>NC_141392.1:69203447-74627305 GCF_034619465.1 Leptosomus discolor | reverse complement strand
TTCCTTTCCCCTTCCCTTCCATTCCCCTTCCCCTTCCCTTTCCCTTCCCCTTCCCCTATTCAGTTTTGAACCAGATCACAACAATTTTGTCTGATGTTTCTGAACTCTAATCTTAGTCTGGATAGCTGCTCAGAGGAACTGACTCTTAGCCTTCACTGCTAATATAAGCAGCTAATGACACTCCAGAGACTCCTTACCCTGTTGTGTTAGGGCTGGGGACCTAAAGCTTAACATGTTCCCAGAACAGTGCCTGACCTGACTGGAGAGCAGAAGGTTTTGCTCCTAAACTTGCCTGAGACAGCAGAAGTTAGTTGAAGCTTTAACAGTACAGTCCAGCCTTTCTGGCTAGAGCAAATTAACACTTTTTTGTTCAAATCTCTCTCTCTTTTTTTTTTTTTTTTTTTTTTTTTTACAGTGTTTCCGTCCAATTCTCTCTGTAGTGAGCTTACAGAGTCACAAACCAGAGTTGTCTTGCCTAGTTTGCTTTCCATGTCTAGCCCAATTGACAAACTTAAGGCATACTTAACCCCATGGCAATGGCACCTGTTTTCCCCATAGCCTCATGACTGGAGCATCTGGGATGCAGGAAACATCTGCTCAGATTCTCTCTTTCCTGGAGGTGATTTGGACACTCACTCCTCACCTCAGTCTCCAGAATTGGTACACTCTGAAGAGGTGAGGAAAGGGGAAAATTCCCTTACTTTTATACTTGTGCGTGCTTGTTACTGTTGCATTTTTCATTCCTGTTTTACTTTGTGTCTTGAGGCAAGTGATTCTCCTCACATACTGTACACAAATGCTGCTACGCTGAACATGCAATCCTCCACTGGATCTAATCCCAAATACCAGCACAAAGCACACAGAGAAAAATAAAACAAAGAAATTCTGTTTCTTTCAAGCATGTGTTCCTTCAGGAGTAAATGGTTCCTTCAGGTTTCCAAACAGATGTAAGACTTTATAAATATTATAGAGACTTTTTGCAAAAACTTGGTTTGTGATGATGGCACACACTGAAGAGCAAGGCCAGCTATAAAACAGACTATCTTAGGTAGTCATTGCAAAAGTAGGTGGATGCTAGTAACAATGAAAGTTCAGTATTGGTTCAGACATGCTTCAAGGATTTGCCAGTAAAGCTACCATATGGTGAAAGTGAGTATATAACATGGGCTCTCTCTCTTCCCCACATGTCTGTCTTTACAATTGGTCACTAAATGTTATCAGCCAATTTGGAAATAGAAAAGAAAAGAACCCAGATTTGTCTGCAGGAGGCCAGAGGACCAAATTCTGGCTATCAACCCAGGGATTAACAGTAAGGTTATTCATACTGAAAGTCTCTATTGGGGAAAATGCTCTACAACATATAAGGAAGAAAAGATCCATTGGCCTGGAGACCTTATTGTTTAAGGTGAAAGATCAGAGGAAAGTTTGATTTGTATTTAACTTTTAAGCTGTTGAAGAAAAAACCCACAATACTTTTTTTTTTGACAAAGTAGTAATTATAACCACTACGAGTAAAAATTAAAGTCATACCATTTGCCACCAGTTGCGACCCTTTGAATTAATGATTAACTGATTGGTAGACGAGGTTGATAGCTGTAATATCTACCAGTGTATGTAACTGCAAAAAGCAACTGTGAATGAAAAGCTTTCTGACAGGTAAAGTGAAAGACCACTGATATTCACTGATTAGAATCACATCCTCAGTTGTTACATTCTTATGGCTTTTGGTTCTTTAATTATGTCATGATATTGTATCATATATTAAAAAAGGAATTTACTTCCATGATTACATAATTGTAAAGGGGAAAGGAAAATGCCACCTCAGCCATGCTTAAATTAAGAAAGTACACAGACAGTATTTTCATAGCACATTGAGTCAGAAGTTATTAATATTGCCTTTCCTGAGCTTAAAAAAGGTTTAATAGAATGAAAGAATGAAAACAACAAAACACTTGGGAATAACACAATATGTGCTTAACTACCAGCTGCTAGAAGTATACAGTATAAACATATCCAAGTCAGAATTTCCAAAGAGAAATCCCAATCCCCTTATCTCCTCCAAAAGCTGGAGGTCAATTGAATTAAATGATGTGAACAAACAGACAAAATGAATCACCTGCTAAATGATACTGCTTTTAAGCTATAAACAAGACATCATCTGGTACCTCAGCAGCAGCATTTCGGCTTACAATGTCTTGCAAATGAACTTCCCAAAGCTTCCTAAAAATGTTATGATGACTCACGCTGAGACCCTTAAACTATGGCGCCACATGGATTAAATCCAGCTAGGGATGACAAAGTGTGGTTGTAATCTTATTCCTCACACATGACCTTCAAAGAGACAAATTTGTTTGCACTTCTGCTTTTTTTTATTTATAGTTTTATATTAAAATGTCTAAAATTAACTATCTGTATATTCACATTAAAAAACCACAGAAGACCCTTAGGTGATTTGAATCAGAGTGGTTGCTTTCAAGGAGGTATACAGGTTTACCCTTGCAGAGACAGCCGCACTTTCAATATTTTATTCTTGCTTGTGTGAACACTGGGACACATCATGGTTGTGATACCAGAATGGATAAACAGTTACACAAGAGTTAAAGGAAGATATTTGTAACTCTCTGCCTTTATAAAAAACTTGACTCACTTTTAATAAATACCTCAGTATTTAATCAATTTCAATAGTCTCACTCTTGTTTTAGGTCAGTATAAAGAAATATTCAGTCCACACTGTTTAAAACTTTTTGTTTGTTTGTCTCTATACTTCTCAAACTGATACACAATGCACAGAAGTCAGCTTTAGGAAAATTTTATCATTCCTCCGCCATTAGAGGTAAGGTACATTTTTTTCTTTCTCTGAAGTCTAGCACAGAAACCAATTTAAAATAAATGACATTATGACTTGCAGGCTATTTCTATGCACTAGCCCCAGTGGGCTAGTGCTGTTTGTCTTCATCCAGCAGAAGCAAGAAAACCTTCAGAAACTTTCCTTTCCATCTCATCATCAAAAAACTTTATCGCTAACAGTAGGGAAATGATTTGCTGTCCATAACATATTAATTGAAGAATTTTTTTTCAGATTGAAGAATATATCATGATTTCCCCAGATATTCTCATATGAAATTTTCATATGCCAATCCATTGTTTAAGCAGAAATCTAAAGAACAATTTTACATACATATATAGAAATAGTTGGAAGATGGAATTTCTCGTTCATGGGAAAATATGAAAGTTAAAACCTCATTTTTCAAAAGAGTCAAAATGACACTCCAGAAAAACACATATAAAGTATCTTGGTTTAGGAATTTGATGAAATTAGTATTTCATTTTACCTTTTCTTTTTTTGAGCTCCAGGTATTGTATTATTATTTTATTATATTACAAAAAGTAAAATAACATTTGAACCTCATTGAAAGAGAGATGTTTTAACTGTATCAGTCTAAAATTTTAATCTAATCAACATATGCTAAACACACTCTGCGAGAAAATTTGAAGTTGTGGCACATGCCATGAAGGCATATACTTTCTATATTTGGATTCATGTTGTGTGAATACCTTTAGAAGCAATTCTTGCTTTATGGTCTTCCATGTTTTATGTCCTTCCCAAAAGACAACAATGGGAGCCAGAATCCACCAGCACAACCATTAACAATGTGAATTAATAGTAGTAAAAGAAATCTCCCAGAATGTTTCTGTTTCTCCTTTGCTGATCTAAAGTGAAGTGTACTGAATTTCACTGAGTAGAAAGACTCATCTTTTAGCTATCAGTTCCCACTGCATACATGAGTAGCTTTATTCAGAATTCCCTCAAGCCAGTATGAAGCTTCAGTCTTCAAATCATCAAGCGGAGTCTCATTTGTGTTCCAGCAATAGATGAAGGAAGCACTAAGGCAGATGGAGCTTGCTCCAGCAGTCTAAGAGTAAGGCATGAAAATGCTATAATTCCTTGGGATTCACTTCTTATTAGCCATCAACGTAAACCAGCTCCTAAAATGGTATGATTCAAAGAACACTGTACATTTTTTCCACAACTTTGCTAGTTACGTGATGAATTACATGACTAAAACCATCTTCAGATCTTGCCCAGACCTATAATATCCTTTTCTCATTAGACAGGAAAAACTCACTTTATCTTCAAGACTCTTAGAAGTTTTCAATGTCCTTAATAATGTTCATTTAATCTCTGGGAGATGAAAAGAAAAGGAGGCAGGATCAGCATCTTCTGTGAGTTAAGACCTGGAGGAATGATGGTATATGGAAGTACACATTGCTTGCGTTTGTTCTTTCAGCTCACTGCCTTTCCCTCCATTTTCCTGTTGCTATGAATTACCTTTATTTGCTGAATTCTGTGCATACCCTTTGAGGTACGCAAAGAAATTCTAATGAATACAATAGATACAGAATGTTTGGCAAGATGCCTATGGCTTCATTTGTATTCATATTTGATTATAAAAGATCATTTGAAAAGAAAGGAAATACCATGATGATTTCTTACCTGTTTACTACTAATATGATGAAAGTCTGCACTGCTTTTTTCTGAAATATTATTTTATTTTATTATTTTCTGAAATATTATCTGTTATTTTTTAGAAAGAGTATGCACAAATGGAAGGAAACTACCATCTTGTCTAATAAATAGTCTTGACAAAAAAAAAGTTGAAAAAACCATCAAACCCACATTTAATTAGCCTTTAAATGCAAATCAACAATGAGGGACACTAATTTCTTATATGACATCATGCAGAAAGATTAATTTTACCTGGAATACAACCAAAAGCTGCAGGGGTTCTTATCAACAGTCTTCAGTGGAGGAAATGATCATTTTTTTTGATTCAAAACAAACAAACATTAGTTGTTTTCACAGCTCTGACCTAAGATCACTCCTGCTGTATCTTACTGTGTTTTTCATCTGTCTTACTAGACCCAACAGCAGGTGTGAGGCAATTGAAAACAATGTAAAACTGAATTGTTTCTTTCATTTCTATGTGAACTTCTGCAATTTGCATTCTTGGAGAGGAATTAGTTCAAGGTCAACTTCATTGTCATGTTAACAGGCTGTTTGCCACAGATGAACACTTGCCAAGGTCATTCAAAGCCTAAATGCCAAAATCTGTGCACAGCCTTTTCAAAGGAAAAAAAAAACAACCAACAACCACTCAGACCTGAAAATAAGTGTTGTTATCCAAAGCAGGTGATTTTGAAGTTGAACTTTTACATCTTTATTGCTGAGAGGCAAGAAAGTGTGGTTGCTAAAAAATTCAGGACAATCTTGCTTCTTTTGAAGATGCAATAAAATTGGTTGCACATTCACTATACTATAGGTGTTCAGGCTCCAGAAACATGAAAGGTTTCAGGCTGTGCAAGGAGGAATCCAGCTACACGTCATACTGCTTTTCAAAAGGCTCTGAACTGTTCTAAAAGACAGATGCTGTTTTGTGAAGAAAAACAGGAATGTGACATTCTTGACTACAGAGTCCACAGCTGGCTGAGTTCTTTGGCCTTGTGTGCTGTGTGATCCACAGTCCATACGTAACCGCACAAGATAGGTGATATGTATACAATTAGGAGTATTACTCAGATGATGAGTAAGTTACCTGGACTACTCAATACTGATATGCTTGGGCTGGATCTCAGCTCACTGATGTGTCTAAGGAGAGCTGTGAGTCAGAAAGCTAGAATGGTGTTGAGCCATGTGGAGAGCTGCAGGTGAAATCAGCCTGGCTAGGGAGGGTCCAGCTTAGAAAGAATGGCAAGAACAAATGATGACGTGTCTGCAAATTACGACACAGATCTGACACACATGCTGACAAAAAAATCTCATTGATGATGTAAGACAGGTTCAATGCACTACAGATTTATTACTGCCGGAGTCCCTGTCCAAGTCTCGGTCTTCTTGTGTGCTCCATGTGACATTCTCATCCTGTTTCTTTGGGTTGGATGAATTTGCAGGATGGATAGCTCTTTTTAGGCTTGTCTGGACCTGCAGAAACACATACGACAGATTTTCCTGTGCTAGAGGAATTTGTCAGAGTAGGAATAGATGCTCACTGACCTAACAGATGAAGATGTCAGATAAAGATGCCAGCTTGTTACACAGCACAGATAAGAGATATTGGAGCACAGAGGGATTGAAGTACCTGTGTACCATGTACAGGAAATGTATTTTCAGATTGTTTTGATTTTCAGGCATTCTTTTCCTAACTTATAGAACAGTCAGTGGGTGCTGAGCACAGTAACTGCTCTGTGCTCTGCTTTGTAACATTCACTTTTTAGCCTATGGCTTTTCATTAAGCTAGGTTTCATTCAGCTGTATGTCAAATGTAGTCCAGATGACTGTCCACTGCAGGCTGTTAACTAAAGAGCCAATAAAACAGTGTTTAGTCCAGTTGGGTCTTTTCCACTAATCAGACTGCATAATTTTCCAGTAATAAAGTAATGCTGATTTTATAGACTACTTACATGAGGTCTAATACTTCCCCATTCAGCTTAAGCTAACATATACTTTAGTATGTATTATGATCCCATAGTTAGAAAGAGAAAATGGTAGTATTTTCAACATAATTGATACTGACAAGAATTAACAGTTCCCTTCCGTTTGCTTTTATTTCAAGGACTGCTGTATAAATGAATTGCTTTCATATTGTGTAGTTGAGTTGGCTCAAACATTCTGACTCAAGAAGCCCATTTGTGCTGGACTTGAATCCGTTTCTTGTAGACACTGAAGTTCCTCTCTGACTGAATTGCTAAAGCAATTCAGTACTGTTCATCTGTCATATTTTTTCACAAAATTTTGGCAAGTTCTTAGGGATTATTTGTTCTTTCTTGAGTCTTCATTTCATTATTTTCCAATAAACTATTTAAGGTATAAAGATATGCTCCCCATCTCTCCAACTCTTTTCCATTAGATGATATGAAGATATATTTGCAAACTGAATAAAAGAATTTTCCTTGCTAGCATCCATATGTGTTACACTGGAGGCAGTAAAATAGTCAGTTCAAAATGATCCAGTAGATGTAAATTCTTAGTAAAGATAACAAGAAAACAAAAATAGTATCTGCAAAGTTAAAAACTTTCAATTACAGAATCGCTCATGTTTGCATTTACATGTTTGTATACACAGATATGCTTGGGTCTGAGATCCTATAGAGGAGAAGTAGAATCCATTTAATTTTCTCATCATTGAGTTCATAAATACAGTTATATCACAAACAAATGTATTATTTACCTATAATTATAGTATTTTAATTTTCATTCCGGTGGCACTTGAAAATAATAATGGCTCAGTTGGCTATTTTTCCAGATTTTCTGTGAAGTCAGGATAAAAGGATTACACTTCTTTTTGTATTTATGGTCTAAATTGTTCATGCATGTCTTTGAGCACGTCAGCCTATTCCAACATCATTTTAGACAGCTCCCTGAGATTGGTGGATTACTTCTCAGAGGCCTGTGAAAGGCTAGTAGAAAAAAAGCAGCTTTATTACCAATACACTTCAACTCTACAGGAACCCATAACCCCATTGAGAAACTGAAAAATGTTGAAATCAGCAATAGTTCTGCAGTGGCTAACAGAATGGTATTTACAGCATCCATTGAACAACAAAATCTCTCATTATCTTCCTCAGACTTTAAGCATCAGACTTTCATATCCATAGACTACTTTCTTGTGCACATTTGCCTGGCAAAGAGATGGAAGCTGTTTTCATACTATACACTGTTAAGATGATCTCTCTATAAATATAAATTATTTCATCTCTATATAATTTAAAGAAACAGTGACATCACTGCAATTTTTTCTTCTATTGCTACTGAGCCTTAGTGATTGAATCATTTTAACTAAAATTAAACTGATAAATGTCATTCAAGCTTTAGCAAGGGTAGGAGACAACCATCTCCTGAAACTATTTACTAATATGTAACTATAAATCAAATTGGAAACAAATAGAAAAACTACTTCCAACAAATAAATCTCAGCTGCCAAGGAAACTCAGAGGTGAAGAGATGGAATGCCATTTATGTTTTGTGGTAGTATCGGAAATTTTCTTATATTTAATGGTGTCCCATAGGATGATATGAAAGCTTTAACAAGTACTTTCCTGATTCTTCATAAAATATCACTGAGTATATAAGGTGTTAGAAAGGGATAGTTCTATGTTCAAAAATGTGTGAGGGAGGATTATGCAATGTCATTGGTTGATTACTGTCTCCAAAGCAAGGGCTTAATTTGAACACAAATGTGTCTTTTGGAAATTAAAGTGTTCTTAAGGCATTTGTTGGTATAAAGCTGCAAGAGAGAAGAGTATGGTCTAACCTTCAAGAATTTGGAGCTCAAGACTAGGATAGAGGTGATTGCTTCTGTCAAGAAGCCAACCTGGTTTTGAATTAGTAATCCAAGGGTGTGGTGGAGTTGTGACTATGCAGAAGTATGCTTCACAGGACAGCTAGTCTCACCTGTTACTCGCTGAAAGGCAGATTGCTGTCCTACAAAATAATACGTGGGTTTTCAAAAGCAGTGGAAGATGTACTAAGAATGAACTACCTAACTACCCTGAATCCTTCTGGAATTCCAGTCAGAAACACAGTTATATTAGACTGCTGGAGAACTTGTGTAATCTTTTTGAGGGTCTTCAGTATTTACATGAGCACATATATTTGTGCTCATATCTTGTTGTCCAAACAAGTTTTACTCAAAAATACTGAGTACTAAAGGATGCTTTTATCTAAAAAAGAGTGAGTTAATAAGAATTAACGACTTGGAAGATACATGCAAGCAAATTAAAATTATAAATACAACCCATTTTAAATACTAAACGTCATTATCCATTGAAACAAACTACTTTGGGTCATGGTGGATTCATCATCTCTATGTTCTGGTCCAGATTATGTATAAGACCAGGGTCAGATATCTGATTGTACCTTTTCCCTTAAGAATGATGTCTTAAAAGTTGATGTAGAAATTATATAAAAGAAAATGCACCAGAACTGTTCAGAACTGGCAAAGCAGCTGGACTCACTTTCTGGGAAGCAGCACACAGGTGTTGGAAATTATTTTAGCACATGCTAAAAGACTTGTGCTAGAGCTTCACACAGAAGGTTATGAATTTGGGTAAGACTGGCCTCTAGGACAGAAGTACCCTACAGAATTACAGAAAGGTGATTTGGAGGAGACCTTTGGAAGTCATCTAATCTAGCACTCCACTCAGGGCACGATTATCACCAATGCTAGGTCAGGTCAGTTTTGTCTTAGCTTAAAAATCTTTGAATTTTTTTTTTCTTGAAAAATTCTAAAAATAAATTAGGCCATTTCTCAACAGCTTTCAAGGATGGAGATTCTATGGTCTCTCTGGGTAACTTGATGCAATGTAGCATGATCCTCCAAGATTTATTTATTTATTACAATGTCCAATCCGAAGTTCCCAAGCTGCAAGTTCTGGCCACTGTCCCTTATTACACTGTCTGGAACTAACAAGAATCTAGAGTTTGGCTCCATCATTTTTGTAACTGCCCTTAAAATATTTGTAGGCAAATAGATTGTCCTTTAGATTCTTCTTTGCTGGGTGAAATCCCAGCTCCCTCAACCTCTTTCTGTGGGACACATGACCTAGGCCTCTGACCACCTTGTTGATCCTACAGCCAGACCCTTCCCCATGCATACCTTGAACTCATGGACACAAAACTGGGTACAGTATTCTAGACATGGCCTCACCAGTGCCAAGTATTACTAGCTAGAGGGAAAACAATTTCTAAAAATGACTCTTATTCTTGAGTATATTAGAAATATTAGAATAAAAGTTAGGTACCTATTGTCTTATAAAAGACTTAATGAAAGACTGGCATACAGTTCATTCAGCTTGCACTTGCAATAAACTTTTTGCCCCCATAATCCAGGCAATTTAGCATCTAAACAGTTCACAAGCAATAACAGAACTACTATAGAAATTTTATGGGATACATGAAGCAAGAGCTCGGAGGGGTAAGGAATCATTTTCATGTTCTCCCTACCATGTTCCAGACTACCTCAGGTTTCAAATGTGTGGTGGCTTAATATGCCACTAGACCAATGTTGAAGTTTATGCAGATTAGCTTTGCTCCGCACAGGAAAAGAACCTCACATAGTCCTTAGGCCAATCTGAGAACTGAGGATAGTTTAAAAGGTCCACAACCAATCCAATAATGTCTTATTATAGTATATACAGGACTTCAGACCGTGAACGTTGCCTGTGTAATCTTTGTACATTTTGGGATTATGGTTACTTACTGTGCTCTTCCAAAGTTTCTTTTTGTATCATCCCAATATGTTAGCTTATATATTTTAGAACTAGGGCATTTTTTGGTTATGACAGATTAGGTTTTGACCCATTTAGAAACATTTTTTACATGAGGTTAAATAAATTTTTTGTAGCTTAACTTTTACTCAGTGTTGACTTCCAGAAGAAAGACTTTTAATCTATTATGTTAGATTGGTTGCTGTTTTCGGTAACGTGCTGTTTTACCAGAGTGTGTTCGAGTCTAATGCTCAGCTGTATGCCATTTTAGTGAAAGCTTTGAGGTTCTTTGGATAATGAATCTACAGAACTGTATACAAAATAAATCTGTTCTTTACATATTTCAGAATTAAGTAAACACATACTTGATTTCAGGAAAGTGAAAAAGAAAACTTTAAAATGACTCATACGAATAGTTGAATAGTTACGCAACTGTTGAAATAGGTGTAGAGGAAGCATTTCTCCAAGAAAGTCACAGTGATAACTTGTAATATTGAACCACTGCTTGTCACTAATATTCCAGTGCCTTTAGACATTGTTTATCACTCCTGTTCATGCTCTTCTGAGATTTTGTAATTCAAGTTTATTTGTCTTTCTTATTTTATTTGTCTTTCTTCAAGTTACTGGCATCTAGATACAGGTTTGAATCTTACTATTACAAAAGAGTAGCCTGATTTTATTTTTGTGAGAAGAAGAGGAATAAGAACAGTAGGACAGGTATCTCCTTCCCTCTGTGCCCCCCGCCCCCATTTTCCCTTCCTTAAGGAAGGTATATTCTACTTCATATTTCTGAAAAAGACATGCAAACAATATTGGTTTTGTAACAGTTCTGAAAGCAAAATGAGATAGTTACAGGACTTCTAGCTTTCTGTAGCAATTATAAGGAGTGAATGCATATAAACTTTAAGCAACAAATTCTTCTGACTTTTATCCTTCACTATTTTTGCCTGAGAGTAGAGTCCTTCCATTGAAAAGGTGTTCTAAAATGGCTTTTGTTTTTGATGATGCACCATCTGTAGATGAATAGCTATGAAATGTACAGATATCTTGGTGGGGTAGAATAAGCTGAAAAAAAGTTTGCCTTCAGCTGAGTAGGAGGAGTAGGAGGTCTTTTCCAAATTAATTGCTTCTCATTGTGAAAACACAGTAAATCACAAGTGAAAAGTTTTTGTTTATTTCTTTGTTTGTTTTGGGGGGTTGCTTTTGTTTGTTTGTTTGATTCTTCTATAGTCCAAAGCTCAGACTTGTTTCTATTGGTTTTTAAGAAGGGAGAGATCCAATTGTGATGTCTTCCAAAATGATGTGGGTAAGGTCTCTTAACACCCATCAAAAATATCTAGTAATGCTGGAAAGTGAAAACACTGTAAAGAGACTCCAGAAGAGAAAAAATCATTTAAGATCAATAGCCTTTTCAAAGTCCAATCCAGCATGAGAAAAACATTGAATTAGCTTGGAAGAAGCTCTATAAAATCCTGATATGAACTGTGAGTTCTCCTTATTGAACAACAAATTGGTACAATAATGCTCAGAACTGAGAGAAAACAAGCGACTATAACAATCTACTGCATCCATTTGTAAACTAATCTACCCATATTGCTCCTGGCAATCTGCTGATATGAGAAAATGCAACAACAGAGTACAGACAGAAAACTTGGAAATAGGTAGCTAAATATGTCAAATTCCAGCTGCTGTTTGGAGCTAGAAAATACCATGGATGTACTCTGCATTGTACATGACCCAAAAGCAGAACTGAAGAGCTTGCCTTACACTGTTGTGGATTATTATTATTATTAATTTTCTTTTTATTATTATTCTAGCAGTAAAATTAAGATTGTATCAAGGCAATTTATTTTCAAACTGTAGCTGCTCTCCATTTTCAGGTGTTTTGAATTATGTACATTTTGCCCAAGAGAATTAATTGCATACCAGGAATAGTTAATATATCTACTGCTGATGCTTTACTGCCTTGCTGGACTTTCGATTTGCTGCTGACAACAGCAGAATCACAGGACCAGCAGGAGCTTCTGCCTGTGTCTCTGCAGGCAGGTTCTGGTCTTGTTCCATGGCCAGGATGTATGAAATATCAGCTTATCCATCAAAGTTACAGAAAACAAAGCATGATAATACAGCCCTGATTGGACATTTAGTTTCACCCCTTTCCAAGCTTCAGCAAGGACCTCCCATTCTTCTGTCAGAAGACATATTTTAAACCCATGGAATCAAAATAAGATCGTCTTCCAAATTCCACATTTCCCTTTGGAAATGGCCAGGACATGCTTAACTAGTAATCATTACTTAGGCATGATGTTTTTCAAATGATCATGTCTAAGATATACAGGGAACACCCTTGCACATGAACTCTAGTCTTCCTCCTATCAATACTACCTAGCCAGGAACTGGCTTCTTCCCTGCAGCCAACTCAAACAGTCATCATAGAGGTGGTGGTTATATTTTCAGCCAAGATTAAATTGGCCAAAGTGTTTAAAGCTGAGCCTGTGTACAGAAGTATTTGGATAGTATGTCAGCAAAGTCAAATGCTGATATAAGCAGGCAGCTGGCTACCCAAAGGCTGGGTCTGGAGTTCAGTTCCATCTTCTTTTAAATGTCTCCTATTTTGAATTTGAAGCTTTCACAGAATAGTACTTATTAGGTGTTTATTCCAATTAATTTACAGCAAGAGGCAAATTCTTAGTCTACAAGTGGAGAAAAGCTGTGTTCCATATTCTGACCTCCTCCCTACTGTGTATATTGGAATTTTCTTTGGTGAAAGCAATGACCAGCGTAACCATACCTACAATCACAGTTAATGTCAGATTTTTAGCCCTAAAATTTTGCTACTAAGCAAAAAACTAGAATAACATTTGTCACATTCCCTGCTCAGCTGCTTTTGAATTTTATCCATAGGTTATTTTTAACACTTTTTTTTAGCAGATAAATAATAGCTGAATTCTATGGCAATTAAATTCTACCATTCAAACAAAACAAGTATATAATAATAGTTCTCTGCTAGCAGTGATTCAAGCACTTTGTGTTTCAGTAGAGTGTGAAGGGAGGGAAGGCAGCCTAATATGTATTGAAAGCAAGGGCATGCAATCAGCTATCTAATTTTAGTTAGCATTTATCTTTAGATAAAGCCCAAGCCTAACCTCACACCTAAAGTGTCTTCATAGTCATCAAGGGAGACTATATCAGTGGAGTGCCTGCGGTTTTGGTGTGCAAGTATACAGGTAAGACTATATATACAGGGGCTGGTAGCATGGGGTCAGTACAAGAAGTGAGAGAAGGGATGAATTATATTGCCAAGTAACAGACAATGACAGGGTAGAACTGGGGTGAACAAGGTCATCTCTCAGGGACATTTGATGATGAAACTCAATAGCTTTACAAGCATCCTGAGACTACATGGCTAATAGACAGGCAGTTTGTCCAGAGCTAAAAATCCCTGTGATCTCAGGGGGATGGAGCTACACACATGGAGTTTGTACTTACAGCATTCATATTCGGCTGTAATCCTACAGCTTTAAATTCAGCTGGAGGAAGGCAAATTCCCCTGTAGCCTTACCTTCCCTGTTACAGTATGAATGAGGCAATAAAGATTTAAAACATTCCATAATTAACTTGGAGGCTCATAGTGGTCTGAAATGAGCAAACTGAGGTGGACACTAAATGATGGGAGTTTATAGCTATTACTAACTTGATTTGTAAGAAACGACTAAACATGATTCAGGACCATGAAAGTGATCTATAGCTTCATAAAGTATTGCATTGACACAAGGGAACAATAAAAGTCTTTCCGCATGAAAGATGACACCAAATAAATACTGTGACTGCCATTTCTTCTGTAAGTCCTGCAGCTTCACTATATATATACTTTGCTTATAACACAGGTAAATAAAGATGTATATTGCAAAATGCTGCAGTGATGTACTTGAAGATATATCATTCTGCACAACTCCTGTACAGTGTCAGAGACTGTAGAGAAGCAAGACCCATCCATACAGGGACCATTGACTATTTGTTGGTAACTTTTATGGTTTTATTGCTCAAACCAGAGAAATAGAATAGTATGTTTTATATAAGCGGGTGCAAAGAGAATACAAAATACCCAAAGCAAATTATTAAGTCTGTTCTTTTTTAAAGGGACAAAGAAAGGCTAACTGTATTTGCAAGCAACGCTAAATGTACATACTTAAAGTTTCTAGATGTGAAACAGCATTGCATAATTCCACCAACACAGACATGATGGGGAAGAATAAGTAGGAAGGGAAAGAGCACATAAAATAATTGTATATTGGGTGGCTCTCTCTTTCAACACTTAACAGAGAGACATTAAGTTTTGTAAGGGGAAAAAAAACATTTTGAAACATTTGAATTATTGAAATAAATGCATGATCTCAATCTTTGAAATAAATTATTCCTTTTTGTTAATATCGATTCTGACTGTATGTATTAATGTCAGCCCCAACAGTTTGTTGGTGGGTGACATTTTAAGTATTCTAAAATTAATAATATCTTGAAATAGGTGATAGAAGATGGCCATACATTGAAGCCACATAATTTGGCCCCTAACTATTAGAATAAAACAATATATTAAAAGCCTACAAAATACTGAACATGCCTCTGGTGTGTTTAAACTCACAAATCATAAAAGAGGTAACAGTCTGAACCATATGTTACTTTTAATCACTTTCTCTCTAGGGACTGCAAATCTAGTACAGCCACTATTTCAGCACTTCTTTTAGACTTTTCCTTTTGCTAGGCTTCTGTGCCTGCTTTTTGTAATATGTGATATCATCTCTGAAATATAGGGTGTAAAATTAGGTAGGGAGTCCCACATTTTAGAATATATTGCCATATATATGCATCCGGAATGATTTCCTCTGTCTTATTTTCTTAGTCACTCCGTACACTTTCTGGCACTTTCCTGTTTGACTGCGGAAATACATTTTGCTGACAGCTTTGTGGTCCTGTTTACTGTGTTTACACTCCCAGGTCCTTTCCATGCTTTCTGCCAAATATGCCCATTTAATATACACTGTCTCTGACTGCTTTTAACCCCGACACTCTTAACCTTGCACCTACATATCCTTAGAGATATAAAAAAGTGGAGCGCTCTGTCTTCTAAACATGCAGTGTGGGTTTTCACATGATAGTAATAATAGTAATCATATTTAGCACTCTTAATCTTCAAAGCATGCTGCAGATCTGATTAAACCAATCCTCTGTGTAACACCATAGACAGCAAAGACTTGTTTTGGGGTAGAGAATCAAGGCATTATAACTGCTCCTGTACAATACATATAGCATTTAATGGTGCACATATAGCTGTTAAATGGGTGAGATGACATTAAAAAATACACAGAACAGGGAAGTACCTTTAGATCCTGAGTGGGTTAACTGTTGGCAGGACTGTGTCTAGCCAAAACTGCAGATCTTTTTGCATCAACTCTCTAATCTTTTACATTATTTGCTAGCCTGACTGGAGAGTATTTTGTAATCTCCAGAATCAGTTATCCTGTTGCTTGCACTTTCCTTCTTTCTCCTTGGTCATAAACATGGTGACTATGTTGCAGGGTCTCCCAAGCAAAGCAAAGGATGAAGGGATGCGATCCCAGTGCTTGCATCAGGGGTGTGGAGCTGAAGAAACAGCATATTTAAGGAGATGCTTTTGTATTATTTTATTTTTAAAATATTGTATTTCAACAGAGATGGCTGATGTGTAAGAAAAGGAAAGTAGACAAGCTGTTTCTCTGGTTTTGGGGTGACACCTTGACTCCATATCCTCCTTTGCACAGAGTTACAAAGGTCTATTCTTCTAACCAAAGACAATAAGCCTTCCCTAGATAAATGATATATAAATCTTGTCAATGTTTTTGTTCAACAACCTACAAGGGTAACTGTAGAGCTACCAAACCAATGGTTGCAATAGAAATACAACAACTTGCCCTGGGGCCACTCTCCAGCCCAGTTGTCTCAAAGATCTCCCATGCTTCAGCTCACAAGACTGTAACAGAGCCCTCTGCATTTCACATAGACTGATTCCTCAGCCTCCCATTTTCTAATGGGAAAATATTGATAGAGTAGAAATGTTGATAACATTTATTAATCACAAAGTTGGAAATTTTTTTTCTTGCTTTTCTTTCATGAATATATTTTCTTCTCATTTAAATTTTCACTTTTCCTCTATCATCTCCTTTTTCTCATGGTGCTTTCAACTTTCTTAACACATTTTACTCTTTAGATTTCTTTCTCTCTCTTTCCCAATCCTTCAGCTTCTCCATTTTCCTGTAACTTTCTCCTTCAGTATAGCCTTGCAATACTTTTCCTGTAGTTCATTTCACCATCTTTACCTCACAGTTTTTGTCCAAGACACTGACTATCCTCCTTCACTCCCCTTGAACTTCAGCCTCCAAAACTATTGGATGGGTTGCCAATAAGCACTGCCAATTTTACAAGATCATGTAGCTGCTATCTGTACCACACTGCACTTCTCATTAGATAGGTCACTCTTCCTACAGACACTTTAAACTAGATCTGAGTCACTTCTGTGAAGGCTGAATGCCACCTGTGAGCTTTGTGGCTGGCTGTGGCTATGTCTCAAACCATAAAGCCCACAGGGAGTCATATGGGGTGACAGGAAAGCAGTCATGACACTGGTCTTGTGCAGTCTCAGGAGAGGTGGTCCCCAGTGAGGAGAAAGAAGCAAGAGAGACTTTGGAGACCTGTTGGATGGCAGGGAGAAGCGCAGACCTGTTTCAGAAGTGAGAGCAAACCTAACAGAGGAGGAGGACAGCGTAACTTGTAAAACTACACATTCACAGGTTTTTCAAGTAATATGACTATCTATCTGATGCTAACAGCATAGGGTGCCTCAGGAGACGCTGAATGTCTGGAAAACTACAAAACCAATAAAAAATAAGTATGTAACATCATCAGAGAAATACTCAATCCCATCTCAGTCATGCAGCATTTTGAGCCAATTTTACAATCGTCAATGCACTGGATGGGGTGGGGGGATTAGTTGCATAATTGCTAATTATTGTTAATTATTGGGGAAATGGAAGGACGTTCAGCTTAGTTTCACCTCTCCAAACACACTGTTGATTGGAATAAATTATCACTGTTGCTGCTTGTGTCTACAGCTTGATTTTAAAAATCACTGCCAAGTGACATTAGCAAGAAAACTTGTGTTTTGTTAACAAGGACTCAAGGGCTACTTGCCTGAGGGCAACTTCTGGGGTGGAAATAAGTCATGAAAAAGGGGTATAGATTGGATCAAACCTCGTTGCCTCTAAAATGTGGATCTAGCACTCTTTTATTACTCTGTACAATTCATATTTGCTAGTCCAAGCCATGGGCAGCTTTGATCCTTCCCCATGTTTCCATATATGTACAGTACATAGCTGCCCAATATCTAATTCAGACCCCTTAAAATCCAAGCTGTAGTGGTCAGGTCAAACCAAGACATCAAGGGAGTTTAGATAAACACAGCCAGCTGAGGTCCAAAGTTGTGTATCTGCTTTAGACTGGGATTTCACAAATTTATCACGAGTTTCAGGTGAAGTGATGCAGCATGTCTATATTGCTTTAGGAGAGGAGGCGAGTGCTAGGACAGAAGACATAGCACACAGTGACCCATCCCTAAAGCAGACACAACTCAGAAGGGCCACACTGCAGCCGTAGGTTTGATCAACTGGAAACAGGACAGATGAGTCTGAGACATGGGCTCACCCATGCAGAAGCCCTTCACAGCCCAAGCCAACAGCTATGGGACAGGAGGAATCCAGGGTAAGTGTTCTGTCCCCTATCCCTCTGACCCTGTGTAGGCTTAGGGGGGGTGAAGGAACCCAGTTCTCTGGCATAAACATTTTGTGCTGTACCTAGACTTTTATTTCTAGGTCAGGAAATAAGCCTGAGGCTGACTTCATGTCTGCTTTCTTATTTAGAAAATGGGACTGTGCAACAGTGGCGGTATTCACTTTAGGATCCAGCCAGGAACAGCCACGCAGATAAGATCACATCTGTTATCTCATCAGTTTAATAATTAGGCAGGATGGATTTTGTTCCTCTTTGCAGTCAGAATTTTCTTTTTCTGAATTTCAGAGATGATCAGAAAATGGAAAACATATTTTAGAATCATGTTTTCACAAAGATGTTTTCTTCATTTTTTTAATCAGATTTCATCTTGATCAAGATTTTCCAAGTAAACACAAGAAATTATTGGGCCAAATTAATCCCGAGTGTATCTGAGCCTCTTGCACTGGAGGATTTAATACAGAGCCAATGAGTTCAGGATGTTGGAAGAAAGTATTTTTGGAGGTACTACATTACAGTCTCCACAGTGATTTTCTTGCCATAAGTTAAACAAGTAAGAAGACAAAACACACTGGGGAAGATTCTCCTCTAGCAAAAGTAAGCATAACTATAATGGACAACTTTCACTCACATGTGTAAAGGCATTGTTTCAGTGAAGAATAGATTATAACCTAACAAAATAGCTTCAGATTTCTGCATTGAGGCATCTTGCAGTAGGTGTGAGGAAGGATGTAAGGAAAGATGCCTAGGGAAGGGGCAGGAGTAGTAGTAGAATGATGGAGGAAAAGTCATGGCAAGAGGTATAGAGAAATATTTAGTTTTAATTTTTTTTTTTTGCGATGGGATATAAAGTGATTTAAAGCTGGAGTTCAAAAGTGCATAAGGTTTCAAATAAAACCTTGCTGCTGACATTTTAAAGGTCTTTGCTTAAATTACAGTAACTACATGCACCACCTGCCTCCTTTGTATGACAGAGATACTAACACTTATATAGCTTACTGGAATATTTTGAAGGTCCATTGCTTGCCATCAATATAGAATTTTAAATATCCAAACAATAATAAAGTTACTTATGCTTATATTAATTTCACAAGTCAATATTGTTTTATATAGTCTACAATTATAGTCAAAAAACTTTACAGATATCTTTAATACTAGCTATACTCTTAAACATAGCTTTTACCTTGAGGAAAGTAGAATTAGGATGCTTTGCAAAGCTCTTCCCTAGAGATCCACATCTGGTTAAGAAATAGAGAGGTGATATTTTCACATTGGTGTTTTATTTTATGTGGTGTGTTTTGCTTGGATGCACTTTAACTTGCATTGCATTCACTCCAGGACATCACACAATACTTTGGGAATTCCTAAAGAAAGCTTGAAATAACTTAATTTTCTAGCCACTGTATTTTAAATTATATTGAATTCCTCAGATGACTGCCTAAAATATTCAGGCTCTAGAAAACAAGCATTTATTTTCAGAAAAGCCTGGCAGGAATCTGGTCCTCTTTCTTATTTTCTGTTTTGTATTTTCACAATATGATGAATGTATTGTTGGTTAATGATTTAGTCACAGAAAACCAACAGTTTGCTTGGATAGTAAAGAATGAGTGAAGAACTAAAACTCACCCAAGAAATGTATATTGTTTTCCTACTTTTTAACCTTATATTTTAAAATTAGGAAAAGGAGAAAACTCAGACAAAGGGAATGAGGAATAATGAAGAGTAAATCTGGGGGGAAAAAAAAAGAATAAAAGGGATAACTGATTTTCTGGGAACATACATTTAGGAGTTGGACCACAACACTCATAGGAGGGGAAAAGGTATGTTTGTGTACATTCAAGACGTTACCTGGACCCTCAAACATTAATGAGAATTTTTCTTTTGCTATTTGTTTCTTTCTAAGATAGAGAAGGTTTTTCCCCCACTTCCCTTTTACCTCATGTTACATACATTCTGGAAGGAAGAAAGGAAGGGAGGGAGAGCAGGAGAGGGTTTGTATTATTTTTCATGTACGTTAGTGCAAAGGAGAAAGAACTTCTGAGGAGTTTTGAGGTCATGATAAGTTTCAGAAAATACCTGGCTTGAAGGAATGCACAAACTGTGTTTGGGTGGATTGGGAAAACCAGAGTCTCACTAGGTTTTTGACTTGATGCAGGAAACTTTCTGGCCAGATCTGGCTTTGTTATAGCCAAGTCAAGGACGTGTGAACTCAGGCAACAGATGAAAGAGAAGAGCATCTCAGACAGCCTCTCAAGCAGCCTCTGCCCTGGCCATTGAAGAGTGATGCCATTCTGGAGTAGACTCATGTTGTCTTCAGTCACTACCATAATTTAAACTATCAGTACTGCCAATTAAACTGCTAATTTCTGCTGTTCGACTTTACACTAGAAGAGAACAACAGATGCTGTGCATACAGATTGGGTGGGGACCAAGCTTTAGGCTACACTAAGCCCTTCAAACTATATTTATTAGTATACAGTTTTGAAAGTCAGTTCTGAAGCCACAGGCTTGGGTCTTATGGTATAGCATGCACTTCAACTGACCTGGTTTATAACCTTCAGAGGAAACTGGAGATTTCCAGCTTCTGGAAATGCTGAAAATGCCCATGAATGGCTTTGCTTATGGTTTGTCATGACTTAATCTTCTCTCCAAACTGGAGATGTGGAGTCACAGAAGAGTAGCAGTAGAAGAAATATCATTGGTATTTTATTTAAAACCTTACCTAGGTAAAGTTAGCAGAAATAAGAATATTTATACGTATTTGATGAGATGATATTCAAGCCCCGTAGTCAGGGTCCAGTCTCCCACAGCTCTTGGAATGCTGCAAAAGTGGTTAGAGTTCTTGTTGGAAATTATTAAAATATAATGTTAATTGAGAACATATCAGACCTTGGGAGTAAATAGAAGAAACAGGAACAACAGCAATGAAAGAATTCCATGCTTTGTCTAAACGATTGTTACATAGCCATAAAGTTCCCACTTTCATGTTTTGATAGCTAAATATAGACAGCTATTGCTGACAAACACAATATTCATCAGAGACATTATTATGTCTTTGTTCGCGTATTTTTAAACCAAATTATTTACATCTTAAGATCCATTTAATATATTTATTTAGAGTGAGTTAGACTAGGTGAGGCATACCCTATTTAGAGCAGAGGACTGCTGGAGTAACAAAATTGCTACAGCTATTATGTTGCTTCTGCCTGTACTGGAAGAGGCAGAGTCCAGACGTTCAAATACTACATATTATCATAGTAATTAGTCTCTGCCTCTTCCATTTTTCTTGCCATGATCACATGAATGGGACTCCAGCTCCCATTGCAGGAGGGGGTGGGTGGAAGCATGCAGAGCTCATCCATCAGGCTCTAGACATGGGTCTCTGGCAACATTGCAGCAGGTATGGAAGAAGAGAAGGGCGTTACTGGTTGCAAAGAATAGGTATGAGGAGGAAAGTTTCTGTCCCCCACAAGACTCTTGCAGCCATGTTCAGCCCTTATAAGCCCTCTGAGCCTGCTGCTTGGGTTGGAAAGCCCTGTTTTTTCTGGAGAGCAAATATTCTTTATATTATTTGCTGAGTCTGTGCTTATTTTTCTTTTCAATGTTGTCACTACTTTCGTGTTTGCAATGACCAATAAAGCTGTATGGCATAGCCATATCAGATTCCTGTTGGCTGGGTCCCAACAGAGTGAATATTGTTCAAAAAAGTTGAAAATTTAGGTTAAGTATTATTACCAATAGCCTTGTTCTCTTTGGGTTTACCAGTTTGGAAAGTGATGACCAGGTGTCAGAGCAATCACTAGCTAAAAAGTAATTGAGTAAAGCTTACTGAAACTGTCAAGATAAACACAAAGAAGACTTAAATTATTGGAGTCATAAATCTTTAACAAGCATATTAATTCAGCCATTTGCTTCAGGTATGTTAATAATATTCTATGTGTTCCTAGGATTAGAGTACCTTTTGCCAGAAGACACCTGACTGAAAAGCAGTAAGGGGTTTTGCAGATTTTAAAACTATTGCATTTCTTTTTAATGCTGGCAATCCCTAATTTAATGGTTGCAATGTCACTAAAATTAATTGCCAAGTGAACACCCTGAGAGACATCCACAGAAAAGCCACTGCTTGCAATCTGAATTTATTCACCTACCTGAAATGCTGGAGTAGCTGAACCACAAACTCAGGTTGCTCAATTCCAAATGGAGCAAACTATGTGATTTTACAAATGTTTTGAAAATTGTCACCTAATTTTGGCCTAGGTCTCCCTCTGACATTGTTACATATCCCATTAATTATTAAGCAGAAGCTTCAGCTCCAAAATTGGCTGTGCCATTTTATACCTGTAACATTTTTCTAGCAGAGGTCACCTGGGGTTTGGATGAAGTCAGACTGTTGCAGACTTCCTACACAGGCTGTGAGATGGCTAGATAAGAGCTAGTTCATAAACCGCAGTGCAGCAGCAAAGAGAGCTTGCAAAGAGATCCAGGAAGACCTCTACTCATCATTGTGTTACTCCTTGGTTAATAATGCATCTATACAAACAATTTAACTTTACTTGTTCAGGTGATCACCATTTTAAAACAATTCTGCCTAATGCTGTTAACTTCCTATGCAACTGCAAGATAACCTAAAAGGGGCTTAAAATAAGCTGTGGCCTTCCCCACTCCTTCTTCCAACTTAAAAAAGTCAGTTCAGGAATCAGGAGTAGCTTCCCACACAAGTTCTCCCTTCTCAATATTCTGTTCACAGTTCACACAACTGCTTCCAGGATCCCAGCAAATGTATAGCTGAGCCAGTTCAGACACAATTGCCCCTTGAAAACTGGAATTGTTCTCATGAGCTTTGGATAGTTGACTAATTCCTGCTGAGAATAACACTGCTTACCCTTTCTTTACAGTCTATTTATATTCCCACTTTTTTTTTTTTTTTTTTATTTTAAAAAAATTTACTCCCTAGCACTCTCAAAGACGAATGCCTTGCAATATTCGGCACAATATGCTTCTGATTTAACTTTCCCTTCCTTTATTTTCAAAATGAATAGTTTCATCTGCTTTTCACCCATGAGAACATCTCTTCAGTCAACTCTTACTTCATTTTGTTCAGTTAAGGGGCTCAGTGATGTCAGGTTAAAGCAAAAGGTGAATGGGGCCATATG
This sequence comes from Leptosomus discolor, assembly GCF_034619465.1. NCBI lineage: Eukaryota > Metazoa > Chordata > Aves > Leptosomiformes > Leptosomidae > Leptosomus > Leptosomus discolor. The sequence goes on along the minus strand of NC_141392.1, from coordinate 74,604,074 downwards.
AAAGATTGTTTAAATGCTGTCTTCTTGTGTCCCACACTCTAAAGTGCTTCCCTGCATCGTTTGAAAAGATAATTATGTGAAAGAAGGCAGAAACAACATTTTAATAAACACACTATGATAAGATAACTTCAGCTAATTTCTGTGGTTTCTCAACTAAATTTTTCCCGTTCAGTGCCTCTTTACTACTTGGGCTAAAACATAACAGAAAACAATGGTTTACTGATTTGCACTGATGAAGTGATAAAGTGATATCTCTATATAGAGATTATTTGTTAGCTCCTGTTACATCTTACATCTTCCATGTAAGGTGAATGTATCTATTTCCATGTTTTCATGTTTCATGTAGACTTAAGAAGCATTTATCAGAAACAAAATGACTAGTTTATTGCCAGGACCTTCTTTCCTCATTGAGCACATATTTCTGTAGAACTATTGTTAGAGAGTTACATTACTATATTTCTTGATACATTGGGAGTCCAAAAGCAAGAACACATTATTTTGATGAGCTTGGGTATAGTTTCTTGAATCAATACTACTTCTTCAGTGGAGACATAGTAGCAGACAATTGCATAATGAAGTTGTCTGTCTTTATTTACACAATGTATTTCTGTTTTCAGCAGGCCAGAAAGAATAGTTCTGTGTAGCAGCTGTCATTGTGTTTTTTGCTTATCTCTGTCCTGTCTGCCAATGTTATAATTCACCAGCTGACACCCGCCTTGGCAGAGACTAAGCGTGGCGACTCGGTGCCAGAGCAACAACAGTGCTCTGAACTATGACACGATTCATTCCCTTCCCAGTGAGCAACAGGGAGCTTTTTCGTTTTTTTCACTCATTTTTTGGATACACTTTGCAGCCATGGGGCTGCAGCGAAAGCGAGCTCTAGGAAACAGTTACAGCTCTGTTATACACTATAGCAGGGGGCTAAAGAAAGGAAGGCCAGATCAGTTGTGAAGAGTGATGGTGAGGGACTGGACATCCAGAAGGAGATGCTCTGGATGGTTTGATTTTTGAGGAATCAGGTTGGAAAGGCAGTGTTCAAGTCACTCTGTCACAAAAGCAGAGGTATAATGGTTGGTATTTCTGATCCTGCCTTTGCTCAGAGGGGCAGAAGCTCATTGGCTCTAGTGGGAGTGCTGGCTGCATCAGAAGTGAAGCAGGGAAAAAAGGCAACAAATAAAGATTCACGCATATTTTTGAAAATAAAACATGCAGATCTGATGCTCTTTTCCTCTTTTTGCAATAACATTTCCATGAACATTCTTCCCCAAAATTCTAGTTTTGTTCTTTGAATATACATAGAAAATAAAAATAGATTATAACATACTGATGAAATAAATGCTTTTTTGCCCTTGTTTTGGGTATTTTATGCCAAAATCTCTTTCTGTGTCTGTTCCCCAGAGGATATAAAGCTACAACAACTGTCAATTGTATATTCAGAGACTTGCCTGAGTGAGAAAGTTGCACTTCAACTGGTATATAACCCACATGGACTGTTATTTCAGTTTAAGAACAGTGTTAATCAACTGAAGTCAATCTGAAATAGAAAAGCTTGAAACTGAAATTGCAGCTCCAGACAAGTCTGTGATTCACAATTTAAGATAAGATTTTCTCTTCCATGCAGCACCCTTGTTTACTGAGGGAATCTGAAGTAGATCATGCCTTCATCGCTAGGAATCCTGTATCAAATCATAATAGTGACCAAAGTAACTGTGACTTCTTTTTCTGGCCATTCTAAGTTCTATTTGTAAAGTAGGAGCAGGAAAAGAAAGGAAAGAAAAAGAAAAAAAAAAAAAGAAGAAAAAGAGGAAGGAGAAGGAGGAAGAAAAGGGGAAGAGGAAGGAAAAGGGAAGGAAAGAAGAAAAGCAGAAAAGAAAACAAAAAGGAAAAGAAACTGAGGAAAAAGAAAAAGAAAAGGAAAAAGGAGAACAATAGACAATAAGAGAGAAAATACAAGAAGGGAAGAGGGAAGAGACAAGAGGGAAGACACAGTGGGAAGGGAAGGGAAGGGAAGGGAAGGGAAGGGAAGGGAAGGGAAGGGAAGGGAAGGGAAGGGAAGGGAAGGGAAGGGAAGGGAAGGGAAGGGAAGGGAAGGGAAGGGAAGGGAAGGGAAGGGAAGGGAAGGGAAGGGAAGGGAAGGGAAGGGAAGGGAAGGGAAGGGAAGGGAAGGGAAGGGAAGGGAAGGGAAGGGAAGGGAAGGGAAGGGAAGGGAAGGGAAGGGAAGGGAAGGGAAAAGAACAAATTAATTAAATTAGAGTGAGCAGGAGACAGACATGAGGGTAGCCCATATCCTAGAGGCACTTCTTGAACAAGGGCATGCCTGATCACAAGGAAGTGTGTTGCGAATGTGTTGAGAGATGAGGAAAGTGAACGGAGCAGGATGTGATCACTGTGGAAAGCTTCCATTGTGCTGCATCCTGATGGGCTGCAACTGCCAAGTGCAGAGCAGCATCCATGTGCCCAAGTAAGCACATCACTTGGAAATTAAAAGATCGGAAATGTCAAAGAAAGAAGGCCATGAGGCCACACGGACAGGAAGAAGTGGTTGTGAAGGATTTGTCTTCTGCCTTTCATACACAACTCCTGTACTAACCCGTTAAATACAGGGAAAGGTGTTAGATAACAGCTTACCTGTAAGTGAGAGGAGTTTGTTTGCTTTTAAACATGAGTTGGCTACGCATACAAACATGTTTGGAGGAGAAGGAGGAAGGGGAAGTTCATAGCAGACTAATCTATCATTGCCACTCTCACTGGCAAAGGAATTCAGAGGTCAGAATTAATCTAAACCTCTGAAGTGAATTGTGGTTAGTAGGTGGTCAGCAACTGTTTAGCTTGGACACTAAGGCTGAACGGAACCAAAACTGTTCTATCACCTGGTGGCAGCATAGGGATCTATGAGAATACTGCAATAAGGATTTAGTTTAGTTTGTTGAGGCAAATTATTAATGTCCTTACACATGGGATATGTCCTGGTCCCCTTGCCTACCTCAGGATGCGAATTACTGTAGGCATTTGGTATTGACTTCTCTTGTCCAGAACAACTTCTGACATTTCAGTGGAAAAGGTGGGTTACAGTTCCTATGCCTTGTGGGAACATTTATTTTCAGAGTCTGATGGAAGATGATGTTCCTGATATGCTGATATATGCAACACTGTTTCCACCAAGAGCTGCGACCTTATGATAGGAATAATTATGAGAGACAGGACATTTGCAGTGAAAAACAATACAAAGAGAAAAATATAAGCCTCAGAACGTAATGAATGGAACGATAAAGTAACTGCACTGAAAATTATCATATAGTACAGCTTGTCATTTTATAGTCCTGCATTCACTTTAGTCTAATGGACTTAATAATGGAAGAACAAGCTGGAGAAAAGCAATACAAGAATCATAATTGCACCGGTTGCCAACATAGGATCAAGTTTTCTATTTTGATAATGAGTTCATGACTTAAAAAATAAAAAGCTTGCAACTTTTATTTTTAGCATTAGAGGATTTTAATGTCAATTTCACTACAGACTAGATATAATTAAACTGCACTTGCACATATATCAAATGCTTTTGCTACTGAATCCCACTCATACAATCAAGTTGAACTGAATTAAGAAGACTGAAATATACTTTTTCTTCTCAATTTTGATGATGCTTCCTAGTAGCAACAGCAAATAAAACAGTTTCAACCCAGAAGAGAGACCTGGAAACTCTCAAAAGAACCCAGAGGGGAAAAAACAACAGTAGAACAGGAACACTTGAAATAGAGGGTTTCCCTGGCACTGACAGCTTCTCAGTGACTCCCAACATTGTTTCACTCTCACAAAGGCACAGAGCCCAATGTCTGTGGCAGACTTTTGTAGAAATACTGACTCCCACCATGCCAAGGAGAAAGAAAGAGGAAGAGAGAGAGAAAAAAAAATACTATGCTGCTGGTTTCTGCATTATAGGCCAACTTGGAAACTTTAATTATTGAAATGAAATATTCAAGGACGTATGGAAAGGCTTGGGAAAATGCACATGAAGATGAGAGGAAACAGTCATGAAGAATTAATGATTCTGTCAACTTATGTACTCATATAATTGTTATTGTTGCCAGCAGAAAATGACCAGAGAGTCAGCAACTCAAGTGGAGGATAAGGAATGGAAAGAACAAAGAAAGGAAAACTTAAAATGACACCATTGGAATGAATGCAAATATGTGGTTTAAAAGCTGCTTTGGGAGAGGAATCAAAAGACTCCACATAGGATGCTCACTGTGTGAAGAAAAGGGCACTTCCACTCTGGAACTGAACAATGATAAATCTTGCAGGAAGTAAAAGTGAAACCAGTTCAGATGCCAGACTCTTTCTTTCTTGCATTCCTATTCCTAAGGTAAGAGGAAATAGCTAATAATTAGTATGCAAGAGCCATGGCTTACTGTGCTCAGGGAATTGTACAAAGCTAAGGTGTATACTTGGGGGGAGATGGCATAATGTAATGCAAAACAAAGAACACAATGAAAAGCAAAAGACACTGTAAAAGAGTTCAGTGAACAAACCTCTACCTCTATCTGAATTTCTTCATAAAAACAGACTTTGGGACTAAGCAGAGACCTGAACATGGGCTGATATATGAGCTACACAACCCCAGATCCAGAGATATTATGACTCAGAGACACCACCGAGTCATACTTCAGCTCAGCTGAACAAGCCTTTGCTTGTGTCAGTACTAAATTACTGCTAGCCTGTAATAACAGAAAAATTTTTATTTCATTCTGCAGTAGTCCAGTTGTTCGGTCAAGGAACTGCATTATCAAGCAATTGAATTGGATAACACCAAAGTATCAGCCATTTTCCTCTGATTTGCTCTGTAGGGTAAGTGTGTGGGTGATTAACTACCCTTATGTCCAGGGCTAAAATCTTAATAGCCTGAACATATATTTTCTGTCATGTGAAGCATGTGAAAATTTTGCCTATGAAGATTGATTTTTACTTCTTGAATAATAAGTTCAAATAATTCACTATCCAAAGAAGATTATCTGCAGATAATGATGAGACAAAAAAACTCATATAGACTTTCTCTGGTATATTATGGTTTGTCTCATGAGTTCTTAAAAATCTGAATATGGAAACGCCCTTAGTGTTAGTTTAACTTCTCTTCTCACAGGCTATAATTTCATGACCCCATATTGCTATTGATAATGGGGACATGGGTTTTAAAAATTGGTTCCTGGAATTTAGTGAGAGATGACATACAAAAAGAAATGGGCCAGATTCTTAGTAGATGAAAAGCAGTGTAATTTGCCTAATTAAGTATCTGGCTCAAATAATGTAAAAGCCACACAGTGGCTGACACCGGTGATGAGGTCTGAGGCTTAGGCTCAGATGTCCATCTGTGTTTGGGTGATGCATTAAGCAACATGGTTATATGATTTCCCCAGACAAGGTGTCTAGGCAGTCGGCCAACACAGCTAACTGCGTTAAACTCTAGACCACTGGTCAACCACCCATTTACAGCTAACTTGTTTGAGAGTGATCTTTGACTTGAGTGCAGAATGAAGGTTAATTTCAAGCATGCGGAGCTGTAGCAAGATGTCTAACTTCTTTTCCCATATCTTGTATATGAGCCAAAAATACACTATTCCCTGTGGATGGGGTTGCTATGCTATTGTATTCTGTTCAGCTCCATCCTGTTCCATGCTCATTACCTTAATATTTGAATGCAACCAGCTGCTTTATATGACAGCCGTATCTGTAGTTTCTTTTGTCTTCCCGAGGGAAGAAGAACAGATAAAGGGTTATTTTGGTTTTTGGATGTGAGTTTATACTAAACACGGAGGATAAAGGGAGAAGGAGGCTATTAAAAGCAGTTTTAAGAGACCTGTTTTCCCCAGGGAGTACATTCCTGTCTCTGAGAAAACTTTTTTCTCTTGCAGAAGTGTATTTCACCGTCATTTTTGCTCTTCCAAAACAGTGAAAATCTACATCTTATAATTTCAGTTAATTTTTATATGCCTTGGACTCCTTGGATACTTAAAAGATAGTGACGTGCGCTTTGAACATGATTCAGCACCTTCTTTGAAGACAGTATAACAACAGAGGATGCAACCGATACTGCTCCCGATGCTTGAGAGATGCACGCTGTGTTCTGTACTGTTTAGCATTTCTGACAGTGAGACAGCTTCATTCCCGAATCTGCTTTGCTTGTACTAAGATGTAAAATGATAGAGAGCTGGAAACGCGGTCATTCGCCATACTGCAGATGATACAAAATATTAGTTACATATGAATCTTCACCATAAACAAAGAGTTTTGCTGAGCATAAAAAGCACTTCAAATACATGTGAGCATGTGGTTTTCAGCAAACAAGGCTACAATGTGACTATGTACTCCTTCTGCAATACTCCACATACTCCCCATCTCTTTGAAGACCTGAGAGGAGGCAGAACATGACTGTTGAGAGCAAGTGTTTGGAATCCATCTTCCTTCACCTGCTCAGTCTCCCTCTGAATCCCAGTCCTTCAGTGGGACTGTGCAATTTGTCCCATGCCGGTGACAAAGGTAATAAAAATAGCAAATACAATTCAATTACTGTCTACAGGCTCTACAGGGCTGCCATGAGGTCAGTCTATGAACAGTGTGTGTTCCGTGCACCATGCTGGGAATAGGAATACAGTATTCACGCTGCTCATGTGAGCAACTTTATGGATAAAGATTTAAGGACTTACAGGCAAAGAGAGGATGTCTGTCAACAACCCAGCTCTAGAAATCATTAAAAAAACTCTCAAAGAAAGAGTTTTTTGCAAGACCCTTCTTCCAAGCCTCCTACAGAAACCTTCCATAATTAAAGAGAGCGAACATACAAACAAAAAAAATCCAGAAATTTAGTTAATGCTACTTAATGCTTGGCTAACATTTGGCTCTTCTTTATTTCTTCCACCTCTTAATGTGTGAAATGCTTTCTCTTGTGCAACTAGCTGACACTGAAGTATTCGCAAATAGAAAACTTTACTAAATCAGATGGGTTTAAAAAAAATAAACCGTAAGTTCCTGATAAATTTCATCTAGCTCAGACGCTAGTGTTTGTTGTTTTACTGAAATATTTGCACCGTAAATTAAAGCTCAAAGGTTGGGACATCTGCAAAAACAAACTGAACATTGTTTTTAGCTTTTCTTCTGAATCATTCTTTGATTAGCTTTCCAGTGAAGAACCTCGCTGGGAGTATAAGAAGGTATCTTTCTCTTTCCATCAAACACTTTATGTTTGGTTATTTACTACCAGCTGTTCATGTTAAGAATTGCAAAGATTCACAGGGGTCTGTGAGTGTGTGGTAGGTAATAAATCTGCCAGAGATTATTAAGGTTTGTGTATTTTAACATACTGTGATGTGACCTTAATCTCTCTAAGTCTAAAGAAAAAGAAATTCTGTCTTTTTATAAAAGATCCATTATGTACATGAAGATAATGTTGTTTGTGATTTAATTCTGATGTCGAACCTCATTTTTGCTGATGGATTCTTGTCGTGTACTACAGAAAGGTCAAACAGGAGATAAGTCTTTGTATTGTACAATCAGAAAAAAACAGGTATTTTCAATGTGGTGGAACTACTTCACAGCATCTTGAGATTCTTTTTTAAGCTGGAATTTTAAAATGATAACTAGTACATATAAATGGAAAGTATAATTTGCAAAATTACCAACACTTGCCACAGGCAAAAATATCAGTATTAATTTGCTTTATTGTCAAGGATATGCATTATTTTGTTCTTTCTGATCCTAGGTTAGAACATTAGTGGAGGCCTTACTGCCTTCATGTTTTACAAAATAAGAGTGATGCTAAATCTTAAATCCCTGCATAATAGTAAAAAACAGAGTAAAACGTTCAGCAGGTGAAAAAGAAATGAGACAATTTCTTCATGGCCTCACGTAGCATCTTTAAAAGTTTAAAGGAAAGTTTGTTTAAGTTTAACCTTTAGAATGTGGTTTCACGTTCTTTCAACTTCAGTGTAAATGTTGCCTGTACCATATGGCTTTTGTCATGGCACTTAATCTGCAGAAGACTCATTAGAAATTCGCATTGTTTGTACTAAAAATATGTTGATCTGTTATTCCATATTATTAGATACTGATTCTTCTCTTCACGTGAGCTAGCTCTTTTCCAAGTGAATAGTCAAATCCAGTCTGTGGCATATTATATGACAGAAATATCACAGAAATCCACACTGGACATGACAAAATGGCTGTGTCAATACTTCTGTTCCCTCTCTTTGTGGAGGAAATAAAAAATGGAACTTGCATCTCTGCATCTCCTTTTTCCCCCCTCTTTATTTACATCTCTTGATCTTAATAACCATCACTTCCATCTTTAAGCACTTGCAAATGTACACTTATTTTGCTAGACTTTTTGGTGCAGTATTGCACATAATTGCACAGATTGTTTGAAACATAATAAATACTTTTTAAAGAAATCATCCCTATCTCAATGTATTAAAAATATATATCTAATACATCCTGTTCTTGAAATCTACTGAATGTGTTATGGTATGTCCTTAATTAAACTATAAAGTTAAAATGCAAGCAGACATTTCTCCTTTATTTATGGTCTGGTTTAAAAAAAAAAAAAAAAATCAACAAAAAAACCCACAACAAAAACCCAAACCAAAAAATATTTCTCGTCAAGGTGCAGGGTAAAAAATGCAAGTTTCTTATTTCTGCTATACCTTGTCTTTTGCTAGTACTCAGACGCTGTCATTACACAGACACCATAACAGTTTGATATCAGATTGCCACTTTGTTTTCCCATATAATATTTCAAGCATGAACTGCATCCATTTCTTGGACAAAGCGCTTCTGCTTAAAATTCGCAATTGCAATATGACAAAATCTTTCATTTCAGTTATGGATCTCCTTAGACAAATGGTTCTCAGATCCAGGTCTACATGCTTCCAAAGATTGAGTTTAACCATGTTTTTTTTCTTTTTTCTTTTTTTTTCCTGCAGGCTTCTCCATTGCTGATACCTCCAGTTTACCATTGCTTACCACTGAGGATGGGTCCTTAGTCAAAATTGACTGTATTGATCTCTGTTGTTGTGGTAGGACTATTCAGATCAAAAAAACTGCTCTCCATTTCACCAAGTAGTTTGAAGTTTGTTCTGACCTGTCCCCAAAGGATGGATACAACAAAGATAAAAGAAATATTCTCATACCACTGTTTAGACCACAGAAAACCCTACTCTCAAAGGAGAAGTTGTAGGTGAATGTGCCTGTTGGTATTCCACCCCTGGCTGGGCATCTTTGTTGTCTGTATATTTATTCCTGAAATTTACAAGAATATTATGCCCTTTATCACTGAATGTTTCTTGTGCTGTAAATCTGCTTGAGCTTTTTCTGTTGAACTCTCAGTAAACTACTCCACTGAAGCTGCCTAAAGCTGAGCAGAATTCAGAACTAAGTGCACCATTAGGATGCAGATCTATTGCCTAGCAGGACAGAAATAGAAAGTGAAGAATATTCCACTGTTTGTAAATAACTGGATATTCATTTAGAGAGAGAAAGAGTGTGCATTTGTTGGAAGCAGAGGAACATAACAAAACCCTAGTTCATTTATGTCTGTTGAATGTAAAATGAAAGTGATGTCTCAGGAGAGATTTGAAAAAGACTCAGAGGAATAGTCAATGTCCAGAGTCAAAGGACTTAGGTGATGCTCTTCTCCGTACAGAAATATATGTGATCAAATGGACACAGTCCTCAAGTGAGTTTCAGAGTCCTAAATCAGAGGTGCATACTCTTGTTAGTGAATGAAAGAGAATAAGACATTTACTAATGTTCAGCCCAGTCAGCACCCAGGGAAGCTAAAGCCAGTCATACAAAAGATTGAGGAAGAAGTTCTTCAGGCATCTGTCTCAGGACTACTCTGGCATACTGCTATGGAACTGAAATTTAGAATTTGAGTCACTTTCTTATTTCAAGCATCTGCAGGGTACTATTTCCTACTAAAATGGCAATAGCCATCTTCTTCATAAAGGCAGTGAAAGTTCTTTTCCAGGGAGTGAGAGACTACATTTCCACAACTCCTGAGTTCATCAAAAGGCTAAAAGAAGTCTTCAGTGTTCCCATCTTGAAGCTGGGATTTACAGGCCTCCAGGGAATTAAGAACTGTCTATTGTAGATCTTTAAGAACAGTAAACTTAAGTTAATTTTTGTAGCTTTCCAGGTCATTTTACCATTTGTTAAAAGTGTGGTTAGATTGTTTCTATTGAGGAATAATAAGCAATTCTGCATTTGCTTATTCTGTGAGGAAGTGTGCCAATTCAGTAACATGTAGACTTCTTCACAACATTGAGCCTCTAATGGTGCTGCAACAGCTGTTAATCTTCATGTCTTAGCATTTTCTTAAGGAAGTAAAAAAAGTATTAGGGAACAGACAAAAGTGATGCAGCTCAAGGCCTTTATAAGATAATTGTTCTTTGCTTACTGACAGCCAATGTTTCTATATTGTTCATTGATAAGAAGTGGTTTTTTTGATGTGTAACACCACTTCCTTCACGCTTACAACAGAGGTGTCAGCAGCTTGCCCCTCTAATTCATGTTTGCATGAATATGCAGAAGAAATTGCAGAGATCCTCTTGGAAAACCTACAGCCCATTGTGGTCCTGTTTCATAGCAATTGACATTTGTAACGGATATCTATTACAGACCAGGAGCTTAATCTTGATTTTGTATGACCTCTTGTAAATCAGAAGGAATGCTGTTGTGACATTCAGAGCATCTAGCTACTATGTTATTGTTTCATTATTACTTAACATTTGTTTTCCAGGAGTCCTAGAGGCACTGTGGAGATCTGAGTTCCACTGAACTAAGCACTCTGCAAACAGAATTATGGTCTGTGCTGAAACAGTATGTAGTTTAAAGACTTGTCTCCCAAGGGATACTGGAAAACTAAAATGAATTAACTCAATGTGTGAAATTAAACTCTGTTAAAATATGCCAAACCCTGCAGGTTCCCCCTTAGAAGTAATGTGCTTCTGCTCACTACCATTTAAAACCTGGCAGAGTTAATCACAACTTTCCTGTGTGTTCCTTTTGCAAATTTCAGCATCCAGGCAAATGCAGGTGAACGCAATCATCCAGAATCCCACCAAAAGGAAAAGCAAGGCACTGTCTATTCAGGTCACAAGGCTGCAAAATCTGGACTTGGAAAGATATGCAAGAATACTAGGACAAGAGGCAAATAATTAAAAAGGAGCCTTCTACCTTTAGTATGTTGACTCTCCAGCTTATTTTCTGGATGTGATTTTTGTATGAGCATAACATCTTCTTTAGGATTATCAGGTATGGATTTACTGAAGGAGACAAGGTGTGTGACAGCCCCTCATTAGCCACCCCCACCCCCACCCCCAGCATGACATCCTGCTCAGAGCTGTGGTATCTCTGAGTGCAGCTGCTGATTTTCCGTGAGTCCCAGTCAAACAGCCACAGTGCATGCTCAGAGCATATGCACAGTCCCGGTATGGTTAGGATGAACCAGACTTATACAATGTGTACCCCATGTCGTGATGGTTAAGGCTATTCTGGCTCACTATGCAGTTCGCATAAAATAAGGCCAGTGCGTCCCAGTGGTGGTAGACTCACAGATTATGAGCTGCACAGTCTCAGTTTCCTCCCAGATATCCTGAACGAAGTATGGGAATCTTAAATACATTTAATGTGCATGGGGTCACCTCTCAGCATAGATGAGTCCCCCATTGGTTATGTTGTGTTTATTCCTACTAAATTTCTTTGCAAGAATATTGTCCTTGTTCTGAGCTATCAAAACAGTCCTCAAAGTATCTTAATATCCTTTGAGAGTCCTTTCTATGTTTTCAAATATTTGGTTGTTCACACAGACGATAGTAAGACTACCAGCTGTCTAGGTTTGTATGACAGTTTGTGATTACTTTTGCCCTGGGTTTGGCAGATGTTTGGAACACTAATTGTAGTCAGGTAAGCAGAGTACTTGAAAATGTTACTTTTAGGAGAACTATGATAAGTATGAATTAAAAACTAGTCCAGAATAATATGAAATAAGAAGGCATTAACAGATATGATACAATAAACAGAGCCTGATACAGGACTTAGAATTCAGTGGGAGTCTTTTGGCTCATTTCATTGGGATTTGGAACAAATCCAAAATACACATCAACACAGATAATGATGCTTATATTTTTTTCTTTCGGAGAAAAAAAAAAGAAGATTTAAAAAAAAGAGGAATGACAGGGGACGTCAAAGCCACAGGAAATCTCGTATGGACACTAAAGCCATGTTCAGAGAGACTCTTATCTCTAAGGCACTATATAACACTGCATAAATACATCTCTTGGTATTTGTTGGGTCTGAGGGTGTACGTTGGTTTTTACTGCAGTCTTTTCTGCAATAGCCAAAGTGCTTCCCGTCTGCAATGTATGAACCTTTCCCAGCTTCATGACTTTTCATAGGTCACTTCATAGAAGATAAAAACAGTAATATATTTTATATTTTGGGGTTTTTTAAAATGTTTTGTCCATATTATGCTGAAGTTGATATTAGATCACTGAGTTGCCTTACAGCCTTAAAAACCTGGTAAAAAACATTCAAAAGAATGAGATAGTTACTCAGATGTCACTGAGTTAAGTACTGCTCTGGACTGAGATCACTCTGCCTGAATAACCTGAGTATACCAGGCTGGAGCATGATTTTTTAGGATTCATAAAGTTTAGGATGTGATCAAAACCACAGAGTACTATGTATGCATTTACACGTATACGAGGGCTTATTCACACTTAATTGATAGCCATAATATGAATTCCTCTCAAGGCAGTGTGTTGTGTACAATAAGCCATCTTCCTCATCCTACTGCTTTTTCTGCAGTTCCAAATTATGAAAGGGAAATATTGATGCAGATTTCTGGATACCTAGAAAGGTAAGGATAACATGAAGAAGAAGAATTTGAAGAACATGAGAGTCATGTTCTAACTGGAGATGCTTTTCAAGAGAAAAGATGTTGACAGCTTTAATGTCAATTACAGGAAAGAAATCACATCCTTGTCAGTGTGGTATGAAATCACAGGCATGTTTTCTCTTTCAGTGACTGAGATTTTTTAAATCTTCTTATATTTGGAAGAAGTGAAGGCAGTGAGGCAGGTTCTACATATTTTCCCCAAACAAAGCTAATATCTAGTCATTATGTAAACAATCAGCCACACAAATCCATTACAGTTTATTTGTGTGAGTTGTCTATCTGACATTAACCTGGGGTCTAAATGAATTTTTACAGTCTCAAAGCATCAGTTTATTGTACAGGTCAAAGATTAAAAGTACTCTTACATCCATTTCAGCACTCCGTAATTTTACATCTTATATTATATGCATTGTGGAAACCTAATTTCAAAGTAAAGACCAACACTTTATAACTGGTAGTCAGTAATTATGGGAAAGCATACGTGCACTGTGGTATAATGAGTCTGCCAAAGCAAAGTGGAAAAATCACAGTCCATACTGACTAAGAAAAATGTTAGATTTTGCACCAAATCCACAACCATGTACGCAAAGAGTTCACGGCTTTGGCCCAACACACTTTAAAAACTCTTTCTTTTTAGTATGGTGGACCCAGGCTGAAGGAAACAGTGTTAAATTAAAAAAGAAAAATATGTACTTTGTAGAAAGAGCCAAAGTGCTTCTCTTTTATAACTAGAGAGTAACACAGGAGTAGGACTAGGCCTATGGAAATTATTAAATATTAGACAAAGGGTGTCAAATGACTAGTGCACTGCTTTTGGCTTATATAATGAGCACTATGCTGCAATAAGAATGCAACTCTTTTTTGTACAATCAGATGTGCATTGTTATATGCATGAATAAAGCTTTCTTTGTGATGTAACTTTTTCATATGTTTAGAGAAATTAAACAGTTAGTTCATTAAAATATCACTCATCAGAGTGACTGTTAGCCCACAGTTGTACCACCTAGGAAAATAATTTAGTTCATATCTACCAACACAGAAAAACTGTAAGGGCTTTGCAGTGCAAGAAGAAAGGCAGTGGCAGCTGACTTCCCTTGTCTTTGAACTTTCAGTTGGCTGAAGTATATAGTATATGTATCACTGAGATTGCATTCATAAACTTCATGCTTGCATGGCCAGAGTCATACACTACCAGAGAATAGATAGATTCAAAATTAAAAGCATGGTTTGAATACATATATATATATATATATATATATATATATATATATATATATATGCTTAGTGCCTAAAGAGGACAAGAAAGTGAATCAGTGCACAGTTTTTAAATTAAACCTTTGAAATATCTGGTAAAATTCTGTGAAAAAAGCCCTAAACTTTGTGGAGTTTTGAAGTGGTTTTGGTTCTACATGGTTTGCACACCATGCATGTCTTTCCATTTCAGCCTAAGCTGATCTTCCCAGTGAAGATAAAGGCAATAAAAATGTTCAGACATTGCCTGGTTAAGGATCAAAACTGCTTGAGTCAGTTTTCCTTTGAGACCATTCAGCCCTTACAGATTCTAGTCTGAATGCTAGAAAACTCATGCTTCAATTCAGATGAGTTGATATGTCATGAACCCTGCTGAACAGCCTTTCAGTTTTGAACTGTAATAAAAATGAGCACAAGGGATGTTTTATCCAGAGTTGTGGGGCTTTTCTCGCTTTCCTCACATTCTGTCATTTGAATCATTCTGAGGACTATCTGTTGATTGACAAACAGCGATATCCTCCTCTCCTCCATGTTTTAACTCATTTTCTTCCAAGCTGGGATAATCATCCATTTAGCCCTGTAAAATTTAGTTTCCACCTCATGCTACAATAAAAGTAAAACAAAGAGAGTTTTCTGTCTTCTTTCTTTTCCATAGACTTGAAAGAGTGACATTTAAAAGCTAAAATGATATACATCACACACAGATCAACAAAAACTTGCCACTTTTAGTCATTTCACTTTTTCAAACTCTGCATCACTGCTATAGGGTGGGTTTTCACATTAGGCTTCCATTTATATAATGAACTTTTTTAATTTATCTTGGTTTCTTTTGCAGCCGGTGCCAGAATCTATGTCACCCTTAAAAATATGCATCTTACTAGTGAGTTAAGCATCAGATTTATAACTGTTTTGTCATTTTTGAGGAAAATGGTTGCTACTTAGGTACCACTGCAGACTTTATGGCGTGATGGGCTTTTCTTTTCTTTTTTTTTTTTCATCCTTTTGTAGCTGCATTAATCACAGTGACTTTCCAGAATTTCTCACAGAATTTCTATTTAAATTTTATCTTTTTTAGAAGACACAAACAGGCATGTAGAACTAGTAGACAGTAAAGCGTCCTTTGTCTTTGCTGGTTCATTAAAATGAAACGGAAATTATCTTTTTCTGAATTATAATGGTTGGCTTTTGTTAGTCTCTTTAATCCCAGCCAAGATGTTTATGGTGTTTTAACATTTTTTTAGTAAACTTGTCCTGACTAAGATGTGTTTTGTATTTACAAAGTCTTTAAAAGCTGCAATGTTTCATTATTTAACATTTTTTTCATGTTACGTAGAGCTACTAGGAAAAATTTTCCATGTTGTAAGTGGGGATTTGGCCACGTGGTTCTCATTATCTTCAATGAGATTCAGATGTCTAGCTCACTGCCTTGACTTTGAATATTTATATATACATGTATACATACTGCTGTGTTTCGCTGGAGCTGCTACTCTCTGAGGAACAAGAATACTTGCCTCTACCTGGAAATCTGCTAGTACTTGCTGAATTTTTCTGAAGAGCGTTTCAGGCAAATTTTGATCCACCAGTGATTTCACTGTACGTGTATCTTTGTTATTCACTCTTCAAAAGTACTTCTCTAAGGAAGTTTATTTTGAGCATTTGGTGAATGAATACCCATTTCTCAAGCAAATAACTTGCCAAAATAATAGTCATTCACATGTCTTAATAGTTATAAAAACACGACTGTGTGAGCTGGTACCAAAAAGAAAGAATGGTAGATTTTCACACAAAGTCACCATCAAAGAACTTAAAAGAAATTTCTCTGCTGTTTGTGAAAGTATGTGGCACAATAATTATGAACATGCAGATCAATTCCGCATTGAAAGCAGAACTATTAGCAGCATAATAAGCTCCAATCCCAGATAGTTCTTGCCCACCTTATTGCAGGCCAGCATAGGATCCAGTTAAGAGGATTCATTTCAAAGCAATAAGAAAACCTCAGGCAAAGTTCACTTTAGTAGGCATAGGTGTTATTGTACCCAACTTGGCACCACCAAAGGTTTCAGTCTCTTCCAGTAGAGAAGCCAGAAAATCCTGTATTCTTTTATTTCAACTGCTCCATTTCTCAGACTGGTGCCTTAGTTGCATTTGCTGCTGAATAATTCTCATGCTGCCTTCTACTGACTCTGCCAAGAAAGCTGTGACTGACAGGTGAAGCGCAAAACATCTGATGGGAGATAATAGTTTTTTACCTTTGCTACATTTGCTCAGTGAACGTTAGTCAGAGTTCTTCATTAAAGTGACTTTGTACTACTCAATGGCTGCAAGGTGATTCAAATCATTGCGCTTTATCACCATTTGTAGTCAATAAAAATTGACCTCTCAAATGTACACACTTGGAGATGGGCTGAAAAATGCACTTTGACTCATTTAATGAAAATGCATCTGCATTTTTTGAATTGCTTAGGTTTCATAAATCCCAGCAAGGTCAACGTGAATCATAAATGCTTGGGATGTAAATATCAGAAGACTTTTACTGAGATGTGATAGGATACTAAAGAGACCAGAGTAGAACTACATCCTCCCTGCTTTTCTTTTGAAATGATTATTCTAGATGGCACTGACGCTGTTTGATCTCTGAAAATATGTTTAAATTTTAAAAAAACCAAAACAATACAAAAACAAAAAAATGCAAACAACCTCCTATTCCCTAAACTTAACCAGAGCAACTTTCTCTTCAAATACAGAAAGCTCAGTGCTTTAGACAAACTGATTGAAAGTCTTGAAGAGAAATCTATCTTTTACGTTGCAACAGTATCTGTGTAAGACAGGCTCTTTCCTTTTCTCCTGATTTTCAAGTGACTAACTTCCGTATGATGAGTAAGGCTTAGCTGTGAACCTGTTCCTTGTTGTAGTCAAGACAGCTAACTCCTCTCAGGAGTATCTCAGCTGCCTTATTTCTACCCCTGCCTGCCTCTTAGGGCGATACTAAAGTTTCTACACATCAAGCCTAAGCTACTCTCAGAACATCTTACACCTCTCCAAGATGCTCTCTCTGACCCCAACAGCAGCAGTCAAGTCAGGGCACATGAATAGCTTTCCTCTCAGCTGCCCATTTTCTTGCCTCTTCAGCATTATATCCCGTACGCAGTATTTACACAGCAAACTGAAAACGAACATATTAAACAGTTTTGAGCTCTACTCTAAGATGCCAAAATATTTATTCAGGAACCAAATATCCAAAAAGAAACGGCTTTAAGGATTAAAAATCCAAACAAATTCACAAAGAAAGCATGTGCTTGTAACTGCTCCTGTTTGACTAGTGACCTGACATGACACTTTAACACTGTGAGTAATGTCTTTTGTCCCTGACGTGTCTTCACCAACACCATACAGAGTGGTATGCTCACAGGGCATGCTGGGTAGTAATTCATTACATTTTTTTGCACAGGGCATGTAGAAGCCAACATCTTCCCTTCCCCCTCAGGTGCAACCAAGTCCCCTTCCTGTTTATTTGAGGAATTTGCCCTCACTGGCTCAATTTCTCTCCCTCTTCCTCTCAGATGTACAACATACCATGTGCAGCTATAACATAATCCAGACGTGTATTTGGTTTTCATTTGTTTTTTTTTTCATCCAGTGAGCCCTGTTTTCTGCAGCAGAACCATCTCTGGACTCATCAATTGCACGATCTTGCATGAATTACACAAATATTTAGATTATTTGCCACACTGACTGAATACTAAGTGAGAAAGGGAAACATTCTCCCTATAATACTGACAGCACATTCTTGAGAACACCAATTTTTTATAGGCATTTATCTTCACACAAGCCCAGATATCTATAATGAAAATGGCCTATTGTTTCCTTCACTATGCAGTGCAAGAGCTTTCTTTTACCACAAAGACACCAGTGTTGCAGACAGGTTAGTTTTAAACGTTCCAGAGGTAATGTCCCTGAAATATATTATTATTATATTATTATTATATCCATATTTTCCTGTAGAGCCTGCTAGGCTTTATCCATGCACACAAGATCAGAATCCTTACACCTATTTAACCACCAAATGGTTGTTTCTGCTAGCAATTTTCCCTGATGTTCTGACCTACTTTCCTTCTCTTCATATCTTTCCTTGGATCCCAGTTCTAACCCTCTTGATTAATCAGCATCACACATCTCATTTTTGGGTGTTAATGCACCCTCAGAACTTGCAGTATGTCATCATGCCTATTCCCTTCAGAACAACGACACTGTCTGGGTTATTGCCTCAATAAAGTAAGTTTATGGGAATCTCTCAGGGTTTTCTGCTGCAAGGTACTAAATAGAGAAATGTGTGAATTGATTTTTTAGTTCAGCAGACAAACAGACACAGTGAAAAGAAAGACAGCAACTAAAATTCTAGTTTTCAAATATGGGTTTACTTGTCAGCACATTCTTGTTTCCGTGCCATCATTCTCTCACTACAAACACATCAAGACGAGTGAAAAGTTTCATTTTTTCATATATTTCTCAAAAATAGTTTCATCCACTGTAAAAAAATTGTGTTCCTAGAAAACCTCAACTGAAAAATTTTTCCTGCTGCTAGAAATGGCTACCAGAACTTTAAAAATCTTTAAGCTGCATTGATCGTTTCCTGGTGCTCAGTAGTATTTATTGTATGTTTGAAGTTAATAAGTTAATTTTCCTTCTAACTGCCTTGGTTTTCTTTTTTTTTTTTTTTTTAAAATCTCTATAAATCTTTTTTATAATACAATATCCAAATTTCAACTAACTATCCAAGGTATATATGCTGCAGGGTAGAATTAATAGGTGTTATTATATTCCTCCTCCATGGCATGATTTCTCCATGGAGACATTAAAAATTATATTGGTGATTTTCTTCCATATCATAATGCAAACTCCTAGTATATCTTGTTTGCTGTCTAATATAATCTCAAAGCTACTTTTGGTATTCCTGTTGTCCAAGGCTTTTGAATTATTTTCTTTATATCTATCAACTTATACTTTACTAACATTGTTCATGCATTTGTCTAACAGCTCTGGGATTTCTTTCTAATTTTCTGTGTTCTCCGTTTTTACAAATTTGTGTTGTCTGTAAATTCACTAACATATTTTCACTTTTTATTCTAGAACATTAATGAATTTGAAAAGCAGAATGAAAACATACTGATGGAATTTCTCAATAGGTAAAAAATCCAAGTAGAAATCAGTTTTTGCTGATCAACATTACTTCTTTTGATCACCATCAGTATCTTTGGGTTATTTCTCATCTTAATGTTTTGGGGGTTTTATTTTAACTCAGTTCTGTGAAATATACAATGCTCATATACACATGCAGTACTTACAAAACCACAATCATATGCTAGGAGAGTATGAGAACTGTAGTTTACTGGGTTGCAATTTGTGTTTTCTTTCTAACTTTCAAGTATAAAATGTATAATATAGAATTCCAAAGTGCTGAAGACTTGAAGAGTTCAAGAATGTCATGGAAACAACAGCAAAAGACAGAAAACAATAAAACTCCAGATGGGTTTATAATAACGAGAAAGAGATTTTCTGGTGGATATAGAAGATTTTTCAGGTTTATGTGGTAACTGTATCCTGATTGATCTTGTTAGCTCACCTCAAAGTTACATTTGCACTTTGTAAGTCTGAATTTCCCTCCTGATCTTTGATTATGTCTTTAGTTATTTTGTATTACTTCATGTTGGATTGCTTTCTGTAAAACGTGATACTTTTCTGGAGCTAGACTGTAATTAATCTTTTCCAAAAACTGTATCAGACACTTCTTGATATAACGAAGGTAACAACATTATTAATCAATAAAGCAGTGCGTTATCTTTCAAGCAATCAGTTGTAGCCAGTAGAACAATGCTTGATTACCCCGGGAAGATTGCTATTTAAATATGTAGAGAAAAGTCATCCTTATACATATATATTTCATCTGTTTCATATGTTTTTCATCTATGCAGGTCTTTTTTATAGTACAAAACAATAAAAAATGCTCAGGCATGGGCTTACAGTAACATTATATACTTCTGTATTCATAACTTGCAAACTTACTAGCGAATATTTCACAGTTTTTGATAATACATTCTTTTTAGCTCTTCCATAGGATTCTTACTGCAACCACCATGTTTACATATTTTATATCAAAATTAAGAAAGACAGTTAAACTACTTTTGGCCCTGCTACAAACACACCACGATAAAAATTAACCATTAAGGATTAAGTCTTGGATCCATCAAAGCAGTTAACCACATACATAATCTCATGGAATTTATCAAATCAACACATAATTAAGTCCTTTACTGGACCAGTTCTACAGACTGTAATAGCAAAAAGATGAAGAAATTTTAACAGGCTCTGTTGGGGTTTTTTGTTGTTTTGTTTTTAATTGAGGATACGATTCACTTGTTAGCACTGTAATTAAACATTCTTCTGTCCTAGGTCTTGTACTTTTTCGTAGTCCTGGTGTACACAAAGAACCGCCTCAAAAACTGGAATATATTATGATCATCCTGTATGAATAAGTGGACTGATCAGAAAGACCATGAAGCAGGAGGTTGCAGACCCAGTTCAGGCTGATTTATCTACCACTTGAAAGTCCTAAGTGGTATGTGCTGCAGATCCCACTAAATGTCTGACAGAACTGTCACTTCCTCTGTTAAAAAAAATATTTCCTGAAGTTTGTAGAGAGAGGAAAATTTGAAAAGCCAAAGGCATGATTTTTCAGAAAAACTAGTTTTTATGTTTCTACTGTTTAAGTGAATAACTTCCACATAAAGGTACCTAAATTTTGAAAATGTTAATTGACCTTCTTCGCAGTCTGGCCTTCTCATATGTATTAAATGGTGACTCCAATACTGAGTCTGCAAAGTCACAAACCACCCATGAAAAAGAAGTCTATTTTAGATTACTTTCAGATCAGTAAAATTTGCCCTAATTGTCTTATGTTAACCACTATTCCAAATCAACTTAGGAATTCAAGCTAAAATATTGTATCCAAGCTATATGACTTATATTACTTCAATATATTTAGTACATCAAAACATTTTTAACCAAAAAGATAAACAAAATTAAAAAACTCAGTAAGGGGAGATAGGCTTCTCCAGCATTTTCACTTTCTAGAAATTTAGGGTTATATAAAGCCTATTTCCATGCCCACAAATGTCATCACAGCCAAGAGTGCAGTGCATTATTTGTAACAGAAGCCAACCTGAATCATTTTAACTTTTATTAGTGGAAAAACTATAGTTGAACTCAGATGATTGAATGCAAACCCAGATTGCAGGGGCATTCCAACTGCATGTGACTCCCCCCGCATGTTTAAAAAATGCAGTCACAGTTTTCTGTGCTTATTTTGGTGGCCGTAATACCACCAGGAATAAAATCATCATGGCAGTTTGGTCCTTTTTCATTGCAGAATACTTGCATTACACCTCTATTAAAACAGTTCAAAATAAGTTCCCATTATCTTTATACAAACAAGAAAATAAAAAGCATGGAGGCAAGTGCTTTTTGTTAGCATTCCTTTTCCAGCTCAGGATTTTTGTTGTGCTGCACAAATAGGAGGAAGCATCTGTCCTAGTGCACCGTAAATTCAATCAGGAATTAACTTGTACAAATTCAAGCATGCTATTTCTGATATACTACGGAAATGTGTTGTGTAATTAAGTTGCCAACAGTCAACTCCACAGATTGGTTTTGGATGACATTCAAAACTTCCCAAGAATACTGGAGTCCTTTGCTAATTGGCCAATATTTCATTAATTAATATAACATCTCTTTTTATGCATAAATCATTCAGTAACAATGAAGATTTCTGAGATAATTTTGCCCAGATTTCATCCTCTGAAATCTTTATTACACAGCTGCTTTCACAAGATGCTACCAATTAAGCATGAGGTAACAAAGTCAGTAGAAACCCTTCTCTCACAGTAGACAAACTATGCAGAAGAATGTCTTTCCTAATGGAGAAAACCTACTTTGCAGAAGTTTCTTCTTTAATTTCCAGGAGCTGCAGAATTAGACCCATATGACTGAACAAACACTGTGGCCATTCCTAATGACTTTTGCAACAAGGGGCAAATTTTTACTGTTCTGTACTGTCAGAGTCACAAACAGGTTTTCTTTCTTTGGGCTCCTTTGCTGCCCTTGCTTAGATGAGTAAGGGCAGACACTTGTATTTAGAGATCGTACCACAGAGAAAACAACATATTGAACAGATATTTAAGACTCTCCTTCATGGTGTAGAATTGATTTTGGCATTGAAACAGTGTAAAAAAAGAGAATCAAGGATGATAAACATACAGTGTCTTTATCCCTCAGCAAATAACAATAATGAAAAGAAGGATTGCTATTATCAGACGTGTGGCCAACAGGACCAGGGAAGTGATCATCCCACTGTGCTCAGCAATGGAGAGGCCACACCTTAAATACTGTGTTCAGTTTTGGGCCCCTCACTGTAAGAAAGACATTGAGGTGCTGGAGAGCATCCAAAGAAGCGCAAAGAAGCTGGTGAAAGGTCTAGAGAACAAGTCCTATGAGGAGCTGCTGAGGGAGGGAGATCTTATTGCCCTCTACAGCTGCCTGAAAGGAGGTTGTAGCGAGGTGGGTGTCAGTCTCCACTCCCAAGTAACAAGTGATAGGATGAGAGGAAATGAACTCAAGTTGTGCCAGGGGAGGTTTAGATTGGATATTAGGAAAAATTTTTTCACTGAAATGATTATCAAGCATTGGAACAGGTTGTCCAGGGAAATGGAGGTATTCTAAAGACATGTAGACGTGGTGCTTAGGGACATGGTTTAGTGGTAGACTCGGCAGTGTTAGGTTTATGGTTGGACTTGATGACCCTTAGGTCTTCTCCAACCTAAACAATTCTATGATTCTGATTCTGTTACTGTGACTGTGATACACAAAAATTAGCATGGATGAAAATATGAATTGTTTTATAGGATGGAGATTGCTCATTGAAGAATCATAGAATGTTTTAGTTTGGAAGAGACCTTAAAGATCATCTAGTTCCAACCTCCCTGCCATGGGCAAGGACACCTTCCACTAGACCAGGTTGCTCCAAGCCGCATCCAACCTGGCCTTGAACACTGCCAGGGAGGGGGCAGACACAGCCTCTCTGGGCAACCTGTTCCAGTGCCTCACCACTCTCACAGTGAAGAATTTCTTCCTTACATCTACTCTAAATCTACCCTTTCAGTTTAAAGTTATTACCCCTTGTCCTATCACCACACTCCCTGATAAAGAATCGCTCTCCAGCTTTCTTGCAGGCCCCCTTTAGGTACTGAGAGGCTATAGTAAGGTGTCCCTGGAGCCTTCTCCAGGCTGAACAACCCCTACTGTCTTCATAGGAGATGCTTCAGCCCTCTGATCATCTTCATGGCCCTCATCTGGACTCGTTCCCACAGACTCATGTCCTTCTTATGTTGGGGGCCCCAGAGCTGAATCCAGCTCAACTTAGTTGTTGAGTAAATAGGATATAGTAACTCCAGCTGCATTTAAAAGTTATTATAGTCATTAAAATAAAGGTGTCCCTTTCAATTGATGCTGTATGTTTGTTGCAAGATGTATAAAGACAAAAATCAATACACGGACTGACATGTTTGCCTGTAGGTAACCAAAGAAGATGGGACTCAGCTGACCAAATGGATACATCTGCCATGTAAACATGTACAGCAGAGCTGGTCATTACTTTTGTAGTCAGTGGAAAGAAATAAACACACCTAGGATCTGATTCATCTTATTCTAAAACAGATGTCAAAAATAGGCCACATGTTCTGAAATATCTTATAAGCCTTGAATAGTAACATTTTGTACAGAAATACGTATCTAAAGCAATAAAACCGTCATTTGTGCCAAATTTCAGCTTCCCTTACAGTGCAGCAGTTAGGTTTGTGTTCTTGTGCTTTGCCTGGCTCCTGCTGATATCAGAATTTAAAAGTGCACATATAGTAGAAGAAATGTCATGTTTACAATTCTTTTCAGTGTGGTGAGAAACAGGAAGTGACAGAAATAGTATTCTTGGCCGATATTCTAGTAAGGGGCTCTCAGACATTATTCTTAGGGTTTTGTCACAGATGCCTTACTTTACGGTTTTGTGAGTTTGCGGAGTGGTAGAAATGAAAATCTAGGGAATCCATCCATTTTGTTTTTCCATTAAAACAAAAAAAGGTTTCCTATAACAGGAAAAAGCTCCAAAAAGGAAGAAACACACTTAGCAAACTAACTTACGTTAAGAATACTTTGCTAGACATATTTATACTTTACTCCTGGAAATTATACACAATGCAGTTTCACAGTGGTATCACTTGAATCAAAGGGTCTCTGCATGTTAAGATATTGAACAGAGGTCCAAGGTTATCCTTTCTGATGAATTTTGTTTAAAAGTACTTGACACATGCTGAAATCTGTTTCTTCCAAAAGTCAAACAAAAACTGGCCTTTCTAAAAATTGCACAAAAAGTTCAGAAAAACAATGTCTTTTGTAAGGCTGAAGTAATATGCAATGTGCACCAGGAGGATCCTTTGTCTAACTCTCTAACAATTGTGTTATCTTTCCATCATATAGGCTAGTGTTATTCTATATCTCTTCAATGAGTTATATGTGTGTGAAACACACTTTCAGTCACTCTGGTTAAGGCCAATGAAAACCTTATGTCATGGTAGGAGTACCAGCCAACAATCCCTAACCTGGGTTCTCCTAATGAGACTTTGAGATGTAGGATGAGAGTGCTAGGATCACTTATCTCAAATGTGGGATACCTGTATTTCTTGCTTTCATGGATGGTTGGATTTGATCCTGATGTAGTAAAAAAAAAAAATGTTATGTTGGAGCTTGTCTAAAGCTGCTTTCTTGCCACATGATGACAAAATTGCTTCTTTTCCACAATGTCTACTGAATTGCTTGTGGGAAAACACCTTAACATCCTTTAGTCTTCATGCACTAAATTAGTAGTTCGTTACTATTTAAACTTTTTAAGTTAGCCTGTTGGTTCTTTTTTTTTCCTCAGAGTGGCTCAGAGAGTGCTAATGTAGTCAGTCAGCCAGCAGTGCTTCAGTAGCCTCAGGGGAGGCACGGTGATGAGTAGCTGGAGTGGAAAACTCTCAGCACAGCTGAGCCTGGAAGAGGACAGCTGTCCTCAGCCTCCTCCATGCAGAGAGCCTGCTAAAGGCAGACAGACTGGCTGAACCTGGGTGAGGTGTTTGTCTCTTTAACACACACTCTGACCTGTGAATTGCTGAGTAAACAGGAACATCACATGATACCCTCCATGAAGAAAAGCCTTCTTTCTTTTGCCTACAAGTGCAACGTCCTCTCCTTGTTCCCTTTAGCCTTCTCTCCCCCACAAAAAGAAAAATCCAATTGAATGGCATAGTTTGTGCGAACAAAAAGTATTTGGAGAACAGGGATGCTGATTTTTGTGGGCAGATTTTAAATGAAACATCTTCAATATTGTTATTTTTTTTCTTCTTTTTTTTGTATTTTCAGGTTGACAGCTGAAACACCACTGCCACTAAAAGACCTGAACACTCTTGTAATGAATTCCTCTGCCTGCTGAAGTGCATGACATACTTTTGTCTCTGTGTCCCTGTCATTATGTATGAGGTGCTCGCCACCAGTGACCTCAGAACTAACCCTCTGCACAACCAGGCTGACCCAGCAAGATAAAGCTTTGACAACACTCTCAGGTCTTTGTTCTCAGGCTGCAAAGCTGATCTGTTTCAGAACCACAACAAGGAAAGCTTTCTACGCTCGTCTTTATAGTGAACCAAGTCAACGAGGAAGGAAGAAAAAGAACTGTATAAATTAATTTAGTTAGGTTTTCCCTATGGTCCTGATTGTCCACTCAAAGCTTGTTAAACACTCACAACATACTTGAACAAAGTTAACTCCTGGCTACGCAGTTTCTCTTTCTGCATGACTCATGACACAGATTTTCTGTAAGTGATTCCTGACTTCAGCCCCATTTTATTTCTTTCTGATAGCCTCCTCTTTTTTCATCAGACACTAGAAAGACTGATGCTCTTTCTCCAAAGAACAGATTTCTGGTTTAGCTTACATGGCCCACAGCAAGAACTAACTCATCACTGGCGTGTGTTCACAGAAAAGATATACTCCAGAGTGATACAGATACATTTTTAAGGTGATGGCTCAAGGAATTATGCCATGTACAATGTCCCACAAGTCACTATTTTGCTTCTGAACTAGAATCCAAGCAAATGAATATCATTATTATTTTATGTGGCTTTGTGGCTTTTATATGAATGACAGGCATCTGCATTATTATCATATTTCAGAAATTGTGGCAGTCTGGCAAAGTTCCTGCCAACTGGAAAAGAGGAAACATAACTTCCATATTTAAAAAGGGAAAAAAAAAAGACCCGGGAAAATATAGTCCTGTCAGACTCGCCTCTGTGCCTAGCAAGATAATGGAGTGGATCCTCCTGGAAATTATGCTAGGCCACATGAAAAATAAGGAGGTGATAAGTGACAGCCAACATGGCTTCACTAAGGGCAAATAGTATCTGACAAATTTGGTGACCTTCTACAGTGGGGTTACAGCAATAGCAGATAAGTGAAAAGCAACCGACATCATCTATCTGGACTTATGTAAGGCGTTCAACACATTCTTGCACAACATCCTAGCCTCTAAACTGAAGAGACATGGATTTGATGGATGGACCACTCAGTGGATCAGGAAATGGCTAGATGGTTGCACCCAAAGAGTCATGGTCAATGGCTCGATGTCTGAGTGGAGACCAGTGATGAGTGGTGTTCCTCAAGGGTCAGTATTGGGACTGGTGCTATTTGACATCTTTGTTGGCAATGTGGACAGTGGGATTGAGTGCACCCTCAGCAAGTTTGCTGATGACACCAAGTTGACACACTGGAGGGAAGGGAAGCCACCCAGAGGGACTTTGACAGGCTGGAGAGGTGGGCCTGTGCAAAACTCATGGAGTTCAACAAGGCCAAGGGCAAGGTCCTGCATATCAGTTGGGGCAATCCCAAGCACAAATACAGGCTGGGCGATGAGTGGATCGAGAGCAGCCCTGTGGAGAAGGACTTGGGGGTGCTGGTAGATGAAAAACTGAATATGAGCCAGCGATGTGCACTCACAGCCCAGAAAGCCAATCGCATCCTAGGTTGCATCAAGAGAAATTCATCCAGCAGGTCGAGGGAGGTCATTCTCCCCCTCTACTCTGCTCTGGTGAGACCCCACGTGCAATATGACATCCAGCTCTGGGGTCCCTGGCATAAGAAAGACATGGACCTGCTTGAGCAGGTCCAGAGGAGGCCACAGAGATAACTGGGGGGTTGGAGTGCCTCCCCTATGAGGACAGCCTGAGAGAGTTGGTGTTGTTCAGCCTGGAGAAGAGAAGATTCCAGGGAGACCTAATATCAGCCTTCCAGTACTTCAGGGTGGCCTACAGGAAAGACAGAGAATAGCGATAGGACAAGCAGCAATGGTTTCAAACTGAAAGAGGGGAGATTTAGATTAGATATTAGGAAGAAGTCCTTTACTGTGAGGGTGGTGAGACAGTGGAACAAGTTGTCCAGAGAGGCTGTGGCTGCCCCCTCCCTGGCAGTGTTCAAGGTCAGGTTGGATGGGGCTTGGAGCAACCTGGCCTAGCGGAAGGTGTCCCTGCCCATGGCAGGGCGGTTGGAACTAGATGATTTTTAAGGTCCCTTCCAACCCAAATCATTCTATGATTCTATGACTGATTATTAAAACCACTATATATAATTGACACATTTGTTAGGAAATTTGGAAAGGCTTGGAAGCTGAAGGATTACTGTTTCACCACTAGAAATTCCTATGATTAAGGAAAATTATGAAATTTTGGCCGCATGGGGTTTCCACATATTGTTGTGCAGATGAATTGAGAACTTTGGATCTGAGGTTTAGCAGTCCAGCATATGTCATAGGGGCAGATCATTTTTTGCAGGTGTGATCTTTTAATAAGCATTTTGAGCAAATTCATACTTTGTACCTCTCAAAATTTTTGTTCTGTAGATACAGGTGCAGATCGGAATAGTATGGAAGGAAAGGAAAGGAAACGTACATGTGCACAGTCGCAAACACAGTCATAAAGCAAAGCATGACCTGCTCCACAACTTGTACTGGTTGGAATGGACTTAGAGTCCAATTTTCCCCTCCCATGGCAAATCCATGCTGTTCTATGCTTTCTTTTTGTGGTTCTATGCTTTGGAAATTATTTATTATTGAGATTGACTGCATTTTTCCATGTAGGAATGACTGTGTTATGTGAAAGTTAATCTTACAAAAAAAGAAATCAACAAACCAAACAGAGGATTTTTCAGGGGTAACTGGCTTATTTGCCTGTGGTAAAGATTCTCAGGCTTGAATTAGTGTAAGTCCAGGCCTATAGAGCAACAAAAGAAAAATAAACAGAAAAGAAAATTTTAAATAAAATCTTTTTACCTTACAGACTTAATATTTCAAGAATCTGAAGTTGCATATAATAGAGTTAGAAGGCCTCTCTTTTTTTCTCCCAAAGCCTTGGGCCACGTTGTATTGGCTGTTGGAAATCAAAGGAGGTTTCACAACCACTTCTATATGCTAAGCCAGCTCATCAAAACCGGGCACCCTTATTATGATGCCAGGAGTGGTTTAGCTATGTGAAATATATCTCAAGTGTGTGTCTAAGCTGCTGAAAATCTTTTTCTCTGGCCTTGACAAAACAGCATTACCTCACCCATATTTCTTCATAAGCTCATTTCTTTAGTATTTCTCTCCACTCTTAATAATTTTTAAAGAGTACATACACAACAGAGTAGTGTAGAGTAGTGTTTATGAATGCATTTTCATTTTTCTCATCTGCTGTTCTTGAAGATCTCTATATGGTAGTCCAGAGGCTGTTGCTTCTCACTTGTGCTTTAGTACAGCACTTATGTTTTGAAAATTGACCTGTGGTTGTGGCTGTTCAACTTGCACTGGTGTCTCAGAGATGAATGATTTACTCTCTAGAAGTGTCCTCTGTCTCCATGTGGAAAATGAGCTTGAACAAGAAGTTCAGACAGACACTAAACTTTCACATAGCTGAAAATAAGCATGATGAATGCCGCTGTATGCATCTATGTGCTACATATGAGCACCTTATGGAACAATGCAAACATATACACATTTAGAGGAGTAGTATACATTCCCAAAGCTGGACTCTACCCTTCACATTAGGCATGTGACCTACTGCACAAAGTTTTGCCACCTCTCACTTTTTTTTCCCCTTGATCTCATGTATATGTTCCTTTGTGTCAATCTGTCACTTTTATTCTAAACTTAGATTGCAATAGTGAGATTTACCTCCTGATTCAGAGACCTACATTTAATTGGAGCTGGCTGTACTGGTGACTTAGCGATTTTCTTGTAGGCAGCTACAGAAAGACAACTAAGGTATCTGCCCTCATTTGGATCTGACTCCTGACCAATAGCAAACATTTTAGCTCACTCACAGCCCACTCGAGATTCAGTTCTCTAAGGGGCTCACTAGCCTCACCAAATCAGAAAGACAGATATCTGCTTAAACTCTTGGAAGAAGGAAGTGGAAAAAGACTTTTTCCTTGTGTGGCCTTCTGCGATATCTATTTATGCATCACTATCCCTCAAACATCCTTTAGCTTTATACTCACGTTAGAAGGGCACTGGGTGTGGTAGGACAGATGGGAACTTGTTTTAAACATGATAGGTATTCTGAGTTAGTTTATATATTTCTAAGTGATCATTCGGACAGAATTGTAGCTCTAGGTGTGCTGAGATTTCATTTACTCTGAAGTATTATGTTTCCTACTTACAGCATAACAGACAAAATGAACCCTGCAGTTCAGTAGGAATTAATTCACTCAATGATATCCAGTGCCAAAGCAGTAGAACCATGCTTGTCTGTGTATGTTTGATTTTTTTAAAGACAGGAATTTTTCAGAGCTTCATTTCTTTCTCCATCTGTAATAGTTATGACATACATAAATGTACAAAGTTGCACCAGGTGCACAAATGTGCATCATTGACAGCCAAAGCTGCTGCTAGATCCTTTCCTGGAACTGAGAGAGCTGATAAAGAGAGGAAATAGCCTAGACTGAAGAA
The DNA here is from genome assembly GCF_034619465.1 of Leptosomus discolor. Lineage (NCBI taxonomy): Eukaryota > Metazoa > Chordata > Aves > Leptosomiformes > Leptosomidae > Leptosomus > Leptosomus discolor. Next base: position 74,573,766 of record NC_141392.1, on the reverse strand, counting down.
AGGGAATGTGAGGGGTGCTCTGTGGGGGCACATATCACATTGCATACAATCATACTGTATCATAGCGTAGTATAGCATAGCATATGGCATAAACAGGATACCCTGAAGTTCCATCCAGGAAATTCAAAGCTGTTTTTACCTAGGTCTGTGTAGAAGCTACATCCTTTAGAAATTACTGTGTTTTCTGCACAAGGTAGGTACGTGTTACAGAGATATGAGCTAGGCTGTAGCAGTCCTGTATTGTATACATTAGAAAATAAGTCCCACATTTACTAGAAAGTGAATTCACTGAAAAGGGTTGTGATTTTCATATTGAAAGGTGAAATGTCCTATTTTTAGCCAGAATTACAAATCTGGCTGACAGTCATAACAATATATGACAAGTAGAACACAAGCAGATTACAATGGAAATAGCAATTAAACAGACATATCGTTTTTTTTGCCAAGCAGTGTTCACAATTTTTCACAAGTATTCTTCTTTTAATTCCCCAAACATCTATATTTAGGTATACAAAAAGAGTATAGAAAAAGTTTTTTCCTTTTCAATATCCTGCCATTTTTCAGACTGAGACACTATGTAAAATCATGAGAACACTAGGAAAATGCTAGAAAGTCAGCAAGAAGAATGTAAATGGCTGACCTCCAAGATCACGAAACAAATCAACCTTTTTATTTCAATGAAATATTTTTTTCCCAAGAAAAAAACTCGCTGTGGGGTGTAGGCCTTAGTCCACAAAATACAGTCTAGTGCCTTCTCCTGAAGGAGGAAATTTGAACTTTTTATTTGAATAAAAGAGCATGGGCTACAGGGAACCAGAAAAAGAAAACAGGACAGAACAAGAGGAATATTTTTTGCTTTTAAAAGACACCAGAGGGGGAGTGTTTCCCCATAAATTAATGAGAAAACACCCACTCACAATTCACAGGCCTGTGTCCAGGGCTTATTCTGTGACTGAGGGATTTCCGACCAATATTTCCTAATATTTAAGACAAATATTAAGGCATAGATTCAACTATGACACCACATGTCCTTCCTATTTTGAACAGCTAGATTATAAAATAATTTGTGACAAGACATATCCAGAAAGGTCTTCCTGAAATTGTTATGAAAAACGGATGAATAGTGGGGAAATGTATTCATGTACCTCATCTGATCTTTACAAACAATACAATTTTGAAGTGATAAGCAATATCATGTAAATGGCCAAACGTCAATAAATATAATAGAATCTACTCAAAAGAAGTGATTGACTTGGTAGCATACTGAATGTTTTATATCTGTGCTACATGCTCCATATTGATGTAACTAGGATTGGTATGAAATGTAGTGGGCATTTTTGTCATAAAAAGGTATTTCACTGCAGTTTCTGAAACAGCACCCTGCTATATCGTGTCTCAAAGAAAGGAACAGATGAAGTTGTAATTATTTCACCCTGCAAAGTCACCCAGAGATGTCTTTGTTAGCTGAGTCTTCATACTTAGACACGTTTCTGGGAATTATGTTACTTAAAAATGAATTACTACAGAAGAAATCTTCAGGCTGTTGCAGCACAGTGGATTGTTACTCATCTTGTGATCCACGATCCATGATGCTAATGAAGCAGATGCTTTTAAGCAGTACTTCTCATATAATAACAATAAGAAAATCATGGAAGTGTAAATCATTGAGCAAACCATCTTCTCCAGAAACCACGTAACATTAAATCCACAATTATGCTCCTTCTGTAAGCCTTCACACTTAGAGAAAATTACTTCAAACACAACACTTGGAGGCTTCTAGGAGAATTTAAAAGGCACTTGCCCTTTTCAGGATGCAAAACCATGAGACTGATGATAAATCTTGATAAATCTTAGTCATTATATGAACTACAAAACGTACAGAATAGATTAAGCAGAGAATAATAGTTTTTGATTTGTTTTCACTAAGCAGTGTGTCTCAATTTCTTTTTTGCACACTCCAGATCCTCCACTTGCTGTAAATTATGTCATATTGTGGCTGCCATATAAGAATAAACATGACGTTACAATGACACCAGCTAGTATCACTGCAAGTGGCTTATGTATTTTCATAACAAAATCCATTTTAAACCTCATATATTTCCTAATGGAATACATGCACCTCAAGAGCTGGAACCCTGCCTTTTTAAGGAACTCTTTATAACTCAGACAACTGTGATTAAAGCAAAAACGCGTGCATTTGGCAAGCCATTGTATTTTTAATGGACTCAGTTGTGGCTTTGCCATAAGTTTTGTGGAGGAGCTGGCTTTGTAGGCCTAGAAAAGAAGAACCTAAAAAGGAAGGGACTCTACAGAGGAAATACAAAAGCACAACCAGCCTCTTAGCTCCGCTTACCTGGGTGTGAAAGAAAATAGATTTTTCTGTGGACAGAGCTAGCAGAAAATTGCAATATTCTTCCCTTGGCTCAGCTCTCCCCTGTCGCAGCGAGGGAGAGGGAAAAGTCCTACCTGCTCCCTGGTGCCATCCGCATGCCTGGCTGTGATGCACCCACTCATATCTGTGCAGGAGCCCTCCTCCTGCTCCCGGACCCCAGGGAAGAGGCAGGTCTTCCTGCCTCCTATCCTAGCTTAGGGTAGGAGGAAAAGGAAGGGAGGAAGGAAGGAAGGCCAAAAGGATGAAAAGATGGAAGAACGCAAGGAAAGATAGAAGGATGAAAGGAAGGGAGGAAGAAAAGAAGGATCTGGGATTCCTATCAGTCTACTCTGCAAATAAAACACAGTCATTTTCAGAGGCAGAATGAGGCAGAGACAGAGTTATTATCAACATTGTTTTTTTTTTTAACTTTCCTCTCTTTGTTTTGTTAAAGACTTCACAAAGCATTCACTGAACATTACATCTAAGGAATTTTCAAGTCAGAATCTTTCTGAGATTTACAAATATTATCTACTGAGTCATCCAAATGTCTCAATAAGTGACATTTAAAAAACGAGAAGAAACGAAACATAGGAACAGTTAGGTCCGTCACTACATACAAACAAGCTAATTATGACAGTCTCCAGCCCATCCAACCACCCAACGAAGAGTGTTAGAAGAAGGAATCCTCTCATCCCAAGAGAAATGCCTGAAAGAACATTCCTCCTTTAAGCTTTCCTTCCTGCTGCATGCTTGATGTTCTCTGGGTTGCAAAAAGGACAGGTATAATCTAGGCTTTCGCCTACCTTTATGTCCCTCCTTTATTACCTTTGGTGTGCTTTGCATCCCTGAGGACTAAAAATTGAATTCCTAAGAGACAGAGTAAGGAAAATAATAATGCCAATTAAGACCCAAGTATTCTATATGGGTGTTTTAACCTTCTGGGTTTTGTGCCAGCTGTGACTATGACTCTGGACAGAATATGGCCACTGAAATTTAGATCCAGTTGTATAAACTACAGATCATACCCCCGGCGTTATGGCCATTGATAAGGCTGGTTGTTTTTCTTTGGTTTCTGAATCATGTATAAGAGGTGTAGAACCCACTGGATAAATAAAAATTCTGTAGTTATGTCAGATATATTCTGCATGCAAAACCATGTCTTAGTACTCTTGATTTTAAAGAAGTTCATTAAGCACTGAAAAAGCTGAGTCAGCAGAAGCCAAGTCAGCACATACAGCTTTAGTGGCTGACTGTAATTAGTTTAGGCATTCAGACAACAAAGGATGTTAAGTTATTCCTCTTTGACAGCATCATAAAAAGCGAGAGCCAAAAGAAGCCAAAGCAGGTTAGTGTACTGCATCGAGCGATTTCCGTGGGGAGAAACATAGTCATTGTGCAACATGCTGCAGAGACACCTGTATGTTACTGGTAAAGAATTCATCGAACCCATTGCTAACTACATCTTCACCTAATCCATTATGACATGGCTCCAAGCTAATAAAACCTTTTCCTTTGCGGTACAGAAGCTTGGGTACCTCAATATTAGTTTTCTAATATAAGTAAATGGGTTTGCTTGTTCACTTAGCCACGCCTAGTTGTGTTCACTGGAATAAATGAGAAAGATGTGTATCTTTCTCCTTCATCGTCCATGCAGTATCAGCTTCACAGCTACCTAGTAATTAGGGCTTGTAGAGCTTGCTGATTAATATCTAATTTTAAAGCTTCTCATGGTGACTCATTTCACACTCAGCATAATGTAAGTATTCCCGTGTAAGTAGCAGGGCTTATCACAAAGTATGTGAACTGAATTAAGGAAACTGAATTTTCCATGTTTATGGACTTTCACTTAAATAAAGGACAGGGGTACAAACTCAGGAATAACCATAAGTTCTTAATGCCACACTAGTAGAATTGAGGGAGCTGAGTCTAAAAATCATGATCCCTTTATCCCTCCCTGCCTTCCTGCCATTTATGTTTCAGACACCTAAGCTCAACACATACCATTAGTATTTAATATTGCAGTTCACCCAAGGGCACAGATTCTGCAGATCCCTAGTGGGTCAGCATTGAGCGTACCAATGGCTAGTTCATCTTTAACCCCCACTTTGGATGCACACACGAGGCATTTCACTGCCAGACTTATCTGAACAGATTGCGCCAGTAAGCATCTTGGGAGTTTACTAAGTGTCTTGGGAGTCCACTGAGTTAAAATGCTCTCAGTGAAAGACAATGATGGTTATCACTTTTTTTTTTTTTTTTTGAATGGAAGTGATGTTTTTTCTAGCAGTGTCTTCTTCAGATATCAAGTTAACACTACAGCTCAGGCATCAGGGCTCTGATGTAGCATGGGAAGGGCCTGTCTGCTTGTAGACTCTCCCCCATGAGCACTTTTTGCCGGTGCCCTTATGTTGCTTCACACTCTGCACACTGACTGTCAAACAGCTTGTGTATAATAGACCTGGGCGTTGTACACGAAGTCCTTATAATTGTATTTCAGGGATACAGATTCTACTGCAGACATCAAGTTCTACAAGCCAAAATGTGAAAACATTCTTTTTTTTTCTTAGACCTGGGACAAAGCTTCTGTTTATTTAAGTGGCAGTGCATAAGATCTCAGCGGAATAAGGTCCAAAATAACTGCACCCTCATCACCATCAGCCAATAAAAATACACATGCCCTGAGGATCACCGTAAGTATAGTTCTTCTTTCTCTGAGCACAAAACTGCTACTGCCACCTGAAGACACAAGGATCTAGGCAGTGCTGCTTGCATCTCTTATATGGAAAACAGATCCTCAGCAAATTCACAGAAAGTCAGTAACTCCAATTCTAATTACTTGGGAAGAAAGTAATTTTTTTTTAGATTATTTTTTCTGTATGCTTGCTATCTCATTTATTATAATCTAGAAGATGCAATATGCTCATCAAAGAATGTTTAGTTGATATATAAAGCTTATTTGCCACATACCGAAATCTGATATTGGATATTCATGAGGAAGAACCATGATGTCAGAGATTCAGAGGTTTTTTTTATTTTTTCCGTTAGTATAAACAGGACAAACAGGAAAAAAAAAAACAAAAGAGCATAATACAAAAATGAGAAAATTAGAATAAGAAATGTATATTTTTCTTCTTTTTATAAAGAAGAAATTTTGACAAGAAGTTCTTGCAAGTAAGGCAGGCAGGGGGGAAGCACAGAAAAAAACCCAGAAAGAAAATTATTGTGGTATTGGTGTAAATGATCAAAATAGTGCAGGCAAAAATTAAACTGTGTACAAATTAATTGAGCAATGCATTGTCTAGTCCTCAGGGATATGCTGTTTGGGACACAGGAAGCAGGTTTTTCAACTCTGTTTTTTCTGATTCTACTATTTAAGGGAGCAGGGATTGCCTCTCCCGTACAAGAAGGTGTCAACCCACTTCACAACAGAGAATTTCAAAGGACTTCCATTAAAGGGTTCATTGACGTCACTGTCCAAAAATGTCCATCATGTCAGTGTACTGTTCTTATAATTAGTCCCCATGTTCTACCCAGTCTTTTAGGTGCTACAGCTTGCTGTGTCCAAAATAATTAGGATTATAATTTGTCTCATTACCCTCATAGACACTATTGGTTGCAAACTCAGACAGGGAAATAACACAGGTAAGACAATACTTGCTCTGCCTGTAGGAATTTACACCTGCTTCCTTATCAGAGTTTGGGGACAGTCATTTTATCAAGTCTTGGGCAGACTTTTCACACTCCTACCTTGTAGGTCACCCATGCTGCAGATGGCTACTGAAGCAACTAAGAGAAAAGTATAACTTTCCATGACAGAAAATTTCCCTATTCTCTCATCCTGAGTCCAAGTTTAAGGGTCCTTCATACATATGCAAATCATACAGGAATATCTGTTTCTCAGTGCTGCTAGAATTTAAGTGTCCTGAACACAGTGCCTGTTTCAGATTGAGCCTGATCCTACACACTTCAGACAGGAAAAACTTCCATATAACATCACCTCCAGCTCCTTTCCTTCTCCCTTTACCTTTAGTATTTTCTCTTTTCTACTCTTTTTCTTTCCTTTGATATCTCTGTTTCTAGAATTGTTTACTGACATAATAATGATCATCGCACAAAGTATCTGTTTAAACATACTGCAGAAAAAAAGTGTTATTTTCCTTAGTTTTAACCTGGTCAACAAAATTTCCAGCTATGAAATAATCCTTCATCCACAACACATCATTCTGCATGTGATTTCTTGATGTAGTGAATCTTGTGATGGATACAAACAGTAAGAGAGACTCCAAGACCGACCCTCTACTATTGAAAGTATTTTCCACCTGGTTGAGGGAGGTGGTTCTTTCTCCTGTAATCCACAGTGTAGTGAAGACCAGAGAGATAAAGAGACTGCGTAATAAATGTTGTTTGGTTTTGTGTTGGGTTTTTTCTCCCCCCAGTATTGTTGTTGGTGGTTTTACTCTTTGCATCACAGCAACACTCTGAGCTCCCCATGGAAAGGAGGGGCCTTGATGTGCCAGCCAGTGTACAAGGCTATAATGAAAAGATAGTCCCCACTCCAAGAACTTACTTAACATTTTTTTTACTTTTTTTATTACTGATTCGGTTGAAGATAGCAGTCCTCACAACTTGAAGTATTCTCTCTCGCAGTCAATCTTTCTTAAGAACAGAAAGACTAGACTGTCCTCTGACTTATAAAATAACTAAGAATTTTTCTGTAATTCTCCTTTTTCATCACATTTTACATCAATTGTTTCTTGTATGGGTCAGCCCTGAAACTCATATATTACTCACTGAAACAGATGAAAACACATGACATGATACTATGAATTCACCCTTCCCCCAACAAAACCCAAGCCATTTGGACTGCTTTAATTTTTGCAGGTTTTGCCAATGAATTGCACAACCTCAGACATTGAAATTGATTCTGTGAATACAGTAGGCCTTGCAGGGTGTTCATATTGCAGCGTAGACACCAGTGGGGTCACTACTAAACCAGAAGTGTACTCCACATATAAAGGGTTCTTCTTCTTTTATGGGTTCTCAGAGACTGCAAAAATATTACTTATCTGAGGTTAACAACCTGGCTTAACCTTATTTTAATAATTCAAGCTTCATTCCATTCAGAATTAGGGAGTTAATAGTCTACTCTTCTGAACAGAAAATTGACGGGAATTACTGTTATTTCACGTCTGAAATATATATAGTAAAAAATCTGTACATTTGGAAATAATGAAATGGAGTTTGTTTGGTTTTTCTAGAGAATGGCATGGTGTTTTCTCCTGACTTTTACTGGAAAAAAAATGGAAAATTTCAAAAGATATTGAAGTTTCCATTTAGACCAAAAAATAAATTAAAATCTTTCTTCATTAGTCAAAATAAAACTGGTTTTCATTCCTTTAAAGTCATGACCTGCTCTACCAAACCATTACTTATCAGAATGTGTTGTTTGCCGATGCTGCAAATATAAAGAATATTCGTCTGAGATACTTGCCACAGGGTGTATTCTTTCTTTGTCTTAAATAATATTGTTTTAAAGATCCTTTTTTAAAGTATTTCATTCTCTGTGCATTTAATTAAAACCAACTTTTCACTCATTTGAATGAGAAGCCTGAAGAGGAACAAATACAACTCCCATTTCCTACCCCTAGGACACTTATTTTTGAAGAGTGGGTTATACTGAGACACTTTGGTCTCAATAAAGGGATCTTGGATTTTAGAGTCTGGATAAGATAAAAATTTTCACTAATTAAAAACAACAGCAGCGCCCTGGTTTGGCTGCGATAGAATCATAAGGCAGCCTGCTGGGCAGGCCATTAGCAGTTTCAAGTCAGCCAGGGCAGCTGACCTGAGCTAGCTACAGGGGTAGCCCATACCATAATGTCATGGTCATTATAAAGGGGGAAGGTTTGCTGAGGAGAGAGGGCTTCAGCGGGGTTCCTGCTGAGTTTCCTCTGGCTCTGCCCTGCTCCTGAGGGCTGCTCTTCTGTTGGTTGTGACGACTGCATATTCACTTGGTTGAATATAACTTTGTATGCTTATGTTGCTATTGGTGTTGTTTCATTAAATCTGTTCTCACTTCAGCTCATGGGTCTGCTTTCCTTTTCCTGATTCCACTTCATGACTGTTGAAGGGTCAATGGGTGGCACAGCAACTGTTATAGTTTAGCCCTGGGTACAGGCTAAATGTAAGCAATCAGTAACAATAGCCAGTATAAGCAACACTTTCTTCAATTCACCACTGAAATACGGCTATACCCGGAGTGTATGGTGTCAAGCTGTATCAGTGCTAAACAACAGGCTTTTGGATGCTTGGTTCAGTATTCAGTAATGTTGTCAAGTTACAGTAAAGATATATTTATTGGGGAAGGGGGAAAGCTAAGGAGATAGACAGACTCTTTGCTTCCCCTGCATTAATGCTTCTGAGTGCACAGAGCAAGCTACAGCCCTTACTGCCAGCACATTTGAACCAAGCATTGAATCCACTCTAGGCCTTCAAGCAGTGCTCTGAAGCACCTCTTCCAAATGTCCTCTTTTTTTTTAGAGCAAATATTGACTGATACAAGCCATGGAAATGACAAAACAGGCTGAACAGGCTGTCTGTTCGATTTGCAACATTTTTACACTATATCTGTGCTACCCTCCCCGAGCACTTTTGCTAGGAGAAAAGTAAAAGATTTACACATTAAGATTTATCTCTTTCAGTTCTTGAATATTTGTGGTTTTAAAAAATGAGCAGCTGTAATGTCAAATGACTGCAGTTTGTGTTTTAGGGCAAGCTGGATTTTTGGCATTGTCTGGTTGGTTTGTTTGACAGTAGGAATGTTAAGCACAGTACAATTGCTGCTCCATCCTAACCTAACACACTGGACACATCACATTTTACAGGCTCCCAATGCTATCAGAAGCAAACAATACAGGATTGAGTAGCTGCTTGGTTAATGAAAAGCTGTACAGTAACTCCACTGTCCAAGAAGACAACACTGGGTTATAATAAGGCCTCTAGGGCTACCAGGAGTTGTTTCAGGCCTTCAGGCAAGTACAATCCTTGCTGCAGTTCATCTCAGCTATTTTCTTTCTTCTCTTCCCATGTGGCTTGCTGCCAGGCTCAACGTTCCTTCCCTCCCAGCAACGTGCAAGCCATGTCCTGGTGGCAGCAGCTACCAAGGAAGAGAGGGGCCAGGACAAATGGGGAGAGTGGCAGACACCAGAGTAGAGGTGGTGAGGCAGAAGCTAATCAGTCTATTCCTGGTCCAAGGGAATTGCCTTAAATTGCCTTGTCCCCTCTTGTTCTAGGACTGGCATAAAAGGAGTTTGACTTCATTGTCTCACAGGCTATATGTAGCACTACAAGGTTAATAAAACAAAGGGCTATGCAGTCATCCCAGAATATTTTTTGCTGTTCTGCAGATGACAGGCTGGGTGGGGAGCTTCTTTTCCTCTTCTTCTGATCTTTCTTCTCCTCGTCTTTTGATCCTTTTTCTATGTTTGTGTTTCTTCACACCCTGCACACATGTTCAGAGTAAAAGCTGAAAAACAAGTTAATAAACAAATTCTGTGTATTTTTCTTTTCCTGAAATATTCTTTGCCATATATAAAAGATCATTTCTTACACAATGGAACTCTCAAAGCAGCAGTAAATACGGCAATCATATTCACCTTGAAAATTGGTGTGCATTTCTGTTATTTTTTCTAATGCAAAATGGATGAGTATTTTAACCTCAAAGTCAATATGAGTCACTTTTGGAATACCCCGGTGAGTAACAAAATGCATGCTTGCACTTTCTTCCGCGTCATGAAGTTACTACACAAGACACAAGACATGCAATCTTCTTTCTCTGCTTAGCTTCATAACAAAGCACTGTAAAAGTTGCTAAAACCAAACTGTGAATGATTTCACTATCCAGCATCTATTTACAAATTCATTTTGTTCATCTTGTGGCAGACAATGACATGATAGCAAAGGCTACTATAAACTTTGTAGGGCTTTGAATCAGGCCTGGTACCTTTATGTGCAGAGGAGAGTGAGGAACAGGGCAGGGCGATGTTTCTGGGACTAGTGCAAGTCAGGTTGGCCTCTGGACTACTCTACTCATTTTGCGGATGAAAGGCTTAGAATTTGGGTTCTCAATGAGTATGGGGAGAGGAAAACAACTGATACCAGATTGACATGTCCTTTCCAAAGGCTCAGCCAGTCTTTGGCATTCTTTTTGATTTGCTGCTGCTTGCTGATGCACAGAGGAACAGACTTGGCTTTACTTGATGCTGAAAAGGGGATACTCTTGGGGATCTGCCCTTTTCCTGGTTTTTATGTTCTTTCCTTAAGCATTCTCTTCTGCTAGCTGTTACAGAAGAGATACTGGACTAAATGAACTTTGGTCTTACATATGATCACTGTGCACTTGGAGGCTAGCAGCAGTTCTAGAATAAATAAGTCATGTGTATTCTAGAAAGCAATTATTATGTAAAATGTGGCTTAGAATGATAAAGACTTATTTGTTATAAAAGATGCAACAGTGAAAATTACCCAGTGAAATGTTTTCGAAATCTGGTAGCTCTTTCTTAAGAATAACCTCATTATTATCCGTTGCCTTTAGCAATATTAAGGGCAGAAAAGCCTTATACTATTTTGGACGCTGCAGGACAAATAAATAGCACACGTATAACTGCCTAACTGAAAATTCAGTTGCAGAAATACATATGTATTCAGTGACAAAAACAAATGATGGAACCAGGATGACTCAAAGTAGATATAACTCCATTGACTTTAGAGAGCTACACTGACAAGAAGCAGCTAAAGATCTGTGCCATCAGTTTCTCAGTAGTTTTATCTGATTTATACCTAGTGTGTAACAGGGATAGGATTAATTTAATCACTACTATAACCCCAAAGAATTCAAAGAGGTTTTGTGAAATATGCAGGAGAAAATAAGATACTCCTAAGCATATATTCCTCTCAGAAATTCACTGGATTCCACTTGAAAACCACTGCACAACCCTAAATGTCTTTTTAATGGAGTTGTCCTACCATAAAATATGCCTGATTAAGTGTTCTAAGAAACATTATCATTAAGGGTCTATGTCTGGTGAATATCATTCTTAAGGCTTTTCTTTTTCTGATTGTGATGAAAGGGACATAATGGTCAGTTTGTGATGAGTTCTGAATGACTGGACCTGATTTACTGTTGAATTGCTGCATTTAAAATGAACGCTAAGTCACATTTTATTCTGCTACATATTTTTAACAAAAAAAAGAGAAAGATTTCTTGGCTTTGTTGGTGCCTATATCAAAGGAAAAATACAGGCTAAGATGTCTGCACCATCTGGTAGTCGCTACACGAACAGGTTGCTAACAAAATTAAAGTTGTATCTTCTCACAGACCAATTAGCTTAGACTACAAACAGGGTGAAAAAAAGAGTATGGTTCTTTACTGTAGTCCTTGAAAATATCTTTAGACTGCCATCATAGACTACATATGAAGTCTGGAACTTCCAGCTGTTAGGTTTACATATATACACTAACTACATCTCGGCTATATGTTGAACAAGGTCCAAAAATTATCACCTTCCCACTACCATCCGTATTGGTTTCTATTGAAAAGAAAATCAGTCATGGCAGTGGGAAGGAAACCACATCATACTTCAAAACCTGGTGCCCTCATCTGGCTGATTATACAAACTTATTTCATCACAGAGCTATGTTGCTGAATATGATCAGAAGCAGTCCTAGCCTTTCGATATATGTCCAGGCAATGAAAATCATCAGAAGGTTCACTAGAAACATAGCTCAAATAAAAATTGTAGGTCTAGACATTCTCTAAGTGCAAAAAAAAAACGTTCTTTCGAGCTCCATGTCAAGATCTATGTAAAGGTGGGTCCAGTTCACAGTTTACAGTCAGAATTGGAACGTGGAATTAAAGGTTCTTGACTCAAATGTATAACTAAGATGTTCAGAGCTTTTAAATTGTATCCAATTAGTAAAGCTCCAGCTATCACTCTAGGGACACACAATCTCTTCAGAGGTTTACATCCATACCTGAGCATGTCTTATAATCTGTTACAAGGCTATTGGAAGAGTATCAAGTAGGGAGATAAGACCTTAGCCCTCAGACTTCTGGATAACCAGGGTATTAGAAAATCATTGTAGATAAATTGGAGGAATAGTTAAGGAAAAAAAAAAAAGAAAAGGAAAATTTAGAGCCTAATTCAACTCATTCTCAAGTAAATTTTTTAATTAGATCAGATAGATTATCTCTGTCCATTGACTGTAACAAGGGAGGCTCGAGGGCTCTGCAATCCTTCCCCACCACACCACACTCCAAACAGACGCAGTATAATGAATGTGTTCATTTGTGCTAGCAGTCTCTGAAGTGGGATGTTTTGTAATGAAAAGACATACCCTTAAAGATGTCATGAAGGAAAGATGAAGCAGTGTCCCATGATTAGGGGTGCACCTTCCCAGACTGGCTGTCTCTGCGCTGGACAGAAGCGCTGCTTGTTTTTCCAGACGCTTGGTGCCCACACATGTTTGTGTTCATTGTGCTTCTAAAGCTTTTTTTAGCAGAAGGCAGGAGGGAGACAGAAGGGTGGTTTTAAAGTGCTTCATACCAAGAGCTTCTCAAGTTTGCAGGGGAAAATAATTTGACAAGGATTAAAAAGAAAAAAAAAATGGAACATTTCTGCCTGACAGAGTAGTAAAACAACAACAAAAAATTATATGTCCATGTTGTACTCCAACAGTGGTGTGAGTAATCCCGTAAAGCCAAACTGGTTAAAAATATGAATAAATTGGTCTGAGGGAAGGCTTACGCTTGATAATTGAAAATAGGAAATGGCAAGTGTTCATTATGGTGGAAGAAAAGGCTTTATAAAAACAGACTTTATTCTCTTTTTTTGGTGATTTAAGTCCTATGTCTTCTGAGTTGGAGCTAATGCCATCAGCACAGAATTTTTAGTCACAATGTATTTTGTTTATTCCAGTTGAAGCCCAGCTTATCAAGACAGGATCCCTAGAGAAATGCTAGTGCCTGAAAAATCAAGAAGTCTAGTTTGTGTAACATGCAAAGAAATGCTATAAGAGTTAATTGCTACTGTTAACCATTTGTACATGAAAGACCAGGCCAAAATTTACAAGAAATTTTGAATGTAAAATATTAATTATAAAAATATATTGTACTCTTTTAATTAAAATTATGTACACAGCCACTGATGTAATTATTTATGGGAAATTTCACTAGATTCACAAAATAATTAAGCCAAGTGGGAGAAATGGAAGCATGCTGTTGAAAATACAGTGTGCAGAAAAATAATATCATATCTGAATTTAAAGAAAAAGAAATGAAACTACAAACAACACTTGCAATGTGCCTGTAGCTTGAAATTAAACATTTCTATAAGAAGAGATTGATAATATTATTTGCAGCAGGGCTTCTTCAGAATTGTTAATGCCTTTCTGTAATTCATCAATTCTATTCATAAGATGATTTTCAACCTTTTTTTTCTAATTTGACAATCATGTAAAATTTTCCAGCAGATAGGCTAAACTTTCTGAACAGGATTTAAGCTTACTGACACTCCTCTTACTTTCCTTAGTTATCTTAAACAAATCGCTTGAAAACAGACCAGAAATGTCAAGGTGTCTGTGGATTCCAGCCTGAAAATCTGTTCAATATTCAAGATAAGTTGATTCCATTTAGTAGGGGTGGTGCTGAAGGAAGTAATTTCTCTCAAGCTTTTAAAAAAATTATATTTGACATTCTAAATAGAGAAGATCTGTACAATATCATATTAAAGGTGTGAACGTGATCAATTCTAGCTGTATTATATAGAAATAGAGGGTCTGGTAAAGATCTAGATAGAACATTCATGCAGGGAGTGGTGGCCTGTATTAAGAAGCGAACAGTTGTGATTCCTACCATTCTAGGTATTCCATGAAATAAAAATAAATAATCCTTATATAGCCTAAATATGGTAAAGATGTTATTTTGAGGGCTGTTAGAATCTACTTGTTTTGAGGACTTGCACAAACTGACCATTGGCATAGAACTGCCCACAAGTTCTTTTTGGTCAAAATTTGCAAGTCAAAATAGAAAACAAATGGTTGTGTTAACATTTAAACTTGTAAGCAAACATTTACATGAGAGGATGTTTTCTGCTTTCTGCTATTTTCTGAAGGTTTTACGCTGAATATACTTCAAAAAACCTTCACAGACACATGACAGAATCTGAAATTAAGTTCCCTTCCTCTCCTGTTACACGTATTCACAATAAATGATGCAAAATGTATTATCATAGGTGGTATGATACTAGGAAATTCCTGACCACCAAAATATCAGACCGATATGGATCTAATTGTAATAAGGGACTACCACAGATAGACAGTTTGTTGTAAAAGGTTAAGGTTACCATCTGGAACAAAGTTCCCCTGAGTCTATCTGAAGTAAATCAAAACATATTCTTCAATGACTCTTCAAATCTCTTTGACCCTATTCTGGTTTGTCAGGAAGGTTAGAAAGTTAGAAAAGGCTCTTTTTGTTTTGTAATTCAATTAAAATCAATTTGGATAAGGATAATTCTTTCATGGATCATAAACAAAATATTTGAAAACTGAGATGAGTAATGTGACCGTATTGACATAATGCTGATGGAATGTTTGTTCTTAAAATATTTTAAAGAAATAGTAATTTGATTGAAAATGCTAAAAATGTGAATTTTATCTTCTTTGTTCTTCTTTTTTTAGCAACACATGACATCCTATTATTGGTCTCAATCATTTTATAATTGGCATAAATTTGCCTCCTAAAATATGGCTGACACTGTTATATTTACGAGCATCAGTAAAAAATCCTAGTCTTTTATTCAGCATTTTTATTTCATCAAGGGCATTAGATTATTTTTGGATATGGTTAGATCTCCTTTCCTCTAAAATGCTAAAGCTCTTTGCTTTCTGATGCTTAGCACATCCACATTCTGTAATAAACAATGGAAATGTGAACATTCAGTCCCTCATAAAATTCCCAGATTCTGCATCCAGCTTAGATGTTCACTACATTTTAGGAGTTCTGATGCTGTATGATTGTCATGGAAGATGATTTCTGAGAGACCTATATTTTGCAGCTGTAACAATGGATGGTCAGCTTCTGCTTAATAATAATAATTGTAATAATGATAATTATGATGATAATAATAGAAATAAAAATAATATTAATACAAACAATAAATGTATAATATGAAGTATTCAGTGATCCAAGGTTTCTGATCTCCAGCAAATCAGAAACGATAGCAAAGAAAGAGAATAAGGCCTGGTATTTTAGACATTGTGTTTGAAACTCCCTCACATCATTCCCAGCAAAATATGAACTGAAATGTTCAATAACATGAGGTAAAAGGGAGCAGGTAATATTCACATAGCAAATTTAGGCAACGAAATACCTAAATTTGGACGTTAGTCTCTTCACAGTCCTTTACCAGCAGGGGTGACCCATATCCTGGATCTATGAGTCATACACCAAAATATTCCCATGGCTTAGAGCCATGGTGTATATGCAATATATCTTTCAGAAGTAAAGGGAGATTAGGAACAGCTCGTGAGCGGAAAAAGCCAAGAAGCCATTTCTCCTTAATGAGGTGGAGCTGGTCTCACTTGCCTGTACTGTCTTCCTGACACCTGTGGCCAGGAATTTGAAGTACTCAGTATTGCCCTGCCAGCCTGGCTCTGCTAGTCATGTAACAGCCCTGCAAGAGCTATGGTGGACCACCTGCTTGATGACCCAAGAGCTGGAATCCCCTCTGCTACCCTCAGTGAATACTGAAAGTCTTCTCCAGAGTGCAAATCAGAGAACTGGGAATATGCTGCTGCCTTGCGTTTCCCCTTTGGATAAGCCTATTTCTTTCCATTGCCTACAGAGATATATTAGTCAGACTAGTCCCCTAATCTAGGCGCAGAAGTTAGATACCTAATGTTAGTGGCACAAACATGTCACAGAATGTACTCCACCAAACTGATTGCACAAGTGTACTGCAATAAAAAGCAGTTTGCCAGAGCATGCCAGAATTAGTGATGGAGACAGACTACGAGAAAAAGAACTCAGAGAGAATGGCAGAGACCTCTTCAGAAGGCAGCAGTTGTGCAGTGTTTAAAGGCTTTTATAATAAAATACCTCTTTCAATGTCCTCCCTCAGGACTTTTAATTGAAACCTTATGAACAAGATGATTGCAATTGTTCCTTTGGGAATAATAATTGTTGGGAGTGCCCAAGAGAATGGAGCAGAACTACTAATCCCAAAGGTGGTTAAACGAACAGTGGGCATGAGCCTGGGCCATAAGCAGAAAAGCATAAGGCCTTTTTCCAAAGGTTCTGCAAAAGGAATGCAGGAGGAAAACTTGTACAATACTTGAAATTTTAGCAGTATTTGCAGTATTTTGCAACATGCCATTAGTTACAAAGTGAGGTCAGTTTATAGCTAAAGAGAACAGGGCATAGCAATGGTTTCTAGTGTAAATAGAGTCCCAGAAATTTTTAAATGGTGTCTACAACAGTTAAGAAAAATGTAATTTCTTTTGTACAGGAAGCTTTGAAGAATCTGCAAATATTTTCACTCTGATGTTTTTTCAGGGGGAGCTTCCCAATCTGCCACTAAAACTTCAGCCTTGAAAAAATCTTGGTTGTTAAAATGAAAATTTGCTTTTTCTGACTTTTTTTTTTAAGTTATAAAGAAAAAAAAAATAGTAATGACTTTTTTTTTCATTTAAAAGTACCTTACTTTTGTTTTCATACGACCAGGACTTTGTTCAGACTCACAGAAATGAGCTGTTTTCAGAGAGGAAGTGAATTGTAGAGGCAAAACATGGACCTCCTGGGTAATTTTCCTATCTCTACTCCGAAATCTAAATGAGACAGATTCTTGTAGATCTATTTCTGATGGAAATTTCAGCTGTTGCTGCCTATTGTCTATCTATTTACTTTGCTTAAGTACAGGAACTTTAGGCCATCCTTCATAGGCTGCCATAAGTCCAGAAATTGAGATGTCTACAGCTTGTAGAGTTCGTAAGTATTTTCAACATATTTATTGTAGTTCTGAGTCTTTCCTGGCACATGCAACAAAGTTGGCGTGAGCACGCACTGTAAATCCCACTCTTTGGAACAGCAACAGATTTATTGCATTGGGATTATGCCGTCAGTCTCTGCTTGGGCAGTAGAACAAACTTTTACTAGAAATTTTGGGCTTGGGGACCCTGAGCTAGACAGTGCACACCCATCATCTATGAATTGAGATACCACAACTCTAGAGAGTGCAAGTGAGTAGATTTTTTCTCATGAAGGGAGGAAAGTCTCACCTTCCCATTAAGAATCAAAAGGGATGGGAACTTATTTGCTCCCCTGTGATCTCTCAATACATCTAAAAGGCAGATGTTCTAAGTCTCTTACTCCTTGTGACTTCCTTGGCCTTCCTGTGGCTGCAGAATAAAGGCTGTTACTGATTGCTGGTCAATGATGGCTTGGTTTTGGAAGATGAGGGGCAGTATCTATAAGGAACTTTCCTGTTAGGTTCAGTATTGGCATGTTTAAGCATTGGATTTAAAAATTAGTAACCTTTGGTTGACAGGAACTTTTGAGTCATTATAACTTGTACTGGTGTTCAATGAAGATTAAAGAAGTAAAAGACTAAAGGAGAAATTGGATTGTACCAGAAATAGTGGCCTAAAATATTTCCAGAAACCCACTTCGACACCTTTTTCACTCTTGAGATTAAACTGAACCCTATTTGTAGGCCAAGGTACATTTAGCTCAGAAAGCTTGTTGTGAGATTGATGCTACATAAATTCTGGACCCTGTTGCTGTATTAAGCAAGGCAGTACTTGAAGGGAGAAGCAACATCTTTCATTACACTGATTACAAGGCTCTTAGAGCTATAAAATGTTGCTATTGCTATGTTAAACCAGCTGTTGCAGCCTGCCATCGAATTCTGTGTCGCTATCCATCTTCCTGTGTGTCTGCATTAAGCACAAGGGCATAAACCCACAAAGAAAATGTTGATATTAATTGAAGCTTTCTTATTTTCTGGAAAGAAAAGATGGGGTTTGTAATATGCTGGTTGCTAATGTTTAATGGTGCATTCCTCCTTGCCTGTACAGATGAACTGCAAATCTGGAGAGTAAGTATCTATTTTCTGATTACAATGATACTTAATCACTTTCATTTTAAAAAAAAAAAAAAAAAGAAAAAAGAAAAGAATAGATAGTTCTGCCAACTGTAAAGCATGGGGCATGTATTTTAGTGTTGAGCTTTTTTCAACACTTGGCTGCAAAGTTATTTGATTAGATTCTTATGATGTTTGGAATATGTATACATGTAGGGACTGCTTGGAAATGTGTGTCAGTTCATAATGGTAGGACAGTAAGACACAGACACACATAACCATTCACACAAGCATATAAGATCAATCCATACACATTTAAATATTGCTATATTTAAATATGAATATGAACTTGTTTGTTGTATTATTTCTTCTATGGATATGTTCTTAATAACTTATCCAAATTCCATGTAATCCTAGCTGCAGATTTGGAATCTTAGTATTCACTGTAATGATTCCCCTTTTCACCCTGCCATAGCACAAAAGTGACCTTGGCATTTTATAGCCAACTTAATAAAACTCTTTAAAAATAGCAGTAAATATTGGGGGAAGCATCATGCAGCACAAAAGAAAGAGAAGGAAATTATTACACTGGGTACTTCAGAAATACATCCTTTCTCTTGGACTCTGACACATCCAACACTTAGAGAAGGCTCATTTTTTGCAGACAGAGTTATTGCAATGTCTCTACAAGATTTTGGCACTGAGTCTGGGAAAACAGCATAAAAGGCAATGGTAAAAAGGCGCAGCAGGTAATGATGCCACTCAAAATTCCAGTCTGGTGCACTGCTCCATGGCAGACGCTTCTGCCTGGAGCCTTCAAGCCTGGTTGCTACATTTACAACCTTTGAAGACAAGGTAGTTGAGCCAAATAGAGGAGAAGGAAGAAAGTATTTAGCCCTGGGAGAAGCACTCCAACACGGCTGTGGCACAAGAGCAAAAACAGGAGGTAAACAAACAAACTACAGCTATATCTGGAAAAGTGGTAAAAGAGTCACACGATTGGACCTGGGTTTGACACACAATTGTAAGAAAAAATGATGTATAAGATGTGAATATCGGTGGATATAAGGAGGAAGATTTCAGTTACTTGGCTTTCCTTTGCTTTTCAGTGTCTTCTCTCAAAGAATACAAAATAATACACTACAGATTAGGAACCAGATAAGTGGATGCATAAAAAACAACAGAGAAAAATAAATCCCCAGTGGAACTCCATTGAAATTACTGGAGTTATTCCAAGGCATGAACTAGGGACATAATTTCATATTTATATTAAAACCTTGGTGATTAATATAAACTATTGAGTTTTGAAAAATCTGAAAAAATCCTTTGTACAATTCCTTCAAATCCCACACTCGACATATTGTTTATGTTTTGGAAACTAAAATGTAAGTTCAGAAAGCACAAAGCATAGGTGATTGATGTTAGTTTTGTCACTGTACTTATTACTGGAATGTTCTGCAATACTATTATAGTAAAGGTGACACATGAATAAAACAGAATAGACACCACATTATAGGAAAAACCCCTCAGTTTTATTGCTTTACAATGACAGATTTTGAATAGTTTTAGAAATGGTAAGTCTAATTTCTGTCCATTTTCTTCTTTGTGCAATCTTTTTACTTTTGTTTTGTTTTTCCTGAAAATTGCCCAATCATTTGCACGTCCTAAAGCACTGTACACCATTGCAAGTAATTTCACATGTGTAATTTTGTAATCATTGTAACACTGCATTAAAGAGCAGCGGGAATAATGTGTTTTCCTACCTCTAACTGGTATCACTCTTGAAAGAATACAGAAATGTCAGTGCCTGCTCGTATTTTACTCTTGAAACACAAACAAGACAATGGAGCTATGTCAAAAGTGAAAGATGAGAATTTAATAGCTGTCCAAGGGTGTGAAAATTAAAGCTGCAGACTGAATAGCAATTTATGGGGCATAAACCCCAACAGAGAATAAGTAAACAATAGGCCCAGGGAACTGTTGGACAACACTGAACTATCAAACATGAGTTTGGCTACCTGCACCTTAGCTGTAGCTGCATCACAGTGGCGAATGTAAACGCTTCTGACCTCAGAGCATGCAATGCTGGGTAGTTCGGAGGAGTGCGGAGTCAAATGCTGAGGTAGAAGGCAGTTGTTGAAAGATTTCCTCTTGATGTGCTCTCTACCAAATACAGTACTGTTTTCCTTTTCACCTATACAAAACATTGTAACGTCTTCAGATTTCTTTACTGGAATTGCTATTCTTCAACAACAATGAAAAAAACTTCTCCTAAGAGAATGAAATTTCGGATGAAGAGAGGCCTTCTTCCTTTGCAACGGCCACAGATTCAGCTGTCAGTCAAGAAGAAAGAAGGTACTTCCCAATCTCCAGAACTGAATGAGGTCTGAGGACAGGTTGATGGCTTCAAGGAAAGTACTGGACTTAGTGAAAGAGGCTGAAGTGAAGAGGTCAGAGTTATAGTGCTGAGTGCTAGAAACATAAGGTTGATGTTAGAAACAACTCTGTGGGGAGAGTGACTGCAGAAGTGAGGAGCTGTGGGGCTGTAGCCCACAATCCCTTGGTAAACCCATTACCTCTGATTGACTTCTCAGAGGAGCCGCAGCACCTGTACCCAGAATCCCTCCACCCTGTCCTCCACACTATAAGTGTTTTATAGCTGAGGCAAATTATCTGCCTTAGTCATAACAGACTGAAAGCTTCAGCAGCTTGCCCTTGAATGGAAGTTGAATTAAAACCAAATAAATAAAAGGAAAGAAAAACCTATGAATGAAGCCACAAATGTGTATTTTGCTTAGGAACCTGCTGAGTTTCAAAGCCAGCAAACACCTCATAACAACTTTGTTACTGACTGAAAATAGAACAAAGCCAGTTTCATTTAGGTTAGTGGAGCACCAGTGATTCATGGTATTAGTCAGCCATGTACATTCCAGCAGAAATCAAGCCTAGTAGCCAGAAATAATAACAAAGTTGAGTACCTTCACAGGATTTGAAGGGTTCAATGCATTTTTGTCTCAGCAGAGAACATTATACTCTGTTTTTTCAATTCACAGGAGTTTTTCATGAGCTTCAAAAGCCTGGAAAAGATAGCTAGGCTGCAAAACAATCTGTGTTTACATTTCTAGCTAAATCCATTGTGCCTATACTAATAAGGTTTGAGTTTCCCCAAAACTGGATAACAGGCTTAAACTAGAATAGCTTAGAGCTGACAACATTAAAATATTGACACCCACAATTATTGTTATCATTTATCATTTGCCTAAAGCATGGCAGGTTAAACACTAAAGGTTTTAAGAGATAGAGAAGAAAAACTTTAGCCTGTGGAAACTCATCCAAAGATGACCATGCTTTACAGTGCAAAGTTTACCCTGTTGTCCACACACAATATGGGTGCCAACTGCACCTTCAATGCAGGTCCTCTGTTGTTGAGTATGCTGATTTATTGCAGTTGCAGATTCGCGCCAAATTTTTTTACTGCCATGACTAGTCTTATTGAAACTTAGAAAAGAATTTGCAAGAATAGGCTTGAAAATAAAAAAAAAAAAGATCAAGGAGAAATTGCATTTCAGTCAAAGGGAGAAGGCATAAGGAATCAAAAAGTAAGAAAAAGCATTGTCAGGTCAATGTGGCACAGAACTGATCATTGTTATTTCTTTTCCTGCATTTGCCTTGATTCTGAATTCATTATTCAAGATACCCAACAAACTGTAGGAAAAAACTCCTTTGCAAAACAGTCTGAAAAAAAGGAGAGAGAAGCAGCAGAGTGTTACTGTAAAAATATAAAGAACTTAGTGCTAGACACCAAGCTATCATTAGAGCCCCTTTACAGCACTGAGTTAGCCTGAGGGGGAGAATTCCCTTCAGATATACTTACAACTTAAATTTGAGTGTAACATCTTAATCATTCTATAGTATATGATGTTTAGTGCACTAGGAAGTGTTTGCAGTTATACTTGTCCCGTTAATCTGCATAAAGAAGACTATTTCTAACACAGTACCCCTGGTTGAAGAAAGCTAGATGAATACACTTAATATCGGCCACACAAGATTGACTACATCTGTAGTCAGTACACACCCAACGTAAACTCAGTCAGTTTTGGTAAGAAGTCCAGTATTTCTACGTTAACGCAGCAATTTTAACTCTTAATCACATGTTTTGATTACAGTCATATTTCTCAGGCTCTCTATCCATATGTACATATACACATATATATGCAGTCTCACAGATGTTATTGCATTTCGTTCTAAAACTTGATATGTAATGTTTATTAGTGGAAATTAATTAAATTTTAGTTGCCACTATTTTCCTTAATTTTTATCATGAAAATGGAAGAGTTGACATATGATATATGTATCAGGTTTGTTGGCTTTTTTAGGGATGCTCCTTTGAAAATTATTTTGAAGTGCATTTTTCAACAGAACAGTGAGGGGGTTTATTAGTGACATTAATCTATTTTAAGGTCCTCTTGGTGTATACAGATTTACTTTTGTAATTAGTCTAATAAAAATGCTTGATGGTCTCTAAATCAGAGTCCGTAAGTTTAAATTGAGAATTTTTTGTTCTCAATTCAATTTGTAAAAATAAAACCTTGTGTCAGATTAATTTTTTATATTTTTAGTATATAAATTTAAAAATGCTTTGTATAAGCATTCGGGTAGAAAATAATTACAATAGGAAGATGCTGTAGAGATGCAGATTTTTAAAAAACTTTATTATCACTTCTGAATTTAATATAATTTGATCTTGGTTTAATGCTCTCTTATGAAGACATAGCAGAACATAAGAGGTTTGAAAACTAGTGTGCACTTTGAATAATTTTTTTGCCTTGCCACAAGCACAGTAGATATGTTACAGTCTTCTCTGGGTAAGAAATGTGCGGCTGCTCCAGAAATAGGGTAAAAACTACGTGGCAAACCCATTTGCTTTGTGGAAATGCTAATGATAGCCAGAACTAAAGTGTTTCCACACACTTGAGTCCTCCTTATAGCACTTCAGAGACTGAACTAAATAAGGCTTTAAACTTGAGCTTGTTGGTACATTGAAACACAGATTAATGGTTAATGATGTTACCTACCTTGGCGGTACAGCAGAGAAGTACCTGTTCTCCCTTCCTAAAATGCTTCCCAGCAGCAGTAGCCTTTTGTAGATGGACACCTCACCCTTGAGATAAACACAGGGCTCTGATTTGTAATTGGTAGGGCTGTAGCAGCAGTGGTGAACATGCTCAGGACTTAGGGCAGTATATCACCTGTCTTTGCCAAGTATGCTGTACAACAGTAGGAACAACTGCAGAGGAAATGCACTAGCCACTCTGTTTGCTCTCTTTACCTCCCCAACACACAGGAGCAGCCCAGCTGGAGACTCTCAGCAAAATTCATTCTCTGTGATTGTGAATCGGGTTCCTAATTTGAGTGAAGGTAACTTAGGAAAACAATGCAATGATGAAACACCCCGAGAAGCACAGCTAGCTTCCCAGCCCTCTCCTTCCTCCTGGCAAAAGTAACATCCACCAGTTCAAAGCTGTGACAGACTCTATAAAGATGGACCTCAGGTTGGGTCTTTTTACTCCCACCTTCATAACAAACCCTAGATCACTGAGGGGCAGTCATACCCGTAAATTTGCTCTCCCACTCATGCAATGCCTTTGCAGGGCAACACTTTTCTGAAGATTGAGATGTATGTCCTGGTGAGTATTTACTCACATCCATAATTTAAATATATGAAATATTTTTGTGTTAGCAGAAACATTAGTAAAGATGAGGTTATAGTAGCAAAAGGTTTCATTTGGCAGGTTTGTTGTTTTTTTTTTTTTTCTTCCTTGTGTAAGCTGTATCTTAGCCAGGATTTGCCTGAGGAAGCCACAGTGTATCAATCAACTAGGTCTGAGGTGCTGTTCATGCAGTTTCAAAATTGATGTGACCTTTTCACTTCTAGAAATGCAATCGCAAACAGTCCGAAATGTCTATGCTTACCTGGACAGGCCCACTATGTGAATGAACACATTTTGCATTGGTAGCGACGATTTTAAAAGTGAGGGGGAGTGAAATAAAACAAAATAAAATGAAGGGTTCATTCTTGAACAATAATAGATTCCTCATTTAAAAAAAGGTTTTCAGTGATTTCAGCAGAAAATTAAGAAATGTATATATGCATATAATTCTTTTCATTATGCTAATATATATGCTCCATGAATAGCTTGTACAGAAAATCAAGAAATAACATAGTGGGTTTGAAAAATTGCCTCTTTCAAAATAATAAAAATTTTGAAAATTAACAAGGAAAGCTATGGCAAAACTACAAAATCTAGGAATCTGAATTTTGCAGAAGCAACAGGGTACTTGAAAACTTCAATTTCTTGTTTTGTCCCAACAGTCTGTTTGCTAATGCACTGATTTATTTTTCTTTGAATGTTAATATTCTCCTTTTATTCTTCTTTGATGGTGTGCTATTGTCTTTTCCAGAGCTTCATACCATGCTCTATTCTGGGTAGTTCTTTCTTGGAGTAATTTGTGTCTGTAAAGCAGAAAGACTTTGGTGTTCACTTCCTGAGCCTTTATTTTAGGGCTAAGAGTTGTTATACGTGCAGATGACAGTGAATTTTTGTTTTGCTGTTCTTGAGTTTTGACATGTTAAAACAAGTAAGAGTGTTTCATTAGATTTGTATGAATGACTGACAATAACAGGATCACACTGATGTGATTTCAAAGCCAGTCTATACTACCTGTAATTTGAAGCAACCTACTGCTATTTCAATATCATTGCATTGTACCCTAATATAGCACCTTCTAATTTATGGCTGCTTTGTTAAACAACAGTCATTGACTTACTAATGTAAGAATTTTTCAACTCCTCATATTTGTGCCATGTCATCAGCTGATGCTGCTATAACTGTTCACTCTTTGTTAAGCACTAATGTTTCGTTAATGCACAGACATAAGAGGCTGGAACATAATATCAGTATATTGGAAAAACAGCACTGACTTCTTACGCCAGCAGAAAAACTGGGCTCTGAAGTGCCTGGTATTATAGTTGGATTTGGACTGCCTCTCACAGGGCCACATTTGCAACTTGTAGAAGACATTATTTTAGAGAATACTTACATCCCTGTCACTTAGTAATTTTGAAAGGTGTTTCATTTATGATCACTATGAAAAAAACACATCTAGAAGAATTTAAAAGTTTAGCACCTTAAAGGGTTGTTGGTATTTTTTTCCACTAGTGTATATAGAGGTCCAGAAACATGGAGACATGGAGAATGGGAATTTATCCTGACCTGGGTATTGCATACAGGAGTTTTCTTCAACATCAGTCAAAGAGAATAAAAGAAATATGCGAGTAGGAAAACCACTAATATAGAAATACACTAAGTATAAGATAATGACACAGAATCCTAGTTATTGGCATGCAAAGCTAAACATTGCACAGTAAACTAACAAATACGATCTATTTTTTATCTATAGCTTTAATTAACTATTTCTCAGTGGGATATGGTGCATAGATCTAAATTAACTTTGTTTCCTATGTGTTTTCAAGACATTTCTACAATTAAAATGATAAATGGTTTTAAGAAAAATTAGTTACTAGTCTTGCACCAATAATAGTTTTAATGTTAAAATTGAAAGACATTGGTATTCTTATATGCTGTAATGATGCAACTTACTGTTTCTCTACATCTATGAAGATCTGTCAGTTACACTATATCAGATAGATAGCTAGATAATTAAGTTTATAATTGTATAATTATATCTGAGTAAATGGGGCTATTAAAGAAGTGGATGCATGATCAGACCTAGAATTTGGTTTTTTGTGTATGTTTGAAAAAAACCTTTGTCTTTAAACCAGAAGAAATCTCTTTGAGCTGAAACTATAATTCAGTATTTCAATATTCACCACTTATGGACAGAAGACGTGCATGAGGTCCCATTCAGTTCCGTACCACCAGATTATTATAATGCTGCTAAAATGAAGTATTATCAATAGCAACCCAGAAAATTCACATTGAGGAGGCAACGTATTAAAGAATTTGCCAATGTTCAATTTTTATTTATGTTTGAAATTATTAAGCTATCATGAAGGACACCACTGTGTCACGGAAATATGTGCAGACTTTATATTCGTGTAATGTGTGTCTAACACACATACAAGGGAGAAAAGTTTAGTAAGTATTCTCTCAGCCAAACAAATGCATGACAAAAGTGGAGTTATGAGAAGGTGCTAATATGTCTTTGGTTTTGGAGAAATTACAAGTCACTGAAATAAAAAAAACAAGATGCTGGAGCCACAAAATCACACAAGAAGCTTAACTGACCAAACAAGTTCTGGGAAAAGAAGATGGGATGAACAAGAAGGGGAGGAAAAAGGTGATTAACAGCCATGACCAAATAAAGTAGGCTGACTTAAACATATTCTCTATGTTTTGAGCCCAGACAGAAGTGATAATAAAATTTCAGAAAGAAAATGTATGTAGGAAAGAGTTTTGGGTTTTGGTTTGGTTTGGTTTGTTTTTTTTTTTTTTGTGTTATTTTTTACTTACTGTGCTGCTAAAAGACAAACAGCATCCTGTGCATCATTTAATCTGTTTTTACCTTTCTTCTGACCCACAAGGTATAAACCAGAAGAATAGGCACCACTGGTAGGCTGGGAAGTTTGCAAGAGATGGGCAGTTTCTGGGACCAAAGACAGTTGTATATTGAGGTGAAGGAATCAGAGGATATTCTGTCTCTCAAGTGTTATGAGTTCCCCCCAAAACCTCATGCCTATGGGTTCAAAACCAAAACCATTATCTGAGTTGTTCTTTGTTGCAGTAAAGTGAGATTTGCATTTGTGTGAATTCAGAGTAGCTGCCTCAGTTTCCGTTAATGGGATCTTAATCAAATTTATCGTTAAAATGGATATGCAGGGAGTTAGAAAGCCCTTTGTTGATCAAAGAGTCATCACAATTCATAGTGAATTACATAGTGTCTTTGAAATGCACAGAATACATAAGGGTTAAATAAAAGTAATTGCTTTTCTGCTATGCCGTTTTTCTTTAGGTAAAGAAGCCACAGTATCTGTCAATAGCCCTTCTTCACCATCAGCCCATAGGGAAAAAAAAAAAAAAAAAGACAAACAGTCCTGGGAGGCTTTGACATAATTGATGGTATAGCAGATCATTCATGAAATAATTGCAGGGAATCAGACATGACCAAATCACTGCAAAACATTTTGAAACATGTCCCCATCTCTGTAACTGTCTCTGATGATTGTGCACAATGACATCTTGATCTACAAATTTCTCACTTATTCTTTCAAAGTGCAAGTTCTGCTTTTATTACATTCAGAA
Source organism: Leptosomus discolor (assembly GCF_034619465.1). NCBI lineage: Eukaryota > Metazoa > Chordata > Aves > Leptosomiformes > Leptosomidae > Leptosomus > Leptosomus discolor. Next base: position 74,545,933 of record NC_141392.1, on the reverse strand, counting down.
TCAAATGCATATTTCTTTTCATAGCCTAATTCTCAAGCGGCTATACAGGTGAGGTTTCCTAAAAGTGCAAGAAAACATCTTTGAAATTACATTCTGCCTTTCAGTAGTTCTACAGCATTCAGAATAAACAAACTTTATTGCACCTATGATTGTTGATCGGGATCTCATTGTTTCATACCAGACACTTTTGATTTGTGAACTCTGGGAAAACAAAATAAAGCAAGGAAACCAGCTATGTTTGCCTTAAGTGGCAGTAATTTTGTAAAGGAATACTTCTGTCTCCTATTGTTTACAAGTCACAACTCTGCAAGGATAAGTTAGCAAATGAGTACAAGACTTCTTTTCTCCTTTTTTTGAGGCTTGTTAAAACCTCTTTTTTTCCTTCTCTGACTACATTTGCAACAACATCTGAGTCTTTGGACTTATGCAAAGTTTACATTCTATGACATGGCACTTAGTAACAAATTCTGTTCACACAAAAAAAATAGCACTTCAGCTGTAATCAGTGCTTAAAAAATTATGAGCAGTTTGTGTAAACCTCTTTTTTGGCACTACTAGAAGTCAGCTGTGATTTCAGAGTATAATAAATGCATTTGGTTGAATTCCCCTGTTGTGCTGTGAGGAGAGCTTGTCTTTGGCTCATTTAGATTCTGAAGACTTTGTCCAGTGTCCAGATGCACTTTTAAAATGTATTTAAGAGAATAATTACTGAATATATTGAAGAGCCATCCCTATTTTTTTTTTCAGTTTATGCCCAGTAGATTTTACAATTGGCACAATTACTGCAAACTCATTTGGCAAAGAGCCATTATCTTCAATGGGAATAATGCCTACTACACTAGTTTTCAGTCTTATCCATTATTAACAATGTACATTTAATAACTTGCAACTAATGGTCTTCAAAGCAGTCCCAAAATTGCTTAAGCTGCTTCTCACAATGTTTGAAGCAGGTTAACAGATTTTGTAGCATGCAAAGGCAGAAATACAGCAATCAGTGCAATAGCATTGATGGCTTTTGCTGTATCTCTTCAGGAATAAGCATGACTGAATAAAGCTGTAGTAAGAAGAAACAGTAAGTTGGAATGAGCTAATCCTTCCAGTTACTGACTACCTGAGGCAAAAATATGCAGTGACGCTGAATTGAATATGTGCTGTGTGTCATAGAGAATCCTTCTCATCAACAAATTCTTTTGCAATAGTATTGCTAGGGAACTCTAAGATGGTGGAGGTTGGTAGGTAAGATGTGAAATTTTGCTTTAAAGATCAAATTTAAATTTGAATAATTTTCTTGGTGCAAAAGTCAGTCTGCTTCAGACCAGAAACGTTTGCATGGAAACTGTCAAAAAAAAAAATTATTTAAAATTTAACTCCAGATTGTTGAACTATTTCCAAACTTTGGTAAAGCTAAGGTGAATTCCAGTTTCACAACCAATCAAAAACTCAATAAAACGTTCTTTGCCACATTTTTAGTTAGAAACATAACTTAAACCCCCATGCTATTCATTAGGATTTTTGTTAAATTAAAGCCATTTGGTCCCTCTGACCTTTGCCAGTGTGACTTCTTGAGTAATTCCTAGTATTTTTGTGAAAGCAATTTGAACAAAACATTTCTGTGGAAATACCTTTACCAGAAAAGAAAATGGCTTATTGCATTATTGAAAATAGAAGGAAGCCATTCACTAAGATCAAAGACCTTTTATCCCTGTGAAAATTGCCTACCAGGACAGGAGAATCCATGAAAATTCAAAGCAATGTGCCAACTTTTTGTTTTCATGGCAAGTCTGTCTCAAATGTATTTCCTTGAGTTTTCAAAAGGGCAAGAATTTTCATCACAATTATATACTGGCAATTAAATGGGTGAAAGATTGCAGCTGAGCATTCTCTATACAGTATGCTGATGTTGACACCGTCTGTCTTCCACCAGCAAAGTAATGCAGGAGAGTTCATGCAGCTCTCCAGAATGTCTATGCAAAGACTTGACAAAAGCAAATCTACTCCTTGTCCATTGCTGCTCATAAAACAGGCATATATCAAGAGTTTTGTGGGAAATTCTGCAAGATATCATATTGTGGGTGCAGCAAACCAAAGCACATAAATAATCACCTTTTTCTTCTTGAATGACTTCATTTGTGTTTTGTTGGTTTTTTAAATTCCCTTCTCTAGTTGGTGCTGCACTTTCTATCATTGTCGAATAATAATATGGAACTCCTGACAACAGGTTTGCCTTGAAAAGGAGTAGATTTCTTCTTATTTAGAAAAGAATCATCATGAAAGATAGAAAGGGAATACAGACAACTTGCCATTTCTGCCAATTTGTACAGTCTCTTACTTTAACCAGGCTGCTGAAGGAATGTGTGAAAAATAACATCCCAATTGTTGTCATTCTCATTAGAAAATTGGTCCTCAGTACCTAAAATGAATACAAATATTAGCTCTTTGCAAAGCATTGTAATTTTCAGGCAATTATAATAGCGCACTGCACTTTGATGCTGCTGCTATTCTAATTTTCTTGGCTGGTGACTACCCCGTGGCTTCTATCATGTCCTGCTTGAATTTGTAGTGAAGGACAGCCAACAAGATAACAAGAAGCTTTGCAACTCTTACTCCAGTGCCGGGGCAGGAACTGTGTGTTCTGGTTTATTGTATCTCCAGGATGCTTTTAAGGAGAGGAGTATTACCTGCTACCTTCTATCTCTGTTGCCATTACAAGGTGAACTCCATTCTGCATCTGCTCAAAGACAGCATCCTCAAGATCTCAGGCATATTTGTTTCCCTCCAGAGTGGGCTGATACAATTTTCCCAGCTCTGGGTGGTGGGAATGGGCTGCAGATCTCTGTTCCGTGGACCAGCCATGATCATGCAGCTGGTCCCAAAGTACAGAGACCCTAACAAACCTGTTAAAGATTTCTCTCTGAGTCTGGAGATCATGCCACTAGTTTCTTTCCCATTTACTTTTAAAGCTTAGCCAGTATCTCTCTTCCTCTGCCACCCACAAGCCAGGTGCATACTGCCAGCCTTGCACAGTGCCCACTGAGCAGATTTTCCTGGAACTTGAGTTACTGAGTGGAGAAATTCTGTGGCACTGAGCTGCAGCCGAAGCCTCTAGAGTAAGCAGCTTCCTCTCAACTGCAGCCGTTCACATACCACCAGCAGGCCAGAGGACAGTTTGCAGAGCCATTTAGGAAGCCAGACTTCATACCTGAGAGCATGCATCTGACTTAAGCTTCACTGCGCCTCTCCCAAAGTGCTTTAAGGATTTAAATCCTCCAGAAAAAAAATGTAGTTTGCTAGGTTCAGTAAGCCAGGCCAGGCCAGGCCACCCACTTCATCACTTCCGAGGTGATGAGATGCAAAAGACAGGAACCATATCCTTTCTGTAGGTTCATTTCCCAGCGAACCTGCTAACGAATTAATGTGATACAGCACAGAGAAGCCAATGTAATAATTCAAGCAGAATACCAGTTATTACAGGTGAATATATTTTTTCCTTCCAATGTCTTAGTGATTTAAATCTTGGTGCTGAATTTTCCAGGTGTGCTAATGGCATAAACTGAAACCAGTTCTGCTCTATTTCAAGGAACACTGTGAGAGCTCGGATTTTCCAGTTCCCGGAACTCTGTGATTCTTCAAAAATTTCTTCAAAAATTTTTCTCAGGGAAGAAAACCGGTTGATAATACTCAGGCTGCAGGAAAAGTCAAGCCTTTACAGTTCAAGCACTGAAGAGAGAAATAAAAAGAAGCCCAGCTAGTGCTTTTAGGCTTGTTGTTTGCATTTAATTGCCATGATTCTTAAGCCAAATTCATTACTTCTGCAGACCAAATTCAAGGGTTTGGGTTCTGTTTTTAAAATTGCAAAGGTTGCTCAAACTTCCAGGACCATTAGAAGGGAATTGGAGGAGCAGGTGATGCTTGGCTGTGACTGTTGACCCCTGAGTAACCCAACATCTGAAAGTGTCTCCCTATGATATCTGAATGGGTTTACGATTTTCTATAAATGATTTCTTCTTTTTCTGCTTCTAACCTAATGCCTTAAAGAATATTTCCTTTCTTCCCTTTTTTTTTGACTTTTTAATGGATCATCATGTCAGTTTCCCTAGCACAGTGATCCCGTAAAACTAAGAGACACATGATTAAATTAGGAGCTTAAATACACCTCAGTGTCAGGCTCTGAAAAAAATAACAGTAAATTACATAAAATGGTCAATATAATCTATATCACCCGATGCAGGATGTGACATCCCGAAGTAGCAAGCATTAACTTTTTAATGCAATCCACTGATTGCATTATAAATCACATATTTGTGTATCAGTGATGAGAAAAGCCTATCCAAAAGGTCATCTACTCCAACGGTTTTTATAAGTACTCTCTAATTGGTTTCTGAGAAATTCACAGAAAATTTTGCATGGTGTTTCCAGACTTATTTACAAGCCTGTCAAAATTAGCCTATATTTTGTTTGGTTTCTGCTTTTATATTCTCTCATTTTGTTTGTTTCTTGAATACATGGGAATGCTCGTGTGGGCTTTTGAGAAGTGCTTTACTGTTTTCGCAATCATTTTGCACGTCACACAGGGTACACAAACCATGCACTGAAACATAGAGATTTAGCCTATTTCTCTCACTTTTTAAGGTGTTTATTTCTATTTATAGTGCTTCCAGTGTTCAGTCCTGATTTTGTCTGTAATGCTGTGATATTTACTGAAGTGACACCAATAGGACTGCAAAACCCTGGGATGGATCTTTCAGTATGGACTGTGCTCAATCCCTCATACTCATGGGAGACATAGTCCTTTCTTCCAGCTGGGTGTCTGCTGGTCTGCAGGGGGTGGGAAGAACAATCCCTTTAAGCTTAGAGGATGGGAAAAAGCAAAAAAAACCCACATAGTTTTAGTATTAGCAATTACTAGCTTTTTGTCTGATCATAACCCAATATCATATCAGCAGCTGGACTCCTTTCTCTTTCCTCTCATTTTTCAGCCCCCTTTCTGAGACTATCCTTTCACATTGAAACTTGCAAACAGATGGGCAGCTCCAGAGGAAATTCACTTGGGACCTCTCTAGGTCCCTAAGGTAGCTGCTTACACCTGACTCTTCCCACAGATGACAGGGTGCAAAATCTCTGTCTCCACAGAAGCTGTCAGGTGACATTTAAAGCTCTCAAAGTCACATCTCCCAGGTTTGTTCAGGGCTTTTCCAGACAGCAGGTACCGCCCTTTTTATTCTTCACTTTGTTCTGCCCTTTTACTCTCAGGGACTTTTACTTCATCATATTAGGAGATGCCCAGTAAACCTTTTAAGGGGCTTCCCAAAGTATTGCCTGCGTCTTTGTACTCCTAAGCCCGCGCAGAGAATCGTAAGCTTGTTATTAGTATAATGGACCCAAGCGCAACAAAGGCTCCCACCTGCTTCTCCATGGAAGGGTGCCTTGGCTCTGTAACAATTAGCATCAATTACGACAGGGCTGGTTGGGAACTGTGCGCCCAGCCTTCTGTGGGCTGCAGGTGCAGGATTATCCCCCTGACCTTTCACTCCCAGAGCCCCCTCTGACAACGGGAGCAGGAGGCAGTCAGCTGAGAGCCACACGCCTTTTGGCATTGGTGGTGAGTATTACCTATTTTTGTCATTTCCAGGGTGCTGAGATTAGTTTCAGAAAACGACAGAGAGAGCAGAGTCCCTCTCCTTGACTCCGATTTGCCCTGTTGAGTGCTCCCATGCTTGTGCATCCTGTCATTCCTTGGTATTCATGCTCTTGCTGCAGGAAAGGTAAATTCACAATGTGAAGGAAAACAGGGCTACAATAATAGTAGTAGTAATAATAATAATAGTAGTAGCAATAAAAAAGAGAGCCCCACAGCTGGCTGGCTGAGTGGCAGACAATGCCATGCATGTAATACGCTTGGATAGACTTCTCTATTTCATTGCCTTCCCTTTTAGGTGCAAATGTGATGCCAGACCCTGCTTTAGTTTCGGTGTGCACTGTACAGTCGCTTGTGAAGGCCAGCAGTACAAAGCCAGATATACTGCAGATAGTATAAGCAGCACCCTGACATGATTTTGAAGAGATGCCAGTCAATTCTTTTTTTCTAACAAAATTGGTGACTCTACAAAGTAATTTACCAAAAAAAAACCCAACAAAAAAACAACCCTGAACACAGAGGGCACAGTATCTTCCAAGTAACAAAAATGAGCTTTTTTTCTTTATGTTTAAACACTGTTAATTTTAGGTATGCCTTCAAAAAAGTAAGAGTAGGCTTTCATCCCAAAGACAAGTTATGCTCTTTATGCATTGCAAGTCCTATATATACTGAATATTTTATAAATTCAATATTTCTTTATCCATGTACAAGACTACATGTATACATATATTATTGTGTCCTTAAAAATACTCACCAACAAGCAGGGGAAAAGGAGTGAGAAATCAAACAAATCGATTACAGAGAAAGAGAAAAAGAGTGTTTTAACCCATTGCTCATCCGAAAGAGTAGTGCACAGCAGAGCTAGGAATGATCCTAGAGGAGCACAGATCAGCTGGACCTGGGCTGGAAGCTGCTAAGAGAGAGAGGAACCCTTTAAGTATCCCAGTAGGTCCATGCCATAGAAAGACAGACAGCAAAAATATCCCCCAAACCTGCTTATTTGCTCCAAAAGTTATTATATACTAGGAAGGCAGTGTATGATGTCTATCTGTTTGGTTTTTGGGTTTTGTTTTTTTTTTTCCCAAATGTCTCTGACATCTTACCTCTGGAAAAATATGTTGCTTTATGAATACCCTGAACTGAGGTGTTTGGTATCACGTTGTCCACAGTTTCTTTATTTTTTGGTGCAGAAATTTGACAGGGAAAATAGAATTACCTGAAACTCTAAATGGTGAATTTGGCATCCATGACCTGAAATGTTTATGCAATTTACCCCAATGATGTTACTACTTTAGGTTATATGGAGAATGACAGCAACAAGGGATCAGACAAGTGTTCTCAAAGAAACATTGTTTGGTTTTGTTTTAGGGAAAAGACCACAGCCCTGAGCCTCTTACACATTTTTGAGTTACATATAACCCTGACAATTTGCTGGGTAAAAAACTGGCTGAACGTCTGAGCACAGAGTTGTGGTGAACAGAGTCAAATCCGGTTGGTGATTGGTCACAAAAGGTGTCCCCCAAGATCGCTTTATGGGGCCAGTCTTGTTTAATATCTCTATCAATGATCTGGATGAGAGGATTGAGTAGTCCCTCAGTAAATTTGCAGATGACACCAAATTGGGTTGGAGCGTTGATCTGCTTGAGGGCAGGGAGGCTCTGCAGAGGGATCTGGACAGGCTGGATCGATGGGCTGAGGCCAATGTTATGAGGTTCAACAAGGCCAAGTGCCGGGTCCTGCACTTGGGTCACAACAATCCCTTTCAGCACTACAGGCTTGGGGATGAGTGGCTGGAAAGCTGCCTGGCAGAAAAGGACCTGGGGGTGGTGATTGACTGCCGGCTGAACATGAGCCAGCAGTGTGCCCAGGTGGCCAAGAAGGCTAACAGCATCCTGGCCTGTATCAGAAATAGTGTGGCCAGCAGGAGTGGGGAGGTGATCGTGCCCCTGTACTCGTCACTGATGAGGCCGCACCTTGAACACTGTGTGCAATTTTGGGCCCCTCACTACAAGAAGGACCTTGAGGTGCTGGAGCGTGTCCAGAGAAGGGCAACAAAGCTGGTGAAAGGTTTGAAGAACAGGTCTTATGAGGAGTGGCTGAGGGAACTGGGGTGGTTTAGCCTGGAGAAGAGGAGGCTGAGGGGAGACCTTATCACTCTCTAAAACTATCTGAAAGGAGGTTGTAGTGAGGTTGGTGTTGGTCTCTTCTTCCAAGTAACTAGTGGTAGGAGGAGAGGAAATGGCCTCAAATTGCCGCAGGGGAGGTTTAGATTGGACAATAGGAAGAATTTCTTTACTGAAAGAATGGTCAAACATTGGAACAGGCTGCCCAGGGAAGAGGTGGAGTCACCATCCCTGGAGGTGTTCAAAAATTGTGTAGATGTGGCACTTTGGGACATGGTTTAGCGGGTATGGTGGTGTTGGGTTGATGGTTGGTCTTTTCCAAACTTAATGATTCTATGATTCTATGAATATAACTGTAAAAATAACATGAGTAAGAGGAGAACCAATTGTATGGTAGTTAAGGTGGATACATATAGTCATGCATGATACTGATGATATGTCATTCTTGAAGTAGAATAATGTAAAGGCTTGGAATAAAGTCCACTAATAATTATATTCTTCATCACGGAGGTTTGTTTTTTTCTATTTAGTCAGAAATTACCACTATTGCTCACAGAAGGTGTGATTTCATGAGGAGAGAGGATACACAGTAGACCTCACTAAAGGACAACTGTTCTGTCCATCATGTCAACAGCCATAGTATTTTTACAGAGCAGGTGATGCTGTGGCATTGCAATCACTTCAGAATCACAAATGTTTTTAATGGTAGATTCTGTAAAAGCCTTAGATTAAAAAAAACATAGACTTTGTGCCAGCTGGAGTATTGCATGTCGAAGGAGAGAAAACGCATAAGGAAGCTTATAGTTCAAACCGTCATGGTAACAAACCAGTAAAAACCCACCACACATTTCTCAACAGAAGAGACACATGAAGTGTCACAAATCTTCCTTAAAGCTAATACAGTGGCTGAAAAAGACCGTATGTGAGGGCTGTGAAGGTCTTTTCTACTAAGATTTTGGTGGGGGGAGGAGGGCAGACCTTTTGTTTCTAGGAGGACAGGGGTGATTTGGTTCTATACTTTATAGGAACTTTCAGCAACAAAGGAGAGATTTCCCACTGCTAAAGAGCATTTTGCACATATACAGCAGCATGGAAGTAGTTTTTAACTGACTTGCCAAACCAGTTTGAGAATAAGTAATATCAAAGTAAAATAAAAAGAGCCCTTTTTGCTATAAATGCTGTAGTCTCACCTGTAAAGGCACACTGGCAAATTGAAAATAACTGTATTTTTATGCATCAGCTGCTGGGAAACAGTAAAATGACAGAAAAATGTCACCTGTTGGAGGGGCTGCTCTCCTCCAAGCCGTGCCTGCAAGGACGCCAAAAACAGTTCTCCTGCATGGATCTCATCCCCACTCAGCCAAACTAAATAAATATACAAATAAATAAATAAGTCCTTCTTCGAGGGGAGTGTTGCTGTAAATACAACACAGACAAAGGCTAGTTGTTGAATTACTGTTCGAAGCACAAAGAGGGATTTGAAGGGAAGGAGAAGGGAGGGGAAATCCCTCTGTGTTTATGAGCACACATCAAAGAACCACTTCTAGAAATCTGAACGCTCAGATAGGAGGGGAGGAAACAAAGCCTTGATAGGAAACTTGAAACAATTCAATAAATGCCATTGTGCATACCCATTCAGCGGGTTCAAGTTACGCATTTACAAAGACATGGGAAGGTTATTTGCCAATACTTAGTACATGTGAATACGTGTGTGGTGGCTCCAGGAAGCATGCTAAATCAGTACAGGTGTAACATCAACCCGTACGTGAAAATGTATTTTTATGTTTCCCATTTTGCTAGAGATAAATCATGGCAGCATCTTCTGTTTCACTAGACGTTTGCTCAATTAGTTTTAGTTAGAACTTTATTTAATTTTGATTGCTTTTAGGCATCATAGGAGAACAGTTAATTAAGGACTTCAGCATGTAGTCTGGTGTAAACAATGTGTGTCATTGCAGAATATATCACATAAATTCATAAATGTTAAAATTAATGGCAAAACAAAATCTTTGGCTTAACATGTCAGTTTTTCCTCATGTATATGTATTTATACAGACCTACACATCTCCATATATATATGTGTGATATTTCTCCATCCTATATGTAAGCATTACATTTCATTACAGCCATTTCTGCCACTGATCTTAGTGAATTCAAAATACCTTCTGCATCATGCCAATGCACTTAGATTGGAAATGTAGCAGTGTCATTTTTTGTTATTATATGCAAAATGTTGTATGAATATCAAGATAAACTGTTAATAGTTTTAAACTAGAAAAGTTCACGGGACTGTGGGCAAAGACTGCAAATTTATGCTGTCTTTTTTTGCCTCTAATTAGTAACATCTATGAATACAGGAGCACCTGGATCATATTACCATCTACCAATCTGACACCGGAGGACATGAGTTTTATTCCTGTTCATCAGAGCATTAGTTCTACTCCCATTTATATTCAACCTTTTGCTATATAGAATAATACCAAAATTACACCTGGCATATAGTTTCTTTCTTTTGCTTTGAGACCTGCAGATCGAGGTAGTTCAGAATTGAAATAAGACACTCTGGTTCCAGTTACTGAAATCCATTCTTCAGCTGAGAGGAAGGAAGGAACAGGCTATTCATTAGCGACAGAAGAGCTGAATTTCGTTGGTTTTCTTTGGTTCTGGTGTTATTAAACTTTTTCAAGGTTTTTTTGTTATTGTTTTCAATAAAATTCATCAGCTCCAGAAATATTTTTCACAACTAAAATCGTTCAAGAGCTTAATAAATACCACCCTTCAATAAAATCAGTGTTATGTAACTAGTTGCAAGACATGTTTATTGCTCATCATAAAAAAAAAAATTAAAAGTCAAACTTCTTTATTCAATACAACTTAAATGATTATAGTTTAATAGGCATAGTTTATGGAAGTAGAAATGACATCGTTGCTATCTCTTCTAGTATCTATGAACATTTCTGATATTTTATGTCTCTAAGTACTCAATCTAACCATTGTGAGATTGTAATTATTGCCAATGGCCACAAGTGAACGATATTGTCCTCTACAAGATGGAATTACTTTCTGTCACCAGTGCCAGAGTTGCTTAAAACCTCGCCTCTTGGTTGAAAGAGACTATAGTAACACTTTGTTTACAGCTGATCGTCAAGTTTCGCTCCAAATTCTCAAAGCAGAACTCCATCTAAAACCACTACATTTGCCTGATTTTGTGAATCATCGTGCAATATTGTGAAAATGGGTTCGAGTTCTTTTGAAAGCCTGTGACCATTACAGTCTTTTCCTATAATTTCAGTCTGAGTCACAGACTTGAAACTTAAAAGGAGATGAGCTTCCCCTGAAATGAGGTCTAAACAGATAGATTTCTATTTGATTCTCTGTGGTTTTTAGTTCACATGTATCACCCTATGTCTATGCATTATCCAGCCATACAGGATGTGATCACTGGAATGGAATGCTTTATTGGAAGATACATATATATGTGCATTTGCATATGCATGCGTGTACTCATATATGGATGTATTTTTTTACTTGTATATGTCTGGATATTTCCTGTGTCACAAGAGGTGGAGAAATATTCCTTGTGCCTAGAACAAAAAGTGAAGGTAAGGTAGTAACGATTACTTACATCCTGTCAAAGCCCATTCCGAATTTTCTGACCATCTTTGGGGACATATTATGCTCTGTAAGGATAAACCTGTAATTCATTACAGAGAAATACTCTGTGACAATGGATCATTGCTTGATCTTGCTCTTATACCACTTTTTCACTTGCTGTTTCACAGTGGGATACAGCTCAGCCTGAGACAGATGCCTATGTCAGTGCTAGAAGTTTGATCCAAACTATTTGTCCAAGCTCCTTCTGCAGCGAATTAGAGGCCTTCTAGAAGGCAGGTTCTTCACCCTGTCTGCGACAGTAACCATAGAGCTGAGATGAAGCACCTTCCAATGGTAGTGATCTGTCCCCATTAACTCTGCAGGAACTTTGCAGGACTGTTAAACACCTAACCTTTACACACTACCCTCAGAAATCCTGAACTTCAGCCATTCATTATGTTTCAAAAGTCTGAGGTTAGACCTTCTGCAATGTTTTGTTGCTTTTTGCTTCGTTGATATCACTGAAATCAAAGACTGTTAGGAGTCTATGCACCCTTGAGGAACTGTACCCATGACTGTGGGCTGCATTTGACACTTTGAGAAATCAAAGGAGGACGGATATTTTATGTCCATTGTAGCCTTTCCTGCCTTGGAGACACATTAGAGAGACTTATACTGTTTAAATTTCCTGTGTGGATAGAACTCATTACCTGTGAAACCATGCCTGCAAGCAGAGGAGTTTCCTTGTTCATGAATGCCATCTCCAAATGGATGGCTGCAGGTCTGATTGCAGTTACTTTGCTGAGGTTATTACAAGTCAGAATAAGCTGTGTACTTCTTCTGCCAAAAAGAAAGAAAAAGAAGGAACAAGAGCTTTCAGGACAAGAAACGAAAACTGAGACAATGAGGAGTCACTTTTGAGCAAGGCAAAATGCTGATAGTAGGAAGAACGTATTGCATCAAAAACTGTATCTAAATTGAGTGTGTAGAATAATGTATTTATTTTTCAACATATTCAGTGAAAATCTTTTCGAATGGAATTCGGATCTTTGCATAAATATATCAAAAATATCACCCTAGAATTTAGAACAAAATCTCTGAAAATATGGCAATGTCCAATTTCCACGTAATTTACTTCATTTTACACCTTTAATGATTGTTTATCTTGAAATGTTTCCTTTATAAACATGCTTATAAATCACAATGAAAACATAAACTCTCTGCTTATTCTGATACATAGAATTGTTCTATTCATCCATTTTGAAGTAATTTCTGATATTTCAATTATTCCATTTTCTTTTCCAAATCTCCTCCTGCTTATCAACTCTCTTCTAAAATTATTCTAGCGCACACCAGAAGCGGAGATAGTAACCCATCAACAGCCTCACCAGCCTGCATGTAGTATAAGAACATCCTCCTTTTGTTTGAGATTTCCTACTTCCACAAATATATCCTACAAAAATTTACTCCCTTAGTCTTCCAATTGCCCTGGGAAACCATCTTCTGTTAGTTATTAAGTCCTCAGCCTTTCTGTCCTTGCTCTCCAAAGTCAGACTATAAGTCAGTCATGTAAGAATGCAACTTACAATTCTCTATCCCAAGAGAACTTTCTGCTATTAAATTGTATACTGTTTTAAGTAGACTGCATGGTACATGGCATTACTTGACAGGCTTTTTACAGAGACGCATTGCAAGAGAGTGAGAGGCATGGGCATGAACTGAAATAGAAGAGGTTTGTACTGGTTAGAAAGAAAATCACTGTGCAGATAGTTAAGGGTGAAACAGGCTTGCTGGAGAGGTAGTGCATCTCTGTCCTTGGAGATTTTGCAGTCTGCCCTCAATATGGCCATGAACAATCTGATCTGTCCTCATGGCTGACCCTACCTGAGCAGGACATTGGACTAGAGACTTCCTGAGTGTCCTTTCAACCTGATTTATCTTCTGATTTCAGGAGAATGCGAAATTTACCAAAGGAAGCTGAGACGGTCTGCACAAGCTTACACCTTTCCCTTGCCAATCCTTGACCAAACAAGGATTCAATGTGAGAGAATGTTTGCCACAGGGAGCAGGAACAAGGGACTCTGCCACAGAAGCTCCTTGGCCGGGACCAGCTCAGATGTAAACAGAAATTTGAGTCTATGTGTTCTAATCTTTCCAAAAGCATTTTGGCCATCATATTCTATGGGTAAATGGTTGTAAGAAATTTAACTCTGTTGTGTGTTATACTAGATGGAGCACTGGAAACTTTTCCATGAATATTCATTCAAATTTGAACATGAATTTAATTCTGACCACGCTAATGACCCTGTGTTTCTAAAATTTGCCTAAATTAAGTGTGTACATTCTGATAGAAATTTTTCAATTTACTATTGCAGTTCATAAAAGTTATTTGCTTATAATTATATGTTTAGCTGAGGTGAAATACAAAGTAATGTACTTTCCATTACATAAAGATGACAAAGGAGCTTTTAATGATCTGAAGAGACTTGTGTTGGAAAGACCTTGTGTTTAAATTCAATGGACAAGAAGAGATGACAGAGAACATTGGTATTTCTCATCTTGCAATATTCTTGATCATAAAGAGAAAGAAATAAAAAGGAAGGATTAGGAGGCTTGAAAAAATAAATTAAATATTTGACACATGAAATGTGTGGTGGCAGCAACATGTCCACTGTAAATATCACTGTAGGGGAGACTTGTTTGCCCAAAAAGTGAGAGACCAACCAGGAAGAGAGGAGTTTTGATTTTAACAGCATTGAAAAGCTACTTGAAATGATGTTATCAATGAGACCTGCCTAAAACTGTTGGCCCTTTCAAGGACCTTGTCAAATAAGTTGAGCTTGGAGGCTGTCTTTATTGCAATGGGATAGGTAGAAAGATGAAATACTCAAATACATCAAAGTAACAGTCAAGTTAAAGGACTCGATTCATTATTCTTTTTCACACATTCACATCTTTGACGTAGGTGGAATAGCGTTCATAAAAGTAAACCGGTGGAGGGAGAGTGGACAGGCATGGTATCAGTAAAGGGCAATTGGCACATCTCCAATAACATTGTTAGAGAAACTAGCCCTTAAATATTGACAGTAGTACTGGTGATCTGACTCTAATCTGTCCATACAAATGTCTGGTGATAAAACTAGGTTCATGTTTATCAGCCAGAGCTGGTGTCTTTCCGTGGCGCTATGGCTCGTTTTACAGTTAGACTCATCTCACAGTATAAAGAATGCTATACATCTTAAGACAGCGGTGTTTCAAGCCAACTTTCATGTGTCTGGTTTGGATATCAAATTCCTACTACATGCTGTACATACTGTAATAGGAACAAAATGTCTCACTATGACATATTGCCACAGTTTAGTGCATAAGTTAAAGCTAATAGCAACGTGTTTATGAAACAGTATGATTTCATTGTCCTTAATCCCTCTCTTTCCCCTGTAGCTTACTGGACAACTTTATTTCAAAGTCAATCAAATAGCTGCATGAACATTACCAATGCCTCTATGCGAGGTATCTCTTGGGTGAATAATAAATAGTGAAGACAATTGGGAAGCAGAGCTGCCAGGAGAAAGCTGGACGGGTGCCCTCCGCTGATGAGGTTAGGCTGTTGCATGTGCGCTGTTGGTATGCCCTGGAAGGGCTGGGATGCCAAAAGGGAACACTTGTCGGCATGAACCAGTGCAACGTTCTAAAAAATCTTGGAAGCATTTAAGGCCCAGTAATTGGGCGTATTCTAGCTTGGTTTTCTTCCAAGTGGGTTCTTCTCCAACTCTTCCTAGCTCGGAAATATTAATGAATTATCCTTATTGCTGAGCAATGCATTTTCCACAGAGAGCTGTTCCACTTTTAAAGCATTTGCTTCACGTTCATCCACATAGGAGTTTTTTTGCCCACTTTCCATGACAGGTCTAGCGAACAAGCTTAGTGTCTGCTAAAAAGGAGTGCTAACTTCACTTAATTTTTGAAAGCACTATTCAAATTGGGGACTTAATTAAACTTGGCCAGACAGCTCATTTGATTTTTTTTTCCATCTGTTTGCAGAATGAAAGTGTATTGTTGTTATTTGTAGCTACGTAAACCTTAAAACTAAGCAGTGGGGTACACACATGATAATGCCTCTTCCCTGATCCCTGACCTTTAAGAATGGAACTGGAGAAAATAGATTAAGTTTTGTTCTCTTTTCAGAATTCCTCTGTCAGATGTTATGCTCACGAAATATCTGACACAAGACAGAAATAGTGTTGTGTGGCTAATGCTAACAATGCATCATAGGTTTTGGATGGTAGGAAGCGAACGATAAACTTAGCCTGAAAGAAATACAGACCAGAAGGAAATCTCTGAGGATATACCAAGACATTTTGAACAAATCTATAGAAGAATTTAACTTTTCTTTATTGACAGTTTATAAGAAGGAAACTGGAAAATGTGTTTTATCAAATTATTGTTGACAAATTAGTCACTATCTCTAACTGGCATCTGCTGAGTGATGTTTTTCTCCTTTTAAATTCCCCCTTAGGTTCCTCTTTGCCACAGCTTCAGGTACAGATTGCCCATAGGGGGAGACAGAAGTAACCTCACACTATCCCTCGTTCAGTTTAACACTTAATTTATTCATTCACATTTATGTTTATTATAGTAACAGTGAATCTGACAGGCAATTAATTTACCAAATGCTCTCCAATTGATGCCTGAAGTTCATTGCTTAGCTTTTCAATTAATAACTACACATGGCTATTTTTAAGACTTGACTTAGTAACCCCATTTGAGATGCATTACATGAGCCCAAATTACAGAAAATGTGAAGTCTTGCAAAAGACTGTAATTTTGTAAAGCAAAATGCTTATGACATCACTGAAAATTAAGCAATATTTAGCTGCCTAAATGATATGCAATAGTTTTCTTGTGATAAGAACACTTAGGAACCCAAGACACGTGAAAAAAGAAATTCCCACAATTAGCTAAATGTCAAATGAAAGTGAAGCACCTGATCCCATCATGGTGATTTGAAGCCCGTAGGTCTCTAGAAAGCTGGAGATTTGTACACGTGAAAGCTTATACACTAAGGAAGCCTACAGGAAACCCTAGAAAGCACTGCACCTGAATTGTTTCCTCCTGACAGGTATTAGGCATCCAAATCATTAGACAAGATCTTCTATGAGATGACCCATGGCATAGGATCTACTCCTGTGGTGTGGTGCCAGAGTGAGTAGTGCTCATGCTTCTGAAAATGACTGCTGTGGAAAACGTATTTATGGCTTGGGCAATAGCCTAGTTATTGGGTCACTTGTAGCGAAAGTGAAATATCTCTTTTCATTTCCTTCCTCACCCTAAAGCATTTGAAACATGGCTTTTTCCACCTAGTAGAAGACTGACCTCATAAGTCAGCATGGTGGGTTAGAGTATTTTGGGAGGAAAAATCAGCATTGAAACAGATGCAGGGACATTTGCTAATTCAGTGCCAGCATTCTTGGGCTTAAACTTGTGTGATGGGAAAATCTGAGCCATGTATTATAGGAAAAGCAACAACTGCAGATTGACATTTGCTTTTTTTTTTTTTTAATTTCAGAATAGGAAAAGGGTTAAAAATAACAGATTCAGCATGTTCTTAGTAAAAAAAAAAAAATGGTGTATGTCAGCATCATGTGGTAGGAAACTTCTAGGCAAAAAAAAGTGGCAAGTTTCTGACCATCTGGGAAGGAGAAGGAAAAGAAGTACTGTCATATCAGCAATTGCCAGCAGTATTTTTAAAATGCCATTATGGCAACATTGTTCTTCTGCAAGCTCATCTGTTGAAAGACTGGTTAAATACAAATTTTTTTAAAAAAATAAGATATTACCAACTAGTCTGAGGGAGAACGTGTAAGCAGAAAAGCTCAACTGGCATACAGCCATCAAAAGGTCAGAAGTTCAGATCTTGCTCTTGTTTGATTATTTCTAATCCACCCCTACACAGAAAGAATGACAGCTTTCAAAGGAAAAATTGGTGAACTGAAGATTGATAATTCCCAATATGATTCCAAGTTGGAGAGCAAATAAATTAGTCAGATAAAAATAATTTCACAACGACAATGCTGTTGAGTTATTACTTTTAGAGCTCCATACTGTGTAAGTTTCTGGCTTCTGAATTTTTCCAGTAAGCACCTTTTCTCTCCTCTCCCTTTCCCTTTGAACTGTTAATTAATCATTTTGAACTCTCCTGCATTTAATGTCCATCTTTGAAATATGTGGCCTAACACATGCCTCTCTCAATTAGGTGTGATGGCAAGGTTGGTTTGAAAGAAAAACATGAAATCAACCACAAGCAGCGTTGTAATTAGCAGTGGAGCTGAACTACTTACTACAACCCCTTGCCTCTCCATGTTGAAGCTGTTCCTGATACAAGACATAAAGATTAGAAGTAGGTCATATGAGTAACTCATGAATAGTTAATAACCATTTAGCTACTGTCTGGAGTAGCTGTTGGGAAAAAGGGTGGAGGGAACAACCACAAACATCAATCTATAGTAGCAAATAATCCATCTCCTCGAATGGTTCCAAATGGGTCAATGGACAGGAGCCCACTTAAAGGGTAATTTTTAAAGGAGAACATTTCTGAAAAATGCAAAATGAGACTCCTTCAACTAAACAGTAGATAAGAAAAAGTGCTTTTATATGTGCAAAGCACAGGAAAAAAAGAGCAGGAATGTGTTTGCTTTCTGGAAAAGGCAGTTAACATTGAAAACATTAATGTCCCCGACTTATTATTTAGTGGTCTGTTAAATTAATGACCAACACAAAGAATGGAATGAGAAATATGACTGCCCTACTGTTTTGCAAGACAGTAAGTTAAAAGATAATGAAGTCATGTGCTGTGAACTTTCATCACACTTTCCTTCACCAAACAAATTGGTGATTAATAATACTAATACAGCTGAACATGCTGCAATACATGCAGTAGGTGATTGCATGAAGGATGAACTAAATGTTAAATTCTGTATTCTACTCTTGCTTCTGCCAGAGATTTCTCAGTCCTCTGACAAGCCATACAGTGAACATGAAGGAATTTTATTGTTAAATATTCAGAAGAGAAACTAGTAAAATGTACAATGGTGCACAAGCAAGCTGTGTTAAAATATTAAAAAGAGAGGCCTTCCCAGCTCTTACTGAAATTACAAATTGGAAAGTGTCTGAAAACAGAAAAAGATGTTTTTCTGAAGTGAGATTGAAGTTCCTAATGAATTGTACACCTAAATATCTTCAACATTTTTGCTTGATGTCCAGAAGTTATTAAGTAGGATGGTGTAATTTACAGCCAAGTCTACTCTGCAGTAATTTCCTTAATTACCTATGTCCTGAGTTTCTCCATCTGTAAAGTGAGTATTGCAAAACTTAACTCCCTCCTTCGCAAGCTTTTCTGAGGATTACTTAACTGTAAAGACGTTAAATGCTGAATCAGTCCAAGTGGTAACTCTACCCCTAACATTTGTTAATAGCTGCAAAAGCATTTGTACTTCCACTCTTCCCATACATAACTCCTACATATCTATGTTGGAAAGCCACACTGAGACTAAGTGGAAAGATTCTTCTTAATGAAGCTGTAGGGACACAACAGGCTC
The DNA here is from genome assembly GCF_034619465.1 of Leptosomus discolor. Taxonomy (NCBI): domain Eukaryota; kingdom Metazoa; phylum Chordata; class Aves; order Leptosomiformes; family Leptosomidae; genus Leptosomus; species Leptosomus discolor. The sequence continues at coordinate 74,526,986 of NC_141392.1, read as the reverse complement.
AATCTATAATCCCCGACTCAGCTCCAGGGAATGAAGTTGAAAATCTGTAGCTGATTAGAAGTCTTTTTTTACACATATTTTGGCCAGAGCCAGTATCTTATCCAGCTTTTCCCCTAAGCATGCTTCCATCTTAAACAAAGGGAAGAAAACTCTGATGAGGATCATACTCTGTTGTAAAAAATTCTTCTATTTTGTTCCAATGAGTATCACATTGATTTTATTGTCTTATGTCTCTGTGCTTAGAGAAATAGAAATTTCCCCCAGGTATTATTGTTATCCTCTTTTACGAAGTCTTTGTCAATAATTGCACCATATTTTTCCTAATGTAACACGACACTATTAACTTTTTAGGCTGAAATGAAGAGAATGCCCGAAGAGATACTGTATATTTCTAGAATATATTAAAATTGCTGCTGAATTACAGATATAACTATTTAGTTAATTATCTTAGTGAAAATAATAGCTCTGAATATTCTCTCTTTTAGACAAGAGAAAACCAGCAGTTGTTATATGAAATCAAGGAAATTGCACATTTGTAAAACCACTGTGAGATAAGTGCCATTTAGAAGAGGCGTAAAAGACTCTTGTTTCTGTTCTTTGTTCGGGAGCTTGGGTTCGGTTTGGGCTTTGGATTTTTCTTTCTGTTTGGGTTTAGCTGTTGTTTTTTTCAGAAGGTAAACTGAGATTTTTCAGGTTCGGAGAAGCAATAGATGAGGGAGCATATGACAAATGTTTTGAAACTGTGGAGGTGGTGGACAAGCCCCATGGTACAAAACCTGGTAGGAGCCCCCACAGCACAAGACAGCTGGGAGAAGAATTAAAGTGAGTACCTCTTCCCACTAAGAGTAGTGAATCTCTGGAGAGTTAGGTCCACCACAGGTGGCTGAGGGAGCCAGGCAGGATCAGCACATTCAAAGAGGTGCCTTCAAGCATGGGCATCAAAAGGATGAGGCAGAGGCATATGACCCTTGACACAGAAGACATGGATGCTGAGGCTGTGCTAGGCAGTGAACTTCAAGAAGCAACCATTCTCCCATAGTCTCCTCAACAACAGCTCCTATTGCCACTGCTGGAGACAGAGTACTGTGCTAGACATACGCAGATCAGTGGAAATCTCCAGTCGAGATTTCTTAAGTTCTTCTGTTCTTGAAAACATTTCACTTCATCCTTTAAAAAACAAGATTCTGTGGAAAAAGTGAAAGAACAAAGTTGTATTTAGTTATGGTTGGATGTTACAAACGAGATCAAGGGAAACAGAGTATTTAAAAACATCACATGCATTTCTGATTTAGCTTCACTCTGGTATAGACGCCTGTGGCTTTTGACCACAAAATTACAACACAACCCTCTGACATGGTAAGAATTTGTGCTTCTTGTTAGATTTTACCTGTTAATATGCAAAAGGTGTTAGCTACAGCATACTCTTAATTTTATATGGGAGGGAAGGAGAGAGGGCAGACAGCAGAAACATCTGCAAAAGCACCTAAAACCCAGCGTGCTGGGTGCTATCTGTAACACAGCAGCCACCCATGTCACCTTCCTTCACATCAGCCTCAGACACACAGCTTCCCTTAATGACTCTGGAAGAACTCAAATCTGAATTACGCCTTATCATTCCCAGTCACGTTAATTTTGGATGATCAACCAGTAGAGGCAAATTCAACAAGCACCTTTAGCCAATTCTGGTGCCGCCTGCCCTGTCATTTTGTCTGTCTTTATTTTGTTTCAGGATCCTAGTCCTTTGATTATCCACACTGTCCCAGGCCCAAAGCAGCACTGCATGGATCCTGGGGTCAGTGCTGTACCATATGAGTGTGAATGAATCTTCCCTTCCTTTCCCTCCCCTTCCCTTCCCTCTTCTCACAGTTAAAACAGGAAATTTAGCCTGCAAGGATTCAGTCTCTCACCTCCATATGTGCCAGAATATGCGCACGTGTTGAGTTTGAGCTCTGCAAGACTGCCAAGTTCAGCCTTGTCAGTGCTAACAGACAAGAATGTTATACTTGCCAGAATTTAGGCCATTACTGCAGAGTGAAATTTCAGCATTTCCATCAACAAGCACTGATCTATCCATAAAAAGGATGAAATACACAAGATTTATTTTTTTTTTTAAATGGGTTTGTCCCAGGCTGGACATTTTCAAGAAAATTAAAGGATTTTGGAAGGGAAGAGCATAGGATGTTAATGGAGCATAAACAGATAGGAAAAGGGGGCTTCAGCTAAATAGATGCCCTCCCTGATAATAATCTCATGAATACATTTGAAGCTTCAAATATTTTACTGCCTAGTTTCAGAGCTGATTATCTTTACACAGTTGGCTTGGCAAGATATGCATTCTCCAGGTAGGTGAATAGATGGAACAGGGATTCATCTTGCTCTTCAGTGTTTTGCAATAGGGTAGCAAAACCTGCTCTGCCTCCCTGCAGATTTTCCTGATTCAAGTTCTGCCACCTATCCTCGCATTTCTTACTGTGACTAAGTGGAAGGGGGGGCTGAGAAATCCACATACCACCAAGGGAGTGTCTTGAACATTTCTTGTAATGGGGGGAAAACCCTATTCTTTCATTTGTGTAGGAAAGAGCAATAAAAAATGACCTGAGCAAAATTGCTGGGACATGTGACATCCTGTACAGGAGTGAAACGTGCAGTAACGAACTTGTTATTCTTTCCAGAAAAATGTCCAGCTAGCATCAGCACAAAAGAAATTCACAACCAACATAAAATGGCAGCATGCCAGATAGTGCTTCAGTGCTCAAGGCTGTTGTAAATTTTTTATTAGAGAAGTTTGTGCATCCTAAAGGTCAAAGCTGTTTCCAGTGACCTAGCTGTCATGAGTATATGGCGGCTCTCAGGTTTGAGCAGGAGCAGTGGAAAGGCCAGTCACTGAGTAACTCTGTACTGTATGTTGCTGCTGCCATTTCAGTCTTTCAAAATTTATGTTAAAGGAGGCTTTACTTTAACAATTTTCCTATATAATGGTCCTATATGAGGAACTGATATGCCCCTCAGTTACATTCAGTTATTATCTCACCTTACTGTCATGATAAATCATGCTGTTTTGTTTTGTGCCAGCTGTCACACTTTTCAAGAAGTGTCTGAACCCGAGTTCCCACCTTGACAAGAGTTCTCCAGGAAGACTGTTAGATTGAAGGATTCAATATCTACTGATGAAAAGCATACCTCTGCAAAACAAGCAAAAGTGATTTCTTACCCCATTTGAAGTTTTAGTGGGCTGGCAAGGATGCCAATTCAAAGAAACATAGCAAGAATGTTGTAGTTTACTAGATAACTGCAGGACCACACACATATTTGACATATAGAAAGTTAACAAAGTGAACCAAGCCAAAGTTAACTGAAACTTCCAAATGAAACTCAGCATATAAATAGTCCACTCTACCATCTTGTCTTCAGCTTTTCAGTACAGCTTTTTTCTTTGAGCTCGTTGTTTCAAACTGCAAAGTCATCAACTACTCTGAGTTTCTACAGAGTGTGGTAAAACATTGTCTCCCTTGAAAATCCCAGCACCTCAAGGGGTCAGAACTTTTATCCCAAAAATAAAAGTAGTCCAGAAGTTCAGATCTCTGCTGTGGAGTTGGAAGAATGACAGTTTTAGATTTAAGGTCAATATTTCATTAAGGAAGAAATGCCAGAATTTGTTGTTGCTGTTGTTTGCTTGTTTTATCTTTCTTTTAAAAATTCTAAAGCCATGTTGTGAAGCCTGTGAGATCCCATGAGTGGAAAGTGTGCATGATGAGAAGCAGAAAGTTCCTTAACAGACTATCTGATAAGCTCTAAAGTAAAATTGAGTTGTATTCACTTTAAGGTTATCTGCAGAGATTCCACTACTGAACAACAAGTCCTCAGGAAATTGTAAATATAAAAGCCAGGCATTTGTGATGATTTTAGGAACACGTGTACTGTCATGAAGGAGAATCATTCCATCTCCATGCAGTCACAGACTTTAAAGGCCAGAATTTACTTCCTGAAAAACACAAGCCAAAAAACTTCACCCAATATATTTTGTACATGATATTTCCTTTCTTTAAATGAATTTCCAGTAATATTAACTTGATAGGGTGATTAAAATAGTTTTCATGCAGAATTTTAGGGAATGTCATTCTTTGAATGAATATGTACACAATTGGTCAACCTTGTATCTGTTGGACCTGCACTGAACTGGAATTTCAGATGCCGCACAGCTGCCCCAATAGTAGGTGCTGAGAAAAAGGACGCCAATACAGTACGATTTGTTAGAAACTATACGCAGTAAACACAGGGCTTGCTCTGCTGCAGCATCAGCTCATATTGTCAGGACTCTGTCTTTTCTTATCTTCCCCGTAACTGTGGAATTATTGGATTGACATCAAGGGCTTGTGAAGCAAACAAAGCAACAAACACAAACAAACCAACACCATATATTCGTGAGTGAGTGGTCAGCATATCAAACAGCAGACATGCCATTCAACAGGCCGAACCAGTCCATAGAGCAATAAGCAGGGCTGTTTGTGTTAAAATCTTATCTTTTCTTAGAGAAGATTCTCTTTGTCTTATCTACCAAAGCAGTTTTTATTTCCTCATATTGTACTCTGTCAGTTTCCTAGGTTTTTTTTCCTCCTAGACAGTTTGCATTTTTCAAATCGTAACATCTCCAGTACAGTGGCACTGGGAATACATCCTCCCTTTGCTCTCTTACCACTTTGCTTTAATTACCAGTCTTTTTATAAAATGGAAGGGTCCTTTCCTCAGCTGTCAACAGGCTGAACTGGTACAGTCTAACACTCTGATTTTCCCTGCTTTTCAACAAGATACAGCCTGTGATACAGCTGAGCAGTTGTCTGCAAATGGCTACAACTCTCCGTCTTTTTCGAGACCTGATGTAAATCTCATCTGGAAAGGATCCAGGAAGAACAAATGTCGCTGTATGATCACATAAAGGCTGCAGAATATACATGCTATCCAGTGCACTATCTGTGGGCTTAATGTTATACCCCCAAAATCCAACGTTTGCCCGCCCTCATCTCATGAACTGGGTTCATCAGTGAGTTGCCAGAGCCTCACGCAGCGTGACGGTGTGTGCCCTGGGTGCAGACAGAGCTGAGCAATGAGGACGGCAGCCAAGGAGGCAACTCCTCCCCATCGGTGCCTTTGCACATGCTCGGAGCAGAGAAATCTTTTCCCCCACAGATCTCCATGCTCCTGCCTGTGAAAAGCTTACAAACTGTCCCCTGGCCCAAGAAGAAGAAGGGGGAAAAAAGACCCTAATTAGCTAGACATTTGGGTTGACTATTCCATGAGCTGAGATGAAAGGTTTATTACTTCTATGGCTGGCTTTTTATCTAGGGAAAAGGGAGCCAAAGCATGTTGTGAGAGGTGCTTGTGGTCGCCTCAAGGGGAAGATTGTCATGTGTCTTAATTTCCATGTTGTCTCAGAGAAGGGTCAAATGTCATTATTTATTTTGAGAGAAAAAACTTATGCGGAGGTGAACAAATGATTATGTTACTTTCTCTCTTCTTGCTTTCATTTCCTGCCCTGGAATGGAGGCGGATCAGCTGAGCCACAGCACAGACACTGCAACATTCATCTCGGTGGGGATAAGATGCTTATGTTAAAGCAGAAAATGTGCTGTTTATTTAACTCAGACACAGCCATATGACCTTCAGATGGCAATATCATCAACAGCTTTGACACAGGAACAGAAATGATCAGATAGATGTAAAAAGTCCAGAAAAGTTCTTGTAATGAGGATCACACCTTCAATAGAGGTTTATTTACTGTCCACAGTTTGCAGCTGCAAAATAGTTCAGTTTCAAAACACTTCTGATAGCTGTAGGTGGGATGTCTTCCAGCCAATATCTGATTAAATGATATGGTACATTTTAAGAGAACTAAAGTCAGCTGTAGCACAGAAGGTATGAAATCTTTGTTCTTTGTAAAAAAAAGTAATTAATTAAATGGCTGTATTAATTTCTATCTGAACCCTAAGAGTGTTAAAAGCTCTCCTTATGGATCAGAATATTTTCTGAAATCAGAAAAAACATTAGCCATCTAAAGGAACAGAAACTAGTAATGATTATAATTAACTATTGGTGCAATGCTTTAGTGCTTTTCCCATATACATTAATAGGATACTCTGAAGTACAACTCATCATTCTGAAACAAAAAAGGAAAACGCAGCAACAAAGAGCTTAGGCATTGATTTGCATTTTGTTTAAGTCAGCACTCATCTAGTTGTGCATATATATATACCTGTGTATGTATGTATTTACATCTTTGTACTATCACTGTGTAGAGGAAGTATACATACAAGTATGCAAGGGCTCAAATGGGAAATTATGGGTGAAAGTTCAGCACTCAAAATGTGCCTCATTTGCTTTGCTTACATAGATTGGGTGAACAGAAATAGGTGTACTTGGCATCGTAATGCTTTTTGTAACTAAAACTCCTAAGAACAGTGAGTTTTATACAGGGTCTCAGAAGTCTTACGTTTGCTCTCTTCTGGATTCCCACTCTGTAAGGACTATGTGCCAAATTCTCTGCTGTAACAGCCAGGCGATACTGTAGGCCTAGAAGCTGCTATGGTTTCCTCTTGGAGGGAACTGGCTCTTTCCTGACAGCCCTTGATCATCTTCATTTAAGCCCTCAATTGCCAAAGTTTTGGAATTGAAACCTCAGCTTCAAATCATGTCAACTGCACCCCTCTTGGCCTTTAACATTCCAGAGTTGGTCTTTTTTATTTTTCTTGATTCAAGATGATGAATTTTATTCTGTTCTGGCTACACATTTCTCATTCTCAGGATACACCATGAGGAGCACCTGCAGGAGGTGAGCAGAACTCAATTTTGATTTCAGGCTCTGTGCAAACACAGGCAGGACATTGCTGTTTTGGTAACAGTTCATAGCTGAAATCATAAACAAATCTTTCTTTATTAAGTGAAAATCAAGGAAAGAAACTGAGAATAGTATATCCCCATGTTTGGTATGCATATCCTCAAAAACTGCACCTTAAATTTAGGGAAATTGAACATAACAGTTATGTGTGTGTGTGTGAGTGTATTTTTAGCCTAGCAGTTAAATGTCATAAACAAAAAGTGAATCTGACTCATCAGCTGAAGTCCCAAGAGACAAGGATGACGGATTTAAGTGAAACCTAAAAGTTATTGGGGCAGAAAGTGCTGCCCACAGTACTCCGAGGGAGCAGTCTCTCCTGAAAGACAGGCTGCCCTTTCCATGCAGCAGGAATTCCTGTCTGCTCCCACCTTAAGGTCTGCAGCAAAGGGAGTGACAAAAGGCTTTGCTCAAGGTAGGACCTGCACTCATCATCTGTGTTGCACTTTTGTTCAAAACCACCTGACTTCCAGGCGTGCTGGATGTTTAAAGCTTTTCTTGCCACTTTTGATATTCATTTTTCTTAACTGCCAAAAAGCAGTGGCGTCCTGTCCTTACATGAAGTCAGGTGTAGCACAGCCTCAGAAGTGTGAAAGGCCCAGGCACTATGCAGGTGGCAACCCTTGCCGCAGATACTCACTGCTTCATGGTTTCTGTCGTCCATTAGACACAGTGACAATAATGCCTGCCCATTCCTATCAAGTGCAGCCTGCCAGTTCCAAGGTGTCAAAGAAAATAGCATGTTTAGGTTTCCATCTGCTCTCCTAAAGCACCCTTACTGTAGCTATCAGGTGTCTCATAGTAAGAGAAAAAAGACAGCATTAAAGAGTTAAAACCCAGGAAGATATTCATGCCTAAGCATTTTGAGAAGACCTTTGCTGGCTTTATAGACCACACAGAGGAAATGCAGCTGGAGTTAGTCTGATTACAGTTTCATTAAAACTGCAAGTGTGTGATGTATTTCTGTGGATTAGCCTCTCTTTATTGGACAAGCAGTGCTCTCAGCTGAGATGCATCAGCAGCAGCACCACCATTGTCACAAATCATGGACCTGGAGTTCTTGAAATCTTATTAGACTTGACACTGGCTGTGCAATCCCTAACTGGGGCCAGTAATGAGAACCTCTATTCCTATCAGAAATTTATGCCTTTCCTCTGCAATAGACAAGTGAAGGCAGAGGCTTCAAGAAATTAACTGAAAACAGAACTGTAACTAATCTGTTTACCTAATTTTTACCAGATGTGCTAAGGTAATCTTGCAGAAGAATTCAAATGAAATCAGCACAAGCACCATTGCTTCACTGAACTTTGGGGACTATTCAGCGTAGAAGTGTTCGGAGACTAGAACAAAAGGGTAGTAGATTATAAACCTTTTTCCTTGTTATGAGCAGGGCAATGAAGTGAGACTACCTAGTTTTTCCCAAACCGTTCTTTTTTATGTAACTTGTTGGGCAATCTTACAAGATCAGACCACATGTTCAGGGCTGTGCAGGGCAATTTGCTGGATGTATGATGTACAAATTATACATTTTAGAATATGAAATGATGTATGAAATAAAATATAGTCCACTGCACTGAGAACAGAGGGAGTGCTGCTTAGTCACTGGTAGTGGCACTGACGGATTGAAGAATCAAGTTCAGTGCAATTTGTATAGAGTTCTTCAGCTCCTATAAATCATATGTAAAATCTTCTCTGATTAAACCCTCCTGGGGTTTTTTGAGGATTTTTTTTAATCAAAAGAAGTCTAGCAGAGGCTAGCAATAGCTGATTGTCTTTTATTCTGAAAAAAAGTTTCTCCTCCCCAGAATCTTTGCAAAGAATGTTAAATGCCTCGCCCTAATGTTGTGTTTCAACAACATGTTCTGATTACATATTGCTCTTCAATACTAAATCATCACAATTATTTTCACTCTCAGTGTTCTTTCCATTACCTTTTAGCCTTCCAGAAGTTCGTTGGCAAACTTCATGTCCCCTCATGTCCTTCCAGAATCCGGCCATACCTGTTGCTGTGGAATTGGATGAGAAGCGAAAACAGACTATGACACGCACTGTTTATGGACAGATCGGGGATACTGGAGTCCGCAGAATCAACTGCCACAAATTGTTTATGCTGGACAAAGGATTTTATTTCATCCAAGCTATCAAAATTAAAGGGTGAATAAGTGGCTGATTGCCAAATATTCCCATTTGTGGAGTGTTTCTTAATTATTCTGGAATTGCAAAATATGCACAAGGAGTGGATTTAGATCCATATCCCAAATCACTTTAACTAAAAGATGTGAGTAAAGACAATTTGATTTTTTAGAAGTTTTTGCTTTTGCCTTTCTTATTCATATCATTGCCTGTAACATCCTTCTGCCACCTTGCCAAGGCAAAATATTGCTGACAGAGGTGTAGCACACAAAAATTATAAATATGCCTAAACACATAAGAGAATTTCTTTACAAAAGGTGCAAAATGGGATTAGTCTGTAAAATTATTTGATTGATCAACCAGCAGATTGACAGAATACTATTAAAGACTTGTGTCCATTTTGTCTGATAGTTACATCCTTTTCCTGAACTTCACTCACACAAATTCCAGTATTCTGGAATATTTTCCAGGTGGTAGATAATTATTAAAACTAATCATGTTCACCTTAAAGTACAAGTATGCCATTTCTGTTGCAAGAAATTTCCTGTTCAGTATGTGGGGAAAAAATACATAACTTCAGACTGGACTTGAAGCATGGTGGTTTAGTTGCACAGTTAGGTAAATTTTTGTCTAAACAAAAAAATAATAAAAAATTAAATTTTGTTTGAGAATAATATTTGAAAGATAATTTAATAGGTGATTCTAGCGGTAGGAGAAAAAGCAAACAAGGCCATTAATAGTGTTGAAATTTTTCTTGACAGGTTAACAAACAGTTTTATTTTGGAAATTCTGATACCCTTAGTTTCAACATGCAATTTTACAAGTACTGGTTTTGAATTATCTTTCCTTTTCATTGAAAACCAGCCTACACTACTTAGGAGAGGGACAAGAAAAAGGGCTAAAAAAATTAATAATGAAACCTTATTGTGGGCTGATGTGAAATGTTTCAATTTTTGTTTTTCTTGAAAACTTGAATTGCTGGTTTGACCAGGCAATTACTAGTTGTTTACCTGTACTTAAACGCACAAAATAAATACACAGTACTGTGCAATATATGGTGCTTTCTACAATACGATGTCTTTTCAGTAGTTCATGAATTTCAGAAGGTATTGAAGACACTTTGGATGTAGTCACTTGGTTTGCTATGTGAATTATTGTGTCTGTGATATGGATATTATGTACATAGCACGTTGGTGCAGCAGAATTAATAAATGGCCTCTTTTCCCACTGGAAATGTAGCTAAATTAGAAAGAGTAGTGCCTGGCTTTTATATCAGATGTGGGAACAGGACTTTTCTGTCAGGAACAACAAATAAAAAGAACTTACAGAGTGGCAATTGTTGTATTTACAGATAATGTATCCTTTTACAGCAGGAGTTTTTGTTTGTGTGGGAATTACAAAGAGCATCTTTCAGATCAATTTCAGCCTTTATTTTAGCATTGGAGCTTGTTACCTTCCCCATATTTTTTTCTGCTGTGTGGTACTTGTAGCAATGGATCAGCTAGAAATCTAAGCTCAAAAGGGCTTAATGTATGATAAATATAAATAGTGAAAAACCAGCCCTTGTTTTTACCTACATTGGAATCCAAACAAAAAGAAATCATATTTGATGAAGTATTTTTTTATGTGTGTGAATCTACTGCATACAATGTTTGAGATCATATTGAGAGTATAACCTGAGATAAAAGCAAATTTTCTTTAAGTGACTTTTCCCTACCTGTCATTTTTTATATTACAGAAGTGTATTGCTTTTTTATATCAGATAAACGTAGAATAAATAAAAAGAGATATTGGACTGTAGGCACCATTTGGTCAGAGTTGACTGCAATAACTTGATTTTTTTAAGTGTGGACTAATTTTATTGCCAATAACAACATTGGTGGTTATTCATGCTAAGATAAGGGCAATAAAAATCTAATGATCCAAGGTGTATGATTGACAGATCACAAAGGAATTTCCCTCTTGCTTACTTATATTTCACATTACATAAGTGGTCAGATACACTATACGATTTTGGAAGTTGTTTCTGAAACGCTGAGTCTGATTTATTGCCAGAGGCAAGATGCCAGACTGGATGCATCAGGGATCTTGTCTGCTAAGAAATGCTTTGGTTTCTTTCAAGAGACTGTCCATATGTGCATTCATACCATAAGCATATGTTGTCTTCTCTGACTTGAAGACTTCTTAATTTTAGCAGTATCCATAGGATCACTATCATGTCCTGTCCCTACCTGACATAAACTGTCTGAGACTGCCTCTGCTCACTCAGAAGTAATTTGTGGATAGGTTCTGAACAACCACCTTAGCAATTTTGCCTTCTCTTTCAATCTAATTTCTTCCTTTTGTGATTTGTTTGTCCTGCTTTCTTTTCGGGATGCAATTTGGTTCTTACATATTGAATTTACATTAGCTTCTTTCTCTACACACCTGCAGGCAGGAATTCTCTTTGATTTTTATTTTTACCAACTGTGTTACAGCTTGCTCACAGTTATGAGGAGATATGTCTTCCCTGAAGCCAGTTGTGGCCCTTTTTCCAGTGAACATACTGTTGTGCTTCAGATATAGGCCAGGCAGGTGTGGTGCTCAACACCTCAGAAGTCCTCTCCATCACCTAGGGATTCTGCACTGCAGGTGTTTAAATTTGGGTGGGAAGAGACCCATCTGAGGTGTTTATTTGTCTACCCAGAGCCTCAGAAAAAAATCATGCTTTCAGCATGTCTAGCATTTGCAAGAACAGTGGGCTCCTGATGACCTAGCATGGACCCTTAAGAAGGCTAAGTAAGGGCTTGCCCAGGGTAGCTGTGATTTCTCTACCCAGTTCTAACTGCATGCCCCATTCTTCTTTTAAAGTGTGGGAGTCCTACACCCTGCCTCATCTAGACCTAAATATCCCATAAGATACACTTTTTGCATCATTGGGATCCCTCTTTTAAAAAAAAAAGACTGTGCATATGTGTGTGTGTAGATGCCTGCATACATGTATTCCATTTCTTCAGGCTGTTCTTATCTATTTCTGGGGTTTCAAACTTTTGTCTTTCAATTGAAAAATTAAGTGTAAGTAGCCAAAGATAGTGGGGAGCTGATTGAAAATAGAGAATGACATCCTATTTATCCTTCGATATCTCAGAGGTCTTACTCGAAAAAGTGAAGGAGGAAATGATACATCAGCCAATGTTACTGCCACTTCTAAAACAAGGGACAAAGGTGGCGAGGCTGTGCCTCAATATTCTGTTGAATCCTAATTGTAATTATGTCTGTCATAATACATCTGCCATGTTTCTGTAACATTTGCATACTCTGTGTATGTGTTCATGTCCAGCAAATATAAGTTCCAGCACATCTGTTATGTTCTGTTCGTCTATAGAAATGACATGATCCTACTTTTCTTCCCAGTTTTTGGTGTGGCAGAAAAGGGTGTGTCAAGGGAAGCCTAGACATATGGTAATCTCAGCTCTCAGAGAGACTGTATTCCAGTGAGACCAAGACTGGCTGTGTGATTTTTTTCACTCCTACTGTAGAACCAATGTTATTTTTAGTCATTGATGTTAATAATCTAGTAATACTTTGTCCATTACCCTCCTTTATTTCCAGTTTTCATTTTTTTCCTTTTAGTCAAATCCCTAACCAATACATTTTGAATAATGCATAAGCCAAATTGCACAAATATCCATGGGTGTTCGACTGCAACTCCCAGATGTATACATTGGTTAAGTGTTTTGTTTTGGTTTTTAATCACAGCCACCTCAAAGGTGAAATGACCTCTTTAATTTGGAACATATCTTTATGAGTGTTAAGGAGGAATGTTTATGTGGTTTAAGTAAATTAGTGAGAATTGGAAGTCTCTAGATAATCCTCATTTTCCTTTGACCTTCCAAAATGCATTATCCAAGGATATTTTCCAAAAATTCATTGTGGTTTTAATCCAATCCAGTCCTATCAGAGCTGCCTATTCTTTGATGAATTGGCGTTTATGTTAACTGACAAAGCAGAGTCATTCTTCAGACAGTTGCTGAAACACTGTTCATGGAGTCAGAACATACTGTCACTATATATTTAATGTGGGTCTGTAGGAACAGGATCCTGAGCAACTGATGTTGTGATGTCACTTTATATTTGAACAAGTGCAGAGAAAGGAACACTTCACAGTTCTGCTTCTTCATATATTTATACAGTAATCTAGTGTTCAGTTCATTCTCCCATGGATTTGGAAAGTTCATGTTAAATTATCTCCTCTGCATTTGAGAATTTACATCTTCTTTATTCCAGGTGACTATGCAAGCTACTAGAGTATTATGGCTTGCTACCAGAATAGAAAGTTCCTACACTGCGCAGAAAATAATTCAGAAGTAATTATGTCAGGAGTAAATAGCACACGTTGAAGCAGGATGCCTTAGTTGAATAATTAGAAGAACTTGCTTGGAAGAGAGAAAAATCTCATCTCCCAGCTCCATTGAAGCCAAGGTGAGGTTTACTAAGGGCTCTTTAATATGAGATACATAAAGTGTCTTGGAGTAGAGACTGGCTTATAGGATGCTCCTGTCAGAACTTCCACTGCTTTATAAAAGGAAGTTACTACCAATACCAAGCATTTTTTTAAGAGGAGCTAGCCCCCTGCCATTTTTCCTAGTTCAGTCAGCATAATCCCAAACACATGCAGGAAACCAGCACACTACTCCATGGTTCAGTAGTACACTCAGAAGGGCCTAAGAAGTAACTAAACACAGCATATTGCAATATTAATTCAAGGCACATTCCAAAAGATAGTGAAGGTAGTTTTCTTAGGCTCCCTCTGTAGCCAATAGCTGGAGATAGGTCCCTCAACAGCATTTCAGACCAAAAGATTGACATCAGCGTTGCTCCCATGAGAAGCCTTTCTGCTTATATAGATTACAAGGTGACACAGCTTTCTTTGGCTAACATTTTATTTTTATACTGTCCCTCAACACTCTAGTCCTTTTTCGGATTTAGATTCTGCCCAGTTTTGTAGGGTTACTAATGCACAAATGTTGCTTCCTTACAGGGGGCTATTCCAGAAGTAAGGAAGTAGAAACATCTTACTCAGTCCAGTTTTAGAATGCTCATTCTTACCACGCCACCTTCTAGCATGCCTTTGTTTAGTGAACATACTGTAGCTGCCTGCATAGATCAATCATTTACAAGCTGATTAGAAAGGGGTCTGGGGCAAGGCAAAGCATGTCCCAGTGAAAATAGAGATATTTTTTCCTGCACCACCCACACATTTGGAATGGGGATAGAAGTAATTTTCTTATTTCACTCTCAGTCCAAAAAAGTTAAAAAACTTAATTACAAGATACTATAAGTAACTAGGGAAATTAATCTAAACTAGAGAACTCTAATATGGCCAAGAAGAGTGGAAACAGTCAAGCTAAGTATGTAAAGAGTGAACTTATTTAATAGTGTTGCTTCTCAACCTGTGAGGTGTGCCTTTCTTGGTGAGGTGGATGGAAATACAAATGAGGCATGTGCTGTGATGAGGCACAAAGGAGATGCTAACTAGTTGTGAGTGAAGCATGGGATAAATTAGTTGTGATGTGCTGTTTGGCAGTGTTTAAATTCAGGTGAAGCTGAGTATTTTTCATTCCACCATGGCCCTACTCACTAGAATTATATTCAGTAACTGCATAAAAGTATTATTTTTGATTATACCAAAAATATGATAGCTTTTGGGTGATGTTTTTGCCTAATGGCATTCATCCAGACTTCAAGCGACGGTTTCCTTTGGGGCTATGCAATGATTTCCACAAAAAATGATTAAAGGCTATTGTATGTTTATCCATATTAGGTTGAGTGCACTGCATTTTCTCTAAACCTGGAAGCTATAGTCACCCCCAGGTCAGTCTAACATATAGATGGGAGACTGCCTTGCAATACTATGTGTGTAAGCACAAGGTAATGAGGTATAAATGAACCCTCGTTTGCAGAAATCAAATGAGTTTGTCCTTCCTGATAAATAGGGGAGAAAAGAGACAAGTTTATACAAAGTATATACTCTTAAAAAACTTGCATCTAAGCACAGGTTTAAGGGTTTTGTTCATGCTGATCTGTTTCAAACATTAATAAGATGGCTTCAAGCTAATTAATCAAACTGAAAAACTGGACTGCAGACCCAGATTTTGAATTGTTGAGTTTGGAAGTACATAGAGCTTTGGTTTTAATCTCATTGTAAAGTTCATAATCGGATCAAAGCATAGAGTTTGGGGCAAGATGATTTCCTGTCCCAAATGTTTTTTATGATCTATAGTATTAGAAATAAATCTTAAAACGTAGTATGTCTACATCCTACACATGTCCATTAGATTTCTGCTCCAACATAAACAGATACATTGTCTCCTTTCAGCCTTCATTTAAAGGTACGGTTTGCCTCATTGCTCCATCACGTTTCCAGACGTCAGTAGTGACCTTGGGAATAGTGCTGTACAAGAGTCAGGGGTTTTTGCATTGATATGCTTTAGAGGTTACCTGCATTTTCACCCATGCAAAGTAAACTTCCTTATGATTAACTAAATGTCTTGAATGTCCTAACTAGTAGCAGTTCCCCAAAAGCAGGAAAGGTGCAAAAATCGAGCTAACTAGTACAGACTAAGGACATTCTCATGTTTTTGGTGTTTTGAGCAATGATAACTCTTTACTCTTGTTCACATGCAAATGTAGAATATCAAGTCCCCTTCTCTGTTATTGCTCTGTAATTGCTAGAAAATGCTGCAATATTTGTGTGAGTTTTTTCTCTTAGCTTTATAACATGTATGATCTGTACATAGCCAGTGTTTTCCAAGCAGTGATATCATTTAATGGAAGAAAGACCACACTAAAGCTGCCTTAGCAATAGTGGGTGGTATACTGTTCTGGCAGAAAACACACTAGACTTTAAAATGGCTCAGTGAACCATAGTTCTGGAAAAATTCAGAACTACAGGACTTTGTATTTCTTCCTCAGTGCCAAAGAGCAGGTGTTGGAAATTTCCTCATAGGTGAATCCTTTTGTTTCTGAAAGGCTGGTTCTGCCTCCCTGTCTCATACTCTGCACAATTTACCAAGTAGCTCCATTAAAGCCAAGGTGAGGTTTCAAGTTACGGTTGAGTTGACAGGTTGTGTGACCAAAACAGCATTGTCTCTCCAAACCAAGGCCCTTGGCTGTGTGCCCATTCTTCTTCGCTCACGCCAGCTCTGGTCCCAGCTGACCACACTGATTGCATGGCGAGCTGACTCACGTAGCGCAGAAAATGACCCCACTCCCTTTCTTTTTCTTTTTCTTTTTTTTTTTTTTTTTTTTTTTAATTAGCTCAGTTATGTTTAACCCTTGAAAATGGTTCACCTTTTAATGCCAGGGAAGCAGAGGGATGGTTGTGCCTGGAATGGAGAAGCAGCAGCATGGGGAGAGGCAGGATGGGTACCTCTTAGAAGAGCACGTGTGAAATTCCACCCTGAAAAGCAGTATAAGGAACTGCTCACAGTAATGAAAAATGGGGATACTGACTTGTTTTATTAACGCTAACGAAACAGGCTCAATTGTGAACCATTCACCAGGGCTGTGTTTAGAAGTCGGTGCACACACGTGGGCACAGGGCTGCTACGTTGTTTGTACAGAGGGACCCAACACGAAGATCTGACAAAGTGGTCCCTTTTTCCAAACACACGGTTACTGAAGCTCTCCAGCCATGCTGTGTGCATGCTGTCAGCTTTAAGACAGCTAGCCCCAGACTTGGGATTTGCTGGCAGCGTGCCTGCCCTCTGCCCAGGGAGGGGGCTAGAGCTGAGGGTTGAAACGCCTGGCAGTTTCTGCTGACGGCAGTCATGTTGGTTGGACGGCAAACGGCAGAGTGTGCTGTTAAAATACTCCCTCTTTCATTTACTAACAACTCTCTATATGTCAGAGATGTGTTTTCATGATTTAATGGCTAAAATATTCCATAGTATAATAGTGTTCTTATTCTCAGTTATTTGCAGAGTTTATTTCTCCTGTTTTTAGTAGAAAGGAGGAGCTTGAATTCTTATTTATTGAGCACTGCCATTTGAAAGAATAATGAACACTGCTAAATATCACTGCATGGTACTGTCAGGTTTAGCATGCCCACATTATACTTCTTGTTATTCTTTTTATTATTCTCCTTGATGTTGCTGAAGTGCTTAAAAGTCCCAGTAAAAGTGATATTCGAGTATGCTGACTGCTGTACAAACAAGACAGTCCCTGTTCATAAGGAATTCTTCTGTAACTTCTTCAGTCTCTGTATGTTACAATTTATTCGCACATCTACTGAGTTTCAAGTCACGACACTTCTATTCTTCTATTAATATTTCGAGTCTTGCCTGAGTATTTATTCAGTTGCATTTAATTCTCTGTACAGTAGCTGTTTTTTGCAACTACTAAAGGTGAGTTCGTGTATTAATATAAATCTTTATATTGCGTATTGTTTACACCCTGTTTGAGGAAGTGACAGGGATATAGCAGTTAGAAAACAGAAACAGTGTGGAATCAGAAAAAAAAACTTATTTTGCAACATTTCTGATGCAGACAAATCAGGAAGCACAGAGTTTTCTAAAGAAAGTATGCTGTTAGGCAATATTCTGCTTTGTTTCTGAAGCATGTATCTACTCAGTAACCCACAACTCTCACTAGAGAACAGATCAGAAAAGAAAGATGTTTTCCTTAATTGTTTTATGTCTGTGAAAAAGCAGACAGACTCACAAAATCTGAGAAAACAGCAAAGAAAGAATGGATGACAAAGCAAGTAAAATATGATTCCATGAGGCTTCTATATGTAATAAATATGAAATATCCTTAATGAGCATAATATATATTTTCTAACACAGTATTCTCTAGTAAGTCCTGGTTTATTCTTGTCTGTGTTGTATTTTGAGAAATCTTCTATATGTGACACATAGATGAAAGTCACTGGGGAACCTGTTCCCATGTAGTTTTTAAAGTGCTTTTTATAGCAGCGTTTTAAGTTCTACAGAACTCCGTGATTTTCTCTCTATTAACTTTCTTCACAATATCAAAATATTTATAACATGTATTTTAAAGGATGTAACATCCATCCAATAAACATTAACATTTCTTTCAAAGTATATTTGTAATAATTCCTTTTCACACATTTCCAGAAATGTGGGAATCAGTCTAAAAGAATTAGTGTTTGTATAACTGCTTCTCCTCCACCCTATATTCTGTTAAGGTTTTGTCCTCACCGTTAGTCACATTTATTTTCAGGAATGCCACAGAAACTGCAACTTTCAATTGCATTTGCTTGCAGACATGCAAAAGAAACACATATTAAAGCAATTAATAAAATTATGACGCTCACAGTTCCCTGAAAGTTAGTTCTTGCAGTTTCTCAGTGCAAGAGCCTAGACTGACCAAAACAATAAGCACAAATCAAGCTGCTCACTCCTCACTCTGAAGAAAGTCACATGAAATGTCACAGAACAAGCAGCACATTTTTCCAGAGTAATTCTTTTCATTGTCCCTCCCCATCTCTTTCTCATTCAACGTATGATTTCTCTCCGGACACTTGGATTCAAAGCTCTCTGATATCAAAAGACCTCCAGTTGATTTAGCAGAGCTCTGAATGGGCCTGGGCTCCCGTAAGGTGGGAGCTAATGAAAACTGTGGTTTGTTCTCCCCTGGTGCTCTCTCAATAAAGTTTGCCAAGCTGCATAAAAAGCAGCAGCTCTTTTTGCACAGGGAAGCTAGACTGTGCAGAGTGCTACTACCAGAATTATCTACCAAAGTTCAGGGCAGGCTGGCCAGCACTGAGACAGGATTTACCTCCTGGTGTGTGATGAGAGATGAGAATTCAATGCTTTGCTTTGCTTTGCTTTTTTTGCTTTCCTTGTGTTAAAAAAAAAAAAAAAAAGAAAAAGAAGAAAGAAAATTCAAGGCTCTTCGCTGAATGAATTGTATTGTGAATGTGTGTTGGGGGACGAGGGGGGAGAGAGGAGGGGGACAGATGAACTAGTCATAAGTATATTCAGTTTTACATCCTTGAAGTAAGAAAGGTGTTGGAAGAAGGAATATTGAGCACTAGTTTGTTGTATTAAAATACAAGATTAATTTTCAGTAGAAAGGGTGTATTTCAGACAAATTGAAACAAGATTTTAACATATATTTCTTCTCTAAAGTCCTAAAGAATGTATATTTAGCAATGATCTTGCCATCTTTGGAGCATGTCTATAATACATTATTTCCTTGAGCTGGTACAGCTACTCCTTGAAGAATACTTATTATTAGTTATTAAACTTAGATGTTTTCACACATGCAGGAGGCCACCAGAACACCCTGGGACATACGCATTTTAAAATGGTCTTCAAAGGAAAAAAAGAATTCTTTTTTATGTCATACTAGAAAATGGTAATTTCCTTGTTATAATTGTAAACACACTTCCTTTTATTCGTCTGAAGAGTCCAAAAAGGGTCAATTCTTTTCTGTGACTCTGGAGAGCCTCTCTAAATAGAAGCTGGCATAAATTCATGTTTTTTAAGAATTAATAAAACCAGTCATCAAATATCTGTGTACTAAAATTGTACAACAGCACATGAAACAAAGGGTGTATAGGACAGACGTCTGCGTTGACCACAGAGGGCACAAGGACCCCAACACTCAGATGAGTGACTGCTGTGCAGTCAAGGAGTGATCTGTTGCAAGTGAGAAGTTCAGAGCAGCCTACATCTGACTCTGCCATGCATTTCCTTTAGGGTTTTGACATGCCATTTAATCTACCCACTGTTCTGTCGCTTTTACTCGAGATATACGTTGCCTTGGCACCTCAGGCATGGCTACCTAAGACATGTCAGACAGAAATGTGCATACTTGCATTGCATGGGTACAGCAATTCCGACACATCCAGGCACAGCTGGGCCTATCTGACCCAGGTAGGAGGGGGACAACACATGTGATGCTTTGCAGAAGCACTGGCATGTGTGATGCTTTCCCCACAGCAGGCAAAGTACCTCTTGAAGAGCCCTGTTCCTTGCTTTCGTTCTAGCAGCAGTACAGCAGTGGGGACATGTGGCATTTTCCACTCCCTGGCACTTTCTGGTGGCCTGGACATGCAAAAATCATGGACAAATATTCAGGAAAATCAAATGCCGTTCAGACAATGTTCTGTAATGGAAAGAGAGGACTTGTCTAGGGAAACTGATTGTGAGAACAATCTTAACCTTAGAGAGAGATCAACAGCATCTCGTATCAGGCAAATGAACCCAAGACAGGTAGAAATAAGCAGCCTGGAAATTAGGCACATGTTGTCACAAAGATTCTCACTATGTTTAAAGCTGTGAAAATAACTTCTGAATTTTTCTGCATGTTTTCAGACAAAGAATATACAGCTTGTTGTTTTTTTTTTTGTTTCCTAGCTATGTATTCATATACTGAAATTCCCTCATGACAGCTAAATATTGGCATGTCAAGCTTTGAAAGAGGTGTTCTCCATCCCATGGAACATTTTTTTGTTTTCAGTTGAAAGAAAAATAAACTTTCTGAAATACATCTGTATGTAATATTCTTGATAAAGAGTAACTGAGAGAAAGCATCTGCTACATTCTTTTAAATCCAGGACATGTAAAGAAAAAACTATTAGAAGAGTTATGTTTGCTTATTTTATTATCTTCTAGAATAAAAGGATTTTTTTCCCTCGGCGCACTATCAGCATACAAAATAATATTTATACTTGAAAGTGTGATCACAGGAAATGTTACTCAAGGATAAACATTGTTTCATGAGTGAGAGAAATTAGGCTGTTTTGTTTCTATCAAAGATATCAGAACAGCCATCTGTGTGTAGGTTAAGCCATCTGTAAGCTAGTGTCATTGTCTACCTTTCTGGTGCCTGTGCTGTTGATGGTAGCGTTGCCATCTTATTCTTCTGTTTCTCCCAGACAGTGGGAAAATGTTTCACACGCTTTTGTGCTGAGCACTTAAAGCATTGAAAAAAATCATTACAAAAAATTATAAAAAATCAGAATGATGCTGGAAGACAAGTGTTAGTGTTTTTTCTCAGCTGATTCAAGACATTTTCTCTACTCTCATTCCTGCTACCATTTTCACAGGCTCACAGAACAGTTGAGGTTGGGAGAGACTAAACCCACCAAACCCAGCAGGACTGGGTGTCAAGAGGATGGGGCCAAGCTTTTTTCAGTGGCGCCCAGTGACAGGACAAGGGGCAACGAGCACAAACTGGAGCACAGGAAGTTCTGCCTCAACATGAGGAAAAACTTTACTCTGAGGGTAGCAGAGCACGGGAACAGGCTGACCAGGGAGGTTACGGATTCTTCTTCCCCGGAGATATTCAAAACCTCTCTGGATGCAGTCCTGTGCGACCTGCTGCAAGCGAACCTGCTCTAACAGGGGGGTTGGACTAGATGATCTCCAGAGGTCCCTTCCAGCCCCTACCAGTCTGTGAGTCTGTGACATCAGGTAGAAGTGTAAACCTGTTTCTGGTCTGGCCAAGCACATATTGGAAAATTCTCCCCTGCAAGGAAAGTGGTCTTCTGCCTCATTCACTGCCCTGTGATCTTTCTTGGAAAGCAAGTAAGTATCAGCGGACCTTCTTCTGGAGGAATATTTATTTGTCTAATGGCAAGCCAGACAAGCAGCGCAGCACCTGTTTGTGTTTCTTCTTTTCCTTTTCTCCACTTTCTTGAAGTGAACATCAAATGAGATGAAATAAAATGCATTTATTTTAAATTACAGTTTATAATCACTTATAAAAATTTCTTAAAATATGAGGAAAATGATAATTATACTTTCCATTATGACTGTAATCTCTATTGAAACCCAGGCACTGCAAATATGCATTATCAGCAGGTTGAAATTAATTACCTGAAACCGGGTGCGCTATTCAAGGGGAGATCACGGGTAGGTGGTGACATGGTGGAATTCCCTTTTCTATACTCTGGACTAAAGTCAGAAGCAGCAAGAAGCTGCAAAACATTCCCACCTCAGTGTGTCAGAGCCCGCACTCATTACCTCCCTGATGACGTCCCAGGACTTGTAGTGGAAGGATGGGAATTTGGCAAGATCTTGCAGAGTAACACCATTGCTCTCTCAGACCGTGGTTAAGTCCTTGCTGTTTTCCCAGGGGCTCCAGTAAGTTATTGTCAGGACTTCTGGTGTGTTTGTGTGTTTATCATTCCTCTGGTTTTGCAGATGGGGAGCTTCAGAACTGAGAAATGGAATGAACTGACCAAAGCAATTAAGGAATTGGTGCCAGACTCAAAAATTAAATCCAGGCGAGCCCACAGGGCAATAAATCACAGATGAGTTTGGGATGTAAAACCCCCTCTTTTTTAAATGCTGGGAATGCACTTGCCATGGCCCATGTAAAAGATGAGCCTTGATTAATTTGTAATCAAAGCCATAGTATGTAGAACATGCTGGAGTCAGAGCACCAGGTACATGAAAATGTTTGGAAAATCTCAGATTTCCCAGGAATTTATCTAATGACTGCAAGGATTTCTTGTCATTGCTAAACTTTTTCGTGATGATAATTTTCCCCCACCTTTTTTTTTCCAGCATGGTCAGTCAGGTCCAATTTGTTTATTTTATTTGTACAAATAAAAGACTGTGGATGTCAAGACAGCACAGCTCACAGATTGAAACCAGAAGATTAATTGATCATTCTCAGGTTTTCTCCAGTGCACTGGGTGGTTCTTTCTTTACTCCCTTCCACCCCCCCTCCTCCCCCTTCCTTCACTGCTGATTTTAATCAGAGAGAAAGGAAGTGACTGTTTTCCATAGAGAATGTTGATATTTGGTAAAAAAATAAAGGGGGGGGGAGTGAAAGGTGCACAGAAAACCAAAAGAAAAAAAAAAGTTTACTAATAAATTCCTTTTTATCTTTGCCAAATGCTGCTCAACTGTGGGAATGGATGGAGCTGGCAATTACTCTCACTAAGCCGGAAATACCATCTTTAATAAATTCAGTTAAAGGACTGGATGGACACATAAATCTCTTTGTATGTGTGTGACAGCAGTGGTGTAATGTCAGAGATCTTAGAGCATTTAGCAGTGATCTGAGGTCAGCCCGTTTGCTGTCTTTTTCCTTGTGCCTTTCTGACACTCAGTATAAAGCTGAAATATTTATACTTGTATGAGTACTGCTAATGCAGGATATTGAGGTCATCAGCATGAGAACAGACTGACAACAATCTGTGTAAAAAATTATACAAGCTTCTTCAAGATGCTATATTTAATTGCACTGAGACTCCCTTTGCCTTCATTCCACTTCCCAAAGCCAACATTTTATTTGGTTATGTGTAATCCACCCTTTAAGTGCTGAGCACTTCCAAGCCTCAAACTCTGCTTGAACTGTTCTCAGAAAATGATTACTATTATTACTTTCTAGGGCTTTGGCTGTATACTAGGAATTTTGAACAATATTTTAGATTTACTGAAT
Organism: Leptosomus discolor; assembly: GCF_034619465.1. NCBI lineage: Eukaryota > Metazoa > Chordata > Aves > Leptosomiformes > Leptosomidae > Leptosomus > Leptosomus discolor. Next base: position 74,503,558 of record NC_141392.1, on the reverse strand, counting down.
AATGAACTAATAAGTGTATTAAAGAATTTCTTCAGAAAGCACAGTTATTTTTGTGCCATGTCTTCTGTGAAGCCATGTACCCTGCAGCCGCACTTACTGCTGGTAGAGGCAAGTGACTCTCCATTCCACCATCATTTATGCTGTTAAATGGCTACTGAAGTTGCCTGTGCCTTCCTACAATTGCCTGTTCCTGGTTAGTATATAAACTAAAGATGTTTCACTTGTTAAGTGTCTACACACAGGTTCATCTGCAGCCTCTAGATCCTACATGGTTTTTCCCAAACCTGACGGATGTCTTCACTTGTAGAACACTAGCTTTGCTCTGCTAAGAACCTCATATGTGTTTTTGAGTCCTCTGAAAGATTGCTGTGGATCCTTTTCTCCAAATGTTCCTATCTGAGAGCTCCTCAAAGACCAGCCCCACTACTACCCTTTTCATAAATGCAGAGATGTGCGACTAGATCATAGCTGCTGGTCTTCTCCCATATATCTCCTTATCTGAGTAGAAGTCATCTTCCTATTTCAAAAATCTCCTATGAATCTGAGGCACCCTGAAGTATCTCCGCATAATTTTGTTTTGATAGGCTTCCCATCCCTTTTCTTTAACATTCAAGCAATGATGCCGGCAGACTGCTGAAACTGGTAAAAGGATTGTCTTTGCAGATTTTGCTATTTGGAATACAGCATGTCACTCCCTCTCAACAGTTCCCATTCCGGCCATAGTCCTCAGCTAAAGACAAAGTCCCTCCCCTCTTTTTGTCATGTTTTTCCTCAATTTGTACATTCTTTTAAATATTTTTCTTTTTACTCAAATAATTTGGGATAGACTTTTAAATTCATTCATTTATTGAGTGTGGGAGGATGAAAACAAAAGTAAGTACAAATACAGTTTGAAGATTATTTTTAATGAAAAAAGCCCGCATCCTACAAACATCTGCTTACACTGAAGTGATTCCTCAGTTTATTTGTCTAAATCACAAATGGTTTTAAATAATGTGTAATTTTAAATCTCTTAGGTAATGTTCCAAAAATCTGTCACAGAAGAATGATCCCACTGTAGAGAGTCTCTAAATACTGGTTTTGAGTTGAAATCTCAGTATGATATTCACTGAGTATAGTATCTATTTCACAGGTTTTCCAAAGTGGCCACTCAGTAACAGAGACAATAGAAAACCCCAAAAGCTATGACATTGAACAATTCAGCTATTATGAAGCAATATTTTTACATACTGAGTAATAATGAATGTGTTACTTTCCCCTCAGGAATGATTTGGTAGATTTGTCTTCATCCTACCTTTTAGTTTCCTGACTGAGACAGTATAAACTGTAAGAACCAATTAACATTTTCAGTAAAAAATAAATCACAGAAACACACTCATCCTTATTTTGAATGGTGTGACTGGGGAGAAAGTTGATGAGACAGATATAGGAAACTAAATTAGTACTGCTTGTAAATTATATTCTTAGGTCTTTTCCAGCAGTGACTTCTTGGTTTTGCAGCAAATGCCTCTAATATTTTCCAATTCAGAGTGCTCCCTTGCTGTGAGCCTTCTTGCTATGAGGCCACCTGGGATCAAAGCTACTTTCTCCCTCCTGTGGTCTCAACTAACTCCATTAGCTCTAATTACAAACACTTCTGTTATATCAACCAGATTTTATGGCTTCCAATGAGTGAGTCTCACAGAGCAAGAGAAAGCCCACATAGTACTACTGCCAGTTCCTTCTTCAGCATTATTGCTTGCCATACATTAACCTCATTCATGGTTATGTCTGAGCTAGAATCACTTTGGTATTTACCTTATGTAATCAAAAATATGCCTAAATTATTTCTTGAAGTACGTGATTCCAGAAATGAATGAACTTGGCTGAGGATAAGGATTATAGGATTTAATTTTTCATATGTATTGTGAGGCCCAGAAAGGTCTTATAGTGTTTATTAATGCCATTAACTTTTTCTTAATGCACAATGCCATAAACTGAAACTGTGTCATTCTATATATGTTACAAACAGAGAAACACGCATCACTTGCTCTCAGCATGTTTCTTGGTGTCAACATTTTTCAAACTGTTCCTTGAAGCTTCAGTACAATGGAAGATGGAAATACTGTTTTATTTAACAAGCATTGCACATGAAATGACAGGGAGGCGTTGCAGAATCTACCTGAAAGGGGCTAAATATTACAGTTCTGGATATACGTGTTAACTGTCACAGGTACAAATTGCCTTCTAAAGACCGTGGCAAGGAAAGACTGACACTTGCCGGAGATGCAGAGCTAAACATGCTTTATGGCTGAACCTCCTCTGTCCCTGCTATTCCAAGTGATAGAATAAATTCATTGATAATTAAATAGCCTTGACACACTGTCTGTCCACAGCTGCCTATGGAAACGCTGTCATAATTCCTCCAGGATGTTGTAATATAGTTCTTTTTCACCCTCAAGAAGCCAATTCACACTCAGCTCTTCCCACAGTATGTGCCACTCATCTGTGTTTGCCTAAAAGTCCATGGAAGAAATCAGTATCTCTTGCTCTGTGCCCAAGAAATCCTGGGGACACTTTTAGTGTCTTCTGATGGTCTGCAGGGCCAGCTGGAGAAAATCCCTCCGTGGCTGAGCACAGACTAAACTGTTCTTCTCCCTTGGAGAAGTTTCAGCTTTGTCTCTGTGACAGCCAGTCACGTTCAAACTCTTCTCCTTTCTTCTCTGCTACCTTACAGAAACATTTCCTTCTACAGCTGAGGGCTTTACTGTGTGGAGGATGAGGACATCAGTACAGGCTAACAGAAAGAATTACCCTGAAAATGAATCAAAAATGAAACTGTGTAATGGGAAAATTGAAGTGGAACTCCCTTAACTTCAGCCACTTAAAAGCTATACATTTAGTTTAAATTATCCAGGCTTCCCCCACAGTCAGTACAAGAATATAGGCACTTCTGAGATGGATCATCTCATCCATCTTAGACATCTATTTTAGATTGCGATACACTGTGTTTTGGAAATGTCTCTTTTACTCTGAATTTTTTGTTTTGAAACATAGGTGATCGTAGAAAGAACCATGTTGTAATTTATTGAAAGTATTCAACTATACATTTTTAAAAAGGCTCTTAATTCACAATTTCACCTAACCGGATTCCTGTTTTCCCATAATTTTACTGGTCAAAATTAGTAAGTTTTTCCTCCTTTGGCTACAGAGCTCATATGCCTCAGCAAAAATGTTAAAATGGAATAGTCAGTGATTACAAATTTCAAGATGGCAAAATTTTGCCTAATGTGCAAATATATATCCTACATCATGGTTGACAGGGAAGGAAATCATCATTGATGCCATTTCTCCAAAAATTAGCAGAAATGTTTTTTGTCATAAGCAGCTGAAACTGCAGCCACTGTTGGAGATGGATTTCAGCAGTTATTTGTAAAAATAGGTGCCTACATTCAGTTTAGTTATAATAGCTTCTTAACTAACCAAAGCTGTAGCAAAGCACTTACAGAATTCAAGATGTGATCCAGGCCTGCTGGCTCTCTCAAATCTGTGTCCTATTTGCTAGAAAGAAAGTAACCGACAGAGATTATTCTATCAATTAAGTGCTTCAGAAGCAACAAAATATATTATCATTATCCTTTCAGGGAAAGAGAAAAGAATCAAAGTCCCTTATTTAGTTTCAGCTTAACTATGCTTTTAAATCTAAAGATATGAAACATTTCTTCTTACTGTTGTTCTTACTCAGAAAATTCTGGCTGCAGAAGTTTGGAGTTTATCTGAGAAGAGACAGTATTAAACTTATGTCCAGATCACAGCCTGGCTTCCAGCCATACAGGAAAACAGAGAGTCATAAACTGTCCGCTTACTCCCCAGGCATCTCAGGTTTAAGCTCAAGAGAAATAATTTCCAGAGAGTAACTACTTCCCATCTGTGTGTTTGCCAGGACTGAGACTGATGGGATAAATAATCCCATTATCCCTCCCAGTTCCTCCAGAACAGATCAACCAATGTGTGTGTGTTGACTCAGCAAAAAGATGTTTGAAACACAGACCTGGTGTCAAATGTTTCCCAGTTAAAAGTAAAAAGGTCACTAAGAGAACTCCAGTCTGCATCCAGGGTTGCTGTCAGGGAAGTGTCACAGAATGCCTTCACCTCAATTAGCATCTCAGGTTTTAACTTTTAGTATTAGGAATTCATTGCAATTGTTCTCTGTCATCTTCAGATGTACAAGAGTTTTACCCTTTCCCATGTGGAGGATTTACCCTGAAGTCTACATTCAGCCTTTAACACTGCTGTCTGTGCCAGGAGGTTAGTTTGTGAAAGGTGTGAAATGTAGGAACAGGGCAGCCAAGCTGGATTTGACCAAAGGTACCTTCAGTCTGCCATTCAGTTTTGGCAATGGCCAGGCATAGGTATCAAGCGAAGGGGCAAGGGCAGATTCATTTTTTCTCCTGGATGATTCTCCAAGCTCCAGTAAACTGATTTATGGACTTCCTGAGACAGAGATAGTAGTAAGTCTCACAAATTGCAAAGTCATTCCTTTCTATCATTTTGTCCACTACATTTTTTAATATGTATAAACTTCTCACAGCCTTGGTGCCCCATGGCAATGAGTTCCACAGTTTCCCAGCTATAGGGTGAGGAATCACCTTTTTGTCCATATTTTGAATTTGTCAGCTGCTTATGAGGACCACTAGCTCATATAGAAGAGAAGACAAAAAAAATTGATCCCCCTTCACCCTCTCAGTGCCATTCATGATTTCATAGGCCTCTGTCATATTCACATCTCAGCTAGCTAGTTCTCCCCATGTTGAAGAGCTTATATACTCATTCCTTGCACAGAAAGCAGTGATCACCCTTGGTGACCTTCTCTGAATTTCTCTAAGGGTCTTTTCCAGGCAGTAATTCAGAACACTAAAATTAATCCTTGCTCTGAAGCACTCCCTGGTGGGAGCTCTCTCTCTTTCTCCATTGACAACATAAAAGGCTTAAGGATACCAAGGGCCCCACTTATGCACCTGAGTTAGGCACTGAGAAAGCTCTTCCACGCTGCTTTCATTTTCATAATTTTCTTGTTTGTAACATTTAAAAATAATGTAACAACCTGATTTTTTTAAAGAACAGAAATATTATACTTACCTTGTGTGAGAAATAAATTATTAAAATTAATTTCTAGTATGATATGTCTTTCACAAAGAAATAAAACCACTGTATATAAGGGGAAAGTGTTTGCAGAACTTTCACACAGTGATTTTCCATTACTAAGTTTGTCCACAGGCTGGATGGCTTGTGAATTCCTTCCAAACTGATGTGTGTGGCAGTTGCAGTTAGTAATAACATGGCCTTTTCCTAAGTCCTACTTACATGAAGTGTTCTGAGCATTTAGTATTCAGTTGCTGGAATTAAGCCTGTTTATTTCATTGCGCCTTAAGTCAGCAAAGTCATTGACACTTTACTGAATTTTTCCCAGCCTTAATGTTATTGAATTTTAACATACAATAATGAGAATGAAATCTGGTGAATAAATTAGAAGTTAGACTAAGAATACATGAAAGTTTCCCTTTTGTACTCTGTGTCATGCTTTTTGCTCAGCATGTTACATTTGCAAAAGTAATCTCAAAAATTATCCTGACACTTGAAGCATAGAAAAATGTGAAAAATTGCATATGCATGTAAAATTGCAGGCCTAATTCCTGAGGTGAGGCCCATCTGAACATTGGCCAAACATCATCTCCAGCCTTCTTTCTCCCCTCATGCAAATTCCCATTATGTTTGCACTCACTTTGTAATTTGAGCTATGTCTTGATCTTCCTGCATGTGCTGTGCTGGTGAACATTAATTTCGTTCCAAAGAAAGAGCTGCCATCATTTTTCATTTAGATAGGAAGAAAGAATATTCCATTTTGTAGCAATCATCTTGGTATGTTGTGTGTCTGTCTGAAATGTTTCCAGAAAGCACAGATAAATGGTGTGGTATTTGAAAAACAGGGCACCATATATTTTGGATAGTGTCTAGGAAAGTTTGCAGGATGTCCCAGACTAGCTCTGTCTGTGAGGTCTGAGACAGTCTTTCTGTCAGTGTAGATCTGTTACTTATTCAACAGGGAGCCACTTGTTTCTCCCTCTCATTTTTGAAGGAGGAATTGAAACAATATGCCAGCAGGAACAGTAACTCCAGAGAAAATCCAGATTACAGTGGCCCTGATGCAGCAAGTAGTTGCAGCAAGAGCTTTGCTTGAAACACATGAGCAGCTCCATTGCTAGTGTTCAAGTACATTGCTGAATGCCCAAGCACCCTATTATCTGGTCAGTTTGTATTTATGGGATTAGGAACAATAGAAATACCCTTTTCCCACATGGGAAGGAGGTTCTTTGAACTGGTGGAAAGCTAAATGTGATTACTTGGCTCCTCCTTATATTTCTTACTGAAGCACAGGAGACAATTATTTTTCTCCTCATCCTTTTCCTTTCCATTTCTGACTTTGTGGTGAGCAAGACAAAGGTATGCTTCATGCTGGAATTTGCTTTATCCATTCATGATCTTGGTAGGATGGTAGCAGAGGGGTAACAGAAGAACGTAATCATGTACTAGGACACTCTTACAGTTTTTTCCATAGCTCTAATGCAGGGCTATCTTTTTATTCTGAGGCCAGAAGAAGATTTTCCTCGGAGTCGTAATTTATAGTCTACTTTGTTTTCCTTTCATTTTGGTGGGTGTATGTGTGTGTGTAGAGTTTAAGTTAATTTAAAATTTTGGTTCAAATGGCAGATGAAGTTTTATTTCAAATCCCTAGAACGTCATATACTTTTTGAGCATAAAACTAGAAAATGACATTACGTGGTAAGAATGGATAGCTCAAAGGACCATGCAGTACAATGCCATCCTTCTCCTTTTATCTATTCCCTTTTCTGCAGAGAGGAAGGGAAAGAAATGTGCCTAGCCAGCAGATTTTTTTCATGGGAGCTCCTTCATTAGTAGTTTGAGGCTAATTCTTCCATCATTTAATAGGTTTAATAAGTCTGTGGCCTCTGTTTTTAAATATACTATGGTAAGTCTGTCTGATTGAGTCTAGAAATTGGAATGTGAAAATATTCACTGACTATTGAGAGATCCTGTGTGCCTCAATGGGACTAAACTTTTTGCTTTCAGTTGTCTAAATGCTGTTAGGATTAATCCATTGCTGTTTTTTCAAGGTCTGCATGAAAAATAACTGGTAATGATCAGGAAATACTCAATTGCTCTGAAAATGACTGCCAAATATAATCCAACGACCACAAATTATGTGGTGTTATGATAAATAAAGAAAAGCAGTGAGATCATTGACAAAATTAAGGAAACATTAAAAAGTTCCTAGAAACATTTAGATTTTTTTTGCATTTAACCAGTGAAACATTTATAAGGCAAAAACCGTGTCCTTTTTGAATTAAACACACCAACCATCTAGCACCTATCTCGTGAGTTTGATAAAATGACCATATTCATTTTTCGTAATTAGTTTCCCAGAATAGGCAGGAGTCTTAATCACTGTTGTTCCTTCTTGAAATGCTGGAACGGCAGGGACACTGGTGGTCCTGGACTAGTTCTGCAATGCACATATTTCAGCTAGTTACAATTTCTGTTGTGTAATACCTATCAAACGTTGCCCATTTTGGCCTCACCAAATATTTAACCAATGTCAACACGATGGTACCCAACTCTAGAGAAGCCACTTTGCATTACTTAATTCTACTGTAAATATACAGTCACTCCTATCTTACTCACTGACTCATCCAAATCAGCAGCTGGATGAAGAGCAGCTGGATAAGTCTGGTCCAAACTAAACTGCAGTGATATCTGTAGTAGGACAACAGCACTCTGGATAGGCTTGCCTCTTCTCCAGTTTCCTCTGCCATGGAATGCCATTGCCCTCAGGCTGCTAAACTGATCCTCAACATCTGTACTTTTGTCGTTTATTTTTTTGGGGGCTCTGTCTTTGGGAGTTGAAATAGTTGTGTTGGAAAAAAAGTAGACCAGCACCATCAACACAACCACCCATCACCCCAATATAGTTTGAGTCACATAGGAGAAGCATCTAAGTATGCAGGATAGTCATGATTGGTTACCTCAGTATTTTTGGCTCTGGGAAATTGTTTCATCCACCAGCTTGTACACACACAGGCACACTCATACACATACGCTGAATTATTTGGAACATTTTTGTGATGCCAATGAAGTCTCTGTAGGCTTGTCATAGGCTTTGAAACATCTTGTTCTAAGAGCTACAAGTACTTGAAAATCTTAGCTCCTTTCTGATTCAAATTAAGAGCTAGTTTCTTCAACCTTATTGCTCAACAATAAATTGTTCACAAGAAGTATCAGATACCCACACTACATACCAATCAAGCTGTTACTCTTGGGACAAACTGGGAAATAAAAAAGCAAAAGCTTGTGAAATATTCTACTGTTAGAGGGCTGGAGGCAGCATAAGAAAGTAAAAAGACATTATTTGTATTTTTGAATGTGATTGCATTTAGTGGCATTTACAGTGTCCTGCATCTTCAGAAGTTTGCTGTCATTCCATTTTGAAAATTGTGATTTAAATGTTTCTCATATCTGTCTAATTTTATGATACTCTGTATAACTGGGTTTGCATGAGTTTCATTAGCTTCTCAACACCCGTTTCTGTAAATAAAAGTCTCAGGAATTCTAAAGCACAGATTTTAGAGGAGCACAAAATTCCATAGTGCCATACTACGTTGCTATTGATGATCTAGGAAAAACACATATAGAAACTGTTTAATGCTGTTTTTCAGTATTATACCAAGAACCTAAGTTAGGTAAAAACTCTTTCCAATGTATTTAATAACTTTTTTGATTGGAAAATATTTTTCTTAGGAGAAAAATAGGTTTTTAAAAACAAAATTCATATCTGTCATTAAAATACATGTTTTCGTATATGGACATGTATTTGATTTTGAAGAAAAAATATCTGTTCTATATTTTATGTCAATGTCATGGTGGAATTTTGAATAGCTTTAGACAGTTTAACAGATTCAGCCAAGAAAAACACCGATAATTATTCTGCTTTTGAGTATCTGGAACCCTTCCTGTGAAGAGGGACACATCTTATGTGACTCCCTCAAAGGACGTCATTGCTCCCCCATTCCAGAGCCACTGACTATAAACAAAAGATTGAAACCCCCACCCTTTTTTTTTTTTTCTCTTCCTTGAGGCAAAGTGGTTTTTTGAGAATGCAGAGAGACCACCCTATTACACCAAGGAAATTCAGACACAAAAGTTTTTTCTGGTCCTTCTATGAGTCATGCTGGGTAGTTTTTGTACCTTTTCCCCTAACTTAAAATTTCAGACATGTATAGGTCTTGCTGTGAAGTAGTAGTCTATCCTGAAGTAAAAGGATTCATCACACAGTGTTTAGTCTTTGATAGTGAAATTTGTCTGGATATTTTCAACACAATAAAATAGACTTTTTTAAATCCATAAACAAAGAAAATGCCATGACAGCATCCTAAGCAGAATGATGTGACTTCAAAGTTGGCTTGCTTTGAGCCAGATGGCATCCCAAGGTCCCTTCCAACCTGAGGCCAATCTGAAGTGATTTTCTCCATTCTCCTAGGTTAAATACCCTGACATCTATTTATTCAAACAGGTAGACCCACAAAATCATAGAGAGATTAGGGTATATAAATTCTGTAATGGGATAACAGAGAAAATCACCCACGAGACTTTCCTGCCTTTTCATCTGTGGTGCCTGAGGCAAAGAGAATACTATATGGAGGGAGCCCATGTAGGCTAGGTTACATCTATACTACAAAGTGGGATGTACTGTTCTGACTTTAAGGCCGAAATGCACTGTACAGTTGGCATCCACAAGTGAAATTCTTCTCTGTCAAAAAAATGTGTGGTTGCCTCCAAAGTACTCACTGGGAATGGTCCCAGGCCCATACTGTTCCCCAACTGGTGCCTGGGCATGTCTAGGAGAATGTTAGTTGTGCTTGAACAAGACTGTGTAGGGGTGAAGCTAAAAGCACAGCTCATTGCTCAAGCCCCTCTCCTGTTCCTCTTTAATCTAACACAGACCAGGCTAAACATCTATGGGAAGAGAAGCACAGCAGAGATGTGTGGTGGTACCACTCAGGGAGTTTGCTAGGAAGACAGAAGAAATCTGTATATTTGTGCACAATGTATTTATCCTACAAACTACACGGCTTTCTAGTTGATACTTAAAAAGCCAGGCAAAGTGATTTCTTGGGTTTTTTTTAAAGTCTGGGAGATGTTAAAACATCATTTAGATTATGTGGAATATTAATTTTCCCCATATAGCTAGATGAAGCACCTATTTGCTACAAATATTTCCTTCATAGCTTAGAATAGCATGTGTAGGCTTTTGGAAGGGGGAGGCTCCTCGAGGAACAATGGGAATGAGCAAGATGATTTACTTTTAAAATTCTTTAGAATATTACACATCTTCACTATGGCTTAATATGCATATGGGACAGCTGGATTGGTACAACAGGTTGTAGTCAATATGACCTGTAAAGTCCAGAACTAATGAAGATTTACATAAATGGACTATATCAAATCCTCAGGAACCATTATAAATTAACAAATATTGCAAATATAGAAAGTTTTGACGCTGTACCAAGATGTATATTTACCTGATAGACGACAAGTGGCCATGAGAAGTAAATTTGGTGAATAATATTTGTATAAGAGTGAATTTACTACAGAAAAAAATTGCTAAAAAATAAGTGTTCTTTTAAAATCCCTTAAACATTGTTTTAGCTGCAAAAACAGTTGTAAAACTTATTTTGGTCTCACAGGCAATATGAGCATGTTTGCTTCACCATGTCTTCTTCCCCTCAAGTTAAATTCTGATGAAGCTTATGATGTTTAAGTAACATTACGTTTGTGATGCAAACAGACTGAGAGCCAGGAAATTCAGAACTAAGGCTGATACTGTCTTCAGTTCATGCTGTGATGTCTACTTCCCCTTCTCTTCACAAAGCCATGAGCAAAGGATGAGGCGTCAGCTTAATGCTGAATTTTCTGGCTTTTGTCAATTCATGTCACAATATCAACACTGCTTAAGCACAGGGAGGGGGGTTGTATTTAATAACAATATCAGATTATAGTAGGCACTCTTTCTTTTTTTTCCCCCACTTATTGCTGAACAGGCTGGTTTATGGTTTTTGGAATTCAAATTACATCTAACTTGACAAGCACTTGGGTGTGTTTGGCTCGGAATGCAAATGTCCTGTCCAGTCACATATGCCTAAGGTCTCCAACAGAAATAATTCTAGCATTCCTGTTCTCTCTGTGCATATAGATCTTTGATCAAGGGTACTGTGGAAGCACGAAGGCTAGTACAGGTTCGCCTTAAACAAAAAAAAAAATATAAAAATTAAATTGTCAAGACAGCTGTAATACTTATGCCTAGAATTCAGAGAGAATGCTCCGGCTTATAAGCGGGGTGTGCATGTATATAGCATGAAAGATGTACCTTGTTTTTTTTCTTTTATGTTTCATAGTGGACTGTTTCTCTGGGATGCTCAGAACATGTTTTTATCATATTGACTTATTTCTCTGTTTCTGTGCTAAAGCAAAGAAAATACATTATAGGCGTAGCCACCTCACATTCCATGAGGTTGGTAGCATTCAACTTTAAATCAAGTTTATTCGAAGCTGGAGTCAGTCCAGAGAAGGGCAACAAAGCTGGGGAGGAGTCTGGAAAACATGTCTTATGAGGAGTGCCTGAGGGAACTGGGGTTGTTTAGTCTAGTGGAGGCTGAGAGGAGACCTTACTGCTCTCTACAACTACCTAGAAGGAGGTTGTAGTGAGGTGGGTGTTGGTCTCTTTTCCCAAGTAACTAATGACAAGAGAAGAGGTAATGGCCTCAAGCTGCACCAGGGAAGATTTAGATTGGATATTAGGAAAAATTTCTTTACTGAAAGAGTGGTTAGGCATTGGAACGGGATACCCAGGGAGCTGGTGGAGTCACCATCCCTGGAGGTGTTCAAAAGACATAGATGTGGTGCTTAGGGACATGGTTTAGTGGTGGGCTTGATAGTGTTAGGATAATGGTTGGACTTGATGATCTTAAAAGTATTTTCTAACCAAAATGATTCTATGATTCTATGATTCTATTTAGCACTTCAAGAAAAACTATCTTTAAACACTTACCTGTTTTCTATTCTTTATGATTACAACAGAAGAGCTTGCAGAGATTGATAGGAATACTGATTAAAGAATGAAGAGATTTAATTATGAAGGTACCTGCTGTCACAGCTTTATTTAGACTTTGGATGTGTTTTCAGGATCAGCCTCCTTTCCAGAAACGATTGACTTAGCAAGAACTGGCCAAGTCTCTAAACTCCAATAATAGCTTTGCTGTATATGTTTGAAATAATATGAATAAACATTCTTGAGACATTTTGCTAAGAAAAGTTATTCTGAACAGCAAATTACATTGTATTTTAATAGTAGACGGTGTTGTACAATCTGCCAGATAACTTCCAGTAGCATATTTTTAATGCACTTAGGATTATAGTATAAACTTCACTCAAAAAATAGAAAGAAGACAGCTTTCTTATAGCAAAGATGATATCAAGTATAAACAGCCTTAAAATAGTCTACATTTGTATTGACTTGACAGACTAAGGCAACCTCCCAAAAGCCATTCTTTGTTCTGTTTATTGAGGAAATAAAATAACAGACATTTAACAATGTAAACAACATGTAAGTAATTGAGTATTAATCATTGGCAGGCTGAGGCTACTAGGACTAACTGTAATTGAAATAAGTATAGCTAGAAAATTATTTCGATGAGTAAAAAATCAGCTTTCTGAAGGTTTGAAGGTTGGAAGGGGTGGTTTGTGGTCAACGTTCTAATAGTAGATGGCCTAAGATTTTTTCATCCTAGCTGGTGCCCTCAAGTGGATGGTGTTGTAGTGGAACAAAGTATTGACGAATACATTTTCTTCTTTTCCTATTTCTTACAAGAAAGATTTTTTATAACTGAGATGTGGTAGGAGTGTTTTGCACACAGAGGAAATCTTTTCTGCAACCTGCTGGTTTCCTACAGGCTAAGGTCTGCACCCATCACCATCTTTCACTTTCCACACTGCTCCTCCTTTTTTCAGGTTTTTTTCTCTGTCTGCCCATGGTTCTTTAATACTCTGGTTCTACCTGTAAATCTGCACATTGCAACCTGTACAGTGGTGGAATAGAGACAGCAAGAAAAGATCTTGTGGAGCTCTGTATATTTTTAGTGGATAGAAATTATACTGAGAAAGATAAAGCATGGCGATAGGGAGGGATTTCTGAAGAGCAGTTTACAAGGAAAGGAAACTGCTCAAGGCAGAGTGGAAAGAGATGTAGCTTCAAGCAGAAAGTAAAGGAACACAGTGAGTGTACAGGAGGACTTCACGTGGTAAGCAGGAGCTTAAAAGTTGAGAGATGAGAGATACTTTTCTTTAAACTTAAAAGAAGGAAAAATAACCAAAAGAGATCCCCAAACGCCCAAAAGCCTGCAGTTACAGTTAGGTTGCTCAAGTGTGCTTCCCATCAGCACAATCATTTCAAATCAAGAAAACCACTAGTGGAGCCAGCATTAACCAACCTCAGTTTACACATCTTACCACCTAAACATTACAGTACCCATAGCTATTTTCAGCACCCTCAGCTTGATAATAAAAACACTTTAATTTTGGCATACAACCTTGTATAAGCCCCATACACAGTTCTTTAAAAAAAATGTGGAATCTTTGTTCTGACCTCATGTTTATCTTTCTGGTGGCTGTTACTAGCTGTCTTCACTTGGCTAGGGAAAACTTCAAAGTGGGTGTCTTAGAATAGCATTTTGAGAAATTTGAGGAACTACATAGGTATTTTATGTTAGAGATGAAAGGATGTTTTTAAGTAGAACAGATGAGACTGTGAGTGTATATGTACATTACAAAGTTTGTTTAAGAGTCTGCTTCTATTTTTTTCAGTATTCCAGTATACTAAGCTTCCTTGATCACCCTGGACGTTTCAGAAATAATTTAAATTGATGCCAGTAGCTTTGGTGCTATATAATATTATTCATATGCTAAGATGTATGTTACCCTTATATGTGCTGTTTATGTATTTTCATATTTTCCAAGTATTCCCTTTAATCTTCCTTGTTATTCTTTACAACATCATTTTACCAATTTTTCTACACTTTTGCACTGCATTCAGCTCTTTAGGTACTAGCAGACTCGGAATTTCTTTTATGTGTGGACATAATACAACGTCTTTTCCTTTGTTATACTACTTGACCTGGCATTGAAAGAGGAATTTCCTTTCATGCTTTCTCTTGATTCTCTGTTATTTAGATATCATGCCAAAATAGTCCACATTAGTGAACACATCACAGTGAATGCTGAGAGATGAAGATGGCACTGCTGAACTAAAAGTCCAAGCAGGTCTGGCTAGCACTACAGATACACTATGTACGTGTACATGCACATGGAAAAATATGTGTGGGTATGTGTATGTATACGAAAATGAATAAGCAGTCAGTTTAAATACTGTTTGCAAAAGACAGAAAAAGACACTAAGACAGAGGAATGCTACATATGGTGTTTCATATGGAGATAATAGATATCTGATTCCTAAGTGGTCAACACATTTTCCTGGTTCAGCTAGCAGATTACACAGCAGTCTCTTCAGAAGTTCATATGACCGAGTAAGTAGTCTGGCTCTTTTCCGCTGTACCATTCCTTTGTATGAGGGCGAAATATTCACTTGAAAACTAGAAAATTAAGATCTTTCTCTTTCTATTTGAAATTTACCAGTTCTCTAAATAGAACAGATAGCTACTGAGATCAGCTTAGCTTAAGTAGTTCTTTTTGTAACCTAGTTAATATAGTGTAAAAAGAGAATATTCTATATTTAATTTAGCACCTAAAACGCTGAAAGAGGAAGAACAATTCAAAAGCCCACTGAGAAGAAGCATAAACCAGCACCTACCCTCCCTAGATTAGAGGGTGATCTAAGCAACCATTGTACACACTCCTAAATCACACCCTGATCCTCTGTCACTTTGGCTTTACTTGTGGGTCTCAGAGGAGCTACTCACAAGTGTTAAACAGATGCGTAAGTGTTTACAGAAATAAGCCGAAGAGAACGACGTACTTAATCCTGCTACATGATTGCGGGGAGGAGCTGGAGCAAATTCCACCCAAGCATTCCTCAAACTCCAGATCAAACTAGAGAAGGAAAAGCTGTCTGCTGCAAATAAGAAGTGGGATGCCAGACAGCTTGCTTTGCATGAGTTGACAACCAGTGTTCCTAATATCTAATCTCAGGAGTCACTGTTAAATAAGAAGAAAATTGGTCTGGTTGTAGGACAATTTTGAGGGGAAGAAAGTAACGCTGAGTTTCCACAGACAAGGAAAGATCCGAGCAGTCATTAATTACTAAAGTTGACCACAAATGTACCAGTTTTATGGTGAGAGACAGAGCAGATGAAATATAGAAATATCCAGTTAGATATATCACAGAGGAGAATGGAGTAGAGTCTGGTGATTCTGATTTACCTAGTAGTTTCACATTAGTCATCAGACTACTTTAGGTAGTAGTGCCAGCAGACAGCTCCCAGACCCTTGAGACCTCACAGAAGATAAAACCGAAAAAATGCCCTTGTCCCTCACCTGCTGGTGAAAGAGGTTCAACAGGCAAGTAGTAAGATGCAGGGAAGAACTGTTTTGAGTATACTTTCTGATAGTGAGGAAAATACATTAAACAGATTGCTTCTAAAATTACTGGATTACACTTTGTTTGTTATCTTAAGTTATGACTATATCACCCTTTCACAAATAAAGCTTCCCTTTTTTTGCATATAGGTGCTTGTAAGCTGACATTAAGGAGGATACACCTGATTTTCTGACTTGGTAATGTTGGTAGGTGGATTAGTCACTTGTATGGGCTTTGAAGTATCACAAACCTACCTTTTCTCCACCCTTTTTCTAATAAGCAGAAAGGGCTACTCTGAGCTGAAAAGAGCAGCACGATTCTTTCTATCACATATCTGTATTCTGGGTTACTCATGTAAGTCTGTTTTATTTTTTTCTTCTTTCTCCTGCTGATTATGTATTTTCCCCCTTTCTTTTGGGGATTAACAATAACATCCTATTAGGTTTCGTGATAGTTTGTGATTACAATGTCTGAAAAGAATTTCAATCTACCCAACCCACTACATGTGGATATCGGCTCATTCAGACATCTGAAAACTGGCTGAACCCATTTCTAAAGGCTCTCAGCTTACAGCTCTGTAAATGGAAAGACTCTACAAATGCAAGAAACTTCTGAAAGTCCTTTACAGTTGATTACCCTTTACATAAACATACCTACATACACATGCAAAGACAACCTGACCTAATAGGACTGTCCTCTTTAAGTCTCTCTCATTTTCATCTCAAAATCACAGAATCACAGCCCGGCTGATGTAGGAAGGCACCCCTGGAGATCATCTAATCCAATCCCTCTCCTCAAGCAAGGTCACCTAGAACAAGTTGCTCAACAGTGTCCAGTCAGATTTTTAATATCTCCAATAAGGAATCTCTGCAAACTCTCTGTGCAACTTCTTCCGGTGTCTGACCAGCCTTGCAGTAAGGAAAAAAAAAAAAAAAAAAATTACTGTACTTCAGTTTGTGCCCATTGCCTGCCCAATGCCTCTTGGCCCATCACCAGGTGCCACTGAGAGGAGTCTGGCCTTTGTTCTTTACTCCCCGCCATCACCCCGTCATGAGATCTTTCCTGAGCCTTCTCCTGTCCAGGCTGAATAGTCCCTGCTCTTTCCTCTGGAGAGATGCTCCAGTCCTTTAATCACCTTAGTGGCCCTTCACTGGGCTCTTTCCTGGTATGTCCATGTCTCTCTTGTACTGGGAAGCACAAAACTGGACCCAGTACTCCAGTTGTGTCTCACCAGTACTGAGCATAGGTGAAGGATCCCCTTCCTTGACCTGCTGGCAGTGCTTTTCTTAACACAGCCCAGGAGATTGTTTGCCATGAAGATGCCCTGCTGGCTTGTGTTCACCTTGGCGCCCCTCAGGACCACCGGATCCTTTCTGCAAAGCTGCTTTCCAACTGGAAATCTGACACATCTCCTTTATTGTTTTGTCATTTAAGTAGACACCTCTGTAAAAGTGCCTTGTCTCCTAAACTCATTCTTCCATCTATAATGCTAGCTTGGCGAAGGGAGCTTACTTAGTACACCCATTCCTGACAATAAAATAAAATTAATAAATTTCATCACTGATTCCTCACTAGGTGGTTATGACACACTTACAAAAATCTAATAAAAGGTGGATATCCATAGTAGGCCCAGCAGCAAAGCTGTGAGAAATGCTATTGGTAACTTAAAAGTAGAAGTTACTAATAAAACAAGAAGTTAGGGAAGAAAATGTGTTCAATTTACCACACAT
Organism: Leptosomus discolor; assembly: GCF_034619465.1. Classification (NCBI taxonomy): domain Eukaryota; kingdom Metazoa; phylum Chordata; class Aves; order Leptosomiformes; family Leptosomidae; genus Leptosomus; species Leptosomus discolor. The sequence continues at coordinate 74,486,128 of NC_141392.1, read as the reverse complement.
CATTATGGGAAAATGCACAGCACATGTTTAAGTGCTCTGCTGCATTGTGGCCTGTTGTTTTATATAGTATAACTAGTACTGTGTCAGCTCATACTATTACTTCATATTATTTCTCTGAATCTTCCTGATAATACAAATTCTGTTTCTGTTATTAGATGCAATTTATCATAGTGGGTTTTTGTTGTTTAGCAGAACAATCTCTAATTTGTTTTCTTAATTTTGCTGCCTAATATGTTAACTTGACATATGCCTTGCCTTATTCTTATTTTATATTTAACTATATTTTTATTCTTATTTCTTTTGTTTTGTTTTATTTTCTTATTAGTTTGTAGTCACTTAAATGATTCAAAATTTAAGGTTTTTTATGTTCTTGCATCAGTTTTATTCCCTTTTTTTTGGAAAAAAAATTTCCTTTTTCTGCATTTAGAATTTATGAATATAAGAATCTTATTATAGTAATTGAATAATTGTTTTCAAATTCACATTAGTTATTTTTCTGTTGATAAAGTCAATCTTATTATTTCCATAAACTTCCTCCTCCTCCTTTGAAGGATTATTTAAAACTTTATGACTTTCTACATATCGAACATTCTACTCTAAATGTCCTGGTTTTGAAAAGTCTTCCTCAAGTAACTCTTGAGGAGGAGACTAAGGAGCTTAGAGCACTTGCTTGCTGTCAGAAAACATGGAACTATTTAATTTTCTGGAAAGTATTTGTTCTTCATTAAAACAGCTCAAAATCTTCCTTCACTGACCAGATTTGCCTAGAAGGCAAAGTCATTCTCCTTCTACCAGGATTGAGGATGTAGGAGCTTCCTGCTCCTTGGTATTATATGTCCTCCTCTGTGGACAGGACACAGTTACTGCTTAACAACACACTTTCCTCGATCTGCTTTTTCAAATGCTTAGAAGCATATTCCCATAAATCAAGTCAGGGTACTGTCTTTTCTTATCAGAATAAAAGTAGACTATGGGATTTGGAGGAAAAAAGGTCTGCTCGGCATAATTATTTCAGTTTCTCAGATTGGAAAACCCAAACAATATGTCTGTCTAGCTGTAGCAACCTAGTATCCTACATTATCAATCCAGGCACACCACATAAGAATAAATTAATCACCTAACAACAAAGACCTCAGAAAAAGCAACAACAAAAAAAAAACAAAAAAAAAATAGACATAAAGCAGAAAGGTTTAATATGTTTTGGAAAACTATGTTGATGTACACAGTGAGCTGAAGAGCCTAGAAAGTAAAGATGTCTTAGAGAAGTTGCTGTGTGGGGTGGTATAGAAAAGGTCCTGGTTGCCAATCACTGATCATCAGCCCCTCCAGGTTCCAGCAGAAGATTACAGGGAAATGGGGTGCATTTTTGCTGTGCTCCATACAGTCCTAGTGGATCAGGATGTCTCTTTTCTTGGATATTTAAATCTAGATTAATTATGAGTCTGCTTTTCCCTGTGTTCTCATAGAGAAGAAAGTAATTAATGACTATTAAATGGTTGTAGTATGAGGCCTAAACTAAACAATGTCTTCCCTTTCCATGTTTAGATAAGATAGGTTATGAAAAGTTAAGTACAGATGGAATATGACAAACGCTGTCATCTGATTTCCCATTGCTTTCCTGATAGCGTGTCTTCTGAAGTAATTTCTAAGTAGTTTCCACTTTCACTTAAGACACAAAAACCTTACTGTATCTTTTTGCACAGTAGAAGATAAAGTTTTCTTAAGTAGCCTAATAATTACGTATTGCCTTTGAAACTCCTCTTTGTGAAATGAAGAATAGAGTTTAAAATTTCCAATGATTTTTGAATTTCAAAAATTCAGCTGGATCAGGTACTCATTGAAAACAAATTGGCGTATTAATGAGCCTTTTGTGGAGGTTGGCAAATCAGCTGTGTGTGAATTCCAGCCTGTCAAATGCTTGCAAAGGGTTGACTTGGAGTGTTTGCAGATCACCCTTCATTGCCTGAAAACAGTTCCAGAAGCCACATGGCGTGTATCCCAGCCACTACTTTGGCCAACCAGAGCACCTAATACACCTCAGTGAGTGATTGCAAACCATTCCTGTTAAGCATTATAAACTTTTAGGAATTTGTCAACAGGAAAACAAAGCAAAACAAGAAAACCCACAAAACCAAAACTATGCCCCACTGCAGGTTTGCTGCAGAACTAATAATGATACAGAATGCAGAAGGCTGTTCTCTTTTCCTAGCCCAAAATTACAAGGAATGCAGACATGTTTGCAGGGTAGACCATTGATAACTGTACCTTGTTGGGAGAATTCTATGTAATTTTTTTTTTTTTAATTCTTGAGTTACATCACATCTTTTACCATAGGAGTGGTACAAAACCCAGGCATCTTAGAGAACTGTCATAGTACCTGAAAGCTCTGGTTTACCCTATGCTAGGGACACTCTTTTAGAGAAAATAAATTGATTTTTTTTTAGGTTTTCAACAGATTGGACATATTTTTTATTATTATTCATGACAATAAAACTTTTGTATTGCGAGCACTTTAGTCTGATACTAGAACTAAGCAAGTCCTTGAGAAACTACTGGATCAGGATCAACTGAAGAACAAGATACTTAGGCAAAATTATACCAGGAGTAAACATAACTAATAAAAATTGAGAGCACATGAATGTAGATTTTTAACTCTAGCTGCTCTACTTTTGCAAAGATTTCCATCTTTGAGTGCAGATAAAGATCCAAAACTGCTTGTGCAAATTGCTAAAAAAAAATAATCAAACCCGTTGTAAACATTTACGAGACTGGGTCCAAGTTACTATGTTGACAGGGAAGACTTTCTTGCTGTTTCTCTTGAAAATGTAGAATTTATTAAAGTTGCTGTAGCTTCAAACCTTTCAGACAAACCTTTCTTCTCTGTCAGTTTGATGTAACTGTAAGACATCACACACTGCAAAGTTTAAATAGTTACAGCTTTTCTTACTTTTTTTATTGATTGAGCAGTGACATGTCAGTTAAATCCTCTTCCTCCTTCACTTTTCTTCCCCTCCAACTTATTGAATATGCAATGAAAAGCTAATTGGCAGAGAGCCATTCTGGCAAGCTGCATGATGTGTTCAGCAGTTTGTTTGATTTGTACTGTTGGAAGTTGCCAAACTTTTTGTCATTTGGTTTAATATAATGTTGTGCCTTTAACAATTTTTTCTTCCATAAAGGATTTTTATTTTGCTCAGTAGGATTATAATTTGAAGGTATAATTAGCATCTTGTTAATTGTCGATAATTACACATGTCATTCAAAGAGCTCTTGCAAAGGGCATGTGATTCATTTAACAGAACTTCCTCGAGCTGGTGTTCAGAGGTCCCTAATAAGAAAAGAATAGAGCAGGAGTGGATGTAATAATATAAATTGAAAATATGAACGCATATAAGCAATCTAAATTTAAATTCCACACAGTGACATGAATGAGCCTTTCTGCTATCAAAAGAGATGCACCACAGTGTGAATTAGCAACCTCCATGCTCAAAAAATTGCAGAGACAAAGAAAATGGTACTCTGATACTAAGCTTTGAATGTAAATCTTCCAGCAACATTTGTGCAAATGTAATGCAACATACAGAATATTACAGGCAATGTAATGATGAAAATTAATAATTACTTACATTATAATGTTTTTTACCACATCAGTGTCATTCTATGCTTTGTAACCATGGCAGAATTTGATTGTTTCTGCTCATACTGCAGCAATTGTAAGGCTCCCATTTAGGCAAGTAGGCTCCATTGAGATAAATCAAGAGTATTTCTGCAGTAAATTTTGGCAGCCTTGCGTACTTACAACCTGTTTTGTATCAAAACAGCATAATAGTGCAAATCCCCATGAAAGAATAACTGGGGTTTCTCATTCCTTGGCAGGTAAAACTCTCAGTGGATCAGTGAGCTAGAGGAAATTTTATCCTCTCCTTCAGACCCATAAGTCTGTGGACTGTAGAGCTGGAATCAAACCCTCATTTTGGGGTGAAAGCACTTTGCTGTTTACACTACCTCGAAGTTACCCCACTGAAGAAAACAAAAGTGCAGTAGCCTCCATTTGAACTTCTTGTTTTTGCTGTGGCTCACTGAAGGGGGAACATCACAGAGCTTTTGCTCCCCCCTCCACTCATGCTGCAGTGTTGATACTGTCACCAGATGTCTAACATGTTCCTTGCTGCCACTGTCATCTCCTCGGAGCCAAGGGGGAGAGGACCACTGTAGCAGAGGGGCAGGCAAGCCCAGAGGGGGAGTCAGGAAGTGCCTGGGTAGCTCTTAGATAATGCTGCCATCCACTTTCAGTTCACCTAGAGGCCAATATGAAAGCCTGTGGGATCCGATCCCAGGGAGCTCCATATGCTGAAGGACAGGATGGGATCACCTGGTCAGCTGAAGATCAAAGCAGTATAGGGCAGCCCTTGTATCTCTTTTTCCCATGCTGAGCTGTGCACTTCTCAGATGCAGGCTGCAACCTGGGCCGTTGTGTCCAGGAGTTGCCATAACCTCTGCTTGAACTTTTCAGTTTTACCCCACCTCACCAAGGGGACTCATTCCCCCCTCTCCTCGGGAGAGCTCAGCTGACTCTGACTGCATTAGCTCCAACTAGGTTGTTTGTTAGAAAACTGCTTACTCCCAATATTTACATCTGAATGCAGTTCATTTTCTCCACCCATACGGGTGACTTCAGACATTTGCTTATTAGTCCTCCTCTTTGTTGTTAAATGACTACAGTGTAGTTTTTCCCTTAGCCATCTGTCTTTTTGAGAAACACTTTGAATATTGTCAGGTGTTCATGCTAGCAAGAGTTTCTCTGTGTATTCCTCAGAGCCTTTCCAATCAGTTCCTTTTCTACTCGACACAGCGCTGCAGCAGCTGGTTGCCAAAGCACTCCATCAACTTTGTTAATAATCAGATTTAACTGCCTCAGTGGACAGAATGGACAAGAGTGAGGATATAAAAGAGATTAGCCTTTAACTAGGTTAGATAGGACTACAAATATCTTTGGTTTATGTGAAAGATTCAAAAGGGTTTTTTCTTTTTTTTTTGTCTTGAAAGCATTAATGTTTCCTTTTAATGACTTTATTAGACAAACATATTTAAATTTTTGTATCATCTTTCATTTTTCTTTAATCCCTGTGATTATATTACATAGGATGATTGTCAAAAATTAAGTTTTTTACAACATAACATGATCTTTAACTAAGAGTTCATGGTATTTTCAGTAGAATTTTGTTTTGTTTTATTCTTTTTACACAGTTCAACTCACAAGGTGTGCACAACTAAAAAGAAAAAGCCAGGAATCAGCACATAGTATCAGGACTATTAATGTATTAATAATCTCTTTGAGTGGGATGTCACAGATATCGCTGCACTCAGGACAATCTCTCCCCAGCATCACTTCTTTAAAATTAAACCATCTCCAACATGGTAAAAGCCAGCTAATGAAATAGCTCCTTGAGAGATGACTTCAAGTGGCATAAGTAATTAACTTATTTGCATTATTTCTTTATTCACTCTCCTGTTAAACTGAAGATGCTGGTTTGAACACTGCCAGAATAAAGGGGAAACTGAACCTACACCCTCCAGCTCCGGTCAATGCCCAAAGCAAGAGGTCCTTAACCACTGAGCTACAAACTCCAAGAGCTCTCATTAGGCTCACTCTGCTGATGAAGGTGGGGCCCAGGTAGGTGGCAGAAGATGCTGCTGCTGGGGAAGGAGACTCAGTTTCTCCTGACCAGTGCAAAGCCAGGAACCAAAAATGCTGCTCTCTGCCACCTCCCGCAGCCTGGTACAGGCAGCCCTGCCTGTTGCCACTACAGGTTCAGCATGGATCCAGCGGTGGGTAGGTAGCTCAGGGAAGCCTTGGTTCTTGGGGCAAGCTTGATTGTGCTACATAAGAGGCCTGCTGGGGTTCTCAGGAACTGGCCTTGCTCCATTGTGTAAAATGGTGACCTGCTCTTTCCTGACTGCATGTGATGGCACAGAGCCTGTTCCTGCTCTATCACCTTGGCTGCTATGACAGACCACGTGTGGAGTGCATAATCCAGTTTCTTTACACAGGTAATTGAAGTTTGGTGAGGGGAACAAAGGAAGGTGCTCCCACCATCCCTCTCCTAACACACATATGCGGACTGCTGGGGTGGCCTTCATTTAGCTTAGTTGCCAATACCTACTTCAGATTTTTGGTGGGCTTTTTTTTTGCCCCGTCGAGGTCTGAAACCATGGAGGGAAGGATGTGCCCTCCTGTTTATGCAATACCCTGCTAACGCCTGTGCATCTTCTCCAGAAAGACCTGGTTGTGATTTATGCACCATTTTTGATGAAAGCAAATAAAGATTAGTGTTAAACCTTACAAGCACTATTTCAGTGACCCAGATCCTGTCTTCCAGGGGGAGGCTCTAATTTCTTTCACGTTTAGCCCGCCAAAAGAAGCACAGGTGGTGCTGGAAAGAAACCTTATCCGGTCCAGGCTGTAAAGTCTAGAATGCTGCAGGGTCCCTTGCTGCAAGTGCCTGAGGAAATCCCTGCATGAGGCTTCTGAACAAAAGGGCAATACTACCTTGAGAGATACTCAAGGTCTAAAAAGAGAGAAGGATCCTGTCTGCAGCACCATGAAGGTGCCTGCATCTAGGGTAGGACTCGCAGTTGTGAACCTCAGTCTCACGCTGATGCTAAAGCTATGCACCACTGCATGTGGCCAGAGACAGCACAGTTGCTTTAGAATTTATGTTGAGTGAAAATTAAGGACTGAACATAATAGTAGAGAGTTTAACATCTTCCACCAAATGATGGAATATTTCCTGTTGTATTAAAAATATCTGGGGCCATGAGAGAACAATTTAAAAGACACAGTGTAAAGGTTGTTTCAGACTCTTACCAATTCTCCAAATCCTACCTTTGGGTATCTCATCTCAAGGATACAATTACCTTCAGAGTTCTATCTGTCATTATCACTATTATGAGACAGGATGTGCTTCATATTCTCACTATGAGAAGATATAAGGCAGATAGTATAATGTAGTTCAATATCACTAAGAGATGAAATGGTGTATATGGGTACACAGGGAGAGTTTTAGCTAAATTTGTTTTTGTGTTCATAGCACCCTGTAGGCCAATCAATGAAATTGCATCTCTTACTGGCCCAGCCCAGTGCAAAGTAATTCTCCTCTCCTTTCTGTTATCTTTACCTCATTTCCTAATGATTCCTCAAGTGTTCTGTTCAAATTAAAGTCTAATAGTATGTTCTTTTCTTAAATCTTTTTACAAAGCACATTTATAATACAAATCAATACAATGAAACCACTGAATAATGCAGGCACAGTATATACATCTAGAGAGAAATGTTTAAGCTCTTCAAATTCAAATAAAGAAGAATGCAAATAAGGCTGTGGAGAGTCTTGCCTTTTATCTATGTGTGTCTCACATATCTTCCTTTTCTTTCCTACTTCTTCTTTTCAGAATATCTCAAAGTGCCAAGTTTTTGGTTTTGTTTGTTTTTGTTTTTTTTTCCCCATCCTAAATTCAATCAAGCACATCCTGTTAAGGACAGGACTATCAGCAGATGATCTTTAACTAGATCAGTAAGGATTTCTCGTTTTTCCTGTTCTTCATGAAGGATTAATAGACTTAATTCAGATTATTTTTTAAATGTTAAAAGTATGAAAGAAAGAGGAACAGAGAGCTATAAAATATTCAGCAGAATAAGCAACAGAAGAAAAAGCTGACAAGCTTGTACAAGAGATTGTGAGTGGAGCAGAAAAGTAGAATCAAACAAATTTTTTAAAGAGAAAAAATATAACAAGGAGGCAAAACCCATGGCAATCTAATGAAAAAAAATATTACTGAAAGTATCAGCAAACACTATGTAATCTATCTTGGAAAATAGAAATACTCTGCAATTGGCTGTTTTGCACCTGGAGGCATTTGGAAGCAGAATGCAGTCCGGCTGTTTATTTGGAGATCTAACAAACCTTACGTTCGGGTCACATGCCTTCTTTAGCACTATCATATTCTCAGCAGTTGTTGCCAATTCATTGAACGTTGTCACACATCCCATTATATGTAACATTTTTCTTAAACCGGATCTTCTGTGATCCCCTGAAAAATCTCTTCTTAAAAAAAAAAATTATTAGTTCTCATGACAGCAAAGCATGTTTTGAAAACCACTTTCAAGTTTAAATGCCTCAAAAGCAAATGTATGAAATTTTCCAAGTCGAATCCTATGCTTTTTGTTACAATCTTGAAGGCTTTTTAAATATTATTCTAGAACATGTGGCTTCAACCATGCTGTATGTTCAATACATGTAGAATATGTATGGCCAATGGGGAATATATAAAAAGTTCTCTCCAAGGAGGCTCAGTTGTATTACAACAGCTTTCTGAATGGAGGACCATCTATTCCAAGCACACCTCAGACCTACAGAGAGCCTTGTACAACCCAAAGCTGCAAGAGGTACATGCCATACAGCCCAAGTGCACATGTAGTACTTGAAGTGCCTTGGTCTCCTTTTAAATTTCCATCATGATGAAACAGGAAAAAGTTTATAGCAATACAATATTGGTTGTTTTACTCTGTTTTGCTGTCTGAGATTAAAAGAAGGTAGAAGCAATGTTCTTTGATAAAGAAAACAGATACTTCTCTTTTATCCCTGAAAGTTGCCTTGCTCCATAGAAGTTTCTCTCATAAAGTCATCTGTAATTTTTTCTCTTTTCCAGGACTGTTGAATCATCTTTTCTTTGCGATGCTTTATGAATGTCTATCCAGTGCACTGGAACAGTATTTATACATATGTTTCCACATGTCTCTAAAGAAAAAGTGAAAATAACTGTGGTTAAAGCTGTCACATCAACTACAGAAAAGATGTACTTAGAAAATGAAAGGGTTCTACTTTATAAAGCAGATATATGAAAGTCATTCGCTTATACATATCAGCTCAGACTTCAGTGCAGGGTAATACGTAAATAAGTCTTCAGATATCACTGGTGGAGACAAGCTGCCAGGAAGAGCTCAGGCCACCAGACAGTAACAAGGATGCCTCAGGCTGTTACAGCAGCAAAATACTCCATGCTAGTGAGAATATATTTTCCACTGGACAGGGTTAAGATTTACCCTGTTAAAAATACTGTCCTCATCAATTAAAGCAGATCAGAAAGAAAGCACCAAGCCCCTGTGCAAGCTGGGGGCGCATTTCCACTGCATCATTCTCTGTGAGAAGCAAACACTCCCCAAGGACAGCACTGACCCCTAATTCCTCTAATTTCAATCCAGCTGCACATAACGATACTGAAAGCCTTATTTCTGAAAACAGGCTGGTCTAAACTGGAAATTTTCCCTTCTTTATGTCTCAAAGTTACCAAAGGATAAATATACTAGATAGTCCTTTTCAGGAAACCCCCAAAAGAAAAGCATAGTTCAAACCTTTGAAGAATAGCTGGTCGAACTATAAGCTGAATATAATTTCCTCTATACTAGCATCAAGTGGATGTAAAATTAAACTGTTCTGATTCTGGTGTATTTTACCCATAATACGCTAATTTATGCTTGGTGCCAGTAAACAGTGACGGGAAAATGAAGACGTTAAGCACTAGTAAAAGTCAGTGAGATGGAGCTCAGGATATTAGGAAACTTACTTATTTTGTATCTTCTCCAGCATATTTGTGGGCAAGAACATTTTGTGCTTTTATACCCTCTCAGCCCTAGCAACTAATAGCTAGGAATCCCCAGTTTGAGGTTAAGTTTTGGTAAGTTTGAGCTGGCCACACTATTTAGCAAGATACCCCTTGTGTATTTGCATATGCTCCACTTGTTTTGAGAAAGTCAAAGCACAAATTTAAACAAAGGGCATAGCCAAGGGTAGAACATATTCTTCACTGTGGATAAGAGGACCTCATCTGTGTTGAAGGACACGATCCTCATCATGACTATGTCACATAGGAAATACCGACAGAAATCTCTCAAAAATAGTGTTTAATCCTATTAACTGAGCCTGATGACCAAAGATCGACACATCACAAGCTGGCAAAATCTGTGTTTACCACCTCAGCTTCCTACAAGTCTATTTGTGAACAATGATTCCAGGTTTTCATTATTTCAGGCTACTGCTGCCTTCTATGCTTGGAGTTATTGCACTAGGTAAAAGAAGATGTTGTTGCACTTGGTAAAAGAAGGTGTAAGGTCATATACCAGCCAATTGCAGGATATCAGGCAATATAAAAATAACAATCCATTTCCTCTTCCCCTCTTTTCATTCCATTGCCCCTGCACTGATAGTATGCTTGGTAGAGTACTATCACCTGTAGTCACTTAATGTCATACTTTAGTCTTGTCTCCAAACAATTAATGATATTCTTCCTGGAAACTACATCTATGAACTAAGCAACCTTTTTTTAACTAGTAAGATTAAAAATATTTGTTTGTCTCTTTATTCTGCATATAAACAATAGTTCTAATCAGTTGTCTCTGTACATATATAGGTATCTTTTAGAATACATACGCATGGATTTCTGAAATCACATAGATTAGTGAGCATTTTCGTGCCTCTCTGAGTATATACATAATGAAAAAGTATGCACTGGAAGATGCTGATAAGCCAAAGGAAGATGTGAATTCCTGAAAAACTGAAATGAACACTTCTAGTAAGTTACATGCATCACTGCACATAAGTGACTCAGATAGGTGTTCATAAGAAAGTGGCTCCTTTGCATGACAGGCAGTTAGGCAGATAGTTTTATCTAGCTAGCTCACTGTTGAAAGTGTACATACTGAATAGAATTAGCATTAGTTTTCACATGGTTAAGCACTACTTTAATCTTCTCAGACTTCTGACAGGCAATGTTTCTAAAAGTTAACGATGGTTTTAGCAGCAACACATCATTAGAATGGCCATCAAAAGTCCAGCCTCCTGCTAAAATAGACCAAATATCGTGTAGTCTTGTTCATAAACCTATCAAACTCCATCTTCTTCATTGCTGATAATCTCTTGGAAGGCTGTTTGAAAAGGTTGTTTAGTCCTTTGATGACTAGAACCATCTTCATTTCACAGTTAAATTTCTTAGCAGGAAGCTTATACTGAATTGGTTTTGAGCCAGTGCACAAGAAACTTGTCACTCAGACCCTTCATTACCCTTCTGTTACATCTATAGAGACATGAAGTATCCACTCAGCCTGAATGTTCTTAGACAAATAAACATGACTTTTTGAAGACTTATTTAGAAAGAAATGTACAAGTGGGTCGCTGATTTAGTAATCCACCTGCAGAGCAAGTAAGTAATGTTTTATTTCTTCATTACGTTTTTTGGGGCAATAACTCTGAAAAATAATTAAGTGTCATTGAATATTTCAAAATTCTTCATAAGTACCAGTGACATTGAAATCCCATTTCTCTGTGTTACCAATAGAAACGCTTCTCCAGCAGCAGTAAAAAGGGCAGGTGCTGCTAATACTCATCAGTGCTACCCTGAGTGGATGAGATTTGTAGGTGAATCTACTGAATGTAGATATACTCAGTATAGATACAGAGATATGGGTTGGTTATTTAAGTTTCCATCACAAGACCCTATGAGAAGTATGCCCTTTAGGGTATAAGTCATCTAGCTATCTCATAAGTCTACTCAGGATGAAATGGTTTGCTCCCTGGAAGGACTTATGTTTCCTTATTGACCGTAAAGGTAAACTTAGAAAGGAGTCCTCTGACATCAGCTGAATTGAATAGTCTCCTGTCTATATTACATAAGGATGACTTCAAACAAGGGAATCACATCTAGATCCAGATTTAACTCTTGAGCCTGATGTTCGTAGTTCCTTTATACTCCCAATCTAGTAAATAGAAGGGACAGGCAGCTCTGAAGAGCAACGATTGCACAGAAGACTTTCCTCAACCTCTATGAATGCCAACAGGTCACCCTCAGTTAAAGGAAGAGCCTATATAGGGTGCCTATGCACCTCACTTAGCCACCTTAGTTTACTGTCTAAAGTTACAAGGGATAAGTATGAGCCAGAAAATATAATCATATATCAGTTCATTTTACAAAGGCAACCAAATAACATACATCAGTTGTTCATGAATCTCTAGGTTAAAAAGTTTCAATCATCCCATCAATGTATTGAAATACTACCATAAAATTATTTACTAGATGGTGTTGTGTTCACACACTGTAAGTCACAAAATATAGTAACTTAAATAATAGTTTTCAGGAGATTCAGCAGCTCTTAGAACCATATAAAAATGCAACAGTATAAACCATTTGCCAAACATTCACAGAGATCAGGACTGCATTGCAGACAACTCCTGAAAAGGAGGTGGAGCAGTGGGAGGGTAAATTCGTAACACAGATTATTCACAATGAATAATTCAGCTAGTTCTTTTTACAACACACTTCCACCAGCTGGCTTTTGTGTAAGAACTTCAAAGTATTTCAGTCTGAATTGATTAAGACTCTACACTACATTGATCTGGGCGTTAGAAAAATTTGCTGTTCTCCAAAAAGCAATGACTTTTGAGCAATGCAGTTTTGTACTACTTCTCTTGACAAGTCCATGAGAATATTTCTTTGAAAATTAGGACATTTTTATTGATCTCAGATGCAGAAGTATTTTCATGTTGACTTTTCTTTACAAGGAAAGTACATGCTGAATCACAGAATTGCTGATATTTCCCTTATAATAGTATCACCTTGGATCACTGAAATCTATCAGTTTTGTTCCTAGCTGCAGATGTGGGCATTTCACAGCTAATGAAAAAAGTTATATGTGAGAAAAGTTCAACAAGAGCACTCTTTTTTTCTCCTCTCTTACTGAAATCCCTTGCTAAGAAAAGGAAATCCCTTTTTTTCCCCTTGGCACTGAAATGCTGTAAGCAAGGACTATACTGGTGCTAAATATTAGCAGCTGAGTTCCAGAGTGATGTATAAACAGAGTTCAAAGGCAGAAATAAATTTACATATGCATTGCTAGCATAGTTTCTTTTACCATTGCGGTATTCTATACATTAGTCTGAGTGCTGGAAAACTCTCTCTGTGGCTTGTATTTTGAAAACAAACTAAAAGAGAAGAAATAATTTCTGAGGCCACAAATGAGACTTTGTGGAGACAGCACACATTAGGACTGAGGGCCTTTCAATTATTGCTTCTTATTTCTTCCCTTATTTATACTGCTTATTTATTCACCCTGTACAGGGAGGTCTGTCAGGTTTTTTTCTCTTTTGTCAAAGCAGCTGGGGCATTTTGTGATGCATCTCAGTGGGTGCCTCACTGTACTCCAAGACAAACATTATTTTACCATTGTGGGAAAAGTATGTCTCATCCTCACTCATATGAACAATTATCTGGCCAACTTTATCATCACGGTGACAAAGAATGTCATCCATTTGTTTGGATAAACGTATCTCATTTCCACATGAAAACCAAGAATATAAGAAATAATCATGTTGGACTGAGAGATACCAAACGTTTAATTTAGTTCAAAGCAGCACTTAAAAGTTTAGGTATAGGTTGAATGTCCCAGATTCAAACCTTTCCAAATGCAGATGGTAGAGACATGTGTGAGAAGTTTCCACTGCTTTCTATGTCTTCCCAGAAAAATACTTCTGCATATTGAATTTTCAACTGCTGATTTCCAGTGGAGCTGTGGCAAATTATGCCACCACCAGATGAGTATCACTCTGTTGGTTTTTTTCTTGCAAAATTGTGGCAACTGCAATTGAGGTTGCAGTGCTAACTCCAAGAAAATAAAGCAAAATGGAAATGAAAGAAATATTTGGAAAAGGTAGGTGAATATTACATTTGCAGAATGAAGGTAAAAATTTTGAACCTCAAAGGAGTTCCTTTTAAGCCTGACAAAGGTTGATATATTGCTTTCTCATGAGGCTTGTGCTGTTCCTGAAACAATACAAACTAAACAAACATTTACAGTAGAATAAATTTGTTCAAATTCTAGGTGAAGACTGGCCTTGTTTCTGGTCACATGGATGTAGGAAATACCTGCTCAGGTTGAAGAGATTCCTCACCCTATATGTTTGAAATTGTAACTTCCTTATGATACCAAGTCTTTCAATATCAGGGGTTAAACCTCACTTTTGATACAGAGGAAGAATCTTTGGAGCCTTGTACAGAGTATGCAGATTTTTCTGGTGCCAGAATGATTCCTGGACTGATAACATATAGTTCTGGAAAGGAGAGAGTGCTCTTTCCAGCTACTCCTTCAAATACAAGGGATATGGAGGAAGATCCCAGCAACCACAACTGGGATGCTAAGCATCTCAGTCTCCGTTCCCCTCCCTTGCAAAGCCTCATTGCTCAGATTGTGTACAGATATTGAGGTCCACGGTCTGTTTTAAAAAGATTTAATAAAAGAGCAAGAATACTGGAAGCTGCCAGCAATAGGGAACTCTTCCCTTCTACAGGAAGGACAGCAAACAGTGATGCAGGCACCAGATGTATGTCCCTAGCATTTAGTAGAACTTCTCTTTCTGCATGTGATTTCCATGTGCTTCTTTCATAGGCATTACTACAGAATGACTTAGAAAAGTGTTGAGAAAACGGGAGACTTCCCCATGCCCATGCTTCAGAAGACCTTCGAATGGGTGAACAGCCCTGGGGAAAAGGTTTGATTTCAATAGAAGGAAGATTGCAACTCCTTCCAGATTTCTGGCCTAGTTTTAAACACCAGTAAAAAACTCTAGTGTACAATTGCACACCAAAGGTTAGTCCTCTGTAGTGGTGCCAAAAGCAATTCTTAAATGACTTTAAATATAGAGGATTTAATTCTCTTCCGCACTTCTGCTGTCACGAGATTAGATCAGCTAAAAATAAAGATTCATCCATATATCGTTCAATATCTCTACAAATATAACTAATTTGTTCCAGGTTTCTTCTTTATAAGGAGTGCCATGCCACTAAAATGGCAGGTTTGCAAAGTATTCACACTGCTTTGGGAGTTCAGTAAATACAAGGGCAAGGAGCTGTGGGTGTACATACACACAAGCACAGTCTGTGCGGAGGCATTACCCACTTATTAGCATTACATGTTTTAACAGCATGCCCTCTTTCATCTGTGCTCTGTTCTCCCAGCTGTTTCCCTCAGACTCAATCCCAGCATTTCAAATCTCTGAAAAGAGGTTTTTAATAGATGCTGTTGCTTTTCTCCTGATCCAGCTTCTTTTCTGTTTATTACTTTTTTCTGTAAATGTCCAATGTCTCCTGATTAAAGATAAGCCTTCACACTTCTGAGAGTCTCCCTGTTAAGTTTCAGTTTCCCACTAGCTAGCAGAGGCAGAAACAGAATATACATCCTGTTGCAAGAAGTCTGATAGCTTTCTCACAGCACTTCCTTCTCCTAAACCTAAAAGCTATAAGATACCAGACTTCAGGATATCTGAAATCACATCCTGAAACTTTCAGAAGTGTAGTGACAGTTCTGAACAGTTGTCTTTACAGGCAGGAGAAAAGATGTACATGTATCAGGCTAGCAAACTTTCACAAACTCACCAAAACATTGCCAAAATAAAAAAGGGGAGGTGTCTGGATTTGAAGGTGTAGGGGAGGAGAGATGAAAGTTTACAAAATTTGGGGGCTGCACAGAACATGTGCTGTTGGTTGCTCTAGGAATCGACTCTGCTCTGATCTGTTTTTTTGGCCTAATAAAACCATTGTTTGTAAAAGGACATTTTCTCATCTGAGTCAATCGTTATAAAACAGTCTTTCTTTTGCCATCAACACAAATGCAAATAAAATTTAAAAAAATCACATCTCTTTCAAATGGAGAATTCAACCTCATTTGTAGCTATCATCTGCTAGTAGCTATCCTATATAGTGATTCATTACGTTTAATAATTCCGAATTCATATAAACAGAAAGTAAAGAATTTTAAGGGTCCGAGAAGGAGAGCAGCAACACATATATTTCAGAGAACAGCTGTCAGGCAAGGGAGGTAAGGAATAATATTTTGATTTTGTTGTGAGGCACTTCCTTCTATAAATAACACTGTTACATGGGAATAAATCGAAGTACCACCTTTCTGATGAGATCCCAGGAGACTAGGGCTCTCTGTTCACAAGAAATTAATCTCGATTAACTCAGATGACTTCTGGATAGGTTACATGCTCATCACTCACAGAGGTAGGCTGACTGCTGAAGGTTGATATTGTCTCAGAAATAAAGGTAATTAATGGATAAATCACTGCTAAAATCCTAGCTGAAGTCCAGTTTGTACAGCAGAGGGTCTAATATTCTAGTATTTTCATCTGCAAGCTTCAGTATCAGCCATTTTCTCACCAAATATTTATTTCCTTTTCAAGTCAATATTTCACTTTTTAATCAAATAGAATGCTGAGATGATGGGAAGGCACTACATTTTAATTGATAAGATTTTTAAAACTTTTATTTGCAATAAATTGCTTTGGAATCTTTTCTTCTTTCTAATTTAGGGTACGCTTTTGGGCCTTTTGGGGTTTTTTTAAGAGTTATTTCAGATAACAAAATAAAAAAGCTTCTGTCCCTTTTTTCATTCCCTGAGCTCTTTCATAATGGATTGTGGTTCATGGAAAAGATTGCAAAGGTCTTCCCGTGGGCAGGACTAGACCCAAGCACCAGACAACAACCTTTTTTCTGCATGGGAAAGGGGATGGTAGGGATTTGCTTTACAAATAGGTTCTGTCCCACAGTGGAATCTGAAATGGTGGATCAGAAGCTATTGCCCTTCCTCTATTCTCATCAGAAGAAAAAAAGTTGAAAAAAAAGGGGTAAGAAATAAGAGAAGACAGGAAAATGGTACTTAAGACATATGTTTCAGAAATAAATTGTTAAAAGACGAAAGTCACGTTGCTAAATATGAGAAGAAAGTAGAATGATCAGTCTTGTGTTTAGTTCTCTGAACACAGAGCTTTACAAGCATAAAGGCTGTTTTGTTTTAGGAAAAATGACCCAATTTTAGATATCTGGTGGGGAGGCTGGGGGATGGGAACTTACCATTAACTGGAACAACTGTTCAAAGCAAAGAAATGAAAAAGGGAACAGCAGAGGAATTTCTCTCCAAGTTGCCTACTGAAGCAGTTTCGGGTTTAATTTTCATGTCTGTTTTGCAATCCCTTGATAGTCAAAACTGGCTGACACAACACATGAGATATGCCAGTGCCAGTCCTCGGTATTTTGGGTTCCTGGAAACAGCACAAAGATCTGTGTTGACAAAAATTTACAGATGTGCCAGATTTTTTATTCAGAGCGAGAAGCAGAGGCCCCTTGAATAAGGAATGCTGCCCTGACAGCAGCAGGCCTCTCAGATGGTGGCTGGGCTGTGCCCTGGTTCACCCAGGCAGAGGGCATTTCAGTGGTGAGCACCCAACATGTCCTGTCTGACCAGAGCAAGGAAAGGGGGAGTCACCAGAACAAGCCGACTTTTCAAGTGCAGTATTGTTTTCACAAGCATTCAACAAATGTGAATAAGGCTCCCAGTTTTCTGAATATCACTTAGAAACAGGAGTTTTTTATTGTTTTAATAACAAATAAGAGGTTCTTTCACCTGTTTCTGTTGTGAGCAGATTTGAGATATCCTCAAACCATATTCTCAGTGAGAAGTCGCAAGGGGAATTCAATCCTATTCTCACTGCAAATCATACCCCAAAACTTGTTTCTGAAAATATGGAAGGGATTTTTTGGTTGTTGTTTTTATTGTCTTTTTTTCTTCTTCTTCTTGTAAGCTACTTGGCAGATGATGAGCTCTTAGAAAACATCCAAAACATTGAGACACCTGTGACAACATTGCAGGAGATGGCAACAAAGTTCAAGTAGAGAAGAAGAGCAAGAATTTGAAGGTTGCGATCCAAGAGAAGGGAAAGAAATCTGTGGAAGAACTGGGTCTATGGAGAGGAGAGGAGAGAGAGGAGAGGAGAGGAGAGGAGAGGAGAGGAGAGGAGAGGAGAGGAGAGGAGAGGAGAGGAGAGGAGAGGAGAGGAGAGGAGAGGAGAGGAGAGGAGAGGAGAGGAGAGGAGAGGAGAGGAGAGGAGAGGAGAGGAGAGGAGAGGAGAGGAGAGGAGAGGAGAGGAGAGGAGAGGAGAGGAGAGGAGAGGAGAGGAGAGGAGAGGAGAGGATTTTCAGTTTCGCTCCATAAATCCAGTATACATAAATCAAGATCTTAATTTCTAAGAGTTTCAACTTGTCAATATTAGTCAGGTTTTTAGAGCTATGGAAAGAATGCCCAGGTGAAACTAAGTAATTTTTCTCTTACTGAATGTAAAATTCTGGTCAATTTAAGGTACATATGCTTGTGGCCTTTGACACATATACCCCGGGTGACTTTTATATTTAAACTCCTCCATGCTATGTTAGCCCCATAAAGGAGGAGAATCACTATGTAGTAGAGCTGAGGACTTTAGGCCTTAGATTTAAGCAATAAATTCTACTCAGTAGAGACAAAATATATTATTTTTGTTTTAGAAGCCTGTGTCGAAGCTTGTGCAAAAATAGATATACTCTGAAACATGAAAAAATTAAACCTAATCTTAAGATAATTTGGATTGATTTTATTGAACCATATTTAACAATATGTCCTATAAACACATTAAATTAACTGAAAAACTGTTTTCTATTATCCAACAACCAAACTGAATTTTTGTTTTTATTCTAAATTCAATTTCAGGATGTCTGCTCAGAAGAAATTAAGTAAACTTAATTTGGTGGAAAAGAAACTCTAATGGAAGATGCTTTAGATTCCATCAGGTTAGTAAGCAATTCTCTAAACTTTTGTGAGGAACTCCTTTCACTTTGCTATGGAAATGTCACACACAGACATTATATTTTGCTATAATTGAATACAGTATTTAAACAAAGATTATTTTACTGCCTACAGCAAATGTGTTTTGAATCCAAAGCATTCCTCCTAGCAGTTCAGATATTTATATAGTTTTTTTTCATCTATTGAACAAGAATGCAAATAAAAACCAGTAAAACTTTCACAAAAGTTTTCTTAAAAAGTGTTTCCTTTTATATAAAGATTAGTATTTTATGCAACAGTGGATTCTTCAAATAACATAGCTTCTCTAGATGCCTACAGTAAAATGACATCTTGAGTGTTTAATTTTTATTGCTCATTATGCATTGACAACAATGACATTCTCAGACATCCCATGAGCATGAGGGACACACAAGCCAAAGGAATTTTATTTACAGGCCAGAGCAAAGGTTAGTTATTAGGATTAATGCTGTAAGATGCTATTCCCTTTTCTCTGTTTCTGATGTTCTTGTGGGACATTGAACATAGGCCTAGCAGTTAAAGACATCTTTAAGGGAAAACAGAAGACAAATCCTCAGTCTTTTCTGTAATATGTGCAGTAAAGAAAGACTTAGATGACAGCTAACCAGCAA
The DNA here is from genome assembly GCF_034619465.1 of Leptosomus discolor. Classification (NCBI taxonomy): domain Eukaryota; kingdom Metazoa; phylum Chordata; class Aves; order Leptosomiformes; family Leptosomidae; genus Leptosomus; species Leptosomus discolor. The sequence goes on along the minus strand of NC_141392.1, from coordinate 74,466,784 downwards.
TCTGCAGTCCCAAAGGTAGGCTGTGTGTCAAAGTAAATGTCAGCACTTTCAGGGTAAGTGTTCTTCTAGTCCAGGACATTTCTGTTCATTCAGATTGAGTGTTTTGAGCAAATTTAGCAATCTTCTGAAGTGTATCTCTAAATCCAAGCACGGAAGTGCTTGCTTTGAAGCTAATGTTCTTACAGATTAAAGTTCTTAAAAAGCTTGTAGAATCAGCTCTCTTATTGCACAGGTGAAGAGATTGCTTTAGATACTTTCTGCAGTACTGAAAGTTGTCAAGAAGGTAAGTGTCTCTGAGACTTAGAGCACTCCTACACAGGTCTGACACAGGTAGGAAGCTGCAGAATGAAGGACTTCTGATTGTGTTGATAATTCTTTGGTGTTCTAGGGACATTACCTCATGCTTTGTCGGAGAGGAAGAAAAGGTCTTTTGTCTTCCTTTTTTTTAGACCATAAATTTCTTTACTGCCCGTATACAGCTCTAGTGACCCCATTGCATCTCCATTTACAGTACTGCTTTCACCATCGGGATTGCACTTGGCACCTCATGTTTTCATGATTTCAGAATACACTGCACTTTGAATGTGTTTTTCTTGCACACCTTCTCAAAGATGCTGCTTTCAGAATAAATGCCCCTTTGAACAGACTTCGAATCGGACATAAGTATTGCTCTTCCCAGCTATTTTTCTTCAGGTTGCCTGCCACATAAATGTTTCAGTTTCATGGTCCTAATAGCAAGAATTCGCTTCCTTTTTGCAGGGCCCTACAACTTTGCAAAGTCCACACAAACCATGCTGCCCATCATTAGATTACTGTTGAAGTGGAAAATGTGTTACATGGGACCTGTTTCTTTAGGTGACATACAAGTATTAGCTTGAGACCTAGTTCAGAAGAAAAACTATATCCCTGAAGAGACATTTGTTTAGAGACTCATCAGTGAACTTAAGTCCTTTTCTCAGATTTTCGTCTTTTAAAAAGCATATGACTCAGGGTCTCTTTACAAAGCTCTAAATTTAAAACACATCTTGCAAAGTACATCAGGTGGCATCAGAAATAGAAGGGTCAGAAGAAGATCCCTCTAATTTCTTTGCAGTGGGATAACAAGAAAGAGCAACAGTCTGTTTGGGACTGCAGTTTTGCAACACTGTCTGAATTAGGCTGGCAAGCACTGGAAGAGTAAGAAAGAGAATGAAAAAGATGAGCAGGATTAAAAGGACATCCGGAGGCTCTGGGTTCCCTGGCACGAAATGGCTATTGAAGTTGCGAAGTGAGAAAAGCTAAATATGATTACAATCTTCTTTTAGCCATCTGCTGTGGTTTTCCCTAGCTTTCTTCAGCCCAGCATCTGAAACACACACAGTCCTTCCAACTTTGCCTCATTTCTTTACAGGTATTCCCCTCCAAAAAATGACTGCACATCTTAAAATTATGTTCTGCCTCTGCAGTGCCACGAAAAGGTTACTCAGACACTGGGGTGCTAAATTACTAGAATGGAACCACAAAAATTGGCACCAGATCTTCGACTCTGCAGAGCTCAAATCTTAGGCATCTTGATTTCCCAATGCTGTCTTTTAAAGCACTGTACATGAAGATCTTCTTCCTTTCAGTTTTACTTAGGCATTACACCTAGAGCCACACTGTAAATTACAATTCATTTCTATGAAATCAAATTATGTGGACAGGGAGGATTTGATGTAAAGTCCAGGAGTTTTGTTCACTTTTATCTGTACCTAAATTCCCTCTTCAGAACAGTGATTAAAATGAGTATTAAGATTCTTGCTACCTTTTGCAGGACTTTATGTTTAAAATACAAACATGACTGACTAATATGATGTAAATAAGATTCCTCACCCAGTGACTCATTACAAATAAAAACTGAATACACAGTTATCTACATCTAAGAATGTTGCTGCTATTGTTTCTAGATAACTTGGAAAACTAGTAAAAACACACTCAACGTGACACATGACAGAATATTTTGATACCACTTTTTAACAGTATTTCTGACCCATACAAACAGAAAGCAAGTGATTAATTTCATCATTAATCTTTTTGAATTAACTTAATATCTACAATTCCAGCAACTGTAGCTATAACTTTATTTTCCTAGTTCAGATTGATATTTATACTTACAAGGACACTGAATCCAGGACATTGGATCTCTTCTATTCATAAAAGACCTCACTATATACTGCTTGACAAGTAAAAATTAATATTATAGATTGAGTACAGTCAGTGTAATTCAATGCATTACACATATTCATAATATGCTCATTGATGTAAAGAATGCAAAATAGTGAATTTACACAAGTGTTTGCAAAAATTTAAAATGTTGGGAAAATGGAGACATTCCTCTTAATGGATACAAAATAGAAAGATTTGTCTGTGGTAACTCTGACCTGAAATTTAAGAAAAAAAAATTTATATGACAAAAATAAAGATTAAGTTACCATGCTGCATCAGCCAGCTAGATAGTTCTAAAGATTACTGTGTAGAAAGAGAGGATATTTGACTAGGATTTGAAAGATTTGAGGTCAAGTCCCATGTCCAACACTGGTAAGTTGAGGTGGCCTCAGAAAAGTCAAGTAATTTCTTTGTGATTCTATTTCCTATTCTCTGCCAATACAATAATTTTAAAGTGACTAGGGTGGGATTCACTGGGTGAACCTCAGTGAACCTCAGAACCTCATCACCTAGTCTCTGCTTATTGTCACTGCAGAGAAAGCAGTAGCTTTGAGCATATGATACATCTGAGCAGAAGACACATCTTTCAAACTGATAAATCACAACTTTGAAGTCTTTATTTCCTTCTAGTGTTTACAAGTGCCTGGATATGTTGTAGACACAGTTAGGTGAAAAGAGTGAGACTTTGTTGATTCCTATAACAAGTGGAATTGTCCAGAAGAAGTAGCTCTCCAGAGCAAAACACTTGTTGCTGAGGGTCCAACATCCGTGCTAAAGGTGCTTCAGGGGTTTTACTTCAGATAAGAAGTAAAAGACATTAGAGAAGCACATCTTTCAGTTACATTTGACACCAGCGGAATCCATTTTGCAATCTCCAAGGCAGTTCCATGGTGAACGCCAAAGTGCAATAAACAACCAGACATTCTGGACAACCTGAATGTCCTCTTCCAAGGTTCACTTCTTCTCTGAACTAAAATGCTAGTATAGATGTGCCAATTGCCTCTTATTTTCTGACTATGCCCAGCAGAATATAGAGTCATGACTCAGAATTGTTTCACAGTATTACAATAACAGATACTAATAATAGTAGCGATCCTCCAAAAATTCTTTTCCCAGCTTGGGCTGATACTTATGAGGAGTCTGGTACTGATGGATTTATCTCCTTCCAACATAAAATAGTTTGTCTTTATTTTGTTCAGCCTGCATAACATCTTCCATGTTGTGGATTCCCTCCACAAACTCACTTGATTTTGACTAATTGGTTTCTTAAGGACGGGGGTGAGGGAGGAGTATTTGAAGATCACTCTCCAAGTGACTCATGCTGCCCCATGACTTTCTGCACTCTTTGATGCTTTTGGTCAGATTCAGCAACTGAACTTCTCTGCTTGCAGCGATAGAAAGGGCAAGAAGTTGATCTTTTATTGCCTATCACTCAACACTGTCTAATATGCCTGTGTGGGATTCAGCTGTCTTTCAATCACTGTTTTACTTTGTAACTTTTTACTCATATTTTGCCACCCCAGCTCTGTTTGGGAATATTTTTCATCCTTTCAAACCCTTATTTCTAACTTTCTGCCTTCTGTATCATGTTATGGGGCTGGTGAAATTCAAATTTTTTTTCCTTTTTTCCTGAAGCCCATAATTTGAAAAGTAACTGAAGAATTTAAAGATTGCTTGTGAAGTCAGTGTAGTGCTGCATTACAAGGTATATATAAAAAAACATAAAATCAAACCTTCATTTTCAAAACAGTCCAATTAAACTTTTTTTTCTGTGGGGACCTAGTTGGTGATAGATATCTGCATTGCTTTGTCATAACTGATCCCTAGTTAAAGGCATGAAATTGCTGAATTCCTGAAGTTGTTGGGATTGTTTGTGGTGCTATCAACATTTTAAGGATAACAGTAAACTCTAGGTTCAAGTTGTGGCAGGAACGGTACAAAAAAGACTGATTTTCATGTGGTGGGGTTTTTAATGTTGGTTTTGTTGTTTTTTTTTTTAAGTTCTCTCCAAGTCTGCACGTAGCCTGAGCTGAAATAACTGCAGCCCAGGGCAGTGTCAGTGAGGCAATCAACACCTTATCTGCGTAGCTTTCATTTCCTGTTGAAAGAGGTTGCTGAGGTATGCACTGAATCCACATCTCCCCCCACAAACTACTTCATCCTCTTCTCTATCTCCCCAGTGATCTTCCTCCCCACAGAGGAGGAAGAAGGATGGGCCTCCTCATACTGCTGCAAACACCTTCTTCTTCAATGCCTATCATTTTGATTACATGTGAGCGTGAGGCTGGGGTGACCCTAGCCCTCCCCCAGCTATTCAGGATCCTCCCAGAGAGCTCCACCAGCTTCAGTGGCACCAGGATATGGCCTTCACGACACAAAACAGCACAGGAACTTTCTGATTTTCTTTCTCTTTTCAGTTCCACTGTTAGGGAAATGACTTGAACTGTGTGTTGCAGTTGCACAAAATCTGTGGTTTCCATAACAAAAGTAATGATATGTGATATGGAAGTAACTTCATTCTTAATAAAACAAAATAACTCGAGTATATTAATCCAGTTTCAGTTTTCCTTCCTTCTGCTTGCTAATGAGATTAAATGCTGACTTGGTGGGAGGCAGATTATTTTTGAATTGTATAAAATTGTATTTCTAAATTATATGACTTGACCTAAAATCAGATTTCTATATACTTAAAGTAGGTTAATAAACGGTTAAAGGTTCCTGCATGGGCTTCTAGACATCCGTGTTTGCTTGGGGTTTTTTTCCCCTTTGGGTACTGCAGACTAGATTTGTCTGGGCCAATAGAAATTAATTTGCCCTATAAAATTTACCCTCCCTGAAGCAATGGAGCAAACTCAGCAAGATTGCTTTCTCTAAGTCGCTTAGAAAGGGTTGGGTCGGTTGGGCAACCAGCTACTATTCAAGTAAGACTGGAAAGCAGCAGAATGAGAAATATAGATACTGATCTGAGACCCAATTTATCATTAGTGATATGATCAAGACCTCTGTGCTATATTTCAGTATGGGTGAGAGCCATAAAAACTGACATAATACAGCAAATTTTCTACCATTCATTAACACATCAGGGGAAACAAAAGTTGGAAATTTCTCTTTCCCTCTAACCTCCCATATCTCCTAGCAAAACCAAGTAGCAAACTCTCTGGGAAAAAAACAAAACAAAACAAAACCCAAACAAAACAAAACACCAACCCCCTGTCCAAACCCATGCCACTCAAATGGTCAGAGGCAATACCTGAACATACTAAGAAAGTCATAATGTCCACTATGAATTCTGACTTCTTCTAATAAGCATAACTCGGTTTGCTACTGGAAGCTGAAAACGGAAATCATCTCAAAGCTGGATATGGCAGAGTTTTTAATTGTAACACTGATCTTGGTACAGTCATGCTGTATCTTTGCTCTCAGCTCCAGCTGCAGCATTTTGTCTGTTGACTGGTTTTACAAAGAGTTATTTCATTTTCAGGTTATAGTGCTTGCTATTATCAGAGCTGAAACTATAGTCTCCCCTGGAAATGGCACTGTCTCAAACTGTAGTCTGCACAAAGGTGGAAATTTTCCCCGCTCCTGTCAATTTCCACAAAAGTCGTATAGAGAGCAGGCATGACCAGTGTGCAGTACCCTTGTGTACAGCTAAGCTTTGCAAAGGTTCCTCTTTACTGCTTTTGCTTTTTTGCATGAATGTTTTTACAGAAATTATTCACAATTATCATTAATTCACAGACTACAGCTGAATAGACTTGGAGGGCACAAGGGACAATTTTGGTCATGTATCCTGCTTAATAGAGACCACAGGACCTCCCCCAATAAGTAATTCCTGACTTGCATCCAGACCTTCTAATTTACTAAAGGGACTTTGCCGAAAGACAGTTCTTCATTGCTGCACTGTTTGTGAGCAACTCTCTTCCAAGGTACAGATTTTGCTGTTTAAATTTTATATAATCACAGAATGATTTGGCTTGGAAGAGACCTTTAAAGACCATCTAGTTAAAAACCCCAGCCATGGGCAGGAACACCTTCCAGTAGACCAGGTTGCTCAAGGCTCCATCTAACCTGACACTGAACACTTTCAATGATGGGGCATCACAACTTCTCTGGGCAACCCATTCCAGTGTCTTACCACCCACAACATAAACCAGTTCTTCCTTATGTACAGACTAAATCAACCCTCTTTCATTTTTTTTCTTCTGGTTGGTTAACTAAGTCACATGCTATGGTTTCCTTCACTTGGAAGTATGAGTCAGGTAATAACCAATAAAGGAAAATGTGCAAAATGTAATTTAATACTAGGGCAGTATATCCTCAGTTGACATCAGCCACTGAAATCATAGTCAAGTCAAGCATTGTGCCAGTGTACATCACCTGAGAATCTGCCCCCAAGGAGCAGATATAATATGATATGGGTTTTATAATGATAATCAGGAAGCACATGAAGTTTGTAACTTCACAATTTCACTGTTGAATAAATGCAGGTAAACCATTTTATTCCATTGAGATATGCAATAGTAGAACAAAGGACACTGGTTTATTAACAGAATATGAATATTGAAGAATATTTAATGTGGCTAAAACATAATTGAGTTTGTATTCAAACATTGAGATGGTGATAAGGAGCCACAACTTTCTGATTTGGTTTCAGTTTTGATTTTGCTTAAAGCGTAAGTGGCAAATGATGATAGAGAAGAGGTGGCATGAATAGGATTGTCTTGCTGCCAATGCATCCTATGTTATAGGATTTGCTGGTTACATTGTGGTCTTTTTCCTGACCAGATCAAGAGTAGGCTGATAGATAAACTACTGGGAGTTTGACATATAAAGTGGAGGTTTATCATAATTTCAAACAAGCTTTGAAATTTTCTATATGAATATTTTCTAGTTATTTGGCCCTATGAGCTCTTCAATCTCGGGCCATACTTACTGACTCCATGTGTAACCTCCTGCAATTAATATCACTTCTCTGCATCAGCTGGCACATTTGTAAAGACAGTGGAACCATGTGTTGAGGCATTAATTGGTCAATGTTGCTCTGGTACAGGAGCACCACATCCCTATTACCACACCCTTATCAGGTGCTCATTTTATCAAGGAGTGAAGCTCCAGGCAGAAGTCCTCCACTTAAATCAGCTGTCACTTGAGAAAGCATGTAATAAGGAAAACAAAACAGAACTGAACAATATTTAATAAATTGTTTAAATGTGTTTAGATCATGAGCTCTGTGAGGCAGGAGTAACCTACTGTCCCTGCTTGCGGAAAACCAGTATAATGGGGCAGAGTTCTTGGTAAATCTTTGCACATTATAACAACGACAATAATTATGTAGCACATTTCATACATTCACAATCTTAGTAATAACATCAATGCTTCACTCTTTATAATGCTATGTATCATCCCATAAACTCTAAATTACTAATGCTTTGTATACACTCCACCTCGAGACTGATTCTTGAAATAATAGAAACTAAATTTTCAAACCTTAGCAAAGCCATTTATAAAACTTGATGCTATTACCAGGGGATCAGTAATTTCTTATTTGAGTTCTTACGTTGTCTTTTCTAAAAGTTTGTCATTTAATCAATTTACTTTTACTTGGAGCTTAACATTCCTAGAGACTGACATAATGAAAACAACAAAATTCATCTTTCTTCTTTCTTCCTATGCATTACAGTGCAAGTTTGATTTTAATGAGATTTCTGCAATCAACTTTTGAATGTCTTCCTAATGTACAGGTAACTCCATTGTCCATAGTATAGCAGATTTCACAAATCATTTCTCAGCGTTCCCACAGCACTAGCAATATCGGCTTTCCGTGGAGCACAGCAAGCTGCACAAACGGCCCTGTCATTTTTTGGCTAGATGCACCAAGTGATCTTCTTTTAGTTTGTACAATTTGCAGTATTCAGCCACCTGAGGTTTCAGATTTCCTTCACTACTGGATATTAAAAGGCTGAGGTATCTCACACTCAAGTGACTTTTTCCTGCCTTGCTTGACTCTGGTGCAGAGTACTACCTACTTTCTCAATTCTGGATGTGAAACCCGCTCACGTGCCTCTAGAGCATAACTTGACTCAGCTTCATTAGCAGTCCTCTCACTCATGACAAAATTGCGTTGGATATATGTGAATGCTTGTACATATGCGCAACACCTGAGCTAATTAGGCGGTTGAAGAACGACAGAAAATAGGGCTGCAAGGGGTGCCACAAGGCAGATTTACAGTGTCTCGTTCACTCAGAACTAACTTTTATCTTGAAGACCCTGTTGTGCCCTGAGCAGAGAATCCCCCATTGCCCCCAGATAGCCCTGTCTCTGCTGCACTGTCCTGATTGCAGAGAAAATGTAAGGAGTGAGGAATAAGAAAACACCGTAAAAAGTCAAGGATCTGGAAAAATGTGCATGTTCTTAGATAACACCTACCTGACCATCTCAGCAGTAACATCCAGCTTATCTTAATCCAGCTCTTTCAAGCACTCTACTGACAAGCACTTTTTAAAGGTAGCTGGTCCTGGGAGGGAGATGTTAACTAAGTACACCCTGCATTGCCTGCACTGACATTTTCAATGAAGTTGAAAAATGAACAAGGAAATCAATCCAAGCTGTCTTGGCGGTGTTACATGAGAAAAAAACAGTCGTGGGTATAAGTGGGAGAGAAATATACCTTTTGCCAAATGCAAGATTTCTGACTAGAAGTTGTAATTTGCTGAACAAGAAGTGTTCTTTTCAGGGTAATTTTTTTTAAATTGAATTTAATAAAAAAAAAAGAAACACAATAATGAAAATTCTTCCTTCAAAAATTAGATTTCTTGAGCCGTCATTGAATTGAGACAAAGCAATAAATACTGTTGTTCTTTTAAAATCTATTTTTTATTTCCTCTTTTTCATCTCCCTTTTGTATGCGAAACCTGCTCAACCTGCATGTTCTTGATAGCTATTAAAAGAAATACAGCATTCAGTTTGTTTTTTCTATTTCAGCATAAACTGATTATCCAAATATTTTGGCATTAACTATGAAGAGACAATTTTTATCATACCAAAACATAACTGAATTTCTTTTTTATTTCTTTTGAGGGAGTTTAATGGAAAATAGTAGAAAATGTGAAAATTCCTTCAATGATAGTTTTATATAATAATAAATTAAAATATCTTTCCTCTTTTTTTCTGCTTTTGGGAATATCTTCTCACTATTCTGTATGAGACTAAATATGTCTCCTGAATTGTATTTCCAGAGTGGAAAAAAATAGATCCATTAAAATAAATAAGAAGGATTGATTATTATTTGTAAATGGAAGTGTCCCTGCATATTCCACAGGCATTTTGTAAGACATTTTTAAGAGAATGACAAAATTCTGAGGGGTTTGGGTAAAAAGAAAAAAAAAAATCATATTAATTTATTTATGAGTCTTCAGTGACAAATAAAAACCTAAGGCATAATTTTTTTCTTCTAAATATTTTACAAGTCATAAAATACCTAATACTTATCTGCGGTTCTTTTCTAAGAAAATATAGTTGCACAGGACCTGTTTTCTTCCCTCGAGTAATGTGAGATAATTTATTAATAGCATTAGGTTTTGATTTTATTCACCTCCAGCTCTTAAAAACAAATAAGCTGTTTTCAAAGCTCTGCAAAGGTTTATTAGCTGCTTCCCAAAGCTGCGTGTACTCTCCTCACCGCCTCATTCTTTAGTGACGTTCATCCTGGCCTTGCTAGCTTGACAGTTATTTTTTTCCTGCTGATTTTATTGTGATAGGAGTTATCAAGCTTATCAAGGACTGTGCTGTCAGTGAGACACACAACATCCTGTGGATCTTGAGATCAGGTGTCTGGAAAAAAAAAACCAAAATGCATTGATTTGCAACTGAGAGGGGAAATTCTACAATCTCTCTGATACGCACAGAGTTTATGCAATTGTGGCTTAGGGCATGATTTGTGAAAGTTTGTTTTGTTCACTTAAATACTCTCTTCCACGGCTGGCACAAGACACAACCTTTTCTCTGGCCTCTCCTGTGAAGCAATGGCTACAGAGGCTAAAATATCCTGTTTTGTTTATTTATTTTACGATTTTGTAACAGGATGGGTCCTTGAGATACTGTATCTCCACGTCAGGGCTATCCTGGGGCGCAGCCAAAGCAATCAAACCATCACTGCCCTTTCCCCTGTGCTTGCACAGCAGCGCCTGTGCCTGACGGACCAGGGGCTCAAACAAGGCATACCTGTTGCCGTACTCACTTACTCATCACATTGCCTGCCTTGGCATAGCTCCACGGTGGGCACCTACCTGGGAACGGCCTCAGGGCGGCCGCGCTGGCAGGAGAGGTGCCTGAGCACCGCTTGGCTTGGCCTGCCACATGCTGTAAATAATGGGACCAAGTGGTGGATCCTTTTTCTGCTTCAGAAACAGACTATTATTAATTTTATAGCATGTCCATGTTCAGAAGGATTTTATTGCTTTCCTAAAAAGAGGTTTTACTGTACATTTCAAATAATCGAATTGTGTCCGATGTTGCTGCCAGGGCAGGAGCAAGAGCAGAGGCTGGAAGCACACATGGAGCAGGAAACACAGTGAGAGCGTGTGTTTGCAGTCCTGTCAAAGTGCTACGTTCTTCCCTGCTTGAAGCATCTCAGCTCTGCCAGTCCTGCTTGTCTCTTAACCAGAGCTGCCAACTGGGCTAAATCTCGTGGTGACTTTGTGAGGTTGACAAATGTAGGTTAAAATTCACCAGCCAAGCTCATTTCCATTTGGATTTTACCCAAAGTCTCAGATAAAGGAATTGAGCAATAATTTGGTGCACTAATTAGCCCACAAAGAAGAATTGTTAGTTTTAGGTGCTTAAAGTTTTGTTTCAGAGGAGAAAAAGTCTGGTATATTTTGTAGAATTTTGTGGAGATGCCTGTTGCAAATAAGAATAAACAAATGAGCTCTTTCAAATTCCTGGAAATGACTGAGGGACGTGTTGTGAATTCTTTGAGTAAGTAAAATAGACTGCAAGTGACCAAGCATGTAAAAAGCAGGGTTAACATGTCACGGAGGACCGCAGTTGGTTAATTTGACTACTGCACTTTAACTTTGTTTTTTTTTTCTAAATATACTTTATAATTTAACATTTAATTCGTAACACAGTATAACAAAGGACCAATGTACATTTTATTGTGAAAAGCCTATGCTGAAAGAATAGTGAAACTGCAGAAAAAAGTGGTGAAGACTTAAGAAAACTTTAGTTGTCCAAATTCAATTCTCTTCTGTTAATTTAGCTTTAAGAACATGACAACATACCATTTTTACAAATATTATCCTTTGGTACTCGTTCTGTGTGTGGTCTCACACCTTGTTTACTGCACATCCTCCAAATTTACACTGAATAGCTGATTGTTAATTCTGAATAATTAATATTGTTACATGATATTATCCAAAGTTTTCTGGAATAATTGCCTAGAGTTAGGTTTCCAAGCGCTTATCAGTTAATTAAAAATAGTGAACCAGCAAATCCTACTGGAATCATTTGAGACACAACACTTTTGAAGCACTAATTGCTTATTTAGGTATTTGCATTAAGTCCGCAGCTCAAAAATAACGAACTGAGGAAATAACCCTCCAAGCCTTCAGGATTTAGTTCAGATCACAGACCAGTTTTTCTTTTTGTGAAGTGTCATCCACTCTTCACACTCACCCCTCATTCCGAGTTGCAGAAGTAGAAGATTGCCTGCCAGCAAAGTTAACATGCCACAGGAACCGTGCTAACGTGGGCTTAATGTTGCTACAAGGATATAGCAGTTGAGATGAACACATTCATCTGCCAGCACTGACCATGCAGCGAGTATCAAACACTTGTACTGCTCAAAAGAGCAACAAAGAAAAGCAGATCAGGAAAAATGCTGGTCATTTATAGTTGCGTCCGCAAGTTCAGCTCTGGGCCCGGTTTGACTTTCCTTCATACCCATGTGAAGGAGTAACTTGGCTTCAGTCGATGCAGTAAAATTGTTGTCAAAACAGCGTATGTGGAGGACTCAAAATCCTTTTGAGGACGGTTAAGTAAATAAAATATTGAATATGTTGGCTGTCACAAGAAATGACCTTATTGAATTCTGTTAGCCAATACCTTGTAGGGGTTTTTGTCTATCTTTTCTATATTAGCAGTAGTTTGCCCCTTGGAAGTGCACAAGGAGCTGCTTAGTGTTGCACATCCAGCAGCAGCTATAGAAGTTTCAGCCACACCTTCCCATAAGCATGTTGGCTGCAATAAAGACACTGAAACAATCACTGACTATTTACTCTGTTTATTACTGCCTTATCTTCTACTAAGTCCCTGGTTTTGCTCCGCTACTCTCCTGTCTAGGAGGGTGAAAAACCAATACTTTCCTCTGTTTTTACTTCACTGACTGCAAGGACACACAGTGAGAGCCACAGGAAAGGGTATGGTGTTCCCCAGCTATATTCTAGCTACCCAGAGATTTGCCTTTGCCAGTCTTTTGAAAGTCTCTGAGAACACAAAAAACGGAGAGACAAAGAAGCATTTCTTTTTTACTTCACTGTCTTCTCATAAACACAGTGAAACAAGACTGTAGGGCAGACCCTCTGCTTTCTGTCTAAATCGACCTCTGTAGGGCCATGCTGATTCATGGCATCATTATTATTTTTGTTGATACTCTTTGCATGACTGAAGCACTCGCAGATCCTCAGTGAGATAGGAGTCAGCTGTGCTAGGCGCTGTACAGATAAAAATCTCTTGAAAGTGTTTGCTTCAAGTGTTCACCAGCTGACTAGACAAGAGAAACTATATGGGAGGGAAGCAGGCAGCGAAAAGGTAGTGAGAGGTGCGTGCTCAAAGTCACTCAACAGAGCAGTGGCATAGCTGGGAATAAACTCCACGTATCCAGATGCTCAGATCACAGCTCAGGCCAATACACTGAGCAGCCTTGCCAGCTAAAACAAACATATTTTTTCATCTGTGGCCAAACTGCCGACTACAGTGAAATGTGCTAACAAGATGTACAAAAACAGGTTTCACTCTTCAAATCTTTTCAAAAGGAAAAACAAAAGACCCTTTTTTTCTCATTGCTTAGCATCACTCTATTAAATATTTCAGATTTTTAGGATGTTGGACAAATTTATTTGGAAAGCAAAAAAGAGCAGTTCATTACATTTTATTTGAAGCTGGCCTCTGGAAATAGAATGCAGTTCTCAAGGATTGTCTCTCTGCCACGTATTTAACATGCACATAAACTAACTCTGCTCACCAAATGGTAGATTTTAACAATTAGGGTGGATGCCTTGAAAGACTTCTGTACCAAATAAAGTGTTTGTTTGAGGGGAAAGCATCTTGTTCAGATAACATGCCCAACAATACCTAACTAGTTTATTGCAGCAGTTACCTCCTGACATTCACCCAGAAGTTTTACACCAGCTGTAAACTATGTTGCAAAACTTCCTCATATTAAATCCTGTCAGCAAGGCTCTGTTTCAGCTCCAAGTCTGCTGGGCAGAAAAAAAAGTCAGCACAGCAGAAAAATACTTCCTTGTGCTTAACCAAAACTTAACCAAAAAAAAAAGAAAGAAAACAAAAGAGAAGAAAAATATAAGAAGAAAACCAGAAGCTCTTTTTACAGTATTTCTAATTATAGCTTCAAGAAGAGAAGAGAACCACCTTAAAACTCTGAGTTGGAATGCAGGGGGGGTGGTTATGTCACTTCTTCATAGCCTTAAATCATCATTGCCATTGGATGCTGATTCGTAGCTATAAAGTACTTCCAGTGTTTACATTAGTGTTTCTGAAAGAAATGCATATCTCAGGCCAGCAGGTCAAATACATCACTGTCTACAGGAACTGAAGTGAGGCAAGTATGCATTGTATCTAAATGAGGCCTGCAGGAATCCAAGGCAAGCAAAAATTTAATAAGTTACACCCAAAAAAACTGCACAGAAAGAAAAAAGTGAGGACCAAGAAAAGGCATATAATGACCTTTTTTGCACATGACAATGAATGTGACAGGACTACATCTTTCTGTCTTTATGAAAGTAAAGGTCTGTTTCACAGTGGGAAGGAAAGGTACTTTTCTGGTTTTTAAACTACAGAGATAGCAAGTGAGGCTCTGTGGCTTATGTCAGATTTGTATGAGCTAGAGCAGGAGGTGAAGCCAGATTTTCCCAAGAGATGAGAACTTTGGGTTACTTCTAGTTTCAGTGTGACGGTCCTCTGTCTGCTGTCGAACGGCGAACATCGGCCCTTGTGCCCATGCTCAGTACTTATGGGGGCTTCAGGGCAGGAGGGCACAGAGCCAAAGAGAAGTGAGCTGGCAGCAAGCACCCTGTAATTGTCTGCTGCATCCCAGCAGCTGAAATAACCTCTGTGCTCCCATAGGTGGAAAGATTTTTGCACCAGTCCTCACGTCCTGCTTCCCCCTCTCCTTGGCTCATTCATGTCCTGCCTCTTGCCCAAATAGCTTCCTGCTTCCACCACCAAATGACACTCATTCCACTGCAAATGGCCCCTTTGATTTTGGAGGGGAGGGGCCTGGATTTTGTCCTTGGCACAGAATCCTAGCATAACTTTAACCCTTCTTAATTTATTTATTTTTTTTTTTTTTTTTTTAGGCAGGGCGGGGACACAGGCAGAGGGAGAAGCAGCAGTTACTGAAAACAAGAGGAAGAAAAAATACAAAAATACAATTTGGTCAACCTGCAGCCATCAGCTAACACGTTAATAAAGGGCTTCCCAGAAAAAGTAGCTACTACTGTATCTGCCCGTTCTTGCATGCAGTTGTCTCACCAACTTGAGAAGATTTCCACAGCTTTGTCACCGTTTAGTCAAAGGCTCTTGCTTTCAAGGTCAATTAGCCCATGGTCATGTCAGAGAGAGCTCCGAAGAAACTCCTCCGGTCTGACACCCACATTTCATGCCTACCCATGTGGAGGAAGGGGAAGTGAAACTGTTAATTGGTTGTCAAGCAGGATGAAAACATCTTTCCTTTGGCTTACTAGATGTTTGCACATAGGAAAGCCTAAATGTCTTCTTTCTTTTTTAATTTAGCAAATTAAAAAAAAAAAAAAAAAAAGAAAATGTTCCTCTGAAATCCCTTGGAGTCCAGAAAATCAGCACATCTTGCTTTGAGTTTGAGGCTATATTTTTTTCTAATGACAATAAATAAAATTAAAAGCTTTGCTGAAATGAGAAATCACTCCAGCTCCCAAATGACAACATATAATTCTAAAAATGTGTCAAAGTCAGTCACAGGGAATTTTTGGAATGTTTGCATTTGTTAAGGAAAGATTTGGCAAAAAGCATTCTTGAAATGTTTTGATTTCACTAAATCTGCCTCTTTACACAAAACAGAAAAAAAAAAAAAGAAAAAGATTAGTGAAAGAAACTTTCACTGAGCTCAAATGACAGATGGCTCTTGGGCTATGTATCTTATGTTAAATGAAGAAAAGTCCTTAAACTATAGTTCAGGTCACTGCTTCATCTACATGTCTGTCAGTGTCCTTTTAACTCCTGCCACATTTCTCAGATTCATAAGAGTGGACTCTTCCATTCAGAGCACAACACAAATTCTACTGCAGGTCCAGGTTTTCAACTGCAAGCTGAAATTGCAACATATCTTCCCCTAGCACATTTCTTTTAATATATACAAAGTGGTTCAATGGGACTGCACAAGAAATCTTTGCAAAGAAAATTGCACACAGCCTATAAAGCCATAATTAACAATTAACACTGTGAAGGCATAGGCTAGTATAATCTCAAAACAGCAGAGACTTTTATTGAGAGACAGTTACAAAAACCCCCAAAAAACTGCAAACCAAACAAACTCCAAACACAAAGTATGAATAAAGCATGAAAACTGGGGCAATACGATCTAAAAGACTACGATATATAGCACTAGAGACCTGTTTTTCAATTCATGAGAAAATCAAATAAAATGTATTATGAGCCTCCTTAAGAAAACACATTGTGTACACTCATATTGTTTAGTTCAACCTAAAAGCTGTATAAAACAAGCTTTCCCCAGTGTGTTACACATTTGAGACCCTTGGGATTTCTCTTATAGTTTTATGCAATTTATTTCTTATAAACTAATCTCCTACTTCCTCTTCCAGCATGGAAAGATGTTTTATTGCTATGCTGTTTGGTTTAGCAATGGCAACACGCCATAGACAACACTCTAGTAAGTATGCAAACCAAACTTAACATTTTCGCATCCAAAATATAAAATTGTACTGGGATGCATAGCCAATATTTTTTCACATGAACTCACCGTCTTGAATCTTGCTCTTCTTTCACAGTGATACTTTCTCATTGCTTTTAATCAGAAGCACAATCAATTGTTTCTGCAATGTGTTTGTTATACACTTATACTCTATGCACTATCTGGTAGGTTATTTTCTTATCTACATGGCCAAAATAAACTATTCTAAGTATGTCAAAAGATCATCAAGAAGCTAGTGACGATGCTAACTATTTTTTTGTTTGCTCCAGCTCTTTGGACTAGCTTGGAATGCTAATCCCTTTCCCAGCAGATACTGCACACGGAGGAGCTTCAGCAAAGGAGGAAATATGTAGTGCAGCAAATGGCAAGGGTACAAGGATCTTACAAGAATAAAACCAGGACTGCCGCAAAGAAGGCAGCAGAAAGCTTACACTTCAGAATTTCGTTTGAGAAGATAGATGAGGTGTTCAGAGTCAGGGCTGCAGGCTAATTTTTTGGCACCTATTGCCATGAAAGCATACTCTCTCAATGGTGTTTTTGAGGGATTCCTAAGACATGAGTTCAGAACCTACTGCAGTATTAAAACACTCCAGTGCATGTTTGATGTGCAAAATAAATACAAAATACTCATTGCAGAGAATCATAATGTGAATCATAAAACAGTATAGCCTAGATGTTTGAGCCCTCTTGTTTCTGTGAGAACTGAAAGAATTCAGGGATAAAATATTTTAAATGGCTAAAAAGAGATACTTTGTTATTTTGACTTTACCTGCTTACTGAGATATTAATCTTTCAGACATGACATTCAGTTTGCAATTCAGGAATGTGAGTAACTGTTTTACATCCTTAAGCGCCAGACTGAGCAACATAATACCTGAATCAGGACCTTTTATTTGACAGATGTAATTTGTCTCTAAATTGCACAGTTAACCAGAGAAATTAACCCTCCTATTTAATATTTTTAACAACTTTCCAACATTTAACCTAAAGCCAAAGCTTAATTCAGTGTTGATGCCGTGCTAGATAGTAATTTCCACTGTGTGAGTTCCACTGTATATTTAAGATCTTTGGGGCAGGAAACCCTGATTTTGCTGAGAGATTCCAATCAGCATGATGATGTGTAATAACTACTGTTATTACAATTTACAGCAACGATTTTTCTATTCCATTTAGGGAAGAAATTGTATATGGGAAAAGGGAAGAAAAGAAACCTCGCTCCAGTTTGTAATCATGCATTTTTATAGTGTGTTTTTGATTTATTGATCTGGCATCATCTTCTCCTTCTATTAATTTTCTTCTCATCACTTAGATTAAACAACTTGTCCTGGTATACTGAAATTTGAAGTCTTAGTGACTGAGAAAATTCAGGTGTTACTAAAAAGGAGTTGCTTCAGTTTACAAGTACTCACTTTAAAATTTAACTAGAGAGGATGAAATTTCTGGCTAAATTCTGATTTTATCAGAACTAATGATCTATCCCTATGTATCAGTGGCGATGACCTCTAATCTCACTAACAAAATGTTTGTTTACAGAAAAGCTATTTGCCGGATTTAGCATAATTGACCACAGTAATTACAGTGGGAGGAATTCATGTTTCATTTAGAAAACTCCTGGATAGCTTTTCTGGCAGCATAGGTAGTTTAAGCCTTTAATCTCCAACAAACATGTTTTCAACAGACTTAACCTACAAACTGTGGGGTTTAAGAGCCCTTGTGTTTGTTTACATGTCCAGAACCACACAGTTCTTGGCACGTATACCTAGGGGAGGTGTCAGCCTGGCGGCAGAGGAAGAGGAAGGCTGCAGAATAGGTTTACAGCATAGGCAGAGACAGAGCAGGTTTACCCTCCCTTGGCCTGCCTGCATGTTCTGTCCTTGCCCCACAGGGATCAGAACCCTAGCTGCAGGAGCAATTCAGATTACCTGCCCAGCCAGCAGTCATGCAGGTTTTTCCACGGGTGATAGGTGTGGACAGTATGTTAGCAATGACTATTTCCATAAAAACCTGAGGCCATTTTGAACCAGTGGCCTAGAGGAGCTGATATCCTCCAGGTGGGAAACCCCTCAGCCCTCCACACCCACAAATTCTCAGTTGCATCCTTCAGCTGAGGAGTTTAGATGAGAGCTGAGCAAAGTGAGATTGTCCTGACCTGTAGTACGTCACAGGCAGGATTAATCATACAGAATGTGTCAGGTTTTCTGTGCTATTATGCCGGCTTGCTTTAAAATTCAGTTCTTGGATAAGAGCTGATTTCTCCTTCTTTTGTCCAACTGCTTTTGTGGCAACATTCAAGGTTCCCTGATAGGAAGTGATCAGAAAATCCTCGCTTTAGGATTTAGTTCTCCTTCTGTGTGCTGAGCATTAAAGACTTGAGGTATTTTGGCAATATGTGTAAGGCTGGAAAGCAAAGCCAATGTTTGAGTGTCTGTTTTCAAACAATGCATCTCTATTTATAACCATGTGTATCTCTATACATTTAATCTTTTGCTATTCGTTAATCGTATCACAGGGTCCTCAACATTAATTAATGAAAAAAAATTCTACTTTCTTAAACTATTCAATTACTTTAAATGTGATTTTATAAAAGAAAAAGCAAAGGAAACCTGGGACATTCTACAAACAAAGGTCCATCCGCTTGAGACTGAAAAGTGAGAAGCCAGTCAGTACAGATAATGCGAATAGCTCTGGTAAAAGCGGTCTCCTAATTTCATGTGCTCTTAAACCAGAGGAGAATATTTGATGCCTTTCTGAGCTGAATCATCAAGGGTTTCTTGTACACCTAAACTTTCTTTTAGACTTTCAGGAAATTTAGGCAGACGTCAGCTACATTAAACTTTGGTTTTAGATGTGTCTTGGCCCAGAAAAGTAAGACACTTTCAGGTATCAAGATTTACGTTTCAGAGTGGAATGATGGTTTTCGGAAGAAAAAAAAGCATTGGCTTTCAGTTTTTCCTGATTCAAACAGGAAAGAAATACAATCTAATATTGCTTTTCATTGTGATTCCAAATGACAAGAATTCTAAGAACTACCAGCAAAGTGAAGAGTCACTGAATACAAGTTTATTGTTACCTCTTTACTAAAATGTTCACAGAATCTCAGCCATGTAGAGCTGAAATACAGCTTTCAAGGTCTCCAACCAAGAGCAAGTAGCCTTCAGGCCCTACTGCATTTAGTGTAAAAGCTCTGCACAGAGGATAGCCCTGGCAAGTGGGTTTGGGGTCCTTTCTGAATGCAGGTGTGAGAGCTCACTGCAACACCTCATCATTTCAAGATGAGTTAAGTAAACTGGCATATGTCAGAAGAGGTTTACTGTAATTCACTGTCATGGATTTGTTTTGGCTCACTTGTCTGTGCAATTGGCTAATTTTTTACCAGGAAATGAGTATGGGGCCACAGGGTCTTTTTTGGAGAGGAAAGGATGTTCACAGCTGTTCTGCCTGCCCACTGGAGCTGGACAGTGGAGAAGACCCTGCTATTGTACAGAGGTCCCTGTTTTGTGGGTTACACATAGTCACATCTTAGGCACCATGACCACCTGCCCCCCAGCCCTGCAAAAACCAGCTCTCCCTCAGTGGGAGCGAGTGGCTCGCAGCAGGACTGGGGCAAAAGCCTAAGAAAGAGAAACTGCCTTTTTCAGGGCCTTGGGTGAGACCCTGAAGGCTAAGATTCACTGATTTAAAATTGGTTTTGAGTGTCAGCAGTTGGCACTGCTCTGAGAGGAAAGAAATTTTACGTTGGATTTGGGGAAATGCAATCTATGCTGCTTCACTGCAAGAGTATTTAATTTTAAAATAAGCAGATCAGAATGGATTGAGAAATAAGGTGAAAACATGTTTTCTCAATAAATAAACAGCACCGGGGATATGATTTGATGTGACTTTTCCTAATGGAACAGGATTTTGACTCCAAATGGCAAATCGGACTTGTCAGATGATAAAGGTTAGCCTTGCCATTAAATAGTATCGCTATTTTGGCTTATGTTAAATATATGTGCTGCATAAAATAAACAATGTAGCATGGATAAGAAAAAACATCGAGAATACATTTAAGCTATCTTCCCATTTTTGTAGGAATCTGAATGCCACCAAGCACTCCACTCTGACATGAAAACAAACAGCCACTCTTTGTGGCAACGTTAAACTCTAGTGAGGGTTTGTGAGTCTTGTGAATCTAAAATAAGTTGATTGTTTGTTTTACTAGCAAAGGGAGTGCACCTTTTCCCTGGTAATGTTTTAAGTAATAGTTCTGAGAGTATTGCCAAACACACCTATCAAAAACTGAGTCACTAAATACATGAGAGGCTGATTCCTGCAGAACAAAAGGGGAGCTGTGACATTTTAACTAAGTTTTACTTCTTCCTTCAGGCTAAACCAATGCCTGATCACAAAACACATTCACATCTAGCATGCAAATTTTCTTTCTCACCATAATTCAAAGCAATATAAATTATAGTTGTTTACATCAAGCTTCCACACTCTTTTGAACATTGAGCTTCTCTTGATTTGGCTAGCAGAGTGCCCACAATGTAACCAATCAACTTCATTCCTTAAGCTGTACTGACATCATCCTGGCTAAAAAAACCAAGGAAGTAAGCTAATCGGAGAACTTCTGATTTATATTCTGTAATGAATACAAAGGGGCAGAAACCAAGGTCTTTTAAATGGAAACTGTCAGCAAAAAAGAAAACAGAAGAGAACTATTTTGGGAGGTGGCCAAGAAAGAGCAGAAGGGTCACGGGGGAAGAGGGGATACTAGAAAGCGAAGGAATGGTCTGGGAGATAATATATACCGCTGCAATATAGTCCCACCTGGTAATGTTATGTCCTCACAATGCCATGTCAGTCAGACTTGAGGAATGAATAGTGAAAAAGCATAAATAGCTGTTTCTGCTTGTGGGTCTGAATTTTGTAACATTTTATTTTGGCCCCAAAGAATATTCACTTAGACAAAGTATTCACTAAAAAAAAAAAAAAAAATATTTAAAAAAATCTTTAAGATGAAGAGGACTCTTTCAACTATCGAGCATCTTCTGTTTCAAACTCTGTAAATATATTTATGAGTCATTTCATTTCCATTTCAAAAGGCCATAATCTCATCTGCTTTCAAATTTTTTGCTCATTTTTCTTTTTTTTTTTCTTTTTCAGAAAAACCAATTTAGTTGAGTCACCTTGAAACCTCAGCTCAACATTCTGGTGTTGCCAAAATTTTTCTCCAGAAAAGGGTCACATCTGTACTCACTAAGGGTAGGATTTATCTAAAGGAAGATTGAAATCCTTTGTTTCTAAAGAAGGTTGAAATTCTCCCTTCAGGAATAGCCCCACTGTGACTCTGGCCCAGAGCTGAGTGCAGGGACATATTTCAGGAGTCCTATTCTCCCCACTGCTGCAGTGCCAGGGAGAACTACAGATGCAGGATGTGCTTGCTGGGACACTTCACTGCTGCTCCCATCTCTGTGCTGAGATCCTGCTGGACCATTACTTTTTCTTGTTCAAGTGCAAACTTTGAAGAGGTGTGGTGTACTGTGGCTGAAGCCATCTTTTCTCAGTCGGGAAAGAGGACACTATTCCTTAAGAGAAGTGTCACTGTGTGACCGGTAGTGTGTCCTAGGAGGCACAAGGTGGGAGAGATAGACTTGCTTTTGTGACTCACTGCCGCAAAAATTTCACTGGGAAAAGATTATTTTTTTTTCCAACGATTAGAGAGATGTTGAAGAGGGCACTAGTTCAAGAATCATAGTGTTTAAATAGTTCAGACCTTGAGTCTCAGACTTGTTCAAGCCGAGAAAAAGTGTGTGCAAAGGCATCTGTAACCACATGGCTCCGAAGATGGGGATTTACAAAACTGTTTTAACTTGATAAAATAGAAGGAACTAGTTCTGCTTGGATCCGATACCTTCTGCAAGGTCTGTCTCCTGATGCAGATCCTCAGCTGTGCTAGCTGTCACGCTGTGAAGTGTGGTCCCTCCTCCCTTTCCTTCACTGTTTATTCATTCCCCAGTTGTGAACTGGGGATCAGTAGCCCTGCAGCAGCTATTCTTTCACAGCGATACTTCTTTCTTAGAGACACTTCCTGAGATGAAAACAGTGGATCAGACACCATGGTTTCTTTTGTAGATAATAGTTGCAGGTCACAACTGGCTCTTCTGTTGGACTTTTTCTTAGTTATATTACCTTTGGTGTGACACAGGAAGAGCAAAACAAACCTGTGAATCTCAAAACCCCCTTTGGAGAACAGCAGATTTGTCAGCAAGGTAAGCAGGTTTACCAGCCCTGAGACCAGTTCTGCTATCTTCTCATGTCAGTAGGTGGGTTGAGCTGCTGGAGGAAGAGTGGCATGTACAGGATACAGACTGTTAGGCATTACTCCTGTGGCCATAACTGTGAGGATTACCTTCTCTGACAGTATATGCAGCAAGTAAAAGGAAGAATGGGTCATATACACCCTTAAACACAGCACCTTTAAACATTTTTGTCGTTGAATCAGATAATGAGAATCATGGAGGGAACAGCCAACACAGGAGTAGAAAGAACTATATTTTGAAAGCAAAAGGGAAAGGCAAGGTAAGAAAAATGCAAGCTAAATGAGCTGTGGGAAGACACAAACCAGAAATATCAATCCAATATAATGTTTTTTTAAAAAAAACACGTAATTACTTTTCAGCCAGAAAACAGTGGCATCAATCAATTATAAGTGTTCAACTATAATGGAAATAAGGTACTAAAGCAAATCATCTGATCCTACAATAAGCAGTAAAACAGCTATTTTAGAGGTTTTTAATATATTCTGCTTTGGCCTGAGATCAATAATCATTTGGGAGGGAGGGTTGTTTCTGACCTGGCTTATTCCAACAATTAGGTTCATAGTGCATCTCTGCAAACAATTGTAACAGCTGAAGTGTTAAGCATTTTGCAACATGCTATGGAAGATATAAATATACCCATAATCATAGATGGCCAACTGCTGGAAGTACAGTTTCTGCCCAAACCAATGATAATGGCAGATTGTAACGGAGAAGCTGATTGGACAGCAAAGCTAGACATGCGGTAATGATGCAAAATGTTAAATGACTCATTTTTGAATTGGTTCATAGAATCATAGAATGGTTTGGGTTAGAAGGGGCCTCAAAGATCATCTAGTTCCAAGCCCCCTGCCATGGCAAGGACACCTCCCGCTAGACCAGGTTGCTCAAGGCTCCATCCAACCTGGCCTTGAACACTTTCCAGGGATGGAGTATCCACAGCTTCCTTAGGCAACCTGCTCCAGTGTCTCACCACCCTCAGGGTAAAGAACTTCTTCCTTGTACCTAGTCTAAACCTGCCCTCTCCCAGCTTCCAACCATTACGCCTCATCCTGTCACTGCAGGCCCTTGTAAAAAGTGCCTCCCCAGCCTTCTTGTGGGCCCCCTTCAGGTACCAGAGGGCTCCTATAAAGTCCCCCTGGAGCCTTCTCTTTTCCAGCCTGAACAGGCTCAACTCTCTCAGCCTGTCCTCGTAGGAAAGATGTTCCAACCCTCTGACCGTCTTGGTAACCCTCCTCTGGACTCACTCCAACAGCTCCATGTTCCACCCAAAGTTAATGATTTGAGCCTCACTGATAATAATTCTCTTTCACGTTTGTGCTACGTTGCAGTGAGTGTGGAAGCACACTCCAAGAAGTGCAATCATTGCTCAGATACTCACACACTATCTGCCAAGAAGGTATGTGACCTGACTTCCAAAACTGCAAGCAAATTCACAGGACTGATTTACCATACCTGTAGTACATCTCTTGTAAACCATTGTGTGTTCATACGCAACTGTTAATTTCATCATGTTTCCTAAACTGTTTTGCCAGTTTTAGTGATGGAAATATTTGTTTAGGTTTTATGGGCAGTCAGACTTCAATTCTTATTTCCTGGCATTTAGCATCTCCATGCTCAGTGTTTATGTCTCTTCAGTGTCATTTTAAAAAGTCTCAGACTCAGCTGCTTCCAGTGAGTAGGAAAAAAATACACCTCACAGCACTGTCTTTCATGAAAACCACAGGCCAGCCAAACTACTGATACGAGTTCAATTCTACTGTTCAAATGACCTATGAAAGAATTAACTTCCTGACTTTTTCTCTAACACAAAGACAAAAACAAAACCAGTGACCACTGGAAAGTTGAAATATTAGTTCAATTTACCCTTTATACACTCTGAGGATCAAAGACCTTACCTAACAAAGCCTTTCTCATTATTTATACATTTGTCACTAGCAAAACTTCCTTACAGTGATAAACTTTGCTCAGGCAAAGTCTTTCTGCCTTGCTACAGGGCTGCTTTAATTCATTTGTCAAGAAGAAACAGAAATCTTATTCAGAAATCTTTAAATAACTTTCCGTTTGTGCGACTTCTTTATTGCCTCCAAGTTTCTCGAAACTGTAATCTGCAGGTACTGTGGTGTTAGACTTGTGTGAGCTCCAGACATAGCCAGGGAAAGAGTTTTTCTGTACTGTCACTGACACACTGGCTGTCTTGCTCTGGGGCCTTCATACATGGAGGGCTTCTGGCTCAGCTCATATTTACAGGCATCCATTCATCCATTGTATAACCTCTCTTCTCTGAACTGAATGCAGTTATACCAGACGTCTCTGATTTAAAGGTATGGAATTTTTTCTTTTTACTTACAGGAAAGGCTATAAGGACTGCCAAAGAAAAATGCACAAATAAAGGAAACAACAAGCTATTTCTAATAAATAACATCTGGACAGAGCTGCATTATGGAATTTTAATATTAAAATTAGCAGTGTTTACAGCTTGTCTTGAATGACGTCAGTCAAACCCCTCTCATCAATCTTCTGAAAAATAAAACAAAGCTAAGAGTTATAAAGCAACATCTTGGAATAGTTATGGCATTATTGATGTGCAGCTGATGGAAGTTTTATGTATTGCATCAAATCAGACAATGAACTCAGAACGTCAGCTTGCAATGTTGCACTATTATGCATGTTAATCCTTCATTCTGAGTAGTTTAGAAAGAGATGCGTGGATTCCAGTAACATTTGCTGAACTGCCACGTGGTCAAAAGAAATGCCACATGAATAGACTGGCCATGATGGGTCGTACTAAGGCCAAGAAGATCATCTTTATTTTTCTAATCCTATGAGTCAAGATGCCTTCTTTATTATTGAGCTTGTGTTCTCCATGCCTCACCCCATTCTGTCCAGTTTGACATTTGGACTGGTCAGTTGGAGATTTCATGCTGCATTGAATGTTAGTATTAGTCAGATATGTTGCTGACCACCTTCATTCCATATCAACAGATCATAAATGCCATGATCTATCCAACTGAGATCTTCAAGACCCGAATATTTGAGTGCTTGGGTATTGCAGCACTTAGAACTTGCAAACATCTGAATTTGCGTTTTATTTGTTAAGTGGGACTTGCCCCTGCTCTTGCTTTGTACACAAAACTAAAAATACTGTTGCATAAGTCTTTCTTCCCAATCTGTTTCTTGGGGGAATGTTTCAATTTATAGCCTCTATGTATTAATTCTTTTCCTGTTTGGTGTGAGTAAGATAACTTTCTCACCCAATCCATTGGTACCTCAATTATTCCAACAACGCCTCATTTGTGCCATTCAAAAAATACCAGCCTTTTATTTCTCAATGACTGGGGTTTGGGGAAGGGAGGAATTTGGGTATACTGCACAATTTCAACAGATTTCTGTAAACACGTATCAAAGATTTAATGTTATCACATGACGATGATGCCGGTGCAGGAAATATGGGCCCATCTGATTTTGTTTCATTTATATGGGAATGGACCTCAGCAATTTCTTTTTTAAGCATCACACTGCCCCTGTCCTTCCATGATAATCATTTGACACTCTGCCATGTGGTACAATGTTCAGTGACCTCATCTTCAGATGAGCACCTTGAAACTTCAGATCCATTTTAAAGCTGGACCTGAGACAAGAATCACACAGGAAAAGATAATTTACTTTCTTTGAATCTTAGCTGGCTATCCTGAAGTCAGATGCTTATAGAATGCCTTAACGCTTTCTACTTTTTCCTTTAGGTCTCATTTTTCTTGTTTGCTTCTTGTTCACATAAATCTAATAAAAGATTATTATTTTTGAGAGCAATCTGAGACACTTCAATAATAGTTTCTCAGCAGGGATCAGTGGCATCTGAGTAACTCCTTGCAGCTTTGGCTGACATGACTGGGATATGACTGGCAAAGAATTAATTCAGTTGCTAGATAAGTAAAAGAAGAGGAGTTGGTTTCTTTTAGGACTGGAAATTGAGATGCCTGTAGTCCCGTCAAAAAAAAAAGACACTCTTATGAGTCCCATTCTGCAAGCAAAAATGTGTGCTTATCCTATCCTGAATGATGAAGGTGATCAGCTCTTTGGCTAGTATTTGTCACTCTTACATCACTGCATTGCAATTCTAATAAATGTTCCTTCATCTTTGCCTCACATCTTATCACTTACATCAGTCCTGAGGCGCAGCAGGTTCCTGCTAGGTGCCTTCTCAATATACAGGTTTCCCTCCTTACCACCAATCCTTTATGGGTGATTTCTGTTTTTTCCTTTACATTTAACTCTCATTAATTTTAATTAGACTCAGATTAAGCCCAAACCCTTTAGCCCAATTTATAAGAAAAAGGAAAAAAAACATAGCGTGCCTGCCAGATGAATTTTCCCAGAGCTCTCACAGCTCTAATTTACACTACAGACACACCAGGATGTGGTTGGAAGAAGCCTTTCGTTTCCTGCCTGTGCATGCTTTGGATGCATGACCTCAAGATGTCAAAAAGTCAGTGGGTCATGGGGACAAGTCCGGCTTTGTGGGTTATGCTTTCTGGCTTGTAGATATGAAGCACGTAAACAACTTGTGAAGATATAAGATTTAGTTTTAACAGCTCAAGAGAAGTCACTGGGTTAGCTTTTCTGCTGAGAGAGACTTACATATTCTGGCCTAAAACTTCTCTATTGCTTCAGCTTTTCATATGCTAAACAGGGAAAATGTGTCATGAAATGACATATTAAAATCCAGAAAAAGATTTTATCAGCATTTAATTTTTTTAAAAATATGTCTAGCTGATGAACACCCCCCATACCTAGTCTTTTGGCTTTGTTCTTCCTCTTCATTATCTATCATGTAAAACTGACTTCTGTTCAGCTTCTAAAATGTGTTGATCTCTGCAGAGGTAAGGATCCTTGAATCAGATTTAACCTTGGTGGCCTGCCATCCAGAATAGAAAGAGCAATCTTAATGGGATGCAGGTGCAGCTGAACTGTACCATTGATGTGAAGGAAGAGACCCTCAGGGGCTCCTAAATGTCCCTCATGAAAATCCACCATAACTGTAAAGGACTGAGATGATTTCTTTGCTTTCTGGAATCCCTTCTTCAGTGACCTCACATGTCTTACCACAACACTTCCGAAGAGCAGGGTCCTTTGTGCTTATCAATGATTTGACAAAATACCTTGTATACAGTTTCTCTGCAACTGTTGCAAATGCCCCTTTGAACCAGGGCACCTCTGTCCTTCCCTAGCGCTCCTTAAAAGCTATATCATACAGGAATATGACTCAGAAAACAACCCACCCATCAGTCTACATGCATTACAGGGGCACAGATCTCCAGTGAGGTCTGATGGCCAAAATGAAAGTCCTCTTTGACTCCAAGTATAGCTGCAGAAGGCCTTTTTTTCACTTGCTTAGAAACGAAATAATATCTCTTTCCTATGCTTTCACTCTTCACTCTACCACACTGGTGGTTTGGAGACATAAAATAGAAGTGTCTG
Organism: Leptosomus discolor; assembly: GCF_034619465.1. Lineage (NCBI taxonomy): Eukaryota > Metazoa > Chordata > Aves > Leptosomiformes > Leptosomidae > Leptosomus > Leptosomus discolor. Next base: position 74,438,616 of record NC_141392.1, on the reverse strand, counting down.
AGAGACACAGTTTTTAAATGTTTATAGCATGTGAGACTTAATGTCCTTATCTATCTCAACTCGCAGTGATGTGACACCTTTTCCTTAGTAGATGGGAAATTACCATATGGAATTTCCAAGAGACTGAGGTCTGCTGAACCTCAAAGTCTGATGCTCTTCTAACTGCTTGCATCAGTTGCTATAACCAGGGAGCCCTGAAAAATATACTCAATACTTGATCAGATTAATTATCATCTTTCATACACAGATTCATTTTAGATATGTGTGACATGCACTTTGGGTAGGTAAATATTTACCCTGCTAAATGCTTTTGCACCAAGAGATGAAGACCGTTGACTGCATTCACACTCCACAGCACTCAGCCCTGGGTCTCTCCTGGGCCCTGTGTGATATCCTCAAGCCTTATTATTTTCTGTGCCTTTTATTCAGTTCAAAGGGTCTGAAACAATGTGAGGACTGTGTTGGAGCATGTCAACGTTATGCTTTTATACCATTAAGCACAGGGGATCGTCTGCATGTCCTGGAGGTGACCAAGAGTGCAAAGTCTGCTGGAATACTGTGCAAGTTCAGGACTGTGCAGTCTCAGTCACAGTGCTTATTGTTAGAGGTCCCTGGAGTGAGCTTCCCCCAGAACTGTACCTGGGGTTTTGGTTTACAAAATTCATTCGCTCTAAAATGGAACTCAAGACTGAATAGTATTTCTGCAGTGCAGGCAGGCACCGACTGGGACCAGAGAGCAAACTACAGACCCAAACACTACCTGACAGTGACACACTCACACACACACACACACACATTGTAGCCCTGATACCGATCAGACTTTCTAACACTCATCAAAGCTATGTACTGTTTCTGCTCTTGGATGATAATCAAAAGCCTTAGGGACAAAATCTGTTCTCCTCCCAGATCTTGGGGATGCTGGATGGATGCATTGGTCTTGCTTTCCTGCGAACAACACTGTCATTGACTTGAACTCAAGTAATTTTCCTCGTAGGCCGGGTATTCAATAACGAATCACTGATAACAGACTAAGATGCTCCTTATAGTCCTTTTAAATAACATTATGAGTGTCAGTGCTTGCATGCATTGAAGGAAAAAACCCCTACATTCAGTGATTAACACCACCTGATCCAGCCTTATCCTTTATTCCTTCTTATATTGCTATTATTTAAAAACAATAAAACTACAGCTGCTTAAATGACCCTGCTGATTTTTTTTAATTTATTTTTTTACCTAAATAATCATCTTCATTTGATTTGGAAAGAACAGCCTGAACAAGTTAGTCATTTATTTATTTTTTCTTCTAAGTGGGTCCTGTCAGGAGAAACTTTTATTCATTGCTGGTATTCTCATCCACAGATTTCACCTCCAGCTGTGCTCCAGTGTTTAGATTCCCTGGGTGGGCAGTACTTTTATTACTGCATACTGATGTCAACCATCAGGAGCAAAAGAGTAGATGGTGTCAGTAACCATCAGGTAATGGGACAGTTCAGAGTTAGCTCTGCTTCTTTCAGAGCAAGTGAATTCCCCTCATCACTGCCTGAGTCATCTCACCATTGAGGTCTCCAGGAGTTTTGCCACTGACATCAGCAACAAAGTAAGATCCAATATAAACTAACTGCCTGGTTTAAAATACCTGTGGCCATATTATCTTGCAGTACTGCAGGGCATTAATAACTTTCACCTTGCTTTAATGCCTCTCACATCAATGCTACACCAGTCTTTCAGCCATTTGGGCTGTTTATACATTGCCAGTGTTACATATAGTTTCATAAAGAGCCACATATTATTTATAAAAGAGCCTGGTGGGGTCCTCATAGACCTGATGCCTTTTTTATTTTTAACCTACTTTTTCTTCAGTTTAGGTCTTGCCTGTTTCAAACTGAAGTGGACTGTGATGTGGTAGCCAACCTGACTGCCAAAATCAGAGCATGGGATCTCATCCAAAATTCACTGTGGTCAAGGAGAAACCTGCCACTATTTCAGTGGGATTTGCACCAGGCACTCTTGAATCTCCTCTCTCATATTCAAGTTTTGCATCCCTGTAATGCCTTTAGCTTCTTTGGAAGGTATCCTGATCTGCAGGAGGGAGAAGAGAAAAGCGTTTCCTTTTGTATTTATTTTCTTTAAACATTTTCTTTTGCATTGTTTCAAATGCTTTTGATTTATAGATCAGCACACACCCAAAAACAGTCCCTGAAAGCAACAAGGATTCAGAGGCTTGTTTGCACAGCTTTAGACCAAAGTCTGCTTAACTGTGAAAAATAACATTTTTGTAGGCTATTACTTCTTAAAAAGCTGCTGGTGCCTTCTGGAAATCTTTGAGGAACAGTTTGTTTAGGAGTGAATCTGCTTAGGATAATATACAATTTTATTTTCTGGTCTCTATCTGCTAAAAGTCTCAAACAAAGTGACTAGAAAAGATACTCAAAACTGCAATGAGAAAAGTACAAAGAATAAAAATCGTGTTTAGGAATTAGAATCCCCACATGGAACAGAGCCAAATGCTCTTACAAATGATATGGCCTTAATGATCTGTTTTTAGAAAGAGACCAAATCTCTGGGAGTTTTTCAGCTGGAGTGGAAAGCTATTCAGATTACTTTTTTTAATGCAAAAAAGCAACAGTTTTCTGCTGATGTAAATACCATATACACAGACAACAACAAATGGCACGTAGACCAGCAGAAAATTTGACAGAGGCCCTATATCCTCTAACAGTGATCTCAGGAAACTAAGACTTCACATTACCCTTAATCAGAATTAAGATATAAGAGTGAGGTAATGTGGGGAAAAAATTCTGTAAGCCAGCAAGACATTTCCAAGTGTGAGGAACCATTTCTTGACGTAAAATGATGCTGTCAGTACTTTCATGGCTGCCCCTACACTTCTATAAGTGGCTTGGTAGAGACAGGAGCAGACTTCATTGCTGTCAGCTGCCATCTGATCAGGCAGGACTGCATGCATGTGGACCAGAGGAGAATGTTCTTGAAACTGCCTTACTTTAATCTTCAGAGCAGTCTGACATTCAGACTCTGCTTCTCAGGTTTTTTGCCACAGTTAATCTTATGCTAAGCCCATCTCAGTATAGAAATGTGTCGGTATTCTTAGCGATGGAATCTCTTTTCTGTTCCACTTGCTCCCTATAGAATTTAAAACACAATCCTGTCTAACCTTTTCCTGATTTCCTCCCTCATACTTAATCGTTTAACTACAAACTGCATCAACACAATAAGCACAACTCTGAGAATCAAGTTGATTAGCCAGTTCCCTGTTCCTCCACCATCTGCCCAGCTCAAGACATTGTCAGAGTACTGAGAGCTTTACAAATTCCCTGTCAATAGTTTATATTATCACAATTTTGCAATCATAAGTGGATGTCTAAAAGTTATACAGAGAAACAACCTCTTACTATGTATTGTAGTAAGCTAATTCATCTATGTAACTTTCCCTTTACCATTACTTAATAATACATCAACTTTTAGCCTTGCATTTTATAAGAGTTAATGAACTCCAGTATACTGAGCTCTAAGGACATGGGAGAAGTCAGTATCTTAGCTGGGTCCTGATGTTTTTACTTAGTTTAATTCAGCTCTTACCAAACAAAACTCTTGTTGAAGTAAATGAATATTTAACTCAAAAAACAATTGAATAAAGACAGAGAATCAAATTCAACATTCATTTGATTAAATGTCTTTTGGCACAAGAACAGCAGGGTTTGACCTTAAGCAAAATTTTCAGGATTGGACCAATATTCTTATGCCCCTGAAAAAAGGATCTGAAAAAAACTAAAAGGCAGAATTCATAAATTTCCTATATTAACCAAACAATGTGTTTTTACTGATGTTAGTTTCCTATGGGAAAGTTTGCAGTCAGTGTTCTGCATGGGAGGGGACACTGTACAAGTCACATCTATCCAATTCAATCTACATGAATGTTCCTATTTTTTTCCTTAACCACTGGAAAATTAAACTGCAAGAGAGAGCAATTGTATAGACGCTTTCTATCTTTTTTATCAGTTTCCAGAATCCCTTCTCAGAACACAGCCTTGTCTGACCCTGTGTCAATCAGGCACATCTGCCCCATTTCAGCATTCACATCAATACGCTACTATAGGACAAATCTTTAAGTTGATCACTGCCTTCAGGCCCAGCTTAGCCTTCAAATTGTGTAAATACTTCCTATTCAAAGCCTGTCTTTATTTCCCTGACAAAAATTGAAGGTAGCTGTTGTGATACCTAATCTGTCCTTTTTATCCAGATGTGAGTAACAACAACAAAAATAACCCAGACTCAGAGGAAAAGAAATTTCAGCCATAGGCTTGTTTACCTTAAAATGACTGTCATTTTTTCTTCCTTGAGAGGAACATGTTTTGTCTGCTTTACAGGAAACAGTTAACTGAAACATGGAGTCCTCTCCCAGCATTTTTCAGATGAGCAAAGCTCAGACCGAAGTCCATATGGTATTCACCCATAAACACAGACACACGACAGGAAAAATGCATTTTAAGTCTGTGCACTGTGTGTCTTGGAAGAAGTTTGTCAAACAATTATGAAAAGAATTCAGCTTCCTCGTAGCACCCTGGGAATGTACTCAGACACTGGATCGGTTCTCATCTGGCTTCAAAGAAAACATTGAATAGGTCCCATTTTTATGGAATAGTGTTTATAATGTAATTTTACTTCTCATTAGGGATGTCTTTCTTTGCCAATGTTACTTTCAAATAGGATGATTAATATTTAAAGTCACTTAATTATCACACATTAACCCACTTCCATAACTGGTTACGGATATCCTTTGATGTATAAAGGAACGAAACTTACCACTGCAGTGTTCTCATAAAGTGAAGATGTTTGGAACACGAAAAGGAGAGTTTTCTTCTCTCTTATGCTCCCTCTTTTTGGTCAAACAACTTAAATTCCTCAGCATTGTTAGATTCGTGTCTGAACATCTATTTTTTGAAAAAAACTCATTTCACTTTGTCTGAGCAGGTTTTTTTCCAGCAAGGTGCCAGTTATGTTAAACTTTTGAATCTGTCATGCTGGGAATTTCCACATGCAGGGAACAATATTGTGCAGAGGCCACTTGCCATTTGCCAAGCTAAACTTCCAGTTGTTTGCAATAGTCATGTTACACAGTATTTCCCACTATTAACATTAAAAAGTCACTATGCAAACAGGTGTATTTCTTCTCTTGGTTTCACACCTAGCTCCCAAAAGCATTAGTGTATAGGTGAGAAGGTGTCAAATGGGAAGTCTTGTTAGGGGAAAGAAGGTTTTACAAAGCCCCTGCAGATGAAACAGAAAAATCATTCCAGCTTTCCATCTCTCTGGACACGACCGGATTCAGTGGCAATAGATTGCCAGTCCCAGCATTGTCCTGTCCTGCACTTTGATGGAGGATTAAGAAATAAAATTGTGAAGCAGGTCCAGTAACATTGAATTAGAAAATCTGTATGCAGTGGGGTGGGCAGATTGGATTAAAAGGTGTTCAAATTGCCTGCAAGCAATGTATCCGAAAAAACTAATTAACTTAATGGAAAGGGCTAGCTTCAGTTTTCTGAGATTCTCTCTCTTCTTCCATTCACATGTCTACAAAAGACAGACAGTTGCAACACAACTCTAACTAGGATGAAGTGCTTTATTCACTGTGAATGGGAATGTTAGGGGAAAAACATTCCAAAAAACATTCTTTGCAATACCAAAAGAGATAAAATTGAAGAGTGGTACAAGACAACCTACCTAAGCCTCCTCAGCTGAACTACTATTTACCAGTGTTCACTGCTTATAGCAAAGTGCTTTCATGGACCGAAGACATACTGCCAAGTAGTTTTTTTGAATGATGAATAAATCTACGTTTCTTTTCTCAATTTCTTTGCATAGTCTTTTATAGCCTGTGGACTGCTGACTTCACCAATCACTAAACTCATTTGGGAATAACCAGGTATCTAAAAATATGATTCTCAGAGCAGGCATGCTGAATACTGTGATGCATTAGCCACCCTGTCAGAAATTTTGAGGGAGTCTCAAAGTCCTCCAAACTCATGAGCTTTGACATCACTGTCAAAGAAGCACCTAAATTTGGCACCAGACTCTAGTATCCATCTTGCATGTTGTCGCATGATTTTTTAGATTTACCATTAGGTGCCCAGATGATATCTACACCAGAAAATGAAACAAGGCCATGATGTAGGCTTGACCACTAGTCCAAAATCCTGTTTTACTGTTGAACTGGGAGAGCAGGTATACCATATGGGTGAGCCAGTGCTCTTCCAGATAGTGCCCAAGTGCAATGCAGGAGGTGGCAGATGTCAGGAGACCAGCAGACATGCCTGCTCTCCTCCAACCCTATCCCAACTGACTACACTTCCTTATTCTTCCCAATACTCCCACAAACCCTACATATCATCCCACATATGCTAGGGACTGGATGCACAGCAATTTCTTGCTATAAGAACATCATTTTGCTGCAATGCAAGACAGCACTCATATTATTTTGGATACATTAAACTCAAACATGTGACACCTTAGGTTTATAACGGCCAAGTGCTGTCCAGGGCTGAGTGCCAGATTGTATAAATAGTATTCATCTGTGTTCCGCAGTACAAATCTAAGTCCAGGTCTAGGTGCCCCAGGGGCAGAAAGATAGGCATCTAGATGCTTAGTCCAAACAATGCAACAGTACTGTTTGTGAGAGATTAATCAGTCTCAAGGTACATAGTTTTTTCCACAGATCATAGCAACATCAGGTGGATTATTTGGGAAATCTGTATTGTTCTCCTTTATTCAGGTGCCCACGTTTTACTTAACTAGTGTTTTATTTGCCTCTGCGTTATTCTGTATCCTCCCTGGAGACCTCTTACACTGATTGAGTGGCCATATAGCTGAGAAACAGAATAGAAGGTGAGTGAATACACGATACGTGATAACAAAATGCTTTTATTGGAATGGCAATGTTAAGAGCCATAGACTATGCTTACAAAGCTTTATCCTCTAAGTGCATCTCGACGCTGCAATATGCTCATAATGAATTATTCTAAATAAAAAGTTCTCTCACACAATTCATTAGGCAGTCATCATCCCAGTTACCACATGTTTTCTTCCTTTCATGTAAAAGCATTACAGAAAAAGAGTGCAAAGCAATAATATTCTTATGTCTTGGTCATAACTTGGCTGACACCTGTCAAAAAATTGTGAGGTTGGAGGAATATAGGATTGCGTCAAATAAAATGTTCCCAAAAAATAGAAATGGAACTTGATTATAGTCCCTTGTTCCACTTTCTGCTACCCTATCTGTAAATTTTTAATTAAATTTTTTAAAATTGCTGTACATTGTGTCTTACAACAACTAGAAGAAAACATCCATAGCATACATGAAACTTCATTAACACAAATGTAAATGAATAGTGTATTTCATGCTTCTTCATGAACATTTGCTGAGGCTCAGCTGCATCTACCTGAAAAAAAAAAAAAAAAAAAGAGACAGGACTATTGGGCCCCTTTGTTCATAGGCTGACTTTTAACACTTTTAATAGGCAAACTCAGTTTTGTTGATTGAAAAGCACAAATCGTTTCTTACCTTGCTTCAGTGAAAAGGGATTGCGCTAACAAATACCTGCTTTCTGTACTTTTGAAAGCTGTGGCTTACCAAAAGGTGGTAAATCAAGTATGAAAGCATATACCAGTTTTTTAAGGCATCTGCAAAACGAGCATCAAGTACAAAACTGCATGGCTGCATAAAACAGAGCATTAGACTAGTAGAAACTCACTCTGCCACTTCAAATTGGTTCAGACAACCCTAAATAGGTATTTTGTCCCAGCAGACCTGGTGTTGCCTCAGGTTTTGTCTGTCTGTGCCGCTCTAGCTTTATACTGTGTCAAACACTTTATACTGTGTCAAAAATGTTCTGCTCTCCTGCAGCCAGCATAAACCAATCTAAAAGAATAAAGCCAGTATGCATATCACATACTCCAGTTAACTTTGCAGGGTTGGTATCACACTGCCTGATCTGGATTAAATCTGCACAATCTGGTGAACCATATTAAGGAACATGGATTGTTCAACAACTTAATTTGGTTGAAAGACATTATAACCTACTCACAGGGGCCGCTCAGACAGTAGACCTAACAGGGCCAAGGGGCTGTGAGGAACACAGGGAAAAAGCTGATGGGTAACAAGCTGTTTTCTCATTTCTCTGTACCTGAAGTACTCTAAAATCCATCTGCTTCTTTGTATTTTGTGGAATTTGATGTGCTTTCTAGAGGCAAGGCTCTGACTTACGGGTTACAGTCATGGCTTGGGACAGCTGTGAAGCCTTCCCATGCCCACTTGTCAGCCTCTCCATTTTCCATGTGTGTCCCTCTCCCCACAGGGAGGGCTCAGGCCCTTGTGAGCCACAGCAGCACACAGAAGTATGTTTATCGTTCATTAGTAAGGGAATACTACAAGATCAGCTAAGATAGGTCTGCAGTCAGAAGGAGAGCCATGAAAGTAATAAGTGACAAAGGGGTGTGCAAAGTTTCACAGTTTTTTTGTTGCCCAATTTTAATCTGCTTGAGTTTGTGGATCAGCTTTTGGTGATTCAAATCCATGGTTGTTCCAGGTAGGGGTTTCCAGCACATGTCCACCTAAACATACCAAATTGAAGTTGAAAATGAATATTCTTTAAATATGACAATTTTTAACAAACTTTTATATGTTTATTTCTCAATGAGTTCCACAGTGTTTCAAGTCCTACACATTCGTCCCAGCTGGTTCATAACATTCACTAACACTTTATGGAAATAACGTAGAATAAGGCTTACAACAAAGAGTGAAGGACTGTAGATGGGCAATCAGTAAGGTAAGTACCTGAGGAATACAAGATCAACTGCAAGAGTTTTAACAAGGCCAAGTGACAGGTCTCGCACTTCCATCACAACAACCCCATGCAACACTATAGGCTTGGAGAAGAATGGCTGTAAAGCTGCCAGACAGAAAAGGACCTGGGGGTGCTGGTCGACAGCTGACTAAACATGAGCCAGCAGTGTGCCCAGGTGGCCAAGAAGGCCAACAGCATCCTGGCCTGTATCAGAAATAGTGTGGCCAGCAGGAGTAGCAAGGTGATCATGCCCCTGGACTCAGCACTGGTGAGGCTACACCTCAAATACTGTGTGCAGTTTTGGGCCCCTCACTGCAAGAAGGACATTGAGGTGCTGGAGCGTGTCCAGAGAAGGGCAACGAAGCTGGAGAACAGGTCTTATGAGGAGATGCTGAGGGAACTGGGGCTGTTTAGCCTGGAGAAGAGGAGGCTGAAAGGAGGTTGTAGCGAGGTGGGTGTTGGTCTCTTCTCCCAAGTACCTAGCGATAGGATGAGAGGAAATGGCCTCAAGTTGTGCCAGGGGATGTTTAGATTGGATATTAGGAAAAAATTCGTTACTGAAAGAGTGGTAAAGTATTGGAACAGACTGTCCAGCGAAGTGGTGGAGTCATCATCCCTGAAGGCGTTCAAAAAATATGCAGATGTGGCACTTTGGGACATGGTTTAGTGGGCATGGTGTTGTTGGGTTGATGCTTATGGTCTTAGAGGTCTTTTGCAACCTTAATGACCCTATGATTCTGTGATACTATACCTTAAGGTCAATAGCTAGGAGATCTCTGTGACTTACGAATCTCTGATATCCTATCTTTGGTGTTGACATCAAATGGAGTAGGAATGGAAAGAGAGGCTACCACTATGTAACAGTGTACCTGGTGACCCTTTTCATACCTCCTTTTTCTTCCCTTCTAACCCTTAACCCTTTTTTTTGGATTTGAGCCTCCAAGGACAGTCTTATGTTTCTTCCTCTCTAGCTTCAAGGAACCATGATCTAAATTTTTTAAATCAAAGTAACAACTTCAGGCCTTTGAAAATGATAAGAATATAAAGGTTAAGGTGAAGGCCCTCCCTATGTATAATGGAGGAGATGGAGGTTGAAATATAGGAGAAGGGTTGAGAGCTAGCTCAGTAATCCAGGAGCATGTCAAGACAGAGGAGTGGCTCTGGTTCATGCAATAGAAGTAGTCCTTGTCAAGTGGGGGTAAACCAGGTGTAGGGCTGACTTTGAAACACACAAAAGAGTGCAAGGCTTCTGCTGTTGCCTGTGGCGTAATATTCATAGCAGACAGGACAGCAAAAAGCAGCTTTTTATATACAGTGACTTAATGGGATGAGAATGGAACTGAAGAGGAAAGAGTGTCAGTAGAAGATCTATGTTGAGGAGATGGGAAATTTGAAGGTATGCATACAGAGTGAAATGCTCCCATTCGCAAAAGTGTTAAGCTACTCTAGACACCACAATATAGCAGTAGTTTTGGAACAGAGGTTGCCTCCATTTCTTACCAGCCCTGTAAGCCATCACACAGTTCAAACACGCTGAAGAACAACCAGAAACTGTCCTCCATTAGATCACCACATATAGAACAGGATATCATGATTTCATCCTTTAGAAGCACACTCTTTCAAGCAACAACAATATTAACAACAAAACCAAAAATAACAAGGCATTAAAATATATTCTCTGCTTTCGCTTCTTACATTGAGTTCTATATGCTCACAACACACATGTCTCCACTCTGCCTGCAAACTACACTGAACAGATGGTCCTTATGGCAGCCCAAAAGTTAAACCTGCAGCTTAATCCCTAGAAAGAATCTGAGACACCACAGCTCAGTGCTGACTGATGTTGTTCTTAGAAAGGAGAAACCACAGAGGCAGAAACACTTACAAAAATATCCACAACCAAAATAAAGAAGCAGCATCCAGTGGACTGAACAGCCTTTCTGCTAAACTTTGGTTTTGCCTCATTCTTCTTTAGTCCCTTTGCCATTAGCACATGATGTCATCTCTTGTTGTCCTTCCATTTGCTTAGCATCAAACTAGCAGATCACACTCATCTTCACCTTGCTGCTGACAGTCCTGATGGTAAAAAACGTATCACAGCTTTAAAATTAGGGTTGCTGGAGGGGCAGTTTTTTTCTTCAAAATACACACATATATTCATGAAAGCATCAGGTAGAAGGACAAGTCTTATCCAGATGACCTTATTTACAAACAGAGCTCTAGTAGTTTACTACAACTAATCTGCTCTCTACAGCTACAGAGAAGACAGGTAACTCAGCCTGAGTGCTTGCAGATGCTTCGCTGGCATTGCTAGGAGCAGGTAGGCAAGGTTAAAGTTATTTAGATGAGCCCATAACAATGGGATTCTGTCTTTATTCTTCAGTAATGCTGGACTGAACCCACAGGTATTAAGATGAGACAAAACAATAAGAAATTCTTGAGAATCTTAAATGCTGAAAAAAGCTGAAGCATTAGCTGAAGTATTTTTAGACTTTAAGCTCTCCAGGGCAGTGATTGTCTGCTGTTGAGTATTGTACAAAGCTGAGCGTATTGCTAGCTCCAAACAAGCATAATATCTCTACCATTGAAGCTCTTCACATTAGATAAAAGTGGAAAATACTGGTACAAATAAATAGGAAGACAGAAATGCTTTACTCAGAGACAACATCTGTAAATCAAATTACGGAAAAGGATTCCCTTTCCAAATTCTGGGATAAACAGGCAGCTTGATAATGTATTTCCATAACAATCAGTTTGTCGTATGTACTGTCTGCTTACTGCAGACAAAAGTAAGGAAATGACTGCCAAAGTGTACAAGTTGACAATTATAATTCCAAAGACAAAGATTTCCTAATGCCTCTGACTCAAATACATTAAATTACATCAACTAGAGAATACTGTAATTGAAGAAAAAATTATCAGTTGAAATTTCTTCTTGAAAAGGCAAAGAATTCCTAATCAAGAGCATGATTTTTCAGTCCTTTGCACCCCAGGACATTACAACTGTGAAAACTGAGTAACATGGAAGATAGTACAATTATACATCATCATTCTCTACTCATTTACATTAAAATTCCATTTTTCATTTGCCATACGCAAATATAAATAACTTCACAAGATGTAATCATGCTCCTGGTGTTTTCTAAGATAATAATAGTCCATTCAATAGTAGCTTAAAACCACAGGCGTTGCAAAACCCAAATGGGGTAACAGAATGTATTGTTCAAACTAAGAAAACAAAGGAAGTTCATCAAGGTCCTTACTTGACTATAGCTGTCTTCAGACATAAGCTTTGAGATGTATTTCTTAACCGATTAATGAGTAGACACCTGGGAAAAAAAAAAAAAAAAAAAAAAAAAAAAAAAAAAAAGACTGCCAAATTGTAACTTGTTTGCTTAAAGAGCACAACAGTGACTGTACAAAAAGAAGTTATTACCATAGAATTTATCCAGAAAAGCCAGCTCTACAAGAGACCAAAGCTGCTTCTCCCTTTTAAACCTACAGACAAGGTAAAAAATATGGCTACATAAGTATTGGTCAAAGAAAAAAACATTCAGGTCTACTACAAGATAAATGACGAAAAGATTTGGGATTTAAAGGATTCTGAAATAGATACTCTCAGTAATTTTGTCAAAACATTTGAAAAAAAAAATTTCAATGAGAAATATAGGAAAGGAAAAATCAACAGCTATGACATATAGGATTCACAGGACAAATACGGGGCTCATCAAACAACAGAAGTATTCCTTGAAGTAGTTGGGAAAATGCTGGAAGTAACTCAGACGACTTATTGTTTTTACTCTGATCATCACACATCTTGTGGAGAATAAAAAGAACCTCCCATTGCTAAGATCTAACCCATTTCTTTGTGAAGAAACATCACCCCAGCAAGTGAGTTTCAAAGATTTTGCGGTTTGCTATTGGGAGGCAAATAGAAGTGGGCAGTTTATCCACTCTCTTCAGCAGCCTCTTAGGCACTGTCTGATTCAGGATGTGCTGCATACATGTATGCACACACGCAAAAAAATCCCCTTTGGACAGACACCTCAGGGAGGTCCATCAGCTGCAAAAAAAAAAGCAGACCAGTTTCATCTTTATTGCCACTGAGTACAGTGAGGAAAAACCCTGAGATAGAGAGTGCTTTGAAGCCCAAGCAGGCTTGTACATGGTAGCACAAGGTGCAGCCTCCCACACTTGCTCCCAGTGGGCTGGGGGTCATTGCACTGCTTTTTGTGAGAGACAGTAAGTAGCATTGCAACAGTGTTCAGCATGGCTAAACAATTACTTTTACCACTGCTGATCAGAGGCAAGCCTATCTCAGATAGAAGAGATCAGTATTGTGTTTACTATCAGGAGACGTAGTTTTAAAAAACAAACTAAAAAAACCCCAAAACCTAACTAAATAAGCTGCATTAGAATCCAGGGGAAAATTGAAGCAACTTGTGTTGCCACAAATGTTTCTTCTGGCATTCATCATAGCTTGTGTGTAAGTAAGAGTACCTAATAAAAAAGATCAATCAAGTCTGTGTGTGAAAGAGGAGAAGTGGTGTTACTGACCATGCAACAAAAATTCCCTTTACCTGAAATAAGTTAATTCCTTTAGACCACAGTCTGCCAGTTAATTCTTTGGAGGTTACAATTTAAGCAGCTTTTCCTCCACAATCTGTGTGTTCGTGTCCCTTAGAGAGGATACAGAGAGACTGGTGAAAGAAAGACTCAGAAGCTGTAGCTCAGTGTTGCCAGGAGATCCTTTTTCTCTTCTGTGTGCTTGAACCTTCATTAAGTGAAAAGACTGAAAAGCAAAAAGTTGGCTAATGGAGCAAACCTGGGCCCTACGGCGAGAAATCAAAAAGCCAGGTAATGAAGAATGTTACAGTAGTTATACATAAAAATAAGAAGAGGCAAGAAGCATCTAGAGGAATCTGAAGAGGTAAAATTGACCTGATGGGGTAGAAATGAACAATTGAAAATGATGGTTGAAACAGGTGACTTCAAAACAATCTGTGCACCTCTAACTTCTCTGTTACTATAAAAATCTTTCTTTTAAGATATTAGAAATATGTAAGCGAGTGGGAAGTTAAAATCAGCCAGGAGATAGAAAAAGATTTATTACCCATGTTTTTTCTTCCCTATTACTTGGGTTTAGATGCGATTGAACAGTTAATTACTTGTATTGCTGTCTTGGCAAGCAAACCAAGGCAAACAATAAACTTGAAGCATCTCCAAATTCTTCTGTTTAGCATGTGATCATTTGCTAGAGTAAACAGCCTTTGCTATGCGACCCAGGTGTAGATTTGTTAAGGACGTCACAGCTTGATTTGTCTGATTTAGCATTGCATGCTGTGAGATTTCTTCTAGGGATTTGATTACGCTTGGTAGTAATACAATAAACGTATAAGAGTAGCATCGCACCGAAGCTACAGAATATTTCAAATTCACCGATGAAACTGAAAGAGATTTTACTTTAAGGCTCTCTACCAGACACTGTGATCCAATGTAAATGCTGCCTGATGCCAGAAAGAGCGGTCCCATGTTCCCCCAGATTGCCTATTGCCACCACCATCAACTGTACCAGAACTAGCATTTGTAGGGTGAGTTAGATCATGCCGCTGCAGTCGTACTCATGCCTACACGAAGGAGGAAGAAGAACATGCAGTTGACGGCGGCAGGCCATACTTATGTCAGATTAAAGTGACTAGTACCACAGGCTAAAAAATGTGCAGGATATTGCTCTCAGACTGCAAGCATAAATTGCAAACAATAGAAAACCTCAGCTGAGAGCGCTGTGTGACCTTTCAAGTACACATGTTGGCAATAAAGTGTTTTGAAATGTGACCATCTGTTTTCGAATAGATAACTGGAAATTCAATTTGTCATTCCTGAGGTCCTTGACTTATTAAGCACCAAATAAGTGATTACTTGCCCATTCTAAAACCATAAAGTCCATACCCTGCTATATACAGTAATGTCCCTTGATTTTTGCCTGTAGCTAGGCACTGCCTCTGATAGTGAAAGAATGTCCCAGCTGCTACCTGCATTCCTGAACACCTAACCCAGCTAACAAGGAAGCACAGCAGATCAAAGGCCCCTTTACTGACTTCCCTGCCTTTCCCTTTCTTTAATTTTTGATCCACAGCAACATGTGAAGGCAACTGATGATCAAAACTGAGATATCTCTTTCTGTGTTTAAGTCCCTAATTACAACTGTTGATTTCTGGGGATGCTGAAACCCTACAAACCCTATTAATATCATAATTTCTGTTTATGAAAACATAAAATTAAACTTTTTATATGTATACTGAAGTGCTGGGGGGTTTTCTATGGTACAAATGGGATAGCTATGCCCCATATCCTGTGGAAGAATTACTAACAATAATACATTACTATGGATCAGAAAATAAATTGAAGCTAAAGAAAAACTGTACAAAAGACAACAGGAAAAAAAAGGGGATCATAGCCCAAAATAGAGAAAACATTTAGGAAAGAGCAAGATAATTACAAGAATTTTGCCATAATTAAACCACAAATATTTCCACCATGTGATTCAAAATGGAGTTTTACACGTAAGAGTTAAACTTCTGAGAGCAATCTTAAAATCTGGATCTTGAACACCTCCTGTATCCATTATTTTCAAGTGGAAAATATAGATTTTCATAACTTCTCAAAATCACATCTATTGAACATATATTGTGTACCCAGTTTTGCCCAGTGCTAGCAAGAGGCCTTATAATGAAAACAACTGAAATACAAACTTCTATAATTTGATTTTTACTTAGTTCCATATAATGCCTTTTGTCAAATCAAGTCATTTTTTCCTGTATATTTATTGTATATAAATATGCGCTTACTAGTACCTAAAACAGAAATAACGTCAATTTGTCAGTGTCCAAAGTCCACTCTGACCTACTTCTAGTATTTATCATAGGTTTGTTACATGCCCCTTCTGCCACTAATAGTGAATACTCAAGTGGGGCCTGTCTACAAGCTGGAGGATCCTTTAACAGGCAGAACAGCGCTGCAAGACAGCATACAAGGAGTTTGGGGGATGGGTTAGGGTAGCTTGAGGAAATATCCAAGCAGTATAAATTCACAATAACCAGAAAGTTTGGAAGTCATGTCCACCTTAGCCTGAGTGGTGGGGGGGTCGTGAGCAGAGTGCACTCCACTTTCTCCTCACTGGACCATTCCTTCTGGGCTGTTATTGCCAGAGCAGGATAAAGAGCTTTTGGATACAAAAGATCCAAGACAGAAAGGAAATATGTTTCAGACTTGAAAGGAGACAGTCCAGGCCTAAGGAACTGGCTTTCTATTTTGATTTCTTCTGCCATCTGAAATAGCCATTCCCACTAATTCTCTTCAAATTCCTTCCAGGAGTCATCTGCTCAGTGGGCAGAGCCTCTCTAACTGCCTAAAAAAGTGCATAGCCCATTGCATGAACTTCCCAGTTTTCCAGCACTCAATCATTCTCCTGAAAGTTGGCCATTGTTTCCATCTTCACCCCTGCCCTGCAACGTCTACAGATGCTTCCTGTAAAGCTGAGCAGTTTAGTTGCACCATTCAGGAATGTGTAGATAAACTGGCTTTGAAGAATTTCGTGATATGTTCGCATGAAAGATGATGTATAAAAACGAAGTGTTTCATTAGGTGACCAGCCCAATCTGATCTAAACTCTTCACTTGTTACCGATTGAGTAGACAAAAGTCTCCTATTAGTGATAGTTATTCATAAATATATATACAGAGACCTACATATATTTGTGTGTATGTACGTGTGTATATGTGTGTGAGCTAAGAATTATAGTATCTGAATAACATACTAGTGACTTTTCTGATGAATCAGATAGGGAACCCAGGATTTTGTTCCTTCAGAAATGATCTTTTCTCTGGGATAAAAAAAAAAATATAAATTCTACAAAGAAGGGAAAAGTATGCTATACTGTCATCATTACCCCTTTCCCACAGCTATAAAGCTTCTCAGAATGTGTTGAAATTTTAAAATGGGACGTAAACACGGATAATGTTTGGAAAATGTCGTGATTCTCTTCATCACTCCTTCATATTTTTCTGGGCTTGTTTACTAATCTTAGACCTCTGTTCATATGAATTCACCAAAGAATGATGCAAGTATGTTGAACAGCAGAGAAAAGTTGATGATATTTTAGAAACATGCCGAATAATTTTCCCATGTGCAATATTTAAAAACTGTATTTTAATATGAAGTATTGACTGTTCTGTCAACTTCAGAAATGTCTCCAACAAACAGAAGAACCATTGTTAAAAAACAATCAAGTGAAAGAATGAAGAAATGGATCATCTGAACTCTTAGACTTCCCTCATTGCAATAGTATGTTCCAGGCCTTGCAGCTTTCTTTCTAAATAAACACATTTCAGCAATGTTTTTTCACTTTTGCAGCAGACAAGTTTTCCTTGTCACATTTTACTGGAAAAGTAGTACTAGACAAGTCTACATTTCATCAAAACAATCATTTTAAGAAGGAGTGTTCTTATCTATCTAACACAAACAAAGTGCTTACGAAGTAAGAACAATTTCGTACTGGAAAGAAAAAGAAAAACACATTTCTGACAGTACATCAAAGTGACAGTGAGATGAGTTTTCTACTCAGTAACGTAGCTACTGCACTGTAAAAGCACTTATGCCGGGGTTAAATAAGTTTATGGAATGCAGAGCTCTCTCCAGGTTGATACAGGGAAGGTTTGTATCTAGTAATTCCCTGCCACCAGTGATATGATATTATTATGGATACACCCACAGCACCTGCATAAGCTCTAGCACAGCAGGATACCCTCTCACAGTGACCTTTTCATAATACTACAGTGTATGTGCAGCCATTAACCTGTTAGTGTTGTTATGCAGCTGCAACATTTCTGTCTTGCGTGGGTGGCTCTCTAATGCTGTCTTTTTTAAGGGTCCTTGAAATCACAACAGGATAAATCTTCAGGAAGAAAGTTCAACCACATTCCTTCAGCAAAAGGAAAGCCTTTCCTATCATGCAGTCCTTGAACTCACAGTTCCTTGTCCTTCTCCCTCTGCCCTAGCTGACCCACAATGAGCACAAAAAGTGAAATCTCAGGTTTTCAGAACATTTCCTATTGCAACAGGAAAGGCTTTAACTCCCTTCCACATTCCCTAGTTTCATCACTGCCTCAAGAAGAGGAGCTGGTTGAGCACGGCATTGAGCAAACAGACATGCCAAGCCAAGCTGGAGATGCTGGTTTTATCCTGTGTGAACGGCCTGTGTGGCCAACAGGAATTTTACACCTGAAAAAACATCTATGACACCACCGCTCCACAGATCTGGACTGGAGGCAGGACCGTGACTCCTTCACAATAACAGGAAACACTGTCGTCAACAGGGAGAGGGCTGTGCCGGAGAGATCTTTTCTATACATGCTCGACAGGGAATGTAAAGAACATTCCTTGTAAAGTTTATTTGGACAGCAAAGGGTGTGGGAGGGCTGTGCTAGACTCTCACGAGAAGCAAAGTGTTTTCAAAGATCACTACTAAAGGCTGAATTTTTTTCTGTCTCTTTTAAAATGTTTGGGCAAACAGAAGAAGGAAAAAGAAAGATAAGTGCTTTGCGGTTTGTTTAGCATCACATCCCTGCTTGTTATGAAGCTGTGCTGGCCCATTAGAAAGACTGTGCCACCCTCTCCTTTCAATAGAGCTTTTATTTTCACTTTTCTTCCACCATCCAACTGCCACAGCACGCTGGCTCTGCAGGTCAGAGCAAAGTGGCTATGCATCAACCCAGCCTTTCACCACACCATCTCTTCTAGCTTGTCCTTCAGGACACGAGGTGGCACAAGCTGTCCCACAGCATGCAGCATGTAAGGACACCTTCCTGCTCCCAGAGCAGTTGCACAAGTGCCAGATCTGCCTGCTCTGGGAGCTCGGACTCCATGCGGCCACAAAAACCTCAACAGAAGTCTTTTCACAGGCAACATAGTTCAAGGTATTCAAGGCAGTCTTTTCATCATGGAAAGACCAGACAAACATATTGCTACAAATATTGACATCATTAATGTCTTTCTTCAATACCTGTCTGTGAGCCCACATTCTTTAATCTTATCAAAGGACAAAAAATGTAAGGATCTCTCTTCACAAAGATTAAGCACATTTTGTTTTGGGTAACCCTTTTTTTTTTTTTTTTTTTTTTTTTTTTTTGATTAAGGGGCTTTCTTCTATTATTTACTTTTATTCACATCACTAGAAAATATGATTTAAAATTTATTTCATGGCTTTTTATGAAAGTAGTAGACTGGCTGTCTTTGGTGCTTATATTTGGGTGTTGGTAGCTAAAGGAAAATAATCCATGTGCTATATGGACTGCTTAATATTTAACATTGTTTAACAGAGCTGCTACAGGTGGTTGTGGAAGTGTCTAACTATATACACAACCAAATTATTTGGCCATAGAAATTCTTACCATGAGATAACAGTGAAATGCAGTAGGAAATAAGAAAGTTTCTTTTTCCACAATCCTTCAAGTTTTATGTCATTGTTTTGCTTACCAGCCATTACAAAACATACTCTTGGAGTATTCCTGCATAAGTGACATCTCTAATTGCTGTGCCCTCTATATTAGTCCTCAGGGGTGATAGTTTTTTCTATGAAGAGCTCTCTACTGTCCGAACAATTTCAGATATGTTTTGAACTGTAATACAGAAATCTATGAGCAAAGAAGCGGTCAGGAATTGCTGGAGTGCAGGCTCTCTCTCATGTATCTATTTCCTACTGGGATCGTACTATTTGTCTCCGATGTGTGGGGGCAACAAAGGATGCCTGGACTTCCTCAGGCTGGCTGTGGGTTTCTCCTTACCATAGGAGTAAACACGTGAGCCATTGTCTGGTTTTGTTACTGTAGGCATACATAAAATTTGAAGTGCACCTTCTCTGAGTTAAAAAATGAACAAATAAATAAATAAATATTGTCTTTCTGTATAAGCTTCTCTATGGAAACTAAATGTCACCACTCAGACAAATCCTGTTACTTTTTGTGAATCTCACCTGAAAAGTCACTGCCTGCAGTCAGCAATGTGGTAGTGCTCTTTTTGCATTCCTCTGAGTAGAGGCTGACCAGGATGCAGACCTGCTCAGGCCTTGATCCATGGCTCCTTTCTTATGTCCATCCAGGAACAGAAGTGCTGACAAAGCACCAAAATCCATGCTGTGAAGTCTGATTTTCAGAGATCTAGAAATACTCATATATGGAAACAAGGCATTTTAAGGTGCTTTTTAGAGTTAAAAGTGTCACCCTACACTGTTTGGTAGGCTACACATTGTTGAGAAGCAGTCAATTAGAAAGTACTGACCTCTCTTTTCTCCCAGACCCTTCTTGATCTTCTAATGCTGGGCATGACACCACCATGATCATAGAAATTACTTCAGGATAATTCAGAGGCTCCTGTGTTATCTGGTCAGCATGGGGACCAGAAGCAGTCTAGACACAGGAGTGTGAAGCCCAGCACTGTCTGGTTTACCTCCAAACGTAGACGTACACTTGCACACACAAAACACAGTCTATTGTGAACACACACACCAGGAACCAATAAGAAAGTAATTTAAAAATAAGTGTTTAAAGTAACCTGTTGACAGTCAGTAGTCACTCCAGCCTGAGTGTTGACTCAACAAAATTGGATAAGAAATACTAGCTATAGGACAATGAAAAGGACAAATGGGTTATTGTTTTTGTGTGCTAGGCAGAGAACATAAGGCTGACTGCATAATTTCTGTTGGTCACCCTTAGCCTTTCTGAAAGCACTTACATTTGAGCTGTGGCTCTAAACCCCAGTCTTTGGGATCAGTTTGAATTTGTACTGATCCAGTGAGTTCAGCTCCGTGTCTGCACTAATTTTTAGGGACCATTGACAAGTAGTAAAGCATACCATCAAATAATGCAAAATGCCTCGCCTGCAACGTTGAGTGAACACCAAGAACATTGTATGGAGGGAATAACCACTGGGACATAAAGGAAAGAGAAAAATCTGTTCTGGTCCATTATAGTCTTCCATGTTCAAGACTGGAGCAGATGTAGAGCTGGGATACCATCAGCTGGGGGAAGAGCTTATGTTATGAGAAATAGCAAAGGTAGCAAGGCTTAGCTAGTCTCATAAATGGGAAGCCACACTCAGCTAATGGGAAATTGTTCTTGTGTTATGTATAAGACCAGGCAAACAGCAGGCCTGGAAATAAACAGTTTAAACCAACAGATTATGTTGATCCAAGACGAAATGGGTATAAATTAGTTACGAATAATGTTAATCTGGAAATTGTGTAAAAAAATGAGCTGTTACAGGCACCAGAATTGCGGACCTAGATTGCACTTTCCTACCTGGTCATCATCACATTGTCTCCAACTTCTCTTTCCATTCTCCACCACAACCTCTTATCTTCATTGACATTCACCAAAATTGAGCAGTGCTTAACTGACAAAGCTAAAGCCGTATTTCTATTTGGGAACCGTATAGCGCTTTGGTTATCTCAAAATAGTTCATGTCAACTTTTCCGAATCTTTGCGGGTTTTTTTTTCTTTCTTTTCCCTTACATTAAATATTTCAACATTTGTTGCAATTTAGGGCAAAGCAAATGCCAAAATTACAACCTCTTCCTGTGGGTGGAGGTAGTGAGGGGTCCTGTTCTGCTTAGAATAGCTGTGATCCTGAGGAGATTTGTATGCTGTAACACTTCAGGGAGTATAATTCTTTAAAACGTTGAAGGACATAATGAGAGATGTACACCTTACGGCTTTTGTGAACAAAAAAAACAAGGATGGTGTGGCTTAAAGCTAGAAACTAAAGTTGAACTTCATCTCCAGGACACACTAATGAATTCTTTTACAGTCTAGATGTCTTGGCTGCTCCATTCTATAGCAACTCTACAAAATGCATTTCAAGTTTGGGGATTTCCAGATATTAATTCTGTTTGGATTTTACCTTTTAATAATGAGGAATGGTTTGTAGTTTTATTGTCATTCCCAACAGACTGCATCTGAAATACTTAGTGCAGAAGTTTAGCTCTTCCATAATAAGTTTCTAGAGCCAGCAAAATATGGGCACTATTCCCATGCCTACTTCTGCATATTTCCTCTTTGGCAACAATGACATATTTTAACCCGTCTTGATTGCTAAGATGTCTCAAGTGAATTCATCTTAGTTAATGATGAATTCATTTCCTCTGTTTGACTCGTCCCTGTGGTTGGTGCATATCCATCACAGACTGTTAGAATACCTAGTCAGATAAACCACAAGACAGGAAAACCCTTTGGTGTGTAGAGTTTTATCTGTACCTCTTGGATTTGGGAAATCATACTAGAAATCTCTTAAAAAGGGTGTGCTTCCAACTTCTGCATAATAAAGAAGAACATCTAAAAGACATTTTATGATTACAGTCCTGTCTTCTTTTGTTTTTTGTTGTTTTGTGTTTTGATCTTCAGTTATTTAGCTCCAGGAAGTGTAGAGGCATGTAAACAAAAAAAATAACAACCATTTAATTCATTTTTTATGCCGCTTTGTGTCATTTTCTAACACACGTCCCCATTAGAATTAGGAGTACATGTAAAATTTGGGCATTTTTCAATCTAAATAGATAAATGCCTATGGAACTTATTTGTGCTTATAGATTATTTTTGTTGATTTTCAATATTTCATGGTAAGAGTTGCAACTTATGCTAGCAGATCACCACCACAGACAAGGATAGTTGTTTCAGAAAGTGAACACCTCCTTCCATTTAAATTTGACTTTTCTGATAGTACCTACACAAAGGAAAATATGAGTATTTATATTGCTGTGTTAGATCATCTAACAAGCAAGACAGATTGATTCCAGGAAAAGGGTATTTTTAACAGCATTCCTGATGTTCTCTGAAACTGTCTGAACGATGCTTTTAACTCCACTTTATGCACTCCTCCAGTTCTCCTCAAATGAGGTTAAAAAGTTGCTTGACTGTTCTCACACTAGCCTAAAGCAAAGCTTCTGGGACAGCACAGCAGTATCATGCCCATAGAAGACTGGCAAGAAACTAAGTAACCGAGGCCAAAATTTCTCTATCCATTCAGTCTTTATCAGTTACCTTTCGGTCAAACTGCCAGCTTTCTCTATATCCTGTCTTTCTTTATATACTACACCAGTCTCACGCTAATCAGTGAGTTTAACAGGTTAAAACACTGTGATTTACAAGGCCTGAGTGGATCATATCATTTCACTTCAGAGCTAGATAATGTAGCACTTGCTCATGAAACTACCTGTTAGCCGGGGAAGGAGGTGAAATGATTTAAGAACCTCACTCCCAGAATTAAGGATCCTTTAGCATTAGCTGAATCTGACCCCAAGACCCATCAATCACAAGGACTTTAATGCCTATGAACTTCTGACTGAATTTTGTAGATTCTTAGTTCTACACTTGAAATGAAATTCTAGTAGAAAGCTTTCCTGGAGAAAAAAGAACAAATTTGTTCTTTCTCATCCTTCACATTCATGGAAGTGACACAAAATACAGCAACCAAGAAGCATAAAAGAAATAAAACATAATGGACAGATGGATGCATGCATGCATGGATAGATAGATAAGGTAGTTTGTATTTAAATGGATTGGCAAATCAATTAATACAAAGGAGAACATACGAAATTTCCTGGGACTTTGCATAATCGTGTGAAATGGGTGAATGATTCATCGTTATTAGGGAAGAGGAAAGTAATATTTCTGCTGTTCAAGTATGACAAATATGAGATATTAAAATGCTGGCTTCTTCTATTGCTTATATTTTCACAGAGAGAAAGTATAGTATGCTCATAACCACAGCGGAGAACAAGTTTCATTGTTTTTTTCTGTCACAATAAAGTTACATTTTAATTGTATGTACCAGGAAATATGCCAGTATATACTTGGCTGCTAAGATACACATGTAGTAGGAGTAACCTATGCATATCACACATTCTTTACTTTCCATAGAAGATTTTATAATCTACTTGTAATAAATGTAGATCAGGAAAATAACTTTTGGATCCAGGACCCATGATATATCTCAGGAACATAGACAAGAGCAAAATCATGGACATTATCAGAAAAAAGTAAACTTTCTTACCTTAATACAGCTATAATTCTTAACCTGATCAATTATTATATTCTTAATGTGAAAAATATAAAGATCACTGTTACTTAATTGAGTATAAAATAAAACATAGACAATACAACCTGCTTTTTATTTTGTGGGGGTTTTTTTTTGAGGCAGTATCAATTTTGGACAACATGAATTTTTCCTTTTCTCAGACTGAACTCTGAATATTGTATAAGCTCGTGGTCCTCAGAGACAGAGAGGATACAAGAAATAGGGAAGGGAGCAGGACCCATACCTGCGGGAATAAATGGGCTTTCAAATCTGGGAAAAGCTTTGTCTTTGCTTTCTGATTACTTTATCTCATTGTTTACAAACCCCAGATGTCTGAGGAAGACCTCACTTTTTGCCACGTATTTTCTTTCCTGATGAATCATTTCACCCATTTTTAAAGCAAGACAAATGCCAGTTCTCTAAGGTTACCTTTCAGTAACCTCAGTTTAATTTGCTGTTATAGCTCAGAGGAAAACTGTTGGGAACTTGGAAGTCTACTGAATATGTATTTTTAAAAAAAGAAGGGGAAAAAAGTTGCACTGACTCAATATTAACAATTTGAGAGCTCGTTGTCTCTCATGTCTCTTTCCCTTTCCAATGTATAAACTGTTAACAGAGCCATTCTGGAGACACCGACAAAAGCTCGAAGGTTTACAGCAGCTGGTATGTTTGGAGACAGTATTCTGGTACCATCTGTGCCTCTCCAGTTCCAGCCAAATTAGTCTCCTGCCCAGTTGAAAAGTGGAAAAGAGGAGCTGAGAGTGACAGGGATCCCGGGCAGGTGGGGAGTGGAGCTCCGAGGGCAGCAGTGGAGCCAGCTCTGTGCCAAAGGTTTCAGCTTCACCGTGCCCCAGATGCCCTGACGGACAGGTAATCTCTTCAAATGACCTGGTGGTTAGCTCACACAAAAACCTGCAGCCTCAGAGTGTGCTTCGTCTGCAAATACACTAGCAAACAAAGAGACTGGGACTCTCTGCTGGACCACTGGTTGGCGGGGCAGCACGGTTGCCCTATTCAGATAATGCCCTCTCTCTCCACTGCATCCCACTGTCTGTGGGAACACCCCTAGATCTATCTCCTGATCATACGTGAGCACTGCCCATGAGACTGATGCTCGATACAGATCAAAACGCTGGGGAGAGTGCTAGCAAACAGTACAGGCAATCAGGCCCATCACTACATCTTCTGTGCCCACGTGTAGCCCATAGCCAGTTTTATTCACAGCTAAAGACAAACGATCTGAACAAAACCTTGGTGAGATTAAGTATTTTATTGATGGGAAAATTTGTCAAAGATGTTCTTGTTTTACTCAAAACCTTCCAGCGATACTTCGGCAGCAATGTGAGGAGATCCTCTGCAACTGGCCATTAACACTCTGAGCCAGGCAAGCGCTTGAGTGCATGTATAGCTGTAAGTATGTGGAGAGTCTTGAGATGCTTCATGGAGCTAGAAACATGCTTAAAGCTGAACACATCAATAAGTATTATCTGCAAGAGGGCCAACATATTTTACCCCTGTTTTTCCTTCCCATGACCTCGTCTCATAAATTAGGATGTCTTGCTTTTTCTGTAAGCTGCCTGTCACATCAGTGGGCTGTTTTCAGTGAAATCTTGTCTATTTGCAAGTCATATTGATTGCTACTGCTCATAAATCATATAAATCACAACTTTACTTTTCTTTCTACAGAGATGGTTTAATTCTCTTGGTTTGGCATCTTTCTTATGTAACCTGTAATGAGTGGTGGTAAATGCTAAAGAGATGACAGTTTGGTTTGAACAATAACTGTGACAAACGTTTTGATTTGAAAAGTAGTTCACCTGCTATGCTGAGTTCCCATAAGCATGCAATCAGTGTAACAGGTCTGGGGAGACAGTACCTCTGATCCATAAAATTTATTATTTCTGTTGTGGTAACACCAAATAGACTTAACAGAACTGAGATTACAGTCCTGTCTCAAAGAACTTCAGTTTATGATATGAGGCAAGAATAAAAGAAAGGGGAAAAAAAAAGAAGGGGAAGGGAGGACAATGATAATGGTATAATTCAACCAGTTATAAGGTTGACAAAACAACAAGGGATGGGTACAGGACCTTTACACTGATTTGACTTGGTTTTACATGAGATCTGGTATATGCATTTGGTTTCTCTCAAATTCTTTCTTTCTTTTTTTTTTTTTTTAACAGTAATGTAATCTGTTTAGACCACTGTCACATAAACTGGTGACTATAATTTAGTTCATTTCTGTTAGCATCATTGTTATTTGGATGACTTCCAATTTGTGGTGAGTTTGGCAGCTACACTGTGGGTAGCTAATGAAGTCATGTTTGAGGGCAAATAATGATCTGTGGTAGATATGTAATGGTTTCCTTGGCTCTGAGGAAAGCAGTTTAAGGCTTTGGGGATCCTAAGCTACTTCTCACATGAGTTCCCATGCTTTTAGGGCTGGAATTATGGCTAATACTGGAGGGTCACAGATCAACACCTTCTGTAGTGATGAGACGATTCTTTCACTTGGCTAAATCAACAAGGGTCAGTAAACTGGGCTAGGGAGTTTAAAAGTATCAGCATGTGTTGTTGCATTCTTGCATTGAAAAAGTACAAGCATGACAACTCATATAGTGTTTTCAGTGTAGTTTTCCAAGCTAAACCTATTTTTTCATGATATAACAGATTAAGTTTTATAATTGGACATGATGTTTTAGAAGACTAAGAAAAAGAGACACTAATAAAAAGTCCTGTTGATATGTGTATCCTTTGAGGCTGCTATATATGCCTTTCAAGACACAAAAGGTCTCTTACCTGTTATAATAAGGACTGAGGATTAGTAGAAGGGCAATTTAAGGCCATAGATACTAGAAACATGATGGTGAAATAAAATGTCATTGACATAAAAGGGTATAGGTACAAATTATGAACGTGCCTACAGCTATTTGGACAGAGTAGCTGAGATTCCTGTAGCTTTTAATTACTTCTATTATTTGCAGGAGAGAAATTGTCTACTGAAAGTGTACATGTGCTTGTGTGCGCATGTGGTTTGTGGGAGCAGTTGAATAATGGAATGAGAGATGCAGTCATTAATAGAAAAATATTAGAGAACTGCTAGAAATCCTGTAGGAAGCAAGGAGCATGTCAGCTTTGTTTATATTCATGGGATGAGAAACTGCACAATATTCATCCTAACAGAGTGATTAAAGTGAAAAAAGACACAAACAAAAGGAGAGGAGGCAGTTTTACTCCTCTTACCGTGTCGCTTTTTTAAGGAAAATTTAAAACCAGTTCCTCTCTGCTAAAGTAAACTCTGAAGACTCCCCACTGAGCCAAAAGAGGGAGTTTTACAGTCCCATTCACTTTTCTTCTGCTTTCCCAGCATTGTGTCAACCTTTGCACTGTGTCACACATCCGCAGTGCAAGGCACAATACAGCTGCAGTGCTTAGACTGGAGATGGGAGAGAAGAATCAAGTAGTTTTTCTCAAAAAAAATGTGACCTGGATTTGTGCTCCTGCACGTCTCTTGTTTGGCTCTGCTATCCAGATGCTCTTTGCTGCTAATGCCTGAAGATGGAACTTATTTTGTTTGAAAGTTCTTACATTTTAAATGAGAATCTGGTATGGTAAGTAACTATTCCAAAAATGAATACATTCAGAGAAACACAGCAGGCTAAAGGAAAAGGGATCACAGACCAGGGAGAGAACAAGGCAATTTAAGTTCTAAGTCTAATAGGGCTTTTTTTCATATTTATATGCAATTTCAGAAGCTATGCCTGAGTCAATGTTGCTAACTCCTATCAATAAAAAAACAACAGAAAGAGGAAGAAATCAGTAGATATAAAACAAACAAAGAAAAAATAAACGTTGGGGTTTAAGATTTGTTTTTCACAGGGGAAAGAAGTTTAGAGTAGTCCCAGAAAAACCATGTGACTTTTATTATTTAAGAGCACCGTTCATAATCTCTTAGAATAAGTAAAAGAAATGCTAATTGAATATGAGTCTAATCATGGACGATTTTCCAAATGATATAAAAAAGACACCATCCTGTACTGCTCTCCAGAGAGAATATGTGACACTCTATGAGTGGAAATCACTGTAAATGTTGAAAAAGAATCCACAAGCTTTTCCCCTTTGCAATTTGCAGGTCAACATGGGACCTGCCTGAAATATATTTTTATTCAAAAATAATTGTAATGAAAATTGTCATATAAAAAAAGAACATTATTTTTAATAAAGAACCCAGGAACAGAGAGTATCTCTAAATGAAAGCTCATATGTTTACTGAAATCTGGATGTGTTTATATGTATGCTGAAATCTGGACATGTTTATTAAAAATATTTATTGAAAAACAAGATTCATAATTTAAAAAGTTAAAATTTTAAACAATTTTTAGTAAATAAACATATATGCAGTATTATTTAAGAAAAAATATGACATCTTGAAATTTTCAGAATAAAACCAGTTTTACCCTCTCAAGATACTAAGTCAGAATAAAAATAGTTTTACCCTCTCAAGATACTAAGTCATCATCAGAATAATCAGTAACCATAGCAGCTTGATAAAAAATATGCTATCATCTGAAGAACTTTTAGTATCTTACAGTTTACCAATGAAAAACCTCCAAAGAAAAGTAAATGGAATGAATCAAACAAAGTTAAAAGGAGTCAATTATCCAAATCAAGGCAACATAGCAAAATTATTGATGTATGCTTTCAAATTTATCTTATAATTCCTTTTCCATCTTTTGAGGTAGGAACATGAGGAACAAGTAATGACACCTACAGTTAAGACAACAAATTCTGCTGCAAGCCTTATGCAATCCATTGGGACTGAGATTTCCTATGACAGGTACAGCCCTGTTCAGCCATCTCTGCCACAAACACCTGTATCCTCCTGTTTCCATTTTCCTTTCTTATTCTCTCACTCCCAACTTTGCAAAGTGCTCTGAATAGGAACATTCAAGAGGCAGTTTGAGTCCAGGCAGGTGTCATCTTTCAGCAAAAGAGAAGTGACTCGGTGATGCCAGGGCTGAGCCACTCATGCTGCTTGGCCCCCTCATGGGCTGTGTGTGAGGTGCAGGGTGGAGGTGCTCCCTGAGGTGCCATGTTATCCTGGCCTCATACCTCAGTCCATGACTCCCAGGTTTCCTTCTCGGGGAGGACAGGGGCCCTGGCACGCAGTCAGGATGCAGCCAGCATGCTCCCAGGTCTCACAGTTCAACAGCAGCCAAAGAATTTCACATCCACTGCCTCAAGTCATAAAATGGACTTGGGCATGACTGTGGGCCATTCAGTGAAGACCTTTGCCCTATCAATAGTGACAGCTGGCTAAACATGCAGAGCATTAAGATTTACAAAGCACATAAAGAAGAAAAGCAATGAGAAAAATAAATTATGATGCTGCCTTAAGATGTGGTGCTACTTCTTTTGGACTTGATTCTGCAAAGTGCTGGTCTCCTCACTCCAGAAATATTATTGCAGCTGGAGGCAAGTCATGATCAGTGTCAGGGTATAGCAACATTAACACTCAAAGATGTGAAGGTCAGGACTCTCTGAGAAGAAATAAAAAGATAAAACGTGATAAGAGCGGACAGAGGATGAGGCAGTGGGGAGCAGAAGGGCAATCAGAATTTTCCCTTTTGTAACACGTACAGTGGAATGTGCCCTTGTGCTGAGCAGTGAAACGTTCATAACCAATAAACAGTGATCTAAGCATGGATGCTTTTGCTACATTTTCGTGTAATGTTGAGGTAAATTTCCAATAGGAGAAAAAACATATTGCATAAATAACTAAAGTATCTAGAATTATATTAGTGAACGATAATATATAAATAAAGTGGCAGAAAATATTTTTCCAAGCACAGAGAGTAAAGAGGAATTTTTGTCTGGAAACAGGTCACTCTCTAATTGTTCACGTAAAACATCTTTTCTCTTTTTTGGGTGCAGCTAGTACTAGCCACTCACCACTAGAGGCAGAATACTTGGGAGAGAAAAATATGAGTGTGTCCCACTTTGATGTAGTACAGCAATAACTAGGCCCCTCTATTACCAGGGTAAAAAAAAGGAAAAAAAAAAAAAAAAAGCAGGAGAAAGAGAAAGAAAAAAACCCCTCACCCAAACCTGCTATTAACTCCTGAAAGATTCACTTCTGTTCTCTATTTTTGGACAAGAACTATACAGAAATGGATAGGTATCCTCAAGGGGAGGAGACAAGGAAGATTTGTTACTCAGAGAATGATCACCTGCTCATGTTACTGAACTGACTTCAAGATACCCTTTCACATTCACAAGTCTCATCCACCAATGCACTCATATGTTGTGTCACAGCAGTCACTTCTGTAGCAAGGCGCCAAACCAATTTCTGTTACAGCCCTCCATTTTCAGCCCTTGAAAACTGGCAATTTTACGATTAAGGTCTAATGCACCACTTCATCTTGCCTTATTCCACTGCATCTCAGATGCCCTCTGAACTATACTTTCTTGAATGACAGAGCCTGCTGCTTTCTGCCCTTCTTGTTACACCTTTTAAAACAGCCTGTCCTTTCACACTGAAGTCACTGTCTACAATGTCGATGGATATTTCTGTTTTCTGGAGACTACAGTCAGGAAAGAAACTCCCCATGCCAAAAATCCCATGTAATTACATTTAGTAAAAACAAAATAAGTTTGGGATTTAGGGGTTTTTTGGAGGGGGGAGTGGGTGTTGAGGGGGTTTTTTAGTGGACTTTTTTTTTAGGTCCATTTTTTTTTGGTTTAATTTTTGCTTTATGGGAAACTGTA
This sequence comes from Leptosomus discolor, assembly GCF_034619465.1. Lineage (NCBI taxonomy): Eukaryota > Metazoa > Chordata > Aves > Leptosomiformes > Leptosomidae > Leptosomus > Leptosomus discolor. Next base: position 74,407,864 of record NC_141392.1, on the reverse strand, counting down.
TTGAAAATATTTTGTTAGCACTAATGTCTCATATTTTCATGTTGTGACCTGAGTGTTTTACATATAGTTTGCCAAGCAAACAGGTGGATTAGTCTATGCTGAGGTTTTGGCACATGGTTAGAGCACTCCCAAGAACTGAGCTAGCTGGTCTGAAGCTATGTAGAAACATGGGATTGTCCATTCAAGCTCATACTAAAACATTGTCTAGCTCGTGTTCTGCTTTTAGCTGTGATCGACAGTGAATGTCCATGGAAGCAAGTAACAATGGGAGCAAGCATGTGGCAACAACTCCCAGAAACTCTCACAGCCTCCTAGCTCAAGGGATTTCCTCAACTGGAAGACATTTAATAGACCTCACTGGACTTATTTCTTCCATTTATTAATTTGACTGATTCTCGAGCTCATGAAAACTGTTTTATTCACAACAGCATATGGGAAGGAACTCCACAGAACCTGTAGATGTGTTGTGGAGAGACACTCATGTTGTTTAGTTTGAGCTGACCACCTGTTTATTTACTGTGCAGCACTGTCAGGGTCAGTTCAGCTACTTCTCCACCACAATGCAAGGAATACTTGCATGTTTATGCTTATTTGGTCTTGTGCCATCACTGTCATTTACTTTAAAGTGTTCTTCCCTCATTGTGTTTTACCAACTTGGACCTACTGATGTGAAGATTTCATTTAGTGAAGCCATATTATTTTAGACTTTGATTGTAACATGAGTATTCACTTGCCTAATAAATTATCTCCTCTTTGCACCGATTCTGATTTCAGTTTATCCTGCTGGAACTTGGCTGACTAAAACGGCGTACAATATTTAGATTAAGACCTCCCCAGGGTCCTGCATAGTGCAGCCGTACTTTCTTACCTCTACTGGAAAAGCTTTCTCCAGTTTTCATTCTAGGATTGCCTTTGCTTCTTTCCCAGTGCTATTTTATAGCCATCCTGTAACTGACTCATGTAAGTACTTTCTCTTCTTCCCTTGTTTAACTACTGGTGATGCACCAGAGCCTTAGCAGTCCTTCAATGCATGACCCCATCTCCCATAATGCTAATTTCCATCCCACTTGCTATCCAGGTCATGCAATATTTCCTGTATTGTCTTCCCATCTCCCCATTATTGAGAAAGTTTCCCAGCTTTGAAGCAACATCTGAAAGGCCTAACTGCACATTCTTTTAAAACTAGCTCTTTCACAAACCTATGCCTTTAACCTAATCCTTCCTGAAGCCTCTCTTCTGCAAGGTGTTTTGCCATAGCAGCTCAGTTTGAAGTAAAGCAATAGAGGTAAGCTTCCTTGAGGGCACCACATCGCACACTTAGGATTACAGCATTGAAAGTGTTTGAAGGAAATGCGGTCTATTTAGCACAGCAAGCCACATGTCAGGTTCCTACGAGGCTGAGCTATATTAAGGAACAAATGTCAAGACGTATTATGCTTCTGACGGGCACAGTGCCTCTCATGGGCATGGGGAGGAGTGGAGTGCTGAAACAGGCTTGCTACACCTATGAGGGGAAGGGGCAAATGGTTATCCCAGTTCCCCAGTGAAGGAGACGGGCTTCTTATCACCTGCTCACAAAGGTTAACAAGGGGACCAGGGAGTGCTGGAAGCACAGCTATGAGGGCTTCTTTGCCAGACTTCTCTCTTCTGCAGGAATGTCAGCATGTCTAGACTGCATGGGAATTTCACTGGATGTGCAAAGGTTGCTTGAAGTACATGTGCATACTCAGGCATCCACAACTAAATATTAATTAGGCTAATACTAGCTGTCTGAATGCTGTCAATAAAAATTCCCTAATCTGATGTCTTCCATTAAAAAAGATACTTTAATAAAAATCCTTATGGAAAATGAAAGTTGTTTTTCTGTGTATCATCACTGCCAATGTAAGAACACTGAATAGTACCTGGGAAGCAACTAATAGCAAATAACTTCAAAATACATAAAATATAACTCAAAAAATCTATGTTGAGATTAGTGGATTATAACTAGCAGATTATAGCTGTCCCTCACGCCCAGGTAAACCAGCCACCAGAGAAAAGAAGTTACCTCAAGATAAGACAAAACACTTTGGAAAACATTTGAAGGAGAATTTGCAAGGTGTTTATGAAGACCCACCTTCTGATTCATGGGAGCTAAACAGACCAGAGACACCCCTTGTTAAAATAGTGATAGTGTTGTGTTTACATTCTCTGTTTGCTATTTTTCTGTATTTTAGGGTGGACTTCAGGTAACATTAAGAGACACTGTAATCAATTCCCTTTTACCAAGTAATTGTTTTCCTGAAAAGTGGAAAGACCCAGTGATGGAGTCACTTTAACTTAAGCTGGACAAATCACTTAAGGACATATGCGGTATCAGATGTTATTCACCAAGGAGAGGTACAAAACCCAGAGTTTGCCCACTTTTAGCAAATAGCTTTGTGTATTTCATTGGCATACAGGTAAGTGAAATCTCCCAAGAACCTCTTGCTCCATCCAGGCAAAGTTTCAGTTAACCTCTGCAAAAAAAAAACTTTGCAGTTGAAGTTTTGCTTGTAAGTTTGGCAGTCTAGTTACTGCTCTCTTTCTGTCTTCCAACCTCCCAGAGTCGACCATACTAACTGTTCATGGTACTTCCATACAACTATCTATTAAATAATTCCTTATCATCTTAATTCAGAATCCTGTGTGTTTCCACTCTGTCATCCAGTCCAAATCCCATTAAGATCAATTTAAAAAAAAAAAATTCAATTTTTTAAAAAATAAACCTGCTGACTTCAGTGGAGGCTCACTTAGCTATGGCCAAAATTCTCTTCACTTTCTTTAGAGTTTATTTCTTTGTTTTCAAGTTCAGTTATTGTGTTTGTATTTTTGTATTATTTTATATGTTAAACTCTAGCTTTGGTGCTACAAATTAGTTGCCAGTCTCTGAGGAGCTGCTTACCTAGTCTCCCCACCCACTTGCAATCAGAGTAATGGATCACCTCAAATCTGAAATTGCTCCTGCGTTGGCTGCATGACAGTTTCAGTGGCAGAGACTGTGAAAAGATGTCAATATACGTTAAAACAGATGATCAGTAAAATCTGACAACAGGTTTCTTCTAGCAGAGTCCCCCATTCCAATCTGTAGAACAAGCTGGGATTGTAATTTGTACTGCATTTTGTAATGGCCCTCTTCCAAAGCCTCTTTCTCCAAAGGACAGATCATTAAAAGGCAGCGACAAAGTTTAAAGCTTCCATTCCTAAAAGAGATGTGTAATGACTTTTTCTCAGATTCCAGAAATAGATAAAGAGGTAGGAAATAATCCACAGGGAACTTCTCTGTTGCAACATGTGTATTGGAGAGATCAATTACAAAAGCATAAAAATGTGAAACCTTGTCATTAGAACAGTGTTACTCAGGCTATGAAAATGCTGGGAGAAGAAGGGTCTGCAAATATTCATTTGAATTTAAAAAAATAATTGGCTTCTTTATGCTTATACCTCTTTTCCCAGACACTCTGCCTGCATGAACATTCCCATGAAATGAGTTTTCTCTCACATACGCTGTGAACAATGTCAGTATTATAATATTGTTGTGAGGAGTCAGTCTTTTAGCCTTTTAGTCTTAGCAACAGCCATACCAAATTTGCTGGTAAAGAATTTTTTTATCAACCAGCACTGCAAACTCAGGCAGGGACCTGAGACTCAAACTGGGTTCTTTCTGAAACTTATTGTTATCGCCTCCAACAGCGACACACTTGCTGGTGATACCTCTGCAGTGTGACAGCATGAAAGGTAAGAAAAAGATCTGCACACTTTTTCTCAAATGTCTCCTAATACTGTTGCTAATGTAACTTGATTTTTGTCAAGAAGATACACAAGGTGACAAGACAATTGTCTTTACTTACAGATGTAAGTCTATAAAAAACTGTTGAAATGGTGAAATGTGCTCAGACCTCACAAATATTTGCCTTGAAAATTCTATTTCCTTCCATTACAGAACTGAATTCGGTGGCACAGAGAACTGGGCTAAAACAAAGCAGTGGGATTTCTTTGCCTTTTCACCCATATAGTCCTAGGAATATAAAGTGAAAAACTGAAGCAGCTAAGTTTGTAGGATCAGCCACAATTTTCAATAGGTCAGAGATTCACCATGGGAAGGTCACCGCCAATTGACTGTAGGAGCAAATTTCCACATTTCTGTTCTGGAATAAGACCTTTAGAAGTAAGTCTGTGCCAAAAGGTGCTTTCAAGAAAACATTATGATGGCCCTCATCCAGTAGAACATTTAAAAACATGCTTAACCTTGAGTGGTTTAAAATTCCTACCTGAAGAGAAATATTTTCATTCCTAAAGCTAAGCACATGCCCACGTTTTTATTATATGAAGTACCATACGAAGAGAACATCTAGTCCTGTGAAAACACAGATATGAAGCTGTATCTTTGGATACAGTTTTGTTGTTAGTTAATCCTCCTTTTTTTTTTTCCTTTTTATAATAAGCTACTGTTCTATAATATTCCTTGGCCGTGAAGGTTAGATACACAAAAAATGGACAACAACATGTAGCTTTCAGCCTGTATCTCCACCTGAAAGTTGGGAAAAGAAGAAGGTTAATTCACTTGAGGAATAAATCCTCTCAAAACAGTCGTTTTTACTGATGGGAATTTTGAACACCAGCCCAAGATGCCTACAGACATGGTGCATTTAATACATAAAATAGAAATACACAGACCAAAGGGAAGAAAGTGAGTATGTTTTTATTTCCATTAGCCAGAAGATACAATTATGTAATAAGGTTGGGAGGGTTTTCTGTCTTTCAAACTAACTTTTCCAGGTCAATAGACAAATTTTGGCTAGAAAGCTTTCATTAAAAAAATGGAACAGGATAGTATTTCCAGCCACGTTGCTTGTAAAAAAGGCTACAATGCATTTTTGTGAACTTCTGCCTCTTTGCCCTGGTATCCAAGGCACCATGACACACAGGGTCTCAGATAACTCACAGAGGGGTTCAAAGCCAAAGTGTTTTCAACCTTTAGCTATTATGCCAGAGCACCCGTGAGTATCTCTCTCACTCTTCACCTTTCACCTGATACAGAAGGTATAGCATTGCTGTTTCTAAAACAAAGCATAAAACATCTTTTGATAGACCACATTCAGTTTAACAAGGGGCTTGTTTTCAGCACTTTTTTTTCATTGTTTTTATGATGGTTTAGTTTGGATCATTTGCACTGTTACAAAAGAAAATTACTTTCTTTTATCATGGTAATATTATTTTAATAATTCTTACCATCATGAACACCATTCCTTTGAATCAACGATTGGCCTCTCAACTTCTGATGCGAGCAGAGTGGACATTCTCTTCTGGACAGGGATGCTGCTGTCTTAAAGATGATCCGGTCCTGGTTTTTTAATGTTAATGTCTTATCTTCCCCCATATGACAGAATGCCTGATGGCAGTCTGTCTCACAATGTAGAGACTAACTAATATAAGTTAACATGTGAATAGGACAGTTTTCCTTTTATCTTCATTATTCTTTTATCACTTTTTGCTAAACAGAAATGATTATTATTTTTGTAATTTCCCTGTAGGATGGCTTTTCACTTCCCTCTCCCCTTCACATATGTTGTCTCTTCTCGTTAGCCCAGCAAAATTCCTTGTAAAATTAAATTAAGTGGGACAACTTCTATTTTCAGGAGAAAGCTGTTCCTCCTGTCAGCTACACTGTAACATTTTTTTTTTAATACACTGGTTTGGACTGAGTGCCAAGCACTTAAAGGAGGAACCTTACAGAGTTAAGAGACAACCATTGTGAGTAAGCTGGATCAGAAATAAAAAACCTCAACGCTGCAGACTAGGAAAAGAACTTTGTAAGATCAAGCTGGTGTGCTGTTTTACTGAACAGGATCCAGTGAAAAAAAGTCTTATAAATGCAGCATTTTTTGGCCTTTTGCCATAATCTTTAACATATTTTAATATAATCAATTACACTCTTAAATGAAATAAGTTTTTCTTCTGCTAGTAATTATGTCTTTCCAGGTGTAGAAAGACCCTACTGGACCTAGTTATGGTAAAATTCCCTTCCTGCAGGTTATTCTGGTCACTGACAGAGAAACTCTGCTCTTAACAGTAGGGCAGAATGAGACAGTACTTACCAAGAGCAAAAAGGGCAAAGTCAGATATATAGTTCATTACTACCACAAAGAAGATACATTTTGTACATTTGCAGATCACACGAAAGAAAATAAGCAATGGATGAACACTCCTTTCCCCTTATTTATTTTCGAAAGTATCTTCTCACTTTCCTCCTTTTCTGACTCATGTTTCCAGCCCATTGCAGAAGACAAGCAGAAAGTCTCTTACACAGAACATCCTCCAAACAGGAGTTTGATTTCTCGTATTTTTTTGCCATTATTCGAGCTTTGCTTAGAGAATATAAAAGTATAAATGAACAGCTGCATTTTTGGTGCAGTCAGATTTCTTGTGCTGAGTCTAGATTTTGTGATTTAGCAACATCTGAATGTTTCTCATGTTTAATGTTTCAGTGAGTAGGCAGAAGCTGGGCTGAGGAACATTCTGCCTTCTCTAGACTCTAACTGAAGTAGAAGACGTCTATAGCATGCATTATGTGTATATACGAACCATCATTAAAAAAGAACGTGGAAAGCCACCAGCCACTTTGCCTACTTTCAGTCCTTACTAAAGCTATATAGACCAGTTATCACGACCACTTGGCCCGATCTCCATTTAAAGGACCAAAGTATCAGTTACCTGATATAAATACGTAACCAGTTTAATTAAGAAATCACTTTAAAGTATTTTAGCTGACTGAATGGAATAAGAAATTGATCTCCATTAAGTGCAAATGACATGTTACAAGCAAGATAGAAGTGTTTGCATACTGCAGTGGTACTGATTCCAGTAAATGTATACCTATATCAGGTTAGCTGAATCAGCACAATTTTCTCACCTCAGACACAGTTGCTGTTTTGAAATGCTAAAAGCATTTCGACACTGGGTGGAAAACTATGCTCTTAACTTAGTCTGGATGTGGTTCAATCATAGACTCGGTCTGGCTTTAGGACTCCTCATACCACATCAAAAACCTCATAACCACATGATACAAATCGCTGTCTAGTGTCAGCTTTCTCTGCCGGGTCAAAGTTGTCCAAGGTATTTCTGATGGGCTTTGCAGTATTAAGATTTGGAAATTTGAAAAGTGAGTTAAAAGACCAAAGGACCGTTTTCTGGCACTCAGACTAAATAGTGTAAAGCAGCACACTTCCATGATGTGAAAACCTCTTGGCCACCAAAATACAGTAGTAACATCCAAACATTTATTGAAATTGCTTTCAGCCACTACTAAATGCCAAGATTTATTAAGGGAATGCTACAGGTGTAAGCCCATGCCTTGCACTGTGTCAAGATTTTAGTAGTACAGAGGACTGAGTTTCAGTGCCCAGGAACGTTATCTGACAGTCTTTGATCTGCTTCAATAGAAGGTATTGAAGAGTAGTCATGTAGTTCTGGCAGCAACACTCTATGGTATTTCAAAGATGGATTGCCAGAAGTGGCACACATCCTGCAAGGAAACCATGTGCTTTTGGGTCAAGAAATAGGAGCTAAGAATATAATTCCCTGAAGCCTTCAGCATCCCCAGTGACAGCAGATACCTTTCTTTGTCTGGGGACCCGAGCTGAGACTTTTATATTCATATCCAGTTACCGTAGACCAGCCGTGGCACGGCCTGTTTTACCATATCCATCACACTTACATGAAAATGATATCAAGTCCACATTGTTTCATAAGGTCTGTTTAACTTAGTAGAAATGTAATCTACTCCCACAGAATAAAGAACAAGTCTGGGATTAAAATGTTTGGTGACATGACAGTGTCCACATCTGCTGTTACTGATGGAGGAGCAATAACCTTCTATTAAATTGCAGTGAAACCTTTTGAACATTCTGGTTTAGTTTAAATTAGCAACTTAAGTCCAAATCTGTGGGGGAACCACAGTTAAAGGAATAGACAATAGCTCATCTCTGTAAATAAATGAGCAATTTTTTTGGTTTGGTTTGGGTTTTTTCATATTTGTGTCAGAATTCTTCAAAAATCTCCACTCATCACTTCTGCTTTTGTATTTCAGAAATGTATTTGGGGAAATCCACTAGCTAACATGAGAAAAGGAAGAGAGAAAAGGTGGAATTTCCACAAGCTGCAGTTCAAACCATGACTTTTTTGAAGGAAAAAACCTAAAATATTTTAAATTTAACCATCAGTCTCAAAGTTTTTTGCACCTCCAGTTTCCCTCTGGTGTGATTCTTTTACACTGAATTCTGTAATATGTTCAGAAATCTGATGTCGAACTGACTGCCCTAGGTGGCCCTGCTTGAGCAGGTGTTTGGACCAGATGATATCCAGAGGTCCTTCCCAATCTCGACCATTCTGGGATTCTGGGGTTCTCTGATTGCAGAACTCAGAAGCCACTTCCCTCCCCATCAAACCCACAACTACACTGGGAAAAGGACCAACTGAGTCTTTCAGCAACACCTGTCACCTTGGCATCCAAAATGGAAGAAAACAAGGCATGGAACAACTAGAAAGAGAAATTAAATGAGTAGATAAGATAAACAGGACAAGGGAGGAAAAAAAGCAACTATGAGCATGTTAACTTATCTATACTGTACAGGACACACTTTAACTCACTCGCCTCCTCTGCTGTTCCAGTTTTCCAACAGATACTTGGCTGAGTATCTTTCACCCTAAAAATGATAATCTATAGTATGTTTTACCTTAAGTAGTTACTTCTGGCTATGTACAGCTGGAGAATTCAGTTTGACATGGAAATTCTTTAGGACCAGGAAACAGTGATAGCTCCCACAGACCATTTAGCATGGGAAAGGTGAATTTTTTTTTTTCCCCCCACTATTCCTTACCTCTATACTAAAATAACCTTCACTAGATCTGACAAAGTAAATACTTATGCCTACGAGAGGATTAAAAGACTGGGTTGCTAATGTCTGATGAACATCTATTCAGTGGAGAATTCCAGCAAATAAAATGCAGGCCACCACCTTATTTTACTTTAAATGTGAAGTTAGGGAGACGGAATGAAGCAGTAGGCCCTAGGGGAAGAAGGAGAGAGTTTGAATCTTATGGTGAAACTAGTCAGGAATACTTGATAAAGGGTGTGAAAGGGTGGGCTTGAAGGAAAAAAATTCTCCCCAGCCATTAATAAGAGGCTGCAGAGGGATTAGAGGAAAGGGGTGAGGAAGAGAGAGAGCATTCCGAGCCTGAAGAAGCCCAATGCAGGAAAAGAAAGTTTGAAGAGCTACAGAGACCTTTCTTAAGTTCAAAGAGATTGAGAATGATCAGAAAAATTACTCAGGGAAATGTGGGAAGCTTTTATGGTTTGACTACATATTTTCTGTGTTAAAAATTATTCTGGAAACCTCATAAAACATACATGTTTGTTAGCTTCCACTACTCTGCAGACTAAAAGGTATCTTGAGTGGAAAAGAGACATGGGAAAGGGTGAGCTCAGGTTGCTGAGTCATGTGAGGAAGCCTGGACCTTGGAAGCCCTGGTCTTGGAAGCCCTGGGCCCTGTGCTTGTAGAGCGCTGTGTGATTCCCTTTCCATGAAGGGCTAACAGACTGGAATGAATATGTATCCAGAAAAACAAAGACACAATCACTCAAACAAGAGCAAATGCGTGTATGTCGGTACCTGTTCACAGGACTCAAATGAAAGCTTAAGAGCATGTCAGTATGAGGAGAATAAATACTTAAATAAACTGGTTAAACTTGAGAAATAAACCTCTAGTGTGAATCATCTTTCCTTGATAATGGAACCTTGTTATTCACAGCACTGTTCTTTATAATTTCAGCCTTCCTTTTCAACTCTTTCTTTTCTCTTTTTGCCTGGATTTTGCATAAGTGGGCCTGAAGTTTTCAAAAGCATTTATCAATGAATCTGAACCTAATCCTACCCTGGCTTTCATTTAGGAGCCTGGAACTCATTCATTGAGAGTTTATTCATTTATTTATAAATACAATAGTTAACCTGAGCTTTGTAAAACAGGTGACTTCTTAGGAAAATTATCTAGACCAATACTTTTCAACAACTGGTATATCATTCCAAATCTCACAGATATTATTACTGTTAGTCAACTGAGACCAAAACATGGTGAAGTTGTTTTTTTTTGTAGTACTGTTCTTGTAATACAGCATTCTGTTGGAATCCTATGTTAATAAAGTCACAGTATTAATTCAAATAGAGAATATATCATTATGTTCATTAGCAAAACTTTTTCCCTGGTATGAATTTTTTTTAAAAGTTTATCAGATATTTATTTATAAAATAATTTGTTGAAAAGCTATAATATGGTCATGGAAAAAGAAAATCTTTAGAAACAAGAATAACAAGACCACCTGCAATCATCAGTTCAATGTATTAGTGAATTGTGATGGTTTCTAAACTAAGTAGTACAGAAATAGTGACATAACAGAGCAAATAGAAAGGATGATCTTTTAATTTCCTCTTAAACTTATTTTGTACTTTGCATTGTTTCTTGCTTAAGATTTTTCTGTTTTCTTTTCTTCCAAAGCCAGACTTGATTTGAACTTATATTCTTCTTGCAGTCAGTAATAGGAACACTTACACCAGTCCATCCTATAGGCTATTTCATGGCTGGCATCATCATTTTACATGATACTACATAGTTTGCTGCTTCAGGTCATCTTTGTGGGAAAAGCACTATCTTCAAAACAGTAATTTTCTGTTCTGCAAACAACTGGGCTTGATATTTCATATCTCCATTTGCTCAGATGACAAGCTCTTTTTTGAACCAACAGATAAGTAAGTACATGTAACCTGTAATTAAGCATTGATTTCACATGACATCAGCCCCTTATAGGCCTAATCCTGCTTACACTATTTGTCTATGAAGTCTCTTTTGAGACTGTAACCAGTAATGAGGAAGCTAGCAGCATTTGGCTGCTAAACCTGTTCTTTTCCATCTCTCTTTTCTGCTGTTCACCCCAAAGTATGATCAGATCAATATTAACCACTCATTATCTGCACATCTATTATACATGTGGTTTTGTGTGGAAAAAAAAGCTAGACTGAAAATTGGAGTGATGAAATCCTGGCACTAACTACGGACTGAGTTAACTCTGCCTGAGTTAAAACAAACCCCTTTCTTTGACAGGCTGCCATCGGATACCTTTCTGAAGAGCAAGTCTCTGCCGTTATTCCTGCAGACATAGTGAATATGTACTGATCCTCTTCTACTGCAGCTTTTGTTTCCAGGCCTTCATTTTCAATGGTTGCCATAGAATCTATCTATTATCATATGAAAAGACTCACACAAAAAAACCCCAAAAGCCTGTTGCTAAAGCCATGAACACTTTTCAATTTTCATGTAAAAGGGAAAAAAAACTCTGGAAGTGAAATGGTGGCTGAAGGAGAAGTTGTCTTTAGCTCTCCTCCCATCTTTATCCTTAGAGATGACTTGATTCCTGTTTCTCTTTTAACTACATAAACTCCTTACTGGATCTTCCTCCTGACTGCCATAACAATTACAGGCTATTTATTCACCAAAGTAGTTTTAATTGCCTCATAAGTCAAGGGATAGCCATGTATTTTTCTTGCCTAATTTGTTATGTAGACTATTCTGTTTTAACATGCATTTGACTTTTTTGTTGAAGATTTCCGTGCCAAATTCCCAGAGTCTGGCTTCAAAAAGAGGTGAAGAACTACTGAAAACGGAAGAAGAAACAGACATTCCTTGGTATATAAGCTTCTTATTCTTACAGGACTACTAATTTGGTGTAAACAGAGGAAGTGTTTGTTACTGGGGCTGAGACCCTCTGAAAAAGACCATTTTTTCCATATAGCCATTTTAACAATGAAGCCCAACCCCATTTACACAGGCATTATCTTATGCTGGAGAAATCACACTCCAATCAATGGAGCTACAAGAGTAACTCTTGCAGTTTCCCTGTTCACTTCGGCATAAAAGAGATTAAAAAAAAAAAAAAAAAAAAAAAGAAGTTTTTGAATCTCAGCGGTTTGATATAAAACAGAAGCTTTGTTTTGAAAGACCAGCTGTGATGTATACAATATTTAAAAGTATATCTACAATACCTGATAAGGCAACATTATATAGATACCTCACTGCATCATGTAAGTGAGTGAATTTCTAATCCCTTGAAGTCTACTATCTTCAGGAAGGTCAGAATTTTTCATAAGGAAACTGGAATGGTTCCCCGTGTCCCTGTGACTTGTTTGAGCATATACAATAGTGTCATGTGTATACAGCATGGATGCAACATGGTCTCCTCCTCAGAGCTGCTGCAAGAAAACATTTGCACCCCCTTCCCTACTTTCTTCACAGGGAATGGGGATGGAAATTTGGCATAAGGAAAAACTGTTAAGAAAATTCTCACTTTTCTGTCAGAACTACTCTGATGAACAGCTATTTAATACATATAGACATCTCACATTCAATATATATTTAACCACCCTGGAATCATCTTCAGAGAGGCACCCAAAATACATAATCTTATTTCCTAAACATAATTAAATCCCCATTTCTTCTAGTGCAGCCAGATTTTATGCCTATATTGCACTCCTTTTGCACTACTTCACATAACTCCACAGGTATAAAATAACAAACAAATAAATTTTATTTTATGGCTAAAAGTGGAAAGTTACATTACATTCTAGTTACGTACACAACAGGATTTTGTAGCTTCTGATTATTATTGGCTGGTAGGATAATTGGACTTTTTTCCTTTCTACTTTGCTGATGATTTTAATGTCTTGCCCAGTGGCTACTCTCTGAACACGACAGATAAAAAGAGGAACGTCTTGGCCTTTGTGCATCTCCAGTAGCCAAAGTCAGAAGCTTTTTGCGACCTCCAAGTACCATTGCCTGTGTCTGCAGTGGTAAACAACTGGAGACAAAATGTTTCATAAGAAACATAAAATGGCGCTGTGAAAGCCAGAAACCAGAAAGAGAGAAATTAACTGAAAAGACAAAACTTTATACTGAAGCTAATTATCTTGGACAGTGTTCCTGCACTTGGCTTTTTATCTTAAAACCCATAGTCAGATTAACAAAAGTCGTTTCTACATCTGAGTCTAAACTGTCCAGGGGCTTATATAAAATACAAAACAAGAAAAAATTTGATCCTCTTGGAGAGGCAATGATATTCTTAAATATCAAATTTTGTTTATAACTTGCATTTCCTTCGGTTCTCATGGCATATGGCTTTTAATAGGATTCTTTAGGGTGGTTTTACAGGCTGCCACAGATAGTTACCTCATCAGTGGGAGGTGTTTTGTGGTCAAATCTCTGAGCTGCTTGGTAAAAGATCTGAGAGTGGAGGTGACCAGACTATGCAGCACAAGGGAAGATTAACAGGAGATCAATAGGTCCTTTGCTGAAGCCTTGCAAGGTTAAGATGTTAGATCCTGCATCTTACAGAAGAAGGGACAGCCAGGTTAGAGGGAGCAGAGATTTGAGACTCCATGACATTGAATTTTGGAAGCTTATGCTTCTAACAGGAGGAATGAGGATCTTTCTCCACTTGCAGGTGCACAGTTGCAGAAGAGGTATATGGCCCTGATGGCAGGTGAAAAGGAACACGTTCTGTTGAGGGGTTTCTGGTGGATCAGCCTGTTTCATGTATTAAGAGCAGTGAGCCATGAAGAGCCAGCAGTGAGTAACAGTAGTAAGAGACTCCCTTCTGCAGGGTGTGGAGGCACCCATCCAGGCTGTTGCAGGCAAGGCTTTCACTTAAACAGCCACAGGATCCTCTCTGAGGAAACAAAGCTACTGCAGAAATAGAGGATTCATCTGACAAAGTAAGGCAAGATCTTCTTTGCTAACAGTCTTGCCAACTTAGTGAAAAAGGCTTTAAACTAGTTATGTTAAAAAATGAAAACCAGAGTTTGAAAAGAAGTAGAGAAATGAGAGGCGGGAAGGAAGCAGCTGGGGAAGAGCATCTCACTATTCCCTTGGGAAAGCAATGCGACTCGGAGCCCACATCAAGTGTGTGTTCATAAACACATGGATTACAGGAAAGAAACAGGAAGAATTAGAATTTGAGACCTAGTCATAAATGTACAACCTAACTGGGATTTCAGATGCATGGTGAAATAGCTCACATGACTGGAGCACTGCAATTACTGGATACTTGTCCTTGGGAAGGACAAACAGGTGAAATGAGAAGGGAAGGGTTCACTACACAAAGGAGTATCTTGCTTGTATGGATGTTTGCTATGGAATGGCTGAGGGACAGAGGGCAACATTACGAGTTAGGATCAGAGGCAAGGTCAACAAGTGGACATGATGATGGGCATCTGCTGTAGACTGCTTATTCAACACAAGGAAATGGGAAAAGACTTCTTTAAACTACTCGAGGAAGCCTTATGATTGCATGTGTTAGTTCTTGTGGAAGATAGCTGATTAGCCTGCTTTTAACAGGGTCTAGTTCGGTTGGATTTCTGACATCCACTGAAACTTAAATTAATCTATGATTTCTTTTCTATGAAGTAGAAAAATAAACATCCTCATATTCCTTTCTGTGCTAAGAAGAATTTTAGAAGACTCACTGGCAACCAAACATTGTTAAACTGCAGTCATCTCTAGAGACCAGACCTCTAACCTCAGAACAATTACGATGAAGAAAATACCAGAACACTGTAAATGAGACCAGATTATTCAAAGCATGGCACATCTCCACCTTTAGAAGGCATGTCTAGCGCACTTCAAACTACAGCCATCAATACTACCATTTGGAGCTTGTCTTACATGCTCTCTATAATGACAGCTTTTTTACACCTACAGTGGTATGGAATTTTCTTACCTGAATGTTAAGAATAACTGACACAAACTGAACTTCTTGGCCTCTTCTGTCACATGAAATGGATTTTCTGATGCTTGGTAAAACAGGACATATCTACATTAACACATTAGTGCATTTTTTAAAGGAATCTACTTGTGCATCTTTAGTTACAGTGAATGGTATTGTTTGTGTCACAGAGCAGTCTCAGAGCATCTGAACTAGATTTGGTTTTGGATGGAGCTAGTGTTCTTCAGGATTCTTCTCTCCTGCTTTCTAAATCATAATTAAAATTGATCCATAGGACTAGACAAAAGATAATTCAAAGTAATCCTTCCTGCAAAAATGGATGGTACAGACACCTGGTACTTAGCTTTCTGTTCATTCTGCACACCCATTCTGACAGGGCTCCACACTTATTAATGCGCACATAAGCCTTAATAAAAACTGAATGTCTACTTATTAGTGAACAACTTCATGCACTTTCAAGCAGCACAGTTTTATATGATCGAGTTTAGAAAGTCTGAAGATGTTCTGATGTGGAAAAAAGCCCATAGCAGTTAAGTAATATTATCATAAAATGTTGGCATCTTTCACTATAGGGATATGAAAATAATTTTCGTAGCTATGTTTTTGTGTATCTGCTACGTTTTAACACTTTGTTTTTCCTGCAAATATTTCTGCTACTAGAAAGCACTGGACAGAACTATAACTATCAAACAGAAGTCTTCTTGACCGTTCAGTTGACGCAGCTCTGATTCACAGAAGTCTAATACCTCCAATATAGGTTTTATTTGGCCAGACAATTTGCTATGCCAGGTGTATAGAATTATTAAAAGTGAAAACTATCTATATCTTTGCTGTTTCTGTATAAAATTTTACAGACATAGAGTCACATCATAAGCTCTGATAAACTTTAAATAGTATCATATGCTTCACCTGTGAAATCAGAAGCATTCATTTGACCATAGATAATTTCCTGTAATACAAAAAGTAAAGCGTGAAGCCCGCTATGTTGGTAGTTTACAACCATATGAATAATATGGTGCAACTCTGGGAAAATGGAAACCTTCTTTCTAATAGGATGTCAAGTCTAGTTTTTCCACAGTTTTTTAGTATTTAGCTGTACACTCAGTGACATTGCACCTAGAAAAGTATGCATCTCACAAAGGGCTGATAGTGAGCAGAAATGTTGAAACTGTTAAACTCATTTGCATTTTCTTCATCACCTCCACCTTGGCCCCAGGAAAAAAACCCTTTGCTTCCTTTCATTCCACTCCACAAAGCCTGACTTGGTGCTTCCATTCTTCTTTTCACGTCTGTATCACTGATCCTTCTCATTAAATTTGTAGGCAAGGTACCCTTGCTGTTGTTGCACCTGTTACACGAAGAACAGAGAGACTTTATAACAGAAATATGTTACCAAAATTTAATCCAAACATTGCTGGAATGTCCACACAGACCAAGCCCTGCACAAAGGTGATATGCACTGCTGGCTTCTAAGCAGAAGCAGAATCACTCTTATTGCCATGAGTAACTCAGGGGTGGGGAAGAGCTGAGATGTTGCACAGCATGTCAGTCTCCATCTCTCACATCCTCTCAGGAGCAGCAGCAAAAGCAAATCCAGGGCTCCAAGGCTCAGTGTTTCAGCCTCACTCCTTTTCCACTACTTCCCTTCCGGCAGGGCCACCCAGGTCCCAAACACACAAAAATGAAGTAGTCTTATATCCCCTGTCCAGAAGCACTGTCTTTCTGCCTATGTTTAGCCCATACCAGGGCTAAACTATAGCAGTGATTCTATCACCCAGTGATCCCTCCTTAATTGAGAAGGGGAATTGGAAAAAGGGGAGGAGATCCAAATGTTTAAGCAAAGACAGATTTAATGAAACAGCAAAACAAATAAAGTATACAAAGCTAAACTCATCCTAGAATGGCCGACCCTCACAGTCCTTGGGAACAGGAAGAGAAGGAAAGACAAGAAGGACAAATCCCAGTCAGAAGACAAGAAGGAATTCCCAATCCTCAACAAACCTTCCCCCTTTATAATGATCATGACATTACAGTATGGCTACCCCTGTAGCTAACTCAGGTCAGCTGGCCTGGCTGACTTGAAATTGCTAATGGCCTGCCCAGCATGGCTGCCTTATGATTCTATCCCAGCCAAACCAGGACACTTTGCAAATGACCTTTATTTCTTTTTAAGTTCCATCAGGATCAATATTAGCCAAGAAAACAACGTACCCGATTACAGTCCCACCTACTGTGAAAGGACTTCTGGGAAAAGTGAGCAGTTTAGATGCAGCTGGAGACAGTGGGCGTAAATAAAAATAAACAAGGAACCTTTAATTAATTAAACTGAAATATAAAAAATACTTATTTTAAATTATTATTCAAACAAGAAATGTTTCTTTTCATCCTATGTGACAGAATAGTTTGGGATAGAAATATAGGCTTGCAAGTGCTCTGTCTCTTCCCAACATTGACGTGTATCAGAAGGTCCCAGAGGCAGAAGACATTCCTAGGCACAGCTAGCAGCTGCATAAAAGATTCATACAAAGCAGAAGCAGCTGCACATTTTCATAAGCACTGGACATCAGTGGTGTTTTCCAATTCTGGCTTTACTTTTCCCAGCTGAGGATCTTTCTCTTCATGCTCTTGAGACCTGTATTTCCATCCCCTCCCACCTCTCTATTGCAAGTCCTCTTGTGCCAACTTCATTACTTCTGCTTGCCATATTCTCCTTTACTTGTTTCTGTCTTTTTTCCACAGGTCTTTAGTACTTTCTACATTTTTCTAATTAACTAAACCATCGTCATTTTGTTTCTAGCTGATGTTTACTTATCTGTAACTATGTGTTCAGAAAAGAACAAAAGAACTGCCTATCATTTACCAGTATATGACCAAGAAACGGAAAATTTCATTTTTATGTTCTTGTCCTTACCTATAGCCTCTAGGTGCTTTGGTAATATGCAAAATAGTAAGTTAAACATACTAACTTCTAAAGGCAAGTAGGAATAAGGAAGTTTAGTTAAAAGACTATTCCAGATCAAAGGTGATGTGTTCTGGGGGATGTAGATTGCAGCCGTTGTCTGTGGTGTGTGAGAACAGTAAAATTAGCATCCATAAATTAGCATCTGCAGTTTATGATTTATACCCTGAACAGACCCTAGCAAAAGAGGTTCAGTTCACTTTTCAGATGAAGTCAAAAAAGGGCATTGTCTTTGATTTTTAATAATTTTGTTATGTTTCTGATCTATCTCTGCAACTGATATCTACTTCAGTTTCCCACAGTGATGCTTTCATGTTCTTTAACTTTAGAGGAGCTCTATGCCATAAGAGGGTTCCCGATCACAGACTGAGTCTAATGATTTTTTGGATGGACATTTCTTTAGTCAGTGGTAAGAGAGAATTATTTGTGAGAGACAGTTCCTACACCTATCTGTACACAACCTATAACTCATAGTCTCTGAAGTCTTTCCAAAGAAGTGATCAAATATAGCTTAGAAGAGTATGTTACATTGCTGTCCTGAGCATGAACCATGTTACCTGAGAAATGATAGAAAAG
Source organism: Leptosomus discolor (assembly GCF_034619465.1). Classification (NCBI taxonomy): domain Eukaryota; kingdom Metazoa; phylum Chordata; class Aves; order Leptosomiformes; family Leptosomidae; genus Leptosomus; species Leptosomus discolor. The sequence goes on along the minus strand of NC_141392.1, from coordinate 74,389,484 downwards.
ACAGCACTTACGTCTGTAAAGATCTAATTTTCAGCTGATTTTCGAGGTCCTGCACAATGACAGGACCAAGGACCTTCGGTGCCAAGGACCTCTGAAATTCAGCTCAGGCTACATACCCTTTCTTCCTTTAAAGCCTGCATTTCGCAAACTGCACCTTTGAGGTTTCTTAATGATGGAAGCAATCTAATAGTCCCTGTGATTAAGAACATTAGAGCCCCAGGAAGCTATAAAGAAATGATCAGTTCACTAAGGTGAGTCCATCCACAAGACTGCTTAATTAATCTCATGCAGTCCATGAAATAACTGAAGGGCTTATGGCAGTGGAAGTGTGTGAAAGAATATATTTCTGTTTACACACAACAGTTTTTTTAATCCTTCTGAAAGCACAGAAAATGACACTCAGACCCAATCTTTAGAAAGCAGAATTCTCTGGGGTAAATATAGGGGTTTTGGTCTCTGAAATCTTTGAGAAAGGGTCATTCTGTCTTTTTCATGCCTTGTGCACTATAGTTTGCTTTCTTGTTGGCTTCAATGTTCACCATGTAGGTTAGGTCAGCCTAGAGGACAAAGGAAAACTTAGAATTACAGTACCATGAACACAGTGATGACTGTCAAGTCAGTGTCTCTTTTCCATTTCTGTTAAAGCCTTGCTGCAGTTTGACTTCACTAATTTGACTTAGTTAATGATAGATCTGGACAGGGAATTTCAAGTTTTTTCCACTAACAAAGGAAGAGAGAGATTCATTTTCTTCAGAGCTGAGTATGACACTCAGGACATCCTGGCAGGACTAGTCACAGTTAGGTCTGGCAAAGGACACAAGAGAGGAGGGAGGTGTAGAGCTGGTCCAGGCATAGATGATAGGACTGCTGCCCACCAAGAGCAGTCTGCTGGCCCTGGCAGCTGTCAGCTCTGTCTGCACCAAAAGCCAGATCTACGTCCTCTAGATAAGGACTAGTAAATGACTTTCAGCCCAAGTGAGTGGAAATTACACCATGTACCCAGATGCTGAGGTGAGGAAACAGTAATTGCTATAGTTTTGTCAAGTTAATTTTTTATTTTCTTTGGGAAGGGGTTGTCAATAAAGTATAAGATCCGAGGTGCTTGGGTCTTTCTACAGGGTTAAATGACAACAGTGACATGATTTTTTAAAAATTTCTCATGTTGGCAAGGAGTCTGCATGTATTTCTGAATGTAATAGACTTTAGTGCATTCATCTTTGCCTCTCCTCTCTCCAGAGTGGTTTGCTCATGTACAGTCTGCTTGCAAGTACAGTTTGAAGTCACAGGAAATACATTTACACAGAATCCAGCTTCCCCTTCCATTCTGAGGATATGGGACAAAACGCTACACTGAGGTAAGTCCAGGTATGGCCTCACAACACATTGGCAAGGAGAGCAGCATTTCCAGGACTGCTGGACAGCTTCCCATTCACTCTGGAGTAAAGGCATGCACACGAGCAGTGCTCATGGCATGTCTAAGACCTCGCAAATGACACTACACCTTAGTCTGTGATGTTTTACTCTTCTGCCCATGTCCTTGGTGGTTCTCACAAGGAGGGGGTCAGACAGTTCACTCTGGCTACGAGCTTCTTGTCAGACGCAGTTCAAGACGTTGGCTGTCAGCTTTATAACAAACCTTCCCCTTGTATAGAAGTTGAAATGCTTGAAAGGTTGAAAGGGTGCTCAGCTTAAACAGCTCAAACATCTATGTTCCTGGAGATAAGGACAGTCCTTCTGAAGAAGGAATGTCAAGAGATGTACTTTTCAATTACATCAGAACCGTTTTGGCACCTTGCACTATTTTTTGAGAATATTACGTAGTACCACTTTCGTACCTTGTTTCACTAGCCAGCTGGGAGAGATACGGAACTTGAGCCTTATACAATACCAGCACTAATTAGCAAAACATGAACCTGCTTACAAGTATCTAGGATCTAGAAATAAATGAACCAACACAACCAGGAGCTATCTGTCTACAGCAGAAATGAGCCGACAACAAACCACTTGCTCAGAGCAGCACTGCCACCAGCAAACTCAAAAATTTTAACTTGTGAATACCTGGGGCTTTCTGTGTGAGCGCAAAACAGATTCCCAAAACATTTTGCAAAATTAAATTCACCTCCGATGCCTGTCAGCCTGGAAGCCCAACTGCGCTTTCCCCAGCACCCACAAGGGCAGGAACAGTCATGGTTGGGCTTGGGAGGTGCTGAGCAAGGTTCTTTTGGCTGGCTAGCAAAAATGCTCAGGTGCTTTAAGAGCACCTGATAAGTATGTGAAGCGTGGAGGGAAAAGCCAATTTCTTTCATAACATTTGTCTCCTTTTGACTTCCTTGTGATTTTGCATATTTTTGCTTACGCTTACATCTACATGCACATCTCCAAGCTTAGCAAACATGTTAGCAAAGTATTTCCTCAGCAACATTAAAAAATTAAAAAGGACAAAGTCTTGAAAAATCACCAACACCTGATTTTCTCAAATGTCACCGCCATTATCCGTGGCATTCTGGGTTATCTTTTTCTTTTTTTCCCAGTCAGAATCACATCTATAAAAGATTAAATTAACATCTGAAAACAGCTCCCTTTAAACTGCCTCCTCACTGTTTCTAACACATACCCCCATGTAAACATACAAATGTATGGAGAATAGCTAACATACTATAGTGAAGCCAGTTTTATTCCTGAACATCTGATTGCACTTATTCATGCGTTATCAGAAAAATGAAAACATAAGACATAATGCAATATATTTATGAAAGTAAATTGGGCAGGATATTGAGGGAAGGAGGTAGGGGTGGATGAGGGAAAATCAGGAATGAGACATTTGGGGCAAGGGAAGCATCTGGCTGATTTTGCCAGGAAAAGAAAAACAAGTCAAAAACATTCATCAGGATGAACAATGTAGTAGAAGTACACAAGTAATACCTCGCCTAAATCTTTTCCTGGCTTCCAGTGCTGTTGGAAAGTGTCAGTTCTTCTTCATCATATCTGCTAAGCACATTCAGGGGGAGAGGGGGTAGAAGAAAAAAAAAAAAAAAGAGCAGAGAGTGAACTCAGTCTTGGAATCCTGAAAAAGTCGACTGTGTGCTTTTTCTAGCCTCTGGTACAGCAAACCAGGTTGCTATGGCAAAATGGGTCAGAGCAGTAAGCAAGTTAGCTTGTGCAACAAAATCAGACTCCTGGTGCAGCGATGGGAGGCACAGGCCAAAGCAGACAGTAATCTACAGCTGAATCTAGGTCACTGGGGTGCTTTGTAGCTGCAGCTGTCCGTGTGGGACTGTGATCTCCGGCAGGGCTCACAAAACCATCCTGACGGCTGGGCTCCTGCTCAACGGTTACCAGTGTACTGGGGGAGCTGTTGCTTTGTCTCCTTCAAAAACAAATTATAATTTTAGATTTTTAATTATGGATGCATATGCAGGCAGCATGTGTCTGTGTGTGTATTATGTATGCACATTTATTTTAAAATAAAACATACTCAGCAGGCACATGGCCCATATTTTGGGAACCCATTACGCAAATTAACATTCACACTCCAAATGATCATTATCACATATTTATGGGAACTATGCATCCCACTCCATGAAAGCTATAAAGATCTGCAAGCAAACATAAGAAATCTCTTCCCCAGCATACCTAATGAATTCCCCCCCTCAGACAAACGCCCTCCCAAAAAGCCTGGGAAAAGAAAAAAGGCTTTGGAGAATGTCAGGGAGGTCGTCCCACAGTTCAGTCTCTCACATCCCCCCACAAACATATGCTGATACACCCATCCATGCAGTAATCTATTATTATCATTTACTATTCTGTGACTGTTTAAAGAAAAAAAAAAAAAAAAAAGGAACAATCAGTTAATAAAAAGCCAGGGAATGGGGCCAAATCAGAAGCAGAAGTAAACCAGTATACCCCTCACTGATGCTGGTGGGACTACCAGAGATGCAGGCTCAGGGTTTAGTCTTACATACAGGCACGGTCGTCATCCATGCGGGGATGCAAAATGATCCGTAATGGAGATTCATACAGAATATAAGGAAGGCGTACTCCTACGTGGGTAGCTCTTTCGAGTATGACGGCTACAATGTCACTGGGTTTTCCTGCTTTTTTCTTTCTTATGTTTAGAAAATCTGCCAGGCAGAATTTGCTCTATTTGTCTGGGATTCCTGGCTATGCAGCAGAGACTTTGGATACATCCCCTGCGTGCTCATACATCAGCCTTCAGTGCATACAGAGTGAGCCGGAAGCTCCCAGGGCACACTGGATTTACTGTGTGTGCAGTGATCGACCCCACAACAAGCACACAGTGGGTCTGAAGCTCCCCAGAATCCCTCTGGCACATGGCGCACGTTCTGAACAGTTCTTATCCCGTATACACTGCAGGTCTGACACACTGAATGCCAAACACGTCACTGTCATATCTCATTTATGTTCTGTGTTGTGTAAAAATCTGGCATAAGCATATAGTAACGCTAGGTAGAGATGCTAATGAAATGATGAAATATGCAGCTTTTGGATGTGGTTTTGGGAAAGTATTGGACAGATGTAAATTTTTCCTCTGACAACCACAAGACACCAGACATTTCCACTTGAGACAATTACACTGGACAAAACACATGCATCAATATGATTTGGTTTTTTTCATTGTCACATCTCTCATACTGTGTCAAGACTTTTCACCCATTTCCAGCAAGTGTGTGGGTGGAGGAAGGACAAGGACAACAATAACTTGGAGCCTCAGAATCAGTGGCCCCCTACATAAATCAGGTGTGACAGTGAAGTTCCTGCACTCCAAGTCCCACATTTTAACAGGGACAACTGAGATTAGAAATTAGAATAACCTGAAAGCTAGGCCAGGAGGAATCCATGACAAGGTGAGCATCCAAAGATAGATGAGGCACTAGAGCTTGATATTCAGTGAACTAAACAGTTAAAATCAATTATGTTTCTCTAGAAAAAAAATTAACAATGCATATTTTTACTGGGGAAGGAATTTCAGCTCTCATACAAGGGGAAGGTTTGTTATACAGCTAATGGCCAATGCCTTGAACTGCATCTGATAAGAAGCTGGTGGACAGAGTGAGCTGCCTGACACCCCTTGTGAGAAACATCACCAAGGACATGGGCAGAAGAACAAATCAGCACAGACTAAGGAGTAGTGTGTATTTGTGAGGTCTTAGACACACCATGAGCACTGCTTGTGTGCATGCCTTTACAGATGCCTAAAAAACCCAAGATGAAATACATAACGACCATATTTCAAATGTCAGTTTGTAACCAAAGCAAAATCTCTCACTTCTTCATACAAAACTCTAGCATTATTCAAGCACACTGGGCAACTGCCCATTCTATTGAACATCAGCACACATAAATAGCTTGCAAATACTGGAGGTAAATGTGCACATCATACACAAGCAATGCAACATATTCCTTCAAGAGGGAATTACTAGAAAGCAAAAAGAGAAAGAGAAAAAATGTCAGAACAGCTTCAAGGATGACTTTCTTCATAGTCACTGACAAATTCACTTCTCTTAACAATGATAAAGATCGTATATATTAAAAAAGGCCTTGACTTACTTCATCTATCACATATAGTTCATCTCTTCTCTAATTTCCACAGTAACTTGTCTTAAATCCTTCGGCATTCTTCCCCTTGATTATTCAATGATACCTGAATAGTTCTGATAACCCATCTGATACAGCCAAGTGATGGAAATGTGTGTCTGTTGGGCATTGTCTCTGTAAGGCAAACAAATACCGCTTCATTCAAAGGGGACAGTAAAATTCATCATTGGTGAAGCATTCTGCATATGGGGTTTATGCCTAATGATCACCAGAACAGACTCATTTAGAGATATCCCTAGAGATATAAAGATTTGTTATTGCGTTGATAAAATTCTTTTCATGCCGCTGATACCTTAATTGCCAAGTCTACAGAATGGCAGGCACGGAGACCAGGCAAGCTTGGAGACTTACCTGGATGGAAAGGGAGCAAGAGGGTTGTGATTTTCAGTTGACGCCAGAATTGCATACTCCAGCACAGAATTTGTCATTTTATTTTCATCATATATGTTCTGAGGGCATTTTACCTGTAACAACATGTCTATGAAAATCTGCATATAAACCAGATGAAAAAAAAAAAAAAAAGCTGGGAAAAAAAAGTTCATTTCCTAACTCTGACATGAATATAATTTTATACTTGCAAATAGCTTTAGCCTTCCTGTTTCCAAAAAAAGGCCATAAATCACAGACTCAGGGGACCATGCAGACACATGGCAGGGTGCAGGGAGGGAGGAATAGCTTTATAGGCGGAAAAGAAACATTCCATGGAAGTAACACTGCCAGATAAATCCCCTGTTGCAGAGTACCATCTACACATTCCACTGTTAAAGGGCCATGAGTTCCTGATAAGGGGTCATTTTCTTACCCCTGGGCAAACAGGCAATTCACAGAAAAGAACTAATTACCTCTGCCACATATTGGAGGATCTCAAGTACCTGACACACTTCTGTCACACCCCCTTCTCTGAACAGGGTGGAGTGGATGTTGACTGTAGGAGGGCTGCAGAAAAAGCTATCTGATAGAAATTCGTCTTTTCAACTTTTTTTTTTCTTATTTTATATATTGGAAAATATTTTCAAATTAGTAAGAGAGGAAGGAGAGGGAAGGAGAGGGAAGGAGAGGGAAGGAGAGGGAAGGAGAGGGAAGGAGAGGAAAGGAGAGGAAAGGAGAGGAAAGGAGAGGAAAGGAGAGGAAAGGAAAGGAAAGGAAAGGAAAGGAAAGGAAAGGAAAGGAAAGGAAAGGAAAGGAAAGGAAAGGAAAGGAAAGGAAAGGAAAGGAAAGGAAAGGAAAGGAAAGGAAAGGAAAGGAAAGGAAAGGAAAGGAAAGGAAAGGAAAGGAAAGGAAAGGAAAGGAAAGGAAAGGAAAGGAAAGGAAAGGAAAGGAAAGGAAAGGAAAGGAAAGGAAAGGAAAGGAAAGGAAAGGAAAGGAAAGGAAAGGAAAGGAAAGGAAAGGAAAGGAAAGGAAAGGAAAGGAAAGGAAAGGAAAGGAAAGGAAAAGGAAAGGAAAGGAAAGGAAAAGGAAAGGAAAGGAAAGGAAAGGAAGGAAGGAGGGAGGGAGGGAGGGATGGAGGGAGGGAGGGAGGAGAAAAGGAAAGTGATCCAGCTAGCTAAACACCTGTGCAAAACTTTTATTCAGGATTTATTTAAAATACAAGTCGGACTTGCATAAATGCGTCTGCTGATAACACACTTAGCACTGCTCAGGTGCTGATGAAAAGACACATTTTGTACGTTGAAAGATCATCATAATCACAGCAGTATCATACATGCGATCTTCTTAAATAGAAGAAAAACAGAAACTCCAAGCATTTGTAATGCACAGGGAAACTTTAGAGTTCATCTCCTCGTCATTTAGTCAATATCGCATTCCTTCACTTTTTGTTGCCCAGAATGAAATAACAAGGCGGTTAATTTAACTGTTTTTTTTTTAACCAGCCCCTCTATGAATGATGCAAGCAGACATCATCTACTTTCCAAATTGAAGTTTATGACTGTTTATCTCTAAAATATACATTGCCTCAACAAAAACCTTATGGATTTCATCAAAAAAGTGAAGCCTGTTTCCCATTCAATCACTTAGCGTAACTGTGGTCACTTCTCTTGTTTACTGACATCAGGGAATGCCTTTACAGAGCAATTCAAATACTGATGGGGGTGTAAAAAGACAAACATGTGATGCACACTTCTCTCCCTGAAATGTGTAGGGAAAAGACCAGTCCCTCAGTCAGTAGAAAAGATTAAATCCTTCTCTACAAAATGAATGCCTTGGAGGAACTTTAGAGTTCTTCATAGCTCAGGCAAATGTCATTTCAAGAGAGTCTTCAGCAAATAGGTTAGAGGGCTCTCTGTCAGTCTATTAAAAACTAACTATATGGCTAAGATTCAGCCAATGTGTAAATTAAGGGTATGACAGCTATCATGGTAACAGTTTTGACTTAGTAAATGAACACAAGGTCTCATGGAGGCAGATAACTGCTATTTGAATATGATATCCAGTCTCCTCAAGCCCCTTGTGTTGGACTCCTTCACAGTGGCCTGTGGACTAAAGCAGTAGCCTGTTGTTAAAAGGATTCAGAAAAAAAAAGAGAAATCATTAAAGCATACTGGCCATAGTACACAGAATTTTAGTTCCAACTGTGCAAGCTAAAATAATGAGCATTTAAATAGAAATACTTGAGGCAAAACATAATGTCTGGCAAGGTGACTGGGGAGGAAGTATCTCATCTCATCCATGTGGAAGTCTCCAGCCGTAACAAAAGCTTCCTTAGCCACTCAGTGAGTGACTAAAGTTATAAACATTTATATCACAGTTAATTTATTTTCAACTGTAGTTTGGAAAGCTGCTCTTGCTCCCTTAAATGATGCTGTTAAATGTCAAATTCACAATTTTGGAAAGTTATTGTCGACTCTTTGCAGGATCTTAATTAATACTAAATCGCAATGGCTTCCATAAAACTTTGATTGACACCAAAAGAAAAAAAAAATGTCCATCTTCTATGTTACTACAATGAGTTACAAAAAGAAAAAGAATGGTTTTCCACTTATGAAATAAAATGTTGCCAAAAGCTACATTCAGCTAGTAACCATTTGTTTCAAGTAGATACTGATTCCTGTCATATGATGAGGGAATATGAGATTTGGTAATCTTATTGGCACATGCCAGGTAAGCACGGCCAAGAAACACAGAACTCTCGTAGCAATATCCCTTTTCATCATAGCTGTGTAACATGGTGCCTAAGAAAACCGAAAGAGAACAATTGTGGGGAAAAAAACCTCTGAAAGTCTTATGAGGGAAGAACATGGTGGACAGTGGTAGAGACGACTGTAACACTTCCAGATTTTCCTGGAAACACATTTTATTGATCGGAAGCTGGCGTCAATAAACTCACTGGAGATTTGAAAATGCTAAACAAAGTCACTGAAAAAACATTTAAGTACCATGATCAGCCCTGTATATTTATTGATTCAAGAGACAGGATTAATATCTGAATGTCAAAAGCCAGCTGTAACTTCAGCCACTCTTTCATAAGAGCAAATAAGAAAGTGAGAGAAAACAAGACTTGCAATATGAAAGAACCACACAAAAGAGACATGAGTCAGTTATAACAGAATATCAAAGATAGCCAAAATAAAAGCTGGTGTAGCAGATTAACAAGCTTGAAACTTTAGAAGATTGTGATAAAACTGCAGAGGATGCTAACAGAAAGAAGACGATCAGAGATGAGATAAGGACTGATGACAAAGAGATTATAAATTTCACTCACAATGTGATACAATCAATATGGTAGGAAAATGACCCAGATTGAACATGCATCAAAGACTGGTTGCCTTCAGAATTTAAGTCCATCTTCTGTTGAGAGACATGATTTTTAAAAAAGAAAAAAAAAAACACAAACAAAAAGACTTTTAAAACAAAAAGAAAATATTTGTATATCATAGTGAAGGAGATACAAGGTTTAATGCTTGAAAAGGTTTTTTGAAATGCAGCTATGTGGGAAAAAAAGGTATCAGATTGAGAGCAATAAAGGATAAAATTAAAGCTTTTTGTTTCTTAGATTATAATTATGAAGTGATGTAAGGACTTAGAAAGGAAAAAAAAATGAAAGCACAGTGAATCTTCAGAGAGACGATTTATCTGTGGGAGACTCGGACAATGAAAGTAGGTGGAAAATAGTCAAAAATGGTCAAGAACAACATACTAAGAACTTTTAATGTTCTCCTTGAATAGTTATGGAAAAGAAGGAATGACCTAACCCAAAGACTCGAAAAACTAAATCACAGGAGGAAAAGGAGATCCAGAATAACTCCAAAGAGAAGAAAGTGGTCAAATATCAAATACCTGTAATCTACAAAATCTGTTCTTTGATAATTTGCTGTAGGCTTAATAAAGCTCATTAGCACTATGTTAACAAGTATCAAGAAAAATATATTTCAGTCAATGTGTATAAAATCAAATGCACAGGATTAAATGAAATTTGAAGATCTATGAAATGGTCATCATAGATATCAACACATTACGACCATGAACAAAATAAATTTTAAATAATAGGGAATAAATGTTATGAAGCAAAAATTAAGGCACGGGAAAGAGCAGGAAAGCCCATTACATTTTGCTAGGGAGAGTGTCTAGCTTAAAAAAGCTATGAAAGTTTCAGTTCCATGAGCACATTTGACCTATCCCAATAATGCACCACCACCAAAGAGGCAGACTCTTGCATTTGCTACCATCTTCTACATACTAGCTCTTCCTTTTCCTTGGATCCAGTATTCATCTGGTACTTCAGCAAGTCAATTCAATTCACTAAGGTGAAAGAAAACTAACCCAGGAAAAGAATAATTTTTCAGTTTATTTAATCAGATGAATCTGTTAATCAAGTAGTTAAACAAGAAAAAGTGCTGGCACAGAGAGTCCAGAGAAGGTAAAGAGAAATTTTGGGTTTTGTTGACAGTGAGCTGCTAGGTCTGCTCTACAGTTAAAATGGAGCCATACTCTGAGAAAGACCAAGATATAGATAATTTGAGACCAATAAAAGTATATTATTCTATGTAGACTTGAGAAATGGACAGAGAGTAGAAGAGAAATACAGAGAATAAAAAGAAATAAAATTATTATATTCAAAATTAAAGTCTTAGAGGAAGACAAAGAACTTGACTAGTATGTGAGACAACCTAAAAAGAATTTACATGAAATCTATGAGAAATCAAATGTAGGACATAGCTGAAAGTTTCAGTGCCTTTAGAGTGGGGCTCAGAGTTAGAATGACAGACATCAACTAAGAATCTCTAGAAAAACTATTTCTGCAGTTTAGGCCTCTCAACTGAGTCAAGGGCTAACAGACAAATCATGCAGAGCATAATCCAATTGCTCAAAACAGGAACTGCAAGAATATTGAAGAAATAATCCCTTGGCCAGAAAAGGTAATAGCAAATTTTGAGAGAGACATCATATCTGAAGTGTGTGGTACCAGGAAAGAGGAGAAATAGCAGATCAGAAAAGAAAGACACATCTTCTTTAAAAGCAAAAACCAGGCATCTGATGCTGTTGACCATCATACTACAAATCTAACCAATTGAAATAAGTAGTGTGAATGCAATGGTTAACCAAGACGTTAGTTAGAAACAAAATTATCATGAGAGCACCAGTGTCAAAGGGAATATCATTAAGTAAAACTGACCTGACTTTTCCAAAAAATGAGTGAATGTTTGAAGTTAAATGGAATGGGAAACCAAAGTGCTTGCAAATAGGTGAAGGACTGAGATATGTCTGATACAAAGTGGATACAAAGTCAGAAAGATTGAGTGCAAGGGTAAATATACTGCAGAGACAGCCACAACAAACACAATAAATGTGGAGGCAGTCACAACACAAGGGCATCAGGCTATGGGATATCATGTCTTGTAAAGAAAGCAAACATCTTACAGGGCTATATGATTTTCTGTAGAAATAGCACAGATTTAAATCAGAATTTGTTCAAGAACAGAAACTGGGACATAAAGCTCTGATTGAGAGGCAGAGATAAACTGTTATCTTAATTATCTTTGTAAATATTCACAGAAGTCTATAAAAGTTTGTTGTCCTTTTTTTGTCTTGATGATGCAAACATATGAAGAATGAATTTCAAAATAAATAGTGGGACTGATTACAATGTAATTCCTGGAAGGACATACAAATATATGGTGACATAAATAAATGGTGACTTCCCTGGTTCAAAATCAAAACAAGTCTTAATTTATACAGTAAGCATAAAATGAACACACGTGGTGAAGTCATAGAAGCACTCCTGCATAAAGATAAATACTATCAAAACTCGTCAAAATAATAAACAGGAATTTTCCTGCAAGTTTGTTTTAAAGAACAGCCTGCAAATATGAAAGATCAAAGGATAACACAAACCTAGGAAAGTTCTTTAGGCTCAGAGAGGGAACCTCCTTCAAAGAACAGCCCATAGCAGCTAGTGTAGGTTGCTATCCTGAAACATCAGGCAGAGGACACACCTTATTCGTTCATTGTATAGTGACCCAAGCCTTTTCAAGCTAAAATGTCCTTGATGACTAGCATTTAAGTTAGACCATATTATCACTACAGCTTTTTATCACATATCAGCCAAAAATATTTGAATAAAGAAATAGGTAGCTAATAGTCTTTTCTAAGAACAATTAAGACAAAATTCTCTTCTTGGAGATTTTAAAAACTTGACTAGATAAGGACAAGATATAAGGCCCCAGCACCTTGATATAACTTTGAAGTTAGTCCTGCTTTGAGCTGGATATTAGTCTAGATGGCCCCCAGAGGTCACTTATGACCTAAATTATTCTGTGATCAAATTATTTCGTCTGGAATTGGAACTTGTGAAGAACAGATTTTAAACTCATTGATCTTAGGAAAATTAAATCAGAAAATAATGCCATTTGGAAATAATCCAAACAAAAGCATATGTTTTTTTTCTGTAAGAAACGTTTTACTCAAGCTTTCCAACGAAGCTAATATACAGCACTTCAGTCAAAAACAATGAAAGCCTCTACTCAGAAAAATACTGTAGAAGATAGTTATGACATCTGGTTTTTATCCACTAACTTTTCTTCTCAGGAAAGTGTCTTACCATCAGGCTGTAGAATATTTTTTTCTCGTGATTTCTTTTGGTTTTCCTTTTTCAGAAAGTGCATTTTGGACAACGGACAGAAACCCAGGTGTTGCATCTCCCCAGGAAATACGCTAGCCATTGGACTAGAGAGCTATTACCATTAAGTTTGCTACTCATTGTATGGATTTTGAAGAACTTTACAAAGTGGAACAATGCTCTCCAGAAGCAGGGTAATTTCAAGATAAGTTTATCATAGTATCTAAGTTCTAGGACCTATATTGTAATAGTTCAATAGGAGAGACAGGAGCTTAACAGCTCTGTGTCTTATTTCCTTGACTGGAAAGAGTGTTGAGAACAGAGCTGTAAGTCACAGCTCGTTCAGTAAATAGAAGCACTCACTAAAGCATTTTCATTCTGAACTGAATTTAGTCATTAAGAATGTCATTGTATGTCCTGATTTCAGCACAGAATTTCCTGGCATGGTAAGAAAACTACATGAGGCATCAGAGTGAAGTGAGGTTATTCATGTGTTTTTAATAAGCTGTTGATTTGGTCACTCCCCTCACAAATAGCAGTGGTGTATTTGTACATCTGTGTGGTCAGGGTGTACATCAGGGTAGTCAGTAAGTGGAACAGGCTCCCCAGGAAAGTGGTCACAGCACCAAGCCTATCAGAGTTCAAGGAGTGTCTGGACAACGTTCTTGGTCTTATGGTTTAGTTTTAGGTAGCCTTGCAAAGAGCAGGGAGTTGGACTCGATGATCCTTATGGGTCCCTTCCAACTTGAGATATTCTACGATTCTCCGGTTCTATGATTCATACACGTGAAAATGCCCTGGACAATATTATGAAGAAAATTTCTTTTCTGGCTTTATCTGAACACAACCAATGCCCCCTTACTCCCATGTGAAGGAGAGCCACAGGTTCAGCAGTTTGTCACACTCCCTCTTTGATCCCACATCTAGTAATACGATTGATTGCTCTTTTTCAGTCTTATTTTCCTTTCATTCACTTGGAACCTAATTCAATTATAGACAACAGTAAAACATTCAGAAACATTCAGACATTTTAACATGCATATATTTGCTCAGTGGTGCTCCTCTCAGAGGAATGATTTCTGCCATTTTCCTTAGATGAATTCCTTTTAATACCACAGGAATGCTGACTTTTTAAACTATAGCTTTATGTTGGTGCCTTTGATGCTATGTATACATAATATTTTTCATTCTCAGCATGACCCACAAAGATACTTTCAAGGACGTTGAGCCTCAGAAATGATTGTTGCCATTCTTGTGAAATTAACCACATGCAAAGTAAAGACTGTGCTTCTTATGAACAATTTATCACTTCGAAATAGAGACACACTGGGCCAAACTAATGCTGAGGTTAATTTCATTAGATTTAATGGAGTTACTCCAGGACTGACTTCAGCTAACTGTGTAAAACTATGAAGAAAAAAAAACTTAGTGAAGTCACATTCACCACCATGTGAAGCTAAGTAATAACAGAACTTAACCAAAAAACATACTGCTTTGCTTAGGTTAAGATTATAAGTGCATCATGATCATATTTTCCAGTACACAACTGTAGCACAGAAGTAAATGCATACAAAGAACAATTAGACAGCTAATCACCTTCGAGGGTCCTAAACATAATCTAACTTCCGAAACAAGGATGATATAGACAGAAATCTCGTTTAGAGTTTTAAATAGTTCTGCCTTATAAGGAAAATAGATTGGTACTAATCAGACTAGCAAAATAAAAATCAAATAAGCTTTATGTCTGTGTCTAGCTGTTCTTGATGTTTGAATGAAACAGCCATTGGAGAAGGTCCTTGGTGTGAGGATTAGAGCTTGAGACTCCAGCTTTCTCCAGCAAAACACATCTATTGCAATAAAATCAGTCTCCCATTCTGCTTTCAGAAGGGAAACAGAATGTTTCCCTTCTCTCTCCTTCCTTGAATGAAGCAATAAAGCACCTTTGTCTTTCTGTTTACAAGGAAATGCCTATGCAGGAAGGTGATGTCAGCTTGAATATCTTCAGCACTGAGCCCTTTAGATGGACTGAGATCTTCCAGTCCAGAAGTCTCAAGATGATTGGTCATGTAGACTATAGAAGGCAGAGACAAAGAGTAGTACCCAACTAAAGACGGTATGCTATCTTATGATTTGAATTTATGACTTTGCCACTGACCATCAAAAAGAGAAGGACGCTTAACTTGGTTTCCCACTTCCTTGTTGGATGCTCTAATGCTGTAGTGTTAAGAAAAGGAGTACAAATGCACAAACATCATTTGAAGCTTGTGATCATCTTTGCCCTGTTAGAGGTTGGTTTTGGTAAATGTCTGCCAGATAAAGCTCCACAGCAAAGGTCAGCACGAGACTCTAGCAGGATGCAAAGAGGAGACACCAATCACCGATCGAGCACCCTGGGAGAGAGGCAGTTCTTAGCAAGTGCAGCAAATATACACGCAAAACAAAACTATAGAGGTATTTCAGTTTTGAGGCATTCTCATTCACAGTTGGATCCAACCTTGACCATTCATTCCCATCTCCCTGTTAGTGAAGAACCTCAGTGGATATGTCATAGCAGAAAGGAAAGCAAATGAGGATGCTTGGAAGTCGCTGATTCTTGGGGTCTGTAATAGCTCTGACTTGGTCTAGATTGCGTCTTCACTGCAGTAAAATTCTGAATCAACAGATCGACATTAAGCAATCTAAGTATGCCAAGTGAAACTATCAATCACTAAGTAATACCCTCTGAAGAATCTGAAGGTGGTCGTGAGCTACAATCCCAGACTCAGATTCTCAGGTGGATTTTCTACTCCATCACAGTGTCCTGTGAAGTTCAGGTTATGTCATTAGTAGTAATGAATTATCTTTAGCTAGCTTTAAGCTCTGATGGTGGCATCAGCAAACTTTCGAGTTGTCAGTCCATTGAAAATAGCTGTATAAAATCCTGTAATATTCAGTTATTAATCCTGTAAACATAATTTGAGTTGACTTATATATTTCTAAAAACAGAAAAAAACCCGCTAGTTCCACTTGAATGAACTGTCCCAAAATAGTTGGATTCTTGAGCCTTGCTTACATGACTGTTTAGTGAAAGGATCAATCTCCTAAGTGTGAAGGAAGAAAACAAAATGTTCAACACTTTTTAGAAAGTAGATGGGTCTAAGGGAAAACAGTGCAGGTATGAGAAGAACTGTCAGCAGTGCAAGCAAAGGTGACTGGGGCAGAAATGACAAAGGTAGAGACAGCAGCAGCATCTCTGACGTGAAACACTCATCCTGCGCATTGCAGGCCGGGGCTTTGCTGCTGGCTTCTGCCTCTGGCATGCCTCCCATTTTCAGCTGCTGCAAGCTATCCCCTTGCTGTGCGCAGTCCCTGTTGCAGCCCGGATGAGGAAAAAGGCAAAACGCAAAAGGAAGAAAAAAGGGCTCTTTTGTGACTTTCCCTTTTTCAGCTTTGTGGGAGATTGAGGCTGAGCTTTGTCACAGGCTAGTGGCCTGTGACAGTGGTCTGGGAAGAGGAGCGCTCCCCAGGCAACAAAGCACAAAGAGAGAGAAAGAGTTACTGCAATCAAATGCGGAAGGGGATGAAATATTTGCCTTGACTGTATTGTAAAAATAACAGGGAAATATGCTTCTTAATCAGGATGACCATCTGTCTGTTGATGGGTGACAGTCCTATTTTAATGTTTCCTGTAAAAAAAGCCTTGCAAGATTTTGAAGTTAATTTGACCTCCCACCTGGAATCTTCCTTACCTCTGACACTGCAAAGCCTTCCAGCATGCTCTGCTTAAACTGTCTCTACACATCACCTACTGCAGAAGTGTCTTAGGTGGAAGCCCTGACACTGTTTACAGTTCACAGAAACACTGATAGTTTAGGACAGGAAATGAAAAACGCCACTAAGCCAAATGAAACCAGAAGGGGGTTTATGTGGGCAGAAAGTAATGAGTCAGACCGGTATTTTGGAATAGTTACTCATCTGTCTAAGAACTGTTAGATCAGTCCCTTAAGAAAGCAAGTTTAATGCTGCTGTGTTTTGACTTAAAATATGTTGACAACAGTGGGTAAACCTTCCATCATTTTTAGGAGTAAATGTGAGAACTTATTGAAATTCCTTTGGGGAAAAAGATGAGTAAAAACCTACATGCATTCCCCAAGACACAGGAATGGATCACTGCCCAAAAGGAAGACAACATGAGAGTAGATCTTTTGCTGCAACCACTTTTATGTATGTTCAACTGCCTGTGAAATAAAGGGAAAAAGAGTATAAAAGCCAATCCAGAAGACAGAGAGGGACTGGGCTGTGAGAATGTCCTGAAGGCACCACCTGAACGTGGTCTTACAGGACTGTGAGAGTGTGTGCCAAGAAGCGCCATGCTGCGATGTCCTGCAGTTGGAGAAGCAGAACCGTATGCTTTCACTGTAATTATAACTCCACCAGTCGGGTCTAGTTCCATCATCAATTTTACCTTTCAAGAGAAATAACCTGAAGAAATGCATCATTTGTTTAACTAGTATAGTCAAAACAGGACAACAACAATTCTGCTAAGGTAAAAAATGCCCTGAAGTATTTTCATTATCTCTAATATTCAATGTTTCCATTACAATTACATAATAGTGTTTATATTACATTTGATCCAAAAAATGACAACATGCAGCTGATACTGCATCACGTTAAGATGTTACATTATGTATCTGACACTGTACCAGAATAATGATTTTTAGAGAAGAGGCTTGAGTGTGCTCACATTAAATCTACAAATGAGACTCAGGTGACTTCAGATTTGGTTCTAAACTGCAAAATCACACTGAGGCTCCTTAGCAAAAACATTAATAGCTATGATTACTGTATTTTACGTAATTAATTAAACAAAAATGTCATTTGTCCTGGAGATTATGATCTTGCTTTTATCTGCAGCTCAAAGTACAATTAAGAAAGAGTAAGAACTCATACAATTACATTCAAATAAAATGTTCTCTGAAAATATTGATAAGCAAAATCAACCATTCTTCATCAAACTCTCCGTCTCTCTCCAGATGTAATTATTTTCTTCCAAATGGCCAGAAGTGACATGTGACGATCTATTCAGTCATCTCTGCAGCACACAGGACTGTAACGCTCTAGTAAGACAGAAGTGGCTGTGATTTTAACACACTAGTTATATAGCCATTGTCACTCTTGTATTTGAAAATCCTGCAGTCAGTATCATATTAACAAACACATCTCTGATAAGAAAGTTTTACTTTAATGGTATGCACCAACTTCAGAGCAATCAAATGATTTTACCACGGCAGATATCCTAAATCCTATGCCAAGTTGTTATTATACACAGTGTCACAAAACCAGGCTATAATCCATCATAGTCATGTTAGTAGATCCCACTAAGGAATTCCAGCACAGATGATGTTATTATTCTTTTGAGTCTATTTATGAGAGAGACATGTTTATTGAAACTAGCCTCATTTTGCACTCTTCCAAACCTTTTTTTGGTGTCTTAGTGATATCGAAGAATGCAGTTTCATGATAACACTATCACAGAACACAAAATCCAAAGTTATGTGAAATGTCACAATATGCTAAAAAGCCCAGGGAAATTAATCGCTGGGCAGCTTTTCAGGAATATCGATCTGTGTACATGTTGCTATCTGTTTTGCACCCCCATCTTCTCCATTCCAAAATGTTTTTTTTGTAGTTGGTACTACTGTACTAAGGACAGTATGAGGGTTTAGAGGACTCTTGATCATTTGAAATAAGACAGATCTGCTAGTACTGAAATTCAACCAAGACAAGTGAGAAATAATATGGTAAGGAATCAGCTGCTCTGGGCAGGAAAAAAAGAATGAATTAAAAGCTTGGGCAACGTAATAGAAGGGTAAAAGAAAACTAGAAAGTTAGATTTATAGCTTATGGCAAACAGCTGTGTCCTGTGACCATATCAGCCCAAATTGTTGCTGGTTATCTAAGAGAGGCCGCAAGTCAGGAAGAAACTTCAAACTCACGCTTCACAGCAAGCTATCCTTGCACAACAGCCCTCAAACACAAAGAACAGAGGGCCTCAAAGCTCTCAGCAGCATCTCTAAGGGAAAGAAAAGCCAGGCAAGGAGGGCTAAGAAAGACTATACTGTATTGCTGATGTTGTTTGTGTACAGAAAAATTGTGAACAGCAGTATGACCAAGGCCACATTAAGTAGACAGACTAACAGCATGAGACAAATCCATAACTTTTTTATTAGTCCCTCTGGCTCTACTTCAAAGCAATAAGCAAAAACTCTATTAGCCTCGAGAAATTCTCAGTTGCTTTAGTATTGGTGTTATGAAGACAATGTCATATTAAGTGATATTTTAGAGTGCAGTGACAGCATGCTGTTGAACTCAGTAATTATTATCAATGGAGTCTGCGTCTAAGAACCCTCCCATCAGAGCTAATGGTATCACAAGAGCAGAAAGGCAACATGAAGCTCTTTCCATAGTCAAGGAGGTCTTGTGTAGCCCATGCAACAACCCCCAGAGAGTCATAATCAAAGGCACAAACAGGAATTAATCACTTTCAGTGAGAAAACTCTTAAAAATACTAATCTCTTGCAAGATGTTTGAATGCCAAGATATTCCCTGAAACATTTCAGGAATGATAAACGGCAAGTGAATAAATATTGTGTCAAGTGTTAGTCATTCAATACTCCAGAGTAATGTGTCTTTAGCAGCATACTGTTGTCACTCTACTGCTTCAGAGGTACCTTTCCAGTATATCTTTCACTGCAGTGTCTATTAGTCACCCAGGAAGACTTGCCTAAGCTGAAGTTTGACCTAGTAGTACAAAAGTAGAGACCAGGTATATTTCTCTTCACATCTATGACAAAAATTGCCAACTGACATTGTCCTAACATTAAAAAAGATTATTTCAGAAAAAGGTGTCTGGGGAATAATTCCTCCTGCAGTGTAACACAAAGCTGATTTATAACAATTTAAACTCAAGGTGCTCTAAGAAATCTTGCAAAATAGGAATTCTCTGGGCCACTCATTTCTGTTAATGTGATCTCTCTGTTAGATGCTGGGTCTACATGCAAGCAGCTGCTTTGTTGTCAATTTATATTGTGCAATTCAGCATATTACACAAACTACATTCCAATAGAAAGCTCTGAGGCAGTGCTATCACTGCCTATAAACAGCTGTAATCCACTGTGTAGCACTAAGAATAACTTTTGGGAATAGCTTTGAATGATGAGTGTGGATAGAGTGAATGGCATCAGTTTTCAAAGGCTCACTTAAAAAACGTAGGTGCCACCACAACCTTGAAAGCCTACAGTGGCCGCTTCTCAAAAGAAAAAAAAAGAAAATCTTGTTTTGGCACATATTTCCTGAGAAGGGATTTATTATATCTGCCCAGAACTAGTGATTATAGGATCGTCGCAGCCCCCAAAAAATACATTTTAAAGTAAAAGTTATTAAGTAATCTAATCCCAGTCTTCCATGCTGCTCTCCAGAGGCCATGTCCCCTGAATCCAGCCAAAGGCCATGAGGATCCAGTTGCACAGGGCTTGCTCATGGACCAGTCAATCTCTCAGTGCATCTGTAATTCACATTTTACACCTCAAAATACAGAACACGATTCATATGCAAAATCAAGTGTGGAAATGTAAGAAACTGCTGCTGAAAATGACTCTGCAATAGCACTTTCACATTTCACCATATATGCATGCAGCTAGTTTTTCTTCTCTGTTATTAAGGATGTGTTATGCCACAAGCATATCACATTGTTAAAATGACTGTTAATAAATCTATGTCTTATGTGGCCTTCTCAAACCATTAGACTTATTATTTTAGCCGATTATTTTTTCTGATCCATGTGTTTTTATTGTTCTTAAATAAACCTGTATTTTGGGAAGTACTAGAGTAATATCTGATAGGAATGAGAAAAGATAAAAAGACAAATATAAAGTAGACACACATGTAGACAAATAACCTTATTGTCACAAGCATATACTCTTATCAAAATCACAAATATGGAAAAAAATTGTCCTTACTATAATCAACAAGAATTTTGTCATTGACACCTACAAAATCACAACTCCACTTCTATCATTGTGTCTGTTTCTGCTATGGTATTCACCAAAACCTGAAAATAAAAATAAGCAAAGAAATAGTATATTTAATTTTTCAGCAAGTACTGTGTATATATATCATTTACTTCTAACTTTGGGTCAATTTATATAACCACAGAATGACAAATTATACTGATGCAGACACAAATTACTGATTAGCAGCAAATTACAGTGACGCTGTAGCATAGTGTAGTCTTCAGCCACACCTGAGTTTGAGTATTGTGAGCTCACATATTTGAGCCATGATGAATTCAAACAAAATAAAATCATACTGTATGAAGCTGTGATCCACTCAAGTGAACGAAGCGAGCAAAATAGGAAAAATCCAAAGAAAAACTAAGGCTACAATGTGGATGCCTATCTGCTCATAAAAAATCTACACCAGCCTTATTATTATTTATTTGTTCCTAAAGGTGTGTAAGCCATTTGAATAGCACTAGCTCACATGGAGAGGAGATTGAAACTCAAAAAGGATACACAGACTGCATAGTCTCTCTGGTGCTTAGAGAAAGACATGGTAGTTCTGAGCCTTATAATGTAGTCCCAAGTTTAAAAAAAAAAAAAAAACAGTGGGAATCCTCCTTGTCCTTTTGTCCTTGAGACAATACAAGAGCTGGTTGTTAATGTTAGACTCGAGGAAAATTCTGTTCTTTCAATGGGAGTTTTGTCTGACTAGCGTGCATGGCATTGTTCCAAGAAGGACAGGGAGCACAAAGGTGAAGGCTATGAAGTGATATCACCCTCCTGCAGAATGGTGTATGCTGTAGAAGACAAAGGGGTATGTATTTGAATCTTACAGTAACCAAGTGCTTCCATCAACAGAAGTTTTTATATTCTGGAGAAGCTGACCCCCTATGCATAAAGGTTTGTAAGAGATTTGAGAGTGCAAATAACATGGGCTCGGTCAGGTCAACCCATTTATCACTGCTGATGTAATAGGGCATCCCAGTCTGACAGCCGAGGGGATACTGGTGTTTTCTCCTTAGAGTGTTCTCTTATTGTGCCTTTGCTTCCCAGTCTGAAGTCTTGATACCCTGCCAGCTTTTTACATGCACGTCTCTCTGCATCCCCACCTTCCCTTTGCCTCAGGACATTTCTGTTTAGATTTAAGATGAACAGAAAGAAATGGAACACATGTCTTTTCTGCAGTCTTTGATTGTAATTTTTTTTTTTTGTAATTAATATAAAAATATCTCAAAGCTCTGTTTTTCATTTATTATTGCTCATTTGATAAGATGAACCACTGTATGCTATAAGCTCCTGACTTTCATGTCATCTGAGATTGAAAATACAATACTAAATACATTAAATATTCACAAAGGGAGTCAAATAGGGTCATGGAAAGTGCCATACATTAATCATACATGTGTGGTATTCCCTTGTTAAATGATACAGTTCAGCTCTGCATTTTCTGACAAATGAGGTCAAGATGTTGTTTGCCATTAGAAACTAATTAGAGGAAATTCTTCACGCTTTTTTAATGAAGAAAGGCAAACTTTTGGCAATGATAATGTGAAGAAAAGTCAGACTATGGAGAATGAAACCAAGTTTCTTTTTTCAAAAAAAAATGCTTCTAAAGAAAAAATGTGATTGGTTACAAAGTTCACTTGGCTCACATCCTCATAATGTCACCAGTCAACAAGGTTACACCACAGAATCAATGTCTTCTAGCAATGAGAGGTAAGAGGAAAACAATGAGCAAGTGATATTGTTGTCAAATTCTGCTGTTGTTTGAGATATTTTTCTTTAGTATTAAGTATTAGTGGGATCAAATGAAAAAAACACCTTTCAACACTTAGCTGTACTAGACATTTATGAAAATCAGGTGGTTTTGACATGTCACCCTTAACAGAAAAAATTTTTGCATACCTCAGTAAAGTTTAAACATTTCTGTGACCAGACAAGATTATATAAAGAGATGGCTCTGTACCTTTAAAGTCCAAGGTAAAACAAAGCAAGATCCAGACAGAGTCAGGAGTTATTCTAGTTTTATGGTGGCCATGTCCATGTGGAGTTGGGCAGTAACAGCTGAGGACCAGCAGCAGCTGGCACATCCCTTGTGAAGGCCAGGCCAAACCCAGAAGCCAGAGACTGCCTCTTCCCATCACCTGGGAGAGCATGACAGGTTGCAAATGTGTTGGGGGAAAGATCTATGCCCCACACTTGCCCCTACACCTCAGCCCACAGAGGCAGCCAGTTCTTCTGGCAAGTATTTCAATCTACTTCCATTTACAGTCGAATTCCACAAAACTCCCAATACAGAGACACTTCTTTTCACACGTTTGGTTTTTCGGTAATTTCATTTCACGGGCAACCAGAAGCCTTCAGAGCACAATGCTCTTTAGTAAACTAAGAGAAGCTAACTTAGTCATGCTAACCTAACAACAATCTTCATCCAAAAATGCAAGTAGAGGAGTGTCTTCACAGAAGTGTTACTTTTCTTTTCTTTTTTTTTTTTTTTTAATTAAAATAAATGTAAATATTAGCACTTGGACAAGTGAATCTTTTTGTTTTCTTAAAAATAAATATTTAATATGGGTGCTTAGTGCAGTAAAAAGAATGACCCAAATTTTTATATCCTTTTGAAAAAGTTTTTGAACAATTTATAAGAGTGTAGTACGGTCCTTAATTGTATTTGCCATGAAAAATAGAGTTGTTCAGGCAGATTCTGTGTGTGCACAAGTATGTCTTGTATAGATGCCTTGGCTGTTAAGAAGCATAAGCATACACTTCATCTGTCATCAGAAAACTTGTACAGGAGCTCTTGTAAATGGCCCCACCATGGGAGAAACTTCAGCTAGAGGTTACTTCTCTTTAGACACAAACAAAACAGGAGACAGAAATCTATAGGGAATCATGATCTTTAGCTTCTGCGCTCATAGAACTACATCTTCCTTGTCTTGCCTTTTCATTTTCTTTATAAAAGCGAATTGCTTGTTTCTCTCCCATATTTCTCATTACTACTTGGCCAGTCTGATGAATTTGCTCCAGACGTCTGGTATGTCCCACACTCAGCATTTCTTCGAGTATTTATTCAGAAGATAGCTGTCATTGCCCTTCATATCCATCATTTGGACCATTATTTCTAAAAAGAGCTCTCACGAGACAAAGAGTAGATCATGAGACTTTCCTGTTCTAGCAGAACAGAGTGAGCTGCAGTCATTTCTATATGTATCCGTAGGATGGTAGCTCTTCCAGCTCACTCAAACAGGTTTTTTCTTCTGCTCACCAAAAAACTACAAAAAAGTCATGAGGCTGGCAAGATGAGCACGGAAAAAGAAAATTGTATCTCTGCACCATTGCTCTAGGAACCAGTATTACACTTTTGACATACATTTGCAGCAGTTATCCCACTTGCTGTCCTTCAGTTCATAGGATAGGGCAGTCTCAGAGCACAACAAATGGATTCCTCTCAAACATAACTAAACCAAAAGCTGTGCTTCTGGAGATCAAGTAACACACTCCAACTAGAATGAATTTTCAGTCCACAGGAGTAGATAAGACCTAGTTCAAAATAAACTCCTCCAAAACATGCATAGTTTGGACAAAGGATCCTCATTACCAACTGTTTTGCCTTACAGAAAAGGTCTGTTAGATGCACTATTTGCTAAAGTGAATATAGCCATAATAGAGATAAGAAACAACCACTAGGAGTTAAGAAGGATGAGGCCTTCTGACAGGGTAAAAGAGTGGGGTTCTGCATAGGATGTTTGCACCGGTTTGAAGTGAAGGAACCTCCACAAATGCAGACACTTCTCTCAGGAAGAAAAATACGCCTATATGTCTAATGGCTTTGAGGTCATCTGTCCTGGTTTCAGCTGGGATAAAGTTAGTTTTCTTCCTAGTATCTGGTATCATGCTGTGTTTTGGATTTAGGATGAGAATTATTTTCGTGACACACTGATGGTTTAGTTGTTGCTAAGCAGTGTTTACACTAAGTCAAGGACTTTTCAGCTTCTCATACTGCATTGCCAGCAGGGGCTGGGGGTGGGTGCACAAGGAGTTGGAAGGGGACACAGCTGATCTCAACAGATCAAAGGGATATTCCACACCATATGACATCATGCTCAGTATATAAAGCTGGGGGGGAGAAGATGGAAAGGGGGAGGGGCATTCAGAGTGATGGTATTTGTCTTCTCAAGTAACCATGATATGTGATGGAGCCCTGCTCTCCTGAGGATGGCTCAACATTTGCCTGCCAATGGGAAGTGGTGAATGAATTCCTTGTTTTGCTTTGCTTGCATACGTGGGTTTTGCCTTACCTATTGAACTGTCTTTATCTCAACCCACAAGTTTTCTCACTTTCACTCTTCTGATTCTCTCCCCCGTCCCACTGCAGGGGAAGTGAGGCTGCATGGTGCATAGTTGCTGACTGGGGTTAAACCATGTAAGAGATACTCCATCAGAACAAATTTTTACTGTTTGAGTTTTTCAGGTTGCTTGAAGAAAATACTTGTCTTTCCTTCACATATTATAAGAGAATGCAATAAGAACACCAAACTGCTATTTTTTTTTTCATCATTAGCTCCGTAATTTTACTCTCAGAATACAACAAATACCAAACACATACTACTTTCATTAGTCTTTCTTCAGGGCTTGATGTAATGTCCCATTAGCTTTCTACATGGAACTGGATCAGTCCTTCATAGATCAAGCAAAAAGCCCAACAAAGTCTGAGGGAGACATCCTCGAAGAAGAATTGCAGGATTTCAGCTGTACACAATCACAGTACTGGTTATCTTTTAAATCTTGCCATATATACTCTTCATAATTCTTCTACTTTTTTTTTTTCCAGTTTTATTTGTTTGTATATTATTGCTTTTGAATAAAATTTAAATGCTTTGAAAAGACATTCATGAAATACGTAGAAGCTATTGTCACCTGTGCTATTACCACACTATAGCCTCATGACAGGTCTCCCACCCAGACATCATCCTTTACCCTACATCTTTGCAGTATCACTTGGTATATCCCTGTGCTTTTGAGTTAGTCTTTTCCATAACAAAATAAACTTTAAGATTGCACTGCCTGGTTTTGGGCTTCAAAATCTTAACACATTTGGAAATTCCCTATTCTAAAGCTAACAGTGGTTGTGACAATCTCAGTGACTGATATGTTCGTCTCTAATACATTTTTGTTGAGATTATTACATTACTCCTTCACCTGAAAGTCAAGTTATCCTCATTTAAGCCAGTAGTTTCCTGGAAGCACTCTGAATTTCCTACATTTCCTGCAGAATCTTCCTTTCTGCAGGTTTTTGAGAGAGACAGTATGTAATGCTTCAGTCTTCAATGGACTCTAGAACATGCAGATCACCTGATCAAAGCGAAACAAATAAACAGTACATACACAGGTACAGATTCAAGTTGATCAGTAAAATAACTTTATATAGACGTTCCCAAACAATTCCCAATAGGCAGTTTGAAAACAGTCATCCTGTTTTGGGGAGCTGGGAGAGATTAGCTATGGCGATGTGAAATGTGTCAAGCCAATTGACTTCAGAACTGAAGGACAGTGCCTGACAGTAACTGTTTTAGTTACTAGCATAGAGGTAGTTAACCTCCCTTTTCTATGGGAAAAAATACAAAATTACATTTTGTATTTTTGTTTCTTTCATCAGAGAATTGTTCTGACCTGTCTTTGATGATAAAGTAGAAGAAAAGGCTGGCAGACAGTTTGCAATCAGGATGAGCACAGAATCCTGTCAATAGTAGAAGATATATCTAAAATTATCAGCAAACTCAACTCAAATGTAGTTTCCTTCAACTTCTGTATTACAGATAGGTGGGCAATATCATGTAGCCGAAGTCTGTTTCCTTTCCTTTTAAATACAGCTCCTCTTGGCTAAGTGTATTTTTCTCCCAAAGCCTGTCCATATGTATGCAACAGTTAATTACAGCTTTGTCCAGTGAAAAATCCTCCCATGTCCTCAGATACTTATTTCTACTAGTTTGAATGGAAACAAGCTGCTCATTGTAGGGTGGACAGAGAATTCTTAGAACCTGCTTCAGTTGATCTAATAGCCCAAGCATGAAAGCATTTGTGAGGGGACTGAACACTAAATAGTAAGGGTGACAAAGACCATCAGCTTTCAGACCTAACTATCCAGAACAATGCACAGAATGCAAGAGGTGGAAAATTCAAAAGAAGAGAAATTCACAGGACATTTTTGTGAAAGTGTCAAGGAATATTTTGAGCTTTCCTTAGAAAAATAAGTAGCAGTGGACAAAATAAATGGTGCTGTCATACACTGCTAATGGCAAGTCTGCATTTCTAATGAAACCCCCTGTACTTTTTTACAGTGTACATGTCAATGTTTCATCTGCATATAATAAGGTTAACAGTAGCTACTTGTGAGGAGAACAAAGTGAATAAAAGGAAAAAGCAGATAACGAAAAACATATATTAATCCATTTGTAAGAACATATTTAATACCTTCAACTTTGGCAGACAGGTGAGTAGGTTTCTGTAAAAAAATGTCACAGATTTAAAATAGCGGTGGCTAAATTGGTATGTGTTGTGCATCACAGTCTGTGGTGAGACAAGCAGAGCATACCCATGGGTAACTGCTTCATGAATCAGGAAGTCAGTATGTCATTCTCTTCCAACAAGCCTAGTATGATCATCACATAAAAGGCAAAAGACGGGTCCAGGTGTCTCCTTTTTCCTTTTTTTTTTCCATCTTCTTGCTTTTTGCAGGAGAACAAATGTTTCAGCAGCCAACTCCGCCAAAGCATCACATGCAGAGATCCCTGTGCCAGCCAGGGCACCCCCTGGAGAGAAGACATGCCTGCCCAAAACCAGTACTGACACTATGGCTCCAGACAGAAGCTGCAGCATATTACACATCTCCTTGTTACAGTGACCTGGGTTTCTGTGGTGGGTATGACTTTCTGCCAGCCTGGTGAGTCTGGCAAAGATTTCCTCAGAAAAAAAAAAGCAAAACCAGTCTTTGATGTTGAAAGATCTTCCCTCATCACAGCTGCATGGGCTGTTGATATAGCCAGGAGTTTAATGCACTCTGCCTTGTGGGTAATCCAGGCCTACAGACGGGCTTCGTTTTACAACTAGAGCTTCCAGAGCTGGCAAAGCCAAAGGTAAGAATAGTAAGTAAAAAAAATGCAGAATTCTCTCCTGGAGAGGAGTGGAAATGCGTTTCTGTTATAGAAGTGTCGGGGAAGACCCTCTGCTGAGTCACGAGGTTCAGACTGGACCCCCTTGCTTTGTTAACTTCCTCTCAGAGAGGAGTCTGGGTGCTGCTGGATCCAGTCTTAGACCCTGACTGTAAAGAAAAGTTCAGACGCTAGGTTCTGTCACAGAGTTGGTTTATTTCAGTTCAAGCTGAGTGCCTCCAGAGAGGGACACCTCTCTGTTGTTTCCCTGTGCCTTTTAAGGCCTCACAATCTATTACATGAGGTGTCCACACGACTGTCTATGTGACATGCACGGACTTTTTGTCCAATAACTTGTTTAATAGCCACTATTCCTCTACAATGATTAGAGTCACACTTTTCAAATTCTACCCATTCCTATAGTTTTAACATCCTCCCATCTTACCCACGCCTGGATCTCATCTGTTTTCTGTTGGCTTCGATGGAATAGTTGCACTCTTTCTTGAAGGTCTTTTGCTTGAATTATAGGTTTGGTCCAGTTTACGTTGTTGTGCAAGACTCCCAGTACTTCTTCATTTGACTCAGCAAAAATTAATCTAAAGTTCAGCTACAGTTTGCAGCCCAAGGCCTCAGTGCTCCAGTCACTCATGCTAAGCAAAGACACACATGTTAAGCAAAGCAAAACAAGTTTGACTTCAACCTAATTTTAAGCAATCACACAATTAATTTTAATATTCTACAAGTAAAGGATTTTAATCCCCAACAGTTTTTAGTCATTATATGTAGCACATTTTAATTTCCTGAAAAAAAATGCCTTGTCATTCTCTCTTAAGTTTGAATTTCAGCTCGAGCATACCAGGTAGGGTGAAAAACACTGAGGAAGATGGTTATGAAGTTATAGTTTCAAAGATAATAAATCCTGTATTTTTCCACATTATACAGTTTTCCAGCTTTCCTCCAAATTGAAAGACATTTCACAAGGACTGCCAGGACATTGCTCTATGATAGAACTAAGAAGAATTTCAGAACATATGTCCTGGAAGGCAAGTGTCCTCAGATATTTGTTCAAAGCAACAGGTTTTTGGTTAAATAGCAGTTGGAACAGGCTTTAAAAACACAGACAAAAAGAAATTTGAATCTTAGGAAAAAAACAAGGTCTTGTTCACTTATGACGAAAACAGATCTCGGCGTTTTTCACAACAGATGTAATATCAACCATGGTGTCATGGCCAGTTTCCAATTCAGGTAATTACAGAATATCTAATTAAATGTTCCCTCAGCTTCAAAAGTATTATTTACTACTAAATTTAGATTAATTAGTAGTAATTTTTGTCCTTTCATGCAGCCTTTGCAGTCTGCGTTAGGAATCAACAATGGTTTTAGCTAATTCATTTGCATATTATATTTACAAATCATTTTCCTATTTCTTACAAAAGATAACACAAAAATCATGATTTTTTTTTTCAATTAGTAACTAAAAAAATAGTGGCAAAAAAAAAAATAAAGCTAAGAAAGCAGAAAGAATAATAATTTAATTCTCTCACATAATGTCTGGTAAAAGACCATTGCAAAAATACCTGAAATTTACAGAAACAGTTTGGGTAAAACTAGGTGCTTGGTTGAAACAAGGTGCATATTAAAAATCTTTTTTTTTTTTTTCCTTCCATTACACTTTATGCATGCACTTAAGACTGTAGACTTTATGTTAACAGAACTGAGATCAAAAGCACTCTTAAAGTATGTGTTATAGCAATAAACTGAACATAGAACATAATTTTGAAATCTTCAGAGCCAAACCCAGTCTTTCTATTTCAAGCTTATTTCTGTCCTAAAATGTTGGGATAGTAAGTGCAATCTTGGTTGTTTCAATCCACCTCAGACTGAAAGGCATTAAAGAGAGTAGCTTGAAATCAGAGATCTTACTTCCCCAATCCTCCCCCTTCAAATACAACTCAAACTATTTTTGAAATGCCTTTACAGGCCCACTGACATTTAACAGTGAATTGGGGTCCATGCTCAGAGCAAAATTTTCCTCTAATGACACTAAAGAGCTCAAGCAGGATACTCTGCTCTCCCTGCTTGTGAAGATAGACTTACAAGGACACAAAACTGAACCAAAATAAGGAAGAAAACTTTAATAGAAGAGTTACTCAAAACAAGATGGTGTGCGAAAAAGAATGTAAAAAATGTTTTGGATAGCACATAGGACAGTTCATAATTTCATGCAGAAGGATATTCAAAGGATAACATACATTGGCTCTTATATTTCTCATATCAACCACAACTACTATGTTCCCTCCGTCTTCTTTCTCTATCCCTACTCCATGTAACTCTTTCTGATGACCTTACTATTCCAAGTAAGCAAAGAAGTGTGACATAATCAAGGGCAAAGAAAATTGTATATTGAGTGACCATGGCACGTGCATATAGTTACAATTACATCTCAGCACAGGACAGTGTGCCGTATCAGTAACTGCTTGTGCTGAAGCTCCCTTGGCCTCTCCTTCAGCAATAAGTCAATAGCTGAATATGGTCCAAGAGTGTCAAGCAAATGATCATACACTTTGAGGAAAGTCTCTCTCGTGGAACACAAGCAAATACTATGATAAACAGGAATACACTATTGCACAGTGATGAAGGGTGAAATCAGACTTCAGCGCTGCAGCTTCATAACTTCCAAGCATCATCAGAGGTGCTACAGTTTCTATAATACAACCTTGCTGCTCCTATCAGAGAGTGCAGTAAACATTCTTTGTAATCTTTTGTGTAGAGAAGTTCACAAGTCACAATACACCAGTTTTTAGAAAACACATGAGCAAAGCCAATCACCGTTTTGATATATTTCAAGTAGTTCTCATTCATTAAAAAATGCAAGGTGAAGACAACGGGATCCTGTTTTTGATTACAAGTTGTTCATCAATTTGTTTTACAGTGCAATGAGAAGGGCTGGCAAACGGGGGAGAGGGGAAAGTAGAACTTCAGTTCCAGTTAGTCAAAGCCAACAGAACAGAGCTGAAGGTTAAAGTCTACTTTCTGCCCAGCTCCACTGGTGAAAAACATATAGAAGAACCAGTTGGATATAGTCATAGATGGTGAACATCTTTGAGATGTTCATTGAGGTGTTTATCTGTTCCACTACTGACAGATTAGTTATTTGCTGTACTCATGACATGCTGGGGAGGTCGTGGTGGTGTCCAAACTGAAAAAAAAAACAAACCGCTGACAATAATATTTGCTCATATATTTATTATTTTTAGTTCTCTTCTGAAATTACTTATCCCTTCAAGCACCACCTAACATTCTCAAAGTGAGTCCACCATCTTTAAGAGAAAAAGAGTTGATATATTTGGTCTGATTTTTACTGCTTCTACAGGGAAACAGAGGGAATCCAAGTGAAAGTGAGTAAAACATTGCTGCACAAACTTGTTGGTACTTTTCCATGTGTTTTTTCTATAATCACTTGCATACATTTAATTGGCAGCAGAGAATCCGAACTAACGCAATCCACAGTCTGCTTCTACAAGATGTGGTGGATGGATCTAACAGCTCATTGCTGACAGAAAGCATAGATCCCACCTCCTCCCACACGTGTTTTCCCCATGTGGTCCTGGCTATGAGGTGCTGCCACTCACCTTTCTCCGATCACAGTGCTCTTCAGATGCCACCATCAGTCAATTCACCTCCCTGACTTGGAAGAAAACAACGAGAAAGTTGGATAATTCTCTTTTGATTTAACTGGTTGAATTGGCTCAAGGAAAGAGGTATAGGTTGAGACAAAGCAGTGCGGACAGAACTGTGAGAGGGAAGGACAAGAAAGGAAGGCACAGAGTGAGGAGGAGGGCGCAAGACCTTCTCCTGTGGCAGCAGCAAGCTGTTAGATTAGCATTGCTGCTTGTTGGCTTACAGCCATAAACTTTACTTTCACAACATCAAATAACCAGTTATGCCGAATGGTTAGATGCAAAAGGAAGAAGGGCCAAAATTGTTCTTCCCAGGTACTTAGAAAAGTGAGGACTCCCTGTGAAAGCAAAGGCACATACCTAGTCAGTATTTTGAAGAATTGGGACTTAATTCATTTTAGTTGACGGGGGTGGAGCGGGGAGACTGTTTCTCCTCTTAAGTTAAATAACTGTTAACAACATTCCTTCTGCTGAGAGGTTAAAATTTAGATGATTTATCACCAGCACATGACTTTACTATTTGCAAGCATAGTCATTTCTAAACTAGAGATTAGCCTGATCCAGTTTAAGACCATAACTCTTTTGGAGCTGCACATTCCTAAATATTAGACTTTTCTTTGCATTTTTATTTTCTTCTCATTTATCCTCAGCATTGAGCAAAGGAATTAACCTACCCAAATAAAGGCAGTGGGAGGTTTTGATAGAATATAACTTTATTACTCATTGTAGCAATCACTTGATTAAATCATTTGCAAGACAGACCTCTTGATAAAATACTGTTTACTTACCCCTGCACTTAAAACAGCTGGGTTCCAATCACTGCAGGGTTGATTCAGCCATTCAGCCTCCAAGAAAAGATAAATTATCTTTGAGGTAATTCAAAAAAGACACCCCAAAACTAAAGTTCTTTGGAATTTAGCAACAAAGATTTACGGAAATGGAAATATTTCTTCTGTCATTCATCTGCAATTTGAAGTCACTAATGAAATACCGCAGAGATAACTTTATGTGGAGGCACCAGGACAGTCCTGGCACTGCCCGCTTGTTACTTGTAGATAAGATCAACCCTCACTCTTTGGTACGGTTCACATACATTAAGGGTTAAAGCAGCCTGAATTTCTGCAGATGTTGTAGAGCTGGCGACCTCATACAACTCAGTCATATCTTAGGTCTGCACAAGAAACAAGCTTGCCTAAAGAATCATATAAGTGTTTTTTTTCCTTAGACCCTGGAAGACAGCCTCCTCAGAGCCCCACTGAACTCCTGCGGGCAGCACAGGTCCTGCAGGCACAGATGCAGGCAGGTTACTGGTGGCTTGGGCAGTGCAGTGTTGGGCTGAGCAGCCAGCCTGGGGTAGCTGGGCTGAGGTGTTAAGGAGCACAGGAAGAGGTGGGAGAGGAGGCAGCAAATGCTGGAGGATGGCTTAGAGAAAGTGGGTGTTGGGAGTGGGAGAGCAGAAGAAAAGGGAAGTACACATACAGTTACTGTGTATTTGACTAACGTAGTAGAGATGATTCATTTTCTGCTGGTTTAAATATAGGAAATTCATTCACCGTGTGACTCTGACACACTACTATTACTATCATTATTATTGTTATTGCTACTGTTATTATTCTTTCAATTTTATTATAGTCATAATTTCCATATTCATTCTCAATGTCCTTATGTTTTGGGGTGAAATTACATTAACAGTGTGCCAGTAAGGTGTGGGACATGACAACTAACTCAAGTCTGGAGAGCTAGAGACGGAGCAGGTATCAGTCTGAATCATGGCACATAAAAGCAGTGTCTGAGGATATTGCTTTACAA
This sequence comes from Leptosomus discolor, assembly GCF_034619465.1. Taxonomy (NCBI): domain Eukaryota; kingdom Metazoa; phylum Chordata; class Aves; order Leptosomiformes; family Leptosomidae; genus Leptosomus; species Leptosomus discolor. Next base: position 74,356,138 of record NC_141392.1, on the reverse strand, counting down.
AACAGACTTAAGACTTTCAGCAAGGCTGTAAAAGCCAGGGCAGGGAGCAGGGCAGAGGGCAGGATTTGTCTCCCTCTGCATTCCCCTGACCCACCCACAGAAAGCAGGAGAGGCTTCGCCTTGCACAGAGAGGCGCGGCACCCATGAAATCTTTGTTAACAGATGCTGTTAAGATTCTCTCCCCATCCCTGAGAGCAGATGCCTTCAGCATAAGGTCAGATGGGTCTGCAATAGCTAAGCAGCACCAGACTTACATGACACTTTTGAAATTTTAGCTCGGTGGTTTGCCCAAAACTACAGTGAATCATCAGACTAACAATTCTGAATCCCAAGCCAGTTTGCAGTACTGAAGGTTAAAGACAGTGATGCATGAAAACTCACTGCCAACCAAAAAGTGTGATACAGAAGAGAAAAAAAATTGTCAGCTGAGTTTAGTTTTTAGAGTTAATTTTCTATGGCCATTGGCTTGCTTTGACTCCTTGTTTTTGTTCTTTTTATAAAGAGAGCAAAAATCAAGCATTCACAGAAATTTTACTGAGGTGTTATCACTCTTCTTTTTTTGAGAGAGAGTGTTGGTGAGGTGACATCTTTCAGTCCCTCCGGACATGTTTCAGATGATACAAATCAGCATCATTCTGTTACACTGATAAAGCAGTGAGGATTGCATCGAACAACAGGCTTCAGTCTCCTGTTGGAAGTGCTGAAATACTTTCCTTATGCCTTCTAAAAATACTTTCTTGTTGCTCAATTTAGTATTTTCTAGGTGACCAGATCAGGAAGAGTAAAAGTCTGTTTTCTAAGACTGCTTACAGATGGATATAGATGGTTTTTCCACATCATGTCAGCTGTTAGACATTTTATTTGGTAATTCAGGGGAATTTAGTGCTAAAACTGCCTAGCTGTAGCACTTCAGCTCCCAGATCACAGCTTAATCAAGAGAAAGCAAATGTGATGTGGACATTGCAGCCTTTCACTATCAGCCTGCATGGTAAAAGGCTTGACTCATTTCTTCTGAACTAGACTTGTCTATTCCTATTATTGAGAGATGCTCATGGACACTTCTTTGTGAGTATCTATGTATCAAAATCTCACTACAGTCTTCTGTCCTAATTCCCATTATTCCCACTAGACTCCTGGCGGTAAATACATTTAAAAAAAAAAAAAAAGAAGTCAGTAACAGGAATTATTCCTTAATCAGAAAGCTGGTTATGTCAAGAGCAAAGGAATATTCAAGTTCATGTACTGCAACTAACGAGCAAACAAGCAATTTGTTTAATTTGTCTGTGGCTTCAGACTTGCCAAACACCCTCACCATGACCAGCAAAGGACACTTAGGGGTGCTGATTGACACTGTTAAGATAAATACAAATTTATCATTATTTTGCACAGAGGTGATCTATGCCCAAACGTAGCTGATCTTTCATACCCCAACTAACAGTAGTTAAATCACTCCCAGGGATCAAATTTTCTAAAGGAACTTTTTCTTTTCCTTACTTGAATTCTTATCCAAATATAAACCTGGCCTCCTTTGGTTGATTGACAGTAGATAAAGCCAAGTCCTTGCATTCAGAAACACAATGCATATTAAAAGCAATTTTGGAGTGACAGAAAAGCAAATCAACAAACATAAAGTGTATTTTCATCTTGACTCAGCTGTCCTGCTCATATACTGTAGTATGTTAGATTAGTCCACATATCAATAGTGTAATTGCTCCTGCCAGAGGTTTGATACTTATTTCCACCATTACAGGCTCTACTGAATGGTAGAGACTACCTACACTAGGATTGTCTGAAAAAAATCAACTTCTGCTAAGCCTTTCCAGTGGATTGTATATAAATTATGATTACAGCATAGTTTATTCCAGTTAATGACAATTTCCCAAAGCATTTAAAAAAATAAAGTCATTTTCAGAGAGCTTAGTGTCTTTGGAATATCCACAAGCAGCATCAAAAGCAGAGCTGTAAACTAAGATGTTTTGTTCAAGGTAACTCAGCTGCTCATAAAACTTTGATGTTTTTACTTTGAGCTAATGGGATTATATAAGCAGAACTACTTAGAATCATAGAATCATTTAGGTTGGAAAAGACCTTTAAGATCATCGAGTCCAACCGTTAACCTAGTACTGCCAAGTCCACCACTAAACCATGTCCCTAAGCACCACATCTATGCATCTTTTAAATACCTCCAGGGATGGTGACTCCACTGCTTCCCTGGGCAGCCTGTTCCAATGAATCATAATATCACTTTAGGACAATGCAGATGCAGATACATAATTTTTTTTTAATTGTTGATAACACTTTCTTGTTTTCAGCTATCTGATTTTTAAATGCTAGTATTCCCAAGTAGAAAACTGGTGTGTCCAAACCCAGGTGCTTCTGTTTTCTTGTTTACCAAGACAAGGACATTTCCTTTGAAGGCAGCTGCTCAGTGAACCTGCAGGGCTTACTCTAAAAACTGCTTTCATTTTATCTCCTTTCAGAGATACAAAGATTGGGCAATAGTCCCTTCATTTTCAAAGCATTGCCCAAGGCCCAGGAACACAGGGTCCCACAATAATCACTGGAAATTATTCAGCTGAAACTCCATGCAGTATTTTCAGCTTTCCTTCAGCTAAGTGACCCATCTTAAAAGAACACATAACTTCACTGGGGCCTTCTCAGCTGGGAGAATATTGTGAAAGACAACGACAACAGATAAAAATATCTGGTACCTAGAGTCCTTCTGAGAAACGCTGTGGGACCAATGTGGTTAAATTACCTCTGACATTTTTGTCTTAATAAGTATCTGCAACCAATAAGAGCAAATGGTCCAGAATACTATTACTTCTTTTATCACGGCGAGGATATAATCTACCCCAAGAGGTAAGATGCTTAGATCAAAGCCCATTAAAATTTCAATTCCCTGAGTATAACAGTAGCTTTGGGTCGTTGTTCTTCATTGGAAAAGAGAGGGGAAATCAGATTAAAAGAATATGATAATAGATTTCCTAGATTCATAGATAAATAAGGCCAAAAAGAACTGATGTAGTGTGACCTCCTCAGCAACATAGGCCAAATGATTTCTCTGAATTAATATTTTTTTAACTAAAGCATATTTTTTAAAAAAAGAACAACCAGACTTGATTCACCCCTTAGATCTTGTAAGTTGTATCAATGCTGTTAAAAAGGAAGGGGAGGTGGGGGGCAAGGTATCAAATTTAACTATATTTGATTTATATCCTTGTTTTACAGACTGGAAAAGGTGTTTACTACCATCTTTTCAATCCTTCATAACTTACGAAGTGTAAGGAAGATACTCATAGCCTCTCTCTGACATTCTAACTGCGTTGAACACCGTAAGCATTTCATATAAAGCAGGTTTTCCAGTCCTTTCATTATGTCTATGTCTTTGATGAATCTCCATATGTCTGTCTGTCACCTTAGCACCAAGTTTGGGTACTTCCCCAATCCAATTCAAAAACATCCTGTTTATACATACAAAAATGGCACAAGTCTTTCAGTGAAATTTCACTGGCAGCTTCTGGAAGATGGAAATTGCATTTTTATTCTGTATCTCTGCAGCATCACACAGTCCTTGCTGAAGGCAGGTGTTCCCAGACACTATGTTAAATAGAAGTTATAATCGTAATACTAACAAAACCAAAAATATTATTCTGCTGATCATATCCTTCTTGTCCTTTTCAGGTTCTTCTTATAGATAAGATGTATCTGATTTGTTGCTATGTTTTTTTCCTATTTGACCTAACTAAATCACACACTGGCTTATGTTTTTCTAAAACAGTGACAGATTTTTTTTTTAATTTTTCGTTTTCCCTTAATGTTTTTACCTTTTGTAAGCTTAATCAGTAGTTGTTTTTTCCTTCCAGATTCTTTATAAAAACATTAAATATTGTACGGAAAATAGTAATCTCTTCGGAATCCTGCATCTGTTTATCGATGGCTCCCTGTTCACAGTTATATTTTGAGATTTGATATACCTCCAAATTCTAATTCCTTTAAAACCTGCCATATTGATTTTATTTTATTTTATGTAGGGTTTAAAACAAAAACAACATCAGCCAAGCATCTTACAGAAATCTATTTCATCGGTGCTACTATCTATATCAAGTGAACTAGCCTAAGCAGTAACAACAAGCTTTACTTTCCCTGTTCCATGTGTTGATTGGTACTAGTTTAATTATTCTCCACTATCTCCTTATTAATGCAGACTCAGACTGTCCATTAAGTCTTTCTGTCCTAGACTGACAAATGTCTAGAGCACCAGGATTAAGGTTATTTAGGTGTTCCCTTTACTTTTTGAAGAGTTTCACACTTCTTCCTGAGAAGGTTTCTAGGTCTTTTCCAAAGTCAGACCAAATACGAACAACTATCCCAAGAGCTCTTCTAAGATATCCTCAGAAACAAAGTGTCTGTATGTGTGGATTTAAAATCTCCTGGGTTTCTAATAGCTACTGTTTACCACCTTCTGGTTACTCAAATGGAATCTATTTTATTCATTTGCCTGGAAGCCACCCAGTGGATATAACATTTGCTTACGCATATTGCAGACACCTGTGCTATAGTTTAGTCTTGAGTTTGGGTACCACCATCTCTGGGCTTGTCCTGGTCCAGTGCATCCAACAGGTTGTCATATCATTGACCTTCAACTGTGCACTTCAGTAATACAACTGAAGAAAAGGTCTGAATTAATGAATGCTTATACTGACCAGGCAATTCTGACAGGTCAGAAGGAATAAGCTACAATTAACAGTGCCTGGGCTTAACTGGGAATGTCTTACAGTACTGAATGGGGGAAAGACTAGCAAGGCAAACTTCCCTGCTACCAAAGATATGGTCTACCACCTACACTGAAGAGGATAAATGCCAGGAAATTGTTGAAATAATAAAGAAAACCAGGAAATTCAGGTCTTTTGCTAGTTACAAAACCACAAAAGTTTAAAAGTAGTGGTATATGAAAATCTGTCATTATGAAAAATAACATTGTGATGAAAATTCTCAAGGTTACACCAGTCACTATCGGTAAGTGTCTGCCATGGAGCTCTAGTCTTGGTATAGGAACTGCCCACAGGGACTGGATACTGCAAAATGCACCACATTTTTTCAATTTAATTGATGTGAAGCTATTGTACAAGCTCCAGGTGAGCAATTAGCATCTCTATCACCCAAAAGCACAGCCTGCCAAAAGCATCTGACAACTCGCTGTCACGTCTCGTGCTTAGGAAGGATTTTCATTACACAGAGCATCTACTCTGCATGAGGGTGAGGGATGTATCTTAACAAACAATGGAGGAATTAACATTTCTTGCATTTGTAAGCATTTACAAGTGGAAATCAAAGAAATTAGTCTCGTTTTTTGTGGTGGTCTGGCCTGCTTGCTCCCATGAACTGTCTTGAAAAACCTGATACAAAACACAGAAAAGCACTGCTTGTTTCCCTTCCACCTTGTGCAATGTAATCAAAATCATGCTTTTTTTTTTTTTCCTCATTTCTTACTTCTTTCCACATTTTCTTATTTCTCTCCTTTTTACCACTTCCTTTATTTCTTTCCTGTTTCCTTGCTTGTGTTGTCTCCTCCCAGTAATGACCCGCTGCTTAGCTGGGAGAAGGCAGGAGGTGTGGGAGCAGGATTGTACTAATGCCCTAATTAAGTCTGTAGTTAGCTGATGGGAAAATCGTTGTCAGGAGAGCTGATAATAAGCATAAACATGACAAGCTTGTTTTGAAAAGTCATCCTGTCACTCTGTTTACTTATGCTACTGCATGCAGCTCCAAGCCACTGTCATATATGTTTATATTGATCCATCTTCATCACTTCCCCTCCCTCCTTTTTTTTTTTTTCCTTTAAGGAATATAGATAAAAGCTTCACACATCTTGCATTTCTAGGGATCAGAGAGTCCCCACAGTAGAAGCACATATTCACTGATTGAAGGAATAAGAGAGAATATGGAAGAGAAGGATCTGAAAAGGTGAGCAACTTCATACATTAGTTTTCATTTTCTGAATGACGTACAGATGCCCTTGTCCATGTTTAATTTTATTGTGACATTTAAGTAATTCATTAGATTAATATTAAATACATGAGATGCTTCTTTTACATAGATTTTCAATAGAAATCTGAAAGGGTTACAAAATATAAGAGTAGCAGTGTGTATAAAATATGTCCCAGTCTCTCTGCCACGGCATACACTGCGAGTGCAGTATTCCTCTCACAACTGGAATTAAAGTATGGTGTATGCTTTGTTCCAGTGATGGCCAATAAGCCTTCATGAGCTGTTCAAATTATTATCTGTATGAAAGAGTCCTTCAGACCATTCAAGCTGTGGCGTACAATTTACAATTTTTGCTTAGAAGAAAACTGTCTTGGTTTCCCAGAGAAAGACTTGCTACAGCATGAAAATTGAGACAAATGATCAAGCCTTATATTCCTGAGCAATTCAGTACCAACATGCTCCTTTCCTGGGCTCAGATAATAACAGAAGTGACAATGTAAGGCTGTATGCATGGCTCTGGAACTGGAGAGGAGTTTGTATTACAGTGGCTTCATTTGGTTTTGCTTTATCTTAAGCAAAAGGAGTCAAGTTTCCAGTTAAAACATGCATTGCCTTCTTGTTACTGTTGTTTTCTGTCTTAACCACAGATGACTCATTACAGGTAAGTAATGTTTCACAAATCAAGATTTAATTATTTAGCTGACACAGGAGGAGTACGATTTGTCATTGTCCAGGAGACATAAAGAAAGTTCAACTACATTAGCCTTTCTTTTATAGTGGAGGGGGTTTATCAGAATTCATTTTATTTAGGGCATGTAAAGAAACAATTCCAAGAGCTAAGGAGAAAAGATTCATGACAGACTATCTAGTAAGAATGCTTTATAAAAAGAAATTTTACTGTGGACCTTGATTTTTAGTATCACTATATCCCATGAATCATGAGGAGACATTAAACCCTTGAACTTCCTCAAGGGTCTTCTGTCACGTGGAAGGAGATCACAGTGGGATTTGTTTAATCTTACTTAGCCATCAAACAGGTTGGTGCCTTGGCTGAGCTAGCCATCCAGAGGCACTCCTCACTAGCTTGTGAAAAAAGACAGGCTCCTCAGAAGGGCTTGTCCTCAGCCCCCTCTGGCTTAGACACCCATTATAGGATGGTACAACCTGCCTCCTGGAGCAGCTTCCGCCTTCTCTGACTACACACAGAACCTGCAGTTTAGACAGAACCCATTGTCAGCTGAGTCAAATGAGATGGATGTGACCCTGTTCTCTGGGAGCAGGACTAGGCTTTTATCCTGTATATGGATCAGCTACCAGAAAGCACGGAAATATTTAACTGTTATTAAGGAATGTCCATAACGTTAAACAGACTTTCTGTATGAATCGTTGTCTTTATCCACCTGTCTTACACACAGTATTTACACAGGTACCAGAGTACCTCATCTGCCCTGTGGCACTTGCTTTCACAACACTTCCTTGGTAGGGAAGGACAGCTACTTACATTTTGCAAGCAGCCAGTACTAAGGAACAGAAAGATTGAAGTTCAAGTCTACAAAATGTGCTTGAGCACTGCAACAGCTCCATGGCATACCATCTCACTTTTAGGTGCCTGGCTCCTGTGCAAAATCTATGTCACAGAATCATAGAATCATTAGGTTGGAATAGATCTCTAAGATCATCAAGTCCAACTGTCTACATAATACCACCATGCCCACTACACCATGTCTAGAATCGCTACAACACAGTTTTTGGACGCCTCCAGAGATGGTGACTCACCACTTCCCTGGGCACGCTGTTCCAGTGTTTGACAACCCTTTCGGTGAAGAAATTTTTCCTAATGTCCAACCTAAACCTCCCTTGGCACAACTTGAGGCCATTTCCTCTTGTCCTATTGCTAGTTACTTGAGAGGAGAGACCAACATCCAGATCACTACAACCTCCTTTTAGGTAGCTATAGAGAGCTATAAGGTCTCCCCTCAGCCTCCTCTTCTTCAGACTAAACAACGCCAATTCCTTCAGCTGCTCCTCATAAGACCTCCAGGCCAAATATCTTCAGATTTGAATGTGCTTTGCCTACAATCATACAGGAAGCTTGAGGTCTTCCAAATCTTAGCCTTTAAAAACACCCTAAACTACAAATTTTCAATGCTTCCTTTTCAAAGTGGGCATGCTAGTATGCAGTGGTACTGAGTGACTTCACCCCTAAATTCATGTCACACTTAGCTATGTGCCGGCTAAGTCCTGCCACCCCAGTACAAGGCCACCCATACGTGAAGTTTTAGCATCATATATCATTTGGCAGTTCTTCATCACAGCTGGAGCTCTTACTCCAATAATGTTTTCTTTCTGACCTGTAACCATAGCCTACCCACAATTTAAACTTCTTCCATCAGTGATAAAAAAACAGTGACCCATCTTCTCCCTAGCAGTGTAGAAATACAAACAAAGCTATAATGCATCATAAGGGGAATACCAGATATGCTGTCACCTGCAGCAGTCGCTACAGAAACAGCAATTTCTTTATAATAATGAAAGGAAATATATGAACATCACTAACATTTTTCTCAAGTTCGGTGTTGCTGACTCCCATGTCTTGGCTAAATGCCAGCCTGGGTAATTATATTCTCTGTGACCTAAATTTGTTCCATCTATACTTCCAACTAGATAAACTGTTCTAATGAGAGTAAGCAGAGTACAGTACAGTAGCTAGGGCTGCTGTCAGAGAACAACTTTCATGCAGGAGACTCCCCACGCATTTTGCCAACCACAAGATCAATTCATCTCCGGGTTATTCCAGCCCTTACAGGCACAGGGGAAGATGCAAGATGTGACAGACAAGTCTGTGGTAGTCTCTGGTGGAACAAGTACCTCTGAAATCCCTTCTCTGCTGGTAAGCCATGATGAGTTAAGGTACCTCAAGTGCTGGTTAACCAGGAGAGCTGCCTAATGGGGTCATTCAAGAAGCAAAATTGCTCTGCAGTTCTGACTAGACATTAAATCTCTCCTCTTCTGGTAGGAAGATCTCATCAGTGTCTGAAAGATTTTCATGAAGTCTAATTGTCATTATGAGCACAGAAGGTACAGTCAATACACCAACAGAAACTGTAGCCAGAGGACAGACAACATATTCAAGAAAAGCAAAGCTAGGTGAAGAAAAGCATTTTTTTTACTCAACGTCAGCACAAAGACTAGGAAGGTTTTCCTTGATGGAAAGGATTCCAGAAGTTTCACTAGACTTTGGATGAGGCCCTACAGGTTTTTCTTCTACACAAGTCTCAAAACAGAGAGAGAAAGTGTAGAAAAAACAGTTCTGTATTGCTTAAAACTCATACTTATGTAATGCTACAGAAAACTGACATCTAGAGCTGAATTAGCAAGACATCTTACTTTTTATGTTTGTGAGCTGCACAGAATTATGATACAGAAAAAAGGTTCATGAAATTCCTTTGTAAAATGGCCTGTAGATGGCTAAAGTGGCTCACACAGTGTTTCTAATGTAAATGTGAAAGTTGATTATGAAAAACGCCTTCATATATGTATGGAACTATCCATGTTTGTGGAATTTCTAAAGAGACTGTATCTTCCGCGAAAATGTTTACAGCTTCACCGACTGACAAAGGTCAAAACCCACTGGTTAAGTAACACATAGATCTAATTGTACATCTGCTTTCAATGGAAGCCATCATGTGGCTAAATTCTCATCCACCTCTTTGAAGGCTTGTCCAGAGATGAAAAGGCTCTCTCTTCTGTTATCTGACTGGTCCCCAGTGATTCATATAAAAAAGGAAAATTTCAGAAAAACAAACAGCCTTTTAGAAATATTTCACAACACTAAATAGTCTTGTTTTTAAAGATGCTTCTCTGCAAACAGAGTTACAGACATTACCTCTGGGCAGCTGTCTAATGCCCACTCTGGTATTGTACTGCTGGGAAAATAAGGCAGCTCTTCCCTGAGCAATTAGGTGAGATGAAGAGCTTTGTCAGGACAGTAGGGAAGCAACAGAAATATCAGATCTTTTGCTGAATCATTCAGTCTCTTCTCTCTTTTGCAAATCGGCACTCCATGTCTTAATAGAAGTATACTTTATCATCCTTTTATAACAGTCTGCACCTACATGAGATCATTCAGAGGAGGAGATCAAAATGATTTATATATACACACTAAGAAATGGATAAACAGAAAAAAAAAAAAAAGAAACCCTGGGAAACTCTCTGACTTGTACTCATTTACTCAGTGAACTCAGGGCAATAAAAAAAGAAAATCCTGAATACTTTTCTCTGAAAACACATACTAATTATTGCACTAGTTAAAACAATCTGACTAGGAGCAGTTTTGAACTAATATACTGGAAAGAAAGTCTCTCCAAGAACATATTTTAAGTGCAAATGATTCAATAAACAAAACATGGAGTACAACAAAGGGTCATGCCCTGAGTGTTTATGTTGGGAAAATAGCCTAAAAACTGACTGAGACCAAAGTATAGTGTGTTTGCAGGCAAAGCAAATACTTGGTGACAATACAGGCAACCGAAACAAACCATGGGGTAGGAATAAAAATTTGTTTCTTTTCCCAGGAGAGAGGAAGGACAGCAGATTCAAAAATTATATAAGTTAAACAGTGCTCCCTTACAGCACAAAGAAGTAACAAAATTTTTTTTCCTCCTTTGTTACAATCTCTGTGAGTTTTAAGGCAAGCTTTTAGAATACTATAAACTTTAAACATCTAAAAGCACATCTGAGGGTATCGGTACGCATCTAAATAATCAGGTCCCTTTCCACATCACACTGTTAGAACAATATGATCAGTGTCAGTTAACATCTGCTTTGAATTACTGTTCCTCTGGTTACCCAGTAACCTATTAGACTCAGGTGCTGTCTATGTGACTACAATCATAGATTGAGAGCCTAGGTTGCAAATAAGAAAGTGTTATTTAAGACAAACAGAAAAGTTAGCATATATTTTCTATCGGAAGACAGATTATGACAGTTAGTCCTCTTATCATATATATATATATATATATATATATATATGTTGCAGCAATGTCCAGGCTGGTGGAAGATATAGATAAGACAATCTCAGAAAAAAAAAAAAAAAAAAAAAAAGCCCATTTTTCAGAGAGAACAGCCATTGACTCCAGCATTATTTCAATGCTGACAACAGGGTGGGGCAAAATGTTTAATCACTATAGCTACCATAACTGTTCACTATTATGTGCTCTTTTACAAGGTGATATCTGTGAGCATTTTTGCTTATTTGTCCCAAGCACTTGCCTTCTTTCTTTTAATACAGTGCTGCCAGATCTTGAGGTTTTGTCACAAACATGTGACTATACAATCATTTTACATTTTCTTCATTTTAATTGTTTATTTTATGAGTCTAACATACATCAAGAGTAATGAAAAAGAGAGTCAGAATCCAACTAAAAAAATAACTTTATTAATCTCATAAGCTCTAAATTTAGCATTGTTGTTTTAGATGTCCTGGCTCATACCTTTGCTGAACATTTGTGTGGGCCATGTAGTAATAGCTTCCTGCTACTCTAAAAGCCTTCACAGCTTTGGGAGTTTGGAGCCAACCTGTGCTGGGCAGGTATTAACGCTGGAGTGTTAAATGCTTTGGCATGAAGCGAGGAACCACATGAGTGCCAGGCAACCTGGACCCCTGTAATGACAGACTCTTTCCACGACTGATCTATTCCTGTCTAACATCACAATGAAGTGCCTTATTTGTATGCTAAGGTAAGAGTAAGCATCTAAATCAGGGGTTCCTGTTTAGGGCTAATGAAATTACTGGCTCTTGCTATGGGATAGTTCTTTCTCAGAGCACTGGGCTGCTCCAGAAGGCTGATGACTGAAACCAGAAACAAAAATCTCCCAGTCTGTTCCAAGAGCGAAGCTGTCCGCACTGGTAGCGCATGACACAATACAACAGGAGCAGACCTGCAAAGCCAAAGAGTTGGTGTTGAAAAACTGGTGGCCATGGCATGTGGATGGGAGAGGGTTGCTGGTTTTGTTTGGTGGGAGGATTTCAGACGAGGTCTGGCCCGCTTACGTGGACTGACTGTCCTTCTATGGTTGCAGTGCATTAGGGGTGTAACTATCACTTAATCTAAGCTGAATATGCTGAAAATGGCTTGGGCATGAAGACTTATCTGTAATGCAAATCAAAGCATGGCAAATGGGGACAAGGCAAATGAAATTCTGATCCAAGCTACTGTGTTACTGTGGGCACTTCCTGAGCTGTAAGAGGCGAAGGATGCAGCTTCCTAATCTAAGCCAGAGCTGTTGTAGTCCTACCCCACAACGATTTTCCTTATGACCCACTTTTTATTTCTCCTCCTTTATGTTGGCAAAGCACTTGCCTAGCAAAGTGCCATGGTTTCAAGGTATTCAAAAAGACCAAACCAAACCAAAATAAACCACCCTTTTTTTCTATTCACTTAAGTGCTTTTCTGTTTTTTCTCCCAAACCCAGTGCAACACGGAGTGAGATGAGCTCCATTGCTCGAGAAGGGAACAGTCAGGTGGTAGTAGAGTTAGAGATTAGTCGAAAGAGTTCAAGACCATGACCGTGGCAGACCTGACTACCTTATGATCAACACAAAAGACTGTATCTTTAGGTTGGAGAGCACATTCATTAAAGAAGCAGCAACAGGACACACCCTGAAAATGTCTGTGCCTGGTATCCCCGTGGCACAATACAGCAATATTTAGGGATATAACTCCAGGCCCAAAAGCAGACTTTATAACTGAGTTGCTCACTATCTTGACCTTCTCTGTGATCTCTCCACTGCATGCTTTAACTAAATCCTCAGTTTTTCCTTCTGTACTCAAGTTTTCTCATTCCTGGGTTATTGCCTATACTCCATCCTGTGGCCTGGCAAAAAAAAGTTTCTGTAAGAAAATCAACAGCTTTCACCATCACCTGACAGCATGACGTTTAACTTCTACTGCCCTCCAAAAACATTGGACAATGAAATAAATTCCTCCTTAGTTCAGACTTGTATATAATTATGCATTTCCCATTCTGTAAACACACAAGGCTTCAAAGACTGCAAGAGTCCCCCTAGGTGTTCCTTTTGCTCTTGCTAAGGTTTTCCTGCGTCTCACTGATGGAGTTATTATATACATTTCATATGGAATCACACAAAAATAACTGTAAGATCTTTGTAAATAAATAACAGAAATAGCAGAATGTTACGGCTGTTTCTGCTGGAGATGTGTTAGAGATCAATGGTAGTTCATGGTACCAAGCATAACAGGCCTCTGTAGAACAGGTGCAAATATGATGGTACCTACCTTTGCCAAAAATAAGATTCCAGTCTACCGCTTTTACAGTTCATCAGACAGCACATCAGCATTTCAGTGAAGAGATTTAACTCTTTCAATATGAAAATGAATAAGCATTACAAAAGGTCTAATGGGTATTTTATCAGTGGTGTTAAATATTTTGTTACTTCTTTTTTATTAGTTTAGTGAGATGCAGTTTCCTCTGCCCCCACCTTCCCTACTATGCAAGATTTCCCAGTGTGATTTATGTTCATGACAATTTAATATATAGTAGGAAAACCTTGCTAACTCTTTCTTCACTAATCCATAAAGTCCAATTGCTCACACTAAAAAACCCACAAAGTTTACAAATACTCCAGTATGCAACTCTGGATCACAGTTGTACAACATACCAACTTTCAGGCCAAATCTTGCCCAGACTGATTTACACCAGCAATATTCTACACTTGAAGAATTTTTTTTTTCATTAAACTGTATTTTCCTTACTATTATTTGAACACACACGACATCTCTGTAGGTAAGCAACTTAGTCGTTTTGGCTTTTATAGCTCATTACAAGTGTTCCCAAGAAAGAGGTTGTGTTTTGAAACTATGGTGATTCTCACTCTTAAATTGCACTGCCCTCCCTTACATATTTAATGGGGGAGTGGTTTGCTTGTTTACTTCTCAGTATGACTTTTCCCCAATCAGTATGAATCTTGACTCATTCGTGTGAATTAAGAAAACTAAGATTTTAACTCTTGTGAATCTTCTCCTGAATGTCACAAGTTGTTTACAAATGTCAGTGGCTGAAGACAAATGAGATTTCTAAAGAACGTCAGGTGGCCGGGAGGGTGTGGGAGTCCCTATGGCCGGCTGCTGCCTTCTCTCTCAGTCCTGTTCAGAGCCCCAGATGGATTCAAACAGCAGCGCAGTGGTATTCCCTGTTCTGCTGTCCACACTTTCTCTATTACCTTGTAATGTTCAATTCACCTTTTTGACCAGGACCAGGTCTTGAGCTGATATTCTTATGAAGCTTCCTGTTTTAGCCCTAAGATTTAATTCTTTAGTAACAGTCAGCTCAGAGCTCATCACTTTGCAACAGAACAGGGCTTTTTTCCCACAAGCATTCCTTTACATTTAGGTGCATTGAATATAATCTGCTATTGTATTGCCTAGTTAATCAATACCAGGATGTGCTTGCGAAACACTCTGAAGTTAAATGTTGTTTTTATTGTCCTGAATAACTCAGTATCACCAGAGAACGTTGCCTCTTCACAGGTCACCCACCCCCTTTTCTTGAACAATACAGGCCCAAGCAGAGATCCCTGTGGGACTTCAGTGGTGATCTCATTCCAGTTAAAGCTGACCATAAATTTCTAGTTTGAATTCTCTTTATTTTAATCAGTTTTGCCCATATAAAAAAACTTCCTTGTTTTCCCACTACCGCTTCTTTAAGGGACTTTGGTGAGCAACTTTTTTTAGAAATTTATCTAAACTGACATCTAACTCCTTTACAAGGCAATTTTAGATTTTTTTTCCCCATAATTTAAGATATATATACACTTGGAAATGCCATAAACTCTCATAAGATTTGGGGTAGTTTTGATCAGCTCTTGTTTCTGCTGTTCCCTATAATTTATGGCACCCATCACTGGAAAGATGGTGATCTGAATAACGCAGTGTCCTTTACCGTTACAGCTCCTTCCTTCACACAAGTCAAAGTATGTAAGACACCCAGCAATAAGCCAGATGATTGATGATGTTATTTGTTAATCGCAGTATATTAATTGCCTTATAGAGCAAACCTACTTTATGTTGGTATGCTGACTGCTTAAAGTTATATTCAGAAAGCCAACAGTCAGTCTCACAGTAGTCAATCTAATTTCGGGGTTCCATTTGAAAATGGGGAAGAAGCAGGAACGAACTACGTTCATTAATCTTTATTATATACTGCATCTGCTGCTTGTAAAGATACTAATACTAAAGATCATGCCTCCTTTACTAGTGTTCAGTTTACATACCTACTGGTGGAGTAAATTCAGATAAGTGCATTTACTTGAAGCTACAGATTTAGCCTTGCCTTTCACCTCCCAGCCTTTCTCAAAATGTTGCTTTTTCATAAGTGGAGGGGATTAAAGCTTAGTGAAAATACCAAGAAGAATTCTACATAAGAAAAAAGAAAAAAGGCAACAGTGCTTATGTTCATTTTGTTATGTTCTCCCCTGAAATCTCAGTTAAATGGTTTTGCAGCTGGACTTTCTAAGTGCCAAGTCCTTTTCAGAAAACATTTGCAAAACTGCTCCTGAAGATGGTCTTAAAAGATAAGGCTGAAAATTGTTAGTGCTTACTGAACAGATGGAGAGGATACCACTAGAGAGATAAGAGAAAGAATAGGCATTCAGAATGACCAGAACTAAGGTAAACAAGCAGCCTACAAACCCCCCAGGCCTAAAAGAACCAAAAGCAGGGATGAGAAAAAAAAATAAATAAAAAAAAAAATTCAAAAGCCCCTTTATACAGTATAACAATGTCAAAAAGAAAATCAATCTTCCTGCTGAAGAACTCCCTAAACACTGGCTGCAAAAAAAACATCAATAGTTGCTCAGACCACAATTTGTTTTAAACATGTCAATTCTGTCTACATTGATATTAACCAAGCATAAGTAATAACCAATTCACTGAGCCTTCACAAACATACAAGTGCAGTATTAGAGCATGTCAAGCCATCTGAGACTAATTTGAGATCTGCAGGGTGTAGGACTTGGAAGCCTTAAACTTTATATCATTGGACCAGAAAAAGGTCTGACAGTATCATGGACCCATGTGTTTATTACAATGTGCACAAAAATATATACATACTAAAGATCGAAATGCTGTAACACTGAGATTTCAGTATTAGGTGAAGTGGTAGAATAAAATATGATGACAGACTTTTTTTTTTTTTTCCAGCACAGCCCTTGTGGAAAGTTGTTATGGTTGGGTTTTTTTAACTTTTTGCAGTCAGTTTGTACAGCCTTTCCTCAGTAAATCTATCATTTGGGGCAACTTGGAGACATTTGTAGAATTATGCAGAGGAACCTTTCAAAATGGCATTTTTCTTGAGGTAGTCTCTGTCACTTCTGTGGGAGCTGATACTGTGAGTCAGGTAAGGACATGTTCCTAGAGCTCATCTAGTCATTAAGAGAGTGATTCTCACTGTATGATTACACCTAAGATACGCTCTGATAATTAACATTGCAAGCCTATGGATTGGTCTAAATGCTGAAACTGTTCCTCGGGTGGAAGGAAAGAATAGGCGTACCCTTGTCAAGGATGACTAGACAACTAGGCTGGGAAAGTCCAGGAATATAGGAGACTGCCTCAAAGAGAGTCTTTAGGATGCCATATTGTTGCTGTTTCAATCACAATCAACATGGCACCTTGAGAAGTTGTATTCTGCAAGTCTTGCATCTTAAGATGCAAGATAGGGCCACAAAAATGATCAAGGGGCTGGAGGACCTCTCCTACGAGGACAGGCTGAGAGAGTTGGGGTTGTTCAGCCTGGAGAGGAGAAGGCTCTGAGGAAACTTTACAGTGGCCTTCCAGTACTTCAAGGGGGCCTGTAAGACAGATGGAGGCAATCTTTTTAGCAGGGCCTGTTGTGATAAGACACAGAGTAATGATCTTACATTAAAAGAGCATAGATTTAGGCTAGATATAAGGAAGAAATATTTCACAGTGAGGGTGGTGAAACATTGGAACAGGTTGCCCAGAGAGGTGATAGAAGACCCATCCCTGGAAACATTCAAGGTGAGGTTGGACAGGGCTCTGAGCAACCTGATCCAGCTAAAGATGTCCCTGGTCACTGAAGGAGGGTTGGACTAGATGACATTTAAAGGTTACTTCCAACCCAAACCGTTCTATGATTCTAAGATACAACCTTAGTCAGGGAAGCAGGAATTGAGGACCTTGATCTCTCATCTTCCTTCCTGTCTCCTGCACTGAGTTACAATATCCACTGAGGGATGAGAAAAAATAGTAGGATATCCTATGTCAGAGTTGAAAACATGTCCCAGGCCATCAGCACAAGTGGTAAATGTGCCATATAGAACTGCATTTGTGCTGGCTTCTGTCACTGGATGCTGAAAACCTCTTTTTAGGCCACCAGACAAACTCCTAGATATAAGCTTTACTCTGTGAAGTAATGTATATTATGTTTAAGAGAACAATGAGTTTGCATATATGTTGCTGATTAAAACCACAAATCGACGTATTCAAGAAAAAAGATATTAATGCTAAAGATGACTAGGCTGATTTAACGTATTGTTAGCCCTAGCATATTGTTAGCTAACAACCTTTTGTAGAGGATTAAATTAAAAGTGGAAATGGATCTGGCAAACTCTGGGTCTGCTTAATTGCTCTGACTGATGGCAGTAAGGCAGCAGGAATATATAGACCAGAAAGAACAGTCTCCCCTGAAAGAGGCTGTCTGCATTTAGGCTGAACTAAGTGTACCCTACATCACTTTATCCATTTGCCAGCTCAGCTTTGGGCTATGCCTTGGCCTGGGGACAACAATCAGTTACCATCCTGAACAGACACGGCTTTTCTGCCTTTGAGTGTCCCATACCAGATTTAGCTTAACTCACAAACTAAGCAGGTTAAAATTCATATTGAGAGGCAGATGTCATGAATCTGAAGCTAGACTGCTCACTTTCAGAGCTAACTGCTAATCAATCAGGAATAATTCCATGGGCACTGTGTAAAATCGGAGTGTGGAAAGAGCAATTGTTGATTTAATGTAAGTTAGCAGTTATAAAACCATATAATAATTTAGTTTGGAAGGGACCTGTGGAGGTCAAAAAGTCCAACCCTTTTTTCAAAGCAGGGCCAGCTTCAAAATGAGATGTTGTTCTATGCCTTGTCCAGCTGAGTTTTAAGAATCTCAATGACATTCAGAGTACCTTGGTACCTACTGTGAATGGCTCTGTTTACATCGAAAAGTTACTATGCCAGTTGATACTTGTTTGCTAACACATGATTAAGGGAAGATTGTTGTTGTTGCCGACATGGACTTACTCTGAAGTATTATGAATTCCAGAGTTTGAGACAAATCTTACCCTCTTTAAACTCCAACATGATTTCAGATTTCCCTTTATTCACTTATGAACATTTATCTTAAAGATCTTGAGTCAGTTCTGGGAGTTCTGGTGTGGGACGGGAATGAACTTCAGCATATATTAACATTAAAGAGAAGCCGAAGCCTATTGGAATGTGTGTTTTTCTTTCCTTCAAAATGAAAAAAAAAAAACCAATAGTATCCAGCATCCTATGTCCTGGAAGTGAGGTACCTTTATGGGAGGTCAGAGCTTGATCCCATCAGCTAAGAGAAAAAATTCAACTCACACTAGAATAAAAGGATGCTAGTGGCTGAGCACTAGGCAAATAAGGCCACTGTCATGATCACTCCTCCTGCAACCCCAATCTGAATGTGCTCTGTAAGAAAAGCCCATTTGCCACATCAGGTGTAGCAGAACCTGATGAGCCTGGGCTGAGAAAGAGAATGAGCTGAAAAACTTGACTTTACAAACCTGAAGTGTTTCTTGGCATTCTATAGAGCAGAAATTTAACTTTTAAAGGAGCTGCCATAGAAAAACGTTTCTATCATTCAGTAGAGGCTGAGCTGCGAGTGGAAGATCTGTTATGCATTTATATGCCCACTTAGCATATTTTAATGCATTTTCTACCTTTTTTTTCCACATGCTTTTAATCTTAACTATCTTTCTAGCAAAAAATCCACCAGATGCATGTATTTAGCACTGTGTACACTCATTTTCAGGTAGACTTACGTGAGATGGTGATGGAAAGGTCAAATTTGTTTGCACAATACTTTAACCAAGGTAAAATACAGAAGGCTTAACAAAGCAGGAAAAAAAAAAAAGGGAGGGATGGGGATGGGGACCTGGGCAGGACTTCATTAAATGAATGTTGACATACTTCCCTTTTTGTTTTCACTGCAGGAACATTTTCACAGTGGAACAACAGGGAGGTTCCTTAAGCATTAGATTGGGAGGGCTGGATTAAATAATGCAGGTGGCAACAAAGAACTTCTTGAATGTAATTTAAAGTCGTAAATTATTTAATTTGGTCTACATTCAAAGTAAAAGCAAAATTGCTTTAAATTTCAAATGTCAGATCCAGAATAATATTCTAATTCTTCCAAAAAAAACGCCTTAAAAAGTTAGATCAAAACTGTTCAAGTGGGTTATAATTTCAGTGGGCACAAGTGAGATGAGGTTAAGGTATGAACTGGATATGGTATCCATGCATTTGTAGTGTATTACAAACAGCAGGTTTCGTATCTCTAAAATGTATTATTCTGTCCCTGAAGAAGTTCCAGCAATTAACTGAAATTTGATCACAATAGCATCACAGGAAGATATTAAGCTGTTTTCTGAACTTGTTTTTATTTGTGGATTTTTATGGTTACAACTAGTATGGAGTTCTGATTGACATTTTTTCAGACATCTTAATGTCCAGGTTTCTAAGAACTGATTTCAAACCTTCTGGGACAATTCTCAGTTATTTATCAGTGAAAATAATTCATTCTATAACTCCCTCACAGTTAAAATTTTTCTTCAAATAAGGATAGTGATATGAAATGTGTGAAGTTCACGACCTTAGATTTCAAAATTGTTCATAGCAGATGCATTTTTACAACGGAGAAACAGGCACATAAATGTGATGTAACATAATGAAGATCACTAAGCAAATCCAGGACAGACTTTGAAACTGGGGAATAAGATTCTTCATTCCTAGAACAGTTTATGCATGGATGATGCTGATTGCCTACTGTAATGTTGTTATTATTTATAAGAGTATTTCCTCTGTTCAGTAGGAAGAGGACAAATTATTTTTACTTCTGTGGATTACAATGAATTAAAGAGCCCAAATGTTCTAAAGTATAGCTTGGGTTTGAAGCAAGAAAAATCAAAGCATTACAATTCATTTATACATTTTAAAGGCTCCTTCAATTACTTTGATGTTACAGGAGGAAAACTTCAATTAGGACTCACTTTTTTCTAAAAAGAGCCTGACTGACAGCTCATGGAAACTATGTCCTCCATTAGCGAACAGAAGAAACATAGCAAGGATCTTGTCATTTCTGCCAACACAGAATTAAGAGCAGTAATTGATAATAGCTTCGTTGGTGGCTTTAATTATTTAGGTATTTGTCCACTATAAATACAATTAGAACTTAAATTTCATTATGGAAACAAAAAAAGCACTAGCAATATCCTCCCCTGTTATTAGTAATCTAGGGCAGCTCTGAAACATGATTTTACAACAGTCTTCCTGACTCATTGGCAGGCACTACGGTCATTCTGAAGAAGTTTTAAGTTACATGAAGTTGAAAATGGATGACTGTCCAAAACAGTATCTCATAATTTTGTTTGTAAGCTGAAATAAGAAAAATATCTGAGCACTTTTCTGGTACTGAAACATCAAAGATGGTAGATCTCAACATAGCCCAAGATGGCAGATGCTTAGGAACTGTGATCTAATCATACAAAATGCAGCTGTTTGAATTAAGATTTTTGTTGATCCCTAAAAACAAGAGAATGTGTTAATTGATCTTGTCTAGTCCCCTCCTGGAAAAGTTCGGCTCAAGGTGCCATAGACTGGATTAAATTAGAAAGAAATGAGGTCCTGATAGAGGAATCAAAGAGTGGGCTAGGCAGAGCACATTGGAGACAGTAGGACAGCTGAGTAAGAAAGGAGATGTACTCTTTCACTTTTAACATTGCTAGGAATAATTTAATTTGGGTTTGGTCCCTGAAAGTCTTGTCATTGAAAGGGGTCTTGAAAAAGCACCAGGTCAATTTATTCCCATAGCAAGACCCTTTTCACTGGCAGTCTCTCAGTGTTGCTGAGATAAGGAGAACAAAGGAAATATTTTACAGGGATCTCCAAATTAATTGTGGGTGGAAGTTAGATTAGAAATTTCTCCACGAATTAGAGATTATTACTGCTACAGAGAAACAGTCCTTTCTAGGGCAGAAGCCCTCATATATCTGACTTTCTCCTATTTCACTTCTGAAAAAAAGGTTTTGGTTCACTGTCTCTTCCTTCCTAGGTGTCACATTTACCCATTTCCACAGACACTGCCCTAGAATCACCCTTTGCATACTCTTCATGTCTTCAAACATTCCCATAATTTTCACAAACTCATTCCTGCTTAATCGTTCCCATCCACCTCAAGAACTCCCTCCCTTCCTCTCTTTCACCCCAGAGCCGGACTTCTTCATGGAAGCTAATTAAAATTAAAAGTAATCACATTATATTAAAAGAAATACCTAACATCCTCAAAAGCGCACTGACATGTGTTACATTCTCTCTCTTAACTGTCTGAGAAAGCTTTAGGTGTAAATACCCATCTACTCCAGATCTTCCCAATTTAGTCAGTGCTCTCTCTTGGTACTGCTCCATAGCCAAAAATTCCCTAGGGCAGAATCCTTTTGCAGATCCACTCACCCCTCCAAACAGCAGCCAGTATTGAGCTTGGAATTGTCTGAATTATCTGTGCAAGCTGACAGCCCCTCGATCCCACCGGCCACCAGCACCCCCTGCCCTTCTTTCCCAGGCTGTTGTTGCTCAGTCAGCCTGCCCACCTGCCTGTCTCCTGCAGAAGCCAAGCTTCATCTCCTGCGTCTGGCTGGGTCCCTGGCACCCCAGGCACATTCAACAACCATCCAAACAGGGCTCTGACAGCGGAAACAAGAGAACATGTTAGGAAAAAAAAAAAAAAAAAGGGGGAAAAAAAAAAAAAGAAAAGGTATTGTAATCCTATATCCTCAGCTTGCCACTCTTTATCTAATACCAAATAAGCTTATTACAGCAGGAGTATGCATCTTGTGCTCTCCTGGCAACTCTGAATTAAATCCAGACAACTCAAGGAGACCATTCAGGAGGGAATTTAAAAGACGGGATTGCATTAGCTGAGTGGAGAACTGAGTAAGGTATAAACAAGTATTTCATCAAAGACAAGGTCAGGGTGAGGGCAAACTCTGGCAAGAGTCCAACCATAGTGATAAACCAGAGGGAGATGCTGGTGAAATAAAAAGTTCAGGGTCAGCAATGACAATGAGATTTCTCGCCTGGGGAGAAAAGTAAAGGTCTAGAGACACGAGAAAACTTTAGCCTAATTAGCAGCTCTGCTTGTGGAAAAACTGGTATCAAAATAACGTAGCTTAATTATTATCACCATCGTTACAGGAACCCATATATCTTTAACTTCCTGTCTAGTTAGTGACACGGGAGAACCCCACAGCATTTCCATTGGACTGCTTCCTTTCATCCAGGCTGACAGAGCAAAGTACTTCGCGGTGTGCAGCCTAGAGACCTTGCACAGCCCAGACAATGGCTCCCCCTCCTCTGCAAAAGGCAGTGGCAAGGGAAGGACATGGTCCTTTGCCTCAGAGATGCTGTCTGGACATCACTGAAACAAGTCATGAAATGCTGAGGTGAACAAGTGGAGCATGTTTGTTTGTTTAAGGTCATGCCTGAAATCCTGTAAAGCAATGCATTTTTCAGCTTGTTTTCAGCTTCCTGCATGCTCTGTGACAGAGATTCATAGTGTGTCTGTACTTCATAAGTCATTTTAGAGAGGGAAAAGCAGTGAATAACAAAATGCCTTGAGCTTAAAGAGCTCTGCATTGGGGAGCTAATTCAATCAGGGCCTTGTGTCACTGTCTTTACCTAACTGCTAAATGAGTATTTGCAACTCAAAAGAGAAACATGTCATGATTGCTGGATTCCAATTAGGTTACCCAACAAGTGAGTTCTACTCACTTTCACTAAAAATATGGAAATCTGGCCCAAAGACTTCTTTAGTAGACACTGAGTTGTGGAGGAGTGCAGCACGAAAAGCAGAGAAGTGCAGGCATGAAGTTCAAACTAGTTTATAGAAAATGTGTGCCCTCCCCTTCTTTTTGTCAAGACATTTCAGTTTTTCAGCACTTCAGCAGTATTGATAAGGGCTGCCACTGTACCTTTAATTCCCATGTTCTGGAGTCCAAGGAAAATGAAAACCAGAAAGCTTTGGGTAATAGTTCTAGTGGAACTGAGACCTGAATCCAGCCACATACAGCAGCCTGGTGATGTCTGATACAACCCATTAAAAATACCCCGTGTAGTCCATGAATTACAGCTGTGAAAATGGAATCAAATCCTTTTAATGTGCTTTTCTAAAGAACATATTTTTATGTACATCTGGGTGCTTGCCTAAACCCATATGTTATTACTTAACCTCTAATCTATCAGGTATACGGACAATAAAATCCACAAAAGTTGAAGCCTAATTTAGCAAAGGTTGATCTGGTTTCCTGAATTTCCTATACTTTCTAAAGCAAGCATTATCTTGGTTACCCAGAGCATCTGCAATTGCTAGTGTTCCTGAGCAGCTTACAGTGTAGGAAATAAAAGGTGTTATGGAGCTTGAGTATAAACATTCCTTTTAGAGGAAGGACTATTTTTCATTATTTATTTATATTATGTGTGAGACAACAAAGTGTGCAGATCAATAGCAATCAGGTATGTAGCACGGTACCTTTACTACCTCATTCCATTAGTCCTGTTAGACCTGGCAAGAACATGATCAGCTGAGATAGGTCTGGAGAGGCCAGGCCCTGTGTAGCAGTGCTAAGCGAGGAGTGGCAGAGGGGTATTATGGATTATCATTAAAAAATCTTCCCTTTACAGAAGTGAAAAAAAGGAATTTTTGGACAAACTTCACTAATGGTATGTTCAATTTTGCAACTTTTTCCGCTGCTTAATAAATAGTGTACTTTAAAGGTTGAATATTTTACCTTTAAGACCATCGCTGACACAGTGAGTGCCCAGAAAATTGTTATAGCTACTGATGGAGAAGGTGGCAAGGAATTGAAAAGAGACTAGGATGAACACCAACTCTTTTTTTCTGATAATGAAGACTTTTTAAATTATTTTTGAAAACAAATTACTGCTGCACACAGTATTGCCTGATGTTTTAAGCAGAAGAAATAATAGGAGAAATATCCAATGGTATAATCACTTTAATTGTACATATTCAAGTAGGGGGCTCAGCTGCCAATTTTAACAAGTAAAAAAAGTGAAATGCCTACCAAAGCCATTTCTCATTCAAGGCGCTTCGATGGGGTTTGGAATTTTTGGAGGTGAAAAGAAGAAAACAGGACTTCCTCCTCATTTTTGTTTTATTTTCAATCTTTTTGCTGTATTATAGTTTTCAATATTACTGAGAAATTGCCTGAGGTCAAATTCAGAAGTGAAGCAAAATTTTATATAAGGTGCCTGACACCAAAACTTCATCTAGCTGTCACAGAAGTCATTAGGAACTATATAAGCTGCTTAAACTCCCCAGAAAGGACTGAAATTTTCATACACATGAATAGGACCAATCTGCTGCTGGCACACAGCCAGCATATTTAAAGATGATTTAAAGATTTACACTCTGAGAAGCTAAAGAGGAGATGTAAAAGTCTGAATTCTTATCAATTCTCAAATGCAGACATGCCTATGACTTACATAACTGGAAGGTAGTATTAGGGAATTTGTGCCCGAGCAAAAAAAAAGTTTACAGAATACCATCTTATACAGTATTAAAGTAAGACACTGCTCTCACAATCATTTCCGAAAATTTTGGCTCACTAATGCCTATATCTAAATTTAATTTCTTGCCAGTCTTTGGGAACTAGGCATGTAAAGAACAACTTATGAGTTACCTGCTCAGGTGTGTAATGAATGGCAGATGCTACCACCATTGTGTATCCAAGGAGGGTTTTACTTCACTCTTGTAAATGGAGTTCACCTGGAGAAAAAAGTTCAATGACAACCTTAAAACCAGCACAGGCTCTAATAACTACTTGTTTTTCAAGTTTCATTCATTTCACCTACACTAACACTCATCTCCATCATTGTCTCTTATTCCAACATGATTGTTTCTTATTAGATTATTTTAGGGGTATTTAATTAGATTCCAACTTATTCAGAAACATTTTTCTCTCTTTTCTCTCCCATCACCAATGTCAAAGAAGAATGGGAGAAACGCCTTCGTATCAGTAATTTGAAATTACATTGTGAGAAGTACATGGGAGAATAATCTGTGAAAAATATTCATTGGAAGTGGACTAAAAAACAGTTGTGCAGGTAAATGGGGAAAATCAGAGCTACAGGTTCCATGCATTTGGTTCCTTTGTATATAAGGCTGAAATCTCCTTACTATAAATTAAGAAGGTGCTATCATTATAAACAAGATCTACAAAATTGCCTCTTAAAGAGTGATCAAATCTTAAACTACATGGTCAAGGATCTAAGTACCACATTAGTTTGGTTATTTAAGATTTAAAATTATATAAAATTTCCCATAAAATGTTGACCTTTTTTAAAGTACCCAGCATCAATGTTTGCCACCCGAGAGCCAGAACTTTTCAGATTCTGGAAGTTCTTGTATTAGAAGAGGGATCCAAACATGTCAAAGTTTGGGTTTTGCAAAATCCTTTGCAACAATTTTAACCTGAACAGAAGAAAGGTCATAGTTTTGGCCAGGTCTGAACATATTTTAAAGGTTAATTGAAAATGTATATGCTCACTAAGGGCAATATCCTAGTTGTGTATTCTGATGATTCCAGTTTAGGCATTATAGTGCCAAAACACAGCACCATTTAGATTACTCAGAGTGCCAGTATTAGACTCTCAAGCTTACTATACAGACTATGAGGTGAAATACACCTCCAAAAGAAAATTCATGTATTCTAACATTTTTAGGTGCAATCGCTAAGTGCAACAACAGGGCAGGGTTTCTGATGTCAAAGAACAGGATAAGGACCCTACAGCTACTACTTACGGGAAACACCAAGTGCATGGTTCCTGAGCTGGATTTGAGTGTGTGTACTTGGGATCCTGAATGTCAAACTCTGTCACTTAATTCCTGTCTCAGGAGAATTCACTCCTTTTTTGATATTTCCATTTTCAACTCTGAAAAACAAGGAGTCTGATAAAAGTCCAGGGTGTTGCATGGTATGAACAGCATTAGTAAGAAATAAGAAATAACTCTTTGCTTGATTATTTCTTGCCAAAATTGAACATATTTTTCAAAACATGGACAAAAGTGGTTTAGATGTATAAATACAACAAACAAAGCTGCATTGGCAATAAGATACATGATACGACGTAAAAAGTTTCCTTTTTCTAATTCCTGTGATTTACAGAGATACATATATGTAATGTGTAATTTTCACTTAACTTCTAGAGAATTTATTTATTCCAAAGTGATTACCATGACTTGAATCAGACTGAGCTCAGGGTACATTGTTTTAGGTTCTCAATGAGTTTATAAGGTCACGTTCATCCTCACTTTAAGGATTCATTAGAACTCATCCCTTAGTTAAAGCATTCATGTTGATTCATGTTGCTGCACTGTGAACTTTAGAATAGACCAGCCACAAACTCTAGAACCATTATAAAATCCTTTAAAAACTGCCTACATCTTTTCCTCCTCCTGCAGGCCCATGCCACGAAGGGGGACCAGAATTGTTCCACTCATTGTTCCACTCAGCCCTGCACCATCAGGAGGTATGCCCTTTTGTGCATAATAACTGCATGAGAAAAATACTGCACATAAAAAATTACCAACAGATAACAGGAAACAATCAGTATAATATAAACTTGTGCCTTAATATTTCCGTATTATGCCAATACATAAAAAGAAATCCTTAAAATGCTAATCTAAAGTAGTTTAAAAGTACCTCATAAAATTATCAGTCCTACCAACTGTTTATGACATCAAACCCCAGATTTAATAACACCGTGGTTAAAGGAGGCTGTATACTTAGGATATTATTTACAGAAAGAAAGGACTAGTTCTATTTTTACTAGAAAAGTGTTTTTCTTGTTCAGGACAGCAGCTGATTGTCTTCCCACAACTTTGGAGTTGTGTCACACAATGAAAGAGGCCTGATGCTGGACTTTGTAAAGCCCTGAAATCATTTGCATTTGTTTTGTAACTACATTTCTATGCAAATGTACAGCATTCGGCTTAACATCAGCAGTTTTAAATCCACTAAGTAGAGACACTTTCTGAGATTTTGTCAGAGGGAAAGGATTAGAAGACTTAAGCTTGACTGAAATGCTGGTGGAGTACAACTCATCTGAAGAAGTTTCACGAGTTTAAAAAGTCACTGTTTATTTTTTTATTTCTGAACTTTTCCTTCTACGCAAAACAAAGAACTATTTTCTGTACTTTGTGACCTGTAGAAATGTTTTCCCTCTTTTTTTTTTTTTTCCCCTTAATTCTTTCCAGGTAATTACTTCTTTTTTACATTATAATAGCTTATCATTGGTCTGTGCACACCTATATCCCAATCATCTAGATTCTCTTCCCAAACTTGCTTGCTCCACAACACTGCTCATATTCACTGTTCATCTGTCACCTTTTTATAAGACACATTTGTGCTTTCAGGCATTCTTTGACCACTGACGGCTTGCTTAGCCCAGGGCACAGTGAGCAAACACATAGGTACAATCCAAAACAATTTTCTGGTAGCCAAAATCACAATAAGAACTTTCCGTTCTCCCTGGTCAACAGCTACCAATTCCCATCTTTAGCCATTTTATGGGGATCTTTAACCCAGACCATTTCAAGTGAACAAAATCAGCACAACTGAGCAGACAGTAAGCTGGAACACAGGTTTGGGAACATGTGACTACAAGAGGACTCCAAGAAAGCCGGCTTGGCTGTAGGAGGAGGAACATACACATACACACTGAATGGTCTGGGTGTGTAAGTACAGGGAATGGACACCATTTCTTGCTCTCCCCTTCTTACTAGAAAATTTTGAACTCAATCCCAATAGCCACAAAAATACAGCAAGTGCAGAATTTCCTTCACCTGGGACAGCACTAACTCATAGTTGTGAAGAGTATGAGAGATAGAAGTCACCACAGCCATAGGTGACACAGGCCACAGAAAGTCATCTTGCAACTCGTGCATTAAGTATTTGTTTGAGCTGCAAATCTTGGAACCTATGTGACAAAGAATGTATACCATTACTGGAAAATCTCTCTAAGTGTTTAATAATTTTCTTTACTGAAATATGAGCTTTATTTTTAGGTTCATTTATTCTAATTTTATCCTGTTACTTTAAACTGTTTCACCAGAGAATGACAACATCACCTTCATAGCTGCCCAGATACCAATGCCAAATCCACTGTGAATTCTTCCACAGCAGACGTAGTCCAGGGATGTGAAAAGAGGTGTTCACTCCCAAGCAGACAGTGCAAGGTATTACTAGCAACACCACTGTGCTTTCATCTCTCCTTCCTCTACCTTCTGTGTGTGTCTGTCTCCTTTCCTGCACTCTTTCCTCAACTCTGTATCCTCTATGCTACCTGGTATTCATATAGTTTCAGGAAGAACTTGATTGACTTCTTGGCCTATATCTATCTGCTGTCATGCCTTGAAACCCATGATTCACTCATGCAAGTGACTGGACAAGCCTCTGCCAAAACCCAGAGCTCACTTCTCTCCATAGCCCACATATGAAACAAATGCTCAATGCAGCTGTCCTTTCCTGGTGTCATGTCTCATAACTCGGATCAGCAACCACAGGAAAAACAAAGTGACACTTTATTAGCTCTATAATAGACAAATTAGAATAGAATAGAATAGAATAGAATAGAATAGAATAGAATAGAATAGAATAGAATAGAAACATTAAGTGCTAGAAAGTCCAGTTGCTCCTAAAAGGGAAGCCAAATTTGAGAAATTACAGCAACAGAAATCATTCTTCTGTGTCCTAGCCATCTTGATATGTTGTGGGCAGCTAAAAACTCTTGTAAGTAGTACGGGTTGCCAATAAAGATATAGTTGTAGTTATTTAAATTTTCTCTCAGAATTATTAGCTTTATAGGTTTCATGAGAGCTATAGAGTCACAGTACAGGTTTTGCAAGTGCAGTGATGTATCTATAGAGTTATTATCAGATAGAGTTCAGTAAACGAGTTTATCAACTGCCTTTGGCAGTGTCATAAAGAACTAGACTGTGCACCTTAAGCATTGCAGGCATGTATTTCTTTTTGCCCTTAGTGGGAAGATGCGTTGCGCTTGTTGTCTTTTGATAAAGACACACCTATGGGCTGCAAAAGTGTCATCATCCCAGGACTCATTCTTCAGAGAAGAGAGGATGCGAGGCTGGGTTTTCTTCTTCAAAATCGATGCCATAGCTCAAGAGACCAGAATGTTAGCACAAGACTCAAGGTATTAGACCTTCTTTTCAGCACTTGCACTGCCCTTTCACTTAGCCATTCTAGGCATTTACTTTAGGTGGGGCACTCTTTAAGGTGAATCAAGACATTGCTTTGCAGTAGTGAATATTACAGCACTGCACTGTAGTTAGAAACCAGGGCATGCAGTAAGAAAGGGAAAACCAATCCAGATGGATTTTACTTTGAAAGTTGGAACATAGATTTATTCCTCTCTCACTTGACAATGGAAAATATTTTTTGATCTCTCAGGACATGAAGAAAAATTACCTGTCTGCAAGACAAACAGAAGCACAGGTTCTGATTGTAATGTGATAAGACTGGATAGAGTTGCTCTGACTCGTCCATGAGAGCATTTCCACTCCCATACTTGTCCTTTTGGAAAAGTGCTTGTGAGAACCTGCTTCTATAAATCCCTAAGAGTGAAACAGTTTCATGTTTGTTCTAAGGGAGCTCAAATGTAAGGAGTAAACACAAGTCCTCATTTCAGCCCCTCTGTGTTTTCATTACATGGCTACAGAGTAAATTTCAAGAGAGACCTAAATACTAACGTACCAAAAAGTCAGCTTTTTTTTTTTCATCAGCTGAATCATTTCCCTCACATCCAGCCCTCTGGATGTCCTCACAAGTGCTAGTTGCAGCACAAAGGATATAGCAGGAACGTAAGTCCAAGGCTTTGGGACACCAGAGAAAGAAAGGATGAGAGAAAAACTACTTTTAACTACAGTCTGCTCTTGTGCCTGCTTAAAATCACAATCTCATACACACAGGTTCTTTTCCCTGCTTGGGATGTAATTCATTGGGTCCCATATGCTTGCTCTGCACATTCACTTCTTGTCTTCAGAAATTTTTGGCAGCTATGAGCTGTGGTTTATATTGGGTAATCACTGAAGTGGAATTACTTAAATGTCCACAAGGAGATGAAAGTGGAGGTGGGGATTTACTCACCTAATCCAGCTCTGCTTTCTGAGAGGCATAAGAGGTTAACTCACAGGTGTTACAGTCAAAACTGATCTCCACATTATTGAGATGACTGGAGCAGGATCTCCAGTGAAAGCACTCCATTCCCCTGTAGGAGGAACATCCAGCTGGCACAATTGTTTGTTTATGAGTGATGCTTCAAAACAGTTTGAGATCCAGTTATGAGATGATGAAAACACTTCAGGGACATACAGGATTTCAAGAAATTTTCTCCTCACAGGTAAAACGGTCTGTGCTTGTTAGTAGAGTGAATAATGTCATCTGTGTAATTTAATTAAATTACTATTTCCCCAAACACTTGCATTCCATTATCTAGAAGAAATACGTATTGATGGATTGCCTCACTCACCAAGGGCAGAGCACGTTCCTGGAGCGCAGGTGGCTGAATCTCAGCTGTCCCTGGGCACCCACCCAGTCAGAAAGTGCCTTCCAGCTCCTTGCCAAAGAGATCCCTCCTGGCAGCAGCTGTATCAGTGAACTGCAAGATGAACTTTGGATGACTGAAGAGCAAAACATGTTGGTCTTTTAATACAGCTGCTAGAGTTGGATTGCTGCCTCTTGCCCAACCATAAAACTTTCAACCTCATCCCTGCTCAGATCAGTTCCTGGCCTGGATGCATTTAAAGTGTGTAAATTATTTGCACTTCACTGTAAGCATGCTGCAGTTTACTAGGCCTTAGTTGTGTTTTCTCCAGGCTTTGAACTTCAATGACTTATGCTGATATATGTGACGTGATGATATTTAATTATGAAAAATATTTTTCTGATACTCTGGTTGCAACGTTAGTTTTGGCAGTTGTTAATCCTGTCAGGGCAGTCTGAATCCTTTCGGAAGTGAAAGAGAAAAGGAAGTGCATTTGTACCTTAATTTCTGGAAAGAGGTAAAAAGAAAAGTTATATTCCAAAATAGACTCTTCCATCAAAATTCAGCCAGTAAGCATGCTGTAAGCAGTACTACCCCTCTGTGGAAGGCCAAATATCTCAGCGTTCAATATAAGTTTGCCGAAAAAGCAGAGAGATATTGTTTGTCTCTTAGGCTGCAGGAGAGGCAATGTAAGACCCAAGGGACTGTAAACAGCCCTGGGTGGAAGAAATTGCAAGAACAGTGTCCTCACCACCACCTCCGACAGCAAATCTAAATCGGCCTAGGAGCATTTCAAAACATGATAGAGCTATTGTTCTCACACTTATTTCCTCAAAGCTTATGAACAAAAGCCCTACAGAGCATGATTCATATTAACCTTACTTGTCATCTCTATCAGAATTCATGTCACGAATTAAAACCACAGTCAGGATCTTCATCTGAAAAGTTATGCATTTTTGGTAGAAATCTGATGTTAAGAACCTAATCTATGTTTTAGATTTGTTTATCAATCATCAAGTCATCTGCCATATGTGTATATCATGAAAACTATGGTCCTACTTAATCCAGTAGCATTGCAACTTACCATCTACTTTTCATTCAGTCACATGAGTTGTGTACTCATTCAGGTGTGTCCTCTGCAGACGACATTTAGCTATGATTGCTGAATTAATCATTTACAGCTCTCCAAGGTAGGCTTTGAAGAAAGAATCACTCATATCTCAAAGGTCACACGAGACAAGGTTACAAATCCAAGGCTAAAGCTCTAATGCTGGTAATACCCCACCCAGTATGTCTAAACCAGATTATTCTCCCAATAATGAGGTATTTGTAGACTCAAATTAACTTTTGTTTTACTGGGTGAGCTAATTCTCAAAACAGTAATCAGAAAAGTTCGTCTGAGCTTGGTAGAAAAATGAGGATCTAAAGACTAGGCTATTCAGTCCGAGGCCACCAGTCTACAGGCTGAAGCTGAGAGCCAGACACAGTGCTGCACTGGAAGGTGGCTTCTTAAAAACACAGATGTAAAATCAGACCCAGACTATTTACTGGGAAGGATGATCCATACCTTTCTGTTGTCACAGATGAAAAGTCAGAAAGATTAGATCAGCAAGGAAAGACATTGCATCTAACCGTGAAATAAAACTAATCACAGCCCAGTGACACAGCAGCTCTATGTCACCACTGTTCATCTTAGAGAATATCTGATCAGTGACTGGCATTATTCAAACAGTTGAGTTGCAATAAATTTTGCAAATACAGGAAATAAATTTCATACCTGCAAGTACTGATTGATTAAGCTTTTTCAAACTGATATGGCCCATTTGCTGCAGTATCACTGGGCAAAATTAGAATCTCTCTAAAACCACCAGAAAAGAGCTGGAGGCAAAGACAAAAGGTCTGCAGCTCTATGCAGGTCTGTAGGACCATGCAGGCTGTGTGCCACCTCTTCTCTAAACCAGAAGTCTGATCTCAGTCAGGCACAGGACAGACCCAAGTGTTTCAGGCTTCCCAAAATGCCTGCTCTTATCTCATACAGCCATGCAGCAGTCCATATCCACCTCCAGTTCAGGAAAAACACCACCAATAAAAACCAGTCCCAGTCATATTGTGTGTTGTCTTGTGTCATTTTCATCTGACAATGACAACTGGCAAATGGCACATGCAACGTTAGCCTGTAATTATAATCTGTCATTGCTGTTCAGACAGCAGAAGTACACAGGGAGGAACTTTGTGCTGTCACTTAGGTGAATTTTGGCTAAAAAAGTGACTACATGGAAAACCCACCTACCACCTTGTGCAGCATGTTGCCTTTGTCTGTCAACCCTTAGGACACAGCCAACTTTCAGCAACTATTCTCTCTTCACAGACATTTCCCAAAAAGTTGTGTAGGGTTTAACACCATATAAAATAAATTGAGGTTTTAATATCATTTTAGCATTCTACTGCTGTCTTTCTTCAAGGAGATTACAATGTCGTCTATTACACTCCAATAGAAATCAGCGTTGTTTGACTACGGCAAGCTGCATATGCGTAAACAATTTTTCATCATCCTTGGAAATGAGTAACTTTGATAAGGTCTTTAGAAAACATTCAAATGTGACCTATTTTTGGCTCACATAACATTCTGCTCATAGCTTGATTTTATCTTTACTAAGGCACTGCTAACTGTAGGCCTTGAAACTGTTCATTCAAGCCCATATGAAAAGATAGTCATTATCGATCTTATTTTCTCAGCTTTGCAGATCTTCATAACCCTTCTCATGAACAGATTACATTTCAGCAAAGTAGCATTTCCTTTTTCTTGAAAAAATGTCCTATAAGAAGCAGCCAGATCCACAGGTTGCTTCTCTTATAATCTGTGCAGTGTCAAAGAAAAAGGCAGCTTGGTCAAAACTTACTTATTTTGTTCCAAGCCGGCTCCCAAAGCCTGTCTCCGTATCTCCCAAGCCTATCTCTCCATAGACAGAGGCCACTGTCTATGCTTTGTTTCTCTCAGATAAATTTCATTCTGTTTCCAGAAGCTCAGTTCCAATACTCACAAAATTTGTCATTTTACTTTTAAGTATTCAAGCACTTGTTCTATAATCGCTTTAAACTGTCATTCAGGGAATACCGAAGTGCAGCAGTGCATGCACTTAATTTGCTGAATCATAGCTAACCACTACAGCTCGAAGGAGGAATAATCAACTCTTTGTAATCAATACACCATATTAACTGAAGTTAGCAAATATGCATAAATACCCTATATACCCTTTATATATATATGAGGTTGTCATCCTGTAAAATGCAAACAAAAAAAAGCAAACAGAGAGATGAAATTTCCTACCTTCACCTCCTTAGAAATTAGTCACTTTTATCTATACTCACTGCCATAGCCTCCCTCGATAGTCAATGAAAAACAATCCATATACAAATGGCCATAACCATCATATTGCTTCAACACCCATACTAGGATGCGACAACACATTGAGAGGAACAGGTTACACACCTATCTTTTAGGTCTTTAACTTAGCTAAGGTGGATCCTACCTTTAGTTAATACACTTTATATAAAGAAGAGGGAGACAGACCCTTCTCACTGGTGCCCAGTGAAAGGATAAGAAGCCATGGGCCCAAACTGAAACACATGAATTCTTTCTGAATGTAAGCACACTTTTTTTACTGTGAGGTGGTTAAACACTGGAACAGGTTGCCAAAGAGTGATTGTGAAATCACTGTTCTTGGGCACACACAAAACCAGACTGCATATGGTCCTGGACAACCTATCCTAACTGACCTTGTTTGAGCATGAGGCGTGGACTAGGTGACCTAGAAAGGTCCCTTCTACCGACAACAATTCTGTGATTCATGATACTTTACAGAGTTTTATTAAATAATCTTCGCATTTCACTTTGAAATCAGATCTTGGTATATAACATAATTAAGACTATGTGAGAATGAGTTTTCTGCTAGATGTATTTCTAAAAAAAGAGAAACTCCAAAAGAAATCTGTCTCAGCAAATGTAAATAGTAGTTTGATAGCTAACAATTACTGACTAAGGCAATACGGAAAGAGGACCAAGCTCTTTCAATATCCACATGAAGTGTTATTGTATAGTGGGCTTAAAAGTAGACTAGAAACGGTAGTTAACTCCTCCCACATCTGGAAATAAAGCTACCAAAATCTAGCACAATGGTAAAGTATAGTGATACTACTGTCAATTTGATCTAGTCTCCTTTCTTTTCCTTTCTATAAAGAAGAAATAAATTATGTAAGAGGCAAACTGATAAAATTACAATGTCTGACATTTTTGACATCCTTATAACATTAAGAAAGGACAAAACCTGATGAGAATGAATGCAGAACTATTTCCCTTCATTCTGCTGACACTTTGTGTTATTCATTGTAGTTGTAAGTAACCTCTTTCTGCACTATATCACCACATCTGAAAAGTTCTTGGATAAAACCTGACAACTTTCTTAACTTGCCTCTACTCAGCATTTTTTTGTGACTAGGTTTCCCAACTTACTTCTTTTACCAAATGAAAGGCTTGAGTCATGGAAGGAATATTGGAATGTAACTGTTCATCATTTCAGGTATAATAACTTTGCTAGTCACTGTAGCCAATCCAGCCACTAATTTCAGGTACTCCGAGCTTCAGCCTGTCCACTTTGACGTCATCTCAAACTTTAAAATACACTCTATTGCAAGTGGAGTGAGTAATTAAAAAATCTGCAATGCCACCATGGATTTTGTCTATAGATTATACATATGTATAGTTTAGCCTTTAGGAACCTTTTAGATGTTCCCCTGCAAACATCCACTAATTAATCTAGTCTAATAATCGCAAGAATGATCACGGTGCAATATTCTTATTTATCTGAGGGAGAGATTCCCATGGTCAAAGCAATGGGGGATAAAATCAGCATAGAATCAATGAAGAAAAAAGAAGAAGAAGAAAAAAACTGAAACCCACACCAAGCAGAAATCCCCCCTAACATAGACAATAATGACAAAAGAGGAAAAGAGGTGGAACCAGTTAACCAGCCAAAGCAGCATAGCAAATAACCCTGTAAAAGTGGTGCCAAAGCCACTGTTGTTGGCCATACCACAGACTGATTATCCCAGGAACAACACGGGCCATTTGGGGCCAGTGGAGTTGACTAGGTGATTTCTTGAAGTCTCATCTCGCCCTGTGGTTCTGCAAATTAAACCTAAATAAAAATTAAGCAGCAGGCAACATTGAACAGGCCTGAAGTCCTCCTCTGTTAACACAAGATGTTAAGCAAGGAATGGCAGGAGATTAGCTTTATGAGTATGGTCATTCCTACATAATCACGACGTGGCTTACAAGTCCCTTTCCCCCCACCTGCAGTGCTGCAACATGTTTTAGCAAACACAAAAATCTTTCTTCAAGCTTTGTTCAGCTTTCCATGGTGAGGTTCATAACAGACAGTGTCCCTCTGGAAGTAGATGTGGCTTCTGATTAATACTAAATCTGATACTTGTGATGAAGCAAATACGAGAATTTTTCTGTTTCTAATGGACAAATCCTTTAAGGAGCACAAGCATAATCACAGTGAAAATGTCTGCTCTGTCTGTTAACCAATCAGAGATAGTAAAATCTTACTGAACATAGTATAGGAACTTTGCTGTTATGATTTACTGTTTATTTATTAATTGTGATTTACACCAACAGGGAGACACTTTCTGTAATACTAAGACCCAGTCTTATGCTTGGATACGTACTAAAAAATGATGAACCCAAATGTAAGAGCATTGAAAGGCTGCTCTCCACTCCTTTCTCAGAGGTGGTTTTGGCCATCTATTCTCAGCCTTTCACATTTACTAGTGATACATTTTATGTGTCCTTCTAAGTAAAGCTGGGCAATTCTTTGTGAATATTTTGTGACTCTAATGCATCCTTCTCTGCTTTTTTTTTTTCCATATTCTTGAAAAATTTAAGTATTTCATTTCAAGTGGACTAGAACATCCCATGCAACACAAAATGACATTTTTGGGTGTTTTGCTTTGTCGAGTAAAAATTAATTTTTTTATTCCCTTTGATCTGTTCTAGTTTTATTTTTATTTATAAATTCTGCTGCTGAACCAATAAAATCAATTACTCATGTCGGCCTACTTTCATTTGCAAAGATTTTGCTGCCTCTTTCTACCAAAGAAGGAGTTCCCAAAGCACTGGAGCACTATCACTGTTATCAAAATCTCAGAGATCATCACCTTTTAACCTTATAGTTGGCAACACTGTAAAAGTGATACGATTTTATAGTCAGCTACAGTCTCACAAGGGCACACTTTGGGAACAATCACTTTGAAGATAGGTAGCACTGCTTCTGAACACAGTTTCCAAAGCAGATGACATACCTACCCACTATTTTAGTAGGAGAAACAGGCTCTTTGTGGCTATTGAACATTCTGAGCCCGATTCAAACACAGGGTAGATGAGAACAGTTGCATTTGATACAAAACAGAAAGGTTTTGGGACATTCTATCCCTAATGTAAATGGGTGAAGTTATGCTGAAGAAGTATAAAAGGCTTGAAACGACCTTTAATCTTTATGGGATAATCCAAATCTGGTTTTAATTTAGGAATGCTATATCTCTGTATTTTACAGATGAGACGTTCAAGCCTACTTAGCCTGATGGTTTATTACATAGAAGCACCTCCCTCCAGCTGATGGCTTATATCACCACAGACAAAGTGTAATAAAACCAGTATTTTGCCCAGACTTTAAAATTTACTCACACACTGCTTAATCTTACAAAAGGATACACAATGTATTTTGCTACCCAGCATCCACCTAATGGTCACATGGCTGGGGAAAATCACTGCAAAGAGTCAGGTCAAAAAAGGACAGGTCCAATTGCATGGCAGGATAAAGTTGCACCGCCAGACAAAAGCCCTAGGTGGAGAGGGTATTTGAGGCTCCTTTCTCTAATCTAATGGACAACAGATGTGCCTTAGTGAGGACAGGATTAATCCTCAAATATCCCATACCCCCTGCTATAAGACACAATGGAAGTTGTTCACACAAGGAGAAGAGTGCCCCAAGCTGAATTTTCCAGGCATGGATGCAATGGGATTCTTCTTCTGTCTGAGTGCAGAAGAGGGCATTGTAACTGCTTTTGAAGTGATGAATGGTGCATCTAACCAGCTGGAGAAGGCCACCTGCATGCCATGTGCTGGGAGATGTGGAAGTACTTGGGGAGTAGTTAATAACTCTTTGGATTGACAGGGGCAGATTGTGTGGCCTTTTGGCAAACGGTGGCTTCAATCAGTAAATTTGCATTTACCCTCAAACCAGGACAAGAGCAACTCCAACTTACTAGTGCATGTTTGTGTGTGTGTGCATAGATGTCGCATTTTATAAACCCCCTTGTTGACTCGTTCCAGAAGTGGGGCTGGGGTTTCTTCATTGTGCAGCTTGCACTGTGTGCCAGCAGGACAGGATGAATTGAAGACAGTAGCCTAATACATTCTTGCTCTTGTAGTTAACTTTCAGTACAAAGCAGAAGGAAAACAAAGGGCTAAAGAAAGGAAAACTCAGAAAGACCTACAGTCCAGGGAACCTGAAAGGGATTAACTTGGTCTCCCAGGCATGATTCGTTATGCTGATCCGAGAATAAGACAACGTGGGGCTGTGGTAGCTGCTGACCTGCTAAGCCCCTTGGAAGTCTGAATTGGCAAATATCGCATCCCTTCCTGAATGACTTGCTCCATCTGTGTTTGCTAGTGTCCACATTGACAGCTGCCTGCCATCTTGGCAAGAAAGTCGATGCAATTTGAGAATCTGCAGTGGGTATCTAGCGCATGCATACACAAAAGCCCACAGCCTTTAGGCTAACAAAGCCTGTTAGCTAGCTACTCCAGGAAATAAAGAAGTCCGTGCATCCCAGTATATAAATTAATTCCAAAATCATTAGGAGTGCTTGAATCCATTAACAGTGATGGCTGAACATGTGTTTACTCAGACAAGGTAGTGTCAAGAACTGAAGACTTCTATATGCATTAACTCACAGTTAGCGGATTCAGATCTGGAAGGTATGTAAAGTTTCTTTTGAAAAAAAAGAGAGATACATCTATCTTACTCATGATCTACAGATAGATGATACTCAATAGGGTTAATAATTGCTTTCATTTTAGTAACTTTATCAAAACAAGGAGGATATAAATGTCTTGCTATAAATGCATATCACTGAATACATAACAAGAGCATCATAATCATAAGAGGAGGCAAAGAATAAATCAGTGAATAAGGAAAAAATAAAGAATTGAGAATTCCACCCATTGCTACTCATCCATTTGTGTAAGAGATGAGCTGCCAGTGAGGAGTACAACAGCTAATAACACTGCTATATTCATATAAGTCCTCCAGAAAGACAGAAGAATATTAACATTTATAATTTATAACATGCTGCTTAATGGAATCAAAATACAAATTTCTGCCTATTCGTGATTAGCCCAGACACCCTTTGTTCAGAAATAAGGATACCATCAGAGGCTTTATATGGAGATTATTTACTGTTTACTGGGTATTTACCATGTATTTTCTTTCGTGTTACTTTAGCTTTGCACTGTTACAGATTCATACATTAGGCCTGCATTTTCTGATGGGATTTTAAAGAGGTGAAAATACCTTATAAAACAACAAAAACCACCATAGTTTCATTTTGCCTTCAGGTTCATGCACTGAAACCAACTAAAGCCTCAGGGTAGAGAAATTTAGGTCACATTTGTGCAAAATAGTTCTGCTGCCAGAGTACTAGTTACTCGTGCTTGCTTAATATATATTTTCAAGAAACCAAAATAGTCAATTTCTTAAAGAATATTTGTTCAAGAGTTTCAATCAAAAAAATTTTAAAACTGAAAGTTGAGATCTAAGAAGCGGATTGTCCCAAGAGGCTCCATTACAAACCAGTAAAGATGTTCAGGCAAGATGTCTGCAGCATTA
Organism: Leptosomus discolor; assembly: GCF_034619465.1. Taxonomy (NCBI): domain Eukaryota; kingdom Metazoa; phylum Chordata; class Aves; order Leptosomiformes; family Leptosomidae; genus Leptosomus; species Leptosomus discolor. The sequence goes on along the minus strand of NC_141392.1, from coordinate 74,316,285 downwards.
CTCACCAGCCCTCTCAGCCTTAACTGCTCTGTGGGATGAAGCACTGATCTCGCTCTGTCTTGTGTGACTGAATGGCAACCAGGTGATGACTTCTGGAGCAACTGTGACTTCTCCTCGAGGAACTGAGCGCCCTGGAAGCAGTAGAGAGAGTGAGGAAATCTTCAGTGTCCGTGAGCAAAATGTTTACAACCGTGCCCAGCTTTGGGATGCACTACAGAGGCTTAAGGATGTTGCTTACTCCCTTCCACTCCAGACTGCAGCTCAGGAGAGTGGCAGTTCCAGCTCTTGAGGGAAACAAAAAACCACACAACCTAAGCAAGTTCATCCGCAACACAAAAGCCTCAACTATGGCTTCAAGGTATAACCTCTACTGAGGAAGGCTTCTATAAAACCCATCAGTGAGCAGACTTCACCCTCCAGAACCTTCTGAGCCCCTCCTCCATTGCTGGGGATACTTTTTTTTTGGCACAGCTTGAAAAAAGAATAAGATGCTGGTTTGGGAGGGAGCATAGCTGAGGCTGGGAGGGTCAGTGCTGAGTCATCAGAAACATTGGTTTCCAACAGCTTTTTGTGCAGCTTCCTGTGGCAGGAGAGAGTGAATTTGGCCCATTACAAATACTGCACGGTAGGTTAGGATAATACAGCTGCAGTAGTCCAGTTTTATGTGCTGCCTATTAATAAATGATATTGCTCCAGTGGTTTTCTAACAGTTCAACAGGAGTTCACTGACTTTCATCTCTGTCATTAGAACTTGAAGCTTTATTTATTTATTTGTTTATTTGGGGGCTTGTATAACCCAGCCCCCACACTCCCTCTACTCATGCAAAACTTTCAGACAATTTGCATAGTTAATTGACAAAATGTCGGCTTAGATAGTGTCTCATCCTTGAGCACTGTTTTGTTTAATATGTTTCCAATTCCTACTATTACCTCCCTTAGGCACAAAGCTGAGTAAATAGACTGGCCTTTCACCGTACCTTGAAGGTCAACTAATTCAGGGTCTGTCGAGCCACTGGGTGATGTGGATGCTAAAGCCAAGGATCCTGCACCAGTAGAGCTTTGCTTTCTGCCCCGAGACATTCTTTATGTCTCCATAAAAAGCCAACTCTCAGGAGCTAGGCATAGAGAGGTTAATCCTTATTACTAGTGACACTGGAAAAAGCTTATGACAGATGCACAGTGGGTCCCCTTTGGAAGACTGTGCATAACTGAGAGCATGGGAAGGATGTTTTGCACTGAACTGCCAGGAGGCTTAGAAACTGTATTAGAAAAAGGCTGTTTTTTTCACTGCATAGCTCATTTAATGAACCTCTGTGCCTCAGGGTAAGGGAATGTACAGTATTTGAGCAGATAATCTATGTGACGTAACAAATTAACCTCTGAAAAGAACCTCAATAGTTATGCAAAGCTGTATCTTGCTTTCTTTTGAATAACTAAACCCCACATCCCGAATAAAAACAAGTTCTTGCTGTAAGTTAGGTAGCTCATGCTCTGCTATTACACTTACTAGCAAAAATAGCAATAGGAAGAATGAAAAATGTTGTTTCCAGCTGAGTAGGACATCATTGTACAAACAGCGTGAATAAATGGGAAGGGCACCTCTTCAAACATCTTGCTTCCAAAAGGAAAATTTTATGGAACAAATTCCTCTTGTAGCATAGGTTAGTGTTACTGGTAGGGAGGGGATGAAACCACACAGTAGCTGGATTGCATAGAATCCTAATCAGCAAGAGTCACTAAGTTGCAGGTTTGTGCTACGATCTAAATAAAGCACTTGCAGAAATTTTTCACTGTCCCACAGGGGGTGGACTGATGCCCTGAAGATTAGATGGGGCTGCATAACTCCCTAGTGCCTGCCTGAGCTGATGGTGGGCACTGATTCTTTCCTCAGCAGTTGCTCACAATGTGTCTGGACATACCCCTTCCAGGCTTTCTGTGTCCTGGACAATTCCTCTGTGCTCCAAAAAGCCATCCAGAGGGACATTGACAGGCTGGAGAGGTGGGCCCATGTGAACCTCATTAAGTTCAACAAGGCCAAGTGCAGGGTCCTGAACATGGGTCAGGGCAATCCCAAGCACAAATACAGGCTGGGCAATGAGTGGATTGAGAGCAGCCCTGTGGAGAAGGACTTGGGGGTGTTGATTGATGAGAAGCTCAACATGACCCGGCAATGTGTGTTCACAGCCCAGAAAGCAAATCCCATCCTGGGCTGCATCAAAAGAAGCATGACCAGCAGGTCGAGGGACGTGATTCTCCGATTCTACTCTGCCGTCATGAGACTCCACCTGGAGTGCTGTGTTCAGCTCTGGGGCCCCCAACATAAGGAGTACAGGGAGCTGTTGGAGTGAATCCAGAGGAGGGCCACGAAGATGATCAAGGGGCTGGAGCACCTCCCCTGTGAGAACAGGCTGAGACAGTTGGGATTGTTCAGCCTGGAGAAGAGAAGGCTCAGGGAAGACCTTGTAGCAGCCTTCTAGTGCTTAAAGGGGGGCCTGCAGGAAAGGTGGGGAGTGACCTTTTATTAGGCAGTGTAGTGATAGGAAGAGGGGTAGTAGCTTTAAACTGAAAGAGAGAAGATTTAGATTAGATATAAGGAAGAAATTCTTTACTGTGAGGGTGGTGAGACACTGGCACAGGTTGCCCAGAGAAGCCGTGGCTGCCCCCTCCCTGGCAGTGTTCAAGGCCAGGTTGGATGGGGCTTGGAGCAACCTGGTCTGGTGGAAGGTGTCCCTGCCCATGGCAGGGGGGGTTGGAACTAGGTGGTCTTTAAGGTGCCTTCCAACTCAAACCATTCTGTGATTCCATGAAAAATGTCACCAGCTGCATATCCCTGCATGGCAGAGAACAACATAGGACCCTTCCTGCACTAAAGCCAGTGTGATCACTCCATAACCTCTCTAATAAAAACACAATAAATACAGTTTGTCTTTGCTATAAGTGAATTCCTGCCTAGCAAAAAAGCCAGAAGAGTTTAAATGTCAAAACACAGTGACCAAAATTTCATAAACAACCAGGCCTCAGGATTTCTAACAAAAGTGAATGCAAAATTAACTGGAGCTGGTTCATTACACATGAAGGCTTGCAGGGAAGCAGTTACATGCTTTTTTTACCAGCTGTTAGGCATGCATTAAGACTTTCTTACATCCTAGGTAAGTGGTTTCATGGAGGTGGTTTTCTGAGCAGTAAGAAAAGTCTCACTACAGCTTTTGGCTCAGGGCAGCCAAGACAAAAATAGGCAAGAAAGGAAAACAAACTGATATGTGAGTGAAAGCTTAGTGTAAAATACAGAGCTGTTTTTGCTCAGCCCCCTTCTGCATTATTAAGAGTTTCCAAAGAGAAAAGTTTTGTGCTTAGTGAAGAGTTCTCATTTTGGTGTAACTGAGTTTAAGGTATTCTATTAACTTCCAGAGGCATGACAGTCTTTAGGAATTTCTTTTGGTTTGATATATCAAAAAAAGTTGACCTTGTAATGGGTTTGTTTACCTGTTTCTGTGATAATTTCCTGATGAAGGCACAGAATAAAATGGCCAGTTTGTACCAAGATAAACGAAATAATATAAGAGAAGAAAATAAAGAAAAAGCAATTGCACTCTGCATCTTGCTCAACATGCTGAACAGCAGAACCTGCACTTGGTTTCTGCAAAATGTCAGCTTCAGAGCAATGAACATTCTAGGGGACCGTACAGAGCACAGTGCTTATACTGGGAATCAGAATCTCCCAAAATGCAGCAAGCTTTATATCTGTGCTTCAGCGTGTTATCTGATCCTCATTAATTCCAAAAGTAAAGAGTGGTCTGAATAGCAGGAGATCTAAAACATAAAACAAAAATATGAAACAACCTAAAGTGAGGACAGAAAGATACATAGGTTTTGTTAATCAACCACTTAGTTTCCAGTTTTAGGCATATACCTGTCTTTAGCATGTGAGTAACCCTATAGAATGCAAGTCATTGCAGGGCAGGTTATTAAAAGTCACACAGCAGTAGTAAATAACAGCTGTGGTGGAGCTGAGGAGTGGGAGAGCAGTTGGACTTTAACCTTGTCACTCCTTCAGGAATGATTGTTCCCTGTCCTGACCTTGATTTTTTGAAGGGAGAAATTCCAAGTTTGTGGAGAAAAATGAAACATTTCTCTGGCAGATTTTGTTAATAGCAGCTGTGTGAAACTGTTGGGATACTTGGAATGTCCCAGTAAGTCCCAACAGAGAAGTCTTAAAGGGCAGAAGACAGGTGAGGTGGTTAGATATGTATGACAATGCCATTTTTGATGTGGTTGTCTTAGTTGTGTATTTGCATATTTGCTCTCTCTGATCTCTAATTAGATCTGGAACCAGAACTCCAAATGCAAACACACCTCTGCCCAGATCTGGAGTCTGTATTTGGCCAGAAGAAAATGTTGCCTCTCAGTCTCACCTCGAGTATAAACTTACAATGCAAGTGCAATTACAATGTAGAACAAATCACATCAGAGGGAGAATTTCTTAATTTGTGCTGCAGCCTAAACAATCACCAGGCGAACACACTAAGGTCTTTTCAGCTTAGCTGGAATCAACTTAGAGGGTAAGTAATGAATCTAATTGCTACGCCAGTTTCCATGTCAGCAAAATAACAGATGTACAGTATAACGGAGGAGGGGAAACTTGGTTTTTGTTTGTTGAGCAGGTGCTACATTAAGTGTCACATGGAAGTTTCTCAAGTGCATTTGGAGCCAGTTGGAAGGAAGCCAAGAGCACAGCTTCCATTTCATCCTCTGGACATCCAGCTGTGCAGCTGCATAAGCCCCCAGAAACAGCTGAGGCAATGAAGACAGTGACAACTTGTCACTTCTCCTTCAACCATTTCTAACATCCCACCACAAATATCAAATAAATAAAACACCCAGGAACTGCTCTCCCCTGGCTACATATACAATGACCCAGCTGCCAGATATGCCTATCAGAGCATGCTAGGCAGACCCAGGGGACAGCAAGTTACCCCTGGCCTCCAGTAATTACTGCTCTCAGCACATCAGGGGATGGAAATAAGTCTGCACATGTGCTAAAAGGACTTTTGGGAAGGATCAGTGGGGCTGTATAGGCGACACAATGATAAGCTCTGTTGTAAAGAAATTATTTGACATGCCAGGCAACTGCAGTCCCGCTGGAAACCAGCGTCTGTTTAATAGCAGTGCATAGAAAACTTAGCCTGCAATTAGGCTGAAGCTGTCATCAACAGGCAGAGAGAGTCTTAGCACTGTTACAGAAGCTGAGGTGGCTATCACGTGAAGTCTATCTTATCTGAACAACTCTTCCATGGCCAAAAGACTTGGAAAGTTCTGCTTATACTTTGCACAAAGCTCTTCACCTAAACAGTGCTGAAGCTGTGGACAAGGAGGAAGTCCCAAAGATGGGAAGGCAGCATAACACAGATTCCCAGTGTTCAAATAAAATACAACTGCAAAACAACCTGAAACCAGAGCTGCCAGAAATGTGAAAGGTTGCAGGGTGTTTTTTAAGTTACAGAGGAAGGGAAAGCTAATAGGTGTGCAAGACAACAGTATTCACAAGCACACTCCTTGCAGGAATCAACTTATTTGCAACAGCTGAAAAAAGGCTAAGTGAGTGTTTTTAAACAAATGCAAAACTAAGTAAACTCAAACATCTGTTTTGATGTAATAGGCATTCAGAAACTTAGTGGAAGCAAGACAACCTGTGGGACACTGATAATAAGGGTAACACTGTACACACTGTGCAGTTGTGCAGAGTGTTATATTCTAAAGGATGAAAGTCAACAAATTCCATTTATTGGCAAGTATAAGGAATATCTATACACCTATAATTAAAGTTCTATATTGACATTGAAATACATACATCAGAGCTGTGCCAGTGACTATGTAGGGTGGGATTTAACAGAGATAAACTTCAGATGTTACAACAAAGTGTGATGCAGAAATGAAATTTTTAGACTCTATAACCAACTGCTTATTGAAGTTACTAATTGGTGGAGCCACGAGAGAAGAAAATACCCTTATTTTAGTAGTGAATTGTGCCCAAGGTCTGTTTTGCTCTGCATGACTGTATTCAGTATGCTCAGATTCAGCATTCTTGCTAGAACAAAAAAGAAAAACAGCTTCCAACCGTGTAGTAGCTTACTTCAGAAAAAAAAAAAAAGAGGAATCACTAAAAATTAGGAAGCTTGTTTAAATTAAAATGAGCAGCTAAAAGGATAAAAATGCTTACAGTTGCCATGGAGACTGTTTATAAAATAAAAATGAAATGTTCAAAAGAAATGTATACCACAATGAAAAGACTGTAAGAACCTTAAGAAAAGTTAGTAAAATTAAAAGGGAGAGTACAAGAAACTATTAAAAGCATCATATCTTTCAAAAATAGAAGTTTTTGAAAGAAAGCTGAGAAGAATAAAAAGGCTGGTATACGTATAACACAGTGTCAAAAGAGTCTGAGAAAGGGTTTGCTAGTCACATAGAAGCTGCATTTTTTCCAAAAACACAAACCAGGTAGCAAGTGAGTCTTCAGAGCTCAGAGGCAGCTGAAGTACAAGGGCACTCTAAGATTATAATACAAATGTAATTAAGTATATATATATATATGCATCTTAAAAAATACAATATAAGTATAATAAAAGATAATTTATTGATTTGTATCAATATTTGGTACAGAGGTGTTTGCAAGGTTTCTGTTAGAGGGAAGTTCGAGAAAGTGTTTAAATATCAACAGCTTTAGAAAAAGAAATAAAAATAAAAAATCTCAGGTAATTTTGTCCCAGCCATCCTAAAACAATCTCAGCTATGACTATCCTGGCTACTAGCTGTGATGCATAGGTTTGTCACTCAACCTGGTCCTCAAGCTTAAGATGTATTGTTTTAAGAATGTTAAAATTTTTCTTTCAAGACTTTGCAAGAGGCTCTAGAGAAAGAAAACCTGACAAACAAGACTGATTTCTATACCAGGTAAATTGGTCAATTGCAGTAAGAATCGCATTTGTAGATAATTAAATAATACAGTAAGAGCAGTCAGTCCAGCCTTTGTAAGAGGAAGTTACCCTGGGCAAAGATACGTGAGGCGACAATCAGTGCTGTTGCCAGGGCACAGCGGGACAGGGACTCCCCAGGGCCGCGAGCAGTGGGGGTCCCAGGGCAGGGTCCAGCAGGCAGGGCCCGTCCCACAGCAGCCTGGAGCAGGGAAGGCGGGGCGGACTGGGGCAGCCCCAGCCCCGGGCACCGGGCACTCCCCGGGGACAGGGACAGGCCATGGCCAGGCCGTGACATGGGACTATGGGTGGGCCAGGCTTGGCAGGGCCCTTGGCTGGGCGGGCAGGGCTGTGGGGAGCTGGGGACCGGCCCTGCTGCAGTGTCACTGGGGCTGATGGCCCCGGGGACTGGCATGAGGTCCTGGACCGTGGGGTGGAGGTGGGAGCCCCGGGGGGCTGGGCAGGGACAGCCAGGCCACGGGGTGCCCTGAGGTCCCGGGCAACTTTGCTAAAGGTTCCCTAAAGGTTCTTGTTTAACGGATTTCTTCACCACAGGTCTTTTTAAAAAAAAAAAAAAAACAACAAACCAACACACACACAAAAAACCAAAAAAAAACCCCACCCCACACCCCCCCAAAAAAAAAAACCAAACAAAACAAAAGCTTTTGTAAGATAAAGATAATTACTCACTAAGAAAGAAAAGTAGGGATAACAAATGGCGAGGGTTTTCACAGCAGATGGGGCCTGCCAGGGACATGGATTGCACACAGGGACTGCATGGGAAACTGTGTTCACATATGTTCATATTGTTCATAAACTACATGGAAATGGTGAGACCAGATTTAGAAAAGCTCGTTAATGATAATGTTATCTGTGGTGTTACAAATAAAACTGTGTATTTGTAACTGTACCTTACCACTGCACAGCTGTGACACAAAACTGTACTGTGTGACAGGGCAACAAAATGGCACATGAAATTCAGAGTTCATGAATGCACAGTGACTGGCAGGGGACAAAAGTACAGTGCCTGGACACAGCGCCCAGGTCCACACTCGCTGTCGCTGCTTGGGGATGGAATCTGAAAAGCCCCATTGAAAGCTCATCACAACATCAGTTAGGTGGTGAGCAAGAGACAGAACAGCAACCAGACTGTTAAACCTAGGTTACGTACAAAAAATGGCAGCATGAAAACAAGATACAGAAGTGGCATGTGGCTTCTGTCTGAGGAAAAGTGACACAGGCTGACAGTCTTCAGCTTTGCAAAGAAATGACTGAGGGGAGAACTGTCAGATCTTCATAAAGACAGAAATAGTCTTGAGAAAATTAATTCAGAATTATTACTCACAATTTTAAATAAAAGAAGAACTAGGAGAAACCTAATGAAATTGGGCAGCAAGTTTGAACAAGCAAAACTCCTTTATTTTTATGTATTAGCATTTTACATAATAGAACACGTTGCCATAGTGTGTTCAGATGTCAGTAGTCTAAGAAAAGCATTGGATCCTATTAAAGAAATTCATGAAAAAGTGGTTTATTAAACATAAAGATACAATTCTGTCTATTGCTCAGGAAGCCAAATACATGGATTGGAGGAAGACAGGAGAATGTAATGAGTTATTATGTGCAATAAATTAATTATATATATGTATATGCAAAATTATATACTGCCAGACTATTTGCATTAAAGGCAGATTGCATTAAGGGCAACTGTCTGGATACGGAACCAAATGGAATTTCAGCATGATTTGCAATAATGTTAAAATTATTTTTCCTAGATTGATACAGTGCTATAGACAGTGATTCTGCCTATTGCATCTTCCCATTCATTACTGTTGAAACGAGTTTCTTCCTTCCTCAGGCCCTAATGTATTTCATCTCACATAAAGAGGTTCCATCCCTATGCTGGAGGCGCTCCCAACGTATTTTTTTAGTTAAACTATCACTAGAATCACTTTGCATACCTGGAAATTAATAAATGCCTAGCAGTGAAAGGGAGAAAGCAATTGTCCTTACTGTGAAATTGCACATTCCTGAATCCAACAAGGTGAAAGGTGTCAATTCGTAGCTCCTGAGGCTGCAGCTTCAAAAACACTTCCTTTTTTTTAAAATCGATTAATTCTTGCTGGGGTCAGTTCCTTGACCCAGATCATGGCCCAGCCACATGGTCATTAACATTGCTGTAACTATATTTGCAGAAATGCACGGCCAGGTCTAGAAAAAGCAGAAGGCAGGCCATTATTTAAGCAGCAACATCTACTTACATTGGATGAAAAAGCTTTGAGAGAAAAACAGAATCTAAGCAGAGTCATTTTTTTCTACACTGAGCAGTAGGGAACCTGTACCTTTCTGATCATGTCCTCATACAAAGGTGTTAAATAGGCAGACATAAAAGGCAAGGCTTCCTGCTGCCGGAATGAAGAGGGAAACAGCTGCTCTTTGGAAGGCAGTGTCATCTTCCTGTGAGACACAATGCTATGAGATAACACACGGCATCACATGTGCTCTCCAAAGAGCCTAGCAGGATGAACTCAGACAAGTACTGGCTCATATGGTGAGCTTTACTGCCCCAGCTAGCCATAACCCATGCTTCTCCAAATGCACCTTAGTTGACACCATACTTGACAAAATGCCACTCAGATTATTCAAACAGGCCCCTTTTAATCCATTGCTTAAAAATTTTGAACGAACAGCAATGAAAAACTATTAGCTAATGAAAAAGGCTAGTTTGTCCTACACTTTTAATTAAGCATTCCTAAAGATCCAGTTCCAGCTTTCACTGTGCCACACTGACATTTAATTCTTTGGAATACACTGAGGAAAGTTCTCTTATTTCAAAATCCCTGCTGAAGCAGAGAGTAAAATTACATTACTGCCATCTACTCTTGCAATCTGCCAGGTAGGGCTATAAAATAATAAATATAATGTAAAAATATACAAGCATTAGACCTTTGATCTCATGTATGCACATCAATAAAATAACTGCAAAGCAAAGCAAGTGGGCAGCTGTATTTTCAGTTCTAAACCTCTAAAATAGGGTAATTGCCTCCCCTTCACACACTGACGTACCTATCTGCCAAGCTGCTAGACATCCATCACTGAGCAAAATGGTTCCTGTGTAGCAGATTGGACTTTGCCTGTCAGTTGGAGCTTTGCCTCTGATGGCATGCTCAGTCTGCATCACAGTGCCCTGCAAGGACTAATCTTCTAGAGATGCACAGACAGGCTTTCTGCCATGGCCAGCAATAATATCCTTTCAACATCAGTGTATGAAAAGTGCCTGCATTTACAGTGCACACTCTAAGTGGGCCTATCAAGGCTGCAATACCTTCTGTCATCATCTTGTCTCTGTTTTGCGTTCTTCTTCATAGCCTTAAAGCAGGTCCACATACTATTCTGTACCTTATCAACAAAGAATGCATGCTTACATTCCTCACACTGAGGTAGCCAGTTTATCTTGACATCTGTTTCTACGCCAGTCAAAGACCTAATTTTCTCCATTTCTCTTCACAGGGCAGACCAGGGGTGTATCTTTTGATGGAAAAGCAGCTGGCAACAACAGCTCACTTTTCCATGTTCATCTCACAGAAACTGGCATTCACTGAGCCCTTCTCCCAGTTCAGACCCTGAGAGAGGATATGTCTCAGAGACCAAGTCTTAAGATGAACCCCTCAATTTACAAGACATGTCATTCCCTGAACTCTCACTACCCAAGATGAGGAACCTGCAATAATGGAAAAGAGCGTGAGTCACTGGTTTTCCTCAGCCTAATTCATATGCCATGATACCTAAGGAACTGGCCCAGCAAGGCGTTTGAGTGTGCCTTATTCTTGGCATGTTGGCTGCTTATAGTCACTGGAAAAAGAAGCAGGTACCCCAGTGACTGACTGAGAAGGACTAAAACCCCTTGCTTTGAGGAGAGTAGGTCTGCACATAGTCACTGCAGATCACGCTACTGAACTAGAAGGCAGGCTAGCTCCTCAGGCATTTGAGGTCTTAACTCACTTCGGTCTAAACACACTCCTGAGGAAAATATAAGTTTTATTTGTTTTGTAAACAATGGCTGAAGTAATTCCTAAAAACTTAGCTGTATGCCTGCTGCCATAATGGGACCCACTTCCTCGCTCATGTACTCCAGTATCCCCTCCACACACGAAACGAATTATTAGCATTTAGACTCATTATAGTACAGGCTGTCATACATTAAAATTCATATGCACGTTTCAGTCTGCGATGGTGAAGAGCTGCACACCCCAGCCAACCAAGGAAACTGCAAGCACAATGCAAAAGCTCACTCAAGATTTCGCCTGATGAAATCTGGGGGATGAATTCACCTTTGTTTCAAAAGCATCAAGGGATAACATGATCAAAGGAAGAATGCTCCTTAAGCTGTTTATCTTCGTGAAGAATGACCTGATGACGTTTAATGGGATGATTGGGCATAGCTATGGTTTAACTCATATTTAAAAGATTATTTCTATGATTAACTGGTTGTCAGAAAGCAAGTATCTAATGACAATGGAAAAGGAATTTCATTAGTGCCTTCCAAAAGATGATTTGCACTCATGGTCTTGATACGTAGCTCTTTAATTGGGTCATCTCTTAATGGTGTCTCAGAATCAGAATTGTGGCTTACTTTAAAATTGGATTTTAAAAAAGATATTGAAAGGGCTCTCTTCTCAGGCAGGCTAACAGAATGAGCAGTCAAAATATCTGATTCTAGATAACAGAGGTGATATCGTTTCTCACGTCAATTAACATGCCTTTTTGAGACAGGAGAGAGAAAGGAAGGATGTAGAGGGCAAAACTGTACTTCTGAAGTTAAACATAGATTTATGGAGCCTTCAGATTTTAGGCTACGGCATCAATGCTTGTATGCAGACCACTGAAATTACGAGCTGCTAGGGTTTAGCCTGTTAAAGGTCAGAGGATCCAAAGGACTAACTGACGCGTGGGGTATTAAGCAAAAGAGCATACTGTGGTACACAACACATGGTGAAGCCTTCAAATACACGTACAGCTAGAGGCTGAAATTAGGTCACTGCTACAGCACACAAGGTACAAGCTTTGCAGGAACATGTAAATAAGTCTGATTAACCATGCACCATGCTTCTAAAACTTTCTCCTTTTTTTTCACCTCTTCCATCTGAAGTATTGAAGCACCTTTGATCAAGTGGAGGAACACTGAAGGGGTCAGCTTCCATCTAAGATCAAACCCACAGACTTTGCCGTTATTCAGGATTTACGTAGCATAAAAGATCAGACATTGTATAGGGGAAACCTAGCTGTGTAGCTCTAATGGAGCCACTTTCCTGGGTTTCAGGAAATAGAGAACTTAAGAGGTGTGTGCCCATGGCTCCTTTAATAGTTCTCAAGTATTGCTTAGCTGGAGATGTTGAATTCTCTGACATATGGAAGGGAAAGCAGGAAAATTGTGCCCTCCCCAGCAAAACAGCTCCTCTGTCTCTGTGCACAGGTATTCCCACAAGACAAGGAAAAGTAGCCCAGAATTTGGCTTATGTTTTTCTGTTTGCACAGGGGAACTCAAATAAATGAGCTCATAATGAACAATCTGCCAGCAAGCACTGCAAACATATTATTTACACAGAACCACTCACTAGAATACCTGCATAACCAAAAGTACACCTGCAGCTTTAATTACATGAAAATCACGTCAACAAAGAGCAATAGAAGCACCATGTTTCCACCTTTTTATTTTAAATCTCATGTTTCATTTCAGTCTTACAGAGGCTTTCAGATCCAGAAGTTAATTCTAAGTTTGGCTCTAGGCTCTAGGCTGATTCTAGGCTCTAGGCTGACTGAGGAAGCCAAAAAATAATGTTTTTTCCCAGCTGATGGACTCCCATACTAAAAGACAAATGTCTACAAAACATTCCTGACTTTTGACTTCTCCATGATTTTTCACTGACCTTGATTTTAGGTCTTTAGCTTAAATAAGTGTTAAGTGTCAAAAGTGATACCAACAGTTGCCTTATAAGATAAAGATGTTTCAAAAGTAGCCTTGCTATACAGCTAAGTTAAAAGAACAGGGACAGAGTGACTTTGTCTCAGTACCGTTACAGAACTTTATTAAAACTGAAAACAGTTTTGTCATTTAAACTGTATTTTCTCTTTGCTTTTAGCTTCCAGTTTCCATAGGCTTATTGCAGTCTTTGTGCCCTTTTGGTGCTTAGCTTATAGGAGCTTACACAAGCGCTTCCCTAGAAAACAAATCTTCAATAGCAATTAAGTTCTAATAACATGCTAGAGGAACAGACAAATCAGCAGCTTTGGCACTCTGGGGGAGGTATAACACTGCTATTGCATTTATTCATGCAGCACGTCTGTGTTACCAGTCATAAAAGGTAAAGGATTTTCAATCTCCTTTCATTTCATCTTCTTATGCAGCTAACATTTTTAGGTAGGTTTGCTGAGGAAACATTCTTTTCCCACGAAAGTTTGTAAGATTTCCAAAAATAAATTCTAAATTGAAACAGAAAGTCAAAACAAACTTCAAAAATCGTTAATTTCTAAAAATTATCAAAACAAACAGTTGTTAAAAATTGACTTACTACTTTTAATTGACTTCTAATCAAAAGTCTTCATGAACTAAGAAAATTAAAACCATGGCTTTTGCTAATGCCAACTTTTTTTGGCAATTTAATACTGTTGCAGGGAGAAAAATATTTTGAGAAAAAAGTCTAAATATATATCTAGAAAAATATGTCAATGTGTCTCAGCTTGTAAAGGGCCGAAGGAACAAACCATGTCATTTGTGCTTGCCTTTAGTGGCTTCCAAACCAGCAATAGCCCAGGGCTTGAGTGAATGCTGTCCACGAGCCAGTACTCAAATCCCTTTTCACAATGTCCTCACTGGCTGTAAATTGCTGACAGTGGTATGGAGCTGCAGCAACTGTGTGGATGGAGACCGCGATGAGGCTGGTGAGCCACACACTGACCTGATGTATGGGAACACACTTACATGTTGAGCTATGCTACTGAGAGAAGAAAGGAACACTCCAGCGGTTTTAGTTCTCTGTTAAATCCACATTTTCCTTGCCTGTAATTTGGACTTGAGTTGCCCCTATTCAGTCTTCTAATGTTTCGGTTTTCTCTACCAGTGGTCAAAATACAATATGAAGATGATTTGAAGTGACCACTGACAGTTTAAAAACTCATACTAAAGATGATTTTGAAATCTTCTGAAATATAAATGAAAATATTTTTACAAGTTTTTCCCCAGACTGCCATAAATTTTGATGTTTTCAGGCTATGAGACTTACATCGTAAAGTCCTCTCCTTTACTTTTTTCCTCTGCAAGGATGGTACTTCAAAGCCATAGACAAATGGTTGAAGGCATATGTCTACCAGATCCAAAGATCCCTGCTTGATAAAATTTTCCTTATTACTCATGTTTAATGATAATCTTTGGAGGGCTGGAGAATTTTTCTTTCTCTTTTTTATTTTTTTTATCTTTCTCTCTTTCTCTGTTGCTTCCTTTCTCTCTTTATCATTCTCTCTTTTTCTCTTTATCTTTGTCCCTCTTTCCCCCTTCCTTCCTCCCTCCCTTCCTTCCTTCCTTCCTCCCTCTTTCTTTCTTTCTTTCTTTCTTTCTGTCCTTCTCCTGTCTCCTTCTTTCCACTGCTCCTTCCCTCACTCCAAAAGAACCAACATAATAGATTAAATTTGGCAGTTTCCTTTCTTCCTCTTCTTTACCCTTGTGGAAACCCCTTCTCTGGAGTCAGTGCACCCACTTTCTATGTTTGGCAGAGGACATAGGTCAAGGCGGGAAGTGTGGGCTATTACCTTACCTGCGCACTTCTGCCTAGGCATGTGCTGTCAGGGTCAGCCCTGGATTTTTGTCAGTTCACATAGGCACAAGTTAGTGCTCTCAGAGCTGTGGCACCTCATACTAGTTCATGCCTCCATCAGGCAGCTCTCGAAATGGATGTACTGCTGGCTTTGCCTTTCATGTGGCTTCATCCCCCTGGACAGACTTACTAACTGGCCACAGAGGTTTTCAGGATCACCTGTATGGGGTAGGGACTAGAATGACATTTTAGGGAGCTGCAGTTAATTTTAACATCCTAATACCAATCACTTCATCAAGCTGGGAGAGTCAGTACTTGATACTGTCCGCGCTCATTCTTTTAGTCTATGTAAGAATTTTGCTTTATATGTGACTCACGTTCAAAAGCTGTTACCAAAGAAAGTCTTCTGACCTTCTAAAATTATTTTGACACTTTTTTCTATGTCCTCTTCCTCAGACATAATGACAGTGTCCTTATTTGGGCAAAATTCCCTCTATTGTTGTCAGCAAGGGAGCAAGGGACCAGGACCAAGTCTTCCGCTAAGATGGTGGCTTCCCATATGAATGGTAATTATTGCATGTCTAAGGCTATTCCTTTTCAGCTAGAGCTTCTGACAGACTTGCGGTGGCATTTTGAAGTTGGATGTCTGAGCTGTTCCTTCCCTGAGCTGCCCATCCCACCCCTGTGGGGGACATTGCTAGCCTCCTGACAGCATCATCTAAGCTGCTCACCACTCACATCCTGTTTTCAGCTGGTCATGTAAGGTAAACTACCTCTGATTTCAGTCGTGGTGCACAAATCACTGCGGCAATTCAAACACTCTTTTATAGGAGATCCCTAACTTGTGGGCAACACCATCCAGAAGTCAGGCAGGGCAGACAGCTAGAGACTGTCTTCAGACATCTGATTTTAATTTATTGCAGTGAGTAGGGCAGAGTTGTTATTCCCATGTACTTACATTTGCGAGTAGGCTGGATTTCCAAAAACACTAAGTGGTTCAGGAGCATAACTACTGTAAAAAATTAATCAGACTATGAGCCTAAGTCACTTTGGGACATCTGAGATTTTCACTGATCACAGTCAGAGCACTTTTAGTATCCTCCTCTGTTTGCCTTCCAGCATAAGGACGCTCTGTTTTATTTATGCTTCATTTATTATGAAAAAAACCCAGTATTTTATGTCGGCAAGATAGTGCTTGTATCTAGAGGGAAGCAGCTTAATGAAATCACTATTAGGACAACGTTTTCACCTCTTCTAGAGAGGAAAGACAGGATATGCCAAATAAACGACACACATTTATTCAGAATCTTCCCATGATGAAAACCATCAGCTGACTTTCACTCAGAGGCAAACCCAGCCCTCATACAACCTCAGCAAAATCAGTGACAGTATTATCGGTGGTGAATTCAGTTCTGTGTATTTTAATGCAAACTTATTTACAGAATATGCACACACTGCATAACCACAGACCTACGCTTTTGGTCTGTCACAAATAAGGTTAGCATATTAAAAAACAAACAACAACAACAACAAAAAAGAAGACAAAAGAGAAGCTGCATAAAAACACATCCTGTATTGACTGAAAGTCCCAACATCAATTACACTGTGAGCCAGTAAAAGTGGAAAGCAACCCACTTAAAGAGGTATGATTTCTCCCACATCTGAACAAAGAGCCCTTAGAGAAATATCACAAAATAGTCAAAACAGACACCAGCAAAGCAATGAGGAATGATTCTATTTTCCACTAACGTGCATTGGTGCTAAGCTCAAAGTCTTGCTGTACTGCTCCACAGCAACGCAGAACTCTTCTACATACTCCAGCAACTGCCTTTTAATCTCAGGGCAGAGTGGAGAGGAAAAGACACACTGTACATGGACCTTAGCATTAATGCTTGAACCCTTCCCTCTATCTTTCCACTGCTTGCCTTGTTTCAAGTGTGTGGTCCATGACACAAATTCACTTCATTGTTAGATCAAAGAAAGCATTTTAGCTTACACCCCACAGGCATGTAGTTCACAGACAAATTATTCCCAGTTTCCACTTCTGTACTTCAAATGTGTTAAAATACAGCATGAAAGCTAAAAATAGTTCAGTGTGTATGCTGTATAAATACAAATAATGAGGGCTCCCTTCATTTAGTCCTCTCCAAATTTCAAGCTTGTAATAGCAGGGATAAATGGCTTGGCCTTCTCATGAAGTTTATCAGCCTTGATGAGACTGAAGAGAAATTAATTCTGATTAAATGTCTGTAAGGGATCCTTGGTAAAGTGAATCCAGTGGCATTCCACTCGTTTCCTACTGAACTGTAGCTGACCTCTTCCTACTCCTTTGCAATCTGCAAAATTGGCAACCTTCAAAAAAACCCATTCCCCTAAGTCAAGCAAAGATTTGTCAAACAGCCTGATCTACAGAAGGGATTTTAATGCCAGGTCCTCTTAATGCTCTCACAGGGAGAATGAGCATGTAGAGAGGAATTCCTCACCTCGCACAGCAAGCAGGAGAGAGGTTCTCCTGTTCAAACACAAGACTTCTAATTCGGTTGTCACTGTGACCTTTGGAGGAGAATCTGAAAGCTGCATTGATCTTAAAAGGGGACATAACCCTCACGATTCCAAAACTCTGTGGAATAACTTAAACACTCTGAGTCACATTAATGTAACCTAGAGGAAGTTTTCAGTGTTGCCATGTGCACCTAAGTGAGTTACCTTTGGTTCCCTTCACAGTGAATGGAGAGAACATAGTATTTCCAGTTTCATATTTGTCTTATGCTAACACAGAGGTGTGAACTAAATCATGTGCTTTATGACCTAAAAGTTACTTTTCTTCTTCACACAGCTATAAAAACAATAAAGGGTGATGATTTAGGATGTAGACATCTACCTGTAAATGTCCAAACTTATTTTTTTCAGCCCAAAACTGTGACTGGATTTCATTCTGTTTAAGAGGGACAATGGTAGACTTCATACCTATGCTATTTGTCATCAAAGTACAAGTGCCAGTAATGAACAGAAACATGCCAGCTCTTAGGTTAAAAGATCACCCTAGGGGGAAAGGGGATTTTACAATTCCGTTTCCAAAGCCTGTCCAGGAGAGTTCCATGGTGTTGGGTTTACATTACCACACCTACCAATGCCACCATTTCTTATAGACAACTAACAGTATAATAAACAACATCATCCCTAGAGAGGTGATCATTTTCAGTCATCATCAATCTGTTAGGGATTTATGATGTGCTGTTTTGTGGCACCATTTTCCAAACCACTCCCAGGCAAGGATACAGCTAGGAGGGCTGGATAGACAGCTACTGAAAAACCTACAGAGACAATGCAGTGTCACATTAGCAAAGTCATAAGATTTCCATCTTCTTTCGTATCTTCCACGTAATTTATTCAAGGAAATGTTGACCACAAAACAGACAGGGTGTGCTTAGTCCCTTCTTGGCTTTGAGAGTCTGGCTTTATACTGTATATAATGTAGTTTTCATCCAACTCTCAGCACAGACAAAGCACGATCCCTCAGAATTTCTTCTTGTGAACAGATCTCAAAAAATTAGTTTGGACCACCAAAGTCAGTAGGAATATTGCAGGAATAGGACTATAACACCACTGCAAAGTCAGTAAGCAAGCTCCTCATTGTATGCCAGCTTATTTGTTGTGCTTTGCCATCAGTCAAGAGGGATTTATGCATTGCTGATGAAGAGCAGCCTTAGCTAGTAAATCTGGCATAATATGAATAAGCATCTGTTTATAGCTAGAAAGAAAAGCCAAAATGTTTCCTAATAGCAACTCCTTTAAAAACATTCCCATTTCATTTTAAACCAGACAGAACCATAAATTTCTTCTTTATACCTAAAACTCTACTTCTAGACAATAGTTGTCCTAATGGCTTCCATTAGTTGTTACAACTTAGGCATTACAATTACATGATTTCTTGAATGTTTACTGAAATACTGCTTTATACTGGTAGGACCACAAAGCATCTAACTCTCAAGCCTTCCCTGCAGCAAAATAGATTAAATGACAAAGAGTTACTCCCATGCTTTCACTTCTGCTTGTGTCTACCTTCCACAAAATCATCATGTAAAAGAAAATGTACTACAAAAGTCCACACACAAGTCCATTGACAGGAATATCTGCAAGTCCTTCCCCTGGTTGTAGCAGCATAATGTTTTTTGCATAGCTGTCCTTGCGAGCTGTACCTTTATCCACACTTTACAGATGAGAAAGAAAGGCACGGCAAAGTGAAGCAAAACAATCTGCCCAAGGTCAAACAGAAAATGTGCGACAAAGCCAGGAACTGATCTGTTGATTCCTGAGTCCCAAGCTAGCACCTATCTTCAAGTCTAACTCTTACAGTGCTGCAAGTATAATATCTAAGCCTTGACCCTTTAATCCTTAGTGGATGAAAAGCAATACATACCATTACTTCTACTTTTTAAAATGCAAAACCAGAAGAGGAAACCCTGTGCAGAAAGTAAATATTTCAAAGGCCTTTCATTATTCCTCTCCATCACTGGAGAAATGATGAGGCTGGGGCTCAGCATGATCTGTACTTCTAACAATGAAGGGAAAAAAACACCTCAAGAAGGACGGTGATTTGGAGTCCAGTGGCATCTATTCCTGATGCACGTCTATCTTGCTCATGTCACTCAGCTCACTGACAAATATAAACACAGATCATCTGCTAACAGTTAGCTCTGTCTAGACATAGTGTGCTCTTCATTAGCTAATTGTTCACACCTCTCCCTATAGGCTGCAAGACAGCAAGAGAAATAGAGGCAGAATGTGTATCCATGTAGCACAACCCTCTTAGTAAATGAACGGCAGGCTTTTTACACTGCACCGTTAATCTGCAATTTAACTCAGTAGTTGGGTAGACTCCATCAGGACCTCTGAAAGTCATCACTTCAAAGCCTTACACAAGTGTCCATGTCACCCACTCTGTGTGTGTGGAATTTGCTGGGCTTGGACAGCTTAAGTGTCCTTCCTGGTGCAGAACTTTTCTGCTTTTGAGGGGGAAAGAGGAACAAAATTGTGAAAACACTGTAGGACTCAATAGCTCAAGCTAAGTGTGATATGAAAGTATCCTCATAGTTTTGTAATTATCAAAATGCTGGATGTATATCATAATCCAGTATTACTGTGGGGTTTTTCCTAGAAATTAAAGAAATATTGTATAAATCTAGCTCCTCTGAAGCATTACAGATTCAGAAACACAGTCTGCAAAATTATTCCTCTTTATACAGGAGTTTAGTTGTATTCAATGGATTATGACTGGAGTTAGTCATAAATGTCTCAGTGGAACAATTCGTTTTGTTAGAACAAAAGCATTTCATGGGAACATACCTGAGTGAAACAAGGAACTTGAATTTATATTTCCTAGAGCCTAAAAGGTTCTGCTTACCCTAGAGAGGGATTTTCTTACAGTTACCTGGTAATTGTAAAAACTTCTGTTTGTATAATAAACAAAAGTACTTTGTTTATATAATTGGGGGGAGAGCTCATCACCTGATGACCCTGACTTGCAGCCACTGTTGGGTTTAACTGGTGAGTGTGGAGGGGATAATTCCTTCTGCCCATCTTACCGCTGGCCATGCCGCCTTTCCGTCCTTCTCACAGGAGTGGGAAGTGCAATATATGCTGGGTGCTCAGCCACCCTCGTTTGCAGCCACATATACCCACAAACAACCATGAATTTCTATTTCCACTAGCCACCTTGGGAGTTAACACCAAGCCACAGAGTGAGACAACACCCATGCTGCTGCCTCTGCTATGCAGGTCTGGTAGAAGAAGCATGGGATGAGCCACTGAAGGTGGCAGTTTGTTGTTAAAAACTCAGAATGACCATGGTGGCTGGTGTATGGAAGAGGGACAGAAAGAGACTTGAATGTGTATTTCACATGTTCTGTCTGCATTGCCACTTGAGTTGTTTCTTGTCTGATATGAGCATTTTTTAATCTCAGCATTTCACATGAGAGAAATTTTCTGTCTCCAGGATCTAGCTGTGTTTGGTCGGCACCAGTGCCATCGAAACCTGAAGTAGGCCCAAAGTTTATTAAATATTCCCCTGCAATAACAAGGAAAAGGCTCAATAATACTGCATGACTTCATAATGTTAACAGGGAGGTAGGAAATTTCATTTTCATCAGTTGTGTCAAGTTTTGATAGGTACAGGCTGCTTTGAAAGGAAAACAACAGCAGCAACTACGACTGGAAAAATACAGTAGGGAACTAGAGTAAAACCCTTCACCCACCCATGAAAAGCCACAGAAAATTGGGACCAGACACCATGTGGCTGCTCACACAGTCACTGTCACAGCAACTGGCTGGCTCCTGGCATTTCTACACCAATCTGATCAACTAGTCAGTGCAATCCTATAGCACACTTCACACCATATTTTTCATCAGAAATGCCTCAAAAATGTCTGTTTCATCACCCGTGCTTTCATGAGACTGTCAATTTACAGTGTACAATTAAGTGATCTTCAGTCAAGTCTGAAAGCCACTTCAAACTTCTGTAGAAATGCCTGTGTCTTCACTGTTTCTTCTTTTACCGTGTGTGTCTTGAAATGTGTCCACCCCCAAAAATGCAGCAAATGCATGTTTTTTTAATAAAAATAAAATACTGCATGAGTTTTAGGCCTTTCCTGGAATAAAGTATATATGCCACAACTGTCTTGCCTCTAGCCTTCTGCTTTGCCATCTAGCTTGCCCTTTTGCCCATCTATGGCTGTTGCACCTTCTGCTTGTTGAGATTAATGTGCCATATTTTTGCATGAGTGTGTATACACAAAATAGTGCATATGTATTGTATACATACATTACACATTGTGTGCGCGTGTGGTTTAGACAGATACAGGGAAACGTGCGTTGTTCCTGATCAAGAAAATATCACATAGCAAGGTTATTTATCTACTTTATCATACCTATAAGTAAGCCAAGTGATTCATTGTATGGGAACCAAGAAACTTAAACTGTATATTATTTTCAGCTCTTTGATGTGAGCGTGAATTTTACTGGCTTAAATATTTTAAAGGTTATGCTCATTTTATCATAATTTCCATTTTATTTGATCTTTATTTTAGGGTGTTTTCTCCTAAAAAAGTAAGGAAATGTAAGAAAAATAAAGAGGGGAAACAATAATTTTAAAAGTGCAAAGCAATTTTAAAAGTGCAGGCTTAAATAATACATCAGCATTTAAAGAAAATGAAACTTTATGAGTTAAGCAGAACTACACATGTTCTGTATTTGATACAATGGGAAACTGCTTTTGGCATTCACACAGAGGTATATGAGCAAGCAGGTACTTTATTATAGAGAAGGTAACTCCATTACATGTAATCTTACATAGTCAACATAAAAACTTTTTTTTATAGATTCTGCTTTGCTCCAGCCAATCTATGCACAAAGGAAATTCTTCCTATGAAACTTTATTGAAGAGACTGTGGTCACAGTTCCTCACAGTATATAGTTTGCTACTGCCCTAAAATACCTGGTAATAGAAAGAATTATTAAAATAGTTAGATGTAACAGAACACTCCTGGGATACTGTTCCAACCTACAGAGTTCAAACTGACTTCAAGAAACCCTATAATCAAGAAAGATGGGACTATCCAAAAAGCCACAAGGTTATTTTTTTCTAGCTGCTACAATCATTCCTCTCCAGATATTGGCTGAAGGAGGGTAGCCTTTGCTTGAACACCACTCTCCTTCCAGAGTGGAGGTAAAACATTTCAAATACGGACCCTTTCTATATGGATAATCTCTTGAACACGCCAGGAGTGTCACCCAATAAGGACCTTGTCCTTCAATATTTGGTCTAAATCGCCTGAAATTTGAAGCCAACTACTGAAATGTGTAATCACAACTCCATATACTTCTGTCCTAATTTGGTTTAGCTCTGATAAAGAACAGCCTCTATCCTTCATTATACTAATTCTCAATTTCAGAGAAGAAGCCAAATACCAGGATAAACATAACTTATGTTTTATTCATGCAAATCCCCATTTTGACAGCTGGGTAACTAGGTGCTTTTCATTTTTAATAAATTGAACAAAGATAAGCACAAAATGAGTATCATTTGTAGGGCTGGACTAAAACTGGCTAATTCAAGTGCCTGAAGTGAAACAACAAATAGGGAACTTCAGATGCATGGCTGACAGCCTGTAGCTTACACTGAAGTCAAACCTGATCCTTGCTCTTATAAGGAAATATTTCCCAGAAATGCACGCATAGTCCCTGAAGATTCCAAGAACTGCTAATTATTCTCTTGAGATTCAGTCAGCACCCCTCTCCCATGCTTTCCATAACTTGTACTTTTTAAAGCTGAGAAGATTAGTTCAGGCAAGGGTGATTTAAGACCCAAACTGCCTGTCCTGTAATTTAAAGATTCAATAAGAATCAACTATTATTGGACAAGTGCATCTTTTGCGCTGGCAAATTCTACCTTTTTTCAGTCCATAAGTTCTGTGTAAAATGCTCTAGACTTCATTGAGTATTTCTCTTCATAAGGTAAATTATTCCTGCTGTATTTGCCATTCTATAGCAAATTAATACCACAAATCCTTTATAATTAGGATTTGGGTTTAAGCCTAAATGCAAAAACGTATTTACTTTATCTTGAGAGATTACACTATGCAGCTCATGTTTTGCCAATAATAATAGAGGAACTTACTCTCTATTCTGACAATTGATCAAACAGCATCCTACAGTTTGTTTATACACTAGGATATTTTAGTAGATTTAATGACTGCACTAGAGAACCTGGCTCCCTTAAACTGCTGTAAATCGTTCAAATATGCCTACATCCTTTATTAAAACAAAAGTGGGCTGACCAGTTTATTATATGTTCATAAACTGTCATAAAATTAAATCAATGCACAAATGATATGTGGACTAGTCTTAAATAGGAGAAAACAAAAAGATATCTTAAAACCCTTCCCTGTAAAAGTATCAATTTTGTCTGGACTAAAACTCAGCTTCCCATACTGTGAACACAGTATGTATATTCCAAACTCCACGCTCAGCAAATTATGCACTCAGTTTGCCAAGTACTTGCAATCATCACATTTTGGAATGTGCTTTTCTGTTTATCAATGGTCTTTAAAAAACAATCCCAGGCCTCAGCACCTTCCCACTGAAGCCATTGACAAATTTGCTCTGATTTCAGTAAGCTGTCCACGTTCTTATTTTACTGCTGTATATGCAGTTTCTAGAACTGCTGAATTATAAAATGTATGGTATGGAAAATTATATTTATGTTCAATAAATTAGTTCCATATTACTTTAAGCTGCCTTTATGCATTGTCATTTTTATTGCATCCACCACTTTTTATAGCACTGCACTAACCATTTTGCTATGTGAGAGCAAGTCCTGGGAAATGCTTGACTCAGGAATAAGACAGAACTTGTACCAGAACTCAAAGTACGTATGGCACACAACCTCGACATCCCAAAAGCTTGTTATGCTAAGAAATTACAAGGTTCTTTCCAGTAGTTCTTGTTAACAAGGCTTCTTTACATTGACAGGCGATTTTAAGCAGCAAACATATTTGTGGGAGCTTGTCTGTTAAAGGATGGGAAAAAAGGGTTACGTTTGACAAATTCCTCATTTCAAATCATGCAAATAATTGGCTCCATGGGGTGCTT
Organism: Leptosomus discolor; assembly: GCF_034619465.1. Classification (NCBI taxonomy): domain Eukaryota; kingdom Metazoa; phylum Chordata; class Aves; order Leptosomiformes; family Leptosomidae; genus Leptosomus; species Leptosomus discolor. Next base: position 74,291,861 of record NC_141392.1, on the reverse strand, counting down.
ATTCTAGAGAGATTTTTAAACCTGAAAGAGGGAATTGATAGATTTAAACTGTGAGGTAAAACAGTGAGAAGGAATGAGAAAGCGTGTCCCATAGAAAATTGGAAAAATATTAGGTTTGCATGTTTTACAGTATGCACTATTGAAATTACAATCAAACTGAAGAAAACATTCAAAGATTTGTTTTTTCTCATGACTTCTATAACACATGATGCTCCCTTAGGCAAAAATCTTAGAGCCACCATACTGCAAACCTGTCCAGTTTATTGCTGTGTCACTGAGGTGACTTGTAAAGGGGCAAATCAAGCTGGCTGATCAATTAATAAACAAATTCATGATTTCACAAGAAGTGTGCTCGGACATAGTCACTCGCTGCTTTGTGCTGCTGGAAAAATGCAAAGCAGTTGAATGAGCAGCTGAATGTAGCAGAATTTGAGCTGCTAATCTGAATTAAAGACCAATTCATTGACGGTTTAATCCATGTTAGCTATTTTAGCCAAGGTTCATTTGGGTTAAGGATGTACTGTTTTGGGATTCAGTCATATCTTGAGAACTCTATTCCCCATGGAGAAAGTCTCTATCTTTTGCTGAGTTTCTAGAAGTCAGTACATGATCACTCTAGTGACTTCTGTTGCAGCATTATAGCAGGCTCTGCGCACAGAGGAGTTTCGATGGAAACCTGCCCCTCTCAAAGATGCAAAACTTTTGTTCTCTGTTCACTATTGAAAGGAAGCAGAGAAGGAGAGGGAGCTGCAGGAAAGGAAGAGGAGGGTAAAATCTGGTCTTCCCAACTGAGCCTAGATAATCACTTCTCTAAATAAAGGGTAAGCAACGAGCTCAGTGTTTGGAAAGAGGTATGGGGAGACCAAAGTGCCACACTGTATCCCCAGGTGTTACAGGTATTGCAGAGAGGAAACCATGTCTTGGAAGGCAGTTGCACCCTCCCCTCTGAGGCCACCTCCTCTTTCGAGAAGAGGTGAGCAGAGGCCCCCTGAGTGTTGCGGGACTGATGTGTAACAGCATTAGCATTTATGCTTTCCATTTTTTTCTTCAAAAGTAAACCAGGATAACAGTGCGTATTGCTTCTTTGGGAAACTGATGTCCCCATAAGAAAAACATAGAACTGCATTAACAGAGGGCATCCTGGAGTGAAGGCACAGACAGCAGACATACCTTCCTGCTAGTGGTCTGTAATTTTAATGCAGTTAAACATCAAAATTTTGCCAAACCTTTAAATTCCTTTGGGAAGAAACTTCCCCAAAGGAAAGACAGCCTCCTAATTGTCTTCTGAGGCCCACTGAGTCTACTACAGCTCAAGCCTCAGGCCATAGGTCACCTTGCCTGATTCACAGCCTGGCCTCTTTACACACAAAGTAGGCAAATTTCTACCTAAAGTGTGTAAAAATGTCAATATAGGCAAGGCAAGCTGAAGTTTTAAAAAATCGTAGCTCATCAAGATTTTTCTGTTGTTTTTTAATTTCACTAGGTATGTTCATATTAAAACTGATCCATTATATTTGCACTAGGATTGCGAACATGTATGAGTTCGAAAACATTACATTATCTTTTTTTTTTCCCTAATGCAGACATAGCACGAACATTAAATGTTCCTTTTTGGTCTTTATGATAAGTCACTTTCCCTAGAGAAAGTGCATGAATACCATGATCATAACCCTGTCTAATTAGTAATACTACCTCCCTAAACTCTCATCCCACTAGGCATCAGTGGTCAGATGGGCTTACCTGATTGGCAAGAGTCACTGATTTATTTACCCCTTTTACAAGAATCCTTCATCATGTCTTCTTTTCAAATCAATTAGAAATCACCAATAGTCCCTGTGCAGGTCAGCCACTGTTCCCTACACTGTTCAATGTATGGCTTTAAACTAAAACCGCTCCTTGAGGTTCCACAAGTACTGAATACTCTGGGAAGAGAAAGCGAGGTAAGGTCCAAAAATACCAAAATAAAGCTGGGATGTAGAATCATCCTCTCAGACTCACTCATGGATTTCTTATCTAGCCACTGGCTGTATTTTCTAATTCTGAAAACTGTAGGGGCTTGCACAGTCCTTCATACACAAGTATATAAGAGAAGTGATGATAATAATTCATCACCTGATCTAGCTGAAGATGACCCTGCTAATTGCAAAGGGAATTTCACTAGATGACCTTCGAAGGTCCCTTCCAACCTAAACTATTCAATAATTGATTCTATGATTCTATGTTTAGATAAAAAAGGCATTACACTCACTCAGTCTGAGTCATGTCCCGGGACCCCCAAATGGACTTTATGAACTGGACTGATTGAACACCTTATGCAGCCCAGGGTAAACATGTTCGGCCCTTTTGACTAGGTTACCAGCCAGGGAAAATCCCAGGCAATCCATGCAGAATTCCTATTTTACTTGCCCAATGTTCATTCTTGCAAGGACTTTTCCTACAACCATATGGTTTCTTTGAGAATATGGCATAGTGCTCTAGTGCCCAAATTATTTCCACCTTGCAAGAGACTTGAGACATACCTGAGACAAAACCAAAGGCCAGTACAAGTTATTTCCTAATACAGATAAAGCCAAAAAAGTCCTATCTTACCTAAGATGCATCTGCAAAGATGAATACTGAATGATGGTAATAATTTACCACTACTGCACCTTAACAAAATGGGTAGACCAAGCCTGCTGAACGTCAGCATCTGAGGATTAATATAAATGTTCACATCAGTCAGTGGTATTTATTTTCTCCTTCCACAAAGAGAAAAGATGAAAGAAAGAAAAAGAATATACTGAAAAGCCTAGATTTAAAATGAGGGAAAGCTAAAGGATTGTTCTTTAAAGTAGCCCACTAATTCTTAAAGAACATTCCACTCTTTGTACGTAGAAGAATTTCAAAGCAAAACAAAATAAATCTTTTTTTTTATCATTTTCAGAAGTATAAAATGTAGTATCTGACCACATTCACAAGAGTTACATTCTTTTCTATTTTATGTTTCCATTATTGTGCATTATTCCTCTAAGAATCAAATTTAGCAGCACTGATGGTTTAAATTCAGCATAAAAATAAAATTCAACAAATGCTATGGCAGCGTACCAAACATTTAATGTCAGGTTCCCTTATGTTCGGCACTTTACTAAAGCTTTCCATCCATCAATTAGACAATTTTGGAATATTTTACTTTGTACTTAAAAAATAAATCTCATGTGCTTGGTATTGTTTTGTGGGAAGAATTGCTCCTTCATGTATCAACCTCAATATGCGTACTTGCATATATACACGTGTGTGCATTTTTTTCAGTTTTCTGGTATTACTCACTATCATCATAATTAAGCAGTTTCTTTCTATTAAGACTTTGCACTTAATACATAGTTCTGCAAGTGGACCCATGCAGAGGGCCAATCTATTTCCCAGCAAGTCTACAAAACTCTCCAGAGTCAGCCTGCAAAGACTCTAATCACAGGGGTGAAACCTTAAATAAGTGTGAGGAGGCCACACCAATTAAGACAGGAAACAGAGTTTTTAACATTACCCAGGGGCTCAGGAGGAAAAGCAGAATGACGTGAAAAACAGAAGGAATAGGAATGCACGGGTGGAGCGAGCCGAGGAAGATGTCACTGCCATTACAGGCTATGAGAAAACAGCAAGAAAGAAAATACTTGAGCCCCATGATGAGCTTTAATTCCGAGCTCAGTGCAGTGTCCTGCCCTACACTGACACCTCTCACCACCGCGCTGGGAATCAGCCAATGGCATGCGAGAGACTCTCACGATAGGCATACTGAAATCGGTATGGCTGTGATTTTGATCTGTACTCACAAAGTCCGTTGAAACACAGCTTCGTACAGACAAATAAATGCAGCTATACAGCGACAAATATCTATCAGAGGTATTGCACATTTGTCTTCAGCGCACTATAGTTCAGTGTACAGTAGCTATACATGGGCAGCTAGCATCCAGGGCAAATAATTAGACACTGTTTTCATTAGACTAGCCCTTTGTTAACATAAGCTGGTGAGCATTATCTTCATTAAAATATTAGCTCTTAAACATCACACTTTCAACTGTCATATTCTTCAGTTTGTTCGCTGTCATAACGATTTTATTTGATTTGAATAGGAATTCGATTTGAATAGGAATTCGTTCATGGTTAAGCAGCAGCAAAATCTTTAACTATTTTGATCAAGAAAGCACACAGCCACAGTAATTTTTTTCAATACCTATTTGTTTGTCTTAAGCCTTTAAGACAAAAGTTTTCAATAAAGTCTGATTGCTTCATCAAAACAGCATGGTTTTGAGTTATGTGCCATCCTACACATTCTTGACATTGCAGAATAACGAACGGTATCACCACAGACTAAGGCAAGTATAATGTGTAAAACATTTTTTTGGGCCAAATATATTTATGACTCATTAATGTTTACGGCCATACACCATATACTTCAAAGCACAGAGCTGGTCCTGGAAAGTTTTACAGCATGAGGTGTGAAATCTGAAATACCACAAGGACAAACAGTTCAGCCTAGAGATTTTTGAACTCACACAACTCACTGACTGCAAGCACAAAGGACTGTCCTTATGATGATAAATAACAGCAAAAAGGACTGTCATGTCTTATTGCTTTTGTTTAAACTATTTTGCAGAGAATGAGATCTTTAATAATTTAGCATGCAGACAGTCCTCATTTTTTGCCATTTCATTCCATCCTGCCTTACTTGGGGTGCTCTAGTCCTTGTGTAAACAAACACAGGCTTTTTTTTTCCTAAAATCATAAGGTAAGGGTGGATTAAGCAGGGGGCTAGGAAGCTGGCATTAACACAGCCCAGTGCTTTGCAGCTCGCTGTAAGAAAGTCTGGTGCTGTTCAGCTTTTCTTGTGTACATCAGGACTGTAAGTCATTGCATCAATGGGGCAAGGGTGATATGAAATCATGTCATTGCTGGATCAGGGCCACTGCACTCCATAATTTGTAGAATGACATTTGCAGCAAGTATAACTCTGAACTGCTAAAGCCATTTGTATATAGTGGCAGCTTCTGCTTACAAATTCATTTTTCATGCCTTCTTTACTTTAAAACTGTATCACAGTTTCACTAGACTTCTTAACTTCTTGAGCTACAACATTTAGGTGAGGATTTATCTTCTTCAGCTTCAGCATTTTTCACTAACAACATTAATGCCTGGCAATCTCTTCCAGCCAGTGCAGTGAAAACTGTCTGGATGTACAGCATACAAAGTATTCTTGTACAGAAACATCCTCTCAGTGCTCATCAGGCCAAAAGCTATTTCCTTTCTGTTTACTCACACTCCATAGAAATGAATGAACACCGCAATGAAAGGAAAGACTTCGTCTTAAAGAGCAGCCTGTCATTAAATTTTATTTTATGCTCTTTTTTTTTTCCCTCTCATTCTCCATCCTAGCTCTAAAATATAATTCCCTAAACATACATAATTTCAGGAATATCCGCATGCATACTCTAACTGTAAAGAAACGCTATTGTCTAAAGCACTTTAGTAGGATTGTAATACATGTGAACCAAAAACTAAATCATGCACAACATAGCCTGTGCTGCTCGTACGGTTCGTAAGTAAGTGTGAACATATACATAATACTCTGCATTCATAATGTCTGCGACTGAAAATGCAAAACAATCAGGCCAAATCAATCTGTTTTGAGAGGAGACTCCAGTTTCTGTATCAATTTCTTGTTCTGATCCACATGGAGTGTGTTTGTTCCAAAATCAAAACTTACTGTAATATTCTTCATCTGTCACGTTTCTCTCTTTTGAAGGCTGGTTGTTGAAATACAAACAGCATCCTGATTCCTTCTGCATCTGAAAGGTGTATGAAGAAGTGGTACCGTAGCGGAATTTCTCAACTTCTATAGTTAAAGTCAGATGCTTAGGGCTATTTAACACAATTAGAGCCAGATGCTCTCAATCACGTACAAAATTCCTTTGATATCCATGAAAAGCAAAAAAGAACCTTGTTTTCTTTTTATAAGGAATTTCAGAAGGTCTGCTTTCTAAGGCTGACTTCTAACTTCGTAAGCAGTCTCACAAATAAAAATACATTTTCTTTCAGAGTGGCCATTAACATATAGCACTTGTCTCCTTTTTTTGGAAATAATGTAGAGTGCAAATTAGCAAGGACAACTAAACAGGACTTTTCAACTTCTTTATGCAGGCACAGGGAATACACTAATATGGCAATATTTTGTGACACTCTCGTGGAAAGTATAATTTCAGATAGAAAAGGCCACTGATGTAGGACACTGTTATTCAACTTATAATGAGAATTTTGTCTTACTTAATAAAAGATCTGCTGTTAAAACTATTAAGATAAAATAGAAGGGGAAGACACACAGGTTCCAAGCTTTTTGCTTTTACTTCTATAAGTCCAGAATAATATGAACTCAGTAGAATCACATCAGTCCAAGTTTATGTAAGAGGACACTCAAGTCTAATGTGCCTGCTGGGAAATAAGGGAGCAATAATTAACAGAAAAGAAAAATTTATACAGAGATATAAAGTAGGTTCAGGTAAGTAAGGGGGCAAACTCTGGAAAACCCGTAGATTTTAAGAAGTTATCGTCTGCCCAGCAGTTTACTTTGCTGCAGTGTCCAAGGCCACTTCTCCCAAACAATAATGGATTGTGTGCCCGTGTTTCAGCCACTTCAGTGAAAGTTTGGCCTACGTTTGAAGGCAGGTTTATCTACACTGTGAGTTCAGCAGTGCTGGGGCTGGGGCTGCCAGCTGCTGGCTCCCCAGCAGAGAAACAGAATCCAGCACAGGGGTCGCATGAACAGCTTGAGGCAAAAATGCCCCCGAAACTGCCACAGGGAGACCAGGCAGGCTTATCTGCCAGAGTCCTGTAAAACAGAGATGCATATGAATGTGTAAAAACCTCTATCAAATGATGGTATGCTTAGAGATGGGCTTAAACTGCCATGGCTCACAACCTGCCCATGTATGAAGCATGATGTATGTAACTACAGGCATAATTTTTTTGTAGAATCAGTTCTCATATTCAGTACTGAGGCACCAATTATACTATAATAAATGCTATAAAACTATTTCAAATTCACAATACATATTTAATTAAGAATATTATTTATGCTTAATTAAGTTCATGCTGGTCTTGGAGGGTTTTTTGGTGAGGCAGGTTCTGAAAGATGTGTAATGTAATTATCTCCAAATGTTAATGGGAAGTATTCATACTGAAAACTAAAGTAATATTTGTTTACTAAATCCAAAAGCCACTGGTATAATAGGGCAATCATAATATTTATTCAGTTTAACCTGTAGCTCAGAGATTGAAGAATTTTGATAGGAAAAAAAGGTACATTTAAAATCCCACAGAGTGTTTTGAAATAGCCAACTTATTAAACACCTGTAACGGAATAAGGTAACCAATAGCAAACTCCTTAGAATCGTAAAACATCAGATAGAAATATCTATGTTTATCAGCTCAAAATGTATCGTTGTAGAAGAATTACAGCCATGTCTTCAACGAGATTTTATAACTACAGCTGATTCAATGACATAATTTGATTGCTTATAAGAGTTGGAATTTACCAAGTCACTAAAATCTTTTAACGTTCCAAAATATTTAACAGGGTCAGAAACAAAGAGTGTTTGAGAAAAAAAATATTTCCAATTTTTTACAGAAATTTCATTTAAAAGGAGGATGTATTATCGGCCTGTTTTGAGTTTCCTACTTGATTTTCATTTTAGAATTTCTTCCTGAGTTCTCCTGTTATATTTCTAGCTGTTCTGTGGGAAATCCCAATTCAGCCTTGCCACTTGCCAGCCCTGTTCACGTCCTGCCCTGGATGCACTTGTGCTGCATGGGTCCCACTGCTTCAGACTGATTTACAGAAGTCACAAGGTGACCTGCTGCAGGATCACTGTTTATTTGATTCCAGTCCTCAAATAGATGCCTACATTCTCTGTCTGAAGGAAAAAACATAGCACACGAGATGCAAGTTCCCAGCACAGCAGACATGTGCCGGCATTAGGTGCACTGTCATTTCTGGGTAAAGTTATTACCTCAGAAAAATATCTCTCCCACCCCTTACAAGATTAGGAAATACTTTATTGAAGCTGTAGTTTAGAAAAGTTAGAAAAATGATCTTATGTTACTGCTAGGAAAGGAGGCACAAGATCTTGCACTCTATTCTACAGCCACAAACCATGTCAACAGAAGGAAAAAAAGATGCCATGAAATTGCCTGAAAGCTGCAGTTTCTCATGATTTCCCATGAAACAATTCCAGGTCGGTTCATTTCTGTTTTTTTTCTGTAAAGAAATAAGAAAAATTACTCCTGTTTCCTCAGTAGAGCAACAAAAATGACCATTTCCACTTTTTTTTTTTTTTTTTTTTTTTTTTTTTTTTAATAGGGAAATAAGTAAGCTCACTTTTTTGTGCTCAGATGAGAAATGACTGGGAAATTCTGTGGTTTAAACAACCAGCACCTATAGAGAGGAAGGAAAGTCTCACAAGAAACTGGAGTCAACTCAACCCACTTTGCCAACTGCAGAGAACATTTGCTTGCAAGATCCAGGTGACATTTGCATCTCTTTCACAGGAAAGAGTAATTTATCATGTAAGGTGATTGCTCATCATAGCTCCAGAAAGGTAAAAGGTTGCCCATTACTTTCACACACCTTCACGCTACTACTGCCACCTTGAAAAGGCTCAGTAGGCCAGTTGTCTTAGATACCAAAGTGTGGGAAGTGGTTTCAGGCAGGAAATCCATTTTCACAGATACACCTCTATTAGCACTAAGCTAAACCTCTGAGGGACAGACCTTCAGAGGCACAGCCATCTCTGACATTTCCTCCACTCAATGTCCTGGCTGTTGCAAATCCTCTTCACAAACTGCAAACTCTCTGGCATTCAAAACACAGGGAATTCATCAACATAAACCCCATCCTTGGAGCCAGGCACCCAACTTCTGAGCTTAACCATCATCCTTTTGCTGAAGTCCCATTCTGGATCTGGCCCATAACAGTCATCTGTATGCAAAAACGTTTCATAAAATTTCTCCATCAAAATGGTGATTTCAATCAAAATGTAATCTTTCACTTTAAAATGTAGGTAACTGAACTTTTTAACATTTCAAGAATGAGAACAACACAGATAACTGCATGAAAGAAATTGAATAATGTTCTTGACATGTTCTTCTGAGCCACCCAAGGCATTCACTATGTCTAATTTGGAGTCAGGATGAGTGCTTTAAGGAGAAGTATATTTTGCACTTGAATATGTGTTATTTCACCAGCATTCGCTTCTACACCCCTTTTTTTCTCATGTTGCCCAATGCCAGTGACTACATATGGTGGAAACAGTGAAGAATCAAAGACCTTTACCCTGCAGAAGCATTTGTAGCGAACAAGACTAAAATATGTGGAAGGGTCCAGGGCATCTTAAGGATTTCTTGATGTGAGTGTCTAACAACCAGTTTGGTTTCCTTTTGGTTTTTATTTTGTGTAACTGAATTGCAGCCCAGCATACTGTAGTTTGAACCTTTCAGAGGAGGAGGCTGATCCTTGCCTGGGGAGGACTCGAAATAAGTCACACCTTAAGACCTTTTAAGACTCTTAAACAAGAATTGCATGTATTGAAGTTCACCCTTCTTGTGGAATCACCTGTCAGAGAGTTTGCACGTAACCACTGCTGCTTCAGAAGTTCGGTGTACGTCTGTTTATTGGTGTCACTCACAAGGTTGAACTTATGTCAACATAAATCCTACTCACTCCAGAGGACTCCATATCCTCACCCACATGGGGAACATGCTCAGATGTTTAAATCAGGTGCCCATGAAAATACAGCAGTAAACCACATGTTCATAAATGCGCTACTAGGTCTCTGGTACTGATGTAGCTTGTATGATGCAATTTCATTTGTATAGAAATGGGGATTTTCTTTAAAATAGGTGATAATAACTCATAAAAACAGTGATAGGGTGCTGGAAATGCAGCTCTGGAAATGTTTTGTGTTTGCAGTTTACTTACTTCAGTCTCTGTTAAATGTTAAGCTCTTTTTAAATCCTTTTGACTCCATCTCTCCATGTAGTTCTCACAGACTGTATGTCTCTGGGGCTGAATCAACACATTCAGCTCAGAGAACTTCCCTGTAAGGTTTTGACACTGATGAGAAAGAAGCAATTGCATCCTGTTGTTTATGTAGATACTCAAATTTTCCAGGCACTGTAGTCAGCAGTGGGCAGGGGAATTATGCCATGCTCTCTAAACTTGTAGGAAACACAAGACTATTCAACATCCAAATCAACACCTAAGCTCTACAAATGTGTCTCAGATGGACAAATAAGGACTTTTTTTTTGTGGCTTGTTTTGGTTTTTTTTTAAAAAAAAAAAACGGTAAAAACATTGCAGCTGATGTGTTCTTTATCAGACTACAAAGGGCAATATGAATATTTTAATCTCAAAAACTCAATAGCCCTTCAAGATCCTCCTGGCCTATCAGCTAAAATGATGATTCAAGATGTAACCAAAATGGATTTGGTTCAGTGTACCTTGCATAACAAAACTCAGCTTGCTATATGTACTTTAAATGACACAGATGCAGACTTCACTCTGGGATCTGTGCTGGGGAATACTGATACTGCCCTGACAAAATTGCTAGAAACAGTCATTAAGCAGTGGGAGTTAAGGGACAGGAGTTAAGTGGTATTCGAGAGGCTTCCGTATCACCTGCAAATGCAAAGCTGAGTAACACAGACCCAAACACTGACCTTAACAGGTTAAGAAAGGGGCATCTGACCCAACCCATCTTCCTGGTAATCGCTGCTGCCAGTGTGTGTAAAGTCACAAAGAGAGACTGAAGTTGTAGTGGTACTGCTGCAGTCCCTGTTAACCATCCCTCAGGTATAGATATCTGCATCAGAAGCCATAAACTCATGCCAGCAGAAGCAAAGGCTCTGGATAGGCCATGTTTTGCTTTTTTTGGCATATTTTGAATTGGAACTGTTAAAATTCTCCTTGTTCTCCTAAGTAGCAAAGCATTAGAGACGTAGGGTGTCCTTGTGATGCACATAAAAGCTGATCCAGCTAAACAAAACACTGTTTCAATAAGAATGACAGGTATTCTGGAATGTAATGATAAGATGCCTTAATTCAGACCATATACCCACTGTAATCAGAGAAGTACCCTGGGCTGGCAAGCATGCCCATGCCCATCACCACGGCTGCAGTCTTACAAGGAGAATGAAGAGTTGCAAAGTTCATTTGCACTGCTGGGGCATTTTTAATCTGCGTAATCATATGACTGGGGCAAATAATTTGTTTAAAATATTGAAAAGAGGTATAAAAATCATCAGGTTTTTCTTACTTTAAAGAGGGCTTTTTGTTGCTATGGCTTACAGCACTGAATTAGCAGAGAATACGAATAAAAGTTATGTAGGAATATATGCAGTATATTTTGGCCTTGGAAAAGGCAACAGAAAATCGTAAAAAATTCTATCCATAACTGAGAGGGTTTTACTCTGTTTCTTGTGGAAACTATTTTGCAGCTGCTGACCATTTGTCTGAATTAACAACAGACCTTTATTTCTTCTTGGTCTGACAGATTGTGTATGCTGGACTGCTCCATAGGATTTTTCCTATGCATCGTGGCAGTGCATGTGCACATTAAATTTTTTAAGGGGGAGGGGGAAAGCCGGTCAGATATCATTTGTTGAATACTATATTCAGGGAATTTTGAAGAGTTCCAGCATTACAGAACATTTGTAAAGCAACTCCGCTGACTGCAAATTTTATTTTTCATTTAACTGTTCCATGAACATCCCAAGGAAACAACTGGCAGCCTGCGGAGTGTCAGATTAAATGACTGGTATTTAAGCTTTAAAAATGGTCATTAGACTTTCCCATTAGCATTCTCTATTAGTTCAGCTGCACCAGGCCTAGCAGCATAGGGAATCCTAGGGTAGGCATGTTGCCATAGTACCATATTTAACATTAACCATTAATATACTAATTAAATCTGCCAAAAGTAAGAGATTCTACCAATTGATACAATACTGAGAGTGAAAGATGAAGCAGGCCTCCCAACACTGGTAACTGTGATTCCGAAGAAGTGGACATTTTACTGTGTATGTGGTGTAGATAAAGAATCTGTCACACCACCACCCTGACTCATCCCCAGGATATATAAGTGGTAGGCTCCTCATCTGTACTGGACAAAACAAAAAACTGTATTCAGTATTGAATTTATGTGCTGAAGTAAAACAACTAGTCCATTTCACACATCTCACAACGGCACAGATACTACAGTGCACGAGTATTGCCATAATCTACTAAAGCTCTAACTTCTGTAAAATAGCACAAACCATTCCTCACAGCCTTTGCTCAGCTCTGCACTGCAGTGTTTCTTCACTTGCACAGACTCCTCGTCTCCTTGGTCTTTCTACTCTTCCCATTCTTTCACACACATCCTTTGGCAGAGCTATTAGAGACCGTTGTTAACAAACTCGTACCCCGCCTGTTTTACTGTGCCTTTTTGAATAGCCCAGCCTGGATTCCAGTTTGTGTCCCACACCATTGTCTCCAGCACAAAAAAATATTGCAAGGCAATGGAGATTTGTCCTTAGACTTCTAGCCCTGAATGAGGAGTAGGGCATTAAACCCCGACTCACAACAAATTACTCAGTTCACTTGTGTTGTCAGAGGATGACTTCTGCTTATCCTTATTCGGAGCTGGAAACATGTGTCTACCTCTTCCCCAGATGATACACGCCAAGGTTTTGGCTGGGTTAAAAAGAGACAGTGTAGTGCCTCTCCTAGCCAGAGGATAAGAAACACTGAACAAGTTCACATCTACTTGCAGAAAACCTCATGGCTACTACCTCACTCTGTTTTACACTTGCTGTCTTAATTTTTCTTTCTTTCATACCCCGCTCACTTATGCTGGTCTCTAGTATCCTTTTCTCATGCTGATCCTTTCCCATTTCACATATATTGTAGTTGGTCAAGATACCAAAAGTCCCAGTGACAATTTATTTAGTACATTAAGCAATCATCTTGTGCTTTTTGTCATAAAACTAAGTGACCCTGCAAAACATCTAAAGGTTCTCACTCACATGTGGTAGGGGATTAAAGTCAGATGGTTGAAAGATGCGTGATGCTGTCATCTGTCTCATCCTTTCTTGGAGGGGTGCTGCCCTCAGAGGGATAGCTGAGTAACTCTCGGAGCAGACCTGGAGCTGTTGTAGTGTTTATAGCCAATTTATCAAAGCAAACTAATTTCTGCTATGGGTAGCAACCTCCAACATACAAGATGGGCAGATGAGCTCACCGCTTTGTCAATCACATTTATAACCCACCACAATGTGCAAGCTAAAATCCTCAGTTGAGTACTATGGAAAAATGTAACCTGGCACCAGTCACACGTGCAGGTAAAAAGCAGCAGAATAACACCTCTCTGAGTACAGGTAATACCAGCAATGACATGAAGAGCGCATATACATTGCAAATTAAGGGGATGATGGTATTTCCAGACTGTAAATCACGTCTTACATAAAAGCAGGCAAGAACTCTATGTCAGAGTGGAAGATTTAATTACACAAACAAATAACTAGAAGGAGATGGGACACAGAGACCCACATCCTGCCCATATGGGAACACATGCTGGAGCCCAGAAGAGAGGTGTGGTTGCCTCATGCCAGCTACACGAACCATTCTGCTGGGGCAGCAAAATGTTTCAAAGCAGGAAATTCAGAGCCAGTCTCAGAGGTTTCAGCAGGCAACTGTAGAGCATGCTCCACAGAGCCATTTCCCTCTGCTTCTTTGATGAAAACTGAGCAGCATGTGCCCCCGGCTGAGACATATTGCTGGCAGTAGCATATGCATTTGATAACAGCAGCTTTATCGTCCAAGCAGGGAGAAAGGGATTTTTCCAATCCAGGAAAATGAATGCAATGTTTGTTTCTCTCCCGTTTGGGATGAACACAGAACTTTTCTAGATCTTTAAAAGGAGTGGAAAGGATGAGAAGAAAAAAAAAAAACTCCTCTCCTGAAACGGTCAAAAATTAACAGTTAGGACACTCACCTGGAATGCTACCTTAGCTGTCAAGGCCCCGAATACATACGGCACCTAAATCCTAGGTGAGAGCCTATCAATCAATCAATATAAGGAAAGCAGGTATCCTATGGGACATGTTGCATTGTGTACACCACATGAGAGACAGTGGAAAAACATAGCTTGGTGTTCAAGGCGTGGTGGGGGAATGTGAGAGAAGCAAGATTTTATGTGTAAAGGTCCCAAAAAGAGACATATAAAAAAAGATGAAAAGCGTGGCAGCATGGCCCTTTCTAGCTCCCTCTCCCATCATGTTTTGTATCCTTCCCCCAGGACAGAGTCTGGCACAAGGACTCTGAATGCCTGACTCTATGTTCTGCAGAAATACAGCTAATTACTTAGACATGAGCAGCCTCATTTTTGAGGCTGAGCAGGGAACACTTCTGGGTCCGCATGCATTAATACTGCTGCACGTACTTCTGCAAGACAGGAAGCCAAGGTGGCTGAGCTCGTCACATTCCTGAGTACCAAAAATTTCTGAGCAGAATCCCAACGGGCCTGAAAGGCCATGTCCTTCTTTTAGACCGAGAATTGTCAAAGCAAACCAGTCCTTGTGCCACCAGTGACTCCAACAATCCATCAGTAAACTAAATGACAAAACCAAGACATGAATTTAAGGCTGCTAACACTGCTTCAGAAGCTTGTGCCAGGGATCCAGATGTTGCGGGAAAAGAATCTGGAATTTTTGATTGCCTTTAAGAACGAGTATGAGGAGAATTGTGATGTGGTATGAAAAATAGCCTGCTGCATAGTTTTTGGATTAATGACAAAATTATCTCCTTTAAAATACTGTAAAATGTAAGAATTTTCACTCATATAGGATGGCTTAACAGTAAAAAAAATATACATTGTATAGAAGTATGGAAAACCCTGAAAAGTTTCCAAATATGACATACATCAAACATAGAACCTGAAAGAGTTTCATAAGGATATTTCAAGAAGAAAAGTTTCCTTTCTATCCATAAGCAAAGAACATGCTTTTATAGGAAGGAATGGGCGGAGGGAGGAAGGGAAAATAGGGACAACTCAAATGAAGCAGCCCTTTGCAGTTAGAAGCAAACTTTAATGTATACATTGGGTGTCCCCTTGATGTTGGTCCTGAAAGTGTAAATCAGGAGTAGGCCTGGCCATAGGTCATTTCTGCTGCTCTAAGATTTGTTTTGTAGATGCCCAAAATGCCCTATTATATGTACACCAGGACAAAACAGAGACGTCTGAAGAAAAAGGCAGTAAAAATTTCCTCTCCACCCTTCCACAAAGCTGGTGCTAATGAAAGCATGTGTACTGTGGGGAAAGGCGGCAAAAAATGAACCAAAGCTTTCTATGGTCCTCCCACCACCCTCGGCTGTTCTGAAGGAAGGGCTTTGCCCCCAGTGACAGCTAGAAATCCTAGCCTGTCCAAAACAAGTACCAGGAATCACATTTAGAAATATGCTGTGCCTTGTAATTTAAGTTAGTGGGAGCTGCACTTTGAACATAAAAAGTTTTGTAAGGCACTGTCAAAAATCAGTTCCTCAGGAACTCTATCTAGACACCAAAAATCAGTGGATACTTTCAGTTTAATTTTTCTGTGTTTTAGCAAAAATAAACCATCCGACTCCACAAGCCTGTGCTGAAAAAACAGTCTCACAGAGCAGTAAGGGAAACCCAGATGGAAATTAGTAATTCTGCCTTTAGAGGAGGGTTACAAAGCATGCAGCCACACACGGAACAGCCACCCAAAAACAAGCCACAGGCTGTCTGCCTGCGCCGTGAGCGCATCCTGCTCCAGGACTGCCGAAGAAGCCCTTCGATGAAAAACAGAGGCTGTAAGCCATTAATTACTCTGCAATAATGTTTGTGCATAAGGGAACTGGCTCCAGTAACAAAGCAGTTGCAGTGGCAGTACGACCTAACTTTCAAATTTTAAGAATATTCTTTCAGCATGGCCTGTTTTGTCATCCACATGTTCTGTACACTATCTTCAAAGAGCTACACAGAGTAGAAAATAGTAGCTTCAAGTAACCTTTTCAACTGTGGGAAAGACTTCTTCCTTCAAGAAATGAACTATAGCACATTTTGCCTTTCTAAACAGTTTTTACTTCTTCCACCTACTTGGTGCAGTTAATATTCAGTAAAGCATGTCTTACCCACCACACTCAAACTGAAAACATCTTTTTAATAATAAGAATCACATTTCTTAAGCAATGAGCATCTACTGTATTTTTCTAGTGTTCTGGGAGCAGCTCTCCTTGCCATGGCCAAATTCCTTTCTTCTCTACAAAAATTTTTAACAAAAATTTAAATAAATACATTTTCTCACTTATTTTTCTTGTCCAGTCTGTGGTTATAGATCTGCCCCAGCTACTGCCTTGTCTAGCATTTGTCTGGTGGGAACACGCTGCTCTTCAAGATTTTGAAACACATTTCAATACCTAAAGATGCGGACAGGAATCCAGGCAGATTTTATATGTCCTACTACATTTGTACATACTATTTCTACTCACAACAATTATTTGTCATCTTCAGGCAAGACAGAAAGCACTTTAAGATCATACAACAGAACTTTGCTGCTTTTTTCACCCCAGCAGTACCTTAATTATTTTTTGAAACCCTGTAATGTACTTCTCTTCATCTTAGACATCTAAATACTTCTGTAACTCTGACTCCAAGTGACTCTTCTGACTGTGTGAGATTGAGGCTGATCTTGCTTAATATTTTCACTTAGTATGGGAAACAGAAGGATGATGATGAAATTTGCTAGTAACACACAAAATTAGGGACAATCTCAAAACAGAAGAGGATGAAGAGATCAAGCAGAAGTAACTGGATGATTTAAAGAACTACAGTAATAAAACAGGGTACGTGTAAAAGGCACTAAATGCAAGGCCATGGATCTAAGAGCAAGTAACAGAAACATGCTGTAAATTGGGAGGACTTCTGAAAAGAGGAGGAAAACCTGGGAATACTCACTAAACAAAAGGCTCCCCAAGAGCTGCCAGTGGCCCAGCTATGAACAAGACAATTATGAAACCTATTACATATACCTGTGGTCAGAAAAATGCTCATGTCAGTGTACAGATGGTCTACTGATATGTTATGCACACCTCAGGTCAGATTTGCTCAAGGGAAGGGTATGACACCGAGAACTTGTTGCATGGAGAAGACTTCCAAGATAGTCAGAAGACTAGAAAGCTTGTCTTCTGACATGGACCCAGAAAGGTTTGGCCTGCTTAGTCCGGTGAAGGAAGGCTGAGAGTGATGATGGCTGATTTCTATAAATATAGAGAAGGGAAAAGATAAATTATTATGCAATTTAAAAACCATGTTGTCACAAAAGCAAATGGATAAGCAGTGTCTCACAACAAATCTGAGCAGAAAGTTAGGTTCTAATCACAAGCAGTCTGAGCTCCTTAAAGAGCCTCCCAAAAAGAGTATCAGATGCAAAAATTATAACAATTTTAAATGGAATTTGAATGGTTTCGAAAGAATCATATGCTGTAATTTGCAATTGCTTGCAACCGCAGAAGACCACACTTGCTAGGTGGACCTTTGGTGGAGCTTCTCTCATGATATATTTCAGTTGCTTAAAAAAATAAAGAAGAGCCAGACCCTTACCTGTGATCAGTGTAATTCTGTTAATTCCACTAAATCTGTGCCAGTTTATGACAACTGAGCATCTAGCCTTTTCTGTGGATTGTCTCCATCTGTATTTTAACAACAGATATACTGGTAAAAGAAAGAATTTTGGTTAGTGTTATGCTCCCTGTTACAATATAATTTGTTTAAACTTGTTTCAGTAACTTAAAGCAGAGCAAGATTTAGCAGACCATATAGAATACTGCTTTATTCCATGCAGAAAGATGGGGTTAGCTGGTGTCTTAACAAAGCAGCTACATCTTACCAGAAAGGAAAGGAAAAGAAAAAAAAAGATGCTACATTTAGTTGCTTACATAGTGCAGACAGGACCTAGCTGTCTCTTCAGATAGTGCCTGTGCTCAAAGAGTAAAAATCTAGACGACAAACTCCCAGTGAATAAAATTCAATGTCACAAAAATGTATTCCTCGAGCAGCCACTGTCCTGCCCTCACTGGAACACGGGTGCTGGCAGCATCGCACCTCCCCGGCGGACCTGATGCAGTGTTGTGCACACCTCTGCCTGCTCGCATTGTGTGAGACCGCTGTTTATCAGCTGTCCAGTTCGCAACAAGAGAGGTTGGAGAGCTCCTTGTGAGCTTGTTCATATTTACTTGTGGAAACACAGATGTAGCAACAGTACAAGACATAAAGCAAACCCTCCTGTCTACAATGGGAAAAGTTTGAGCAGCTGCTAGATAAGCATTACTCCTCCCTTTACACCTAACTTGAAGGAAGAGTGTATTTCTATTTTCAAATACAGTTGCACTATACAGGGTAAGTAGACATCATCACTCATCAACAGCTGAAAGTGTGAGGGTATGTCGTAACCTTACAGCCAGGCACAGACTCCTGTCTCTTTCCTTGTGCTGGCTTTGGTGCCTATTGGTCCTTTCTGCGAGTTGACCTAACCATGCTGAAAAGTAACCTATCAAATATATGTAGTATTATATGGCAGGGACTAAGAAAGGCAGAAAGAAAAAGGATGAAAGTGGGAGGAAGAATAAGAAGCATGACTCATATTTCAGCAGGAGTGAGCAAAATACTACAGACCTCAGCTGAAGGATAGAACCGTAGCCTTCGAGAGACTGCCTGGACCTTGGCTCATGAGGAGGTGTTAAAGGTCCTGGTGAGTTTTGCCATTCTGATAACTGTCATTTAGGAAAGTCCCAAAACAGTTAGCCATAAAAAAAAACCCACAAAACAAACACTTAATAATAACAAGCTTGGTAACCAATCAGTTGCAGCTTCTTAGATCCAAAACAGATCTGTAAAAAAAAAAATGCTCTGTGTATGTTCAGGTCACCATTTCCCAAGGCTTTGGTACTACTACTACTACTCCTACTACTACTCCTCCTCCTTTGATCCAAGGGTCTAGCTATTTGTAGGTGTTTCCAGCTAGGCAGACAAACTGTTGATGAACTGGGGTTGTCTTTGATGCAACCTTATTTATAAGAAACAGCATGGAAAATCTTCCAGATCAGAACATGATGGCACTGTATCTCCACGCTTTTGGCCAGAGCCTTACGCAAAGTGCTCATATTTGCCCCGGTCCCCCTCAGCTTACCTGTCTCTCATGACTTGACACCTCTTGCTTCTCCAGGTAAGCTGTTATTTCCACAGACATACCCCAGCAAAGACTCCCCAGGGCCTCCCCCAGTCATTTGAACTCCTAAGCAGCTTTTCATTTCGCTTCATTTGGAACACAAAGTATGGGCTTAACTGACTCCTGTAACTCCTCAGAGTGAACCACAATGATTAAAACTCCTGATGCTTCAGGACAGAGTTCTGAAAACAGCAGTGTCACCTCAGATAAAAATGTTGTTTTGCCATTTGCGGGCAGGGGAAGTGATGACTCGTTTTTAAACATTTGTGAAAGTGGAGGCAAGCCTGTTGACATCTTGAGACTTCCTGGTTCATATTCAGTAGCATGGCTAAGGCAACGTGTTCCTGTAATGCTTGGGACACTGGAGTGCTCATTAAAGGGAAAGCATTTAAGAGACTCAAATGGCTGTTGTGCTCTCAGAAAACAGAACTTCGGTAAATCTGTTATTTATTAACGTATATGTCAGAACTGAAACGAGTAATGAAGGTCTTGATGTTTCCAGTTTTAAGTCTTTGCTGTTTTCCCACATCATGATTTCTATTAACACTAAACATCTGGAAAACCCTCCTTAACCAAACCTTAGAATTGATTTCCATTTTCCAGCCTAATAATAACTCTTCTGCCAATCCTGTTTACCCTACAAACTCACCTCAAATTGTGTTATAGTTTCTATCCTGCCCTCTCCTGCCAAAACCTTGTACTCCTCCATACATCTAATAACCCCATCTCTCTGACTCGGCATCTTGATCTATCAAACTATACTGATGTTAATAACATCTCTAAAAGAGTTATAATCAGACTTCTTCTGCAGCAGTTAGCTTCACAGACACCTTTGGCCAGTAAGAAAAGGCCCATGAGAAGTTTTGGGAGGAAGCAGAACACAAGATCATAGGAAAGTCACAGCACCTCCTCTCTGCATTTAGGGTGTAAAGCATCCTATGCCATAGGATGTTAGCAGGAAAATTACTTTTTGCTCCTGCAATAAGTATTTTATGGTTTCTTGGGAAGTCACACAATCAGCATTCATTTCCCTGTTTGCACTCAAGCAAAGCACAGAAGCATCTGCTCTCAGTGAGGTCGTCTCACATCAGTCCTGAGGGCTGGTTCCCCCAAGGGGTGAGGTACATTGGCCCTCACCAGAACAATACCTCCATGTCAGTTCCTAGGACAATTAGGCTCTGAATACAAGACTAGTAAAGCTAGTTTATAAAAAGTCAATGGCCTCATAAGAACATTCACGTTCACTTGTTAGCAGAGCAAGAAACAGCCAAATCTAGTCAACAGGAACTCACAAGGGAAGGATTTGTCTCAAATCCTACCTTTCCGAGGGTTTTATAGACCCTTAGTCCTGAGCATCATCCAGGGCCCATGGACGACTGAAATTAACAGCCCTGCACTCTCTCCTTTTTAATACAAAGTGCAGTAAAATGGGTATTACCATCTATCTTAGCCCAGGCAAGGGAGGAGTGGAGAAGAAACTTATGTCTCTTTTTATAGAAGATCCTGTGTATACATGGGGCTGTAGCTATTCAGGGGCCAAGCAGAGGAGCAGGGTGAATGTTTCTAACTCCTGTTTAAACTGTAGCCCTCTGGAAAAAAAAAAAAAAAAAAAAAGAACACCAAAAAAACACCCAAAGAAACAACCAAAACAACCACAAAATAAACACCCGCAGATAAATCAGGATAGAGAGAAGGCAGGAAAAAGAGTGAGACCTTCTGTGCAAGTGATTAGGGCACTTATGTGAGGCATGTAGCATCAGGCCATTTCTACTCCAAAAAGTGTTAAACAGTGGGTGGATAAAATGCGTAAGTAGCTCACCGAACGCATAGTATGTCTAGAACCCTTTGCAGTATAGAAACCTGTGAGCAAAACTCTGAACACCCTTTTTCACTGTTTGAGCAATTAACTTTCCTTTGCTACAGGCAAGATGCACAGCCACCTGGATCCATTGGTATCTCATTAACCCACAGTAACATCTCCTTGTAACTTCGCCTTCAGTCATTCACACAGTTTTGAAAACAGGTCTCCTAATGGCTCATACAAAAGTCAGTCTCTTTCTGTAGAGCCAAATTCTGTTCCTGGTCATAGCAGTAATCCTCTTACTTAGCTTCACTAGCAGTGTTCATACACACAGTATCCAGCCCATAAGTGTTAGTACTTAAGCAGTGAAAGGCAGTCACTGCAACAGCCTTACATAATTATCTAAAGGAAAACAAAAAAAAATATTGCTTACAGCAAAGGGGAGAATGTGCTTGCAACAGTTGTACTTGTGTGCTGTGAATATGAGAAGTCTGAATAACATATTTGATGAATAAGAACTATATTTAAAAAACAGTCTATTCCAGTTTACTAATCTGTGTGAGAGTGAAATTGTGGGAACAAAAAATATTATGCTAATATGAAACCACTTCAAGAAAGAAATCAGAAAATATGTGTAGTTAATCTTCCACCCAGGAAAATGAAAGCATGAGAACAAACACTAACTTTTCGCAGAGACAGCTGATGGTGTAAATCACTCATGCATTAGTATGTTATTTTCATTTAGAATTATGTACTGAGCTGTTTATATAGCCTATGATTCCTGTTCAAATCTATTTAACAGTAATAGTCATGAGCTTTGCTACTCTTCAGAAACACAGTACAATGGAATTATTCTAGTGCTGCAAGATGGCTCATTCTTGCTATGTAAACGACTTCTACATGCACTAAATCAGGCTGCATTAAAAAGAATTGATGAGAAGGGCAACATCTCTTCCTCTTCTTCTCCGTCTCTGCCCCAAAATGAAGAGGAGGAGAGAGAAGGGAAGGGGAGGAGATGTGGAGTAAAGCTGTGGTTTTCAAGACTTACACCTGCAATTCAGGTCATGTATTCTACCCACCTGAACTTAGGCAGGAGTGACTGTACCTGTCTGATCGCGAAAAAAGAAGTCAGAAATTTTTAAGGGGACTTCAAGTGTTCTAGAGTTCATTCCATTCCTTTGATGGACTCCAATAAAGTTCCCAGGGACTTAGGAGGCAAATTCTGGACTACCAGAAAAAAATTTGGTCTTGAAGTTTGTACAATTCTCTTGAGATAATGAACTTTACCCAAATTTACAGAAGTAATAGTTACATCAATCTGAGTCAAAATGCTTGCTATAAATAAAGATATTTTCCACTTTTACAGGCTTTTGTGAGTTGCTGTTAAATTCAACAAGGTACTGCAGATATCAGACAGAGGAGATGGAGAGCATGGGAGGAAAAGGTGGTTTTTTTAATCCTCTTAATCTAGTTTATTAATCTTCATTTAAATATTTTTAGGTGAATGGGTTACCAAGAAAATGGGGTTTTAAACTCTCACCTATCCTAGCCCTTGGAGCCAGAAAAGATGTCTCCAGAAGTTCCCGCAGTGCTGGAGGGCAGGGAAGAGATCAGGCAGACTGAGCAGAGGAGCACACACCTGTCGAGTCACTGGTCCCACTACAGGCTCCCTTCCTTCCTTCAGCATCTGGACCAAACTGAGCTGTGCTCTCTCTCCCAGCTGTGTCCAGCGCATGATATCATGAAGAGGAAAAGAGACTGCATGGCTAAAAAAAAAAAACACATTAAAGCTGCAGATTGGCAGCACTTTGCCCTCTGTATGCCCTGCACACAGTAGCCTCCCTGGTTGTGTGACCCAGTCTGTCACTGTCGCTAGGACCAGAGAGGTGGCTGCTTCAGAGGTGGAAATGGGCAGTGTTGATGGGCCATTTAGGTGTAGACACACTTCTCAGCTTCTGTGGCTACTTCTTGGAAGAAAATACAAGCCAAGTGTCTTCTTCTTCTTTGTTGGCACTATGATGTACAAAGCAGGGTTAAGCAGAGTGGTTTGATGGTGATCAGGGGACTCAGCTGCTGAACACAGCAGCCTGACAGCTCCTAGCTTCTGGAGGATAGCACAGAGCAGCACAAAGGTTTTCCTAAGTCTTACCATGGGCCAAGCCAAATGCATGGGGAAGGTACATGAGGGATTCAGAGATATGAATCAGGTATTTCTGGGATGTGATCCATGTAACTTGTGTTAAATATGTACCACAGGATGGGAAAAGCTGTACATAAAACTAGCCTGTTTTTCTCAGTTGATAACTAATACCACAAAAAAGTCACTTGACATTAAGCCCAGCCACAAAATGTCATTCTAAATAACTTTCTGGAACTGGGAACTGGAAGTAACTAAGATGAGATATTCAAAGTCTCAGAAGCAATTTTTTAACCCTGCTTCATATCCACTCCCTTTGGTAATGTGATCTCTTTAGCCCATCTGGAAACACCAGTGTCTCAGCACTCCCTTTTGTCTCCCTGCAGAGATGGTCTGAGACGAAGGAGGTGCTGAGGGCATGCACCAACCTGGAGGAAACCATGAGTGGCCATGGCGAGGGGCAATGGCAACCAGGGTGCTCCTCCATGCTGGGGAACTCCAAGATGCCTGACATGGATCTAGAGGATTTCCCCAGAAAAGGAGGTATAACGCGTGACGGTTATTACCGTAGAGGAGTGATTCACAGGGGCCATGCTGAGGAAAATTGTCCTATAATTGATCATTTGAAGACCAGACATATCCCCTCTTACAGAAGCAGACCACAAAGAATGACCATGGAGCAAAATAAGTAGTAAGGAATTTCTTCAAGGATCATATTCCATGAAGAAAAAGATCATATAGTTTCATATTCCATGAAGAAAAAGATCATATAGTTTCAGTCTCCCTGACAAAAAATAAATTAAATAAATAAATATGCACATGCGTATATATGTTTATATGTATTTATATATATATATTAAAGCAGGCACAGTAATGTCAGGTACTTACAACTTTTTGAGTAAGTAGTAAGGAAATTTTTCAGGAGCAGCAAACAAGTAGATAACAAGAAAGGCAAGGGCCTGCCCGTGAACAGGTAAGGCAAATGGGGCTATATATGAACTTTATACTCTCTCCCTGCAGCCCTTCCTTGTATCTTTGCTACCCCCAGTTACCATGCTGGGGAAACTGTGAGTCAGAATGTTTACTACTGCGTAATCTAACCTTCTCCAAGTAAACTTGCTAGGTACTTTGTAGAACAAAGCGGCAGTTTATTACTAAAGCCGGTGCTACCACCTGCCTATAAGTTTAGTCTAATTAAGATACAATTTTGTAGCATATAAATTAAGGGGGTTTTGCACTTGAAAAGAAAAAGCTTTTACAAACTTTAGTGATTATTAACCTGTTTCTGATCTTTTACATCAGTTTGCCATTCTGCATTACTGTTTCTCAAGCAGCAAAAGTGTTTCCCACTGTCCTTCAGTTCTCACTTTCCTCCCAAACTCACTTCTATCCCAAAACAACGTTTCACTGTCCCTTCATCTGTGGCATGTTCCAGGGCTACACTGACAGAATGTCCTATGAAAAAATCTGAGCTAGGTATTTTTCTTAAGCATCCACAGAGGATGATTTTGTTGCCGTGGTTGTTCTGTTCTGTTCCTTTGTTAATCAAATTGTTTCATTAAGAGATTCCCACTTTCCCCTGTCCTTCAACACAGCAGTTGTTGTTTGCTTCCTTACAAATGGAATCATTTCACTAATGTGGTTTATTGCACAGCCCTATAAACAGAACAGTAAGAGCAATGAAGTGAAGACTAGAAATAGGAATAAGCATTTAGGGCTGGGGAGTTCTTCGATCGGGGAATTTCTTATATTTGCTCTGTTGCCTGAGAGAACGTTGCATGGAACAACTGCCTTGCTTTTTTTGTATGTCTTGTGGCTGAGATGATCATGAAGGTAAACTTCAGCTCTGGATGTGTCTGAACTTTGTGAAAAGTCGGACTCAAATCAGTATTTCCAGCAAGTTTAACCAGAATGGTGCTTCAAGTGCTAGGAGTCCTGCACCGTTAGGAGTTTCAAGATATTCCTTTGGCAAACGCTCTGTTCTGGAGGCTGGATTTCAAAACCAAGTTGCAAATGTGGCTTACAGTTTGGACTGAAATTCCATAAACACTTTGAAGTTGGAATAAGTGGTCACGATCACCGAAACTACATTTTCACAGCCTGGTTGAGCTGATCCAATTGCTGAGGTTGAGCTGTGGCCACGCGCATGTCGCTCCTCTGCTGCCCTGCTTGGAGAGGCAGTCCTGCTCCTTCATGTGCACCGGCTCTGCCGTACACCTGACCCTACAGTAAGCCCACGCTTTAGGGACTGAAGCAGGGAATGACCTGTTTGCTCTGCCACATGGGTCAGCTTTCTGTAAATTTAGGTTTCCAAACTGACTCACTGTAGAGTCACGTGAGTGATGCCAAAGCCAATGTGAGTCTTGCAGAAAGACTTTGAGGCTTGACTGGGAGACATCACAAAGCAGAAATCCATCTTCTCTTTGACTGTCTCTTCTGGTGGTCAATGGCCCTACCTGAAGAATTGTGCCATATTTCCAGTTTCTCCTATCCAGCCTACCTCATGGCCATTGATTTGCACTGTGATCATGTCAAAAAGTACTCTGAATAAAGCTGTCCCATATTTTGTCAAAGGAAGGGCTGTGAATAAGACTAAGGGAATGGGTTTTACCTCTGCGTTCAGTATTCATGAGAACCATAGTTTATTCAAGGTTCATAGACAATGTTAAATTTGGAGAAGATACTGAAAAAACCCACAAAATTTGTTTGAGGGCTGAATAAAGGGGTTTTCAGTGAGAAATCCAATCTATTTAGTTTATCAAAGATTGAGAGGTACAGTGAGTAGGTTTCTTCATGATGAGATAATACTAAGAAGATCTTTAATCTAGTGGAGAAGCGCATACCAAGAATCTGTGGCTGAAAGCTGAAGCCAAACAATTCAACCTGGAATGAAAAGCCCTTTTTTTTTTTCTTTTTATCACTCTGAGAGTAGTTAATTAATGGGGTGGGGGGAAACTGCCAAGGGAGCGGTGGATTTTCTTTTCTTGATGTCTCCAAATTGAGACTGAATAACTTTCTGAGGAAGTGTTTTTGCCAGACACCAGTTAATGAGCCCAGTACAAGGATAACTGGGTGAAATGTTCTGGTTTGAAATGTACAGGAGGTCAGAGTAGATGATCTAACCATCCCTTCTGGCCTTAACTTCCATGAATCTATGAATTATCCTAGATTTGTTGGCATGCAGCAGGATTGAAAAAGCAAGCCTTTGAGGAAAAAACTGTTTGCAATTTGCCTCAGGAAAGTAATCTTCTGGTTCATGCAAAGGAAACCAGATTGATCTGTATTAATGGTGTCTGGCAGAACATTTTCTTAGTTGCTTGCCAAAGGTTTGGTGAGGGTTTTGTTGCCAAATGTAGGAAGTGATATGAATTGATATAAAATATACAAACAGCTCGATAACCTTCTCATGGGAGTGAAGTATATATGATGAACATAATTTCTTTACTTTTGTTCCCCTCAGAGAATTCAGGAATTTGGCTCTTCCCAAAGTGTAGCAATCATGCCTAAGCATTTTATAGACTTCTAGTGAGAAATTGCCAAGCCTTAGAGACTTGTCAAGGGCAGAGGTTGGATATTAATCTTCACCATTGTCATTTTAACTGCATCTGAGCTCCCTCTTCTGACGTTTAGATTTCTTTTTAACCCCTTATAGGGACTGTAAAATAATCCTACCAGGTATACTCCCTGGAGCATGTACTGCAAGTAAGTCTCATCAGAGTGTTGTGGTCAGTAACACCTGAATAGCAGCTCCCTTGACTGCAGATCCACATCCTTTCATTTCAAGCAGGGATGTCTGATCCTTTCTCAGCAGTGTAAATACTTTCTTGGTTTTTTAACGACAACATTTTTCTGCCACTATCTTTTGTGCAAACCTTTCAGGTTATTTTTTTCAAATACAATTATACCAGGAATTAAAGTCCCCAGACATTTCAGGCACTTCTCCCTGATTTACTGTATCTGGATAGCTTCCTGGGATGCTGTCCAGAACAGACACTGATTTTAAAGCTTGCACAATGTTTAAGGGAATCAGTTCTTTATTATCCTCAGAGGTATGCACTCTTCTTTAATCACATCACAACTCCTATTGTAGTTTATATCTAAGCTGTCATCCTCAGAGGGCAACATTTTATTACTTTTAAATACATAGACCCATATATGAATAAACATTTCCTGTCTTTTTGTCTGCCAGGGGCTTGAGAGCATTCTTACACTTTTTTTTTTTTTTTTTAAAGTTTGTGCTAATATTTATCTCTTTGACTATAACTTTTTTTAACATGTAAAGATTGTCTGCAGTCACACATCCCCTTAGACTTCTCAGTCACAGACGTATTTCAGCATCTCCTCCAAGTCTCTTCAGTGTATCTGAAGTTTCATCTTTGCCAGGCTTTTTTTTTTGGCAAGAAAAGGACTCCATGGTGGCTGTTAGTTCAGCTTTAGCACGAGAACAAATAAGGGAAGTCTACAGTCAGTTAATCAGCATTTTCACTTGATGTTGCACGATGTTGCTATTCCTACTTTATGCTTAGAGGTTTTAGTTACACTTTTTTGGCCCAGGTGAGTGGTTTTCTAGCATGGTAAAACTTCACTGCCCAGAAAGTATTCATTTTACTTAATAGATCTTGAGCATGTCTACTGCACTCCAAAGTATGCTTACCCCATAGGAAAGAAAAAGGGAGAAGAAATCCCTCATGGTGGTTGATTGTCACCTTTTAGGACGTATTTTCTAAAAGATACAATGATGATGGGCTGGGCTGTGAGGAACTGGTTTCATTTCTGCCAGTATGATCAGATATTAAAATTCCACTTGATCCCTAGGCTAGCAGTGAAGACCTGGTGAAAAATCAGGGAATTAATTAACAGTGTCCTCAAGACTTTTCCTACCAGACTACAGTCCTCTGGCCACCTCATCTTCTCTCAGCAGACCTGCTTGATAATACCTGCTTCCTAACATGGGTACCAGCAAAAGACATGAGCTAGTGACAGCAACGATAAAAGACTCATCAGAAAATGTTGAGAAAACAAATGAAGAACAGCATATCACGGAACAGCCTATACAACAGAAAGGATGGTTTTAGGAGGTCATTGGTGCACATTGAATACAGTTTGACAAATGCTGACCGTTCACAGAGCATTAATGATAGCTAACGGGCAATTTTGTGCATATTTTCAGTAAAAACTAAGCATTGAATTATTGTTGTTATTCAAACTGATAAAAGTTTTACTACCTGTTAAACTTTTTTAGATCTCAATTATTTGTCTTTTTCTACCTATAAGTACAAAATTCTACCTATAAGTACAAAATTATTTATAGAGTGGGTTATATGCAAAAGGAAAGACTGAGAAAAAGAAGACGACTCCCCACAATTGCTTGGCATGCTGGAATCTAATCTTCCAGCATTGAGATAAGTACCTAGGATATGATGCTGCAGGCTACAGAGGGTGAGGTTCTCGTCTGACAATAATATCTGTCTCTGTTGATACCACAGAGTCATCCCAAACAGTATGAATTTCCATCCTCATCCTCTTTCTTTCACTTTCATTCTGACCATAAATTTCATCCTGAACTGGAAAGTTTCTCCATCTGAAGTCAAAATCAATATGTTCATGGGAAAAATTTTGGTTTCAAACTTTCATTTTCAAATGAAAAATAATTCTTGCCAAAGTCTGCAGTCATCTCTATTCAAGTGTAGTAGCTGCTAATGACAGTTGTGCTGCAGGATTATACACTATATATCCATGAGGACTGGTGCTTTGTACTTTTTGTTTGTCTTGGATGTATTAGTCTTGTCTTGCTCAGAACTCCTCATAGCTGTATTACAGCTCCACTGGGCACAAGGAGGTAGAAGACGAAGATCAGACAAGGCTTATACAGGCTTACCATTCTACCGCTGTGTTTTCTAACCCCAAGGTTAGCAGGGTTAGATAGTCAGTGCTGAAAACAACGGCCTAATTGAAAACAATTCCCTAATCTGTAAAGCAGCTTCTGTGAATGCTGTCACAACTAGAGACTCAAAACTCTGAGTGTAGACACTGACTCTCCCCAGCTCATTTGCTTTGCAGCTGGTATATTCAGGCACTGGCATGACCTCTTTATGCCTTTCCCTCTATACATTTTTATTCTTGAGTGCAGAGACATAAATGTATTATTATGTACTCCTTTTTGTGGTAACAATACTGATTACACTTGAATGTACTACACTGGTTATAATGGCAGAAAAGTTTGTGAATAGATGCTATTTGAAGGTAGCTACTGTTCTGAGAGGAGAAGATAGTTGTGATTAGAAGCTCTCATTTCTATGCATGATTCTGTGACTCCGAAAAGAAGCTAATACTAAAGCCTTTCTCCCCTGATGACGGAACCAAATATCTGAGATCCTAACATGTTTTTATTCTCTTGCCAGGGATCACAGAAACAATGATAAGAGAAAAAAAAATCAAAATACTATATCATGGTGGACAGTGCTTTACGGAAGAGAGAATCAGAGAAATGTGATCGACAATTTGGTAGGCTTTTTAGAGACTAATAAATTAGGCGAAAATAAAAATTAAAAAGTTATAACATCTGGAAGATTTAAGACTAAGCAGAAGAAAATTAAATTATCTAGTGTACAAATATTCTCCTCCAACTACAGAAAAAAAAAATAAATAAATGGGAGTTTCAAGTACTTCTAGGTTATGTTGACTGTTTATATACATGCATATGTTTAAAAAAACTCATTGTGAAAAATGTCAACAATACTTGTGTAAACTAGCTATAAGAGAGTATTCATTATTTTGAACACTCAAGTCTAGCATTACACAAAGCCTCAGTTGTGATACCAGCTAACAGGACACAACTTGATCCTGCAGTGATAAGGCAAATGATAGGATTTGCAGTGTTTTGCATGGTAGGCTGCTCTTTCCAATGTAGTGATAAACACGGTGTATACTTGTCTACATGGTCATCGAGCAATAACGATTGAAGTGCAGACCTACAGACAATGCTCAAAGTATGAGTGAGAAAATACAGATAACTGGACTATTTAATGTCGATACAATATCCTGTCCTTTTTGCAGATCATCACAGATTTCTGATGGCATCTAAGCCTGGAGAGCCCAAATGAGTATCGGCCGACGGCTCTCTTACAGACATATCAGTTGTAAACTAAGTATAAGAACAGATATAGAAGGGATGTGAATTTCTGTCAGGTTAATGAACACATTAGTAACCACTCAGATTCTGTCTGGGGTTCTAAGCCCTGACTTGGAAAACGCAGATCTAAGCCTTGAAATGTCATGCTGATTGAGGCCTCAGGAAAAATGCATTCATAAGCAGCGGGACCCGTATGCAGTGATTTGCTTTGTTCTTGAGGCAGGGAGGGGGGATGGGCAGGGGGCAAACTGAATAGGTCTTCTATGACTCAGTGTGAGAGGAAAAGGCAATAATAAACAAGATCTCAAGAGCATACAACAATCAGTACATTGCAATACAGAGAGCGCATCCTAAAATTCTTTCTTGTGACAAATCGCAAAGTAAATCTATGGGAGAGGCTTGAAATGTCTTCCTAATGAGCTACGAGAGGACTGTGGAGGAAATTCCAGCATCCCAACCTTTGCATCAGCCTCTTGATCCACAGGCTCCCAAGGACAATTGCTCAAGCCGCAAAGAGAGTATGTCATGATGATGCCCAGGGCATTGCTCAAGAGAAAGGGGTGACAGGGCTGTCATTGGGAGCAATCATGTCCACCTCCCATCAGATCCATTGTCCAGAGTAAAGAGTTTAAGCTGCTTCTTGCAGTTTCCCCTTCCCAATACTCAGTCCTTCAGCACAAAATGTGCATTCCTCCAGCTCCTCACACAAACACCTTCCCAAGACCGCTGCTATGGCCAAATAGTCCTAGGGTTGGTGACAAAATGAAATTGTTCCTTCAATTTCACTGTCCTCAGCCTCACTTCCCCTGCAAAAGGCCCACAACTTTCCTCATAATTCTACTGAAAAAGCTCCCAACAAACTCCCCAAGCAAGACCCAGCAAGAGAGCAGAAGCCACATCTTTCTCTCAGAGAGCAATATAACAGAGACTGTGCAGTAGACTTCAGATTCATAAAAATCCAATTTAGAAAATGTGATTTAAGGGATTTAGGAATATAGTTTGAAACGTATGAAGCTTTTGCTGCACAACTGAACCCAGCCTCAGTCTTCCTGGGGACCTCAAGATAACATATTTCATTGGTCGTCTGCCTAAATTCTGCCTTCCCAAGATGGGGATAAAATTTTTCTTCCTCACTATGATTTTGTGAGGATAAAATCCAGTGATGATCACGAGGCACTCAGATATAGTGACACAGACCCTAAAAACAGAACATAAAATATAGTACCAGATTGCACATCTGCCAATATTTTCATTTCAGATGTGAATTCCATCCCATTTGCAGTGCTGCTGTGTAAAAGCTTAGCTTCAGTTTAGGCGCTTCGTATGAGCAGTCGTGAGCGAGTGTGTCCTGTCTTCACTAATCCTTTTTCCTCTTTCGTTCCCTTCCCTTTTGCCTATATGAGAGCTGCAGGGATTTTAGACTTGAAGTGTAGCACTGGGGTCAGGAAAACTAAGCTTTGTTCTCCCCTTTCTGCTGACATTTTTTGTGACCTCGGAAAATCATTTAACCCATTTGTTTCCCCTGCACAAAAAGAAAGTGAGGAAGTTTTCTTTGTCCCATCCACCAGTATGATACAGCAAGTTCTCCCAGATGCCTCCGACTACATTTGCAGACAGTGGACGTTGTCTGCACCTCATCTGAGGCTGTTGAACACCATCATGGTCATAACACAGAAGAGGAGCAGTTAACAGATGGTGGCAGTAATGCCAGACCCCAAGCCGTTCAGAGGACATCCCCCAGCTTTGAGGTTATGAGGAGAAAGGTGGTGCTTTCCACCCACCTTAATCCTACTTCCATATGGCTTTGGGGAAGGACTGCAAAGAAAGAGGAAGACAGCTGCCAGCTAACGGGAATAACAGGAGCCAAACCGGGAAGTGCTGGACATTTGCAACTTCAGAGGTTTTCCTGAAGTCTTTTTTAGCTCTGTGTCAATTGGAGGCTTGCTCTGGCCCTGGCTGATCTCCCCAGCTCCACAGAGCACTTTGTCCTCTCCCTGCCTCCTCCTACCCTGCCCCACAATGTTCTTTAATTCCCTTGGGGTGTCCTCCTCCCTGACAAGCTGCCCCTTTCCTGCTCCCTGAAAAGGGAAATGCTTTTGTGGCTGTTTCTGTTTGTGCTGCTGTGTTCTCTTCCCCATTCCTGTGTTTGTCTTGTCTATCTGTAAACCTCGGGTTTGCGGGGAGCTATCTGCCGCTCACGATTTGACTACCATGCTGAAAAGCCTTGTTGACTCTGCTGCTCTAATAAACATCATCATCAACATTTTTTTTTTCATTTTAATTTATTTTTTTTTTTTGCAACAAGGTAAGGAGATTAACACAGGGGCATAGTGGATATTCCACAGGGCTGTTGGACTTGATTACAAACTGTTCTCAGAAAAGCAAATTTCTACAATTTCCATGTATTCTTTGTTATCAATTATCACTAAAATTAGTCAGAAAACAAAGCACTTTAAGTAGTAATCCTGCTTGAAAGACAACAATATGTATCTACTTGGCATCATTAATAAAGCTAATAAAAGCACAGTGAGGCCATCCGTGGGTTTTCAATAACTTCTTTAGAAACCAAAGCTGGCTTGGTTTTCATCTCAGAAATACCCAAGTATACTGGTGATTTGAGTAGCGCAACACTTTACCTTTCACATTTTCTCCTAATCCTATACATCTGCTGCTTCAGTGGTTAAGATCTGGCAAATACCAAACCATGACTTCTTTAATGAAGTATGAGAGTAACTAAAAATATGTACTGATTTTACCAAGGATGCCTTTCAGAAATCTCATCTACAGCTGACATATGTAAACACACATGTGGAGTTAAGCAGAATTAAAACCAGAACTTGAGTTGCTCTTATCTCTGTTTAACTGCAGCAAGTGTGTGATTCTTGTAAAGGTTTGTATATGAAGAATGGATTAGTGAGTCAATGCATAACATATATATTTCTATGTAGATGTACTTGTAGGTATATATAGATTTGGGTTTTGAAGTACAAAATTTAAGGGGAAAAACACTGTGTTGGAAGACTTCCTCTGCATCTAATTGAATCCACGATCTATCATCAGTTTCTAAAAGTAAAATTAAGAAATACCAGGTCTGAATGCTTTTATTTGTTTTCATTTTGTTACGTTTTCTGAAGACTCTGATAAATACTCAAGTACAACCATGACAGTATCACATTTGTACAACATTTCTGTGGAGCTGCAGATGAATTCCACCTAAGGAAATAAATGGCATTGTAAAGTATTTTATATAAAGAGATCTGCAAGGAACTAAAACCAAAAAGAAAACAAATACAGATCTAAAAATAAAATCACCCCATTTTCTTCATTCCCTTGTCAAACTTGGTGATATCTCTATGTGGCCACCCACGAAGGTTTGAGAAAGAGAATGAAGCAGGATGTTTTGCCCCAGACCTCATTTTGAGGCATCAGAAGGGAAGCAACTCACTGTTTTATGATACATCCAAAGGTGCAGCTTGTGTGAAGCCCACTTTTTGTTCTGAGGCTCGGGGACCTTGTGGTATGCTAATAATTTACTTGACAACCCCTGCTCTCCCACCCATGAGCACAGGACTGCCCACCAGGGCAGTGAGCTGGAGTCCCCCTGGCTAGGGTTTCTGAACAGTACTGTTAGAAACACCTCAGGGTGGACCTAACCCACTCCCCAAGATGTGCATTTCCTACTGAGTGAAATGTCCTGTTCTGAGCACTTCCCCAATCTTAGCAATGAGCTGGAGACCACAGTCTTGTATCACCAGTCTATATCGACACCCAGGCAAACATAAATTGTGTTTCCTACCTTGTCTTGGCTGAAAAAGATGAAGGGAACCCGTAGTTTGGAGCAAGGTGTGGTCAACCTTCCTCCTCTTTTTGCCGTTTTGTTGGCCGGGCAGCTAGGTGCAATTTTTATCTCTGAGGAGAAACAGCTAGATAACACAATTGTTTCACAGTCTCAGGTGCTGTGGCACCAAAACCTCCCCTCTGAAACCTTTCAGACAGACTGGCTTCTTCTAATCTTACACAATGCCTTTTTGAGATGCAATTATCTGCTTCAAAGCACAACCTGATGGTACAGAACAGAGAAAGCTTCCTTTCCTGGGATGATGAGCAGCACAGTGAGGGGCAGGATAGCTGTGCTTGCTAGTGAGGGTACCAAAGGACAATGACATTACAGCTTGCTGATGCTACTGCAGAGCTAAGTGTCTGGGACACGAGTCCCCTACCTCTCCTCTCTGCTGGCCAGGTCCAGCCCAACCCACCTCAGCTCCTGGCTTCTTCACCCTCATCAGCCATGCTCCTCTTTTTCCTCAAGCAAGTGCCAAGGTAGAGTAGTGTTTCTGCATGTGTAGGTTCACCTGTGGACCTATAGATCCCTAGAAGGTGAAGGTGTGGGAACTGGAGTAGGAAAAGAAGGGTTTGTGCTGGAAATGGGGTCCTGCACCCTGAGGGGAGGAGGACAGGAGTCACCCTGTGCACTTCCCTCTATAAAGATGTTA
Source organism: Leptosomus discolor (assembly GCF_034619465.1). Lineage (NCBI taxonomy): Eukaryota > Metazoa > Chordata > Aves > Leptosomiformes > Leptosomidae > Leptosomus > Leptosomus discolor. The sequence continues at coordinate 74,256,993 of NC_141392.1, read as the reverse complement.
TAAATGAGGTGTGAGGTATGAGAGGTGAGATATGAAAACCTTTCAAGGACTGGTCTCTGCTCTCTCTAGGGAGCGATGAGTTCATGAAGAAGAAAGAAACTGTCCTTATCTGAATCTTCCAAGAAACCCACTGACTCCTTGCTCGAAAAGTTTGATAGCACTATAATATGTGTTTATACCTGGAGACACCTTCAGTGTCAATAACATTGAAGACTCAAATTGTGTTTTCCATAAAGAATTAACCTTGCAGACTGAATGCTCTCCATTTCCTTGTTTAAGCCAGGCACAGCTCCATTTTGAATCTGTCTGAATGTGAGTTTCTGTTTGCCACCACCACAGAAGTTGCAGCCGGTAGGAGAACTGTCTTTCTGTATTTGTGGCAAATGTGCAGAGCCTGGAAGAGGATCTCAGAAAGCATGATGCTACCTGTTTCCTTTGGGCACTGAAAAATCCAACTGCACATCCAGCAATAATTGTGTCTTTCCCATCATCTTTAGCTTGAATTTTTCCTGCCCTTGCTAGCGTGGAGGTGCTTCATGCTTGCTGCTCACAGTCCTCCAGACCACCCATGACTGCATCTCAAATGCTATTGAATGTACAGACTTCACAATGCTTAAGGATACAAAAAGTTCCTGTGATTATAAATGTTTCATAAAATTGATACTTAAAGAAAAACTTTTCAGTATTTTTTAGTAATGTGGAAGCAATATTAGGCTTATAAGCATTTAAATGGGTCGGATGCTTTATTAAGTCCATTTCAGAAATTTTTCTTTGTACATAAATGAACAATTTAAAGGCAAACGGTTCTGAAAGAAATAGTGCTGAACACAGCCATATGAAAAGCAATCTAAAAATCCTGACAGAGATTAAGAAAAAGAAATGAAAGTGCCCATGATGTATGGGGGTCTAAGAATGAAAGATAAATTGTTCCTTGCATGTGCTGTGTCAAACCAGCTGTTGCTCCAAAGCTCTTTACAGGCTTTATGCCCACACACCGAGTGAGCTGAACATCCTCCCTAGCACTGCTGAGTAAGATGCAGAAAAGGGAACTCTGCTCAGGGAATGCCAAGATTAAAGCACCTCAGAGGCTTAAATTTGCACTTTTTCTGTCCTTGTGCTAACTGATAAGGCAATGTTGGCCCACGAGGGTAGGCCTGATTCCACAGAGATTTCAGATTCCAAATCACTACCAATAAATCCAAGGAAAAAAAAAATTAAATCAGTGGAGCAACCAGTCATTGCTCTGCACTGATAGGTGTAATAGCAAAGGAGGATTTTAAGGAAGCGTATAAAAGAAGATAATAATACATTTTGCAGAGCTCCTCATAAGCATGAGAGGCAGTATGGCAAAAAGGACATAATTGCCACTTTGATGATTAAAAACTGGATAACAGAGGCCAGCATCATGAGACAATTAGAGGAAGACACAAGATTTCACCTCTCAAATGCATGCGTTTTGCGTAGCATGGTATGCCCAGGAGATGAAAGGGACTGACTTAAATAGAAATGAGGAAGCAGGAATGAGAAGCTTTAAGAAAAGAGAACTATAAATTCTGTAAGAATAGCTGCTATAAAAAGGACATTTACATGCTAAGAAGGAAGAAATAAAGGATACAGCTGAAGATTGTCAAAATAGCTCTAAGCCAAATGTGAAACAGTTTCCAGTAATTCAGATCCCTCATGGGCAGGCAGGTCGTGGGCTCTCCCCTGCAAGGGGACCACTCTGAGGCTGGCGTGGCATGACAGCGTGTCCTCCAGTGTGCTCTCCATGTTTCACATGCCAGCCAGTGAAAAGAAAACGGATTGTAGGGGAAATGGCCATCTGCTTTTGTCAATAAAAGACCGTGTGCATGGCTTGAGCCTAAACAGACTGAAGCCAGCCTTTTATAGCTGCATGGGGGCAAATGGGAGACCTTACTAAAGTGCGAGAAAGTATAATTTAAAAGAAATAAACAAAAATTACTATGACACAACTTCATCTGCTTTATACAGCCTCCAACATAGTATCACAGAAGGCATGGGAACTTATAAAGGCAGGTGTTCACATTAAACCTATGATTTTCTCAGCTTCCTAGGACCTAGTTTCAAAAACATTATTTCAGATATTGTTTTCTCACAGTTTAATGTACTTTCTGCTGTACAGGGGAAAAAAGATTGTAAAGTTTCTGTTTCCTATAAATGTGTACCGAAGGCATTTGTATGCCTCATTCACTGAAAGCACCTCACAATCTTTGGCATACTTATTCTTCCAAGGCACCTAAAAGGGTGTATTAATACCCATGTTCCATAAACCATTTAACTGAGGCACAAGGTCGCAGAAGTGCAACATCTTGATACTGAAGTGAGAATAGGCATAGCTGAGGCAGTACTAAAACCGATACCACACACTGAATCACATAGAATCACAGCATGGCTGTAGTGGGAAGGGCCCTCTGGGGATCATTTGGTCCAAACGCCCTGCTCAAGCAGGATTGCCTAGAGCCAGTTGCCAGGACTGTATCCAGGTGACTTTTTGAGAACTCCAAGGGTGAAGAATCCAACAGCCTCTCACTGGCAACTGGGGGAGTGCTGGCCAGCTCATAGTTGACCAGATCCTTCTTCTTGCCCTTCTTGATGATAGGAGTGATATTTGCTTCCTTCCAACCTCAGGATTCTGCCCTGATCACCACAACCTTTCAAAGATAACAGTATCCTTGCAGTGGCACCAGGCAGCTCCCTTAACTCTTGTGGGTACATCTCATCAGATCCAATGGGCTTGTACAAATCGAATTTGTTTAAATGTTCCTTTCAATGGGGTCCTTCTCCACTGAGGGTGAGTCTTCCTTTCTTCAGACTTTCCCATTGATCTCAGCATCTTAGTGTTCCTGAAGGCTGGTCTTACCACCAAAGACTGAGGTGAAGAAGGCATTGAGTAGCTTGGCCTCTTCTGTATCCTTTGTCACCAGGGTCCCTGCCCCATTCAGCAGCAGGCCCACATTTTCCCTAGTCTTCCTTTGGCTGCTGATGTACCTGTAGAAGCCCTTCTCTTCCCTCACCAGATTCAACTCCAGGTGGGCTTTTGCTTTCCTAACACCATCCCTGCACACCGTGTCTATACTGTTCCTCCGTCAGCTGCTCTGCCTCTTGTGTGCTTCCTTGTTGTGTTTGAGTTCAGTCAGGAGCTCCTTCACCCATGCAGCTCTCCTGCTACCTTTCCTTGACAGTGGATTGGTAGCAGCTTGGGTACAAAGTGTGTTTGGCAAGACAGACACAGAGGGTTCAAGGCAGAAAAATTTTCTTCACCAAGATGCGGAGTCAGTTCATCTGTGCTTATCTCCATGCCTGCTTCTAATATCCACAACAAGACATACTATAGCTAGTGCCCCAGCCTAGCACCCTGGTCTGCAGGGCAGATATACCTGCAGAAACTTACCCCAATCGCATAGGCAGTCTGCCACCGGGCAGCAATATGGACACAAATGTCTCCATCTTAAACGAGTTATTTCACCAATAACCCCTTCTGCCTCTTGTATTACATGTATGTGTCATTCTAAATCAAACAGATGAATTTGTAATGTTAACCCATTTGTTTTAACAACACTTAATTTACTGGCCTACAGCCTTTGAGCCTCATAGCTTTGGTTTCTCGCAATATTGGCTACAAAAATGACCTCTCAGTTGTCCCAGTGGTTACCTATTCAAAAATCAGTGTGTGGCTGCAGGGACATTTATACAGCAAACATCTAAAGCCACTGTTAAAAACCCAAGACCTTCATTACCTGATTCTTACACTAAGAGGTTGGCTCAGCCCCTTCAATGTGCAGACAGTAATTTCTGCTACCTATTAGACTTAAATTGATGGCTTTTGTCCTACATACCCACACTCCTAATGACAACTGGACTCGCTGTATAAGTAAGGTGGACTCTTCTAGGGGTTTGTAGAACTGGGTGTGAACTCAATCTTCTCTCATCAGGTAACTATGAAAAGCAAAGTGCTAAAAGACAAAATACACATAGAATAAACACTTTCTAATAAGAAAATGTTTAGATATAACTTAAACCAAAATAAAATTGTGATGTGTATGTAATACTGGAATGATACCCTGAATAGTCTGACTCATTCTTTCACTGTGCCAATGAAAAGAAAAAAAAAAAAGGTGGAAAGTCTGACATATCTAATATGAAGCATCAATGAACTTGTCTCTCTGTTGAGGGGTTACAAACTGCAGCTAAAGCTACAAAAGGACATATGTGAATTTTGGTTGTCCAAACCCAAACAGAATTTGAAAACATCACTCAGTTACTGAATTCATCAGACTGGACCCAGGAACTCTAGCTTGAAGGTATGATCTCTCATTGCTTTTCAAAATGCTGGGAGGGAGAAGAGGCTAGAGGTGCCGCTAGAGGTGCCACCAGAGGTGCCCAACCAATGGACTGTGTCCCACCTCTATCATCCTGTCTCCGAAGCGCTTCAGAGGCAGCTGCCCAAGGGTCTTCGCTGGGGAGACACAGAGGAGGTTTCTGCATGTGTTGTCCAGAGCAATTGATGCTTACACGAGTATTGACCTACCTTGCATGTGAAGGAGGTCCTGTCATGTGGTAGGGAAGGGGCCATGATAAGCAGACCTCTCTTACCCCCAGCGTAAGCTCTGCAGCTGACCTGCCTAGCCAGAAGCACAACAGCGCCAGGGCATGCCAGCTGTCTCTACTCAGTTTGTTCCACTTTGCAAAGAAACAATTATTTGAGGGCTGAAGAATGAGATAAAAAGGGATCGCGACTGTGTATTGTAGTCAGTGGGTTAGACTGCTAACACTGGGCTCTGGGTGCCAGCTTTTGCTTGCTCCAAGAGCTAGAAACTAGAAAACAGTAGCATTTTCAGAAGAGCAAGGACTCGAGGCAAGCTGTCTCCCACTCCCAGACAAGCATGCTAAAACAATTAAGACTGCAGAATCATGCTCGGGTTTTGGAGCAATTACTGTGTAATTCTCCATGCCAAAGAGTTACTCTTAATTTGTTTGCTGAGCAGCTTCAGCAAGAGAAAATGGAAACATTTGTGCTCTCGCTCCCTCACCTAGAACTTCATGGGAAAAGCAGGGGGAGGTAAATGAAGGGGTTCAAATTTTCTTAGGTGGGAATTAAACCCATGTTTCCTGAGCCCCACCATTGAGCTGCTGGATGAAAGCGGACTGTCTCTTAAGCTTTCAAAGGAGCTAAAGCACCTCACAGCAGGAAAGAGGTCAAAGCGCTGGCTCCGAGTGCAGGGATATATTTCCCTACAACCAAATATAAGGAATCCAAGTCTGAGACAGGCACAAACACTTAGCCTTTCCTATTATAGGTGGCTTTCTGTGTAACCAGGGATTATAGGACCACTGATATCACATCTCTGCCCTACTCAGACACCAGACAGTATAGGTCACACACGTCTGCCAAGTTGACTGGGATGCACTATATCGTGTTTATTGCAGCTACCTGAAGCGAATAGTCTTCCTGAGCTGAGTATAATAACAACAGTAACAATAATAATGACAATAACTCGTATTGGCTTAGCCTTTTTCACCTTGTGTCTACAGTGGATTTGTTCAGGCAGTGAAAATCATAAAAGCAGACTCAGGGTACCAGCCTCTATCTGCCAGCTGGGAAAATAACAGACTTTGGCTCTTGGCTTTCTCCTTGCAGCCCGAGCCCTGCGGAGAGCCTAGGCATTTGACGTGGAGGTCGCTAGGTCCACAACCCCAAGCCCTTCTCTTGCTTCATTTAGCCCTAAATCAGTTTTGGTTCACAACAGCTAAATACCAGGAATCCAAGTCTGAGGCAAGCACAAATGCTTCCTATTTCCTATTTTAGATGTCTTCCTGTTTAGCTGGGGCCATCAGTTTCATTTCACACCTTGTGACACTTTTCAGCATAATTGTGCATGGTTCCACTCTTATTTAAGTCCTGTCCCCACCCCCAGTCTAGTTGGAATTCATAAAAAACACTGTAGCTACATGACATAAAGCACTTGTCATTAAAGCACACGTGGTCTTTCAACACAAATTGATTGAGGCATCACCTGTCAATGCCATTCTAACAAATAGCTGGTTATCGGGAATTTTGTACTTAGATCACTCCTCCCAGCAGAACTGAAGGAGGAGTGTGAAAATGGAAACAAGCAGAAGCTGCAGAGAAGGGGGATTGTGTGAGGCAGTGGTGCTGTTGAAGCAAAATGTCATTGGAACTGCAGCTTAACTTCATGTCGAATCAGGTTATCACCTGCTTGTCATTGCTGCTACTTGTCTGGCCACAACAAGAGTTACAGAAGTAAAAACAGCAGGAAACTACCCTTACACACACACACACACACAAAAAAGGGGGGGGTGGGGGGAGTCGGGGGCGGGTAGAGAGTGAATAAATTTCTGCCAGTTTAACTCTCCAAAACGGCTTATCACGAGGTCAGAGGAAAGCCAGGGCACGCACAATGGAGGGAGTGGAGCTGTAGGGCCAGAGCACAGGAATGAAGGGAGCAAAGGACTGCCGCAGCATTGACTTAGCCCAGGTAAAACTGTTGGGGAACTACAGTCGGAGCAGTATTTATCCTTAGACGGATATAAAATGTTTACAACTCCCTACTGCAGAGCTACTACCTCCATTTTTTGTCCACACACTGACTGATGCAATGGAGCCCAAAAACCCTTTCTTTGCTGCTGAAATGTGGTTCTTTAAAGCAGAATCAGCATAGAGCAGGGACCAGTCATTTGGTGGTATATCCGCACCTTCCCTGCTAGTTGTTGTTTCTTGCTGTGATTGCTCTGAAGGGAGGGGCTTGAACTTTACAGGAGTGTTTTTGCTTTTGTACGATCTAAGGAATTTTTGTTTGTTTTGGGCTGGGTTTGTTGTCGGGTTTTCTTATTCTTGATTTTAGTTTGTGGGTCTTTTCCCCCACCACCACCCTGAAGTAACAAGCCTAATTACTAGAGGCTGGTTATCTAGTTGGTTGGCAGATATTCTTTTATTAGATATGAGAAAGACAAACTGTATGATACTTTTAAAGTATAGAAGTTCTGTTAAGTTTTCAGTTTCCCAGCAAACCGGACATTCAAACAGTCTGGATCCTATTTAACAAACATTGTTGAATGTATTCAGTTAATAAAAGCTTAGCAAATATTAGTAAAGGGCTTGTAATGGTTGTGAGTGACATAAAGGTTAAAAGCTTTTGATAGCATTGCACCAAACTGGAGTAAAGACTGAAGAAATCGAAGTGATGTGTCAGTAAGAAATCTCAGCACTGATAAATATATCATGAAATAATTTCTTGGAAACAGGAAAAGATTCAACTATTCCACAAATACGAATTTAGTTTTAGAATCTGAAACTTTTAACATCATTCGATCATATTGTCCTGTTCTCTCATTATCAGAAAGTATATGCAGATTAAAATAAGAATGAAATTCCCTCAGTGTCCCAGCCTGACAGTTCCTGGGAAAGCAAGATGTTTTCTTTCCTATGCAGTTATTAAACTGTTTCTCCATTATGACCAGGGGAAGAGAAGAAAGGGCTTTGGGGTAGGTTGTCATATAGGCAACGTTACCTCTTGGTGTAAACTTCGATTATTATTTTTTGTTTTCCTTGCTGCCCTCCCTGCACAGAGGAAAGATCTCTGTGCACCCCAGGACACAAGGAGGCTTCCCAGCATCTCCTCAGAGCTTGGATAGCCCAGGGGAGAGGCACAACAGGAACACCAGAAAGCACACGCTGTTTGAGGATTTCTATAAACACTGGATTCCAGCTCCCAAAACCGCTCTTAGATTCACTTTCTTTAAAGGCTTGTCTGGACGAGGATAAAGGTGTATTAAAAAAAAAAAAAAAAGTGTCAGTGAAAACTTTTAATTAACATGTTTTCAAATTCTCAGTGTTGACAGGGTGTGTTGCATTTTAGTGCATTTGCCAGCAAACGTGTTAAAATACATTTGTGTCCCGTCTACACGTGGCAAGTTAGAGCATGTTTTTTAAAGTTTCAAAATTTAACAGGAGTTAAAACATGTTCATGATTGTGATTTTACCTTAGCTGAGGGTGAGTGTCACTGATGAGTTTTCTTGGGACTCCGGAGAGCAGCTGCCATACTGGCAGGGAGCTGTTATTTAGCCACTTTCTCCTTTTCCTGAACTGTCAAATGAAAGTAACATTTAATTTACCTGCCTTGCAAGAATGGATAAAAAGGAATGTTTTATACAGTATTGGGAAGAAAAATAAATTAAAAGCTGGATATTAGTGAGATGGGAGGTTGGGCAGTGGTTACAGCAGTCAGAAGCCATGCTTTCATAGGGTGGCAGTTTGCAGTTTCAGAGGACCAGATATAAGGTCAGGATTTCTGCAGCCACATAACCCAGAGTGTGGCACCGCATTCAGCTGTTGTTCCAAATGCGGCCAAACACTTTGCAGGGGCAACTTTGCCTCAGCTGCCCCTGGGCCAAAAGCCAGCGGCTTTTTTTCTAGCCTCCCCACAGAAGGTCAGTGTAAAGTTGACATAAGCACTATACACCATACTTATACCTGGCTAGCTTGACTGAAAGGTTTGTGTTTATGCCCCATCAAAGTGGTAGCTGTGAGGCACAGGTTCGGCATTAATGATCACGAAGTCACAGCCAAGCATCATTAACTCGGAGCCAGCTGCAACGCTGATTTGCTGGGCAGCACTGTACAAACCATTTCATCAGTCCGCACCTCAGTCTTCCCCCTTATCAAATGGGGAGGAAGAAAATAATCTCAGGTGAAATGCGCTGAAAGGAGCCACATTTTGGAAGCACTGCAAAAAGACAACTTCGTCTGGTGGGTGCAACACACAATTAGAAATCAGGAAATTGGTTGTGGCGGGGCCCTTAACCTTCGGTGGAGCTAGGGGAGGAGAGTCCTGCCATCTCTCTGAGAACAGCTCCCCAGCCCTGTCTCTTCTTGTTAATTTTTGGGCTACTCAGAGCTGTCTCTCAGTCATGGCTGTCATGTTCTTAGAAATATTGTCACCCACACCACATCGGGGGATATAATTTTTTTGCTGACACAGCTATTGTGGTAAAAGCCCTAACACAAATACACTTAGCAATGGCACCACTTTTTTCAGACACTATATCTCCAACAGCCTATACGCAAGCACCTTTACACTGGTATATCCTTGTTCCTGCCAAAGAAACGCTGCAACATCTTTCTGTGTAGAAGGCACTGTAGAAAATTGGTATTTTCACATTCAGATCTGATTAGTCCTGCTGCAATACACCAATCAGGGATTATTTTATTGTGGGTTTGTTTTTTTTTTTTTTTCTCTCTTTCCCCTCTTGGAAGGAGATGAAAAGATCAGGAACTTGAGTAAAGTGCAAGTTTAAGAACAAGGAATCTTCCCTCCAGCATATCTCTGCTTGGCGCTTAAAGGTGTGGTGTGACAAGGAGCAGCCTGGTAATTGGTGGGCTGAGGAGGTCAGCCAAGGGGTTAAATCTTGTATTTGCACCTCACGTTCAAGGGTTTGGGTTAGAAAGCAGAGATAGCTGTCCAGGTTGTAGTGCACTGGGACTGACACAGGGAGTGTACATATATATTCCAGGTTTCCTGCTTGTCCAGAGACTCTACAGAGGAACTTGTGGAACTAAGCATCTAGAATAACATCAGTCAAGCTTTTTTTTTTTTTTTTTTTTTTCCTTTAAAGTTGTAAAACATTGAAATGGTTGAAAAACATATCAAAAGCACAATGCAAAGCATACGCCGTCAAAACTCCCACAGTCACTCTGTGAAATTTTTCAGAAACACTACTCTGAAATTCAGATGCAGCTACGGTAGAAAGTAAAGCTGCATATGCCCAAGCAGGTGAAACTGCGTACACCCGTGCAAGGTGGCCAGATGACTTTTGATACCGATTGTGAAGTCCTGCCTTGGTCTTCCAGCGGGTCTTCTCAGGTGATCTGTTACAGCAACCGGTGTGGAGAAAAAAAAAAAAAAAAAAAAAAATCCCAAACCACCACCACCAAAATCACGATCTGCTTAATATCCAGAGAGAAAGGAGCAGAGAAGGCAGTACTCGTGGAGTCCCCTCGGGCAGCGGAGGAGGATCACGAAGAAGGAAGCTGTCCCGCTGTCCGTGCCCCGCGGTCGCGCTGCCGCCACGCCGCAAGGTGAGCCCGCCGCAGCGCTCTCCGTCCCCTTCTGCCGCCGGTGCCCTCCGTCCCGCACCGCTCCCCCAGCACGCCCGGGGCAAGGGGGTGGTGAAAGCAGGCGAGGGATCCCCGGAAAGCGGCTCCCGCCACCGCGGCCCCCGGGAGCGGCCGCCGCGGCGCCCCCGAGCCCACCCGCCCCCGCCCAGCCCAGCCCAGCCCAGCCCAGCCCCGCAGCGCCGGGGCCGGCGGCCGCAGGTGACGCCGGGGCGGGCAGGGCCGCCCCCGCCCCGCTCCCAAGGAGCCCCCGCCACCGCCCCCCCGGCCGTCGCCAGGGAAACCGCCCGGCGGCGCGGTCCCGCCGAGGGAGCCCCGGGGCGCGGCGGCAACCCCGGCACCCCCGCCCCGCCGAGGGCGTTCACCCCGGCGGCCGCCCCCCTGCGCCGGCCCCGGGGGGTGCGGGTGTTGCCGGCGCGGGGTGCGCGGCCCCGGGAAGGGGCGGGGGGAGCCCCGCGGGGGAGCGGGAGGCCGCTGCGCCGGGCTCGGCGGGGCGGGCGGCGGCGGGCGAAACAAAGGGAGCGGCGGCTCTGGGCGGCGGGGGAAACTGTGCGTGAAACGCGGCGGAGGGAGAGGCTGCATCCCCACCCCAAAAACCACCCAAATGTGCTTATTGCCCCCAGGAAACGAATTCTTTCCCTTGAGGGGTTGAAAAAAAAACCAACTCGCCTGCCCTCGCCGGGGTTACCGAAAGGCGGCGGCGGCCGCACAAAGCCCACCGGCCCCGCCAGCCGCGGGTAATCCGCGGGGAGAGGAAGGTGGGCGGCTGGGCCGAGCCGCCGCGCTCCGCAGCCCTTCGTTATCGGAATAATTTTAACATCCTTGTTTATAAACAAGAGGCGCTTGGAGGAGATTACCCGAGTTTGGGAAACGAGCGTTCTGACGCTCGTTTCTGCTCCTTAAAAGGGGGTGGTGGTGTTCGGGGGGGAGGGGGGATGATCTGGGCCAGCCTTTCCCGCATCGCAGCGCGGAGGGAACCGGCCGGCTCCCCGCACACGCCGCCCCCTCCCCCGAGAAAGGAAATCCATCAGCTCCGTGATATTGTCACCCCCCCCCCACACACACACACACCCCCATCGCTGCTGAACGCCCGAGATCACCGTTAATTCGCGTGCATTAGTCTCGGGTTACGTCTTATTCGAGGGTTTAAAATCAACGTAAATACATACTCGGGGCTGGGGTTTGGGAAAGCGCGAATGTTTCCCTGATAACGTCGCTTCGCCCACTACTTGAGTGCATGGAAATGTAATCTTGAAATGGGTCACCGCCTCAGAAAATACTTCAAAAAACACAAATCAGAAATAATCAGACAGCAGAATTTAATTAAAGCCGTAGGCTAATCACAAAATATTTTATTCCAAGCCAATATCACTAGGGGGGAGGGGTCCGTTTCTGCTTCGGCAGCGGCTCCTGCCGCCGCTGCTTTAGCGTTTGCAACATCTGGCCTACAGACCTACTAATTTCGACTCGTGATCTCGTTTGGCGAAACCCGATCTACGTGGTTCAAATACCTTCCAAATTGGGGGCGATTTAACAATCGCGACCAATTAAACCCAGGGAAGAAAAGAAAAAAAAAAAAAAAAAGGAAAGGGGAAAAAAAAAAAAAAAAAGAGAGAGAAGGCAGCAAATCCCCTCCTTCCCTCTCCCCCCGCCCCGGGCTCGCACACACTATCTGTTGCTCTCTCACGGCGGCAGCGGGTGGGGGCGGGCGGCGGGGCCGGGACGGACTCACACTCACTCGCACTCCCCGCACGCCCCTCGCACCATTGTCCCTGCCCGCCCGCCCCGCTTTTTCGGGGGTGTTTTGTTCGCTCCCCGGCGCGGGGCTCCGCGCGCCCGCCCGCGCCGCGCCGGAGCGGCACATTCATTATCGGCCGGGGGCTGATTTCAAACCGCTGCCATCGCGGCTCCATTGTTCGCCGGGCGGCCAGGCCCCGCCCCCCTTTGTGTGGCGCGGCGGCGATTGGCCGGCGCCGGGCGGAGGGCTGCCGTCACCGCTCGGGAAGCCCATTCATCTGTGCACTTGGGCGTTGGACTCCGCATCTTATTAGCAACCAGGGAGATTTCTCCATTTTCTCCTTGTCTACAGTACGGCTACAAATCTGGGATTTTTTATTACTTCTTTTTACTAAACTTGGGCTCCTTTTTTTTTTTTTTTTTTTTGCTCGACTTTTTCCTCCCTTTTTTTCCCCTCCCTCCTGTGCTGCTGCTTTTTGATCTCTTCAACTTTAAATTTTTTAAAAGGAGTGCATTATAATCGGTTCTGTTCTCTCTTCTCTTTTTTTTTCCCCTCTGGTGTGTGTGTGTGTTGCTGCTGCTGCTGGTCGCCCAGTATTTATACCAACCCAACGCTCTTTGTTTCCCCTCCTTTTGGATCTGTTGAGTTTCTTTGTTGAATAAGACAGCATGGGTGCCCAGTTCTCCAAGACCGCTGCAAAGGGCGAAGCCTCCGCCGAGAAACCTGGGGAAGCAGTGGCTGCATCTCCATCCAAGGCGAATGGACAGGTAACAAAAAAAAAAAAAAAAAAATTAAAAAAAATTAAATCTACTCCTTTTTTTAAGCCAACTTCGACGGACTCTCTTTCGCATCCTGTTTAATTCTTCTTCCTTTGATGCCCCAGTGGCACATTCAATGGAGAATACGGTCAATCCTTTTATCTTTGCAACTCGAGGCAAAGGAATAATTTCTTTTTTTTTTTTTTTTTGTAAACGGGCTCGGCTTTGAATGATTCGTTCCTTTATCTTTCCTACTTGGGGGGGGAGGGGGCACATCTTTTTCCTTTTTTTTTTTTCCTTTTTCTTTTTTAATCCCTCGTGTATTATGGTGAAGTGTCCCAATGGCTCGTAAACGGAAGGATCTCACACCGCTTGGCTTTTCTGCCCGCTTAACCTCCTTCTCACGAAGACGCTGGGCGACCAGCGCGGAACGCCTCTCGTGGCAGCAGGATGGCTGTGTAGTAGCGGGGGCCGGAGCCTCCGGGCTGGGGGGCTCGGCGGGAGCGCGGCGGCGGCCCCCTCGGGCAGGAGCGCGGGGCTGGGGCAGCTCCGCCGGCGGGTCGGTAGCCGCGGGGCACGGCTTTCTGTCACCCACCCCACCCCACCCCCCCAACGCGTGAGCCGGCTGCCGCGGCTGGCCGTGCCCCCGCTGCCCCCCGCGGCAGCGGCGGCGTTGCGGGCGGGCACCCCCCGCCGCCCCCGCAGCTGCCGCCCGGGGCAGCCAGCCGCGCTCCGGGCGCCTGAAAGATGCAAATACGGCGCTGGGAGGGGGAGGGGGGGGGGGGGGCGGGGGGCAAGGGTGGGGGGGGGTGCCTCACCGCACCGCCCGAGCGGAGAGGGGCAGCGGCGGGCGGGGGGGCCGGGGCCGGGCGAGCTTTGTTAGCCTTCCCCCGCCCCACCGCCGCCGCCGCGGCTGGACGGGGCGCGCCGGGGGCGGGGGTGCGCGGCGCCGCTGCCGCTGCGTGGAGCCGCGGCGCCCTCTGGCGGTCGCAGCCCGTCCCGCCCGCCGCTGGGGGCGCCCGCCGCGGCCCGGCCCGGTGAGGGACGGCGGAGGGCCCAGGGGTAATAACCGCGGAAGCAGAAAGCGGGCGAGGAAAGGCCGCTGGGCGGGGAGGGCGGCAGCGCCCCGTGTGTCCCCCACCCACCCGCTCTCTCGGCACCGCCGGTAACGCCCGTCGCTGTCTTGCAGGAGAACGGCCACGTGAAGGTGAACGGCGACGCCTCCCCCGCGGCGGCGGAGGCGGGCAAGGAGGAGGTGCAGGCCAACGGCAGCGCGCCCGCCGAGGAGACGGGCAAGGAGGAGGCGGCCTCGTCGGAGCCCGCCTCCGAAAAGGAGGCGGCCGAGGCCGAGAGCACCGAGCCGGCCTCCCCGGCGGAGGGCGAGTCCTCCCCCAAGACTGAGGAGGGCGCGACCCCCTCGTCCAGCAGCGAGACCCCGAAAAAAAAAAAGAAGCGCTTTTCCTTCAAGAAGTCCTTTAAGCTCAGCGGCTTCTCCTTCAAGAAGAACAAGAAGGAGGCCGGCGAGGGGGCCGAGAGCGAGGGCGGCGCCGCCGCCGCGGCCGAGGGCGGGAAGGAGGAGGCGGCGGCGGCCCCCGAGGCGGCGGGCAGCGAGGAGGGCAAGGCCGCCGCCGAGGAGGCCTGCGCGGCCGCCGCCGGCAGCGCCGAGGCGGCGAAGGAGGAGGCGGGGGACTCGCAGGAGGCCAAATCGGACGAGGCCGCCCCCGAGAAGGCGGCGGGAGAAGAGGCCCCGGCGGCGGCGGAGGAGCAGCAGCAGCAGCCGCCCCAGCAGCAGCAGCAGGCGGCGGAGGGGAAGGCGAAGGCGGAGGAGGCGGTGGCCGGCGCCGCCACGAGCGAGGCGGGCAGCGGCGATCAGGAGGCGGCCCCCGCGGAGGAGCCGGCGCGGCAGGAGCCCCCCTCCGAGAGCAGTCCGGAGGGACCCGCCGCCGAGTCGGCGGAGTAAGCGCCGCCGCCGCCCCTCGCCGACGGACTTTTCTTCCCCCCTGTTTGTTTGTTGGAGTGGTGCCAGGTACTGGTCTCGGAGAACTTGTCTACAACCAGGGATTGATTTAAAAGATGTCTCGTTTCTTTTTTTTCTCTCCCCCCGCAGCTCCCATCTCAAATCGTTGTGTGTTGCCGCCATTCCAACGGGCGGAGGGGGGCCCCCCTCCGCCCTCCTCTCCCACCCTCTATATTTTGGTTTATTTTGTTGGTTTTTTTTTTTTTTTTTTCATCAGTATTAATGTTTTGGTTTTGGTTGGTTCGGGTTTTTGTTTTGTTTGGTTTATTTTTTTTATTATTTTTTTTTCATACTTTGCAACTCTCTTCATATTATTAAACTCTTCCCGATCGGTCTATGGACATGCCCATATATGAAGGAGATGGGTGGGTCAATAAGGGATATCAAATGAAGTGACAGGGGCCGCAGTGGGGAACCCGGGGCGCGCAGCCCTTGCCGGCAGCGTGCCCCGCCAGAAATGATGTAAGGGGTTAGTCTTTTTTTTAAAAGAAAGTTATTACGATGTATTTTGTGAGGCAGATGTTCTATAAGGTTTACAACACTACAAGTCTTGATTAAGAAGGAAAGGAAAAAGGAAAAAAAAAAATAAAAATCAATACCCAGATAAAGAGATCATAGTCTTAGGAATTCATTTAAACCATAGGAACTTTTCACTTATCTCATGTTAGCTGTATCAGTCAGTGATTAAGTAGAAATACAAGTTGTATAGGCTTTATTGTTTATTGCTGGTTTATGACCTTAATAAAGTGTAATTATGTATTACCAGCAGGGTGTTTTTAACTGTGACTATTGTATAAAAAAAAAAAAAAACAAATCTTGATATCCAGAAGCACATGAAGTTTGCAACTCTTTCCACCCTGCCCATTTTTGTAATGATGCAGTCATCTTGGACCTTTTAAACACAAATTTTAAACTCAACCAAGCTGTGATAAGTGGAATGGTTACTGTTTATACTGTGGTATGTTTTTGATTACAGCAGACAATGCTTTCTTTTCCAGTTGTCTTTGAAAATAAAGGAAAACTCTTCAGATGCAATGTTTTTTTTTTTTTTTTGTGTAGCATCTTGTCTATCATGTTTTTGTAAATACTGGAGAAGCTTTGACCAATTTGACTTAGAGATGGAATGTAACTTTGCTTACAAAAATTGCTATTAAACTCCTGCTTAAGGTGTTCTAATTTTCTGTGAGCACACTAAAAGCGAAAAATAAATGTGAATAAAATGTATAATTTGGTTGTCTTTCTTTTATGGATACTCTGGTAGCCTAAAGGGACTAGCCAGTATTGCCTAAATTTGTGTAGAGAAAGTCGTGTGTGCTGTTAGCACTAGCTTTGAAAACTACCTTCCTAGATCCTGGACTCTGTAGTACTGTGCATCTTTCAAAGAAATTGGGCAGCGCACCAGATAATTTATAGGCTTTTCTGGCTTTAAAAAGAAGATGAGAAGGCAGTCTGAGCATGTACAGTGTATGTTTCTCCTGTCCAGGCTCCATCTTGCTTTTAAGACCAGAGGTATCCAGCGTATTGAGTCTTGCCTCTTGAGGAAAGTAAGATTTAATTCAAATTGCTTAGGGTGGGGCACTGAAATTTTTACGATGAGTTGCTTAAAAATTAAGCTCTTGAACAGAAGTCCCACTTGGTACGCTGGTCCTACTTGGGTACCTGGTCGATTGGCTTGAAATCTTTAGCCTGGAGGGAGAAAGGGGGAATTAACACTGCCATTCTGCTCAAAGTAGTTAAAAGCAATATTCTCTTTTTTTTTTTTTTTTTTTTTTTCTCTCAAGTGCTACTCCCAAGTACAGGTGAGTTACGAAACAGATTTCAAAATTTGTCTATAAAAATAATCACTTGGTGCTTGCCTTTAATTGTTAGGCTTTTTGGTTAATTTCCAGCATATTGCTCAGGGCATATTATGCCTTAATAAAACAGTGGGCTCATGCAAGAAAAGCAGCAGTGGTATTTGAAGGGTGGAAATTGATTCAAGAAAGTGTTGCTTCTAAGTTTATAGGAGAAAGTTTAGCGTTACACTTATTTGCTTCCACCTAAATTTTCAGCAGCGACTCTTTGGAAGCAATTATGATTCATTTTATGAGAAAATGGCACGTTAGCACCTTGTTCCCTAAAGAACAAAGCCTAAACTGAATGAAGTATAGTAGATTTCCTGCTGAATGCATACTTTTTTTTTGTTTTTGTTTTTTTTTTTTTTTGGTTGTGGTTTTGTTTTGTTTTGTTTTTAATTCAGCTGTCTACCATTTTAACTTTGGCTTGTATGTACTCTAGTTGCCCTGGAATTTCTCTATAGCTTTAGAAATGTATTGAAACTATGCTATAATTGCTGAGGGACAAAAATAAATGGATGTAAAACAAGATCCTCCACACCAGTGTCATTCTTGGAGTACATGTGTTTGAAGTCTAGTGCATAACTGCTTTGCTAAGGGGTTTTTATAACATGGCTGTAAAAACCTGTTCTGAGACGCATGATGTCTTGGCCATAGAGTCAATGTCTCTTTTTAATAAATATATATATATTTAAATCCAAGGATTCTTAAAGACAAGTCTGAATTTCTTCTTTCTTATTTTTTTCTTTGTCAAACTGTATGTGTACGTATGAAGAAAATACTCGCTAGTAAAGTTCTTTTTCAGATTTTTCCCAACCTGCTCTCCTCAAACTTTCGTGTTCTTTCCTCAGCTGGTGGTGTTTTCTGAAGCGCTTCCAGTTCCTGGGGGTGCAGAATTGCTCCTGCCCCTGCAGCCAGGCTCTTGGCCTGGGGCTTCATCATTCCATGGGTTGGCTTGATTTGAAATCACTTTCCAAGTGTTCACACTAGTAGAGTTTCAATACAGAAGACCAGCTGCATGATCTACTCTTCTGGTCCTGGCGGTCGGGTGAGATTTGATGATACCAGTTTTCTGCTGTGCGGTTTAAGAAGGTGGGAATCAGAAGGGGCTTGGAAGAGTGGAAATGGACGAGTTTTAAGCTGCGTCCTCCTGCCAAAGAATTGTGCAAGAACATCCCTCCACCCTTGGTCCCCGAGGGACTGAGAGGTCACTCCTGTGCAATTGTAGAATATCCTTGTTTATGTAGAAGGAAAATGAAGGGGCTGGGTGTTAGTGACTGATGAGATGGTTAATCTTCTTACTGTGAAAGCTTTATATGTTTTTTTATTGCCTTGGTTGCCTCGGTGAAAATGCTAATTATAATAAGTATTGTAATTTCAACAAATTCTCTCAGAACTGGAATGCATGTGACTTCAAAATGTGCGATTTCAAGCTGATTTTCATATCTTGTGGGTTGCTGTGGTTATTTTTAAGCAGAAAGTTGTTATTGCTACGAACAAAGTAACTTCTGTTGTCCTGAAACAATGTCATATTTTTAGGTAAAACTTACACTGAAATCTAATTTTGCCTGACTGGGGGCTCTAGAGATTTACTTCTTTTATGTTTATTTACTTAGACCGAGGCAACAGTCTTCCTTGTTCAGGGTCAAAACTTGGTTGTACAAAAGTCCTTTCAAATTTCAGGCCTATCTTGGTAATATCTAAACTTAATTTCAGACTCTCCAAATCGCAACGTCTGACCTCAAGTACTTGAGTTCTGTATCTGGTCCTGATAGTTATTAATGTGAAATTGTAGAGACTTTGCCTTCAGGCAAAGAATCAAGGCAAGAAGAGGGAAAGGCAAGCTGGATGAGGAAAATGGAGCCTAGGCTTTGTCTTCTGCTGGAGTGTGTGCAGCTTCCTGCTTGCGTACACAACCATTCTATGCAAATCAAGTGTCCGCGTATCAACTTCTGATATACCTAAAAACTCCCGTTGGCTGTATTTGATGCAAAGGTTTCATGTACGGGTATTTTACTCCTTTCTTACAAGGGAGGATGTTGTCTGTTTTAAGAATGTTTTTTGTTATCTAATACTGTTTGAAATGGCTAAGTCTTGAACTTCACTTGCAGATGATTAGATAAAGGTCAAAGGTTTTCATCTGCTTCGACTGTTTGGGGTTTTCCAAGTAGCGACTCCTTTTATACTGCTTTTTAATAAAAGGTCTAAAACAATACACATTCTAGTCTGAAGCTGTAATGCCAGTGAATGGTTTCCTGCGAAATCAGTCCCATGAATTCAGTCTTTATACTGTTTGTATAATGAAAGAGTAGTAAAAGGTCATCATTGGTGATACCGGACTCATTTTAGCGTTCGTTTGTTAGGTTTTAAGAGACTGAGGTAAAATATGTTTTCCATAATGACGTAGCTTAGCTGAACGCATCCTGGTTTTAGGCTTTGGCAAATTTATTTTACAATGCTCTAGTCACTGGGATAGAATAAAGCAGGTGCTTTTTTCCCCAAAGTATGCAGCAAGTGAAAATAGTATATTGTGTTACAAAATACTGTAGACAGTGGGGTTAATTTGTCCTCGTTACAATTGTGGGGACCTCAGATAGTTGACAGTGAATGGAAAATATTGTGATTGCAAGGGAATCCAGCAGGACAGAGGCAAGCGGGCCAGGCAGCCTCGCGTTACTCGCATGAAGTAATGTAAGTGGTGGTGCCACAATGAAGTACAAGCTTACTGAAAGTCTCTGTATTAGCTTGCCCTGGGGAGAGTGGTGTGGTGGTGATTTTTTTAAGGCCTGTTGCTTGTTTTGAGGATTTAGAAAGGGAAGCTGTAGCAGCGTGTTTCATGATGCATTTACTGAGACAACTGTTGAGGTCGTTCTGAGGCAGGAACATTGCCTATTGGGAAGATCAGAGGAGGGCCATCAATGGGATCAAAATGATGATTATGGCTAAACAGATGAGTGATCAAAGTGTTGCCCCATGAATAAAGCACAGAGTTAGGAATACATAAATTTGGTCTGTATTATTGAGTACGCTTTCTCTACGAAAGCAGGAGACAGCTACAGAATGCCCCTGTTTTAGGATATGGAAAATGTTATCTGATAGTGGTGACGTAAAACTTCAGTTAATGCTGTCAGAATGTTTTGAAGTCTTGAGGAGGGTTACAAGTATTATTTATACGTCTTTGCCCTCAGTCTTTGTTATAGGAAGACATGTTTTTCCAGAACAGGACTACCAAGATACTAGGTGAAACATGACATTAATACTTGCAGTTAGAAAAATGCAAACAAGACACATGGAATATTAGTTCTCAAAGCTATGATGAATTTAGATAAAGTGGCAAAGCCATTATTCAATTAAAAGGGATCTTTTCTTTTTTTTTTTTTTTTTTTTTTTTTTGATGCCTTACACAATTTTGATTTCAGAACAGAAAGTAGGGGAAACGTTGCTGGTAGTGTATGTGTTGTTATCACCAAGTAGGTAAATGTTCCAGGACCTAGGATTCTTAGGTTAATTCTTGCGTCCATGTACGTGATAGCCTGCACTAGAAGAGCACTGGAGAGAAATTGTTTTGAGCCAAGCAGTGCTACCTTCTGAGGTCCTTTCCAGCACCACCACTGATACTGTTGGTAATAAAGTATTTGATAGTTACTCTTAGCAGAGACCACAGTGACTAGAGATTTATTTTTAGGTACAGTCCAAATTAGACTCTGTCTCCTGAAGCTCACAGCTTAGTTTCTAGAAAAGAGAGAGAAAATAAAATACCTAGGAATCTACTGGTTAGGGAAATTGTACTTGCTGAGTAGCTCTAATAGCTGCGAGAAGTGACTTGCTAGCCTATAATGGAGTAGTTATCTCTCTGGAACTTGGTATGTAGACCCACCTGAATTTTTTAAATTAATTTGATAACAGAAAAGCCATGCTTACAAGGGTGACCTGCTGTTCAAAGGAAACAAAGCCCATTGTGGAGCTGTTGCTAATAGGCTCCTTGCTGGAAAAGAACTGTTCTGAACCAGTACGTGAAGACCTGCATCAGCAGGGCCTTTACAAAAAGAAAGCGAGAGGAAAAAAAATCGACCAAACTTTAGGAACTAAAGGAAGAAATTGCTTTTTTTCTAGCCCTCTGGAGCAAGGCTGTCATAGGTGTAAAGTACCTCTCTTCTGTCTTTAAAAAATACAATTAATTACGAGAGACATTGTTTCCACCAGAGTGCAAAGCCACGCCCCTCTTGACAACTACCAAGGAAACAGAGTCCAAAATTGATGAGGGTTACATTTTTCAGGAATGAATCATTAGGCCAGTCACAAGCCCTACATCCCAGTTTAGGAGCCTGTTAAAGCAAGTTTACCAGACACAGCACCTCTCAGGAGACTGGGCAATAAATGTTTTCCATCTTAGCAATCAAACAAAATGGCAGAAATCATGGACTGGTACTCAGAATACAAGAAGGAACATGGGTTCCACCCTCCACCCCCGTTTCTATTTTTGCGTATCCTACATATGTGTTTGGTTTCTAATAATCATCCAGGAAGAAAACTTAAAACAGTGGAGAAAGAATAATTCCAAAATTTTGCTGAATCCATTTCCCTGGATGTTTTTATACAGGTATATTTTAATTCTGTTTTAATATTTCATTCTGCTATTTAACACTTAACTTTATGAGTTAGTGCTTGCCTGGAGAAACAATGTCATATGTATATTAAAACAGATAATTTTGTGGAGGCTTCATGTTGGCTTCATTCTTCTGTCACTGAGAAACATGAGAAGGAAGTTAAGCAATACAAAGTGCTTCTAAAATTGCCCCGTAAATGTTGCTAACAATAAGAGAAATACATTTGACTCTTCTGCGCAGCATCCACCTGCAATCCACTCAAAATGGAGTATATGCAATAAAAGGACAAGAAAGCAACTGTGTTTGCATGAATTAAGAGACTGAAGACACACAGGACCACAGTGGCAAAATGTTTTCACGTGTTGCTGTCACAAATGACAAAAATGAAATGCCACTGGAAACTTATCCTTGTTGTTGTATGTGTGAGAGCTTACACCCTGGGGGTTCACCAGGCCTAGCTTTTCCCCTGCTGCCACCACATGGAGTCTGTCTGATACTTGACATTGAAGTGATGATGCAGAAATGTATTTAAAAGCTTATCTGGCTAAATAATCAGAAAAGTTTGCTATTTTCAGTGTAAACCCAGTAATTTTTGATCATCGTTGATATCCACTGAATGCTGTGTTACCTGGTGAATTTTTTGCCTTTGTGTTGCCTACAGGGAAAGTTGCCATTTCAAGATCATGAAGCTTCTAATGTTATTATAAATTGGGCCAAAGGGGAGAAAGAAGGGGAAAATATCTTTCCAGCGATGTTAGAATAGGACCATCAACTTTAATAAACAGAGAAGTGAGGTTCATAGCCAACTGTTCTCTATTTAAACCCCAGTGCAAATCTAATCTAATCTAATCTAATCTAATCTAATCTAATCTAATCTAATCTAATCTAACTAGGCTTTAGGGCTTTGACTTGCATCTTGTTGTTGTTATTGCATACATGTTATGATAGTCATTAGTTTGATAATCTGTGGGTATATAGAAGTGGAAAAAAAACTAGTGCTTCTGAAGTTTCTCTCCTCCTAAACGCTTCATGGTAGACATACCACGTGTAACTGCAAGAAGCAATCACTAGAAAAATTCTGCGTGGCTCTGTTATGTAGAGATGCAGAAGATGGAAGGGCTAAGTTGTTCCTGAGGATTTTAAGAGAAATAATACTCTTTATCTTTTGTGATGAAGATAAAATGAGGAACACACGTAGCGTAACTCTTTAGGAAAGCAACACGAGTTCAAACGACACTGTAAAAGGGAGCTGAACACAAGATGTTCCCATTGGCACTTGAGTAAAACAACATACATGTAAGAAACGCACCATTTGCAAGTGAAACCGGACATTTTAAAATTTTCCGTGATCTTACTGCAGGCTTCCTTTCTCATGAATCTGCTGCATTAAAGGCAATTGAGTTGCAGATGACAGTGACATGGCCAGCTGGGAAGGAATCCCAAAGGAGGAGCATGGCTGGGGACCACTTCCGAACAGCAGCACAAACAAAGGTTCGTTCCTGCAAGAACTACTATTAGGAAATATTTATATTGTGATACGGGCTCAAGAGGCACAGATTAAATACGAGTCTTGCTTGTGCTGGGCACTGTGTAAACATACATGAGACAGTCTCTGCTCTGAAACAGCTTCCAGGCTAAATGGAGAAAGGTTAGGCTGTTTCACTTCCTACCATTGTTAAAATCACATTTCTATTTGTCTTGGTCAAGATTATGAAGGAGGAGGGAATAAATTACCAACTTCCTTTTTTTTAAAAAAAAAAAAAAAAAAAAAAAAAAAAAAAAAGATCTGTGTATTTACGAGTTTCTTTTCTCACTTCATGCTCTTTGGCTTCATAAAAGTCAAGCTGTGATACTTGAAGGACTTGTCGTCCGTGTACAAGTGGCCAGGCCATTTTCATCGCCATGCATAGTGATGGGCATTTTAAGCAATAATGATTAAGTTAGAAGGGGCTCCTGAGTGAAAAGATCAGGAAGCCCAAAAATCTTAAACTGTAGCTAGAAAGATTATCGATAGCTCTCTAGTGACACTTTGAGGCCGTTTTCATGTACTGAAACTAAAATACGTTTCGCTCGGGCTGGCCGTTTCGTGCGCTGGCGCAATTCCCACCCTGGGAGCAGTGTGGCTTTTTGGGAAGGAGGGAAGAAAAGTGCTTCGTTTAGGAAGAATATTTGCATGTACATATATGATTTTTCTTTGGTGGCTGTTCATTCTTTATAAAATTATGTCCTTTATTAAATATTGGCATGTTAAAAGTACAGAAATGAAGATTCTTCATGGTTTTTCTTTTCTATTAAGAAGGTGCCTCAACATCCTGAATTTTCCAGTTATTGTTCATGATTCCTAAGAGTATTAAGACTTTTGCTCTGTCCAAATTGTATTTTAAAACCACAGATATCAGAAGAAAATGTATGTATTCCAGCTGAATTACTGCAGAAAAATAAGGGAATGGAACTGCTGTGAAATTTTTTCAGACCGATCAACTGAAATGCCATGGGTCCTCATGAACCAGCAGCCCAATGAGCTGAAATGCATGTCTATATTGTGCATTAAATAGTGAAAAAAGTACATTTATTAGAGATTTTTCATATTTATATTCACATGGCATTGAAAGAAAGTGGCCTCGCTGATTTGTAAAATTGATTGTATTTTGCCACCATTTCTAGCACACTGTGCCAAATTTATCAGAGCCACTTACTCGCAAATCACAAGTTTAAAAGCTTCTGCAACTTTTCCTCTAACATAGACAGGAATGGTAGTGCAGGGATTGCCTGATGACATTTTCACCATCATGTTGCATAAATCAGCTAAAGTGGTAAAAATGCTTGTGGTTTGGCTATATTTATGGTCTCTCTATTGCTAACAGCATGAGAGAGCTATGGGAGGGAATTTCCCTAAAATTGTTGTAGCAAATGTAACCTCTCAGACATCTAGCACTTGTTGCTACCAAAGTATTAAACTTGGAAACTATATCTACGATGTACCAAGGGGGGGGAAAGAATAAGTTGAAAGAATCATTAAAAAAAGTAGTAGTCAAAGGATTTCACACAGCATTAGGAAATTAGCTGAACAATTTCTGAGCCACTAGTGAGAGCTTTTGACAACAAAAAGAAATGGTATAATCTGGAGAACGGGAGAAAGACAAATACAATACCTATTTTACATATGGTTTCACAAAAGAACTGGGAAATAATATAGAGGAGTGAGAAGTGGTTGGGGCAGAAGGACAAAAAGACATGGGTGTTACGTGGAACCACAACACTATGAAGCAAGGAGTAGGGAAACTACAGACAAATCAAATGCATTTATAGGGAAATAAAATAGTAAGAAATAGTCAAGATCAGCTTCACAAGAATGAAACATGTCAAGTTAATGTATTTTTCTCTTCTGACAGTATATACAGTCATTCAGTGTGAGTCAGGAGCTGTGGTGGATCTTGACTTTGCTAATATTTTCAGTGCTGTCCTGTGCGATATTCTCATAAGCACAGCCAGGGAAGTAAGAACTGGGAAAATAGGTGCTGAGCAAAGTAAGCTGAAAAAAATAACCTCAAGGTGTAATAGTCAATGGTTTGCTGCCATAGTGGAAGGACTGGAAGTGCACATAAAAGGGGACTCAATTATATTGGACTTCACATGGTAGTAAACTGACATGATCCAAAAATCAAACAGAAGTCCAGCAAAGTGCTATGCTTCAGGAAAGAGAAGAAATCCAGTTCAGAAACAGAAGATGGTGACCCCAGCCAACAGGAAAGGAGCCTGGGGTCGAGGTGTCAGTCAAACATTAAGTCCTCTTCCAAGTGCAGCAGCAAGTGCTCGACAGGATCGTTTTGAACATCTTTTAAGACAGATGCACTTTAAGAACAATCTTAGGCAATACTGAATTTGCACAGGAAGGCAACACACAGGCTTTATAAAGCGAAGAGTTGGGTTTGTGTAAGGTTGTCCAGGTAAGGGAAGGTTTGTTGGGCTAGAGGTTTAGTTTGGTTTTTCAACACATGAAAGGTTGTCATAAAGAGAAATCAGTTGTTCTCTGTGTCAGCTGGAGGCCAGAACAAAAATAATTAGTATAGTTTGTAAGAAAGAGAACGTTGCTTAAGTTTTAGGAAAGGATTTCTAACTACAAGCATAATTCAATGATCTAATAGATTGCACAACAGCAAAGTTGTGGAAAACTTTCTTTCCTGTGGAGGTTTGCAGTTAGAACAGATGACCTGAAAGGAACAGTCTGTCTTTATCCTGCTTTAATGCCAGTGGTGGTCAAAAGTGTAGCTCAAGATCCCTTCCTTAACTATATATCAGAGAATTGTAGAATCATAGAACGATATGGGTTGGAAGGGACCTTAAAGATCATCTAGTTCCAACCCCCCTGCCATGGGCAGGGATACCTTCCACTAGACCAGGTTGCTCCAAGCCCCATCCAACCTGGCCTTGAACACTGCCAGGGAGGGGACAGCCACAACCGCTTGGGGCAACCTGTTCCAGTGTCTCACCACCCTCACAGTGAAGAATTTCTTCCTTATATCTGATCTGAATCTCCCCTCTTTCAGTTTGAAACCGTTACCCCTCATCCTATCACTATATTCCCTGGTAAAGAGTCCTTCCCCACCTTTCCTGTAGGGCTCTTGAAGTACTCAGAGGCCGCTATAAGGTCTTCTTGGAGCCTTCTCTTCTCCAGGCTGAACAATCCCAACTCTCTCAGCCTGTCCTCACAGGGGAGCTTCCCCAGCCTCCTGATCATGGCCCTCTTCTGGACCTGCTTGAGCAGGTCCATGTCTGCCTTGTGCCGGGGACCCCAGGGCTAAACACAGCACTCCAGGTGGGGTCTCACTAGAGCAGAGTAGAGGGGGAGAATCACCTCCCTTGACCCTCTTGATGCTGCCCAGGATGTGGCTGGCTTTCTGGGCTGTGAGCGCACAGAGCCTTTGCCTTCTGCGACTTGGGCAGTGTGGCTGGAGCACTTGTCGGTGAAGACTGAGGCAAAAAAGTTGTTGAATACTTCAGCCTTCTCCATATTCCATGTAACTGGGTATTGCGTTTCCTTCCAGAGAGGGCCCATGTTTTCCCTAGTCTTCCTTTTATCACCTACATACTTACAGAAGTTTTTCTCGTTGCCATTCACATCACACTCATGTAGAAAACCTTAAATACCAAAGGATGGACTGTTCCCATTTTGTTAGGCTAGACTGATAAATATTCAGACAATCTGAAATGCTTCTAAAATATTGGACTGATCATTTGCCTAAGGTTGTATGGCAAATCAGTGGCAGAGACAGCGGCAGAGCACATTTCCCTGGGACTCCACTTCAGTGCTTTGAACACACAACAGTACTTTCTCTTCTTTGTTCCTGCTTTGCTACCTGAATTATAGGGATGCAAGATGCAAGAGATGTCAACCTCATTCTATTCTGATTTGAGGAACACTGCATTGCTGTTTTATTTGCTGATCTATTGCATAAATAACCATGTCTTATATGGTTACAGGCTTGTGAGGGGTAGGTACTACTGAAACGCATGTGCTGGCTGAGGCAGGCACGTTACAAAAAAATCCTTCATGTTTAGCATGACATTATTAAAGTTTCCATTAAATCTGTGTTTGTTAAAAGAAACCAAGTTAAGTTTTCATGTGTAACTTTGTTTTTGACAGTTCCCCAACCTTTGTTTTGTACTTTGTTTGCATTTCCTTGTTTCAGGAGGAAATGGGCTCATAACAGATACATGAAAGTCACATTCCTACGTAATATTTTAGGGGCTAAGTGAGAAATTTTGATGCTTTAAAAAGAAAGAAGGTGAAAAAAGGTTTGTTCTGAAATGTTGAGGCTGATGGCAGTCTGAGATCAGGGAATCTCAGTCTCCACCTTGATCAGACTGTGGTGATTATTGCTCATGGAGTGAAGGAAAGCCACCACATTCCCTGTTGGCACTTGGGTGATTAATGAAATTACATGCACAGGAGCAGGTGGCTAAATTTCCCTTGAAATAAGACCAGTTACACTCCTAGGAGAGTGTTAAAATATATACCCTAGGAGAAAACATCAAATAGAGTAGTGTGTATCCTGGGTAGACATAATATGTAATAAATGAAATTGTGATGGAACACCTAACACAGCGTTCCCTGAAACCCACAAACCTGTTCGAATGTGGTTAGCACAGTGAGGTAAGCAAGATCATCATTGTTGTTGTTTGTAGACTCTCTCTATATGTATGTATGTATATTGAATATATATATATACATGCACACACACTGTGTTATATAATGTGTATATATAAAAGAGTTTATAGACTGTGAAAAGGTGGATCTGTTTTTAGCAGCTGAAGATCAGTCCAAAAGGGAGAACTCCATGAAGAATGATAAGCATGTTATTTTCTGATTACTGCCTACTATTGGTCAGCATGTTATGGACGTCCTTGCCTTTGTGTACAACACATTAGGTTGTGTACATTAGCCATATAACACATTTGCTGCAGGTCTATAATAGATTATAATATCTGGCTATACTTGTAGATACGTAAACTGCTACATTTAGCAGATGGTCCTTGTACCTTTGGTCACCATAGACAATTAATTCAAGTGGTTTAATGCCAGATGCTGAAGGACTGGGACAATCCTACTGGAAAACCAGTTCCTCCTCATGAAAAGAGAATGGCAATACTTCGGTGCTGTTTTGCTTGCAACTCTTTTTCTGTACAGGCTGTAGATTTTAATGGTGATCTAATTTTTGCTGTGAGTGTATAATATCTAACTCAATAGATTCCACCTCTTAGACTGAATAGTTAACAGTAATGTAATATTATGTTATTATTTTATAAAACAAGTGTTAAACCAATTTATTTATTTCCAAAATCTGTTTCTGCTTAGAGACTTTACTGATAACTGCATTAAGAATAATATGTGGCTCTGTTAGGGCATGTGTATTTTTATTTAGTTGGATGTTTATACATATGTATCTTATGAGGTAAATTCTGGACAACTGTTATTGTACCCTCCCTTTCCTGTACACCAGCTTAACTTTTACTGAAACACAAGACAAAGCTTTCCCTGGTCTCTCAAAACCTTTTGGAAATCACTACATTGAATTAAAATTCTAAAGTAAAAATATATTATAATTCTAATTCTATAATTAAGTATAGAATTCTATACTATAATTCTAAAGCAAAGATAAACAAAGGAAAGCACAAATACAGGCTGGGTGATGAGTGGATTGAGAGCAGCCCTGCAGAGAAGGACTTGGGGGTGTTGGTGGATGAAAAACAGAATATGAACCAGCAGTGTGCACTCGTAGCCCAGAAAGCCAATCGCATCCTGGGCTGCATCAAGAGAAGTGTGGCCAGCAGGTCGAGGGAGGTGATTCTGCTCCTCTGCTCTGCTCTGGTGAGACCCCACCTGGAGTGCTGTGTTCAGCTCTGGGGCCCCAACATAAGAAAGACGTGGACCTATTGGAACAGGTCCAGAGGAGGGCCGCGAAGATGATCAAGGGGCTGGAGCACCTCCCCTGTGAGGACAGGCTGCGAGAGCTGGTGGTGTTCAGCCTGGAGAAGAGAAGGCTCCAGGGAGACCTTATAGCGGCCTCCCAGTGCTTAAAGGGGGCCTGCAGGAAAGGTAGGGAGGGACTCTTGATCAGGGAGTGTGGTGGTAGGATGAGGGGTAATGGTTTCAAACTGAAAGAGGAGAGATTCAGATTAGGCATTAGGAAGAAATTCTTTACTGTGAGGGTGGTGAGACACTGGCACAGGTTGCCCAGAGAGGTTGTGTCTGCCTCCCCCCTGGCAGTGTTCAAGGCCAGGCTGGATGGGGCTGGAGCAACCTGGTCTAGTGGAAGGTGTCCCTGCTCACTGCAGGAGGGTTAGAACCAGATGATCTTTGAGGACCCTTCCAACCCAAACCATTCTATGATTCTATGATGCTAAGAGGAATGCAGAAGTTGTGGACCGTTCAGAAAATTTGTTTTTAATAGCTGTGCACTGTAGTTCTCCCTGTATAAGGGAGAATAACATAACTCGCTGACTTCACACACTACTCCCTTTACAATGTGCGGAGAAAGTTAGCTACCTGGGAAAGACATTTTCCATGCCCTGCTTCCAGCTTCCCCATTTAGCTAGTGGGAGACACAGCAAAGAAGAAAAAGGAAGGATGTGGGGGACTTTCTACATATGTTTTTATGTACTTATTTTTACAATAGCTGAGAGTTAGAGTGCTCTTGGGAACTGCTGGCAAGCTTACATGCCTGGCTGTAGAGACTTAAATACCCATCTCACAGAAAAGTCCTCCCCCGCCTCCCCAAAGTATTCAGTCTTGTAGGAGAGGAGTAGGAAAGGGAGAGTTTAATATCTCTCTTGTTGAGGCCGTCCCATTGGCCTCCAAATTATTAGTTACTTAGTGAACCAGAGAATGAGCTACCTTAAGTCTTGCTTTTTCCTGGATTTAAGTACTTGAGTTTAAAGGCTTATTCTTTTTCTAAACACAGGCTTTTTTTAAAGTGGGTTGTAAGCTTTATAAGAATATAAAGCGGGTGTGAAGTCTTAACACTGTTGTAGCAACTTCAGCTTTTGTGGTTTTCTGACTTTTAAGTGGGTATTATTTGTTGAATTTTCTATTTAGCCTAGTTTTTGTATGTTATTTCTCTGTTTTAGATAAAAAGGGCAAGAAACAGTCTGACTGTACAGATGCAAAATTATGTCATTGTACTGACCTAAGTAAGGTCATCAGGTCTGATGCTTAAACTGGTATGAACTGGGAAAGAGAGCTGACAGTACACTTTAAACCTTTTAATCCCTCATACTGAAGCAATGGCATCCACTCTGGCTTTTTTCAAGGCAATTTGCCTTAACAGCTGGGTTCTTGACAAATGTGTCCATAACTGAGATGTCATTAAAGATATTCTTAGTAAATGAATCCCTGGCAAACCCATTTTAAACAAGGGTTTAAAACTAAATTAAGAAAAAGGGAGAGGGGAAACATAAAAGAGGTCTACATAGTATGCAGAAAAATGACAAGTTGATTTAGAACTACTTAACCAATTTTCTTCAACCCAGGAGTGTTTTCTTGAAGAGGCAATATCGTAAGCCAACATAAAGATTTCTGGCTTGCCATTTTTGACTTAAAGAGAGGCAGAAGATTTTGATAGCAACATATGGAAGATATTTTTTTTTCACATTCATTTAGCCGAAACAATTTTGTTCAAGCTTTTCTGACATAATCCAAGAGTAAAACCAAATATGGAAATCCTCAGTCCCAGAAGAATGTAAGACATTAATGAGAGGTGCCAAGTTGAAGCTAAAATGAAAGTTGGCACTGAACTCTACTTAAACAGTCATTAGGATGGATTTTTAATAGAGCTGCAGCCATCTTGGGTACTTCATTAAGAAAGAAAAAAAAAAAAAGACCCACAAAAATCCTTCCTGATCACTTCTGAATCCTTTAAAGGGCAGCCTCACCAAGCTTGTTACTAGAATTTGAGATGTTCCACCAGGCCTTTAAAGAAACACACTTTTACCATGCACAGGTATAGATATATATAAAACTCCATATGTCTTGCAGGAGATGAGTATTGGCACAGAGCACAAATGAACATCAGCTGCAACTTTGAAAAAAACAATATTAAGCATGGCTGCAAACGTTTTGGTGAACAATGGAAATGGTACTTGTAAATGATAACTGTCAGAATGTAAATTGTTAAAGGCATCCTCACTACACCCCCCCATTTAAGTCATGGCCTTATATGTCATTTGTACATAATAAAGGTTTTATTTATAAATTTGCTCTGTATGTTGCCAGTTTTACCAAATGAGTAATACCATTCACAGTGAAAGCACAATTATACTTGTATGAAGCAAATTTTTTCAGTGTAAGTAACTCTTCTCTGTATGGAAGAATGTGAGATGGGGATGCGCTCTTTCGGTGGTCCAAATGCTCTCAGGCAGGGGCAAATGGGGAAGCAAGCGCCTGGGGTCTTGCACCCTAAGCAGGCCAGTGCCTCTCACATGGTGTAACCATGAGGACAACGCTGTGGGCAGTGCCTGCATCAACTGTTCTCCCAGCGTCTGGGGACAATCACAAGCAGACAGGAATGGATGCGGTGGCACCTGCAGCAACACCAACATGTCCTGCAGGAGCAGCATTGGTGGGTAGAAGAGGTGAGGCTCCAGCTACCCTGGCCAGGTCTTCTCCTGGCCACTGCCCTGGCCATGAGTTGCAGCACAAGCTTCCCCCAGCTGCAGACCAGACCATGCCACTCTGGGTGGTGGCCGTGCTTGGACTCTGCTCAGAAAAACCTCTTTGGGGATCTGAGTGCTGCTAGCAGTGTAATGCAGCCTGGTGCTTTGCAGCTGGGGAGAAAAGTTAGCTGGCTTTTAGCCACTTCTTTCACAGGAGCCCAGCGGGGAACTAAGGGTTCCCTCTCCATAAACATAATTCTCTGTGGCTTGCTTGTAACTTGATCTATAGCTGTCAAGAGTGAACGCTGCCTGTACTTACCAAGATGCATAAAATAGCATGTATAAGGACGTCCCTTGTTAAGGAACACCCATTGTTTAACTGTATTAGAGAATGGAACGAATCATGATATTTATACAGAGCATTGCACTAAATCCCTAGCATAAAAATATTTTGTGTGCAGGCGTCAATCGCTAATCGATTTTCTCTTGATGTGCTTTATTCAGCTTTTGCTATGATGGCCTGAAATAAACAGCAAGACTTCAGTTTTGTCCCCTT
Source organism: Leptosomus discolor (assembly GCF_034619465.1). Taxonomy (NCBI): domain Eukaryota; kingdom Metazoa; phylum Chordata; class Aves; order Leptosomiformes; family Leptosomidae; genus Leptosomus; species Leptosomus discolor. The sequence continues at coordinate 74,225,176 of NC_141392.1, read as the reverse complement.
TTGAAAACAGAATTCTGCATGCTTGCTTCATGGGAACCATCTAACTGACTTCAGTGACAGTATACAGAGCCCCTGCATGCAAGAGGAGCAAGAGCTAATTCTCATGTACAGCACTGTGGTGTGGTAAATGCTGACTTAAATGCAACTAATAATATAATTAATGGCCAGACTGGTTGCTTTTCATTATATTTTTCAGCTAAGCAAACACATTTCAAAGCTCCAAAGGAGTCAGTCAACATCCAGAAAAGTTGATTTATCAGTAACAGGCAGCCAAAGCTGTTCTGTATCCCTTTCAAACAAATAATCCTTTCCAAAACTAAGTAAGTATATGAACTACTTCCTGAAATAAATGTGTCTGTGCAATGAAAAATACGAGTCATAAGATGATTTCTACTGCTTTTTCTCATTTACCCTTTCAGGTTTTCTATGTTGTCAGAAATTTTAAATTTAAAAGAACCATCAGATTGTAAATGATCCAGAAAACTTTATTAAAGCTTCTAATTTTTACCAAACTGGCCATACAAATTTTCTAACATGGAAGTTAAACAGCTACAATAGAAATGTCATGTCATGCTATTGTACAAATAAGGAAGCATCATCAGAAACTGATTTTAGTTCCTTTTTAACTAGAATATTATTTCTTCTTCCAAATTTATGTTCTCCTGTTTAAAAACTCAGTGAAGCACCTTTTGCAATTACTTATATGTATTAAATCCAAAAGGCAAATGCATCTGCAAGAATAGCTTTACTCTAGTATGGTATGTCAGCTCTCTATATGGGAAAAGCTGGCTTTGTCTCCCTGAGATGTTTCTATTTTGTTTTTCAAGAGCTACCAAATGCCATCAGTTTGAACAATAAAGCACTTCTGATGTATTTCAAGTAGGGAAACTATTAAATTAAAATTTTCAAAATCACCAGTCATTTTTTGAAGTATAGATCATTAAGTTTAATTGTCCCTTACAAGAACTGGGCAAAGCAAGCTCTTAAGATTTTTAAAAAAAGATCCAGCTGCTAAGCCTGAGGAAGATATAACTAGTCACATTATTTATTTTTTTATTGCACAGTAGTAAAATATGCTGTGTAGTATTTTAGACAACTGTATTAAATATAACCCTCTCTGGTTTTGAAATAGAGATGCTGTCATTTTCTTAGCATTACAAACTAATTTAGGCAATGTAGATCTGAGTTATTAGAAAACTTTTCTGGACTGTAGGACCTGTAATAATTATCCTTCTTAGGGACAGTATTTTATTTTATAAGGGTTTTAGAGCTGGTGTGCACAGCTCAACAAAAGGCATCTGTGTGAGGTTTTGAAGACACTGCAAGTGAGAGAAGAGATACAGTCAGCAAACTATCAGGTTAGCAATCCCATGACTGTAATGCTGGTTTCCCCCGCACTGTGGGGTCTGCCCAGCTGCTCCATGGATTGCTATGCTGGCAAGGGTGTCACATCAGTGAAGGAGCTTTTCTCACAAATTCTTACGACACCTCAGACTGACTTGAGCAAGACACTGCTGCACAGAATTTGTGTCATCCCAGGCAAAACATCTGTCTTGCAGCTCATTATGGCACCCTTTAAGAAGGCTCTGGGCCTTTACGTTTTCTGTATGCTATCAGTCCTGTGCACAACCCCATGATCTGCTTTCTAGACTGTTCTGATTTTTTTAGCATCCACAGTTATCTCATAAGGCTAGAAAGGAAGAAGGATCCAAATCTTCTTTGATGGCCACAAAGAGGGAGAGGAAAAGCTTTTGCAACGCTTAGTGCCTGACCCCTCTCAGTGTTACACTAGACTGGTGAAACACCCTTTGCTGCACTAAGAACAGGGCAGAGCTCCTGAGGCACACTGCCACCCAGCCTCCTGGGCACTTGGCGTTAGCCCTGCTCCTGGGACCACACTGCCCTCTAGACGTGAGGCGATCAACCTGGGGCTGACAATTTCAGAAAGTAAAAGGCCTCTACATGGCTCAGGGCCAAAGTGAGCTCCAGCCCTGCAGAACAGATCACTCCTTTCTGACCCAACAAGACTGCATGGCATGCTCAGATGCCTCCCCGGTCACCATGAGCCATCCCCATGCTGCCATGCAAACTACTCATATGCTTATGTCCCACACCTGTGTGGTTCGAAGAGAGACGGTGGCTAAATTAAAAACACTTGTCCTCCACTTGCCCTTTTATTTAAAATCTTTAGCAGGGAGGGTAGTAGAAGAGAAAGACTCATGCTTCAGGGGGACATGTCAACTTCCCATCCCACCACTCAAAAGAACAGGTTCCCAAGCATCTTTTAGCAGAATAAATAGAACAGGTAGCTATACTCTGAGTTGGCCTTCACATTGCCTTGGAAGTTCCCCTATGCCTTTCCTTACCCATAAGTATCAGCCTTCTTCCTTCGGCCACTTGGCATGCGTGGCAGAGGCTGGGCGGGAAAAGGGGATTACATTGGATGATCTGCCTCTAGTCCCGCAGGGAGAACAGCTGGCTGCCCCACACTCCTACCACATCTCAATGCCTCTTCAAAGAACATCCTTCACCCATGAGTTATTTGACTTCAAGGACAAGTTCCACTTCCCTAACTTTCATCCTTTCTTTGGCCCCTCCTAGGTCTGTGCTTGGAAGCAACTCTTCTCCAGGCAGTCTGTAAGCCAACCCCAGTGTTTATAGCATCTTCTAGAGACAGGGCATGAAAGGGTGGTGTCTTCACCCTGCATGGGATAAAGAGGAGGGATAGGCCTAAGGGCCTTCCCAAACAGCAGTTAGTCCTGAGGAGACACACTGTGAAGTGCAAAAATACTCTATTGTCAAGTGCAAACAAATTTTATTGGCCTCACACAGAGAGGCTGCTGGCAAGGAGTAAGCTCTGAAAGACAGTCCATGCTTGATAGCCTTCCAGGGACTCTCTGCCCCACTGGGACACTAAAAGAAGAGAAAATATGTACACACAAGCCAGGCTTTCTAACTAGGCTCAGCCTACCTTGCAATGTTCACAACCAGAAAATAATTTCAGATAGGCCACCCTTGTTTATGGAGGCCATTTGGATAGCCTCAGAGTCATTCAGATTAAATGTACACAGAGGTCCTTCTCAGGCGGTGGCATAAATTGAGTTATTCCGAGAAAAACAAACATAACACTGACAGGTTATGTTCTGGCCTGTCCCATAAAAGCACCAGAAAGACAGAAAGACCCCATCCTTCTAAGGACCACACATCCTTAGAAACAGAGTAAACAAAAGCAAGTGCCAATAGCCCTTCCCACCATGCAGATCTGAGGAACAAATCCAGACAATAGGCTGTCTGTCTGTGCACTCATTAAAAAGCATCTGTTATTATAGGCTATGAAAATATAGACAGGGTGCTCTGACCCTAGAGATGAAAGCAGCTAAAACCAAGAAGCCCAGGAAGAGAACTTTACATCCCATGGTGGTCCTCTAACACCCTTTTACTGGCTACCATGCTCATGAGCTCCTTTGCTCCCTGCAGCTACTGTTTCATCTGCCTCTGGGCAGGGGCACACACCGCCAGCATTCAGAAAGCTGCAGTCTCTCCTACCGGTGCTTGCAGAGCTATAGGCAGTCCCATCACTGCAGCCGCCTGCCAGATGCAGAGCAGACATGCTGTGAGGCTCCAGCAGGACAATCCCTCCTCATAGCAATTCTATGGTGCTCTACCCTCAAAATACCCCTGTCACCACCCCTCTCCTTGCTCCCTGTGATCACTAGAGACCAAGGTCACACTTTTCCCACTTAGTCTGCCCTTCCAAGTGGCCTGGAGAAAGCGCTTGTAGACCCATGTAACATCGACTTTCTGGAGGCAACATTTGAAGCACTCTCCAGGAAAGAAAGTGAACAAGGCAATATCTGTGCTGCTCCTATCCGTGCTCTGTTTATTCAACAGAAATGGGATTAGCTAGAAAGGACGGCGTGAAAATATGTTTTTGAGGGACAGTGTAGAGACAGCTTGTCCATCTCTTTGTATTGTGTGCCTTAGAAAGGAAAAAGAAGTTAATCCTTTCTTTGGCTGTTGCAATTACACAGCTTGGAGCAGTCAAACTGTCTACCTTCCTACAGGAGACGTGACAGCTCCCAGCGCCAGAAAGCTGCATTCCTCTACTTTGAAGAGCAGACTTATAATTCATGAGCAGTAAAACCTAAAGGGAGCTATAAAGGTTTTCTCAAATAATAAAAAAAAGAAACAACAGCTACAGCCTCAATTATACATGGAGGCTTTGGATCTGTTTTTAGTATTTTCACATGATAAAAAGCATCAGCTGAACCAGAAAAAGATGACATGGGCCAGATGTTAGGGTACATTATAGAAGATTTTTGTCACTGCCCAGCATCAAGCTGTCTTGGCCATCAGCAGACCCATCCTCGGGTCAGGGAGGGTTCTGCTTGCTCCTTCCACACCACACCCTCAAGCAGGCAGCGTGGCAAAGGCGGGTGGGAGCTGCAGCCAGCCACTTCAAAACAGCCAGAATCTCTCAGAACTTGGCTTAGCTGGCCCAAAACAAGGGAGAGCCCAAAGACATCCGTTTTACCTTTCTTCCTTAACTGCCCCATTTTATACAAATCACGTTACTGTGTCTTTTCCAGCTCAGCTTACAGGAAAAAAGAAATCTCCAATGATGTTCAAGAAAAGAAGACTCTGACAGTTGTCAATGCTCAAAGTTTTTCTCCATACAAATAATGGAATTGTAGATTTTACTATTTTTTTTTTCCAAAACAGCATAGAAAATTCATCAGTCAGTCACAAAATCCTCTCTCAGGATGTTTTGCTTGTAAGGGCAAATGGCTTTTAAAAATGTGGGGCTGAAGCCTAACAACTGGAAACATTTTAGCTTGAACTAGTGTCTTGTTAGTAGTGTACATGCGCAGTTTGAGGGACAAATAGAGTCCTTTCCTTCCTCCCAAAACTCACTCCTTCTAATGTTTTGCCTGCCTGTTACACTAGTGACACAACAGGCTTTAAGCTTGACCTTTTCTTAACGACCATGCAAAAGCTCTATAATCTTTATTTTCCTAATGAAAAAGCATGCCTATAGGGAAGTTCTTGCTGCCTCAACATATGCACCATGTATAAAGCCCCCACTGCTCTTTGCCCTCCTCCAAAGTCCCATGGGATCAAGCTCTTCTTTGGTCCCTGAAGGTTTATCTTCTCTGCCCCCTCTTCTTCCCAGAACCATCGAGGGCTTGCTTGGGGAGGATGGATGGAGAGAAGGACTGGTCCTCCCAGTCACTTGGCCCCCTCCTGTTTTTTCCTGAAAGCATGTAAAATAACAAAAGGTGCCAATAACATCAACATCTGCCCTGGTTGCCGACAGCCAGAAAGGAAAATTAGAGTAGCTCAGGCACATATTCCATGTCAGGTAGGCACCCCTGTATTTTTAGCCAGAATTTTGCACACAAGACCACACGTACTTTCTCTGTATAGCACAAGCACAGGGACTTCAGCCCACAGAAACACCCCACACACGTTGCCTGCCTGAATCCTGTGCATCAGGAACACTGCTCTTCATAGCTGTGATTTGTCCAGGAAAATGACACAAATATTCATAAATCCCAGATAGTAGACAACTTAAATTCTACCTAAACATACTTTCCATTTTTTTCTGGAAATACCGCAGAGATCCACTAGAGATTCCAATTCAGGAGCTGAGTGAAAAGCAGAAAAAAGGGCCATATATTCCTATTTTCTGATTTCCCAGCTTGTTAGTAGTTTTCTTTTTACTAGTTTACACAATTTTGCTTGACACGAGGACTCCTCAAAGCAGCATGCTATCACAGGACTGCCTCCATTGCAGCTGTTTTTTAAGTAGCCATTTGGTCAGAGACGGGGAAGGTAATTAAATCTTTAAGTATTTCTTCCCAGATGTTGACAGCATCTTATCTTTGTGCTCCAAGCTGAAGGGAAACAGCCGCAAATTAAATCTCCTTTTCCAGGAGGAAGAAGACTAGACTTTTATGTCAACTGCTCAAAGTCTTCATAAGAGATAAGACCTAAAAAATAAGGTACCATATGGGTGTTAATCTGTAGTACAAGAACTGGCAAGTCTGTAGTACAGTTAGTACAAAGTGCCTGCGGTCCCTGGGTAAGTCTTCTCATGTGGAGGTGTGTCTGAGAGAGATTTTAAAGACCAGGTGTAATACTCATGATCGGTATGGCTGAAGAAGAAAACACAGACGTAGATTTCTTATAGCAATTTTCCAGGCTCAAGGGGATCTGAAACTGGTTTTGGGGCATTTCTGCAGTGCCTACCATCACACATGAGTGCGACACAACCTCCCTGTTGCCTGCCTCCTTGTTGCCTGCTCCCTCCATGGAAGCTGGAAGGTGTCTCCTGGTCTCTTTTCCCCTTGGTAGAGTGTTTGCTGGGCTGGTTTCCTGTTGGTAGCTTTGTGAATGCAGCACGTTGGCTGGGGTGAGTGTCTACATGCAGCAATGGCCTGAGGTTGTCCTTCATGTGTGTCCCCTGCAGCTGACATTGATGGCTTTAACGCAACATCATGCAACATGTGGCTTTAACGCAACATGATGAAAGGTGAGGAGAGCCCTCCGCAGTGCTTGCTGTGCAATGCTAGCATGATGATGGAAATGATGTTCTTATTGGTTTCACTGCCTGACACCTCAAGACAGAACAGATCCTGCCTCTGCAGTTGTCCAGTGCACAAGGAAAGCCCACATCTGTGTAAGCCACTATGGGTGGTCCAGCCTTCCTCACTCCACTGAGGCTGGGTGACCCGATTTTCTGCCTTTTGTTACAGTTTACTTTGTAGATGTGGATGTCCCTCAGGAGGCAGTGCTAAGAAGCACCTTAATGCCCTTGACTTCAGTGACTGTGCCTAGTCTCTCAGGTGAGCCCTGCACAGGATCAAAATAATTATGGTGTTAAATGCCAATATGAGATGCAAATGCAAGCAAAAACATAATGGAGACTCTAACATATTCAGGCAATGTTACCTGCTCACAATCCCTTCTCTCCAGATACTATTTTCATTCCTGCACACATTTCTGTTGTGAGTTTGTTCCTGCTGAAATAGATATTTTCAAATTTGGGAACTGAAGACCTAAATTTGCTGATAATCGCAGAACTCATGAGGCTGAAACTGTTGCTGCTCTGGCTCTGTGCTGCCAAGCCACTGCATTCCCCACCCAGCAGCCAAAAGAGCTCTGAGCTTGTGTCCCAGAGAAGATTATTGCCTTTTTGCTGGGAACATATTATTGTTTGGTATGTAGCCATAAAAGAGAACCTGAGCCCTAAAAGCGTGAGAGAGACTGAAAGATTCCCCTCACACTTAAGGTTAGCTCTGTTTTCTAATTACCATTTCACTCACATAATGCTATTTATTAGACTGGGGCAGAAATAGATGCAACCAAGATCAAAATTTGGTTCTTATTAAATGTCTGCAGCCAAGGGAGACAGAGTTTGTGGTCTCAGAGGACTGAGAAGGGATGGTCATGGAAACAAAAGAGTAAAAGCTGGGTCATAAAATAGCCCAAAGAATTTTTGTAGTTTTTCTTGAGTCATTCAAGGACAGGAGGATGATGTGCATAAGGAAGAATGGATTGAGACCTAGCTGAAAGAAGGGCATTTAGTCCATTCTACGTCTCGAACATGTCATCCTGGGAAACATCTTCATTGGAAAGGTATCTAATCTAAGCCTCTATGTTTTTGATGAAACTGTTTACGCAACTTGCTATGACAAAATCCATCTCTGTGTAACTTTACAGATGAATAGTTCTCCATTTAGGCTATTTTTTCTCTGCTGCTGCTTTAACCTCATTATTTCTGTTCTGTTGTCATTAACTAATGATATGAATTTGATTGTAGCCTGTTCTTTCAGTATCTCTTAAAAAAATCAGCAACCACGTTCACTCCTGCTTCTCCCATCAAAATAAACCTTCATTAAGAGGTAATTAATATCGCTCAAGCAATATGCCACCATAACAACAATTGAAAGGACAGACCTTTCCAGGTCACCCTGTCCCCAATGGTTTTGGCTAGTCTTCTCTGGAACACCTCATCTGCATCCAGTGCCTAGACCTTGTAGGCTTTCTGTAAGACCTTTCAAACTTTGCATAACGGCTCTCAGAAAATGTCATTTTTGAACTGTCTGTAATGATGAACTCGTGAAGTTTTGAATACAAGTCATGCACAGCTTTGAGTTTCACTGAACAGCTATTGCTAAAGCCTGATATACTAGCACCAGAGGCCTGGCACTGCTAATGGACCTGAGTAGCTGTGTTGGTTAGTGCTAGTAAAACTCCATGAAATTAAGCTGAATAGAGGAACAGTTCTTTGTATGACAAGTTCTTGCATTCCAATGTAGCACAGTGTAGCGCTCATGTCAGTTTAGGTTGGATGAGAAATGTGCCTGCTGCTTTCCATTTTGAGGTGGCCAAAGGCTTCCTTTAGCAAAACCTTATTAGAACATTTGTACACTTAAAAATCTACCTTGACTCTGGCTGTTCAGCAAATTCTGTTGTGGAAACTAGAAATCCATGAAAAAGAGGATTTTATAGGAAAAAAATCCCATGATTAATAGTATTGGCTTTGTATTTTAATGTATTTTGTATATTTAATAGATCTAGTCCTTCCTTGTGAACATTTGGCACCTACAGTAAGAGCTGTAATTGCCAAATTATCTGCCCAGCACTAATTTAGCTGAGTACCTAATTTTTTGGGGAAATAGAGCTCCTCAAAGAGCCTATGCTTTTGCTGCTGGACACATGAATAATATCTTGACCTCAGCTTTGGCCTGAGGTGCCTAAAGAAGGACCTTCCACAGAACAGAAGTGTTAAAGTCCTGTTCTGGATCTGTTCCTGAAAAGGACCAAGCTTAAGTCATAACCATCTCTTTCCATCTCCAATCAGCTTGCAGGTCTGCACCCCAGTCTGCAGACTGGCTTTTGTAGGTCTGATTCTCTGAGCTCCCAGGGGCTGTGTTTCGGCACCCTAAATTCCACCTAAGTCCATGTTTCCTCATGGTAGTGCTAAGCTCCCAGAGGCCTCTTGTTGACAAGAAACTGTGGGCTCAGGACAAGGCTGGAATTGAGGCCACCTGAATACAACTCTGATGGCTTCTTACTACCTTAAGAGAAGGGGATGCCTAGAAATTAGGCGCTGCAATGCCATTCCTACATCACCCTTGTCAATGTATTACCTCCTTTCTTGCCAGATGTCTAATAAAATAGTCTGTGGAATGATTTCCCCATAGATCACTTTTAAAATAAAATAAAAGTCTCGTGTTCTAAAGAGGAAAAACCTCAAAGCTGTTAGCTAGTATTACAGAAAATAAGAACCACACAGTATTATAGCTAGGGAGTATGTATGGGACTCCATATCAGAAAAATTCTGGATTCAGCAAAAAACAAAAATAGATAATGCTGGAGACACTGTATTTAGCACTTTTATTGTTCCCTAAGAGAAATACTTCGATAATCATCCTTTATCTGAATCCTGTAATTCAGAGAAGGACAATTTTCAAGATAGGGTAAAAATAACGATCTGCATAAGTTGTTTCTGAATCCTTCTTGTCTCCAGGGAACCACAGGTAATGCACAATTACGTGTACTCTTCCCTGCAGAAAATTCAGTGGTAGATTACTGATGGAGAAAGGGAAACAAACCCAGGCTTTAGAGAGAATCACATGGCAAAACTTAAGCCAACTGAAGTACTTCCACTCTTTACACACATATTCCTTCTGGAGCAGTATATTTTTATTTACCTAAATGCAGATTGTTTGCCTTTCCCTTTCAAAATTACAGACTTTGTTTCTTCCATTTGCAATTCCTTGTTGCATACTTTGCAGTGTTCTTTGTTAGTTGGTACTTCATTGCCTAGACCTAAAAGACTAAAAATTATCAACCACGAGATAAAATGATGTTAGTATCGATCAGATTGCCCTGTATATTTTAAACAGAGCACATATGCTCTAAGGGACATCTCAGCCTCTCAGATAATCAGAAGCTTCTGTAAACACAGTTCTTTTTGCTATAACTATCAAAACATTAATTCAGGAAAGCTGGAACTGAATAAGTGGAGTTAACCTGTATTTGCCCTTCTCTTTACACATACATATATTTACAGAAAGTTTCTGTCTCTTCTGGTTGTGAAGATAACCTTTCAAGTATAAACTGAGGGGAATGCTGGCTTGAGTCTGGAGCCAAACACATGGAAACAATAACACTAGACATAAGCTGCCTTCATTCATCTCAGTGGGATGCTAGCAATGAAGTCTGCTTATGACAATGTAAAAGCCAGACTTGTTAACTATTTCACTGCTATGCTTTGGTAACAGAAAATCTAATGCAGCTTATCTATCCATCATAGCCTGACAGTCTTTTCCTTTGAAAGGATATGCCACATAATATGGCTATGTATCTGAAATATGTACATAACCCATCTTTATTTTTGCCTTGACCAGACTACACTTTGTTTGACTTTTAATAACTGATGTTCTGCATGTTAGAGTCTACTCTGTACTAAATGCAGAATAAAATCTTTTCTTGAATAAGTTTTCTTTTTTTTTTTTTTTTTTTCCCAAAAGACAGTTGTGGCTGAGCAATCCAGGGACTAAACTTAATCATCTTAAAGGCATAGAGACAGATACATCCGTCCAAATGTCTGTCTGTCCTGTGTTTTTTCCAGAGAATCATGTGTCAGTTCATACAGAAAGGGAATGAACACAGTGCAATCAGTCAGCAAACAGGGGCTCAGTCAAAAGACGTTTTCTCTGGTTCCTTATAGGATTCGCTAACAAGATCTGTAGGATCTGAAATCAACCTGCCTTAAACCTCTGTTGACTGGGATCTTTGGCTGTAGCCACCAAGCTGGGAAGAGTGAAGTATGACAAACTTCATGGCCGAGCAGGAAGATCCTATATTAGAAAAGAAATGTTAGGGCAATGTGCTTTGTAAAAGAAAATAACTTCTGTTTACAATGGAGAAGCAACTGCCTGTTATCCTGTCTCTGCTGTACGCATAGAGGCATCTGTTCTTTCCCTCTACCTGCCTCAACTGGAAGCAAGGGCCCTGGCTGGACACAGGAGCAGTGGTTCTTCTTATCGCCTCTCTCCAGTTCGTATCGAGATTGACAGGAAACAAATGTATTTACTAATATCATCCTTTTATGTTATTTACTCTCTGTTGCTGTCTCTGTCCTCTTTCCTCTGTCCTTTGCAAAGGAAATGAAGCTAAAAGGGAATGCGATAGCATCACTCCAAGGACTGGGCTGGGTAGTAACATCAGAGGGACACGAGAACTTGGTGTCGCTAATGCTATAGTAGGTTAAAAAAAAATGCATCCTGGATTTCTAAAAGATGCTGACCCTTCTTAATGATGAAGAGTCAATCCTGCATGGTGTCTTGGAGTTTGTTCCTAAGAAATCCTCAATAATCCTTTGCTTCATTCTTGGAGATTGTTTCCAGTTGCATGAAATGTTCCATCCAACTCAGTCCCACTGGAAAATGAGGGGACGTTTTCTTGATTTCAGTGGATTTGTGATCAAGTTTGTAACGGAGATACTAACAGCTGTGTGGAAGTCTGTGCAAAACCGCTGGCTTTTTCTGAACTGCATGAGGCTGAACAAGTCGTAGCAATAATAGTACAAAACATTTGAAATTACTTAGTCTTATCAGAGACATCTGGTACACTGGGTCTTTTTTCCAAAAGTTGCAAATTCTTTCTTCAGAAATCTTTCTCCAGGAAAACTGCACTTTCTCCCCATCAAACTGTTTAACATAACTCTTAATGATTACACATAAATGTTGTGGCATTCTCTTTCTCCAGCTGCAAGCTGCTGTATTTCAGAAAGTGTTTAGGTTTGTAGCAAGCATTTATAGAAGAAGTTTACTTTCTGAGAAGTTTCACTTAATCTAATTGCTTTTTTTCAAGCACAAAACATAATTGTGATCATTGTTTAGTTCTGGGTTTGTGTTTTTGTGAAGGCTGCTCTTGGTAGGCCTGGAGGAGGTTCTTCAGGATGGATGGGAGGTTTACGAGATTCCCTCTTCTCTTCTTTTGGCTTTTGGTCTTTATACATTACCCTCTGAAGATACAGCCCCTGAATCCAGTTTAGCACACTGCTTTACACACATTAAAACATGAATGCCTGGGTGACTGGGGAACATCAGGGAGGTAGGAATGGGGGTATGATGCCTTCCTACACTAAGGCTAGTTAGACCCTACCACTCCAGCAATCCACTCAGAGCTTTTAACTAAGTGAGGGCTCTTCCGTAGCTTATGAGAAATATGTAGGATGAGCTCAGACTAACTCCCAGGGGAAATATGTCTATCTGAGAAACACATGCTTCTTTTCATTCCCTCCCTCAACACAGACGGGCAGCTCTCTGGGACAGGGGGCTGTAAGAACTTACTTCCAGCTGTAATGTCTGTATTGGGATTGTGGGTGATCCTGTTCTCAGGTTGCCCAGGGGCTGGTTGCTCACATGGAAACTCGTGGAGAGGAATAGCACGTTTACGAAACAAGCTGAAGCAGACCAAAAATAGCCGGTGTTGAGCACAGCCTGCTGAAAGGAGAACACAGGTATACTGACGGCATGGACAATATGGATTTATATCTATTGTTTTCGTTCAAATACCTCCCAGCACTCTAGGTGGAGAACAGAAACTGTCATTTCATAAACATTAAAAACCTATTCTTCATTTAAACGGGTAAATGTAGACACAAATATCAATCCTAGTAGCACAGACTTACTAGCCTCACACCATGTATAAATAGTTTCACACCATTTGCAAGAAATATTGTATTCCCTGAGTCCAGGCTTCACTATTATGATTACTGTTATACACCTAGATAAAGTGCCAGTGCTGACAATGTTGGGAAGGTTCATACCTGTTAAACTGTCAATCAGTAAGTGATTTTCTTGTCAATCTGGGTGCTGCTGAAAAGAGCCATATCGACAGGCTTATTCCATTTCAGCTTTTTTTTTTTTTTCTGTTTTGTACTCTCTCAGTTCTTTTACTGGGTTTATAGGAAATTAAACTGTAAACTTGTCCACCTAAAAGGCTTTCTTCTAACACTGCAGTCCTGGCTGAAAGAAAAATTTCCAATGTGATTGTGTTGCGAGAGCAGCATGTGTGTGCACACATACAGACAGACAGATACACACACGGGGACACACACATGCATTTATGTGGATGACTAAAATCTCATCCATAATACTGTGTTTTTTCTATTGCTGTGATGGGAATAGTAAAAACCTTCAACTTTCCTCTAGACCATTAAATAAGGTAAAGGTAGTAATGTGGTGTTTTTCTTTGGTCTCTCCACCCGTGCCTGCAAATGTGGTTTGTCCTCAGCAGTGAAACACCTACCACTTTCTCTCAGGGTGGAAGAATTTAAAGCTCTGGAAGTTTTGGAGCTGTTTTTCTCAGGAAGATGACCATCATCAGAGGGAAGTACTTTCCTTTCCAGCATAACTAGGTTTGGCTAAATTAGTTTCTTCTGCTTCTGTCCACCTCAGCTGCTTGGGTTTCCATCCCTTCTCCAGCACTGACATGGACATTTTTACCCCAAAACCCAAGCTCTTGTGACTGAATGATCATTACTTTTACTTTTATGTTGGTACATATCTTAATTTGTGATTCTCTTGAGTGTTTCCTGGTGCTCATAACTTAGGTGTCACTATGGGGCTTTCAACACATGCATTGCAAAGAAACTGTATTTCCTCAGACTAGAGAATGCTTCCAGGGTTTACAAATCCACCAAGTCACTAAATGCTCCTATAGCAAAACTGAATGGAGCAAAATTGTATTTCATAGGGTTAATGTTTATTAGCTCAAGGCCTTGTTACTATATGGTATAGGAACTGTCATTTATGCTAATAGCTGTGGGTATGTGAGGGAACATCATTAACTGAACCACTTCAGAAAATGGTGCATCCACAGGATCCACCATAGTGACCATGTTTCTATAGAAGATTTTCTTCACTGGAGTATCCATGCACTGGTGCTGCCCACCTGGTGAACTCAATCACCTCAAATCAAAACTAGTCTGGAGTTACAAACAGCACAGAGCAGTTCCTGGGGCCACTGGGCGCATGTGTGCTGATGGACAAGCAGCAGCTTTGGGAAACTGCACAGAGTGCTCTGATGCAGGGCATAGTGATAGCACACCATCCTCTGAGCAAAGGCTCCTGTAATGGCCTTGGGGACACTTGCGTCCCATCGTGAGAATGCTGTGAGCTCCCAAGGCTGGTTGCAATGTTTGCTTTTTTTTCTCCTGTGGATACAGGAGGAAATTGGGGAAACACAAGAGTTATAATGGGGCAGGCTGTTTGCTTTTAACCCATTTAGGGTTAGCTTCTCCATACGGCTCTGCTAAACTCAATCAGAAGCTTCCAGTGTGGTCAAACCACACTGAAACACTTCTGTAAAAGTCAAAATCTCTGCTGCATGCTTTAAAAACTAACTTCCCTCCCCCAGCACTCAGGTTATAACATCGCTGCAGCTAAGGGCGAGACCACGAGCAGGACTGAGCCCAGTGTGCTCTGAGGCCTCCTGACCACTGGGCTGCCTTCGACTGGGCTGCCCGGCTGTGCCTGAGAGCACCCAGAGGTGCCTGGCAAGGTGTGGGAGGGTCCCGGCACATGGGGTCCCGCCTGCACCAGGGTATGGCTTTGGCTGTGCATGGAGCCAGGCCTACACATGGCAGAGCTCTTGGGGCAAAATGAAAAAATATTCACTCAGGTTTTTTGTTTCAGTAAGGAGAGCACTTTTGAAAGCTGACACTGATTTAGTTGCCTTGAGTTCTCCCTTTGAGCTCCTGGCACTCTGCTGGGGAGAAATCCAGCTCAACAGTCACACATTGCTTTGCAGAAGGGGTTGCTGCCTGGCAGGAGTATGCTGGGGGACACTAGGGGCACAACGGTGGCACCAGGACCTTCTGCAGATGTTACTTCCACGGGTAATATCCACCCCCTGATGAAATTAAAAGCAGGAAGATGCAAAAATAGGCTGCAACGTATGTAACTGAAGTTTTTAATAACAAACAGGCATTTTCCAAGCCTCTTGTGCTAATGGTGATTCTTGAACAAGGGAGTATCTTCAATTTATAAGGCAGGCTGTGGCTGTGGTGTGGGTGTGGCTCGGATTAAAGGAAAAAGCCTTGGCACTTCAGAGGCTGGTCAACTGCAGTACACAGTTCCTGGGGCTCAAAAGCAACAGGGCTTTGATCCAGAAGGGCATATTTTAGGGTAACATGACTTTCCTTTATTTCCACATGAAAAACAGAATGAGGACTCTTTAATGGAGGAAACTGTAGCCTGCCTCAGACTTCTCCATTTTCAGCTAAATCAGGGGCACACACAGTTTGAAAGGCCGAAGTAAGTAAAACTTCATAGTTTCTGAAATCTTTGAAATCCTCTCATGTCTTTGTAGAGATAAGGAACGTTTCCTGTCACCTACATGTAGACAGCCTTTATGTGGGGGAAAAAATGAAAGAAGCAATAAAAATAAATCCTCTGTTGGGATCTGCCTACAACAGAGTTTGTGCCTACAGTTTAAATGTTTGTTTCTGTTTACATAAATAAAACGATAACTGTGACAAGCCCTTTCAAGTGTGGATATTGTACACTCCTGCGGTGCTGTAAAGACCTATTGAAGCTGTGAGATTTTCTCCAAGCTTAGTGTTATTCCATAAAGTCTGAGGATGGCATTCTGGTCCCTGAGGCAGGTAACTGTGATAATCTATTATATTTTATGCTTTTGAAAAGAAAATAATGAATCAATTCTGTGACACCTTTAGGTCAGTTTGACAGCCAGTCAATAGTAATGGTTCAGTTTCCTCGCAGTTATGTGCCCTGACACACTATGATGTCAAATAATAGTCACTGATTTCAAAGTTGTTTTTCTAGGTTTTAATCAGTATAAGAAATTAATTTGGCTTATAAATTTTAATACAAATTTATCTGTAACTCCCTATTCAGTGTCATAGGTATACTCTTGTTTTATGCTTAAAGATCTGTATAGATAATTTGATCGTTGTTTTAGCAATTGTGAAGTGTGAAAGCCTTCTTTTAAATTCAACACATGTAGACGTTAAATGACCAGCCTTTTCATCACGTATGTCTAACCATTACAGTCCCTGTTTAGCAGATGAGACAGTCACAATTCATGGGGCCAGATGCATAGGTGAACTTCAGTACCTCAGAGACAGCTTGGTGGCTACTGAACTCAACAGGGCAACTTAGATTTCAACCTTATTCCAAAAACTACTTAGTACTCTGTGTTTAGTAGACTAGTGTCAAAAGGAGAAAATAAATATACTTGAGTTCTAATAGGAGAGCTGACTTCAGTCTCCACCATGCCCAATTTAAAGGTTTGAAACATCTAAATATTGGCAGGATGAATACAAGATCAAGCTCATTTCCCCTTTGTGTGGGAATAGCTTTACTCTGAGCACCTTCAGAAACTGGAAGCTAGAAAGGATAATGCCTTATCTAAGGTATAGATTTATGCTTATCATTAAGGTACTCAGCACTGCTGAATGCTGGGCAATTCTTCCTCCAGCAGAAATAGGTCAGTTAGGATTTTTTCTGGAAGAAATTTAGGAATTACGCGACTTAAACTAACTGTTTATATACAAAGAAACAGAACAGTCATTTTTACAAATTCTCATCTGTCCTGGTTTCAGCTTGGATAGAGTTAATTTTCTTCCTAGTAGCTGGTACAGTGCTGAGGTTCAGATTTAGTACGAGAATAACGTTGATAACACACTGACGGTTTAGTTGTTCCTAAGTAGTGCTTATCCTAAGTTCAAGATTTCTCATTTCCCATGCTCTGCCAGTGAGGAGGCACACAAGGAGCTGGGAGGCAGCATGGCCAGGACAGCTGACCCGAACTAGCCGAAGGGATATTCCATAACACAGAACGTCATGCTCAGTGTAGAAACTGGAGGAATTGGCTTGCAGGGGAGGATCGCTGCTCAGGCGTCGGTTAACAGGTGGTGAGCAATTGCATTGTGCATCACTTGTCTTTTGACTATTTCTCTCTTTTTTTTATTATTATATTCTTTTTAATTACAATTATTATTACTATTATTACATTTTATTATTATTATGACTATATTTTATTTTAGTTTAGTTGTTAAACCATTGTTACCTCAACCCATGAGTTTTACTTCTTTTTGACTCTCCTCCCCATCCCACTGGGAGAGGGGAGGAGTAAGAGAGTGGCTGCATGGTGCTTAGCTGCTGGCTGGGCTTAAACCACGACATCACCTCAGCTTCCTGTGTCGTAGAAATACATGCAGCAGTATTAATACATGTGGACCCAGAAGTGTTCCCTGCTCAGCCTCAAAAATGAGGCTGCTCATGTCTAAGTAATTAGCTGTATTCCTGCAGAACATACAGTCAGGCATTTGGAGTCCCTGTGCCAGATTGCCTGAGTCCTGGGGGAAGGAGACAAAACACAATATGAGGGAGCTAGAAGGGGCCATGTTGCCACACTGTTCATCTTTTTTTACGTGTCTCTTTTTGGCACATTTACACATAAAAATCTTGCTTCTCTCACATCTGCCCTAACCCACATCACAGTGCAAATCAATGGCCATGAGGTAGGCTGGATAGGGGAAACTGGAAATATGGCACAATTCTTCAGGTAGGGCCATTGACCACCAGAAGAGACAGTCAAGATGGATTTCTACTTTGTGATGTCTCCCAGTCAAGCCTCAAAGTCTTTCTGCAAGACTCACATTGGCTTTGGCATCACTCACGTGACTCTACAGTGAGTCAGTTTGGAAACCTAAATTTACAGAAAGCTGACCCATGTGGCAGAGCAAACAGGTCATTCCCTGCTTCAGTCCCTAAAGCGTGGGCTTACTGTAGGGTCAGGTGTACGGCAGAGCCGGTGCACATGAAGGAGCAGGACTGCCTCTCCAAGCAGGGCAGCAGAGGAGCGACATGCGCGTGGCCACAGCTCAACCTCAGCAATTGGATCAGCTCAACCAGGCTGTGAAAATGTAGTTTTGGTGACCGTGACCGCTTATTCCAACTTCAGAGTGTCTATGGAATTGCAGTCCAAACTGTAAGCCACATTTGCAACTTGGTTTTGAAATCCAGCCTCCAGAACAGAGCGTTTGCCAAAGGAATATCTTGAAACTCCTAACGGCGCAGGACTCCTAGCACTTGAAGCACCATTCTGGTTAAACTTGCTGGAAATACTGATTTGAGTCCAACTTTTCACAAAGTTCAGACACATCCAGAGCTGAAGTTTACTTTCATGATCATCTCAGCCACAAGACATACAAAAAAAGCAAGGCAGTTGTTCCATGCAATGTTCTCTCAGGCAACAGAGCAAATATAAGAAATTCCCCGATCGAAGAACTCCCCAGCCCTAACTGCTTATTCCTATTCCTAGTCTTCACTTCATTGCTCTTACTGTTCTGTTTATAGGGCTGTGCAATAAACCACATTAGTGAAATGATTCCATTTGTAAGGAAGCAAACAACAACTGCTGTGTTGAAGGACAGGGGAAAGGGGGAATCTCTTAACGAAACAATTTGATTAACAACGGAACAGAACAGAACAACCACGGCAACAAAATCAGCCTCTGTGGATGCTTAAGAAAAATACCTAGCTCAGATTTTTTCATAGGACATTCTGTCAGTGTAGCCCTGGAACATGCCACAGATGAAGGGACAGTGAAACGTTGTTTTGGGATAGAAGTGAGTTTGGGAGGAAAGTGAGAACTGAAGGACAGTGGGAAACACTTTTGCTGCTTGAGAAACAGTAATGCAGAATGGAAACCTGATGTAAAGGGCAGAAATAGGTTAGAAACTTAGTAATCACTAAAGTCCTTATTAAATCACTCCTTTCAGACTCTAACATTATGGCACAGATTCATACCTAAGCTCAGGAGTGCTTGTCTCACAAGTCCTCTTCCAAGTGATGATCAGGTAGACAAAGGTATCTTTGCAGTAGATTTCATCCAGTGAAAGAAGCAGAAGAAATAAATGCTTTCAGCATTTTACCAAAATTCTGCACTTGGTTACTGTAAGTCCGCATTCACAGGGATAGGTCAGGTTGAAAATAATGTTATTTTGTAAGAAATTCAATTTTTCCTCCAGATTTTACCTACATGATTTCTTTGTAAAGAGCTATCACACTGTTATTTGATTTTATTAGTTTGTTGGGTTGTTTTGTAGTTTGGGGCATTTTTTAATTAATGAGAAACGTGATTTTTCCCTTGTGTTCTCTCACATCAGTGTGTAAGAGAATTTATGTACAAGTTTCTTACTATTTCAAGTGACAGAAAGAGATCAAGTTCAGAAAGTTACTGATTTTTCACATAACAGTATGCCAGCAACTGGGACACAACACACATGTTTTTTCCAAGAATAATGTTACTGATCTCTCTGTGTATCAAAGAAAAGATAGTGATATAATCAGTACACTTAGGATGGCTGTACACCAGGAAGGAGAGAACAAACCATTGATCGGGTAGGAAATCACAGACCCAGCCACTGCACTTTAGGGCATCCACAGAAGTCAGCTTGAAACGGAAAGATCTGGAACTAATTTCATCACATCTGATCTCAAAAAAGCATCTCACAATGCCGGTTGGCACCAGATTGCAGCACCATCAAGCCTCATATCTGCCTCTGGACCTGTTGCAGCAGCATGAAACATTTTGGGATTCAGTACAGAGATGTGTGGTTTGATGGTGAAGGTTGTCTCCAGTACCCTGACCTTTATACCATGAAGAAGATCGTGGCCATCATGGTGCCTGAATTGACAGGGCTGCACCACTACACATTCAGTGGTCAAACCCTCAGAACAGATTGCTAGGGCAAGTTTTTCATTTGGCCTTAATTACGCAGGAAGACCACTGTAATCACAGTCGTTATTTACACATCTCCTGGCATCGGCTCAAATCCGTCTTTCTTGCTACTTCCTAGAAGCCGTTGAAGTGTTTTCATCTCTTGGTAGGCTGGTGCTCTGTTGGTATTTTCAATAAGAATGGGTGTTCAGGTTGCTGCCTATACTATTTAGGATACTTGTATTACTGAAGCATTCCTTACTCTAAGTATCATTTACACTCACATGCCAAAAAGTTATGATACTTCCAGAAGTACAACTCTGCTATTACACTCCTTTGAAAAGCATAACAATGAACAAAATATTTCTGCTGTATTCACTGTTTTGCAGACAAGCTTTTTAATGTTCAAGAGGAAGATGAGATTTACATTGAGCCTCCTCCTTTTTTTTTTGCTAGAAAAGCAATATGATCTATTTCCGTGTTATAAAACCCAAAGTCCCATTACACTTAGAGATATTAAATCCGTCCAATAAATTATCATTAGAGTAAATGAACACACTTTAAGCAGATCTCAGAAGACTGTTCAGGATTCTCCCACGGAGATAATTTTAAATGAGTTTTGCCCTTCCCCTGGGATTCATATCTTTTTCTTCAAGGCGGCTAATTACAAATGTAACTGTAAAAGTATGTACCTATCCATAAAAACAGTTCTTCCTCTCTTCAAGGAAAGATCCTATTACAGATACTGGCACAGATTTTCAGCTGTCAAATCAACAGATGACATAGTATATAGAAGCCATGTAATATTTATTCAAGTCTCTACCTTCCACACAAGAGGCAAGCCAGCTCAAAAACATCTGGAGGGCTAGTATACTTGTAAGCAGTTAATAAAGACAGCAACCTGGAACCCAGGTGCAACTGTACAGATATTTGCATATACTGACTGCCCATATACTCATATCTTGCATATAATATTACATTGTATTTACCCTTCTATAGATCCCCATATGCCTAATATGTTCAAATCTTGTCTAAGAGAGCAGAATCAGGAGGGACCCCTCCTGTGTTATAGGGAAAGGGGAGACAAGTCTACAGCCTCCAGCAGCAGAACTGGCAGCAGACTTGTGCTGAAGATTGCTGGGTTTGCTTTTTCATTCAAAGTGAATATTTGCTAGTGTGGGTTTTCTTTTGGTTTTGTTTTTTGAGCTTTTTTCTGCCAACCTTAAAAAAAACATCCAAAGAAAACTGTTTTTTCTTAATAATAGGAAATTATAAAAGTAATACACACCACTAATTCAGGTTTACTTCTAGATTCAAAATTTACTTAAAGGCAGTTAGCTTGCTAGGAAGAATATTAAAAAAAAATGAAATATTCTGCATAGTTTTAGCTTTTGGAAGTGCTCAAAATGGCTTCAGTTGATTTTAAGTGACATATTTTGGGAATAAGATCTGACAAACTTAATCTTATTCTAACTCTGAATGACTTTACAGCTAGAACGAGGATTAAAAAAAAATTAAAAAATCTGGAAGCAGTTGACAAGTCTAAGAGCTTAAGTGAGGACTGGGAGACTGGTGAAGTCTAGCAGATCATGGTATCTGCAATGAGAAAAAGGGAACATCTTTGCTGTATACAGAAGTCTGAAACCTGTAACTTGTTGCATATCTAACTGGTCCACTTGAAACACCAAGCAGAAGGTTTGCTGAGATTGCAGAGAGCCTGAAAAGAATTGGCTCCAAAGCAGGAAGGGACTACAAAACATTTTTGATTTTACAGAAAAATATGAAAGAGAACAGAAAACTTTTCATAACACAGAATTCAGGGCTCTGCTGCTCAAGTGAAGTTTATAAGCACAGATATTGGAAAGCTGCAATTGCAGCATGTGATGTGCTCCACAAATAAACCAAATATCAAGCAGAAAGCGTCACAAAGAACACACACCTCACATGTTTTAATATGTCAAACAGTTTCACAGCACTAACGCTTTTCCTTTCAAGAACAAACACTGTAACAACAGAAAGAAACAAAATTGTGAAGATGTTTGGTTGGCCTCAAAGTAAAGCTATCGTTTTAAGGCCCCTACCTGAGAATTTCATAGGAACTAACTTCCCCCTCCTAATACAGATTAATTGATAGAGAACCCTGTAACTTCTCTATTAACGCTTTAATTTCAAGCTCAATGAATGAACTTGATTGAGGATGTGCTGTTTCAGTAAGGCCACAGCATGATTATCAGGTCAAATATACATACATATGAAGTTATAGAAAACTTTAGGTCTTCCAAAAACGTACAAATCCTCACTTCCCACGCAAGGCTGCAGAAGTTAATATACAACATGTGCTAAGTCGCCAGGCTATAAAGAAGGATATCGTGTTTTGTTTGGCAGAGAACAACAGAGAGCCTCAGATAGGTTGGCAAAGCACCGAATGCCAAAGGTTTAAAGAATTACAACCTCCAGCCAAAGGAGAACAAAAAAAGAAGGAAAGTGATGTTTTTCAGAATTCTGCCAGGACCTTAAGAATTACTAACATAAATCGGTTTTGAAGAGGGAGAAACACATTTTGCAAACAGAGGGAAAGGGTAGAAGCAGGACTTTGGCACTTTCAAAGACTCGAGTTATTTGCAAAGACTCCTGAAGCGAGAAGGGAACCCACCAGCAGCACCAGTGATGGAAAGAATGATGCTGTCCACAGATACGGTGATTTCTATGTTAACCATTTGCCTAAAATCATACATGGATCATTCTTCCTTAAAAGAGAGAGTATGCTTGTTCTCTAGACTAATGAGTATCTCTTCAGGACCTACCTAGATCAAGTTTGTGTATAAAACAGACTGAAGATAAATGCCTGGTACTCTTTGTGACCAACACACATGTATGCATCCTCATGGCCTTATTTCAGTACAACAGGAAACTTATCTGTACGTACAAGCCATTCCAGGTACTGAGTGTTTCTTGGAAAGAACGTCAGTCCCATAAGAGTATCTCAAAAGATATTTGCATCCAAATGCAGCTTGTGTTGAAAAAAAGCATTTTTCCCCCCAAAATTAATAGCCTGCTGTGGCCAGACAAACAAAACAAAACAAACAAACAGAGATGTCTCAATCAGGCCAGAAAAAATGCAGCTTATTGTACATTCTGCTAAACCAGACCATTGGTGGATGGATTGATAAGATAATTAAAGCTTTTATTCAGACCTTTAAAACCCTGACCTACAGATGTCTTTCAAAGAGATAGTGAGCACAAACATTCACACTGAATTCAAGATCAAGTGGGCTCAGACACCCACACACTTTTCACATGGAACAAAAAATCTTAATAAAATAACCCTGAGCTAATACACAGAGACAAGAACTGATGCCTAGAATCAAATGCATCTGCTACTAATGGAGCAGAATTGGTGCATAGTTCATCAAGGGGAAAAACCACCACCATTCAACGCAACTTTGAAACACACACGTAGCATAATATTCTCTGCTTGTTGACAATCTTGAACAACGCAGCTTTGCTGTCTTCTGTGGAAAACAATGCATCCAAGCTCTGCTATGGAAGCTGCAAAGGCCTGTGTATTTGAAGGTAGTAACAGCTTAGCGAGCAAACGTGTCAATACATTTTCTTGGTTTGTGAACACTGTATGGTAACAGCAAGGATACAACAAGCCTGATGTCAGTATAGCTGGGTTTATGTTCCTCAGTTGAGAATTTTCCCCAATGTCTGTTGTTCAACACGCTTTTACCTCTGCTTCCTGAATGAGACACTTCCTCATCATCTGTGTTTGACCTTTTAAAGTATGTTTTGCTGTACTTTCTGTATTACCCAGATACTTAATTTTGAATGATTTGTCCCCTTTTTATGGATAGTTACCTGGAAACAGTGTGATCAGTTAATGCAGAACATCCTGTATGCTAAAATAATGCCTGTGCCCTTTGAGTGGATTTAACCTGAGCATCAGATTGGCACAGATAATTTAATTAACCGGTTGCCCTGTCTTGATCCTAGGTTTAGAATCTTAAAAAAAAAAAAAAAAAAAGTTATTTTCTTCAGCGTGGCTATTCCTAGGATGAGAAAAGGGGCTTATGGTCTTTATCAACAGAACTACTACAATGATTTTCAGAAACTAAAAGTGTCCGTTTAAGTACGTTAAAGCAATTAAGACCTATCTTTCTGGTCTAAAACATGAACTGAAAGATTGTATCAACTGTGCAATGGAGTGCCAAAAGAGATGTGCAGCTACAGCACTGCTGAGAGACAGTGTTTTTTCAGCTAAATATGGATCAGCCATGTCCATAGTGTTCTGCACTGAACAAGTCCTGTCCTTCAGCAGAAAGGAACACCATTCAATGCAATTATGCTGCACCTAGTTCTAAAGATAGCTCAGGAATATCCTCATCTTCACTCCAGAATGAGGTGCTGGCATACCCTAAACTCTTTTCTTGAACTAGAGACCCATTAAGAATTTCCATGTTTCCAGTCCTCTCTCTCCCCTCATCTTCTAGAGAGATTTATTTTCTGAAATGCAGCATGGCCAGCATGTTTGCTTTACTCAAAACCCACCCGGACGCGTTCCTGTGTGACCTACTCTAGGTGGTCCTGCTCTGGCAGGGGGGTTGGACTAGATGATCTTTCAAGGTCCCTTCCAACCCCTAACATTCTGTGATTCTGTGATACGTGATGCCTGAAGACACTGGAGAACATCAATGAGCACTTATTCATTCTCTGTGTTGCCATTACGACACTACCATAGGCACTACATCTAGGAAGTCTTGTGATGAGACAGCATGTAGTGGGCTGGGGAGGGAGGTAGAGGCAATAATACAGACACAAATATATGGATAAAGTGTTTTGTCATATACTTTCTTGCTATTCTATACACTGGAGAATGAAAATATATTGATGTAGGAATTTAGGCATCTTATGCTCATCCAAGTCAATGGTAACATACTATCTCGTCTTGAAAACACTGCAGTGCAGAAGCACACTGGGTTTCAGAATTTGGATCTGTGGAGCACATTCAGGGAAGGTGAACACCCAGGGGCGTGTCTGGTGTTCCTTTGCTTCTCTTATATGAAAGCCTTGAGCCTTCTTGCATTCCATGAAGACAGCTACAGAGTATTTCTCCTTTTATGGATCAGCAGTTAGAAAACTCACTCAAGATGCAAGAAACTCTCTTCTGAGAGAATTCAACCTCCAAAGTTTCTGACTTGTAGAAAAGCCAGGCCCAAAGAAAGCATCATTTAATCATAGCTCCAAAGTCAAAATGACTTGTGCAAAAAGCAGCATTAGCCTTTGACCAACTGTGATTTGCAGAGGCAATAAAATTAATTTTTTTGCTTTTTTTTAAAATTCAAGGCTCAAGAACCTACTTTCAGGATGTCAAAGTAGAGAAACTGGAGGGAAATGGAGCACCTCTCAGCATGCACCTGCCAAGGGGTGCTTGAGAAGTAGTTTAAACACATACATTAACTTTTATTAAAGCGTGCTTTAAGAAGGTATTATGTTCAGTAGGCTTCCAGTGTAATTGCCTCACTTATGTCATAGAAAATTTAGGAACAACACTAAAGAATTTTCATTCTTCCAGGCAATCAAAATTTAAGTACAGTGATGCCTCCATCCCTGGAAGTGTTCAAGATTACGTTGGATGGAGCCTTGAGCAACTCATCTAGCGGGAGGTGTCCCTGCCCATGGCAGGGGTGTTGGAACTAGATGGTCTTTGAGGTCCCTTCCAACCCAAACCATTCTATGATACTAAAATTCACAACACTTAATTCCAATTTACCCATGTAACTCTCAGCTACCCTGTGCAGAGCAGTATCTTGGCTGCTGAGAAAGGAAAAGTTTACCTGATAAAAGTGTGCATAGTCAAAAGAGCAAAATCTTTCTAATGCTTTTTTATAGCATTCATATGATTTTAAGGGAATTACTTCTTCACTAGGGCATTCCAAATGATGTATCCAAACCACACAAGTAGATCATCATTCTACTTTAAATTATTTGGCCTGCTATTTCAATAGGACTTTTCCAGAAGACTAGTTGTATTAGGGGCTTGGGGAGAGGGGTTCAGATTGCCTAAACCAGGCCTTTTAAAATCTCAAAAATGCATTCCTACCCATGCGTATAACAAGGGCTTTTTGTTCCATTTCAGGACAGTGACAGTGTGCTACAACTGCCTTATTTGTTTTGCAAGGGTGGGGTTAATAAGTGATTTATTTCTCAATACACTGCTTTCAAGTAGCACAAGCATTCTGGCATTAAAGGACAAAGGTCAACATGAATGTATGAGTTGCTAATATTTTACCCTGAGCTACACATGCTCTTTCAATATCTGGTATTTGTCATGTCTGCAGCTATTTTCACTAGGATCTTTATCTATTGTCTGCTTCAGACCATAAAAAAGGAGACTCAGTGGTGGTATGAAAACTGAGAGATAGGAGGGGACGGGAAAAAATTAAAAAAAAAAAATCAATAAAAGACTTTTTAAATTGCACTGGGTTAGAACTTGCTAGTTGTTGTCTCCCTGTTCCCATCAATAGAAGGAAGCAAGAGAACTCACACAACTTGCAAGGGCTCTCTCAGAAGTAAAAGAAGTGCCAGGTCATCCCATCAAGTTTTATAAAGCAACAACTTACAGAGGGACTTTGCATTTCTAAGTAAATAATTCTGCACAGTCTCCAAGACTATCAAATTGGGATTTCATGATGAATCAGAAAAAACCTCAGCAGTGAAAGTAGGGATAATAAAAAGCAATAAAATCATAAAGCAGCTGCAAGAAGCCTGACAATAGCACATTTGAAGGATGCTTCCAAGTATTTTTGGCAGAGAAATAACACACTGAACCCCCACCCCCCACAGACCTCACCAAGCTGAGAAACTCCAAAGGAATTTACAAACAAACCCTCTGTCCATAACAGAACTTCAGGCAGAAGTGAAACAATAAATAGGACTACGCATAGCAGCAGGACCACAACAGTGGTTTGTAACAACTCTTCAGTGCTTCATGGGTAACACACAGCAGCGTTACACTGGCCTCACCACCTGGGGTTGGAGAATGTGGACAGAAGGAAAAAGACGTGAAATAGTGAAAAGATCAAACAAGACAAAGTATTTTGCAGATACTTCCCTTTGTTTTTTTTTAACATAGCATGTAAAGTTTTACCCTGAAAAAGTAGTCACATTTTTATCACTGGCTTAAGAAGGTGTCCTTGCTGGAGCAGTAGCCTAAGAACTCGACAGGAGTAAAGCATCAAATGGTCAAGGCTGCTTTGAATTACAAACTGTTCTCCTTTTAAAAATCTGAGAATATTTCCCAGTTGTCTTACTAAGCAAGAACTCATTTACTCACTACTTGAACATTAATACCGAAAAGACTGGGGACCTTCAATATGGAATACTTCAATAATACTGCTTTTAAATTAGCATAATTTGTACCCTGAAAAATAAGCGCCATAAGTAGCAAGGAGAAAGACCACCAAAGAAAAACTGTTTGAGAAGCCTTACTCTCAGTACTGGTACCACATTAAGTGACCTCTGCCTCTCCCCACCCACTGTCACCACTGCACTCAGCCCATGACAGAATGAGAGCACAAAGCCTTTTTGCTGCATTATTCCAAGACCCAGATCAATTCCCCAACCCCGCCTGTTATGTCACCTTTGACTGAGTTACTGGCACAGGCTGAGGAGATGTGAGGGCAACAGAAAAGAAGTAAAGAAAGCAATGCTTCAGCTGACCTTATGGAGAGCAAAGTTCATCCAGTGCTCTCAGTGTCTGGGACTGGTCTTCCGCCAGGTGAGATGAGGATACTCTGAACACATTTTAGCCTTAAGAAACACACTTCAAATTCCTTGGGGCATCAGTGATTTTAATGACCATTCAGGAGTTCAGGAAAAAGGCTGCAGGAGTTCACTGGGTATTTTCTGAGCTTCTTTTCTGAGCTTCTTTTCAGAGAAATCAGAACCTTGTTAAGTGCTTGCTAACAAGGCTTTCGGCTCCAATGTTTTGCTGAACAGTTTCTCCAGGGCCTTGCACATCTTTTGTATTAGCTGTGTTTAGATTAACGAGAACTATCATGTGTTTAGATTAACAAGAACTATCAGGCAGCCTTGTTTACGATGTTTCATTGCGAAGGAACAGAGCTGAGTGAGATCATACCTCTTCTGTTTGTTCTGGAGGCAGTGTCCCTGCAAGGGTGGCAGCCTAACAACTCCCACATAACTTCCTGCATGAGGAGTAGGAAAGAGGTGGAGCCCCCGATTCCTCTTTTGCTGTCTCCCACTCCCTCAGAGCCACAGATTCATGCTTTGCAGAAATGACTCCAGGTTCTGGTCAGGCACAGAAAACTGGTCATGCCCACCAGTTCACATGGAGCAGAACTACACTGCATGCTGCTCCACAAACAGAAGTGATCCACCAAAATAAAGGGAACAAAGGAGTGCACCCTAGGCAACCTTGCAACATCTGAAACTCTGTAAATACCTTACCCAAGGGCCCTTCTTGCAGAGTTCAATACTGATAACTCACACATCCTCTTGTTGGAGAGCTCAAGTAGGAAATGCCATGGCTAGGACTGCACAGGCAGGACCTGCTTGTTTTTAAACAAGCACAGATGAGACTGCTGTGAGGAAAAGAAGGCTCTGGTGAAGCAAGCTCTCCAGGACTAACAATGAGAGTCTTATTGTTGCACCCTCTGAATGTGACCAGCAACAACCACAAGTTTCCCTTCTACTTCCTTTCTATCACATATCTTAGTTTGTCTTAACATTAGAGTTCAACTCCCCACTGCTGGGATGCATCCAGCCAGCACCTCAAAAACGTTGTTTCATTTACAAACAAGCTCAGCCTACCTGAGACCTAATTTTAAATCAACCTGAGCTGAACTCGGTCCTGGCAAGACGGCTACTGAAAGCTGAGCAAGGTCGTTTCAAGCCAGCGTGTTATAAGAGACTTGCCTTTAGTTGTGATCTGTCTCAACACTTGTCCCTGCAGGAGCTACCCTAAACGTTTGTCAAGGTTTGTATCGCTCTGGGCTTCAAAAAAACAGACCAGTCACGGTATCATGCACTGTTGCTCCTTTGTGGTGTGCCTAGACACGCTTACCACACACTAACAATGAACATGATAGGGACATGCCAAGACCTGCATTACAATTCTCCTAGCCTGCTTGCAGAAGACAACTTAGCATTCGGAGAAAAGAAAGCAAACAATGAATCCATACCAAAATGGATTTGTAATAGTACTGGAAATAGTTTTAGTATTAAAAATAGAAATTTGTAAAGGAACTTTTCACACCATCACGTAGCACAGAGAAACCAGAAGAGGCACGTATGCAGTAAGGAATGATTGTTGCTGTCACATAAAGGCTTAACTCATGTTCCAAAATTTCAGTTCATCGACTTAGAAATTATAAGATGTTCAGGCTCTCCATAGCAACTTTCATTTGGAGGTGCTGATTTGCAGAATTGCTGTTTGTCTGCCTCTCAACATCAAATCCCAAATGGCTCTTTCAGATTAGGCACTCAAAATAGCTCATATCTTAAATTTAACCCATCGTTTTTAAGACTTAAGGCACCATCCATCTGGGAATAGGAAACATTAGTTAGGTAAACAGAACAGAAAACACTTTTGTCAAACTTTACAGATACCAGGGGTTGGATTTTTTTTGTTCCTCAAAGCCTGCTTCCCTCTGATGCAGCAAACATAGCTTTAGGCAGAGGCATGAAGAATGGAAGTGGTTTTCCAAACAAAATCAGTTTAGGAGCTTATGGGAGTCTTAAGAGTTGTTCCCTGCATGCAGTCCAGGCTAAGAAACACCAGCCTGTGAGGGGTAAACAAGAGAAAGTTTAAATTAGGCTAGACAGAGACCATATTGGCCCCGTTGGACTGCTGCCGAAAGCTAAGCAAGCTCTTTTAAAGGCACCACATACAAGAGACCTTCACTAAGGTTTGCAGAGCAGCACAGCCTTGTAGTGGTGCTTCTTCCTCATCCCGTAAGTCAAACACATACAGCACAAGTACTTACTTCTGCAAAACACAGAGCTGTGATCTCAGCACCAGTGACCAAGGCACTGTTTTTCTCGTGCTCTGTGTGCACACAGAGTCACGGGCTCCTGCTGGTTGTGGGCAGAGGGAACAGGCATTTATGTATCATTCCTGTGTTGCCAATGGTTTAGACCAACACCTGGTCTGACGAGAATGCGCCACCTTTATTAGTTCTAATGTTTCCCTTTATATGGAAGAAACATGTATGATTCTGCAGGGCAGTTCTAGCAATATCTAGGGTTTTTTTCCTTAAAAAATAGATAAAAGGAGAGCATCTAGGTTTTTGATTTTCAGGTGCATAGCACAGTTTTTTTTAGACTGGTAATATACTTATCTGCAGTTACAGCAGCACTGTCTATTCGCAAATAGTGTTACCACTCACTGACCACGGAATGAAAAAACATTGCCAAAAGATAGGAAAGAAAGGGAGGGAAGGGGAACAACCAAAAAACCCCGCACAGTGACGGAAGTAGGGAAGCATGCCCCTTTCGTTTGCGTAATGAAAAGGTTAGCGTGAAGACTGTTAGCACAGAAAAAGATTCCATTCAAAAATCTGTGGTGTTTAAGTCTCTTTCTGTCAATTGGAGCTGTCAGAAATCTCCCTCATAATTTCAGTCTCCACAGAAAGGTAGTAAGTAGAAACTTTAAAAGAATGTTGCTATTGTGTTTAAAAACCTTCCCGACTGAATAAGGTCTGTGTCAGCCACACAGCAGCGTGGTTTTCTGACTCATAACCCTTCTCACTCACTCTGATCTTCCCTTCACTTCAAGCCCAAATGCTGATTTGTCTGTCTTCAATTGCTTGCTAGTCTGAAAAAGAAGAGAGTAAACTGCTTTTAAAATATTGAGTCAATTTTGTTCTAGGCTTAATACAGCAGCATGATACAATCTGCAATGATAGAGAACTTTTTCCTCCACCAGCTAAGTCTCTGGGGCATTTTATGGAATGCAATATTGTTAAAAGCAGCATCACATAAAGAAAGTTTTTAAAATAGATTTTAAAAAACAAAGAGCAATTCAGCATATGCATTATCCATGTGGGGCTGGTTTGGCAAATGCAACATGGAATTGCTTAAAGCTTGCCCACAGCTCTTTTTTTTTTTTCTTCCCCCCCTTCTACTTCTGGCAGCATGATCATGGAAAACATTAGGCCTAGACTATTAATACAAGCTTCTAACCTAGGAAGTTATTCTTTATTTCTGCCTGCTGCTATCCAGCTTCAACAGCTAGTTTTGACAGGTCATCTGTTTACAATGAATGCCATTTCAAAAAGATGTGGTATTCTCTAAGGTAGGTTGAAAAGCATTAAACACTTCAGTAAATTTACTGCTGACTGTGGTATATAACCTCTTTTTAAATAAGCTCATATAATTCCCTGTTCCATTTGCGTGTATTCTTAGAGAGGTGATACAACATAATGACACAAGCAAGCCAGAAAAAAAGGTAAAGATTTTTAAGGATTCTTTTACTAGCAAAAAAGTAGCAAAACTGTCACTTAAAAGACAACATTTTCCAATGGCTGGATCCATTCATAGCTTTAGTGAACTAAAGAACCATTTTCAGGTGGAAACTACCTCACTTAAAAAAAAAGAGCACTGGTTAACTCAAGATACAGCTATAGAGGGGGAAGAAATTGCAGCTACTCTCTTGCTGCAGGATGGGGAACGCATGTTTTTGGTGGTGCTGAGGAAACAAGGGCAATGGCTGTAGTTTACCTAATCCCTTTCCCCTGCAAATCCATCATTCTTGCCTGGGCTTCAACCATACCCAAGAACAGATGTTTACATTTGCATTTACAATTATATTTATTGAAGTCATTTGAAATGAATTATAGTATGATCAAATATGGTTAGTCTCCATTTTTGATGTCTTCACCTCACAAATAGGTAATTATTACAAATTATTACATTTTTTAAAAAAGACACCCCTTGGTTGGTAACTGCATTGATAGCATGTTCTGTTTCTGCATGTTCTGAATAGTATCTTACAGATACGTATGTTTGCAACATCTGTTAACCATAGATGATAACATTTTCTAATACAGTTCAATTTACAGATTTCCAAATCCCACTGAAAATTTGGCTAAAAACAGCCACATCATCCATCTTAAACCATTAGCATATATGTGAACAGAAGGAGTCAATTCTAGGCTCTGGGCAAAAGAAATTCTGGACACTGAAGTCCCTTTCAGATTTTTTTTTTCTGCCCACACACAAACTCATGTTCCCAAAACGCTACTTACTGGAAGAATGGGAAGCTGTATTTTCAGTGGGACTTGCAAATACATAAATTCAAACCCAGTTATAAATTCAAGGTTTTGGCCATAATTTCAAGTCCATTTTGAAGTAGCTTTTCTGCTAAAAGGAAATGGCTGCTTCTCTCTGCTTACTTCTGTCCCCCTCAAAAGACCAGCCAAACATTGCATAGTCACTTGCAGAACAGAACAGAAGATGGAATCCAAATTAAATGAAAAAAAAAAAAATAATCCTGACTCTTCTCCCTCCCCTCCCCAAGAAATAGCTGCTGATATTAATTCATATTTATATTCCTGTTGAACCAGGAGAAAATAACAACGCAAAAATCTATTTCCATCTGTACACAGACCTACAGCAAGTGTTTCCAAGAATGTCTTGGTACGGGTCCTGCAGCTCACGAAATGGGAACATCTTATATTTCTACCTGAGCAGAAGATAGTTGTTTACACCACAAACCAGTCTGCAAAATACCTGAATGCTGCATTTTGGAAATGCTCTTCAGTATCCTGAGCTCTTCCTGAGACAAATCATTCACAAACTCCTTATGGAAATGACAAAAATATCAAATGTTTTACAAGGTCCTTCATAAAAGAATGGAAATGGTAGTAATAAATGAAATACAAAAAAAAAATAATAAAACACCCTTTAGATTGATGGACAGCATGAACATTAAAAAAAATATCTATTGTTATTCTTAGATTTCAGGTTTTTAAAAACTGGGTGGTGACTGTCAGTGTTTGGAATAAGCAAAAATCTTTTCTTGGATAGGTAAATCTAAAAGCAAATTATGCTTGAAATATGGATCAGCTCTTTAAGGACAAGGGCAAGAAACTTCCCTCCTCCAAGCATAAACACTAAGCATAAAGTAACTTTATAAAAGGCACTAGAAATCATCATGTCTTGCGGAGTAAGTCTGCACAAGCTGTACAAGTGTGAGCAACAGCTTTTCTTAGCGGGAGGAGGGTGGGGAGAAGCAAACGCTTGTGCCCACAGAACTTGCATTGTTAATTCAAGGAAAGTTGCCCGAGTAGTGAGGCTACATGCACACATAGTTATATATTTTAGTATTACACCTCCCTCTAATAATAGAAGAGATATTCATCAATCCTCAGCAGGATATGAGTAGCATTGTCATTTTCAATAAATGATCTGAGGTGGCGGCAAAAACGTTAACCTTTCTGCTTATCTGGAGTGAGTCGAGGGTTAGTTTCACTTACGCACATTCCTGGATTTCATTCACATACGAATGAATGTCTAGTCTCTAC
This sequence comes from Leptosomus discolor, assembly GCF_034619465.1. Taxonomy (NCBI): domain Eukaryota; kingdom Metazoa; phylum Chordata; class Aves; order Leptosomiformes; family Leptosomidae; genus Leptosomus; species Leptosomus discolor. The sequence continues at coordinate 74,191,850 of NC_141392.1, read as the reverse complement.
ATTTTCCTGCTTCGTGCTGAAGTGAGCCAAAGTCACAAACTTGGATCTTCTCTATACCGTTATCTGAGAAATTCAGCTAACGAAGAATAGTTCTTGATCTGCTTGTAATAGTTAGCGGCAGAGATTACAGGTTACTTGAACAAACGTCCTGTAATAGATACAAACAAGGTACAGAACATCTTTAAAAAAAAAATAAGTTGTACATACACTGCAAATAAAGACATATATGTTACCTTCAGTTTTATGAAGTGAAAACTTCCGTAGAAAAAAAAATTAGAGTGCCAAACTCCTTACAAGCATCAGTGTCACTGACCTCTCCCCACCCTCTTGGTACAATCCTGCAGCTTTTCTACCACTATCCCAAATCCAACTTTTATCCTCTTCACCCTAGAGCTGGCAGGTATTAGATTCACATGGGAGACTGCACTCCTGCTCCCAGATGTTGTCTCCAAATCCATGGTTCAGTCAAGAAAAGAAAAACACAGCACGTCCTCCCCAAGCCTGTACAGGTCACAGAAAGCATCTCTGAAGTTTCAGGTGCTTTAAGAGGTGTCCAGAGAGCACGTATGATTCACTGAAAGGTGAAATAAGTTAATTTTCATAGCACCCTCACCCAAATACTCTTCCCCATCCTCACAGCAGTCAGCTACAAACCAAGAGCCTTTTACAGCACACAAAGGCTGCAGAGGGGCTGCCTGCTGTTGTTAGAAATATTAAGTGAAATGGCTTTCTTCTTTTTTCTAAAAACAAACAAGCAGGCAAGCAAAAAACCAAAAAAAAGAAACAAAAAAAGGGAGCTGATCCAATCTGGGGAGAGGCAACAGGGGACTAGAGAAAGGCAAACAGACCATTTGGCCAGAGCATGGTCCTAGAGCATTTGTACCTTATCTGTGTCCACTCAAATAAAACAAAAAACCAACGCTTCACCACACGGGTACTACTGGAGTGAAGAGGTTCTCAGTCTAGCAAAACCACACTGACCTGTTAAAGAACCTCCCAACAGCAACAGTCTAATTCGTATAAAAACCTCAGTATTTTATCACCTTAAATACTGTATTTCAGTCCACTAATTCTACTCACACACTTAAGTCTGCATTCCCAACAGAACCAGCAATTAATCCACAAGCTATTTAAAATTAACAGCATCTTGAACTACAGAGAATCCCCAGCTTCTTCCTAAACTTCAGTCTAAAAGGTAACAGACTTGAAACAGACAAGAGTTTATACTACTCCCTGTAAAACGGAATTGTAAGGCTTTTCTGTAGTCATATATAGGAAAAAGCTAGCAGAGTGTCTACTGGGCAAATTTATGGCCAAAATAGATTATTACGCAAATACCAGGGAAGCGCTAGTTAGCTGGACTGAACTGCAGCAAAAAAACCCAAACCAAAACACCCACCAAACAAAAAAAAAAAACCCAAACCAAAAACCTGATTTTTCAATACTGAGTCAGACAAACCCTACTGGGAGCCTTACGGGTACTTTCCTGGAAGGAAGAACACAGCACTAGTACACACGTGTTGGAAAATCCCACTGTGTCTCTCCCTGCACGTTTAAGAATCTAACCCTTACTAAGTTTACCCAAGAGTCCAAATGGAGGAGATGACTCCAAGATGAAATGTTCAGCAAGATTAAGAAAAAAACAAACAAAATAACCCCCAAGAAAACTTATTCTAAAAAGGCATTAAGAAAACAAAACTTTCCCCCTCCTACAGACTGAAGTACCCCTAGTTTTAGTGAAAGTTCTCCCCATTGGAAAAAAAGTCAAATTAGTCCACACACGACAAGCCTTCAGAGAATCTACCATTTGGACAGAACAAATGCAGAAATAATTCCAAGTAGTGCGTTAGAATTTTAACACAAATTAATCAATTAGGTCACAGACCACAATGCCAGAATTTTATGGAAAGGAGAGAGAGTAGTTTAAAAAAAAAAAAAAAAAGAAGTAGTAACATTTCTTTTTTTAAAAAAAAAAAAAACAACTAACCAGCAATGCAGTTCTGCAAACTTCTGTACTCATGGCTCTGAAATCTCGATACCAAAGCTTGTGCATTTCATTACGTGTCAACCTGTAAGACAACTGTTGTAGACTGAGAAAGAAAAAAACAGAACGCGCGCACTCAGGTCTCCGTTTCCATTCAGGCACCAGAACGAACGAATGAATCAAAGGCAGCAGGCAATAAACTCCTTTCTTTTTAAGTGGGACAAAGTTTTATATTGCTCATAGTTGTAAAGAATCAGAATGGGTTTTAAGGTAAATCCAAACTTTCACTTCCTATCCTGCAAGCTTTGAAAGATGACCGCATACAGTTTTCACGAGCAGATAATGAATCAGACTTTTGCGTAGATCCTGATGGTGGGAAAGGTTCCTGGGCAGTACAAGGCATCTGACTGCAGAGTTTTGAATCTTTACATTCAAATGCGAGTTCATGCAACCACCCTAATCCAACGTCTCCTCACCCACCCATTCAGCCTATTCAAGGCTCCCGTACATTTGTTTGCACCCCATGCAGAGGCCAACGAAATGTGGGGAGTCGATGAAAGCCACACAGTTCAACTTGTGCCTTCGCCAGCTGTCCGTTTAGTCCACTAGCTACTCATAGTAAGGGTCAGTTTGCTTAGTTTCTATGGAGTTTTTCCTCTTTGTAGTTCAATGATGGACAAAAGACAACCAAGTGCAATTTTTTTTTTTTTTAATAAAGATAAAATTACAAAAAAGGTAAAATCAGCTCAGGAAAGGCAAATTACTTTAATAGATCAGTTTAGACATTTAACATAATAACTCACATCCATTTTTAAATACTATTACATAAAGCATGGTGAAGAAAGGAATTTCTGCCTCATAATTAGAAAACTCACAATACAACTTGCCAAAAACCAGAACAAAGCCGTTTGAAAATAAATACGGTCCATGCCAAATAGTACAAAATGAAACCAGCAGTCTCTCTCTCTCTCTCTCTCTCTCTCTCAATACGAAAACTTTTCTTCTTTTAGGTATTTCTCCATCTCTAGTATTATGTTCTGCAGTTGATGAGAGGCTATGTTTTGTTCAAGGATTGCTGAGCTGTTCTGATTTTGCTCTGCACAAAAGCAAGAATAAACTGTTAAGTTGTTTCATTTTTTTGATTAACTGTTTTAGAAATGCAATTCTGAATTACTACTGTTATGAGTCTAAAATATATTTAGTATTCTAAGGAACTGAAAGTATCTCTACAGAATTTAAACTACTATAAAGTACTGCTTTAATGAACGTCCGTCAAAAAGGTGATGTTCATTATTAATTAATTAGTGTTTACCCTTTGGCATCTGTCTTTTCACCACTGCTGTCCTTTGATTTATCCTCCTCCTTAACATCTGAAAAATAACAAGATTTTAAATGTATCAAAAGATGCAAGAAAACCTTAAAATACTTCAGAAGAAAAAAGCAGGACTAAGTTGCACTTTTTTGTAGATACTCCCAGCCAGGGGGAACTAGCTTTTCAAAGAAGTCCCTGGTTACACATTAACACACAGTGTTAAATGCCTCCATCCAAAGGAGTGAACTGGGCGCACTGCCAAGTGAATTCACAACACCTCAAGGCAAGTCTCCTCTCCTGACTGGCCCTAAGGATGGTATTGCAGTAGTGAGACCTGGATTTCCCCTGAGCTCCTTCTGGGAGTCTTGTAGCCCTAAGATGTAGCCTGCTCTCGAAGAAGTCAAAAGTCCTTGGAACTGCACTATCCCCAGAACCCCATCCAGCTTCTGTTTCAGATAATACTACTTGGCTCACCCCACAAAAGCAAATGGGAACAAACTTTGTCCAACGTATTTAAAGCAAGAACCCTTTTTGTCCCTCTTTTCATTAAGCCATACAGATCCCTGGCTCTAAGATTTCAAGCTTGTGGGGAAGCAACAATAACCCTTGGCTGAAAATACTATTCTAGTGTGAATAGCTGTATCTTGAAACTGATTAATTTAAAATAGATGCTTTAAATATGATGGAAAAAAATAAATCACCATCTCAACAGATAATTAACTGTTAACAGAAAACGCATCCTTCTCCTGGCAAAACTGACATTTGCAGTTCTAAAATATAGGATGAAATCACAGCAGAACCTTACCTGCTTTTTTGTCCTCTGTCTCTTTTTTGTCTTCCTCTATCCTGGCTTTCTTTGCTCCTTTCTTATGATCTGCAACATTTCGCCGTCCACCTTCCCCTTCATCTTCAGAATCTGAAAATTCTTCATCGCAGGCTATGCGCTTATCAGATGCTCGAACTAGGATTCAGAGTTATGAAACTAATTCAGCATAAAGTCCAACTACAATAAGCCTAATAAAAAAAGAACTACCAAGTTAAGAAAGAGCAATAATACACTATAATCATTTAATGCTGAGGAACTAAATTATGGATGAAAACACTATCTTTCCAGATACTCAGATTCTCACAATGGCTTCTGAAAATAGCTTTACAGAGACAGAAGGGGAGGGTGGGAGTATTTTAACATGTATCAAATTGATTTCAAATACTGAAAACTAAATCACAGGAGAAAAAAATTACAGTTACCACAGTTCAGAAAATGGACAGTGCACCAGCAAGAGGTTATAGAATTATTCCAATCACCATCAAAAAAGGTTAAATGTAGCAGGAAACTCTTAGCTATGGGTGAAGAACAATTCATTGTCCATACAAAGGCTAACAGTACCAAAGTGAAGGGTCCCATTGAAAGTATGGAAAACCTCTGTGACTACAAAAAAGCAAATAAAAGATCTTTTTTGAAAACACAGTATCTCACTTTACATCAAGGGGGAATAATACTTTTTTTGTGAACAGTGTAAGATAGGAGCTAAGTCCTGTACTCCTCCAGCTAAAATTCACCCAAGACTTCCAGAGTATCTATATTAGATTTGAAACAGCCAGACTGTTTCATAAGATACAAAACCCCACATTCTTTCAGCACTTCTTTATACCCACCCCATCGACAGGTTCAGATTGGTGCACATATGCCACCTTAAGAACAGCAAAACTGGCAGATCAGTGCCAAAATTTTTTATTGGGGAAACAAAACTGCCAGTCTTCCAATACTGCACTATTAGAACTAAGGTTCTGAACAATTAAATCTAAAGAGACTCTACTTGGACATGCTGTACCATGAAAAGATATTTCTTACTAGAAATGCGTTTGTCTGGATCTTCTCCATCCTCATCTCCACTGTCTTCATGAACAGCATCTTCAGGAATGGCCTGCATCTGCACACCAGGTGCATGAGGTAACATGCGCAAGTTTTCAAACAAGCGTTGCCTACAAGTACAGACAAGGAAACGCATTACTACGCAGAAGTAGCCATTCCTTGGATTTTGGTTTAAATTCTGAAAACTCTGCATTCAAAGTCAACCTGCTTTGCTTTAGTCATTGTTTCACTTAAAAAAAAACCAAACCAACAACAACAAAAACAGCAAAAAAAAAAAAAGGCATGCCAAGTTCAGAAAGTTTTTCCATCCCTAACAGATCGTTAGTACCCACAGTGCACCTGAACATAATTTTCTTTGAGCTTTTTAAACTGACCACTTGAGCTGAACCAAGTGACAGTATTATTCTGTTTATAAGGCAGAGTATCCAGCTGGATAATAAACTACCCTCTAGTTTCTTGGAAAGTAAGAGACACTAAAGCATGAAGACTTCCCAACTGCGTACGGCAATGATGTCAGGGTCAAAAGCGGTCCATCTGGATAAGATTTGTTATTGGCTGTTTCAGGGAGAACAGAGAGAAGTTCTCTCCTGCCTAACCAACCTGATGCGATGGACCCCACACCCCAAAGAAGCACTTGCAGTAACAGGAAGGACACCGGGCTTCTCTTGGGACTCAAAACTATCATTCCAAAGAAGTCCAAGTAGAAAGAAAGGTTTCAAAAGCATCAAATAGCAGTATTTGTAACAATTGTCGTAGTATCCTTCCACACAACTTGAAAAGCTAAAGGGCAACTGGTGTTTTTTTGGAATCCCTACAGTCTTTGCCTCTGTTCAAATCACATGACCTGCCAAAGCAGTTTTGCCAATCCAAGGAGTCCCCTACAGCTAGGTCTCTGGGAAAGCATACAACTGCAGGAGGATTGTCTGAAATGATGGGTCATTGCTGCGCTTGTGGGTGTTAGCATGAGGATGTAAGATCATATCTCTGTCAATAGAAAACACACAATCTGTGCCCAGGGATGTGTTATAGAGCAAGCAAGTTTTGCAGCCTACTCACACCACGGAAGTCCAACAATACCTAATACACAGCAAGCAGCCTGGCAGATCACCAGCTGGAGCACTACATTACTACAGGGAAATTTTGTAGAATTACATCAATGAAAAATAGGTGGGCTTTCTCCCCCTTGCACATTGTTAAAAACTAAACCCCTTTCACTTGATTGTGATTTATATATTTGTGTTATGAACACCAACCACAGTCTATACAACAGCCACTTCAAAAATTAGTATTTTAATTGCTTTGGTGAATTTGCGATTTGACAGTTTAACAGGTTATAGCAGTACTGGCAAACTTACACAGCTAGTTTCACATCTTTTATTTGATGCATCCTGGGCTGCATCAGGAGAAGTGTGGCCAGCAGGTCGAGGGAGGGGATTCTCCCCCTCTACTCTGCTCTGGTGAGACCCCACCTGCAGTGCTGCATCCAGCTCTGGGGCCCCCAGCACAAGACAGACACAGACCTGCTCGAGCAGGTCCAGAGGAGGCCATTAAGATGATCAGGGACCTGGAGCACCTCTCCTATGAGGACAGGCTGAGAGAGCTGGGGTTGTTCAGCCTGGAGAAGAGAAGGCTCCGGGGAGACCTTACAGCCGCCTTCCAGTGCTTAAAGGGGGCCTGCAGGAAAGGTGGGGAGGGACTCTTGATCAGGGAGGGTGGTGATAGGACGAGGGGTAATGGTTTCAAACTGAAAGAGGAGAGATTCAGATTAGATATTAGGAAGAAATTCTTCACTGTGAGGGCGGTGAGACACTGGCACAGGTTGCCCAGAGAAGCCGTGGCTGCCCCCTCCCTGGCAGTGTTCAAGGCCAGGTTGGATGGGGCTTGGAGCAACCTGCTGTAGTGGGAGGTGTCCCTGCCTGTGGCAGGGGGGTTGGAACTAGATGGTCTTTAAGGTCCCTTCTAACCCAAACCATTCTGTGAGTCAGTTATTTTTAGTAACCAAAATAATTCCTATGCACTGTTAACAGCCTGTTAAATTTGGGGCAGGGGTGGGGGTTTATTCTTTTAAACCCAGAGGGGAGACAAGCCATGGTAAGCAAAGAGTACTTCGGGCTAACTGATTATGTCTTATCAGTTGAGTACAGAATTGATCGTATGTATGCATTACTCATCCCTGAAGCACTTGTTTACAATCAAAACTTCAGGATGTGAGGAGAAATAAACAAAGTATCAAAAGTGGCACAGACTAAAGACATATCAGCTACAGCTTGGCAACGAGCACTTCTCAAACCTTGCGGATTTGTCAAGCCACAGTCACTCAATTGCCTGCACACGTATCACTATCTTTCCACAGTTTTCGATGTCCAAGCTCACATGTGACTGTCATTCTTTGTAGCTGTCAGCTGTAAAAATAAAATCTTGGTTCATGTTTAGACAGGGAGCTGAGAATGAGAAATCTGAATCATCATAGCATACCAGTTTCTTTCCTGGCGGGATAAACTTTCTACAAAATTAGAATGGGAAGCCAAGTAAAACAGTCACTTCTTTAGTAGCTGGAAAAAGTAAAAATCCAAGCTGGGTCTTAAATTTTCATATTTATAGTCACAGGACTTCATAAGCACACATACCGCTGTAGGAACAGACTTCTAAAAAGTCCCTCTTCTGACAGAAATGAAAAATATGTGAAATCTATTCAGTACTTATTCTTAGTGTGTAGCAGAGAAAGGCAGATAGTTTTCAAAGCTGCCAATTAACAATTAAACCTCTGGAGAAATATGATCCACACGACCTGCTTGATAGACAAGGTAATCACTACTTACTTGATCTTCTCCATGTATTCTGGTGTGTTCTGATTAGTCATATTCGAAGGACTAATATGAAGCTTGAAGTCTGGTCCAAAATACTCAAAGTAGTCATTGTATGGCAACTCTATAAACCAAAACAGAAAAGACAATTTTGTGACCCAAAACATCTTTTAAACATTTTAAATACAAGAGTAGTTTTGACAGGATTTTAGTTAGAGAACTATCAAACCTGAAGCATTCAGGTAAGCAATACTTAAATACTGCCTGAACTGTTCCGTGGTTTTCCTCTATATTATTCAATAGATGAACTTAAATTTGTTGGCAAAATGCAAAGAGCAAGAGCAAGTACTACTGTAATCATGTCAGAGCATACACTGGAACAACAGATGTTACAAATTTGATAAAATAATTAAAAATGCTACTTCTGCAGAAAAGAGAAGATCTGAAGAGAACTGATGATTTCTTATAGCTGTTTCCAAAGTTAGTCCAGTTTGAGAGGTTTAAGAGAGTCATTCAAAATACTCCTTCAGTAAAAGATACAATATGTATTTACTAGGCTGAAGTTCACAGTTTGTCTGATCTCCATGGTACATGCTGTGCAGGGCTTCAGTGATGTCCATGTCTGCTTGTTCCCCCCTTCCCCTGCTTTTTGCATTTTCACAGGTAAAGGTTCCCTGACTGAATGTCTAATCACCAAAATGAAGCCGATGAAGACTTCATATCCAGGAAAACGGTAGTATTTTATATTGAATATGACTGTATCTTCCCAGATAAAGTAACAAATCTAAAGAAATGCAGAACTCAAGAAATAAGACACTGAAATCCACTTTAATTGAACTCTTGTTTCTTCATTTATGATTATGACAAGATAAGCAATCTCGTTAGGTGGTTAGAAAGGAGACAGGGAGATTGCGACACTCAGAAATGCACTGTTATTTCTCAGAACAGACTAAAGATGACAGGGACCCACAAAGTTGAGAGGAATGTTAAAAATATCCAAAAACTTCATATATATTCATTGAATGGACCATGCTAATGGAAAAAAAAAAATCTCAAGATAAGGAAATACCACTGGCTTTTCAAAAGCTTTGTCTGACAAAAAATATGTGCTGATGTGCAAGATGGAAAATAAACATCTTGAAAGGTACTGTCCAAATATTCTTTTCTCACCGACAGCAGCATTCCACTGAAGTCAGACAGAAACACTATGAATCTAGCCAGAGATACATGAATAGCAAAAGTTTATCAGCAAAAGTTGCAGTCCAACATGGAAACCGCCAGTGACGGATTTGCAACAAACCAGTCCAAACACCAATTTTATAAAAAGGCATTCCAAAAACATGTCCAGAGGCATGTTTAGCCAGAAGTAAAGGGAGTGATGGATCTTCGGGGATCTTCCTCAGAGAAATTACTTAACTATTCAACTATGCAAAAGAAGTTACTATTGCCTTTTTGATTTTCTTTTTTTTTTAAAGATAGCTTGTGTAGCCAACATTGAGTCAAATGGAAGGGTGGAGGTCAATATACTTTCACAGTTACTTTTAAGTCACAGATACAATGAAGAAACAGTTATGTTTTGTTATGTAAAATGGGCACTTGCATACTCATTAATTTCTGTGGTGCCCAAGTTACACAGGTCTACGCTGTTACAAACAAAAAGCAGTATATATTCTATCATACTGATGACGTTCATATTAAAAATAGCCACAAGTAAAGTTCTGTAAGTTTTACTTGTTTTGAATTTTCCAAAGATGATCCAATCATTTAAAGCTTTTGCTAAGGCATAAAAAAAAGCCCCAAATGCTTAAGTTTATTTAGCACACAGGCTACTGAAAATTTATTGGCTAAATCTTAACTTTCTACACAGTTTATTTGAAACTGATGCATTAGTTACCTATAGAAACATTTGCCAGCTGTTCACTTAAAGCCTCCCATGATCACAGAATCATTAAGGTTGGAAAAGACCTCTGAGATCAAGTCCAACCGTCAACCCAACACCACCATGCCCACTAAACCATGTCCCGAAGTGCCACATCTACACGTGTTCTGAACGCCTCCAGGGATGGTGACTCCACCACCTCCCTGAGCAGCCTGTTCCAATGCTTGACTACTCTTTCAGTAAAGAAATTTTTCCAAATAACCAACCTAAACCTCCCCTGGCACAACTTGAGGCCGTTTCCTCTCGTCCTATTCTATTACTTAATAAAATATTAATTTGGGTATAATATTTACCATTAGGAATTTCACAATCTAAGGCAACAGCAGTTTCATATGTCCAGCATCGAGCAACATTACGAATCGTATATCCTCCTCCTCCTAACATCAGCAACGGCAAGTTAAAAGTCTTTACAACTTCCACACATTTAGCATGACCTGTCAAACACAAAAAGAGCTGACAACCTGTGCAAAGTATCTATTAAACAGAAAAAAAATACTGAACTATTTCATCAGACATATGCAGTCACACTTATCAAGAACTGAATTGATTCAAGTAAAACAGAACTGTCTCCCCTTAGAACTAAGCACAAGGTCACAAAAAGTCAAGATTTACAGGTAAGAAACATACAAAATACATCGAATATTATTATCCACCCCAGTCTTCAGAGACTTTGCATGACGGTCTACTGCTGCTGTTCTGAAATGCTCTCAGAATGTTTAGTGTTTTGTCTTTTCATAACTGACGTCAATATACAGTTACAAATCTAGGGACAATTTCTCAATCAAATGCAATGGGGGAAGAAGGGAAAACAGCAAATCAGTACTTGGTCCTTTCTAATTCTAAATTTGAACCTGTATTAGAGGTTGCTAAGTCTTGCTTACAGAGTGAACTGGTGCCAAGACAGTACACACTCCAGGGAGATACAGCATACTGAAAGGCATCTGTAGGAGGCAGCAGCTCTCTTGGTTTCCAAGATATGTAAGATGGAAAAAAATCTGAGCTGTATGGGCAACTGAAGTAGCTTTACCACCTGGTGCAAATCAAGAAAAGAACCCTGAAACACTGCATTCCCAATAGATACTATACTGTATTTTGTTGCCTACAAAACTCTAATCGCCTCATTAAGAAAACACAAAACCAAGAAAACCCAGAATACAAATGATTCAAACAGGCTGGATTCAAGGCTTGGCAAAAGTTCAACATACATTTAACATTTTACCACTTTAATAATAATTATTAAAACATAAATTAATTCTATAAAAGTTAATAAAAAAAATTTTAACATAAGGCTCAGTATAAAAAACCCACCACTATACATTTAACAACGCAGTGAGTATTCTCATTCCAGTAATACCTATTTTACACCCACAAGGTGCTCATTGCTTAGTATCTAGTTCTACTAAGTGAACAACCAGTTTTGCTATTTGTCCATCATAGTAAGTGTTGCAGTAGGATGACCGTTGTCATCCTGCCATTCCAGGACATTGCTTTATAGCTACAGAAAGCCTGTGCATAGAAGAAAGGGAATCACTTGAGTGGCTAGGAAGAACACGGAAAACCAAGCTTCTTAACTTTTTTAGATGGACAGAAAGAAAGAAGCAACTTCTGGGTTTCTTTTGGCCATCCCTGTATAGCAAAGAAAGAGGTGATTAATCTTAGTAATGAACAAAATTTTTGTGACTCCTGTCCTCATCATGCAAGTGTCTTGAAAAATAGTATGAAATATAAAGGTTTCTATTAAATAAAAAGGTACAGACAACAAAAACCACACTTTTCTGCTTACCTTTAACAGTAAGATTAAAGCATCCCAGCCTGTCACCAGACAGTGAATCTGCTCCACACTGTAATACCACAGCACTGGGCTGGTACATTTCCATTACTTTGGATATAATCTACAATCAATATAGAACAGCAAGTCATTAACTCACATAATGAAAATAAATCCAAAAAAGGAAACTAGTATCATTCCAGAGAGCTTAAAAAAAATAAATAAAAGCACTCACTGGTTTGAATATCTGTCCATATGATTCATCATCTATACCATCCCTCATTGGAAAGTTGACAGCATAGTATTTGCCTTTTCCAGCACCAATGTCCTATAAGCAAAGATGACAAATACTTTATTATAAACAAGCAGCACATGATGGTATCACAGAAAAAAAGTCTACACAAGTCTGCTGAGCTATTTTGTACCATTGTTCATGTGTGCAGAGGAAAAGAAGCGAAGCACTTTATTCCCATTCTCCCATAAAATCATTTTGGAGTGTAGGAGCTGTACACAAACACTAAATTTGCAGTAAGTACGCATGATTTTTTAATTCAAAGATTTAAAACTAAAAGATAACACAACTCATCAGTTTAGCCTGGTAAAAATAGTTTAAAAATAAGCAAAAACAAGCAAGAAACCTGAGAAGAGCAAGGTGATATGCATGTTTTGGTGCTGTATAGAAGATTTGGGCTTAAAGTTTTTAAAACCATATTCTTTGCTCCAAACATAGGATGAAGAACTAGCTGCAGCAACAGGGAGAGAAGAAAATCAAACCGAGGCCACTTACAGGTGCCCTTGAAAAAACAGACTTTTTAAACAAAAGAAAAAAAAGAACTTGCAGATTATTCTCCGTTCCATCAGGTGACAAGGCAGAAACCATAGTAGTCTATCTTACTAGCTTTCCTAGACACATATGCATTAAAAGAAAAAACTCTTTGCAAAAAAAAAAAAGAAAATCAACTGACTAAACCCTGAATCCATTCACTTCTGTTTCATGATCAGCTTAAAACCTGAAGATCCCTACTTGCCACACATTCCCATTTCTTTCCTTTAGCTCATCACCAAGACAGACAGAAACCGATCCAGTTTACAAAGCAGTTCTCTGCCACTAACAGAAGTACAGTGGGGAAAAGAGTAAGATTCAACCTGTTCAGTTTGACTGTAAACAGTTATTAAACAGCAGCTCTGCAGCAACAGCACACTAAGGTCCAACATCCTTGAAAAACCACAAGTCACCAGTAGGATGGCCCAGCAATACAAATACTAAACTTCTCAACACTAGCTACCAAAAAAGTCATGGACTTTCTCCTCTTCCTGAGCAAAGCCTCCTTAGCAGTGAATGCAACAGTAATGTGTCACTTGCAGATCTTTTACTGGGGGGGATAGACAGACATGAGGACAGGGACAAATGGCCTAATGCAGCATAGGCTTAATGTTAACAGTTGACTTTTTCCTTCCAGCACATTATTAACATTTCATAGTACTGTAAGGTTAGTGACACTGAAGACCCCTACTGAACTCAACCCTGGCTGATTTGGAGCATGACAGTTACCCAGAATCTCCCAAAACGCATCACCTAGGCTTTCAGACGCTGATTTTTCTGAGGCGATAGTGCCTTGCTTTCCAGAGTTAAAAAAGACAAGAAAAAAAGGCTATCATTAAATCAATCTCATCCTAAAACAGCAAAGCAAACGTTCACACAATTTCCCATTTAACAGGGTAATTGCTTTCCAGCCTGAGCTACTCAACAAATGTTTTTTGTAACTGATACTTGCATCGGTTATAAACACTAAAGAAACAATACAGCATACTGGTAGTTACCCTTCACCAACACATCAAATTTCCTCACAAAACCTGGGCCTCTACGTAGCACTACAGTCGCCACCGACCCATCTATGTATATAAAAGACAAGTTCAGTGCTATCATCTAAGGTGTGTAGGAAGTCAACTTAATGACGCTAGACGTTCAGACTGCACAATACCTTCAGTATCAAATGAACGAGTGTAGCTGAACTAGACAACCTCTGTGAAATTCAGCTACACTGATGGAGCTGCAATCACAAAATCTCAGCTGACGCATGATTTGTTCCTGCACCAAATAAGCATAACCTGATCAGCAAACTAGACCAACTAACTACAGAATTACAGAAACAAGTTTGAGTGGAGCCCACTGACAAAAACAAAGATAAGATCTGGCTGTTTAAAGTTGATGTATGTAACCAGCAATGGCAGATCAAATTGAGCAGAAGCAAGCAGCACAATACTGGCCTCCAGAAGGAACACTGACCTTTAGTTCTCCCTTTAGTTCAATTAGCTTTGCAAGCTCTGGAGATAGGAAAAAGTTGTTTTTTTTTTTTCCTATGGGGATGTAATAATAAAGCCTGCTGAAGTCTGTTTGTAGACAATGCTCACTTCAAAATACTAGCTAGCAGCACAGAATACAAGTCACCATGCCTGAAGTACTGTGTGTCACTTAAAAAAAAAATCCCAGTAACATACAATATTCTTCTGTTTATTTCAACTGTGTTATCTTTAAATTCTTTGTCCTGGGTGTGGTGAGGTGAAGAGTCCATAAACTTCTCTGTCAACCGGAAGTGCTGTTTCTAAAAAGCCAAGATATCTGACCCTTCAAAAAAAAAATTCTAGCCAAATTCAGCAACAGCAGCTTGTCATGATAAACATTCTGGTCTGAGCTGCTTTTTCTTTAAAGCACCACTACCACCTTGTGGCCAGTCAAGTTAAACCACACGGATAAAAACAATGCCTCATCCGATTTCTACCTAAATCAATTCAGAACAGTTTAACAGGAGCTAACAACTGTAATAACATTCAGCTCCAACAACCACACTGAAACGAACGCTTAGCACCCCAATGACTTAAAGCTCAACTTCCATTTACTCCTGTGCCCTCTGAGTATCATCAGCACACTGAGGAGCACACATTTCAGGAATATTAGCAGAAACACAATTATCTGCACTTCTTGAATAAATTTAAAGATAGTAGGAAAATGGTGAATTCTTTCCCAACACGGCATTTTTGCAGGTCAAGTTTTTAGAATTATTTACTGTTTAAAAAAAAAAATTACTATATGTATGTACAAACTTGCTAATACCAGAGGAGTGACTTATCCTGGGAGTGCCTCTGACAAAAAGAGGTTTAATGTAAGAGTTTGAAGCTAGGAATATATTAAACCTAATACCTGAAATACTCTTTCAAGTTGTGAGGTGGAACAATTTCCTGTTCTAATGGACAAGAGTCTAACACGAGGAACTACTAACTAACTAAAAATTAATATGAAGGTCTAGGAAAATTGGTTTCCATTCTCAGCTTTGCCAGAGATTCTACAACAGCGTAAATGGTAATTCTTCACAGGCCAATGCTCCCTCCTTCAAGCTAGCTATAAGGCTTAGTACACAGTTGTCTGTGGGGCATGCTGAAGTTCTTCAGCAGTGAGCATCACAGGAACTCAAAACACACTTTATGACATAAGAAATACTCCAAAACAAGCCAACTGTATTATCAGGCTAATAGAACACAGTAAATTCAAGTTGCAACTGAAGCTTTGCCACTACTAAAGCTCTGGCATGAAGTTATTCTAAGAATTGAAATAAGTTTTGAAGCCACATGGTCTCAAAACAGCTTCTTTTCACTATATGTGCAGAATTGAAATGTACAGATAATCATTATAAATATACCATACTTTCTTCCTAGAGACATTTCCAAAATCCGAGTGAACTAAACTAATTATATGACAGAACTAAAATTTCAGATAATTTACCCAGAAGTGAAAGTGTTGATTTTGTGCAGAAGTGAATAATTTACTTCCCCACTATCCTGTTTGGTTTTTTTTTTCTAAGGTTCTTCAACAAACCTATTGTTCTAGACTAACATACTTTCTGAACACTTACTGCTGTATATTATTACTAGACGTAGTTTCTGTAACCCAGTACTAAACCAGTATCTACAAGGAAGAGAACAAGAGAGAATGCATCACCCAATGAAATTTCATGTTCAGCCTTACCCTAAGGTCCCCTGTGCCTGGAAAATATTCACCATACTTATGGAATGATACTGTCATGACACGATCTGTGGTATAAAATGCTTCTTCAACACCATCACCATGATGGATATCAATATCAATATACAACACTCTTTGGTGATACCTAGAAAGAAAATAATGTACGAGAAATCATCATTAACTGTTAGATACATAATATACTCTTACCTAACAAGGAATAACCTAACGAAAACACCCAACCATACACTAAAATCCAAGATTACGATCATTTTGATAATTTTGGTTCAAGTGACCGTGTGCTTTTAGAATTCTCAATACAGTTTGCACAATAATGAAAATATGTTTATCTTCATCAAAATAAGTAATTTAAGTATGTGCTGTATTTAGTATTTACCCCAAGTTGCCTCCCTCTGTAGAAGCTACACCTTGTGTTTCTGTCCACACCACTTCATTGTTCATATCTGCTGAATTCGCCTCTTTCACAGGGCACTTCCTTCTGCCTTCTCAATAACTACCAACAGTCTTCACTAAAACATCTTAGTGCATGCTTCAAACAGCATAGTGCCAGGAGCAGAACAATCCCCGTTCCATAAGCCCGCAAAAATTAATTTTAAATACTTGCTTTCCATTGACTTTTCTTCTTCACCTCTAGAACTTGCAAGGATAGGCACATTCTTACTTCCAAGTATAACACACTTACTATTAGCATGAAATTATTCCACGACTGCTTATCATTTCCTTAAATACTGCAAGTTTCAGATCAGTTTGAGATGGATAATAAAACTAGTTGTTTGAAAATTCAGAGCATTGGAAACTACAGTATGTATCCCTTAAATTCTATGTTGTTCAGTGAAGAACAAAGTCTATCAATACCAGAAGATGCATTTTCATTATGCTTTGTGTAACGCTATAGAATGCAAGTCTGAGCAGCCATGATTTCAGGTGGACTAAGACTTTTCAGTTAATAAGACACTGAACGGGACAGTTTCCTACAGTTACATAACCCACAACTATTCGAAAGTTTCCTTCCTTCACACGCACATTAAACATTTGAGATTGGAGCACAGAAAACCATATTGCTTTGCTTACACTGCAGAGACAGATCCTGAATACATGCTGTACATTAAAATGACTGTCTTGATATGTTAATATTAACTATTTGTTAATGTCTTTAGAAACTTTTTCCATCAATAAAAAACACTTCCAGATTACAGCTACTTCCCCCATCCCCCACCAGCAGGCTCAGCTGCTCCATTCTCAGGAGTCAAAAACCTAGAACATTTTTTGTGGGGAAAAAAAAAAAAAAGTGAGATTTGTGTGTTATTAGAAGGGATACAGTCCCCTGAAGCAGTACAAGTAACACTCAAGATTTTAAATTTTAGACAAGCGTTACTGCTTGAAGTTAATTATATGATCACTTTTTCATTATTCCTCTCATTTTTCACTTTGCAGTCACAGCAGCACAGATGTTATTTCATTATTTATTCATGACAGTCACATTAATTCATGTAACAATCCAAGGAAGCTCAATGCATAATCTTCCCTGAATATTCCTGTTTGGTTTAGTAACGACTCAAATGATAGGAAACAAGCAGGCATATTGAGCAACCAAATGGATGTATGGTTGTGAAGACAGTGACTGCCCTAAGGGGTCAGGGCAGTGATCCATCTAGCCCACTACGCCATCCCCAGGAGTAGCAACAGGAGATTAACATTTACAGAAAGCATGCAAGCCTGCCCATCTTTTTAAATCTGCTACTCTACTACTTCCCCACCATCTAGAACTACAGAATATGGCTTTTTACAGGGCGCATCGTTGCTTGGGTCTTTAACATCCATTTACGGACCTCTTGTCCACAATTAAGTCTAATCTCTTTTTCTGAATCTGTTGTTCCTGCCTGCTTCTTTCAGTCTCCTGTAGCAGCAAGTTCCACAAGTTCACTATCCTCTGTGTAAATAAGTACTTCTAAATATCTGTTTTAAACCTATCTCTTACACCAGTTATCTTTACAGCTTGCCTGTATTTTATTTTAAACTTCTTGCTGAAGCCAAACTGGGCAGAGCTTGGAGTTTTCTTAATTGAAACCATACAAGTTCAACATGGGCTATGAGAAGTCACTGAAATAATAATTACAACCTATATCTTCAAACATCTAAATACTTGAATTTTGACACTTTCTACATTTTTATCTTGTTCCCATCATAAACTTACTTCAGTAACTCAAGGATGGCGAGCACGATATCATTGACATAACAGAAACCAGATGCCTCTGATTTCTTGGCATGGTGAAGTCCTCCAGCCCAATTAACTGCCATGTCTGTCTGTTGTCTGTTCAACTTTACTGCCCCAGCTGTAAAATGACATAACAAAAGTGAAAGGAAATGCAGTCACAAACTTCTGAAGGCCTTTGGATCAGTTACATGAAATAATATCTTATTTTTAAATAAGTTGATCCTAGATCTGATCTCTTACCAATATTGAAATATTTGATATATCCCATATTTGACAGTAACGGATATACGATTACTATTTCTTTATACTTAAACCCAAACTCATATTTGCTTCGGTTTTAAATATACTATCAAAGTTTTAAGTTACTGACACAAATATAATAAAGCTACTAAATAGCTGGCAAACAACCTATACTTACCAACAGAGCCTCCAGTTGACAGCTGACAAAACTCAAACAGGCCATCAAATACAGGACAATCTTCTCCAACATTAACTGTGTAAGAAATGTATTACTTTTCAAAAACACCACTCCAACAGCATTGCTGTATGCATGGATAACACAGATGTAATGCATAGCTCATTCAGCACTTTAACTACTCTCCCTCCGCCCCTCTGTCAGGCTAAATTTTAAACACTGAAAACAACGTAAAACCTTTAAAATCTAAGATGACTCCAAACTATCTTTTTTTTTTTTCCTTTCTAGTTTCCACAGGAAGCTTTGTCTCCTTGTTATCAACAAGTTAGATTATTTTTAGGTTTTTTGAAGAAGTGCTGATTAACACAGGTCATGTTAACAAATGCACAATTACTTGGAAAAATAATTTGCTGAGAATAAGGCAACATAAAGAGGTTACGATGCTGCCTTTTAAATTGATGTAATAGTTGTCAAACTGCATTCCTAACACTACTTTGAACCTATTCCCATAATTAAAGAAATAAATTAACAGAAAAGGTGAACAGTGAATAATGTACAGTTTTCACTATCTCCCTCCAAGAGGAACGAGTAACTCCTTTTCTTGACTTAAAGAAATTTTCACATATTGATTTTTTTCTTCTCTACTCTTCCAAAAGCCATTCTTTTTCAGAAAGATTTTGCATTAGAACAGATTTTAAGACACTTCTGCAAACAGTTCACGACCGAAGTTTACTCTGTGCATTAAGCCTACAGAAAACATTATTTCACATCTGCAATACACCCTGTGAAAGGGGAGGCAAAAATCCTTCCATAAGCTTAAAGAACATTCTTGCCAAGATGGCTGCTTTTAATAGAAAAGTCCCAAGACTAGTGTAGCTAAAGGCAGGCATATGCTACTCTTGTGACAGTATTTCTCTAACCCACTCACACCTTTAAGCCACATTCATACCTTCGTGTTGGTGAACATTTAGCTTTAAACAATACTAACCATCAAAGCACGTAAACATAGATTTAGCCTAATGTCAACACTTACATCTCTGCATTTGCTTGCTGTACTCTGACATATTGTCAGGCCTTATTGATCGGAGAAATTTGATGTATTCATCACTATGGTACTTGGTCATTTCCTCAGCAGTAGCTTTGTGGGGTCGCTGATAACAAGAACAAGTTATAGAAACAATCAGTGCTCTGCAAAATCAGCTAACAATTTTCTAAAACAGACAACTCGAAAGGAATCTAATCGACTTTGAAGGAAGAACAGTTAAACTGATAGTAGTGCTGTTTTAGATAAAGCAAGGGCTACTCTGTTGTTAATATACAACCTAACTCTTTGTGCAGTTACCCCAATGTCCCCCCAACAGCCCACCCCTCCAATCAGAAAAGTACTGGTGCAAATTCTTTACTGGGGCTCTACCACACTTCTTCCAGGCATGGACAACAATCTACAATCTTCATCAGTCATAAAATATCGCTTCACTTCTAGTAAGAGAGCTCTGAATACACCAAGTATTCTCCACTTCCACTCCTCTCTGTTTATTTGTGTGACAATACTTGAAGCCCTTTCAAAATAACTTAAAATGCTTCAGTGGACATTCTATTGCTTATACTCACATAAATTTCCATTTTTCTGTATAAGCCATAATTTAGCAGCAAGTTGTGGGTCATTCGGATCCTGTGAGGTTTCATTGGATGCCCTTGTCCATAGTAATAGTTTCCAATATCACCTGTCAATATTACACAAATGAATAGCTATTCATAGTACAAAACAACTTTTCTTTGCTACTTAAAAGAATCAATCTCAGAGAAGATAAGGGAGCAGGTATGATTCCAGAAACAAACAAACAAACAAAAAAACCTCAGTAGAGAGACTACTGTCTATTTCAAAAAGGTCATGAGGAAAACAAAATGCCCGTGAAAGGTTGTATGTCAGAAACAGATGGCAAAAAGGAGGCCAAATCTAACACCTTTACTACAAGCAGACAGTTGTAGGGGAGCAAAGATGTCTACAACACACAGTTTCAAATTAAGATTGAAGAAACCAGTGGTCCAGAACTGAAGAACAAAGTAATGGGAAACAGAAGTGGAATTAAGAGGGGAGTAGAAATGACTGATGACATACCCCCATTATACCACAACAGAGGCTGTAGTACAACCCCCCATTTTGCAGGAGCTGATTTTAGGATACCATCCTCAGCCTGCCCTTAACTACTAACCCTAGCAGTTACATTCCAGAAGTTAGCTTCAGATCCATTGCTGCAACCACAGGCACAAACAATCCCCCGACACCTGCTGCTACAGATCCACAGTAGTTTAACATACCTCTTGTAATCCAGATTAGCGCAGCTCTGTCAAATTGGAGAGCAACTAGACACTTGATTAAGATAACAAATCTGACACTCATTCCAAGAAAAGAAGGGCTGCTGTCATGGGCTAGTAAGTTTTCTCCCCAGCTCGGGTACTGCTAGAACATACATGCCTCCACTTTGAACACTGACATTCCCAAGACAGGAACCATTTTAAACAGAACTAGCAGTCCACATGTTTCTGGAAATGTAGGCAAGCCTAAAAGGTATGTTCTGTTGTCAACGGCTTTCATCCGGAGAATTCCATAACAATTCTTCACAATAGCACCTCTTTTCTTTTTGACCAAACTTCCTGGTAGGATTAGCAAACTTTACCTTCTTGAAATTTTTACTTTTCTTTCACATCCTCCAACATGCTCTGCCTTGTCCACTGGGAATGAAAGAAACACTGTTTTCATAATGTCATACTATTTTACAAATTTTGTTAGTAAGAGGCAAGAAGAAGCACCTCTATGACTAAAACAACAGCTTTAGTTTCACCTCTTACACATGAGCTTCAGCTCGGGAGGAGGGGAAAAATGTCAGCTTGCAGCACCATCACCAACCACCAGGAAAAGCAAGCATTACAGTAGGATTGTAAGTCTCAAAGCATTCTAAAATCCAGCTTTTAGCTTTCAAAGTGACAAGGAGAGTAAGGACACTTAAGGAAACAGATATAACTTAATGTAATGCAAGATGAAGCTATGCAGGAAAATGACTGCTCGACATCTAGCTCTTAGCCATCTCGTAACAATGGAAATACCAAGTTTTGGCATTAGGTTAAGAACTTTGAAGAACATGGACCTATTCCTACCTTAGGTATTTAAGTGGAAGACTAGCACTTCTTGTCAGTTACTAAGACCTGGAGTCTTACAGATACTTATTGCAAGCCTGCAGTTTTGGTCACATGCAGGTCAAGAGCAAAAAATATTAAGAGAGCATAACCACACTCCTTCCCACCAGCAAGAACATTTCCACGCATTCTTATAAAGCAGTACCTTACAAATTTAGTGTTTAGGAAAGATCACAGTTCTTTGAAACTAATGACTAGAAGATGGAAACCAACCATTTACTAGCCCTACTTTGTTTTGTGAAGTTACTGTTAAGTCCCAGATTTACAAAGCTTCAAGTAAGAGCTTAAAATTTTGAAATTTTTAAGATAGAGACTTCCAATAACATGATGCTTTTGAGGAAACTTCATTCCAAATCCACTTGTGGCTTAAAGAATGCGTATGTATTTCACACCCTTTTTTTTTAAAAAAACGGTCATTTCAATTTTAACTACTTCAGCTTGTATAGTCATCACTGGCATTTTATTTAGAATGTTGATTGATAAGTAAGCAGACAATTAAGAATGATTTTCGATCTTATGTAAAATGTAAGATCTGTTATTTTCCCTTATGTAAAAGAAAAACACATTAAAACAAGCTTCCCAAATATATTTGCAAGATATTCTTTGATATATTGCAATTAATCAGATTCAAAATTAAGCATATTCTAAATATCATACACTGCAGTGTACACTTAAAATAATCAATCAATAAACTAAGCATATCTTTTAACTTTCACTTTATTTTTTACCAGAAAGGAAAACTTCTAAAAGAACTGGTAAGTTAGTAAATTTAATGAGAGCCTATTTAATCAAACAGATGATCTGTGGGTAAGTATCTGGCAGAAGCATATTGCTCCTTCCACATTAGAGGTCAGCAGTAATGACTAACAATAGGTATCAACATAATACACTTTAGCAACAGGCAATACCATTTAAATCTTTCAGGTCTTCGCATCCACAAAAAAAAAAAAAGGTTTTGGCATTAGATTAATAAAAAATAAATTCAAACATCAAGGATAAGAGGGTCCTTAGGAGCAGTCAACATGGCTTCACCAAGGGGAAGTCATGTTTGACCAACACGATAGCCTCTTCTGAAGAATAACCAGGTGGGTAGATGACGGTAGTGCAGTGGATGTGGCTTACCTTTATTTCAGTAAAGCATTTGACACTGTCTCCCACAGCATCCTCACAGCTAAACTGAGGAATTGTGGTCTGGATGATTGGGTAGTGAGGTGGATTGTGAATCAGTTGAAGGAAAGAAGTCAGAGTTGTTGTCAATGGGACAGAGTCTAGTTGGAGGCCTCTATCTAGTGGAGTCCCCCAGCGATCAGTACTGGGACCAGTACTATTCAATATATTCATCAATGACTTGGATGAGGGAATAGAGTGCACTGTCAGCAAGTTTGCTGATGACACAAAACTGGGAGGAGTGGCTGACACACCAGAAGGCTGGAGAGCTGGGTGGGGAGAAATTTAATGAAACACAACAAGGGCAAGTGTAGAGTCTTGCATCTGGGAAAGAACAACCCCATGTACCAGAATAGGTTGGGGACTGAGCTGTTAGAGAGTAGCACAGGGGAAAGGGACCTGGCCTCGTGGCCAAGAAGGCCAATGGCACCCTGGGGTGTATTAGAAGGGGTGTGGTCAGTGGGTCAAGAGAGGTTCTCCTCCCCCTCTACTCTGCCCTGGTGAGACCACATCTGGAATAGTGTGTCCAGTTCTGCGCCCCTCAGCTCAAGAAGGGCAGGGAACTGCTTGAAAGAGTCCAGCGCAGAGCCCCAAAGGTGATTAATGGGGTGGAGCATCTCCCTGATGATGAAAGGCTGAGGGAGCTGGGTCTCTTTAGCTTGGAGAAGAGGAGACTGAGGGGTGACCTCATTCATGTTTATAAATACGTAAAGGGCGAGTGTCAGGAGGATGGAGCCGGGCTCTTCTCAGTGATGGCCAATGACAGGACAAGGGGCAACGGGTGCGAACTGGAGCACAGGAGGTTCCACATTAACCTAAGGAAAAACTTTTTCACTGTGAGGGTGACAGAGCACTGGAACAGGCTGCCCAGAGAGGCTGTGGAGTCTCCTTCTCTGGAGTCATTCAAAACCCGCCTGACGCGTTCCTGTGTGATCTGCTCTAGGTGGTCCTGCTTTGGCAGGGGGGGTGGACTAGATGATCTTTCGAGGTCCCTTCCAACCCCTAACATTCTGTGATTCATGACATGAACAAAAAGCCCATTAGGTTTCAAGGGACTGTTGCTATGTGTGTGTCTGCAGGGATGGGGAAGGAAAAGGTAAGCAAGAAGTTCCTCTTTCTTCATTAGCACCTTGATTACCAGCCACAATCACATCACAAAGGGGATCCATCTTGGAGACATCATCCTGTGGTGAAGGCAAAGGTGTCAAAAGTCTCTCCTCCTTTACCCGGTGAAGGAGACAGTGCCCTTCCTGGGACAAACACTTCATTCGCTGATCCTGAAGCCTACATATTATTTCTTCATATATCACAGCCTTACTGGAGTACTTTGGAATACCTTGCTTTCCTCCCCAAGAGCTAGTGTGTGTGGGCATGGGACACCTCCCTCCCCGTTGCAGCTAAAAAGCTCCATCCACACAAAGTGCCAGACTAGCTCTGACTACAGTATGCACATACATGAGAAACAGGTACAGTGAGGCCAAGTTCACAAGGCTATTATTGCAGATATTGAGTACTTGATCCTAAACTTGTCAATACAAAGGTAAAAATCATACAGAAGTATTACGAGCATAGTTTGTCACTCACCAGTGTGGGTGCACATGGAAAGTGTGAAAGAAAATAACATAACTGAAACAGGAAGCAGAGGGGAAAAATGCAAAGTAGTATATGTAGAAAGTTGGCAAATTATTAATCTTTCATAGCAAGGCTTCAAAGACTTAAATCTACTGGTTTATACCAGTAAAAATATCAGTTAAATGGGTCTCATTAAGAAGTAACAACATAATCTCTGATAAGTTGAGTCGTTAACTAGAAAGAGATGAACAAAGTTTACTGTCCTGCACCGTTCGTCAGGTGATGGAAAATGTAATACCAAGAAATTACCGGAAGACCTACCTGAAAATTAAGTTTTTAGAGACACTGTCATGTTCTGGGTTCAAATATATTAAAAACCAAACCAACCAAACATATACTACTTCTCAATTCATGCAAGTTACTTGCCTAAATTCTGAAGAGAGCTATCAAATAAAAATAAACCCACATGATTCCTTTGATGAATGTAAGTTTTAAACGCTCACTTCTCTGAGACTTCAGCAAGGTCTATAGAGGTTAAACATTCTACTACATCGGAAAATACAAGAGGCTACATGCCCTAAAGGAATAAAGGAATTTCAGTTACGTCTGACAAACACACAACTGACTAACAAAAGGTGCTACGTCCCCCCAAAAGTACGTTAGTCTCCCTAGTTACTAAAAAGTATTAAAAAAAATAACACCTTTAAATTAACCCACTACAGCAGTCTTAATGGCCTGAACAAAGAGGCAAGAGATGACATTTACTTATCTTTTTTGATACTTTGTAACTTGTAAGTTACATTACCTTGTAAGCTTGATACAGTTAAATTATATACACTACCTATATCTCTGCTTATTTAAGTACAGTTACCATAAAATCATGAGGTATTTCAGAACTGCACTAAGTGCAGAAACCTAACTGTGACAATGGAAACCACAAGAAAAAAAAAATAAGCTAATAGCGGAAGTTACATTTGGATTGACTTCTACAATACTACTGGGTGCGCTCATGTAAAGATGAATGTAAAAAAAGACCACCAATACCTTATCAGTCCAACAAACAGCTATTCAAACAGGCCTAAAATTGCTGCAGTAGCATCTGAAGGGCTGGGGTTTTATTGTGGTTTTTAAAATTAAGCAGACAGCAGAAGACTAGCAAAGTTCTGACTTTTGAGCCCTGAGCAGAGGTTGGACACCATCGCTGTGTTTGGAAGCCACTGCGCAAAGCACGGATGAACTTCCATGGAACGCTTCAGTTAAAGCTTACATCTGCAGATGAGATGAACTTAAACTGGAAGTGCTAACGTACTTAAACAATGTGTGAATATAGTAGCACACCGCCCTACTAAAACAGGTTTAGTCTCGTCTTTATGGGTGGAACCAACCACATTCTGATGCAGATCTCTCAAATTTTCATGAAGGTAGAGCCTTTTGAACACCCACATTAAGTTATGCACAAGCAGCAATCTAAACAATACTGTTAGTGCACTGGCATGGAATAAATACACTTACTGACTGTAACTATGCTAGTTGCTGTGTAATTCTGTAGAGTTGTGCTTCGCTGTACAGGAGCACAGAGTTGGGAAGACCATCTGGGTCCTGTCCTCCTTGCTATGGGCAATTGTACAATAACACCTATTTCGGGAGAGGCCACTGAACTACCTGAGCCACATGCTGCAAGACCGTGGCAACAACCTGAAGACTCATAGTAAGAGGCTAAAATAAAAGCCACAATATCCTTCCACATCTAGCACGGTTCTATGCAATGTGAGGAACAGACTTCACTAAGCTACGGCCATATATATATATCTCAAGACTAGAAGCATTTATTAAAAATATTTCAGATAAGATGACTACAGTATTTTAATCTGTAGGGTTCTAGTTCTTCCCATAGTATACTGGCTCAAATTTAAACAAAATTCCTCAGCCGAGGACGATCACAAACAATGCAAATTCTGCGGCTGACAGTCCATTACAAACAGGCTACAGAAAATGAAATCAAGCTTTGCCTACCCAAAGTTTATTGGTTCCAGGTACCATGTGAAGGTTACTAAAACTGTTAATTATCAGAAAACATTAACACCAATACACTCCAAGAAAACTTGGTAAGCAACAGGCTAATTTAAAAAAACAACTTTAGGTGACAATCACACTGAATTTCACAACAAGTATATAGGATTTATTGCCTCTCAGAAGATATGCATATACACCTCTAGTACTTTTCAATACTTTTCAGTGTACACTTTTAAGAGAAACAGTGTGCAAGTATGTGAGGAGGGAAAATTATGATAAAAAATTATTATTTACTTCAGTTATTACATCTTTGGAGATATACCACTACCTCAGTTGTGTGCTTGAGGCATCTTTGTATTTTTTTTGTTTTAGGTTATTTAAGGCTTCGAACACTCCCCTTGCTTTGATCCAAGACTTTGCAGGTACAACACAGTTACAAAATACTCAGAATTACCAGATATACCACAAAATAGCATTAGAAATATCTACTGCAGGTATTAACTCTAAAATTTCCTCTAATAACTCTATTTCCAAAAGAAATATGAAATAATTGTTGACTTTGGCAATGAAAAAATTAATATCAAAAACTTTCCAAAACTGTTCATTTCTGTCACATATAAAGCATTTTTTAAAAATCACTTTTACAACAGATACTCTTTTCTCTACAATATTGTTAACTGTATTTATCCTAGTCTACATATTCAAGCAAGATATAAGCTACAGCTGCTTTTAAGTCACCATTATCCTACCACCTCCAAACTTCTTCCTTCTCCATTTTTTCCTATGTATAGTTTTTTGGCTTTTAAGGGAGTCTGATACCAGCACAGAATACCAAAATCCAGGGATCATGGACAAACTGAAGATATCAATATCGAGTAAACTATAGCTACCTGACTTTATTTACAAAAAAATAAAAAAATAAATAAAAAAAATTAAAAAAAAAAGAAAAAGCATATTGATTAAAAAAAACCCATGCAAACATTTGCGGAATAAAACCTCCTAAACTATGATTGCAGTCTTCCTTCCAACAAGGCGAAAAGTGATTTCTCTTCCATAGGAAAAGTAAGATCCCAGCCTCACCAAAATTATCCCTAACAGGGGCCTCCTTTCCCCTTTAGGCTGAACAAAGAACCACGGCTAGTAACAAAGAGAAGGGGGCGGCAACCACCACTCTGCCTCCTTTAGTGTGGTAAAAAAACCAAGACAGGCCCCACAAGATCTGCCATTTCTAAAGAATGGCAGACTTGCTACAGCAACAGACACCTTTGATATCTTAGTGAGTCTAGCCATTCATCTTCATTTCCAAAATGGTGAAAACACCAAAGCACTACGGCCAAACAGCCTCGACCTCTGTTTCCTGACTACTACCAACACTGGTCTCAGACATCAACTCAAAGGATTGTTACAATAGGAGGCGATTAAAAAAAATAATAATAAAAAAATCTCTTAAGTAGTCTGACCAACGAGTTTACCCTCCCAGTATAAAAAAGGAAAAACTAATCAAAACTCAAGAAGAAAACGAAAAGTTCTCACCACTATGGCCAAAGAGGACCACAAACAAGTGGCTGCAAATATCTGAAACTAAGCACAATCTTCATAGACTTTTTCGACGTGACTGACAATGCAGATCACCAGTCACGGTGTCCTCATCAGACAAGCCTGCAAACTTAGAAGGCCTGCAAGCAACTCAAATTTCACTATTATTAAACACCTACGCAGGCAACTTTCGTGTTTTGCTAGCAGAGAGGCTCGGAGAAGCCAAACCTCCGCTCTGATGCATGTTCGCTTGGGATGGGATGGGGGGGGCGGGGAGGGGGCAGAGTCCCCCTGCCCCTCCGCACACCAGACCTCTGTACGGAAGCCAGAGGCAGGGGAAGGCCTCGGCGCAAGAATCACCAGGTGCTGAAGCTACACATGGCCTAGACTTTTTTTGCAGGGGAGGAGCTAGGCACGGCAGCGACTCCAACGCCTCCATGGTTAGCGGATGAAGGGGAGTGTCTCAACTTTTCTTCTTTTTTGGGGGGGAGGGGGGTGGGGTGGGGGGTGTAGGAACAATGGACACAGCATCCACCGCCAGGCCCGGCGGCCGCTCCGCGGCAGGCCGGGCAGCTCCCCGACCCGCACATCGCCCGGCTCCAACCCCCCTACCCCCCTCCAACCCCGCTGCCCTCTCTCTCTCGTCCGGCGGCCCCCCCGGGCTCAGCGCCCCCCCCGAGGGCGCAGGGCCGATGGCGGGAGCGGGGCGCGGCGGCGCAGGTGGAGGCGGAGGCCACCCCCGGCCGGGGCCGCCATGGAGCCGGGGCGAGGGGGTGGGGGGGGGCGCCCGTAATGGCGGGGGATGGGGACGGGGGAGGCCGCCCCGGGCGGCCGATGGAGTGGCTCCCCTCCGCTCTCACGCACACACGCGCGCGCACTCTCCCGCGCCGGCCCCGCTCACCGTCATAATAGTAGCAGACTTTCTTCTTGCCGCCGCCCTGACTGTACGCCATAGGGCCGCCGCGCCGGGGCCGAGCCGGGGCCGGGGGGAGGGAACGGGAGGCCGAGGCGAGCGCCGAGCCGGCACGGAGGGAGGAGGGAGGGGGCGGGAGAAGGCGGACGCGGGAGAGCGGGAACTCGCGACGCCGGGCCACAAGCAGCGCGAGCGGGCCCGACCATCGGCAGTGGGGGGGCGGGGGGGGGGGGGCAAGTGGGGCGCGCCCAATCCGCCGCTGCCGGGGGAGGAGAGGGAGAGAAGGAGGCGAAGAGAGCGCGTGCGAACGAGCAAGCGCGGGCTCTTTCCTGCTTGTTCTTAGCGTTGTGGCTGAGTTAGACGCACAGTCAAGGAAGGAGCCCTCGGGGAGTCATCCTAAGCGAATTTTTGGAGTAAGCTCTTTCCTCGTCTCCCCCCACGCGGCGGAGTGGTACGGCCCGCCGGCGGGCGTCGGGCTCCGTCCCCGCCCCTTAGCGGACCCCTCTGGCGCGTGCGCGGGGTTACCGCCCCCTCCAGCGCCGTGAGGGCACGGCACTGTATGGCGGCCGTGGCAGGGAGCGGGCAGTCCGTGCTTCACCAGCCGACCCCTGCGCCCGAAAACAGCGAGCCCTTCTCCTGCTCAGCGCTTGAGTCACAGCGACTTCCCTCAGCCGCCCGCCCGGGACCAGCCGGGGTCGCGGGGCTGCCCCGCCCGTGGCCGGGGAGCGCTTCCCGCCGCGATGGGGCCTGTTCCTCACCCGCGGCCCGCCTGCCCGGGACAGGTGGAGGTGCTGGACGTGCTAGCGTGGTGCGGGTGCCACGTCGTGTGCCCACACTAAGTGCAAAGTCACGTAGTCCGCTGTTGTACACAACAAAAAGGGTTTCTGTTTGGTTTCATTTTTTTTTAGTGCTGGAGTTACATAGGATTTGTTGTTGTTGTTGTTTGATTTCTTTCATTAACTAATAAAGTCCTGAAGGGTTGTGAAGGATCTGCCATTTTACCCTTGAGAAGAGCTCAACGTGAGGCAACAGGTGGCTGCAGCGAGGCCCCAGGCTGATGCAGAGCTGGGAGTGCTCCTGGCAGTACGTGGGCCCTGTCCCTGCTCAGTACCCCTGTTCTAGAAGGAGTTCAAAGCACACTTCCCAGTATGCATGGCAATTACTTCTTCCAAAATTAAGGCATGCTACGCAAGGTGAAAGTAGTTGTGGTAGCCCAAACCGGGACATATGTAAAGGGATTGACATCTGAATCAAGTTTCAGTTCAAGATCTACCAGCAGTTTTCTCTGCCTGCCTCAACTTAGCTACAAGTACAGGAGAAAGGAATACAGACAGTTAATATTACATCTATACTCAGCCAGTAACTACGGCTTTCTTGTATTTACATTTATATAGGAGTTCACACTTGTTAGAACTTTTATGTCTGATATATCTGAGCTTGGGGATGTGCATCAGTTACACAAAAGATTACTGTTTCTTCAGCTGACATGAAAATCCAATATTTAGGGACTTGCAGTCGTTGTAGAAGTCTCATCCAAGGTTCCTGATTTATATGAGTGTCCAAAAGTACCTAGAAACCCTGATTCTTACCACATGTACCTTTATATTAGATTATATAAATGCCTGCATGTTATCAGTGTCACTCATCAAAACCAGTGCATGCCCAAACACAGGTTAGGTCTTTGTTCCCAGAATTAGGTTGTTTTAACTCCTCTTACAGATACCTGACAGGAAACTGGGTCCTTGTAGCTGATAAAAATTGTCTTTATAATGTTAGAGAGAACCAACTGTAAAATAAGTATAAAACTAGGCCGTGCTGAAATAAAAAAGGATTCTGGATTTCCACCCCCACCCCCCTTTGTGTTGTGACAAAAGGATACTGTTTTGTCATGTCGCCAGGTGGTGTAACATATTTAAAAAGCATTTGCCATATTCCATTTGGAAATTTCTCTTAGAATAACATACAAAATTGATTTCTACAGCTTATCATAAAGCTGATATGTGCTTCTTCCAGCAAACTGCAGGAAAATACTTGCATGGCATTATAAGTTATAATAGGCATGATATTATTGAGATACCACTAACGTCCTTTTAGTCTCAGCCTGCTTAATGCTGTCACTGCTTGAACAGAGTTAG
Organism: Leptosomus discolor; assembly: GCF_034619465.1. Taxonomy (NCBI): domain Eukaryota; kingdom Metazoa; phylum Chordata; class Aves; order Leptosomiformes; family Leptosomidae; genus Leptosomus; species Leptosomus discolor. The sequence goes on along the minus strand of NC_141392.1, from coordinate 74,160,973 downwards.
ACTGGACTCCAGAAGCTCCGTACATTGGTTACCTAATAGAAAATAAAATATTACAGACTTTGTCAATTATTGAAATTCAAGGTGTTTGTGAAGCTTTATCACTTGATGTTTTATTGAGTGCCTGAGAAACATTTGTATCCAAACATTATAATAGCACAAGTCAGCTGGCTCAATGAGGAATACTTTTACTTGCACTGATGAAGTGAGGTTTTCTACTTTTGTATGGATGTTGATTTTGCTAACATTTGAATTAGGGATTGTGAAACTATATGAAACTTTGGGTCATGAAACTGCATACCCTGTTTGCTGATGAAAGAGGAATGTAGGGAAACTGCAGGAACCCAGGAACAGCAGGAGCTCACTCAAAGCTGTACATACCAGATAGACATCAAGGAGGCAAATCTACACATGCCAGATGTTAAGGAGATGCTTAGCAAATATCTACACGACTGATTGTTACCGTTGCGGAACAAACAAGAGGTTGCATCAGAAAAGGGGCCCTGGCTCGTGCTCAGGAAGGAGGATTCAACTAGAGGACATGGTGAGGAAGACTATGGACAACCACCAGAGACCCTCGAAAGAGCACCAACCCATTTAGTTCTGCTTGACAGAGCATGCGCTAGTGGGAAAGAACTTGTATAAAACATTTTTGGGAAATCACTAGAATAACACTGCATTTTTGGGGAAAGGTGATGAATATGTAATGAGAAAGGTCTATAAAGGCTGTAACCATGTGACCGAAAGGTGAGCTCACCTTTGCAAAATGATTCCTGTGTGTGCCCAGCACTGTAATAAAAGAATGCCTTGCTTTCTAAAAGCAATATTTTGGTAACAGCACCATGAAGGGAATTCAATACAAGTAGTAACATATTGTCAAAGTTCTTCTTAGGGACTTTATCTAAAGAAAAAAGTTCATAATTACATTAATGAAGTTGAACAATTAGTTTCGGATGGGTACTCAACCTCATCTAGAAATACCTTATTTTGGTTTAAATGAAACTGAAGTGACAGTGGCTAAAGCAAGAGAAGCTGCTTTGCTTTCAGGGTAAAAAATAACTATACATGTTTTCCTAACACCTTAATTTATGTAAGTGTAGTTCTCATTTAGAGCAGCTCCTAGAATAGGAACTCATGCTTGAACCAAGCAAGTGCAAACAAGCATACAAAGTTATCCTTTAGCCTGGGAGATAAGAATTCATTCACTGAATTTGAAATAATTCAGTATTACAGTGAGGACACTGTTAGATTTAGCAGGTCAGTAAAGCTTATATGTTAGGTTTCAAAGGTACGTGTACAAGGCTGATTTCCTAGCCCAGTCTCACTTCTAGAAATACAAGGTCTGCAGATACCTACAAACCTGCTTGTTAAGGAAACAGCATGGCAGCTATGCTACACAAAAGCTGATGACATGGAAGAAACTCTGGAGTGGTCACTCCCCACAATAAGCACACATACACATCAGCTACTTGAGTCCCAGGCCAGTTCTGAGACAGAAAAAGGGCCTGTAACAAAGCATCAGTGGGAAAGGCGACTATTCCATTTTAAGCTACATACAGACATGAGTTTACAACATAATGGAGATATTTTTATACCTTCCTGTAATTGCTTATTGATGTTACTGGGTGACTTTTAGCTTTATTTCACCCTTTCTGTGCATCATTATGCTAGCATTAGTTTGTTCTTTCACACAGTATATAGGTTGTACCTTAGATAGTGTTTGTTTAGTAAGTGACATAAAAAGAAGCAATAAGGTTTTTATAACAGAAGAATAACTTTCAGCTTCAGCGTTTGCAGCCAGCTCTACAACAGGAAGTATTGCTGTTTCTTTCTTATCTCTCCTAAAGAACATCTACTGTCAAAGTTTATACAAACAGTAAACAAGAAATCTGTAAGTGAGAGTTTAAACCTTTTTGTTTTTCTTATAAAAAAAGTGATCAGGATAATGTTCTCACATTCAGAGGACCCTCCTGGTAAAAGCCAAGCAGACTAAGATATTTTAAAACAGAGGGCTCAAATGAATGCTCTAGAGCATCTATTTTCTTCCTCCTAGCAGCTGCTATAGGAAAGTGACATTACTTGTATACCCCAGAAGTCATAACAAGATCCCCTTTATTTCTCCTTGCATTTGCATAATCTATAAACAGAAAGATAGAGCTAGAAAGCTTGTCATCACCTAGCTCATTAGTTACCTAAACTGTGCAACCCCATACATAGTCCTGTACATACAGCCACATCAGTTCACTTTAGCAGAACTCAATAACTAATCAAGTTAACAAAAAAAACAAAAAAAAAATCCCAGAAAAATGAAAACTACAAGCATAAAACCTTTAAAGAGTAAAGGAAATTATTCACCTTACAATTAATGAGCCTCCTCATTATCAAGGACTAGAAAGAGCCTTTTGAACTACCTCACTCCAGATTACACATTCAAATATCCCAAACTAATTTAACAGAGATACACATAAAATCTCCTCCTTAATTTACCTCCTTATAGAAAAGTTAACCCTTATCCAATTTCCACCCACCCCAGATCCTTCTTTAACCCTAGCAATACTGATACTACTCCTCCTCCCGCCCCTGCTTTTTATCTGAGAAAGTAAGCATTTTCAGGTGCTACCTCTTAGCAGCATTCACAGACACAAACTTGTAATCCCACCTACATAAATGTAAGGAGAAAGTCACCGCCAATGTTACTGATGTGTCCCGTTATCTAATAATGCTAACAATCTCTTGACAGCACAGAAGAGAGTTAACATAGAAAAAGTATTTTTCTCAAGACATTCATAGACTTTACAGGAGTTCTAGGAAGCATAAGAGTAAACAGGGCTTTGGGGCTGCTTTCCTGAGAAGGAAACACAGGTTTCATCATGCAGATACCTTGCTAATGAAATCAATTTATGCAGAATATCAAAGCCATTAAAGAACAAATAGATAAAGAGAACTAAATAGAAAATTAACTGTGAGGTTCAGATTTTCTCCCTTGCTTATTAGTGCAATAAGCACTGGCAATATTGATGTGTACTAATTGCTTTTGAATTTCAAGAGGGTAGGCTGCTGAATATTCTTCCTTAATAATTGCTGGAAAGTGCTGAGACTCACAAGGGTTTTGTGTTAATGCTATACAATAGTTGTTACTGTCGATCTGGGAGCTAAGGGAACTTGCCCTGCTCCTGAATGCTCATGTCAATCGTAAAACGTGGCAGTGGTTTCACTTTAAGTAGTAGGCCAGTATAATCTCTTACATGCCTAAGATTTCTCTGTGTAGGGCCTTCATCTCTATGTGATGTATGTAAACCTAATATGTCAGTAGTATATTCTGCCTGGGGCAGCTGTACCCACCCGTTGAATCTCTTCTGTAATTGCCTGAAAGTGGTTCCCTGGGCAGTTGTGTTCCTGGCAGTCTGATAGCCAGAAAAAGTCTGTCTTCATATACACAGATGCAGTTTTTGTGCAAAGCAGCATGATATACTGCAATAGCTCTGATGCTTGTATTTTAAAAAATGGCTATGTAATGTTTTTAAAGCACATAATTATCAATATTCAAATATTTTCTTTTAAAAACTTAGTTTATTAAAACTTGTTAGGAGTAGGAAGGTGGATTGGAAGAAATCTGCAATGCTACATATAATATAATGAGAGTAATGTAATTAACCTTTCGTATTTGTGTTGAAAACTTTGACAGACCTAAAGAAAATGATGTACATTCACCTTTATAAGAACTTAGATGGCTGTCACTAGGTTTTGCAGTTAAAATACTGTTTCTTGGTGATGGCTAGAGTGCCCAGTATATACAGTCTTCCAGTGTTCATTGTTTGCAAAAAGAGATCAGTTTAAAATATGCTAGCTTTCTGTGAGATGACTGAATGATATTCTCTGTATCTGGTAATGCCTGAAGAAAGAGAGATATCATTTTAAAAGACAATCTGACAGATAGTTAAGACATTCAAGAAATATAGATTAAAAAAGTAACCATCTGTCACAATATATTTCCCAGAGCCACAGACCTCCATATCAAGTGCAGTACTTGTGACTTACTGGTGTCTGCTTTACTTTGCTTTATCCTATCGACTTCTGAGTTAAATACCGAAGTTGGGTGGAAGGTAAACTTGGGTAATGTAACAGACAGGGCTTCTCAACCTATAAATGGGGTTTTAATAGCTCTGTATGCTTACAGATTGCTAGGGTTAAGTGTTTCTGTTCTTAGCAGCAGTCTAATTTACAGAAATTGGTATGGACAAACACAGGTAAGGTTTTGTTTTCAGTAAGTAGTGGGAAACTTGTACCATGGTAGTGGGAAACAGTGCTGGTAGAAAGTCCCCAGATGAGGAGCATGTCAGGACACAGATGAGCAGTGTGCAAAGTACCACTGTTCTCCAGCAACTCCCAAAGAGTTGAGTCCTGAACTGCTATAACCTATAAATCACTTCCTTGTTTCTTCTCTGTCTCAGGGTCTGAACAAATCACAGCTGATAAGATGTTCTGGTCCCTGCATGATTCACTCTCCCTCCTGATTCCTTGATTAAACCTTGATATCTCAAGCTAACAAAAAGAAGTGAGCCACTGGCCATCTATGCAAACGCCCTGCCAGTGCTAGTTTTTGCGTATCAGGTGTACCATGTGAAGTGTTATTAAAATAAAGCTGTATCTGCGTAAGACAAATTCACCAATTTATCTTAAATCAAATTTAAACCAAATTTATATTGTAGTGAGGCACTGTATATACACTGTTTCAGTTCAACAGTGGCAGGCAATTTAAACTGATTCTAATCTTTGGAGACAAATCTGATATAAAGCAGCATCCACTTAGTTATTTGTATCAATTAGAAAACAATTTAAGGCAGACAGGGGCAAACTTCTCATATAACTAGTGCCTATCAGTTTGAATTTCCTATCTGATTGAGTCTTGGCAATGAATAAATTGCCAATGAATAAAACCAGGGAAAATAAATGGAATTCTGGAGTCTGTAGACAGTTCACTGCTCAGACGACAAGACTACTTGCCACTCTGTTAGCCATACCAGTGCAAGGGTAAAAAACAAAAACGGTGACCTAAGGATAGATGCGTCTGAGGAGACATGAAGTTGTCAGCATGCAGATGAGATCTTTGGCAATTCTTTTTGGCTTTATTTCCTCTGTGCAGGAATTACCAGCAGGCTGTGGATCAGCAATCTCATTATTGCAAAGTCATGAATGTTCCTTCTCTCCTTATCTGTTCTTAGCGTGGATATATCACAGGTGCAATGTACCACAACAGTTCTTTGCAGCAAAGCAAATCTGAGTGTCAAAGAACAGAAGCAAAGGTGAGCAAAAGCATTTTTACAAAATGGGTCCCAAGGGTTTTCCTGTTACTTCTCATAAATCTAGTCAAAAAAGGTCATAATTTAGAAGTTTTTAAGCAACTATGATTTTTTCCAGGAAACCCACTGAAAGAAAAAAAAAAAAATCATTATCTCTTCCAGATACCAAAATACCTATTCTACCCCACTGACCCAGCTTAATATTACATTCTAGAAACCATATTAATTTCACATTTTAGGACCTGTGATTTATTAGTAGTTGCCTGTAATAAAGTATCATATTGTAGCCAGATGAAAATACTGCATTATATGTACTATGCATATTTTGTCCTTTTACTAGCAACACTGCCTTTAGTAAATGAAGCAAGTTCTTCTCTACACCTTTCTGCCATCTTTGTTTCCGGAGCCACTAATGTTGATGTGCTGGCTGTACACTCACTTCTCTGCCAAGATTCCTATTTCCTCACCTCACCCCACTTGATAAGCAGATTTCTTCAGGAATATCACATTCATGAAGGTGGTGCCTAGGAGATCAAAGCATTTGAAGGGCAGGCTGAAGCATGTTTCTTAGCACTGAAGTGACTGAGGAGCAAACTAAAACAGAGTTTTTAGGTTCTTGCAGAAGAAAAAAAAAGAGAGGAGGACCATGTTACATTTTTATTCCTCATTAAATTACCCGTGCCATTTTATTTGCTTTTTAATCAGTTTTAGCCCGTAATATGTTAACACATGAGGATTAAATAACAGACATCTTAGAAGGCTGTCTGAGGGCTGGCATGGCCACTTCTGTCTTACTGGCTTCTACAGCACTTCCCTGTTTCCAGATTTGGCTGTGAACCCCAACAACAGGCCAACCGGACCAAGAAAAGTATCTTCTTCATGCACCATCCTCATCTCCTCAGTCCCTTCCTTGGTTTCTGTGCAGGTCAGTGGGTCCCTTGGCACATCCATCAGAATGCCATTCTGGGCAAAGATGAGACAGGCAGGGGAGTGGGAAGTGCCACATAGACAATACTGTGGGGACCAGTGTTCTCCAAAGGGAAGAGCAATGTGGTGAGTCAGATCTGCTGAGTACTCATATGATATTACAATAATATGTAGTGTCCATTAGGCTGAAAGTTAGGAAAGAGAAATATGAAATGTAATGGCATAAGACAGCATAATAGAAGGGTTGCCCTCTGAAATGACCAGAAGGAATGACAAGGAAGCAGTCTTCTTTAGCAAGATCATAGCTGAGAGGCTGTCACCAGTTGCATTTTACATATACCCTGACTCTAAATCTAGCCTGATTCTTTCATATTGCCAGACCCAAGTGGGGTCTCTCACTCTTCACAGCAACACAAATTCCAAAGTCTCCTGGTAGGCAGTCACATCTGTATTTTAGGTTCTCTGTGATACTTTCTGCCTGAAGAGATGAGGCAAGTCAAAAAGATGCGTTGATCTGATGAGAGGTGTAGAGGAAGAAAGCTGGTTCAGGGCCTGAGAATGAATTCTTAAATTCCAAGCTTTAGCTAGATTCTCTTGAGCATTTTTTTTCCCTCCTTTTCTTCAAATGTGATTTACTTTAGCCTAAATATCTACGCAATGAGCTGGTTTAGCACCTAAGCTAATTATAACAGTTGAAGATCTGGACAAGTTACATTCCAGGTGATTCCCAAACTACCTACTTTCTCTGCAGTTTACTTAAATGGCCAAACCTATTTTGAGGGTACTGAGTACTTATTTCTGCTACTGTATTTATGTCAGATGTTTTAACAGTCCTAAATATATCTTAATTCTCCCAAGAGACCTAGGTTTTAAAAGCAAAATATAGCAGAAACCAAAGGCTCTGGTTCTGACATGAAAAGCAAATAACAGAACTAAAGCTCATATCTTTTTTCCAACTCAGTTATTTAATACTCCGTCATGGACAGTATGAAAATTTGAGGTTACTCTGTCATACATAACCTGATGGTCTAACTGTTCACTACTTTACTCTCTATAGAGTCCTGAATTACAGCAGAATTTAATACTGTCCATGAAGTGTCCCTTGATTCAGATTTTTAGGTGGCAATTATTAAACATGCTGAGGTATTGATATGCAGCCTTCACAACCATATTTTTGAACCATAGGATAAACATATGAAGCTGCATCTGCCTGCCTTCTATTCTAGGGGTGGGAGAGAAGTAGCTACAGATTTGTTTAGCGAAAAGCTAAAGGAACAAGGGTTTTCAGATTCAGCACTTAAAAAGAGGAGATAGCAAATTTACCAGTTAGGAGAATCCACCAATGCAGTTGGTGCATTTTGGACAACTGGCGGATTCTCTACATTGTGTAATGGTCAGGGACTTTCCAAAGACTGATAAAGACTTATGCCAAAATCTGACATTTTTCAAGAGAAGGAAAACAAATCAAGTAACATTTCTTGGTGCTTTTTTAGAAGAAAAATATTGACTTCCATTGCGTCTGAAGACAAGTTTTAAGCTGTTACTCTAAGCTTTGAAGTGACTTTCTCAGGGGCCTATATTTCACAGCAAGTGGATATATAAAACTGAAACTTTATTAGTGGGAAGTGTTGGGCTTTTTAATTATTCTGCTGTTTTTAGTCAGGGCGAAGTCTGTGTCAGTGTGCATTCTGGAGTACAGGAAGAACTCGCTGTACTTCTGTCCCTGCCAGCTCTTGAAGTGGTACAGACAACTAGCTGAGTCATCTTCTAAAAAAGAGAAAATGCAGTCACCAGTTGGATGCTACTAACCAAATTCGACAGATGTTCCCCCCCAAGTCTGCAGCTGAAAAAGCAGAGAGAAGGAAACCGCTGGTAGAGACTGTTACAGTTTCTCAGAGTCAGATGATAGGATGAAAGGCCAATAGGTTTCACTAAGATTATCCACTCCACTAACCTACTTCTTTCTGTTTAGGGAGATTTGGAAAATTATATTTTGTGTTAGAATTTGCCCAAGGAGGCATGTGAATGAATTAATTCATTTTTTCAAATCCCTACCTTACTGCTGTGGTGAGTAAAAAGTGGTGGTTTTGATATGGTCTCTAGCAATTATATTTCCTATTACCTAATACTGTAGCATCATAAGCAGATAAAATGCTGACACATTTGGACTGCTTTGCTAGCTTGCTCCTGGGGTGTGTCCACATGAGAAGACTACAGGCCATAAAACCTTGCTTGTGTCCATGCTCTACCCCCAAGGGTTGATACAAAATAGTTCATTTATAAGTAGGTAACTTAGCGTACAGGGTACCCTGAGAGAGGAGCTCTATCAATGTGTCTGGAAAGACTTTCCTCAGCTCTTTTTTTTTTCTTTTCACATGAATGCTCTGTGACCCCTCTATTCAGTGTGACCCCTTCATACAGCTCCTCAGCACCTACTCCAATCTCAATGCGTCAATATCTTCTAGCAAGAACACTGGTATATGTGATAGAACATGATGGTGGGAAAGATGAGAAAGGAACAAAAGATTTCAAAAACCTCAGAGGAGGGAGCAGCATACTCACACCCAAACTACTTAAGTGCATTTTGAGGTCCATGTCACCTATCAAGTGCCAGTCATAATCTCAGGTCAACTGCTCCAACATAACTGAAGCATAATCAAGTCCCTGCTGTCAAGACTTTGTTCACCATCTCTGACATTTCTGGGAGTACGTATTGTGTGATGACAAACACAAATGAATTTCCAGATGGTCATGACTCACTGCTAAGTGAAGGAACCTGAGTGATAAGTGGATAGGAGGAGATGGTGGAGGACAGCTGGTGGCAGGATGCAGTGTTACCTGCTGACTTTTGTGGAGAAGACTTGGAGGATTGGACTCTCTGGTGAAAGGGATCTTGCTGCTTGCTTCCTGTTGTCATCTTTAGGGTTTCTGTGGTCAAGGCCATGGCTAGGGAAGGTCCCTGTTGCACGAGTTTAGTGCCCCATCTGCTGCTTTGTGGATACTCTAAATTCTTTTCTCTGCCACTCAACCCAGAGTTTATCGCTGACCATTTGGTTTTCTTTCTCCCTATTCCCACATTCACACAGAGGCTGCACAAATTGCCCTCTGCTGTGGAACTCCTGAAACAATTCATCTGAAGTAGGAAAGCCTTCTTACCCTGAGCAGTTATAACTTTTGTCCTTAGTCTCATTACAGCCTTTTTCTGCTTCCATGAGCACTACCTCCATGTTTGTGTATACTTGACTGGGACATCTACACATCGATAAACTCAGGAATGAACCAACTCAGGTCTACCTTGGCAAAGCTAGGCTCTTACAAAAATCTCCTCTAGAAAAAGGCTCTTGATAAAGCATTTTAGTCTGAGTAGCAGGCTGAAGACTTACCACACGTGGCTCAATTCCAAGTGAGCTGATTTTTAAGAACAGTGTCTCATTCTTGCAGTGGGGCTTGGTGTGAAGATGCCGTGATTGTATTACAGTGCCTTGTGAGGTGTATAATGGTGAATTTGAACCCTATGTGGAGAAGGAGACTACACTTTCAGAACATATCTAGGTGTTTTTGGAAGCACTGTAAAGACTAGTTGACCATCAAGTTTGCCTTGCAGGTAATAAACAGATAATAAAGATAATAAAAGATAATAAAGAATCACTCTATGATGTTCTCAAATAGTTTTCCAAAAGTTAGGTATTTAGTCTTGGAGCCATCATAAGGGAACTTTTACAGAGCTGTATTCATCATTAAGTTAACCACCACAACTGTCCTGTCTAACATAGCTTCTTGATTTAAATAATGTCCTTGCAGTAGGAAGGAAAATCTCTGAAAGAAGCTGTTACAAAAGAGTCTTTGAAGTACACTTCTGGCAGTACTTTTGCTGTTAACAGACATGTAGAATAGAAACAAAGGACATTTGTTTGTGTGTCATACGAATTCTGAGGTTGGAAATTTATTGAGTTCCTAGTTCTTCTTCTTCGAGAGAAAGAAGTAATAAAAAAGGAAGGAAAGAAGAAATTACCCCCAAATTCAAAAATAATTTAAAAAACCCCAAACAAACAAAAAACCTCAGCATTTTTTCTTACATCCATAACGATAGTTGCTAAATATTCACCTCCACAGCTCTGCTTGAGAGAATGTGTCCTTATGTATCTATGTTAATAATGTGTTATTTGTAACATAAAAAACCCTTTCATAAAAGATATTTCCCCAGGCACAGTAGCATCATATGACCAGATGACCAGGCATGTGAACAGCACACATATGATCTCATGAATATGTCCCCCACCCTTCAAATTAAAGTTGGGGTTCCTGAGCCCTGTCCTGCTGTCTGAGCTTCATGTGTCCTTGGCTCAACCTCAGCTTGCACAGGTGGAATATCATTGGTAGGTATTCTAAGGTTCTTTTCGGACTCAGAGTTGGAGAAATTTGGTGGTATATTGCAGTCATTCCTCTTCTGTCTCTGATGAGCAGTGATAGAAGGGTGTTGACATTTAAAGCATTATCAATGGGTAGCTAAGTTGGTGCTCACTGAGAAGGATGTGGGAAATTTTCCTCAGAACATTTTTAGTTAAGGTTCTGAAAGAGCAAGCAGATGCCACTACATCTGTTACATCCTCTTCCCGTGTTTGAGTTCATCTCTCCAACCACATTAGCTGGAGATTTCATTCTGAGGGAATTTTGAGGGAAACAGCAACAAACACAGATATTTCCCTTCACCTCCCAAGCCTTTAGGATCTGTAGAACAAAGAAATAACCTTTAAAAGATGCCAATATGTCTTACAGCTTGCTTGCCAAATCTAAACTGTGCATATGTTAACTATTAATATTTACGCATGGCATGCAGGAGAGACTTATTTTAATACATTTTGGGTAAATGGCTAAAAATGTGTGTGCTAACAACAACGTGGCTGAGAAACGTAGGAATCTAAGGAAATAAATAGCTCTTCTCCTACATGGGAAGTGTAAGAGACAAAATGCATTGCATGGTTTATACGGCCAGTTTCATAAAGAGAATGGCAAAGGAAACAAGCACTAAATAACTAAGTAGGAAGCAGTATTTCTTCATAATACTTCTCTCAATTATGGAATAGTTATAGGTCGTTCATAACAAGAAATGTTATGTTTGATGCGTTATTTATTTTGTAGAAGTAATTCAACCATTTTTTAATATATGTTTAGCATGTTGAATCAGTCTTTCTGGCTTTGAAATACTTCTATGTATCTATTAGTAGCATTGTTCTCATCATCACATGCTTAGAACATACAAAATTAGGGCCTACGAGCTATGAATCGTAATTTAAAATAATATTTGAGCTCTGTTGCTGATGTTGATTTATCAAGGCAATAATTTTCAATGGCTGCACAAGTTCTTTTTTTTTTCCTTTTGTAGCATTCATACTACATAAATCCCAATGGAATAAATTCTGTGTTGCAGCCAATGGAATAAAACCAGCACAGTGTTTACAGTTATTTAAGTGCCAAATATCGGGGAATCTGTTACAAAAATCCCCAGGAAACTCTGTTAGGAGTCAGGAGGATAGCCACATGATAAAGGATAGGCTGGGGAAGGGAACACTTATTTCATAGTTACACACTGAGCAATACCTCCCTGTTTAATTCCTTTAAAGCAAGGTATGCACACCAAGAAAACAAGCAATTAAATCTAAAAAAGGGATACTGGACTACAGAGACAAAAACAGGCACAGCATAGGACTCCTCCTTATACTTGCTCTTTCAGTGTCGCTTTCTGTAGAGCTGCAACAAAAGACTTGAACAATGTTGCTTTTCTCTCCTCCAGAGCCATCCTGTGTCTGTAATTTAGGTGGCTTCTGGTAGCTGGAAAGGTGTGGGAGAGTGTCTGAGGAAGAGGAAGGAAGCCTCTTCCTACAGGTGCAGTTAGAAAAACAGATCAGCCCTACCAAAGGTTGCAGTCGCCACCTCCTCCTCAGGGCCTCAGGACATGCTGATTTTCTTGAGCTGCCACTGGACTCCTCCACAAGTTGATTCAAATTGCTTAGTAGAAGAGTAAGCTTGCAAAGGCAGCAGGCAATTTTGTGTTGGATTTGCAAATTCAATTCACTCATAGGGGAATCCTGTGTGTGGAAGAACTGACACAAGGGACGGGGTCACACTGTGTGCCTGGGAATGGGGAGAGGAGCATGGTCAGGTAGCGCAAGAACAGAGTAATGGAGGACGTCAGGGGATAGAGGAGGAGGGAAGAGAAAGGGAGAGAAGGAGAGGTGGTGAGACCTAGGGACAAGCAGCTGTTAGTGTGAGAAAACCTTCAGGATCATCAGAAATGCAACTTTACTGCCTTCGCTTATCAGTGTCTCCAGTATCCCAAGTGCTCCCTCATCTCTACTAATTTCAGGACTGGTCACACATCTGTATAACTGTCTTGCATAGGAAAAGTTTTATATCTCTGGATTTGAGCCAGCTACCCTCTTCAGTGATTTTTGGTGGTGTTAGAGCCTTCTCTGCCTGTCCACATGCAGTGAATTATAGCTTCCCAGTGAGGAGATTAATACCCTGTGACACAGCTCACCACCAACTATGACTGGCTGCTGCAGAATCTGTTTTTAATTTCACCACTTCTAGGATGAAAGAAGAAATCGCAAAGCTTAACTCTGTCAGCATTTGTAGGGCCAACAATTAGGGACAAAGCTGCTTACATTTCCATTATCGTAAAAAATTTCCTCCCCCGTGAGCATTCTGTGTGCTAAGCTATCATACAGATGGGGAAAGGCAGCTCGAGAAATGCCTTAGAGGAAAGGTTCTGGAGAAACTACAGTCAGCACCAGCTTTCAAGAGAAGGCTGTGGCTGTGGGTCCCAACCAGAGACACTTTCTTGGAGACCTTTCTGAGCATAAGATCACATTTCAGGTGAAGCTCTCTCCTTTGTGTTTCTTATTAGCTGGCTTGCCATCAAGCTGGTTTCCTTCAGACAGCCCCCATTCACCGTGCAACCTGATATTAATCCAAGTCCCAGCTACCTTATTTCCCTTACTCATGGTGAAGGAATTCTTACTCAAGGTTACTCAAAGGTTCTGTTTTCAGAACCTTTTTCGAGCTCCTGAGCTGTTGTAAGCTCACCAAGACTGCATGGCAAGCTTTTGTGTTTGCTGTAGGATCAAACTGCAAAGTCTGCGTCTATAGCAGCAAACCAAACAGTTCCAGGGTGTGTTCCCAGACGCTGCAGCTCAAGTGTCTGTGCTGTACAACTGCCAGTTGTTGCTGGTTTTGACCCCAACTGGTCATCAGTCTTCCAAACATAAGCCTTGGGCATGGGTCAGAAGTTAGTATGGTTATGAACCATTTCCAATAGGCAGGTTGGATGAAGCCATCCAGTTTTGAAGGGTAGGGGTAATTTTATGTTATGAACGTGGGCTGTACTGTTCCAATTGCCTTCAAGGCCACAGAACTGTCCTGGGCTTGATTAACTTACTAGAAAGAGACACAGGAAAAGAACCGATTGTATTTTGGGCTTCCTGTGTTAATGCACAGCATTTAGTATTAGTGTTTAATTTGGACAGAACCAAGCCTAAATAAAGGTCCCTCATGCATAAAGTCTACCTCTTTGCAGGTTTTGTTTCAGAAGAGTCACACAGAGTGGTTTTTGTGTTGCTGCCTCATGCATTAAAAGGGACATTTTTAAATTAACTTGACAACATAGTTAACCAAAGTGTTTCATGCCAGTGGGGCATAAAATGGTGTATTTTGTATATTTTGAAAGCCATAGAAAACCATAGAAAATGTTAAAGCTCTCCTTCTTTCTTTTTCATTAGGAGGAAGAGACATTATTTTATTATTTTTTATTCTCTTTGTTGTCCTTAGTGTCAATTCTAACTTTAAAGTCAATGTCTTCCATAAGACTGCTAATGATTTTTTTCCCTAGACTATACAACCACTTCTTTAGACTGTACTTCTTTTTAATTGACTTGCTTAGCTTTCTTCCAAAAGCTTCTTTTCTTTTCTTCTCCCTTTCTTTTGGAATTCAGAGAGGGCAATTTGGACTGATTTCAGTCTCATAGATTTTGGAAAGATTCCAGAGGCAAAGATAGGATTAAAACAAACTGGCAAAACTGATTATTTTAAAGTTTTATCTTTTAGTTTAGGCAATTTTGACAATAATGCTGAAAGGATGTTGGGAGACGTCACAGTCCAGTCAGGAAACTGAAGTATAGTGTGTGGTAAGTAAATTACACACTAAGTGACACTGATAAAGGATTTCTGGGGAAAAGGATACCCTCAAAATATTTTCAAATTATTATACCCCATTTTCTGCTCCCACTTACATTGAACTAAGTCTGCATCAATTTCATTAGCTTAACGTCAGTATTGGATTCTTTAATCCCATACACAATTTTGTCATGAAAAGTAAGCTTCATTGGAGTTATTTCAGTGAGAGATATAGATAGTTCAAGCTTTTAGGGAAGGAAGGAAGGAAGGAACACCAGAAGTAGTGAAAGAAGGAACACCAGAAACTGAGGGATCACTGTGACTGCATTTCACCTAAGCAGTGGGTGCGTGGAACAGACTGCTGGGACATCTTCCCTTGAGGCAGCCGGCAGCGTGATCCCAGGTATTGGAGGTGTGAGTGTCCGGGCTTCTTTCCTGTGAGAACTATAGGGAGGGGAGAAAGTGGGCTGAGACATTTCGACATTCCCTGATATCAATATATTGCTTTAAAAGATATAAAAGTAATTCATCAGCTCAGACTAAGCACTTTACATGCATCTTGCATAAAAAGAAAAGGATTCAAGTATGATCCTTAAACCAGGGAGTTTGGATGTAGTCCTGAAATTACCACTTTTTCTGCAACCTACATCATCGCAGTTCTCTGCCGGTGTAGTACTTTTCAGCTTCATGTGCTGATGTCGTCCAGTTGTGAATCAGATATAATATTCTCCCATCATCCAGCTGTTCACTGGGACAACTGGTGTGTGCAGACAGTCCCACATCAGTGCTCCTGGGAGGGAGGCCAAATTAGTACCCTTCAAAGATGATGATGTTCAAAGGCTGTCCTATCCAGTAGTATTTGGGATGATTGCAAAACATAAAATTACATTTTAACAAACTTGCAATGAGGGAAGCTGGGGTGGCGTTTCAGTTTACCTGCATGCTTCCCAAGAGATGTGTCTTTTCTTCTTACCTGTGACTTTACTGTGAATTTTTTCAAGTACCACCTCCCGATTGTACAAAAAAAGAAAATTCGAGGCCTCTTAGGAGTTTTCTGTTCCTTAACGCATGAATATGCTAGAATATATAGCTGGACATTTGTAAAGCTAGGAAAATACAAATAAAATGGCTTGCATTAATCCCAGGTGAAATGTTGGCTGTCATGAGAACTGAGTTTTGTCAAAGGCAAACCTTGAAGCAACAGGATATATTAGTGAATATCTATAACCAGCCAATTTCATAGCAGAAATGTGTCATTTCTTTGTAATAAACCTAATTTGATCATACTTGAATCCTTTTCTTTCCATGCGAGGTGTACATTAAATGAGCTGATGAGTTACTTTTATATCTTTTTGCAGCATTAATAAATGCAGCAGCTCTTTTTCTTTCTGTTTTTGCCCCCTAAAAGGTTCCCCGTCACTACACACTTTCCTTTATTCTCCAAAGATTAAACATGTATTTGATTCACACTGGTTGAGGCACCTTTTTTAAGCCTAACATTTTTCCCCATATAGACTAACCCTGCATTTATGTTACTAAGTAACAAAAAACTACAATAGCATAAAGTGCAGACAGCAAAAAATGGTAAAGGCGACACCTCCTCCCCAGCTTTTGAGGAGGGCAGTAGGTGCTGTTTTCTTGCCTTTGTCTTCTCATTGTTCACAAGCTCCAAGTTTGTCGCCTGTTATCTTTCACAGGGCATGAGTTTGGCAGAGTCCAAATGCCACACACTGCTATTTTTGCCAGCAGGAGAACTCCTGGGTCTCTGAATGGATGTCTAGAAAAATTTATTTTTATGATATTTAGGTTCAGCTGCCTCTGTGGTGGAAGCCTGCTGTGACTGTTTGAACAGTTTGCAATGAAGACGGCATAAGAAATAATGTTCGCTGTCTCCCTTGGGAATGTAGGGAATGCACCTGCCTGTTAGATTTCTCAGAATTTAATTCAAAGAGTGAAGCGGTCTGCCCAGCAGTATACCCCTTATCCTCACAATTTAAAGTACATAGTCCCTTAGGTTGTTGAGGTTATGTATTTACTTTTGCTTGTTGTTCACTCTTGACTCTCCAAGGATTCCTCACCATCCAAATGAACTCCTGAAATAGATATCATATCTGCTTCTCTCTTCCTGGTAAGTGGTTTGGACATTTTATGCATAGATTAGCGTTCCAGCACCACTGGGACTCTGCTTGAGATGGCTGAGTTCAGATGCACAGCTCTAAGGGAGCTGGGTGGATTATTTTGGGTGACTTCAGCCTTCACATGGCTGTTTGGTTAGCTCAAGCAGCACTACTACTTTCTTACTTGGTGTATGGCTTGGCATTCTAATAGAACAATGAGGCAAATCCTTGACTCATCCTTAACTGGCACAGGCCCTTTGATTTTGGTAAAATAATGGTAAAGTGGGAAACTGTCCAATACTTACCCTACCTTGAAGCTGCTTGTCTAGCTCCAAATTGCATTTTCTCAGGCTATCAATATTCCGGTGTAATGGATTTGAAAGAACTAAGCACAGTTCTAGTGCTAAGCATAAAACTGATTTTTTCAAGTTTGTTTTTTTTTTTAGTTTTTTGTTTTTGTTTTTTTTTTTTTTTTTAAATGAATGACTGTTTGCATGTACAGTGTTACAACTACATCTCTGCAACTTCTTGCTGGAACAGGCACAATTAATAGGCTTGCCAGACATTTAGACCTAGAAAAAAATACCATTCTGTATCCAAAATACAACACTGATACCAGCGGCAACCTCATTGGCTGTTTTAGCAGACAGAGCAGGTGCTGGAGGACCGGCAGAGCAAACCACTTTCTCAACATGGGAGAGGACTCTTTGTCAGGAGAATGTAGGAAGGAAGCTCAAGCTATACTTGCTTTGTGTAAAATCCCAGAGCCACAGCTTCTAATTCCAGTTATTCTATAGTAAATTACTTTTAGAGCAAGCCAGAAATAATGAGGACAAAGCAGGCTACAGCTTCTGTCCCCTGCTTTCACGCCTCCAATAGGAACTAAATTCACTAAAATGGACTGTAAGAAGTAGCGGGGTGGCTCTGTTCCTTTTCACCTGTGTTTGAATAGCTGGCTTTACCCTTCAGCTGAGTTCAGGCAAATTAGCCTGTTGAGAGCGACAGCCATCTTCCCTTCAGGCTACTGGGAAAAACTTTATATCCCTTTTGTTTGGAAGTAGTGAAAACTGCTGGAGCCATTCACTGCCAAAGCAGTTCTATGGGGGCCAAAGGACTGGGAAATGGGCTAACAAATGACAAGAGGGAACCATTGTCCAGTGGAGCTCTTTTTGTGCCCAAAATGTCTCTGTCCTGAATTCAGAAGGAAATGCAGAGTATCCTGAGTGCAGCCCTCTGGGTTCACTTGGATGCTAGCACAGAAGACAAAGCAGACTGGATGGAGACAGTATCAAGATGTACGCTAGTGTGACTATAATCTGCATGCACAACAGCTAGACTGCCAGCTGAGACATGCAAAGGGAAGGGGCAGCAACCCTAGGCTGGAGATCCACAGGTCCAGCAGGACCCTCTAAACTGGCCAGTAGACAACACTAGAGCAGGAGGCTTTAGGTGTCAGGTACTGAGCATCGCCTGAAGCCAAGGAGAGGTCAGGCACTGCAGCTACAGCAGGGATCATGGGGGCGAAAGCATGAACACCATGGCAATGAGCCCTGAGAAGTCAGAGTGTCACCACAGCGATTGCACGTCTGCCCAGCCCAGTCCAGGATAGACTTGGATTTTTTGCTGCCAGCACAGACTGCAGTGAGGTGTTGTGCTGGGGCTCAAGAAACCAACAGCCTCTGGAGAGCCGCAATTGCTGCAGCTGCTCCTCCCTCAACACCTCCCCTTCACCCACCACAGACACAGTAATCCTGAGTAGCCCTGGGTCTTCAGGCACTTGCTCGTGCTCCACACAGCCAGGCAGAATTTATTGGCCATTACTGCCATTACTCTTCTTCCATCCTTGTCCACCTCTGGTCTGACATGTGAGACAAAATCTGAGCATGCTTCCTGCAGCACATCATTCCATGTCTTTTTTTTTCTTTCTTTCTTTGGTCTTTGCCACTGGAAAGAAAAGGCAAATTTCTCTTCAACAGCATTTTGCGTTGTTATTTCACTCTAAACTACCTACAGTTGTCTATATTTATTGTCTGAGACACACGCGTGAGAAGTCATTATTTACTCAAGACAATGATAAAATATTTTATTATGTTTTATTTTAAAATTATAATGAAGAAACGATACCTCAGTCCAGAGGTGGTGGAAGCTTATAAACCACAGATTATTTAGTGCGGTACTTGATGCAGGAAATTATTTACCTCTGAAGATTCCAGAATGGATGAAGGATCATTTTCTGGATTTGTAGGAGGATGGCATCAATCAATGGGAAAAAGTCATTTCGTTGACAAGCAATTACTTAGCAGGTCTTTGACTAAAAGATAAAATGTTACAGGGTGGGTGAGAAAAGGTAACAGGAAATTTCTTCCCCCAAGGAAGTTTATTCATATGAAAAGATTTCAAGCAAAATAAAGCAGATGGGACTGGCATAGGTAGGATGTTGAGCTAGACTCACCTGTCATGGGCATAGCCACTCTTGTTCGAGGCAACTGACCATTGAGTACTGAACCACATCTTGACCAGTCACAAAGTCCTTTTTGAGTATTCCGTACTTGCTACAACCACAGATTGCTCAGGAATTTTAGAAAAGAAGGATATTCATACAAATTGTTTGCTAATGTTACATATTCCTGTACCTGCAGGCATTGCTCAGTCTGCAAACTTGATTTTGAATAAATTATTTAGCAGTAATCAGTCACATTCAATCAAGAATAAATCACTGGTTACATATTTAATTTTACTGTCATCGTTCATCTTGGATTATAGATAATCCAAAGGCTGAAATATAGTCACATTTCCACCTCAACGGAAGCAAGGACCATTCCACTGCATTTAATATTCATAAGAGAGCAAAATCCTCTCACTTTTGTGGAAATTTCACTTGTAATGTAAAAAAAAGACTAACGGCAGCTCTCACTACATGACATTACTATGACTACGGGGCAATCTCTGAAATTAAGAGGAGATTGCTTTAAAACAAATAAAAATAGTTTTTACACAGTGGATAGAAAAAATATAAGAGGAAGGTAGACAAACTAGAATGAGGAAAGGGAAATGAGAAATTACAATGAGGAAAATATTTTTCACAATGAATCTGGTTAAATCTGGAAATATGTTGTCCAGAGAGGCTGCAGAACCTCCATCCTTGGAGATTTCCAAAGCTCAGGTGAACAAGGACCTGAGCAACCTGATCTAACATTGAAGTTAACCCTACAATGAGCAGGGTGTTGGACTAGGTGACTTCCAGAGATCCCGATCAACCTGCAATAATCTATGAGTCTGCATACTTCTGTAATTCATTGCTGAAGGGGGTTGAGGGACGCAGACCGTATCAGTAAATTCAAAAGGGAATTAGACAAATCCCATTAGACAAAAAACATGTCCATAAACAGATAGTAAGGAAGCAGGCAGGGATGTGCCCTCTGACAACCCTGATGATTATGGGTGCTGGGGGGTGGACAAAAACTCTACACTTATGTTGTCTCCCTAAGTAGCAACTTCTGTTGACATAGCCAAGGGGAAAATACTTGGCAAACAACAGTCGGTCTGATCCACAGGACATAGCTTTTTATCATTAATTCTTCTTATTTAATTTATTTCTTGGCTGCAACACTACTGCTGCTGTGTATCTGATACATTTTCTGGATCCTTCACTGTAGTCCTTCCACTCGCATGACCCATCTCAAGCCCTTTGATCCCTGTGTTTCCTAAGTCTTTTCTGGTTTTCCCAAAAACCTCTAATGAAAAATAGACCCAAGTGGCTTAAAAAGCCCGTGGAGTCTGACTATAGTGAGTACGCAATGAAATTCATCACAGAAAAATGAGAACTGATGGATTCATCTGTGCTATCTTTGGTCTTGTGATAACTGAGCTGCCTTTTTTTTTTTTTTTTTTTTTTTTTAAACCAGCCTCTCCTTGCATTAAATAACTACCACTTACTGCCCTCTGCTAGTACCTTGGAAATAGTATTGGTTGTGACGCTGAGGATGCTTTTGAATCATGGACTTATCTAACATCACATTAAAGTATCCAAGGTACTTCACTATGGGCCTCTGCTGGTTATCAGTGTACTCAGATATGGAGCTGCCAGAAAGCTACATATATGCTATTTGAATGCAGAAATGGGTGGGGCCCTATGCAATAAAGAGCTACAATATGAACTCATCCCATATAAAATTACAAATTATGTTCAGTGCAGAAGATGTGAGAATAGAAATACAGGCTCTGACAGACTGGAATTTACTGGGGGACATTGGAGCTCTGTATTTTGGGATTCATCCTGTTTCCATTTTACTAAGAGAATAGTTTGTAGTCTCAGTTAAGAAGAAATCTGGGCTCTACCTCAGAAAACAGAATCAAATTCAATGTACAGTCAAAACTTTGCAAAAGATTTTTCATGCTTTGATGGGTTGAGCTAAAAATGAAATTAAAATCTTGGGTAGTAAATAAATACCTGCAAGCATATATCAGCATACATTTATTTAGAAAAGCCTATAAGCATATGCTTATATTTAAACTTGTGTGTTAGTCAAGCTGACTTAACCATTCAGCAGGTCTGAAGTGCCCTCCCCAAGAGGCATTCTTTCTTGAGCTGGGATCTAAAGCCTGCACTCTTTTAAAGAGTTTGGACATACCCAGGTTCCTCCTGCCCTGCCAGAGACATTCTGGTTATCCAAGCCACGAATGCCTCCTGGAACTTCTGATAGGCTAGCATGCAATCACAGCCTCTCTGGAGTAGTCCCATCTGTCTATAGCATAATGATTCACACATTATTCCTTAGTGAAGAGTAGGGAAAGTCATCACTCTGGGAATTTACAGTCCCCTTTGGTCGTCCACTATGCCAGAACCATAACAACAGCTTTCATTATTGTGCTCTAGTTTTAATGGATTATCCTTTTTATTGCTGGCTGCAGTTGCAGTTCTCAGAAATAAACCAAAAATTATTCATTATATTAAAAAATTCTCCAATCTTCATTAATGTTGCTCTCTTTAGTGTTATTTATTAAATGATTAAATTACCATTAGCAGATGGCAACTGAAGTATATAAAATGCAAATGCCTGCAATATCAAGGAAGTGTATTTTACTGACAAAATTTAATATAAGTGCACATCATGATTGCTCTTTTTTGTGCACAGAATGGAAGATAATAGGGATGCGTATCATGTCTCTCTTAGATTAATTAATCTATTTATTCAGCAGATCAAGCTGATGCCAGTAGTTTAGTTAACAGTATGGAAAGGTAGGTGATATTGAACATATGGTCTGCAGTTAAAATGAACTTTGTTGCTCTATAGTGGAACCTTTTCCTTGTGTTTCTTAATTTTAATGGTACATCACCAGAAGCTTAAGGCATATTAGACAACAAGGTTGTAAATTGTTTCTCAGTTTTATTCTGAAGCCTAGATAATCCTATTTTATAGACAAGACTGAAAGCACTGAGATATGGACTCTAAATACTTGAAAAATACAGAAAATGTTCTTTTCCCAGTCACCAGGGTCCTCCACATTCCCCATGCAGTTTGTTTGAACTTGTACCCCAAACTCCCATTGAATTAGACATGTAACATATATTCAGAGCTGTAGCCTTTGCAGACTATAATATAAAGGTAATGGGAATCATACAGAACATCCCCATCGTCTCATTTCCTGATTCAGCAGGATTAGTTCTTCCTTTATGCATCTAATTCAGCAGAAGCCATCTGAAGAGTCCTGAAAACATTAGGGTAACCGCACAGTGGGGACTTCCCATGCACACATTCTTTCCTAATGTACCTGGGGCTCGGGAAGGCTCCCTCTCATTACAGAGACAAATGAGAAGTGCTAGCTTTGGTTGGGGGTAGCAGTAGCAAAACCAACTGCATTTTCTGCATTCTTCCTTCCTTCTCTAATCAGCCTGTGATACTACAGCCTATGCAAACTACAAAGCCAGCTGACATAGGGCAGAATTATTCCTTCTTGTGTGAACAGAAGTTTGTGATGCAGCCTGGATGTTACAAGCTTGCGTTTTCTCAGTCGCACATTGTGACAAATCAGAAGCTAGTAGCAATGAGGAGATGGGGTATAAATATAATGATACCATAACTGAACTGTTACAAAGTCTATATGTTGCATATCCATAGGAATAAAGCTGTAGGTGAGGAAGGAAAGATTTTGCTTAACTAGTAGGAAGACAGTAAGAAGAATCAGAGCAAACATTCCCTAGGAAAAAAAAAAAAAAAAAAAAAAAAAATTGCTGTGTATAGGCTATTTCTACTGTTTTAAGGACAGTGTGATGAGTTTGACCCTGGTTGGATGCTGGGTGCCCACCAAAGCCACTCTATCACTCCCCCTCCTCAACTGGACAGGGGAGAGAAAAATACGACAACAGACTTGTGGGTCAAGATAAAGACAGGGAGATCACTCAGCATTTACTGTCACAGGCAAAACAGACTCGACTTGGGAAAAAAAATGTAATTTATTACCAATCAACTCAGAGAGGAATAATGAGACATAAAACTAAATCTTAAAACACCTTCCCCCCACCCTTCCCTTCTTTCCCAGGCTTAGCTTTGTTCTCGATTTCTGTCCCTCCTCTCCACCCCCCCAGCAGCGCAAGGAGACAGGGAATGGGGGTTGGGATCAGTTCATCACACTGTTGTTTCTGCCATTCCTTCCTCCTCAGCGGGAGGACTCCTCACACACTTGCCCTGCTCCAATGTGGGGTCCCTCTGACAGGAGACAGTCCTCCATGACTTCTCCAGCATGAGTCCTTCCCACGGGCTACAGTTCTCCATGAACTGCTC
Source organism: Leptosomus discolor (assembly GCF_034619465.1). Taxonomy (NCBI): domain Eukaryota; kingdom Metazoa; phylum Chordata; class Aves; order Leptosomiformes; family Leptosomidae; genus Leptosomus; species Leptosomus discolor. The sequence continues at coordinate 74,137,678 of NC_141392.1, read as the reverse complement.
CAACGTGGCTCTCCTTCATGATGTGCAGTCCTTCAGGAACCGACTGCTCCAGCATGAGCCCTGCCCCCCATGGGTTCTCTAGCAGCAAACCTGCTCCAGCGTGGGCTTCTCTCTCTCCACAGGCCACAGGTCCTGCCAGGAGCCTGCTCCGGTGCAGGCTTCCCATGGGGTCACAGCTTCCTTCAGGTATCCACCTACTCCGGCATGGGGGCCCTCCACGGGGTGTAGGCAGTCATCTGCTCCACCGCCCATGGGCTGCAGGGTGACAGCCTGCCTCACCATGGTCTTCACCATAGGCCTCAGGGGAATCTCTGATCTGGTGCCTGGAGCATCTCCTCCCCCTCCTTCTTCACTGACCTTGGTGTCTGCAGAAATGTTTCTCTCACATATTCTTGCTCCTCTTGCTGCAATTACTGCTGCCCAACAAATTTTCCCCTTTCTTAAACCCTCCAGTTACACTGGCTGTGTCCTCCCTGCAGTTTCAGTTGAATAAATAAGCATAATTTATAAAGATTAACTATTAGATCTCTGGCGACCTGGCTCCTGAATGACTGAACATTCACTCTGGCTGCATAGGAGGATTAAGGGGCAATACCCTATAGCAAAGGTTCAGTATTGAGAAACCAGTGCAGGGGCAGACGATTACCTCTCTTACAGCATGGCTGTACGTGCTGCACCTGCTGTACCTGCTGTAGGCTGCAGCAAAACTGTAAGGGCCTGCAAAATACAAAATCTAATTATTGTGTGAGAAAAATAACATGAAACTGTAGCTTTTAAGGGTTTTGCTGGATGAATGGCAGAGTGACATTACTGGGGCAAATAGTGTGTGGCGTTTTGCTATCTACTGTACAACATTGAAAAGAAAACCAAGTGTCAGATACTGTGTCAGGTTAAGCTTTGTGATTCCGTCCACTTTCTGGAAGAAGTGAAATTAAAACCAAATTCTGGAGCAGCTAATCATGCCATGCTGAGCTATACCATGGAGTGCTAAGAGTGGGACCAGGTCCCTGGAGAACCTGAAAAATTGTATTTCCTACGTTGTTATTGCAGATTGGGGGACTCCAAGTGCATAATAATGCACAGGTCAGACATAAGCTTTATTACTTATGATCAGAGTGAGTGAACATTCGGCCAATATCTTCCCCTCTGCTCCCCTGTTCTCTGCCAAGCGATTTGCAGAGACCCAGCCTATATGCTGTTTCAGAAAAAAACAGAAAGGGGTGAGGAAAAACAATCATTTCAATGTTAACAAACCCAGGTATCCATCCCTGGGAGGGATGGACTCTTTAAGTATCATGCTAACTGCCACAATTCAAAGAAGAAATCAAACAGTAAATAATGTGACAATATGGAGAGACAGCTGTCGGTGGAGCCTGTAGGAGTGGCACACCCAGTATTAGCTCAGCTCAGAACAGGGAGGGGGAAACAATCACAGACTTTTAGCTTTTAGTTGATAGAATGTTCTTTCAGTTAGGATAAACTTCTTAGCCAGACCTCTGAAAATCTTAAATATTCAATAATTTTACCACCACAGTGTGACTGAATGTGAACAGGCAGAGAAAGCTCTAATGCCACCAAAACTATCGCAGAGGCTATCTTGGTCAAATCTTAAGAGTCATGGACATCTTTTCCCTCCTAAGATAGTTTTACAGGTTTGTGAGTCGTCCTATGATGAGTCAAGGTGAAGAGACACAGGATAATAGAGGCACCAAGAAAGGCACAAAGACAAATACCCTTCAAATCCCCACGATCTCTTCATGCTCACCTGTTTAGTAGTAAAGACACTAGTAGCTGTTTGGTACCAGGTATTCATTCTTCTTGCCCTCAGCCCTCCCTCTTTGGGTATCATCACACTATATAACGATGCTGCAGTAATGAATTCAGCCAGGTGTCTAACATTTGTGATATGTGACTCATTCCTATCTTCCACCGCAAAATAATTATGTGCTGTGTTTTGTTTGATGTATGCTGTTGTTTTGATAGGATTTGTGTTTCTTTATCTATGCTGCAAAATGTCTGTATCAGAGAAGTCAAGGCTGAAGAAATGCAAAACTTAAGGCTGTGAGATTTATGAGGGTCTTCATGTCTTGGGAAGAATTCCTTGCACAGTTTTGACCAAACCTAGAGAATATTTCTGGGTACCACAGCCTAGACATCCCTGACGAAGTGTGGGCAACTTGTCTTCCTGTGTTCACCTTTTTTGCCACTCGATATTTTCTGGCCTGTCATCTTTTCTGCAGGTACTGCCTTGGCAGACAGTGGGAGTGGGGCTGTTGGAGAGGGGCTCTGTTAAGAGCTCCATGCAGTGACCCATCTAGCAGTTCTCATTTAAGTTTTGCTGAAATGTGAGGGACAGGGCTGAGCCAAAACCTAGGCTTTTTGTACTACAGCAGAGTGTGGGTATCAGCCATTTTGTGGTACAAGAACTGTAGTTAGAGTAAAATCATACTTAAGTCCCCAAAGTCACTCGGATCAATGTTCGAATCTTTTCTGGCCTAGGTTTCTTTATTTAAGAACAGACTCACTTCTACATGAAATTGCTTAGCAAACTATATATCATCCGTAAGCGAGGGAATACACTGAAGAAAATCTCTAAGATTTTGTAGGTTAGGATATCAAGACTGTTTTAGTCAAAATGAAAAATCTGTCTATTTTATTGCAAAAATATTTTCCCATTGTATTCCTTGAGGGGGAGCTCCAGTTAATGAAAACGACTCGGTGAAATCCACTGAAGGAAAAACCTACAAAGTAAAGGAATATTTTCTAGAGATGCTAATAAGCCAATTGATGGAATGAATCTCTCACTCACATGTAACAAGCTTAATTTTCTAGCTGATACTCTGCTTTTCCAGCTGTCCCCCTTTAATTAGTACGCAGTAAAGTTTTATAAGCAGGATTTCTGTGTCATCTTCAGGGTAGCACAATGGTCTAACTGTCTTCTGTGCTCTCAGATCATGCTCCTTGTGTGCACTGAATTTCTCTGCCTCTCCCAGTCCAGAGCAAATATATTACTTTTTGGTGAGTTGCCAGCTACTCTCCAGGGAATAAAAGTTTCCAATAGGTTAAATTTCAGAACAATTATTATTTTATGACACAAAAAGAAAAATCAGTTAAATATTTTATATTTTAAGGAATGTTAAGCATCTCAGCCTTTGAGAAAAAGGCACAAAAGTGCTGCAAATTCTGTATGGAGTACTAATCCCAGTCTTTTTGAATGTAGTATTGCATTTTAAGCTGAAGGCTCAGAGATTCCATAGTAAGATAGAATCTTCCAGCTGTAAGTTTCTTCCTGGAACATCTTGCTCTTTTACTGTGAGAGATCTGGCCCCTCCTTTTTTTTTTTTTTTTTTCTTTTTTTTTTATTTTAAGGTTTATTTTAACATGGAATTATAATTGCACTTTAAGAGTTAACTGCTACAAAATTATTGACATGCAAGATTATTAAAAAACTTACTGCCTTTGACATGGAAATAATTAGCCTCACAGGTGTGCCTGGGCATCGGTTTTGCCTTTTATGCTTAGGAACAGGCTAATTTGCTAAAAATTTACACCTCGAGGATTCCCATCCTTGTTATTGTTGTATTTCAAAACAATAAAAAATCCTAGTATTTGGATAAGAAAGCCATGAACCATCATGCCATTGACTTACTTCTACAACCTTTGCAATATCAGAGAAAGAACAAGTATTTAAATAATTTTATGACATTTGTTAGTCACACGGTTGCTGTAATACTGTTTTGGACAGGCTTTAGGCATCAATGAGCTTTCAGCAAAGCTGGAAAGAAAGGAATCTTTATCTCTTTAAGATATTCCTATGTGAATAAAAGCAACAAGATTAACCTACATTATGACAACCTGAATATGCTGTATTACTCTTTTATCTGTTTTCACTTGCTTTCCATATACAAACATAACGGAGTTGTGCAGTGATAAGGCAGTCATTAGGGTAAAGATGCCCTTTACCACCATTCTTCCACTGCAGAGCATGTAGTCAAAGACAGTCATTGTTCACCGTGATGAGGAAGGCTTTATTACAAAGGGCAGAGGAAGGTTGCAGGGCTGAATCATGAATCTTGCCTCTCAGGCAAGTGTGCCCAAAATGAGGAGCAAAAGAAAAGCAAAATGCTCATTTGCCTATGCACAAACCAAAAGCTACCCACCTGCTCAATGGCAGCCTTTCACGGGCACCATGTATAGCTGGGGCAGCAGTTTCCAGCTCCTACTGGACTCGCGAATTTCATCATGGAGCAAACTGCCCCCTACTACAGCAAGAATTTCCCATCTGGACAACACTGCACCTTGCTCCTTCCTGCCAACTGAAGCTCAGCAGCAGCAGAAGTTACTGCCTGAAGGAGAACAGTTCATCATCAACTGCTTGCTGCAGTGGAGGCCATGGTCACTGCCAAGGTCCTGCAAGTGCTTTGAAGGCAGACATTTCCTTTCAGAAAGTGAGTCTTGGTGATAGTCAATGCTGTTAGTTTTACGCATGCAGCTAAGGGACAGCATACACGCCAAGTGTGGTGGATATTGCCAGTGTTGACGAGAAGAGGGACAGCACAGGGTTAATTGAAATGAAAAACTTGAAGACAGCTTTGTGTAGCTCCAGACTGATCTGTAGCTGTCTGGGTTTGATGTTTTGCACTGAGTAATAAATAGCATCATGTTTCTAGGCTTTATTTGTGTCTCAGCAGAGTTCTGCAGCTCATGAGCTGGGACACAGTGGCTCACACAAGTCTGTGAATATGCCTAGTGTTGGATGAAGGTAGCCTTGTTGTTGATTATCCTAGTTTTTCAGCACGGGATGGCTCCACCAAGGGACTCTTGTTTTTCCATCTCCAAAGCAGCTCCTTACATTAGCTCTGCCATCTGTTTTATGTTGAACTACTCTAAATTATAAAGAGGCTTCAGTGGTCCCTTTGGGCATGGCCAACAGACTCATGTCTGGAGTGTGGGAGAAGGCCGAGACCTCTGTACTTCATCTGTTAGGGAATATAAAGTGGCAAAGTTACAGTTAGCAAAGTGAAGGGAGCATCCATTTGGTGTAGACCTGAAAAAAAAAGGCTGAGAGTGTCCCTAGTTGTGTATTTGACATACATCTTAACTTAAGTATATTCTAGCTTTTCTGTATGCTTCATAACCTGCTATTATAGGCTACATATATACTAATAAATAAGATGTCTGGGGAGTGCTTGTTGCCACAAATCACTACCTTGCCAGAAGGAGTTCTAGCAATATGGACCATGGTGATGCAGTGCTCTAGACTAAGACCCAGCCCTGATTTGGTTACTGGTAGAGGTGTAGCCATAGTGCTCAAGCAGGTTTTTTCCCTTCTGATAAATTCTTGATACATCTATTATTGTATCAATACCCTTGTTTAAATGAGGCATTCTCGTTCCCCAGTCTTATTCTTTAGACTTATAGACTCTAGATAAAGTATAAATGTATAAAGGTTTATTATTTCCTTAAACTGTATTTAAATGGTACTTAGTCTGTATTGGTTGTTTTTCACTTTTCCCTATATGACTTTTTCTGATTTCTGCCCTTTACATCACACAAGGATAGGATGTTGCCTGTAAAATATGTATCTTGCTGAACCTGGTGCTCTTCCACATTTGTCATTATTTCCTGGCATCAGTTATTTCCTTGACAAACTACTCAGAAATGATAAATTGCTTGTCTAGCTTGCTCTATAACTATCATCTTAAGTAGGTGCATGATCCAACTCTTGAAGACTTTATTATCAGTAACCTAAACTTTTTCATGTTCCTCACCAATGGACCTTTCTGAAACTTTTAATTTGACTACTAGGCTGTAAAAAATGCCAAGTTAGTCTTCTCCAACCTCAAAATCCTGAATATTGTTTGTGCAGGTTATTGAAAGAGTAACATGAGCTCCATTGAAAGTATCAAGTTTTAATGAAAGATCTTGACAACCATGCTCTTGAGAGCAGTTGTGCTCTCAAGTAAGGGGATACATTTTATAGGCCTAGGACATTTGTTTCCATAACTATAACAGACTAGAACAGTTTCCTGACAACTCTCTATAAATAAAAATATGGAATGATTCTGTGGTGACAGCATTACTGTTCTTGCAGCACAAAGCCAAACCTAGTCTGGTCCTGGCTGTCTGCGGTGAAGGCTGGAAGACAGAATAGCATGTTAATGATAACTAACTGCTCACACTAGTAGAGCTGGCTAAGCACTGAGAAATCTGTAAGTGTTTATGTTATGGTATATATGCAGAATGGACAAGATTTCAGCATAATTTCCCTGATTCTTTATAATTGCCCATTGATAAGCCCACTTGTGAGACCTTTGAGCACCTTCAGTCCCAGAGTGCTAGGCATACCTGGGATATAGAATCATAGAATCATGGAATGGTTTGGGTTGGAAGTGACCTCAAAGATCATCTGGTTCTAACCCCCCTGGCACGGCAGAGACACCTCCCACTAGACCAAGTTGCTCAAGGCTACATCCAACCTGGTCTTCAACGCTGCCAGGGAGGGGGCAGCCACAGCTTCCTTAGGCAACATGTTCCAGTGTCTCACCACCTTCAGGGTGAAGAACTTCTTCCTTGTATCTAGTCTAAACCCGCCCTCTCCCAGCTTCCAACCATTACCCCTCATCCTGTCACTGCAGGCCTTTGTAAAAAGTCCCTCCCCAGCCTTCTTGTAGGCCCCCTTCAGGTAGCAGAAGGCTGCTATAAGGTCTCCCTGGAGCCTTCTCTTTTCCAGGCTGAACAAGCCCAACTCTCTCAGCCTGTCCTCATAGGAAAGGTGTTCCAACCCTCTGACCATCTTGGTAGCCCTCCTCCGGACTCGCTCCAACAGCTCCGTGCCTTTCTTGTGCTGGGGACTCCAGAGCTGGCCCTACCTCCTTGGTATTTCACTGACTTTGATGAAAAAGGTCCTTGTGTACAGTTCTCACTGCACAGTTAGTAAAAATCTCCGGACCATGAATTCCTGTGTGTATGCAGAGCCCAATAATAGTAAAAATCAATAAACAATAAACCTAGCAATTGGGAATCTAGCATCACTTACAAACAAACATAGATCAAATAGAAACAAAAGGCAGCAGACAGAGCTGAACTGTTCCTCTTCTCTGCAGATGGATGGTTCATTAGGCATACTGTACAAATGAGATTTCAATGTGCAAATATGAAAAATATAAATGTTTCTTTGCTTTTACTTTCAGTATAAACATATATTCTTTCTGTGGATTAGTACTTTCATCTTGAAAACATGCACTGGTCACGTCACAAAAGCCTTCTAAAAATATTTGAGCTGTTCTTCCATGTGTTACAACTGCTGCCAATCTTCACGCTTAGCTATTGGCATACTGTTCAAAGATGAACAGAAACAACTGGTTACACAATAGTACGTAGAATACAGTGGAACTATTTAGATGGATTTTCCTGATACTTCTTGATGTGTTATTGTGGTTCAGGTAGGTGATGCCTGTATATTCAGACAGGATTCATTCAATAAAAAACCCCACATATTTTTCAGAACATATGTGTAATTTCCTTGATAGTGTATGCTTGATAGTGTATGTTAGTTATTTCTTCCAGACTCTCTTGCAGAGATTACTTATGTTGTAGTTCAAGCTAGAACACTTCTGGTTTGGATTTTTTGTTATTGTGTTGGTTTTTTTTTAATACAAATCTATTTGTGACAAAACTTTTTTTTTTTTTTTTTTTTTTTTTTTTTTAGAATAAAACATTTTGACCAGTTCTACTGTTGGTTTTTGTCAACATTTGACTTTCATATTGTTTTATCCCGATATTTGTATCTTTACTTTTATAGTTCCCACCATTTGGCCCATAGAATATTTTCCAGATATTGTCCTTCATTCCTTTTGTGGAGAAAGAAAATGTAAGGATAGATCCCACAGCTGCAACTGCTAAAATGTTATTGCTGTATCAGAGCAAGGCTTAGTATTCTGCATGTTCTTTTGGTAATAATTATATTCTGTTCTCCAAATTTTCCTTCATTCATTTTTTTTAATGTATATATATATATCACCTTGATCATTGCTTTGGTTCAAGTTATGTGCTTTAAATGGCACAATAATGACTAAATCATCTTTGCTTCAGAGAAGCCATAAGCCTTTGGTATCCCAAAGAATTTTCAAATCCTTAGTTGCAAACACAAAAACTTCATATTCTCATTCTTTACTGTCCCCAACTACTGATGTGGTGGTAGAGTTACCATAGAAAGAAACTTTATTGCATTTGCAGTTACACATGGAAAAGGAGCCTGATGCAAAAGAGACCCTGAGGCACAAATGGAATCTCTGTTGACCCTGATACTCTTAAAATCTTATTCTTCCAACACACTGACCACTATGACTGAGAATACAAGAATATGTTCCTAGATTCTTAAAGCAGAACCACCTGCAGAGATGATGATGACACTGGTTTATGGCATGCTACCTTGGGGAAGCCAGACGTGTTTGATAGACAAGTGACTGAACAAGTTGACATTGGTAAAACAAGCTGATGAGAAGGAAAGTTGAGATTATTACAAAGTTTAGCAGGACTTTGCCAGGTGGCTCAGCAAATCCTCAGCCAAAAAATAAAAGCGTTGTTATCATCTGCATTCTGAGGTATGAGCTGTCTCAGTCAGTCACACCCACTAGCTAAGTCAATGCTATTGACTAGAGACAGTTGTAATTTGGGACCTGTAAAGAATAGAAAGCAGAAAGTATCAGTGATGGATCATTATCTCTTTCCTACCCCTTTTGCAAAGTAACAGAAATACTCCTGTGTATTTCTTTTTGTGGTGACACTTTCTGACCTAATGTGACATTTTGGCATTTCCACCATATGTCTGTTTGACCTTATGTACTTTTTAGTTTATAATATTTTGCCATCTGGCTCCAAGTAATTTGCACAATCGTGAGCTTTCTGTTCTTGCTTTATCCACTGGTTTCTTCAGGAAAAAAATTTGTATTAGTGAGTCTATAGATTCACACAGAAATAGATGCATGTGCATTTGTAGACACACACTTGTATACACAGATTTTATTGAGGAGGTATACTTTGCTGTAAATTCATTCAACACACTCTCACTGCCTCCATAAGTAGCTCACGGTGCTGGTAGAGGTAATGGTTTGACTTTTAGGGATTGCATATCTAAGTCGTTTTGTACACAGTTACCTAATGCGGCAAGGGTGCAGAACCAGTGCCTTCTCTTATGCGGCATCTGCTGCCTTATCAGGCTGGAGCTAAGCTTCTGAGGCTTGAAGTCGTTTTGCAGTTTGGTAGAAGTCTAACAACTCTAAATGTCAAGGGAAGAAAAATTATAAAACGTATTTGTGAAATTGTTTTTCTGTCACACTGACATGGATTTTTGTAGCCACCGACTTCTCTGATACACATATCTAGTTTATTTGCAACTTATTGCTGTGGGTTGTCAGGCTCGGATGTTAATGAATTTACCTGATATAACCTCTACAAAGCACAGAAACGTGATTACCACTTTATTGAGCAGAAACTGAGACACAAGTGACCTGCCAAAGGTCATACAGGGAGAGTGAGGCAGAGCCAGAAATTCAACCCATAGTGCCTGCATTTTCAGGTAGATCCTTAATAGTAAGATGAGCCTTCCTTTTTATCAGATCATATATGTTTTTTAAAAGCTAATAATTTCTAGCTTGAATGCCTAAGGTTAGAAACATAAATCCGTATTTGCGTGTACTTTCATAAATATCTTGCTTTTCAGCTGCTGCTTTGGCTGATGACTTGCTGCTGCTTTTGAGATTTTTGTTGATGTTTTCTCTAAGTTGTAAAATATATTCTTGAAAATAGGAAAGCCACCTGTAAAAATAGATTTCCTGTATTTTCATTTTCAATTTAGAAACTGGCACTAATATTAGTCTTGTGGAACAGTTTGTGTTCTAGCTTTAAACAGGCAAACCTGTACAGATATTCTTAGAAGTATCATTGTTGCCAAAAGCTTATACTACATTAATGCCAGAGAAATTTCTTCCATTTTTCTCACAACTCTTAGCCTTTCACAAGCACTGTGAAACTTTGTTATGCACTCACTGAAATTTTAATTATGCTATCTGTATCCTTTGGTCTACTGTAGTGGTTTAAACCCAGCTGGCATCCAACCACTGTGCAGCTACTCGCTTACCCTCCCCTGCCCCAGGGGATGGGAGAGAATATTAGAAGGGTAAAGGTAAGGAGACTCGTAGGTTGAGATAAAAAAAAATTTAATAGTTGAAATAAAATATAGTAGCAACAACAACAAGACCAAAACCAGCAATAACAGAATATACAAACGAGTGATGCACAATGCAAATCCTCACCACCCACAGACCAATGCTAAGCCTGTTCCTGGCTAGCGATCCTGGAGGAGAGAAAATCCCGAAACCACAATCCTGGAAGACAGCTTCCCAGTCAACCCTCATCTATATACTGAGCATGACAATGTATGATATGGAATATTCTGTTCGCCAGATTAGGTTCATTGCTTTGGCCATGCTCACGCCCAGCTTCTTGTGCACCTGCACACTAGCAAGACATAGGAAGTTGAGAAGTCCTTGATTTCTTAGCAAAAACTAAAAACATCAGTATATTGTCAACATTCTTCTCATACCCAATCCCATACTGAATCCAAAACATAGCACTATTCTAGCTACTAAGAAGAAAAATTAGCTCTATCCCAGCTGAAACCAGGACATCTACTCAAGATTAATGGCAGTCAACACCCTCTTGTTACCTTTCTAAGTGAAACATGATTATACTTCTCTTCAGGAGGGCTGCCTACCCTTAAATCAAGACATTTTCCTTTTTTTTAAAGTGTTCCCGTCTGATCTCTAAAAAATAGTACCTAATGCTTTACTGAAAAAGAAGTTAGACTAGCTGTTCTATAATCTCTGGAATACTCATAGGATTTCGTCTTAATTATGACATTAAACCGGTTAATTTTCAGTCTTCAGGGGTCTCTGTTGACCTTCTATTCAGTGATCTTTGTTTAAAAACTACCAGTAAAATTTTCAGCAGTTAGTAACTACTGTTACATTACAGACCTTAGCTATGACAGCTTATGCCCTTATTCCTGGCTCATTTTATTGAAATAAAATGTTTGAGAACCTAAAGTCTTGTTCTTTATGAAGAGCAGACCCTATCACATGGATCAACTGAAAAGCAAAGGACTGAAAGAGGCATGACGACTAGAGCAGTCTCTGCTCTTGTCCTGCTTTGTCTTGCACTTATTGGTAACTGTAGAGAAATTCACACTTCTCTTGGCTATTTGGTGCTATTCACAGTAACTTTCAGTCAACGTGGCTGTCAAACAAAACTCTTTCATGTACTCTATGGGGTAAGTTCCGAGGCTTCTTCATGAAACAGATGAACTTGCTATTCTCTTAGAGTATGTGCACTTTTTTTTTTTTTTTTTTTTTTTTTTTTGACTAGAAGTTTCAACCCAGTACAAGCAATTTTGATCCAGCCGTGATTTAAGAGTCATGGCCATTGAGTTGGGGTTTCCAGATATCCAGCATGTCAAGTGGAGCAGTTGTGCCTAAGCCAGTTGAGCCACCAGATGTTTGGAAATCCTAGCCTTGTCAGTATAACTGCAGTGCACGACAGAGTTATCTCATAAGCTGAAGACATTTGCAAAAGAACAGAAGTATAGTAACCCCCAGACAGCTATGAAAACTACCATGTATACTGATAACTCATCCTGCAGATGACACAAAAGGGACTTGTGCAATATCAGATAACAAAACTGGAAAGAGGGATGGTGATACTGAAGGAGACATAATGTAAATGGTCTTGACACTGATGAAGCAATTCTGCATAGAAACTGATCTTGATCTTCTTTTTTTTTGACAGGTTCAATAAACCAATAATATATTTTTGGTCAAAATGACAATAAAATACAGTTATTGGGTAACAGTAGCTGACTTCCTGATTATTTATTCTCTCACCAATTTTTATGTTGTCTGGAAATGGCTGGGTGAAGACTTTTATGCTCATCAATGTTGGTGAAATATTAAGTATCATTGAGACATTGAACTTTTTGTGTTTAAAAATCTAATTAATTCTTAAATAATAGTGTATTTAAAATAGCATATTAAAAAGTTGCACCACTGAAGTTATGTTCAATTTGATGATCTTTCCAGCAGAAATGCTGTTGGATAAAATCATGAGCTGCGGTGTTACTTTGCCTTATAATTTTTTGACAGATTTTTAAGGAGACATCCATCCTTTTTTCTAGGTAGATTTGGTGACTTGAAGCAGATACACAGTAGTACCCCATCAGAGCTGCTATTATTAGGGTTTATGTTATGCTAACTGAAATTCTGACTTCCAAGGCAAGGAGTGATCTGAAGCTTCATGGCAGGTTTCTCTCTATCCTAGAACATTACCATGCATTTCTGCAGTGGAGTTTGAGGATAAGATAGTTTGAAACATTAACGTTTTTTATTTTTTAGTTTGTGGGTTATGCTGTTTTGCTCCATAGCTTGTCCTGTTGCTTATGGATTTTCACCTTAGTTATGACTCTGGCCTTTGAATAGAACACTAACATCTCTGCTTCCGAATGATGAGCGGAGAGGTCTCATCACTGGCTCTGTTGGATAATCCAGATCTTACATTCTCATTAATGTGACTACTGTGGTTGTTCTTGTTATTAGAAATACAGGTGCATTAGTTCTCCAGAATTAGGACTACCTGCCTTTGTAACAGCTTAAAGTGACCTAATTATGAACCCAGTTTGGAGGGCACTTTAAGAGCAGAGAAGCAAGAGGCAGGTGCTATTCTGAAGAGACCCATGTTCAGCACTGCCACGCTTACCTTTTCTGTGAAACCCTGATGGTGAGAGCTGCAGATAGAGAGCAAGACTTCAGATTACACAAGTTGAAGAAATTCAAGCCTAAGTATCCAAGTGGTGGAAGATGCTTTTTGGTCTCTCTGCTGGAGGTGGACTGAGGGCAGGAAGGTTTGGGAGGTTGCTGGGAGCAGGAGAGGAAGCCTGGCTCACAGCTGAACTGAGACACTCAGCTGAACAAGTGGATCCCTTGAAAGTTCAACTTATGGAGGAAAAATAGAAAAAATATCTGGTATTAAACTGAACATGTCCACTTCAGGTAGAACATTCTTATTTACAATAAGAAGGAATGATTTGTAGACTCCTGTATTCCTAACTGGGAAAGCAGAATCGTTGGGCTGGTGGGCCTCTGCCCTCATTCACACAAACACAAAGGAGCGGAATTCAGCTGATCTCATCAGATAGCACAAACCTGGCACAGATACGCTGGATTATGTAGGGGTGCATAATCTACATGGCAAAGGTAAATACCTGGAGAAAAAGCTATCAGAAAATGCAAGCTACAAAATGTGTCTTCAATTTATTTTAGTTCTTATTTTTCATGTTAAATTTCATTTTCAAATCTTTCTGTGGTATTTTTCATATGGGGAATATATGTCCTTGTTTATTTATATATATTATTTTCTCTATTATTTACTTTCTTCAATATACCTGTAAAAGCCTTTTTGATTCCTCTTAAATACTTTGGATGACATTAAATGCTTTTACTTATTTCCATCTCTTATATTGTGCCCTCACATATGGCAACTGATTTGTTTTATTTTCATTTCCCATGTTTAATATTTTTTTTTTCATATTTACTGCCACAGATTTTTATTCTTATTTCTTGTCAAATTACGTCTGTGCTTGCTTCTATATATCCTTTCTTTCCAAAGACACTAGTACCTTTTGTCTATCACTTTTATTTTCTCCAAGTTTTTTTGTATGGCTTTTATTCTGAGGTACAGAAGCTGTTTATTCTTCCAAGATGTAAGCTGCAGGTTTATAGCAGTGATTCATTTGGACAATTCAATTTGGCTAGCTCAGCGCATAAAATTTCTCATCCACAACTTTTGCAGATTCCTTTGCATGCTGCAGCCTAATGGTGTTCCCTGTCTTGGAGGAATAACATAATCCTTGCCTGAAAGGCATGCATGAACTGTCCCTGAGTAAAATCCATGTGGGTCAGGAATCACACCTTGGTGATGCCTGCTTTAGAATAGCTCAAAACATAAGCAGACATCTCCCTTCATTTGAGACATTGAGCTGATAACTGGAATTATCTCCTTTTTAAGTGGTTAATTTTGCCTATATTTTGATTAGTCATGCTCAGTCATGCTCACAGTACCTTTGACTTGACATACAGAGCTGCCCTTTTGAGCCCTACTGGTAATTTGGTGAGTCACCAAGCAAGAAACCCAGCAAAAGGGCAAGACTTCTCTCATGTGAGCAATTACATATCTACTGCTTTACAAAAGGACTTCAACACAAGTCACAAAAGCCCTTCCCTAATGCGAAACCACAACAATATATGTGAACAAACAAACAAACAAACAGTCTTACCAAAACAAGGGATTTTTTTAAACAGCTTTAGGGAGAGCCTGAGAGAAGATCTGTGCCAGGTGTCTGTCTCCCAGGTGGAAAGATCTCAGGTATGATGGAGATGAGCTCTGGAGATCAGGAAAGAGCAAGTGTTTATGAAAGATTTACAAGAAGGCTTGCTTGCTCTGCATGTACGTATACAGAAAGGTTATGTAGCAAGGGAAGTACCAGCGTTGTATCCTAAGGAGATGATGAGAGCTGCTCTCCCAGGAAGCATATCTCTTTACTGAGTGATGGGCTAGGGTGCGCACTTGCATCAGCAAACAAACTTGCTTTGCCCCTGCCCTCCCACCATTGCAGGCTGGGTTCCCATAGGAAAACCAAGCCTCTCTGCCATCTGCAAAGCATAGCCCAATCCTGGGAGCTGCACTGAGGCTGCTCATGAGCTGTACATGGTCTCAGGAACTTCCCTGTTTTCATCCCTTTGGTACTAGTCAGCAGCATCCCACAGCCACCCACATGGGAGACATTGGATTAGTCATTGTTCTGGCTTTGTGTTTCCTTTTCATTGAGGTTGTGGGGATCCTAATGATGCAGGACAGAGTGTGAAGGTGGTGGGATGGGTAAGGCAGAAAAGGAGGAGGAGAACTGGTGAACACGTGCTCCCAGGCGTGCTATGTCAGTCTCCCAGAGAGGTTTCTGTCGGTTACGTGACTGTACTCAGGGCATGGCAGTGTAATAACCAATGGAGTTTTCCCAATCTGGGTGCAAGCAGAAAATATACAGGGATACAATGAGTGGGTATGCTAGGACCAAAAATCAATATAGACAAAGTATATTTACTACACAGCCCTGGCCTGTTTTTGAGGATACATTATTTTGAACAATGGCTTCAGCAGCTGTGATGTTCCCCTCTTTTTCACACCTGAAATTTCCCTCGTCTCTCTACAGGATCGTAAAGTTTGGTTTAGCAGAGCTATCTCCCACTGATTTTACTATAGGTGTGGCAGACAGGGTGTCTTAAATCAAAGACAGTGGTATTTCATTCCTGTGGGCTCTGGTTCTATCTTGGATTTGACTTGTTTCTGTGGGAGAAAATGAGTTCCTAGATTCTCAGAATGCACATCCCAAAAGCTGCAGCAGAAAAACTGGAATTAATTGAATATAAAGTGCTACTGCACCTTCAGCTTGATTACACAAAAAGCTGTGCAAGTTAAAAGGACATCAGATCTGCTGAATTGTAACTAATAAAGAGCCATAAAGGAATTGAAATGAGATCACCAGTGTTACTCAAACAAACTCTAATGCTGTTTTCATAACATGTTACTAGGGTTGAAGATTGCTTAGTGGCTGATAGAGCAGTTCTATCACTCAACCATTTGACCAAACCAGTCAGAGTATTTAGGTTTCCACGTACCATGTGAATAGCTACAATGTCAGGCCTCTAGTTCACTATTCAGAGATGAAATATTGCAGAATACTTGGTCTTATCTCTTTTCTGGAAACAGTGATAGAATTAGTTTCATTGTGCAGGCTGCTATGGTGTTCATAAGCTTAGATGTTTTCTAGTTGGCTGCTGACTTGCAGACCTACAGCCTGGTTTCACATATGAGATTGTCTAGTTCCAGGGTGTCACTCCAAGACATTTGAGGTAACTGGGGATCATTTTTGCAATGTCTAAACTTTGTAAATACCTTGCAGAATTTGTAGCCAGAAGCTGATGCTAGGTTACTGTGTGTAAGGACAGTGCCTTCTAATGATTCAGCAACCCATACAGTCCGTGCCAGAAATATCAGTATAGCCTCTTACTTCTCCAAGACTTCATGGCATCCATCCATTAGGCTTCCTGAGGAGGTTGTACAAGATCAGCTGGTGCTGAGCAAGCCTAGCAAACATTCATAGCACACAACCTTGCTTTGCCAGTGGTTCTGTTTTGTACTTGCCCCCCAAAATGGCTACCTTACATTACAGAATTTCCTCAGCTTGGGGGAATTTGAAAGCTTGTCTCATATATTCAAAGAATATCATAACCACAGTGCAAGTAGAAACAGCCTTTGGATGTAGCGCTCTGCAATTTGGGGTTGAACAAAAAAAACTGGCAAGAAGAGTCTTGTAGGCTAACACTTTAAAAAAAACAGGAAGAGAAGGTACCTACAATTTTAGCCTACTCCTGTGATTATTTCTACTCTTTTATGCAGTATAAAAACGCATTGTTACTACTTTTATTTATCAAGTAACTTAGCATTTTGTGTCATTGCTATTCTAATCCATTCAAATTTTAGCCTACTCCTGTAGTTATTTCCACTCTTTTATGCAGTATAAAAATGCATTGTTACTACTTTTATTTATCAAGTAACTTAGCATTTTGTGTCATTGCTATTCTAATTCATTCAAAACCAGTAAAAATAGAAATCTGGAGTGTTTAGGTAGCTCCAAGTCTTGATAAGATGTCTGAGTAGTTATATTCTGGATTTCTTTTAACATCAAAGTGTGAAAAGTGGAAGTGAACAAGATAGCTGTGAAATACTCAACGTCAACTTGCAACATTTTAGAATAAAGCCTGTGTGGCTTTGCAAAAGGAAATTTTACTGGAACTTAAACATAAATGAACTCGTATAAGTAGCTGTACTCGTTCCCCTTTTGTTATCAGTGGATAGAATGGCAGGCCATTGTACCAGGGCAGCCCACATGCATGTGGGTGGCAATTTTAGACTCCAAGGTGGAAACATAGTCAGACTTTTTCCCTAATCAGCACTGAGTGCAAGTTTCCCCTCCAGTTAGTCCTATGGGCCTTCAAAGCAAATTGATTTAAATGAGCCTGAAGGTGTAACAGTAACTACCCATTGTATAGGATATACGTTGCTAATTATGACTGATGCCAATGATAATTACAAGTGGCAACTTCTTAGAAGACTGGCCTTACCATTCGCTTAAAATTTAAAAAATAAAAAGAATAAATTAAATAGACTGTTATTTCCTTTATCTCCTTGATGCAGGCTGACCATTTCAATACACAGCAAATGTAGTGCTTTTCCTTTTTTAAGACAAATGATGGTTTTGCTTCACCTGTCCTGTAGGTTTGGGCTCCCTCTTTGCAAGGCACTGTGATACGCTACAGCTATCCAAAGGAAAAAGGCTTTTTTCTGTTCCTGTAAAACTGTATTGCTAGTGGGGCTGTACTGAGGAGCTGGTAACAGCTGGAGCAATTTTCTGAAGATGAAGTTAGTAATAGTGCTGCTGCTAATCCCACCTCTTATGAAATGCCTATCACTTTTTTCATATAGTAGGGAATTGTAAATTAATTCTTCTGTCTCCATGGGTTTGGAATAGAAACGATGCCTTCACAGTTCAATGAAGTGGAAACTCTTTCATCAGTAGAAAATCAGCCAAGGAATTGGATGGCAAAGGCCTCATACATTACAAAACAGTTGTTTGCAATTAAGGCCAGGAGTAAGATGTGCATGAGGCTGTCATGTTTCTTTTTGTTTATTTAATCAGCCTGAGGCATAACATTAGATGGCTTGAAGTGGCATTGTTTCCTTGTCATGTCCTATGATTTGCTATGTATTATGTGTACAGTAAGTATACTGTATCAAAGGACTGCAATCTGTTCGAAATACAGATGTTTCATATTTTGCCTGAATCCTGATCAATAATCAGGACGTTTTCACAGAAGCATTAACCTTCTAAAGTAGTGACCACTGCTGCTGGGGGGAGATTATTTTGAAAGTTGTTAGAGGGAATCAGCTAGGAATCAGAAAGACATCAGCAGAATTAAATTCATTGTGACACAGTCTTTCTCTGCAGTCACAGTGGCAAAGACTGTGACAGCCTCTGCTGATGTTTCTTCTTCTGTATCACAAGACATACATTGGATGAGTGTGCACCATGAGAGAGAACTTTGTAACTAATATAAAGTTGAATGGAGTCAAAGCTGAACTGAAAGTAAGCTAAATAAACTGAAAACTGTCAGTCAGCTTGGTCAACATCAGCTCCTAAAGTCATGCTACTGCCAGTTTTAATAGGGATCTCAGAACAGCAGGTAATCTTATTTACCATATGTTAAGCACGGTGCAGCAGATGGACGATGGCATTCTAGTCTTTTCTGTGCTTTCCTTGCACTTGCCAATTCGAGCCCTGGGAAAAAGGCTAGTATCCAGATTGATAACACATGGATGTTCTCTAAGGGCTTGACTCTTTCATCGGTGCACTATTGCAGAAAGAATTGAAAATCCTTTCTCTGTAAAAGCAGTTAGCGATAGCTGTTAGTTCTGAAGATGGGTTTATGATGTCTATCTCAAAGTTATCAGAAGGTAAATCAGGCTTTAAAGAACAGATCAGCCAGAGCTGATCAGCTGGTAGAAGTGTGCTATGGAATATCACACATAAAGCATCTCCTCAAAGAAACTCATAAACAAAGGAAAAAGTCAGCTTATGAGTAGTGGTGGTGGTTAGCTTGGGCACATCATTATTTCAGTGACATGCATGAGCCTTCGGTAACAAAAGTAAGTCCTTATAAGGCAATCTGAGACTCACTAGAACTATGTTGTTAAAGATTTTAAATAATTTTTTTCTCCTCTGTGGTGTAAATCTTACATGATAGACCCCGAACAGTGACACTGAAGTAGAAGACTAACAGCACTGTAGCCCTGTAGCCAATCAATGTCCCTGGAGTTAACAAAGAAATGTCTGGGGTTACTATTAAAAAATGTCTGGGATTGCTATTAAAAATCTCTTTAAGGCATTTGTCTGAAGTCCGTTTCTCATCAAATAAGCTCTTTAAAAGGTAAAATTTACCATAATTTATTCTCAGTATGCAGTCATTTACAAATCTGAGGACCAACTCTGCTCAAGCATCTCCAATAAGTTTAAAGTGCTGTGGCAAGTGGTTTTTTTTAAGAAACTAATAAAACAACCATAGCATTTTCAAAGCGAGTTAGGAAGCATGAGAGTGCAAAGGAGAGGGAAAGAACATATTGTGTGGGCAGGGAGGTTGGAACCTTGGCAGGCATCAGCTGGGTTGACTTAAACAGCCATGGGATTGTAGACTACTTCTACAAACCCGGTTTCTAAAGTTATTTTTACACAGAAAAGAAGTAGTATTTTATCCCTTTTTAAATGAAAACAGAAATACCACTCCCTATAACATTCAACTCCTGACCTCTTCTTCATGAATAAGGGTCATTTGTGAACTTCCTGGTCACTGCAGGCTTCTCAGTCACTGTACCACAACCAGCAACTTGATGACAGTAAGACTGTCATCAACACACAATGTTTCTGGATGATCCTTGCTCCAGGATCCTCAGCTGCTTTAGAAGAAGCTGGGCCTTGGAACTTTTTCAAGTGGGTATTAAAAATCCCTCCCAGTGATGGCTCTGTCTTTGGCCTTCTCCAATGAAGCAGAGAATTCATTTCAGTGATATGCTATTGCTGGAGCAGCCTCTAGCACTGCTAAAACGTCAGTGAGATATATCAGTTAAACTGCAAGCAAACACTTTTTGCTAGAGCACTCAACCCTACTGCATGGGAGATGAACCAGTTGCAGGTGTGAAATTTTCTGCAAAAATAACTGGATGAAATGATTTCAGCATGGGATTTAGGTACCCCAATTTAACAATGAGTTTATTCTATCAAACTGAAAATGTCTGGAAGCAGAATTGTGGAATTCAGAAAAGCCTCAAAATTTCTGAGCTTGGCACCTTAGGCAGGTGCGTGAACATTTAAGTAGTAAAGTCTCATCTGTTACAAAAGGGTAATTTGAAAGCTTCACACAAGCCAGCTCCGAATAATTTTTAGGAGCTTTATTCTCTCATTGTTGATGACATTTGATTGTTTAGAGTAAAATAGATCTAGCTTGCTAAATAATGATTTCAACAAGTCTCATTAGTATCAAGGAGCCTATATTGAGGTCAGGGAAATGAAGTTTCTCTAAGACTTTATTGTCCTGTGTTTGTGGGTTGATTGAACTTCTGCTTCTGTTTTCTTCAAATTATGATCTACGTTTCGGTCTCGTAACTGAAATCAAAAAAAAGAGAAGCAATATAAGTTAAATCTTTACCATGTATATTCAGACATGAGTCTCTTGCAGTCACTCAGCAGTCCACACGTTCTGCATGTATCCCTAAGGCATGTGTCCAGTATAAGTAGCTGCTAATATAATTTTTAACTGCAGAGAATTTACATAATAGGCATATATGAAACAAATTTTAATGGTTTTATACCCAAATTTTTGGGTACACCTTCGTGTCTTGCTGTAGAGAATGCCATGCAAGAGATGTTGCTCACGGTGAGCTTGTTGAAAAGAGCTTCACTAAATTCTTTATTCTGGAAATTTTCCTGCTACAGACCTTGTATTACTGTATCTCTGCCACTTAACATCACTGCTGAGGTCATCCAGAATGGGAAAAAGAAAGATTTCTATAAGTTACTTCCTCATCTTGTCCAATCAGAGGGCTCCAATAAGTCACACAGGCTCCCAGCATAAGTTAGGTCGGATAGCCAGGGAGAAAACATGTGCACAGTAGTGCTTCCACAGCTTGGGTTTCAACAGTGATTAGACTGGCTTGTGACACTGGGCTTGGACCTTCTCTGTGGTCTATGTAACACTGAACTGACTGGAAATACTTAAGAAGAACATTAATGGTAGCAAGAGATCCTCATGGGATCACAGAATGGTTGAGGTTGGAAGGGGGTCCAACCCCCAGCTCAAGCAGGGCCACCCAGAGACAGTTGCCCAGGACTGTGTCCAGGTGGCTTTTGAATATCTCCAGTGATGGAGGCTGCAACCTCTCTGGGCAACCTGTGACAGTGCTTAGTCACCCTCAAGTAAAAATGTTTTTCCTGATTTTCAGAAACTGTGTTTCAGTTTGTGCCCACTGCCTCTTAAAATTCTTGGACTACTACAATGAAATATGTTGCTAAAAACATTGTCTCTCTTGTATTCTTAGACATCATGGCAAAAAAATAAAAATTGGTTAAAATAGGGCAAATACATCTTCATCATGCTTATTCTGCTTTCCTTAAGAAAAGGCAGTATAGTGGGTTAATGGTAAATAAATCACTGATCTCCAAATATCAGTCCTTTCTCTACCTATATACTGATTTCTGAAAATACAATTTCAAATTAATCTCTGATATTCTTTTGTGCTGCAAATTGTTGTTCTATGTTGTTTGAATAGCAGCTGGGACAATCTGATAAAAATGCACAGAAATATTAGCAGTTTTAATCCAAACATTTATCAGAGCTGTGAAGCCTGCAATTTTACGGTACAGAAAATATGTAAGATGCAATGTCTTTAGAGAACTTGAATGCCATAAGTTAACAGCTGCAACTTCATATAGCTGTGCATCACTCTGCAATCATAAACTGAAGCTAAGAGCACTCTTCGCAGTCTGAACACTCATGATCAATTTCAATAGAAATGAATCACTCAGGATTTGGGAAGCGAAGCAAAGAGGCTGAAATGAATTATTCACAAATTGCTCCTGAAGAGGTAAATACCATAAGGTCAGAACTTCTCAAACCAGTTATGAATACTGCAGCAAAATCCCCATTAACCTAGGAGTGTGCTTTGGGTGGTGTATTGGATCTATGTATTAAGAACCAGTTTTGAAAATTTCTCTGCACTAGGTAATGTCAGACTCGAGGATGTTGCTCAGTGAAAGTGAATCATTCTTCTGCTCCAGGCTTCTTAATACATTGCAATGCCTCTGAACCCTCCTTCCTCCCCTGCTATTCCTGACTATTCCTCTGTGCTTTTTTGAACCAGATTTTTCTAAGAGATTGCCTAAATTTATCCATGTGTCTCCAAAATTGCAAATGATAAGCTGGAGTTAAGCCAGCTGACTTTAACAGGAATGTGCGTAGTTGTGCCTGGTAGATCACAGTCTCTGTGATTTTTCTGATCAGTGCAGAGTGATATTCATTTCAAATGCATATTTCATGCTTAGGGGTGACTTTGGCCTAATTTGTCCCTTTCATTGAAAATACACCCCAGCTTTCAGTCATAGTTTGTAGCCAGGACTATATGAAGCCAGTAAGCATCACCCAAAGCTCCCTGGAATCTGTCTGCTCACCTGGAGGTCATGAAACTGTCAAATTGTTTAAAATCTCCTCATTGAACACTATCAGGTGAATTAAATGTCTCAGCCTTTTTGTCTGGACATGGGCAGGGTAAAAGGCTCTCATACAGGAAAACAGTGAATAGTATTGTAGCTACTGTGGAAAATTTCACATATGCTTTACTGTGTTGTGTGGGCAAGGCTCCAAAGCAGCATGAAGAAAGGGCACATTGCTCACAGTGCTAGCACATATGATTAAAGATACAGCAAGATAAGTAGCAATCTCTCACAAGAGTTTTAAAAATCACTTATTTAGAAAACCGATGCTTCCAAATCACTGAGCAAGATCAACAGCCCACAGGGAAAAGTTGATCTTATTATAATCTAAACTACTAGCTATTCTGCTACTGTAGCTCAGAATATTCAGATGTTCTAGATACCTTCCAAAATCCATGTCCCCATCAATGTTTAGATGTTGGGTTTAAAGTGGTTGATTTTTTGTTTTTTCTTTCTCTTTCTTTTTTTATTATAAGACACTTTTCGATTGCTTTTATTCTTTTGCTCATGAATCTTTAAGAGCCATACAATGTATAAAGCATGAAAATACTCATTTCCTGAGCTAATTTCTTGTCACTTACTGAATGGAAACATGAGCTATATGTTTATACCAGTAATAACTACACTGTGGTTATTTGTTTGGAGCCAGTGCGTATGTTACCAAGTAAAAGCAGAGATATCACAAGTGTTTGACTCCTCAAAATTCACCAGGTTTCAGTGATGAAATCTTTATAACCCTTCTTCTAATCTTGTCTGTCTGTCGTTTTGGTTTTAGTGGCAGCTCTGCTTTTTTGATGTACCTGGTTAAAGCAAGCTTTTACAGTCATTCTTTAGCCTCATGGGCTACTGCAACTGAATTAGTTATAGCAAAGTGCTGCAACAGAACAGCAATAATGTTCTTTGAGGTGTGCATTACACCGGATTCCCAGATGGATGAGTTTTTTAATAAACTCAGCTTCACAGCATGTATAGAAACTAAGTTAACACGTGCAGTGCTTTCTCACACACATACACATGATCTGTCTGGGCTAAGGGATGACACTGTTGTACATCAAGCAAAGGTGAAAAGCTGTTGCACATATAGGTAATTTTAATCCATTCCATTTTTAAATACCACAATAAATTTAATTTTCACAATAAATTAAATAGCCATATTCAGTTTACAAAATAGAATTACTTAGTGTGAAACCAGTATTTACAAACATTGTACACTATGTACACCATGTTTAGCTTTGTCGACACACAAGCATAGAAGAAAAAATTATTTGACCTTTTTTTGACACATGATTGACATGCTACAAGTGACACTATGGTCCATACAATAAAACAATAGTGCAAACTCACCACAGGAACTCTGAAACAATGTTGTTTGTATGAGATAAGATATTAATTTCAAATAATAAGAAAATAGTACTATCCACTCTCATTGTAAAAATTCAGCACTGTGTTTAAAGTGTCAGTATTCCTTTAGCAATATACATACCAAATATAGCCTGAAGATTATGCTTTCCCACAGCTTCACAGACTTTTGACATGAATTTTTATGGCATAAATTAATGTTCTGCTTAGTTCGATAAGTATGTCACATAAACACTTCACTAAGCGAGAGGAACACTGACCCTTTTAACGCTGTCTGACTTTATTTCCCTAAATACCTCCTTTCCATTTATTATTATATCTTAAAAGATGCAACTATGCTGACAGTAAATTTATGTTAGTTACTACTCTGTAGAAAAAATTGATCCCACTGTATATTTGGTCACACACTGCATATGTACACTTATGCATGAAAAAAAGTTACTTTGATAGCCATGTCTATGAAAAGTGCATATTTTAGCAGAGACATTTATTGCATGTCTCAGATGCAACAGAAAGTGTATATGAAGTTTAGTTTAGGGCCAGCTAAATGTCCTCCCAGTGATCTGGTAAAATTTTTGATTAAAAGGATGAAAGAACTTGCGCAATTTGGTAATGACAGAGGTATCCACCTCTGGATGGATGCGTCCCTTGCTACCCGCCAGGCACTTGTTGAAGACAATGTTAAATCGCAAGCAGTAAAACCCTCTGGTGGCATTGAAGTATAAATTGTACTGACTTATCCTCGGAGGAAGATTTAGGAACTTCTCGACCAGCTGGAGTTCTGGCAGTGGTTCTGTGATGAGCCGGTCTCCGTCCACGATATGAAACTGCTCAATTGGGAAGTATTTTAACCATCTCTCCAGATGTTTTGTGTAGATGCTGGTTCTCACCGCCTTATACTTAGTGTTCACTTCACAGGTATTAGGATCAATAGCCAGCTTCTCAAATTTGTAGTAAGTTTTGTTCTTTCTTTCCTTACCTTCCAGCACCTGAGTATAATCAGAAATAGCTCTTGTGGTAGGTTCCCTGACAATGATCAATAATTTGATAGATGAGTTCATTTTGTAAATCCTTTCAGGTACTTCCTCGGTGATAAAATATGCGGGGCTTTTCTCAATTGTTATTTGATGAGGGTAAGAAAAAGGCATTTTTTTCCGGTACCACTCAATCCCCTTGGCATAGTTCTCATCATTATCAAAGAAGTGAATCTCTTGAGAAGCTTTGACCACTGCAGGGTGAAGGTTCAGCATCTCCAGTAGTGCTCGGGTGCCTCCTTTTCGCACCCCAATGATAATGGCCTTGGGAAGCTGCTGAACCAGATTGTGCAGTCGTATTTGTTCCTTGGTGGCATTGCCCTTTCGGAATTCATGGAGCAGCCCTCGCTTGAACTGCAGAGCTCTCAGCGGGATTTCGTCCTGGCCGCGGGGTCCAAATCGACCGTCGATGGGGCAGAGGGGCTGCAGTCTGCAAGAAAAACAAGAGATATTTATAAAAAGAGGATATCTCTTAAGGCAAGTTTTCTGTATAAGGAAATCCCACTCTTGGAAACATTTTGCAATGTAAAGTGATGTACCCATCTTTCAACTCTATTTTATTCTGCCAGTGATTAAATTGTTTGCAAATTGTTTGACTTTATTCTGGTATTTTGCTGTGGTTTAGCTGAGTCCTAAATCCACCCTTCTTCTCTTTGCAAACATAGGCACTATGATAACTGTTCTCAGGGCTTCTTGAATCTTGTCTCACCTCCCACATTCCTCATTAGTTTGTGATTGCTTTGGCAGTTTTTAAAGCATTCTCAGATTGATTTTATTAGGTAATTTTGATCTGAAAATCCAGTTCATTTAAGTTGTCTCTTTCCAACACTTTTCCTATTCTAGCCTTAATTCTTTCCTGTGCTTCCCATTACGTTGACTTTATTAGGTACTGATCCAGAGTCGACCTTTTTAGTGTAGAGGAGCAAAAGGGATGAAAACCAGCTTTCTAGGCATCACCTTTCAGTATTTTCCCTCTTCCTTAGAAGACACACAGTGTTTTCCCTGCAAATCAGAATCAGAAAGATCAAGGTTCTGAATCAGATGTGATTAGCAAGGCACCGAAAGAAAGTCCAGAAAATTTTTATAAAATGCATTTATTGCATCATTACATCAATGATTTTCTTATCACTTATGTATCCTCCCACTGAACCTCATTTTGTGCCTTACTGTTTCTTCTTTTGCCCTTACATTTTTGTGCCATTCTTTTATATTCACCTGAAATTATTTCACCTATTTTCCACTTTTCTAATGCTTCCTGCTTGTATTTGATGTCACTGAATGCAAGAAATTATTCAGTAAGAAAAATGTTTAAATTTTGCTACTACAGAACCTTGAATAAGCCCTCGCTTCCACTCCCAAAACAGCACTTTGGTCATTATGCAGGCCAATATTGCACTGAAGATGAAATTGGTGTGTAGAGAGAGTGTCCAAAGTCCTACAGAAAAATATCATTAATAGTTTTGTGGAGCCATACTTTCCAAAATTAAGGATATGTAAGAACAAAGGTTGCCTAGGCAATTCTAATATGAGCTTGCTGTGCATATGTATTATGATACGGTTCTTAAATTACATGGCCACATGCTATTATTTTTCACAGGACCCCTGCCTCAGCCAGTATACCAGATGGGCAATGCTCATTAATAGCTGTTTAGGTATTCAGTATTTATTCTGGTTTCTCAGCATGTGCCCCCTCACTCATTTGCTCTATATTATTCAAACTCTGCTTTCGGGACAGGATTATTTATTTCTTTATGGCTTTTCCATCCATCACTGCTTGTTGGGGTCTCTCATTTGACACTGGTGCTAGGACAATGGATGTTTGGGACAAAGTAAGTTTGATCCCACTGGATGACCTGCTAGCTGTTTCCTTAATTATCCAGATGCTGAGAGATATAGCCTGTCCAGACAGCTGCAGAAACAACCCAGATGACATTGCTGGGTTCACATGAGCTCTAGCTAAGTCCTGCAGCGTACTTAGAAGGTGTGGTGAGAAGAGAGTTCCTGCTGTTATTTCTTTTCTCAAGTTTCTAGTCTGTCCTTTTCCTTTGGTTTCTGCCATCTACTGAATAAAAGCCTGACTTGGTGGCAAAGACCGAATCATTGAAATGACAATGCAAACCTGCGAATAATAAAACCCCAAACAAACAACAAAAAAAAACCCCAAAACCAAGCAGAAAACAATGTCTTGACTTAACAGTGGTACAATTTGGTCACACTGTGGTGTGGCTGGTAATACAGTCTTTCTGCAGCAGCGAGGTAGCAGTTAAAAGCATAAGAAACAGAAGCTGAAATTGCTGCCTCTGTTCTTCTCTTCGCTCTCCTTCTGTGTATTTGTTATTTGTTTTCAAGCAAAGAGAATTCCACAACAGCAGCCAGACCCATCTCAACTAATTTTATCTCTTTTGCTCAAAAAGACAGTTAGCACTGCCTTCAGTGTAACACAACAGCTTGTCAAACAGGGTGGTTTCCTTTAAAAGTAAATAAATACTCATGATATCCTCTAGCCTAAGGGAAAAGATTAGACGTTGTTAAAAGTCCTTCCTCAACACTTAAAATTTCAGATTTTTTACTCTTTCTCCTTGCTTCTCCTCTCTAAACAATAACAAATATCCTTTAAAAGATCTTGGCAGTGATGTTATTTAGCAGGCTGTCAGCTCTTGGTAGCTGAATCCCCAGAAGTAACTATTTACTGTTACATTGAAATATATTAATATTTTTTATTTTTGGAGTAATTTTTTCCATTAAAATAAAAGTCCTTTGCAAAGAGAGAGTATATGATATTTGTTGTATCACTGAAGTTGCTCTCCCAAAACAGGCTGCTACAGTAAAACTCCACAAATATTCTTCTTGAGAAAACCCACCATAAAACAATTAATCTCAGGGAACCATGTATTTGACGAATTTCAAAACAGGTAAAATAAGGCTGGGCAATCTTGATGACAAGTAGCAGTGCTGTCTCTCCTGATCCAAAATACTTGCTAATTTTCTTCCAATGGAGGTGTCACAGTGGCAAAAGATTATAAACATGGTTCCAGCAGGAACAGTTCAGAGCGTGGAAATTGGGTATGGAGGCTCCCTGTACTGCCAATGAGGGAGTCAGGCAACTCAAAGACTGATCCAGATCTTCTTAAAATGGCCAGGCACCCAATCTGTTTGAGCTTCCACATGTGAAAAAGCTTCATGCGCTCAGGATCTGAAGGAGGGTGGCCTCCCCTGAGGTAAGTGCTCAGCTTATCAGACTTTATGACTCAATGAATCAGATAAGCTAGTGGTAATTTCCCTTCGGGCCTAAGAAAACTCAAAACATTCCTGTTGAAGAGCCTAATCTGAGGCTATTAAATGTAGGCCAACACCAGCTCTCTTGTTCAAATTAGATCAGCATAAATGAATCTGGATTTCTTCCTGAACAATTAGTTATTCCAAAGTCCATTGAAGCCACTCAGTGTCCTTTTAGTGACAGATTCAACAAGTTTGGATTGTGCCCTAGTGCTGAGGCAGAAGAACATTTCCAGTTAATTCATCTGTGTCTCATCCTTTCTAGCACTTCTTTCTCTCTCTTTTTCATAACAAGTCCAAATAAAGGACTGCTTTTTAGGCAGTGTGGTATTTTCCACTCTGGGTAATGCAGGAGAATGAAACTGAATTTTACTGCCATTGGCAACGTTACATATGAAACCGGTGGAATTCACTGCCGCAGGAGGTCAGCGAGTCAAATACAGTGGCGAGATAATATTATAGCCATCAGTAAATTCTGTAGATGTGCAAGCATAGATAATAACATAAGGTTAATTAGATTTTATGCCTCTGAGCATAAAATACAGTTTTGCAGGGACCGCTAAGGATTTCTGCCTCCATTTACAGAATCACATTATTCTCAGTGAAGTTTTCACCTCTGAAGCATCAGAGATGCTTTGACCATTGATATAAATTCTGGGGCTTAATTTGCAATGCATTTGGTCCTAGCTGAGTACACGGTCTCTATCTTCTTCTGGAATGGATTTAAGGAGCTGAAGAAGGCACCCAGTGACCTCAGATGGAGCTCAACATTACCTAGCAATGGACACTAGGTAGCTCTGTTTTCAATTCACTTTCCATGAACTGCATATTCACACAGCATTGCCTCACAATTTTGAACTCAATTAATATTTTTCACCATTTAAAAGGACATTAATAGAGCATGAGAACTGGCAAGCTGTCTAGCAGCTTACGGAAATCTTGAAGTCTTGTTTCATTCATTCATTTGAAACAGCTTTTTTTTTTTTTTTTTTTTTTTTTTTTTTTTTAGTTCCATCTTTGAGTAGAACCTACCAGAGCAATGCCAGGCCATTTCGAGAGGGACAGAAACAGCAGTGTCAGTGAAGGTAGCAATACTGTTGCACTGTCAATAACCAGTCAGAACACAGCCTGGTCAGAAGTGCCAAATACTCTCTGATTTCCTCTGCTGGATTTTCTACTGCTCTCCAGGAAATCACTTGCAGAGAAAACCCACTTATTTAGCATATTCAGCTCCAGAAAATACTGGCTAATTAACATAGTTAAAATTCTCAAACCCTGAAGCAATCTTTCAAGTGAAATAGTATTCAAAACTTGACGAGCTACTCTGCAGGCTCATACTTAATTTTAACTACCACTGTAGCACATTAATTGCTTGCTCATAAATTTAGAAAAGACGATATATAAATACATCATAACTGTTTTGCTGAAACTAGAGGTCAACACACAGATGCACACAGACAAAAATGAGCTACTGTAATGACATTTTTACTGGATGCTGTTTTATTTCTTCTCTGAAAACAAGTGTCAATGTGCTTAGAATACAAATGGACAGGGAGAAATACTTTGACAGGGATGACCCACGACTCTGTTTTCCTACTCTCTTCTCCAAGGGGAAGGAAAGAATGATGAAAACCACTACTGGAATAGACTTCAGTCTTTCTGGTTTTCTATACACGAGTAGATACTAACAAAAAAAAAAAATCAGCAAAATAAAGCAAAAGCTCAGACAATCTTAGCCCATTTATAATTATGAGAGCAGCTACATAATGACTTACCTATCCAAGCTCCCAACTCTGGCAACTAGATATAGGAGACTTCCAATAGCAAGGCTGCCTAGCACAAAGAGCTTCTGTCTCAGCAACGCCTGCTGTTTGAATAGCATGGCCCTCCATCAATCTTCAGGACTTCTTCAGTCTGCAAAGGCAAGAACACATAAAACACTCGTCAGAAAGCAATATGCAGGGTAATGTTTAATCAGTTGTTGCAAGTGATTAAGCCCCACTTGCAACATCTTTTCAAACTGCAAAACAAGTAGTTAAAACCTTTTCGTTTGCTACCGTTTTTCAGTCCCACATGGTATCACAAGGCAATGTATCTGGGATAGTGTGATAATTCTGGAAGTGACAGTTCAGATAGGTATACCCACCATTAGTAGGTCTGCCTAGTGGCCACACTGTGGGTCCTAACTGTGTAGAGGCTTGTATTATAATAAGATCTCTTGTTAGGTAAATATGTTTAGACTTTAAGCCCTTCAGAATCAGCCTGGGCTAGATTTCAACAGAGATTTAAATGCTCTGCTGCCAAGTGAGGCAGCACTAATCAGGAGTTAGGCTTGCAGGTCCTGTGCAAACAGTGTATGGGGGCACGTTTACTGTGTCTCTGTTATTATTAAAGTGTTAGCTGGACAGAAATCTAAAACTGTATTGATCTGTACCACCAAGCCCATGATGAAAGACCAGAGAAGCATGTAGCTGGGGTGGGCACAATGATGATTTTTCAACACCAGCATATCCTATCAATTCTCCCTGTCACCTTGTGCTGTTCTGTGGAGAACTTCTTAAGTACCTCATCTGCCTGATACCAACGTTGGCTGTCACCTCAAGACCTGATGGGACAAAAAGTGGCATCCTTGAACTGAGCATGCCTATATCCCCAGACTTCAGCAACTCCAAAACGTAGACTTAAATTTCCTTTCCTGATGTGCTCCAGAGAGCATCTAAATGCGCTTTGCTTCGAATACTTTAGATATAAGGCAAGCAGGAGTCAAAAGATGTGACCTTGTGCCAAGAAGATGCAACCAGAATAACCAGGAGGTCCCTAGGTAAGGTAGAAGGAAGTGCTGAGTAAAGCTGTTTGTCTTTAGACTGACTCTTCCCTAGGCATGAGGTTTGTATTCAGGACTGCAGACCTGTTTAGGAGACTCAGACCTGAATGCCTAATACCTTCTTACAAGAACTGAGGAGAAAGACCAGCTCTTCCTTTCAGACCACAGCCAAAGATGACATGGTTCTTCACTCTGTACCAATCTTGTGCTTTCTTATAAACACACAGAAGAATTAAGTTCAAATCCTCTCACTGGGTCAGGGGGATGTAAAGCCATATCTTCTACCCACCTAATGAATGCTTTAATCACCAAATTGATGCTGTTGATACAAAAAAAATAATAAACTGGAATCACCTGAACTACTCATCCATAGTCTCACCCACTCCCTCAACAACAGAATGTTTAATGTATTATGGAGTAGTTTCGACAGAAAGCATTTTTTTTCTGAATTTTGACTGGATTTACTTTGAACAATTATTGATGTCAAGTTCCTTATGTTTTACTACTAGCAAAGTTCCTTTTGCAGCTCACTTTCTTCTTTTCCAGCCTTAGGATTTGCATCAAACAAGATTGGGATAGATTATTGCAAGCATATAACTATATACAGAAGCAGAATGGGTAATGAGAGTGCAAGGTTTGACTGGCCACGGTTAAACAGAGCCTGCAGATGTTTCTTTGTCCTGCCCATACTGTTAAATTTTGGCCCAGAAAGCTCTCATGAGACTCCAGGATACGGTTTGGGAGCTACTACAAGCCAGAGACCATTCCCAGTAGACAGAATGCATGCAGCCTATCTGCCTTAGTGCTGGCTGAGTTTGATGGTAAGGGTGCAGGCCATTCCGTACTGGTTGTCTTCAAGGGCGATAGAATAGTCATTCCCAAGCACGTTTATTTTACTGCTGTAGAGAAAGCCTTTATAAGACCAGTCCATCATCTTTTGATAAAAGACACATGCAACATTGAAGCTCTGAGTCTGACAGTCTCTAATGCTTCTGGTGTGCTAATAATAATAGTAACTCCCTATACAGCCAGGTCATAGCTCAGGATATCCTATCATACAGGGTAACCTATCATACAGAATATATTGCTTTTTACATAGATAAAAGCAACTTTATAATAAGAATTCTTAGATAAGATCCTTATTGCAACAAGAATCATATAAAACACAGATTAAAATGAGTTTGCAATGTAAATACAGAGACAGAAGAATTATTATCATCCTTTTAAAACATAAATGAGGAGTAGAGGTAAAGAGAGATTAAGTGACTTGCTCAAGGTCACAGAGAAGACCTGTAGCACCAGTGGGACTCAGTGTGAAATGTCTGAATTCTGTCTAATGCCTTAACTACATGATAAACTTGCTTTTTTTTGGTAGTATACTTCTTCTTAACATGGAAAACTAAACATAAAGTCTGCATATAAACGAGGAATTCTAGACATTGAGGAAGACAGAAAACACACAGCTGAAGCTTAATTATTAAGAAAAATGCACGGATATTATATCTCTATGTTGATATGCTACTGATAATTACTTTTAAAATTATTTAATTAAAAAAAAGGAAAGAGAAGGACATGATGATAATGATGACAATGATGATAGCAAATTTTCATAGGCTTCCAGTTTTAAATCCTGCTGCTGTCTCTACATAAAAGTGGTACTTCAGAGTTACAATTGGTTCTGAACTTCATCTCTCACAAAACACATACATATGCAGCCCTCTGTACATGAAACTAAAGTGCTGTCTGCATGTTCTCCCTTATGAAGGCTCTTGGACCCCAGTTAAGTCCTACCTGAAGGCTCACTAAGGCTGTGGAAGTCATCAGGCCATAATGATATCAAATTAATGACAAACTGTGTCCTGAGATAGATTCCACAAGGTCTCATGACCTCCATATTAGTGTTTGCAGAAGATTCAACGCAAAAAAACCCAACCCAACTAAGCAAACAAAAAAAAGCCCAAACCCAAACCAGTTCCATTTGCTCTGTGTTTGCATGTACCTGAGCACAAAAATTTCCCACAGAATGAGAAATAATAAACAACCAGTAGAAGTGCAAATATAATGGTTTTTATTTGCTTGTTTCATTTTTGTTATCAGTTTCAGCATCTATTTTAAAGTCCATGAAAGGAGGAGTTTTATTCCAGAGAGGCTGTGGCCTCTGTAATATTTTCCTCAGATGTTAGGCTTTTTCATGAAAAAAAATGTAGAGAAATAATTTCTCAGCTTCAGGAAAGGCTACATCTTGCAATGGATGTACTGAGATAGCTCTACGTGACAGAGGAGAGATCTGAAGAAACATTTCTGTTTAAGCCATGGAGTTAATACAACCAGAATGTGATTAAGGTGAAGGTCCCTAAGGCGGAAATGTTGCTGGAGACTAACATGGCAACACTGAAATGAAATGGAAAGAAGAAATGAAAAGGAAGAAATAAAAATTCTGGGATATATTATAGGCTGCACAAAGTTTTCTATAAGGAATGCATACTTTTAAACTTAACAAGAAGCTGGAAGGCAAGATTAAATGTAATCCAAAGTGACAAGATTTTAGCAGTTATTTGAGGCAAATAAGGGTGTTTTTAAAAAAATTTTGCTCTCTGTTAGGGACAATAGCTAAACTGGCATACAAGCTACTGACCAGCAGGAGGGTTAGGAAAGATGCAGGCAGAACTTTCCCTGTAGCTGGGTGCTGAACATGGAACAGAATCACGGAATCACAGACTGGTAGGGGTCGGAAGGGACCTCTGGAGATCATCTAGTCCAACTGCCCTGCTAAAGCAGGTTCACCCAGAGCAGGTCACACAGGACTGCATCCAGGCACGTTTTGAATATCTCCAGGGAAGGAGAATCCACAGCCTCCCTGGGCAGCCTGTTCCAGTGCTCTGTCACCTTTAATGTAAAGAAGTTTTTCCTCATGTTGAGGTGGAACTCCTGTGCTCCCATTGCCCCTTGTCCTGTCACTGGGCACCACTGAAAAGAGTCTGGCCCCATCCTCTTGACACTTGCCCTTTAGATATTTATAAGCGTTGATAAGGCCCCTTCTCAATCTTCTCTTCTCTAGGCTAACGAGCCCCAGGTCTCTCAGCCTTTCCTCGTAGAAGAGATGCTTCAATCCCCTAATCATCCTAGTAGCCCTCCGCTGGACTCTCTCCAGTAGTTCCCTGTCCCTCTTGAACTGGGTGGCCTAGAACTGGACACAGTACTCCAGGTGTGGCCTTACCAGGGCAGAGTAGAGGGGGAGATTAACCTCCCTCAACCTGCTCTTCACACTGTTCTTGAAGCACTCCATGATTCCATTGGCCTTCTTGGCTACAAGGGCACAGTGCTGGCTCATAGTCAACTTGTTGTCTACCACAGCTCCCAGGTCCTTCTCTGCAGTGCTGCTCTCCAGCAGGTCGACCCCCACCCTGTACTGGTGCGTGGGGTTATTCCTCCCCAGCTGAAGGACCCTACACTTGCCATTATTGAGCTTCATCAGGTTCCTCTCTGCCCGGCTCTCCAGCCTGTCCAGGTCTTGCTGAATGGCAGCACAGCCTTCTGGTGTGTCAGCTACTCCTCCCAGCTTAGTATCATCAGTAAACTCGCTGAGGGTGCACTCTGTCCCTTCATCCAGGTCATTGATGAATATGTTGAATAAGACCAGACCCAGTACTTACCCCTGGGGAACAGCGCTAGTCACAGGCCTCCAACTAGACTCAGCACCACTGATAACAACACTCTGAGCCAGTTGTCGATCCACCTCACTGTCCACTTGGCTATCCCACACTTCCTAAGCTTACCTATGAGGATGTGGTGGGAGACAGTGTCAAAAGCTTTGCTAAAGTTGAGGTAGACATCATCCACTGCTTTCCCCTCATCCACCCAGCCAGTCATGCCATCATAGAATGCTATCAGTTTGGTCAGGCATGATTTCCCCTCGATGAATCTATGCTGACCACTCCTGATAATCTTCTTTTCCTCCACCTGATTAGAGATAACATCCAGAATGAGCTGTTCCATTGCCTTTCCAGGGATGGAGATGAGGCTGACTGGCCTGTAGTTACCCGGATCCTCCTTCTTGCCCATTTTGAAGACTGGAGTGACATTGCCTTTCCTCCAGTCCTCAGGCACCTCTCCTGTCCTCCATGACCTGTCAAAGATGATGGAGAGTGGCTTAGCAAAACCACTCTCACCAAAGTACCTCCCACCAAAAGAGAAGACAGTGTGCTGTTGCACATCTCCAGTGGGCTTACATCAGAAATATCCACCTTGAACAATCTAGTTAAATATGTATGCGAGGAAAATCCCTTCCTGGCTATCCAAGAGAGTCAATGAACAACACAAACAATTCGCAATGTGGACTGCATAATTTCTAGAAATGAAAGTGTGTGCAGCATCATGTACAGAAAATAATGCAATGTGCTTTGTGTTTTCAGATGCACAGCTGATCTAACTTGTTGGATTGACAAAGTATAGTCAAATAAAGAAGCTTCATTTAGCACTAGAAAGTAACCTTATCAGTGTAATGATGTGAATGCCTCACCCAGCCCCATTCCCCATGTTCCCATCTTTGCTGGTGAGAAGACTGGGGTTATTGAGTGAATTACCAAGAGAAGACACTACAACAATGTAGAACTCTGATAATACCAACTGAAAAATAGATGGACTGTTCTTGACAAGATGAAGTGATCATGGGTAAAAGAAGATACTGACTGCATGTGCTGGCCAAATAATGTGAATTTTTGGTGAACTCTTCTAAAAGTTAGTTTTAGGTTCAAGTCAGGTCAAAGTCAAATGAGTAGGAGAAAACAGAAAAGGGCGTACCAATAATGATGGTATTACTGATAAAAGTCTGAATTTGATAACACCACAAATTGTGAGAAGCACTGAAAACAGAAGCTGTTGCTATAATCACCTATTCTGAATAAGCAGACAATGAGACAAGAAGATCCCTAGGAATTTGTTTGAAAATGATCAGAGGGAAATTTTTGGACACATGGAGCAGAGATGAGAAGATGCTATTGATAAATGAATAGCATGTGGTTGATTATGGAGAGAAGTGTAAGAAAGAAAAGCAGCATATAATCCTTTGGTACACAAACTGAAGAGATACAGTCTTGATGAAGTGATGTGATTAATCAAAGTACAAACCACAGGCAAATATGCACAAAGGGGGCTGGAAAAAATAATAAATAGGAGGTTTTTTAGTTGAATTTA
This sequence comes from Leptosomus discolor, assembly GCF_034619465.1. Taxonomy (NCBI): domain Eukaryota; kingdom Metazoa; phylum Chordata; class Aves; order Leptosomiformes; family Leptosomidae; genus Leptosomus; species Leptosomus discolor. The sequence goes on along the minus strand of NC_141392.1, from coordinate 74,101,509 downwards.
TCTATCAGTTGGCATAGATTTTTTTTTGATTTTGCGCACCAGCAGGGGTCATCTGTTGATCAACAAATACTTGTCTTCATACACTGCAAAAAGATCTTTATGTGGGATTTAAATACAGTGACTGAGAAAACAAGTCAGGTAACTGATCACTTGGCATGTTTCCATTTCTCTTGATTTTGCGTTATGTTTCTTGAATGTTAAGTACATCTTCTTGCATTTGTCACTGTGAGTAAAATTCATACAAACCAAGCACTTAGACTTCTTCCAGGACAGGAAATCACATTGTGTTTGGGAAAGGAAGGAAATTATCCCTCAAATTGTGTGCATCATCTCATCAGCTCATGATCTTCTTCATGATCTGTCTGGAACAGCCAGTCATGCACCTACTCCTTCTTTAGCCTTCTTCAGGTTATCCCCTTCCCCTTGTGCTATCTCACCACTGCTGAAGGTCTAGGCTAGTGGCAAGGAAAAGGTACAGTCCTCCTGTAATTTTCTCCAGTACGCTTCTCTTAGATGGCTTGATTGCAACAGTACTACTGCACCATGCGGACTGTATTAAAGAGCTAGAATAATCACGATAAAGCCGAACAATATTTTTCATTAGAGAGAGGGTTTTTCATTCCTAATAGCATTGAAGAGCCTAAGAACAGACAAAATTCTTCCACTTTTTGGCACAGTAAAATGAAATGGATAATGGGAACTGAAAGCTTTGAAAATACCATTTTTGGTATGACAAAGTGCTGAGCCTGCAGAAATGGAATTTGGATTTATTTCTCATTTTAATTTTCTTTAATGGTTCATGTTTTCAATATCAAAAAGAAATTTAATTCTGATCAGTAATTACAGTATTTCAATCTTTTCTCTCAAGCATAGGAGTGTGATGGGATGAAATAAGATTAATGCGCACTTGCTCGATTCAGGTTGTGAAGGAAGAAAAGAAGGAAATATATTCACAACATGAAATAAGTTCATAGATTCAGGTAAATGTCCCTGTGTACTAAACATGTCATTTTCTCCTCATGACTCATATCGACTGAAACAGTGGAGAAGAAAATGTCAGCAAAGCTGACAGAAAACAGCAATTGATGCAGATAAACTCCAACATAAAGATTTCCTGTAATCTTATGCCACAGCTGTGACAATAACATAAAAATACCTTTTTTTGCCTGTTATTGTAGAGTTTCGGCATTTAGGACTAACTTTAAACTGCCCTTGAAGCCACTTCTTTGTGTAAAGAACTGGTAAGACCCTTTCTCCAGAAAGGCTGCTTTACTCTGGGAGACCATGGACAAAATCAGCATCTGTATGTGGATACTAGATAAGAAAACATATGTTCATTTCACAGAAGTTAGCACACTATCAGTGCTGAAAGAGCATTTGTGATTTGTAATCCCAAACCCATTTGGGCTGGCTTGGGTGCTACAGCCAGATATCTGTGTTCTCTGAAGGCAATGGCTATTTATTTAGTCCACTGCCCATATGACAATTTAACTCCAGACACCCTCATCTAGCCATAGTTTCGCTATCTCTAGGTACCCGCTGTGTCAAGTGACAACAGTACAGAAGGCCATAAGCAGCTCTTTATCACATTCCCTTCTCAGCCTGACCCCCACTTGCTTTTTTTTTGCAACTTACTGAAAGACACTGAGCAAGATGGTGTTGGGAAGAGAGAAACAACTTCAAAGCTTGCTATTGCCTTTGTGGTGCCCTGTGCCAAACAGATCTGCTGCCAGATTGTCAGAGTAGTTATGAATCTCAGACGCTTTGATGCCCTTGAGGTCTCAGACACATCTGCTTAGGAAAACTGCCTTATTGCATCTGAGCCGACGAGGCAGGCGGCCGCTTTCTGCTGAATGATGACTAGGTTGCCACGATCCACGCTTAGCTACAGTGCTCCAGGAACACTTCCAAGCACATAGATCTTAATAGGACTTCATTAGTCCGAAATACAGATGCCTGTCTCCTTGCCAGCATCCTGAGTATATTACCCTGCACTGCTCTTCATAGAGCATGAGATTAATTTGATAGGGTTGGCCCTTTTCTTCAAATTAATGGTGTTTCCCCAGCTACTTCCCTCCTTTTCTTCTGAAATCACGATCCTTGTCTGCTCCATTTCTCAGGAATGGTGGAGCTGATGACACTAAGATAGAAAACCCGTGGAACTGCAATTCTGACTGTAGAAAGTTTTTAATAGATACTAATTTCACAGTCCTCAAAAGAGAATACTAGTCTCGTCTCTTCCAGCTGGCATTGCAACAGCTGCAACCAAAAATAGCAATCAAAAAGGAAAAAGGTGGTTGAGGAACAAAATGCAGTGAAATGGAAGAGAGGGGAGGAATCACTGCAAAAGTGAAAAGAGAAATCATAAAGGGATGTCAATAGCACTGTCACAACGGGAGTAAGCAGTTTGTTTTTCAGCTCTGGGGAAGACTTGAAGACGAACACGATGAGTCCTCAGAGAGAACGGTAAGCAGGTAGATATCCAGGGCTTTCTTCTGTCCTTCATTTAGAGTCTAATCTTTGCCATGAACAGTTTCACTGTGTTGAGTAGGATATGAAGGCAGGGAAGTATTGCTTAATATGCTTCAGCATGAAATAAAATTTCATCTTTTCATGTACTTTTAATTTTAAAATGTTGTTTTCCACTGCTTCGGGTCATGCTTGCACAGTATTGCTCCTTTTTTTTTTTTTTTTTTTCATGTAAAAAGTTGCCCTTTCCCAAATAATACCATACCTGAAATAAGACATATGAAAGACTGTTTGAAGGTTCTTTAATTAATTAAAACTGACAGACAATTTAAGTTAATTCTCCTCTTAGCTATTACGGTGGCAAAATCAAGATGGCCTCCTGAAGCTTCTTACAGCTGTGCTTTCTGTGACATTCTTTTAGAAAAGTAGTAAAACTGACTTAAATGCAAAATGTTACCAAGAGTCAAAAGCATTGATGGGAAAACTAACAGCAAAAACTTAACCAAGCTTCAAATATATTTGCTGGTACACTGCACTTACAGTAAAAAACACGTAAGTAGATTTTTCCTCATGGTTTTTACTCCCCAGTGAGAAAACACTCCAATGTATCAGATAAAACACACACACACACGCTTTCTGCATATATGGGCATGTTATAAAAAACTATTTTGGGTGAGTCTGAACACTTTTTTGCAGCCTAATCTTAGTCCTTGCTCCTCAGGCCAGATACATTGGCCTAGCTACACTGCTGCCAACCCCCAAGCTATGTGTGCTGCAGTAATACCTACCGCCTGCACAGCTGTGTCTTGTTCTGGCTGCTGAACTGGAGAAAGCAGCAGTGATAAAATGTTTTTTTCCTATTATTGATGCAAATGACCAGGTGCAGTGAGATGATATTGCAAAATACTGTAAGACAACTAATTATGATGATGTCTTCTTGCGGCCCTGTTCTTCTTCAGCTTCTGTGATCTGTTTCTTATGCAGCCTGAGCTTTCCCTGAGTGTCCTATGGAACAGGCAGCTCTCTCTTGTCCATCTGTGTATCTTTATGTAGTACACTTGCTCATCTTTTTTTTTTCTCATCCAAACTCGTATTTTGGAGTGCCCCATTACTGATGAATAGACATCACACTGTCTAATATGTAGCACCTACATTTGTTCTGGATCGATAACATCTCTGTTACGCAGACCCTTAATCTGAGACATACTCAGCTCAGACTGCTCTCTGAAACCTCATATGCAGGCTGAATTTCATAGCTTCTTTCTGCAGTGGTCTTTTCTCTGGCCTTGACCAATGCAATTATGCTCCATTCACATCCATTGTGAACAGCGCTGCGAAGAGCATACTACCAGCCCATCTTTCTGACTACACCACATCTGTCTTGGCACCCGTTTATCACCTTCCCCCTTTCTCTGTCATACCTTTCTGTATATTTCTGTGTCTGGATATTCCATAGAGTTTCTACTGAGGAGGGAATAAGGAGAAAGGGAGTTTAAAAACTTGACCCTAAAAACTTGACCCCAAAGACCACTCAGTTTTTTCAGAATGCAAGATTGAGATGCTTCCCCTCTAAGTTCAGACCACAACACTTCCCTAAGTAATGCTGCCTATTTTATTGAAAATCTAAGTGAAAATACTAATGCCAGTTTAACCAGGAACTTGTTGCAATGCCTCCATGAGAGAGGGAGACCTATTAACAGTTTTCTCTGAAAATGAAAGAGCTGTGATTTTCTGCTGTGCATCTGTTTTAAAGGCCAATATCACACTGCTATACTGGCCTGAGTGACAGCTCACAGCCTCCACCTGGGGGGAAAAGAAAGGAGAAACAAGGAAAGAGACCGCTCATGTCTGCAGCAGCCAGGTGTTACAGAGCTGCAGGGTGCTGGAGAGTTCCCTGGTAAATGAGCTCGCTGCTCACTAAGCAGTCCTGCTTCCCTTGCACAGCCCATTCGTCTTCCTCCCATTGGACAGCATGAGCTGTAGAAGTAACTGCTGTCTTGGGGCTGTATTCACTCTCCTACATGTATCCAGCTTGGCAAATATGCCTGCTCCATGGTTTTAAATTAAAAAAGTAAAACCAGAAAAAGTCAACCAAAACCTCTTTGCGCATGCTTTACTGGTGGGTCTCTGAGGCAAGAAAGATGGCAGCAGAGAGAGGTATGTGCTTCCGATCCTCACTGGCAGTTACACCTGAAAAATTACAGAAAAGCTGCTCCTCTGCTAGCATGAGATGCCTTCTATTGCTGTCTCTTTAGAGCAACTTTGTAGAGAATACTTTTAATATTTGCTATCTGCAGTCCTTATACTGATTTCACGCTAATGCATCTTGATTGACTTGGTGGACTTAATCTAACTCAAGCTCCATGGAACACAAAGAATCTAATCCTTTCTCTACGGGTGCTTATGACTTAGTATCTCTTTACTAGACATGTATTTAATGTATTCATTTTAATTTTGGTGTTTTTTTTCCCTGACCCATCATAATGACCGTCACCACATGGACTGTCCATATTTTTGGATATAGACACATTTTGTCTGCATGGTAAAATACACTAGAGAAGATGCCACTAGAAGAGGCTATCGCTTGTCTGCTCATGTAATTAGTGGTGGATCACTGAAAGAGAGAAGCAATGGATCTAGCTAACTGTAAAGCTCATGTGATCGTCCAGAAACTTGAAATAACCTCTGGCCTATGCTGTTCACGTTTGTAGTGGCCATTAGTCAAGGTATCTGTCTGGTTTGGCTTTGCTCCTGATGCTCCTTTACAGAACCTACATCCTAATACCTGTTGGGATCATGGGCTGGCTGCAGCCTCAACACTGACCTTTAGTACCAATATAGCAAATGATAAAATAATCTGCACAATTTAAAATATATTGGTTGGGTCAGAATTAACCCCAGAATATCTCAGTGTTTTGATTAATTTGCTTTGAAATATACAAAACTACCCTCCTCATGTTCTAAAGGACCTCATAGTTAAAGTAACTGCCGTATAAGTATACAATAAAGTTAAACTAGTTCTGTTTGTCTATGAAAATATAGGTGCTAAAGAGTCCTACTTACAAATTGTGTAGCTATCAGAGTGAGTGACATCTTATGGATGTGTCAATAGATGGAAAAGTTGATCTAATAATGAAAAAAAGAATACTCACAAATAATTTATTTGTCTTTTGGTGGGGGAAGAGTGAATAATTTATTTGGTCAATATTATTCAATCATCAATAGAACTGGTAGAATAATTTATAAATTTACTTATGAATAATTTATTCACCAATTGATGTTAGGAGAAAATTAATGAAGTAAACAATATTCGAGTAACACTCAACAGGCTCTCAGAGACAGGCAGAACAGCCAGAGAGGAACTGAGGGAACAGGTCTCTTTCGTCAGCCTTATGACAACCTGTGCACAAGCACGGAGAACTACCAAAGGGCAGGTGCTCTGTAGCCGCTTATGCAGCTTGCTGATAGTAGTCACCTTCTTTCCCATCTACCCACCCAGGAAAACAGATCTGCAAAGGTGCCCTGTGAGTGCTTTTGTGTCTTCGATGAAGGTGGGAAGGTATTTGGAGATTCCTCCCCTGGTTTTCTGCCAGCTTCTGCTGTGGGTGCTCAAGCCAGACGCTGCTCGCTCTGACATGTGGCAGCAGAAGCTGTGGATGCCATTGCAGCCTTTCAGCAGCTTGAAACTTGTCACTCAGCTGAGAAGTGCACTGTGCTCTGCTTGTGTATTCAAGGTAGGAAGCAGAGGGTTTCCCTCAGAAAGCCACAGGACACTGTCCCCTGTTTCTAGACAGACTGCAAAAATAAAAATCAAAACTCCAAGGCACGTAGAGAAAAAAAATCTTAACACCTTAAAATATTTCATGCTGCATCCTTAAAGGGCAGATCATCAAGCTACTCAGATCCACAGTAGATTGCAAAAGTCTGGTTGTGCAACTGAATTGTGCTGTGCCTGAAATCAAGCAACAGATTCCTGATGTGCAAAGAGTTAAAAATAACCCTCTTGCCCACCATGTCTTTTCAGTATGCGAGTTCACAGGCTTGTTACTGTAACCATCAAAATCGTTTCAAGACAAATCTTCTGTGAACGCAACTTTTAGATTTGTTTAATTTAGTAATAACTTTCCAATGTGGCTGTGTGAGCGGGAAGTTTCTTGCTCTGTAATGCATTCAGAAACACCCCACTGCCTTCAGATAGCATCCACTGGTTTGCTCTGAGCTTGCTGTAGTGCCATTGAATGAATCTGTAACAAATCCAGTCTGAGCATTAACCAAGAACTTCAACAGAATACTGTTAATAAAAAACATCCCCAAATGGCTTTTGTTGTGCTATAATCTCACATTGTAATAGTGGTCATAAAAATACAAATATAAAGCAGGCATGAGGATACGAACAGAAGAGTTTTTTTCTGTTTTCAGTGTGATAAGTTTAATGGCGGATATATGTGCAGTTTGGGACGGAAATAGATGCCCTTTATGAATAGACTAAGTGGAGGAATCAGCTGGCTTAGGTTCTTCTCTCAACTGCTACCAGGATTTTTCCACTCTTTGTTCCTTTGTTAACTATAAACTGTAAATGCTGAAAATCAAAAAATGAAGGAAAGTTTATGAATTATACACAGTCACAGAGTTTATTAGCGGTCCATGCTCATCCTCTTGGGAGTCACTGGAGGAAAAGCTTTGAGCAATTTCCAAATTTTCAAATGGATTCTCCATTTCTTTATCTCATTCAGCTTTTGATATGGTGCATAAATTATTTATCAGGGCTACCATTATTTCATTATCTTGCGTTGTCCTCTGGCACCATGTCTGCAGAATGATATTCATTTTGCATTTGCAATTACTAAACTTAAAAGAAATCAGTTAATTCTTCCTCTATTCAGCTCTCTCATTTTGCAGAATGATGTGTGAAGGACTGAGGTGTGAACAGAATTTTGTTTTGACCTTGAACCCTAATTACTTTTTTCATCCTGCCATTTCACCAGATGTAACTAAAGTTTATGTAAGAAATATTTCTATTTTCCTTTCTCTCTCTCTCTTTTTTATTTTTTTTAGGTGGGAAGATGGGATAGGAAATAAATTTTTCCACATCATAAATTCACCATTAAAGCTTAGTGAGTTATGTGCTATGCTGGTTAAGTTCAGAGAAAGATCCTCTTTTATGTACTTTAAGTCTGTCTCCTTGAAGTTAATTTTCGAGGCAGTTCATCTCATAGCTTCCCAGTTGCAATAGCATTTGAATAGAACAGCTTGTCAGTTACTTCACCTAACAGAGTGTAAAGGAGGCACTAGTCTTTTTCCATGCCAGAATATACAATATATTCTTAATCAAATGTTTATTACGATTGACTTCCTCCTGTTTTACTCCCATAACATGCTTACATCCCTTCTGCCATCCCTCACCCTGCTCTGCTGATGCAACTGCCAGGTAGCAGGCTACCAGGCAGGTTTCCATTAAAATATACATATAGGTAGCTTTACACCTAAAACAATGTGCTAATGGACTGAAGCCAGATTGTAGTTTAGCCTGAAGGAAAACTTTATCCTCACAGTTTGATACAGAGCAGACTCAATTACACTGGTCCGAAATAATTTCTCCCATGCACCTTCCCAGGGCTCCTTGGCTGAAGCCCTCTTGCATAACAGGAGGATGAAGCGGTAGCTTTAATGGAAGAGAGCTTGTGGCCATTTCTGTCCAGCTGTGGTTCCCCTTACGCAAAGAAGCCTTGGAAATATCTGCTTACAAATCCACATCTGTGAGGTGGTAACTGTACTGGACAGGCAGCTGTAAGAGATTGCAACGGAGCTGCCTGTGCTGCAGAGCAGTGGCATGTCCCCACCTGAGACCCTGGTCAGGATGGAGGATGGATGGCAGTGCCAGGCTCCTTTGCCTGCGCTGACAGCCACTCAGGCAGAAAATTCACCTCCTGGTATCTCTGCAATAAGGCCCTGTGTTCTGCAAATGCAAGATTACAGCCTAGAATAAGAAACAGTTTTACAGTATTACCTAAGACTATTTTCTAGTACTAGTTATGGATTAAATCACTGATTTCTTTCAAGTAGCACTCTGTCCTATCTTCAAGTTCACTTTAATCCTTCGGTCTTTGAAGATGATTCTCTCATGACTCCATAAACATTCTTGCTGCTAACTAACCACCTTATTTTTCTCTAGAAATATTGTGGGGTTTGTGGGCATTAATATATTAATGTCCTGTACTACCTCCTTGAGCAATTCCCATTCTTGAGAATGGCAGGCACTTTTCTAAGAGTATTAAACTTATTGTGTTTGATTAAATTTAATGTATTTAGTAGTTCTGTGGGCTGATCACAAATAAGAATCCAAGCAGGTGGGATGATGTCGGTGGCCATGTTGTCATTATCTACAGAATCAGACTTCTGGAGAGTGGAGTATGAGATAGGGCACCTCTTACCTCCAAGCTAGCGGTCCTAATGCTGTCTATTTAATAGTCGCCTAGCAGACTATGCAGTTGTAGAGATGTCTTCATGTTGTATTAGGTGAGCTAAGGAAGTTGCTAAAATCTGTTTTGTAAAATACAGGTATGTAGAAGGTACAAGGGTACTGTGGAGTTGAAGTTTAATATATGCAGAGAACTTTGCTTTCTGTTGAACACATGCTTCTGTCCTTCTTGTTTGTAGGTATATATATATATATTTTTTTTTTTGTCTCTGAAAGACGCTGGTTCAGTGCCCTCACCAGCTAAATATACCTGCAGGAAAATGCCAAAATAGCCTCAGCGATAGTGCATTTCTCAAACTACCCCATGTCAAAGGAACCATTCCTGTGGTCCTGCTGGGTCTCCAGGAGCAAAGTTTTTATGCAAGTACATGTATCCTAGGCAAACAGGGATTCCCTGCTGGAGCAACTGCTCCCTGTTGCTTTCTGTTTCTGTGAGTTACCTTTTGGTAGGAAGCCTGTCCCATGGAGAAGGTGTCAGGCTCCTGCCCAGTCAGCCCACACTCCCAGGCCACCAGGGACAAGCCATGTAGCTGGTCCCCCTGCTGCCAAGTCCAGACTAGTTAGACTCAGTGAGAGGGCATTTCCCTGCACCTGACCACCTTGAGATCTCTAGGGGGCTCCCTGTGCTATTTATATGCACAGGTCATGGATCTCTGCATGGATCCTTAGGCTAGTACTACATAATAACTGGCACTAATCATCATTCTGCCTAGCTTACCCCCAAAGGTGTCATTCCACGTCAGTTTTCACAGTGCCCAGCTTCAGGCTTTATTCACACTGCTGTGTGAAAAACATGGATGATTAAAAATAAACCAACACTCCACGTACATTCATACTACTTATCCTAAATTCTTACAGATCTGCCAGGGTACATTGGAGAAACCAGCCGCAGAACTATGAATGTGTTTGTACCCTTTGATGCACCAGGCAAAAAAAAAAAAAAAAAAAAAAAAAAAAAAAAAAAAAAAAAAAAGAAGAAAAATCTCCTTTATCTCTTGGAATACTAACAGCTTCTTTCCATCTATCAAAATAACAAATACTTGCTTTGAAATTAAGTCTGTCAGCTGAATATTAATAGAAAGCACTTCCTCAGACTGGTATTTAGTCTGCAGTGTAAAGGTAAAAAAAAGAAAATTAAGCCATCCACCCAATCGGCTCCTGTCAGTGAGAGACTGCTCTGCACAGGGCTGTGTGTCCCGCTCCTTCTGAGGTCAGTGAAGGGGCCAGCCCCTGCACATGGAGCTTCCCTTGTTATTGCAGCCTCTGTAAAGATAGAAACTTTACACAACAAGAACAGCTGCTAAGCTTATCCCTTGAACAAACAGAAGATAATGCAATTGAGTTTGCTTTTGGCCAAGGAAGGTCTGGCCTAACGCTTTAGATAAAAGTGTGTATCAGATTGTTTGACACCAGTTTAATACCTGGAATTCTAGAGCAGGCTCTAGCCACTACCTTACTGCATGTCTATACACTTCCCTGCAGTGTCCCAGCATCCAAGCCTTGATGGCTGCAGTGCTGTGAGAATGATGCAGCTCCTCCTGCCTGTAGCTGTCTCTCAGGTTGCAGCTTGGAAAAGATAAAGTAAGACAACTTCTTCCTTTGTTCAGGGTTACCATTTTTTCCACCAAAGCCTTCCCTTGCCAGCTAACAGAAGTAATGGAGCTGAGACCTCTGCTGTGACAGAGAGTGCTTTGAGCTGTACCGACCATCTGCCTTATAGGAAAGCAGTTCTGTTTGAAATTCCCATAGAAGAACAATGCTGTTATTATTGCTAATTAATAGTAGGCAAGGACACAAACCCATTCCAAAGCAAATTAATTTCCAACCAAAAAAGTAAACTGTGATTTCTAATTGATTGCATTTTAAAATCAATCAGTCAGGTTGTGTATGTTTTTTTCACAAGATCCAACAGCTTACTGATACTTGTCTTTCTAGTTATACTGAGATTGAAGCAGAACTGTGGAGTTGGTTGTTTTTTTTTTTTTTTTTTAATGGAATTGACTTTTTAAAAGGAACATCTATTTTAATTAGAATTGTACAGCGAGATTTGTCAGTCTCATGTTCCACTGGAAGTTTATTATAAAGCTATGTGGAAGAAAAGATGCTCTATGTGTTTACTTTCTCCCGAAAGCCCAGCTGAAGTTAAAACGAACCTCTGTGCCTGCTAGCCCATACAGACCCCATGGGCCTCCTAAATTCCTGCTCAGCAAAGACTGCTTCACACTGAGAAAAGGAAATATCATTGCCTTTCTTCAGAATGGCAGATTAAGTTTTCCCTGGTTCCCCCTTTCTGAGGATCAGACTCCAACATAACATATATGGATGCTAAAGAGCCCAGGTGGCTGGTTCAGCTTTAAATTAATAACATCAGTACTCTAGTCAGATGGGACATGAAGTTTGTTCACCCCCACCCCTTTTGTGTGTTATACTAATGGTTTAATTTAGTGTTCCTGGCTTTCCTCTTGCCCAAGTTTCAGGAAACTGTTGTTGAACAGCAGGTGCCTGCTACTTGGCCATGAACATTCAGAATTGGAAGGAGGGACATTTTGCACTGCACCTTGATTCAGACTGTGACACTTAAACTCTTGGGAAGTTGTAATAGTATAGCTAATAATATTGGAGTTTAGTCTTTTGATGCTACAGGGGAGAGCTATTGCAAAAGTTGAGTCCAGATTCCTGGGCTCTAGGTAGCTCATGACTGTGTTTCAAAGAGAGGTTAGTAAAGAAAAAACACAGTATGGACCAAGAATTCCATATTATGCAGGATGAATGAAGAAATCCCAAATAATAATGATCATGGATCAGTGGAAATCAATTAAATAGGACATGCAACAGTGATGCAGGTAAATCTACAGCCGAGTGAGTCTTTGGAAAAGCAAATCAGTATTAAACTAGTCATTCATCAAAATGATGGAGTTTCAATATCAGAATATAAAAACTTTGGATAAAGACACACTATAATCTCAGTAAAAAAAAAACAAGTCTACATTTCCTTGAGACTGAACAATCCAATTTATATCTCGGGCAGAACAAGCATCAAACCCTTTGGACCTAGTGAATGGAAAGAGTGACTTACACTGGTACGTACGATAACAGGGAGGTCTTCCCACTACCTGGGACCTTGGACAGTTGTCCCTGTTTACAATATTTTTTCTCCCATTATTTCATCATGTTCCCAAAGGACAGTTAAAGTTGCTGGGGAATTAATATATATCTCTTCCTTGCTATATCCTTCTAAATATGAGGAAAGACAGAAACTAGCTTTACTGTGTGTTTTGTTCCAGTGTTCCTGATCAGGTAACAACTCTGTTGTGAGTTGAAGGCCATGCTCCTTCAGGACAGTACAGTGCAGGAGGGTCTGTAACTTCAGTGCAGCTCCGAGACCCACCCTCCAGAGCATGCTTTTCCTCTCTGAAGAACATACCTGTCAGTCAATAACTGCTCTTCTCAATCCTTGCTTTTGGGAGAGGTGGAAAAGTCATTATATTCTTCTTGCACTCTCTGTGTTTTCTTTCACTAAATTATATTTACCACTGTGAAAGACCTATTGATTAATTTAATAGATCTTTTGTTCTTTCTACAGATTAATGTTTTACTTTTTACCCTACTTTCTCATGCAATCTTCACTTCAGTCTATTTAAGCATTCTGAAAGCTTTATAGCACTTTTTAAACTCTTCATTCTTTTGTCCCTTATGTATCAGCCTGGGCAGGGGTAAAATCACACAAGCACTCAGCAGCTACCAGCCACAAACAGGTCCCACTTCCCGTAGGGTGGTGTCTGGTGCAAAGATGACAAATGCCAAAAGGATTTGTCACTTGGAAAGCTGACACCAGAATTGCTGGGCTAAAAGTTGACCCCAATCCCCAACAGGCCTGGGTAGGAATATATAAAATTTTCCTCTGTCTTTAGCAGAAAAAATTCTGACACCACTTCTTGATTCTCATCTCTCCTCTGGCTAGAGCCTTGGGAAGTCAATCTGGGTGTGAAGTTGCAAAAAATCCTGAGGACTCCAGTGAAGACAACAAAAAGACAACTAGTATACCAGTGTGATAATGTGGTGGGCAAAATGACGGGGTAGGAGAAGCAGAATGTAATGCTTAAACATACAAGTTCTCCTCAGTCAGTGCCCTAAATGTCAAAAGTCCCACCAGACAATTTAATAGAGACAATCTGGCTTCAGAGCCACATGGTGGAAAGTCACATTCTGCAGCTATTAGGCTTAAATCGTGATCTTGCAATGCGCACTGTTCGCACTGTACTGAATATCTAGGCTTTTTTACAAATTTCCCATCTGCATACAGCAATTTGCTTGTTGATGTTTAGACGTGATTGACATAATTCGACAGTCTGGCTTATTAGTTTGCTTTGTAACTATGTAAAATGCTGACAATGATTATCCCAGTTGACTGAGGACATGCTTCCTGCGACACAGTAAACAAATGTAGCAAAGGAGGCTTTTTCCAAGTGATTGCTCCAACCCCCTAATGGGAATGTTAACTTATTTCATCAGGGCTGCACTACACCAAGTGTCTTAATGAATCTTCACGTCACTCTGTTTCCTGAGCCTGGGGTACAATAGCTAGAATTGTAGACTTTTCTCCCATCTTTAGCTGCATGCGGCACTATAATGAACCCATTTATTTTACTGCCTGCAAAAAGACATTTCTTTGAAAAAAGAAAGTATTTCTGAGATTTGGTTTCAAAACGTACCAAACTCCTTAGAGGAGCGCTTCTTCCTATAAATCAGTGCCTCTTAATGGAAAGAACCTGATGAAAGAATGATTAATGATAGGTTAAAAAAAAAAAAAAAAAGAATAAATCAACCTGCTCATTAACCTGCTTGCACAGTAAATTCTCTGTGCTCTGAAGGCTGGGATTTAAGACAGTTCCTCTAAATCAAAGCATTCTCATGAATCCTGTTCTCCAGCTCCCTTCTATAAGTTATGTTTGGGTAGTCAATGACCATTTGTAGAGGATGTTTTTCAGGTGTTCGCAAACTTCGGTACTGATTTATTTGGAGAAAATAACACATGGTGTTCTCAGCGGAAAAAATCATTATCTTAGTTTTGGTGCATCTAATTACAATAAGTCTCTATCATACTCACCATCTACCCTAATTATCCGGGGAATTGGCAGTGTTTAACAATGAAGGAAAGAGTGCTCCAGTGTCCAATTAAGGTTTTCTTTGAGGATTAATAAATCATGTCTCATCAGCCCCACTGACCCAGAGGTGTTAATCTTCACCTTATCACTGTAATCTTAAAGCAAAATTCTGCGGATCAAGAGCAGCAGAATGGTTGAGTTAATTGTTCCATTAGGCTGATGAAGTCTTTATACCCATGTCCAATAATACACTATTCCCTGAAAGTCTTTATATGCTCTGGTACAGAGTGGAAAACAAACAGTAAAAAGACTACCACAGCCATTCAACGCAGGTGACTGTAGTTTGGACTCTGCTCCATACTCAGCTGTTTTGATATAAATGTGCTGCATTCACATACTGGAGCAAGGCACTGAGAAGATTATAAACAGTCAAGAGAGGTTTCAGCACATCTAAATGCAGTTGCAAAAGGGAATAAATCATGTAGTCAATACAGGAAAGAAGACTTAACAGTTATCTGCCCTGTAAACCATGTCCTTGATTAGAAGGCATAAGCAATACTGTTTCATTTAAGGGCAAGAATCCAAATATTTATCTGGGAAGAGTTTTTTTCATTGACAAGCCTGTAGTAATCATGGAGAGCACAGCAAATTGAGTCAAAATATGCTCCTAACCACCACAATAAATTAGAAAACACATTTTAACTGTGTTCCCAGTCCATTTGTATTTGCTTTTGTTTCTAAGTAATCAAGCAGGTTAAATTCTTTTGGCACGAACATTCACAAAAAGTACTGAGCTCCCATTAAAAATCCATTTCAGAACCACTTCTTTTCAAACAGTTCCTCCTCCTGATCTGAGTTAAGCAGGAAAGGAAATGGGAATTGATACCTTCCAAGGCAGGGGTCACATACTTGTGTGTCACTGAACAAAGGGAGAGAGAGAGATGGGACCAAAGCCAGCATAATTTCATGGGGTGGGTAGAGGGAAAAGGGAGGAGGGCTGGATTCTGAAAGGCTTTTGAATGTGTAATCTTTACTCCTGTTCACACAATATTTCCTTCCCCACGTTGGTCTCTTTTTCTTCTAAACAAAACACAAACCTCTGCTTTCATTCTCCCCGCTCCACCACACCCCCAAAGCAATGGGACTCAGGCAGACTTGTCCCTCGTCTAAGTGTGAGAGACTAAGGACTGTGCATTGACTGAAGAGGACAGAAGCATGTCCTTGAAATAAGGCAAGTGTTAAAAGAAGGTTAAAAATTCAGGTTAGAGGAGAGAAAAATGAGTAATTCCCCCCCCCCCCCCCTTCTCTTTTCTCCAAAATGGGATTCACATATTATGTTATTTTCTGAAACTCAGGCACAGCCTCTTCTTTACACTCTGGTTTCACTGCTGCATGTAACACCTGAACAAGCAAAGAAAACATCAAATAACACAATTATTTATGTTGTTTTTCATAAAGATTTCTCAAAGCGAGTGGAGCTCTTGGGCAGCTGCTATTTCATCCATATTATTATTTCTTTTTTTTTTTTTTTTCATTTTGAAGATATTTCAAATAGATTTCTTTTAAAATAAAAACAGATAAACTATTATCATGTCTACCCTCTGTGTCCTGTGCTGAGAAATGGGACATAACATTATACTGACTTCAAAGCGTTTCATCTGTAAGAAAGATAAGTGACTTACACATAAAAGTGTGCATTTTATAAAGCACCCAGATTAGATCATTTAAATGATTAATTTAACCAATACAGTTTTGAGATAAATTGATTTGCCTATTTTCCTCTACTTAACATCCTCTTTCCCCTTCAACAATTTAGCGTTCAACCAATTACTACCAGGCATAAACATTCCCAAGGTCACTCTACTCTCCTCCTTCAACCCCCCCATTAAAACCTTCTTCTAACATAAGACTACGAACAAAACAAAATTAATCCTTCCTTGCCCTCCAGCCTAAGAGGATTCAAACTCAAACATCTCACCTCCCAAGAGAATTGCAACCGCTCCATCTGTGGACTGGTGTATGCATCTATGGACATTTATATATGCACAAGCATACACAAATATCCAGAGACAGAGAGATGGGCAGAGCACTCTGTGTCGCTCCTACGAAAGATGTTTTCTTTGACATTAAATAATTAAGGCTTCCTTGGGCCAGAGAGCACGACAGAGCATGACCATAGTGCAGCAATTAGGGCACTCAGCTGGGAAAGAGACCTGTTTTCTGCTCTTTTCTTCAAAGACTACTTGCTATTTAAACCAGTGACTGCTCTGAATGAAAGACATAACTGAGTCCTTCCCACTGGCCTGGCTGGCAAAGCATATGAGCCCTCACCTTCCAGGTGACTGCTTAAGTGCAGCAGGAGGACTCCCAGAAAAAGAGGTCTTCCCTCATTTGCTCCAGCTTGTGTCTGCATTGGGGCAGCTTCTGTTACTGAGTGTCTGCTAGGTCATCATCTGCCTTGACGGGTACCCCCAAAAGTCAAACAGCATCTCAGAAAGCTCAGGACTCAGCTGCAACTGTATTGCTTTTATGCTGTACTGGTGTTACGTTGGCTTCTCTTCCAATGTGGTGGAGGAGATGCTAGAACTGCGTCAGTACCTCTTTTTGGGCAGGCTTAAGGAAAAGTGATGGCACCCCAGATAAGAGTCCTAGCACAAACCAAAGATCCCAGGTCCCTAAAGCTGAATTCTCATTGCCTTCAGGATATGTCTAAGGCTGGTGTTAAGAGTTACAGGATTACATATCGCCAACAGGTAGGTCACTCAGCTGGGTTATTAAGATTCAAGTCCTTGCTCCAGAACAAATAACTATCCACAAGTCTGTTGTGTTTGCTTCATCAAATACAGAAAGAAGGCTTAGTACCTAGCTGTAGGGCAGAGTTTGCAGCAAGAATATCAAGAGAAAGGAGTTGTCTATCTGGCCAGAGACAGATGCTTCTTTCCTCTTCATTTCTTTCCTGGTTAGTTCAGGTGGCTTCGTGTGCAGTGCCAAGGTGGAGCACCACACCAGGGATTGAGGAGTCCAGGAGA
Source organism: Leptosomus discolor (assembly GCF_034619465.1). Classification (NCBI taxonomy): domain Eukaryota; kingdom Metazoa; phylum Chordata; class Aves; order Leptosomiformes; family Leptosomidae; genus Leptosomus; species Leptosomus discolor. The sequence continues at coordinate 74,084,428 of NC_141392.1, read as the reverse complement.
TACTAGTTAAATCCTCTGTATGTCAGTATCTGTCTTATACGTGCCTCAGCATCTAAATGGGTCTAAACTACAGCCCTTCTCCTGTTTAGTTCTTAACACGTACAGAAGAAATAGATGTTTCCAAAGTTGGCTGAAATCACTCATATCATATTCAGTTGTTGTGCCCAGAAAAGAAAAGTGTGAGGCAGCACTTGAAATTGTGGTGTTGACAAAATAAAATCATTTATGCAAAGAATATTATTATGAGACAAGTACAATTCTTGGAAAATAGTTATTGTCAGATCATTCCCATTCATACATTTTTAAAACAGCCTTATAAAATGCATTCAATTCATAAGCGTTTTGTCTTTCATATTTCTTGTTAATTTCTTTTATTCTAGAATTCCATGAGTAAATATCTCTGCATATTATGTACAGAACATAGCAGTAGAATAATTTTATATCTTCTTCTGTCTCCCTCTGCCTGAATTTTAATAATAAGTCTGAATGGTTATAATGCAAAATCGAAAGCAACCTGCCTGACAAACCAGGCAAAATGCATGAACAACTTCAGTATTGCCTTACTTTCCATTTGTGACAAATCACATCTATTTTATACAGAAGATGTTATTATCCTCATGTTTCTTCTCTTTAAAATAAAAAAAAAAAAGTTACTACATTTGTGGTTTTCATTCTATTTGGCAACAAAAAAAGTAAAAAAAAAAAAAAAGAATCAAAAACTGTCTGAGATGATGAAAAAAAAAGAAAGGGCCATGGGTACATCTCTCATTCAACTACTTTCAGTTCATCAGCCCAAATAACTAGGCATCCATTTATAACTCAGTTGCAGCCTTTAATAGAAGGCCAAATTCAATTTGCTGGAGTCTTAAAAAATCAGCTGGAACCTGAACCTCATCAACATGAAATTAATAGGAGTGTTTCCACACACTTAATATGTTTGGGGTTGTGCTTTTGATTCGCCACATTTTCCTAGTTTGGGGCACCTTTTTCTGCCAGTAGCTGGAAGATTGCCAGTTTACTGCTGTGGTACTTGGTCTGGTTCCCTACACGATTTAGAATTTCGTTTCTCCATTTATTTATTTTCAGTTTGAAATAGTTCTTCTGTCAACCCAGGAAAACTACAGTTGAGGTGAGGATTTCTTGGGAGTAGATACAGAGTCAGGAGAAGAGTTTTTCTTTCATGGAGAGAGGCCAGGAGAGATGGATGAATGGAGAGAAAGAAGCCACCACCATAGATGGAGCAGCATTTCTCTCTCCAGGAGGCAAAGCTGGGAGCTATGGAAGCATCCAAAGCCTTGAGATGTGCCAATAAAGTAAAAATCAGCTCTCACAAGGCTGCCTCCATACTAAATACAACTCTCCCTTATGCGACTTTGTTCATTCTAGAAGAACAGAGCTGCAATGGGCTGTCTGCCACATCTTGTTGTCACCTCTAAGTGAGGTGTAGACGATTAGTTTCCAGATTTGATGGCACAGATTGATAAGAGCTTATTTTGGCTACAGAGAAGGAGTGTTTGTCAAAGGCATGGAAGAATATTACTTGCTAAGAGGTAGCAAGGTAGAAATTTTGGTTAAAAGGGCCTGGTTGCAGTTTGTAATCTAATAGAAAAAGCTGTAACATTGATTTTGAGAACAGTGGTTATTGCAGTTTGCATCTGAGTCTTCAGGGGGATAAAATAGGCAACTGCTAGCTGTATTTTCCTAAACTGCTTTGTATATCCCTAGCTGAGGATGGTGCGAACTCAACAAATAAAATATTTGGATTACCCTTCAGGGATCACCCGTTTATCTTCTGCTAGTCTTCACTCAAAAGAGAGACTCTTGTAGGTTTTCTTGCTGCAGCCTCCATCTTGCTGAAAGGAAACTCTTGCCAGGTCTGCTTCAGCTGAGTACACACCTCTCTAGGGACAGCAGGACTCCCTTTCTACCCTTTCCTTGTCCTTGGCTCTTGCTGAGTATAATTTATATTGCTACACAATTTCATTGTAAGCAAAGGTTTTTTTAAAAAATTGGATTTACTCTGCAAGTATTAGACTGCAAACTCAGTCCAGCAGATTGATCTTCTCTAACATTTGATTTCTTCTCTTTGCTGTTTCTTTTTCTTCACCTACCAATTTTCTTAAAAAAAAAAAAAAAAAAGAAATTTTGTCAACGTAGCTGCTGTCAGCATGCTGTCCATATTACCTCAGTAAAAGAAGGCAATTTGATGTCTGGACATATGTAGTCTTGTGGAAAACGGTCTTACTTCACTCACTGACAAGCCTAGCAGTATAGCTAACAGTATTTCCTAAGGGAGGTGGCCTTGCTTTAAAAAAAGTGAAGAAGAAAAAGAAAAAAAATCAATATTGACTCTTGACACGTTTTCATTTACATCACTGCATGGCTTTCAGTCTGGGTACAAATCAATAGGCAGCTTTTAACACTGCTCAACTAGTTTGTTCTATGTAAAAGAAGAGAGATTTGCCTCAAGTGGCTTGTTTTCCCCTTTGGGCTCCAGGCAGACTCTCCACCATTAAAAGTGTGTGATTCTTCGAAATGAAGTTGAGTTTATTTGACTGCTCTTTCTGTGACTGATCAGAAGAGCTTGAACTGTAATATTAATCACACAACGCTTTCTTCATCACCACTTACAGTCAATTGACTTTGTACTTAGTGAAAGTGTCTCAAGCAGCCAACTTGATGTACCAGAGGGCAAGAAGTCAATAGGAGGAAGAAAGATTCAGTTTCAAAAAAACACAGTACACACAGCCTGTGGAGCTGCTGCTGGATACACACCAGGCACTTTATCACACTGCAAGTGCACTGCTACTACACGTTTTTATTTGCATGATGAAGGCACCTGCATCACCTCAGTTGTTTTTCTTGAATAAGCCTCCTCAGACAACTGCAGCTTTTCCTTCAATCTCAGGTTTACATGGGACATGTAGGGACCAGTAGTTTCTACAAATCTCACTGTGTTCAATAACTGCTTGGTTTCAATTCAACTCTCTACAGATTTCAGCAGAGAACTGACCCATGAAGCAGGCACCTTCTGTTTCAGATATACTAATGGCTGTTACTCAAATGCTGGGCATATGTCATGCTGGTAATATTACCAATATGCTTAAGAAATGCCAACTTGCTTAATTACCGTTAATACCATTTTAATAGCCACTTGCAAACAGTGGCCCTTCTAAAACCACGTCTTCATCATACATTGATTTTTGAACGTAGAAGAGCAGGAGTACAAATGCTTAGAGGTATGACATTATCAGTTTTGTTTCCTAGAGTCTCAGCACCTCGCCTCAGAGAATTTTTAGTTCATGGAGCCTCGCGGAAGTTTTCACACTAAAGAAGTGCATGCAACATTGAAAACAAGAGCCTAGAGGATTCATTTATTGCATGCAATACCTTAGAAATGTTATTTTCTAGAAGCAGCCTCCATGTGAAGTCCAACACACCATAAAATGGGCAATCATGTCTTTTTCTATGGCATATTTTAGACATGCATGACTAGAGTCTTCCCACTTGTGTAAAGCAGCTCGTTGACTGCCTTCATTGCTTTCATGGGGATTCTCCATAAATATAAGGGATTCCTCAGTGGTGCAGAGCTGATGTAATATCCAGCACAACGTTGACTCTCCCTCTCTGGGCTTTTCTGGATTTGGCCTTTAATTATCTGCATACATAGATATGTGTAATAATAAAATAATGTATGGTAAGAGTACGTGCTCAGGCTAAACAAGCTTGCTGTCCCTTTATTAAGCAAAACCACTGGTTTCTTGTCTATGAACAAATGAAGGTTTATTCAAGATTATTTTCAGTGGATAAAATTACTATCATTTGGATAGAACACACTGACCATATTTTACTCAACACAGATTTTGCTGGTTATTTATTTTTCAAATTTCCCAAACTGTATGAAACAGCTGTCAGTCTCAGACCGTGCAAATCAATTTTTATTTAACCATCCAAGTTTTCTTGACATTTGTCTCTTATGAGTTTAGAGTTACAGAACAACATGTGTTTCCCAGTGGAAAAGACCAGAGTCATAATAAGAATAAAGAAGGACTTTCAAGGACACTCACAGAGATCAGTCAGCCAAGACTTTCTTTAAATCTGTATTCTTATTCTGTTGGGGGGATTCAAACTGGGTTATATCAAATCAGGGAAAAAAAAATAAAATTAACTATCTATTCAAATGCATCCAAATATTAATCTGGAAATCAACTCTGCATAGTATCGGTTTCTCAGTTCCTGATGAAAATACAGCATGCAGTTGTTCTCAACTTTGTCCCCTGACATTTGTAAAACAGTAGGCAAAACTCAAATTAATTGCTTAATTAGGAAGCCTAAAATCATATTTCCTGTGGAACGGATCCATTTCAATGCAGCTTGTACACTGTGCACCAGTACCACATACATAAGGCTTGGACCACTACTCACCAAAAAGCCCATTAAATGCCAAGTCCAAAAGCACACTCCAGCTGTTTTGTGTTGCTCCACCAACAGCAGTTGAGGGAAATGACGCCTGTATAGCCTGATGGACTATCACCCAGGGGTTCCGAATGCAGGCAGTGCACAGACACAGCAGCCGGCGCTATGGGGCAACAGTGGCAGCAGGAGGGTGAGGGATGAGGGCAGGACCACTGGGCAGTCAGCTCTGCCCCTACCAGGTGACAGTGGGCACAGCAGAGAGGTGGCAGTCAGGCTGCCCAGCTCCCCCCGAACCCATTCTGAAATTCTCCTGCTAGTTAGCTGCAAAACACAAGCAGTACTTTCATTCCAAACTCATAGTAGATGTAAAATTTCACACCCACTGTAGAATTACTTGTAGCTCTGATGATTTCTGTTATAGATCTCGGATATTATGTAATTTCAAAATTCATTCTGAATACCTATTATACAAAGTAGCAAATGGGCATTATATAGCTGGTGATGCAAACATAAGAAAATCTGAGGTCTAAGTTATAACATCATCTGAGTACTTTTAAATTTGGCTTTCCTGACAGTTAATAGGCTCACCCTAATTACTCGAATAAATGACTGTCATTGAAGATCTTTCACCAGGATAGAAACTAAATACAGGGACCCCACCACTATCAATTCACCATTTTATTGAGGCATAAGTGGGAGGGAGAGGGAGCTGAAGTGTCTTGTCTGATGTCATCCATCAGACCAATGACCAAGAGATCACAGAGCCAGCCACACAACATTTTCCACTGGGTCAGCAAGCAGATCCCACTAACTCTGCAGCTGAAGGATCACTGGGGAGAGCTGAGGGAAGTGACGGGCATGTGGAGCTGGGCACAGAGGATAGGGAGAGACTGGAACTGACTTTTTGAAGCTTGCAGCTCTTTTGGATTAATCACAGCATGACGGACTGTGTTTCAACTCTGACTGTTCTAGTTTAGTCGTATAGTTTAGCAGAGATAATACTAGGCAAGATTTCAGTGGCCTTGAAATTAAATTGTTCTAAACCTCCTGAAACAAAGCCTAACGCTCTCTCCCAGAGACCACACCACTGAAGTGCAACATACGTTTAAGTGGACAGTCAGAGTTCAAACATATGCAGTCATGCTGGTATTTCACAAAGGACTCCATTTGGAATGAAAAATAACATGAGGATAAGGCCATGGGAATTTTTCACCATCTGTGATAATAATTCAGAAAAAGCCTGGCACGCAATCTGCAAAAGAAAATTCCCTCCTGGGGTTACAATTCCAGGATTTACTTCCAGGATTCAAGTATTAAATTTTTTTTAATGCCTTATGATTGTTCACGGAGGCAGATGATTTCTGTGTGGCACAACTCTTGAAATGTGTTGCCATTTGGTGTAAGACATTTGACATAATGTGTTTGGCACAATACTCACAAATGACCAGACCCAGTGCCACACTTAGGCTGATTTCCAATACAATACTCCACTATAGGTTGTCTGGTTCTTTCACATCACATTTCCTGAAATGAGAGATTAAAGGCTGATGTAAAACCAAAGTTTACATCAATTGGTTTTTTTTTAGTAATCTGTTTTTTTTTAACACCTGTTTACATGCACAGAAGTTTAATAATTGTTAAGCAACAAATCTGTGCAGGCACACATGAATTAGGATTATCAAAATTGGTTACATTGTTAAAAATCCCAGACATTGCCATTAGGAAAAGAGATATCACCAGATTGTCAGACTGACAGCTTGCCTAGGTAGTGGCTCCCTTTCTGTGGTCAGGGTAGGGCTGTGCTTTGGGCAGGTTGGAAAGTTCAGCCCGAGCAGCTGCCAGCACCCCAACCAGTGTCCAAACTGTCTGATAAAACCTGCCTCTGGTACCTCCTACTCCCTGATGTCATTGCCCCTTACAGGGCGTGCCTGATGCAGCGGTAGCTCTGCTGCCTCTGAGCATGCAGGCTCGTACCCCTATTTTCAGAATTATTATTTCCCCCTATGTCGAGGGAATCTGAGCAAGTTGTTCCTAGCAGTTTCCCGTGGAGTCCAGTCTGCTGGCTTTTTCCTTTATAGTCCTTCTCCCTCTCCCTGGAACGGAATGGTACAAAATAAATAAGAAACAACATAGTGAAATATAACAAAAGTGCGCATTTGTAGAAGAGCCTGCTTAATGGGAAGTTAGTTCCTAACGCTCTCAGTCAGTGATTGTGTTATGCTCAGTATATGGTATTTTTCTGCTTACATGCTTTAGTATTCTGATGTCAAATGTACGTAATCCTATTCAGTTCATGTTCTCAATCATTTCTTTTGACAGCAAGCTCCATTGGCTAATCATTTATTCCTGAGTCAGTTGGGGCTTGCAACGCAGTGGCTATTAATCAGATCAGGTTTTGCATTCATTAACAGTGAAATGCAACTGAAAAAAATCACTCTGTCATAACCAGTCTGATCCCAGTACAAATGTGAATGTGAATTGAACTGAAACCTCCAGTGCTGAACACTTCTGGCCTCAGTGACAACATCAGAGAAGCCAGAACAAAACCCTGCTCATGACTTGTTCTCTGGTTTGGCTTGGTCTGAAGTTCAGATTTGCAACCACTCTGACACTGAGACCGTAGAATATGAAGGCAATCAAGACTCAGCTAGAAGAAAAGTATTTGGGGAGCATTCTCTTTTTCCTTTCTTTACTATTATTAAACACATCCTACCTTTCAGACTCTTGCAGTTGACTACATTTTGTTATATTGTGTTCAAAACAGGAGTATTTTGTGTGAAGTCATGGGCACTTTAAGGCTTAGGCAATTTTGGACATTTGACAGTTATATTGGCCTGAGTGTCTGGTTGCCATCACTGATATCTGCCTCTTGTTCCTCTCCAGACACGCTGGCACATCACACTTTCTCAGCACTGTCCTACAGCCCCTTCCCTGCTTTGTGGCCCCATGTGTCAGGGTCCACCTCAGGTACCAACAAGCTGTGTTTGACACATAGTGTCCTGGAGCAGGAGAAAGGCCGCCATCCTTTGCTGCTCAGAGCTGCAGGCTCGCAGGAGCCTAGCAGCAGGCCTGCTACTCAGCAGCATCTCCCTCTTCCACCCGTGAGCAGTGTGGCCCTCAGCTGACATGCTGCTGCCTTGTTTGTGCATGGAAAAGGCAGGCAGAAGAGATCTGCATTTGAAAAGCCAAGCAAGTGCCTGCCTATTTATATTTATAATCCTGGCCCAGGCGCATGATGGCAAGCAGGGCTATATGAGTGTTATAGGTAGGGACATAAACAGAGAAGTAGATGCAAAGGTATAAATGAATGTTGCATATCCTATGTCTGCTGAGGTATCGATGTCCTTTTATCTCAAGTAAAACTCATGAAGCAAAATAGGAATAACAGACATGGCTACTCAGCAATGTAAACATCTACAAGGGGAACATATTAAAGTAATATTTTAACCTACTTTTATGCAGAAAGGGAGTTTTTAAAAGACACACAATTAACCGAATTCTGGATTGGTTTGGAACAATTAAAAATCTGATGCTGATGAACAGGTCTCTGTAGAGTAGTGACAAAATTGCAATGGCACCTCTTCAGAGTCCAGGCACTAATATCAATGGCTTTATTTCCTTTACGCTTCTCAGGAGTAAGAGATTAGGAGAACACTTCTCCTGCTGCAAACAGTCATAAGAATTAATGAGCACAATATCACATCTTTATACTGAAAAAAAAAAAATTTAAATAGCCCTCTAGAGATACAAATTATAGAGGTGGATTTTCCACTGTAAGGTGTACATGCTCACTTGTCCTAACATGAGCATTTCTCCCAGCATATCCATAGCAGTCACACACACAACCACACATGTGGCTAGAAGCACAATTCCTTCATGTTAAAGGCAGGTACTCCACCGTGTAGTAACATTGCAAAGCTGAATGTACATGGTACCAAATATGTTAAAGCCATGAAGTGTCATCACGATTGTGGTATCCATTGCTACATTTGGACTAGTAAATAAAGCAATCCATAGCCCACTCTCTGGCTTTAGAAGCAGCTTGCACCCAGAAAGCCAAATACTGTTTAAATAAAAGTGACGGCATCTATTTTGCTTACAGCCACTGCATGCTGCTGGAGCATTGGCTTAGGGAGTGCTAGCTGGCATGAACCCACGTGCCTGTCAGAGAGCATGCTAGCCTTTCATGAACAACAACAGGACAGCGTTTGAGCCCATATCCTGGCACTGGCTTAATGGTGTAGGTGCAGTCCATGGTACTTGTGTGCCTAAAGCTGTTCTGCTCTGTACAGCCCAGGGCTCCCACTGGTGCTGCCTGCTCTCAGGGTGGCTCTGGCTTCATCCCCAAGGCTTCCTTGCAAGGCTGGTATGCTGCAAAACAGTTCTTCCCACCCGGAAGCTTTCTTTTCTCTGCCCAAAAGAGCTGGTCTTGGAGTGGGAATACTGGGGATGTGCAGGTCCTGGGAGAGGGGTAGGAACTATACTGAGATAGGAGGCTTATATGCTGGAGACAAGCATTCCCGCAATTGTATTGTGCTAAAGGTCTCCCAATGAGCTAAAATATCCAGCCACCACATCCAGTCCAAGTCCTGCACTCAGATCTTAGATCTTTACTGAGATCAGATTATCTAGGGGCTGGGGCAGGTGGGAGGGAGAAAAAGAAATGAACTCTCCATCCATCACTCCAATCATTTCTTCTATGATGAAGTTACACCACAATTACCAAGTCTACAGTACTTGTTGTATCACTTTTTGGCATTGATTTAGTGAAAGATTTGCATTGTGTTGCCTGCCACTAACTTTTACACAGATGGTTGCTTGGTATATGGGCATCAGGTATTTATATTCGTCAGATAAGCGTAAATATACATGAAACAGATCCTTTTGAAAAAACAAGGCTATGGATTTGCAGTATTACTGCTCCACAAAATAAAAATTCTCTTGTTTTTACCAGGCCTAGAAACAAACTTGTTGAGGATCATCAAATATGTTCCTACAAGAAATACATTTGTGAAAGTCAGGGATCATATTAATTCAATTACTGAGTTATTCTCTAGGATTGAAAGATTAAAGTGTTGTGTTAGTTCGTGTTTTTCCCATGTAGGCTTTCTCCTAACAATCACTTTTTGATGAAGTGGCCAATCTAGTTTTGATTATCTCCAGATAGAAGATTTACGCACCTGTTTCTGAGGAAGGTACTGTAGTGTGAGAATTTTACCTGTTGTTCTTAACTTCTTGCCAATGTCTCAATCCAGAGACGGATCATTTTTAAAAGTGAGGTGCATGTAAACCATCTTTTATTTTCTATACCCTACTGCTTGTACTACTGTTGTACCTACAATTGCCACTGTTTGTGCAGTCACCGACCATTTTAGACAAAGATTTTTTTTTGGTGTTATTACAATTAGCTATCTACAGAGGTCTGTGAATGTAGCCTGGTTGTAGAAAACATACAAGATATGGCCCTTGTCTGTAGAAAGATATAAATGAGGCATCATTCCCTTCATATTAGTATTAAACCTTGCAAACTGATCTCATTATCTTGAAGTTACCAAACTACCAGATACGCATAGAAAGGACTGAGGTGTGTGGGACCATCAGGATAAACAGCTGCAGAGGCTGTTGAGCAGAGGCTGGTTGCACAGGTGCCCAGAAATGCTCCAGCTGCAGAGCCACATCACTGCCGACACTGTTACAGCAGCAGCCCCCATTTCTCTCGACAGCCTTTACCAAGAGCAGAGCATGTGCATACCAAGCCAGCAGAAGGAGCTCCACTGGCTGCACCCTAGAGTCTGTAGTTTCACACTTCGCTTTTCCCTCAGTGTACATGAGTGCTGCTTTCTTTTGCTTCTTGCAAGGAAAACAGCTCCTCCAAACAGACTTACCGTGCTGCTTTTCCACAATAGTGTCTGCCATTTCTGTTTCCCCCAGCTTCTGAAATTGCAACTGGGGCCAGAGTTTGGAAAATTGCTGTAGATGAATCAGGTATCCAGTTTCTACTGTCCTTTTTAATTTGTGTGTTCTTTAAGGCCCTTTACCTCTCTGTGAGAGCAAATGTTCCCCCGTCCCACTATGGTCAGGATCTCAGTAAGTCCCGTGCTATGCTAGCCTTGCAGCCCACCTTAAAGGCAACTGGGATTAGACAGACTCTTGTATGTGAGTGCAGAATGTAGTCCACAGCTCTGAAGTTTCAGAAGACAGCTGTTTCCTGGGAAAAATGTTATGATAAACATGTGTGATGGGAGGGTGAGGATTTGTAATGTGTCAAATTCCCAGAGTTTTTCCTCTATGAAGAGCAGGGAGATCACAAAGGGCTTCATATATGTATGTATACACACACACACATGTAAAGAAAGATTGGTACATATTTAAAAATATTTGCTTGGAAAACTGTATCTGCTTCTGCTGAATTCTCGAGACACCTCATTCCTATTTCATAACAAGATCTGTTGCAACAGTATCATTTAATCTATATATTTAATAACAATTTTTAGCAGGTAGCAGTACTTAGGAACGTAAGAAGAGGGCTCCTACATTTAGTTTTAAGTGAATAGCTTTGCTGAATTCCTGCTAAAAGATTTCAGCCTGTGCTATTTTCCTCTTAATCTCTCATGTCATTTAAAATGGGACATCTTTAAAAAAACACATCTTACTAGAAAATGATGTAGCAGAGTTAGCTTCTACTACTACAGTGACAAGACAGGTATTCTGTTTTCTCCTATCAGTCTTAAGGTCCACACTTACTGCCTACTTTTTTCTTCTGCCTGCCCGCCCCTCCCCCCATAATTCTTTTCCCTTGTACTTCCTGACATGACATGTGTTTACCCTAATTGGACATCTAAATCACAGTGAAAAATTTGCATGCTGTAGGCTCTAGCTTTAAAAAATGCCAAATGTTACCAGTTGAAATGACAAAAGATGTGTAGACAAGGGAGAGAAAAGGTGGTTTAATAATAGAACATGGAAACCTTGCTCTGATCTGTTAGTATTGTGACCATTTGGATGGGCCAGATTAATGGTATTTGGGTAAAACATAACGGGGAAATAAGGTCTTTCTTTCAAAAATTCTGCAGGAAAAAAGTATTCTTGAAGGAACAGCTCCATTTGTATCACACCTGCTGCCCTTACAAGCATAAACAGCTCAGTAAGGGCTGTTTTTGCTCTCTACATTCCACCTTCATCTTTTTACAGCGCATCTGATAATATTCAGTGATTTTTTTTTTAAATAAAGCTTCATTTCCTAGGTCCATGTGATTAAAGAGGAGAAACAGAATAAAAGAAACCCACTTAATGTATCAGCAGCCAATTAACCAGCTTTAGTGGCCGTGGAGAATAGCTTGAAAATGTTACTGAAACATCGTCCAAAAGCTAAGCTCAAGGCTGATAGAAAGTAAATTTTTTCAATAATTTTTAGCAACATCATGATTTTTGGGGGCTAACTAGATATTCTGGCTGACCATGCTGAGTCCAAGTGAATCCAATGTCAGAAGGTAGCTATTCAGCAGGGCGTGACTGTGAAAGGCTTGTGGTGGTGCTGTTCCGGGCAAAGGAGAACACTGTGAAACTTCTTCCTTGGTCTTGGCACTCGAGGGTACCTCTCCAGTGCACATCTCCGAGACCAACAGGTCAGGGGAGATAGAGCAGACTGTTGGGAAGTATCCCACAAAAGACATACCTGCGGAGCATGGGGGTCGTGAAGATGCTGAGCAGCAGCTCTTTAGCATTTGTGTAATATCAGTCCAGCTTGATGCACTTGGCTTAGTTGTTAAAACTTTTGGGGATGACTCAGGGACATGTAAGTTCCCTTTTAGTTTTCTGTTGACAGATCTGCAGTTTTAAATAGATAAATTGGTAATAGCATCTGACATCATCAGCTTGTTAATGGAAGTTTTATCCTCTGGCACCAATATTATCTTTGACCATTATATGCTGTGGCTGAAAAAGGAAGTAGAGCACTGTGTAAAATAAGATAAAAAGGGGAATAACAGACTAGGATGGACATTAGCAGGGACGGATGGTCATTGAATTTAAGACTCAAGACAATCAAGTCCAGTTTCCCCTTCACCTAATGACTATCAACAGATTGGTGAAATGATTAAGCATATCTGTGCCTCAGCATCATATCCTAAAATATTTCCTTTCTTCATTTCATCTAATCAGATTCAAACTGTTCAAGTTAGAGACTTTTTCTAGCTATGTACAGTGATTAACATACAACGATGTGTTGTACTGAGTGGATTCGCTACGTATACACTAGTAAATTAAATAGTGACTTCTATATCTTTAATAATATTAACCTCTAATAGTGGTCATCTATACCTTTAAATAATGCTTAACATAAAACAATATTGTCACAGTGTACATAAATCATATATCAGATGAAATATTGTCATAAGCCTGTAGACTATACTCATACTTTTTTGTGCATTGCATATAACTACATATTATACATAAGTATAAAATTGTATATTAAATGAAGAATACGAAACAATAGACTTTACCTATAGCCTCTTTTTTTTCTGTCTCGAGATACAGAACTAGCTGTTTAGCCATAATGCTTTTAGTTTTGTAAGACAGTGACAGTTCATCTCACTCCAGAATATAAACCAGCATAGTTAACTGCATGTTATAAATACTGCATGTGTTATTTTCGTTTATATTTTTTGATTAGTACCACTTTTTACCTTTTAATATTTAATAATCTAGTGAAAAATTTCCTGTCAATAAGCTAGTGCTGGACATAAAAGAAATACGTTTCTCCTTTTTGTTAAACAAGGCTTTGACTTACACAAAATTACATAAATGCTCTCTCCAATGTAAATAAACCCACAGTGGTTTCAAGGAAGATATTGTAGGAGCTCCACAGCAAATTTTGTACAGTCATTTGGAGAAAGGATTAAAGTGATTTTCTGCCCTGTAAAAGCAACTTCTGTTACTTCGAGCTACTTCTGGAGAAGACTGGGTAGTGGTATGGATTTGATTAGCTCGTCTCTTTTCTTTTGACTCAGGGACAGGGGAAATAATGAATGACTAATCACTTCAGGTTACAGTTTTTTACACTGAGGCTATTACAGAACCAATTAAAAAAGTCATAGAGAAAGCTATATAGATGTGATTAGGTTATAATGCTAATGCAGGGAATTGTGTATAGATAATTATTCTGCAGTACAGATAATTCCAACAAAGACTAATCGGAAGACATATCGAACACCTAAGAATCACAATTCTGTCTAAATTCCTCTCAAATGTAATTTAAAAACCTGCAGATATATTGTGACTTTCTAAACAATAGAGGGGAAAAATTACCCCAGGCTCTTTCCTTCCTCGCTTTGCACAACATTGCCCTGCAGTTTTTTACAGGGGCTCGGTTTGCACTATGTCCCCGCATTAATCATAGCTGGGGTGTAATTCAAAGCAGCTTTGGACCTCCTCTAATTCCGCCAGCTGGTAATAGTTTCCTAGGGACTAACTGCAGACTACAAGAGCACAGCGCACACTATAGCTCAGCTGACAGAGAGGATTACACCTCTTCATTAGGAGTGCTGAATTAGACTCAGAGGCCAGCAGCAATAACACACTTGCAACAACCCAGGTGCAGAAGGGAATACGACAGAGAGTAAATTGAGGTAGTGCTGTGCCACCTTATGTGTCCGATTTGTAGTAATGGAGAGAGGGCAGGAGCAAACTTTTTATATTGTTGTTTTCAAATATGTCTGCTGTGAGAACATCACATTTTGAAATGCAGAAGAAAAGCGCTTGTCATGTGGATGCTACTCCTCCTGACCTCCTGCACCATATCTCCTTCTCCCCTCCTGTGTCACCTCTCTCATCTGAGTCCTCTCCTCTGCAGTTGTGCCCAGAATATGTTCTGCATCTCCCTACCATCAACTTGTATCCTATGTCAAAACATATGACTCAGTACCACATCTCCTTCTCTTTTTCATTATTTATACCACGTGCCCTACACAAAGTCATGTTACTTAGTTCTGAAAACCCCAGTGCAATTCAGTTCACATCAAAGCAGCCAGTTTGTCAGCTTCTCCATCACCTAAAAGCTCTATATTCACTGCCTGACCTCCCTGAGCAAATCTGCTACTTTCCAGCTTTCTGCCACATAAAAAACCCCAGTACTTCTACTATGCTACTTGCAAGGAATTGACTGATTTGATATATAAATTGTCCTTCTTCTTCCCTTTTTCAGTGTCTGCTATCTATTTAGCTGTCTCCTGTTAGCATGTTTGTTCCTTAGGGCAGAAACACTGCTCAGAAAACATTTAAGATGCACGGAGCAGTGCTTAAGTAATAATTACTAACTTCATTTTGTACCTAACTGCACAAGCCACCACCTATAGTTCCTGCTTTATTCCAAAATGCGTTTTTATATTGGACCTTGAAATGTTTCAAATAACAACATTTTCCCAGCAAATGATGCCCTGCATTGAAATGCAACCTTTGAAATAAAACCTTTTAAGAACTGCTCATTGAGATCCATAAATCAAACTATGTAAGGAAAATTTGAATAGCTTCTCAGCACCAGCCAAGCCCCTGTGAGCTCAGCCATGTTACCACGTCCTGCTTCTTGAAGTGTTCAACTGGAAATCTGTTTCTGAATGAGCACAAGCTGTAGTCTGAATGGGTTCTGAGGGTGATATGTGTTGCAGCATGAAGTACAGTAGCAACCTAATAAACTCTTAGAAACTTGCAGTCTTATATCTTCCTAAGGTCACCTAAAAAGATAAATTCTAAATATAATTAAGCCTTGATTTGACATGTTTCGTGAACTTTCTGTTTTTTTTTTTAGTCTTATTTAGTATTTAGCATTTATGCAAGTCTGTGTGATTTAAGATGCTGAATGATATACGAGTTAAAGAGAGTCCGCAGCTGAAGGACAAGTATTTTAGTGAATGTGAGACCTGACCCAAAGGCTATTTCCAGCAGTTTGTCATTTAGTACAGGGAAGGTTAGGTAGGTTACAGTGATATATGATCTTTCATGCTCTGAACCTAACAGCACAGTTGAACTGCTCCTATGACTTTCATTAACTGCATGCAGCTCTTTTCTTATATAGAGTAAACTGAAAATGTGGCAACCTTTCTACCTGTGACTAAAAGAAAAGTGAAAACTTGTGATAAGCTTGGTCATTCCTTCAAAACTCCATGCTCAGTCCATGTAAGCCTGAATGCAAATTTCTTCTGAGTTTGTTTGTGCTCATTCATATGTGAAGGGGGAGAGGGGGGAAATCTTGGCGAGGGCTCCACATGGAGCCCTGCCAGCATGCTGCATTAAGCAGTCACCCTCGTGTGGGAGCAGCCTGGGGAACGCCAGTGAAAAACAGCACCTGCAAGTGTTCTGCTAATGGCATGGGGCTACGGAGGGGGTGGAGAAAGGATGTAAATGGGCAAAATATGATGAAAAATGGCTAAGAGCCATGAGCAAGCAAGACATATGGGCAAGCTCTTCTGCTTAAGGGGACAAGCTGGTGGAACAATTCTTCTCTTCCTTTCATGTATGCATAAGAATTAGAGCTGTTAAACTCACGGAGTGAGAAATGGGCATTTTTTCTAAACAAACAGTATTTTGAAAAATGCTGCTTTGTTTCGCATTGTTGCCATTTTCCCCCTCAATGTTTTCAGAAGATTGGCAAAAAACTAGAAAGAAAATCTGGAAGATACTTATTTTTCTCTAGCCATCTGGACAGACACCATCAAAAACAAATAAACAATCATTTCAAGAGGCAGTTCATAATGTAGTTCATAATCACAAACATTTTCATCAATAATAATCCTGGATTTTATTAAAAATCTTTTCAGGTGAAAAATTTCCATCAGACTCTAAATATAATATTGAAGGCCTGATTCCACCTGTAGACTGGGGAAACAATTCTGTTGAACTCAAGTTGCCTTGTGTACAACTAAGCTGAATGGAGAGCTGGGAGTCTGTTGTGTCTCCTACGTCAGTTTGGGGGGTTAGTGTACGAAATTCCTCGGTAGTGATAACCCTTTAAAAAAGTCTTTCAGTGTATAGCTACAGGTCAAATAAAACTTTGGGTATGTATGGATATGAGTGAAAGAGGAAGCAAACATTAATCTTTATTTCAAGGTAGTTTTATAACCCCCCCTATAACAGCTGAAGAGAGAGACCATTTCTCAGTAAAAAAATAAACCGAGTCCCAAAGGCAGAACACTTCTAAGAGATAGAAATTATGAAAATCAACAGCTGGTTTATAGAAAGCCAAGATACATGCAAACAAAACTTGTGTCCTTGCTTTCCATTCACTCCATAGAGGGAGCAGGATGCCCCTATCTGTCCCTTGCCCAGCTAATTTCCAGTTCCATAGAAGGGCTGGGAGAAGTTAAGGGGGAAAGACATAAGGCTTCTCCCATCCATGCCTGCCATCATGTCCTCTCCAAGGCAAGACTACGAGCATCGTGCTAGGAACAAGTGGTGGGAGATCTCTTTCTCTGCTACATGAACGACAGGCAGTTCACCAGTGAGCACACTCTCTCTGGTATGCTCATCACAGTCTGGTATCACCTCCAGCATGGATGTGTGTGGTAGAGGTCTGAAGGGCACCCACAGGCAGCACTGCTTGTATCATTCAGGCAAGCCATGGCAGTGAGAGCATCATTCAGATGCGATGTTGAGGAACCTCTTCCCGTTGCGTGACACTAATTTGGTAATGGAAGACTGTTTCGAATCCCTCTAGTCCTGGGTAACCTTTTTCCATAACGATTTTGCTAAAGTGACTAAAATAAGCTGGGCTTGCTTCTTAGTACTGTAAGGCTGCTGATTGTCACTAATTGCATATGACTTTGCTGCATGCAATCCTTCCTTTGCTCTAAGGTGCTGACTCATTGCCACGTACAGGATGAGTCAAGTGCACTATTGCAAGCGCCGTAACTTCTGTAGCTTTGGGAAGCAGCTATTCTGCTGTGCCTTCCAACCCTCACAACAGACATCTGCATTTCTTCTATCTATAGATCTAAAAGGAAGCCTCTGAAGGACGGAAGAGCCCCGGCACAGTGAGCAGGTGCAGGAACTCGTGCTGGGAGCTCCCGTTTGCATCACTGACTACTCCCGATGTCTGCAAGGAGTTTTTGACTGGCTGCACTTTTCTGATGGCAGAGGTGATCACAGCGGCACTGACCGCACCTCTTGTTTTCCAAGAAGTTGACACCTGTAGCCAGCAGTGGCCTGAGGCATATTGCCTTTCACTTGCCTTACATCAAGGTAAAGTTTGCGTGTTTTTTAGATTTTGTTTCTTTTTTGTTGTTGTTGTTGTTGCTGTTTTTTCTTTTTAACCTTAAAGTTAAATAATGTTAGCATGATTTCTACCTTCCTTTCCTGGCTCTGTTAATTATGTTATTGTTTCTTGGGGTATATGATTTCCAAAGGTGATAGCATTCTTTTCTTTTGTACAAGGTAAGCCTAGATCTTACGAATACTTCAGCATAAGACTTGCCATGAAAAAAAAATGACATGCAATTCCCTGTATACTGAACCAGAATCTTAGATGAGAAATGACACTGGGCTGAACAACTTGTAACTGTGCTTATCTGCCTTGTTTCATGCAGTGTGCCATTCAGCATGGTTGGGGCCTGTCTGCAGCACAGAACATAAACATGACAGCCCTCCTGCCCTGCCCAGTGTGTGGAGGGCTGTGGTGATGCAGGCTGAAGGGGAATGTCTCCACCTCTGCAGCATCCTTCTGGTGGGTCCAAGATGCTTTATTAAGGGAAAAACAATCACACTCATGGAAAACTGGAATATAACGGGGATGTTGCATATTAGATTTCATGCAAAAAGGTGTGTGAAGATGTAAAGGGCCATGGTGTTACTAGTCTACCTAAGGAAGTTTTCAAAATTAACACTTGATCGACAAGGCAATCCTTTAAGAATAATATCAATAATCCAAACCAGTGAAAACCACTTCTGAAGTCTCTGGAAATTAAAATCTATTTCTATTTTACTGCACCAGTCCTCCACATTGCTTTTAACATTTAAGAATCCTCTGAATTTTCTCTTCCAATTTCTGACATTTTTACTATTTGTATGATATATTTGTTATTTTTAACCTAAATCTTCAAGACAGCTATGCTGAGAAAATTTTAGCAAACAGAACAGCATCATGAAATTAGAATGGCCTTCAGGAAATAACAAATCTACAAGGCTTTAAATCATGTATGAAACTTTCTGTTTCAAATTGCCTTTTACAGCTGAGTGATAAGACAGACCATTTGGGGATTTAAGCTACTAAATATGTTTCAAAAATTCCAGCTACTGGAGAACATGCAAACCTAAAATATTTTCTTTCTTTTTTTTTTTCTTCATGAAAAGAAAGTGATTTAGTGTTTTCCAGAAGAAAAATTAGCTTGTTTCCTGCTAGATATAAGGAAAAAAATGTCTGACTTTGATATCAGAGAAATTAATCCAACTAATTATATTGCGGAGAGAGCATGCGTTATGTGAGGCCTTCTCATGTGCGCACACAGAGTGATACACTTGCATCCATCAGACCTGTTGAGCTGCACTCACTCATGACTCCTGAGAGTGAAGCCTGGTGCCTCTGTCCTGTCCCACGACACATACTCCCTCAGAGCATGGCAGTTACCCGAGGCCCCACCCAGGCAGACAGTTGCAGGTGGCTGCGCTGAGTGCTGCAGAAGGGGATGGGGTTGTGGTGCTCTAGCACAGACCAGGGATGTCTTCTGAGGAAACACACCGCCCAGCCTCAGGCAAGGTCCTGGTCTTTTCTCTGCCAGAAGCATGCCTCTCCCCCTGCCTGTGGGTTTTCACAGTAACTGGCCCATGAAGGTAGTGGGGAGAAGAGGCTGGATTGGTTTTGTCCTTTCTTCAGTTTCAGGGAGTGGGAGCTGGAGGGGCATGCAGCAGGATCCAGAGGACCTGAAGGCAGCTCTGGGAAGCTAGGGCAACTGCTGGTGAGGGCAAAGCTACCTTAAGCCCTGCAGCCAGCCTGATGCCAGCACTTGTGTTTACAAAGGAGTCCTTGGCTTTCCAAGACAGATGTTTTCCGGGATGCCAACCCTAAGGCAAACAAACCTCTCTTCTCCAGGGAGTCAGATACCTTGTCCAGAGGGTTCTCCTTCAGGTCCTCTCTCTGCCTGGCCAGCCTATTTGTTAACACTCACTTGTGGAAGGGGCTGAGAATCATTATCTCCCTTTGAACTCAGTATGAATAAAAATAATTCAGCATCACAAGCCTGAAATGATTTTGAATGAAATCCTGGCATTAGTCAGGCAATTAAATAAATGGGTTGTTACTTGGTCTTTCGTCCAACAGATGCACATTTTTACCACCTGAACTTGACCCTCTCTTCTCTTGCCTCTTTAGGCACATCCCCTGCTCCTCTAGAAAGGAAGGACTTAAAAGTGAGGCAGATATTGCTGACCTTAGTAAAAATTTCTTGATATTTCTTAACAATAAAGCATGCTTTTTATGGCTTCAAACTTGGATTTGGAAGAAGTAGGCTTGAGTTTTCTATGCCTGGTGTCTTTTTCAGCCTCAGTTTTGGGCATGGAAATTTCGTTGTCAAAATAAATGAGCTGTTTCAGAGAACAAGAAGAGAACCAGTGTTGAACTGTGCCTCTTAAAAAAAAATGGATAAAGCACAGGGAAGTTATGATGGAGAGAGCAAAGAAAGGGGCAGAAGTATAGAAGATGGCAAGGAGAGTAACTGCAAGGGTGAATGTGCAAGAAATAAGTATGCACTGAGCCAGAGGATAGGATCTGAATTGAGTGCTAGGATGCTCATAAAATGAAAATTAATTGTGTTGCCATTTTCAGAGTGTAGTATATGTCTAGGAGTTATTTCATGCAGTCTTTTATTAAACTTGTGCAAGGTGACTTGCAGCCTCAAAGGGGTAAGCAATAAGGCAGCGTTGTCTCATTGTCATCTCTTCCTGATTATGTTTGAGAGAACATTAAAGAATTGTTTCTTTTGCTAGTAAAACATGTCTCCACTCTAAATCTATTCAATTTATCAAGTCTTTTGAAGTGGGAATGATTACCTGCTTTTTGAAAGTAAAAATCATTATAGGTGTACAAACCATTCATTTTGTTTCAGCATGACTTCAGACATCTTGGGGAGCACTCCAAGCATGCAGATAAGCCCCAGCCTCCAGACCATGAACTGACTTTCTGGTATTAAGGTTTGAATCACATGCAAAACTGAAATATTCTTTTTAAATGTGCTGAAGAGAAATCTTTCTTTTTATTTTTTTTTCCCTGTCTGGAAACAATTTACGTTAATCTTTGAATTATTTGCAGTTACCCCAAATATTAAGCTCAAAATTTTCACTTGAAACCTCTTGCCTAATTTAACTGCACAATATAAACTTGCCAACTGTCAATAGCAGTTTTTAGATGAATATTTTCTCCTAAAATAATTTTTTTCCCTTACTACTTTATTTTATGTCTAACCTACAAATTAAAAAGGTGTTTGCACTTGTACATGTAGGGGAAGCTGAGTCCTTTGCCTCATTACAGAGTGAATTCTCCTTGTTTTTCTCCATCATATTTTCTTGCGTTGGAGTATTTTCCTGACTTCATCCCTTAGCGCAAAATCCTTTCTCTTAGCATGAAGCAAACTCCTTTCTTTAATCCCTCATGGCATTGAGCAAAGTCATTTTCCTCAGTGTGGACTTTCTGAGAAAGAAAATCAGCTGAATATTTGCTTTCAAGTAAAAGCATTTTAAAAGAACAAAGGTTATCCGAAAGGATATCTGAAAGGATTGCTGTGAAAGCATCTGTAAAAACACCTGTGATAGCAGAGTAATTACGTGGTTATTGTTAACTGTGCTGTTATTGTGCTCCATTGTCGTGGGCACCACATATACATTCCTATCATAAGAAACTCTTTCCTTCACCTTTCATTGTTTCTATGTTAGTCAGTCATCCTACAATTCTAAATTTTGTTTTCTTGTGTAAAGCATATAGTGACATCATAACTTCTATCGATATGAAGCTACATTGAAGAGATTAGAAGAAACACAGGGGCATAGTAATTGCCAAGGTAGATTAAATCAGAGGTCTATGTAATTTATTGCCTGCAAGAAAACTACTAGTATTAGAGTATCTACAGCCTTAGGTAACTTTTCCTCTATGGAAAGGTTATGTCTGAGATGTAGCTTGTGAAGCAAACTAAATTGTGAGAATTGTGACCTCTTTCCTTGAAACAACAACCAACATAAGAACAACAAGTATTCTTTGGGGGGATATTATAATGTACACATTTTAAATATGCCAATATCTAACCTCTTGAAAGAAAATTTTAAATTTTTAAACACAAACTCACGCACATCATGCTATGTACTATTAAGAAAATGACAGCTATTTTCAATGGCATTTAGTGTGTGAGTTGTGTTTCATACTTTACATGTCAGGAAATTCAAAATATGTCCACATCTACCAGGAAATACAGTGTTTAGTTGATAGCATTTCAGTATTACGAACATGGAAAATATGTGGAAGCCTTTAATAAAGGCTGTTCTTAAACACAGGTTCCATTACAGTCTTACAAATTTGCAACATTTTTCTTCTCCTTTTTTTGTGGCTGTTGCTGCTTGCACCTACAAGGCACAGTACTTACTACAGTCTTGTAATTTGTTGAAGAGAAGGGTAAACTAGCCCAGAGGAAATGTTAAAACACACCTGGGACATCTAGCTGCTCTTTAGATGTAAAGATTTCACTGAGATACTACAGAACATGCAGTCTGCACTGTGCTTTCCATGTTCACCTCCATGTACAGGGAGATTTGTTTTGAAAAAAATTGTAAATTTTTTGTTGTTGTTGTTTTTTGTTTTTAAACACAGCACTCTAAATGTCATTCCAAAGCAGATAATGAAGCAGATAACAAAATCCAATTAAACCTTGATATTTTCATTATAACTGTGACCTCTAACACTTCCCATTTTAATCCAGGCACACATCCTTCCACATAGTAAAAGAAAATAGTCTAATCATGAAAATAGCCTCTTTATATACCCAAGTGATAACCAACAAAAACTGAATTCAAGTATTAATATTCTCTTTATAGCTATCACCGAGACTTTCACGTTCTGTCAATCTTGGTCAATGGGTTAAAAAAATTAATAGGAAGGCATAAGAACCTGCCAGACAAATATGGAAAGCGTATTTAAGTAAATCACATTTTCTTCAGAAATAAAGTATAAACCCCCAGATGATTCCATTCATCTCACTGAGTAATTCACATAGCCTGACATGGTTGGTATCAGTTCTCGCTCAAGAGACATACGAACATATACAATGTTTTTTTGCTCAAGAAGTGTACCACTCCCAAATTTCATGAGCATATATAAACTAAAAAGAGCCTCACAACTTTTTGATTTTGGTCCATCCCTGGGAAAGAGATGTTTCTCATCTGCTGGCAAGGCATATTTGTCACATTTCAGGCAAGAGCATCTGAGCATGTTTTAGTTATCTATTTATTTGCTTGCCAGAAAGAACAGATGATGTTAATCACAGCAATGATGGAAGAGAGCATCCAAAAGGTCCACATGGCTTTTGATTAAAGCATGTTAGATAGTATTTTAACTTCAAGGGTTTTGTTGTTGTCACAGCTTCCTGCAGGGATGCACCTAATATATCTGTGCTTTTTCACCAAGTAATCTATACGATATGCTAGGTCTCTTGCTGTTATTTTTCATATATCTTTTTCCATATAAATCTTTTGATTATTTGGGATTCACATCTAAAGCTTTAACCAAAGCTTTAAAATATTTTGGAAAGCCACAAAACTGAGTTTTCCTACTGCTTATTCCACAACTCCTTAAATCAAGAGATTCAGCTCCACAGTTCCTCCTGGAACATCATACACAGCAAGATTTGTCCTCACTTTAACCCCTGCTTACTACTCCCTGTACTAACATATGCTGTTTTCCTTTACACACCTATATAACTGTATGGGTTTCCATGTGGCCTGTATTAGGAACTACTTGCATAGTTCTGCAGACGCAGAAAAATTATGCTTTGGTTATGCATGTACCTTTTAGGCTATACCTATGCAAGGAAAATATTCTTGTATAATTCATGTTTTAATCTGAAACTAATACCCTTGTATACTAACTCATATGAGCACATATAGATCTGGCACAGGAGAAGCTTCTGTTCAAAAAGGTTACCAGAACCAGTTTTGCACAAACCCCAAAATGTACGATGCAGACTAGAATGTGTCAAATGTCTTGCTCAGACAAGCTCTGTTGCCAGTACTAATGGGGCTCCCCAAAGTACTAAAATCTGAGTGCTCATTGCAGAGAACAGAGTCCAGCTTTGCTGGAGGATGAGACTGTGGCCGCTTGGAAGCCTTGGGGTAAGGGTGATTGGACTGGCTAGGGGGCATCACCCCTGAATGCTCACAATTGCCACTGAAAGAAGTAAACACTGGTTTAATCCCAAATTAAAAACATGAAAGCATGTTCACCTACCTGGGGTGGGGGAATGGATGATGTATCAGAGAAAGGAAACTTTGAGAACTTGGGATTCACACAGAGACCCATCTTGGAGGATGCATTTCCACAGACAGGTGGGAAGCTAGGACACTGTAAAACTTCAGCTCAAGGACTACATCAAAATTCTCGTTCTTTCTAGTGACCGGATTTAATCACTAATGAGAAATAACCACCTCTTTAAAGAGTCTCTGTTGTGATTTATCATTACTCATAGACAACACTGACTTGGGAACTGAGTTGAATAGTGATCTGAGTAGTGGAGTTGAATAGTAAAACAGTTGATATGATAAAGATTTCATATTAGTTTAAAAAAATCCCTGATTGAGAAGTTACAGAAGGAATTTCACCGTACCAAATGACAGGAAAATGAGATGATGACAAAATTCAGTGCTGAAAAAGGCAAACTAATGTGTGTTGATATATATGTACACGAAAGTATGGTCATGAAAATCAGCTCTTGCCCATCAGGAGAAACAGATGCAAATATCTTTGTGCAAATTGTCACCTTAGTGCTCAGGGCGGTTGAAATAACAAAGAAATGGTAAAAAAGGAAGGGATAATACAAGAGGAAACATCATCATGTCACTGTGTGCATTCCTGGTGTGTCTACATCTTGAATTCTGCAGATAGTTTTGTTTGTGTCACTTCAAAAGGCACAAAGTAGAATTACAAATTCTTCAAAGAATAATGATAAGGTTGGGCAATGACCTCCCTGTGAGGGGTAATTACATAAACTGGAACTCTTCAGGTTGAAAAAGGAATATTGGCAGAAGGCAAATATGATTTCAGTCTATAAAATTATGAATTGCATGAAGATACTGAACAAGAGACTGATTATCCATTATTTTTCAGGATGCAAGAACTAGGAAGAACCAAATGAGATTATCATTAGGAGGTTTAAAATAAACAAAAGGAAGTACTTTTTCAAATAAGGCATAATTCAGTTTTGGAACTCTTTGTGAATGTCAAAAGTATAAGTGGATTCAAAGGCAGATTGAAGACTTTCAGTGAAAAATCCATCAAAAGCTATTAAATACAGTGAAGTGATTACAACATACAGCTCACAAAGTCTCTGAAAAGCAAATTACTGGGAGTAGCAAGGGTACAAGTTAAAGTATCATTCTGTATTTGCCCTGTTTTTTAGACTTCTTCCATAAGCACATTTTATTTATTCTTGTCAGAAATGGGATACTGGAATAAATGCACTTTTGAGCTGATCCTGCACAGCTGTTCTGTGTGTAGTAGACAACTCAGCTTTAACTTAAGCCAACAAGGTGATTCCATGGTCTTTAATGGGAGCTGAATTAGGCCATCTGAGAGAATGAGCCTCCCAATATGATATTTTGCAAAGGTTATGAAAGCGAAATTTGTTAGATTGGTAAAGGTAATTTCAAAGGAAATTACAAAGTTTCCCAAAACACCGGGTGCCTACAACGTAGCTGCAAAGCAAAACTGCTGTAGGGATTTATTTTAAAACATTATGCTAAATCTATAGGTTTCTGATTTATCTGTTCTTGAATTTAAGTGACTGGTGAGCTGACTGCTTTTGCTATCTCGAGTGGTCTCTGATCTGGTTTCATAACTGTTCTTCTGAGCTTATAAAATGCATGGTCAATTCAAGATCAGTCTGTAGGTTTATGAAATTATGATAACAGATATGGCCAAACTACAAACATGTCACCTCCTTTGCCCAAATTATTTGCTTTTCTGAGACACTCATTAGTAAGAGTCCAATTAGATCAATATTATTTGACTTTGTTTTCTTTCAGAGAAAGAAGAACTCTTTTAGAAAACAAACCGTGTGCTTGCAGACAGAACATGTTGTTAAAAAAGAAAGAAAATAAAACCAGGCCAGAAGAATTATTTTAAGAGTGTAAACCGCAGAGTTATTGTTTTAGACCTACTGCCATGGCTGAGTTTGTTACCTAAGGCAAGCCAAATACCAGTGGCATATTAGGGTGGATAAACCTAAATTGACTGAGAGAAAAAAAAAAAATAATTAGATAACAGTATTTTTAATTTCGAGGAACTACTGCTCTTGCATGTGAAAGCGTGTTTTCAAGGCATGTCCAAGAGCTGTAACATTGTGCCTATGCGTAAGCCTCACTGTATGCTATGTGGGGAGAAGGAGAATTCCTTCAAGTGCAGTGCCCTAAAAATGTGAATTCAGGTTCACAAACATAGGCATTTAATGCCAATTGAGATGCTCTGTGATAATTCAAGATACATGCATAGTGCTAACAGATCTAACACAGGAACGACAGGAGACTCGCACCTTTCAGCGTTGTGATACTCTGGGGCACCTCAAAATGTATTAGGGACATATATTTAGTTACTTGATTAATTCCCTAGGTTTCAAATTTAAGCGAGCTATGGCGGGCTCTCTCAATGGAAAGAAACAGGTAAGTGTCAAAGGCAGTTCATCTCAGCCTATGATACCATTTTGAGACAGATAGTACCTGTCACTTGTGGCAGGTTGCCTTTCTCTGTGGAAAGCAAGTCATAATGGGTAACCAACTAACTCAGGCTTGACTCCTGGTTCTTCTTCAGCCAGTGTCAAGTGAGATGAATCCCATCCAGTTATTCTACTGGGGGACGACTACACTATCACAACACAAATATTAATAACGTATAGGGAGGGGTTTTGTTCCCCAGGGCTCAGAACATGCTCTAAGGAATTAATGCTAAATGTTTCCTTTTCTTGATGAGGGAATGGAGCAAGGGGAGTGAAGTGACTTAGCTCAGTTCACTTGGCAGGCTATCAGCAGAGCTAGCAATGCAGTCCTTGCTTGTGGATGGCTAAATAAAGTCTATAAAAGCTACTTTATCCTAATAATGAATTGTTAATAACCTGTTTGGAAACAAAGATGAAATTAATTAGATTTGTTTCATGTTTCACAGTGACTCAAATTTTGAACGTAACTAACATAGGTGAATGAATTAATATGGTAAGAATGTTAACAAGGTTGATGTTGATAGACAAATGTAGGAAATCAAATGGGAAATAAAAGCAGTAGGTTTTTTCTTTAGTGTCTGGACTTGCTGGGGAGGTGTGAATATGTATCACCTCAACCAAATACCACAATGAAGAGAGAAGAAATTAATTACTGTCAGAGGGCAATATAATAACTTTACTGCAGGTTTCCACTACTCAGCAGAGTATCTCTTTAGGGAGGCATTGTGGGGTTTCTGCACCTTGATGGCCTGCTTTTTTTTTTTTTTTTTTCTTGATTACTTCCTGTTAAAAGGAAGGCTGGGAGCACGAGAACTTATAAATGAGAAGAGTATTTCCACCTTTCTCTGGGTAATAAAAATATATTCTTTACTTTTACACTACTCAATAGTTGCTTTAACTTTTATATTTTAGTACACAGTAAGAATGTTGTTTTCAAAAAAATCTTTTTTTTTAGAATTAAAGAAAGGGATGGATGTGTTGGAAAATGTCATTTTTTTAAACAGTGGATAGACATACAAAACTATACAGTGTCTGTTAGAGAAAAAAATTACTTACTATGCATAGAAGTCTCAATATGAATATGCATGGAGGTGATATGTACATGACAAACGTGTTAATACTTCCATCTGAAGTTCCAAGAGGTGCCAATATGATATCTAAAAGCAGTATGTGCCATATTTTTACCAATTTTGGGTTCACTAAATGTATGCTTTGAATATATTCATACATTGCTCAAAATGGGCCAGTATAATCTAGTTTCTCATATCTCTATATATGTGTTTATTTGCCAAAACACACACACATGCAAACTTATACCTTACACATCCTCAAAAAAAATTATATAGCAAAATTAAAACACAATGAAAGGAAAATATGTGGATTTTCTTTCCCTGTTCTCTCTTCTCTTCAGGAAAAAAAAGAATTTGAAGGAAATCCTCTCTATAAACATTATCATTTTGAATAAGGCCAATTAACACAAAATATTTTAGACACAAAATTTTGAAAAACTGTTGCACAACCCAAACTATATCTTATTTTCTGTAAACTTAGAACAAAACCAAAACCAATTTATCCATTTCTAAAAGCTGAGTTCAAATATGAACCTGACATAGTATCTTTGAATTCAAAAGCTGAAGACTATAATCACTCCAGAGTTCTCAACAGGCTGGGGAAACCTGGACAGCAAAAGTGCTGGCTCTCCTTCTTTAATTCTTGAGTTTTCCAGCTGTTGAGCTCTTCTCAATCCATCTGTAATTCTTGGCAAATTTTTGGCGTCTAGATGCCTCCCTGGGCAATAGATCAGATGTAGTCTTTTACATATTTCCTCTGGAGTCTCACTGAGATGACGATGCAGTATCTCTATATTTTTAAAATTGTGTTTGAACATGTGCATCTGTATAAACAAAGTTCTTCATCTCAGTTTGTCTGCAAGTCCAGAAACCCATACTTCTTCACACCAGTGATGCGCTTTGCCAGCTCTGAAGACAGAGTGGAGCTCCTCTGCTGTTCTGATGCATCAATATGTAAGTACTCAATTGGCAGCTGGATTAGTGCACAGCATGCATTTTCTTTGTGAGTACTTTTTTAAAAAATTCAAGGGTAAATGTCAAAACAATGCTGTAAAACCAATTAAGGAGAAAGAAAACAAGATTAGAGGTGCTACTTGAATTATTTATTGTTGTTCACTGTTGCCAAGTCTTTAAATAAGTACTTAATAGACCTTACTGTAACTCTCTGAG
Organism: Leptosomus discolor; assembly: GCF_034619465.1. Classification (NCBI taxonomy): domain Eukaryota; kingdom Metazoa; phylum Chordata; class Aves; order Leptosomiformes; family Leptosomidae; genus Leptosomus; species Leptosomus discolor. Next base: position 74,055,828 of record NC_141392.1, on the reverse strand, counting down.
CAATACAGTAATTTATTTAATGCACAGTTCAGCAGTTTCTTAACATTAAACTGAAATAGTCCATATAGCATGTTGTGAGCCTTTTTGAAGCGTCCTAAATTTGGACTGTTCACTATTTATGAAAATCTTCATGCAGTGCTAAATTTATTAATTTCATTCAATAATCTGATAAACTAAGCAGATATTGATTTCTGTGGAAGGGAATACCAAGATTTATTGACCAGAAAGATTAATTCTGACCAATTTAAAGCCAAGGTCAATATTTGTCTTGAGGGGAAATAAATCTTGATATTCAGAAAAACAAAAGGCTGTTATGTACATATTGTTATTTATAGTCTCTGTGTTTTAATCAGAAATATCTGGAAATCTCTCCTCCATGTATTTGAATTTCAAGCATGTGACTTTTTTCATGGTATTAGTATGATAAAGTGGGAAAAATATTTATGGGTCTGGGGAAAACCATTTTTCCTAACTTGCCTCCACCAGCATTTTTGGGAATATACTGACTAGAGTCAGGAAGCATTTACTTTTAAGAATGAAAAGATTGGTCAACATAGCCACAGATTTACTGATTTGTGGTCTGGTAAAACCAGGAGCCTTGTGATGTGCACACAGTTCAGCGCTATTCAGCAACATTGTGTAAATATTCACAACGTCCATATCTGAACCATGTGGAGGGTGAAGGGGGTGGCATGGGGTCTGGATAATGCTGGGGTACACACTTCGTTGTGGTGCCCAGAGGCAGACCAGCTCTACAGTCTTACACACAGCACCACCAGCTTGTCCCAGCTAAGCTGGGAACCATGCCCTGTTCTCCTTCAATACAACCTGTTTTTTGACCATAAAACCATACTGCCTTTTGTGAGATAGTGCATTACTAGGACCTGTGTCTAAGGCATGCAGCAGGAATTGAAACATCACACAGTATAAACTTAAATTATATCTCTACATCACACAGAAGATAAATTCATCAGGGCCTTAACTTCCATGCTGCTGTGCAAATTTGCCTAATGAAATGGAGGATGAAAGTCAGTAATACCCATGAGGTGCTCAGAGTGTATGTAGGTTGCCCTTCACAAAGCCAACAGAAGAAGGGTTTCTGACAGTGAAGGGCAAGAAGTTTTGGTTTTGAGAGATTATTTTTGATGTCATTACCTGACTATTTGAGCTGTAGGTGTCTTACTCTCTAAACATTTGGGCTGAGTTCCAAATCTTTATCTATACATGCACTTGCTTGAAAAATAGTGTCAGACACTCATTAGCAGTAACCTACAACTTTGGAAATTGATACCATTTACCTACAGGAAATTGTCTTTTTGAAATAGCACTTCATAATAACCATTCTGAGATAATTGTTCAAACTAAAAAATACATGGGGCATTGCTGTGCACCTCAGGGTAGAAACTTTGTTGTGCTGTGAAAGAAGTCAATGGGAGTTCAAAGTATTCAGCCACCTGCAGAACTGATGATAGAGAGCCAAAAATTTGTAATTCATGCTGGAAAAAGAAACTACTCTACATGCAGATACAGTGCTGAAGAGGATGGGAGTTTTAGCTTTGCTCCTTCTCCTCCTCCACCCTGACTCTCCTTTTCCTTGCTTCCAAAAAAAAAAAAAAAGGAAAACGAAACGATGAATTTCTTATGTCTTCTAGTATTGCTGAGCTCTGCATAAATAGGAATATGCTCGCTGTAGGGAAATAGTGAGATTCAACTATTCCCATTAAAATGCTAATTACAACCCTTTTATAGATCAGTTGGAGAGGATTTGGAGAACAAAAATAGCACCCAGAAATTATCACAGAAAGAAAAAATTCAAAGAAGAAAACATGACATTAAAAAAACTTGCTTCTAAAATTAGAAACCTACTAAAGTGAGACTAACCATTTATTCTCCCTGGAGCTGCTCCATATATTAAACTGATATTGAGAAATCATGAATTGCTATGCTTCCAAGCACAGTTCACAGTTTGGATTATTGTACTTTCATATATTTTGTGTCCTGTCCAAGCTATCACTGACATCTTAGAAGAAAGTCCTCCAGTCCTTGCTGTGTAGAAATAAATAATGTGGGACAACAGCATTAAGCAACATAATCATAAAATTACCTGTTATTAAAAACAGAGCACAATTTTTTAGAGGAAATATATTACTCAGCTGTAAAATAATATGTTTGCCATTCACTCTAATGTTTCAACATTATGATTCAATCTTCTAAAAAGCTGACATAGAAAATAACAGCGTAATAAACCAATTCATCATAACGTGTAAAAGAAACTACTGGAATAAATTGTAATAACCTTTCAAAAACTAGCAGCTTTTAAAAGTATTAATTTCTACTCCAGATAATTGGAAAAGACACCTGGGCGGCCAGGCAATATTTTTTATGGGATTGTCCTGTCAGGGACTCAGATTGTCTTCAGAGTTGGGAGCGATCGTTTAGCACTAAGTGACAGTGAATCTTGCAAATGGGTCTTCCTGGATGCTGTTTGCCATAAATTACCAAACTGAACTGTCTTTCAAGGTCAACCATAAAAGAAGGCAGATATCAAATGGCCTTCACAGAGACCCAAAGTAGTCTTCAGGCCTCACAGAAACAGGCACTGGTTGTGTTGAATCCCGTAAAATCAACTTAATAGACTGACAACATAAATTATTATCAAACTTTGAAGATATTCTTGGGTACCGTACTAAATAGCTGAAGAACATAATTGAGAGTTGTAGTTCATAGGAAGAAGGACTAACACAAGTTGCTCTCCATTATGTGGCAGTATGTGCAATGATACCAAATTAGTAGCATTAGAACTGAAAATATCAATATGTTTCGAAACATGCACACAAAAGAATTTCCTAAAGAAAAATAAGATGACCTAAGTCTGTCAACTTATTTTACCTTTTGCCTTTCACAAAATCTCTTGGCATTTTTTCTCCAAATGAATATCAAGGCCATCTGTGTTTATGTAAGCATTGTTAGTTCCAGTGTTTCTACTTTGAAATCATAGTTCTGGATTAATGAAAGTTCAGTCAGTGGTGTCTATAAAAGCAACTAACAGTGGCATAAATCTGTGCTACAAAAGTGATTTTAGTACTTTTTTCTGTGAAAGACAAGAAAGAGTTTTAAATAATCTGAACCCTGATGTCTTAAAATGGCAGAAAATTCTTTAATGCCATCCCATTTTCTCCAGTATGGAAGCCGTGTTCCAAGAGTAACAAATGTTAGTTCATATTAAAAAAAAAATAAAAAAAAAAAAAAAAAGAAAGAAAAGAAAAAAAGTGTGGCAAATTTTGTGACATGGCCTGTTTTGTGGCATCCACATTTAAGCAGAGCTCCTTGTCACTTCCCCTTGGAAAGTCTGCGTACGGACCGACTGTGTGTTACAGAGCGCAGCCCTAAAGGCTGCTCATTTGAGCGTCCATTGCCATAAAGGCAGTGGAAAAATCAGTCTCAGTATGGTGTGTGTTTGTGAAGGAAGGGAAAGCAGGCGGGTGTGAGGAGGCTGAGTGAGCAGCCCAGCGCAGACAGCACCCGCTGCAGTGAGGCCATGGGACAGTGGTGACGGAGGGAGCACTGAGGATGCTTCAACCTTTGGTGTGTGCTGGTTCAGGTCATGCACGGGGATGTCACAATCCCATTGTAACCCTTCCTGGCCCCTTCCCACTCCCTTGAAATGTATCCTCATGCTAATGTGCATTTAAACAATTCTGCAGTGAAGTATTGGCATGCAGCAGGCTATTGGAAATCTTTAAGGAGCTGCTGCAGTGCACAGAGCAAAGCTTCAGCTAATGCAAAGTGCTGACATGTTTTTCAGAAGCCTCTCAAAATGACAAATTTATCTTTTCATCTGTTATACTGTTTAGCCTTAAAGCAGCAACAGATATTATGTTAAAAATAAAGGTTTGGGATTTATAGAGTAAACACCAGCTTAACTACGTCACCTCAGCCAAATATCCCTGGCAGCACCCCTGTCTTAACTGTGTAGTATATTGTGTAGTATGAAAACAGGGCTTTTTAAAATTAAACTTCTGGTAGTTTTACAATAGTTCTGCAAAAGCCCATGAAAGGACAGAAACTTTACTGGAAAAAGCAAAGACTTTTGAGTTCCTGTGGTTATCTCTATGAATAAAATGACTTGCAAAGTTTCATAGCGCGTATGTACCTTTCTTTGCTTTGCAGTGCTGCTTTCCTCCTTTCCTCCCTGTACAGTGAGCCAGTCCTCCTTGTGCTATGATAATACTTTTGTGTCTGTGATGACCTCTAGATCCGAATAGCTGTTTCATATAATTGCAAAGCTACCCTACTCTTTCCCACTAGCTTCACCTCGATCCTGAGAAATGAAACAAAGAGAGATTCTCCTCACAGCTGCCCTTCAGTGAGCTCAGATGTCTGAGGCACAGCCAAAACTAGGTCAAACACCCTGTTTCCACATCACATACTGACCTCTTGACAATTTTGCTCTCTGATATTCCTAGTGGGTCTTAGCACAGACATTTAGGAGAAATGAGAGGAATAAAATCCTCTCCAACACTTTCTCTAGTTTCAGAATAAATTGGTGACATAGTTTGAAGTTCAGACTAAATATGTGCTAATTATACAGGGAAAAATCTAATTAAGCGAATCAGGAAACCCATAGCAACTATTGTCACATTCTTGTATGACAGAAGCATCAATCTGGCAGTCACTGGAGCATACGCTCAATAACTGCCTGAACTCAGATCCTTTTTCATCAAGACCTGCAAAGTTAAAATGAGATACCAGCTATGACAACAGTTCAGCTTCACAGACCATATTGCATGAAGCAGCATTTCCTTCTCTCCTCTTTTCTTTCATCTACAAAATAAATAAATATATAAGAAACCTCCCAAACAAGATACACTTAACATACTTGTAGTTGAAAGTGTTGAAATGTTATGAAAATGACATTCTCTGCTAGTGAAAGGGGCTGAGGTTGTAACATAATGTAATATATATCTTTTTCTTTCTGCAGCACTGAATATATTCCACTGGAAAGAAAAAAAAGGAATTCCTGGTTAGAAGAAAATGGGAGATTAAGAGAAAGAGTGAGAAAGTGCCAGAAAGACAAAATCCCATGTCTGTAGGAGAGATGAAATTGTACCACTGATAAAAATTACCACTTCTGCTGGAATTCAGCTCTTCCAGCACTCATTTCTCTGAAGACAGGAAGAAGTTAAAATTTATGGTCATTTTGAAGGCCCTTCCCTCTCCAAAAATATCCCTAAAAATAGGAAGAAAAATGCTAATCTTGGAGACAGGGAAAGATAGACAACTTGTGTTACTGTAAAGATGTAGGACCTGTTTAAATAGGTTTGGTACATGTCTTCCCAAAGCTTTTACATTTAAAAGGTGCATCCAAACAATCTCTGGCATAATTAGTATTGCTGGTTAAAGATCAGAGGAGGTTTTTAGGGAGAGTAAGATCTTTTTTTTTTAAACCAGCTGATATAGCTAGAAGGAATAGACCAGCTTTCAGGCATAAAAGAAATTCAATATGCTTAATCGTATGGAAAGAATGATATAGGGCAACACAGCATTTGGGAGAAACCAAAACTCCCTGCAAGGGTGATATATGTGCTGCTGATATCCATGAATTAGCAAGCTCAGGTGTAAGATATATGTAGAGAAGAGACTATCAATGAAGCAGTAAATTCTCAGTGTTGTTTGACAAAACAACAAACAAAAATCCCAGTCTAGAATATTGCAACATCCAGAGTTGAGAAAGAGAGATCTGAAAGAAGGGTCAGTCTGAGGCAAGGAGCACACAAGGTGTTGGGTAGGATATGAGAAATGCAAATGAGGACTGGGCAGAATTTTGCAAATAAAAGCAATGAAAGGAGACACTGGCTAGCGGAGATTTTTCAGGACTGATATAATGGTAATGGGAACAGTTTGTTACACAAGGAGGTGAACTGTATTAAGCTTTGACTGAGCAACCACAACCTTCCATGGGAAGCGGTGTGCATGTCATGCATCTTCTGTTAGTGATATTGCATTTATTGTTATCTGGCAAAAGACTCACCCATACTTTCTATGAAGAAGCTGCAGTGAGAGACCCTGGTTACCCATGTATGAGGCTTTACTTAAGGACAATAGGGTAAAAACTACCACAGGACTGTAAATCAATTACTGAACGTGTCTAGGTCATAAATTCATTAAACAGGTGATGTCAGGGATAGATTTTTGTATTCCATTTCCACTAAGACATAGTAAGCAAAACAACACAATAAAAGGAGACAAATATATATTTCATAGATTAGGGCAGTTTTCTGGATAATGTATTGTAAAACATACTGTCACAGACTCTATAGATTCAGCAGTACTTGCTGCACTTCAAATTCCTCATGTATTACCCACTCAGCTAAAAAATTTTGTAACTTAAAAAGCATTAGGTGCACTTATTTACAGATGGTCTTACAGAATAATGAAGCAGAGTATAAGAACTAAGAATGTCTTGCTCTTCTATAGTTAGATTTTTTTTAATCTGCATGTGATACAAAAGCTTACTGCAAAGTATCGCTTACAAAATTGGGCCCCTAATTAACTGCTGCCCAGTTTTTTTGGTGTCTTGGATAAGGAAATTGAGTGACCCATCAGATAAAAAAGAACACAAGATATTTTTAATTGATAATTACATTTAATACTTGACAAAAGAGAATATAGTCACTCATGCTATTACTTAACATAGATTCAGCCCAAGAAGCATTTCCAAAGAAAGTGAACAAAGCCAGTGCTTTCAATCATCAGGTGACTGGAGAATTGTGTAAGGATGTGTTACTAATCCATGTGCCATGCTCTAGAGGAAGAAGTCAAACAAATGTAAATACATTAGCATACTGTGATAAAAATTAGGAGGTAGCAAGTCCACACGAATTCATTTAAGTATTGAGACGCTTAGTGTGTGAAAGGGAGAGGGTCATTTACATATTACTGCTTCTTGGGGACACTGAGTCTTGAAAAACTGTTGCAAGGAGTACTTACATCAGTATATAAAATGGAGGAAAGACACTGAGTAGTCTTTGAAGTCAACCAGAAAGAAAAATATTTGAGGCAGTATCAGCAAAGTCACCAAGAATAGTTTTGCACTAGTAGAAATCCAAGATTGTCAAAGGCGAACTAGAAATGTTGTGGTAGTTGCCAATACTGGATGCAGGTTTTTCTCTAGCAGAGATGACAGTGTGCTACAATCTTATAAAGTATGGGTTAATTTAGAAGTAGACACTCTGTATGTGTCAAGCAAGCAGATAAAAGCACTAAGCTGTTTTTTTTTTTTTTAATTGAGCAGATACTAAGTTACTTGTGCTACTAGAAACAAAGATCGCTGGTCTGCCAAAAGAAATGCTTTGTTTGCCACAGTGATGGGGTCTCAGCCATTTGTAAGGAACAAACACACACATATGACCTGATTTTAGAGGTGAAAGACATGGGACCATGATCACTAGAATCAGAAATAATTATTTCCATCATTTCCTTCACTATTTTGGCTTGGTCTGGATGAAAAAAACAATAAAATCAAAATGAGCATGTGAGTTGTCCTTGTTGATCACAGCATCCCCTGGCTTGATCACTTTGTCAAACCTGCACTTCTACATAACAAAAGGTAGCATCAGTTTATTTGGGTTTTATATAACAGACGAACAAAACCCTTTGGCTTGTTTTGGATTGTCACAGCTGTTCTCTGGAACTCAGGTTCTGAGAAGCGTGAAACCCTCTTATACTACTTTTGAGGCAAAATATGAGTTTGCTGCTGAATCCTTGGTGCACAAAGTAGCTACCACTCAGTACCAGAGACAGTGCTCTCAGAAGGAACTTCCCATTATGACCTACAGGACAACAGTTCCTGTTATTTACAATCAAATAAGCAAATAAATGAATATTAGTGAAATATTTGCTATAAAACAATAACATCTGTAGCAAACTAGAAAGAAAACAAACCCATGAAGTCCTTCCTTAATTAAATTAAAGAAACCTGCTCCTTGCTCTATGTGTTTGTGCCCAACATACCAATTGATGACAGGATCATATATATTAATTATACTCTGCTACCTGAGTTCAGAGTAGGTTCTTCCCAATCACCAGCAAATCCATCAGTTATTCCAGTCATCAGCTGGGGAAAAGTTTGTGTCTAAGCAAGTGAGCCGTTCCCCCACCTACAGTGGTTAAAATAACACAGGGTTTTCTTCAAGGTAACAAATACACTATTCAATATAGGCACGACCCCTCTATAGGTAAGAGTCCTTAATGGAGTCTTAACTCCTAATCTCTTGTAAAACAGCTGTTAGGTTTCTTCTCAAATGTTTTCTGTTATATCACATTTCTCACGTTTTTGGTTTGTTTTTTTTTTTTTGCACAGGGGACTCTCCCAGGAGATCTTTTTGTAACGCAGTACGCAGCACATTAAATTCATTCAGCTTTTAAGATATTTATTTGTGGGGATTTTTTCCAATATGAAGACATGATTATTAATCTCAAACACTCATAGCCATGATACTGGGATATGTGCAGCAGCTGTTCTTTGAAAGGAACTAAAAAGTCATTGGAAGACTGGAAGCAATAACCAGCTGCAGGAATGCTTGTTTTCTCCTGACCCAGACAGGGAGAGAGAAGGGGAAGGTGCTACATGTCTGGATGGCAGTAGAAGGTGTTGCTGTGGGTCTTAGGAGGAACACACCAAGCTGCATGCTTACAGCAGTACTTATTATCTGAGATTTTAAGGACTTCAGTATTTACGTAGCTAAGTTGTCCATTTAAAGGTGTCATCACATGTATGCTCTGCACTGTATTGTGTGAGGCATCTTCTGTTCTTGTTGCACTGGTATGTTTTCGGAACAAATTTGTAATGTGTCTGTGTGGCAAGGTTTTGGTAGTGAGGGGGGGTTACAGAGGTGGCTTCTGTACGAAGATGCTAGAAGTTTCCCCTATGTCAGATATAGCCAATGCCAGCCGGCTTTAAGACGGACCCGCCGCTGGCCAAGGCCGAGCCCATCAGCGACAGCGTTTTTCGCCTCTGTGTTAACATATTTGAGAGAGTGAAAAACTTGTTGCGCAGCAGTAATTGCTGCGAGTGAGAGGAGTGAGAGTATGTGAGAGAAACATCCTGCAGACAGCAAGGTCAGTGAAGAAGGAGGGGGAGGAGATGCTCCAGGCGCCAGAGCAGCGATTCCCCTGCGGCCTGTGGTGAAGACCATGGTGAGGCAGGCTGTCCCCCTGCAGCCCATGGGCGGTGGAGCGCGTGACTGCCTACACCCCGTGGAGGGCCCCCACGCCGGAGTAGGTGGATACCTGAAGGCAGCTGTGACCCCGTGGGAAGCTTGCACTGGAGCAGGCTCCTGGCAGGACCTGTGGCCCGTGGAGAGAGAGAAGCCCACGCTGGAGCAGGTTTGCTGCTAGTGACCCCGTGAGGGGGGCTCATGCTGGAGCAGTCGGCTCCTGAAGGACTGCACACCATGAAGGAGACCCACGTTGGAGCAGTTCATGAAGGACTGAACACGTGGGAAGACTCACACTGGAGAAGTCATGGAGGACCTTCTCCCGTGAGATGGGACCCGACATTGGAGCAGGGGAAACGTGTGAGGAGTCCTCCCCGTGAAGAGGAAGAAGCGGCAGAAAACAAGGGAGTGATGAACTGACCCCAACCTCCTTTCCCTGTTTCCCCCCCTGTGCCTCTCGGGGGGAGAAGGGAGAAAAATCGGGATCAAAGTTAATCCCAGGAAAGGAGGGAGGGGTGGGGGGAAGGTGTTTTTAAGATTTGGTTTTATTTCTCATTACTCCTCTCTGAGTTAATTGGTAATAAATTACATTTTCCTTTAGTCAAGACTGTGTTGCCTGTGACGGTAAATGCTGAGTGATCTCCCTGTCCTTATCTCAACCCCACAAGCCTGTTGTTATTTTTTTTTTCCTCTCCCCTGTCCAGTTAAGGAGGGGGAGTGATAGAGTGGCTTTGGTGGGCACCTGACATTTTGGCCAGGGTCAACCCACCACAAAATTTTAGCAAGAGTCCTCTAGAGAAAGGTCTCTTGTCTGTGACATTTCTCAATGCATTATCATTTTCATTTTGGTTAGAGCTGTTCTTCCTTGGACTGATGAAATTCAGGGTAATGCATCACAGGGAGCCAACATCTGTGAGGTTTTAAAAGAAGTATGCAAATCTGTATAAAAGAAAGCCAATGACAGCAGAAATAGGAAGCCGGTTCCATGTACCCCCTGTATTGCCAATGAGTAGGCAACAAGGACCAGACACCTTCCTTCATCCCTGCTGTAAGACAGACCCAGCACACTCAAACTCTCACACATGTGGTGGAAGTGACAGCCCAGTCCTTTCCCTCCAAGAAGGGCCCATTTCTGGGCATAACATCTTTGAATGTTCATAGGTTGCCTCAGAAACTGTGATGTATGGTCTCTTGCTTCAATCATCATTTTCCAGGGCGAGAAGACAGGCTGGGTGTTGTGCTTCAGTGGTTTTCATCAAAAAATACAACATTTTAAACCAGAAAGAGTCATATGACAGGCTTGAAGGAAGAAGTTTTAGCCACGATGTAGACACATCAGCTCTGGAGGCACTCCCAGGGCACGCAGTAACGCAGCACAAGAGATCAGAAATTAATATAATGGGTCACAGGGAGCAACAATTTGGGTACTCTGTGGGACACCATGAGAAATCCCCAAAGAGCTGCCAGAGCAGCACAGAGCTATGGAGGTGCACACTCACAGCACCAACCACTCCCACACCAGAAAACTCTTCAGATATTCATACTGAAAAATTCATCACATCCCAATCAGGCAACATTTTTGTTTCTGTTCTGATTCTTGTTGAGGAGGAGAGACTGAGATTCAATTTGGGTTTGAGGAAAAATTATCTGTTGAACTGTCCTTTGTTTCAGGCTTGAGGTTACAATTACAAATATGTTAGTAATAAATGTGTAATAAATTTAAACCATCTGAAGCCCAGAGGACTTGTTTTAGACACCGCTCTTAGAGTGATCCTAAGAAAATGTTCAGAATTTTCTTGGCCCTGAGGAAACTGGCTGGAGTCATTCAATGCCTTTTTGCTCTGTTGCAACAAACACCTGGAAATTAAAACCTGTTTTCTGTAGCTAGTCTGCCAACATGTAAACAGGCTGCTAATATACTGGCTTGTTTCTGGTAATACCATAATGGGCTGGGCACTGTGAGCAGTGGAAGGCACCTGACCTGCCTTGTGGAGCACTCAGGAAGGTGCTGAGAAAGCGGGAGACAAGTGCTTCCAACACAGTAGTGGGGTGCTCTGGCAGACACCTGCTACATCTTTCAGATATGCTGCATTGAGCCATTTTTGTAAAGAATCTGTATAGTGTAGCCTTAGATATAGGCAGGTGAAGTGCACTTGGGAGTTTATTAGACCACTGCCCTACTGTTATTCCCTAAAACCTTCCTGTGATAAACTGGTAAGTATGTGATCTACACCTGGAGATGAGTTTAGCAAAGGCCTGACATAAAATAACAAGGAGGTATTAAATGAAGAGATAAAATTATATGTTGAAAACAATCAGAGGATTCCTGGGTTTCTTTCATTTATCTTCAAGGACTGAAATAACAAGCATAAGCATTTGTGGAATTTGAATGCAGACATTGCACAGGCTGGTGATAGGTAAGTTATAGTATCCTGAAAAGGAAACAACTGGGAAGAGAGCAATAGTTACAACCATAAAAATAGAGAGCAAATTATAATGGATTTTTAATTAAAGCTTAAACCTATTTCCTTAAATAATCTCAAGTTTACACAGGTAAGCTGTTTCTTAATTTTCCCTAAGGAAAACCGAAAACCATTTTGAGTTAAAATCTGAATTGGCTGCAATGAAAAGAAATGAGGAAATTAATTTTTTCAATAAAAATTAATTTCAATTTTTAATTTAATTTAAAATTTTTCAGTTAAAATGATCTTTCTGTCGTGTACTGTTTCTAGCAGCATGGGTACTTCCCATATTATCTAAAAGAATAAGATAAAATAATTGACATTGTCTTTGAGCTGAAGGCATTAGATCAATATTAGCTTGAGAGCTCCCATAATTCTTGCAGTTTTAAGGTTTAAATGACATTGCTGAATATAAAGTATATCAAATGTAGATGATTTGAGTATTAGTTCCTCATTACTGTGGAAAGGATTATTAACTTCATTGAACCTTCACCTGAATTTCTTTGGCAGGACACTGAAAATTTATCTTGAATTTCTTTTGGTTTTCTTTAAAAGTCCAGGTAAAGATAATGAGCAAGGTGAGTGTTCAAACTTAGATTTTGTTTACTTACATAGTTTATAGGGATAAGGATGCCTACTTTGTGATGTGAAATAGTAAGGAATTTTATGTATTCCAACTTGAACAGTTGGTATCATTGCTGCTAATAAAGTCTCTTTAGTTCACAGAAGATGGTATGCTATTTAAATAAGACCAGCAAAATATGTAAATCAGCATGTATGAAACAAAAAGGGGAAAATAAATCCTGGTGCTGGCATACTTCCTTCTGAAGCTCTGCAACAAATTAGAAATAATTCCAAAGAAAGGGTTATCTTTTACTAGATGACACTTTTATGAAATTGTTTTAGCTTTTCTCTTTAGTGCAGGAAAGGAATCATTACAAATAGGATAGAAGTGACCTACAGATGATAAATCTCCTCCTAGCTATTTCTTTGTGTTTTGCTCTTTGGGCTTTATATTTAATAACTACAGTAATTTTAAATACGTTTACTTATATCTAATTTTGATATAATTGCTACAAAAATATGTAAGCCTTGATGTTACTGCCACAACCATTTCACATTCATTATTTATGAAACAGCATATAAAGCGTATTAAAGCTTTGATCATCAGAAGGCCTAGATATAATCTAGCCTCTTTGTTGTTTTTGGCTGGTGATTGTCTACAGTAATCTGTTTATATTTGACACTATCACAGTGCTCTAAGATACTAATATACAGCAATATTAGACAACTACAATGACTATGGGATGGAAATTTCAGTTTGCTCCAGAAAATATTCATCAATTCTACAATGACAAAAAACATAATCACTGTAATTAGGTTGTTCAATATACAATGAATTTTGACTCATCATTTTTAGCTGGATTTTCTCCAGTTCCCCCTACTCTAACTCAATGTGTTTCTTTTTTTGCCTTCTACAAAGGTCTTTGTTATTTCAGTGATTCTGTGAGATGCTTCGGAAATAACTGCTAATCATACTCAAACAACTAGATATTCTAATACCAGAAGTTCACTAATTCTCAATGTCATTACAACTACTTCACTATTGTGATTTGAATATCCATATATTTTAATGGGTTTGGTGGATTAGAAGATGCTTGTTCTGGTTGCCTTACATGGCATTCAGAGTTTCTGTAAAAGAACTTTCATTGACATTAATAAGCTTTGGATCAGGAATTTTGGGCTGTTAGTTGACTGTCTTCAGGCACAACATGAGGATATCTGGACTGATTTATTAGTAATTCTACACTTGGGAAATATGGGGCAACAAGAGGAAGAAATGGAGAATTTCCTGCTGAGGTGATTTGAAAAAGTTAGTTCTCAAATGCCACAGTCCCAAGGTCGTGGTAATGGCAGTGGCACAAGAAGCCAAGCAGAACAGAAATTCAACAGGTCCAGGAAAGACTGTTGCAGGAAAGCAAAGAGTGCCCAGACAAGGGCAGGCTGCGTGCCCTGGGCAGCAGCAGCTCGTGGCTCTGCTAACATCACCTGCTCCTGGGCTGGCTGGCCAATTTTGAAAGGTGTAAAACTAAAAAAAAAAAAAACCACCACCACCAAAAACCTGACAGAAAAATGACCTCTTTTGGATTAAAAGACCCAACAAACTCATCTTAAATGGTAATTCTCTGCTTCACCTTCAGCACATTGAAATGCAGTTAACAGTAGCAAGTGTTCATACTAGATAAGGGAATTGTTGCTACTTATATAATTATGCTGTTTCTATAGCTGAGCCTGGCAGTGAGACAGAGCAACACGTAGCATCACACTATTAGGACAGTTAGTGCCTTTGACAAGAATCCATTTTCCAGTGATCAGAGATGCAGTTTCTATTACTTATTCTGTGCAAACTCAAACATCAATGAAACAAACATTTTTCCAAAAGACAAGTTACTTTTAAATCTTTTTTTTTGCAATGCTGATGTTTTTAATGTTTTTTTTATAAAGCTCCAACAAAGAAGTGTGAAGATCAAGAAGCAATGCATATAAATAGCACCTTTAATCTGTATCTGTAATAAGAGTTGAGCTTTCTTAGTACTGCAGAGATGTATTTTTTTTAATGACTCAGGCAAATCCTTTCTTAAATGTATTCATCAGTTTGGCGTTCTTTTGCTTTTTCCTTACCTAGCATAACGTCTTCAGAAATCTCAATTTTCAGAGCAACGTTCAAAAGTTGTGCACAGTAAATCATCTGGGGTACTCAAGAAAGTTTTGTTATTTCAAAACTCTCCCCCCGCACCCCTCCCCATAAAAAAACCCCACTGCTGTGGACTCATGCATGCCATCTGCTGGTACTTTCTAAACCTCTTATAAGCACATTCCTGTTTCGTGGCCTTTCCAGTGTTTCTGCCAGTGACAGGAAACACCCCCAGTACCTGCCAAGGTCAGTCGCTGTTACGGTGTCCCTAAAAGGCAGCATCTCCCCAGCTGGGCACCCAGATCCTGAGCTGTCTAAATTTAATAGGCACTTTCAAAAACATTTCTTTGCCTGAATTTCATTCTCTTTAAAACACGTTTTTTAATAATGCTGGCAAAACTACTTCTTGAGTTAGTGGGATAAGTGTTTGAAAAATACGGGTTAGTATTTATGCATTCCTGCATGAAAAAATATTTTATTTCAGTGTGTTTCAGTGTCATACACATACACCCATCTGTGTGGGTAAACAGTTTTTGGTATATAGAAAATGCACGCTTGGTGCCAGTGATTTATAAAATCTTGTGACAGTAAAAAAATCTTTGAAAAAGTCATGCTGACATAAAGGAGAATTGCATTTGAAGACAGTAGTTGCTTCCAAGATTACGTTTTATGTCTTTTCAACCACTTTAATAATATGGCAGTTAACTACAATTTTAAATGTATGCACTTGCAATTAAAAAAATTTTGTGAATATGGACAAAAATACATGCCTATGCATGAATAGCCAAATGCATGTATTTATATAAACATAGATGTGGCTGCGTGTCTGTGTGTTTGTCTAAGGCAAGTAAACCAGCAACATCTGAACAATTTTTGAGCACCACTAGAATTTTCTTGCATTTAAACATTTGACCATACACACATGCATATACATATATATACACACACTCATATAATATCCCTCCCTGTGTCAGTATGCTGAAAAGTAAGCAGCTGGGTCCTGTAAACAAGTAAACCAAACTGCTTGCTGCTGTTTCACATATACCCAACCACCATTCTTCAAGAAAAGATTGAAACCTGCCTGATATTCTTGTTCAGTAGTGACAGTAATAAATCACTGGTAGGGAAACTAAGAGGCTGAAGTGTTAATTTAAGAGAAGCACTGCACAGAAAAGTTCCCTTTGTATGGAGAAAATTTATAATGGTAAGATCAATAAAATAAATGGGCTCCTCCATCCTGTCTGCACAAACCAACTGCCATGTCCTGGGGACTGGGACGAGGACTTGTGTTTTCAGCTCCTACATGAATATGCCAACTTTACGTAAACCATTTACCATATATTCACTTCTGGCTCATCAGAAATGGTATCAGAAAACATGGACACAGAAAAGCCTTGGTTCAGACAACAACTGGAAGTGAGTTAAAGCGGTAAACATCTTTATATCCTCTCCTGTGTCTCTTCATTGAACCATTTCCATGTCTGTTTTATGGACTCTTTGAAGGAGGAACTATGTTTATTTACTTTTTTGCAAGGGGCTCATGAAGTTGCTAGTGCAAAGAAAAAATAAGAAGGCAAACAAACATGCAAGGGTAATTCTGCATAAGGAAAACATTGCAACACTCAAAGCAATGCAAAGATGTCTGAAACATGTTTCCTGAAACTTAATACATGACTTCCCTGAGCCAGCCAGTCACTCTACCTCTAAGCATGTCGGTCTGTGGAAATTCAAAGCTTAAATGGCAGACATTCCAATTTAGAAAATGTAATCGTGGTTAAGCAGAGTAAAAAATATTCAAAAAGTAATCTCTTAAAATTCTAGCACATGAGAAATAAACAATCGATAAATTCTATAACACGCACTGAAGTAATAGGGCAAAAGCATAAATCTTCTAATCTCTGCCCCTCACTCTTCCTCCCACAGTATTTCAACAATGAAAGTCTTACTTTTTGGATTTGCTTGTTCTACTTAGGTTATATCTGAAATGGAAAAATAGCACACATTGAACCTACATCAGTTTCTGAAAATGAATGTATTATATGTCTTTAAGAATTGGTTCGGTAATCTTATGAAACATTAAAGTTAAGCCTCGTATTAAGACCACATTTAAAAAAATGTTACAGTGACACATTTCTGGGAATCATAATTAAGAGAAAAGAGACTGACAGCGAAGACACTATTCTTCACAGAGGAATAGGAGAAGTAACATAAAATAATTTTTCTGTTACTTATATAAATCATTTGGTGCAATTATAACGGTGTTCAAGGATTGATATTGGAACCTTAGAATGATAACATTTAAAATAATTGCTTTTGTTCTTTTAATCTCCTAGTTTCATTGTTCTTTCATCTTCTGCTTAAATCCAAATGTCTGCATTTGAAAACTTTTAAAAAACATTTCACCAGAAAAGCTCATGGAGATATATTATCTCACTTTCATTTCTGTCCTGAGGCTATCATGTTTGACAGTGACAGAAAATACTTTCAAGGACAATATAATGACAGAGCTGGAATAAATTAAAAGAAAGTATAAACTACTTAGTTGCAGAAATAATTTGCTCTAAAACTGTAGTCTGGAATAAATATTTTAGACTGAAAATATGCTTTTAAACCGTGAGTAGGCTTTTAAAAAGCTGCCACTATTTAATTCACTGATAGCCATGTTTCAAAGGAACATTCGTAACATTATCCAATTACCACTTTCTCTGCAAACTATAAAATTTGAGTGAAAAGTTGATTATATATTCTGAAAGTATTTAATCATACCATCAACAGTGTCTTGCTAATCAGGCATAAATCTGCAGGACTAGTTAAAATATGGTGATTGTTTTTTCAGTGCTGAAATACAGCATATAATCCTCCGGTTGCTACTCCTACAAGGGCTAAAGCTTCTTCCATATGCCACAGTGGAGCTGAGGGCAGCAGACTTTTGCCTCAATAGCCGCAGGCCTTTTACAGACTCTTTACCTCTCCCCTTGATACCACATGTCACGACCTTCTCCTAAAGCAGTCCATATGGTTTTTAGGTGATGGGAACATCTTCTGGCTGAGGGACGCGCTGCTTGGTTGCGCATCTCTACGCCATGGCCAGGGCTCTTGCTGGCTCTCTACTAGGTTGTGCCCTTGCTCTAAATATGCCTGTTAATGATTTCCTTGCAGCCCAAGAGCCATCTGTAGGAGGGTTCAACCATCCACCTGGAAAACCTTTAGGTGTACATGAGGTTTGCAAAAGCAGAAGCTTCAGTACGTTGGGGCTTCAGATGTTGACAGAGTTAGGCTTCAAGCTCTTCTAAGATAAGGTTAAATTCTTGCTTTATCAGCTGAGGTGGGTGTTTTGAGGATTTCCTCAACTGTGGCAGCACCACCACGGGCAAAGTCTTGCTTCGATTAGGAATTTCAATGCTGGGCCCATAATACAGTCAGAAATACTGTGTATGATCTAATGTGTGATGAAACAGAGAGACAGAGTTGTATGCCTGGGGGTGGACTGCTTGAGCAAAACAGAAGGAAACACCAAGCACACTGCTAGGTGTAAAATCTCAGCCCCAGCCCAGGATTAGGAACCTGGTTCATGCAATGGGTTAATACCTCCATGACCCTGGGACTGAGAAACCAAAGATAAGAAAAATTATTCAGAGTTAATGAGATATGCAGCGACAACCAATGTGTATCAATTAGGTCTGAACTCACTAATAACATTGAAAAGCACTGCTTTATTTCAGACCTGAAGGTTGTCTTTTCTGGTTTTAGCACTTTAAACAGTCTGCTGACTGTGTTGTGGCTACAGGAAAATAAAACTAGAGGTTGGTTGTTAATGCACTCTCCTTCACAGAGGAAGTATTTAAATTCCCTAAGGCCAAAGTCCATTGGTGCCTGTGCAGAAACATAAAAAATTGATCAAGAACTTTAAAAACTGAAATAAACAACAGCTACTGAAAGACTTTCAGCACCTCAGAACTGGCAACAAGACTGGGATGTATTTTTTTAAAAACATTGGTGTTGAAGTCCCCATGTCTACTTTCTGAAATCATTCCAAGTCCTTTATTGGTTCTAGCTTTCATGACTGGGCTCACTTAATGCAAGGTGTCTATTATCCTTTAGCTCTTTCGAAAGTCTCAGCCATAATTAATATTTTGTATGGTAACAGTAAAGATGACTGTTTATTACTTTAAAAAGAAATGTAAATATTTACAACCTAATATACCAAAATTGATTAATGATGTCAGGTATCTAAGTTTACACACTTAAAGAAACCTGATATTAAATGCTGATTTAATACTCAGTGTTTTCTTTCTATGCATATCAAACGGAGCATTCTGTGTGAATTACTGACTGCTTTTGAAAATGTAAACCTATATGTCTTTCAACTCTCTGATTAATATACGTAAAGGTAGCAGTGTGCAATTCTTTTCAGAGTGGCTATGCTTGCAGTGCCCAGATTAAATAATTTTGAAGATGTCATGAAAAAAAAAGACAACAAAACAAAACCCCCCAAAACTCTGAACTTGGAAGAGTGTTTTAGAAACGTCTGCTTTCAATAAAAACACCAAGCAGAAAAGATAAAGGATAAAGAAACAAAATTTCATGAAGACAAGTTTATTTTGGGGAATCACATCATAACTTTTAACTACTGTATAACTACTGTGTCTCTGTACTAATTACATAAATGAATCCTGCTTTATTTCATACTCTATTCCCACAATGCCTTGCCATTTCCTCAAGTGCCATACCCTTTCTATTTTTCTTAATACTTACCCAATAGCAGCCTACTAAAAGGCTTTTAAATAACTTATGCAAGCCTTTTTTGGTTTCCTCTTTCTTTTTTTTTGTTTGAAATTAATCACCTATAAAACTGCATATTCTCTAGATACTATGAGATGAGGATTGGCTCTGTTTTGCATAAATTGCCTTTTTGTTACTATTACAAGGCTTATAGGCTCAGCTCCTTGTTAACATGGCTCACAATAAGATTGAGTTTGCTCAGGTCACGCTAGGGACTAACACTTGCCCAAAGATATTTCTGTGCTTATTGCCTTTTATCCCCGAGAAATCCTCCTCACTGAGCAATAAGATTGTTAAATTTGCATCTCGCTCACCTGGGTTTGCCATCAGGGGGCATTTCTAATGTACTTCCTTCTCTTGGTTTCACATGGACCATAACTTTCGCTTTCTAATTTCTTTTGGCTGACAGAGAGCTCAGCAGTGGAGGAAAAAGAAGAAGATTTTCTCCATCCATCCATCCATCCATCCGATGAACTCTCCATCACTTTCAGGCTTTTTTGCTTTTAAGACCTGCTGCAATTTTGGTTATGATTGTCCTTCCAGAGCAACAGTGAAGGTTGACATGAAGCCACTGGCAGGGGTAAGGATAAGTCAGACCCTGCTCAGGGGAGACCTGCCTCCCTGGCTGCTTGTTGGAGGGTGGTGGCAGGATCCCAGAGGCTGATGTTTTCTTCCCAAAGCTTGAGGTATCTCTGTGGCTTGCCCCCAGCCATCAGAAGAAAAAATACTGAATGTCATCTAAAATAAAGAAAGATATAGACATGCCTCCACGCGTGACCACTTACAAAAGCATATTTCCTAATTTGTTTTTCTGTTTCTATTCAAACATGAGGGCTGCAATTCTTGTAGAAATCAGGCCTTTTGATTTTACCAACTTGTTACTCTGGTTTTGTAATCAGTGTCCTGATTTAAACAACTGTCCTTCAATTCTGGAACAATTCTTTTACAGCAACAATTCAGTCATGCTTAATATTGAGTGTATACTTTTCTCCAACTTTCCCCTTATTTACAAAACGCAACATATAAAAAATTATAAATTCCTAATTTTAATATGCATAACACTAAAATTCCCACTTGTCACCTTCATCGATACATGGCCTAAGATCTAATCTCTTTCTGAACCAACATGTACTACAAGAAGAAAGTACAGTCAAGTGAGAAAAAAAACCCTCATTGCTCAAATAAGTAAGATATGTATATTCATATATTCACAAAGAAATTCAGCAATGTATTTAAAATGAGAGCATTCTGGAGATTTTCCAGCTTTCTTCTGGCACTATCAGTAGGGGATATTTCAAACTGCTGTTTCTTCATCACAAATGCAGAGTCACTATTAAGCAGCACCCAGTAAGATAGCTGAGCTGGGGGGTCTTGCTTGGTTCCCTGTATGATGATCAGATCATAGGAGCATAAACTATTGTTACATCTAGTGATGGTGTAAGGCAAAGTTCCAGAAAATAAATCAGCCATGCATTTTACTACGTTATCAGCTTAACTAGTATCATGAAAACGTGTCTCGTTGACTGAAATCAGCACATGAAATATAGCCTGTCAGTAACCATATCAGTTTCCTAAGCAACACTACTTTAAGTTGACAGAATAATGCTAACCAATGCAGAAAACAGGGCACACACAGAAAGGCACTCTGTAATATTGGGAAAACAGGCATTCTGTGCTTGAATGAAAGAAAAGAAAAAGGGGAAAGAGGAAAAAAAAAAGGGGAAAGAGGAAAAGAAAAAGGGGAAAGAGGAAAAGAAAAAGGGGAAAGAGGAAAAGAAAAAGGGGAAAGAGGAAAAGAAAAAGGGGAAAGAGGAAAAGAAAAAGGGGAAACACAAAGAAAAAGGGAAAACACAAAGAAAAAGGGAAAACACAAAGAAAAAGGGAAAACA
The DNA here is from genome assembly GCF_034619465.1 of Leptosomus discolor. Lineage (NCBI taxonomy): Eukaryota > Metazoa > Chordata > Aves > Leptosomiformes > Leptosomidae > Leptosomus > Leptosomus discolor. The sequence continues at coordinate 74,034,782 of NC_141392.1, read as the reverse complement.
CAAAGAAAAAGGGAAAACACAAGAAAAAGGGAAAACACAAGAAAAAGGGAAAACACAAGAAAAAAGGGAAAAAACAAGAAAAAGGGAAAAAACAAGAAAAAGGGAAAAAAAAGGAAAAAGGGGAAAAAAAGGAAAAAGGGGAAAAAAAGGAAAAAGGGGAAAAAAAGGAAAAAGGGGAAAAAAAGGAAAAAGGGAAAAAAAAGGAAAAAGGGAAAAAAACCAGACGAGTGTCTCTATACATCCTTCCACTCACACATTGCAAGTGGGAAAAGGATATCCAAGCATCATTTGCCACATGCTCTGAAGAGCAACCTTAAAAAAAAAAAAAAAAAAAAAAAAAAAAAAAAAAAAAAAAAGAAGTGGTTTTTTTTTTTTGTCACATTCAAGAATTTTACAAGTATGAGAGAAAAAGCTGAAACCGAACAGCGGTACACAACAGATGGGCTGAATTTCACTTTATACCTCTAATACGAATGACGGTTTCCTTAAATGGAGACTTTCTGTAATGAAGCTCTTTATAAAACTCAATAAATACATCTTAACAATGCCCACATGAGATGAGAGTTTTGCTAGTGTTCCCACAAGACAGGGAACTGACCTACAGGGTTCAAGATGGATTATCAACTAACTGGAAAGTCAGTCTGAGAAGGCTGCAACCTAGCCCTATTCTGCTGGCATCGTCAGAGGAGGGTATCCATAACCCTCAGCTGCAGTTGGGAGTTGTTCATTATTTGTGTCTATCAGAGCCCCAGTATTTCTTTTTGCTCAGGCAAATGGTGTGAATTAGGAGTAAAATGCACTTAGTCGACAGCTGTGAAAACTTAATATTTTAGTCACCTTCCCACCATTACCAGGAAGCTTGTGGCAGAGGCCAGGAGAAACCCAAGGTAGAATCTTCTCTCTAGGTATGTCTTCTTTGGAGTAGAGTTGAAGCAATTTAAAAATTGTCCTCCCCTGCTGTTGCAACATCCACAGCTACCTGTTTTAATGCCCCCATCAAGAGTTCAAGTCTGCTTCAGCACAAAGTTGGTGGTCTTGTTTCACACTGTCAGCAGTGAATGTAACTCAATTGTGGAGGCAGAAACCTCCAGCTAAGGGATAGTAATGAACAGCTGGTGGGTAGTAACTGCTAAAATTGCTACACTGACTTTTGAAGCCTCAGGTGCTTTAATTTTTTCTTCCTGCATTTTTCTGCCTTAGCTGTCATATAACTTCCATTTTTACCACATATGAGACAAGCATCCTACAGAGATTAGCGTATTTTCTCTATGTATTGCTGGTTTGTTCTCAGTGTATAGTGCCTTCTGAAAAAAATAGTATGTAATCAAGAACTGAAGACTATGCTGTAATGCATACAGTCAAGGGGAGTAAATTAGTGCTACATTAGGCTACCCTTGTCCCTGAGTGCTTACCTTGACCACATTTCAGGACAAAAACCTGTCATTTCTCCATGCATCCTTGCTTTTCATGGCAGAAGTCTTGGGCTTGTAGGTAAGAAGCATGCTGTAGCATTGTCCCCTCTTCATGGGAGTGCCAAGAGGTGCCCTGGAGCACACAACAGCATCTCTGGGTCACTGCAGCCGAGGAGCACCTGGACTGGTTCCCCACGTGGCATAAGTCTTTTCTCCTTGCTGTAAGCGCATAATTGAAACCAGACAGTGCACTACTTCATGGAGGTCCCACCAGGGAAGAAGGAGCAAACACTTCACTAAGTAGAACAAACGATTTAACTACAAAGAAATCCTGAACTAAAAAATGCCGGCTTTACCTCTTGATGATTGTCCTTCTGCTACTGTCCCTTACACTTGCCTTCAGCAAGCCCTTGCCTCACTCTACAGTGTTTCTGCCATGGTCTTCAGTGATTCTGCCATTTTTAAAATCTACCCTTTTTGATCTCCTCTATCCATCATGCTGCAGATTTTATTCCCTATAAATGCTTATTTGTGTGCTCCCCCAGCATTCACCTCTGTTCAAAATGATTCTTCACAATCTGTAGTAAATAATAGAAGGAAGAATGCCCTATAAGCAAATGCCCATTCTATATATGTTTTCATATAATTTAATTACAGTTCTTTTGTGCCTTGAAACTTGAAAAATCCACATTAATAACACATCTGTGGGGTTACAGAAGTACATCTGAAAGTACCAATTCACTTTTATTTGCACACTATACTGAAGAAGCAAAAGGCCTGAGGCAATAGAATGCGGAAGACTGAAATGGTGTTTGCAGTTCAGTCTGCCCTTGTCTTTTTAAAATTATTATTGTTCTCTCACACAGTAGCCCTATGGATTTGTTTGTGCCTTGAATTGTGAGCTTCCTATTTATGGCTTTTCCCGAGTTTTGTCATTTGCCTTGCTTGCAGAATCTGACTGCGAAAGCTGCAACATGCTTCCCCTGTGGAGCAATTGCAAGAGTTGCTAAATATTATGAGCACGATCCCACAACACATCTGGCAGTGCACTACACTACATAAGCTTGTTACCTCTTCGTATGGGGGAGGCCCTGAGGAAATCATCATAAAAGTGCCAAAAGAATATCAACAGATGACATCTGGAAAAAAAAAATCCTCTAATGAACTGGGACAACTGAGAAACAGGCTGAATAGAAACAAAAAGTCTTCATGCAATAAGCAACTCCAGCAGCTGGGACATTAAGAATACCATTAAGAATCACAGGACTGAAGATAACATTGTGGGGATGCCAGAAGTGAGCAATGGATGAGTTGGAATGAGTCATGTGTTTGTGAGCCCCATTCCCTGTTAGTGGTGTACTTACTCATTCAGAGTTTATCTTATGTATTCTTTGTTACTTTCATTCATTTTAATCTGCAGGCTGTAAACATATTTGTTATGAAAAGAATAAAATTAGACAAACTCTGTGTGAAGCCCCTGAAATCTTGCTACAGGACAATTCATCACCTTCCCATTCTCATCATAAAGGCATTGCACCATTTGTTATTATTAGATAACACAAGAAAGAGAGGAAAACAGGGGAAAAAAAGAGAGAGGCAACACAGAATGGAGTTGGGAAAACAGACAAAAGGCAGATGAGACTTTGTGGTGGTGCTGGAGGACAAAGAAAAAAAGAGGGGAGACATGGGCATGACAGAGCATTCAACAGGTTTCCTTTATAAAAATATGTTTTCTCTTGCCTCACTACATTTCCTGTTGTGATAAGGTGAGGCTTTTGAGTAATTTTGAATAGTGCCATGGCAGTGATTATCAGAATGGTCTCATGAGTACTTTTAGCTAAATAGTCTTCAGAAGTTCCTAAGTCCATTTTGTCAGTTCAATGGGAATTTTAATTGACTATTAAATTACAGCATTATACAATAAAGACATTACTGCACTGCTACAGAAATACCAGCAAATGTGCCATCAACAGAAAAGGCGATTCTCTTCTGTGGGTTTATCGGAACTGCTACAACAGCACAAATAGCCTGGAGCAGCAGTAATTGAGGATAGAGACGAGCTTTCCAAATACCCTTTTCCCCAAAACATAAGCAAAACAAAGCAAAAGTCCAATCATTAGAGCATTAATTTTACATGATGGGGCAGTTTCTCCCTTCCTGTTATTGCATATGTGATAGGTCATATTTTACTGTGTGATATAGAACGACAGGCTGCACATCTATACAACAAAACATAAAAATTACGTGACTAAGCAAAATTGCCATATGACGACACTCCACAAAACCGAGCTGCTTTGCATGTATTTGCTTTCTTTCTGATTTTCAGAACAAACATGCCAGTAACTACATCGATTTAAGATGCGAGGATTTTTGTCCTCAGCTGCGCAAGCTCACAGGGTGGGGCTGAACCCCAGTTTCCCCAGAGCCCTGTCTCAGCTGACGGTTCCTTCCATAGCAGGTTCCTCCAAATGCCACCACAGGCAGGAATGAGCCTCACCATTCCTCGTGGGCTCTCTCACACGCACAGCACAGGGAGATGTGGCAGTGTGCCAGGCATCATGTCAGTGATAGTCTGCACCAAAATCAGCACACGGCTGAGGCCAGTGAAGTTTACCATGGCTCTGCTGTCCTGTGAAAGGTGTATACCACAGTCTGAACCAGCATGAGTTGTGAATAGACAAATTGCATTTTGAAGGAACAATGCGTTCACAGGAATGTGCATATCACAAAATCACATTAATCAGCTGAAATTGTATTTCTGGAAATCACATAAGTGAAACAGCATTTCTCCACCTGTGTTTTTACTGAAGTTATGTTAAGAAGCAAGTAACTTTCCCTTTAATCATGAGTTTTCTCATTAGACAGCAAAGAAATTGCGAAGAAAGCATGGTAGACTCTGTTGATGAGCAGTATAAAGACCATACACAGGCCAAAAGCACGATGAATATTACACACTGCTGCTGGTCTCAAAGGGCTTTATTAAAAACAAAAGCATATAAAGTAGTTCCTGAATAGGATGATTTTTAATTGTGTCCTCTTGGGAAAACTGTACAATGCAGACTTGCTTACTTCCCTTTGTAGTTTACAGGGACCTAAGAAGCTCTCGACAGATTCCCTTTGGTCTAAGACAAGTTACTGCTGAGCTTCTGGACTCTAGTTAAGTCTTAGTGACAAATTACGTTTAGCCGAACAGATCAGAAAAAAACTGAAAGTTTATTGACATCTTTTTTACACTAAAAGAAAAAAAACAAACCAACTAATATATAAAGGGTTCAATGTGATGGCTTCTAGTTCTGCTTTCTTATTAGCCTAAGTCTCTGAGCATAGAAAAACAGCAGTGTAAAACTAGAAAATAGAGATCATTAAAACAATACCTGCAACATGCCTGACTGCAGTGGGACAGGTGACCAGCCTGCATTGCTTTACAACTCTCAGGAAGTCAAGTTACTTGTTTTCTTTGGTCTTTGTACAGTCCGAGGCTTCTTGAGATGGATCCAGAGAGCGGGCAGCTGGGCACAGTTCTGCAATGCCACACTTTACACCCCTACATTGTCTACAGTCTGTGTTCTGCATGTAGCATAGGCAATGCATAAGGAAGGTTGGAAAGAGGAAAATTTGTAATGATTGTGGTAGCTGAATAACACAGGGAAAAAAAACCCTGAACCCTGTAGGAGAAACCCTCTGCTAAACAATCGGAAGCACCAGTGGAGAGGATGTGGCTTAAATTTTGATCCTGCCTCTGTGCCATTCCGGATTTTTTTTCCTGGACTAGCAGGGGATGCTTCCTTCCCGTTGGGATTTACAGACTAACATCTGTAGCAAGATCAATTATTTATCACAAAAGATAACCAAAGGAGAAAGAGCAGAGCCCTCCTCTACCATCCCTGGCTTATTTCACAGCTTTATAGCTAGTGCCAGACAAAAAACACACATTAGACAAGCAGAACTCTTTCTGTGATGATTAGGCACCCACTTGGAAAGAGGCAAACCAGGCTCCAGTGACTACTTGGCAGAAAACAGGACAAAGCGCTCCAGCTGGGGGGCCTGGCAGTCGGCGGTTTATGTTACTGAAGCCTCTGTGCCAAGAGGTCTCAGTGTGACAGCCTGTAACAGGCCAGCTTCTACCAAAACCAAGGGAGCTCCACCCATAGGCACCAGCTGAGGGTCTGCCCTCCCAATTATTTATGTTTGCTGTGATATGGTAACGATACGGCACATTCCCCTACCATCCCGTTGCCTTACATTGATCTCTCAGATGTTGTGAAAGATGATGAAAGTAGCAAGATGAAAGAAAAAGGAAAAGTTCAAAACAAGCTTACATTAAATATTCATAACTGATAGTAATTACAAACAGAAAATAGGAAATAAAGTAGTAGTGATTATGCAGTGTCCCAATCATCTATCTGCAACTCCCTCCAGGAATTTTTCTCTACAGAATTCTGTTGCTGGAGTTGGAAAGTAAGCCAACCTTTTTGGCCTGTATCTTTGGTCAGATTTTGCTACTTCATTTATCTGACACAGAAATGTAGCCTAGTGTGACGAGTTGCGAGTAAAAGTTTCTGCTCTCTACTAAAACATATGATGAAACTTTGTCTTCAGTAAAAACAAGATGGCATCTCAACTTTGCAAAACTTTTAGATTTCAACAGCTAAACTGTTGTGTCTGTCACTTCAGATGTTAGATGTCTTTTTTTGTGTGTTCATAAAAGGGACTGACTTCTAATTAGTTTTCATTCTTATAGATAATGATTTTAAAATTATTTCTGCTTATTAATGATAACTTGGTGATTCTGATTGGCCATTGTTAAGTCTGCTAACTAAACTCTTTAGAAAGTACATGTTTAAAAGGTTGTTTGTCAAATATAAGACGACAGCATATGAAGAACTTTATCTGAAGGCTTCTTACACATGTAAAGCTTCTATCTATTTCATGTAAAAAGTAAAGAACATATTGACTTTCTGGAAATTATCATTTTTTCAACTACGTAAAATCACACGTTTATTCCATTCTATCTGTGTTTCTGTAGTGTAAAAGCTGGTGTTGCTTAACCGATATTAAGTACCAAACACCACATAGAAGAATCATGAAATACGTCCCAGGATATTCTTACAGGTTTAAGATATGCAGGACTGCTGGATTTGGATCTCATGTCAGTGCTAGAAAACAAGGTGTTCAGTCAGATCAAGGGTGAAAAAGTTTGTTGAACTCCAGTATTAGTTTCCAAGCCATAATAGTCCTCTCAAATTACAGAAAATCACAGATAACTCACGCTGTTACTACTTTGAATCATTTTAATGTTCCCAAGAAGAAGTCTCCCCCTCTGATATGAAACATCAGTTCATAGAAAAAAAGCATGACTTCTACTGCCATGGTGAACTTGTCAGTTTTTGCCATCTGAGTGCTCCACTTAGCTTTGGAGACCACAGTAGCCTTGTTAGGTTTCTAAGGCGCCCTAATTACATATATTTGAAATTGCAGAATGCTTTAATTTAAGCCAGCACACAATCAGATGCTGTGCTTTCACAAATATTCAGAAACATCATCTGTCAGGATCAAGAGTAATTGAACTGATATCTACTGGGTTTTATCTGCAGCTTTACTGCATAATTTTTCGTTTTCTTTAGAAGGCTTTAACACAAAGAGAGAACATGCCTAGAGTCCCACAGAGGTGTTTTGACATTAGGCTTAATAAAACATGAAGAACTCATTAATAAATAATGTTCTGCTAGGTTAACAAATAAAGCTGAATGTATTCACAAGACCCAGAAGTAAATCACATCGTGCACGAAGCCAAATAACTTGTTAAAGTGATTACAACGGTCCCATTTCTTCAGTGTGTTGGGCGCAGCCTGACACAATATTGCACAAGTAAAAAACACTGCAGCATGTCTGCATGCACCTTCAATTATAATGTTACTTGTCAATTTTTATTTGCACTCTGTGGGCTTGAGGGGTTTGTAAACAAGCATTCATGACAGTGACAAAGAGATATTTATATGTTGTTAAGCTTTGCTGAGAGAGCACTGCTGTCTGGAGTTTCAAAGGAAAAGACCTCTTGTATTCATTGAGTTATGCATCATCCCATTCCTGTGTCAAAGCTAGTAGCTTGATGCATTTTACTGCAGACACATTTGAGTTACAGCTTTCAAGGCTGTGTCAATATTTCCATATGTCCTTATTTTCCAAGGTTAAACATTCTGGCAAGTTTTGAATCAAGGTCTGAGGAAAGCTTCTAGCTGCTGGGGTCAATGACACAACTCCTGTCAGCTTCACCCACACCAGTATTTCACGTAGAATCCAGAGTAGGACTGTGGCAACATTAGGGTCTGGATTCGCCTTCTGTCGTGATGACTCTCAGTGAAGGGCCTAAGTTGGGAGCTGAAGTCACCTTAAACTCTCTCTATAATCAATGCCAAGAGATGAATGTTTCCAGAATGTGATTCAGATCCGGGCTGCTGATTACAGAATCAGCTTAAAATGAGCAAGTTCTCAATTTAGAGACTTCTGCTACGTGCTTATGCTTCTAGGCAGGAAAACTCCTCAGTCCCTCCAATGAGGCCAAGGAACAGATTGTACAATTCAAGTTTGGGCCTGTGAGATCTACGCAGTTTGCCGGGGGGGAGGGGGGGGGAATGTTTCCTCATTTTATTTTTAGTTTATATTTTAGATATAGTCATATTCTAAATAAAGGAGTCATGATATTCAGAAACAGGGACAACGAATCCAAATGCATATCTTCAAGTCTCCACCACACTTTCTATAAGCACAGAAATGCTACATTCATCTGTGTTAGTTCACTATCATTTGTAAGCAATGCAACTGTCTTGGAATGAATATTGATTTTAAAAAAAAAAAAAAAAGTATTTCATGCCATCTATTTACTGAAAAACCAAATTCCAGCATATTTAGAGTGCTTATAAAAACGACATTATTTTTCACGCCTGACTGGGCTGCCAGGTTCCAAGAGCTACTATGAATAAGAGGATCGGATGAAGCTGTAATATCTTGTGAAAACGACTTAAAATCTCTGATATATTTGATGAAAGAAACAGCTATTTAGGTGAGGCAAATCCATCTTACCATGTTTTTTTTTTTTAAGAGAAGATATTAAGAAAATAAACTTCAGATCCATGCCACTTTTAGTACACGAAATAGAAAAGAACTGAACCTTTTCATCTGAGCCACAAATGGGGTGATTTTTATGTGACATTTTGAATTTTGCAAAACAGGACAAAAGTGGAAAAATTTTTTTTTTTTTTTTTAAATATCCACAGATTTAAGCTGTTCAGGGGTTTGAAATGTAAAATAAGCATCTGTGATATGGGACAGTAAGTAGAGGTGGATAAAGTGCATGGCCCATTTATTTTCCATGTTTTTCTTCCATTTACCATCGAGTATAATTTCTATCCATGATAACATAACAATACAAATGCATGAGCACAAGTCAGTGAAAACTGAAACAGTGAAGTATTTTAGTAAGTACACTTTCCATATGTTATCCTATGGCTTCACAATCTCTGCTGACTTGATGCTGGGAAGCAAACTTGGTGTTGGTTACCTCTGAAAATGAGACACACGTAAATTTTAGAATTCAGTCTCTGTTCCTTTTTTTTTTTTCCTAAGTAAAGCCTAAGAGCTCAAACTAGGAAAAACTTGCCCATGTTCTCAGGTGAGAAGCACGGGATTGCTGACAAATTTTCAGTGTCTGGTCAACGCAGAACACAAGTTTTTGGAGGTGCGAGATCTGAACTGCCTGCAGAATATGAGAGTTAGCTGAATACACAGCACAGCCAATACAGCAATGCTTCTGGTTTGTGTGATCACAGGATTTGAAGTGACAATCTTTCTTGCAAGCTAAGATATGTGTGAATCCTCTAATACTAAAATGGGCAGTAAAGATTTTTTTCTTCTTTTTTTTTTTTGTAATTACGCTGGTAGGTTTCTGTTTTCTGCTTGCATTCAGCTATTTACATCCTTCTAGAACAGTGCCAATAATCCAGAAACATATATAAGGACATTGACTTCTGTTCTAAAAGGACATAGTTTAGGAATAACTTAGTGTTACATGATATTGGACAGCAAAATCACATCAGAAAGTTCTATCCATTTTATGTATTTACATAGTTTTAGAATTCTACAAGATGCTAAAAAACAAATATCCAAGATTTGTTTATGGTAAGCCTTATGACTATATGAGGGTGCAGCTGACACTTTCAAACAAGCTGCAACAGATATTCACTTAGCAGTATGTTTATATTACCATGTGATGAAATCACTCAATACATACAGCTGTAAAAGGAAGCGCTTTATGGAAAGAAAATATTATTGCTACCTTATTTCGATGCAGATTAATCTGCAAGGAGAAAAAAATTCAGAGAATAATGTTTGTGCCACACAACATAAAAGTCAACTAGAACAATCAATCAAAAACAATAAGGAAAAGAAAGATATTTTAACTTTTTTTTTTTTCCTTTTGCATTACTAATTTAAAAGAAACTTGCGATTAAATTTTTGTAAACAATGAATAGTTTTGGTATATTTGAAATATTAAAAGGTATTTGAAGCACTATGCAATAGCTGTTAAAGCAGGGATCACTTTGTCAGGCCCATTAAGACAGTAGCTTTCTTGATCTCAATCAAGATACCAGCATATTAATAAAGGAGGAAAAATGCCATTCTCTGTCAGAACAATGAGGAAGGACACAGAAAGCATTTGGCATCCTTTAGTGTACAGACCATGCACTTGAGCTGTAATTCTATTTTAGGGAAGGAAGGAGGATTTAGGCTTTAAAGCAACAGTTAAAAACCTAGGAAAAAAACAGCAACCAAACCAAAATGCATAAATTCCCCAAGATACCCAGTATTTTTAAGACAGGTTTCCTGTGAGTCTCCTAGCAGATCAAAGCACATCAGCTCTCATTACACCTCCTTGAAAGCAAAAGGGTCACACCCCAGCTTCTAGTTTGCAAAGAGGCAGAGGCCGACCAGGAAAGTGTTTTGGGGTGTTCACTGCCCCCAGCTCTGCTGGGACGCCCTGTAGTGACAGGGCATTTTTTGGGGGAATCACAAAAGTAGACTCTGAAGTGGATCAGTTGGCCATTCATTCCTCAGAGGAGCTGGGTTACACAAATGGTCAAGGAAAAGAAATACCCAGATATCTGGAGGAGTCTCCTGTGCCTTTTTAGCTGGTAGGACTGCAGTCAGGATTTATGATTATACCTTATGATTCGAGTGCTGAAACAGGAGAAATTCTGTATTGTTTCCATGCCTTCTCTAACAAGTGCTATCTTTTAAGTACCCCTCTAGGAATATACACACAATTTAGAAAAACAAATGCTTTATTCATGTTAGCAATAAGTACAGCATGGTTGTACACATACCAATTGAATAGTAGTTTTGCATTTTTTATTTTATTCCTCCCAATAACTACATGTTCCTACAAGTGCCTCACAAACGTGCACTGAGTTTTTTACACAGCTTTTAATGGAGAACATTTTAAATAGTTTTCATAAAGTGAATGAAGCTGTGATAAGCAGCACAGCTGGCGAGCCAGTGAAAAGACTACAGGGAAGGAATTAACGGGAGGAAAATGTTCTCGGATCGTATTTTACTTATGAGGCCCAAAGATTAACCAATTAAGATTAGTGCTCCAGTTCGTATATGCAAAATATGTGTGGAAAATAAAGGGTGACTTGAGTACTGTCTGAAAATATCTTTGCTTTTGAGACAGAAATTTCTCTGACAAGTATCTACCAAAAATCAGAACCATGCAATCACTGGTAAGAAAAGTAAAAAGCTAAAGACCTCTTGTATCATTTTACTCCTGTTTACGCCTGAATGTGAACTGGAGGAAACACAAGAGAAATATTGAGAGGAGCACATCTTACTTGAGTCATGTTGTGACCTCGGAAAATCCAGGGGACTAAACTGTGAGTGACTGCTTACAGCAATGAAATCCTCACCAGTGAGACCCCAGAATGCCTTTCTTCTGCTTCCTGTTGAGGGAACTGAGTAAAGCAAAGATAATACTGCCAGTGAGAAGATTTTGACAATGAATACCAACAATTTTACAGTTATTTCTCCTCTGTAAAGATGCTCATATCTTTTCATTAATGTTTGGAACCAGGTTTGGATACCTGTTCCATCCTGAAGTTGGACTCCAGCTGCCCCAAGAGCATTGTGGGTGGCTCCTCCAATTGTGTGCTTGCGTGGGGCATTACTTGTTTGCAGCTTTCATGTATGCTTTCACCTCTACCCACCCATTTTTCATTACTGTGAACTGATAATGTTGTGTCCTGGCACTTCACAGATGGGGGATGTTTGATGACCTCTCAGAGTTTAAATCACCTGTCTTTCACCTTTCTAATACCAAGAATAGAAAGCTTAATTTTAGCAGACACACAGAACTTCTGAAAGTAAAATTCTTTGTGAAAGGACTCTGTCGTGTGTACAAACCCTAAAGGCTTACTGTATAACCAGAAGAGATGCATTATGTCTCTCTCAGGAGCCCTCTTTGCCCACAATGTTTTAAACTGTTTCTTGTAGAAGCTGTCCGTTTGTGGAAAATGAAAAAGTAATCATGGATATCAAGAGATAAAAAACAACCATACCTTTGAGAACAAGATTAGTGCTTTCTATCCAAATCCAAATAGGAGCCTCAGGGACACTGTATTCTTTTATTGAGCAATGTTCTCTTATTGTGAAGAGTGAAACAACCCTGGATGCGATGACTTATACTAACTCCTTAAAAAGCATGCAGAGATCCCTGCGATGAGGCCTTTGTCTTGGAGTCATGGAAGAGTTTTCTAGACTTTGTTATTTTTGCTGCCTCATTTTCTAAGCTCAGTGAAAAGCTAAGAATGACTGAAAAAAACCTGTGTTGCAGATGCTTTTAATTGGAGTGGAAAGAGTTCTTGGTTCATTCTCTGGGGCCACAGCTGAGCAACATGCTTATCCTTGCCTTTTTCCAAGGATGTGAACAGCCTTATTGCAAACTAATGCTTAAAGGCACGTGCCTAGGAATCTTGCTCAACTGGCTGTCTGGATCATTTCTGTCTTTCAACCAGTATTGTCTGGATCTCACCCAAGTTCAATCTCAGCCAGATGCTCTTCTCCAGGAGCCACTTTCCTCTAGGCAGTGCAACATCTTTGTGATGGCTCTGGTTACATCTGTGGAAAATGAGATATACACTTGGGTGTCATCTGCAAAGCCTGTAGCAGCTTAGCCCCTCTCTGAACAGTTTTCTGGAAATATTGGAAAGGGATGTAGGGAGAAGATTTATAGCCCTCTGGTCAGACTGCAGGTGCAGGACAGTGGGGAAAAAACCCTGATTTTACCAGTGTTGTTTTGGGGTCTTATTGAAGCCAGGCTTTGTGTCTGCAAAGCATACAAGATTGGAATGTATTAATTTAGCATCTAAAGGAAGAAGAAAGAGAAATAATTCCTTATCCTTGTCTGAAATTAAAAAGTTCTTGCAAATTAATACAGCCACAGGAACCTTATTAATAACACAAGTAAATGGAAACATGATGCACAATATAAAACTCTCTGGATAAGACAGACAGAATAAAAACTATTGTTTCTTACTGAAATATATTTTGGTCAGCATGTATTTTAAATTTAATTTTACAATGCAGAAGCCATTACTGAAAGAACAGCTTTACTTGGTAATTTTCTTGTTTGGTAAAGCTCGTGTATTAAAAAGGTTAATGTACATTTTTAATGTAAATGTACATTTTTCTAGACTGATTATTTCTTACTCCAATCTCTCCTTCCTCATTCTTAACCTCTTCAAAAAGAAATGATATAAAATAGCACTTTTTTTGACAGTTTTAGTCAGAAAGCCTTACTCCCCTTGCTTATTTTCATGCTCTACAAGATTTGCCATCATAAACCACTTTGCATTTATTAAGAAGGAGTATTATATTAGATGAGGCAATTTAAGTGTATCCCATTTCACTTGGTGAAACTAAGCAGCTTTGCATTATAACTAAGTTGAGGTAATGAGAATATGCTTGAAGCGTGTGTTACCTGGAACTGAAGTTAGCTACACATTCAATACTGCAACCTGTGAGTTTGCAAAACGATGGAAGGAATCCTGCTGTGAGGGAGATAGGAAAATTATTATAATCTGCATTCCTAAATTGAATGAGTATTTTGCTCAGCAGAGGCCTCTTGACTGCAAATAGTCTGAAATTACATCCTGCTGTTTAAACGCTTTTTTTCCAAAGTGAGTAAAAATGCCCATATTTTCTTAAATCAAATATTTTTTAAATCTTATGTGAGCAAAATTATAGAGAAAAGGTAAGCCATATAAGTAAGTCATAAGTAAGTCGTAGTACTTAAAGGGCCCCTATAAGAAAGAAGGAGGCAATGTTTTTAGAAAGTCCTGCTGTGATAGGACAAGGAGCGATGGTTTTAAACTAAAAGAGAGCAGATCTAGACTAGGTATAAGGAAGAAATCTTTCACAACAAGTGTGGTGAAACACTGGAACAGGCTGCCCAGAGAGGTGATAGAAGACCCATCCCTGGAAACATTCAAGGTCAGGTTGGACGAGGCTCTGAGCAACCTGATCCAGCTAAATGTGTCCCTGCTTACTGCAGGGGGGGGTTGGACTAGATGACCTTTAAAGGTCCCTTCCAACCCAAACTATTCTATGCTTCTATATATTCTTCACTTCCTCTTGTAAAGCTGTATGATCAAATTTTTGATAGCAGTGACAAAGTGTCTAGAATACATGGCTTTATACTTTTATCTTAATTATTTAATTATTAGATTGATAAAGCTTATCATCATAGCTCCCTCATCACTTTATTACTGAAAAAAAATCCACGTTTACATGTTTCTTATTTTGTACAAAAGAAAACTGTAACATAGATGTTTCATCAGAATCAGCTAATAGATGAGACGCTGAACATAATAGTAAGCTAAAACTCATATGCAAAGTATCCAGAAAAGAATACACAAACACGAGCAAAAGACTACAAACTAGGAGGCAGACACAGGGAATAAGTTTCCCCCACAAGAGTAGCACGGAAAACATAACTTAATTTCTGCAAATTCTTTATCTCATTAAAGCTAGAAATGATGCCAAAAAAAAAAAAAAAAAAAAAAGAAGGAAAAAGGCCTGGGGATAAGCATTAAGAGGTCACCGTAGTTGTTTGAAGAATCACATTCTGCTGTGTAAAAGCAACAAATACTGCAAATACTTTTGCATTGTGTCCTGCCTGAGAGTCCAAAATGGAAGAGGGGGTGGCTCAGCTTATCCTCCTCAATTCTCTTTTAAGTAATGACCAGTGAAAAGGTTAAAGATAAAGGAATATGACGGAACAACTTGTACAGACATCAGTGCTCCACAGCTAGAATCAGAGGAGGCCTCAGCTTTGCAACAGATTTGTTTATAAATTAAACAGACCAGGGCTAATACTCTTGCCCAGAATGTGGGTGACCCAGTCTCTCACCCACAAGGTGACTGTTCTTAGTTGCTTCCTGGAAACTGTCCCTGCCCTATGCTGCTCACTGAAACCTACCCTGGCATTGCATGGGATTGTGGGGTAAATCATGCTAGGGAACATGTGAACAGATGGGATGGATGAGCAGGAACCAGGGATCAAACTCATGCCCAAACGCTATTTTGCTGCTATAGATAGATGTATACGGCTTTAGGTTTGCTAATGACACATAATGGTTGAGAGAAAGATATGGTTACTCTTGTGTGAAAGATGGTTCTCAGGAGAGCCTGCAAGTCATGCAAAGGTGATGACAAGGGCAGAGACATATCTTAAACACCACCCATTTCGCTGGAACTTAAGGGACCTTATGCTGAGTGGCAGTCATGTTGCTTTGGATTAGGATTCACAGCTCTGCTCTACTTCTGAAGTGGTGGATAGATTACCTCTGGTTTTCCCTCTCACAAAATATATCTAACAGAAGACATCTTTTTTTTTTTTTTGCACATTAAGTCAACCTTTCAAGACATGGAAGGGCAGAGTTCAGTCTTCCCCATGCCAGGGGACTCTCCTCCCAACCTGAGGGGGGAAGTTGTAACCTCCAGGACTTGGTCTGCATGCTGTAGGCTTAGCAGAAAATCTCCAGGATCAGTTTTCAACCTGGGGTTATACCAAACATTCCCACTTCATAAACCATCTTATCTTTCTTTTGGGATCTTCTACTTCATTAAATGCACAATGTTTCTTTTGACTTAACATGCTAGGTTCTCAACTCAGTGTAACCATCATTTAGTCATTTACTTCAGGGTAATTTCTTGCTTTTACTACCTAAGCTTCTGCAGGTCTTGTGGATAAACCTAGCTGCACTTGTGTTCTTGCAAAAGGTAAAAGTCAGTCAGTAACAAAATTCATCATGGAAAATTTGGACAAGTGAAACTCCACTGGATTTTCAGCCAGATAGTATCAGTCAGATAACTTAGCTCATTCTTTTTGAGTCACACTGTTTAAATGAACATATCCATTACCTACCAAAGAAAGTTTGTTCTCCAATCTATCAAATAATGTTTGTAACATTTGTTGTAGCATAAACTACAAAATCCGCAAAAGTGTAAAATAAAGGGGTTATTGCATGATTTTCCATCCAAATTTACATAGTGATATTAATGAATGTGTGCTTTAGTAGCAATACTGTAAGCAAAATGAAAGATACATAGGATCTTCCAGCATTACCTACCCTACTATAGCAAAGCTCTATCAACAACAGATTCTGAGTTTGCAGAACCCATAATCCTATACACTGTATATATTTAACAGTCCACACAAATACATACTACAGAAATCCCCCAAGAAGAACAAAAATTCATGCAGTGAAAGGAGGTGGAGTTCGCAACACTTCTGAGCTCTGCATCTGTGTGGGATATTCACCCCTTAGTGTACACACATGTATAAAAGATGTAATATTAGAAAAAAGAGTCTACACATAAAAGCTACAATATTTGCCCTATATGAATTTTACTTTCTTGGAAAATATTTAGGTGTTACAATGAGGGCACTCCACAGAACTAATACAGCTCTCCTCCATAAGGAATTCTTTGCAAAATCTTGCAACTCCTCTAACTCTCTGCTTTTAAATGCCGGTTGCCATCTTCTTGTTGCTGCTGAACTCTATTACAAAAACTCTCAGTAACTTCAATAGAACTTAGATGAAACAAAACTGTATTGTTACTTTTTTTTTTTTTTTTCCTTCCTCTTCTATCTGGAGTAGACATTCGGTGCCTATGGGGAAACAATTCCTTTTTATGAGGGATGGTATTTTTGTATTCTATTTACTTTATCCAGGGAGTAGGCATCTAGAATGCAAACAGAAATGCTAGCTAGATTAGCAGACAGAAGGAGTTTGATTAGAAAGCTATTATTCAGATGATATCACTAGAATCCCTCCACAAAAATGAGAAAGCAGAACTCAATTCATGTAATTCTAATTGCATCAAGTTTGAGCTCCATCTATTTTAGCTAATAGGTTTCCTGAAACCACTTTAATAGGTTGTGGAGAAGTTTAATAAGAACAAATAGTATTTGTAAAACTAATTATTTTTAAAAAATGGCTAAATCAAATAAGATAAGGTTGACAGAGTAAAACTGAAAAGAATTTTGCCCCCTCCTCCCCCAAACCCAGATAGAGCAATAATCCTGAAGAATACTCTGCAAAAGGTGAAAAACAGATGGCAATCATAGAATAAAATCAAGGTTACGTGACTGTTCACTTTTCTTCTCTACTGCATGTAGCATTATCCACATCATTATAAACATAATTTTTTTTTATAATGTTATGATCGGTGCTGAGAATCTTGATGTATCTTTATGATCTTGCTACTTTTCTTGTCATTTATGTGTCTGAGGCATGACTTGATGTGCACATATGCCCACACACATTCCACCACCTTTCTGAGCATGTATCTGTTTGCAGAATGGTTTCTTCTATATTGTTGATCATGCCACAGAAGAATTATGTCAGTGAATTGTCCTGATGAAGGATGATTTCCTGAGGTGGCAGGGCGGTGACAGACTAATATCCATAGATTATATAATACTTTAACAGAAATCAAGGGATAGAAAAAGTATTTTATTAAAATCCCAAAGCTTCCAGGAAATGTATAGCTGTTTTTCCAACATGTCATGTATGTCTTCAGCATTCCCCTGAAGCCCCACATGTCATCTAGGACAACTAAGCACACAGGTGAACAAACATCTACCTCCTCATCCTCATTGACCGTAAACAAGAATCACCTTGTCAACCGAGGTAAGCAGAACACTCTTCTCATCCCCTTTTTACCAGTCGTAAAGCAGAGGAGTGCGATTACAATGCACTAAACCCAAGCTTAGAAGAAATATCACAGAAATGGCTAATGGCAATCAAGCTTAAAGCATGGGTAGAGCTTGCTCTTGTCAGCCAGCAAGTCATTTAGAGGGCTTTAAGTTGAACCAGCTACTAAGTACATTTATTCCATGGCAGGTAAAAGCATGATCTCAACTATATATGTGATGTCAATCACCATTTTATCCATCTGTGACTATGTTTAAGCAACAAGTTGAAACAGTCTGCACTGTGAATGGTTACATGAAACAGTCCTGAAACTTCAGGCTTTTAAGGAATACACTAACCTTTGTGTCCTTATGCACATCCAGCAAGTCCAGTACATCTACTTTTGAGGAAGAACATTCAGGAAGAATTTAACTCATCTGTTCCAGTGTTCAGTCTCAAGAAGTCTTTAGTCAAGGGATAAAGCAACTCCAGGTATGCAGATGGAAAGTTCGGACATCTCTGCTGAAATGGTGTACAACCTGCTGAGCCTGTATGAAAAGAGAAGACGCTTGCTGCATATTTGAAAAAAAAACCCAACAACTAAAAGCAAACCAAAACCAAATGAAACAGACACTTATTTTCCCTCTTTAAGACTGAAAAGAAATTTTGTTCAGTAGGGCCCCAGAGGTAGTACTTGCCAGTCCAGTTTTTGGAAGTACTGTCTCAGTATCTTGTAAAAATTGGCAGCCTGGAATCTGGAGCTCAGGTTAGAGAGGAAGGGGAAAGGAAAGGAAAATGTTTCATAATAGTAAGCCTCAAACAAAAAACATTCCAGATAACAGAAAATTGCTAATTACATGTATTTTAAGTGGGCTACAGGAAAAAGAATGTTAGATCTTTACTGGCAAAAGGTGATACACTGCACGTGCTACTACTGCTAGTCTGCTGCTTTTTACCATGGACATTGACCAGAAATGTATTTTACAGCCATTTTGTAAATCACTGGAAAAACTACTTTTATGCTGAGAACAATGCCAGACCGATCTGAAGAAAATGTTAATAGTATTTAGAGAGAACTGTTTGACTGTTCTTGTCTTCTTTCTGTTTTCTGCTTTTTTATAATCTGTCTATGCCTTCTTGTTGAAGAAATGGGACACAGACACAAATGTGAATATGCTATTTAATTGCAAACCCTGTACAACATGTTCTAGCTTTAGGCATGAACATATCTACTTTCTTTCAAAGTAAATCAAGCCCCAAGGAATTTGGAATACAGTTAAGGCCTCAAAATCATCAATGCCAATATGACCCGCCAAAAGACATTAACTCTGTAATTATTCTGTTAGTCACGAAAAAATACTTCTGAGTAGAGAAGCAGAATTAAATCAAAAGTTTTTTACAGAAATATTACATAGAATGACCAGTTTGAGCACCTTACAGTATGATGAGAGTCAACAAGTGCAGGTGGCTTTGCACACTTGAAACTATATTTTGTTGGTTTATGTTTGTTGCACCAGTAAAAGATGTACAATGCAGAAACTGCCAAATCTTGTATAAGCCTAGGAAAATAACAGCCATCCTTTCTTTGCAATGAAGTGTTTATTTCACTACATAATTTCCATCTACATTACATAAGCTACTTACTTGGCTCAAGAGCAGTTTATTTCTGACTGCTGTTGCCTGGATGATACCTGATTTACAATGCTGAATTATTTGTGGTTTTTTTTTTTTTCCATCAGAAACATTTATTTGTAAATAATTTATCAGATAAATGGTTTCTGATTGAGCAACTTGAAAAATGTAGGCAAATCAATGGCAAAAGACACCAAGCAGCATTTTATAATGATACAATAATTTGAGCTCATACAATGGACCAAACTGATAATGTCCCAAAAGCCCCCTTTTAATAGCTCAGTTTCACAGAGTAAATGTTCAGCTGAAATAACTAATAAAACATCTCAGCTACTGCTCTGTGAAATCATGCCAGTATCATGAACAGTATCTTTGAAAACTAATAGGTTGCCTCCAGAAAACAAAGAAACAAACAAACCCTCCAGCTCTCCCTGGAAATGAGGTTAATAGTCACATGAAGAAGACAAATGAACTCCTCTCTCAGATGTGTGAATGGAACTTTGGAAATCAAAAGGGTCTGATTCCTTTGATGTCAGTGATACTTAGAGATATGCATTGTAGAATTAGATTTAAACAGTGTTTGCCATCAGTCGTATGTGTGACATAGACAGCAAGTGAAGAAAATGTGATAAACCCTTTAAGAGGGAGCTCTCAAGGGCTCTTGACATATCACAAATAAGCCATGCTCTGAGGTTTTTCAGCTAAGTTGATCACAAGGAAAATAAAATGTATTCTAAGAGCTGTGCTTTGACAATCTTCACTACTTTTGAGATTTTCAAGAAAAGGAGGGAGATTTGAAAGTGCTTTTGGAAGAAAGCTGCATATATACATTTCCCTTCTTTCCTATATGTGTATTACATGAATTAAACAACTTAAAATTTTCCAGGGCAGTACTCAAGCTCCCTAAGAACAATGTTGCTGAAAGTTCTATCATTTTATAGGCATTCTGTAATTGCAGAATGGACTGATTTCCCATCAGGCTTAAGGAGACTAGTCAATAATGTGTTGACAGTATGTAGAATTATTTATAAAATGGATACTGTTCAGTTTAAATGAGCACACATATTCTGCCAAGAATAGATTGTTTTCAAACTTAGTAATAGATAGGATTTCTCTTCTGTTATTTGATGAAATCTCATATTGATTATAAACAATAAGTTTCAGGAATGACAGATCTACCAATAAAAGACACAATTCAACATGGAATATATGCAAATATCAATACATGTAATTATATATAATGATCACAAATGTCATCAATTTACTTGTTGTAAAGAGTTCAAATGAATACATATGAAGTGAAAAATCAAATTAAGTGGAGGAACATCTTTTTTTTTTTTTTAATTTGATTTCTAATTGAACTCCTTTTTTTCGTGCTAATGAGAACACTAAAAATTATTGTTTAGTGACTGTCCATTTTTGATGTGCATTTACTCACTCTACTTAAGACTAGAATTTTCGGCCAATATATCCTTTCAGTCTTCATGGCCGGGATCCATAGGGGTCTCCATGCCACACAAGAGGGCAAAAGGACATGGTATATCCAAACACGTTTAGTTCTTTGACAGAGTAGGATTCCTTTCAACAGACATTGCTTTCCTTGTAAGGGTGCCAGTGTTAGTGTCAACACTAGCACCAGTAAGTTGTGTCACTGTTTTTGCACAAAAATCCTTATGGCTGCTTTCTTTCTAAGCTACATACTCTCAGACATATCCAGGGCATTTATCAATAGAGAAGAAGCAAAATTCATAGGGATACAAGCAGTTCCTGAATGCAAAGACTTAACTACTGTTTTGATCCATGAATTGCTGCTGGGTCCTGGTCCTCTGGCTCATGTTACTTTGCTCCTGGGCTCCCTTTTGAAATGAGCCAGTTGGTTCCCCATGTGTCCTGGGCATCACCCTGGCCATAGTTCACATGGACATCACTCCCCATAGGTGGTAGGGACTAGATCTTGCCAGGCGTGACACCTTCTGTACTACTATGTTTGAGCATAACCCAACCAGCTGTGGTCCTCACATACTTCCACATGCCCTTACAATGCATCTCCTGCCTTTCCTCCTTTCACTTAGCAGAGAAATAGGATGAGAGAAGGACTAAACAACAAGAGAATAACCAATTGATGTAGATGTATCGTTCCTCTCCATTAAGAGAGCAAACCCCTTACTCAGCCACTTGATGACTTAAAAGCATTTCAAAAGCTCATTGAATTCAAAGCAAACAAAATTGTCTCTCATCGAAACTATTCAAGAGGAGTAACCTACACTGCATCAAGGTTTGCACTGTTCCAGGCTGAGCTGGTTTCCACTCCAACCAAGGGCAGCTAGATGCTGCATAGTTATGTGGCTGCACCAGTATTGTGAGCTCGAACTGTTAAAAATCATAAGTCAAGGCACACCAAAAAGTAAGTTCTGCTGAAGGATATGTTTGTTTGTTTTTAATAATGAACTTCAGTTGGAATCTGCTAGATGCATTTTTTTGGTGTGTTTCAAATACAAGAAAGCACTCTACAAAAAAATCTTATAAAAACGGATGAAAAGACAAAAGTGTCCCGATTCTGGAAAGGCAGAATTTAAAAATAAATAAATAAATAAGAAGTGACCTCCTCTTTCTTCACACATGAAAGTTACTCTCCCCTAAATAATACACAAAAACTGGTCATGTGCATACACCTAGTCTGTTGCAATGTAAAATAAAATTACTTAAATTAAACCGTGACAGCTGAATCATACTTGCTGCTTCAATAGTGAGACAGAAGGCACTAAATCTTAAAGGGTACATGTTTTTTCTCTTTTCCTTATCACTGTGGTCTCTTGCAGTAGTAACTACCTGAGGTAAGTCTAGACACCAAAGGTTATCAGACTAAGACCTAATGAACGTTTCTTTATTTGGTTTTAGTGCTATTTTGAGCCCACATCCAGATACTCTAAATTAGTAACATAATAGTTAATGTGTGTCCTTCTAAAGCATTTCGGATCTCAGTATTTTAACTGAAACCTATGTAATAGTTAAGGTGAATAAGTATCAGCCAACTGGCCACATTTCCTTCTAGAGACCGCTGTGAAAATAGTCCAGAGCAGCTATAGTGCTTCCATGGCAGTGAAGAGGCTGTCTTGGCAGCGAGCGTCAGGGCTGCTCTGGCAGGTTCAAGTCACAGTCAGAGCTGGTCCCCACAAAAATTATGAATTTGCCATGGATGCCATGAAAACGCACACAGAGAGTCATAATTATGTGACTGGGGACAAAGAAGAAAAAACCCCAAATACCTGAAATATCTGGGGTTCTCACATAGATTTTCACCTCCTGGCTTCCCTCTGCTCCATGAAAACAATTTTCAGAATAACCCAAAAATTCTGTGCCTATGGTATCTGTCCAACAAGTCTGTGACAAGCAGACTCCCCCAACTTCTAAGAAGCCAGAGCTTCTAGTATTTGTATCTCTGGGGTAAATCTTTCTGACAGATTGCCTTAGGGCAGTAGCATTGGGAAGTCCTCCAGCAGAGACCTGCAGAGCTGACCACACATAGTCCAGGAACTCTTGATGAAATCTGGGAGGAATTTCTATAGATTGCTTCTTCCACCTGCCACATATATATGAAGCACAATTACCCTTAGGGAAACAACCTTCCATTCTCACAAATTTTGACATGCTACATATTACCTATTCAGTCATTATTCAAAATGTTTGAGAAGTGTGAAGCCATGGCATGTCATCATGACACCACGCCACTGGGTTCATCACCAGCTTTTCAGTTCCAAGTTAAATTCTGGTTGCATGACGGAATGAATTTCAAGCAGCTCAGTAATTTGCCACCAAAAAGCTGAATACTAGCAACCTGCATTTTACAAAAGATAAAATTTTTCCTTTTGAATTAAAATTTGAGTGTGATAAAACACAACTTGTACTATTTTCATCACTGTGTAAAAGAGGTTGGTGAACACACTGTGCTAGTGTGTCCACATTTCAAAATAAGCACAAACCTCCTGTTTCTTCTGTTTAGCTGTCAGGCAAAAAGTGGCATCAGCATCCAAATGTGTTACTGTGGTGTCAACCTAGTGCAGGATGTCTACCTTAAGAAAGTTAAAACAAATCAAAAAAGTCCTTGGAGTAAAATTACATTAAAAAAAGGTGTGAAATGTGCAGTAAATCTCTGGAGTCAATAGTCTGAAATAACAAGGTTTTATTGCAATGTGTTTAATAACAAAAACAAAAATTAAAAAATCATGAATAAACTTTCTCAAAGGACTCTTCAACAGTGGTATGTACAACAAATAAAACCTCGTTTATACCTGAGTACTGCTCAAACTACCACAAAAAAGCATGTATATAACTTTAATCCATCATATTCTGTATATACACCATATGTGCAATATGTGTGTATCACATACAATTTATATGGGTTCTTGTGCACCAGCTCTGCAATATTTATCTAATACAAATTGCTACCTGAGACCAGGGTAGATGCTCCACTAAGGTGAATTCAGCACATTAGCACAGCTGTACAGCCAGTTACAGCAGCTGAAGCTCTGGCACATGATCTACAGAAATGGGTCAGTTTTATGAGGAAATCATCAGTTCCTGGAGGAAAAAAATAGTGAACTTCCTCTTGGGCAGACACCTCCCTGCAGACACAAGGCCAATGTGAATTTTCTTAGCAGGAAACCTGTTTTCTACGAGAGTTAGAAAAAGGAACAGCCAGTGGCCCAGCATCCATGCCTGTGTGCAGAGAGCTGCCTTTCTAACACACTGACTTGAGAGACAGTGCAAAAGGGTACAAGGAGTGGATGAAGTTATGATACCACTCATGTCACAGCCCTGGCAGCCGGCATACACTGTGCTTACTGAGAAGGGAAGGTTGCAACACATACTGACCCTTGGCAGCTTTGTGTGACAGCAAGAAGACAAGGATGTCCAGTGGGACTCACACATGCTCATCAGCACACTACAAACTGACAACTCTGTCCAAATATTTCATGAACGCAGTTAAGGTACCTATATTTAAAAAGGAGACAATTGTTATGAAGCTACTTCTCATAATACATGCATTTCTATGTTCACATGTATTTAAATACCTGTATTCATAACACTAATTATTTTTGGGTAAAAGGAAGAAGGTAAAATCAGCAGATATTATGATAAGTGCTATGGAAGTTTTCCCCTTCAAAACCTGAATACATATGAATATCAGCTGCTCCATCCCTTCGGAGCTGCTTACTACGTCTTACCATGTAGTGCCTGATACAATCTGTAAGTGGGAGAGAACAGCTGAAATACAACCATAAGGGTTTCTTCGCTCCTATGTCATGGGTACTCCATCTTTCCTAATCCATGAGCTCAAGTTCACAGGCAAGCTCTTTGTTTTAATGCCAGGCAGTGTGAGGATAGCTGTGTGTTTGGTCCTGTGCCCTATCCTCTTAAATGCAGCTTCCAGTTATCTGGATTTTTTAAAAAGAGGCAAGAAAAACCACCAGAAGACCCATTACTGCAGAATATGGCATACAAGGAGACGATGAAATTTAACCTTAAGAAGGGAAGGCTAATGAGAGACCTTGCTGTGGTCTGCAGTCACCTAAGTGGAGAAAATGGAACCTGACTGTCCTCAAAGGTGCACAGTGGGAGGACGAGAAGCATTGGTCATAACATGCAACACAGGAAATTCTGGCAAAATATAAAGAAAAAAAAAAAATCACTGTGAAGGTTAGCTGGAACAGGTTGCCCAGAGAGATTGTGGGATCTTCATCCTTGGAGCTATCTAAGACTTAACAGGATGAGGTGGAGCCTCCTGCTGTGTGACTGTCTGGCTTTCAGCAGAAGTCTGGATAAGAGGCACCTTGAGGCCTATTACCTGCCAGGGGACTCTGCTGAGCAGAAGTCCTGGTTCCTCTGACAGACCAAACACTGCTTGCAGACCTGCTTCCCACAAAACACTGGGTACTGCTAGGAGAAAAGTGTTTCTTATATTTCTGTGTGAAGTCCACACAGCAGTACTCTGAATCCTGAAACACATTGTATACACGTAACCCAAAGTCTCAGCCCCATCAGCTTTCCAGAGGAAGTGCAGCCTCAGGCAAACAACTTCACAGACTTGATCTGACTTACAAAGATGCACAGCCTGAAGAGAGCAGTAAATACATTGTCAATGCAAGTATCATAATGGCTTATCTTTTCAGTACCTTTGCCTACTAAAGTAAGTTGTCTTCTCATTTGAGAATGAAGCACAGGCCAATTATAAAACGAGTTAAATGTCCCTCCTTGACCACCTTCTTTCCCTAAACTGATAAGCATGTAAATTAGATGAACTATTATTTTCCAGTTCTAATTTCTCTGACTGGACAGCTTATTTGTTTCCTCTGCGTTTTCAGCAGCTTCACATTTTCTCAATGCAAAAACTTTCAGTACGTTTCCAGGCAGGCTATGAAAATGATGTAGTCCTGTACTGAACATCCTGGGATCTGATGTAACCCCCCTCCCTCAAAGGCAGTATCCTTTGATCTCAGTACCTTGCCTATGGACCCTCCCCTCTCCTGGCTGTCGCAGCAGCCGCATGCAACGCCCACAGCTGGTGGGGGAACAGGAGCTTTCCATGGGCAGGCCAAGGGATAGCTGCCATGGGCATGACGCAGCACTGCAGGTATGGATGCACCGTGTATCTATCTGTACAGCCCATAAAAACAGCCTATCGCCACCCAGTCAGTTGTTTAAACAGTCTGAATGACCACTTTTTCAGAAATCAGTTCTGCACTTTGAGCAGACACTGTCAGCCATGAAGAATGCAAAAAAGTTAGCCTGTGCTAACAAAATTATCTTGCTGTTTCCTGGTTTCCTTCACAAACACACAGAGAAAGAATTGCTCTGCACCACATAACAGCCGCGTTTGAGACAGAGCAGCAGTCTTTATTTCCAATTTGCTTTTATGTCAGTTCCCATCCTGCCCAAATGCTGCCAACCATTATCATATTAACAGCAGATTTGAAAAGTGTTTTTCCTTTCCAGAGCAGTATTCAGTCCAGTCTCAGATGACATGGTTGAAGTTTCACAGTGTTCTCCTGTCACGTGTCAGATTAATTAACTCAGCCCTGATTAATTAAAACTAGAAGTTTCTCTTATTCAACCATCTAAAATACCAAATTCCACTGATTTCTTGCAGAGATACACAGGAACAACAATTCCCACTGCAATTTTTCATTATTCTTTACAGAGATACTGTGCCATATTCCATACTCCCACTAGAATTTTACTGATGTGGCTGTACTGACACTGGTAAAATTATTCTTGATTTACTTTGGCAAAAAAGAGATCAGCATCAGACCTATTGGGACAAGAGAGTTCCTCCCCATGGTCATATTTACTTTACTTAAGACTACAAAAGAAAAAATACATTGCTCTGACAGCTTCAATATACAATCATTTCTCATGGAAAAAGAAAAAAAGAAAAGAAGAATTACAATCTGTTCTAAGGTGATCTGCTGCTCTTTGTGGTTACCTGGAAGAAGGAGAACAATATCAGTCCTGCAAAACACAGAGTTAATTCTGATGTTCAGTTTTACATGTACATATGATCTTATTTATCCAATGCTGCTTAAGGACTAGGCAGTTCTGGAAAAATAAATATTTCTTCAGAAAGAGGGGGGCAGCTTCCATTAAAAATCAAGAAAGCAATTGAAATGGAAACAGGGTCAGTTTAAGCTTTTCCTACTTCCCGTGTTATTTCTATGCACATGTGTTTACCAGCTCTGGTAAAAAAGAGGAGATCCTCTAGAACAGACCACCGAGAAATGCTGTCTTTGGCGTGTGGTGTTTCATCAGCTGAAACTGATGGGAAGGCTGGGGAAAACAACTGAAAAAGAGGCATATGATAAATGAGGATTGTCAAGAATAGGCAAGTGAGTGACAGAAGTTGCTTCATTGAGAAAGGAAGATGAATGCTTGAAAACACTTTCTTTACACTTTGGTGAATATCTTCCTCTTTATTTCTGTTAAATA
Source organism: Leptosomus discolor (assembly GCF_034619465.1). Classification (NCBI taxonomy): domain Eukaryota; kingdom Metazoa; phylum Chordata; class Aves; order Leptosomiformes; family Leptosomidae; genus Leptosomus; species Leptosomus discolor. The sequence goes on along the minus strand of NC_141392.1, from coordinate 74,007,502 downwards.
TATCATGATCAGTAATATCTGAAAAACTGGGTTTTTCAGAAGCCAATTAGCATTAGTGAGTAGCCACATTACTTCTCACGCATGTCAGTTTTGGAAATTAAGTGTATATCTTTTGGGTGCTTGGGCACCAGGGTGGTAAGAACAACACATGAAATGAGCAGAAATTGTAAACATTCTGAAATAACGCCACTTGGGATGATGTTTCAGCAGGCTGTGCGGAAAAGTGCTGGAGCTTCTGTGGATGCATAGAAAGTTTGTTTAGCCACAAAACTTGGCCAATAAATAGATCTGTTCTTTCAGCTCTAGTTCGCAGCCATAACATCTCCTATTTAATCTATGAAACTGAGCTACATGATGGAGCCAAGAAGCCAAAGGCAACTCTACCGGGCCTTTCCCAGTAAAAGGCTTCCACTTACATTCCTATGAATACTTTGCACAGAAAGCTTGCAAATGAGGTGCAAGAAGTTAAGCAGAGACTCTGCTAGCCCCTCATTTCAGTATGACAAGCTGGACCTGAAAAGCACTGATTTAGCTCCACATGTGTAGTACTCCACCCACAAGCTTTAAAGACATGCAGAATATGAAGTGTCTTAGGAGTTCTCACCACTGCTGTAGCACAAAATACATCTGCAAATGAAAAACCTCTTTTGAATTAAAATAAGAAAAGAGGATTATTTTTTTTCCCCCTTGTGATAAAGAGGCATTCTTTTCCACCCTGTTCTGGTGACCAAGCCTTCCCCATGCAATCAGGACATGCTTTCTAGGTTTTATTTTTCCTACAATATGAGGTCTATTTTAATTCATTCTTCAATGAAAACTGAAGTTCTTATGTGCTCACTTGACTCTCGACTCTGTAAAAGACCACAAAATATCATTGTGCTTACAATCAAATCAAGAGCACTGGCAACACTGAAAAAAACCCCACAAAACAAAATACCCATCAGCAAAACATCACCTTTTCAAAGCAGGTGCTTAATGGAGAGAGCATTCTCTCGTTTTCTTACAATTACCCCATAAATTAATTTTGGATTACACACCAGCTATGGATTACTGGCAGATTGGGTTGATCCAGCACAGCGTGTAACCCAAAAAGATCATAAATTGCCATTTCCCAGATCCTGAGGCCCACTCTGCATACAGCAGCAGAGACTGCAATGGATGTCAGGGACAGATGCCAGAAAATGGAAATAGTTGTGTGGGCCTACCAAAATGCTAACGTCAGCTCTTGTTCTTATGCTCCCTTTCACTCAGGCTAAAGTGACACTACTGACATTTGGCAAATCTTCCGCTTCTACCTCTGGTTTTCTTGAAGCATCAAGATAAAGGCAACGGGAATGGCAACAGGCAGAGCTGGATTAAACACTGACTAATCATAGACACATTTGCAGCCATGTCCTCTAACCCTGTCCTGAGCAAGTACAGTCTCAGTGTGGGTAGGGACTGATGGATGTCTGAGAAAGGGTTTTAATCTACCAAGTTTACTCCATTTAGTAGGACAACTTTCAGGACTACACAGAAAGAATCATTCTTGAATCAAGGTCTGAGAAGATCCGTGTCCAGAGAGTGCTTACTCCTTTTTCATATCCTTCTCTAGAGACCTGTGGGACAGATGGTTCAAAGGACCTAAACATTATTTCTCCAGAACAGAAGGCTGTGCCCTTGAGCTTGTTGCTGTCACAGCATGCTTATGATCTCCACTTGTGTTTTTCTGACGCTCAGCTTGCCCACCAGTTATAAGCCTGTGGTGACTCATATGGACAGCGATGATTTGCCATCAAATATGCTTAAAATTAGAGACAGTAAAAAAAAAAGAAAACAATTTAGGAGAGACATTTTCCTGTATTTTTGGGGATCAAAATTTTAAACTTTTCAAACTGAAAGGCAAAAGAATAATCTTATTTGCAAATATATTTATGCAAATGAATTATATCTCTCAAATGAGTACTTGGATAGACAAACTTTCAGGTTCAAGAACTCAGGTGTAGCAGCTGTGGTCATTTAATTAATTTCTATAGACATGTTTTTGATCAAACAGATTAATTTTAAAATGTGAAAAATGAACAGAGGTGCAGCAGTTCACCCTACATTCAAAACAATTCCTGCTCAGCACTGCTAATTAGGAAATCCCAGCAGAACAAGTAATACGATACTTCATAGCACTATTGAAAATCTGAAAACCGGCAAATTCCAAACACTCCAAACAGAAAGTCATAAGAACTCCCAGTGCAACAAATCTGTTCTGTATGAAAGCTTTACAGATCTTGTTCAAAGCCTCAACATATGCAAATATCATCACTGCATATAGACTCTGAGCTGATGTAATTTGCCATAGCTCCATGGAAGTCAATGACAAAACATTGATTTCTACTAATGAAGGTCTGTCCTAAAAAATGCTGTGTTCATATACCAAAGAAATGCTTTCCCCCACCCCCACTTTCAAATTCGTTTAGCTTTTCTCCAGGGGAGCAAAAGTGCTGAATTAGCCTGTAAGTACATTCAGCACCTGCACCCTGAGCCAGGCAGAGCCTAAATGCAAGGAGGGCATAAGCAATTCACCACTGTGCCTCTACTTATAGATTGAGATAATCACTGTCATAGAGAGGAAGAAAGGGCAACACAGAAGGTGTTCTGGAAAAGTTTTCAGTTGCCTAGAAAACCAATGACACTAATTTGGAAACAAGTTAGGTAGTTTTATGACTCCAGATACCAAAAAGTTACTAGTATTTAGGAAGAAAAAAATAGTAGAAAAGAGTTTACTTGGCTCATTACTCAGAAAAGTTTTCTGGAAGAAAACTTCAGAGAAACAAGGTGGATTGGAATAATAAAAATAATTTTAAAACTTTCCTGCTGTTTTAGCAGTGGTTTTTTACTCCTATCAAAGTACTATGTTTTTTCTGATATACTGTAAGAATGGAATATAATTTTTCTTAAGAAGAGTGACAAGTGACCCAGTTTTTGAGGTAGCATTCATATCGTTATCCTCTGAGTTTTGTGTTTAAAAGATTATCTTGACATTAGGAAAGAAGCTTTTCTGTATTTTTTCCCCAGTCAAATTTTGAACTCTATGTTCACAGGGAAAACTAAGCTGATAAGAGAGAAGAAAAAAATGTTTCAAACAAGAGTTCCATTTAAAAAAACCTTTTTAAAGATAGAAGTTGCTGAAATTTCCTTTTGGGCTCCATTTCCCAAACAACGCGCTTGTTGGATAACTTATTTAACATTATTTCCTGTCTAGGACTCAAAAGTTAGACACAGTGCGGCTCCTTATGTTGCAGCAATTTTAAATAGGACACTTTTTCTACCCACTGAAGAGAGCAAAGCCCCAGGCACCCGGTGTACTTGCTTACCACTTGTCAGAAGCATTCACTTTGTTTAGTTGGAAGTTGGGAATCTACCAAGGCTGAGAGTCACGGCTATGACCATTTAAAGAAAGCATTTTACTACGTTTCTCTCCTTGGTCATGCTCTTGCACCTTGATAGAACTGGAACTCAGGGCATGGTCAGCTCAAAGAATATTTTTCATTTAAAAAATTTTCACCAGTGTTAAGGGTGCAAAATTTTATTATCAAAGAAAGCAACCTATAAAAGTAGTTTATGCAAGAAAAACTCATTTGCCTGTCCAGACAACAAAATATACACATACCCAATTTTCTCACATGTTTTTCTTTCTTGATCACTAATATAAAGAAGATATCAGTGATCAAAATCTAGCTGCGGGTGAGATTTGAATGAGGTGTTTGCTGCCAGGCTGGATAAACAAATTCAGCTTTATTTCAATGTTTCAAAGGTCCTAGTTGTTTGCTAATTTAATACCTTTTCTACAAGGATGACGTATTTCAAAGCTACTTTTCTTTTACTCCTATTAGGTGCCTAAATCATCCACTGCTCATCATGTAGACTCTGGAGGGCTTACTGCAGTGATTACAACCTACAGAGGTTGACCTGAAATACATTGCAAACAGCTTGATTTAAGGCCAGAAGGAAACTTGTACCCTTCACTTTTCTATACGAGTAACTCAGACATGTAATGTTATTACAGTATTTTTATAGTTTTGAAATGTAAAAAGCCGACTATATAATCATCACTTTCTTTTGTACATAATTATAGTCATTTTGTAACATATCCAGAATGTAAACACAAAAGAAATGTAATTGTAGTTTTCTGCAATAGCTAGTAAAAACAGTTTTAAACTTAAACCCACAAAAATGTTGTCATTCCTTGTGATAATGGTGCCTGAAACAGCAGAAAACAATTCTAAAGCATTGCTGGTTTATAAAATGTATTGATTAAACAGATTACTGAAGTTAGAAACTTCAAAGTTCAATAAGTGGAACATCCCAAGTGATATAAGAAGGGGTTTGCATATTGTCAGGGGAACAAAGGAGCACAGAGCGTTTGCACAAACCGGTTTTGATATCAATAGGCAGAATTGTCACAGCTATGAATCATCATAAAAAAGCACCTGTAATAAGTAATAAAAGACTTCGTAAGACATCCTTTAGTGATTCATAGGTTTAAAAAGAAACAACAACCAAACTACAAACTAATTTAACATCTTTTATCTTATTTTTCCCCATCAGAAAAATACTACATAACACAGAAAACTCAATTTACATTTTAGTGTCCTATTGTACGTGCCCTCAAAAGAACAATAATTGTTCTCTTTTCCTTTAAGGTTGCTATGAGTTTTTGACAAAGTATTAAGACTAAAACAACCCTAGCATTTCTTTCATTACTGTCGCTGGATTGATTTGATTTAAAGATTAGCATTCACTGAATTGCTTCTACCTTTTTTTGGTGATAATTCCATAATATCACTTGCATTTTATCTACCTTTTTGTTATATTCTCTGAATTTGCTTTCATATCTTCAGAAAGCAGATAAATAACTAGGGAAACAGTATTCTAGTTATTTCAGCTTTTCTCATCAGGAGGAAAATTGACACTTTTGTGTGGAATAGGTAGGCTCCAGAAATACAGCATATCAAGCTTACCACAGTGAAGTGAAATGCGACTTGTACAGATCTAGCAGACAAATTCTATGCTGTGTACCCATATGCAATCTTCTGCTTTGTCCACCACTCAAGCTGCACCAAGCAGGGAACTGTTTTACACACACTCATATTTTCAAAAAGGAGATGAGGCTCCAAAGAGGCTCCGTGGCATGAAACAGAGCTGCATGGTGGCACGCACATACAGTCCATGGACCAGGGGAGCCTGGCTGATCCAGCAGGTGCATCTATGAGGTCCCCAAGGATTTCTTCCCCATCATCCTAAGGGAAATCTCAATTCCAAGACCAGATGCTAGAAACAGGCAGATTTGCAAGTTTGGTTTATCTAATATGACACTTGAATACATGACAGAACTGACTGATGAAACTAAGTAATGACAAATTTTCTACTATTGAATTTTTCTTCTTTTAATAAACTAGGATCTATTTTCTCATAGAAAGTGCAGAAGCTTTGCAGCAGTAAATAATATATAAGCCAAAATATATTTCTTATTCACAGATGTGCTGGGACTTTTTGCATGATCTGGTTTATCTCTTCAAAGCAAGCATTTAAACAGTGAATACGCACTTCATGAGATTAGTTGTCAGATAGCTACTTCTTTCCTTGTTCTGGACCACCTTATCAAAAATTCATAGAAAGGAATCCACAACCTGATGGCTTTTAAAGACAGAAGGTAACATTATAGTTTTCCAATGCAATCTGAAAACATAGTAATTCTTCAAAGAATTTTCCAAAGTATCAGTATCAGTGTGAACGTCCAAATGTTGTATAAAGCTTTCAGTCACAAACATACCTAAACTCTACACTCACTCATAATCATCAACTTTGTGTTAAAAATGAAAAAAAAATCCCCAAACACTCAACTTTCTCCTTGCTATCTTATCTTTGGGAATGTCCTAGGTTACAGTGTAAAATGTGCCAAAAGGAGAAAAAAAAAAAAGTATTCTATTACCATCTTCAGGAGCTGTTGAGACCAGGTGGGGCGGTGCTCCCTGCCTCCCCCCTCTGGACTATCTCCTGTTACTGGGCACAACAATGCCTTATCTCCTGACCCATCGATAACTCGCTCCTGGGCCATCTCCTGTTATTTGCCCATCAAGGAACTGCCTCAGGACTCCCCATCCCATTGTGAGACGCTCAGCCCGGGGGGAAGGAGCCAAGCAGTCCGTGCCAAATAAAAACTGAGATCTCGAACACCCTAGCAGCCTTCTTCCACTGGATTCCCAGAGGAGCTTTTCCCCCCACTGGAGTTCCAGAGGACAAGAGCTACCTACCTACCACTGGACCTTCGGAGGAAGACCAGACCCTTTTACCTGATTGCTGCTTCCACAGAACTACATCCATCGCTTCAGGAGGACTGCAGCCACCATCTTATCGGACTGCTACTGCCACCCTAACAGGGTGTCAGGTTGTATTCCTGACTCTGTCAGTGTAAACCAGTGGGTTGTTTTGTTTTTTCCCTGCCTTGTGTTATATATATATATATTAGTAAAGAACTGTTATTCCTATTCCCCATATCTTTGCCTGAAGGCCTGTTAATTTCAAAATTATAATAATTTGGAGGGAAGGGGGTTGCACTTTCCATTTCAAGGGAGGCTCCTGCCTTCCTCCACAGACACCTGTCTTTCAAACCAAGACAAGGAAGCATAAATGCATCAATGTCCCAAGCTACAATGATTTGGAAAGTCAGGGCAAATGAACAGTGCTAGAAAGACAGGGCTTTCTGGTTTAAGGGAGGCCATTATATGAACACTCATACCAGCTGCATCATGTTACTGAGTAAGAGGACAACTCCGTTCAGCTTATTGTCTTCTATGTTTCTTTTTGCTTGTGATATTAGAAATGCAGAGCTAACAATTTTACTGTTTTTGTATTACACCTATTTGTCCAGTAACAAACAATTATTAAAAAATACTAATGAATCCCTTGCTAGCAAGTCCTGTGCTCTTATGCAGTAATGAACTTGCCTCTTTCCTGTATCTGTAACTTAGGGTATTATATTCTCCAGGAAGGTGGAGCTGCTCTTAATCACCCCCTAAAGCCAACATAACTTGAGAAAGAAAATCATCCCACGTAAGGGAGTACACTGTATGGTAAAGAGTCAGGCTGTTCTGCTAACTGCTGTCCTTGCAGCTTGCACACAGAAGAGCGGACCATGCTCAGAAAAAAGTGATACAATGAGGTGCCAGCACCACATCTCCAGTTGCCCTGTCAAGAAGATTGGCTGACACCAATCATAGAATCATAGAACAGTTTCAGTTGGAAGATACCTTCAATATCATCAAGTCCAACCTTTGTCCTAGCTCTATCGGCACCATTAAACCATGTCCCTAAGTACAACATCTACCCGTCTCTCAAACATCTCCAGGGGTGGTGACTCCACCACCTCCGTGGGCAGGCTGTTCTAGTGTCTGACAACCCTTTCAATAAAGAAATTCTTCCTAATATCCAGCCTGAACCTCCCCTGGTGCAGCTTAAGGCCTTTTCCTCTTGTTCTATTGCTTGTTACTAGGGAGAACAGACCAACCCCCGCCTTGCTACAACTTGCTTTCATGTAGTTGCGGAGAGCAATAAGGTTTAAACTGCTACTACGCACAACGCTACTTTCTCTGCAGAGCGCTGGCTGCACCCATGCACCTGGTCATTTCCTCCTTGCACAGGACAGGTACATTTTTCCTAATGCTACATAACTGTCTTGGTGTAGCTTTTTCAGGCAAAGTGCTGACACAGCAGTTCTGCTTGTGGATCTACTCAACCTACCAAAACTAAAACAAGGGGTGTGTGTGTTTCAAAATACTCTAACCCAAAGACAACTCTATTTCTTTATAGATAACTGATTTCAAAACGGCACTCTTCTTTGCTGCTGCTCCCATAGATAGCACATGACAAGCTCTGTGACAGCGATTGCAATCCCTGACGAAAACAGTGGGGTTGTTATCTGCCCTTCAACAGTGCACTGCCAGTGGGAGCCTATTTAAGTTTGTGAAACATGCAAGGTCATTCACTCCCATCACACTTTTATTTTCAGATTTCTCTGGGAAAAAGTTTTCTTCACTTCTATTACTATTCTCCTATATTAATATTAAACTATTACTCTCCTATATTACATTAAACTATTCTCTACATTAATTCAGCAATGAAACTTCTCCAGACAAAGGAAGAAATGTGGCAATTTTAATTTCAGTCCATTAACTACACATATTACTTCTACCTTATCAACAAATATCTATTACTTTGCACAGTCATGCGTTAATCTATATAGCAGCCACACAGGAGTTTATACAGTCATCTTTAGCACTCCATAGATATGTGTTTTCTATTACTACTGTACTGAGAAAGCTTTTCTCCTTGGGGGAGCTTCTAATGTGATATTTAGCTTGATTCCTAATGCAGCTAAGCTCCATTAAAACTATGCACATGGACTCAAGGGCAACTGTAAATAATGCAAAAATAGATCAATAGCATTCTTGAATTGTTTATGTGTAATTCTCATGGAGCTCTTACATTTATGATTCCAGCCACATCCTGTGCTGTAGGTTCTGACTGGCTGCTCCTTCCTGGTTGTGGCAGGGACTTCAGGAGTGTGCGACATCAGCATTGGTCTTATGGATCATATAGAAAATATAAGGAGAATTGCACTCTCTCTATATAAATATATGTAAGAATATATAGAGGATATATTCTCTAGAATATATTCTTCTCTAGAGAAGAATAAAATTAAGGACAGAACATAAATAACACACCTTCAGTGTTGCTCACTCTTGTGGGGATTAACTTTGTGATCCTCTTAGGTGATTTTGTTTTATTTATCCAGCCTTTCAAGCATAAACAGACTAGGGAAACAACTATGATTTTTTCTAAATGTTAAAAGAAGCAAACTATGTTTCTATATTGTACGTTACGTCAGTAGACTATGCATGTTTATCCTATGCTAGAAAAAGGTCAACCATTTATTGCAAAAAATATTTGAATCCACTTTTAGACCTTAAATTTACAAACCCATTAAGTAATAATAAATATTTTGTTCTTAAAGTACGTATTTTTTTTTAAAGCTAGACTCCTATGAACAACCCCCTTTAATAATCTTCTAAAAGTATTCTATTCAGAAATAATTCTGAATTGTGCAGATGTCTTCCTTCTCCTCCCCTCCACCTCCTTTCTGTTTATCCGTTGTGATTTTTCTTGTTTTCTTTTTCTCCTCACCAACCCCTTTTAGGAATACCAACTAAAAAGCTACTTTTTCAAGCACCAAAATAAGCATGATTTTGAGGAAAACAGCTCCTTGCAGGGTTCTAGCAGTATATTTTGCTTATTAAATAGTAGCAAACATTGCTGATGAAAACTCTAATAAGTAATATTAAAGCATTAATACCATGAGCTCAGGGTTTTGTACAACATAGCAAACCGTATGCTGCAGAGCTTGGGATCTCTTTCCAGCTGTCAGCTGACAGTATGCCTGGGCTCCTGCTAATTGGCAACACACCAGGGCAAACAAGTCAGCTAATTCCAGAACAGTGAACTGATTAACTTTGGGTGTATATACATATTTATAAAGAGTGTGTTGCTTTTGTCTCAATAACCAAAAATGTGTTTAGTTTTCAATTTTACAAGTTGTGGACTACAAAATTATTAATAGCATAAAAAACCCAGGGGTAATTTTTTCAACTAAATGTTTCAAAGCTGTATTAATGTCAAAAAGAATGTACATGTATGTAGAAAACTGGGAATAATCAGTTGTTTTATCATTCCTGTTTACTCATAAAAGCATCATAATTACCTTTAAACTACATTTGATAAAGAAAATACAGACATTTTACAAGAATATATTTTCCCTATTTTAGTACTGAAAAATTACGTTAAAATAGACTAGTTTTATTTTCACTTTTCGCCTCCTTAAATTCATAAACTTTTATCATAAAGCCATAAACTGATAAAATCACATCTTTTTAGATTTAGACCATTGTAAAGTATTTACTTTGATTATCTTTATTGTAAATATGAATGATCAAGTCAGCAGATGCCACTCTCCACTGCCACGTACACTGGGCAGTCTCTTGGTTCCACAATTTCAAACCTAATGTTTGAAGGGCTCAAGATCCTATTGAGTAGTCAGGAAAGTGGTTCTACTTTATGACCAGGATTTTGTGATTTGGTAAAGAAAGAAAACTAAAGAAATGAAAGAGTTGGGAAAGTAAAGTAACGTTGACAGGCATGCTGTGGGGTGGCTGCGTTAGAAGCTGTAGATGGTGAAGACAAACTGCGGCCTAAAGCAACTTCTAATTATATTTTGCTCTCATGCATACCTTAGAAACCAGAATGTGCAACTTTTGATAGGCCCATGTAAAGTTCATTCTTTTTCATGACTATGCTGTGAGCAACTGTGGTATATTTCTAATACATCAATATTGAATAACGGATGCATAAAGAGTACTGAAAGCAGAGGCTGGAACCCCATATCTAGCTAATGGCAAGAGTGTCTTCAATTTTAAACCAGAAATGGGTGTCTGGTATTTATTCTTCTTCTAGCCCCACCACTTTTGCATTCTTGGTTTCAGTGTGGTCCAATTACAAGAAGGGACCTGGAAGATGCGTTCACAAAGTCCTCCATTGGTCTGACGGTGTTATCCTGGTAGTGGAAGCTGTGATTTTAAATTCCCTGAAGATGGAAATGGCCTTGAGTTTTGGCCTCCCACTTCCTAGCCCAAATCAATAGAACACATCTGTCGTTCCAAGTAGAATTATTGTGATGATACATGGTCAACTATCATTAGCTTTTTTATTTCTGAGAAAACATTATCAGACCCTATTTTCTTCTCAAAGGTGGACAATAGTGTTTTAATCTACAGTTTGCTCTATGTTTTATGATGACATTCTCTATACACTTATTAGTGTAACTTAACAATGGAAAATCAATCAGCTTGAAAATAACTAAGTTCAATTAGCCAAGAAGATTGGAGACATTATGCTTCATTGTTATAGGTCTGAAGATCTTCCTCTAGGAATACCTGTCCACCATCTCTTATAATTTAGACCAACTCCACATTAAGAAACAAAACTTTCTGCACCAAGTCCTTGCTACTGTGAGTTGTCAACCACCTTTCTTTCTAACATGTTTTCTTATTGGTGAAATGATAAATGTGACAACTATTTTTTAAGTGGTTTGGGCTTTTTTGCCCCAAATCTAGTCTTGATTTTACACAAATAGTTCTCCTCTTGGAAATCATTATGTCCCTTCTGAACACTGTCCACGCTCATTAAATGAAGCCGTTATATAGTACAGCTTGCTGCTATGGCTGCAGGCAGGAGCAGGAATCCTAAAAGATATGTATTCAAATATTAAAAGATGATATGCAATATTTTCTGGTTCCTGAATTAGCAAATCAACAGAGGAAAGGCTTATGCTTATATAAAGTATTTCAGCTTGAGTGTGACAACATTAATTATCCACTGTAACATGCTGATTTATAATTATGAAATCAGTAATTTAATTGGCATCTAATGCAGTAAAAACATTCCTGCCAGTGTTATTATCTAAGTGCCTGTGCTTGATGCTTTCAGACTTAGTTAAGCTGTCAAAAAACATCATTCTGTTAAACGCTTATACCTGCAAAACTCGTAAAAGTTTTACAAAAATGTTTTTCAAGGTGCTACCACATGACTGCTGAAGTTACTATATACACATTTCAGACAAACCGGCCAAGCTCACTGCTGGTCATCAAGCACATGTCCTACTGTTGATAGAAAGAGTGAATATCTATACTGCTTGGGAACAGAAGCTGCCACTGAATCGTGTAAAAAAGATTGATATGTGGATTACTGATTATGCCAATCTGACCGTCAGAGCTTCATTCCTGGATGCAACTATGTGTTGGCATCCATGTGTTTGTAGGTTTGTGATGAAGTAGTACGAACTACAGATTAATGTAGCATCCATGGAAAGATGAGAGTAGCCACTTCAATGAACAGAGATGAGCAGTACAAGAGCTGGGATCAGATGAGCCAGTAGACTATACTCGAGGAACTGTATGTTAAAGAGCCTGGGGACTAGTTTTATTCCCACTAGTCCTTTCACTCCTGAACTAGAGATCTTAGCTAGAACAGCAGGTGGTTCTTCAACCTTGTAGACTTGGGTGAAGGGCCTGATCTTCAGAGAGGGAGTCACACAAAGGGAATATATCAGAATAACCTTAACAGGACAGTGATCTGCATGAGTGATGCTCTGTCAAAGGAAGAATTCAACTTAAAAACTGGATACAGCAGGTGGTAGAAGGCAGGGAAGAGAATGAAAAACCCAGTGCTGTAGTCAGTAAATCATCCTACAATGGTTTCTTAGCCCTACTCTACATGACATATTGTGCCTGTGTAACTATTTCTGTGATGGAAGGGATTCCTTCTACTGAAATTGTTTTACCTCTCCAGCTGCTAATGGGACTGAAGTACTAGCACTCTAAGCAGTTCATTAAACCCTATGGGAACAAGCCTGGATAAGCAAGATATAACTGATGACATAACAACATGAGCTGCTGAAATATTTAGGCATAATTTTCAGTTATTGCATACTGGTCTTTTTCAGCTTCCTGGCACAGTTGAAGCACTGCAACTGCTGAGTGTGGACAAGGCCATTTTCTCAGGTCATTTTCGAAGAGTGTCAATTCCTTACAGAATATGTCATTTTGATATAAATACAAGTATTCTAGTAAAAGCTGCTAAGCTAAAGATAGCTATAAGTATATCAAGAAAAATATAGTATTACCAGGAGCATGGCCTCTGAGGATTCCTGAAGCCAGATATGTAACTCTACATTAAAAGAACCATGTTGTCAGATGTGTGTATATGGAGTAGGATTCAACTCACATTAGCTAAAAGCTAAGCAGCAAATTTTACCGGCGATCCCTCTGCAGCCAGTGGAGACTGGCATCTCCCTGGGGTGGTCCATCCTTTCCCAAGGTAGTGTTGCGCAGTGTCATTGCGTTTTCTATCATCAAGGGCCTTCTACTTGCAGCTCTGAAGCCTGCCTTTCACTCACAGCTCAAATGTCTAATTGAAGTCACCACGGCAGTGTTTTCCCAAAACTTCATGGCAGTATTTTCCCATTGTTATTCTCTCATTCTCTTGCATCTGCAAGCCTCAAAGTTGTTGTTGTGGCAAGTTTTTATGGAAAACGATTGGTACCGGAGTAAGAGTCACCCTTCTTTCATCCTTTCCATGCACTTTGGTTACTCAGTGGACCAAATATAATGCAGGCGAACAGCTTAACTAATTGCAGCACCTGCACCCAAACCTTGCTTCCATCAGTACTGACAGCATCAGGCTCATAAACAACTGACAGTTTGAGCATGTCTTGGAGACATTCATATAGTTACTACAGAGGTTTTTGTGTGTGTGTCTGTGTGCCTGTGTTGGTAAACCACCTGCTGCTGATGGGACCAGGGCCTGGGGCTGCTCAGCTGTGGACTTTGTCACTTCTCTCCCCTGATGGCCGCCAGGGATAGTTTTCACTTTTCCTTTTCTCCCTATCCTCTTCTGATTTCATCTTTCCCCAAAAGCTACTTTGACTATCAATGTATGCCACCAGCTATGGACCCTGCTGATAAATCTCTATGCACATGAACCTGTCTCCTTTGTGTCACAATAGGTGACTGATATTTTTTAGACACCTGATTTTCTGACAGTTGGAGTTAGGTCAAACCAATCCCACCCTCAGGCAGTGCTGGGATGGAGGGAGCTGGCAGAAGCCCTTTTCTAACATCTGACTTTTAAGTACTTAGTTTATGTGCACAGTCCTGAAGGCTGTAACCAATACACAGTAGCAACAGGATTATAGCCTATGCTGCGAGAATATCTTAATTGTTCATGTTCAGTCTTTCCAATATTTCCCACAGTTTTCATTCTGTTTGAAACTAAGCTCAGCCTCACAAGCACTTTTAAGTATTTGGTAACATTAACAGACCATAATCACAGAAGAATTGCAACTGTGAGAAGCAAACTCTCTAGTTTAGCACTTGTAAATCAAGATTCCTAGGCTTCTTTGATCACTATAAAAGTAATTAACGGCAACACAAAAGAGAAATAAATAAATAAAAATGTTATTGAAAAACTAAGCTATTATTTAGACAATTGAAAAAACAGGATATGCAAAAGAATGTGGAATACTTAATTCCATTTCTTTGCGTATTTTCATTATCAATTGTCATTACTAAGAAGACTCACAATGGAAAACATCATCCCAATTTTTAATCACTTTAAATACAGATTTGTGAAGCGTCACATAATTACCTTTTATTCTCCCTTTTGTACCATAAGAATGATATAAAAAGGGCTATTTTTAAAGTAGCATACTGCAATACATAACGTATTTATAAAACATTAACTGTTAGTGAGACTCCTCAGAATAGTGATTTGTTACACATTGTCTAAAGAAAATGAAGCCAATTCAAAGCAGTTACTGCTGCAAAAATACCAACTGCAGCACAGGTTACAGATTTCAATGAGAAACTGAACATCTTTAAAATAATAAGAAAGAACTGTGAAGTACAAAAAGTTTCAGATTAAGTATGCAAAACACAAAAGCCTTCAGTTATGGTATTTCAGACAGCAGGCTGACCCACCAGCTTCCCAAACCAGGAAGACAGTAAGTGAGACGTAGCAGAGCAAATTAGCAACACACAGACATAGTTATGTAGTTTCTGGACAAGAGCTGATTCATATCCACTCAAGAGAAGCCTGGGGAAAAAGCTAGCTTGGCAGAAGTAGTCTGTTAAAACATTTGCTTGCTCATTTTCCTATTAGATATAATCCATAATTTAGCATTAAGCAGTTTGTTTGAGATAACTCAATGTTGAGAGTGCCCATAACTTTTTGTGAGTCTGCTGATACGTTTTTTTAAAGAACTAGCTTCCAGGAGTTTTTTTACTTGATTGTTGAGTTATAATTGTTAAGCATATTGCTGGTCTCAATAGCTGTGCTAAAATCTGAAAATATTATCAGAATGTATAAATACAGAAGGCGAATAAAAACAAATGCAAATGTTGTTGGGTTGTTTTGACTTCTTTTTACATCATGATTTTTGAAGAGCAAAGCTTAGGTACATGCTTATATGCTTTGCTAAACTTGAGCTGAAATCTGGTGTAAACCAGGGAAGTGATCTGGAGTGAATAGGACTCAAATAGAACTTAGGGACTGAAAACTAAGGACATTCTCAAAGATGTTCCTAGAACTGGGACTTGGTCTGTCTGTTGCACAGGCTAATTTAGATTCTACTTACCTAAAATACAACTCAGCTACATATTAATTTTTTTTTTTCAAATTGTTCAAAGAAATAACTGAATAGGTCAAGAAATAAAATGAAACAATGTTCCAATATAGCATGTGTCTGAAAATAAAAATAAGCTACAAAGTATATAAGGAAAAAGTAGCTTTCATTTATATTAAAGGAAAGTTGGTTCACATAAATAGTAAAAGTGTATTAAAGCCAAGGGAAATCCTGTACCATGTTCAACAGCATTAAAACTGACATAACATGAATGATTGTCAAAAACTGAAGAGATCTGGCAATGTTAAGAAATATTAAATAGGCAAGAGATTTTTTATAATCTTTTACCATTTTTGACAGTTTATATACCTAGAAAGAAGGCTCATAAATAGTTATAAAATGCAACCTATTCAGTTTTGTTTCATATTCTCTGAGGCACTTCAGCAGCAATGAAAAGATGATTTGGGCTCAAGTAAAGGCTTTTGTAATAGCTGTCAACTTGGCCAAATAATGTTTTGAGCAATCCGGACAAGAATTTTGACAGTATACTTAGTTCAATACAAAATTAATAAAGGCAATTCAAAGAAAAAAGGTTTTTCTTAAGGGGGGAGGGAAAGAGAAGGAATCTGCTATTCCCATACAATTTTTGTCTTTCTTTCTTTTCTGTTAAGGACTAAACCCCATTCATTTTGATCTACAAGTTCTATTTGGATGAACGGCTGTCTAAGGAATTAGGCTGTGTCTGAGACACCAGTTTCTGAAACAAAAAACAGTCTTTTATACTGAGCTATTCATTGACTTGGGGTTATGTGAACACTGCATTTACGAGTTTGTTCTCTTCGATTTGCATTTAATAAAATATGGTTGACGTCATTTCCTGCTTTAGCCAAGTGACACACAGGGGTTTTTTTAATCCAAAACCACTCCTACTTCTTTATTCCACTATCTTCCATCACTTGCTAATTTCCATTCTACAAGAAGAATGCACTCAGGGGGGAAGCAGTGGCACCAAAACTCCAACACTGGGTCTTAGATTAGTTGATACAATTTTTATCTGACTATTAGGACCAACAATGCCTTGGTATTTATGGAAGATAATGATATATCTGTTTGAAAGAGATATATATTTGAAAAAGAGGATTATAACTATAAAGTCCAAAAATTCTCCCCTCCCTGCTTTTTGTAGAATATAGAAGTTTTGGAAGATCAGAAAAAGAAAAAATGATATTAACCACAGAAGCTTTTATAATTTAGCAAGACAGAGATGATCAGCAAATGATACTGTATTGTCTGAAGCTGCATTTGAACTCCAAAACACAAATTCTCAAGAATGTGCACACTGTAAATACACAAATTGGAGCAAGAAAAAAGAAATTTAAATTGCTAAGGCCATGCAGATCAACTGCTCCTGCTGTTAGCATTAGTGATTTTTCCTTTATTCCCTAAGGGCTGATTGGTAACACTGTACACCACCAGTAGTTTCCATTGACATAGTGAACAAAGAAGCTATTCCAAGACTCAAAACTTACTTTCCTGTTCAGAGGTGTGTTTGTATCCACTAGATCACATTCTTCAGATAAAACATTTTCTGATGACTTTTACAATATAAAAATTATTCCAAAATACTATAATCTGGACACCAACAACCTTGAAAGGAAAACAAACATAATCACATCACTCTAATAACCACACCAAAAAAAGCATACACAAAACCTCAGCCACTGAAGAGGTAAAGAAAAAGGTAAAATCAAAGTAGTGAGAGTTGTAAGGATGTGAACAGAGTGTCTCACATCAAAGGTATGTTTGCCACTCAGGTACTTGAGCTAAGAAAGATCTGCACCTCTGGAATGGAGATGTAGATGAGTCGGTACGGCAGTGTGCCAAGGGCAGCTAGCCCCATGTCTCCCTGTGCCACTCAGGGGCAGCTGTACCACCCATGGGATACAACCCTACATAGAGCTATAAAAGCATCTCAGCTCACCTGGGATTGATGCATCTTAGTAGTTTTTGCTGAAAAAGGCAGCTCAGTCTGCAATTTCACATGTTTTTTTCCTTGTATTTGTGTCTATCCAGCACATTTCTTCCAAATCTGCTGGTGTTTAAGCCTGTGCTATCTGGATGACTAAATAGGACTGCCTAAGATATAGAGTTTCATATGGACCAGCACTTCTCCCATTTTGTCATGAGGACACATGCTAAACCACTGATAACACCTTTTGCAGTTCCACAGTTTCCCCCAACTTCATTCCAGGATGCCAGAATAGGGAAGCGCTATCACAAGTCACCACAGCAACTCATATTTACCACATCACAAGAATCCATAAAAATATTCTTCCAGAAAATGTACAAGTGCATGCAGAGAGCAGCCAACATTGCTTATTTCTGCTCAGCAAAGTGTCCTCTCTTACCCTAAAGAGAGCACCCTGAAACTGTGGCAAAGTTGGCAGATGGTTCTGAGGAGAGGTTGCATAGTCAGGGTCTCCAAACTAAATGAGTCTTATCCCAAGCTTTATTAATAAACACAGTTTATATGGGCAGACAAGGGAGAAGAAAGTGCTGTTGACATCACCTGTCTCAGAGAGAGACAGAATTTTTAGGCAACGTGCCCTAATGGGGTCTGGTTGACACGCATCTCTTCAGTTATGTAATGACAGCCTTTAGTTATCTGACTCACATCCTACCTCTCAGTGTTAGGTATGAATCAAAGCCATGTCTGGTCAGAACACATTATCCTTTGCCACTGAAACACCATCCGATGGAACAAGAATTATATAAACTCTCAGAGCTTACATTTTAGGCAGTAACACGTTTTCCCTCAGTGGTAAAAAAATAGTCTTGAAAAGTTGAAAGTAGAATTAATTACGAATTTACTTGTTCATGTAGAATAATCTGTCTTTAAAATAGCTCAGCATTGAAATTGCCTCAAAGGCAGAAACATCTGCTGTAGAGCACAAGCACATACACCCTGGCTAAAAACAGAAACCTGAGATTTTACTGTTGATCAGCTCTGCCTTTGCTTGTACTTAGCGTTGCTGCCCAATTGCATTGCAAACACTATAGAAGTTTAGTGATTACTTTGAGTGGCACCTAAAACACAATATGCAGGTAGGACGGGTATGTGGATGCAGAAAACTAATGTCAAAATGCATTTACATGAAATGACACAGTCCTGAGAAACCTGCCTCTTCAGCACAAAAAGCTCATACATACATAGATCTCAGAAGGATTGTATTCAAGAAACAGATGGAAGTTTGCATATTTTTCAAAATGAAAAGGGAAGCAATAGAAAATAGCCTGCAGAGAGCCAGACAATCCAGATAGTTCGCCAGTAGCTTACCACTCAGGGAGGAGAAGGGCAGGGATGAAAAAAACCCAACAGTGTGCAAAATCTGAAGTCACCACAATATAGCTTATTATTTGACATTGAGATTGCTTATTTTTCTTTACAAGAAGGAAGGGAAGTTCATCGTGACAGAGTGAGAGACACTAGCTGTGCAACTGAATACTGCTCGTATGACTAATGACTAATCAGTTAAAAGGGGCCTGCAGCAGGGAGTGAGATTTTTACGCAGCCTCTTGCCTTGAAATGGCAGCTGGGCTTGTTTCGAGACTGTAGAATTCCAGTGGAGTCTTTCATACCAATGTGAAAATACATAGAAACAAGTAAATACACAAATATGCCATCTACAACCATTCCTTGCTACTTGGAGGTCAGTTGGTGATTGTGGGTCCCCAAGAAGTGTTGCAGCTTTGCCGTTGTACCATGCTAAGCCAGCAGCTCCCTCTAAGCTCCAGTAGCTGTGTTTTCAACATGAACAGAGCAATGAGGACATGTTCTCCTCGTAGAGGCCTGTGCTCTTTGTGGTTTCTAACCCTACTCACAGTAACAGGGGGTGAAGGCAGTTTCACTAGGCAAATATTTATGTGTTGGACAGGCTCACTGGAAATTTATTGTTGTTTGCTGTTCTAACCTCCTGCAAGAACATACCTATTAGAAGCCTATTACAGCTTTCAGTACACCTGCACAGACTTGTTAGAGTCAGCTCCTGATCTTCTGGGATCATGGAGGGCCCCAGACAGTGCAAAAACATGGATAACACAGACCATATGTAATTGTAAGTATATATAACTAAAAAGTAAGTGGGAAAAGAAAACTTAACAACACAGTATTGATTGTGGACCACAGAAATCCTGAGATGTGGAAATGGCAACTTGCTTTGGGAGGATTATGATACAGAGCATTACCTCACCCACGGTACAGCTAACTTGCAAGCCAGATAACTTCCCTATTTAAAAGCAAATTTATCGAATTTAAATTATTGACTTACAATCAGGGTAACATAACATGTCTTTCCTGATAGCTGTAAAGAATTGCAGCTATCTTTCTCTCTCACTGTACATAATGAAGGAAAGAAAAGAAGAGAAAAAACACTTTTATATAGCTGAATATCAGACTCATATTTTGCCTCTGATAACAAACAGGAAAATCCATACAAGATTAGTCTTTTTGTGATGTGCACCTGAGAAGCAGACAGCAGAATTTTTTAGCATAACTCACTATTAGATTATCACTTCCCATGCACCCATGACAGGGACAAGAAGAAACAACATCTGTGCTTTTTAAATAGCTGCAAACTTAGAAAATCCTTCTAGAAATGTGGAAAGCCAAGGCCCCAGAAGGGCATAGAGCTTGTACAAAGCATTTTTAGGTCTGGCTGATTTAGGTCTGGCTGTGTTAACAGCTGACTCTATTAAATCAGACCAAATGACCACCAGTATAGTCCTACCCCATCACTGGTTAAGGATAAAGAGACCTGGATGTCCCTAGCTCTTCAGCCTGCACAACAGCTCCACTACCTTTAAAAGGGAATGAGTGCAGTACATGCAAGTGAAAAAGAATAGGGAATGATCATAATTAGCAGTGGATTTACACAATCCACTTCCTGATGAACTGGAAATCAAGTGCAATTCAAGTGCAACCATTTTGGAATTCAGAAAACTAAGTCCTGAGAAAATTCACACAGAAAGGATTTAAACAGCAATCAAATCACAGGCTATGGTACTGAGAACATAATGGAATCTTATTCATTGGCAAAACAAACACAGAGGAAACATGCTGAAAAGCTACATTAACTGATAAAGTGCTAAGGAAAACATTGCAGAATAAGAACAAAGGAGAAACTTATCTGCAGCTTTGCAATACTATTTGCAATACTATTGCACCATAGTCCTGGTGATGATGGTAATTTAAATATGGTCAGGAAGAAGCAGAGATATAGTCACTGGCTTTATGTTTTTTTTTTTCTTCCCTTTCTTTTCTTGTCCATTACATCTTCTGGACAAATGAAGAGGAAAGCCCCCAGCCGAGGAGTTCCCCTGTGACACAGTTAGCTCAAGTGCTTTCCCCAAGTCCCACTGGTGTAAAGGAACATATTGGCAGGGAAGGGACATGGTTATACTGTTCTGGCAACCTCCATCTGGCGTATTTGTCCCAGGGGTGCTGCAGACAGCTGGCATTAGTTTCAATAGGCAGATTCAAATCTTTCTCTGGATCAATGTGTACAAATCAGATCTGTAACTCTGTTAGTTCCTGTGCTCTTGCACCAGACAGACTTTGCCACAGTTGGAAAACACAGGGCTTTGTCTTATTTGTTCACTTCTAAACCTAAAATATCCATTATATCGCCAGTCACTCAGCACCATCTTGCCATCTTCGTTGTCCTTCTAGCAGAGAAAACTGAGTTTAAAGCCCTTCAAAGCAGATCTATCTTAATCTGTCCTAATCTGCTGAAAAAGAAAACCGTAAAAATATAGCTCAGACCTTACAAGTTCGGGATATCTGAACTCTCAGCAAAAAGACCAAGTCAGTTAAACTGAGCTTCTTCTTCCACTGGCAGTGCTGAATGCTGACAACAGACTGGATCAATTATCCCTACAAGATTCCCCATGAACAAAATCTAGCTGAAATCATACCTGAAGAACCTGTGTGCTACCTTAAAAGTTTTAATGAAGTAAATTTTCAGAAAAAGCAAAAGCTGTTACTTCCTTCTTTATCCCAGTCATAGTGAATTCTTATTTTTGTTAATTAATTTAATTAATTTGATAATTTAAATACATATCAATTGAGCAAGGAGTCAACATATACGAAAATAGCATCTTATCTCTTATATAAGATGTTCATTACAAACTGTATCATTATTCAAGACTGTAATGCAATACTATGGAAACATGAACAATACAAATGGCCAAAAGTAATAATAAAAAAGAAGATGCTTATTATCTATTGCAGTGAAATTTACTAGCAGGAAGAAGTCTAGCAGCAAAGAGACTTCTTTTACAGTCCTACATCAGGGGCTAATAAACTCTCACCCCAATGCTGCAGACATTAGTCCTTGAGAATAGTCCCATTGAAATTAAAAAGTTTCAAATGTTCTTTTTTCATTAGAGGTCTTTTTTAGAAAAAAACTTTGAAATTATTCCAATATCTAAAGCCATTGTAGAGGACACAATTGCTGCTTCCATGTGAGATTTCTTCTAACAGAGAAGGGAATTCAAGAGCTGTCTTTTGAAGTTTAAAAAATGCCTTCATTTATGTAAAACTTGGTAATAGTATGAATAATGATACAGAACTAGATAGCAAAAATATTTTAAAAATAAACGTCAGGTTTCCTTCATGCTGTTCTATGTGCCTATCATTCTCTTAACAGTTACAGATCAGCAGAGCACCAATTGAGCACAAATTCATATTCTTTCATGACTCAGCTATTTAATGTGAAATTAGTGTCAACTATTTATGTTACAGTGAAAAATAAGAACTTGCTTGAGAAGCTTCTATGTGGCATCATAGCCAAATTTCATGTGGCAGTTTTATTACTTAACATTTTAGAATATTATGATCAAAAGTGCATTTGCTCTTGAAAAATATACATAAAAAAAAAATACTCCCTTTTCTTCAATCCCACCCTTCTTCCCTTATGGCCACCTGGGAAGCTGTTAAAGTTTGACTCTTTGGTGAAAAAAAGAAAGGAATGGGATAGGCTTCTAGATCTATTTGCTGTAGCAGGACAGGGGACATACAGATTTTTAATGGTGTGTTTCTTCCATTATCCATAGCCAAAATAGGATGGATTCTCTAACAGAATTTTGTTTTCTCCCTCTCTGAGACAGTTTGCAGTGAGACCCTTGAACTGCCTCTCAGCTAGCAATATGTCACCTTTCCAATAATGCTGCCATCAAAAGATATGTCCGTTAGAACTTCATTGTAGAAACTGGACTTTAGGGGTGTGTGGGTGTGAGTGTGTCTGTGTAAACCTTAAAGTGGGGGGAAAGGAAGAGAGAGACACAGATATAATGTAACCAAAAGACGAAAAGGAGTTATCTTACACAAAGTGTTTTCCAGAAAACATCAAAGCTTGATAGATGACACCTCTTTCTTTAGGATGCAAAGGTATTTGAATCAATCTTAACATTAGTTTCTTTTATTAATCTATGTTAAAATAATTCCTCTACATATGCCAGAGTTCTTGAATTTTTTCCCCAGATAAATAAAGTAATTTTGACAGAACTGAGGTAACAATTGCAATGCAAGTAACTTACATATAATATATCTGATCAAAAACCCCTTGCCTTTGTTGGGGACAATTTCATTGACCTCAGTGAGCTTTGTCTGAGCTCCAAAAGAGATTATTGAAGTGTTTTGATTAAAAATCTAACTAAAATGTGGAAAATTAAGACTTGAAAGGGACGGGTTTGTAGCTGCTGTAGATTTCCATAGCTCTATTGACTTCAGGAATGTTTAAATAATTTATACTAGCAGATGATTTGCCTTAAAAATTCACAGACGACTTTCAATCCCTTTCTATTACTCTTCCACACTGCACAGACCAGAGTTTGGACAGTAAATATAAATGTATGGTCAGTACTTTGACTTTTCTTTTTCTTTTTTTTTTTTTTATTATCAGCTATTAGAAGATGAACAAGTTGTGTGCACATTGATTTCCCACTGTTCTGTATGTGGAGCAGATGAAAAATCTATATCACATCAAGTGTGTTTTGGAAAAAGATGCACTCTGGATTTTAGAGCATATAATTAGGTCAAAAAGGCAGCCTGGATAGCTGACTTGTCTGGAATCAAAGAGCTTATCTGGAAACAAATTGAATATAACTTGTAGACATTTTCATTGACGAGAGGACTGAGTATTTCAATTTTGTGTATATTTTCATAAATCAGTAGGTAGTAAAACAAGTAACTTGGGGATCCTTTTTTGAGAGGTTAAGATGCAGAACTTTTGATTGCTATGAGTTACTGTGATAGGGAACAAAGAGGTCTTTCATAAATCTACAGAGAACAAAGATTTGAGGGTGCTGGTAGAGAAAGATTATAAAGCTGGGAAGCATGCAGTTTTATACCAGAATCATAGAATAACTTAGATTTGAAGGGACATATGGAGGTCAT
Organism: Leptosomus discolor; assembly: GCF_034619465.1. Taxonomy (NCBI): domain Eukaryota; kingdom Metazoa; phylum Chordata; class Aves; order Leptosomiformes; family Leptosomidae; genus Leptosomus; species Leptosomus discolor. Next base: position 73,983,782 of record NC_141392.1, on the reverse strand, counting down.
CTGGTTCAACTCCCTGCTCAAAGCAGGGCCACCTTTAAAGTTAGATCTTACTTTGAATTTAGATCGGGTTATTGAGGGTAATATGTAGTGAAGCTTTGAGTATCTCCTAAGAAGCAGCATTCCCTGGCCTCCCTGTGCAACCTGTGACATGCTTGACCACCCTTACTTTGAAAGGATCAAAAAATGTTTTCCCTAATATTCACCTGGAATATCATCATTATAACTCATGCCCTCTTGTTTTGCACCTTTCAGAGGAGCCTGGCTCCACTCTTCCTGCTATCAGCCTTTCCATGGACCTCATGTGTTCCCTCCTCTTTATAATTTTGGTGGCCATCCTCTGGACTTGCTCTACCACATCAACATCTTTCATGTACTGGCGGGACCCAAACAGGACACATTTCTACAGGTGAAGTCTCACAAGTGCAAATGTTAGGGAAATAGTCACTTTACTTGTTGAATGACTGCAAATAACTTGACAATGCAGTCTGGTCTGTAGTCAGTCTTCATCACTGCAAAAGCACACAGCTGGCTCAAGTAGCCCATTGCTGACCATGCTCAGTTATAACCTAGGTCCAATCTTTTAAGTGTCTTGGACTCAATTTTAGGTGGCCCTTTGAAGGCTCTGCATATGTGGTTGAGAAAATACCTGACCTCCAGGTTCCAGCTCATCCTCTAGTCAGCCTTTCTACTTGTGAGGGGGCTGTTGCTTCAAGGGAAAGGTGGAAGGATGTCTATTACTGAGTTTGCTTAGCGGAGTTTTTAGCTTTTGTTATGACTGTAAAAGAAAAAGGTATTCAGATGCCTTTGGGATACAGCTACGTTTTAAAGGACATGGAAGGTTAAACTTTAAGATATCCACAGATTATTAATTCTGCAATAAACTGCTTTCCTATCCATCATATGGGGCATGAGGTTTCTCAAAAGGATAGGAAAAAGGGAACCTGTTGTCTGTAATATGTGCAGGATACTCATACAGACAGTGGAAATTGGATGTGCGTTGATATTAATAAAGCGAAAGAAACAAGTTGGAAATGCAGATTACACCACATCTGTACATACCACATAAGATTATGCAGATTCAAAATTTCTGCAGCTTTTCAGATTTTTTTTATTGTTCTTAAGTGTTCACATAACAGATAAGTAACAGTGAGTTCTTTCACCTTTGTACGGTGAGATAAAAACATTTCTTTCAGAAGGGAGCACTGCTTCTGTTATCTGTGTCTCTGTCACCTTGAGAAAAGGCTGCCAAAATACAGCCTGTGTGAAATCATGTATTTGTGAGATCATTTCGAAGCTAAAGCAAGTTATGAATACTGTTCCCTGAATATTACGAGGCAAATCCTATTGTGAACACACAGAATCAACAGTTCAGAAACTACACTGGTTGCTAATTTAAGGGATGTATTTGAAATTCTAATGCTATAATTATTTAAATCCAGACAAACTGTCTTTTTCTCTGTAAGCTTTTAGTAGAGGGCTTGAGTCAGTTTAAACTGGGTTATATGTTAGAGGGATCTGTATTTAGGGCTGCTTAGGTCACGGAATCACTGTTCAGATTTATAATATTAGTTTTTTTCACCCATAAAATTATGTAGTTTTTTGTTTAACAACATAAATATGATCAAAGACATAATTTATCTCAGACCTATAAAAGTTTTTAGCAAGCCAATCCATATGATGTTGAGATGACCTACCCACTTGCCTTCAAAATTTTTCAAATAATTAACTACTTAAAAAAAAAAGGCTTTTTTTTTATAAACCTATAAACATTATTAGACTCTAAATGATGTTGAGAGTGATCTAGTTATGTCAGAACACCTCTGTTAGTATCAGAAATATTTACAAAAGGCTGGCAGGTAGACCTGACTGGTAGACCAAATGTTAGTTGATAGTGGAAAGCAGACTGAAATTCATAACCTCATCTGAAACTCATTGAACTTCTTATTTTGAATCTTTGAAGCCATCTAGCTCAACAGGCTTTAAATTTGCCTTATAAAAGACATTATTTTTTAAAAAAACTTCGCACTGGGGTATTTGTATTATGAAATAGCATATTTAAGCAATGCATGGTATACATCAACAGACACTTGAGTTATGATAAATATCAGTAGAAGGCCATCTACAACACTATTTGCTTTGTTGGAGTATTTTAGTGTTACTAGATGCAGAAAGGTCACTGTTACAGGAGAGTCTCAAGAAACAAGCACCCCTTCTGACAGCTCCCCGCAGGCAGGTGTTCAAAGGACAGGGAAAAGCATGGAAAGGAAAGCACTTTGACTTCAACAGGCTGCTCTTTACATTGTTATAAATTATTAAAACTGGAGGTGGCCCTTGAGAATTGGATGACTATCACTAGGTTTCTGAAAGCTCCCACTCTTTCACTCCCCGAAGAAGAAACAGGAGATATCAATGAATCTCATTATCATTACCAGTGGAAATTTTTACTGCATTAGTATTTACCTGGACTGGTGACTTAATACCTTGTAGAAATACAACCACACTGCAGAAAATCATAGAGGAATCAGATGCTGCAGTAGCTAGAAGACAGCTTTCTTAAAGAAGCACAAATCTATTTCATTTTAAAAACTTTCTGATCTCAAGACAATGCTGCTGTATTATAAAGATCATCTTAAACAGAATGACTTACCTTGTAAATCTTTCTTCCTCTTTTCACTATGTGATCCATGACTTATGCAACTATACAGTAATTAAGCATCAGCACTATCCATTCTGCTTAGCCGACAGCAACGCACCTGGTCTAAAATCTGTGAAGCTAGTCACCCACCCCACTGCCTCACCTGAGCTGAATCACAAGAATTCAAACTTGTCTCTTTTTTGCAGCAGCAGCAGCAGACGGACTATTATTGATGGAAATAAGCAGCTGTTGACTTGTCACTGACCCCAGGGAGAGTACACAGAAATTTGATTCAGTCTCTATAGTCTCCTGACTGAAACCTTGTTAAAGGTTGGCACAGATGTATAATATTATGCAACCTCTAGTGTAGGACACAGTTTCATAAGAGCATTTTTAAGACGTTCCAAGTTTTGGCCAAAGCTTAAACATACTGGGAAGGTCTATTCTTTAACTTCAAATTAGTAATTAGTGCTGTTGTTTATAAACACTACATGCATGATGTTCCCTAAAACAGCAGAAGGAAAAGCTGTGAAAATAGGAGCTGATGACACGGATACTAGACTGAACACACTATCTATGGTATTCTAGACTTCATAATATTAGAAACTTTTGAGCCCTCAGTAAAATATGTGCATATCTGTATTCTCTAGTGCAGGGTGCAGGGTTTTGTTGTGGTTTTTTTGGTTTACTCCTGTTTTACAGTTTTGGAATTTTTTAGTAGCAAACATATGTTCTAATAAAAGGTTATCTATCTCAAACAACATTTAAAAATACAGACCTACTCTTTTTAGTCTTTTCCAAGCTGCTTTAAGTGTTATTTTAAAATGAAATAAGAAAATACCTTCTCCTATTAGAGACTGACACATATGCCAACACCAGTATTATTTGACCCCTTAATTTATGGCTTCTGCCTTAGGCAGCATTCTCTGGTTTGATGCCGTTCTAAGCTGCGAAATTCTTGCACATTCAACAGATCTCACAACGCCTAAAATTCAATGTATCCATAAAACACACATACTTGAAAATAAAGCCCTTAGAGTGTAGAATTTTTCAGAATTTATTTCAAGCATCACACTCAGCTATAGTTGGAAATTGCTTATTATTTAATGTGGGAAACATCAAACAGTGCTTCTCCTCCTAAATATAGTTGGATAATCAATCTTTGTTTTGTTTAAAGATCAATAGAGCAAAAATTTTCGTATGGTTTGGCAAGGACAGGTGGCTAGTTTTCAAAAGATGTAATAACAATTACACTGCTTTACCAAAAATGGAAGACTGAAAAGCAGATTTGATTTCCATTTCTTCAATGATTAGGGAAAAAAAGAATTGATCAAAGTAATATCAGGAGTCTTAGCCATAATGTCAATATTTTCAAGGAAAAATATTGAACATTTATTTCCAACTAGTAGCAATGACCTTGTTAAGTAGTAAAATTTCTCCTTTCTCTTACTGCTGTGTCGATATTATGTGCACTAGGGTAAGGAAAGTTCTGTAACAGTAGGAATATTGCTGGCTTAAGAATGGGAGGAGTGCAACAGCTGGAGACAGCCGGGTTACGCAGGCAACACAGAGACTGGTGGAATTTCATGAAACATTCAACTGCTTCTAAAGGTTTATCCATGTGCTGGATGTTGCAAGTATTGTTCTCCACTTTTGTTGGATAAAGGTCTACTTCTAGCCATTTACAAAATTCATAGAAACACTGTCACTCAAATTTAGAGTGCCTGAATCAAACATTTCACAGAATTACACTACTTTTTATATTGCTTTAGAACATGAGGCTTCTGCTCTTCTCTTATCTTTCTTAGAATGTTTTTTAAGCTCCCTCATTTTCTACATTGTATTTCCCTTCTGGAAGATTTAAGAGCATTGCAACTTTGTGATTCCTGGTATGTTGGGACCATGCTGAACTTTTCAATAGTTTTCCTACTACAAAAATGTAGTTTAAATATTACGACAACCATCACACCCTTGCTCAGAATAGAAAGCACTAATCACAGAGATCACCAGCTACTATTCCTGGTCAGTAGCAACCAAGAACCTACAACAATCTCTGCAATGCACCATTGGCTCTCTTCTCTTTCACTGGAAGAAAAACTAAATTTGCTTCAGAATTGGTGACTCCTTGATTGTAGCTGCCTTATTGCTTTTTATTCCAAAAAGAAGTAAAATGTGCTTAAATATTTTTTGTGAGTAAAATATAAATCCAGAATACTGACAGTTGCAAAAGAGAATTCCTTTGTGCAATTGTAGCTATCTCGTAGAAAGTAAATTGCCAAACAAATGAATGGATAATTTTCCAGATACAGATAGGAAGTTGAAATGTGTGCCCTAGACTAGATTTTGACCATGCCCCAGATTTTGAATAAAAAAAATAAAAGATTGATATTCTTTTATCTGTGTTCCTGTCAGTAGAGAAGAATGTTGAAGAATGGAAGAAGACAGAATTCTTTATTTAGTCAATATTTGCCAAAAAATTAGATAATGCAGAATGATGTAGACAGCAAAATATGGTTTACCATTTTACAAATTAAAACAAATGCTTATTGCTCTAGGCTATAGGTAATACAATTTAAATCTCATTTGTACATACCAAATCAAATAAGTTGTAACAAGTGAACAGGGGAGTCAGATCTTTTCTCATGGGATTTATCTTACTTTTCTGCCCCATTTTCTTTCTGTTATTCCTTCTGATATAAGCATAACACAGAACAGTCTGTCTTTCACATGCCACTGTGATTCATATTAACATTTGCTATGAGTTTGCTGAGCAAGTAGTGGCAGAGTGAATACAGTCTGCTGATGAGTATCCAACTGAAAAATACGTAACAAAACTATTCCATTTTTGTTCCTTTGCTTGTTTTCTCTAAGAACTATGATCTTGAAGTTACGAGAAAAGAATTAGAAAACAAGTACCTCCAATGAATCTTCGCAACAAGAGTTGTCTTTTAGATGATGAAATTTTCTGCTGTGATGAATACTTTGGCTCAACTTATTATTTTGTCTTGTACTTTATGTGGCCAAAGATATCAAGATATGAGAGTAATGAGTTTAGAGAGCAGACTGAAAAGAAAGGAGAGGGGTGTCATATTTTGTCATAGCTGGACTTTGACTGCATCAGCAACAAATCAATCACATGGTCCAATACAGACCTGAAGTCTGAAAAGCTTTGATTTCAACTACTTGCATCTCACCTCTGCAGAATGGGATGTGACTCTGAGCCACAAAAAAAGGAGACTGAGTGTTTGTCTGTGAAACATATTAAAGGCCACTTGGGTTTGGAGCTACATTCTTTTAGACAAGGCCGAAATGGCAGAAGGTATCTGTGGTACCAGACAAGAGAAGTGATGTTGCAGGTTTTCCCAAAGAGATCTCAGTGATTTCTCTGTCCCAGATAGTACTGTTCAGCAAGTACACACAAACACTGGAAAATTTTGTCCCAATACATCCAATTCAAAATGTGTCTAGCTTGATTGATGGGATTGGCTTGATTAAACAGAGGTTTCCAATGCTGATCACTCTCAGGTGTTTTGAAGAATAAAATCCACTTCAGCTACATATTCACACACATCCATATATGCGTGATTAACCAGTTTAAACTGGGTAATCTCTAAAATAATGTAAATTATAAACTAATTTTAATTAGTTTAAAATAAAATAACTAACTAAAATAAGCTAGCTATATTATTCTGTTTGAATCTCACTTAGGAATTCAGAAAGAAGTTTTTGGTGTTTGCAAATTATTTATTTCACATCTTCCAACCAAAGGCAAATAGAAATGTCCAGATGTGCTCATGTATTTCATGTAACTTTATTACGGCTTTATAGGAAATATGATCTCATTTTTTAAATCATCATATGTGGTCATGTCGTGAACTTTACTAATGCATTTCCCTCTATTCATAGGGCCCACTGCTCTGTAAGAATAAAATTAAATACAGTATCTTCTTCACAAATCTGTACTGATTTCTGCTCATCTTTCTGTTAGCCTGTCATTTATAAATAGTTAGATTTGGTTTTTTGTACAATTTTAGAATTTGAATGTGAAAGGGCAGGTTTATAATTTTTTTTTAAAATTCCTCCTTTTTCTTACCTCACTAAACAGGGGGAACAGATCATGCCTCCAGGTTCCCAGTTCCATCCTGTCTTCTACAAATTCTCAATGCTATGAGCTAATAATTTCAACTTTTCATCACCTGCTTCCTAAAGACCTTATGGCTGCCTAATTTAAAAACATTAATAAGATATTGAATGTTACTAGTTTAAAATTCTAGAACACATTAGTTTTCTATTCTACCCTGACCTTTGTCACTGATATCTAATATGTTAAAACAGTCAATACTTTTGTGACAATATTAAACATTTTGGCCTTCCCAGAATCATCTACTAGTAGTTTTCTCTCCTTTTTAGTATCAACTGTTGCTTCTTAATCTTATTACAAATGTACCCTTTTTTTCTGAGAGAGAGAAAGAGAGAATTTCATGTCCTTCCTAACTGCAGCTCTGTGCACTGTATCTCTGTGGTCTTTTGTTTTGTTCCTATACTTTGTCCAGGGTAATCCGATCTACTTTTCCCTTTCCTTCATTTTTCTGCGTGTCTGAGAGTCATTCAACAGTTGTGATTTAGCCATATTGGTCCTTTTCTGTATTTCCTTAAGAACAGAACAGTTTGAACCTCTACTTTTAAAACTGATTGTTAAAGAAACTGCCTGTTCTGCTTAACTCATATCCCTCTAAGCTTACTTCTGCAATCTCAGTGTTTGCTGAATTTGCCTGCTTATTTTTGTTCTGCTATTCTGCTCTCTGGGCTTTTTTTCTGAAAAGCTGTGTACTCTGTCAATTCACTGTCATTCTCATCCAAGATGTCATCACCCTTCACAGTTCAGTGAATATCTTTCTGCTGGCTGGAACCGGCCCAGAAAAATGTCTCCCTCTAAATCCTTTCTTGAAGTTTTGTATCCAAATCTTCTCACAGCCACATTCTTAGAAATTGCTGGACATCATGGCGCTGCAGTACTCTCTATATACAGTCAAAATCCCCAATTGACACTGAATAATTCTGTCACACACCCGTAAAAATACTCACAAAACCCTCATCTACCTAATCTCTATTTGGTCTATTTTATTCTAGCGATCCAAGTCAGACATTAAAAATAAGCATTTGTGATGTACCAAGCAAAGAACATTTCTCTTTTTCCACTGTCTGTCCTTGGACAAACTTTACATTATTTTTATTGTAATATTTATGCCATATGAAATAAGAGAGGTAATTGGTACGTCTCTCTTGTAACAATTAAATCATATTTTGATCTTGTAGTGAGATTTCCAGCTCTTGTTCTTTAGTCCTGTACATTCTGCATTAATATATTATATGTATCTTAGATTTTCAGTAGACTGATTTATTATCATCCTCCATGTTCCTCTTATGGCCCTATTCTCATTAAATTTTTCTTTCCTATTTTTTGTGGGTTTGTGTATATTTCTGCTCTTTATCATGACCTTTGGGCTTCTGTTCCTCAGTTGTCTCAATTCCTTACTTATAAAAGCCTTCTCACAAGCTCTATAAAGACACTCCTTTCTTCTTTTTAATCCGTACTCCATTGCTCATGGAACTTCATCTCAGATAAAGCAGACTGAAGTCCTCTTAGTAACATCCTCTCTGCAGCCACACACCTGTCTCCAGGACACATCCAGTCTGCAGATGGCTACTTGGAGGTTGAATGTCATCCACCGCATATAGTTTGATTACATATCAGCTTTCACATCTTTTCAACAGTTCTAGATTTTTTGTATCTCCTGAAGTAGGAGCTTTCCCTTACAGGTTGCTTCCGTGAGCTAGTTTTTCTTAGAAAACATTTTAATCTCTGCCCTGCTGCAATATTTTATATCTGAGATAAGATCATCAAAACGCAATTACTTTGAGAAAAACAGTTTGACTTTAATATATTCCATAGTCAGAATGCTCTCATATTTTTACACACTAGACAAATGTTTCAGCCACTTTTACATCGTCAGGCTTTTATGACCTTTAAATTTGATTACATCTGTGTTTGTTTGACATTCTCAAAGTCTTCTGAGCTCTGAGATAATCACAACAATACATTTTACTAGAAGATCCAAAGTCAACTGATTAGTCATCAGGTCATCCATAAAAATATAATCAGTGTTACTATGCTTGGTATTGATTGTTTGAAATGATAAAATATATGCATATTCTAAAACTGACAGGTAAAATATAGTCATCATAAACTACAATGAGATTCCTCAGGAAAAATTGTAAAGTTTTGGTGATTTTAATGTGTTTTACCCATCACCTACCAAGATGACAGCAATAATTGCCAACCCAAAGATGGTATTTTTTTGATAAAGCATAGATCAAATTCTGAAGTTTTAACTTGGTTGTTCAATAGTAAATATGTTATGTTAGGTATAGTATATCTATCTGTGAGACTTGTTCTGTCACCTAAAGTTTTAAGGGAAGCCGGAGCAGAGACTTAAATGTTAAGATACTCTGAAAGTCTTTGGAGTAGGTATTATTAATTAGCAGAATACACCTTCTTCCTTCTACCTGTAAAAACTCTAAGTTTCTTTATTATTTAGATAGCACTGTATGTATTCTCCACTCTCAGACTGCTTATTTCAGCTATACTGGCAAATATTTATAAAGACCAAGGACATCATGCAGTTTGAAAAAATAAATTAAACGTGCATTTGATTCAAATTAAATTCTCTGCTCTTAAAAATTGTAACTTACTCTATATGGGGCTGTACCTCAAGATAATTTTGAAAATTCAGAGTTTCTAACAACTTACAGGGTACTTTCTATCACAAGTTTATGGCCACCCTCCTGCTTGTAAAGAGAGTGGTAGCTGTGCTCTACCTACCTGAACAACTATGTACAGCGCAGCGATTGTCACTGGCAAATGTCATCTTCCTGATTTAAATACAGAGGAAAAAGAGCACAAACTACTTAAGGAGGGACCCTTAATCTCAAAAAGGCCTTCTTCCTTCATCCAGCATAGCTAAGTCTTGTTGCAGTTCTCATCAGGGTATAATAAAATGAACTCCTTTGTAAGTAGCAATGTGTCTTTGTGCTACACTGCATACAAGGAGTATTAGGTTAAAATGGACTACAAATGAAATCTACAAATATTTTCGCCAGCTTTCAGTCCTTTTTTCAATGTTCAAAATTTACCCACTCCTCCGCTTTTCAATTCATTTTTCTATTGAGAACTGATCTTGGCTTTCACTTTAAAGTAGCAAGGATCAGCTTCTGCTAAAAAAGATAAACAGTACACTTCTTGGCTGTCTTCATGAGTGCATAAATTACTGAAGCCTCTCTGTGGTGGTGCAGCTTTCCAGTTTACTCTCACTTAGTACTAAAATCCAGTAGGTAATTGTGAATCTCGTTTCCTTTAACGTTCCTTGTCTTCTCTCTTTCATACATGTGTACAATGTCAACACATTGACATAAGATACATATAAATCCTCTCCCGTAGTTAGCTATTGCTGTTACATTTTCAGATTCAATCTAATTGACATTCAAAAAGCAGCCTAGAATGATGTGTTAAACACTGCATGAATCAGCTTTTAAAAGTGTTCACTGTACCAAAAACAATAACTGCTGTATATCGTGCTGGGGGCTTAAAATTACAAATACTTTGTTATTGTTCTTTTTGTAGGCTCAGAATAATTAGCAGTTCATTAAACTTAGAAGGAAGGATTCAAAGATTTCTTCCAGATACAATTACGAAAACTCTATTAAAGGAATAGAGTATAATTCTAAATGCCCTCTGCAAACTACACTCTTCACCTTGAACTTTGTAGAAAGCTGGGCCTGAATTAAGAACTTAATCAGGTAAGACAGCAAAATAAAGAAAAAAAATTTTAACCAACCTTTCATGCACTGATACACAGTCAACCCTCAGAAAACATGCTTAACTAAGAAAACACGTATGTTGTATATCAGCTCAATATTTAAAGAAGTTCATATTGTCACATGACAGGTATTATAGAGCATAACATGCTAGATTTCAAACAATGTCTTAGTGTTCTTTGGTTGCACACGTTAAGTAGGAATCCACGTTTCTTAGCAAGCAATCACAGTGACTACCGTTTACTTCTGTACTTTTTTCAATAGCCCTATAACAGCAGCTAGGAGGAAGGAATACTTGTTACTACTTGTGCAACAACTAAAGTAACATTTCTCTTCAAATAAACCATGAAAAGTAGTTTGAAGAAGTGACAATGGTGTACACTTTTACTGAAGGACAAATCTTGGAAATTTATGGGTAGTAAGAACGATCTTCCATTGATTAATATTTTAGGACATTTGAAAGTAATTAAGTGAATTCATTATTTTATGAATGAGTTACTTTAATGGCAAAATTCCACCTCTGAATTTAGTTAAAAAAATATGAGGACCCTAAGCAGAATAGAACTTTGATTCTGAAAGCTATAAGCTAACGGGGGACAACTTTCACTACAGAAACAATGTTTTCTTTCACTACAAGGCTACTAGAAATAATACTATAAGAATGTATATATGGATTTGAAACCGATTTTTTTTTCTTATTACACAATGCGACATTGCCATAGGAAAATACAATGGAAGTACAGATTTCTTTTAGTCAATTCAGCAAAAAAGTCTACACCCTTCATATTTCAACAAACTAGACATTTTTTTAATCTTATTGTATGTATAATCAGACTTAGAGAAGTCAGTAACTCTGTAGGATGACCTAATCTTAATACCAATCTAATATTAGCATAAACTTCAAAGGAAAGAAACAGTAAATCAGTGACTATGGCTAGCTATTGCTTTCCATCTGTACAATCCTCTTTTCCCAAGACAACCAGACTTGAGGACAAACATGAAATATCAGCCATATAAATAATGATCATAATCTTTAGCTGTTGAGATTTCCAGCTACATGAAGCCAAATAATAAGAAAAAAAGAGCTCTTCATTAATCGTTCATGCAAGACTATATTTGATATGAAGTTATATGTATCTTCTGGTATATGCATTTGTTGTGTTTTGACCAAAATTAAGTAGTCTTAAATACCAGGACAAAGCCTAGGCTTTCAGATGTTTAGGAATATAAAAATTAGAACTTTAGATGTGAAGCAGAGAAAAGAAAGCAAATGTTTACAATAACTGGAATCGAAGGGAAAGGAGGATTTCTGGTTTTGGTTTCTGCAATATTATTCCCATTTCTACTACAACAAACAGTGTAAGTGCCCCAGCATCAGAGTCCCGGTCTACCCGGTTCCTTACAGTAGGAAACCCTAATCACGCTCTGGGAGAGGATTTTTTCTTGGTGCTAGTCCTTCCACGATGACTTGCATGGTTTCCCTCACAGCTGAACAAGTGTAACAGGATGAGGGAGGCCACCCACCTACCAGGATCCTAGGCGAAGAGTTAGGGTATACTGACCCTTATTTCAGGGAAAGACTTGGGCTCAAGCTCAAGCCTCTTGCTGCCTTCAGGGAAAGAAACAAGGCAGGGTTTGCCCAGTCTTTTGCTTCAGACACTGCTATGCATGCCTTATGTTTCTTCTTCTACTGGCTGGGGCTTTTTCTGGCTTGTTTTGCAGTCAGTGTGTTTCTGTTAGATTTAAGGAAAATTAAGTCCATTCTATTGATTAAAATAATGTCTCTTTCTCCAGTCCTTTTTTCCAGTGTGAGTACCTACTAACTGTGCTGAGTTTACTTGAAGTCTAGTCACACAAATGAGAATGAAGCGTGACTGAACTATACTGCAACCTCAGCAGTCACAGCTTTATAAATCTTCAGGTTTTGCTTGTGAAAGGCCCTACAGAAAAGACAGCATCATTGGCACATGCTTTATTTAGTACAAGTAATGAATAACATCTTGCTATTGCTTAAAATATAAGGGAGTTCAAGACCCCTCTGATGGGGCAGCTGCACATAGTGACAGTGTAGCTTCTCATTCCTGCCCCTCTATGGCGCAGACTCGCCTGCTCCTGCTTGTATGACAGTTTGTTAAACTAGTGCAGCTCATCAGTCCAGCAAAAAGAAGAAAGTAAATTTCTGACAGGTTAGTGAGCTGAATAAGAGTACTGTGAGGTTGGACGTGCACCAGAGCTCATACAGGGGAGGAAGCAAGAGAAGTGGGAGACAGGGCAGGGAGTAGCTGAGGCTGAGGCAAGAAAGAAGAACAGCAGAGGAGGCAGAGAGTTTGGGAACCACATCTTCCATGATATCTATGCAGTTACATTGGTTCAGCTCCATTATCTTTCTGCCATCTTTCATCCATCGTATTATGACCTCCTGACTACTTTCTATTTGAAATTTAACTTCTGATCAGGAACCCACTGGGAACAGAGAAGCAAGTAAGGGGCTGATCCTGTGATGAGGGACCTGCAGGGGGTGGTTTGACATAAACCATGCCATTTATAATAGCCCAAACACTATTAATCTTCTCTACATTTAGCCACTTGTTCCAGTTCCCCTTTGGAGATTTCTCTCAGTTATGCTGATTCAGCTTTTCATGTGGCTGTGCTTTAAACCGGACCCGCGAAATGAAGTGTTCAAAACAACAACAAGAAATCTTGCCTTTAAATAAAAACATGTCACCAGTCTGATTTATAGTCAGGGGAAGAAACTGCTGAATTGGCATAAAGAAACATCAGGGCTCAAAGGGAGGCAGGAATGCATGGCCACTTGTGGGGAGGGAGGGACACATCTTACATGTGATATGCTCCTGACAGAATAGGAGCATGAAGAAACTACAGGCTTAATTCAAGCATTAGTTCAGACTTGTGAACAGTGTAGACAGGCAGCAGATTAGGCTGCTTAGGGAGGTTGTGAAGTCTTCTTCGATGAAGGTTTCTAAGAACAGATTAGACATGAGCCTGTCAGGATGTGCATAGATTATCTGAGCTTGGGAGTTGGGGTGCTATAGCCTTGTTTTCTACCAGTTGGTGGAATATCCTGAAATATTGTCAATATTTGGTTATATCTATATGCCTAATGTATTTTCAAAAATAAAAAAAAAGGTTTACGTAGTTTTGTCTGAAGTAACAAAAACGTGCTAGAATGTTGTACTGTTCTATGCGTCCTGTATCTACATGAAGATTCCTTTTAGAAAGGGGATAATAAAGCCATAAAGCAATACCTACTTCATCTTAAAGCAAAAAAAATCTAAACCATTATGAACTTGAATATCCACATTTATGTGTACTTGGCTTATTGCAATGTCAGTAGTATTAAATGGCAGAAACCGATTGTAATTTAGCAGGCAATTTGGTATATACTGTCAAAACCCCAGCTTTACAGAGCTGACTGCACTGCAACTGCTCAATGTCATACTGGGTGTTCATTTTGGGTTGCCTAGAGCTGGACTACAGGCTCCAAGTGGAGACAGGCAATTCTTGAAAAATCAAGCTATTTTGGAGGCTCCCAGATATCCATAATAGAAATGCTCAAAACAATCACAATAGAGTAGGACAGAGTTAGCCTTTTCAATGTTTCACCTAAGGATGCTAATTTGGACATATATTCCGCATTTCACAGCTCTCATATAGGAGTTTATGAAGCACAGAACAGTGCCTTGTTTGAAAAGATACTACTTTTCCAGCTTGATTGTTTCACTAGAGACCAAATCTTTACATAATCTATTTCTTTTTGTTTGTTTTGTTTTGAAAAAAAATTATTTGGACTCATGGAACTGGAACGACCTTGGACCCAGGAAGGTCAGACTGGACATTAGGAAAAGGTTCTTACTGAGAGGCTGGTCTATCACTGGAGCAGGCTTCCCAGGGAAGTGGTCATGGCACCAAGCCTGTCAGAGTTCCCTGTTAGAGTTCAATGAGCATCTGGATGACCCTCTTAGTCACATGATTTGGTTTTAGGTAGTCCTGTGAGGAGCAGGGAGTTGGACTCAATGATCCTTAGGGATCTTTCCCACTTGAGATATTCTGTGATTCTATGATTATTTTGCGAGTGAAACAGATCTGGTCACTTGAGGCTTCTTTGAATTCTTGAAACACAGTTTCAGGAGTGTTAGACATTTAAGAGTCATATATGAAAGGCGAATCAGCCAGCTATAATGTTTTTACTTCTCCCATATAAATAATGAGAAACAGACAGAGAGACAGAGAGACAGAGAGACAGGGAGGGAGGGAGGAAGGAAGGCAGGAATGCAGGAAGGCAGGAAGGCAGGAAGGAAGGCAGGCAGGAAGGAAAAGAATAAACAATATTATAAGTGGGGCAGGATCGTTGTCCCAGTCTTCTCTCATGTGTACAGCATTTCAAAAAGTAAAGGCATATTATAAACTTGTGCCAAAGCTACTAAGCCATTCAAAAGAGTCCATAGAGAGCTGATTGATTCTTTTTATGTCTTCTGCATACTCATTAACTCTACAGCTATTAATCAGGTGATAGTCTGAACTTTGCTTCAGTCACAGAAAATGTAAAGTTGTCTAATACTTTCCATCACAAAATCTTAATTTCAGTTGTTTATAACCTTCCCAAATTTGAATAATAGGGGTTTAAAGCATTCATCCTAAGTATCTGGCTCAGACTGACACATTTGTTGGAATTAGATGATCTTTGAGGTCCCTTCCACTCCAAACAATTCTATGATTCTGTGATTCTATTTTGGTAAATTCCAGTCATTTCAAAGAAAGAGACTTGGGAAACAACAATGCTAAAAAAAACCCAAACACACAGATAAAAAAAAAAAAAAAGAAAATGCCAACAGCTGTGGGGACAACTCATTTTATAGATTTCAGAGTCCCTAGTGTTTTGGGAGCAAGACCCCCAAATCTTGTAGAAATATGACCTCTGTGCCAAAGACGCAACTTTTACCTTTTCTTACATCCAAACATATATTTTCATGGGAAAAAAAAAAAAAAAATCAATACTTTTATACTTAGTAAGTTAGATTTTTGTAGCTGAATTTTATCTTGAAGTTCCTGTTCTCAGTAGGCATGTACTAGCTCTGGGCTGCTGTGTGACCCACTCCAAGCACTGATCTGAGCCTGTCAAGTGAACACAAGGAGCTGGCATCCCAGCCAGCATGGTGGGAGAAAGCCACCTAACTCAGGTGACAAGTGGACAAGAGCTAGGTACGCTGTGTGCATGTGCATGTGCTGATGGAGCAGGGGATGTAAAGCAAGAAGGTTTGGACATGAGAAGGGAGTCTGAACAAGCAATATGGGCATGGAACAGGAGAATGTCAGCAGGACAGATCAACCAGAGGGGAAGGAGATTGGGATAGGATGAGGAGATTTAGATATGGATCCATGAGATGACTAGGATTGACTGGGTACCAATGGTTTTCAGAGGTATATTCAGCAGGAATACCTGGAAAGACGATGATGAAGTAGATATGGGGCCAGCAGTCTAAGTCGAGAGATGGAACAGGATAAAAATGCTGAAATGGGATGGCCAAGACAACCTGAAAGCTGCAGATGCTGAGGAAAAAGAGAGAAAGGGCAAAATGAGATAAGAAAAACAGAGACTAGATGGGTGCAGAGGTGGTTAAAAGGCAAGTGGTCAGGGAAACTGCTACTGGAGATGTCCTGAGAAAGACATTTCACAACATGACAGGACATGAGTATAAGTCAAGATAACAGACACTAACAAGTTGTATGGGGAGAAAGCTACTGAGATGGCCTAGGAAATAACATAAAGAAGTCTGGGAGGAAGAGCCTGAAAGAACTGTCAAAGTATCTGTAAAATCGTCTGGTAATCTGTGCTTGTTTCTCTTGTAATGCTGATCCATACTGATCATAACAACTCGCTCTACTATCAGTTGTATAGCACTACAATACTCTCACTATCTGATGTATATAACCATTTCCTCAAGGAAGAAACATTTGGAAGGGAATCTGCAGTGTCTCAGCTCTGCTGAGGTGCTCTCAAGTATCTGTTTAATGCCATAAAATCAATATTGGAAGGATGCAACATATCATCTTTAAATTTCATTTCTCCCTTTCCTTTTTAATATGACACTTGTCTGGTTTAGTGACAGTCCTAAACAAATGACTCTGGAACATACAGAGGAGAAGACTGAGAGCTGCAGGAGCGTTTGCTTCACTTACGGGAGGTGGAAAGTACTTCGTGATAAGGTATACTTTTCCAGAATTGGAACAGAACATATTTTTATGGTAAAGCCACTCTGGAGATATGATCAAGCCACAGAATTTTTATGTGATGCTGTAAGATTTTTTCGGATCAGATTAATCTCCGCTCCTTTTTTCCTTATTTTCCTGGTACCAGATTTGCAGAAATTGCAACAATTGCAGGTGCAGAAAATGCAGTGTTTTGATTGCTTAAATTGATGTCTAATGTTGCAAAACCCCTAGATCTTCAACAGCTCAACCTGGCCTTCCAGAATCAGTGAACACTTTTAATTTTAGTTGCCGTATATATCCCTTATCAACCTGTAAAACTGAACTAATATTCTCTTCTCATAGGACATTGTGAAGAAGAAGCATTAATATTTGTGAATTGGTCAGGCGAAATGGTAACGAACATCTGAGTAGGGAAAAACACCACTATATTCAGAATAAGCATAGCTAGAGTACAGTTAATACTGGGTAAAGACATACTAAACCATGAGGACAAAAAACCTATGCTATACAGCTGCATATGACACTCTTCTGTGCACTGGAAGAGTGCACGGAAAACAGGCTGTGACTCTGTGATCCCCGTGTCCTGGCACACACCCTGGGGAACTGAACTAAGATGTCATAAATACTGTAATTCTGACATTTCACAGAATACCACTTTTCTGTGTAGGAGTATTTTGTGTGTGTATGTTTGTTTGTATGTGTTTCTGTACAATATAACTGTATGTGTAGATGTCTGAGCTGGTGTTTATATACAAGTGCAATAACTGAGATGTATATATTTCTAGTCTCCTCTTCAGACTTTAATGATAGTACAAATCACCTGTCAGAATAGTATCTAAAAAGAAATTGTTACTATGTTCTGATTAAATCCCTCTCCTCCATTCAAAGAAACACATTTCCAATATTCAGTTGTTTTCATGGGCTCCATTATTAATCATCTTTACTTTAAATTTCAGTATTTCCAGCAGAGAGCGAAACCACCTAGCAACCTAAAGCTTAATTTTGAAGTTATTTTAAGAATGGGGATTCATTGTGTGCAATGGCCACAGCGCAAGGTGGTATCATCAAACTCTTAACTGGAAATGAAGCAATTGTCTGTTACTGTAGAAGAACTACAGGAATCTTCAACTGGCATACATGACAAATTATGTAGCCACTAAATCAAGTTGATTTAGTCAAGGGAGACTATCCTGTGGCTTTGAGAAGCTCAAGTGAGGCTCCCCTACCAAGTGTATACTACATGACAGCAGTAACACAGCTAGCATAATGACAAGTCCCTGTTATGGGAAGAAACAAGCTAGGCTTGATGAGGCTCGATGCACCCTTGAACTCATCTCCAAGTTAATTTCTGTCCTTCATACAGCTGAGTAGTAGTACCAATAAGGAAGCACTGTCTACTGTCTTCTTTGGCCTCTTAACTATTTGGGTTGTTCCCCTGTGCCTTCCTTGAATTCATTGAACTACATGAACTTTACCATAAAGTAGGGAGGTAGATTAAAAACTGCCTGCAGCTTTGGAAACAATTTAATATTGAGTAATTTATTCAAACACTTTGCAGCTCAGAATAGGTTGATCTCTCTATAAAGGAAAAAAAAGTTTCCTTTCAATTAAGCATATCATAAAAATGACTGTAATATGCATACAGGATTTGCTAAAATTCTACTTATCTGATCCCTGATCTCTATGCAATATCTTCAGTTTTGTAACTCACAAAAAGCAGTCCTTGTTTTGAACAGGTTGTATTATTACCACACTTTCATACACTCACTTTCAGTCACAACTGAGAGACATTGGCTTAAAAGGACTCCAAAGGCTGATCATATAGACAGTCAGTATGTTCAGATAAAATTAGTTTTTTTCCCAGCTAATGTAGACTGCCAAAATTCTTTCTATTAGTGGCATCTTGGCTTTTTACAATACTAATATCACAGTGCCCTATAATTAAAGGGCATTTATATCTCCACATTGCCATTAGTACAAAATTGACTTGTATGGCCAAAAACATGTTAAGCAATTGGTTGAGCAAAATTAGCTGAGGGAAACTGATGCCGTTAAGCTCTCTGGACTGTTAAAAACATTCCTAAGAGATTAAGGGTTATGTCTTACCTTTAACTGTGCTCACATAAAGTATGCTGCAGTTTAATTCTATGGAACTTGAATTAAAAATGACACCATTTAATTCTCACATAAGTTTTAAGTAGCCTGTATTTTCTCCCCTTGAACTGAGGGATTCTGGACAGTGTATGAGACTTCTGCATTATTTTATGCAAACTATGTCCAACTCATTTTACCATCACTGCTTCCTCACGTGTCATTGATTTCAGGCAATATAATGCCAGAAAGATCATTTGATCACCAAGTCTGACCTCCTGAATATCACAGCTCGTTAAGTATCATCCATTTGCCAGTTTAGAACCCAATATTTTGAATGGACTAAACTTCTTTGATCTGCAGTGATTAACCTGTTGTGGGCAAGGCAAGAAAGTAGGCTGTCACAGTTTCTCAAAACCCTAGCAATAGCTGAGACTTGAACAAGTATGGCACGCCCAGTTAATCATACTACAGGACTCACACCACATAGTGCAGAGAAGTCTAACGATCTCTACTGACCTGTGCTGGAAAAATATTCCTTCTTGGTCTCATGAACAGTGTACGTGAACAAGGCTGACCACAGAGAAGTATTCCTTACGCTGTCCCAAACCACTGGTTGGCAACAGCTAGCACGCTATTCCACTTGCAACCTGTCTCTAAAACCTCAAGAAGAGATGACAATTAACCCCAAATACATGTGGTCCAGCTTTTCACCACAGAAAAGTTCCTTTTTATTCTGTGCAAGGTTAAAAACTTCCCTTATTTTTGCATAGTTCTGTACACATTTCTTTATCAAATGAGTGTTTTAAGAACCTTGCAAAGCCTGTAATGACTTGTTTCAATTATCAAGTATGAAACTATGAACGATGTTATAGTGAATTTCTGGCTAAGCTATTATTGCTAACTTTGGAATGATTCAACAAGTAATATTTTCTGTTTGTTTTACCTTTTTTATTTTACCAATAGAGCCTTAAAGTCACTACTTAAAAGTGGATAGAATGGCCACAATTAAAGCTGTTGGTTTACACACTGGGATTCCCCACCTGGCAAGGCTATTACAATTGTTTCAGATTAGAATGCAAAGTCCCATGGGGTGAGATTCTATAAAATCACTAGATCAAAAAAAAAAAACAAAACATAATAAAAAGAAGAAAAAATATGTTAGACTTCCCATGGCAGTATTTTAAACACAAATTTAAACAGTACTTGCTAAATTTTTATGAATGGTAGTCATTGTTGTCAATGAACTAATTCTTCCACATTTCCCATGCTTCCTTCCAGGAGAAAAGGCTATCCACTCAACACAAAACTCAAATGAAGACTACTTGTGTAAAAAATGTTTACTATTTATAAATAGTTCTTAAGAATATCACAGTACAAATAGTTCCTGCATTTTTCAGAAATATTAACTTTACTCTTGCTGTGATCCTATTAGCATCATGTGAATGATACTAATCAGTATTACCATATACCCAGGCAATGGTGTCTGGCAAGTACCCCATTTTCATGCATCTGAAGTGAAAGGAGGAGAAGAAGATGACTACTACTGACTTCTCCCTCTTTTCAAGAAGTACTCCATCTGTACTTCTGATATTGTACAGGTTATTCAAAGGTAAGCATCGCTTTAATTGCCAATGCTTATGTTGGTGTAGGCTTTCTGAGATATGGGACGTACATGAAAATATAGTAAATCTTAAATGTTATACAGTCAATTATAAATACTTCTCAGGTATGAATTAGAAACATCAAGACCAGGGAATCGTAATATCAGATTATTATTTTCAAAAAAGTAGAATAACTACAGGGTCCTGACTGTCCGACTTCCATTGTGAAGACAGAAGAACTGTCTCTTTTGAACTTGATAAATACAAGAACTGAGATAAAGTAGTTCATCTTTTAGGAAAAGTTACTTGGAGTAGCAAATTGTTAACTTAGTCTGGCACCTTTCAACGCAGGAAAAAACAGTGAAGGGCATGAGTCCTTAGAAGACGCGCTGATGAAAGCAACAGCTGATAAATCTTGGATAGAAACGAGGAAGAAATACATAGAATTGCAAGATCTTGCTAAAATCCCAAATTAAACATGCGTCTGAAGAGACAGGTTTGCTCTGAGAATTTTCTTCAACATTGCAATGAAATTAAGCCTGTAGAGTACTGTCTTTAAAAAAAAAACTTGGTAAAAAACCCAACTAATTTTAGAGTTTTCTCTGTGCCATACCTCTATATGTCAATATATTTATGCAAAATGTGTCTTGCAGAGAAACTGAATATAAATTTGGAATTCTCAGGACATAGGACATGGGTATGACCTCAGGCAAAGGAGGACACAGCAGAGGAGATCAGAAGTTCAGGTCTCATCAAAATAAGACCTTTACACACTCCAGTAAAAAACAAGTTACAAATAGCCTATATGACATAGGAAGCTCACCATCAGGACCAGAGCAGGGCACTTAAGAGCTAATCTACAAAAAAAATTCAGCCACAACTTCCGAAGAAAAATATTTGGAGCCTAAATACTGGTCTACATAGAGATTTTTCTATACAAGTTTACATAACCACTGCAGTTATTACTTTAACATTTTTAGTGAAAGAAATATATTAGTATAAGCCCTGATAAGACCACTTACACAGGTAAAAAGTTTTCTAAGGCCAGGGCCACTTAAGTGTACTTTGTGCTGAAATATGACAAGTAAAACGCTTCTCTTGACAAGGCAACTTAAATCAGTAAAACTGTACTCCAGCCAGTATACTTTACTCCAGCACACCTTTCCTCTTCCTATGATAAATAAGTTATCTTGAGAGCCTGGCTGCACTTAACAGGTTTGGTGATAACAGCTACACTGACAGAATTACACCAGCCACTCCTTTGTAGTACAGAAATAGATCACTGATAAAATAGCTTTCTTTGCAGGTACAGCTTAAGCCAGCTCCTTGAACAGAATAATGTATTTTTTTCTGGCTTTTGAACTATCACTTCTGCCTTCATTACTGTTTTGCTTAAGGGTGTTCTATCTAGAGTGACCAGAAATGTAGCATCTTTGAATGTAGACTACTACTGGCAAAAGCTCAATAATCTTGGCTTAACTGCTTCTTTACATGCTTTTAGGTGCTTTTACTCCTATAGTTGTGTCAACCAGAGCACTGTGAGCACTGTTGGCTAATATAGCTATGCTAGTAAAACCTGTAATGCAAATTTGGCCTTAGACCACTGAGACTTATTCCCTTTCCATACGGGATTGAACTAATATATGCCCACTTACACTGGGTGACTGTTTAAATCATAGATTGTACCAACACAGCTTTTAGTGTGTACTACTAACCTTAATGCCCTGCCTGCAGGGCAGAATTGCACTAATTTAACTTAAATTTGATTTCAATCTGGCTTAAAGCTTTAACACACAAATATAGTCCTGGGAATCAACTTCTCTGATGTTCTTACACATTATCTTACTCTACGGCATCCTCTGTATATGTCAAGAAGCTTACCCTCCTTACGAAGGGTTACCCATATCAAATACCTCACATTTATCATGAGGAAATGGAGCATGCACAACGTACAGTTATCATGGAGTCACTGATGCCTGGTAACATGCTGTCACCCGGTCACTCACTAATATGTCAAAGCTGATAGTTATACTGTGATAGACAGCTGCATGGCCATTAAAAAGGAGTATATCTAAATACTTCACACAAGTAGGGTAAATTTCTGTATCCCAAGTTTTATGTTGCCACTACCAATACAACTTAGTAGTAGTTTACACAGTTTAATCCTACACCTATGTCTCCATGTTATACTAAATTTGCCTCTGTAGCTGCACTATGGACATATCCTTTAATCTTCAAGCATATGAATATATTTATTTTTGACAAGGGATGACATCCTCACCCTGAAGAGCTTCAAACTCTTAACAGAATCATGAAGCAGCTTCCCAAAGAGGCAGGCATCCACACTGCCCTAAATGAGGGTTAATATGAGAATTATTTTTTTTTTGCATAAAGTTACTGTGGAATGATTTGGTTTATGCCTTGACCTCTGTGTCTGTGTTCATTTGTCCATAGCTTTATTTCAGTGCAAGGGTGATTTTATTCATAAATCTAGTCCCAGCTGACCCATAAAATACACTGTTAAAATGAAAACAGTGTCCACAGACAGGTTTTCACCTATTTAGCAAGGTTATTTTAATTCATCTTTTCGGTTTATACCTATGTAACTTTCCTGCATAGCCAAGGCTAGAGAAGGAAATGCAGGTGGTAGAAAGAATTTTTTCCTTTTTTATTGCTGTGTTCTCTTTTTGAACAGATAAGTGGGAAGAAGGAATTTGCATTTTTATTTAAAGCAACAAAAGTGAATTTGCATTTTACCAAGAACTGCAGCTTTTTTCTCAATGCCTAATAAAATATTGATATTAAAATAAACAATGAAGGCACTGAACAAACAAAAATTTTAATTAGTGCTGCTAAATGATGAATTCAATTTTCTTTTCATATTTAGAACCCTTTCAGATGCTGCCCGCTGCTCATTTTGGCTTCAGGAAGATTTAGGTTTTTAACTGCTGCATCTAAACCAGAGACATACTTTAAACAACTGGAAATGAAAAATAAATAAATTAGCTCTCTGCTATCATGAGCAAGAGCTTCAAATGTCACATCTGAGCTGCAAAGAGTGACCAGAAAGAATATCAGCATGGAAAAGAAGGC
Organism: Leptosomus discolor; assembly: GCF_034619465.1. Lineage (NCBI taxonomy): Eukaryota > Metazoa > Chordata > Aves > Leptosomiformes > Leptosomidae > Leptosomus > Leptosomus discolor. The sequence goes on along the minus strand of NC_141392.1, from coordinate 73,960,253 downwards.
TAGATGAGAGAAATAGGCAAGGGTGGCCCTGGGAAGAACTTGGGAGGTTTTGAGGAAAGGTTCTCATTGACAGGAGAGAAGAAGACAACATCTTGTTCTCTTCTTCAGAAGTGAAGGATTGGTCTTGGCTGAAGGTGGTTGGTTTTTACTTGGAATCCCTCTATTTATTTAATAATTACAAAGAGATGAAATGAAGATTTTCTGCTCTTACAGTTTTTGTAGATTGACTTCTACCAACTGTTTCTACATAATTCCTTAGCTTGTGCTAGAACAGGAATCTCATGTTTCCTTTCTCAATGCCAAATATGCCCAGCCATAGCACATAGCAGTATACAGTCAACCCATTAAGGCAAAGGGCCTTGATTTTAATTAAGCCTCTTGATTTTGTGCTACTGATTCCTCATTTCCAGATCAGTAAGTGCAAAGGGACAGCTCTCCTCCAGAGAAAAGATGAATACAACAGATGATTGATAGGGAATGAATTCATGGAAGACAACAGGGAGTCCAATGCAGAAGTAGAGCAGGTTTAAATAATGGAGTGTGCAGCAGCTTCTGCTGGGATTCCAAAAGAACACTTGTGAGGCATACATAGAAGCACTTTACTTTAAATTAATAAACACCTTTATAAAAATAAGGCATTTGCATCAATAAATAAATGAATAAAACAAGTTTTTTAAAGGCATATTATATGCATTTAATGTCCCCTTGGAGCATGGACTGTACACTTCGTGTAATTCACTTACTGTACATGTGCAAGAACAAGGACAGTGTCGGCATTTGTGTTAGTGGTGATTCCCTTTAGAAAACTATTCAAGATTACAACATACTTAATATTGCAGGAACGTCTACATTTTCAAACCCTAGTAATTTATGTACCTGAATTTTTCTTTGCCCAAACTGACACACATCAAGAAAATGATTTTAAAAGGCCTATGCTCAGGACTTGACAAAAATTGAACTTTTAGGGATACTTCAAGATGGTCATGCAGAAGACGTCAGAGTTATTATTCAGGTGTTGCTTTTCCAGCTGCAGTCAATAGTTCAGACATTGTCAGTGTGAGAAAAAATTATAGATGCTTGACATATATGTTTGGGACAAATGTTCTTTTGAACATTTAGTGGACTTTCAGTTTGTATTGACCTACATCACGGTTTGTGGCCTTCTTCTATTGTGTATATTCTGTGTTCTTAAGCAGAACACTTGTCAACATGCTTAAGAGAAACTCAATAACATGGAGAGTGTTACCTTTCTTTTCTATTGCAAATCCTGTGTGCTTAGTAGTTATTTGCTCACCCAATAAAAATATATTAACTACCAATCCTACTGTTTGTGAGGACATTATAAGTGTAAATATTTTCTCCAGTAAGACAGACACATGACCCCCTAACAGGCAATCACTTATTCTCTCTCACTGATTGCTAGATATTGATACAAATATTTATGAAAATTTACAGATAAAACCCTTCCTTTCCCTGTAATGATATACTTGCCTAAAAGCAACACCTGGTAATCTCAAATCTTGGGTAAATTTTGATAGTGCACAGGCTATCAAGTTGGACAGATAAATGTGAAAGGAACATGTTGCACACAGCTTCAAAAATATACCCAAAAGCTGAGGAGTAGAAAGATCAAAAATAAAGAAGCAAAGTAAAAGATGAGAAGAGTACTGGAGACAAAAAAGCAGTAACAGAAGGGAAGGCTAGGATGAAAAAACTCTTCTTTGATGCCTGTAAAAGTTAGCTTCAAATAAAAGGCATATACATGTTTGGTGATCGTATTCAATGTGAAAGATCTTCAGTTTTTGCATTTCCAGTGCCTCTTTTTATTTTAACTTCACCTCTCCTCTTTCGTGTTGCCTTTTCTGTGTACTTTACAATTCCTGTAGCTTATTTATGTCCTTGATCACTGCATGCAAGGTCAGCTATTATGCATCCTCCCAAACCCTCCCAATTGTACTTCATCAAATTCTAAGAACACTGTATAAATGGGACATACTATCTGAATACCTTTGCCAAACAGGGCATTATGCAGAGAGCCAAGTAAGCTGTACAGAGCTCTGAACTCCAGCAATATATTGAGAGTGCAGGTGTGTGATGGTTTTGTATTCAAATTTTCTGTGGACATAGTGTAAGTCAAACTCTGAAGAACAGCCAAATAAAGGATCTCCATGGACAGATTTTGTAAATTTGAGAAGTAATTAAAAAAGTTGCTCATAAACAGGCTGGTAGTCAATTAAAAAATAAAGACACAAAGCTATTTTTAGGTTGGTTTTTTTTTTTTGCTTCTTTGTTTTTTTGTTTCTTTCTTCTATTTCTGAATTGGTGTTGTGGAATAAAGATCTCTCCATTGCCTATCATCTTAGTGTAAAGTTAGAGGTCTCTCTGGACGGCAGTAGGCCTAGCAGAAGATGCCATGTCAACTGGAAACAAGACTGTCAGGAATTAAGGGCAGATCTCAGGGCACATGTGATCATTTGTATTATCCTTAATACTATGAAACAGAGGAGCAGGAAACCAGGAGACTGAGTTCAACTCCCAGAGCTTTATATATGCATGTATGTATGTATTATTTATGTATTTTTTTTTTAAAGAGCAACCAATGTATGGTGCCTGATCTCTCCTTGTCTCATTAGATGTTAGTACAACCTCAGAATTGAGCAAAACTTGTAAGTTTCAGTCTTCTGGGTTTGCTAAGACATTTGTGCAGAAAATCACTTCCTACATGCTATTCCCTGAAAATCTCACAAGAGAGCTGTCTGGGGAGAAGTATTCCCCTGAGCAGTATAAAAGCATATGCCTTGAATACTTATTTCAGGGAAGGGAAAATGTACTAAGCATGTAACAGTGCAAGTCAGGCATGACTACCTAGATCCTTTGGATACTAAAGGGAAAAAAAAGCCCTATAAAAATGATTTGGTAATTAGATAATTGCTGTTTTTTGTTGAGATCTTTAACATACAGCACCCTGCTCAGGATAGCACTCCATAAATCAATTACTTTTAATAAAAGTTGATTATCCATCTGTTAAAATCTCTAACAATAGGTTAGAAGAGAAGGGGGACTATTCACTGCTCCAGCCAAGGAGAGGGCTGTGGCAGGGTTGCTGTTGTCAGAAAATGCTGCTGACCTGGTAAAGTGAGAGAGCCTTGAGTTTCAGCCAATAAAGTCCAGTTATGTTTCCTTCTGTACAGTTTTCCAATTCCTCTCACAAAGAGACTGTAACAAGGCCTAGCAGAATAAAACCATTATCTCATGCTGCAGCGAGACAGCACTTCTCTCTATCTCTTCCAAAGTCTGATCTTGAAAGATACTGAACCTCAGTAACTCCTCTGAGGTTTTGAGAGAACAGTAGTTCCTGAGGACCTCCCGTGTTTGGTCAGTCAATGATCTACATACCCCAGCTGTCAGGAGAAAGAATGAAGATTTTGCCGTCTTGAAGAATGCACTTTGACATTTACAGATTAATATGTGCTCTATGGATTATATTACTATTTCTTCTGCAAAGAGAAACATGTCTAAATAGCATTAGAGCCAGGAAAATGCACAAAGACAAAAGATATAATTCTTTCACTCAAATACAAGTCATCAATACTCTTTTTTCCTTCAAAACTATGTAAGCACTTGTATATCATCCATACAAAGGTTCTGGGATGGACAGAAAGAAGAGGAAAGCATTGTTTGCACTTGAAGTGACTTCGTATTACAGCTGTGTTGCTAAAACAGATCAAAATACAACTTCTGTGTCCGCAGGGCTACAAAATCTATTTCTGAAACTTGGTTAAGTTATGTTTGAAGTATGAACTGGAACTTGCAGCAGTAGCTGGTTAGTTCCCACACTACGGGCTGGACTCTCCACGGTACCCACCTGTGAAGCAACACCCATGCAATAAAGAAAGGGATCCTAGTGAAGTGTATTTTAATATTGAATAATATATTTCTAAACGTTGCAGCTGAAATCTGTGGCAATTTATTAGAGATTAATCTGCGATCTTTGCCAGTTTGTAAATAACCACTAACTTAAGAGAACATTGCCGGTTGATTTAAAGCCTGACTTTTTCTTTCTTATCCTCTGAAATATCTGTTGACATTAATAGGAATTTGGGGTATGCAACAATGCAGGATTGGGTCCATAATACTCAGGCATAATTGCAATATTAAAAGGTTATTCCAGATATGTATTGCTCTTGACTGAAAAATTCTATAACTAGAAGTACTTGGAAAGCATTTTGATTGTAGCAAATTTACTACTTGCAGCCAGTGATTTATTTCATGCCCTAATGCGCTAAAAGGTCAGTAGCCTAAATTTATCTCAGCACTTTTCAACAGGTTATGGCTTCTACAGTGTGTTCATACATCAGCTACCTTTGGATGCTAATGTTCAGTCATCTAATCTTCAAATTATTCAAGTTAATGGGAATTCCTTTAGATCTGAACTTTGCCTTTTCTTCTTCCTGTTTCAATCTGCACATAAAATCATCTTGCAGCAAGATGTTATATTCTCACTTTTTGCCTTGTTTTGAGCTGCTACTAACAGCTTTTAATTTGGAAAGACTATCTCTGAGTTTACCGCGCCTGACTGGTTTCAGCTCAATTGTTTCCCTAGCCAACAGAGTATTTCATTTCTCCTGAAGGTCACCACAAGCTGTCTAGGCATTGAAACACACAGCTTTTCATTCATGTTGCAATTTAATGTTGCAGTACCATTAAGATAAATGAAAGTAGGCATGTGTATACAACTTTTTCTGTCAACAATTACCGAATTTATTATAATACAAAATAAATTAGGCCATCAGTGAATGAGCAACTGGTAATAACCTACCCTCTTTGACTCCAACACTTTCTTCAAGTCACTAGAAATTAATCCTTTCATTACAGTGGTTTGACTGCATCCTGATAATTATTTGTATAAATTACGCCATCGTGTCATCTGCTTGTGGAAGTGGCTCTTCCAAGTGTAGCACGACTAGTTGCAATAAGCCAGTGATGCAGTAAGCTGCATGGATCCAAACTATCCCATAAAACAAACACAGTGGCCATCTGTTGGAGGAGGGCAGCCATTAACTGTTTTAAGGGCCTGGACATGGTCCAGTATTGTTCATTCTGCCACCAAAACGAAATGGCCATTCTAATCAACAATATGCATTTCAAAACTGTGTCATCATGTGTCTTCAGTGCCTGTGTTGTTTGGAATCAATGCATAGAGTGCTGACTTTTACACTGTTAAAAGGCAAACTGCTCTAATCTGTTTTCAAGCTGAACTGTTTTCACGTTTGTATGTTCTCAAGTTTTCAGAATTCCTTTGATCTGAGAAATTGTTTAAAACTTTGTTAAGACTCAAATTCAAATTAAAAATGTGAGAACAGAGAGTCTGCCAAAACAGACTTAATTTCTTGACAGCTCTACTGGACATTTCTCTGAAATATTAAAATACAGTGGTCAACAGTGACCATAATAATGAAGAATCTATAAAAATCCACAATAATATTCATATTAAAAAAAAACTTACGTAAGACAGGCAAATTCTGGAGTCTGTACAATAGTTATTCTAGTTTATTTAAAATAATTACTATTTTTTATTTAAAAGACAAATAAATAATAATAAACTATTATTAAAATATAAATATAATTTAAAAATAATCCTTGACCTTCCATCTTTCCTGTTGAATATTTTATTTAAAGTTGGGCTTTTGAGTGAATTTGGAGATTTTTAAGGAGTTCTTGGGTCTCCCATTGCAGTGGTGGAAAACCCATCAACTAGATGTGAGAATAACATAGTGTAAGCACAACACTGCAAGTTTCCTCACAAAAGCCTGCCAAAAGGCATAAAATGGGTCTATCAACACCGTTGCTGTTTTACAAGTGCAAAAGGAAGTGTTACAAATTATGCCTAGGTGTCTGATAGTCTTACCATACAGATAAATACTTACTACAATCAAAATCAATTAAGTTAATTTTATTCATGGTTTCAGTCAAGACTAAGTGCAAATCTCAAGCGGTGAATAACTAGCACTTTGCATGCAGTCCAAAATGGAAAACCGTGACTGATAATTACTGATGCAAGGTAAAGAAGGGTGTCTTGTTTCTCACAAATACTTCCTTGTATTCTTTCCTTATGTAAAACTCCAGCTAATTAAATGTTAGATAAATATTAGAATAACGAAATATTGTTTGTATTTGAATATCAGGCACAGAAACTTGGAACAAGCTTCCATGTCTGAACACTGGTACTAATGTATTTATGAAGCAAATATTTAAGAAAAAAATTAGCCTTTTACGGGGTTTTGATCTATCAAGGCAACCCTATTACAGATGCATTACTTGCTGTAAAGAGATAATTAAATAATTCACCAGTGGAACTGGTCTGGTCCTTACCCAACAGCAAGGTCACCTTTCTTATCTGACTGAAGTTCTGAAACGGAAAAGCAAGCCAAGTTGTATATAATCACTTTGGGTCAAATAATTCTCAAAGCATGAAGAAAACTTGCTCAAGTACACCAACCCCAGAAGAACAACTCCAGATCATTCTTTTAGCTTTTTCCACAAAGGATTTATTTTTTGGTCAAGCACGCTGAGTGAATGGTGACTTTTTTCTCTTGCCCTTCCAATGGAGTGAACTAAGGCAGAGTTCTGGAACCTGCAGAAGAGTGTAGCCGCTTATGATCCTCCAAGAGAGAAGCTTCTTGGCCATTGGCACTGAAATCCTATTTTAAAGATGGAAGTTATACAGAGGGATTTTGAAGTCATGCTGCCTCAGACACAATCTTCTATAGAGTTGAGTTGCAGGCATGTATTGGAGAAGAAATTATCTGAATGGCACTGTTTTACCTAACCTATATGGCTAGGATGCACTCTGGATATGTACCTAAAGTACCTGTAGGTTTTTTGACTCACTGTTGGGCTCATTCTGGTGTCGGTACTTTGTATTTCATACAATTATTTGTACTGGGGCAGTGGCTGAAACATACGTCATTACAGTATCTTACAAGCTCTTTTGCTTTTATTTTGGGTGACCTGAAATGCTGTCTGAATATGAAGTAAATCCAAAACAGGGAGCAAATGTGCCTTTTTTTCAACAATTTCACTGTTGTATGAAAAGGAATGAAAGGAGGGGAATAGAGAGACACTGATATCAACAGCTATTTTATTTCTATATGTGCAAAAGCTGGAAGGGCAATCGTTCAGTGATACATTCGTATCTTTTCAGAAAAGAAGTGAGCCAATTGTAAGTAATCTCATAGTGGACACCTTAATGTCAGTGTGAACATTTGATTGCCATCAAATAGAAGAAGAGCAATTACAGTAGCCGGAACAAACTCAGCACCAATATAGTTCTAAATCCTGCTTAATCTGTGTCCGATCTGTGCTGCTAAGATATTTCACTCCCACTCCTTCTATAATCTTCTCTCTCAAAAAAGAGCAGTAAGAATGAGTATATGATTCACTGGGATTCCTAGTTAAGTGATTGCCTAAGATGGTGACTCAAAAATCTAACTCGGAGGAGCTGCTGGAAGATTGCTCTCTCTCTTCCACTGTCTGCAGACCAGCTTGCTAGTGACTGAAATTAGCCTCTGTTTAATACTTCAAAATGACTGGCTGCATGTGGGACTGACTTTTCTTCTTACACATATTTCGGAAGTGTCATGTTTACCGAGTGCTAAGCAAAGGAGACAGAACTAGTCCACAACTCAGCCATGAAGCATACTTGGAGGAAATGTTACCTGATAGGCTCTGTAGAACCACCCAAATGCCCTGTTTCTTTCTGCTGCTCTTTCAACTTTGGCCAAAGTTTCTGCTCCTGCTGCGGAGCCAGCAGCATGATTCATACAACTGCTTCCTAATCCACTGCCAATAAAATCAGCTTAGTTCAGACTAGCAGTTAAAGCTGTTTAAATAGCCTGTTTCACTCTGCCCTGGAAGCTAGTGAGGGACTTCTCACACACACATCACTTGTCAGGGCAGTGACAAACATGAAGCAGTGAGTGCTGAAAAGTTTTCACCGCTGCACCAGGAAGAACCCAGCTGCCATCTCATTTCCCTCTGTCCTAAAAGTTCCAGCACTGCAGAGATAACAGAAAAAGAAAAAAAAAAAAAATATATTGTTCCTCTTGTTTTGGAAAAATCTCAAGCTCCTATCTGAACTTTTACTTCATACTATATATATTCACCATATTCTTGCTCAGCAAGAAGCAAGAAAAATCACAACGTTTTCTCCTCTACTGGTTTGTTCTCGTTAAAGTTCGGTCTCCTGGTTAATTAAAGAGCTCTAGGTGCCAGACAGAACCTTGTTTGCAATAACTTATCTTGTTTTGGTCTGTTCATCAGCTCTTCTAGCCAACAGCAACACAGCAGATACTTCTTTCCATTGCTGTTCTACAGCATAACAAAATTAGTGGTAATTAAACCTTCCAGTTGAATCAGCATAAGTGGCATGGCATATCTCTAGTTCCTGCCATTTTCATCGCCTAAAGAAATCTTCAATACATGCAGGAACTTGTTCGTCTCTCTTTGGATCCCGGTTTTTGACACTAATATTTTGGATTATATTGCTTGACCTAAATGACACAGCACTTCAGTTATCAGTAACCTAACATGGTAAGAGTGTAATAAATGTGTTTCTCCTGATGTGCTGCTGCCTATGAAAGGGTTAACTCAGAGAGAAAACATAAGGTAAAAGAACGGGGACAGCAAGTTATGAGGAATCTCCAGGATAATGCATGTGATGTTATGCTGGTTATGTGTTAGAGATCTCCCAAAGGAATTCTGCAATATTTAGTAATAAGAGCAAACACCATTAAGGCTTTGCCAGAAGATGAGATTTTCTGCACACCTCTCATAAAAAAATCTATTAGACACAACTGAATGAGAGCTCATTTGTTTTTACTAGGCTACACTCTCATCACACCAAGTTTCTACTCCACCTCATGCTGCGGTTCACCAAAAGCTTAGTAATATCATACTGAAATGTATGAATCCTAGGGAAATCTCAGGTCACCTGAATAGTGTCACGTTTCTGTCCCACAGAACCACATCCCTTGCTCTGACTGTAGCCTGGATCATTTTTATAGATTTAATGTAGAGGGCAGTAAACCAGTCATGCTGCAGTAGTTGAGGAGATAGCATAATCTGGTGGAACAGAGAGTCCAAGCAGCTGGGAGCAGGCTTACTGTTTTGTTATAGACAGACGGTAAATAACTTAAAAGCAGGGAGATTGTTTTACCAGCAGAGACATTTGTTGGACTGACAGAGTAAAGGCAGTCATTGAGACAACTTCATGCACAGGAAATCCTGGTACAACCACATCTCCAATAGGGCATTATGCTAACACAGGGTACAAATCAGGATCCCCCTGAGCACAGTAGCACAGCTTTGCCACACTTGGAAGAGCAGGGGAGACTTGGTAAGCTATAAAATACTCCTTTCTAAAGGCTTGTCTGAACACAGATGTTTTTGCTTATAACATACAAGTCATACAGGTATAAATCCTCATATGAATGCTCTCATGGTGGAGCAAGAACAGTTGGTTTGGATTTTTCTTGTATTTTTTAATTTTCTTTTTAATTTGGAAAAAAAAAACCACAAAAAACCCAACTTACAGCTATTAAAATGAGGAAATTTACAAATTGGATTTAGATCTGTAGACTTACATCATTTAAAACTCTGTCCATGCTTACAACAGTTTACTCTCCCTAAATTGACAAGACCATAATGTTCAACAACTCCATTGTGCTCTGACTCTAGCAAAAGCTGATGTACTCAACATGGTGTGAGACATGTGCTGCTGTGAGGGATGCTGGCCCACCTCCTCTCCAGTGCACAGAGCAGAATGCAACTTCTTCCCTCAATGCTATGAAGAATTTCTGTGAACTTTAAAGAAGGTTACAGAATTAGGTATTTCCTGGATAGCATAAAATGAATGTCTTGAATATGCAAATCCTACTATATTCTGGAACTAAATACCCTCAAGAATTAAACATGGCACTTTCCTGATAAGTAATTGACTTTCTCCCACCCACTAAAAAGGAAGAGATAAAGGCACTGTATAACATATGTCTGGATACATTCAGGTCATACATAGTGACAAAACACAATATGCCAGAAATTATTAAGTAGTTTCATACTGTTCAGCAGAAATGAAGAGGGGAAGTCATAACGTTTTGGCACACATTCAGCTGGACAGCACATCTTTATTGAATGAATATATGTATCTGTTAAGTGACCACTCAAGAGACCTGTATAAATTGGCTGTATAGCAGAAAAGGTCCACAACAAAACGTCAAACGAACTTGTTCCAAAGACAACATGCGGATATTTTTACATGGTCACTTAAGAAAAAGGTTGTTCATTGAAGGTGATTCATAAAGTCATCAAAAAGCAAGAAAATAAGAGATGATTCTTCCAAAGGGCAGAAGGCCTTTTCTAGATTTATAAGGATTTGCTGAAAAAGCTTTAAACTATGGTTACATTGGTAAATCCTAACCATGGAGATAAAGCAACAGCAAACGAGTTTTATTCTGGAAATAGAATAAGCTGTACTTGCAAAATGGCTTTTTGGTTGTTTTAGAAGCATTTCTACATCCAGGGAGTTGCTATCATACTTATGTCAGTCAGGATGGTGAAAACATCTCACCCCTCCCCAGCCGAGCTATGTCAGCAAATTGTTTTAAGGACAAACACAGTCTAAGTAAAGAAACTGTCGGAAACATTTTTTTAAGCCATGCTTGTTTTAGTAAGATACATTGGAATTTATTTCTCTTTTGTTGTATTAGATTTTGTTTGCAAGACATCATTATAAATTATACTTCAGTTTTTAAGCAATTCCTACAACTACCCTTCTGCTTTATCCTGTTGCTTTTTTCTATCTTCTTCCCACCCTCTTCATAACAATGTGCTGTCTCTGAAGGCAGGGTTCATTTGTGGGAAAAGACACAAATAACAATGTTCAACATGGGCCAACCACATTCCTGACTGCATAAAAAGAAGCATGGCCAGCAGGTCGAGGAAGGTGATTCTCCCCCTCTACTTCACTCTGGTGAGACCCCACCTGCAGTGCTGCATCCAGCTCTGGAGCCTCCAGCATAAGAAAGACAGGGTCCTGCTTGAGCAGGTCCAGAGGAGGGTCACGAAGATGATCAAGGGACTGGAGCACCTCCCTTATGAGGACAGGCTGAGAGATTTAGGGTTGTTCAGCTTGGAAAAGAGAAGGCTCTGGGGACACCTTATTGCATTCTTTCAATATTTGAAGGGGGCTTACAAGAAAGACAGAGAAAGACTTTTAACCAAGGCCTGTAATGACAGGACAAGGGGCAATGGTTTTAAATTGAAAGAGGCTCGATACAGATTGGCTGTAAGGAAGAAATTTTTTACAGTGTGGGTGGTGAGACACTGGAACAGGTTGCCCAGAGAAGTTGTGGATGCCCCATCCCTGAAAGTGTCCAATGCCAGACTGGATGGGGCTTTGAGCAACAACCCGATGTGGTGAAAGATGTCCCTGCCCATAGCAGGGTAGTTGGACTAGATGAAGGTCCCTTCCAGCCAAACCAAAGATAAAAAACATATTCTCAAGATTCACATAAAAATTACTTGTATACCAACTCTGTACAGAAGTGGATGTAATTAATTCCAATCACTAAATTGAGATTCCTAATTTTAGTAAATGTAAACACAACAATAAGAGGTTCAATTTGATCTAGTCCCTCCAGGTATTCTTTGTAGTTAGTGAAGGTACTTGTATGGCATGTTTCATCTGTTCCTGAAGTAGACATTTGAAACAGGTCAAATGAATCATACCCTAAAAACATCTCTTTCTTTTCTTCAACTGTAAAGGCCATCTAAGTGAAATACTATAGGTGTTGAAAGTTAGGTGAAATGTATTCCAATCCTGCTATATATAACCACCACAAGAGAAAAGACAACAATAAATGGAAAGAGAGACTTGCTCATGAAAAGTGAGAAGGTAATCTGAGCAAGGTTCATAAATCCACCTGTGAGAACTAAGCCTCAGTAGATAATCATAATTACCCGAAAGAACTAAGGCGAACAGCATACTATTTCTTTACTCACTTGCTTACCCATGAGTGGAAAAGGCCAACAGGAAGGTTTACCTTTGCTTAGTCCCCAGCCACACTTATAAGTCCTCTGGTTGAGCCTGATACACTTCTTTGTCCGTAACGCTTTTGCATAATTGCGTGTGATCAGTGTTCCAAATTCCAGAAAAATATTCAATGGGCTGAAATGTATTGATTTTTCAGAGAAAAAAAGTAGAAAAAAAAAAAAAAAAGAAAAAAACGTACCACATATTGAGCCTGTGCCATCTATTTACCTAAGTAGCTACAAGCACCTTTCCAATTACCTGCAGCTTCAAGAGCAGGGCTGATGACATGAATTAATACCTTGCAGCAAAACAATGCTCCCACCTTGACTCTAACCAACTTCCCAAGAGAATTTTATAGGCTGACACTTTAAATAATACATCTTTCAGAGAGGAAATAAGATTACAAAGAAGAGGAGAGAGGGAGAAGAAGCTGCCAGAGTCATAAGGAAGAGAACACTTAGGCACAGGTAGAAATTGCACCTTCCATGAAACTAAGAAAAACAGGGGACACAGCATGGCTGGCGGTGGGATCCCAAAGCTCTAGGTACATAAGAAGGGGTATGATGAATCTTGATGTAGGAAAGCCAGACAACAGAGGCACACTGGGTGAAAGGAAATTTGGAATATTTGTGTAGGGAAAGAGGTCTCAGAAGAAAATGGGGGACAGAACGCACAGGAAATCACATCAAACAATGAAAAGTGCAGAGCTGGGGTGGAAATGAGAAGCAAAGTGCAATCAATGCTTATAGGAAAACCAAAAAACCCTAAATAAACAGTGATGGGTGGACTACAAGAGTCCCTGAAATAGAAGAGATTGGTCAGTACACAGGACTAATACAGGTTAGAGACAGAGCATGGCGAAGCCAGCACTGGAAGTGTTTTACAAACTAGCAGAGTTTGAGGAGGGCACATACTTTTCCTGTCTTGGCTCAGAGTTTGCATTGCAAACATCTACTGATAAGTCTTTAGAGAGATATCACGAGGTTAATTTAAATTTAGCATATTTATCTTTACAAATCTTAATGAGCACCGTACACTTAAACAACATGTTTCTTCAGAAGACTGGTAACAACGCAAGCAGTCGGGCATTTTGTTTTCAGGACAGTTGACCAGATTTTGGGGGTTTTTTTGTACTTTTTAAGAGGATCCATGAATTAGACCTATGAAGGTCTAACAAAATCACACCTATCATCAACATCAGCTGCAGTGTCCTTTCAGTAGCTAAGGAGGTTATTTAAGGGAACATAAAATATGCTGGTCCAAGCTCAATATAATAGAACTTCAGCTTTAGTTTAAAGACTGCTAATTTTCTTAGGAAAATTAATTCAGCTCTTGTTAGAAAAAAGTCTGTAACAAATTATTCATTGTGGATTTAACTCTCAGTCAAGATCTTACAACTGAGTTCAGTGAGGAACAACGTAATACTTGGCGCATGTTGCTTTAATATGATCTAGCTCTTTGAAACAATAAACTTTTTCAGCTTAAGGCATGTAAATATGTATTTTATAATCACTTCTCAACACAAACTCTGCAGCACCTACAAGTTAAAATGGGGCTACATTCTAAATGGAATAATTTAAATTTTATTATTTTCTAGGGACTTACACATCATATGTGACCAGTTTACAAAGGCTTTTTTTGTTATTGTTTCTAAACATCAGCCAAACAAACTCACCCTGGCTTCTGAAAGCCAAGCTGTGCTCTTTCCTTTTCACACATCATCACCAGTAATAAAGATTCTGAAGGCAATATTAAACCCCAAGATAATGCTGGGCCACCCCACTGTCTTTAGATTAAGCCTGCAATGGAATTACATAGATGTAATTGACTGGAACTTAAGTAAATAATTCTACTAGGGAAGAAAAAGGAGATAGACTTAGCTCACTCCATATTACATAAATTGGTCTACAGTATGACCAGAATTAAGATAAGCCTAGATTTTAGTTCTTCAAACAGTTTCTTTAATTATTAAGGCTTGTTTATTGGACTACCGCTGTTAAATTTAATTGCATGCAACTACACTGAAATAATTTCTATAAGAATTTCATTTTCCAGAAGTAACAAATGCATCTACACATACACATAATTATGTCATTACACCCATTTTTAAAAAGGGTAGAAGGGAGGACCCTGGGAACTACCGACCTGTCAGCCTCACCTCTGTGCCTGGGAAGATCATGGAACAGATCCTCCTAGAAGATATGCTAAGGTACATGGAGGACAGGGAGGTGATTTGAGAGAGTCAGCATGGCTTTACTAGGCGCAAGTTGTGCCTGACCAACCTAGTGGCTTTCTACAGTGGAATGACTGCATCAGTGGACAAAGGAAGAGCTACAGATGTCATCTATCTCGACTTCTGCAAGTCCCCCTCTAAGTTGGAGAGATATGGGTTCAATGGGTGGACTGTTCAGTGGATAAGGCATTGGCTGGATGGTCACATCCAGAGTAGTGGTCAATGGCTCGTTTTCCAGATGGAAACTGGTGACAAGTGGTGTCCCTCAGGGGTCTGTACTGGGACCAGTGTTGTTTAATATCTTCATTAATGATACTGACAGTGGCATTGAGTGCACCCTCAGCAAGTTTGCTGATGACACCAAGCTGGGTGGTGCAGTTGATATGCCAGAGGGAAGGGAGGCCATCCAGAGGGACCTGGATAGGCTGAAGAGGTGGGCCCAGGCGAATCTCATGAGGTTCAACAAGGCCAAGTGCAGGGTCCTGCATCTGGGCTGGAGCAACTGCCAGTATCAATACAGGCTGGGAGAAGACATGCTAGAGAGCAGCTCTGTGGAAAAAGACTTGGGCTACTGGTGGATGAGAAGCTGGACATGAGCCACCAGTGTGCAATTGCAGCCCAGAAGGCAAATCGCATCCTTGGCTGCATCAAAAGAAATGTGTCCTGCAGATCGAGAACAATGATTCTGCCCCTCTACTCTGCCCTGGTGAGACCTCACCTGGAGTGCTGCATCCAGCTCTGGAGCCTCCAACACAAGAAGGACGTGGTCCATGTCCAGAGGAGGACCACGAAGATGATCAGAGGGCTGGAGCACCTCTCCTATGAAGACAGGCTGAAAGAGTTGGGGTTGTTCAGCCTGGAGAAGAGAAGGCTCTGGGGGAACCTTATAGAAACTTTCCAATACCTGAAAGGGGCCTATAAGAAGGCCGGGGAAGAACTGTTCACAACAGATTGTAGCGACAGAAAAAGGGGTAATAGTTTTAAGCTAAAAAAGGGTAAATTTAAGTTGGACATTAGGAAAAAGTTCTTTAAAATGAGGGTGGAACAGAGAGGTAGTGGAAGCCCCATCCCTGAAGACATTCAAGGTCAGGCTTGATGGGGCTCCGAGCAACCTGACCTCATTAGAGATGTGCCTGTTTATTGTAGGGGGATTGGACTAGATGACCTTTTAGAGGTCCCTTCCAACAAAATACTTTCTATGATTCTATGTTCGTGATCTATAATGAGCCTGGAGATTCATTGTGAAATTTCCATTCTTTTGGGTAATTGTTGTCATAAAGAGAAATTAACAATCAATTTTAAGCACCAACTTAAAATGAGTATAAATTACCAATTCTTGCAGAAATGCCCTCAAATAAACCAATGAAGAAAAACGAAAATCGCCTTTCCAACAAGTCATTGTTGGAAAAAAATGTTAATTTGCCACTTTTTTCACATAGAAAAGAGAGGAAAAGACACGGCTTTCTGGAACTCTACAAAAAATTGCACTACATTGGATAAAAATATTGACAACTTCAGTGCTGAACAGCACAAGCTATAGTTCACACTCCCCCTGCTTTCCTCTCCCCAAAAAGAAGTATATGTTTCTGTCTAAATTTAGCTGTGTAATCAGCACTGTGAGATATGTGTGAAGAATCCAGTCCAAGACAATGGGTGAACTCCAGATTTCAAAATAAGAAAGAACAGAAGACACAAAGCATTTAGGAGACAGGAAACTGTAATCTCTTCAACACACATGGTTTCTGCATGGCACTAGGAATAAGGGCATGAAAGAAAGCAAGGATCCCTGCAGAGTTTGTATAACCTTACTGTCAAAGTTGCTGAACCCACACATCTCCCATTCACCTTAATGGAGCAACACTACTGCAAGTGAAGCCATTAAGTCCAGGACGACTCCTG
This sequence comes from Leptosomus discolor, assembly GCF_034619465.1. Classification (NCBI taxonomy): domain Eukaryota; kingdom Metazoa; phylum Chordata; class Aves; order Leptosomiformes; family Leptosomidae; genus Leptosomus; species Leptosomus discolor. The sequence continues at coordinate 73,944,030 of NC_141392.1, read as the reverse complement.
ACTCCTTGCTTTCAAAAAACTGTCCACAATCCAGTTCTTCTGCCTCAATCTCTCTAAATGTCTAGCTCATTTCCACTGAAATTAGCATCTTTCTAGCCTGTAGGAAACCCAAAGGCACAATGACGCAGTAATTTAAAAAAGAAAAATTTTATAACCTGTTGCTAAGGCACTTCTGTGCATTTCAACAATATTTTGTTGCTGAGCATTTTAGTAGCTACATGGGGGTACTAATTAAAGAAGACATGGAAGAACAAAGAAGATTACACAAAGATGTTAAATTCCAAAGGGCTACACAAGGCAGAAGAGATTGAGACATGTTTTTGGTTTTACCAACTAGGCTCTTCAGTCCTGCATTTCACACCTTATGGCAGCTCCACCTAATAAAGTATTATGTTTGTGGGCTCTCTAAAGTCATTAGGCAATATTCGATGAATATATTACAATGTCCACTTTATAAAATGAACCCCTGAACCAAGTAAAATTTATTCTATAATGGTGGAGGAAACATTCATCTAATCCTTTAATAATCTTCTGATACCCATGGCTGGTAAAACACAGTGAAATAAGTTGATAGCTCCCATCTACGTTTAATAATGGCCACTAAAAAAATGATCCAGGAGTTAACAATCAGAAAAATTTGAGAAATGAAGTGAAAATATAGATGTACCAAAGACATGTGTTTGAACATTACACTTCAAGTAACATATGTGTCAGCACCAAGTAGTACATACATGCGGTCACTGCCTCTAGATATGTGAAGCAGACATTGAAAAGACACGTCAAAAGATATTGAAAGCTTTTTATTTATGTATTTACTTATTTTATTTTGTGGACAAACTACAGACTTCCTTAGTTCAATAATGATTGTAATCACTTTTGACTTTTAGTCTGGCACCTTGGTCACAAAACCATGCTGTTCCTTAGTATCTTGGTTATCTGTTGACAGATTTAGACTGAAGTGTCAAAAAACTACTTTATGCATTCATAAAGAACAGAAAGTACTCTCTCCACTCATAAAATCCATATTTGGGCAGAGGCATCCATGTGTATAAGTTTATTTCCTATTTCTTTTGGAACTTTTTGAAATGTTACCCAGTATTAGAAAAAAAAAAATAAAAAGAGTGAACAGAGGTGTGATATTTCTTTGGGGAGGGGGGTGGATGTTAGCGAGTTCCTATAGGCATACAAGCTGCTGCCTCTCAGTGGAGTGACCTGAGAGAGGCAGCAGCTCCCAGCCCCTGCTGAGTTCCTCTGGAGCAGGCAGCCTCACACCGCGACAAATTATCACTCTATGAATAACACCATTAAGCAAATTCAGATGGAAAAAATAAATTGCCATTCAGAAAGCAGTTATTTGCCCAAAAGAAGTGGTAGCATGGTGTACCACCTCATGACAGTTTCTGTATTCACTAGGAAAAGTTTTCTTAAAAAAAATCCAAGACATATCTACTTAAAATTAGGATGAACTGAGGCAATATATTCAATTTTGTCTAATATCTTAGAATGTTCTCTAAGATACCCTGTCATAGCTAAATCCAAAAGAATACATAATAAAAGCATATACAATGGTGTTTGCTTCAGATTAAGTACTTTCATAATGCATTTGTGGACCGCACAAATGTGTCTTCAAGCTTTCAGTTATTCAGGCTAATATACAATATTCTGCTACTGTTACTGAATACATAATGTAATACAATGATCACAGTTATCATTAAAGCAACTTGGAACATTCTTACAGAGTTAGCATCATTAAAAAAAGAATGTGAATTACTTTTATGAAACTTTCAAAACTGTAGACACATTTTATGGTTTTTTACATCTTCATAAGACATTATTCTATAGTGCTTTCTTTATGATAACAAAGTAGTCTCATGTAGGGACTTACGGTATGAAAATCTGGTGTTTTTCCAGTCTAAGATCATCTGCCTCATTGGAAATGAATACATCCATTTATTCTTAATGAACAGCCATGTACCTACAGGGACTTTAGAAATAGGGTCATTGTTGATGGGTGGCAAAAGAGCGAAGTTAGCCCATAAAAGTTCTAGAGAGTGATACTCTTTTTCAGTGTTTATTTACAAACATTTCTGTTACTGTAAACTTTAAAAAGACTATTCGAAATGAATTGGTGTTACAGTGTTACAAACTAATAGTTATGTCACCTAAAAATATTGACTGTCCTTTTCTGTTCCGGTCTGAAAATGGTAGCCTGACCACAGCACTGATGTTCACTTGCCACAACCTCTGTATCAAGAGTGAAGAATTAAAAATTAAAGGAAAATGCTTAAAACCCTAAATAGGGTCAGATATTGAGTATAGAACAGAAAAATCTAACCATCACAGCTCATTCCCTATACACGATGGTAACATATGACCCAGATAATTATATTTTCTCCTCAACAGACGGGAGAGGAGTGAGGTATGTCAAAGCACTGGAACCAGTTCTTTTGAATGTTATACCTTGTGACAGGTGTCCCTAAACCGTGCAGCTGCCTTTGGACCCGCCAGGGACTCTGGCAGAGTTGGATTCTGGTGGCAGAGTCCTGCTTTGGTAGATTATTTCTCACGTCAGTCATACAGGCTCTGTGACCTGAACAAGAGGCCCCCACGCAGCCACGACACTGCTGCGTATCTGAGCTTCCCTGTGCACCACGTTCTGCAGCAGGGCTCTGCACAGCCTCCAATGATCTGGACCAGACCTCGCAGTAATTACTCCTGCCAAGAGGCTGAGTTTTCAAGAGACCTGGTAACAACATCAGGGCTTGATGACACAAGATCCTTATGTCTACACCGGAGAAATATATTGCTCCCTCTGCTGCTATCCTGACAGTGTGAGGCTAGAGCAAGATAAAGATCCGTGACACTTGCACTGAACGAATGACCCTTGCAAAGGACAACATGCTGAGGTAAATACTTTTTTTTGTTGTTTTTTTTCTGAGTCTGAGCATTGGTTTGGGGACTTCCAGTCAGCAGCTATGACCAATGTGTAATAATGATTTGGAATGCACCGGAGTGTCTCAAAACTCTGATATTAAAAAAGGCACAATATCATCAGGGACCATGATGCTATTAAAAATTTTAGACAACTGTCATTATAGTTTGGGAAGATCATTCATGGGAGCAGGGGTCTCTCCTTGCCCCACCAACCCTGCTGATAATCTTGCCTTGCTGTAGGCTAGGACTGGAGTCAGCTGAATCATGATGTGGCATCGGGTCCTCTACTTTTTCTCCAGTCATCAGGGGTTTACACTTGCTTATCTTTTGGCCAAAAAACCCACTACCAACCCAGACAAGTGCTATTTAACCTCTCTGAGTGATTTTATTTCCTGCTTGATTTCATTTTCCAAAGAGAGAAGCAATTAGCTCACAGTGAGCTGTGCTGCCCTGCCACATAATGGCCTCCTACCTTTCTTACTTTACCCTTTTTTCTTATAACAAGGCTCCGTCTTCAAACCCTTTCTCCCAGTGAGATTCTGTCCTCAAACCACTGCCTCCTCAGAGCGCTCTGTGAAGGGGAGGTAACAGACAAGGACCAAGCCATTTAATTTGTCTGTGCTAAAGCAGGTGAGGCACTGAGATTCCCCAGGATTATGTAATGATGATTTAACACTAGCCCTTGCCATTTGGAGACTGACTCAGATAAAATGAGTGTATCAGTAGCTCTGAAAATTCAGGTCCCAATGGGCTGGCAGCCCAAGTTTCTAGGAATGTTTTTCACGTGTCTTGATGATAATTGATCCTTCTGGCTCCAGTATGACCAGGAAGGATATGGCAACCTCGTCAGAATAAAGCATGGCAGCACATCAGGCTGGACGTACCAGATCTCCTACAGAGATGATCTGAAAGCTCCCAGCCAAAGCCCTTTCCGAATACAGAAGCCAAGTCCTCAGACTCTGTTTTCAAGTTGTCCCTAGTTATTTTGATTTCAGTGACTCTGTAATTTGGAAATACATGGTATGCCCACAGGTTGGCCTGGTTGGCATTTTAGTCCTGAGACATACCAGAAGCACCTTCTGTCAAAATCACATCACAAGAACCAAACCCACAAGAATCCATCACTTCCTTGCCTAAAGACCCTCATGTCCTTCCACAAATTCCTTCTTCTTATTCATACCACAGGAAAAGACCCAACAGCTTTGGATATAAAGATATTGATCTTCAGCTTCTCTTACAGTTGGATTACTAAGTGTTTATATTTTGTAAGATAAAAGAGAGCAGGAGAGAGAGAACTGTTTCACTGAGGGCATACTTATCCTTTGTTGTCTGCTAAAACACAGGATGAAACACATCCACATTACCGTATTTTTAGTTCCAGCTCTATTTATACAATATTATTGTTGGATTTTAAAGCTGTAAATTTGCTGTTACAGATTGCAAAGTATAGTTTCTGTATTGCACTGGGGTAATTCTCAGTTATATTATCCAAGTGGCAGGTGTGGGAATCAAGCAGAACGCAGACATTGTGGTAAGGGACCACAAGGGCAGCAGCGTTTCAGCGGGAGCAGCAGATGCTCTGATCTGCACAGGCCAGCTATGCTGTCCAATAGAAAGGAAAGTGTGTGCAAAACTCCTCTCCCTCCAAGTCGAGAGCACCACTTAACAACCCTGGGCACATCTGTGCTCAAGGACTCTGATTGCTCCTGTCCTCACAAAGGTCGGTAAGGTCACAGGAATCCAAATCCATCTTGGTTCATCTTTATGTGATAACATTGACATATTACTGTACCATATGCACCACCCATGTCTCATTTAAATCTTGGCCTTTTAAATGAAGTTGAATTACTATGGAAGATCCAATATCCTGCAATAGGTAAGCATTACTCTGAATAGCCAGCCTTAGTTTCTTGTGACATACTAACATTTCTACAATTATTTTTCCTCAAAAACCTTCATAAAATTAAACTGCAATAAGAAACGCAGTCTTTTCTGGAAGACAACATAGATGCAATACTATATTTGCTACAAGTCTAAATAAAGAACAATCTTTTCATTTGGAATTTCAGAGAAACTATGCAGAATATTAATTAATCAACCTGGAACATAGCCAGGACAACAGAGTTTAACATCCTTGTTCTTGTAAAAACACCATAGCATATTCTTCCTGTGACATGAGAGGCTGAGGACCTTACATAATAATGCCCATATGAATACAAAACAAAGGGTCATACCAGGGCATTGTTTCATTAGTTCCTTATGAGAGGGAAAAAACCCCACAAAACCAAAAAAAAACCCCAAAGATGCACCACTAGAAACAATTGCTTGGAAGATCTTGGATTCTTTTTTTTTTTATTATTCTGTAATTACTTCAAAATTGAGCAATAATTGGAAATTGATCATGTAATTAATAAATCAAAAGGCTCCTTTCAAACACAGAACTTCTAGCAGGGGAAAAGGCTTATACAGTAGCTATTTCTAATACGCAGTATGTGGAAATAAGTGAATTAAAAAATATTGAAAACACATATTATATACATCCATACTGAAAGAATACATCTTTCAAATATGCAGAAAAACAAGGCCAGCATTTAAACTCCAAGCATTTTGAAATGATAATAGATCTTCGATAGAGATCTCAGATCAACCTCTAGATCTGTTCTTGGTTGGGACTTTTATGGACTCTAGTAAAGCATATAATTAAATAAATGAGTCAATCTATATTTTAAAAAAATATATTACCATTTTAGTAGCATAACATATTGCCCAACCACAGCCCCATCTACTCTCAAACATTTTCTGAGTTGGTTACTACTTCATGGATTAGAGAAGTACTGTTGCACTCTCCCAACACACACAGACTACCAGAATTGCTTATTTCAATAAGTAGAGCTCTCAAATGTGTTTGTTTCAGGTTTTTTTGTTTGTTTGGGGTTTCTTTAGGAGAGAAAAATCAGTTGTTTAATTTTGATTTCAAACATGAGAAATTTGCTTGAATGAGTCTTATTCTGGACCTGAACATTTGAACACCTAGTATGTTCCTTCAGAAGACTTTTTTTTTATAAGAAGGAATCCAGTTGTCTTCACCTCCTTCTCCTTTTTTCCTCCCTTTGATCTCTTCATACCTATATTGCAGAATTTCAAGCTGGACAGAAAAAACAAATTCATATCCTAACATTCAGCTGAGCTTCAGTTCTGAACTGCAAAAATGGAGTAATGATAACCTGTTTCCTCTTGACTTTTGCAAAATACAACAATGAACGCTGGAAAAAGCCAATGAGAAAATCAGGATTTCTGTCTTCAAAGTAAGGCCTTCACAGAATGAAGTGAATGAGGCATAGGTTCACTCAGTAAACAGTGAAAAGAAAAAAAAAAAGAATTGAAATGTTCATTAGAGAGCCCATTCTAATCACCATACCTAATGAATAAAGATTCCTTTGGAAAAAATACTATACATTCATGTAATTGAATCATAATGCATCCATATAAGAGGGCTGAAAGCAAAGTGCCTGTTTCCAAACCTTCCTAGTGTTTTTAAGTGTTTGCCATTTGTTATATGGCTGCTAACTTGCTTACAGCTTGGTTAAAAGGCAAATTACTGGTTTGACATCATGATCCCTGATTTTGGTTTCTTCTGGTTTTGGATGACTAAATAAAGTTTCTCAAACTGCACAACTGAAAGCAGTGGCTATTTTTGAGATCTGTTCTCCTTTTATACAGACAAGCTGTTAGTGCAACCAACAATTATATACATTTTCCATCATTGTAAGATTGTGTAAGATTACACAATACAAAAAGGATTATTAAGAGAGCCAAAATTAGTAGACTAATGATTCAATTTGACAGTTTCATTATGTTTAAGGTGGATAAAACTGATAGAGAACACTTTTTTAAAATTATCCTGCCATCTTCTGAACAAGACCACTAAACCAACCTAGAATACTCTAGTTTATGTTCTTTTGTAATAAGTTTATCATAATGGTGCATATGTAAGCAGTCCTATATTTTTTATTTTATACCAAATGTTCAGGACAGTATTTTGATCTAATTATATTTCATCTAATTATAGTTCATCATGGTTAAAATATCAGATTTAATGGTATGTCACGGATTAAGAGAATAATTTGATTTCTACACTGTTAATTAGAATGTACATTTACATGATTATGGAAAGTTATATATGAATTACAAAATTAATACTTACTGTTTAAAAAACCTCTTCTGCCTGTGTCTAAGAGGATCTGTAGACAAACGAAATTATTCAAAAATATGTTCAGATATTTAAAGTCAACTAATGCGTTTCTCGGGGAACTATGCTCTACTATAGACATTAGAAAGTAAAAAACTAGTTTATAAGAAATTAGTCATTCATATGTAGCAAACTCAAACATAAACTGGGGACATCCCAGGAGTTCTCTGGCTAATTAGCTCCCTCATCTTTCTCTCCCGGTCCACATCCACTGGCACTGAAGCAGGAATCTCCTCTGACCCCTGGGTGCACCCACGCTGCAGTCCAGACACAAGTACAACCAGGAGGGTCTGGATGTATGTGGGACAATTCCACTTCCAGGCTTCTGCGGTACAAAACCACACATGTCCCATCATACCATCATCTTACAGGCACGGAATAACTGGCAAGGACTCCACAGCTAAAGAGATATTTTCAGGTTTTCCTAGAACAGACAATCAAATAAGGCCATTCCAATCCAGAAAGAAAATGCTAATAACTATAGGGAAATGGACTATTCTGGCCTGCTGCAGACCCGTAGCAGATGAGTTTATGGTGTCTAGTCAGCTGAAAATGTTTTGTTGCTGATGGCTGGAGACACGAGTTATTCAGTGGTGTAGGGCTAGGTGACGTGCTACTCTGCATTCACATCTGCCCTCAATATCTAGCTGGGAGAAGATTTTTCACCTCTAACTTCTGAGCTGAAAAAATTATTAGGTCCCCTAGTTTAAATGCAGTTAGTATATACTTTCCATGCCAGACAGAGTGAGTATGTCAACAACATAATGATGACAGTCACTTTGCAGGCTGCAGTCGGTCATAGGGACAGTGACATATGACACTATGAACTGTGCAGGAACGTGCAAAATCATGAAGAGATCCAGCATTCATCCGTAGGAACAAGCAGGGATTTCATTCTTTCTCAGTGACATAACCATCAGCCCTGTTTGCAGACCGTACAGGAAGCAAGAAAGTCTAGCAATTACTACAGTGGGTGAGGAAGACCAGAAAAGGAAAGAAAGTATAATTTATGCATTTTTTTTTTTAAATGCATGGTAGGTTAAGCTTCTGTGGTAAACGACAGCCCCCTATCATGTGGGAATGCCACAGTGTGTAGCTATGAGAAACACCCCCATTGTGGGGACGGTTTGATTTTGATATGTTTTAGAGCACTTTAACATATCACAAAAACAATTTTCTGTCTTCCTTCTTATTTTTACCTACACAAACTCAAGTACCAACTTACTACGCAAACTTAATTGCTGCCAGGATTTAGCAGAAACATCAGTTACTTGTATACAATTGCAGAAGAGTTATAAATATACAAAGGCCATTAAAGTCCAAAGTTTTGCAAAGCAAGGAAGGACTCAGCTGGACCCCTGGTCGTCATGGCTATTTTCGGAGTTTAAGACCTCAGAGTAACAACCTAGTATAAATGACATCGAGAGAATGAGAAACATATTAACTTATTAACTTTACCTGGTCCTTTTATTTCCCTTTTCTTTCCTTTTATTTTTTTTAAACAAAGAAATACAGAGTATCTCCTCTTTATATTCAATGTCAATAGTAAGAAAAAGTCACTTCCATGAGGCTGATATGCTTTAATTTCTTTTTCTATTGCACTGGACTACTCTGAATTCCTCCTGGGAAAGAAGACTGAAGGAAAAGCAAGGTGAAAACTTAATACAGTTAAAAAATAAAAAATTGGGAGGCATCTGGTTTGGGTCTTAATAGTATAATATTGGAGTTCTTTATATGGTACCAGTTCAAACACACTATTATCACTCTGGGAAAGCTTGGCATTTTATTACACTTTCTGAAACCCTAGGCTTATAATCAAAAAACAGGCCACAGGTGGAAAATATGTAAATAAGACTTTTCATCATGTAGTGACTGAACCACATATCAAAGCATGGATAGGGATAATTTGCTACTAAGGCAGCTGTTGAAAATTTGTTCTACCTGTGAATCTCAAAGGGATGTGTACACTGCAGTCATGCTGGGAGCACAGCTCATGTCACACCAGTTCACGTACAGGAGAGCCGCCACTGCAGAGAGCCCGCTGTCTTCCCGTGTTTTCACCCAAGGTGGGACCTATCTCAGATCACAGACACTGGGTGCAATAGGCAAAGAGAGGCCATCATCAAAGGTAGCTGTAATTACCGGTATGGGGGATATTACAGTGATGACCTGGGTTTACTTGGTTGTACATTAAAACTCCTACCCTGTTATGCCACAGGTTCTCTTGAGAAAGTAGTAAAAATTATGCAGCTATCACTACCAGATTGCAAATCTGATTTCTATTCCTTGCCTCTCTTTTAACCCAGCCTGAAACTGTGCTTAGAAAATTATGCTTAGTCAGTTATTACCTACAGGTCCAGCTAGACACACAAGCCAATTTTGAACCAAAAGACTCACTACCTGTTCCTTTAAGTTGACACCCGGCCTTTTTGCCAGCTCCTCCCAACATCCTCAGAGCACTTCCACCTTTTTCCTCAACCACAGGTTTCCACATTTGTGCCACAAAGGTGTCCATCACAGGTCTTCCCCCCCCAGCTCTGATCATGATCATTTCTGTGCTGATGCAGGAAACCCTCCTCCCCAAGCTGCAGCTGCGGTGGTCATCCTGCTGCTCTGCAGAGCTGGGAAGAGGGAATGGGAGTGCACTCTGGGCATTTGAGGGTTTAGATGCTGTGCAAATCACAGAATCACAGACTGGTAGGGGTTGGAAGGGACTTCTGAGATCATCTAGTCCAATGCCCCTGCTAAAGCAGGTTCACCTACAGCAGGTTTCATAGGATCACATTTAGGTGGGTTTTGAATATCTCCAGGGAAGGAGACTCCACAACCTCCCTGGGCAGCCTATTCCAGTGCTCTGTCACCCTCAAAAGTGACAGATTTTCCTCATGTTGAGATGGAACTTCCTGTGCTCCAGCTTGTGCCCGTTTCCCCTTGTCCTGTCGCTGGGCACGACTGAGAAGAGCCTGGACCCATCCTCTTGACAGACGCCCTTTAGATATTTATAAGCATTGATAAGACCCCCTCTCAGTCTTGTCTTCTGCAGGCTAAAGAGCCCCAGGTCTCTCAGCCTTTCATCGTAGGAGAGATGCTCCAGTCCCCTCATCATCCTAGTAGCTCTCCACTGGACGCTCTCTGGTAGTTCTTTGTCTCTTTTGAGTACGGGGGCCTAGAACTGGACACAGTACTCCAGACGTGGCCTTACCAGGGCAGAGTAGAAGGAGAGGATAACCTCCCTCGACCTGCTGGACACATTCTTAATGCACCCCAGGGTACCATTGTCCTTCTGGCCACAAGACACATTGCTGGCTCATGGTCAACTTGCTGTCCACCAGGACTCCCAGGTCCTTCTCTGCAGAGCTGCTCTCCAGCAGGCCAACCCCTAACCTGTACTGGTGTGTGGGGTTATTCGTCCCCAGGTGCAGGACCCTACACTTGTCCTTGTTGAACCTCATTATGTTCCTCTCTGCCCAGCTCTCCAGCCTGTCCAGGTCTTGCTGAACGGCAGCACAGCCTTCTGGTGAGTCAGCCATTCCTCCCAGTTTTGTGTCATCAGCAAACTTGCTGAGGGTGCACTCTTGTCCTTTCATTCAGGTCATTGATGAATACATTGAACAAGACTGGACTCAGTACTGACCTCTGGGGAGCACCGCTAGCTACAGGCCCCTAGCTGGAGCCTTCACCACTGACCACAACCCTCTAAGCACATATATGAACTAGTAGGTTTAAGAAAGGAACAAGTAAGAAATGATGCATATGGGGTGTTGTTGGAAAATGGCTGTCTACGTATGGATACACTTTTTGGTGTCATCCTTGAGGATGGTGAGCACAGGTGTGGCTTACCGTTCAGTAAATGCTTTGTCTCACACACCATTCATAAGTGTGACAACAGGGCTTGGCATGAAGGTACCTGGGGACACACTTCCGAATAATGAATATGAACATTATTGTAGTCATATCCTGCCCGCCCCCCCTGCCCTCCCGTCTTCACTTTTCAATGTAGTCAAAACCTTAATACGAGATCAGTTTCTTCCAAAAACTTATACAGAATCCTATACAACTTGCCCTAGACGTCACCTTTACCTATACATGGAATTACTGATGCCGCAGATGCTGTAATTAACATTTTATAAGATAGATTAGATCTTTAGATCTCAATGTCCTCCAAAAACAAGGCAAAGTTTCTATGTTTAGCAATAGCAATGCTCTGCTTATGGGACCATGCTTCTCTTACCATGCTGGAAATGGGATATGCAGCATTCTCTTTACCCCTGCTGTAACAAGCAAATACTGTGGAGTACCCAGATCTAATAGAAAAGGTAAACAGTTAGTTCTCTTATGTTAGATGCAGGAAATACCTGTAGAATCCTTAGGTTGGATATGGTAAATTTTATTTTTTTTGCCTCATGTTTTTCTTTAAAATATTTTTTAAAGTTCATGTTGTGAAAGTATATCCTGAAAAGCAGGTTCTTTACTTTGGAAACCATTATAATTTGGTCTAATTATGGCATAATGTCCAATAAAATTAATTTGTTCCAGTCATTGGTCACATATTTAACTGGCAGGTGTGCAAGCTAAGAGATGAGAGAATTTTATGAAAGTCTCCGTCTTATCAGAGAGAAGCCTGTGGTTTCAATCACATCAAAAAATGACAGTAGCTGTTGACCATTTCTAGTATAGACATCTCTCTCCTACTAGTGGAGCAGTGTCCTTTTTTACTGAGTGTTTGGACACTTTCAGTCTCATTATATACCTTACGTCTCCTTACAAATTATTAGGAATAGCACATTTCAAAAAGTGAAAAAGCACAGATACATAAAAAGGGGAAAAATAAATTCAATATCTCAGCTAGATGAAAACCTAATTTTCTCAAATGTACATTCTACAAGAATGTACAAAGTAATGAGTTCTAATGATAGAAAAGTCTTAAAAAATTTATTCCAATTTATAAACTGGAAATACTTAAAGATATCATTTTTAAAACTAGTATTAAATATTAAAGTAGCAGTAGTTGAACATCTTTCCAAGACTCAATCCATGCTGAAATATAATATATGCCTGTGCATGAATTGGTTTATATATGTAAAGAAAGGAAAAGACTGAAATACGCGACTAAGCATTTAATCTCATGTGAAGATGTTCACACTGGCAAAGCCCATGGTCATGCTCCTATGTAAAACACTGAGGTGATAAATTTCCAAATACATGATCAACCAAAAACAAAGAACAGCTATTTTTATAAGTCCACAGGGAAGACCACTTTGTGCAGGCACAGTTTGGAGAGAGGCTCACCTTTTCCCCTGTTCTGATAGAGCGCTGAATGTTGCAATAAGATTTGGTAGTCTGTAGAATAATAAAACTAAAATATAAAGCTTATGAGAAAAAAAAAAAAAAAGAAAAAAAAAGATTATGTCCTGGAATATGACAGAGAAATCAACTGTAATGGTTTCTGTAATCACTTCTTGACTGTATTTTATTAATTAATTCCCTACATATTTCTCTGAAATGAATGTAATGAAGAAGATTATTTTTTTAGGAATAATTCCTTGGCTCATATACTATTTAGCCATAGATCCAGTTTTGGAAAATTCAATTAGTTATCTGGGAAAATACCCTGGGTATGAAAGCAATTCAGAGATGATACTGAAAATCATGCCACGATTTTACGTATTTCCATCAACAGGAAAATTATTTGAATGACGGGATACTGATATTTTTCGGAATCTCTCTCTTTAAATTATCTTTATGTAATATTTCTTCATAAAGTCCCCCATAGCACAGAATTTTTTCTCAATTAACTGGAAAAAAATATGGGATAGCTTATTCTTGTAGCAGGGTTCAGGCAGTTAGAAATGGATCCAGAATTCTTGCACATCACAAAGGCGCATTCAGGCCCAATGCAGATACAAAAAGAGCTTTGCAGTATGACTATTCACACCTAAAATTAGACTATGTCAAGTAGTAAAATCCAAGTGCCAATCACTCTGCAAAAAAAGACATAGTCTTAACTCTTTTTTTCTTTTTTTTTTTAAAGTTTTCTTTGTCATGGTCACAGCTAGAGACTTAGGCTTTTTTCCCCCCACATTTTCTGCTTTTATTTAAAAATAAAAGATGGCACTTTCAGAGAAGTACCAGAGAAATGCCAGGTTCCAATAAAAAATAAAACGTGCTGATACTGAGTCCAAGGTCAGGATGAAACAATATGAATATTTTGTCTTACCTTTTTCAAAACATAGGAACAGAAAACTGAGAAATAATACTTGTAATAAAAGTTATTTTTACTAAGTTTACATTTTTGCACAATGACAGTTTTAATTTTCTCTCACTAGATGGACTTTTAGTAGGATTTTTGCAAGGTTATCTGGTGATGCTGTTTTAAAGGAAAACATGAGAGGAAGGTAACAAGACAAAAATGATTTCTGTTTGAAATATGCTGACTGTGTACTACACAATGTCACTTGACTGCCTGTCTCAGATATAAACTCTCTTATTTTCTGTAAGCAATCCACAGGGTAGCATTCTTCTTCAATGAAAAGCTGAAAATGCGCATTAGGACACCCTTCATGCCAAATACAGAGGACAAGAGATCTCTTTCATTCCTTTGAATGTTCAGTATATTTCAAATAATTACAAAAATATAGAGCGCACTGCATTTATTTATAAGTTCAGGAAAAAATCTTGCACTATATATTTTCTGAAAAGCTGAAGCTCAGTCAAATGTCACTGGAATGACCATATAAAATTTTAGAAAGATTTACTTGGGCAATGGTTTTGGATTTAATTTTTTCAGTTTTCCAGCCCTGGAAGCTTCAGTTTTCACAGGCATTAAAAATATTCAAGTCTTTGGCTTTTTAACAAGTAACATGATTGTGGAGTTTTCCTTAACTGTAAAAAGAGAAACTATTTTCCTTGAACTTTTCAGGTACATACAGCGACGGGCCCATCTTGGAAATTTCAGTTCGGGGACAATTTCAGAAACTTTTAACCCCTTCAAAACCGAGCATCGACTCCTCAGAGTTATTAAACACAACTAAGGTAGTTAGAACCACCCCAATGCTGATATTTTTATGGCAGGTGTCACCAAGTGGTGCTATCACATACAATATCTCCGTGTGAATATAAATGTTCAGCTTTGGCTATGCCAGGCTCTATGTAAAGAGAGTCATCTTTTTCCAGTAGCTTTGCATGAGTAACTAAAGAGTTTGTTAACTGCAGGGTCACTTTTTATTGCAAAGCTGACACATAAGAACTAGGTAGGAGCTTTGGGCTGCGTCTCCCAGAGAAAGTGCTCGATGTTTTAGGCCAGGAGAGATATATATTAATTCAGGAACAAGTTACACCTGGAATGGATCTAGATTATCTGTCATTCACTTATTTTCAGCTAGTGAAGCAACTGCAAGGCTCCAAATAGTTGTAACTCTTCATAAGCAACAGTCACGTCAGCGTGCATTCTCCCTGTCTGCTTACATGTGCAAAAGCTGTATACTTCATACCCAGTGACATGTTATACAAAGTTTGAGAGGACTCGAGTTAATTAAAAAAGGTAGTCAAGATCTGTTAGATTTATAATGAAATCTTTAGAGTGACAATGCAAGCATTCTGCAGAAATCCCAAGACCTCCATGTAAATGAACCCAGATGATAATATTTATTGACCCAAGAGTGGTATAATCTCATTAAGACTTGCAAATTTCAATTACAGGGAGGGCATGAGCATGTTAAGTAGTCACAGTTTTCCATTATGATTGGAACAAACAACAATTTATTAATTCATCATCTAATTTTGAAAAAAAGGGAAAGTGTGATGCTACTGAGAATGATATATGATAAAGTAGATTATTTTTGCGTAGATGTAACATTATTTTCTTCCTGTGACATTGAAATTCTGTGTCAAACTTTGGAAGAGAGGAAAGGATAAGAAAGCATAGGTCATTTTTCATATAACTGAAGAATTGAGATGGATCACTTAGCATGATGAAAGCAAGTAATACACTATTTCATTACACAAGACCTGAATCTGTTGGATAACAACCACAACTGCAATTCACAAAAAGTGGGGCAACTCTACATGTATTTCCCAAGGGGAAGAAAAAGGCAACAAAATGTCATTTTGACCCTTTTTTTTTTTTTTTGCAGCAAAGATATCCCCAAATGAGAAAACGGACAACTAATCAGGCAGAATAGTTTGACAGGAGGACCTTGTCCTCATAAGGGCCCCAGCCAGAACTCTTGAAAAGGTATCTAAACATCAAAAAATGTAGGGATTTCTTGATATACTTTTACATTTTCTATACAACCGCATGCTTATAGATATTAACAGAAAAATTTGTATACTGAAGTAAAAGATTATTTGTGGAGTTGTATAATCTTATTTTTTCCTTTTTTTTTTTTTATAAATAATAAAAAACATTGTCTTTAGTTTCTTATTTGCATTATTTGCAGCATAATTATACTGAAAGACTCCTGCAGAGAATCAGAACAATTATCTACCTCAACTAACAACCAAAAAAAGTCAACCAGTTCCTAAGAAGCTGATGATGTTAGACCAGGACAAGGATAAAATAAACCCTCTGAAGCAAACCCTGCCCTTCTTCTACTCAAAGAGAAGAACTGGTGTATTATGCATCACACATCCAGCACAAAAGCAACCATTCAGCCCCAGAAAGAATAGCTTGCAGATGTCACTGCCAGGCACAAACAATCTAAAAATAAGACACATGATCTTAGAAGGAGCCGAAGAAGCATTCTAGAACTCTTAGCTAACTAGCAAAGGGCTGGACACATGCTGAAGTTAATAAGCCTTTTCCAAGACAAAGTAGATGAGCAGTTGTTAAACCTTTTTTCTAGAGCCTGCTGGAGCACTCAGAAAAGACTGTGACTTATCTGGGAATTCAAAGAATCTGTTTTTCTCACAGTTCAGGTACACAGCATGCTGCAAGATTTCACTGTAGCTGCCATCCCAGGCTTTTTACTCCATTCTGCTCCTGAAAGCACAACAGTGAAACACATCTGTTTTGGTATTCTTCATTAGATGTGATAAAAAAGAAAAGAGGTTGGAACCACAGCCTCATCACCTACCATGGAAGATGTCACTCTGTCTCATCAGGGTGCACAGTGCAAATGGATCTGGACTCACAGTTCCTCGGAGGGAAGATGAATATGTTTGGTGGCAGCTGGTAGAACGAGGAATATATTGAGCTCATCCTTCCTTTCCCTCTGGCTCAAACAGGCCTCCTCCCAAAGGAAAACAGCTCCAGTCAAGCTGAGTAAGACGATGGGCTGTGAGCTGGGAACTGTTTTCAGCTTTTCAAAATTAGGTTTCAAGACAGAGAAGGTTAGATCTAGCATGCCTCTAAAGCTGTAAGCACGAGAGGGTTCAGATAAACCAGAAAGGTACACTTGCTCAAGGCCTTGCAAAAAACTACCTCTGGGTAGCCTTATCCCTAACGATCTGACTGAACAGATGGCTAATGGGTTGCAGTCCCTGCCTGGAAGCAGTGGGGTTTATTTTGTGCCCAAAAGCTGGTGCCATTCCATGGCTGAATGCCCACTGCAATCTGTGGTTTGGAAAGTGTCTGAGGGTGAGGGCAGGGTCAGACCGGAGGAGGTAGATGATGGAGGACCAGAGAAGGAGCTCAATGGGTTGGGCTGGACAAGCGAGGATCATCAAATTCAATTTTGCAATAGAAAAGGCCACAGCAGAAGAAGCTGTAAAACACAGGCTTTGGAGCATGAGGATTGCTGTGTGATGAGAAACATCAACAATACAAGTAGAGCACCGGGAGAAGCAACAAATACTGGATAAGCTACATATGAAATATTTACATAAATCTTTCTCAAGACAGACGTGGTAATCTTGTTTTTTCTTTATATACGTGTAAGGGAATGGATTAAGGAATGCCATTATTTGGAAAAATAAACCTGTATCTTTCACCTTGCCTAATTTCAGATTATAAAAGGATCATTTCCTATATAGGTTTCGAAATAATCCCACATATTTGAATAGGCAGTCAGCTACAAAACCAACAATGCAGAACCGTTAATTCAGATGTAAATATTAACAATTACAGTAACACAGAACTCATACAGTTAGCAATCTATGGGCCAGATACTCAGATAATGAAAACTAAAATAACTGCTGGTATCTATAAATTCAGAGATTTTTATAAATTTCAGCCTGCATATCAGTGTGCTATTAACTGAACCACGCTTGAAATTCTGTGTGCAGTCTTAAAGATAATTTTTGAAAAGGGTGGCCTTCTGAGGATAGTTATTTAAAATTCAGAAGGCTGCCCAGAATATCAGAGTAAGTTCAGCATTAGTGTAATTTTTCAACCTGACCCCAGAGGCCTACGAACTAAAATGCCAGCAGATTAAAATGCCTTTTAAGAACCATACTGCACTAAGCGTATGTATGACAGAGTTATACTTTGAGTTATAACCAGGCAGTATCACTTTTGAGGCAGCAGCTGACACAGTTGGGCTAGAACAATTTTGCTATAGTGTGTGCCAAACAGTTGCAGGATGAGGCTAATAGATAGGTTTCTGTTACTATTAACAGCAGCTTCAAGGTTAGTTTGGGGGGTCAGAGTCAGGCCTGCTGCTTGCTGAAAGCAGGCAAGAAGAAGGTACAACTTTGGCCAGGGTAACAGCTGCTTTTTCATAGCTTATAGGAAGCTCCTGGCTACAGTACCACATTGTCACCAAACGTGTCACAATCTCCCTGGATGTCTCAGCCTAACATCTGTCCAAAGTACGTTTATAACGTAGGCTGAAATTTTTAATAGATGCTTACACTTATGCCACAAATGACAGCATTTTGATACTGAGGCAGTCTGCAAAGAGATTTGCAGTGCTAGGTCACAATTTTGCAGCTTCTCCCAAGAAATAGCCTGGATGAAAAGGCCCCATCTTCAAAGAAAGTCACCTAAAGATACCTCAAACTTGTGGTAAATTCAATGTCTGCCCCAGATTTGAGACTAGCTACTAGTTCACTCTCCATTAGCAACTGTTTGGTAAGAGTGTCTCTTACTCTGGACTGCATGACTTGTATTAATCAACTGAGAGCTACCATCCCTGCAGACCAAACTGAAGAGAGAGAAGAGATAAAGGCAGAGGTACCAGAGGCATTATGGCAGGATGCAAGGAGCAGGACGCTCTTTAAAACTTGAATTACGGTTGTAGTTAGTAAAAGAAGAAGATCCAGGCTGGGTTTGGAGCTGTTTATTTAACTATTCCTTTTTAAGTATCACCAATAAGGCAGTTAAACTTTTTAGAACACACTCAGTTCTCCTTAATCATTACATCCCATACCTAGTGATAAAATGAATTTATATTTTGGTAAGTGTGTACAATATATATTTAAGAATAAATTAAAAATCAATCTATTGATGCATCATAAATAATCATACAGCACCTTTCTCAGATTTTTACCAGGAGTCTTTCAATATCTGTTATTATCCTATTGTTTTTAAATGTATATATGGAGTTGCATATTGCACATAATTTTCCAAGCGTGAAGAATTTTTGGCAAGTCAGTGATTTCAATAGGAAAGCAAAGTAAGTGACTTGTATGTCATCCTAACTTCCAAACCAAAGCTGAGCTCAAAATTCTGGTATGCTTCATTAAGCTTCAATTTTCTGCAAAACTCTTCATTTATTTGTTGGTCAAGCCAAACAGCTCCTACTGAATAATTAAACTGATATTTGACTATTGTCTATTTATCAGATTGAGATCCAATTTTTTTGTAAGTTGGGTCCATCAGGTTTGTTATATACGTACTTACGCAATAGTTAAATCAAACTCCTTGAAACTCCCCTGAAAGATATCCTAAAAGCATCACTTACAGGAAGAAATGGCTAAAAGATTCAGGTTTGTTCTTTCTCCCAGTTTGATACCATCAAAGGTATTAAATCAATGCAGCTTGCTGGAGCCCTAACTGAAAGCATTGTCCAGAGAAGGTACTGAGACCTCATGACCTCCTCTCTGAGATTCAGTCTTACCACGCACCTGGGGTCACAGCATTTGAAGGCAATTATTTTGCCATCAGTAGGAAAGTATTATCTCTCTGCTAGGTGGCCTCAAGAGCACTGTAATTTGTGTATGCAACCCATGAACCACAAAACTGGTACTGAAGTATTAGTGAGAATAGAATCTCTCCTAGGCAACATTTTTATTTACCCATGCCCAGATTAATTTTCACTATTTTTGAAGTTGTGCTATCCTGCATCAGTGAAAGAGTCATAAAACCTTGCAAAAGCTCACCAGTAAAAGATGGAGAGAGTAGGGAAGATGACTTGTAGATGTTGAAAAATTTGCAACAGTGATGCTAAATGCCAAGAAATAAAAGTCTGTGATAAGAGCTGCTATAAATTAGTGTATTTTTTGTCCACACCTAGGTGAAATACTATTTTTGTTATGCACTTAGTCCGCTGTCATACAATTACTTATTAAAATTTTATCCAACAACCTTGTGTGAGCATAATTTCCAGTTAGCTGAGAATATCTGTATTTTAAAGCTTAAAGGAGTTTGATTTCTGAGACCAAACCCTAAAAGGTTTGTCATGATTTTTTTTCTAAAACACAGAATACTAAATATTCTACTAAATAAGGATTTTTGTATCCATTTGCATTCTCTGGCAAAAGTTAGCAACGCATCTTTGAAAATAAGTGCTTGTACCCTCACTTTTCTAAACCAGATTTTTCAATACTTTACAAACTTCTGACAACAAATGCACTCTAAATAGAGAATAGCTTTCCTGTAACAGTGATTTCTGGATAAACCAACCCCAGCATTCAGTGAGAAAAGTATCTATAAATAATGAAAATATGCAGAAAAGTAGCTGTCACCTCCTAAAACATTTTACCGCCTTTAAATCTTCCACTACTTTCAGACCATTATTGCATATACCACAGTTAAGGACTGCTTACAAACAAATATTAAGCCCCTTTTACACTATTTCTAAAAACATCATGCTGTGCTGTAGTAACACCACTTAAATCAGTGGAGTACATTCCTAACAAAAAAAGTGACTAAACAATGTGTATGTATTTGGAGTCATACTGACCTAAATAATACTAAGACTACATCTATGCAAGTGAATTAAATAGTGCTAGGACATGAATCCATGCCCTGGAACTATTTTTTTTTTTCCCAAAACGTAAAATCTCAGGCCAGTCTCTGACACTTTTTTGATCTTGGCTACTTGACCAGCTATCTCCCAAGGGTTTTCTGGGCACAGCTAGGGCACTAACCCAGCCTGGGGACTGTTCCCAAGAGGTAGGCTAGTTGCAGCCTGTGCTCAGGAGGCTAAGGAAGCTTAACCATATGGAAGTGGCAATGCTTAACTTGCCTCCAGGCTAGAGAGAGGCCTTGCATCATTCAGTTTATTCATGAAAAATATAGGCAAGGAGTAAAAATGCAGCTGTAATAGAAAAAAAAAAAAACAAATCTAAACTACAAACTTTCCCAATTAATCTCTCATTATTACTGGTATAAAAGAGACAAACCCTGACAAATCTGTTCTCTTGTGTCCCTGGGGGATAAACAGAAGTGAGTGGCCAGCTTCTGTCTGCTACTGTGCTGGGGATTTACACTGTATCTCCATGCCGTGCTTTACGTATTGATCCAGTGCACTGCTGCTGATATACATACTAGTCCAGAGGCAAGCTGTCTCATCCATAAGCACTACTCACTGATACATGTCAAGTCACATAAACAACACATATTCAACTCAAATTCCTGAAACAGTAGACTAAGTAAATTAGATTTCTTTCCAGCTGGCTGCTAAATGTCTTTTAAACCTACACCTTGAGCCTAAATAAAGTTCAGTCACAGGACATTTTCCTCTTAAAGTTGATAAAAAGACACACTTGATTTCCCACTCACTATTTTCTTTAGTTATGGCAAAGAGACACTTCATTTCCTCTTTCTTTCTGTTACTGCCTTAATTCTGTCTCAATGCATGAGGTGTATTCAGGAATAAAATACTAAGCAATGTCCCACTAAGTAAGTGCCTTTCCAAGAAAGCACCTGGTTACATTTCCAATACTTCGACTTTATCCATTAGACTAATATCATGATCTGCCCAACAGTGTGTACTCCAGAATTGGGCAAAAAATACTCTCCCCATCAGGAAAAATGTTTGGAACTTTTGAAATGCTTTTTGGAAGTTGCCAAAGGAATTTAAATATCTTAAATGTTTACAAAGAAAAATATTTTGATTAGTGACGAAGAAACAGTCTTGTGTCAATATTTTGGGAACGTTTTTTCTGGTTTGAATTTTTACAAAAAATCACCTAATAGATGGAAAAAAAAGAAAAATACACCTTTTAATTGGTATATGATCACAGCACACAGAAAATGTATGAAAATAAGTCTTTTCTACAGACAACTTTAGTTTCAAAGAACTTCTATGTCTGAAAAACATAAATTTCAAATACATTCCAACC
Source organism: Leptosomus discolor (assembly GCF_034619465.1). Classification (NCBI taxonomy): domain Eukaryota; kingdom Metazoa; phylum Chordata; class Aves; order Leptosomiformes; family Leptosomidae; genus Leptosomus; species Leptosomus discolor. The sequence goes on along the minus strand of NC_141392.1, from coordinate 73,922,399 downwards.
AGTTTCAGTTTTCAGAAGAGCTGACTGAAATATCTTCAAAGACAATATTTTTGTAATAAAAAGTTTTGATCCATTCTGAAGTGATATTAAAAGTGGATTTTTTAAATTTAATACAGAATACTTTCAAGGTGATAAATAATAAAGAGGCATTAATCAGACATATTTACTCTGTGTAAAAGAGAAAATGGTTTGAAAGTTTAAAAATATTTTTATTCCTTTTTCTTTTTTCCTCTTCTTTCTCTCACTGAAATTCTTCCCCGCTTCCCCAAAAAGAAAAGTGAAAAGAAAAGAAAAATGAGATACATATCTTTAAGAAACTTACATGTTATTTGGGTCTGAAACAAACAACAAACAACTTTCTTCTTTGTTACAGAAGAAGAAAGATGACAAATCCAAATGACAGACAAATCTTTTTCAATCCATTTTTTATTAAAGAAAATAATTTCTGTTCAGGGATCATGTTAGTAAGCAAAGCTTCTGTCATGAAATACATCCTTTGCTGTTTCTTGCTACTAAGTAGCGTAAGGTTCAGGTATACAAAAATGTCTCTGATGCATCTGCAGCACAGATAGTCTCTTTGCTACCCTCCAGGAGAGAAGCAAAGGCAGTTACAACACTGTAGGTCCAATATATAAGTGAGGAAAGAGCTGCTGATTCATGTTCACCTGGATCTACCTCACTAGCAGCCAGGCAGCAGTCATGAAGGAACTGTGGGGAAAGCAACCACGGAAATGAAACATGTTTTTAGGTAGATCTGAACGAAGGTCTTGGTTTCCATTTTCTGCAGTTGCACAATTCAACTTTTTGAAGCCCGGGTTGTTTGTTTATACCTGAAAGAAGTGAATTCCATTCTTAGGTCAGAAACCATTGAATATGGGATACTAAAAGAGGGGCTAGCAATGTCAGTTGTAACCAGAATGGTCTGGCATATGTGAACTGAGAACTTCTAATCCTAGATGTTTTTTTTCACTAATTCTCCTCAAATCATTTCTACCTCCAAGCAAAAACTCTGTGGTTGGTAAAAAGCTTATCAGTCATATTTTCTTTTTTTTGGAATTATTTTGGAATTATTTAGATTATAATAGATTATTTTAGCCAGATTGTGCATCACCATTCAGGAATGTAATTTTCCACCAGAAGACAAATAAAGGCATGTTGTTTGACTATACTGATAGACCCTACACTGACAGACTTTTTTCCTACTGCGAATCTGGTTTACTTTACACTGACGATTAATCCTTTTACAAGAAGCAGGAATGTGAAATTATAAATAGGAAGGATTTGCTGCCACCTCTGACATTATTTATACTTATACAGCAGTTACAAAGGTGAGGACATGCAGCAGCAAACTGTCTAAAATAATTTTCCCCAAAACTTACTTCTGACATCATGACAAAGTTAGCTCTACTCAATCCAATCAACTGTCTCTTCAGCATCGAAAGTTGATACTAAAAAATGGTATATCTATTTACTGTATTAAATACAGTGCTTTATTAAATACTCCTCTTCTCTACTGTCATCTCCTGTTTTCCTAAAGCTTCACATTACATTCACTGATAATCTTTCCTGGTTCTTCAATGTAAGATTGTAGTTGCTTTTTCAAGTCCTAACAGGAAGATCTTGACTGTGATTGTAGATGACACTAGCCTGTGGTTGGCAAACTATCTTTCAGATTCATGGTTTTCAGGACATAATGTAACATTGGCTTCAGACACTGAAGTGAAGATTCATTTTGTTTTCTCCTTTTTCAGGATTCAGTTACCTTTTTTTTTTTTTTTTTTTTTTTTTTTGGCAGCACTGGCTATTATTTATAGCCTTGGGTTTAAAACATTCTGCAGGAGAACCATTGGACCCTGCTGTTTTACCTTCAGGAGACAGTTTAACCACTCTCAGCTATTTATTGTACTGTCATATCTTCCTCTGTGTCTTCATGGTCAGAAACAAAGAACAAGCAGCAAATCCCTGCTGGGGTGAGGAAACCAGACAGTAACAAAGTAGGGTGTCGTACAGATTTTGATATTAAAAGAAAAAAATTATATATGTATGCATATGTATACATACAGATAAATGTGTGTACAAATACACAAAAAAATCTGCTAGGGCCATCTGGATTTCCAAAATGGGAAATGGTTATTTTCTGGCTTTTGTCTTCCTTTGAAGCTCCCATCCTATTAGTACGTCAGATTTAGTTATTTCTCCCATGGCCAGAACATGTCAGGTAACTCAACTTTCATAATTCTATTTTTAACCTCAATTGCATTAATTTTTTATGGTTTACTTCTGTCTTAAAGATCTTTCATAAAATAGTACACTTTTTCCTCTCTTAAAAAAAGAACAAAACACAACCTTACATATTTTTACTTCATTTTGCCATGTGTCTACCATTTCCAACTTTATTTCTACGTTCATTTAGGGTTTTGCCAAACTCAAAATGTGTCTGTACATCTGGCAAAAGTCATACCTTCTTATAGTAGTATCCCGTAAGAGAAAATGCAAAACCAAATCTGCCTGTGCAGAATCCAGGATGCAGTGTAAATCTGTTTCAATTGATGTAAACTGACTTGTCTCCCATGAGATGCTGGTTTTCTAATCCTGTCATTATAGTAGCAATGCCAGGTTGCAAAGGGAGGTTTTGATGTAGGTTGAAAGTCCACCAGCTAGTACAGAATTTTTGCATGTTGCTGAGCAAGTGAAGTACCTGTTGTAGAGGACTTGAATAAGAGCCCTTATTCATTAGCTCAGTTTCCACTTAGTTCTACATGGGATTAATCCACTAATATTAATATTTCCTTTACGCACTTTTAAAGAAAAATAGCATATATATATATAGATACATATAAATTATAAATTGGTTCATGAAGTCCTTCTACTAATATTTTTTTACATTTGCAGACATTTTTAGCTATTTGTGCTCTAATGTAAAATCCTGTCATCCCTTGGTAGACTCTGAATATGCGCCTGCTATAACACAGTCTAATAGTTTTATTTATGACAGTCCTTTCAAGACTTGAGCAACTGTGTGCAGTCAAGATTGTTCAAGCCATTATAATACAAGATTGTATTACACTGATTTGAGTAGATAAAAGTTTGTTCATCTCCAAAAGAGAAATGGATTGATAGACAGTGTTCTGTAACATATCAGGACAAATGTGTTACTTTAAAGCCGCAGATAGAGAGCTGTATTTTCTCAAGCAACAGTGTTGCAAGAAGTAAGATGTGTAAGGACTAAGAGTGAAGAGTGCTAGCACACAAAAAGTACAGGAATTACCATTTTTTTGTAGTATGAAACATTCTATATCAACTCGGGTTCCTTAAAAAGCCTTAAACATGTTTGGGGATATTCAACAGTTTAATATGGGGACATTCCTTCAATTTTCCTCCTTGAAAAATGGCTGGATCTTACCAAATTGGCTGTTAAAGTCTACCTCATGCAGTATTAGTTCCTGGTATTACAGGTAGAGTTCACTTCGTGGTATTATTATAAACTTCATCCTTCACATCTTATCTACAAAAGTTCATTTTGATTAGAAATATCAGAGTATAGCTGTGCAACTCTTTTTAAAATAGTTAATAGCTTGAAGTACTTCTAATGTACACAAAACATAAAAAAAAAGTAGAAATATTTAAAGCTTTTCCCCTGGAAGTTAAAAATTAAAGTTGCCTGATGCTGACAATGTTTTAGAACCACAGATTTAAACACTGGAATGAACTTGGGAAAATGATTACTTTTCATGGTCATTGATCACGAAAGCATCTTTGCTCAACAAAACACGTGATTAAGTCCCTTTGAGGTCAGCACATGCTTGAAGACTAACATTTATTTAAGGGTTTTGTTGATGTGAATCTTTCTGCAATTACCATTTCATCTGACTGTGTTAACAATGCACAGTAATGCTTGTTTGTTCAGGAAGAAATTTTGTGCTTACAGACTTGTAAGACTTGAGAGAGAGAGAGTGTGTGGAGCTAACTGTGCAACAGGACAGAAGGGCTATTGCCGGGCTGGGCAAACCGAGCACATAAATAATATAGAATGACACAGTCTTGATAGCAAATGGCTTTTGGACATTTTCCTTCAAAGGTTAAAAGTTCTGTGCTTGATTTTTTTTTTTTTTTAATTTGCCTGCATTTGTATTCTGAACCCAAACTGTTTTTCTTGTATATCCATTTTTATTTCATTTAGCCAGTAGTGTATCATTTCAATCTGCATGCTTTTCTAGGGAAGATCATATTATCAAGGCCACGTCCTGACTGAAGTAAGAGAAAATTGGGACATACACACACACACACTCCCCGCACAAAAACAAAGCACAGTTGAGGCTAGACAGAGGCCAGTAACTGATATTTTAAGTTGCATGTGACACTCTTTTCCTTGTTCTGTTGCACTGCATTTAGATATTGTATGTCTCTCCAGACACGCTATGCATAATTTTACATACCATCTGCTTTACATGCCAGGTTCCATATGTACAATGTATAACCTCAAACCAATATTTTGATTGATTTGAGCTACAGTGGAGGCTTTTGTTCTTAAATTGCTTGATAGAAGAATATAGTCCTAAATAAATTATCTGACAAATATGTTCTAGGATTAACAATCAATCAAATTTATTTTGAAAATGTTTTTAGAGGTGTAATAATTACAAAGTTCAGGTAACTTTCAACAATCCCACTAATATTGCTTCCTAGATTCAAATACTGAGAGACCTAGAAACACTTGCTGCCATTCCCTTAACAGCCACAGAAATACAATGGCACAAACATATTTCAGTTAGGCAATGGACAGCAAAAATAGTCTAGAAAAAGATATATCTGAATAACAATGAATAGCACTTACTCTTCAAAACAGGATGAGGTTTATAAAGATGCTAAAAGTGAGTAATGGATATTCCAAATCATGTCCTGGAGATTCCCGGTACTTCATTATCTGGCTTCTTTCAACCCTGTTTTGAACATTCAAGTCTCGTATACTCTTCAGTTACAGGGAAGCTTAAAAACCCCAACTTTCTATTTTGAGGTGTTGTCCACAAGAACATTAGGCTGCATTTTCACATGCAGATGTGAAGAATAAGTGTTGGAACACCAAAATGAAAAGTATACAGAATTTCAAATTATGGCTCTCAGGACAAAACTGAAGATTTATGCAAATATATATTTTCATTTTTAGAACTGCTGACCCTCTTCATCCAAGCAAGCAAAGAGGATTAAGTATTGCTTTGGATCTTAAAAAGAACACCACCACCACAGAAAAAAAGCAAACAAAAACAAAACCAAAAACCAGTCCAAAACTCTTAATGTGGAAATAATCATCATATTTTTCACTTTTGACTTGAAATGGAAGTTTTATCAACAAAAATAGAGTGTGACATTAGAATGTATTAGTAAACAGCAGATAGAGTAGAGAATACAGGAAGTAACAAACAGGTCAAAGAAAATCTTTCTTCATGTGATGTCCTATAATATATGTACCTTTCACCTCCATGCATGGCACATGATAACAGAAACACTTGAATTCACAGGGAAATTTAAAAGGAACCTGTAATATCACATTTTAAGAAGGATGTTTTTGTCTTCCCTATGTAATTGCAAGGAGAGAAGGGAGTAAAACTTTTGTCTGTTTTACAGGGTTTTTTTTTTAATTGTAATATGAACATCTTAAGCCATTCACAGTTGAGTATCAGTGGCACGTTCAGTTCAACCCAACGACAATTCTACCAGCTGCCTACAAATAAAGCTGAGCAAGAGATGTAGCACCTCAAACTTTTTTTGCACTTGCCTATTAACAAAACTTGTACTTAGAAGGGAAACATTATTGTTGGACCATAACTGAGAAAAGTTATTTTTCTTATTGTATGGGATTTGCACAGCAAGGTTTTGGTAGTGAGGGGGCTACAGGGGTGGCTTCTATGAGAAGTTGCTGGAATCTTCCCCTATGTTTGATACAGCCAAGGCCAGCTGGCTTCAAGACGGACCCACTGATCGTCAAGGCTGATCCCATTAGTGACAGTGTTAGTGCCTCTGTGACAACATGTTCAAGAAGGAGGGGAAAAAAAACCTGCATAACTGCGGCCGGGAGAGAGGAGTGAGAGTATGTGAGAGAAACATTTCTGCAGACACCAAGGTCAATGAAGAAGGAGGGGGAGGAGGTGCTGCAGGTGCTGGAGCAGATTCTGCTACAGCCTGTGGTGAAGGCCATGGTGAGGCAGGTTGTGTCTCTGCAGCCCATGGAGGTTAACAGTGGAGCAGATATCCATCTGCAGCCCATGGAGAATCTCATGTTGGAGCAGGTGGATGCCCAAAGGCCCAAAGGCTGTGACACTGGAGAGCTCACATCAAAGCAAGCTCCTGCCAGGACCTGTGGACCTGTGGAGAGTGGGAAGCCCACACTGGAGCAGGTTTGCTGGCAGGACTTGTGACCCCGTGGGGACCCACGCTGGAGCAGTCTGTTCCTGAAGGACTGCACCCTGTGGAAGGGACCCACGCTGGAGCAGTTAGTGAAGACCTGCAGCCTGTGGGAAGGACTCACATTGGAGAAGTTCATGGGAGGGACCGCATGCTGCAGCAGGGGAAGAGTGTGGAGAGTCCTCCCTTGAGGAGGAAGGAGCAGCAAAGGCAGCATATGATGAACTCACCACAATCCCCATTCCCCATCCTCCTGCGTCACTGAGGGAGAGAAGGTAGAGAAATTGGGAGTAAAGTTAAGCCCAGGAAGAAGAGGGGGGTGGGGGAAAGTGATTTTAAGATTTGGTTTTATATTTCACTGTCCTACTCTGATTTGATTTGTAATAAGTTAAATTAATTATCTTGAGTTTAGTGTGTTTTGCCTGTGATAGTAACTGGTGAGTGATCTCTCCCTGTCCTTATCTCAACCTGTGAGCCTTTCATTATGTTTTCTCTCCCCTATCCAGCTGAGGGGGGAGTGATAGAGCGGCTTTGGTGGGTACCTGGCATCCAGTCAGGGTCAACCCACCACACTTATCAATGTAATAGTCACATTCTTCGTGGAGTACAGGTGTAATTCTGATACTTGACAAGTTGTTGACCACATGTAGCATTTTTGGGGTTCTTTCGGCACTCATGTTTGAAAAATATTTAAATGTGTCTTCACACCTTCCTTTTTAAGGCATTTCAAGCAAGTGGTTAATTCAGGTTACAGGAATAAGACTAGCTTTTGCCATTTGAATATCAATATTTTTATTTGGTGTTTCATTATATCTCTGACTGCTCCCAATCTAAATACTGCACTGAACAGAAGATGTTCTGTGAACTAGAACTTCCATTTGCTAATGGATTTTTTTTTGCATAAAATCTTCTTTATAGTCCATATGAATATGGGCATTTTAATTATTAATCAGAAGCATTCTTTCTTATTTGTATCTGTGTTATGAAAGAGTTCTTCAAATCAGGATAAAAAATTAATGTACATTTAGATTTTTCTCCTCCCTAGAGGCAGGCTGTTCATGAGTTAAATGCTTATGCAACACCTTTCTTTACAAACTGCACTACATTTCTCTTGTTACTTCTCTGTTGATCCTTTCTGGGCCTGATCCACAGGCCACTGAAATCAAGGGGAGCTCACCGAATTGCCCCAGTGGCCTCCCTCTGCTTCCAACATTATAGTGAGAAAAAAATATATACAGCATCGGAAAAGTATAAGGTACTAATCTCGTAATACTTTATAAAGTCTGTGGGCAAAACAATGGGTGTCAGTCCATCTTGATATCAAACATATCAAGAAATCATTCCAATATTTCTCCACTGCAAAGTGGGAAAGAAAATCTAGAAGACATTTCTGACACAGTGCAGTGAAACTTCTTTGGTTAAAGAGCTAGATTTTTAAAATGAAGTTTCTTTTATACATCTCTCTCACTTTGCCATCTCTCAGCCTTCTGCCCAGTCCCTTTCATTTGAAAAGTATACGGTATTGGCCAGAACCTTCTTCCTCTAAAGTCAATTGGGAGTTTTGCCATTGACTTCAATGGGAGAGTTATCATACCCAGGATGCAAAACACGGTGAGAGAAGACATCCTTGTCAAAGCAGACATTGCAAAAAGTAAGAAACAGATATTTAAATGAATTAGAAAAAGCCACTTAAAAATTCTCCAGCAGCAGCTTTTATATACGTTTACCACAAATCGCACCAGGCAGCCTAGGAAAACACAAAGCCCCTTGCCCGGTGTCCCTGGCATTTGGTAGCCGGAGCTGAACGCCCGCCTGAGCGGAGCCAGCCGTGCGCAAACCCGAGCGAAGCAGAGCCGCGCACTAATTGACAGCAAACACTTTGCAAACATCAAGCTTCCCTAAGGGACGAGCGTTTTGCCACCGGAGCCCGCTGGAGCGCACGGGAGGGAGCAGCCGGGACGGGGAGCGGGCAGGGGACCTGCGGGCACCCTCCGGCCGCGGTGCCGGGGCACCGGCTGGGGCTGCGTTCTCCTCCCCGCGCAGCGGCGCGCCCTGGAGCGCAGCACCTGGGGGCTCCCCTCCGCAGGTGAGGCGCCCGGTGGAGCTCCGTCTCCGCCCGGCCGGCGGCACCGAGGCTCCCGAAACACCGGACCACCGCGCTGGCAGCCCCTGGGGGCGTCGCCAAAACCGAGGCGGGCAGAAGCTGGGCACTGTCCCCGGGGCGAGCCGGGGGCACCGTGCCCTTCGCTCCCCTGCCCCAGCAAGCCGCGGAGCGGGGCCGCCGAGGAGGGAGCCCCCAGCAGGGCAGGGCACCCTCCACACCTTCCCCGTCCCCGGGGGACCCCGGCGCGGCGCGGAGCCCCGTACTCACCGCGGTGCTGCAGGCAGCAACCCGCAGCGCAGGCGAAGCGCCCCCGCCCCGGCCGGTGCCCGCTGCGGCGCACAGACCCCGTCCCTCGGCGCGCACATCCAAGCCCCGGCCGCGCAGCTAAAAGTCCTTCTGAGGAGCACCCGGCGAGCCCCGCCGCCTCCTGCCTCGGATCGCTGTCATCACCCCTCCCCTCGCCCCCCCGCCCCGCACCTCCCCCCCCGCCCCCCCCCCCCGCCCCCCCCACAGGCGGGCGGCAGCACTATAAAGCAGTCCCCAACCCGTCAGATCACGCACCGGCAGAGGTGCCGGTCCTCGCCGCTACTTACCGGGCATCCTTCAGAGCAGCGGGCGGGCGGGAGCGAGGGAGGAGGAGGAGGAGGAGGAGAGAAGCAGGGAGGGAGGGGACTCCTGGCGGGCTGCGCTGCGCTGCGCTGCTCGGCTGCCTGGGCAGCTCGGCAGAGCGCTGCGAGTGAGTGCCCTCCGTGCGTGTGTGCGCGTTGTTGGACACAAGCGAGCGGAGACTCAGGCACCGAGGGGCAGCGGGAAGCGGCGGAGGAGTTCAGGGGGCGCAGCCCGCGCAGCGCGGCGCGGCCAGGTGCGGCCCAGGGCGTCCCCGGCCCCGCCGCCCCTCGCGGCCCCCCGCGCTCCGCCGCCGCGGCGGGAGCTGCCGGGGAAGGGGCTGGGGGAGGCGCGCATCCTCCCCGGTGGCACACGCACGGCGGGCGGAGGGGGGTGGGGATTAAGAATAATTATAATTAAAAAAACCTAATCTCCAGGAAAGAAAAGGAAAAAAAAAAAAAAAAACAAACAGCAAAACTCTGTCTCGACTTCTCGGCCGAGGTTTGATCCCCCCGCCCCAAAGCTGCGGTCCAGCGGCAGCGGCCCGCTCCCGCCGTGCCGGGAGCCGCCACCGCCCGCGGTGCAGCGCGGCAGCAGCTGCCGCTGCCGATAGCGCCCAGCTGAGAGCCGGAGCCTCTCCCCGCGCACGGAGGAGCCTCCCTCCCTCCTTGTCTCTTTCCCTCCTTCCTTTTCTCCCTCCCTCCCTCCTTTTCTCCCTCCCAGCCCGCTACGGCGGGCAGCGCGGGCAGGTGCTGCTGGCTCGCCCGGCGGCCGAGGAGGGACGGGCAGGGCAGGGCAGGGCCCTCCGCCGGCGCTGCGCGGGGCGCAGCGGCCCCTCCGCGGGCAGCGGCCGGGCTCCCCCAGGCACTGGGGCGGCGCTGGGAGGCTGTCCTCGCCGGGACGCGGCTGGAGGGGGGTGGGTGGAGGGAAGCGAGGGGCGAAGAAGGGCAGCCGGCTGCCCCCGAGAGCTGCTGCAGGAGCAGCGGCGGAGGAATGAAGAAGCAGCGGGGAGGGCCCGCCTTAGGCGGGCGGCGGTGCGGTGCCCCATCGTGTGCCTGCAAACGCTCGTTCCCCCCGTCCGGCTCACCTTCCGCCTGAGCGGAATGACCCGCTGGAGAGGGCCGAGGACAGTGCATCGTTACTGCCTGGTTTCGTGGGGGAGGAGGGGGGGACCGAGCGGAGAAGGGAGGGGGGCATAATTATAACAATCACACGGAAACGGGGAAAAAAGCCCCAAAATCAAAAGCGACACGCACACCAAAGAAGCCCGTTCTCGGGAGAGAAATCAAAAATAGCCACAACAGCATTGGAAGTTGCTTGCTTTGTGATTTGCATTATAACGCTGCCGCTGCTGCCTGTCGCCTCCAACAGTGTACCCAAGAAACACACAAGATGGGAGAGAGGGAGCTGTATACTTTTTGTGTGCTTTTCCTTCCTGGCTGTAGTTCCCTCTCTATCAAAAAAAAAAAAAAAAAAAAAAAAAAAAAAACACAAAAAACCAAAAAAACCCCAAAACCCAATCTCCCAAACCAAACCCCTCACACACACATACCCCTCCTGCTGGAGAGGTGGCTCCAGGTGGTGGTTTCTGAGTTGCAAGTGGAGTTTTGCCGGGGGCGGGGGGCATGTAGAGGACCCCTGGGAGCGCTCCCCCCCCGGGATTCGGGCCCTCGGGTTGGGTACCCCCGGGGGGGGAGGAGGGAGCGGGCGCTGATGCCCGCCCGGGGAGCCCGGGGGGCGGCCAAGTAGTGACCGGCAGCGGAGGACCCGGGCCTCAGCGCCTTGGAGATACCCGCGGAGCCCCGCGCTGCGCCGCGCAGCTGCTCGCCCCTGCCAAGCCGGAGCGCGGTGACCCCGCGCAAGTTGCGCCGGGCGGCGCGGGGCGAGCCGGCAGCCGCGGAGCGCAGCGCGGGCGCGGAGCGCAGCGCCCGAGTCTGGGTCCGCAGCGCGCCTGGGAGCGCGGGGGGCCTCCGCCTGCTGTCCCTCGCTCCTTCCGCTGGGGAAATCAAGATCAGTGGTAAGTGGTGCTGTTTTCGGGGAAAAAAAAGATCGGATAAAGTCAAACTTTTATTTACCAACAATTCATGCCCTGATGAAAGAAAGAAAGAAAACAAACCAGCCCCAAACCTTAACCCAGATTACGCAGTTAAATGTATCGAGCCGGAGGTGGCGTGGCTGTTTGCCAGACCTACGATCCATTAACCTCTTTAGCTCATTGTTGGCAGGCAACAATAGCACACGATCAAATTCTTATATTTTAAAGACAAGCCATTTTCTTTTCATAGTAAATTCCGTTCTCCTATGTCGCAATTAAAAAGGGTCTCTACAACAATAAAAGTAATAAGAAAGAAATATACTGTCGGGTTTTTTGCTACTTTATGTTCATCTTATGAGTAAAAACATTGTGCTATGCTTAAGGCAATATGTACAAAGGTGGACAGCACCTTTGTACAGGTGGAGAGTGAAAAATTCTTACTTTATTACAAGGATTTCAGGTAATTTTACCTTTGCCGTTCAATTATGTAGTATTTAGACTGTGTGCCATTTAACATTTTGGTTCCAGTCATTTTACAGAGAGAAACCAAGCAAAACCCAATATAATCAAAATTAGAGTATGAAAATAGGATGTATAGGGCCCTTTTTTCCCTTCCATATATGTTATACATATACATATACATGCATGCCCTTTAATCCAAATATGCCTTGTCTGAAGTAATGTATTTATACATAGATGTGTGTGCACGTGTACATGCTATATATAAATACCTATTATATAAATAACATACTTCAAAACCATTAAAAAATTAATATAGAAATGAGTACAGAAAAGAAGCAAAGCTAAAAACACAGCTCTCAACCCCCTGCTGAGTGCTATAAAAAAATTCTACCACTTGGAGGAGAAGTCATAGAATCACTGATACAGAAAAAGTATAAAAGTTCTACCTTGCACCTTATTCTTTACACAAGCCTCAGTTAATAGAAATACATCTGTAGAAAAATGGAATTACTGTTTTCTGTGTGTTTTTGTTTTTTTTTTTTTTTTTTTGGCATGGGATATTTTGACATTAGGCAGTGGTCCTAGTTGCCATGTGCCAAAATATTTGTTTCAGAAAGTCTTCATTCAGAGAAGTTGAACCTGTCACTGCTAAATCGAGCTGTGTGGTCTGGGAGTCGAAGATAATATGTGCAAAAAAGATGACTGATCTGATGAGGATCTGGGGAAAAATAATAAGAAAGGTAATGGGGGTGGGGAGTAGGGCTATCTAGTGAATACAAGAAGCTGGTACGTTACAGGGGAAACTGGGCCTCGAAACAAAATGCCATCTCATGTGGATGAGGCAGCATGAAAGAAAAACTTCATCTCCTTTCTCATGGTCAGGCTGTTCTGTTAAACACATTCAGTTGCTCATTAGAGGATGAGAACTGTAGGATAACACCTAGATCCTCTCAAGACCTCCACACAATGCTTCTAAATTCTCTGCAGCTTAGGAAAAGTCCTTCCAAAAAAAACCCCAAAATGAAACTCTGGGAAATGTTGAAAAATCTAAGTTCACAGGACTCACCCACTTCCTAGAGGATCTTTGTTTATTTGTTTATCCCAAGGAGGAAGGTTTTAGGGGTGTTTTTTGTCTTCCTAACCAACTCCTCAGATATAGTCAACTGGCAGTATGCTGTCTTAGCCCGAAGAGAGAAAGGCCCAAGACTCTTTGCTGGCTATTCTATGGTTTTAATCTGAGAAAATGAAGACTTGATCCCATTTTCATTAAGATCAGTAACAAAATCTAGAAGTGGCTGATATTTCAGCAGAATGTTCTGAGTGTGTGAGACTGCCTGGCTTCAAGAGCAGATGTTTGGGATGGGAAAGAGATGTAAATCTACACTGTATACTGTTAAATTTAGGCGATATTTCAACCCATTGTGGCAAGAGTAGACATTAATAGCTCAAAGATAAATGAGTGCTTATTGCTAGTGTAGATAGCCTGTTAAATATTGAAAATGGGTATATTTTAGCTAGTTGCTTTTTCACTGTGTTTTTTTCACTAAGTCCAAACTTGAAAGTTGCCTACTATAGTATGGGAAAGGTATAAGGCATCACACACTGGTCCCATTTCTTTCATATATTATATAGGATAATCACATTGATATTAGCTGATGCAAAATTGTAAAGTTCCTGGCTATCCAAGCCTTCCACCTTTCACGTGGTACAAAAATAGCTGATATTTGGTAGCCATTATTGTAGGGAAATCTCTAGATGACCTTTCTGTGTTTTAATAAAGTTCTTTTTTTCCCCATTTGTATATTTTTCTACTACAAAACATGTTATCCACAGGTTTTATCGTATTCATTTTCAGCACTGTAACTTGAAGAAGTATGTATCATTTATTACAGACAGGCTTTGATAACAAAATAGTAAGCAAAACCTATTGTTCTTTGCAAAAAAAAAAAAAAAAAAAAAAAAAAAAAAAAAAAAGCAAAGCCAGCAACAATGTATAAGAATGGTAAGATTTAAAAGCCCAACCTTTATTACACTTGCTATATGTTTGCATTGGTTTGTAATATCACTGACCTTTTCTAAGAAAGTCAAAATGACGGAGAAAATGACACTGATTGGTACAGGGTGGCTGCTCTTCCTTATATAACAGTAAGGAGCTGAGATGGTAGCTTGAAATGGTGGTGTTTCAACAAAATATGAAATTCAGTTCATAAGCCAACATTTGACCACCAAAAGCCATGCTGTTTTGTTGCACATAGATACATGGTCTCAGTTGTCAAAAAGTAACACGGTTAATGGTAATAGGAACATATTCTGCCAGCATTCGCAGTTTAAAATTCAAGTTTCAGTAATAGTTCTCGTGATTAGAACAGAGTGTTGCTTTATTTGTTAAACATCTATTCTATCGTAAAGGTATGTTTCACGTAGTTATATCCCAATTTTTCAGGCTTGCATTCTGTTCCATGTGAAGTGTCTCATACTCCCACTTTTTATTAATTTATGGCAGGTTGCCTTATTTTTTGGAAAAAAAATTTGCACTTTTAAAGAACTTCATCAAAAATTAAGGTGTTTAAGGATGCTATAGCATTATGTATAAAACTCGTGTATTACAAGAACAGATATAATTTTTAAGAAATCTAACCTACGTACTTCTGTTAGATTGGAACTTGCCATCATAACCCACTAAAAACATGCTTCACTGAATCAGTAAATACTATATTTTTGAGCTGTCTGAGTATTATTGACTTCTCTGGTTTCTGCAAAGCATTACATCAGAAGTCCCTTCCCCCATTGTTTTCATACCAGAAAAATCAATTCAGATCTTAGACATACAAAGCAACAAAGGTAATCTAACCTTGATATATTTCAGTGTTTATACCATGTCCTTCTTTATTTTGTTGAAGCTCTGCTTTGCAGGCTTATCCGTAGCACCTGAGAGTTTTGACAACTCTTTCTAAATATACAGGAAAACATACTAAAACATAATAGGCTGAGAGGCAGCTTATTCAAAATTGTAGTAAAATGTGACTAGCATGTTAAAGAGAGACTTTCATGTCAGGGAGAAAAAAATCCAGAGATACTAGGCACAGAATCAAATTCTGCTTTCAAATGTCCATGCATGACTCCCTTTAGGAAAAAAAAAAAATTACATGCAAAGACTGAACATTAATTTTTGTAGAAGATCAACGGAAATGTGCAGAGTTATTTGGTCATTGGGCATCCATACTAATCATCATTTTCACATGTTTATGATGTTTTCTTACTGCTCCGTTCAATTCCAAACTAACCTGTGAGCCCTACTGACTCTTGTTTTCCATTCAGGTAAGCATTGACAAAATAGCTGAGGTCTGCATAGAACAGAAATAACTCTCAGCTGTTTTACTGCCCCTTCCATGTTTCCTCCTGACACTGCTATTATCTTCCACTGCTTTTAGCTTCTTGTAAGTTTGCTAAACTTCATTGATTCAGCCTGAAATTCTGTATGATAGAGCTCTGCTTCGTGTTTGCATGTTTTTAGCACACTCAACAAAACCAGCTCAGCCATTCCTGAGAATGAGATTGAGGGACATTATTTTGTTTTATTTCTTACTAATATATTCCTTGTAAAACTTATTTTTTTAAAGAATGCTAGAACCTGCAAGTAATGGACGAAAGACTTGTAAATTGACAGGGTGAGAAGTATTAGTGTAGTTGGGACCACTTGGAATATTCCTAAAAAATCATTTTAATTTTTCCAGTTCACGAACGTTTGGAATTTCGGTTCACACATGCTAACTAGCAGTTTGTTAGAGTTATGCACCTAAAAGCGTATGTTTAGCTGTTTTCCAGATAGGTATATTCAGATGTTGCCCGGTTTTGTCTCTCTCAACGCTGTTCTTAAACAAGGGGGTCTGTCTTTCCTCTGCTCTTCATTTGGTTAGAGCCAAAGTTGCACTGAGAAGGAGGCTGATTCAGCTGAACACAGGAGTACAAGAAGTCTTCCCTGGATTTCTTGGGACTGGGGAATTGGCAAAGTTGAAGTGACAAGAAATTAAATGGTAAAAAGTATGGGAGAAACGTCTTAGACCTGGGAGGAACTGGTAAGGAAGAGACTGAACTCAGATGACTAACTGCTAGGTGCAGGAAAGGAGCATGGGAAGAGACAACAGATTTGTCTGTGTGGCAGTCAGATGGGACAACTATGTGAGAAGTTTATAATTTTGGATATGCTGATAAGGAAAAAGAAGAAATCTAAATACTGAAGACCATAGCTGGCTAAGTGAAAAAAGTCAGGTGGAAACAAGCCAGTGAAGATGTGAAGATGAGAATGAAGTTCCAGAAGTGGAGGAGAGAGCGAGAGAACTGGAATAAGAAATGAAGGCAGAAAAAGAAACAGAAAAGTCTGTAATACTAAAGCATACTGCCGTGCAGATCTTGGAAATGAACCAACCATCCCAAACCTCAGCATTTCACTGTTATCAATAAATATCTGTGAAACCTGTTGGCAAAGTGTGCTCCTCACTCTCCTCTGGTGCTGCTCTACACAAGGGGTGACCATCTGTTACCATTGTCAAGCCTGACGTTAGCTCTACTGGCAGAAACATATCCTGTAGGTCTAACTTCCCGACCTCAATGATGAATCTTGTTGGTATCAGGCCATTTTTTGAAATATTTGTGTTCATTCTTCTTTGGAGAATAGAAAAGGCATGGAAAATGGAAAGGAAGAGGAAGAAAAAGGAAAGGGACGAAGGGGACCCTCTAATTCTTTTTCCAACAAAGTATTGCTGTCACTTATTAGGCAACATTAGAACTGAAGTCACCTTTACTAACTCCACTCCTACTTTCCTACTTGTGTATATACATTATAACACAGTTTAAAGTTATAAAACCATGTACTATTTTTTCTTCCATCAGCACAGGGCATCTATCACTGCAGAAAATAAGTCCTGATCAATGACTAAACAGCTGTGTAATGTTTTGTTTTATTTTCATTGGCCTTTGGGCAGATCAGACACTTTTTACCAATTTGTTCAAACTCTACTGAGAAGAAATATTAATTGCATTTTCAGAGGATTTTCTCTTATACGAGTCAATATGGCATCTGCATACCTCGCAAATGAATATTAATTTACTTTCACAGTACTTCCATCATTCCCATCGTAGAGATGAGAGCTAAGATATAACAAATTAAAGCAAGAGTATCCGCCAATTTTGAGTGCAAATGTAAATTATCTAGGAATTAGCATTTTATTTTTTGAAAGGCTATTGTGTGCTCAATTCAGCTCAGAGGTGAGCACTCCTACAAATGAGACAGGCTTTTAAGCAGAGCATTCAAAACCAAAATAGTCAAAACTTGTGAGAAACATATGAACAGTTCAGTTTTGGTGGATTTTCCAGTTTACTGCTGGAACTTCCCAGCAATGCAAGGGGATAGTATCCCGCTCTTCATGTCACCATTCAAATGGTTTAAGAATGAAACTTCCATTGAAATGCATACTGAAATTTCTTTCACTGTATACATTTGAAAAATTTAAAAAAAAAAAAAAAAAAAAGGAGGGAAAAATAGATGACAGCATCATTATAAGACATGTCCCACTGTCATCCTGTGCGCTGATGAGGAGGTCCTGCAGAAACAAAGTATCTTCACAATCCATGTACGAACTGCACCAGAACCTATCTATGCTTTAGACTTAGTCTAAAGCATACATAACTGAGTAGTAATTCTTCAAGCATAGTTAAACTCTAAATCCCAGAATAGTCTGCTACTTAAAAGTTTGCTGAACATTTATTTTTGAGCCAAACTGCAAAAGTTTGTCCACTGTCTAGAAGTGCCTGGAAAATTTCCAGCTTTGAAGTCGACAACCCACTTCACTTTTGGTGTTGTAATCTCACTATTTTGAGCACTTAAAATATTGCGCTTACAGGGGTAGACAGGAACCAAGGAGAGCTAGAGGAGAGGGAAATCACTTGGAATTGCTGGGGGCTCGAAGCCTTTACTTTCCTCTCCAAGTTTTCTAGCAACAACAATGCCAGGATAACCTTTCCTGTTCTCTGATTGGGAACAAGCGTTGAAGAAAAAGTGAAATATGACCATTTCTTCATTTACCGTCCACAACAAGAAACTTCTTTTGCTAAATTATATCTTCAAAGAATTTCCATGGAACAGAAAGTATTACAGTTATTCTCATATTCATATTCCACTGTACCTGAAAACCAAAACCCTTTAGCTTAACAAGGACTGATTGGTATGCAATAGGAGTACTCCTTTTTCTCTGCTAAAACCCACAGGTGAAGACTTTAATCTGTGTGAAGTTTTGTAAGAATCACCAAGTGAACATTTCCTCTGAATTGATCTCTTATTGGCTAGGATCTTGTTGGCCAGGAATTGCTTTGGTAGACCAAGACAGACAACCAACTGATTAATTTGTAATCCAAAATCAGCCTAGCTAGGGTCAGGCCTGTGGGGAATAAAGCTAAGGACCCTGTTTTTTTCATCATTTCTGTAACCACCAGCACTTTTCTAAGTTTACCAGTTCTGTTGGAGCCATACTGAAGACTGCTGCTATGAACTTTGACTGAGCCACATGTCTGTTTGAATCCACGGATCTTGATCACAGTGGAGAGATGCTGCAGAGCTGAGCCCTCTGCTCTTCTCTACAGAATTCAGAAAATTCATCATGCACAACTTGTCATCGTCTCCTTGCTGATGTGTTTTCCTCCTTGAATTGTCGATTCACAACAAGCTCTGGACAATGGAAACAGCTGAATTTCTTTAACTCAGACTCTAGGTTTATGGAAAAAAACAGTAAGTATATACAAGTATGTGTTGAATAATGTATTTCAAGAGCTGCCTGTGAGCGTGACTGTTTACATTTACTTCCATATTTAACAGATATTTTTTGTAACAAATCCAAACACTCAGCATCACATGCTTAGTAAATTTGCATTTTGTGGTACCTGTAGCTGGCAGAAACAGAGAGAGATAAGTGGTACCTGCATTGCAGGTGACATCCTATAAAGTGTACACAGACCTTCTAGATGCCATATTTAGAAGCTGGTATACAAACTAATCTTAATCTTTCAAATCCAACTTTGGTAATCTGATTTTTGGTATTATTTAATATTCCCTTAAGAGACACACATCACTGAATACATGGGTTCAGTCTCTATACATTTAGATATTACAGAACCAGATTACTTTTAGAGTAATTTTGAAGCACTGGTGCTCCTGGAGTCTTGCTGGTGAGAATGGAAGGGATGTGCGTCACGTATCCCATTTGACTCCTGGCTCAGGCATATGCCAAATAATCCCATTCATAATGGGTTTAGATCTACCAAGATCTCTTTTAAAAGCTTTCTTCCTGTGTAATCTAACTGGAAAGGCACTGTAAAATTTGCTTGGTGTAGTGGCTAGAAGCATTCTAATTTCCACCTCAGCATGTTTATGTCCATCTAGAATGTTTTTTGCTTCAGTATTATCAATTAATGAGTTCTTTCTTCTTTCTTTTATTTATCTGCTGATGTATTTATGGACCTCAATCAGCTCCCTTTCTGCTTCAGTTTTCTACCTGTTTTCCTACCGGAAAACAGTTTCAGGCTCATCCTGAAAATTCTCCTGTTTTCTTCCAGAGCTGCCTCTGCACCTGTTCTCTTTCAAGATTACCTTGCCTGACCAGAAAACTCAATACTGTATTGCAGCCGAGATTTAACCAGGGCCCAGTATAATGGTACCGATGCTTGCCTGTCTCTGATGGATTCACCTTTTACAATACATTTTCAGTTTGCATTTGCCATTTTTATGCTGCATCATGCTGGTAGTTCATCCATTTGGAGATTGACTATCACATCCCGTTTCTACAGAGCATTTCCACCTGATAAATATCCAGCATAACGGAGAACTTTTTATTATTAGCTCCACGTGCATGACCTTGCATTTCAATCTAGTGTTATTTCCGTTCACGCAGATCTTTCGGCATTCAGTTCTGATCTCCTCCATCCTACCTTCCACATTCATGGCATTGGCAATCTTTACCATTACAAATCTAAAACTGTGCCAGATTGAAAACAATAAACCAGCTGAGTTCCAGGATGGCATTGTGAGGAACTTGACTAGGAACCACCTTGATGCTACCATCTGAAGTACCTGTCTGCTGCTCTCCCTAAAAATGCATCTTCGCCAATTTTACAATTCCTCTGTTAATTCTAATCTTTTTTTCCAGATACACTAATAGTATACCGAATGTTACCACATCAAATATACCTATCCAATGACTAAATAGAAAAATCCACTACACTGGGAAAAAAAAGTTACATTGCCAAAGAAATATATGGATAAGGAAAAATCTCATAATAGTTCTCAAGGAGAGAAGGGGCAGTTGTCACATTGTTTTTATTGCAATGAGAATGCTTTTTCAGCTCTGTAATAAAAGAAAAAGAAAACAAAATACCAAACCTATTTGTAGCTTAGATATCAAGCAAAACAAAACTCTGATTTTGATGCTAGTATGGTTGAGTACTAAATGATATGTGGGGATTCTACGAAATCAAGGTGATCCTTCTAGTCCTCTATCTGTGGACGACTGTAGCTTTCTGAAAAACTTAACTTTTGAGCTGAACTTTTCAATGAGTTAGGTAAAGCCACGGTCTTTCACTAAAATCCCAGGGTGTTTCTCTCACTGATTTCAGTGGAATCAACTAGTAGAAATGAGTAAGTCATTTACTGAAAAAATGACCAAATTAAACTCTTGTCATAACAGGAGAGAGAGGAGTTAGGGAAAAGATTAATTTCCCCAGGCATTTAACATATAGACCAACTGACTTTTGTTTTGAAGAGCTCTAGAGCAGCTGTGACACAAAGAACAAAAAAGACAGAGAGGTAGGTCATGACCTAACCAAGAATTATCTACAATATTCAATAATTTCATAAATATTCCCTGAAGTCCTGTAGGCAGGATTACTATGGTGGGCAATGATTATACAATGTTTCCATAAGATCTTTTTACCAATTAATTATGCATATTAGAACACACTTTTCATGTAATGTAGGGTATACATTGTTTCCATTATATTTTCTGTCGACATAATTCATGTATCTGTATTTCTTTTGTGACTGATCATATATATTACATAAAGTTTGAAATGGATTATTAAAACATTCATGTATGCCATGTAATTTCTATTGTACACAGCTGCATGAACTGCCAGTGTTACCGAATCTTGAAGAGGTGTTTTTTTCTCCATAACTCACGCTATCGTTTGTGGCTTTATATGTATATTTCCCACAGAGAAACAAATGTTCTCATATTCAGCCTAAATAAGCATTTTAGCAGGTGAAAGTTTTGCTTATCCTTGTTAATCCAATGCCAGAATGTAATTCAGACACCAGATTGCAAAGTGCTTTTAAGTACTCCCGCACTATTTCCCTAAAGAGATTGGTCTCTTAACACGCTGAAGGGGAAGAGCTATAGAGTGCACAGTGGAAATATGGAGAATATTTCTACCCTGTTAATTTATTATGGTGAATTGACATAATGAAGGATGACAAATAGGTCTTTTTTTTTTCCATCCACGCAGCGCTTCCCATTAAAATGTGAATGTTTTCTGTATGAGTGTCAAGAATAACACATTTAATTACACAAAAGCCATGCATCATATTTTGTGAATGTAATATGGAGCACAAGAGGAAATGTACTGTGTATTGCTGAGTAAAGTCTTAAAGGGGTACCAGAGGCTTACGCTTTAAAAGTGAGGCTCTGCAGTGTTTGAACTCATCGAAAAAAAATATTTTTTTTTCTTCTTAAAGGTAGTGGTGGAAAAATTATATCAAGACTTTGTCTTGAGCTTTTCTTCTATCCTGTAGGATTGAAGTTGTTGCTGCCATTATAGATTAGAGATTGGTAGATTGAAATAGCCATACCTGATAAACAACAGTAATATGTTCTGTGTAATATAATAGTACATAATGATATATAGTCTGTTGATAATATATATAGAGGCTATTCATTGTTATCTATATATACGTATAAAATGTGGACACATGTTAACAAATGCATAGTAAAATATATCCATTCAAATTTTCACTCAATTTGATGAAAGTAAAATGAACAAGAATTCAACCTTGTTCATTTTAATTCTTTGTCTGGAAGCTCACTATGAAACCTCATAATTTACAATGTAACTTGTCTAAAAGAAAAGTGATAGACATTAGCATTGCTCGTTCAGTAAAAACACCTCTACAAACAGCTTCATATTAATAAATTATAGAAAAAAAGATGCATCATTTTTTCATGCTATATGCAGTTACAGGTATTTGATTTCTATCTTCTATCAGTAAGCCTAATAGAAACAGAAGTAAAATATAGGCATGATTTCAATAGTTAAAGCATGGTTACTACTGTTAATTAAAGCATTTTGCTATTTGATTTTATTGAGCATGGTACAATTTTTACTGTGATTAAGTCCAAGAGGAAGCGAAAGTTACCACACACGATGCCACAAAGCCAGATCACTGTGAACTTTGAAATAAATGCAGTCTTAAAAATCCCCCTAAATACAAAATAAATTAAATGTGCTCATCTGCAGTTTGTATATTTCTGCATGACAATATTTTCATATGTTTTCATTTTTTTGTTTGCTTTTTTTTATATATCAAAGAATAAGAAATCAAAATCGGTTTGTTGGTTGGTTTTCTTCTTTGTCTAAACAAAGTTTTTCGTAAAGAGCACGTGAACTTCAAAAAGCCACATCTGCTTGTGGATTAGTGAGCTCATTGAAGATCCATTGAGTCTAAGACCATCTTAGGCCAGTTGTTTGTAGAAATAAATTTTGGTGGAATACAGGAAGCATTACTGATGTATTATTTTTACTGGAGAACTTTTGCCCTGGATTCAGGATGTTTTACTCTTTCAGATTATTTCTAGCTGTTTCTTATGTTTTGCTTCCCTGACAAGGGAGAAGAAGCTGTATTGCAGTGACAACATCACAAACACATGAGCACAACTTTCATTGCTGCCTTAATTTAAATGGTATGTGTTCACAGGTCTTGCTAATGGTCTAATTTAATGGTCTAATTTGTATCCGAAGTCTGTTACTGGGGCATTTTTCTTTTCCATTGTGCTTCTTCCATCTACTTTTTCTTCTTTAGATTAAAGAATCTCAATAATTTTAATGTTTATAGGACACTACTCTTTCATAAACTACTTAGCTTAAATGAAACCAAAGCTAACATCAAGCAATTGCAAAACAGGTGTTATTTAATTTTTTTTTTTTTTTTTTTTAATCCTTAGATACACAAGTTTACACAGTTTAAAGAACTATTTGGATGCCTGTCTTCCAAGTACAGAAACATCAGAAATGTTTTATTTTAAAGAATAAAATTACCTTGTCTCAAAGAATCAAGCTGTTAGAAAGCTTTACCATCCACCAAGATCCACTGTCACAAAAGTTTATCAGAGTGTGGAAGGTTTGGCTAAACAGAATAAACAAACCTAATGGGTCTACAGTCACCATTTTCTTTCAGCAGCTATTTCTGTTTCTTTGCAGAAATCAGCCTTTTTTTTTGTATTTTACTGTTCAAAGTCTTTTTTTTTTAAGTGTTTTGTCATGTGTGTCTGCTGTAACACCCTCTGTTTTGAGTGCTGACCCTTTGTAGTACATAAACCTTTTGGATTTACAGTTTTCTTTGATGTCACCACACAAATCAATATCTTTTGGTTTAATGCAATTTAATGATACAAATCCTTTAGATCACTAGATCTTATTCATTTCTTTTGTGTGTCCAGATCATCTTTTAGTGCCTACATTTAGTGTTTCCACTGGATCTGAGTATATTAACTGAATGTACCGCTACATGATGACATAAGTCTATATCTGAGTGGCTTTAGCATTCTTTCTCTAAAATGCAGGGATCAGGTTCATGCCATGAAACCACAGACAGCATTTGAGGTGCTGCCAGTGTTTGAAGGTCAGAAAAATTTGGGTTACAAACCTGAGGAGAATGGGGTAACCCAACCTACCTATCTGTGTGGAGCCACACAGCTACAGATGTCATCTACGATGGAAATAGTCAGTTAAGAATTACTATGAATGAGGTCTACTCATTAAAAAGGGTGGCTGATGACATTTCATGAGCAGGGTGCCTTTCACCGAATGAAATAACCCTATGTATGTCACCCAGCACTTGCGAGGTGGAGCAGAAACCTTGCTAGAAGAGCGAGGGTCTGAGTGGGTGAGCCAAAGGACTTGAACACACAGATGTGAGGACTGTGGTACAGCCCATCAAGGCACTATTCAGCTGAGAGAGGCCACCAGAGAGCCCCTGAGAGAGAAATTCTGCATTTACGATCCATATAACAGAAGAGTGGTTTTGTCCCGACTGTTTCTTGACAAGTTAACAACTAATCTTAAATGGTTTTATGCTGTGTAATTAACACAAAGAATGAAGGGTATTAATTCAGCAGCATGTACTGCTACAGTAAGATATATTAGGCTTAGGCAGAAATTACAGTGTGGAAAGTCACTGATACTCTTGAACATACAGCAGCTACATAACCCCACATATCGATAAGCCCACGGCTTATCGATAAGCCCACAGATAGCTGCTGCTGGTAGATCAGACAAATCAGAGTTGTCTCTTGCAACCTGAATGAAGAGTACCAATGGTCTCTTTAACATTAAGGGCTGCTTTCATTTCAGGGGTGCTTACTCTGTTTTTCTAAACAAGGCTATTTCTTCGTGACTGTTAAAAGTGGTCAATCTATTATGTTTATTTTGTGTCATATGGTGCCTTTTTATGTGTGTCTCTTGCTTCATATCTGTTCACTCTTCAATATTTAGCGCTATCATATGAAAGTATTATAGTAACACAACAATCAAGGCAGAAAGCAAGTTTTTGAAACATAGTGGCAGGCACAATAAATACTTATTTTTCATATTAAGGCACATAAGTCTTCTTGAAATCATTATATACAGTTTTCACCCAAGGATGTTATATGTTCCTGAAATAAGTCAACAAGGGCTTTTTGTAAATGGTATTTTTGCGGCTTGTTTCTTTTTGCTTTTGTCATTCTGCACTTGATTTAGAAAGAGATTCATGGAAAGTCATAATTATTTTAAGAAGGCAGCAGGGAAAGTGTTCTTTCAGCATGTCTATAAATCTTTACTCATGCTTTACAGAGAACTCTGCTCCCTATCTATGCTTTAACAGTGTAAGAGGAGTATATCATAATGCTTTGAGTTGTCAGAGCTTCAGGAATCTTTATAATATGAGATCACAAATGGAGACAATTTCATTGTAATAGTCCTGGCAACAAAGAAAAAAGAATACCAATTCAGCTGGCACACTGACATGATAGCAAGGATATGTTCTTTTGTAGAGTTAAAATATGTGTGGGATTGGAATGTATGTGTGTGTGTGTATATATATATATGTACATATAGGCACACGCATACATATACACATATATGTGTATAGCTAAATAGCTAGTACTTCTAAGACTTAGGAAAAGAGATGACTACTGAAAATATGGACTATTTTGGGGATAATATTTCTGAAGGAAGGCAGAATGTAAAACTTGGACCCCTCAGAATGGTAAATAACTGCCTTTTAGAAGAAGAAAACACTCCTGATGAGGACCACAGCAGATAGCAGCTAGGGCTATTGCGTTTCATTCTCCTAAATACACCTTGTAAAAAGACAATTTTCCTTTTCTTTTTCTCTTCTGCAAGGAACTATACCTTTGTAAGGCTTACAGCCCATCAGAGAAAAAGCGTCGTTCAGGTGGTTAAATATGGACATGGATTTCTTGGGGAGGTTAGGGAACCTTTTTCGCTGGAAATTTGGAGAACAGTGTAGAGAAATAATCATCAGGAATTTTTTAGGCACAGCTAATTCTGCTTTGAGTAGCTGTTAAGCTAAATGATTTTTTATGGTCCTTCCACATTTTTTTTTTCAAGCTCCCTATGAGATCATGCTGGTAAACAAAAACACCTGAAAGCTATTCGTCAAAAACACTTTGTTTTAAGAGCATCACAATATTTACTGTGTCCGTTTATGTAAAGTCACCTTATAGTCATTTGTAAGGAATTAGTTGTCCAAGGATACCTCAAGGACCTGTCTACAGTCTTAGCGGCTGCTCTGCAAGATAGGTGTGTTGCACAGTAAATACTGTATTCTGAGTGCATATTAATGATGTAAGGTGAGAATGAAATAAAAAGAACATAAAATATTCAAATTGCTGGATTCTGACATTCAGACATTTCGTTTTCATACATTATTTTTAAAAATGGGAGACCTAAATAATAATAATAATAATAACAACAACAACAACAATAACAATAACCTAGAGAAAGATGAGTAAGATAAAGATTAGGTTAATCAGAAAAAACATCTGGAGTGCCAATAGGTTTTTGATGTGTTCCAGTCTACAATTTTCAGACACATAAAAAAATTGGAATATGTCTTAGTGGTTATGTAAAGAAAGGTTTACCTATTGTCATAGCAGATATTTAATGTACAGCACTCTCTCTTTTCTTTTCATTTGTTTTCAATAGCAGTATGACTAAGAAAAATTAAACTCTGTCACACTCTTTCCTTATCATTTCTTTAAGTGCGGAAAACATATATAATGTAGGTCTGTATCCTTTGTGAGTGAAAAGTTTGCAACAAAAACTATTTATGTTGTGGTAAAATCTAGGATTATTTAATGTCAGTCTCTCACAATCGTCTGGCAACTGAAAAAAAAATTGCATATAGGAGATTTATTCTGCAGATTAAATCTCTTACTATTTTTTGTTACCATAATAAAATATAAACAAGTAATAACTTTGCTGAAGCAAGGTATACTTGACAGTTTAAGAAAATTTGTAAACTTCTGGTTATTACAATACTATATATTTAGAGTATTCAGTATTACAACATGAAAATGTCCTTTTTGTAAAGTGAAAAATAACTTTTCTTTACAAAAGGTCCACACAACAAAATTTATTTTTCCAACAAATTTTATATAAAAAATCGAAGTATCTCTAATGATTTTCTGGTACCAGGTATAAATATGTTGTATATAGTTTATATATACTTAAATTAAGAAAAGACAATTACGACTATCAAAAGTACTAAATACGTATCTAAATCATTGAGTGGAAAGAATTAATTTTGTTATTCTTCCTCTACTAAATTTCAGAAATTTTCCAGGTTCTCAGTAGAAAAAGAAACAACTGTTACAGCCATCCTTCATGGTTGTGCAGCTTTGATGCGTCAAAACCCAAATGAGTTCTATCACATAAAATACCTTTGCCCAATTAATACTTAACCCAGCTACTGCCAAGACAGGGAATTTGTCTCCAAAGACACGGATTGACTGACAGAAAAAAACAGAGAAAGAAAGAAGCACTTGACATCAGAATAAAGCAGATTTTTTTTTTTTTTTTTTTTTTTTTTTTTTTTTGTGAGGGCCCTTTTTTTGCGTAATAGGGTTTTGCTAAATGATCTTATTAATAGTTTTTGTTTCCAGCAATGTGCAAATAGATGTGTTCGTGATACTGTCTGAAGGCACTAGAATTTCTAAGATCTAGCAAAATATGATTGCCACAAACTTGGGAGAACCTTCTTTTGTAAGACTGTTGCTACACCTTACCAGCCTAATTTGTATTACTGGTTCTGTAATCCTCCTCCTGTTATTGTCAATGACTTAGTCAGACCTGGTCATTTTTGAGATTATGAAGACATCATGAAGTGTTAAGTAATGATTTTTGACATTAGGAATATTCTAGGTGAATCTGGTTATTTTTCCATGTTCTTTAAGGAAAAATCAACATGAGATTCATACTGTCTCATTTAAAACACTTTTGTATCAAACTTATGTAGGTTCCAACAGAAAGTTTTCTTTTTTTCTCTAGATGCCAGCCTTGCATAGAACAGAGGCAATTGGAAATCTCATAGATCTAAGTCTCTGTAGTGGTCCCCAATCTTGAGACTGAAATAAAAAGCTTGTATCAGTCTTAGCCCTGCTGAAGACAGCAAGTAGAGTCAGTTCAATCCACTTGAGGGTTCTGGTGTAGCTGCAATTCAGGTAAGGACACAGCCCTTCTAATACTCCAAATAGATGTGACAAAGAAGTACTTGTTCTTTATGTTTCAAAATCATTACTGAAACAGATCATTTGCCAAAGTTAACGGAAATTTCATTTGTCTAAGGACTATATACATGTCATGTGCAGGACTAAGATATTTCCATCTGCTTGCAATTCTTAGTATTCATCTTCCAAATTGAATCAAAGTTTGAAATATATTTTCCTTAATATCTATCTATGTGATGTTTTTCTTAATTAAAAAAGTACAACCCGATTATATTTTGTATGTGTGGGTAGTTGCATGCATAAACAGAAGAGAAAAAGCTTGTATTCAACCATAACAGGCTTTCAAAGCATTTTCAAAGAAACAAACATCATATGTCATGCCTTTTTTTTTTTTTTTTTTTTTTTAAGTGACATACCAAGCTGTTCAAGCTTTGCTTTTCATTCCTCTGGTAGCAAGATAGCTGCTACATTAGCTAGCTCTCCCATATAGGTGATTTAGGCAAGATTACAGTTTGGTGCATTCAAAATGGAATTGACAGCCAGTTCAGAGAGAGGAAAAGCGGGTTTCTAATATGAAAAATTGTCTGCTTCCTCGAATTTTACCACTCATGTCATGTTACATTAGACAGAGTAATAGAACATTAGCTGTGTAATGAGACATGACTGCTAAAATGTAAAGGAGAACACACTTTCAGATTGGCTAGTCCTGTTGAAAGTGATAGCTTGCATCTAATCTGCAACGCTTGTAGATATTTTGCAAACCAGCTGTTTGTGAATTCCCGATCATTTGGAAATTGGAAGAAGTGTCAGATATATTATCAACTTCTCAAAACATTTCTGTATCTTACTTTTGGTTTCTAGATAAAAGGTGTTTTTTGAGAAACACAGTTATAACTTCTTTTCATTTAACGCTTGACAGTTTTTCTTAGATCCTTTGTCCAGAACTTCAATTGAATTAAAAGGGGCTTTGTCAACAGAGCTTCAGACATCTAAACAATTTTAAGTCCAGTCCGTTTTACAGAGGTGCAATTGCATAAAGTTTTATAGTATTTAACAATGTAGTAGTTAACAATGTTTGTCCAAAATTATTGTCCTTGTTATTAGAAAATATTTCACAGAAAGTCTTCACGGATTTTTTTCAGGAAAGAGGAATGCAGAGATTGTAATTTCAGATTATTTTGAGTAAAGATCTGACCCTTGAACTTCAATGTGTGAGGTGTGATCTCTAACCACTGAGTTGCCAGATATTTTGAGGAGTGCTAGATGGTCTCCTCTGTTCTGTGACACATATCAAAAGACATCTTTGCTCTTTTATTCGACCACTAGTAACAAAAGCAAATTTCAGATGCCTGATCTTTTTTTTTATGTGCTATAACTGTGGTTTTCAACCATATCTCACAACAAATCAAACCAACTGTTTCAAAATCCGAACATTTTTAACATTTTGTCTTCACAGTATTAGTACTTGTGACAGAAATGCTCTGCATCATGTGGGAACCCTCTAGAACTTGATCACATTCGTAAATCATATTTTGTGTCTGGAAAGGGGGAACAAAATGGTTGGCATCTCATAATGGACCCTTAAAAACTAGGCACTAGATTTATGTTTTGCCTGTGTTTAATAACACTGACACAATAAATGATGAAAATAACCCCAGCAGTGGGAATGTGAGATTAATTTGTTCAGTTGAAAGAACATTAAAAAAAAGGGAAGATTACATGTGTGGAATGCATATCTAGAGAAAGTCAGGGGATGCAAGCTTCTAATGCTATCAGATCAATCTGCTCATTGTGTCCCTTACATTTAATATTTAGAAAAGTGATTCTACTTTCAAGCACTCCAGTTTATTCAGAGTGCTGCCATTTTATTAAGATATGTGTGCTACGGAACCTTAGCTTCCTCCAAAAAGATTAGGAATAGTCAATCTCATAGACTTAGAACAGGAGAAAAAAAAAAAGAAAAAAAGAGACTGATTTTTGCAATGCTCATTGAAGGTGAACATTTAGAAGGAAACCAGAACAGACTAAGTCTATGAACTGTTATGTATGTAGGGTTTTTTTTTGTGAAATTTTCTCATTTGTTATTACTGTGCAATTACAGTGTTAAATATCTATACCAACCATAATTTAGCATTGGTGTAGTTGAATTGCCAATACTTGGCTTCCTCTGAGCAGAAAATGCCAAAGTGCAGAAATGAATTATATTATTAAGCAATGCACAAGTTTGTGGCTGTTTTGCCTTTATTTGCATCTTCGGAATCACGTTGCTAAATCCTCACATAGTATCTTGAAAGAACAACCCTTTATATTTTTTTCTACATATACTTTTCATTTAAATTGAAGATGTCTCTGCTTAACTTACATTTTTAATTGCAGTGAAATCCTTTGGGTTCTTATTAGATGGAATCTAAGCACAAAATTCTCTCTTCTGCTCAGCTGTACAGATCTTTTATTTGAAGGGTAAAAAAAGAAGTCTCTTTTATATTTGCTGTTGTGGTTACAGACTGATATGTGGATGTCTTTACATTGCCAAAATGACCAAGTTTTATACATACAGTTGAAGTCACAGTCAAATAGGCACAAAAAGAGAGGAGAAATGCGTATGGTTTCTTTGGATCCTGCTCTAAAGTTCTGCACTTACAGACCTCTTGGAATTTGTATTCATAGAACAAATATTTCTCCAAGTTCTGGTACCATTATTTTCTTTCATTTTGTGAGGGTTTTGCATAGATCTTAGTAGAAGCCTTGCACTGGGAGCAGATCCAGAAGCAGGACTAGCCATCAGACCATGTTTAGGACACAGATTCTGTAGTTGTAAAGATAATTTTATTGTAAAAAAAAAGCTCCAAAAGACTGCAAGCCTGGCCTTACTTTCAGCAAGATGATTTGCTTACATCTTCTTAGTGTAGATTTCAGCATGGAAGGCATTTAAATATACAAAAATGATTCTTTGAAACTGTATTGTCAGGGCAGCTCATTAAAGCCAAGAAGGAAATCCATTACAGATCCTGTCTGAAAGCCATCTTTCCTGGTCTATTGACTTACGATGCTGACCAGAAATTGGCTAACTATGATGTCTAGACCAAGAGAGAGCTACAAACAGCTGTCATTGATAAAAAAGGAAAAAGAAGAAGAAAAAAATATACTGGAAAAAAGAATAAGAATCATTAAGTTATTAATATATGTAATCTAAGGATATCTTTTTCATTATTACTATTATTATTATTATTATTATTATTATTATTATTATTATTATTATTATTTACACAGGTAGATGCACACACATTTTAGTTGCAGGGGATTCCATTGTATGATTACTAATGAATATGCAGTGATTTTTGTGGGAGTGCAACATCTTACAAATCACTGTGTAATATACAGATACAGAGTCTTTCCAACTGCAGGCAACAAAATGAAACAAAAACAAATATAAAAAATCTAGGCTACATAATTGAAGTTCCTCTTCATTATTCTGACATTAGCTAGCCTCAGGCTTTAGAATCTGCTCAATTGTAATGAATTGTTACGATTTTAGTTGGACCAAGGAGAAGATAACACCTCATTGTACTTTGTTGTTTGCAAGATTTTAACAATATAACATCTGCTATCCTAGATTGTGGATGATTTAATTTTTAAACACTTGTTCCCAACCTTTAATTTTCTGCAAAACAACCACATAAATTATTAATTCATCTATATTTCCTCAAGGCGAGCTAGACTTAAGGTCCTTCATAAATATTTAAGAATTCTACTGCAAAATAAACAAAAACTTTCACTTAACTTTTAATTGCAAGTCCCAACAACCAGCAACAGCATCATCAGTAACGATAAAGAGAGTGATTTCAGGTAGAAGCACATTTCTGTGAAAGGATCTGACCTTTTTAGCTTGTGGAAATTCAACATGTTTTGCAACAAGTTTGCAAAACATGCATTTTACTAGCAATAAACACCAGGAAAAAAGGGCCAGTGGTCAAATCTAAACTAGTCTTGACTTGAAAAGCTCTCTACTGGTTCCCAGAAGCATGAAGTGCAACAAACGTGTATACCTGTACACAGGAAGATATCTGTCGGTATTAATATGGTGTAGTCTCCAGGCCCGTATCTGAGTTGCTGTTTAAGTCTGGCAATGGATCTGAAAAGTGAAGGCAGTCTCAAGCTTCAGGGCTAGCCTAACGTAACCCCAGCTGCCAACTTCTCCCCTTTCCCCAAAGGAATTGTTCTAATAACTAGGGATTACTGCATTTGCTATAACTCACCCCCTCACCAGAACAGTCATCACCTGCTGGATAAAACATCTCTCTGAACCCTTTTGAGTAGTGCAGATATCTCAGCAAAATTAAGGTCTTGGTCCTGTGAATGAAAACAAATTTAATTATAAGTTTTTATATAGTATTATCCACAAAATTTGTCAGGATTTTTTCCCATATTACACATGAGAAAAATACTTTAGAAACATTTCCATGTTTTTGTGTTTCAGTATTGCTTCGAGATAGATATAATATTTTGAAAATATTTATTATTAAATTTCTGTATTTAGGCATAAAAATAATCTTTAGAAACTTTTTTTTTTTTTTACCCCTTAAGATAAAATCAGTGAATTGATTATGAAGTTTCAGGTCATACCTCACTTCATTTAAGAAACAATTTTATGGAGACAGTAACTAAATAAAAGTTTCAGTCATTGTTCCAAAGGAAGGAAAAGAAAAATATTCTGCCATAAAATGCAAAAACTCACTGTCCACATTTTCAGTTTTCCTCTAAAATGTAATAAAATTATTTCCCTAAAAGGTAAAACTTGATAAAAATCCAAGCCTGTGTAAAGGCAGTTAAATCAAAATACTCTGCACACTGTGGAAAAGCTTCAGCTGTGACTACTTCTGTTCTACTTCTGTTCTTTACTTTCTCTTCAAGTTCCACACAGAGCATTTTGTTGGCTGGTCCTCAGACGTACAGACTCATCTTATCTGACCATGCTCTCATCTTTCCAGTGCTGTCCAGAATTCCAAGGAAGCGTACAATATACAGAGATGTGAGAGTGGCGTAAGGGAGACTTAAAACAGGCCCATGAAAGTATTCCTCCTGCCTTGCCATATGGATATTGATTTCTCTCCCTCAGGCTGAATATAATTGCCTGCTCTAATTTAGCATTGATCTACCCACCCAAGTTTCTTCAAGTACTGCACAGGCATCAATTAAATTGTTTCTAATACCACCTTTGTGAAGTAAGATAGCTGTAATTATTCACATTTAGAAGATGGTGAGGGGTGAAAAGTGATTCGTCCTGAGCTATGTGGTGAAACAGCCAGGATTAAAGCATGAGACAATTATACCATGCCATGTGCCCATTATCAGATCGTTCAGAGTTTTTCTAAAGGCAAAATATTTGCTCATCTAATGATTTGGGATTCCAGTGAAACATACATGGTTAGATAATGAGCATACTACAACTGCTGCTGATTGCATCAGATGCACCTATTGCCTTGACTTCTCTCCTTTCTGGGATTTTTCCACTGTCTTATTTTTTGTCTTTTTCTTCTCTCCACTCTGCTCAACTTGTAAGGGCTTTTATTTCATATGCTTCAGCTCTTGATTGTTTGTTCCCTGACAAGAACTTTTATGCATTATTGTATGCAAGAAATAACACCTCTTGCTGCTGAGAATGACAAACATTTTGCTGCTTTGCTTTTTAAGTGTCATTTTATTTACTAGTTCAAGAGAAATCAGCGAGGGCGCTAATGAGGAGAAACAAGTACAAAGTATTTCACATACACATCCAAGAGTTCAGAAAAATTACAAGTTTTAGAATATTTACTGGGAAAGTCCAATGCTAAAACAACACATGGGTTGGATGATTCTTTGAATCAAATAGTAGCAATAAACCAAAGTCAGACTGGATATTAGACTGAATTTAACCAGCTTCTTTATGCAACATATGACTCCTAGTCAATCAAGAGAAAAGCTCAAACAACCCTCCCCACCTAGGACACTATTACAAGACTTGTAACTTGTGCAAAGGCAAACATTTACATATATGTTCAAATTAAGGTGGACATGAACTTTAACACACTGATTCTAGCTTTATCTGAGAGAAAAAGAAAATCATATTGATATCGGAAAACTGTACAATATGTACAAACTTTAATTATCAGCTATGCTACACTACGCTGTGCTTATACAGAGAAACCATGGGATGGGCAATAACACAGTACTTATTATTTGACCTCATTTTGTTTCACTGCTTGACTTGAGCAATGTAAGTCTTTGCATTCTTGGCCAAGAATTTCCTATTTCAAAGAAGCCCCTCCAGGCTGCACTTAGGGCCCTGGATTAGCTTTAAATATGTTCATATTATGATCCAAGTCGCTTTAGGCTTCACTGTTAACGTTCTAGGAAATTAGGTATTTAGAGTATAAAATCCTTAGGCTGTTTCTTCTGAAGCATACATTTTTCAGCATAAGAGATGCAGGAGAGGTTAATGAATTCACTTTTACTTCCTGATGAAGCAAGATGATGGAAATTGGGCAGTGTTTCCTTGCTCTGCCCTTACAAATATGCAATGCATTAAGAAAAAAAAAAAAAAAAAAGATATGGTGTTTTTTGATTTTGGGTGGGTGCTTTTTGTGTGGCTTTTTTGTTTTGTTTTGTTTTGTTTTTTTAAATAGAACCCAGATACATAGTCTTCTTCAAAAAGACTTTAGTTTGAGGAGGTGTTTGTGCCTGGCTGAAGCATTCACATGAAGGTAATGACATACAAAGGATCAAAGATATCCAGGCCCAAAGTTTTTACCCCCTCCACTATATTCACAAATATATGCTCTCTGTACATCTCTTATCTATATGATGATATATTCTACTGTAAAAAGTTCAGACTCTCTCATCCTTCCAAGTGATGGGCCTTGAGGAAAACTGTCTCACTTGCCTACCATTAGCCTACATGTACAGCCTGACAAAACTGCATTATGCCAGAAATATTGTTATTTTTATACACTTACCCTCATTACAACACAGGGAATCATGTCTGACACTAGAGAAAATATAAGCCTACAACAATCTATCACATTTACTGCATTTTAAGCTCTCCTGGAGCGAGCTACACAGTCACTGTGAAACTCCAGCATGAAGCACTTAGTGAAGGCATTTCTAGGAGCAAATGTTACTTCTCTATGGCTCTGACATCACCCCAAAAGAGAAGCTTTTCCAGCACATGCTGACTTCCTTGTCTGTGTTGACACTGCCTATTCCCTTCTCCAGCTATGTGGAGCTAGTACTGCCCTTACACAGATTCTGCTGTCCCAACAACCCTGAAACCTATGGTGCAAGTATCCTCTAAAGTAAGCGGAGTAGAAGAGTCAGTATTACACATGAATTTGTCATATGGAAATATTATTATTGCTGTCATTTTTTTCCTTTCAAGCAACAGTGAGGTTTGAGGATATATATTGTCAGTGCTCGAATAGCACATTTTGTTTATATGCTATTTAAAAAGGGCTAAGTGCAATTAAGTAAGAAATGTAGCTAATTGTTATTGTTAATTTTCCATTTGCAGAATGAAATGGGAAACTTTCACTTATATATCTATCCAAACACACAAAAGGAATAACAAGTAACTAAAACGTAGCTAGTACTTTGTAGAAATACCAGCAAAGAATCTTCACCTTTGTAGTGTTGTCCAGGAGGCAAGGCAGATAATGGCTTTCTCTGATAAAAGTTCCCCAGTGAAAGAAAAGCATTTAACAGCAGCAGTACCTGAAGCCCATACTGTGCAACTTTAAGCATCACCTGAGCTGGGGAACAGTCAGACATATTCATAGGGGCTTTTTGATAACCCCAGGATATAATGTGTGCTCTGATCACTTACAAGAAATAGGAATGCTTTTCATATGCATGACCTACTAATGCATTTTAACTGGGAAAGGCAAGGTACTTATCAAGATAACATTGACAGGTGGCAGAGCAACTTGAACAGTACAAGATAGAAATTCTCAGCCAGTGGGTGGCAAGAGAAAATGGGATAACGCTGACTGGTGTAAATTGATAGGTCTCCAATTACAGCTTCCTGATTGTATGAAAGAGGATGTTGGGAGAGACTTGAACTGCTAATGCTGATGATAATTCTTATTTTTTATTCTTATTCCCCTATTGAAGTTCCTTGATTTTCCTTACAGTATCCTTTCACACTGAATGTAACCATGCTTTGTGCAGCAACATTCAGGATTACTTTGAGATGAAACAACTGAGAACAAGAAGTTTTTTCCTCAACTGCTTACAAAAGAACAACCATTAGATTGTGAATCATGTGCCCCCAACTAATCTGTTTGAAAGAAGACAGGTATTTTTTAGGCATCCTGAGTCACGCTTTCCTTTTGTATGATTTTCCCTTTGTTACATTTTGTTTTACCTTGTCCATGACCTGAATAAGCTAAAAATAACTCACGGATGATGCATCATCCTTAGTTTGTTAGTAGTTAAGTCTAAAGTACGTTCTCTTTCTTATTTTTCAGAACCAAACAAAACAGGAAAACCCCAGTTAGAATTTTTTTATAAGCTCAGGGTTTTTTTGGAGAGGAGGCAAGTATTTGATGGATATAGAGTTGGCTTTCCCTAAATTTTCTTTCTTTCGGTCTTACTACTACGTAATGAAAATGTTTCACTAAGATTGCTTGCAAACATCACCAGCACATTTTAGCTGCTTTGGACTATTTTTCTAAATCAAAATAGTCAGAAACTCAACACGCTACCAGCCCTGCCCCCCATCCCCCACCCCCAGTTATTTCAGATTTACAGTTCTTTTGTTTTGGTGTGAAATAAAGCAGCTCATAGCCACCTGAGAAAACAGGTGAACTTGATCCTTCACATTTTCTTATGTATCTCTAAATTAATCAACTGTATGTACCTCAGTACTATGCCACTATCAGTGGCAACAAAATAGCAGAAGTCAGATTTAAAGTTGCTTTTAACTTCATACACGAATGTGTACATGCACATGCACGTGTGAACTATAAATATACAGAATTCTCTCAACAGATATACATATGATTGCTAGCTTTAATCGTTTCTCAATAAACTAAAATTGTTTTAAAAAATCCTCTGTATTATCTGATAATGTATGGGTTTTGCTGCAGTTTGTATTAAATGTGACTTAATCTCTCACAAAACAGTATTTTACCAAGTCTCAAGGTTGGCTGTAGGACATACCATTTTAGCTAATATCACACAGGAGATCAGTTATTTCCCATTGTGATTCCCAATTGGCATCTTGCAGTGAGCTTGTTTACTGCTCCGCAGCAGAATGGATTGTCTGTCGTTAAGTACAAAAAAGCTGCATAAAAATAGTGTTAAGTCTCTGGCTTAAGCTGACAAATTCTAGGGAAGTCTAAATTAAAGATGAAGTATCAGAACAACACTTGTTATGTGCAGTAATATTATCTTGGAATGGGAAAGGAAGACAGGGCAGGCAGTAGCTTTTCTCTAGCCATTACCATGACAGTCTTTTACTTTGATTCAGAATAGTAAGAGCTTTTAAAAGGTCCTTGTTTTTCCTTTTCAGATTTGAACAAAGCAATGAAAGTGGGCCAGTACTTGTAGGTCAGCTTTTGGTCGAATTACAATTTGAAATGGTTGAATTGTAAGAAGAAAATGGAGATGCTGACTGAGCAACCAGGCAGTACATTTGTTTTATTGGCAAGATGATAAAATCAGCTCTTCAGGAGAACAGCAAACCTTTTTGACTTGAGAGCTATTGGATTAACTGGTTTAAAAGGCGTCTGATATAAGTAATCTACAGGTAGTATTAAAAGTCCAGTATAATGAAACTTTTGCTTTCTGTGTGCCAACTGAACACTTAAAGATATCCAGTGAGGAAAATAGCATTTAGACATAAAATTAAAAAGCAAGCATGCCAAAAAAACCCATGAAAAAAGGGATTCTGGTTGCTGAGACAAGATGGAAATATAATAGATGGATGGGTGACAGGGGAAAAAGTGTTCTTTCAGAAGGGTGGCCATAGAGCAGAAGAAGTCAAAGGAAGGTGGACACAGCTGTGAAACAAAATTGGAAAAAAAAAATCTTAAAAAGTGTTAAGTAATTAAGAGAGATAACAAAGAAGAATAGTGTTTGTTGGATAAACTACACACCTAGAAGAATTAAAAAATACAATTTTGTTTCAGGGCAATATTATGCATTTTGGTAGTCCCTTGCAGGGAGAACATAGAATGAAGAATAAATCCAAGACAATTCAGATCCCTCCAAAATCTTGGGTTCACAGCAGGACTAGGCTAGTAAAACCATCCCTGTCCCACCAGCCACATCTCCTCCCAGTACTGCTTCCAAGCATACAGAAACCTATGTTGGTCAGAAGACAAACTCCTGAGCAGCCTACATGAGGGAAAGAATAATCTTTCTACGCTCATCCAATTGAAAAAGATGCATGATCTTATTCTAAATTCAAGCAGACATGAGTTGAAAAGAAGAAAGATTTGCAGAAGCGATATTTCTACCAGTTACTATTGTAGGCTCAGATGAAATCACCTAGTATGGACCACTTAAATCAGGAGAGTCGCTTAGACTTTGTGTACGGGCAGTAGAAAAAAAATAGCACCCCCAGGCCACTAGTGTTCTAATTTATTTGTAAAAATGTCTTTCTCTGGTGGCAACTATGCTCCTAAAATAGACATAATCGGCAATGTAAGGTGAAGGGATTTGAATCTGTGCTCTAAATTTAGCTAATTGTCCTTGCTCTGTGTCACCATGTTTATCCAGTACCTCAGTAATAGTAAGATTTTCTCTATACAGGGACTCTTCTTAACAAAAATCTGTCCTTGTGAAGCTGCACAACTTCTTCACAGGCTCTGCATGGAGTAGTTGCGATTTTTCATCAAGGAAGTGGGTTGCAGCTATAGAGAACAAAGTTTGGCTTCTATTTTCAAAGCCCGAGGCTCCAGTCTGCAGTCAAAGCCAAGCTCTTGCTGCTTGAGTTGTGCAGTGTTTAAATAAAAGTAATCTCAGTGTTAAATTCAAGCTCTCCATGCCATAGCAATGAAAATAACATACTGTGCCTGGGAAATGCCTGTAGGGATGAAGCCATGCTGCTAGAAGCAGGTGTGTGTATACAAATGGCAAGCAGGGAGAGAGGAACCCTTTGAGAACACTGGACTTTTTGTGGTTCCTGGAGATTGTGTGGCTCAGTGGTTCAGTTCTTATTGCAGCAGTGGGTGGCTGGACAAACCCACCTCCTTCCATATATAGGTCCTAGGAGACCATTAAGAGAATTTTTCTTCATATCTTCTGGCTAATTTTGCATAGGAAGCTTTAAGGCACAAATAAACCACTGTCACTGAAAAAATATGACCCAATTTCATATTGATTTATGAATAGGTATTGCATATTGCTCTTATTGAAATGAATAAACCCATGTTAATAAGAATTTTAAATACTTGAAGAGCACAGCTGTACATGTCTGTCAAAATATAAGAAAAGTAATTACAAGTATATCCCAGAAATAGTGTATTTAGCATAAAAAAAAAAAAAAGAAAAGAAAAAGAAGGTCTCAGTGTCAAGGCCCTGAGAGCACCACTCGGCCTTAGTGGCTCTGACTAGCCTCACCTGGGACCCTCTTCCACACTCTGCACATGGGCCTGGGTGCCCCATTGCAGCTTAGCCTGCAGCTGTTGCTGAGCTGTGTTTTAGATGTATCTGTGCCTTGTCCCCAGGTGATGTTGGCTGAATTTCGTGGGTTGACTTGACCTTGGACCTGACTCATCATCTCACATTCATCTCATTTTCACTGGAACTGTTGGTAGGATCCACTGCTGTGACCACCCTGCCCTGCTGGCCCGCTTGGGTAGTCCAGGCTGGTGCTTGTTGATGAGGACATGGTCTGTCCTGGAGTCATCCTCAGCTCATGCTCGTCCTCCTTCACAGAGCAGATCCTGCTGCTCCTTGACACACTCACTCTTTAAAAAATCCTCATTGATATGAATGGTGTACAAGGTAGATAATTCATAGGAATGAATGTATGGACTGCTCTCTTACTAGAAGAGGAATGCGGAAGTGAAACTGTTCTGAAGCACTGTGTTTGCTGAAGAAAGTAGTAGTTTTTTATAGTGTTCATTATTTATCTGCACATCTTCTATTTTGAAAGATGATTCTATACAGCACCACGGAGTTTAGCATGAAATTTATCTAAGGAGTTCCACGAAAAATATTTTAAAAGCTTTATTTGCCATTTTTAAATTTTGTCGGTTCATGATTCTCTTTATTTTCAGTGAACAAGAAAACTTATTAAGCAAAACACTATTTTCTGCTTATAGATAGGTACTCTGTGAGGAATGATTAGGAATATCAGACTAAAATGTTGTCAGATCCCCTTTTGTTCTTTTCCATCAAACAGGAGAAAAGGAATTATTTTGGCTTTCTAATCCTTGAATTTTTTTTGTCTTCTAGCATTAACTAAATCGACAATCCAAACAAAGTTTTTACAAACAAATGATGCTGTCAATGATAGTCTTGCACTATACCTTTTCTTGGCATGGGAGAGGGAGGGTTTGTCAGTGTCTGTTTATAGCTGTGTGATTCTGAAGGCCAGTCTTAGTGCCAGGAAGTCCTAACTTTCACATGTAGCAGTGAGTTCTTTACAGCAGAGGGAGGTTGGTGTAGTGTAGCAGTGTGTCCTGCTATGAGAGGATGCTCGTGGCAGATGTGATGCCTGGAGATCAGGAGAAGCTCAGATGCGCTGGCTCTATTGATCTTCAAATGTAAGGATCCCTCAGGTTTGCCAACTATTTGAAGAAGGAGCCTGTCTTAGGTAGCTAGTCTTCTGCCAGTAATTCCCTTGCCACTCTTTCTGAAGACTCTGCTTAGACTTCCAAAGACCTGGAGAGTTATGTGCTTTGGTGTAGGCTTTTAAACAACAGAGGGGAGGACATGGTTTCATGGTACAGGCGTTGCAGAGGAAATCCATCTAACCCCTATTGCTGATTTTTATAGTTCCTTTAAAGGAGTTTTCAATAGGATATTTCTTGTTGAAAAAGTTTCCTTATAAAGTAGGAAATATTTTTTTGAAACCAGCAACAGTGCTGAAGTCAGAGTAAGAGGAATAAAAAGCAAACAAAATGGAGACGTGATTGAACTAAACTCTTGGACTATAATGTGTGTGCTTTGAGGTCAGATTTATTTAATATATTTTCATTA
The DNA here is from genome assembly GCF_034619465.1 of Leptosomus discolor. Classification (NCBI taxonomy): domain Eukaryota; kingdom Metazoa; phylum Chordata; class Aves; order Leptosomiformes; family Leptosomidae; genus Leptosomus; species Leptosomus discolor. Next base: position 73,881,556 of record NC_141392.1, on the reverse strand, counting down.
ACCTCTCAGAACTACAATTGCATTGTTAGTAAAACAGACTTCCTAATTGAAGGAATGAAAACAGTGCTATCTTAATTTGAGGTCTTTGGGGTTTAATGTTGGGATGAGAGAAATAATATGATAACCTGATTACCTCTCGGTATCATCTGGTAAACTTTGACTTTTAGCGTTGTAATTTTGCTATTTCTGTTCATAGCCAACATTCATTGTCTCATTCTCATGTGGAAACCAGCTCGCAATATTTCTTTTAAGATGTTTCTAGCTGGTTTATAGTTTTAGCATGCATAGAGAACATTCTTCCAATCATGGATTCTGCATCCCAAAATAAAGATAGAGATCCTTACGCTTACAGTGAGGTTAATAAAGACTTAATTTAGAAGTTTGAAGTTATGGTGCACTGAAATATATATCATTAGAGCTTTTACGTGCAACATCTGCTTACATCCTATAATGTCAACCTATTGTAAGTGAACATTTAATCCTAACTCATTATGCCTCTCCAAGCAAGCTGCAACTCTGAAAACTAGGAAGGAGATTTGCTTCTGTTCACAGAGATTGATGCAATCTGTAATTAGAACCCCATACTCTTCCCAGCTGCTGTTGCTGGCACAGTTGCATTTGAGAATGATGTAATATATCTTCTATTGCAGCGCTTCCTACTCTTTTCAGTCAAATGTACAAGCTCGCTAGCTTGAAACTCACCCATACCAGTCACTAGCTCTTATTTTCTATTTAAACTTGTACAGAGTTAAAAGCAGCTAGCATTAGATATAAGTGCCATGGTAGCATCCAGTACAGAAGTTCGCTATTAAATAAAGGAGAGGGTTAGCTGAAGATCAGTAGAAAATGTCTGAAAAGCTTAGTAGCATCATAATTTAGAATCGTATTTGCATAGGTCTAAGTTATACATCTAAAACTGAAGTATAGATCTGTTATTACAGAATGAAGGGATGCAACTCTGGAAAGTAATGCCTCTGAGAAGTCATTATAGCAGACAAAAAACTGTCCAGTGTCATGCTATAGTAAAAAGGAAAAACAATTTTTAGGATTATAAATAAGGAAACGGTGACTCATATTTAGGATATGTTTAGGTAATTCTACATCTGAATGTGGCTTAAATCAGACTGTAACCTGCAAACTACTCTTTTATTCTAATTTATAAATCTATGTTAAAAACTGTGGAAGAAAAAGAATGTGTTGTTTTGTGTCTCATACAGATAGATGATTTTAAACTAGGGAAACTAGTTCAAGGTGTCTTCTAATTAACTAGAACTAGATTAAGATTTATAAAGACAGAAAAATCTGTTTTGTTTGTTAAAAAGGTGACTCAGATTACTTATTTCCATGGATATGTTTCTGAGCAAAATAGTGGCTGGCAAAAGGCTAAAACTTATCAATGATAGGAAGGACAACGGCCAATTTCTAGAAACATAAATCAAGCAAATTCAAATGCTTGAAAAGCACAAGTTTGCAAGTGTTATTTTCTCACAGATTTTAATCTCTGGAACAACATATGCATCGATGTGACCAGTCCTTCAACTGCTAAGGTCCTAAAATCAAGGTTGGATGCCTTTTTGAAAGATACACTTTAGCCAAAAACAAGTTAGTGAACACACTGGAAAGCTAATTGGATGAAATTTAACATGAAGGAGTTCAGACTTCAAGATTTAATGGTTCCTTTTAGCCATAAAATCTGTGAAGCCAACTAAAAGGCTCCAGTTGACCTCAGTAGATTTCTTTCTGTAAAGATAACTGAGAACATTAACCTTCTTAGGCCACACACCAATTATTTAATTACTTTCCATTCTCAGCAAAATTTCCAGAAGAATCACATTTTATCAGTATTAAACACATCTATTTCTCAGCGAAGAGATAACAAGCTTCACACAGAGGAATACAACAGATATTGAACTGTATATACGCAAGTGAATTACAGTGGCTCATATCAAATCGATGGAGCATCTCTGGTATATCTAGGTAGAAACGACCTGATGGCCTTCAAGTGTATGCAGCAAGTTAGAAACACATCTGTATTCTACCAGTAAAAAGAAAAGATTGCTGTTCAGGATGTGTTAGCTAAACAGAGTGATTGAATTTAATTGGCAGTCCAGCACTTCTTGTTTAGACTGTTTTGAAAGCAGCCTGCATGATGGCACATCTGTGAGGGAGGTGTAATATTTTCCCATCAAAAGAGCTGAGAAGGCAAAATCTTGAATATTTTCCTTGCCAGCTGATGCGAGGAACATGAGTTAATGAAATAGGTTTTGAGATTGTTTCAGTAAATGTCTTGCTAAGATAGGTTTCCTCCCTGCAACAATGTGGAAAATTTGAACAGAAGTAAGATTCTGTAATTGTCGGAGAGGTTATTTTTTTAACTGGAGCCCTTATCTGCATATAGATGTTTCCATTTTTGTTGTTGTTACTGCAGAATATAGACCTGGAAAAAAACTGTGGATCATTAGTCATAATGGCCTTTAAGAAAACAAGGGGACAAAACCAGTTTCCAATTCCTCTTCCTTTCCTTTTTCCTCTTTCCAAAAATAGTCCTGTATGGTGTTGCATTAAGGAGTATAAATTGGACAGACTCTGTTCCCTGTTACATCTGTATAGCCCCCTTGCTGTCTGTGAGATTGTCCACATGGGTATTGCAGAATTTATTTCCACGTATCTTGCAATTAATATCAAGTGATTCTTTAAACATGTGGTTCAAATTCTGTGGGGAATTTTATAACAAGATTTTAGTTTCCTGGTGGCACTTCAAACTAAAATAGTTTCAAATATGCAGTAAAAGGGAAAATAGTTGCTGTGGGATAAACTTAAGGGTCATTTGTTAAAAGGACACATTCAGATACAAGAGTAATGCTCTCTTCTGAGCTAAGGGACCTATTCTCCAGTCTGTGAGTCTGTATTTCCCGATAACGTTAATCAGAGTTATGTATGCATATTGAGTGGAGGCTATATCCTTTATTGTCCTAATTATATTGTTTGGAGTGAGGTGGTTTTGTGTTGGGTTTTTTTTCTTTTCTTTTCTTTTCTTTTTTTTTTTTTTTTCCCCTTTGATAGCCTAAGTGTTTTTTCCATTCTTACTGGGTTTAGACAAATACATAAAAAGGAAGGGCAAAGATGCCCTATGGGACTTTCGTTTACTGGAAAAGATGCTGACTGTAAGAATCAAAAGAACAAGAATACAACCCTGACTCTTACTGTTAATCAACAGAATTTCATAGAAATATAAAAGCAGTTGTGCTTTCCTTGTAATAACACAGTAAACTCTTGTAGAAACCTGGAGAAAGTGGAGATGAATGTTTTATTATATGAATAATGCTATGATATTATTTATTAGATAAATGCTAAGCACAGCATCATTCCAAAATTCCTCCCACAATCCGTAGAAAAAGATCTAAATAATATAGCCATGCTAGAGCTAACAACATATTCTTTATATTGACCTATGAGCAACCTGAATAAGAACACACCACAATCTTTTTGTTGTTACTAGTCCTGATGCATGTTAGATATTTTCCCTATAGAAACAACTCTGTAAACACCTATCATCCTACCACCCTAGTTATCCTTTCGGCACTACTAATGGCAGGGGAGATTGAATCCAGCACAGGTACATGGAGCAGTCACACCCTGGGATCCTGTCTAGGTCTATGTGAAGCAAGGCATGAAAGGACTGTGAAGCTGGGGTTGGTTTCTGACCAAGTGACATTCCCAGCAATGAAATGTAAGTTGGAGCACAGAATATCTACTGTGAGTTGCAGATGTAACAGGACTGATTTACTATGATGTTATTTCAGTTTTATGGTGATATGACACAACTAAATTACTACATCAATCTCAGCAGTTCTTTGTTTTCTTTTGGTCGACAGAAGACAGATTACATGATGCTATCTTTATCTATATAGAATACAGAATATTTTCTTCCCCCTTTACAGTTTATTTAAAAGTAATTAAAATTTATTTAAAAACTGGTTGAACCATGTGCTCAAGGCACCCAGGTTTGTGAAAGGTCAATTCAATAGAGGAACTTCTCTGTTTGACCCAACAGCTCTGTCACTCTTGTTAATTTTCTGAGCTAGATTGTACAATTCTTTAAGAAGATCCAGTTATAGTAACTCTGTTACTCAAATCCACCACCAGACAGGATGTAGTGTATGTATGCAAAGGTGTAATGGCTGCTCTTGTCACCTTCTTTTTCCCTGACAGCGTCTTGAGTCAGGGGGCCAGGTCATAACCAAGATTTATTAGAATGACTATTACTTATTAAGATTTTGTGGTTAAAAGACTGCAGCTGTTGTTAACGTTCACATAGTACATTTAGTTGTTTCCTCATGCAGTTCACGCACACACAAACACACACTCACTCATAGTTACCTGGTGGGAGTAACAATGAGGAGGTCAATTGAGGGTAAGTCCACTCAGCAGTGGAAGGTCACACTGATGAACCAATATCCTCTAGGTATGAGTTCAGAAAGTCACCCAAGTGGTGGTGAACATGTAATCCTGTTGTCTTTGTCTGCCTACAGACTCGTGTAGGCTGAGTCATCACACAGCCCGTTGTTGATGTGTGTGTTGGTGGCTTTGCACAAATTTGGTCAACTCTTTGTGTCGTGAGTTTATCAAGTCTCAGATTCACGAGGACCACTAGCCTCCAGAGCTTATCTCTGTCCTCTTAAACATTTTAGATTACTGGGAAATAAAAGAGAAGTCATACCATTGTGGGATTCTTTTCTTCCTTGCAGAAAAATCTCTTCTCCTTTCTACTGAGAGCTATTTGTATTATGTCACTTCAGAATTTGTTACTTTTCAGAAATTCCAGTACAGCAGGTATATATGGAGTTAATATAATTTGGCCTGGTAATGTGCAAGTATCGGTTTCTCACTATTAAAAAATACCAAATAGTCCCTTAGCATTTTCTGCAATCAGGAATCATGGTGAAGTTTTTCCAACTAGGGAGCTATGAATGTCTCCTGTTTTGCTATTCTACAAATTACCAAACACCACTTTTTCAGCTTATAAATGTGAGAGAAAACGGAAACAGCCAAAAAAATTACGCAACTAAAAAAAGGCCCATTGTTCTGAATCGTAAAACTGCCAAAAAGGTAAATTGCAGGTCTGAAAATGAATTTATTAAAAGAAGATGGAAGACCTGTTTTTTTCAAACCTTCCAATAGAGGCACTAAATCAAATCCCAAATCTTCAGTAGCAGATATTAGACGTCAAGCTTACAGCTCCCACATTTATCTCCCGTGCTCTGGGTGTAGCTTGGTTCGGTGCTGGAAAGAAGAGGGCCGGTATAATTAAGATGCAAAGACACAGTCTCTGTGTTCTTTCTTACACTATCTATATAGTTAGTCCTTGAAACCCAGGCATCTGAGACTTAGAAAACCTCCATACAGGGGAAAATAATATTTGTTAAGGCAAAAGCTGTTGATAGTTTACAACTTATTCAGGAAATCAGAGTATTATGCTTTCACCATTTCTCAAAACACCTTTGTCAAGTTACTCTTCTTAAAAAAATATTTGAAATGATTCATCATTTCTTCTACTAACTCATACAGTATCCTTCTGAAAGTGTTCCCTTTTAAGATTCAAACACAAACCTCGCTACTTTTTTGTCAGATACTGCTGTGGATATTTCTGAAGAGTGATTTATAGGCTGTAGATTCTCTTACAAGTAGAGGGATTCAAAATGAAAAAAGATCACAGCAAATTACAAAGACGACCTAAAAAGATAAAGTTCAGGCCTAAAACTTTGATTTGGTAGGTTGCCCCTCGTGCAGCTTACAAATTGTTAAAACACAATTTGGTTTCTCTTCAAAGAAAAATAAATACTCTTCATTGAAAAGTCTGGAGACAGGATGGGGCTAGTGGTTTGCTGGGATTAGTCAGCAAAAATTAAAGGTCCAGCTACAGTATTCTGGCAAAACCAAGCAAACAAAACCAAGAAACGTCTAAGCAATGGCAGCCTTCTAAATTCATGAGCAAGTGACATTGACTGTAATATCAAACTAATTTTTTCTATACAAAAAGAGTCAAAGCTGTACAGAATGTCCATTAATAACAATGCAAAGGAGTCATTTAGAGACACTAGCAGGAAATTTTGAGTAACCTAAATAAAATTCTGCAGAATAAATAAATATTTTATAAATAGATGGATTGTATCAGAAAGTGCAACAGGTTTGTGAAAATTCTCAATATTTGTTCTGGGTATATGCTATAAGGATTAAAGATGGATGGTTCTTAGTTAGTTTTGTCTTCTGTCCTGATTTTGCCACAGAACTGATGCATTTAGAATTACCTAATTTTTAGGTAGCAGACCTGAGGAGCTCCTCATCAAAAGATGTTGTGGATGCATGGGTTCAAGGGAGACTGGATAAATTCTTGGAAGAGATATCCATGGGAGGTTACCAAACCAACAAACCCTATCTGGTTCAGGAAATGGCCTGAGCTGAAAACTGTTGAATTCTAAGGGATTAGTTGGGAGAAACAATGGTTACTAGTCCTTACTCCCCCTCTGCCATCTAGTTTGGGCCGCTGCTGGGGACAGCATACTGGGCTGGAGACATCGCTGATGTTCTATACTTCTTTTGGGTGCTGACAATGCAAGACACTTTCCAGAGCATACTTTTGCCTCAGCATGCATTCATGTTTGATTTTGATTCTCCTCAACTGTTGTTTCTAGATATATCAACTATATGTGATTATTGATATATTTCTCTTCTGAGCTACCATTGTTATGGTAGAACAGTGCCCGTCAGAGTAATTTTGATAGAAATTACTGGATGGCATTTATAAATTAATGTCCTTTTCCTAGCAGAATTTAGTACCCTTAAAGTTGTGCTTTTATTTTTCTCATTTCTTTTTTTTTTTTTTTTTTTTTTTAATACGTATATATATACACACAGAGGGATATATATTGAAACAGATTGAAAGAATGACTCCTTTAGGAGACTAAGCTGTTGTACACATTGTGTTTCAATGAACAGCAGTGCTCTTCCCTCTCAATTAGCGTCCACAGCACAGGTGGAACAGAAAACAGCAAGGAAGACAGAGCTGCATCAGCGGTATCAGGAAGTGCCTATGTTTGACTCAAGGAAAAAGGTCAATTTATAATTTTTATCAGTTTTGGGCATAAATGAGAGAGGAAGAGGATTGAGTGAAGTATGTGAAAAATAATTTAAAAAAAGGCCATGGAGTATCAGCTTGAACACAGAGTTCAAAGAAGAAAATGAGAAGTTTAGTTAATGGCTATAGAGAAATGGTGAGTGAAAGCTTGGGGCACCCTTAGAAAGACTGTACAGGTCAGCCCTGTGATGAGTTTTGTTCAGAGTACAAAGCAGAAGAACTGTGGTTTATAATAATCATCATCAAAATTGTTTATAGTTTTTCACCTTACAACACTATTTTCTGTCATTTACTATGGACCTAATTAAAGTATTTTTTCAGCTTTGTGTTTTAGATGCAGTTTTATTCTTTTTACTGAATTCCCTTCTCCGTTTTTTCTTATGACCTTAAGTTGTCTTTGCTCTTATTCTGCTATACTGGAAATAAGGTACCATTATCCAGACAGTCAGTCAGTACTCCTTCCATACGGACTTGCTGAGTCCTATATGAGTTACCTGACAATACAGCCTGGGACAGCAGTAGTACCCGTCTCAGGCTGGTCATCATAGTGGGTATTTTTTGTGCACTGCTGCCCAAGGAGGTATAGCTGGACAACTATCAGGGTAAGAAGGAACTGTAAAGAGCCACAGATGTAGTTAGCCACTAATGTTGAGGTGGTAGTTAGGGTGGGATTCTTGTCACGTAAAGGTCTGAAAGTACCACCAGGACACCTACACCTGAACTGGTCACCTTTAACTCTGGGAGAGAGCAGCACAGTGGAAAGAGAAAGACATTTCTATTGCATGATTATTCTGATCAAATATAAATGTTTAGTTCAAAAATTAGAGAAATTTCAGCATAGAAATACCTATTTCTCTGCAGGGACTAAAAAGGAAGCTTCACTCAGACATAGAAATTTACATTTGGTCAGATGAATCCCATGCAGAGTTCCTGTTATGGTAGAGCGCTGAAGGATATTTTCACCCTGATTTGTTGTAGAACTTCCTGAGCAGTAGGTGTGGCTTGGATTTTCTGCAGAAAAATGAAATATCTCCAAGGGTTTCACTTGCTCATTTTTTTTCTCTCTAATATTCATAAGTTTTTCTTTTATATTCCTCTTAGATATATTTGATGTATATCATGTGTCAGTCATACTAAACTAAAACATAGCTTAGCCGTGAAGAGATTTTAGCAAACACCCATTCATTAATTTTTTTTTCCCCATCAAAAACTTCTTTAAAGCAAGTTACTCTATTTCATTTGTGTAACCAAGTCTGTGGTTTTCTTCTGTGCTCTGAAGCCAATGAGGAACTGTAAAGCTACATATATCTGCTCAAACATGTCTGCTGATGGAAAGTTCTTTATATACATTACTACACTGAAACTGGAGCAGCCTCTGGAGAGTTTGATTTTTTAAAATGAAGGCAAAGTGTTAGACACATAATCCTGCTCCTGTGTTATTAATTATATCTCAAGTTGTGCAAGACAGACACTCTGAACTTGCAAAAGCATGAAAAACCAGCACTCAGAATGAATACACTCAAAAATATGTATGAAAAATAGATTGGCATCTCTTAAAATTTCATATATTTGAGAGATAAATGAAACTGTATAAATTTACTTCCGATAGCTAACATCATATCTGAAACTACAAGATAGATGGACACAATGTCTTCTTGTTCCCTCTTGCATTTTAGATGAGATGCTGCCTTGCTGTGTGATCTGAAGGAGTTCTTGTTGTGTAGAAGTAGCACCAATAGAGTGAACTATGCCTCATTTTTTATGTAGGCACGTAACACTCTTTAAATGTTAATATACTAATAATTGCCATTGCTATATTCTACAGTTCCCACCACCCCCAGTCTCTAATTCCTTCATGTCGATAAACATGACAGGCCAGGTTCTAGTAGAAAAATAAAAGACTATTTGACCTGTTAAATTAACAGAAAATATTACTCTAAAGGGACAACTGAAATACACATTTACTTCAAATAACCCTTCACTGGTTGTCATTAAATAACAAAGATTTTTAAAAAACAGGCATTCATTGTTTCATGTTTTCAGTATATGGGAAATCGGATATTCTGGATGCTTATACTGCTGTCAGCAAAGAATTCATTCTTCCAAAGTACCTGAAAAATGTCTAGGGAGAGGGTGTCTCTCAGCCATTTCCCAATGCTTTTATGGTTCCTGTCTACTCAAGAAAAAGTGATGCATAATTTAAGGTTACTTTTAGTATACTCTAACTGACAATGCTACACACGCTATTTATGGCCAGGGATCCAATAGGGCACTGAACATGCCATTCTGTCTATTCCCATCCCCATTTCGCCCCTACGCTCTTTCCTCAGTTACACTTTTGAGAAAGGCTGAGGACTGGCATCTGAAGCAAGTGGGCCAGCTTTGCGCTTCATCAGCAACATAAAGACTCTGGAACAAAAGCCAAGAGTTCTGCCCTGGCTATCTAACCGTGACCGTGGCATTCTCTATCAGGAAGATACTCATAATTTCAGGTAATTAAATGACTAGAAAGCTCATTCTGTGCTTGGCAGCCAAAATTAAACATGTCAAATGAATAAAACCTTCTTAAATGAGAGAAATACCGAGGCTGCTATTGATTACAATTGGTTAATTAGTTTTAGGGAATATTTGATCAATGTTTTTGACTGCTGAAAATGATGTTGTAAATGCAAAGCCAACATTCTCTCATTTTTTTCTTGTTAGGATTGTTGGGACTGGGGGAGGGGTTAGTCTGTATTTTTCTAATGCAAGAACAAAGCTACTGCATGGTGATTTGGGTTATTTCTGCTTCTGATAAAAATATCTAGGAAAATTTTTGTAAAAACATATAGAAAAAGTGAGAATCATTATTTGGTAAACACTTCTCAGAAAATGTGTACATTCTTCAGTTAGCCTGCTACTACTTCAAAATACAGATATAGATATAGATATTTTTAGTAATTCTTAGAACACATTTTAGACAGCTATATCTAACTTAACATGCTCTCTGGACTAGTATATTATTCAATGAAAGAAAAGATTCTTGTCTTCTGTAAGTTCATGAAAAAAATCTCTTCAGAGTGTACATTTATCAGGTCTGTTTTTAGAATGATAATGATACATTTTCATTCTTTGCATTTTTATTATCTGAAGTCTTCTTATAAGTAGAACTTAACAGTAAGGTAAATTGAGACGAGGATATTGCTACCGCTATCACTATTGTAACTTCAAGTAAACCAACACATTGAAGCAAAAGACAGACTCCGGTTTTAAAGTATTTCTGAGGTTAGATGGCCCAGAGGTGCCTAGTCTGCTGGGAATTTTTGGAGACTTGTTTTCTAAAGGTACAGTGGAATTATGAGCAAAGAAAGTGAAGGCAGCCTCGGTTTGCTTTGAGTGCTACATGTGTTCCCCCGAACCTTTCATGTCAGTTGGCCTTTTATTACCATCCAGCAACTCTGATGGCAGCGGCCTACTTTTCAAACTTTATTTCTTTAAAGTGGTAGAGATGATTTTTACACAGAACATGTAAGTAGACAGAAAATTTCTTGTGTCCGGATATTCCCCACAATTTCAGAAGAGCCTAGGGAAAGCTTGACCCTTAATGTTTTCTTCCTCTGATCTGCTAGGCTCTTGAGTGTATGTAACAAATAACCCCCGTAGTTGTTTGCACTGAACTCAGTGGGCTACAAGCATGTGTAAGAGCTTAAGGGTCTTGGAACAGAGGGCTTTTAAATACGCTTGCCATCTGATTTCACACCTTTGCAAATGTGCTTTGTTGAAAACATGATGAAGTTCAGATGAATCCCTTTGACACAATGATGGAGACAAGTTGCGCTTCACCCTGATATGGATGCGCACAGACAAGATATTTTTTAAATCAGCTCAGCTAAACAAAAATACGGTGTGTCCCCTGCAGATCTACCAAGGTCAGTGAGAATGCTGGTAATCTGCTGTATAAATGCCATCTGCACAAGGTATAGTGCCTCCAGGCATTTTTAGTTCACATTGTTTATAATGGAAGTCAAACGCCAAGCTTCATCACAGTAAAAAGTTTAGTGTTTCTTCCTGTCTTGCTTTGACATAAATCTGAGTACAAATAAATAAATAACGGTCTAAAGATTTAGGCAGTATCCTTTTCCAGGCTGGCAGAACACTCCAGTAAACTTTAAAGGGAGCATGTTGGAACATTACATCGTTAGAATTTTTTTTACAGATTAGGCCACAGGATTTGCCCTTCCATGTAATCTCTCTTGTTAAGAGGCAGTTTAATAAAGCAATTTATACTTAGGCATCTTTACCTTTTACAAAACATTTTTTTTTTCTGTTTAATTCCTCCACCGCACAGTTTGATCCATTAACCAGCAAAGATAGATTCAACTTTTTTTGTTTTGTGGCATGATACATCATGTGCAGCAGATTTTATCTATTTAGTATAATAGGAATGGACGTTTAACATAGACTGGAAGCTCCTGGATCTTTGAGTCTAAATCTCAGCTGCTGCGAGCAGTCATTCTTCACAATCCCTTTTGTAAACTTATTGAGTGGGGGAGGCAAGAACTCTACTGGAAAGATATTGCACAGAATATCTTTCACCTAATTACTAGAAACCTCCTTCTGATTTCCACACTAGAATTATTTATGGCCAATTTCTATCCATTTGTTCTTGTGCCAATGCCGTCCTTTAGTTTAAATAGATCTTCTCTTGCCATGGTGTTTCCCTGTCTGTGTATTTATAGATAGTAATTCAATATCATTTAGCCTTTGTTTTGTTAGATTGCCTAAAACAAACCCAGTTTTACTCTTCTTCTAGGATTCATAGTTCTCTGATCACTCCTAGAGCCTTTTTCTTCACCTGTTTTTTGTTGAGGGTTCTTAAATACTGTGTAGTTCTCCAAAAGTGGTCAGCAGTACCTCATGTAAAAGCCACTCAAATGTCATGTCTCCTTCTGGAAATATGTATTCACAAATATGAATTACATTTGTCTTTTTACATGTATCACTTCAGTTCACAGGCATCTCTGGTACACACAGGTCCTCCCATTTTCTAATACTCTGAGCTCAAAACATAAGTTCTTAATATTAGCCCCTCAGTGCACAACATTGCCCTTTGCATGATTGGATTTTTTTCTCATTACTGTTATGCAAATCTCCAAGGTCATCAGGTCTTTCAAACGTCTCTTGTGTGGGGATGTTTCCCAACTTCATGCCATCAGTAAATTCCATTAAACAAAGCTTTATTTTTATATGTCACATAAAAAAATAAAATAAGAAATAGATATCTCCCAGTACTGATTCTTTATTGGTAAGTTTCCTTCAGCATGTTCGGATATTTTCTCCCTTTCCTTTACTTTTTGTCAGACTTCTCTGTGTTAACCAAGTTGTTCTCCCAAAGCACCATGTAAAATGCTTAAAAGAACATCTCAGAGAAACCCCTTGTATTTTCAAAGCAAATTACCAGATTAGTTTAGCATAATCTGTTTGGTAAAGTTCTACCATGTTTTATGACATTTTATGCCTTTAACTCTTTCTCCGCACCCTTAGATTTATTTTAAAGCATTTCATTCCATTCTGAAGGCTTGCATGTTATTGCGATCTGATGAGTAACTCAGTATTTGCCTGAAGAAAATCTCCTCTCCACTATAGTTCATGATTTTAGAGTTACTCCATGCCCTAAAATGACAAATAAATGAAACAGAAAGTCTGAGAGTGTGTCTAGTCTAAACTTAGTTCTCAGTTTGTGGGTTAGTGCCCTACCTTCAGAGCATGTGGCTGGAGTAACTCGCAATAACCACTAGGAAGGGAACGTTCAGGTGAACAACAAAAACTCTTGGTTACATTGCACTTTAAATGAAAAAATGTAAAATTCACTTCACTTTCTTAAACGTTTTTTGTAGATTCAAATTGCTAAAATTGTGCTTATTCTTTCTTTAATTGGTTTTATAGTTATTAGCAGCCTCAGATTTTAATGTAAGCTTTTTTTCTGATACCATAGAGTTCCATATGTAAAAGGCTTGCTGGAAAGTTCAACATCTCATTACCATTCCTAGCACAAAGCAACACAAAATCAGTAAGTTCTCTTATTTATATTTAAAACAAGTAGTACCTGCTGCTAGCTGTCAAGGATTGAGGCTGGGCCATCTACTAATGAATGACAGATGCTCTCCATTAACCCCTCTCCCCTCCCAAAAGGGAAAGGGAGAGAGAACAAGGGAGACAGACTTATGGGTTGGAAAAGAATATTAAAACGGCTTTAATGAAACAATAACAATAAAAGAAAAGATAATAATAAGAAAATAATTAAATATATACAAATAGATACAAAACCAATACCAAACCCAACTCCCCCCACCCTGATGACGATACGTCACCACTGACATTGCAGGGCTAGCACTGGGGCAGCGCCAGGCTGGACTCGGCAGCAGATGGAACAGGATGCAGGAGCTGGACTCAGGCACTGGATTCAGGGATGAGCGGGTTGGGATCGACGACACAGGAACAGACTCTGAGTCCTCCTCAGATGTCGGTCATCGAAGAAGAGAGATTGACCCTCATGATCTCTCAGCTTTATACTGAATATGACGTATATAGGATGGAATACTCTGTTGGTCAGGTTTGGGTCACCTGTCCAGTTCGCTCCTCCTTGCAGGTGCGACCTTTTATGTGCTTGCGACCCTTTTCACTCCCGGCACCCCAACATGGGGTACAAGATTTAGCAGTGACCTTGGTTGCTTTAAGAAGAAATATAAGCGAGAACCTTTCTGCATCCCATTCCTTGGTACGAACTATAAACATCAGGCCTTATCACTACTAGAAGCAGTCACAGTCTGGAAAAACATGCTGCTGTTTTTCAGGAAGTGCAGTTACTTAGAAGAGACTTAACTGAAAAGTTAAGGCGCTAAAACAGAATTAGTTCTGGTTTAGCCCAAACAAGGACGCTAGCTAAATGTTTTAGTTTAGTCTGTGTTCTTCCAGTGTGCTTGAAGTCATCTGTTTGGGGCTTCTCTGTTATTGGTTTGGTTACAAATAGTAGTATTTTTTTAAATGTTTGTAAATTGTCTTGTCCCAGACTCACCCTTTCCAAAGTACAATTTGTACAAGCTTTTGTAAGAGGCAGGTACCAAACAGAAATTAACCCTTTGTTTCCATTTGTATTTCACTGTTTTTGAGACTGCCTGGCGACCAGTTTTTCTCATACGGTATGGAAAACAATAGACTTATCTTCATCTTTACCCACCTGTTATATGGCACCCTGTAATCAGTTATGTCTGATTTTCCCTGGAAATGCTCCGGACAGTCTCCAGGATTGCAGGGGGAGGAATATAGGCAATTCAGAGAACCCCCTCTTCCTGGGTGCTTCCCCACGTTGGGGCATAAGAATTCACCTAAAAAAGCTACAGGGAAGTACAGAATTAGGCTCCAGATTAGCTTTCATTGTGATCCCAATAAAACATACAAGCAAATGATGGAGAGATAAGTTGAATTTGTGAAATGCATTTGATGGCATGACAATTTTCCATAAAATGTTGACTTTTTAAAGAAAAGAAAGACTGGAGCTTTTTCTTTTTAGAAATAAAGTTCGATTTTATTGCAGTTTGGAAAATCTGGAGCATACTGTATACGTGCTGTGTAGACTTGGATCTTGACATTGGTTTAGGTGACACATTTAAAAAAAAACAAACTGTAGAACAATTTCCTTATGTCATTTAAGTAAGATGATATGCATGGCCTCTCTCTACTTTAACAAGGAGAGGGATGCAATACCCTAGTTTTCAGAGGGGACCTTACATAATTAAAATAAGGAAGTGAAATAAAAAAATATTATGCAACAAAAATATTATGACTTCTTGAAAGAAGATATCAGAAACTGGTAGACCAGAGGAAAAAAATGCTGCAAAAGCACTAATGTTTTTAGACTTCAAGTTTCACTTTTGCAATAATTCAAGCATAGACTTTGATTGCTGTTCTAAACAACATGAACTCTTCCCTTGGAGTTTATGAATTCTTCAATTATTTAGTCATCCAGTTATTTATATATGATTATATATATTATTTATTACTATTTATTAATAATTATTTATATGATCTATAAATAAGCAGTACTTGATAGTCTCAGAGCTGAAGAATTTCAGAAACATTTAAGATTTACATCTTTTCCTTATAAAATACCATTATTTCTTTGGCTCGAGATCCTCCTTGCTCATACTGCACAATGGGAAATAACAAATCACTTTACTGCAGTATTTTCTCCATGGCTGAGTTACAAGTCCATTGTTTACCAAGTGTTGAATGGTCTTGTGGCAAAACATAAGGTGGGAGTGAGGAGGTTTGTATTCTAATCCTGGCTGTGCCCCAGGCTCTGTATCAATCCATGGCCTAGTAGTTTAACCTCTTTGATCTTCAATTTATTTTGCAGCAAATTGGTGGGAAAATGATACAGTCTGTCTGGTGAAGGTGTCATGAGGGTACCTTCTGGCATTTTTAGATGGAATTGAGTGCTCCAGAAAAGCAAATCTTATTACCTTTTAACCTATTTCTGTCCATTAACCATCAGTGGAGATGGGATCAGGGGCTTTACAGTTTACCAAGGGAGGTGCATGCAAAACTCAGTTTTAAGATTTACCTAAATGTTCAATATTAACAATTAAAGCCTTCATTAATGAATTCCAAATAGGCAAAGACTCTTTTAGTCCCATAATTCACTTGTCCTTTTAATTATGATACCCGTGACCACTCAAAATAAATTTCAAATGGGAGGTTAATTATTCCGCTAAGGTTCTCCTCTCCCTGACAATTGTCACTTGGAACATTTTTTTCTAGACAAAATATCCACTTCAAATAAAGCTAAATTCATAAATGAGTGCCAATACTGAAACTATAAGCTTGGCATCTGGACATCTGAAGCTGCCAGGTGTATGATATATATGACCACAGCTGTTCACTCTGGTAACTGAAGGGAAAAAAATTGAGCAAAAGAAAGTTAGGCATTAGGAACTAGCAAGAGGCAGTGCTATGTTATTATTTTAATTACAAGGGGATGCTGATTTGCTTTGTAATTGCAATGCAAAGTTGCTGTTGAATGTCCAATATGTGCCTGGAATTATCCTGTGATGCAAGTTTTCAATAAAAACAGAGGCTGCCAGCAAAAGGGCTGTTTAAACACACTAAGCAGAAATGAAGAAAAGTAGAATGATGACTTTTTACTATAATTTTAGAAGACCAACATCTGTCTCTAAATCAAGGAAGCCACAAGAATAATATAACACAGGAAAAGGAGGAGAAATCTGTAAAAATCACTTTCATAGTCTATGACGTAAGAGAAAAGTATCACAGATCACTTTCATAAAAGTAATTTGATAATGTAGGGGGGTTTAATGGTAATTGTTTGAATTTTACCATAGTTTTCCCCAACATGTTATAGAGCAATACTCCGTGGTGTGTATGTATGCATTGGCCCAGCTTAACACCTCTCACCCTTCAAAAAAGAAAAAGAAACCTCCAAAACCTAATGCATCAGTGATTGCTGTCCATGATTTTATTTCAGTTGATTTGCATTTATGACTACTTACTGCAATTTCCTAATTATTTTGGCATGGCTCTCCAAAATGCTAACCAACTGCACATCAGGGAAACATGCAAGCCAGTAAGAGTGAGAGCAAGGCTTAGGACGTGGGGTGGAAGTACTGAACCTGGAGGGTGCAGGCACAAGCAAGCCTTGCTCCCTGCTGCTTCTGGTGCTCAGGAGGATGGCTCAGAGAGGCCAAAGCAACATTAGCTGCTAATGTGGGTGTAGAGAGGGAGAAGAGTGTGCCTCAACCAGCTTTCTTCTTGGTGCAGCAACTGTTTCAGGGTCACAGCAAAAAACACACCTTCCTGTTTAACTGTTTCAGCATGCACCATTACAGTTTGCAGCTGAGAAAGTAAGAGTTACCATTTTAAACAAATATGAGTAGCCCAAACGTTTCTCATTCCCAAGCAGTCCCTCAGGTAAGTTGCCCCTTTGGAACCTGGCCAAGAAGCTGCCTGGATCTCCTCGGGCAGCAGGACAAGATAGCATCCCCCAAGTGTGCTTCAGCGACCCTTCTGTGAGTACACTGGATGTGTTCTTATCCAACATTTATTTTTTCAGATTTGGGTAGGTATGTGACTTCCGTGAATTATAACAATGCTAAGGTGAAAGAACATAGGTAAATTGTAAATGCACACTCTTGTTTGCAGAAAAGAATTTGCCCTACTGAGGTGAGGAAGGATGGTCTTATGACTGGAATTTCAAAAATAAATATTCAAGTCCCAGGTCTGCGACTTCACATCTTTACATATGTCCTTGAGCAAGTCATCTGACTTCTGTGATTCAGATCATAGTTTCTAGGCTCTTCCTTTGTTTTCGTTGTTCTTTCTGACAAAGAATATTTATCCCTGTGTGTTTGAACAGTGCTTATCGTATAGGACTCCTAGTCTTTGAACAGGTTAATGAGGTGTAAGTTATAGTTTGAATTTATGATATCAGGTACTCTGCAATAACTGCCTGGTCTTATGCCATGGTAAATGTAGGTAGTTTTCTTCTTCAGTGAGGGATAAGCTGTCTCACTTTTACTGCAGAGTGAGAGCAAGCACTCAGACTGTTGTTAGAGAGTAGCAAAATTGCTATAAATCTACCTCCCAGCTTAGCTTGTGGCAACTTATGCATGTAGCTGTCTTCCTGTGCAAGGATATTTTGAGCTCAGCTATCAGCAGCACATGTAGATAGATCAACACAACACTGGAATCAACACATCTTTAACAACTGCTTTTAAAATATAAAATGCAAAAGGTTAAGGATTTTTTTGAAGAACACAACTTGTTAAACTTCTCGTCTTGTCTCATCATATCTGCCTAGGAAATTTGTAACTGGCTTTTCCTCTTACTTTGGTCACTCTCAGAAGACTTCTGGTGCTCTTTCGTTGTCATCTCCCTCCTCCTCTTCTTCCAAACTTCTGAATGGCAAACACACCACAAGGTGAAGCCTGTAGGTAACTTGTGTTTGATCATCAATGAAAGTTAGGCTATTGATGGTAGATACAAGTAGTTAATCTTTCAATCATTGACAGTCACAACAGTTGCAATAAATAATTGAGAGTGAACTTCTAAGAAGTTTTATTGCAAGTATGTTCAGAGCTACATGTATATCTTTTTGATCTTTCTAATATAACTTTCAGCACTCAGGAATCAACATTTCTTCCTCGTAAATAATTTTTTCCTATTTCCGATGCATCCTCCAAGTTTTAACATCTTGATTTTACTAGTTCCTTTTCAAAACCAGTTATTTTTCCTCACAAGAAAGAGTCTTTTAATTACATTATTTCCTAAAAACTTACATTCCAAAAAATGTAAACTCACAGAAATGGTGTAATTTCTGGAAGTGGTGAAACACTTATTGGCATAGTTGTGCTTTCTGCCAGGAAAACTTGGTGTGAATAAAATTAAAATGATTCACAAAGCATATCGATTTTTGCCTGTTTTAATATCAATGTTTGTCATTTCAGCAAAGTCAATTTTATTGTGATGTGTAAAATGCACCGTATTGAATTCATCATAACAATCACCCTTTATTAAATTAATTTAATATTTTCAGAATGTACTATTTCATGCAAAGATGTGAGCACTTTCTAGACTGTTTGGTAAAGCCAGAAAGCAAAATTCCAGAATTGTCTCGGGGAGAGAAGTCCCTGCTGTTTGTCTAACAAATTAAATTATCTACTGAATTCTGAGCCACATGATAAAATCCTTGCAGGTTTGTGTTACATCTTATTTTCCAGACACCAGACCTGATATGCACAAAGGCTGAAACAGGGATTCCCAAAAATGTTATCTTGCTGTACAGAAGCTCCTATGCTTTCATTCTTTTCAGGCTTTCCATTTTCCTCTTCCACTCTGGTCAGTCCATGGATTAGTGTTGGTTCATAAACTGACTTACAAAATAGTCTTCCTTCCTATCAGAAAGGTGTAAAATGTTGGAAAAAAATTTACTGTCCTTGTATCACATCCTGATCACAGGCAATATCCTTCTTCATTTTTCATCACCCTTCTTTTCCATTTAAACTAATTCATCCCTATTTTCCGCCAACACTTTTTTTTCATTTTCTGAAACAATTCTCCTACTGTTTGACATTTAAAATCCCAAATAAATAAACATTGGCTGCTATTATCAGCTAGGTGCCCTTCCGCTATGTCTGGCTTGTCACTTTCCTGACGGGGCTATTTCTTTTTAATCTCCATATTGGCTGCTAATCTGGTCTGTCACTGTTCTGTTTCTATCCCTTTTCTCTCTGAATCTGCAATTGAAATAAAGTTTCATCAGCTTGCATTTCTTTGCAGCTTTACCTAAGGATATTTCACCTTGATTACTATGTTGGGCAAAGTTCCCAAGATGGTGTTCCCTCTCTCATGATCTCTCTTTGCCTTTAAAAAGGAAAGGAAAACTGAAGAATGCACCTATGTAAATTGCTCCATTAAAACTCATACCATTTGTTTCTCTAATAGGACCCTTATTAAGATTTTTCCTCCTCAATGTTCATTGCCCTTTAATGTTTCCTGTTATCTCAAATTAAAAGAGACAAGGGAAATTTGTTCTAAATGTGTTAGAAATCAGAAAACCATGAAAAGCTTAGAGCAGTTCAAAGCCTGGAAAGGAAATGATATTTCCGTGTAATTTTTAAATATTACAAATGTGTTACATACAGCGGCATCTTCCAAAGGGCATTCGCTTGAGTCTTTGCAAACAAGGTATGGTGGATCCCATTTCACTGCTGGCTAAGATCTGATTCACCACTACCCCACAACAGTGGAAGTTGCTGGAGCTAATCAGGGGTGTTATCAGCTCTGACTTTTATTGCTGCTGCATAGCACACCAGACAATAAAGAAAACTGTAAATGCAGGTTGTATTCTTTGCAGTGGTATACCTCATGCTTGGAAGATTAACGAAGAATTCCTGGTTCACTGTTTACTAAAGACGCTTCTGTTCTATAGTATTTTAATTGTAAATCCCTTATTTGACATCCTAACTAATGGTTCCTACTGAATTAATAAAAGGGACATATTAGCTTTAAATCCCAGATAAAGTAAAGATTGCTGTTTTAATATCCCATCCATATCCTTTATCTTTCTACAGGGGCTTTCAGGCCAGTAGTTTTAATAACATGCATGAATGAAGATGCTCTTTTTTAACACAAATGGTGGCAAAGAGTTTTTCCTTTATATTAGCAGGCAATCAATTCCAATAGCTTTTTAATGCTTTCTTTAAGAATCAATTTTAAAGCAGAAGCTCTTCAGGGGACCCTCTTAAACTTCTTCACAGCCAGTCTCCTAATTTTCTATTACAATGCAATCTAAAGCAGCTACAAAAATAATGCAGATAATGTTTGCTGGGTAATGATTTCCAATTTCCCCATTCCATGTACCCTGTTATTAGGAGGATCATCTTAGCTGTGTAAATTAATTTTCAATTCACTTCAGGGGAACATTACAATGATTTATTCAGCACTGGTGCTGAAGAAAGTGTTGGGAGGATTTTAGCAATCTGAGAAACAAAATCAATTTGTTCTGATTATCACCATGTTAAAAAATGGGAAGACAAAAGGTTCACAGGGATATGTTAGAGGTTAGCATACACCCTACAGAAGCAGTCAGTGTGTTCCTGGGCGTAGCCACCTGACCAGTAAGGGCAAGCAAAATGTCTGAGACGTGCTGCTTTCTCCCTGTTCTTCAACATTATGAAGGACTGAGCAGGTTCTAGGGTGTTTTGTGTATTATATAAAACAAAAAAAGCTGATCAACTACTCAGTCACTAGAACTGTCTGTGGTCAGTGAGCAACATGCTTGCTGTAAGTTAGACAGGGAGTAGATTGTTTCAAACCCAGCTGTATTATCGCTAAAGATACCCAGGATTTGGGAGAGTTCCAGACTTAAAAGAAGGACGAGAGGAATTTCCAGTTTCACAAATAAGGCATTTGTTGTATGATAAGCATCTAGTAACTAGTGCTCAGGGGACTTATACCAAAGTGCTCATACACTGTAGTGCTCATACCAGATAAACGAGCACCTGTAAGTACACGTAGCAGCTGAGATCTGAATGTCTGGTTATTTTGATATAGCTGTTGAGTTTTTAAAAATGGGATTCATGTCGCCTGACTTTGAATGTTCACAAAAGAAAAGTGATCCAGGTGAGAGTCTCTTTGGAGAAAAGACAAGTAGAGAAACTTTGGAGTCAATACCTCTGACTTATTTATATGCCTGTGAGTCAAACTCTGGCATGACTACTGCTCTCCAGTCACAGTAAAGAGAACATGGAGTGATTATTTCAGACAAAATTGCAGATATTAACATAGAAGATATTTACATATGATTTACTAATATATTTTGCAATGATATCTATGATACTACAGCAATTTCCAGTAGTTAAAACAAGAGATCAAAGGGAAGTATTTTTTTTCATGTGCAAAGCTTTGAGAGGGCAACCGAAATTCCCCAAGTCCATCAACATTAACATGGAAGAAATTGCAGTATTTTAGTACCTTTCTTAAATGAAAGCAAGTTTATTAAAAAATTCAAGCCCACATCCACATAAAATAGAAGGCTGTGAAACTGGTTGGAGGTTTTAGGGATGACCACATTCAATTATGGGAGAAAAACAACCAATCGGTTCTAAACTGCTAAACTGAAAATTGCCACTTTCTGTGGTTACAGTGGTAGGAAGGATATCCTAAACATAATAAATAGCATAAAATCTGTTGGTCATGGCCCCAAAGGAATTTTTGAATGGTAATTGTGATCTGTCACTGTTGCTAGTGTTCCTACACACCATACAATATAGAAATATTTAGTATTGAACTACTGGTGCACAATTTGAAGCTGAAGAAAGCTTGATTTCAATGAGAGCTGTGAAAGATTAGGACAAAAGTTTTGCCAGATCATTGCAGTAATGTCTTCCAGTATTTTTCTTCCACATTGGTAGCATATTGGAAAACTGAAAAAGAGTTTTCCTTTTTGTCATGGGGCCATAGTCATGCAGTAAGTATATCATAGTTATCATGCTTTCAGAATGCTAGTAGCACAGTTGTCAAATTAAGTTTTCAACAGCCTGTTGGCAGGGAGCTGAACCGACATTATTTATTAAAAATAAAACTGTAAGGAAAAATAAACACTCATGACAAAGCAGCAAGTGAAGGTATTGTCTTTAGGGTATGTATCTAGGTTGCCTGATTTCAAAGAAACTGAAGACTCTTCTAAATATGTGATTTTGAAAATAAACAAAAATAAAGAGAAAACAATAGTATTTCACTGCAAGCCATAGTCGGTTGCATGATATCAGTGGAACACGTATTTAAAAGATTTTCTCAGCTTCAATGAATAAAGCTAGTAGTCTAAGTCTGTAAGTATAAGATACTCAAAGCATTATATGCAAGGATCTAGAATGCTCTATGGATATCTGAACAATTATTCGAATCAAACCATGTAAAACTCTAGTCAGCTGAGCAACATTTCTCTATAGAGGGTCTTAGGAAAGAACAGGACAAGCGTACTGTGATACGTTGCCTGAAGTATCATGAAAGCTTTTCTCAATGAGCCATTCAGGGATTTCTTGCGGAAGAGACTATATTTGATTGACTTTGATAGATCTAAATACTTTATGAGTTCATATAAACTTGTCCCCTGCAACATGCTGTTGCAAGGAGGTTTACTGTTTCAAACAAGATGGAATTAAACAGCATTCCCCTTTTTCTATTTCAAACATTTTTCCTAATGGTCTGATTCTGTTCCTCCAAGTCACAGGAAGCAATGTGTAATTGCTCACTTCTTACTTTTCCATGTTTGTCTTTATTTTATTCCCCTTCATATTTGTCCCTCAGGTTGGAGACTAATCTCTTCTAGTATGTAAGCTATTCCAAATTTTTTATCATTCCTATTGCTCTTTTTGGAAAAATTTCTGCTTCTAGATAGCTAAAAGCTTATTCTTAAGTAAATTGAAGCTGAGACAAAGAGAAGTAAAACAATTTATTTTAGCTCTCATGAATCCCAGATTAGTGCATAAACTTCCGTTGTACTTTAAATTATGTTATTCTTACCTTAGCAGTTATTAGCATTGGACTTTATTTGTATTTTTTACAGGAAAATGAAGTTCTACAGCACATATTCTCATCTTTAAGAGTAGTATTGGAGCGAATGTTTCTTCTTTATCTGTAAATTAATGTAATCGATGAATTCCATTTCATTACACCGACTTTATTTGGAAATATTCATTTATTTCTCATAATGTGAGAAATTCAGAACAGAATTCATTTTACCTAAGTGTGTCTAAGCATAAAGTGTCTCTCTCTCACCAGTACTAGGTATCTACTGCTTCCTTTACAGTCAGTAGAGAGAAAAAGGGCCATCTCTGGAGAGCTATTAATCCCATTTTAAGAGAGATGTTTGTGTAATATGGTCTCAATTGGTCCCTAGAGGGTGGAAATAATTGCACTATGGAGGTCCCTCTCTTTCATTCCTCTAGGCTCTCTCAATCATTGATAATAAGTAATAACTTACTTTGATTAAAATGGGAAATTTCAGACAACTAATTAGATGAAATTACTCCTGCTGTCAGTGTCTAGGTTTGTAGGGGAAAGACAATACAACAAATACTGTGATTTGGTGTCTTCATGGACAGCAAGATGCAGTTAAAGTAAAAGGGGAACTAGGGAGGGTCCCCTTCTCCCTGAGTTCCCACACTCTCCTCAGAGAAGAAGGGGAGTTTTTGTCCCTGTGCAGTGTGCTCTTCTTGTAGTGTGCAGGCCTTCTTTCCAGGTTGCTTTAACCACATATTTCAGCAATGCATCCAGATTATGTTGTTCCCTACCTCCTTCCAGGACACACATTGCAGGGGCAAAGGAGATCCTCACAGACTGACAAAGAGATTATTTGAAACATGTCCTCCCTCACCAGACTCCACCACTCCTTCCTCAGCCTCTTGCAATTTCTTCTCTTTTCCTTTCGTGTCAGCAAAACAAAGAAATCATTTATAGCAAGGCACATCCGCAAGTTGGCAAGGATAACATTCTTAAATATCACAGTGCTATTATGATAAGCACAGCACTTTCCAGACTGAAAACTGCAGATTATGGCAACCTTCAGTAAGTATGGATGATATTAAAAGTTAGAGTTTTCTTTTTTTTTTTTTTTTTGCACCCAAAAAGCCATTAGCAAGCCTGTCAAAAAAAGAAGCGCCTATCAGGATTTCAAATAAAAGAAATGAAAAATCCATTTATGAATACTTATCTCCAGATCCTCTGTGCATCTTAAGCAGAAGAAGATATATAGTGACTTCAGGAATAGTTACCATATTTGAACACCTGGGCTAAAGGAAAATGCCAGAAATTTATATCTTTTAATTTTCTTCTAGTTTTATTTGAGAATATGAAGGTGTAAAAAGAAAAAAAAAAAAACATTGAAAAACTATATCATGATCTGTCATCCATTCAGAAAAAGAAATATGACCTTTTCATTACTCTAGCAAAGTCCAATCTTGTCATAAGCAAAAAAATATTTGTTCCACAATAGATGTAAATAAACAGATTTGCTGTCAAGGGTTGAGGCTGGGCCAGCCACTAAAGAATGGCAGACACTCTCACACTAAAATGGAAAGGGAGAGAGAACAAGGGAGATAGACTTTAGGGTTTGGAAAAGAGAAAAAAAACAGCTTTAATGAAACAATCACAATAAAATATAAGATAAGAATAAGGAAATAATGAAATATATACAATACGTACAAATATATATAAATAGATACAAAACCAGTACTGAACCCAACTCTCCCCACCCTGATGACGATACGTCACTACCACGCTGCAGGGCTGGCCCTGGGGAAGCGCCAGGCTGGACTCGGCAGCAGGTGAAACCGGATGCAGGAGCTGGACACAGGCACTGGATTCAGGGATGCACGGGTCGGGATCGACAACACAGGAACAGACAGAGTCCTCCTCAGATGTCGGCCATCGAAGAAGAGAGATTGACCCTCATGATATCTCAGTTTTATACTGAATATGACGTCTATGGGATGGAACACTCTGTTGGTCAGGTTTGGGTCACCTGTCCAGTTCGCTCCTCCCTGCATGTGCGACCTTTTACGTGCTTGCGACCCTTTTCACTTGTGGCACCCCGACACGGAGTACAGGATTTAGCAGTGACCTTAGTCGCTGTAAGAACAAATATAAGCAAGGGCCTCTCTGCATACCATTCCTTGGGACTCGCTATAAACATCAGGCCTTATCACTGCTAGAAGCAGTCACTGTCTGGAAAAACATGCTGCTGTTTCAGAAAGTGCAGTTACTTAAAAGAGACTTAACTGAAAAGTTAAAGCACTAAAACAGAATTAATTCTGTTTTAGCCCAAATCAGGAAATTTGTATAAAAAAGTCTGGCACAGTAGTTGTCAAAGGGTATTGAGAAAGAGGAATTGCCACTGTATTATCCTTTCTGAAGATAGCTGAAATCCTGTTACTGCTTAAATTCTTGAATATCCTGAAGTTTGTTGTTCTTTACTTGTCACCCCCACAAAGAGCAGGTTAAATAAAGAATTACTAACAGATAGTTACTCAGTAATGAAAGCTGAGCTAATAATAGTAATAAATAATATTTTTATGGCTTTATAGTAACTTGTAAGTCAGTAGGTACTAAAGCCTTCATCAAGTGTAGACTATGTCATCTTGGTGTACAAGGGAACACTACATGAGTCAGGACTAGCCCCTTCTGTATAATTCCTCTCACATACTCATCTGAGGTTTCTCTGGAGCATAAGGGTTTTCAAGACCCAACTCCTTGAATTGCATATATTTGAATGAACCCTAGGAGACAGTCGAGTCTTATCCCCTGCTTAGCGCAGGGCTGGCTTTGAAATTGCATGAGGTTGCTCAGGGCCTTGTCCAAGCTTTTTTAAGTATTTCCAAGGATATAGATTCCACTGCCTCCCTGCACAGTCTCTCCAGATTTTGACCACTGGGCCAGTCACTGTGAAGAATTTTTTACTTGAATGTAGTAAATGTGAACTCAACTAAAGTTCTGGTTACCTCAAAACCCCGCTGTGATGTGTGATACTAGTGGATCTCCAGGACCAGACCTTCAGTAAGTGCCAGAGCTGCCTCGTTTTCCCTTTTCTGGCTACATGCCATTTGGCCACCAGCCCAGGAACAAACTGCCAAAGGTCGCTGAAATACAACGGGTTAGTGAAGCACAAAGTCCAGGCTAGGTCCAGATGTCTCTTCCGGCCCCATATCAGAAACTGGTTTATTTTCCAGAAGATAGTAGAGCAGATGGACATTTCAGGACATTAGAAACAACAACTGATATTGTATTCCTATGCTTCTACTTTTCTAAAGATTTCTAAGGATGTCCTTGAAAACATCCACCTTTGAAAATTACTGAAGGGATCTTGTTGCACAGAAAGCCATCTAGCTGGGTAATACTAGGATTACTAATGCTATAAGATATGATTCCTGCAGTGTGAGGATGTGTTAAGGCTTTAGAGAAGCATGTCTTCTGGCTGAGTCTAGAAGAACAAGGGGAAATGTCATTAACCTTAAACTTCATGCTGATTTAATGTTTCATCATCTTTTTTTCTAAATATCATTCCACTTAAGCAAATTATATCCAATTAATGAAAAATAAATACGTATATTTAAAGACACTGAAGGTCCTCAAATCAATGAGTAACCAACAATACAAATAATACTTACGTTGTTTTTCCATCACTAACCAGTCCAATGGGATCTGCCTTCAGAAGCCCTGATCCTGCATCTGCGAGGTAAAGATGGCACCTGTTAACCAACAAAAGGATGTTAAATTGTCCCCAAAGCAAGGTGCATTTCAGCCAGAGGAAGGAGAAAAATACGTAGGAAAAATGAAGCACAAAACTAAACACTGTCTCTAAAATATATTTTATGTTGGACCGGTAGAGCAATCTGCTGTTGAATTTGATTTAGGTTTTCTTTTGTGTTTATTTACTTACCCATAGCCATTATCTATTTTGATAATTACTTTTTTACAGTAAAATTATCTAGACAACAAGAAATATTTTATTTATAGCAAAACAAGCCACAACAAAATAAAATACATTTTAACAATACTGCAACATTTTTAATTTTTTCACTCAAATTTTGACATAACTCAATAAAATAAACCCTTATAGAGATGGGCTTCATAAAAAAGTTGCAACTGAACCTGTATGATTTCAAAGTAATCGAAAAAGAATAAAAATAAATACGTCATTTTATAACTACAAATCCCACCAAAATCCAACTACTTACTATACCCTCATTAGCATTTTACTAAGTTAAAGGATAATTATAATCTGCAACTATGTTTCTTTTCCCAATAAAAAGAATTATTTCCAAAAAAATTTAAAAAATATTTGTAAGCACAGCTCAGAACGGTACCATTTTCCTCTTCAAATGTAGCTATTTTTCTTTAAGTCAGTTTAGCATAGATATTTCAGTATAGAAAAGGTCTGGCAAGCTAATTTTAAAGGATGGATAGGTTGACTTTATTTTCCTATTTTCTGTGCAATCTGAGATCACAGGATGCCAGACTGGAGATGATAGCCATGAACTCCTGTTCAAGAAAATTTCAAAGGAGCAGCATCAATGACATGTGTCCTGTCTACACCAGGCTTTTTATTTTGCAATTGAATGCTTTTTGCTTAAGGGATTTCTCCAGTCCTGTATGCTGATCAATTATTTCCTCTTCTAACAGAATCTCTCCCAAATAATTCAGGGCCTATATTTTTTGCAATGCTCAGTGAACTGACAGAAGTGCAACTAATGTGCAAATAGATTAGATTTAATAATAGAAGCATATGTTGGGGGTCGACTAGCAGTTTTCTCGCATTTGATGAGATCAAAATATTAGATGTAATCATGTTTTTGTGCAAGCTTTACACGACAAAAGCATTTTGTCATTAAAATTACAGTTTGCATTCGGCTCAAATTACAGCAATATCACAGCTGTGTTTTATGAGAACATGCATAAATACTTTGCAACCATTTGGGGCTGGACTGACAAATGTCATATTTCCATTTCTCTTCAAAATGATGCTGTTACAGTTGATTTTCCATTTTGATGTGTATGAGATTAAAAAAAAAAAAAGAAAAAAAAAGAAGGGAAAAAGCCACACAATATTAAAATGAAGCACTATGAAGAACAGTTTTGGTTTATTAGTCTCTGATGTTACAACTTCTGTTTTCCATGGACCTTATTCAGTTATGTTCTCTTTCCGAAAGTCATTTCGGGTACAAAGTAGCACAAAGACTGTTCAATTAGTATCTGTGCATTGTAAAGAAAGTGGCTTAGTTTTCCATTTGTTTGTTACTATTGCCATTATTTTTTTTGAAAAAAAAACCCGACAAACCAAAACAGCAAAAAACAAACCAACCCAAAAGACTGTGTGCTCTTGCAGACTTCTTGATGGTGTTTAATGGCTAGAATATGGCACAATGAGAATGCTAGTGGTAAATTACCTTGACCTTTATAATATTCTTAATTTTGGTTGGCTACTGATTCCACTCATCAACATTTACAGCCATACTCATTGCTGGGGAAGGCAGAGCTGGGTACTAAATGGAAAATGTCAAATGCTCCTCTACTCCAAGGACACGCTAGGCATTCAAATTCTCATACTTTATTATCATAGCAAAAGACTGCAACAAGAGTAGGAAATAACCTTACATTAATCTACCCACATGACAGATGGCAACAAAGAGGACAAATGGCACAGCCATCCTGTTATGACTTTTAAGATGTTCATTTTGTGGTTACCTTCAGTTGCTGCTCATCCTTTCTCAGATGAGTCATAAACAACAGAGCCACTGAAAGTGATTACCAGTCTGTACGTGCTCTGCTTGTGCTCTGCAGTCAAACCTTGAAGCCACAGTGCAGTCTCCTAGCAAGACTGTACCTGCTATGCGCTGGTTACTCTGGCACTTCTTGATCTGCCTGCGATTACACTCTGCTTCAAATGCAAGTGCTGTTTCACTTGCACTTTCCTGCCACTTGTCTCTCCAATCCTTAGTTCATAACTTGTTTTCTTACCTTCAGTCCCATCTTTTAAATCTCACCTTGTTTCTTTTCCTTGTCTCCTCATTT
The DNA here is from genome assembly GCF_034619465.1 of Leptosomus discolor. Lineage (NCBI taxonomy): Eukaryota > Metazoa > Chordata > Aves > Leptosomiformes > Leptosomidae > Leptosomus > Leptosomus discolor. Next base: position 73,852,296 of record NC_141392.1, on the reverse strand, counting down.
ATTTGCACTAAAATGCCGGGGTTACATTCTAGCCAAAAGGAAACAGCTTCAATGAAATTATGCATGTGTCACAAGTTAGAGGGGGGAAAAGTGACATAGGAAGAATTAGTGACACAAGATTTTATGCTAAATAAAATTATATATATGATTTTAATATACTGATTAAACAAACACTTAGGAAGTTAGTAATATTAAGATAGTATCACATACAGTAACATAGCAACACATGTAGTAACACAACTACCTAAAAGGAAGTTGTCGTGAGGCTGGTGTTGGTCTCTTCTCCCAAGTAACTAATGACAAGACAAGAGGTAACAGCCTCAAGCTGCGCCAGGGGAGATTTAGATTGGCTATTAGGAAAAATTTCTTTACTGAAAGAAAAGGCATTGGAACAGGCTGCCCAGGAAGGTGATGGACTCACCATCCCTGGAGGTGTTCAAAAGACATATAGATGTGGTGCTTAGGGACATGGTTTAGTGGTGGGCCTGGCAGTGTTAGGACAATGGTTGGACTTGATCTTAAAGATCTTTTCCAACTAAAATGATTCTATGACTCTATGATTCTATGACAGATAGCAAAGGATACTCCTGCCTGAAAGAAGATAGGGCAGAAATTGAATTATGTTGAGGTTAAAAATTTCCTCTAGATTGCAGGTAAGCAACATTTTTGTGCACCACCCTCCTCCCCCCAAAATGTAAATATATACGCTGAACTGTAATGATACTTAGGGACATGGTTTAGTAGTGTTGATAACACTAGGACAAAGGTTGGATTTGATGATCTTGAAAGTTTCTTCCAACTGAAACTGTTCTATGACTCTACAATTCTATGTTAAAGTCAACGTAGAAAGACAAGGGGCCAACAGTGCATAAAATTCAGCTGGGAGGGAGTGCAGTTTATAATTAACAGTTTGACCTAGTTATTTATTTATTTTCAATGGTCACCTTGTTTGTCCTATCATGAAAAAGCATCAAAGTGGAAATAAACCTCTGTAATTTATCTTGCTGCACCAGCAAATGCGAACTCTATGTCAAGGTACTCAGTCTCTGTCAGACCAGTGCATTATTTGCCAGTCATCTTGTTATTATACCTAGTAGATAAAATCAGATGAATATACAGGTCCTGTTATGAGTTCATAAGACTTTCATGAGACACCAAATCTTAAACAGCAGGGAAAAGCTGTCAGATGAAATTCACCTTAGATAATGAATTCTGTATTGTCACAGTAAGTGTTACTACATCCAGTTTTAACTTAAGATGTCTTTTCAGCACATTATATTGTATTTTGTGAAAAATACTGTGTGTTTATACATTTATGCTGTGCAGAAATGCAGATACGCCCTGCACAAATACAGAGAGTGCATATATAACTCCATGTATCCTTATGCGTGCAGTTACAAATCCCAGAATCACAGAATGGTTGAGACTGGAAGAGACTTCGGGAGGTCTCCTGGTCAAACTTCCCTGCTCAAGAAGAGCCACCTACAGCTGGTGGCCCAGGTCCATTTCCAGTTGGGTTTTGAATATCTTCGAGGATGGAGACTCCATAACCTCTCTGGGCAACAAGTGCCAGTGCTTGGTCATCCTCACAGCAAAGAAGTATTTCCTGACATTCAGAGGGAACTTCCTGTGCCTCCGTTTGTGCACATTGCCTCTGGTCCTGTCACTGAGCACTACTGAAAAGAGCCAGCTCAGTACTAATTGTACCACCGCACTGTCTCTTCAGGTATTTATATATATTGATAAGATCCTCCTGAGCCTCCTCTTCTCCAGGCTGAACAGCCCCAGCTCCCTCAAACTTTCTTCATAGCAGAGATACTCCAGTCCCTTCATCATCTTCATGACCCTTTGCTGGAGTCTCTAGTATGTCCATGTCTCTCTTACACTGGGGAGCCCAGAACTGGACCCAGAACTCCAGGTATGGCCTCATCAATGCTGAGCAGAGAGAAAGGATCATGTCCCTCAACCTGCTGTCAATACTTTGTCTAATGCAGCCCAAGACATAATTCATTATCTTTGCTGTAAGGGTACACTGCTGGCTCATGTTCCACTTGGTATCCACCAGGATCCCCAGGTCCTTTTCTGTCAAGCTGCTCTCCAGCTGAGTGGCCTCCAGCATAGTATTTGTGCATGAGGTTCTTGATCTGCAAGTGCCGAACTTTGCACTTCTTGTTGAACTGAAAGAAGTTACTTACCTTGTCTGACTGCCCTGTTTTAGTAGTTGCACATACAAGTAACCACAAAATTTGGCATGTAACTTTTCTGCAAGTTGATGACTAAATTACTAAATACCAGAATAACTATATTTATGAAAATTGTGTCAAACATGATGAATATGTAATTTGTCTAAAAGGTATTTACTAGGGTCTGAAGCCTGATCACCTTAGTTTGTGATCTTAACTACTTTAACAATGTAAGCAAAGTTAAACTTATCTATTGTTTTCCTATGGAAAAACTAGAGACCTTATTTTAGCAGAGGATGGGATCTAAAGAAAGTTTGGCAAGCAGTATCTTAGACAATATGTTTCCCTTGAGTAAATGTTCAGATTTTTTTTGGTATTATTTCTTCTTTTCATCGTCAGTTTTACTATCTAGATATCCATTGATTTAGTAGAATAACATTTCTGTGAATATCAGAGTAACTGTGGGAAAATCAAGGTTTGTCTGTCATTCAGTTAAGGGAACCTTTTCTTTCTTGTTACAGGGTAGTCACTTACATAAAAGCAATAGTTTTGCCACCATTAAACACACAATAAAGACTTTCACAAGGGTACAGCATTAGCCAAATTATCTTAATCCTGTTGAGTGTTTACATTAGACTTACGAAAGATTTCCTTTCATTCTGAACAGTGTTAATCTTCATTTCTTCTCTGAAACTGTTGTGTGCACAGTCAAATACCTGCTGTGTTCCACCCCAAGAGGTGAAGAAAGTGATTCTTGACAAACCCCAAGGGGGAAAGGTGTTAGGATGTACAAAATTTATATGTCTTGCTCTTGTGTAAGATTGGCTCAGAGCAGATTCTAATTTCACAAGATGGCTTGTGATATGCTACTCAGTTCAGGTTTTCTCATTTAAACACAGATCATATCTGCATCATATTACAGCTGTATCTAGTTCTGTAATGTACTGAGAAAATCATTGGTAGAGTAAATCTTGAAGGACCCAAATAGTATTACACTTTTATAGCCACATCTCTTCCGAGAATCAGCATAAACATTTCATATTGAACAAAAGTGTTCTCTTCAGATGGAAGAGATGCAGATATTCCAGCAGTGAAATATATGTCACATTTATCCATAACTCTTCTAAATATTGGATCCTGTCTTAAGGTAAGTGACTTGTAAAATTCCATCCTTGGTTTAATATTGAAAGTAAAGAAGCAAGAATGTACATAGGTTTGAGATTAGCTTTTACATGGAAAGCAAAGCAAACATCTGGCATATGTCATACAGCATAAAAATTATACAGATAGCCATTTCAGGAAAGAGTAAGTAGTCTTGCAAAACTGTCAGGGAGTAAGGCTGGGTCCCATGTGAAATTGTGGTCCTAACTACAAAGGACTGGCTGAAGTATCTACCATGTCACAGTTTCTGTAGTACTTCTTCCTTCCAGGCTTCCTCAGAGAGGCGATAAAGTTATTTACTTACTCAATAGTTATACGTACGGATAATGATTTGAAAGATTGGATTGATTAGTAACTACAATATTAATTTTGTAAAGTAGCCTTTATTAGTAGTAGTCTTCTAATGATGAAAAACTGTAGCCCTCTAACAACCTTTCAACTTTATTAAAGAATTTTTTTCTTCCTATTTCCTTGCCTTTGGGGGACAGATATCCATTTAAAGTCCTTTTGTAAGCTCAGTTTCTCCACTCCAAACTCTTCTTGGGCATATAGGAATAGAAACAAGAAAAAGAGCAGCAAGAGGTTTTTCTACTCTTTCATACAGTCTTCTGTGAAAAACCTTGGACAAAAGTGAAGAATTTCCACTTCTATAGAAAGAAAAGATAGGTACTGTGGGGCAAATTATGCATCAAGATCTCCAGAGGCAAAATAAGATTGTGGTAACTGTAAAGGGTGATGTTCTAAACATTATCTTCAGTAAATGGTTGGGGGGGTGTGTGTGTTTCTTTGTTCAGTTTGTGTTTTTGTTGGTTTTTTTTTTAAAGGAAAATGTACAAATGAGTCACCCACTGTCCATGTCAAAGGCCCATCTAAGGACAATTTTCAATTACAAATCTTAATGTCCCAAGCTCTTATCTCCTTATCTCTTTGAATGTATATTCTACATCTTTGTCTTTCTGAACAATCAAACATCTATGTTTTATGCTTCTTTCCACCTCTTTCCACCTCCACAAACCAGGACTTCTGCTGTAAGCTACACACTTGCCTGCCACAACTTCCTTTGAGGCCTTTAACTGCCAAGTCCCTAGCCCAGTGTCCTCACCTGGAGGACAGGATCCTGGCACTTCCCTGAGTGTGGGGTAGAGAGACACCACATACAGTCGTGGATACTAACAGCTATTACGTGGCTTTGGTCCCACACACAGGTCCTTTTTTGCCAAGTTGGGGATGAAGGCTGCTATCCTTGCCTGTCTCCTACATGCTGTCACTCCTGTCCTCTGATGTCCTGAACTTCTTTAGGAGGAGATTTTCCACAGTCTGATGCAGTTTTCCTCTGAGGCAGGCACTAGTGATTAGTAATGGAAAGAGATCAGATATGGACAGGTGAAGGGGAAGAAAAGAAGTAAGGAACTAAAATGGGAGGACTGGAGAGAAGTGAGAGGGAGCTCCTTACTGAAAACTGGGCAATTCAGTTTCTTTTGGATCTTCCAGTAATAGTTTCTCTGAGAAAATGCAGAGGTTCTAAACAGCATCATGCAAATAAATATACATTCAGACATTCACACTGGGAAAGAACAGAAGTGAATAAAAATTCAAAGTCAAAACAAGATGTTATTTTTTATTTATTGACAAATTACTTTCGGCCATTTTCACACTTCCAGTGTCCTGATTCAGGCTTTTTTTTTTAATACTGAAATTTGTCAGTAAAGCCAAAGATCATGACTTAAGCCATAAATTAATCATCTGATCAGTCCTCTAAGAACTAACAGGACCCAAGGTACACTTGCTGCAACAATGAGGCATGTTTCTATTCATCAGTTCAATCTGAATCAAATCAGTTGGCAGATATTTATTCTCTTTTTTCCTTTATTCTTTACTTAACAATGAAACACAGAAAGTTTCAGTAGATGTATTTAATATTCTTCTTCATAACAAAATACATTATGTTCCAAAAGTGTATTGTGTTTACTTAGGTAGTCCTGGTGCAGATTTCTTGCTTGACTTACTTGTGTCATTCAGGAGTTATAAATTCTGAATTTTGAGTGGCTGAATCAGCCTGACTTACTATTTCAGCACCTGGATTTAATTGCATTGCTGATTTTTTTTCCATCTTTGTTGGAAAGTCAATAAAATGCTCGACCAAATTTTCAGCAATTGTAAATTGACAGAACACAAGTAGAAGTACATGAACTTGCACCAGTTCAGACACAGGAATACCGTATATTTTCCTGCAGGCAACCAATTAGAGAGAAAATAAATTTTGAATCTCAGGTTCTATTTATTGATATTTTTACTTTGTGTGAGAACACTACAGTAATATCAAACATGCTATGTTCTTTCTTGTTTAAAAGACTTCCTAAACTCCCTGTTGGACTGTAATATAGCTGTTATAATATGCAGCTAAACTTCAGATTTAACAGTAGTGAGTGTTAAAGTCAATTTGGTGAATAGTACTTCACAGTTGAATTCAATATTGTTTTTCCTCAAGCAAAAAAATGTCCATCCTTTCATTCAGGGATGATCATACTTGTTTAACTAACAACATTAGGTGTGGCCAGGGACTAGTCCTCGTTTTCTCCCTGAGTGAACTCACTGAAACTTGTCTTGATGTACAGGAGATATGAGCAGAAGAGCCCTCCTCGGTGCATCCCCAAGGCTTAACACTGGCGTGACTCATAGTCCTTGCTGAGGACTAGGAATTAAAATAGAATGGCTGCTGATATTGTGGGTGGTAAGCCTTGGAACAGGGGAGAGGACTTCCAACCAGCGCCTGACCTGTCAGGGCTAATGGTCTCTTGCTTTCCTTGGCTTGCGCAAACAGGTATCTCAAACAAGGATAACCCAGGGAATGTCAATCAGCACACACACTTTCCTATGAGACACTGTGAAAAGATTTAAAGACTTGATACAGGAGATGTTTTACAGCATTCTTCAGAGAGTCTGTGGAAAGACTAGAAGAAGCAGAAACTCTTTCTTAGTTTGTGCCGTTACCTGAAGAACGTAAAAGTAGTGTACTTCTAGAAGCAGCAAGAGAATTTTTCCTTCCTTCATTTCATTTCTTATCTAAAATGCTTGGGATTGAAATGATGTCATGGGAATAGTAATGTTGTGTTGCAGAAGCCTTTTACAATCACTCAAAATTACTTTAAAAATCAGCTGTCATTTTACTTATTTGGAGTGAAACTAGGTTACTCCATTCAGTGAAAGGATCTAAGCCTCAGAGAGATAACATTGGTCCACTGGTCCACTTCCTCTTCACTCCCTGCAATGGAGAAAAACAATAATATGGCCCCTGATTTGGCAGAGAAAAACAGTATCCCTATCCACAGTTTAGTTCTTAGGAAACCTGAGACTTCCCAACTAAAAAGTCTCTGGAGATCCCTGACACTAAGTATAGGGATGTAGTTAAAAAGAAACCAAAACCAAAAACCCAACCCACATATTTGTTCCTTTTAGGCAGTGAAGGGAGGAACTGGAACAGTCTCTAGGGTCAGCTTGATATCACCAACTAACAACATCATTGCCAAAAATCTTAATGTTGAACAGGAAAGTTCCTGACACAAAGAGGGTTATTAGAGATTCTTTACCTCAAACAAAACCAATGACACCCGAGATGCAAATCTCCTTCTAGGAACTGATAAAACTGGAAAGGTAAAAGGACTTGATAGATTGACTGAAGCTGGAAATGGCTTAAAGAAACTGTCAGGTGCACTAAGCCAGTGATGCTCCCCTCTCCTGTACAGGCCACAGGGGTCCAGTGTCTGCTTGTCAGAACTCTGCAGAAGGTGACTAAGTAAAACAAATGTGTATGAACTACAGATTAATCTGAAAAACCTTTAAAGAAGCAACAACTCCATGGGAAAAGATGAAAAAAAGATCCCAAATCCAAAGGTGGAAATCACCCACATTAAGCAATTAGATCAGATGGAATTAGAAATATTTGAGAATTAAAAGCAGTATGTTGATAACAGCATGCAAAACCCAGTGTAAATCTAAAGGGATTCCCAGTAAAACAAAAAAGGAATTCTCAGAAAGTGAATATTTGAGATCCTATCAAGAAAACTGTAACAAAGGAGCAAGAATTAATTTTTAATATACGATCACCTAGTATTTGTTTGAAAGAGTATTACCTGCCTCCATTGCTGTGAAAACATGAATCACTTCAGGAGAGCAATTAGGGTGTGAAATGTGTTGTAACTGCAGGGACCAGTTACTTTTTCAAGATTTCTCCTCCTTCACATTGGAAAACGGTCAACAAAGTGCTCAGGTAACCTAATAAGATCCATCACTAGTAGATGTGGATGTAATACATATATAGGTATTTGCCTTGTGGTAAAACTAGAGACTATGTCACAGAACTATGCTCACAGGCAAAAATTTATGGAAGGCTGGAATTATACTTTGAGGTAACTGACCCTAAAGAGATAAATGACCTCAGCATAGGATTTCCCCTGACTTGGCAATAGGTCATATCTCAGAAGCCTCACAACCAGAAAACATTAAAACAGCATCTGCTATAATGAGCAAAAGTCAAAGGCAACAATCAGCACAAGTAAAGAAGTGGAAAGGAGACAAGATACTTAAGGCGGAACATTAAAGGCCTTCTAAGACACTTACAATCCTAAAACTTTTCTTTTTTTAAAAAAAATATTTATATCGAGCAGTGTTACTACATGAGTCTACAACAAAAGTTCTATGTAGAGTAGGTAAGAAAACTAAGGATTTATCACATCAGTTGGCAAGGCAGATTCAGACTCAAGAGGTAATTGCAGATAATGTTTCATGGTAATATAATAGAAAGGGATGTACCACGATAGCTTTTGTTATCTTTATTCTATAACCAACAACATATTTCTGCTGCTAATCTAAGACTGAACACATATGGTAGAAATTGATTCCTATTGCAGTGTGTTTAAACTGTTCATAAATAAAAATATTTATTTGGCATCATTAGCATGGCACAAAAAGAACATACCAGCTTATTTCAATCTAAGGATTTTGATTCTATTTAAAATAGCAAATGTTTTCAGCTGTAACTTTTAAAGCTGCTAATAAAAAAATTCCCCAAATCTTGGGGAGAAGCAAAGTTCTGTAGAGAGTGATTGGTAGGAAAGCATGGTAAATTTTCTGTCCCAGACTGATTTTTCTCTGAAGAAGGAGTGGGGTAAGAAAATGAAATGAAAAGGGGATGCTCAGCTAGCATACAATTGCTAAAAATATGGCTGGTCTACATGTAAGAATGCTATAATTGGACTAGCACTAAAGGGAAAAGAAGCAGTGAAGGCATTAACTTTGTGTTTGATAAGAAGGCATTATGGTATCTGAATAAATACAGACCTAGATTAATGACAGCCTGTACTCCTATATTTCAGTGTATCAGTTCAAACAGCAAGGACATGTTTTAAGAAAAAGCTATCAAAAATTCATTTTTAAACAATGAAACATCCTGGGAGGGGAAAATTACTCCTTTTTAAAAGATTTCTGCTTGTTTTCCTACCCTGTTGGAAAGAAGATTTTATGCAGTAATACATACACTCTTTCATGGCGATGAAACAGTTAATGAAACAGCCACAGAAAATTAATGCTTTTCTAAATTATACACTACAACAAATATGGAATATAATATAATCAAATCTAACTGATGTATAATAATGTGACAGTCACATTTTCAAAGTGCCTGAAAGACAGTCTCTAGAAGATATTTTTAGCCTAAATGTTTCATGCAATGTTTCAACGCATTTTGGGAGTTTTGTTTTGGGGATTTTTGGGTTTGTTTCTGGGAGTTTTAGGTTTTGGAAATTCAAGCTCCTGCAAAACTGTCTGCCTCCACATTGTTACCAAAATGATACAAATGCATTCCATGCAAAGCTCAGAGAATGTACCTTGGATAAACTAACTGTGTAAATTCACTAAATTTGTCAAATAGCTCCGTATATTTCAGAGAGATAGAGGAAAATAACTCAATGCTCAAAATAGAGGAAGAAAAAGATATTTTAAAATTGATTTGACTTCTGGAATTTTAATGCATCAGGTAAGTCACCACAAAATATTAGAAGCAATATTTAAAAATAATAATGATTATTAATGAGAAGAAAATAATGAGGACCAAACAGAAACTGGATATGAAATGTTTCCATGTTTTTCTTATTCTCAGTTATACCCAAGGGAGAAATTCTCTAAAGAACACAATTTACCATGGGCTAATAAGTAATGAGGTGGAAGATAGTGTGCATCAAGTGAGGCAGAAAAGGACATTTATGTAAATGGCGTGACATCTATTGTCTAGACTGTTGTATGTGTTATAAAATAGTCCCCAAAATTGCCCATTTGTTTAATAGTTTCCTAGAATCCTCTCAAATTCCAAAATCAATGAACAATTCACTGAAGTTCAAATCCAACAAAGACAAAATTGATTGTACCTCTCATGCATCTGTGTCTGTAATAAATACTAATGCCCAGCTATTTGCCAAAGGCTTGCTAATAGCTTCAACTCTCAGTTACTGCAATTAATTGAGATTCAGATAATTTATTCCAGGAAATCCTGAGTGAGGGATAATAATAAAATCATACAGAGATAGAGATACTGTTAGGGAAAATTTGAGAACTTCAGTAGCCCATCTATATGCCTTTTTAATAAGCTGTCCTGAGGACAATAATTCTACTTGGACGTGCAGCTTGGAAGATATTGGCTGTGCAGAGCTGACCATATCAGACTCTCTCAAAATGTATGTGGAAATGATTTTGATCCCTCCAGCACAAGTAGTAGCTTGGTATAATCTCTTCTTCTGTCGGACAGCAGTATAGACACATAATGAACTCTGGCGGTAATTAGGCAGCAGAAAATACGTAACCAGGAACATTACAAAAAACTTTAAGTGTAATTATTGTACAAATATAATATATGGGGTTTTATAAGTGATTTTAAAAATGTATTTCAGGGAATGGGAGAGTGTAGGAAGACATTCATAGATTTCAAAAACAGGACTAATGAATTCTCATCATATTTTTGCCAGTTCTGTTTAATGTAAAATTAACATTCCATTTTTGTGTTCCACTTCAAAATAAGTTTGGACAGATGCGAGAAGAGAAGACAATAACCTCACACAGGACATAATAGGTGAACTATGAAGATTTATAGAAGCATAATTATTACTTTGTACAAGACAAGACAATGACTGCCAAAACCACTTAGGTAGAAAGTTTCTTAATAAGTCTTTTGAGAAGAGAAAAAAAAAAGGGCAATTGCCTGCCCTCCCAAAAAGCAGGAAGAAAAGAACATCTGCTCTCCTTTACTAAATGCATCAGAGTCCTGATATTCCTCTTCCAAAACCGAATATTTTGTATCCAGAATGATACATGTCTCTTTGTTGTATTTGCTTATGGAAAACAAAAAAAATATGCAACATTTTTTATTTTTCTGGTTTAGAAGCCTTTTAAATCTGTTCATGTGGGCTTATTTCTAGAACCTGAACCCAACATCCTTACTAAGCTATCTGCTCTTTCAGATCCTCTCTGGGTCAAAGAGTCTGTCAGAAGTTCTATTGGTGATTTATTTTGCATAAATTAATTTCAAATCTTCCACTTGACCTCATATAAGGCTGTCTTCCCATGGACTTCACCGAAGATCAAGCATCAAGTGTTGTGTTTGATGTATTTATGTTAACTCATGTAATATCCATTACTGGGTACTTCCAAAGCTTAATCAAAAGCAGATAAATATTGTAATCAAAATACATAGGTATCCTAAGCTAAGGGTTACAATAGCTGAGGAAAAAATAACTGTAAATATTTCCAAGCGGAAATGTGAATTGAGTCGTTACAGTTTTTTATCATCAGTTTTAATATTACTATTAATATTGGTATTCCTTATCTTCTATTATGTGTAAAATTTACTACATCTAAGGAAAATTATTAATGTAAGTCCATTTGCCATAAAAAAGCTGTATTAACTGTAAAAGTCTATACTATGAAATGCTTTCAAATTGTACCTCTTCTAAACTACAAGTATAGAATAATTTCATTTATTTAAGTAGGTCTAGCTCACCAGTGCAAAATACACCAAAATCTAGTTCCAGATGATTACATTTATCTCCAGGCTCTATAGATTTTTACAGGGCTAGAAGCTTTTATGTAGATTTGTCTTAATAATTAATTAATTAAATAAAAACCCCTCCTGCTTCAATGAATCTAATTTTAAAAGGAGTTACACAAATTATAAATTTTGTCAATCCAGAATTCATCTAGAGTACCTAAAAATCAATGTTTCTTAAAATCTGTATCCTTTTGGATATTTTTTTAACATTTGACATTGAAAAGTTTAATGGAGAAGAAAAACTTTGGGAAAGCTGTATAGATTTTTACATTTGATTTCTTTAAATAACAACAGTCAGTTCACAACAAAATATTGATTGCATGAGAGAGATCACAACTTGATTCTACTGTACTGTAAAACTGCTAGAGCAGTTTTTATTATGAATATCCTGTGTTAGTAAACACATCTTGGAAAAATGGTGTTTAGGTTCCTGATACAGCACCAATTGCCATTTCCAGTGCCAAGAAGTTTGTGTAAAAGAAAAGTGGAAAAAAAAAAAACCAAAAAAAAAAAGAAAAAACCCACAACCACCCTGATTTCAGTGACAGTTATTTTCTCTCTCTTTGATTAGAATAACAGACATTCCTATCTATGGTATTTATCTCTCCACAGTTGACAGATGCTGTAGATGCTTATGAGGTCAGGGAAGAAGATGAATTTTCCAGCTGTGTCAAAAAGAACCTACTGCGAACACTGAGCATTGAAGCACTTAGTAGATGCAAAGCCAAAGGTTATAAACTATTGATATTCAAGGGGATACTTACTGTGTTTGAAGGCTAGGTGGCATAGTGAGACAAACACACTACTCACATGAGAAGACACACGTTCAGGTTGCACAGTTCTTGCCTGATACAAGAACAAGAATGCTGACAAGACAGCACATACGAACCCGGAATTTATATCTGAAAGATGTAACTGGGCTCAGCTAATCAACTGTGCCTGTCATAACACCAGAAAAGGAAAATATACACACTGTTAGAGTGTCTCAGCTGAGCAGCAGAATTCTCCAGCTGTAGGAGGTATTTTCATTGAATAAAATAACTCACTCACTTGAGATCACATAAGCATACCCTCAGAAACAAGTAGAGACAATTTGACTCAAACTCTCAGAGAGTTACCTGAGATCTGATACTTGATGTGACACTTCAGTAGATGAAGAATCTAAAAGTGACTTAGAGTTTGAAATTGGAAAATCTAAGCACCTGTGGAAGGACAATTAAAGAGTTGTTTGTATGTATATAAATATATATACATACCCAAATAAAAGATGAGGAGGGACAAGAAATGTGCTGCAGTGATTCATTATGAAAAGCAATACTCTCCATTCCACAGTCCCAAAAATTTCCTGTCAATGTTTCTAAGGTGAATACAACTCCTTCCACAAGTAGTGATATCTTAAAACAGGAAATTTCTAGGTTTACCTGGTAACTTACAGGCTGTCTATTCTAAAGTAGCCTGTATGTGAGTGAGCACAGCATTCACCTTGGACATGAAAAAACAAATAAAATGATGTGAAAATGTTCTTTTAGGAAAATTTGTATTTCATAATGTGGAAGAAAAACAGACCTGGAAACACCTTATGATTGTTCTTTGATGAACCTTGGTGAATACTAAGAAAAAAAATAACTGCTAAACGTAGATGCACTCTTGGAAAGGTCAAATAGCATTGACGGATCAAGATTTTTAGAATACTTCCATGAAAGAGAGTGTTGCTTACTGTGGTGGTTTATTACTTAGATATCACTTACACTTGCAGCTAAAGCACCCCTAATGCAGAAAGAGCTAATTTGCCAACAAAAGGTATTTCTAGGGAAGAAGACTAGGCATCTCGGAATGCCCAGTCCTGATATCCGGTGAAAGACATTTCCCCACATATCAGTCTAACTTCCTGTATTAAGACACAGTACTGGCATAAAATCTTTTAAAAAAAATGTCTCAGATCTCCAGAATCACCTCCAAAATGTAGGCAGCTTGGCAAGGAAGGGAAAAAAAGGAAAAGACAGAGCAAAGGATTTTTCCTACGGAATCTATAGACAGACCAAGCATTTATTATTTCTTCCCCTCTCTATGACTAATCCCAATTCAGTCTACAGCAGCCATTTTAGAGGGCAGTGACGCAAAGAAAGGTATGAACCAATTATTGAATGCACCTCTTGCTTCCCATAATGATTAATTCTAATTTAAACCAGGCCTCAACACAATTGTGTTTTCCATATGATAACTGGTAGAAAAATACATTTGATTTTCTCCAATATTCACTGTTCCCTGTGAATGATGCCAAAATGTTTAAAATGGTTTTTTTTCTAAGTTGCATATTTACCCAGGTGAGCTCAAGTGAGTCAGACTTTTCCACTATTGTTCCAAAGTCATAGGATTCAGCTCCCTCTCAATGGTGTTGGGACAGCTGCATTTCCTTCCTCCCTCTTGCTTTCCCGACAGGAAGAACAAAAACCAACCTGGAAGGAATTGTTACACCAGTTCACTACTACCCTTAAGATCTGAAGTGCTCATGCACAGTGTCTAGCAGAACTGGGTTTTGGATTTTGATGGAGTGATGACTCATCATTGTCACGTTTGTGGAAAAGTTGACAAAAGCACATACAAATAGAGTTTTTAGATGCCATCTCAGCATGTGCTGCCTTGTTTGTGTGTTTTCATTAGGCTGATAACGTCCATGTGTAGCTTCATGCTAACTCTGATTCAAGAAGTTGAACTTTTAACTCACAGAGCATGTTAATCTCTTTAATGCTGTTGCAGTCTATTGACTTCTACTTCAGATACCAATCTGGCTGCTTTGTAATTAAATTTCACCTGGAAATCTAGTAAGGGAAAAAAAAAAAAAGGAAGAAGAAAAAGAGTATCCAATGTACAATAGATGCAAATAATCACAGTCAAAAATGTGTTTTGTACAAGAGCTTAGACAACTACCAATTCCTTGGAGCCTGTCTGTGATTGCTTGCTGCTAATCATCATCAGGTCATGCTTGTTCTCTTCCCCTTTGAAAATAATTAAGTACAGCAAATTATTTTCATATTATAAGTCTATGTCAGCATCATACCTTTTCCCCCTGAGCTGAGCAAGGCAATGTTTTTTTTTTTTTTCTCTGACTTTTGAATAAAATGGTCCAAGATCATTATTTGTACAGAAGGCTTTACATAAATCAAAGTTTTCTACTGTGTGCTTTTTGTTTGTCCATTTTTTATCATTATCAAAGCAGCAGTGCTTTGGATTAATGCATCATCACAAAACAAAACAATTTGTGCTTTAGTCTTTGAAAATGCCAAGGCCTTTCCATTCCTTTTTGCTAGTAAATTGATAAAAATATAATCACTTATAAATAAAATAATCAGTATGTGGGACTTTGCTTGTGACCTTCCTATGGGATAGAAAACAGAGGCCAGACCCAGATATTTCTGAAGCTTGGCCTGTATATTTTACAAGGAGTGTACAGCACATTCCTGTGATTACTTGCACATAATCGGACTCAAGCACTGCAGGAAACTGCCTTCTACATGGAAACTTCCACTCCAAAATATTTGTCAAGGTCAAACTACTTCAGCCATATCTACTCTTCTCTCTTCATTCTTCAGTAGATCCCTGTCTGTCGGATTTTCTTTCCCTCTTTCTCTTGTTTCCACACACAAGTCCCATTTCCTGGTGCTTGAAGTCAAGAACAAGAGTAAGCCTAGTCAGCTACATGGACCAGAATCTGCAGTGGTTCTAGTTATTTTAGCAGCCAATTGTATGAAGAAATGTAACTGCTCTTTCTATGTTGATCTTGCAAAAAGATGTGTCCTATGGGGAGGGTTGAAGAGGGAACAATAAAAGACAAAGAGCTTGTGTTGTTTGGTTTCAACCAGTAGAGTAGCAGAAAATAAAATGTTGAGGAAACTCTCTCGCTTCCAGGACTAATGTTGAAGATGATAAATGCTCTATAACCTGTGTTTGACTTCTTTGGTTTTGCTGTGGCTTCAACAAAATGTCATTCAGTTCTATACATAGCAAGAAATAAAGCACTCCTGCCTTTTAATATCCCACTGCATAACCCAAACCTCTGTTTGTAACTAGTAGGCTGTATCAGACCTACATGAAAACATGTAACCATGTAAATGAGCACTGAAATGCACTGAAAGAACAAGTAAAAAAAAAAAAAAAAAAAAAAAAAAAAGGTTGCAAAGTTGTTTGTAAGGTCTCAGTTGTATGGAAACCACACAGATAACATTTAATGCATGTGACTGTAAAAATGTGTTTCCAGAGAAACTAATACCTTCTGATAATTTCAAAGTACAAATGTACCTCTGTTCATACAAGGTATGTTAAAAACTTGAATCCTTGGGTGCCATCATGTTTAGAAACCAGTCTTAAACTCTAAAAACTTTTACAAATGGGGCTAGCTAGATGATAGCTAAAGCAGTATGACTTAGGTATGGCTGTCTTTGTTAGATCTTTTTCTCTCTTTTGACAATAACGATGTTTTCTACAAAAATCAGACCTAGAAATACAAGGATGTCTCTGTGTGCAGGAAAATGTGGATGTTGGATAAGACTAAGGCTTCTCCTTCCATCAGGTTTTGATTCGAAAAATAGCTTTTCTTACATCTGGGATCTGCAGGCACAGAGCCTGTGCATTTTGTCGGAAGACTCTCCTTATAGAAGAAAAAGAAACAAAGAAACAATAAGAACATTAATTATACTGTAGCGTTCACATTTAAAGAACATGGGAGAAGGGACGTTTAACAGACTCATCCAGGAGTCAAGCACTGGATGATGCAAAAGTGAAGCAGGCATCATCTGCCTCCAATGGAAAGAGGTGGGAGTTTGGGGTTTTTTTGAGGGGTGGTGTTGTTTGCATTGAGTTACAGAACGAAAGTATAGTCTATTGTATACACGTATACTAGAAACTCCAAGGATTTTCTCCTGGAGGCGTTTCACCGCTACAAGAAAAGAATTTCAGTAAAACCCACAATTTCATGAAAAATTTTCATGTGCTTAATGACTCCTAATTTTGTTCACCTCTTAGAGCTTCAATTTTACCCTGCACATAAATTTTGAAAAGGATCTAAGACAGGCATCTTTCTGAGACTTAGGAAGTCTCACACTGTCTCACTCTGTGTCTCTGTCTGCAATACGTGCATTTGACTTCTGCCTCTAACTTTCCAGCTCTAACTTGTGTGCTTACAGAATGGCAACAGTACAGTCCTGGAGGTGGCCCAGGAGACATAGTCCCATTCCCTGGTCCTTAGCTAGCAAGTGAACCAGCCACCCAGGAAAACTGATCACCAGATACCAAACATACATGCATTGCTATACAATGAGCCCGCTCATGTAGTGATGACTGGTGCAGGGAATCTTAAATGCCAGGACTGAGGAAAACTGAACTTACTGTACTAATAGAATCAGCAAAAAAAAATATATCCAGAACCTCTCCATCTTGCCACTGTATTGATATTTGACAATATGCGGAAAATCAATTTCTGTTTGTAACAAAACTAAAACCCTAGGGGAAAAAAAGTCAAAGCAGTCTGTCTCAGACAAAATTTCACATTGTATCAGGTAAAATTCAGGAACATAAAGGAAATAAATGCAATTCAGAGACATAATGAGTGGTCTCCCAGAAAAAGCTTCTTAATGTTTAATCGAGGTTCAGGATATACTAAGATTACCTCGGAGACAAGACTCTTTTAAAACATCTGTGGAAACAATCCCTGTCTTGACTCATTTTGTGAAGAGAAATAATGACATTCAGCATTTTTTTAATAAAGTTACAATGATCTTGAAAACATTCCTAGCAATTCTTTGCAGCATCAGTAATGGCAAATGATGGACTAGATGACCCTTAAAGGACCCTTCCAACCCAAACTATTCTATGATTCTATGAAAAGCCATAGTGGCAGACATTGTTATTTGATAATTTCTGCTGAGTTTTGCCTTTCTTCACACTGTAGAACCAAAATTGACAGTAGAAAAAAGTGCGCACAGAGCACACATTTACAGTACTGACCTTGTCCCGACTCAGTATTGTTGCAGAGCCATAAAACTTTAAAGAGAGTCTTGGCCATAACACTGGCATTTGTGCAGACAAAGCACAAGGTCATGAGTCAAGCAAAATGGATGTCAGGGTTATTCCCACCAAGATAATTAGTTATTCAGGCTGTGATGGCTGCAGCAGAGCTGTGCTTCGTCTCGTACATGGCCGGACTCTTCATGACAAGGAGTAAGGAAATTTTCTTCACCTGTATAGCATGCACAAAAGGATCAGGCACAGTTCTAGATCTCATCCTCGGCTGAGCACCAAGATTACATGCTTTCTGGAGGGTGCATGAATCATAGAATCATGGAATCATTCAGGTTGGAAAAGACCTTTGAGATGATCAAGTCCAACCACCAACCCTACTCTACCAAGTACATCCCTAAACCATACCTCCAAGTGCCACATCTAAATGACCTTTAGACAAATTAAGGGATGGTGACTCAACCAGCTCCCTGGGCAGCCTATTCTAATTCCTGACAACTCTTTCAATGAAAAAATTTTTCTTAATGTCTAGCCTAAACCTACCCTGGTGCAGCATGAGTCTCTTCCCTCTTGTTCTATCATTAATTACCTGTGAGAAAAGACCAGCACCTACCACTCTACAATGTCCTCTCAGGCAGTTGTAGAGAGCAATAAGGTCTCCCCTCGTAGTCCTTTTCTTAAGGCTAAACAGCCCCACTTCCCTCAGCTGCTCTTCATAAGACTTATTGTCTAGGCCTTTCACCAGCTTTGTTGCGCTGCTCTGCGCTCTGCCCAGCACCTCAACGGCTGTCTTGTATTGAGGTGCCCAAAACCAAACACAGTACTTGAGGTGTGGCCTCACCGATGCCGAGTACAGGGCGACGATCACCTCCCTACTCCTGGTGGACACACTATTCCTATTACAAACAAGGATGCTGTTGGGCTTGGCCACCTCGGCACACTGCCGACTCATATTTAGCCACCTGTCAATCAGCACCCCCAGGTCATTTTGTGCCGGGCAGCTTTCCAGCCACTTATCCCCAAGCCTGTAGTGCTGCATGGGATTGCTGTAGCCCAAGTGAAGGACTCGACATGTCACCTTGTTGAAGCTCATACAGTTGGCCTCAGCCCATTGATCCAGCCTGTCCAAGTCCCTCTGTAGATCCTCCCTACCTTCAAGCAGATCAACACTCCCACCTAACTTGGTGTTGTCTGCAAACTTACTAAGGGTGCATTCTATCACTTTATCGAGACCATTGATAAATACGTTAAACAGAAGTGGCCCTAGTACGGACCCTTGCAGAACATCACTTGTGACTGGCCACCGGCTGGCTTTAGCTCCACTGATCACCACTCTCTGGGCCCAGCCAGCCAGCCAGTGTTTTACCCAGCAAAGTGTATATTCATCCAAGCCACGAGCAGCCAGTTTCTTCACCAAAATTCCTTGGGAAACAGTATAGAAGGCTTTACAGAGGTCAAGGTAAACAATATCCACAGCTTTTCCCTCATCCATCAGGCGGGTCATCTTGTTATAGAAGGAGATTGAGAGAATGTAAGGAAGAACAGACATGCACTGGTTTGAGAGGTTTGTGGGAGTGATATGCCTAGTAGACAGAAAGGGGAGGAATGTGTATGTCCTCTAAAGTAAAAAAAAGGTATGTTTTGATACAGTGCAATGCCACATCTTCCCACATTTCCCTGTGAAGCTCAAGAAGATGAACAGTCTATGCCCCAGTATCTTATTTAGCTGAAGACAAAAAGTCAAGATATTACAATTAGAAGAACGGGAAAAAGATGTCATAGAAAAAACTTTATGACTACATGTTTGCATAGGCTAGTAAGGTATTCAGTTACCTATTTCACCTAAATTGTAGACTAGAATGAGACTGGGGTAACAGGTAAATAAGCAATAATAGAGCAGGTAATAATTTAATAAGTTTCCATTAGTGAGAAATAACTTCATTTTATTTGGTGTTCATTTAGAACTGACAAGTGCAATAATGAAAGCTTTTGTGAAAACTTCATTTTGTACTCTTCTTGGCATTTCATCAGTACTTTTTACTAAAGACAAAATCTGACCTTTTTTCTATTTCTATTTTTTATTAACAGTTTCAAAATTAAATTTTTAATGACATAAATCATTTTTTTCAGAAAAATATTATTAGAAATAATGATCATTATATCAAGTTTGGCTACAGTGCAGGATTTCTGTTTTCAAAAATAGAACTTTCAATTAATTGTTCACATGTAAAAGTGATATACAACTTTTAAAAAATGCAATACAAGACTCTTATTTTGTATCAGTAGGTCCAGATTGTCAACTGCTTTTTGCAGCTTACATCAGCTGCTAACAGCACAGTCCAGCTACTGGAGAGTGGGCTGGACGTAGCCTATGCGTTGGGGATAGTTCTACCTTTGCCTCTGTGTCCTAAACTAGTGTGCTGACACCCACACGAGTGGTTCTAAATGTACAGCCAACTGTTTTTCTGCCCCTGTGTCAAGTGAGAGGATTTCCGCATCTGGTATCTGATCCTGTCAGTTAGACCATGCTAACTAAAACACAGCATCTGCTCACTCCTTATGAATTTTTAACAAACTGACTCTACATTAACATTTAATTAGAACTTGATTATATTTACTAGACTTTAGGGTAAAGCTTCTAAGCAATGAAAAGTTAATGTTTAATGGTAGGTACATGCAAAAATAAACCTGTTTCTTTAATATAATTTTGTCTTTTTACTTCTTTGGCTTTTCCCAGAAATGCAATTTTTCACTGTGCTGGTTTTCACTGGGATAGAGCTAATTTTCTTCCTAGTAGCTAGTATGAGACTATGTTTTGGATTAGTGCTGAAAACGATGTTGATAATACAGGGATGTTTTCGTTACTGCTGAGCAGTGCTTACACAGAGTCAAGGACCTTTCCGCTTGTAGGCTGGGGGTGCTGACCCCAACTGACTAAAGGCATATTCCATACCATATGACATCATGCTCAACATATAAAGCTGAGTGAAGAAGGAATGGGGTAACATTCAGAGTGGTGGTGTTTTGTCTTCCCAAGTAACCATTACATGGGATGGAGACCTGCTTCCCCGGAGATGGCTGAACCCCTGCCTGCCTATGGGAAGCGGAAAATGAATTCCTTATTTTGCTTTGCTTGTGCGGGTGGCTTTTGCTTTACCTAATGAACTGTCTTTATCACAACCCACAAGTTTTCTTACTTTTACTCTTCCGATTCTCTCCCCCATCGCATCAGGAGGGAGCAAGTGATCAGTTGTGTAATGCTTGGTTGCCAGCTGGGGTTAAACCATGACATTCACTGAAGAGAGAGGAGGAGTCACTTGCTGAATTATCACAAATTAATGCAGAATGGAGGAGTGAACTTCCCGAAGACACATAATTGAGTCCTTCTATAAATGATGTATCATGCATCTCAGCAGTGAATCCAGTCTTCATAGAGCAGTGAATCAAGTCTTAATATGTCATCTATCTCAGATCTTCATGTATGAACTTAGATGTCTCACCACTACACCTCCCTCTGGACATCCTGTTCTGTTTTTTTTTAACTCTTAAGATCTATTTTTCGTTTATTCAAATCCCACATATGAAATGTACCATCCCATTTACTGATCTTATATTTGGCATAATAAAATTATGGGTCTGGAATAAAAATCACAGGAATCAAAGGACAATTAAGGTTGGTAGGGATCTCAGGAGGTCTGTGATCCAACTTAATGCTCACAGCAGGGTCATCTGTGAGATGAGAACAGGTTACTCAGGCCTTTGTCCTCCTGGGTCTCAAAAACCTCCAAGGACAGAGATTTCCCGCCTTGGTACAGCTGTTCACTTGCATGACTGGTTTAATAAACCAGTCCAAAACAGTATTTCTCCTTTCATCCCCTCCCCTCCCTTGATCCTAAATGTCTCTTGTTTCAATTCATTGTCCCTTATCTTCCTACCATGCACTGCAGTGAAAAGCTGCCAGCACCTTCTTGATACTTTCCTTACAGTTATTGGAAGGCTGTTATTGGATACCCTGAACTGACCCACTTTATCAATGTCTTTCCTGCATTAGAAGGCCTAGATGTAGTATTCTACATGTAGCCTAACAAGCACTGAGTATAAGGTTACAATTGCTTCCCTCAGTCTACTGGCTACGGTCCTTGTAATAGAGCCCAGGATGCTGTTAGACTTCTCTGCTGCCAGGGGAAGGAAGCTCTGCATGGTTGGGGTAGCTGCCCCATGGTTAGCCAGGATCAAGGACCTTTGACACAGCTTCTTGCCAGACAGGCTGCAGAAAGGACTTCGTCAAGAATATAACTGTCTCACTTTCTTGAAAATTCTATTGCCAATACCATCACCTGCATTCTGGCATTTCGCAGAATGAATGCAGTTATTTTTTCTGGTCAGGGAAGTATTCTAACAGAATATAAACTTGTGCTTGGATGCTGGCATGCAGGCACAAGACAGTAGGTACTGCACTATCTGTCACACTAGGAGGAGTACTGGGGAATGGCAATGATACTGTTGCTCCCTGGTCGGGAGCTCTGAGCTCTATGCTCGTTATTAGGAGATGCGACAGGCGGCTTCCCAGAGCAATAGTACTGTTTGTCAGATACAGAGGCTGAATATGATTTAACCTCCACTTTTAGCTTCAGGAGGAAGGCAGAGATGAACAATAACTCAAATAGCACAATGTTTTCTGTTGGAAGCTACTCTGGAGTACCTGAGCAAATGTGGTTTTGGATGCTTTGGATGTGGCCAAGGGAGGATACTATACAGTCTACCTGCAAATCAGTACAACTTTGCTGCCCTGTAGTCTCACTAAGGATTCAAATTACACTATAAGTTACAGATTTCAACTGTGTCATAGATTTCAGTTCCTGATTATCCTCTGCAAGAAAGCCCAACGAAGACGAGATTGCTCATGTGGGAGTCGGGGATCTGCCCCTCTCTTCCCCAGATGCAGAACAAACCTGCCTATGTGACTCCTGTTGTCTTTTATTTTTTGTCCTCCCGTTGTGTCTGACTCCCACTGAGGCACTGCTCAGCACCACCTGTTCATCCTCAGTGTTCATTTAAAAGCAGGCAGCAAAGACGACTCACTAAGAACTGATGTAGAAGTCTGTATTCTCAGCAGAAAGAGAAGTTGTCGCATTAATCACAAGAACAAGCAGCAGTGTAAAAGTGCTGGCAGTGTGAAAGAGGCAATCAGGTGGACAATATAACCAGGTAGATGAGGCAAGAAAGAGCACTTCCTATTGACTATGATGTCTGATTTGCCCTCAAACTGATCTGTAAACTTGAACACCGTACAGGTAGAGTGATGACGCCCATTAACCTTCACATTATTGTGAGGTAATGAACCACTTTCAGATTTCATCATCTCTTACGGAAACACTCGAGTTACTGCATATCAGGTCTGAGTGCATAGGTGTGCAAGATCTCGTTTTGTATTGTACTGTCTGGAGAGACAAAAGGAGTGTCACTAATTTATATAAATATGATGCACACTACTCGTCTGATAAAAATCTTTTATTATCGGTACTCTGGATGGGGAAAACTGGTATTTCCTCTAACTGTAGCACGTTACTCTTTCATATCACAGTAATGCTACATTTTAAAGATGGCATTCTTCATGCTTCTATAAAGTTTTGTGAAACCTGTATATATATTTTTCTTTTTTATTTCACCTGAATATAGTAAGAAAAAAGCAGAACTACTGCAAACCAAGAAGTATTTACATTTTTTTTGTGTTTTTGGTTTTATTTTTTTACCAAGTACAAAGAAGCCCACTTTTATGAAAGATCAAAATTATAATTTTTTATTATGATAGTTTGTAGAAGTGTCAGCCACTCCACAACAAATACGTGTAGATAGACACTGTAAATACCTCTCTAGCTATAATGCGCAGATAAATTATGTTAACAGCTGATTTAAGAACTAGTGCAGCCTAGTTTACATGATGAGAAAGCTTTGAATACCTTTGAAATTTGGTCTCCTTCCTGAATTACATTCTCTCTCTTATGATCTCCTTTCTCATTTATTAATCCTCAAAAAAAATCACCCCAAATTACTTGATTGCAATACTTTGCAATTAACCCCCATAAGTATTAAGATATTAACTACACATATTTGACTGTAAAAATAACATGCAACGGGATGTTATGAATGACATTGCTAGCGATCTTGTTCAGGTCTGGGGCATATGGAAACCCAGTGAAACTACTTTTATAAGGTTAATAAAAAATGTCCTATCTTCCCTTCTACCAGCCTGATGTCTGAAAACTTACTAAACATTGAATCTTCTGCACCTCTGTGTGATAAAGAGGTGAGCTGCTGAACAGATGGTGAATAAATGACTCTCACTTTTGCTGCTTTCACACTTCCCAGAAGCAAAGCTGGCAAATTGTATTTGGAGCCTGGAATGTGATTTCTTTATTTAAACTACATGCTTAGCACTAACAAGGGAGCACTCAGGAACATTAATTCAGACATGCAGAGTGTCTCACTCTGGGAACAGTGTTCAGCCTTTTTGAGAATTTATTATTTCCAGAAAATAATCTTCATTGTATCTTGTGCTAAAAACATAGTTGCAGTCTCTTCATTTTGGTGTCAAAAATTACTAAAGTCCCTGGATGTATATATACATGTGTGCATAAATAAATAGATGTATGTATGCATTATACATGTAGCAGATAGCTCTTGAGATAAATGACATTTCTGTGCTTAAGAATGTAGTCCAAAAAACTGCAATACCTTATTCTGAACAAATAATCTAATCCTTCAGGCAAATGCGTTCTAACTTTTTCCTCTGTCTTTATTATAATGTCCTGTTTCATAGTGTGCATATTGTACTGCCCCCATCCGCAGTATTCATCATTCTATCCCTTCAAACCATTAGCTTAATAATGTTCTGTTCTGCCGCATTCCTTTTTGCAGTGCTGCTGTTTTTACATTGTGTTTCATTCCTCTTTGCTCCCCAATCACATTCCTCAATGCACATCACCCTGTCACCGGCTGCATCCATCACCAGTCTAATATTTTCTATTTCCTATCTGCTACAGAGAACATTTCCTCATCTTTCCTACATTTGTCACCAGCTGAGCTAATTGTTTAGATTTTGAAGTACTTGACATTATGTAAGGCAAAGAACTGAATCAGGAAGACAACTTCTGCCACACTTCTTTTTGTGGTATGCTTCTCGGCATTAAACTAGTCCTGCTGAAAATGTATTGGGCCACATAGAAAAGAAACAAAACAAAACAAAACTTGTGTTATGGATATTTGCCCATTCTCAAACACACAGATACTCCTGGATACAATTTCATAAGTCTGTGTATAGTAACTCTCTACTAGAATATGTTGCTGCCATCAAGGATTTGGTTCTTAACAGACCTGTGAAAGTAGAATGAGATCACAGATTATTAATTAATCAAAACAGATCTCTGTGACTGTTTTGTTCAGAAAGGGAATAAATATACTATTTTAGAAATGGTAGAGACAAGTCCTTGCTGTTCACTCCCCTTTTCTGCTACACCACCACATACAGTAGTTGAAGTTCAGACTCCTTAAAACAGATTATTTTCAGGTTTCTTTGTGACAGCCATAATTCAAAGTAAGCTGGTTTTCTGGTTTTGATGCATACACTGTTGCTTTCTTTATTCTATTCTGGTTTACTTAATAATTTAAAAATTCCTGTAACTGTACTGTTTTGAAAGCTATTCACCAGGTGCATATACTAAAAACTATACTTGCTTTACCTGATCATGTGCTCATTCAGTCTGATTTCTGCTCTCTGCTGATGGTCAAAGCCATCAAGGGTTTATTTAAAAAAAAACAAAACAAAGCATAAAAAAGCAACTTTCCAGCAACTGGCCATTATAGTAAGTAACTAAAGCATTTGCAGCTGCTGGATGCATATGCCTGGGAATTATAATAATACTAGGGATATGGGAAATGTTGCTTGTACTCTCTCATGAGCAAGAAAAAATCAAAGATCTTCGTCAGTGACGGGTACAGGGATGATGATTTACAGTCCATAAAATGTTCTGCTGGGCTGGAGGAAGATGGAGCTTCAAACCCAAAGCAGTAGGAAAACAGTATTCTCCACAGTCCAGCTATTCCCAGAGAAATACCTTTCCTGCACTTCCACTCACCTTCCTTAAAGTCGCTATGACAGTTTTTTCCTATCTTTCTTAAAGGTTGGCAGAGTGCTGCAGCTGAGTGCTGTCAAATAGCCAGCTATTGTTTTACTACATTTATTGCCACATAATGAAAGATGGATAATAACAATTTCCGGTTTTCATCTTCTCCCTGCCCACCCCAACCCCCCCAGCCCGGTTTACTTATTGAGTCATTGGATCAAACCTTCAGATGTTGTAAATCAATGTAAATCTGCTGCTTTTAACTATGACACAATAAACTCTCTTATGTGACTTTTTATTAATTAGCTCTAGAAGGCAAGTACAGTTATAGGACAGATGCAGTATAAGACTGTTGCACTGACTGGAGATTATATTCAGTCTACAGCTCAACAAATGGTAGGTGTTAAGAGCATGTTAAGAGCTGATGTGACAAATCTCTTAAATGGAGAACTTGGAAAATAACTGAAATCTCTGAATCAACAAGGTAAATTGACTTTATTAAACCATTTTCCTATTGCTGTGTGTAAGTGCTACCTAGAACTCTACATTTTTAGTGGATGAAAGGAGGAGTGCTGAATATTCTATTTATAAAATGCCTGTAAGTGAAGTGGGCTTTTAAAGAAAGATTTCTGTGCTTTTTGTGTGCTTTGATGCTCCATAATATTCCACATATGCTGCACATCATGATTGATGGTGATACTCTCAATTCTGAGAAAAGAGTTTGTGCTTTAATAAAAACTGCAGAGTTATCCTGGAAGAAAAAAATACATAGCTATTAGTTTTCACTAAGATGTGCCTGTAAAGCAATATTGATTCTGGCAATTGGGAATGCTACAGTTTATTGGTGGAATCAAATTTTTTGTTTTGTTTTTCTTTTTCTTTTTCATAATGATTCCTTTCTTGTACTGGCATTTTACACAGGACTTTCTCCCACTAGCAATAAGGTGGCAACTCTTCAGGGCACAATGACTTCTGGAAGAAGTCAAGCATACTGCCTCCCATCCCTCTTGCCTCTCTTCCCTCTCCTCAACAGACTTCTCAGATCCACTGCCAGCACAAGGAGTTAAGCGCCTTTGAGTCATATCACCCCATGGCACAGTCCAAAATGGTTTAGGAAGGATAAAAGCTCTTCTTTTCCTACCCTAGTTCCAATATCCATCCTGGCCAATGTAATTACCTTGGACGTTTCGTTGCAGCTACATTTATGTGTTCAGCTCTAATGATGCCACAGATAAGATTTGCAAAGGGTTCTCCTAAACTAGAATGTAAATGAGCTATTTCTTCACTGTTTCCTCCAAATCAGAGTTAGATTAACAGAAACTTTAAAGAAAAGAGGAAATGTGTGCTGAAAATAAAACTACTCAATCTAACATATACAACACACAAAGAAACAAGTGAAGAGAGGGACAATAAAATATGCAGATATTTAAAGGCAGAGACGTTATAGTGAGGACTATAAAGAGGATTCTAGCAAAATTTATCAATATATCACCTACGGAGCCAAGAAGATTCTATCGCTTAGTATGCATAGTTCAAAAAAGTGAAGTGGAACTGCACTCAGGACATGTAGGACAGGTTGCTCCCTTGGGGCGAATTGCCTTGCATTAAATGCACAGGTTTGCAAATATGGCTTGGATAACATATATGAAAATAATGCCTCATAGAAGAGCACAATGCCATTAGAAACACATAGAAACATAATAACATTTGATGAATTTCCTAGACAGTAAATTAGATTTGATCTTAAAGTGTAATATGGTGTAAAAGCCTGTGATTTTGCATGCAAGACAGGATTACTTTACAGCCTGAATGGCAAGAAAAATGATCACACTGGTGTAGCTTAGCTAACTCAGCAAGTACCTGAGAAGTACAAGGGGAGAGAAGACTGTGTAAGTTGTTGCAAAGTATGTTTTGGAAATGAAATAAAGCAAAGTAAAATCTGACCTACATTGTAAAATAGATCTGATACGACTAAGGATATAATGGAAACAGTAACAGATCAGTTGAATAGAGTTGGACTGGACACCACACTTAAAAACATAGTATATCATAGACAAGCAATCTGGCTTTGGCAGAGGAGTGGACAAATGACTTAGTAAGTCTCTTCTATTACTAATTCTTTTCATTCAATGTTCTTTGTACACCAATGTTAAGTACCTCTAAAAGGCACTAGAAAAATTAGACCTCCATTTACTTCTTGTCCTAAAAGCTAGTCTTCGATCACAGAGCAGTGAGATACCATGTCTATTAGCTACCATTGTTTACTCTGGAACGAAAGAGTATTTAAGGACAATGGATAAAATAATAGTTTCTGATCAATCAAGGTGAATTAATCCAGGAATTTATGCCAATACACTAACACCCTGTCATTTAAGATGAGTAATGTTTTAGAAACAATTATGGTTGCTAAGTTATCCTTTCATTAAGAAATATCAAATGAAAAATGAATCCCCTACCCTGGCTTCAGAGAGTTAAAGAAGCAAAATTTGGAATTAATTCTTTGGCAAAACTGTAGCCATCTCAAGATAAGTATAAATAATGGTGCTTTTTAAGGCAGTATATAAAATCACCTAAGGGGAACTCCAAAAAGTGCATGGTATATTCCAACTCAGAAAAATATTCTTTATTCAGAATGTTTCACAGGGTTTCTTCCAGGAGAAACTGATTAGGTACTTCTGATATCCTAAAATCTAGGTTAGGAGAACATATTTCCCTGTGTTCTGCAATCTCTCAAAATTTATTCTCTTGATCTTACATCACCCAACCTTGTTACAGTGTATAAAATTTAGGCATATTGTTCACTGTTTTATCATAACTACAAGGGATTTTTTTTTTTCTTGGCAAATTATCGATTAACATGTAGCATTGTGTTATTTGGTGTATGTCTTTCAATCTTCGAACACAGAAATTTGAAAACACAGTGCTCTTGTGTATGCAGTTTTAAATATCTATTCCTGTTTGTCTTCATAATGAAGCCTTGTTTCTGAGTGTGAAGACAAACATAAGTGATATTTTGACATTGTTTTGATTAATGAGAAATAATTATACCTTTTCTCCCTGAGGCAGAAGTTGATTTTAGTACAAGCTCTACTAATGCAATCAAGTGGAGAGTAGTTTCTCTAACCACGTACTACCCAAAATTTTAACAGAAATCATCACAATCTGTTTTATCATTTCCTTTTTTTTTTTTGAAAAAGAGAAAAGTAAATTTCACACTTCACACAATGTGTTCACTCCTCCCAGAGTTGGGTGTTTAAAGCGCATAAACAAATGATGTTCTCTTGCCCTGCCACCTGCAGCTGAAGTGCACAAATTTTTCTCACTTTGGAGGAGGAACCCTCCACTTCAGATTCCTTCCAGTGCTAGGGTTTTACTTACTATTTATTGCCTTACGACCCTTTACTCCTTGAGGTAGGTGGGAAGGCTCTTTAGGGATCTTTCTGTCAAGAATTTGGTTACAGCATCCAAGGGAATTTTCCTCTTAGGCTACCTACTGAGACAAGATTCAAGATGACATAAACATTTCTGTCCATTTGAATTCATAGGAACAGTAAGGTAGAGAATTTTAAGCACTTTGTAGTTACACTAAAAATACATGCAATTTTTGAATAAAATTTTGCTCTGTGAGCTAAGCAAACCAAGAGCCTGAGACTGGAAGAATTTTATTTACACGGAGGTCACATAATGTGGAGTGTCAATTAATGTCAGGTTAGACAACCACAGGCTGGATTTTCCTCTCTTTTGTGTAGGTCATAGGATTAAACCGAAAAAGAAGACTTAAAACAGGAAAAAATTACTTTGCAGAGAATTTTAAATCCACGATGTGTTTTTGTGTCAGGGCAGGTATACTTCCATAAAATTGTATTGTTCTAATTTTGTACAGTTTTCTAATGTGTTACTTTGTCAAAACAAATGTAACATTTATTACCTTTTTATCCCTAATATAGTGCCTCTGAAAATTACCTAAAATTCTGAAAGTCATGGATTTTATTTCAGCAGTTCTTAAAAAAAATCCACTTGGGAGACTCCAAAAATCCCAGGGGTGAAAAATTGTATTACTTACTGTATACCTGTGCATATATACACAGACACACAGACACACATATATATATATATATCTGTGGTGGGTTGACCCTGGCTGGATGTCAGGTGCCCATCGAAACTGCTCTATCACTCCCCCTCCTCTTCTGGACAGTGGAAAGGAAATATAATGAAAGGCTCATGGGTCAAGATAAGGACAGTTTAATAAAACAAATATAAAGGTTGTGCGTGAAAGCAAAGAAAACCAAAATACTTTATTCTCTACTTGCCATCAGCAGTTGATGTCTGGCCACTTCCCAGGAAGCAGGGCTTCAGTATGTGTAGTGGTTGCTTTAGAAGACAAATGTGGATAATGAATGTACTTCCCCCTTCCTCCTCCTTTCACTTAGCTCTTATTGCTGAGCAGATGTCATATGGTATGGAATATCCCTTTGGTCAGTTTGGGTCAGCTGTTCTGGCTATAGCCCGTCCCAAGATCTTTCCCACCCTCAGCCTACTGGTGAGGGAAGGCAAATGTCAGAGAGACAACCTTGATGCTGTGGGAGCACCGCTCAGCAGTAGCCAAAACGCTGGTGTGTTATCAACGTCTTTATAGCTACCACTACACATCACCGTACCATGAGGGCTGCTATGGGAAAAAATAACTCCATCTCACCTAGACCCCATACAATATGTAAAACCAAAAGTGGTTTTGGTTGGTTTTTTAATTACTTTTTTTTTAAGGAAGCCCAATTACAGAGACTGAATTTATTAAACAAATAAAACAAATCAGTGGATAGCTACTACAGGACTTGTCCTGGCATGGGATGACCTAGAAAGGTATGCCAGTCCAGTAAATAAATATGAACTATATGTAGATATTAATCTAACTAGAAGAATATTTTCTAAAAAAAAAAGAAAAAAAAAAAGGGAAAGAAAACCTTGCACCTCATTGCTTTGGAAAGTGAGAGTAAGAAACAGCTTGTTTTCAAGTTTGCTCACTATTATTTCATGAAGAATGACGTTACCTACAGTCACTGATAAAAAAAAATGCAAGAACTTGACAACTGACTATTGCTCATAAAGAGAGTAAATTTAGACCTAAGGAAGCACAGTAATTACTCACAAAACAGAATCTCAGCCATTTTCAGGAAAGAAAAGGCTTACTCTGCTAAGAAATTATAAAAAGACCACAGATCCTTCTAGAAGAGAAGCAACTCTAGGGAAGGACATAATCTTTTTAAGATTTCCAAGCCAGTTTGACAGCCCCTGAGGGAGTGAGAACAAAAATAATAGTCATTGCCAAAGGGTTCAAATTATTATTTTTTAATCTTGCTGAGAGAAGGGAAGGGAAGGGAAGGGAAGGGAAGGGAAGGGAAGGGAAGGGAAGGGAAGGGAAGGGAAGGGAAGGGAAGGGAAGGGAAGGGAAGGGAAGGGAAGGGAAGGGAAGGGAAGGGAAGGGAAGGGAAGGGAAGGGAAGGGAAGGGAAGGGAAGGGAAGGGAAGGGAAGGGAAGGGAAGGGAAGGGAAGGGAAGGGAAGGGAAGGGAAGGGAAGGGAAGGGAAGGGAAGGGAAGGGAAGGGAAGGGAAGGGAAGGGAAGGGAAGGGAAGGGAAGGGAAGGGAAGGGAAGGGAAGGGAAGGGAAGGGAAGGGAAGGGAAGGGAAGGGAAGGGAAGGGAAGGGAAGGGAAGGGAAGGGAAGGGAAGGGAAGGGAAGGGAAGGGAAGGGAAGGGAAGGGAAGGGAAGGGAAGGGAAGGGAAGGGAAGGGAAGGTGAGGCACCCTAGAAATTTGAAGTATTCTTTCTGCCACGATGCAGGATTGAACTGGGCTGATTAAGCAGAACGAAATACTGGGGCATTAGGCTTTGGAGAAAATCAAAAGAAGAACCATTGTGCTTTCTATGATGTTCTGTTCTCTGCCTGTTTAGAAAACATTCTCCATGCTTCCTCATCTCTGATATAACAGTATTTCAGGTATTTCAAGAGATTTTTATCTCCTTTCTGCATCCTGCGTACCTGTAGAAGCTAGCAGGACCCTTATCCTTCATGAATGAAATATTGCTGGTATTTAAGCTAACACTTTGCTCAACTGCAAGCTGATGTAAAAAAACCAACTATACTGCAATGAAATCTGATCATATGGTATTTACCAATGTATTATTAATGGGCAGCTGAATGGCTTCAATAACAGTTCTTAGTATTTATCATCCCCTACAAAGGTAAAATAGACAGGTCCCCATTAATCTGGGTTATTTTAAATGAGCTACACAAAAAAAGTTAAGTAGGCCTCTTATTTCCCTCACATCATCCCACAGCAAGAAAATACGATGTGACAGGAATTTGCCTTGACTTATATCATATGAAGAACAGGCCCGAAGCAGACATAAACCTGCCTTTCTTTAATGTCTTCTGATTGTTTCACTGAATTTATATGGTTTTGGTGCACTAATAATCAGTGTTTGATAATTCCTTGATATATCATCTAGTTGTCCCCAAGGGACTTCTGTGTATCAACCTTGCAAGTATGTTATCCTGTAGTAACAATAGTGCCTCGGCTTGGAAAACTAGTCTTATTTTTTTATGTATTTTCCAAATATGTGGCTAGAGGATATTGTAATCCTGGATATATACTAAACTTACAGTATTACTATTTTTATTATTATATGATATGAGCAGGGTAGAACAGTCAGACTTCCCAGGCTGACTAAAACTTTTGATGTCTGAGAGACTAGGTCTATCAGTACCTGACCAGCTAGAGTTTTACTTTTTTATGATAGATTTCTGTTTAAAGTGTTTGGTTATGCCATAGATATATCTATCACTTTTTAAGTAATACAAATGATGAAAGAAACTACAGGAACCTTTTAGGCTAGATTCTGTTCTTCGTGCTGAACAAAAGCTCCAGGTGGTTTAGGATACCTAATAGTGTTTGCACTCACTTGATGTCTTGATGGGTCACTATGCAACTGCGTAGCTTTTCAAATCACACTTTAATCTAGTAGTTCTTTATCTACACTTTATCTTTTGATGATACATCTACGAATTAGGAACGAGTAAAGTGAAATCTAAGCTAGTCTCTGGGAAAAATTTTGATCTCAAAACTTCACAATCTTATGGAAAGATTTCCAAAGATGTTTAACCCCTTTAAAGATCTGCTCTTAAATTAAAGCAGCAAGTTAAGTACTACTATTTTTGTTTTTCCAGACTAGAAACTCAAGCACAAAGAGAAGATACACACATAGAAAATCATACAGAAACGTCAGAACTCACTTCTGAGTCACAAAACATTAAGGAAAGGCAGGTTGCTCCACAACTCTGCACCCCCCCCCCGGCCCCCTTCAGCTCAATTAAATTGATAATAGTCTAGGATGTTACCCAGAGGGTGTTAGAAGAGTAGAATTTATCATGTACTATCACAGTCTTCTGTAAGTTAGAGCTGGCTGCAGACTACAGAGGATGGCAGAGATGAAATAAGAGAAAGTATTGAATTTCTCCATTTAATATCTAGAAAGGGATTTTCCGTGGATTTCTACAATCAGTTCAAACTTATCAATACAGCTCTACATAACCATTTCATTGTTCTGACTGATCCTGTGAAGGACTCTTTTCATTCCTAGTGAGTCTGACCTGAGCCTACAAAGTTACGAGATCCATTGCCACGGGGCAGATGGGGATGAAGGGCCTGATTGCGGGGGCCCTGAGAGTGTCTTATATCTATTCAGCAAAGTGCCATCACTGGTATTGGTTGAAAATCCCACAACATGCTAGTGTGTTTGAGGAGGCTCTGGGCTGAGAACTTCTGTTTGCTGAGAATTCCAATACTTTTTTTAAATTAAAGAAGAAGGTTTCCTACAAGCCAGTAAACTTGCTGTTTGCCCCACTCTAGTTATTAATACACAAAGTTCAATTTTCAATAAAATCTCATTCTGGAGAAGAGACAATAAGCTGGCTGGCAGGATCTGTAAAGTGAGTGCCAGACTTCCAGTCTTACCAAGAACAGTAAATAAAACTCTAAGCACAGATTTTCAGCCTGAAATTAAATAAATAAACACACACGCACATGAAATAACAAGGAGACTATTATCAGTTGTGTTAGCAAAAGGTCAAAGTCTTCTAAATGAAAAGCACTGATACATTAAGGACAAACAAACAGACTGCCTTGCAAGCCATGTGGATTTCTACGGCAGTTTATTTGGGTATATCCTGGGGGATGTACAACACATTAAAAGAATGCATTTGATCCTTGTATCCTAAATAGACCATTCTGTTGCTAGGTGATGTAATATCCTTGTAACCCTATGAACTCCAAGGACGATGGCATTCAGTGACTTTTCTGTTGTCAGCAGCAAGCTGCTGGAAAAGTGTAATGGAAGAATTTTTTTAGTTGACGTTTGTTCTACAAAACTTTTCAGTTCAATACCTTTGAACTAAGTTGCTAGATTTTTTATACTATTTTTGTCCTAAAAGCATAGCTGTACTGTTTTCACTCTTGAAATGTTAGCTTTATCAAATGGCCTTTGGAAAGATTCAGCATTAACTTTAATCCAAATTCTCTATTTAATCTCATAGTGGAGGGAAAACAGGCTCTTGAAACACAGAAGTGATGTTGGGAGGAGTTACTCAACTCTTGACTGTGCAGTGAGTCATCCATTGCAGTGCTTCAAAGGTTCTGCTTATTCTCTAGTGCATGTGCTGTGAGCGGAAGGAAGTGGAGGGAAGAGGAGGATGTTAGAGATGGAATGATAATAACAGAAAAATAATGTTAGTGAGAGAGTCAAATTTAATTTAAACTTCTGTAACAAGTGAATTTTAAAAAAGTTATCAGTTTTGAGGTTATCATTTCACAGGAAGAAAGACCGAAAATCTGCAGAACTACAATATGCTATTGGAGATATCAAAACCAACACTCACATCAGAGTATCACAAGTGGGCAGAGTGTTGAGTGAAAACACTCAAATGAGACTGCTAAGTGGATCACGTCCCATACAGGACCCCACAAACAAAATCTACAAACTAATAAAAAAATCTTCAAGCAAGCAGACCCCCAGTGTTGCTCTCAATCTACTAGAGTTCCATTGATCTAATAGCAGCTATGGAACAGAAGTGAGGGAAAAATTATTAACGCAGTTACCCGCTACAGAGCTTTTGTGTATGTGACAAATTCAACACAAGACATAACTTACAAAGTATGTTTGCTCATTTCCTACATGCTTCCAACTGGCTACAGTAATTTAACATGAGTAAGCCTTTAAAGATTTGTATTACAAAGATCTGGGATGAAAAGATCTTGTTAGGAATATGAGAGGTCAATGTAATTGTTAGTGACTAGATAGCGCTGATTTTACCTTTTTATTGTTAATTACTATAGTATTAAAACCAAAGGGAACATAAATTGCTAACAAGAGAACATTCTGCAATTCAAATATGGAGAAATGTCATTTTTAGGGTGCTTACTTGAACTTTATCTGAATTGTGGTGGTTAAAAGACTTCAAAATCCCTTGGCAGCAGTCTCTGACATTTCTGCATGTTGTTCTGAGTCTGAGCTGGATCCAAGTGAAGAAGAGGAGAAATATAAAAGTAAAGGTGGAGAAATTTTTATTCTAAATCTTTAGAAAATTTCTGTTGTTTTTTGGTCAATCTTTCAAGAATTTTCTGTTTTACTAAACCAGATGTTTGACCTTATTGAAGTAAAAAAATCCAGATTGAGACATTGTCTTCCATGTCACAGAACCCCCAAGTGAAATTTCTTAGTTTTTGAAGCAAATAGTTTGGTCATATTCAAATTATCTGATCTACAGTAGATTATAGATATCAAAATCAAAATATCAACTCAGAATTTTCTTTAGTCAGAAATAGTTTCTCCCTGGTGCAAATGGCACCCAAAGCTCTATTATCAGGGCTGCTGACTCAATTTTTATAATGCTACTCTAACATATAGATTATTTTAACAGTTTGTGACTGCTACCAATAACTGCTTTCTTTATAATATTCATGAACTGGTTTCTTCTTTCTTGCAAGGCATAATGTATTGAAATGGGTTGCCTCTTTGGATCAATAACAATTTGTTCATAACCAAAAAAAAAAATGAAGAAACCTAAAGTTTTCTTAGACAAGTGCTGATTCAACTATTTTTTCTTTAAGAAAATTTCTTTCAGCTATGTTTTCTTTAAATAATAAGTGCAGTATATTAGATTTCCTCAGTTTGTTTTCTGTATTTTTTCTGAAATAATGGTTATCATATGCTTCTATAGATGTCTGGGTGTGAAGGACTGTAGTCAAGACTCTTCACAAGGGAAAATTACAGCTCAAAAAAAGGTCCAGATTTCTTACAGACATTAGAACATGACCTGAGAGATAAGTACGATGCCTACCTGCCCAATCCAGCTATTTGGAATGACAAAACCAGAAGCTTCAGACCCATAGCGCTCTGGTAAAATGGTCATGGAAAACAAAGTAGCAGTGCTAATGCTAAGTAGAATATGAAATAAATGTGAAAAAATAAATGACCATATAAGGCATATCAGTATACTGGAAATCGAGTGGGTTGTAACAGCTTTTGCCATCTGTGGTAGATAGCATAATTGTTTAATGGATTTGTTTACAGTTTATTGTGGCTTCCTGCACTTCATTGCCAACTGCATTCTGGTCCGATTACAGCCTCTTGGGATAATTGCTCCTTCTCTGAGAAAAATGGAGCCTGCTCCATTTTGGAAAAATATCTGGGATGTAGGAGGGCAGGCAGAGAAGGATTAACATGGAAAGCAGAGAGACTGCGGAACTGGAATTAGGGAGGTGGTGGGAAGCATAAGGCATGTATTAGCTCCAGAGACTGTCTCTACAGCAGTCCTCAGAGGTGATAGAAAGAATAAGACTTCCCTAGGATGTCAGCACAGCTTTTCTGCAGGGCAGGCTTAATTCAGGTGACAACTGAATACTGTTTGACTGAAATATAAGTCTGGAGAACCAGAATGCCTCTGCAAAGGAATCTAATTGTAGTTAGTAAGGCAAGATTTGCTTCCTGGGTTTTTTTTCTTCTGTTTTTGTTTTTGTGTTTTGTTTTGGTTTGGTTTTTTAAATTAAAGTGTGTCATATCTTGTTTCTTACTTCTATTTTTGAATTAAAAGCTGGTTTGCTTCAATTAATAATAAAACCTAATTTTAGAGACTTCTGGAGAGAGTATACCAGAATGCTCCAGAAAAAGTCTGAGAAAATTATACCTCATACCTGTCACACAGTCCAGCGGCACACCACACCATGAAATAAACCTGATGAAGAAACTGTCCTCTTGCGTGGTTACTTTGAAGTCTGATAATCTCTTTCAAGAATAGCAAATCACAGGCTTTTTTTGTCAAGAACTGTTTTTCTTGACTTTCTGGAATGTGAAGATCCACTTTTATCTATCCCAGAGGAATATGATGGTAGAGGAAATCTACTGGAGAATAGAAAGCAGCTTTCCGTATTTATGCTGCACATAGGTAGCACTCCTATCTGCTCTAATAACTACTGTGCTGCATCTACATCTCTCAGATAATCACTGCCCTTGTGCAATGCTGCCTTGAGCAGCACTTTTCATCTGTGCCAAGCTATTTCTTAGCACTGCCTGTGACAAAGCAGTGCTGGATGTACATGGGTCCATTTATCCCACTCCAGCTAATGTTACATAATCTTTGCACACAGGCACAGGAGCTTTGCTATCAGAGGCCAGCAGTTTTCAGACAAGAATTACTCTGGCTGGCAGGGAAATGGCAGAGGCGAGATGCAAGTACCTGCATTGCACAGCTCACCGAGAGTCATGCATATCAGTGGGACAACTGCAAGGAGGCTGGATGCAAACATGTAGATCGAATGGAACATGAAAAGATGCCCTTTGTGGGACATAAATTAATTGAGCAAGAGGAGTTCATTGTTTGCACTGTATAGCTGTGTTGGTATATATATTTATCACAAAATGAGAAAAACCCCTCCATTTTCATCTCTCTGCCTAAGCTTGCATTTGTATTAAGTCAAAAACTCTCAGAAATAGGTGCTCTGTGCACAGCAGAATAAGCACTATGAAGGCAGCAGAAATAAGCAAAACTAAACTGATATCTGAAGAAGAATTTTCTGCCTTTCATTTCATTTATGTATTATACAAAACCACAGCACAAATTCTTCACTCGATCACCACTATACCCGTAAAAACTTTCCATTTTCGTTTATTCCACCTCTTGTTCCTTTAAAATCTTAGATCGAGGTTTGCAGAAGAGTGGACACTGACATTGTTTTCTTTAAAATTATATTTTTTCAGTCACTCTAATTTAGTTAAATTAAATGATTACTTGTAATTTGGGAATTATTACAACCCAAAATTCAGGATTTCAAGATCTACATGAAAACGGTGTTTCTAAAAGCTTTGAGAAAGCCACTTACTTGTAATGGGTTTGTGTGGCAAGGTTTTGATAGCAAGGGTGTTACAGGGCGAGCTTCTGTGAGAAGCTGCTGGAAGTTTCCCCTATGACCAATACTCCAGGATGGACCTGCTGCTGGCCAAGGCTGAGCCACTCAGCGATGATGGTAGCGCCTCCATGATAACGCATTTAAGAGAGGAAAAAAAGTTATTGCGCAGCAGTAATTGCAGCCAGAGAGAGGAGTGAGAATATGTGAGAGTGACAATTCTGCAGACACTAAGTGAAGAAGGAGATAGAAGAGGTGCTCCAGGCACCAGACCAGAGATTCCCCTGTAACCTGTGGTGAAGACCATGGTGAGGCAGGCTGTCCCCCTGCAGCCCATAGGCAGCAGAGCAGACATCTGCCTACACCCCATGGAGGACCCCCACGCCAGAGTATGTGGATGCCTGAAGGAGCTCTGTACCTGTGGGAAGCCTGCATCGGAGCAGGCTCCTGATAGAACCTGTGGACCTATGGAGAGAGAGAAGCCCACGCTGGAGCAGGTTTGCTGCTAGTGACCCCATGGAGGGGCCCATGCTGGAGCAGTCTGTCCCTGAAGGACTGCACACCATGAAGGGGACACTGGAGCAGTTCATGGAGAACTGTAGCCAATGGGAAAGACTCACGCTGGAGAAGTCATGGAGGACTGTCTCCTGTGGGAGGAATGCCACATTAGCGCAGGGGAAGTGTGTGAGGAGTCCTCTGCTGAGGAGGAAGGAGCGGCGGAAACGACACTGTGATGTGTACCCCTGTGCCGCTTGGGGAGAGAAGGGAGAGAAATCAGGAATAAAGTTAAGCCCAGGAAAGAAGAGAGTGTTGGGGGGAAGGTGTTTTAAGATTTGGTTTTATTTCTCATTACTCATCTCTGAGTTGATTGGTAATAAATTGCATTTTTTTCCCTAGTCCCTGTCTGGTTTTCTTGTGACAATAAATGCTGAGTGATCTCCCTGTCCTTATCTCAACCCGTAAGCCTGTTGTCATATTTTTCTCTCCCCTGTCCAGCTGAGGGTGGGGAGGAATGATAGAGCAGCTTTGGTGGGCACCTGGCATCCAACTAGCACCAAACCACCACATTATTACTAACCAATTTTGACTAAATGCTATTTAATAACCAATAATCATCCTTAGTTTACTTAGTTGTAGGTGAATTATATTCATCCATGACATATCCTTGGTGAAACCTTTATACTAAGGGAAATCTAAACTGTCGTGCTCTAATTTTGCACTGTCTAAACTATCTTCTTCTTAATAAGTCAAAAGTGTTGTGAGAAAGTTGGAGAGGAAAAGCCAGTGCCTTCAGCTTGTGTCATGATTGTACTTGTCATTTATGGCCACACACAGATTTGGGAATTTGAATGCTGCTCATTTGTTGGAGAACGTTGCTCATCTCTGCTGCCAAGGCAAGATAGGATCCCTTCTTACATCTGTTTTCACTTATTCTTACTCACTTTGCAATGGAAACTCTTTCAGAATTCTTGAAAACATAACAATTAATTTTTTGTACTTTATCGTGTTTCAGGTAGGAGTGTAGAAAACCTCTTTAGCTCATACTTCCTTCTGCTGATCAGTATCTGTTCTCTGATTTCAGACAGTGCCGTATTTCATTTGAAGATTTTGATAATGATCAAGTTTATCAGGCATTGATCTTGGCTTCCACCCATGAATTATTGTGCAGTAGTGTGATAATTCTGTACATTTGACATAATTTGTCTCATACTTGTAATTTGTTCTCCTTCCCAGGGAATCATAGAATGATAGTGTTCTAGGTGACGACCTGGTACCTTAAATATTTTCAGGATAAGCAAAATACCTTGCTATTTTTTCAGGAAAACAACACGGATACAATGATACCTTTCCATGCTGCCTTCTTAAGCTCTACAATCTAAGTTTATGCTTAAAAAAGTATATTTTATTATACACACAATGAGAGTAATAGAGAGTTCAACCATTTTTTGCATATTTTGTTACCAGTCAGACAGTTGAAAGTGGCATTTTATGTTGCTGCAAGTCAATTTCTGGATAGAACGAGCATTGAATCATCATTACTGCTTTGGACTCACTGTTTTATATTTTGAACATTCAGCAAGATCAAAGATGTTGATTATAAATGAAGATCAGTGCAACCGAGTAGCAAATCAACTAAAAAGTGTTGAGAGACAGCCACGCATATCTTCAAATCTCTATTTAGAGAGAGAAGCCCAGCCCTGGAAGCCTAGGTGAATTCTACAGGGCAGCCAAATGCAAATCTAAGAGATACAGGGAGAAAATTTGAGCTATGCTGATTATAAGAACCCAGTTCAGCACCTTTGTGATCATGTTTTGAATTTTTTCAAGGGTATTCAGAGCATAGTTTCCTATAAGCAGTGCAGAGGAATGCCTTTCATTCTCAGTGGAGCTCTTTCTAGAGAGTTTGCACTCTTTAGCTTGAAATAGAGTTTAACAGATGACTGACTAAACACATGTTCCAAGAGTTGCACAAATCTTTTCTAGATAGGAAGAAATATAGTGGAATATTATTACCATGGATGCAAACGACACATTCCTCTACACAAAGACAAATTCCTAGTGAACTTCCAATGTATTGATCACATACTGCTCAGAAATAAATGATCTAAACAAACATCTAACCTTTCTCCAGTCACCTCTTAATGAAGTAACAGCAAGTCAATATTAGTTATATTCTAATATCTTAGATTTCTGCTGGCTATGTTCCACATCTTACAAAGACAGTAATAAACTGATACCATATCTGTCATCAGCCTTTAATACCAGAAATTACTGTTTATGGCATGGCATGATACAGGGGGAAGATATTTCAATTATTTTTCCATTTTTTAGCAGCTGATGTTCTGAGTAGCTGAATTGAGGTCAGTTCCCATGAAGTGACTGCATTCAAGAGACTACATTCTTTGGCAGCAGGAAACACTTGAATGGACAAGCAAGGAAAATGAATGTCCCCTGTACTGAAAACATGAGACGAAGGCCAAATGCCCCTTGACTGGAAAGTCACCAGGTGCTTGGGATTTTATCCCAGTACAGATCTCTGTCTTTTTGGCTTACTGAGCCCAAGCAGGTTCCAGGCATCACTTCTAATTTAGGGCATATTATCAAGGTTGCAAAGAGAGCTTGACTTCACAGCCCAGCTGTCTCTGGCTGCAATAAATTCCATCACCCTTAGGTTCTCAACTGTTTTTTTTTTTTTAAAAAAAGAAAAAAAAATCAAAAATACAAAACCTTTTCGCAGCTTCAATACTACAAGCGTTTTGATGGTCAGTCCTTCAGATATGTGTGACAGATTTTGCATAGGATTTTTTAACACAGTTATTGCCTGTTTAACATACCAGTACAAACTACAGACTAAAAACTCTTTATGTGCAAAGTCCTGCCTTGGAGATCAACACCAAACAGGTTGTTTTTTTTTGATTTTGGGAAGGGCAGCTTGTACGTGTTTCCTTTCATCCTTCAGGGCCTACTTTGGATTTTCATTCCAGTAGTTCAGGCTCACCTTCTGAGCCATCAAGTTGTTCTTGAGCCAGCACCCCACATCCCACAGCCCTTGTTGTCTGTCTTTTCTGTCAGTCCCAAAAGTTTCCTGTCAGTTCAACAGTTTGCCTTTTCGATTCTCTCTTCCTTCTCTTCAAGTACAGGAGTATTTCTCCAGCCTTAAGCATGAGAACCAGCAGTTCTCCTGGGGAAATTATTTTGCTCCTGCTCCTGCTCCCTGCAGGAAGAAAGAAACATCTCCCCTCTATTTCATTCACTCTATTCTCCTAAGTCACTTTCATATAACAGACAGGCATTCATTCTGACAACTTAGAAAACTCCTTTGTCCCCAAGGAACATAATACCAGTCATGTTGGTTGATTGTTGACTGTGTGTACTCTGAGACATTAAGTGGCCTCATAAAAATCAGCTGCAATTCAAAAGCTGTTTGCATGCAGCTGCGTGTCCTCAAGTTGCCATACCACACAACTGTCACAATTCATGTCAAGCTGTTACATAAACCTGGGAAATTCCTAGCTCTTCTCTAGTGAAAACAAATGGAAGGAAATTATTTCCGTTTTTTCTGTCCAAAATAACATGCCTTTCATTTCTAGTACAGATTGCAGAATGATTGTCAATGCTTTTGGTATGTCCAGGTTGGGCATTTCTCTCTGACTTTCTGAGACTTCTGCCTGTAGTTTCATATGAAATATAATGAAAGATTATTCTCCAGAAACTTGGAAAATAAGACAATATGGTATTTGATCTCCAGTTCTTTTATTTAAGTTTTAATTTATGATAACCAGTCCCTCTTATCTTAGGGGTATATGTCATTCGGTGTCTTCTAACAGCATCTAGAATCACTGGAATATCTTTTGATATATTTTGCTTGTAGGGGTTCAAATTTCATTCCTATTTGCATGTTCTGGCCTTCATGTACTATCATTGTGTTTTCTCATTAATTTCTGTTGAGCTCTTTGTATTAAAAAGAGATTCAGCCTTCACCTTTTCAACAGATAGGCATAGCATCACTCATTGCCATTAAAAAAGGAAGTCAGGCTCCCTTCTCCCTTTCTTCTACACAGCAGTTGCAATGGAGATTGAATGTATTACGATCTTTTAAAATATTTTTTTCCTTACCCTTCATGGAGCTAAGTACTTTGTTTCCTTTTCTCCTGACAACATGATTGATTATTTTTGTTTTTCCCTGGGTCATTAATAATGCAATTATGAAATATGCTATTACAGAGGAATGTGGGAAACGATAAATATAAGAGTAACGTTCACTGAAAAACATCCAGACTTAACCCTAGGCTATTCAATGTGCATCAGTTATGTTATGAGTGGAAGAACAGAAGGCACACTTTGGTGCATAACGTACCATCCCTTTCCTTCCTAATTCACTCTATGGATCTGTGTTGGCAGAAAGAGAATATATAGTCTTTGATGTTGCTGTATCCAGCTCCCTGACTTTTCCATCTTTTTTCTTACGGTGTTTGTATTAGATCTGTGTTTCAGAACCAATGAGAGTTTTAAATACCCTTGCCTGTCCAATTTTTATTAGATTTATCAGCAACATTTGCATCTGGAATGGAAATCTAAAGTGATTTTATAGAGCCGAGATATTGAACTTTCAAAATAAAGATTTACAAATGCATAGTCAAGAAGTACTGTGGTAATACACTTCACAAAATAATATTCTAAACAGAAGATAGAACACACCATCAAAACCAATTTTTCAAATCTTAAATACCATATTGCAGTAATTTCTAAATGGAAACATCCCAAAGCCACATTTCATGTTACAATGTGACAGCCTTTCCTCATTTCTGAGCGGGAAGATCTTTACTACAAATTAAAAAAAAAAAAAAAAAAAAGAAAGGAAGAGAGACAAGCCACAAAGAAAAAAAAGTTTCTATTTTCTTACTGTTCAGTAACAACCTATTAACCTTATTTTATCTACCAGAAACTGAGTTTGTATATCAGATGAATGCTTCTTTCATGAGAAGAGGAAGGCAATACATTTAAAAATACTATCCACTTTTGAATAAACAGATTCAACAGAAATGCTGACAGACATTTTGCCTTAGGACAGGCAAGTCTGTACAACATTTCTATAATATCACTAAAGGCATCGTTTAAAGCACATTGAGAAAGGGATTCAGGACACTGCTAAACGTCTTGTACCCTGAGCAAATCACCATTCTAATTATTTCACCTATTAAAGTGGTCAGCCTTATTTTAAGTCCAAACCAGTTACTGTGAAAGTTGCACTCTAATCATGCTTAGTTATTTATAGGGTGGAGACTGCAAGTTCTTTTGGCTATTCACACAAAAACTAAATGTGTCCTAAAGTGAGCCACATATGAACAATTCAAAGTAAACCATACTTGCCTCCATCTAAATTTTACTCCACTGTTTAAAGAAAACATTGGGTTACCATTTGTGCTTGACATCTTGTGAAGACCATACAGCAGAAAAATACTCCAAGACCATTTTTTCTTAATGAAAGCAACTTAGCTGAAGCAAAGTGTCCTTTGTCCTTCTGCCAAAAATGCTTTGTCTATCATCTGTGTTTGCTGAGCTCACACACAATAATGGAAACACTATGAGATATGCTTAAAACAACAGCATTAAAAACAGGACACACCTC
Source organism: Leptosomus discolor (assembly GCF_034619465.1). Lineage (NCBI taxonomy): Eukaryota > Metazoa > Chordata > Aves > Leptosomiformes > Leptosomidae > Leptosomus > Leptosomus discolor. The sequence goes on along the minus strand of NC_141392.1, from coordinate 73,808,142 downwards.
ACTGTTCTAAAACAATAGGCATGAGTATGTTCTTCTTTGTCACACTTTTGTCTACCATAGAAGCTCGTTGACACGGTGGAGGTTCAGCATTTCTTAATTGCCTTTTTAATTTAGTCCACTTTTCCCCAGGGCTGATACACTGATTCCTCTCATTCCTCCCTCCTCCCCCTCTCACTAGAGCTGCATTTATGAGATACATTTTAAAACAGCTGCTTCTTTTATTATGTTCACATATTCCTATATAGCTATATTTCTTTTCTTTATGAATTTAATATGCACTTTGTGGCGAATGTTAGGAATACTTGAGGGAAATACACATATCCTGCTAGAAGAAGGTTTTTAAAAGGAGGCAGGACCGAAATAATTTTTAAAAAGTAATTAATAAATAACATAAGAAAGAAAAGGGTAGGTGGGTCATGAAAAATACAGATAGTAAAATGGTTCTCAGCTAATCCCACTACCACAAGCAGCCTTAGGAGAGCAAAGTCACATAATGTCATGTACGTGGTCGTTGTCTGTACACAGACAGCACTTCAGAGTTGCAGCCAAGAAAAGAATAGGATTCGTGGACACGTGGACATAAGAATACTTAGAGAACAGATGAGCTGCCTAATGTAGTCCTCATTTACTTTACTGTATAGTTTTTGAGTACTCCAATAGAGTTCCTTAAAAATGACAGGAAACTCTTCAGAAATCATTTAAGTACCTGTAGGATACATAAACCAGTATATATGAGTTTGTTCAGACTGGTAGAATTAAGAGTATACTTCATATGGATGTCTTTCCATTGTAAAGAAAACAAAAAAGAAAAAGAAAAAAAAAAAAAGAAATATTCATCCTAGATTGTGGAAAAGGAATTGCACAGGAATATGAAATATTCATGACTCTCCTCCTTTGAACAAGTGTGGTTAAACCAGTGAGCTAATGTATACAGATAAGCCAAACAAAATGTATATTACTGAAGAATTAAAACGTAAAGGAAGGTACTATATATATCACAGATTCACAGAATCACAGAACAGTAGGAGTTGGAAGGGAACTCTGGACATCATCTGGTATGTATGACAGAATCATAGAATTGCAGAATCACAGAATAGCAGGAGTTGGAAGGGACCTCTGGAGATCATCTAGTCCAACTCCCCGCCAAAGCACGTTTGCCTACAGCAGGTTGCACAGGACTGCATCCAGGTGGGTTTTTAATATCTCCAGGGAAGGAGAATCCACAAACTCTCTGAGAAGCCTGTTCCAGTGCTCTGTCACCCTTAATGTAAACAAGTCTTTCTTCATATTGAGGTGGAACTTCCTGTGCTCCAATTTGTGCCCGTTGCCCCTTGTCCTGTCACTGGGCACCACTGAGAAGAGCCTGGCCCCATCCTCTTGACACTCACCCTTTAGGTATTTATAAGCGTTGACAAGGTTCCCTCTCAGTCTTCTCTTCTCCAGGCTAAAAAGCCCCAGGTCTCTCAGCCTTTCCTCATAGGAGAGATGCTTCAGTCCCCTAATCATCCTAGTAGCCCTCCACTGGACTCTCTCCAGTAGTTCCCTGTCTTTCTTGAACTGGGGAGCCCAGAACTGGACACAGTACTCCAGATTTGTCCTCACCAGGGCAGAGTAGAGGGGGAGGACAACCTCCCTCGACCTGTTGGCCACACTCTTCTTAATACACCCCAGGACACAGCTGGCCTTCTTGGCCACAAGGGCATATAGCTGGCTCATGGTCATCTTGTTGTCTACCACAACTCCCGGGTCCTTTCCAGCAGGACAACCCCCAGCATATACTGGTGCATGGGGTTATCCCTCCCCAGGTGCAGGACCCTACACTTACCGTTGTTGAGCCTCATTATGTTCCTCTCTGCCCAGCTCTCCAGCCTCTCCAGGTCTCGCTGAATGGCAGCACAGCCTTCTGGTGTGTCAGCTACTCCTACCACCTTAGTATCATTAGCAAACTCACAGAGGATGCACTCTGTCCGTTCGTCCAGGTCATTGATGAATATGTTGAATAAGACCGGACCCAGTACTGACCCCTGGGGAGCACCGCTAGTCACAGGCCTCCAACTAGACTCAGCACCACTGATCACAACCCTCTGAGCTCTGTCATTCAGCCAGTTCTCAATGCACCTCACTGTCCACTTGTCTATCCCACACTTGCTAAACTTACTTATGAAGATGTGGTGGGAGACAGTGTCAAAAGCTTTGCTAAAATCGAGGTAGATAACATCCACTGCTTTCCCCTCATCCACCCAACCAGTCAATTATATCAGTTATATCAAAAGCCATAGCTTGTATTGCAGTAAAATATCCTTTTTGTCCATCTACAATTTGCTGTGAAACTTCCTCTGCTGTAATAAACCTCAATCCTGTTTAAAATACAGATTTAAAAGAGTATTTAAATAATTAGTGCATTTTTAAAGTGCTATTTAGTACTTCCTGAAGGTGTTGACTAGAGTCACCACACTATGGGACAGTGCAATGCGAATTTTCACAAAGACCCTACTAGTTGCCTTTCTTTTTCTCTGAAAATACTAAAAATTGGGTCAGCTTGCATCCTTTCCATACCATGATTGCCAAAACTAAATATCATCCCTGTATGTCTGTGAGTTTACTCCCTGATTACACAATCCAATATCCCATCCCACGCCAGCCACCACTTGCACTATGTATAACAAAGAAATACTAGGTTCAGTCACCTGTCAATTAGGAATAAGAGACACCCTTAATCTATTTCACGGGGCTACAGTTATCAGTTCATCACCAAATTATTGTCACCCTGAGCTGGATTTCAGTCTGTGGCTTATATAACTGCACATAAGTGCCCTTGCAACTAAGTAACAAGTTGAGTTTCCTATCACTGGTAGGAATTAAAATGAGCTTCCAAACTCTATTATATAAAGTTATACGAGAATTTTTTCTCATTAGACGAGTCCTCAATGTATCAGTGTTCTTGCTTCCTTCCATACAAGCCCTTAAACACATCTTTCAAGTTACCTTGGTTAAAAATAAACATCTTTGTTAAATTACATTTTTGGATATGATGAAATGCTTTACATGTTCACAACTAAATATGAAAAAGAATCTCTGTCTTTCCTTGTTATTCTATACCACGTGCCATATCTGGTTACTCATGCCTCCTTCTTCAGCTGTCATTTCCTCAAATATCTACACACTTTTCTTTCATTCCCCTGACTTTAGCTGGCAAGCTATTAAGAAAGTAGAAATCATCAAGATGCTACTGCACTGCAGGCCAGGCACCTTTTGAATGTTGCAGTTCTGGTTCTTGTAACTGTAGATAAACATGGCAGAACTAAGGAAGGAACAAAGTGTGAGTGGTGGTACATACGTCTTCCACAACAGAAGAGGTTTAGCAGGTGATACCTCTTCAATCCAGGAAAGAGGTAGTTGAGGAAGAATCTGATGGAACTTAATGAAATCCTATGCAGCAAGGAGAAAGAGGCAGAAAATATATTGTGAAACTTGCTGCTCTGCGATGTTGTGAGGGCCAAAAGGATAATTGGTTTTGGAAAGAGATTGCAGGGCTACATTGGAAGACAGATATATACATTTTACATCACTATATATACTGTTGGCTATTAAACATCATGATAAAGATATATCAGTGATAAAATGTTGACTGCTGGAAACTGGCAAGGTGTGTCAGCAGTGAGATTGTTCTTTTTTTGTCTTCATTATGGTATTGTTTTGCTAGGGACAATATTAGCCACTATCAGGCCAGAAGGTGGACCTTTGGCCTAATCCAGTTTGGTCAGTCTTGTACTGTTGCGAATCACCTACCGCTTTTTCTTCACAGAGCCCCCATATCTGACTGAATGGTCGTGCCAGGTCATGTCTGCTTCTTTAAGGACTATTTGGCTCAGTCGTTAATGCCAGTAGCCTTTCCCACTGGACCCTTTAGGAATCCTGCTTCCACTGATTTTTTTATTTTTTTTTTCCTTTTTCCTGCTCCCACTCATCCATGCTAAAGTTAATTTATGCCAGCTAAAATAATTCCAGTATTTTAAAAACATGTGAACTGTGTTATGTAAACATGTGAATATGGCCCTGTTTGTGTTCCCCTGAGGCCTGGCCTGCTTGTAACAGAAAAACAGGCAGAGTAAAAATTGCATCCTGTTTCTTTTGTGGGTGTTTTTTTTTTTTTTTTTTCACTCTAGTCACAGTAAGAAAAACTGTATTTTTTGAACTCTGCAAAAAAGATACTTTTTTTTAAAATGTGGGGGTTTGGATGTTTTCAAGAGAATAATGTTTACACTCACAAAGAAAAAATGTCGTTTTGACTGTCTGCTACTATCTGCAAGGTATTACAGAAAAAACAGAGAGAGGAAGGACTATTGGCTTTCAGATTTCTTCGGTTTTATTTGTAGTACTCTATTTGCTTAGTCCAGGCAGAAATGTGAGTACTTAAGCAAAGGTTTCCTGTGGTTTCAAAAGTGGAATCCAATATACTCTAATGCACATCTCTATTGGAGCTTCTGTCATAATAAGGTTGATTCACTTATTCAAACTACCCTTATTCCCAACTGTACTTTCACTAGAAATAGATCCTAATCGCTGTCAGTTCCCTCGGGACTTAGAAAGCTGAAGCAATACAAAAGTGTGTATAAGTTTTAGATAATGTAGTCACATTTTTCTAATCATATTTCTAATTTCACTAGCTTGTTACACAAAAGCGCTGATTGGGGAACAAGATTATAAAAGCCTAAGAGATAATACTGAATCACTCACACACCAGAATGTAATAATTGTAGTGTTGCTTAGAGAGCTGGCATAAAAACACAATGAATCCCCAAAGCGGCATTTGCAGGATACTTTTAAAGAGGAACAAATAATGCCCAAGGGTGGGGCATGGGGAAGCTTGTACAAAACCAACGATTTCTACAATAATTAAAATATTAATCAAGCCATTGATTCCCTTCTCCATCCCTCAATACACATAATATTTCAGTTGGAACAGGGAAAGGACCTTTTGTCAGGAAGGACTGTTCTCGTGCATATCTGAAATAAAGAAAAAACAAGTGTACTGTAGCTGAAAAACAGATGCCTTTTAATGAAGGCAATGCCTTTCTAGTTCTTGTTTTTACATGCATCTTAAAAGAATTGGAGTAACTTCGAAGTTTTAAAAAAATCAGTGCATTCTGATTTCTGAAGACTGCCTAAGAAGATAGAATAAAATGCCATCTTTGATAGTTCTGTATGTATTTTTTCACAGCTATACTGAAGGGAACTACTATGTATTGAGAAGGGGGTTGGAGACAGTCTCTTTGTGTCTTGGTTTTCAGCATAAGACTGTGAAACGCTTACTGGATTGGTCGCAATTTTCCTCATTTTCCATGTGCGACGAGGCATGCGTTAAAGGATGTGATGGATCTAGCATGCCAAGTTATACAACGGTGAGGATGCACAGTACTGTGTCGCAACTGGAGGACATCCCTTGGGTCCCTTCTAGTGTGAAACCCCCCAAGAAGTTACAGGGCTCAGGAGCAATAGAGAGCAGGAAACTCTCCTCTCCCACCACCCTCCCATTCCAGGCACAGCCGATCACCAGATTAGGAGATCTGATGACATTTACAAGTGCTATAGTGGTCACAGTGCTGCAGAGGCGCTGCAGCACTGTGCTGAAAACCTATGAGCAAGACCTCAGCTCTGGGAGAGTCTGAGGCAAAACCATGTGCACAAGGGCATGGGGCTTGTGTCGAGTGCACAAGCTCGGGGAGGTCCATCCTCAGAGCCATGTTCCTGAGCCCAAGCTCTCACAGCGGCAGGATGGGATCAAAGCATCAGCAGTCTCTTACTACAAAATGAAAAATCCTTCTGCCTTTCCATATAGCAAAGCAAAGCCTGAAAATACAATCTGAGCGTGTCTGTCTGGAGCTGCTGATACCATTAGTTTAATTATTAAAATACTCAGAGCATTGGCAGGCTACTTGAGCAGTTGAAGGTGTTATCACTTAGGACAGACTCATAGCAGTTCGACCTGATGGACACATGTGGGAACTGGCAGGTTAAAGCAGAAACCCAAGTAATGCCTTTTTATGGGGCCAGTACATTTCCAACAACAGAAGTAGACTCTTGAGGGCAACTAGACTTTCCAGGACTTATCTGCCAAAACTCTAAACTGACTTAGAAACTGTTTTGATTAAATCAGTGCAACGGCATCAGAGCAGGGACTCTGACTGCATTAAGAACCTCCTAAAAACTGGTGGTGTAAAGGTGGGCTTTGTAGGAGGTAGTTTGAACCAAGCTGCTAGGCTACATCAGGGGTACTGAAGTCTCACACTTCCAGTCTGCCTCCTTTGTTCTGGGGCAATATTGCCTAGAAGAGAGGTGAAACCTAATAACTAGAGACAGCATCTTAAAGTGCTGCATCCACTTCTTTATATAATATTTGTCTACAATTAAATATCCTTAAAAAAAATCAGGCCATTACTTCTATGTCTAGTGAATAAAGTAATTATTTATTTCCATCTTTTTATATGAAGACAGATGTCATGTTCAGACTTCTCTGGACAAATGGACATTTTTTAACCACCTCTGAACTCTTTGCCCAGGCTCTGTAGTTAGCTGCTGCTCTATGAATGGCCAGAATTTCCAAGAAGTAAATAATAGAGCCGTGAGATGTACGTCATGGTCTGCTTTGTCCTACTACACTCACAACATGCCTGTGTTAGTGAACATTTGCCTCTGGAAGTATTCCATGGGGTCCCTGATGTATGCAAAACTCACTGTTGTGAATCAAATAATAGAGGTTTTGGGATTTTTTGCCAAATCAGAAAACTTTGTCCCCCAAATTACAACACTTAAAGGCAGACCTATTGGTAAGTTTGGAGTCTTTTCCACGAATGAGTATTTGCTGTTCCAAAATAAGATTGACTGTTCAGACTTTTTGATACAGTCTGGTGAGCTAAAAATCATGTTTCAAAATCAAAACAGAGATTCTCATATAATTATTACACTGTAGGAATTAGGTTTAAGAAGTAGATGACAAATACCCCAACGTTTCTAATAGAATTGCAGGAGGTGACCAACCTTGAAACTCAGTTCATGGTGTGTAATTGCCTTGGCAAGGCTCGAAGTGGCAAGAATGTACATTTTCTTGTACCATACAGGAACGCCTTGAATTCATGATTTTCCTACATCTACACAAGCAGCACAGTGCATGGAATAGTTAGGTGAAGTTCCTTTGAAAAAGGAGAAAGAAACCCTTTCAATGTTCTTTTGTCTCCACGTATAGCCTTTATGACCTACTTGCACACCACAAATGTAATAAAATCAAAATCTTCACAGATAAAGTGCTGACCTGTCTCTTTCATAGTGCAGTAAAAGAAATAATCAGTAATTTTACTCTGAGCCTTCATTATACCATTTGTATGGATCTCTCCTATATAGCAGTTAGACTAATTGCCATAAATTTTTCAGACAACCGGTTTGCATTATCTTCTGTATACAATGTAGAGAAAACAAACAGATTGCATCTATACAGACAGGAAAAAGGCTGTTATTTCTGTAGCTTCAGCAAGATTTGAAAAATGTATAGTGTCTCTCACAGGATTTGGTGCTTTGTACACAGTAATTGTTGCTTAAACTTTTCAAGAATAAATGTTACTATAAAAATTCATATATGTTTAAAGGTATAATAAATTAAAAATATTATGTTTTCAGAAATCTAGAGGCTATTCTTAAAATGCATTTTTCATCTGTGTACCAAAATCATAGAGGACTTACAAGAAGGAATGGTTTATGTTTGTCCTGTTTTGAACAGTAGGAAGCTATTCTCCAAGATATGCTGAGATCAGTGATACTGGTACATAAAAAATGAGAAAAATGAAAAAAAATCCTATTAGTTTCAAGGTAGATTAACAGTTACAGTAAGACATGTAAAATATTCCACTTTCACAATGTTAAGGTGCTGCAAAAACAATGAGAATATAACAGTAAAGAGAAAATTAAAGTACTTGTGGCTTGGACTTCTCACCATATTGAAGACAATACTCATTTGAACATATTGGAAGTCAAGTGACAAAGAAAATGAAAAATGAGAGCACTGCTATCATTGGTATTTAAATGTGCATTGCAGATAGATACTGTGACTGCCATGAAAACCTACAGACTCCAATGAAGTCCCAGACATTGGGTATGGAATGATTAACATGGCACTGTGTAAGCTGACATTAGACAGTTCCCAAAGAAGACAGTGTTACTTGGCACTGGCTGTCACATCTTTCCCATAAGTTGGTAATTGCACTCTTGTTCTGCAGATGTGTACAGAGGGGTACCGAGGGTATGTAGTGCTGTTTGAGATATCTATGCTTTACTTCTTTTATCATGGAGAAATAAGTTTTCTCAGAGTGTGTTAGGCAATGGAAGACATATTTTCTACTACGTTAGGCTGTGTTTATGCAACCTGCAGCCTGTTTTCATGATTGTAGGAAAATTGTTTAATGTATTCTGATGCTTCATTGGACTAGGCCTGCTTACATGCTCACTCTCTTAGAGCATACCTGAAGAGAAAATGACAGAATTCTCTAATGATCTGTAATTTCTTCAATGTCTTATTGAGGCAGCCAGCTGTTGGGAAGGCTAAAGAAGAACCAGCACATGAACTGGCTCTAATTTCAATTTCCGGTTGCTTTAGATCTCCTAGATGAACTGTACTAACGTCTGTGTCACTGAAGTTCCTGGATTTGTCACCACATACAAAGATTTTATGCCATGAATGAAGTTTTTTTTGGAACTTGTTTCTGACCAGAGCTAACAGAAAAGGATATTCAAGCAATGTATGTACAATAAAACTTTAATGGAACTTCCAGTTTTCTATTTTTTTTTTTTTTTTTAGTTTTTAGTTTTGACTATACTTAGACTATGTGGATTTACTACAGATTGAAAATCTGCATCAAGTAAGGGTTTCTCACTAGTCCAGAACAACTCCTTGCTTCCTCAAAAAACATAAAGATTTGGAATAATCTGCTGGAGATTGGAGTTCCTGCCTTGTTGCTGGTGAGCAGACAGCAGTTCAAGGAAGCTCCCCTTGCTAATGGAGAAAGTATTGGAAAAAAATACATCCTACTTAATTTTATCCCACAGCTTCTGGCCTTCCCTTGGCAAGAATATTGATATTTAGAAATACATAAAGTAAGCAGCAGAACTTCAGCTGGGCTGAAGACATATCCCTAAGGATCACTTCACAGACCTCCAGGCTCACCAGGTGCAGTTAATTGCTCAGGCTGAAGGAGTCTCTGTTATTTCACAGTGAAAAGTATTCGGTGGATGTACACAGAACTCCCCATATCTTTCTAAAGCTGGGCCAGGAATTGTTGTTTCTCATTTGGGATTGTGCATTCCTACAGATACTGTTAGGGGTTTCCAAATCCAAGACCCCAACAGAGGATAGGCTGCTGCAGCTTCAAGCCTCCAGCTCCAACCAATAGAGTGGTTGAGCATATATTTCGTGCAGGCCCACATCCATAAAAGCATGTATACAGCCCATATACACAATGTGAATCTTCCAGCAACTGGGGTCAGACACTCAGTCTGCCCAGTAGCTGTCCCTGGATCCCAGTCTCCCTAGTTGCTGGCATCTGGGCATGCCACCCCTAGAGCCCACAGCCCCACTCCAGCTGCAGGTGCAAACCCTCACACACACATACACACACACTGGGTGTAACCAGGTTTAGACACACAGGTCATCTAGCAGCCGCCCTGCTTCCTCACCCACCGCCTCCCACAAAGACGTACACAGAAGCACAGATACACACAAAAAAGGAGTCTCTTAGTTGACCCCCAGGCTCCACTGTCTCCTTGGCAGTGTGCCAAGGCCCACTGGTCCCTCTGGTAGCCAGCTCCTCCAGTTGTCTCTCTCACAGAGATACACACACAATCACAGGCTGTCCCAGGTACCCCCACGATACGCATACCCTCCAGTTGCTCCAGGTGCTGGTGCACAGTTCCTGTGACCCTTGGTTCTGCTTCAGTGGCTGCACTCAGACCTCCATGCACACACATATGCACTCACACAGATGAACACAGAGCCCTCACACAGGAAAACAAGTAAAAATGAAGTTTAAAGAGAAGCCAGGACTGACTGCAGGCACCAGGCACAGGGCATGGCCAGACAAGTGTGCTGACCTGCCAGCTGTTCACACTCAAGTGTTCGCTTTTATCCTGTTACCCTTTACTTTCCCACAGTTGATTCTTCCCGTCCCTCTCTTTCCCCCACCTTAGACTCCTCCCTAAACATTCTTTAGCGAGTCTTGTGTAATCTTACCAAGCACACAAGAAGAAGCTCATAACCGCCAGCAGTGATCCCTCAGCCTGTAGGTGATCTCAGGACAGGCTCTCCCACTGACTCATAGTTGTGGGTGTCACCCTTAACCCATGGGGCTGATGTCCTCCTGGGATACCGTGGGACAGCCAGGTCAGAGGTTCGTGTCCCTGACTGAGTTATTTGCTTCCTCTTGCCTGGTGTTGTGCCTGTCTGCTCCTTTGTGCCTGGGCAGATGAACCTTCAATCACACATCTAACAGATACGTCAGGCACTACTGACTATGCCACAAGGGAAATCGTCTCTGGCATCTCCCATGGTTGCTCCAGGAGAGTCTGGGGAGGGAAATGGCCAGAACACCACCACCTGCTGCAGCAAACAACGAGCAGGAACACCCAGCCTGCTCTGAACTGAATCAGTCTTGCCACTAATTCAGATCACTTCTCCACTTTATCGTGCCCAATCCCTAGTTAATAGCCTGATTAGTGCCAGGGACCGTGGAAGACTTCTCAAGGTTCTGCTGGCTGTCATCTGCCTCAATAAGTTGTTATTGAACCATCATGGTGGTTCAATATGAACCATGAATTGATTGAACCATCAATCACAAATCACTAGAAAGTGGGCAAACATGATACTTGAAGAGAAATGAAACTGAGTATTTTTCCCCTTGCATTATTCTGTGGCCATTTCAGTTACACTTTACTTCTTCACATAGTGGTGTACTAATTCTCACCACACTTTGTGCAATCAGTTACCGAGAAACACTTCCTCATCCCAAGAGCTGAAAGAGACCCTTTGCAAAGGACTTAATATCTCTCTACTTATAACAACAGATGCAAAAAACAATGGACGTTTGGCCTGCTACACTGGAAGTTGCTAGAGTTTCTGCAGAAAACACCAGGAGGAACGGTGGACATTGATAGGAAGAGCACAGATCAATTCATGCTAATGAAAATAGTGGGTATGTTGACCACTATTTTCATCAGCAAGAACTGAATTGTACTTATGCTAAGGATGAGTTTTAACAGGTTAGGACAAGGGAAAGGTAGTATACCAAGCAGCATCGCCTGTTGCACTATATGCACTTCAAGTTATATGACAATGTAGGTCCTGCATCAAAAACCGAATTCTATCTGTTCCCCATGGAGTGGATGGGAGATATGCTGAAAAGCAGATTATTTACTCAGCTTCTGTTTGTTTGAATCCAAATATATCTGCATGACTATGTAATCATTCCTGTGGTCCCAGCTTAGCCACAGCATGTCTGACAATTAACCACATTTTCGCTTCTCCACTCTCTTGACACTAAACCTTACTCCAGACTTTCCTCAGGTAATGTTTATAAAATGGTGGGCAGTAACTAACAGGAAAGAGACAATAAAAACCTGATTCTTAGGTCTTTTCTCTGTTGTCACTGGCTTCCTAATCCATTTCGGAGCAAACCCAAACAAGTAACAGAATAGTGAGGGTAATTATCAAATTTTTGCTTGTGACGTGATGTGTTGTTTTACAATGTTCAGTAAGTGCTTTGCTTGCAAGCGTTACTAGTATCAAGTCCATGGCAGATCTGGGCACAGAACTCGGGGATCATTTATTTAACTGTGGGACAATTAGATATCCACCACAACTGACAAAAAACTACTAGCAATCACAGTTGAAATAAAATATGTGCTTTTGTTTGGGGGGCTTTTTGTAAAATTTCAGAAACATGTTATCAGTATATACCTGGTGGGTTTCACAGAGAATAAATATCCTAATTCTCCAGCAACAACAACATTAAGAGGTGTAATTAAGAGATAATTAAAGGGAGTATTTAAGTATTATATATGATTCCGTATAAATGTCCTTCAATGTTATTTAAAATATTGGGGGGGTTGGACTGTTTTTTTCAAAATATAATAAAGATATATAGCGAAAAATAAACTCTTGAGCTACGTAAATTAGCCTATTTTGATTTGTATTTGAACAAGAGTATACAGACGGAATTTAACAAACCTGATTCACTCTCTCAGGACAGAATACAAATTTAATTCATTAATTGCTTTTTGCTTTATTTACAGGTTAAAACTCCACAGAGACACATCATTTTACATCGAGGAGATCCTGATTGCATGGCTATCAATCAGTGTTACAAATTAGTTAAGATACGAAAATTGCTTTTTTTTTTTCTCCACCTTGATGAAAATATTCAGCCAGAATAAATAAATCAAAACATACATGATCTGCTCTGTGTAGTGTGACTTACAGCTGTCAGCGTCCTCAGAACAAGCAGGACACTCAGTTAAAGATAAATTAGTCTTCAGCCAGCTGGCAATGAATGCCTGGCACTTTCTGGTAGCTGTGTGCACTTTGTGGAGTGCTGTACCTGACTGAGGTTGTTGAATACTTATCCTAACTTTCCTTTTTAAAACAGATGTTTTTTTTTTTTTCCATAGGGGCAGACTTATTTGCAGCTGATGCTCAGTTTTGCTTGGACTTCAGCTGAACAAATTTTGCCCCGACCCACGTTGAACTATGGCATTGATTTTACTACCCACAAAAAGATGAATAAAAGATGAATTTTGGCTTTGTTAAATTTTAGCCAATCAAAGTTCAAAAGATCACAGGATTACAACAGAGATGTAGTAATAGAAATATAGAAGTAAAGAAACCAGGGCAAACTCTGAGCGGAAGAGTATGTTTGCACATGTAGTCTGCAGCCTTTTAAATGTAATGATACTTCAAATTAATCTGCAGGTAATCTGGACTTTTGTATAACTGACACTGACCAGCAACAGGAGCAGAAACATACCAATGGTAGAAAAGCTTCGGATAACAGAAGTCAGACTAAGTGGAATGGGAGAAGATAGGAAAGAAGAAACTCTACTTTCTAATATCCATGTGCGTAAACTGCACTGCTGCTGATCTGTTCAGTTTTACTATACAACAGTGCATATGAGTGTATGATACCCAAATATAGGTACAAAAAGGAGAATCACAATGTTTCTGAAATCACATAGCAGCCCACAGGCAGTCAGAGACATGCAAAAGCATACCTAAAGCAGGGCTTTACACAAAGAATGCTCAGGATATAGTAAAGGCAGGAAAGATTCCACCAGAGGCTTTTCAGGAAAGGGCACAAAAATCATGAAATGTGTGATGTTTTCCTTATGTGTAATAATGTGTAATGTGTATATCATAGAAATCAGCAAAATTATGAATGATCTGGAAAAAGCAAATATGGAGTGTCCATTCAGTGGTTCATAACAAAAGAGTGGAAAAGGAATCAGAAGAAATTATCAAGCAGATGTTTAAAAATAGATGAAAAGTAGTAGGTTTTTTACCCACATGTAACTGCACTTTGAAGTTCATTACCAAGAAAAGTTGTGGAGACCAAAAGTATAAATGGATTCAAAAAACAATTAGACAAATTAGTGGAAAATATTTCCGTAGGGAATACAAAGACCTGAGGTCCAGATGCACCTTCCGGTTCTCGAAAACTCTAAGCTGCATCATCCCATTCACATCCTGTTTTAAGTCTTTAAAAGTCTCCTATTAATTACTGGGAGAGATGGAGTTTTGCTTCAACCCGTAGATTCTTATATACTGGGGCTGCTGTGGTTTGAATATGTCATACCGGATCCTGTAAGAAAATGCTTTTACTATCAGTAAGAACACTATTATAGCATTTAAAAAGTGACCTCAGGATTTAGATGCCATTGTGCCAAACAAGAAATGAAACCTCTTCTTAAACCACAGATCATAAGCTTTTCTTTAACAATGGGACATATTTTACTTAACCACATACAAATATGGCAGGGGCAGTTATCAAAAAATTTACTCACAAATAATTTGTCACCCTGGCTTTGCAGTCTCACACTTCCAGGGACAAGAAAATAACCAGCTTAGTTTCAATGTCACAGGCATCTGAAATGGGAGTAACAAGTTGTACAAATGCTGAGAACTCCAAATTAGGTGCTTGAATTTATTTCAGTTTTAATAAATCAAAGTTCTTGCTAGCAGCTCTGAGACAGAATTTTAAAAAGGGTGTTATTCCTTTTTCAATGTAGACTCCCTCCCCTTTTGAAATAAGACTGCGTAAATTACAAATGGAGGTCTTCTGGGGCAGCGCTGACTGTTATACTAAGAGCACATTTTAACTAGACTTGTCAACAGGTTGAGATCAGCAATTTTTACAGGCATATCACTTCTCTTGCTATACAGCTGGCATAATAATTTCCTTCACAGTTGGAAAAGTATTTAATATTTCCTTCGGTGAAATAAACTGTGCCTATTTGAAATGAAACCTTAGGTGTCCTTAATAATATGACCTTTAAATTGCAGTTCCTTTTTGACTACACCGGTAGTATAAAATAGAAGATGAATTCTACTACATGCCAGGAGATGAGTACAGAGATGCTAATTTTCAGCTTTTCTCTTCTTGTAACAGTTGTGTATTAAGAAATATTATCTCTCCCCCTTCTCCAGCCAAGATTAGCATTCTGTTCAGAATCAGCCCAGATCACTTGCATAAACACCACGTTACTCCATTGCACCAAAGTGACTGAATAGCAGATTATTCAGTCCAGAGGAAATATTATAAGCATGCTTTATGTCTGTATAGATCTAGATACTTCAGATGTGGAAGAAGTACCAGTAGATGGTGCTCAAGAATATATTGCATAAACAGCTATGCCTTGGTCAAGAACAGAGAGGAAGTAATGGATAATGCCTTTCTGAAGCAACCTTCCAACAGAGCAGTAACCTTAGCTATTTCAAAACACTCAAAACAGACTCCCTTTATACATGACGGAGAAAAGAGAGCAGTACTAGCAAAGTCTTAATTTTTTCCTAAGGTGGACACTTCAAGGGTTTTTAGGCTGTGTTGTGTGCAGCATAACACCTATGTGCAGAGCAGTTCACACCAAACTCTTGAGAAAGTCTACACTGGCTTCCCTCCCCAGGAGGACCACAGACAGAGACCTGGATTGTCCTATACCTCATTAATTTTTGGCTACTGTAAAACCTCTTTTGTTTGATGGGGGGCCATCATTATCGTAATTCTGAAACCTCTATCAGAATGCAGAGATCGGAAAACATGCAACAAAAAGATGCTTCAAAGTCAAAGAAGCTCAAAGGACTTTATGATCATCTTTCTGATGCAGTACTCCATTTATTTCGGCTGTTCTTTGGACATATATGGGTTCTGATGTCCATATTCTTACGTGGAAAAAAAAAAGTTAATGGAAACTTTGAATATTTCCTTATATCTTCAGTGACGTAAGTGTATTTATATGTATGCATATAAAGTTCCTTCATTTTGCTGAGTTATACCGTTTAAAAAAAAATTAAGAAATTCTAGCTCAAACATTTCTAATAGGAAAATAGAATGGAATTGTTTGCTTGACTAATCTCTTTTACTTGGCATTGCCGTGGGATATTTGACACTTGGAGCAAGATGTTGATTTGGCATTCTTCCTTATTGTAGTAAAAGACTAGGAGCAGGATTCTGTTTAAAGGAAAATCACACTGGGAACCATTCATACCTGGCCTCTTGTGGAATAGATAGTAAATTGAAATTCTGTGTCTGCTGGTATATTTGCCTCCTCTTACAGAATCCTTTCACTTAAGCCTTGTTGCAGCCTGATGAGATTCATGAAGGAAATCCCTAGAACAATGTTTACAGTGACCTATTTATGGATTCTTTCTATACTTTTGAATTGAATGTTACAAGGTGATTTTCCTGCTTTCCATTGACTTGAAACACAAAGGTGATTTCTGCCCCAGTAATATCAAGTATGTTTCATAAGGAATACTAATACTGTCGAGATTTCATTAAATGCACAGATCTGTAAAGGTTTTCCTTGCTTATTGTTATGAATCATTATCTGGTGGCCTCTATAGTAATATATGCAAATAGTATTGCAACCTTTGCAACAGAAAATCTCTCTCTTGGTGGCTCCACCCTGTCAGAGTCTTCCAACTAAGCATTACTGGTGGGAATTTAAAGACAGAAACTAATTACAAGCTTGAATTGTTTCACCAGTGTGCTGCCATGTTTGTCACATCACTTTCAGCTTCAGTGCTTGCTGTCATTTGTCTCTCAAGAAGTATTAGATTCCAGTAATCTTACAAATATGTAAAAAACATGTATTTGGAGATGCCTTTCTGGAAATTAGAATTCTGATGGTGGGTCATGGCCAGGGGAGACCTATTCAGTTTTTCAAATCTTTGAATGAAAATAATTCCTTTGAAATGTGACACCACCATCAGTGGACACTGAGACAGAAGAAAGGAAGGAAGAGAAAAAGGCCAGCTGGCCTGTTGCAGTGTCTGCTCTTAGCACCAAGTAGTTCTTTTTCGACATTCTGTGAGAATTAGGTCCATTCTTTTTTAAATACATACCTGTCATAGACTTTAAAGCTCCAAAAGGTTTAGATATGTCTAAACATATGGCTTGCTTAGCTTCTGCTCAACAGGCAAACTTCAGCTCTGCCATTTACTTTGACACAGTTAATTTTTATGTCACCATTAGTGCACGTTGCTTGAATTATAATCCCAACCTAAAAAGTGATTTTTAAGGAAACATAATTCTGGGGCTCCAACTTAGTTTTTCACCCAGTAATTTACAGCTCAAAACTTCTCTAATATGTGTTTCAAAGGCAGAGAGGGAAGGGCTGTTCCTCTCCATTGTCCCTTGTTAATTTCTTTTTCCATTTTGCCTGTGTTTCTTATTACATAGATTCCACAGACTCAGCCTGAAGTCTAGAAGACAAATTAGCTTCTTTTTCCTCACAATTACTTAAACAGGATACACCAAACTGAAAGCTAGATTAGTTTAAAACTTTTTTGTATTTTGTTAATGAATCATTCGCAGTCTGTTTCTAACATTTTAAATGTAGATTTTGTCATTCTTGTCTGGACAGACTTTCAATTTTAAGGTCTGCTCATTGTGATTATTTCCTAATTTTGATTGTGAGTTCCAGTGATATTGGCACTGCTCCAGAACTCCATGTCCAACACTTTTTCGTGGAGATAAGCACAGCAATAAATTATTCTATGATATATTATTATCCTTTACTTGGAATTCTTGAGGCCTCATCTGGTGTCCTGTGTCCAGCCTTGGTTTCTGCAGTACGAGGGAGATAATGCAAATGCAGCAAAAGGCTCCTGAGAGGATTTACAGAGAAAAGAAAGCTACACCCGTCTCAGAGGTCCTTCATCCATGCAAGGACAAGAAGCAAACTCCCCAAAGGAAATTCTTGCTGGATACAAGGAAAAAGATGATTTCACAATGAGCATGGTTATGCCCAGGAACAGGATCCCAGAGAGAATTTGGATCTTAATTGCTGGAAATTTTAAAAACTTAACTGGATACAGCACTGGTTAACCTGCTATAACTTCAAAGTTGTCCTTGTTTTCAGCGGTGATTAGACTAAATGATCTCCAAAATTCCTTTCCCTCCTAAATTATTATGTCAGTCAAATGACTACTCTTTCTAATTTTTCCCCTCAGATTTCCCCTATTTCAATCCCTCTTTCCCTTCCTCAGTCCTTTCCCTTTCCTTCTCGTCTGGTTCTTCATTTGCTCCCTGCTTTTGTTAAGCATTGCTTCATTTTTTTTCTTTTCTGTTGCTTTTGTCATCTTTCTACAACACTCCATTTACCTGTAAAACCTCTATGGTGCAGGCAGTGAAGAAAACCATCCAGAGAAAAACACATGACAAAAATATAGGGAGGCTGATTAAAAGGATGTACAGGTCTCTTTTATTCCCTTCAGTTATGCAGACATCACTTATACAGTAGCCTGTGGGTCTGGCTACTTCTCTTCCACATTTGCTTCTCTCCTGTACTTCACAGGTGCCCTTTTCCTACCTTTGGTACCCTGAACCTCTCTGCCCAATAGTCCCCATATCTAACCCCTGTACCCATCCTGACATTACTGTTATACCTTCTTCACTCAGCTTTTATCTCTGTCTCCTTTCTTCCTCAATGTGTTCCCCCTTTTGGCTCCTTCTTTTAAAGGCCCCAATTTTAAGTTTTCTGGCTCATCAAATCTTACTGAATTTCAGAAATTTTTTTTCACCAGCTTTGCAGTAGTCAAAAATTCCAGTCAACTTTTGCAGTTTTTCAACTAAATTTTCCATGCCAGAATTCCACTATGAGTCTGTGTGCTTTCCCAAAACCTTATGACAATTCCAAATGTGATCATTTTTTCATGGAAAAAAAAAAAAAAAGTGACCATATCACTTGCAGAAAAAACAGCTCAGCAAAATTTCAATGCATAGGATGGAAGACCAGAGCTTGAAAAAGTTAAACTTTTTCAATTAAATAGCAGTTATAATTTGTTATCAATAGCAAAACAACGTATTTTCTCATTCTCAGAAACGGCCAGAATGTATTTATGGAAATGTAATGAAGAAAAGTTGCCTCAAGGCAGACACCTGGCATGGAAAAGTGAAGCAAGAATAGTTAACCTCTGTAAAGTCTATAAATAGTTGAAAACTGTGTGTTGAATATTAAGGTATTGAATAGAGAAGACATTTCTGATTTTGTTTATAATATATAGTTGCCTACTTTTATTAATATTCAAATGTAATATGGTGTTTCGAGATTTATTGTTAATTTTGTACTGGACACGTGCCAAAACTAAGCTTGATCAATGTCTGAAAACACAACTGTTAATTTTCTTTTTCTTGATGTGCTGATACCATTCCAAATTCGGGTTTTGTTATCTCTTTATCTCATGTGATAACTACATTTTTCTTTTTGATCCATTTGACTTCATTCAATCACCTGTCTTTTTTCTAATTCATTTTTACTATGACCTTAATTTTCAATTTCATGTTCATATAAAAAATGTCCACTGACAATAATGTCTTTTCTTCATCTTGGGTTGTCCTATTATTTTCCATATCGTAATTTTCACATTCAACAAGGATACCTTGCAATATTGCTACAGTTATTTTTTTTAGATAAATTTAACCAAGTCCAATGACTAACATCTATATTTTAAATAGCTTAAGCCTTCCTGTTTAAGCTCTTATTATCAACCTGCCTCTCTTTATTTCTTCTATATTTCTGGAATTAATGTTCTGGCAAAATCAAGCACAAAATATGTATTACTATATTTCTCTCAAGTCTCTTTTCACATGACTGAGTGTTCCTCCTTTCAACACTGTAAAAATGCTTTAAAGCATTTCCAGGAATTTGTTGTTCTGGCTTCAAGCTGAGTTTTGACTCTCAATTGGATTAAATCCCAAACCCAAGACAAGGCATTTGCCTTCCAGCATTTTGCTAAAGACTCGCTAAATTCAGGTCCTCTTCTTCTTAATCTCCTCAAATATTGACTGTATCTAACTGTTTGCTAGACATCTAAGGGACAAAAATCACCAAAATTCTCCAAATGCAAAAAACGAATGGTGAGTGACTGTATCATTAATTAGAGCATGAGTGAAGAAATACCTCAATTATTGTTGGTTTTACAGAGAATTACTGAAGTGAAATAATCACTGAAGTCAAGTGGACAAACCCTGAAAATAGAGCACTCTGCCACGGAAATTCGCTATTACTTATTCGTAGTAAATGAGCATAAGAAAAATAAATAGACTGTATCATTTAACTAGGAATGAATGGCCATAGGTAATCCTGGCTAAAAACAGTGTTCATGTGCGGGTACATATGTAGATAAACATATTGACATATGTTTATATGCATATAGGCAGTTGGATTAGATGACCATTGTAGGTCCCTTCCAACTGAAATCTTTTCTCTCTTCTTTTCTCTTCAATTCTCTTCTTTCTCTTCGCTTATCTTCGGCCAGGAGGCCGAGGGAGATGATTCTTCCCCTCTACTCCATTCTCATGAGACCCCTCCTGCGGTGCTGTGTCCAGCTCTGGGGACTCCAGAGTAAGAAAGACATAGACCTGCTTGAGCAGGTCCAGAGAAGGGCCATGAAGATGATCAGGGGCCTGGAGCACCTTCCCTATGAGGACAGGCTGAGAGAGGTGGGGTTGTTCAGCCTGGTAAAGACAAGACTCCAAGGAGACCTTACAGTGGCCTTCAGTACTTCAAGGGGACCTACAGGAAAGGTGGGGAGGGACTCTTTATTAGGGAGTGTAGTGGTAGAACGAGGGGTAATGGTTTCAAATTGAAAGAGGAGAGATTTAGATTAGATATTAGGAAGAAATTATTTACTGTGAGGTTAGTGAGGCACTGGCACAGGCTGCCCAGAGAAGCTGTGGCTGCCCCCTCCTTGGCAGTGTTCAAGATCGGGTTGGCTGGGGCTTTGAGAAGTCTGGTCTAGTGGAAGGTGTCCTTGCCCGTGGCAGGGGGGTTGGAATTAGATCTTTCAGGTCTCTTACAACTCAAACTGTTCCATGATACTATGATTCTATTATATTCTGTTTATTCTATATATCTAAAATACATATGTTCTGATTTGAGCCCACCCAGCCTCACCCATACCCCTACCCATGAGGGATGAGGAGGAGAAAATACAACCAAAAGACTTGAGGATTGAGACAAAGAACAGGGATAGCTCACTCACCAGTTATAGTCATGGGCAAAAGACAGACTCAGCTTGAGGAGAACAATATAAATTTAAAGAACAAACAACCACCACAGAATCACAGATTCACGGGGTCACAGACTGGTAGGGGTTGAAAAGGACTTCTGGAGACCATCTAGTCCAACCCCCCGCCAAAGCAGGTTTGCCTACAGCAGGTTGCACAGGACTGCATCCAGGTGGGTTTTTAATATCTCCAGGGAAGGAGAATCCACAAACTCTCTGAGAAGCCTGTTCCAGTGCTCTGTCACCCTTAATGTAAAGAAGTTTTTCCTCATATTGAGGTGGAACTTCCTGTGCTTCAATTTGTGCCCGTTGCCCCTTGTCCTGTCACTGGGCACCACTGAGAAGAGCCTGGCCCCATCCTCTTGACACTCACCCTTTAGGTATTTATAAGCGTTGACAAGGTCCCCTCTCAGTCTTCCCTTCTCCAGGCTAAAAAGCCCCAGGTCTCTCAGCCTTTCCTCATAGGAGAGATGCTTCAGTCCCCTAATCATCCTAGTAGCCCTCCACTGGACTCTCTCCAGTAGTTCCCTGTCTTTCTTGAACTGGGGAGCCCAGAACTGGACACAGTACTCCAGATTTGTCCTCACCAGGGCAGAGTAGAGAGGGAGGACAACCTCCCTCGACCTGTTGGCCACACTCTTCTTAATACACCCCAGGACACAGCTGGCCTTCTTGGCCACAAGGGCATATAGTTGGCTCATGGTCATCTTGTTGTCTACCACAACTCCCGGGTCCTTTCCAGCAGGTCAACCCCCAGCATATACTGGTGCATGGGGTTATCCCTCCCCAGGTGCAGGACCCTACACTTGCCGTTATTGAGCCTCATTATGTTCCTCTCTGCCCAGCTCTCCAGCCTGTCCAGGTCTCGCTGAATGGCAGCACAGCCTTCTGGTGTGTCAGCTACTCCTACCAGCTTAGTATCATCAGCAAACTCACAGAGGGTGCACTCTGTCCGTTCGTCCAGGTCATTGATGAATATATTAAATAAGACCGGACCCAGTACAGACCGCTGGGGAGCACCCCTAGTCAGAAGCCTCCAACTAGACTCAGCACCACTGATCACAACCCTCTGAGCTCTGTCCTTCAGCCAGTTCTCAGTTCACCTCACTGTCCACTTGTCTATCCCACACTTGCTAAACTTACTTATGAAGATGTGGTGGGAGACAGTGTCAAAAGCTTTGCTAAAATTGAGGTAGACAACATCCACTGCTTTCCTCTTGTCCACCCAGCCAGTCATGCCATCATAGAAGGCTGTCAGGTTGGTCAGGCATGACATCTCCTTGGTGAATCCACACTGACTACTCCTGATAATCCTCTTTTCCTCCACCTGTTTAGAGATAACAGCCAGAATAAGCTGTTCCATCGCGTTTCCAGGGATTGAGGTTTATGCTGACTGGCCTGTAGTTACCCGGATCCTCCTTGTTGGCCTTTTTGAAGACTGGAGTGACATTGGCTTTCCTCTAGTCCTCGGGCACTTCTCCTGTCCTCCATGACCATCCAGTTGTGGCATCATAGAAGGCTAACATTTTGTTTTAACCTCTGCTACCAGCTGATGCAGAACCCCTCAAAGCAACGAAGTCTGCTCTCTCTCTACTGAAAGAGAAACAAAAATAGAAACCATTCAAACAACATACGCCAACTCTGACTTGAAATGATAAAAAATTGTAACAACAGCAATTGATTTGAAAGGAAGAAAGAAGTCACACACATTAAATAACGTTATGATCTGCAGTCTTGGTACCTTTTTGGTGTTATTTTTGTTTATAAACTTGAAAAACCTCCTAATGCATAAAATCAGGGAAATCTATGCTTATTATCTCGGGATAAATTACCATCCACTCTCAGACTTAAGGAGGTGTCCATTTGAAGGGATGGGAGTAGAAGTGGTGTCAGAGACTAATGCTGCTGGATCTCACAAGTCAACACAGAGACGTGTAAACTTATCCAAAGGAGCCATGTGCCACCAGTGCTGTGATTCTCAATTCAAGAATCAATCCATTCTGGAGCACCTTCTGAACACATAGCCCTGTTTATCTTCAGAGATCATTTTATAAAGAGACATTCAGCCAACAACCCCAAATCCACCGCCAAACTAAAAGAACAGGTTTATTGTCCATTTTTCAATTAGATCAACAGCCTGCTAAATGAGATCACAATAGCAGGCCTTTCAACTGCCATTATGAACAAAAATAAAGAATTGATGTCCTGAATTAAATCACCCCTAAAGACTTTGATTCTTCTAAGCCTTGGTCTCTGCAACATTTAAACTACTGCTTTTGTTAGAGACACTGTTGCATTTCCAGGAATTGGCGTGCTACTCCTAAGCCCAGCTTGTCTTTTCTCAGAGCATTGTTTAATTAAATATCTAGCCCCAATATGAAAGACGACCTTATTAATTAAGAGTAAACCCCCTGAAAGTTTAACTTACTAATCTTACAGTTTAGATAAAACTCTTGAACATCAGGAATGTTACTTGATAACATAGAAAAATATATATACGAAAAAATAGATCATTTAGAATCTTTATGGCTTTACTGACCTTATCAAGTTTTGCTAATTTGTGATCTGCTCCTCATCTGCTAAAAATAAAAGGCTATTAGAAAGTCTAAGAACAAACACATACATAGATACAACAGTACCGAAATAAAAGTACTCCATTGAGCAATCTATCTGTAATTGTCTGACTGATATGGTTGAAAGTGCTGACAAGCATGACAACTTTATGACAAAGAACATATATTGCACATTTTCGTGACTATTTGTAGAGGCAAAACTGGACCAAAGTTATGTAGGAACTGAGTAAGATATGGATACGCACCTTAAAGGAATATTGGAAATGTCCTGTGTAGTAGTCAATTCTGAGTCTACAGTGTGTGATTAAGCACATCCATAACTGTTTCTTCTAGACTACAACTTTGCTAGGAAAACAAATGAGTATTAGCTGAGATCATTTAGGCAAACTTGGTCCATTGCATGCTCTTTCTTACAGGTAGATCAGGGCACTCCTCATTATCCCCTCAGTCACTACTTATCTGTTGCCTAGACAAGGCAGGATTTACTTGTTTTGCTAGTCAGCTATTTTTTCCTCTTTACCCTTACAGGATGAGATATTTTTTGTGTTGCCTTTGTAAAATATGGAAGTGGTTTAATTTCACACAGCACTGTGTGCAAAACAGCTCCAGATTGTTACAGTACTGCAATTTCATAATGCCTTTCAAATTTTTGTTCCTTTATGATGTCATAAGATATTTTTTAACATAGCTTTAATTAGGCAAATTACTTAAATGTCTTATAATGCCAATTTAATGTATAAAAAACTATAATAAAATATATAGATGTGTAATATTCTGAGCATGTTCCAAGGCAAAATCAGTTGCATTGGTAAAGAAATAGCTACTGGTATGCTTTTCTGAAAAGAACTGTATATTACAAAAAGCAAAGTAGTCCCTATTGGAGTATTAGAAAGTCTGGGATTTTATGTTTGGTTCTTATGACTAAAGCATTTATGGCATCATAAGGACTACTTAATGAATGTGCTGCCTAGTAATACTCCACAGGGCAAACTTCATTCTCTTCCTGTTAACTGTTTTTGGCTCTGCAAATAATACTACAAGCTCACTGTTAAGAAAGCAGAACAGTTATTGATCATGTATGTTTATTAGAAGTGGTTGGTCATGGAGAACCCCAGTGGCTTGAAGGATTCAAACTTACCTAGATACTTTACAGGTAATTACACACAAATGAGAATTGATGACTGCTGAGATTTTCTCAGTTTTGCATATTATGCTTGATAATATATTGATATGCATTGAAATAACATTATACCTGCTCCTATAGTGTCCCTGGAGGTGATCTGATGTACAAGCTCACGTCCTTAGATTTTCCACAAGTTAGTAATTTATGAGGGTTGGTTCTTTTCGATCTCCCAGGAATTGCTTTCTTTTTTGATGGTTCAATTGTTAAATCCAGTATTGTAAAATAAGAGTCTTTTATTCTGTCTTTCTTGATTTGTTTTATGGCTAGGACTTCAGTTTCTCTTTAGTTCTAATATATTACATGGCAATTTAATAGCTTTAAAGCATGCCTAATTCTGAACTAATTTGCTACATGTGTATTTCAGTGCAGGAAAGATCAATGGGACCAGTTCTACAGACTGAAACCAATGCCACTGAGGACTTTATAAGTACACTATATACAACGTGTGAGGTTTGGGTTTGTTTGTTTTTCTTTCCTTTCCTTTTCTTTTCTTTTCTTTTCTTTTCTTTTCTTTTCTTTTCTTTTCTTTTCTTTTCTTTTCTTTTCTTTTCTTTTCTTTTCTTTTCTTTTCTTTTCTTTTCTTTTCTTTTCTTTTCTTTTCTTTTCTTTTCTTTTCTTTTCTTTTCTTTTCTTTTCTTTTCTTTTCTTTTCTTTTCTTTTCTTTTCTTTTCTTTTTCTTTTCTTTTTTAAATTTTATTTCCAGATGAGCTCCAGTCTGGTCCAGTAAGTAGCATTAAGAATATCCCAAATGCACCTCTGAAGCACATGCTACATTTATCTCTCATGAGAAAAGTCTCAAGTTCATGCACTCCAAGATTGGTTCACATCGTGGAACCAGAGGAAACACAGGAAGCAGGGATGATCCAGAAATTTCCTTCAAAAATGCATGCAGGATCCAAACTCTAACACTTAAGCAGCTGCACCTATGTGAGACAAATTCAGGCACAAGATACCAAAAAAGCATGTTCTTATATGATGTGAAAAAAACCTTATTAAATTGCACATCTCGGTCACAGTAGCTGGAGGAAAAGAGACATTTTTGCTCATCATTTTGTAAACTACAGGGAAAGGTTCTGATCTTGGAAGCCACGGCCAACCTTGCTTAGATGCAAAAGGGAGCTCTGAGAATGTGCAGTGAATGGAGAGTCATTTATATTCAATAATTCTGCCTTGCCCTCTTCTTCCCATTGGAGTATTTCCCAGATCGTTTTCCTAGGAATTGACTGATGCAGGAGACTGCAGACCTCTTTCTATAGAGATCTTCCTGTTCAAAATAAATTAACCACCGATCCTAAGGCACTTTAAACTTCCTTTGTGCTGTGTAGGTGCAGTGGGTTCACCCTGACTGGACGCCAGGTGCCCACCAAAGCTGCTCTATCAGTCCTCTGCTCAGCTGGATAGGGGTGAGAAAATGTAACAAAAGGCTCGTGGGTCGAGATAAGGACAGGCAGAGATCAATCAACAACTACTGTCACAGGCAAAACACACTAAATTTGGGAAAATTAATTTAATTTATTACGAGCCAAAATCAGAGAGGAACAATGAGAAATAAACTCAAATGTCAAAACACCTTCCCCCCACCCCTCCCTTCTTCCCAGGCTTAACTTCACTCGCAAATTTTCTACCTCCTACCCCACAGCGACACAGAGAGACAGGGAATGGGTGTTTCAGTCAGTTCATCACGATGTCTCTGCTGCTTCTTCCTCCTCAGGGGCAGGACTCCTCACACTCTTCCCCTGCTCCAGCATGGGCTCATTTATCAGACTTATTGGATGGAACTGGTGGCTCTACTTCTTTCAGTTACTTGACCTAGAGACTGCTGTGCGCTAGAGATGGTATACAAAGCTCATAAAAGTGTATTGTCCCTTTCTCATCTAAAATGATCTCAATCAGCAGCCACCCTCCAAAACATTAAAAAATGTTATTTTGAACCTTTTCCCACAATTAAATTTTAGCTACACATTTGTGTATTACTTCTGCTAGCTAGACTACTAGCTAATTTGTTAATGTAATTTTCACTTTACTTTTTCCACTGCACATTTTATTTTTCTTTTATTGCTTTTCTGAAAATGTTGCTCAGGACCCAAAGATACTTCTTCTGCCCTCCTATCCTTAGCAGAAAATTTTTTCCTAATTCTCGTAATAAACTGTTGCTTTTCTTTCGTCTTTTTATTTATTTCTAATGTTCTCACATTATTTTCCTAATTCATGTTTTACTCGCTTATTTTCTAGCCATGTAACATTTAAACAATGATTTGCATGATATTTTGTTACATGTAAAAGCACAAAAGATTATGTGAGGGAAACAAGAAACAGTTGCGTTTGAGCAAACGAGATATTCAAATCGTCTTCATCTGGCTTGGAAGGGACATCTAGAAGTTTCCATTGCAACCTCCTCCTCTCAGCGAGGTGAACAGTGATTTCAGACACTAGATCTTTGAGTCTTAAAATCGGCAAGGATGGAGATTTTGCAGGCTCTATGGGCAACCTGTTGCAATGCTTCGTTATTCTCCTGGTGGAGTTTTTGTCTTTTTTTATATACACAGTTTGAACACACTCTGTTTCTTTTTACGATCATTGTCTTTTGTTCTCCTCTGTCAACTTCTATGAATAATCTGGCTCTGTCTTCTCTGTTGCCTCCTGTAGGAATGGGAAGGTTGATCTTAGGTTCCACCAAAGCCACCTCTTCTTGAGATTGAACCAAAACAGTTGCCTCAGCCGCCTCTAACAGTGCATGCACTCCAGCCCCCTCCTATTCAGTGGTCTAGCAGTTCAAGCGAAACCTTACCTCTATTGAGAGTTTAAGCTATCCATCATTTGTAGTCAACAAAGATTTTTGCATCAAAACAAGCTCACACTGGCTACAGAGTTAGAAGCTGGGACTTTCTGCTGATATTTACTCTTAGGGTGCAAGACCTGGAGATGCTGCTCATTGGAGGTGTTTGCTGTTGGGAAAATGTTGAAAGCTGCGAACTACAACTCTCTTCTGTCTCTTCTGGGGCAAGACATTCTGCAGGCAATTCTAGAATATGGATTATTAAAGAAATATTCCTGTGAAACATTCCAGTTAAATGTCAAATCAGGCAATGCGTTGATTTTTTTTTTTTTTTTTTTAAATTGCCTTAGAAAACCATTACGTGACTGATTTAATAAGCTTGTTCCTTAAAATTTATGAAAAGGCATAAGATAACAGATGTTATATCTAGAACACGTGGGAAGATTTTCTGCATCTTCTTGTTTATCTAGAAGGTTTTTTTCTTGTTCCCTGAGGCAGCAGAAACCTCTATACTTCTTTACGACTATCTGCCGCATGGTCTCTTTATTTAAAAAGATAAGCACATAGAATACATGTGTAAATAGCTTGGAAATTAAGACTGTCATCCTTTTTTAATGTTTCTTTTCCTACTCGAGATTCCTGTACTTTGTCTCATCATCTGTGTCTCCTACAACATATATTAAACATAATTTCTATTTTTGCACACCATATTTTGGAGAACGGTGCTGACTCTTGAGAGTAAAACTTCTACCAGCAGTTTACGTGGAAAAGCCTCCTTTGCTTGTGTAAGAGAAGTGAATACAAAGTCTCAACACAGTCTCAGTTAAAGTCATATCCATGGCAGGCCACAGGGCATCCAGTGTAATTGGGAAAACAGCAGCAGCAGTGTATCTGTTCATTTGTAGATAGGAAGAATTTTTTTTTTTCCCTTCAGTAATAGTGACGATTTTATTTAGCTGGTTTGCTGTAACACAATAAATCATGCCTTCATGATCCAAAATTTGATCTTTTTTAAAAATAATTTGGAATAACTAGTTACCAAGGTGTTTTTTAAAATTTACTGATTGGAAGATACTTACTGCCAGTGAGCTTCTCTCGTTACCACAAAGAGCCAAAATTTCAGGGTGGTGTCCAGCTAAAGGACAACACAGCACAGCTGAGTTCAGTTGGATGATAAAATAGTCAATCATGTAATGAGAGATGTGTGGTACTCTGGCCAAACTTGGAAGAAAACCATTGAGTTCTTCTTGACATTTATGTCAAGGCTATTTAATGTCATTTATCATCCCCTCATATTGATTTGTTTTGCTTTGTTTTGGTTTTGACTGCTCTTTCAAGAACACTTCATCCATACACACATGTATAACATAGGTATTGAGATAGAAATACTTAATTGTATACATCTTACTTGCAGGATTTGCAAAGCTATGTTGAAAGTTACTGTGGGAGTATCTTGGGAAAGCTACTCAGGTTATTGTTCAATTAGAGAGCCAGTACAGTGTTCCTACATATTAGAACAGAAATATTAGAAACAGTTACTGTGTGAACAATATGCCAGCAATATAAGGACTGAAATATATCCTATTAAGCAGTTCCTTCAATGGCCTGTGTAAATCATAGCCTCTTTGTGTACAGCTTCATGAGAACAAACACCTAAATTTGCTATATAAATTGCTAGTTGTCAATTGTTCACCCTGTTTTCTTGAATCAGTGTTTCACAGCAGACTTTTGAATTATTTTCTTCTGTGTTCCTCTTGTGAGTCTCAGGAGCCTGAGGTAGTGAACTATACATGTTTGTCCTTCTCTACAATAATATAACTTACTGGAAGACTGCATTCCTCCGGCATACAGACCCACCCTTCCGCCTTTTCTTTATCTCTTAGATACATTATACCCACCTCAGAGGAGACTGCAGTTATGAAAAATATCCCAAAAAGTTTTTAGATGATCTTTGGTGACCTGAAAGTAAATAACAAATATTTGTCAAGCTTTACAGATTTCTCCCTGTGTTTCTCGTTGCTATTTTTCAGTGAACCTTTTTCATGCTTTCAAGAGTTTACTGTCATAAAGATGCTGATCTGTGGGTATTAGGATCTGTGGGTATTTCCTCTCTTGGCGCCCGTTGATCTATCATCCAGGGAGGCTGATAACACTAGCAAGTGCAGGAGCACAGAATGAAAGCAGAATTTATGAAGGTTGTGTTACCTAAGCAGTGTTAGCAAAAGGAAACTCCTTTGTATGTAATGATAACCAAGGAATGTCTTTATGCGCTAAGATAAATTATAGTAGGCCTTATTAATAAGGACACCGCAGCAGAGTAAAAGCACCCTGCATAGGGAGTAATAACATCCTGTATAGGGACCATCCTCATGACTAATGTTGCTCTCCAGGAGGCTGCAGTGAGCTGTCACACAGTTGGTCAATCACTCTTTGACTGTAAGGAGCAGAATTTGGACCCCAGCTTGGGTAACTCGTGCATCAGAGCATCATTGTTGATTTTGGCTGAAGTTTGCTTTGCAAAGTTTATGCAAGTTTATCTCTTTGCAACACCAAAAAAAAAAAAAAAAAAAAAAGAAAAAGAAAAGATAGATGATAACTAAATACCAATATAAACTCGGAACAAGTTTAATTCTAGAAAGTTTTGTTGCTTTACATTTCGACTTGGGTTCACATCCTAACATGTGGTAGACATAAATCCAGCTAATAGATGGTTCAATGTGTTGAGAGATGAACACAGAAAGAACTTAGGATTGTTTTAGCCAGATATAAACTAGAAATAATTAAAAAAAAAAAATTAAGACAATGTGTAATAATACCAGACAACGGGGTTTTTTTGGGGTTTTGTTGTTTGTTTTTTTTTTTAAATCAGCAGGGCAATAGCTTTGTATTGATCAACACAGGATAGCCTGTAAAAACACAGTTTTACAATACCAAAGTTTACATTTAGTCTTTCTGCTTCCTTGTAGCTACTGGACCACAACTCTTCAGATACCTGACAGGTAGAGCTTTGGCAACAGAAGTCAGTAGCTTAGACCTGACCATAATTACCTGACGGTATCCCTATTAAGTGGAATTACCATCCCCATTAAACAGCAGTTATTGCTATTAGGTATCATTAGTCTTAAATTGCTTCCTTGGGAAACATCTCAATTAAGCAAATTTCCCTGTTAAATGCATCCTGATTAACTGAAGTGCGCCGTACTGCTTTGTTTCTTCATGTATCCACTTCAGTAGCCTTCATCCCTCATTTACAACTCTTATACAAATTAAGTTTGGCTTTTCTAAGACTTACAAGAAAAGTACACCCAATTGAAGTAGTGACTGCAAAACCCCTAATTTTTGCTATCTTGCCATATTTGATTAGCTATATTTGAAATTCAAGTCCTACTCTTGCAAGGTGTTAGTATTTTTTTTTTTCTTCTTCTTCTTTGGAATTGTGTATTCATTTCCACTAATGTATAATTCTGTTACAGGGTGAAGGCATATTCCAACTTCTGAAAAAGGCTGTAAATTATGGCCTTGCAAAAGAATGAGTGATGCAATTTTGCTTTCTAACATTTATTTAGAGAAATGTATGAAAATAGTTCTATTGCTAAAATGATGTCATTTTTCTTCTTCTGGAATGTTTGTGCTTCAGAAGTCAGAGGCAGTGGTTTTAAAAACAACAGAACAATGAATCTCACCACTTTTATGTGTTGAAAGAGCAGGTTTACTACAAACATGTTAGAGGTGAAAATAGAGCCAGATGTATTTAATGCGGTTGTTAATTCAAAGTTCAGTTTTTAACAGTTAGCATAGTCTTGAATGATGCTGGGGAAAAAAAAATTCCAAACAAACCTTTCAATCAAATCAAGCCTTTCAGTCAAATTCAAAACCATGAATATTAATGTACCTTCAAGACAAGTTAAAACCAGAACAGCATTCTTTTAAGAAGTTATTACATGTTTTTAAAGTTAAAATGGTTTAGTTATGTAGCATCTTTTTATAAATACAAATTATACTTAAATTATAAGAATATAAAATTAAGGCACATTAATAAGTCACATTATTGAAAACTGACCTGTTTTCCTTCTACTTGTAAGAATAGCCTTCCAAAGTAGCTGAAATTCTTTTTTAGCACTAAATAAGAATTTGATTATAATTTCTTGTAGTCTGTTTTGTCACTGAATTCAACTCAAAAGCACCATACCTTTACAATTTCTCAGATGTAGTCATGCAGAAGAAAAGAAAATGTCAAATGTACTCATTCAATTCTTGCAGTGCTTCTTTGGGATGCTGGATGTCAACCCAGAAATACTAAGTAATTTGATCTTTTTGACTTCTGAAGTTTTGCAATGGTGAGCACACACATATGAACAAACTTATTTCTGAGAATATTTGGCAATGCTATCTGTAAAGCATCCCCCTCTTCCTTGCTGGGAGCTGACAAGGCAGTAAATCAATATCTTCCATGAGAAGACTTTTCAGAAGAGTGCTTTTCATATTTTTATAGCAGTACTGTATTTTATCTGTGTATTTTCATAAATCTTCCTAGATGTGCTTAATGCGGTCTAATATGATTTTTAAACATTTTTCACCCTAAAAGTTGAGACGTACCAGTGCAGTCATCTCTTTTCCTTTTCCATAAAACAGACGGAAAAGTGTCCTTAAAAATAAATTCATTTTTTAAGAAAAATGGAATTCAAAGTAAAACACACATTTCTGATCTTAAAATTGCAAGTGATGGAGAACTCATTGCAAAACTGTCCAAGTGGTTTCACTCCTTCAAAAGGAGGTAAAAATATGCATGTGTTTTTGCTTGGAATTTGGGTCCATTCTGTTTCCAGTCCCTGTGGTTTTTTTTGTTTACTAATCTGAAGAAGATGTTGTTTCCTATATTTAAAGACTGCACAAATACTCCCTGATTTCTCTCATATAAAGTCATCTGCTTGATTTCCTTGATTCTTTAAAATATGTTTTCTAATTCTTTAATAACTCTCATAAGTGCTTGAATGCTCTCGATTATTCTTCACTAACAGAATTGGACAGTGAAATTAAAAAAATTGTGACACTGCCACCCCAAGGTTAACCTTCTTGGTAGATCTTCAGATTAACATCATTCATTTGAGCAAAACAGACTACTACTTTCCTTCCATCTACAAAGACTATGTGCCTTACATTCTTTGTTCCCAGGTGTCATGTGTGCTAGGTTATAGAAGAACCTGTTCCAAGCTTTTCTGTGGTGCAGATGAAACTGAAATGAGGAACTTTGTGATAAACATGCACAACAGTGACCTTGTGATAGCCGTGTAAGAACTGAAGAGGTGAGCTTTGGCTTTCAGTCACTACCTCAGTCACTCATCACTCATCTGTCTGGATCTGGCCAGGACCCTTGTACACAAATCCCCTTCTTAGCCAGTGGCGCTACATTTAAGGCAAAATATTCAACTGAGCCGTGACTAACCTCCTACCAGACTTGTGACACTATCTTCAGCAATGAATTATCTAAGAAAGTCTACTTTGATTTAGATATGGTCAACCTGAGTATATTATTTGCTTGTTCCCAGCTCATGTGCCAATTCAAATGTGCCACATATTCTTGTTTCATACTATCTGCAAACTCAGGCAGTATTGACTTTGTTGTTTATTTTTTTTTTAAGTTACTGAAGAAAAATAGATGGTGTATGGCAAATAAGTGTGTTGGACTTCAATAGACCTGTCTTTAATAGATCATGTCATGACTAATCACTTGAAATTGCTTTCAAGGGACCATCCAGATGATAGGATCCTCTTGTGCCATATTGAAGTTGTGCGTCTTTATACTTTATTTATCAAAATGTCATGTGGTAATTTACATTTTACTATTACCTATGTGTGAGAAAAATGTTTAATCAAGAAATTACATCAGCTTAGTTCGACAGCATCTGTTTTCCAAACATATATTTCCATCCTTAATTCTTTATTAGTAACTTTCAGATTGACCATTCTGTTACTTCATCTGAGACTGACAGCTGGAAGACTGAGAAATATATAGGCAGTTTTCTTCCCTCATTTTCAGTTAAGAAATTTTGTTGTGTAATATTTAGAAAGTTCACAGATGTTTTGATGGTGGCAGTCTGAAACATCTAGTACATATCCCTGGGCTGAAGTTCCCTATGACAGGTAACTTCTTTCCAGACATTATTTTCTGCTTTGATCTGGAAGTTTCACGCATGCTTTATCCAATCCTTAAACATTACTTGTCCTGTTCTCCTGAGTTAACGTTAGTGTAGAAAAGAATACCTTTCTCGACAGAGTTGCATTTTCCATTGCTCACTTGAACCTTCCTTAAATACACCTTAACCATTCCCAGTAATATCAGTCTTGATGTTGAATGCTGCAAGGTTATTTCATATTTTACCTAATAAGGGAATGGATTATTTTTCTTCTGTCTTTGACATACTAATATGAGACTTAGTGAATTTTATGTCCAATTTGTACCTCTCAGATTTTATTCTTTTTCTTACTACTCTTTTCATTATGCTGAGTCTTTAAAGACCTTCTGCTAACGCACAGAACCTTTCAACTATGAAGTCTATCCCTGTGGAAGGCAGCTAAGTTCTGTATAAAAATGATAGGTGGAAACCAGACTATTTTGATTTTCTGTCTTCTGCTGCCACGGAGGAGAATCCCAGGAGGGTCCCTGGGCATTTGTTTCTTTGTAACATCTTTGAGTTCTGTGAATTTTTCTGATACCTGTAAGATATGCCATTACATACATATGCAACTTTCTGTTGCATTCCAATAAAATTCTTTGTCACAAATTCTGCTTTGGCTCAGTGACACAGCTTGAGATACAGTCATCACTGAAATCAAGGTATTCACAGCAATTGCAAAGTATTTCTGATTCCTTTTAGCTTTCCACATCTAACACTGTTATTTAACATGATGCACCTCAACATTATCTTTTAAAAATTAAGTGTAGAACTTGGTATTTAATTACACTGTACAAACACAAGAATTTTTATTCTCCTGAATGACCAGCCTTGCACTAACACTGAGTGTTGTTTAACTGACTTCTATTAAGTCTGCAGTTACAGGGCTTAATAGGAAAAAGGCTATAATCAGAAAAAAAAAAATATCATTTGGTAAAGAGGGAAAATGGAACACAGTTAAATGACCTTTAGTGGTAGTTGGCAATCCTGTTTCTATACACTGGAAAAGGTCTGGGATCTGAGCAGTGGTGAAACATCAAGGCAAAGGAAGAAAGACTCCTCCTGTAGCTTACACCTTTAGTCCTTGTATTCTTGTTCAGTACACACATTTTCTTGGATAAAAGCTTTTCTGCTTGAATAAATGAGAAGAATGGCTGTACCATGTAAAGAGTTTTGGAAGTTATTGTAAAAGGTACAAAGAAAGCCCACATTTCACTCTCCCCCAAATAAATGAAAATCCAGAGATTTCTTATAAATAGGGACATAAGTCCATGTGATTGATTGCTAGGGGAGCACGCAGATATCAATGAGTCCGTACTGAAATTTTTTGTATGAATCGCACCATTCCTCTTAAAAGAAACATTTGAAAAGCTGGCTAGCATATTACTTAAATTTTAATAGCAAAAAGTATAGATAATCAAGAATAGAGGCTAGATGAAAACAGAAACCTGCACTTCCATATACTATTCATCACTTCACATTGAAGGCTGTAAGTTGCTGTATGTCATCTTAGGACTGCATAAACTTCAAATGCTTTCTACAAAATTTATTAGAAGTTTACAAAAGTTAGCTTCTTAATGAAGAAAATAACAGGGAAAGTTTCTTTGATCTGTGAAAAAATGGGTTAGATGGAAACTGGCTTTTTGTTCTGCCCTCAAATATCCATGTGTTGTGATGAGCACCGTGTAGATTAGCATGTCTAATACGCATTTGCATTCTGGTGATAGTGTCATCACAGCTGCCTAGGGGATCTGTATTCCACTACTCAGGGAAATCTGCCTGACATCTAAGGCTATTTCCTGCTTTTACAGGTACTAGGAAAGAATACTTTTTATTCCTTTACATTTTAGTCAGATATAGTTGGGCAATGATGTGACTTATGCAAGAAAATGAGGAAAGGAAGGGACAGGTTTAGAAAGCAAAGGTACTGATAAAAAGTGAATTCATTCTTGCATGTGTTAGGCTACAAATGTCACTTTAAAATTGAATTTGCTGTGGTGTCCCCAGGGAGAAGGAAAAACTACACCTTTTCATGTTTTTAGAGTGGCACCTGGACTTGTGGAGGATTTCACCCACTGAAAATTACCTCAAATTTTTAACCAGAGTGTTGTAAACAGCAAAATCACTTATTTTATTTGTTTATTGTTGATGAGTTTTAGTATCTTTGACTGATCTTGTATAAGTATTTAATTCAGCCTTGCCAACCCAGAGGGGAATTTAAAAACTGGTGTATGCTTCGGTTTTGTGGCACAAGTTAATAATACACTTTACTTCGTTTTTTCTAGGTAACCGTAGAAGATGTATTTTTGCATAATATTGTTATCCTTAATGGATCTTGTCCTTGTGGTCATTATAGTAGCCAGGTTCACAGAGACTAAATTCTACTTAAACCTCCACATCTATAAGTCTACTGTTTGGCTGGCTCAAGGGCAGCTCCCTGCTCATTACCAGTATCTTTTGGGAATGAAAAAACAACTTTCTTTAAAGAGAAGTCTGATATGGTCTAAAGAACAACTTACTGTAGAATCTAGTCTAGATGCACTGTATGGATTCACATCAACAAAGAGAGCAGTGACTTCCCTACTGAGTGAAATTAACTGCATGCATATAGGGATCCAAGTAGAATTTAAGTAGTCTGAATCCGGCCTTATTTGTTTGGTTACTAGATGTGGCGGTCAATGTTACTCATATAGTTCCTGAAAAAAAAAAAAGATCCCTGCAAAAAGGTCACTTAGCAATGTGTTATTTTTATCTAATCCTCATGTTGTTTTATTTAGATGGAAATAGGTCTCGTGACTGTGGAAATGACAGTAGGATATAGATAAGTGTTGCCAAATAGACTGATATTTAAAGTAGGTAACATCTTCACGTCTTCTGTGTGCTATGGCATGTCTCCAAATCTGTCCTAACTTCAGTTAGGTGCCAACAAGTGGAACTTAACTCTGGACCCAGCTTTTTTTTTTTTTCCACTTGCAGCAGTGGCAGCAAGATCAGACAATATACTTTTATAGAGCTTCTGCTCCTGATTTCTGTATGTCTGGAGAAAAGAAGACGTGGAAAAAACTGAAAACTTGTCAATATTTGGAAGAGATTCATTTGCAGAAGGAAAAGTGATTCAATTGTTGACTCTCATTATGCTGTGTTTTGTTCAAGTACTTACAAGTGCTTTTGTGGTACAACAGTTACAAATGAGCTTTTTCCTTTATAGAAAAGGAAGACATTTGAGGTTTACCTGGACTTTTAAACTTTTCAGTTCCTTTAAGTCTCCGTCTTTGTTACAGAAAGACTAGATTAGTCTTGTCAGTATGCTAAGCACTGTAAGCAAAAAGCCCATTGGCAATATTTAACAACAATTTTGTTGAGCCTAGTACTTTATAGACAGTACCTACTAGATTTACATGCAGTTATATGGGTAGTTATACCAATTCATTCTGTATAAACTTTCCACAGTGTACACATACATTTTTTCTTTCTTATTATTTATTTATTTTTATTTAATTGCTTGTCAAATGAGGAAAATCACAGATTGAACATTAAATTTTCCACTTTTCTCTCACAATATGCCCTCCCCCAAAAAAACCTCCTAAAACTCTATAGTCCTGATGGAAAAGCTAGGAGTTATGCATTTTAAACTGTTAATCTGCTGTGCTACAGTAAAACAACCATGAATGTGGTTCTGGTGTATATTCAAAGACAGATTTTGCTACCCCTACACATTTTGAATAATAACTTTGCTTTGCAGCTGATCTCGTATAAGTTAATGGGGCTTCTTGTAGAATTAGACACTGCTTAACAGAATACAATCAGAATTTCATGGTTATTGAGGTTAATGAAAAATTCATTAGTCATGGAATGAAAATTAAAATACTGATGTAGATTAGAAACTGGGTAAGATAGAAAGCTAATATGGAGGGAGGGATACACGACACCACCACCACCACCAAAAAAAAAAAGAAAAAACCAAACCAAAACAACCCGAAGCAAAACTTAACTCCCTGAACTCCCAAAACTGGAAAAGATTGTCAAAATAATCTTCTGCTGTAGTAGCCTAGAAGGCAGAACTGGGTACATGAGAAAAAATCCTCTGATTTGTGTGTGTTTAAAAGCTGTAGCTTATTGCTTTGGCAGATATCTCAACATCATTGTAGATCACACAGTCAAAACAGTAGCTTATTGTGGGACAGTAGCTCAACAAGTTAACAAAAAATTGTAAAACATGAATAGTGTGCAAGAAAAGTACTGAAAAATGCAATATTATAAATCACTGATGTGTCATTATTTGTAGTTGCATGTTTAGTACTATTCACCTAAACATGGATTACCAGAAGTATTTAATCATTTTCTAAAATACCTTTTATGAATCTGATATCTCCATAAAGATAATATAATAGAAGAAAACACTATTCAGAGTTAACATAAAAAGCAGTAGATATAATAGAGAATTTTTCATAATCTCTCATCTGATTAGTTTAAATAAACAGAAAACAAATAAAGTGAAAGACAAAGGTTTCCACTAATTAACTATGTGAACATACACTCTGTTGCACTGAGAGGTAACTTACAGTGAATTCGTACTCTCCAACATGAGAAGCTTGATTCAGTGGCTCAAAGAAAGAGCCGCCGCAGACACTCTAAGATACTTGAGACGTTAGTGTGAGATCAGCAGAGGTCACACAGGTCTACTGTGATAACCAGGCACCTCTGGAGTGGCAGCTGGAAGCTAGGCAAGATATCTTAAAGTATCTAGATTGACTACAGGTGTTCACGGACGCATTCTGATTGTAATTGAATGCAGAAAGTTCTCATTAGAAAATGGTGCCTTCTGATTTGAAAATAGAGCTGGACCTCATCTGAAAGAAGCAATTTCAGAGGAAAAAAAAAAAAAAAAAAGAAAAAAAATTTACATTTAAAATATGATTGTACCTTTACTAAGGGTATACACTTTTTTTTCTTCTGATGCAACTAATCACTTAGCCAACAGGCCAATTTGCTCTTAAAATTTAGTCAAAACTTTAAAAAATAAATTAATTCCTTATGTCTTAATTAGGGGAAAAATAAGCAAGACATGAACATCACTTTTAGGTTTTTGACATGAGTAAGGCTTTATGTTAATCTAGTCTTGACCTTTATATCAAAAATCATGGAAAAACTTTGAGATCTCAACTTTTTAAATGGTTGGGAAATGTGCATAAATATTAGCTCAGACATCTGGAGTCTGGCATTTACTTGCTGACAAATGAAAAAAAAAAAAAAAAAAAAAAAGCCGGGATGTCCATTTTCTCCCTTTTATTTGATTTTTCATTCCAGGCACATGAAGACATATTTATGAGAAATTCAAAAGTAGGAAGGAGTAGGATTCTCAAGAATTGTGCCAGCTAAATATTGCTCATATATGAAGTACATACTTTAAAGACTTAGCAGATGTTGTTAATTTTTTTCAGCGCAATCTTAAGTATGTTGCAACTTTGAAATAAGGAAGAATCAAGGGGCAATAATGATTCCAAGAGTGGGCTTTTACCGTGTAACTAATTGTATTGTGGAACTTGTCACATCTAAAAGGTGTTTCTCAATTAAACTCTTTCATCTGAAATGTGATTCGGAAATGCTGAAGAACAGACAGCTCTCCCTTGACTCCTCTTCCCTTCTAACATTTCTGAAGGTATAATTTTTCTTAAAAATCAGCAAAATAAACTCTGATTTCAGGTGACAGAAGAGGAAACTCCTGTCCTTGCTTTTGTTCCCTTGCTCTTATTCAAGATTCAGACTTCCATATTTATATTGATATATTTGGGAGAAGCATGCATTTCCTAAGCCTTCTGGGGTGAGTTTATGGTTTCCTACAAGTTCAAACTGTTATTCTGGAGGAAAAATGAATATTCATGGTTGTTATTGGGTACTAAGATTCCAGATTATTACAAAATGAGGCAAATGTTTGATACTGGGTTTTTTTCTTTATTAGATGAGACAGTACATTATTGATAGGCCAATTAATATGTCTCACATTTGAAATACTGTGCAAATAGGGCCTCTGGGAAACTTCTAGTTACTTACAGTTGAAATGATCTGCAAATAAACTCACTAGAAATTTCAATATATTAAATGGAGAGAGAACACTGAAATGGCAGCCTTAGACTATATAGATTTCTGATTTAACCTCTCAAACAATTAAAAGATCGGTGATATGGGCCTCACTATGTACTAATGGGAACAGCTACACTACCATCAGTGAGATATTTTGGGTTTATACTAGCTGTGGTTCTGGGTTACTTATTTACTTATATTGCAAATCTGAGATAACTACATGTAAGAAAAAAAAAATCAATCCTACAAATTCTCTAATAGATAATAAGAGAAATGCAAGATGAAGCATGCACTAAAAGCAGGGTTTCCTGTGTTCAAGACTTAGTATTCAAGACCAAGCTGCCAACAGTTTTGCATGAGTTTAATTTCCCATATCAGGTATTCCCTCATAAATTGTTAGGAAAATATGAGAAAATGCTTAGCCAAAAAAATCCCTTGGGTTTATGGAGACAGGGTGGAGGAAGAGCACAAATTTTGGGAAGAAGCAGTGGATAGGAACAGTAAGGGGACAGGATGACAGAACGTTAGGTTACAATTAGGGTGTCAGAGTAATAGATACAGAGCTTAAAATCAGGCATCAGGATGGTGTTATGCAGAAACTAAATCACTGCACTAAAAAATGAAAATGGTAGCATTTGACTCATAAAACTGAGTATAACACCCTGACTTTTTAAAGAAGAAAAAATTCCTTTGTATTTGAACTCACAAAAGAAAGCAGCCTCCAGAGAACGAGAGGGCTACGTACTGAACTAAAGCAAAATGAGCAATGATTCCCAGTTGTTCTCCACTCTGTGTACTAGCTCAAGAAGTGATAATGAATTTGCCAGTTACTGGCAGTAGAGCAATAGTGAATCCTGGAAATCTTGATTTCTAGAGGTAAAGAAGCTCTGCTGAACTTGCTTTCCTTCTCTGCATGCATGATGCTTCCTTAACTCAATAAGGTATAAGTAGCTTAAGTTATTCTCTATCCCATTCACCGT
Source organism: Leptosomus discolor (assembly GCF_034619465.1). NCBI lineage: Eukaryota > Metazoa > Chordata > Aves > Leptosomiformes > Leptosomidae > Leptosomus > Leptosomus discolor. Next base: position 73,767,555 of record NC_141392.1, on the reverse strand, counting down.
GAAGTTACTCGATATCAGTTGATCTATCATAACTGTAGTAACTAACACAAAGTGTGCAGTAGGTGCTAAGTGCATCATCCACTTCAGGTTTATAGATGAGCTGTTCGACAGTAGTAAGATGTGTGTGATCCTGTCGCTACTGCTAAGCCATCTCTGAAAGGGAATGATCTGTGATGTGAAAGTCATACGAAATGATGGTAGGGAGGTAAGAGAGGAGGAAGTATTGATGTCCTGATGAGAACTGGGAGAAGGTGAAGTGGGGACATCATAAACTGAAGAGGAACATGGTGTTGAAGGCCTGATTTTTGTGGTAATAACATTTTCAAAAATGGGATTTTGACAAACTAAGGGTGGGAAAGGGATAAATAAAGTTTTTATAAAATAAAAATAGATCATATCACCAAAGCTTGCCTGGGGTCACATATTGATGTATAAACATACAGGTCTTTAGATATTCCCCAAGTTGCAATTTGACTGAAGGAAAGCTTGAAGAGTTTTTATCAGAAACAAGACACTTCTTCAGAAGAGAGAAATCTCCAGTTAACAGTTCCTAAACACCTGATTTCCAGAAAGTGAGAGGTTATGTCAGCACTACTATTCAGTCCATACCTAATTCTTCCACTCTTTCCCTAAGTTTCTTTTATTGTTTGTTGTGGGAGAAAATGTGTTAGGGTATATGCCACTGCAGTTTTTCTTAAGTTTTAGTGCCTTTCTGGAGCTTCTTCAATGTCATTTGTGCTGCTTGTTGTGATGTGTTGATGCTGAGCTTCCTGCGTTAATTCCAATCTCTTTTTCTTTCCACACTTCAGGAATTGAGACTTCATAGCTAGGTAGGGACAGATAAGTCTCCTCTAAGTCTCATGTATTATTTTTCTATTTTACCTTAAGGGAAAATCCTGATGTCTTGTTGCAGAGCAGTCCTTACTGATGATCTTCAGGCATAGTGATATATGAGATGCCCTCTATCCATTTCACACAAGGTTAGCTTACTATTGCTTTCAGAAATGTCTTCTTATTAAAAAAAAAAAAAAAAAAAAAAGAGACATCTGCTTTTCTGTTTTGCATAATATTAATAATTATGTAATTATAGTTTGTTAGATGCACACACACATGGTGTTTTGTTCTGGTTTATGCTCTAACATATATAAATCTCACTATTATTTGGAAGATCATTTAAAAATAAACCACCCTTGAAAAAAAAGACAGAAATGTGTCACAGGCTTTATTCAGAACAAAATACTCAAAATTTGGCTTGGCTAGGATTTAGCTGCCATTTAATAGACTATCAGCTCCAATTTGCTACTGCTTTATTTGTGTCAACGCACTCTTATCTGAGCAACTGTTTTGATCTGGTTGTAACAAGGAAAATATTCCAAAAATGCCATTCAGTAGTGAGATGCAAGTTGAAATTGTGTGTGTTTAGCAAGTCTTGCATGCCATTAATTACAAGACGCTTTCTACCTCTGACTGAAAGCTTTCAGATGAACCACTTTCAGTGAGAAAAAGGAAAATTTGTAGCACTTCTGTAAGACCACATTGATTCTAAGTTTTCACTAGAAACTTCCAAATTATTCAGAATTATCTTAATAATTCTTTCTGATGCTGAATAATTGTTTACAGTCTTAGTATGTTTAAACATTTGGTCTATACTATTTGAAATAATTTTCCAGTTTTGTCAAAATTAAGTTTTTAAAAATTGTTTGTATCCATTCTTCACCAGTTCTCCCCCTCCAGAGCTGACACCCTCCCACTGCTTTTTGTCTGCTTTGTTCCAGTTTTGAGCCATACCTCGTTTTTTACTCAAATTTTAAATCTTTGAATTTCTGGTGAGAGGAAAATACCATTAACTGACATTTGACAATATTTTTCATTATGACTGCTTCCAAGTCAGTAAGTCTTCTGTGATCCCTCAAGAATCTGTGCAGGATGTTAGAGAGAATAAAAGGTGTAATCTCCAAACATAAATCCTGCTAGAGTCTTATGCATCATTCTCCTGACAGCTCCTAAACAGAAATCCAGTTTGCCTGCTTTCCTAGACCAGAAAGATAGGTTCTAAAGAGTGTGTGCAAGTATCATGGCGCAAGTCAGGGTAGTTCACACTCCTGGTGGAAAGCACATATTAGGGGAACAGAATCACAGAATGAAAGGGTCATGGACAGGTAGGGGTTAGAAAGGACTTCTGGAGATCATCTAGTCCAACCCCCCTGCCAAAGCAAGTTTGCCTACAGCAGGTCGTACAGGTCTGCATCCAGGTGGGTTTTGAATATCTCTGGGGAAGGAGACTCCACGACCTCCCTGGGCAGCCTGTTCCAGTGCTCTGTCACACTTAATGTAAAGAAGTTTTACTTCATGTTCAGGTGGAACTTCCTGTGCTCCAGTTTATGCCTGTTGCCCCTTGTCCTGTCACTGGGCACCACTGAAAAGATCCTGGCCCCATCCTCTTGACACCCATCTTTTAGATATTTATAAGTGTTGATAAGGTCCCCTCTCAATCTCCTCTTCTACAGGCTAAAGAGACCTAGCTCCCTCAGCCTTTCATCATCAGGGAGATGTTCCATTCCCTTAATCATCCTTGAGGCTTTCAAGCAGTTCCCTGTCCTTCTTGAACTGAGGGGCCCAGAACTGGACACATTATTCCAGATGTGGTCTCACCAGGGCAGAGTAGAGGGGGAGGAGAACCTCCCTCGACCTATTGACCACACCCCTTCTAATACACTGCAGGCTGCCATTGGCCTTCTTGGCCATGAGGGCACATTGCTGCCTCATGGTCATCCTGCTGTCCACCAAGACCCTCAGGTCCCTTTCCCCTACGCTACTCTCTAACAGCTCTGTCCCCAACCTATACTAGTACGTGGGGTTGTTCTTTCCCAGATGCAAGACTCTACACTTGCCCTTGTTGTATTTCATTAAATTTCTCCCCGCTCAGCTCTCCAGCCAGTCCAGGTCTCGCTGAATGGCAGCACAGCCTTCTGGTGTGTCAGCCACTCCTCCCAGTTTTGTGTCATCAGCAAACTGGCTGACAGTACACTCTGTTCCCTCGTCAGGTCACTGATGAATATATTGAATAGTACTGGTCCCAGTACTGATCCCTGAGGGACTCCACCAGATACAGGCCTCCAACTAGACTCTATCCCAGTGACCACAACTCTCTGACTTCTTTCCTTCAACCAATTCACAATCCATCTCACTATCCGGTCATCCAGACCACACTTCCTCATTTTGGCTGTGAAGATGCTGTGGGAGACGGTGTCAAATGCTTCACAGAAGAGCATTAGGCTTGAGCAATTATGATTTTATGGTAACTGCACTCGACCTGGTGTTCTTTGGTTGTTCATAATTTATCTCTTCCTCTGGGGTTATCCACTCATTCTACAGTTGGTCATCAAAGGACAAAAACAGACAAGGGAGCAGCTGTTATCCTGCTTATGGCTAAGATACCTCATCACAAAATGGTTTGGTTTGGAAGGGTCCTGAAAGACCATCTAGTTTCAAACCCCCTGCCATGGGCAAGGACACCTTCCGCTAGACCAGGTATCTCAAAGCCCCATCCTACCTGGCCTTGAACACTTTCAGGCAGGCGGCAGCAACAGCTTCTCTGGGCAAGCTGTGCCAGTGCCTCACCACCCTCACAGTAAAGAATTTCTTCCTAACAGCTAATCTAAATCTAAAGTCTTTCAGTTTGAAACTGTTACCCCTTGTCCTATCACTACACTCCCTGAGAAACGGTCCCTCTCCATCCTTCCTGTAGGCCCCTTTAATACTGGAAGGCTGCTGTAAGGTCTCCCTGCAGCCTTCTCCTCTCCAGGCTGAACACCCCCAGCTGTCTCAACCTGTCCTCATAGCAAGAGTGCTCCAGCCCCTTGACCATCTTTGTATCCCTACTCTGGACCTACTCATGCAGGTCCACGTTTTTTCTTACTCTGGGGTCCCCAGAGCTGAACACAGTACTTTTAGGTGGGGTTTCACCAGAGCAGAGTAGAGGGGGACAATAGCCTCCCTCAACCTGTTTGCCACAGTCCTTTTGATGCAGCCCAGGATGCAGCTGGCTTTTTAGGCTGAGAGTTCACATTGCTCGCTCATATTCAGTTTTTCATCCACAAGTAAACCCAAGTCCTTCTCCTCAGGGCTGATCTCAATCCAGTCATCACCCAGCCTGTATCTGTGCTTGGGGTTGCCCGACCCAGATACAGGACCTTGCACTTGGCCTTCTTGAACTTCATGAGGTTTGCGTGGGCCCATCTCTCCATCCTGTTAAGGTCCCTCTGGATGGCCTCCCTTCCCTCTAGTATGTTGATTGCACCACACAGCTTGGTGTCATTGGCAAACTTGCTGAGGGTGCACTCAATCCCCCTGTCCATGTTGCCCATAAAGATGTTAAACAACACTAGTCCAAATCTGACCCTTGAGAAATGCTGCTTGTCACTGGCCTCCACTCAGACATTGAGCCATCGACTGTGACTCCTTGAGTGCGACCATTTAGCTAATTCCTTATCCACTGAGGGATTCATCCATCAAATCCATGTCTCTCCAATTTAGAGACAAGGATGTTATGCGAGACGTTTCAAATGCTTTGCACAAGTCCCTCTCCTCAGGACTGCTCTCAATCCATTCACCACCTAGCCTGTATTTGTGCTTGGGATTGCCTTGATGCAGGTTCAGGCCTTGTTGAACTTCATGAGATTTACATTGCCCAAGTCTCAAGCCTGACAAGGCCCCTCTGGATGGCCTCCCTTCCTTCCAGCATGTGAACCACACCGCACAGCTTGGTATTGTTGCTGAGGTTGCACTCGATCTCACTGTCCATGTCACCAATAAAGATTTTAAATAGCACTGGTTCCAATACCAACGCCCAAGGAAAGTCACTCGTCACTGGTCTCCACTCGGACATCGAGCTGTTGACCACAACTCTTTGAGTCCAACCATCCAGCCAATTCCTTATCCACCGAGTGGTCCATCCATCAAATCCATGTCTCTCCAAATTAGAGACAAGGATGTCGTGTGGGACAGTGTCGAATACTTTGCACAAGTCCAGGTAAATGACGTCAGTTGCTCTTCCCTTATCCACCAATGCTGTAACCCCATTCTAGAAGGTCACCAAATTTGTCAGGCATGATTTGCTCTTAGTGAAGCCATGTACTGGCCTGTAGTTTTCCAAGTCTTCCTTTTTTACTTTTTTTAAAAATGGGGGTTATGTTTCACCTTTTCCAGTCAGTGGAAACTTCACTGGACTGCCACGACTTCTCAAATATGATGGATAGTGGCTTACCAACTTCATCTGCTGGTTTCCTCAGAACCTGCTGATGCATCAGGTTGGACTTGTGTACCTTCAGGTTCCTTAAGTGGTCCCAAAATGATCTTCTCCTACACTGGGTGGTTTTTCATTCTGCCAGTCCCTGCCTTTGCCTTCTGCGACTTGGAGCACTTGCTGGTGAAGACAGAGGCAAAAAAGTCATTGAGCACCTCAACCTTCTCCATGTCCCAGGTAACCAGGTCTCCTGTTCCCTTCTGGAGAGGTTCCACATTATCCCTAGTCTTTCTTTTATTACCAACGTACCTATAGATGTTTTTCTTGTTGCCCTCAATGTCCCTCACCAGATCTAATTCTATCAGGATTTTGGTGTTCCTAATCTGATCCCTGGCTATGTGGACATTTTCTCTATATTCCTTCCAGGCTACCTGTTCTTGCTTCCACCCTCTTTAGGCTTCCTTTTTTTTTTTTTTGTTTGAGTTTGTCCAGGAGCTCCTTGTTCATCCCTGAAGGTCTCTTGGTGTTTTTGCTTGACTTCCACTTTGTCATGATGCATCACTCCTGAGCTTGCAGGAAGATATCCTTGAATATTAACCAGCTTTCTTGGACCACTCTTCCCTCCAGGACTGTATGCCATGGTACTCTACCAAGGAGGTCCCTGAAGAGGCCAAAGTCTGCTCTCCTGAAGTCGAGGGTAGCAAGCTTGTTGTGCACCCTCCTCATTGCTCTAAGGATCTTGAACTCCATCATTTCATGTTCACCGCAGCCAAGGTTGCCTTGGAGCTACACATTCCCCGCCAGCCCTTCCTTGTTGGTGACAACAAGATCCAGCATAGCACCTCCCCTCATTGTCTCCTCTACCACTTGGAGAAGGAAGTTATCATCAACATACCATGAACCTCTTGGAATGCTTATGTCCTGCTGTGTTGTCTCCAACAGATATGAAGCGGTTGAAGTCCCCCATAAAGACCAGGGCTTGAGAATGTGAGACTGCTCCTATCTGTCTATAGAGGACCTCATCATCTCAGTCTTCCTGGTTGGGAGGCTTGTAGCAGACCCCCACTATAATGTCTCCTGTCCTTGCCCTCCCATTAATCCTGACCCATAAGTTCTCGGTTGGCTCTTCATCCATCCCCAGGCAGAGGTCCATACCCTCCAGCTGGTCATTGACATAGAGAGTGACACCGCCTCCTCGTCTACCCTTCCTGACCTTCCCAAAGAGCCTCTATCCTTCCATTTTGACACTCCAGTCATAGCAGGTATCCCACCATGTCTCCATGGTGCCAATAAGATCACAGCCCGGCAGGCGTGAGCACATGTCTAACTCCTCTTTTTTATTTTCTGGGCTACATGAGTTTGCATAGAGGCATTTAAGTTGGGCCCCAACATAGCTGCCTTACAGGCAGCAATACCTTTGTGCTGCTCTTCAGGTGCTCTCCTGCTAACCTGTGATCCCTCTCTAGGCTCTGGGCATGAATTGCTGACACTGGCATGAGTCTGGTAGGAGTGGGATTGATTAAGGTTCCTCTCCCCTGGAAACTTTTGTTTAAAGCAGTTCCTAAATTAGCTGTGATGGATTAAGTGGAGATCTTTGGGTGAGCTACCCCTGTAGTTGTTGAATCTGTCATTCAGATTTTTTCTCATAATTTACTTCTCTTATTGCCTCTTAAGACTCTTGAAAAAGTAGGCAAAATTATTTGCAGTATCCAATTTGGTATTTAAATAAGATGCTGCCTCTAAATCTGCATCTGGAATTTGCTAGCAGACACAGCTCTTTCTGTAAAGTGTGGAATCATAGACATAGAATCAGAATAAATTATGGTGGGAAGGAGCTGAGGAAGTAACCCAGTCCAATCCTCCCCAACACCCCTACCCCAAATAGAGGTGATAATGAACTCTGCTGTGACTTACCAGCTAATTGCCCCAGCTGAGACCTGTGTTTCAAAAGGATAAACAAGGCTTCCTTGTGAACAATTAATTTCAGGCCAATGTATTCAATTTAAATTGCTTGATGACTGTCTGACAAGTCCCTCTTAAGATTGTATAGGGAATTTCTAAATGTAACTCTGCACAAACTCTAGTTTCATCTTCGCATAGGCAACGTGATCCAAAAATAAAAATAGAAAGCAAGACAAGGTATGTGTTCTATTTTTTGACTGTTCTGTACCAAGGAATAGATATAAGAAAGGCTGCAGGTAGCCTTATGGAAACAAGTTTAGCAAGGATTTTAAAACGTTTCTTGCTCAATGTGAAAGCTCAGTGACTTTATACTCTTTGTATAGAACTTTATGAAGGTTTGGACTTTAGCCAGATACAGGAAAATTTTATTAAAGAAGTAAATGAAATGTCAGGGAAAAAAAAATCTATATTCCTGTGTTACTCAGTAAGAAAAATCCATATGCTTTTTATATACGCATGCTAGAAATATATCTCTAGTTATTAGTATGATATTACATCAGTGTGCATTATGTGAACTTATATTACAATTTAAGACATTTTTGTAATTATCTTTTTAGAAAGACATCTTATGGATTAATTAAGGGATGTCTTATTTAGAAGTTTGGAAATACTACTTCACTGACCACTGTGCTCAAATATTCGATTACTAGTGGTTTTTTTCAGCACTAACTGTGATGAGTATTCCTGCAATTAGACATTCACCTTTTCTCCTTCTTACCCAAGGCACAAGATTACACCATTAATAACTTTAATCATTGATATATTTCAGGCTGGAATGTTATCTGTCTTTGGCAAAATACTTTCATCGTGTCTTTGATAGGATCCATAAGGATAAAGTAAAACAAATCATAAAAGTGCTCAGAATCTGTTTTGGCCAGTCTAAGCTAATCCATTGATGTTGATGTCCTTCTCTGTTATCCAACAATCACTCCAAATTAGAGTTCTCTACCTTCTCTTCCAACAGAAATCTTGAATAATTCTTTTAATTCATATGGGAGTGGGAGTGTTAGTGTAGGTGGGTTTTACTTGAAGTGAAGTAACAGAAACAACAAGTTACATATGTTATTTTCCTTAAATATTGTTGTGAACATAAACTGTCCTTAACTTCAGGAAGAACCAACAAGTGTGAAACTTTAACAGACACAACATTATTATCTGCTAAGTAAGCTGTATAAACTTCTGTTTGCCTACATGAAATTCTCCTGTTAGAACCCATTGAAATAGGTAAGTTCTTGATATTATACCTCAAATATTTATGACTAAAATATTCCATCATTTAGAATATTTCTTGCTTTAGCCAACCCATTAAATTATGAAAATGAAATCTGAGAGGACATAGGTCATTCCTCTGCCATGTATCTCAGACTCCACTGTTATCATTTCCAGACTGATTACAAACAAGTATGAATAGAACATATGTGTTTCCCTTGACTCTGGGATTATTTTAGGGATATGCATACATAATTTAAACAACTTATGTGATGTTTTCAAGCAGCATGGAGGAAAAAAAAAAAACAACTTCTTAAGAGTTGGTTAGTTGGTTGGCTTTTTTCAAAAGTACACTTGTTGAATTTTTTTTTTGATGATCATTGACAAAAGTTCCTCCCTTTCTTCCCCTAGACTCTTGCTTGCTTAAGGCAGCTTCCTCAGGTTGATCATCATAACTAGACAAGAACTAATCATCTACTAGACAAGAATAAAAAAAAAAAAACCTGAAAAAGCCTTCTAGGATTGGGTGGAGGGAAAAACATGTAGTAAAAAATGTAGTTCTTTCACTGTTAAGCTGCACAGTAGCTTTCCCTGCTCATTACTGCACCCTTAAAAAAATCATTAAGCCAAAACCCTTAAATGAAATGCACAGACAGTTTTTCATTATTGCTCCATGAAAACAGCCCTTCTACACAATGCTTGGAAAAGTAGAATAAATGGTGTCAAAACTGTAACGGATTCACAGTTCTACACAAAGTACTGTAACAGAGGTCACTTTACCTGTATTTTGCCCATCTTGACAGGTATAAATTATGAATGTTCTCATGGCAGCATCATCTGGGATGCTCTGTGGGGTCCACAACCTCAGGAGGATTTAAGTAACTCCTTGCCATGCTACTGAGCAGTAGCAATGTGCAAAGAGTGCCTCTCCTCTCTGAATCTATCATCAATGGAGAAAACACAGCCAGTGCTTCTCTTTACTGTTACACTTTAGTGCCAGTTAGTATAGAAAAGATCCAAAAATGGAACTAACCAATACTTGCATCAGAAACCTTTCCCAAAGCTCTTCTGGGAACAATGCAGCTCCAGACAGAAGTCTCCCTTAACTACAAAATTGGAAAGAGTGATATTAGTCAGAAATGATGGGCTAAAAGGAGTTGGTTATCATACATGGGGGAGAGGCACGTGCATTCAACAGATCTTGGGTAATAGAACTAATCATTGTGACTCTCCCAAGCATTTTATGGAGCAATATCCAAGACATGAGGAGCTTTTGAAATATGAAACCCTATGGAGTGCTTTTGGTAGTGTTGTTGTCAGGAATTGTTTTGCAAGCATTTGCTGCCAGATTTCTGTGTGGATATCACCAGTCTGTTGGGATAGGAAACATACTAATTTGAGTTTAATATCATAAATTCTTCCAGAGCGAAGAGGTATTACATTTGTAACACTACCAGTTAACTTCTTTTTCTCTGAGCTTTCTGCAAGATTTTTACTGAATGAATATGGAAAACCTTACTCTGAAACACTTGCCACCTTTCATGTCCCCTTAGCTTAAGAGAAAAGCACACTTCTTGCTGGGTTGAATTGGTGTTAGGCTTAATAAGTAAACCTAGAAGACTTATCAGAAGCCTCCAGAAGATCTATTAGAATCCTTACCCTGTTGTTTGTCCTGGTTTCATCCTTCTGAGATCTAAGTTTCCAAAACACTGCAAAGTTTCTCTCTCAGGAATGTTAGTTTAGTGAGAAAGAAGGGGGAACATGTTAAGCAACAATCAATCAGTCTGAAGGAGGAGGGTGAAAAATGATGTAGCCAACCACCACAGGACTACAATTTAATGGAGTATACTGTTAGAAATAACTCTGAAGTAGTAAAAAGTTGCCCAGCTATTTCAGATTATAAGCATTTCAAGAGTGGATAGCTGTATTTTGCTGAAAATACTTACACTGTGCATTTCATGTGTAGCCAAATAGTGATATTACTAGATCAATGTAAAAAGGTAATCAGAAAAAAAGTTTTAATAGGCATAGAATAACCTGTAGTGACAGAAAACTTTTCTGCAATATTATGTATATCCAGCATTATATAATATTTGCAAATGAGCTAATAATAGCACTTCCATGATTTATTTTGGATAAATCCATATATATCTCAAAAACACTCTCAGCAAAACATCGTTATTACTTTATTAAATACTACTTTTGCCTACTTGAGCTTAACAAACAAATCTAATGGTATGAAAGAATTTAATTTCAGAGCTGAATGATAATTTGTCAGGCATGGTTAATTCACATAATTCAAAGTTAATTATGTTTGCGATATTAGAGAGTGCTGTAATTTTGTTCTGTTCAGCTGCAGCTTTTATTAAATCTTACATTTTGATTAGGAAAGCCAGACTTTAAGAGTGTACAGCAAATTAAAAAAAATGGCAAGGTATGGGGAGTGTTATTTTTTAAGCACGTACTTTTGTTCATGTTCACATCCTCTCTTGTGTTACATCACTTTGTCAATCCAAAGCTGACTGAGATACACTGAAATATTTACTCATAGTTCATCCTATACGTGATTTCTTTCTGGTTTTCAGCATTTGGAGTGTTACAACTGATGTTCCCAAACCACTTGATATACTAATGAACAGAAGTGGGTTCTCCAGCTGTACTTTTTTGAACCAAGCAGTACTTCCCCAGCTATATTCTTCTGCGGAGAACACAGTTTTCACACAAAATCAATTAGAAAGCATCATAGACCTTCTGATACTGGATCAGTTCATTTCATTGTTATATTTGTGCCATTGATTAGAAATAACCAACTTTTTATTCAATAAATACATTTAATCAGCAGTAAAAGGCATAACGTTCAGTACAAACTCTATTTCTAGAAAAAGAAAGGCAACTCAATGTGTGAAGTTGCTGGGTTTTTCACAATTTGAGAACATGTGGAAACTGTCTACTTTTGAAGACATTCACATGAGTTCAAGCCCTCTACTGAGTTGCCTCCTGTATAATCTTGGTTATCTTTTTTTAGATTGATGTGACAAAGGTAAACGTGACAGATGAATATGTTATCTTCATCTGAGGTTAAATAATCTTGCTTTTGATATATATCGTAGAATGGGAGTAAAATCATTATCTCACTGCAATGCTATGATACTCAAAACAGCAAGTTGCTGATGTTCTTCAGTCATGCAGCAATGTTAGTATTGAAGATACATAATTACTACATCAAGCTGTACCAAAAGTGTGCTCAATCTAACACTGTATTAGAGGCAATACAGTTTTCTGACTCTTTTCATTGCAGGGACTCATGCAGTCTGATCCAAGTTCTTCTCAGGGCTTGTTCCACTATCACTTGACTGTATCTATGGATGTATACATAAAATGTTAGGCGCCTTCTCCAGCACAAATTTCTCTCCTTCTCAATGTGGCTTTGAACTTCCTTTCACTGTGGTGCTTTTTTGTTTGTTTGTTCACTTGTTTGTTTTTCCTAAAGTAAGTATTTTTATCACAATTTTTAGTTTTGTTTTCCTTATTTAAAAAACTAGAGGTACTTCTGTATTCGCTCACATGGAAAAGAAAACTATGGCAAAGAACTATAGGTTCTCAGACGTGTGTACTTGAAAGGAAAGGAAGATGTAAAAAGCTGCATATGCCAGGAACTTACAGAAAATAATCTTCTTCACTGAGCAAACTCAATTAATCACGGAAGCCCACTGTGCCCTGAATAAGGCAGGGTCCTATGACAAAAGCAAAATGGAACCCATTATTCATTAGCTCAGAGTTCATCACATACTGATGGAGACCTAGCTGCATCAATAATCCTTGCCTCAGGGAAGCAGGGAAGCCTGAGTAAAATCTTGAACACATAACCTTAATTCTGGTATTTCTTATCTTTTGCTGTTCTTTTAGTATAGTGTTTCCAAGCGCATTGTATACTCATGTTTGGTCTGGCAGTTAATTGCATGGAGTATGTCAGCACTGCTGTCAGACTGCAGGAAGCTGAGAAATAAACCAGGCCTTTGTAGCTAGCAATTTTATTAAAGTGCTAACAGCCAGTGAATATCCGTGGACACCGAGGACATAAGTCACTTAATGACTGTTAAAATTCCAGGCCACAAGATTTCCACAGACCTGAGAATCCCTGCTGCAATGTGGATTGTTATTGGGATGAAAGCCATTTTCTCTCCTTTTACCAAATTTAAACGCATAGAATCTTGCTCCCTTCTGTTAAATCTTCTTTCTCATACTTTTGACAAAGCAAAATATTTGATTATGCTTGGGAAGAATTTTCACAGGATGAAGAGAAATTTCTGAAGCATGGTGAGATCATTTATGTGTAATTACAGCACTGTGTCAGGCCCTGGATTGGCTCTGAATGGATTTACTAATGCAGTCCTCATCTTGTTGGTAGCCAGAAGCCACACTGCTTCAACTGTAACCAGAGTAAAAAAGCCACAGATTTTTTTTCCATAGTAAAGATAGTTTCCTAGTATGCCTGAAATGTCACTGGTAATGACTGGAGTAAAATGTCAGTGCACTGAACTCTCATTGGATGCCAAATATTAATCTCCACAAACACAAGCTATTATTTTTCTTTGATTTTATCTATATACATATTGTCAAATATACATATTATTGAAAATGAATATGAAGGAATCACTAGTATGAAGGCATTGTCTGTTTAAAGCATAGGATATTGTCTTCTCACTTAATGTCTCTTTGGAAAGAACTTGTGGACCAGGTCTCATTCTCTCATGGCTTTTCCTGAAATTTAGTGTCTGGCTTTCAGCAACATTTTGCCTTTCCAGGAACTGAATGTGTTTGAGTTTTGAATATTTTTGAACTTTCACTGATAAGAATTGATATCTGGAAGGCAGTCTATATGGCATTCCTGCACCGTAGTGAGTTTTTTTCATACTGGTGGAAACAAGATACAGGAATCTATTTTTATTTTCATCACCTTCTCAGAACTGCTGCATTTGTGTAATGCTACACATTGGACATGGAGAGAACTAGAATATTCATAAATAACATTTGCCATCAGTGCACTGTTCAAGAATCTGGGAGAGGAGTTAACTGGGAATGGAGAAATCTGGAGTTCAGAAACTGGGTGCTGGGGAGCACTATTTTCATAAGAAATGCTAGTGTTATAATGGTGTTTGTGCTCTCTTCAGCTGTGATCCAGAGATGTAGGGGATTATTCTCCCATCATCAAATTAGACACAATTTGTTGCTCAAACTAATGCTCTTACTACTGGGAAATCTCTAGTGAAGCAACTTATCAAAGTCCTTTCTTTTTCTTGAGAAAATGTCCACAACTTTTTTTTCTTTGAAATAAATAAATAAGCAAGCAAGCAATAAAACCAGGGAAACCAACTCCCTGTTTCCACAACTCATGTTTGGATACAATAGTAAATTATGTCCTCTGACACCAGAAAATGTTTTGAAATCTGAGATGAAATGTTTCTCCAACAGAATGTGGTGGTGTCTGATAAAGAGTGCCTCACACTGCACAAGCTTGCTGGGGTAGTGCTTTCCACCTTCACTGCTGGCTTTTCACCTACAGAATTCATGCCACCATTTCCCTGGCAGCATGAGAAGAGGAGAGTTGTACTGTGCTCAAGAGTCCGTGTTATTACATTACTAGAAAACTTGCAAATCTTTGCTTTGCTCCTGCACTACTCATGTAGCTACTCATGGATGCTCAGGAATTCCAGTCTATTGAGAAAGCTGGTTGCTATAAATAGATGTTTTGCAGTTTGTATTGCTGAACTGCCCAGTGACTTACCTGGGAGCTTAAGCACACTGCTCCAATTTACACATGTCCATCAGTGATCTGCTTGGTATGTCTGATGATAACTTCAAATTTTGCATGAATTTTGCCAGCTGAAGTTCACTTAAAAACTCTGCTTTGCTTCTTATGCTCTAAACATCCAGGACCTCTAGTTTATCATCTAGTGACAAGTAATATCTGGAACTAATGGGAACAGACTTTGCAAAATAATTTCCAAAACCAATTGTTTTTCACATTACAGTTTAAGAAAAAATACAGATATAAGCAAAAATGGGAAATGTCAAATGATTTTCTACTGCAGTTTTCTGACCGTTCTTGAGTGATCTTTAGGATTTAGTCAGAATGCGTTATGGAGCCTAACATACTACAGCATACAGGCCTAAGGCTGGAGCACCTTTTTGGGTCACTGAACCCAGTTTTCTGCTGGTGGAGACAAGCGACATCCCAGTTTAAAATCGCTCAAAGACTAACCTGAAATCTACTAAGATGATGTTCTGGAACACGAGGCTTCTCACAACTATACATGTCCTAAATTGAGGAGCACTTTACACATTGTCCTAGGTTACAGTGTAAAATGTGCCAAAAGGAAAAAAAAAAGTATTCCATTACCATCTTCAGGAGCTGTTGAGACCAGGTGGGGCGGTGCTCCCTGCCTCCCCCCTCTGGACTATCTCCTGTCAATGGGCACAACAATGCCTTATCCCCTGACCCATCGATAACTCGCTCCTGGACTATCCTCTGTTAATGGTCCATCAAGGAACTGCCTCAGGACTCCCCATCCCATTGTGAGACGCTCAGCCCGGGGGGAAGGAGCCAAGCAGTCCATTCCAAATAAAAACTGAGATTTCGAACACCCTAGCAGCCTTCTTCCACTGGATTCCCAGAGGAGTTTTTTCCCCCCTGCTGGAGTTCCAGAGGACAAGACCTACCTACCTACCACTGGACCTTCGGAGGAAGACCAGACTCTTTTACCTGATTGCTGCTTCCACAGAACTACATCCATCGCTTCAGAAGGACTGCAGCCAGCATCTTATCGGACTGCTACTGCCACCCTAACAGGGTGTCAGGTTGTATTTCTGACTCTGTCAGTGTAAACCAGTGGGTTGTTTGTTTTTTTTTCCCTGCCTTGTGTTATATGTATATATGTATTAGTAAAGAACTGTTATTTCTATTCCCCATATCTTTGCCTGAAGGCCCGTTAATTTCAAAATTATAATAATTTGGAGGGAAGGGGGTTGCACTTTCCATTTCAAGGGAGGCTCCTGCCTTCCTCCACAGACACCTGTCTTTCAAACCAAGACACACATTTATTTTTGTATCCAATGTGTTCGTTAGCTTAAATAGTTCTTTTCCTCACCTAATATATACATTCACCTTAGTACAGAAATAGACAGGAAATATATCTCCACTAAAGCTGCATTATGCTATAGGTTCCAGTATAAAGGGCTTTGTTAATACATCGGTCTCCTTTATCATCTTCCTGAGCATGTAGTTTTCTCGTCTCCGAAGATCTGGGAAAAATTATTTTCTTGAAAATTTCAGCCGTCCTGTAACTGCATTCAGGTATGGTCTATTATCTTGCTGGTAAAGCTTAGCCTTCTTTTTCATACCATCCCTGCCCCTAAACACAAGAAGTGGGTAAAAATGTGTCAGTAACAATCATAAAATGACAAATATGCAAAACAAATCCAGATACGATATACAACACCTTCTGAATTTTATCAACAGCTTGTCAGAATTTTCTCAAGGAATATGGGCTTTCACTTCTTTCCCTGTTCAGGTGGGTTTTCCTATATATCTTGTGTCATGTAATTATTCCAGAAAACCAATGCACATGGAGTTAATTTTTCTTAAATTTTTAGCCTGAACACAGTGAGGAAGAAAATATATGATAGTTGAGAGTGTAATTTTCAAATGTAAGGAAATATGACATCCAGTTGGTCTAGGTATTCACTGTTGAGGAATAGAGGCCTAGTAGAAGTTATTGAAAGTTAAATTCTAATTATTAAACTAAGCAGCTGGGAAGCTAGGAAAAAACTTTCCTCACTTGTAAGAACTGTTCCTGTTCTCTTGCTAAAGGAGTTATTTACTCAATAAGAACTGAAGTACTTGTCTAAATAGTGTAGAAGACAAACCTAATTCCTATTAATTATGGCCCTATCCTCCCATGCCGTACTCACTTTCTGCTTGTTTTCTGAGTTTTGGACGAAACAACAATTCCAATAACAGGTATTGGATTCATATTATTCTCTTTCCTTTTTTTCATTATACAAGAAGCTTCACTTGGCAGTGCTTTTGGATTTCTTGTACGATATATTAGTATGATGGGGAGAGGTAATAGTCAGTTTTGCTCTGTGAATCCTCCCTGAGAATATATTTTTTCTCTGTGGTGACTCGATGCCCCAACTAAAATAAAACATCTCATACTAGAGACACATATATATTGAGAAGGCAGGTCTAATGAAAGAACAGATCTAAATGGACAAAAGCTAGGAAAAATGGAACCTGATTATTTCCTATTTTACAGATGGTTCTGCAGCTCAGTGAAATAGCAAGCCAGATTTTCAAGCATTTAGCAACCTAAAGATGCAGATGGTGCCTTTGTGTTTTCAAAAGCACCTGTCCATGCACTAATACAGCTGTGTGTTAACTGGCTTTAAATATCTGGGTTGGAATTGGTTGTCCAGCTTATATAGGAAATCTGCAGTAAAACTAGGAATCAAGCTCTAAATCAGGTATTTTAACAATCATCTTATCTCTCCTCTTTATATAATTCATAAAAGCACATAAAAAGACTCTTCAGCTGACACAGTCTATGAACAGAGTTTCTGCAATTAAAGCTAACATTCATACAGGCTGGAGTGCTGGAACATTTTCTCAGATCCTTCCTCCTGCAATCCTGAACTCCTTTTCCAAAGTTCCCTGCAGGCTGCACTCTTTTCCTTACCTTGATTAACCCATTCTAAGCTTGTCTTCCTCTTATACCCAGAAAATGGAAAGTGGAAGTACATTTGTACTAATTTTGGAGGGCTGGTTTTGTTGCAACTCATTTTTAAAAGGTCTAATTGCATTTGCTTGCTAAAAGCATATCAGGAACATCATTATAATACCAAATGTACATTTAAAAATTAAACATGACACAGTGAAATGGATTACTTCAAAGACAGTGAAATACTACCTTGGAAAAGGACTGACAAAGATCTATTTCACGTGCATATTATTTTTGCCTGATTCCTCTCCAAGTTTTGAATGCATACTTTCACACCATCTCTTCTTTCCCACCAATGCACACATACAGGTAAGGTCATTCTATTGTACCTGTTTTCTTTTGGGCTGTTTTT
Source organism: Leptosomus discolor (assembly GCF_034619465.1). NCBI lineage: Eukaryota > Metazoa > Chordata > Aves > Leptosomiformes > Leptosomidae > Leptosomus > Leptosomus discolor. The sequence continues at coordinate 73,750,007 of NC_141392.1, read as the reverse complement.
TTCTCATTTTTTCTCATGGAGGAGAGATCAGGTAAGTGCACTGAGGAGCAGACCAGCCTCTTGAGTGTCCAGTAACTCAAGTCTGATTACTAGCACTGAAAATTGCAGATGTGGTGGGTACACTGAAGCTACAAGCAGTACCATTGCTATAAATGTGTTATTCTACGGCAAATTTGTAGACATCCAGTTTGAGGCTCTGTGTGTCAGAATTTTAAAGGCAAGAATAAAACACACATCTTCACCAATTTATCTCAAACTTCTAAATGCAGATGAACCACTATAGCAGCACTCCCCTGGGGACCTCCTAACATTTGCCATAGACAAAGTGCTTTTCCTCTGAAGCACCACACTGTGTCCAGACTCCATATTCAGCTGTGTCAGCAGGTTATGTTTAAAATCCACTCAACAGTAAACTTGGGGTCTAGGTATGTTTTCCTCTTAATTAACCTGCATAATCTGCTTTTTTTTTACATAATTCATCCCTTCATTTGCATTTTAATTAGAGAGCGTGCAAAATGTCAAGTTTAATTGTCTCGGAAAGACTTGATACAACAAAGACCTGGACTAAATGCAGCTGTGGGCAGTGTACTGAACAGCTGGCTTGCAGTTCAGATTAGGACCTCAGTACATGTAAGACGTTTTCCTCACCTTGTTTTCTGTGACTAAGTGTATCAACACTAATTTCCTGAGAAGGAATATTGGAGGACTTGCAGACCCTGTGTTCCTGCTTTTGAATGACATACAGTCCGTTTCCTCTTGCATGTGTGTATTCCAGATGCATTCCTCATACCCTGATGGACTGAAATCCTGGTCTCCTCTTGGTTTTTGAATCTGCTCCTTCTCAGTCAGTTCTCACTGGTACTCTTACAGAAGCTGCAGAAAGCAGGAAAAAACATGGACTGGGATCCCTAAAATATTTTAATGAAATTGTCACTTCCTAGCTGGCTGAGAGATGGTGTTCTGGAGTCCTGACAGTGGCTCTGGGCTACTCTGACCCATTCAACCTTGCCACTTCTCATTCCCTCAAGAAAGTGTCTCTCCCCGGTAAGACATGTTACCTTGCCCTTCATCAAAGATATCAATAAGAAGGGTCACAGGTTTCACTGCCGGTATTGGGGCACAGTAGTAAGCAGTGCATAGAGTTGGAGTGCTGCTGTGAGCTGGGAGGAAGCAATCAGGCTACCAGTACTCTGGGTTTGTGGGTCTGGGACACATCTAGTGGCCACTGAGCTGCAGGTGGACACCACCTTGTGAAATATATTTTTTGGTGGAAGTCTTCAGAGAGGAGTTTAATTCAAATACCTCCTATTGTTCACTTACTAAGTATATTAGAAGCTTTATTTTGTATGAACATGGGACATTGTCTGGTTTTCTGTTCATTCTGATTTTTTCTTCCTCTTCTCAGTTCACTCTTTTGTCTTCACACTTCTTTATTACCTACAGCATTTTTTTTAAAGTAGATACCATCTGAAAGAATTGTTCATAGATTTGAGGATATGTTTTCAGTTCCAGGTGTGGCAAGTGTATGGGGTTTGGTAAATAGGTGTAAAGTCTTTGAAAGTAGGAATGGAAAATATGTTATAGATTTGTTTCTGCTAGACTTTTTTCAGACCTCTGGAATGAAACTTTCTGTGTGTAGCTGGAAAATAAAGAAATACCCAGAGACAGCCCTTCTGTAGTTAAAATATTTCATTGAAGGTTTCTCAGACTGAAAACCCAGCATGGTGCTCTTACAGTTTTGTTTTACACTATGGTTTTTCTTTAGTGCATATTATTATGTGATGATGGGAAATTAGCAACAAAACTAGGACACTCACATTGTTTATACAATATTTAACTTTCTTCCTCATGAAAGTGTATAAAATATTTTATAATTTGCTTGTTTTCTTATTTTTTTGTTGCTTTTGATTAAGGGTTAGATTTCAATCACCTCATTTACCTTTTACCTTATTTCTAGAATCACTTCCCTAGAGTGAATGTAAAGGGCTGAAATTGAATCTGCTTATTGCTCATTCATGCCAAATACCTTCTTACCAGCCTCCCTAGTATGTTCATATATTGCAGCTGATATTTTTGACACTTTTATTGATGTTTTTCATATTAATATATTAGATGAACAAAAGTTTATTAAATATAAGGTTTCCTTAATAAATATCAGAACTAAGAAAAGAAGGGTTTCAGGGTGGCTTTCCAAGTAACTTGGTGACAGGCACAGGTGTGAAAGGAATTGGTTTAGAGTTGACAAACATCATTGGAAAACTTGGGTCAAAAAGATTGTTTTAAAGATTTAAATAACTTGTACTACATAGGTAAGTATGCCTGAGATCATCTCTCCAAGGTAAAGGTGGTGTCTATGTGACTGCTAAGAGCTATCACGCAGATAAGACACTACTTAGATTTAACATGCAAACTAAACAGAACATGTTCAACAATCTCCTTTTTGACAAAAAAACCCCACCAACCTCAAAACACAAACCTTAGGTCTGTGAATTCTCATAGGGAGGAAATAATTAAAGAAGTGAGATTATTATTCTATTTTTCACAGGCCTCTGGAAGGTTGAAGGATGTCTGCAGTTGCTTCTTCACCAGAATCCATTAGGATTGAAGAAAAACACAAAATCAATCCAAAATGTCAACAAGAAGAAAGTCCTTCCTATGAAGTTTAAAAGACAACTATTGAAGGTACCATGTGTGCATTCTCTGAGGAAGAAATGTGTATTTAAAGAAAGACACCTGAGTCCATGGAGGAACACCCAAATATATTTTGCACATAATATAACTTACTTACCCTTGTCTATGCTTCTCTCTACTTAGCACTCAAAAAATCCACCCCAACAAACAAACAAACAGATAAACACACACAAAAAAAAAAACAAACAAAAAAAAAAAACAAAAAAACAAAAAAAGGAGGGAAAGGAGGGGGTAAATACGAGAGTCAGAATTATTCTGCCAGCAAAAGCTGCTGGCCAGAGATGAGACTAGATACTTTGGCTGCATGTTGAGTGACTGATACAGCTCTTATTATCAGAAGCTGGCACTGCCAGTAGACAGATTGGAATAAAGCTGCTGTTATTATACTTTTAACACTATAAAGGATGTTACTAAAATAAACAACAGTTAATTTTCATAAATTAATCCTTTATTTGAATTAAAATAAATCTCCTCTTTTCAGGAAACTGCTGTATTTAACTTTTTGTGGCTGTAGGCATTGTCAGAAGCTGGAGACTCAGGGTGTATCAAAGAACATTGAAAAGGGTTCTTTGTAACAAAAGACATTGCAGACCCCTATTTCGAAGGAATTTTGCAGAAACTTTCTTGCTATTCCAAAGCTCTATATGTCAGTAGGCTGGCAAAATCTAGGCATGTGGTTGAGCTAGAATATAATATTTATTTCAACATCAGACAGGAGATTTAATATTACTTGAACAAGATTTTCTTTAAGCTATGCTCTTTCACTCCCTGTGTTTAGAGGATGCCAGCTGAGGACTGGCAGACAGTTCTGTGCTGTACTGAGAAAGCATTAAGCCTTCCAGTCACAATCCCATCCTTGCTAATCCATATGAACAGATCTGAAATATATTCTATGTAACCTGGGCCCTTTGCCCTTTTCGTATCACTGATACCATTATTCAACTGGAAATGCTAAGTTATTGAGACAGACTCTGATCTTTGTTGTGTCAATCTAAACCCAGTGTTGTTCCAATGAAGTAGGTAACTAAAAGGAAGTATTATGGACTTAACCTTGGCCAGTATGTTTAGGATTTTTTATATGTAGATAGCCAAGAAGCTAAATTCTACAATCCAGAGTGGAGCTTAAATTAAGAAATTTTGTTTACAGGGAAGTGAGCACTGTAGAGTGAATTTTTTTTATGTCCTGGGTTTTGGGGGGATGGTGTTTTCACTGATGTAACTCCATGTGCTGTGCTAAATGGAAGGAAATGACAACAAACTTGACTTTTCCCTGAAGGTATTGTTATGTTCAAAGTCTTGTCATTGACAAAAAAATAAATGCATTTTACATGTAAAGCAAATAAATTATTGATAGTGTAATTAAAATCTTAACACTATAGTGAAAAATTATTATTATTCTAGATCTAATTGTTACAGGAAAAGAAAATACAAGAAAGAACTTTATTGCAGGGAGGAAAAATGTAGGAACAGCAATACAGTTTAAACTGGTGTATTTGCAATTCTGAATATCTGCCCCTTTTTCTGCTCTAAGACTTTCATTTCTTTACCTGACTACGGGTGAGTTGTTTATTGCCCTGGGGCTTTCACTGTCATTTCATGTCCTTTCCCTTATCTTCTCATGTACTCTTCTACATTGCATCTTGTGTCCCCACTTTCAAGGTCTCTGCTGTCACACCAGACCTGTGTTACTCTACAGTACATCACTGAACTAGGGACATGCATATTTTGCTATATGTAGAATAGCTACTTGTTACTACATTCTATAGAGAAAATACAGTTATACTCTATAAAGATAAGTAAAAGTAAAAGTAAAACAAATTAGGCATAGCCACCTGGTCATTAGAAAAAAATGCTTCTACAGCCAAACAAGCTCCAGAGAAATAAGTACAAGATCAGACCAAGCAAGCCAGACAGCCCTCAATCCTGAGGCAGTATAAATCTAGCACAAAGGTGGTAGTCTCTTATGAGATATAGTAACACTTCATGCCCTGGGATACAGGTCTACAAGGTCAAGAGAAAGTGCAGTAGTTCTGTAGTTTTAAAAGGTCCAACAGCATTAGCAATACTTGGCCATTTTCTATATTTTTTCCCAGTTAGAGAAATATATTTTTAGTTTTCAAACTCTTTTGAATATACTGCAGTACAAAACACTTGTTCAGTAATACACAGAGCAGGTTAAAGGTATGGAAAATTCAATACTAAAATTTCCTACAGCCATCTTCACTAGAAGAGGTTCCCCTTGAAATCCGCTTGGTAATCAAGCTTTTGTTTGAGGTCTACTACAAAAATATGTTTCTATTCTTACACAGTTTTCAGCTGCCAGAGCGTACGTCAAATATCATGACTGTTTTGTTGGTGTTGATTTTAGTTACTGTGTTGACAACTGCTTTGTGGTAGTATTAGCATAATAAAGCTCAACACAAGATCTGATGGATTGGAAAGATATATTTATTTTCAAGGTTTTAAAGCATGTTGATTTTACGCTTTCATGCACTCTCACTCACATACTTGCAAGAAGCAGCATGCGTGTATCTAAGCGGTCTGACCAAGATCCCTTGTGCACAATAGAGAAGACAAAGTGCACTGTCAAGTCCTCTGCATCTCTGGATCTCCTCCTGACTGGCAAAGACAAACAAGCCTTTGGACAGATTTTCCTTCTCCTTCAGGAACCATCAGCTATTTTGGGGTAGAAATTCACTGCAGATCTTAATACTTCAGCTGCTGCAAGTCTTAAGACACACCACTGTCCAGTGTCTGTTTTTCCTCTTTTGGCATAGGTATGAAACACATGTCACTTCTCTATTCTCCTGAATAGGGAAAGGAGTGGTGTACATGGTGCGCTGCAGCCTTGCTGCCACCCTGCCAGTACCAGGGCACTGATTCTTTTGCTGATGAGTTGTCTGCTTTTCAGATTGCAGGCTTTTTGCTTTTGACACCAAGAACACTTTCCTCAACTTTGCTGATGAAAACTGTGTCTTGGGAACAGTGTGCCTTATTATCTGGACATTCTTTCAAGCCTTTGTTTTACTTTCCTTCTCATGCTTACAATCACTTCCATTCAGACTTCCTTCATGACAATCTTAGTATTTCTTATGAATCTCTAATGTGTAAAGAAACAAAATTCCACTTTTATTGGCTAAATCTTTTTTCCCTAAAACTATTTTAGATTTATGAAATCATATACCACTGTTTTTCTTCCTGCGTGGCAGCTTCTCAAAGGTCATCACAGGTAAAATAAAACCAGAAGTTACCATAGTGGTGAAGAAAATCTTAGAATCATAAAATCACAGAACAGTTTGGGTTGGAAGGGACCTTGAAGATCACCTAGTTCCAACCTCCCTGCCACAGGCAGGGACACCTTCCACTAGACCAGGTTGCTCCAAGCCCCGTCCAGCCTGGCCTTGAGCACTGACAGGAAGGGGGCAGCCACACCTTCTCTGGGCAACCTGTGCCAGTGCCTCACCACCCTCACAGTGAAGAATTTCTTCCTAATATTTAATCTAAATCTCCCCTCTTGCAGTTTGAAACCATTATCCCTCGTTCTATCCCTACACTCCCTGATCAAAAGATGATCCCCAACTTTCCTCTAGGCCCCCTTTAAGTACTGGAAGACTGCTATAAGGTCTCCCCGGAACCTCCTTTTCTCCAGGCTGAACACCCCCAGCTGTCTCAACCTGTCCTCATAAGGAAAGTGCTCCAGCCCCCTGATCATCTTAGTGGACCTGCTCTGGACCTACTCAAGCAGGTCCATGTCTTTCTTGTGTTGCAGGCTCCAGAGGTGGATGCAGCACTGCAAGTGGGGTCTCACCAGAGCAGAGTAGAGGGGGAGAATCCCCTCCCTCGACCTGCTGGCCGCACTTCTTTTGATGGAGCCCAAGATGCAGCTGGCTTTTTGGGCTGAGAGCACACATTGCTGGCTCATATTCAGTTTTTCATCCACCAGCACCCCAAGTCCTTCTCCGCAGGGCTGCTCTCAATCCAGTCGTTGCCCAGCCTGTATCTGTGCTTGAGATTGCCCTGACCCGGATGCAGGACCTTGCACTTGGCTTTCTTGAACTTCATGAGGTTTGCATGGGCCCATCTCTCCATCCTGTTAAGGTCCCTCTGGATGGCCTCCCTTCCCTCTAGCATGTTGATTGCACCACACAGCTTGGTGCCATCAGCAAACTTGCTGAGGGTGCACTCAATCCCCCTGTCCATGTTGCCCATAAAGATGTTAAACAGCACTAGTCCCAGTACTGATCCCTGAGGAATACCACTTGTCAATGGTCTCCACTTGGATTTAGAGCTGTTGACCATGACTCTTTGTGTGCGACCATCTAGCCAATTCCTGATCCACCGAGTGGTCCATCCATCAAATCCACATCTCTCCAGTTTAGAGACAAGGATGTTATGTGGGACAGTGTCAAAAGCCTTGCACATGTCCAGGTAGATGATGTTGGCTGTTTTTCCCTTACCCTACCAAGCAGTTCTCTGAAGAGACCAGTTTGCTTTCCTGAAGTCCAGGCTAGTGTACTTGCTGTGCATCCTCCTCACAGCCTGAAGGATCTCAACCTTCACTATCTCGTGGTTGCTTCATTCAAATGCGTGCTATAGTCAGTACAGGCAAGTCACAGATAATCGCATACCGTCGTAAAACCACATAAATTTGTGTCCTACAAAAACATAACCTTGCCTATAGGAAAAAAGCTAATCCAAATATTGTATGACGGCTGTCCAGTAGCATTCCTATTGTTGTTTTCACCTTCCTTTCTTAGTGATTGCATCCATCTGTTGGGCCTTGACTTAAATTAGATTGTGAAAGGTCTCAGGGCAAGGTCATGTCATTCTATACATTTGAACAATGCCTGGCCCAGTGTCACCTCACTTTTGACAGGTTTCCCAGGAATTTCTGTAACAGGAATAATAACAAATAACATCGATGTGAATTCTATGGTTCTGTAGTAATAACATTTGACCTAATAGGATTACAACATCCATGCTCTAACACATATTTGTTGTTATAATCCCTTGAAGTTTGTTCAATATAGACTTCTTTATCTTTAAAAAACTTACAACCTTAAGCAATTTTGGCAACAAGTATTTCTTCTACATGTTTCTAGCTCTGATATTACTCCTTTATTGTACTCAAAATGCCATTGTTGTACTTAAGCATTCTGCAAAATTAGTGCATAAATGACTACACATTTATTTTCTGTACTTACTTGCTCTTCTTATTGATTGTTCAGGCCAGGGGATTTGTAATAAACTTTCTTCAGCCTGCTAAGCAAGTGAACTTCTCTGTGGCAATCTTCTGTTCTGTTTTCCATGGTTTGGTACATTCCTATGTATGACACTGGTTCAGATTCCCAGCTGGGTAAATCCGCATTTCCAGTTTATACAGCTTAGAGACTCTTGTGTGGCTCTTGTGCAATGTGATTTAAATGTAACTGCACCCAAAGCCTTTTATGTGAACACAGTGTTAGATTTTAGACCATATGAACTCGCAGTTAAAAGCCTATTGCACTGAGAAAACAGCTTGAAAGATTTCATAAAAATCCAGTGCATGTAAGAAAGAAATTAACAGCTATGCTTCCAGAATACTGAGAATAAAAGAAAGGTATTAAATGCTTTTACACAATTAATATTGCTTTAGTTGCCCACATATGTAATCAGCAAAAGCAAGAATGGCTTCATATGGACTCTTTGCTCACCTTTTCTTTAGGAAAGCTGTGAGGTGCAATCAACATGCTAGAGGAAAGGGAGGCCATCCAGAGGGACCTTAACAGGATGGAGAGATGGGCCCATGCAAACCTCATGAAGTTCAAGAAAGCCAAGTGCAAGGTCCTGCATCCGGGTCAGGGCAATCTCAAGCACAGATACAGGCTGGGCAACGACTGGATTGAGAGCAGCCCTGCGGAGAAGGACTTGGGGTGCTGGTGGATGAAAAACTGAATATGAGCCAGCAATGTGTGCTCTCAGCCCAAAAAGCCAGCTGCATCTTGGGCTCCATCAAAAGAAGTGCGGCCAGCAGGTCGAGGGAGGGGATTCTCCCCCTCTACTCTGCTCTGGTGAGACCCCACTTGCAGTGCTGCATCCATCTCTGGAGCCTGCAACACAAGAAAGACATGGACCTGCTTGAGTAGGTCCAGAGCAGGTCCACTAAGATGATCAGGGGGCTGGAGCACTTTCCTTATGAGGACAGGTTGAGACAGCTGGGGGTGTTCAGCCTGGAGAAAAGGAGGTTCCGGGGAGACCTTATAGCAGTCTTCCAGTACTTAAAGGGGGCCTAGAGGAAAGTTGGGGATCATCTTTTGATCAGGGAGTGTAGGGATAGAATGAGGGATAATGGTTTCAAACTGCAAGAGGGGAGATTTAGATTAAATATTAGGAAGAAATTCTTCACTGTGAGGGTGGTGAGGCACTGGCACAGGTTGCCCAGAGAAGGTGTGGCTGCCCCCTTCCTGTCAGTGCTCAAGGCCAGGCTGGATGGGGCTTGGAGCAACCTGGTCTAGTGGAAGGTGTCCCTGCCTGTGGCAGGGGGATTGGAACTAGATGTTCTTTAAGGTCCATTCAACCCAAACCATTCTAGGATTCTGTGATACTCCACGTTTCTCTAAACTGAAGTGAATCAGATATTATGGAAACTTCTCAAGTGTTTGCTTAAGTCTAATCTTTGTTATTCTGGATTGAAATAGACTGTCCTACAATTCTGCAGGATGCAGTTCTTATGCTATTCTAATCTACTCTTAGGATCAGCTCCAAACATAATAGTATAAGCCCCAATCTGAGATAGAATTTACCTGTAGACTTAGTACTTTTTACGATTGTATCAAATCAGTGGGATATTGAAATACTCCACTGTTAAAGTATGCATGTCCTCTGTGAGAGCCCTGGCTTAATCTCTGACCATTTTTGTGTAAGTAAAAATGATTGGTTTGCTTTTGTGCATATTCCTCAAATATACCTTAAGCAGTGTTTCATTCCATCCAGCCTTGGAAAAACTGAAAGCGACAGTTGGGTGGTGGCATGGTCTTTGGCCTTAAGGTTCTTTTCATGTTCATCTATTTCCATTTTTGGCTCCTATTACAATAGCATTTCTCTAATTCCTCTGAGGAACAGATTATGTTACAACTCCTACACATATTTTCTTGATGTTAGGACTAAATTCAGCTATTTTCTCAGTTTAATTTTTGCTATGGTAAACACAATTATCTTATGAACCCATAGAGAAGTGAATAGAGAGTTTTTTCTTAAGTGAAATTGCATCTAGTATGTGCTGAGACTGTGAGTACTACTGCACTGGGAAACACTATACTGCAAAAACTTTTTTATTTTCTTTAAGTCTGGTCTTTCTTTTAAGATATATTTTTATTTCTGCATTGTTTTTGAACAGTGCATTTCATCACCAATGTTGACCAGCAAATATTCAGCAACTCTACAAGGAAGGTAAAGAAAAAACCACACCAAACATCCACCTTCCTGCTGCTGTCAGTTATGAGTTATCATTTACCGAGAAAATAATTAAATTATGATAGAAATATGTGGAAACAGAAAAAAGAGCTGCTCCCCCTTTCCTCACCCAGAAAATATATTCCATAGCATTTCTCCAGCACACAATCTCAGCACTTACTGCCTTAAAGAAAACCATACACTTCTCCAAAGAAAGCCAAGGTTTTAGCATAGTACACTCAAATCAAAATGTGTAGACCATTACATGTTTTCATAGGAAAGCATGAACCACTTAATAGACACACTTCTTTATATTCAATACCCTGGGGCACTCTGATCCTCTGCTGAAGTCCCTGGTCTCATTTGCTGTAATTGAATGTGTCACAGCCTTCTTTATCTTATTATGTATATTACTTGGGTTACTACAAGGAATTTGTACTATAGGAGTTGAGACTAAATGTCTTTCCCCAGTTTTACATTTTAGTCCATGTCCATGCTGTCAAAACAGCAGCAAGTGGAAATGGCAACTGGACCTCTTTTCTTGACAGTGCATCCGGAGACATGCAGAGGACGCGTATAAAATGAGACTATATTTATCCTAGGTATAAATTTAATTTTATGATATATAAATTACAATATTCTCTGTGCCCAGAAGGGTTTCAGATCTTCATTCATGGACTAACTACTACAATGCTGAAAGTGACTAGGATTCAGCATCTCTGAATCTCTTCTCAGCTTAAGTAGTCATCTTCATTTGTACTTATTGCATGTCTCTCTGCATATCGTGCCAGAAATCTATATTCATAATGAATACAATAAAAATATATTTGTCTCATACCTGCATGCATTAATTCAAGCTGGCAGAAAGAATTTACTGATAAAGAGAAGTGGGATGATTACTGTGAACAGAAGAAGAGTGACCCTGCTTCAGTTTCTTTTTCTTCTATGCTCTGTCTTACATTGTACTTCAAGCATCCCGAGGGACAGAACTCCTGGTAGATTAAAGGTGCTGGTGATCTCTATATAGCCGAACCTGCACTCACACAGAATTTAGGTTCTTTCAAACTGTTTAAGTTATCCAAGTGTGTAAGTGAGCAATGTTTAAAAATCATAGTAAAGAATGGTCCAACCCATAGGTTTCATAGATAACATATGAAGTGGGAAAAGGACTCCAAAAATGTCTTGTTCTCAAAAATGAATTTTTTCTTTATACAGTAGGAAGAAATATTTTTTAATATTTTCTTTTTAAAGATAATGCAATCATGTAATGTCTAATGTTTACATATATAGAAAATGAGTTAGATTTTTAAAGCCCTCCACATCATTGTCTAACCTGTTCGGTGACTAAGCTATTACCAAAAATTTTCTCTAAGTGCATAAAGCTGTGGTTTTATAAAAGGCTGTCTGATGTCTTTGAAAGGCTAAGCATCTGTGTTCCCATCTTTTGCTTCTTACAACCCCCAAGCTAGATGTTCCCCCTTTTAGGTCCCCTGAGAAGGGACCAATCTGGTATGTTTACTTGCACATGCCTAATACATACAGATAGTTACAGACTTTGCATAAGCCACATCGGTCTTGGTTATATTTAATTAGAAATGATGCTAGCAGGACAGAAGAAGGGAGTGCTGCAGCTCTTCTTCTATTTTAATCGGATTTTAATTAGGCCAATTATCTCACTTCAAAATAACCAAAGTACTGGAGCAACTCATGAGGATAGTTATTGTTATTACAGAAAATTTTAGTCCTGCATTTTGTTATATTTCTGTAGTTATAATTTATTTTTTCATAAACTAGCAATGTGTGATTGCAGCCCAGAAAGCAAATCTCATCCTGGGCTGCATCAAAAGATGTGTGGCCAACAGGTCAAAGGAGGTGATTCTGCCTCTCTGCTCTCATGAGACCCCACCTAGATTACTGTGTCCAGCTCTGGCGCCACCAGCATAAGATAGACATGGACCTGCTCAAGTGGGTCATCATATACGTGATCAGGGGGCTAGAGAACCTTCCCTACGAGGACAGGCTGAGAGAGCTGGGGTTGTTCATCCTGGAAAAGAGAAGGCTCTGGAGAGACCTTGTAGCCACCTTCGAATACTTAAAAGGGGGCCTGCAGGAAAGGTGGGGAAGGACTCTTGATCAGGGAGTGTAATGATAGGATGAGGGGTAACGGTTTCAAACTGAAAGAGGGTGGTTTTAGATTAGGTATTAGGAAGAAATTCTTTACTGTGAGGGTCATGAGACTCTGGAACAGGCTGCCCAAAGAAGTTGTGTCTTCCCCCTCCCTGGCAGTGTTCAAGGCCAGGTTGGATGGGGCTTTGAGTAATGTGTCAGGGAGGTTGGAAGTAGATGATCTTTGGAAAGGCATTTCCTTTCAACTAGAGAATAAGAGAAAAGGCATAACTTGAACCACAGAATCAGAATCACAGAATGACAAAATAGTAAGGGTTGGAAGGGACCTCTGGAGATCATCTAGTCCAAACCCCCAGCTAAAGTTGTTCGCCTACAGCAGGTTGCATAGCATCATGTCCAGACAGGTTTTGAATATCTCCAGAGAAGGAAACTCCCCAACATCTCTGGGCAGCCTCTTCCAGTCCTCTGTCACCCTCAAAGTAAGTAACCTTTTCCTCACATTCAGGTGGAACTTCCCATGCTCCAGTTTGTGCCCAGTGCCTGTTGGCCAGTTGCTGGGCACCACTGAAGAGAGTCTGGCCCCATCCTCTTGACACCCACCTTTTAGATACTTACTGATAAGATCCCATCTCAGTCTCCTCTTGGCCAGGTCTCTCAGCCTTTCCTCATAAGAGACGTGCTCCAGCCCCCTAATCATCTTCATAGCCTTCTGTGGTCTCTCTCCAGTAGTTCTCTGTCTGTCTTGAACTGGGGAGCACTGGACACAATGCTCCAGATTTGTCTTCACCAGGGCAGAATAGAGAGGGAGGACAACCTCCCTCGACCTGCTGGCCACATTCTTCTTAATGCACCCCAGGACATGACTGGCCTTCTTGGCCACAAGGGCACGTTGCTGGCTCTTGGTTAACTTGCTGCCCATCAGTACTCTCAAGTCCTTTGCCACAGAGCTGCTTTCCAGCAGGTCAACCCCCAACCTGAAACATGGGTTAATTACAGTGTGACAAGATCAGTACTTATGGCACTTCCCCAAGATGCTTTTCAAAGCCTCAGGGCGTTTACACTAGGTTCTTGGACCACAGATTAATTCAACTGGGGATATCTGCCATTACACCTGTCAAAACTATGCAACTAGCTGCAAAGAAGAGCTCAAAATTCATTATGCTACTGTAAGAGTGACTAAACGGGCTATGAGGGATTTTCCTTGGGAAAAGGAGACTTAATTTTATTTCAAGACAAAATATTTTTTTCCAGTAGCTGTAACGCTTTGACATTCAGCTGTGTCCAGTACCCTTATTCCTGATCCCTGGTAATATTGCTAGCATAACTAACACCGTTTTATAAGGCAAACGGCTGTTCTCTGTGACTGAGATGGTTGCATATCAGTCCTCTTTCCCCTCCTCATCAGGCCCTGAAGGTCCTGCACACCAGGCAGATTTCTTCTTCCCCTACCTATCAGCCTCAAGGTTCCTGGGTGCCCAGCTGACTTCTTGCCTTCTTACTGGCCTTGAAGGCCCAGGCACCCAGCCAACCAGGTGGTGGTGATGACCCCATCACAGAACAGGGAAGCATAACAGCACACACAGTAATGTCTGCAAAATTTAGCAGTTACAAGTCCTAAGTGGGACTTGGACCAGAACTGCTGCTAGATTGCAAACCTCATGATCCCCTAGTAGTCATGGATGCCTCCAATGCCATCTGCTTCCTCCGAGGACTGAATGAGTGACTTGTACTCCTTTATGTGTTTTCAATCCAGATTAATATTGTTATATTTATATGGCAAGCAAAGTATTAAAGAGTTGATCCAATCTACAGAGGGTCTAGGTGATTAGGAACAATAAGTTAAGCTGTGTTATAAATTCTGTGCTATGCTATTTACAAAATTGTGCTACATTCATCTACATTTATTCTGCTTAAAAAAATCCTGTGCTATTCTCATGATACAATTTTATGCTACGCTAATCATGAAAGTCTTAAAAAATAAAGCTTTAATGGTAGTTACAAATTAGTGCAATCATCATTCTGCCCAGGATCCCCAAAAGATCCTGTCTGTCCCTGTAGTGTGAGGTGACATTAAGTCTTGTATATTGACTATGTGTTGAGTCCCTTCTTTGTCTTCTGTATGGTTATAAGAAGGAACTCAAGCTTCTGAAATGCTTTAAGCATTGGAAGTATACTTCAGAAAACGTTACTGTTCTCCCCATATTCTCTATTTGTGAATGGGTAGGAAGGTGCATTGGTGATTATTATGCGTGTGGTACTCTGAAAGGCAATATTACAAAAACAAAAAAAACCAACATTTACAACAAACCCCTTAATTTCAGCATGTATATTTTGATGCTTTTCTTCATCATTAAAGAAGTCCCTTTTCTTTCCTGCTCCTTCTGAGCAGATTCCAGAATCTGTCTCCTTGTTGCTATTTTTGTGACAAAAGACTCTGAATTGTATAATTCTTGAGTTCCATGTCAATCACCTCTTGTATTTCGGTCCTAAACATAAATGTTAATGAGCTAACTGCACTGTTCAAAAGACCTTTTATTGAAAATAAATGCTTGCTAGTAGGCGTGCTACCTTCTGTGTTTTATAAGTAGGTTTTAGGACTTACTCTAGGCAACTGTAGTTGCTAATTGCAGATATAATTCTACCTATTGACTAAAACATAGTTACTTAATAGTTCTTTTACTGAAATTATTTATTACCAGTTAAAAAACTAATTAAGAAGTTAGCACTTACGCATCCTTTACATAATGCAATTGCCAAACTTTCCATCTAAATTAAGTGCCATTTTAGATGACAATCAAATCATGCTCTGGAACAAAGTCATCCTCAAAATTACAGAATTTGTGGGATTTGGGGTCAATGTCATTGCTATATCTATTCTATTTCATGTTTGGATACGGCTAGGTAGATAATGAGATACAAATATTCTCATTGTTCTCACAGAAATCTAGACATATTAGCTACCAGACTTCCCTCTGTTAGACTTGTAGCTTGTGTCAAGGTAAGACAAGCTCATGAACAGCCAGCATGGAGATGTAGCTCTTCAAGAAAAAGTGGAGCAAGTGCCTGCAGAAGTACTTCTTGCAGATACAGTTATTGTTTGTCACAAATAAGGGTTTTACTTGTCATCTGTCTCACATAAATATTATACAGATTTAGTTTCTAGTCTTTTACTGAGCTTGTTCTTGAGGCAAACAAAAATCAATAAGCTTTTCTAGGATAAGTATCCTGGTTTGAGCTAAAAGAACTATCTCTGTTCAGTGATTTTACATTTTAGTTAAGTCTCTTCTAAGTAATCGCACTGTCTGAAATCAACAGCATGTTTTTCCAGACAGTGTCTGCTTCTAGCAGTGATAGCGCTTGATGTTTACAGTTAATACCAAGGACTGGTATGCAGAAGAGCTCTTGCTTATACTGGCTCCTATAGGAACCAAGGTCACTGCTGAACCCTGTACCTCACATTAAAACACCGTAAGTAAAGGAGTCTCAATAAAATATAAAGGTCGCACCTGTGATGAGGAGCAAACGAGAGAGGTGGCCTAAAACTGAGCAACAAAGTATTCCATCCCATATAAGTCATACTCAGTATAAAGCTGAGGCATCACAAGGGTAAAGTTGTTTTTTTCAACGGCCAGCATAAGAGGAGAATTCTGTCTGTTCTTCTGTCTTTGATCCCAATCAGTGCGTTGCTGAATCCAGTTCCTGAACCCAGCTCCTGAATCCAGTTCCTGTCTGCTACCAAGTCCAGCCTGAGACTTCCCCAGTGCCAGCCCTGCAGCGTCAGCGGTGAAGTATCATTGAGGGGGTGGGGTGGGGCAGTTGCTTCCAGTATTGGTTTTATATATATTTGTATTATTTCATTATCTGCTTATTTTTATGATTATATTTTCTTTTATTGTTATTGTTTCTTTAAAGCTGTTTTAGTTTTCTTTTCCAAACCGTAAGTCTCTCTCTCTTCCCCTTCTGGGATGGAAGATGGGTTATAATAGAGACCATCTGCCATTCAGTTGTGGCCAGCCCAGCCTCAACACTTGACAATGAGACAACGTGCCCAAAGAAGAGCAATAGTAAACACAAAATTGCTTTACTGCATTGCACAAGTAAGCTCTTTTTTTTGGGAGGAGTCTATCCAGAAACTGAGGTTTGTTATAAGGAAACTAAGCCGTGTCTCATGTTCAGGATGCATGAAAATGTGCATTGTCAGTGAGTACACCTGTCTTCAAAAGCTGTTCTGAAATGTTGTGCACTTCCTGAAAGCTGACTCCTTCAGGGTAATAATCAGCACACAGTGGTTCAGGGGGCAGTGGAAGCAGAAAGGGAGATGACATACAGGCAACGGGAGATCTCCTGAATACTTTTAGGTTTTCAGCACTGCAGGAGCAGAACAGTATCTGCCTATACTTCTGTTTGACCTTGCACTGTGACAAGGTTTCTGGCTTGCCAGGAGATTTTCCTAAACTCTCTGTTCTTCTGAAACACTGCCATCTGCATTGCTTGATGCTATCACTGCCATTCTTCTAGTCATGGATACAGTGCAGCATTGCAAAACCTGTATGCCGGAAAATGTCCTTAGACAGATGTGAAACAATGGCCCACACAGTTAATGATTTCACCCAGCTGGGTGGGAATCAAAATGTTCTTTCCAGTTCACCTGTTAATCCCAACTCTTCCAAGCCGAGTATTCCATACTTACCAGTTGTGTAAACAGAACAGTATCACACTTTTTGCCAAATCTTTGTCCTGGTCTTCGCTGCTTTATGAGGAAACTCAGTGATGCAACAGTGATAAATTCTCTCCGCAAGATGATCATGTATGTGATCAATCAGATTCAGTACGTTTCTATCATGCTGTAGACATGGCTCATTAGCATGCTTCTCTCAATATTTAGTGAAGGAGTTACCAGGTTCTCTGCTGTTATGTATCATTATTATTCCTTTTTAATTTACTAGTAATGCCTAATTACTCTTGCATAGAATAAATATTTCTAAATGACACTATTCTAGACTTGGTAATATTTTATCTTTGCTAGAATTTCCTTTCAGCCCCCACTTACTCCCCCCTTATACCCCTTGCCCCCCAAAGAAGAGAAAAAGCGCAAAGCGTGAGCTGTGTTAAAGCACAGTAGAGGCAGAAGCCTTGAGGGCTGTATGTGTCTGCAGGTACTGTCTGTACATAATTGACAGATGGACCTAGGTACACGATAGTCAGTGAACTGTATTTTAGTTCTGGCTGAACAACCTGCAGCCTTAGAGGGGCTCTGCAGATGTTAGTGGTGCACTAGGGTTTAGGAGTTGGACACAAGCAAGATTGCCTTTTTTTTCATTACCATTTTTGCTGCTTCTAGTCTCTTTCTGCCAGAGCTTGCAAAATTAGTCACAGAATGTTATCAGTGAGGCTGTGCTGAAGTGATTATATGTTATAAATGCCCTTTCTCCCCCAGAACCTGTCTGCAGATTTCATGTAAACCACAGTCAGAGTGGCTGTTCTTTTGTTCACTTGTTACAGACATGCACTGCCCCCTCTATCAAACTGCAATAACTCCCTAGAAATCTTTGTCATTTCCCACGCCATAGTGTCTTCAAACATAAACTGCTTACCAGTGAAAATACTCAGACCATATATGTCTCTGTGAACTCATGAGGGAAGTACCACACTGTTGGGATGTGGTTGCTGTTGAATCATCATTACATTTCCACCCTTGGGCCTTTCTTCCAACAGGAGTTATTTGAAGTCTTTTGCCTTGTAGCCATTGATCACAGAGCTCAAATCAGGCCGAGCTATGACACAGAACTTATTTTTTTTGTCTCTCTTATGTGGCCAAGATTATACAACACATAACATGTTTTGGCAATGCGTTAACCCAAAACCAAGTTAGGAGAAATTTTTTAATTAGAGAAAGCAGCTTCAGGTTGTGCTGCTATTTGGCATCAATATAGTTGTTATGCTACTTGGATGTCATGATATTGATACCATTTTAGTTATACAATGAAATATTACTATATTTAGTAATTTTATCATTAGAAATCTTTGGCATTTTTTCTCGTCTGTGAAACAGAAATCAAATAAATGCTCCCAGTAGAAACTAAACCATTGTATAGAACATAAAAACAGATGGAGAGAAGAGCTGTGCCACTTATAGTCATCTAAGATTCTTGGTGCATTTTTGTTTATTGTTTTGCCGGTATGTTTAATAATAATATTGTTAATTTTGTTTAAGAACTTTATTCTTACTACAGCTTGTACCGTGACTATTGTTGCTATCATCCTTGATAATGGTCCTTTCTTTTTTCGTCCTTGTTTAGGCTTAGCAAGTTTCACCCTAGGAAACTTTATTGATACATTGCAATGTGAAAGTAAAAAAAAAAAAGGAGATACTGAAGAAGCAAAGCATTTGCAGTCACCAGTAATTCCTCTCAGTTCTTCAATCTCGTGTTATTGTTGTATTAAATTTGTGCTTGTCTTGAAGAATAAATGAGTTTTTTCTGAAGATAACATTTGTTAAATATGTCTTACACTGAGATTTTGTAAGCCTGTGGATTTGCAGGCCATGTCTTCCTCAAGCTGTGGATCTGATTTGTGTCTTCTGCTCCAATGGATTTAAAAATCTGTCCTGATGTTTCATTGCTTTTCAACAGCTGAACTTAACTTGATGGCAACTGTCTTGACTCTTTTTAATGATACACCTACAACAGTGGAACAATGCACGCAGCTGTTAGTAACATGGACTTAGTGCTCTGTGTCGTGCTTTCTCATATTTTATGACCGTAAATTTTAGCTATTACTAGCATGACCAGGTTAAATAGGAGTAAAAACAGAGCCAAACTGCAGGTGTAAAACAGTTGATTCTAGCATCCATTCCACAGCGCAGATCTCAGATGAGCTGTATAAGATCATTTGCTTTTATTCAAGGTACAGTATATTGCACAGTATATGATGTACTTCTGTGTACAACTAAAATACCCTAGAAAATTTTCTGTCTTTTAGTATGCATTTGGAATCTGAAAGAGTCTCAGACCACAATGATGATCTAACACATGCTCAAATTTGGCATAAGTGACTGTAAATAATCTAACAGCATATTTTTGTTTAAAAGGATAATACATCTGTAATAGATTGTAATTGTTTCTCCTAAGGATCTGGGATTTCATTTTTCCTGCCTCATGTTTAGTATTCTGTCTAATTTCATTCCTCTATTAAAGTGGCACGAATTCATCAGCTGTCCCATTTTCTGTATGCTTGACTCATCAAACACCAATAGGTTAAATTTGGCAGCTGCAGTTATATTCTGTAGGCATTCATTCTTCAAGAGTCCCTTTGCATACTTTCGTCATTCCACTTGTCAACACAGAGGCTTGATCTCATGCTCAGATACAATTTTTTAGTCAGCCAGTCCATAAGATATCTATGCTCTGAAGCAGACAGACGTTTTCACTTGACGTTAATGCCACCCCAGTTCTCCAGTGTTCTCTGTTGGTGCTGTAGCAGACATGGCAGAAGTTGAACAAGAGCTGTGAAATTCAGTCACTGAACCATGGAGGACTTACTGGGTCAAGTAAACCTTCGTCTGTGATTGAAATAAGGATGCCAAACTATGAATGGCAACGCTGAGCTGCAGGAGCACATTTGCTTTTGTCATTTTGACAGAGTGGTAACTTGTGTAGGACTAGGTGGTTACACGGGAAATTCCTGCGCTAGATTAGCCAAAGACCATTTATGAGCAGCTAGGCTCCTACGTAGCCTGGGCATTACAAGGAAAGGTAAAATCTAAGCGCTATTACATCTGGGTCTTAACTATTCTGGTGGGATGCTTTTGAAAGCTTGACCATTGGTAGTTTATTCAAGCTCACAAATTTTGTGGTACAAAAGGGAACTGAACCTCTGTACTGAATTAGCGCATCTTTAACTATTTGGCCAGAGTCCTTTACAGAAGAGTGAAGAGATTAGTTGGAAAAGTAATACTGATTCATCCATCAATCATAGAATAACAATTTGAACTATTTGTTCACGAGAAGATGAAGAGATCTGAATGTATTTTGATCTCTTGCCTACCAAAGCTCCAAGAAAACATGTCTACAACTAGGTAGACATCTCCCTGTACTCTACTTATTGATTTTGGCTGGTCTTTACATGGGTACAGTACCTGTACCTATGGATTTAAGAGCAATTCTCAGGCTCATTACAAATAACAGGAACCTAAGAACAGGCAAAAGCCTTCAGAAAAACTGAAGGAGCAGAAGGTATATTTTCAGGTTTTGAAGGAAAAGGGAAGCTGGGTTGTTTTCGTGTAAGTCATTTCACAACACTTTGTAATAACTGTAAAGGACTTAGTAAATAAATATTGTATTAATAATGATATTTTCACACACAAAGTTCATTATTTCTGAAGAACAGCAAACTATGTTGTTTTTCCTCTCTGATAGCCACTAACTATGGCCAAGGATAAGTACACTTAGAGGGTTTTTTCAAGCCCGTTTGTGTTATAAACATTCTTTTAATGCTTATTGCCTGTCTGTCTTCAAGCAATTTTCTTTGCTCATAGTGGAAGTTTAAGATCTTAGGTAAAGAAACAAAAACCTGATTTAAACTCATGAGGTTTTGGTGAAAGCTAGAAACTCATTATCTTCTGTGATGTGTTGAGGGTTATACCATTATCTAGCAAAGTAAAATTGAAACCACTGTGTAAATGCCTTTGCCCCTAGTCTGTATGAAGTGCCTTTTTTTTTTTTTTTTTTTTTTTTTTAATAGGTCAAGACTGAAATCCATTTGAGGAACTGCTTGAATATTCTGATAAATATATGTGTGTTCCAGAACTGAATTGCCATAAAAACCAGGTGATCTTCAAATTCTAATCAGAATATTGCTATAATTTAAATCATTTTATTATAAATGTTGAATGCATTTTTGCAAAATAAGACAAAATACTTCCCATCATTAGTAAAACGTACATAGCTAATATAATTTCTGTTGTGAAGCATAAAAGGGAGCACTGTTAAATCTTTTCTCATGGAGTGTTGTTTTAGAAGAGCACTTAGCCATTTAAGATGTAAAAAGAAGCAAGCACCAGTAATACCAGCTCAAGATAGGAATCGAGAGAGCTCTAGTACCTAGCTAAAGCCACCTCCAGCTTGCTTCACATCAGTGGACTGATCAGGAGTCCTTGTGAACCTTGAGTAGCCCATCTGCAAAGTGGAAATTGTCAAAATGTTCACCTTTGTAAGTTTTGAGATCTGTGAGTGAGAAAAAACTATCTAAATACAGTGTAAATTCTGCCGGCTTTTGGTTATATATTTCCATTAAACTAACTGCCATGACTTCAAGAACACTCTGCTTGAGTGTGTATCTATTCCAAATCAAAACAGATATAATAATTTAGAAAATGGCACATTGTGGTGTGTTTATGAAGTTCTTTTACAAATAGAGTATTTGACTATAAAAGACAGAGAAGTGAGTTGTTTGTTTTCTTTTTGACACAGGCTCAACAGAGGAAAGTTAGGGTTCTTTTTCTGTAAAACAGTATCTCTTGTGTTGAGGTCTCTGAAAAGTATAGTAATGTAATTTCTGGGCTAGGTTTTATCAGATTGAAGACTAGAGTATGAAATAGATACAGTGTGATGGTTCTGTAATTTCAAAACACTATTCACACAGAATCACAGAATGTTAGGGGTTGGAAGAGACCTTGAAAGATCATCTAGTCCAACCTCCCTGCCAGAGCAGGACCACCTAGAGCAGATCACACAGGAACGCGTCCAGGTGGGTTTTGAATGTCTCCAGAGAAGGAGACTCCACAACCTCTCTGGGCAGCCTGTTCCAGTGCTCTGTCACCCTCACAGTGAAAGAGTTTTTCCTTATGGTAATGTGGAACCTCCTGTACTCCAGCTTGCACCCATTGCCCCTTGTCCTGTCATTGGACATCACCGAGATGAGACCGCCTCCATCCTCCTGACACTTGCCCTTTACGTATTTTTAAATGTTGATGAGGTCTCCCCTCAGTCTCCTCTTCTCCAAGCTAAAGAGACCCAGCTCCCTCAGCCTTTCATCATCAGGGAGATGTTCCATTCCCTTAATCATCCTTGAGGCTTTCAAGCACTTCTCTGTCCTTCTTGAACTGAGGGGCCCAGAACTGGACACACTATTCCAGATGTGGTCTCACCAGGGCAGAGTAGAGGGGGAGGAGAACCTCTCTTGACCTACTGACCACACCTCTTCTAATACACTGCAGGCTGCCATTGGCCTTCTTGGCTACGAGGGCACATTGTTGCCTCATGGTCAATCTGCTGTCCACCAGGACCCCCAGGTCCCTTTCCCCTACGTTACTCTCGAACAGCTCTGTCCCCAACCTATACTGGTAAGCAGGATTCTTCTTTCCCAGGTACAAGACTCTACATTTGCCCTTGTTGTATTTCATTAAATTACTCCCCGCCCAGCTCTCCAGCCTGTCCAGCTCTCTCTGAATGGTAGCACAGCCTTCTGGTATGTCATTGTGAATGAATAGGTTCATTCATACTCTTCAATAGATTTCTTGTCACATGTTTGCAGTATTTTTTTTACTTTCTAGACAGTGATTTTTCCTAGTAAGTGTTTTTGCTGCATCTCAGTTTATTTTACAACTAATGGTTCAAGCATTTTGTAGTTTGGAGGCCTGACATGTTCCTGTGAAATCCTAAACATACAGCATAATAATGATCATATGACGCTTTGAAGGTGTGCTGTTTTGCACGATACCTAAATGTCATTTTATCTCTAGTTTGCTAAGGATAACACAAAGATTTCCTTTCCTCAGTAGGTAAAAACTTTAAGACTTTAATCTAACGCCCTTTTGAGATCCAATTTCAATAGAATATATGGAAGAAGGGCCTGAGTCATCTCCTCCAGCTTTACACTGCTCTAACTCTCTTGACTTAAAATGTGTTTCATTAGAGTAATACGGGAGTTCCCCAAAGGCAGTTGTGATTAGAAAAATAGTCTGGATTGTATAAATATCTGAAAATTCATAATCACTCTGGATTTCCCTGAAAGAACTGAGGAGGACTAAAGGTAATGCATAATATTAAAACTCTCCTGGATTAACAGCATTTATGTGACATGCTGCGTACACCATTTTGATATAATTTTCACAAGAAAATCTGTTGGAGACAATGATTTTCTATACAGAAGCTAACATGAACCCTATTTTAAGCTGAAATAATGGTCTTGCTTTTATGGCCAAACTGGCTAAAAATCAAAGGTCTGCTTTAGCCCTACAAGTGTATCACAGTACGTTCTGATGTAAATGACAGTGAAATTTGGTGGATATATGGGAAAACCATGAACACATTATTCCTGTAAAAGATTTCTAGGCTAAGTCTCAATAAATGATAATAAATTTGTTGTCTCAAAGTGCAAATTTTTTGTGTTGCTTAAACTTTATTATTGATACTTGCAAAATCTCACAGGATAATTTTTTATAACATTTTTAACTGCATCATGTCCAAATAGGTTATGTTCTAGGGTGACTGCTTTTCATTTTCTGAAATAAAACCACAGTTGTTTGAAGCAATAAAAACATTTATGTTAACATTGTAACGAATCTTATGCTTATTGCATAAGATGTTTTCTAATGTCTTAGGACAAGATGCCTTTATCAGATAGTCAAACTGTTTCACAAGTAGCCTTAAAAAGTAGAAGGTCTGTAGAACTGTTAAATATCTTCCCTCCTTGGCCCTATGCCTCTGTAAGGTGCCATCTCACTGTACCTGGCAAGAGTGAGGTACTACACAAGTCTTGCCTCTCCCAGTGGCTTCTGCAAAAATAATAAGAAGTTAAATGCTCACTCTTGAACACGTAAATATGTTAGCTGTTCTTCCACCTGCTGATGTCCAGCACATTACTTTATAGATAATTTAAAGGATATTTAAAGGGATATTTAGAACCCTAGGGAGTAACCTTAAAAGAGTCAAGATCTAGCTCTCTGTTGTAGGACTATTTAAATGTCTTGATATTAAAGTTAATATGAAGTAGATTGTACTTCAGGCTCAATAACCAAGAGCAAGCCAGTGATATGAGCTGCCTGGTAAGAATTATTGACATGGACTGCAAGTATCCATCTTCTCTTGATCACTTTTTTCCTAAAAGTTAAGAGCTTAGTTGGTAACAATCAAGACAATGCAGTACTTTTCATGTGATGAGTGTGTGAAGAGGTTAACATGTTCTTTCAGAATCCAGTGAAAGATTACTTGGTAATTTCTGTTCTTCTACATGATTTGGCTCTTTTAGGTCAGTTCACGTACTTGTTTGATCTTCTGCATAACCTGTTTGTGAGGGGATTTGGTATTGTACATCATTGCCTGCTTCATCTTAGCAGAAAAAGTAAGACTTTTAACCAAGTCTTATTGCCAGTAAAAGTTCTAATTGAGAAAACAGCCTTGTAGCTTTGACATAGAACAAAGTTGGCATAGTCCGTGGCTAACTTCTAGGGAAATCCTGTGAGCACCCCGCGTTACACTTTCTCTCCATAGACTACATAGAGCAGCGGGATAGGGGTAGGACAGGGACCTTTTTACAGAACTGTGACCAGCTTTTTATTTAATGCAAAACAGGGCACTTGGGAAAGACAGTGATAGATGAACAGTGGTCATCCACCTCAATTCATAATGTAGGCATGGTTTACATCCAGATCTGGAAATTAGGAAGTGCTTTCAGATCCAGCAATTTAAATGTAGCATTAGAGATTAAAATGTAGCAAGACGTCTAGCCCACATAATTATTCACAGTTGGATGCATGCAACCCTGAGATTTCCACCTGCCTTCTCATTATAAAACATGGTTGGGAGGCTGCTGTACCTGAACTAATATGAGCAGTACTGAGAGGCAGGACACATTATAGCTTGGCCACAATTTTATGTCACCCCAGCTGCATGGTTTCCCAAACCATAATGTTTAGCCAGTTGGGAGGGCAGGCAGCTGTGTTTTTGTCCATTTTGCACCCGTTCAAAAACAAGTGACCCCAGATTCCTAGTGAAGAAGTAGACAGATGCTCAGTCTGAAATTGCTTGCCCTGATTATACACTGGGAAAACATAGTCTTATCTAAAAGTAGAAAATGTGGAGATTCTGCCTCGGCATGTGTAAGACAAAAAACTTCATTTTTCTCATAGAAGCTGGAAATGACAGAGAAATAATTGTATTTTTAGAACAAGCAAGTATTAGGAACTTGAAATTTACCCTGGTGTCTAATACAGAAACTAGAAGCAGGTCAACTTATTGACTAAAGTATCTTGCATCTTTATTTCCCTTTCTTGACAGCTGGAAGCCTGCTAATTTTTTGACTCCCGAAGCCTATAATATCCCTTCCTGCCGTATTAGTAGATACCTATTGCCCATTTGGCTTAAAAATTCAATAATATTTGTTTAAAAATTGTTACAAGCAATGACTGGAAATTCATACCGTCATTAATATCTATAAATATGCTTTGGAATAATCTTATTTATAGTTCATTGTAGAAAGCTGTACATTGTATTTTCACAAGCTTTTCTATTTTAGCGGCTTGGCCATCATATATTAAATATTGTTATTTAGCTGTCATAATGTTTTTGCTTCACTTAAGAAGTGAGAAAAAGATAGCTCATTCACAGTTCTCCTGTTCATGAAGTATCATCATAAGGGCAGGGTTGTCTTTAATATGTGATGCTACTGTCAGACTTCAAATACAGTACATCTTATGTTGTTGGTGCTAGAATCAGCATTGGAAAGATACTTTTTGTTCTCATTATGTGACTTTACATGCTTATAATTTCTCGTAAGACTTACTAAACTTGTTTTCAACTCTGTATCTTTAATAACATTTATGCTAGTTAACATGAATCTCTCAGGTAATTGAATGTTCTGTAACTCAACAAAGCTTTCCTTTTAAACTTTATGTTTAGATACACATAGTTTATATAATCTATATGTATTACTATTAGTAGGCCTAGCTTTTTATCCAAGAAAGAAACTATCCAAGAGTATGTTATAACTCTTTGGCAGCTTTCAGATACTGATGGATTGATATGAATACACAGACAAAAAAAAAAAATCTGAGGTGTTGCCCTACATCTAAGCAAAAATCATGGAATCTAGAACAGAGCAGACACATACAAATGCCTGGACAGTTTCCTACTTGCTTTTGGCTGCCTCACCCGATGCCAGCTTGAGACCTTGCAGAGCCATTTGGTTGTGTCTGTACTGCAATCCCTGATTACCTATATCACCCAGCTTTTTTAGTTACAGAGCTATCCCAGCTCACAGTAATTGATGCCTGTCTGTACCTGCATTGTGGTGGTACAAGAAGACCTGACTCCAAGGTGATGTAATAAGGTGTTTGAACTTTGAGCATGAAGAAAAAAGAACCCCATTTTTTTTCCCTTGAGCCAATGCGTAGAACTGCGAATAGGACTGGCAGTTAAACTGGACCTGAGAAGGATACAAGCTGAATCATTTGAGATTTGGATGGGAATTGATCTTTTCATAAGCCAGGAAAGCATAGAAAAACCCTTAACAAGAAAGAGCCTGGACCTGATGTCTGAGGCAACAGGGAACAAATAGATACTAAGCAGAGCAGGTTAGCCCAAGGAAACCATATGGAAGCTGTGGATGTTGAAGTACATTGGGATCACAACACCTAGTAATGTAGCCTGGCCATCCTGTAAATATGACACAAACCCACATGTAGACGTCTTTATGTAGATTGTGTGATCTAAAGCCATGTAAACTTGCACAAACCACGATTTCAAAGCTATTTTGAATTTTAAATGTATGTGTTAAGGATAAATATGCTTACTGAAGTAAATATTTTTTTTTTTATTCCACCACTGCAATGTAACTCTCTGTGCTCTATAATAAGCTGAGGTGGCAGCTAAAGCTATAATCACATTTGCCTTTGTTATTAACACAGTTCGATATTTTCTATCTGAATCTTGGAATATTTTCTTAAAAGTTTATGGAAAAATACTGTGTTTTCCCATGTTTTGTAGCCATTTTTATTTGAGGACTTTCAGCACATATGTGTCAGGGCAAGAACTTAATAGTCAGAAGGGGCATTTTATTGACAATAATTGGGTTTTCCAAACCTTTCAAATATTTAGCTTGGGCATTCTTAGTAAAGCTAGTCAGTGTTAAGTAAGTGAGCTTCCTTATTAACTAAACTATTTCAATTTCAGAGGAGTATAGGAGTTATGCTAACATTAATCTTCCTATCCCTTGAGTTACCCTTTGTCAGGTACCCCAATCTAGAAAAAGGAAAAGAAATACTGTCAAGATGTTTCCCGCTGATGAACTGAAGAAAGCAGAAGCTGCCTTCTGAGAAAGCAAAGGAAAAAATGGGTCAAGGACACAGGGGAGGGAAAAAGTAGTCACACTTTTGCCCACACTGAGAATACAAGTTTCAGATTTCCTATATGTGATATTTTTTCACGCCTAGTGGAAACTTATTTACAAATTGCTAATGCATTGCAGTTATAGAATAAGTAGAAAGTCATGTAAGTACTGGCATTATTGCAATAAAAAAATACACATAATGATAATTTGGGAACAAGATATCACAGTCTTGGGTCCTTTTGGTTGTAACGTAGTTTTGTGGTATATATTTTAAATGAGGAGAAATCAAGTGCAACAGAGTAATTACAGTGCACTGATAAATACAGAAAAGCTTCAAGGAATCATGATTTATTCAAATGAGAGTAAGTCAGCTTTATTTGTATTTGTTGAAGTTTCCATACTGAAAAGTGAGTATCAATCTGTATTTCACTGAATGTGTGCTACCAATTGTTTTTATGGTTTCTTTCATATGATCAATGGCATTTCAAAGTGTATGTAGCTGTAGTGTTAGAAAGTCAATTAGTGTGATTCTTGTAGATGCTTGCAGACCATGGGGCGGGGCGTGTGGGGGGGGGTGGGGCGGGGAGTGGAGCGTGTGATAGGAGATATATCCTGTAAAATAACAGACACCATTATTTGATACAGTTGTGTCTACTGAAGATCTCATCACTGCTGTGATGGTTTGATTACCAGCTTTATTGTATTCGTATTTCAGCAAACACAAATACAATGGCACAAATCATCAAGAGACAGGAAAAATGACACTGCCATGTTATCTGCAGCTTTTAGGTGGAGCTCATTGATTTCGAGGATATAAAATATTTCACTGTTTGTGTTGAATCATGAAAAATCAGTGTTAGCAAAGTTGGCATTAGTCAGCCATGTAGCTGTCACAGGCTGGCTGTTCATCTTGCTCACCACTTTTTCCCCACTGCCGTGCATCCCCTACCCCTGAGGCATATTCCAAAACCCACCTCCCATTTCATCACAGCTCTCCTTGGAGTCCTCTTTGGAGAAAGACAAAGTCTGAAAGTAGGAAACATACTTATATTTTTCCAACTACATGCACATTGTTTTTATTCTAGTTCAATCCTTTGTTGAGTAATATATTATTCTGCACCGCTAACATATACTTTTGTTATAAGAGAAATCTTTCACTGGCATTGCATAACTTGCACCACTTATTTAGGGGCCTGCATCTTAATCTCATGAAAATCAGATAACATATACTGAGGTTCTGACCGGTACTTCTTGTTTGGCCTTTGTCGTAGTTTTTGGTATGTTGCTTATAAGGACACATAGTTTGCCCCCCTCCATATTTCTTCCACTAAATCTCTGTTGCTCCATTGGTTGTGCCTCCTCTGAAACTTTTGGAGTAGCTGAGTATTTTCCCTTCACTTTTTTGGTGTTTTTATAGCAAAAAAAAATGTCGTCTTATTTTATGTGGTATTTCAGTGAAAGAAAAACAGATTATCATCACTCCCACTTGACACAATTTCTTTCTTTTCTATTCATGATGTATTCTCCACTGTCACATTTAAATTAGTCATTGATTTATCTTGTTTACCTTGCCTTCTGTAACTGGTTGAATAAATTCTGTCCACCATTGTACCAATTCCACTAATTGTTTATACTGTTACAGAAAATATTTGTGAGAATAGGATTAATGAATTAGCCTGTGATGTCATTACAGCTGCAATATTATATCAGTCTAGTGAAATGTTAATAGGCTTCTTCGAGACAAGAAGGAGGGCTGGAGCCAGTAAAAATCTCCAACACATGAAAGTTTGAATAATCATGGCCATATGGAAATCTTCTGCCTTATTCTTGTAGCAATGCTGCAGTCATGGCTTCTCTCCATTTTTAACATTTGCAATTAACTTTTTAATAAGCAGTAACAGAGGGATCCTCTAGTTCGTTTGTTACTTAGAAGTATAGCTTTTAGCTAGTATTAAGTTGAAAATAATTGATTTATATTTCAAAGAGGAACACTGAATGTATTATTACAAAAGGTGCTCTAGTGAACTAATCTCAATGCAAGGATGACATTGCAAAATCTGTCCTTAATATGTTATAAAAAACCTAAAACCAAGTTCGGGGTTTTTTTAATGTTTAGAAATCCACTGGAATATTTTTATTCCAGACATATTTTGCTGATAATATTTTTCAATATAAAAGGTGTTCTGCAGGCTTTCCAAAGCTGAATTTTTAAAGAGAAATGGTTTTGAAAAAAGGCATATATGTGTTTTTACACTTACTAAAATAAATTTGTAGATAGCAAAGTTTTTGCCCTCAACCGTTCAAATTGGTTTTGTCAGCAGTTGTTTTGTAATAAACTATTTTTGCAATTATTGTTCCTCTGATTTACGGTGGTTTTATTTAACTACTCTTCAGGCTTGTGCAGTTTGCACAACCAAAGACTTCACATAGTTTGTACTTTAATTAAAATACATTTTCCCCAGATTATGGAGATTTGAATCTGTTGTTAGTAAAAGTTGCCTTGTTCTCTTCTCACAACTTCCCCAACATATCAGGTTCCCACTCAAAGGTCACATTTACCGCAGCAGTGCTAAGTGCCCTTGTAGACAGACGCTTAGTCCTTTCTCTGAACATCTGTGGGACCTCAATACCTGAGAGCTGGTAAGGCCCCCCCATGCTGGGGAGAGGAGCTGACAGTAGCATAGGCTGTGGGATGCCCGTTCTTGCCTACTCAAGTTCTGCCATTTGGCAGAGCAGAGGCTTGGATGTTTCCCAGGAGAAGGCAGGCTGCAGGATCCAAGCATGAAAATTCATTGCGTGCCTGTTGGGTACGAGAAGTGAAGGCCCACTCAGCTGAAGATTTGCTGGTGAAATTAAGAGGGTTTTAAAATAAGGAGGTTGTGGTAAGACCTAAATGGACAATATTCTGTTCTGTTTTCTATCATGATGCTTGATATAGTCAATTACTGTTTTATTAGATGTTTTAACTGAAATAATGATGACTGTCATATGCTGTGCCACAGGATATTTGTGCAGCCAAGATTTGCTTTCTAAAGAAGTATTTAAATAGAAAATGTTATTTTAAATTGGTCTAGGAAAATAATTAAAACTCCAGATCTAAACATGCAAAGAGTCGAGCTAATAAATGTGCAAGTTACTCCCTGCCTTACAGAGTGTGAGCAGAGCTGACAGAGCAATTAATTGAACCTAAGGACCACTTCCAAGCACTTCTTTTTTTAAGAGGAACATAGAAATACCCAGGGGGTGTAGCATAATCAGCATAATCACTGCTGTGGTGAGGCAGGCCTTTTAATGTGATAAGGAAAGGACTGCAACATGTAAAGTTCTGTCATTAACTCTGAAATAAGATTAGTGGCCTAGCCAGCTAGGCAGCTGGCCATCACTAACTTGCCACACTTAACAACTGTTTTGACATTTGCTCTGTTCAGTATGAAGACTCTCACTGACTTCTGGGACTTTGAAACAGGCCTTCAATTGTTTGGTTTATAGTTGTTTGTAGCTGGCGTTAAAAAAACACTTAGATTTTTTTTTTTTTAATTTATTTTTTGGTGAGAGTTTGGATCATGGAAATGCAGAAAGATGAAAAAAAATTACATCTGAAGGACTTCTCCAGGTGTTAATCTCTGCGTACATGATATGGCATCGTCAGAGCTCAGTGAAATTTCAGAAGTTAAATAAAACCAAGGACTTTGGATATCAAATATTCTGGTTAAAGCTCATTCCAGCAATAAACTGTTGCATTCACTGCAGGCAAAGCCAGGTTTAAGGCTAACTGATATGCCTTTTTCTGGCTCTGTGCACAAAACTCAATTTAGGTTTAATTACATCGCCCAACTGAGGCTTGTTATGGATGTATTTAAATGTTTGCAAAGAGGAAGAAAAACGTAACTGTGTTAACAACTGATCAGTGGTCTTGGGCTCCTAAAAGGGTTTAATGATTCCAATATTTAGTGAAATTATGCCAAGGTTATTTACTCTGATTTGGATAAAGTCCTTCCTTCAAATAACAAAGTTCCAAAAATATTTTATTTACCCTCCTACCCTGCAGTCCTGATTATTTTTGATGTATTGCTCTTCTGAACTGAAAGATTATAAAAGTGCTGGTCTGAGAAGCCAGGAATACAGATTTTCTGCTTTATTTGCAAACAAAATAAGACAGGTGCTTTTCTTCCAAGACCCTACTACTTACAGGCTATTTTTTTTCCCAGAAAATACACATCTACAGATTGATGTTTCTTGCTTTTTCTTTTTGTTAGGTCTTTGTTTTCTGTTTCAAATTTGTTAACCAAGAGAATAATTAGCAAGGTATCATCCTCAATACTTTCTGGTACACTACAAGTGGCTAAAGGCTTGTAAACTGGTGATAATTAGTACTTTCTCTGTTCTGAATAAAACAGATAGATTTCAAGGGAAAAGGCCCTTGGCCCTCTCACATGTAGGTTACTCAGTCTTGAATAATTGTTTTCATTTTTCTTGCTTTGGATTGGAGCACAATTATTCAGATTTTTAAAATTTACAAGCTGGTAGAAAAATATTTTATGTTATAATTTATATTTTGTATCAAAAAGAAAACTTTAAAAAGAAACGATTCTTATCTTCAATCTTCCTCCAGAAAGGTTCTGCGGTACAAACACTCTTCTTACAGGTAATAAAGATTGGAAATTCTGGGTCTTTTATAATGACCCTACAGAATTTCCTGTCATGACACAGGTCAGGAAACTATCTCCATGGTCACTGAATCCAATAACGTATTGCCAAATGCAACCTTCATATCTTTATCAAGTCATGTAGGAATTTCCCACATCTGCTATGCTACTGGAAGCACGGCATTAGGGCTTCATTCATCTGATAATTAGAAATCTTTTTATTTGATTCTAATTAAATCTATAAACAGGTTGTTCCTGTGAATGTTGCTTTTTAACAGAAGTTGTTTTCTTGCATATCTACCTTTTAACACTTTTAAGGTGAATAATCTTATCCTGACAGTTTGTATTTTTCTAAGTTAACCAAGATGAGCTAGTCTTGCAATCTCCTCACTGTGGTTCTTTTTATCTCACTCAACTTATCTTTTATTGTACCCAGTTGCAACTGAAAGATATCTTTTTAAGCACACTTAACCAGAATTTTGCACAGTATTCTATGCAAAATCTCTGGGTTTCCTTTGTCTTTTTTTCATCACTTGTCATTGGTGGCTTGTGGACTTCTGAAAAATAACTTGGGGATCCTTTTCTTTCACCATCATTTTGAACTGATAGACTCCCCATTTAACTACACCACTTTCTGTCATTCTAGTTCTCACTGTTTTCTTCCTCATCCTGTCTGTTATTCTGAATCTACTGAGTTCTGACATTACCTCTTAGCAGTGTGTCAACAACAATTTTTCTGTGCCAGCCTCAGTTATGAAAGCATCCAATAAAGCGGTCTGAAAGTCAGTTTCAGAGGGATAGCACTGGTGATACTATTCCAACCTACTTCCAGTGGCTATTTAACTCCCTTCCAAACACCTAAATTTTAAGTCTTATTCTAATAATTGGTTTGTTTTCTTTTTTCTAGCTAGATGTGGTCTGAGTTCTCTGGATACCTGTTGTTTTCCACCTCCCTTTCTTTTTCCAGTAAAATTAATGATCACTCCTGGCTGCAGTGCAGTGCTGCAGCTGTTCTGTTTCCTCTGCCTCCTTTGAGCACACAACAGCCCATGCTCTATGTCCCAGCATGACTACATGACCCAGTGCTAGGGGGTGGTACAAACTAACCTGTTATCTTTAGGGTTGTATGAACTCATACTGTATCAAATGCTTTAATGTAGCCCTTGTTCATGAAAGACCTTTACTGGTATTAACAGGTGAGTCACATAACACTAGAAAGTGAGAACAAATTCTGCATAAAAGCTTGTAGTTGTAAGCAGCTATCCAACTCTGGAATAAAGTCAGAGATACAGCAACTGAGTAGCCAAGATTTTGGATTTTATATTATGGGGATGGCTTCTGTTTAGTTTTCTCTGCCATCTCCAGGTCTGATCTATATACAATACAGAACAAAACATATCTCGTGCAAATTGTCTACTGTCTAGATTGAAGCCAGTGTGGAAAAGTCTAGGAAGTTAAAATATATATATAGGGAGTAAATGGAATACTTTGAGTCTGTGAAGGACTGAACAAGATCTAATAACATCAAAGAAAGTTGTGCTTTGCTGGGTTTGGAAATTGAAGCTTAATCAGAGAAAATCAGGTTAAAGGATCAATAGAGATGGATTATTTTAGACAGGAAACATGGATTTATGTTGGTTCTCACACTACTTACAGCAATGTTCATTATCTAGTTTTGACCAGGGTTTTTTTGGTATCTATTTGGTTTAGCAGCAGTTTACACTCTGATGGGTAGAATTGAGGTGGTACGTGACTACGTCTGTAAACAGTATGACTCTTGAAGACTTGAGAGAGGGAGTCAGAAAATTAAATTCTTTATCAATCTTGTTTTCTGAAGTCATTAATGACAGGCAGTGGAAAGTGGAAGAGGAGGAGACAAAAAGATGTTATGTACTTCCTAAGCAGTGTGGTTCTTCTGCAAGAAGTACATAGGATACAAACTCAGTAATTTGTGGGGGTAGCTGGGGGGGGGGGGGGGGTGGGGGGGGTGGGGAGTAGGGTGGTGTGGACACCTAGTTTTTGTGAAACTAAAGAGAGCAACAAATAGTATTATATTTACACTCCCTAGTCCCTCCTCCATTTTGTGAAAGAGAGGAAGGAAAATAGTCTTATGTTACTGATTGTTTCCAGACAAATAATTGTCCTCTCTCTTGAGGGCAGATGACCACAGATTGCTTAAGATAATACCTCTCCTCCTACAGGTGGGAAGCAGGAGACTGAATTCTTTAACAGACACCTGATAGGTCCTTAAGAGGGAATTCACTAATTTTACAGATGGAATTTATCACATGAGTCCTCTTCTTACCTTTTTCAACAAAACAAGATTCAAGTTCTCATGTCTATATTTGGAGAATATCATCCCTGAACAGATGAAAACACCAACATCTCTTTCCTTTCCAAAGAGGTTAGAGTCTAAATTTGCTCCTAGAATTTAATGAATGCTTTGAAAACATTTTGGCTAAACTGGAACTTAAGATTTTGCTTTAACTGTGTTTAAAAATACTGTAAATGGAACAATGAAAATATCTGAACTCAAATTGATATTTGACAATAATCTGATTTCTCTATGAGGTACTTGTTAATAAAATCAAGCGCATCTTCCACTAACTTTTTTATGTTTCTCTTTGATAATTAGAAAAACACGTTTTGTTTTTATGGACTGTATTTTACAGCTACATATGGGAATTTTTGTGCAGTACTTTAACCATTTGAGTGACCAATAGCTAACATAACAGGTGCTATAGAGTGATATTTAAGTCATTCACTGAATCCATTGTGGCTTTATACAGTAGCTATAATTATTGGGCACTGGTGAGGCAACACCTCGAATGTTCAGTGTTGGGCCCCTCACTACAAGAAAGACATTGAAGTACTGGATCATGTCCAGAGAAGAGCAAGCAAGCTGGTGAAGGGTCTGGAGATAAAGTTTTGTGAGGAGCAGCTGAGGGAACTGGGATCGTTTAGTCTGGAGAAGAAAAGGCTGAGGGGAGACCTTATCGCTCTCTACAGCTACCTGAAAGGAGGTTGTAGTGAGGTGGGGGTCAGTCTCTTCTCCCGAGTAACAAGTGATAGGACAAGAGGAAATGGCCTCAAGTTGAGGCAGGGGAGATTTAGATTGAACATTAGGAAAAATTTCTTTACTGAGAGTAGTCAAATATTGGAACAGGCTGCCCAGGGAAGTGGTGGAGTCACCATCCCTGAAGGTATTTAAAAGACAAGTAGAAATGGCACTTGGGACATGGTTTGGTGGTTGACTTGACAGTGCTAGGTTAATGGTTGGACTTGATGATCTGAAAGGTCTCTTCTAACGTAAATGATTCCATAATTTCCTTTCCAGAAAGAGATATCCCAGAATAGTTTGGGATTACTGGCTAATCACTTTGCAGAGATAGCACTGTGCAGTACCCTTCATGCCATCTTTTAGCTGTATCAGGATAAAATATAATTTTCTTTATGACACAAAGAGTTTATTCTCTGAAAATCCTGCATGAAGATATAGCAAAAAAAGTCATCCCTAAAAAATGAATAAAATGCATCCTGAGTTCTGAGACTCAGTAGTTTATGTTTTAATAAAATGTGTTTTATGTGTATTCATGGGAACACAAATGACAGAGACTGAAAATACATGCAAGATCACACTCTGTTGAATATTTGTGCAAGTACTGAAATGCCACCTGTTTGCACAATGTAAAGATTTTCTTTCTACATGTCACTTTCCACATTTCCAAAGATATTCTTTCCACACTGTACATCAGATCCAGAACAACATCTGAAGGGCATGTGCTTTCTTAAAGATTTGTTGTTTTATCATCTAAGCAGACAGCTGAGCTGAAAGCAAAGCTCGTGCTTTGCAGAAGCGTCTTGGATATTGGCTACCCAATGAGATTTAAGGATCTGAATCCACAAGATATCTCTTTAAATCCCCTGGCAAAATGTATAAACTCAGCCTTCAGCTTCTCTACCTGTATTTTCTGATGTCTCAGCAGAAGTGACAGCTTGTAAAGGGAATCTTTCAGGATTTTTGGTTTTCCTTAGGTATTGCCCCCACGTTAACCTGTTTGAACACTGCTTATACTGTCACTAATAAAATTCTATCTATATGGAAAAATATTTTAAACCAAAGCTCTTTGTAAATTTTTTGTAAATTTAGATTCTTTCACTGGGGAAAGTTCTCCTGGGTGCCAATATTAACAAGACTTTACCCAGGGCTGTTGAGAAAGAGAGGAAGATCTTGTGTCAAGATTGATTATCAGATTATACCAGTGAGATAATGTCAGTAGCATGAGGCTGATGGTCACCAGTAAAGCTGCATTGAGTGAACCCTAACAGTTTTTAATTTCTGCTGTGTTACAAAGGAGAAACATTTTTAATGGGTTCTAGTGCAAAGCATTCGCACGTCTCCCTGGCTTTGCTGGGATGTTGGTGTGACTGACTAACTCTTTTCAAGAGCTCTCAGTGTACCATGGAATAATGTAGTGTCTTGATTTCAAAGTATCTTTGAAGCTCGCTAGTATTTGCTTGGAATCTGGTCTTGAATTCAGACTAACAGGTAGGAAACTGTAGATTTGTATTAACCAAAGAGCTACAAAAAAGGGTGCTACAAAAATTTCCCCACCAACATAGTGGGAAGGACAAAGCTTTTAGTCAAAACCAACAGTGATTGAAAGCAATTGTGCCTTCAAAGTCATTAGACAGCTGTCTTAAAGTAGCTTGTGCTTATCCAGGCTGAAAAGATGCAATATTTACAGAGCTAAGCACCTTGCAGAATTCAGGAAAAAATCTGACCTGGCAAGCAAAGAGGTGTCTTCTTGTTAGCAATTGAGACTAAAGACATAAAAATAGGTTGTCATTTCAATTGCAATGATCCTTGAGTTTTCCTTCCCCAAAAAAAGGGGAAAATGCACCTTTTTTTCCCAAGTATCTTTTCCTGCTTACCTCCACTCTTTTCAATGCTGTTAGCCACTTACATTGCTGTACACAATAGACACAGATTTGCTATGTTCAAACAACCACTTGCCCTAAATGCCAGCTGAGTTTTCAGTGCCTAACTGTGGGACCACAGAGTGCAGAATTTAGGGATTTGTCCACTTTCCTGATATACTAGAGACAAGAGCACTCACAAAACACTTTCAAAATTATTAAATCCATTTATCCTCTTTGACTGAAACCTGTACTTGCTGTCACAGCAGCTGCAATAGCCTTTTCTTTTCTTTTTTCTTTTTTTTTTTTTTTCTCTCCACTGCCTGCATCCTTTGGCCCAGTTTAATGCAAAAAAGGGAATTTTAGAAAATAAAAAATAAAATAATTCCCACTGCTTTGGAGGAAAATCTCTTGGAATTCAGAGTAAGTAGTCATGGGCAACTGACGATTGAACAGAATGTGGAGTCAGTCAGCAAAACGCATCTGCTATGCCCTGCAAACAACTGCAAAAGCACTTGTATTCCTAACCCCTAGGCATTTAAATGCAATCTTCAGTGAAAAAATCGTTTTTTGTTAGTGAATTACCTTTCCGCTTGTTTGTCTCTAAAAATTTTTGTGTTTTTCCAAGCGATCTTAAAATGAAGTGTTTTTTCCTTCTTTTATACAGAGAATGATGAAAAGAAAGGATGGCATCTTCAGACTTTACTGTGCATAAACACAGGGAACCTCACTGAGTTCTAGGGCAGTGCAGAAACCTTGGCTCCTTAGCTTCATTGTGTTCACAGTAGACCAGAAACACAAAAATAAACAGTCATCTGAAAATTATCATCAAATAAGTCTTACAAAATAAATCTTCTGTTTTCACAGAACATCAGCTTGCTGTAAGCTTAAATATTTTGGGTTTTGGATAGCTTTGCTCTACCTTCTTCTAAAAGACAATATGGTTTCCCATGTTTTCCTTTTCTTTTGTAATTTTTGAAAATCTAAATGAAACTCTTACAGCAAGCATTCAGGATTTTGAACAGGTATTGAATTTTTGAAGGCAGAGAGGTTATTCAGCATTTCAATCGGCATTCTGTAACTTTAGAGCTGGGTGGGCGTGCATGGCATTGTTGGGAAATGTATTGATCTGCTAACATATTTGCTGGAATCATTTTTTTTCCCACTTGTCTGAAGGACTTTGTCATTGCTATGGAATTTTTTCTCTGCTGACAGGGACTACCCTCCACACCACTGACACGTACAGATATGGTGTTTCATCAGTAAAAGACAAGGATACTTGAATGCACACTTGATAAAGTGAATGAGGATGCTTGCAAGTGGTATTTTTCACCCCCTGTATTACTGTTTCTTACATCTTGTATTCATGTTTTCTCTGTGTACTGTTTAATGCTATGCAGTAACAAGTGTTTTAGCTTTTCACCTTTGAATCTAACGTTTCTTGTAGTCTAATATAGCATAGTAGCATAGTAGCAAATTTCAGACTAGAGTTCAACCTTTGTTCAGGTAATTCCATTCATCCAACAGGAAATTGTACTGAAAAGGAAGGCCAGTCTGTAGGTGGTAGTTTTCCACATAAAGTGAAAAAAACAAACAACAAAAATCAGCTTGCCTTGTCAATCTTATTTGTCAGTAGTCCACATTATACTAACTCACAGAATCTGACTGTCTAATGTGATATTCACAAACAAAGAGCTTTGCTTTAGTGGTTTTGATTTTTTTCTTTTTTTAAAAGGTAAGATTTTGAAATGTCTAGGGTATTTTTCTTGGAAACAGTAATAAAGGACTGAAAGGACTTTATTAGGAACTTGGGAATTTTACTATTGATGTAAACTAATCTCAACTGGAAATGAGTTGCAAAATTTAGGCCACAGTCTGAAAACCACATTTCTTTGTATGCTGTTCCTTTCTCTACTGAAAACTTTGTGATCTGTATGCAAGTACAATGTCATATTTTGCATCCCTTTCTTAGCATTAACAACAAAAGAAGTACTGCAGTCTTTATGCGTCTAAATAGAAGTTTAAGTTCATATTGACTGGTTACTTCAGACCTACCATTTTAAGTAACATACAGTGTAATAGATTCAAGTATTCATCTTTTGCTGGAGTTTCTTAGAACTCTAGTTGGGTGGAAGATACTCTGTGAATGAGGAAGAAAGTAACAAAAGAAAGTGCTACCATGATTTAACACAGCAGCAAGAATACAAGCTAACACTTTCTGATGGTACTGAGCAGGTCACTTAACACAGACTGTATGCAAGCAGTCGACAGTTACACCCTTATTAAATGGGAGTCAGTTTGGAACAAATCATCCTCATGTGTAGGGCAAACTGGTATCCACAGTGGTGCTCTGAATAAGTACATTCATGTTGCAAGGGATCACGAAGGATTTTGTACTGCCTGATGCATAATTTTGTGTGGTCTTTCTGTGAAAGAGGAAAGCTTGGATTTACTTGGAGATGGGTTCCTAGTTCTGCTGAGAAATGTTTTTTTAAGGGTGATTATATGGTTATTTGTTCTGGAGTCAGATGAATTTTCACCAGTTGACAGGTATCTCTAAATATTTGATTATGTTTCTGTGTTTTGGACTTTAACTCCCTTCTAATTGGTGTATATCAAGTACAGATAATGCTGCCAGGTGCTAATGATTTATTCAGGCTAGTGTTGTGAAGCTTCTAGGTTTTGTTACCAACGTTTAAATAGAGAGCTAAAGGGGAGAAATAAGGTTTGAGATTTAAGTTTATTTGATCAAACTAATGACTAGTTTTGGAGACTGGGAACACAAAGGAGATAAATCTTGGAGATGAGCATGCAGTTTCTCATTTCCACCATCCCATCATGATAACACATGTACTCACGATTTCAGCGCTGGGACTAGTATTTCCTTGCTGCAGGAACTGCCAGCAAAAAGGTGTAGAGGAATTTAATAGCCTAATGGACCAAACATGAGCTGAACTTCTTCTATAACCCAAGTACAGAATAAATATTTGGATTTCAACATTCTGTCTTCATGACATAGCTTCCTGCAGCAGCAAGAGAGCTTGCATTAGTGACTGTAGTATAGTTGCTTCTGACACGCTGTTCATACAGAAAACAAATAAGCACTGTAGAAAAATCAGATTTGTGTGTCATGAATGGTTAAATCCTTTTTCACCTTGTTTTGTCTTTGCCTTTAGTTTCTGATTGGTGTTGTACGGTCTATTATGGTAATTATAGTCTCTAAAAATCTCTGCATTTTCACAGCCAGTTTTTATCATTTGTCCCAATAAACATAGCTAACAGGTTGCTTTCATGTCACAGATGTGTAAAAATGAATTAACAGCTGTGAAACAATTGTAGTGACGAGTGCTATAGGAAAGTCTACAAGTAAACTTACAATGCTGTAGCTGGAACAGGGCTCAAACAATAGTCAGTAAAAAAAGTGTAAGATGTCATTTTGGGCCATGAGGTGATAATAAAAATGGAACAGCATATAACAGTGCCTTATGGTCATTAGGTGCACATATCTGTATACTGAATGAAACAGAGGGTCATGTAATTGAGAAAAAAAATGCCAAGAACAATATAACAAAAGAAAACATGTCATATAGAGTTGTGAAGACTCTGCCTGAGACGAAAAATGTCATCTAAATTAAATAATTTCCTTACCATCTTAGTTTTTACCTCTTCAATGCATTACTATCCTTTCAAACTTCCTTTCTCTAGGAAATACACCTTCGTCAAAAGAGAAAAAACTGTGTTTGTATAATATTAGTAATAACAGCACTTTAAGTTATGATGGTGCTTTCCATACAGGACAAGTCAAATCTATTGTCTCTTCTCTTTCTGTTTTTTCTGATAAGTCAATATGCTCAAAATAACTAAAATCATACTTACTTTAACTGAAAAGCTTAATTAAGTAATCTGACAAATGCCATGATATAGACAATACTGATAGAGCCCTAAGCAGAACCTGATGGTGAGAGGTTTTCTGCTATGTATCTTAACGTATTGAATAGCTAGTAAGAGCTCATAAATTTAACTAAAATGATACAAAGTTAATAAAAATGTAATGATTTTTATTGTATTAACTTCCCAGGTGCTTATATGGCCCCAGCAGCCATAGAAGAGGATTGCATCTCACTGTAATTAAGTACTGTTGGAAGAGCATTCTGAGTTGAGGATATAACTCTTCTATCCTTACTGTTTGGCAAATGGACCACCAAAGACTGAGACATTTTGGACAATAACATAATTGAGAATAAAAAGCCAACTCTGCCTCACTCAGATGAGCATCTTAATATCTTCATCCTTGAGGATCAAAGATATTTAAAACCAGCAAAGAATTTCTAAACATTTTGGAATCAGTTCAGTTTCTACCTAAAATTGCGACTCACCAGAGGACCTGAAGTTTGTATTGTTATGTTAATATTTGTGAAGTAATTCTTTACCTGAACCCTTTCTGATACTTAATCTAGTATATTTAAAAAGCTTAATGTCTTTTAACACAATCCCTCTTTGTCTAAGTCAATGTGTTTCTTTGGCAGAAGAGAGAAATAGTTTGAGTCCTGCTGGTGGCATGATGATCACAACAGCTAATATTTAGCTTATGATGTGAGAAATATTGATGCTGCAGCTGATGCTGGTACTAAGCAATTGTAAACAAATGGGCAAATAAGCAATAAAAGATATTTCACATTGACTTCTCCAGCAGGTTTGCAAAACATGGAAAGTTTACTTAAGCAACCAAAGTTCAGTAAATAAAATAAAATTGAAAACATTTATGTTTCATTCCAATTTCATGAAAATGGAATGGACATGTGGCATCTCATCCACTCTTGCTCCAACCTAACACATAGAAAGTCATAATTTGGGTGCCCTCTCTTTTTTTTTTTTTTTTTTTTTTTTTTAAAAGGGCACTTACTAGTACTATTTTGTTTTAAATTAAAGCTCTACAAGCTACCTTTCCACTCTGTGGACTGCACTTCTTCCCATAGCTCATTTACTCTGAAATGCTATTTCCATTCTTGCTGCTGTACTCCAGGCTGAGACTGTCAGTTGTGCTTTCCTTTCACTGACAAAGGGAGAAATCCCATGGTTGCCACTGTCAAGAACATTTCTCTGCCTTCATTCCACAGGGACATCAACAAGATGTCTGATCCCTCTCTGTGCGCTCCTCTGTCATAAGGGTGATCACCTAAGCTTGGGCTGCCTTTACTTCTTCCTTCCATTGACAGCCACTGTTTGACATGTTATCATCATGCATGCAGAATCCTGCTCTTCTCGTGTGCAAAGGTCTAACTGAACAATAAAAGCCTTCAGTCAGTCCTTCCACCTCCCAGGCATAGGGAAAAAATAAATAACTAGCAATAGCCAGTGTCTCAGAATCAAACTCTGAAATGATTTCTAGTTCTTGACAATATAGAAATATAATGTTTAGAGAAGTAACTAGAAAAAAAAGAGCAATACTTTATGGTATTTATTTTATTTATATATATCCCAGAATGTCCTAATTAATACATACTATTTCCAAGATAGAGATAATGTTGCTCGAGTTTATATATGTAAAACGTTGTACAAAACTGTACCAAAATTGAAAACTATCCTGGCAAGGTCAAATTCATCATATAAAATTGTTCCTTCCTCCAGTTTACGTTCAAGGCATTCATTTATTACCAGTCTGGAACAAGACCCTCCATTGAACACATTTTCCAAATTCTAACATCAGCTAATTCTCCCTCATCTTCCATCCCTGCACCAATGCCTTTTTCTTCCCCTTCTGACTAGCAGTGTCCCACCAGTTCATCCTTATTGCCTAACTAATCACTCTTATGCCCCTTTATTTCCTTGGACATTTAATACTTCCTGATATTATCAGATCTAGTTTTTGAGAGATCCCAGAAGAAAAATAAAGTTTGGTTCAAAGTCAAGGACTTCACACAGAGAATACTTTGCCATCAGCCTCCTCCTGGTCGTTTATTACTGTAAAG
This sequence comes from Leptosomus discolor, assembly GCF_034619465.1. Taxonomy (NCBI): domain Eukaryota; kingdom Metazoa; phylum Chordata; class Aves; order Leptosomiformes; family Leptosomidae; genus Leptosomus; species Leptosomus discolor. Next base: position 73,706,896 of record NC_141392.1, on the reverse strand, counting down.
GAGATTTTAGCAGAAGTACTTCAGATGACTTCAGCTGCACAGGACAGACAAAAAGAGACAGTCTGTTTCTCGCCTAGATGAGTCCCGAACCACTTAGAAAATTATTTAAAAGGTCAAAACAAACTAATCCCTACAGGAAATCCTACTAAATAAGTGGGCTGAGATTTTCTGCTCCATCTACAGATGGAAGTAGTTTGAAGGCATGCCCCATGTAGAAAGCATTGCGATGATCTCCAGCTGAGGTAACAGAGGTGTAGAGAAAGAGGATTGTCTCCTTGCCAAATGTTGCAGCAAGCCCACTTGACAGCCCTGTTGTAGAACCCAGTATGAAGAGGTAATCAAGTGCTGCCCCCAGAGCTCAGTACCTTGTAACAATAACTGAAAAAGCACCAGGCATCATATTAGCACTCAAATCAACATAGCTGTGGAAATAATTCAGTTCTGTTTCTTTTTGGCTATTTACATCATGACCATGTAAGCAGAATCTAATCTTATAATTGTTTTCATGTTAGTATCTTTCCACTAATCTTGCACTGATTTATATTTGAACTTTTCTTTCAGCTGAATGTTTAATTTTCTCTTCAGTGTTTTTCAAATTATTCCCATGAAGCCTAGCTTTTCATGCTCTACTTTATCTTGTGGTTTTTTTTTTCCTTACTACCTTATTTCTCTTTGTTCCCCTGAACTGTTTCAAATCTCTTACCTACTCTCTTTATTTCATTTTTCTAATTTAGTTTAAACTATCTCCCATTCCCAGCCCTTGCGTTTCTCCCCCTTCGCTATCCATTCAGACCAGCAGAACTATTCTCTTCTAATAGTTCACCCCATATTACTCATTTCCTTTTCCCATTCTAGTTCATCAATAATGAATAATGCATTCCTTTGCAATTTCGAATTTTATGCATTTCAGTTTACTCTCAAGTAGTTGAGACTGAGCAAGAAAAGGGGAGAAATTAATTGCATTCCACTGGAATCAGAATACAAGCAACAGAGCAAAACTTGGAATTGGAAAAGTAGCAAAATGAAATGAAATTAAATAAGGTGAGAGTTGGAATAGAAAGTAATAGTGGGTAAAACTGAGCACACACTTGTATGAAAGGGCTACACAAACACTTGGAAAGTGGCTGAACTAGAAACAGACTAAGAAATCAAGTCCAATGAGGTAGAAATGGAAAGGAGTAAATACGGCCCAAATTCAAACTGAGACAAGAAAAAGATCTCCACAGGAGAGGGACTAAACCTGGTGAGATAAGGGACTAAAAAAATAAAAGGCTTTAATATCTTCAATTCCCACTGTGAACAGTGTTTCTGTTTACTACCTAGTGAGTGATAACTCTGCAGCTCAGTAGAGAGAAAATGCTTTATTACAAATATATTCAGTGTGTCATTAGAACTGTGGCACAGCTGATGGTAACATAAACATCAGCCTATCTGAGGAGCAGTTGCCTTGCTGCTAGAACAGGTGTATGAGAATGCTTAATATTTCAGCTTAGTGAGGAAAAGTCTCTCGAACATCTGAGTATTCTTTAATCTTGTTCTTATCAGTTATATTGTGGAATCTGGCTTTCCTTGAAACCACAGATAATTTGACTGTCATAAACTGGCAGTGTAGTTTTGATTATATTGTTGCAATAAAAATGTACCTAAATTGGTTTGAGTTGGATTCTGACACCTGTTTGTTAAATATCGTTAAATATCTGCATTAAGCCAAAAGCCTGAGAATTATTTCAATTGAAGCTGACCCACAAATCTTGAAGAAAGTAAAACTAGCTGATACTGTTGTAGTGTTTTCTTTAGAAGGTATATGGACTACACTGTTGTAAGGTGTTCTGTGTACTCGTTTTAAATATAGCAGGGTGGGTAATTCGAGGAAGGTGCAAAACTGAGCCGGAATTATCTTTAGTGCGCTTGATTTACAGATAAGCCACTGAAACATTCAGGTTACTAAAGTTTCAATACCTACAGTATTGGGCCTAGCCACCAGGACAAGAGCCTGCAACGTGCTGTTGTGGCAAAGGTGGCTAATGGTATCCCAGGCTGCATTAGGAGGAACGTTGCCCGCAGGTCAAAGGAGGTGATCCTTCCTTTCTGCTCAGCACTGATATGGCCACACCTGGAGTACTGAGTCCAGTTCTGGGCTCCTCAGTACAACAAAGACATGGGCATACTGGGGAAAGTCCAGCAAAGGGCCTTGATGATGATGAAGGGACTGGAGCACCTCACATATGAGGAAAGTTTGAGGGAGCTGGAGGAGAGAAGGCTTAGGCAGGGGTCTTATCAACGTATATAATACATGAGGGGAAGGTGGAAAGAAAACAAAGCCAGGTTCTTTTCAGCAGTGCCCAGTGACAGCACTGACTGAGCACTGGCACAGGTTGCCCAGGGAGGTTGTGGAGTCTCCGTCCCTGGAATATTCAAAAGCTGTCTGGAATGGTGCTGGGCAACTGGTTGTAGGTGGTGCTGCTTGAGCAAGAGGGTTGGACCAGAAGACCTCCAGAGGTTCCTGCCAACCCCACCCAGTCTACGATCAGTCCTGTTGATTTCTAACTAAACATTGTTGAAGACCTGACCACAGCACTGCAGTGGAAGCAACAACTAGGCAAGACCTCAGCCTGGATCTCTCAAGTCTGAAGCAAGTGCCATAACAAGAAAACCAATATATTTTTCCAATGAGATGTTTTCTCCTCATGCTGAATCTGCTGAAGACCTGCTGCATGTCTGTATTTTTAATTAATGTGACTGGGATTTGTGCAGAGTAAAAATAGATTAAGGCAAACAAAATTCTGTCCCCTTCTTCTACTGTGATAATAAGTATTTTGACTAATTTGGAATATTTTACTATTTGTTGTTAAAAGAGAATTCATTTATCCATTGAAAATTCCTGGTAAAGTTACACATTTAACTGAAAACATTTTATAAGTGATAATGTAAATTGTTTTTTCCACTTGTTTTATATTGATACAATTTCTGAGTTAATCATCAATAAATAGCATTTTTGTACAAAATGAGAATTTCTGTATGGATATATATTGGTATTTTTTATCTCTGTACAGATATCATTATCTGTCAGTTCACAACCAGTGAACTCTTGGCTTGTAACAATCTTACCTCTTAACAATTAATCATAGAGCAGCAAAGTTTGGAAGAGGAGAGGAAAAAGAAAAAACTGAAAGCAGCAGTAATGATGAAAAAAGTATCAAGTGTAAAACTTAGGTTCACTATATCTCTGTTTCATAAAGTGCTGTTTAGACATTACATTTTGTACAGAAACAGAGTTAAATGTGTTAGAAACTTTCCTAAAGGGAGCTGAAATATGGCCCAGATTTGCCAAAATTTTCAAACAAAATTGTCTGAGGATTTAGATAGGCTTAGAAAAGGTTCAAGCTGAAACTTGGGCTTCAGTGTTTATGAAGTAAAAATTCAGGTATGAACTGTGGTCTTGGGTCAAAATCTTATCTTGATTTGGTTGTGAGGAAGAAAGATTCCTCATGTGTTTTGGTTTGCCTTTTTTTTTTTTTTCCTCAGACAAAAGCTTAATCTAAATTTGTCTCATCTATTTCTACAGTAGCTTGGAAAAAAGGGGGAGGATGAAGAATGTCAAGGCTTGTCAAAATCCTCCCCCTCACTCCCACCCCCACTAAAAAAAAAAATCTAGTTAAATTTGAGCATCTTGTCAAAATGATAAATAAGCTATCAAAGAGTCACTCTTGTCCATGACCTTCCCAGAGAAATCCCAAGTCCAGTGACAAACTTTCATGGAGAAGTGGCATATTCCTGGGCAGACAATCTACTGGTAAGCTGCTGCAAAGCAAAGACATTATATATAGCTTGCTGCAGTTTCTAACCAGTAGTGGGATTTCATAAATCACACTTGCAGAGAAACTCTAGGATTCTGAAGAAGAAGATACTAAGACATGGAATCGTGGGCGGACAGATGCTGTAGTGTGAAGATTTTCGAGGCATGGATTTGGGCCAATGTTAGGAACAGGACTGCCTGAATTTTGAACTTGTTTCACTACGGTCTAAAATGTTTATTCATTTTACCTCAGCTGTACTTTTGGGAGGAGTTTGGTTACATGCCCAGTAACAACTGCAGTACAGCACCATAGTGAAAGCCAAAAGAGAAAACTCATACAGAATAAATAGCATTTAAATGAGGCTGTAGGCATGTTGTGTAGCTGCCAGAATGGCATGGAAAACCAAATCTCTCAAAGTCCAGGCAACAGCAAAATGTAACTTATGAAAAATAAAACAAAAATGCTCCACTGGACTTCTGAAATTTGCTTTTGGAGTCAGGGATTTGCACCCACCACCAGCCAGCTGCCTACTGCCCTCTGTCCGAGCAAGATCCTATCATCGTCAGCAGAGCTACTAGATAACAGCCAGTCTTAAAATTGAGGTTAGGTTTTTGAATTTTCTTCCCTCACTCTTAAACAAGCGAAATACTATATTTCGTTAGGGTGATATTATAGCTTCAACATTCAGAGTTATTTTCAGCTGTGCTGTTGAAATTACCGTGAAGTAAGCTTAAGGAAGGTGAAAATATGCTTTGATATGTAAGTACTGAAGAATATAACTTCACATTCAAAATATTTGTTTGCTGCTATGTATTCCTAAATTAATATAATCTATAATATTCAAAAAGACTATGGTGCACCTATTTTGAAACCTGGAAGTCTTGTTCCAAGTTTTAATGATCAACAGACTATTTTATAAATTTAATAGATTTTTACTGTTTTAACCACCTTCACAGTTCCTGTGATGTTCATTTACTACAGCTTTGTCCCTCTCAAGATCTCCTGAGGTATTCTGCTGAGGTCTCAGCTGTGCAAATCTGAGTTTCTTTCAGGTGAGGGTGTGCAGTTCTCTGCCTCCAGACTTGGATTTACAGTCATGGTCCCCCTCGCCAGACCTTAGGATACCTAATACAAGGTTGGCAGTTGCCCTATGGCTCTCATAAGAACAATGACAGAGTTTATCTGGGATCAGCCAGCTTTCAGAAAATTTAGTGCTATTTATTTAAGGGTGAAAAAAGACACTGTGGAAAAGTGTATCACAAAGCAATCTCTCTGCAGTTATTGCACATCAGCTGCACATGGTACAGACAAAAAGAATTCATTTGTTTCTCTAGTCTGTGTTGCCGGCTTTCCCCACTTTGCCTCAGGTATGGGCTGACCTTTTTTTTAGTCCTTTCACCAACTTCTGTGTGATGCCATTTAAACTGCAGCAAACTTTCCCCAGGCTGCAGGAAGGATAAGCTTTGTCTCCTTCATCTTCTTACAGTAACCCAGGATATAAAAGCTACATATCACATTTGTAGTAGGGATACATTTTGGCAAAATCATGCATACAATGTCTCTAAGTATGATTCAGAACAATAATCTTCAAAATGTTCATATTTGCAAAGTCACACCTGTCAAACCCATTGAAAAATACTTTTAAAGACTAAATCAGCGTCGAAACTTGGGATTTTCAGCACTGAAAGGATCAATAGGTTTTACAGATCACACCAGTTCAGAAAAATTATGTCTGTTTGTGCAAGGTGAGCTAAAAATACTGGACAAAATATTACCCCCATTTAATTTCCTTAGGTTGCAAGAAGGGTAAGTGAATGACCCTATCTATCAGCAGAACTCAAAGGTTAGGAGTACGTTCAGGTTTAGGTTCCCCATTAATCCCCATGCAAAATGTTTCTATATGATTAGGTACTTTCCTGTCTTTCCTAAGCCCCTTAGGGCTCTTCCCAAGGTGCTGACCTACCAGTGAATAAGCTGAATTTAGGCCCAAAGTGCATATGTAACTTTAATTCACAGAAAGTATTTTGGTCAAGGTTGCGAGCTAGTCATCAGCTGGGTTACGAAGTGGTCCCAAAATATCACTTGCTGTGACAGATGGTACAGTGGTAGCTTCCACATATAGCACTGTTTCAAACTGTGACAGAAATTTCTGGTGAAACTGAAAAGTTTAACTTCACCTTTCAGAAAAAATGACATTTATATCTTGCCTGCTGTAACAGCTAATAATAGTTACTTGTCTGCTACTAGCTGACAAAACTAATTTGCAAGTTGCAAGACAGGTCTTTTCACATGAGTTTCCCTAAATCAGCTGCTTACCCTAAATACAAACTCTAATGATTTTACTACAGCAGGGCAGCAGAGGGGAAATGACATGATAGCTTTCCACTGAATGAGACCAGAACTGAAGAAGAGTTGCAGTATTTTTGTAACACCAAGATCAAATGGAAACCATTTTTATTTTACCTCTAACCAGGCAGCATTTTTTGTGGCTGTGGTCTGCAGTATGCATACTACAGTCAGTTCTAAATATGCAATCAGTTTATTCCCTTTCAGTTACTTGACTTATCTAAATCTTAATCTTCTTTTCACATATAATGTTACAGCATTCATAATTATACTACCTTCCTACTCGATCCCTATAAAGACACTATAGACTGAGAGTGGAATTCGTTACTGTCTCAGCTTCCATTTATGTAAGTTTTAACTGAATTTACCTATGTCAACAAATAAATAAGGATTCTAATATTTTCTTTTTATTTATAATGTGCTGTACTGGATTAAAGTTTTCTTTTATAGTGAGGTGAACACGGATAGTTTGTTGCAGCACCGGATTAAAGAACAGCATGAAGTAAAACAAGATTTCACATCTCTTCAACTTACCCGTTTACTATTTAAAAAAAAAAAAAAAATTGAACAATTTCCACTGGCTATCCAATCGATAGCACAGAGATACATCGCTTCATTTTTTAAGGAAAAGAAAGGTTGCAACATTTAACTGTTATAACCCCACCTCTGCCACATTAATGACAGATTTTTTTACATTGCATTGTATAAATAAATATTACTACAGATGTTACTATACCAAGTGTGTGTTGTTAAGTATATGTGTGAGAAACTGCCTCTCACCTTTACACTGCAGTGTTGCAGTGCAGCTGCTGAACAAAACAGAAGTATTCTACCTCCCCTGCCATTTTTATACCGCTTCTGCACACTCAATGAGTTCAAGATAGCTTGCATAATTGTTATTATTCTTTCACAATGACTACATAATATGTACTACAGTTGGCTTCCAGGAATTATTGGCTCAGGCGTGAGGCACAGCAACAGAAATGGAAAGCAATATTTCAGTAGCTGCTATGTGACAAAATAATTCTCAAAACTGATTTGTTGCTTGAATACCAGCCCTCTGATCTGGATGCTTTGTTTAGAGTTTAACTTACTAATTCTCTGCAGAAAGTGTCTCAGTCTCACTGGTTGGTGAAAAAAAGGGGAAAAACCAACACCAGACAAATCAATCACAATTCCCAGACCCCTTAATGATCAAGGAAGTGAATTTAAAGAAGAAGATACCCTCATTTCTATATCTTAGTGAGTGAATCTTGAGAAAAGGCTGTATTTCCCAACTCTCTCTTTCTCCTGCTGGGTATTTGAAAATACTAATCGTTTAGCTGATTTCTCTCTACTCCCCCTGCTTCTTTTTTTCTTTTTGCTAGACCCCTGCAAAACAGTACTCTTCATAGCAACATCAGAGTTGTGCTGACATTGCTCATTGTATCCTCCAAAGTATCCTGAAAGTGTCTTAGGAAGGATGACATAATGCAGCTATTTAGTCTTACTGTAAGTGTTACTGAAACCTGTAAAATAAACCAGTTGTTTCACTTTTTGAGTCTGAAACAGTTGCATCTTGTCAGTATTTTCGCTCCAAACAGAACCACACCAAAGGCGACAATGTGCCCAACTCTTTTCAGGACTTAACATCACCCATGCAACGGTGTCAGCTTGCTGAAGAGCATCTTCGTTTGATAGTCTGGAGCCTCAACAGAGGGGGTCTGCAAAGCACAGTTTCAGGGTTGATTCTCAAAGGCTGGGATATTGTAATATGTTATCCTTAACTTGGTTGGCAAGCCCTTTAGATTTCATTTTTTCTAATTTTTAGGATGTTTGCCTCAACCATTATCTTTGTTGTTACGTCTTATTAGTTCTTTTTGTAGCTGCTCTCTGACAGTTGCCTGGTAAACAGCACTGAGCTTCTAGCTCCTCTCACAATGCATTGCATCTGTTTCCTTAGAGCTATAGAGACGGAACAAAATTATTGACAATATTCTGCAAAATGCAGCCTGAGATTGGGTCCCATAAAAATACCAAAATATTTAAATATTATTTTAAGACCTGTTAACAAGTATGTCCAATCAGATATGTATATTACATATAATATATATATATTAAGTGAATATAAACTTAAATATTAAGTGAATCTAACTAAATGTTAAGTGAATATAAACAAGAGGGAAAAGTAAGGAGAAAGACTGTGATATGTTACCAGCACTGTGTCTGAAATAAATTCTAAAAATATCACTCAATTTTTGCAAGATCATTTCTAACCCAAAATCTGAGCTAAAGTTCTGTGAGTGTAAGAGGTAAAACTTTTTTCTATCTAAAGTAAAACTGACATATAATTCCCCCAGAATTTTAATGGATACTGAAATACCTTAGTCTCCCTGGAACAACCATAATCACACGTAGTCATTTCTGAAAATGTTACTGAAATTGCTTGAGCTATCACGCTTTCTGAAACATGACCTTCCTCTATAGGTCATAGAGAGTTCTTTAAGGTATCCTGATTTCAGTATGACTTCATTGACAGTTGCTGGATGAGTACATAGTAAAAATACAATGGAGACGTTGTTTTCCTTTTATAATCTTCTGATGAATAGCAAAAAAAAAATCCAGGGCAACTTTAGGATATTTTGAGTTCCTTTAATGCTGTTATATAATCAAACTTTTCTCACAGTTTCTCACTTCACACTCTACTTACTCCACCTCCCCTCACATTTCTACGATTCTCTTATTTCTTTGTTATCCAGTAAAACAGAATTACCTTATGTTTTCCCACGGAAGACTTTTTTTTTTTTTTTTTTTCCCCTGAACAGCAGTAATCTATTGCTACATGATTTGAACATCATTATTTTTCCATTGTGTTAACTCTATGTGTTTTAATCAGAGTTTGCATATCATGAGACTAAAATAGTTGGAGTTTGTGAAACTGTATGTTTATAATATACAGGTATGTAAGAGTTTGTATGTTATTAATGTATTAATTTCATAGTCATTTGGGTGTATGTTACAGGAATTTTGGAACTTCATTGAGTACTACAAAAACCACTGAAGGATAAATTTTTACATGGAGAAAAATTCAGGGTCTAAAAAGCAGTCTTAGTATCCCTTTACACAACTTTGTGACCTCACCACTTCCACTTTTATTTTTACCTTTTAAATCCTTATAACTCCTCTGACAGATTAGTAAGTGACTATGCAGTTTTACAGAAAACCAAGAATTTTACAGCTCTAGATGTGAGATAATTATTTCTAAGTGTGTTTTGGTTTAATAAAACAGTAAAGATTATAATGGGCTTCTGTTCTCAATATCATCTTTGCATGCTCTGTTTGAAATACATTGCAAAATATTATTAGTACAGGGGCTGTCATTAGAATTTATGTAAAAAGAAATTAGTTTCTTTTTGCATTGAGGAAGAGTTTGGATAGTAGTAAAACAGAGAAATGGACAGATTTGTGCTTTTATAATTCACTTAAAAAAAAAAAAAAAGCCAAAAAATCTTGTAGCTGAGAAACACAGGTAAATAACATGCGTTGCCTGAAGGTGGGAGGTGAAGATCCTGTCCCAGGTGCCACTGTTGTTGCAGGTGGGTGTTGCGCCGACCTGCAGACATCAGCTTCTGGTGGCATCCTGTACTGTTGCAGTCAGAGATCTGTGTTCCTCAGGAGTCCTCAAACCTGCATGCAACACAACACTGGCATGACAGTTTCACTTGATCTGCTTGTGACTTACATATAGCTAAATCACACGCTCCACCCCAGCTTATAATAGTCAATACAGTCTCTGTAAAGACTAGATTTATAGCTTAGAACTCAAAAGTAGAGAGAAGGCTGAAGAAGCACTGATATTCAGAAACAAGACACTGAAAAAACATGGTTTCTTTTGTTGGCTTTTTTTTTTTTTAATCTCTCTGTAAGAGATTATAACCTTCTTGAACTGAAATAATTATGTTGCTCTATGAAGTTTTCTGTAATAATTCAGCTGAACATATGTTATTGTTGTTAAATATACAAGATCACGCTTATTTTGAGCGGACACAGATCATATATTAGTTGGATGAGTACAATTACTAAAACAGGTTTTTAGGGCAATACAGCTTCAGCATTGACCTTATCTGAATATTTCCTCAATATTTCTGTTGCTATAAACTCTGTCCTCAGGATATACCTTGAAATTGAACACAAAGCAAAAGAGTTTGTTAAATTTAGGTGATGTTCATGACCGGTATTGATCTGGTATCTGAAACTTGCTTTTCTGTGAACATTTGTTGAACTCAAATACACTGGTAGTAGAAGTAGATTACTATTCTTTTTTTAAATGTTACAAATTAAACAAGACAGGTTTGAGGCAAAAAACCCAACCCTGTTTTGTCTGAAGATGTGTGATTTCCTTTAATTTCTTTGTTTTGTGGTAGGATATCTGGGTTGGATGATACGATGTAAAGGTTTATAATACCTGAATGCCATTGTGAGAGATTCGTCACCTTAAAATCTTTTTGTGTATTTATATTGTTATTTTCCAGATGAAGAACTGAAATACAGATGAGAGACATGACTACTCCAAGGTCAAAAAGACAAGAATAAAAATGTTTCCCTTCCACTGTTACGAATATTATAGTTTCCCTTTCAAATATTAACATTCTTCCTCTCTTTCTCAGTTTGTTGAATTTTCAGCTTCATTTGATTTCTCCACGGTGGCAGAGACACAATGAAGGGCTGTATTTAAACAGAGGAAAATTTGGAACCTCATTCATGTACACAACATTCTAAGAGTGCACACGTTTTTCTGTGAGATACACAATCCTAGAGATACCAGGCAAAGCAGATATAAGCGCCTTTTATTTTATTTTATTTTTTTTGTCACTGGTTGAGAATGAGCCTAACTTCTTTTTTGTCTCTCATTTTCTCATAGCATAGTTTGAAAATGGCTATCAGACCCATGGAATTTTCTGTGTATTGGATAGCTTGTAACACTATCTATATTTCAGCTGGACAGTCTGGCATACCAGTAGTAGAAATCACTACTGGCATCAACTAACACAATAATGACTGCAGCTCTATTCAGTGTATGTTCCATTATGTAAAATGGTGCTACTCTTTCTCAGTTCATTTTAGAGTTTTCCAGTTCCTAAAAAACTTGCATGAATACAAATATGTAATGTCCTCTGTCTCTTAAGGGGAAATATCTAGGGATTTTTTTGATTTTTTTAACTTTGAACTCATTTAAATCAAAATTTCTCATTCTGTCCCCCAGACTAATATTACACTGATATCCACTTGGAATTGGCTATATACAGAAGCTAAGAAATAAAAGCTGAGAAGAAACAAGCGTTCAATTAGTTTTACTTCTGCTATTTTCAAAATTAATCTCAAAAGAACACAAGACACACGTTGCAGTGCCATGTGCAATACACCAAGCCTAATAAATGTCCCAAATAGGGCTTACATTTGTTATTCATTTCATGAAATAGTGGAGCATATGCTTACATTTTCTTTGAACAGAAGATGGTTTTTTAATGTCCTTTGTTATGTGCGTTGTAATATTTACCAACTACCACCGTGCAGGCAAGTCTATTACTGGGTTGTTGCTCCATACGGCTCCAAAAGGTAGAATGTTGAATGTTACTTTCTGGCTTTTTTTTTTTTTTTTTTTGTTAGTTCAAGTCTTGCTAAGGGGGCTCCAAGGCATTTTTGTATTTTCTGTTTGCTTCATAGAATCATGGAATCATAGAATACCAGGTTGGAAGGGACCTCAAGGATCATCTGATCCAACCTTTCTTGGCAAAAGCACAGTCTAGATAAGACATCCCAGCACCCTGTTCAGCTGAATCTTAAAATTGTCCAATGTCGAGGAATCCACTCCCCTTCCCTGGGGAGATTATATCAATGGCTGATTTTCCTCTTGTGTCTCATCAGAATGTCCCCAGGAGCAACTTGTACCCATTACCCCTTGCCTTTTCCATGTGACTTCTTGTAAAAAAGGAAGTCTCCATATTCTTTGTGACCATCCTTTAAATACTGGAACGTGGTGATAAGGTATCCCCTAAGCTGCCTTTTCTCAAGGCTGAATGAACCCGGTTCTCTCAGCCCTTCCTCATATGGCAGGCTTCCCAGTCTTTTGATCATCTTTGGGGCTGTTCTCTGGACCCTTTCCCACCTGTCCAAAAATTTTTTGTATAACAGGGACCAAAGCTGAACATGTATTCCAGCTCTGGCCTGACAGGCACTGAGTAGAGCAGGATAATGACTTTGTCATCTTTGCTGGTGATGCCCTTGTTGATGCAACCCAGCATCCTGTTAGTTTTCCTTGCTGCTGCAGCACACTGTTCACTCATATCGAACTTGTCCACCAGGACCCCCAAGTCCATTTCCACAGAGCTGCTGTCCAGCCAGCTAGATGTCAGCCTGTGCTGCACTCCTGGATTACGTTTTCCCAGGTGCAAGAACTCACACTTGTCCTTGTTAAACTTCATAATGTTCTTGTTAGTCCACTCTTCCAGCCTACCCAGGTCTTGCTGAAGGGTGGCTCTCTCTTCCGAAGTGTCCACTTCCCCACTTAGTTTGGTGTCATCAGCAAACTTCATCAGGGTACACTCAATTCCATCATCCAGGTCGCTTACAAAGATACTAAAGAGTGTTGAGCCCAATATCGATCCCTGGGGGACCCCACTTGTTACAGGTTGCCAGTTTGAGAAAGAGCTGTTTACTACCACCCTCTGGGTGCAACCTGTCAACGAGCTCCCCACCCACTTGTCTGGACTGTAATCCAGTTTCTCTAGGAGGATATTCTTCTGCTCCAAGGTTTAACTGTGTTTTAGAAAGGGAAGCATTCCCACATCATACTTATTAATTCCCCTTGCCATCCACACCTCTCAGAACTCAGGAACTCAGTCCCAAGGCCATTTGAAACATTTGCTTAAGATCAGCCTGTTTGATTAGACTTTTACTTGATTACTTTCACATGTTTGACTAATCCTTTATGAAGCACTTGATGGCCTATATAAAGACTTTTAGGATAGGCTGCATTCATGTGCAAAGATCCCCTGTGACAGGGAAGGGAAAGGCTCCTTGAAACGAACAAAGATAATTTTGCAGAACTTCCACGAAATCCATATCCTTTCTCCTCCCTAAAAAAATTCATTTGTTTCCAGCTCCTACCTTGGAGTGGTCCTGGGTGAACTCTGGAGAGATGCGGACAACACTGTGGTGTTTGAAATTAATTATTTACATGAGTTAAAAGCTTTTCCAGGCACACGTACATGGAGACAAACAATTATTTAATGCAGTTTTGATAACCACTGAATCTTTGTGTTATTTATCAAATTTATAGGCAGCAAGTTATTTGTATTTCAGGTAGCAATTATTCCTGGTTGATTCTGCATATGAAAAACTGGCTGATATTGAAGATATTATAATACAGAATGTATGTAGTCTGGTCTCCAGTTTGACTTGTCACCAAAGAAACTTGAATTCTTAAAGTAGGTGAAGGAGATACAGTAGAGGTATATGCCTGTAAGCTCTTTCCTATGTTACCAAGAGATTACTATTGGATGTCAGTATCTTTTCATATTGGTCAGAAATCTGTATTAGGAAAACTAATATATTATTGTTAAACTGTTATAGGGTTTATTGAAAATTACAATATTGAAATTAACATTTCAACATTTAATGCAATACGATATTATGAAAACTCTCAGTGTAACATCCTAATATGTTTAAAGGTAGTACTGAAAAATCCACTTACTTTCAAAGATATTTTACTCTCTAAGTAAACTTGAAAGTTTTCTTCATGAGGACTGATTGATGCAAAACAGTTCTGAAAGAATCTGCAATTACTTTGGCAAATTTTGATGCTCTGAGCTGTGTTTGTCATTGACAAGCATGACCACATCTAGAAAACAGTACATTATCGAAACGGTGGTTATTCCTTAACAGCTGTACTTCCTGAATAAGTGAACCAATTACAGTTATTTATCAATGTTAATTAATTTTTTCTAAGTGTGTATCTAAGTGTATATTGGAAAATACAAAATTTGATAGAATAGATTAACACATTTGTCCTTATGAGCTCTGGACAGCTGTTTTTGTTTATTTGTCTGTTTTTTCCTTTGAACTGATGAGTAACATGTAAATTATGTAACTCATTCCAAAAGCTAATAAACCTTTTATGCTACCCCAATGTGTATTCTGCTTAAGCAACATACTGAACAGAAGTGTATTTTAGAAGAGGTTTGAGGTTTCTTTATAACTATTTTTCATATCCCTCCGGCTGTGTTCATTTCTCTAAGCAACACTTACAGAGCAGGAGAAGAAAAATAATACATTAAAAAGAAGAAAATATCTGAAAATTACAAAGATTATTTTTCTATTGCAGTCCCTTCTCTCAAAATAATAATAAAAAAATCTGCCACAGCTTTTTAGGTGGTATTTAGGAAAAGTTAGACTATAAGTAAACGTAATTTCCTGTAAAAAGTAGGCTTTTATGTTCTAGTAATTTCATGTGGAGTACTGCATTACTGGACTTTATTGGGCCACTGCTTCTGGACCAAATATACTCAGCTTGCATAGCAGTCTACAGTAATTTTGGAAAAAACTGTACTTTGAAGAAACAAATATTTCTTTGGGTTTTTTTAGTTTGAGCTTTTTTTTTTTTGTCTTTTTGTTTTGGGTTTTTTTCCTTCTCTCCCTATGAAACAATATTCATATATTATAATATTATTATAATATTATTAATATTATATTATAATATTATTATAATATTCTTCTGGAGATTATATGGTGGATAGAATGAAAGTGGAAATTTAGGATAAAATGTGTAATGCATGAATAGAATCATCTTTACAGTAACAAACATGACTATGCTTACTGAACTGTGAGCAATTATCTTGATATTTCTTTTTGGACATTTTTAATTGACAGCTATATCATATCCCTTATTTCAGAAGGAAGCGATTTGAGAATAGAAGTCTGACAGGAGACATGATGTGACATATGCAAGGGAGAGGATTTGAAACCAATCACAAAATTGCGTTTTATAGGAATCACTCCAGGGGAGTGCCTTTGCCTTAAGAAAGCTGTATGCACCAAATTTGCAGGGGGAAAAAAAGTCTGTGACTGAGAGGATAAAAGGATAGGGTTTTGTCAATGTTTTAAAATATAAATTTGCAGAAGTAGGCCTGTTGAAGCCACAAACTGATTGGCTATCTTGGTTTCACAGCAGTATAATTGCTAAATACAGCCCTAATGTGTGCAACAAGGAAAAAAAAACAGTTGAAGCACAGCTTTTAAAACATTTTTGTGAGCTCAGCAGCAACAGTCAGTGTACTCAAAGGTAATAGAATTTTAAATGGAAAGTAAATACTAATACACTTGATTGGCATGAAATAGAGTGGCAAAGCACAGCCTTCAAGTTATTCATGTCTAAAAAAATAAGACTAGCCCAAAGAAGAGACAGAAATGTCATTTTCTCAAATATACTTAAGCATACTCAAAATCAGTTCCCTGTTTGAAGAAGAGCATGGAGAGGCATGTTCTTCTTGTGAGGAAGATGCCAACCAAAATCGTAATCCTCACAACACAATAGCACAGTGCAGGCTGAAAGGATGATGTTCAGCTTTCTATGGAGGGAGAAAGAAGACTCTTGAGTAGTTCTCTCCAGGTAGGAGAAGAAGCTAAAGAAATCACAAGTCGTGTTTTGTACACTTCATTCGTTTAAGTTGTTAAAATCAAACCCTAAAAAGCAGCAGAATTTGAGCACAAGCTGAAAAAAATAACAGAACAGTGCTTGCTGACATGCTACTCCACTGCATACTGTGGAGTGGCTATGAAATATTTCCAAGTACCTCTTAACGAAAATAAGGTCCAATAGAAAAAGACCAAAAGCTGCAGAGATACAGTGAAAGACATGAACAGCTAACATTGAGCTTCCAAATGTGTATAGGCAATGTTAGACACACCATCCTACTCTATTTCTGTTTTTCAATCTCTTTTTTCTTTAATTATATGGCATCCTTGTATCACAGCATCCTGATCCTCTATCAGGAACATGTCTCTATATGCATCAGATTTACTCACATTTGCAATGAAAGGAAGCCTCAGTACACTCTGACAACATCTCTGATCTTGATGAATAGAAAACTAAGATCCTGGGACCCACCACAAGGTACACTTGGTCCCTGCTTGTTCTAGGAGCTGCCACAGTGAGGTGAACACAGTGTGGTAGAATCCTTGCCAGAAGAAACCTTGATGAGTGAAAGTGAGGGAGAAACACACTTAGCTCTTACTGAGTCCACCAGATACCATGGCTCTTCTCTGCTTCCACTCTTGTCCATACCCCAGAACAAGTCAGCTAGCTGTTCAGCTCTGTGCATACATCCATCCGTTCAGGTCTTTCTGAATCAGTTCAACTCTATTGCAGCACAATGAAGTGCAACACAGAGTTGTCAGCTGCTGTATGACTGCAACACTGCTTTGCGATTGGAATACTAAAACTTGTTTCCTACCTTTTGGAGGATGCCTTCATGTTTGACAAGCACCTTAAGATAAGATTGCATATGAAAGGTAAATATCTTCCAGAATATTTACATTTAAAGCATTTCCAAATATTTATACTATTACGAGTTTTGGTAAATGTTAACATTTTAAGTTCTTCTAATTTATCTCTATAAATACTTTGTCAAATTTTCAAACAGCTCGGAAATGACTTTAAGAATTTGCATTACAGTAGTTGTAACGCAACAGAAGTGTTTGCTTATGTTGGATTTTTATCAAACCATTGATTACTGCATTTTCTACAACAAGATAACTCCTGCAAAAACTTCCTTTAAAAAAAAAAAAAAAAAAGCAGTCAATTATTTGATTAGTCTTTAAAATTTTTTTCCATCAGTTCACTATCTGTTAGCTACACACTCCGTTCATAGTCAAGTGCTTCATTCAAGGACACGATAGTGAACTACTCAACAATACTTATTCCATTATTTGTTCATTAAATGCTAATCTGAGAGATGCAATGTGAAGGAGTATAGCTTTTTATATTTAAAAGCTTCTTCTAAGGTACTTTATCTTAATTTTTTGTTATTCATTCCAAAGTATTCAGTGCAAAGCTATTTTCATATTAAATTCCTTAGGGGGGGATTTTACAAGGTATAAATGTTAAAATCTCTCTCCTGAATGCACACGTTATTTACTGTCCTGAAGACACTCTGGTGCACTTCTTAAGGAGTGTTCTCATAACGTGTCTCTCCTCCATGAAGTGAACAACCCTTTCGTCAGAGAGGTGACAGGCGTGCTTCTGTGTCATTTCTGTACTCAGTAGAAATGCAAGGGAACTCTTGCTCTTGTGAAAAATTGTCTTGTGACTGGTGCTCCTGACAGCGTGTGAAGGCTGGGTCAAGACCTTGTTCCAAGGTCATGAGGGCACCCTGGGTGGGCCTGACTGTCCCTGCCCAGGCCCCTGGGTCTCCTCCCACCTGCCCACAGCCCAGGTCCCCATGTCAGCCCCTCAGGGCTGTCAGTTCCTGCCCCAGTGCTGTCACAGCAGGGCCAGTCCCCAGCTCCCCCCAGCCTTGGCACGTCCCCAGGGAGGTGCGGGATGTCCGGGGCTGGAGCTATCCTGGTGCCCCCCAGCTGCCCTCTCCCTGGCTGGGACAGCAGGGTACGCCCTGGCTGTCAGGCTATGAACTGGTGGGGGGCTCCCGCTGCTCCTGGCCCACGTGTGCCCTGACAGCTGCTGGTGATCCCTCCCTTTCTATATTTTGAGCGCCATTACACCTCTTTGTTTGCTTGCTTTACCTTATTTATACTGAAAATACCACAATAAAGTGCACAGCAGGTAACATGGCAGCATCACAAATGGCAGCGCACGTCTGCCTCCCAGCGCTGCCACCTTCACCTGCCTTTTGTGCACCTTTATAATTTCTATCTACATGTCTTGTTGTTGGATGTTCACTCCATTTCCTTTGACACATTCTGCCTTAGAAGTGCCTCTGTACCTCTCTGCGCCAGCTAGGAGTCTTGCAGTGCTTGCGTTTTCTACGGCCACTCAGAGAGTTTATTTTCCCCACCACAGAAGAGCACTGTTCTAACTGCTGGTTTGCACTACATCCACCAGACAGCTGATGAAAAAATAATGGTGCGGTTATTTATTACCTAGGGATTCGTCCTGAAGGATCACAAAAGTTCCCTGCAAATTATAGGCCTTGTGCTGCTGGGCTTTCCCATAACCCTTGAAGTTTAATGGCTGCTCTGCACAAAGGTGTGAGACAGCTTTTTATTTTTCTATACATTTAATTTACACTAAGATGTAATTCTCCGAAAAAAACATTAATAGATTTGGATTGTATTCCTTGCTAGATAAGAAAAACTGTATGTATTTCAAGAAATCTATTAATAAGTTATTTTGTGGAGAGTCCATCGGGGAAAAACAGGGCTGCTGCTCACAATCAAGATGTTTAATATGGAGTTGATTTAGAAAGAGTTATTCTCACCCTTAAATCCAAAATACACAGTGTCTTCAAAGCATTAATTAAAAGCAGCTGAAGGAACAGATAAAGACACAAATCCCCATCAGAAGAGAGTTTTATACTAACTGAACGTGAACAGCCTATTTTCTTTTCTGCTTAAACAGGCTTTTATATCTGAACGAGATCAAAAGCCAACTGACTGAGTGCCAGTTCAACAGCTTTAGAGGCTTCTGCCATCTGCGGATGAGAAGCTGTCAGGTTTTTTAATTGCAGCGTATAGGCTGGGAATGCAATGCATCCCCTAATGGCAGCTAGAGTGGAATGACTTGTGGCTTCCTACTACTACAGCAAAGTGGAATTATGACTCTGAACAACAGGCCATAAAGTATTTTATTATGTGGTCATGGGTGTCGCTTTCTATGAGGAACTGAGTGGTAATTTAGTGTGTTAAATTATCACTTTGTGAAATCACATGTAACAACGAGCTCTGAACTAACTTTAATTGAAATGATCTCAAACTATATGGTGCTTTACTGCTGGCCTGTTTGTGTATGTATACACAATTGTAAAATATTAATGTTTAAACTCCATTCACACCTGGACAGCAAGAAAACCTTGGTCCTGTGGATGTTTATGGTGCCAGAATTCCACGCACCTCTTGGCGAATAAGGAAAAAAAAAGTGCAAATCCCAGTATTAAGGTCTACTTGAGGTAGTAAGAAATTAATAACATCTAAGAACAAGAGAGAATATCCCCTCACTGAAACACCTAGAATTTCGGCTAGAAAAGTGAAAGTTAGCTGAAGTAAATCCCAATGGATTTTTATATACAGCAAAATCTGTCTTAACAGTTAATATATTCAAGTTCTAAGGACAAGATAAAAAAAATCAAAGCCAAGACTTCATTACGTAAGGAAGAATTATCCATTCTCCTTTCAATCTGTTAAAAATATGTGGCTTTTCATGTGGTAAGAAATGCAACTAATTTTAGGAATTTTTTTCTTTAGGGCCTTTTTTGTTAAAACTACCCTTCTCTTCTTGAAAAGCGAGATTTTTTCAATGGATCATTGGATTTATGAAATATTTTTACTCCTTTTGTGATGACTCTGTGCTAGCTCTCCAGTTCCTTGATACATTACTGGAGATTAGAGTAAGAATGTGGATAATGAAAAAATATTTCATCATGTTTTCAAACTTTTCACAAATTCAGAATAATTTATCAGGCTTTTTCAGCCAGATGCAGTGAAAATGCATTGTCTGTCTACTTCTGCTGAATTTGGTACATACAAGACTTATCCCCCAGCAGAAGAATTTAGGTTGTGCATGTATGTCCCAAGACTCTTTGTAATGTAAGCTGAAGACTTAGACAATAAAGGTTTACTAACTGCTCTTCAGTTCCTTCTCAGTTCTTTAAGCTAACAGATGTAGTAACCAACAGACTGGTTTGTTTTCAGCACTGCAAGGACCATCTTTCATTCTACTGTGACAAACAAGTAAACAAACAAATAAACGGAGTGTGGTAGATTTAAATTCTGGGGGAGAGAGGATTGCTTTTATCTGTTTGATGCCTGAAATATTTGGCCCCAACTGTGAACTGTAAATGCCTCTTGGTTACAAGCTTTGTTCCTCCTGAAAGGTCATTATGACTACTAAGAAATCTTGGCTCGGTGCTGATACGAAGTAGTGCAGCAGTGGGAATAGCAGATCATGCTCAAAAGGTCCTTGAAAAATATTTGCTTGCGCAGCATCCCTATCCTACTTTTTGAGATCTAGAAAAATAATTTTCTACTAACAACTCTCTCTGTGATTGAGACCTTACATTTTGAACATCTATGACACTGTAGACTTCCTACGTAAGTGGCAGAAGGAACTGTTCCTCTCTGTCAGAAAATTTCCATAAAATCATGAATGCTTTAACAGCTTTAAATCAGCTAGTGTGAGATCCAAGAAAGGTATCTCACAGCAGTAAATGAGATAATTTTCCTCATGAGCTGATCAATATGAACTGACAGCTGAATGGGCTGCTGACTGACAAAGAAGGAAAAAGGTGTCCTTGAGTGGTACCTCCTTGTCAGATAGTGGAGTCATCCAGGTTGGTCTTAGTGCTGCTTTTACTTATCTCAGTGACACTAGGGACCTCTGTGCTTCCTACAGCAGAAGCATGTCTCTGCGTTACCACTCTGCTTTAGTACCACCTTTGCTAGCTACTGCTTTTCTTTCAGTGTTCTCAACTCCGCTTATTAACAATGATCATTTCCCTGAGCACTAAATTATAGTAGATACTAATGAGTGCAATCTCTCTCTATTTCATTCCACACAAGTTTTAAGAATTGCCAAGTGCTGAAATTGCACTATTCCTGCTAAAGCATCTGTCATTCCCCCAGTACAGACCTGCAAGCCAAGAATGGACATCAGGAAGAGATCCTAAATTTAGTTTAGACACAGCCACAGTTATAAGGTTGAAAAGGAATCGTTGGGTTGCCACATATTTCAACAGTGTCAATGTCTCTGGCCAAAACTGCTCCATGTTCAGTCTTCTTTTTCCCCTAAACTTTTCTGAACAAATTTTATGGATAGTGAGCTCTGCCCCTCTCTGCAGAATTTTATTGACTGTGTACACTCTGAGAATATATTTCAGCAGCAAATAGACTTCTAGACTTTTCCAAAGGTTTTCCATAAGACAAACCATGCTATTTGGAGTTTGTGAGTATGAATGCCCATCAAGCATTACTTCCAAATTCAGTTATAATAATTGGTATATCAGATCTTGTTAGCAAGTTCCCTTGTGTCTCTCAAGAGGAAATCATGACTGATTTCTCAGTACTGCTGTCCAAGAACTACAATTAGGCAGACATAAATATTTTAAATTAGGACATGAAAATACATACATCCTCTTTTTCATTTTTTCTTTTTTTCAACAGTCTTCAGTTCTGAGTACAATTATTAAGCATACAGAATCTTAAGCAACATTTTTCCTATATTTTACCAGGTTCTACAAAAATAGATTTTTTAAAAGCCTGTAATTGAATGTTCTTCAAAGAACAAATTTCAACACAAGGAACAATCTCTTTAAGCTGACTGCAGCTTTGACATGGTCTTTCAAGAATACTGAAAATTTAAAAGATTATGAAATTGTATCACAAATGAGGCTGTAGTATAAACAGAAGTGTAATGTTACGTCTGTCCACTTCTTCTCGTATAAAATCACTTGGATCATTTTTCCTTTATTTCTTAATCATGTACTTCAAAACCTTGGAATGCCACTGAATATTTGGTGTTTTTTCTACTTCATCAGTTGGGTCCAATGTGATGACATTGTGCAACTGTATACTTTTTTATTGCACATACTGCAGCCTGTTTTTTTGGTTTGGTTTTTTCTCCTGTTCATTGATTTTTATTGTCTTAGTATATGAGTATATTTACATCAATTTTATGTGGGTCCTGAACTGGGGAATGGAATTCTCCCTCATCTCTTTCCTCAGCCTCAATATAATCCATATTTTATGAGGTTGGTTGTGACTCTTTCTCTTGTTTTCCCTCACCCTTCCCTCTGCATAACCATTGTATTGCATTCAGTTGCAGTCTATACATAAAGCCTACGTGTGTCACAGAATAAAAAAAATTATACTTAATCTATCTCAAGAGATGAACTAATAAATGTCTATACCATAATACCATGAGAACAAGTTTGGTATACAATTTGAAGTAAAAAATGTCACACAGTCATGGAATAGTGGAGACCGGCAGACATCTCTGGAGATCATCTGATCCAACCCCACTGCTCAGAGCAGGATCAGCTAAAGCAGGTTACTTTGGACTGCGATCAGTTGGGTTTTGAACACCTCCAAGAATGGAAACACCACGTCCTTTCTGGGCAACTAGTTCCAGTGCTTAACTACCCTCAAAGTAAAAAATTTTTTTCTTATGTTTAAATGGAATTTCTTGGGTTTTTGACTTTGTACCCACAGCACTGAGAAGATGCTTTGTCTTCTTGACTTCCTTCTGTTAGGGATTTAGATACATGAATAAGATCCCATCAACACCCTGAGCCTTGTCACTTCGAGGCTAAGTATTCTAGGTTCTCAAAGTCTATCTCTCCTCACATGCCAGATGCCCCAGTCATCTGATCATATTTATGGCCCTTCACTGGACTCGCTCCAGCATGAACATTTCTCGCTTGAACTGAGGATCCCAGAACTGGACCCACCAGTCCAGATGTGTTTCACCTAGTACTGTGAAATGTATCCTCAAGCAAGGATCAGCTCCTTCAACCTGCTTTTCCTAAGGCAGCCCAGGACACTATTGTGTTGAAATATTGTCACACTGGTCCTGTGCAAAATCACAATATATTTTAAGACACAATATTTAAAAAGATGTTTTTCAAGGCATTTATATTTGTCCTTCATATATGCTGTTAGGATAGGTGTATAGGCATTTGTCCTATCTGAATGATATCTAATTTCATAGGAAGTTTTGTTCAAAGCCCTTGGCAATAATTTAAACTTAAGGAGATAAAGGCATGAATGAGAACTCTGGAATTATTATAGCACAAATAGCATTTCTAAGTTATGGTCTGGATGTGATTTTGTAAGAACTTTTTGCAAGGTTATAGACCATGTAGAAAAGTCAGCTCCTTTCTCCTGCAAAAACAAGATATTAAAAATATGATTTCTAATTAATAATCCATTTGTATTTGGATTTAAATCTCTAAGTCTGATTTAGAAGTCCAAAATATTTAGGTTTCAATATAAATATTTCCAAGTTGTTCAAACCATAAATTACATTAGAATTTTGAGACCCTATATTATCCCTTATTATATTAACATAACATATTGTAGTATTTGATTGCTGGAAAATATATTCCTGATCACATTGGTTACAAACTTTCTAATAACATACTAATAAAATTAAACATTAGAAGATAAGCAAGTAATTAACTACAGGTTTGTAGTTAATGATACTACCAATGATGACTACAAATGATACTTCAAATTCTACTACTGAAGAACTGACTTTTTAACGTATTAGCTCTTTTTTTTTTCTTATTCTTGCCATCAGTTGTTTTCTTGATCTTACCATCAATAAATACTCAGCTGGTCATTGTCTGTTGGTAAGCACTGTTTTGAAGAGATTTATAGTTTACACTTAATTTTCTGATTGCATCTGACTTTTCACAGAGAATATATAAAAATAACGAGGAAAAACCCCAAGCTTTGGAATACAAAAAAGAGAAAAGAGAGCTTCCACTGAACAGGAAAAGATAAATGGTGATGAATGAACATGTATCTATCATGAGTGAGATCAATTGTTTTAAACAAGCTGGATTTTGAGAAATAAAGAAGAAACTGGGAATGACATTAAGCCAAAAATTAATATGCTAACAGAAAAATAAAATGATGCAGACCTAACTAACACAAGTGACCAGAAATCATTTCTGGTCCTGTACCATCAAATTGCTTCATAATCACAATCTTTCTGCACAGCAACTTCTCCATCTGCAAAAAGGTAATATATCCTTTGAACATTTACTGGGTGCTTTGAGATATGTTGGTGCTACATAAATGTGAAATACTAGGATAGCTAGCACTGCAGTAGTAGCTGAGATTTTTCAAATTGCATCATATGTGTCACAAGCATAGGGATAACTGTGCCACCCTTGCCCAGTATTGCATTGCTCCTCATGCAGATTACTGAACTGTTCAGTCCAAGGGAAATACTCAGATGTCAGACTACAGCGTTAATTGCTTTTCTCTACCAAAAACTATCAAATCTTTATTACAAAAAATAATCCAGGAATTTATATTACAATGCATTGAATAAAATATCTTCCCAGATCCCTTAAAGATATAATAATCACTCTTAAGTTACTTTGAACAGTTATTTCATTCCCTTTAGAGTTCATATTTATATTTTCATACATAAATATACAGATATTATTTTAATGTATTTATTCTCATATATATGTTGTATACATAGACCCACATATATAAATGAAGTCCTGAAAATAGAATTTCTGCTTACCTCTTTGCAAACATTCCTAACAATGAGGAATAGACATGAAAGTATTCAGCACAGCTTTTCTTGGCAGTGACGCCAAACTTATGCTGTTGCATGTAACTGTAAAATAAAACAAAACAAAACAAAACAAAAACAAAAACCAAACCCAAGAAACTCCCATGTACTGAGTCAACCTTCTTATATTACAAACTTAGAAAAAATAGTAAGTTCAAAAGAGTTGGTGATGGGAGTGTGAGGGGATATGAGAATTATATTGATATCAAAAAGTGTTCTTCTGTTCGTTTTTTCTTTTCATTTTACCCTCTCAGTGTCTCTCATTCTTTTCTCTCTGTTTTTCTGACTTATTCTTTTCCCCCACAAATCACCCTGCAGAGTCTTCTCTCTCTCTAAGTCTCTATTTCACCTTCTTCCTGCAAATGTAAGGACAGCAGTTTTCTTTTTATTCCTAGGTTTATTAAAACTCTATATTCTCTATGGCTACCTAATGTCTCCCGTTCTTCCAACAAAATTCAGCTTACATGCCAAGACACCAACGTTGGTACTCCGGCATTAGTGTTAACATGAAATATCCGGTTTAGTATCTATAATTCAGACTGGTTCTGGCCATTTCTGGTTTTAACCAAAGAATCTTTTATGGCACCTGCCATAGGAAGTTGATTAGGAAAAAGCATCAGCCAGCTATTGCCTCTTGACTTTGGAGTTACTAAGTGCACCACTTCTTATCATTTGAATCTAGTCAGGATTGTTCTTGAGGGCTCAAATTATTATCATTATGTTAGAAGACCACCTCCAATCAATCAGCAAGGTAAAGTCTGTACTTTAAAAGACAGTTTGGTGGAGCATTTAACTTACACATGACCTACACTGCAGTAGCTGCTGCCAGGAATGGCTACTAGATAATCAGAAGAAAAACTAAACAAAACAGAACAAAACAAAAACCAGTAAAATTAGAATACCATTTAATTCATATTATAAAGTAGTACCGGAGTAAATCTCTTTTTCTTTTTTTTTGGACTGACACTGGCTAGAAGGCTTAGTGGTATTAAAATTTCTTTTTTTGGGTGTGATTGGCGTGTATACTCATCCTGAAAGATAGTCTATGATAGCAAAAAGAGAACAATCTGTTTCACTGCAGATCCAAAAAGCACCCATAAAGTACCTCCTAATAAATCCTATTGTTTCCTGGCTATATGTATGCACAGAGGTTGTGCCTTCCAGCATGTATGTCCACTCTGTTTCCAGGACTAGGTAGGATGCTAGTACTTAATAAACAAGCAAACAAACAAGCAAATAAAATCCTAAGAAGACTGATGACCTGATGGTCATAAAATAACCTCATAAAATCTAGCCTAGAGTCATAGTATATCACTTCTTAGAAAAAGGCAGAAATTACAAGATTTTGGCTTTCCTTGAGGATAGCTAATGCATCTATGAGCGTGTGTAGGCATTTTGACAGTGACCAAATATTGTGGCAAGACCTGTTTTTCACCCTTTGGTAATTGGCCAAACTCAATAACTTGTGCTGATCAAGTTCCCACATCATCATCTCAAGCACATCCTTGGTTGTAATCCTGGTGAAGAGCTCTGTACAGCCAGTTTGGTTGGTCCTTTTTCTGCCAGAGGTCCTCCTCCATGTCTGACTCTTTGGGCTGTGTGACTCTAGTCCTGTGACTGAAAAGCAGCAGCATGTGGCACTCATCCCAATCCCTTTTAGAACTGGGTTTCATTACAAGAGGTAATGAAAAGAATTGTGTGTTGTTGGTATTCAGCATTGCCCCATTTGAGAAGAATATAAATCACATGGGACAGAGAAGCACATTGCCTTACTCACAAAGGAGAAAAATGGGATTTGAACACTATCCCATCTCAATGAAGTTGAGTAGAAATGAAGCTTTGGTCCACACAAGTCTTGTTCTGTTGTTAAGAATGAAAGGGAAAGAAGAAATAGTGCAAGCAGGAGTTGCAACCTACAATGCTGGGCTCACAACCTTGACAGCAGGCACATGGAAGAAAAGAAAGGATGTCAAGAATCCTGGGGAAAAAAAAAACAAAACAAAAAAAAAAAAAACCCCAAAACACAGGAACCTGAGCACTGTCTACAGCACAGTGATAACTCGTCGAGAGCACACAGTTACTGAACTCTGGTGACTATAATTCTGCCAAGAAACAAAGAGCAACCAATGTAAGTAAATTAAATTGAAGCAAATGGATGCACGCTACAAATCGGGTAATTTGTTCAAAAGGCTTTTGAAAAACACTAATGAAGATTTTCCGCAGGGTAAGCCAGTATAATTGTGCTGAACTGTATATTGATTAATCAAGAGAAGAAATCTAAACTAAGACTTCATGCTGATAATACCTTGCTAAGAAAGGCTAAATGTTGTTTCTTGGATTATTTATATTGGAAATTGAAGTATTGTTGCCATTTTTTATGATTCTTTTCTTATTTTTCATTATGAATTTGGGACAGCAGTTAGATATCATCTATGTTGCTGATGGATTTTACAAACAAAATTGTATATCATTGTCGAGATATATATAGTCTTTGTAGCTGGAGAGAGAAACTTAAGCCAAGTAAAATCATCAGAACTTCTACGGTAAATTATGCTTCTCCACTTTCTAAAAATATGTATTCAAAAAAAATGGAAAAAAATCAGTATTTGGGGTGCTGAAGTTCTAAAACAGAGCTTAGCTTTAATCTGTTCGAAATACTACTATTTTTTGTTTGTCTGAAGGCTAGTCCTTTTCTGTTGGAATACTCTGCTTTTATACTATATGGAAAGGAAAAGAAAGGAATGACCGAGCACAGCTACATTATGTTTAGAAGGAAGAGGCTTGTGATCAGTGGGAGAACTGCAGTCTCTAAACTGGTTAATGACCATTTCATCTCCTCTCAGTCAAGGCGCAAGATATATATGTCATAATGAGTGTGCGCAGCAAAGTTTTGGTAGCAGTGGGGTTACAGGGGCAGCTTCTGTGAGAAGCTGCTAGAAGTTTCCCCTATGTCCGATACAGCCAATGCCAGCTGGCTCAAGATGGACCTGCTGCTGGCCAAGGCTGAGCCCATCAGTGACAGTGGTAGCGACTCCATGATAATGTGTTTAAGAGAGTGAAAGAGTTATTGCACAGCGGTAATTGGAGTGAGTAAGAAGAGTGAGAATATGTGAGAGAAACAACACTGCAGACACCAAGGTCAGTGAAGAAGGAGGGGGAGGAGATGCTCCAGGTGCCAGAGCAGTGATTCCCCTATAACCTGTGGTAAAGACCATGGTGAGGCAGGCTGTCCCTCTGCAGCCCATGGGCAGCAGAGCAGATATCTGCCTACACCAGGTGGAGGACCCCACACCAGAGTATGTGGATGCCTGGAGGAAGCTGTGAACCTGTGGGAAGCCTGCACCAGAGCAGGGTCCTAGTAGGCCCTGCGGACCCATGGAGAGAAAGAAGCCCACGTTGGAGCAGGTTTGCTGCTGGTGACCCCATGAGGGGGGCTCATGCTGGAGCAGTCGGTTCCTGAAGGACTGCACACCATGAAGGAGACCTACACTGGAGCAGTTCATGGAGAACTGTAGCCCATGGGAAGGACTCACACTGGAGAAGTCATGGAGGAATGTCTCCCTTGAGAGGGACCCCGCATTGGAGCAGGGCAAGTGTGTGAGGAGTCCTCCCCCTGAGGAGGAAGGAGCAACAGAAATAACAGTGTGATGAACCGACTTCAACCTCCATTCCCTGTCCCTCTGAGCCACTCGAGGGGAGGAGGGAGAGAAATTGGGAATAAAGTTAAGCCCTGGAAAGAAGGGAGGGGTAGGGGCAAAGTGTTTTAAAATTTGATTTTATTTCTCATTACTCCTCTCTGAGTTAATTGGTAATAAATTACATTTTTTCCCAAGTCAGGTCTGTTTTATCCTGACGGTAAATGCTGAGTGAGCTCTCCTTGTCCTTATCTCAACCCACGAGCCTCTTGTTATATTTTTCTCTCCTCTGTCCAGTTGAGGGAGGGGAGTGATAGACCAGCTTTGGTGGGCACCTGGCTTCCAATCAGGGTCAAACCCACTACATATGTTTATCCCATCTAGATATTTAAGTGACAGAACACAACATCTGGTGTAAGATTTTTACACTAAAACATGCCACTGAGTCACCAAAATTCCAGATGACAGTTATTGCTCCTTAGTCAAGTACCAGGAGACAACATATTGGCCTAACAAGAGAATATTGTGTCTGCAAGGAAATAAAATAATTTTTGTTATAATGAAGATATGTGGCCAGCCTATTATTTCAACAAGGAGGAAACAGGGTTATTCTTAGAAAAATTAAAATCTATTTGACTTTCTGGGGCACTTCAAAGTAGAAATTGGCTGAAAAATTGAGACATTTCACTAAGATGAAGTATTATGCTGATGGTTCTCTGGTGGAAAGGACCTAAGAGATCAACTTGTCAGGGCAGAACAGCACCTCGATCTGAATGAGATGTCTTCTGATCTAACAGGAAGCATGTGTAGATTAAGCAATTTTTCTCTTTCATTTCCTCAGTTATCTTACAAAAATGTCAATTTATGCAAGTGGTAACTGATACTGCGATAAGAGTTACACGCATTGTATCTCCGCCTAAGGTAAGCCTTGCTTAAACTGATAACAAAAAAGACTTCCTTACAAAACATAGTGGTAAATCCGTAAACTGAGCATAAAACATCTTAAATACCCAGTTCTCCAGCACATTCCTTCATTCATTTAAACAGCTGCACTGTAGCCATAGTTCAGAGGAGGAGCTGATACTACAGTCTTCAAGAAGGTAAACGTCTTCTAGTAAAAAAAAAAACCCACCCAGGAAGACTCTTTAGCATACAGTGAGAGAACAGAGTGGAAACTTGAACTGCAAGGGCTGCCAGGGCATATATAAACTGTGCCTCTATATCTCTATCACTTTAGCTCATGTGCTTACCGAGGTGACAGGAAACACAGTGGAGTTCTGGTGCTTTTCCAAATGCATCACGTACATTCTGCATGCAACCATTAGAAAATTTTGCAAACTGTTGTTTGGTTCAGGTTGAAGGAAGGGCTCTGTATGTAGCATGAATAACAGTGCATCAAACATGATCGCCAGTCAATATCACAAACAAAACCGCTTCTTTTCTGCTGGCCCACATGAGATGGAGTGGATTCCGCAGTGGATTAATGAGAAATGCTCACCTGTGACTACCCTAGTCAGTTGCTTGTTAGGTACACTGTATGGGATATTTTTAGCTTAAAATAGAAACTCTTAAGCAGTGATGTGTATTCTGAAGGTTCAGCTCAGATAAGTACCAAACTCTAGGTACCCTTCAGAGTTTCCTGTTGCTTCTTCTCCAAGTATTGTTATTGAATGATTATCAGGAAGAGAAAAATCTGAGGTCTTTCAGAAAGGACAAATGAATCTTCTTATTTTTGAAGTCTGAATTTAATAGCTGCTTCATCATTCACATTTTCTTGAAGAGGTTCTACATCGTTCAGTCGTAACAAGGCTTTTAATAAAGCACTAGATTAGAAGTTGACATTTAAACAACCTGAACATAGTGCAGTGGCTGGACATAAACAGGTGCAAGTCAAAGTGAAAGAAAAAATTATGGATGTTAATCTTAATATAAATTAGCCATGGAAAAGCAACAGGCTTTATGATGAAGTTGATTGACAACATTGGAAAAAAGCACAGTGAACACAATTACAGATTACTTTGTTATCAGCTAGACCCTAAGATAATTTCAGCAAAGGTAATGAGCAATGGCAGAAAGGTGCAGCTTGTTTATTGCAATTAAAAATAACCCCTCAAAGTTCAGTACTTAAAGTACAATAAAATCCTAAATATTTGAGGACTTAGCTTGGAGTTTTCCTATAACAAACATGGTACAGGAGGAATTAAGCAGAGAAAAGGTGTGGAGAAAGCAGAAGAGATGGAAAGGTAACATTAAAAAGATCATGCAGCTGGTAAGAACAGAGAATCAATACATGGAGGGGGGAACATGACAGGATGTCATTTTATTGAGGTACAATAAAACTGAGCAGACATGGTGTCAACCAAAAATATAAGAGCCAAATAGATAATGACTATTGAGTATAACATACAATAGTGACTATATGTGAGTTTTGCTGGTGAAAATCATAGAACCATAGAATAGTTTGGGTTGGAAGGGACCTTTAAAGGTCATCTAGTCCAAACCGCCCCCCCCCTGCAGTGACTAGGGACATCTTTATCTGGATCAGGTTGCTCAGAGCCATGTCCAACCTGACCTTGAATGTCTTCAGGGTGGAGCTCCTACCACATCTCTGGGCAATGTGTTCCAGTGTTTCACCAGAAAAATACTCTAAATTACACAGTACTGCAACATGGGAAGGTAGAACTCAAAAAGAAAGAACAGTTTTGCTCGCTAAAAATATAGACTTTTTCCTTCATTCCCCTGGTGCATTAGACTAGAACACTTAGAGTATTATAAACCATTACTTCCATGATAATCTTCTAAGTAGAGATTAGAGGATCCATATGTACTGAGTGACAGTACCAGAAAGGGTATAATTCATCACAGGAGAGACAACTACTTTGAATTTGTATTTGTTTCTTACTTTGCTCAGTTTGTTCCTTTAAAAAGAATGGATCTTGAGTCCTCCACAGATGCTGGTCCAAATAGACAGGGAGTAGAGCAGTAGCTTGTGGAAGGGGAGAAGACTGTTTGGGAACTATAAGTTACATGGAGTAGTCAATGACATGACTTCATTCTGTTCTTCTAAGAAGGTTTAGGGTTTGTACTTTACTTTTATTCTGAACATTACTCATCTAGGAGAAACTGAAATACAAGTCTTCTCGTAAAAGCTGTGTCCTGATTACTGAAACTCAAGCCCACATTAAGAGATGCAGCAAGATAAGGCACAGCGATTCCTCTCCCTGCAGGAGATGAGGTCCATAGCCAAGATACTTCAGTACAGCATGCTGAGGCTTGTGAATGCAACAGGACATGCAGAGGAAGCAGATGACTGAGATGAGAGAAAAGAGACACATTATGCTGATGATGGCTCTCTGCAGAAAGATCCAATCAGATTTAAACTAATGCATAGGATTATTCACAAAGAAGAAGCTTTGACTGCCAGCTTGTCAGGATAGAATAGCAAACCTCTGAACCAGAGGTTTTCTGATCCAACAGGGAGCTTGTGTTGAGTTGGACTGTCAGGGTAAAGATATAACAGAATAGACATGCAGCCATAGGGTAGATGACCAAAAAATTAGTGGTAGGGTCTGAGAGAAAAATGAAAGCTAATCTGAACAAAGCTGAAAAAAAAATTGGAGAAAACAAGAAAAAATCCTAAATTTTAATATGTCTGCCATTACAGAAAAGCCCATGTACAATTTGTACAGTCCTTAGGAAGGCTGGCTGATAATACATCCGTTGGAAAATGTTACAGCAATTAAGCAAACTAAGTTGTGGCAATTAAAAGTTGTGAAATTAAAAAAAAAAAAAAAAAAGGCAACCAAAAAAGTAGTCCAGAAGTCTGCTTCAACTTTACCAAGAGATGTCTCCAAACATTCAACTCAGGTTTTATGTTTCAGATCCTACAGCTAAACTGTGCCTATACCCCTGCGATGCATTCTGACAGCATCCAAATTTACGGGAGCAGAAGCAGCTCTGGTCGCCTAATCGCACAATGTAATTAGAACCCCAGCATCTCTCAGACTCATAAATGAAAGCAAATAGGTATCATAGCCTTGCCCATTCCTGGGGCATCATTGTACTGCACTGAGATAATTCTTATAAAGATGATCATACAAGGTAATACAAAATGAAAATGCTTGTTTGTAAGTAGTTTTCAAATGAGTCACATGGAAGAAAAATACTCAACAAAGAGGTTTCCTAGTTCAAGCCCCACTGAAGTCAATGGCACCCTAAACTGGACTGTATACAAAAAAAATATAAAGGATTTTGATTTTTCTGAGCAATGCTTTCATTTTATGAGTACATAGGTGACTTTTTAAAATGAAACCTGTTAGTTAAATGAGTGCTAATTTATTTGCAGGCACAGTAATAAGAAAATCTGGATATTACACGACTTTGAGATGGTTAGATTTTGGGGTTGGACAAGACTATATAGATTTGCAGATGTAAACTAGAAGTAAACAGGTATCATGACTCAGGGACACCAGTAATTGTATCAGGGTTAAAGAAGTAAATCTTTCTTAGCATACAATGCTGAGAAATTAGTAAGGTATTTTTCTTTTTTTCTTTATGAACAGGACATAGGAATTGATGGGTGTATCAATGTGATCAACAATGTACAACAGAGTGATGTTGTTTCTGTTTTAAACAGAAATGTTCCCCCAAATTTCATAAAGTTTTTATCTTTTCCTGTTTTACTTTGTCCAAAGCTTTTAGATGAGATGTGTACAACCTTCTATCAGCTCTCTCAAATATTAGCAAGTATTAAATAAACTTCATGTTAGACTATTTCTCTTGCTTTGTACGTCCAATATTTAACTAATTTAGATACCTGGAATTATATTTCTAAAGAATTAATAAAGCCAAATTCTTGCTGGGTTGCTTTTTAAAAATAGATTAGGCAAAGAAAGAACCAAAGAAAATTTTACAGAGGTGGTAACTTTGCCACTGTACCACTAACAAATAGTGATAGGAATCTGCAAAAAATATGAATTTAAGAATATGAACTTACCTACTACAGAGAAAATGGTTTGATAGGTCAAATGATAAAAACACTATAAAAAACACTTCTGCACCCACAGACTAGCAGTGTGAGAGGTAATCTAACATCATGTAAAGGAAGACCCTGCTTTCCTAATTTTACAACTCAAAAATATCATTAAAGTCCCAATTTGGAGACATGTCTCAGTTCCAAGAAAGTTCATAACGCCCAGTCGCCTCCAGGAGTTTTAATATGATCACTAAAAAATTACCTCTGGCAAGCTGGTAATATTTAGCTGAACTTCTCTGAAACACCATTCAGACCTTTAGTCACTTAGACTCCAAGGTTTCTCTAAGATACATGTGACTTCTTCCATCAGCTGTGAAACACCTTCATGCCATTCTGTCCACTAGAATCTCATAACTTTGTGCACCATATCCTGTCCTGAGTACTTCAAATAGCAAGACCAATATTCATAACATAAGTTCAAGGATGTCATTATCATCATTCTCTTCATCTTTACCAACAACTTTACTTTCAGTAATGAACATGACCTCTAGATAACAGGCACAATGCTAGGCCAGTTTTTTAATATGCCTCCTTGGAGAGATTTTAATAGTTCAATTGCCACATCTATATAGCAATACCCATTTGATTTATCCTCATCTGAATTAGAAGCCTGTCCTGTCCTACACATTTCCAAAACACAATCAATGACCCCTTATCAAACCATTTTTGTAATATCACAATATCAATTTTGCTTTCTTAGACCACACTCATAATAAATAAGTGGCATTTTGCAAACCAACATGCAGAAAGCTCAAAGCCCACCTATCTCTCACCATTATAAAGCCAACAACCATCTTCACCAAGACAAAAGAAGCTATAATGGCAGTCAGCAACTCAGATCACATCATATTTACTCTGAAGGAAACACATGAGGTACATACCTCCGCAATCTAAAAAAGCTCATATCTACTAGGACCATTCCACCAGAGAACTGGATTAATATTTTAAGGTGTTTTACTGTTTTGAACCACGTTAAAATTTAATTCAACATAAGAAGAACCCCATGTCCTTACACTGCTGCCACTCCCCTAGACGCACACCACAATCTACACTTGAAAATGAATTTTTCCAGCAGCTTTGTCACTAAATTCATCTTTCAAAACAAGCTCTCCAGAGTCTGATGCGCACTGAATGAATCCAGGTTGTGCTTCAAGTCATAATTTAAGATTGCCAAAGTCCTCCACAACCACTGCAAAAATACTCCTTGCGGCAGAGACATCAAAATCCTCAGATTCTTTACTTTCATTTCTTGAAGGATATTGTATTTCATCCAGTGTACTTAGCACCGTTACTGAAATTATGTGTGTGGGAATAAACAACCATTATGCACCAGAATAAACTCATACAGACAATCAATAAAGGACGGAATGACCTAGCTACCAATAGGGGAAAAATGTTTCTGAGAAACTGATTTCTTGATTATCTCAGCCTAGATCTCGACAAAAGAGCTTACAAAGATGAACTTCAGAACAATATTCATAATTTTATGAAATAGCAAAAATCATGGATGCAATAGGAATACTGGCTCTAGGGCATAAGTAATCCCCTTCCCCATCCCTCCACATCCACCACCCCACACCCCCCTGCTATGTGCATGCACACTGTGCAGCTAACCTATATATTAACTGACTCTTTCTCTGGCAAATTAACTATCTTATCTCCCCCACTTCCATGTTAAGATCCCTTTTTCTCTTTTCTCTCACATGGTTGTGCTGATATAATATCTAATTAAATCTAACCCAGTTTGTTCTCAAATTGTATTTTTCTTTAAAGTTTGCTTTTTCTGCTTCAGACCTGAAAGGCCTGCATGCCCAAATGCTTAGTTTGCTCCACATAATACACTATCTACTTACAAATTTTACCTGGCAAGAATAACTTCTTTCCTCTCTAAAACTTTTCACTTTTAAAAGATCCTTATCGAAACTGAAGACCAAATCTCTTACAACTGTCGTAATTTGGGTGTCTGAGTATACTGTTATCCATTCTTTACCTTATCTGTCTCAGTATGCCATTCCCTGTTTGTTGTTAGAAGTATACCGAGCAGTGTTGTGTCTGGCGTTGATTGCTAATGAAACACCCCTATAAAGCTCTTGAAATAAAAAAAAGAGATTGTTGTTATTGTCTAAGTTGACTTCCTACTAACAGATGGCATAGTGCATTGCCTCCTCATTTCTGCAAAACAAGATGTTTTTGTTTGAGCTATAGTATAATTTTAGGTATGTCTCATATGACTTTGATCTATTTCATCTAACTATGGCTGCTTAAAAATTTGGCATGTAGTCTAAGTTAGTCATGCAGGCTCCCCTCTGGCTCCTGTGGGCTCTATATTCACTTCAGAAGTGATTCATCCCGTTCTGCAATAAGTGTTTAAGACAGGTGAGACAGATTGCTCCCACAAGACTGAGAAGTTACCACCTCCCTTGGTAACTTGAGTCATTGGTTGCAGACTCACATTAGAAATGTTTCACTGTATTCCTGATCTGAATATTCTAGTGTCAGACTTGAGCGTTTATGTCAGCCCTTTACCAGTTTATTCTTTTTAAAATTTTATTGGAAAGATATTTCTACATGATATGATGATAACACAATTATTTGGTTTTATTGGACTCCAAACCTTTGTTATGCTCAGGTAGAAGATTAGCAGTCTCATTTAAATGTCTGGAATCTCAAAGTTTTACAATCACTTTCAAGCTGAGTTCGTAGATTCAATAAAGTAATTAAGAACACTTAATTAATTTCTTCATTAAGAACACTGACCAGATGGATATATTAACAAATTAATCCTTAAAACCCTTTAGAAATCTTTGTACAATTTTCAGTAAATTGTGACTTGAAAACAGAAAAAAAGAAAAGAAAAAAGTGCTAGTCCTTTTATTAAATAATAGCTTTATTCTGGCTATTTTCCAGTCCTTGCAGACCTTATTCAATCAGTGGGAGTTTGTCTAACTTTTTTATGGTACTTCATCCTACTTGGAAGTATGTTGTGGGGCCCTTATCAATTAGCCACTTCTAATATTTTGAATGATCATTCCTGATCTACTCTGTAGAATTCCTACTTCCTCATGCTGTAAAAGTGATACTGGCAAATATCCATTTTACTGATTTGTTGAAATAGAGGGAGAATAACTGTTTAGCCCCTGATACGGGTCAAATTTCTTATTATCATTCTCAATAAATGAGCTGCATAACGCATTGAACAGACTACTTTCCTACCCTAGGGAACAATTTGTATTTTATTAAAGCTATTGACTTAAACTAACCATTCTAATACAGACTGCCCTCCTAACATAGTGGAACAAGAAATAGTCTCACTCATGCAGTTGATACAGCTGCACAGAAGTGTTTATATACAGAAGGGTTAAACAGAAAAGTAGATCAATTTTCTGTAGTAGAAGTCTTGATTTGCACCCATTCAAAACTTCAAGTCTACGCCAGAAATTCAGGACAAATACTACAGTGAATGCTGTAAGAAATCCTGATACACATTTCATTCATTATCAGTTTGTAATTTTTCCTTGAGATTTTATGCTCATTTCACCTTTACTATTCTTTGCTTTAAAGTTCTGGTGGAGAGGAAATGAAGCCATGAGACACAGTCTGGCACAGGCTGACCAAAATGCCTGAGCTCAGCGTTTTGACACACCAACTTAGTAAATCAAAGTGCTCTTTCTATGCCTCCTTGTGTTTTGCACAAAAATTAATTTTGCTACAATTGTGTAATAAATGTTTACAAAACACATAGCAAGGACCTACATATGTTTGAGTGCAGAACTTTTTGTTAATGGGAGTGTTCCCTATTTAGTATTGAACTGTTTACCTGTATCCCTTTTTTATCAATAAAATAAACAGCAGCACTTTTTTTATTTTTTTTTTTTTTAGTTATTAACTTTCCAGCTAAAGGTATTTAGCTGAAGCACTAAAGCTGCCAAGTCCACAGGTTTACACAGCTTTAACCATCTCCGTTCGTTCCTTCTTGTCACTCTTGACCACAGATATAATCCATTTGACTTTAGGGCATTGGTCCTGCTCTTCTTTATAGGACTGAGTTCAAGTATACAGTCAAGATCTTTCTTTTTCTTCACTTCCCTTCTTTGAATGTAGCATAGGCATAACATTTTGAGGTAGTATGGAGTAACTTCAAAGAATGGACTGAACTGAAGAGCAGATGAAATTTTTCCTTGTATAACCTGTTAAGAAGGTACCCAGATTTTTTCCTTTTGCTTTTTCTCCCTGCTCCTCCCCCATTATGGAAAAAGTACACATGGGACCAGTAAATAGGGCAGTCTTGGCAGATTTTTGTATTGTAGCTGCCTTTTGACTCTGTACATGAAAACTTCTGAGCATTCCTTTTATCTAAATAAGAAGAAAAACAACCCTCACCATAACCTGCACACTAGACTGTAAAGTCTATGCAAGTTTACAGCTAGACTTGGAGAAAAGAACCCTGTTTAATAGGTAGCAATTGCATTATATGTGGTATTATGAGGTGATTTTACTAGCGGTGACAAAAAAGTGATGATTATTTTGACCTAAACTGGATGAGACTTTTTAAGAGCTAATGATAGCAACGTGACTGATTTAGTTTCATTCTTTGCTTTAATTTTCATATCCATTGAAATATTCACCTAGCTCCTGTAATTGTTCATTAAAACAATAAAAAGTAGAGCTGAATTACCACTATAAGCTACCTCCCATAAAAGTCATGCTAGAAGAATGTGGTGTAGGAAACCTACAGAAAAAGCAGCACTTAAGATTAGCTGTCCCTGGGGATGCTATATCTGCTGCAGAGGGTTATTTTATTCCTTGCAGCTATGTGTATTCTAGTCAACACAGAAGGAAACATATAGCTTGGTTTGGATACCTTTGCTGCATAATGGATCCCAGTAAGGCAATGGTTCAGCTGATGCTTGTTCAAACTGACATAGTAGTATAGCACCTCTAATGTTTACAAAAATAAGTGGGAACTAGACAGTGCATGTCTCCCTCGGCCTCAGGAATTTAGCTGCTTCCTCTAACGTAGTGTCTTCCAGTTTTTGCAAAACTCTTGCCAGTACAAGATAGCTGGTTGCCTATGCAGGGCTATGATGTCAGTCATTGACTAACTGATAGTAATTTTCTTTAACACAGCAGCTTCCAACCTGTGCCACAGCATATGCAGACATTCAGCAGGAAACCTCTGTCTGACCAGGATATTCCTCACCTACTTGAGCTGCTTCAGGCTTTACCATTGGGAGTGAACCAAAAGAAGCAACAGTACTGTGTCACTTTGTACTCAAATATGGCAACACCTCCTGATGTCCTGGACCATGACAGCTCAGCTTCAGAAGGGTTTGCAGCTCAGG
The DNA here is from genome assembly GCF_034619465.1 of Leptosomus discolor. Lineage (NCBI taxonomy): Eukaryota > Metazoa > Chordata > Aves > Leptosomiformes > Leptosomidae > Leptosomus > Leptosomus discolor. Next base: position 73,668,221 of record NC_141392.1, on the reverse strand, counting down.
TACAGAATTTTGCAGATGCATCTGTGGTGTTTCTGATTGCTATGGTAGCCTGTTCTATTCAGTAAAAGTTTCTCTGTTTTATTAGTGTCTGAACTGTTCTCCTCATGCCAAGAGTTAGTCTATGTGGATATTTAATGTGTTGTTGCATTTATATATGAACTCTGCTGTGCTCTGAGGCTTAACAAAACATGGAGCAGGGCAGGAGGAAGGCAGTTCTTGCCAGAAAACTAAACACACATTTGAAACTGCAGCTGCACAGCCCATTGCTTACTGCCTACTTGCTGTCCCTCTGATAAAATTCAGTGTCACTGGCTAATTCAGGACACAGTGTAGTAAATAAATCTAAAGGTCTTTATGCTCACCTGTTAGATTTTGTTGCAAAATGGATGAGAAGTGTTTTCAAGGTGAGGTTCAGCAGAGAGATGGTATAAGAAATTCTTGTGCCTCTCAGCTACTGTCTCCCAGAGCAGATCTAATAATTGACTTCACTGATAAATCTAAATTTGCTTGTCCTCTCACTGAAATGTTTTTCTCACTGTATCATCTTTTTTTTTAGCAGATTAATAACCTAAGTAGTGGAAGTTTAACTGCATTAACTTGTATTATTTCATATATTTACAGTAAATGGACAGTTAAGTATTTTCTTCATTCGTGTAACTTTTCACACCTCTCTGGGTGTTCAGTTACATTTCACTGACAGCCTTTGAGTCAGGGCTCGTCAACATTCACTGGGATCTACTAGATACCTTTATTCAGGTTAGTTGCTACAGAGCTCTGCTGGGTATTTTTACCTAGGTCTGCTCAGCCAGCTAGACACTTCATGGGAAGCTATGTGCTGCAGCTATGTGCAGCAGCTGCTGTCTGACTTGTTTGTTTCCCTTGATTAAAAATAAAGGTCACCTGAGTCCTTGTTCAAGCCTTCCTTTTTAATCAGGGGAATAGAATCGTAGAATCATAGAACCCAACACTGCCCAGTCCACCACTAAACACGTCCCTAAGCAGCACACCTACACATCTTTCAAATACCTCCAGGGATGGTGACTCAACCATCCCTGTTCCAACAGGCAGGCTCTTCCAACCCTTTGGGCCCAGCCAGCCAGCCAGTTTTTCACCCAGCAAAGAGTACACTCATCAAAGCCATGAGCATCCAGTTTCTCCAGGAGAATGTTGTGGGAAATGGTGTCAAAGACTTTTCTAAAGTCCAGGTAGACAACTTCCACAGCCTTTCCCTCATCCACTAAGGGGGTCACCTTGTCATAAAAAGAGATCAGATTAGTTAAGCAGGACCTACATTTCATAAACTCATGCTGACTGGGCCTGATCACCTGGTTGTCCTGTACGTTCTGCATCATGGCACTCAAGATGATCTGTTCCATAACCTTCCCCAGCACAAGGCCATACTGACAAGTCTGTAGTTCCCCAGATCCTCTTTCTGGTCCTTCTTGCAGATGGGTGACACATTTACTAGCCTCCGGTCAACTGGGATCTCCCCTCTTTGCCAGGACTGCTGATAAATGATGGAAAGTGGCTTAGTGAGCACTTCTGCCAGCTTCCTCAGTACCCTTGGGTGAATCCCATCCAGCCCAATAGACTTGTGAGTGTCTAAATGGTGCAGCAGGTCACTAACCACTTTCCCTTGGATTATAGGGGCCTCATTCTTCTCCCTGTCTTCCAGCTCAGGGGGCTGAGTATTTGAAGAACAACTGGTCTTACTATTAAAGACTGAGGCAAAGAAGACATGAAGCACCTCAGACTTTTCCTTATCCTTTGTTTCCCCCTCACATCCAATAAAGGATGGAGAGTCTCCTTAGCCCTCCTTTTGTTGCTAATGTATTTATAGAAACATTTTTAATTGTCTTTTATGGCAGTAGCCAGACTAAATTCTACCTGGGGTTTGGTCCTTCTAATTTTCTCCCTGCATAACCTCACAACATCCTTCTAGTCCTCTTCAGTTGCCTGTCTCTTCTTCCAAAGGCCATAAACTCTCCTTTTCACCCTAAGTTCCAGCCAGCTCTCTGTTCAGTCGGGTTGTTCTTCTTCCCCACCAGCTTGTCTTTCAGCACATAGGGACAGCCTGCTCCTGCGCCTTTAAGATTTCCTTCTTGAAGAATGTCCAGCCTTCCTGGATTCCTTTTCCTTCAGCACTGCCTCCCAAGGGACTCTTGTCAACCAGTCTCCTAAACAGGCCAGTGTCTGCCCTCTGGAAGTCCAACACAGCAGTTCTGCTGACCCCTCTCCTTACTTTCCCGAGAATTTAAAACTTCGTCATTTCATAATCTCTATGCCAAAGAAGGCCTCCAATCACAAGTCTTTTCTCTTTTCACAGACAACAGGTCCAGTGGGGCACCTTCCCTGATTCTTACCTATAAACACTGAACCCTATTGACATCATCATTAAGGTCTAGACATCGAGAACACTCACTAACATACAGGGCTACCCCACCACCTCTCCCTCCTTGTCTCTCCCTCCTGCAGAGTTTATAGCCATCCATTACAGCACTCCAGTTGTGTGAGTCATCCCATCATGTTTCTGCGATGGCAACTATGTCATAGTTTTCCTACTGCCTGATGACTTCCAGCTCCTTCTGTTTCTTGCCCGTGCTGTGTGCATTAGTGTAGATGCACTTCAGTTGGGCTATTGATCCCACCACCTTTTTCGGGGGAGAAACCCTAGTTCCTCTGAGACCATTCTCAGTGCTTCTGTGATCTCTAACATATCAATAACCCTTGAGTCTTTGCTGCCACATGGATCTCCATCTCCTACCTCCACTGAGGACTTCACAAGCACACCATTCCTCAAACATTGGCATCCTGCCCCCAGGCTTACCTCTAGGGAGCCTGGTTTTATCCCTTTTCCCCTTCAAATCTAGTTTGAAGACCTTTCAATGAGCCTTGCTAACTCCTGTGCAAAGATCATTTTCCCCCTTTGAGACAGATGTACCCTGTTGGTCGCCAGCAAGCCTAGTGTTGCGTAAACTGCCCTGTGATCAAAAAACCCAAAATGCTGCCGGTGACACCTTACTCTCAGCCAGGCATTGATTTGCTTGCTCTTCCTGTTTCTTCCCTTGTCATTCACTGCAACTGGAAAGACAGAGGAGAACACTACTTGTGCTCGTGATCCCTTAACCAGTAGTCCCAAGGCCCTGAGATCTCTCTTGATTGCCCTGGAACTTCTTGTTGCAACTTCATCGCCTCCTACCTGAAAAATCAATAATGGATAATAGTCTGAGGGCCGTACCAGAGTAGAAGCTTTCTCTTCACCTCTTTAACCTGGGCCCTAGGGAGGGAGCAGACTTCCCTAAGAAGTGAGTCTGGTTTGCATATTGGGCATTCTATTCTGTTCAGAAGGGAGCCTTTTATGACAATGAACCATATTTTTTTCTTTGTGAAAGCAGTTTTGAAGCAGGATGTAGGCTGACATAACCTCAGCAACACCTCCAAGCTAGAATCATAGAATCATAGAACAGTTTTGGTTGGAAGAGACCTTCAAGGTCATTGAGTCCAACCTTTGTCCAAGCTCTGTCAACACCGCTAAACCATGCCCCTAAGGACAAGATCTATCCATCTCTTAAACACCTCCAGGGACAGTGACTCCATCACCTCCCTAGGCAGGCTGTTCCAATGCCTGACAACCCTTTCAGTAAAGATATTCTTCCTAATATCCAGCCTGAACCTCCCTTGGTGCAGCTTAAGGCCATGTCCCCTTGTTCTATCACTTGTTATGAGGGAGAACAGGCCTACCCCCGTCTCGCTACAATCTCCTCCTCTTCTCCAGGCTAAACAGACCCAGATCCCTCAGCCATTCCTCTTATGAGACATGCTCTGAATCCTTTATTAGCTTGATAGCTCGCTTCTACCCTCTCCAGCACTTCAATGTGTTTCTTGTAGAGAGGGGCCCAAAACTGGACACAGTACTCAAGATGCGGCCTCACCAGTGCTGAGTACAGGTGAATGATCACCTCCCTGCTCCTGCAGACAACATTATTCCTGATACAGGCCAGGATGCCATTGGCTTTTTTGGTCACCTGAGCACATTGCTGGCTCATGTTCAGCTGGCTGTCAACACTCCCAGGTCCCTCCCTGTCTGGCAGCTCTCCAGCCACTTCTCCCCAAGCCTGTAGTACTGCTTGGGGTTGTTGTGGCCAAAGTGCAGGACTCGGCACTTGGCCTTATTGAAACTCAAGGAATTGGCCTTGGCCTAGAAATCCAGCCTATCTAGATCCCTCTTAGAGCTTCCCTACCCTCAAGCAGATCGACACTTCCACCCAGCTTGGTGTTGTCTGCAAACTTACTAAGAATATACTCCATCCCCTTGTCCAAATCATTGATAAAGAAGTTAAACAGGAGTGGCCCAGTACTGAGCCCTGGGGGACACCACTTGTGACCATCCACCAACTAGATTTAACTCCGTTGACCACGAAGATGAACCATTGTCCTCATTACTGTTTGGTTCCACTTGCAGAGCCTCATACTTATTGTGCAACGGCACCTGGAAGGTCAGGTAGTCACAGAGGAGATGTACCTCCTACGCCAGGCAGGAACTTGTTACTATTGCCCCCTGTCCCTTAAGTCACAGTGTTCAACCAGGCAGACAGAGGATAGGGAATCCTCTGTATCATGCATCCCGTCTGCCTGTTGGGCCTCCCTAATGAAGCAGGAGCTCTTCTGTCAGGAACAGAGAGAAGTGAAGGAGTGATCATCAGTACTAGTTTAGCTCCTGTTTAATATTTCTGGTTTTTGAACAGGCATAATCCTGTTACTTCTTGCAATTTTGCTGATTCCATACGAGGATTGACTATCTTTTGTATCGATGCAATGGCTAATTGTTTTAACGTTGTTAGTTTGGTTACTGTTGCACATTCTAAGGTATCCCAGTTCTTGTGTATCTAAGAACACCTACATAAGCCTGCCCTCTTGTCCTCTTTCTAAGGAAAAACTGGAGAAAGGTGTGTAGCTTGCATGTACAAGAGTAAAGGGTAGTAAGTAATAGTCAGGCGGGTAGGTATATTTATATGGACTACATTCGACTCAAATACCTGCAAAATAAGCACTGATGCCAATAAAATAAGAAACAGTAAACAAACACAAGATCATTAGTAGGTGTCATCATGAAAAGGGAGCTCTATCTTTATTTATTCTGTAAGTACATATAAATTGATATTTTTAAAAGCCAGAGCCCAGTATAACAGATCAAGGTGCACATTTTAATTATCAGCCAGGGGCCTATTCCTCTAATTAGGCTTTCCTCCATATTCAGTTCATATACCAGATTTGTTGATGGCAGAGAAAGGCTGATGCATATTGGGGGTGGGGGGCGAGGAAGAAAGAAAAGAGGAAGAACAGGGAACAAGCTAATCAGGCACTAAGTAAGGACCTTGCCCTGCTTTCATCTGGGAAATGTCTGAAGGGACTTTTTCTTCATGCCACTTGGGAAGAGTGTCTGAGGATACTTAAAGTCTGCCTCAGGATAAAGTGTGTTCTAAAGTCAGATAAGAGAGATCTTCTACTGAAGCCACCCTATTGTTGTAATATATTCATATTCTGTGCTTTAGTTTTGCAACTGAATCACTTCAAAGGTGATCGAGGGATATGGGCAAAGAAAGAATTACACTAATGAATGCCTATGTAACAGAGACATTAATCAGAATTTTAGTCCCTTCCTGATTAGGGGATAAGAAAGGAAAGATTTGAAATAAACTGCACACATGAAAAGGAATATCTGACATCGTTGTCTAATAATATGATCAAAGGAAAAATTAGCAGAGGTGAGCAAAACTCAAAGGCTTTGTAAAGCCTGCCTGCTTTTGACTGTACTCTCCTGCCCTCCTGCTTTTGGATGAAAAGCAGGTGGAAGAGCAATAATTGATAAGCTTGTTTGTGAAGCACTTACTTAACAGTGAGCACAGTTCACATTTAATTAAACGTATGTAAAGTAAAGGCAGCAGTGAAAGAGACTTGAACTTTTCAATTGTACTTCTTGCCAAATGCCTGTGATGTCAACATAATAGGGTTTGTATATGTGTATCTGCGTATTTTGACATTAAAGATAAAATCTAATAAAGCAGCAGAAGTAAAACTACAATAGAAGTTTGGTTTTTTATCTTTTTAAGAAAATAAGAGGAACTTTGTCTTGAAATTCTTCAGAGCAGGAGGTAGGAGAATGATTAATAACCTTTGCTGCTTGGGGTGTTTGCAGTGACATGTTGTTTGTTATTAATAAAGATAACAGGCACAGCAGCAAGTAAAATTCCCAAGCTTGTTTTAGAAGTTAGTGTCTCCGAGAGATTTACTGGAGTTTACTTGTCTGCATTCAGATTGATTTTTAGACTGATCAATCATATCTACCACTCATAAATCTTGTCACTTCTATTTTAATTGTGTTAGCTAAATAGATTAAGAACTCCTGTAACTTTTCTTTTTCTTCTAAAATCTTTTTATAAATATATTACTAGGAAAAAATACAGATATGCTGGTAACATAAAGCAATCTCTCGTAATGACACCCAAATTTGACAGTGAGGAAGGCAAAAAAACCCTAAAAATAAAGCTGTTGAAGTGGAAGAGGAACTTGCAGCCAAGCCTTCAGAAGGTTCTTTAATAGGGTGCCCTATGCTAATGAATTTAGTTATTGCTGAGTATACTGCAGTTTGTCTTTTTTCCTGTCTTATTTAAAAATAGCACTTTAGATTAACTGGACACCTGCCTTTGAGCTATTGAGAAGTAGCTGCCTTTTGAAATGTCAAGATAATTGGACAGTGTCATAAAACAAACAATAAGTTTCACTATAACTTCCTATTGCTAAGGTACCACTCGTCTAATTACATGCAGATGCATTTTGCTCAGTTAATCATTAGTCTTCATCAGCACACAAAGGGAAAATCATCTCTTGACTCTCAGCTGACACAAATAAGGCACATGGTATTTGCCTGATATGCCAGTCAGTACACGAACTTTACTTTTTTCTTTTTTTTTTCTTTTTTAAAGCTTTAGGTGTGTGAATGACTCTTCAATGAAAAAGGAAACTTGCCCTGAATCACTAATATTTAATGTCTTATATATTAGCTGGTACAATTTTAGGAAATGTTTAAAAATCTGCAGTTCAGCAAAGAAAGTCTAACACACACCAAAAAAAAAAAAGCAAAAAAAAAAAGCAAAAAGCTGTAACTCATTGGACAACTGTTCTGCCCTTTGTGTAATTGCAAGATTTCAGTTCTTTGTTGCACATGTTTTAGGTTGGTAACTTTCTCATTCAATCCCCAGCAACAAGTTTAATGTTTTATTTCCTGCTGTCTTTTGTAAAGGCAAATCTTTCTACAGGGCAAAGTGCAACCTACTAGTCATCTTAATCTCTTCTGCTTTCACCTGCTTCTTTGTTGATCCGAGCTCCTGCGACTTAAAATATCGCCTCATTATTGCATTCTATTCAGATAAACCTTTTCCCTCTGGTTTAGGATTCTTGAGTGGAAAAACATAACAAAGACGTCATAACGAGGCTCTACTTTCCACCCTGATTTGAAGCTACAGAATCTAGATGTAAAACACACGGGTTGTTATGCTGTGAACATCCCAATATTTACTAATGGAAAATAATTTGCTAGAATGGGTAAATGCGGGAGATTTACATTCTTTGAGAGGGGATGGTTTTGCTTAAAATTTCAAGGTGATAGATTGCAGGAGCACGTCCCACTTCAGGTCATTAGATCTGTTGACCTTAATATCTTTTTATAATGGTTTCCTGTTTCTATTTAACTACGATTTTTGTCCTGAAGAAAAGAGATATTATATATGCCACTGTGTGTGTTGAATGTTTCCTTGGTGCCATTCTGTGGTATTTGCAGCCCTCTTTGACATTATCAAATGGATTGACATTTCAAATATTTGCAGTGCTCAGCGGGTACTAATTCAGTGAAGGTGAACCATGGGTTGCTCACACAGTGGCACAGCAAGTGATGTGTGTCTATTTAATCACAGCTGCTGAAATGAGATCAAAAGGCACTGTGTTGTTAAACCCTTAAAGCTGCTGTAACAGCAGTGAGATCAGGAGGGTCCCACCGCAGGAAGCAGAGTAGAGAAGAAACCTGGACTTGCTGTTAATGCAATTCCACTGTTGGCTATGTCTTGATCTCCTTTAAATGGAGATCACTGAAGGAGGACATTCAGCAGAGCAGCTGCGCAGATGAACTACACCTGGCCAAACTTTCTCCCACGTGGACTCTATCCAGTGCCAGAAGGACCAAGAGACACTTCTTTAAATGAATTTGTGTGATCCATTCTTCCCTAGATAAATTATGTTTTTAACCTCACTTCCAGTATTATTTAATTTTATTAGTTTTCTCTCTGAAACAGCACATGTTCAGCTTTTAGCTGGTATTCTGCACCATGCCGAGGCTTCCTGCAACCCTCGAGTTCAACCACAGCAAATTCTATTTGTCCTGAACCGAGTTCTTCCCGGGCGGTTTTCCTTTACCCTCTAAGAGCATCTATTTATTGCACAGCTGCACTGCACAGTTTCTAGCCAGGAGAGGGCAATATCATCCACCGGCTGCTGTGCAGGAGCAGGAGAAGGCTTAGAATAGGTGGGGTAGATGATGGCACAGAGGGTGGGGAAAGAACTGGTGATGCAGTAAGTGTTGCAGATAGACTGCCTGTCTACTTTAAATATACTCTAGTCATTCACATTTTTAAAAGCATTAAGCCTGTCATCTTTTCTAAGGATTATGCTTTAAATTTGAAGAGTTTTTAACATTTAGGTTTGATTTAGTTAATATCTATTTATGGTGCTTACTAATAATTGGAAGTGTGAGTTTTCAGACAGGAACTCTTGCAGTCCTTTGTGTGTGGCTCCTCTTTGCCATTCCCACTTCCATTCACTGGGTCTTGCTGCCCCATCCACAAAAAATGCTAGTTACACATCATGGGGTTTTAACTCTTGCTTGTGAGCTAACAAAGCCCACTGTTTTGTCAGTGGATTCATAGATTCAGCAGCATTTTCTTTACACTGAAGATGTCACCTCTTCCCAAAGGCCACAGGAATAAATATGACAGGCAGAGAAGAAGTCAAATCAGCAAACCTTGAGCTTGCTCATTTTGTAACCATGTGAATAATTTCTGCTCTATCACACTTAAATACCAACTGTTCTGCAGTATCCCAAAATTATGGGCCATAAATAAGGTAAAACCAAAGAAAATTCTACAGCCTGTGTGAGATAACAAAATGGCCTACAAAGCAAGCTGAACGTTAGCTAGATCTTAATTTTTTTAAAAAAATACAATTCTTTTACTCCTGCTCCCCTGAGGAATGCAGTAAATGCCATTTTTCTCACTCTGAGTCACTTAGAATTGAACTCACTTGCAATGATCCATAAGTATCACACATTCTATCATTATGCCTATATCATAAAAAAAAGCGCCACTTGTTCCCAGTAGGAATATTAGTTATTTAAATTAAGACAGGTAATTGTAACCTGATTATGCCTGGGTATTTTCCTTGCTGACAAATAAGAATGTTAATTTCAAAGCTGAAAAAGTAGAGTTATCCCTCTCGCCCACTAATTGTTAAACACTGAAAAGGAAAAATGTGAAATATTACATCTAAACTATTATTTTTCTTTCTGAAGTTGTTACTATGAGTAATGCCTCATCTACAATTCACTTCACTTTATGACAGGGAGTGGATTCCTAAAATTATAAAGTTCAAAAGGAAATTCTCTTCTCATTTACAGCTTCACAATTCAAGATTCTGTTGACTTGACAGAAATCATTTATGTGAAGGTATATCCAAAAGAAGAATATACTTCTTAAACTGTCTTCCAATGTCTCTATGACAATAACAATTTGAATATTCTATAGAATTTTTAAACATGTCATTTTAAACATGCTATTTCTGTCCCACACTGTCCCTCATTTGTATAACCTTTTCGTTCTATTAACTTTATTTAGGATAAATTATTTAGCTATCATCAGACTGAATATGACAAGTTCACCTTCTTTACCCCCTAAATAATTGAAAAACATATATGATGGACACATACATGTTATTTATGATTTTCATGAATAAAGAAAATTAAAGAGAGGAAAACACAGATATTTCTACTGAAGATGTTTTCTGTAGAACCACTGGTCTGGAATTGTCTAAGAGACAAGTTCTGAAGTCTTGCCATTGGGGAGCTGGATAACTTTAAAAGTATAAAAAACGTGTAACAAAATACTGGAAGCAGAATAAGCGAGTGATATAAACAAATACTAGTTTTTAGGTATTTTCCTGAGCATAAAATTAGAGATTATATTTCAGCGAGACCATGAAATTCCATTCTAAACAACAAAAAAAAAGAGTTAACATAAATATTTAGGCCATGAGACAGGTAAAAATGAGTGAATTTCAGCATCTTGAGAGGTAGAATTTGATGTATGCCTGTATGCATAGGTCTGTTCTGCCAGTCTGAGGCTCTTCTAACCACAAAGTACATACACAGATTCAGTTCTTCTAACAATTTTCTGTGGTAAGTTGACACTTACAAGCCTGAAAAAGATCTATAAACAGGAAATGTACACCTCTGATGACTTTTGGGCTTTCAAAAGGCATAAATTTGGATTCCGGTCAAATTTCAATAAAGGACTGAATTGGTCCTTATTTTATATGAGTTGATTCACCTATAGGCAACTTACATTCCTATTAGTATTTACATAAAAAAGAAAATTTAGTTCTATCCAATATGTAGTTCCACAATGTTTAGGAATCCATGTGCACATCACTGCTACTTTAACATATTCAGATCTGGCATTCTCCAATGTATTCAGACCCGGCATTCTCTCATGTATTCAGATCTGGCGTTATATTTAAATGCTATCTCAATATGTGAAAATACAGATCAGACTCTCCCTGATATGCGATCCAGTTAGGGTCCTTAATCTATCAAAAAAAACATTATGTTTCTCCAAAAGGAGTTTTACCTTTTCTGTAAGACAGCAGGACACCTGACTCTTGTTAGCTGCTGTTAACACACTGGAGGCTATCAGGTAACAACAGCACTGCATGAAAGCTTTTGGTAAGTGTGTTGTGAAGATGGAAATTTTATCAAAAGCATTCACTTATATGGCTACTTCAGGGAAAAGCAAGATAGTCACCTGAAGCCCAGAATAAAATTCAGATCTGTTTTCTCATTTCCACTGTGCAGCTGAATCCTCCCTCCTTTATTTCATGGAGTGTGTTACCACTGACTTATATTTCTCTTCCTCTGTCATAAGCAGATGCAGGTGATAAAAACAGATATGCATATTCAGTTTGAGTCTGCAGAGCTTTCCCATTCAGCACAGTTCCTTCCAAATCTCAAGAAATGTTTGCATGCCCCATGGGGAGAGATGAGAAAATAAATTGCACCACTAGTTCCTAGCTTTAGCGGATTTCTGCTGGGCCTGAGGGAGAAACAAGCTTTCTGTGAGGAAAGAGCTCTCTGTGGTTTAAACAAACATAGAGCACTGAACCTGCTGTGATGCAGTCATATGATTATGCTGCTGCCTGTCTTAATAGTGAGCACTGAGGTGGATAAAACTTGCACATGAACTTGCAAAGAAGTATTCAGGTTACAATAAAATTTAAGGTCAAACAAACAAACAAACAAACATAAAAACCCTAGTTGCCAAACACAAAAATCCCAGTGCTAGGATGTCCAGATGAGATGCTGGGAGTGAAAGACACATTCAGTGCTGAAGCATATGTGACAGCTCTTAGTTCCACTTAAATATTTGGTCAGGACTCTGTTACTGCTTCAAGCTGTATCTTGGGTGTTGCTTGTTTAATATACTACCGCACGTTAATAGTTGTGTTGGTGCCAGCAAACAGAAGCTCCACTAGATAATTTAACACAGAGCCCCACACTGAATTGCATTGCTTCAAATGATCATGTTCCTTAACGTTTGCTGGAGCAAGTAGGGATAATAATACAGAGAATGAGGTAAGGTTTTCTATTTGTTTGAAGCCAAATCACTTGCTTTTAAGATCAAATATTGAAGACAAAACTTGACAGTGAAACTCCTATGACTTATGATTCCAGACTGATTATTTGGCTCAGTACAACAGTCTCTGCATGATATTTTATGGTCTGTGTTACAAAGAAGGTCAGAAGATGTGATCTAATAGTCTCTTCTTGTTATAAAATCTTGGACTCAGAATCTAAACTATACTGCAATGGAACTATTTCTCTGTATGTATATAAACTAAATGTGCAAGATGTCAACAGGTTCAGGGCCCATAAGGGTTCAGAAACTCTCATTTCATTCTTCACACCAGCAGCACCCCCTCCATCCCTTTGAGAAGTAATTCCTGAGTGTGGCCTTGTTGGGTGTCTAGACCGTCCTTTCTCCCCACCCCTTCCATGAAAACACCTTCTCATTACTCATTTATACCCTGCCTTTAGCTGTAAAACAGCAGCCATTGCCAGTTTATTTAAGAACTAGGGTTTTCCTGCTTCTGCAATGAGAGGACTCACGTGAAACTTTGAAGAACTTTCTTCTTCTTTCAATTAATTGTAAACTACTTCTTTACCACCTGCTCCCATTAGGAACGCTGAATTCAGAGACATGGAGTTATGCAATTCAAGCTGTTGTCTTTTTCTTTGAAACCATTCCAATCGCCAATTATATCAAGGCAAATTCTATTGAAGGCCAGATCATACCGTGAAACATCCAGCACCATTTTGGAGAGCAAAATGGAACTGCTCACATAGAACTATACCCTGTGTGTTTGCCTGTCCTGGTAATGCTCAAGAATTTCACAGAGCTTTTACTCTTTTTTTATTTTTCATAGAAAAGTATCTTACTAAGAACTTGTTTACTTCAAGTCTCTAGTGTTTTCTCTTTCTTTTTCCTGGAAAAATATAGCTACACAGGTAACTACTTTATTATTTTTCACCATTTCCTCTGAGACATTCTGCATCTTTTTAGTCTCCAGTGACAACCACCACCGCGCTGCATGTAGTATTCATTGTAGAATTAAATCAAACATGTGTTGCAGTAGCTGAGAGCAACTGAATATAACTGAAATAAGTTGTAAACTCTCATTACTCCCATTAAGGTTTATTTTTCATAAGAAACCTTTCCCAGGAATTCGGTGCTAACCCTCTTGGTTCCTCTTGTTCTGGGCTAGAACAAGACTGGCACACAAGACATCAGAACAGAACACAACACAACAGAAATGGAAATTGTTGTTGGTTGTATAACTGAGGGCAAGTTAGTAAAGAGGCAGGAATCAGACAGAAGCTGAGGAAGAGACATTGCTTATGTCTTTACGTGGGAGGAGACTGAGCCCTCTACTCTCTGCCTTTGCAGCAGCTGCATTATGAATTAATAAAGAAACACTTCTGTGAATATGCACATGAAGTCTTTTCATTAATAATTCATAAGGCCATCAATCAAGCAGCTGCACATAGGAAAATTGAGGTTAGGCCTGTTTTGCCCTGCTTTTTGAATTACAACTGGAGGCACAAGGTGGAAGGGTGGGGGAAGAGGAGACAAAAGGTTTATCAAGAAAGGGGTGGAGGGAGATGAGACATTCCCACATCTTCTTCAGAAAGTAACTGAGAAAGAATGTTTGAAATGAAAGTATTTTGACAAGTGTGAGGGGAGTGGGAAGGCAAGACAAAATGCAAGTGATGTCTTACACTGTCATACAGTACATCTTGGAGATGATGTAATGATCAGTGGTGGAAAGCTACTCTGATCCTCTAATAACAAGAACGCTTTGTACGAGCTGCATCTTGAAGAACTGTTGTGAATGTGGAAGATAATTAATTTCTTTTTAACAAAGCCTACATCAGACACCTCATTTCCTAATTATTTTCTCTATTTGTTGGATGATAATTTAAAAAAAAAAAAAAAAAAAAAAAAAAGAGAGTGTGGAAAAAAGTCCAACCCAATCCAAACACAACTGTAAAAACTCCAATTCTGTCAGTAAATCTATGGATAAAATAATCCTGAAGTTTAAAAGACAGAATAAAAAAATATTATGGTTATGAATCTTCCCGTGAAACAGTGGTCCATTGAAAGATGAAATCTTATTGGAATTAATATGTTGTACAACTCATACATATAATAAATGCCTTCTGCGTTATGATCTGGCTCCACACACTTCTCAGTTCCCAGAGAATTGGATTAATAAAGGATAGAGGATTTAAAAATAAAAGTCATCTTAATCTTTGTCTATCTTTGAACATCATGCCATCACATTCTGCATTTCCTCTGTTTGTAGTGCTTAAGTTTCAGGATGCAATGTCACATATCATAGCACATTGTGTATTGTTTTGCTATGTAGTACATGTCACTATTAGGGGCTAAATGGCAGTACATGTCATGATATAGGAGCTGACATCCTGGTAATGTTAGCTGAGGCTGCATGTCGTGTAAAGGACTGAAAGTTATCTGTCAAGTGAAGAAATACGGATTTAAATTTAAAAAAAGTATAAAGCATGCAAAGAAGTTTTCAGGTCTGTTTCAGTCTGATTTGTAATAGTGTGGCCTAGAGTCTTGAATCTGTTTGATCTTGAAACTTTTACCCAGCACAGCTTTCTGGTTACCAAGGTAATTAACTATTGAAGCAAGTTGCCTATTGAAATAGGAGTCTTTTTGAGTTTTAAAATCTTTTAAAGACTTTCAAGACAAATTTTCTGAAAGTTGTACTTTGGACTCAGTAAATCTTGTTTAATGTAAATATATCTGATTGAAATTTAGATTTAGAATTTAAAGCAGACTGGATGAGCTCATATTCTCTGGCCCTCAAAATTTGAGTCTTCAATAACATTGCATTAAAATATTTTGACACGTACTTGCTCTTGAAAAATTTCTGGGAGAGGATACCAGCTTGGATGCCAATTGTCTGCCTACCCATGTTGTTGCTATGATGATGCTGAAGAAAAGGTAGGTATTCAATTATTCTATCTGGCAAATAATTGTGTGTCTATTCGGGATAAGTAAGCTTTTGGATTACTTAAAGAATTGCACAACATAAGGAAGGCTGACTGCAGTTCACTAAAAAAGTAGTAACAATATTTATGAAACCAATTCTAAATTTGCCCTTTCTAGTAATCATTCTTTTAAAACTATTCACACTTTTTAGGTATATGTAAGGATAATGAAGCTTCTGACTGCATTGTGCAAAAAATTGTGCTATTTTAAAATGGAACATTTATGTATTTTAAATGGTAGGGAGAGATATGATACAAAGTGTATTTCCTTCATTTAAGATAAATATTATAATTCAAAAGATTTTATTAAATCTATTTTCTACCTGTGCATCTAAGAATACCTTTTCACCCTTTGCTCTGCACTATAACTATATGCAAATTAAAAAACAAAAGAATTTGGCCCCTTCAGCAAATAGTTCTGCTGCTTCTCTGTCCTGTGTCTTTGTTGGCTGAACTATCCTTTACCCTCCCAGCTTGAAGTAAGCAATCAAAATGGAAAAGTGAGAGTGCGAGCACTCCACTGCTGCTTCAGTTTCTGTTTCTATGGAAATGGACCTGGGAAACACAAAAGCAAACCAAGTACCTTAATGATTTTAAAATCCTGCTTTGATTCCTTCAATATTATTTTCCAAACAAAGGCAAGCAGCTGGAATTAGCAGTCATTGTCCACTGTGGGTGGAGAGGTGAAAGTGACATTTCCTTTGCAAAGCATTACAATAAATAAGTAAATCAAATCAGCCTTACATCAAAAATAAAACTGCAGGAAAAAGCATGTTCTCACATTATTTCTTTTGATTTGATATAGGTGTGATATGGGGAAGAGGAGATGCAAGCTAGTTAATGAGACCTGTTCTGCGGTCTTTTATGACAGTTATAGTGAGACCATAGCAAAAAGTTTTACACAAGCACAAGGTCTTTCCCTCTTTCCTCACATTCTTTTCAAACATGATGTGCTTTGCCCTTTCTTGCTCCTTTCAGTCAGTTTCCCTGCACTGTCTGTCTTTCTGTGTCATGACCACAGCAACTCACAGGCTTGGGCATCTTGTTCTTTTTCATCCTGACTTTTTTGTGTTGGCTTGTTCTGAATGACCACCTTGATGGATTATAGCATTTCCAGAGGAAAACTGATCTGATATGCCCACACCACTATTTACAATTTTCCAATTAAATTGACACAGAAGTTTTCAGCCTGTCATTGGTCAATGGCCCATTTCTGAGGCTTTCCTGGTCTCTCAGATGGTCACCTGAGAAAAATTTCATTCTTTAGATGGCACCTGGGAAAAGTTTCGTTCTTCATGCATAAACTGGCAATGATTTAGAAGGTGTATTAATTACAAAAACACAGGATATGCCTTATTGATATATTCAAGAAGTTGGGGGTCATTGGCTGTGCTTGTGTACCTTCCATCTGCAGCTGACTGGTAAAGTCAGCAAAATTTTTCTTTTTATTGTCAACCTTTGCAAAAATGTCTGTCAAAGGTAAGCCTTTCTTTTCTTTCTACAGGACACCTTTCCTGAGAAAGCCCATAGAATCATCATCATTTTCCAGAGAGAAGAGAAGAGCTGGGGCAGAATAGCACTATAATATCTCTGACACGTGAAGCTTCTGGGAGTTAATTCTCCCCACTAAACGACCTTACACGGTTCAGTAACAATCTGCTGCAAGAATCACTGACACGGATGATTGTTCTTTGACTTTTAACCTCCAGGTAATAGAGATTAAGTGCTACTTGGATAGAGACAATATTTTCTAACATAGAGTTTCTAATAACTACACTATATTACATCACAAAAAAATAATGGGGTTTACAATAGGAAGCTACTGCTCCTTTTCTCCCTGTTGTAAGCTCCATTTGCCTCTGGAAGAAATTTATTCAAATATAGCGTCCACAGAGTCTGCAAGTTTTTATGTGTTTTGTGATCACACATACAATGTAAAATCACTTAATACTCATGAAGCAATACTATTAATATCAAACCCCATTTAAATTACATTCCAGAAATTTTACTAAGGCTAGATGGCAAAGGAATTAATATTATTTTTTCCTGTAAGGAATCTATAAAACCCACAGCTGGCAAATTAGTCATTATATGCACTAGTGTTTTTTTATCAGCTAAATAATAGCTTGTTTATACTGTAAACCCTTGTTGATGTTATTAATTGTATTTTCTACTAAAGCATATATTGCTTTTCCCTAGTAGCTGACTAACTTTTTCTCTTTTTGATGGATGTATTATTTTCTGAAATCCTGGGTGGTCTTTACTTTGTCACATAGCAGAGCTCAGCACTGCTCTCTTTCCATGCTTTCTGTTATCCTCAGTGCTCCTCTGGAAGGGTTTGCTCTGTGGGGAAGGAATGAGATTACTTTTTCAGACTGATGAGTCTTTACCTCTCAGATGAGACAGGTGGACAAATACATTTACTCATCTTGTGTGGGCTGAAATCTGTGCAGTTCATCCTGAACTGATACAGCTTCCTCATATCGTGTGGGTCAGAACAGCCTTGAGGAACCATACTGAGTTCATTTAAGATCCATGATACGCATTCTTTTGCTTACACTTTATTGACCTCACATGCAATCTGCTGGATTGAGATAGGCCATGCCTGCCTGTGTAGTCTTATGCTGTAGTGCAATACATCCAGTTACCTCAAGCAGGATGATTTACAGCATGTGAGATGGGTTGTGTTGTCACATGTCACCAATAAAGGGACAGGTCTAGCAGCTGGTGTCCTTCACAAAGTGAAAGATGCACCTAGACTGGCTCTGATGGACAAGCTTGCCTGCACTAGAAGTCATCCTCAGCTTCCACTGATCAGTAGGGGACAAAATTGCATTCATTTTCCAAGGAATGAACACACTTATAAATGTAATCTTTAACACCTACAGCAGTGATACCTAGAGGCCACTTTTTGCTGTAGGGAGAAGAAAAACTTTGCATGCTTAATGAGCTGCTCCCTGGCTCTGATTAATGAAAACTCATTACCTTATTTAAAATTAGCTGTCCCAAACTGGACATTTGATAAAGAGTACCAACAAAAAAGCTGTTAGTTCTGCATAGGCCAAAAAATAACATCACTGATCAACTTAGATGACCTGAGAAGCCTGGAGGAAAAAGTAACAAAAGATATAAATCAATAGCGTAAAGTAGGTGGGACAAACCTATGAAACAATTACTTGGCCCTGGCTGTGGCCCAGAGTAGCACAAATACTGTTCCTCAGGGAGGAAATTTAATCTCTTTTACCTGCTTGAGTGGAAGGAAAAAAGTATTCTACTACCAAACTTGAATATTTAGTAGTAGTCAATGACTTCTAAGCAACAGCTTCAAATTATAGGTTCATGTGTGAGGTAAACACAGACTTTATACAGCCTGAGGTTTTCCGAGTTTTCCAAGTTGCTATATTGGTGAAGCATCGACTCAATCTTGCACTCTGGATGGAGGGATCTTTATGTGAAGTACAAGTAATTGCAGTAACATTTGACCCCTCTAATGTTGTGTAACATCACATCTACAATTCTGTACAGGAAGGAAGGAACTTCAGGGGAAATGTAATAATTGTAGAGAAGGACCAGATGAAATGAAGGGCCATAAAAATGTCCATAATATACCAAATAAGGAAAAAAATATTCTTCATCTTTCTTCCTTTTTCTTTTTTAACACACTTACACATTAGGAGTTATAGAAATTTAATGTTCAGGTTTAAAACCAAAATAGTAGATATCTGACAGTCTAATGACAGTGCATTCATGGATCAGACACTAAGATGATGAGGACAAACATTTATGCTCAAATAGAATTAACTTTTCGTCTTTGACAGATTCCGATAAGGTTTCATCAGATTCATCTCATTTGGAATTACGGAAATTATTTTAGTGTTGGCAACACATGAAAGCGATACATAATCCTAGTTAGCACTTGTGATTTAACGCATTTGCTGTATCTTCCTGATTAAAAAACCCTTTCTTTCCAATTTTATCCTGACATCCATGGCTTTATTTAAGGAAAGATAATAGGAAAAGCTATCCCATTAACCTAGATTGTAATGATCTGAGGTGATCATGAGGCCACGAGGCTTGAGATGCAAGTTAAATTTTCAAAAACATTTAAATGAAATTGAAAGTGACTTCAAGGCCAAGCATCATTTTCAGAAATATCCTGGATAATTAGCATGAGTTTCATAAAGAAATCAATAGGAGACAAGTGTAAAGTGTCTAAGTCTTATCTGACAACGAGCCTTAACTAACTTTTTTTTCAGCTTTCATTTCTCCCATGGTTTTCCATAAGACTGCTTTGGACTTAAAGTTCCTACCCGTGTGTACAGATCTTGGTATTTCAACACAGAAATACTCATTTGCTTTCTTAAATCACGACTAGATGCTTACTAATATTTGTCTCTACAATTTATTATTGGGCGGGGGGGGGGGGGGGAACAATGCTCTACTAATGCTCATCAAATTCAAAGTATAAGATGAGATTCATTCAATACAGAGTAAAAAAGATCAT
The DNA here is from genome assembly GCF_034619465.1 of Leptosomus discolor. Lineage (NCBI taxonomy): Eukaryota > Metazoa > Chordata > Aves > Leptosomiformes > Leptosomidae > Leptosomus > Leptosomus discolor. The sequence continues at coordinate 73,648,764 of NC_141392.1, read as the reverse complement.
TCTTAACAATGAATATTGCAATTCTTAAGGAGCAGGATGATTGGTTTTGAGGTCAGAGAAGAGTGGAAATGGCAAACAGATGTATGAGCTATCATTTTAATTTTTTAACTCACTGATTTCTCTCTCTCAGGAGAAATGAAGAGATCTGCAAAAGGAGAAGAAAAGCGTTCAGAATAAGCTCATTATCCTCTTTTTACAGCTCCCTTCTCTCCCCTCACCCCAAATATACTGCAATATCTTATTGAGAAGAGAACATAAAATTTACCCTTGACTTTTCTGTCATTTCTAATGATTTAAGTCCATATTCATTAATTTTTTCGTACATGTGATATTTTCCTCAAATCCCAACAGTAGAAAAGTTAATTGTTTTCCCTACGTTTTCTTCTGTCATTTCACCTTTTCCTTTCCTTCTGCTGCTAGGGACAGCCTATTGTTTCAGTCTTGCAGATGGTTACTTAATATGTGCAAAGAAAGATCTCTAGAAAGCTAATATATCATGGAAAGAGTAGATGAAGCTGCTGTGTACTCCCTAAGGGATAACAGACTTCTTTTACATTGCACAACAAATGATGGTGCCTAAATTCAATAGTAAAGTAATAATATCTTATTTTGTCAAGTGGAATAGTGAACTTAAGCTGGGAAGATTGCTTGTTGTCCACATAAGTTTTAAACATTTGCATTAGGATTCATGTCAAATGGACAAAAAAAAAGAACATTTAAGGGTCTACTGAGCATAGGAAATAATTTATAGCTTTTCTTAAGTTTTGATAATATGCCTGAGGATGGAGGATAGAGAGGACACAACTTCTGCCCTGTGACACATGTGAGGCAAGTACAAGATACTGTGAACTAGCTGACAAATAAAAATTAGTTTTTCAAAACAGAAATGTATAGAATGTGTAACCAGCCTGACATGTAAGGAGATATAAATCTTCAATTCATACATGAAATATTAACATTTCACAGTCCCAGATCTTTCCCATTTAATAGTGAATATTGATCCTTACAGTGGAGAAAGACTGTGCCTTCTGACAGTGTCCTTCATTCTATCCACATTGACTTTAATCTGAATTGTTGCACGTTTTCTATAAGCAGTTAATATCAAGTTTACATACTGTCTTTAAATAAGAAAAAAATACAGGATAATATTGAAGCATAAGGGTGTGTTTGTGTGCCTCTGCCATTATGGAACTACCACAATTTTGAGAATAACCACTTAATTTTATTCTTCCACTAATTTTTTCATCGATTTGATTCTACAGTTCTCTCTAAATGGTTTCCTTGTGTTCAGGGCAGTCAGTCAGAGGGAGAGAAAGCATTCTGTGCATTGTTGCTAATGCACACTGTACACCTAGTCATTGGAACTAGCCAGTCAGTTGCTTTTGGTCATCCCACTCTGTTGGAGAAGGAAAAGTTTCATGCTAGAGCCACAATATTCAGGTTGAATTCTTGTTTGGGGCAAAGTCCCCAGAAAAGGACTGGAGGTAAAACTGGACAATGATCAAGTACTTCAAACCACAGCTGTTTGGCATGGCATTTCCCATTTAGTTGATTTTCCAAGAGTGCATTTTTTAGAAAAAGCAATGTTAGAACAGCATGTCAATGAGCCTCATAAAAGACTTTGCTGCATGTACTATTCAGTGTCCCTGGGTAGATCTGGTGTCTTTGAAGTGTCTTTGTGGGAAGGGAGAAGAACAGTCTTCAAATCAAGATGCAACATAGATAAATAGTGCCTCTTTCTGGCCTAGTACTCCCATGTCAGAGGTAGCAGAGAGGCGGTAAGCACAACATCAGGAAGGGAAGATTCAACTTCAGATTACTTTCCTGCACAATGTCTTACTTCATGGTGTGTATAGGCTCACTCCCTCAGAAGCAGGTATTCCAACACAAAGGAAGCTGGACCTCTTTGGTTAACACCCTATTTCTCCTGCAGAAGTGTTTGATTGCCCATCATTATTAGTGTTTTAAACTGACTTGCCAATGCTTGATGTCTCTTTTTCAGGCCCTAGCCATTTCTCCTTCTAAAAAGCTCTTGCCAGGCAATTACAGAATTAATGTAAAACATGCCAGAGATAGTGTAGAGAATCTTATAAATATCTTAAAAATAATTTATGGTGAATTTGCAGAAAAACAGTTTTATCAACAATTGCTGCACTTCCTTTGAAGGGGATTAATTTCATTATGAACATTTTGTTAAATAATTACAGAGTTCTGTAATCTGCATGATTGCTTGCAATGGTTTATGGACAACTTTTGACTGTGTCTAGAACACAGAATGCATTTACCTTTTTTAAGGTACCTTTTTAGGGAGCATGGATGTTGTTATAAAACAGTAGGCAGAAACTTTCCTCTATTTGGAGTGAAATGTGAAAACTTGTCTTCATAGTAAATGTATTTGCAGGGGACCTGTGACCTACCCTTACAAATGTATAAATATAAACAGTGATTTTGCTGGAAAGGAGAAACAATCTGACCCTTCACTGCATGTGTAGCCAGAATCCTCTGGTATTTAGAGAAAAATAGATAGCTTTTATTATGGCTTTTCTTTTTTTATTTACCTTTATTCCTCCTGGACCTCAAACTAGGACATGGAGTCAAATCACTCCAATGTACCAATAAAAATTGTTCTTAATGTCTTTAGTTGAAAAAAGCTGAAAGAGTGAGAAATCATCTTTGGGACTCTCAAATGAATCTTTGCTGCTTCACCGAGTGCCTGATTAAAACAGCCAATACTTTTACTTTGAACAAATAAAAAAGCCTGCTTTCTTTGTAAAACTCTCAGCAATTTCTTTAATTCTGTAGTTGACCTTCAGTGATCCTAAATTTGTTGTTAATAATCACAAAATCACAGAATGTTAGGGGTTGGAAGGGACCTCAAAAGGCCATCTAGTCCAACTCCCCCGCCAAAGCAGGACCTCCTAGAGTAGACATTCTTACACATATTCTTTCCTTGATAACATTTTATTATAAAACCACCGTTTTCATTTTGAAATTATTAGATTTGGATAAATAATATTCATACAATCATAGAATGATTTGGTTTCGAAAGGACCTCAAAGATCACCAGGTTCCAGCCCCCCTGCCATGGCAGGGACACCTCCCACTAGACCAGGTTGCTCAAGGCTCCACCTTGAACACTGCCAGGGATGCAGCACCACCAACTTCCTTAGGCAACCTGTTCCAGTGTTTCACCACCCTCAGGGTGAAGAACTTTTTCCTTAGTACCCCTCGTCCTATCGCTATATATCCTTGTAAAAAGTCCCTCCCCGGCCTTCTAGTAGCCCCTTTCATGAAGGTACTGGAAGGTCACTATAAGGTCTCCCCAGAGCCTTCTCTTTTCCAGGACAAACAAGCCTAACTCTCTCAGCCTGTCCTTGTAGGAAATGTGTTCCTCTTGGTAGCCCTCCTCTGGACTCTCTTCAACAGCTCCGTGCCTTTTTTGTGTTGCAGGCTCCAGAGGTGGATGCAGCACTGCAGGTGGGGTCTCACCAGAGCAGAGTAGAGGCAGAGAATCCCCTCCCTCGACCTGATGGCCACACTTCTCTTGATGCAGCCGAGGGTACGGTTGGCTTTTTGGGCTGCGAGTGCACACTGTTGGCTCATGTTCATCCTATCAGCCACCAGCACTCTCAAGTCGTTCTCCCCAGGACTGCCCTCGATCCACTCATCTCCCAGCCTGTTTCTGTGCTTGAGATTGCCTCAACCCAGGTGCAGGACCTTACACTTGGCCCTGTTGAACTTCGTGAGTTTTGCACAGGCCCGCTTCTCCAGCCTGTCAAGGTCCCTCTGGATGGCATCTCTTCCCTCTGGCATGTCAACCTCACCACACAATTTGGTGTTGTCGGCAAACTTGCTGAGGATGCACTCGATGCCACTGTCCATGTCACCAACAAAGACGTTAAATAACGCCTGTCCCGGTGCTGATCCCTGAGGAACACCACTTGTCACTGGTCCCCACTCAGACATCGAGCCATTGATTGCAACTCTTTGAGAGCGACCTTCCAGCCAATTTCTTATCCACCGAGTGGTCCATCCGTCAAATCCATGTCTTTCCAATTTGGAGACCAGGATGTCGTGCAGGACAGTGTCAAAGGCTTTGCCCAAGTCCAGATAGACGACATCAGTTGCTCTTCCCTTGTCAACTGATGCTGTAACTCCATTATAAAAGGCCAAAAGATTCGTCAAGCAGGATTTTCCCCTCATGAATCCATTTTGGTTGCCACCAGTCACCTCCCCATTTTCCATGTGCCGTAGCAGAGCCTTCAGGAGGATCTGCTCCATGATCTTACCAGGCACAGAGGTGAGACTGATTGGCCTGTAGTTGCCTAGGTCTTCCTTTTTTCACTTTTTGAAAATGGGGGTGATGTTTCCCCTTTTCCAGTCAGTGGGCACTTCACCAGACTGCCATGACCTCTCAAATATGATGGAAAATTGTTAAAACTGTTAAAACTCTTTGCTGTGCAGTATCTTTGCAAGTGCACCTAAGGATGCGTTGTCCATCTCATGCTTATTTTCATAAATCCATGCAATAATGTAATATAAAATTTTCATAATTCATTTGAGATTCATTCTAGTTTCTCTTGTAATTCTATTATTTTATCTTTTTTTTTTTTTTTTTTTTAGAAAAAGAACATTTCAGTGATTACTGGTAACATCTTTTAAAAATGTTATAAGAAAATACTTAAATATAACATTTAATTTAAATAATGGAAAAATATGCTTAGAAATATCAGCATTGGAAATTCTGTTTTAAGTATGTGAACTCTTAAGCTAAATACTTAGGACATTTTAGTTCAAAGGTCTTTAGAAGTTAATTTTTTTTCTCCTTAGGGCTGAAATATTCATTTTTAATATCTTGAAAATGGGGATGGGAACAAACATTCTCCTCAGCTTGAGAAAATAAGGCAAATATTTGGCATGAGAATAAAAACAATGTTGAAGATTAATTGGATCAAATAATTTGAACCTACGCAAGAAAAGTTATTAAAAAGTCCTTCAATGTGCTGATTTACTGATTACAAGATATTGTAATGACAAAAGTAGCTGACTGGACATGAAAGACTTCTGTAACTTATGAGCAACAGTTTTCCAATCACAGACTTGTTACATAGTTAGTCTGTGTAAAAGCTTTAGGACTCTAAAGTCTCAGTTGCTTAATTCCATTTAAAAATAACATACAAGAGTATTAAAAGGTTTTGATGCCTGGGATAAATTTATTAGTATAGTAAATGGAAATGTGAAGCAAGAACAGAAAAGATTCGTCATACTTTCCCTGAGTCATGACATTTTTCAGGAAGAAAATGGAAAATAGAAAATAATATAAGCTACAAAAGCATACAAATCCTAATACACGCTTTCAAGTAACTGTAAGTTAAATCTAATGAAGATCTTTTCCTGACTAAAAATTATGGACTTAAATGTCCTGATGTACATGAGTAAAAAAAACATCATGTAGGAATCAAAAGTGAAAATACTATGTAGTTGGAGAGCTATGCAGATTATAGATGTGATTGAAGGTATATGTACACAGGTTATACAGTAACAGTTGTTAGTCTACTAAAGCTTAGTGTCCCTTGGCTCAGTTTCCTATTTCTTTTTGTGTAGGTCTGAAAGTTAGATTGTAACATTCCCCACAGCTTTGCTGTCCATAATGGTTAGCTGTGAATTCCCTGCCGTTTCAGCCATGTGTCTAAAAATTCTTAAACACTGTAGTTAGGAGTCTAAAAACATCAAGATTCTGAATTTCTGCTTCTATACGTTCCAAGAAATTAGTCTTTGTTTAAACTGAGGTGCTCACCATGCAGTGAGGAACAGCAGATTCTACTCAACTGGATATGGTAAATACATATAGTGTGGTATCACACAAACGTAGCATTGCACATCCAAAAGTAGTTTAGACAAACTCATGCAGTACTTCAGTACAGTAATAAGCCTGTATCTTCATTATCTTTGTACCATCCGGAACTAATCTAAGTATCTTGGTAGTATTTCCACTACAGGTTTGGTTACAAAATTTAGATGCTGTTCTGCGCTGAAACCAGTAAGTATACCCAAACTTCACACAGCTTTTGATAAAAAGGCATGTAGCTGGAAGAGGTTACACGTATTTAGTCTCATGATTGTATGATTCACTAAGGAAGAAGTAGCTTAGAGGTATCTCCAGTGGATTCAAACCTTACATCACTTTTCTGATGGGATACGCTCATGAATGCTGTGGAAGCCAGCAAATGTCATTACAAGGCAATTTTCAATTATCTTTGAAAGGTCTTGGTGAAATGGGGAGGTTCTTGAGGACTGCAGGCAAGCATATTTCACTCCTGTCATCAAGAAGGCCAAAAAGAAGATTCAAGAATCTACAAGCCATTCAGGAACACCTTGATCACTGGGAAGGTGGTGGAGCAAATAACCCCAGAAACCATTTCAAACACATGAAGGACAAGAATGTGATTTGGAGTAGTCAGCAAAGAGGAAATCATGCTGTACCAACCTGATTGATAGACATCTGTGATGAGCTGACTAGCTTGGTGAATTCGGTAAGTGCAATGCTGTTTATCTTGACTAAGGCCCTTGACACTTTCTCCCATAGCATCCTCACAAAAAAACTGACAAAGTACAGGATAAATAAGTGGACAGTGAGGTAGAATAAAAAGTGGCTCAGCTGCTGGGCTCAGAAAGCTTTCATCGAGCAATGAACACCAGTGCTGTCTACCAGGGTCTCTACTGGGGTCAATACTGTTTAATGTCTACATTAATGACCTAGATAATGGGACAGAGGATGTTCTCAGCATGTTTGAGATTATATAAAACTGGGAGGAGTGGTTGGTACACCAGATATCAAGGTGGCTTTTAAATACCTCCTGAGATGGACATTCCACAACCCTTCTGGGCAATGCATTCCAATGTTTGATCACCTTCACAGTAAAAAAGGGTAACTACTGTACCTCAGCGGTTAATACTGTGGCCAGTACTATTTTGGTAGTGTTCCTATTTACAGGGACCTCAGTAGGTTGGAGAAACAGGCTGACAGGAATGTCCTGAAGTTCCACAAGGTGAAGTGGAAGCGCAAGGTTCTGTACCTGGGAAGGAATAACCCCATACATCAATATGGGCTGGAGGCTGACTCTCTGAAAACCAGCTTTGCAGAAAAGGCTCTGGGGGTCCCAGTGGACACCAAGTTGAACATAAGCAAGCAATGTGCCCCTCTAAAAAATAAAACCAACCGTTTCCTGGGCTGCATTAGGAGGAGCATTGCCAGCAGGTCAAGGAAGCAGACCTTTCCCTGGGAACAGGCTGCCCAGAGTGGTTGTGGAGCCTTTGTCCTTGAATATATTCAAACCCCAGCTGGATAGGTTCTTGAGCAACCTGCTGAGCAGGGCACTTGGATTAGCTGATCCCCAGAAGGGCCCTCCCACCTCAACTGCTCTCTGAGTCTGTGGTTCTATGACTCCTAGCTGTCAATAGTTTCCTTCAAAAGCAAAGCTGGGGGAAAGTAGAAACAGGGACAGTAAGAAGGTCAAAACGGCTCACTCTGACCTTCATGTTAAAGCTGTTTCGTTGTACCAAAGGAATGCAGACTAATAGGCCATAGAAGGAGTAAATAAAGGGAATTGGGACTGTGCTGCCTGTCGTCCAGTGAGGGTGCCCATCAAGGACAGGAACCACTATGGATTCATTTTTAGAAAGAAGCTTGAAAAGATACAATACTTAATTTGTTGTGTATTTGCCCTGACACAATATAATGGTACAAGAAAGAATCTGACAATGACAAGGAGGAATGCCACAGAAAGCCTAAACTCAGGAAACAGTAAAGGAACAACCTCTGAAGTACAACATGCAAAATCGCTGTGCAACTTATTTGCAAATTGATAAACACAAATTATATACAGGCTGCTCCATTTTAAGGTTAGATATAAAGTCATTGTTAGACAGCAAATATGAGGAAACATTTGAACTTCACTTAGGTATGAAATTCAGTGTTTTAAGAGATTTAAAAAACTATACTCCAAACAGCATGTGACAGTTATATTTAGAAAGATTTGTGTGCATTGTATGATCTCTGTTTCTATGAAAGCATAATCCTGTATGTAGAACTAAGTACAGAATAGTAAAGCAAAAACAGACTAGAACAATCTTTCCAGCAGCTAACACTAAATCAATAGATAGAAAAGCTGTCAGGAGGGGAAACGGAAGTGCTAAAATTTAGCACTTTTCACCTTCATGGCAATGAAGGTAGCTCATCTAAGACTTAGCATTCATAAGCCTCAGTATTTTTTTAGCTGCAATTAATTTTTTGCACTACTGACCTGATTTATTTACCACCCCTCATTTTCACTCCTGCTTTATATTTTAAAACTAGTACAAAGTCGATAACTAAAATTAGCACTCTTCATCCGGTTTTTCTTTGACTGTCTGTGTTGTAGTTGTCCAAAGCCACGAGAGAGAACACATCATGTTAATACATACGTGCTTCTAAATTAGTCTTAGCAGAACTATAATGTGCTAATGTTTCTAACTCCTATTATTAATGAAGGCTTTCAATAGGAACCTTCTCTTCACCGTTACGAAGAGTGCGTATAAATTTCAGACACTGTCTGGGTCTGCTGGGGAATATCACATGGAGTAACTCAGCATCAGATTCAGAAAAGAAGGCTTCTATAAGCACCCCTACATGCAGGAGAGTGGAAAGAAAAATATGAAAACACAGTACGGTTGGATATCTGGGAGAATGTCAGAAAACAATACCTCTTTGTGCGATTATACAGTCTGTGTTTCTAAGGACTGCAGTCCAGGGAGCAGGTTCAGCCTATTCGATTTCCTTGGATACTTTCTTCTTGTTATATTGCCTGTAGACAAGACACTAGAACAGTAATGGGTTTTTTGAATGCATTGATATTTTCATGATACTTTAACATTAAATTTTTCTCTTTTTTTTTTTTTTTGATTACTTTTTTTATGCTCATATGTATAAAGAATGCATGCTTAGCTGGAGGCAATTCCAGCTAAAAATTAGCTCCTTCTGCCTCATTATCCTACTATTTCATGCATCTCTGAAACTCCACATTATACTCTGAAAAGCTTCCTGGAGGAGATTTGTTGCCATAAGGCATCAATCAACATATCTTGTGGTTAATCTCATACTACAGAACAAAAATATGTCAAAATCTTCTCATGAAAATGGCTTGATGTGTACAGTGTAGACTTTCAGACATTTACTGTGCCAGGTTCCATGTATATTTATATTGATCTATTATCTGTCCTGGCACTCTCAGTGGGGGAATTTTTCTTCTTTTTTTTTAAAAAAAAAATAAAATAAAATAAAAGGGATTTCAGTGAATACAATATGACAGACTGTAGCAAGTGCGAAAAAACAAACCACAATCTCTTGGTGCGCTGATTTCATGTTGCCTACAGTCACTACTTCTTCAGCATTATATTGCTGTGTTTGGACATGTCTGGGCAGCTGGCTTTCAGAGAAAAGGCAAAGTCACAATGAAGGGAACAGGTTTAAAGGAAAAGGACACTAACTGGAGGCAGGCAGATGACTAATGAAAAATTGTGATTCCTATCAAGCAGCCAATAGAATAAGAAAAAGAAAATTCCCAAGGACCTGAAGAAATCGTGCATAGAAAAGTGAACAAGAAGTAGATTAGGACAATGTTGTATGTCATACACCAGAGCCTCAGGATAAATGAAGTAATCCTTATTTTAATGTCAAATACGCATAATTTGCAAAGAAGTTGAATAACTTGCTTAAAGCATTTCCAGACATTTTTTGAGTATCAGTTGAAAAATATGGCAGCTATAGTTAGGTGCCCTTTAAATTGTGCATTTTCAATAAGTATTTAATTTACTTGAACAGCTTTGATAAGGCCTCACAGAGGACTGTGAAGGAAACTTGACAGAAGTGGGGTGAAAGGTAAATGCTAGCGTAGTTTAAAACTGGGTAAGTGACAGATGGAAAGAGAAGCCGATAGTAGGGATAATACACTCTTAAGTTAAACGAGGAAGGAGTTGAATAGTGAATTGCTGCAGATTATGGCTACAGTCATGGTTGCTTGCTGCATTTATTGATGATGGAAAGACTCATCAACAGTCAATCAGTTTGCTAGTAACATTTTTGTTTCCTATTGGCTGCTTCTTTTGTGAAAGGTTTTTATGGGTGTTTTCCTCAATGTTTATGCTTTGCTTGCTATTTGGTCTTCCTTTGTCAAATGACATTCCAATTTGCTTTTGATTTCATTGGTATTTTACTCTTATACCTGGAATACCTCTTTCTATGTAACTGTGCCAAAACCAAATTTGTGCTACAGAAGCAATTAAACAAAGTTCTTTTTCTGATATTAAAAGAGATAAGTACTGCTGAAGTGATGGACATTGTACTACTTTACAGTCCAAAGAAAATAATGACCTTGCCGATTCAGATGGGAGATTTATTTGTCCCACATTCTTGCTTTCATAAGTGGGCAGCAGCAGATAGGGACAGAGGAAAGAGCTTAAGAACAAGGCATATTTGTGATGTTGCTTCTCCAATATACTCTTTAACGATTCATGAAGAAGGTATTTTGATTGAAAGCAATAAATTGAAGTATTTAATAACCCTTGATTTTTTTTCTTTTAGTTTGCTCATTTGCAGAGCTAAAGCTGATGTAAACACTTTCATTTAACTATACCATCTGAGACTGACAGATTCGTTACGAACCCAAGATAATTAATTGCTGTCGCCTGGGACTTGAATTTTGTCTAGTTTTAAGCCTATGCATTTATCAGTGAGCTAGAGGCTTTCAAATGTGAATGCAGTGTGTATTAAAACACTCTTTGAAGTTCAAGAGTGACTAACCTGGCTTTCAGCAAGTCTCAGGCACAGCTCCTGGCTTACTGAAACCTCACTGATTCCAGCTTGTAACTTGCCCGCACATGGCAAGTTCTCAGCTCAGGTAAAGCTCACCTGCATATTCATGGAGAATATGGCATAGACCTGGCCATATCTTAGAGTCAATACCTGGTTCTGTGTCAGGCTTCCAGTCATGCAGTCTGTCTATCATTTTCTCTTTGTCTTCACAGGTACCATCCAACTTCATCTGTTTCATTTAACAGTCAGAGATTCAGAAAACCAACTTTCATATTCCGTGCAGGCACATAATCTTTAGTAGAGCAGGGGTAAATATTAAGAGGGAAAGAGGTATGAAGCTATTTCTCACCTTAAAAAAGTGTATTTCTTTTTCCATCAAATATATATTTAAATGCAAACAAGTATCTTCAGTGCAGGAGAAGTTCATCAGACTAAGTTACAGAGCACAAACAGATCCCAGGAGATACACTCTGCTCCTGCATATTTCTCCTTTAGATTCACATATTCATACAAAGTACATGACAAGTAATTTTAAACAACTTGTGATGTAAACCTACAAAAGGATGGAAATAGTCTTTGTTATACATGTGTCCAAAACCCTAGCACTCAGAGAAGACACTGCACTGATTATCATGGTGACATATTTAATGACTTCAGATAGCGCATATGATTTGAGTATTAGTTTTCAGGATTGCTAATAGTTTTAATTTTTGTCCATGCCCATTACTTATGTACGTGTTATTAATAGAGAACTGAGAATCACAACCTATAAAATACTTATTGAAGGGTTTCATTTCAGGTACTTGAATTAAAGGCTCCCAAATCAATAAGTTTGTATGACTTGACCACACAGGTGTGCATTTTTGTGCATATGACTATACAATTTTTCAAAAATGAAAATAAAATGCAAGTCCTTTTACACAAGTATGTATTTAATATGAATCCTTTACCAAAGCAGCAAATTTATGAGTCCGTTAAACAGACAATTCTAGATCACCTCTCTACTATAGTTTTGTGGTCTTTTCTTCCTACAGAAAAGGGAATTCCTTTTTTCCTATGTAAAAGTATAAACCAAAATTTATTCCTATGGATGTCACTAATAAGAGTGCTGATGAATGACTCATATAGTTGTAATATTTTTTTCATTTTCTTTCTATATTTTAACAACTGAAATTTTCTTACCTAGATTTGGTCACAAGCAGTCTCCCCTCTGTCAAATTCTACTTGCAGAAAACTCTGAAAAACCATTTTGTTGCACTATTTAGATCTGATGAGACACATTAATAGAATTTGATGTAATACATGTATTGAAAGTATTGCACAATACGGACTTCTCAGCTCTCTGGAGAGTATTCTGCATGTATAGTGAGCTGGGACTGAGGGAGAACAAATGTTTCAGGACTGACAGACATAAATTCAAAACCCTTTGTTGACTTCTCTGGCCATGAAATCCTGGCAAGCAAAATATTTTCATCTATTTTTCCATGGGCTGCAGTCCTGTCAGCAGCTTTGTAGTCAATGATGTAGTTCCTCTGTTACATGGGGAAAGGAATGAATGTGGGTTCCTGTATTTGTCCATCATAAGTCATGTGAATGACTAAGAAACATAAATAATTTTCATGTAATGATTTTGGAGAATCCAAAAAGGGGTTAAAATTTTATTTCAGATAGCAATCATGATCTTGTTTCTCACGTTTTTTCTACACTTCTCCACGATCCTTTGTGCCCTCCTTTCCCTTTTTCTTTTCAGTCATTTTTAATAAGTAGCTGAATTTTATCAGGGAATGTAAGTGTATTCCGTAGGACTTATGCATTCAAAGAATACATGCGTCTAAAAGAAAATAAAAATTCTCAAGCATTTCCAGCCTGAGAAACATCTTGCATTCAGTGTTTTGGATGCTTTTGAAGTATGTGCAAATTCTTGATCAACCTACTGACAAATTATTAATAGTGAAAAGAATTAAAGCCAATTATCCAATTGTTTGTTACAGATAGCTCTCCCAGCCTCAGGCACAAAAATAACTGATAAATCAGATAATATACATAATGCAGACATAGAGACGAACAGTAACTCAGCTGCTGCTCAGTTCTATATTATATGTTACAAACTGGAGAGAATTAAATTGACTTTCTAAGCAACATGGCTTTAACAGAGTTTATGGATTTCTGTTGTTCTGCTCTTGCTAATACATTATTATTCCACTTTAATTTTAACTGCAATTATGTTTTTCCTTTTGGTGTCAATTTCTATTGCAAATCACAGCCCTTGCTATAAGGTTTGTTTTTGCCTCTCAAAATCTTTGGTGAACATCTTATGTAAAGACTTACAGTTCTTGATCTTGAGACAGCTATTCTATAATATATCATATTATTTTAAATCCATGTCTTAAGAAATGTGCAATATTTTTAATTTAATTTAGTGGAAAAAAATCACTGATTGAAACCCAGTATAAACTGCTATCTTAATTTTTTTCATATTCATACATAAATCACCTTCTATATGATTCTGAATTTCCTATTTTAAAGGTACATTCCTCACTTCAACATAAAGAGTTTTTATATTTTCCCAAGTATTTCCTATTTGTGAATTTTGTTTTGAGTCAGCTTGTTTCTTTTCCTTGACTGTGTGTTTGAGTCTTTTAAAAGGAGGAAAAATTAATTAGGACTAAGGTATAATTGTTGATAGTTTTTATGCATATGGGCAGGGATTTGTATAAATTACACATATTACACAATGTTTAAGGGAGAAATTTGTTATCTAACTGTTCAGAGAGTGTAAACGAAAGAAGGTAAGAATTGAAAATAGTTGAAAACTTATTTATTTATGTATTTACTGGCATCGTAATGCACAGTTTATCCAATCTGCTGACTATTGAAGTATTCCTTCATCTGATAACACCTGCAAATACCTGATTGCAATATAACTGAAACAAATTAGGCTTTATAAAGAATAACTAGGATTAAACGTAAAAGAGCAGGGGCGTTTGCATCAAACAGGTAGGTAGATAACAGGAACACTTATTTGTAGCCTAAGTGATAATATCTCATTTCACACAGTTACATTTCTGGTGACAATGGAGATTGTGTTTCATGCAGGTTAAAATAGATGAATGGGAGTCAGTGTAATGCCTGGTACTGAACATCCTAGGAATGCACTCTCCCATCTGATGCAACTCTTGTGTTTTAAAACATCCTTTGCACACTGATGAAGACTGGTATGAACAGACAGAAAAGTACCACCTGCATACGCAAAGGAGTTAGCTTTGCTGTCTCTGGTGCTACAAAGGAAGGCCAGGCAGAGTGGTTTGGCAGCAAAAATACTCCCTCTGTGGAGGGAAGCTCTCAGGTATTTGGGTAGCACAAACTATTTTCCAGGAGACATCTGCCCTCACCAGTGTTTCACCCATGTCTGATCCCTCTCAAAACTTCTCGGCTTTCTAGAGAGTTCCTGGGAAGAAGTGTTACTCCACTTTACTCTCCATGTTATGCTTTCCTTCCAGAGGGAGGAAAAGAGAGCAGTGGCAAAGGAACTGGTAGGAAAGGGATGTTGCTGTCCTTGCCTGATGAGGAAGTTGGCTGCAAGAAAAGCATGGACTTGGGATGCAGGAAATGGAAGCTGAGACTACTTCTGTCTCTGTGTCTTTTCCTCAAGAAAATGAAGTTGAAATTCCTACTAAACTCATCTACACTCAGAACTACTGTACCCCTTTGAAAATGCAGTGTTACTTTCAGCTTTGCTGCTGTGCATCTGGCCTTTTTGATCTTTTCTTTTTTTTTTTTTTTTCCTTCATTTTAAAAACTGTCCTCTCTTGACTTCACACAAGTCAAAGAAATCAACAGAAGGCTTTCAGATTTAATTTGAAACATTTCTCATTTTGGGTTTCATCGTTCAAATCCTCTGATCTGATTTTCTCATCCCTTAAGGCTCTTCACAATCTCAAAGGAAAACAGCTCCCAGGCCACAGGACTACATCTATAAATCTTCAAAATCCTGTATCTAAGGCTGTTTCATCTGTTGCAAACCTGCAGCTTTGAACAGGTGAGTAATCATGTCTGCCCTAATAAAGTTGGTTATGTAATTTGAAATGAAATTTGATTCCTTCCTTTTTGGAAGGAGCAATACTATTTGAAGATGAAATAACAGGCCGTTTGTTTGATGGCTACTCCATTATATTAAAGTCATCCTTCCTGTAGTCATAGAAAAAGCAAAATGTGAAACAGTGATATCTTTTTCAGTGGTAATTGCACAAGAAAATGGCAAACCTAGTTTTTTTGGGTGATTTTAGTAAGCAGATTCTTCCTGAGAAATATCTTCTCTGACAAAACCAAATTCTACTGTTGCATTTCTTACGGGTCTTAAAGAGACTGCTCCATAAACTTAAGGGTGATTACAAATTTAATGCTTCCATTCAAGTTGATATTGCACAATACAGATCCTTGCAAATAAACTCTTGTTCATGGAGCAGTAGTTGAGTGTAGAATGAAATAATGAAAAGACCTCCATCTATCCAAATTGCCTTTAATGCATTTGTTAACTAGTAAGTTTTCACAGCTTTGCCGTGAAATGACTTCGAGGCAAAGGATTTAGAAAACACGATCTTTTTCTAAAACATGTAGAGACATTGAAGTGCAGCAGGAATTAAACCCACTAGTCTATGTCTTTGGTTAGTGCGAACAACCAGTAAGTTATTGACTGCAGTGTACAAGTGCTTATTTGCCCTCTCTGGGTTGAGTATTCTCCAGCCACACTGCAATCCTTTACAAAAGCCTCTGTAAGAAAATGTTCTGACTTTCTCTGCTTCTGGTTTTGCTAATGGAATTCATTTATAAAGTATTTCAGTGAAAATTACCAGCCAGTATAAGCGGAATAAACTCCATTGACATTGTTTACATTGACAGCAGTTTACACAAGCTGAGGGTCTGGGCCTATATACACGTATGCTGTACTGTTTTCTATTCATACATGATTGACATTCACTATTTGATTTCCTGAGCCATAAGGCAATATTCAACCCTCTTGCAAGTATTCAGCAAGTCCCTTTTTCCTTTATTGTGTGCTTCCTGTATTTTCCTGTATCAATTTCAGCAATGTACTTTTTAAAATATTTATTTATTATAAGACAGGCCATTGCCTGAAAGATCCAGGCAACAGAATTTCCCCCCTCCCTGTGTTTCCATCCTAACAAAAAAGCTATTAAACCAGGCAGAAATCTGATTGCAGTCTCTGCTTTCAAGCATTGTGGAAATTGGTAAACACATGATATTCCTTTTCGTGACTTTGGAAAATAAATGAAAGAATATTAAAGTGTATATAAAGTGAATTAAGTTTCAGGTTTTTATTCTGAGGAAGGTATTTGTGCAAGTACTCTGTACAAGAGAAAGAAATCATTTATTGCCCTTTCAGTTCCTCCCTCTTGCTATTTCATTTCCTCCAGTCTGTTTACTTACTTTCACCATCCGTCTCGAAAATAGTTAAAGATTCAGCTACCTTCTCAAGTTTCCTCTTAACTTATTTTTTGTTCAGATGAACCAAGTAGGATGCTGAAACCAGTAGGAACTAGACCCTACAGTTGCCGGTACCCAAAGACAAACAATGATCATGATTCAAACATTAGATAATGAGTGAAGTCTGAATATAAAACTTGCTAGATTATAAACCTGAATAAATATTCAAGTTAATCACGGACAGCCTGTGATTTTGGAAAATAATCTAAATGACCTGACTATATTATTTGTTCACTGAATTAGTTGCTCAGCACCAGTCACAAAGGCACGCAGATGGCCTCTCTTGCTGTAGCTAGAAAGCTTGTTTGTGAGATACATGGCATTCCAACAGAACTGAATGCACAGTTTTGCTTCAGGGAATATATAACATATTCAATATGCATTCTTAAAATATATTAATATTAATCACACTTATAGGTACATTGCCAGAAAAAAGGCTCATCTCATTTTTAAGGATCCCTCAATATATTCTAGAATATGTATTCAGAGTTGCTCCACTTACATGATAGAGATGCCCCAAGACATACAGGCAGGCTTTTGAATACTGTATCATCTGATTAATATTTAAGATCTAAAGAAAATTGATAAGGCAGCTGAAAAAAATTGAAATCAAATATAGGGAAACATTTGCTTCCCTGGAGGGCTTTTGACCAATGGAGCTCTGAGTTCTTTCTTACCAAATGAGAATACAGCAGGCTCTTTTAAGGTAGTTTTGCAGCAAATGTTCAACTGTGTGATGTGTAGCTGTTGAGGATAATTACATTTCATCGCGTTTTGCTTGCCATTTCTAAACAGATTTCACATTTTCCTCCATAAAAAAACTTAGCATGATATTTCAAGTGATATAATTTGCAGTAGTATTTTGAATGGTCATGTTAAATGACATTTATAGTTTCCAAACCCAGATAGTATTGAACAGCAAGTCCACCCAAGGAGAAATACAGTAAGTTGTGTGTTTTAGGTGTAATAAAGACAAACTGTGGGTTTACAGTTCAATCACCTTGAAATCCAGTCCATGTATTTAGCTTCATGATGCAGATTTTAGGGTAGACTGTGGAATTTAAAGACCCAAGTACTCTCTTAAGATTTATCCAAAATGTTTTACTGTAATTTCAGCTCATGGATTCAAACACAAGTATTTCTAAAGGTTCAGTAGCTGTACTGTTTGTGATCCTAGTCTGTATAAACAAATGAATGTTTAATACAGCCATATTTCATCGTAGTCTTGCAAAACATTATATACAAAAGCTGAAATTGCTTTCGTAAATCATTTGATACGTTTGTGTCTTTTCTTCACAAATATGTGGAACGGTACTAGTAATTTTTTCATATGAATATATGTTTAAACTTTTTTCTCTATCTGTTAGGAATTGAACACTGGTAAAAGCTCTTCCTTTGAGAGAAATTAGCAGAGATACTCAGAAACCCACAAAGAATGCTGTGGAAAGAATTTGTAAATTAATATCTTCTATAACTGCTCCTCATTTTTCTGGTTATTGATTTTCTGGAAATGTTTTTCAGTGTTCCTCTGGTAGACTCCTTACTCACAGTTATACCCTATTTCAAAGAGGTTTTAATTTTCCATATGTGAACACTTATAAGTATTAGAAGTTCCCTACCTTTTAGCTGCAGAATAGTCTAGAGAGTATGTAGACAGGTTAAGTTCTTTGGGACACTGTCTGTCTTTGTAATGGATTTCTGTGGTGCTTTTGCCATAATGAGGCTGTAAGCTGAAGGAACTGTAGTAATGAATCAACCTCACTAGCACAGGAACCTGGATAGGTGGGATGCATCATCCTCTGGAGATGCTTGCCTCTCCTCATTAGATGAAGGTTCGAGGAGAGGTGACAGCATGGACCAGATAGCTAACTTTCAGAATGTTAATGTTAAGTGACAAATTTAAGCAAAATAGTTTTAGATCTTAAATAAGTGCTCAGAATCTTTTTTGTTTTCTCTGTCATTAGCTATCTGGAGAATGTTTTTTCTTTCAATAATATGCTTTTACTATGTAGAAAGTACTCTCCATTAGCTCAGAATTATTCACCTTAAAATTAAAAAAAATTATTCTTGTCAGAATGGTTCAGTTTATATTAATGTGTAAAATATTAATATATGAAGTCATAGTTCATCTGACCTGAAATCAACATTTCACTGAGCGGCTTAGGTTCCATCTATTACCAAACATAAGAGAAAGACACCTCACAGAGACATTTCATCCCAGTGTGAGCTCAATGTGTGAGCTTCTTACATCTAATATTTGAATGATTTGAAACTGTGTGTTCTGAGCCCCACTTTCCACCATAGTAAATCAGCTCAGCTACTCTCTCTCTCTTAAACATAGATTACAAGGGAAACCTAAGATAAATGAGGTGTTTCAACTAATTTAAAACTCAAACATGGTTTACACTTTTATGATCTGTTTATCAAATGTGAAACACACAGTGGAGACTTTTGGAGCTACAGAGAACTGTGCAAGTATCCCATGCAGCCACCCGTCTTCCTGCAGGTACAGTTCCTTGTGTTTCGTACTGCGACACTTACATGGCTGCTTCTTTATCTAGGAACTGCTCTTTTGGATGTTTTTTTGCAAGGTGCCATTATTCACACAGATTTTTTTTAGGACATAATGTATCTGAGTTTTGGCAACCCATAGGAAAATAGTTGAGTGAAATCACTGTAGTAAGTATCATCTAAATATACATATAGTAACTGACATATATATTTGCATGTTATTGCCTGGGCCATTTGTTTGCAAATGTGGAAAGTACGTGGCATAATAATCCTTCTGCAAAAGATGACCACATGAATTAGCAAAGGGTAATGCATTAAATATAAATATAAACAGATCTTAAATTTCTTCCTTTAGTCAGATTCCTTCTCCTTGCCTCTTGGCCTACACAGAACCCTATTGGACTGATATAAAATCCTTCCCTCATGCAAAGACTTGTTGAATCAGACTTGCACACAGCAGGGAGATGTCCTTGAAGATGGATATGCTACAGTACACTCTGTATTGTATTATATCATTCTAATACTTAGTATTATGTTATTCAAATACTCTTTCTGTTACCTGCATAGCCAACCCCTAAAAGCATTGCTCTAAGCAGTGGAGAGTGAACTAAAACTAGCTACCAGAAAATAGTGCATATAAGATTACTGCTGAATGGGTTTGAGCCTGGCTACAGGACAGTGGTCCATTTGGGATTTAGAGCATTGATTCCATGTAAGTTCCCCTGAGATCGCACAGTCCTTGCTTCTAGACTCAGTACCCAAGGTCTTTTACTAATACGTACTGATCACTGACTCCTAAATGGGAAGTCTATGATAAAACGATCAAGCAACAAACAGAAGCCAAACCTTACTCTGTTTTAAACATCCTAATAATCAGTCTTATTTCATATAAGGTCATCCTTCCTGCAATTAAGAAGAAAACAGAATTTTAAGAATTATTCCAACATTGACTTTAGCAGATATGTCCCAAATTCTTATAGGATTGAATATATTCCCTTTCTATAATGCTAATAGGATATGAGGTAGAGCCTGTGCACATATAAATTACTGTTCAACTAACATAAGTTTTAACACTTCAAACACTAAACCCACTAGAGAAGTGATTTATACATTAGTACAGTTCCACTGAAGGCGCTGGAAAGATGCTGAGTTACGTCACTCCAGGTTTTGGCCTTGATTGCTTGAAAAGATTATTGTTATTGTAATTCGTATATAATGGGAATCTGACTTAACTGTGAAGTATTGACAATTCCAAACATTTATTCTTAGTAAATGTATAATTTTTCTTAATGCTTTTAGAGAAAAGAGACAAAAGTATTTGCCTGTTATAGCAGGAAAGAAGCTGGCTAGAGAGCACAGTTGTGGTACAAAATTCAGTGCTGATTACATATTACAGCAACTTAATGCACTTTTTTTACTGCTTTGATTGTTCTAAATGCAACCTATTTTAGCTTGTTCTCCGAGATTTAGATTATGAAAGGGCAAAATCTGACCAATTTAAGGAACGTTATATTTGCAAATGGATACATTTTATGCCTCCTTAACAGCTTTAAACCTTTCATTTTCTTTTCAGCTATAAATATTCTATAATGGCAAAAGAAGAATATAAAGTAAACTCAAATTCACCAACGCAACATTTTTTATGAGTAACATTTTCTTTTAATGGTACATTTAGCTAATACTGAATTACAGAGGAGTTCCAACAGAAGTACATATGACATCTGCATTAATACCAAATTAATCCTTTATGATTAATGCTATTGTCATGAAAACTAGACAAATTAATTAAACGAGTCACTTAAAATAAAGCGTTTCTTCTTTTTATGCAGTTTTTAATCCTATTTGCGTATTAATTACTCCTTTTCTTGGATTCAGAAGATCAATTTATTTCTGTTCAACTGCACTCCTTGAAGAGAAACTTGAACTACAGCATATTCTGATGGTGGAGAACACATTGTGTGGTGGTCAGCAAAAATCAGAAGTTTCACATTATTAGCCACTGTTAGAGCTAGTGAAACACAGTAAAAATGGTAATGGATACTTTTCAAAACTAGAAATCAGTTTTCATTATGCTCACCTCAAAACTAAAAATAGCTAAAGCCAACTGACGATCCAGTCTTTTTATCGAGATTACTTGGCTAGTTCTGAGATCTCAGAGCAGACAGAAAGACTACCTTACTACGGCAATAACTGCAGGGTGTATTGGTTTATGTCTGAAACCTAAAACTTTCAAAATGGGGTAATAGTATCTAAAGTGGGGGCCAACAAGAAAGCTGGGGAGGGACTTTTTACCAGCGCATGTACCGATAGGACAAGGGGTAATGGCTTTAAACTGAAAGAAGGTAGATTTAGAGTAGATGTAAGGAAGAAGTTCTTCACTGTGAAGGTGGTGAGGTACAGGTTGCCCATAGAAGCTATGGCTGCCCCCTCCCTGGCAGTGTTCAAGACAAGACTGGATGGGGCTTGGAGCAACCTGGTCTAGTGGAAGGTGTCCCTGCCCATGGCAGGGGGGTTGGAACTAGGTAATCTTTGATGTCCCTTCCAACCCTAACCATTCTATGATCCTATAATACTTATTCATATCTTGCAGCATGGGATCACACATCAGAAAGGCAGAAGTAATCTGTAGAGAGCTATGAAGCTGACCATCTCTCTGAGAATGCCTAGTATGCTTTTCGTATTGGGACTTCACAGAATTCAGGTAATACAAATCATCAAAATATAGTGAACAATAGCAGCAATATCAGTCACCGGCTTCAAGGCTCAGATTCAATGCAGAGTTAAAGATCCTACAGAGCTGCCTCAGAGAGGAAGAAATGTTCATTGCTCTGAAAATCGCATAGTTCTGTAAATTTCACTGAACATAATAACCTCTTATCTTTGAGAGCTAAGGCTAACTAGTAAGACTTGCAGCCAAAGCAATTTTTGTGTTCTTAATTTATTTTATTAACTTGTTGTGATCATTATTAAATATGGCCAGAGGACAAGTAATGAATTCTACATCAGTCATCAAGGTATCAGAATGTGATTTTGCATTGGAATGAAAATGAAAAATTTTTTTTGTTATTGCTGGGCCTTTGGTTTGAGCTTTTCCTTTCTTCCTCTTTCTAAAAAAAATCATGCTGAAATGGGTAACCAGAAATAAATTTACATATCTTCATAGCAGAAAGCTTTTCGATCACAGTTTCTTTAATTATGGGAGTATATTTTTTTATCAGTGGAGGCACTGGCTTTGTGCCTTGACATGTCTCTGTTGAAGTTGTTACTATGCTTCAATGCATTTTGAGGTTAGATTCCCCAAATTCAACAGTTAAGAGCTTTAAACATAGATGTACCTCAGGTCAGTACTTGTATCACTAGATATGGAACACATGAAAAAAAGAGAGTCCAGGATCAAATCCTTCTGAGGGAGGATTTGATCAAAGTTGAAGAGCCTCTGTGAAGTGTTTCAGCACTAACTATCTACTAACAATGTTTTAGTGAAAAGGTTTTTTAGTTGCAAAATTTTTCAACACTGACTTATTTCAGGCAAAATTGAAATACCGCTAAAGTGTTTTGGGCAAATCTAATTACTGTGTAATATTTGCATTTGATTTTCAGGAAAGAGCAGATATTATAACAGATCACAATGGCAGGATATACCAAGTCTGACAGTGAGAAATAGGTAATCGATAGATCCCTACAATACAAGTGCAGTCTTTGATAAATACATATAAATTTTTTTGCCTTAATGAAGCTATGACATTCCAATCTTTAGGCTAGGCTAGGCTGAAATAACTTTTCTTTTTCTCTTACCAAACTGCTAATGATGCAAATGTCGTAAGTTTCTGTTTGTGATATTATGATAAAAAACAGTGAATGCAAAAACAGTTCTGTAAAGTATATTAATATATTTCTAGCATAGCTGAGCAATCTATTTTATTAAATTGTTTCAGGGGTACATTTAAACCTGACTCTTATGAGTTAGAATGATGAGTATCATTCCAGGCTTTCCTAAGCCCATCTAACTAAAGCGTTTTTGTGGGAGGAAACTCTATTTATTTGGTTCATTTCTCCAGCAGAGGTTTCTTGGACACCTCTATTACTTCAGATGTCCTGGAATATTGAAATCACCCAAAGGGTCCTGAAGTTGCGAATTACTTAGTCTTTCCTTGGAGGAATAGTAACTTCATCATAGATAATAGCTTAAACTCAATTTTCTACAATGTGATAGTTTATAAAATTATAGTATGTGCTATAACATTTGTTGCTAATTCACACTCAGCCTGAGGCAGAAAGTCTGCTGCCTTACAGGAGAAAATTATTTTTCCTTGAATGAGAAGGGTGGATGACAACCATAAAAGCAGGTAGTAGATCTTTGATTTTAAAAAAATTGATTGTTGTTATCTAAATATTCTGCAGATCATGAAGCTACAGGGCTATTAGGTGACTTAATATTCTATGGTACCTTCATATAGAACAGTAACATCACCATGCTATTTGCTGCAGTATGTGCACAAACAATAAATACTGGATTACATGCTGGTCTCATACACACCAATATCATTCCAGTTCAAATCGGTGAAGCAATTTCCCTGGAATTAATCAGGTTGAATCCATTTGTGAGGACAGAGAATGTAGCTCTACCATGGCCTTTTTAAGTGTTCTTTCAGCTCCAGAGTTCTGTTACTGATTACAGGGAAAGAGGACGTAAAAGGAAAGTACAAACATAATACTAAGATTTAAATAAGCCTGAAGAGTGACTAAGGTTACATTGGCTTTGTCAAGTACACAGACCCAAAAGTATTCAGCAAACAATGTTTTTTGCACGCATGGTGCTCGGTGAGAAAGAACATGGTGCAGAAACGTTCAAACATTCTTCAATCATCTTGTCTTCTTTTCAGGCTGAGAAATTGAGAGTCTGTGATACACATCAGACAGCTTCTAAAACAGGTGGTATGAATCTCAACCTAAGACTTAAGTTAAAATATGAATGTCTGAAAGAATGAAGGTTGGTTGGAGGAATCTGTCTTAAGATAAGTTTAAGATCCAAAGAAGGATTTGTCCTGTGCTAGTGTGAAGAAATCACTTCAGATGCTCCAGGGTATCAGAGACAGGTTGAAGGGCTAACAGGCATGACCTGAGACCTATGAAAGACTCATGCTGCTGTAAAGAATCAGCTGAGATGGAAGGAAAATATCCCAGGGCATCTAAACTACTATTAATTGCCTATATATGGGCAATTGAAACCCTACCACTGTTAAGTGAGTTTTAGACATTTGGTGTTTTTAAGCAGAGGTCATTTTGATTAGATTTTTGACATGGTAATGTTCAAAGAAGGTTTGACTTTATTGAAATCAACTTATTCCTATGACAAGATAATATCCTTGGGTAATTCTAAGGTGTAAATCTAAATAGATAAAGGCTATTTTTCACTTTGCATATTAGATTCAAAGACATTTGAGAAAGCTCAGATTATCCAGAAAACCACACTTCCTTTGTTTTCAAATGTTGCATAGGAGCTTTATAAATACAAGCTATCTGATGGCTTGGGCAGAAATCTCCTAGGAATGATCCAGACATCTCAGTGTCATAAACTCTAATTCCTACAGTGATTCTAATCTCCATTCCCTAATCTGAAACTAACCTTTCGGATTTGAGCACTGCCTTTTTAGCTCTCATCTAGATTGTGAAGCAAAATTACTTTGTCTACGTAGGCTGTTTGGACAATTGTGGTTTACACTGTTGTTTTTCCATTAAGTATGAATCTGAATAATGCATGACATAAAATTACAGAACGGGCAATTTAAATTGAGTTAACACTACATACCTTCATATTTGGAATCTCCTGACTTGTGTATGCTTGATTACTCAGAGTAAATGTTACATTAATGTTTCTTTATTTTCATTTAATATTAAAGAGTATGTCCTCCAAATTCTGTAATGGTGTCTCTATAGCCAAAGTAAAACTGTCAAATATTGTTCAGTATACTAATTCAAATATAAATAGATTCATTGGAAATACATACTTGTTAAATTCCATATGTTGAAAATAACTATCAAAGTAGTAGGTAAATTTCTGCATGCTCGAATAATGTCTTTGGATTAAATGTTTGACGTCAAAAATTTAGATTTCTCCCCATACGGATGGGAGACTCATGTTTCGTGGACTCAGAAACTGATTTCTTGTAACCTCTTGGGGAAAATTTAGAACAGTCTTTGAATATCTGTAAGCTTTTATAGTCTAGGTTGAAGCTCTATTTTAGGACTCTTTCAAGACTTTACAGTGTTGAGAATAAGAAATATAGATTTTCTCTAAACTTTTTTTCTTTTTCCATTTGTTATAGTGTCTCAGCAGCTGGGGATTTCTTCTATGAAGAATGAAAAGAAATAATAAAACAATAGTTAGATTTTGCTGTAAAGGAAGAAATATGTGTAGCTGAACACATTCTAATCAGCCTTTTGTAAATTAAATCTATCAATTGAAGGAATTAGGTCTTTTCTTCCTGGAGAAAAGAAGAATCATGGGGGAGGACCTCATCACAGTTTTCCAGCACTTACAGGGCAGCTACAAGGGGACAGAGGTTCTCTCTTCACAAGGAGCCACATGGAGAAGATAAGGAACAATGGGTACAAGTTGCACCAGGAAAGGTTTTATTTCAAGATAAGAAAAAAATTTTTTACAGTAAGAACAATCGTTCACTGGAACAACCTGCTCAGGGACGTAATAGTATCACCGTCACCAGAGATGCAACTGGACAGGGTGCTAGATAACCTCACCTTGGCTCCCTTTCCCGTGAAAAATTGGACCAGATGATCTTTCGAAGCCCCTTCTAATCTGGACTGTTCTATGGTTCTATGAATCTGTGAATTGACGTGATCAGAAAGCATTTTGAATCAAGAAAAATTAACTTCAGTGGGAAAACTAGTAGGAAAACACTAGCAATGTCCGGGGGAGAAGGACAGTCTGTCTTGTGAGGAAATTAAAATATATTGAGTTATCTAGCCTAGAAAGGGGCCTAAATGAGATATAGCTTCTGTTTTTAAACAAAACAGAAGGTAAATACTGGAAGAGTGATATTTAAGCAAACGGATAATTGTGGTGCAAAAGCAAATGAACACAGACTATCCCGGATTCATTCAAACTAAACGTTTTAAGAGGGTTTTTAACAATAGAATGAATTATGATCTTCATTCCTGTAGCAAATAGAAGAGCAGGTACTTTTACAGGCAAAGAGTAACAGCAGTAAAGGAACAGTTAATGGTATAGTGAGAATATTTGTTGTTAGAGGTCAGGTAGACACAGGTGTTATAACTTGATCCTCATAACTATGCAAGTGAATAAGACAATCAAACCTTCAACATTCCAACATAACATTTGCTTTTTCCCCTACTTCTAGCTTCTGAGTTATCCAAGCAGCTTCCAGGAAACAGCATCTTTCCTTTTTTTTTTCCCTAGGGCTTGTTATTTTCACTCCTTGGAGGTCATCATGAGGCTGTGCTCAGTGACCTGCAGGGGAGCAAAGTGCTGTTTTGGGCTGCTCACACAGTAAACAGGTGCATTTCCATACTCTCAGCACCGCTCCACGACCATTCACTTTCTGGATGGAGGCTGAGTGGTGTGTGACCAGCTCAGGTCTGTCTGTAAATGCCCCGAGGGCTGGCACTTCACAGAGACATCTGGGGAGTGGAATGGTAGAGCCCAGGACATTCAACGGAGCTGCTACGGAGAAGGAAGCTGGGAAAGAGCTGACACTTCTCCTTTACGCAGGAATAGCCCTGCTCTGTTCCTCAGACAGCACACCACGTGCCCTTTAATGAGAGCTGGTTACATCATGTCATTACAGCCTTGTTGTAACCTTGTGAGTGTCTTTATACCCTGGGAGCCAAGAAAAGAAAAAGCCTTCAAGCATAGAAGGTCCTCAGTGCCAGAAAAATCCATTAAAGAAACTCTCAGGATAGATGAGATTCCCATTTTAAAATGCCAAAAAAACAATGCACAGTTTGAATGTTAACCTGCAGATAAAAGAGTCTCTTTTTATATTCCCAATGATGCAAGTTTTGACCTTCCATTCCAGATTTCCAGAGAGTGGAGAATAGAGCCTTGAGGGCTCAGAGGGTGGGAGAATAGGGGACATTCAAGGGAAAGCACATCTTTCATTGTGTGTGATGGGAAAAGAAAATATTCCCTTTTACTGAAGTTACATTTCACTAGCATCACAGTCTTTGTTATTGAATACAGTATTTTGTGTTTCTATTACAAACTTAAGTTCAGGTTCACTTTCTACTGAAAGGACAAGTCTGAATATTAGGATAAAAAAGAAGGCGATTTTAATCTAAACTCTTTCTGCACAAAGCTCTTTTCATTACAAACCTAGAAGCCTAGCACAACTTATCTACAATATTTGATTAAGATCCACTGAGAATTAAATATAAACTTACAAGCATAAGTTTCCTCCTACAGTGCTGCTGCTGAGATATTGAATGCTGATCTTTTCCTTTGTCTCTTTTCCCAAAGACACTTCTGTCTCTCAGGTATCCTCCGGTAAAAAATAAATTCTTTTACATGTAAAAAACCTAAATCTATCATAAGAAATTCTGTTGAAAAAACTTGCTGCAATATATTAGAAAGAAAAATCCGCTGAGGGGGAAGTGGTACACAGGTAATCAAGAGGATTAGGAGTGACAGAGAGTCAATCATCATTTAAAGCCTTTAGAGATTGAAAACTAGTGGAGGTATGAGTAAGGTGGTTATGGCTATTGTACGGTTCACAGAGATGAGCAGGGAACAGGAGCATGAACAGAGATGTGAATTCTGAACCACTATGAAACTCTATTTGTTTTTTAAAATACTTTTTATTATTTCACGGTTAAAAAGAAAAATGTCAAATGATATTGGCAACCAATAACAAATAAAATTACATGCTTAGCTTAGGAAAATTTAAAATGTAGAATGACGTATTACAAGCAGATATTTTGGTAGTTAGAGGTGAGGTGCACTTTGGAGACATTGTTTTGGTTTTCATCAGCTCCTGTCTGTTTTCAAATCTAATGCCTCTCTGCGTCTGCGGAGCCAGCGGGAGGTACTGCAGCAAGTCACCATAACAGCTAGTTCTCATTAATATTTAAGGATCCACTGCATCATTTCTGTTGTGTACAGAATCACCAACATATGTGGAATAGGGGGCTTTAACAGAAGCGAGATCAAGCTACTTAGTCTTTATTATATGCATATATGTGCATGCCATATGCACATTTAAAGATCATTTGCTTAGGGTTTGTTTCAGGTTCTTTCCCTTCAATTTTGCGGTCATAAATTGGGATGCAGTCATTAATTACATCCATTCTAAACAGCCAGCAACCTTTCCTCACTATCAGTAAATATAAGTGAGAGGTGATCAGTATACGCAAGTAGCCATTGCTCGTGCAAATTTGAGAATCAAATGACAGAAGGCTGAATTCTGAACTCAAAAACTCTGAAAGGAGGTCTTTCTTACATATAACACTAGTAATGGAGGTTTGGGGGTTAATTTTCCTTCATAAATTACTGCTTGCAAATTTAATTTATCACTAGCTTAATAAATCATACACCCTTGGTACAGGAAGCAGGACTTAGATGTATAGTCACTTCCTTTGCTCAAGGGATGAGAAGCCATACGAAGTGATGTGGACAAGCTCGAGAAGTGGGCCCATGTGAACCTCATGAGGTTCAGCAAGGCAAAGTGCAACATCCTGCACCTGGGCTGGGGCAATCCCCAGTGACAATACAGGCTAGGGGATGAAGGGATTGAGAGCAGCCCTGTGGAGAAGGACTTGGCTATACTGGTGAATGAAAAGCTGAACATGACCAGGCAACGTGTGCTTGCATCCCAGAAGACCAACCATATCTTCGGCTGCATCAAGAGAAGCGTGACCAGCAGGTCAAGGGAACTCATTCTCTGCCTCTGCTCTGGTGAGACCCCACCTGGAGTGCTGCGTCCAACTTTGGGGCTTCCAACATAAGAAGGACGTGGACCTCTTGGAGTGAGTCCAGAAGCGGGCCACAAAAGTGATCCAGGGACTGGAACACCTCTCCTGTGAAGAAAGGCTGAGAGAGTTGAGGTCATTCAGCCTGGAGAAGAGAAGGCTCTGGGGAGACCTTATTGCAGTCTTTCAGTACTTAAAGGGGACTTATAAGAAAGATGGGGACAAACTTTTTAGCAGGGACTGTTGCGATAGGAAAAGTGGTAATGGTTTTAAACTAAAAGAAGGCAGATTTAGACTAGACATAAGGAAGATATTTTTTTACAATGAGGGTGGTGAAACACCAGAACAGGCCGCCCAGAGAGGTGGTAGAAGACCCACCCCTGGAAATATTCAAGGTCAGGCTGGAAGAGGCTCTAAATATCTTGATCCAGCCAAAGATGTCCCTACTCACTGCAGGGGGTTGGACTAGATGAACTTTAAAAGTCCCTTCCAACACCAACTATTTTATGGTTCTATGATTCCTTGTTCTAATTTAATTTTTCCCTCAAGCAGCTGAAAGAATAAGGGCCAGTCTCCTAGCACAGGTTTATAAAAGGAGCAATGTAATCCAGAAAACCCCAAATTTGCTGTGAGGGAAAATTATAAATTCATAAGATTCATTCCATTGGACAAATACCCACAGTTTTGTGGGGATTTGGGGTTTCCTCATAGACAGAATCACTGTTTGCATTTTACATGATAACAGCTGTTTAAAGACCTATAAATTATTCAGGGAACATTCTTATCTCCTGTTTATTTTTTTTTTAAATGAGACAAATATCACTTTTAGTTAGAGGTGATGCTACAGCTTGTGAAAACTCTATTTAATATTTATTTGCAAAGGTTAAAACTGTCAAAAAATGCTTAGTCAGAGAAGTCTTGTAGAAAGTAATTTTCAGAGATCATGTTTAAGAAAACATTAATTCCCGTCACAATATCCAGTGTAAAGTAGCTTTGTTCTCTTACTAATACTTTTAAAAAACTTCTCTGGATATGGAATAAAACAATGAATAATAAAATAAAAGGTCCTACAAGCTTCTCACAGTTTCTATTGCCCTAGTTATTAAAGCAGTCATCTGTCTCTACCTGATTAGAGCAGCTGCTTCTGCACTCCAGGTGACTTTTGGCTTGTAAAACACCTGTGAAAAAATCTGTTGGACACAAACATCAATCCAGAACGGTTACAGAACTTCCCAGTTTTAAACTAACGGGGGGCTTAAATTGTCTCATCTACATCCACAACAGGGCATCTTAAGGCAACAGACATAAAGTCATTGCACTTGCAGAGATGGAGAGCAGCCCAGGCATAGACAAGTTTTGCCTGCGCGACTCAGCACGTGGCTGTGGCATTCTTTGCAACCTTACACTTTGCTTTTCCTTTTTTCTGACTCAGCATGGAAGACCCTCTTCTGAGGACTGTTTGCACACAGTGATATCTCTTTGTGCAAAACTACTTGATATTGACTCTAAGATCATTATAATTTGACCCTTACAGCCTAACTGCCAGATGAAGGCTGTGATCATTATCTGTGTCCCTACTACAAATTTCCATAAGTCTGGGTGGATGCATCTTTCTCCAGGCTTGGCAATAACTTGTAGTATGTGAACAACTCTATTTGATGGCAAATAAATTGAACACCTATGAAACCTCTTGACACAACTGGTCAAAGGAAAAAGAAAACACACCACTAATAAAAATAAAAATTAATAATAATAACAAAAACAAATTAAAAAACCCTCAAACCTAACAAACAGAATTAAAATTACCTCATACTTTAGATCTGGTCTAATATTTATATATTTTCTGTGCTTGCTGTGCCCTTTAAAGCTTTTCTAACCATTCCTGTGGCTCTAGATACACTAGAAATCTCATAGGTTAATTAAACTGGTTCTTATCAGAAATTACAGTAATGGCTAGCTAGCCAAAACTCTAATCTCCCAATGTGTGGCTTAAGCTTTGTATCTGAAATCAATTGTATTTGCAAGAAGTTTGAAATATTATACATACTGCAGCCTCATGTTAAATACCCTCCCATATCCAGCTTTTGAATTTGGTTCCCAGGACTCACTCTATCATATTCAGTATTATTTCACTCTGCAAAGTCACATAGATTTCCACAGAATATATGGTGTAATTAAGCATTTATCACCCGAAACAAGCCTGTCTTTGGGCCCTATAGCATCTCCCACAACACAAGCAGTACAGTATTTTTAGAGTGTTAGCCATATGGGTTGTTCATTGTGTCCACAGAGTACTGCGCAACACTTTAGCTCCCAAGCAAAGAATACTTTCACTTAGATTTCATGCAAAGGAAGGACAGTCAATCTAATGTTAATACTTGTGTTCAAGTTACATAACTTACATTAACACCGTCTTGTGCCTTTTCATTTTATTGCTTTGCATGATACTGTGTCCATGTCTGGAGAAGTTTAAAGCCACTCCTATTTTTGCAGTAGGATTTAGCTTCTCTAGATAACGGCCATTCAACTTGATAAACTGCACTGGTGTGTGGAACACAGTGTCATATGTGTGTATGTGTGTTTTGTTTGGTTTTTTCATTTTGTCAGCAATTTAGAAAATGGCAATCACTGTTTGTTCAGTGAGATCTGTTCTAGTTTGCTTTAATTTCCTTTCTAAATAGTTGTGCTCATAGGAGAAATCTCCACCCTGAGGTACACAGAGTGGAAAAAGCCCAGAGGAGGGAAAAAAAAAATGCAAGTACTCAAAGCATTGCTTCTGAATCTCTCGTGTGGAAAGAATTACGGGCTTGCTGATTCTCACAGCAAAACTTGCTGTCTCATCAACAATTACTGGAGACAGGCTTACAAACTGACACCAGTGATAATGCCAGTGCGCAGCTGGGATCTTAAATGGAACCTGCTGCTCCACACCAGCTTATTCAAGCAGGTTCATAGGCAGCAAAAAAGCAGGCAGAGGAGCAGGGAAGATGTGACTCTGTGTGTGTGTGTGTATAAAAAAAAGCAGAGTTATGCATTTAGAAAAGAAATGTATAAAAAGGTGAAAAAGGTGAAAGGATACCACCTGCCACTCAGCAGGGGATTCGGGGCATCAGGAAAGCAGTGCAATGCCAGCAGGTGAACAGGGCAGCAGGAGCGTGGTAAGTGGCAGCCAACATGTGGCCAGGCCAGCAGGCAGCAAACACCTGGCCATTTCTTTGTGAACCAGTCAGCAGGAGCTGGATACAGAGCGGAGAGCAGGTGGAGGGGGTGGCAGCCAGGCTGGATACCTGGCAGCTGCTCGGAGGTCAGCTTGTCGAGAGAGCTCGCTACACAGAGCCGTGAAAAAGGATGTTCGCTTTTTCTCTGTTGCCTTAGAATTTGAATGGGAAAGATGAAACTCAGCTTCTCCAAAGCACCTTTGGTGGGGAAGGGGAAACGTGCTTCACAGTCTAATAAATTTTCCTACAGTCATTTTCAACAAGATCTTTTGAAGAAAGCGTACATGATGGTCATTGGTGCTAAAGACCAATGACCATCTTGAGCAAAACTGGAATGAAGTTTCCTTACTCACATTGTCAGTCATTAAACAATTCTGGTTTTAAATACCATGGTCTATATTTAGATCTCCAGGAAAGGAAAGCTAACACGCTACCCAGTATAAAACTAGCCACAGGAGTAATAACATTACAAACATTCTTCAGTGAGCACTACAACAAAGAGATTGTAACAGGTCTGCGTGACAAGGTTTTGGTGGGGGGGGGGTGGGTGGGGGGGTGGGGGGGTGTTACAGGAGTGGCTTCTTTATGAAGTTGCTAGAAGTTTCCCAATGTCAGATATAGCCAATGCCAGCCGGCTTTAAGACGGACCAGCCACTGGCCAAGGCCAAGCCCATCAGCAACAGCGTTTTTCACTTCTGGGATAACGTATTTCAGACATTGAAAAAGTTTTCGCGCAGCAGTAACTGCAGCAAGTGAGAGGAGTGAGAATATGTGAGAGAAACATCCTGCAGACACCAAGGTTAGTGAAGAAGGAGGGGGAGGAGATGCTCCAGGTGCTGAAGCAGCGATTCCCCTGCAGCCTGTGGTGAAGACCATGGTGAGGCAGGCTGTCACCCTACAGCCCATGGGCGGTGGAGCAGATGACTGCCTACACCCCATGGAGGGTCCCCACGCTGGAGTAGGTGGATACCTGAAGGAAGCTGTGAACCTGTGAGAAGCCTGCACCGGAGCAGGCTCCTGGCAGGACCTGTGGCCCGTGGAGAGAGAGAAGCCCACGCTGGAGCAGGTTTGCTGCTAGTGACCCCATGAGGGGGACTCATGCTGGAGCAGTCGGTTCCTGAAGGACTGCACACCATGAAGGAGACACACGATGGAGCACTTCATGAAGAACTGAACCTGTGGTAAGACTCACATTGAAGAAGTTCGTGGAGGACCTTCTCCCATGAGGGGGACCCTACATTGGAACAGGGGAAACGGGTGAGGAATCCTCTCCCTGAGGAGGAAGGAGCGGCAGAAAACAACAGTGTGATGAACTGACTACAACCCCCATTCCCTGTTTTTCCCCTGTGCAGCTGGAGAGGAGGAGGGAGGAAAATCAGGATCAAAGTTAAGCCCGGGAAAGGAAGGAGTGGTGGGGGGAAGGTGTTTTAAGATTTGGTTTTATTTCTCATTACTCCTTTCTGAGTTAATTGGTAATAAATTACATTTCCCTTCCGTCGAGTCCGTTTTGCCCGTGACGGTAAATGCTGAGTGATATCCCTGTCCTTATCTCAACCCCACAAACCAGTTGTTATTTTTTTTTCCTCTCCCCCGTCCAGTTAAGGAGGGGGAGTGATAGGGTGGCTTTGGTGGGCACCTGGCATTTTGGCCAGGGTCAACCCACCACAGAGATATTTTTGCTAGTCTCCAGAGCAAAAAATAGAGATTATGGAACAGCTAATGGCATTCACACATACTTTCAGGCAGTACACCAACTGGCACTATCTAGAAACTGGCTTTGCATGTCCATCCTGTCCGTGATGAGCCCTGCAGAGCATGGCAGACAGAAAAAAAAAAAAAAGTACTATTGCTACACTATCAAACCCCCCCATTGTGAAGGGGACTAGCTAGAACAAGCATGAAAATCAAAGAGATTTTAAGATTTGAGGTTGCACAGCTCAATAAGCTTTTTTAATGAAGATTATATTTTTTCTATCTATTTTACAGACTACAGTTTTCCCTCAAAGAGTTAACCATAGAGTTGACCCATTCAATTAAAAAATCTTTCACTGATTTGAGTCATCAGGGACAAAGCTCAATATACGTGAAATTAAATCAGAG
This sequence comes from Leptosomus discolor, assembly GCF_034619465.1. Taxonomy (NCBI): domain Eukaryota; kingdom Metazoa; phylum Chordata; class Aves; order Leptosomiformes; family Leptosomidae; genus Leptosomus; species Leptosomus discolor. The sequence continues at coordinate 73,614,636 of NC_141392.1, read as the reverse complement.
TTCTTTCTTTGAAGAGAGCAGACAAAACCTCTATATTGATCAGAATGTGTTTTTGGGTTTTTATGCTTTCTTCCTCTTTTCATTGCTGATATGTCACTCTCTATAGGGTGTGTCTGCTGCAGGAGAGTCAACTCTTTGCTTCCTGGCAATGACATGCTGCAGGGACTAGCACATTCCTTGGGTGTATAAGCAAGTGGAAAATTGTGTAGGAAAATTATGTAAGAAAAAAGAAGTGACACTGCCTCTGACATTGATGAAATTCCACAGCTAAATCTTCTGTTTGCATTTTAAAGAGAGATTTTTTGAATAAATAATTAAAAAATATATATTTGCAAGTATAACCCAGTCCAATGCTTTAATGGAAATGTATCAAGTCTTAAGAGGAAGAAAATGAGGGCAAATTACAGGGAAAAACCAAACCAGCTACATTGAAAGAAAAGTGGTAACAATGACGTTGCTAATGGTATTTGTTCCAGAAACAACTGCTGAAATGCTAAAATAATGAATTCCTGTCAGTTAAGTGGCATAAATAACAAAACAAAAATAGCTTTTTCAATGGGTAGCCCATTATCACTGCAGAATACTAAAACATACAACTTGGAGAAAAGTGTGAAATGCAATAAGAAGCAATCTGCAGGTAAAGACTATAATATATACTCATAAAGGACAAGAGTTAAGATTGTGCAAGCAACCTTGGCTGTTAGTTTCTTGACTGGAGTGCTTAGCATCCCAACTTTGCATTTTCTTCATCAAGGCATTCTAAGTAATTGATCATTTTTATAGTGTTCAGAGGCTCAGATACCATGGAAACAGACTGAAACTGTGGGAGTGGTTGTAGTATTAGAATAATTAGCAGTGAGTTGTGGAACAAAGTTGCTGATCAATGCTTATCCCTCCCAGTTCAGCCTCACACTGTGACTTGGCATTATTGTGGTGTGATTTTTGTCTGCATTCTTATGTACATGTTTCCATCTGCCTGGATGTATGTACACTTTTTTTTTTCCGTGTAGAATAATATGTACTTACTCTCAGAAAGCATGCTCTATGATGTAAATGTACTCACACACTACTACTTACTAAAAATTAAACTGCCAATGAACTGTTTCTCATTAGAGTGGTTTGTTTTGTTCCAGAGGAAATCCAAGTTATGTGCACTTGTTCATCAGCATAGTTTCTCCTTTTTGATGTTATGGTTATTTGCATAATGTGGTCCTAATGTTCCAGATCTGCAGCCCAACATCATGATATATTATTAATAAGATACCCTCCTTACTGTGAAATCCTCTGTTAAATTGAGAAACAATGTTTGATGGAACTTTCAGAGGAGGAAGGAGGAGGGTTTCAATATGAATTGGCAGGAATTTATTGTCCTGGAAATCCTCAGGTTTCATTTTAAGTGAGAAAATCACTTCAACCAACTATATTTGCTCCAGGAAGAATATACAAATGCTATTTGGTGCAGCTATACTCAGGGTGTATTGGGTAAATCATAGAAGAGAATCATAGAATCATTTTGGTTGGAAAAGACCTTGAAGATCATTGAGTTCAACCGTTAACCCAGCACTGGCAAGTTCACCACTAAACCATGTCCCTAAGCATCACATCTACCCGTCTGTTAAATTCTCCAGGGATGGTGACTCAACCACTTCCCTGGGCAGCCTGTTCCAATGCTTAGGCAGCTCCAGTGCTTAGGCAGCCTGTTCCAATGCTTCCAATGCAGAAAGCACTGGGGTTTTTTGTATTTTTGTAGTGGCAAAGGTCTTAGAAATTCCACATAGAACCTGGGTGGTAAGAAAAGACCAAAAATTATAATTTTCACGTTGAAAGAATCCTGTAATGTTAGAGATCCAAAGGCTGTATATCAACTCTGTACAAGTTTATTCTGAACTATTTTTACAGCTAAAATTTCTAATCGAATTTGTACTGTAACTAATAAAGAGGAGGCAGATGTTATTTTGTTGTTGTCAAGAGAGCGTTATTGTCAAAAGAGTATTTTGTCAACAAAGTGGGTAAAGACTAATTTTTTGCAGTAGCAATCACATTAACAGTAGATTTTTTTTTCCACTGAAATCTTTTACAACATTTCATACACCTTGCTCTGCCAAGCATATACCTACTGAGAATTTTCCCATAAGAATTCATCTTACTAAATTGATCTAACCCTATAACCTTCTCTTAGCTTGACAATTAATGAAAACAACACATTGTCAAAATGGTTGAAGCACATGATGTATTATAAGAATTTGGAGAAGAAAATGAGGCTTATCTTCTGTTCTTCTAATACAAAAAACAGCACACTCTAATGCATGTAAAGAAAAAGAAACAGGGGATGGCTTTTCTTTCTATGGCATGTCTGTGCTCATGGACACATGTGCATGTACGCACACACCTTCCATGATAGACAGACACTATGTTTTTTCTTATTATATTCCTGTCAGTTTAGTGATAAGAAAAAAAAAAAAACACCAAACTGCTGAGTAATAACTTTCTATCCGTCAGCCAGTATGCATTTATGATGAGTATACAGCATGCAACATGGCATCTCTGCTGATAGAATGATTTCCTTCTACTATGGGATAAATTCCAGGAAACATGTGGCAAGCCAAAGGACAGCTGCATGACACCACTTTTACCTGAAACTTCAAGACAAGTATCTAAGTAGTTACTTGTTTTGGGAGAGGAAAAGGTATTTTTTTGGTAGGCTTGCTTTGTCTTGTTAAAAAACACTTCAGTCTCAAGAATTCTCTCTGAAAGGGAAACCAAAATTCCTTTATTTATGTAAGGAAAATACAACAAAGTTGGACACATCCATACTAAAGCATCGTGAATGCAAAGCTAATCTGTGTGAAACATCAGGAAGATATTTGAGTGATCCCTATTAACATACAAGCCCAGCTCATAGTAACACACATTAGCAGCTTTTTCGAACAGGGTGAAACACCATTTGGAGATGCAAACATCATTTTAAGGTTTTCCAGGTATCATAATGATAGTTTTTTCTTAACACTGAATATTCATGATGCATCATAAAACTAATGATAAACATAAAAACTGATGTGAACGTTTGACTAATCTGTTCTTATTTGTTTGGAAGAGCTGTAGTAATTGTCTGGTTTGTAAATTAAGCATCTGCTATGGGAATAAACAAAAACATAACTGAGCATATTCAAATAAATTGAATTCACCTTAGTTCCATAAATTTTATTATATGGCCTCATCAATTTTATTACAACTGAGTGCTGCATCGCTATAGAAGGCAGTACCTAATTTTCTGTAGATACTCTATTTATAACAATAAATGTTTTCTGATTCCAGTAAACTATTTTTCTTATTTAAAGGTTTTGGTTTGCTTTTTTTTTCCCCCCCCTCTAAAAGATGGTTGATAAAAGAGCTGACTTAAGTAAGTTTGGCTACTATGTTTATTTATTCCCAAACTGTTACCGAGGACCAACAGAATGTCAGAATAGTCTCTCCTTGCATACCAGCCATTTCAGACGTTACATGATTTTTCAGTACATATAAGAAATCCATTTGGCATTTAGAGTAGCCTGATTTTGCGAACTGCCAAGTTTCAACTGGTAAAAGATTGCAACAAAAGCCAAATAGAAAGAGAATTTTTTTTTTTAAAAAAAAAAAAAAAAGACCAAGGTTTTTTTTGTTGTTGTTTTCTTTCAAGTAAAAAGATCAGAAACTGTCTTGGACCAATTTGTTTTTCAACACAAAGCTGCCAAAAATGGCATAAAATGAGGAGTTAGTTTTGGATTGCAAACATTATTATTCAGTGTATGGCCACCAGAGATAGAAGACCTGTTTCTTTGATTCTTCCTCTTGTTACCGATTCCAGAGCAGAAAGTCATTATGGCTTACTGTTGCGTTGCTGCACTGATCAAGTAGGATATCCAGCTACCATAACTGTCAGGGCTACTGAACAAAAGTTGGAAGCATTCCTACTCAAATATTGAAAATGCAGTGTTGAAGGCTCCCTTAAAACTCCCAGGCCAGGACTACATCCCCACAGAAGGCAAAGTTTAGTATAAGCTTAAATAGCTGATGTATGTCTGGATTTTTACACTCCATAACGTTATGAAGGTCTATAAGAATTAAGTTCAATCAAGGATCACAGAAAACCTTGTGTTCTTCTGCTTCAGAAGGGTTTTGCACCTTGCTTATTACTGTTCTTGAGTGCCCCGCACCTTCGAAGTAATTCAGTTTTGGAGCACCAACATCTTCAGCTTTTGCTTCTTGGTGAGGCAATTCCTCACTAAATTTGATGTACAGCAAGGAGATGTCAGAATAATTCACCAAACTACCTTCAGAAAGCATGAATTGAAACACAGAACAGAAGCTACTAACCACAGACTGAAATCTGAGAAGAAATTCAGCTCAGGGAACATGACTTGGAATAGTCATCATTCTGGGTACTCTGCAGCATGCTGATTTTCAAGTCAAAAACAGTTCAGTCTTTCCTCCTATCAATTCGTTAATACTTGTAAGATCAAGTGGACCATAGAGGTGGGCCTTTGCCCAGTACTGCACACTGTAGTGTGATGTGGAATTACACCACTGTGTTCAGGAAGGCACTCAGCATTCACTACAGCAGCAATAAAAATTGTGCCTCTTAGCAATTAACGGCAAAATTACCATCGGCTTCAGAAGCCAAAATCCTGCATCCTGCATTTCTGGTATTTTGTTAATGAATGTTAATTGTGTGTCATGTGAAAGAAGGACCTGAGCCTGCTGGTTCCAAATGTGCCAGTGTGTATTTTAGATTTTCACTTGCATTTGTACCCTGATCAGATATTAGTTGGGGTTTTTTTTTGAGAAATTTTAGGAAACAGAGGCCAAACTCAAGCAAAAGAATCAGCCCTTACAGATCCTGAGAAATTAATCAAACCACTTAGGCAGCAGAAATGTCATAAAGCTACAGTTGCCTGTGAACGTCAAAACCATCTTTGCCAAGTGTGAAACTTAGTGGAAGAAATTCAAATTGCCATATTGCTTTGGGAGAGTTTTCGTCAACAGCTAGGTGACCAGTACCCCTATACAGCCAACATGCCACACTTTAGAAGCCAAGACCTCACCATAAGCAGTACGTAAAAATCTACATCTCAATTCTATAGGTGGATTTAAACATTAAATGAGCTTTGGGAATGGGAAAGGAGTGGACTGGCAAGATAAATTTGTGTAATACTTAGTCACCTATAAATAGACATCCGTACCTAACTTGAGACAGTTGAATCCCACTCACAGGTAGTAAGGAGACATAAATTACAAGTCAGAGGCTTGGACATTAAGGTATGCAGTTGTCTAAAACATAGTAATGTGGCCAATATTAAAAAAAAATGAGGGCTTGTTTGAACGCATGAAAATCACTCTGTAGACATTAGGAGAGAAATAGTGATCACATTACATATCATCGTAGACCTTCACATCGCTCTGGGGTTTTAGGTTTAATAGCAACCATTACGTTCAGAGAGAGAATATTTCTTGTTTTCATTCCACTATCCAGAACAGCTATTTCTTAATAATGTAGCTTGTGGCAGTGGTAGTAAAAATTAGAAAGAAATCATTCTCATAATTTCTGGGGAAGGCAAGGACCTACTCTCTCTCTTCCATCAAATTTTAGACTGAACACATCACAAAAGTATAGAGTTGTTTATTGATTTGAAGTACAGAAATGCACTATATACATTTCTTATGAAATCTACCACATATGAAGGGGTAAAGGGCAAAACCACAGGCTAATCCTAGCTCTGGAACAGGTTTCTAGTACCGCCTACCCATACCTGTGTAGTGCCTCACTCCTCATCCTCTCCCATTCTGTGCAAGGTGAACGTGTCTTGTGAAAGAAGTCCTGGACTGTTGCTTCATAGGAAAAAGCACTCTGCATCACAGTAGTACTCTGCATCATTCTGCAGATACACTCTCAAATGACTTCTGCTGGATGAAATCATAAATTTGGATACATAAATGCTTTGAGGAAAATAGCCCTTTTTCTCCAAACTTCCCCAGGTAAGCCAAAATAGTTTTCAGTTGAATAACCAAAGCTTCCCTTCCCTTCCCTTCCCTTCCCTTCCCTTCCCTTCCCTTCCCTTCCCTTCCCTTCCCTTCCCTTCCCTTCCCTTCCCTTCCCTTCCCTTCCCTTCCCTTCCCTTCCCTTCCCTTCCCTTCCCTTCCCTTCCCTTCCCTTCCCTTCCCTTCCCTTCCCTTCCCTTCCCTTCCCTTCCCTTCCCTTCCCTTCCCTTCCCTTCCCTTCCCTTCCCTTCCCTTCCCTTCCCTTCCCTTCCCTTCCCTTCCCTTCCCTTCCCTTCCCTTCCCTTCCCTTCCCTTCCCTTCCCTTCCCTTCCCTTCCCTGTTACTAGGATCCATTTGTGAGTTTGGAGATTCATAGGACTGTGGACTTTACTTTATACACAGCTGTTAGCCTGAAGCTGAAGTCTTACCTCTCTTCCACAAGACTGATTACGTGTAAAGTAGTGTGGGAAGTATTTGTCAATCTTATCCAGGGCCAACTACTATCCTGGGTTTCCAAAGCCCCTTAGTCAAAAGTCTAAGTCTGTCACACTTCATTCTCTCGAAAACTCACTTCACTTCCTCACTGGCCCCAAGGCAGAGAGTCCTTCAAGAGCTGTTGGTAGTACTTCATCACCCCCTCCCACCCAGGCCAACAAAATAAAAAGGAGTGTGACTAGGCTGGTGGGCTCTGAAGTGAAGTTTTCCATCAGGGTATATCATCTCTGGCTTGATGGTTCACTTCCTTGGTCATGCAGCTTTGGAGTAAGCTCAAGCATGCCTGCCATGTGCACCTCTAAATGTACCCTTAAGGTGTGCCTCTCAGTGCTGAACACTCCGCACACTTAGGAACTGGAAACTACATAGTGTATAAGTACATTACATGTTTGGATTTTATAATAGCCTGGAAATAGCATATTTTATACTATAAATCTCTGCAGGTTTTCCACGTTGTTGATTGACTGCTTTGGTTTCTCTTGTTTTCCTCACAAAGATAGTGTCCTGAATGCTGATGGCAGAAAACATGGCATTCCCCTAGGCTGTAATTCTATGGTAGCAAATACTGGGGCTGGTCTGTAGTTTGCGATATACAATAACTGCAATAATGGTACAATGCTTGTGGGTAAAGGAGTAGAGGGAACATCATAATGAAGCTAATAACTATTTACTTGATTGTTTTTTAATATTTTTGAATGCGTACTGTGCGTAATATTTTAACTGTTTCACAACATTTTTGTGAAGATATTTGTTTATAATTGCATATTTATATCATCTGCCACACTCAACTTCCTGAAAGGAGACATAATTTTCCAATGTTTTTCTCATTTCTGTTTTTTTTTTCTATCAATTTACATTTTCTATTTTGATGTACTTATTTTGTACCAATAAGAGGCAAAGATTATGGACATATTCCTTTAGCCAGACTAATTCTTTGACATTTTAAAATGAGTTAAGAAGAATATAGTTTATTTCTATATTTCTTTTTTAAAAGTCTTTTGTACCAATAGTTTATATGAGAAATTCTATAGCTCTCTTCTGTACAATAATAATATCTCTTATGCTCTATTAAAGGGCAGTAGTAGCCCAGAGAATACTAACCAGAGAAGAGAGAGTCTTTGCTTAAACTCTCATCTGCAACTAATAGTTCAGGACAGCAGGAACTCCCTTAACAGTACAGTGCTTCTGGGACTAAAACTGTTGCCTGAGACAGAAAGATAATTTATGCCTGTGAACAGCCACTGGGATGTTTCTAGCATATAAGTGATGGACAGTAATAACTGAGGATTTGTATCTGGAGCATTACCAGATCTCCACGGTTTGCAGGGTTTCAGGTGCTTTATACAGCCCGTCAGGGTAAAGTGATGTAAAGTAGGTCAGGTGCTAGGAGGAGGGAAGTGAGATGGGAAATCATCGGTTGGTACAGACATTAGCACATTGTGATCTCATCCGCTGCTGTGAAGCTGCAACACAGACTTGATAAAGTCTGCCAAAAATATTTTTCTTCATATACCTGTCAGTGACTCTGTCTCCTCCCTACAGTTGTTATGTCTGACTGCAACATGTTCTAAATAATAATGAGCCATGTGGGAATGTGGGAAAGTGTTAATGCCATTTGTATATGAATGCTAAGTAATACATTTTGTACAATTTTGTTTAAAATTGTATATTGATAAATATGAACTGCTACAATAATTATCTTTTGCAATGGGGTGTACATACATGGCCAAACACCACGTATAAAATGAAAATATTCCATCCAGAAAAGGTATGTATTGAGTAAGAAAATCTGTCCAATTCCTTTTTTTGTTGTGTAATTTTATGTAGCTTATGAGACCATTCTGCTGGCTTTCAGTACTCATTCTGAATTCTTAATAAAGATGGGGATAAAAATTCTAAATAAGATTTGATGCGATATTTTTAGAGTTAATGCTAATTTTCATGCTCCTTTTATATGGATTCTCCATTTTTTTCAATCTTGAATCACAAATTAATCTATTTGCTTTTAGTTTTCTTTAAAGACATCTGTGTGTGCACACAAACTCATACAGCTGCATACATTCATCTTCAAACACAAATTCCACACAGCAGGTGTGATAGAAGCATCCCTATATATGGAATAATTCTTGTAAGGAATAAAGGACTATGGCAAGTAAGTTGATAAATGCAATTCCACCTCAGAACTCCTCTGCAATTATTTTCTAAATGACTCCTACACTGGTTATTTAAGAGCCATCTTCCTCAAACTTAACCTGACAAGCCATATTGACATTGTTTAGGTACTGAAATATTCATGTTCTTTTCTTTTCCTTTTCTTTTACCTCAATATTAAAGAAACACTTCATTAAGGTGTTCTAAGACCTTATTAGTCTTAGAGAGTGTGGAAGTCTGTGTATGCAGAGAAATATCTCCACATGTCCCTGCTTCTGACTGTTTTCAAATAGATGGAGGTCCGTGGAAAAATGACACTTTATAATAAAGACTATTAAAGATATTTATCTGTCTTTTGCAAGATCTGCTGTTCAGATTTGTTGTTACAAGATCATTACAAACAGTCAGCTGCTGTCCCACACATGGTCTATCTTATCCGAATTCTTCTTCATCTCCTTCTGCTGTATATTTCACGAAATTAGGATTTTTACTAAGAATTTTAGTATGTTAGTGTTTACATATATGACATATGAGACATACAGAAAAGCAAGAATGGAAACAAAAGTAAATTTACCTTCAGGACAATGGCAGGCATACAACCGACTTGAATTTAGGTAGTTTTACATTTTTAAAATTAATTGTCCTTCCCAGAGTGATCCTTTCAAGCTCCTCCACCAGATGTACAGAGGAAGATATTCAGTGTAACAAATAAAAGTGTTATTTTACACAAAGAGACGGATGCTTTCCAGATGAGTAAACCCGTCCACTCCACTGAAAGATTAGTAGTGCCGTGATGAAGATATCAGGGAATAGTCTAGAAACCCCTCCTGAAGCTGCCAAAAAAATGCCCTCCAGGGAAAGAAAGATGGCGGTTAGAAAGGAAAACATACTCATCTGTATGTACCTCCAATATTCATCCATATTCAGAAAATGGAAATGTTTATTGAAAAAGGGGTTTATTCCTAGACTATCTCTTGGCAATTCTCAGACCAGCAGGCCACTGCCTTATATGAGATAGCTGCTGTCTAAATCACTGGAGAAGATGGCGGCAGAACGATCCCCTTTCTGTCCTTTGCCATTCCCAGACGTGTTACTGAACATGCGAATACGTGAGAGCAATATTCACTCTTTCTCTTTCCCTGCCTCTTGCTTCTAAGGTTTTATTGCCAGATTCAACAGGAAGGGAGAAGAGCATCTCACCCAATGAAGATCAACACCAAGATTGGTTTCTAACAAGTGGGACATGTGAACTAAATCTCTTTGGGCACTTTCATCTCCTAGGTGTCTGCTATACAAAACAGGTCACTGACATTTTAAAACAAGACTGAGGTCTGCTCTGTTTTAGTAAAGAAACTATCTCTCTTTTGGTGTGGGTTTTGAATGCCAAATCCCAAGGGATAAGGTGTCTTTTCATAGCTTTCATTAGAGCTCCAAAATCCTAGAATGGCACAGAATTTCAAACATTCCTGTAGTCCTTGTTGGATCCATCTTTAAAGCTGCAAACTTAGTCTATTGTTAACCTATGGTCAATGTAAGGTAACCTGCACTTTAATACATCAGTGGCTGGGGAAGAAAATGGTGGTGCTGGGCTCTCCCTTGGGCCCAGGGTGAGATGAAGTCCTGCGCAGGGGTTCTAGTTCCCCCTCAGATGCAACACAGGCAGCTAGAGCATCCTACTGAAAAGGGGTGAGCCTTTATTTCACTTCAGGTCATTGAGCCACTGTTTTTACCATTTGTTCCCGACTGAGATGTTTTTCATGTATTTAATGTCCAGAAGTCAGCATGCTGAAGCATGAGGCATCCCACTTCCTACGTATATCTCTGAGACAAAGTTGTCCAAAGCAAGAAGCTGTGTGATATGATCTTCAACTAGACAAGCCAAAATAACTGTGCCAATAATTGTCTATAGCCAAAATCATCTTTTAAATACCATTTATAATAGTTCCTTCAATACAGGATGTGAAATATCATTGGCTCTGCTAGTCTGGGTATCCTACTGTTCCGAATTTCATTAAACCCTTAATAATCCTTTAAAATGAGCAATGATTAATTTATTAATTTGTAAGCCTTGTTGTTGAATGGAGTGATAGACATCATGTTCTTTCACTGTTAACAAGTGCTAATTCTTGGGCATTGTGACAAGTTTCATTTGTCAGCATTCCTGCAATTTTCTACAGAGTTACCACTCTTTCTGTCAGGGTATCCGCATTTGGACTAAGCAATGTTGCCAAAGAAATCCCACGCAGTTTTTCACAACTTCTTAATAAAATAGCCTGTGTTAATACTTTGTGCTATCAAGGTGTATAAACATGATTCAGCATTGTATTTGAAAGAAAAGAGAGGTAAGCAAATTTACAGATGGACATCTACCTAATAGCATATGTCTCAATTTTTTGGAAAGCCATTACAATTGTTTCCTGAAACAGAAGTCATGACTTGATGAACCAGAGAAGAAAATTGTTTGCCAGGGAAACAAATACATGCTATTATTTTTTCATGAGTAAATTCTGCAGTGAAATTAGACAAAAGATTCAAAGAAAGAACATTCATTTCCCTCTCCCCAGTCTCTTTAACTAATACTTAGAGATGCAATCTCATCTAAAGATAACTGTGCTGTTGATTGTATCATTTCATATTTAATTTATTCAGCAGAATGTCACAAAAATTACATAAAACCAAGACCTACACAAACATCCTCTCCCCCCACAGCATGCAGCCCCACCCAAAAAAAAAAAAAAAAAAAAAAGAAAACGACACAGAAAAGAAAAGACTCATAGGACAGTTTTCTGGAGGAAAAGCTCTAGCTCTCCAGCTGGCTCTGCCCATGCCTTGGCTTGACTTTCAGCAGCGCACCTGGCTGCTTCAACACTTGCAGATAAATTGCAGCCTGTTGCTCCTCTCATTCATCTGCTACTCTTTTAGTGTGCAGAAGTCACTCAAGCCTGGTGAAACGAAGAGGCCTGCATGAGAAGACTGCTACAGACATATTAATATGTCTACATGAGTCTCTCTCCTCAGGGGTGGAGAGAAGGTACTATTACCAGTGGCTCTTCTTCAGCAAACACTTCAGTGAGTTTGCAAAGCAGAGCAGAAGAGTGATGTACTAAACAGCTGGGCAGAACACCAAAAATATGGTCTAGGAAGAAAGAGTTTTAATCTGTAGGTACCACTATGGAAGCGCTTTAAGATGTCACACCCAACATGGTGATTTGTTTCTGGAATCAAAAAGGAAAATAGAAACAACAAAGTAGGGTGTACTTTCCTGCATACCCACCTGAATCTTTTCCTGCAACTGGAGTATTTGTAACTCATTGCTGCAGCATGAAATACCTGGTGCCAAATAACATGTGTACTTCTGGCTTTCATCATGTCTTGAGTTCATCTCTTGAGGATTGATTGCAAGCTGCTGCTTCTCTGATTAACTCTGTAAGCTTGGTAGGGCCATGACAATTTCTCAGGTTTGGTGAACTGAGAAGCTTCAGTCATATATGTTTCTCTCCTTTACCTGGCAAGCTTTTTTCATGAAACATTTAATTTCCTCAGAAATCTCTGCTCCTGGCTGATATTGGCTAAGATCTCTCAAAGTTAAGGGAGGAAAGAAAGATTTATATAAGTATAGTTATTGATCAAAGGCATGACGGTATAAGCTTGAATTTCTTGAGGAGCCAGGCTAAAAGCTATATGATGGCAAGGGTTCTGAGCTTAAAAATTATTGTTGTTTTTGATAACAGCTATAATGACTAAAATTTCTTTAATTTCTGATTTGCCATGTCCCAGCTGGGCTGTACCTTTGAAGTTGTTCTCCCTAAACATATGTCAATATTTCTTCTGAAATCATAAGGCTTGTTACTGTGCTTCTGTACAAACAGGATCTTGCTGGTCTGACTCACAGCTATTTGACATTAATGTTTTTCCTGTAACTTTTTATAACTTCATTTGAAATTCTCAAATCACTTCATTGACTTCACTTCATAGATAAAACTTAACAGCCTTTTGAAGTAAGTACTGTACTTGCAGTTTTGAAATGAAAAGACAAAAGGAAAAGTAAAGCCATCATCGGAAATTCTGTTCTGGTTATATTTGAGCTGGAGCAAACGATTGCCTGTTGCCTGCCCACGATTACCCAGATCTCAGATCTGCCAACAAAACTGCACAAGTAGCGCCTAACCTAGTTCTGTCAGAGTAATCACAGCTACCTTACACACTTACAATAATAGGGCTTCCTAACCCACATTATTTTGATGGGACTGGATTTATGGCATAATTACATGGACAGTTATACCAGAATAGCTGAGGGGAAGGTAACCTCTGGCAGGGAGTCAATGTTAAACTCTTGTAGGTGGAAAGGGAATGTTAGCATCTTAAATTGCTTGAGTTGCAATGGATCGGTGTGTCTGACCACAGCCTCATCTCCCTGAGAGCAATAATCCACAAGGCCATGATTTAGCTACACTGATAGATTAATTGGGTGCACTGTTCATTTGATATACATAAATATGCCTTTCAAGTGCCTTTTTACATTTTGTGAGAGAGCTGACGCACTTAAATGGACAATCTTTTCTTTAATTGAAGCCATGTCTGGAAAGGAAGGAGGGATCACAGAATCACAGACTGGTAGGGGTTGGAAGAGGCCTCTGGAAATGATCTAGTCCAACCCCCCCTGCCAAAGCAGGTTCACCTACAGCAGGTTACACAGGACTGCATCCAGGCAGGTTTTGAATATCTCCAGGGAATGGGACTCTACAACCCCCCTGGGCAGCCTGTTCCAGTGCTTTGTTACCCTCAGAGTAAAAAGTTTTTCCTCATGTTCAGGCAGAACTTCCTGTGCTCCAGTTTGTGCCCGTTGCCCCTTGTTCTGTCCCTGGGAACCACTGAGAAGAGCCTGGCCCCATCCTCTTGACACCTTTAGATATTTATAAGTGTTGATAAGGCCCTCTCTCAGTCTTCTCTTCTCCAGGGTAAAGAGTCCCAGGTCTCTCAGCCTTTCCTCATAGGAGAGATGCTCCAGCCCCCTAATCATCCTAGTAGCCCTCCGCTGGACTCTCTCCAGTAGTTCCCTGTTCCTCTTGAACTGAGGGGCCCATATTCTGAAGGGTCTACTAGAATTTCTAGCATCTCTAGAAATCTTGTTCCCCCAAAGCTGATGAGTATTGTGGAATGAAAAAGGAAGCCATGACTGCTATCAGTTTTAGTTTGAATAATTGCTTCAAAAAATGATTGCAAAGTCATCATAAAATCTTTTTCATAGCAGAGAGCATAGCACACAAATAAACATAATAACTGCTACTGCTTTAAGCTGCTAATCAACATAAATTCCCAGAGTAACACAATTAGAATCTGTCATGACATGAGACTGGTTAGCACAATCTGGCATTTATAAGAATAATCATTTAGTTATCTTTGTGTTTCACTATAAATGCTGCCAAGTTCAGGCCATGTTGTGATCCAGTTAGTCATGCTGATTAGTACTATTCTGTGAGCATAATGCCATTGATTAACTAGGATGACTCACTGAATAAGATCCTATTCAATATAAGTAGCAAAGCAGAATCTGACCCTTTGGAAAAAAAGTGTTCTATTGAGAGAGCTCATAGGGACATCCTCTTTGGGAATTATACGATCAAGTTCATGCTGACCTGCCATCCACCTGCATTGGCTGTATAAAAGTGATATAACTTTGTTTAATTTTTTTTCAATTTAATGTCTGAACCTTAGAGAAAGAGAAACTGCAGATAAAACCAACCTTATTGAGTATTTCAATAAAATAAGCATAAATCAATATATAAACATATAAGTACAATATTGAAACAAACAAACCAATCAAAACTCAGTACAAGCCAGAAAACTAAGAGTTAATATTCATCTATTGAGTGTTTAAAGGATGATATATTCACAAAAGAATTGGTTTAAAAGAAATAATTGATTATGTGAACCCATAAATTAAATGAGAAATCCCCATTTTAAAAAAGCTCACTTTATTTACAGGTTTTGTTATACGATATGAATATTCACTGAGCCCTAAAATGCTACACTTCAAGAAACTGCTTATTTCTTTGTCTATTTGCTTCCGAATGAAAATCTGACATACATAGTGAAATACTTGTTTAAAACATCAATTTATTTGCTGTACAGGCTTCCTTGTGCTTATCTCTCTCTAATTATTCTTCTGCTGAAGTTGCTGCATTATTATAATAGAAACCCCATTAGTTACTTGTGTAGTATTATCTTCCTGTAATCTGTTTCCTCCTGAGTTACTGTATACATTATACTTTATTTCTCTGCTGCACTCACAATAGGTTTTTCTTGCAGTACTTCATAGGCTGAAGATACATAATATTATTATTTTACTGAACACTATCATACTTCAGCGATGAATAACAAGACAGTATCTGGCTCCTCAGTACATCAGCTTGACATTTTTTCTATATGCTGGCAATCCAGCAATGTGCTGAGATTAGATCTAACTGTAGAGATGTACCCAAGATCTTCTACCATTGACGTGCAGATTGCCAGCGAGGCCTTCCGTGGTGGGTTCTTGTGTGTGTGAGTGTGTGTGTCTGCATCAGCACACAGGATTCCACAGCCTAATCCCTCAAGCCCTAGAGCTGCAGTTGTGCCCTGTTGGGATCACGCAGTAGCCTTGCTTTCACTGATTAACTAAAGGACATCTCCCTTAGCAAGAATTAGCAAAAATAATACTAGTGCTATTTTCTAGTACTTTTTTCACATCAACTGAAGTCAATATGAAGTTCTGTTTAGCTTCTGCCCTGCCATGTTAGTTGTATATTCACACCTGAGTTACTGTTCATGCAACCAGCCTTCACATGCAGAGAACTGCAGCATTCCCATCACAGATGACAACCCTACTGTTTGCGAGTGGCATGCCACAAACTAGAAAGCATCAAAACTTCAGAAGTGCTGCAAACATGTGAGGCATTACCCAAAGCTTGTTTCCTGGACAGTTATGTCATCCTTAAAGTTGGCAGCACGATGTCACTGTGTAATGGGTTTGCACAGCAAGGTTTTGGTAGCAGGGGTGGTTTCTGTGAGAAATTGCTAGAAGTTTCCCCCATGTCCAATACAGCCAATGCCAGCCAGCTCCAAGATTGATCCGCTGCTGGCCAGGGCCAAGCCCATCAGCCACAGTGGTAGCACCTCTGTGATAACGTGTTTAAGAAAGGGAAAAATATTATTGTGCAGCAGCTATTGCAGCTGAAGAGAAGAGTGAGAATATGTGAGAGAAACAACTCTGCAGGCACAAAGGTCAGTGAAGAAGGAGGAGGAGGACATGCTCCAGGCATCAGAGCAGAGATTCCCCTGCAACCTGTGGTGAAGACCACGGTGAGGCAGGCTGGCCCCTGCAGACCATGGAGGTGGAGCAGATATCCACCTGCAGCCCTTGGAGGACCCCACACTGGAGCAGGTGGATGCCTAAAGGAGGGTGTGACCCCGTGGGAAGCCTGCACTGGAGCAGGCTCCTGCCAGGACCTGTGGATCCATGGAGAGAGGAGCTCATGCTGGATCAGGTTTGCTTGCAGGACTTGTGACCCCGTGGGGGACCCACACTGGAGCAGTCTGTTCCTGAAGGACTGCACCCTGTGGAAGGTACCCACACTGGTGCAGTTTGTGAAGACCTGTAGCCCATGGGAAGGACTCACACTGCAGAACTCACGGAGGACTTTCTGCCAGGAGAGGGATCCCACGCCAGAGCAGGGGAAGTGTGTGAGAAGTCCTCCCCTGAGGAGGAAGGAATGGCAGAACCAACATGTGATGAACTGACCGTAACCTCCATTCCCCATCCCACTGCACTGCTTGGGCAGGGAGGAGGGAGAGAAATCAAGAATAAAGTTAAGCCCAGTAAGAAGGCAAGGGTGGGGGGAAGATGTTTTAAAGATTGATGCTTATTTCACATTACTCTTCTCTGATTCAATTGGTAATAAATTAAATTAATTTTCCTGAATTCAGTGTGTTTTGCCTGTGATGGCAACTGATCTCCCTGTCCTTATCTTGACCCACGAGCCTGTTGTTACATTTTCTCTCCCCTGTCCATCTGAGGAGGGGGAGTGATAGAGGAGCTTTGGTGGGCACCTGGCATCCAGTCAAGGTCAATCTACCACACACTGCCATTCATAAGGGCAAACTGTCAAATGCTTCTGGCTGACCAAGTTGCAGGGCTTTTCCTGGAGCAAGGTCTTGGCAGTCCCAGGGTGTGCTGGAGCAGAGCTCAACCATTGTTGTTTCTGCTCTGCTACAGATCTTTTGACCTGCTGTTCAGATTTCTACCAGGGCCAGGAGGTTTTGGATTGTGACTTCACAAAGAGTTCGTTGTGTTTGCCTCTCTCATCATATCTGGATAAAATTTGGAAATAGACAGTATCGAAGATCAGTGTGTTTAAACAAGTGTGGAAGATTAATAATATGCACTGCCAGCAAACACCATGAGACCTGCTGACTGATATTTAATAGTATGAGTTCCATGTTGTTCATACAAGAGATATAAGTTCAAAGGAGAGCCTGTCTATTGTATTTGGATGACAATCTCTTCCACTAAAATGTGGGGACAAAAATACGGGCCTGTCTCAGTTTTGGATTTCAGTTCACACTGCTGCATGTGGGTGATGGTGCCTATCATTTGCATATGAGCTGGGCTATTGGAAAGCTGACTTAGGCAAATGTATCTCCACCACTGCAGAAAAGCATGGTCATAAACTTAGCTCATGAGACTAGGGTGCAGCTATCCACAGTATTTCAAAGTTGTCTTGAGGATGTCTTTTGTTATAAAGGAACTTTTGGGGTTTTAGAAGGAAAGATTGAAAGAAAACATAGAGTTGTAAGTAACTTTCCTTATGTTGTGATGTTTTAAACAGAGTAGGGATATGTTTCTCCAACTTTATCAAGGTGACATAGCAAGTTAGCAATTGAGTCAAAACTAATTCTCCATTATTTGGCTAAGAGTTCTGTCTCTTCATAGATTAACATTAGACTACCAAATTACAGTCAGAGAATATGAAAAAGAAAGACTCTTATTCTATCTTGAATTTATTCATTACATAGCAAGACATTTCTTCTAGTGATAATGATTAGTTTTCAAGATGTAAAGCGTATGCATTTCAAAGACAATTAATTTTGATTCAGTACTGCTCAACTAGGTAAAGTGAAGGATATGTGCTGCAGAGTGGATTTTTTATTTTATGGAAAAGTTTAACTCCAAAGGGTTTTATTTGGCTTCAATAGTCTAAGATCATCAATGTCACTTCAAGGAGACTGAACATACATCTGACTTTGAGACATCCAAATAGAATTAGAGAATTTTCAGCCGCTTTGCTGGCTATTAAAGACAGATGTCTTCTCTTTGCTTTACCACTCCAGATCATGGATAAGAAAAATAATAATTAAAAAATCCTCAAAATATTGTTTCAAGTTTTTAAAACTATATAAAGGACCATTTCTGCCCTCTCAAATGTTAAAAATTCTTAAATGGAATGTATTTTAAGAGGAAAATTATCCTATATTCTAGACAGACACAGATATTGGAAAAAAATGTGATTTTTTTATTAATTTGAACAAAGAGTTCTATTAGTTCATCATAGAGTTCTTTGGAAAGATGATTCAGCTGTCCAAAATTAGAAACAGTTAACTACTGAAGTATATTCAGTAAAAATCAGGTCCACAGAATTCTACATTTCAGCCATTCTCACTCGTGACACAGAGTTACATCTTTGGAAGACTGAAAGAATATTCTCCCCTCCCAAGTGTCTCCCACTTGGATTAACATTTAGCAATGGGGAGCAAAACCTTTAATATCCACCTATGGTGCCTGTATATAGCTGTTTAGGGTGGACGTGGAAATCGTGTAGGATTTCCAACACTAGCCTAATTATCAAAGCAGCAATCTGATAAAATCTAGTCCTCTGCTTAAAAGATAAAGCCTACTCCCCTATGTCCAATTATTCAGATAGTTTTTCTGCGATTTTTATACCATCCTAACAACTAAAAACATAACCAGGTGTAATATTTCAGATTAAATAACACATTTTTACCACTCTGTATTTTCTCAACACAATTTACCTCAGAACACATACCCGGAAGATTTATAGAAAAAATGAGAGAGTGTGTGACATCTTAATTGCAATCAGGATATATCTTACGTCAAAGGTGGTGGGTTTAGGGCTGCAACATAAAGTTCTAGGCAAGTTGTGTAAATTTATGTTTTCCTCACACTTTAGTTCTTAAAACTGCTACTTTACTCCATTCTTGAAAATGTTTGCTGAAGTCTTAACTATGGAAATATTACATTAATTTATCTTAAAAATCTTTGAACAGCATTAAGTTTACTGAAAAATTATTAAACTCTGAGTGTATTTTGGTTGAATTAACCAACTGTTTGAATGTCTTGATTTAGATTAATTTTAATTTTATTTATGAATTCAGAAACACAACCAATGCCTGAAAATCGGTCACACTTCTATTTCCTTAAATATTTTTCTGTAGCTGAAACTAATACTTCTACTAGAAAGACTGTTATTTTAGAGATTGATGATATGAAAAAGCATAGCTAGAAGGAAATGTTAATCAAAAGGAAAGCACTGGTTTACAGCTAAGGCTATATGGTCTCTAAACATGTAATAAGGAGTCTAATTTAAAGGAAAAAACCCTCCAAGATTTTTGTAGTTTAACTTTTGAAAGGATTTATAGCTGCTCACATTTCAAAAAAAATCAAGACATTTCTGTGTATGCACTTAAATATAACTTTAGGAATTTAACTTTGCTCAGTCATATTTAAAATATTTCAAACTAAGGCTGTGATTTTTAACTCATATTTCAGTTTTCCAGACTGCAATTCCAGCTCCTTAGCCTTTAACAATGAAGTCCTACCAAAACATTAGCAAATCATGCTGCGGTTTGGATTTTTTGGGAGGTAACCTTGTTACTGAAATACCGGATCAGTAACTCTCTAAGACCAATTTGTAGGTTTTAGAAAGCAAAGCATTCTTTATCGCAGCGCTGGGCGCACAAGTGAATCATTTTGCAAAGGTGAGCGTGCCTTTTGGTTGCACGGTTACAGCCTTTATAGACCTTTCTCATTATACATTTATTATCTTTCCCCGAAAAGGCAGTGTTATTCTAATGATTTCCCAGAAATGTTTTACACAGGTTCTTTCCCACTTGAGCATGCACTGTCAAGCAGAACTAAATGGGTCGGTGCTCTTTTGAGGGTCTCTGGTGGTTGTCCGTAGTCTTCCCCACGATGTCCTCTAGTTGAATCCTCCTTCTTGGGCACAAGCCAGGGCCCCTTTTCTGATGCAACCTCTTGTTTGTTCTGCAACCATAACAATCAGTCATGTAGAAGTTTGCTAAGCATCTCCTTAACATCTAGCACGTGCAGATAGCTTTGCTTCCCTGATGTTGTCAGCAGGAGCAGGGACGTGATCATTCCTTTGTACTCAGCTTTGGTGAGGCCGCACCTTGAGTACTGTGTCCAGTTTTGGGCCCCTCTCTACAAGAGGGGCATTGAGGTGCTGGAGAGGGTACAGAGGGGGGCTACCAAGCTAGTAAAGGATTTGGAGCATGTCTCATAGGAGGAATGGCTGAGGGATCTGGGGCTGTTTAGCCTGGAGAAGAGAAGGCTGAGGGGAGACCTTACTGCTCTCTACAACTACCTGAAAGGAAGTTGTAGTAAGGCGGGGGTTGGTCTCTTCTCCCTAGTAACAAGCGATAAAACAAGGGGAAATGGCCTTAAGCTGCACCAGGGGAGGTTCAGGATGGATATAAGGAGGAATTGGAAGGGTTGTCAGGCATTGAGTCAGCTTGCCCAGTGAGGTGGTAGAGTCACTATCCCTGCAGGTGTTTAAGAGACGGGTAGATGTTGTACTCAGGGAGATGGTTTAGTGGTGTTGATAGAGCTAGAACAAAGGTTGGACTCAATAATCTTGAAGGTCTCTTCCAACCAGAACTGGTCTATGATTCTATGATTCTGTCTCTTTAATGTCTCCTTGATGACTCCTTAATATCTCCTTGATATGTGGAACTTTGTCTCCTTGATGTCTATCTGGTATGTATACCTTTGAGGGAGCTCCTGCTTTTCCTGGGTTCCTACAATTTCTATACATTCCTCTTTCATCAGCAAATAGGCTATGCAGTTTCACGACTCAAAGTTTAACATAGTTTCACAACCTGTAATTCAAATGTTAGCAAAACCAAAATTCGTACAAAAGTAGAAAACTTCACTTCATCAGTCTCAGTGATGGAAAATGAGAAACTGGACAGCAAAGGGAAAGTATAAGGATGCTTTGCAAACTGGACATAGAAATAGGTGTCCTTGCTGGATCTTCTTCCTATAGCTGCAAAAAAAGGGAATACATCGAAATTAAATTCAAGAGCAGGACTAGGAATTTACTGTCATAAAACAAAAACAAACAAAGAAAAAAACCCTAAACCTAACCAAACAAAAGAACCCCAACAATAACCCCAACCAGATTAATCAGAACTGTTGTAAGCCTTTGCAGCATACCTCTACACTTCAGCTTGAGGGTAGATCTTGGATGGGAATAAATGCTGACAAATTACCAAGCACTTTGAAGTCTTATGGTTCTGATTGCCACTCTTCCTGAAACTGCTGTCAAAAGTTTGTATCCAACCTTGACTACTACATCCAACTTGTAAATGGTTTATACTTTGCAAGTTGTGAGAAGTTAATTACTTTGACTGAAGATTATTTCCCAGTTCCAACAGAGGACTTGCAATAGCATTGCAATAGCATTTCTGGATAAGATCAAATTGCACACTGAGTAATCTAAATTCAGTAGTGTCTGAGCAGTATGATCTAGCTTGCTTTAATTAATTAACTCCTCAAAAATTGCACCATTGAACATCCAGTCGAGACAGCAATTAATGTCTACAACAAATTATGTCAACATTCTCTTATGTTTTATTCATATACAACTTCACATAATGTAATTAGAGATTAAGGGCTTCTAAGTCTGCTGTTATTTACACCCTGCACATTGCACACTTCATTGACTAATTTGAGCCAAAAAAATGAAGATATAAGACTTTCTTATTTCAGTTACCTGACGCTGATGTTCTGCTGCCTACAGCTTACGTGTTCATATGGGATGAACTGTCAGACACCCTGCAGCATGGTATGGCATGCTGAGTAAAAATCAGAGAAAACACAAGAAAGGTTAACTTGCTGTGAAATAGCAACACACCAGCATTTATAAACAAGAAATATTCAATGAAAAAACATATGAGAGAAAATTAAGAGCTTCCCATTTTTAAATTGGAATTATGACATGCAATTCAGATTTCCAGTTTTACTTCGCGTTGTGATCTTTGCCATTTGAACCTAATCACTGAACTGACTGTTTCATATGCTAAGCAAGTAGCCAAAATGGAGATTTCAGCTAACAGCTTGACATATTTTGCTATCCGTTTAACTATTGCTGACAATTCATGATTGGTAATAATCATTATTAATATGAATATTACAGCAGTTCCTATAAGCTTCACCCAAAATTTCAATTACAGGAAAGAACTGTAACAGCACAGTGTCAAATCCAATCCTTTTCCCAAGGCTTGGAGGATAACTGGTCAAGACCTTTTAAGCAAATAAGTAGTATTTCTGTGATGAAGAATACACTTACTAAATGTATTAAATAATTTGCCAAAGGTCATACTGTTAACTCACACATTCTTCTTGATCACTTAGGTGAAAAATAGCATGTTTTACAGTGCTCTCAAGTACAAGTCATGTTTGTCAAGCACCCTAACTATCAACATGAGAAATCCTGACTGTTTGCATTTGTATTTCTGTTTTTCATGGGTCGGTAAGTATGGCAAGTGAGCATTAGCCAAACAAAACAGGATATTCTAAACCTATATCAGAGGAAAAAATTACAACATATATTCAGGGAGACCTTATTGCCACCCTTCAATACTTAAAGGGGGCTTATAAGAAAGATGGAGACAAACTTTTTATCAGGTCCTGTTGCGATAGGGTGACGGTTTTATACTATAAGACAAGGTATTTAGACTAGATATAAGAAAGACTTTTTTTACAATGAGGGTGGTGAAACAGTGGAACAGGTTGCCCAGAGAGGTGGTAGAGGGCCCACCCCTGGAAACATTCAAGGTCAGGTTGGACAACTCTGAGCAACCTGATCTAGTTGAAGATGTGCCTGCTCATGGCAGAGGGGTTGGACTAGATGACTTTTAATGGTCCCTTCCAACTCATATCGTTCTATGATTCTATGTTACACATTATAAATTAGTCTAAGTTTTGATACGTTAATTTAGTTTGTACAGGATTACGGCATTAAGGACATTTAAGAGCTATTAAACTTGCATATCCTTGTTGATTGCTTTTGTACGTCTCCAGGTTTTTTAATCCTAATTGTGATATGGATTGTGATACACTTTTATCTAGACCGATGTTTCACATATACTTGATTACCATTGCCTTACTGATAGCCTTTTTAAGCCAGTGACTGTCTTTGCTGAATCTACACTTCTCTAGTGCGTCCCTGGTTCATAATGAGAGCCCTCTATCACTATGGTAAGACATGCAATAGATTACCATTCTGCTATGACTTTTCCTGTGTTCAAGATGTTATTCACTCTCCCTCTGAGTTCAACCAAGCTCAAAGAATTCTTTTCATACGTTAAAACTGGAGATACTGTAGATGCTTAGTATGAATTATGTGGGGATTTGTTAATCTTTCCTCCAACAGGCATCGTGTTGAAAGAAGGGCAGGCTGTGTGACAATCAGTAGTACAAGTACCATGATACCTTCGCAAGAAAAAGTCCTGGGTTGCTTTTGGACCTCACCAATGTATCACAAGTGGATGGGCTAAGGAGAAAACAAAGGAAAAGCATTTATTAACTACAAGATGAAAAGAAGGGGCAGATGAGAGTCTCCAAAATCAAAGATCTATGAAATCTGTAAACTGTGGAACCAGGAAAGGCTTGAGTCTTACAAAGTTGTACCTTAATTTGGACTCTCTAGTACCTATTAAAAGACAATTGCACTGAGGTCTGTCCTTTAATCAGGACTTTTATATGTTGCTCTGGTACGGCTTGTGTAGTGTCTACTAACAGGAACTAATGCAATACCGTTTCCCTTAGTGGGTGTACCACTGGTTTCTTTCCCCTGTACCCAGCTGGCTAGTTACAAGACCAAAGTCTCTTTGAAGTGTTTACTTTCTTTTAAATGTGATTGAGCTTAGCTAATGGATTCAAAATTTTATGGAGTCAGGGTAGGGATAGACAAATGCAGTGGTGCTCATAAGCACATATACAGGCTAATTAAAGAAACCATGTCATCTTAACAAACTGGGTAAACCCACAGAAAAAGTAGATCCAGTTAAGGACTCCTTTTAACTCAGATCAGTGATATAGTATCTCCCGTAGACTTTATTAATAAATTACACGTTTGATTAAATTATACTTAGTAATATTCTTGTACTATCCCAGTATTGAAGATGGAAATAGCAAATACAGAATCTCTTATAACTATTTTTGTAGCATGCAGGGAGTTTCTCATATGATTATACAAAGCTGGTTCTCAACAAATAACTCAACTCTAAAACTGAGTTATATTATTTTGCTGACTGGGAGATTCCCACCCTCTCCCATTAAAATTATATGTGGTTCTGTGGTGAATATTCAAAACTATTGTATCAAACGCTGCTATAACAGCTTTTAGTGGGTACTTGCTCAGTGTTCTTTTGAAAATGATGTCATGTACACCTCAAATAAAGAAGGAATTGAAAGTAAAAATTCTGGTAAGAATACTGAGAAAAACTTAATATCCTATAAACAGACACATGAAAATAACTTTACTGTAGACTCTTGTCTACAGTAGACTCTTTTGTCTCCATGTGTTCAACTGTTTAAATTTTTTTTCAAGATAATTAGTAATCTGATTTTTCTCCCAAATTCCCTCCCTGCCTTCTGTTGAAAAGGACTTCATCTTTGTAGTGACTTTCAAAGCCACAGGATATTTCTAAAGTAATTGAAATTTCTGGTTCTGCTGTTAAAATGAGAGAAAAAAAAATTCTGCTTGGGGTTTATGTCCTTTCTGCTCCATAAATCAACAGCCTGGACTTCTGTGATCTGAACAGGCTTTCCAAATCTCACAGACTATCCCACATTATGTAAATAATATTATAAAGTACAATGACCGCTACGGAAAAAAAGACAGAAATTTAACTGTTTGACTAATTGCACTTTCCAGATCTCCAGAGGGTTTCACAGGAGTTTCTGAGAGGTTTTAAACAGCAGCTAAAATCAAAGACACACCTCTATCTAATAGTGTGGATCACAGCAGAAAATCTGTTTACTTCATTTTCTCCAAAGTCATTTATTCATCAGTTTCCTCCCTGCAGGACAAAAGACATCCAGTAACAGAGGACTTCACTAATGCCTAGGCAATCTTTACACTGGTTATACTCTTCCTTGCATCATTTTAAGTTTGTGCTACAAAGGCAAATACAGATTATTTTGTCCCTCTTTACAGGAAGGGAATTTCATTTAGCGTAACTAACGCAGTTTCAGACTCGAAAGTGCTCCTTCTTGTTCTCCTTCAGTTCCACACTGCTCACCTTATTTTGCAGATTTATTGCAGTTTGGTGAATGGACCAATTTGGACCACAATGAGGCTTTTCCAATGAGAAGCGTATTGACTGTTGACTATAAGGTCAGGCTGTGTTTCTATTTGCATATCTAGTTTTTCTTGATAATATAATTTCTTTATAGATGTGCATTCACATTATGGTCTAGTATATCCCGTATATCTTCCAGACTTTTTGATATGAATCTTGCCTTTATTCAACTTTAGTAAAGCCTGCATACCAAATGGCAGTATCTTCACCCAACAACTAGTGTTCTTTTTTGGCTAAAAATTGCGGCTAATATAATTTTAACATGTCATAAAAGTGGGATGAACTTTCCTTAGCAAATTCCACAGCTAAACAATGAGGGAGAATGAGAATTTTAATAATGCCCTAGCTGTTTCTTCTGCATTTCTGTTTCTTTAATATAAATTTTAATAGCATTTGTTTTCCATGGAGCTAGACAGGTGAAATTTCTTTATTTAAGATCTCAGAACTGATTTACTAGCTTGTTGATGGATAGTGGTGACATCCTGTGACATGTTTGATTCTTTATAAATACTCATTATCCTGAAATCAATTCAAAAGATCCCCAGCCATCAAAAGTTTGCAATATTAGCCTAAGAGTTAAGGAAATACAAGAAATATGAGGTTAAAATGATAAATTTATTTGATTCACACAAGTATAGTCACAGCATATCAGTTAGTTTCCCTGCTTATAGACCTTATAGGAGAGAATTTTAGCCTGACATCTGAAGGTGATTAATGCAATGACACAGCAGAGTCTTAGAAGGAGTTGCTCTGGTATATCAGTTGTATCATGGAAGAAAGCACACATATATTTGAAGGAAAATTGGCTTGATGGGTGATGCAGGCTGGCATTTCCTGGCACACTCAACTTGATGACTCAGTAGTAAATAAAAGATGGGAGGTAGGATGGGTTTATAATTAAGGGCTTTAGAAGAGAAGACCAGAAGTTTATAATTACGTGTCTGAAGGTATCATTTGTTTCTTCTGAATACTAATGGAACTTTTAAATTTGCTTTCTACAAACAACAAGCTGGTGCAATTCCATTTCCAAACGTCTGCAGGATGCAAACAAACAAGAGTTGCAAGTACGGCCAAAGGAAATTTATTGAAAAGTGTGTGTTGCATAGAAATTTGTTGTACTACGCTTTCAGGCCTTCATTTGAACTTGTACTTTCAGTGTCTCTTTGAGTGTATCTCTTGCAATTTTATAGTTATTTCCTGGCTCTGCAGACTGTTTTTCTCCTAAAGTGAAGAATAGTAGATTCTGGACAACCTCATATTTTGTCACATTCTCCCTGCAGCCCTGAAGCATCTATACCCTATAATCCCTATAAACCCTTTTAGGTTGCTTCAAAGTAAATATTCTCTCTGTGTCATCTCCTCCAGTATAGCCCAGTCCAGCACAGAGGTTCAGACTTCTTTCTACTAGTATTCACACTTGAGTTTGAAATGAGACAAAGTTATTTTGGGGCTTTTCCTGAGGTAAATCAAATGTGGAAACAGGCGCTTGTGTATTAAGGGCTCGTGTTAAATGTGGATGACTGGATATCCTAAGGTATCTCAAATAGTATATGATCAATTGAACTCAGACTCTACTCAATGCAGACAATGAAGGATAAAGACTGATTAAAGTCACTGAAAGACAAGACATGTATCCACTCAGCTGAATTGCTGTTTAGACTCCAATGTCTGTATAGATGAGCTTTCTACCGGTTATAAGGGGGACTTTGAAGCAGAAACCTACAGTAGATAGGTTTCTTAGTCTTGAAAAGCATTCTGCCTGAGAAGCTATTTTAGAGTACTGAAAGCAAAACTAACCCTTCTTCCTATGTCTGCAACAGCCGCCTCCTGCCTTCCTTAGACCTTCCTGCCTGCATCCTTGGCCCTTTCAGTGCCAAAGCCCTGATACAACCAGGAAAGGTAGGTGCCCTTTTTCTCCTCAGAGTCCCTTTTGCTGCAATCCAGCATCCTTGCTTATAGCACGTCTTTCTTCCTTGTATTCTCACTGATACAAAACTGACCACCTAGAAAATTACTGTATTTTGATCATTGGGATAATTACAATGGTTTAAGAAACCCTGATAGGAACATGGATGTCTGATAAATACATTGTGAAATCCACGAAAAACAAAAACAGCATTTCCAACACGTGCTTAACATTCCTTGAGGTGGTTGATAATCTGATTTTTTCCAAAAAAAATTTCCAAATTAAATCTCCCACCTTCTGTCAAACAGAACTTAATCTTTACAGTGACTTTCAAAGCTGCAGGGCAGTCTTCGTAAATGAATTTCCTTGTTACATGATAAAAATTACACTGCAGTTCTAAAACCTAATTTAGGGTGTATGGACTTTCAGCTCCATAAATCATCAGCATGTCCTTCAGCTGAAGTGTGTTCACCACTTCTCACAGTCTGTAATATATTACATAACTATATAAAATACAAGGTGCAGTAACAGACTCTCTTAAAAATCAAATTCAAGAGTGAGCTTATATATATAGATATAAAAATCCATTTTATTGGGATAATACTATGATATAAAACTTGAAATTGAATTAAAATGACTTATGCTTTCAGATCCTCTTTAGAGGTTGAGTTCGGTTAACACAAGAGAGACTTTTTAACCTATGTAATGCCACAGTACATGAATAGACACCTTTGAAATAGCTTTCATTTAGCTCTTGCTGATTACAAAGACTTATTGTCCTTTGTCTACCTCATTATTCCCTTTCAAAACTGGTGTACAACAGAAACAAAAGTACTAATCATTTATCGTGATTTATAAATATTAACATCCTTGTACTGGATTTCTTTCACAAAGGGCAAAAGCTAGCTTTGGAGAAGTCCTTTTCTTCAGAGTTTTATCATTGAGGTATCAAGACATTAACAGCCAGTTTGAGAGATGTGTATCTGGCTAAACAATGTGCACTGTGCAAGGTGCATGGTAGTGAGATGGCTCCAACTCATTATCTATCTAGTAAAACAACATGTTTGTTCTTAAAGATGCGCTTCTTTCTTAGCTTCTCATTGGTTTGTGCAATGTAACTATTAGAAAAAATGGGAAGTCCTGACTTGCAGTCTGAAAATCATGTTGAATATCTGCTTTTGTTCGCTACCATTTCTTTACAGCAACTATTTCTTTGTTCTTGTCTTTATCCTTCCATGCTACGGAGTCAATCTTTCACGATTTCTTTCAATCCTTGTTATTCTTAGCTTAGTGCTTTCTCCATTTTGATATTTTTTTTGTAAGTCTGCTGGAATTACTTGCTTTAATTTGTAAATGTTCGTAAGTATTTCTGTCCAAAAGGTGATGAAAAGTTAAGTTCTGCAGGTACACAACTGGCAGTTCTAAGCTGCAAGCAGAATTCATCTGCCTAGGACCCTGCATTCTGCTAGATGAAGATTATCTCTGCTGTTATTTGGAGCAATGCCTGAGTGTATTTGGAATATGTTCAGGGTCTTAAATGAGAACATGCATCTTGAAATTAGATAAAAACTAGTCAGTAAGCTTTGAGATGCCTGCCAGATGGAGCAATCACAATGGCTGAGGGGCAATATCTATTCAATGTAGCAATAAAAACTGGTAAGAAAATTAGTGCACCTGCAAAATGCAGATACCACTAAAATAAGCCAATTAAGCCTTGGTATAGTGTAGACACACCAGGCCAAGGATCACCATGGAGTGATAAGCCGTGTGGAGACATACATGGCTTATTACCTCACCAAATATAGTTATCTCAAATCCAGAGGCAAGTTAGACTCTCTGCATGCCACCATGGTGTGTGCAAGCACTGGGTTGTCTGCAGTCCAGTGTAGTATAGACATACCTAATGCATGTTTAGGCTGCTTCTGTTTACACTCTTTCTTTTACATAAGTAAGCACTACTTTGTTTTTTTTTTTTGGTTATTGCATTTAATGGCTTGTCATAACTCCAAGAGGGAATTCTACTACAAGATCCAAATCCAAGCATATATTTTGAGAAAATATAGTCTATGAAATACATCTAAAAATGAAAGAAATTTAAAATCACTGCTCTGATATAAGAGGAGGCCTTCTGTTTTAAATAAGTACTTGTAGGGAGACTGAAGGAAGGGTCTCTAGTGCTATTTGCTATATAGTCTAACTGCAAAATTAGGGTACTTGGAGTAGATGCCTTGTCTCTTCAAGCCACTGAGTTACTTATTTTTTTTTATGTTAAACACCTATATTGCAATGGTCTGCATGTAAAATTTTTCCTATATATGTGTTCTTGATTAATATCCCTGTCTCAATCTCCTGTTACTTCTATGTGCTAAGATGGGAGTGTAATGTAATTTAGCCATTGAAATTTCCTTTGCAGTCAGTGGAGGGAGACAAGTACCTTTGAAGGGCATTTCACCCCATTTCCAGAATCAGAATCCCACTCTGCAATTCAGAGACATAGGATGGAGTTCCTTTGATCAGAAGTTGGCATCTATCTTGTACGTAGAATCACATACCCATGTGTGATCTAGTTGTTCGAATTCTCTGCATTGTCTGTAGTAAAGAATAGGTACTTCCATTCATCCCAAAGTAGATTACAAATAGGACAGATGAGCTGGGTGTTAAAGATACCTTTCCTCTCACCTGACTGTTAAGACAGATGCTGAGCACCTGCCTTAGGTGTAGACCTTCTATCTTGATTACTGAGATTGCTTCATCTCTTAACCGAGCCTAAACTCTTATCCTTACATTTCAGTTAAGCTAAATCCAAAATGTAGGTGAGACGAATCCAGGCTTGTGTGCTTCTCCATCCATGCCTCATATTTACAGATGCTTATCTACTTAATTGCTTGCCTCTAGTTCCTGTAGAGCACCTATTTGAGTCTTATGTTGAAATACTGTGATCATATTAGAAGCTCCAAAAATACAGATGTTTCAAATAATTTCTAGCTATGAATGTAGATTATAAAGTACTTTACACAGGGATCTTTCTCCTTTCTTTTTACCTAAAAGTTCTAGTGGCCAGTTGCGCTTCATCCTCCCTGCTCGAAAGAGAACACATTTGCAGAACATTTTCACACCTTTCCGTCTTCCTGAAATATTTGTGTGATATATGTATTCCTTCTGAACTGTATAACACTACAGAAAAATCATGGCTGTCTTTTGTCTCTCTTAGATGGTGTTAATTAATGAATGTCACATGGTTCTCCAATGTGTCTTACATCACTACTGTCTTTTTTGGTTCCCTTGTAATGTTTGTACAGCATCTAAACAATGAAATAAAAGTCAGTACATCCAGTAATGGATCACCGAATGTAAGAGGGGAAGGGTGTTTTGTGGCAGCAGAAGTTGTGTTTTATTGCAGCAGCTCTGCTTTATACTACAGCCCCATCTGCCTATGCTGGACCTTTGGATGACATCTGACAGTGCAAACTAAAACAATGCTCATTCAGAAAACACTTCAACAGATCAGCTAAATAATCAGACCCAAACCAGATGGTGCTGTGAAAAGTAAGTATCCTTTTCTCTACCAGTTTGTGAATAACTATTCTTATAATGATGACAAAAAATTGCATACAATTTTTTTGTAGTATTAGAAGCAAACTCTTCCACTGACAGGTGAGGGAATAGGTCACTTTACCTTTTTTGAAATTAAGTATGGTTTGTTCAGACTGTCTTCATTAAATCACTTTTCCATGAAATAATATTTTAAGTATAAGATACTAATGTCGATATTAGGAAACTTTTTTTTTTATTATTTAAGATTATCAATGTAGAAATGCCCTCTGCATGTTCACATATGTACATCTGCTATTGTGATAACTAAGACTTTTTTCATTTAGTATACACAAACAGCTACAGTGTTTATATTCTGAGATATGAATATTTCAGATTCTTTGTATAGAGGATTTAATTGATCTCCCAGTGCAAATTAGCAAAGCCAATTAGTTTTCCCAAGTGTGTAGAAACCACAGAACCACCTGCGCTAAGTAACTGTGGGTTGATTTACCGGGCTATCTTTTTGCTCTTCTATTTCTTGTACTTAGTGAGTTTTGGATTTTGCAATTCTCCACATCTTCATTGTCTGTCAATTTCTCATAGAGAAGTGGTAATTATTAAGCACCAAATATGTTTAGGCCTTTTTATGTGATAATTAGATATAAAGTTAGCATATGCTCTACAATCTAATAATAGTGGTAGAGATATTTTTCCTAAATTTTTCTTGATAGATCAGTCCGCTAAATAGAGAAATAAGTATCTCCTCATGCTTATTTACTGTCAAGTAACAGAACACTTTACAAAGTTGAGCTATGAGATATAGTTTGATTATTTTGGAGTATTATTACTTTTAGACTTAACAATTTGGCGCTGCTAAAACACGATGATCGTTTCCAACCTTCTTGTCAGGAGTTCAAGACAGGTATGAAATTTAAGGCCTAATTTTGTTCTTCCCCTGCACTGGCATAAATCAGGAAGAATGCTGTTTCATTCAGTGGAGTCACATCAGTGTAAAATTGAATGTTGGTCCTGATACCAACTGTCACTTCAAAAACACTACCAATGACACTGCTTTATTATTATTGTTGCACTTGGTATTGGTATTCTGGTATTTCCCCAAAATACAATGACAGGATTGACATACTACTGTAGAAAACACATACTGGTAGCACACCATTATCCTAATGTTTTGGAAAATGTATTGTGTCCCGTCAGTAATGCTTTGGTTGTCTGCCTCGCCATTCTGGTTCTGTGGAACAGTTCATGGGCAGTACATTACTTAAATAGACAACACTTTAACAAGATTGAGATCCTAATATATGATCAGATACCACATGAGAACATAGAGGGAGGAGGGAAAAAACAGGCAAGTATGGCAGTAATGTGGTCTTCTTGTACGGTTTAGTAGTGAGAATGACTTGGTCATTCTGAAAAATTGAAGATTTCTGATGTAAATAAATCGTTATCAGCAGTCTCAATCTGCATTCTACTCGCTTTACTAATTACTAGAAGGGAAAGTGTGCGAGTGTGTGTGTCAAAGGGTTTTGGTTTCTTTACCAATGGAAAAGGAAGAGGTTCATGTCTTCTGCTTGTCCACTTGTTGAAACTTGCTAGTCCAGTGTTATTAGCTCTCTTCCTCACTAAAAAGGGGGAAGAGTAATGTCTTTTGTGGTTTACTGTTGTATTTTTAATTTTCTTTCTTCAGTCCTCTCTCTGTCAGCAAGCTGGAAGATCTCTAATGTTATTCTGGCCTTTGCATGCAATACTGTGAACAGATTGGTGTTGTCAGGGAATTACATCCAATCTGTGTTGAGCTTTGAAGAGGAATTGTTTATGATTAGGCGATTTACACTTGAAGTGGGCAGAAGATGGCAAGGTCTATAATTAGAAGGAGGGAAATTTATCTCCCAACAGCATGTTCCTCCCTCTGAGCAGAGCCCTAGAGTCAGAAAAGGGCAGATGTAAACACACTTCTCCTCCAAGCTGGCTGATTCTGCACCTGGGTTTGATTGAGTCTGGGTTGTTGCTGCCAGGAACAACAGTTGGACTTCAGCCTGGTTAGGAAAGGCAAATTCTGTCACCACTGTCTTCTTTGCTTAGCTTATCTGCTGTGTTTTCTAAAACATTTTGTTGAAGCACATCTGCCTCTTCTGACACAGTTGGCCAAATGTGCATGAACAAGCTGCAGCACATTACCTGCTCTTGGGTTTGAGCAGCCACAGGTCACTTGACGAGCTGAAAAGGAATCAAAAAGCCATGCTAAATAGCATCCGTCTGAAGCTGAAAAAACCCCCACTGTCAGTATCCCAACTCTCTTCCTCAAGCCTTTGTAGCCGTATCCCACCCCTATTCTTCTCTCTCTGTGCATCAGGGGTGTGGCTCTGCCAACGTGTCTGTGTCAGTCCCCAGTAGGGAATGGTGGCTATAAGCCATTTTACAGGTATTACCCCCATGTTTAGCAGTCTAAAGAATGTGTTGGGTGCCATGGTAAAGAATTCATGATTCCCGCTTCCAGGGCCTAAGTGTTACATTAACTTGATATTTGATTGCCTTACTGATATCTTTGGTCACCTTATGGGTGTGTTTGGAGCAAAGTGTCTGGATTTCTGGAGCTGGCTTCTTTACACCAACATCACCCCGATCCCATGGTCTACTCTGCCATTCCCAAGAGTCTGCTAGATAGAAAACATAAAAAGAGCTTCTGATTAGAAGTATGTTCAATAATTCAACTCAACTACACTTCTTCTCAGAGCAGTCCAACTAATCCATAGATTATTTTTATTGTTCATTTAAAAGTTGGTATAACAATCTGTAAAGTTCAGAATTTAGCTCAGCTAAAATTTTGAGGTGATAAAATTGTATTTTGAGTGTAAAACCACCTCCAGCTAAATGTATTCTTTTGTTGAACAGGAAGGTAAAGAATAAATGGCAACGAAGATTTTCCTACAGACACAAATTGTTTTGGTTTGGTTTTCCCATCCAGGAAGCCATTTCTTGTGGAGCTTTTTTAAATCTCATTCACTCTAACCTTGAGAAAAATTATTTTTTTGGAAATGTATTAAGAGAAGGATGCATGCTGTCTGACTAAAATTCTATATCTAAAAAATCACAGCCAATTCTGAATACTTCTAGTTTATATGATTTCCCAGCCAAGTCAAAGCTACTGTAGTCCAAGAAGCTGTTAAGAAAAAAGATGGGAAAGTTACATGTTAACCTGTGGAAAAAGACTTGAGGGTACTGGTGGATGAAAAGCTGGACATAAGCCACCAGTGTGCAACTGCAGCCGAGAAGGCAAATCACATCCTGGGCTGCATCAAAAGGATTGTGGCCAGCAGGTCAAGGGAGGTGATTTTGCCCCTCTACTCTGTCCCAGTGAGACCTCACCTGGAGTGCTGCTTCCAACTCTGGAGCCCCCAACACAAGAAGGACGTGGACCTATTGAAACGTGTCCAGAGGAGGGCCATGAAAATGATCAAGGGGCTGGAGCACCTCTCCTGTGAAGACAGGCTGAAAGAGTTGATGTTGTTCACCCTGGAGAAGAGAAGGCTCCAGGGGGACCTTATAGCAAACTTCCAATACCTGAAAGGGGCCTATAAGAAGGCAGGGTAAGAACTGTTCACAACAGATTGTAGCGATAGGACGAGGGATAATGTTTTTAAGCTACAAAAGGGCAGATTTAGGTTGGACGATAGGGAAAAGTTCTTTAATATGAGGGTGGTGGATCACTGAAACAGTTTGCCCAGAGGGGTAGTGGAAGCCCCATCCCTGGAGGCATTCAAGGTCAGGCTTGATGGGGCTCTGAGCAACCCGACCTCATTAGAGATGTCCCTGCTTATTGTAGGGGGGTTGGACTAGATGGCCTTTAGAGGTCCCTTCCAACCCACATACATTCTATGATTCTGTGGTTTAAATGTAATCACTTTATGTACGTCTGGTAAACATGTTTTTTTGCAACAAATGCTTTTTTCCTGCAGCCTCCTTTTAACCATTTTTTCCAGTGTCTGACTTCCCTCAATTTCTCACAGAACAGAGATATTGTAATTAGCTTCTGTAGCTCATAAAGGATTTTCTGCAGGATGCATTAGAACCATAAAAGGAGACTGAGTATATTTCGTTGTGAACTATTAGAGAGCACAGCATAGCTGTGTCTTCAGTCTCCCTGTGCTCTGCAGTAGCAGAGAACTCCCAGGCACTAGTTGACCTCTGTATGTGACCAGTACTTCTAGTCCAGGAGTTCTGTTAGTGTTCATTGGGTCTGAAGAAACTAAAGAAATGGTTTTACAGAGACTACCAACTTCAATAATCCAGGAAAGGACAGGTTATTTTTTAAATATGTAACTTTAGGAAAGGTTGCTGAGATTCTTCCTATATAATGGGCAGATAGAGACTGAAAAAGGAAGCAGTACAGTTAATATAGTGACAAGTCAACAAGAATTGAACAAAAATAGTCCACATCTCAGGAATACAGGTGAGTAGAAAATAGAGAGGAAGTAATAGTAGAATTGTTTCAGCAAAGATTGCACTGAAGACCTGAATTTATTCTCCATATTCCTCCACTGATTAAAAAAAAAAAAAAAAAACAAAAAAAAAACACTACCAAAAATGGAAAAATCCAGAGATTGCAAAATATAGCATTGTGCTGTGGAAAAACTACATAACAGTATATAATACTGGAAACCATTGTAATGATAAAGTAGCTAGAAGTTTGAAAAAATCAAACTTTCATAAAATCCTCCAAAAACTCATCTGGTTTTTAAAGTATCTGTGGCATCTGAGCATTAGAACATGTTTCAAAGACCTTTCGTGTTTAATAACAAAAATAGATTCCAAGAGAAACAACATACCAGTTCTGCTGACAGTAATTTAAATGCTATGTTGCTTTTCATACTCAATTAAGTGGACAAAAACTGCCAGCATGGGCATCATTTTCATAAGTCTTAAATTTAGACTTTGGCTTAATCGTCCCGACTTTCATATACTCCTGTTATTGGATCAAGAAACATGGCAGAACTTTTGAAAGGACAGAGACAGATTTTTTCAAAGTATGTAACGAAAGGGATTTCAGAAGTAGTACATGCCTACCTTCCACTAAATTCCCACCTGTCTCTTTAGAACACTATATTTGAAAATCCGATGTCTAGTAACTTCCTGAAGGAATGTTTTTCTTCCTCTTGGGACATCTCATAATGTGCCAAGAACAAGATAAGGAATCTGATTTTATTTATTTTATTTTAATTTCATTGTTTGACTGATGCCAAATATCTGAGCCCCTCTCTGAGCTCTAAGGGACTTTTTGGATGAGTGACAAACAAGCTGAAAATGCAATAGAGCTGCAGGTCAAATTAAAATAATGCAGAGTGAGAAGTCCTGAAAGTCACTGAAGTGTTTTAACTTTATTTTTATGGTTGCTATTTGATGCTTGCAAGCATTCTGGGTCCAGACAATTTGTTTTGCACTGAAGGAAACAGCACACAAGCTACTAATCACACTGTACTCTAGTGTGAAAATTAGTTCTCTGATATTAAATTCAATTCTGCAGAAGTGTTTTGTAATATGAAGGATGGATGCAGCCATGATATAAATGGTGACTAAAGCCCCACTGCAGGTACTGTAACCTGCTGTCTCACCCTCCTCTGGAACCCAGGCTGTGCCCCATAGCCCCAGCCACAGTGTGATGCCTACTCCACTGGGAATCAGCCTGCAGCTGGCAGAGACACAGTACCCGCAGCCCTTCTGCCTTTGAGGCTGCTCTGTCCCTCTCTCCTGCCACAGTGCTGGCACCATTTCGACTCCCAGTACAGCATCAGAGATTCTCTGTGGAGCCAGAAACTGCAGGGATGTGCTGAGTGGACTAAGTGATGCCAGCACCACAGCAGGGGAAATGGGACTTGCATGAAAGCAAAAACCTTTGTGGTCTGCCCTGCAAATCTGTGCTTGGCATTACATATTCAGCATCCAAATGCCTGACGAATCACAGGTCGCATTCATTAATTTAGGCTTCACTTCAGCTAGCTGATTAAACACATAAAACAAATGAATATTCCCCTTGATTTCAATTAGATCATGCAATTTAAACCTAAGCAAATCCTAATCTTTGCTGAACTAGGGCCATTGCTGTTCCATAATAAAATCTATGGCTTCATTTGAAGGGACAATGGGTAGAGAAGGCCGTCTGCTATAATGTACAAGAAAATAAACGCTCAAACCCAGGATTCATCTCTTGTATTTGTTCTCTGTAGGCTGCAAACATTTGCTAAAATGGCAAAATCAAATGTAGCATTTGTGGGGTAAGACACTGGACTGATTTCTGATTCAGTGTAACTCTTCCCCTGGGAGATGAGGCAAAATCACACTGGCCAAAATGAAAAAACAAGTGGTCTTTCTGGATGTGTCATCCACCTGTGGGTGAAAGTACTTGCTTTGGCATTTGCCAGCATCCTCAGCTGTGGACTGCTCACAGCTGCCAAAGACTTACAGTGGGGTGCTGCATATTCTGCTACTCTAAATTTTCACATTTCAAACTGACCAACCAAAGGTAGCAGTCTCCTGACTTCAGTGAGTTCGTCTTGGACTCAAATGCTCATTTCAGAATCTATTTGGTTCATTTGTATGGTTGCCATGAGAATAGATTAATCAGTGCTTTTGGAGTGCATGCTGTACTGCTGAGCACCATAGAAATGCCTGTAGATAAATTCTTTAAAAAAGTAATCGTCATCATTCTCTTCACATGTGTTCTGAAAGCTCTTAAAAGCCCTCTCTGACCCTTTCGTATTCAGTCATTTGTCTTGCAAAATCAGCTGCTTAGTATGTGCCTGTATAGTGCCATAAAGGATTGTGATGAAGTGAAGGCTGAAGCTCTAACTTCAAAGAATTACGGAATAGGCATTATGTTCTCGTTTTCTTTCCAAACTGAAACTAAAATTAGATGTGTGATATTGGAAGGAAAATGGTTATAACGAAGGCACAGTAAAACACAGAAGGAAATTTGTTTTAAGTTAAACAATAAGAAATAGAACGCTATATGATATGAGGCCACGAATATTATCAGAAAGCTGGAACACCTCTCCTGTGAGGACAGGCTGAGAGAGTTGGGGTTGTTCAACCTGGAGAAGAGAAGGCTCTGGGGAGACATTATTTTGGCCTTTCGATATATAAAGAGGGCTTGTGTGAGAAATGGAGAAAGACTTTTTACCAAAGCCTGTAGTGACAGGACAAGGGGCAATGGTTTTAAACCGAAAGAGGGTGGATTTAGATTAGACATAAAGAAGAAATTTTTTACAACGATGGTGGCAAGACACTGGCACAGGCTGCCCAAAGAGGCTGTGGCTGCCCCCTCCCTGGCAGTGTTCAAGACCAGATTGTAAGGGGCTTGGAGCAACCTGGTCTAGTGCGAGGTGTCCCTGCCCATGGCAGGGAGAGTGGAACTAGATGGTCTTTAAGGTCCCTTCCAGCCCAAAACATTCTGTGATTCAGAAGCTACTTGAGCAGAAAGGAGCAGCCAGACCATGAACTGACTTAGTAAAAAAGAGTTCAATTCATAATCAAAAGCCATGTTAATAAGACAAAGCAGCAATGCTACTTGGGTAGGGAATAGCTGGATAGACAGCAGCCTGGAAGTTGGACATGCTGGCTAATAAAAGACAATTAAATGAAAAATGTTTGTGATGATATTGCATCTGTGCTGCTGAAGACCACAAGCTTGTAATAGATACCTCTCCCTTCTGCACACTAAGGAACTCCATAATAAGGGTTATTTCTCCCAAGGAACAGTGAATTCTTAAGTACAACTGGGAAACAGCAGGGTGCATTTAAACAATAATTAAATCCACTTTTCAGTGCAATGGTCTTTGCAAAAACAAGCTCAATCTGTGCATAAAGGAGTGCAATAGTAACTATAAACAATATCAATGCAAAAATATTAATAACATCAAAAAATGATGGATGAAAGCAAAGTTATTAAGAAACCAAATAAAACTAACATTGCACTTTGAAATACCACTCTGAAACTTACAGTATTTCCAGTTAGGAAAAAAACCCAAAAAACAAGCCTTTTATTCCAGAAGTTGCTGACTGCATTGCTATCTCCATGAAATACCCATTGATATCAGCATGGTGTCTGGCTAAATCTAATGAATTTTATTTGAGAGTGTAGGTTGGAAAAAATGAAGAATTTTGATGTGAAAAGTGGGGTAATTACATATGTAACTGTATGAAGGGTACCCTTTGCTGGAGGCCTTGCAGTGATAATGTATGTTTGAGTAACAAAAAGTGTGTCTTCAGTGTCCATATAATCCAGAAGGAATGCAGTTCTTAACCAAATATGTTCTGGAGCATTTGAATCAGTCATCAGGAGTTTCTCTGGTTGGTTGGTTTGTTGGGTTTTTCTGCCCCATACCAAAGGAAGCAAGATATAAATGAGATTTCCATGCATCGGGTATGTCATCCGTGACCCTAAACTTACTACAAGTACAAATGAAAAAAAATATGCCTCTTTGCACACTATTAATCATTTTTGAGAAGCTTATTGATTCAGTAAAAAGAGTTCCTTATTAAATAAAAGGTAAATAATACGAAAAGACATCTACAAAAATCAGTCTTTTCTTGGTTTTCTCTGTGTTTATGATGAAAAGAAAGATTGCCATCAATACAAGGCAACACCACACCTAAACATTTCTCCCAAGCTCAACATCCAAGAACTCACATGAAAGAAAACACTTGAAGACTAGTTTATTCTCATTGTTTATACCATAGAGTCATTAGTGTTCTTAACAAGGCTACATGTCAAAAACAGGAAGTGAAATAAGAATCTATATTTTTTTCAGGAAGATTAAGGGAAATTATTTAAAGATGATAAGCATGCACCTGCTAGAACAAGAAAATTTACAGATTGACAAAATTATATGGATACAAAAAGTGACTTTTTCCAATATCCAGCAAAAGAACACTAGATTTCCTAGAAGCTAAAGATATGACTATAGATAATTCCACTGAATGAATAATTGCCTCGGAATTGATGAATAATATGCACAGCAGTATACTACACCTCTAACTTCTTTGTTAGTTCATGCAACTGATTGGACAGATTTGGAGACAAAATGTCATTTAATATTATTTCCATAGTTAGTCAAAATCATAAATCAACTATTTGGTCCTTAGTAAACCACGTTTAAAATATCATCTTTCTCTACAGAATATGGATTTCAAGTTTGCAATTGTACGCTGATCCTACTTGATCTTATGTTGTCACGTGGGTTTGCTTAGCTTTTTTTACAATTATACCCCAACCAGAAATGCAATAGATTTTTCCATATTGTATTTTTTTGTCTTTTCAGTTGAAGATTAAATTTAAATTTAGGAGAACTTTAGCATACCGCTGTGTTCTGACTGGTTAAGGCAGTATGTGCTTGTATCCTTTGGAAGCATATAGAGCGTCATGAATGATGTAGATCTAGTCTGCATCAGAAACAATCTTTCTTCAGTGGCATATTTAGGCTCTTATTGAAAGAAAAATGAATGCTATTCCATGTTTCAAACTCTAAACTTTGAGCTGAGATCATCTCCTATCTCTACTATATGCTAATCTAGCAAGCTAGAGCTGCACCAAAATAACTGGAAAGAAATACCTTGTTTTTTTCAAACATATTGTATCCTCCAATATCTCAAATAACATTTTAAAATAACAAATGCATCTCTCTGTGAAATGCACTAGCACGTTTTAAAAGGAGATTCTCATTTTTTCTGTCTTTGTGAGCTCGACCACTGATTCATTTACTGGTATCTCACCAAAACCTTAAAATTTTTGTTGATAATTCACAATTCATCATCCTGAGTTTCTCACCTAACCTAATTCGTGTCCTAAGAAAAGGATTCACAAAAGCCAAGATGTTGGTCATAGAGTCAAATAAACTAGACAGAGTTTAGACTGAATAGAACTTTCTGGGTCTCATGTGTCCCTCAAACATGGACAGTTAGTTAACAATGAAGTAGCTCAGCTCCGCTTTCAATTAAGAGCCATATCTTAGAACAAAGTACTTTTAAAAGGACATTTCTTTCACACATTTCAGGAGGTGAAACATTGTTGAATGTCTTCTCTGCTACCTGTAGTATGTTGCAATACTTGGTGATATTTTCTTTAGCTATAATGGTGGAAGGACAGAATTTAGACAATCACAGAATCACAGGATAGTTAGAAAGACCTCTGGGTATCATCTGGTTCCTGCTCAAACTCTGTGTTCAAAGCAAGGTCAGATACAGCAGGCTGCTCAGAGCCATGTCCAGTGAGATTTTGAACATCTCCAAAGATGAAAACTCCATAATTTCCCCGGACAATCTGTTCCAGTGTTTGACCATCCTCACAATAAAAAAAAGTCTTTTTATTTGTTTGAAGAGAATTTCTTCTATTTCCTTTTGTACCCATTATGACTCTTCCTCACTGGATACCACCAAGAACAGTCTAACTCCATGGTTTTTACTTCCTCCCATGAGGTGTTTATAAACATCCACCAGATGCCTCGGAGCTTCATGTCCTCTAGGCCCAACAGTCCCAGCTCTCACAGCCTCTCCTAGTATAAGAGATTTTCCAGTTCCTTAATCATCTTTATGGCCCTTTGCTGGCCTCACTCTAGTATGTGCACGACTCTCTTGCACCAGGAAGCCCAGGACCAGACATAGTCCAGGTGTGTCTCATCAGTGCTGAGAAGAGAGGATCACCTCTTCTGACCTTTTAACAAAGTTCTTCCTAATGCAGCCCAGGATGATCTTGGCCTTCTTGGTAGCAAAGCCACATCGCTGGCTTTTGTTCAACTTTATGACCACGAGGACTCTTCAGGGGCTTTTCCTCAAAGCTGCTTTCCAGCTGGTTGACCGCAAAAATATTACTGATCCTTTGAGTTATTCCTCCACAGATACAGGGCTTTTCATTTCTGTTTAATCGAACTTTGTGAGATTATTCTTTGCTCATTTCTTCAACATGTCCTCTGGCAGAACAACTGTTTTGTGTATCAGCCACTCCTCCCAGTTTTGTATCATCACAGACTTGCTGAGATTATGCTCTGTCTCATCATCCAGATCACTAATGAAGGTGTTCAACAACACCAGCCCCAGTATTGACCCCTGGGGTACACTGTTAGTGACTGGCCTGTGGCTGAACTTCATACCACTGATCAAAATCCTCTAAGCCCACCCATTCAGCCAGTTTTCAATCCATCTCATTGTCCACTTATATAGACTGTACTTCATCCAGTTTTTCTATAGGGATGTTACTACACATGGTGCCATTCCAATGAGACTGTAGCCCAGCAACTGCATGCAGACCTCTAATTCCTCCTGTTTGTTCCCCATGCTGCATGCATGATCATATGCAAACTTCAGACAGGCACCTAGAGGTGCTGATTTATCAGCAAAATTTAGCTGTACAATGTGCAAGTAGAACTAATAGCTGTTATTAGACCAGAGCGTAGATCGTGCCAAATGTGTTTTAACACAGAGAGTATATGGCATGGAGAAGTAAGAGGCCAGGCTAAAACTGCTGTTGATTTCCTATGCTTATACATGGAAAACATTACCCCCAGAGATATCATTCTAACCTTGGCTGCTCAGACTTCACCACCAAAGCTTAGGTTGC
Source organism: Leptosomus discolor (assembly GCF_034619465.1). Taxonomy (NCBI): domain Eukaryota; kingdom Metazoa; phylum Chordata; class Aves; order Leptosomiformes; family Leptosomidae; genus Leptosomus; species Leptosomus discolor. The sequence goes on along the minus strand of NC_141392.1, from coordinate 73,572,247 downwards.
TTCTTATATCTTCTCTAACAATTGATGCATCTTGCATCCACCTGCAAGCCTTGTCTTGCCAGTACATCCAGCACTTGCACGGGATGTGAGAAGCAAGGACTAAAAATATCTCTCTGTTGGAAGCTTTGTGTTTCTTACTTCTCAGGAAAGTGTCCTATAAATTATTCTGAGTAGCTCTTAGTCTGCTTTGTTAAAGCTATTCATGCACATGTAATCATTAATTGTTCATTCATCTAGAAACCGAGTATAGGCCAGTAATTAGAGAGATCGTATCTCAGTCACTTCCTCAGTTACTACTTAAGTAATTTACTCAGAACAAGTTTAAAAAGTGAGATTGAAAAGATCCCATTCCTCCAGACCCCCATGCTTTAACAGTATACTACCATTTAATGTGCAGTATTTTCCAAGCAATTATTCTCAGAGGACGGAGTTGAATACTGAATGTCAAATTTGACATCATCCTCGAGTGCTCTAACCTTTCCAAGTAAAGGTTCTTAGCTGCGTTTCATTATTTTGTTGTATGAATAAGTTCTTTAGATGACACATAAAGACTATGAATCCCCACGAATATATGTATGAAATGTGCACATCAGTGGGTGTAGGAAAGATTTGAATTTGGCTAAACTGTAGACTTAGGCATCAAAAGTATGAGCTGTAAGCTTCCTGCAACACTTGATGCTTCAAATTAACACTTCTAGGATATGAAAAAAAAAACTAGAGGGAACATAAATATTCTTCAATTTATTTTATGTTCTGTCTAGCGAGGATAAAAATATAATTTACTCTGTGCATAACCTCTGAATTTAGTTCTGTGTTTCCCATAGGAGAAAATCACAGTTCTGTTAAGTATTTTAATTCTTCTCAATTCAAATACTTACATAACCTTACAGGGTAATGAGAGAGATTTCACTGTGGCTGTGCTGAAGGCTAGTTTCTTTGTTGTCACTTGTTAGTTTCACATCAGAAAACTTTATCCTATAATTCTCTTCAATAAGGAAGGGTGGGAGGGCACTCTGATAAAAGTTTGCAATAAATTACTGTAAAGATATGCTTAGAATTATGCATACAAATACACTAAGATTCTTCAGTACTACACTTGCCCTTCAGATGCCTAAACAGAAGGATACAAGTCTTCTAAAGACAATGTTAAATGTATCAGTCTCATGTAGATGTATCAGATTTTGTGTGACAAATCAAACGGCGCTAAATGTCTATATATGGAGAATTGAATTGAATGTAAGAGATGAGATTCAATAATAGATTAAGATGTCTAAATTAAGGTGTGCATTTGTCTGGAATCACGTTGTAGTATATGGAATCCACAGAGTCTACAAGCACCATTTAACCTGAGACTATCTTCTGCTTCAGGTTGAAGTGAGCAGGCATGTAGACTCAGTGAACTTTATTAGACTTCCATTTGGCTATAACGTCCTACTCACATTCAGACTCCCATATGTAGGTGCAATTGGAGTGCTGAAACTAAATTGTTGTTAGTCTGGGCAGAGTCCTGATTTTGAACAAATAAAAGTGACAAGCTTGAGGCACTTTTCTAGAACAGATTGTTGCAATCCCAAGCAGAATAATGAACCTGAAGGTGTGATTAAAAAAGGCTTTCAGAACAACAGCTTAGGTGCTAGGGGGCTAGCAAATGGCTACACCATTTGGAGTACGTCTTGATGTTGACATGTGAAAGAACAGAAAATTCCAAAATAAAAGACAAGTATTGGCATAGAACGGGGATACTAGCCTCTTCTCCTCTTTTCCGCTAGTAATATTTCTGCCATTACATGCATTTCAGGAGGATGAGGATGTAAACTTTCCTGTCCTGTTTCTACTTATTCAGAACAGTAGACTAAAACTGTAGTAAACCTTCCCTATCTAGTTGAAATTGTTTGAAATTGAAATTACACTCAATACAGGAGGATCTGCCTCAATATCTTGTGGTTTTCTGGGTTGGTTGTTCAGGGGTTTTTTTCCTGAGTACATACCACAATGAAAAATTTTAACTGAAGAGTTCTTAATTTGAGATAAAACAGAAACTAAAACTGTGGAAAGAAAATAAAGAAAATAAAGAAAATAACTTTTCATTTCAAAAAAAAGTGTGACAGAATGTTTAGTTAGTTCCTCCGAATTTAGTTAGTTACATGACCTGCAATTCCAGGTTTTGGAAGCTACTGTAAGTTACATATTTTTTTATCTGTTAGCTCAAGAGCGAGAGATATACACATTAGATTTATGAGAATTTGGCAATTTATAGTGACATGGTGCTGCATTTTCATCTTCCAGCTCTTTGATTATTTGAAAACAGTCTTGAAATTAGTATCTAAGAAGAATGATGGTCTTCTCAAAGACATGACTGCCACATGATTAAAATTAATTAGATTCAGCAACATAACCAAAGTGAAATTTGTCATGGAAAAGCAGCTATATTTCAGCTAATTCCTGCTATTCTTATAAACACAGTTCTCTATTTTAAGTCACCCAGGAGCGGAATGAACTTTTAGTAAAGTTTACTTTAAAGAATAAAGTAAAAAATTAAAATTAATATGGTACCCTAACTACCATAATAACAGACAACTCAATAGTCTGAAACAGTAAGAACATAAGATCATACCATTAGAACACTCATTTATTCTGAATTAGGCAAAGGGGGATCCCAGCTGGATTCAAAATTGCTCAGTATTTAAATAGCACTAAAATTCTTAGTGCACTACACAGGATGGAGTGACTCCTCCCCTGTTTATCGTTCTCTCTGGCAATACAGAAAGATTTGTTTAGCTGAAAGGAAGAATGTACTTTCTCCCCCACACAGCCCCTCCCCTTTATTGATTTTCAAAGTACTGTTCAAGAGTTAGATTAAAATTCACTTTTCCTTAATAAAAAATAACCTAACACATTCATAAATACTAAGCTAGGATTTCAGCATGCCTCACACCTACTACCTGTTCTGCAAAAATACAGATATGGAAACCTTAAATTTTACTTGCTATAAACAAGGAAAATTTCTAGCAGGCAACATTTTCATTAACAAATAAAAATACTTCTCATTTTTTTAAGATTAACTGTTTTGAAGCTTTTAAATCACTGGGTTGGACCCTTCTTTAGAATAAAAAATGAAGGAAATAACATCAGCCAAAAGCATTGCACTCTGCTCTTTTTTTTATCTTCTCTTATCACTGAGCGCAGGATTTCAAGCAAAGATCAGACATGTATCTGTTTGACAAAAATCAGGAGTTCTAGAGATCACCCACCGTTCAGATCATTTCTAGTCTCTAGCTAGTACCATTACAAGGAGTTTATTTGCACTTAATGTCCTATAAAGCCCCAGTCCTGACTTTCCCGTATTTTTCTCTGTACTGTCACTGCAGCCTCAGGAATGCATTATTCTCTCTACTCAAGTCAGGAACTGAGAAAAAGATGAGTATTGATGTACAGTGAAGATGAGTATCTCTGGTTATTTTTCTTTCTTCTTGTGCTTATATTCCATATCCAAAAACAATATAAAGCTTGAGTCAGAAAAAGTAGTTATATTAGAATAATAGTGAAGCAGTGTTGTTTCCAAGTGGACAAAAGAAAAAGGCAAACTGCCACTTTCTGAAGAGGTTTCTATTCTAGGTTTCTAAAAAGTCATTCAGGCCCGCAATATGCATGAGAGCTTACAAGGACCCCAATTAAAGACAGCTTCTCAAGGCTGATCTCTGTACTGAGACCATATATTTTTATTTTTTTTTTAATCATCTCCCAGCCTTGAATTTGCAATGCAGACTGGAAAAATCAGAGTCATCAAAGAACACTCCATACCCTGGTTTCTGCATACACCATGTTCTGACCAGTGTGATGTTATACAGTTAGAGCAGAAAGGAAAATCCATCTTATGATTTCCATGCCATAAAATGGTAAAGGAAGTCATAAGAAGAGACTTCCCTTTGAACCTTCCCTATAACCCTTTCTTTTTTCACCCACAGTACCTACCCTTTAGCACTCTGAAGGCTGGGAGACAGTTTTCATGCTTTTATTAAAAAAAAAAAAAATAAAAAATCAAGCAGTATTTTCTAGAAGTATACAGATTTGAAACACTGGGAAAACATTACAACATTACAACAGGGCAATGAAAAATATGATCCAGTGTTCAGCTGAATAGTAAAGATTCAGTTTTCCATTTTGCTGGATCCAGAATTTGAGTAGAAAAGTCAGTTATTGGATGTTGACCAGATTTCAAATGTCTAAAGATTGAATTTATGATATTTTTAAAGGAAAACTCTCTGATTTTGGAAGGCTGAAGTTATATTTCTTCTAATTAGTGTGTTAAATATATAAGAAAAAAGATACAGGAATAAAATAGCCATTTTAAAAATTCTTAACTAAAAATAATAAATTCAAAAAAAGCAAAAAGGTAAATGTTTCAGTATTTTCATATCAAATGAACAGTGAACTTGAACAACTTTTTTTTCTTGCTCCCCACCCCACCCACCCAGTCAAGAAGTCTGGAATATTCTTCAAAGTCCTGGTAAATTTGTTCACGGGCTTCTTTACTGTGCCAGGGGTTTTGAAGAGGCAGTTTTAATGCATTTATTGGTTCAGTGTCTAGTGTGTTTTTGAATGTACTTGTATTTTATTTTGTTTTATTTTATTTTTCAATAAACTATCAAGCCTAAATAACCTTTTTTGTCATTTCTTTGGAAAGTGCAAGGGAATAATCTTTTCTTTTCTAAATTTAATACTGGAAATGTATAACTTAAAGTATACAATGACTTTCCCATTTTCATTCTTTGTGAAGTCTCAAGAAAACTAATTTATCACATTTTTCCCCTGCTCTTACCTAGAAGTCCTCCTGTTTTTTCAATTAAGTCAGTTCTCACAGCTTCTTTGTAATCATACCCATGATTGGCTTTCCCTCAGGAATAATGGCAGCTGCTTTCTGGTGAATGTTAAATAGTGCAATTATGTTCTCAAATACCATAAATGTCTACTTAATTCTCTAAATTGTCAATACTGTTTGTAAAGGATAAGTGAAAAGAAAAATATTTGCCCTTATGGTTTATTTAGAATGCAAGCTGCTCGTATTGGGGGCTGTCTGTATGTATTTGGGTAGTGGCTGGCACAATAGGGCTGTAGTGCTCATAAAATGCTATGCAATTACTAGTGCTATGAACTTCTTAATTTTAGAAATTAAAACATTTTTGAGTGCACAAGAGATTACAAGTGATAACTTTCAAGTCTTAATTTCGGGAAATTGCAGTCTGATGCATAACAAGAGGCAGTCTGAAATCCTCGGCACCCTTTCACTACCAAAACCAGCTTTTATAGCAAAAGGAAGTACATTTGGTTTTTATTTACCATTATAATTTATATTTTCATCATACTATTTATTTTAGAATTCCTTCTAGAGATATTCAATTTGGATGTCTGTACCACGGGTGAAGTGTTCTATTTCTAATGATTCTACCAAGTATAATAAGATTTTAATTTCTCCAAGTTTGCAACAAGATTGTAATACAGTTTCAGTGAAAGCACTGAGAGCAGTATTAAAGGTGTTTTCAAAAGCTATTGAAAATACCAGGTTTATCCTGCAATGTTTCAAATACAATAGATTATAAACAGTTTGATAGATTTTTCTGTAGGAATAATGAAACATATGTAAAGGCAATGGGAATGAAAAAGTGAGAACTAAAAACAAATGACCTACCTACCCTTACACTGAAAGAAATCACCTAGTAGGAAACAAGGAGAGAAACTTGAGACGGTCTGAAACTTTGGAATATATATCAATCCACAATTTGTGAAAATATTCCTCTTTTTTAAAAGAAATGTTAGATTTTGCTTTTAGCAGGAATAACTCCTTGCAGATGAGATCACTAATTAAATACTTAAAGCCTGCTGATTCTGTGAAGGTTAAATGGCTAATATTACATGTGCTGCAAAGTGATCCATGTCAAAAAATTTCTGAGAAGCTTGAATGAGGACAGAAAAGTCCCTTGCAAAATCACTAGCAATTAAGAAAGTGGAAACCATTGAAGACCTGAGCCTTTGGATGTCATGACAATAACGTGAAAATTTATAGTCTAGCTATTTCTAATGCACTGGAACGTATTTACAGAAAGGCAGAAAAAGGCATTTCTTAAAATAAAGTGGCTGAATTTGAGCAAAGTATATCTTTATTTATTCAACTTATCTATAACGTGAAACTCATTCTGAGCAGAAATTTCATTCAGTTTTACCATCAACACTCATTGTGAAGGCTTTTTCTACACTGGAAGTGTGTGATGTCTTTTTCACAATCAACTGTATATTTGTGCCAGGGTGTAAACTTCTGCTTCTGATACAGTTTTTTTCCTGATTGCTGTGAATTTCTCTAGGATCAACCTTAGTAAGATTTGGCTTTATTGCAAAACAATTAATAGGTACAAAGCATTAAAGAAAAACTTTTTTTTTTTTTTTTTTTTAGTACAGATCTGCAGGGAAAATCATTCTATAGATGATATCACAGGAAACAAAAATATGGAGGAAATGGGATTTTATCTTTCTGCTTCTCTCAGAAGGTACTGAAATGCAAGTTTCCCTGCTTAAAATTACACTTTTCAAAAGGTGATCAATGTTTTCTTACAAGAAATTATATTCATTAAATAGTAGACACAAATTGAACAACTGGAAAGAAATAGATATTGGCATTCTGTATTTGTAGTGTAGTTTTAATCTGCAAATATCCAAAATGCTTTGTTAGTTGTGCATAAAAGCAGAGATTAGCATGTCTTAAAATGAAATTATACCTATGTTTTATTCATATTTTAACTCAAAAATTGTATACTACGTAAACTAAGAGATAAAGTGTTTTTTCCAAATAGACTGAAAAGAAACATTTTCCTTTATTCAAACGCTTTCTTAAAAATATATCTTTCATTTTTAAATGTCATTACTGTTGCCACATTCTATGAACATTTCACATTTGATTAGCATTTTACAACTGATTCTTCACAAAATGTCTGAATAGTTCTGCATAAAAGATATGTGTCTGATACCTGTGGGAGAAGAAATAGCAGTTGTACTACAGCAACATTTGCACAGTAGCTTGGGAAAGAACAATTTGTATTATTCAGATTTCTGTAATTTCAAAGAAATAAATAATAGACAGGTTGATGATCTTGTTACCTCTACCTCTACAGAAAGTAAGTGGATTATAACCTCTTTCTTGGAATTTTTTTTGTTACTTGGGAAGTGGCACTTTCACTCATTCCATGCCAGAACAGTTTAATATTACTTCAGACAGAAGAGTACTGACATTACTGCAATTTCCAAGGTTTTCTGGAAATTATTACCTTCCTTGCAATATAATCCATGATAAAGAAGCCACAAAGATAATAAAACTAAGGGTTTCTTAGGTACACATTCACAAGCACAGGAAAATGGGTTTTCTAATTTCTCAATTAACATTAACTTTATCCTCAGAGTTCATGACACAAGGTGTAATATGATTGAATTAATACAATGTCTGTAGTTTTTATGGATTTTATTTTTTTAAAGATGAATAAGCAACTATACACTTAAGCAAGCATTTTAATGAACTAATTTTTGACAACTACAAAGCTAATTAAAGATGGAATGATACAATGATCCAATCAAGGTCATAATTAAGAATGAGTCAATAAATCAATATGTGAAATTATCAAATCATCAAATGAATATAGCAAGTAATCAACTGAAATTACAAGGCTGACACAGAAATAATTATTTCTGCTAGTCAAGCGGGGAAAATGTGAGAAGATCCCTTTTAGTCTAAGATATCAGCTGAGTTTTTTGGACAATACAGAGCGTTGACCTAGTTTCTGAAGTTCTTAGACTTTTACCAGGAAAGTTCTCTAACTGGGTTTCACTCAGAAAAGCAGACAGCTGAGTCTTTTGGCAATTCCACTTCGTAAGTTCTTCATTGATGCTCTGTTTTTATTTTCTCCTTTTGTAAAACAACATCATAAGGTCCAGTGATGGATAAACAATATCCAACATGAGATTTTCCATGAAGATTTTTTTTTTGTAATCTAGGTGAAGAAACAACAAAACAGCAGAAGGTAGAGGGACTGGTATGCATGTCTAGAAACATTTTTGTAGCAACAGTTACTACTTAACTTAGAAATACACATGCACTAGTGGAACAGTATGGGTGAGATATTCCTACATCAGAAAACCCCACAAAATTCAAGACAGGCTATCTCATGAGAATATCACTTTACGTGATTCTAATTTCTCTTTTCTGATAGAGAATTGCATGAAGTTTATAACAAGATACGTCTTTACACAATCAACAGAAGATGAAGGAGCAAGGCATTACATCCTTCATGTCTTTGTGTAGATGACCTGTCCAGTAACCAAGCAGCATGTGTCTGCAGTGTTTGTGCTAATCCAAGCAATATAATATGAGCAAGTTTTCCTTCTGAATTACCGTAATCTTTATCTTGCCACTCTCCCTTTCATTTGCTTCAGAAATCATTGGTTTAGGTCCAGTTAAAGGGACTCTTTATGCTCTTTATACTCTTATGAACTTATGCTTTCACAGAAAACAATCTGTTAGGCCTTACACAATAATGCAAAGTATTGCCATTAGTGAACTTTTACTTGAAATCCGCTGGTATTATTATTCACAAATATTATTCTTGAACAGGAAAACTTGAGTTCAGAAGTATATCAAAAATCTATCTGAACGAGAAGACATGAGACCCACAGTGAGAGGAAATGTGTGTTTTTTATGAAAAGAAGGACACAGTCGACGTATTTGCCAAAACACTTTATTTTCCTTGCACTTGCTTCAGTTTTCATTACATTTCTTTAAAATGTTTTACATTTACATTAGAAGAATTAGAATGCTATATAAATTTAAAACTCATCCTAAAATTTTCTAACTTAGAAGTATATCAAAGATTACATTTTCAGGTGAGTATTTTAGCTATGACCAGTAGCAAATGCTTAATGAAGAGTTTAAGTCCCAGGAATTATGCAGTGATTTACATTTCAGTGGCTTTGTGATATAAAGAAAATATCTTTATGTCAATTTCTTTCTGAAGGTAGGTAAATTTAAGCAACTGTGTTTGCCTATAGTGAAGAGTTCCACGGTTTAACTAAACGAAGTTAGTGAAGATGTGTCCATATTTTTGGAGGTATTTGAACCTGTTTCCTGACACGTAAGTACATTTAGTATTGCTCTAGTTCTTGTTCACTTCCTCAATTGATTTTTCTCATTTTACGAGTCTGTATTGTATTATCCTCTGTCTTTCGCAGGTTGAAGATTTCCAGTCTGTTCTATCTTCCTTCATGCAAAGATTTTCCATAGTCTCAAACATCCTTATCTAGCTTCTACGCAAAGGTAAAATCTTTTTTTTTTGTTTGGTTGATTTTCTTTACTTTTAAAAAATAACCTCTTGCGATGGAATCGGCCAAAGTTAAACCAAACTTTATAAAATGGGTGATACATATGATCATAGCAGCTAGACAGCTGAGACTTAAGAAGTAAACTGAGCATGAGAGTGAGAGAGCAATGCTCTGTATCCATTTATGAAGGGACAGCCTGACATTCTGGTATAAGTGCTGTGAAGGGACAGCCTGACATTCTGGTATAAGTGCTGTGAAAGCAGACACATAAGCACATGGCATTATATGGTGTTGAGTATTACTAGCAATGTTGCAGCATATTTTACTTTGTTTTTTGATGGCATAGTGTACTTTCTTTTTATCTCCCACCCTTGACACAAAAGGATCTTGCAGGCTTGATTTAAGACTTGAGTAGAATGGATTGAAAAGTGTTGACACCTGTTGATGGAACTATGATATATATGTATTCATGCGCGTTATTCTTTTGTTAGGATAGAAATTATCTTGTGTAAGGAGAATCCCTGTCTAGGATAGAATGGAGAAGGGAAGATCAGGTGGAAAGAAAAAGCTGCCACTTTTTTTTTTTTTTATAAACTTTGCATGGTATCTGTTTGCTGGATGAAGTGCAGAAAAGGACACACCAAAGCAGGTAGATCTGAAATAGACATAATACATTTTATAAAGAAATTCCTTTAAAAATAAGCAGACAAGCAAACTTAAAAGCTAACAAACAAGCACAACTCTAAATCTTAATTTTCAATTCATAGAGTGGATTGAGAAAGATTCCAAAAGAAATGAGGTGGGAGAAATTAGATTTCCGTTTGATTACATCTGGAAATAAATTGGGTTTAAATTAAATTTGTGCTGCAAAACACAGGGAACTGATGTATATGCAGTTTTCAAGTCCACATTGAAGATCCATTTTTTTTAGCAGTTGAGGTAGTGAATTAGTGAAGTAGTTAATTACATGCCAAATTATATTGGTTTTATCTTTATCTTGCTAAAGGAGTGAAACTCAAACTCTTCTAATGTATTCGTTCATCTAAAGTGAAGAAATGTTGCGGATATTTTCTTTCTTTTGAGAGGGCCAGAGATGAAGAATATGCATTTAAATTACCTACAAATAGTGGGGGATGACTAATTAAATATGACTGAAATATGTATGCGTTTTTCACAGTTTTAATAAGTGAAAATTTGTGTGAAAGAGGATGAGAAATGGAAATATAGTGAGCAGTTCTTTACAATACCTAACTAATGTGGTACTGTTGAGCTTGACTTTTCCAACAAACAGAACTGCATTTCATATTAAAAAAATATTTAGAAATATCTCGTATTTTCTTTTTTAATGAATAATGTGCACAGGCTCACTACAAAAAAAAAAAAAACAACTTTCATCTTTAAGTAGAAATCTTAAGTTTAGGAATTTCCAAAACTTCAGATGACTTATGAAAAAATGTATAGACCTATGTTATGCACTATACTGTTGGCACTTCATAGATCTGTGATTACACATCGTATTCTGGTACATATAATGATATCCTCATATGCTGATCTGCTCTACACTGAAAAATCTTTTTAGTTCTGTGGCTCTTGTTATACTCATATCTTGATCATATGAAGCTTTATTAGTGTTAATAGGCTTGAGCACATATTTTGTGAAATCTTTTCTACACTTTGTAAACAGATTGTAGGTTGCTAATAACACTTACAAAATATTTCAAGGAAGAAAAGAATCATAGAATCACAGAACGCTTTGGGTTGGAAGGGACCTCAAAGATCATCTAGTTCCAACCCCCCTGCCATGGCAGGGACACCTCCCACTAGACCAGGTTGCTCAAGGCTCCATCCAGTCTGGCCTTGAACACTTCCAGGGATGGAGCATCTACAACTTCCTTAGGCAACATGTTCCAGTGTCTCACCACTCTCAGGGTGAAGAACTTCTTCCTTGTATCTAATCTAAACCTGCCCTCTCCCGGCTTCCAACCATTATCACTTATCCTATCACTGCAGGCCCTTGTAAAATGTCCCTCCCCAGCCTTCTACTAGCCCCCTTCAGGTACTGGAAGGCCACTATAAGGTCTCCCCAGAGCCTTCTCTGTTCCAGGACAAACAAGCCTAACTCTCTCAGCCTGTCCTTGTAGGAAATGTGTTCCTCTTGATAGCCCTCCTCTGGACTCTCTTCAACAGCTCCGTGCCTTTTTTGTGTTGCAGGCTCCAGAGCTGGACGCAGCGCTGCAGGTGGGGTCTCACCAGAGCAGAGTAGAGGCAGAGAATCCCCTCCCTCGACCTGATGGCCACACTTCTCTTGATGCAGCCCAGGATACAGTTGGCTTTTTGGGCTGCAAGTGCACACTGTTGACTCATGTTCATCCTATCAGCCACCAACACTCTCAAGTCCTTCTCCCCAGGACTGCTCTCGATCCACTCATCTCCCAGCCTGTTTCTGTGCTTGGGATTGCCTCAACCCAGGTGCAGGACCTTAAACTTGGCCCTGTTGAACTTCGTGAGGTTTGCACAGGCCCTCTTCTCCAGCCTGTCAAGGTCCCTCTGGATGGCATCTCTTCCCTCTGGCATGTCAACCTCACCACACAATTTGGTGTTGTCGGCAAACTTGCTGAGGATGCACTCGATGCCACTGTCCATGTCACCAACAAAGATGTTAAATAACGCCTGTCCCGGTGCTGATCCCTGAGGAACACCACTTGTCACTGGTCTCCACTCAGACATCGAGCCATTGATTGCAACTCTTTGAGAGCAACCTTCCAGCCAATTTCTTATCCACCGAGTGGTCCATCCGTCAAATCCATGTCTTTCCAATTTGGAGACCAGGATGTCGTGCAGGACAGTGTCAAAGGCTTTGCACAAGTCCAGATAGACGACATCAGTTGCTCTTCCCTTGTCAACTGATGCTGTAACTCCATCATAAAAGGCCAGAAGACTCGTCAAGCAGGGTTTTCCCTTCATGAACCCATGTTGGCTGCCACCAGTCACCTCCCCATTTTCCATGTGCTGTAGCAGAGCCTTCAGGAGGATCTGCTCCATGATCTTGCCAGGCACAGAGGTGAGACTGACCGTCCTGTAGTTGCCCGGGTCTTCCTTTTTTCCCTTTTGAAAATGGGGGTGATGTTTCCCCTTTTCCAGTCAGTGGGCACTTCACCAGACTGCCATGACCTCTCAAATATGATGGAAAGCAAAAAATGATTGAAATAAATAGGACACCACTCATCATCATTATTGTCATCTCACACTAGTGAAAGAAAGTAAAGAAGTATCATACATAAAAGTACCCAGAAATAAAATATAAATATTTTTTCTGGAGCTGCAGAATATACTCAGTATGATTTTATTTACTTTACTTTCAATCGATAAACTTTGATAAGTTAAAATATCTTGGTCAATATTGAACAAGGAATTACTGAAAAACAGGCAAATGAGGAAGGAAAAAAAAAACAAACAAAACCATGGTCACTTCTATATATGTTCTCTTTTCAAAGTTATTTTTCAAATGCAAGTTTTTTTCATTAATTTGAGTCAAGATTCAAAGTTAAAGATCATTTAGCATAGATATTTAAAATTTTTGCTCATCCAAATGTGTTATCTTCCTGTTTAAACAAGTAATATATATATCTTTTTAAAAAGAACATCCCCTGCCCTCACTAAAGGTTTGAAAGTATTAATATTTTAGTAGAACTTAACACATATACTTGCACTTGCAACATATACATGTACATACACATTATGCCTTGGGATTCTGAAAATAATTTGTCCTTCTTTCATAAGGTGAAAGCCAAGTTTAACTGCACTGTCTACCTTATATACTAAAGATACACCCAGAGAGAAAATCTTTAAATTTTCAGATCTAGAAGAATTCATGGAAGAATTTACTTGTTTTAGTGAAGAGGTTAGATAAACTTATTTTACACTCAGAACAATTTTCACAATGAAAAAGAGGTTGAATTCAGTTACAATTCTCTTGAAAAGGAAACTAATCAAACCATATGAACTACGATTCATTCATCAAGCACTAACCAAGTGCAATCAAACGTCTTTGTCCTCAGCAGTGATTTCAAATACTTCAGAAAAAGAGAGTGGACTGTAATTTTTGTGTTTATGGTAAAAAAAATCTCAATGTCCCCAAGTACTTATGGAAATATATGTCATCCGCTGAATTCATAGAAGTCCTTCTTTACAGTATTAAGTACATATTTTGCCAGATATTAAAAAGAGCTAGGAAAATGTGACCACAAGCTTGTTTAAATCTACTACACTTTTCCATATATTCCCTTACAGTAAACAAGTTGGCTTAATAGTTTTTGATATCAGTAATATTTTATTATTTACAATAAAAACTTTAAAAGAATAATTTCACCTCCTGGCAGGAAAAAAAAAAAAAAAAAAAAGCTACATTTCACTTCCCCTTATCATGCCTGTGGCTTCTGATGTATTCATTCGATTTGGGAATTCAGATGATGGATTCATGAAATGTGAAGTTTCCTCCCAAAGCATTCAAAACTGCAACACTGACTGCAGGACAAATGTATGCTATTTAGCAGAAATACATCAGTCATGGAAATGGGCAGGCTGAAAGTCCTGGTCAATACCTTACAGCCTATTAAAAAGAAGAAAGGAAAGAAAGTTTGCTTAGGTTTATTATGACAGATTGTGAAAACGAATAATAGTAATGTATTCCTCTAGCCTTAGACTGCCAATATTAAGATGAAAAATTATCAATCATTAATCCATCAAATAATCCTGAATTTCTGAGTCTCAATTATTATTGAATTTCTCTATTTAGAGGAATAGGAAATATAATTAAATAGGTTTAGTGACTGAGTTTAATGGAGCATCTTACTGGGTTGTTATAACAAAAAGCTTTCTTCATCACCAATAAACCTGAAGATTTAAAAGCGCTATTTCATACTAGATCAAAAAGATAATGAAAGATACCAGAAGATCTCAATATAATGGACCTCCAGAAATCTGATTATGGAAATTTAATCATAACGCTTTTTCTTCCTGGAAGAAAATAAATCCTGTGTGGTTTCTGAAAAAAAGTATTTCAGCTTTGAACATCTTCATTTTCTGAGCTAAAGTACTCCTGTTCATTAAGAAGAAGTATCCTAAATCATATGTGCCAAACGACACAACTGAAAACACTATTCATTTTGGATTCTTGCTCCAAATCCACTGGAAGCACTCCTTTAGTTCCTTTTAACTAAAACAGGCTTTGAATCATGCCTTCTGTTGTTAGGGCAATAGATTACATGGAGAAGCAGCAAAAGTTTGAAATTAATGATCTGAATGATATAATCTGCAATATGAATAAAGCTTCAATGGTGTAAGCACGGAGGCAGACTGCTCTGCTGAAAATGCCATTATTATTAAAGCTGGTCCATCTGTTCCATTGCTCACATCTTTCATATTTCCCTTCTAGAGTCAAAGTGTGTATATGTGTGTAATATGTGTGTGTCTGTGTGTTGCATTTCATTCTTCCATGAGAGCCAAAAAAATATCTCTGGCAGTGAATTGCTAAAAGCCAGATGATTCTTTTCTAACTCAATTAACCATTGCCTATAAGTTGAAATATAGCTATCCTGGAAATACATAGGTACATGTATGTATATATATATATATATATATATATATATATAACTGACAATAGATGCAAAAAAGTATTTCCAACCTCAATCTGGCAAAAGAATATGTCCTATTTGCTGTCACATTGTCATACTTTTACTGGGAGAAGTGTTCCCTAGCTTTAGCCCTCTCCTTGACTCCCGTTCCATACCAATAGCTCATGTAGTGCATTGCAGTGTGGCATCACACTGGAACAACATCCAAACTGCTTTCCCATCCATCTTGTAGTGAGAAAGAGTACACCAAATCAGGACAGCATCTATGGCTTAGGTGGAGATGTAACACAGCTCATGTTAAATTGGCATAGTATTACCATAAAAGGAATTACTGTCAAAAGTGAAACATAAGGCATTTGGATGTCATATAATGCTGTCATATGTGAGAGGTGCCTGCTTCACCTGTGAATAAGATAGGAGCTCACAGTGTTTTCTGTGGGTCCCAGCTATGTTAGCAGTGCTCCATGCATTCTCACAGGAGATGATGAATTTAGATGCTTAGTTATCACTGCAGTGACAGATTTTAATAACTTATGGCTAGAAGAACAAAGAGGAATCTTGCTGGATTCAAGGACTTCAGTGACTCACTATGGAGAAGGTACTGGAAAAGTGGGAAGTAGTTAAAATTTTACCAAAAAAAAAAAATAGTTACGAAATAAGAAGGAAAAGAAATTAGACCCACAAAATTATTTAAATAAAAAACAGTAAAAGACCTGAGTTCCAGTAGCCCTGTGTGAAGGTAGTCTAAATGTGGACTCTATATTACCTGTTTGATACTCTTCTTTAATTGGAGATTTCAAAATAGATCTAAAAATTTTGATGATTTTCTTCTGCCCTTCTCCTCCCAGCTTCACCTCCAAGAAATTCCTGCCTGGAATCTAGCCAAACTTTTTCAACAGGATCCAGTTGAAAGCATATAGATTAATTTATTTCACAATAAATATGACAATATGTGGGATTTTTTTTAAAAAACACATTGACTTTCATATTAAAGTGTGATCTTTAAAGTTAAACTTCTGGTACTAAGGCTTTGCCTTTTTTGACAGCAGCACTGCATTTGAAAATTTGATTAGAGGAGCTCTTTGAATCAGAAAAAAAAAAAAATCAGAATTGTTTTCTGTTTCCCCAAACCAAATAAAAGAAAAGTGAAATGTATTTCTTAGACTGCGACAATATAATGTTGAAGTGACAAGCAATGTCTTTAAAGTGTCTTCAAGGTTGAAAGCATATTAGAGTAATTGCCATTAGTCTGTATGTATGTGCCTTTATAGGAATTCTGCAGTACAGTATTATATTTGATTACTCAACTAAAAACAGTCATCCATTAACCCCCAGAGAGTTAGAGCTCCCTCAGCATGCCTGAGGCCATGCCACTTAGTGTGTCTCCATTATTTTAAATGTTATAGAAAGAATACTAGGACACACAGAAACATCCTAAGGTCACTCTTTGTCATTTCAATAAAAGTTATGGGAGAAAATGTATCCTCTTCGCAATGTTATTGCAGTAGGAGTACGGTAGCATGAGGGAAAAACATGGCATATATATTCAAGGGCATTCATGGGTTAAGCATCAATAATACTAGAAGGAAAGCTATGCAAAAAACTGGATAGCATTGTGCTTTTCAGAACAGAGCTAGTATTTCTGGTTTTTTGGAAGTACGAGGGGATTTCACTACTCCCTTTCCCCCCAAAAAATGCAGAATTATAAATTATTTCACAGTGGTATACTGATATTACCAAGTCCTACTACTTGAGGTTTTCATTCTATTAGAACTCAGAATGTCTAGTAAAAGTTCAGATGCTATTCCTGTGGTAAAGGATAAATTTGAAGTTTTCCTTTGTTTTGAAGAATTTCGTAATAAAAAAGCGCATGTAATGCATAACGCAAGCAGAGACTCAAATATGCATACAAAGTTTGCTTTAAAAACTCTAAAATATTCAGTAAACAAATAACTACAGTTCATAACTATTTCTAGGTTGCTTTTTTTTACCTTCCCCTCCCCTCCTGGCAGAAAAAGGCTTTAAAGAAAACATTAATAAGCTGGTAAGAGTATACTCCGTCACCATCACTACCACCAGCACCATCATGCTACAGATCACACAGTACAGTCAGGAGCAGAGTCCTGTTGTGGAAGGTGTTTTAGCATCACAAAGGAGGTCACAAGCTGAGGTACAAAATTCTTTCAGTATAAGAATATTATCCCGCCATTTTAAGTAATTCATGCAAATACATATGCAAAAGTTCTGCCTAAAACAAATTATCAAATAAAGTGTCCTTGTTGTCAATATTGTCCTATACTTTTAATTTGTTTACTTTATTTATTGGTGCTCCTCTTAACATTTTCTTGAAGCAGATATAATTGTCGGGAAAAAAATCCTGATTAGATCAAGGATTTCTACTCATTGACATGAGTTACAGGTTTGGTTACACATCATCACAACAGTGATATCATTTGAGAGCTTAAAAATACTGGTTCCTCAAATAAGATATGATCTTTGATAACAATCACTTTCAGTTAGTTTTACTCAAGAAAAAAATTGTGAATATTCAGGATACAATTGTGAACTTTTATGTAAGAGAAATACTTTATCTACTGTCTACAACAAAGAAATTATCTTATACTACATACTGTGAATTTTTTATTATTTAATTTGCTTTTAATGACTCATAGTGATAAATCACCAGTTTGCCCAATGATTTTACATTCTTTGCTGTGTTTACATTAACAAAATCAAACAAAAAAAGAAATTGCAGTAAAGCGTATCTCTAGGGGCATGTTCAAACTGAATCAGCTACTGCAGTGTCTTTAAAATAGTTGTCAAAACCTATGGGTATAAATTTAAACATGGTTACAGCACTTTATCTATATACAGAGACAGTGCTGAAAGGCTTAATTCTTGATTGTAAAAGACTTAAGGACCCTTTGAAAAAATTGCTGTGCAAGTCTAAAACACCATTGTTTACAGTGGTGACTCACACAGATCTTAATATTTTTCTTGGTAAAACAACTACTCATTTCTCTGCTGAAATTTTGTGGGATTTTGTTTCTTCTCTTTGTGTTAGGTACAAATTCAAATAAAGTGAGTTCTCTTGGGCAAATCAGGGCAGCTGGACATAAAAGCCTATATGCATGCTGTCTTTCCACTCAACCATATAATGCAACACTTTGCTACATCCATTAAAAGACTTACTTTGTACCATATCATGCGTTTCATAATATTTCCATCTAAATGCAGATTTTTCTATTCCATGTGTAGCATCTAGTCAGGTTTTCCATAAAAATACCAGCGGGACAGAACATTGAAATACATTTTGCATATTAAAGAAACCTCTCGTAGATTCCTTCTTTTATTTGTTTTATCAACTGAAGCAATAAGCAAGAAAATTAGAATTTCAGCAATGATGGAGAAAACATTTATGATTTTATCAGACTTGCTTCTTTTCCCCCCTGCTTAGACAATTTCCAGACTCTTAAGAGCAAGTAATTTTACAATGTTCCACTGATAAATGACATAAGTCCATCTGTATCATTTAGATGGAGTAGTAACACACATTGCCCAATGAAAACTTTACTTTGAGTAACACATATACTGAGTGCTTTTCTTCCTAATATTCGCAACACATTTAATGTCAGTCCCATAGGAATTTGTTTCCCTTGAATGCTTTATTGCAAATGTCATAATATTTTCTGGTGTAGCTCTCTGGTGTGCACAGGTAAAAAAAAAAAAGCTAGAATAGATTAGATAGCAGAGCTGTCATTGCAAACACTCTCTTCCAATTCTAGAAAGAGAAGACAATCAAACCTGTCATTGTCAAGCTGCATAAATACAGCTGGAATAGATTTATACCATAATAAGCTGTTTATTAGAAATTTTTATATTGCACATTAATCAAAAAAATGAAAAAGAATGCAATTCAACTTAAAAAAAACACAACAGCAAATAATTATTAGAGTCTACTGTATGTGTGTTTATATATAAATAATGTTATAATTCAAAAAAACAGGGAAGATATTTGACTTTTACATATTGATTTTCTCTATTGTCCGATATCTTGCGAACATAAAATTTGTGGTTTAGAGAAAGACATTTTTTTAGGATTTGTACAGAAAATACAGTATGATAATGAATATCAGTGGCCTACTTTTACATTCATGCTTGATTTATCTATTAGTTTTATGAAGTCCTCCCAAACCTCAAAATTTTACCCAATCACCAATACATCATCATCTTACTACAGCTGTAGCTCAGCAGAGCACAGACACGTGTGACAGTTCCAGGATAATGTTTGCAGAAAGCCTGCAATTTTCCCTCGCATTATTTCAGTGTGGCTGATGGGATACCACAGAGCAACAGAAGCAGCCACGCTTTGGTTGCTGCTGGCCTCAACCCTGCAAGAGCTTCAATTCGATTTTAACTTTAAGCAAAACGGGAAGTGCTTTTCTGCCCTGAACCACCAAAGCAGGGAGCACACAAGCAGGGAACCCAGATTCCATTCAGCCCTACAGATCTCAGTTAGAAAAGGCTGGCTTGGCCTCCCTGCAGCTTGTTTCTTGGGAGGACATCAGCTGCCATTTCCAGCCCTCTGCTTCCTCCAACCAGCAAGCAGGACTCCAGAGACACTCAGCTCACTCACTGTACCTTACCTACCTCTGCCTCTTCCTTTTCTGCTTTCTTCCTGGTAAAGTTCGCAAGGTCTTGGTCCTAACAAGAGAATTTTCTCTTGTCTAACCTTTCAGACTTTACAGCCTGAGACTTGGTCCACAGCTAAGTAAAATTTCCAACATAGACATAGCCAGACAGAGTTCCTAGCAATGAAAAGTGCAAGGAAGTCGTTTGCTGCTTTTAAGGCGTTTGTTGTCACTTCCAGCAAGGGTAGATTTATTAGTAAAATCACATAAATAAAAGTAAGCAGAAACAACACTTTTCCAAGATCTCACAGCCTTTTGCCAAACTTAAGTGAATCTATCTCACAGTTCACTGCCTGAATGGTATTTATCTCTGTGTAACTGTACTGATTTGTGTGGTGTTTTATCTCAGGGAGAATACTATTTACATGCCTTAATCTTCATCTTAGTTTGCTAAAATATTCTTATTCAAATCTGCCGTGAATGCAAAGTGATATGCAATTATGTGTAATAGAGGGAAAGAGCAACTTCTGGATCAGAGCACATTTAAGTTGCAAAGCTATCATCTTAAATATCAAAATAAATATTAAGTTCATTACCATTCACAAATACTTTAAAGTTGGTTTAAAATTCATCAGAATAATGAATATACTTAAGATTAAAATTATTCTGCCTTTATTCAAGCAAAGAAGAGAAGAAACAAGGTTCTGTCTCCATTTCACAGGAGGGTTGTGTTGTTAAAATGTTCTCTTGGCATAGCAATTGTTTAAATTTAAATAGTCAGAATACAGAGTGCTGGTGACAGGAACTCTCAGTGAGAAGAGTACACAATGGTTTCAGAGACATGGACAAACCAGAGTGAGTTCAGCAAGGGGCCTCCAAGCCAGTTGGGACTGGAGCATTTGCCCCTCAACGAGAAGCTGACAGATAGGGTTGGCTCAGCCTGGGGAGAGATGGCTCTGGGGGCAGGTTGGCAGCAGGGCAGGTACCTGTGGGGAGGTGGTCAGGTACCTGAAAACATTCTGTCTGAAATGTTACAGAGACTTTTTTGGTTTATGAACCAAAGTTACCTGTAAGGAGTTCCTTCTGTGATATCATTTCCTCAACTCATTTTTCTCTGAAAATAATGAAGGAATTTTCATTTGAAAAAATGTATTAAAAGAGGAGACTTTAAGAAAAGGAGTAAATTCATCGCTTGAATGCAAAAGAGCTGCTATTTACATTTGACACAGTTGCTATAGTTGGCAGTTTCTCTGGACAACTGTCTGGCTGCGTGGCTATAAGAGACGTCAAGTAAGAGCTGGCCTTATTGACGGTGCCAGATGTTGGAGAACTGACAGGATATGCAAACTCTCCTGTTCTTGTTTCTGTAGAAAGAGTTCCATTTTTTGCTAGTAGCACATTCAGGGAAAATCACATCTTCTGCTCTCAGAATAAGACCTGCTCACAATGCGGCCGTAGCACTCTCCCGAGAACAGGATTTCTTTCCTGATAGACTGAAGCCATATGAATTGATTACATAAGTATTTTTGAGGTGAGGAGTGGAGTAATTCACAAGGACTATGGCCTGAGGGAGCTACAGATCTATGGCGTAATATATCCTAGGGTCTAATAGCTTCATTTTATTCCTTCCAGTGATTTTTGTTTTAATGGTCCAATATGTGCAATATAAAAATAAATACAAAAGAAGACCAAAGATCTTTTATTCATTCTTTACTTTCTCTATTTTCTTATATTAAAAGGAATTTGGTTTTTCATACTGGCCTTTGTTGTTGTTTGGGGTTTTTTTTTCCTCCCTTCCATGTTGTTTTCTTTTTAGAGAGGGAAAAAAAAAAAAAATATAAAATATGATTGCTCTTACACATTAAAAAATATAGTTTTTCTATGTGTATTCACATGCATACTATGGTTCATCATTGTCTGTTAGAATCACTAATAGTTTTTTTTCACATAAAATTTTTTGCTTTTTTTAATGTCAAAGAAAGGTCAATTCTTTCCTGTACAAAAGGCTTCAGAGCACTGTTCTTTTCTGTATAGAGTTTTGGCTTTCTTCACTAGTTTTTAATGTTATTTTAAATGTAGGTAGAGCATTATAACATGTTATCTTCGGTTGACATATCAATGCCTACTCTACTTTTTTCTATAAATTAACCTTTACTGTTCTTTAAACTGGCAATTACAAAAGCATTTACCAAGCTTCACTTTCCCACAGGTTTCTTTCTTAGATAGTTTAGCATGTGAGTCTTATATGAGACCATGCACTGATATATGTACTATATGACCTTATTCTGGTGCTAATGCTTGTTTGTGTATTATTTATTTGCTATCATGTAACATTTTTTTAGCAAAGATGTGTTGTCAAGTCTGTTCTGTGTTCCTATTTAATTTGGGGCATTTTGTTCTGCTAACTATGTTGGTGATTTGGAACTGAAGTCAAGTGACATGTTTAGCATTTACAGTGAAGACAGAATGTCATCTAAAAAAAAATCCATCAAAATAAATGGAAATCCATATGATAAAATACTCAGAAAGAGTGTTCTATGATGAAAAGTTGCATTCGTGCTTGCTAAGTAATATAGCTACTGTCTTAATTTAGATAAAGACCTTTCATTACTGCTAATTGATTGCATTACTAGACAACGATATTTTATAGAAATGCAACATAGCTAAAAAGTTTGTTTCTCTGAAACCTGATTAAATTTGCCTGATCTTGCCAAACTTTCTGTTCACAAAATAAAAAATAAATTATGGATTATCTTCAAACACTCTTTCATTTTGTGACACAAAGTTTTAAACTAATTTGTGTACTTGTGATAAAAATCTGTCATTTTCCTTTACTTTTGGGGTAATATATTTGGGACAAAAATAAGACCCAGGAATAAGTAATTAAAGGCATACATGTTATGTCATTTTACTTGTTTTGCTGCTACTGAAGGCTATCATGAAAAGTACTAATATATGATGCCTCTTTACCATACATTTTTTTCTTATACTTCTTTCATCCCTGTTCAGCCATTTTATTACTATTTTGATAGAACTGCTTATATATAAGGTTGTCAAACAGCTAATCATTTTCCATCACTAATCACTTTTGTCTGCCTTACCTTTTCCTGACAATATCTGCTTGGTATTTTGGTTTTCACATAGACACACAAAACCTTTTTTCAAAAAGAGAAAAAAAAAAAGTTTTTTTTTACTGTGCTTAAAACAATTCTTATAACAATTTTATTACCATAGTTTGGGGTATTTGTGTTTTGGATCAAATGCTTACCACCTGTTCTTTGTAAAAGATGCATCTGGATCTCTGTTGTTTCTAATGGACAAACTGGGAAAAAAAAAAAACAGAAAGAGGGAAGGTCATTTCAAAGGAGAATTAAAATGAATTTTTTAAACAGCCCTTGAACAAAATCTCTACTTTTCACTGTGTTTGATTTTGCCTTGTTCTAAAACACAAGTGCTCACACGTATGTCCTGTCTCAGCTGCCAAGTAATTTCAGACTGCTGAATGCTGAATTGCCTGTTCCCAGGCACTGGGTTATGTGCTAACCTACAGAACCAGAGCTCTGGCCCACCTTCTCACTCACTCCCTGCAGGCACTGAACTTCAATCCCAACACAGTGAGATGATTTTCATATGGATGCAAGTGCAGTAGTAGCAAGGGCTCAACACAATGGTGAGTTAAGCATGCAGACATACTTTCTTTTGTTCTCAGCACCAGACTGGGAAAAGCAACAGGACAATCATCATCCTCACTTCAAAGAAGAGGATGTCTAAGTTGAATCAAGCTAGCAAAAGGAGTAACTGATAGTAGGATGCCTAAAAAGTCAGCCAGTGCTTGTCTACGTACCAAGAGTTTGTAGCAGGTTGGCTAAGGAAAATTGGGTAACTGAAATCGCCGGATAATTGCTGGGTAGAAAGTAGAAAGAGAGAGACCCAGACTGGGTAGACAAGAAAGCTTTCAGTGGGAGGATTTTTATTTGGGAGAATGATATTAAAAACTTGACCAAGCAGATTAGGAACTGAAATTAACACTGCTTTGGGAATCTGGAGGGAGTATAATGAGTCAGAAGATGGAGAGAGAGCAGGACAAAAAAACACTGGAAGTGAAGAGACCCTTAATGGTGAACAGAGTGCATAAGGAGAGATCACAGAAGGAAAGCTGGAGAATCTGAGGTGGAAACAATGTTGTGAGAACATGAAGAAGCTGAAGCTGGAATCATTATTCCATTAGCACAGGTAATCACCTGTAAAACTCATAGGTTAAATATATTTGCATACAAAGGTAAATGTATCCATTTCTGGACCATGTGTAAACTAGAAACCTGATATTTCAATCCCATAATTAATTAGTTAATGGCAGAAGTTCTGAATGCTCTGAGCCAGGTAATGACTTATGGAAATGTTAGGAAATTTGTAAGTTTTGTTGATTCACCTTTGTCAAAAACTTAAAAAGTCAGTTCTGTTTCCCTCCTGTTCTCTCCCTTCTTCTTCTTCTGCTCTAATATACCCCAGTCACAGTTAACAAGGATTTTCAATACTAAAAACTAAGGACTTGGAAGGTAGGGAACTGTTTATGAGTTACTCTTCACTATTTCATTGTGAACCAGGATCTTGTGGGAAAACTGAGACAAAGACTGGCTATTCGGTCTTTTTGAAATCACTGTGATATTACTTTGCTATACTGAATTGCATTCACTAAAAGATATTTTCAGATATAGGGTGCAAACTCCTCAAAGTTTTTTTAATAGTTGGTTTGTTTTGATTCCCCTCAGCATAATCTCTGCTTTGTATATGTTCACTGTTCTTCTTTCATGCACAACTAGTCTTCATCCATTAGCTTCTGTTGGCCAACATTTGACCCAATCTTGCTCTCTCTGGTGAAGATAAGCATGATGAGAGCTGTGTAGTTGCTGTGTTTAGTTCATGATGAGTCCACCATTTTTAGGATCTGTCTGTAGATGTTAAATAACTTCAAAGAGAGAAATTATAGTTGTGAAATCGGGGGACAAACATGACATTTCCTATCACTGCATTAGAGCCATATACACCTAGAGAGATGTTAGACCATTTTGATACATTCATTATTCAGCCTTGCCATTTCCTTCAGTAATCTCTCATGATCACTGTCTGCATCAAATGTTAAAAAGAGGTCAACAAAGATGAGAAGTGATGTCTTCCCTCAACTCCACACCATCAGGAAACCATTCATCACTGCCATTAGTATTTTGAGATCTGGCTTCTGGTTTGCGTCCAGATTGCGTTGAGGCTTGGACACTTGCTACAGCATGGTTGTTTCTTCCCCCGATAGTCTGTCATTGCTATAAGAACATCTGCTGGAGCTGCTGTCATTGAGACTCAAGGATTAATAGCAGACTGAGGCTGGTTTCTGATTTCTTTCTTTTCATTAGTTTCGGGTTGAGATGCATGGCAGAACACTGCCCTATGCCTATGAACAGAGATGAGAGACTTCAGTGAGAACCAGGAATAGGAACCTGCATCAGAAAATGGTCAGTCACAAAGTTCCACTTTCTGACAGCTTGGGGATGAAGTGAACAGCTTGGGGATGAAGTGAAATGAAAATCTGTTCACTGGGCAGCTGGCCAATACACAAAAAATGCTGCTTTGATTTGTGAGCTGTGTCATTACTTGTAGATATAGCACCATGTAAAATCCAGCTTCAGTCTTGTAAGAAAATCTTCATGAAAGGAAACTTTCATATCTGGGTCTTCACTTCATAGAAATGGTGGCCAGTAAAAATGTTCTGCCTAAATTTTGGATGCAACAATTAGCAGTATTCACACCAACTCCATTGCTAGGAAAACTTTCTGAAGATACTCAGAAATTTTATAGTCCAGTTTAAAGTTCTTTCCAGAATGTTACTCAGAAAACTAATGACACCATAAGTCCAAAGAAACATGCATTTCTTCTTCAGAAAAACACAAAAGACGGTGGTGGGGAAGAGATATAAATGTGACAGCTGAGAAAAGATGCTCAGTAGAGCATGTACAGGTAAAGTATAAGTAAAATTAATATTTGCAAAATGTAGCAACCTAGTGACATCCTAGATATTGTTGCTTTTTTTTTTTTTCTCTAAGACCCAGGGACTTAGTGAGACAACGCATTGCATACTTTAGCATGACTTTTAAGACACAAAGTTTTTAGGTGGAAATGCACAAACTCATCTGGACATCCAAGTTCCCTTTAAAATGCAGAGGGACAGCTGGGTGTCAGGAAATGTGATTCACAGCTATGGGCATGTTGAGACAGACAGTATTGTGTATGGAAGTTACTCGGATAGTCAACACAGACACACACGGGTCTAATGCAGAACACCTTTACAAATATTGTTACTGTTTAGGCTCTTGAAGACTGTTGGATGGTAAACATTTAATCCAAAGGACACCTGAAGCCATCTCATTCTCTCCTATATGAAGCTTTAGCCCAATTTTACTCAGATCTGAGAGCTCTCATGCAATTTTTATGTTTACTCAGAGCCTGGCTTCTCAGGTGACAAAGGCAGAAATTATGCATGGTTGTCCACTAGAATTACATAATTAACCAACATTCAGACTATTTTAATCCCAAATCTGAAGATGAGATGGCTTTTTTCCTCCTACAATTCCATTGGCTTTTTTGCAAGAGGAAGGAGAGCTGTATTCCTTTAAAGCTCTATTCCAAACTGATATAACATGTGTGCCAAATCATACCACAGACACAAAGAAGCTGTTTTATTTATTTTTTTCCATAAAATGGAAATAGAAAGACAAAGGAAGGAGTAGAAGGAACTAAATCATACACATTAATATAATCCCTTCAAAAGCAAAGTGGATACTCAGATATTTGTACCCCGTGAACTGCTGACTATAAGCATTTGTTCACTACCTAGATAACACCTTGTCCTCCATTCACCTTCAAGTGAAGTGTTTGGAACTGTTAAAGGACAGAAGAAAAGTGTGACCCTCAGGATTAAGGGACTTAAGGCACCTGTTCTACAATTTAAGCCCACCAAGTAATGAGAATTACTGAAATAATTACTGGACTCTAATACATCCTGTGTGATGTGTCCAGCTTTATATCACCCAGCTACAGATTAGTCTGTTATCATAAACCCCAATAAAAGATTTATTTGACAATGAAAGAGTTTTGTCCTAACAGGTTTTACCCCACAGCTGGCATAGCTAGACTGAATGGATGTTCATTAAATCTCAGTTGATAGTCAGCAGCTTATGCTATATGTTCATGTTCAATAGAATAGCCACAACTTCATTTTAAAACTTAAAAAGCCTGATATACAACCATATTTTTTCTTCAAGCCACATGCTTCCATCATTCAGCTACATAGACAACTAGTGCAAATAGCAGAAAGTAGCTTTTAAAAGATCTTTTCAACTGAAATGAATCTCTCAAATATTGAGATTTAACTAACCTATGTTTCTGGGTTTCTGCTGTATTTTTAATTGCAGGGTTTTATTTCAAGGCTAAAAAAATATGGAAGTTAAAATAAGGGTTAAGCACACTGATGTGAAAATTGAAGCTTAAAAATACATCGAAACCTTTTTCTGTTTTTCCATTTTACCTGGAAATCTTACAAGCATGCATAATGTAAAGTAGGGAAATTTCCATCACAAATGCGTGGACTGAAGATATTTACATAACAATAGTACCATTTAGACATTGTCTGAGAGAAAAGAATTTTCATGCTTTTGAGGTTCATCTTTCACTAGTCAAAATGTAGCTTCTGGCGGTTTGCATGCTGTGTCGCCAGATTAAATGGTAATGTTCCTTCTTGTAAGTGTTACATAGGCGAGAAAAATTAAAGCCTTGGAAAGAGACTCCTACTCGTCCTAGAGTCCTTTTATGACAGGTTAATGACCAGTAAAATTGTCCCGAAAAAAACCACCAAATCTTGGAGATGCAGGAACTGAATCTTTAAAAGTCTTTTTCACAAGCTCTGGCTCAGCAGTCCTGAAGATGGGAATATGTATCAAGAAAGGGTCACAGCCTATCTCTACTCATTTCTCATATGGGGTGGGCACCAGACACCTATCACAGTGTGCTATGTGGCAGCAGCCAAAGGAATTTGCCTGAATAAGTGCAAGTTATTTGTTATACTCCTAGACCTCTGCTTCTTGTGGCTCTGGTCAAGGGAATAGCAAATTACAAAGGTGTCTGCTGCTAGGATTGAAAGAATAGACTCCTCCAGAATTTCTGAGCTTCAAAATCAGTCTTTCTTTCTTTCTTTCTTCCTTTCTTTCTTTCTTTCTTCCTTTCTTTCTTTCTTTCTTCCTTTCTTTCTTTCTTTCTTCCTTTCTTTCTTTCTTTCTTCCTTTCTTTCTTTCTTTCTTCCTTTCTTTCTTTCTTTCTTCCTTTCTTTCTTTCTTTCTTCCTTTCTTTCTTTCTTTCTTTCTTTCTTTCTTTCTTTCTTTCTTTCTTTCTTTCTTTCTTTCTTTCTTTCTTTCTGTCTTTCTGTCTTTCTTTCTTTCTTTCTTTCTGTCTTTCTTTCTTTCTTTCTTTCTTTCTTTCTTTCTTTCTTTTTAAACTGAATCGACAGTTTTTGTCTTTTGCCATCCATTCAGCAGCAAGTACTCCAGTCAAGAGGAGCAGATAGAGCCTGGATTTAGATACATGAACCAAACTGAGGTGGGCCATGTCTTCTAGAGCACAGTACACAGCAGGATCCTGGTGGGTCCCAATCTCCCACAAATTCAGTCTCTCTTTGGCAAGCCTGTGTATTGTTAGCTGCCCTAGCCAAGGCACAAATGACTACTCCAGGTACAAAACCCAGACAGAAAGCACAGAGAAAAGGCTTGACTTCTCCCATCTTCCACTCTTGCATCATGGCATTGGCTTTTTCTCTATTGCAGCATGAGCACTAGGGACATATGTTCCAGGAGTGCAGGGGGACTGCAGGGAGAAAGTCTAGTGAAGGAAAATATGAAGTAAGGCATAACAGTTGCAAAAATTCACCAAAAGGTCTATGCCTGAATCCTCTTCACAGAAAACCTAAGAAATAATTGTTCATTGCATAATGTGAGCTTTAACAGTGCTCCAACACATTCTCATCTCACGGCAGCACCTCTTGGAGGTAAGTTTCTCAGTGGAGAACACTACTCAGAAAAGTGATACCTTCAGGCTATGAAAACTGAACCTAAAATGCATGTAATCAAATATGGGACATTCAACTCATTTGAACATCTACATACTTCAGGTTTTGTTTTTGCCGCCTTTTTGTGGGATTAAGTTCAGAAATTAAGATACGGAAGCCAAGTGATTACAGTAGACATGGATCATTCATAACCTCCTTCATCTCCCTGTAATATTTTTTATCACATTTAAATATGACAACAAAGTCTATTTTCAGGAGAAACACACAGGTATTGCTATCCCAGTTTACTTAGAGATGACAGGGAAAGCAGAAGTTTCCTTAGCTGAAAAGCATCAACAAATTCTGGATTACAAAATTCTAAACTCTCTGCACTGGATCAATGATTTATCATCATTACCATTTACTTAACAAATACTCAGTAGTCAGCTTGACAACTTGTGCTTTCTCCAGCTAGTACAGATGGGTTTTACCTCATCAGTTATTTTAAGTGATTAACGACATAAAACCAGAGACAGTATATAACAATTTTAAAGCAAGAAAACTAAAAGATAGAAACATCATTAATTTTCATACACTGCTACAGTAATGTTCGATACCTGTCAATATAATGACTTCAGAGGAATTTAAGTATTCATGTACACTTTCTAGTTTATATTATAATGTATATATACTCAAACCAGGCCAGACTGAAAACAGGCTAGAATGAGTTATACAAAGCTCTGTACTTTCATAAGTGGGTGCCTTATCACACTTTCCAATTTAATTTGGTTAGACTATCATACTTTAAAACTTAATATGCAGTGTGCACTTACTGTAGGAGAAAGAATGTTGAGAAAGAAGACAAAAAGCACTGTCACAATTTTATATATCTACTTGGATGTAGCTCAGTCAATGTTTGAAAGAAAGAAAAAGCTATCGCTTTTGTGAATACTGGGATAGTACTAGGATTGGCTTTTCTTTCAAATAACAAACAGGATTTTGCTAATGTGAATTAAAGAAATTGCGTGCTGCAATTCTTAAAATGAAAGTACCTATTAAGCCAAATTAAATTGCCTTCCTGAATGGGTTGATGGTGAAGCTGCTTTTATACAGGAATGAAAGGTGTATTAGAAATCTCCCAGATGGAAATTACACGAGATTTGAATTGTCTCTTTTCAGAACAGCAGATATTCCCTTCTACTGTAAACTCATAGCTAGGGCTTAGAATTTGTTCTCAAAGATAAGTGTAAAAATGTGTTTGTGGTATTTCTACCAAAAAGTCTAGAAGTTAGATGCTTTATCACGTATTCTCCAGTGACCTAAAATAATGTGATGATCTTCTATAAGACAATATATGATGCACAATAGTCAGTTTTCTAGGTCTGGGTTTAGATTCAAGGACCCATCTTTATGCTTGATGAGAACAACAGAATGGTTTTGTAACTGCCACTGTATTTATTTATCTAATAAAAAGCTTTAGAGTGGGTGGCCCTTAAGAAAGTGAGCACAAATTCAAGTATTCCTTATTATTTTTATCATTTCTTACATAAGAAACAAAGTAGACTATGATGAGCTATTATTCACAAAAATGGGCATAAGCAGTATAGGATTCAAGCATATTTAGCTTCTCTAGGCAGATAGAAGCATTTCGTTTAGCATTACCAGTCATTGACAATGATAACTTTGGATCAGAACCTGCTTTTCTTTCCTTGACGTTCTCTGTAACTGCTTAGGTAGATCTATTGGAGGTAGTTTCACTATGTCAGATGTGCTTTCCATTTGTCTGGTCAAATTTAAATGAAGCATACTTCAATTATAAGTTTAGCAAACTATGTCACTGATTGGTGCTCTCTAATTTTACTATAGACTGGTATCTCCTCATATTTTGGCTTTTTAGACTTTTCCAAGACTTTTCTCTATCAGACTTTGGAAATGCCCTTCGTTTCATTTTCAGTCAGATTTCCGTATAATTAAACATCCAAAACATATACTGCTATTCATTCATTTGACATTGAAATAGATACTGTTATTATCACTTAACAGTAGCACACTTCCAAATGATTATCCCTGTCCACTTAGCCTTTGGTTTACCCGCAGCTTGTGAGTTACTGCAGGCAAAGACAGTTTCTGTTCATTTGTTTTAAGGTCCCTTGTGGACATAACAGATGAAATGAACAGTGCAATTTCCACAACAGATCTCCTTCATGCTAAATTGTGGTCCAAATCGCCTAGTGAATGCTGGAGACTGAACAATAAAATTCATTGTTGATACACGCCTCTTGGTGCCTGGAACTCAAAACATACAAGCATTTATAGAGTTCGGGGATAATGGAAAGTGTCTATGATTGATTTATGCTACCTATCACAATGCATGAATATTTTATATATGTAGCAGAAATGTGTTACACTATAACTGCATTTTTTCTATATAATTATCATTCTATTTTATAACACCATGGATAAGCATTATCTGTTCCTAGAAACTGTTCATATAGCAGATCTGAGATAGTTTTCCTGCTTGCCTGTCCTTGTTTGAGCTAAACCAGAACTAATTCTGTTTACTGATTTAATTTTTTAGCTAAGTAACTGTGCTTTCTGAAGTGCACTCAACTGCATGTTTTTCCAGACAGTGTCTGCTTCTAGCAGTGATAGTGCTTGATGTTTACAGTTAATACCAAGGACTGGTATGCAGAAAGGCTCTTGCTTATACTGGCTCCTATAGCAACAAAGGTCACTGCTAAATCCTGTACCCCATGTTGGAGCGTTGGAAGTGAAAAGGGGTCGTAACAAAGTTAAAAGGATGCATCTGCTAGAGGAGCGAACTAGACAGGTGACCCAATACTGACCAAATAAATATTCCATCCCATACACGTCATATTCAGCACAAAGCTGAGGAATCGCAATGTTTAGGACTCTCTCAGTTCTTCTGTCTTCAATCCCGATCTGAGTGTTGTTGAATCCAGTTCCCGAGTCCAGCTCCTGAATCCTGTTCTCACCTGCTGCCAAGTCCAGCCTGGGACTTCCCCAGTGCCAGCCCTGCAGCATCAGTGGTGAGGTATGGTCATCAGGGGGGCTGAGTTCAGTATTGGTTTCATGTATATTGGTATATATTTTATCATTTTCTTATCAGTATTATTATAGCTTATTTTTATTGTTATTGTATTATTAAAGCTGGTTTAGTTTTCTTTTCTAACCTGTAAGCCTCTCTCCCTTACTCTCTCTCTCTCTTCCCCTTCTGGGAAGAGCATCTGCCATTTGGTAGTGGTCAGCCCAGCCCTAACCCATGACATTTGTCATACATTATTTTAATATTTACTTATTTTCAGAACTATTTGTAAGTGTTTATTTTTTAATAGATAAAACTATTTTCACATCTTAATTAAAGTGGTTGGGTTGGGTTTTTTTGTTTTGGTTTATGTGTTTGTTTGGGCTTTTTTCCTTTGGGATTAACCAAGACCATTGTGCAATTGTGATTAACTTCCTCTTTGAAACTGTTGTTAATTCTGTTTGCTTTTCAAAAGCAGAAAGCTGAGATAGTAAAATTTCCCATGCTTATAATTTAAGTAAAAATAATGTAAAGTTTTGTCCCTAAGTAGATTTTGTTAAATATGCTGTATTCACCACAAACTATACCACTTAATAGGCTTTTCTAGATTTAGCAAGTATATGTATGATTTTGAAACGTGTAATTTTTTAAATAGCTGATAGTGAATTGAGGTGTTTTTTTTTTTTCTTTTCTTTTTTATGTTTAGAGCTTGGGTTTTAATTTGATGAAGGCCTGATCTCCTTTGCTAAAAATTGGATATGAAACATGGTTCACCAGTCATAAGTAAAAATGGCAACACAATCTGCATTTTTTATAGTCTAAATTTTAAGACATTTATTAATAAATTAAACGTGACCTCAGTACCTAAAGATTTAACTAAATGTTCTACCTAAAACCAGTGCCGATCACTTTAAACTCCTTTTGAAAATACTATTTATGGGGTTATTTCCCCAAAAAAAACTTTAAAGGATAAACTAATCAGAACGGGTTATCTACACTTGTGCGCATTTGTATCACGTATTTAAATGCATATGTTGACTCTTAATATATATGTACACAAGGGATGTTGCCTATTCTAGATGTACACACGCAAGAACACACACTCTGTACAGATAGGAATCACATTTCTTACTTTTTCAGATATATGAGGTATATCTGAGGTACAAAAAGCAAGAAACATATTTCCTGTGGTCACAGGCCTTTATTTGCATTTACAACAAATGCTCTTTCCTTTCCCTGTATAAATGCAGAGGAACTCCATTGAAACAATATACATAAGCAAAGAGTTAATTTTTTTACAGATATTTTGCAGTATAGCAGTCATATTGCTCCTGAATTTTTTTATATGTCTGCTAATTTTTTATTCTTTCCAGACAGCTGCTATCAGCTGGAGAAAGAATGCTACCCTCGTCTTTGTTTGATGTGGTGCACCCACACTTACTTTTACCTCTGTAGGGATGGTGGGGATCTGATCACAACCCATCCAGAAATACCTATGGTAGCTTTAAGTGAAATACTAGGGATAACAGCAGGAACACATCCCCAAGACAATGACTGCAGATGTTGTTCACCGAGGATGTTGCCCTGATTCAAAGGTACTGAACAAAGACTGGTGGTTATTGTCTATATTATGCAGCTCTCTACAGTAGATCATCCTGCCTCCTAAGTCAATGTATCTGCACTGGTTCCTGCACACAGCTGGGATACCTGTGGGTCCCTAGTCTACATGGTTTAGAGTTGGTGCACATGGAGCTAGTGTGGAATAGGTATTTCCTCTCAAGCTAGTATGAAAGTGTGTTATCTGGTTTTACTTGGCTTTACTTTCTTGGGGTTCAAAAGGTGCCACAGACATCAAATTGGCCAAAAATCTTTGTGCCTTGCTCCTAGATGAAGTATTACCCTTAAGAACATACTTGGCTTGAAAACCAAAGGGAGTCCCATAGTCTCAATCAGAATGAGAAAAGAACAAACCAAAACAAAGAAACCAGTAAGATACTAGTTTCAGCAGACGAAGAAGATCTCAGTCTTTAATCTTTGGTTCCAGGTACTCATTCCTGGTTGTGACAGTAGAAAAGTATGTGGGTTTGTGACCCAAACCATAGATCACATAAAACTTGGCTGAAGTCACTGAAAGGTGTGTTCATTAGCAGTTTTTCACTTTACTGAACTGATTACAGGAAAAGGTAAAGACCCTGATGCAAACACAGTCTGAATTTCACTTTTGAAGCAAACACTTTTTTCACTCTCTTACTGCAGAACCTGCAAGTAGTGCATTAAATAAAGCTCCATTCATTTATAAAATCACAGCCTACACAGCTACTTTCCATTTGACACAAGCAACTTTAAATTATCTGATCATATTCCCATTTTGAAAGATAAGTCCAAAAAATAGAAGTATTTACAAGTGCATTCTGTTGCTATTTCTTTGTCCCATCATAAAAATGAGGTTGTAAATCAAACAGTGCATGGATTTCCCTTTTGGCACATTTATCCCCTACAAGTCATTACTGTGTGTGGGCAGAAAATGTTGTTGCATTATCAACCTTCTGCTAGTGGAATTACAATTTTAGCTCTGAACAGACCCTACTTGATTAAACATTTACCATTCACAACCTTTTTTAGCCATAAAAGTATAAACGAATTGAGAGAAGTCTGTTCTTTTAAGGTAAGGGTTCTTTTTATAAAGTTTTTCAAGAAAAATGCACAGTGTTCTCTGCAGTAATGTGTGCTTTTGTTATTTTGCTCCAAAAATTTCTCAAAATGAGAGACATCACTATGACCTTGAACCTGCAAATACACTTTTCAAATTGAGAGACACAAACACATGGCCGTTACTGTATGGAAACTCAACACCAAACCAGTGATATGATACGTTGCACAAAGTAAGTAATATCATTGATGGAGAAAGACAATGAAGTGGACAAATTCTTGTTTTCCTCTGTAATCATTGTCTTATTTCCTGAAGCATAACATTTGATTGCCCTCATCTTTACATGGATAACTACAAATGTTATTATTTGCTATAAAATTATCCGGCCCTTCTGAAAAATTCATCTATAGCATCTGCCTTTCCCATTTCATTGCGGCCATGAATACCACAGGCTGAAGACACACAGTGCGAAGGAAGACATACTTGCTTCTACATATTTTCCGTATCCATTTTCTTTGGGGATTCTACGGTCTTTAGAAAAGCACTAGAAAAATATGGTCAGCATTCAATTGCCAACCTGGAGGTTTCTAGCACTTATTCTTAATATATCCCCTCCTCACCTCCACATGGCATGCCAGAAAGGTTTGTTTCTTGCCTAGTGACCGAGTAATACATACTCATGTCCAGTCTGGATGTCTTGGATGCTGCAGGAGATCTAAAATGGCTCTAGACAATGTGTGCTTGGACAACTGAATTCCACATTTGCCTACCTAAAGACTGTAATATCTGGGAAGTTAAAGAATATTCTATTTTTGTTTAGCCATCTAACTTCTATTACCACTAAATGTCATAGTCTATAAAGGAAATATGCAATTTTTTTTTTCCAGTATATTCAGCCTATATTCAGGAAGTTTCCTATTCACTGAGGATGGAGAACTTGCACTAAATTGTATGGTACTTATATACTTTATCTGTCTTATGATGAACTTCCCTCTCTCTTGTCATCACACCAGAAAAAAGGGTAACAAGGAGCATTTGTAACATGATGAGGAGTTCATCTGCCCATACATGAAGGAGCAGCACCAGATAGGGGCATGCAGATGCAGCAGCCTCACCTCTGTCATGTGCCTGGTTTCAGCAATCTCTAATGATATGAATATTGATACCATTTCTGCAACAGAAAGGACAAGGGCAAAACAGGCTACAGAGATTCACCCTGGCCACAGTAGCACTGTCACTATTCGCAGGTCAATAGAATCGATTTGACTATATCATGTTATTTCAATTGCAATAGCTCTTTTTTTTACATGCTTCCTTTCTAATCTGCAATTAGTCCCTTTTTGTGTGATAATGATTCTCCTTTACCTTTTCTATAATGATTCCTCTTGCCTGACAAGCTGTCTAGAAGGTAGTTACTTTGGTGTAAGGCAATTCCCCCCTGGAAGCACCTATCTTACTGCAGATGTGATTTCAATTTTATACTAAAAAAAAATGTCCACAACTCCATGCCTGCTTATTGACTATAAGGAAGCTAAAAAGATTAGCAGATTCAGGGCAAACTTTTAAAAGTGTAAATTAAACGTGTTGTGACAGTCCAGAGTGTGATATGCTACTCAATGTGCAGCACTTAAATCTATACATTGGCCCTCCATCTTTCTTTCTTCCAGTGGCTGGAAATGCAAGTTCCTGAAATACATGTATTTTTTAGTATATCCATGTTAACAGACCAAGGCTTTAGCTGAACATCAAACACCAGAAAGTAAAATCATAAAGGAGCTTGAGATCAAACAATGTCGAAAGCATAACTAGCTTTTCTTTTTGAACTGCAATTCTCTTACATTGATGAAGTAAGTATATTTGCCAAGTAATTTCCACTAAAACTTCCTAGAAGAAGTTTTTTCTCATGAGCAGCTGATACTTAAATCTTTAATTGCTTAGGACAAAAAACTTTGACAAGAACTATTTTTCTGCATACTCCATGAGTAATGAAGAATCAAATTGCTGAAAGTATAGTAAAAGCTGCTATTCAGAAGAGGGTTGTTCAATATTTGGTAGGTTTGATCTGTTTCAGAACACAAAGCTAAGATTTAAGAATGCACTTTGCTAATATCTAAAAAAGAATGGGTAATTCATCCTTAGCATAGTGTTAAAAAGAATACCTAAAGGTAAGTATTTGCTTCAGTTCACTGAAATAAACAAAAATGACTTTCCAGGAGTTCAGTAAGTCCTCAAGTGCTATAAAAACTGATGACTTTTCATTATTTGATGAATTTAATCAAAGGATTTCTCACGGGAAAAGAAAAATGAAGCTCTGTGATATTTTAATGGAATAGAGTACATAGGTCAATGTGCAATGAAAACCAAATGATATCGCACAGCTTACTAATGTGCCACTGCAGTAGGATGCAGTGCACTATAGCTCCATTCCAGCAAAACAGTGTTTGAGGCTATTAAGTCAGCCTTTACACAGACACATGGCCCATTGACTATCACACCCAGTATCCAACTGAACTTGCTTAGAGGTTGTTTAGGTAGTTTGAAACAGCACCAATATAAGCAGCCAAGAGTAGTTTTAAAAGATGTGTTGCTCAGCAAACGGTCCTTTGCTCTTTCTCTCATGTGTTAGAATGAATTGCCACTCACAGATGCTGTTTGGGAATAATTCATTAAACTGATGAAAGAGTTGAACTGCATTAGCAGTTCATACTTTGATAATCTAAGGCATTCTAATGATCAGAGAGAAAATAACACATGATATGTACTCAAGTACAATCTACATTCCATGGGGTCTGTGTAATACAATCCTTAGGAAGTCTCAGACACCTTCAAGAGAATCCTCTACCAGTCAGCTCTGCCTCTGTACTCGCATGTCACAAATTGCTGCAGATCGTTCTGTTTTCTTTTGGAGTTTAACCTCTTCTCACATTTATGGGATGAATCTTTGATAGATGGGTGTAATCTGTTCATTACTTTATGGAGTCTAGTTCTACCAAGAGTAATTTCAAATCCACATGGTGCTCTTAATAGTCTTTATTTTCATCTGAATCCATGAGTTATTTGAAAGATGTGTAGATCTGTATGTAAGCAGACAGGTCCCTATTGGACTATTATACCACCTAGGGAGATTTGTGTGTATTGTTTATTTCACCATTGTACAGGAAAATTTAATTCTAAAAAAATTTGTTCCTCATTCACTCATTGTACATCATAAGGTATGAGCAATATTTTTAGGAACACAGAATTCTTCTTTGTACCAATCTTATCACTGGAGAAAGAAGCTGATCCCCAAAATCCTGCAGAGACACAGCTTTCCCTGGAAATACCATTCTCAGCCAGCTCCTTCATTTTTGGACTCAATTCTGCAAGGAGAAAAACACTCTAACCAACCAAGTACCAAAGACATGTTCAACTGTAAGTATATAAATAATAACACTGATTTAGGAGAAAGGGAGGATATGAGGTCAACCCATTTGTCACCTAAAAAACTCAGTGCATCTGAGAGATCTGAAAGAAGTGTCAGGACTTACAGATGCTTGAAGGGAAAAAAACATACGGTGTTTGAGGAAGAAAATCCTGGGAAATTCCTTCCTATTGTAGCACCTTTATTTTTCTTCCACAGACCTGATCCGTTACTCATTGAAAATCAATGGACAAGAAACAAAAAATAATGCCCTCATTCTTTCCTAAGATTGTTCTTCCTGTTAAAGGAAAAGTCAAAATCCTCAAAAAATAGGGTTAAGAAAATGTATGCAATAGTGCATACTTTCATTCTTCGCAAAAATGCTGAGGTCTTCTAAATCCTCACGTTGCGTACAGTGCTTGAGATGCTGTCAGTAAAACTGCACTTAGCATTTGTGTTAGTCCAGAGGCAGAAGCAGAAATTAAAACACGTCCTCTAGGACAGTTAAATTTGCATGAACTAACCATTAAAGCAAAGAATGCATTCATAGGGATTTATTTTTATATGCTTTTCAGAAGGATGCCACTGCACAGTCTTTTTTTTTTATTAAATTGCCAAAACCATTACCAGGGTATTTTGCAGCAGTTAAATTTAGAAATGAAGACTTTAATACTTAGTTGGTTAATTTGTTGTGCTAGGAAAAAGACTTAGGAATTTTTATATTAGAAAATGACTTTGTCTTCAGAAATTGCATTGCGTCAGAAATTGAATGAGTATCCATGTTTGTATGATCCGATTTGCTGGCATTTATGGAAACCACAAATGTGTAATCAAAAAGGTAATAAATCCACTAATAAATAAAGGTAAGAAAAGTAGTGTCTAAATAAGTATTGAGAATTCCCTTCCAGTAAATACTTTTAGAACTTTTTGGTTATATTATTACTGTTATGTCTGATAACATAGTCAACAGGAAACAATATGTGACAATATCTATGAAAGAGATAATCTTCCATATTCACTTCTGAATGAATCCCAAAACCTTATTTAGCATTAGCTAAACATAAGGTAACCACAACCAATTTTATTTTTAAAAAATCTTTCTGATTACAGAAACTGACCACAAAATACATATTGCATAAAAACTGAGATCTATCTTTCAGTACTGAGTCTACAAAGCATTTTGTCTGAATACTTATAGTTTTAGTTCCCAGAGAGCTGCTCTCCGTAAACTGATTTCAGAAAACCAAAACATATAGGTTAACTTATTGTTTGTTTAAGCATAACAGAGCAGAGTAATGGATTTTGAAAACTGTTCCAGGTTTCTCAAGATCATTCACAAAAGGAGCCTTCTTTATTTTTTCATTTTGTTCATTGAAGACAGGTTTTACCACTGGAGAAAGAAAATTTGTCAAGGAGTTATTGGAGGAACATTTTCTTTTGGATTTATTATATTAAAATATTTGTAAATATAATAAAAGTAGTTTAGTTGGGGTCCAAGGTACTTTCCATCTGGTCTGTTATCCATCTAGTCTCACCTCCCCCAGCAGATCATAGTACGGCCAACCCTTCTGAGAGCTGAGTGGGAGCAGGTGGGCTGTGAACTCCAACTGCACTTCAAGAGGCCTTGAAAACTTCACTGCCACAGTGGCAGTTATTTGAAGCAACCATCAGATGGGTACGAATCTTTCTCTTAGAGAAGGAAAAAGTAACTAGACCTAACTCCCTGGTTTAGATGTTAGCTTTCTAACTTTGATTCCCTCGTAGCTTCCCCTCCAGCTCAGAGAAACTCATGAGGTGGTGCTGTGAGCCCTGAAAGTATCATTCGACTCAGGGTTAAGCAAGGCTTACATAGTTTGCATAGCTTGAGTACCTGGCCTCACTCTGGCAAAGCCTGGTAAGTTTATACCTTCTCTGATATAAAGTTCAACCAGGTAGGCTTTTAAGGATGCATAAAAGCGCATGGGTTATTCATGGCAATTCCCCACAGTTCTTTTCTTTCTGATTTTGCCTAAATCAAATACATATCTACGTACAGACATGGGCAAAACATGATTACCATTTCTCATGCTCTGCATCTATAGGGAACAGTCATCTTGACTAATAATTAAGACATAGGAGCATATTAGGTCTCTCAGGCAGTGTTCTGAGCACCACCGTATGAGCTTTTGCTATGAGAGGTATAGTGAAGACCATCTTTTAGCAAAAGTACTTCTTGATTATATTAATTCAACTTTTATTTATTAAATAAAAATAATCAGTATTGGTTTCAATAATGACATTTATTCATGGAATAAAGAATTGTAGAGGTAAAGAAAACACATTTAGATTTTAAGAATATAATATTTTATTATAAAATTTAAAATGTATTATAAAAATATTAAAATCATTAAATTAATTTTAACTATTAATTATTAGACTATATATTTTAATTTAGAATAATTGTGTTTTCCTTCACTACCAGTGATTACAGTCTTTAAAGGAGTCCAATGTGATTAATCAGTGGCATGGTGAAGGCGTAAGCAGGCATGTAATTTTACTAACATGGAAAGATGATCAAATGAGAGATATTCTGCACTTGATTTGTCTTTAACATATGATGAAATACTGAATATAGTTTTCATCACTTTCCAGGATTATCCTTAAAGAAGCTGTCAATGTTTTTTCTACTGTCTATCAAATTAGGCTAACAACTTTTGACAGCACTTGGAAAACAATAGCATTTAATTTATATATATAGCTTGAAACTTACCTGTGAAATATGAGGCATTTTGAATTACCTTCTGTTCTTTTTTATGTATTCTCAAATTAATTGGATGAAAATGAAAGGAAAAAATAGAAGAATGACACTTGAAACATGTGCATGTGTGCACAGCAAGGTTTATCCAGTCATGGCAATTTGCGTAGAATCTGATTAGTGAAAAGACAAAAGATGACAAGATATATGATGGACAGATTTTGCGTTTACTTGTCTCTTACCTGTGCTGTGGTCCTTCAAAATGTGTGGGTGGTTTGTAGGAAAGAAGGTTATTGTTCGTCTTCTGCCAGCTGGTGAAATCTTGGGCAAGGAGGGAATTGGGATGGCAGTTCACACTGGTGTTACCTGGAAATAGGAGTTTCCTGGAAAATAAAAGGATGGGGCAGAAATAAAACAGTTAGCAAGACAAAGCAGTAAAGGCATAACAGACTGAAAGACATCTGAGAGGCCAGGGCCGAAAGATGGGAAAAAGAAGTTTTCCCTAGGAACACTGAAGAGATGGGTAGGGTTTATTGCAGCCTGGAATTACTAGAATGAGAACAAGCCTGACAGACAAGACACAGCAGGCAGAAAGAACTGGAAGACTGTTGTTTCATCATGTGTCTTTTATTCATTCTCAGTTTCCTCTATACTAAATGATCTACTATCTAGCTAATATTCAGATAAAACCTATTGAGCCTTTGAGATGCACTTTTCAAAAAAAAAAGAAGACACAGCTGAAAGCTCTGGCAGTCCTGTGACCTCAGGAATCACCTAAATGTGCAGAGCTTTGTGCATCTCCATACACAAACACATCCATAATCATGGGAGGTTTAGGAATGAAATGATGTGAGCAAAGGTATTTTTCTTTAAATATAAAATATTGGGTTTTTTTTTTTTTTCCATTTTTTCCACATTCTTTCTGCATTTGTGTTGTTTTGTGTCTTTTTTCATTACATCTTTTGCAAAAAGGTTTTTGAAAAATTAAGAGTATGGTCACAGGGTAACTCATAATAAGCAAACAGATATCTGAGAATAAATGGTGAGATACAAGTTCGTGTTCTACCTCATTGAGATATGACTGAGGAGTTTAGTTGTGTATTGATCCACAAATCTTTGAATCTCCTTTTAGGACTGTTGTGGTTTAACCCCAGCCTGCAACTAAGCAACACACAAGAGCTCACTCACTCTGCACCCCTCCACAGGATGGGGGAAGAGAATTGGAATTATTTCAGGAATTGCCCAGCCAAAAGCAGACAAGCCCAAAAAGTGAGAAAACTTGTGGGTTGAGATTAAAACAGTTTAACAATGGAAATAAAATAATAATAATAATAACAGTAATAATTATAAATAATAAAAACTGTTACAATAACAACAACAAATTCTGATGAAAAGGAAAATAACAAACAGAGGTAAATAACACCCAAGAGAGACAAGCGATGAAAATGAAAGCAATTGTTCACCACCACCCGATCGATCCCCAGCCAGTCCCTGAGCAGCAGCACCCCCAGCCAAATTTCCACCTAGTTTATTGCTGAACATGATGTCATATGGTATAGAATATCCCTTTGGTCAGTCGGGGTCAGCTGTCCCTGCTGTGCCTACTCCCAGCTTTTTGTGCATCCCCAACGTGCTGACTGGTGGGGTGGTGTGAGAAGCAGAAAAGGCCTTGACTCTGTGTAAGCACTGCTTAGCAGTAACTAAAGCACCCCTGTGTTATCAACACTGTTTCCAGCACAAATCCAAAACATAGCCCCATACGAGCTACTCTGAAGAAAATTAATTCCCTCAGACTAAACTGGCACAATTACTAATTCTTTTTCTTTTTTCCTAAAACTAGACACAGACTCAGTTTACCTGGGCAGTGAGTGACCCAACTTTGGATTCCTCCTCTGGCTTTTTAAAAGCAGGAGTCAGTATGAATTTAATAAACTGCATGATTATTCTGACTACTAATTCTTTGACCAAAAATCTGAGACACTTCATAAATTCCATTCGCTTTCTGGATTTTTTATTATTATTATTACAGTGGTAACATTTTGTGTTTTCACAAACGAAGTTCTAAATTTCCCTAAGGAAACAAACCTCTAGCAACCATGCTATTATTGCTGCCCACTGCCTGTGTGCTCCGTTGCCTGTGTGTGACTGTTGGCAGATTTGACAGTAAAGTCTCAAAAACATTCTCTTCTTCAGATTGCTTGAGAACTGGTGCCTGGGCAGAGAAGTGGAACTTCACCTTCTAGTGAGGGAAATACTGTAGCATTAGGAAAGCAGTCCTGTTGGGTCACTGCTCAGGGGGCTGCTGGGTGGCGGGTGGAACGGTTCGTTGGGGAGCCCTGTCCATGGTGCCGATTAAAAGCGGTTCTGGACACCTCGCTAAGAAGGAGTTGCAAAAGAAGTTGAAAACTAAATAGTAATGAAACCTGCCGTTTGGGTAAAATAAAATA
The DNA here is from genome assembly GCF_034619465.1 of Leptosomus discolor. Lineage (NCBI taxonomy): Eukaryota > Metazoa > Chordata > Aves > Leptosomiformes > Leptosomidae > Leptosomus > Leptosomus discolor. Next base: position 73,529,270 of record NC_141392.1, on the reverse strand, counting down.
AGCAGATCAAAGAATTTAATGGCAGACACTAGACAGAAAGATAGTAAATGAACCACAAGTATTTACAGGTGACATTTTCTTCTTTATTGATATACTTTTCCATTTCCATCTGGGCGTGCGAACAGTTGTAGGGCCATTCTAGACATTTTTTTTCCTTTTCTATAATCTCAGTTATTCTGAATGTACCACAAAGGTTCAGATATTGCTCAGGAAGAATGCAGAAGAGGCAAATCACCTTTTTAAAGTATATTTTGCAGCAGGTTGAACTGGAATTATTTCAGGAATTGCCCAGCCAAAAGCAGACAAGCCCAAACCTTATTTGATAATGAACGACAGAGAACGAGGAAAGCTGCAAACTCTGGGCAAAAAACAAGCAAAAAACCCAAACAAACAAAAAAATAAAATCAAAAAACCCCAACAAAAATAAACAAACAACAAACCCAAACCCAACAAAAAGCACCACCACCACCAAAAACTTTAAAGCATAGTTCTCCAGACACTTCTACATACTACAACAATATCTTTTCATGAGATCTTTGGGTTTCTCAGGGCATCTCAGAAGGGTTTTAAATTTTCTTAGACATAAAGAGCTTGTCATAGATTTCATTGAAATGTTGTGGACGCTTGAAAACAAACCCTATAGTGAATTCATAAAAGTTCAGCCATTCTGATATTTCTCAGACCTACTCTAAACTCAAAACTTAGAAACCTTACTGAAATATATATTCTTCATTTTATACATATATAGTTTTCTTCTTTCTTTCTTTGTGGTTTGGATTTCCTTTTATTTTTTATGAAGTAAAGATAAAATAGACTTCTTTTATACTTTCCATATGAATAAACTACGTAAACTGTGTCTTTAGAGGAAAGCCTGTTTTGTTGAGGGAAATGTTTGTAGATTTTAAAATTTGGTCAGAAATTAAGCAGATAGAAATATGCAACTTGATTTTTAACAAATTTAAATAAATTAGAACAAACTCTACAATTGAAGACAAAATCAAAGCCATTGATTCAGTTCTCAAGATACTTTCCCAACCAATAAAGCAAGCGACCAAATGATTATGAGGCATAGCAACCAGGTCTTGAAGAAAGATCACACACTGAGGCAAAATGAGTTATGACTTTGCATCTAGGTTTTTGGTAGTCTGTTGGGTCTTTTTCTCCTGTATTGTTTTATAGCACAGTCCAGTGGGAGGTCCACTGGGTAGTGCAGAATTCTATGTAGCCATGTTCAGTCATTTCAGGCTTTTTCAATTTTGGATTTCTAAATATTTTAATGCTGTTTATCCATTAATACAAACATGAGGTTTCTGATATTGGACTTATTTTTCTTAGTAAGTTACTTTTCATGTTAACTTCATAGGACTCCAGGACAACATCTATGGAAGGCTGAAGAGGTAATTTGGAAAAATTCATGTTCCATCCCTCAGGAATGTCTGTCTTCATGTAGCATTTATCTGTTGCTGTGTCATTTGCTCTGACTCATTGCTGCATTATCATTCACCTTGTGATGTGGGAAAGCTGGGGCTTGAAACACAAAGACACGCCTACTCTGTAAAATTCCAGTTTGCATAACCAAATGATACAATAAAAGATAATCATCTACATGTGGAAACTGTGTTTGCAATAGCAAAATGTGGTGAATGCCAAAATAAAAAGCAGAGCTTTGTAAGCTATAAGGATGGACCCGGCAAATAAATAATGGCATTAGTTAGGGGTGGCATCCTTAACCAGGGGAGAAAAGACAAAGTGATTTGTCTCTGTCTGTTTCATCCTTTGTTATCATTCTTGTAGGGTCTGTAGGGGTTTTTTTTATACTTTTTCTTAACTCCTGTGTGTTTTCACCACATATAGGAAGATTTATATATGCTGGATACAATTTTTTTTTCAGTCTTTCTTACACCCTAAAGCTAGTTCTTCCCTGTACATCAGTTTGCATTCCTTCAATGGCCAATAATGAGCCTTTTCTGATTTGTTTTTATAACCCTGGTGCCATCTTGTGCCTGTATTTTCAAGGCTTACGTTGTCATAGCATAAGATGAAGCACATAATAAATAAGGGGGGGTGGGGGGTGGAGGGGGCAGGGAGAGCTGGAGAGTGTGGGGTGTGAAGAGGTATCCAGACCAGAGCTTTCCAACCATGTTTTGGCTTCCTCTTTTGCTGCCTTTAAACTCCACTGACTCCTGACTCCTTGGCTACACCATGGCCTTGCTTTACTGGGATGGATATGTAGAGACTCAAGAATCTCCATAACTTGATAACTAGAACAACCTTCTTGATGTGTAAGTCATGCAGTCAAGTTTCTTCAGACTCTGAAGAGGCTAGGGAACACTGTTAGTGGCAGACACACAAAAGTTGGGCGTCGCTGCTTATTGCAGAACTTTTGAGAAAAAATAGTCATGGTTATAGTTTATCCTAGCCCAGTCCTCTTGATTCTCCACTAGATCAAAACCTGGAAAGTCTTAGAAAGAGAAATGTCTGAACCAGTTCATATTAATTCTCCAGTTCTGTAAAAGTGGATCCCCTAAGCATGGTTTCCTTAACTGCTGTCCAAATTGGTACCTAGAGAGCTTTTGATATAACGCAAAAAAAATAGCAGTCTGATTTGTTTATTGCTTACACACATCTAAACTTCATCTATATTCTAACTCAGGCAATATGTATACACTTTCAGGTTTGCTATGGACACCAACGCATATGACTGCAGGACAGTATTTTCTATTCAGGAAGTCAGTGAGTATAGTTGTGCTAGGGGACATTTAGTAAATTGTGACACAAAAAGTAGTGTGTACTATTTTGCCCATCTTCTGAGAAGGCTCTGCTTACTTAGGTTTGAACATTGCTTGATTCCAGACTACTTAGTGTCATCTTTGTGGAACTCTCTATGGTCAGTGCTGCAGCTCATCTACTACTACCACAAGCATGACAAATGAATACTTATTGATAATAATGGCTTCTGTGTTCAAAAACCAGTAACAGCAATCACGTTTAGGTACCACACATCACTGAAGATGCATAAAGCTGACAACAAGTTGCATTTCCAAAATGAGTAATACAATGCCCATTATAAACGCAATAGCTTTCATAATGAAGGAAAACACGCTTTCACTTATATTCTGAAAAATCTTCCCCCAAAATGTCAAACTGAGGAAACAATAGAAGGTTTATTAATGCTTTATAAGGTTTGATGTCAAAACATCATTTTTTTATGTCATAGATAAAATATCGAATGCTAAAATCCTGTGTTTGGTATGTCATTTCATTTTTTTTTAATAATGGTAGCTATAAGATGAAATAGTGCACCAAGCATACAAAAAAGAATAAAATTGAAAATAGGAAATTTAGTAACGAGGATGAACATCAGATCATCTATTGACAGTATGCATTGGCTTGCTACTAGCAGAAGATAATGATTCACCTGCATATTACAAAATTATACAGGTTCTGAAACTAGAATTTAATCTTTTAAACATTGGTTAATTTTATCAGTCACAAGTCTTCTGGGACTTTCAATTGTCTGATTTAAATTAAATGTTTTTTGCCAGCTTTTGTTACCACCCAATTAATTTTCAAAACCAATTAAGATAAAAATCACCCATACTAATATCATACTTATTATTAAACCTATAATTTTGCCAACCTCATTTACCATTTTTGACTTAGCATTAATGACTCCTGACTAGAGGTAAGCCCAGACTCTCCAGTTTGTGTCTATGAGCTGTTGATGTGTTTGGAAAAGCATGTCCTCTTGAATTGGATATTGGTTTTGCTAACTGCAGAGGTGAGTAATTTACAATTAATGATTCATTTGACATGTGTAACCCATTTTTAGGCTAACATGATATCTGCAAGTAGATAACAGTTTCCCAAAAATACTAATTGAATGAGTGCTAGGTGATTCCTTTTGCATTTTGAGTTCTACAGGAGGGAATATATAGAAGTAAGTGCAAAGATGTTTATTGTCCGTGCAATAAATTTTTCTGTTTCTTGACTGGAAGAATGCACAAGAATATTTGGTGTCAATATTTGAAGTCCTAGTGTTGCCAAGGTTTTTGTGAATACTGAATGGTCATAATGCTCTCATTCCCAGTCCCAGCGGAAACAATGTAATTCTTACCTATTTTCTGGAAGCCTGCTTTTTGCAAGCTCTTGTTGCAAGAATTCAAATGCTTGTAACAAGTGAGTAGAAGTGATGCTGCAAGCATGGATAAATCTAAAATGATAATTAATACCCTGTGGAAATATTCTTTTTCCAAACCTAACTAAGCTTCTGCTTCATATTTACACTAGCTCCACTTCTTAGTGCATTTCTATGAGTTCTCTTGTAAAGCAGTCTAGCATCACTTTTCATTACGATTAGACTGTCACATTTGTGTATGATACAACATGACATTAAACAACATGATGTGAATAACCCAGATGATCACTTGTTGTCAGCATAGTTCATGTAAATACAGCTGAAAAGTGCTGCATTTCAGAAAATGAATTATTTTATTCTCAAAGGTCTGAAAGTCAGCATGCAGATAATTTATCATACGTCTTTCTGTAACCTATTTTGCTTTCTGTTTTCCGAGGACCAGACACCTTCTTTGCTCTCACTTATGTTTCTCCTTTTACAACAGTCACTGGCTAGTCAGAGTTACTTACTTATGCCTGAAGATGGAATGAAACTGAGTACATGTTTTTAAGAAAATAATTTCTGTAAAAGAGCTATCAGTCATTAAGAGTAATCAGCAGCAAATCTGCATGTCATTTTTCTCATCTGTACCAATAATAAATAAGTCTGTGAACTAAATTTACAATTTATAAACCTGAGTAGTTTTTCACAAGTCAATCTAGAAACAGTTTATAGAACCTTTATTATTTTTACTGCAGACATTTTATAGGATAAATAGATATATTTTTCAAAAATGTTCATTGTTGACCAAACTATTGACATTCAACAAAGATTTTTATTTGGATAAATATAAAAATAAGTTAGTGGTAAGCATGAATAAACATTAAACAGAAAGGATGTTGAAAAAGACAATAAGAGACATAGAAAGCAACTGAACCATCACTAGAACTATTTGCCTTTTTCTCCACCTAGAATATTTCTTTTCTCCCTCTAAAATCGCCCTCAATGAATCACAGGGTTTTCACCTTATTGCATCAGATGAAAAAAGTTAGCAGCTTCCTAACTGAATCTATCTTGACTATGATCCATCTCTTCATTAAACTTAAAAATCTACAGCTGGAGAGAATTAAGCCTTAAGAAGAACTATAGAGGGCTCATCATTCAAGTAAATGAATGTTCTGCATGAGTATTGGAAGGAGTATGAGTGAAAACAGTGAGCCATCTGTTTTGGAACTGACACAGGATTTAGAAGTTTATATCACAGGTATAGAGCATAAGTCAGACCTGGCACTCACATGGTTCTGTGAATATTACAGGCCCTTTTTGAAATTAAAGTGAGGCAAAGGCTATACAATCCAAGCTGCCCAGAGATTAAATTAGACTAGCTAGAGACTGTAGTGAAATATCCTGATTTATTTCCATGAAAATTCTGTTAATCTATTACCCAAGTACAATATAATGTAAATTAATCATCATAGCAAGTCCATCTCCTCTATCACACCAGCTGGTTATATGGGGGGGAGGGGGGGGAGGTAGCGCACAGAAAGGAAGAGAGAGAGAGTAATGTATAACATTCTTCTAGTCTAGAGAATGAGGAAGGAAAGTTTAAATCTCAGCATTTCAGAAAGGGGACCCAGGCTTATCTGTCAGTGGTCATGCTAGTAAAATTGTATGGGCTTATCCTGAGACAACTCCAGCCAAATCTTTGAAATATTAAAAAGCTCAAAGCCTCCGTTTACTTGCTAGAGATGTCCAGTCACCATTGCTTCTAGATATTGTATTCTAGATAGAAATAGAATACTGATGTACTTTGATGAGAGTAAGGAACAGGAGGATTTTAAACGCTGTTAGTCCACAGTGTGTCTATGTTTCATATTTTAATATGAAGGATTTGTGCAGCAAGGCTCATTTATAGAAAGGATATAGTGAAAGATCATACTCATAGTGAAAGCTTGGCCCAAGAGCTTGTTCTAAGAGGCTCGAAGACCTAACCCAGCCAATACCAATGAAGCTGCCATTTATTTCAAAGAATTCTGTATTTTACTTCAAGTGATTAAATTTAATGTTAACCTTTTCTGCCAGGAAGCTAATAGGTCCTTCTGTGAGATTGCTAAAATTTATTTGCTTTCAGTACAGACTATATGCACATCGGTTACCTTAACAAAAGAGTGAGCCAGTACAGAAGAGTATACAAGCAAGAAATCTCTTTCTTTTAAATGACCTTAAAGACCATGTAACTTTATTTTTTCAGTAAATGGCCTGTACCATATGCCAGACCACTTGAAATTGAACTTAGAATGCATTATGCCAAGGTGTAAGAGAACTGCAGCAACACTTCTGAGGCTTTATCCTCAGGAGCTAACCTGCTCAGCCAAGTCAGGGCAGGGTCACCTCCTCTTCAAACCACTGACACTTTTCTAACAAATTCAAGTTTATATACAAAATATTATGCTGTATATTGAAAAATCTGCTGCCTGGCAGTAAAAAAATCTACTGCGTGACAGAAAAATCATTATGTCTGATTGCCTTCAACTTCAGAGCAGGAAGTTTTCTATGCCTCTTCACTTTCCCATCATACCTGCTTTGCTGTGTGTAATGCATTTTCCACAATATTAAACTATCATATTAATCTCTTAGACAGTCCTTCTGGTTTATTTACTGTTATAGAAAGTTTGTGTTCCACATCCTAACTTCTGCATAAAGATGGATTACCTTCTCAACTAATATTTTCTGCAAGATACTTCATCAAGTATCAGAAAGATACTTTGCTATAATACTGAAAGTTCAGGCTGACCCACTGTACTACTTATTAGATCTGGGTATCTCATTGTCTATTATCCAGGGAACCTACTGATGTCAATTAGAACTTCATTGGCCATTTTTTACTTCATTTACATACACTTTAGCCCATGCACCCTTTCCAAAATGTAAGGTACAGATTAGTGTGGGTGTCATCAGACTGTTTTAGAACAATGCTTTGCACTTATCACTGAAAATATGTTACATTTTCATTTATATATATGCAAACATTCCATAAATAATGGGAAGCAGAATCAAGTGAAAGGAAAGACTTAAGTGTTTGGGGAAAGAGATGGAGTTCATTTAAAAATTCTTATTAACCAGGTAATAAATTGCCTATGTTCCTTCATTTGTTGATTCCATATTTTAAATATTACCTGTTTAAAAAGAAAAAAAAAAAAAGAAAAAGCATAATTAAATATTTAGCTAGAAGCTCATATGAAATCAGTAGCTATATTGTTTAAAAACTGTGTATTTCAAAAACTAGCCATTTTATTCTTTTGATAGAAATATGTTTCAATTTGTTCTTTTTTTTTTTTTTGTATAGAAGTGGACTTGCTCCTGGTAGTTCTTTGCTAATCCCCTCTATTCCTAACGAAATCAGTGAGTCTACAAGTATAATTAGGAAAACATATGCATAAGATTTGCAAAATTAGACCCTTTCATATTAAGGTAGTGAAATGAAATAGCAAATCCTTATCTGCTAGTCTCCTACAAAGGCTACTGAGTCTGCAGTGTGTAAGAGGGTTCAATCCTTTCCATTAAAATATTTGTCCCTTTTTCCCTGCATGAAAGACAGAAGCAAATTTTAGAGGATACTCAGCAGGGCAGACCACATTCTTTTATTTCTAGCAGTGAGATAAAGTTAAAGGAGTCAGCCTGCTAACACTGTCAGCTGTCCCCAAATATTGAGTCATGGACTGATGTTAAGAAATGTAAGAAGCTTACAAGAAATTCAGGTACTGTTTCTTTACATAAAAGTTATTTGAAATATAAAAATAATTGTCTAAATTACTGGACTAGAGAGGAGCAGCATAAGCCAAACAAATGAAAGTCAGTCAAATGAAAAGCAGAACAGGAATTTTATAACAAAATTAACAACGAAAATCTTGAACCACTGTCAGTATTTTTATAGTCAGATTGGCATTAAACTCCTTCATCTGATTTAACATTTGTATGTAAATGTGCCTCCAACAGACAGGGTATGAAATCTGAGTCTCAAGCTGCAGAGACGACTATGTGGTTTTCTGCTTGTTCATTTTATACTCCTGTAGGATGAGGATTCAGTGTGAAAGAGTAATGTATGTAATCAGACATCTTTTACCTGGTAAACAGGTACAGTTTACACACGAATTTGAATTATGAGATGGAATCTCAGACTTACACTTATTCTAAGAAAAAAAAAAGTTCCTTGCTGTGTATTGTTTGTGGGAGTGTGTTTTTCAAGGTCTCTGTAATTATATGGAAGAACAGGAAAAAGTCACTGTTACCAAGACTGTCTTAGCTTTATTGCTACTTTTAATTCCTTTTTTTTCACATCTTCTCCTAGCCCACAAATTCAATACTCCTGAAAGCTTTGTCCATTCTTTTGGGCATTCTTATAGAAAATTATGACCATGAGATGTTGCACTGGTGTAAAAGGTGCATCCACATTATAAACGCTCAAGGGAGAATAATTTAGTCTTTAAGACAGACTTATAGACTTCAATTAAATGAAGGGCTACAATTTTATGGCCTCCTCTAATACTTGAATATCAAGTTTACAAATGCAATCACTGCTGTGGTCAAGACAGATGACATGATGTACTGACCGGAAGATACTTGTCTTCATCTTTGCGATTCATATATCAGGAAGTATGGAAAAGGACAATGAACAGCAAAGTCGTTCTGTTTTGAAGAAAGAGTGATATGAGCTGAGGGTGTTTGAAAAAGCTTTAGAGATTTTGAGAAGCTTTTTCCTCCATCTAGTGTTAGCTTTCCAGAAAACTTCTTGAAAGAGTCCAGCGCAGAGCCACAAAGACGATTAAGGGGGTGGAACATCTCTATAATGAAAGGCTGAAGGAGCTGAGTCTCTTTAGCTTGGAGAAGAGGAGACTGAGGGGTGACCTCATCAATGTTTATAAATATGTAAAGGGCAAGTGTCAGGAGGATGGAGCTGGGCTCTTCTTGGTGATGGCCAATGACAGGACAAGGGGCAACGGGTGCAAGCTGGAGCACAGGAAGTTCCACATTAACATAAGGAAAACTTTTTCACTGTGAGGGTGACAGAGCACTGGAACAGGCTGCCCAGAGAGATTGTGGAGTCTCCTTCTCTGGAGACATTCAAAACCCGCCTGGACATGTTCCTGTGTGATCTGCTCTAGGTGGTCCTGTCCTGGCAGGGGGGGTGGACTAGATGATCTTTTGAAGCACCTTCCAACCCCTAACATTCTGTGATTCTGTGATTCTGTGATTTTAGCCAACCAGGTTTCACAGCCAAGATAACTGAGAAAGTGAAAACTGTTTACTAAAAAGAAAATACAGGTATGTAAATTTGAAATTAAAATGTGGTGCTGTTGTTTTCATCATGACTTTCTGGGCTAGGCATATCACAGATGAGCATTTGAGAAAAAAGTGATAAAGACTCCTTGGTGACCACTGTAAGCAGAGGCTTACCTGAGTGGCTTCAGATATTTTCACAGGAAATTGTAGCAGAGTTCTTGCTCCTCCTGCACCTCTGGGTGACCAAGGCTCTCTCCCAGATACACTTTCTCATTAGTTATGTGATGCATTCACAGAATCGCAAAATGGTAGGGGTTGGAAGGGACCTCTGGAGATCATCTGGTCCAACCCCCCTGTCAAAACAGGTTTGCCTACAGCAGGTTACACAGTACTGCATCCAGGTGTGTTTCAAATATCTCCAGGGAAGGAGACTCCACAACCTCCCTGGGTAGCCTGTTCAGTGCTCTGTTACCCTCAGAGTAAAGAAGGTCCTCCTCATGTTGAGGTGGAACGTCCTGTGCTCCAGTTTGTGCCCATTGCACCTTGTCCTGTCGCTGGGCACCACTGAGAAGAGCCTGGACCCATCCATCTTGACACACACCCTTCAGATATTTATAAGCGTTGATAAGGTCCCCTCAGCCTCCTCTTCTCCGGACTAAAGAGCCCCAGGTCTCTCAGCCTTTCCTCATAGGAGAGATGCTTCAGTCCCCTAATCATCCTAGTAGCCCTCCGCTGGACTCTCTCCAGTAGTTCCCTGTCCCTCTTGAACCAGCGGGCCCAGAAGTGGACACAGGACTCCAGATATGGCCTTACCAGAGCAGAGTAGAGGGGACAATAACTTCCCTTGACCTGCTGGCCACACTCTTCTTGATTCACCCCAGGATGCCACTGGCCTTCTTGGCCACAAGGGCACATTGATGGCTCATGGTCATCTTGTCTACCACAACTCCCAGGTCCTCCTCTCCAGAGCTGCTCTCCAGCAGGTCGATGCCCAACCTGTACTGGTGTGTGGGGTTATTCTTCCCCAGGTGCAGGACCTTATGTTTGCCCCTATTGAACCTCATCAGGTTCCTCTCTGCCCAGGTCTCCAGCCTGTCCAGGTCTTGCTGAATGGCAGCACAGCCTTCTGGCGTGTCAGCCACTCCTACCAGCTTAGTATCATCAGCAAACTTGCTGAGGGTGCACTCTGTCCCTTCATCCAGGTCGTTGATGAATATGATGAATAAAACTGGACCCAGTATTGACCCCCGGGGGAGACCGCTAGTCACAGGCCTCCAACTAGACTCAGCACCACTGATCACAACCCTCTGAGCTCTGTCCTTCAGCCAGTTCTCAGTTTACCTCACTGTCCACTCATCTATCCCACATTTCATAAGCTTACTTATGAGGATGTGGTGGGAGACAGTGTCAAAAGCTTTGCTAAAGTCGAGCTAGACAATATCCACTGCTTTCTGCTTGTTCACCCAGCCAGTCATGTCATCATAGAAGGCTATCTCCGTTCTGTTCCATTGTACCTTAATTACTGTCCTTCCCAAACCAGTTTTCCAAAAATAGGCAATGCTTGTATTAAGACACATGGAGAACAGTCTTTTACCCCAATTCCATGCCTTGCACTCTGCTGTTTTGGATAAAGGAACCACCAGATGTATGTCTTCTATTCTGGAAAGGCTTAATTCAAAAACTTGAAGTAAAAGCACACGAGTGGAAATTAAACATCAATGAGTTTAGGTTTTGTCACTATTTTCTCCAGAACGGCTAGAATTATTTAGAAATTGGAGGTAAAGAAGTCGTGACATGGTGAAACTCATACTATAAATATAGAGCAATTACTTAAAGAAGTTACCAGTAACAGGCAAGTAATCCTTCTCAAGACCTTTCCCAAACCAAAAAGAAGCCGAAACCCACCCCTGAATGTTGTTTCCTTAATAATAAAACTCATTCTACAACTTACTCAGATATTAAAGAAAGACATGGATTAATTTGTGAATCATAACAATATTAAATGTAAGAATCAATAAATGCAATGTTTGAATTGCTAAACATCTTTGTATACATGACAGTGGCCACACAGGATTATGGAATTACTAAAATCATATGTTATTTTGTGTGAGATCACTCTGTCAATTCCCTAGTAACAAAAGAATAAGAAGAATAATAGGCAGAGTTCACGCATGCTGAACAAAAAACTTTGCAGAAACAACAGAAAGCAAAGGTGAAATAAAATCAGAATTGTTTGGATACTGACAAGAATCCTGGGAAAAGATTTTGTTTAATATAAAAAATAAAACTACAGATTTTCAGAAGAAATTTCTGAATAAGATTTGATGGTTTATATCCACACCGATTTGTTTGTGCTTTCTCAAAATTTACTACTACTTAGGTTGCTGTTACTGCACCTAATTTTATTGTCTATGCATCCTCTTTGCACAATACCATGGGGTCATTCTTGCAAGTACATTACTCAATTTTTATCTTGCATATGTTTGAAATTGCTCTGTATTTCCATTAACACTCCTGTGAATGGAACTAATGAAGCAATTCCCACTCTTTTTTTCTTCTGCAAAAAACTGTGATAACGACCCCATGTTTACATAACACTGTCAGTCCCTACATATTTTACAAACTGATAATTTCAAGGCATGAAAGTCTTGAATTTGAATTCACTTACACCAACATTTTTCCCTTAACTTATTATTATTATATGGTGAGTTTTCAGACGAATTACAAAATATCATAATGTGAAAGAATACTATTTGACTATATGAGGAAAAAAATAACAAACTAACAAAACCCTCAGGTATTCTTATTGAAGTGGGGGAAAGGAGTTGATATAGACAAAATGAAGGTCCCTGAACTGGAATTTGACCAAGCTAAAAGGATTAACAGCCTTCCTTGACCAGAAGGGTACCAAGGGAACTTTAACAAGGAGACACATCTGGCGAACAAGCAGCGTGGAGGCCAAATAGTACCATCTTTCATCAGCTCTTAAAACTCCACAGACCTGAAGAGTGTGGCTAGAAGAGTTTTTAGGAGTGATATTTCACTGTGCAGTGGTAGAATGACTGGAGTTATGAGGCCAGAGATAAATCACACTGATGGTCTTATTGAAATAGCAGTGCCTGGAAGGGAGGTGTAGTCTCTTCCCCAGACACAAAGAAAGCAAACTGATGCAAGAAGCAAAAGCTCTTGTGCTCTGGGGACACTTAAACCTGCCTTTGAAAGATGAGTCTTCTCATGAGGGGAACATGCTTTAATTATGAAAAAAAAAAAAAAAAAATCAGGGCAGGGGATACAAATTAAATTTCCTTTAGTATTTGCATTTATCTGCATGGACAGGTTTCTTTGGTCAAGCAACTCTCAATGTCAATTTTGCATGTATAAAAATGGACCACAAATACAGTGAAACTTTAATTTTCATAACTTTTCTCAATTCCAACAAAATCAAACAATTTTCCACTCTAAATGTGAGTTAATTTCTACCTCATCTCTCTGAATTATGTTTTAGCTTTAAACAAAGAAGGAAAAAGAAAAGAAAAAAAGGGGGGGAAACCATACTAAGCATTTTGGGATTGGGATTCAATCATCGAGGGAAAAGGAGTTTAAGCTTCACAGGAATTTTAGGTTTAAGTTCAGTACAGGGTTGGGGTTTTTTCTTCTTTTTTTCTTCATTTTATTTTAATATGTTTTAGACTTCAGTGAAAGGTCACCATATGGAGATAAAAAAAACAGATGAAATAAAAAGCAATAAGACAAAACAATAAAACTGTCATTGTTTTCTTGACCTTTTTCAAACATATTCATCATAGAGTGTGTGGTAAATCTTGTTAGAGCTTTGAAGTTACTGTTGCTCTGAGTGGAATGATCTCTAGCATCCACTTGCCAATGGCCCTTTCTGGCAAGGTCAGATAATAAGAGGCTTCTCTCTGAACTCTAAGTAACCAGTAGCTCAAGACAGGGATAGTTTATTCTTTATTTTTCACTCTCTGGCAGAGATAACACAGGCTAGGCCAACTTCTGTGCTACTGTTACTTAGCTTTGTGTGAAGTTATCATGATAACACGCAAAAAGAACAAACGTTACATTTCTCAACCATGTGGCATGCAGTGGGAGGAAAGGGCAAAAAGCAAAAAAGCTTCCTTTCTGAAGAAGGCATCCTTCCATTACCTTCATAAATATAGCAAAGGAGTACAGTTCCCACGTATTACAAGATGATATGTATCATTAAGTTAAAGATGTGCCCAAGTCTTAGTGATGCTTATTGCAGATTCTAAACTGAAATATTTGGCTCTCTGTCCTTTAAGAGGGAGCTACAACAAGAAGCATATGTTCTTTTCCTGTTGTTTTCCTAGACTGGCGTAATCCTTCCCAGCAATCAAACTTTGATTAAAAATGAATTTTGTTCTCAGATCTCTTCCAACATTGATTTTGCTAGTGTTTCTGCTTCATGTAGCTTGTCTTTTAGATAGAAAACACATTTACTTGCTATTGTATGCATGAGCTGTATTTTTTTGGGTGCCAAATCTGATGCTACAGATGAATTCAAAATAATTAACTGTTTGCTACATATAGAGGAGCTTTTGTGGGCAACTGGGGGAAAGAGGTGTTATTTTCATCATATGTGCAGAGGTGCAAAACCAGACATCTGATATAATATCCTTATTTGGAAATGAAATAGCACAAACTCACCACGTAGCCAACATTTTTTATTATTTCTCTGACAGACTGTAGCTTCTTTCCAGCCTAGTTGGGTGAAGGGTTCTCTCTTTTAATGTATTTAGAATGGCTTAATTCCATGGTGTGACAAAGGCTATAGGAAAATCACTCTAAGATGTGAAAATCTCAGAGAGGTACATTTCAGTGTGCAGCTCCTACGTTTCATCTACGCAAGAATGTTTTTAAGGTTGGAAGTGAAAACTAGAAATTTGCCAAGGGCTGCAGAGGAAGGAAGGTTAATTCTATTTGTAATTAAACTCACATGATACTGCTTGTTGTATTTCCTCCATGGGCACTTTATAATGTCACTCAAGCACTTTAGATTTGTCACACAGGGACAAGGATCACTAAGAATATGCCTATCAATTCAAATTATACTCACAGATCACATGCTTATTGCAATTTGCAGTGACGTAGAAATTCCAAACTTTTCACTGATAATCTCTTTCCCTTTAGTAGAAACTTCTTCTTCTTCTTATCACTGTCTTGCCTACTTTCTAACTGACCCTTCCAATAGGATTAAGCTGTTAAGGACCTGGCATCTTGCAGGAGATTTTTGTCTGGCCTTCATTTGTGATTGCCACAGATGATTGCACTTGATAGAAGAGCTTGAGGAAATGAATGCCATAGTCATATCTGCTACTACTCATGTTTTTTAACAAAGTGAAAAGGAGGTAGAAATACTCAAGAGACAGGATGCTGAACTCAGGATCTTGTCTTCATTTAGCACATGATCTGCAGTGCAACAAGCAAGCTGGGTCACCTATTGGCAAGCTCTGTCAGATCAGCAAAGTTTGTCTGCGTGCTTCCCTTGGCAAAGGGGAGTTGAAGCTGGAGGGAACCAAGGTATATTCTCACTGCATAGGTAATTCTTAATAATAAAGTAATGGTGGCCGATCTTTCCGATTCAGGTATCAAAAGTGTCTGATGGCTGGCAATCATTAGAAGAAACCTTTAGTATATTATATCCAGCTCTTTCTGAATACAAATTAGTAGAAGCTCCAAAAAATCAATGAAGGTGCTCTGGTTATAACATTCTCCACATTTATTTTACCCTTTTATGGAGAGGAAAGGACCACCAGGGATAAATGGGGTTTTATGAATCAACTATGGATTAGAGTGTTCTGCCAGATAAGTTAATTAAATAATTTACAATTTTATACCTTTATATTTCAATGAGTCTGTGGAGTGATTCCAGCTAAGGAAACTCCACCTGTATCTTTCGTTACTTCCGGTATTCCTACTTGTTACGTTAGATGATGAAGGATGGATTGTTCATTCAAAAAAGCCTCTCCCATAGCACTTCCATACCCATTACAGGAACTTTTTATAAATTCATCTGCTCCTATTCTTACAGGACTCTATGATAAATCCCACTTTGACTTCTGTTGTACAAGGCTTGACACTTTATAGTATTTTCAGATTCTTTTTTACCACTTGTGGATGTCACAGAGACCTGCAGTAGTGCAGAATCACTGTGCTTGTCAAAAATTAGGTTGCTTAAAACAAATTTATGTGCTTTGGAACTAGACTAGCCACAAACTTGTGCTTTAACCAGCTTTATTTTCCCTACTGCCACCAGTCACAGATTTTTACTTTAATAAGATATTTTATCTAGTTGCCTTCAAATGTGAAACAATCCAGTTTTTCCGTGTAGAGATTAATTAACTGAGTTCTTTATAAGGCACAGAAATATGAGTATTAAATATCACTATCCAAATAGTTCTGGTGTAAACAAATTATAAGTAACCAGTCCAGTACAAAAAGATCACATTTTTTGTGGTTTGTTTTTTGTGATTTTCCCCCATTAGTCTTTGCGGCAGTTCATAATGGGTACATACGGAATCATACAACTGAAACAGAAGTTTCTGGAAAATTATTTTCCATCGAGTTTTTCTGACCACAGTCTTTCTCTTTTACAGTTTAATCTTTGTCAGCTATGCGAGGTTCACAAAATCAAATGTGGACTCTCATTTCAAAGATGAGGTCTTTGCCATGGTTACAGTACGTTATTCAGCAGCTGGTCACACTTCCTATTTTTTATATTTAGTATGGACAGAAGAGTCATCAGATCTTTTCTCACTTCCCTGCCTGAGCTGCAATGTTATAGCTTGCTGTAATAAGTTGCAAATGTCTCTTCAGCAGGATATGCCTCACTGTAATTACCTTTGCATAAATATATAGTGGGGTAGCTAAAACACAGCCTGGCATTTAGTTGTTTTGTTACCTTATGTCACAACCTAACTTCTGACTTTTCCCAGTTCTTTACGTGTCTCTCCCACACTTCCTTTTGAAAAACCCAGGCTCTTCTCTCCACTTCTGCCAACCACCAGGGCAGAGATGCAGAGACTCCCTCAGAAAATGCATGGCCTGCACTTTGTGCTCTGGTGGAGTTGCATTAGTACCACTTGATCCCTTTACTTTGGAAACAGAAGCTGTCATGTTTGCAGTGCACTGGATTATATAGGTAAGAGGACCCTCAGAATTCAGCAGTAGCATGTTACTAAAGACATTGTCAAAAAGACAATGCCTAGGATACTGAGTAAACGAACTATGCCAGTGAAAGCAATTGGTCAAGATTTAGGCAATCAGAGTAGCAGAACTGAAATGTTTTTGACACTGATACAAATAATATTATACTATAAAGAAGCAGGTGTATTATAAAAGTAATTTCATTCATGTGCGTCAGGAGCTCTGTGATAAAGAGGCATATTCCTCTTATGTTGGAGTATTACACAGTTGCTCTGAAGAATATTTTACATGACATGTTCCGAGGTCAGGTACTTCACTGTAGAGGCTAATAGTCCTAGTGTGACTCTCATCAAATAACAAAGGCAAAGGTTTGCGTTTCTAGAACAACGACCCCGGCATTATGTGCACAGATTTGTCTCTTGCTTGCATTTGAATTGGTAAGAGAAAGCCACCTGCAGTCACTGCAGAGTTGGGGGGGGATAAAAAAGAGCAAATATCTATCTCCACGACAGCCTGAGTGGTTTTCCAATGGAGGCACATTCTGGATATATGAAGTATTATATCAAGCAGATCCAACAGTAAAGATCTTATAAGGAGTTTAGTAACAACTTAGTAAGGTTCAAACTCTTGTAAGACTCCTTCTAATGGTACAGAGGATGTCCACAGAGGAAACTGACTTTTACACAAATGTTTCCGAGATCACTGTAGTAGAGAATATAGGTATTGTTTTTCAGGTTTAAAGTTCCTGAAGGAGTCGTTTTCCTTAGGAGATTAAATCTGTAAATTCAAAGAGGCAGAGTCAATGGCCAGTTATTCAAGAACCAGATTAAAATGATTAATGACACTAAAGGGCTTGGTAACATGTGCAGAAAGCCACAGCACAACAATATATATGTTCTTCTTCATGTGTGTTTTGATTTTGATCAGCCTGATGAATTTTATTTGATTGAGTTACCACAATAACACAGAGAGGAAGCGTAAGTAATTCGTTAGCCACAGCCACATGGGTACTGGCCCTATTTTTCATCAGTACATCTTTCGGTACTTAAGGGACTTATTCTGCACACATAAGAGAAAAACCTAATTGTCTGACATTTTGATATAGTCTCAGCACTAGCATCTTCCAGGGTCTGTATTCTGAGACACGATATCAAATCACACAATTTACTATATCCCATGGGCTAGAAGATACAATATTTGGAAGCACCCAGGGGTAACAGACATTTGCCAGCTGCCTTATTGCCATTGGCAAAATCCTAACAAAATCATTATTTAATTGAAGAAGCGGTGAGATTGAACAGCACGGAGCTGTTACATGCAAAGATACAACTTATCCCCAGCTGAATTTCCCCCAGGGCTTTGCAGCAGCAACAGCCCTCTATTCCATTAAACAGAGAGCCAGGTCACCATGCAGTACCGCAGCTCGGGCTGCCAAACACCATTATACTACAGACACAGAAAGACAACGGAGGTGGTGTGCAAGTGGCAGTGGGTTATTAAACCTGATTTTACTGAAAGGATTGCATTGCTGCGGTTTACAGAATGATGAGGATTTCTTCCAAGTGTTAAGCACATATTTACTTTTCAGAAACTGATTTTAAAAGTAATCTTTGTGTAAACAAGACATTGACTTGTATTTTGCTAATGACTGTGAGTTAAATTTCTGCTGCTGTTGCAAAAGAAAAGAAAAAGTTATACCCTTAATTGTACAACATTGCTAGAATATTTGCACTGGTAAATTTCAGGGCAACATTAAATGATAATGAAAGTTACTTTGTTTTTAATTGCAAACCTCTTAGCTGAGTCTCTGCACCTTGAATCTATGTCATACCCACCAGTAGTCTCTTAGTTATATAATATAATAATTTATCAAAATACAAACATATTAGAGGAATGTCTGGGGTTTTTTACTTCTTTTCTTCAGTGCTTGGTTTCTCAAGAAACTGAAAATTAGTTATTAGTTATTGTGACACAGTGGCAATTCTTAGACATCTCAAATCATAGGAATGCAAGAGAAATGGTGTCATTAAACAACTGAAGTTATAGCCTTTTGCACTAGTGGCCAGAAAATAGCTAATAAAAATTGAGCCTCACATTTATGGTGAAAAATGAAAAAGGAAGCACAGGCAAACAAGGAATAATGTCTTGACTAGAATCAACAGACCAGCTGCAATATGATCATCCAGTTACAAATATTAATCCAAGCTGTGGAAACATATATCAGCTCAGAACAGCGGAGAAGCCTTTATTTTTGGAAGTCAGCAATAAGTGGGAGGCGGTGAACATCATTACATCCAACCTTAATTTTTTTGTCTTAACTTCTATAGATCCAAACAGGCCACAACCTGTCAGTCAGCTCTAACTGGAACTTAATTTTGAATATTTTCTTATTTTGACAGGTTAGATAGGGTGGATATTAAAAAAGTGAAATGTTTTGTGAAGTAACTTTTTTTTTAGTTAGCTGTTACAAACATAGCAAACATAATGAAGTTCAGATAGTTCTCCCCAAGCTGAAAGATAGAAAAGGTAAAAGAGAAGGAAACATGAAAAGGAAGGAGAGTTCCTCAGAAATTAGTAATTTTATATATATATATCTATATATATAGAGAGAGATATATATATACATATACATATATGATTGAAATGTAGAATAATGGGTATTGGAAGGGACCTCTGGAGGTCTCTGGTACAAGCTGCTACTCAAGGTGGGGCTAATTTAGATGAGGTTTTCCAGGCCTTTGTCCAGCTAAGTTTTGAGTACTTCCAAGGGTGCAGATTCTAGAGTCTTCCTTGGTACTGGTTCCAGTGTTTGACTACCCATATGCAATGAGTGTTGGGTTTTTTTTTTCCTTACATTGTTATTCCCTTGTTGCAACTTGTGACTGTTGCCTCTTGTTCAATTACTCTTCACTGGCTCCAACTTATTTACATCCTAAGTATACAAGGTAGCTGTGGAGCAATAAGACCTTTCCTTAGCACACGCTTTTTCAGGCTGAACAATACTGATTCTCAGCCTGCTATTACATGTCTAGCACTCTAGCCACCTAACCATCTTTTTGGCCCTCCACTGGACCTACTTCAGGATACCAATATCTTTCTTTTACTGTGTATACGACTATATAAATATTTGTATATGTATGTGTGTGTTTGTGTATAAGTGTATTTGGAAATGACTTAAATGATTTTGAACACACTTCTTCAGATGATTCATGTAAGTTTTAATTCTACTTTCTGATACACAGAAGCTACACATAAAATTCTGCTGGTGAACAACTGCACATTAAAATATGAGGAGATGATTAGAAGCAATCAATTTAACATGGCTTAATGAGTTATCATATATCAACAGAGCTACAAAACTCCCTCCCTTGTCCACAGACAATGCAAAACAAGTCATCATGAGTATTTGGTTGCCCATCTCTGTAAAGGAACATGGCTATTATTGGACAGAGGAAATAACAGTTGCTTGCTCAGAAGGGTCAAATCTTTCTGAAACGTATTTTATTTTATATTTTATGTATGTGAAATTTCTAGCTGTTGCCATGTGCTAAAAACACATGACAATTCACTTTTCTTAGCCTGCTATTGCAACAGTTGGGAATTTCATGTGCCTTAGTTACAAAGCACAGTTAACAGACATACCTTACCAAGCTTAGATAACTCAACTAGTTGTTATTCTCTTGCCATATCCTTCAAAACAGAAAACAAGATAACAACAGGGTCTCAGACACTGTTGCTGTGTAGATTATGTAAATGTTGGTGTTGGCAGATCATCAAACATACAATCATCAAGCCCATTTTTATTCTGTCAGCTGTAGATTTATTAAGAAGCGAAGGGGCTACCTCTGGTGTTGGTGCCTCACACATTCTCAGTGCATTTTCTCACTGACTACACTGATCTACAAGGTGAAGAATCAGAAAGGTGCTATGGCATGGAGACGATCCAGTGGGCCTGCCCTGTCTTATACAATGACCTAAACCAAGCGAGGAAGGGAGACCTCCTTATTCATATGCGATATTGTATCTCTTGGGCACTAAAGGAACATTTCTTTTATTAAAAGAGTAGATCCATATTGGCTTTAACAAAGGAGTACACTCTTCATCTTCTTATGGAAAGATTAGGAAATTTGAAAAGACGAAAGCGAAGACAAAGCAGGCTTTGGGATCTATTACAACATTCAAAATCTGCCACTCATACATAACAAAACAACCCTATAACTGGGCAGCATATAAAAGTACATGGCAAATATTTTGAACCACACATCTTTCTACTTTCTTGGGAATCAAGGCTGCTGTTCATAAGGTTCCATTCAAGGAGATATTTGGGTCCTTTCAATTCACATGCCTTTCTCATGCACTATACCAGAAAACATTTTTAAAAAAATTAATTTCAAAACTAGATCGGCTTGTCACAGATCAGAATCTGCAGATTTTTGGGTCATGTTCATTTCAGAAACTGTACTGATCAAATTAGTGTGTAATTTCTGACACATTTCTCCTGCTAGGTGAAGTTTGTGAAGTGCTTTATTGATGAGTTAATAACTCATTTCTGAGAAATTTGCTTTGTGCTCAGAACACACTTTCCAAATGGCAGAGACATGAGACAGAAAAGTAAAAGATCATGTACAATTGTGACAGTACTGTTACATTTTCCAACATGATTGTTCATATTTTCCTTATTTCCAATATTCCACACTTTTCTTTAACTCTTTACTTTAAAGGTTTCCACAAAGAAGACGGAGGGTCTCTGTTCACAAGGAGCCACATGGAGAAGTCAAGAGGCAATTAGTTGCATTGGGACAGTTTTCACCTTGACATTAGAAATTTTCAACAGTAAGAACAATCAGTCACTGGAACAACTTCTAGTACTAGAGTCTCCTTTGCTGGAGGCTTTCAAGATGCAATTTGACAGGGTGCGAATCTCATCTAGGCTCCCTTTCCCATGAAAGGTCAGACAAGATGATCTTTCGAAGTCCCCTCCACCCTCGACCATTCTATGGTTCTATGATTCATTCTAAGATGACCACTTCAATAAAGAGATGTAGTCCATATTTTAACTTTAGTTTTGCAAAGATTTTATTCTTATCTCAGTAAATTTTTGAACACTAAAAATACATAATTCTAAAATTGTGAGAAGATTTGTCACTGTGCAATTTAAATGTAGTCCACAGAGAGAGTCAGGAATTTGTCATCTTTTTTTTTTTTTTTTTCAATGAATGACACAATAGCGATATAACTGAGTTTTCCAGATCATATTTTTGGTTTTCTGCGTCTTAAAAATGAAGTATTTGCACTTGTGTTCATTTGTTGTGAATCAAAATCCTTCTAGTTGCCAGACTGAATCAAACATTCAGTTTTGTGTCAGTTGAAGAGTAATCTTCGCTTCCAGAATAGCTGTGTTTGGAGTTGGAACTCATGCCATTCATTCCAGTCCTTTTTTGAAAACCAGATTTTGTTGTTTATGTAAGTATTCTAGACTCATTTTCATGGCAAGCAAAAGGAAAAACACCCGTTGATTTAGATTTACAAACTAAAATATTTTCATTCAGAAATGCTGACATATTTTGGTTTTGGCAAATGTAAGTAATGTTCTTACGGGTTTTTTGTTATGGGAAAAATAGATTCCACATTTGTGGAAAATAGATCAATAAAATAATAATTATTCAACTTTTTAGTTTATTCAAAATTTTTGAAAATAAATACTAAAATATCAAAGGATAAGATTTTAATATATGGAAAGGGAATAGCGCCCTGGTTTCGGCTGGGATAGAGTTAATTTTTTTCCTAGTAGCTGGCACAGTGCTGTGTTTTGGATTTAGTGTGAGAATAATGTTGATCACACACTGATGTTTTAGTTGTTGCTAGGTAGTGCTTATCCTAAGTCAAGGATTTTTCAGTTCCCGTGCTCTGCACAGCTGACCCAAATTAGCCAAAGGGATATTCTGTACCATAGAACATCATTTACAGTATATAGACTGGGGGGAGTTGGCTGGGAGGGGCAGATCGCTGCTCAGGTATGGGTCAGCGAGTGGCAAGCAATTGCATTGTGCATCATTTGTCTTTCCTTGGGTTTTATTTCTCTCTCTTTTTTGTTATAGTCCTCATTACTATTACTATTACTATAGCTATTGCTATTGCTATTGCTATTGCTATTACTATTACTATTACATTTTATTGTTATTATTGTTATTATTTTATTTTATTTTATTTATTTAATGGTTCTTAACCGTTAAACCCACAAGTTTTGGGATTTTTTTGGATTCTCCTCTGCACCCCACTGGGAGAGAGAAGGAGGGTTGTGTGGCATTTCATTGCTGGCTGGGGTTAAGCCACAACAAATAGGAAAAAAAAAATCTGATGTTTCCATATGATCATAGAAATGGTGGTTGCAAAGAACCTCCTGAGATTGTCTAGTCCAGCTTCCCACTCAAAGCAGGACTAGCCCCAACACCATTCTGGCTCAGTCTTTGCTTTTGCTAGCCCAGGCCAGCAAAGCTCCAAGAAAAGAGAGGCAACTGGTTCCAGTGTTGCAGTACCCTCCCAGGGAAAAACTTTTTCCCAATGATGAACCTAAACTTCCCTAACTACAGCTTGTAGCCTGTGTCCCCTCTGACAGCTTCTAGCACTGCTGAGAACGGTTTGGCATTGTCTTCTTTACATCTCCCTTTCCAGGTGCTTGAGGTAGCTAGGTTCCTGTTCATTAAATTAACCCCAGTATTCTCAAGCTCTCCTGGTTTGCTATGTTTGAGGCCCTAAACACTGACTTGACAGCCCTCGTCTGAAATACCTTTTAGTTTCTCCTCACCCATCACATAACTTGGGAAGTCCAACACCAGACATAGTATTCCTTATGCAGCTCAGCACCCTGGTGTAGCCCAGTATGCCCTACCAGTAACAGACTCCCAGAACAGAGCTGTGCGAACAGTTTGTATTCCTCTAGGTGTCTCCCATAACACCAAGTCTTTTTCAGCACAACTGATAATGAAATAGTTAGTCTTCCAGCCTCTACTAGAGAAATCAGTGATGTTCTTGGAAGTTAACAGGCAAGGTTTGGGATTTTAAAGTTTTTCTTCATCTATACATTTCAGTAAGTCATTTTACAGTGGGTTTTTTTTTTTTGTCCATTTGTTCGCAGGGTTTTTTTTAAAGACTACTGAATACCTTGTTGGTATAAGAAACTGCAGATAGTTTTCTCCATTTCTTTTTCACATTTGACTGAAAACCATATCTGAATAGCTTTCACGCATGCCTGATCAAATTATGGTGACTCCTGTGAGGGAAACATTTTTCTGTGTTCTGTGGCTGCCAGAATTTGACTTCTTACACCATCAGAAGTGAGAAAAGTCATAACATCTAAAGTGAGCAGAACAGCTGAACGGAACAGATTTTATATATCAAAATAATTTTCTCCATTGCAGCCCTGTGTAGTTGTTCTGAGCCTTGTTCTTAAGCATTGTTGGTTTTGTGACAGATGATAGGTTAGATGCCCACACTTGTCAGTCAGAAGGGGATCGTGACTGCTTAGGAATGAAACCTGCTTTTTTACATTTACAATAATGAATTCTTAATTTATCTCACCTTGTTGAAGACCTCACTTGAGAAAAGTAGAAAAGAAGAATTGCAACTGTGTTTACTCCCCATTTGTGCTCATTGTGCTTATAATGATCACATACATTGGAGAAGCTGCCTATCAGATTTTGTGAAAATTTCTGTTGAGGGCATTTTACTGGGAGATTTCATACAGTAAATTCCAGTGAAGTTTCCTAAATTGGTCCAGTGTCTTTATTTTTAAAACTTCTTAAAACTCAAGAATGTATAAAATGATAGAGTGTGAAACTATTACAGTTTCTTCAAAATGCAAATCATTCTAAATAGGAAGCTGTAGAAGTCTCTGTCAGATCCTTAACAGTGGCTTAAAAACACATTGAATGAAAACAGGGAAGCAGTATAGTTAAATATTTATTTTTATTTTCAATTTGGGCAAGAAATGCAGAATGGCACGAATCTCACTGACTGGCCTGAATTCAGGTTAGGGTTATCACCTAAATTTAAGTGTCTAAATGGAATTGTCTATATGAGCATTATGTGTGTAAGGTTCTAGTACGATCTACAGAGATCTAGTCAGAGCTGTCAATAGAGCCTGTGGTTCAGCTCGTACCAGTAAAGATACCTTGGGCAGGATTCAGTTGCTTAAGCACTGGTTTCTAATACTGTTTGAGTTGCTTAATGTATCTATTACTGTCATTCAGGGCTGGCAGACAGAGCACAAGACCTGTGGAAAATCTGTGTGTTTTGGGAGAGGGAGCCGGCAACCAAGGTGTTCCTAGGGCATCTAAGGCATAGAAAAGCTTAGATGCTGTTTAAAAAATAGTATTGATCCTTTCCTTATGGTTCCCTTCCAACTTAAGATACTGTGTGATTCACAGTCAGTCAGTTAAATTCCACTGACTGTATTGACTATGGGTGTAAGCGAAAGTTGTCACATGTTTAATGCTGTTTGAAATGCCATTAAGTCCCCAGAAAGCTGTAGAAAACCCATAGTTCCTGCTCATATCTGCTAACCCACATCTCCAAAACCTGATGTCTCAAATGACAACACTCAGCTCTGTAGAGGAGCTCAGTAGAGTCCAAGATCTCTCTTGTTCTGTAGAATCCTATATGCATGCATGTCCATTTCTTAATCCAGACTTGAACCCCGCTCTTGGGACATTAATTTTTTTCGTCTCTTTTTTTTTTAATTTGCAGATATTTTTACATTACATTTTTATCTGTTTTAATCCATCTTTCAGCATCAGGATGTGCATTAAACACCACAGTGGGGAGAGAGTAGCTGTTTATGATAGACAACACATTATCTAGGTGAAGTGACTTGCTACATGAAGATATTAATTAGTATGAAAAATTAGTGAAGTACAATTTAAATCATACTAATACTTTTGTTTAATTACCCAGATACTCCTCCCTGTAGATATTGCACTTAAAAAACCCAAATTAATTTGCTAATTAAAAATCACATATTTTAAGTGAAGTCAAATTCTTAAAGTTTAATGACTTTATTTTTCTCACATTTTACTTTGTAAGAATCAAAGAAGCAAAGTTCAGAAATGAGCCAGCTTATGCGTGACATTTCCAACAGAGCCATTGAATTTTCTTCTGATACTACTTTTTATATTTCACTAATTGCTTCGGAAAAGGCTTTGTGTTCACGGTAAACAATCAATGAGATCCTCTTTTAATCTGAAGATAGCAGCAGTTTCCTTCCTGCTGAAAATGAGTTTAAACTGTGAAGTTGTAAAGGACACAGGATGACAGGTTTTAATGCTTTTGAGTACTGTCACTTCTTTAGGTAATAGGGTGCCTACCAATTCTGTGCACCATTCTTTAGGAATAAATGGGAAAGAGCAGGGCATAGCAGTTTTGTGATTGCAGCTGATTTTTAAAAAAAAAACTTCAATATGACAGCTGTGGAACCCTATTGTAATTCTTATGCGATAATTATCAAACAGAAATTGAATTAGCTCTAACCTCCCTTTGTTGGCTTATAAGAACACATGTAGAGACAAGAAATCTGAATATGTTTACAGTAGAGTAAAATGAGGTGGAACTGAATGATTCGGGTTGTATTTCCACTACCAGATGAACATGTGTCATGTGGAGCTTGCCTATCAAAAAGATATACAGGTTGGTTATGTAAGCGTTCAGTATTATTTGACAATAATCACTGGATCAGCCGAACTTTGTAACCAGAGATTCTAGGCTTGCATGAGAGTAGCACTGAAAAATCTGGATCTTACATTTTAATACTTGTCCCAGCTGTACCACAGAGACTCCAGCTTTGCAAGCTATAACGAGCAGAGACAGGTAAATAACTGTATTATAAGACTAGCCTCCTAGCTTGATTTTTCATTAGAAGCAGGGACTTGTAAGCTTTTTGCAAGCTTTTTTGTATTTTACTGTAAGAAGTCTACTCCATAGTCCATAACATTTTTTTAAAAAAAGAGTTGATTGTGCTACTGCCTATATCCACAGTGTACCCGTGTCTCAGCCACTCTATGCAACCTTGGTTTTCTCACTCCAAATTGAATGCAGTAGAACTATAAAACAACCCAGAAAGCTGATAAGGATGGTCGGGAATATACAGTGGCTTCTGAGTAAGAAAAGATTAAACTTGAAGGATTTTTCAGCCTGGAGCAAAGACAACTTGGGAACATTTTATAGATTTTTTTAAATTATAAATACCATGGAGATGGAAAATGAGGTATGACTTTTTACTGTACTTCCTAACTTAAGAACTCAAAAGTAGCAGATAAAATCTATCACAATAAACACAAATAACAAACTACATAAAGGAACTGCAGAACTCATTGCCACAGGGTAGCAAAGAATACTTATATCGAGAAAGAGGCTATGTACATTCATGGAAAAAAAATGTATCAATGGATATGGAACAAACATTTAGGGGCAATTCTAGTTCAGAATATCCTTGAAAGACTTAAACATGGGGCTGGGACCTACTTTTTGGCAGCTATGTACTTGGTCTATTTTTGTATGCTTTATTAAACAGTTCTGATAGTAAGTTGATTTTGTGATACTGTGATTTTGCCTACACTAGTCAAGGAACTGTTCTATAACTCTGTTGCCAGAACAAAGAGGTCTCTTTGTGTCACTGATGTGGAAATAAATGCCTGGTAAGAAACTCAGATAATATTCATTGGCTGAAAAAAATTTCAGAGCCTGTTACTGATGTAATGTTTCACCAGTGGAATCATAATTTTTTTCCTATAAGACTCTCTACAACTGTGCACAACTGGAATTGAGTTCATTATATGCAGTATATTTTTATTATTTTCAATAGATAAACATCTCACATACTATGCAAACAAGCATGTATAAAACAACAGAAATTAAATGGTATCTTAGGATGTAGTACAGAATCTGCAATAACTTTTTTTTTTGTTGTTTTTTTTTTTTGACACATGAGGTCTTGATCTTTTATCAAGGAGTTTTATGTAGAGATGTAAGAGTCAGTCCGAAGAACCTTGTCTCAACCTTGTCATCAGGGATATGGACAATAAGGTACCCTGAAAGTTAGGCTAACATCTTGACATGAGTCTGCAGTGACCTGCCTGAGATGTAGTTGCTGATCCTGAGAATGGAATACCAGGCTTGTATGGTCATTATGCCCTGGACAGAGCAAGGATGAGAGCTGAGCAACTTGTTCATCTGGAAGGAAACAGCAAAAGGATAGAGATGCTGCTAGCTGCCTCTCCCTTCTAGAAACCTTGTGGGGGGAGGTAACAGCTGAAGGAGGGAGCCTTGCGGAGGTTAAGATGGCTCTGTTTTGGCTAAAGAGTGCCGGTACCAGGGACGAGCCTGAGAACCATTATCAAGAAGGATCAATCAGCATTGATGGAGCCAAGAAGAGGCGGAGATACAGAGGAGGAGCAAGGTGTCCTACTTTGCACGAAAGATGGCTCCTCAGTACCCGAACTTTGGAAGCTTTCCCCACCAAGGATCACGACAATTGTTAGGACCGGCAGGACGCTGCCTGGACCTGGGACCATAGGGACACCTTGGACCCATGTTGGTAGCTATCACTCTTCCCTCTTTTCACTTTATTTTTCCCTTTCCTTTCGCCCTCTTTACCTATTGCACGCCGCTTTGAGGGCGAACAATAAAGTTTCACTGTTAGATTGTAGCAAACCCCTTTGGCGAGGTCACCTTAATTTTGCACTTTGAGATCGCAGTAAACAAACCATCATGAGTCCACTGAGTGGACCGTGACAAAAGAAAGAGAGGCTTTGCAAGACTGAAAAATCTCTCTTCTCTGTCTGTAATGACCGTCTCTAACCCTCCTAGTGACTCTAGGCATACCTATATAGCAGCAATTTCACACCCTTCTAACTCAGTTTTAGTTGAAGTCGCAGAAAATAGTAGAAAAATGTGAAAGAAAGCTGTGCAGATACCAAGGTCAGTGAGGAAGGAGGGGGAGGAGGTGTCCCAGGTGCTGGAGCAGAGTTTACCCTGCAGCTTATGAAGAAGACCATAGTGGAGCAGCTTGCAGCTCTGCAGCCCATGGAAGACCACTGTGGAGCAGATATCTACACTGCAGCGTGTGGAGAACCCTGTGCTGGAGCAGGTGGACATGTCCTGGCAGGAGCTGCAAAGTGTGGAGAGGAGCCCACCCAGGTGAAGCTAAAGTTTTCATTTGTTTTTTGTTCCTTGTTTTCTTCTTTGTTTTACCCCCTGTAATAATACCCAAGCTATCTCTAAAACTAGAAAAATGCTAGTAGAGCACCTTTGTCATGTTTTGCAGGGGGCATTTGCTAACATCTTACCGTATTTTATACAACTAAACTGGCCTTTCAGGAATTAAAGATCCTTCTTTCAAACTCCTGTGTTCTCCTTTCACCGCCTTGGTGATGTTGTTTTATACAGTATACAATCTTTCATCTCTTGTCCTTTATATCACACTCTATTGGAGCTGTATAGTTAATGTATGAGTCAGGATTTTTTACTGACTTCAGTAGGAGCTGAATATACTCTTTGTATTATTCTACACGGAAACAGACGATAAAGAGTAATTCACTGAAAGTCATAATGGCAAAGTTTTGAAATGTGATCACCACAAAATTAAAATTGAAAAGTCACTAATCAGGCATTATTTAAAAATGTACTTTTATGCATTATTATCATGTTAGTCTTTTTATATCATTCTGACAATGAGTAAGATGTCACATTATTTCTAACATCAAACAGAAATTGAATGCACAGGTAATGTCATTCACAACATATCTTTGTTTTCCACATTCAAGAGAATTTTGCTAAGAAATACAAAAGTGATGAATATGTATATCAATACCTTTATGTGTTTGCGGTTTTGTATATTGAGGTGTACAATACAAAAATTTGTAATATTTGCATTTAAATATATAATAAGGGAGATAGAATTTTCTATGTGTTACATTCATAAAATAATATAATCAAGGTCAGACGTTTTCTCTGGAGTCATTCTTAAAAGAACAGTCACCACCTGTTATTAAGTTGAATGTGAATAACTATGATTTTTCTATAGCTCCTTTTTTTTTACATACTTCTGCAGTGCTTCATATTAAGACCAATATTAGTGATGGTAAGATCTGTACTAAATTTTTTTATGTGAAAGCCATACAAAGAGCATTGTTTGCTATTCATAAACATCACTGAGTCCTAATAGCTTTTCCTACTTATGTCATTGTAAGATTTTTTTTTTTCTTTCTTCATTTGAATTATAGCAGTAAAGTACCTTGTTCTTACTCCTTAGAACAAATTCAAATATATGGCTAATTGGTATCTATTATGTACTCTTACCTAAATTAAGCAGGTTATTATGAAATTACCTGTGTTCCCACTGCACTATAATATCATTTACAGGCTTGCTGATTTCTCAAGACATAGAGAGCTCGTCCATAAATGATGAAGGAGGCTCATGGTATGATTTCCCATTAGTAATCAAAATTATTGATGTTTACTGTATTATATAGCATGACACAGTTAATAAATATATTCAGTTCAAGTTACCTTTTTGGCATGAAAATGCTACCTCATGAAAGAATCAATCTAATGTTTGTTTCAAATGCAAATGTTAAGACAATAATCCATATTTTACACTATAAACTATGTGAAACACTTATTTTTCCACAGAATAATTTTTAAAATACGCATATTCAAGGGCATAAAAGCTCTGCTGTGTTTGAGTAATCCAACAGATGAAAAATGAATTTGCTAATCACAGCTGCCCCTTGTTATAAGAGTAATGTAAGGCAACGATTTACAGAATAAGGATACCTCAGGATATCTCTGAATACTAGATGGAGGTTATGTAGGAGGAATTAAAATCCTTCACATCCTATCACATACATTTTCAGCCTGAGGCACCCAAACACAGTATTAAAATGATGTACATTATGTAGAACATTTCTGATTGAAGCATTGCAAATATTTAAAACAGCAACACTATAAATTTTTTGGATCTGTAAACACAGAAAATCATCATTTCTAATTGAAATCAGAAGATGCTTAAAGACTGGTTAAATAGTAGTCTATAATCATAATTTTGCATAGGGCAATTTTAAAATGCAGTGATGCATAGGTAGCCAGGACCTTGCTTTTTATTGAAAGAAATAACATTAAAAAAACCAAACATAAACAAAACAAAACCTGAGACTGCCAGGTATTTCAATGATTAAAAATTAAAATTTAAACCAGATCATGTAATTGCAAAATTAGTCTTTCACAGCAAAAGTATCAGTTACCATTGTAGGGCACAGCTGAAAGAGCTTCAGAGGAAATCATCAGAATCTGCATCTGCTAACATGAGCGCTTCTGCAGCAAGAGGTCTGACCCAGGTTGTTCCAGGGATGTCGTATTTCAACAGATGCTTCTTAAAAAGACAAAAGTGTGATGGGATCACCATCACATCAGCCACTAGGGAAAAACAGAATAGGGTGACAAACACCATGTTTCACAAACTTAATGTTTTCCTTGGACGACTTTCCTCCAAGTTCTCATCCAATAAGGCTCTTGATCTGAGAGGTCAAAGTGTCTTTCAAGCAAGGATTACCTGCCCAAGCATGTAACAGATATATTTAACTTCCATGGTTCCAGTTGTCTTGTTTGTTCATTCTGCACAGCTCAGCTGTAAACTATTTCTGAGTCAATTAAAGTTGTTTTAATCTGTTGACACTCGCTGCTGCCCAGTGCAATTAGAACTGGTGGGGAAGTCCACTTTGAAAGCTATCTAAAAAGCAATCAAACAAGCTAACAGAGAAACAGCTACCTGTCTATGCCAGTGAATATTAATCTTTCAGAATTTTTTGTAGCATCTGCAGTTGCCAAAGGACGATATGAATCATAAGATGATAAAAATTCCTCATTTTTTCATGATAAGTCTTAAGGAAATAAGAACTTATATTTTTGTTTGGTTTGGAGTTATAATTGCATTTCAAAACCTTTCAGCCAACAAGATTTCACAGGGCATTGGAAACAGATACGTTTCATGATTAGGAAAGGGTCACTTATTTCAAGACAAATGGGTAAAATATTCAAATATTCCTCAAGGCTTCCATTGGAGTTTTGTTGCTCTGTTTCTTTTGTCGTATATATGTTGAGGTAAATGGTCTGTTTTCTACCTACTGGAGAGTTACTTTCTAGAAATCTTTTAAATGCTGAAAACATCTGATGAAGAAGGACAGTAGTGTAGCCTATGCACTTTCACACAGATTTAGCTCCTGTTCTTTCTCACCCTATCGTTACTAAGTAGTCCTTGCAGTGAATGAAAAAAAAAAAAAAAACAACACCAACAACACTGCAACACAACAAACAGCTTTTTCTTCTCAGAAACACCAGGAATGACAGAAAACAAGAAATTATACGTACTAATTTATAGAATGAGGACTCATCAAGTGACCTGAAAACCCTCAATCTTGCAAAGGCGTTCACACTATTTAGTAAATGTAGATAGTGCCTTTTATATGAGGAGGAATTCATCTATTATGCCCGCTAGAGATAACTGCAAAGCTCCCAGTGACTTTAATGAGATGATAGGAATAAAATCCCCAGTGAGACCTTTCACAGGTATGTACATCTTTACAGTTCTTTATACTTTATCTTATTCCTTAACATTTTTGACTAATTATTTAAGTAAGTGCTTTGTTTTCCTACTAACAGATAACTCTAGCTGAATTGATATTTTTGGGTAAATGGGCATTAAATGTGAACATACAGAATATGATAATCTTACCTGGAGGAAAAATTTCGTAGAATTTGCTTCAGCTACAATAGTAACAGTTATGTAGGAATTCATGCTGTATTCATGTTGAAAATATTCATCCCCCTGGACATAATATAAGAACTTATCATATATGTGTAACCACAATTTTCAGAACATTTGCTGTAAAGCATCTTACAAAATTTCTGCTCCTTTAATCCCGCCACTGCTCACCCTATGTACTTTTTTCCCATTCTTTCCTTCAGTTGTCCATAAAGGTTATGACAGTAGCTCTATTTTTTTGCAAGCCAGTTCTTGTCTGGGCCCATTAAAGTTTAAAATATTCTAGCAATAAAAAAATCAAGCAAAAACCTAATTTGCATCAAACATGAAGCAGCATAATAGAGACTTATTCTGGTAGGGATTCAGGCATATATTATTAACTTTTGCAACCTTAATTCTTATGGTGTGATAGAAAATACTTTGCCAGTTCCACATAAAAAGCAAGAGAAAACACAGTCTTGGAAACAGCAAATTATTTTCTTATTTCTAAGCATTACAGAAGCCAGGTCTGCTTTCAGACATGCAGGCACTACGTGTGCCTTATAAAATCAGTGACTGTGCATGCATATCCAAGTACTACATAGGGTTTTGGGTCAGGGTTTGATTTCACTTAATGCCTTTTTATATATTGAGTAGTCAAAAGGCAATTTACAGAGCAAGAAAACAAATACCAGCAACACAGGAAGTCCTAGATGTATGAACATAATTTGAAACATTCTACAATTTAGCCTTAATATGTCATAACTGTTATAGTTGCATTTGAATCCCAAATTTACTCCTGCAGTCAGAAAAAAAAAATCTAATAATTTTACCTGGACTACCTCATGGTTAGTGAAATCTGTCAATGAGAACATTCCCACTGCAGTATCAACATGGTTGTGTCTGGAAGTTAGAGAGCTGAAAAATGAATTACAAAATATAAAGCCATGTAAAAAACATAAACTCATTTTATCTGATGTCAGAAATGGAGTCTGAATGGAGTTACAAGGAAAATGCACACTAATAATGCAATATGTGAAAAAAATTATCATAGAATCATAGCATAGTTTGTGTTGGAAGGGACCTTTAGTCCTCATTTAATCCCACCCTCTTGCAGTGAGCAGGTCAATTTTTATCTAGACTAGGTTGCTCAGAGCCCCGTTCAACTTCTCCTTGAATGTTTCCAGGGATGTGGCTTCTACCACCTTTCTGTGCAGCCTGTTCCAGTGTTTCAGCAAGAAGGGCAAGAAACAACAAGTTTCTTTCTATTTATTCAGAAGTGCTACTTTATTTATTCAGAAGTGCTATTTATTCAGAAAGGCTATTTTTTGGTGATGAAGAGAAATGTTTATTCCTCAGGTGTCATCCAAGAAGATCCTACTGTATGCAACTCTTAGACTGCTAAGATGGAAATGACAAGTGAAAGTAAAATTTTGTCTGAAACATTGTAATTCTATAATACTTTGACTAAATAAAGAAGTCTTGGTAATACTGAAAAACTTAAGATGAATGCCAAAATTACCTGTGTATGATAAAAACAATGACCAAAAGGGCAGGTTGGGGTTTTTTTAATTTCTTCAGACACCTATTTTAGAAATTCATGTGGGAAAAATGACAAAGATACACAGTGCCCAAATACTAAGAACTCCTAAAGAATCTGGACCAGATTCTCTTGGTCAGTAGTGTCGTTTGGCAAGCACAGTTCTGTCTTATAGCTGCCAGGGCTTTGTAACGAAACATCTCCTCAATCTGAATGCGGGCTTTACAAAGGTAGAGGGCCTCTGGATCAGGATGCCCTCCACATCTAGTACAAGGCTTAAAAAGGGCTGGTCCAGCCTCCACAATTCACAGTTCTTTATGGCCTTGTAGTCTATCATGGAGCCTCTGTGGTGCTTCAATCTATCTGTCCAACTTACCAAAGGTGCAGAAGGTACATATGACTGTTGCTGCCACCTCTTGGACCTGCAGACATGCCGGGAACACAAGATCTACAGGATAGCTTATAATATGCAGGGTGAGGTTGTTTTCTTCTCTTACTATGCAGGCAGTAGTTTTGTAGTTTCCTTGGTAGAGAAGATACAGGATCTCAATTTTTTGCTGTTAGTTTGTTTTCTTCAGTTCAGTAGCTTTCAGGAAGTCATTTTCTATTATTTCTACAAATAAAATGGTTCTATGGATTCAAATTATGAAATAGAGATCTTTTTTATATGACATTTCTTAACAGAATGTTACATTTCCTTTCCTGTTCTAGATGTCTTCAAGACATTTCATCTTGTCTCCGATCGCATCTCAGTCAAGTGACAGCCTGAGACAAAACTGTACAGGGAAGAAACCCAGAGTACGTTGCAGCTTCTTTCTGCTCTTCGACACTCTTCATATAGAGGCAAGGTGCAGGTTTGTCAGTGTACTTCTGGTTCTGGTTCTGATATATCCTGGAAATTCTCCTAGTTCTATCACTGTAGACACAGCTTTTGTCTAACAGTAATTTTAATTGACACAACAAAGCTGAAGACAAAAATGTCAAAGAACATGAGTGAAAATTCAAAGCTATTTCTGCAATAGCATTTTTGTATGTTTGTTGGGTTTTCTCTGTACTTATGATTGTCAAAATTTTCTTTAACCTTTTTCATTTACAGTCAGTACCTAATAAATTGGCAGTGTCTGACAGGAACTCCTCCACGTAGCATGTACACCAAGATGAACACTAGCTGCACACCAGCTCACACAAAAGCGTTGTTTGGTGTCTTTTGTGATTAATGAGGCAGTCTATTAAAAAGTGGAAGAGCAATTTATGGGATGCTCAAAATTTTTGAGACTATAGACCGCTATGTTTCAAAGCAGGTTCTGAGTAGAAGGCACAGTGACCTTTTTAGAAACAGATGAGCAATGCTATGTATAAATGTTGAGCGGCTTGTTTTTCACATTGCATGTTTTCTCATTCTGTCAATTGTTACTAGAAGAAGTTAAAAGAGTTATTCCTGAATTATTTCTGGTTATATCCTTCCAAACGGTATTTTGGTTCAGTGTGCTACCGCTCAGCTGATTTACACGTTAATACTGCCAGGATTGATCTCGTCTTTGGTCATTGTATATAGAAGGTTGTCAGGAATGTTCATGAGATA
Source organism: Leptosomus discolor (assembly GCF_034619465.1). Taxonomy (NCBI): domain Eukaryota; kingdom Metazoa; phylum Chordata; class Aves; order Leptosomiformes; family Leptosomidae; genus Leptosomus; species Leptosomus discolor. The sequence continues at coordinate 73,493,776 of NC_141392.1, read as the reverse complement.
AAACATACTTGAAAGAAAGGTGACTATATGTTTTATAGGTCACTCGAATCAGATGCAGCAACTTTAGAAGAATGAATGACCCAGTGCATAAATTAAATCAGAGACTAGACAAAGTTTCACCTACTTCATTTGTGGCAATGAGGAAGGAGAAAGCATAATTAAAAGTTGACACCCATGATATGAGATTTAGATGCAGAATTGCAAGCACAGCATATGCCACTTCTGCCTTAGATTTCAGTGGAATTTTGTTATATCCAGACATGTTTTGAAAAGATCAAACAGCAGCTGTGGGTAGAAAAATGTTTTTTCATATACTTCTGAGTAGAAATTTATGTATTACCGTCCTGTACGTTGTTACTACTTTGGCTTTTCTATCTCCACTCCACAGGGGCTGTACACAGGTTCTACTTAGAAGCTTGAGCTAAGAGGAAATATAACCATCCATCTGTTAAGACATGAATGTTGTTGAATACATGGGACACCATAAAGTACAAAAACGTGCAGGGCTACCAAGGAAACTGTTCCCACGACTTTTTGAAGAAGGTAAATTAAATTGCTAAACACTTTTGTGGGCAGTGTTTACTCAGCTAAGTAGATGCCAACTTCCTTTTTTTTTCAGGATAATTGATGAAAGACACTCCAGAATACAATACAATCTGAATGCACAGTATTTGCAGTTTTTAGTTCATATTAAATTTCCCATGCAAATTAGCTTCAGAGCAACCATAATTCCCAATAAAATGGAGGTGCTTCTTTTAGTATAATGGATGATGCAAGCACAGAGGGAACTATGCAAGCTGTGAGACTGAAAAGCTGGAGAGTTTATAGGTTTGAACAAATAAGGAAGGACACGATAGAAGGAGAAAACCTGACAAGTGATTCAAAGGAAGTAGTTTATCCTTTGTCTAAGTCCTAAATCAAGTGGCCATGCGACAAGACAGAATGCTGACACACCTAAAAATCATAAAATTGGGCATGTTTTTACAGAAATATAATTAGCCTCTCACACCCTGGGTAAGATCAGTATCAGAAATTTAGAAAGGAAGAAGCAGAGATTATGGATGTATGTGGATAGCATACATATTTGTTACCAGGTTGTAGAGAATATTCTAAAAACTGAAGGGATGCTCAGATTATATGGAGGTGAGCCATCCATAACCAGCTGTGGACAGAACAATAAAATCATTCTCTACAGTTTTTTACTGTGCTTGAGCTCAGCTCATGGGTGAGGTCCCACACTCACTGGACGCAATGGCAAAAATAAGCATTGTTGACTTCAGCAGCTGAATCTTCATTTGGTGCATTTAACAAAACAGAATGGATTTATAGTTCACAAATGTCTCTTTCTACTCTTGTATTTTGAGGTAGCACAGTCAGTGCTGCCTAAATTCAGGAAGGCATTGATTAGATCAAATCAGTGTAAATGGAGAGAGAAAGAAAGAAAAGGAGCACAAGTATAATCTGGGGAGTTGGGAAGTTGATGCTATTTTTAAATCTTATTAAAAAACTCTAAGGCATATGTAAATTTGAGATAAACCACCTCCCTGGTCACAATGCCTCCAAGTCATTTACTTCAGTAATTCATATCTAACTCCATAATTATTAAGCTGGATAGTCTATTCTCAGTATTTAATACTACAAATGCTTAGATGTTTTCACAGTAATCTTTAATTTTGGCCATCAAAAGTAAAGCTTTGATAAAAATCTCTTTATGTGTTCCCTATTCTGTTTAGCGATAACTGGATCAAGATTTCTTTTTTCCTTTTAGTGTTTCAGTACTTTTGGCCACCTGTCAGCCGATCAAAATTAAAAACAGAGGCTGATTAAATGGCTCTCTATGGTGCTGTTCAGGCAGTTTCATTAGTGCTTCAGTTTATGGCCACTCAGTGAGCCACACTGCTGCAACTTCTGACAGTTTATGGAAGCCGATTTGGAGGCACAGGATGTGGGGCACACAATTTTGCACAATTGCAAAGTTTTGATTGCATGAATTATACATGAATCCCATTACTGTTGATGCTCACTGGTGGTAACAGCACTCTGAAGGTGTAAACCAGTTTTTCTTTGAAAAAAAAAAAGCAAAACCCAAAACCATGTACTAAAAGCCACATAAAGGAGGAAAATACAGAACAGGAATAACAAAAAAATCCCAAACACACCTTTCTTTATTTGTCTATCTAATCACCTGATAGTATGCAAAACAGCTGAGAGCTTCTAGCTCATTTTGCTGGTTCTCAGGTATGCTGAGAACTAAGGTGGCAGGAAGAGGAAAGGTGATAGAGAGAGACAGAAACCTTCAAGGCTATGGCTGTATGTTACTGCACACATAAAGGATTTCTCCAGCACAAACACAGCAAGCATCTCTGAAAGCTCTCGATGTCACTTTACCAAAGATGTCTCCTCTCTTCACCAGTTGTCTGTCTGCTCTGTCACATCTAATGCTTTAATAAAGCTTTGGGGCTTTGTTTTTTTTTTTTTCATTTCCCTCTCTCTGTCTGTCTGCCTTTTCAGATGACAGGAAAGAAATTTCAAAGGCAAAAAGATGAGAAATAAAGCAGAACTAACTCTGATTTTCATTATTCCCACTTCACTCAGGTGACTCACTATCTGCTTGCTATTTTTTCATTTTCTACTGAAAGGAAAATCTTCCTTTTGGTGAAGATTTGGTGTTAATTGTTACAAAAACACTGCTTGGTGAAGTACTATATAGAAGCCTTTAACCCTCCCTCTCATACACCACCTGAACAAATTAATTTATCTATGGCAGAGTGTTCAGTAATGGCACCAAAACATGTATACACCAACACAGATGCTACTCCCATTGACATCAGTGGGCAAACTGAACCCATACAAACTATGGACTATGGGTGGAACCTGTAAGTATTGATGTAGGAAATAAGCAAAACTGGTCAGGCAGTGCAAGCTCCATCAGCTTCACACGGAGGTGATGTGTGTTTCCTCTTCCTCTAGCACTGGCCTGAATTAGTAAAGCTGCACATGTCATACTCTGGGTCACATTTATAATTGTTTCCACTGTAAATTAAAGCAGTCTCCACTTTCAAGGATTCTTATTACTCATCCCACATGCCTAACATGCCCTTTCTCTCTGAAGCTAGATGTAGAGCACTGCTCATGACTATTCATTACAATGTCTTAGCAAGACATTCACAGTCTTAATGTGTCAAAAAACAAATGTTCATGGGGTAATATTTGTACCTTGAAGTACTTGTTAGGAAAAAAAACATTGGCAAATTAGTGTAAGATAAACTGCCTAACCCCTCAAGCCTTTTTCTAGGTTCTTAAAAACCCAGGGTATTGGCTTTCTCAGTATTTTCAAAATTTCTTTTAGTGTGCCATGTTAGACTAATTTCCACAGCTTTACAACTAAAAGTTCTTCTGTAGTCTACTCCTTGTACATAATTTGCAGTATGAAACTTCTGAATTAATTCAGCTGTGGACTTCGCATTGGGAAGCAGATTTAACAAACCTGATCTCCTTCTATGACAGGGTGACCCGCTTGTTGGACGACGGAAAGGCTGCGGATGTCATCTACCTCGACTTTAGTAAGTCATTTGACATTGTTTCCCACAGCGTTCTCCTAGAGAAATTGACTGCTCTTGGCTTCGATGGGCATATGCTTTGCTGGGTGAAAAACTGGTTGGATGATTGCATCCAGAGAGTTGTGGTCAATGGAGTTAAATCCAGCTGGCAGACGGTCACAAGTTGTGTCCCTCAGGGCTCAGTACTGGGGCCACTCCTGTTAACACCTTTATCAATGATTAGGACAAGGAGATGGAGTGCACCCTTAGTAAGTCTGCAGACAACACCAAGCTGGGTGGAAGTGTCAATCTGCTTGAGGGTAGGGAAGCTCTAAGAGAGATCTAGATAGGCTGGATCGCTGGGTCAAGGCTAATTCCATGAGTTTCAATAAGGCCAAGTGCCGGGTCCTGCACTTCGGCCACAACAACCCCAAGCAGCACTACAGGCTTGGGGAGGAGTGGCTGGAGAGTTGCCACTCAGAAAGGGACCTGAGAGTGTTGACTGTCAGCCGGCTGCACACGAGCCAGCAGTGTGCTTAGGTGGCCAAGAAGGCCAATGGCATCCTGGCCTCTATCAGGAATAGTGTTGTCAGCAGGAGTGAGGAAGTGATCATTTCCCTGTACTCAGCACTGGTGACACTGCATCTTGAGTACTGAGTCCAGTTTTGGGCCCTTCTCTACAAGAAGGACATTGAGGTGCTGGAGAGGGTACAGAGGGAGGCTACCAAGCTAGTAAAGGATTTAAAACATGTCTCATAGGAGGAATGGCTGAGGGATCTGGAGCTGTTTAGCCTGCAGAAGAGAAGGCTGAGGGGAGACCTTATCGCTCTCTGCAACTACCTATAGGAGGTTGTAGAGAGGCAGAGGTCTGTCTGTTCTCCCTAGTAACAAGGGATAAAACAAACAGAAATGGCCTTAAGCTGCACCAGGGGAGGTTCAGGCTGGATATTAGGAAGAATTTCTTTACTGAAAGGGTTGTCAGGCACTGGGACAGCCTGCCCAGGGAGGTGGTGGAGTCACCACCCCTGGGGGTGTTTAAGAGATGGGTAGATGCACTTAGGTACGTGGTTTAGTGGTGTTGATAGAGCTAGGGCAAAGGTTGGACTCGATGATCTTGAAGGTGTTTTCCAACCAAAACTGTTCTATGTTTCTATGATTCTATGAAATGTGCAGCAAGGATGCTGTGCTTCTACAGTCACCAATGCCAGATCTCTGCACTTCAAATTACCCAGCAGTATTAGCCTGATTTAGGTCAGACGCAGGCGTGCAGTCACACTTCTGTAGAGTTAGCCAGAACACATGACGCAGATCACCCCTCAAAGTATTTTAGCTCCCTGATTTTATGCATACTTTACACCACCAGCACTTGTCAGAAAACATTCGATTCAGTGCAAAGTTAGAATAGTGTGGAGAGACAAATATTGACCCAGAAAAATAATTGCAAAAGCAGATTAGCCTACCAACATGTTTTGAATAAAAAGCTGAAAAAGAAATGCAAGCTTGTCTCACTCTGTGGCAGGATGTCTCTGCAGCATTTCTGACCCCACATTAAGCGACCTGTGTAATATTTACCTTTTACTATATCACTGAACCGTGATCTGTGAAGACTCATAAGCATAATTTTATACACACTAAAATTTGTAAAAGTTGTGCCTAGAAAAAGCTTTCTCTTTAAGAAAAATCTTTCTGTATTTTCTCATACCAGGCAATGGAAATCTTTCATTCTTACCCTTTACCTTTTTCCTATTAATTCAGTAGTAAAGACATCAACATGTTTTTATCAGCTTTTGTATCAGTATAAAGTTGTGTAGGAAATTATATGTGACTGTAAAGAAGCTGGTAGTGTCTAATGCAACAGAAGTTCCTCCTTAACTACAAGGTATAATTATGAGCAGGTAGACTTGAAAAATGCCAAAGCAAATGTTCTGTTTCTGCAGTGAGCATGTATGTTTGGGGGCTAACACCATATTTTATATGGTGACCCCTCCCTTGCTTTTGCAAAGTGATCCTGCAGTTCTCACCCATAATACAGCAGATTGGACTATCATGAGATCAGTCACAACAAATCCATTTCAGTATGATTGCATTTTATCTGCAATCACATTCCTCCCGGAAATTTGGCCAGAACTGGCTGTTCACATGTTGGGGACTGTCCTGGTTTCAGCTAGGATAAAGTTAATTTTCTTCCTAGTAGCTGATACAGTGCCGTGGTTTGGATTTAGTATGAGAATAATGTTGATCACACACTGATGTTTTAGATGTTGCGACCTAGTGTTTATCCTAAATCAAGGACTTTTCAGCTGCACATGCCCTGCTAGCAAGAAGGCTGGAGGGGCACAAGAAGTTGGGAGGGGACAGCTGACCCAAACTGGCGAAAGTGATGTTCCATACCATATGACATCATGCTCAGTACATAGACTGGGGGGAAATCTGGTCTGGGGCCACTGCTCAGGAACTGTCTGGGCAACAGTTGGTGGGCAGCGAGCAATTGCTCTGTGTGTCAATTGGTTTGTATATTCTAATTCTATTATTAGTAGTATTATTATCATCATTATAATTATCATTATCCTTATTATTTTCTTCCTCTTCTGTCCTATTAAACTGCCTTTATCTTGACCACTACTTTTACTGTTTTTTTCCAATCCTCTTCCACATCCTGTTGTGGGGCTGGGGAGTGAGCTAGTGGCTGCGTGGTGCTTAGTTGCCAGCTGTGGTCAAACCACAACAGGGACATTGATGATATTGATTTCCTTTTGCTTTCCATCTCTTCCCTTCCTCCCCTCTACTCTTTTATGCCGTATATGTTCAAATTCTACTTTAAAGCCTTCACAGGAAACAATCTGTATCAAAACTGGTCTCTGCTGCAAAGATACTTGCAAGGAAGCAGAGTATCTGATATCCCTCATGTACTGAGCTAATGACCTATTTTTCTCATAGCTGTAAAAATGTCTGCACTGCGAGAACTGTAGGAGTCGACGAATTAGAAAAGTCCTTCTTCAGAGGGGAAAGACAACAGCCATCCTTCCAGGTGATACTCTCTATTCTGAAGGCTCAGGGCAGTAAAATTCAGAGGTTACTTCCTGCAAGTTTGGTTTTAAATCTATTCGACATGTGAACATGAAATCTGCTACTCCTCTCCCTCTCTGACAGTAGGAATATGTCCTCCACAAAAGCCCAGGCTGACAAGAAGCTTTGACACCTAATTACCTGGAGACCTGAGACACAAAGTTTCCTCTGTTTCTTAATATAGGCATCTTCCTCCTTGCTCTTTTCACGAGGTTGTTCTTTTGGCACAAATTAAAAAGAAATCTCATTTATCTAAGATGCATTCCAGAGTAGATTTCTTTGACACACGGGGATCCCTCAATGGCAGGAAACTATTGTTTATTTCTATACTGTCTGCTTCTGTTCTTCTGCTTCCAGGTCAGGAATGTACTGATGGGAAGTAAGACCAGCAAGGACACTGCCACACCACACAATATTGCGATGACTCCAAGCAAGTAAGAAAGAATAGCAATTTAAATCTCTTAAATTACATTTAGTAGGCCTCAAGTCAACTTTCAGTCATCAACAAGTGTCTGAGCTAACCAGTAGCATTATCACCATTTCTGTACTGACAGTGCCAAAGCTATGGTACAATATTGCTCATTGTTTTTTTTTATCTAGCAATATTTTGTTTTTTTTTTTCTGAAAGTACAAATATAAAAGAAGAGTCAGGGGAAAAAAGCTTCTTTCAGTAGGAAACATGACATTAGAAAACTAATTTCATCTACATAGTTTCCATTTACCATTTTTATATCGTGCAGAAACACTAATCTTTCTTTTAATACCGTGGAATTTGTTTTAATGCCCATGGATAAGTGATCGGAAAAAGAAATCCTCCATCTAAACTGTAAGGTAATATATCTACAAAACTATCCTAGCATATCCTGGCAACTACAGGCCATGTAGATTACTGTCCATTTCTTCCCCATTACCAAGGTAAGTAACTTGACTTTGGTGGGATTTGTTGAGATCACCTGTTTTAGCTGCGCATGCTGAGCTCTGAGCTGCTGCAGTTCTTCCATGAGAAGAGCTAAGCTAGCCTCAGTGTGCCTAGGTGAGCTGCAATCAACTCAAAGTAAGGCATCCATACCCTTATATAGGTACAGACCATGTTGACTCGGACCATCATGCTCTATCTAGCAGATTGTATTATGGACTTCCTAGGGGGTAGGTGGGTGGGTGGGGTTTGCAATGTGTGGAAATACTCATTAAAATGAGATCATTGACCTGAGATTCCAGTAAAATTTTCAGTAAAAATAGTTGTAAATATTGAGGATGACGTAAGGATAAGACAAGGAAGCCAGCAAAGCAGGTTGAATCAGAGAATCAAACCAATATCTTCAGTCTATAAATCTCATTGAGCAGAAAATCAGTTAACTATTGCAAGTATGTTCATAACTCAGGGAAAGAAGAAGAAGGAAGCCTACACAATACCTCTACAAAAATACTTTGCACATCTCTAGTGATCATGAAGCAGTCAAAGTCATGTGACCATTTCATGGAATGATGAACAGATAGATACACATTTGTCTGCATATTTTGTATTGAAGTAAGGCTGAAAGACTGTTTTATTTCAGGTTTTTTTTAACATCCATTTCTAGAACACAGCATTTCTTTTACCTGTTTTCTACAGGTATTGCTAATTATATATATTGCAGTCATGAAATATAAAGAAAGTTCACTTTAAATGAACTGTGAGAAAACCAATGCTAGTTTCCCATTGCCAGGAGTCACAGCCTAAGCACCTGTTCACATCCCTTCTCTGATGGCTCTCATGGGATTCTAGTTAATCAATTGCAGTTCACCAGGAGTCCTGGGTCCTTTCCTCAGAGATATTTACCTAGTCAGTCAGACAGAGTAACTCACCCACCCTGTAGTCTTGCAGATGTTGGTCCATCCCAGGTGCAAGACTTTGATAATTTCATAAGGTTCCTGTTAGCCCGTTCCTTCAGCCTGTCTAAGACTCTGAACAGCAGCCCTGCCCTCAAACATATAGTCTTTCAACCGTGTCTTTCAACATGATGTCATCCAACTTGACGAGGGAGTGCACTTCCTCGCTTCCTCCAAGTATCTGAGAAAGATGTTAAACAAGACTAACAGGTCCCAGGAAAGACTTCTGGGGAACTCCACTTGTAACTTGCTGTCAGGCAGATTATGAGCTATTAACCACTACCCTTTGAATCAAGAAATCAAGACAGTTTTTCAACCATGTTGTAATGTGTCAATCTATATCATAATGTCCAAACTTGGATACAAGGATGTTAGAGGAGACTATGCTGAAAGCCTCCCTATCTGTGACTAAGGGAAAGTGACCACTTTCCCTTCATCCACAGAGCTAGTAATTTTATCACGGAAAGCAACTATAAGACACAATTTGCTGTAAGTCACTCCATGCTAGTTTTTCAAGTTAACTTCTCTTCATGCTCACAAAAATGGCTTCCAAGAAGAGTTACTCCATGATTCTCCCAGCAACTAAAGTGAGGCTGACAAGCCCATAGTTCTTTGAATTGTCCTCAGACTATTTGAAGACAGTTAAAGTATTTGTTTCCCACCCCTGCTCTCCCAGTACCCTTGCATGCAGCCCATCTGGTCCCATGAACCTCTAGGAGTGAAGCCCTCCCAAAAAATCCCCTACTTCAACTTTCATGTGCTGCTAGTAATTTCTCTCCTTCTGCAACATCACCTCTAAACACAGAGATCTAGGAGATGTTGTTGGTGAAAACTAAAGCAATGAAGGCATTGAGTATCTCATCCTCATCTTGTATTCAGTGATTGCTCTCCTCCTTCAGCAATGGGTCAACATTTTCCTTGCTGTTTCTTTTACAGTCAGTGTAGTCACAGAAGCTCTTATTATCCCTGACATCCCTTTCCAATTTCAACTCTAGCTGAGGTTTGACTTTTCCATCAGCATTCCGGCATACCCTGGCAATGTTTCTGTATTCCTTCACTACACCCTGTCCTTGTTTCAGCTTGCTGTGTACGGCTTCTTTTGTTCTGGAGCTTAACCATGATTATGACTGTTTATTCATCATGGTCTCATCATAAGTCTTCTTGTTTTCCTGAGTATGAGAATGAATCGTTCCTGTGGTTGGAGGAGGCTGTTCTCAAAGATCTGCCAGGTCTTTGCCCTTCACAGCTGCATTCACAGGATCCTATCTACCATTTCTGAGCAAGCCAATGTCTGTTCTACTGAAGTCCAGGGTCTGTACTCTGCCTTTTGCCTTCCTCACTTCCCCCAGGATTTTGAACTTCCCTATGTTATATACATTGTATTACCATAAAAAAAAAAGAGAGGATAAGGTCAGAGCAAAGCACTACAAGCAGAATTGGCTGCAAAACACTCAAATTTATACTTGTTTTGCAAAAATGTTAATGCTAGTTTAGTAAAGAAGTAGGTGAAGAATTTAAACCAGTAACTTTGGAGGAAACCTTTGACAATGCTGTTCTTTTGCCAAGCGTAGCTGAAGCAAGCATCCAAAGATCATTACAGAAACCTAAGCTGCTGAAAAGATGGCACATTAGTGAAAACACAGTGTGATCCCTTTTTCATTATGTTCTTTTAATCATTGCTTAAATGTCATATTGTCTGTTAATCTAAAATTTATCAAGAATATTCAGGTCCTCTAACTGTCATTTCTTCTGAGGATTATTGAACTTAACCTTACAGGAGTTTCCTCCCTGGAAAGCGTGATCACAGACACATAATAGCATCAACAAATTATACATGAAAGGTGCATATGAGATCATTGAGAGTGTCAATATTGACTTTTCTCCAGGCTGTAATGGATGAGTCATTCTACCTGATCTAACGATTTTTATCATAATTCTAACTACCACATGAGTAAAAGGTGGCCAAATTAAAATGCTAGACAGTTGTAACCTTTCCTGATAAAATATATGTATTATTAACTTCATTTCAAGCAGTTTTCTTCAAAGTTTCTTGGAAGCTGCTTGATGTTGAAAGAAATAATGGATAAGAAGCCAGACCATTTTCTCACTGTATTTACCAAAGTGGTGCAAAAAATGTCCCAGGATTAATTCAAACCACTAACAATTAAGCATTACTTTAACAAAACAATTGGATTTTTTTCTCCCTCAGCTATTTTTCAATTTCTACAGGCAACATCTATATCTTCTCAGCTGCATAATTTTTAATTCCCTGATTGCCTCTTTGTTGATTAATGTTTGGGGTTAGTCTTTTCTGTACTTTTTCAGAACGGCTTATCTCAGTCAGTGTTACTTCTCCCTCACCACATACTCATCACTATCTCTTGAAATAACATATAACAGTCTTCTTTCTAAACATAACCCAGAAATTGGTTATTTTCAGCCAGATTGTTTTGGCTACATGGAACTTTGTTAACTCTAATAAGTCTCTGCAGAGACCTAGCAATCAAGTCATACTCTATCAGTTCCTGGATTGAGGTTTCTTTCAGTTTCTAATTAATTGTTATTCCAGTTTCTTTTTGCTGAAAACCATGAGTGAAAAGTTCTCTTTGTCCTGTGTTTTTTTTCCTCTGGTAACACAATTCTTATTACAAAGTTAAACTCTTATCCCAAAGGAGATATATATACTGTGTATGTATACATTTACATTATTTCACCCCAATAGCCTTTTTTCTCTTTTCATTCACTCACTTCAATATTTTGTCTAGTGAGTTGCCCAAATTTATTGCTCTTTGACATAGTCCACATTTCTACAGCAAATTTGTCAATGTCAAATTACCATAACAGATAAACCCAAAACTATATAACAATGAAGCATTCATGATGTAATATAGTCTTGCTGAAGAGCATTAATAAATAACTTTAATTAAATTTTAAAGTATTATTCTTCCCTCAAAGAAATAAAAAATTCCCAGCATCTAGGGTTGGTTTCAAAACCAGATTAGGCATCTTCATGTCATCTCGATATCTAGACTCCTATTAAAAATTATGGAGTTCTAACATGTAATGTCTGAAGGACTCTATAGGGCAATTCAGTCCACTTGAAGTTCTATGCCCTTGCTCATATTTAGCTGTCTAGTGTCATCTGAGATTTTCTTGGGTATGCAAGGTATCCACACAAGGCTGAAGGACATAATACAAGAGCCATAGTAGAACATTCCCCTTCTAGAGCAGCAGCTGAAGGGCAGGTAGGACACCCTAAGCATCTCAAGTGGCAGCAGACTGTTATTTCTACCACAATAAATACAGCCAGGTTTGGATATACTCCTGGCAGTGGAAAGCAAGTGTCTGTAACAGCAAACTCTTAGAACATTTCCTGCCATTAATTTGACTCATTCCAGCCATCATTAATCTTGGACAATTCATGGCATGGTCTAGCTATTAAAATGGTACAGGGACCATTACAATAGACAATTTGTAGGTTAAAACACAGGACTCAACTGGCACAAACACATGCCAGTCTCTGCCAGGTCACCTAAGTGCCCAGAATCCGCCTAGGCAGATTTAATTTATTAGTATGAATGGAGCATTAGGAGTTGCTTATCAGAATAAATGAGCTTCGAATCTTTTGGCAGATCCTTTAGTGATTATAATCCAATCTTAGATGTTTACTCTATGCATAGTTACTTCCATGTAGACACTTCAGTTTACATGTCTTACACCTGAAGAGCTTACGTCCACCTTCATGTCCAAGTCTGTATAATATTCTAACAACGTATGCAGTCAAGGTACTCCAGCTGACCCAGACTTTGACATCTTATGAAAAATGTAGTATGCAGGTACATTCCTTTTCACAGATAGCCATGGTCAGATGGCTGACTACTTGATCAGGTAACTACATCCAGAAGAGTCCTACACACTTAAAAGGTGAATTCTTAAATTAGCCATGTTAAGTTGATTTATTCTTGAAAAATTCAATGCGGGCTGCTTTACTTACAAATGGCTATGAATTTTTTACTTCCCATACACTTACATCCCAGCTGTTAAACAACTGTATTCAACATTCATTACTGACCTGTTATCTTTCATTGGTGAAGTGTGATATTCATATCCTTCACAGGATCACAGAATCACAGAATGTTAGGGGTTGGAAGAGACCTTGAAAGATCATCTAGTCCAAACCCCTGCTAAGGCAGGACCACCTGAAGTAGGTCACACAGGAACGCGTCCAGGCGGGTTTTGAATGTCTCCAGAGAAGGAGATTCCACAACCTCTCTGGGCAGCCTGTTCCAGTGCTCTGTCACCCTCACAGTGAAAAAGTTTTTCCTTATGTTATATCCTTGAACACTATCAGAGAAATCTGATTTATCTTCTGAATATATTCCATAGTCTTTCTTTCTCTTCATTATCTTCACTAGTCAATAAAGACAAACAAGATACAGCTCCACAAGAAAGCTTTGCTTTCCTGTAAACATGGGAGTATTGAAATAGTATTTAAATCAGTTCTTCAAATCCTTTGAAACTTATCAATCAGGGCTTAGTTACACCCATAAAGTTATTGGCTGTGTGCAAGACTACCAGATTATAAAACCTGCACATTATTAATCACCCTGAAATTCAGCAATGAGGAGGTAGTGAACCATTCTTATCATCAGTCGTGAACAGTGTTTATGTGCTGTCTAATTATGAGACATAATAACACTACTATGTAAATCAAAAGTCCATAATACTAATGAAAAATTCCAGAACTTATGAATAATAATTAGAAATTTAATTCATAATAGAATGTACCTATTAATATTATTCATGTTCATATCTGTAATAATTTAAAAGTTTTAGAGCTCACATATTTGAAGCTGTAGTGGATGACAAATGTTCAGCTATCAAATATAGCCACTCAAAATGCTGTATAGTCTCTGAGGAATTTTGCCATTTTACTTCTTTTCTTTACTGTTTGTACCGAAAAAGGGTTCTGAAATAAAATATTTACAAATTAATTTCTAATGTTATGGTTTTTGGGGTTATTTGTGAATCTCAAATGCTTCAAGACCAAAAGTAATTTGATTGTTTAGAATAGATTTTAACACATAATAGAAAAAAATAGCAGCATGGAAGCTAAAAAAGACACAGAAAAAAAGACACATGGTAATCAGGTTTTAGTTCTATACAACATCTACTTAAACTGAATCACATAAATTAACACAGAGTCATCTTGAACTTAACACAGGAAAATCTTACTTTCAATTAAGCCTAAACACATTTATAAATCACTTCTAATTAGTAGTTTTCTTCTAAATATGATCTGCAATTATAAGATAAACTTACCTATAGAGATTCATTAAAACTTAGAATTTTTGAACTTCAATGATCTTCATTTGAGCAGCCTCATACAGCCATAATACTGACATAATTTTCTGCCCTGTTCCTTGAGTTTACTTAGCACACAAAACTAATGTTTCAACATGGTGATTGGTGACTTTTTTCTGTTTCTCCTCCCTAGCCTTTCTGAACTTCTGTAAGAAACATACATGAACTGTTTGCTCAGTCTTTTACCATCACATTGGAAAGAGCTGGGGGAAAAAAAGAACTGTACAACTCTTCCACCTACTATTCTTCTTACGTACAATGACTGACTTTTGTAAATTATTTTTTTCCAGATAGCTGTGTATATGTATGTCCAATTACACTTCTGGATTAGCAGAGAGGTATCCAAGTGAAGATGGAGGTGCATTTAGAGGTGTCATGGTTCAAGCTCTTGTGTCTGAGAGTCATTCATAATCTTTCCCACTCTCTTGGATTGAGAATCTGTTGTGACTGGTACTTCTACATGCCGATCAACACCACACAGTACCACCAATTCATAGAATAATGTAGAATGGAAGGTACCTCAGAGAGTCACCTAATGCAACCTCTTCTTAAAGACAAGCCAACTCAGGTCAGGTTGCTCAAGACCACATCGAGTGAAGTTTTGGATTTCTCCAGGGATAGAGATGACACAGCCTTTTCAGGCAACACCTTCCAAGGTTTGGCCAACCATTCAGTGCTTTATTTTGTTTTCCTAATACCTAATCAGAATTTCCCATGATGCAACGTGTTGATCCTCATTCTATCACTATGCACCTCCTGTCAGAGAGTGGTAGCCACCAATAAGAGCTCACCTAAACCTCCTTTTCAAGCTGAACAAACTTGGTTCTTTCAGCCTCTCCTCATTGATCATGTGTTCCAGTTCCCTGACAGTCTCGGTGCCCTTCCCCTGTATTTATTCCAGGTTTTCATTGTCTTTTTGTAGTGGGATGCCCAAACTGGATGCAGTACTCCAGTTGCATTCTCACAGGTGCACAACAGAGGGAAAGGATCATTTGACTTTGCTTTTTGGCTCTTGCTAATACAGTCCAGTATTTAGTTGGGCTTCTTTGCTGCGACAGAACTCAGCTGACTTAGATTCAGCCTGTCCATCAGGACCCCCAGGTCCCTTCCTGTGCTACTGCTTTCTGCTCATTGAGCACACAGCCTCTGCCAGTGCAGGGCATTATTCTTTCCCAAGTGAAGCAGTTTGCATTTTCTTTTGTTGAACTTCATGAGACTCCTGTCTCTCAGAAGGTAGCAGGAGCAGGTCTGGTCTATGAGGGAGGACAATCTGGAAGCCAAGGGTGAGCCTAGATCAGTCTGTGCCCTCACCAGTTGGCACCATCTCACAAGGTTTGAACAGAGTGGACAGACCCAGTTGCTGCTAACAGGGTTTATTGCCAGCTTCCAACACAGTGAGTGATGAACAAGGTCTGCGGTCCACCCAGGAGATACGGCCAAATACATGACTTGAAACAAAGCTGTTAAATAGGTCTGAGGTCCATCTGGGAAAACAAGGTCAGTTAAAGGGATGAAGACAGGTACATCCACAGCAAATGGTACTGGTACCACTATTGATGGTTGAAGGACATCACTAGTAACCAGAGAGCAGCTGGATTTTCTGCCTCTATTCACACTTTCAGCCTCCCATTCTCCACCCACCTCATTGTTCTCTGATCCATATCTCATCAACCTGGCTACCAAGAAATTACTGGATACCCTTTCAAATGCCTTCCTAGACTCAATTTACAAAATCTACTGATGTTCACTGGTCCACAGAGAGATTAATCTAATTACAGTAGGCAGTCAGATTGGTGAGGCACAACCAGCCCTTGAAAGCTCTTTCCAGCTATTTCCTTGTCCTCCTTGTATTCAGAAATATGTCCCCTCAGTCTCCGTCAGCTCATGGAACACAAACTGCAACATTTGCTTTCAACACCTGTTTGAACTGAGGCTCCTCCTCATGAGAACATTTCAGATCCTTTCTGAGATGAAATGGCAATACCCCACTTCAAAAAATGGGGCTTTTCCTAAGAGATTCTTGAGAGTTCCATTCTGGTCCTAGTCGCAGATTTAAAGAAAGTCAAAGAACATAAAGAGCTGGTGGGGTTACCAAAACATTTCTTAAAAAATAGATTAGAACTAATTTACCAGGTCCAAGCTTTTCTCTCTGGGACAATAAGTGTGGATGATATTGTCCAGTAACTGTGAACCTATAAAATCTGTTAACCGTTCCATCATATGTGTTTTAGTATTTTCCATAAGTATTTTCAAGTATAGTTAGCAGAAGGAGGTGATCGCTGCTGGACTAGTCAACAGTGCTGTTGTCCTAAAAGTCCCATTACAGCTAAACACTGAGTGTCTGGCTACATAGTGGGATGAAGACTTTAAATTTGGAGGACTGTGGGAAAGGGAGGAAATAATGAAAAAAAAAAAGTGGTTCTCCTTCACAGAGTGACCTTGTTTTAATGTTCTCCATGCCATTCACCCTCCATAGCTGATCAGACAATTCCATTTATCATTATAATTAGGCAGCATCTTGCCAGTTCAATCAGGCTCAATTACTTTAGGCCTCATTAGTGACTGACATATTATAACAAGTGCATCTTTGAATGAGCAAGGTCAGATAAAGAAAGTACAGTATGCAGCCAGCAAACACATTTATAGACCATGACAATACAATGTGGATGTTGAATAACTTTGCATTCCCCCTTTTTAAGAAGGCATGAAGATAATGAAGCTAAAAGTAACCTTGCTTAGCTTGCACTATTGCAGGTCCTACAAGTTCCTACCAACCCCGCAGCTGAGCAGCAGTGATAAGAGGAAAAGCTTCAAACAGCTCAGGAAAAACTTTGGGGCTGTTAGCAACTCTCAGTTTAATTTTCAGGCTTTGAAGAACAGGAACTTGTCCAATGCATCAGAGCAGCATAAGAACTTTAAA
Source organism: Leptosomus discolor (assembly GCF_034619465.1). Classification (NCBI taxonomy): domain Eukaryota; kingdom Metazoa; phylum Chordata; class Aves; order Leptosomiformes; family Leptosomidae; genus Leptosomus; species Leptosomus discolor. The sequence continues at coordinate 73,477,018 of NC_141392.1, read as the reverse complement.
ACTGTGAATCGGAGGAAACTGGACATTGAGACCACAGTACTACAAATCCTTCTGTATTAGTGACAGCAGCAAATGGTTCTGCTTGTAAAATACAGTGGAATGTAAAGGGAACTGATTAGCTTTTACAGTAATTAGTATTGTAGACTTTAAAATAGTGACTAAAGTTAGAGAAAGGTAAGTTTGAAGGCATTATTGCTCTCTGTAAGTATCTTGAGAAGTAACCTCCAGAAATGAAGAAGTGTACTTTCAGTTAAATATATATATATACATATTATTTATATATAGAGAGAGAAAGAGACATTAAAGGGAAAAAGACAAATTTATGAACTAGACATTACTTTTTTTCACATAGCAAAGTGGTGGTCTACAGCTATCTTCCAATATGAACAGTGGAGAAACACATCCACATTATTTAAAGATGGTGTTTGAAATCTTTATAAAATTTTTCTGTCATATTGGATTCATAGAGCAGGGAACATAAATCATGAGTCTACTGGTGTGTTTTTTAGATATGACCAAAGCCCTTATATTCTAATGAAGGTGATGGAATCAAACCTGTTGCTATTCCATAACTAGAAATGGAATAGAAAAGGTAATGTAGTTTTACATAGCAAGAGGTTTCTTTTTCTCTAAACTATTTCACTGCAAAAGTCTATTGTTTGCCCATTTGGTCATGCTCATTCCTTAGCATACAGTGGTAATCCTAAATCTTTTCTTTCCCTCTAGGGAAAATAAGTAGAGCTTGCTTCAGTGTTGTTGCTTTATCCACAGTCATGATCCTTGGAAATGAAAGTCACCTTTCCTTTTGTTGAGAAGATTATACTCAGAAGCCAGACACAAATTGTGATCACTATTGTGCTTGTATTTATTTTTATTCTGAATGATTTTCTTAGAAATTTAAGAAGTATCTTACATTATGTGAGCACAAAAGTACTGATAAAGAATACATGCACCAGTTTTCTGGGATATCCTTTTACAGTCTTTCAAATTCTGGTAAACATTCCTTCAAATGTCATCTATATATTTAGGTTGTATTTTTTGGATTTTCCATTAATATCTCAAGTTCTCCTTCAGTCATAATATTTAGAAGGCATATGAAAAATACCTCAAATCCATATAGAATATTCCATAATATATTATGCATTAGAGAAAGAAAATAATACCTGCAGTGGAGTGATCAGTATGCACCCAAAAGTACAGGATTTGATTATCTTAACAGATATGTTCTGAGTCATTATTAGCTGGTTCCCTTTATTCCTCTACACAATATTTGAGTACATTATACCCAGAGGTATTCAATTTCATAAGCTGGCAGTGTGCTATGTGAAGTGTTTCTTTCATTTATTCTTATCTAATCTTTTAGTTATTTATTTTCCTAGGCAACTATTAACCATAATAGCCAAGTATTAAAAAAATAGAAATAACAACATCCCACTCTTCCTTTCCTCCCCATTTGAAGATGAATCAGATGAACTGTTTCATATGTTCTTGAAAACTTCACTGAGTGAAAGTGAATCAAAGGGAAGAATATTGTGAGTCACAAAGTGGTTCAGACTGTGGTTATTCTCATTTTTGCAGCAGTGAGTTCCCCAGCCAAGGCTGAGACCTTAGAAAAATTCCACCTGAGATATTCATGACATAGGGATGATCTCACATCTCCAGCCAGTGTCATTGCATTTGTCCTTTAACTGGTTTTGATCAGAGACAAAATATGACATATACACTACTCTGAGGTAGTGCTGTTCTGCACAATATGGACCAATAGGTTGTTTCTGCAATAACTGCTGGAACAGACATTACAAACCACAACAGTTTATACTTCTAACACAGATTTTGCCGTTGCCATCTTCCTGAAAAGAAATGCAGACTTTTACATAAACAGTAAAAAAACCCACCAAAATCTTTAGAAAAGAAAGTATTCTACTATAATTTTCTACCCTTGGAGAGAGAATGTGAAAGAAATTTGTGGCAAGCATTAGATATGTCATTAAAGAAATTCCTGGGAAATGTGCAGATAGTACAGAGGTGAACACAATGGAGATATAGTAAATTAGTTTAGAGAAGGAGAGGTTCTTGTGGAATTATGAAGGCAAAGTTTTAGTGGATATATAAGCACAGTGACTCATAACAGCTCTCATGGATCCATGCAAACCATTTTGGAGGGTTCTTTTGAAAAGCAAATCATACCCTGAGCTGCATAAAAAGAAGCCTGGCCAGCAGGTTGAGGAAGGTGATTCTCTACTCCACTCTTGTGAGACTCCACCTGCAGTACTGAGTTCAGTTCTGGGGCCCCCAGCACAAGAAAGACATGGACCTGCTCAAGTAGGTCCAGAGGAGGGTCACAAAGATGATCAGAGGGCTGGAGCACCTCCCCTGTGAGGAAAGGCTGAGATTTGGCATTGTTCAGCCTGGAGAAGAGAAGGCTCCAGGGAGACCTTATTGTGGCCTTTCAGTATATAAAGGGGGCTTATAAGAAAGATGAAGAAAGACTTTTTACCAAGACCTGTAGTGACAGGACAAGGGGAAACAGTTTTAACCAGAAAGAGGGTAGATCTAGGCTAGACATAGGGAAGAAATTCTTTACTGTGAAGGTGGTGGAACAGGTTGCCCAGAGAGATTGTGAATGCCCCATCATCGGAAGTGTTCAAGGTCAGGTTGGACATTGCTTTGAGCAACCTAATGTGGTGAAAAGTGTCCCTGCCCATGGCAGGGGGGTTGGAATTAGATGATCTTTGAGGTCCCTTCCAACCCAAACCATTCTGTGATTCCTTGCTCACTGCTGACTCTTTCAAGCAAGGTGCATGTGTTTGGTGATTGTGTGCTGTTTCAATGTTGTAGAAAGGCCTCTCTCTGTATCGTGTTCTGCTCAACATCTATTAAAAAGCACTTAGGAATTTGTCAACCAATAAATCATATCCATAATCATATCCATATCCATATTACTTTCTCACTTTTTTTCTTGAACAGTCTGAAAAGACTTAACATGAAAACAAGGGAAGCATTGTCTGTGGTTAGCAATAAGATTACTAGAAGTGAGGATAAGATTCCTTTAAATTGATCCTGAACTTTTTTGCATTAATCTATGAACACGTAAATGGAAAAGTAAGGTTGGGATAACCTTGGAGCCAATCACAGCAGCAGCAGAATACGAACGAGCTCAGTGCACATTTCAAATTGTGAAAAAAAAAAAAAAAAAAAAAAAAGATTGTATATAGAAAGGTCAATATTTAAAAGTGACAAATATGCCCATTACCACTTTAGGGGCGGAGCTAACTTGCTTTTTTTAAATGTGGATAACTGTCAGAATTCTCAGCTTTCTGAAACTGTGGCCTCATGATTTATAGGGATTGACATTCTCATGTCTCCAAAGCCTACTCAGATCATTAAATTGCCCTTATCAAAGGAGGCATCAAGAATTTATGTTTGGGAAGTTTCTGCATGCCCTTTATTATCTCTAATTGCTCAGGTAAAACAGAGGTCAAATCCATAGGCTCTGAAAACTTGCCATCAATGATTCTATTCATCTGGTGTAAATGAGATAGGCTCCTAGAAACATGGCATTTGACATAACCTGCATTTTATGAAATGAAAGATCATAGGTGGATATGGGCGAGTTGCTTTATGAAAAGAGTTCATAGTTCTTTAGAGTAAGGGATGCTTTGTTCTTGCAGTGACATTCTCGGTTTACAAAGCAATTTATAGCTCAAGAAAATTGTGGGAGGTCTGAACTTTATATTTACCTGCCATTATTCACATACCTGCCATTATTTACATTGTGCTTTTCTTCCCTATCACAGCCCACTCACAGTTATATTCTACATCAACTCTTGTCAAGCATGCCTGGGTCTCTATTTCATAATTGTCCATCGATGCTATTGATTTCTGTCTCCTATATGCTGCATGAAATGCATAGAGTACCAGCTAAAATCTGAGATTCTAAGTGAAGTGAATTTAGTAGTTTTAGCTCAATCCCCAGCCAATAGCAGATAAAAACATATGCAACACTGCTCAGTTGACACAGTTTCTTTCATCTGTGCTGAGGAAATGCACTGGAACACATCCAACACTGACACTAAATTGATTTGCACCCTTGAGATGCTGGCTACTCCTGTCAGAATTGAGTTTGTTGACAGATGGCAGGCAGCGTGGAGAAACTTTCTGTGGAATTGCTTATATGTTACACAGAAATGGGTGAAAAATAAAATAGGGGTATGGTAGTGGAAGAAAGGCTGAATAGCTGGGTTTATTATAGCCTCAGGTTTCTGCATTTCCTGACAGAATTTCTCGTTGTCCAAATGAAATAATGTTCCAACCCTTTTTTGTTATTTATTATTTTTCTCTTTTACAATGTGGTTGCACACCTTTTTTTACATGGAGAAATTAAAAAAAAAAAAATCTGACATACAGAGATTAAAGTATGCATTTGTCAGGAAAAGAGTACTTTGTATTCCTCAACCATGAAAATCCTAAAAAATTGGAAATAAAAGTGTAAGAGAGTATTCTCTGGTATTTGAGGTAACAGCAAAACAATAGACATGAAACTTTCTTCTACTGATTTTAAAATTAAGTCTTTGATTTTGTGGAAAATCTTTTGTCTCAATGTAACTAGGTACAAAATATTTTACCTAGTTTCTAATCACAGCCTGAAGACTAATGTTCCAACTTTTTTTATTACCTTTTACATCGATACCATGTTTCATGCTTACATGCGAATTCCATAATCCAAGAGTTAGTCTTAAAAATCTCAAGGGCAAAATGATTTCTAAACAGTGTGTCCTACCTATTTTTTTGCTGTTAAGAAAAGCTATCAGACCATTTCATTTCCCCATAGTGCTACTGACTGTGATTTCAAATTAAATTCTTAAGCCACTTATTCAAATTATTTTAGATTTCAACTAGAAAAATGGCACACTAAAAGCAAGGTGTTAAATGGCAAGTAAATGTGACAATAGTGAGGAGAGGCTATGAAAATTTCTTAGGAGGAATAGCATGAATTACCAGCTCGCTTTATTTTGCTTATTTGCTTATATTGATAGTTAATGGGGATATGGGAAGAAACATCCAGATCTCACCTGTTTACCTCCCAAATAAATTTTGTGTTTTAAAAGGGTTGAACCAAGCTCTGGTGCTGCAAGTGAAGGGGAATAGCTAGCTACTCAAGAAAAAGAGAGTCTATTGGTAAGAGAGAAATAAGGCAGAAAGAAAGAGAAAAGAAGAGAAAGAATGCAAAGAATGAAAGAGGGAAGTAATAATGAGATATGACAGCCATGAGAGCGGCTTGTTCATCCCCTTAGGTGTAATAATGTTGACAAAACGTCATATATTCAAATAACAGGCTTGCTAAGCATTAAGATCCAGGGACAGATGGGATGAAGGGGCAAGGCAGAAACCTTTGAATTAGAGATCATATAATGTACATATATATTCTGATGGAATACTGTCAGGTCCGTTATTTATTTTTGTTAATACTGATGGAAAACATACAAGGAAAAGGTTGGCGAGACAAACTACTCTGCCTCCTGGGTAGCTTTCCTGACAGCTAGCTGCCTGATGAGTAGATTGCCAATCTTTCCAGGACATCTGATTTCCCAGCTGTTCACCTGGTGAGCTGCTGGCCTCCCAAGCTCCCCAACTGGCTGCTCCACAAGCTCTCCAGCTGGGATGGGGGTTACCTGGTGTCACAGAAATCAAGCTCTCTTGCTGGAGTCTGTGCTGGCTGGGGTCTGGAAGCATATTTATTCTGGAAACTCTGAAATGTTCCCAGTGTTTCAGCAGCCTGGACGATATCAATATTACTCCTCTCAAAACAAAAGTTGTCAAAATTTGCAGGGTCACAATGAGAATCCTAATTTTATTGTTGCTGCCATACTGGTTTTCCTTTACAAAAGTGCTATTTTTTATCCCAAATCAGGACGAAGAAAAAAGAAAATCACTCCAGATTTCTTGTCAGAAAGTGATACCATTTCCCTACCATGCCAGTAATAGAAAGACATCTTGATTTCAGAGAATGGAGAAAATCAGAAGCATATTGAAAATTGCTTCAGTAAAAGACTATTTGCTCAATTTTTATTCTGAATGGCTTTTGTTTCAGGGGACATTTACCAGGGGATTTCGTTGTTCTTAAGTAAAAAATGGAAATCACAGTCTCATTATGTGAAATTAGCATAAAGTAGCCCTAAAAATCACATATCCACAGGAAAGAGTGTAAAACTGCTGCTGCAGAGCACCTTTTAAACCTTTTCTTGGGGATACGACAAGGAAAGATGGGGTTTTTTTCAGAGGTAGCTCTTAGTGTTTCAGGTCATTTTTTGCTTTAGATCAGTGTCTGACTCTGTCTGGGAGTCGCACTGGGCACATCTCCTGCTGCCAAAACAATTCAGAACACACTTGGAGGGGGTGAGATCACTAAATGCTGAATTAGCTCATACTTTCTGCAGAAGTTTAAGGTTTGCATAGACTCCCTCCTCAGAGTGATAGTTCATACTGATTTCTGACTAAAAAGGGCAGCTGCAAATGAGAAAAAGCACTGCTGTTCCTTTTAAGTGTTACTCTTTCAACATGAACACTTACAAACTAATGCGCTGTTTTCTCACACCTCTTCAATTCTATTTTCTCTTCTCACTTATGCAGTAGAAAATGAGGGGAAAAGAATTTTCCATTTCCAAGTAATTTCAGTATCTGGTATTTCAAAACTAGAAAAGTGGGTTTGGAGCTACTTTTGTATGCCAGGTTACATATTTAAACATATACATTGGGGCCAGTTCTGTTTAATATCTTTATCAATGATCTGGATAAGGGGATCAAGTGCACCCTCAGTAAGTTTGCAGATGACATCAACTTGGGCAGGAGTGTTGATCTGCTTGAGGGTAGAGAGGCTCTGCAGAGGGATCTGGACAGACTGGATCGATGGGCTGAGGCCAATGCTATGAGATTTAACAAGGCCAAGTGCCGGGTCCTGCACTTGGGTCACAACAACCCCATTCAGCGCTACAGGCTTGGGGATGAGTGGCTGGAAAGCTGCAGGGCAGAAAAGGACCTGGGAGTGCTGATCAACAGCCGGCTGAACATGAGCCAGCAGTGTGCCCAGGTGGCCAAGAAGGCCAGCAGCATCTTGGCCTGTGCAGGATGCATGACCAGCAGGAGTATGGAGGTGATCATGCCCCTATGCACGTCACTGGTGAGGCCCCACCTCGAATATTGTGTGCAGTTTGGGGCCTCTCACTACAAGAAAGACATGTTGATAGAGCTAGGATAAAGGTTGGACTCAATGATCTTGAAGGTCTCTTCCAACCAAAACTGTTCTATGATTCTATGATTCTATGATTCTATGATTCTATGATTCTATGATTCTATGACATTGAAGTGCTGGAGTATGTCCAGAGAAGGGCAACAAATCTGGCAAAGAGTCTAGAGCACAAGTCTCACAAGATGCATCTGAGGAAAATGGGGTTGTTTAGTCTGGAGAAGAGGCTGAGGGGAGATCTTATTTTTCTCTACAACTACCCGAAAGGAGGTTGTAGTGAGGTGGGTGTTGGTCTGTTCTCCCAAGTTAACAAGCTATAGGATAAGAGGAAACGACTTCAAGTTGCACCAGGAGATGTTTAAATTGGATATTAGGAAAAAAATTTTCACTGAAAGAGTTGTCAAGCACTGGACCAGGCTGTCCAGGGAGGTGGTAGAGTCACCATCACTGGAGGTATTTAAAAGACGTGTAGACATGGCACTTAGGGACATGGTTTAGTGGTGGATTTGTCAGTATTATGTCAATGTGGTGACTCCATGATATTAAAGGCCTTTTCCAATCTAAACGATTTCATGAGTCTGTGATTCTATGACTCTATCGAGAGAGAGGATTCTCCAGAACACAGAGCATAGCTTTGCTGGAGTATTTGCTTCTGGTTTAAAAAGGGAAAGCATGGCTTGGTCATCTAATTAATAGAGGCATACTGAAACACTATAGGGCATGCAAGAGATCTGAAGGGAATTGACTGACCTAATGATACATGTATGTATGTTCCCATGTCCTTCAGAAGCAACAGAAAGGCAGTCACGACTCCTCAAAAAACAGTAATAGATTCCTACCTACGACTAGGCAACTGAATTATGCCAAAATGTTATTTATCAAAATTCTTAACTCAAACATTTTTTTCTTGTTCTGTTACTGTATATAAACCCTAAAAATATGCAAGTTGATGCTGGTCAGATCAGAAACATAGTCTTGTAAAATTGTGCTTCCTCTCGTAAAACCATGGTACAATATGTTATGGCCCTATATTCCCTAACATTAATCTACAGAAATTAAGCTGAATATTCCCATATGAACCCACAAATCAACAAAAGTAAAAGTGATAAATAGTAAGACATGAGAAAGATGTGGAAATCTTCACAATGGCTGCAATTAAATTTACCCTTCACTGTGGGAAGGATTACTCCCAGTTACATGTTGACTTCTGGAGTTCTCTGCCCTCATAGAAGAGGTGTTTCCCAAAATGAAATGATGCACTCAGCTTAACTAGCATTGATGTGAATGCATTCTGCTTGGATTTTTGCATTGGTATACTGTATGCAACCGCTACAGCCAACCAGCAAGGCATGAAATCCTTAGTGTTAAAGGAAGATTAAGAATTCAAAAGTTGTGATTTGCATTTACAGTCAGCCAGTACCCTTCAACAGGCTTTTCCTTCAGCCTTAATAAGCATTGATCATAAAACAGGTGGTTCATCTGCTAAGGTTTTAGAACTCACTAAAAAGAGTGAGCCAAGCTTCAGCAGCTTTGGGATGGGAAAGCCCAGCTTGAAGCAAAGACTCAGTCACATTAGTGCTATGTTTATTAATGGGTTAATAAGGAGAGTATCAATTTGTACTGTGCTGTTATTTTCAGAACATTAGGAAAGGCACTTGTTTGCATGAAAGGAGAAAGGCTGTCCTTGTGAATAAAGCACAGTGTTTTCATCCATCACTACTACACAGCTCCCTGCAGAAAGGACTGGAGTGCCTTGTGTGACCACAAATGGATTTTACATAGCAGCGTAGAACAGAGGAGCAAATACCTGTGATGACAGCTTTCTCTATAATGCAGTTGCCTTAAGGTAGTGTGTATGTGTATATATATATATATAATCTATAGTATACAGAATGGTTAAATTGACAGTTTCAATTAAACTGTATTTAAGTCTTGACTGTGGCACCTCCTGAACTTAAAAGTGGTTTGATATCTACAAGGACATAAAAGGTTTGCACTTAGCCAATGTGGACACTGAGGTACAGTAATTACGAGTTAGGGACGTGAGTGGTTGAGGTATCTGAGTGTGAACAGGTACTTTGGAGAGTTCTTTGAAATGACAGAACATTTCCTCAGACTTTTTTTCTGATTAAGAGTAGCTTTTCTCATTTTTTCATGAATATACATACATGCTTCATTTTAATAACATTTCTCCATAAAAACTTGGGGAAACAATTTATTTTTTTATTACAACTTCTGAGCATTGCAGTCCTGAGTTGAAAAAGTAACAGGCATGGAAACAATTTACTCTGTAATAAGTTCCATTTAAATTCGTTTACAAAAAATGCCCTTTGTGTGTGCAGGCAGTTTCAGTACCTGATGACATTCTATTGTACAAGAACACACAGCAAGTAGCTGTTTCATGCTATCCAAGCTGGATTGTAGGCGAATGGTTATGAATATTCATTAAATCCTCTGCCAATTTGGAATACCATTTTACAAGGAACCAAGCAGCTGCAGTATCCACTGGAGTCTCAGAAAGCTGATAAGAGCAAGCACTTTGCTGAACTGGGAAACATGAATATCAGTATTAAAAGCAGGGCAATATACCTCACAATTTTATATCCCTTTGACTGTACAGTTGAGGAAAAAGAACTTTCATTAATGCCAATAAGTGTTTTAGGTACTGAGAACACTGAAAGACCTTTAGATATTTTCAGTTTATCTTGTCCTTCAGCTCACTGGTTACAGAGGGTGGAAACATGCAATGATTACCTTATCTATTACTTTTTTTTTAATATGTTTTAAAAGTTATGTTAGTTAAAATGTCTTCATATAGCAAATATTGTAGCAAACAAGAATGTTTCCATTTTTTTTAGCTTGCCTATGGCTTCTGTAATGACTGAATTTGTGTGTGCATGTTTTTACTTTTCTTCCTGTGTAACAGTACATTGTTTTTAATCACAGAACATGGAGGGGAAGGGAAAGCTGTGGAATTGATTGTCTTGGGGGAAGAAGGGAACCTGAAGGAACAGCCAAGAAACAAATTAAAACGGAATGAGACTACAGAAGGCGTAGCTATGGTGGGAAATGCTACGGGAGACAAAAGTGGGCTTGCATAGATTGGTTATGTGTAATGAACTATGGATGGTAGTGAGGAAAGTAAGAACATGAAGGAATGCCAGTTGAAAGTCAAAGGACGCATGGAACATGCGAGGGTAGAAAACAGAAAGAAAATAAGGGCTGGAGAAAGCCAGTATAATCTTGAAGAAGGGGAGGAATCTCATTGCATTTGTTTGGGTATGGGGAACACTGCTCAGAGCAGCTGAGAGCAAGGACAAATTGGAAAGCAAGAACTACCTTAAAAATTATACAGCTCAAAAACAAAGGGCTTTCACAAAGAATTAAAACATGAAAACATACAGTATTTTTTACTTTGCTCATCTGGCAGTCCTTGAACTTTGTGAGAATTAACTAATTAGAGGAAATATCTATTAATACAGAGATCTGCCAATCCATATGGTATTTTTCTTGGAGAAGGTAAATTCACCATCTTTAAAACTGCTTTTATGGTATTTTGAAGATACAGAGTACCAGATGAGCAGTGGTAGGTTTACAATAGGAGATCATCATGGTGCTGAAAGATCTCCATACAGCCTCTCAGAGGGTACCCTGAAACTGCTTCAAGCCTAGTCCTTGTTTTCCATGACGGCAAAAAATATGCAAGCAGAGTCTCAGGCACAGCAACAGACTATTTTCCACAGACAGCACTCTCCAGCTGCACCTGAGCGTGGTGCTAATATGACAGTGGGCAGCTCTCCACACCTCGAGGCAGGTTCAGAAGAGCTTCCTCTTCTTGAGGTCAGTCAGGGCAAAGTCAAGACAGTCTGATTTGAGATCACAGTAGGTCCCTTGCTTCCTGAGCAACCGCTCATCAGGATTTCAAAACCAGATTATAGAAACATTAAAGACAAGGAATATATTTTTGATGCATGAGATGCCATGTGTCTTTCTGAGTGGATGAGTGGCTGTTGGAGTGGAGAGATTCCCAGCTACTTGGAAAGTGGTGCAGCAGTGTGTCATGCGATATCTGTCTAAACTAGCCATTACAGAGTAATCCAGTGGCACATTTTTTTGAGAGCTGATTGACTTTTTTTACACATATCAGGTTTTTGTTCTCTCAAAATGCTGCACCACTGGGATGAGGCACCAAGGACCTGTCTGGCAGAAAGCAGCACCTATGAAAATACATAAAAATACATAACATTAAAATATACATTAAATTACTTTTCTGTATTCTTACACAAAACAATCAAGTACTTGGCTTTCAAACACCATCTAAGAAGGACTTGGCACTCAACTCAGTCAAACTACAATCATTTACCTATAAGTCAGTCATTGATGGCGTATGCTAAGATTGTAATGTTCGCTTTCCATTTGTACTTGTGCTTCACTCTTGCCATTTGTATCTTTCTCCTTTTCGAAGTCATAGTCATAATTCTTTCTATTATGGATTCTCTGTGGTTCATCAGCCTCCATTCCCATTCCTTCTGTCCCTCCCTCCCCTGTTACTGTAAGGAGGCTCAGCAGAACTGAGAATAACCTGTTGCTGCAACGGTAGATTATGAACTAATGTTCAAATGTAGATTATGAACTAATTGTTCAATCTACACGTCATTCCAGAATTAATATTCTAATATTCTCAGTTTCCTTCAAATTAATAATGTTATCAGTGGTCATCTCAACTTCTTGTTCTTTTGGATCTGAAAGTTATGAGATCCACAGGTTACTGTGTTGCATACAGACAGACAGAAATAAAAGTTATTGGGTATTAGGCCTACATAATTACTACTAACATTGCAGCAACACCAGAAGTTACACTAACAAAGAAAATGGGCTATGCACCATTTTCTAACTTAGAAACTGCTCACAGTTTAGCCTCTCCTCCTCCAAAGTGACATGGCCTTGTTCAAACTACTGGTTGGAAGTGGCCGTTAGTATATGAACACGCTTAACACAGTCTGAGTGACCATGGGACTAATTATTGCTACTCTAGACATAACTAGACAGTACCATTAGGGGCCTAACTGGACTAGGCTCCTGTCACATATAGAAAAATACTGAGCAAACAGAAGCTCCATACTGTAAAGAGTTCACAGTTTTCATGTGTGACTACATGAAAGACACCTCAGGACAGCCCGAAAACTGATTTTGTAAAGTGTTTTGTTAAACATGTCAAGTGTTCTTCAGGACAGTCTGAATAAACTTGTATGAGAAGAATGTGCACTTGCAGATGCTGAGAAGCACTATAGTCCACAGGCTAGCTACCTCACCATGATTTGCTTGTGTCCTCACAAATGAAGACAGCAAATTACATTTAGATAAAATAGACAGGTGAACAGCTCCATAGATGTTAGTAGAAACAGTGCAATGCTGATCACCTTAATAAGCTATGGTCTCAGCTGATGTACCTTATCATTGCAACTCGTTTCTTTAGAAAAAGGAAAACCAGAAAAACAGAGAATCATGGGGCAGTGTCTTCCAAGTCTGAGAGAGTGTATTTGGGACTGCATGAAGATGCTTACTTGAAAACATGACATGAAGGCAAAGACTATCAACATCATTGACCAACCAGAGAGACAAATGTCTTAACAATTTTGAAATTGGTAAGTAAGCCTACTGAAAGGCTTACGATTATATGATAGCAAATGATAGTATGATTGCGATGTCTTAGGTAGTCCACAAAGGGCATGAATATAATGAAAGAAGACTTAACGGGAATTTGTGGATACAGAGAATTAGAAATAGAAAGACAAGATACAGCCAGGAATATATACAAACGCATTCACTGTAGAATAACATCAGCACTTTTTTGTTTTGCTGCTTTTTACATATTTACATACATTGTATACAAATATATGTACCTGTATGCATTTAAATATATACACACACAAAATATAATATGTAAAGTACAGTCAGATTCATGTAGAGACATACACGAAGAGACATGAAGTCTTTAAAAGTGAATGTCAGTCTGTACTTAATAATGTACATACAGTTCTCCTAGATTTTGGCAAAAGCCTTGTATCTGAAGATAGAATTCAGCTACAATTTCAGTAGCACCTCACAAGCCCATATTTTGTAGTTATACAATTCTTCTAAACAACATCATACATTCTAAAAAGATTTTTTCTTACCCTGTACTTAATATTCTGCAAAAGATAGAATCTGAAATGTTTACATTTATTCGGGAATGTTTTTCACACTACAGTTGTCACAAGGTCTCGCTTATATATTCTTACTGCATTTCTAGACTATTGGGCTTTTCTAATTCCTTACATGTACTTTCCAGACTATACGGAGTACTAAACAGAATTGTACTCAAAGAATCACAATTTTAGCTCCATCAAAGTGGGCTCCTCTGGATTTTTTCCTTGATAGTTTGATTCTTGTTCACTATTTGTTCGTAAAAAAAAAAAACAACTTTATGTGTGAGAGCTGGAGGTGTCTCTATGAAACTGTTTTGGATAGAGAATGGAAAGAGAATGTAGTCTAGGGTAATTACATGGAGGACCACAACCTTAAGTCCTGAAGTTATGAATATAAAGAATAACATATTCTGCTGTATAGCAAATATTATTTTCTAAGACTGTATACCCTGTCGTTTCCATTAGGTCACTTTTATCTTTTTATTATTTTTTTTAAAAATTAAACACTCTCTATTAAACAACATTAACTGAAAGTCCTTTGATGACGTACCCCAAGTAACAAATATCTCTGAAGTGAGTATTAAAATATACAGTATGGTTATGTGACAGTAGCAAGGAATTTTTGTCCTATTTTTACATGACAGCAAGCTACAGATTTTAAAGTGAAAATCAGAAGTGAAGTAGGATTGCATGTAGGCATTGGGCCAAAACTGAACTGTGAAAATTTAAACTCTTGTGTAGGCTTCAAGATTACATTTTTCTGTTGATGGTGTGATTTTCAGACTTGATGTTTTCCCCTCACTGTTACCATAATCTTCATTTCAAGAGACAATATATTTATTAAGATAGTCTTTGCTTTAACACTCTTATCATCGTAAAGGATTTCTTGTGTTAATAGAATACCATATAGCAATATTGATCTGCTGAGAGTTCAGATTTACTTTTGCCTTTTCATAGGATTTTGTCCTGTTTTGTTTTACCGTTTTCTTCCCTTCTCTTCTGGAAGATACTTTTTCAGGTCAACTGTCAGACACATGCAGGTCATCACCAGAATGCAGAAATGAAAATTCAAGCTCATTGACTGTGCTAGAAATCTGAAAATCTAGAAAACTTTCACAAAATTGAGCTGGAAGTAATTACATCTTGCAGTGTGAGATCTTTGCATAAAAATTGGTGTTCTGGTGATTATTTCTGTACTTAACATCTAGAATTCAATTGTTAATAATAATATTAGCTTAAAACTGTTAATAATAACTTATTCCAATTTAATAATTAAATGCAGTGATTGAGGCATGTGACTGTAAGCACAGGTTTACATTCTTTATTTATCCTTTCTGTGATGATGATGAACTCTGCATTTGTAGTCCTATGTATAACACTATTCGCTTAAATGCATCTATAGATAAGATTATTTACCTACATATAAACTGTGCCATCAACCCAAAAAGGTACTGTCTGTGTTGAGGATACTGCTTACGCTAACAAAATGAGCACAAAACCATTACTTAAGTGTAGTACGTATTTAAATCAAGCTCAGTAATCACTAAAACATTTAAATAGAAAAAAAAAAAAAAATCAACGGCATTCAGCAGGATATTATATAAACCATTTGTATCATTTAGTATGTATGAAACTGAAGCAAAAACTGTTAACAGAAATTCCTACTAGTAAAGATACCATGTGCAGAATTCATTAAGGTCTCACATGGGTTTCCAGCAGGCAATGTCTATGACTATGGAGATTTATTTTTCTCTGACAGCAAGAATACATAATTTGGCTTTGAGTTGATCTTTTGACCATCTCTCACATCTCCTGATCTAAGACTTGACCCGCCTCCTCCCCTGCCATCAGCACCTTTTATGTCAGCCAGAATCCCTGGGTTTGCAGGAAAACTGCTTTTTAAAAACAACGAAAAAAAATGTTTTGGGGTTTTTTTGTTTGGTTGTGGGTTTGTTTGCTGTTTGGTTTTTGTTTTGTTTTTTTTTTTTTACAGCAAGGAGTACTGTTTGCCTTTCAAGATTTTCTTTATGCAAGTTATTTGTTTGGGTTCTTAGATACGGCCTTATTAGGCACCACAACATTTCTTTTCTTTATTTTATTGCTGATAAGCTTAATTGAAACACAGTGGGGCAGTACTGTGAGCAAAATAAAGACAACATTGTTTCTGCATCTTTATGGCATGAACAAAGGGGAATGGTTTCAAGGCAAATAGCAGAAACCTGTATTCATTCTTGTACCACGGAATGTGAGTACTCATGGAAGGTGCAGCCATTTTTCAATATATGATTGAAGGGAAACTGCACATGCAAATAATGTATTCCTAGCTAGCTGAGTACAGAGATCTTAGAGTGATAGGTGCTACATAAGGTGTAATGACTGACAAACAGAATAAGCCAGGACTCTTACAGAGAAAATAATTACAAAATGTTCATGAATAGTTATTTCCTATTACAGTGCCCAGTTGCAGTGTAGGCACTTAAGGCTATTCATAGTTTATTGAACATCTTCACAATGCAGAAACCTTCACTGAACAGCAGGCTTTTTCTGATTGTCTACAAGGGTTTACCCTTTTCGTTCCTGCAATCAATCTCCTTAGTTGTTTTTTTCAAAAACAAAAGCCTGTTAGAATTGGAGCCACTCGCAACAGTGTCAGAAATTACAAGTGTAGAAGAGGACTTAATCCCACGTGCATAATAACTTCATTTATTTTCATAGTTTGTGTGCCCTTCTGTTGTTTGTTGGTTCCCCACTTCACAAACTGACTGACCATGGCCACAGGTGCAGAGAGACTGAGGCATGAAAGATACTACGTTTCCACATTTTTCATAAAAATCTACAGCTGGGAGTCCTCAAGAATACAAAATTAATGAGTCCTGTATTAGTTTATAGTCTGATTTAAAAATTGCAGTATAAATGTAACAGCCATCTATGCTGTTTCAGTGTATTGCCACAGCGCATGATGCTTCTTGCTCTGGTGGCAGTGGGAGGGCACAAGAAGGAACTGTGATTTTTGCTAGGGGGTGGTGAATCAAAGAATATGCTGGTTGGAGGGAATCTCAGGGAAAGGGAGAGTAATAAAGAGTAAAGACAGTTATAAAGTTAAGGACTAGACTTATCATGATAAGGATACCCAAGGGACCTCAGAGGACAATTCTGTACAACCCAGGCTTCTTGATTGAAGCTGACTGCAAAACATTTTCTCCAAAAATCTGAAGAAAATGTTGTTAATAAATTCCACAAAAAAAGAGGAGAACTTTAAAAATTTAATCTCATTCTCCACTCTTACGCACTGTGCAATGAAATGTCCATGCTTCCAAATGCATATATTTGTTTGGAAGCTATCAAGAAAAAACTGAAAGGTAGTTTTCAGATTTCTGTAGAAATTTTGCTTTTTTTTGGAGGTCTTGTGTTTTTTCCTTCTCCTTGAGATGGTTAGATTGATAAATTGTCAAAGATATACAGGTCTAGCAGTGCAATGTCTAAGTGATAATAGATAGGTTTATGAAGATATTAAAAATGAGAGGAGAGATAGACTATATTTTTCAATAAAGTCTTCAGCAAACAAACAAACAGACAAACCTATTGCTTCAAGAGGAACCAGATATGTCAGAGTTCCACTTGTTTCACAACACAGAGTACCCAGTACCTACTTGTAAGGTCTGCCTGTAAAGTCACAAATGAAAGGCATCAACCAGTTAAATAAAGAAAAATAAAATCCATGTAGTGTGTTAAGATAATGAATAGTACTAAGAAACTTTACTGAAAAGCAATGCAATAAAGACATCCTGTTGAGAATCTCTGTGTTGAAAAAGCGCTGTCATGGTGTAAGATCGAAAAAACATTTTCAGATATTTTAAAAATTCAATTTAAAAACTTCCAACTATTGATGGATGGAATCTCAGTTTCCTCCATTTACAATCCAGTAAGTATGTCAGTCAGTTTAGCTTTAATTACATAGACGAAGTTAGCTGATGAGACCCATGCCTACTCACTCCAGCACCCACTCTTGTATGCAAATATCCACACTGTCAATGAAGGTATAAACAGGAGGGAAGAGAATGACATCTGCCTCCACCTTAATTATCTAAATGTGGCAGAACGAGGAGAGAGCAGTTCACAAGCTGCTCACCTGGAGCATGACTGTTCTTCAGTTCCTGTGACATGGTCCGCAGTTTGCTGTCGGATGGATTTTTGTCGAAGATATAAGTTTTCGGGGTCATGCCTCGTCTGATGTTTCTTATCAGTTATGGCACGGCTTCAGTCCTGCTAGCCCTGCCAGCAGGCTCCTCACAGTGCAACTCAAGAGACTTTCCACTAGAATACTCCAAAATAACCACTTGGTAGAGGTTATTTTAGCTCAGACACAGAGCCGTGGCGCTGCTTGGGCACAGAAGCAGTTCACATGAAGCAATACATGAGGAAGTAATTATTCCTGGAACTGCAAGTGTGGAGGTATCTAGGTGCAAATCCAGGTCAACTCCAAAAGGTGTTTCACCTACTTCGTAAGGATTTTTATATTACCTAAGATATTCCAAAACTTATTAGCCCAGAGAAAAGAGAATTGACTTTAACAATTTTAATAACTATGGTGTTAATAAACCACAATTAGTTGTGTTGTTCTACAGATGTGTTTGAGTGACACCGCTGACCCCATCAAGATAATGCTCTAGCACTCTCACAAAATAGTGTTTGACTGGTCTACACAATATAACTTCATTTTGCATCTAATCATCTCTAGTCTTTCATGCTGAGAGTCTGGTATGAAGCAGCTTAACATCTCTAAAATAAGGGAAAGAGACGAGGATATTCCAATATGAAACAAAACAAGATTATCGAGCTCTTCTTTACCTATGATTACTGATTCGTCGCAGTTTTTGTACTGTCATTCATGATGGATACAGTTAATTTTTGCTGTTTTGTATTTATATTGCATGTTGTCATTTCTATCATTAATCATAACATAATTGTCATAGAAACAGAAATGTCTTTTCCCAGGCATTTTATTCTAAAATATAATTATCCAGGCTTCCTGCTGTTAATGGCATAGAATTCTAATTACTTCAAAATGAAGCCATTATTCATAAACTTCAGGCTTGTAACACACATGTTTACAGTTGATGGAAATTATTATAGAATTTATCACTGTGGAACTCTTATTTGCTACAGGCTTATTTACCTACTTTTTTCCTTAGTACTGCTTTTGTCCTATCCCATTAAGGAATGATAAAGTACTCAACTCCCTGTTTACTCAGAAAGATATGAGCAGAAGTCCTCCTTCACTGACAATAGGCATTTAAATTTTCTGCCCGTAAATAAAATACAGCTGTGCATTCCTGCTGTACAGAGTCCTTTGAAGTTGAAAATGGCAGCAATTTAATTAGCAGCCACTAGTTCTGAGTCAGGTAACTCTCACAGTGGTTAACGTATACGAAAAACAGAAAATATATAGGATAATGCAAACTTATATTCATGAGGAAGAGTAAGAAAAAAGCAGAATAGAGTAATTTTTCCAAATCTTCAAAGATAAGTTGTAAAAGTGCTGCATACACAGTTTGTTTTCATAGAACTCTCGAATTTCATACACAGTTTGTTTTCATAGAATGCTCAAATTTAGAGAGCAAATACAATTATTAGCATGTGAAAATGACATCTTTATTGCTATAGGCAACCACTCATTATCACATCCATAAATCTTGAACTCTTGTTACTCTTTTCAAAGATTGTGTCCAAGTGCAGGATACCTGTGCTAGAATTCAGTTTAGAAAAAAAGAAATTACCATTGGTTAAAGAAACGTAAAGTAAAAGAAAACAGATTATAAAGTCATTCTCAAGAACAAATATGAAAAGATTGTAAGACTGAGGAACTATTTTTTTTTTAAAGATCAAGGTTTTGTTCTTCTTGGAAAATCCTACTGGCCTATCTTAGACTCACTTGTTTTCCTTGGTCTTAATACAAAGAAAAAAAGCACATTACAAGATTTAAAATCATAGAATCATAGAAGTATAGAATCATTTTGGTTGGAAAAGACCTTTAAGATCATCAGGCCCAACCATTATCCTAACGCTGCTAAACCCACCACTAAACCATGTCCCTAAGCACCACATCTGTATGTCTTTTGAACACCTCCAGGGATGGTGACTCCAACACTTCCCTGGGCAACCTGTTCCAATGCCTAACCGCTCTTTCAGTAAAGAATTTTTTTCCTAATATCCAATCTAAAATCTCCCCTGGAGCAACTTGAGGCCATTACCTCTTGTCTTGTCACTAGTTACTTTGGAGAAGAGACCAATATCAACCTCATGACAACTTCCTTTTAGGTAACTATAGAGAGCAATAAGGTCTCCCCTCAGCCTCCTCTTCTCCAGACTAAACAACCCCAGTTCCCTCAGGCGTTCCTCACAAGACCTGTTCTCCAGACCACTCACCAGCTTCGTTGCCCTTCTCTGGACACGCTCCAGCACCTCAATGTCTTTCCCATACTGTGGCGCCCAAAACGCAGCACACACCAGTGCTGAGTACAGGGGCACAATTCCTACTCCTGCTGGCCACACTATTTCTGACACAGGCCAGGATGCTGTTGGCCTTTTTGACCACCTGGGCACACTGCTGACTCATGTTCAGCCAGCTGGTGACCAACGCCCCCACGTCTTTTTCCTCCAGGCAGCTTTCCAGCCACTCATCCCCAAGCCTGTAGCCCTGCATGGGGTTGTGGTGACCCAAGTGCAGAACTCAGCACTTGACCTTGATAAATCTCATAGCATTGACCTCAGCCCATCCAGCCAGCCTGTCCAAATCCCTCTGCAGAGCCTCCCTACCCTCGAGCAGATCAACACTCCTGCCCAAGTTGGTGTCATCTGCAAACTTACTGAGGGTGCACTTGATCCCCTCATCCTGGTCATTGATACAGACATTAAACAAGACCAGCCGCAATACTGAGCCCTGAGGAACACCGCTTGTGACCAGTCACCAACTGCATTTAACTCCATTTACCACCAGTCTCTGGGCTCGGCCAGCCAGCCAGTTTCTAACCCAGCGAAGAGTACACCTGTCAAAACATAGGTGTTATTCCATTTGCATATATTGTTCCATTATTGTGCATTCATTTAGAGAAGAAAACAATGAAAGAGAGAGGAAAGTATCAACAAGAAGATATCAATGAATGGATAACAAAAGAAGATATGGAAGAGACTTCAATTTTGGAAAAAAACAGGTCTCAAAGAAACTAATAAAATAGAAGAACAGGGAAGTTTGCAGTTCTTTACTCTGTGTTTTGGAACTTAAGCCTCACATCGAAAATATTTTCTGAGAGCAGATTATTGTAACTAATTTCAAAGCTTTCAGCAATATCTTCATAAATTAATTTTTAATAGCTGTAAATATGTTAAATATTTTGAAGACGTTTAAGTTTCAACTTATACAAAAGTAGCTTAATTCTCCCTTCACAGTGAGCTTATGCTGCATATATAAAAATTACATGTACTCAGCTTTACCATTCATCTTATGAAGAGAACAAACAGATTGATAAATGAATTAATAACTGAAGTTATTCCTAAGTGTAGAAGGATGGAAGATGATTTGAAATGTCATAAGTGGTAAGCACAGAAAAATAAGTTTCAGATAATTCTTAGATTATGAAAAGGGGAAAAAAACCACAAGATAACCAAAGACAATCTTGATGGAAAATAACACCACAATATCTATCAGTATTTTCTAAGATTTTACTGAAAAGAATGTAAAAGACATTCAGAATTTTTCTAGAATCTCTATTCTTATTCTCTTATTCTTTTCACTCTTTGCATTATTAAAATATACTCAAACAAGATGATTTTTATTAGATTACCATAGCTCTACATTATAATTTATTTCCTTTCATGACCCTGGTAACCATAAGTGTAAATCCTATTGCATAAACATCAGGAGGGTTTTGAACAGTCAGAACATATGAACTAACTTATGTGAAGTTTTTTTAGCTTAATGGACTAAAATGATTATTCTGTGTTTAGATATCTCCATGACTAAAAGATTCAGCTATATTGTGTTTTAAAACACTGTGTCCTACCTCCTATATTGTAAAATACTGTGTTTGCTTCTTGGTACTATACTGAAGAAAAGAGAGGGGAACAGAAGGCAGACTCCTTAAATGGTATATTTTCTGGCTGGTTGCTTGTTTAGAGCATACAGGTAAAGTTGTGTGGAATGTAAAGAATGTAAGAAAAGTAAAGGATATGAAAGGTAAAGAGGTAAAGGAGATGTAGAAGGTACAGGGCTGTACAGAAGGCACAGAAGATATCTCAAACATAAGGACATTTGGTTTGTGGAGATTATTCAATATTAAAGCAAAGAAAAAAAGAAAAAGGCAGCTCCCATCCCCAGGCATATTCTAACAAACAAGAGACAGCAGAGAAAATACTGAAGACTCGAACATTCATGTTACTGGTATTGATGGGTCACGAAAGCCTTGTTGAGGTTCAGCTAGGCCTGAAGTACCGTCTCTTTCACAAAATTACTGTTATGGGAAAACTTAGCATATTTAAAAGTACTGATTTAAAGTAAACTATAGAAGTTGGAGAGCAAAACCTGTTTTTCGACTGAGCTCTATCTATCTATCGTTGACATATTGTTGTAGAAGATTACACCTTATTTTTAAGCTTTTATTGTAAAATAGAAGACTTCTGTAAACACACCAACATTGAGAGAGATATCATGTCACAGATACATTTGCTCTAAGTGGTTTTAAATTTAAAGGTTTGAGTGGCTGGACATAATGCATTAGCTTTAAGACTTAGATAAATGGGACAGCTGAAAAAAATACAAAATGGAACAGAGAAAAAGTCAGTTTATGTTTGGACTAAGCCTATAGCTCAGCATACAGCTTGGGCTATGTTTGAACTTCAGGTTACTTTGTGTTATTTATGTATGTATTCGGTCTGGCTGGGATGGAGTTAACTTTCCTCATAGCAGCCCTTAAATTGCTGTGCCTTTTATTTATAGCTAGAACAGTGTTGGTAACAGACCTGGCAGCCACCCAAGGTCAACTCACCACAATGTAAAAAGCTATCTGGAAAGGTATTTAATATTTTATTTCCTCAGCTACATTTTTCAATAATTCTTTTGTTCACCGTTCAGATTTTAAAGCCAGGTTAGTAGCATACAGGGTTATCTATGGATTTTGCTTTTTTTTCCCCCTAACGGCTTGTATAGTCAGAGCTCAGAAATGTATCACAGCTTTCATTGAAAATATGACATAATCATGAGTCGATCATAAATGTATTTGAGCTAAGATTCTTACCTGAATATCTGATTACATTTGTAAATGTATTTGTACAGTTTTGAGATCTTTATTTATTTTAGAGGAATACTGCAAAATGATAGCTGAAGCCAGTTCACTCAGATCGCATGGCAGGGAAAATAGAATTCTGTCTTTACATTCTTTTTTCAGACTGATTTGTTCTAAAGGTATTTTTGCCATAAAGCAAGCTATTAAATATGAAAATACATTTCCAATTGATTTAAGTTTCCATAGGTTTTACTTACGCAGACCAGGTTATGGTACATTTAAAGGTCTGGGCTGCTCATCTCTCACCCTCCTAAGCGACTCCCTGCAGCAACATCTCCAGGGCTTGAAAGAAAAGCCTGACTGCTGTAGGGGTCAGGGCTTAGGCAGGTGGGGAATAGCCAGTTTTTAACCATTTTGACTAAACACTTCTCACTCTCCAGCCACTGAATACTTTTTCTCTAATGAACAGTTTCATTAAAAACCACTGTTTTTCCTTCAAAAGATGTGAATGAAGAAGGACTGTGTTCCACACTCTTTTTGGAAGTACAGAGTAGAAGCAGGCTATTTTTAATCTTTACCTATACTTTTAATTAGAAAACAGATTCAGTCCTTCAGAACTACTGCATAAAAATTAAATAAAATTTCATTCTTTGTAACTGATTTATAGGTTCCATTTAAGTCTTTAAGATATTCTCCTGCTTTTATGACAACATCCTGAACCTGATTTTAGCATTCATCTGTCTACAAACTTTACTAACTCATGTTAGGATTCCTTCACTATTTTACCTCTGACAATACTTTTCTTTAATCCACTGTCACAGTCATGCCCACCTCTAACATACAGAAGTTTTTTGTGCAACAGTCAAAATGACATTAAAAAAATAAACCCAGGTTGCCTCAAATCAGCCTTCTAATGGCATTTATTACTGTTTTCACCAAAATAAGAATCTTAAAATGTGATTGATAAGTCACAGTTTTAATTGATAATTGAAATAAACCATTTCATACCTCTTCAAAATGAATTATTTGATTTTAGGTTCTTGAAATAATTTTCAAGATAACAAATAGCTGGATTAAGGAGTAATAGTAATAATAATAATAGCCAATCTACTGCACATCACCTGAGCATGGATATAATCAGGACATCCAAAAGCCATGCTTAGTTTTGATAGGATTTCAAACCCTGTGAGAGATTAGAGGAGTAGAAGCTACCATCATATAAAGACATAGGTAGTCACAGGCATGAGGACTGGAACTTGACATAATATCCATGCTACAAATTTATTTCTCAGAATCTAGCGCTCTATTTTATTGCATTCAACCAGCAGAGTTAAGGGAAACATAGGAGTGCCTTCAGTCTGCTGTTGAGTGAAAGGAGACTGCAGCCATTCAGACAGGCTTGTGAAATGGTCATTTCTGAGTCCTTCCCACTCAAAATCATTTAGTGAAAGAATTCCTGAGTTAATAAGCAATTTTAAGATTATAGCCACTGCATTTCTGGCTAAGAACTTTTTCACCAAAAATGCTCACCAACACACAACTGTGCTCTATGCTGTTATTATCTCTACCTGACCCTAGACTTTTATTTTTGTATACTTAACTTTCACTTCAAAGATTTATGATACTGTGTGTCATTCTATTTAGTATTATAAGCAGCTGATACTCACCCTTTACACATATTATTGACTTTATACGTGATTCTTACTCCTCTTCAGTAAACAAAGAGCTGAATAAGCAGATACAAAAGTTAGCAGGTTGTTGGTTTGGAGGGGTGGGGTTTCTTCAATCTATTTAGAAGATACCTAAGAAGCATCTTAAAAGAAAGCTTTGGCAGCCTCATGATCAAGGTTCTTAAACAACTGAGCATGGTTTTAATTCTGTTTCTCACAATATATGCCAGATATCTTAAACACAAAATAATACAGGAAAAGAGTAACTGCTTCTTAATGTCTTTGCTATTCTTGAGCGTGGATGTTTTATTCAATCTTTCACAATGCTCCTATCCTCAAATTTCATTGGAAGCAACTTTCAATTTCATGAATTTATGTATTTTGCTGCCTCTCTATAACGCATTCTCTCTTGAAAAGGGTGCATTCTCTATATGTGTTAGGCCAGCTCCATTCCCTGCTGTGCTGGAGCTTTGACATTTCATGCCAGTTTGGGATCACCCCTCAGATTTGTAACCTGAATCAAATACGACATGGTATGTGTACCCACAAACTTTTTGATATTTTCCACACTAGGAAAAACCCAAGTCCTTTAAAAAAAAACAGACATACCATCCACTTAGAGTACAGAAGACCCAAATTAGTGCTCCTGCTTTACTTTTATCAGGACAAAATTAATTTTAAACTTTGGTAAAAATTTGATATATTTGATATATTTGATATATCACAGAATCACAGAACGGTAGGGGTTGGAAGGGACTGCTGGAGATCATCTAGTCCAAACCCCCTGCTAAAGCAGGTTCACCTACAGCGCATTGCACAGGTCTGCATCCTTTCATAAGGCAGGTTTTGAATATCTCCATGGAAGGAGACTCCACATCCTCTCCAGGCAGCCTGTTCCAGTGCTCTGCCACCCTCAGACGAAAAGTTTTTCCTCATGTTCAGTTGGAACTTCCTGTGCTCCAGTTTGTGCCCGTCACCCCTTGTCCTGTCACTGGGCACCACTGAGAAGAGCCTGGCCCCATCCTCTTGACACTCACCCTTAAGCTATTTATAAGTGTTGATAAGGTCCCCTCTCAGACTTCTCCAAGCTAAAGAGCCACAGGTCTCTCAGCCTTTCCTCATATGTACATACCTAAGCACATGCATACGGAAACATACATGAACAAATATAAGGACAGTAATTTCTGAAATATTCATATTCTTCCTGAGAATAAAAAGGCTTCAGGGAACATTAATGCTACTAACAAGAATATGGAGCTCAGATATTAAAATTCATGAGGACCTGTCAACTGAACTGACGCAAACTCTATTCGCCAGAAATACGTGATGACATTGCAAGCTGGCAAAGATGAAAGCAGATCAAGAAAGCTCTTCTTGGTGCTATTTCATCCCCCTGAATGTCAAACAAGCTGTCTTTCACCAATCTGGAGCTACACACAGAGCACAATTCTGCGCTATTTGGTGAAGGTGTTCTCCTGAGAGCAGGGGATGTGCCTCTTTCTTTGCTTCCCAGACACCAGACGGCCTAGGATTTGGAATGACAGTAGGCTGCCAACCAAATTCTGTTTTTGCTCAAACATACGTTGTCATCTCTTCCAGATGACTTGTAGTGAAATTTAACAGGCGTCATCCATATGTTCACATTCATATTCCACACAATACTTGCATGGAATATCAGCAGGTCCCTTTCAGAAAGCTCTAAACAGCTTCCCTAACAAGGGAGGCACTATTCGATATAAAAATTACCTGACAGAGTTGCAATTCTGTGAACATGACTTTGTCAGTCAATGTAAAAATTCAATGTAAGGACCTATTCAAATATAGCTGTCATGGTGAGCAATTTAAATTGTGTACCATTTAGAGTTTATACCTTACTGGGGAAGTTTATTCAAAAGTAGTTTAAAGTTTACAGCTTTGTTACTAACAAATTTCTTACAAAAATCAATGAATCACTGTTCTCTGCTGCAGCAAATCCTGTGCATAACATGATATATTAAGTGCAAACATCTGGTATATCTGAATTCACAGATGGTAAAGATGCTGGACTAGAAAACCTGGACTATTTTTAATATAAGTTTTATTAAGTTAAAGTTACCTCTCTTATCCAGAGATTTTGATGTTTTGTTTTTATGCAGTGAACCACACAGAAATTACTTTTTCAAAGGTCTCAAGTTATTTCAAAAATTTCTGTGTAATGTTTTTCACTGAATACTAAACAGGTGCTTGAGTGAACCACTCTTTCAACAATTCATTTTGAGGCACACATAACAATCATATCTTTTCCCTCTTTCTGTCTCTTCCAAACATCAATTTGCACTGAGAACTTCAGATAGCTCATCTGATAGCATCAGCAGCCTGGATTAGTAGTTTTTCTTTTCCTTGTCATTAGCGATCACAGGTAAATTTTATGGCCAGCGGAATACAGTTCTAGAGAACCTCACCATGCTGAGAAAGTCATGGAAACCTTTCATAAAACTTGATGCCTTCTCAATGCAGGTGAGAATTCTGAATATAAAAGGAATACTTTCTAAGTGCCAGAATAGTGAACAAACAAGGGATGAATACCAGATAAGATGAATGGGTGGGACTGAAAGCACGGGTCCCCTTCTACGTCATCTCCTGGAAAAAAGGTTAATCATATTAGGTAATTTACAGTGTATCCAGCACCCTTTTGACATGAATCTACATCTCAGAAAAATAGTTAATTGTCACTGAATTCGTCCATCTTAGATGTGAAAAGTTCAAAATTCCTTTGGAAAAGAATTATTTCTGACCTATAAAAAGGAATAGTGGAAAATGAGCTTTACTAGACAGTTAAGTCTCTTATCCCGAAAAATGTCAATTATCAATCACATTTACGGAATAAGAAATGAGACAGGTGTTCTCAGTCAATTCTCATTCTTGCAAGTTTGAACTTTAACATCTGTAAATTTGTTTGTGAAAAGTGTACATCTCGGCTCACACAAAGATAATATAGGCAAGCAAAGTGTTTTTCTTTGAGCAAATTTTTGCATGGCATCACATGGAAAAACAATAAGCCAATGCTAATTATATTATATGAGAGAATAATTTTTCAGGTTGTGCTTTGAATGAGGTAGGCCATATTTGCACAAAAGAAGCCAACACGAAACAATAAGCAGCTGAACAGACTGATTTGTCCTGTACCTGAAATGACCATAACTATGGTCAGTATTCCAAAATTTGCGTTGCATAGATGCCATACAAAGATAGTAGTGGTACTGAAATATTTACAGTTTGTATTGCAGACAACATGAAATTAATATGATCAGCAGAGGGTGAAAGAAAGGACATGCAGGGAAGACAAGAGTAATGGCACCCCACTACTCACACGCTGCCTTATCACCTCCAGATCATTTGTATAGACACAGACACACACAAGTGACAGCACTCCCACTAAAACAATTAGTTTATCCATTTTGAGTTTCTATGTTCAGAGCTTTAATTTTCTGTCATTACCTATATTTTCTGTCTACAAACGCCAAATAACACAACAGCTCACCAAGTGTATCCTTGTTCCCTTATGCATATCTTATGTAGCTCCTCAACAATTTCAGGCACTTTCTTCTAAAACCTACTGAAGTTAGCACGTATTCCTCTATTCAAATCTGTTTAAATCTGTTTCATTGCTTGCTAGGATAGTCATTTGGCTGCGAACTGCTACAGTCCCAAGGTAATGACCAGATAGGTGTTTGGAGTTTGCAGGCCAACAGGCAGAAAGGAAACACAGCGCTCCTTGATCAGAAGCATGAGTATCAGAATCAAGCTCTCAAACAATATTTATTTTTTTTTTAACACAAGAGGAAGCAGAGTAGGATGAAATCCAGTAAGATGGTTAGTTTTCCAACCCAAAAGGTTAGTCTGCTTATTAGATTTCTTCTACAAACAGGAGGGGAAAAACAAACAGAGGCTGTTCTGCAAAGCAATTCAATGCAGAAACTAAACAGAGCCAGGAGGTGGTGGCTCCTCCAATAGTTAGGTGCTTTAAGTTACAGTATGTAAATAACTGCTCATTCCCAGAAACAACAATTTGGCTTTTATTCTAGTGTTCTGGAAAGGACAATGATTAATTAAAAATAGGAGTGAGAAAGGGCAAGAAAGAAAAGAGGAAGAACATAGTGTGGCTAATAACAAGTTCTATGTCATTTTCATATATTCAGGCTAAAATTATACAAGCACATATATGTCTATAAATGCAGACATACAAATGTATACATACATGTGTATACAGATATGGATTTGATTCAGAGAGAAAAAGCAATCTATTCTGTGTTCTTAAAATAAATCCAAGATAATTTTACATTAGGAGTATTTATCTGACTAGATTTTTCATACGCTAGTACCTGAGAGCTGCATATGGAACCATGGTATGTTGTGTCCAGCTGTGGGCATTTAAGTATTTGAAAATTAGGTTTCGCAGTTTCATTTGAAATTTTCACAAATAGGGAAATATTGTCTAAAACAGCAGAATTCACGGTTAGTATTTTACAGATGAATAAAGAAACAGCAGAAGTTGTTCTCTTTCAGGCCAATTTCTTGCAAAGAAGCGTTTCTGCCCCAGAAGATTTTCATATAAAATCCACTGACATGGTATCTTGAAGACATGCTACCTCTGCACTTTTACCTGGATTATTTACTGCTTGACTGTTGCACTCTTTAACAGGGTTTTCAGGCAGAGAAAAGGATTATTTGACAGTTCCGAGTAATATATGTCTGGGTCTTCTTTGTAACCTAGAAAGTCATCTGCACTTTGTTTCATGAAACAGTCTTTCATGTTACCTAAACTCATCACCCTGCACTGAAGAAAGTCTTGATTATCATTTTATGCATGTGCAACCCAATTGGTCAGCTATTAACAGACTTTTTCTATAAAAACGATAGAGTTTAGAAGCAGGCTTTGGTACATGTGTTCACACAGATATATACAAACTACTAGTCTGGCTTTTGCAGGTCAGAGAAACGCATGACTGTCCTCTTTTACAACAGAAAGAAAAGTCATATTCTTCTGCAAGGGTGTGCTGGTTTTGGCTGGGATAGATTTAATTTTCTTCAGAGCAGCTATTATAGGGTCATGTTTTGGATTTGTGCTGGAAATAGTGTTTATAATACATGGGTGTTTTCGTTATTGCTGAGCAGTGCTTACATGGTGTCAAGGCCTTTCCTGCTTCTCACACTACCCCATCAGTGAGTAGGCTGAGGATGCACAAGGAGTTGGGAGGGGACACAGCTGGGACAGTTGACCGTGACTAACCAAAGGGATATTCCATACCAAATGATGTCATGCTCAGCATATAAAGCTGGGGAAAGAAGAAGGAAGGTGGGGACATTTGGAGTGTTTGTTTTCCCAAATAACCATTAGGCTTGCTGGAGCCCTGCTTTCCTGGAGATGACTGAACACCTGCCTGCCAATGAGAAGTAGTGAATGAGTTCCTTGGTTTTCTTTGCTTGCATGTGCAGCTTTTGCTTTACCTATTGAACTGGTTTTATCTCAACCCACAAGTTTTCTCACATTTACTCTTCCAATTCTCCTACCAGGAGAGAGTAAGCGAGCAGCTGTGTGGTGATTAGCTGCCAGCTGGGGTCAAACCATGCAAAAGGGAAATGACTATTACTTTTAAATGCAGCAAACAGTCATAATTATATTAAATTTAGTTTCATTAATAGCATTGTATTTCCTATGGATCTGACTGAAGCTGGCTTGTATTATACTAGGCAGTATAAAAAGATCTAATTCAAATTGTACAGCACCAAGAGTTTACCATGTAAAATACACTGGATTCCTCACTAATCATTGCTACCTTCATAACTAAATCTATTAACACAGCTCACATCCAAAAAAAAAAAAATTGATTTCCTATAAGAAAATATATGTTCCA
The DNA here is from genome assembly GCF_034619465.1 of Leptosomus discolor. NCBI lineage: Eukaryota > Metazoa > Chordata > Aves > Leptosomiformes > Leptosomidae > Leptosomus > Leptosomus discolor. The sequence goes on along the minus strand of NC_141392.1, from coordinate 73,446,745 downwards.
CTTGCAAAATTCATCTTGCCATGTGCACTGTAATTCAGCAGGCAAGTCTGGGTGCACATACTATGACTTGTCTGACTATGACCCAGTTTCTATCGAACAACCTGGTGCCAGTATGGCACTGGTCCTCCACTGAATTCTGCAGTGATCAGGACACGCTAGGATCTTGGAGCATGCAAGCTTGGCTCTGCAGCTTTTGGTCAGCTGAGAGCACAATCACAGACTACTCAAGACTGCCTACAACATGCTGGCAGACAGACCTCATCTATAGACATTTTCACTCGGGAAACATTTGAACTGTGGGTCTTCCTTGTTAACTCCATGTTGCAAAGCCAGTGTGAAGACACTTAAATAGCATCATTTTATACTTTGTGTGTGAGGTATAGGGTGGGAAAGAATTTAGAATAATAATTTTTATTTAAAATTATGGGGGCCTTATGGTCTCCTTGTTTTGAATGTTTTTCAGCTGCCCATATGGAAGGGCTCATGTGCTGGAAGATGCAGAACCTCCTAGATCCTTCACCTCACCCTGGTTGCGTTAATATTTTCTGTTCCATGTAAGAGATTTGTGGAATCTGCTTTATAGCATCAAGAATTCACAAATTATGTAGATAATAATCTACATATGACTGTTGTTAAGAATCAATATTTGCCAGTGCCACGGTCCACTCAGTGGACTCGTGATGATTCGTTTGCTGTGATCTCAAAATGCAAAATTAAGGTGACCACGCCAAAGGTGTTCGCTTCAATCAAACAGTGAAACTTTATTGTTCGCCCTTAAAGAGGTGTGCGATAGGTAAAGAGGGCGAAAGGAAAGGGAAAAATAAAGTGAAAAGAGGGAAGAGTGATAGCTACCAACATGGGTCCGAGGTGTCCCTATGGTCCCAGGTCCAGGCAGCGTCCTGCCGGTCCTAACAATTGTCGTGATCCTTGGTGGGGTAAGCTTCCAAAGTTCGGGTGCTGAGGAGCCACCTTTTATGCAAAGTAGCACACCTTGCTCCTCCTCTGTATCTCTGCCTCTTCTTGGCTGCATCGATGCTGACCAACCTTTCTTGACAGCAGTTATACGGTCCACTTTATCAGCTCAGGCTCATCCCTGGTACCGGAGAATGGAACAGCACTCTTTAGCCAAAACAGAGCAGTCTTGCCTCCGCAAGGCTCCCTCTTTCAGCTGTTATCTCCACTCATAAGGTTTCTAGAAGGGATAAGCAGCTAGCAGCATTTCTATCCTTTTGTTCTGCTCTCATCCTTGCTCTGTCCAGGGCATAATGACCTTACAAGCCTGGCATTCCATTCTCAGGATCAGCAACCGCATCTCAGGCAGGCCACTGCAGATTCATGTCAAGATGTTAGCCTAACTTTCAGGGTACCTTATTGTCCATATCCCTATGACAAGGTTGAGACAATGCTGTTTTCGGTCCAACTCTTACAGCCAATCACAGTCTGTTAAATACCATTGTTTGCTTCAATTTTCTATGTAAGAAATAACTGTTGAATGGATGTTTGGTAAGCATATTAACCATTTAAATAATTATTGTATCACATACATTTTAGTGCACCCCTATAATTCACACTGTTATTGCTTGATATTAAAATGTCAATCTTTCTTCTTTTGTCATGAAAAATGTCTCTCAGTTAAAGTAGAGCTATCATTTTGCTACAGAAATCTGATGTTATAAAAACAATTATTTGTCACATGCCGGTTTTAAAAAAAAAAGTATAATAGCAGAGATTCTGGGAAAGAGGGACACTTTTTTAAAACAAAACAAAGGAGAAGTCATCATCCAGAATTGTTCGAATTTTGGTAGAAATATTCTCCTGATAATGTAAAATATGATGTTGTGCATTTGGAACATGAGAGTTGACAGCTTTGCTAATCAGTACCTTCAAATGACCCATAATTTTTGTGTGATAATATTCAGAAAAAATTCTCTCAAATCACTATCATAGACAATTTCTTAAACTAAATTAAACAGAATTGCTTTACTTTCATGAAAGACTAATTCAGTACTGAGAGGATTTATGCATGCAATTATGAACGATGTTGCTGGGGGGTCATCCCTTTAAATCTCCTGCAAAAGAGTGGAAAAAATCCATTATTAGTTTTAATCAGCCTTCAGTATAACAAAATGTATGTTCAATTTAAACACATTCTCCAACAAATTATCATTCTTTGGCATTATCTGTGCTGAGCATGGATCCAGTAATCACACTGTTTCCACGCAGACATAATTTTATAAATTATATTTGCTGGCTAGATTATCCTTATTGGTCTATACTCAAACAAAAATTAATCCAAAAAGTTTGAGCAGAATCCTAGCAATATTTTAATTTTGCTAAAAGTAAACAGAATGAACACTTGCCAGACAAAAACATGGCAGTCAGAAAAAACTTTATTTGTTTAAACACCTGACAACAATTCAGCAACCCTTAGCTAATGTCTCCATCAAGAATTTTCAGCTTTGCCTGATTAGGGAACGTTAGGATCAAGAAGAGGCATAGGATGAAAGAATGTATAAAAGATTTTGGTATATCAAAGGTATGAATGTTTAAAAAATGTGCCATCTTCCAGATGTCTTGCAGTAAGATAGAAACTACAGTCATAGTTACTTTAATGTTCTAAGTAGATCTTAATACGCTTTTGTTGAAAGCAGAAAATAGCAAGATGTTAGGACAGTAAAAAAGACAGGCCACTTCACATGCTATAAAATGCTATATCTTAAGTGCAGACAGAAGTTAATATCAGCAGGAGTTCACATTAAGGGGAAAGAGCTTCCATGGTATTCTGAGGACAACGAAAGAGAAGTCAGAATGATTATCAGCATGTTAAGTTTCAACACTGAAAGAGCACCAGTAATGATGCTAAGAGATGTGCAGTGGTGTTTGTATCAATGTACTCTTCTAGATCTTCTTTATAATGTACAACTTCATTAGTAATTAGAATTATAAACTATCACAGAAAATGCAAATAATGGTTCATATATTGGAATCATAGAAATTAGAACAGTTTGGGTTGAAAAAAACCTGAAAGATCATCTACTTCCACATTATCCCTAGTCTTCCTTTAATCACTGATGTACCTATAGAAATGTTTCTTGTTGCCCTTGACAACCCTGGCCAGACTTAACTCTATCAGGGCTTTGGCTTTCCTAACTAGATCCCTGGCTGCTCAGAGAATTTCTCTGTATTCCTCCCCAGGCTACCTGTCTTTTCTTCCAACCTCTGTAGGCTTCCTACTTTTGTTTGAGTTTGCCCAGGAGCTCCTTGTTCATCCCTGCAGGCCTCCTGGCATTTTTCCCTGACTACCTCTTTGTTGGCATGCATCACTCCTGATCTTGGAGGATGTGATCATCAAATATTAACCAGGTTTCTTGGGCCCCTCTTCCCTCCAGTGCTGTATCCCATGGTACTCTCCCAAGCAGGTCCCTGAAGAGGCCAAAGTCTGCTTCCCTGAAGTCCAGGGTAGCAAGCTTGCTGTGCACCCTTCTCACTGCCCTAAGGACGTTGAACTCCACCATTTCATGATCACTGCACCCAAGGCTGCCCTTGAGCTTCACATTCCCCGCCAGCCCCTCCTTGCTGTTGAGCACAAGGTCCAGCATAGCACCTCTCCTCGTTGGCTTTTCTGTCACTTGGAGAAGAAAGTTATCAACACATTTCACGAACCTCCTGGATTGCTTATGCCCTTTTAAGTAAAGACACAGATAACGATAATTCCTGCATGAAACCTTAAAAAACTGTAAGCCAGGACAGAAAGTGAAGGTGAAGAGGTACTGAGATGTGAAACGTCTATCTGTAGCGGATATGCTGTTTTTTAGAGCTTTATCATATAACAATAATTATAACTACATAAAATTAGGCCATCTATGAGATCACTTGACAAAACATAGAATTTTAAACAGCAGTCAAAATTTCCAAAGTACTTTATGTGGGCTCCTAAACAACAGTCAGAGTCCTGTCATGTCCTCAGTAAGGTAGATGTTGCAATACATTCAACATCCATATAGGATCATCATTTTTCAAAAAATAGCTAGCTAGTTTTGTTGCCTAAAATGCTGCAAAACCTAGTAAGAAACCACAAGTGAGAAAATCTCTATGGAGAGTACCTTTGCTGAATTTTGTTGTACGTTAAATATTCTAATAACAGACACTAACAATGTCTTGAACTTGCATTATTATATTTAAGAATCATTTCACCAGTGGATTCATAAGACATAGTTCTGTGTTCACAAGGCAGTGAAACAGTAGAAGTGGCAAATAAACTCAGATAAACTAATTAAAAATGATCAAATAGGATAAAATTAGAAAGAAGTCAGATGATATTAGAATAAAGCGAGGTGCCACATGAAAATATACGCTCTGTCATTCTGTTCTGCAGAAAGAGTAAACATCCAGCTATTGCCTTATAATGTATAGTAGGACATAAGCATGCACAAGAAAATAAAATAGTAAAAGGGAAGTTAACCATCTGCATGCTATTAAGCAGGGAAGAACAGGCTTTCAAAAAAACATAGAATTATGGATCACCCTCTAGTTCCCTATTCCTCTCCCTCCTAGAAAATTCCTGCATATAGAAACATCATAAAGCATGAGCTATTTTAATATACAAAGTATTAATACACAAGGAGAAAGTGCATGTGTCACAACGGAAATCATGTGTAAAAGAAAGAGGAAGAATGTAAATGGAGAGTAAATTACTATTTTATTAAAATTCCTAGAGGGAGCTTTTGTCTCAGGCTAAACACCATGCCAGAGTAGGTTATGGCTTAAAGAGATCCAACCAGCACTAAGACAGTCTATCCAGTACTCATGACTGGATCAGGGATATACAGAAAGGTAATGAGAGAAGTGTGAGACTGATTTCAGAGATTTCAGAGCAAAATCACTATCAGCAGGTATGTCAAAATCTTTTCCGTCACCAAAGAAAATCTCCAGCTTGGCAAAGTAAGTAGTGAGACTTGCTCACACAACCGGTTTCCTACAGACTGAGCTAGAATCAGGATACTTTGGAAGTCTGGGAGTTCAAAAACTTTTGATTGTTAAACCTGGGATTAGGAGAGTAGCATTTTTTGCAGGGCACTGGTGAAAGGATGGTATTTTATGCCATAAACATATTCTTAGAAACGATAATTTCAAGCTTAAAGGAATAAATAGGGTCTTCTCTTCTTGCTTCTGATCATACGAAGTTTTATTGTACAAGTGGGAAGGGGATGACAGGCTAAGGGAAGAGAGAAACCAAACCCCACAATTATGTTTTTTCCGCAACTTCTTCCTATTAATTTCTCTAGATAACACAGGAATCAATTACTCTGAATGCTTTCTCTCTATCACAGGACAAGTATATGCTGCTTGAGCAAATGTACACAGTTTGCACGTAACCAATCAAAAATGTCAGGAAGGACAATGGAAGGACTCCAAAGCTGGTTCTCTAAAAGCTTCTCTAGTGCCATCTCAGCAGAGCTTGTTAGCATGTACATAAAGCCATGGGCAAAATAGGCAACTGTCTAGAGCAACAAACTGTCAGAACAATGAAGATGCAATGGTCTCATTTTTCCAGAGCCAAGAAAAAGCAAGTTTGCTGCTTTTTTGGCTGCTGTTTCAATAATAGCTATCTTATGAGGTTGGGGAAGAGGAAAGAGTAAACAAAGAGGGGGAAGAGGATGACAGACTATGCTAAAGTAGCAGGGACATCTGCAGAGTACAGTAATACACTGTATGGATTTATAAGCTTAGTTAAGTAACGGTAGCTTAAGGATATCTTTCCCATGCTTCATTGTGTAGACATCTCTATACTCAGCTCCATCACCACACTCCAGACAAGTTCTGCTGGGCTTACTAAAAGGACTATGTAAGTAATCACTAGATGAAAACCTAACTGCTCTGTAAACTACGCTGGAGATAAGCTCTCTCTGTGTATCTGATAATCTTGCAATTGACGGAGTTTTAACAAAGACAATTTCCAAGTGTATTTAGATATCAAGATATCCATTACTGCATTTTTTATTGCTAAGTAAGTCTGCACAGCTGCCATTTTTTGTTAGTAAGAATCTATACTGGAAAAATACACAAGCTCCTCTCTCATGCATGCTAGTTTATGTAGTTTCTGGGTGCACGATTTCTATATTTCTGGTGACAGTAGATAGAAAGAGCTTGAATTTCAGATCTCAGTGGGATGTTCAGTAGAACTAGCAATTAGGAAAAAGGGAACAGATCTCCTGTGAACTGAGAGACTGTGAACATGGATCCCCATGGTGTTCTTTTTACTGTCACTTTTCCAACCTGAACTGCAGTTTAATGAGACCAGGTTTAATTTTTAGACATGAAAACTGAATCAGCTAACTGATAAAGGAGCCTATGACACATCTTTCCTGTGCCCCATTTGGGAAGCCAATCAATCAACTATTATTACAAACACATTGAGATCATTCTTTAGTCTCTTCAGCAACATCTAGGAATGCCTCATGTACTAACCAGCATTTTTGCTGATCTGTGTCTCGATCATCTGTTTGTCTGTCTCAGGCTTCTCTGAAAACTATGCATTTTTCATAATTCTTCAAAATGAAAATCAATTAACGTGAACAGAATAGGGAACTATATTCATATCTGTGGCTATGCTTAAAATCTATAATGGTGAGCAAGGTATCCTAGCTAAACAAACGGTTATATCCCAGTCTCTACCTCTGCCCAATGGAAAATGATGATCTTGTCCATGACACATCTCTTGTGAAAATTTGCAAACCTTTTGTTAAGGTCCAGTAAAATCCCAGAGATTTAAGAAGTGAAGTAGCTTGCTGAAGTCCTTCTTAATACTGTGTATTTTAGGTGTTTTTTATATAGCTAAATGTGGCACAAATGTGATCCTGATGACCTGCAAGAGTAAGAAGGGTTGAATGATCTCTGGTACTTCAGAAGATCTTCAATTACATGTCTTTCATGAAGACCATGGATATTAATACTTTGTCCTGTAAACAAAAGGATCATATTCAAAACAAAACAACAAAAAACACCCCCACAGAAAACCAACTCATTCACTATTCAAAGTGGGACAGAGTTATCTTCTCTGGACTTCTGTCTATGAACTTCTATGTGTATATGGGCAGAAATGCTCTTAAGATGAACTGCAGCATGCCTCAGGAGTAGGATAGCCCTGGTAATTCATTGGAACTGTTCCTATCTCAAAGCCTGAAAAGCTTTTTTATATAAAGAAATATTTGATTTGCAATAGGACAGACTTTCTGTTATATTTCTTACACTAATAAGAAAGGACATTCCCATTCGTGATAAGACAGGGTTGTGTTTTTAAACACGTAACAAGCATACCTTTCACCTTAAGTCACAGAATCACAGAATGGTAGGATTTGGAAGGGACCTCTGGAGAACATCTGGTCCAACTCCCAGAAAATAAATATTTAAAAATATTCCTAAAAACTAACTGAGATCTTTCTTTGAAGTTCAAGTACAGAAGATATATTCTATACGAAGAATGTGGCGGGGCACCATAGCAGAGTCATTACTGCTTTTTTGACAGCTTCAAGTAACTACAGTAAAAATATACACTCATTTATGAGATTCAGTACAGTTGTGTACTGTGATTGGTGTCTGCCAGCAGTTCTCCATAAAGTCAATCTTGAAGCCTTTGACTCTGACAATTTATGATCTTCTGCTTAGAAGATAACACTGACATGCTGAAACCCTGATATGAGAACAGGTAAGGAAATGCATCTTCCTGATATTTTTTCTTTGCATTTAAATTCATTGACATAATTTCAGAGATCTTCACGTTACAAAGTGAACAATAAAGGCAGTTTCTTTGACCTTCATAGAGTTCTAGAGCAGTGCAAGTCACCCTTGTCTTGAGCCCTTTGTCTCAAGACTCTGAAGAACATCTTAACAACTTTGTTTATTAATTCTATTAAATTTGTCAGTATGCCTAGGGCTGTTCTCCAGCACAGAGGCGAGCTGGCACAGAATGGTCTACACTCTTAATATAAAGCTTTCTAACCCTGCAACAGATGGTGGCCACACACAAACTGCTTATTGATAATGGTCTCTGGCCTCCACCATTTCCCTAATATTGTCTGAGAGCAGCTTGTGAAAGTGCTAGCAGCCAAAGCCAAAAATGTGCCATAGATCACTCTAACAATTTAACAGCATAGAAGATCATTTCCAGTGGCCAAGAACATTCCCTGGCACTATTTATTTTGCTAGTACAGACACAACCTATGTCAAACAGGTTTGCCTACAGATCATGCTGTTAAATGGATGAGAGTACGATCAAAATCTGACTCTCAGAATAAGCTCCGCATGTTACAAATACATAGATATCAAATATAGCTCAAAGTATATGCATGCCAAAGTACTTATTCCTCTGTGACTCCTTGACCTGTTCTGTTTTCCTTATTTTTGGGTCTTGGCAAATATAGAACTAGGGCCACCTTGCAAAGTCAGGGTTTTCTTTTTTCTATTTTTCCTTTAAACTCAACAAATGGTATCTTAAATGACTTTTTTGCCTCAGTCTTCACCAGCAAGTGCTCCAGCCACACCAACCAAGTTGCAGAAGGCAAAGGCAGGGACTGGCAGAATGAAGAGCCACTCACTGTAGCAGAAGATCAGGTTCGACACCATCTAAGGAACCGGAAGGTGCACAAGTCCATGGGACCTGATGAGATGCATCTGTAGGTCCTGAGGAAACTGGTGGATGAACTTGCTAAGCCACTATCTATCATGGCTGAGAAGTCATGGCAGTCCAGAAAAGTTCCTGCTGACTGGAAAAGGGGAAACATAACCCTCATTTTTAAAAAGGGAAAAAAGGAAGACCTGGGGAACTGTAAGCCAGTCAGTCTCACCTCTGTGCCTGGCAAGATCATGGAGCGGATTCTCCTGGAAACTGTGCTAGGGCACGTGGAAAATAAGGAGGTGATTGGTGATAGCCAACATAGCTTCACTAAGGACAAATCATGCCTGACACATTTGGTGGCCTTCTATGATGGAGTAACAGCGTTGGTGGATAAGGGGAAGAGCAACTGATGTCACCTACCTGGATCTGTGCAAAACATTTGATGCTGACCTGATGACATCCTTGTTTTTAAACTGGAGAGACATATATTTGATGGATGGACCATTTGGTGGATGTGATGAGATCTAAAAGCAAACAAAGCCCAGATGGATTGCTTTCTATCTGAACCCCAAAGTGGGGAGGGGATCCTTAAAAATAAACATGGGCCCACTTGCTGAAGAAATTACTGCTGTGGTTCTTCATTCCATTACACTGTAAAAGCTTTCCGATTTTTTTATATTAGCCTTGGTTCAACAACAGTGTCCTTTACTTTGAAGGAGCTTGTCCACAATTTTCCAGACTTCTTATGCGTAAAATAAAGAGAGTGAAAAATAGCTAACGTACAGTAGCTACAGTGTCTCTGTTAAGTCTTGGCACTGTATCATTGCTGCTAGAGTTTTCATTAAATCTAATCCGTTGACACTGCATGTAGAAGTAATTTTTCCTCAAGAAGTAAACCTGTAGAAAGCTTTTTACAAAATAGTTCTGCTGTAGAAACAAAAAAAAAAAAAGGTGGAAGAAGTACACTGAAGCTAGAGTCAGAGCAGGATGTTCATGTGAGATACAAATTGATGGGCAAATCTCTTTGGGTTAACAGGTTTACTAATTTTTAACTATTCAAATGTCAATAATGAATGAATCTAAAAATTATTGTTGACCCACTGTGCACCAGCAAGTCACCTGGAATGTAACTGAAAACAAAAACTAAGAGAATTTAAATCAGTTAGAAATTAGAAATATCTCTATTTGCTATATTCCCCCCTGCCCCCCTGCCCCCAAGTGAAAACAATGAATTCACCCTCTGCAAAGTACAACTACCACAAGACAACAAAGAAAGTTTTACAGATATTAAGTAGGTGCATAGTGGGATTTAAGCTGGAATGACAGTATGTTCTGTATTTTCTGTGGTCCCTCTTCTCAGATACACAGTGCACAAAGAATGTATGCCACACAACAGTGATTTTCCAGGCTGGGAACTGTAATTAATCCTTAGAAGGAATTAAAAGTTCTTTATCCCCTCCTCAAATGGCACATAGTAGAGAGGCATCAGCACTTTATTGCAGCTGCATCACTTGATTTGGAAACCATAAAATTCTTTTGTGTGGCAACACAATGCAGAATGTTCTCTTTTAATGATTATTTTTACACCAAGCAATAACAAAGTTAAACTAGTGCTCCCCCTTACAACATCCTGATATTAGTCACTCATTACTTTGCTTTTGTGCTGCTTTTGTTTTTATTTCCCTTTCTGGATGATCCAGTGTTGTGATGTTGTTACGTAAAGATCCAACTTGCGTTTGGTTTTAATTTATAATTTAAATGGTTTGGCCATTTAAAAATTTAAAGAAAGATAACCTTATTTTACTTTTATAATGTGATTTTTTTTTTTTTTCTTCTTACGAGCTCTGGCATGATTGTACATGTGTTCACTGTCTTGGATTCGGCCAGAGCCTTTAGCCACTCCTACAAAAAAACTCCCCCCAAACTCTGACATTGTAAGCTAGATTATGCCTTTTGAAATACTTCATATTGCACTTGCTTAGTAGAAGTTCTATCCTTCACATTTTCTGGTGGCCAGCAGGAAATACTAGCCACAAAATTCACTCCGCACGTGTTCTGGAAAGTCATGACCCACATGTTTCAAGAAGGACATACAAAATAAGTGTATGCCTTGTACTCCACTTCTGCCTAGGCCAGTGCATGGAATCAATAAAAATTGATCTTATTCTGTTGTCATGAAAGTATTATTTAATGTCTAAGAAATATCGAGATATTCTGTATTCCGATGAAAGCACAATTAATCCATTCAGGGATAAATTAGTAATTCTATATTGAATAGATTTGCATCAATTATTCATATATGAATAACTTTATACTACATAAATTAAAAAGTATTGATTTCACTTGTTAATTGATTCAGAGTCTTATTAAAAAGGCAGCATCATTGTAAAACTCTCTTATAACATGTATGCACAAGACAGCAAATTACCATTTCAAGAGGCGAGTGTAAATTTACCACCTTCTAACTTTTGAGGGCTTAACTTTGCAGACTTAACAAACATTGCAATTATTTATATCTAGACAGAGATACACAACAATGACTTCTCCAGATGTCAAAGAAAACAGCCTGCATAAAGATGAATGGACCTATTAGTATTTTATTCCTTAGACAGAGCAAGAACGGAAAAAAGAAATTTATTGGACTGTTCTGCAAGAACAAATAAAAAAGTATCAGTGAAGTGTGGCAAGAAACCACACAGTGAGTGGAAATGCCCGTTACATTAAAGAGGGCTGACCAAAAATATACAAACAAGCAAGCAAGCAAATTACATATTATCTCTATATGCTGCAAATAAACTCACATCAAAGGTTTTTCCAGACTATACAGCAAGCCACCATTTCCATTTTGTTTGTCAATCATTCAGAATTCCTTCCTGCCTTCAGTGTTAAGGGAGGAAGAAAGTTGCGAGAGACTACATACCTCTGAAACTGAAGAAGCAGGTCCATCCACGACACCTGTACAGTCTCTGCATTTTGGGCTCTCTCAATTTTTTTCAGTGGAATGGCAAATAACATCCTTTTTATTGCACTTTAATGGCTTTTGACAGCTTTGCGCCTGGAAAACAGTAAAATGCCCAGCTGCACACCTAAGCACTAGGTTCCCAATCTCAAATCATTAGACTTTTTAAACTTTAAGTTATGATGGAGTAATATTACTGCCTTTTGATATTCAGAGTTAGTTTATCAGTTAAAAAAAACTGAAAAACAAAAAGGGCACACAAAAATGAAACCAAAAAAGCAAACAAAACAATTCCCTTTTCCTTTTCTTTTTTCCCCCCGGTGCCATAAACAACCTGAAATTTGTCAGCCTAAGTCAGTCTCACAGAGCTGGCACACCACTACCAGTACTCAGGAGGCTGCCAGACGCAGATTCCATGGGCAACTGCACTTGTGGTTGTTAATTGTCCTTAGAGTTGGCATCTATAACATCTTTAAAGTGTTTGCAAGGCAAATTTAACAACTTGGGGTGAGCACTGCTGGCCTTGCAATACAAAATTAGTGGAGACGATGAAGCACATCACTTTTTCTCAATCAAATCTAAAAACATGACAAAAAGAACAGCTCCGTGGGATCAAAACTTCCAAAGTTTTTTCAATTCACTTTCTTTTCAGTTCCTGGTTGTTGACAGTCTCATATGAAGAATAATAGACAGCTTCTAGTCCGACTGAGTTTCCAACCGACGATCTCACTAAATGGCAGTGATTCTTTTTCCTTAAATGTAAGTAACTGAGTGATCTCCTGCCCTCATGTTACTGATAACCCACAGAGAAGTATCTTTTTTGTAGTGCTACCAGCTTGTTCCATGGTGGAAGATTCCTACATATCAGTAGCAATAAAATACAAGCAATAATAAGAGCTTTTCTGGAAACAGTCTATAAAAAGAAAAAGAAATGCTATGAAACTTCAAAAGCTTTCTCTTTCTCCAACATTTATTTGGTTTTCTCAAGCAAGGGGGGAGATTTTCCTCGACGAATTATGTGGCCTGAATAACAATCATGGGGAAACTGTCAGAATAATTGTCAGGTTTTCTGGTGCCAGAGGTGTTGATATAGTATCTGACGTTGACAGCTTGGTACTGGTGTCATGTCCATTGAAGATGAGAAACCACAACAGAGTCAGAATTTTATTTGTGTGTATTCACTGACATATTAATCTTACTTAAAATTTATCTTATCTTTGGAGACATCTGAAAAAACAGACAGGGTACCTATTTATAGAGAAATTACCATGAAAAGTCTTGAATCTGTGTTAGAAATAAGATATAGCATTTTCTTATTATGTCAAATTTTCATGTCTCAAAAACCAGCCTGAATTGGAACAAAACGCTTGAATATAAAATACTCTTATATAAATATTTTTATTCAATATAAAAATACTTTTATGGCACAAAAAATCTGTAAAATTTTGATATTTCAGTTCAAAATTTTCTAGATGTCAAAATAGAATTTTCATTTTAAACTGATATATTAAATGCAGTATTCATACACACTGTTGATTAAATAACAAAAATCTCTTCTATTTCACCAACGGAAACATTAAACACATTTTAAAATTTGTATTGCTCACAGAAATGTACAAAAAATTCTGACAAGTTTGGGCTTTCCTGATCTGAACACTCTCAGTTAATTCATCCGGATTTAGACCTGAACTTTTCAGCACTGGACCCCACCACTTTATCTGTTGCCCTCGTAACTCACAAGGCACACTTAGCTTTACTTTTGGTCCTTTTTGAGGAAAGGAGTATCTGCACAATTTTAAAAACAAAATAAACATTCACAAGAACAGAAAGTATTATGGCATTTTAAAACTTATTGTTAAACATTAAAAGCTCATGGAGTTTCAGAACATACTCTTGAAGATGGTAATTCTCCTATAAAAGTATAACACTACAAAGAATTGAAAGAGTAAAATGCATGAGTGTGTTCATGGGAAAAAAAAAAAAAAAGGAAAAAGAAGAAACGGACATTCTCCCAAGACCCAGTTTAACTCTGAAGGAAGATGGCCTAAGTGTACATGGCTCATGTCTCCTTATATGCATATTCTTAAGTTTATGGTAGAGATGCCTATGTATGTCTGTAATATGTGTATACATATACATGTGAGAGGCAATCCGTGGATCTCATGTGACCTTGTAACTGAATATTTTTTCTTCTGTTACTGCAGCAAGTTCTGAAGACAGTTAATTATTTCAAAAACAATAAATGGGTTACCAAATAGCTGCAGAATATAGTGTTAAGAGTTTAGATATAGAACAACTAGACAATTTCTTGCTCAAACTGACCATACTCCACTGGGAACTTATAACAAAAGACTAGAAATAATTTGATTGTGTTTCCTATCACACCCTTTAATAACACTGACAGAACTTGTCTTGTTTGCAGTGTGGGAGAAAATGGTTCTGGATGAACATGGTGTAAGCTTAACATGTAGCTTCTTAAAAACTTTCAAAAGGTGCCATGAAGTGAATGGGAGACTTTCAGCTTTTTGGTGCAAATAGTAACACTTTGAATATGAAACAGACATTCCTTTCAAGGCCACCAGAAGAGCAATTAAATTATGAATTAAAAAATTGTTCACATATTTAAGTACTGGGAAAAATTATAAAGAAATATCTTTCTAGAAGAAAAATACACTTTTTGGCAATTAGAGATCATGTTTACCCAGCTCACTGTTAAATAGATTTTCTTTCTGAAACACATTAAAACTATTCCTTCTTCTGGACTGGTATCATAACTGTAATCATATTGATTTTTAACTGTTTTGGTTTTCTTTCTTTCACTTAAAACCTTCATGGACTTAGAACCTCTGCAGAATTAAAGCACTCTTATGATAGAAAACTTTTAAAATTTGTTTGCTTGCATTTGTGGAGATTTTCTGCTTAAAGAGTTTGCTAAACAAGCAAGATTCCTCAGCTAATCAGATTTCCACTTAATGAAAGTATTGTAGAAGAAGCAGCGTATCACCAAGTAATTAAAGACAGAACGATAATGCATGTGTACAAAGAAGAGTTCGGATGCAAACTAGGTACAGACATTTTAATCTTGATGTTATTTAATTCTTGAGTGCTTATCATTATAAGCTCAAAAACAGCTTTTATATTTATTTTTTACTGTTGTGTATTACATTTATGTGAGTGATTAGCACAGTAATGGTTTGTGGATCATAGTCCTTGAATGCTAAGTCCGTTGATGACTAACAGCACAGAGGGTGGTAACTGAGTTTATCTGTCCTCCATTTTTCCACTAGGATTTAAGATGTAATCACTCCAGAAGTGAGAAGTGTTACTGAAGCATTCTTTGCTATTATTAGCAAGGATGACTGCTTGGTATTGCACTTTGTAAGGACGACATCTCCCACTCTATGGGAATTATCCTAAAGCCAACAGGCACATTACAGGAAATAAGGGGGAGATGTTATGCAATTATCTAGGGATACAAATATTTAATACTTTGTTGAACACTCTGAGTGAGGTGGTTGATAAGACAGTAATTCATTGCTGTATTGGATTACTGGATTTTTTCTGCTTTAATACATTGGTCTTGGCTAACAGGGTGATGCTGATGAAAGCAAGTAGTGAAGTAACACAGTGGCCACAATAGCCTCCAAACAAACACTCATGGGGTAATTACAGGGTGACAGAAGAAAACGGCAAATCAAAAGGCTAAAATGGATGAAGAGCGAGTTGACCCTGAGGAATATAGTGATCAAGAGTGAGGAGCTTTAAAGGAGATATTCCCCAAGAAAGTAAAGGGAGTTGTAAGTTAAATGATAGATTGAACCAACTGAGGTCTATAGAAAGTCTGAACAAACATTAGTCTTTTTAGAAAAAATGAATAGATATTTGCTAAGTAACTGGGGGGTTGGGAAGGGGTGTTTGGTTTTGAGCAAAACCTTTTACTTCTAAATACAATAAGATTCTGTTTTGGAAGTGTCATGCTGAATGGTAATAGCCATCTCATTCTTCGGAGAAGTACAACACCAAGTGATGTAACCACAGTAAATGCACGGGCTCTTATGACCTGTTTCAAGGGAATGACATGAATTACGTGTAGAAACTGCTCACGGCATGAGGCCTAGGTATCAATCACTGAAGTTGTGTGAGTTAGAAAAGAACCATAGTTCACCCACCAACTTTGACAGTAGCATCAAAAGGACCTTTCAGTGTGGGTTGGATTTGACCTGACAAGCTAGAGGTGAATGCTATACAACCCGTTACCAATCTCCAGAGACACAGTACACCTTTTATGTCTTTTATTGAAAGTTAATGACCCTGTAGGATATTGCTAACAGATTTACAAAATCTCCAGGAATTCTTTAATCAGGCTTCTAAGTTACTCCAGGTTGTACTTCCGGCCTCCTAATTCTGGTTTTCCCACTTTTGTGACTTTCAAAGGTATGTCTTAATATGAAAAGATGCAAGAAAATTTCTAGAAGTTTTAACCCATTCCATAGTTTCTGTAACAGTGAATTAAACCACTCTTTGAAATACCTCGTAGCAGTGGAAAATTTAAAGAAACATCTCCACTGTCACATTTCAGCTTCACCTTTGACATTATTTCTCCTCCTGTAATAAGTTTAGTAACGAATATCAAGTTTAATTTCAGGTCAGAGGCTTTAGATATGTTTATGGAGATTGATCTTTCTGTCTTTGTCTCCTTATTTTAACGCCATAGCCTTCAGGAAAACAATCTGAGTTGTTATGAAATAATAGTCTTTACTGAAGCTGAAAGAATACTTCATTCTTTCAGGTGAATGCTTATGAGTATCTCTCCCCTGGTCTGAGCTGGAGCCTGTTTGCTTTGGACAATACAATCATCTGTGGTCCCAGGAGGTCCTTGTATTCAGGTTGATTCTTTTCTAGATATGAAGTGAAATCTGTTAATGCTCAGCATAAAGTAGCAGCCTTGCATTTCATTGAGTATGAATTGTGTTGGGGCTTATGATTGGTTTCCAAAATGCTTCTGGCTACACTTGTGATGGTTCTTCACAATAAGAATGGGGTGAAAAGGGAGGAAAAGAGCATGTACTAGAGCTATAAGAAAAGAGAAAATAAAGGGGAATATGGAGTTAGTGTTTCTCCTCACCTGCCAACAGAGAACATGGATCCCTTTTTCCTACTGTGGTCAACAAAATTGCACTGGCAAAAGCTTTGAGCAAGGTCATCTGCCCTGGCCAGCTAGAACAGTTGAATAGTGAAAAGTGAATTGTGACAACCACTGCATTGTAAGCACCCTGCTAGACTCCTCTGTTAGTGCCTTCACCTTCCGCTTTGGGAGGAGATTTCTCATCTATCACAGCATTACCATTTCAGGAATTAGAAAAGGAAGATGATTTTTCGTTCCACTGCATAGCTTTCCTCATGCCTGTTCTACAGAGAGGATGAAAGTCAGTGTAATGAAAATTCTTCCTTCAATGTAGGTGATCATATGTTATGATTTGCTGATTCAGCCCCTGATGTTAATCTACAGTAAAGATGCTCGTGCAGCCCTCATTGCTCCCTTCTCTGATTTGAGAAAGGCATGTCTGTTCCTGCCAGGCAGGTAGTTCCCTGTTCACTGAATGTATCTAGCTTACTCTGTATTTCTAAGGCATTTATTTTTCCATACTTCCTGGTCTTTTACTAGGTATTTTTAATATCAGTAGGAGAAAAGTTGCAATATGTTACTCTTCCTCTTTCACTCTTCTTATTTTCAGAATCTGCCGCAAAAAACTTTATACAGTATTCTAGGTTCCTACTTCACATTCTGAGCTGTATCTTGTAAGAAGGATGACTAGGATGATTCCTCAAAGTTCCTAAATAACTAAAAGAAATAATCACAAAAATGTAATATTGCCAAATATGAAAAAAACTACAGTCAGAAATTATAAAAGTAAAGACTTATTTAGCGCTAACTATATTAGAAAAATGTAATTCACTGAAATTAAAATATCAGTTTGGAACTATATGTTTGTTTGACAACAAACATATCATTGTGATAGCAAATATGTGATTGCAATATTATAGCACGTGCTCAAGTCATGTAACTTTCCTAATAACAGTAGGATTACTCCAACTCTGCTGTAGGCTCTTAATTCTGGTATATGCCAAACTATTATCTACTTATCTGCAACATGCACAAATCTAAGCAATCAATTAAATAAAATGTTAATCAAAGATTCTTAGAGACAGACTAATTTATGATCTCTGGAGGTCACCTGGTCCAATTTCCTGCTCAAAACAGGACCTGGTCCAATGAAGTTTTGAGTATATCCAGGGACGGAGATTGTAGATTCCACAGCATCTTTAGACAATCTGTTCTAGTATTTGACCATGCTCACAACAAAAGACATTTCCTTATACCTCATCAGAATTTCCAGGTTGTGACTTGCATTCATTATGTTTAATCCTGTCAATGCATGTCCAAGGAGAAGCTGGGACCATGGACTTCTGTGTCCATTTACTAAAATGTTTCTGAACTATCTTCCCCTTCTGTCAGTAGGGGAAAAAACCCTCTGGTGATTGAAGTTAGCAGCTTTAGAAACATTTTAATATCATTAGTAAGCATTTCCCCATTTACTGAACTGTGATATTTTCGTAGTTTTGACCACCCTTTCTCACCATAAGAGCCAGCTCTCAGAAACACAACCTGCAAGGAGAACAAAAGAGCAAGGGAAAGTATCCTGACAAAAACCAAAACATAATGAGTAGTTTTAATATTTCTTAGGTCCTGACCCTTTCAAAAAATGCCTTTTAGTACTTGCTGGGAGATTTATCTACTTGCTTACTTTTCCACAGTGTTTTAGAAGCTCTAGTTCTGCAAAATGTTATTCTACTGTTGTTGTTCTGAGTAAGAGCAGACAAGGTCCTGTGACCTTATTCATGAAAAGGAGCTAAATAAAGAAAAATACTATGTAAACAGGAACCTAATATATAAATAACGAAATAAATACGTGAAAGTACTATTAAAATGGTCTTGGAAAGATTCCCTAGAATTAAATTGATTTCTGGATTAATCTAGGATCATATTATTATTATTATTATTAATTATTATTATTATCAAAATCTGGGAAAACCTCTCATATTATACATAGACTTCACCGTAGTATTATCAGTATTCACAATAACAAAATTCACAATAACAACACAGAATAAGGTTTAGAATCTTTAAAGTAAGCAATAATTTATCTTCCTAGTTTTCCCACCAGTGTGTGTTTCTTAAGGTTAAAGTTCTGGATAATAGTTAATATGCCATATTAATTTTCACTACAAATTTACCTTTATCTTCAAATCTACTCAAGATGCTCTTTCCAATACTGTTGCTACTATTGTAATACCAATATATCAAATTATTAATTGTTTCACTTTTCCTGTTAACAGCTATGCATTCCAGAATGCCGCATTCATTTCCAGGCAAGTAAAAACTTATGAGTGCTTGTTTACAATGTCCAGAATTAAAAATGTAATGGATAAGACAAAAATTAGGATTGAGTTTTCAACTGAGACCTCATTAAAATCAAGAGAAATGTTCCGCAAAAAAAGTGAATGTGAAGTAGGTGGCATATTCCTAAGAGGCTATAAAAATTATCATAAAAAACATGATAATTGTAATGTGTGTGTTCAGGATGTCACCTGGAATTTTTTTCCCAGTATGCCATATTTTTCCTGATTAGTATCCTTGTAGTAGAAAAAAAAGTGAAAATGTGATGCTGATAAATCGGGGGCAACTTTTAAAATCTCTTAGTCTTCTTTGGATTACTCTTCTAAAGTGGAGTAAGAAATAGGATGGCAGTGCCTGTAATGAAATTTAATGAAAGCAACATTTTTCTTTCTGATTGGTACCTGAGAGATAATATATGGGTCAAATTGAATAGTAATAGGCGCAAGCTAAATTGCTCATGGTATTCACTGAGGAGTGACTAACCTACTATTTATATTCTTTCTGAACACATCATTATCATTCAAAGCTCAATTTGCAAGTTTCTATTTGAAGTCAATGGACTCCAGAGTATACATTCTGTTCATCTAAAAAGTCTGATAACTCAAATTATTGGGTTATTGCATAGAGTGGGGAATAACCATTGAAGATTTAACTACTACCATCAGGTTACCTTTGTCACAAGAAAATGTATTTGTACGATATATTTGTATTCAACAAGCATAAGCAAAACATTCAGAGATATCTACATTCAACAAGTGGAGGGAGACTTCTTGCATTGATTAATTCACTTTAATGATCATCTAGAAAAAAGACAATAAGGGATCAGATTTGAAAAACAAGATATGCTTTACCTATTTAATTATTTTAAATACAATACTTTGAAAGAAAACAAACAAAGAAAGCATAAATTTAATTGTCTCAATTTTGTTTGCCTTTGCAGGCATAGAATTAGGATTTGAAGACTGCTGACACACCAGATTTGGGAAAGTTTTATGTTTGTGGCTGATCAAAATCAAATGTTTAGCCAATTCTGCTCTTATTTTGATTCCATGGAGAATGTTTCCTGGAATACCAAATACCAATTATACAATATAAATATTTATTTAAAATATTTTGATATTTGAAAATTATTTAGAAATAAAACATGTAATGATAGCTTTGACCTTTCTATCGTTTTCATGTTTAGGTTTGGACTAGTATATATGTTCTTGAATGCAACAGGAATGTTTTTGTGTAGTGCTGAAGCACGATATGAAGTGCTTGCCACTTCAAAACTCCGTGTGAAAAATTTAGTACTCAAGATGGAATTTATTTCCTAAGGATTCTGCTCTTTGCTTTTCAGTGTGCCTCTTTCTGAATAAAATTTAGCTAAAAGCAGAACAACAATTTTAATTAAACACACCAAAAGGGTTTAATTATTAAAAAAAAAAAAAATCTTAAAACAGGGAGACGTTATACAGCAATTATTTAAAGATTATTGGCTAATACCTGATGTCTCTTACTTAATCTGGAGTAGAGGCTAAAATGATGTTATAAGAGAAATTCCTTTCCCTCACAGCCTCTCCCTTAAGATGTGACTTAGGCTGAGTTAGTTGGAAATCTTCAAGCACCTTAACCAGAGCCAAACCTGTCGCTGTCTTTTAAGATCTTGACAACATGATGAGTATCTTCCCCAGCTCCTGGATCAGTCACTCTCATTTCTGCATCACTCATTCCTGCAGTCCTTGAGCTCTGAATACCAAGGTCTGCCGCAGAGGCTGGGAAGTGAGTCAAACATCCAGAGGCACAGGCTGCTATCAAGTAGTTCATCTTGTCTTTTGGTCTTGTATAATGTCTCCAAATCAGAGGGAGAAAAAGAATGTGTTGTTAAAACAAAGAGTCTTAGGCAGTGTCAGACAGCGTGTATTTTTCTAAACGTTCAACCGCAGAAAAGAAGCGTTTCATCCAGTACCCATGATCTTCTAGGAAAGAATAACCACAACAGCAGCGTGAGGTATGGTATTAGGTAAATACATTGGGTGTCTTTTAGTAAATGTCACATAAAACACATGCTCTTTTGTACAACCATTTGTACACTTGTTTCATTGGTATCTTAAAAACAAGTTATGTCGTCCTTCAACGTAGTAGGGAAAAAATTTTCAGTCCTCTAAGTGCAGTTGATGAATAATTCCTTCTTTTATCTGATTACACCTTTTCTAATCTTATTTAAACACACCAGAAGCTAAATTATGATGAACTAGAAATGTTCTGCCCTCTGGTACTGCCTTTTTTGTCTTAATTTCATCTTAACTTCTGAATGCTCTCCATAACTCATCCAAGATCCTATCATGTTTTTCATTAACTGCTCTTAAAATTACAGTTAACTTCCTAAATAACAGCTGGTTTTGATCTTATTGTAGGTGAGAATTGGTTTGCAAGGGAGACTATGTAGTCATTAATCCATCATTAGCACTGCTGAGTGCTGTGCATGCTGTAGCACTATGAAATGTAGTTGAGGCTTCCCAGGGGGTTCACCTCCCCCTGGTCTGGTTTATACACATTTTTATTCTTAGCCAAACTTAGACCACCTCTCTATAGTTTCAATAGCTGTCAATAGTCACCTCTTCCTTAAAAACATATGGAAGATGTTCTAATATTGAGTTGATATTTAATACCTGTTCAACTTCTCCAGCTATTCCATTTAAACCAGCCATAGCTGATCTGTTCCTTCCAATTCTGCAATCTGTATGACTGGGAATTTTTGTCTGAAAATCTGTCTTAGCTATAAACCTCAGCTGTCCAAAGTGTGCTGTCACACTCAACTGTTTTCAGCAAAAATCAGTATATTTGGCTCACAAGTTATTTACCTACATTGCAAGGTCTTGGAGGTATAGAAAGTAATTTTATTCTGATTCTAAATCGTATGGCACTATACGGTCAGGTATGTAGGTAGACCTGTTGTATGCTATTACTGCAGAAGTAATAAATATTAACATCACTTAGGCATTACTTAAGTGCTCTAGCATTCTTTCAGAAGATTTTGCGTGTATGTGTGTGCACACATAAACACAGAGAGAGACAAAAAAAGGAGAAAGGGAGAGAAAAATAATGCAACTGGCATTAGGAAAAGAAAAATAAAACAATAAGCATGACTTCTGGTAAAGTTCATGATTAGAAGGGAGATTATTGTAGTACCTAATTCAACTAATGTGGAGAGATATCTTACTGGAAATTAACTTTTTCAGCTATTTCAGCTGCAGTATGGAGATGTTTCCTTTAGCTCTGTTCTTTGTTAAAGACTACAACTAAATTCCCAAAAAGAAGGCAGCTCTTTAAAGGTGCTGTATCCCCTTCTCTATATTTTCTTTTGCCATTTTTCCTTGTTTGCTGCTTCATATTGAAAAAATAGGCTCAGTCAAAGAAATACACAAACAAACCAACTAAATTGGACAGAATGAAATAGTAGGCAGTTTTACTGTAAAGCACAGAGCAGAAAGTTATCATTTTTTGTGCCTCTTCTGTTCCTTTGAAATGGTTTTCCAAAATGGCTTTCCTGAAGTAATTTTTTCTTTAGAGCAATAACTGAGGGTATTCTGTCAGCTTCCCCTTTCTTTTGTACAAGTTTATAGTTTTCTATAAGTAGAATGCTAAAAGCAGGTACAGTAAAATGTCAGGGCTGCAATCATTTCAGAACTATGGCAAGTTGCCAGGTTATTTACCCATAACTCTGAGTATTCACTCATGTGGAAAAATTAGTCTCTCCGTGCCTTTAAAAATATGCATAGTTGCAATACATAGATACAAATGGATGAAAATAATATTATTCAGTGATTATGCTTTTCAAAAACAAAATTAGACACACTAATAGTTTTTCCAGATGACATTTCTTGCAAAACTCTCTATATACATTCATAATGTAACATTAAATTTCCATAATTCAGTTGTGTTTTATTTTACAGATAACAAATGTAAGAGTATCCCTTCACTTTAGAAAACACTGAAACAGAAAGACACTATCTGAGTTGATGGAAAGGTTGTTATGAACCTGAGCATTAGAGTATTCTATATGTATAAAAACATTGCTTGCCCCAGATGCCAGATAAATATCACATGCCCTTCCCCAGCCAGTATGGGAGCACACTGCGGTCTTGTTCAGAAATAGAGACTTCCTAACTCAGGCGGGTGGCAGCAGTCACACGGTACCAAATTACTGTCATCTATATGCAACAGCTCAAAAATGCTTAAAATGGGCAATTCATATTATGTGGACAATAATTGCTTGTACAATATCTTGCTCAAAAGGATGAAGCAAGTTAGAAGTCTGGGTAGACTGGGGTGTAGATCAGCAAAAGCGATTAATTGGAAGCTCCTTTTAATAGAAAAAAAAGAAATTAGTTCTCTTTGAAGCAAGTAACAAATATTGAAAGTTCATCTGATACCATGATAATAAATGGTTAAATGCTCAAGCAGGTAACAAATTTCTCTCCCTGTCTGAACAGGGAGGAATTGAATCCAAGAGCATATCTCTGAAAACATCTTGCACATAAAATTCAGTGTGGAGGTTGTAGACACAAATATCTCAACAAGCTAAAGTATAGAATAAGTATCTTTAAAATTCTTAAACGAAATCATAGGTTAAAAGCCATTATAAAAATGATACTATTACAGTAATGTAATTGTACGTTACTAATGTCACAGTCACATCTTAAGCTCCAAGGTAATCTGATGCTTCATTGTACAAGCACTGCACAAAATAGTGTTGAGCAGCGATTACCTCAGTTCTGCCTCAGCACAGGCAGACCTATGTTTAAGCAATTTTTTTTCTCAGCACATTTTCTCCTATTTGCATCCCCTTGTAACACCTAGCTGAGAATACAATAATTACCTAAATGCTTGAGGAAAATTGGAGGAAATATGGTGACATACCAATACATACCTGAACATCAGCCTGAAAAAAATGTATGATTATTCAAGTTACGGCCTGTGTAACTGGAAAGAAAAAGAAAGACAAATGGATAAAATGGATACTCAGTTATTAGAAGTTACTTCATTTGAGCAGTAAAATTACACTGGAGCTCACACAGCAATGCTACTGCTTTGGTGAGGAAGATACTTGGGCAGAGAGGCAGTTGGCAGGAGCAGTAGACATCCCAGCCCTAGCCCCAGCAAGAAGGCTGCTCAGCTGTCTCCCCTGCAGCTGTGGCATGCCCAGATATGACTCTCAGCTCTGCACTGCACACCTACCTCACCCTCACCACAGCTCATTTTCCTAGTCTTGTTCATTCTGCCTTTGCTCTAAACAGTAGGTCCGGTGCTTGCCTCTCCTCAGCTTGCACGCTCTGTCCCAGTTCTGCAGCTAAGATACTCTCCAGCCAGAGCTTTCAAAACCTGAAGCTTAGATTTTAGTTCCCGAGTCATCTTTAGGCTTTTACATGATTAACAAAAGTGCTGAGGCCTGAGATTTGCTGCTATAATCAAGTCAGTCCTTACTTCTTGATGCTGCTAAATCACAGTAAACATCCCTTTTGCCAAAACTTTTTTGCTGACAGTAGATGATGGGGATAAGGAATATACTTATTTATATTTCACCTTCTCCCCTTACGTGCATATAATGCACTTACCCACAAGCGGCACTCCATTATTTCTTTGCCAGTCATTCACTGGGAGTTACACAGGGCCAACCTACAAGCATTTAGATGCCTCTGGAATAGACAATTTTGCTTTGTGCTTGGATGGCAATTTGTTCTTCCTCTTATGTGACATCACCTTTCACCACTGTAGCTATGTGTGTTGTCAAAGCATAAAGTTCTGTGTCTATCGCTTGTCTTCATTATCTGTACATTGGGCAACCTTTTCTCTCAGATAGGACTGCATTGAAACACTATAATTACATCTTATTTTTTAAGAGATTGCTTCTGGACCAGTAAAGTATATAACCGAATCTACATAGACCATTTTCCTGCCAAAATAATCTTGGGTTCATTTTTCTTCAAAATAGATTCTACTTTCTTGCACAAAAAAGTACAATTAAAAGTGCAATTATTATTAAACAATTAAATAGAATCAGAGTGACAGCAGCATATTACTTTAAGTAGGTGTCCTGGTTTTGGCTGGGATAGAGTTAATTTTCTTCCTAGTAGCTAGTATAGTGCCATGGTTTGGATTTAGTGTGAGAATAATGTTGATAACACACTGATGGTTTGGTTGTTGCTAAGTAGTGCTTATCCTAAGTTCATGATTTCTCAGTTTCCCACACTCTGCCAGGTGTACAAGAAGCTGGGAGGCAGGACAGCTGACTTGAACTAGCCAAAGGAATATTCCATACCACAGGACATCATGCATGGTATAGAAACTGGGGGGAGTTGGCCAGGGTGGAATGGATTGCTGCTCAGAGATTGGCTGGGCATCAGTCAATGGGTGGTGAGCAATTGCATTGTGAATCACTTGGCTTTTCTCGGGTTTTATTTCTCTTTCTTTTTGTTATCTTCCTTTTCATCACTACGATTATTATTATTATTATTATTTATTTTATTTCAATTATTAAGCTGTTCTTGTCTCAACCCACGAGTTTGTTGTTGGCTTTTTTTTCCAATTCTCCTCCCTATCCCACTGGGAGGGAGTAGGAGTGAGCAAGCGGCTGCATGGTGCTTAGTTGTTGGCTGAGGTTAAACCACCACAGTAGATCAACTCTCTTTAGAAAAATAATCTTTAGAAGTGTTTGTCATTATGTTACACAATTGTTCCTGGGAGACTGTAACGGAAGTACAAAAGCTCATATAGGAAAAAAAAAGATCCTGAAATGTTTAGGTTTTCTCAAAACCTGTTAGGCAGTCAAATAGTTCCCTCAGCACATATCAAGAAAGCGAATATTATATATTGTGAGTGTAATTGCTATAATGAGAATAAAAAATAAAACAAGAAAAACAAGCATATTGACAACTTCACAACGAATGAGATCCTGTTCTCTGTTTCTTCTGACAATTTAAGAAATTACAACATTTAATTTAAAGGCTTATAAGAAAATTGACTCTCACAAGTTCAAAGAAATAACAAGATTCCATTCAGTTTTAATGGTGCTTCTTTAATTCTACATATCTAAATAGAATAGACCAAGGAAAATTCTGTCCTTCCCTTCTATATATTAAATTATCAGTTGAGCTAGTATGAACTTATTTACTTTTCTGCATTAGGAAAAAAACCCCAAAACCACAAAAAACAAAGAAAGAGAAAGAGGAAAAAAAAAAAGACCAGTCAATGTTTCACAAGAAGAGATTTTTCTGGTAAAACTACTAATCACACTTTACTTGCTTCACTTATGTCTAATTCAAGCCAGAGGGCATGTGATACATCAGTACAGCCCCGTTTGGCACCACTGATGCTGTCAAGTCAAGACACTACCAGAATGTTGCTCTTACCTCATGGAAACAAACATTTATTTTCTTTTTCAAATTGCATTTTGTGCTGCTGAATGGAGCCTGCATATCATACTGGAGATGAAAGGTTTGATCTAAAGCCCTTGGGGAGTCTTTCCATCAAGCTTAGTGTGCTTTGTTTGGATCAGGCCCCAGGTCTTTTGTCTACCTCCAGCCAAAGAAATGTGACATCAGGTAGACCAACCAATGTATAGCAGGTTTGTCCTCCAGAGATCCCCCCTAGGGAGGGAAGCTGTATTCTGCCTTTGGGCTAAGGGTCACTGTTGCTACCTCCTTTTCAGAAGCAATGCACAAATGCATAGGACATTTAATATTCCTTGGGAGATCCTAGTTCTAAGCTTAGTGATAAATCTCAGACACCTACTTTCAAAAGAGAAGCCCACATCTTTCCTATTCTGAGAAAAGTTTTGCTTCAAAACAAGGTAAGATTTATTAACTGAATAGCTTGTGGTGGTCTTATATAGGAATAGGAAAATAAAGTCTGCCTTTAGGTACATCTTTACTCTCTTGTTGGTGCATCCCTCACCTCCCAATGTATTACTCAGTATTATTTCTCATTACCGACAACCAAAACGTTTAATGTCAGGTCTTGTCACATTTGTTCTCACTATTGCCCAGTAGTTATAAAAAAATAATGTCTTCTTAATATCTATTGTATCTTCAAGAAAATTCAGTTCAGACATTGAAAATACCTGAGAGACTATTCATATCTGTAACAAATGAGTCATATAATCACTTTCTGTCCCAGGAAAATCATAGATGTTTCATATCCACTGAATAAAAACACAATTAAGGAAACTGAATATAGTTTCAAGCAACCAGCAGAGAAATTTGCAACGTGCTCTATAGGGACTGACATTCTCCAAATTGAAGGTTTACACCTAAGTTTTTAAGTGGGGAAGATCGGGGAGGGAAGGCACCTAGGGTACTGTTAAGTTACCTACAAGTCTGTTCCATTGTATCAGAGACTTTATCATCACAGGCCAGTTATCTAGCAGACACTTCATTGCTGAGAGCGCAGTGCAGCACTAGGAATCTTGCAGCACCATTTTTCACACCCCGCCTATTTCATGTGAATCACGAGGGAGAACATGTACCTTGTAGTGACAGCGTCACGTGCTTCGTAAGCCTGAAAGATCATCAAATGCAGTGACAATTGGATACACCACAGGGAAGGTGTCATCTGAGCCATAACAGATACAGATAGAGCTTTGTTATATGATCTCTTTTTAGGACTGATAAGCTCTCTGCTATGTACAAACCTCGAAGGATAAGATCTTACCACTGAAAACAGAATCAGTAATAGCATATGCAATGCACAATGGAAATTTCAGGATTTGCACGTATATAACCAGGAATAAGAAAAAGGAAAGGTATGTATAACAGTTGGGATTTTCCATCACTTTATTTTACATCTAAAATAGCTCTGAAAACACCATCTGTGGATATGAAAGCTTTCTTTATCTGATAGTATAGAAGAATTTAAAATCTGATTATTAAGGCCATAGTATTATTCTATCATGGCCACACTTGCAGTAATTAATCTTACCAATCCAAGCCATTTTGCATGAAACAAAGGAAATACTCCATGTGCTGACAAAATTTCTTTTAAGTTATACATTTGCTGGAAACATTTCACATTGTCTAAATTAAAAAGGAATAACAAAAATTCGATTTTTGACAAGCACATAACAACAGATGCATAGAATGAAAACTAAAATCTTAGCAGCTACACCCTAAACAAAAAAAGTACTGATAATTCTTTTTACATTGTTTTATTCCTCACTATAATTTTATAGAACAATTCATTATGGTTCTCTTCCATTTACAAGAGAACTGTTGTTTTCTGACTTGTTTCTCTTTACATATTCTTAAAATTAAACCCCGGGCAGCCTTTGACCAACACCATAATTAACAGTGATGTTCAATTAAAAATTTTTCTGCTGTTGTAGATCACCTTGTTCAGCTCACCTGCTTTCCCTGACTTATAGCCAATGTAGTCACGCCATGGAATATTTAGCCAGGCATGCAATGACTCCTGTTTTGGGAATCTTCTCTGTCACGCATGCCCATTACTGAGAAAAGGACTAAGAAGAGAATAGAAAAAAAAAAGTGGCAATGAAACTACGGATTCCTTTTTGTGGGAAAAATCTTATCTATGGACATACCAAAACAACCAACGACAGCCTTAGAGCTTCAATTTATTTTTCAGTGGTGTGGGGAAACGAAGGCAATGGAAAAAGTGCTACAGCAAACTGCTGGGGCATTCAGTGAAGTTTGATAAGCAGACCCCACAAAGCTGTCAGCCTTAGTTTCTAAGCTTATTGCTGCTCACTCAGTAGGGGCACTCGTTATAGCAGTCAAGACCCTGTGAACAATGTGGTACATTAGAGCTAAATTATGCACCAACACCCTGATTTATGGCTAAGATCTGTACTAAATTAAGTAGAAATTCTAAATTAAGGAGAAAATCGGAAATTAAAAGGCAAGGCTAATTTATTAGGAAATCATTTGCTAACCGCCAGTATTATGGAAATAGTTCTAAAAATAAAGCCCCAATGGAAACATATATAACTAATGCACAGGATTTCTGAAACGCAAGAACTCTTGGAAAGTTTAAGGACTCCCTAGGGCAGCTGTGCTTCCCCACCCCCAAAGAGTAGATAATTAACTTAAACTTTTGCAACTAAGATTTTTGAAGAGCTGAAAGAGAACAACTTTGGAAGATAATGTTAATTCATAATAAATCTTGGAATACTAAGGAAATTCCAGAGAAGTTGAAGGAAGCTAATTTTCTTCCAATATTTTAAAAGGCTACATAGTGACTCAAGTAATTATAATCCTGTCATTATGGCATCAGTTATAGACAGAAGGATGGAACAATTGGTATAAAGCTCAATTAATTAAAAAAACTAAAGTAGGATAATAATTTAATTGATATCAATCAGATCTTGTCAAAATAACCTAATATGGGAATTTTTTTTAGATTTTTAAAGTGGCTGATAAGAGCACTGGTTTTAATTTAATATGCCAGAGCAACTGTGTAATTTTACTTGCTACCCAAAATTAATATAATACAAAATTAATGGGGCATGGATTAAATGCTAAATGAATTAAAAACAGGCCAGCACATCTCTAAAAATAAATGTAAAGGAAAAAAAGTTTATAACTTTTAAGAAAAGACTAATTCTTAATTATAACTTTTTTGGCAACCATCTGAGAGAAATTACGTAATTGTTTGTTGACAAGTTGGCAAATAATAAGATTTATTGTGGTAAATAATGAAACCAGGACACTGGTATTGAACAACATAAATTTCTTAATACATTTCTTACAAAGCATATGTATTAATATAACAAAATGTAGGGTCATATACTTAGGACTAAGATTGCTAACTGTACTTAAAGGTTTCTGAAAAATTGCTTGGAAATTTCAATGTTTCTTATCAACAGACAAAAAAACCTCCAAGAGTAAAATCTGAAAGAATGAAGCAACACTTGAATATGTAAACAGAATCACCAATGGGAGAAATTAAGATATACACTTTCCATTTCTGACTTTGTGTCTTGTGTTTTGATTACCTTCAGATTTGGTGTCCACAGATAAAGATGCATGTTCCTTTTTAGAGGAAAATCACAGAAAATCACAGAATGACTGGAAACTAGTAATGATTAATTAATTTTTCAAATACTGAGTTAACAGCTGATTTTGTGACTCTCTATATATATACAGATGGGGAGCGGGAAATCACTGTCTGCTTCTTCTCCTCCTTACCGTGTCTGCTGTATAAACATTTCACATCTACAAATTAAAACAAAATAAATCCAGACTGGAAACAAGAGGCATTTTTTTTTTCTAAAGCAGTAAGAAATTTATGGCTGTTGGAAGTACAAGGTGAAAAGAGGAATGTTTTCATGAATGACTATTTTTTGATTCAGAGTATTTTTTTTTAATATACAATATATGAAGTATTTCAGAGAGATTAATTCCAGGAACTTCAGTGATCTGGCCGATATTCATGAAATCATGGTCAAGGAACTTAATGGTTCACCATTAAACACTATCACTCTATAAAAAAAACTCAGGAAAGTGGCTTCATTCACATTGATCTTTCATTGTCTTGCACTTTTAGTAATGCTCATGTGATTTAAGTGGGCTTCCTATGCATAAGGAGCTTTAGGGTATGAAAAAAACCTCACTAGACCTAAGACTATTTCTTATAGTAAACATTTTCTAAGAGCAAGTCCATTTTTCTAGAGAATTAAGGTATGATCTAACCATCTGGAAAAAGCACATGGCACTTCTATGATCTACACAGCATTTCTTTTGCTTTCCATGGCTAATTCTTGGGCTATTTAGATCTTTTTTGTAATGAGAATTCTTAATAAACTCTCCGTTTGCAGAGAGTTATAAATACTGTCCATTTATATATACTCTTCATTTGCACAAGCCATTATACTTTTCCACTCAAGTTATTCTAATTTAGCTCTTATATTTTTTCGTTTCTGAGACTTTCTCCTGTAATCAATGTGGTTCAAAACATAGTGAATACAACAAAATCTCAGAAATGGAAAGCTGCAATACACAGAAAACAAGATCATAGCTCTTATAGTGTCACATAAATCATGTCTGATAGTCTAGATAAAGGTGGCTAATAACAAGCCAAATGCATGATCTGTAACACATCCATGCATAATGTAACATACAATATAATGTGATCATGCACAAAATAATCTCTGAACAAAACCATGATGCAGTTGTGTGTGATCCTGGAAATACCATCCAGCCAGTCGGCCTGTACAGACAGCTGGATAGTCAGCGTAAAGGTTGTGTCACTGAATGCAGTGACAGATTTGAGGATCTCTCTACTAACTGTACCACCTGAAGACCGTGTGCTTGTTCACTTTTTAGAGCAAACTCTGGGAGGGTTTGGGACAGGCATATAGGCTAGAAGTATGGTTCTATTGGGTTGAGCAGGGATTCAGCTACCTTGAGACAGGAGGCTGAGGTGGAGCAGCTGACCCTTGAGTAGGACACTCCCAGCAGGGAGTTAACACCTGAAGACTCTGCATATAGGTGAATAACAACATTTTTCTTCTACAAGGGTATGTCATTGAGGCAGAAAGATGACATAGGCAGGCAACATCCTAAAAAAAGATCTGGGGACTCTTCCAGGCTGTAAATATGATATGTGGGGAAGAAGGGTGACCACAGGGTTGAGGTACAATAAAGTGCATGACAAACTATACTGAGGAAATGAGCTATATAGGTCACCTGCAGTAGCCTGGAGAGAAGTCCACAGTAGTTTAGGGGCAGAACTTCTAAACCAGAGACAAACATCGAACACATTCATAGAGCCTGCTCAAATTTTGTAGAGATAACAAGCCCAGGTAGACCAAAGCGACGTGTAAACTGTGTGTCATTTTCTTTCATTTCCATTTTAGTTGCCTGGAGTTACTCATTTCCTCACAGTGGAAAATTAACCATACTGTCATGTTTATCCCATTTACAAAGCCAGGCTGGGACAAAAAGTGTTCCCTTAGAAGATGACCATTCTTGGGTTAATATGTCAAAAAAGAAAATTACATACACTAGAACTAGAATAACTAGAAACAGATTGTGATTTTGATATATTTCTGAGAAATAAGAATCACAAACTTCATTAGGAATTGAGAAAAATTGGTAGCAGGCCAGCAGATTATTTATTCACATGTATTTGTGTTGGAAACAGGAAAGTTGTTTCTCAGCTAAGTAAATATGCTCTTTGCAATCACAGAGAGAAATACAAGTTTAAGTTTTCTGATGTGCACTTTAACTCATTACAAGAGAGGAAATGAAGCTTAGGTTGGCAGCACTGCAAGTCAGAGTAAACGTGACTTGCTGGATTATTTTTTTAATTTCTGGGCAATAAATCCACATTGGTTCATACATCTGCAAACAGAAAAAATCCTCCAAGAATGGATCTCTTCCTTTTTAAAGAAAGAAAGGTCTACAAAGATACCCTAGGTGCTTGCAAAGAGATTTATAATGCAGTGTCTAAGTTATCTAAGAAGTTATCAGAATGCCTTTAGCATTTTCTGGTAGCAAATGGAAGAGCTTATTTGAGCAGTGATTCAGCTTTGAACAAGGGGGCAAACACAGCCACAAGATGTAAAATCAATTCATAATAAATTTCCTAGAGAAACAGGCAATTTACTAAAGGGCACAAAACGTCAACTTGTTAAGAAGAACATTTGAAAAATCCAAAGAAGAATCAATCCTGCCCGTTCTGTGGGAAATGGCATGTAGTACAAGGACACTAGGGAAAAGGAGAAGAGGAGGCAGTCAATATGTTGAAGTAGTTTGGCTATTCTAAGTATAAGGAAACAGAATGTAAAGCTGGAAAAAGATGGACAAGAACGTGCTTTTCCAAGGTGGCTGGCATGGTCATTGTCCTCCGTGAAGGCTGGCTGGCAGTCTGGCCTACAGATAGTAAATTAAATTAGAGGACTGGATGAACTGTATTTAACAACAGTTATTATTCGCATGCTCCTTGTCCCCATTCCTTGATGTATAGACCAATTGATTCAGTGACATCCATGAACTGCAGAGGTGTATTTGCTAATCTCTAAATATATGACTTCACTATGCAAGAAGTTCCCTTCGGTATGTTTATGAGAGGAACCTTAAAGCACAGGACTTTGTTACTGGCTTGACAGTGGCTGAACTTAATGGTCACCAGTCAGCTGCCACTCAAATGCAATGAAAAAGTTTTTCAGGGAGCATGAAGCAATGTTGCTACTGAAATATAAGGATTGCATAGTATCTATTTACAACCCTTTAAATAACTCCATATTAAACCGAACTTTCCAAGGGAATAAAAATGACAGTAGAGATAAAAATCAGTTCCTGTTTCAGCTGGTCTGATTAATATTTTACTCATCCTGATTATGCAGTTTCTCGTATAAGATTAAGTACTGTAAAGCCTGGCATGTATTCAACCCTTAAATAATTAGGAATCAGAAGCAAGGGTTCTGCTCAAATAGACTTTACAAAATTAACTCTATGTCCCAATGTAAACGTAAAAACCACTCGAAGTCAGTATCACATGTAGAAGTATTCTTTACTTCCTCTAGTGGAAGATGGGCGTGGTTTTGCTGCCTCATTCACAAAAATTTGGCTTTATATCTTGATTAACATTACACTTACTTTTCCTTTAAGTGTAGGATATATTTATTTACAGAATGAGCAATATGCTAACTGCATTGTTTTATTTTAAGTTATGTGTTCGCTGAATTCTGAGGCAGAATACAACATGCCGTGTACTTGTACATCTCTCATCTAAGTCTTCCCACAAAAATTTTATTTCAGTGAAAAGTGTAGAAAATTACATCTCTCTATGATTTGTGTTTCAAGAATTCTAATTGCAGCTCAAGGATGTCTTTCATATTATCTCTGAACAATGAAGAGTATTACTCTTTAATCAGTGCTTGACAGATTACAATCAGCATGTCTAGACAAAGTTCGTGTTTATCTCCTAGGGAAACTAGCAAGCAACAATTATTCAGCTTGTCCATTTTTAATAAATACTTATTTATTAATTTAACAAGGAATGCTTTGAGAGCTCAAAAGCTAACAAGAAAACATTCTCAGATGACAAATAGATCAATAATATTACACGGTAAATTGCTTTGAAATATCCTGGAGAGGAAAGAAACCAAGCAATGAGTTAATTAATAGGAATTTTGCTTGTTTTGGTTGCATTGGATTCTCTTATCACATGTACAGAACATCTAAGAAATTCTATTCTATGTACAGAGAACAGAGTTATTTCCATATTTCTTGTACTCATGTATATATTAAATTGATTATCTATGATGCCCTTACATTTTTCTGTAAAAGCATAGGGCAAGGCCTAGAATAAATTCCAGTTATATTTTATTGATTGCTCTCCACACAACAGCTTTGCACAGAGAAATAAAATAAGTCCAATCTAATGTAATCTAATAGAAAGTTTATTTCTAAAGTCAGATGGCTTCTTTTACTGGTTATGACAAAGAATCAGAAGCAAAATCTCTAGCAGTTACTCGTACCTCAAGATTTTTGCTAACTGCCCTATATTGTAATCATGGATCATTTACTTCTTATTGAATTTCATGAACATTGCAATGTTGAGAAAAAATTCAAAATCGATTTGTAGATGTCTACAGCTAAAGCTTTTCATTTAATTTTATTTTGAGTGAAATCTTTTTGATTTTCACATGTTTTGTCATGGGCTTTTCTCTGCAATAGATGAGCAGAAATAAATTTAAACAAATAAATAAACTCAAGGAGCAAGCTCACATGTAGAGTGTTTAAGTCTGAAGTTTACACCAAGAGTACTTGAATAAGTTACTATGTCCTGAGAAATGTCCTTCCTTCTATTCTGAGACACTGTGAAGACAGCAGTGCAAGGAATAGCAGTGGTATGCCCTTGGTGTAACACTAGGACATGCATAAAACATATATAATAATTAATTTGCTGATAATTCCCTCCTCCCCATTCAATTTATTAATAAATCTCTCCATCTCCATGCTTTGCTGACGTATTGGTTCACAACTAACATGTATTGACCCTGCTTTCATTTGTGTTCTGAAACACAGTATGTGAATAGCTAACATTTGTATTTTCCTTCTGCCTGATATAGAATTATATGTTTTCTGAGGTAGACTTCTTTTTTTTCTTTTTCTTTTTTATGTCACTTCCAATTTCTATTAGCGAGGACATCCTATCTTTCTGAAAGTCCCTGAAAGGGTGTCAGAGAGAATACCTGAAAATTAAAGAAAAAATACTTGAAATTCAGGTATAAATTTAGACTTCTACTGCATCCACAATCATTGCTAATAGTACTGAGCTACAATGTTCGAACACTAGACATGTGTTCATCCATTGTGTGTCCGCAAATAAGGCAAATGCACTAGTGTTTGCACATGTTTTTAATCTGAAGCTTTCCCGCCCACTGTTGACAGAAATTTAACCCTATGGTAGGGCTATATTTTATTTTTAGAAAGTCACTTTCCTATATAAAGGTGTTAATTCCGTAAGTGTGGATCCATAGACCTGAAAAAGGAAAATCTCAGTTTGACATTTCAGTATCAGTCAGGATTTACAGGGCTCCTGCTCAGAAAGGACACTTGGACACAGAGATCAGCTGAGGAACTGGAATGGCAGTGATACTAAAAGTAAAGATAGTCCAGAATAGAAATGCCCTACAGTGTCCTAAATCATGAAGTTGTAAGTGGTTGGCTTGGTTTTGACTGAAAACAATATTTCAAAGGACAGAAGTTAATTGTGTGTAATGTAAATTTCAGTTTTAAAGAACAATGATACAATGCAAGGGCTTCAACTCTTCTTTCTGGTTAGGGAAACCCTTTACGTGGTGGGTTGACCCTGAACAGCAGCCAAACACCTACCCAGCCCCAGGCTTACTCCCCTCTCCCACAGCATGGAGAGAAAGTAGAAAGCAAGAAGACTTGCGGATCAAGATAATGACAGTTTAAAAAGGAAAACAAAAACTGTGCACACAAGCAAAAGAAAAAGAGAAATTCACTCACTGCTTCTCATTGGCAGGCAGATGTCAAGACACTTTGTGTGAAGCATAGCCTCGGCACTCATAATAGGAAGGGAATGCTTGAGAAGACAAATGCCATAACCGTGAATTTCACCCCTTCCTCCTCTTTTCCCTGAGATTTTATTGTTGAGCATAATGTCATACATTATGGAATGTCCCTTTGATCATTTGAGGTCAGCTGTCCCAGTCGTGTCCCCTTCCAGTCTCTTGACCATCCCTAGCCTACTTGCTTTGCAGAGCAGCAGGTAAGAGAGGATGACTTGATGCCGAATAGCCAAAGCACTGCTGTGTTATCAACACTGTCTTAGCCACAAATGCAAAGCACAGCACCATACGGGCTGCTATGAAGAAAGTTAACTCCATCCCAGACAGACACAGTACAGGGGCAGCGAGATGGTTGTCATTTTTAATCAACAGAGAAACTGAAGTGCCCAGAACATGGGAGACATTTGGATTTCCATCATAGGGACCTGCTAGTTCAAGGGGAAAAAAAACCTTCCCCTAGAGAAG
This sequence comes from Leptosomus discolor, assembly GCF_034619465.1. Classification (NCBI taxonomy): domain Eukaryota; kingdom Metazoa; phylum Chordata; class Aves; order Leptosomiformes; family Leptosomidae; genus Leptosomus; species Leptosomus discolor. The sequence continues at coordinate 73,410,201 of NC_141392.1, read as the reverse complement.
AAAACAAGCAATTGGGAAGTGTAGCACCATCAGTAAATTAAAAAGCAATGTATTTCTTGGCATCTGGCCTGACTATATTTTTGCTAAGACAAAAGATGATACTGTGCCTCTGTCTAGTATTCCTTGCCTTGATTGGCTTTGCCTTGATGCTAACATAACATATCTCTTAAGAATTAGAATATAATTGCTGGTGGTGTTTTATTTGCATCACACCAATAGGCAGTAGCATTTTATAAGGCAAATGAAAGATGACTGGTGATGTTTACAGTCTAAGCATGTACCTATGGAGCAGCCAGCACCAAGCTTGCTATGGAAAGCAGAGATAACTGATCCAATATCTCAGGTACTGGCCGCAATTTCACAGCAGTAGCAAGAATGTGGTGGGCTCATAAATCCCATCACAACCCAAATGTTCTTCCTGCTCTAAGAAAGCTGAATCCTTAGCATATGTGTAATGGGCACAATTTCTGCTTCCACGGGGTGAAAAACATACCTAAACTTCTTCCCCTCCCAGAACCTGCTCTCATTCTGACAAGTCTTGCAGAAAACTGCCAGACATGCATGAATCAAAGAACGACTAAGGTTGGAATGGACCTCTGCAGGTCATCTGGTCCAACCCCTCTGCTGAGGCAGGGTCAGCTAGGTAAGGTTGTAAAGGACTATTGTCACTCAAATTTTGAGTATCACCACAGATGGAGATTCCACGACCTCCCTGGGCAACCTGTTCCAGTGTTTGATCATCCTCATGGCAAAGAAGTGTTTTCTTGTGTTCAGATGGATTTTCCAGGCTTTTTTTAATTTGTGCCCATTTCCCCTTTTCCCGTCAGTGGGCACTAATGAGAAGGGTCTGGCTCCCCCTTCTTCATTGCCTTGCATCAGGAATTATATAGTTCCCCTGCTGAGCCTTCTCCTCTCCAGGCTGAACAGTCCCAGCTGTCTCACTCTCTTCTCATATGAAAGATGCTCCAGTCCTTTAAGAAAGGGTGAGGGAGAAAGATGACATCTCAATATTAGCAGTACAGGAACTGGATGCTGTCTATGTTTATTTGTTTTAAAAGACTCTTGAAAACTATTTTTCTTTCCAGTACTGTGGATTGAAGAAGCCAAATGAAGCTCTAACTTGTTCTTTGTGCATGCTGCTCTACGTACTGTATTCTAACCAACATTTTTCCTCTGCCTATGTTCATGCTCCTAGTAAGTGATTAAATGTTTTCAACAAAATATAAAGAGTGTATTTGTGTGCGTGTATTTTTTTTTTTAGTAGATCTGAATCACTTCAGTTGTATTTTTGGCAAACTTCATTCACTTCATCTTCTTGGCATTTCATTATATTTTATGATCACAAAGTCAACTCTCCAGCAACAAAGCGAAACACGGCTCTTTGAAATAAATGTTGTCATTAACAAACCATGCCAGGCACAGTGACAGATTTGCAGCTGTAATGAATAACATTTCCCGCAAAGTTCTCCTGTCTGACAGAAAAGCTGTGACATTACTGCAGGCAACAGTGTTGGAAACTAAAAGATTGATTGATGCAAGTAGATAATTGAAACTTCAGTACCGTCACATGAATGTCAACCTAACAACCAAGCTACTACTCTATGATAACATTTATCACGCAACAGCCTCTCCATGAATAACACACACACACACAGGGAAAACATGGAATATTTCTTCATGAACATGAGTTACCTGCTGAAAATTTATCGTAACTGATAAATTAATTCTCGTTCTCTAAAACAAAAATTAGTTCAGTTACTTCTGGTGTCTTAAGTTCCCGGATTCAGTTCAAACCTGTTGGCAAAAGCCAAGAATACTTAATAGAAGGTTAAGATGAGTAGCAGTGGGCCTTTGACATCATAAGTGATAGCATCATTGTCATGTCTGAGTGCCTGAAATTAGATGCAATAATCCATGTTTATCCCTGCCTAGATAAGTGACTGACTCTCAGAGGTTCTGGGATTCTAAAAGTTATGATTAATTAGAACCTATGCAAAAATACTTAATGGAAGGCATCTAAACAATTGGATGATGGTTTTACTATTTATTTCAATGGACTTCAGATCACCCTCAAATTTGGTGTCATAACCAGAATTGACTTAGATTCCAGAATCATATTTGAACCTGCCTGTACGGATACTTAGAATGGGTTTTAATAGTTTTTTCATTAAAGCTCACAACAGATATTTGCTCGTTTAAAACATTTTTTCCTCTTTCACAGCTACTATTACAGAGTGGCTTTGTTACATGTTTTTCTCTCTGGAAAACTTACAAGCCAAATAACCTCTAACATACAGCATCCTTCAAATGACAGGTGTAAAATGGATCCATATGGATCCATCGGCTTTAGTAGAATCACACTGGTTTACATCACTGAACACTAATTTATATGTCTGCCTAATCTTAATAAATGGCTGTTTTAAAAAACACAATGAAGTTTACAAAAAGATCATCAGCGTATGTGGCATTAGCAAATTATCACATAGCAAAAGATCTAATGTGGAAAAAGACACTGATAGAAATTCCAGGTAAAGAGGACTAAAACCACACATGTAAATCGAAAATAAATTTTTTAAAAAGCAATATTCCATTTGTTTTGCTCTGACACTTTTACAGTAAATCTATTAGTTAATACTAAGAAAAAAATTAAAAATAACCAACCTGTTACATTTTATACCAGAAAATAAATAACTCCCCTAATAATATGTGCCATGAAATAATGCTCCAGATAAGTTGTATAGATTTTACCCTGCTACTGATGCTAAATGTGGTATATTTTACCATTTGTTATGATTCTATCATTTATTTATCACTATTCTACAGAGAGCTCTTACAGGAACAGACCATAAAATGGGTTAAATTGTCAGCCTCTACTGAGAATATGGCCTGTCTCATTCTACTTTTGTCTTTTACTGATTCTCTCTCTGGACATATCTTTCCTCAAGTTCCCCTCAGGCTTTTTTCAATCTCCTTAAGTTTTTTTTCTTTCTCTTCTCTCTAGAAGCTTTGTTTCAACTGTTTCAACAATCTGTGGACTGATTCCTGCAGTTCTAAAGCATTCATCATGTTCTCGGAAGCAGCTTTGGTTGACTTCACCAGGGGCAGCGTAATTTTGCCTGTGGTTATTCACTTTTCCTCATGTCTCTTTTCCATTTCATTTCATTGACTGGAATTTTTTTTCTTTTCTGGCCCAGCTTTTTTCGTTCCTGCAATTCTTTTCTGATGCCTTTATTCTTTGTTGTTTTTCTGTCTCCCTTCTCTCCTACTGGCAGAGTAAGAGAAGATAGTGAATTAGGAAGCAGTCCTTTGTTTGAGTAAGACCTCTAAGAGACAAGAGACATACTGCGTGGACTCAGGGAAGAATTAAGAGCCATAAAGAAATTTCATTCAATAAAATTTCTTATTTTCTAAGTTTAAAAGCAGATCAGCCATTAAAATATTCAATACAATGTCCAGTGTCTTGTTTTTTTAAGGATTTTTAATTTTTTTTTGTGGTTTTGCTCACTATCTGATATTACAAGCAGGGAGTTACACCTGGATTAACTTTGAGTCTGTTTAGCTTTCATTTCATTCAGTACATTTTAGTTCATACTCAGCCAAAAGCCTCTCTAAACTTAAATCAGACTTTAACATTAGGAAACTAAATTTAAAGATGAAAATATTTTTTTAAAAAAAAAAAAAAAAGCTTCCTTTTTTGATCAAACATTCATTTAGTTATTTTATACTTTACCTGATTTTTCTGAAGTTTCTGTATGTCCAAAAACTGTCAGAAAATTTGGTTTTATGACCAATCTATTTGAGTTAACTCAAATTAAATCTTATAATAGGATCAGAGTACTGCTGCAGGGCTAAGTCTCAGCTGTGTTTGATGCTTCACTGGACACAGCTCCAGCTCCGTGTCTGGTCCTATTCTGCAATTGCAAATCTGCAGGTGGAGCGGAAGCCATCCTCCTGGGGCCACCAGCTCCCAGCCTTCAGCACCATGGGAGTCTCCATGTCCCAACCCAATAAGCACAGACCATCTTCCCCTCCTGCAGTACAGCTTGGAGGGAACAGACTCTAAGCTGCAAGGTCTCAGAGAAGATGCAGCTTCTCTCTTTCTCATCATCACTGACACTGAACAGTGTGCTGACCTCCTCCCACAGCTCCTTTACTTGGTGGCAGAGATCCTCCCCCAACAGTACTCAGTCATGCGAATCTGCAGGGACAGTAAAATAGAAAGCAACACCTCAAGCAAACCAGGGAATGCTACATATTTTTCTCAGCAGCGGGTAAAAAACTTCCTTTGAACTCTCCTCTTCTCTACAGAGACTCATTATACGGACCCACAGCAGTGCTGTGGAATATCCTGTTCCTGTGACTGTACTTTTATTCCTTAATTTCTATGCAAAACAGTTTCCAAATGGCAACAATACATGAAGCTAAAACTATGATTGGTAGTTCATATTTTTAAATAGGAGAGAGCAAGTGAAAAGATATAACTCTACAAAATTTGCTACAAGACAATATGCATGCTGTATTTATAAACAATATATTTGAATATGTAGTGGAATACTCATTAGAAAAGCTCATTTCATAATATGTTCCTATCAAAAAGGCAAACTATGAAAAGGTGAGAGTAGGAATGTCTCCTCTTTGCCTTCCTGCAAAGTGGCAGGTTTGACCTCAGTCTTTGTATTCCCCTTACATTTCAAGTGATTACCCAAATCTTTCACCATCTGCTCATTGCCAGCCCTCAAAGTGGTAAAAAGCAGCCAGCTTTCCTAGAACTAAACTATAAAATGCCAAATGCCATAAGAGACATAAAACTCCTTTATGTAAAATGCAATGTTATATGCCAAGCAAAGTAAGACTATAGATAGATAGATAATGATAGATAGATAGATAGATAGATAGATAGATAGATAGATAGAGATAGATAGATAATGCCAGAAATTAACTCTTAATGCCATTAATGAGGCATAAGGTCAAAGGAAAGGAAACAGGAGTTTAAATTAGTATTTTCACTGCAATGATGAAACCACTGCTGAGACACCTAATCCGTTCATGCTGGCAGACCCATTATCTGCAATTATTCGTTATTCAAGTGTAAACCACCATTTTTCACGGAGCTGTTGCTACTGCAATAAAAATTTTAAAAAGCCCTCTACTGTAAGTAGCAGCTGACTTCACCAAGCTGCAGGGGCCTACTGTAAAAACATATCTTTCTGTTTGCAACCATAACTTGGGTCTTATTTTGTCCTTTTCAGGAAATGAAAATAGAACATCTGAAGACTCTGCTTGAATCACGAATTTGCACCAGGGGTTAGAGTCAAAGTTTATTTAGCTATATCTATCTATATCTACATCTATATGTATATCCACATCTATATCTGTATCTATAGCTATATCTATATCTATCTATATATATTTATATTTCTTCTATTTCTATATCTGTATATATTTCTATATCTGTATATATTTCTATATATGTATCATCTATATCTAATCTATATCCATGTATGTATATAACCTTTCTTCTGTAATGTGTGGCCTCACGCGAAACTCAGTTTTGAAAAGCAATAAACAAAGATCGATGTTGTGTTCTGTAGTAGGCTTAATGCTTTTGAGAGTTTTCTGTTGAGAAGAGCTGGTCCTGTCTGCTTCCATCTCCTGCAGAGAGAAGAAACAGTTGCAGGTTGTGCTGCAGAATGAAAGCAAGGCTTCTTCAAATTTTCAGTAGTCTCATTAATTTCCAGTCCCGACCTTAAAAAGATAATTCTCTATAAATTGTTTCAAATCATGGGGCATATTCCATACGAAACTTATTGACACTTCGATACAAATTTTTTTACAAACTTAGGAGAGACTGAAGAAATTTGCTTTCAAAGAAACCAGTGGCTCACATATCTAGATGAATTGCCAAGCATTAGAAAATGTATGAAAATTTAAGGAAAAAAAAAAGAGAGACATCTTATTCCTGTCACACTCATGATCAGCTATAAGCAGGGTGAGAAATGCTGATCTGGGAGTCTTTTCAGTTCTGCCATACACGAGAAGTGAATCAGTTGCCCACTGCAGGGACAGGTGTCACTGTGGAAACAGGACACAGATTTCACTGTGGGTCGCCTGGTAGGCTGAGCTGGCAAGGTCTACAAGAAGACTCTCTAGATGGTATTGGAGAAAAACATAGGGAGAAGGAGAATAGAAAAGGAAGATAGCAATGGCTGCAGTACAAACCATACCACACAATCCTGTCATTTGTTCCTTTTTCTCCAGAGAGAGCTTGCTGGTTACATGCTCTAATAAAAGTTGCATGGCATAAACATGCCCAGCGAATGCTCTAATGTACGTCACATAGCACAGACGTCCTATGAAGTAATTTCAATACTTATTAGGTGGTAGAAACATTTTCTTAAAGAAGACAGAGTACATTATCAATATGTTATACTTGCCTCTCCAAGATTGTACTAGTTACATAGAGGGAGCTCTGAATACTCTAACCTACCAAGGTTAACCCAAACACCTTTTTAAATGACAAAAAGTGACCCTTCCAGCACTAAAAGGACAAACGCTACTTTTGGTTGTTGTAAGGCCACAATTACATATGGATCATGTCTCCAGAAGGACCTATAAGGATCCGGAGTGGATATTACAGCTCAAGAATGACAGGAATTTCTCTAAAAATTCATTCTAGCAATGATCTAAATTAGCAGAATACTACTACAAGAAGTATTTAAAAAAAAATCAGAAAAGCCTGCATTATGCCATTGTACACATCAATAAGTATTCTAATTTCTGGTCACATCATCCAAAATGATTTAGCTAAACTGGAAAAATGAAGCAGCTTGTGTTAACTCCCTCATTTCTGACTTCATTCCTGTGAAATACAAACATAAGCACTAAAAGCAAAAATAAAGGAAGTATAAAAATCATTCCAGTGTAGAATTGTTACCAAGACTAAACAGATATAGGCATAATTATTGAAAATTAATAGAAGTCATATACAAAAGGTGTAAAATAGACATAGAAAGAGAGAGAAGTATAAACAATGTCAGAAAAAACCCTACATTTAGCTTGTACAGCTTCTGATCTCACGATGAGTACTCTGCCCTGTTTTTAGTATTTCTCAAGTCTGTCACAGCAACATTATTGCATTTTTAAATTTGAATCCAAATCCTATAATAACCTCTTAGATATAGACTTCCTCCCTGATACCAGGGAGGTCCTGTCTGAGCAGAAGTCTAGCTCATATCATGGCCATTGTGTAAAGATATATTGCATGAAAATTAATACAGGTAAAAGGATTATAAGCAACTCTGGAAAAGTAATAAACTGCAGAAGTAAGGCTGCCATTTACCCTGTTCAAAATTCCAGGTTTATGACATGAATTTTTTAACTTCACAGCCTAAAGACACAGCCTTTGCCTCATTTTAACCTTACTGAGTCTGCATGAAGGGTGAGGATGCCAAGAGTGAGATGACCTCCCAACTCTAGCTCCTTGTGACCAGCACAGTGGCAGCACCAGCAGCAAGACCCCTGTCAGTCACAGAAAGCAGCGAGGTACTGCTGTGAAGAGGACAGCATTCGCACGCATGCACACAGAGCTTGTTCCTTGGATAGATGTGATGGAAAGATGATGTGGGCTTCATGCAGATGGTGTCTCTAAAGAGCGTGACCTAAAAATGATGAGAAGTCTCGCCCGAGCAGTTTATAACTTAGTCATATACAGGCATATTTTCACTAACTCAGTAGATACTCCATCCAAGATTCCAAGGCATCTGATTTCCTCTGCCAGATTCAAATACATTGGAGGCACTAAAGATTTTCAATAAAACAAGTAAGAATAATTTAAGAAGCAAAACAACATACTCCTTTCTAATCATACTTCAGAAAAAGAAAAAAAATCCTGAGTTTTTGTGGAACTGCTTCCAAAGAGCTCTGTTCTGAACTGACACTAATCATGGAGGATTTCAACTCAGATTTCAATCTAAGTTTAGCAGAGTTAAAGTAAACTAAACGTGGGATTTTTCACTGAAAAGTGTCAGGCAGCCCAAACAGGCTGAATCTGTGTTTTTTCTGTCAAAAAACATACTGTCAAGGTAAGAAACCAGAAGGAGAAAATAAGGGGAACTAGGCATCTTAGTAATTCTATACTTCTTAGACCTTCTTTTCTGGAATATACCGCCCTGAGCATGACAGAGTCATTTGGACTTTAACGTACGTCCTGCAATTACTAATGTCACCTGCTTAAATTTCTTCATCATACAAGGGTAATGGTCAGTGGAAACAGGCAAGCTATTGCTATGGCATTCAGTATGCGGGCTTTAAAACATCTACAAACACTATGTTAAACATGATTTCTATTTCATTAGAGCAGATCTGCATCTATCACACCCAACTCCCAAGCACCTTTGCTGCTGAGCAAATTGATTTTACTATCTCCTCACTGGAAGAAAGGCTATTGCTACAGTAGCCACATTGACATGAGATATCATTTAAAAGTGAAATAGCCTGTACAGCAGGTGCACTTTGAATTGTTTTTTCATTTTTCTTACATTTTCAGACAATAAAGGCATTCCTGGGTGTGTTAAATGTAAACCATTCACATAAAGGAATATGAAATTCAATCCTTTTTGGGATAATATGATACGATTTCACAATTCTTTAAGCAATGTCTAAAAGGTCAAGCAAGTGTGAAAATTGTAAAGGTAACTTATTAGAAATAGGAGTAACAGCAGTAGCCAAATGAAAAACCAGCAAAAAGAAATAAAAGATGCACTGGGTAATTTATCAAATATATGTAATTTCTGGTAGATTAACTGAATAATTTATATGTGCAGCTCTGTGAAAATCCAGAGTAATATTTCCGTGAAAGTCAAAATTCTTTTTTGAAATAATTTCTGAAATACTTTTTTTACACTGTGCTTGGCACATTTCACTCCCTGTTATACAGTTAAATTACACTGCATTCCAGCCTTTACTATTTTTCTATATTAAAATGGGCAATACAGAGATATCTTTTTCACGCTGAGGGGTTATGCTGTGGAAACACAATATAATATTTCAGAATTATTTTTTTTTCTTACAGAATTGTTCTTAGTAGAAGTGCTACACCCTGTCATCCATGTGACCCGTGGTTGAGTTTTGGACACGACGGGGTGTGGCTTCACCCAAGGAGCGCTGATGGTGGTGGCAGGGAGAGACTCCAATGAGAGCCTGATGGAGTTGTCACTGCAGTGTTTGTAACACAGAGAGTGTAAAACAAACAGAACAAAACTAGAGCAATGACAGGTTTGATGACAAATAAGTGTTGGCTTTCATATTGATAAATTTTCCTTAGAGTCTTTTCACTCTCCCATCATCTCTTTCATTCACCATCACCACTTCTCTATTTCCCTATCAATCAAAACCTCTGTACTGGGTTTGGTTTTGCATCTTTCATTTTTTTCTTGTAGTGTGGTTTGATCTTCCATTCTAAGAAACAGTCATGTTAAACCATGTCACCTGCTGTTGGATTTGTCTCAGATATATTTTAGGAAAGAAGAAAACACAAACTCGTATTTCAAGAACCTAATATTTCATTGATTTTACTCTCACAGTGTAAACTGGGAATATTAAGATCTTAGGGAGCTTTGCTCAGAATAGCAGTTTATTATTTGCACATCTATGATTTATAGTGTCTTCTTATATCCACTGCACTTTTACTACCAGTCATTCTCAAACTACAGCTTTTTCAAAATGCTCAGAACCACGTTGTTTTCTGAAACACAGTCAGCTGCAGGAGCTGAGAGATTTGAATTAACCAACACTGAAGTAGATGCAATTCCAAAATAAGTTAGAGGCTGCTGCAGATGCTAAATATGAAAAAGGGTGTGATCAAGTCAAGAGGTAAGCGAACTGAGGTAAGAGGTAAGTGAACTGAGTGAGGGCCTAGATGATGTTTTGTTGAACGGTTAAAACAATTTAATAGCTGGCCGTGCCTATGCAAGGGCTTCATTGTCTAGAAGTACTTGGGCTCCAGGTGTCTGCAGGAACAGGTCTTCCAACATCCACTGTCACACTCCTGGATGCTGCAGGGGCTGCCAAACTTCAGCTTTGCCTTCAGGTACTCCTTACCTCATCCATGTACCTTGCCATAGCCCAAAACTCTGGGCATTCTTTTAAACATCATCTTACACAGCCCATCTATGAGGCTACATGGAGTTTCCAAAGCCGTATCAGAGGAGTTGGCCTAGGGTGAACAATTCCTCCTCCTTCTTGGGAAAATGGCAAAACTGATGAAATTAAGAAACTTCTTTTCACACCAATGGCCCACAATTCCTGACAGTAACAGAAAAGGGTGAAGCAACTATCTGCCAGTAACTTAACAGAACTGCTCCTGAATAGCTGAAAACCATTTCTTTTCCAAACACGGAAAACCAACATGAAAAGTGTTTATTTTCCAAACATTGTACGACAGAAGAAAACCATTTGTATCACTATTATATCTCGGGGACTGCCCTAATTCTAATGGTTCTGGCAGCCTTCATACCCTGGGTGCTTATCCAACTTAACCTTAATTATACGTTTTAGCTATGCAGCTTAGTGAGGTGACTAAAAGCTATAAATCTTGTAGAAGGGTATGATTATGTGAGCTAAATACTGTTTGGCAAGTATTTGACTGACTGATATTCATTCTCCAGCTGGGATCTGATAGCTTCTTTGAAGGAAGACACAGTCAGTCAATTTGTCTGGCACCCTATTTTATTCCTTCTCTCCACTTTAGTCTCAGTTGTTTCCACTAGCTGAAGGAATAGAAGTTACAACACAGTTGCTTGATGCCTAGAACAAAAAGGAAAAAAAAAAAAATCATTTAAACTTTTTCTTCATTCCTTTTTCACCTGGAGGCAAGGAGGAAAAAGGGATTTCCTGCAAACCCTACAGGTAACTTCTTTTTGAACCAGCGTAAGTGGACATATAAAAACTTAGTCAACTCACAATCTACAGGGAGAAAATTACTCTCTCCTCTTAGAAAGTATGAAAATTCTGCTACATCTTCTTAAACAGCCCATCGTGGAGCAAAGTTTTAAGAGAATTCTATCTCCTGAGCTTTTACTTTTTGAAATTCTTCCAGGGCATTTCATTAACTTGGCTCTCTCTCCCTGCCTGCAATTCATGCATCAATTGCCATCTAATACTGAATAATTTTGCCCTGTTACATGTTTTCTCATTTGGAATTATGTTCTGCCATAATCTGTGCTAGTTTCTGCAAGAAACTACTGTATTAAATTGCTGCTGTGACACAGTCCCTTTCTTGTTAAATGAAGGTCAAGAACAGACTCATTTGTTTTTTTCTAAATGACTCTACTTAATTGTTCTTCCTTTCCACATTGATTCTGTGAACGGTTTCAAATTACATCACCTTATTGTTGGATATAGTGCAGCGGATGGCAGACCCCAGCTTTGCAGGTATGCTCTGAATTAGTGGGTCTTCATCAATGTAACTAGGATATAGTTTTCTGTGGTATAGTTCAGATGCATTAGTCCATCTTAATATCAAGAGAAATCACCACTACTGTTCCTTACAAGTCATGCAACCTCCAGTTCCTTATTTGCCCTTTTAAAAACTACCCTTGGAACAGGGAGAATGGGTGGCAGAGAGGTGAGAATGGTACTTCTTGGATGACCGTTGAAGGCATTGTAGCAAAATGACAGCAAAAACCAGGACCAAGGATCTGGTCTCATGAATTTTAGAGTTTTTTGTACAAAACGCATTTCAGACTTTGTTATGGTATAGGCTTTAGGCTTTTCTAATAATTATAAACAAATTTCATTTACAGCAATCTAGCAGATGAGCGATTGAGCTTTTGAGGCACTGTTTTGAATCATCTGTTTGCAAATTTGTTCACTTTTGGATGAAAATAACCTGGAAGATGACTCCCAGGGGTGCAGTTAATAATGGATACTTACTGCAGAGTCTCGGATTAGAGAAAATCTGCAGTAAAGCTCCTACGTAATGTGGATGTCAGGTTCTCAACAGCAATGGTTTTGCCTTCAGATCCTTTTGTATTGCATCAGCCAGCTTACTAATGTAGACACAGCCTTTTTTGTGCAGCAGTCTAACAACACAGTTAAGCGTTAAATTTAAAAACACAGGCACTATCTGAACAAAGCTCACTGTACAGTTTCCATAGTGCTTTCAAATTTACACATCAGTATTTGATAAGAAAAATAGGAGAATAAATGAAATGGTGGGGAAAGAAAGTAAAAAGTTGCAGCTGAGTTCCATCTTTATGGTCCAGGCCGTTGTTTCTCCCAGTGCAGAGCTCAGTAAGACTTTTACTCGTGAAATAAAATTAGTTCTAAAATGTCTAATAATCTATATAAAAGAATCTCTATAAAGAAAGGAGACCACATGAGAAAAAGGAACATCTGAACATGGACAAAACTGTGTTGTAAGGAGAGAGCAAATAATATGTTTAGAAAGCACTTTATATCTTTCATGAACTATGAAGTCCAAAATCAAAGCCCTTGCAGTACCCTTTCTTTTAAAATGCCATGTTCTTTTCCAGGTCATTTACATTTAAGAAAAACACAGGAAAGGAAAATTGAGAATGCAGATGGTACAGAGAGTTGGTTGGTGGTCCTTTATCAGCTGAAAAGTGAGTCTAAGCTTCTACAACAATTAACTGTTCAATCAGGTGAAACCCCTTCATGTGGTAAAATCCATATAATTGCAAATCCTAATCATAAAATCAGACAGTAGGAGTGACTGTCCCACAGAGGAGTTTAAATACAGCTTTTAATAAATACTATATCCAAATCACTAAAACCATAAGTCATTGTGGTCTCCCCACTGGTCTGGTTAAAAGAAATGGTCAACATCATGAATATTGTAACAGAGATTTATTTCTAAATCTTTACATCCTTGCTCACTTTCTCTCCCCAAGGACCAACAAACAATACAAAAACCAATTTTAGTGCTGAAAGATTTTTTGTGAGTAAATAAAGCAGTAAACACTGAGGAGTCCTGACTGCTCTGAAGTAAAGGTGGAATTTCTTAAGGCTAAAGGATTCACATATAAGCCACAAAGTTGATGGCATACAAGAAGGATTTGAAAAGGAAAGGCCTGCCATTCTCACTGCCTTGTACTGAGATGAGGTGTGGGCATGGTTGCTTCAGACTCTAGTTACTTTTGGTTATTCAAACAACTAACCTACTGTGGTGGTTTGGTGTCTGGCGCGGTTTTGGCAGTGAGGGAGGGGGCTACAGAGATGGCTCCTGTAAGGGGCTTCGAGAAGCTCCCCCGGCTCCAATTTTGGACCCGTCTCTGGGCAAGGCCAGACCAATGGTGCCTCTGCGAATAACTATTTAAGGGTGAAAGAAGCCGTTGATAACGTGTCTTTATTCTGTTTGTGTTGGTGAGGGAAGGGGGATGGGAGAGAGACCGCCCTGCGGACACCCGGGTCAGTGAGGCAGGAGAGGGGCAGCTGTGCCGGTGCAGGGGTTCCCCTGCGGCCCATAGCGGTGGGGTGGCGGCTGAGCCCCTGCAGCCCCTGGAGCCCCGCGGCGGCCCAGAGGTCGCCCTGCAGCCCGCGGAGGGCCCCGGGCCGGACGAGCAGGGACCGGGCCCGGAGCAGAGCGCGACGGCGGCCGCGCTGGAGCCGCCCGTGGGTGGGAGGGCGGCAGCCCCGGGAGGGACCCGCGCTGGGGGGTTCTGGGGAGCTGCAGCCCCGCGGGAAGGACTCGCGTTGGGGCAGCGGGAGGAGGAATGTCTGCCGGGAGAGGGACCCCGCGGTGGGGCAGGGGAGGGCTGCGAGGGGCCCTCTCTCCGAGGACGAAGAAGCAGCGGAAGACATTTTGTGCCGGACTGACTGTGACCCCCATTCCCTGCCCCCTGCGCTGCTGGGGGGGAAGAGCGAGCAGAGCTGAGCCCGGGGAGACCAGAGGGGGGTGGAGGGGGTGGTATTGTATTTAACACCTGGTTGTATCTCTCATTCTCCTTGATGGTGGTGGTTGTTTGTATTAAATGTGTGTTGTTACCACCAGATTGAGTCTGTGTTTTACCCGTGACCGTCACTGGTGAGTGAGGCCTCCCTGTCCTTTGTCTCGACCCTCGAGCCCTTTTGGTTGCGTTTTCTCCTCTCCATCCCTCAGGGGACAGGGTGGTGAGCGAGCGGCTGCGTGGGGCTTTTGGAGCCAGCTGGGTAGGCTCAAACCATGACAGCTATGGACCTGTTTTAGTGGCTATGAATACTGTTTGTCTTTCTTATGGATGAGGTCCCAAAGAGCGCTTACCTCTTGGAGGGATTCCCATCAAGCTATAAAGAATATTTCTGTGATGCATTGCCTCAAATGCCTTAAACCTAGAAACTGGCCAAAGGTAAACAGTGAAATTATATAATAGTTACAATATAGAATTAGAATGTATTTTTTAAAATTCATTACATGCATTTTAAAATAAATTATTAAAAGCCATTATTGTATATGAAATCTTACTTACTGGATTTTAGACAGCATTTAGGACTTTATATGCAAACATAAGTAGACATGCTTTCTGGCCTGAAAATCAGTTGGTGTAAATGTCATTTGAAAAATCTAAGAACATGATAATGGAGCAAGGGGAAAGGGTAAGAATGGTCTGGAGGAAAAAAAAAAAACAACACATGGGTTGTTAGACACCGAAGGCGTGGGTCCAGACAGGTTTTTTTAGTAACTAGTGATACTTTAAATAATGTCATCTACTTTATTTCCCTCAGGAGACAGTCTCTTCCATCTTGCAAATCTGATTAGATTTGAATCGAAGCCTTGAAATTCACTTATCTGCTCTTTCCCAATCAAGCAGCTGCAGGCTGGTGGTGGAAGGTTCAACCAGTAGCAAAGCTGAGCACTTGTCTCAGAGACACACACGTGCGGAGGACACAGGGACACACATGCAGAGGACACTGACACGGCCGGTCACAAAGACTGCCAGACAAGGTGCTGCCTTCAACCGCACCCCCACGCACAAGGCTTACATAAATCACAAGCACAGACAGCCAAGTCTTCTCTTCTTCAGCTGGGAGAGACTGAAGGTCACTAGCACAGGCACACCCATGGCGCTCACCAGGTTCACAGGCTCACGGACATTCACAGATGTACCAGCAAGGCCCCTCTGTCCACCCAGCACCCCTGCCCTCATGCCAGCCCCTCTCACCCACCCCACAGGTCCCTGGCTCACCATCTGGACCAGCTCAGTGCTCGCTGCAAACACGCGACACTGACACACTCCTCCCACAGGCACCCATGAATACCCCAAATCCTCACGTTGCTCTCCTTTCCTGTTTACAAAAGGGAAATTTGTAGTTACAAAGTTCAGGTAGGCCGTCTCCAAAGCTGTGCCTAGGGTTTTTTAATGGCCCATCAGCTAGTGTCTGGAGACTTTTGATCTTTGGCATTGTCTCTGTTATCCTTTGCCTACCAGGTTTGTGAAACTGTACATTTTTGTTTATCATTTCCCCTTTTACATTTAACTGGTTTTCCTTGACTGGATAACTTCAATGAGTCAGATGCTCTCACCTTCCATGTACCCTTATAGTACAGCTCATTCCTAGGGTGACTTGTGAGTTCTGGACCGGGAACGAGCCCAGCAGTGCTCAGCAGGGCCACATGCCCCAGGTCTCCTCTTTTTCTTAGGTTGGACTCAACTCTGATCGTGATATGGCCTCCTCTCACAGCTTTGGTATTTGACCCTTGAGACCGGTAATGACCATTGCACCAAAGGACATGGGGTGTGTTCCCTTAAGCATGCTCACCAGCTTCCTGCTCCCTCTTCCCCTGTGATGGCTCTGCATGCGATTAGAAACCTGGATGCCTGAAACCACATGGCAAGGCTAAGCTTACACCATGGAAATCTGGCAAGAAGCTCTCACAGTGGGGCCCGGCCAGGGAAAGGATTTTGAGTTCATCAGCGAAGAAGCCATTAGGATCACTAGTAACGAACATCATTATTGTTGTAAGTAAAATAAAATTATCACCACTTTTTTATTGTTCATTTGTATTTTTGCATAATGATACTAGATTTAAAAATTGGCTGTTTTGCAACGAGCCTAAGAAGATTAGCATAGTTATCTAGAGAGGCTTACAGATACTGTTTTGTTTCAGCTCTTCAGCAATGATAAATTTTAACTATTTGCAAGTGGTGGCACTCAATCTTCTTGTGTAGTACAGTTTCATTAATAAAGGCTAGTATTTCAGACTCAGACTTGTCAGAAATTCTGAAGACAAAGCTCAGCTCTATCACAGCCATTAATGTTGCATTGGGCAACCCTCTGAGATGGCTTTTAGTAAAATCTTTAGGTGTCACTACATACTTTTAGGATTACTCCCAACTGCCAATTTTAAAGGTTAAAGGAACTTCATTTTAATTTTAAGGGGGTTTGACAAAGGCTTAATTTTTACTCACTGCTTCAATTTAAAACAACAGTCCTCATTCATCTCTCTTTATAGATGTTTCTGTTAACATTTTATGGCACTTAGCAGAAAAAGTATGTACATTCTGATTTTTATTTTTCTTAAGCTTAGTTATATTTCTCTGTCAATTATTACATTTCAATATTGCTTTTGTAAGCACTTTAAAAAAATCTGGCTTGTCCATCATCTTTTCTTTCTGCCTTCGTTTGCTGAACTGCTGTGCTTGTTTGCTTTTTCTGAAACGGAACACATGCTTCAAGCTGTTGCCACAAAAGACAGAGGAAGTGCAAACCATGTTCCACTTTGTGAGCACTGTAAATCAAAACCTTTTTAACCTGCTGTTGAGCTTCCAAGCTATGCAATTAAATTTTAAAAATGTTACATACATTGTATATTATATATCCAGTTTGGGTTTTTGTTTTGTTTTGTTTTGTTTTTAATTTATTCCTTCTGTAGTTAAATAACAGTTGAGAAAGATTGGGAAGCTGCAGATTGCCTTGAGTTCTTAGGTCATTCTCACAAAGGCTTCAAAGTTACTGTGGATATCTGGACCTGTAAATCTCGGCTGTTCTTGCAGAATGCTTGTAATCTTTCAATTTAAACTTTCAAAGTAGTATTTTGTTTTAAGCATCCTTCTAAACTCTTTATCAAGATGTTTTGTAGTTTCACTGGGGAACCCAGCGTAGTGTCAACAAGCACCACCTGTTATCATAGTGTTAGCGCTGCTAACTATAAAAAGATCACAAAAACTTTTAAAAGTTCAACATTCTCCAGATTTGTTAGGTTAAGTTAGAATAGAGAAGAATAACTGTTCTCTTTCTTTTTGTTAGGGATTGCCAAATCCAGTAGCCTGACAGAAGTGAGGTTGCCACAGCTCCATGTCCCCAGGCACAGCCAGTAGCAAGGCTGAACATGTATTCCCAACAGGCACTGATGCAGACTTGCACACAATACATAAGTACACACAGAAAGGCTAGACTCACACAAAACCAGAAACATTCAGCGCTCACAGAAACACAAACATCATCAGTGACTTCACAGCATTCCCCTCTCTGGTCAAAACCAGTGAAAATCCATGAATGGAAAGTATATACATTGCCTCATGCACCAACATGTATAACAATACACTGTTTTCAGTAGCTAGCCCAGACTCATGACCTTACCAGTAGCCGACCACCCTGCCCCATGGTCTCTCCAGTATCCAGCTTGGGCCTCCTGGTAGCCCCAGTAGATGTTGCACAGATCCTCTGCTTTCTACAGTATCTGGCTCAGATGTATACAGCTCCAATATTTGGCTCCCAAACGTTTTACCCTACTCCCCAGCTAGCCCTATGTGATGTTTGTCATCAATCACAGGCACTCCCTCAACGATCACACACCCCAGTCTCACCGGGTGCTGCACCCTGGGTGCCCAGGTCCCTGAGACCTGAGTCCACCCAGCACCCACAGGTTCTTGTGACCTGATCCCCCTCCAGTGGCTGCACTCTGACCCCCCTACACACACGCGCACACGCACACATGCACACGGAGTCCCTCATCCAGGAAAACAGGTAGAAATGGAGTTTAATGCGAAGCCAGGACCAATTGCAGGCACCAAGTGCAGGGTAGACGAGACAAGGGTACTGATATGTTGACTTTACACCTAACAACCCCCTGTTATGTCCTGTTCCCTCTATTTTCCCATATTTGTTCCTCCTCAGTGAACCTGGATCTTTCCCTTTCCTCGCCTTTGGTTCCTGCCTAAACATACCATAAGTTTTGGTATGAGCAGGCAGGAACCTCATGAAGTTCAACAAAGGGAAATGCAAAGTGCTCACCTGAGAAGCAAAAATCTCAGGCACCAGTACATATTTAGGGCTGACGAGATGGAAAGCAACTTTACAGAAAAGGACCCTGGCATCCTGGTGGACCCCAAGTAAACCATGAACCAGCAATGCAGCCTCATGTCAAAGAAGGCCAAAACATCCTGGGCTGCATTAGGAGGAGTGTTGCCAGCAGGTCAAGGGGAGATGATCCTTCACTTCTGCTGAGCACTAGTGAGGCCACACCTGAAATGTGGGTCCAGTTGTGGACTGCTCTGTACGAGAGAGACATGGCCATACTGGAGTGAGTCCAGCAAAAGGCCACAAAGATGATTAAGGAGCTGGAATATCTCTTATAGAAAGGAGATGCTGAGAGAGCTGGGACTGTTCAACCCAGAGACGTGGAGATTCAGAGAGGATCTTATCAATCTGTGTGAATACTTGATAGGAGGGAATGAAGAGGAGCCAGACTCTTCTCAGTAGTGTCTGTTGACAGCACAAGAGGCAATGGGCACAAATTTTAAAAATGCATACTCCATCTGCACACAAGGAAACATTTCTTTACCGTGAGAGTGGTCAACACTGAAATCAGCTGCCCAGAGAGGTTGTAGACTCTTTCTTCATGGAGATATTCAAAACCCAGCTGGACATGGTCGCAGGCAACCTTTTCCAGCTGACCTATCATGAGCAGGGTGTTGAACTAGATCTGAAGAAGTCTTTTTCCACCTAAATAATTCCGTGATTCTGTGAGATGAGTCTTTATTCACAAAACTTAACAGTTTTAAATAAAAATGTCCAGTTCCTTAATGCAGAAAATTACTACAGACCTCAGAATTCCCTTTTCATAATCCAGGGAACATATTAGCAATTTTAAATATTGTGGTGCTTACATAATGCAGGCCTGTTCCTTTTACAGTATTGCCGAGATGTACAAATCAGTGTATTTTAGACTTTCAGTTTAGTACATAGTTCTCTTGGAGTCTACAGTCTCTGTTGTGGATTTGGATTTGTATGTACGTACATCTTTTAGGAAAAGAATACATGGTTGAAATGGAGCAAAAATAAGAAAAGGTGACAGGTTACTTTCAAGAATTGTAACTTTATCTGACATCCATCTAGAATCACCGAAGCTGGAAAGAAAGAGCAAGCAGGGACACAAAGGACCGAAGAAGGGGAAATGCTTACTTAACTACATCAGCCCAGCAACATCACAAGAATACTCTAAGCTGCCATTCATGAGGCCCCTCTATTTCTTACTTTCCTCACAAAGGTAATAATTTCCTGTGGCATGAACTAGTAATAGTTTTATATTCATTTTCAATGCATTTACTCACCTTCTCTGAACACTATGTCCTCTCATTCCCACATATTGTTCACCCACTTGTTTTGCAGGAATTGCACTCCTCACTACCAGAGCAGAGTTATGTGAAGGAACCATCTTCCTCTTCTGCTCCTCATCATGGGATGGCTATCTTAGTTAAAGTCTAGCTTTCAGTAGTCTGATAATGCTACCAGGTTTGGTTTTCAATTGTGGTGGAACAGTTGCAAGCTATCAAGATAGACCAATCTTAAAAGCTATTATTCTGTCACCTGGGTATTATTACACCCTTCATTGAAATATAAGAACTGGCCTTACACTTAATGTAGTCTTAGCATATATACTGCTGAGTGTATTGCAGTATGAAGTAAACAAGTTAAGCTGAAGATGCTATCTTCAGTTACCTTCTATAAGGCTATAAGCTGCCACTGATAGAGAAGTAGTTCACGCAAAATATTGATAAAAATCCAGACTATTACAACTTCTGTTATATCATTAACAAATTTCAACTGATTCATAAGCAAACTTTTTTCTTTTGTAATCAATTTAATTCAGTATGAACTCTGCACCATAATCTGCTTGGTGGAATCATGATAAATGCATAACCACAATACATTAGTAGAAATGTTTCAGCCTAATGGATGTATAATCCATGAACCAAATATCTTTGAGATATCATGGTCTTGGAAAAGTTAAATATTAATGGTACCAAGGGAGCTATTATGATCTAGTTTGCTAAAAAGAGCATTCAGATTAATCAGATTCAGGGCCATTCTACTGTAAAGAGTGACTTATACTTGAGCTAATATGATAGTTGAACTCCCTTCACATAAAGTTAATTTGGAATATTGTGGAGGTGTATTAAAGGAGACTTTAGGCATATAAGCATAGTGGGCACGGTTACATACTTTGTATTTTTTAGTTAAAAACACATGTGATAGGGGGATGAAATCCGAGTATGAGCCATTTATAATTTAATTCAATTACTATTTTGACTTTTATTTTATTATTTTTCTTACTGCTTTAAACTATGATTTGGGAAGTACTTAACATTTTGTCAGTGAGGCAACATTTTATAAATACCACTGTAGATTAAAAATTCATATAATGCATTTAATAACTAATTGGCAAACAGTCTAAGATAGGCTTTGTATAAAACCCCTTGCATTACATCAACTGTGCAAGAGGCTGATTTCTGGAAAAGGGCTATAAAACCCTGCAATTATAATCAGGTTATGAATGATGTTCTCACTTAATTACAAATCCTGATTAGGGTCTTCTATGCTAGGTTCTCTTTAATATTAAGATTAAATAATGAGCTCCATAAAAGCTATCCAGTTTGCCTGACCTTTATATAACACTGGGTCAGATATCAGCGTATTGTAACTATGCCATTTATGCATCTGTTAGCTCAATCTATGTGTTGGCTGTATTTGGATTCCATTAATACATCTGCTGCCAGAAAACAGTCTAATAAAATCAGAGATGGTCAGAGACTGACAAAAAAGGCTATTTTCTTAGTCTTGTGACCTAGAAAATCCTAAGCGAAGGCCACTAAGTAAATTAGGATATTTTCAGATATATGCCTAGGATGTCTAGTCAAAGTCAGAGATGCTTGAATGTAACACCAAGTAAGGAGGTAATGCAGAGAAATATAATTATTCATCTACAACAATCCTCCTTATAATTAAAGCCTATTTTTAGTCTTCTGAAACTCATTGGTTTAATTTCAAGATTCATAAATTTATACATTTTATGAAACTAAAGGAGTTAATACCATAATCTGTCTGAAAAAATATAGCTGAGTACGAGCATTCATAGAATAATAAAAGAAAAAAAAAAAAGTTGGAAAAAAGGCATATACTCTAGTTGTGTTGTTTTTCACAACCATTTCAACGATAAAACTTAGCTTGCAAAAATTAATTGCCGGGTCACAGGCAGGTAAGTACTGGCAACAAAGTTTAAAACAAGCTCACATGAGATCTGACTGAGAAGTGGTAGTATTTCCTAACATAGAAATATTAGTGACACTGAGTATCAGGCACAATTCTGCAGAAAATGTAACGCTTTTTAGGTCCAAAATAAGCTGCAGTGGTCCAACCTGAATGTCAAATTGTTATTTTCAAATGCTACTGCCAGATTTTCTGGGGATTGAGATTAAGGTTGTTCTTGCTCATTTTCTTGAGATTCTCTGGTCTTGGTTTCTTTCTATATCAGAAAGAAGCAGTAATTAAGAACTCTGTTTGGGAAGTCTGTCTAGCAAAGAGGAATGGCAACACAGCCACTGAGCTGCATTTCCTGTCGAGTGTCATACAAATATGTTCAAAACTGCCACAGTTCTTTTTTGCCTGTTTGTTTTCAGCAAAAATTGAAGTATTCTATTTAAATGTGTTCAGTGTTTTCAATAAAAAAATATAATTATGCTTTTTTTACTGATAGCTGGAATTTTAAAAACAAAAATCAAATAAACTCATTTGATTAAGAGCTATAAGCCAGTCATAGCATTAAAAACTTCATGTTAAAAGAATGGTATTCTCAAGGTCCTATTGCAGAAAGTGAGATAAACCAAGTAATTCTCTTACTATACCTAGCAGTAGACAGAAAATGGCCCAAAACACAAACTGCCAAATAGTACTTGTAAAAAAACAGCATTTATGATAGCAAGACTGGCAATAGAAAACATAAAACTGTTTTTCCCATTGATTTAATGTTGGTTCAAAACCACTAAAATATGAAAAATTAAAGTGACATCATGACAGCCTGTTCCAGACCTTTGCTTAGGCACAGAATATTCACTGTAACTAAACCTTTTATTTCAAAGCATGTTTGTGGTTGTAAAAGTTTGCAGTGTCTATTGCAATTTTAGCCTGTAGTTCTCAAGATTTATTACCAGATTTTATGTCTTAGCAGAGGTGTGTGCTGGAAATCTGATCCTGCTATAAAATTCAGGAAAAAAAAATAGTATTGTATAAACAGTCCTTGTACCTGACTGAATAGTAATGCTATTAATAAGTTAACTTCTGACGTCTTTACTCACTTTTGAGTCAGTCCTATTTCAAACTACTCTGCCATATTCCCTCAGTAAAAATTTTGCTTCATTAAAGAATTGAGATTTTGTCCTGTGTAATATACCTTGGCATGTATAAACTGACTTCTTCTGTTGACACTAGTGAGGTTCCTTTCAGGTCTTTCAATATGTTTATCCCACTGAAACCTACAGGAATAGTCAAACCAGTAAAATAACTCATTCTGGACATCCATGTCAAGCTGGTGATTCAGAGGGGACTTTGGGACTGGGTTCTATTTTGAAGAATCACCTGTTCTAAACATTATATTTGGGCTGGGACAAGCCTGCCTCTGGGACTTGCTTTCTTCCTTAACAGACTGCAGTCTGAAAATTCGGACTAGTTACCTATCTTCTAAACATCTACTGTTAGGTGAGATGACTCCTGCTTCTAAATGATGAACTGCTCCTCTCCAACCTCTTTTCTCCTAGGCCAGGTAACATGTGTTCTCCATTGAGAGTGCTGACTGCAGAGACTCTCATTTAGCACCCTCCCTGTACCCTTTCCACCTTATTCTCCCTAGAAAACTATGTGCTAACTCAGGACCCGTATTCAAGGGCTCTGTCGTGTTAAGAGTAAGGATGTGCTGTTTGCCTGTCAGAGCCCTCTCAGGGACTTTCACTGAAAGTTTCGCAAAGTAGCAAATACAGATAATTTATTAGAGCGACAGATATAACAAGTATGGAATTGCCGTTGATAAATGCACTTACTGCAACAGCGCTAACGTACTATGATAATGCTGGCCAAGTTTTCCAGGGTATTCTTTGCCAGGGGCGAAGGCTCAATTCTTACCAAAAAGGCATCCTTATCTTGGGTGGAGGAAGAGGGGCACAGCCCATTGACTGTCTCTTCTAGATCTTCAGCCTCTTTCTCCCAATTTTTACCCCTTATTCTCTTTTTATTCTCTAATTCTCTGTTTCCCTTCCCATGGGTTACGTATAGCATGATTTGAGCGGAGAGTTGAGTAACATAGTCATGTATGTATAGAATTAGATACGGGTGTTAACTAATATTAATTTCCTAGATAATTAAGCGAAAGTTTCACTCCAAGGCAGCGTAGCCTTCAGAGTTTTGTGCTGAAAAAATCTTTCTGCACTCTTTAGCCAAAACAGAGCTGTCTTGCCTCCACAAGGGCCCCTCTTTCAGCTGTTATCTCCCCTCACAAGGTTTCTAGAAGGGAGAAGCAGATACCAGCACTCTTACTCTTTTGCTGTTTTTTTTTTTGCCAGATGAACAAGTTGCTCAGCTCTTATCCTTGCTCTGTCCAGGGCATAATGACCTTACAAGCCTGGCATTCCTCCACAGGCTCCAACTCCTGAGTCCTTCTGTGAGATTAGGTTGTAAGCTAGTTCTCTTATAATAATTTTTTTGAAAACTTGCAATGTAATATTTTTTTAAAACTTGCAAAGTCCTGTTTCGAAATGGTGTTCTTAAACTTTATAATAGGTTTTAAGACCTTTTTTTGAAACTCTACCTGGCTCAGAAAAGCTTAGCCAAGCTTGGAGATATTCAACAGTTTAAGAAAATTTGCAGGTGGATTTAGCGCTTTAGATCAGCTTCAGGGCTACTAGTGTCACGTGTGCAACTTACAGGAAAGAGCAATGGCAAAGATGCCACTATACAGAAGAGGTCTGCTAATATCACAAAGACCCTTTCTGGCTCTCAGCACAGCTCTAATTCTAGATAGAATTAGTTTTGCATCCATGTGGCCTGTGATCAAGATAGCAGAAAAGGAAAGGAAAGCCACATGTAACTTAGCTGGCTCTGGTGTATCTGTGCAGATGAAACCTATTTACCAGAAGTAAACCTAAAGAAAAATACTTCTGCAAAGAAATAATTTATTTGGGATGGTTTTTGCTCATTTTTGCCCCCTGTTGCTTATGAAGTTTTCTCCTCTGTGCTATACAATTTACCTATCACAGAGTCAACATGCATACAATGTTGAATGACTTTGCACTTATACATGTGTTCCCATCCTCCTCTTACTGCTCGTGTGTAGACCATGTGGCATATCCTGAGTAGGTCAGTCCAGTCACTCAGAGGTATGAACCTCTTCTCAAAAACGAGGTGAAGCAGGGAGAGAGACCCCTGTATTCAGGTGACAGCAGTCTTCAAGCCATCTCCGTTCTGCTGACAAGTGAAGATGATGAGGAATAAGAACTCCTATGGATCACAATATTATCATAACATCTTGCCAGATGACTGAAAGTACAAAAAGATCCTTCAAACTCCGAAGGGGTCAACATTCTTTATGAGTGAATTGATGAAGTAGGTGCCTTACCGTGATAGAAACATGGGGTGAACTTTGAGCACAAACTGACTAAGATATCTAGATAAATCCGGGAAAAGCTAAATGTTATGATGCTGAAACTCTTATATGTTTTCAAGATTGCAAATAAGATGCAACAGAGTCTTTATAATTAGCAATCACAGTGGCACAAGAATCAAGTACCAAAACAGAAGAATGACTATTTGTTTTAAAACAACCTTGCTTAATCATCCTATGATCGCTTAAAGAGTGATGAGACCTTTTAGAAAATCATTAGCAGTGGAGTCTTGGCCAGCACCTTAATTAGACTTTCTATGAACTTGGGAATTTCAGTAAAGGTGACATTTGCATCAAAGCATTTTCCCTTTTGTTTTTCAATGTATGATCATTTAAAAGAATATAGATCCTTTATGCTGGCATTAAGAGCTTTTCATTCTTCTCCAAGTTCCAGGTACCATTCATGCAAATTAATTCATACAGCCATTAAAAAGCTCATTAATCTCTTTAATATCTGAGAGCATAGTAACTTAAGGATTTTTACTTTTTGCTATGTTACATGATCTTGCCAGTTGTCTTGCTATTAACCTACTAGTTTTGTGATTGCATTGAGGTAAAGCCAATTGTTCCAGTGAGAAAGGCAAGGGTAAAACAGATAAGTTAAATAATTTCCTTCTTAAGTTATTGATCTTTAATTTGAGGTCTACTTAAGTTACAACATTCTTTTTTCCTTCTTACTGTAAATTACATTCCTGTCATTGCACTTCTGATGTAGGATCTTTATATAAAATAACAGGCTTATATGAAAGGAGTTTACTTTTAAAAAGAAATTCCAGGCATAAGAATAGAATGGAAATGTATTTCCTTTTTCTTATGTTTTGATGGAAATAAATTGTTATTTTGATGAGAATTATCAGGGTGAAAAGTAAAAAAAAAAATCTGTTAGGCATAGAGTACATCAGGAAAGAAAAGCCAGACACAGAAAGCATCAAAAAGAAAATTTTCAAAGGGGTTAATCATCTTAGATTTCTCCTCTGCCTTGTCTTTGTCTAACACGTTAATAAGAGTAACGCAGCACTCCATGTATGCGAACAGCACAGCTCTGTTGCACAGAACAGATTGCTAGTATCTCTGTAAAAAAGACCTCATATTTTTAAGTGCTTAAACACAGATTTAGGAACTTTTCATGGGCATAGATTTTTAAAAATATTGGTTCAAATAAAACATTGTTCTTTCCTGGTACATGACTGGCTGCATTCGCTAAGATATCATGGAGGCATTCTGATCATGAGTTCATAATACTGTTGAAGTTTTGTTCAGTACAGAGGAAAGCATTACCTGAAATACATGAAGAATGGTATAATGGCTTATACACATACTAAGTAGTGATATACTGCTTCAATATAGTGTAAAATGAGCTTGAAGTAACTACCTTTATTGTCACAGGAAGACTCATTTAAAACACCATCCCCTGCCCCTTTCTTAGTAGGTTTTGATAGATGAAGATTGCTTCTCAATGGTGTCTATATAAAAGGTACAGAAAATAAATTTAATATGATGATAAACCTCCTGACAGTGACCTATACACAGCATGCTTTCTCTGTCCTTAGGGCTGCTTAACAAGGCTATCAAACCCCTACGGTTTCCAGGAGGAGGCTGGTTCAATATTATCCAGACATACCAGTTTAACACAGAAATGATGAGTGATTCATAGTGCTACAGGACATCCCACTCAAATCAAGTATCAGGAAGGCAATGTGTCATTCACATGGTAAGGATAAAGCCAAAGTTGTTAAGAGGTTCACTTTGAAGTCACGAAGTTGTAGTACCTAAAACGGACCAAGAATGAATATTTGCTTTTTTATACTCCCTTCACCAATATGGTATTCCTGCATGAATGGAGTGATGGCATTTTATTCACAGTTACACTAACGTCACTAACAGTACAAGGCAGACAACAGTGAAGCATCAGCCTGCAAAACTAGCAGCCCAAGTAATTTCACATAGATTATCTTCTTTTTCTTTTTCTTTTTTTTTTTTTTTTTTGAGTGGAAGGTCTTGCATAATCCCATTATTGTCATGTTTGAATGCTTATCCTCAAAACCTTCCTTTTTGCTCCTAATCTCTACCTACCCTGCCCCTTCTCAAGAAAGATAAACACACATCCTCGATAATTTGGCAGCTTGAAGAATGGAGATACAGAGGCAGAGCAATTTGCCAAGGGTCAAATAGGATACCTGTGGTGGAGCAAAGAATCATATCCAGGTCTCCTTGGAGCCAGATTAATGAGGTAAACATTGGACTAGACACCTGCTCTACACATTATCCATTTTCCACAGAGAAGTTTCAGGCAACTTATTTTCAGTGCCAGAATCATTCTAGCATCAAAATACAAAGTCGTTCAGCACCAGCCGTCTTACTAGGATGCCTAATAATAATACAAATAAGTATACAGCAAAATGGATACAAATACATATTTATATAGCTATACATATATATACACACGTGTACACACACAGAAGATAAAGAAGATGTGTTTATTCAAAGAAAATACTGTTAAATAGAGAAGGAACTAATGCTTTTGAGACATTAATCCGAGTAAGGGTACACGTAAAATAAGATTTAGCCCCATAATATCAGGCCAGGAAATATTAATACATTCTGTGTATGTTGATTTAAATCTGTATGTAACTTGAATGAAAAAGAATGCTTGAGTTTTGTTTTGTTTTGTTTTTTAATAACCAGTGAATTTATTTATTCATGTAAGCGAAATCTCTCTGAAACGTAGAATAATTAAAAAAAAAAAATTGATTCTGAGCTCCAGAGTATATCAAGCTTTCAATAGGTAATTGCTTCCTCACCTTCCAACAACAATAAAAAGTTTTATGGCATATTTGATTAACTGAATGTGGCAGAGACAAACATTTTGATTTACAGTAATTCCGATGCTGTTAACGTGTTCAGCATAACAAAAAGGATTGCTCAAAGACAAGGGGAAAAAAAATTAAAAAGCAATAAATCAGAAAAGAAAATAAAGGTAAAATTCTATATGTAGTAAAGGTCTCCCATGAAAAGTTGCCTAAGCCACTAAGGCCAGTGTCATGTCTGATTAAATAAATGGGTAGTAGTTTTTAAGGTTTCTTTTCCAAATAATAATCAGATTGCAGTAAGACTGTTACCTAACTAAGTCCTCCAGGTTTTCTTAATCATAGCCTTAAAATCTGATGCAGAGTCCCTTGAAACCAATAAAAAGAAGACAACTGATTTCTTTGGGTTATAGATC
This sequence comes from Leptosomus discolor, assembly GCF_034619465.1. NCBI lineage: Eukaryota > Metazoa > Chordata > Aves > Leptosomiformes > Leptosomidae > Leptosomus > Leptosomus discolor. Next base: position 73,382,053 of record NC_141392.1, on the reverse strand, counting down.
TCGGTCAGGATCTTAATGCTAACAGTGATTCCATTCCACTGTTGCTATCTGTTTGCTATTGGTAATTTACGTGCATGTTGACACAGATTTTTGGACTTTTCACAACCCATTGAAATATCTGTAGCATGACAGATAGACTTCCGAAGAAATTAGGGGTGAATGTTAACTTTTTCATTGTCACCACGGCACTAACATTAAGCCCTTAAGACACATAGAGAAACAAAAGGAAAGTCGAACTTTCTCATCAGCTTTTTTCCCTGGAACAATTCAAGAGAGAAAAATGTCACCACAGTTAATAGTGTAGAGTCTCTGAGTGGCCTGAAGCAAAAGCACCTGTCAAAATTGCAATCACAAAAAGGAAGGGTCACCAGAAGGACAAATGCTGTATATAGTTGTATAACAGTTCTCTGAAAATCAAGTTCAAATATGCTGTAGTTCTACTATTATACAAATAAATCCAAGGATTATTTTTTTAATTGAAAATCATTACACACTACTGAATGTCTGGTTGCAGTATTGGATTTGTGATTGAGTTTGAGCTAAAGTGAAGAAAAAATGCTCATGCAATTTTAAACTCCCGTGGCAAGGAATTAGATTATTTTCCTACATTTTAATTCCAACTTACCTAATGGATTTAGTGTCCTCTATTGTGAAATTAGAAAACCAAGGAAGGAATTTGCTTTCAGCCATAAGAGAAGAATGTAGAACAGAAAGCTTCTTCTCCACAAAAATTCCAAATTCCACCTTGACTACTTGTGAATAAAGGATTTTACTAAATGGAAAAAGTTGGTTTATCATAGCACTGGAGGGAAACTATGCAATTTTCATTTCCTTCCCTCAGCCAGGACTCAGCACTCACAGAAACATAAACAGCACCAACTGCTTCATTCTATTCCTCTCTCTGACTGATCAGGATTAACGGGAAAGATATGTATATTTCTACAGAGAGATGTAAAATGTGGATTCCTGCTATAGCCGGGCTCAGACAGTCTGTGCAGTAGCTGCCCCTGGATCCCAGTCATCCTGATAGGTGTCACACCTGAACACCAGGGCTGAGGCTCTCCTGGGACAGCCCTGGGAGAGGACCCAACAGGACATCCTTCCTCTGAGTCCTTAACATCTCTGGGGCAAACGGACCAGGAGACAAGGAGACCTGTCACAAACGGGCTCGCTTGAGGCAAGGATCCCAGCTCTTCCTCAGACTCTGTATATCTGTTAGCTGATGAAGAACTGAAGAAAGGAACACCTGTGTGAAGTAGTTCTGCTGCTTTCTTTTTCTCTTCCAGGGAAATTTTTGAGATATATTTGATTGAAGTAGTGGGTCAATTAGAAGCCAACTGATGTGACAATATCTTTGGAAGACTCTCAGGACCTGACTGGTTAAGGACTAATGTGATGTTTCTTCTTTGCTTCTGTCATTTATAGACATAAACTGAGAAAGTTTTCACAGGTGTTTATTCCAAACATTAATCTACCTTTGAAGTATTTAAATACCAACTTCAGTGATTGATCTAAAATAATTTTCTTTTATGGGAAATACTATTTCATGTAAAATAAATTAATAACTGGACCAATTCAATGCAAGATAAACAAAGTAATAGCCATATAATAAAAGGTTAGAATGTGACAGAAAGAATTTACACATAAAAGTAAACTCTATAGTGAATTTTTTCAGTAAAGACTAAATCTGCTTTGCTGTGTGAGGCCATTTAACCCACCGCTCCAAAGCAGTCTGAGAGGCTGTTGCTCCCCTTCCCTGGGAGTCTGGCCACCCATGCCCACAGCCAGCTCTGCTGCTGTGTCACTGATGGGTCTGGCTGCTGGGAAGGAGTTGGCAGGGAGAGATCTACCAGCAGCCCCGCTGGGCTCCCCCGTCACTCAGGGGCTGCAATTCAGCCCCAGCCCTCACACTTGGTCCTTGCCTGAGCTGCACTGCAGGCACCCTGGTGCCTGGCCTTATACCCCTGATCCCAGTCATCCTGACCCATCCTGACCCAGACCATAGTGACCTAGGGACACAACTTCCCAGCTTGACCGGAGATCTGCCTTGGCACCATGGACTTGTCTCATAATCTGGATTCTTGGGTGGCCCCAGTTAGTATCTGCAGACCTGCCCTGCTCCCCTGGCTCGGTCACTTACCTCGTTGGACTGCTCCCATATCGGTGAAGTCACTGCCCTGCTGGCCTTGTTATCCCACCTTTGCTGTAGCGCTAAGCCTTGTGCTCACGATGCAAGGCCAGATTAGTTGCCAAAAAATTAAAATGATGGCCTCAGAATTTTCTTTTGCTTAGAGTTTATATGCAATCTTAACCATAACAGCTTTTTTAGGTAATAATATCTGATTACATTATATTCGCAACCTGCAGTTGCTCCTTTTCATGTCATTCTTTCTTTGCCTAGCAACCTATTAAATTATTTTTCTCCCCTATAATATCAGATAAAATAATTTCATTCCTGCATCATGTAAACTCCCTCCATAGCATACTTTGTTTGAGACACTCTTGTTACTAGAAAGTCTTAAAAGCTTTCTTTTCCCAATTAATCTTTTTATTTCTTGTCAAACTTCCTTCTTGCATAGACGATGTATGGAATAAATTTATATGCACAAAAGTTGCCAAGCTGAAAAAGCTGAATGTTCTCACAGTTCAGTGCTTTAATCTGAAATTCCATCTGAGAATGTATTACTAGATTATTCAATAGAAGGTATAAGAAGGTGCAAGGATAGAAGCATATGCTCAATTTTGGCCTGGAAGTACTTATCTGGAAGTCAAGGGGATGGTCCTTAGTCTCCAAATTTAAAAACACGCGAAATTTTGTGTCAGAATCAAATTCATATACATATTTAAATTTAAGCACACAGATAGGTCTTGTCATGATTATTTGGCTGGTAGTACACAGCTGACTATCAAAATGGATGACAGAGATCAAGCAGTATGAAACAAAAATTGTTTCCACTGAAATTTTTTCCATCTATATATTTCAACCGTAATATGAGAGGCTATTTGTATTACAAGCGCTTTATGATATTAAAATTAAAATATTCAGTTTCACAATTCATTTATCCTTAGTCATACAATGATAAACTTCACCACTATCCAGATGAACAAATCAGTGCTAATAAGAACAGCAATCCCAATCCAGCTCATTGGCCTCAAATACAACGTGCACAGACAGTTAACACATCTGATTTAAGAGAAAGTACTTTCTAAAGGGTAACAGGTGTAGATTACATGACACCACTACAAATGGTACATGTGCTAATGCTATAAAACAGCAGTTGCAAAGATTATGTTTCTTTATAAATACTCCGACTATGCAGACCTTAGAGAAGAAATTAGAATAACTTAACAATGAAATTCATAGATAGGAGTGGTGGGGTCCAAGTGTAAGAGGGAACATCAACCTCTTCTAACCAAATGCACCAGACGCTTTTGGCCACAGTTGTTACCTCCAGTGCCAGGAAGCCTGTGATCTAATAACACCCAGTTGTTGCATTGTGTCACATTGGCAAGCACATCGTATAGTTACAGGTGCCAATTCTGATTGTTTTGTCCAGTCTCTGGCATCCAAGCAAGATTAACTCTAGTTTCTCTGTATTGCAGAGGAATTAAATATTTCAGTGTAAAATAACATTCTCATGCTCTCCCAAGAAGACAAAGAGATAGAGACACTCTGTAACAACTCCAAATCTCCTTGTTAAAGAAATATTTATGCATTTAAAAGTCTCTATGCATCTGGTAGAATCCATGAATAGCAATAGACTGAAATAAATAAGTGCAGGCGGTTTGTCAACACCCCAAAAAGAAGACCAACGACTGCTATAGTAATGATGGGGTTTCTGTTCCATGAGTAGATCTAAAACTTGAAGAGGACAGAGTCCAAAAATTATAAAGAATGCACAAACCGTGGCAGTCTGACAGTCCTCTTTCAATACTTGAGATCAAACTACATGTCATATTTGAACCTGATACCAGAGGGAAGTTCAGAAGGGAGACTCCTTCTCCCTGTGGTGAGGCAATGACAAACATATCCAGTGCTATTGCCAGTGCATTCCCACTTCTTTCCTGCCAGTAGGGGTAGAGAAAATCTTTATCAACTACAGCACACAGACAGTTCCCGTGCTATGGCCTGACAGCATGCCAGACACCTTCTCGCAGAGTTATGGGTGAAGAAGGCAGTTCAATCCCTTTCAGTCCAGAGAAGTGAGAGCCCTGAGCCTCAGAACTTCTTTTAAAGTTGAATGTCACAGAGCAGGTGCACAAGGACTAGACCCCCAGGTGACAGCTCCTCTATGCCTGTAAATCTAACTGCAGTATCCAACTGACCCCTTTTCTCCCTTGCCACTGTGAACAGTGGCTGATTGAAAGTGACTGAAAGCAACCACTTTAGAGCAAAGTGCTTTGTAGCAATTTACCCAAAAATGTGTAACTTCCACAGAGAATCAAGTAAAATATAGGCTATTTGTATCTTTTCCTTCTCCTACTCTTTCCTTGCACGCTCAGTAATTCCCATTCAGCCCACTTACATCCAACTTTTGGCTGAGAGAGGCAGACCGCTTTGCTACTTCTTCCAAACACTCCCCTCCAGGTGCTCTTGTTAGTCCCTCCATTGTGTCCTCCCTTCTACCGGGAACTTTCTGAAGCAAGGGTTGGTCTTCTCTGTATATAGAGCTTTGGCTAAGTAAATGTGCAACTCTACCCTGCACCTTGAAAACAGCGTTTTCCAAGTTAACTCTCTAGCTGCTATAGTCTGTCTCCACATTTTGTACCAGTTTCTTATCTCATTATAATTTCATTTTCTGTTTGCTCTCCTTTCAATGGTGTCCTCTGAATTCAATGCCAGTAGGAAGGATAGTATTAAACATGTAAACTATGTTGCTTTTAATAGTAATTTAAAAGAAAAAATCCTGATTTTACAACTATCATCTCCATGTTTATATTTATATTTTTTTGTGTAAGTCTGTGTTTCAATTATGTAAGTCTTCCTTAAACAGGTACTTCTTATGGAATACAATGGTGAGCTAAAACTAAAACAAATATGATTACCTCTGCTCTCAGGGACTGCTTTATGTCTAGCAGCTCACATCCCGATTAGGAACAAGATGTTCTTCAGAGGCTGAATCAGTCTTATGTTATGGTTTTTTCTTGAATTAATCTTTGTGTTATGGTTTTAAGATTCTGTTTCAGAACTCAGGGGAACATTTTTCCTTGTTTGTTATTTTTTTTTCTGACCACAGCCCAGGATGTTATCAGCAATACACTCTTCTATTGATTCTGGCTTTTCCATTCAACTATTGTCATTACTGAATTTCATGTAGTCCCTAATCTTCAGTCCATGTTGGGCTACTACACTTCTAACAGCAAAGAGGACACCAATAAGGGCAGGGCAGTACTCGACATCCCTAACCTGAAACGGACAGCTCCAGATTCCCATTTCTTCTTCCTCAGATCTACGGCTTCACTCAGTCAGAGCAGTCACCTCTGGCCTACCATAAAACTCCCCCTCATTTCACCCAGTGAGCTATACATCTCTTTCTCCTCATCAGCTCCCCAGATTCCTCATATCTCCAGTGTATTAATAAGCCCCTTATTCATACCTTTACTTTAAAAGCTTCTAAGTACCCTAAAGCTTATGACTCACGATATTAAAATATAGGGGTGGGATGGGTGTAATTATATATTTTATTTTAAAATTAAGTAAAAAAAATATACATATGTATGTTGAACCTCCTCTTTCTTCCTGCTGTTACTTTGTTCAGGTTCCGCTCCCCAGCATTTCACTTCTAACCTCTTGCTCATCACATTCCCCAGGATCCTGGCATTTGGTGTCAAGCTCCTAGTGACAGCTGAAGCCAAGCCCACACTCTTCCATGGCCTTTCTTGCAGAAACCAAATGCTTATGGCAGGGATATCAAGTAGACACTTCTTACGAGAAACCCACACAGGCAGGACTCCAGGATTTGAAAGAGACGATGTGTCCAAAAAAAAACCCACAAACTGATCTATGATAATTTTAAACTCATGCAAATTTAGAACATCTTAAAGGTCTCCAGATGCATCTATACTTCATCTTACATTAAAAACTCATATAGTTATGCGCTTTAAAACGTATTTCTTTGAAAATGATCTGTATTTTTTAGCAAAATCTTAGGTTTAGTTGTGGTTTCTTTGAGGTATTTTGTATCAGTACTAGAAGACAGGTTGATGAGCAATACTACTGGATACCTCTATGCAGTTATAAATTCCTCTGAGATCTTTGTCAATAACAGCTAACCCAGTTAGCTCTGTAATTTTTTTCCACACCATAAAAAGAATCTCTTTCCTTTCTCCTCTGGCATTTTTGATTATAAAACTCAATTTCTATTTAGCAGACACTATTAAGTCAGGGAGATTAGTCCAAAAAGTTACCTTTAAAAAAAAAAATAAGTACACTCAAAAATATTTTGTCCAAATCCATAGGCTTGTTAAGTGATTATAGCCAGAGTGGATTAGTGACTTGTAAATATAGTGACTCAGCTGTATTTCTTATTTCTCCACCACTCTGCATTATTGTCGCACTCCACTGTGACAGGGTCTCATCACACACATCGGGTTTAGTAAGTGAATCTTGTCAAGTGAGCTTCAGTCATGCCTAAGGCTCAGAGGCTTGTTGCAGTCAGCATTCCTTTGGACTGCTCTGTCAGCAGAAACTGGAAGAAAAGCTCAGTTATATTTTGATTCTGGGGCACTGACTACCTTGAAACACCAACTTGATGTTCAAATGCTGTACACTCAAAAAAGGAAATGTTAGGTTTGCTAGTTTGGCTTTCACCTTATATGTATCACTTTTGCTGTGACACTTCTTCTCAGAGGCACTTGAAAGGAAAAACCCTGTCACCAGGAAATATGTCACTCCCTGAACTGTTGCAGTAAGAAAACAAAAATAGTAGTACCTATTTTATTGTGCTAAATTACTTGCAGATCAACTTCAAAATAGAACTGTTTATCGCAGCATTTGACTAGACATTTCAGTAGAGGGATTGTATATTTGTTTTAAAGTGAACATACAGCTAGTAATGATTTTGGCAATTGAATACATGCAGGAACTTCTTGAAGAGTTTGAAAAATATTTTTGAATAGTTAAACATATATTACACTTACAGACCAGATTCTTTAAATGGAGTTGTATCTTTTATACCCTTCAGTAGCCAGAATTCCCTTCCGGACCAAGTCCTTCATTTCTGAAACCACAGAAGCTGCATGGCACATGTCAAGGTAACAGAGGAGTCCCACAACATGGAGAATTTATTCATTTCCTTTCTGTCTGCTCTCCAGTGGTTTATGTGCCTCAAAGCAAGCGGCAGAAGGACCTGAAATAAAAATAGCTTTCTGAAAACTTCACTTGCATTTCTGTGTGTAAATCTATGACACTGAATAGAGTCTGTCTCCAGATATTTACTCTTCTGTTTCTTGCACTTTTACATCAACAAATTTATTTGCATAAAAATTGGAACCTTCCTTTCTTTATAATTTAATATTGTCCTACTGCACATTCCTTGCTGCAATGTTCCTCTTCAAATATGACAAGTGTATGACAACACAAACAGAAGACCACCTTATTGAGAGGTAAGCAATGATCATTTATAGAAAAAATATTTGGCAGTAAGATTCTGTGTTGCATTTTCTACTGCTCTAATCAATGTTTGTACCCCTGTTGACTGAATTAGGACCAAATTTCAAGAGGTAGCACTAACACAAGGAGAAATGTAGGAGGCAGTTCTTTTTAAATCTTCCGAGTAAGATCTTTGCAAGACAAACTTTAGTTCTAACTGAATAATGCAGAGCAGTTGCAGGAAGTAAATTATAAATTAATAATCACAAGTCCTCATAGAGAAAACCTGATTCTCTCTGAGTTTCATGTGAACAGAAATAGCAACATGACCTACTTTGCTAGTCAAAACAGTGTGAATAACAAATACTCCCAGTGAACTCTTCATGGATGTCATATACTCTATGTATAAGTTTGTTGCCAGTCAGATTCTGAAAAGCTAATAATGATTTGCCTTTCTTGCAAGCAAACAAATGCAACACATACACACTCTCACACACACATTATATATATACTTGAATATGTGTGCGTATTCCAGAGATACCTCAGTATCTTACATATGTACTTGAATATGTGTGCATATAAATATGATGCTGTTGTGGTGTAAGCCCACCCAGCTGGCACTAAACATGACACGGCCACTCGCTCACTCCTACCCCACCCTCAGTGGGATGGCAAGAAGAAAATGTAACAAAAGGCTCAAGGGTCGAGACAAAGGACAGGGAGGGCTCACTCACCAGTTATGGTCACAGGCAAAACTCAGCTTGGAGAAACAACGTCAATTTGGTTTAAACACCACCACCACCAATTTACCGATCAAATCCGAGTAGGATAATAAGAAAAATAATCACATCTTAAAAACACCTTCCCCCCCCATCCCTCCCTTTTTCCCAGGCTCAGCTCTACTCCTGAATTCTTTACTAAATCCACACTAGCGGTGCAGGGGGACAGGGAATGGGGATTGCAGTCAGTTCATCACAAGTTTTTTCTGCCTCTCCTTCCTTCTCAGGAGGAGGATTTCTCACACTCTTCCCCGGCTCCAATGTGGCATACCTCCCACAAGAGAGAGTCCTCCACGAACTTCTCCAACATGGGTCCTCCACAGTCTGCAGGTGAACATCTGCTCCACCGTTATTCTCCATGGGCTGCAGGGGAACAGCCTGCCATCTCACCATGGACTGCAGGGGAATCTCCGCTCTGGCACACACACACCACACACCCCCCCCCTCCTTCTTCACTGACCTGGGTGTCCGCATGACTTTTTCTCCCACATCTCCCCTTACCTCCTCAGCTCCCAAACAAAGACTTGCCCAACAGGTTTTTCCCTCTTCAGAGAAACTTAGAACGGTTTGGGTTGGAAGGGACCTTAAAGATCATTTATTTCCAATCCCCCTGCCATGGGCAGGGACACCGTCCACTAGACCAGGTTGCTCAAAACCCCATCCAACCTGATCTTTCTTAAATATATTTATCGCAAAAGTGCTGATTGGCTCAGCCTTGGCCAGAGGCAGGTCCAAATTGGAGCTGGGGGATTTCTAGAAGCTTCTTACAGAAACCACCTCTGTAGCTCCTTCCCTACCACCAAAACCCTGCCAGACACAAACCCATCATACTTACTGGATTATAATTTAGCTATGGGAAAACCTAGACTTCACTGTAGCGTCTACTTCTCTGTCTGATGAAAACTGATATGAGTGTCCTGGTTTGAGCTAAAACAACTATCTCTGTTCAGTGATGTTCCTTTTCAGTTAAGTCTCTTCTAAGTAATCGCACTTTCTGAAATCAACAGCGTGTTTTTTGTTCGGACAGAGACTGTTTCTAATAGTGATAGTGCTTAATGTTTATAGTTAATACCAAGGAATGGTATGCAGAAAGGCTCTTGCTTATACTGGCTCCTGTAGCAACCAGAGTCACTGCTAAATCCTGTACCCCATGCTGAAGCGCCGTAACAGAAAAGGGTCATAATGAAGTAAAAAGTTCATCCCTGCATGGAGCGAACCAGACAGGTGACCCAAAACTGACCAACTAAGTATTCCATCCTGTATACATCATATTAAGTATAAAGCTGAGGGATCACAAGGGTTAAGGTCTCTTCTTCAATGGCCAACATCCAGGGAGGACTCCAGTTCTTCTATCTTCGATCCAGATATGTGCGTTGCTGAATCCATTTCCTGAATCCAGCTGTCTGCTACAGAGTCCAACCTGGGACTTTCTCAGTGCCAGCTCTGCAGCATCAGTGGTGAGGTATGGTCATCAGGAGGGCTGGGATTGGTATTGAGTTTGTATACATTTGTATATATTTCTTTTTTTTTTTTTTTGTATTTGTATTGTTATCTTTGCTTTCCTTATTGTTACTGTTTCATTAAGGCTGTTTTAGTTTTCTTTTCCAACCCGTGAGCCTCTCTCCCTTGTTCCTTCTCTCTTCCCCTTCTGAGAGGGGAGAGGGGTTAATAGAGAGCATCTGCCATTCAGTAGCAGCCAGCCCAGCCTCAACCCTTGACAGTGAGACGGACTGGCAGAGTGTGGTGAAGGCATTCAACATCATTTAATTCACTCCTTACAGGCAGTTCCACTGTGCTAGGAAAGCTTGGGCTGATTCAGCTGAAACTGTGGTCGGTTTCCAAATGATCTGGCATAAATTTCATTACAACCTCACATATACCTACTTGTGCTGTCCCCTGTCCTTGGCAGTCAAAGTATTCACAGGTGCCTTTTCCTTTTGCAGTCTCCTCTGTTGACCCCAGAGTCATATATAGCCCTTGACGAACTTAGCAGGTACCTTTCTCCTTCTTCTTTCCTGGTTTGGACCAGGAAAGCCCTGCCTGCTCCCTTTCAATGACCAAAACATGTTTTCACAGGCCTTGCTTGCACCCTCAGACTAGAGGCTATAAAGGGGTAGAAATTCCCGAAGGAAGCATAAATTGATTCAGGTAGCATTTTTGAAAAAGCAACACTAAAAGGCTGGCAAATATTTTCCTGGAAAATGTTCTTAGCCACACAGGAAAATAAGCCTCTGGCAAACAGTTAAAACTATTTCACTAGCACATAAAATTATATTAAGATCTGGTAGCTACACTTATGACTACGTAAGGAAATCATCTTTTTTTTTTTTGATAAGTAGTCAAGGTTTGCTGTTGTCCAGGAGGTGCATGCATTTGAATTTGAACACACTGAGAAATACACTAGTGACTACAAGGTTTTTTATTCTAGAAAATGAGTATCATATTAACGAAGTTAAATTAATATTTTGATATTTAGGGTTGCTTCCTCTCATTTTTTAATACTTGGAATGGATAATATGCGGGGAGACTAAGATATAGGTGCTAACACATTAGCCTGTTACAGTCACTGTTGTATTTATGTGTCAGCCTTTTCAATGTGGGCCCAGGCTCAGCTCCACACAAGCTTACTTATAGCTGCAACAAAAGTGTAACTGGTCTTTCATAACACTGTGCACAGAATCATTTTTAGATGTTGTGGTGTAGCTGAAGTGAGAAACATGCAATATTTCATGTCTTTCAGAAACAGTAGCAACATATGAATATATTGTCATTCGCTGATGTTTAAGCCTCATGCCTTAGACATGACCAAGATAAATAGACAGCACCATGTTAATCTTCAAAAAGAGCTTGTTCTTCATGTCATGAAAAATTCTTTCTTTCAAGTGATGGAGTTTACCCTGTAAATTAAATCTCTAAAGTAATGGAAGAAATAACCCATGACACTGGTGGGAGAAATTAAATTAGAGTCACTAATAGCAGGTCAGCACAGTCCAAGCAGAGGTAATAGAAGTGACCACATGAATGATAAGCAGGCCTTCACTAGGCAGAGAGATCTATCTCCCAGAGACTGTGACGAACATTCATCTGTGTGGCAAGCAATTCACCATTCAGGCACTAGTATGTTTATAGTGCAGCCTGACACTGGCGGAGCCAAAGCATGCCAGTCTTTCTCAGCAGGATGCTCTAATTCCCTAATGAAGATCATTAAGACAAGTAAAAATGTTTGACCCCAGTCTCTCTGCTAAATCAATCTGCCACTGCTCCAGATAATCTTTTTTACTTCATTTATTTATTTATTTATACGCAGAAATATTTTCTGAACAACCCCATTCCTCCCAATGCTGCCAAGTTACTGTAATTCTGCCCTGGAGCAGTAAAATACAAGCGGAAAAAGGTAGGAAAATATAAAGAACAAGTTCTATTTTGGAATTATAAAAGATCCAGTGTATGCTTTCTATAAAGACTTTTACTGCAATAGCCATTGGCAAAATATCAGGGTAAGATGTTAAGGTAAAATGGATTCATGCACATCATACAAAGCACCTCTGAAATTCAGGGCCTGATTTACTTCCTGATACCTAAGCATGATCACTGGTCTTTTAATGTAAACCTAATAATGTAATAAATAACATGTGTCCAGAGAAAATACAGGCTTCCTAAAATGTAAGGTCATATTCTACCATGTGTTTTTTCTGCACTGAAACAACCTATTAATACACATCACAATCGTTACCAAATATTTTCAGCAGGAATTAAGAATACAGACAGTAGAAGTAAGGGCAGTAGGATGACAAATATCAAAGTGCTTGGCAAAGTAAGTATGTGAGTAAATAAATAAATAAATTAACTTTACAGCATATAAGCCTCAGTTCAGATAATAAGAGGCTGAAAGAAGTGCTTGTTTACATTATCCACAGGATGTATGTGATCTTAACCTTTTAGTCATTATGTTAAAACAAACAGCATATTAAAATGGAAATTTCCCCAGAGTTACTGATTTGCAACGTGAAATAATGAACTTCATATCCCTCGGTTACTCACAGTACTTGTTTCCATTTAAATGGTGATTAGACTTACTCAGTACTAATGATCATTTGTCAGTATTATTACGTGGCTTAAAAATCCAGAGGTACCACTACAAGGATAAAATGCTACTAAAAAAGCCAGTCAACATTTTCTAGTGTTGCAGTAGACACTAGCACTCTGAGTTTGACATTTCCAAATAGCATCCTAGCACAAAAGTACTCCTTGAGCCAAGGCTCAGGCAGTCTTCAGAGGCAGAGCATTGATGTCTCCAGCTCTGCAACACCCTTCCTCAGTGATGAAAGCTTCCTCCTGTGGACACACTGCATGCCTCTGTGCATGGACATCTGTCCAGAACACGTTTTAAACTGGCATCGGGTCCGGACTCCACTGATGACAATGGGAGTCCTGAGGAAATCGTTAGCTGAAGATACACAAGCAAAATGAAAATATGGCATACTGAGGAGGGTAAGTGGTAAAAAAAAAAAAAGTATTAATTAATTAATTAAAGCGCTCTCAAAGCCTAACTTCTGCATTTTCCATAGACTTGATTTCAGAGCTTATTAACATACAAATTCTTTTAATTTTAAAAAGTTTTAACTATCACTTCTAGAAGCCATAAACTTCATATGTAGTTTATGTCCTTTTCTCAAATAAATACCCTGACAAAAGTATTGGACTCCAATACTTCCAAGAAGTCTAAAGAAAAGGTGTATCACAGATCTCTATGGTTCCTCAGAACTGACTCTTCAGAACTACAAAACTAATTGAAATAAAGCCCTGTTGTGTTTCCTTAGCTAAAATAAATGTTATCTTAACATTTGAAAAAGGAAGTCAGTAAGGCAGTTTTCCAAACTTCTACTCCCCTACTACTACAGCTAAGAAAACTTTCAGGGATGACCGACTGCAGACTGAGGAGCTGCAGAGCCTGTTTCTTCTGGAAAATTCTGGATGTCGGAACAGAAACAACATCAGTACAAGGGGAAAACTGACTACCCCAAATCATCTCAAATCTTTTAGGAGTGAATTTTCCAAAGGCAACTTTAACCTAACTGCACTCTGATTGAAATAAAGTTATCTGCAAAAAAATAATTTAAAAAAAAAAAAAGGCAAAAAAACCAAACCACACACTAAAATTGAGGCATCACTGAACATTTTGCAAAACATATTCTTATTGTGGAATTTGCACTGTTTCTTGAGCCTCTTAATGAATTTTAAGGCACTTTTAGATGGTCACTATCTCTCCATTAGAAATTATTCTATTTCCACTATGGTAGTGGTTAGTTGCTGGTTAATTTACCACTTACTCATCCTTTACACAGGGGCAGGAAAAGAGCCCAGATGTCAATACACAGTCATGTCAGATACAATTCATAGTCACACCAAAAAAGAGCCTGATATGTCCAGGCCCTGAGCCATCCCTGGGCCTGCCCACAGCCCATAGGGCTGTCAGCCACTGCCCCAGTGACACTGTGGCAGGGCTGGTCTCCAACTCCCCACAGCCCAGCCCAGCCTGACCATGGTTCCAAATTTGGTCCAAATTTGCTCCATGCTTCATCTCCTTCATCAGAGAAAGAAACTAAGTCTCACCCTTCTGTGAGCAAAACAAAAAGATAGGAAAACAGGCAGGTTATTCCCCCTGGGAAATCTATAGTAGAAGGCAGAAAGAACTTGGATCCCAGAGAGATTTCCTTAAGAAAATGGCACCAGAAATAAATATTTTTAACTATTTTAGTGGACGCAACATTCAGCACTTTAAATTGTCCTGGCAAATGGCTCCTTAAAGTTGCAGCCATTTCACAGTACTCCAGCTCATGGTCCTCGCCTGACAAGAGCCTGCGTGACAGCAGCCCATCAGCAAAACTGACAAATGTCAGAAGACTTTGGGTAATGCTCTGCAGGAGTCCATCAGAAACAGACATGTTGGTGGTCACAGACCAGAAAAAGGGATGAGTACTAATTTGTTTATACCTGCTACCTTTCTCAACATAAATTATAGTTATCTAGAAAGACAGGCTATGTACTCAGACTCCCACACACTTAGCTGGGCTTTTTACTAAACATAAATAATTTCAGGAGACAAATATTTGATCTCATTTATATTTACATTCCAATGTTAGTTTAATACTAAGCAAAGGTAAGGAGATAAACAAAAGAGGTGCTCTTCTGAGCTTCTGTTTCACTTGGGGTATGGAGTCAAAGCAGACTTGGTTCTAGTCCATAGTCACTTGGAGATTTGCGTGAAAGCCCTGTGGCTGAGCAAAGTATGCTGTAAGGATCATGTCCCTTTTTGCCTTGGGTGAAAAGTGTTTGCTGTCAAAATACCCCAAAACCCCAAGTCCTGTTCATTTCTGGAAAATAAAAATTTTGGTCACAAAGTGACCTGAGGGATGGTAAAGAAAAAATACACTAAATTCATTAAAACCGGTTGAAAAATCCTTCTCATGTCTCCATTTTCCCCTCTATCCAAACTTAAACCTAAAAAGTGAACAACAAGGGAAAAGATTCTGACACCCCTTACATCATATCTAGTTACTTGAGTTTATTTACACTTATACTGCCTTCAGATCAGACTCATTTTCAGTGAGACTTAAAAAGTCAGGCTAATTCAGTTCCCTATTCTTACAATTTTCAGCAAGCAGGATGCAAAAATGTGAGTTTTAGGGAAAGGAAATAACTGTGATTTAATTCATTAAGGTGTAAGTGATGCAATAAGGGACAGGGAAAACAAAATGAGTGGGCAGTTGGAATACAGAGTCCTAAAAGAGAACTTCCATACTTAAGCAGTGTGGAATATACAAAGATGCTACCCATGTTTTAGACCTTAAGATTTTACAGACAGCTTTAGCTGATCTAACTGTGAGTTGTGGAGCGAAGAAATGGTCTGGTTTATTTGTCCATCCTCAGGCATGGGTTCCCACTCCTCCTTTTGGGCTGCCTCTGGACAACATACCTTCAGGACACGTTCAGCAAATTCTCTGGTCTAATTTAAAAGGATTTTTTGGTCATTGTTTTCAGACCAGCAGGGAACCTGAATCACACGTGACAAGTACCATGAAGAGAAGACTCAAAGGTGGAAGCGTGTGGCCAGGATCACATAAGGCAGGATTCCCCTTTTCATATGGACATAGCCTTAGATCAGTATGTGTCAGACCATGAGTGTGCACCCTGAGCAGTGTGCCCTTTGTACAGCTCTGATGGATTTCTAAAATTTCCTCAAAGATCGATCCTCAGCACAGAGCAGAAGCTAATGGTGTTGTTGCTGGCTTGCACTAGACTAGAATCAGGCCCGTAGCCATACGCATGATTGTGTTTAGGTGCATGTGTATATATTTCTGTAGATCTTCATAATATGACACGCACGTTTGTGTAGGTTTGTAAATATGCCTATATGTATATGTACAGATCAGATACAAGATATACACAGACATTACACACTCTTGAAAGCCATCCTTCTACACTAACAGC
Organism: Leptosomus discolor; assembly: GCF_034619465.1. Classification (NCBI taxonomy): domain Eukaryota; kingdom Metazoa; phylum Chordata; class Aves; order Leptosomiformes; family Leptosomidae; genus Leptosomus; species Leptosomus discolor. Next base: position 73,366,192 of record NC_141392.1, on the reverse strand, counting down.
AGACTATTTCCAATATTACTTTGATTTGCAACACTTCTCTCACCTTCTAAAGACAATTAAGGAGGAAAGTTGCACATTAAGCAGTCCCATTATGAATTCATTTGCTAGGGTTTCTTATTAGCACAGAGGATGATGAATTAATTTTGTATTCAAGTAACGCTTATTTCTGCCTCCAATAAGAGCTCCCTCATAACGCACCATTAGTTAAATGTACCATCACAATAAAAATCTAACCAAAAAAAACCCTTCACATTACTTTAAATAATGAACTAACCAAAAAAAAAAAAAAAAGCCTTTATGTTACTTGAAATAATGAGCCCTCAGAGAAGCTGAATTAGCACTATAAATTAATAAATGTTGCATTATGTTAAGAATATATTCTTTAGGTAACTTTGGTTCACAAGAGCCACAGCCAAGCTCAAGTGTTCTGCCTCCCAATTTAATTGTATAAAAAAGATTTTAAAAAAGAAGAAAAAAAAAATCCTTCTGTAGGGCCCACATATACTCCCCCATGTACCCCAGAGGGATAAAATGAAAATCATAGATTCTAGCTTCGGTATTAAAAGAATAAATTCCAGCCACCTACCCGTGTGTCATTATCAAATTTTATTAGTACACACCTACTTGCATGCCAAAGACTTTAATAGAAATATTATGTAAGATAGCATTGAAGAACACTTGTAATATATCCAGACATTACTTCTCTTTTCTGCATAACAAACTGGACCTCTCTCTATCAGCTTTCTTCCTATCTGACAATCTGTATACAAATCACCCTCTTTTACCCTTTTAACTGGCACCTTCCTGTGAAGAAACTTTAATTCAGAGATATTAGTTTTACTATATAAACCTCCTCTAGTATATCAGAAATGTGACCCACAGTTCTTACTGTTTGTGCCAGCGGCATACACAAAATGCTGTAGAAGTTGAGGTATGTTTATCTTACTCATTAGTCAAACTCTATAATAGTGTGAAGGATATTTTTCTTATTCTTCTTGATACTTTTCTGATTTTCCTAAAATTTAAGATACATTCACTGAAATTTTTTGCTCAAATTTCAGACTCCATCAGTCTACAGGTTAGGCAGACAGGAACAGTGAATACTTGCCCTGACCCACAGTGATTTTGATAGATTTTTTTCAATCGTGGAAAAAAAAAATCAAGTTTAGCAAAAAGATTCAATAAGTTTATGGATTTTTAACTTGACACACACCTGCTCACCTACACACTGATGTAAAAATATGGTCCTGTAACTAACACTGGCAACACCAAGCACAGAACAGGACCCAGTCTGTAATCACAGACTACATCTATGCTAGTGAATTAAAAACACAAGTATGGGTTCCGTCCTGTAGTTTTCCGTACTGTTAAATGATTAGTGCAGTTCTGGCCTCAGTCAACCAGTACTCTCTTTAACAATGCCCAGGTTATTTCTAGAGTTAATCAGACTGGGAACCATTGCTAAGAAACCTGTCCACTATGGAAAGGGGCAGGAGAGTTTGGCCATGTGAATGCAGACTCTGCCAAGGCAGGCAGCCTCAGGGCCAGAGAACAATCTCTGGCTCATTTGATTTGTTTTTTGCATGCAAATGTAACTACAGAATTGCACCAGTAGTGTACACCTCCTAATAAACAGAATTGTTCAGGAATTTCCAGTGAAATAACTTTTTTTTTTTTTTTAGAAAGCTCTGGTTTATTAAAATTGAGACCTTTTGCAGGAATGATCATATTAGTTTCAGCAAAGATAGAATAGCTAATCAAAATTAGAGACAAGAATGACAGTACCAACCAGAAAAGTCAGCAGCTGATAGGATATTTAACTGGCATGTCAGATAATGAAGTTCAAGTCCCTGTTTTGAATCAGCTAGAACAAAGACTTGTGTTCTCTTCCTATTCAGCCTGCACAAGTATTTTAAACTAATAGCTACTCTGAGACAAAGATATTTTTTCATTCTCTATTTTTTACCTGGTACAGTTTAGGTTTCAATCCATGCAGAAGGGATTTTTTAACTATATTTCCCACTAAGTTTTAACCATAAATTATATCTCCATTTTTACCCATTCTCTTCTTTGACATGCACCAAACACCAATTCAAATATCTGTATGTTCTTTTATCAATACTTAGGGGTTAAGCACATAATTTTGATCTTTTATTTGATCATGCAATGGGATCTAAGTATAGCTCATAATCAGAAGTGACTGACAAGAATGGCATATAAAAAAAAAGGGAAAAAAGATGCCTAAAGGAAATACAAGCTATATCCAGTTTCATAAGGACATCAGTTAATAAATTTTAAGTTACAAAAGATGCACAAAAAAGGGTATGGTTCTGATCTCAGAGGGTACAAAAGGACTCTACGGGAGGTCATTCGTAAAATCTGTGAGGTATAGGCATGGATACTGTGCTCCAAAAAGACACCATTTCCATTGTCTTGGAGGCCAGGGAACAGGATGACTTCAGCAGTCCAGGTAGAGCCAATATTATATCACCGAGCAGACACAAAAATAGATAGCACAGTTGAAACGAAGCACATGATTCAGTGAAGTTGTAGAATGATTTGTACTACAATGTAGCTAACTTTCCCAAATTTATGATACAGCAAACAGTGCTGAAAAAGGTAAAATGCACAAGACAGATTGGACTGCAAAGTGTTATTATTGAAGCGCTAGCTTGCTTATTGTATTCTGTTAGACTCTGTTTACTACTAGAATTTATAGTCACCTAATTTTTCCTTGATTAGATGTAGGCTTTTATACTTATGCTGGCTCAATTGAATTGTATTGCCAGCAGTCATCATGCTATAGCTTTGTCCCAAAAAACCTAATGTCTTCAAACTCATTCTGGACTGACGATGTCTGTTGATAATCACAATAGCTCTTAGTCATACCTGTACAATTGCCTCATCCTTCTGGTGTATAGCAGATTTAAGTGGTTTCTTCAAAGTAGGTCATAGTTTCACAACACCTCAACCACCTCCAGTTTTCCTTGACAGTGTCAGGTAACTGCTCCACTTGCCAGTATATGAGGCCGTGAGATGCAATGAAGGCAGTCCTCTTTACTCCTTTCTTATTTTTTTCTTCTTTTTACTTTTTTCTTTTTTTGGCACAAAAGAAGCAGCTTACATCTATTCTTTTTGTTCTCATGGTTTCATGCTCTCAACAAAAAAAGAGACTGAATTTAATGCTTCTGTACTAGAAGATTTAACGTGCTTTTCAGCCTGTCACTGAACTGATGAAAGGCAGCACAACTACACACTTTTCCCAACTGAGCTCAGATAGATTTGTTCACTAGAGCTCAAGTCTCCTGCCAACAACTCACTGCAGTTTCAAATTATTCTTCTTCCATATTCAATCTCTATGTGTGGATCAGCCCATGCCCCTTCTTCCAGGATGTAAATTTTCCAGTTTTAAAGATTTAATAGCAGGGTTGCAGCAGTGAAAACTGTGTTTGGGGCACACCTCCCTTCCCACCCCACAGTTGGTAGAGGTCTGCTGCTCAGCTGTAAAGTTCAACTCTCCAAAACCTTGTGAATCAGCTTCCCTGTGTGACAAACTTCAAGAAAGATTTAAATGAGGTAGTGCAGATTCTTCAAAATGAATACAATAATTGGAGGGAAGATCAAGTTTTGCATTGTCCTTGTAATACATCAACTCTTTCAGTGGATTGTTTGGCTTTGATATTAATTCACAAATGGTACAAAAGTTACAATCTGTGGAAAGGCACAAATAAAATTCTTAAAATAAACAAAACAAGTTCTCTTTTGAGAATCCTAACAGCTTCTCCCAGCCTTAAAAATGTCCTGTTCATGCCATGATGCAAACCTCATTTTCTGTCCCTTTCATTTCAAACCATCCCATCATGGTTTCCACTGTGAAATTCAAAAATACTGGGTTTCTCTCCCAGTCTTGGCTTATGTCCTCTATTCCAGAAAATACAGGTGGGAAGGATAAGGAAAGACTATAGACTGGCTGAGAAGTGGATTTCTTTCTCAAGAGCAAAAGAAGTTATCTGTCTTAGTCATTTATCATATAGATTTCCTTTCTGTCTATATTGATACAGACACTGCATGTTTAATGTAACTTACTAGGCAGGGCTGCCTGTGATCTGTTCTGAAACAACTTGTTGAATAAATGAAATTCTAGAGTCAGAGACTGGTAAAAAAGAGGGCACTGAGAGTCCAAAAATGGAGGCAAGGGACAGGGCAAGCACAAGCTGCAAAGCTGTCTTCTCCTACCCCTTCATGATAAAGAGAAGACTGTACTGAAGTGTTTGGAAAAGGAAGCAAGCTTACCTTCCATGGTAGCTACTTTCAGACCTACCAACTACTGAGCAGTAACTACTGCTAAAGAATACATAATCATCTATCATAATAAAGAATATGACAAAACTGTCAGTGTTAGGAAACAACACTCATAAAGCAAGCTGTAGCTAGAACAAACACACAGAATTTCAGTCAAAACCTATCTCTTTACTGACTGTTCTGCCTGGTTTTGTGTCTTTCACAATCCTTATTGTGAAAATCCTTAAAATCAAGAGTGCATCACTCCAGTTTTAAGGGTAGTAAAACAATCCATTTAGCAGATAAAATTACTGAGAGGAAGCAGAAAGTCAGAGAAGAAAACTAGAAAATAAAGCAAACCAGAGAATAAATCAAAAGATTCTTACATAACACACTCAACTCAGCTATTTTACCTCTGCCTCTTGCCCATTTCACATTCTTGCTTAACCTACTCTGTTATAGTTACAACCTTGATCAAGTCCCTGTACACCGTCACACACTCTTCTCCAAATCGGTCAAGAGGTTACAACTTTTTTTTCTTTTTTAGATACAGTAGTTTTAATACCATTAATCAAACAACACCTTTTGGAAAAGTCTAGATTTCTGTTCTTGTGAATAAGTGTCCACTTCAGAAACAGAAAGGGGCACAAAGTCAGGTCCCAGCTGCTTTTGAAGTGTAAAACAAAATAATAGAAAAGTGATAAAAGTTAAAGCCAGGTCCAGGTATAAAAGTAAGTGAAATTTCAAAAGAAGAATCTAGACGATCTAGGTGGAGACATGAAACACAATTTTAGGGCAGCTAAGTTACGTATTGACCATTTATCTGAACAGTCAAAGAGCCACAATAATTTGAGACCTCACAGATTCAGTCCCTGCTTCAAAACAGGTCACTCGTTTCCCAGGTATTTGAACCAACTACTACTCTCGAGCAGTAGGGTTTCTACAGATTCCAGTGAGAAATAAAGAACTGATCTTGAACAATTAACTTTAGAATATGAAAGATCAAAGATCGCAGACACAGTGAGAACCCAAGGAGAAATCTTTGGCACATCTTCTTCAGTATATTGGGCATGATGATGAATCCCTTTTTCTGGGACTATCAGCCCAAATCTTGTAAGTTTGAGCTCACCAGTGCTTATCTTGTGTTTTCAATTTTTCTTATACAATAAAACACAGGTGCCACAGGTCTTGTGTGTAGACATGTCTGTGTAGACATTCCCAGTTCTGTGGGGCTGTGGTGCAGAAAGATGACCCATTAGTAACATCAGTTGCGTCTCCCTTGCTGACCTGTTCCTCAAAGATAACTAACACTTTTCCATTCCACACTTTTTTTCTCAGTTGCAAGTCTAACCTTTGCATCTGAAACTTCAAGTATGGATTATTTTTTTAATATGTGTGAGAGAAAAACGTAAGTCAGTGTGAGAATGATTGAACAAGTTTTTTATATAGTAAAAAACACACAGTGAAGTTTTACATAATACTTAGTGTCAATACATTAATTTCTACATTAAAATTGGTTATGCTTGTATTTGCTTTGTTTTCTGTAGGTTTAGTGTTCTTCCCCATTGATAAACTCATACTCCCTACTATTCCCTACCCACTACTGGCAGGAGATTTATAAACAGAAAGCCCGGTTTATTTGCAAAATTGTGCTTGGATATTTTGCTTTTCCTTTTAACATCACCTCAAGCGAGACCTCACTTCAACAACTCAAGCAAAAGGAAGGCAAACTGTGAGCTCTGGCTGGTGCTGATGCTGAGAACTGGCCTTTCTGAATAGAGGGTCACTAAAAATGAGCAATTAATCATGGTTCTCCTCATTTTCATGCACTTTTTGTTAATGAACTGTTAAATCCTACATCAGCTCAGAGATACCGATTGATTAATCATCGCAAGTGCCTCATCTCTGTTTGTAGTTCCCCTTGAATACAGCCTGACACCACCACCTTGTTTCCCTGACTCCATGAATCAATTCTGGCAGCCCTCCTCAGATCTCACCCAAATGACATGGCTGCTTGGGGTGCTGAACAGAAAAGAAATGTTTAGAAGAAAGAGGCAAGTTGAGAATGACCATGCTGAAAGGTCTGAGTTTTATTAAAGGGAATGAAAAGTCAAAATAAACCAAGAATTGTTCTAGATGCTTTCCAAACAGAAGAATTCTGCACAGGAGACCCAGTTCTTCCTGGTAGGACCACAGAGGAGAAACAAGTTTCTGGAAGAAAAATGCATTCCATGAGCAAAAGAAGCTCAAAGCATCTTTTCATCTTTTCTTTACTTGAATCCAGCAGAAATAGCTCTTCCTAGCTACTTATTTATATTTCTTTTACACAGTGACCCTCACTTTTTCTCCTTTATTGTAATACTTTGCTCTATTTTGAATCAATCACGTTGGATGTGTTCATGTTGGAAAACCTTTTTTCGCGTATTTCGCCTCCCTTCAATTTCTCTGTCTAGCTTTGTTATAGAATAGAAACACACAATAGAAACCTCCCTTGAGCAGGAGTCTTTAACTTGGTTTTCAGACACGCTAAATTCTCACACTTCACCGTGTCTGAATATCGTGCCATTTATTACATTTCAGGTCCTGGCACAGTTCTGCAAGATGCTTATTCTGCCTGTATCTCCCCATCACAACACATCTGTTCTTCTGTGTTTGTTTTTATGGGGTTTTTTCCTCATTCCTTGCTGTGTACTCTCTTTATGTTTATCAATTTAACTTAGCCTTTTCTTTCAATGTTTTCACTAAAGAAATACTCATGTGTTTTTCATCATTCTTTCACCTTCTTTCACCATAGTACTTTCTGTTCCCTTCAGGCTGAACACAGCCACTTTCAATCGGCCATCATTCATCCACATTAGGACGAAGTCACCTGTTGCAAGTATGATGCGCTCTGGAGTATATGCTACAGCTCCAAATTTGCACTGCCCTGTGGAGGGTGTGACTTTGTTGCTCCTGCTACAAAGCCTTAGTGATTAGTTAACAGCTTGTACTTTCATTTCAGAACGCCATTCTGTAGACCTAAGTGAAAGATAGCACCATACTGCAGAGCCACCAATGGTCGCTTGCCCAAGACATGAATTCAACAGTGATCAACCTGAATTGCAAAGCAAGCATACCATTATACCATATACCTTAGTGCTCTTCCAAAGAGGTTTATATCTTCTTGTAGTATTCTCTTACATTTTCCAGACAATTTCTGTGACAGTTTGACTGCATATTCTATTCTGAACCTGAAGAACTTTTCCAGGAGAATGGCTACAAATGCAAAAGTACATGTCACTATAACTGGCATATTCTTAGAGCCTTGGTTCGGTCCCGTGCTGCCAGCCAAGAAAGCAACTATCACACACACACCTTCTTAAGTCCTGTATTGAGTAGCAGGCTAAACAGTCTCAACTCAGAGAATTTTTACTTAATTTAATTATTCCTGATAAACACAAACTTGTAATCACCGATTCCTGTATTAAGAAAATGAAAACACAAAAAAAATAAACACTTAGGCAAACACCTTATCAAGGCTTAATTTGAGCCAATCACCTGTTCTTGCACCTTCCTTCTCTTGACAGCCATCTTTTTTGGACACACTTTACAATCAGTCTGTCCCAATTGCTTCAATAAGGTGACAGGCAATACAGGGGGTTGGAGTGGAGTGTAATGGTTTCTTTCTGCTGCTTTTCATTTCCTAGTGGATTTCCTCTGCTACTTTGTGCTCCTTACTGGGTTTCCTCCGCCCCTCTGTGCTTTTTAGTATCACTGCATAGGCAGCAGTCCTTGGGAGGTGTAACTGCCCCAGTCTGGCTCCATCAGCAGTCCAACAGCAAGCTAAAGTCCCTTCAGGCCAGAGTGCCTCCTTCCAAGGGTGCACCCCCCGCCGCATGTTTCCTCAGCAGTCCCCACTCTCTGTGTGCATCCAAGAGTGTCTCTTCACATTTGTCCCAACATATCTCTTCACGTATCTTCTCATATGCCTCCTCCCCTTGCGGCTGCTGCCCCTTCTTAGGTCTGCTTGAGCAGATGCCCCATGTGCTCTCCTGGTTGCCTGCATTTCTGGCACATGATGGTTTTGGGAACACGACTGTTTCATTTCTAAAATAATATAGTCATGCTTTGCATCAATTTTCTAGAATATGCTGGGATAAAAAATGCAGAAAGTCTCCAGTAATATTAAAATTATCCTATGGGTTACCCATCAGAGTTTGCCCAAAGAGTGATGCTGAACATATCCTTCTACATTACAGGCCATAACATTAATTTTAGGGATATCTTAGCTCCCTGCCTGCCTATGAAGTCTACATTCAGATCACTCCTATCAATCAACCTTCTCTGTGAGGATAACTTAATATTTTGGTGTGAGTTCTGTGCACATTTAAGCTTTACTTATTTAAACTTATCACATGCAAAAAAAAAAAAAAAAAAAGGAAAAAAACCTGAAATAAATGTCCTAATTAAAATCAAATAACATATGTAAGGAAAAAAATTAGGCAAAGATGAAGGTTCTGTTCCAAACTCTGCCTCTAATAGTCACTGTCAGCTGTTTCCACAAAGATTTCTCAGAATGAATCCCAAATCACATTGCATGGCATTGGCTGTTACAGCAGCAAATCTGCTATCCATCACTATAGCACCCAGAGTTGTAAACTCAGGAATGGGCATCAGCTTGTCAAATTCTCACAAAATATGTCCAGCATCTCTCATCAGTCACAGACTTTGAAGGACAAATGCCACAACAACTGCCTGGTCAAAGTAGTTGAGATGCAAGGGCAATAAAATTAGTTCAAAGTTTCCTACTTTTCACCTTCTCAACTAGGAGAGATTTGCATGTTTGCAAGACAAGCTCTGTATGTTGTGTTGACTTTCAGAAGTAAGGATCAAATGGGTCTCCATATTCAGATATCCTTTACTCTTTTGTTAATGTCTTAAAGGGAAAGCAGGGAGGTGGCAAATCAGTTCTTTCTCCTAATCTGTCTGAGTAACAAGGTGGAAATCCATACTGAGGAAACCCATGGACAATTGCTATTTTACATGAGTAGAAATACTATTAATCTGTCATCCTTTATCATACTTGGATGATCATTAAGCCAAGCAGGCAAGCTGTTAATGTTTACAGTATCTGATATTCCCCAAAAATATACACAGGCTAACAGGAGAAAAACAACTCTAATCCTGCCTTACTGCCAGTGGAGATTAATTTCATTCAAATAAACATGATTATGAAAATAAAGAATAATTCCTTCTGCAAATAGCTGGTTAAATTTTACTTTTTTTTAAAATTCATCCGAGAAGACCAATTAGACTGGGTGTGGTAATTGTTCTTTTCCCCCTGCTGATACTTTACTAATTGCTAATGTTGCTGTGTGTAAATACCAATTAAATCGGTTTTGAATTACACTTTTTAACCAGTGTTTAGATTTTAAGGGGAAAAATGGCTTTTTAAATTTATATCGACAGTGTGTGTTCTTTGTGATTTTCACAGCCTGTTCCAGTTAACAACAAATGAAGATAAATACGAAGCAAAATCTGTTTGGTGCTTCTATAGAACAGCCCTATTTACAAGGTGTTACCAAATACATGGTATTTTATTATCCTTTATTTATTTATTTATTGGCCATTAAATTCTAATCTTCTAGCCCATTTGGTCACTTGCTTGTGATTTCCTGTGTATCAACCACAGAATAATGACAATGACACAGTAAATGTTATCTCACCATTTTACCTCGGTGTTAATTGCCAGTGATTTGTCGGCCAAGGGTGACAGTAATGACAAAGGGGGTTACAAAGAGAAATGTAATTCAGTGGAGCTAAAGAAACTATGAAAATACCTATTTGGGTTTTATGTGTTTTAGTTGACCCAAGTAAGCATCATTCCTTTAAATCATCATTTCAGATTGATTTCTTGTGACATTCAGAGGATAATTTAGCAAGCTGATTTGGTAAGGATGATTGACTACAGATGTAATAGTGGGTAGACCAAACCAGAGCTGAAACGAAAGGAATAAGGAGGAGAAAAAAAACATTATTAATTTAAGTTCACACAGATTAGATACTAGATTACAAATAAAAGCTGTATGTGACACATTTAGACTTAACTACAATTAAATGGTGAAAGCTGAAAGGAAGATGAAAATTAAGTTTCCTCTCTGGTGATTGTCTTATTAGGTTTAAAGCAATGAAGCTCTATCACAGAGTATTTTGTGTTCAGTAGTCTCATCAGTGCACTTCATTCCTGATCTGTGGGGTTCAGCCTACAGCAGAGCATGCCAGGAGTCACAAAGAGACTGCAGATTCAGCCAGCTCTGAGACAACCTTCTGCTGAGAGCAACACTGGGAATTGGTGGGCAGCAGCACAGTGGAGTGATGAAATCAAAGGACCTTGTTTCATGCTGGATCCCTCTCAGCTGACTTAAGTCTTTTTTTTTTTTTTTTTTTTTTTTTTTTTTTGGCATCTTAGGTCAGGGTCTTTTTCAGCCTCCGGTCATTCATCACGGCTGCAGCTGTGCAAGCTGGGTCTGTGCGTTAGAGCTGTGCTCATTGCACCTGTTTAAACCAGAATAGAAGATGGAGACAGAAAAAAGATGAACTAACTTCTTCTGCTCCCAGAAAGAAGAGCAGAACTCTCTGGTTTCTGTCAGGGATGAAGATGAAAAAGCCTCAAATATTTAACAACTAAACGGCTGGTTATATGATTGTGACTTGTTTCTGGTAAGCAGAGCATTTGCTCCAACTCTTAGTTTTAGTGCATTTCTAGTGCAGCCTTTTCCTAACACTATATTAAATCAAGAATAACCCCACTGAAGTCATCATTTTCAGACTGGCTACCGCTATAAAATAGTCCTAGTGGAAGTGGAGATCTTCCATAGTGTCCTTACAGCTGCTGATTGTAGGTTTGCTTTTTTGTTGTTGTTATTTTCGATTAATCCTTTACAAGGATTTAGAGGATACCTTTTAGAGCAGAACCCAAGGTCCCTTCTTCACGGTTTGGATACCAAAATAAAAAGCTGTTAATATCCAAACCAGGATCCCGTATACAATAACACCTCTATAGCACTACTAGTTAAGTAGTAATTTCCAACCTAGGTCAAAATGAATGCTGGTTTCTGTGGTGGGTGTTCATAAGGCTCTTCGTCAGGGGTTGGTCTGTATTATAGTTCAGCTTTTCCCAGTAATTAGTCAATTCCTAGGTTAGCAGCACAAAAGATACAGCATCTTGAGACTGTTTTCATTTACACTCTGGTCCAAACTAGCTAGTAATCAGTACTTGAATAAGGAAACCCTAGTTAGAATAAACATCCCATACTGCTTTTTATGACATATAATCAGAGGGAAAGTTGTAGCAATGGTAAGGTACAAGGGATGTGTCAAATAGAGAAAGAGGGAGCCTTCAGAAGATTTCAGAATGTGATTGTTACTTTCTGTCTTTGCTGTTCTAAAACTGGCTTCAGCTTGGAGTGAGACTGCTCACCAGTGGAAATCAGGCCTAAAAGCATAGTCCAAACTGATATACTGCCCTAAGACATCAAAATACCTTACAGAACAGCCTAGACAAATCTCAAAATCAAAGCCTCTATCTTCTTCTTTTCAGGCTTTTCATGTCTCTTTATGCTATTTCATGGCTTTCTATTCTATTTCGTTTTCAAATAGGAAAGGAAAGATCATTTAGCTAGTCCTAAACCAAGGACTTCAATGCTCCCTCAGAATCATATTCATAAAGGTATAAATACTGCTATGTATATTTATTAGATTGTAGCCTTCTTTCTGCCTACATTTGCATGTCTTTCTTGCTCTCCCCAACTGAGCTTCCATTTGCAGGATGTGAGAGCTATAACACAAATCCTCAGGACTATTTTTCCTCCTTCTTTTTGCCTTGAGCCATCATAAACATTTCTGTACTGAATAAAGCTATGTATTTTCTGTCACTGTGTAACTGCTGCTTCTTCTTACATAATTTTATATCTTTCTTAGTGCAAAGCTATACAGTGTATTTTCAGGATAACCCTGTGTCTTGGTGGACATGATTCTTTGTTACAACCTCAATTTTTATTTCACCTTGACAAATGCAACAGAGGGCATTCTGTGGATATCACGGCCCAGAATTTTCTTGGTTCAAATGTGATGTGTAGCACACAGCAAAACATGCAGTAAAAAATAAATGCATTAGTGATTCAGAGAAACAGTATGTGTGGTAATGGGAACTGTATGTCCCTTGTTAAGCTCGATCCTTTGTTTATGAATTTAATCCCAATCTTTACAAAAGTTTCCATTTATTTCTCAGTGATACCTCCAGCAAGCCCACAGCCCATACCTACTAGGTAATAACTTACAGGAGCTGTATATGTAATAAAATTTTAAATAACGGAAATCAACATCACATCATATCCCTATTCTCTTCCTTCCATTTTCACCATCTTCTTCACTCACTGATGAGGAAGGTTAATATTGAACATTATGTTAATGGTTGTCAAATCAATCATGGTTTTCACTGAGTTATGCTAGAAAGAAGCAACACACTTTATAAGAAATCAGAGAAGGGCTGAATGAGATAATGTAAAATCACTTATACAGGCACTCTGGAGATGGAACCCTGTTTAATACTTAATGTAGTCATTAACCTGAGAGTGGAAAGAAGAGGGTAATGGATGGTCTATTGCTTTTACCTACAGGACAAGTTTCTGAAGAGAACTGTCCCCCCTGGGGCAAGTATCACACATGCTGAAAATCTATAAAGAGGGTCATAGATGAAAGGAGTTTGAGCAGCCTCAAAATTCCCATGTGAGCATCGTGAAAACTGCAGGCAGACCAGGTGGTGAAACTTGCCATACTACACACAGCCGTGGGCCATTGCCATCCAAATGCTCAATTAGTTTATTACAGCAACAGACACACCATGCTGGTCAAATAGCCAACACATCTGCAGAAACTACAGAAAATAATCAATTATTGAAGAAAACTATCTACTAGTAACATTACTCTCACCCTTTCTTGTTCTTCTCTTTCTTTGTTTTTTTCTTATTCTGCCTCGATGCCCAGCTGTTAGAGATTACCCCTGAGAGCCAGAAATCCGTGAACTAAATTTAACTATGAGAAACATTGGGGTGGGGAGGTTGTTTCTTTTGACTGGTTGGTTGAGTGGGGTTGGGGTTGGGTTTTTTTAAGAAAAAGACTCAAAAGCACACTAAACATTTCGAGGTGACCTTTAAAATGCTGTGAATATTTCCTGTGTGGCAACATCACAGCATACATTATGTTTTTATGCAGCTTAGCCAAGTTACATGATAACCATTGCAATAACAGTCAGGGCGCATACCCCACTGTCACAAGGACATTGTGCATAGGTATGAATTTACCCCAAAGGCTCAATGTGTTGTAGTGCAATGGTTTCCTCACCAGCACCACTTAGCATGGCACCCATCCTTCCAATCATATGGACCACCCAATTCCTTTGCCCAATAAGAACTGGTCAGCATCCAATCCTGAATTGCATTTCCCTGCCTCTGTGCTAATTAGCGAAGCTATCAGGTTCGCCCACCTCCCTTGAAGTGCCTGTTTCTAAGCACACTCATGAAGCAGGGAACTGCTGTCATGCTGGTCCATCTGTTTCCACAGGTACAGAGAGCCACCATTGCGTGTTCTCCCACAAAGAGAGAGTGTGGAGGCTGACATCTTCCCATACGTGAATGGTCTTCCTCAGCCAAGGGGATATGGTGGATGTTGGTCTTCACCGCTGCACTGACTGATAGTTGTGCAGTTCGTGTATCTGTAAGTCAGTATAGACAAAACTTACATCTGACCTAGAGAAGAGTACAAAGATTGAAATTTCTCAGTAACAGGAGTGGCAAACCTTTAAAAAATGCGGAGATACAGGTTTAGGGTTTTTTTTCTGTCTGATCCCTAAGTTATAATATAGCATAGTATGGGGCATACATTGAGATACAAGGTAAGTATCATGTGATATCAAAAATAGAGAAATTACTAAGTGCTAACATTTCAGTAACTTTTGCCACAATACCTTACGTTGCGCTAAACTTTATGTAATAGAGCCTGTTCTTTCCCTGAGGAACTTACTGCTCTAGGAAGTAAACACACAAAAGTCCAGCTCATCCTTGGTCACATCTTATTTTCACTATTTTTTGATGAATGGATTAATTTGGTAAATACTTAAAAAAAAACAACAGTAGTTAATGCTACAAGAGAAAGAGTAGTTTTCTTAAGAATGGTCTCTTCCTAAAGACCAAGGTCCTGTATTTTGAAATTTCTTTTTTTAAAATATCTAGTTTAAAATTTATTTTATTTTATTTCTGGAAATGAGCAGAATGTTGCTGCATCATTATGTTTTCAGGATAAGTAGTAAATCAATTTCTGACATGCCTGAGAATCTACACAAAGAAAAATGCTAAGGTTGGACCTACCCATGCTTTCACATCTGAAATCCATCCTGTAGGCAACTCTGAGATGTTCCTAAGACTTTACTTCACGAAAATTCTGGTACAGCTGGTCATCCACAATTTGCATTGGATTCTATGTGAACAAAGATAAAAGAAAAATCACACTAGTAGAAGCACGTCAATGTATGATCATAACTAAAGCACTTTTGTCTTGTTATGAAAGGAGCTGCATAATCTTATCCTTAGTGTTGAACTATTATTTATCACATGTGTAATATTATTGCTGCAACACTTTCCAGGTAAATAAAAAGGCAAGATACTTGCTACAGGGAAATTATGATCTAAATTAGGTCCATGAATGATAATCAGCTGTGAAGTTCAGAGAGAAAAAGAAGCAAAAGACAAGCAATATTGCTCTCCAGGGACAGTACATTATTAACAATGAGTAAATCAGTACTGCATGCTTACTCTTAGCTCAATGAATTTATTATTATTAACATAACAACTATATTATGGATACTATAGCAACCTTGGTGACACAGCAAAAATACATATAGTCAAGACAAAACAGCTGGAAGTAGGCACATGCTTTTTAGTTCTTGGTTTTGTTTAGCAAATATCCTAGTACCTATGAAATTCTGTATTTGCTCGTACGGTGACTCAAAAGAGCTGTTACCCTGTGCCTCTGACTGTGAGCATTGTTTTCATGGCTGAGCCTTTGTGAAGCTACGGACTGTGTACTGAAGCACATTCAAGTGTACAATGCTCAGAGACAATTTAAGGCAGGCATCCACAGTGTCTGCCCTGCTTGAGCTGGGGGATTGGACTAGATGACCTCCAGAGACCGCTTCCAACTTCAGCCATCCTGTGATTCTGTCTAGAGCGGTAGCCTTTACATGGGTTCCTCAGACAATTTTGTGCATGAGTGGAGAGACCTTTGGAAGATGTGGCTACTGAATCGATTAGCACAGAGAGTATGTTTCTGGTAGCTCTGTCTCCATTGGACCCAAATGTCTGCAGCAGAGAGAGCTGATGAGTTCACCGCCAATATTCATCCGTCTCACTGTTTGAGGACAGGGATCTAAGTGAGTTCATCACACAGCTGCTTTACTCTCCTGATGTTACGTTAGGGAGTCACCTATTAGAGCTGAAGATTCTTTCTTTGTAATGATTGACATTTTTCTCTCTGATCTTTCAGCTTTTGTGGTTGCCAGACTACACTGTTTACTGTACTGAGTAGTAAGAACAACATTCTATTGAGCCATGGCAATAGAAAAACTACAAATCATTTGATAACATTAAGAGACTGTGTTTGAACTCAGATATTTTTATAATGGATTAGTGAATCTAAAGTGGAAAATAGCTATATTTCTGTACCTGTAATTTTTGCCCACGTATGAAAAATGCTAAAAGAGGCAGAGTTCAGAGCCAGAGGGAAAGTGGCCTTTACCGTGAAAGATTTTTGTGTAGTTAATAATTAAAAATATATTTAATCACTAAAACAAGCTGATGAATCACAACATTAGCGAAATCTTCTAGTAAGGTCAACTGCATTATCCATATTTATGGTAAGCAATGAGGACATTAAGATGAAATACTAAACTCTTAGTAGCTGGAGGAGGAGTAAGGAGGATATTTTAAAGCATGACAACCACAGCAGACTGCATTGTATGTCTTTTTTGCAGTTGCACCTGAAATTGATAGTAGCTGCTAATGCTGATAAAGCAGCAGAACCTTGTAGTTTACACTGCTCTCACTATGTTTTCAGTTCATGGTAAGCTTTGGTGTGTGCGAATATACAGTATAGTGCCAGAAAGCCTTTATGGTTTGGGGATAAAAAAAATACTATAGGTGTTTTTAAACAAAACAGTGATACAGAAAGGTTAGTTTTATATTTCATTTTAAAACTAAAAGGAGATGATAGACAGACAGATAGGTAGACAATATTTGTAGTTTCTTTTAAGAACCCTGGATGCTATGCAATGCCGTGGGCACTGGTATGTTGCACCCACAAGTGCTGAGGCAGCTGTCTGATGTCACTGTGACACCACCCTCGATAGTCTTTGATCGATCATGGCCATTGGGAGAGGTGCCTGAGGACTGGAGGAAAGCAAATGTCACTCCTGTCTTCAAAAAGGACAAGAAGGAGGACCCAGGGAAGTACAGGCTGGGCAGCCTCACCTCTAGTTGGAGGCCAGTAACAGGGCTTGCACCCCAGCTATCAATACTGGGTTCAGTATTCATTAACCATTCAACACCTTTATTCATGATCTAGGTGACTGGCCATAATGTACCCTCAGCAAGTTTGACAATGATACAAACCTGGGAGGAGTGGCTGATATGCCAGAGGGTTGTGCTGCCATCCAGAAGGACCTCAGCAGTCTGAAGAAATGTGCTGACAGGAAGCTCATCCAGTTCAACAAGCAGAAGTGCAAAGTCCTGCACCTGGGGACAAACAGCCCCAGGCACCAGTATATGCTGGGCATCATCCTGCTGGAAAGCAGCTTGGCAGAAATGGACCTGGGGATCCTGGCAGACACCAAGCTGACCGTGAGCCAGCATAGTGTCCTTGCTGCAAAAAGAGGTGATGGTATCCCAGTGTGCATTAGACAAAGTATGACCAAGTCAAGAGAGGAGATCCTTCCCCTCTCTTCAGTGCTGGTGAGGCCACATCTGGAGTGTTGGGTTCAGTTCTGGGCTCCCCAGTCCAAGAGATATATGGAGTTACTGGAGAGAGTCCAGCAAAGGGCCATGAACATGGTGAAAGGACTGGAGCATCTCACATATGAGGAAAGGCCAAAAGAGCTGGGACTGTTCAGCCTGGAGAAGAGGAGGCTCAGGGATGACTATCACTGTATACAAATACCTAAAGAGAGGGTGCAATGAGGATGGAGCCAAGCTTTTTTTAGTGGTGCCCAGTGACAAGATCAGAAGCAATGGGCACAAAATGAAGCACAGGAGGTCCCATCTGAACATCAGGAAACACTTTTTTATTACGAGGGTGACTAAGCATTGGCACAGGTTGCCCATAGAGGTTGTGGCCCTCCTTGGAGATATTCAAAAGCTGTCTGGACATAGTCCCGGGCAACCAGGATTAAGTTGGCATTCTTGAGCAGACAACCTCCAGAGGTCCTTCCCAACCTGAAACATTCTGTGATTCTGTGAACAACTGCTTTTGGTCACAATCAGAAAAAGATGCAGGACTTTTGCTTTGATATCTTTAAAACCATAGTTATGTTCTTTAAATGGATAACATCTTACCCAGTCATTTGAAGCATATGCTGGAACTGGTTATCAGGAATGCAAAGAAGAAAAAGAACTGTAGGAGGTGAGTATTCATATTCACCTGTGATACTATCAGCATGGAATGAAGCACCCACTGGGGCTGTCCATCTGTCAACAGTGGAGCCCAGTCACTTCAGGGAGGAGGACTATATGTACAAACACTGAAAATGATGTGTGCAGTGAGTCATCTACGTCAGTGGACACAACAGCAGAGGTTGCTTCAGTGGTCAGTCACCAGTGGCTAGGCTGAGAATCTGTTCCACCCAGCCTTGAAGTAGCCTTTATCATTTTTCCAGTCCAAGAACAGCTGAGTATAGCTGCCTTTAAAAACCTTAAGCATAGTCAGTAGCTTATTTACCAAGAAAGGAATCTAGCTTTCTTACCATACTTTTGAAGGCTAGCAGTCCTGGTGTTTAAAATCCCATACCACAAATGGATTTGCTTTTGTCTTACAATGAAGGTTATTACATGGCATTGATGAAGCTTTCATTATTGGCATTTATTTACAACGTTTTCAGAGACGCCTAAGAAATTGGAATGTCTTGGTGTCATGAATCGCAACTCATACTGCATATCCCAAAGTCAAAAGCCATCACAGTAATTAAAAATATCAAGTTTAAGTAAGGATTATGCTGATAGTAACTCTTTTCTTTTGTTTATAATTAAAAGAATATAATGCAATTGATACTCTCTCCTGAGGAAAAAGCAAATTATTTAAGTAAAATCAATCTTTATTTTATCAACCAAAAATTGAATACAAATTGATCATTTTTAATAACAGCACAGGTTCACTTGTATTGGTTTTATTGACAGCAACATATGCCATTATCTCTCTTGCATACAAGCCAAGAATGTCTGATGATCTTATGTTAGGATATGAATATTAACCATTTCAGTTGCTTATATTGTTATAACAATAGGTTTTCCACAGATACTTCAAGTAAATAACAACACATTCTCTTTCCCAAATAAAACTTGACATTTGGATAAAAAATATTGTATCCTTCTTTTGGCCAGTAGCAGTATTAAACAAAGATGTGATGCATTCAATATAGAAAATGAAAGTGTTGGGAGAGAGGATGTTAAGTGACCCATATGTGCAAAAATAAGAATTATGAAAAAAAGCACTTAAGCCTTACATTATTATCTGATCTTTATTTTTCCAAGGGAATCTTTTAGCAATATTTCCAATAAATTATATTAACTCTATAATGTAAATATACATAAAAGCATGTCAAAACTATAGTAAATACGTACTTTTCATAAATAATAAATAATAATAAAGGATCTTTAAACAGGTGCTCATGGCCTAAAGAAATTGTGATTAAGCACCAGAAAGGCATAATTAAAATATCCTTACTGATGCTCAAAAAAAAAATTCCAATGGTGCAATGAAAAGAGATGAAAAGGAAGGATATTAAACACTAAGCTAAGGGTAATCTTAGTAAATTCACTTTTGAACTCACATCTTCTATGTGGTAGGAAAGAGCTTAAGATTCTGATTACACTAAGTGCTTAAGCACCTGTCTAATTCCTTTGAAGCCAATGGGAGTTGAACATGTGCTTCTCTAAGGCCAAACAGGCACACACTTGCCCTTTGACAAGCTAGAGCCTGTACAGACACATTCCTGTTGATCTTTTAGAGCACTCCTGAGACAGCGGTGTGATGGAGACAGTCTGGAGCAGTTGTCTGCATTCACAAAGTAGCTCTAGGGTATTCCATGCATACCCCTATTACGAGATTTGCATACACAGATGAGAGATTTTAGGGATAACACTAGTCCCCCAAGCCCAGGTATGTGACAGACATAATCTAACATTTAAGACCTCCCGAAAATTACGTACATCTGGGCTTATATGTATCACGCTGTACTCTGCAACATCCTTCATTGTATAAGGAGCCCACTGCACCCCATGGTCCACCCTGACACTGATGCATCAGCAGGCTTAACTTAGCAATACTAGCTGACACAGGGAAAAGATATGAGAGAGAGTAGGAGAAATAAGCAAGAAGCTAGTTCCCACACAACTACATGGCGCTGTTCAGATAGCCATGTAGTTGCCTGACCACTTCCATCTCTTAAGTGCAAGCACCAGCCTCACGCCTTGTCCTGGGCATGCTAATCTGTATTCCTGCACAACGGCACCACTGTGGGAAATCACATCTTGGCCTGTTGTATCTTGACAACTCCAGACTCACAGCTGCAGGAGGACACAAATGCCCAAAGCCAAAAAACCACTTTCCCTGCCTTCTGAAACAAAGGGGAACTGATTGCAGCTGTCCTATTTCTAGATCTAAACTCAGTCCAGATATTGTCAGGCACTAGCTTTCGGAAGACATTTATACCAGATATGAACAGAACCTGTGGAACAACAGTTGTATCAGCAAGTCCATTGCAGTGGAGTGTACCAAACCATTTGCTGCTTAATCTACTTCTGTTTGTTGTCTGTGACATCCCAAACATCAGCACAGCCCTCAAGCAGGGAAGTCAATTGCACGAGTACTGCTAAGATATTCTGATCCAATATCTGCTGGATTGGTTTGAAAGTATTCATCAATTGTATTCTGACCCTAAAGTATCACATTACAAGTCTTTTATGCATGGTTAGACCAGTTTTAGAGGTGAAGAGCAAGGACTGAACACCTTCATATTTCAGAGTTCTGGTATGTCTTTCCGTGACTTACACTTGCATTATACTGCATGGATACTGATAATGTGAGGAAAACTACATGCTTCATCTTGTTGAGTAGAGGAAAGGCTTGCTTGACCCTGGAAGACAATTACTTTCTCCTGGCACCCGCACAGAGAATGTGTGTAACCACAACACATAGAGCACTCTAATGCATCCAAAACACTTGAGGACCTAACAACTGTACCAAAAAGAGGCATTTTCTCTTCTCATTCTACCTCTACCTTCCATCAATTTCTACCTAAAACACAGTTCTGTCTAACCGTGATGCAAATTGACTATCTTCATAAAGGGAAGGAGAAAAGACCATTCCAAGGTCTTAACAATAAAACTTCTGCCATGTTTGCTGTTCCTCTATCATCACCTCATAGCACACAAAATAATCGTGTCATGACTAATGCCTGCCTAGAGATTTTCCTGTATCACTTCTCTTCCCACTCCCCTGCTGAGTCAAGTGCCTGCCCTATCTCACATCCTGCTTCCACTCTCTTCCAGCATGTGAACCCTACCGTATGCTCCCACAAGAAGCTGCAGCTAGGTCCATCTAAGGGTGCTGTTGGGAGAATGTAATTTCTGCAGGTTTTCACCAGTATCGATTTAAACTGACACATATTATCCATTGTAAAAGAAAATTACTGTTTTCATTACTAAGGAAACACTTTCCTGTTGTCAAGAGAAAGCAGAAATGGTGTCCTCACGTTAAAAGGCTTTTAGGAAGGAATGGGCATTGAACTCCTGTTTACGGCCTATTTCTTACAAGGCTCTTTGTTCTCTTGAGAATGGAAAAGGCCGTACTTCCTTCATGCCTACCGAGATTGATTGGAGCCTATGTCTGGAGAATACATTCATGTAGGCCATCTTATTTTAATAGGGCAAACTCAATTTAGGCATAGTCCTTTCAAAGGCATGAGATGGGCTTCTGTTCCTGGAAACACCTAAAATAGTGTACATATAGGCTTTCTTGTGGCTTCTTTAGAAGACGAAGTCAAGAAATATAAAACAGGGAATATCCTTCTTTAGCCCTTAAAATAGTAGAGAGTTGTAATTATACTAGTATTGTAAAGAAGAATCTGCCATCATTATCATCTCTTTTTTATGTTGGGGATGTTGGCAAACCGCTTCTGCCATCTTCATGTTCAAGGTATGTAATGTTATATATGCCTTATCCCTGAAATGTGTTCTTAAATTCAAGTCCTAGGGAAGATAGAGAGGATATTAAGATGGATTTGGGGGTGAGGCATGGCCTTAAGAGTGTGTCATATTTCTGCCACTTCCTCTACCTCCCCTTATCTAGGCAGTGCTCAAGAGCTGTGGTGTGTGGTGGATGGAGACTTATCTGTAGGTGATGGCTGACTATAGTGTAGGTGCACTTAGCGATTGGTGGTCTGCAGTTTCCTTTCTGAACATCCTGACCAGACTAGCAAACTGTTTATAACCGATAGAGAGTCCAGGGGACTGGAGATCTCCAGTGAAGGAAAGGCCAACTGGTACGCAGAGGTTTCAGTTTGCCATTTACACACTTCCCAAGTGGAAGCTTCTGCCATTGAATACCTGAAAGTGTTTTTCAGTTTTTTTCATCTTCTTTCAACTTTGCTCCCAGATCCGAAGATAATCCTGCTGATCTCCTGGTGCAGCCCTATAGATGCAAGGTGCACGTATGTTAAGAAAAAAACCCCAACAAACCAACAAAAAGCCAAACACATGAAAACAATGAAACTGTATCCATAGCAATAATTACATGGAAGAAAAGTTCTGTGTTCTCCAATACCAGATTCTTTTGCACAGCTGAGACACAGCTACAAGTTACCTCTTAATCATTGTACTGTGGGAGGTGGGGACAGTGACATCAGGCTAAGGTTACCTATTAGTATCCTGACGCCTAGATTTATCCTATTCAACTTTAGGTAACTTTACATTACAAGCCAAACCTAAGTTAGGCATCCAGGCTGCCTCAGTAATCAGCGTTCAGAGAAATAACCCTTTCCTGTGGGTTATTAATCTCTGGCACTTAACTTGGAATAGTCTCTAACTTCTAGGTATCAAAAGTTAAAGGTGAAGAAAGACCTCAATGCTCTATTCAAAATTTTTCTGACGAAAGCCTTATTAGCTGAAAGAGAGATCTGGAGAATTGTACTTCTTTAATATTGTACAGAGTACTCTGGAGCATTGGATTGGCGTACCAAAACTAGAATAAAACCTGCAGTCAAATAAAAGGACAAGGGATCCTTCGAACCCACCTCAATTTGAACTGAACTATTAACTTTCTTTCCTTCTGGGCCCTGATCTGAATTGTCCCAGTTCTTCCATTTACACCAACATCTGCTGGGATTTTATCACTTATTGACAGTGCTATACCTGCTGAGACATGTGGTTTAAGGACACCACAAATTATGTAGTAATCTTCCTTGTATCGTTGCAGAACAGTGATATAGTGGCAGCCTTGAAGAACCAATTCTAATGTAACTCTCCAGACAAATGCTCCTCAACTGTGTAAAATACGGAATGCAGCCCACATTCAAAAGCATTACGGAAAATGACAGAGCCATAGTGTGTGTCAAAAAAGCACACTTTGGACATTAAAAATTCTGCTATTTCAACAATATTGTCATTACACCAAAATGGGTTAATCTGGTTATTAAGAGCTTGGAAAAAAAATCTATTCTTTTTAATATAGCCTTTTGTTACATAAGGTACTTAAGGTAAAGAATTGCAAAAATGACTATGTTCTTCCCTTCTTAAATAGTATAATAGAATAGAATAGAATAGAAAATAAATAGTATAATAGAATAGAATAACTGCTGAACTTATGTAAGTCAAATTCTTTTTAGCAGACACACATACACACTAAGACTAAAGTTAAGTTTAGTCTGAGAAATTCTACATCACATTGAAGTACAACAAAAATAAGTAGGAAGAAGATTGCAAGCACAGCACTAATTGCTGTTCAGAATGGATATGCAGACCACGCTATATAGCAAATCAATCTAACATGTTAGAACAGTAGGATAATTAACTACAAATTAATGGCCAGTAAAGAATTAGGCACACAATAAGCCAGCTTCTCAGCTATGCAAATTGGCACAAATGTAGGACCTGGTCTGCTCTATGCCTCATAAATCATTGCAATTATAGACAGTAAGACTAGAAAGCAACATCCAAAGGTTGTTTCATTTAACCCCTGGCCAAAGGTGGGATCAGCTGTACTGATGTCATTCCTCACAAAAGCTTGTCCAGTCTGTTTTCAAAAACATCCAGGAATATGAGCTCCTCAACTTCTCAGCAGCCTGCTCCTATTCTTAACCACAAGAATTATTTTTTCTCAATGTCTAACTAATCTGTGCTGTAATGAAACCCTCCTTGTCCTAAAATCATGTGTTGAGGAAGAGCTTTTTGCCTTCCATGTCATAGCCATCTTTTACATATTCTTCTGTCTTTTCCTCTCTTGACTAAACCATCCCAGGTATTCCTGTCTTTCAGCATTAGCCATGGTTTGTCTATTTTTTTTGCTCTGTTCCCCAATCTCTCTCTCTAAGTTCTTAATCACAGAAAAGAATTACTACAATTACAGAATACACAGAAACCGCTGCATAGCTAAGTCTGATCTCTATAAATGTATAGGTCTTTGATTTGCTAGATCAGGTTCTTTGGCTCTGAAGGTTCACGTGCATTTTGACTAGAAATAAATGGATAAATAAATCTGAGTATCTGGACTTCGGCATCTTCTGATAGCAAGTATCATTGGAACTGATCCTGCTGTGTTTGATGTTTGAAATTCATTCAAGAATGCAAACTCAGTCTCACTGTGAGTGGGAGTTTAAACACAGGAATGTGCATAAAAGGACATCATTCTATTTTTGCCCCAAATAGGATAGAAGTGCTATTATGCTTATACCATATTCTGGTCTGCTTTGATATGCTGCTTCTTGTGAAGGGGTTAGTTTCCTTATTACGGGCTTTAAAATTCTTTCAGATAACATGCCATCGCCTGCTGACCCTTATGATTAATTTCACCAGAGTGAATTTCATCTTGGAAAAACAGACATTTGAATTCTGACCCTTGTTATGCCATAGAAATGTATAATCTCTCATAATATCAGTCTGTCATAGTATAAGAGCAAAGAAATTAACAAAACTTGCTAATTATACTTATTCAATAAACAGTGCTAAACCTTTGCCTTTGCAGTATCACTTCAGCATCCCTTCAATCACTCTTTTTCCTCAAAAACTGAATTCATTAATTGATCAGCTGAATTCTTATGTTGCTAGACATAACTAATTTTTCTTTATGTTTATTTTTGGTTTTGATTTTGCTGCACTTCTAACTGATGAAGTAATTACTTCCTGCTTTAAACAAAGTGATCAAGAGTACTGCTGTGTTCACATCATTGATCCCAGAAATACACCTTTGATAACCAGGCCACTGTGGAGTTTTTCGGGGGGAAGGAGTTGAATGGTATAACAATGACTCCCCTGAAATCTCTTCTTCACAAATGACATTTATCGGTGACGTTTGTTAGGCCTGATCCTTTTGTTCTAACTTCTTGCAATTGTTTATTTTATTGCTAACTTTTCACCTCAGTTATCACACAGCTGTACGTATCCTAAGATACCTTTAATAACTCCCATCAATCTCCCTGTATTGACTCAAGTCACTTAGAATATCATTCTAACCTCCAGCAATTAAAGCCAGGGTGAATACTTCAAGAGTAACATCTTTCTCCCGGTCCCTCAGCTAGTTCTGTGTTGATGTTTCAACAAAGCACAGCAGAGTGCCGTGTTCGCAGAATATTAGCTCAGACCCTGAAAACAGTGAACTTTTACTCAGGTTCAGTGCTGTGTGTATTCAATCCACAGCTCAGAGTGAGCCCCTGCAGTACCAGCTCAGTATGGAGCATCATTAAGAGTCAAAGATATGCTCTGGTTTATTTCTCTTTAGCCAGAGAAGTATCCCCCACCTCCAGATTCTGTTAATGTACCACTATGCATCTAAACTGCCTTTTTGTAGTTTCCAGGTCCCAACACAATCCTTCATCTGTTCATGCCCTTACTCCCTTGGGAAAGAAAACTGGGAGGAGTTCCAACCAGGAAAATGTCCAGGTTAGGAGTCAACCGCTACATGCTTATAGGTTTTCTAGGCTGAACAACGGAGTACTAGAACTAAAGGAGAAATTAACTCATAAACATAACTTATTCCGGTGTTCTTTTGGGTACTTGCACTTTCCATGTGATTCTTAATTAAGAAGGTCCCTCACTGCAAACACTTCAGCACTATCTGTATATGCCAGTGTATTCTTTTGCTATCTTTGCTCGAAACACTATTTGTATATTCATCTTATCAAGAATAGCTGTTGAAGCCACGCACACACAGACAAAAGAAAAAGAAAACTCCTATTGCCTAGGCTCCGAGACTTCTACGTTTGTCTTTTTTTCTCCTGTTTTTTTTTTCCCCTTCTTTTCACAGCTTTTGAGGCAGAAAGAACCGTAGTAATAGGGTTGTCTGACCTGCTGCCCATATGGGATTCCACTTGGCTTGCAACCCATAGCTTTATTTAAGCTTTAATATTTTGTTTCAAATGTATGTTCTTAATTTGAAGATTACAAATGAGACAGAACCTTTATCTTCCTAAATCATTCAAAAGGGTTTCAAGCCTTCCAATTCTGAGTGGCTTAGACCATCCACCATAGGTGAGGGCTGCAGGACTGAAATTAATTTATCTTACCGGTCAGAGTAGATGAAATTTGGCTAATGGGACAATAGAAATAAAAGGAAGCAGGTGCTTCTTACACCTGTGAAGACATTCTGGGGAAAAAAATGGAGATTTTTTTAGTGTGGAATGAATATACCCAGACAGACCTTGAACACAGGCAGGGATTTCAGGAGCTACTTTTAAGATGCGGTGATATTTAACTTGTCAGATCAAGATTCAAGTTAAAAACTGAAACCTCCTCAGAAGAATCACGCAATTCCAAAAATTAGAGGTGAAAAAAAAAAAGTATGTTAAGGCATCTTGTTACTCTTTCTATCAACTCAGAAAGGTTCTCTGCAAAGCGTTGCTGGCTGCAGTGTCAAAGCATTTGCTTCAATTTCCACCACTTTCTGTTTTGGAGGTGAAGGAGAAAGGGAGAGTGGAAGCTTTTACAGCTGAACACAGGGTAATTTTTGTGTAAATAGATTTCAAACACTTCTTTGGTCATTTCATGACAGATACAGAATGCTATTATGGATTCACTGCAGTGTAAACTTGAAAGGTTTACACCCAAGTTTGTGAAAAATGAGAACTGATCCAGGCAAACACAACAGTGCTTTACCACTTGTACAGATTGTGTAAGATTGCTTGTCCATAAGCGCGAGGGGAGTAGAGGCAAGGGTTAAAGATCTATTTGAGTCCCCAGCTGGTTTGCTGCTTCATCTGCCATTCAGGTTGCTGTGAGCATCTGAAGAAGCCCAAGGACAGAGAAGGAGAGGAGAAAAGTTTCTTAACTTCTCCAGGACATTCTTACTATTACAGACTTGTGGAGAAACAATTCCAGTTTTTGTCTCCTCCCTTGACAACCCTGAGTTTACCCAGCATCATTACATCTTCTTCAAATTCTCCCTGTGAAAACCTCATGAGAAAGGTATTTCGAAGCTTCAAAACATATACCTAACAGAAGCCTATCCTTTGAGGACATAGACTCGAATCAGCCTTCCTTGATGCTGGGTCTCCACAAGGTGAGAATAATGGAGGAATCGCGGAAAGGTTGGGATCTCTCAAGGCAAGGTCTTCTGACCCAATATCTTAAGAATTCAGCCACCTTCCCCAGTGTAGGTATTTCTGCCAAAGAAATGTACTAAAATATTAGACTCTGTCTGATACTCTTCAGGTGCGAGTTGCTTCTGTTTGCTGTATGAGCTTGTGGAGATTCATTAATGGCCGTTGGTGACGATGCACTTTGACATCTCTGTCCCTGGACACATTTCAAAGAAGCCAGCATGCATTACCTGGTTTTCACTGCACATCCTCTGCAGAAACTAATATTTGTGAACTTGCTGGCTCCATCATGTGTCCTCCAGAGAACACTGCAAGGGTGAAGACTCCTTGGACTTTTCACATTTCTAAGCTTAGAAAGGAAAACATGTCTGGTTTAAAACAAACACTTTGAGTTACAAAAGACTGTGCAATACCTCTGATGACTACAACTGCACTGGCTGTGAATGAAAAGGCATACCTGTTCTTTATGATAAGAAAATCAACCAGAGTAAACAGACTATCTTTTAGTTTGTTTTATGCTGTCAAAGCTGAACTAGATTTTTTTTTAACTTGCTAGTATTTTAGACTAATGATGATTGTAGTTAACAGATTGAAATGTGGCTGCTAGATTCAGCATCAAGCCTGATTCTGACTCTTTTTCATTAGCTTGCTATGTTTTTGTGCAAGTCACATAATTTTCTGCTTTGGTTTATCTGCTCTTAGCAATTCGCTACACAAGAATCGAGTTTGAAGGTATATTCATGAAGGTCATGACAGAGATTTGGAAGATTTGGAAGGAAATCACCAAATGCCTTGTCACTATACTCCCCAACGAAACCTATTAATAATGTCAATAATAAATAGGCAGTATTATTAAAATATCGTGTACTGAATTAAACATTAATTAATAGTTCTTGAAGGTTTTTATGCAAGGGAAGTAGAATCACTGATTATTTTTATGAGACATTCTTCAGCACTATGTACTTTGATGAAAGAGAAAGTAGAGGAGGCAATTATGGTACTTTGGACATATAGTTCAGAAGGTATATTAGCTGCCATTTCCACTTGGCAAACATGGTTAACACCATCCTATAGGAAGCATCTTTAGTAATTAATGTGTCGATGCAATTAATTAAATGTGGGATTCATCTGAACAAATGTCGTTTTCAACAAATGTAGATGTATACATCCAGGTTAGGCCCCCACAGGCTCTCTTTCTAGTCATAGGAAAGAAAGCATCTTCAAGGAGTGGTCCAACCTATTCTGAGACAACCAAATTATATCACACAAAGTACAGTCTAAAACTTCCTTCCCTTTTTCTCCAATAACTACAAATAGGAACTTGATTCACAGTTCTACCAGAAAAGTATCAAGTGATCTTTAATGATTCACTCACTCTGTTGTGCTTCCATTCCTTCATTTGTGCAAAGGTGATCATGAGATTTATTCATTATGAAGACCTTTGAAGTATTCAAGTGAGGGGAAATATTTCATCTCAAGTAATAATGTTATTATTATTATTGCAGATGACTCACCAAGCGGAGTGCCATTTTCATTTCTTTTCTGAAAATGTCTGGTTTGGTTTCAGCCAGGTGCCAAAGACTAAATACTCACTGCATTTGTTTCTTATCAGGTTATCTTTCCTCACTGAACATTTCCAGTCCCATCATACCAAACAAACTTCCTCTGTAAATACTAAAAATGATTACCCACATAATGTGGTATTAATCATCAAAATTACTTATGTTGTTTGTGCGTCACTATATTTCTGTACCAGTTAGGTATTGCTTTTTCATAGCATGTCTCCTTTCAGCGTAACACAGACATAACAAATAAAAGGCTGGATCTAAAAGCAATCTATAAATGCTAATGGAGGTGTTGCATCATTTTTATCCCCTTCCAACAAAACCTCCTAATTATATATTCACCAAGTAACACAATGAAATATAGCAAGAATGGGAGAAAGGGGAGGCAAAGCCTCTTACCTGGCCTTGAGCCAGACCTACAGGTGTCCTGTGATCTGACTGTGGAAATCAAAGCATGAACTTTAGAATACATAGTAATTGGAGCACTAAGTGATTTGAATGTCAGTAATTAGTTTGTCATTGTTTAACATAAGTACAAGAGAACACTTAAATAGGTATAATAGAATTTTATTTTATAGAGATTTTATATAACTCTATTACAATCCATTACAATCACAGTAACGTATTCTTGCTTCTGACAATATGGTTTCTATGGCTGGCTCACAGTAAACAGCATTACCCATTTCAGATTGTATAAATTACCATCCAAAATCTAGAACTGGCTGCATCTGAGAGGTGAGAGACTCCAGAATATTCTCTGTTTTGGCAACAGGACTGTCTCAGAAGGCACATTATACAAACATTGCACTAAAGAGCAACAATGACATTCTTAAATCAGCACAAAGGTTTGGTTGCTAATAAATTACATAACACTGGAACAGCCGGCTAACGCTCCCAAACTTAAAAGAGAAGATTGACTGGTTTTCCTTTAATCAACAAGCCTTTGTTGTAGGAGGAACATCAGGGAGGGGGAAAAAAAGAAGTTGCAGTGGCTTGAGGAGATGGATTAATGTGCACAGAAGAAAAGAAATCACACTGAGCTGAGAGTTGATCCAGATGGAACCTATACCGAGTAGAAAAATTTTTTTAATTGGAAAATATCAACTTTGGAAATAAAAACTTTCGGTAGAAATATACCAATTTTAATTTAGTTCTTGATAGGACAGTTTTTGGCATGATGTAGTTCTGGTCAAAAACAGAGGGAGGGAAGGAAGAAGAGAATGAAAATCTAGCAGATAGCCACTAGTGAACTAAGGCACTCCTTAAATGTGGAAAACTCAAGTCTCCCATTCTACTCTTTTTGTAGAAAACTGAGTCTTGTTCAACCAAGTTAGATGACATGATCACTTGAGTTTTAGTTACTTTTTGGACTGAGGGGAAAAGTAGCTGTGAAAAATAGGGAAAGTCTCAGTCATCTGTAATAAAAGCATTTCTGACTTGGGTTTTACCAAGCAACAATAATCCTATCCTGATAAGACAGCAGGACCAAGTCTTCACTGAGTCCACTGGGCACACAAACTTTCATGAATAAGTGAAACCCTCTGCTCCTTCATATGTCAGGGCTACCAGCACACTCACTTATTTGAGATAAAAATTATTAATCCTGATAGATCCTGGGACATGGAGGCACTGTATTGCATTGGGAAATGTACATGTGTGTCTCTTTCAGAATCAGACCATCCTATCAGTATTATTTTCTGTCATAAACTGTTTAGTCCTAGGGTAATTGCCAACCTTTCCCCAGGGGTAAGGAACAGTTAAAGAACTGCAACCTTTTCACATCCTATGGGATGCCAAACATCACCAGTTCTCAACTTTTATATGGGCGCTTTCACCTTCTCACCCTGTAATTAAAATAATTTGGATGGATATTAAATAATTAAATTCTGCTGCATCTTGACAAAAAAATTGTGTTTAAGCCTCTTAATGCAGTTTGATTGTTAACAGACGTCACTATGATTTCTTTCTTGCTTTTGGAAATTGGGTGCAATTCTTCCTTTTTGCATAGAACTAAAAATATATCTTGAGCAATTAGTGAAAATTCTTAAGAAAAAACCCTGTCTGAGAAGTCTAACAGATGAAAACCATCCTTCCTTCTTTATGTGTCATAACGGGCAAATCTTTTTTGGGGTGTATCAGCCTGGCTTCATTAAAGAAAACAGTGAGTCTGTCCCAGGTTTCTTGGCTTCCACAGTTACCTTTTTAAATGTGTTTTGAAGAGTGGCTAAATAATGGGGAGACATATGAAGATCTGTGGTTTATTATTATTATTATTATTATTATTATTATTGCTGAATAGATTTTATCTGCACTCACACTAGAAATAAAATTAGAACTCCCCCACCAAAGAAAAAATACAGAAGAATGAAGCAGGAAAACAGCCACATTTTATCCAGGCATGCAAACAGTAAACCACACTCCATTTTTACAATATGCTCTTCTGAGAACCCTTCATCATGTCTGTGCTTACATACGCTTCTTTCTATTAGATGTTTCTGGAGATGTGCAACACTTAACATCCATATATAAAAGGCCATTAAAGCATTAAGAGCAGTAAGGGGATAACCAGGCAGTTGCAGAACACAAATATCACAGCTTGGGTATCACAGAAATGAAATGGTGAGCATGGTCTAAGTGTGTGCATTGGGAGCTCAGGATTTGGTTTTCTGCCTATTAGGAATTTCATGACTTTTAAATAGTAAGTCCAGGCCAAATTAGTTCACCTGGTAATGAGAGCTGAGCAGTGACTGCACAGCAATCTGCAGGTGTTCACATTTCTTCCATAAAGAGCAGCTCTGTGCTTCATTGTCAAAGATGTATTAAGGGATGAGCCAGTCCCCAAAGAAGGCAATGACATCTTTCCTACAGCTTTTAAGGCAATTTGGACAGATTTCAATATAGAGAGAGTAGAAAGACTGCCACTGACTTCAGCCTGGACAAGCTGGTCCTTTGGAAAGGAAATGGGAGAGACAAGCCTTTTCATCTCTGGTCTCTTTACCACCTTCTTTTGCATAACTTGTCCTTGGTAAGAAAACTTGAACTGGCAAAACTATGCACACATATATCCAGAATATGAACTCCGTGCTTTGGCCTGATGGATTGCAGCCCTAGTTAGGCACGCAGCCCAGCTGGGAAAGGATGGCTCAGCTGCCCAGCTGTGGTTTGGACCTGACAGGAGAGTTCATCTCTGCTCTGGGCTCTGGGCTCAACTGGTTAGCAATAGCTGGCCAAACTTGATCTCCTTTATGCTGATCCAAAAGGGATCAAGAGATGAGAAAGCCTAGGACAGGTTGGAAACAAGTAAGTGAGAAGTTAGATGAAGTTTAAAACCAGGGTTTAAGTCTGAAGGTGACATGCAATGTAGATGGAACTATAATGTTGTGTATCATAAGGTTTTGTTTAGTGCTAGTCCAGCTGTAGTGGGTTTTGACCACTTTGGAACAAATAGTGTTTAGACATAAACAAATAAAGGTTTATTGTTGGAGAATTACTCCAGCTGCAGAAAAATAAACAAAGCACAGAAGCCCCTTCTCAAGTCATTACAAAGTCTCTAAATCCAAATTCTATCTTTTCCCAGTATATTGGCTGGAATAATAAAAAGCATTGTCTGCATCCACAGATTTTATCCCACTTTGCATATGCACTTTGATCTACATCTAATAACAAAACCCAAAACCAAACTGTAGGTGCATCTTTATAGCCTCATAAAACTACTTGAAAATGTTCCCGCAGTACTTCAAAGCCAAACAGCTAAAGAGGTACCAAACTGGATACTTGAGTGCATTGTTACCAAACTACTCATAGAGGCTGGACAAAATAATTTTAGTTTCCAACAGGATACATTGAAAGTATGACTGCAAACATCTTATAAACAGTGAATTCTCCTTCCAGACTAGATGACTAACTAAAGATGTGATTAAGTCAAAGTGATATCTTAGCTTGTTCGTAAGTATTCCTGGCTGAAAAGTAAGAAGCAAAATATAAATACATGTTCAGCAACATATTTTCTAAATGTGTGCCCATTTCAGTTAATTACTTTATTTTGGTTTATTTTTAATAGAACACAAATTATGGTAAAAAGTCAATACATTTCACACTTTCTGTCAAAATTGTCATCTTTCCTTTTTTATATTACACAGAACGTCAGTTTAATGGCAATTTCAATATTTCTCTTTTACAGTCTTTAGAAGTTGACAAATAAGAGGTATCTTGTTTTGGGATAAGTGAAATACTACATTCAGGTGGGGTTTTTTTGTTTTACTTAAATGAAAGTTTCAACAGGTTTTCACTGCAATTTAACATGGAATTTATCTGTTACTGTTGCTGTATTTTCATGTTAACTATCCAGTTTTGTTGAGCAATTTCTAAATCTTGAATTGTAGTTCTAACAGGATCACTTTTGAAAAACAGAATTAATTGGAAT
The DNA here is from genome assembly GCF_034619465.1 of Leptosomus discolor. Classification (NCBI taxonomy): domain Eukaryota; kingdom Metazoa; phylum Chordata; class Aves; order Leptosomiformes; family Leptosomidae; genus Leptosomus; species Leptosomus discolor. The sequence continues at coordinate 73,332,816 of NC_141392.1, read as the reverse complement.
GCCATCTTAAGTTCTATAAACCCAGAGATTATTCATGGATCTAAAGTAATATAACATTTGTAGTTCGGGGGTTGTATAGGTTAGAGGTAATTCATTTCACAGCAATATCAAGCATATTGGGATTCCAATGCTATGTGATTTTTAGGTGCCTAAACATTCTCTTTACTGTTCTAGTTTCTTTAGGGGAGTCGGAAAATCTCTTAGAGACTAGCTGTGTGAATCAAGTGGTTTAAAGGAAAACAGCATTCTCTTTCTATAGATATTTTAAGATTTTCCAGTTGGCCTATAATCAAAATGAAAAGCAGAAGTGCTTTCTTTGTTCAGAGCAAATTCCAAAATCATTAGCATAAAAAGAAGTGAAAGATGTTTCTAGTTCTAGTGAAAGAAAACATTTTAACATCTGAAGAGAATTTAGACTCAGTATTTCACTATATTGTTAACAAATCATATTGACATTTTAAGACAATGTATTTTTATTTGGATGCACATTTTTAAAATTCCTCTGATCAGATTAATAAAAAATTGGGAAAATATCAGAACTGACATTTTCTGGTGTCTTTTTTCATAGTAACATATATTTCAAATTTTGGTGAGGGTGTGTGTCAAGAAATTTTGAATAGACCTGTTACCTATCTATTAAGTACAAACAGCATCTAACATCATCTTTTTACACTGGATAGGGATGGACAAACTTTGCTTTGTATAGATAGTCTTTTCAGTGGCGGTAGCTTTTCTACCTTAACCATTTGGAGGGGAAGGATGTTTAGAATTCCTCTTTACCCTGTCATATCTGTTAAAAAATTGCACAGATCTCTTCTTCAGATTATACAGAAAATGCCTTCAAAGTTTAACACAGGCTAATTACAATATTTTAAATCCTATTGGTGTTACAGGTTTGCCAGACCCATAGCTGCAACTGGAGGAAGGAAGAAGTCACTTGAGAGGTTCTCAATTTGAGAAGCCTACTAAACTCTTCAGGTTTATCTACAACCTGCTCAGCAAACTCATGCCTATGAGACATGAGAAAATGTCATTTGTGCTTATTCAAGGGCACCATGAAGGACAGAATACTGTATAGCCAGTCGAGGAATTCCAATAACATTAAAGAGACAAGAAATGAGCAGCAATCATTTCTCTCAGCATGTTTCTTCCCTGTATGCTGGGCACTTTGCTTTGAAGGCAAAAGAGCTTAGAGGTGGGACTTCTGGATAGATACCAGAGGTTAAAAACCTTTCGATTAGAAGAGTTTTCAATTAAGCACTTCCTCTGCCTCCAAAATGCGGCCTTTCATTTATTTTTGTTTTTAAGGGCCATTCTATTCTCTGAAATGAAAATTAGTTACAATGCAAGCGTTTTTTCAGGAAGATATCTCTTTTTTTCACAAAAAGGTAACTCATACAAAATGTTACAAAGAACATCAGATAGAAAAGGATTGAATTTTTTTTTTCTTTTAATATTATATGGATGGATAATTTTCTCAGAACTGAAGTAACTGAATAGGTATCATAGTCTGACCTTGCATCCCAGCCATCTGCATGTGGGGATTTGTCTCTGTGAACAGAGTTAAAAGATTTTGTTTCTCCATTTTTCTACCCAGAACTGCAGTAGAAATTCTGTATATGCACCAGTTTCAGTATGTTTCAAGCATAAAGGTGTCATGCTCTGGGCAACTCTCCTAGTATTTTCTTCAATATTATGATTTGGAAACACTTTTTTTTCTCAGTATAGCTAGAAAGCCATAGAAACTGAATGGTGTTTTCCAAATACTTTGCAACATGTATATTTCCCGTAGATATCACCCCTCAGTTGTGATTCTTGGCATGTTATATCCCTTGTCATTGTACCATATAGCACGATTTATGTCTATACTTTTCTTTCTCCTGAATTCTCTTCAGAGCTTTATGTTTTTCCTGGGCTACAAAAAGTGAAGAAAGTTATTAATATTACACCAGCTGCAGAAGAAGAAACATTACTTTATACCCATTAATGAATGCTGTTTAAAGAATTTCATGTTTAGATAGCAGCACATCTCCATTTGCTTTACACATTGTGTTGCAATGACCAGTTTGGTGCAGAAGATTACAGTAAGTCTCAGGCATAGAAGGACGCTGGGCTCAAGGAAAGACATGATAGTCTCTGGCTGCAATTTAAATTCTGGCAGCTGGCACCCCCATACATGTTGATTAAAGCACGTCAAGCAGATCCAAGGGCAGAATATGGCCCTGAGGATGCAACAGCTTTGAGAGATGAAAGATGCCATCTGCAATTGTTTCCTTGTCTTAAAGACAGAGAGACACTCTGTTTTCCCTTTACTCTCCACAATTTCCTAGCACTTTGTGTTTTTAGAAAAGCTATCAGCGTAAGATACATAAAACTCCATTCACTGCAAGTACCCCTGGATAACATGGTTATTTCCCCAGCCTCGTCTCTGACTTGCTGGAGAAGGTCTGCCAGCCCAGCCTGTCTGATAGCCATCTCCGTGAGTCATAACACAGCAGCTCCAGATGGAAGACAGGGCAAACATCTCCCTCCAGAGTTACCACCAATTCAGTTCCCATCAATCAACCAGCAGCTGGGAGTGAAGAATCATTTGCTACTTTGCCTGGCTGGCTTATGCCAAAGACTCAGCACATTAGCGCTGCACTTTCTTTTGCATCCAGCCCTTGAGGAAGGAAAAGCCTGACACCTCTCACAGATTTCCCACATGGCTACTCAGCCCACCACCCACAAGCATCACACCAAACTTGGTGTATGAAGGGGATTTCATCTTAGCGCTTTGTCTTGGCGATTCTAATTTAGAGAATGAGGCTTTCTGGCTTGTCAAGCCAAGCTTGTCATTTACAGGTGAGATCTAGTCAGTCTCACCTCCATCCAAAAGACAGAGGAGCGTTACATGTATTATTTTAATGTCACAGGAGCAAGTGTTTGGCAAACCAAAGGCACGTCTGGGTTAACATGTGGGAAGTAAGCACACTGAATAAATGTGATTGCTCATGCCCATATCTGCAGTTGGTAGAAGTAGTAGGAGTTGGCTGGTGAACTGTGATAATGGTGAGAATCTAGTTTCTGCTCTGTAGTAGCAGACGTGGCAGGAGATGGGCTGTTCCTCGAGCCAAGACAAAAATGGAGAGTGAACAGTTGGAGCACTCTGGCAGCAGAGTTTTGGCATGAAGCTGCACAGCAAATGCTACATCTTGCCAGCGTGACCTGCTGAGCGGTGCTCTCAGCCGTCACCTGCATGTGTGGATGGCTGCAGAAGCCCATACCTTGGAGGATACGCAAGAAACAAAACTAAGTGGAAAACAAATACTTAGCCTGAATAGTATCTTCTAATCTGTTGCAAACACAAGCAGTAAACACCAGAGAATACTTCTCTGCTCAGAATTACGTGGGCTGGCAAATAGAGCCCTTGGTTTTCTTTGAATTAATAACCCCCTGCCCCTGAACACAGATGTTTACTTTTACAGGAGATCATGGGCCTGCTGAAGTGTGAATGGGGACCTGTCTGCAGGGGAACGCCTGGCTGCCGTTCTTGGGAAGGACATTCAGTGCCCCAAATTTGCCTCTCTCTACTGTGAGCAGGCCTGAAAGTCGAAAGTCTTCTTTTAGGGATTTTTTTTAAACATTAACCTAGGCATTTCTGCCACGCATTTGACAACTAGAGGGAGCTGAAACAGATCTACATCATACAAGGTATTCTATTTTAGGGACCTCAATTTGATGAAAACTCAGTCAAAGACATAGTTCTGATTCTCACCTTTGGCTAACTATGCAGTGGTGTTAGTTTCCTGGGCAAAGTGGGTAGGATCACTTTGCATCATTTCAAATTTATTCATCTGTTAAAAACTTAACTCAAATATTATTGGCATTGTACATCTGTGGGGGGGAAAAAAAAAAAAAAAAAAAAAAAAAAAACAGTAAGCAGATAAAAAGAAAATGCAGGACTGAGAGGACCAAAAAAATCAACAATCAACCCAAGAGGCAGAAAAGCAGTAAAGAAAGAAATTCAGCTAGGAAATGAAATAGTACTATATACAAATTATATATAGAAAGAAAAAGAGAAGGAAATCTACTTCTGTAGGCTAGCCTTTTGTGAGCGTTACTTTTATCCCTAGCTTCTATGTAGGTAGCAGACCTTGCTTTTGCAGAAAACCATGCATTAGGAAAAGAAAACTTGAATCACCTATGGGGAAAAAGAGAAAGGCCATAGAGCTGTATCATAGGAGTCAAAGACTTGAAACACTGAACTAAAGGTACAAAGCCAAAAAATACGGTGACAAATTCATAAATTCTACATAGTTGCTCCATTCAATGTAAGACATTGTTCACTGTCTCTAGTTCTGGGAGATGTTTTATTCACCTGGAAACCTGTCTTCAGTTTGTCCGAAATAGTATTTCAGTTCTAAGACATAAGGATGTCATTAAATAGAGGGCATCTGACACTGCTATAGGGCTTCTCAATTGAAAAAATGCTCTGTCAAATGAGGGAATTTGGCATCATTGTATTGTTAATATCTACTGAAGTTAAATAAAAAATTAGAACTTCTTTGCACCTGTTGTACTTCAGAGTCTCCAGGGAAATCAGGCAGATCACAACTCCGTTAAGATTCCAAATTTTCAATTGGAAGGAAAAGGGGTTTTCAACATTTTAAGTAGGGCAAGTAGATTACTCCTTAATTTTAACCAAAAGATTGGAATAGCAAAGGAACCCAGATGGGCTCTGATTCTGACCCTCTTTCTGATTTCCTATAGCAGCACCAACCAGATCTTTTGTAACAGATTGGCAAGACTCTCTAAGATTTTAATATCCACTCCTCTACACCCATCTCTGTTTTTCCCAAACTCATAATCAGGGAAGCCTGCATGCAACTTGGTGATATAACAGGCTTGTTTGTGGTTTAAAAAAATGTCTCTGCTTCCTTAGAACAGTGTTCTGTTCATTTTTAAGCTCTCTTCTCCCAACCCACCCATCACAATTCAAAAATGTCATGTTAATGTTTTATAGGCAGACTCCTCCTGGCTTCTTCTTAGAAACAGCAGCGTCCTTGAATAATTTATACCAGTGTGTTTCTGCTCTACTTTTTTCCTGGACTTCAGTAAGCTTCCATGAACGAGAGGGAAGAGGAATCACATCAGAAAATGCTAGCAAGTATATGTCTCTGCATCCGGTGTTTGTCCTCCATCACCCCCCCGTCTGGAAAGATGGGAAAGGAAAATCTCTCAAAAATGTTAAAGGTTGAACCAAGTTCAAGACTAGCAGGGTTTCCAGTAACAGCTACAAGGATCACAGCAGGGAAAATCAGGTTGAGCAAACACCAACTTGTCAATGTTATGCTTAGCATTGTAACTGAAAGATGTTTTAGTGAAATATGGGGTAAAGAAGGAGTTCTACTATGCAAGGGTCTCCCCGCAAGGTCTTACACTGACTCCCAAGCTGTTCTGTAACATAAATGATTCGTGCCTTTCCTGAAGCAAATTTAAAAACAAAACAAAACAAAGCAAAGCAAAATCACACAAACAAAATCCAGACCCTCCCGCCCCCCATGCCCTCCCTGCCCCCCCCCCCCTCCCCCCCCAGAAAAAAAAAGAAAGGCTGCAGGACTGCTGGAGTATCCCTTTTGTCAGCTGAAACACAGAGTAAGAAAAAGGGGTGGGGGAGGCCCAGGGGTGGGGGTCAGGCTGGAAACCCCCTGGCAGCAGCCACTGACAGAGCTGCTGCACCCTCCTCCAGCTACCAGCTCTCCCTGAAAAGCAAAAGCCTCCCTCCAGGGTGAGATGGCTGACACCCAAGGGTGGCCCAGGCCTGCTGCCCGCAGAGCAAATGCCTCAGCCAGCAGTAACTGTCCTGCTTCTGCCAGGCATTTCCAGAGGACGAACCGTCTGCTCTTGGTGTCTGACTAGCTACTTTGAAGAAATGAGTTTCTCAGTCACGTGATCTAAATACAGCTATGAAACCTCGAGCTATATTATTGATTTGTAGCTCCTGTTTGTTGTGGTAGAAACCAAGTGGTTCATGTAAGCCGTGAGGTGCCTAGAGGTGCGGCGCTGCCCCCCAGCTCTGCCCTGTGCCAAAGAGTATTTGAAACGGGGAGGCAGAGGCAGCTGTTCCTAATGCCACACGGGGCATATCACTGCTCTCACTGTAGAGACTGATGTACCTAAGCCTTGCTGACCTCAGGCACCATGTAAACTTTGAAAAAGCCTGTTGTAAAGTTTATTCCAGAACTACTCTCTCCTATGCCACACAAGGAAAGGTAATCAAACAGCCAGAGGAATTTGTGTCTTTGGAAAAAAGGTTGATGGGTTTCTTTGAATTATTTTTTTTCTAGACAAAATCAATGAATGACATCTAAATCCTACTGGACTCATGAGGTGTCACAAGGAGACCCAGCCTTTTAGCCTCGTTATGTTGGAAACTTGCAGAGGACTCCAGGTATTTACATCCTTTACTGCAGTACTGGTCTTTAGACCAGAACACTTTATCCCCATAGCCATTCTTCCTCTTTGACTGTCTTTTCATCTCACCTTCATCCACATAAGGCAGATATAAATCATTTTGTGTTTTACACCACAAATGAACAGTAAGTCTGCAGTTTGTACAGGCCATTTCTAATCTATTAACTGAACCCGGCAACAGTGCATCTGCAGTTACACAGGGTAAAAGCTTTCAGCTGAACATTTGCCATGTACTGAACTCCAAGTTACCTACGATGGGTAAGAAACAATGGCATTTTAAAAGCTAGCCCAAAGTGCTGCTCAGGAGACTATTTATTAAACTTTCATCTCTCTCTTTGAAACTAAAATACTGAGCTTGGATGACTAGGCAATTTAACCACCTTCTTATCAATTTCTCAAAAGTGCAGAGGATATATCTTCATCACAGTTGCTGAAACATGCTAGCCTACCGGATGTATTTTTACCAGTTAGTGCAAAAAACCCGACCCTTTTTACCAGGGGTTGCTAACAGTGAGGCAAAAACATCACAAAACTGCAGAGACTAACTCCATGATACATTTCTCCAGCTTTCTCTGTGAGGCTGGTAATAGATTCTAGTTTCCTACAACTATTTGGTAGTGGCATCCATGTTATCTTGTAATATAAAGCTTGCTTTGTTATATACATGTATATTAAAGTCACACCTTTGCCTGAAGCATAGAAATACTGTAAAGAAAATTGCTATTTCCTAATCTCAAAAAGCCTTTTTGAAGTACCAGAAGGTTTCTTAACCACATTTATAGCCACAAAAATGTATTCATGTTGAGAGTATACAACTGTAAATTTTAATTTTAGAAGGACAGAAGTTTAATTTTCCTCATAAAATATAAAAGATAATAAAGTAAGGGGTCAGATGTTTTTAGCCTTAAGAAACAGTGCCATTATGATTTAGATATCAGTCATAAGTTAACTCCAAATCAATATTTGACACTTGCACTATATTTAAATTATATTGCTGTAAAGTACATTAAGAATTCACTGATGAGAACACAGTTATTCCACAGATCAGGCTAAAGAAGGGCCAATGTAATAAACAATTTATAACTTTAAGTATGTTTCCCGCAATAAAGTTCCAAAATCTATCCTAAATAAATCTTGTGTAATATCTCATTATAACTCATAATTTAGTTATATGAAGAATTAAAGAAATAAATTATGGTTATTCTCTAATACTCTGGATGTTTTATCTCTGCCCTTAAGAATCATTTCACATGATAATTGATTGCTGGAGCCACATCTCTTATCTCAAGGGTGAATGAGAAAAACTTCACAAAATTATTTGAGAGCTTTGAGACCCGTAAGAGGATGTGATATGCACTTATCAGACCTCCAGAAACCACAAGTACAGTGAAATCTCTTATCACTGTATGAGGCAGGGATCAGCAAATACACTTCCTTTATTAGCGTGACAATTGATTAGAGGAAAATCATAGCTACATAGCATGCTCCTGAAGTCAAGTGGATAAGTGTTTTCACGAGTCAGACATACCATAACACGACCATGTACCACTGTGGTGCCAGGATGGGGAGAAGTATCAGGTCATCCTGAAGCTGTTTCATCCTACCACTGACCCTACATAGCAATTTGTGGCGTTACAGGGCTGTACAGGGCTGTAACAGAATTTCTCTTGCCACTACTGCTTCCTACAGAAACAGGCTCAAGTTTCTCTTTCAGGGAAGGCTGTTGTGAATTTTGTGATGCAGCAGCTCTCATAGCTCATTTCTTCCAAATTCCAGTACCTTATTAATCTGACTATAGTAATATTATTCATTCATAGTTGAGGGGTCCCAAAGATTTGTATTGAGTCATTTCTCATTAACTCTGAAGGCAGTCTGTCAACTGCGATAGGAGTCTATCTTATTAGCCTAATTCAATGTATGTGTGTGCAGCAGGGCGACAGTTAAATAAATCAAAGAAGACCCATGGGCTTCTAACTCGTTGCTGAGTGCCTCCCTTTCCATAAATGATCTGGTATCTGGCAGGGATGACAGTATGGATGAGAGCCAGCTTGCTAAGGGGACAGGCAGTGCTGGTGGTGAAACAACTGGAAGAGGAGAAACAGTTATCATCAAAGTGTTGTGGTAAAAGTGTGGCTTCAAGTGACATTGCTGACTTTAGAGAACTGATGTCTATGTTTAGAAGATGAGGTAAAAGGAACAATGAAATACACATTTTATTATTTATACCTCTCCAGATTAAAAAAAAAAAAAAATTATCATAAGAAAATTTCATTATCATCATTCTTAAGTTTTTCAGTTGAGATGAAATCAAATGCAAGACATGGATCTACATCTCACATCAGTTCTAAAGCCAGGACTACTGAACAAGTCACATTTTTTTAAGAAAAAGATATAAAGGAAATGTGCCTACACTACAGAACCTGTAATCCTGTAAGCTGACATGACATTATTTGGATAATCACAGTCCAAAGCTAGTGTCGTTGAAAGCCTGTGCTACATTGCTGCAGTGTGTCATGATGGTGTTGGCTCCTTAACAGGTGCTGTATTTGATCCATACCTAATAGTACTTGTCAAATTTTTGAAACTCTGATTTTTGATGCAAAGTAATCCAGAGCCCAAGACTTCTAGAAGAACCTACAAGTTCAATTTTCATTCTTCTAGCTTCTGAGAGAGGTGTGGAACTGAGATGCTGGTGGTAGCATATTGTGGACAGGTATTTGTTTGCAAGAAATTGCCTAATAGGGAAAAAAAAAAAAAGCTGAATGCATTGCATTCTATTTTTGGTCGATTTAAATATTTGGCACTTTGGAATATGAACAGGTTTTGCTGTTTGCAAATGTAAATAAACTAATCACAGTATAAAAACATCCAAGTATTTTTTTTAAATATTAAGAATAGAAAAAAAAATTGTGAGAGAAAAAACAATGCTGAAAACCATACTTGACCAACAATAAAAACTTTAACTTATTTAGATATTATTCTAAACAGAGAGCTACAACTATACAGCTACACAGAGAGATGGGAAAGAAAAAATAAAACTGTTTTGATATTGTGCTATATATATCATTTTTAATTCTGTAGTATATTAAAAAACAGAAGTCCAATCAGTATACTCAGATATTTATATCAAAGTAATTAGAGAAAAGAATGCAGTGCAATATGTTTTCCTTTTCTTTAATAGGGTAAATAGCACAACCGGCTTAGACAAAAACATTTTTTACAACTTCAGCAGCAACTTTCCATTTGCTGTGAAACATTTTTCCATTGCATTGTCAAAATTCATGAACATTTCTACAAGTATGAGAAACACTTCCTACATTTTTCCCTTCTTTTTTTTTTTTTTAGGAGTAGTTTTGGGAACAATCTTCAAAGTTAATTTTTTTTTTTTTACTTTAGAAGAAGAACAGGAAAAACCTCTTATCTCTCAGCATAACCAAAAAGTGTTTCTACTCTGTGGGAATTCTAATCCTCCTGTAATAATATTGCTAAAGAACTAGGTGGAGGGAGAATAAATAAAGAATTTGCTGTATATATTTCTTCTCATATATCTGCTGAATTTTAGCAGAATTTATTTTGTTGAATACAGCGGTGGGAACCAAGGTGCAAATTCTATCAAGTTTTTCAATTCCAGTGATACTTAGACCCAGGAATCGGCTAAAATTCATTTCTAGGATACTGAATGCTTCAAATGTACATTTTAATTTTCTCTATACCAAAATAAGGAAGGACTGAATTCTTCAGCACAATGTAGCTGTGATGATCAAAATGTAAAAGTACTTTTCAGTGATTTCCTTAGCTTTCTTATACATGTCATTGTATGATGATTCATCATTTCTGAGAAATCAGAGACTGAAAAAATAAATTACATGGACCTGCTAATACTAAGTGTGGATGAACGAAGTCTTTTTCATAGAACCCAGTTCAGTATTTTGTTTGAGCACATGCAGAGTTCTTCCACGAAAATGCTTGCAGCAGGTGACAGGTGCAGGCGTCTGTCTCACACTGGAGAACACATCTGGCCCAGACGTTGTTGGAATAGAATGGGAACCACACAGCTTTCCATAAAAAAGTATCACGCAGCTGTATCTCTTTGAGCATAGTGGCACAACTCTTGCATGTGGCGTTTTTATCTTCTCCGAGTTCCATACACTACAAATAGCTGGTCAGTCGTCGCAATGACCGTGGGAGCACTGAGTGGACATGACACCACAGCACTTTTAAAGGAGTAAAACAGAAGCACTTAGGAGAGCATAAGGAGCAATCACTCGAATGAGTCATGTGCTCCATATCTACGCACTGATAGCTCATTGAGTCTGAACCACAATAAAATAATGCACTCTGCTGGTTCAGTTCCTTGCATGCTATAAGTTACAAATCCACACAAAGAAGATCACTGCTCATAGACAAGGCATTCAGAGAGCAAGTATGAGATACAATGAACAAAAATAGGAAAGCAGTATAAGTGATAGAAGGTTCCCAGTTGCCCTATCACATGTTTAGTAACCCTGCATATGTTCTTGAATGCAGATCAGATGAGCAAAGGTTCTCAACAGGGAGTCAAAAATAAACACAAGGGACTCCCTAACACTTACAGTTCAATTGTATTGCTCCATAACTTCCTGAACAATGGAAAGTTTAAGAAAAATTGAGGTTCTTTCTTTCTGGTTGGATATTTTAAAGTTATCTTTTGTAAGACCACATAAAATGATTTAGTTCTCAAAGAATAACTGGATTACATAAATAAAATATTACATAAAAGATGTCTCAGTACAATTTATGTGAAATGAATTTCACAAGGACTGGTCTATTGTAGAAAATTCAACTTATCTCTTCCTGATCCTTTTATTCTATCTAAACATAGAAATTTATGTCAGTTCAGAAAAATCTATTACTATTTCTCATAACTGAATCCATTATTTTTCCTCCATGATACATCAGGTGAAAACAAGTGCAATAGATAGCTCCAGCAGAACCTTGAACACAAAAGGCCTCAAGAATAGAATGAGGTAAGTTAAACTCATCTTGCTGTGCACTATAACAAAATGATAACCTTGATGTTTAATTTAAATCAAGTCATAGCAAAGATCTCTGACTATAATTGTTATCTGTCATAAAAATAAAATTATTATAAAATGGAATTGGACTTAGAAAGGTATAGTTTTTCTTGTTGCATTGCCTGTAAGCAAATTGAACTCTGTGAACGTTCATCACCCTTTACTGCCTTCTTCCTCCAGTCTTTCTCAGTAATGGAGCCATTTGACTGCAAAAACAGGGAGAGAAAGGGCTGAAAACAAATGATTAATTTTCCACATTACTCTCTATTTCCAGAGCTTTGCTAATTCCATTATATTGCTGATTTTTCTCTCCCTTGCTCCCCTGCCAGCCCAGGGAAAAAGAGATCCAAATTAAAGCTCTAATAAGAGTGGCAGCATTTCACTGGGATAACAGCAGTTTACCAGCAGGCAAAATAAGGGAGCAAGTGCGAGTACACGGATATAATAGAGAAAGACGAACCACTGGATCTCACAGCAGAATCTGTGGTTTCCAAGCTTGGCCTCAGCTGGATTGTTGACAGTGGCAAAGGGCCTCTACCAGGCACCAGACGTTTTCAGAGCAACCCAGTGCAAGAGTAAAATGAACGTCCGGGCCCCACAGCATACCTGCCTTCCTGCCTTTCCTTGCTTTTCACTTCTGCTGAGAAAATAGGGTGCATTGGTCACAGGGCACACACCAATGGGTTGGAAATGGTGTTCAGGCATGGAAGACAAAACCTGACTGCACCTCTTCACCTACAGTATATCACCTTGGGGAGGCCAAATATGCACAGGCTGCCTCAAAGATGAATACAAAATAAACTAATTCCTTTGATGTGGCACCTATAATGAGATGCACCAAAGTGAAACTACCTCGTGCTTTCAGCCAGTGCTGCTGCTTGTCTCCCACCCTGGGCCAGCACATTCTAGAGGCAGCTGGCAGATCCAAACTCCAGTAGCTAGCTGCAGCTGTGCAAGCACGGAGAGAAAGCACAAGAGACAATATGGCAGGATGCAGCAGCAGGGGAATACGCCTGCCAGCAGCAGCCCAGAGAGCCAGTCCGTGTCACCTGGAGGACATCATATGCAGGTGCCCACTCCTTGCTCGTCAGGGTGCAGCTCACTTACAGTTTCTGCTCCTTTCAGCTAAAGGTGGTTCATGAGGCCACACTTGGTAGAGGGAGCTTGAAACAGCTAATGTCAGTGTACAACGTGTGGGTTATTACACACACCCCTCAGCAAAGAGTCTCATCTCTCCCAGATGCCTTTAGAGCAGCAAACAGAAAGTTTGAAAGGGGTGCTTCAGAAGAGAAATGCAATTTTGGTGCATTGATTCACCATCACAATAAGCCTCTCTGTGTGTCCTTTGTCTATAGGAGAACTTAAGGAGACAAAGTATTCACTTAGCCAGACAAACTGACCTTCTATTCCCTATATGTTGGTTTAGATATTTATTGTAGAGGTGTGCTTTCTTCAGAATTACTGGTGTCATTTCAGTGGAGTTCTACAAGATTCTGCTGACTTCCACCCAAGGGCAGAGGCTAGCACAGAGCAGCTTGGAGCAGTTGGTATCATCTGGAATTCTGAACACTCTGCTATTTTCCTGCTGTCAAATTTTTCTTTTTCGCCTGGCAACTCATCTCCTGTGAACTGCACACACCTGGATTTTTAAGGTTATATTTCGTTTATCAACAGTTTTTTTTGAGTTGGGCAAACTCAACTTTTATTTGCAACATTCTTAATGTTTTAAGTCTGAAAAATCATGTTAGAAATAGTGCTTGAACATCAAGATTGCTAGCTTGCCACAGAGGTCTTTCCAAATAACAACATTCCTCTTCTTATTACATCAACCTACTCTGTGGGATTTGCTAACCTCATACTGTAACAGCGTTAAACACAGCTCCCAGCCAGATGAGAGACGCATGGATTGATGGAGGTTTGATAATCATAAATAACATCTTGTTGGGGCCATGAGCCAGTAGCTAGCATGAATCTCAAAACAAACATGGACGGAGGACAGCAGGAGACTTTGCCTGGGAGTCTCCCAGTTCCATCCATGCCAGTTCTTATCAGGATGGGTTTGGCAAAGCCATTTAACCTCTTCTTCTTTCAGACTGGGTGATTACTTTCCAAAATTGTATGGATGCTATGACAGCTAATTAATTATCTCTGTATTGTGCTTTACAAATACAATTAGTATAAAGAGGGTTAGTAGGGAGAAACACTGCACAGTAAATGAAAGTGAACAGAGACAGAATGCTAGAAAGACTTTAAGTGTAGTAAGACAGAAAGAGGAGAAAAATAATAAATAAGGAAAGGAGTTTTGAATGTGTATGAAACAAAAAAAAAGGTGTGCTGCCATCCAAAAGTGGAGAAGGGGAAAAGGAAATTAAAAATTAAAAGCAAAGCACTGAGATGAATGGATTTGAATATAAAGAGAAGAAAAGAAAATTAAAAAAATGTAATAAAAGCCACTCAGCCTTTAAAGTAATGAATCTTTTCATTTATTTATACTCTTTTTTGATATTAGAGGAAAACAGTAATACACTTATACTGAGCTCACACTATGTTAACACAGTACAGCTCTTAATTCCTGGATTATGTTGTTAAATAATTAACTGATGAATCATAAGTAAATAATTAAAACTTGGTTCTCTAAGCCTCACAATTGAGAACATAAAACTGTCACAGTGATATCAGATTTTAGCAGAACCAATATTGTAGTTAATTAGAAAAACTGCAAAAAGATTCTAAAAGCTGTAGCTGTAAAGAAAGACTGCTAGCAGAAGCACCTGGGCTCCATTTCCCCATGGAACAAAATAAAATGGATCATCTATTATTTAAATCACCCATATTAAAGCTACATCTGGAGAAGATGGAAACGCAGATTGCTAGTTCTCTGCAAAATACCTAGACCTGCCCTGGGCCTTGTCCTGTTGGAGAGAGTCCGTGATTTGGGCAGCAGGAGAGGAAAGGGTGGCACTCTAAAAAGGCTAAGGCAGTCTTGAGTTCATGTCAAAATATCTTTTCCTCCAATATCCCTAAAATGAAGAACTATAAAACAAATCCTTATACTTCAATGGACAATAACTCATTGATTCCATGGCACTGTTTAAGAACAAACAGCTTCAAGAATCTAGCAATAATTGTGTTTATTCTTGTAAAAGAGGAACAGCAGAGAAACTAAAAAAGATCACTCTTTGCATCCACAAAACAAAATAATTCCTTTTCTCCACGAACATCTGTTTTATTTTCCGATATAGCAAAAGTACATGTCTTCAAGTCTAAGCAAGGCAATTAATCTGGATTCTGCTATCATCACAATCATGGCATTATTATTTTATTTTATTTTTTACGAGAGGACTCTGGAAGCACAGATCCTGCTGTGCAAAGCCATCACGTTCCTTCATGAGAACAACATGGTAGGAATGAAAAATCTAAGGAACAGCAAATAATTATTCCAATAAAGGAATAACAAAACGCTACAATGGTTATTGAGCAACACTCATTTCATTTGTTTATTCTTGCAATCTGTTATTTAAAAAATAAATAGAAGACATTTTATTTTTTAGAAGCCCCCATCCCTTCATCTTCCTGATGCTTAGTCTTGCAAAAACACTTGCCAGCAGCAAAAATTTTAAGTGTCTTTGAGTATCAGCGAGGGGATGAAAACGTACCAGAATTCCTCAGCACCCCCTAATAACTACCACGGATGAGGTTAGGCTGATTTCACAGCCCGCCCTTCAGCCATGTGGGTTAGTATCTGTCCTTCAGCCCCTGCCTGGGGGTTCATTTCACCACGGCCTGAGCATGGGCATAGGAAGAGGAGTTGGTCTCAAAGTAGCACTCCAGCTGCCCGCAGAGAGCCTCAAAGGTGGGCCGCCCGTCCGCCTCTGCGTTCCAGCACTGCAGCATCAGCTGGTAGAGCGGCGCTGGGCAGGTGGCCGGTTGAGGAAGTCTGTACCCCTTGTCCAGCATCTGGATCACCTGGTGTCCTGGCATACCTGCAAGCCAAAAGGAGTTTGTCAGACTGCTGGGGGTCTACTCAGTGACGCTGCTTGTCCCTACCTCTTACTGAGACAAGGCAATGGGATGCACCCCTGTGAGGTACACATGCACGCTGAGAGCAGAGCTAGCCTCAGTCACTGGAGGATCCCAAACCAGCAGATAAAAGCCATCTCCAGCCCTTCCCATCCCCCTCACCCTGACTACACCACCTGAGAGGCACAGCAAACGGGTTCATCTGAGAGTGAGGCTTTTACTCCGCCACCCAGCTTTGCCAAAATTTTTCTGACATCTGTTTCACTTAAATTGTTCCTAAATCCCTCCAGTCTCAGTGACTTCAACATCTCCCAAGAAAATCCGTCCTGATGCTGAATTTTCCTCACATTTAGAAAGTTTTCCCTAACACCAGCCCTAATTTTCCTCTGGTGCAGCTATGCGATAGCATCCTGCCTGCTCTGTCACTGCAAGGCGTGGAGAAGAAACCATTTCCCTACCTTTGCTGTACCTTTATATATTAAGACAATTGTCCCATTCCCTTTCAATTTTCTACCCTTTAAATTAGATCTTGAATTGCATAATCTTTACTTCTTTTCCCTAGATCTCTGAAAGTTGTTTCCTCTGTATATTACCCACTGCCACCATGGATCAACATAACCTCTTCTCCTGATCACTGAGGACAAAATCCTGAAAGTAATACCAAGTAAGAAAATAGCCATGGCAAAAGGAAGTTTTCTGCTGTAAAGTTACAGGTAAACTATGCCTTTGCAAAGGGATAACTCTGAACATATTTTCAGACAACACGAAGAATCATGATGTTACCTGTCCTTTATACTTGAATAGTTTATTTGTGTGTGTGCGTGCGTACGCACACATGTACAGTTTATGTAAGAAAGAATTGAGGATTTTTGGCTTTGGTTTTGGGGTTTGTTTTTTTCAGAATGGTTTCACAGGAGGTGAGGGTGGGAACCAAAAAGCAAAATCAATTTTTCCTCTTACAGGAAATACCAGTTTGGGACCCTGTGAAATGTACTTTATGGCCAATGCACCACCCCTCAGGCCTGTACAGATGCAGCATAACATTTTTTCACTTTAGTTCTTCCCTTGTGTTCTCCTCACCAGCACAAAATGAGTCACAGTCAATCATCTCACTGATAACATGTTATTGGAGCCACAGTTCCTTGACTATTTCTCACACTGCTAGGAATAATAGCTGCTCTCATGCCGTTAAATCTACTTTTGAGGTTGGTGACATTTTATTCCTAATTCTTGTGATCCTTCTCTTTATGAAGACTTTCAACTGCAATAGTCAAATATGAGAAAAAGAGGTAAAAACACCCTGATTCATTTTTCAGATGCCTTCTTCCTGAAGTGGCTGTGCAGCACTTCACACATAATAACCTGTTCTTTCATGAGATATCCTCAAAAAAAATAAACTAAAAAAGAAACCCAAGGGCGGGACGGGGGACAGAAAAACCTTCCCTTTTTCCGCATTCCAAGAATTGGCATCTTCGATCTGATGCTGGAGGGAAATATCCAGTTGGCTTAGGTGCCTGCACAATGCAGGTTGACTCCAGCAAAGGAAGCCTGAATGGCTGTTAATCGCAGCCTTTGGAAAGCTTCCAGGGAGCCTGGGGCAGCCAGAAGGTCTGACCCACTAAATGGGCCTCATCTGAACAGCCGATTTTCTGTATTTACAGTCTTAACCCTTTAACATGCCCGCAGTACAGGCATTCAACTTTTTTGTGTGCTGTTCTTAAAGTAAGTAAATACTAGACATCATTTTTTAGGTAAAAGCACTTACCGGCATAAGGCATCTTCCCGTAGGTGATTATTTCAAATAGAAGTATTCCAAATGACCAGACATCTGACTTAACACTGAATTTGTTGTAGCGGATTGCCTCCGGGGCTGTCCATTTCACTGGGAGTTTTGTTTCAGGCCTAGCTTCATATACGTTTTCATTTTCTACCTGTCATGGGTAAAACGAAGCAAGCCTGATTTCAGATCTGCTTCAGCAAAGCACTTAAGCACCTGACTAAGCTAAGCATGTGCTTAATCTTATCCTCTTTTAGCCAAGCCCTTGCCTTTCATGGTATTAAAGCATGCACTTTCTGAAGTCTATTGTTGAAATTGGGCTTCACAGTTGAGAAATGCTACCGTTCATTGGAGGCTTTTCTAAAGCATTTATCATTTCAAGTGAGCACGCAGCCTTGGAGTGGCTCATGATTAATTATGACCTGCTACTGTGAATTCTAGACCTGGCATGCAAGATTTCAAAAGTCTGTCAGGAGTGGCAGTGTAAGCACCCTGCTGGCACTAGAGCACAAATGGCTTCACTGTCTGGTCTTCAGTAAACAGAGGAGGCAAGAGCAAGAGCTAATGAGTTTCGGAATCTTTCTTCTGTGATTTATCGCAGTGTTGAAGGGCCATTGACTTTGATAACAATCACTTAAGCAGGTTTTGGGGACCAAAGAACAAACTCCAAATGATTCAGATTAACATATTAGCTTACAGTGGGTCCAACTAATTCATGTAAAGTGAAGATGAAAGACACATAGAAAAAGAAAAATTATTCATTTTCAAATTTGTAGGATCATGCCCTTAAAGTTTTATACCACAGACATTTAACTTCACAAACAGTTATTTTCTCTCTAATTCCTAAACATAATTTAGCACACATCAGTCACATCTAAGCCTTGGTCAGGTTTTTCACATGCAAATCCAGGCAAATGTGTACAAGATTTTGTTTGGTTTATTGTTTATAATATAGAATGCACATTTCCCAGCTGTAATGACCTATAGTTTTGAAAAGACTGATTGTTAGTGTTTTGTATCTACATACTGATACAGTTGGCATCTTGACTATAAGACTGATCTCTAGAAAAAAGAAATTATTTCATTATGCTAATTAACACATACAGAAACACAGAGTTCATTTCTCACACCTAGTCCTTTGAACTCTTTGCATGTGACCATGTTAATGCTTTGGCTTAGGAGACAGAATATTCCTAAGAAAGTCTGCCAAGATGACTCTATGACAGAGTATTTTAGTAAAGTTCAGTTTTAACAAGAAATGTCAACAGCTGTAAATTATTACCCCCTCTAGTGAGGACAAAGGAGAACTATCCATTGTAAGCATTATTCATTTAAAAACATCTTTTTTCATGTCAAAAAATGTGCAATCTGAACTTACGCATAACTAGAAGAATCAAAATTAAGGAAAAAGCACTTTCAAAGTCTCTTGATGCCATTGTCAAGCCATTATTCTATACTTCAGTATGTAATAAATCCAACTCTGTTATGAATTTCAATTTCTGCTGCTTGAATGGGAAAAAAAAAAAAGAAGCAGAGGGATTTTTCCTCTGTTTTTCCTTTTCAGTGCAAGAACATAAATCAATAAAAACAATAATAAGACCTCAGAAATTATGGATTACATATTGAAATCCATAAAATATGGCAAATGAAATCTTTCCAACTCTGATCAAATAATTTTCACAGGTAGGAAATCTCATTCCTAAACCACAGCTCTTTCCTAGGGTGATCTTGGTCAGCGTTACTTGGCATTCCATGTCCGCAAGGGCTAGAGAAATGAAAAACAGTCCAATGGCAAAGAACCTGAAACTGCATCAGATTTAAAGCTCTGAGAGCTCACTTTATGAACTCTGTAGTTAGTCATGGAAAGGAATAAGGTCCTTTTATCATTACTGCCTGCACTTGCAAGCATCATGGAGGCAGTGGGGAAGTGAACAAAGAGAGAATAGTTGTCAATGCATTTTATACGCCTTTCCTTACAGGTTCAGGAATATAATTTTGCCATCATTCCTGTCATCTCTTTCCATGTGGCAGACACAAGTGTTGTGGATAAAGGTTGTGCAGCAAAGAGTATTGCTTGACAGGCTCCTTCCTTGGTGGCTAGTGGGAAGCAGATACCGGGATGCCATCTTCAGACTGACACAAAGGCACAGACCAGCCTCTAACCTTGCATGGGATAATGCAGGTAGAGGATACAAGTGAACACATTAGGGTTGTTTTTTTTTTTTCTCCCTGGGCATGCCTTTTGCCTGAACCCAGCAATCCAGAGGCTACAGTACATCCATTAGTTGACTTCTTCCACCTTGTTCCCCAGAGTTAAAGTAGAGCAAATTCACCCACTCACAACCCACCTTAAAAACTCTTGCAAGTCCAAAGTCTGCCACTTTGTAAACACTGTGTTCACCAACAAGAACATTCCTGGCTGCCAGATCCCGATGGATATAGTTTTGAGTTTCAAGGTAAGCCATCCCGGAAGCCACCTGAGCAGCCATGTCGACTTGATGTTGCAGGAAGATTTGGGACCCTGCATCTTCTGTTTAAAAGGAAGGTTACAAGGATAACATAATATTTATGATATTCAGATATAAATAACGAAACAGTTGACTGGTTCAAATAGTCAACACAAAGCAACAAAACCATGCAATACGATAAAGTAACGGCCCAACCAAATGACAGAGGTTAGTGAATGACACTACTTGAAGTCACACAGCTAGTTTCACAATAACTGAGTAACAATGTCTGTCCCATCTTACAGTAGATACTAAATGCAGCAGTTGATCTAGGCCTGGAAGGACCTGCTGACATGGTGTAAAGAAAAAAGCATTTATCTACTGATAGTAATGCAGATGTTTGCCTTTCTGACATGTGCATAAGCTGTTCCAAACTGAGTAAGAGTTAATGTCAGTACTCACTGACAGTAGCCAAAGCTGACTAAAGATGGAAAAGCACAAAATTATCCTTTTTCCCTGTTCTGCAATTATTCTTACTAGGAAATACACCATCTGCTGTCAAGTGTAACTCTCATTTTCATTTTCCAGTCCACTTGACTGCTTCATGCTGTTATCACTGTGCTACTACTCAACAGTAGGACTCCTTGAGCTGCTTTCAAGCTGCCTGCTTCTCTAGCAGAACTTTCTGAAGCAACGTGCATGCCATTCCCACCACTGTAAGATCAGCACGTCCCAGAAATAGAGATTTGTCAATAAAAGATTGGCTGTTCAAAGTAGTAGAAGAACTTCGAGCAGAGCAACTTGCCTCCACAAATGAAGGAAAGAGCCTTAGGCCATGAAAAAGTGCAGCCAAAAATTGTAAGACAGGTACCACGAAAAAAGTCACTGGGGTATAACATACAATATAAGAATACAACATAACAACACAAATTCAGGGCCTTTGTGTCATTTTGGGGCCAGCTGACCTCCTCATAGCAAAGAATTTAAACCCCAAGGTAATCTAGGTAAGCCAAATCAGTGTTATATTCAAGCATCACTCTGTCATCCAAACCGAAACACTGCAGTGCTGAAGCATAAGCGCCTACCTCTGCAGCCTCTAATACTCAAAACAATTTCAACTTTCTGTTTCAGAATCTTAACAACATCAAAAAGCTGAGTGTTTGCTGCTGGGTTTATTGGCAGTTCTCCTTTCTCGTTAGGATAGTGACTTTTCCTTACTGCCTCTACGTTAAAGAAATAACACATTTGTAGTTGGCAGTTTTCTGTTGCTTATTTTGAATTGATTTGTAATGAAAGTGTGTCTTAGCGTTGTTTTGCATAGCCTCCTCCAGTTCTGGCATTTTATCTGCCCTAACCTTGCAGTCACCCCTTATGAAGAGTGTGAAATTCCATTGTTTACTAATCTATTCTGCAATCTCCAGGCCTTGAATTTCCTGCTCATCTGGATGTTCTGAGATGAATAGGTAAAATAAACGAATTTTAAATGATTAAATTTGCCCTGTATGTGTATTGTCCTACTTCCTTCTTGAGGCTAAACTCTTTGTCATGATAATCCAGCACTGATTATTTACTTCTATTGTTGATTTAGAAAATCTTTTCTTCACTCACACATATGTTTAATAGCTGCCTTGACCTTTAAAAGCGAGAGGGAGAAAAATCAGGCCGTGTGAAAATCTATGACTTAACCATCAAGAAAATCCATCATCAGGCCACAGAATAATATAACACTCTGAAGTTCTGCAGTTCTGGTAACTGGCAGACAACAACATTTATTATTCATCTTGCTGGACAAAGACATAAATCCACAAATAATGCTTATGTTGTATTTAACCAGAAAATAACTAACTATGTACAATACTTTGCATGAGTACCTGGGTTTTAGAAACTAGCTTATGTGTCTCAGTTTAAAATCCCTCTGCCCATGTTCCCTTTCACACTGCGCCTTCGTCTGCACAGGCTGTGAACTACCTCCCGGTGAAAGCAGACAAGGATGCAGACAGACTTGAGCACAGATTTGTCTTTGCCCTGACGATGCTCCAGGCTGGCCTGACACAAGCTTGCTCCAAGAAGCAGGACACAGCAATGTCATAGGAAAAAAAGGATGACTCACAAGCCTCGTGTTTAATGAGCTGCTTCAGTGCAGAACAGGCGTTAGAGCTGCTAAACCCTCCCTGTCTTATTCCCCGCAGGACATGCAGGTGCACTGGGTTAAAGGACAAGGACAAGATCCACCTCTAATGGTGGAGTTGCAGCTGAAAGACTGTTTCTCCTATTGGGGCTTGTTTGGGGTCCCAGACCAGGCTGACTTATTATCTTTAGCATGTGGGCTGAGCAAGGGGAAAAGGCCACCATTGCCCTGGCTGCTGCAGTACTTCTTGGAGGGCTTCTCTCTTCGAGCTGGTTCTGCGCTGCTGCTGTTCTGGAGCTAAAGAAGGGAAAGATGTAAGGAGGAGCCTCAGCAGATCAGGAGCTGCAGACTGTGCACAAAGATAGAGGATGAAAGCACAGGTCTCTCTGGGATCTAAGGTGCAAATCATGTATGGTTGTCTCATAAAGATTTCTGACTATACCTCCAAAATCCCAAGCTGGGCCAGCCAAAACACGCAAATTCAAGCACAACACTGCATTACTACAACTATGGAGGTTTCCAGACCAGACCCAGCTCCCATCTGGCTGGTTCAGAGCAGCTCAGAAGAGTTTACAGCTATATTCATATGGGTATACATCTGCTTTAGTTTGTTTTAAAAAACTACAACAAAAGAACAAAGTTAGTATTACTTCCACACTCAAAATCAGGAACTACTGGTGAATTTATAAAACCTTTCCATGGCTTATGCTTTATCCTATAAAGAAAACGTAGGGCCTCCATGTCCATTTTTACTAATATTTTTTGACAAAACTATCGCCCTTATATGAAAAATTTATTAGAGAAAATATTAAAGGAGGCTTAGGGTCTGTCCCCCATTCTAAGCCATCAATCAAAATAGCTCATATAGGAAAGACAGGAAAATATTCTCATTGAAAGACTGCTGATAATAAAAAAATAAATAAATAAGCAGCACTTTCTCCAGTTGAGAGCAATGCCTCCGTAATAATTCACTGAACTTCAAGACTGCGTCCCTTCCAGAACAAGCCCCAGGTCTATCAGATTTGATAAAAATACTCATACATTTATGACAATGTCATTCACATTCAATAAAAAAGAGAAGTTTTCAGTTGCATTTTTCTCATACTGGCGGCAGCTCAATAACTCTGCATAGCAGTGTTCGTCAGGAAGTATCCCAAAGTACATTCACAGGGCGCACAGGGAATTCACATGTCCATCGTTAACTAGCTGTCGTTATGGTGGAATGCGATAGTCACTATGCATGAAATATTAGTGATTTTTAAAGCTGGAAAAACTTACCATGTGTTTCTAGGAGGGGAAACTTAGCAAAAGAATGATCTCTGGACTTTCCCTCTGTTCCAGTTTGACATATTTACTCATAGTGAACACAGAGACAGCAGCCTTCTAGAGATGTTTTCCTGGTTCCTGCAGTGGCTGAGTCTCAAGAAAGCTTATCAGGAGTTGTGCACTGACTGCCAGCTGATACAGCTCACTTCCAGTCACAGAGCTCTTTGAAACTCTTTCCTTACTACTCCCACTGACAATGACGACTTTTCTCTGACCAATACGTATCAAAGAACAGGGATCTCTGCCTCCACTTCTTAGTTCTGTGCCCTTAGTATCCCCTGCAGAGGCCATCAGACAAGGAGACATACCACTAGGCTGGGTTTCAACTCTCCATTTCCACGGTTACCTTGACAGCTGCCTGGAAAACAACTGACTTTCCACAGTGTCTCTGATACAGCGCTACAGGAACGAGCACTTGGGCAAAGATCAGGCAGCACACATGCTCTGCCCACAGCAAGGGCAACTGCTGTGCATGTGCTGGCAACTGATCCACACACAGGCTGCAGCACTGATGTGTCCTGGACATGTTGTACTCCATACACAAACAGACCAATTTTCAACCTCTGCAATAGCTGTGACTCATCCTGGCTTTCTCAGAGCTATTTCTCCGGTGCAATAAATGTTTTCACGCACAGCAATCATTTCCTGATGTGCCAGGCTCTTTCAATCAGATAAGCGGCAATCTGCACACAAAGGCAGCAAAGATGAGAATTTAAAGGTAATTTGTGCCTTGGTACCTCTGGACGCTAAAT
Organism: Leptosomus discolor; assembly: GCF_034619465.1. NCBI lineage: Eukaryota > Metazoa > Chordata > Aves > Leptosomiformes > Leptosomidae > Leptosomus > Leptosomus discolor. The sequence continues at coordinate 73,308,856 of NC_141392.1, read as the reverse complement.
GCCTACAAAACTGTAGATGATCTGGCCCAAACGCATTGCAGCCCCTCTCTGCACGGTTCCTGGTGGGGCTGTCTCTCTACCAGAGATTACTGTAGCTGTAATTGTCCCTGGATTGCGCCTCACTTAAAAATGGTTCCACAGAGAAGATGGGGGAAGGCATGTGTCATGGTAAACAGTGTCTGTAGTATTTCACAGGGCTTTGCCTTATGGGCTGGAAACAGAGAAGAAATTTAGCAAGACAATCGCAGCGAACATCTTGTCTTCATCATTACAGCTTTAGAGACATTTAACATCTCAGAGATATCTGCTAAACTGAAAATGGGTAACAACACTAGAATCAAGCATTTCTCAATAGCAGGGGTGAATATAAAGTGCAATAATTATGCTAGTCTGTTCCAGGCTGTACAACTTTATTTTTAATTACTATTTGCCTTCAAAAGAGCACTTTGAAGTGCTGCTGAGATAAAAGCCCTGATGTGATAGGCAAGGGACAAATTCACAGTGAAAGGCTATCTCTGCCTAGTAATAGATTTCAAAGCTGTTAAGTACATTTTGTGGAAGTGCCTCTATTCCACATCAAATATGATGACCCATCCTTCTGGATGCTTGTATTTTTATTCTGTCAGTGTATGTTCCCATCTACTCATAGAACTGAGTGGAAAAATGTGGGTCATTATAAGGCAAGAATCAAACTGTGAATGTGATTCTCTCCTACTTCTCAAATACATTGGCCTGTCAAAAATTCATAAACCTTTCTTTCCTCTTTTCTCATCCCCACATGCAACAAATAATGTAGCTTTTATATTAAACCCGAGTGTTGTACTTCTATCTTTGATGTTAGTGTATTTACTAAACTGACAGCTGTGGCACCCCTTGAAATGAGTTTATAGTCATTTGCTTACTTTGAAGGTATTCTAGAAGACTTCCGTATCTCATCAGCTCAGTAACAATATAAATCGGGTCCTCCAGAGTACACACAGCATAAAGCTGTATAAGCTTTGGATGTCTCAAGTTCTTCATTATTTGTGCTTCCCTCAGAAAGTCCTTTGGATCCATTGAACCTGAAACAACAGCACATATCAAAACATAAGCTGAGGTTATTAAAGGACTTCCTACCAGCCTGGCAGTCTTAAGGGAATAACTGAGATTGTTTTCTGTCTTTCAAAGTACATTAGCATCTCAGATCCTCACAGTTCCCACAGAAAACAGGCAGTGCAGCTGAAATACACAGTTAATGAGTGAAACATGCCAGTTGCGTAGGGACAGAAAACGTACGTGTTCCAACCACCAGAAATATAAAGGCTAAAATTAAACACCCCTATGCCTCCCTCAAACAGAAAAAAGTGAGGCTAGAATGTTAACTGATATAATTTAAGCAAACAATTATGTTACAACTGATTAACAAAATGACCAGAAACTGAGGTAAGAGTGACTAGGTAATGAACATAAAATAGTCTGACAGAAAAATAGTGCTGCATTAAGAATATGTTGCACTATTTTTTTCAGTTTCAGCAATCAAAGCCTGAAAGCATTGAAATAATTTTAGCATATAAGGATTAGAAGTGTGCATTTTGTATATATAAATGCAAATATCTATTTATAATGTTCACATAATAGCAACCTTATTAGAAATACCAATGTATGCACAGATATAACAGTAATTTTACTCCCTTAAATGCAGAACTAAACAGCTTATGATCCCAACTTTGTAAGTGTTACATAAGGTCATAATATCTCTATCTCTACTCATATACACAGTGACCCAATGCATAAACTATGTCAAAGAAACAATACAGAAATGGCACAGGGAGCTAAAGTCGGTGGCAAATTTAGGATTATATTTCATATGTTCTGAATAGGGGATTAATTAGAAAAACATGCAAATAAAGAAGCACAACTTTCTCTATGAATAAGCCAGTAGTGATCAGATATTCTCAGATGTCTGAGGAAGATGGTAAATAACATCTACTTCACAATACTTGTACAAACAAACGCAAAATTATCCAACTACTCAAATGCTTCCTTCCTCCCGAATCCAAATCATTTCATTAAGAAAAGGTTACCATGAAGGGGGAAAAAAAATCTACTGAAGTCTAGTCTGCTCTATGCCATGTTTAAAAACATACTCTTTTCTTAGTGAAAGCAGTAAGAGTCATTTGAGAAGCCAGGGCTGCAAGAGTTAGAGTTTTTATTTTATGCGCTTTTTAACATTAGGTAACTGACAAGGTTCATTTGGGAGTTTGGCTCAGTTTCAAACATGGATGTTTAAATGAAATGTAATGCTGGGAGGATGCTAAATGGATCAGCAATAAAACTCCGCCAGAAAATCTGTTTTACAGAAGGAACTAGCAGATCAGCCTGGGCCACCTTCATCCAACACCAGCCTTGAATGCTACCTCCTGAAAAGTGCTCCAACCTATTTTCCAAACAAAGCAATGATGTGTGGTTTCATATCCTTGCATCAATGAAAGAGGAATGACTCAGAAATGCTTCTGACATAGACTTTATGAAAAAAGGACCACTTGACATTGCAACTTGCAGAGCAAAGATTATTGCAAGGGATAGTTGCTCCTCTCCCCCATGTCTTCAGACTTTCCTTGGCAATCCCATGGGGTCCAATTTGACAATACTTTATAGGATGCCATTAGGAGGGATGGTGAAAGTTAATAGATTTCCATGCCATCAAAAAATGGATAGCAGCCAATAATATATCTCCTCAACAGGTACAGGCTATACCCATTTCCTTTAGTCACTGTCAGAGGAAAGTGGGGACCTGCATGAAAAGTAAATGACTCATACCTGGTCTGGATAAAGCAGAGATTATGACAGTGAAGTGGAAAAAACCAAATATTGGTAATGCTAATGCTATGTGCTTTTCCTTCTTAGAGCAACACAATCTTTACAGCTTTATTTGAACTTTCCACCAATCCTAGATGCCAAAAAAGAAAAGCCTAGTGTTGTCTTTACAGGGTTTGGACTCACATTGATACTGATTTAATATCGTGGTCCATTTGCTTACTCTTTTCAAGATACTATGCGTTTGTCAAGAAAATCATCCTAAAGTCTACAGAGAAGCTGTGTAGTGTGAAGTATTCTGCCTCCAAAGGTAATTGCATAAGCATGACTAGTTATTTAGCATCAGTGCCAAAATTTGACAAGTTGATCCTAAAAAGGATAAAGTGTTTGCTAAATTGGGGTCTACCAAATCACCTGCCCTCAATGGATCATTGTACAGGCTTTCTTCACACCATAGAAAATGACAGTCTGATTTGTTCCCATCATCAAGGCTTGCCTACAAGGAATCTCTCAGTTTAATCATGCTACAAACTTCTTCCAACATACTGAAACCAAGCAACATGGTTTTCACATATGATAACTTCCAATAAATTGATCAGGAGGGAACTATTCTGTTAGCTCAGGAGCAGCAAATCCTTCTTTACGCTGTAAAAGTAATTATTTATAATAACAGTGATAACAAACCAATGACAAAGATCAATAAGTAGTCCCTGCATATTTTAAAGGGCATACGTAATCTTCAGTTTTACTTACTTTATATCTTTAAATAGCACAAGTAGCAGATAGTGCCCAGAATCCCCCGAGCCTTGTAGCTCTTATACTGTAGTTAGTAAGTGGATTGAATGCTAACTGAAAAAATTAAAAACTGTCTTTATCAGTGTTTTTAGATTAGGTTTTAGCAACTAGATAAGCAGAATAAAAACTGCCTCTAAAAACAAGCAAACATGCTTGTTACAAATTAGCTAGATAAAGTCTGTCACAATAGTGACATAGAAGTTAGAACACATTTCTGTGAGGAAGTTTATATAAATTAAATATATAACATATGTGCCACATGGAGTTTCAAATAACTGTGTGGTTTCAGTTTGTAGTTAAATTACCTGTATTTTTAATGAAGTATATGTTTTCAGCTCTAAGTGGTAAACAGTATGAAGAGCAGATTACTGTAAGTAGAAACCACTTGATCAAAACCCAACTAGTTAACAGAAGCCTTTATTGAAACTACAAGTATCCCTTGTGTAAGACACCAGTTTAGGAGTAGATTAATCAGTACCTGAAGAAAATACGGGTTTGATAGTTTGTTTTTTGAATGAAGAATAGTTTTGTAAATGTCAAAGTCCTTCTTAAGAACAAAATGTTGGAAAATGTTTATTTGATGTGTTCTATGATGTGCTGCTTTGCCAGAAATCATCTCTAATTTAAGCCTACTTAAAGCAGGTATATCAGTTCTGACTACTTTCTTTCTGAAAGTATTTTGTTCTAGAATTGAGGAAGCTTCACATTGTAAGATAGACACTGATAGTTTGGAAATGAGTTAGAGAGAAAGGTCAGTTATTTTCCAGTTTCCACTGGCCTAAATGCAAGCGGCCCTTAAATATTTGATAAGACCCTCCAGAGACTCTTCATTTGCAACTTTCAATAAACCTTCCCAAATGAATTCAAAGTAAACTTGTACTTCAGAGCGACCTTGTCTTCCAAATAAGTTTATACAAAATGAACTTATGTACAGAGTACATTGAACATATACTGTGACCTTCTGAATAAGTTTATGCGTAATAAAGAAATAACATTAAAAAGACCAAGTTTTTGGTAACACAATAGGCTAAGCATAAACTATTCACATTAACAGGAGAATGAGATAGGTAACTGACAATCCTCAAGCAGCTTTCTCACCATACAGAAGTGAACTTACAAGTTAGTGTAAGGTTATGTACTGAACTAAATGGAATAAAAGAATTTCTTTTTCAGGGAAATTGGGAGGCTTTTCTGAGTGCAAAGCTTTTTACACTGCATGTGCACTGAAGAGATGACATATTGAAGAACTGAAAATATTATTAAAACCTCCGCTGACAGTACCAACCCAGAGACTATTTTGAGAAAGCCTCCCGAAAAAAATCTCATGCTTGCGCAGCTTCCATGCAGAGAAAAGCTTGGGAGATGCTTTACAATATGATAATGACAAATGCATGTGTCAACTTGAACAGGCATAAGAAACTTTCTCAGATACAATTAATTGGTGGTGATAGATGTCTGCTTTACATGCTGACAGTTGGAGAAGCAAGTTAGCCCGACAATAGGTTCTAGAGAATCCAATACACTCAGCATAGGACAAAGTGCACATCCCTGCCACAATGATTTCCACTTAAATAGAAAAAACGCTGTCTCAGTGAGGAAATAAAAACAGAAATGTGAAATTACTTGTTCAAGGACCTACAGCAAGACAGTGCTGGGTTGAGCCAAGAACAGAAATAGCAATTGCTGGCTTCCAGACCATCTTCCTATCTGCTGATGCCTACACCTCTCTGATGACTGCGGGTCAACAATTCAAAAGTCAGAGATGTTCCTTAAGGCAAAGATGTTCTTGTGTTTTGGTTTTTTTTCGTTCACACATCTGTCATGATGTTTTTGGCTGGTAAAATGTCACAGATGTTTCCAAAGCACAGTCAAACATCAGTGAAAAAATAAGAGAATTATCTGAATGAAGGCATCACATTACTACTGCTTTTTGTTTATAGTCACAGTGATCAACAGATTGTAATAAGGATAAGGAGAGGTAACGGACAAAACATGGACTGAACAAAAGTTAGAGAGCAAAGAGCAGAATGATGGTGGGGAATTTCAGTTGTTGTAATTGTGAAGGAAAGAGGGGTGGATTGTGTGTAAATTTTCCACTTTTGTTTGATGGTGTGATGATGTTATTTTGATATTGGTGTGGGGAATTATTTTTGTTGATGTTTGTGTGAGGAATATGGATTTTAATGATAATTCTTAAATATGTGACTCACAGAAGCAAGGGGTGGAATGTATTGGGTTGCATGGCAATGTTTTGGAAGCGGGAGGGCTACAGGGGCAGCTTTTGTGAGAAGCTGCTGGAAGCTTCCCCTTTGTCCGATAGAGCCAATGCCAGCTGGCTCCAAGACGAACCCACTGCTGGCCAAGGCTGAGCCCTTCAGCGATGGTGGTAGCACCTCTGTGATAACATATTTAAGAAGGGAAAAAAGGAAAACTATGTAACAGCAATTGCAGCTGGGAGAGAGGAGTGAGGATATGTGAGAGAAACAACTCTGCAGACACCAAGGTCAGTGAAGAAGGAGGGGGAGGAGGTGCTCCAGGCACCAAAGCAGAGGTTCCCCTGCAGCCCGTGGTGAAGACCATGGTGAGGCAGGCTGTCCCCCTGCAGCCCATGGAGGTTAACAGTGGAGCAGATATCCACTTGCAGCCCTTGGAGGACCCCACACTGGAGCAGGTGGATGCTCAAAGGAGGCTGTGACCCTGTGGGAAGCCCACATTGGAGGGGGCTCCTGCCAGGACCTGTGGACCTGTGGAGAGAGGAGCCCATGCTGGAGCAGGTTTGCTGGCAGGACTTGTGACCCCATGGGAGCAATCTATTCCTGAAGGACTGCACCCTGTGGAAGGGATCCACGCTGGAGCAGTTCGTGAAGAACTGTAGACCATGTAAAGGACTCCTGTTGGAGAAGTTTGTGGAGGACTGTCTGGCATGGGAGGGACCCCACGCTGGAGTAGGGGAAGAGTGTGAGGAGGAAGGAGCAGCAGAGACAACGTGTGATGAACTGACTGCAACTCCCACTCCCTGTCCCCCTGTGCTGCTGTGGGGGAGGAGACAGAGAATTTGGGAGTGAAGTTGAACCTGGGAAGAAGGGAGGGGTGGGGGAAGGTGTTTTTAAGATTTAGTTTCTATTTCTCATTATTGTACTCTGGTTTGATTGGTAATAAATTAAACTAATTTCCCCAAGTCGAGTCTGTTTTGCCTAAAACGGTAACAGATGAGTGATCGCTCCCTGTCCTTATCTCAACCCATGAACCTCCCATTGTATTTTTTCTCCCCTGTCCAGTTGAAGAGGAGTGATAGAGCGGCTTTGGTGGGCACCTGGTGTCCAGCCAGGGTCAATCCACCACACCAAAAGACTAGTTTAATTATGAGTCTTGTGACTCTGCCTGCAAGGTTAATAGAAATCTTTAATAAATATAAATATCACAGACTAATCATTCTGACATTTTTAAGATCTCCATAATCCTCCACTGGCTCTGAAAAAAGTCCAAAGAGTCAGCAGAAAAAAGAACAGTTCTGAATCAATAGATTTCATGTTCTGATGTTTTTGATAGTGAAGTATTGAACATTCTGTTTAGAGATGGACAACAGACGGCTAGAAGAAACAGGAATTCATTGAAAATGGATGGCTTATTAAATCTGAAAACATCTTCAGCTGAGTTCTTTTTCGTGCAAAATCTCCCTTACAGTCCATAAGGGCTGTGTGTGGAGCCCTGTTTTCATTAGCGAGTGGACTGCAAATGCCAAACCCTGAAGCTGGTTAAACAAGATACTTCATAATCAGAAAGGCAGGGGATGACACCCCACCAGGTTCATCAGAAGACAGACATTTCCTGTGGCCTCCTTAGGAACACCAATCCTTCTGTAGCTCTTGGTCAGACAGCTCCCAGGCTGACCAGTTTAAGATCTCATAGGCTCCACCAGCTTGACTGTTACTGTTTGTAAATTGTTAGTTAATGTTGTAAATTCTGTGGAATTACAGAACACTGCTGGTGGCTGAATCCACCTCCTCCAACTGCAGGCAATTATTCAGGCACCTAGATCTGAGTTAGTTGTTCAGACTTTACAATCAATGGAAAGAAACATGCTTTAATAGCACGTCATTCTCTCATTGTAATGTACACTTCTAAGCTATAGTATGACTTATCTGACATGTAAGTGCTTATTTCTTCCCACTAATTATTAAAAAAGACTGATATATCTAGATGATAGATGCCTAAAACCAGGGAAAATGTAGCTAGTATGCCACTCATCAACGTTTCTGAAAGAAATACTTGTGAAACTTTCACTTTGTATGCAATATCTGAAAAATTTGCTCTTGCTCCAAGCTGGAATGGAAACAGATTTCTGAATATCCTAATTACTCACAAGTCAGGAATCACACTTTTGCATCAAGTAAGAACTGGCTCTAGGAAAAATCCATCACTGCCATCTCATCAGAATTCTGGGAGTTTAATTTTTTCCTACAGGTTGGAAGGTCATCTACCTAAACAGCGTCATTTTAAGACTTTTAGCAACAATTGCTAGAAATTAGTGTAAGTAAGTCCAGAAAAACTATTTGAAAAATGAGGAGAGTACCATATAAGAAGAAACGTTATTGAGCCTTTCTGAAGACAAATAAAAATTGGATTAACTTGGTCTGTATACACCTCGAGGACAGAAAGAAAAAATCATGCACATGAGGAGGCCATTATTTTATTACAAGAAGACATAACAAGAGTTAAAGACAATACCCCAGGTAAATCCAGACAAGAAATTAGGCCAACATTCATATAGGTAGAGTGGCATACCATTGATACAAACTGTCAAAGATAGCAGAAGGAACTTCTCTATGTGCCTCCCTCTCAGGGCAAGAAGACTTCTAGTTACTATCTAGCCAAGAACAAGCTGTGTTTTGATTAAATATAAATACTGTATCTCAGGAGAGACATGAAACGTAATGGCATATAACAGCAAAGTATTCAGACTACACATGATCTAGGACAGATGTACACTGCAAAATAATGCTCAACAGAAAAACTCTAACTAGCAGAAGTCCCTTCAGGCCTTCAGGCCTATAAATCTATGACATACTGATTGCATTATGCTCTTCTATATTGTTTGCTATGTGATTACCCTACTTGATTAACCTGCTCCTGCTTGGTAATGAGAGAATGGTTCCACATCACAATTTCTCTGTTAGTAAAGCTATTTTAACAGAACCCTCTCTGTCTCAATCCCCTATATTTGCCACATCACATCCAGTTTATCACACTCCTCTGTTGTTCTGACTTTCTTTTCCAGTGGGTCTACACTGTAAAGCAGCTTAGCAAAAAGACTTCGATTTAAAATACGTTCCCTCCTCCCCCAGTGTAAAGACAACTGATTTAGACCTTTGAACCAAGCAACAGGAGAGGATCGTTTTACAGTGTGTTACACTCAAATATTGTCTATGTGAATATTGGAAGCTTCAATTATCAGTATGTAACATGATGCATTTCTTGGTTACTCATGATCTACTATGTTTTCCATTCACTTATCATCTTCATATTATGATGAGTGAAATTACCAGACCTAGCCTTTGCTGTAATTTTATTAGTACCAAGCTAAGCATCTATTACGTAGATTAGGGTGAGGGTATTGGGGCTTTCCTTTAATTACTGAAATGTCATTCTTCATGAGTGATGACGAGAACAAGCTATGGAAAACCAATGTGCTAACTGATTACAGCAAGGCCCTCCAAACGGTGAAAAACATTGTGTAGAAGAGGACAATTCCCTAGAGAAGTATACTACAAGGTTAAATGCTTCCATTTGAGACTGTTTGAACTGCTTTTGTAGAACAAGATAGTTCACGAAGCACAGTGATAAGAGATTCAGTATTACCTATATAATTCATCAAGATGGCCTTGAGAATCAAAGTCTTCATTTTGAGCGTCACTAAGTGCAATGCATGACTTCCTTATCACAGTATTAGATCACAAACTCTCTGCTATCAAAGCATCACATCCAGGTGGGGCTTGTGTCTGCCCTAACTCAATATAACCCACTGTGAAATCAATGAGACTACTACTGTTGACCTTAACAGGAGTCAGACTAGAGTAAAAAAAACAGAGATGGAAAAAGTATTGATTAATCAAGCCCTTTTTCCCAGTTGAACTATGATACTACAAAAAGTATCACAGTTGAAGGGGTTTCTTCCATCATGCTGTGCTAGTCTGTACGTAATAATGAGCTTGAAGTGACTATTATGTTTATCCCAGTGTGAAATATAAGTTTTAGCTAACAAACCTATTGAAAAAGTTTATGTGATCATTTTTTATCATTTTATAGTCTTCTGTAAGTGCATTCTTAGGATACCCTATTACCATAGAAACCAAAAAACCTCTTCTTTTCCTGCTCACGACATTCTAGAAGTATTGTATTCTCTGTGTGCTTTATCAGCAAGACATTGAAAGGATACTTAATTGAACAGTCAAAGAACAGATCTCCACAAATCAGTTGGACCTTAAACACATTAATAGCCATATCAGATATAAAATTAACTAACTTCCTTTTCTTCAGGTATTAGTAACAGTCATTCAGCTGATCAGCATCAAAAATAAATAAAGAAAAAAAGAAAAAAAAAAAAAAAAGGCAATTGCAGCTGGAACTTGCCACCAGTGTTTCACATATTTCTGGGTAGTCTTGTCATTCTGATTCAATCCATTATTAAAATAGTAGTTTGTTTCAAGAAGAACTGATAATATGTGCTGTCCCCATTATACAGATGGAAAAGCTGAATTAGAGTTTTGAAATTAGTTATTAAGAGGAAAAGACGAAATATGACTAAGATAACTTCCCATTTTTGCATATGCAATACCAGATAAATGTCAGCTCCATGCTATTTAGCTTCCTGCTAAAGAAAATAAGTAGAAATGTATGCATTGTAATTTGTTCAAAATCTAATTATTCTGTTTGATGAGAAATAAGTCTTTCCTAGAGTGCTAATTGTCACGTACTTTCTTAAAGAGGAAAGAAAAAGACAATTTCTAAAAGAAAACTTAGTATCACAAAAAATTAAGACAGCTTAGTCTTGTTCTTCATTCCAGCTTCATTTATTTCCTTCTTTTAATACAATTTAAGAGATTTCACACTTTAGTAAGAGCCCTTCAGTCTTCTGCCATAAAATAGACTTGTCCAGACATTACATTAAAACATTAAAAGAAAGTAAACTCAGATGGACAAATTAGGTTCTTGTCTTATGGAGAAGAACAGCAAACATCACTGTTTAAACAGAGGTCTAGAATGTCAGAAATGTGAAGCAAATCCCCCTCTTTACGTATCTAGACTTGTTCTTCCTTTTAACATCATACCTGGAAAAAATATGGCTACCACCTCAAAACAGTCCCGTAAAGGTCTGAAAGCAATGGGACATCTAAAAAACACCTAAGCTACATGAAGAATCTGGTTGAGCTGTTTAACCTAAAGAAAAGAAGACCAAAGAGGAAATTAATAGTTTTCTAGGATGGACAACACTGTTGTAAAGAGGAAGAAAATAATAGATACTCTTTAGTCATAGTGTATAAGACAAGAGGTAATGGGCTTGCACTGCAGAATGAAAGATTCCAGTCAGACACAAGGACAAAAAGACTGGTTTCTGACTTGTGGTTTCAGAAGTCAGTAAAAATAGGCATACAGATCGCTGTAACAAAAGGTATAGGCTTAGTGGATATTGTCTTAGGAGAGGGAAACGGACAAAGAGATTTCAAGATGATTTCTGTGTTTACTGGGTCACTAGGGAGATGCATCAGTTGACTGAAAATAGTAGGCTGTCTTTCACATGAATTATAGAAAGCCTTTAGTCTGAGCAGTTTTTCTGATTTCAGTTGAGGAAAAAAATAAAAGTGCTTATTTGCTTTGAATTTGCAACTCCCAAAACACAAACAATACCCTGATACAAGATAGCCCTAAAACACATGCTTGAATTCCTCCCTGTTCAGGAGGCCATGCAAGCAGGGCTCAAGCATATTGTTGTTATTCTGAATCAAAGACCTGAATCTGTTCTGCTTCCTGAAACATGACCATTAACACCCAACACAAGCTTTTTCAATTAACCACAACTCATTATATTGTTATCTCTTTTTAAAAAAACATGTATATCATCCAGGTTACCTTTCTTATCTATGTGGTTCTTGCCATCTGCTGGCAGATATTTTATGTTGTCAATTTAAAATGCACATATTACTTGGAAATTAATGAAAAATAATTAGGAAAAATGTTGAAAGCTGTATTAGTAACGAGCCTATACTATATGCAAATATTGGTTATTAATGTTGTGTCTCAAAAACTTTGAGAAAATTTATTCAATCAATATTAAGATTAAAGCACTTCTGAAATACAAACTTAACACAGTACATATGCTATATTACCAAAGGAATCATTACAATATAGCATCTAATCCCTAGGAGAAATTCTACAGATGACAAACCAGTAGTAAATCAATTACTTCACCTTCAGATGAAGTGTAGTCATTCAATTCCATACAAGTAATACTGTACAAAAGAGATGGCCTTGCTGGGGTTGCCTTTTTATGTAATATAGATGTTGAATAAGAATGAGTTCAATTCATATGGAAACAGAAAACTGTCTAAGACTGTAATGCAAAATACCAAAGAACATCTGGGCCTTGAGCTTTACTAACCTTCATGTTTAAGTACACGGATTTTAAGAATGGTTGCTTATATGGATAGGCTCTCTTTTCAGTAGCATTCAAAAAAGAAAGGAGCACCCTTGCTAACATTTCACATTATTAGCATTTAAGAGTAATCCACATACCTGGTTTTAATGTCTTGATTGCCACAGGGGTGGTATTATTCCACAGTCCTTGCCATACCTCACCAAACTGGCCAGATCCTAATTTTTTCAACAATTTCAGAGATTGTCGGTCTATTTCCCACTGATCGACAGTTTTATATGATAAATCAAAAGTAGTAGGAATTTGTATCTGGTAAAAGAAAATAAATAATACAGTAATTGAGACTTCTAATATTTGTTCAACAGCATATACAAGTCATTGTTAACTGTAGGATGAGGGGTATTAAACTAGAAACAGGTAGATTTAGACTGGATATTAGGAAGAAGTTCTTTACCATAAAGGTGGTAAAGCACTGGAACAGTTTGTCCAGAGTCAGAGATGTCCCTGCCCACTGCAGGGGGGTTGGACTAGATGACCTTTGAGGGTCCCTTCCAGCCCAATGCATTTTATGATTCTATTATTCTATATCATGTACAGTTGTAACTGATATAAACAATGTCTCCTTAGAGTACACACACATGATAAAGTGAGCTAAGAATATAAAATACAGCTCACATCCTGGGTACTTTTTGTTAGAAATAAGAACTACTTTAAAGAAAATATCCTTCCATTAAAAGTTAAAATTAGAAATCATCCTTCTAGCAAGCTTTTTGAACAGTGACATATTGCTTGCCTGAACCTTGTGGGTTTGTCTCAGTAATTGCTTACGGACAGCTAGAGTTATGAAGTTGGAGATTTCATCTCCATATACATTTATAAAAAGGTATTAATGAATAATGATTTGTCATATTTTCTCCTACAGCCACACAATGATTTGTTCAAAGTGGCACGGTATTTAACTATTAACAAGCCAACTTCAAGAATGAAACTGTAGCGCTACACAGAACTTCCTAGAAAATAAGCAGATCATCAACATTTTGAAATGGTAGAAGCAGATATGTGGTTAACACCTTCTGACTGACACCTGATGAGTCAGCTTACAGAAAATACATTGCACAGTGTAGCATCCGCTCCTACCTTTAGGCATGGCTTTCCGAGCACCACACAGAGGCCATCACTGTTCTTACTGTAATAGTCAACAATTTCATTCAGAGTTTTGAAAGTTTTCCTTCTGCTTAGGAAAAAGCCTCCTTCATCCAGCTTTCTGATCCTGTAGTGCTTCACAGATACACCATCAAAAACTAAGAAGATTTAAATATATTAAGTTTCCAGGAATTATAGCAATAGTACAATATAGCTTATGGACAAACCATAAGTTTCCTAAACGTATTTATTGGGGCCTTAAAATAAATTATTTTAGTTTCAAAGATGACAACTATAAGAAAACCTCTTTCAAACCAAAGCCCACTCTTTAGACATCTTAATATATCTAATCTATCAGTCTTCAACCATTCAGGTTCGGAGATTCTTGCTTACACCATAAGAAATGACACAAAAATACATAAATACATCTTCTGTGATGCAGCTCATATTTTCCATCTTTTAGGACACCAAAATCAGCCAGGAGCAACTAATTCACAGTAACCATGTAATCAATTTTCTATATTTCATTTATCAGTGTTAACATTCCAAATAGCAGCTGCTGGGCTGGCAGGCATTTTAGAGCAAACGGATATATCCTTCACATGGCCATGATTCTCTGAAAAGCATTCATGCCTTCCATGGGTTTTACTGAGCTTTGTGCATGTTTGGAGTATGTAAAAATCAGGCCAATAATGTTTTTTTTTCAAGTAGCTAATGACTCCCTTTCCACTGAAATATGTTTTATTCTGATCTTGTACTAATGTTGTTTGCTCACCAAGACTTTTGTCTTCTCACCTCCTGTAGGTTATTTACCTGCATGTCATGACACCCAGTGTCCTCCCCTGTGACCATCAGAGCACTCTTTAGAGGTGTCAGAAAGAAGGCTGGGCCACTGCACGCTAGGGCTAGGCCTGGACCATCAGCACAACCAGAGATAGACAAAAAATGCACTGCCACTCGCAGAGTGCATTATTTAAGGGATAGTAGGCTTGTAATTGCCATTTCTGACGTCTCCATCATATAGGGCTTAGAGCACTGGTCTACAAAGCAGGGTGTGTCCCAGGGACTGTGCAAGATTGGGATGTGGGAAAAAAGTATTTTTGGTACTATTAATAAATAAAATAAAATAAATATTTTAAAAATACTGTTTATTTCACCTTTATCTCATCCTTTTTAATTTATTTTATTTTTGAGTATGTTCTATAATGTATAAAATACCAGTACAGTGGTACAGGTATATAATAAATGAATAAATAAACAAACATATATCAGGGGTGAATACTCAAAAATCTATTTACCGGTAGAGGTGCACAATCAAAAAAGTTCAGAGATCACTAGCTTAGAGACCTCCTTGATAGAGGTATATCAGTAGTAGCAACGGTGGGCTGAGCATCAGCAGACAGGGCAGTTCTGAAGACCTGGAAAGGGATTTAGTCGCTTACATGGAGTGTCATTTAGCTTGACACTCCATGACTGAGACGCCACTGTCCATTTCCAATGGGCAACGGGGTGTTTATGTTACATACTGAGTGGTAACTGATTTAGTTCCTACCAGTGCTATGGCTGTTACCTCTAATATTGTGTTCCATAATGAACCTAGCTGGTAATGAGGAATCCTGACCATCTAAAGCATAACTTAAGAGGAAAGGTGTTTAAGAAATAGGATAAATTTTCTGCATCTCAAAAAGAAGATACATGCATCAGTGGAAGGAGGTTTTCTGATCCTAGGAATTTCAGGTGGAAAAATGCACAGAGCTCAAGGAATGGAACCAAGCTGTAATGTGATTAAGTGAGAAACAAGCATTTGAAAGTGTGGAGAGGTTTTTTTGACACTTGTCAGAGCTGGTGTGGGAGCAAGGTGAAAGGACCCAGGCTGTCCAATTAGGGTGAGGGCCAGTAAGACTGAGAATCGAGCCAAAATGAGAATAGGAATCATCCAGTGAGTCTAGAGAATGGCCAGAAGGAGAAACACTGGAGCAGGACTAAATGTGAAGCACCACATTTTGGAAAAAGACACATAGCAATAGGTAAAAAAAGGGTATAAAAATCAGAGGAGTATCCCACCCTGCATTTAATGAAACAGCACAGTGCTTTTCCATGATGAGTAGAGAAAGAGTTCTCAAGGGGAGGAGGATGCTTCAGTTGCCATCCTGGTCCTCATCACCCAACATTACACCTTTTCAATAGGCAGGTGTCTCTTTCCACACCCATTGATGTGTGAGATTACCATTGTCCCCTTCTCAGGCCCCTCAAGCAAGACTAAAGTCTGAAAAGCAAAAGGGAGGCATAAGGGAAAGCCCTTCTGCTGTTTACCTCCAATATACTTTTTAGTAGACAAAATTCCAGCAAACATATTCAATTTGGTCATGTTGACTAGCGGGTACTCTTAGTTAAACAATTTAATGGAAATACGTTTCAGTCCTAGAAGCATTCTAGGTACGTTCGAGAATCTAATTATCAAAAAAATTGTTATTGCTTTCCTCGGAAGATGCTATAGCTGATAGATCCTTGATACTGTAACTGCATGAATTTTTGGCTTTGGTTACAGTAACAGGAGAATTCACAGCTGCATACTGGATGTAGATAAAATATAGAAAATTATTGGTTGCATGCAATTAACAAAGCTGATATAAAATATAATTTCTCTCACTATATAAGTGATTAAGTTAAGAATGAAAATCTCTACTTCCTTAAGTACTACCATGTATGAGCAAATATTTTTCTACCTGTGCCGTGCGATTGTCATCCAAGGCCACCAGAGGGCATACAGGAGCTGTTGAAAATTTATGGGGATTTTGCCACAGTATTTTTAGAGGCCTGAGAACTTACAATTTTGCATGAGGACCAGAAATGAGAATATTTGTAAATACAACTCCAGTGTATAAAGATAATTACATCACACATGCCATTTCTTTTTAGTTTAACACCCATAGGTGGTGTGTTTTATTTATAAAATGCATGTATATTTTTGTGGTGCATCTTTTGAAAGGGGCTGAAGCAAAATGAAGGAAAGAGTAATTCAGTAACAGACTGAAAATGTAATGACTTTTCCAAAGTTCACAGGAAAGTGCATCTGGCCAAATGAATTGCTATTTATGATGCATTGGATAAAAGGCCAGCAGATTGACTATGTTAATCCAGGCTCAGTTGTATATCACAAGTGATAGTAGTTTGACTACGTGCTTTATTTATTAGCAGTATTATAATTATTACTTGTGAAGCAGCTACTGTTAATGCAAGAGCTTGTTTGAAGGATGTGCTTTAATTTCTTATATGAGCCTTGTATGAAGTCTTATGATTGGCAGTATCCAGGTCAGGCACTGATGTGTGTGGAGAAACTGGAGAAAATTTCTGCACCAGTACCATCTCTTCTTGTGATAAGCAGCTGAGGTTAGTGCAGAATCTGACAGGGGGCTGTTTACTTGTATCCCAGGGCTGTGTCTGGCTGTACAGGTCCTACACTGCACACTCGCAGCACTGCAGCATGATGCAGCTCCTCTGCCCAACACAACAGAGACCGCGTGTCTCAGGAAAGAGCTAGCCACAAACCTCTCAAGTGTTTCCCTATGTCCATGCCAGACTGCTAAACAGGACAGGATCACAACTTCAGCTTCACACAGCCTGACAGCAGCTGGGTTTGAAGACTGCAGTGGTTTTCCCCTCAACTTGCCCTTCCGAAAAGAATCACAGCTCCCCATTAGTTTTCTTCATTGTTTCAGTTTAACAGAAGCATTCTTCTCTCCCTGCTTCCCATCTTCATAAGGCTGGGCCACACAGAAGTAAATTTTGCCACCCCAAGGAAGCGAATAAAATAATTTATTACTCCTGCCCGAGGGCAGCAAAATTTATGGTGGTATCAGCAGAGTCAACATCTTCACCAGATGAATCATGGAGACACTAAGGCGCCATTACTGCCAGTGTCCCAGCACGTCTCCTGTCAGCAGTCCTCCTCCAGCACTGCCAGTGCAGCTCTGTTGGCAGGAGCTGTGCTCGGTCTCCATGACCAGGGTGGATGTGGGAGGAGAGTGGCTTATGAGATCACCTTCACCAGCACAGAATGGGTGCAGGGGCTGATCCAAAATCATTCTCCTGCTGTGGTCGTGATTTTGCCACTCCTACCAGTCTGCTGCCCTAAACAATTACCTATTATTCCCTATGCTGAAAGCCAATCTGGCCTAGAGGAAACCAAACAATCTTTTTCTAGGAGCATGGAAAAAAAAAATGGAAGAAAACACAAACCATTTACATTGTCATTTAATGCAATCAGTCTTTCAGATACCTTTATTCAGTGAGGGAGGAAGTAGAGAGCCTCCTGCTATCATTGGCAATGACACTCAATTAAGCTGAGCACAGCTAAATTATTGCTTTTAATTAAAAAGAGGTAATGCCTAAGATGGCACCAGCATGTTTAAAATTTAATACATTTCACACCAGATGCTGGAGTCATCAACATAAAAATCTGTTGACAACATGTGCATTTTTAAAATGGGAAAACCTATTTTTAAAATGTCAAACACTTTAAAATGATAGCAACACATCTCAGTGGCCTAGCTGGTTTGATGAGCTTTCCATTTAACCATTCACAGACGAGAAAAACCTTTCTGAACATGACTTTTTGTTTTTAATTTAAATAGTTATTTATCACCTAAATCTTACAAATTGTGAGTTTTCCCATTAAGGCAAGTTAGAAGTAAGAAGTGACATTTTAATGAGATGTAGGGTCTATTTCTTTTTCTTTTTTTTTTTCCTAAGGAGATCCATTTGTTTCCCTCGTCAACATTAAGTCTCTTATACATTGCCCATATGAGTATGAAATCAAGCATGAAAGCCATGAGAGTTTATGAGTGCTTGGGTAAAAATCTCTCTCCCTTTTCTACTTCTTTTCTTTGTTAGCTTTATTACACTTAAATGTTAGGCTGGACAGAGAATTACAATATTTTCTTAAAGACGTTGATTCTGAAACCCAGGTTATCATTCTTCTAGACATTATTTTCTACTCTGGAATGAAAATAAAACAGCAATAGAAAGTACAGCAAATCCAACCAGTCCTACAGAGGATGGGAGTTTGGGCGTCTATTTTTTCTGCACTGAAAAAAATGGAAACAGAAATTAGGGATATATTCTAAAATATCGGGCTGTGACTTCTCCCCTGCCAGTGTATCAGCTACCATGGAGACACAAGCCATCCAAGACCTTTTAAAAGAAACAGTTCTGTATCGCTGTTCCTCAAGAAAACATGGCTTTTCTGCCTCAGCTTTGAGCGTCTCATAACTCCTTCTGATTGAACAAAGAAGAGAGTCAGAAAAATGCCTTCTTCATAGCACCTGGTGGACTAAACAACCTTCCTTCCAACTAATACTCCCCACAGTACAATTCACTTCATCATTTGCTTTCAAATGCACTAGCTCTCCCAAAAGTAGACAGAAGTAATGAGATTATGGACATACAAGACCACTAAGGATACCATTAGGTTGGAAGCAAAAAAATGTTGCACAACACAAACAGACACCATTCAGTCAAGCCTATTCAGTAAGCAGCAAATATTTAGCTCTTCAGGATGAAGTAGCATGTCGAGGTTAAATTACATTCAAGTCTGGGAAGCTGCTAAAAGATCTAGCAGCTCTGGTAAATCATGTCGTTAACACTTACTGTCTACAGACTGCTTCAGAGTTGATTTTTTGCCTAAAATAGCACAAATGTTTAATAAATCTGAGATGACACATATATACATGCATACATGGTCGGAGGGCAACCCGTGTTTGTGCATGAAGGAGTGCTGGCTCCTGCAGCTGGAGCAGTGCTTCCTTGTGTATTATGTTCTTCAGCACCACTCTTCCCTTCCTTCATCAAACGAACTGGCATGGAAGAAATCCACACTGATGGTTTCATATCTTGCTGTTACCAGCCATCATCAAATCCCCTGTTCCCAAATAAGTTTATACAGAAACCTGAAAAAATGTCTACCACAAGCTTTTAAAAATGAATCAAATATACTAAATCAGATAGAATATAGTTTCTATCAATGATTTGTAAGGAAAATATCAAAAAGAAGCATCAAAGGATGATCTCATCCTACCACAAATGCTGGCCTAATATTTATTTTCATTCTCTTGGATTTTTCTCTGCAGTACTTCATAGTTTAAATAAGATACTGCTGCCTTCCTGTTAGAGAATTAGTCAGGATGCAGGGTAAAGAATTAAGAATTTGAATCTTGCCTAGAAGACTACAGTAATAAAAATAAATTGCATTTCCACCCCCAGGTGAAAAAGCACAAGACTTTTCACTGATGTTTAGTGAAGTGTCACATATTCAAGCACAATCATTAAGCAGGTAATACAGGCCTATCTATCCTTCCCTGCATAACAGCACGCTGTTAACGTTCTAGCCGTCCTTGGATGAGATCAGTTCACTGATGAAGAACACTTGAAGGAAGCTGAAACCATGTAAGACAGGGATAAGTTGGCACATAGAGAGAAGGTATTTTGAAAGGTCTGCATCTATAATACAGTCTTTAGATAAAAGGGTGCACGCACAGGGGTCAGTTCTGTCACAGTTCAGAAGCAGTCTGATTCCTTGCTGGTGTTAGTTTTCTTATCAGCGTTTCTTGGCAAGAAAAAACTTCCTTGAGGGCAAACTGAAGACTAAGGATTGAACTCTCCCAGAACTGTAAACACCATATTTATTTCATAAACTTCCCTGTATTTCACTCCACAGGCAACACATATTTCTTTGTCTTGGCAATAAAAAGCAACCCTTCCATTACCACAAGACAGTGCAGGTGTACACCTGTTCTCATGATTTGGAAAGAGAAACCAAGAATGTGTCAAAAGTTCATTAAGCCACTTAATGTGTTTCTGTGTAATGCTCAGAAGGTGACTTACACATAAACAGCCAGGCAGAAGAGGAGTCAATGCGAAAGAATCTGGTTATGCACAAGGTGCTTCTCTGACATAATTCTGCACATGACAACTTATGGTTTATTAACAAACATCAAGAGTCTTTACTGGCATATGGAACTATATAGGTAGAGCACATTAGGAAGTTTGGGTGTCTAGCCCTGTTGTCTCAGGGACGTTGTGATGCTCTTGACTCAAACTTATATGACAAGCTTGATAGAAAATGTTTATCGAAAACAATCAATGAACAATCACACTTACTATCTAATATGGCAAATATCTATGACATGAAAAACATGACACGTACATACGTGAGTAAATAAAATTATTATCAAGTAAGTGTCCTTACGTGACAGTCTTTTGGATTCAAACAAAGGACTTCAAATAAATTTCAAAACCCATCATCATCATAAAACTAACTTTTTGCTGATATTTACAACTAACTTTTCAATAAAATATGCTTGATCCTAAAGTACAGCTTTGAAGATTTTCCTATCATTTTGCCCCTGAAAACAAACAAATACAAACCTAAGGGTGTGCTCTAGCAGAAATCTCATTTTATTAAATTTCAGATACCTGCCAACATGGTTTAATTTTTATTTTGTGTACTAATCAGAACAGTAGTGTACAACTGTAATGTATTTTATGGCATTTTAATCATGAAAACAGCTTCTATTTTAAGGCAGCTGGCTCACTGGAACTACTCAGCGTAAGAAATTTCTGAGCATAATTTCTGTTCTGTTCTAAGCATAATTTCTGTTTGGAGCATATTAATAAACAAAGCCCATAAAATAAATGTTAGTAAAAACCGAAATGACTCTTGCCAAGTTTTCTTTAGAGATCCTCTGGGAAAGAAATATTACTATGAGCTGAATTTCGTTTTCATGCCCACAGTTTATCATTCTCAAAAATGAAAAAGTCCAGATCACCTGTGAAATTTTTAAAACATTGCTTAAGATGAAAAACTAGAATATACCTGAAAGTGAGTATTCGCCTTTTAGACTTTCGCTTTCTCGGATTAGGAAGGCTCCTGCCTGGTTTCCAGGGCATAACAGTTGTCTCTCGGCATCTGCTCGTCTGATTGGGCCAAAAAACCATCTGAACAAAGAAAAAATATTCTTATTACCAGTCAGTGAAACATACCAGGAAGACAATTTAGCTTTTATAAACATTCTGCATATTTACTAAAAGATAATCTGTGCTATGCTAATTAAATTCTAATAGCATTGGAGAAAAAAGCCAACAAGAACTACACAGCAAATTTATTGCTAGAAAAATTGCTTACATATTTGAGTGAAATCTGGATTTTACTGCTGATAGAAAGTCTTGCTGATTTCAAGGGAATGAGAATTCAGAAGTGACAGACTGGTCTTGTCCCAGGAAAAATTCACCAGGAAATTTTGCCAAGCCTACTGTGGCAAAAATTGATGCCAAGTCCAATGATGCCACCTGAACTATGTAGAGGTGTAGCTATGTGCTAATATCCCAACATCTTAAAAGTCAAAAGATCCCCGAAACTGCAGCAGGGTCCTCAGCTTCCAAGACGTAAATCAGCCTGCAGACTTCCCCATTCCACTGCCACGTCAACATCTCAAATGAGTTAAAGGCAACTTTTCAGCTCTGCTGCTGTTAGACAAACAAAACCAATATGTCCCTCAAGTCACTGCAAACATCTCAACAACTACGTTCCGTGAATATCTACTCCTATCTATGCCTTTTAAAACGTATTTTTCCTGTTGCACTAAACTCTGTAGTTTACAAGGACTTGTTCAAGCAATAGTTTTAGTTGCTCTTCTGAAGGTACTATCTAGCTCTCTTGCTGCTTTGTGCTGAGTGAAAATTAAATTAAATGACTGAGATGAGTCAGAGTTTTCTACTGGGGTGGCATTCAGCTTCCATCTGACAAACATACAAAGCTCTTTCCGAGGTTAGCTCCACCCCTTATTTGAAGCAAATGGTGATTAATAGTTATCAGAAATATGCCATATACTCATAAGAGAGCTCTTTTTAAACTAATCATATTTATGCAAATTTTAAAGATCAATCAATGCATCACACAACACGTAAGTTGCCTATTCAGTTAACTATTTGATTTGTCAATTACTAGTGAAAACTACTTCAGTATCTGTAAGGCTTGTAATCATCAAGAGCAATGGAGGAAATAAAAAAGAACATTGGGTGACACCTTGGCTGAGCAAGTACAAGGAATGAAAAATGGTTTTGTATGAATAAAGAGGAAATAAAAAGAGGCAAATACTGATGGCACTAATGCACATTGAATATGCTTCGTCAACAAAAGAAAATGAAATCCAGATATTCCGGACTGTGTTCCTGTCCTCTGACTTGGAGGATAAAATAGGCCTTGATACATATTTGGCAAGGAAAAGAATCTCATTAGAAAGCTAGAATGAGTTAGTAATATTTTTAATTAGTTAAATGTGTTCATTAATTCAACTAATTAATTAAATTAATTCATTAACTAGACTGTAGAAAACTAACTAATCAATCAATGTTCAAATCCTTGACTGAGGTTCTTGTCAAAGGAATGACAGGACAGAGAACAAGTTCAACTCTATTCAATTCCCAGAGAAAATTTGTCTGCCATATAAAACTGAATCAGAATCTTTCTGAAATGCCTAAATCCACCTGCTCTGACAACAACAACTGAAAACTAACAAGTTATATCATCTGAAAAAAAATTTGAACTGATATTTTCCTCCTTGAACTGTAAGATATCACTTAGTAATGTCCAAAGTGTCCGATTCTCATAAAAGTATATAAGACGAGGTATTTAATTTTGTGTCTCCTGTCTTCATAAGTTAAGAGGATAGAATTCTTTCAAAAGGATTTCATTTGACATCAAACCCAAAAGAGCTTCCAAGACATTGGTTGAATTTTATGCTCGGGATAGTCAAAAGTATAGTCTAGTAACTTGAATTGCAAAAGCTGAAAACATGAGCAGTAATACAATGTATGCAACAAGAGAAAAATGTTGGTTTGTTTGGGAAATAAACTCTAAAATACTATTGCACTTGTGTATGTAAAATTATGACTAGAATATGGACTAGGATTTTGGAAAAAAAAAAGTAAGTGCATATTGTATTCAGGTATATGTATCTGTTCCTTTGAGTTCAAAATATTGCAAATTATATGTTTATTTTTATTAGGTTGGAAACACTTCATTTAAATCAATATGAATTTACCATTGGAGGTTACATAGAGGATATGTAATATGTAGCTTCTGACTCCAGATAAACTTAGCAGCTAAAAAGATCCTGACTTGCAAAACAAGATAATCAGAGTAATAGTATTTGAGAAGGTAAATGTAACTAAAGCAATTATTATGGAGAGTGAAAAGTGGACAAATATTTTATATTACCTCATTTGCCTGACTTTATATGATCTGATTAAAATGTTTCAGAAAAATATAATGAAAATTACTTTTAATAGCACTTGAGTATGGGATTCTTCGTTCAAAGTCATTGGGTTTGCAATAATCATACAGTACTAAAAGCAATACTGGTTGTGAAAAAATAACCCTTTAACCTCAAAGCAAATAATTTAATTTGTTATTCACTTTTTTTAACAAAAGCACATCTGAATTTAAAGTACTATTT
The DNA here is from genome assembly GCF_034619465.1 of Leptosomus discolor. Taxonomy (NCBI): domain Eukaryota; kingdom Metazoa; phylum Chordata; class Aves; order Leptosomiformes; family Leptosomidae; genus Leptosomus; species Leptosomus discolor. The sequence continues at coordinate 73,284,958 of NC_141392.1, read as the reverse complement.
TCATTATAAATGGAAGTTTAAATTCCTTTTATAAAGCATGAAGGGCTTATTTCAATTTCTAGCAATTGAACTTATACTTCAAAAGGCTTAATATTTTACTTCATCCAAAAGCATCTATGCTAGAGGAAAAAGTACTCTAAAGAGTAATAATGAATCAAAGTAATTGCTTACCATGAGATACTGCTCTGTGGGATACGAAGGTCAGACCAAAACAACACCCAATCCTTAGTAAATCTATTTGTGTTTTATAGCTCAGAGATAGATGAAGATTTTGAAACAGAACTCTCGGAAAAACAGAACTAAAATATCAAGCGCTATCCATTGCACACATTATCTAACGAGCACTTTCTCAGACTTGTGTGATATATCGGCACTAGACAGTTCAGGAGAAGGTTGAATTAGCGATTCATACACAGTTTCACTCTGAACTTCAGCTCACAGACAGATCACTTTGGGTCACAATTCTCAATGCAGGATCAGTAGATTACCAGGTATGACACAAATGAGTGTATTCAGACTTGGGCATAAGTTTCCATTTCTAGCAGGAGCCGTCTGGTTAGCACAGCAATAGTGCTCTTCTGTCAGTGAGACCCAGGAACATGCTTTCTTTGCCAGAACTCTGTCCAACACCCCAACTCCCTTTTCAGTGTAGGATGCCAGATCTGCTTTTGGGGGATTGTTTCTAGCAGCTTCCTCAAAATCCCTTGTTTCCACCATTATTCATAGCTCTCAGGAATCCCTTCATTAAAAATTCCACGCTACTTCCAGGTCATTTCTGGCCATCATATATAGGAGGACTTTAGGGACAGAAAACATGACCTTCATGTAAGTCCATAACAAACACAGTCCTTCCTTGGTGCAGATGATGCCCAATACTAGAATACCAGTGTGGTTTGTTGTGGTTATTCAGAGCACATAATCCCATGTCTATAGGCCATCAATTCCACTGGAAGGTTTTTGATCACAGGATCATTATCATGGATTGTAGCAAGCTTTGTGATGGGATGTTCTCTGAATGTGACAGTATCACTGCTGAGATACATACTCATACCCTATGATTCTCTTCTTTCAGCAAAGGAATGGATATATTTTCATTAAGACGAATGCTGGTGGTTATACTTGAAGGGTAAATTTTTTCGAGAAACAGAGACCATGTCACCTGTACTCACTCCTGCCTCCCCATTCAGTCCAGCTTGAATTAAAATGGAGTCATGAGTTCAACAGAAGTTGATGATGTCATGTGGCTCCATCACTGCCTTTGCTCAGAAGGCCTCTGTCCTCCAGGGTGCAGTGCACTGCTGATCCCTCTCTAAACGTCAAAGCCCCATTTACCTGGCTGTTCTTTGTGTCTCCCTGTGCTTTGCTACATAACAATTTGCTAAAATAAAAATACTTACTTCTACTTCTGCACATTTTTTCTTATAGCAGGAAGATATGGCAGGAACTTTTAAGCCAGAAAGTAGAAGACAGAATAATGCGGGCCAAGGGTTATCACACGCTGCATAGCCGTTGACAGAATCACTGAAGCAGAGAAAGATAGAGAGTCAAAGTTCTGCAAGGCTATACCACTAATAAAGTTTCCAGTGCCTGGCAACACACTTAGAAGAAGAAAAAAACAGTGGAAAAACAAAACCCACAAATATCCACATCCAAAAAAAGGGTATGCAAAATGAGTTTTCTTCCCTCTGTTCCCTCCCAATAATGCGATATTTGCTTCTGATCATATCAGTGCAATGCACTCATTCAAGTTTGAGAGTAAAGATTTACAGAAGATCTCAACTAATCTGGGAACTACAGTCTCTTTTTCTGTCCTGAAATTAACTCTATCCAACACACAAAGTTAAACCCAAACAAAAGGATTCCCAGTAATGGTCCAGATGAAAATGGTCTCAGGGGAAACATTTTTTTGGCAGCCTACTATTCCTTGAACAGCACTTTTACAGCTCACACCCCCCCCCCCCCCTTACACTGGAGCTCTATATTTGGTCTCTCCTAAATCCCTAACATGATAACTCCTGACTCTAATACAAGGTGTGTGCTGAGCCTTAGCCAAAGCCCCTCAGTAATGGGCCAGACAAAACACTTCCTGGGAGACAAGTCTGTTCTTGGGCAGACCCTTGCAGCTTTATTCAAACTGGAGCTCTAGGGTTTGTCACCCTCCTAACCCTAAAACTAATCCAAGCCCTAACACTAATCCTAGGCCTGATTTGAGCCTTAGCCTAAAAGCTGCTTTCTGCAGCTTTGATATTCCTTGGGCAGTCCCTTAGCAGCCATAGTCACACTGGAACTCCAATATTCATCTCTCTCCTAATTCTAACCCTAGGCATGGTCTGACGACTGTCAAAGATCCTCAGTCATGCCAAATGAACAATCAACCAGGCATGGGCCAGGTGCCATGGAGGAGGACCCCTTGGCACAAGCCAAACACAAAAGTCCTAAGGGGACAAACCTTTCTGCAGCCTCAAATTTCCTTGTGTGCCCACTGTGCCACCCACCTCCAGCAGGAGCTCTAGTATTTTCCTTTCTCTGAATCGAACCTCCTGCTTTTGCATTGGAGGAACCATAGCCAAAGACCACCAACCATGGTCCAGTTGAAAAATTTGTTACTGTAGAAACTTTTTGACAGCATATCCTTTCCTTGGGCAGCCCCTTTGCAGTTGTACTCCAGCAGAAACTCTAAAGTCACAATTAAGGATTCTTTGTGCATCCCCCTTTGGGATGTGGGTAAGATCTTCATCACCAAGTAGAACACCAACTCTGAATTAACAGCTACAATCTTCGGCTTTCTTGGAAATTTCAGCAGATCCCTCGCTGCTCTTTTGTTATCCACACTGAAGACCAGCAGAGAAAATGACGTGGAAGTTCAGACTGACACCCGTTCCCATTAGGGCTCGCCATAGCACGGCTTCCCACATTTACCCTCTACCTTTACTTAGATTTAATATGTACAGGAGCAAAGTCAGAATTAGCTCCACAACATCATATCTGAAATCACTGAATTTGCTTTAATAACTAGGTGTAGCTGGGAAAAAGGGGGATTATTTCAGTTTCTCATTCAAGCTGCAGGACACTGGAGGTAACACAAGGCTAAAGGCAGAGGTCTGTGAAACACGCTGAATTTTGTGAATGTTCAACTAAATGGGAAAATTCTGAGGGCTGAGTCAGCAGTAAGGTGCAGTCACATATAGAAACCGTGACCATTACAATAGGAATGAGGAGGGAGGAAAGGGGAGAAAAATTGCTGAGAAGGACTACATGACAAGGTCGTTCAAAGAGTGAGGAGGCATAACAGAAGAAATAGCAGGAAATCAGTCACATGAAATTTATTTTCAAAAGTAACTGAAGATGTTAAAATGGACAGCATGATTCTATCCAGGATCAGCACTTCGTGGCATGAGGGCATCTCACTTCTCATTTTTCACAAGTGCTGGCAACTGGGATTTACCCACTCATGTTAGACACTAAATCTCAGCAGCTGAAAGGGTTTGTTGCATTTCCTGTGGTTCACAACCAGAAGTCTCCATTATGGAAGAAACAATGATGACAAACAGGTCAGCTGACCCTCCCGAAGATTAACTGGTGTGTGCTAACTGTGTCCATAGTACAAAGTTATGAGAAGAAGAGGTTTCTTAGACTGAGAAGAACAAAAAATTACTGCAATTAGAGAAAAAGTCTTGTGTGAGGACAACGAAAAATAGATACCACATATATAGTGAAATTAAACATATTCCAGTTTCTTCTGGAATGCATAAAGTTTGTGCAATAGCTAAAATGATTAAAGAAAGGGTTCAATAGCATTGAAGTTTACATTTTAAATGCCTCAAAATCTACAGTCATAGAAAGCTCTAACTGAAAAGGCAAGAACTCCAAATTTAGGACATGGCGATATTAATATTGCTTTCATGACATCAACTCAGACATTTTGAGGAAAACCCAGTATGATACCATCTTTAATTACATGGCCACATCCAGTGCTTCCTACACTGTTAATATGAATGCTGCTCACTGAATAGTTACCCTCTATTTTGTTTTGTCATTGCATAGACAGAGTTTATTTACTGCACATTTAGTCTCTGCTCTCAATACAAGTTATAAGATTACATGAATGGCTAATTTCCTAGCAGCCTGTATTACAGTGTTCATGATACCCAAACACTTTACAAACATTCATTAATTTCTTTTTGTGGCACCTCTGCTTGTAAAATATTTTTTTACAGTGAGGAAACATCACAGAAAGGGACTAAGGCAATAAGATGTTATTATAAGCATTTTCTACTAATTTTGCATGGCCAACTTGAAAAGCCTAGGGCCTACCTTTCAGGGAATGTAGCATTGTGCAGTATGTAGTAGTTTATTCAGAGAGCAATAGCTGATAGCTTCTGTGTCACAGAAGACAAGGAGAGATGTATGGAAAGAGACAGAGAGATCCTCCAGAGTCTTGTTCAATTACTTACATCATATGACCATCCTGTGACCACTGCCCTGACTCAGCACATGGAAACCTGAACAGGCTTGCGTGCACCACTCTTCACTGCTGTCATCCATGCAGGACAAAGAGGGCTGCTGAGCCAGCTTTTAATCCATGCCAGGTTTGCAGTCTGCTGTGGGTAAACAGTGGTGCAGAAGCAGGGACAGAAGTTTACCAAGTGTGCCACCAGTACACCATCTCTGCGTTGAGAGGAAGGCTAAAAGACTTGCTGGGTTTTCCAAAAATATCAAAAATATAGAATGAAACCGTCAAATTCTAATCAATATGTTCAGTTACCACACACAAAGTGCAATTTTCTTTTCAAAGGCTTGGTTAGTTTGAAGAAAAGTGTTCTTATATAGCAAAAAAGCACACACTCTTAATATAGCAATCTCCCCCACCAAATATCAAGCCCTTCCTCCAAAGTACATGCACAAAGGATGTCTCATATTGTTCTGAGCCAAGTTTTTTGCTTTCAGGATGAGAAAGAGGCAGCCTGTGCCTTGTATCAACCCTGGAAAATTCACATCCAATCAGGTAAAGCCTGTAAAAAATTATAAGCAACTAAACAAGCTCTTCTGATAGAAAATATTAGGCTGCCTTAATTATAAGACTAATGAAGTAATATAATTTCTCCAAGAGCTGACATTTCAAGATATTAGGAAATATCACTGCAAAGATGAAAGCCTTCCAGATATAACACAGTTAAGAAACAGATGTGCTTTACAAATGATGATCTGTGTGCGTGAAGGAGAGCGTGGGAGATGGGCACTGACTGCTTCAATTTTCCCTTTATAGTCTACAGTGAACTCAATCATGGCATTGAGGGAAAAAAAAAAACAACAAACCAACAGAAAAATCTGTAGTCAGGCTAAACCATGAAGATGAAAACTTGCAAGTTTCCCTTCATGAGCCTTTTTCAAAAACACAAGCCTTCCCAGATAAGGCACAAGAATCTATATAGTGAAAAAACCAGGATTACTCTAGGACTTGCAGAATTTCACTGTGCAGAGGCCGGAAAACCTAAGATTGGTTTGAGGGCCTTTGGAAACAGAGCCCTTCCTCCTCACTTCCTTCTACTGGTTTGCCCGGGATTGTTTTTAATACTGTCTATCTCTCATTGTCATTTATTATCAGATACTGAAGGATGCATGGGACAAGGACAAAATTTAAAAGGAAGGAATTTAAAACTAATGATAAAGGAAGGCATAGGATACTGCAGGAGGGAGGGAGAAAACAGGACAGTAAAATCTCAGAGCAGAGAGGACCATAGAATGTTATCAAGCGGACAGAGGGAGAGAAGGGAGAAAGTCAGAGCTAACAGTCAATGATTAAGAGAAAATAAAGACAAGACAAAACTGAGGACAGCATTTATAACCTGCTGCTGCCTGAACTGCTGTATCTGCTTAGCAAATGCTGGTTTCCAGCTTATCCTGCTCCCTCAGGGCGTGTGTCTTTGGCAGCAATTTCAGTTCTACTTGGGGAAACAATTTCACAGACTATCTCCTCAAGCAATTTCACAGACTAACTCTCACTATAAGGATTGTTCTCTACAGATCTTTTCCCTTTCCCTTTCTTAGTTCATCACACCACTCATGTTTGTACTTGCCAAGAGAATACTTTAACAATAATTTTTATCATATATGACTAGAGTTCACTGCTACATGTGCTGGTTTAAACCTTAGTCACCAAAGCACCATCAGCAATAAGTGAGTCAGGGGAAGTCTTTAAAAATGTTTACGTAACTACAGCCTTCTGTATCTACATAAGTAAATCAGTTAAAATATTAACACACTGCAGAAAGTACTTGACTTGGACAATACTTGATATAAAAAATCATTTAAAATGTACACGTATAGTGACACAGCTCAGTTCTGATTACTTATTTACTGTAATCAGAAACTAGTTTCCTCCAAGTGAAACTAGAAATTCAGGTTTTCAGGGATGGTTATGTAGGGCAGCATACTTAACCTTTTGTAACCACAATGAATTTGCTTCAGACATAAAGACCTGAGTCATGTACATTGCTCAAACCCTTGTTGTTGGATAACTTATCACAAACTAAAATAAAGACTGTCCGCATGCATTGTATGTGGGACCTGGAGCTTCTGAGTCTTTTCACAATGCCAGTAGGTGGAATAAGTCTGTTTTTCTTTCCATGGGGGAAAACAGAACATGTGAACAGTTACGAAAAACTAAAGGCTTATTTCTACACTATGTAAGTGACAGAGATACATCAAAATGACAAAGCAGCATTAGTTTGTTATGTATGTATGTGTGTAGAAGTCAGTCCCTATGTTTGAAAGCGACAGTCTGTCTGTGGCAACACACTGTAAGCTCACTGTAGTTTACATATTTTGAGATCAGTGTGATTTTTCTTCAAATAACCATTACAATGTGAAATACACAGTTTTGGAAAATAACAGTTCCCATTTTGCTCTTGGCTTAGGATAACTTTTTGCTAATGTTCTTGTCAACAGATTATAGCTGACTGGTGGCATTTTTCCATAAATGCTAAATTTATGTTAGACTTGAGTTTTATTGGTGAGATGGCAGAATAGATATAATAGGTGATAGCAGAAGAGACACAGAAGCAAAAAAAGGGAAAGAAAATTAAGTTATACTTCTCCATATATTTTCTAAACAAAATATGACAGCTTAACTTGTGAAAGTATTCAATTTGAAAAATTTTCAAATTTAAAGGTTTTTTAATTGCTGTTTTCAAATGGAGTTTCCAAAATATAAGCATTTTTTCTTTTAATTTTGTTCAGAAAGGATTCATTATCTGGAAATAAGATACAACCAAGCAATACCCTTCATTTTGTTTCAGGCCATGTTAAATATTTTGACTCGATACAAAACTAAAATGAAGCACTACTGAGAAACATTGCTGCTTCTTTCTTCCAGGAGAAGGGAGCCATTTTTCCTTTCTCTCTTTCAATACTTATTTGATCATGAATACGAGCACTAGGACACAAGTGATACGTTCATCCATGAAACAGGGGATCTATAGCTAAAATTTAAAGCAATTTAAACCTATGTCTCTAGCACACCATAGTCACAATTTTGCTGGAACATACAAGGTGCACAGGTGCTTACATACAGCAATTTGGAGAATGTACCACTATTACAACAGAGGTAATCCTTTTGCAACTGAATGTACATGAGCTACCACCAAAATTAGGCAGAACTTTTGCTAAAATTTCTTTTTAGCAAGATGGAAAATTGCAGGTTACTTCCAGAAAAAAAAAAAAAAAAAAAGCTTTATACTTCTAGATTCAAAGACCAGATTCACCACACTTATATTACACAGTGCCTTTAAAAAAAAAGTTTTAATTTTACTACTCGCCCAAAACTTGAGTCTAATGCTGAACAGTATCTTACTCCACACAATCCCAATGACTGCAATACAACATAGCAAATGTGTGAACCACTCACCTACCCTGGCAGACTGACCTTGTGTATACCTGAGACCCAAAAGGAGCCCCCAGCTGCACTAACAAATCACTGCGGGAGTCCAGCTGAAGAAACTGCAGGGAATTATTAGCTTGTGAGAAGAGGGAAGCAGATGTGTCAAAAAGGACTCTGAGCCTCTAAAGTCCGTTTTGGTCTAAAAAATATCTTTGTTTTGTGTTACCCCATTGTTTTTGTTAGAAATAATAAGCTGTACCTGAAAGAAAATGCCTGCCAGTGCTGTAGGGACTTTTACAGTAAGTAAATACGTGGGATTGTTTGGATAAGGTAATGTTCAACAGTGAGTAAGTGTGGTAAAATCCACTACAGAGGCTGGCATTTCCCCTTACAGTCTAGAATAAATTTACTGTCCTGTAAACGTAAACACAAAGATTACTTGGGCGATAGTCTAAAAAATCCATGACACATTGTGTATAAGCCTTTTTAGAAAGTACTTTAGTAGGCCATAACTGTACTGTCATGTGATTCTGTTGTAAGGGATTACGCATAATATCACATTAACTTTTCAATAGTTGATAATAGCAGTGGACTGTGCCACAACCATGGAAATTAATTTGGTCTGAGTCTGCTTCAAGAAGACAAATCATTGCACCGTTGGCTACTCTCACACTCTGCAATGACTGGGAAGTGACTATTTCTCCTGTAGGTATAGTATTACAAGGCCAAGTGTGTGAGCTCTGTAAATTAGCATAGCTCACCCAGTACTAGTTTCATTGCAAAATAGGAAGAAAAGTTAATAAACCAGCAACTAAATCACAATCTGATAGAGTTAATTTGCAGAAATCTCCATAAATAAATCTCATCCTGTGAGCCCCCATTTCGCTATTGCATAATTAATTTCAACATTTGTATTCATTCTCCACAATATTGGTCATCTGCATGCTCTATTATTTGATCTGCTCTGAAGCTCTTCTGTATGAAAAAATAAATGGTAGATGAAAGTGATACTGTATTACTTTTTCTGTGGTGATTTAGTTACCTAGGTCCCTAGTCTTTCTCCAATTTAAGAGACTAAAGTCAAAGTTTGTTCCCAGTAGTGGTTTTCTACCTGGATAAGGACTTCATTGCATTTAAAACTTACTCTAAAGCAACTTGTCTTTGGAGTCAGTGAAAGGCTACCATTGGCTTTAATTGGCATTGCTTTGAGATGTTTTGTGTGAAATATGGCCATATAACCACATCTTTTTAAGAAAACTTAAAATGTGTTCCTCAGACCTTAGTTCTGCTGAATAGAGTCTTTCAAATAGCGTGGTAAAATCTTGCGTCAATGCTAGTAGTACCTATATGCATTTGTTAACATATACATGAACAAAAGTACTGATGTACTGCCGTGATATACTCTAAAAGTAGCAATAACTCTGCTATTCGTAACAACTGAGGAACAATGTTGAAACCTTGAGGTAGCCTTAATGTTAACATGGTACAGAGAACACTAATAACAGCAATTGATTTAACAGTACAAGAAAATATTCAATCATACATTCACTTAAACCATTACAGCTTCCAAAAGCACTCAATTGATTTTCTTGAGAAAATAATTCCTGAGAAATTATTTTCTTTTCTCACAGGGAAACTCACCTCAATACAGAAGTAATACAGAAACTCTCAGAAACAAGAAGCCCCCCTTGCCTGCACAGGACACTGGTGGCAGAGCAGGAGTCTCCATCCATTTTGTGCAGAGCTCTCTCTTGGACATTCACTTGGGCACATACCTCCTCAGCCTATTGACAGCAATCTGAGCAGACTCCTGCCCTCTCTCAGGTCAGCTTTCAGTGGAGAACAACCAGGCCATTCTGTCCCCAGGGGGACTTGGAACTGCACAGTCTGGCACCCCCAGGTGACCCCGAGCCAAAGGGCAGAACGGTTCATTCACGTGACGACAAATTTCTTAACAAACCAGTCTCCCAGTTTTCAGGGTAACCTTTTCAGGGTGACAGATGGGAAGGGTGACACACTAAAGACACCTTTAACTTCCAGAAGGAAAGCTGGAGCACACAGAAATCCATACCAGTGTGTATATTATCAGCCCAAGACCCGCACACACGGTTTCTTTTGTAAGAGATCACAACACCGTGTCAGAAAGGTATATCAGCATCAAAGGAAGTTTCTTATGATTTTTCAAACATTTTAGCTCTGTAATATGAACAAGACCTCATTTTCTCTTTTCTTTCCTTGCAGGTATTCAGAAAACTAATAATTATCTTTCCAAGCTAATCAAGTTGTCATTCTGAAGAGTCAAAAACATCAGGTGACTTTCTATGGTTAAAAATTATATTTATCCACATCAGTGGCTGAGAATATACACACACTTCTAAACATTCATAGATCAGTAGGAGTTTGGGAAAAGCATACAATAAAAGAAACAGAAAGCCAAGACTCTCTTTTTTGAATTAGAGGTAAAGGAGACCACTAAGGGCATTTAGGAGTGGCCTCTTCCTCTTCCAGCTGCTGCAGCTTAGGGACCTCCTGCCTGGCTGCTGGAGCCCAGCCCAGGGACACAGGGTCTCTACCCATGCTGAGGGATGTGGCTGCCACTTTCCCGTTTGCAGGTTCAACCAGCGGTGAAGCTGAACGTGTGTCTCAGAGACACACAGAGAGGACATTGACATTCAATACGTCAACACGAGAGTGACGTACAGCACTCTCATAAAACCCAAGCACAGTTGTCTCCTCCTCCTCTTCGGCTGGCAGAAGGTCACTAGTGACGGTGCGCACACACACACATACACACACTCTAGATTCACAAGCACATGCACATTTGCAGATCCCACATCAGAAGCATGGCCTGTCTCTCCATCCAACAACCCTGCCCTGACCCCAGCCCCGCTTACCCACACTTGCTTCACGCATACCAAGACCCCCACCCACTCCAGCATCTGGGACTTGAGACCCCACTCACTCCAGCAGCTGACCACAGGCCAGGGCCACCTACACCCTGGCTCTGACTACAGTTGCTGGCCCAGTACCCAGTCACATCAGCCCCCCCAGTAGCTGGCACCTAGTCCTTGCAGCACTCACGCATGGGACAGAGGGTAAGGTTACACAGAGAGATAGTCAAGAAAGGATTCAATGAGAAGACAGGACAGAGTGTGGTGACCAGGCGCAGGGCTCAGCCAGACAAGTGTACTGACTGGCCCCATTCTACATGTTAACAGCACCTTTTATACCCCTTTCTGTCTACCCCCTCTTTGTTCCTTCCTGATCCCTTTTCCCTAAATCTCACTTCCTCACTTGACGTAGCCCCACACATCCCCCTCCAACACCCTGGACCCCCAGGTTTGCATCCTTATTCTATTCAAAGTCCAAGTTTGCCTGCTGTTTCTTGATAGCCCACCAATTAATGTGACTGACCAGGTTTATTTCTGATTATTGTCTTTATTAACATTAATCAGTCAGGTTTGGTGTCTCTGTGTTTGTCTCCCTCCCTTTCCTTATTGCTGAGGTCTCAGATAATCTTCTGAAAAAGAAACATTCCTACGCTCTGCATACCCTTATCGGTGAGTGTGACAGAGCAGGTTTGTCCTCATCACCACCTCCTTTCTCACATGTCACTCAGGTTTGTCTCTACATGTTCTTGTGTACGGCTCCTTTCACCACATACATACCCTTTGAGGAGCAGAGACTCCTTCCATATACCCTTAACGGAGACTTCCACTAACTGAAAAGATCAGTAGTTTCAAAAGGAATATTGAGGTTTGTGAGTTCTCATCATTTCTGAAATTCATGTTATATTCGTTCCCACATGTGTCTCAGATTTCTTTTTTTCTCTTCTTTTGCAGTGAGGTTTGAAAAGGTGTGCTGCAAAATCGTTTGTGCTATAAATACAGAAAAATGTTATTAATCAAACTAGCAATACATCTGCTTTAGTGAGAAAAAGCTAAGGGAAAATGTGCAAGTTTCTGCAGACTAATTTATAATGTAAAATATTATAGATTACAGAATAGTCAGCACAGAAGTAAAGAAAGTGTCAATTAGTGGAATCCTTTATGGAACCATCACTTATTATTTAATTCACTGCTTTGTTTTTCCAGTTTTCATTAATTAAGATTAGCATACCAGTACAGAAAAATCGTGTGTTTAAGTGAGAGAGAAAAGGAATGCATTCGTGACCAATATTTTGTTTGATCTTCTGAAAAGCTATTTCCAGATGAATTCTAGGCATGTTTGGAGAATTGAAAACTGCAAAGATGTAGATTTCTATTCTAATTTCTTGTCACTCTTTTTTTCTCTTTTTTTTTTTTTTTTTTTTTTTTTTTTTTTACACAGTTATGAGGTGCAAAACTGAATGTCAACATCTAAGGAAACTCTTTAGCTAAGCTTCTTAAAGATGTTTAATTTCTTATCTTAAAAATTCTAACACAAGAAGGGTCTTCAAATTTGTCACACATAGTACTATTTAAAAATCACTGAAAATTGGATTTTTCTTCTTCTTATATGTAGTAGTAAATATGTCATCATATTTTGCCTTTTTAAAAATATCTTAAGTATCACCTAATAAATTATATTCTTTCTTTGCTATGCATACTTTGTTCACATAGCTTGGAAAGGAATAAAACATTTTATTACAGAAAAACATTGAATCCTGATTAATCATATTTTCTCTACTAATCTGTTTTAAAATTAAGGTGCAGGTAAATTTTGTGTTGTCTGAACCAGGCTACTGGAAGGTTGCATTGTTATTACAATATTTGCTCGAAGCACCTCTGCAATAGCCTCATGTCAGAAGATAATGTCTGTAAGATAATAACAGGAAACGTCCTGGGTTTAGTTCTGCATCTTTGGTAGGAAGCAAAATGAATCGATGGGTGAATCTGTGAGGGTAAAGTCACTGAGGGCTGCAGCCCGGGCTGACTCAGCTGCGTTAGGGTAGATGGGGCAGATAAAGGTGTTGTCTGTAAAGGACCAGTCCCTGAATTTCACAGGAACCTGTGCAGCACTATCATTTCCTTTTGTGCCTTTTTATTTTGAGTGTGAGGTTTGATTCATTCATGACTAAGCAATCACCAATCCAGAAAAAAAAAGCCAAACACTTGTTTAGGAATATAAAACTTTCTACAGAGATGAGAGGATTTTTTGTGGGTTTTGGTTTTTCCTAATTGCTTAGTCCTCGCCTACAGACAGAAATAAAGAATTGTGCAGTGTCAACACCTACGCTTTTGCTAAACAGACTTGACAATAGGTCAGTAATTAGACATGGCAGTGGTGTACCCTCTGACATTGCTTATGCAACAGTTCCAGCTTCTGGTGAAGTACAAAGGGAACAGATCAAAGAAAGTGGATGTGTCTGTGTACTTTTCATAAAATCCTTTCTGAAACAGGATAATGGGGCTAAAGGGACCATTGGTTTGACCTCAGAGGGTATCTCTTTCATTTTTATGACTTAATCTCTCCAGCCCCAAAGTCTTCTATAACCAACAGTGCTTTTTACATATTGCAAAATAATTCCTCACAGAGATACCTGACCTCATTTGTTTAACATCAGCCCAGCTCCAGGACTTCTTAGCCTGGCTGAACTGTTACTATTATTCAGTTCTAAACCTGCTCAGAGATCACTCAGCTCTGCCTGGTTCCATGTTGTGCTGCGCAGAGAGCCATCAAAGACAACTATTGAGGAAACAGTAACCATTGTACAATACCTGACGAAGGCTTTTGCCAACAACATTGCTCAAAACCAACCAATCTAGGCTAGCACGCACAACACTTATTCCTACTGAGTCTGAAAAAGAAACATCAAACAGGGCTACTGAGTTATTCTGACCATTATATATATGGTCTTTGTTTTCCTAAAAGACACTGTAAAGGCCATCTGGGTTTCACAGTGCCATAAGAAAAGATAACTGGCTATGTTTGCAAGTTTTAAGGATATTTTTTCTGGTCTTCACATGATTCACTGTCAAATCTTTCACAGCAGGGTAATGGAAACTAGTATATAATGATTATAATGTATAACGTACACGCTCATTTCAAATAAAGACAAGGTAGGAAGAAATTTCTTCATTTCTGAGAATTTGAATAGACAATGTTGTATATTTAGAAAACCACATCACCAGAAAATAGGTGACCTAAATCAGACAAGTTTGCATGAACTGCTCATCTGCAATGCCGTAATTCCTTCCACCTTTCTGAGCAGACACACACATTTTCTGGACATGGGTACACACATGGATGTGTAAATACTGCTGGCATTTGACAAAATCTGACATTTCATAGTTCCGTAAACCATCTCCTTTTGTGTTCAATGTAGCTTTGCATATTTAAGAAACGAGCAGAAATGAAGACAAAGTTTGAGGAGTGCTTGAAGACAGCACTGGAATGCTCAACAGCAACTGAGAAGCTAAGTGATTCTTTTTGTAGAATTCAGTCATTTAAATTCAAGAGAGGCACGCCAAAACACACATGTCAGTTCCAAAATTTGGGTACTTCAGATGCTATGAACATAAGGTGAAAAAATACCAAAAGCATGATCTTCTGACTTTGCAATACACACCTTGTTTCACAGGGCTCTTTTGCATGGTCTTAAAGGTAACAGTCTTATAAACTTTATGTTGTGTGTGTATACATGTGCATGCACACACAAAAGCACATACATAAAGTCTAACAGCAGAAGGAAAAGATGGAATTTCAAATGAGTTTACATACAGCCATTTCAATTATTTACAATAAATATATATATTTGGTGATAAAGAAATATTTTCCATCAAAAACTATATGACAATAGCTTTTGTATTTAACATAACATGTTCCCAGAATGTAAGAACAAGCTACTACTACTTAGTGTAGCCATGTTAGCAATGAACAGTTTTCACAAGTTCATTTTGGTACAAGGGTTACTGCTGATTCTGGTGCTGTCCTCGGGAGTTTGTACTGTAACAGAGAGAGGAGTGACGGGAGCAAGAGAGACAGAGTGCACAGAAACCACAGTGCATTACATTCAGTTTTCTGAGGTGTTCAGCAGAATCTAAGGTTTCACTTTAAAAAGAGCCTCTAGACATATTGGCTCTAAATGCCACTTTGAAAAATGACCCACATGAACCAAAGAAACGCCCTAAGTCTGACTTTGCAGAAAGTCTGAAATAGGTGAACCCAGGGAATGCTTTATTGTTCAAGTATAGTAACACAGATTCAGTCAATGTATGAAACGGTTAAAGCTGAGTCAGGTCACAGAAGGTGAAGGAATTATGGAGATTGACAAAAATAACCTACAAGTCACTTCTGCTTTCAAAGGGTTGTTTAAAAAGCTCATTGTGGAATTGACTGGTGAGGTTTCACTGATTAGGTCTGGGGCTCAGTTTCCACCAGCTGGGAAATACCTACATAAGAAATCTCTCTGAAATAAGGAATGTTTCTGAAACTGGCAAAAGTTAAAAGTAACTGCTGTGATCTTCTTTGACCTAATCTGCTAGGAACTTATGTGGATATACTTCCTTCAGCATTGAAGACTTGTGTCAATAACATTGGCATGAACGTATGGAATGAAGTTGACTTTCAATAAGCAGCCGACAGGTCCACCAGGATGGCAGGCAAGAGCCCCCTCTAAGTACACTCTACCTTTCCTCTAGAAAAAAAAGAATTCATGTCCCTCCAACAGTGACGAGGTTTGTGGGGTTTTTTGTTTCATTAAAATAAACTGTACAGCTGGGCTATATTTGTTGCCCATAACAATTTGCACTCTGTCATTTTGTTGTTTAGTTAAAACAACTGGCAGTAATGAAGTAAGGGCAGGTGAATGCGTTACTATGGTGCCTGCTCATAGCGCAGAAAAACAGGTACAGAAAGAGCTCAGAGACAGGAAGGTCACACTCCTTGCCAAGGAAATTTATAACTTTTAGTTCAGATTTTGGTGTTAGTCAAATTGCTTTTTCTCTTCATCCTTTGCTGGATATGCAAGTTAAATTATGTGACTCTATCCCCATTTGCATTTTTTACTTTCCTTTTTTCTAAATGTTATGTGTCTAAACCCAGAAAGAAGAGCATTCTGAAGTCATGGGATGCAGCAGATACCACCTCACTCAAACTTCCTTAGAAATGAAAAATCTGTCTGGCTTGTGGTTTTGACTGTTTCCTGTGACGCAGAGAGAAGAAAAGCATCAAGTTTTCTTGCAGTCGCTAATTTATCATTAG
This sequence comes from Leptosomus discolor, assembly GCF_034619465.1. Lineage (NCBI taxonomy): Eukaryota > Metazoa > Chordata > Aves > Leptosomiformes > Leptosomidae > Leptosomus > Leptosomus discolor. Next base: position 73,268,895 of record NC_141392.1, on the reverse strand, counting down.
CGTAGTCTGTGTCTGCTTTTGGTCAGACATTAAGTAAAATAACATTTTTGTAGTAATAGATGTACTTCCTCATGAAGCGCAAGTTAACTGTGTGACTCTGGTTTGCCAAACAAATGCTTATGCTCCCCGGCTGCCTTGTCCCATCTAACCCAGTTAGGGCCAGGAGAACACACCTGTCTCCAGAGACACTAGGTACGATCCCTTCACACTCCCTCCACCTGACAGGTTGTTGTTAGTATAAGGAGTACTGCAGGTGCTAGAAAAGATCAGCAATAAGAAGATACTTTACTGGTAAATATAAGAACAAAGGGCCTTGTTTCCTCAGTCTGTCCAAAACAGCCTTCGTGGTAGCAGGTGTGCATTTCTTAGACGTATTTAATCTTATGCAGAACACAATTGGACTGCAATGCTGCAGCAGGTAGAACCCAAGCCACGGATTTACCTTTTTTCCCCTGTCCATATTCATACAGATTGTTACTAATTTCAACTGAGTCATTCACACTCAAGTCAAAGGAAGGAAGCAAGATAAACTTATTTTTTAACAAGGTATCATGCACAAATAAGAAGTGTTTAACATTTGGCATGTTAGGTTTTTTTATATAATATATATATATTAGCAAAATATAAACAGTCTCCCTTCAATTTTGGCATACAATTTCTACCAATAAACGTCAGTCTGAGGAAAGCAACACAATAAAGAAATCCCATTCTTTCTCAGTTCTGCTTGAACATTCTGATAGCTGAGGATACATGAAAATTCCCTTTGTTATAAATAGTATCTAATTTCTGTTTTCCCCAGACTGGAGATATTGCACATCCTTTCTGCCCTTTCATCCATTTATTGATCCACCTTATCAGCACTACCTCAGTCATACTGGATGGAGTCAAAGAGATTTCCAGCAAGAAAAACTGTGATCTAAATGAGGACAAGGAAGAAAAGTTTCTCACTTTCCTTCTTACTTTACTGCATCCTATTTCTTACCAAGGAAAAGTTCAAAAAAGGCTTTCTCCCTGAAAAAATTCACAGACACTTCAGCAAGGAGACAAAACGGTCTGCTGGGGCACTTGCCGAGAACAAGTAATTACCTAGCATTATCTTCTGCCAGAATGGACAACACCAATCCAGATGGACTTTCCGATCTCTAACTGTCTCTATAATAAGGACCATGTCAAAATGTTGATTAAAAAGTCCCACATATATATGTGGTTAGTAATATTGAAGGCTACAGGCAAAACTAAAATGATTAGTAAAAGAAATTTGACTGTTCTGCACACAGCTTTCAAGCATATATTGGCTAAACTTACATAGTGGACCTTAATTTCTGAGTCATTCCATGAATTACAGACTATTTCATGCACCTCTAGCCCTTTATTTAAGTGAATTTATGGAGTATCCATGTATGCATACGAATGCCATTTTTTAAAAGGTTTATATATAAACATGCTGAAATCAGCTGCTAAAGAATATGGTCAGTTTGATTTTCTTCCCAAGCTTCCTAAAGGTCATACCATGATTCAAGTCTGTTTCCGAGAACAGTTTAGCCAGTTTGTCTTGATCTACAAAGATGGAGATACAGTCCAGAAATAAGCTAAAATTCCCACTGGCTCTGCAGATATACAGAAGCTAGCTGGTGCTAGGAAATGTGCGTTCAACCAGCTCAAAGACTGTTGATCAGCTATGGCTGGCAAATATTGCAAATCATTAACAACACACTGCAAATATATGGTATCTATGCATCTTGGCGATTGCAGAGTCTTTCATTCTCTGTCAGTTCTGTGCTGGGACCATAAAGGGCTGGTATAAAGGATGCCATAAAAACTTCCTGTTTCCACAAATGTCTACATCATGGCTATGAGCAATCAGTCAACACCTAAAGGGAGAGCTAATTAAAATCAAAATAGAAAGATGAAAGAAAGTTAAATTTAAAGTTTGGGCAGAGAATATGATTACTGCATTGAAGTTTAATTAAAGAGACATCACAATAACTTTTTTCACCCTCATTCTTTTACTTCAGGGAAAACAAGGTTTAGTTCTTTAAACCATCATTACCGTTGCTCTTATTGTTTCACTAGGATAACAGAGGGTGAGTGAAAGGGAATTCTTGAAGGAAATTGTAGCAAGGATTATTCCAACTGGATACAAGGCAAAAAAATCCTCACCATGAAGGTGAAAAGCTCAACAGGAAATGCTCAACTAAGCAAATGTGTCTGTCTATATTTTGGCCATGTTTGAGTTGGGATGACTGCTTCAAATGTACTTCAGAGGTCCTTTCAAACCTGAGTTAATCTAAGGTTACATGTGTGTGGCTTGCCAGCAGATAGTCTTGTATACATATGAGGATCACTAAAGCCAACTGACTTAGAAAGAAAGCTGAGAAAAGACAACATGTTTAGCCAGATTAGTTTTGGTATGAAACTAAAAACCTCTTTTGGAGGAATGACTTCATCTGAGACCTGTAAAAGCTCTCCATTTCATTCTCTCCATTTAACAATCTATAAATAAAAATCTTTTGGCAAAACTTAGTCTTTATTAATAAAGAGAAAAAGGTATAGAAAAAAGTAAAATAAAATTAAATCAATTCTGTAACAAGAGAAAACCAGAGGTTATGCAACAATGCACTTTGGCAAACTAAACTTTGTATTTCATACTGTAGGTGTAGAAAGATAAAAGGGACCTTAAGAGCAGAGGCTTTGTTGTATAACTGAGTGAAATTACTTTCAAAGTATTAACAGCAACCAGAAATCTTAGATGACTTGTAATAAAACTAGATCTTGAAGAAGAGCAAAGGCCAAGCTGACCTGAATTAGAGCCTACCACCATTCCTCTAGTGGTTCAGAAAATGCCTTCCCTGCAGATTAATTTCTGCAATTGGAAGAATTCTTTTGAACATGACCATTGAAAGGCTAGTCCGTCTGAATACAGAAATAGAAACAGCTGGTCAGACTCTGGAGATTAAGGTCTTCAGGTTAGAGAGGAATCTTACAGTTGCCCTAAGATGTCTCTAGCACAAATCCTACAGCTGATAAAAGACTGGCATAATCATATCTGAACCAATTTTCTTAGCCCTTGGCAGTACGGCGGGCAGATCAGATCACAGATGATGTTTCAGGTCCAAATGAGATTTAACTGAAAAGCTGCAACATCATCCCTCTAAAGTCAACATTAATTCTGAGACTAAGAATGAATGCCATTTCTACTGTCTCTTTCCACACTGATAATTTTTGCCAAAACATACCTTTGGAACTGCAGTCAGACCTATTTCAGCAAACACTGCCTCTGACTGCAACACACATAAGTAGCTCTGTATCCCAGGCTGACTCAGATCCTACTCATCCTCACTAGGGAGACAAGTAACTGATTTTGTGTGATTTCTGCTCTAGTTCAGAATATTAAATAAGATTGGACATAGTTTGAAAAGGCAGAAAAACATCGGCTGCATAATTAAACTCTGTGAAAGTTTAACAAATTCAGTTTGTACTCTGTGGCTATATCCACTCTTTTGCCTCTGCAGTACTTACTCCAGTTAGGTTTGTCCTGACAGCAGAGATTTGCCTCCAAAGAAGAAAAAAATAATGTAGAGAAAACCATAAAATCTTATCTGTTGGAGACTCAACCATCATTTATAAGAAGATATAAAAATGTAAAGGTAGCTTCCTGAAACTCTGATTAATTGATAACTTTGCAGCTGTTTAGGCTGAATGCTGTTTGGGGCAAGGGTCATATCTTTTCACTCTCTGGGAAGCATCTGACACACACTTGCTGTTTTACAAACAAAAATAATGAACCACCACAGTGGTAACCAACCTGCTATTCCCAGATGCTTCTTAGTGATTAGAGTATATCAGAGAGGGAAATTATTTAAACTGAAACAAACCCCTCAAACTCTGCCTTTTGTAATTGATTTTCTTGTGACCACAGTGTCTTTTTTGCACACGTCAACTAACTCTATCACCAGTAGGACCACTGGAGGTTGAGTGTGACAGGGTACTACTCAGCAAGAGAAAAGGCCATAACCTCCTGTCCCAAACCCATTTACCCTAACAGAAAAGAGACTGTGGAGTGCATTACGTGGGTTACTCACAGCTCAGCTTCGATGCTCTGGTCAGCAGCTATGTAGTTGGCAGGGATGTAGCCCTGGAGCTTGCGGCCAGGACAGGCTAACCCTGTTGGCAGAAGTCTAGCATACCACCAGCCCTCGTGGGATGCATCCAGCACTTCAAGCTTATCCCCAGCTCGGAAGCTCAAGTCCTCCTCAGTGCGAGCCTCATAGTCAAAGAGTGCCACAAATCTGCAAATATTCACCAGATGCTGGCCAGGCAGTGGAGGTAGAGGTTTCTCTTTTATCTTACTGTCTCCATCTTTCTGTCCTGCTTGGAAGTCATGCCTTACAACAGCAAGGTTGGTGAAGACTTGGCCGACTTTCTCATCTTGCTCACTGTCACTCCCCGAGAATAAGCATGGGATGTAAGGCTCCAAACAGGCGCAGTGCTTCTGACAAAAGTTTCCCATCCTGTTTCCTTGTTCCTTCCTCTGCTTCTGCTTTTCTTTTGCTTTTCCCAGTTGTGATACCCTTAGACCAACTTTTGCACCATCAACATTTTAGCTTTTTGCAGAATTTCTTCTCCCTCTCTTCCTTTGGCACAAACTGAAACAACTCTTGGCACAGCTGGAAGCTCCTCCCCGAGCCCCACTGAGAGCTCATTACAGGCAGCTCTTGGATCAGGAGTGAAACCTGATATATACAAGTGTTGGAGCACCTGGGGAGGGAATTTCTCGCTTCCTCTTCTGAACAGGAAAGCAACAGAACAGCTGTGCTGGGCTGAGCTCTGGGAACAATGGGGGAGCGCGGAGCCTCTTCTGTTACAGCAAAACAATCAAGTCAGAACATCTAAGCAAGGGAGGCTTCTCAACTCCTGCTGCTTGAGATGGGTGTATTCTTATCTCAGATGGGGTCCTGTCATATGATCAGTGGTGAACGTCTGTAAAGCCTGCCTTGGTAATGATTAACCAAGCTGACCTGCCTGTGTCCTTAGCAGTCTCCAACGTGGACAGCTTGAATATTTCTTTTTGTTTCCTGGTTTGCGGTGGTTTCGGTTCCCCATGGATACCTTTGCTCACTCGAAGCCAGCAGACGCCCTCACCTGGAGCGCACCTGCACCTTCTGCTCTCACTCACACCCAGATGCTTTCCCCTGCTATGTCCTGCCCTTCAAACCACTCCTCTGGGTTTGGCACTTCTTACAAACAAAAACAAATATATGCAGTTTGCAGTGATACAGCAATAAGTTTTAATTCATTCCTTATTCCGCATTTTAAGGAAACAAAGACACCAGGCAAAAAAAAATTGCTCTAGGTGGCTGGCTAACTATCAATCATATATAAAATACAGCAGGTGTCTCCCAGTCACCATGTAAGCCAATGAAACTGTAGTCCTATTTCTAATGCAGCTATAACCTGGCATACAGACCAACCACAGCTGTCTGGATACTGCTGTGGCAAAGCAGCCTGGAGAGCTGACTGCCACATCCCAGCAGTGCAGACCAAGCTTTATAATAGCCACAGCCTGGGGGACATGCAATGCTTGGAGCAGGAGCGGGAAGCACAGGAGACAGCCTGTTTGCACCATGCAATGGCATTTCAGTAAGAGGCAAACTCTTACAGATGAGAGGTCAATCAAAACCCACACATGGTCCTATAACTTCCCGGTGATAAAGAAAACTGGCTCCCATATTTTATTTTATTTTTGCCAGGAATAATCACTGTTTTCCTAAACCATTTACATATGTCTCTCATCTGCACTTAGTTGCTGTCTTGTGTTGCTTTACCGTACTAGAAAGAAAACCCAACTGAATAACTTGGAAACCAAACCCACTTGTTTTCGTCATGTCTCTCAGTCAGTCCTTTGAATGAGGAGACCAGTGGCACAGGCAGAAGTCCACTGATGGACTAGGAACTGTGGGATGACTGAAAAAAGTCTCTACTGAAAGTCTCCATTTCATGATTATCAGGTGCGTTTCCACCAAAGAAGGATGGGAGACAGTAAGTCAGCTTCATCAAGGGCCCAACTTAAATGCCTCTATGCAAACACCCGTAGCATGGGGAATAAACAAGAGGAGTTAGTCATGCGCACACCTGCAGGGCTGTGATCTTATTGGCATCATGGCCACATGGTGGAAAGCCTAAGTTGCTAAGCCATTATCCATAGTATTTGAGAAGTCGTGGCAGTCCAGTGAAGCTATCACTGACTGGAAAAGAGGAAAAATCACCCCCATTTTTAGAAAGGGAAAAAAGGAAGACCTGGGGAACTACATGTCAGTCAGTCTCACCTCTGTGCCTGGCAAGATCATGGAGGGGATCCTCCTTGAAACCGTGCTAGGGCACATGGAAAAAAAAAAAAAAAGAGGTGACTGGTGACAGCCAACATGGCTTCACTATGGATAAATACTGCCTGACATATTTGGTGGCCTTCTACGATGGGGTTATAGTGATAGTGGATAAGTGAAGAGCAACCGACACCATCTACCTGGACTTGTGCAAAGTATTTGACACTGTTCTACATGACATCCTTGTCTCTAAATTGGAAAGACATGGATTTGACAGAGGGACCACTCGGTTGATCAGGAATTGGCTGGATGGTCACACTCAAAGAGTCACAGTCAATGGCTCAATGTCCGAGTGGAGACCAGTGATGAGTGGCGTTCCTCAGGGGTCAATGTTGGGACCGGTACTGTTTAACATCTTTTTCAGAGACACAGACAGTGGGATTGAGCACACCCTCAGCAAGTTTGCTGATCATACCAAGCTGCGTGGTGCAGTCGACACACTGGAGGGAAGGGAGGCCATCCAGAGGGATCCTGACAGGCTTGAAAGGTGAGCCCATGCAAACCTCATGAAGCTCAACAAGGCCAAGTGCAAGGTCCTGCCTATGAGTCAGGGCAATCCCAAGCATAGATACAGGCTGGATGATGAGTGGATCGAGAGCAGCCCTGTGGAGAAGGACTTGGGGGTGCTGGTGGATGAAAAACAGAAGATGACCCAGCAATGTATGCTCGCAGCGCAGAAAGCCAATCACATCCTGGGCTGCATCCAAAGAAGCGTGACCAGCAGGTCGAGGGAGGTGATTCTCCCCCTCTGCTCTGCTGTGGTGAAACCCCACCTGCAGCGCTGCATTCAGGTCTGGGGACCCCAGGGTGAGAAAGACATGGACCTGCTTGAGTCGGTCCAGAGGCAGGCCATGAAGATGATCAGAGGGCTGGAGCACCTCCCCTGTGAGAACAGGCTGAGAGATTGGGGTAGTTCATCCTGGAGAAGAGAAGGCTACAGGGAGACCTTATAGCGCCCTTCCAATACCTGAAAGGGGCCTGCAGGAAAGGTGGGGACTCTTGATCATGGAGTGTGGCGATAGGATGAGAGGTAATGGTTTCAAACTGAAAGAAGGGAGATTTAGATTAGATATTAGGAAGAAACTCTTTATTGTGAGGGTGGTGAGACACTGGCACAGGTTGCCCAGAGAAGCTGTGGCTGCCCCCTCCCTGGCAGTGTTCAAGGCCAGGTTGGATGGGGCTTGGAGCAACCTGGTCTGGTGGAAAGTGTCCCTGCCCATGGCAGGGGGGTTGGAGCTAGGTGGTCTTTAAGGTCCCATCCAACCCAAACCATTCTATGATTCTGTGATTCATTCTATGACTGCTTACTCACTCCTCTTCTGCAATGCTGCAAAAGGAACTGAATAAAGGAGAAAGTACCAGGCACTTTAAGTGATCACTAAGCCTCATAATCTGTAGTGAAATCTTTGGGTCTGATAAAAAATGGTATGCTGTTTTTGCAAGTTATGAAAATCATATTTAGTTTCTGAAGCACCACTGGAGATTATTTTTCCCCACAGCAATTATTAAGATCAGTAAGAACAGAGATATCTAAGAGATCTTTACTTTCTTTAGGTCTGGTGGACAATATCCAAAGTAAGGAAAGGCATGTGTTGAAAGAGAAACTATATTCATTAGTCTTGTTTAAAGAATTACCTACACTTACTGAAGCCAGAGAATCTTAGAAAAGATGCATTAAATAACCTGGGTTTCTTCAGTTTGCATGTTTGATACGTTTTTCCTGTAGTATTTTGTGGTTTTGGCAACTTGGGCGTTAATATGGCAAAGTTTTGCATACACATTTACTGCACAAAACAGTTTCTTCATGACAGTGGAGCCACTTGCATCTCATGCACTGCTTTTTTAAGGATCAAGACCCATCTTTACACTCAGATACCAATACACATACACATTAAAGTCACACTGCATTCACTGAAACCACTCAGATCAGGGCTTAAACTACAAACATTTGTGTGTGTGAATATCTTATCATCTCAAATAAATCCAGGCATTAAATTAATCTTCTCTCCCAATTTATGCCCCTGGTTGGCTTTACAAGACCAGAAAGACTTTTTGCTAGAAGTGATCAATAGCTATAAATCAGATTACTTTCCTCCCAACAAACTCTTCAGGATCAGTTCTATTTATGAAACAAGTAGACTTTAACAAATAGCCATGAAATTTACTGGTCAGTTTTAAAACTCTCCTCAAAATGAGAGCAGAGTGGAGTTGCTGAGAACCGCTGAGCAGATTCTCATGCCCGTGTGGGGCAGGACTGTGGCTGAGCTGTGGTGGCCACACTGCAGCAGTGCCTCTGCAAGTGTCTTTGTTCCCATCCCAGTGACTTTATTGAGGAGTCGCTGCATTTCTGAAAATAAAGCAGTACACTCTATGGTTTAGAGACTATATAATTTGATCACAGGCAAGAAAAAAATGAACACATAATAAAAATGTTCTTGCTGGTTTTACTGAAAAATATAAAACCTGATAAATCCCATAATCCTAATTTTCATGCTCACAGTTTGGAACAAATGAGGATAATCATGTATATTCAGGGGCTTTTCAATATAAACCATTGTCTGAGTCCTCTGCACTGGTATTACATATAATTTAACAGGATAATCTTTGCAGCATCTATTTCTTGCCTTAATTTAGTTCTTTTGCCTTGCATTCCACTGTACTTTCTTTTTGTAAAAAGAGGCCAAACAGATCTGTATTGCTTATTGGCCTTCTGTATCCTTACTTGTTTCAAAGGCTGGGTCAAACCAGAAATTGTCCAAATCAATTAGCTCCTTACAGTCCTCTAAATACATTAAAACAAATTACAAATAACTTAGTATTCTTTAGAGTCATAGAATCATAGAATGGTTTGGAAGGGACCTGAAAGACCATCTAGTTCCAACCCCCCTTCACCCAACACCTTCCACTAGGCCAGGTTGCTCAAAGCCCCATCCAATCTGGCCTTGAACACTGCCAGGGAGGGGGCAGCCACAGCATCTCTGGGCAACCTGTGCCAGTGTCTCACCACCCTCACAGTGAAGAACTTCTTCCTTACATCTAATCTAAATCGAGCTTCTTCCAGTTTAAAGCCATTACCCCTTGTCCTATCCATACATGCCCTTGTGAAAAGCCCCTCCAGCTTTCTTGTAGGCCCCACCTTTAGGTACTGGAAGGCTTTGGGCCTTGTTTATTCTACAAAACAATCATGTTTAAACATGGTGGTGAAACATATTTCTCTTAGTCACCTGAATGGACAGAAAAATATTGTATTAATATGATATGTTTTAGTAAGCCTAGTACAAACCTAATCTACAACACTGATGTTAATTGAAGTGCTCTTGAAACGAGGTACTGCTCTGCATGAATCAAGGTATCAGAGTGAGTCATATTAAATAAATACAGACAAGATTTGCATCCATAATATTTCAAAAGTCTTGTTTTGATAGCATTTTCATTTGTGTTCCATGCTTTCAAAAATGATTTTTTATGTATTTTCATTACAGATATTTTCTACGTTTATTGATTTCTATGTGCTCTGTATGGAACTACTGGTATAATTACATAAAACCTTAGAGTTTTATAAAAAATGAACCCTCCTCCACCTCATAAATATGCTGCTCCATATTTCAGAGTCAGGGAGTGAACATCACTGAGCATCAGGCTTTGGTACTGATGATAAATGATGTTTGAAACAATTCTCCTATGCCATGCAGAGAAGAATTACAGCCAGAACGGTACTCTGCTGGGGAAAAAAGAATTCCAAGGCAATATCCACCAACAGTTTTGTTAAGAAATATGAGTCAGATCAAACTGGAAATTGAATAAGAGAGTGTTTTTTCTTAATAATAAGATGAGATCACAATAGAAAGAAATATTTTCCTCCTCAGTTGTTTTGAATTTTGTATACAGGAAAAAACTCCATGTGGGAAAATGAGAAATTAAGACACAAAATACAAGAATCTTAATTAAATAATGTATGAAACTTCTGCCTGTAGCAGCACTTTCTATATTGTATAACCTTTTTCCAGTCAGTAGTTATACTGCTGCATTAATATATGCTAATTTAAATATTTCACATAATATACCTCACTTAGAAATAACTTCTTAATGAATTATGATAAAGTAAGTTAAATGTTCCAGCAAAGTAAAATATTCAAATAATATGATCTTTAAAGAAATCAGAGGAAAAGCAAATGCATACTGCTCTGAACCTATGCTTGGGAAATAATTTAAATGATTAAACATTTTAAAGTTGTGTTGTTTCTTTAAGGTAACAAATTGAAACGAAGCACAGTGATTTTTTTATTACAGCTGTCTTTTCAGTTATATTTCTTTCCATTTGCACATTAGAATGGAACACATTACCACCACTTTGTAGCTTTTTTATAATCCTTTTAATCAGCACTTCCATTTTGTTTCTGTAATTTGCAAACTGCCATTCTTTTCAATAAAAATAAATTATGTGCGTAATTTTACTTTTGACAAAATTGTTTACTCTTATTGATTAATCACTTTCCTGGTTTTTTATATTATCTTAAACCATAAATCCACAAAGACATAGAGTTGTATTCGATTTCGCATTTTCCAACCTTAAATCTTTTGCATTTGTAATGAGAAAACTCTGGCTATTTATTTTCATAAGGCTGACCCAGTAATCCATCTCTACTCTGGAAAGCATTAAAAGTACATTTTCAAGTGCTTCGGTGATGAGGGTTGCTTATTTATTAGCTGAATTTGGGTCTAAAACAGGCTACGTCTGACAACAAATGACCACAGAGGAATAAGGCTCTGTCAAGGGTTGACAGAATAAAGACTTTCTTTATTTGTTCAAACAATTAGATCTCGCTCTGCTTAAATTTAATGCGAGTTTTGCCATTATCTGCAATGGGACCAGACCTCAGCCATTATTTTTCATTTTATCATACATTATTCTAAATGATATACAGCACTCAGTGTTAAAAATTGTAAGTTAATTTGCTTTCTATGAAGCAGCCTTTCTGAATAAAGACACGAAAGATACTTCTAATCAAATCTATCTCTGGGTGGGAAAAATTATGGTAAGTGGATGACAAAGAATTACCAGCGAGCATGACTTTGGCATTCTTTTAAGAAAACGTATTCCAAAACTGACCCTCTTATGGATAGTTTTTAAATTTAGAAAGCATATATATTTATGAAGATTTTATGATGGGTCAAGATCATTTTTCACATAACTCTATCAAAGTCTGCATGCTACACCATGGAAGACTTATGAACATGATTTACCATCTTTATCTTCAGAAGTTGGGATTGCATCAAGAGAAGCACAGAAGTCCAAAGAGGGACGGATGCAAATGAACAGTGCATCAAAAAGTACCATACTCATTGTTTCACCTGTGAATGAAAGCAGGGTTTTCGCTCCCAAAAATAAATGCAGCACTCTCTCCTGACCTCTGCATGTGGGAAAGGCAGCATCTTACAAGGAGTTAAAACTTACAATTAAAATATATTGAAATACCACATAAAGGAACACAACATTTTAATTACTTTAAATTACTGAAACATCACATATAAAAACAGTTGTAAAAAACTAGCTATTAATTTTCTAATAATAGAATAGAATAGACTAATTCAGTTGGAAGGGACCTACAATGATCGTCTCGTTTAACTGCCCGAGCAATTCAGGGCTGACCAAGTTGAAGCATGTTATTAAGGGCACTGTCCAAATGCCTTTTAAACAGTGACAGGCCTGGGGCATCAACCACCTCTCTAGGAAGCCTGTTGCAGTGTTTGACCACCCTCTCAGTAAGAAATGCTTCCTAACTTCCAGTCTAAACCTCCCCTGGTGCAGCTTTGAACCCTTTGCACATGTCCTATCACTGGATACCAGGGAGAAGAGATCAGTACCTCTCTCTCTACTCCATTTTATCTTTATTTTTCCTGCTAGATAAACCGTATTTACACAAATTGCTCCACATTACTGTAAATCATGCACACAGTAGGTTTTTATACAAATAAAATCTCTCTATAGGAAAAGGGCTGGGTCTATAATCAGTTCCTGCGGTTATATGAACCCTTTACATTGTCCATCCACCTTCCAGACTAGATCTCCTTCTCTCCTTGTATAATTTCTATATAGTTTCCTACCTCCTGTTTTCTTTCTGCTGTATATGTCTTTCACGGGCACGCAGTAAGATGTTGTGCAAAGAACATTACGCAACATGGAAGACATTGTCTTTATAAACCAGAGGAAAAGGGATCAGAAGTGCCCCACCTCAACCTCAGGACGTTGCACTTAGGTATTTTCCATATGAAAAGGAAACGGCAGGCAGAAAAGGAAGCTATAATCCTGGAGTTTTCTTCAAAACGATGTGGGGAAGCAGCAGCCAGAGCATGTGTTAAACTCTGGAAACAATCCTAAACACCACAGAGTAGCCATGGCGAAGGGCACAACTGATTTAAAAACTGTTATCTTACCTACCCATCTTCAGAAGTATAGGTATAATCTGAGGGTCAACAAATACCAATACTTAGGTGACTAATTTCTGTATTTGATCCAGTATAAAAGGTCTTAAAATCATGTTTTTCTTACTCTGAAGTCAGTGCAATATATTCATTTGTTTAACTGAGAGCAGGATTTCATTTTTATCCTTAGTTCATCTATCATTATTTTTGTACAAGTTTTTGACTTACGTTTAGAATAGTCTTTATGTAAAGGTAAAGATGCAGTATGTGAAGTTATTTCTTTACTATGTTTCAGCATCAGTCTGACCTGTTTCCTGTGTGTTCAAAATACTTTCACAAACAAAACTGATGAAACTTGTCCTGTAAATATGTGTACTCTCACTCTTCTTCCTTCCCCTTTGTTTCTGTATTCTTCTCTCCCTCTCTTCTAGTGCCTTTTCTGTATAGTCTTCTACCTCCTCTTTTCTTTCTGCAGTATCTGTCTTTCACAAAGAACACTGCCCAACATGCAAGACATGGTCTTTATAAACGTAAGGAAAGGGGATAGGAAGTAAGCACCTTCAGTGATGCTCACTTTCAATGAACACTTGTGATACAGATTTCTGTTGTTGTAGACGAAATAATTGATTCTCCTTGTCTGACAAAATTCTTCCAGATTCATATTCCTCTGTCTTTGTTTCCACAGCTTTAAATCTTATTGGAATTCCCCCCCTCCCTCAGGAGAGCATGAGGCTGAACACAACAACACAGGTAAACGCAAACATACTGTTTTCCTGAAAATAGAAGAGGTGGCTCTGACCTTCTTCACAGACTTACACAGAAACAGAGTACAGATCTTTAAAAAGTAACAACAGCATGATGGAATCTTCTTGAGGCTTCATATACACTTAGATTTTTAAAATACATTCTTCTAGATCACCTCCTTCTTATCAAAATCCAGCATACTTTTTTTTATCTTTTCATCACATCACTACTAGACACCCTCTAGAGGCAGAAGCAGAACAGTAGATATCAAATGCAATTTATATTCAAAATAAGCTCTTATTTGAGATTTATAAGCATTGCTATTTGCATTTTATTATCGCAGTTCCAAGGAACATCACTCAGTGTCCAGTATACCCAGCAATGAACACATACAGAAGAAAATATTTCTTAAATAAAAGATCAAGCACTCCTTAAGAAAGATGTCTTATTGTTAAAAGAAGAAGAAGAAAAAAGATCTCTCTACTCATCATAGCGATAGGGTAGAATTTGATCTTATGAATCCCAACATGGTTGTGACTGGAACAAATTAAGCAACTTGCATGTTACTTTGAAAGCATAGATTGCTGTGTTACATTACTGTGGGTTCATTATTTCTGTACTCATCACTAGTAAGGTCAAAACTGCAGCAACGTGTCCAGTTTTTGATCCTATATTCCAGAAAAAAAAAAAAAGATATGGACCAATTCAATAATGAATGAGTGATGAATTAATACATCCAGATTGAGGATGAAAGATAAGTGGGCTCAAAACCCGTCAAGCCTTTAAGGAAGGACCTTAAATAACTAACCAAAAAGGGTTTGTGGGAAAATATATAGTAGCAGCCTTCAAATAGATAGAGGGCTGGTGCCAGTTTCCGCATCTGCTAGGAACAGGACACGACATAAGAAAAAAAAAGATGCATTAGAGCAACAGAGCCTTTGTTTTTTGACACGGAAATGGGAAGAAAACTCGAGACTGTTCTGTATGTAAGGACTGTTAAACACTGGAAGAAATTGCCTCAGTGGCTCTTGGATTCTTTTTAAGAAGTAGTTAGACAATTGACTATTAGGGATGTTTGTAGTCAGATTGATCCTGCCCCAGGGCAAGAGGATGACTGTCTTTAGGTCTTCCTAGCTCTGTTAACTTAATGTCCCTAGTTTTATAGTTGTGGCATTTCCCACTGGCTGTTCAATAGCTCTGTTCCTTTGTGCAGACTGTGTACTGAAATACATCAGATTTGTCTTTTGTGCAATCATTAGCAAGTATCAGGCTTGAAATGAAAGCCTGTAACCTCCTTGAACAACTCAGAAATCCTCAGAACGCATCAATTAGATATATTCCAATTTTACTCATGAAGAAGTTGAAGCCATAAAGTGATTAAGTTATCTGCCCATGAATACGCCATGAATGAATGGGAAAGGAGGACTGAGAACTCAGGAGTCCTTCTCTGGATTTTACGCTTAAAACTGTAAAAATAAAATAATGGTATGTTCAAAAAAAAAAACCATAGAAGAAACAAGGCAGTCTCCCATAGATCATAAAAACTGCACAGTTCTCTTGCCATAAAACACATACAGGTCTACTTTGGAAGCACAGCTTCCCAAAAAGTCCATATTTCCAGTACGATTTCTTTTGACTAAGTGCAGCATCGATCCAGCTCAAAAAGAAAAATCTTTCAAAGTACCTTTAGACAACTATTCAGAGTTTTACAATAGATATTTACTAAGGGCCCAGCACTAAGTCTTGGCTATTAATCACTCTGACAAAATAATTTATTTTCATTTCCTTCTTTCATGTTGCATGGGAACAGCCTGAGTTAGATTACAAGATCTGAGACAGGTGATAAAGAGAATAAGCAGGCTTTTGAGAGATTCTGAGCACCTAGTGGATTACTGTCTGTTCAACCTTTTAATGAACTCTTGGGTTCAGTTTTGGCAATCTTGTCTCTTTAGCACCATGAGTCTCATTTCTAGGCTGGTGAGACAGAGAATGTAACCAATATAGTATCGAGGTGCCAGTTGTAACCAGATGTCCTACTCTCAGCGGGATGCTATAAATTTTACGTACGTGATTCTACCGCAAAAGTTAATGTGTCCATATTTTGTGCCATATAAAAAGGCTGATGAACCCAACAGACGGTAAAACTTCTGAAACAGCTAGATTTTAATCAGATCTTAAATCCTGATCAATAGTCAAGCATGTCCACCAGTAACTACTCTCTACCTAGTAACAAGGCACCCTGTGTATCACAGAGGGATGCCTTGAAGATTACATAGCGTTTTGGTAAACTTTTGAAGGTCTGCTAAAGAAATGTAAATGCTAGTGACTGTTCTTCAAAGCAAATATATTCTTGACAGCTTTCATTCTCTCACAGAGAACCAGCTTATCCTTGACAAGAATTAGTGTTGTTAGATCTCCGTCTACTAAAGCATTGCTCTGTAGTAAGTCAGAGGCATGCTTCTGTATATTCTTAGTTTATTCCTCTGATGGTTCCTAAACAAAAGTGTTTCCTTCTAAGTGTCCTAAACTTAAAAACATAGAACCAAATCCTGCAGGCCTGTTTAACTTTAAACATGTGAAGAATCCAAATGAAAGTACAATTTCACGCAAAATGCCAGAAATATGTATTGTACCTGTGTAACTACCACCAACTACCAGTGAGTTTTTCTTTCAAGCTGTGAGTGCAGGGTCAGGGATCAAGCTAGCTTTACACAACCTGGGTCCTTTGAGTTAAATAGGTACAGCACTGTTATGTCAAACCATCCACATTGTATTGGAATCTGATTATTGATCCAGGCATAAGAGAGGAAGCAGAAGGGTAGTGGTGCATTCTCATGAACTGCCTGTTGGATGGGAGCTGTGTGGTGGCTTTTCATGGATTGTGAGCTGTGGCAGCACCGAAAGGGCTAATAGGTGGGTCTACCTGAGACGGGAGTGAAGTTAGAGCAACTGCAGTGTTTGTCTGGGGGCTACCGCAGACTGTGGGGAGGATAAGGGGAGCTCTCAGGAGACGTGTATGCAGAGCTCTCTGAGCTGGGCCAGATGAGTGAGCCTGAGATGTGGGCTCCATCCTCCTGTCAGTCTGGGATAGAAGTAACAGTTCTCAGATGGATAGTTTGTGCTGTGAGGAGCAGGGAGTTATCCCAGCAGGCATCATGCTTCAGGGGGGATGGAGGGACTCTTGTCAGTGCAGGATGGGGATGCTGGGCTGTGAGGCACTCTTCTACCTGTGCATTGAACAACTTCATGGGTTAAAAGCTAAATCAAGTGCAACCCTGAGATTCTAGCTCTTACCAGTGTGCTTAAATAAAATATAAAAAACCCCAACACTTTTTGATTTGATTTATTCTACTCTAAAAGTATTTTAATTTGTTTTTAAAAACAAACAGGGGAAAATCTAGAATGTTCTGAGCTTACTTTTGTGTAAGAAGGTGCTACTTATCTAAAATGGAAAAGTTTCATGTTTGCTCAAATTCTTGTTTTATTTTCATGTATCACTATTGCATACTCTTCCATAGCAATATGAGGGTCCCTTTCTTTTCTTTAACGAAACTCTTACAACCTTTGCCTCAATAGGCAAATGGCTGCAACTGCATAGTTGGGACAAAACACAACTGACAAAGTCAACTTACACAGCCTTAGGAAAATAAAACCAAAGTATAAGGAAAGTAAAATAGATTAAGGTGCCGAGGATTTAAAGTTAACTCAGAGAGATGCTCCATTGTATCGTAATGCTGCCCTCTTAAGGACAAAGAAAGTGAGGAGCTGGAGTACCTGTCTTGCTTAAAGGCCTGCAACTTCTGTGTGACAGCTAAGATTTACTTGAGGTATTTTGACATGGCTCTCATGCCTTTACGTACGTTACCACACTCTGTTACGTTCCTTTTACCCTCCGGGGGATGCCAGTAAACTCCCATGCTCTAAAACTACATCGTGGTAGGAGCCCCTTCTGCGTGGAAAGCAGGCATGAGGCACGATGAACGCCAAAATGCCCCTTTGCACGTCTAGAAAAGGCTTTGACAGATCTCGCACTTCATGCGTGTTTCCTGCAGGTTGCTAAACGCGCACGGGCAGCACCCGCCGCCCTGCCCTGTCCTGCCCGCCCCACGGGGGTCTGTGTGCCGCGGGCAGCCCCACCACCATGCAGTGCCAGCCAGGGGGGTGGTGGGCTGGGGGCTGCATGGAGAGCTTTCTTCAGGTGGCCTTCCATCCCCGGCCAGAGGGATGCTGCAGCTGCAGGAGATGAGCCACACCACAAGCAAGTATACTGCCTTCAGCATGACCAGTTAGAAATTTACCCTACTAGGACAGGACTGACGATTTTTCCCAATAG
Source organism: Leptosomus discolor (assembly GCF_034619465.1). NCBI lineage: Eukaryota > Metazoa > Chordata > Aves > Leptosomiformes > Leptosomidae > Leptosomus > Leptosomus discolor. The sequence goes on along the minus strand of NC_141392.1, from coordinate 73,251,012 downwards.
ATTATTACCATGTATTTACAATATAAAAGTAATTACTGTGGGGCATAGATGAACCATGGGGAAACGTAAAATATTATCAGTTAGAACCTGATAGCCTAAAACATCAACCTCAGTTATGTGGATACCTCTGAGCGGCTCATGGTGCTATCAAACTTAGAAGACAGAGCTGAAAAAGTACTCTGAAAGGATGCTGTTAACACGTTAAGGTAGTTCAGTTGCTACAGAGGATTTAGATTAAAGGCAGCTCCTTTCCGAGAAAGGCACTAGAGTGGGATGTCAGTATGTTTAAAGGATTCATCTGAAAGGAAGAAACTTAGAGACAAAGCAACGCTTCTAAGACAAAAGAAAAAGAAATAAAACTGTGGGATTGTGTGCAGAAAGTAAACTGCCAAGACTTTCCTGTGATCAGGTTTGTCCTGTGAATAATGAAGATGAAGGTGGTATTCTCTTATTCATCTTCTTTTCCCAGAACTGAAACCAACTCCCTTCATCGACATTTTCTATATTTTTAGTTGTCATATTTCTGATTTAATCTTCAGCTTCACGTTCCTGAAATTGAACTTGCTGAATCTCTCCATCGGTGATACTGCTCCTCACACAAAGTGGTTTAAGATTAAATATGATTAGTACTTCTGTGTTGTAAAGTCTAAGATAGCCTGTCATTACTGCCAATATAATTTTGTAGCACTCACAAAATCTGGGTGTTCAAGATTACATTCAGTTGACAGTGAATACAGTGACCAGAGGGTTGGACTAGATGATCTTTAAAGGTCCCTTCCAACACAAACCATCCTGTGATTCTATCCACGAATGTATGATCTTTGATATCTGTCCAGATATTTTGATACTACAGTGTGTTCAGTTGTCTTGGTGTTGAGTTTTCATACAAAATGTTTTACAGGCATAGCATGACAAGTTATAAATTTAAAATGCTATAATCTTGCCAAACACGATTTTGGAAGCTTTGTAGGAAAAAAAGTCATTCTGGAACAAGAAAGCTGTACTGATATAATCTGCAAGTCAGGCGTACTTTAAGTTAACATGAGGATAGTGTGAAACAGCAGCTGTAGGTGAACTCTTGGACCTACTGAAGTCAATCGAAATTGTGGCCACTGACTTCAGTGGGGCGAGAATTTACTCCGTGTTTCCTAAGGTGAGCAGCTTTAGGAAGATAAAACGTCTTGTGCTCAGAGTTCCCAGGCTGCTGCCTCATCTTTATATCTCTATTGTATGCAAGACCTTGGATGAATTTCTTTCTATTTGCTCAGGCTTCACACTTGTTAATCTGGAAAATATATACATACATATGCATGTATGTATGTATGTATTCAAGCATATACATATTTATTTAACATACATCTAAAACAGAGTCACAGAATGATTTAGGCTGGAAGGGACCTTAAAGACCATCTAGTTCCAACCCCCCTGCCATGGGCAGGGACGTCTTCCACTAGACCAGGTTGCTCCAAGTCCCATCCAACCTGGCCTTGAACACTGCCAGGGAGGGGGCAGCCACAACATATGTATGTATCATCATATATATCTAATTTACGGTATATATAACATATGGTGTGCATGATATATACCATGTGCATATATATACATACATAACGGCATTAGAAGGTATATTAATGTTTGTGGGAGACACTGAGAGCCTTTGTAAGAAGCTGCTATACAATGGTCTGAGGTAAAATTATGCAATCTGTTTCTTTCTTGCTGACACTTTAAGTGCTCATCCTGTTCTATTATTAGCATTAGTGGATTTTATTCCTAATTTCCATGTATTTTTCTGTCTAGTCAATTTTCTAATCCGATACTGAACTTCTGTGTAGAATTTTTAAACATATGTGATAGGTCATGTTATTTAAATTTCTCTCATCTGTTTCTACCTGAGCATAGCAAACTGAATTTTAATATAGAAGGACCTTGTATCTCATTCAACTATTTGAGTGTATTTCCAAAAGCATTTCACTCTGGAATACTAAATCATCATTGAGCCATCCTGTAAAAATCAAATCATAATTTGATATAATCAAAACATAATTATTTTCATATAATCAAAACTGCCGCTGTGCACTGCTGCTATGGTTAGGCACTCCAGCCTTCCCACCTGCAAAGCGCAACGCTTACAGCTGTGCACAGGAAGGCAACGCTGGAAAAGATGACTTGCATTGAGTGTTCCTCAACAATTGCTCTCAATTCAAATGCTTTTTACATTATTCTATTTATAGCCATATAAGAAATAAAAAAAAACCTAAGACTTATTTGCAGAGTAATTGAACTAGACTTTTTCATCTTTTGAGAATCAAAAGAAAGTGTTGACAGTGTCACTCGTCTCCAGAGAGAAAAGAATTGCAGAGAGGAATGAGGAGAACCAACGAAAGGGCTGTCAAGCCCAGCTGTTAAAGCATCCTGTATCTGGCCTTAACCAGACCCTGTATTCAAGATCAACCACAGGGAACAGAATTAAGTCAGAGCAGCTCTCACCCGTTTACTGTTCTCCAAACACAGCACGTCCTTCCAGACAGCACTTTCTTTCTAATTGCGCTGCGGCGATACTTGCAGGGTGGGTACTTCTCGAAATACCCATTTGTGTTATCTGCAGGCAGGCTGTGCGGTTCGCAACGTTATGCTTTTTTTCTGTCAAGAAAAGAAAAGGTAGTTCGCTACCCCTGGGGTTTCGGACTTTTAGCAGCTCTGTATGTCCACCGTGGCTTACTCCACAGTGCTACTAACACCCTGCAGGGCCTTTGCTCACGAAGCAGGGGTGTTTGCCCGCCGCCTCGGGAGGTTCTCTCCCGCAGGGCCTTACCCCTACGCTGACCGAGGCCAACCCCCTGCTTTCCCTCCCACCCGCGCCCTGCTACCGGGCCTCGGCAAAGCCCCTCCAGGTGCCTGGCACCGGCACTCCCGGTGGCCTGCAGCGAGGGCCGGGCCCAGCAGCAGCCCCTCCGCTTCCGCCCCTCTTCCCAAGCGCACAAAGCCGCGGCGGGAAACGCGTTTTTTAAATCCGAGCTCTTAAACACGCCTCCGGCCTCGCCTTTCCAAGCTCCGGGTTGACCGCCGAGGGCTTTGCCGCCAAGCTCTCCCTGGGAGCGACCGCCCCTTCGGCGGCGGCGGCGGTGGGGGGGGGGGGGGGAGGCGGGGGGCGGTAGGCTCGCCCCGAGCTCCGGACTGGGTCCCCGCGCAGGTGAGGGCGGCCCCGCCGGGCCGGGCCGGGCCAGGGCGGGGCGAGGCGAGGTGAGGGCGGGGGGCTCCGGCCGCCCCGCCCCGCGCCGCAGGAAGCGCCGCCCGCGCCCCTTCCTCCTCCTCCTCCTCCTCCTCCTTCTCCGCCCGCCTCCCCGCGGTGGCGGCGGTGGCGGCGGCGGCTCGGCGATGCAGCAGCACTTCTGCCTGGCTGACTGCGACGTGATGGGCTTCGACCTGGACCACACGCTGTGCCGGTACCACCTGCCGCAGAGCGCACGGGTGAGTGCGGGCCGGTGCGGCGCGGCCCGGGAGCCGCGGGTCGGGGCCCCCCGCTCCGCTCCGTTCCGCTCCGCTCCGTTCCGCCCCGCTCCGCCCCGCTCGCCGCCGCCTGCCCAAGGGAAGGGGAGGGTGCCGGGGAGCGGGGTGGCGGGGGGCAGCGAGCGCCGGGCCCGCTGGCTCAGGTACCCGTGGAGAAAGCGAAAGGGGGAAGAGAAGCGCAAGTGCATGTCTCGCCGGCCGCTTCCTCAGCAGGCCCGAGCGAAGGGGACAGCCATGTCTTCTTCCTTGGAAACGGTGCTTCTTGAGAGCTTTCCTCACTGAAGCGGCGCTGAGGAAAAGGTAGAGCCCCCCCCCCCCCCTCCCCCGCCAAATCTAGAGATGCTGCAGGCAGTGTTAGGACTCCGCAGCACTTTCGACAGGCGACCTTTGCAAACTTTCCGGTGCTTGAAGTACAACGCCGGGCGTAAAGGCATCTTGAGCTTAGCTCGGGTGTCCCTGACGAGAGGGACTGCTGTCATGTGCTGTCCCTTCCCGCCCTTGGCGCCTTTTTTTTTCCGACTGGCATATTTTAAACTCCCTCATAATCTTTCGTCCTTCTTTGTTGAAGTTAGGGCTTTGCCACGGAGCTGTCTTGTGTAGTGTTGCTCATGGTGTCCCCTTTCCCCTTTTATTTACCTCCCTTCACTTATGGTACATTTTGTGCTGCATGGGACTCCTACGGTAATTGCAAGATACTTTAGAATTGGTATAGAAACAAATGTTTATGAGGTGTCCCATTCATAAATAGGCATGGTTCAGTGCATCCTGTGTTGAAAAATTGCATTGCTTCCTTTAGCTCTGAGTGACTTTCTGTAGAGAGGCATCTTTCTTACAGAAGAGGGTTCAATAATAGGAAGTTGTAAAACGTTATGGGCTCTTAAGTTCCTGCTGGAAACCACACAATTCTAGGCTTACCTTCCATGTTCTTTGTGTTATGCCACACACATTAAATCTTAAACAGGCACATTCTTCCTGATTAGAATTTTGTCTGATGAAGGCAAACATTAGACAATTGATAACTAGAAGAGTTTAAAAAAAAATAATGAACAAAACAGAGAGAAAAAAACAAAGACATTTACTAAACCTAGTTCACTCTTTATCTCATAGCACACAGATGGACACGTGCCCACCACATGCCTCCTTATCTATTGGAAATAAAAAATACCTTAAAAGGCTGTAAGGCACAACTGAAGATGCAGTTAATTCTTACTCTTTCATTGTTGGCATTCATGTTAGTCTTTCTCAGACATTATTCATATTATTCATTCATTCCAAGAGCAGCTTTTGTAATTAAAAAAAAAAAAAAGGTCAGGGAACAGCTTTAATGAAAGAACCACGGCAAGAAGGGAGCAATTACTATTTTTGGATGGCCTTTAAGGAGCTGCCAGCATCTACGTAGATCTTGTACAACTTTATCAGCACATTACATTAATAAATTGCTGACTGTTGTACCAGGCCTTAACGGCATTCTTTCTGAACTTTGAAATGGTAACAGTTTACTTAGTAATTGCCTGTTTCCTTCAAAATATGTTCCTTCAAATGCTTCTAAAATGTCCCCTAAAGGTAGTTGTTGAACGGTTTGGAAGCCGCTTGTTGAGTCTTGATAACTGTGGCATTTAAAATTAAAAAAAAAAAAAAAAAAAAGATTGGGGTGGGGGAAGTAGTGACTAGTCTTAAGTACTTACCATCTTGGTTTCCCAACTGTCTTGAAGCACAGGGGCAATAAGGTAGAATGCTATGAACTTGGTTGTGCTGGACGTATTGCACCAGAACTGTTGTGTAAATGTCTTGAGCTGTTTTCTGGCCATGATGGAAATAACCTTGGGCACTGTTTCCCAGTGGGGAAGCAGTGGGACAGGGCCCCTAGCACCCTGGTTTGATTTTGCATAGGAAGCACTAACACTTGCATCTTGCTGCTTTCCAGGGAAGCAGTATCTGGTCTCACTTAATCACTATCATTAAGGCATGGTGGTTTTTTTTTTCATTTGTAGCTAATATATGATAGTTTTGCCCAGTATCTGGTAACAGAGAAGGGTTATGATGAAGACTTGCTGAATCTAGCTCCAGACAGCTTGGATTTCTGGTGAGTACATTGAAAAGAACAGAAACTTTCTGTATAACTTCCTTTATGCTGTAACTTTTACAAAGCTTGGAAAACAGCTTCTCTTAATACATGGTTGTTGCTATGATTGTCAAGCCAAATAGATGGATCCAAAATTACAGTTTTAAATACTTGTTCAAACAAGTATTTATCATGACATACTTCTAACCTGGTGTTTTGAAGAGAGAATTGAGCATCCAAGCTGGCTTTGTCTGTGCTTCTAGCAGTTTAGACACAAGCCTTTCAATCTGACTTACTCTCTTATTTTATGTATCTCCTTTGTCTTCTACCTTCAATTCAATTGGTCAGTCCAGTAACCACCAGAATTTACTCATTTTTACCTCGACAGGTGTGGTTTTCTTTGTGTAAGGCACAATAATCCCAACAGCTTTCTGAGGGACCGATAAAACGTGACTTGCCCTCGGGTGGCACATCAGGTACAAAGCCGTGATGCAAAAGACTGAAATGCAAGTTCCTGCTCTGAGCTCAGTGGTATCTGAGCAGGAGCTTGAATGCAAATCTCTGATCTTCCAGCTTTAATAGGTTATTATCTAGGCCACGAGGATGGGGGCTTGAAGGCCAGATAATCACTAATTTTTTTTAGGGGAAAACCAGGGTATTTTTTAACTAATGCATGCATTGTTGTGTAACAATTTTGATCGGGTTCTTTTATGTTCATTATTTGACTGGACGGTTTCTAATGAGAACAATTTCAACTGTCATGAGACAAGCAATGTATCTGTGTTTCTCATATTTTGAGGCCTCTGATGCATTAAATCCTTTAAGATCTACGTATCTTGGTCTTGGTCCCTTATTGGAGATGGAGTTTCATTAATGTAGACCTGCAAGCCTGCAGTGTTGGTAGCTGTGTGTCAGTGCCACTCACCCAGGTGTCATTCAAAAAAGGCTGGGGTCTGCTTGCTGCCTTCATGGCATATCTTTTTACTTTGGGTACTTTATAACAGGTGCCATTACTTTTTCGGTCTTGTTTACCCATTATTATTCTAGTCACTGAACTCTGAATTAATTTTTCAAACAACCTAAGCAAATGTAGATTCAATTATCTGGAAGGTACAGATTTATTAGGAGAGTTAGGCACTCCTGTTGAGTGTCTGTCCCATGCTGTCAACTCTTCACCTTGTTAGTGCTGGGTAGCATGGCAATGCTTCTGGTTCACGTGAACCTTGGATATTCAGTTGCCTCATTTAGAACAATGTTCTACCTCTCTCTCCCTTCGTAATTGGAGTTATCAGTCTAGTAATAATAAGTAGGGGAGTTGCCACCAAGAAAAAATATATCTCTTTAATAGAAGTGGCTTGAATCTCCATTTCTTAGTTGTATGTGTTTGTACCTTAATCCTCCAACCTTATCTATATGAACAGTCCCTGAACCCACTGAACAATGGAACTGAGTTTATTTAGTAGGAATTTGCTATGTAAGTGAAATCCAGTCCTCATTGTAGTAATATGTATATGCATATATAGAGCATTGTTCAAACATGGGAGTATTTGAAGAGTTGTGACTTTACTGGTTTTGTGTAGTGTCATTCTATAGTCTGTAACTACATTTCACTGATAATGTAACAAGGCATTCCTCTGAAAGCATTAATTGTTTTTCTTCCTTAAAATCAAATGATTCTTAGTTGCAAAGGCTTGGTGTTGGACATTGAAGAAGGAAACTTCCTGAAACTTGCAGAAGATGGAACGGTTTTAAGGTAGTATTGACAATAAGTTTATATTGTTAAACAAACACCAGAATTTTATCCTCTTTCTGAAAGGCAGCTCTCAGTTTTATTAAATATTTAAAATACTACTTTCAGCATACATTAATTTATCAGATGTGAAAGTTTAAATACTCTTTGGTAACGTGGTGATCAGTTTCTTTCAATGTTACATATGCAGTCTTTTCATAATATTTTCATGTTAGCTGCTAGTAAAGATGATCTCATTCGTAATAAACATTTAAGACTCTGAGGGCATACTGATCTTGAAAGTAAATCCACTTTTTTGGTGGCTACCAATGCGCTTTCTGTCCAGTTCTACTAAGATCCAGGGTAAGGTTTGTCTTTGGATTATGAGTAACCTGACTTGGAGTCAGTGCTAATAACAGGAGCGCTGTTACCTTTGTACTGTACACGTTCAAAATTTTACAGGCTTACAATATATAATTTACATAGCCTAGGGAAAATTAAGCACAGAAACTGACACATTTCCTTTCAAAATTCCATATTTTTTTTTCCTCTTAAAAGCTGTACTTTGCCTTCAGTCATCATATTTCAGTACATCCTTAGTCTATCTTTCCCTCTCTTTTTTTTTTTTTAAACATAGAAGACTGCTATTTTGAATCACAAATCTGAAAAGCAGATGTATCTAAAGTATATCAATCCTAGTCCCATTTCCCCCTTATTTTTTCCCAAAATGAAAATCTGTGTAATTTAGTACATAAGATAGACTCTATTCTAGTAGCATGTGGGAAGGAGCTTGAAGATGTTAGGGAAAAATCAGATCTTGTTGAAAGAAGGGAAGAAATACCTGTGAGTCTCTGCTGTGTATCCTGAAATTCATTTAGTACCATGAATTTCAGGAGTATTACATGCAGAATTCAGGACTAGAGGGTATATCACATTAAAGGGAAAAGTGTTACAGGACTACTTCTCCTAGTATTGCTTGCATGTGCTTCAAAACTGGAATCTGTGTGTTCTTTTGGGTCCCAATTTGATGGTCAAACTAGTTGATTTTTAATTCCTAAAAAGGCTTGTGTGTACTTCTGTATTACATAGCTGCTTGCAGGGCTCAAACTAGCACTTTTCTATAGTTCTGCCTTGCATTCTGTGAATGTTACCGGGCTTCAGAATGATGTATAGGCTTTCTGCACTGTGTTTTATTGTGCAGTGTATATTGATAGTTCAAGTATAGCGAGTGTCCTCACACAATTGAGAACATTCGAGCCATACAGAGTGATTGTGTAGCAGGTGAGGCACAGTAGCCGTGCCCCCAGCCAACCAAACCTCTGTGTAGTAAGGCTTTTATCGAGGACTGTAATGTATATGATAAAAGCTTAGGTCCTGGGAAACTTCTAAATTATAAAGAGAGTTACTTTTGATCAACTTGCACACACCTCTGTATTTAGTTGCAATGCGTTACTTCGCACAAGGAATAGTTGGCTGTTTTCAACTTGTTTCTTTTTCCCTTTTTTTTTTTTTTTTTTTTGTAATAAATAACTTAATACATCAAATAGGGCAAGCCATGGTACAAAGAGCATGACATCTGAAGAGATCCTGGAGACATATGGAAGGAGGGAGTGGAAGCATTTTAATACAGTCAGTGGAATGGTTTCCCGCACAGGTAGCTATACCTTAGCATGTCCTCTTCTTTGAAATTGCTCTGGCCCCTTCAATGCCTCATCCTGTTAGTTCTTACCACAAATATCAAAAAATACTTGAGCTGATAATCATTGGAATAGGTAAATGTTTTTGGGGAGAGTTGTTTTTTTGTGTTGTCAACTTCTGACACTGGAGTTCAACTTAAATGTAGGTCACCAATGATGAGACGAATGAGCTGACATTGTAGGCGTGTTTTGGTTGCAGAGATGGGCACATCTACTTCCTTGATGAAGTAGACTGAGGTTACCAGCCTGTCTTATTTAGGACATACTTGGAAAATCTTAGATTTTTCTTAAAAAAAAAAAAAAAAACTCATTGCTTTAGTGCTGTTACTGGAGGCCTCAGAGCAGGTGCAAAGAACAGAGTGGGTCTGGAAACAAAACTTCTCCTGCAGTTGAAATTTCTTGGTTTTAAGATGGGAGCCTTTTTGAAGGCACTGTGGCTAGGTTTGCATTCTTGCTCTGTGCTTCCTCTGTTTTACTTTGATCTTGGTGATTGTGAGTAACACACATAAAGTGCTCAGTTAAGTTGCATTGTGCTATGTGACGAAGGTATTTTCCTTGAGATTTTTGGTGACATAAACTTGTCTGTGATGCTTATTGTAAACTGCAGGTAGCCTTTTGCAACAGGGTAGAAGAGAAATGTTTCCTTTGGTCATACAGCAAATGTGCCTTTCTTATTCATTGAAAAGCACACTTGGTCCCTCTTCTGAATGTTAATCCTTGTTTTGCTGACTTTTTCTTTAATATACTTAAAAGACAGCACAGATAAGATCATGAATACAAAAAAAAAATCACTGGTTGAGTCATTTCACTCCTAGGAAAGAGTTGTCGAATGTGACCTGAGTCTGGGGGGACATTTGCATCCTCCTGATTAAGTTCACTTTTGGAGGCTTACCTAATGATGTGTGCATGCTTCCCCTTGGGCTAAGGTGCTGTCTGTGTGAAGGACAAGACTATGTGTAAGACCTGTCCAAATGTTTCTGAAACAACTTCTCAAACTCTTTCTTTGTGTTTCCTCTGCTAGGGAAATAGATATTTTGGAAGAGTTGGATGATGCTGTTCTGACTCTTAAGACTCATGTTTGTTCCCTATCTCTTCCACCTTAACTCTTAGAACCTTCAAATGTATTTTAAAAATTTCACTGCCTTGATATAGGTGAACAACTTTCAGTTGCCAATTATGAGAATCAGAAGCGAGAATAAAAGCTAACAAAGATTGGGAAGCAGATAATGCTTATTAACAATAAAATCCAAATAGGAGCTTATATTATTATTTAAATGGGTTTTTATTTGTGATTAAAGTGTACAATATGAATTTCAAAGTGGATTTTCTTGTCTTTTTTTTCCAGCTAAATACTATTTGTATGATAATTATTTTGACCTGCCAGGAGCTCTTTTGTGTGCAAGGGTTGTGGACAGCTTAGACCAGGTAAGAACTGGATTGTTTGAAACTAAGTATTGCATTATCTTCCCCCCCCCGCCGCCCTCTGCTTCTTGCATGCATTATTAAATGCATATAAATAGTGTATTGAACAACATCAAGATCTTCAGCTTTTTTTCTTCTTTCAATTTTTTTTCATGTCACACTTAGTGTATTAAAGTTGTCTCTGAAGATAATTGTGAGCTGCATGGCATGTTCAAAATAAATGTACTTCCACCAGAGGGCACAAATAACTAGGATACGAACAGAAACACAGTTTTCTCAAGTTTACTCTGTGATGTACATAATCTAGTTCTTAAAATATCCTTTAATTATACTTGATGATACTTGAATTAAGTCTAATGTAAGTCTTCTGAATAACAGGATTTTCTAATTTGCAAGCTGTTAATGAGTTGAAAGCTTACTTCCATCCTTTTTTAAACTTGTTTTTGTCTTAAATATATTGATCTGTGTACACAGATATAAACACCTAGAATAGTATTGAATTTTTTTTTTCTATGCTAAACAATAAATTTAGTTCTCAAGATGGAAAATACGATTGCTTGAACCTTGCTTGCAAAAGAGTACTGATGTAATCTGGCTAAAGGTACCAAAGCGCTGCAGCACTGACAATTGCCAATACTAAACTTTGTCTGTGGAGTGAAATTCAGAGCTGTGAGATGGGTATCTGGGATCCCTTTGGGTATCAGCTGACTTGATGCTTTAATAGCATCCAGAGTATAACTCCAAAATAGCATGCTGAGTAGATTGCTGCCTAAGTCCTAGTGCTGCATGAAGAGTTAGCTAGAGCTAGCTTGTCGGCAAGCACTGAGGACAGGTGTGTCATAGGGCTCTTAATTTTGTGCCTGATTAATCTCCTTCCTCTAAGCTGCTCACATCTTAGAACCCTGTCTCAGATGTAACACCTGCATTGTATTACTTTATATTTAATTTAGATTCAGCACAAGTCACCTACTTATTGGGAGAGAAAGCATGTTGGAGCATGTGTGTAATGAGCTTTCTCATTCAGTTACTTGTTCACAAGCTGGAGTGCTGACCCAGGATCTGTACCATCTTCAGCCAGAGAGAATTAAACTAGTGCCGTTTCTCTAGAGCGCTACCAGAAGTCTATCATGCACCCTATTTATCAGCTAGAAGTTCTTGGATATTTTACTGGATGTTGGCCCAGTTTCAACAGGAGGGCCGCAGTAATTCCCTGGAAGGTTAGCATCAGCCAGATAAGAAAGATGCAAGGCAGGAGGTGGTAGGCCTCTCCAGCACTCATGCCTGCAAAATGCTGCATCCTGAGGGTTAGAAACCATCATATTTTCTTCTTCTACATTTCTAAAAGGAAGTAGAGGCTTCTGTTTACTGTTCTGGGAGCCTGTTTAGTAAGGGCTATTTTCTTACCATTTACAGACAACATTCTAGGATCAGGAAAGATTTCTACTGGAAACAGATGGGAGTACTGCTAGGTTTAGATTCAGAATGGGTTTAGACATGTGTTGGATGCTGGGCTGCTCTACCATGTTAAAAATGAATCTGCTTTGGCTGTGTCCAGAGCCAGAACTCTTAGTATTTTCAGACAAAGCAGAGGTTCTTCTTGGTTATTTGGATCTTTGCATTGAAGAGCTACAGAAAATACTGCTTTGTCTGATAGTTCGGTTAATGAAGTCACATTTGATAATCACACCAAAATCATGGTGGACTGCATAGGCGTGCACACAGTTTTATCTCTGCTTTCTAGGAATCAGTCTGTTTTCTTGTATGTCTGATGCAATGGCTGTAGATTTGCAAGGAATTAGTTTGACAGTTATTTTAGCCTTCTCTGTGTTCAAATGTTTTGAAGAAAGTGTACCACTTTTAAACTAGTATCTGTATGTCCTCAGAACAACACTCTGACAATCTGTTAGCTCACTGCACTGATTTTTTTTTTTTTTGAAAGAAAAAAAAAATCCCTAACTAAGGAGCAAGTCAGCCACCTGGCATATTAGGGGAGCGAACAGTTGAATCTGTCTGTTTCAAGGTTAGTGCTAGTGTAGGCTAGTGCCATCGCCACTAGACAGATATGTGCTCCCCAGCATCTCCTGAACATGGCTTTGAATAATGACCCAGCTAACTGAAGTTTGACATTTATGAAACCTTTTCTCTTTATTAGTTTTCTTATGTATTTCTGTGGCAGTTTGCTATAGGAATGGATTAAACAAAAATTTGAAAGTCACAGCATTGTGTCTTTCCTGCTCTTAACCTGTAGAGCCAGTGGATGATAAGCAGACTGCCATAGTGCTCGTCAGTCATGCACAAAAGGCCTCGTTTGTGTCACTTGCTGGTTGTGAAATTGAGGGCAGGCCATTCCTCTGGAAGCCTCCATGGTAGATTAGGCCTGAAATAGCAGTTTACTTCAGTACGTGTAAACTGTATGGTTTTGGTTGGCAATGTTAAGGAATTGGTTTTTTAGCTTGTGTGTTTGTTGGTTTGGTTTTTTTTTGTTGTTGTTTCCAAATGTTTCCCTCTCTAGAAAATGCATTATGCGTACAAAATGGGTCGTTTTTCACGTATCAGTGCAGTGATCAGGACACAGAGGGCAGCAATACTGTGCAATCTGTTAACACCTGCCTTGAAATTTATGCTAACTTAGGCATGGAAAGCTTGTAACAACACTACAAAGATACTTTCCATGGCCTACAAACTCAGAGAGGCTGTACCACCTGCTTTACTGCTGCCAGGTTACCTTGTAACTCCAGGCACCTCTTACAGGCTCTGTAGCTAATCCTCTGCACAGCCTCTTTACTGTCTGGCTGTGTAATTGCATCTGTTTAATTCAGCACTCCTAAAATTTGTGGAGTTTGAGAGTGCTGTGAGGCTCAGCTGGTTGAGAAGCTTTTCTTCTCCCTTGGTGAGATGCTGAAAAGGCAGTTGAGGTCAGCTGGAGTTCTTCTGTGCCTGGATGGCCTTCTAGGAATGGCCTGAGACTGTTCACAAGTGCAGATCACCTTCCCCTGTCCTTCTGCCAGAGCTGGGATTTGGCAGTCTTCAGAGTACAAAGCAATACAGTGCTGCTCAGCCTGGCTTCTGGATGAACGTTTTATATGGTGTTTGGGGTGGAGTTGTTGGCAGAGGGGCATTACCTCTAAATTATAGCAAAGGGTTTTGCCAGTGCTGAGCAGAGAAGGTGGTGTGACCTGCAGGCTGTAGATAATGTCAGCCTGCTAATTAAGTACAGTATCTGCGGCTCTAGGCACTTCTTTTTCCCAAATGTCTGTGGGATGGCTCGTTCAGTTACGTTCTTGTTCTGTCTAATGCATCCCTTTGCTGTAACATTTTAGAGTTCCTCACAAATATGAATTTTTTCTCCTTCTCCACCCCCCCAACTCCAACATTACCTTCTGAAGTAGGGAGATAAATTGTCTGCGGTTACCCAAAGTTAAGCTGGATGCTGCTGAGTCCTGATGGTCTGAATCCTATTAAGACTGTTTTACTCCAAATACTTTTGTTTATTAATGTCATTCATGTCAATGTTTCAGTATGAAAGCTCAAAATAGCTGGTACTTGATATAATGACTAGGTTCCTTTTGACACTTACAGCATGATGGTCAGAAAAAATATGACTTCTGGAAGGACATGGTGGCTGCTATCCAGCATAATTATAAAATAACAGCTTTTAAAGGTAAGTGGATTCTCTGAAAACTTACTCTAATAGCTGAAAATGTTGCATATGCTTGCCAAAGAAAATACATTCAGAAGTACTGTAGGCTACTCAACACAGCTTTTACTTTTCTGGCTTACAAATAATTCTATAGTAGACACAGGTTTATCCTGGAATGGAACATCTTTATCACTACTATGTCTCTTTCATTTAGTTGACACTTTGTTGTCTTTAATAACACTTGTGATGTGCTACTTCACTGAATTTAGAGGGAAAATGGTTTCTTACCTTGATTGGTATGGAACGTGGACATCCTTGAACTATATTTTGATTCTGTTCCTTATGTTCTTATGATCAGAAATGCATTGGGAAAAAAATTGAAGCACTAACTAATATTTGATAATTTTCTTTAGCACTCTAGTTTTGATGAGAATTCCTCATGTAGTATTGACACAATAGTGAGGAAATTGTTATTTTGTTATAAACTTATAGAAATTGCACTGGAATTTTTTTTAACAGTATCTTCCTCCACCCAAAGCCAACCTTATAATACTGTAATATAAGTTAGAGTTGGAAAACATCTTGGATTCCATTCAGCTAGATATTTTCCTTCTTTCACAGACTTAACTTCTGAGTTTCTGTTAGGCATATAAAATAGTAAGTTGATAATAAAGGCTAGCCCATCTTGTGTGTGCACACAGTTAATTGAAATGATTTTTAAACATTTTTTTGTAAAAAGAATATATGCAGTTCAGTTCAGAATTCTGTATCATTTTCCCGACAGTGTTTTCCCATAGAATTACCTTTGTTAATGCAACATTCATTAGGAATGGGTGTAGCTTGGACCCTGTTAACACTTACTTTTGTTCACCAGAGATGTATTCCTTGCTGTATTCCTTTCAAATGTAATTGACAAAACTGTCTCAGAGAGGTTCCAAACAAAAACAAAATTTGATGTCAGGGTGCATGGTCTAAAAGACAGCAAGATCTTCCCAAAATGTTTTGTTTGCTTTGTTTCCGTTGGAGCGTAGAGTGTGATTGGTAGTTCAGAATTCCTCTAGGAACTCGTTCATATGTGAAATAAATGTATCCTTTGTTTTCTG
This sequence comes from Leptosomus discolor, assembly GCF_034619465.1. Classification (NCBI taxonomy): domain Eukaryota; kingdom Metazoa; phylum Chordata; class Aves; order Leptosomiformes; family Leptosomidae; genus Leptosomus; species Leptosomus discolor. The sequence goes on along the minus strand of NC_141392.1, from coordinate 73,235,852 downwards.
CCGATACTGAACGAATTGTCATGAACTGTAACTATTTTTAGTGGGTTTGGTAATTCTTTTTTTCAAATCATAAAAGCTTGTTGTTTTAAAATGTGTGAATCATGCAGCATTTTGCAAAAAGAACAATTTTTAAGTGTTTGGAAATTAATTAGACCAAACAAAAGTTAGTCTGGTCTTTGAACACATAAATAATTGCTCTGTTTTATTTATATATGAGTGTCTTCTTGTGTGTAGGTGTACAGTTATTCATATACCTACCTGGCAGGTACCTATTTGTATATGTAAGCATGGAATCTGCATACAAACAGCTGTGTGATATGTCTTAATCCTTTTTAATCTGTATCAGAATGGGTACCTAGTTTAATACACCTCATTCTCTATTATAAAAGTCATGAGGCATATGCACAACAGTGTTGCAGATAAAAGAAAACATGGTAACTGATAGCATGCACGAGTTATTTTGGGTAAAGCTCTGTAAAATCAGAAGTGAAACAATGCAGATATTATACACTACTTACATATTTTAATACACAGAAGTGCTACGCTCTGTCATCCATCTCTTTGAAAGGCTTCATAGTGGTCTTATTTTCCTTTAAATAACATGGGCCAGTAGATAAAGCACTGAACAAGGAGTCAGAAGAACCAGAGATAAGTTCTTCAGTTCTTCCTGTATAACTTGCCTGTGATATTCCCATGGAGTATCTCTTTTTGCTTCAGGTCCCTCTGTGAAATATGAGTAATGGTCTGTCACAAGTTTGTGCGAGAGACTTTTTTTTTTTTTCTCCCCCCTTCTCAGTTGCAAACTTAACATAACTTCCTGAGGAAACTCCTAAACCTGGCTCCAGCCCAACTTCTAAATACCAGGAAGCCCCACTGTCCTTAGCCCAGAGCCTGGCCTGAAAACCACAGCTTCTTGACTTAATTCCATGCCCTTGATGCCCTGTAGAGGGTTTAACCCTTCAAAGGAAAGCAGTGCTCATTAGCAGTTAGCCAAGGTAAAACTTGAAAAACGAACTGAAGTGGTCAGTTGAGGAGACGCAAAGTTCCCAAGTCAAAATGCCGTCTTGGTAGTGCCATTGTCAGTGGCAGAGCAGAACGACTGACTGTTTTTATTTTTGGAAATCCATTAAGTGTTTGCAGTTCACTTTGGCTTGTTGTCGGTATGCCCTTGTTTCTCTATGTCCCTTCTCTTTTTCACATGATTTCTTTGATCGTGATCAGGTGTCTGGTGGATTTTGCTTTTCATTGTCTTAGCTATGGTAATTGCCTTAGATAATTGCCCTCTGATATTTTTTTTTTTGGGGGTGGCTCTTTCAGATAGGCATGATTGTCCTGGCTCAGCTTAATGAAGGGTATTAACCCACTCTTCTACTTGTGAAGAAGTGAAGAACTGAAGCTTGCAGAGGGAAAATAAGAGGGTTCCAAAATAGTTTTGTGTTATTCAGACCTTCCTCTGCAAACAATAACTCAAAAAAATTGGAAGAATGTATTGACCAGTACTATCAGAAAAGCATGTCAGGTAGCAATGAACACAGATAGTTGTATTTGCAAAATGATCATTTCTTACCTAGCAATACCTGCAGGAATGCCCTCTGCAATTGACATCCAAGTTGAGCATTAAATTACTTTAGAATCCTTTTTGTAAATCCTTAACTTATTACTGGAATATTTTGCAATTTTAAGGTGATTAGCATTACTTTGTATGTGTTTCATTTATTGTATGTTCTATAGACATTAGTAAAGAGCAATTATAAAGGAAACATCATGTGGCAATGTATTTTACACAATATAAATATGTGAACAGACGTTCCACAACCCATTATGGAAACAAAGTTTGATCTTCAAAGGAGTAATGAGGGCTTGAAGTACTGTATAATTAGTTCCATGTGAAAAATGTCAGATTTGGTGATTTTTTTTTTTTGACAGAAAAATCAATAGCTCTTGTAGGAGGAAGTTGCTTAATACAGATTCTTAAAGGAGAATTTTGTAAAATTTCTTCTTTTAAAGGCCACTTTCTCTCTTGCATAATTGTCTTTCCCTATAATTTCCGTGATACTTCTGAAAACCATAACATCTATGGTTATATAGTGAAAATGATACATTTGTAGTATTTTCCGTCAGTTCATAAGATTATATTTCACTTTGGAAGTAAAAAGATCACGACTAACACGGCAGCAGAGACTTCATAAATGGCCCATAAAAATGCTTGATGGATCTGCCCTCAAGTTCCAAGGATGCATCTGAGAAGTTTGTCATTGACAGTCTTCTACAAAAAAGGAAAAATATCAGAGAAAGTGTAGAGTTAAGACCTGAGTTTTAATCACTTACGTTTTCTCTTTTTTGTGTGACTGATCAGTATGCTGAAGTGGCATACTGATATATGGCAAGGGTTACTCTGGGGAGGAGAAATTTGAATTTTTCTAAAGTACACCATCCTCCTCCCAAAATTGTGCACACATACACCCACACACAGGTTTTTGATCACAGGTTTATGGTATTGCCCTGTTGTCTTGGCAGAAAATAATTAATCTAGATGTCTGTGATACGCGTCTTAAATCTTTTATATGCAACTTCAAATACAACAAACAAAAAGCAAAGATGCTTTTCTGGCCAAAAAGAAAGAATCCTCCAAAAATTCTGCAAAACATTAGAAATTCCTAATATTGATGTAGTCTAGTGATGAGAGTTCTTTATTTGTCTTAATTTTGTAAACTGCAACAAAGATAGAAGTAAATCTGTTACAATTCTCAGCTGGGCTTTGCAGCTAAATACAGAAGGGATAATTTGGGTGCTTTGTGTGTTTGACCACTTAAGGCTTCAGAAATTTCAGTAGTTCTTTGGAAGCGAGTTTTGTACTATTATAGGCTCTTAGGTTTTCATTTTAATCCCATTGGATTTTCTTTCTTCTAATGCCTATGATCCAGAAGAGGTGTGGTTTCTGGAAGCTTTATCTTTAAATAGGTTGATGATCTTCATGTGGAGAAAATATTAAAAAAAAAAAAAAATAAAACAAAAAACCACAAAAACTTAAAAATCTTACAGACCTTCTCAAGGTCCCCTCTAAATTGAGAATCTGAAGCTAGAATCGAAGTTGTGCCTGTGCCACAATTTCATGTATAATCTCTTAGTTTTTCAGTGTTAGGAGTTGCTTTCTTAATGACTTAATATGTGAACAATTATGAAAAACCTTCAAAAAGACAGGCATGAAGTACTGATAAGGATTAATGAACTGTGCTTTTAAGAATGCTGTCTGGGCCTAGTTTCTTGTGCAGAGACTAGTTAGTTGGAATCATAGGATGGCGATGTACTGCTGAGCACAAAGCATCTCCAGCAGTTTTAAACACGTGCTTTGGCATACATTTGATATGTAAAACCATTAACCAGAAACTTTACAGCTACTGAGCAGTGTTTTCCAGCTCCAGTACCCAGTCTGTCTATTTGTTTCTGAAACAATAAGTGCCAGATAGGTTGAATGTATGGGCAGCAGCACATGCTGCGTTTAAATACTGGAAAGTGCTGTTGAACTAATGGAAGTGACTGCACAGGAAAACATTTTTAGTGCAAAAAAGAGGTAATTCTTAGGAGATCTGTGATTAATATTTGGCCTAAAACAGAAAGGTAGGAAAGTGGGGATAGGCAGTTGTGTCTTAAGTTTTATTTTCGCTTGAAAGAAAAGTATCACAAGATTGCCACTTACAAATTTTGGTACTGGCCACTGTATAAGTTCCATTCAATCATTTCTGTGCAGTGTTTGTAAAAGTAGTACCAATTTTATTGCCTAGGCCTACTTGTCCGCTAAAATGAGCGTATCTCATTTTCATTTGTATTTTACCAAAGTATAACCTCATATACAAGCTTCCTTATCCAGCAGCACTGAATAAGGGGAGAAAAAACTATTCTGCAAAGTTTCTTTCTTGGTAGTTCTTTACCGTTTCCAAAACATTGTATAGTTTTCCTACCATCTTTGTCAGCGACACGGTTAGTGACATTGGGCCTCACCCTCAGCACATTTGCCGGTGATACCAAGCTGTGTGGTGCAGTCAACATGCTGGAGGGAAGGGATGCCATCCAGAGGGACCTTGACAGGCTGGAGAGGTGGGCCCATGCAAACCTCATGGAGTTCAAAAAGGCCAAGTGCAAGGTCCTGCACATGGGTCGGGGCAATCTCCAATATCAATCCAGGCTGGGTGATGAGTGGATCAAGAGCAGCCCTGTGGAGAAGCACTTGGGGGTGCTGGTGGATGAAAAACTGAACATGACCCAGCAAAGGGCACTCACAGCCCAGAAAGCCAATCACATCCTGGGCTGCATCAAGCCAACTGTGACCAGCAGGTCGAGGGAGGTGATTCTCTTCCTCTGCTCTGCTGTGATGAGACCCTACCTGCAGTATTGTGCCCAGCTCTGGGGCCCTCAAGGGTAAGGAAGACATGGGCCTGCTCGAGTGGGTCCAGAGGAGGCCACAAAGATGATCAGGGGGCTGGAGCACCTCCCCTGTGAGGACAGGCTGAGAGAGTTGGGGTTGTTCAGCCTGGAGAAGAGAAGGCTCCAGGGAGACCTTACAGCGGCCTCCCAGTGCTTAAAGGGGGCCTACAGGAAAGGTGGGGAGGGACTCTTGATCAGGGAGTGTGGTGATAGGATGAGAGGTAATGGTTTCAAACTGGAAGAGGGCGGATTTAGATTAGATATTAGGAAGAAATTCTTCACTGTGAGGGTGGTGAGACACTGTCACAGGTTGCCCAGAGAAGCTGTGGCTGCCCCCTCCCTGGCAGTGTTCAAGGCCAGGTTGGATGGGGCTTGGAGCAACCTGGTCTAGTGGAAGGTGTCCCTGCCCATGGCAGGGGGGGTGGAACTAGATGATCTTTCAGGTCCTTTCCAACCCAAACTGTTCTGTGATTTTTGTGGACCAATCTAAAGGTGTCCTTGCTTTTTTAATTAATCCCAACATATTATCACATACTACAGATTTCAAATGTACACAAGGTAACAAGCCTCAGATTCTGCTTTCATGAAGAAGTGGTAAGATCACAGAACTTCAGAACTTAGGCTTATGTTCTTTTAGTGCAAGTGATGAAAAACTTCTGTTTAAAAAAATGAAGCTAAAAATAATAGTTTAAGAGTTCGTAAGATCTTGGTCTATATGATGCTTCTAAAGCAGGTGAATGGTAACTATCATTGGAAGAGATGTGTGATCATTATGGATTTGTACTTTATAAGCACTAATTTTACTAAGCTAGATTACTTTTCGCAATTCCATAACAGATTAATGTAATTTCTAATGTTTGTGAGACATTGAGTGTATGTAGGTATGGTAAATATTATGTCTATTGACTAATTACTATCATCATCTGAAAAGATACTGTGTAAGTAAAATGTTTTCCCCAGGCTATTGTGTTTTAAAGGAATGAACTGTTCAGGGAAAATCAGTGCAAAGATTGTCTCCAATTTTGGGGTGGTAAAGCTGTTCTGGTTGTGTGAGTTATCTGCATGCTTGTTAGGTTTTTAATGTCTGGATTTGGTGATAGTTGTTTTGCAGTACTCTGAATATTTTAGTTTTACAGAATGTTAGGAGCTTAAAAATATTGAACTTGTTGCTGCAGATTGCAAGATGTGCATTAGTGAAGCTAAGTGGATTTTTAGGCTTCAAATCTGGTTGCTTTTTCATATTGTGAAAGTCTTAGATCTTCAGTAACAGGTAGTAATTTGTAAATTACCTTTCTCCAAGGTAGTTATTCAGTAGTAAGAAAATGGGAACTAAATTAAAACTGTGGCATGGTATGCACTGTATTAGAATTTTTTTCTTGACTCCTGTTTGATAGCTTAAAAATGAATCTGACAAATAGCAGAATGTTCCTGAAGTGTATTATCCAGTTGGTATGATGACTGTGGTGTATCTGAGACTGTTTACTTTGAATAATACCTTCAGTTAATTCAGGTGTAGTGAAGTATGTTCTAGAGCCCTGGAATGGCTACTTTGTGTCATGAGAGTTGTAGTTAGAAATTCTGATTTTCCTTTTTTTAAAAAAAAATCCTATTTTTAAAAAAATATTTAAAAAAAAAAAAGGAGAGAGAGGCTGGTGCATTATATTAATTCATAAAATTTTAATGTTGCGTTCAGTAGGACAACTGATCATCATTTGAAACAAATTTCTTATGGTAATTCTCTAAAAACATAGAATATTATTCTACTAGGTTTGAACCAATCTCTTCCACCTTCTCACTCCCTCCTCCATTTCTGTTGCAAAGTTGAAGTTGCATGACCTGCTAATGACGAATCAGATCAGTGCCCAGTTAAAATGGCCTGAAGGAGAGCATGTCAGGACAGTTTAAGTGGGATATTAGATATGAGCAAATAGGAAACCTGAGAAAGAAGAGTGAACATAGTCGGAGGAATAGAGACCATTAGATTCTGAATTGGGCAGTTGGAGCCATACTTGATCATTCTCCATGAGATCAATGACAGCGCTGCCAGAAGCCTGGTCGAGGTATCCTTTCTTGTATTCATCATAGGTGTACATGAGTGGGGAACCATTTTTGTAGAGTGCAACCCAAACATTCGTTCCTTTTGCATGTACGTGGTAAGCGAAATAGTACAGTCCAGGGATCCTGCACGTGAAGATTCCTGTTCTGGGGTCATAGTGCTGCTGCCTGTTGTACAGGATCTTGTCAAATTTGATGGGGACTGTTGCCCCAGGGTAGGCTTTTGAGAGGATGACACTGAAAGCAGACACTGGCATCCCTGTAAGAGCTTGGTTTACTCCTCCTTTCATGAAAGACATTCCTGATAGCTCCCGAGACTCTCCTGCTTTAACGTAACCTTCGGGCATCTGTGGGATTACAGCTTGGCCGGGGGGACCAGGAGGACCTGGCGGTCCTGGCAAGCCAGGCTCTCCATTGTTGCCTTTAGGCCCAGGGGGTCCAGGTGGTCCCATGGGTCCGCTTAAGCCTTTTGTAGAAATACCTGCTGGGCCTGGCAGTCCTGGTGCTCCTGGCTCACCTTTCGCACCAGGGGCTCCTGGTAGGCCAGGGGGGCCAATGGGGCCTCTGATCCCAGGTATTCCTGAAGGCCCTCTGGGGCCTGGCTCGCCGTTGATCCCTGGCACTCCCTTAACTCCTTGTGGACCCATTGGACCGGGCAAGCCAGGTAGCCCAGCATGGCCGGTGTCACCTTTTGGACCTGGGAAACCTGGGTGTCCCTTAGGACCGGCAGGACCCTGCTCACCTGGGTATCCTGGTTTTCCTTCTAATCCTGGTAGACCTCGTTCACCCTTGGCCCCTGGGAATCCCGGAGAGCCTGCAGGGCCCACATCGCCTTTGGGCCCAGGTAGGCCGTTCTCACCGGGCAAGCCTTTGAGTCCTTGAGGGCCCATGTTCCCTGGTGGCCCGGCAGGCCCTGGTTCTCCTGGCACACCTGCTGGGCCTTGGTCTCCTTTAGGTCCTGGAAGGCCAGGAGGACCTTCAGGCCCTCTGTGTCCCTTCATCCCTGGCAATCCTGGCTTTCCAAATCCTGGAAGACCTGGGGATCCAGGCAAGCCTGCAGGTCCGGGGTGTCCCTTGGCTCCAGGGATGCCTGCTGCTCCTGGTGGTCCCATTGGCCCAGGCTTGCCAATGCCAGGTTCTCCAGGTTCTCCTGGAGGACCCTGGGGACCTGGGATACCAGCCGCTCCAGGTGCACCTGGTAAACCTCTGTCACCTTTCATACCTGACTGACCTGGAAGACCGTTTTCGCCAGGCTTCCCTACCCCAGCAGGACCAGGTAGGCCCCTGGGTCCCTGTGGGCCTGGAAGACCCCTGTTGCCTGGGCGGCCTGGAACACCGAATCCAGTTTCTCCCTTTTGTCCATTTATACCAGGGATTCCTGGCTCTCCCTTCTCACCAGGGAGGCCCCTTGGCCCTTGAGCTCCTGGAGGTCCTTGTGGTCCTGGCTTGCCAGGAACAGACAGTCCTGCAGGGCCAGGAGTGCCAGGGGGTCCTTGTGGCCCTCTTGCTCCTGGGAGCCCAATAGGTCCAGCTTCTCCTTTCTCACCATTTAGTCCTCTGTCTCCTGGCTTTCCTGGTAGACCTGGCATGCCTGGCTTTCCAACTGCAGAGAATCCAGGTGGTCCTGGGGGACCAGGAGGGCCTTGGGGACCAGGACTCCCAAACCCTGGCTTTCCTGCAGGACCTGGTTGTCCTCTTGGTCCAATAGGGCCTGGGGGACCAGGGGGTCCTTGTTCACCCCTTATCTGCACACCTGTGAGAGAGAGGATATTGGGTCAACCAGGGCAGCTGTAACAGAGTTGCAGACTTCTAGCATTGTGATGAAATGTGTGAAGGGTTGACTTAACTTGAACCTCATAGAAGTCAAGTTTCTAATACTGTGTTTGATCACTGAGAACCTGATGTTCCGAGCAAAAGTGTCATAGAGCTCTTACAAGAAGTGCAAATTTGTTGGAGTTGTGTTGTGAGCTACAAGGCCTCTAGAATTTTTTCTTTTGCTTCAATATGTTTTAGGGTCATCAGAGAGTTTAAAAGATGCTGTGCAAGTAGATGCAAACCATTAAGGAAGGAGGAAAAAAAAAAAAAAACAACCCACCAAACAAAAAACCCACAAAAACCCAAGTAACTGATTCAGCAAGTCATCAGACTTGTATCTTGATGAACGAAACCAGAGACAGCTTCCTGTGCAGGTGTAGCCGCTTTTCTGAAACTGCTTTGTGCTACATTTTAGTTAGGTTTTTGTCCTTCATCTCCCTCTTTCCAGAAGTGGGCCACGGCTCTGTTTTTTGTTAAAGATATGAATGTTATGTTTTTCAAAAACTGTCTTAAAGATTTTTGTTTGTCGTAAAAATTTCACAAAATGGCAATGTCATAACTGGTAATTCAGCTTATTCCAGTCAGAATTCTGGCATTGTTTTGTTCTTTTTTCTTGTATTGTTTCATTTCAATGAATTGTACTTCATTTTCTTAGTTATCAAAACAGCAGGTGGAGCCACTGAACCAAATGTCACAAATAGAGGAATAAACAAACAAGCTTACTGTGTGGTTCTCTGTGCACTTTGGGAGAGCTTGCAGCTTCATGTTGGAATTAGGATGCTGATTAGTGGGACATTACAGGCAAGATTAAAATGGATTTTGTGGGACTATTTCACTAGTTTGCAGCAACTGGCAGCATTATGGAACGAAATACCATGCCTATGATAACTGTTAATTTAATTATTTTTAAAAATTGAGGGATAGAGGAAGAGCCTGGTTTTTATAATGGCAACATATTCTGTTTGCTTATTTAGAAGAGATTGATAATCAACCAACGATTGGATGAGTTAAAATTTGCATTTCAGTCTCTTACAAAAAAAAGCAGTGTGTGTGTATGTGTGTGTATATATATGTGTGTGTGTGTGTGTATATATATATATATATAAAAAGTTTATCCAATGACTATTCTGCTGTCTCTTAGATAATAAATTGATTTTTCTAATCTGCAGCTAGTCTTGATGACCAAAAAATTAGATGAGGGAGGAAGAAAACTATTCTTGTACATGTTGTATTTAAAAAAATAATATAGATGTATATATGAAATACATTTTATTTTGGTTTGATATTGGATCTGCAAGGTTACTGTCTTCCTGTATTGTCAGGGAAGTTGTTCTTAACTATCAGGTGTAGAGAGTGCGCTTTTTTCTTTCTCTGATTCATAAAATCAGCACAAATGTGTATCACCATATTTTGCACACCTTCCTCCTTAAGGCAATGAAAAGGAAGATAGCTGTTAAAATCCTACATGTAGAAAGAAAGCAATGTCTGTGATTTATTGACAAACTGAAAATGCAAACACATATCCTTCTCAGCTGCAAAGGAGATTGTGGAATCTGTGAGTACCAGTGACAAGTCTGGTGCAGTCTTTGGTATCTTACTGATATTGTTGGATTTCTTGCTACTGAACTCCCAGATTTGGTAGGGTGCAATTGCAAATTTTTCTGTTATATAGGTGACATAAGATATGGCAAATATTGAACTATATCGTATGAAAAAATAATTTGGAAAGGGCTTAAGCCTGTCAGGATGAACACGTACCCTGCAGCAGAAGAGGCATGTAAATGTTCTTTACACTTTACAAATTTTCTCTTCGCTACAGATAAAAGAGCTGCTGTCAGAGAAAACAGCTTACTAACTGGAGGACTCAGAATTTATTCCATAGGTTCTATATATGGATCAAACTTCAAAAACTGTTCGTTCACATCAGAGCATACAGGCAGGTTAGATAGATCAAAGCCTTAGTACAAATACCTAAACAGGTTCCTGAGTTAATGCTGTTTCACTTGTGAAGCATTGGGGGAAAAAATATGAATAGGTTTTTACATCAACTGTATCGAATCCAAAACCAAGCATTTATGTAGGTGCTTTGGCAGAAGACAACAGTGACCGCAGCCAGGTGCGCTCTTTCGTAACGACAACTCAAGAACTGTGTCCCGGCTTACCCAGTGTATTTTGTTCTTTAGCAGTCAGAGTGAGGTTAATTTCTTTGGGGGGGGAGGCAACGTTCATTTTATTCAGCTGTGTTTAAGTAACAAGCAGTTACTGCACTTGATCTAATTATTGTTTTTTGTTTTGGTGTCAAATTGTATCAGACTTTAGCTTCAGAGTGCTACTCTTTCTTAATTTTACTATGGTTCAGATGCAACTTTGTATCAGTCCTGGGTTCACAAAATAGTGGATGCTGCCTTTTTTGCATAAGATGCTAGAGACTTTATCAGTGTTCATGTTACTACACAGATTTGCTGTGAGGAGCGATGTTATTTCAGAATTGTGCTGGTCTTAGATGAAAATATCTGGTAATTGTGCTGTCTAGGGACAATGGTAAGTCCTTTGAGGAAAGGACAGCTGAACACATTACAGAAGTAGGATTTTTACCAGGAAAATTTGAAGTAGTGGTTGGCTACTCCTTGGCATGTATCTTGATGCAAAATTTGTTTACATTCTCTGAGTGCAGTCAAACCCTATTTATGTATTGAATTAAATATGAAGACTTTCACATAACCTGCAGTAATGGCTTATTTAAGCGTTGCTGAACAGTCAGGCTTAATTCAATGATTATTCTCAACTCGGACTTTTCGAAGATTTCAAGCCAAAGAGCTTGAAATTTAAAAATTATGTCTATTTAAAAAATGGTAGCACTAAATACGTAGAGAAAAGGAAAGCATATTCTGACTGTTAAGAACAAAATTTTTAAAACTGTTAAAACAATTTCACTAAATTAAATGGAGCTTTAATAGGTTTTGATTGCCAACAGAATTTGTATGATCTATTACTGTCCTGAGTCACTAGTTTGGGCCCAGACTGAAACTTTAGTTCCAGGCTGCCTTTTGACAAAGCTGTACAAAACAAAAAGAGAATTTATTGGTAACTAAGTCTCTGGAAGCCAATGTTTGGTGACCAAATAGGAAAAGTGAGCTATGGTGAAAAGCTTGCCATATGCTACTTAAGCTACTTCCATACAGAAGAGCTCACTCAACCATAATTAGATAAATTTGGTTCTGTAAGAAGTCTCATGTTTTATTCTTCCATGATCATTTCAGAGTAGAAATTGTGATCTCTAAGTCTGCTCTCTTTAAACTCTTCTAAAAGGACACTTATTTTCCAGACTAAGAATAGCAGTGGTTTTCCAGTCCTCCATTTTGATGCTTGTTCCCCAAATGAAGATTTCTCAACTGATTTTTGCATGACTGGACTCCCACATATGTAAAACTGTAGGTTGTTGCTGCTCTTGAGGTCTAAGGATATAGACTTCATTTCCTAAATAGACAGCTTTTTACACTTCTCACATGTTGATATAATCATTCTCATTCTAAATATGAAGTTTCATGCACATTAGGTTCTGCATTAGCATATAAAGTGAAAACTTAGTTCAGGACAATTTATTTCCCCTTCTCTACCCTGCTCCTTCCTTAATTTGCTGCTGGTTTTCCCCTTTCCAAATAGTTTCGGGGGGGGGGGGGGGGGGGGGAATGCTATGAGAAGATGAGTAAGTGAAGTATGGTAGAAGATAACCAAGTAAATATTGTACTTCACTTAAAAATAATATAAATATGTAAATTGTTCTGAATAAAGTAGTGGGAAAAAACTATGAAAAGTTAATGAGGGGAGAGGGAGGAAATACAACTTTAACTCAGTGGAAAATTCCAGTTAGTAAGTCCTCAGAGTAGCTGTTTATGTACATATACCTATACCTAAATCCGGTGTGAGAGTGCTGGTAGGATTCTAGGAAGTCTTTGTGCTGAAGACAATGGGTGAAACTGTGACAGTATTTCAATACAGCCCAGAAGACCATTTTTGGGGGTAGGTTTCCCAGCTGTACTGCTTTTGCTTGGTTCTTACTGCAGAGCATACTTGGAGCATGTGGGCTGGAGCTGATTGGGGTGAGACCAGTGGCTGTGTCTTTGGACTTGCTGCTCATGAGCATCCAGTCCATAGGATCAAAATAGAGCTATTCTGAAATGAAACCTCCTAAATGAAGGTAATGTGTATGCAATGCCTGAAGCAGCAACTCTTCTGCTCTCCAGATCTGCTTCTGTTGTGCTACCCTATTTTCTGATGTAGATATAAACTAAAATGTACTTTTTCTGGTGAAGATAAGCTTATTTGCGAATGCTGTTTTCTGAGTCTGTCATTCAGTTTCCTCATTTCTGCCCAAGTATGATTATTACAACTAAAAGCGGATGGGATACAAAAAAAGTGAAAGCTATTTTGAATAGCCTGTTGAGATGTCTGAAAGAAAATGAGGTTGTTCTTGGGGGGGGGGAAGAGAGGGATGTTTACAAGGGAGATTCAGTTCTCTCAATTCTAGTGGTGATAATTTAGAATAGAGACTACTGATCATACTTTGGGGGATAGAGACTTTTGATCATACTGATCAAACTTGTGAGATAAAGCCAGTACCTATGCAGTCAGAAGTTTGGACTTTAAGTTTTTTAAAAAGGCTGTGGCCTAAGCATGGAAAAATAAAACTGAACTAAAATAGTTTCAAACACAAAGTACAGCCACCTATTTGACTTACAAGGACAGAGAGGGTACCCAGAAATAAGATGTCACAATTATACCATTGCAATTACTTATTGTCTATACAGTCTGCCATAAGAATGATTTATGAAATGAAGAGAACTTTTCATAAAAAAAGCTAGACTTGTTATGAGATTAGTCTAATAATTATTTGCTTAAATCACTCATGAATAAAACTATGTAGAAGTTTGTCACACTTTTATGACAATTACAAAATAAATTGTGTATCAATTTATTTTGCCTTTCTAGACTTTAAATAGGTCTTCGTTAGCCCACATGTATCATATATATTTAAATTCACACCTAAGCTCTGTTTTGAGTAGCGATAACATGACAGAATATGTAAAAGTTCTTTCTGAATATTGTAGATGACAGGTCTATTGTTAGAAACCCCAGCGCTGAATCAAGAAATTTGAGGATAATTAGCATGTTGTACATAATTATGTACACAGTCAAGTTGTATGATTCCCACTACTGAAGATAAGATCTGTAGCTGTGATTTTGTTTCTGCTCTATATGCCTTTAGTGATTATTGTGTGGGAAAAAAAAAAAAAATTGTCTGTAACAAGTGTGCATCTTTGTCAGTAGGAGGCAACTACCAGAGCCACTGCCAGTTCTTTCTGCATTGATGATGTTATTTTAATAAACCAAAGCTGTTAGTGAAAGTTGAATACCAATAGTATAAACAAAGAGCTTTTGTTTATGTATTGACCCACTAGGAATAATTGTGTTAATTTATTATCAAAAAATATTAAACTTACCTTGACTCTTCACATTGAATGGTAGAAAATGCGGCCCCTTGATGCTGGATTGTTTCTGATATCGCTCAGAAAAATATCCATCGCTACCATGGACAATGTTCAGACAAAACAGCAGCAGCAAGGATATTTGTAAATGCATGTTTCCAAACCCGTTCTGTTTTAGAAAAGGGAGAAAAAGTTTGTTATAAAGAAAATCTGTTCAGTTCTGTTTCTTGTGCATGAATAAATGAGTTTCCTTAAAGTATTGGTATTAAAAGTAATATTATTTTGTGCTTACTTCCTTCTGCTTTCACTAGTGAAAAATCTTCTAAGAAAAAAGGAATCGGTATTGTTATCACTTTGAATGATAGGCCTCTTGTATAGACAGCTTAGAGGCAATAGTCTTAGTCTTAGAAAAAGAATAATTTGAAATGGATGCCAGCCTAGTTAAAACCAGGTCTTCAGAAACTGTTTATTTTCCTTGTTACACTAGGGCTCCAGCAGTAAGTTCAGGAGTTGCATGTATCAAACCTCCTGAAATGAAGAAAGTTTTCAGTGGGAATACATAGACGCTCTGCCACTACCTTATTGCCTCTGTCTTAATGCTGTAGCAAATGAAGTGTGAAGTCCTGGCTCCTTCAGCATCAGTGGCAAAAATCTCACATTGCATTTCTTGAAACAAGGCTTTTATCTGTAGCCTTTCAAGTAGCCCCAGTGGCAGTAAGGATGCTATCACTGGCCCTTGAATATCAACTCCCTTCCCTCCCAGCCAGAAAACATGTACCCTGTGGAAGTTAGCTTCAAAACAGAGTAGACTGAAATGAAATCATAACATACCAAAATGTTGTGGAGCTCCGATGCAGAGTGGTAGAGCAGTGAATCCTCCTCTGTTGAGGAGTTGTTCTGCCACTGGTGAGTGAGCAGAAGCTGATGATTTCCAGTGTCACCCTTGAGTATTTATATGATTTTCCCCCTAGTTGGGTGACTGCTAGGCATAAGCTCCTCCCCAAAAATCAGTAAGCAGTAATTATCTGTGTGTATATGTGTGTTTCTTGGGGGTGGGGGAAGCTATTTTGGGCAGTCATCCTAGATCCTGTTAAGTTTTTGTTTGTTTTTCTTCTTCTTCGCTTGGGTTTCTTATTGTTGATTAAATTATATGGCTCATAGCTTGTATTTTCTAAAGTCTTAAGGCCCCTCTGTTTTTAGAACTGAGAAAGGTGACATTGGGAAAAATCACGAACTTCTAAGTAAGGTTGGTAGTGCTAAGTGCTTCGTTTGGATTTCTCTGTAAATGTTTTAAGGAAAGAACTGTGCATTTTGAACTTTTGTGAGGTGTTACTTTAAGAAGTAACCCCACTAAAGACTATAGAGACTACTTATGTGAGTAACTGTTCATTGAGATATGCGTGGGGAACTAAAGATCAATTAAGATGTTAATAAGGGAGTTGTGCGAGAACCTGAAGATTACTTTTAAGCAGTTGTTATTTTAGGAGATTATCTTCACATTATATTTCTAGACTTTTGTTTTGATGCTGGAGGTAAGGTACTACATATATGATGTATTCTACAAGTAATGTTTCTGTATTATGAATTCCTGAAATGCAAGCTTACCTTACACAATGAGAACTTCATTGTGTCTAGTTGTAACAAGTGTATTGAAATACATACTGCTTGAATTTGCAAGTGTTATACAGGCTGATGTTTGGGGCTGATAGAGCTTTTTTGAGCTTTACTGCAGTCAGCAATTAACTTTTTCTTAAGATTTGTTCAATCAAATGCAGCTATTGCTGTACTTTTACTAGATGCATGGTTTCAGTTTAGTAAGTTTAAACTACTGCTGGTTTACTGTTGGTGGGTCAAACTTGAATACAGCTTGTCTCCCTTTTTTTTCTTTCAGATTTTAAACTCGTTTTAGCAGTTAAGAAAGTTTGTTAAACCAGTCTTGCTTAATAGACTGTATCCACACATTGTGACTTCTGTTTTTTGAATAAATAATAGAATCTTGCAGTGTTTCAGCATCACTTTGATTAGTGTTAAATAGGCAGTAGCTTTCAAGCCTTGAATTGTTTGGGACTGAAACATTTGAGATTGAAGAACAAAGTAAGAGAGAAGAAACAAACCTTTCTGATTTAGGGTGAAACTGTAGAACTAAATATATAGTACACTTTGCTTTTATCAAACATTCTCAGCAAAAATACCTACATATAAATTTTCTATGTGTATTAAAACTCCTTTGCCAACTGCAGACTTCTTAGACATTGTTATATGGTATTCAGTCTTATAGGACTTCTTTTCCCTTGCACCAAAGGTTAGTGGAAAAAGCAAAGATAAATGATATGTGTGTCACTAAAGGAAGCTAAGCATATGCTACAAATTACTGTCCTGATGAAAGAAGCATGTATTTTTCAAATTAGCTTATGCCGTTTGTGGAAACTGTCTGAGGAGCCTTTTGGTGAGGTACAAGCAGTATCTTTGCAGAAGAACACACATGCACCCATATTCTAATACCAAGTGTAGAAATATTATAATCAGGCAAGGGTACTAACATGTTATGTTATGGGAATACAAATGAATAGCGTGCCTCTGAGTTCTCATGCACAGTAGGTACAGAAGGGACACCTGTAGTAACAGGTGTTCCAGCCAGAAGACTGGGCTGGTGGCCCTGAACTGTGTGGCTATCCTGTGGAATGACAGGTTAACGTGGGCTGAATTTTACCTGCTTTGTGTCTTTGTTTAATTCTACAGTCTTCAAGTGACAACTTTTTTTGGCTTTTATGTGTTATGGCAAATATCCTAGAACACGAGTTACTGTACTGAAAGAGACCAGTGGACCATCACGTCTATTCTGCTTACAATTGTGCTAATACCTTTGCTTACTAGAGGGCTGTATTAATGTTGTGAGTTAAGACTGCTGCAATCATTTATTTAATGTATTGTTGAACAGTTCTTCTATTCTTCTTCCTAGCCATCCTCTAAACAACACTATGTTCCATTTTTGTGAATAAACCCTTTCCTCTGAAGGGGTCTTCAGACTAAAGACTACTTTCTCCATTAAGCTTGCATGCCCAATCTTGTCAGTGATTTTCAGAGAATGTTTGCATGTCTGAGATGGCATTTCTACTCCCCATATGTGCATTCAGTTCCTTTTAACTTTTTGGAGAAGGAAGCTTTGTCCTCAAGTTGTTTGTGTAACTTCTCAAGGTGCTTAATTTAAAAATTATTCTCTATAAATTCAAATGAGAATCCAGTCATCCACTTTTAACAGAGGCAGCAAATGTATGGGCCTAGACTTTATTTCCTCCTTGAAGAAATGCAACTCTAGCCCCTTTTTAGGTTCACATAAATCCAAAAATAGCTTTTGATTTTAAAACATTTAAATATACAGCCCTCAGTGGGAAGTGTGGTTGTTGCTAATTTGACAATATTTGGTTAAGAAAGTTAAGAACAGCAGGCGACAGTTTTATGCACTCACAGTTTAATGCTAATTTCTAGCCTAATTCATAAATACCCCCAAAGCAGGCACACTTACGTTACAAAAGCACCAATAATGTACACTGATATTTGCCCAGCAGCCTCACTTCCTGCCTTGGCTCCTTCTGGGCAGGAAGGTGAATAATCTCTGTGTGTCTCTGCGTAAATAGGGATGATTGTGGGGTCAGAAGGTATATACAGGCAAACCCGTTGTCCCTGTGTTTAACCTCAGCTCCACCCTATTGTACTATCTTATGCTACTTCTTTGGTTTGAGGTTTTATTTTTTGTGGGTATGGAAAGCTAAGGTAGAATTGGAGTTCACTGCTTTTGTATGTTTTCCCTGTTGCTGTGGATATTTCCTATTGGCAGAGCATTAACACGCATTTAGCTCTAAGCATGCATACGAAAGGTAGGCTTTGGTGTATATTTGCATATGCAAAAATACAGGCAGCAGACATACTTGTGTATACCTATTTACAGTAACAGCACGTTTTAAACAGGAAAGGTTATTTGCATATCTGTTTTCAAATTATAAACAAACAGATGCTTTTGTTTAAGCTATGCATTTAGAAAGTTGTTGTTGCTTACAAATGAAGGTGTCTTTGCTCCCTCCTGCTCCCCCTGTCCCATTACTATAATAGTTAGGAATAATGTTTGATCCATTGCACCACTCCAGAACTTGCTTTTTAGTTATATATTGGCTGCTTCTTCCTATGTAAAGGTAGCCATGGTAGATGCTATGGCGATGCAATAGCTTAAGTTCTAAACTTCACTGCAATAAAGATTAAAAATAGAGTTTCTCTGAACCATGTGAAGTAGGTACTGGAATCACAGAGTCTTTAATGCCATTTGCAGCAGTCCACAGTATTTCATCATATTTGCTGACTGAATGTTCGGTTTGTTGTTGAATGTTGTTGGAAAGCATGCACTCTACGCATGCTTTCCAAAACCCCCTGTTGCTTCAGTGTCTTATTCCCACATGCATAAGTAACGTGGAAGTGACACCATGATTTGGGAAATGGGAACTGACTTTCACCACAATCCTGCAAGTTACTCGCAAAGTGACTTGAATGAGTCCCACAATAAGCAACTGCTTATGATGTAGAACATCTTAATTAAGCATGAATTGTAATAAAATAAGCAACCACTCCCATCACAGCCACCCCCAAAAAAAAGAAGGACAGAGGAGACGCAAAACTCAGAGAAAGGTTGGGCTAGGTCCTTGCGGTAGTTTGGAACTGGCTAAATACGTTCCTGATGCTGAGGATTTTCAGTGTGATTATGTTTAGATTTATTGGTTTGATTTGGAATATGTGATTCTTTCACATATTTTTTTTCACCATCTAAGCACAAAGCATGTGCTTAGTTTCAAAGAACCGTGAGTTCATTGAAAGTAATAATTCACAGCTTTAACTCGGAATTTGTCTTATTTTTAATAATTGGCTTTTAGTCTTAATCCTGATTTTTTTTTTTTTTTTTGGTAGTTTATATTTACTATTTATGTTAAAATATGGTACCCAAGGAACCGGGGAAGGTGTTTACTCCTTTCATTTGGCTAGGTAATCTCAGCTCTGAAGAGGCAAGAATGTGTTGGTGGGAGATTTTTCCTGAGGTTTAAAAATTAGTCTGAAAAATTTGGAGTAACTTTTATCGATGGCATAAAATCTCAACACTGTTAAGAAGACACAATTCTTCTGCTGCTTCTGGCTCAGTATCAATGACTAGTGCTTTCTGATGTTGTCAGTTCTAGTTTTGCTATCTGCCTGACGTAAACTTTGAGGATTTGGCCCTCGGCTGTGACAAGTCTTCCTCTATTAAATTGCTTATACCCAAAACTCATGGTAGCTACCGTTTTGCAAAGGGGTCTGATAACTTGTAGCACCATCTCTGGTGAAGAAGTTCTCGAGTCTCCAATTTTAAGTTGTGACAGAAAGGCACTTAGGAGTTTCTAAGAGAACTTTGAAAGCCTGCCATGAAGTTAAAGGAGTAATTTGGCTTCCTAGTTTGTGGCGCAGTTTATGGCACTGCGGAAACTCCTAAATCATCTCAACACCATGGTTTAAAACTGTCCTCTCTCCCTTTCCGTCATACAATGGTGGAGGGTGTTTGCACGCTTCTGTGATAGTGGCCAGGTAAGCCCTCACTGGGAGTGCAGGGGAACAGTGTTCCACTGTACCTTAATGGGGAAAACTAATACAGAGGTTTTTCAGCTTCTTACTGGTCACAGTCAAATGAACCCAGAGAAACAGGAAGCAAGAAAATTTGGGAATGCAATATCTGTGGGAAATTGGGGGGGGGGGGGAGCTTGTTTTGTTTCGTGTTGTTTCTTTGTTTTGTTACTGTTATTTCTTTGTATTTACATGGAGGGTATTTTCTGTTTCAACACTAGCCACTTTGGACTGCATGGGACTAGAAAATGTCTTGGTGAAGAAAATATTTACCTTGCTAATTGCAAAATAAATAACACTTCTTCTGAGTTTCAGAATGCACATCATCTTTTGTTGAGGTAATCTGCAGGGCTGTGCAGTCCTATCTATATTCATATTTTGAAATCCAATAAAGAATTATCTCTTTAAACAAACCAAACAGAAGAAACTGTGTAAGTCCCACAGTCCCCTACTGGTCTTTTTATAGATTTAAGGTCCTTATCCTTTTAACACTTGTAATTGTGGTTGAATAAATGTCCTGCTTTCAAGTAGTAATGGAAAGATGGTCTGTATTTATTCTGGCACTGCAAAACTGACTGCTGACCACGTTGTTCTGTTCAGCTCAGGTAACTGTTGATCACAAGAGCTCTATTTAGTATAGCAATATATTTAAATAGATGACACCCAGCTAAATATTTATAGTTGTATTCTGACTGAGTTAACTTGCAGAAACACTGAATAACCGTGCTGAAACCTCAGGAAAAGATGTGTTCTACGTAGGCTATAGAGAAAGCTTTGAGACTGACGTGAATTTCTGATTATGCATGCCTCAGATAGTATTACTGATGTATGCTTTCTAACAACACTATGTTGTTTGCCGCCTTATTTCATTATACTTTCAAAACAGACCTTAGGTGTGAATTTATGATACCAGAGTAAAGACACCAAACACGTATTGGTGTTAAGAAAGATGTTTTCTCATACTTTGGGTGTGCTGCTGGCCTGACCTTACTCCTCCCTCATTTTTATTCCTCCCTCCCTTGCCTTTGAAAGTAAAATAACAAATATCATTCAAATGAATTAATTACTTAGAAACTCATATCAGATGTGTGACTTTAAATGAAAACTGAACAGTTTTCAAGCACTGAAAACACAGAGCTGTTTCTATATCTTGATATTCATAATTTCTTCCACAAATGCTTTTCTGATTAAGTAGTGTAAATGTTTATGTATTTAAAGATTTGTTTAAAAGTGTAAAAGTTCAGGTGATGGCAGGACTTGTGTCTTCTTGGTGGAGGGGAAGAGCAGAAGAATCGAGTTAATTTTGTGCACAATTTAGGGGAAAAAAAAATTTAAAAGGGGCCTGACCACTGAATAGCCTAAGCAAATATGAAAATCTGACTTTGGATTTTTACAAGGGGTTTCCACAAAACTGTTTCTGGAGCTGCTTAAACATAACCAGGTAAAGAGGTTTCCAGTTCATTCTAGCTGGAGATGCTCATTTTCAGCCTTCTGCCTGATGTTAACTGCATTCTTAGGTGTGTCAACACAATTGTTTATGAAGCTTTTCTGTAAGCTGAATTAGTAAGGATTTGATTTGGACTAAAATGCAATCAGACTTCCCTGGGAGTGATGGAAGGAGGGAGGCTTGTTTTCCGTAGGTCCAGATCATGTCACAGGATGTGTTAATTTTTAAACACCTGAAATATATTACTGGTCTTTAAAGATTACTGGAAATTGTTTCTTTATTAGTAAGTTCCTGGTATTCTTGTTTAAAAACCTGATACATAACAGTAAAAAGAGCATTCGTCTAACATTGTAAAAAAGCTAAATAATCATGTTTTCCTGGGGAGGAGTATTTTTATGTTTTCTTTAATTCATGTTCTACTTTTCTCTGATTTTTATTAGATTATTTAATATCTTGCTCTACCTCTGTGCCTGCTGGACTCGACGTTTCTGTCAGACTCCCCTGGACCACATAATAAAAAAGGAATAAAGGAGAAGCCATGGTAAATGGGTGGGAATGTTCCTACATTCCCAAAGGTGAAAAAGTTCGAGCAGCTTCCTCAAGTATCCCATAATTAGGGGAATCTTCCAAATAGTTGGTGAAAAATAAGTGTAACTGAGCTGCTTTTTCAAGTGTACCCACTGGAGCAGGTAGTCAGCATGCTGAATAGTCTTATTCATTGACCTTACTACCTGCTGTGGTTTGGACAATTGGCACAGAGTTGTTTTTAAATATTCATGTTTAAAAACAGGTGCCAAAGGTGGGGGCAGGAGGGGGAAATCCAGACTTTTACAGCCAGAACAAATAAAAGTTGTCTGAGTTCACTTTAAAAATAAGGGATTTGTTTGGGTTTTTAAGTCTGGCATTTTAAATATTGCTGGTTTCATTTATTTAAATTGAAACTTAGGAAAGTTCTATTGGTGGGTGCATATAAACTTCCTATACTCTCTCACTTATGTGAAATAGGCTTGAGTCCGTGGAGCGTAATTGTTCCTGATGGTTATTAGTAGGACTATTTTTAGTTTCACTTAACTGAGATTGGATTTTTACAAGCATTATGTTGTCATAAAGGAGAGTCATAATTACCTGCTTGTAATAAAGTGCTAATGAAGTGGCTGCTTTTATTATTATAGAAAATGCATCAGGGCTGCGAAGTTTTATAGGTGACACTTACCATATTGCCTGACTCAAATCCACAAGCTTCAATGTCTCCTGCATTTCACAGAAGAAAAATCACGTAAATATGAAGGATTATTTTTTTAAAGTACTTTAACTAGTAGGCTCTTGTGCTCAAAGATTTGAGGATTGAAAGATAGGTATATAGAAGTGGTTCATACGTGGAGCAGCTGCATACTTCGCAAACTACTGATACAAAAAATTATCCAGATACCAGGGAAGGATAGAGACTTCTAAACTCATGACAGACAACCTGACCAAACTGCAAGCTTGTTTCCAATTGTGGTACTTTCTGGCCCCGCTGTTACTGTGGTAAATAGTGGAAAAATGGAACTGAAAATTGAAATCCTGTTGGAGGTGATGTTAGATGACCTCTGCACCCGTTGGTGGTGAGATGTAAGCAAGGATCTCCATGGAGTTAATGGATAAGATCCTGATGTACTTCTGCTGCATACAGAAGTAAAAGTGGGTAACTTTGCAAGCTTTGAGATACTGAGTGTGTTACTCCTGGATTTAAGTGTGCAGGTTCCACTGAAGCCATTAACCTTTCTGGACATTCACAGTAAATCAACTGTACCTCTGACTTTGTAATTGTCACAGTTTAAGAATATAGCCATGGAAGGGTAATGGCTGCTTGGATTATATGTGGTTAAAGTGCTGTAATGTTAATGTGTTTAAACTTTAAAGGATTTACTAAAGATCAGAGAAGTTGAGGGGCAGGAAACTGAATCCACAAATGCCAGGTCCCCATCTGATTCATGAACAAATAAGCCATTTTCTTCTGTGTGATCTGTAACCAATAGCCAGGTTTTGTTCTTGAAACAGTTTCTCTGGCAGTAGCTGAGATAGGGATGTAGGTAAAAATAAAGTTTCTGGGACTCCTTTTGTTAAACAGCTCATGGTCCATAAGCAAGGAGGAGGCTGCTGTGCTGTCAGCAGCTGCTGCCAATGACATGCTATCAAATTTCATGAGACCTCTAGGCAGTTCACCATACTAGGTGAATGTAAGCGTAATACACAAGTTCAAGAGAAATAAATGGTGTTTGGGTACCACTGATTTAGACATTAAACTGCCTTAAATGTAGGTGCCTTAACCTGGGCCTGAACCCAGCCCTTCTGGCTGTATACAGGCTGTTGGATTGTAGTGCCGAAAAGCTGAAGCAGTTTTATTCTACTTAGAAGTCTGGCTGCAACCTGTGTTGAGCTGCTACAAAACCAGAGGGAAAGGCAGGGTAAATGCCTTGTGGTTAGCTTGCACTGTGCTCCAAGCTGTTGTGGGAACGAGCAATCTCCGTCTACGTCTAGTTTGAGATTACGTGCTGTGCCTTTGCATCTTAGGCTTACTCATGGATGTACTCATTTTGGTATATATTACATTGTTGTGACTCAGGTTTGAAACTCACTTAGTTTGAGTAAGAAACTGCTATAGTTTAATTTAATTTAATTTTATTCTCACTACTAAATGGATTTAGTAGGTCTTTACAGTGCCTGAAAGTCAACTGTAGAAAACCTTTGGCAAAGGAAGTCAGTTCTCCAAATTGCATCACTTCTATGTTTCTGATTAGGGCTTAAAAATGGTATTTTTTTTAATGTATTTTGCCTGGCTAGGGAATACATCTAATCGTTGCAGCTATACCATTGAAATATCAGGGAGCAAGAGTTGATCAAGATCTGAATTGAACATCTGCTCCAAGTATCTTAGAGTTCTTTACAGATTCACCTTGGACAGAAATGAAGAGGGGTCTAACATAAACAAGTGGCTGGCTTCCCTAACACGTATTCCAGTCTCTATTCAAATAGTGCAAAGATTTGGCCACCCACAAGCTGTAGATTCTAGTTTGAGAGCTAGTGTGACTACTTGTCTGCAAAGGAAAATAAAATATCATATGATGATTAGGAGGGCTTTTTAACATGTAGAAAATAAGGGAGGATGTATGTAAACCCTGAAGGTTCTGACGCAGCTTGCCATGTTACTCTAAATTATTTTTAAACAAAAAACGTGGAATCTGGGAAGCCAGGGCTAAAATGAATGCTGTTACTTGATATGTTTTATTCATGCTCGTTTCATCACCTCATTTATCATTAAATCAGGTAAAGTCAATTCGGCATTGTCTTATTGCCATTGCGTGGCTTATCCAATTAGTATCTGATTATCTGATTCTGCGCTAGAAACAAGGCAAAATTCTGTCTTTATATTTGCAATTTCATTCTGCATGAGAACTTTTTTTTTTTTTAAGGTACTTCAGATATTTTGGGTAAGTACGTGAGAAATAGACTTCAGTATTAGAATTCAATGCAGTAGAATCAAAAAGGATCCTTATATGCAGAAGATCCATCTTCAAATTCAGTAGAAGTTACAGGAATGAGATTTGGAATTTGGGTTTTGGATTGAAACCCTATCATTTATCAACTTGAAATATTTTTACATAAAACTGAGCATCTTTCTCCTTTTTTCAGAATCTAAACATAACATTGTTTGTCCATTGAAATATTAGGTCACCAAGAATGTATGTTAGGTCACTCAGAGATTATTGTTTCTGTAAATAGACCTGTGTCTATAGACCTATGGTGGGCTGTATTTGCTTACCTACGTGTTAGTAAGTAAAAGTGAAATTAATATTACTAGCATATATTCCTCCTGGTTCCTTTTTATGCCTGTCTAAATCCAGATCTTTTCTGGTATGACTTGTGTACATAAGTTGTACTGGATTTCAGAGTTGGATTCCACCTTGGGCCGTGCTGATGACCGCAGGATGTTTACGTGAACTATGCTAAGTTTCTGGCAGACTTCTCCCTCTGAGGCCTTCATGCAGTACTCTGTCCCTGAGACAGTTGTGTCATTTAGAACAGGTTGTTTTGTTTGTACCAATAGTTTGCAGGTACTTTAAGGGAAAATATATTTAGGCTAGTCATGGAAGTGGTGTCAATACTGCTGGGAAACTGAGAGCTGTCAGGAGCCTGAGCAGAATTTCTTTGGTAACTGGACAGCCTTAAAAAAACTATTTAACAATAGTATAGGATAATTTTAATACCTCTTCCAGTTTCTGGGGATCAAAAATGCCAAGTAAAGATGAGACAACCGTTTGCACTGACAAAGGAAGATCTATTTTACAAACTTAATATGGGTAATGGAGATGATTTTATCATGTACTTTATAAAACTGCTTTTCAATATTTAAACTTCTACTGGAGCACCTTTTAGAACCAGAGAAAGACCTTGCTGTAGAGATTCATTTTTCTAAGAAAACAATCTTTAGTTTCTAGAGGATTTGATTAGAAGCAGTCACAGTGATGTTACCTATGAATCTCCCAGTTAAGGCTAAATGGTCTTATGGGAACTCAGGAACTTGGTGTTTTGAGAATGCAAAGCCAAAAACTATCATAAAGGTAAAGGATCAGACTATCAGTTTTGGTTGAGAGTTGGCTTCTGCAACTTCAAAAGTAGAGAGCAAGTTAGCATCTCAATATTTTTAAACTGTCCTTCTGCTGAAAGCAGGCTGCGCTACCATCCAGGTCTCAACAAACAACTTATCCAAGGACTGATGGCATCTAGTTATGTTTGAGTTGACTGCACAGTGGCCTGTGAAGTAAAATATTCCTTTTTTTGGCAGTGGGGTCTACACTGGTTTCTGCAAACATGAATCAGGCCTCTGATGTTTTTTAAAAGATGTGTATGACCCAAATCTGTATTTAACAGAAAATGAATTTATAAACAGAGTCTAAGAACCTAGTTTTCGTTTCTGCATTAAACTTATGGCCCATCAAAACTTTACCAGCTCCCTCTAAACCTACAGTGAGGCACTTTGCTCTACTTCTGCATTTATGCAACATGCCTGGAAGGCACATAAGAAGCATCTAAGTTTGTGTTCTTGTGCTTGGAGGACAAAGCAGATGTGGTTATATTCTGCTACTGCCTCTCTCAAAAGAAACACAGTCTGTTTCTTTCTAAGAGTGGTCCATTAAACAGCTAAGTAGGTGTGAGGTCTCAGGGGTTGAACATATAGATTGGTGCTTTGGAGCTTTTAGCCGCCAAACTCTGATAAAGTCTTTATTGTGCAAATGCAATCTGAAACTTGTAATAATTGTATAGAATTTCATGGTAGTGGCAGAATGGGTATTTTACACATTACACCGATATGTGACGTTTTCCAGACCTATGGAAGAAATGAAGGACTTGAAGCTGCTTTGCAAGACGGATGTACAGAACTAGGGTAGAGACTTTTTTTTTCCCCCTAATAATCTTATTAAAGAATGAACAGTTTTAAACAAATCTCTTTGAAAATTAAAAAGCCTGAGGTATAAGAAATGGGAGTTGGAGTGGTGAAAACTTGGTAATGTTTTAATTGTCTGAAAACTTAATCTTGAGGAAACATCACACTTCCCACTAGAGATGAAGCAAACCATGTTACAACACCAGGTAATTATTTTAATGGTTAAGCTCTTTTTTTTTTTCTTATGCTTTTACAATTCAGGGCACCAGTTTTTTGTTTTGAGGAGAACTGCTTTCACAGTCTTTACTTTTTATTATTACTATTAAAGACATAATATTTAATATTATTATTATTAAAAGCTGTTTAAGCTACAAAAACTGGTGTTGAAAGTGATGTGTATTAAGACTAAATTGCTATGAATTAAAATTAAATCTTCATTAAAAAAAAGCCAAGAATACAAATGTTTCATGTGTTTTTCATAATTCTACAGTTTAAACCATGATCACTTCTTGTCTCTGCATTCTCTCTCCTTACTGATATTTGTCTTCCTCTGAGAAGCTCTTGCCAAACAGTTCCTAAGAGTAAGAAACTAGTGCTTTGGAAAAGTTTAAATTCACAATCACACTAGCTTCAGGCTTGCCATCTCTTCCCAATGGGATTTCTTCTCTTCTTCGTCCCAGTCATTTATGAAGTTTGCATCTGGAGAACCTTTTTAAGATGAGTATTGCAATGTTCCTGGCTCTTTCTGAAGAACAGTGTTTTTTACTTTTGAAGTGTGAAAAACAACAACAAAGTTGGTAAGAACTGGGGGTTTTTGATTCTGTTTTCCCAAGGTCTGGCGTTTGTTTTCTTTAGTCTAGTACAGAACGTTTGCTCTGAATTTTAGTTATTGTCCTTCAATATGAGGACTTAGAAGTGCTTTCTATATTCTCTATGTTTTGGAGCTGATTCGACTATTAAACTTACATCCTCCTATATATCTCAGAATAATCTGTAGAGGACTATAAATATGGTTAGGCATATCAATATATCTTTTGTAGTGCATCCCTTTGAGGGGCGTGGGCTTGTAAGATGCTTTTGGAAACTGGTTGGTCATTACAGCATGTAAATACAGAGAGATGATTAGAGTTTCAAAGCTCTGCACATATGCGTAGGTGATCACTCTTTCACCTGTCAAAGTAATCAGAATATAACTATTAGATAGCATTTTTTTCTGTGGTTATTTTTGCAGGTTTTGTTTTAAGGTTTGCTTTTTCCCCCTGCCCATTGTTTTGTTCCAGGATATTGTGGTTAGGCAGGTATTGAGGATTTTCATGATTATACAGAACTCCAGCTTTTCTTAGTGCCCTCATGCTAGGAATCTTGGATGCCAATGGCATATGTATAAAAAAAAATGTGACCACTGCTGTTTCAAGAGCAGTAGCTACAATGGTAAATAAAACTACAGATGATCATATACTGGTGTGCTTGGTTCATACTCTCATTTTTTTTTAGTTTACTTAGACATAGCCCACAAGTCCAGTGCTGTCCAAAGAGGTTTGGCCTTGCTGTCTGTGTATTGTGCATCATGAAGTCATGGTGCTCACGTACAGTAAACGCATGCTTTCAGGAAGTTTTGTTTCATAGGTCAGCTAAGGCGTAGATCCTCTCTTGAAGGCCTCGGGATTACTGTGTGCTGTGGTCATCTGGGAAACCCGAGTTGTCAGACAGGATCTGTAATTCAGAAACTTAGGGATATGTTTTACCTCTCCTTCCTGTGAGGAAGAAGCCAGTGTCAGGGGGCCAGAGTATGGCAGAATGGGAGTTGCTCCAAGGCAGGAGTTGTGGCTGCTCAGGGATAAATAGGAGAAGCAGAAGAGAAATGAGAAAAAAAAATCAACTCTAGTTTGGTCAGGTTATGAGAAGGTAAGAAAAGAGGGCATGCTGACAGAATTTTTAGTCCCATACGCATAAAAATAAACTATGTAGGCCTTAATCAGTTTCTCTAAGCACTAAAGTTCTTAATTCTGAAAACAAAGTGTGGCTTAGTTTCTACCGGAAAATATAACAGTGGAAGAGATTTCAGTAGGTGTGGCTATTGCAAAGAGTGCTGTCTCAGATCAGTGAAAGTTACCCCTTTAAAAACTGCTGCCCTGTTAGGCACCACGCATTTTGACTGAAATTTTGTAGGTGCTTGAAGTACTCAGAAAATTACCTCCATTTAGGCAGTGAGATATTGAAGCCCATGCTCCAGACAGCCTCAGTCCTAAATGGTGGAGGCAGTTTCATGCTCTGAATACCAGTTTTATAGAGGGAACTGATTGCTGTCTTGAGATATGATTTCAGATGTATGCCTTTCTCCAGGTGGCTGACTGAGGCATGCTTGCGCTCAATGTACTGACAGTTATAAATCCATCCTTAAGTGTGTCTCTGTCCCTTATTTGGTGAACTGCAGTACCTAATGCTCTGTAGTGCCTGCATCTCTCATTGCATCTGGCCCTTAGTGCCTACTGATGAATGGCATCCTCTGCCTGTAGGTAGAACCACCCAAAAGGACTAAATCACAGCAGGTGCTGTCCATGTTTTAGGTAAACCTTCCTAAAATGCAGTTGTAAATACCTTCACTAATGGAGAAGGATGAGATCGTACAGCTGACCATATTTGTATTATAGTTTGTATTTAGAACAGTTAGATGAGGATGGGGGGGTTTCATTTTATTTATTTGGACTTCCGTGTTATGTTCTTTCCCTGTCTGACTGTTCCCTCAGCATCTGCTTATGGCAGATGTTTTGATATGACCCATTTTGGTCACTTCTAAATTCTTAAAGCACATGTCTCATTCCCCAGGATCTTTGCCTAATTCCCATGCTATGGATTGGACCAGATTGGAGGCAATATTCTATTCTGTTTCTGCTGAAGCTGGATCTACTGCTGAAAACCATGGAAGATTCAGGGAGCCAGAAAATATTAGCATAACATCTTGTTTGCACTGCAAACTTTAGTTTTGCCACAAGGTGTAAGACCTTAGTTCAGAAGTGTTCTGTTATGCAAAGTAATTTCAATAGCGCTTAACAGTATAGAAACTTATGTGCTGCCATATCTGTGAACCATGCTGTTTCTTCACCTATTGGTATTGGGAGCATAGAGGGACACGTGATTCTGATATGGAATCACAGAATTCAATAGAATCGTACAACCATGGAACAGCCCAGGTTGGAAGTGACCTTGAAAGATCTTCTGGCACAAACTTTTGTGGGAAAGGCGCTTAGGTGAGATTATCTAGCACCCTGTCCAGTTGTGTCTTGGAAACCTCCAGTGATGGTAACACTACCGTGTCTGCAGAGAGATTGTTCCAGTGAATGATTGTTTTTGTTGTAAAAAATTTCTTTATGTTGACGTGAATATACTTTACAGCAGCAAAAGGGTTCTGTTGATTTGGTTTGTTTTGTAGGGTTTTTTTAATAGAATGTAATCGATATTAAAATAATACATTTTAAGAATACCTCCCCTTTCCTCTACTGCTATTTTTTTTTCCCAGCCTGTCAGTTCTTGAAAGTTGCTTTCCAAAAGGTAAAATGGCAAACCTTCGCAAAAGGGAAAATGGCAAACCATAAGGAAACAACAAAGGAAACCTGTTTTGCTTTCAACCTATCCTCTTTCCAACAGCACATCAGAATGTGCTTTCACTCCCTTTAGAGATGCAGGATTTCTTCTGCTGGACTCTCTGGGCTGGTGGAAGTGGGGGTAAATGGAGGAGACAGCTTATAACTAAAAATGTGAACACTGTACATCTCATGCATAAAACATACAAGCAATAAATTTTAGAAATGAAGGCTTATGTCTCTCTTTCGGTGGTTCTTTATATGCATTTCTTTCTATCTTCCATACTTTTAGCTTTGCTGTCTGCTTCTCCCTGTATTTGATGCTTCCTCGTACTATTTACTGTGTTCTATCTATGCATTCAGCGTACAAGGGTGGAAGAATGTGTTGCTGCTGCTTATATCAGCTCTTGATAATCATGCGTTATCAAGCAGGGTTCCTTGGAGCCAAGCAGCATGAGTAGGGTGAGAGTCCTTTTTCGTAACAAGAGGATCAGACAGAGAAGGAAATACATTTTTGAAGTTGGCTACAACAGAGTGCCTTATATAGCAAGAAACTGCTGCGTTGTATACTATATTCTTGCTGCAAATTGTCTGACCATATTGACATAGAATCACTGCTTTTAAATAGAATAATTGAACTAGCACATAGTTTAGGTCACATTTTACATCTCTTCAAAAACACTGTATCCAAAACTCAATATTTAGCATTAGACCACCAGCATCTTTGGTGGTCTAATAAAAATGCAACCTGAGACAAAAGCCAGCAATCCTGAAACTTCAGAAGGAGTCACTGTCTATTCCAGGTGAAAGCTTTGGATTTTCTAATCTTTGATTTCTGTCATGCTATCTGAGAGCAAAATTTTCAGTCTGTCTCATCTTAAATAGTGTCTTTTCCATTCAGCAGAACTGAAGATCATCTGAGTTTGAGTGCTAGCCTGGATGTACTGGATAAAAATTAAATTTTAAATTTCACACTCATTTTGCTTGTATGCACACACAAAAAAAAAACCTGCTTCTTGGCTCTTAGGTCTGAGAAACTGGAGAGTGACTCAGGCTTGTGATGAAATGTTTCTGCTGTGATGACAACCCAAGAATGCTGTCTGCTCGATCAGGTCAGCTTTGGAATTCAGGACACTTTTGTTTATGTCCATGAACTTGACAAGAGCTTCTTCCAGCAAGAAACAAATAAGGATATTTTTATGATATGCCACTTGTTTCAGGTTTCTTCTTGCACTTGCCCGGTCACTTGTTTTCTTCAATTTTATTTGAATTCGGTAAGACTGAAGAACCTTCTTGCTATCTGAGAAATTACTACCAGGTTTCCCAGTAATTCTCTGGAGTCTTGACATGTGTCTCCAGCTTATTCTCCCTTGAGCAAAACATAATTTTAAATATTTTCAGTGGCTAAATCCAGACTGGGTCATTACAATAATTCATTCCAACTGTCATAATGTAAGCCAAAGAAGCTTGCCCAGTAGCTTCTGTTTCTGCCCAAAGCATATCTTTAAGGACAAAACATCCTAGACTTTCTTTAGCTGTGGGTTACTCCAGTTGCTTCACACACTGCTTCTGATTCTCAGGAGGATAATTCCTACTTCACACCACACAGGGGAGCTCCCTTTAGATGATTTGTTATCACTTCTTTCGAATGTTTGGCAGGGGTTTTCTTTCTATCCTTTCCACCACACCCCCTACCCCCCCTTGCTCTAATGCAGAATTCACATTTAAAAGTATTGTGCCATGCCATTTTAGTATGCAAGGAGAGCTGAACTTTGTAAAACTGTATGGCCTTGTTTTGATTTGGGAGAATTTAAGTATCAGAAACGATCATATAGATGGCTACTTTAGACACACAACCTGTCCTGTATCTCCAAACAAACTTGATTTTTCTTAGTTCAGTATTTTGAGAACACTTTTTTTCTCTCTCTCTCAAATACTGCTTTAAAAATTAGTTCAATGGTTCCATTTTCATATCTTTCTTTCTCTTTTGATCAGATTTTTGTCCTGTGTTCCTGCTTGTTTAGATATGATATATATTCTGTCTTTTGGATACAGCACATGTTTTGTTATTAATATATATCAGTATATATCTGCATATACTGTATATAAGTATACAAATTGGATAATAGTCTTGCACAAATAAACTTTTCAAATATATTTTTTTAGGAAAAACATCTTTTGTGTATGTGGAGATGAAAAGTTTTCTAGCATCACATAATTTTTCAGTATTTGTTGCCAACGCCATTTTCAGGCCATACGTAAAAATGGTAGATGAAGTTTTTATTACAAAATAGCCATTAGTTCTGGAAAAGTGATGCAAAAAGTTAATCCAGACAAAATTATGAAATTACATAGAAAATATATAACCATTTATTTCTAATCTGTGAATTCAACTAGTTCCTGACTTAAAAATTCAACTTTTGTACTAATTGACACCCAAGAGAGATCCATCAGTGCTAGGTAAACTATAGCAAAACTTTTTAAAAATTCTATTTAATATGTTTATCTGCAAATTCAAAAGAAAGGAGCATTTTTTCCTTATCAGAGGAACATTCCCTGAACTATTCTTGAGACTTTGCCCCTAGGTACATAAAAATCTTTGCTTTTTAAAGTGTTGTCTCTTTCTCTTTTCCAAAACGGTTTTAAACAATGCAATCATATTTTGAGAATTATTCATTAAAGCTTTTATGTGTAGACCTTAGTTAACTCATTCATTATGCCTCATAATGGTGGTGTTCCCAAAAGTGAAATTATGAGTAGTTTCAAAATTATTTCACACTCTGTACACTAAAACTAATCTCCTTTGCAAGTGATGGGGAGCAGAATGACAGACTGTACTGTTCACCAGAGCAAATGTCTAGACTTGTCCCCTGCATCTGTAAGTAGAGTCTGTTGGATGCTGACTTTGTCCATATTGACAAAAGTCCTGACCTTGTCAAAGGTTTTCTATTAGGATAGACTGCTAAATTAGTCTGAAGTGTATCTTTCAAGCTTAAAAATGAGTTTAAACAGGAAAAGCTAAGGTAGAAATAAGACTGGGGCAGCAAATACGAGTCCACAAAGGAATGCTGTCAAGTCTGGCAGCCCCAAAGCCTACATGTCCTACATGAAGCATTTCACAGTGTTGCTATTGACAGATGCGTGACTGAACTTGCATCTGGCAAGTTCTGCTGAGAGACACCAAACCAGCTCCTTTTTTCTTGGCCAGAAGAGTGGATATAAAACCCCTTCTGTGACTTGCCAAATACACACAAAATTTGGGACGCCAGTTACTATTTGAGATTGTGGTAGCAGGTTGTACTTTTCCTCTGACTGTCATTATTAACTCTTCGTAAGTGCTACATCACATCTTCCATTGCTGCTGTCTAGTTGATCCCGTTAGATTTCTTGTGCTTCCGTTTGCGTTATTTGAAGGTTGCCTCTTCTCTAGCAGCTGGAGCTTTACAGGAGGATGCTTCTCAGTATTTCATGCCTCTGGCCAGGTATGCAAAGCAAATTCTGCTTTGTGATATTTGGGCCTCTGAGCACCTTGGACATGTCTATAAAGCTGACACCAGACTCCTGCACTTCTGTGGAAGCTGGCTGGATGTGAAGCAGGCCTCAGCTGGAAGCTACGCTGTTGTCCTACAGTGGTGCAGCACCTGAGCACCAGTACATGTATTAGTGATGGGACATCCACGCTAATGCAGCTGCTTCCAGGCCACCACTGCTTTGTATGCAGCCAGCCCAAGGCATAAGCAGAGACTGGTTTTACCTGCCTGTGTAGGTATCTCTGCTGTGTCCAACAGATTGTGTAGAACTGCCAGTTCTGGCCACCTAAAAATAAATTATCAAATTACAGCAAAAAAAATAGTTGTACCATTACAGAATACGAGAACAGTGGAAAAAGAATGCTGCTGGAGAGGGAGAAGAACTTTTTCTTTTACACCAAACTATTTCCATGAAAATGCCAGAGCATACAAAACTGGGAATTGGCAGGAGCCTCCTCCACGCAGCTGTTCTCTGTTGGATGCTTAGAGGAAAGCGGCTTTGGAGCTGGATGAGTGGGGAGGCTGGAAAACCTATTGTGTGTGCTTATGATTTTGAACAGAACTTCTTCATTCTGAACTTCAAAATATGGTAGTTGGTATGTGGCAAATGGTAAGAATTCTAATAAATATACGTAACCAATTATGGAATATGCTATGAAGCAGTGGATCCAGAGAGAACAGCTTTGGTGTCTGTTACACTGTGTTCCTAGAACTTCACTTGGTGATTGATTTTAAAGAAAGTGAAAGATAAATACTTCCACACCCATTGGAAAAGCAGATATTTTCCTTTGAGCACAGAACATCTGTTGTAGTTAAACTTATATATGAAATACTTTTTTTCTGAGAAATCAGAGCTACTGGAGTTCCTACAAACGGTAAAGACTGAAAAGAGGACAAGAATCCTTATGAATTAAAGGTTCCCTTCTGTATAGAAAATAAAAGCTTCCTTTGTATCAAGATTTTAGCATAGCCTCCATGACTCACATAGATTAAAAAACAAACAAAAAAACCCTAACCAAAAAACTTCCTCACCTCATCCCCAAGAAGAACTCTAGAGCTGTTTTCTTTCCTCGTTTTAAATAAATGTGGTTTGTGATAGTATTCTGGAAATGTAGGTATGTCAAAAGCCCTGCTTTACACACTAGACAATGTGAACAGCTAAATATTTGTGTAAGTGACATTAGGTAGCATTAGTCTTTGTCTCCTGAAAAGGTCAGTCCAGATAATAGTATAAGAGCCACCTTCTTTAGCTCAAAAGTTGACTCATGGTTTTAGTTACTGATTCAGCTGAACAAGTTCTGCTTACAGCACATGAACAGCCCCATATAATCACACAAACTGCTCACGTGGTTCAGAGAACAATTATCTTTGGTCAATATGATGGTGCTTTTTTTTTACCTCCATAAAGAAGGTCAAGAGTCACAGAAGACAGTTTAATTTATATTTTAAAAGTGTTTGATACTCAACTGGTAGAAGCAATATTTTGGGACTGATTTACAGCACGAGATGCCTCCAAACCTGGGCTATAAGAAGTAGTATCTACTATCAGCCAGTGCTATCGTAAGAGACAAGTTTTGGGACTCAAAATGAATTTGATGAGAACTTAAAAAAAAAAAAAAAAGAAAAAAAGAAATTCAAGCTAATCAGTCTCGAAGGCTTTGCTACATTTTCTAGCTGTTGCGGTTAAATAAACAGGTGTAGTTACACATCAAAAAAATGTAGAGGAACAGAAAATACTATAAATATGCCTTATTTGACAACCAGCAGCAGCTTTAATACTTACAATGTTGGCTGCAACTAGGTGTTTTATACTAGCCTGACTTAATTCAGTGGAGTATGGATTTGCCCAAAGTAGATACTGATAAGTTTTTTTTAAAAAAAGGAAGTGTCCAAATTGTTTAGTGCTGCTACAACTTAATACCTAGTTCAATCTACAAATTTCCAGTTCATCTATGCATAATTTTCACCCTGTTATGGGTTAGTTAAAGCTTCCAAAATAGGCTAAGGGAAATGTAGAATGTTAATTTACAGTGTTACTAATGCAATGTTAGAAACAAGCTGTTATGATTTGAAAGAGCAGCAGAAGCAGTTATTGTTTTTATGTGAATGGAGATAAAGGTGACATGGTTGATGAAGTGAGCTGTTGGAAAAATATCATTATATTCCTCAGTAACTAAATTCCCTCTGTGCCCCAAAAATGGAAAGAAATCTCAGTAATGTTTTAAAATCTGAGCTTCTCTTTAAAAAGCACTTTTCATTCAAAAAATCCTTTGTTGGGAAAACTTAGTAATATTTTTTTCCCTGAAACCCATTTTCTTCTAAATATTATTGTGAAAAGCTGGGAAGTTTATGGCTCAGTTTCATTATTTCATATGGTTTGCATTTTCCCTGGCTAAAAACAAATTAAATTTTAAATGTATGTATGTGTGTGTGTGTGTATTTATAGTGAGAGAGAGAAAGGAGGGCAACCTTCAGCCTGGAAAAGGTGACAGAAGACTAAGAAATATTTTCCCATCACTAATTTAGCCGTTCCAAATTAGTTATAGATGGTCAACTAGTAAATTTCTGTTTCCAAACTGGCCTTTGCTTATGAAACACATGTTTACTTTGGCTGCAGGAGCTTTAAGCAGACATGGTATGAGAGGTGGACAGTGCCAAGTTAGTTGAAAGGGCTATTAAAATGTTTTAAAGTGGGCAAGGAAGAACAGTGCTACTTATTTATCTGACCTCAAAGTATTAAAATATGGAACTGCCTTCTGTGGTTGTAGAGAAAGTGTATTTTTTCCTAGCTGAGAATGTCAGAGACCATTGGCAGATGGCTATTGATTATTTGTGACTTACAAGAAACCATTATCTTCTATTATAAGTAGATCTGTTTGAACTTACCCTCTTCTATAGACCTACCTTGCTTACTTAGCAGTTCATGAAAGCAAAAGAGTAAAATTCCTGTTAAGACTGAGGGTCAGGAAAGTATTTAAATTATTAACAGTCTTTTGAGTTTAGCCTGGGAAGATACTGTTTTTTCTGAAGCTGGAATTCAGTCGTTTTTCTTCTGTTTGCCTGAGGACTGATGTCCACAAATTATGGCAGGTCAACTGGTCTGCAAACAGCATTTAATTTGTAATACTTAATTTATAAATTGGGGGGTTTTTCCATTGCATTTTGAGTTTCAACTTAGTTTTTTAAAAATTATGTGATGAAATACAGAAATACATGATTTCCACAAATCAGCTTATAAAAAGGAACAAGGCATATGTCTCTGTCTAAAACTGAGTAACACAGTTTGCTGCTTCTGTTTCTCCTTCCTTTGCGCATCTTTGCCACTGTTGCATACCTTCCACCTTTTGTTAGTCTTTTTTTCTTTTGCTTTTCCTAGTTTTGTTTAGATTTAATTTTTTTATTGTCATCAACATGCTAAAATCCACGTTTATTTTTCTCATTTCCTATACGTAATAATATTTCTATATGGTATCACATAATTATGTAATTATTTCATTGTCTCTTCACGTACATTAAGATTAAAATAGAAACAAGCCATATCTCTTGTAATCCATTTCACTACATAGAACTAAATGAAGATAGCACCTTGTTGGAATTGTTGGTTGAGCACTTTTATGTCATTGGTATAAATGAGACTTTTTTTTTTTTTTCATATATGTATCTTTACATAAATATAAATATGCTATGGGTTTAACTGTCAAAGGTTTATGTGTAATGGAGAAGAGATGTTATATTTTGATGAAAGCAAGAAGGATTAGCCCTCTTCCAGAGCTGGAAGAGCAATGTGGTTGTAAGAGATAATAACCAATATGAAATATTGCTTTCAGCTGGTTCATCATAACAATAAAGTTCCTCTGCATGACTTTTGAACAAGCTTATGTCCAATTTCTTATTTCAGTAGGACAAAGGAACTGCACAAAAGTATGCAGTGGACTGAGAACTCCACGGTCAAAAAGAATTTTTTGTTTATCACAGCACACCCTGGCCATCCTATCAAAGCAGCTTCAGCACCCTCCAGTAGCATTCCTATATGCATATTCAACATAAAAATTAGTCCTTATGTTCCTTTGCATCATGCTTTCTTGTAGTAAGAGACATGAACAAAGACCTGTTCATACAGAGGTCACCACAGGTGACAAACACGTCATGGTTTATCTTCCTGCCTCCAGACTAGAAATCTCTCATAAAGGAAAAAGTGTTTGTAAAGAACAAAAAGAATACATACGTGAGTGCTAACAGTATTCTTATGTTTCTTTTTAAAACTAAAGGTGTCTCTGAGTAATTCCCACAGATATAACATTATGGCTACCTGTAATAACTCAGGCTACAATTATGTATGTATTTCACTACAAGGGCTTTAAGTGTTCAGCCTAACATAGAAAATGTCATCTGCATGGGATAGGAGAGGCTGTATTTAGAAAATGTACCCCTTGACTGTCAGTGTACCAGATTTTTGACCTTTATTTTGCAGTAGCGCTTATTTTTGTGAGAATTACTGGTTGGATTTAGATGTAAGATGGCAAAAGCGGGCTCTCAGCTTACATTGTAGTAGTGTAATTTCACATTTGTTTCACAAAAAAAAAAAAAAATAATAAGGGAAAAAACAGAAGCCAAAGAAAGTAATATCTTCAGCATTTGTGGGATTTGCAAGTTACTTTCCATATTTCAAAAAGGTTCCAGCTCTTTTTCTTTGTAATATAATACTGCTTCCTAATATAATAACTTTCAAGATAATCTTTAGCCTAACAAATGATTGGATAAACCTAAAACTGTAACACTATGAGACATTTTTGCAAAGGTTAACCTTAATATCTCAAATGCCAAGAGGGGAACTTTATTCCAAATTTGACATCTGTCTCTTATTTTTAAGCAATGACTTTAAATAATTTCACGTTACACTTTATAAAGTGCATGTTTTTATACATCCTAAATTGTATCCCCTACACTTCTGCAAGATATGTGCTGCTTTCTTACTCGGAAACCTTTCCACCAAAGTGTCATAACCATTGGAATGGTTTATGTGTATTTCCGGGGGTAGGTACTTGGAGATTCACATTCATATTTATGAGTAATATGTGCTACCGTGGTCTGTTAATTCAAAGTAATTTGGATGCAGAAGCATAAGCCACCAGCGTGTGGACAAAGTCCAAAGCACAATGCTAACTGTCATCCTCTATTTCTGTGTTTTAACTCTGGGACACGCTATGTAATAAATTAGCTGGCATCAGAACAGCAGTGTGTGAATATGTGCTTAGTAGCCTGTGGTAAATGTGAAATTGTGTGAGTAATTATAGTCTTTATATTTATGGGCTAAGCCCCATTTCGTGGGCTGCTGCCACCAAAGGGTCATCTCATCTGCCAAAGCTCTGTCCTCTTCTCCCCCTCCTGTCCTCTCCTTATTCCCCTATGCCATGTGTGGTGATTGTCGGGTTCTTC
Source organism: Leptosomus discolor (assembly GCF_034619465.1). Classification (NCBI taxonomy): domain Eukaryota; kingdom Metazoa; phylum Chordata; class Aves; order Leptosomiformes; family Leptosomidae; genus Leptosomus; species Leptosomus discolor. Next base: position 73,197,021 of record NC_141392.1, on the reverse strand, counting down.
TGGGACCTGCTTTAGCTGAGATAGCTAAAGTTTAATCCACCTGATTTGCCGGTGTAGTTTTCTCCCATTTTAGAAAATTAAAGAACATTGCAGAGATATTTCATCAGCTTTGGTCTGAAGGAGTGAGCAGAGAAGGAAGAGATCCATAAATCTGTGTTTCGTAGCCCATATTTTTAATTCAGATTTTTGGCTCTGGCCATGAGCACTGTAGATAGTTACTACAGTTTAGCTGAGTGGTGTAATTTATTTTTTTAAACTTGCATCTTGCATGTGAATCAGAGCCATTTGTTTGCTTACATGGTTAGGAGTAAACTGAAGTTCTGAAAATGAGCTATGTTGCAATTTATGTTTTATAATTTAAAAGGTTAATTATATCAGCGCACTCCAGATATTTTAAATCCTTTTGGATTACTTAATAGTTTGGGGCATCTTGACTTAAAACGTGATGTTCTGCAGGAAATCAAACCAGTCTGGTTTCAGATCTATGATGGTCAATAATTTCAAACCGCTTCATACTGGAAAACAAGACTGGAGTGAAGTGTATGTTGGAGGAAGGCATCCAGTGCTTGGCCGGTCCAGCTCCTCTTTTCCCCTGTTCATCCATGACTACAGACAGCCACCACAGCAGCATCTGAACAAATCAGATAGCCAGTCCTGCTCTGGGATGTGGCCACCCTCCTGCCCATGCCCACAGATTGGTCAGAGCTAGTTGCAGGCAGCTGCAGGTGGACCACACTGGTGGGCTTTGCTGGATGCGGCAGTGCAGCAGCCAAGCGCCTAGACTGGACTCCTCATGTGTGTGGCTCGTGCCATGGCAGGAGAGTAGGACAAGCTGTGACCTTATCCTGCACTAGAGACTGCAGAAGTCTCAAACTTAGTAAATATTAAGGAGATCTGTTTCTTAGTTAAATCACGTCTCTAAACCTATAGTGAGAACCTATTAATCTAAATAGAATGTGAATGAAACCAGGAAACTTCCATTGAGACAAAAGCAACTGTACAGACTTCCATATAAAACTTGGATGCAAAAGAAAACATATGTACTATTTTCCATCATTCTGTGAACTCTAGGTTACATGTTGAAATGGTTGTGAAAAGTATAAGCAAAAGATTAGAATATAATAGGCATTTGGTTTGGTAAATAACAAATATAGTTGTACCCCTTGCTACCATTTGAGATATTCTGCATGTTTTTAAGATCTCTGTCTTATATAATTCAAATGAAAAAGTAGGCTCCATGAAGTTAAATTAATTATTCTGAATCCTTCAACTTTTCAGTGTTTTAGTTAATTTTTACTTCCTGCCTTTAAACTCATGACATTTGCTTTACTGCAAAATTGTTACTATTTTCCATGCCTGTCCTCAACAAAGATGGACTCTGCTGTAAACAGAATGTCAGGGGTTGGAAGGGACCTCAAAAGATCATCTAGTCCAACCCCCCTGCCAGAGCAGGACCACCTCGAGCAGGTCACACAGGAGCGTGTCCAGACGGGTTTTGAATGTCTCCAGAGGAAACTCCACAGCCTCTCTGGGCAGCCTGTTCCAGTGCTCTGTCACCCTCACAGTGAAACAGTTTTTCCTTATGTTAATGTGGACCCTCCTGTGCTCCAGCTTGCTCCCGTTGCCCCATGTCCTGTCATTGGCCACCACTGAGAAGAGCCCGGCTCCATCCTCCTGACACTCGCCCTTTATGTGTTTATAAACATTGATGAGGTCACCCCTTGGTCTCCTCCAAGCTAAAGAGACCCAGCTCCCTCAGCCTTTCATCATAAGGGAGATGTTCCACCCCCTTAATCACCTTTGGGGCTCTGCGCTGGACTCTTTCAAGCAGTTCCCTGTCCTTCTTGAACTGAGGGGCCCAGGACTGGACACACTGTTCCAGATGCGGTCTCACCCAAGGGAAATGGAATGAGGTCACCTTATGGAAATGTATGTCATATAATAAACATTATAGGAGGAGAGAGTAAAAATGGAGCATAAAAGTGACAGAAAATTGTCAGCTATTAGCAACAGTTGAGAGGAGTAGAAGGAAGCATGGGGCAGCAGGAAAATGTGCAAGAGGAAAAGGAGAGAGCAATGCAAAAGGAGGTGGAGTGGAAAGCTGGAAATGAGTTCCCATTGTTTAAAAAGGATAGCACGGCAGCTTTGCCTACCCAAGCAACAGGGTAAGGTCAACATCTGTCTATTCACTGCAACACGGACAACATGTTTAAGTCTGTATTTAAAACTGAATGTTGGCTGTAGATGATACTACAAAGAAACTGTGAAAATGCAGTGACGTACTTTGTCAAGGAAATGTCCCTACAGCCCAGTGTGCTAACTTACAATAGTCCTAAATGGATGCTTGGAGAAGAGGAGGAACATCTTTCCTAAGAGATGGAAAGGTCAAAAGGCTGTTCAATTTGGTTTTAATTTTATGTTTCTTGGAATTTCAGTCACAGTTTTTGAATACTTGGAGATGACAATACTTCTGTGTCTAAGTACCCCTATCATGCTGTCTCCTTTTTATTTCCTGATAAAAATTTAGTTTTTTAGTATGTCTTGATTTTGTTAGGAAAAAAATATTAAAGATAACTTTTAGATAGCAAATACTGTCTCCTCTGAACATTTTTCATGTCTCAGGTTTTGAAAATGGGGACACTTTTACTTTTTCTTCTAGGAAAAAAGAAGCTAACCAGCTTAACTTCAGCAAAGTATTGTGTCTTTGCTTTTCCACTTTTTGAAAGGAACCTGATACTTGGGTAACAGTAGTGCTAAAGTGCTAATAAGGATTTCGTAGTCTTATTTCAGTTACGTCAATTATACTTAGGCAACCTTGACCCAATGGATTGTTGTTTTATTCTGTTTCATGAAGTACGGTGTGATTCTTATGTACTGCTCATTTTGAGAACAGTTAGTCATCGCTTGCAGTATTCATCCAGACCCCAGTGTAAGAGCACCTGCCAAATGCTGTGTATTATATTTGCACACACATTTGCAGAGTGGCCTAACAGAGGATTACGATGTTCCTTAACGCCACCCATCTGGGTAGCTGCCCTAAAAATAACCAGATAATGCTACTTAAGGTAGTGCCCCAAGCACATTGACTGCAACCACTGACCACTGTGCCTCCTTGTAAACACCAAGCTATCATCTAAAATACAGATGGGTCGCGTTATGCTCATTTTGGTTCTGTCTGCTTTAGAGTTGATCACGGCATGCAGTTTTGCCCTCCATGGCCTGTTCTGTCGTTTAAAGAATCCAACGTGTACTGTCTTCTTCCTTTCACCTATTTGACACGTTATTGGGGAAGACAACCTCTATTATTCAAAGATCTATGTATTATTTGATGCTGGGATAGGGAGCTGTGAGCAGTGGCACTTGTGAAACATTACCCACCAAAATAACTACCTAATCGTATCCTGAGGCTTAAATGGATTCTGTCCTAATGGATGACTTAGTACAGGCCCAAAGCTTGTCTTTGCAGAAGGCAGGTGTTCTTAGTTAAAGATACAGATGTTTTCCCCAACATTATCATTATTCTCCTTTTTTTCTTTGAGTAAATTCCTGAGTAGAGTTCTTTGGGTTTGATATTTTTGATACTATTTTGTTCTGAACCAATAATCAGTGGTGGTAACTATGTTCCATGTAAGTATTAAGTGTTAGAGAAAGATAAATCCTGAGCTAACAGATATCCTTGTGTGTTTTAGCCAAATTCTTGCTCCTTAGTTTCATGTTCAGAAGTTATTTTCAATAGATTTATTTTTTTATTTCCAATAGATTTATTTTTTTTATCTGAATTATGTGCTATTTATCTTTTCCCATGTTTCACAAAAAATGTTTGGTGAGCGTATCTTGGAATCATTGTTAGGGTTGAGTTTTCTCCCAGACACCACTACCACAATATACGTGGCTGATTTTTCCATGAAAGACCTTAAGTGTGATTTCATATTTAGCGTTGACTGAACTCTGTTCACTGATTGATTTCTTTCTTTAATGTAAAGTGAAAGTTGATAGCATCACCATTGCTGGGCCATTGTGTCTGTGTGGTACCTGTGGTCATCCTGTTCAGAAACAGGAGTCACCTGTGACAGCGCTTCCTCTCTCTGGTGGGAGAGTGGAGGACCATATCATGGCTGATGTGAGCCAGCCATGCCATCCAGACTGCAGGGGAGCAGGTAATACTGCAAGTTGTAAGTACAAGGTACTACTGCAGTATTTGCAAGTTGAATTATTTTTATATCAGTTTTCTGTAAAAATTTTCCAGGCTATGATCAGTTTTTCAGTAACGCCACTTCTCATACCCTTGCAGTCAAGGCACGCAAAAAGTACTGTTTGAAAGGAATGTTTAAGATTATATTTTGTTGTTCAAGAGGAATAATATTTATAAAAGGTTGGTAAGTAACCTTTCCCTGAACTTTTTAGTGAATGAATATGATAGTGGATATATTCGAATTAAAATGGAATGTTTGAGAAGAGTAATTAAACTGTTGCAAGTTATGGGGAGGGTAAGGGAGTGAGTGCTTTCAGAGTATTAAAAGTTGAAGAAAAATCAGTGATAAGTCAGTGAGGAAAGCAATCCTATGATATTTAGGTATCTGAATTGGTTCAGTAAGCAACTAACCCTTTTCTCATCCTTCAAATAATTAACAACCAATTCCATCCTTAGTCTAATTTAAGTTTGGCAAAGTAAGACAAATTTATCAAACCTTTAATAATCTTCGTGCAGAATTATGAAATACACGTATGCTTTGAACTTGACCCAGAAATGACTTAATGCAAAAATAAATAGCTCTAATGCTGTTTCTTGGGAAATATTGAAAATGAAAATTCAGCACTTGGAACTACTGACATGATTGGTAATAAATAATACACAGTCCTGTGAGAAATTGCACGTGGGGCATTGATAAGTGATTTATAACTGAAAGATCAGGCTGAGTCCACTGGAAAATGGTCATAATGAGGAAAAGGCTGGTGATCTGCAACCTCCCATATGTTTGCAGAAAGTCACTGAGCTTGAAGAGAAGCTGAAAAGCAGTTCTGACACTGGAGGAGCCACAAATAAGATTTTTTGCTGTCAGAGTTACTCAGACTTCTTATATTCTGTTTAAGTTCAAGTTGTCCTTGGTGCAAGATTGCTTACCAGGTTAGGCAATCCAGAGCACAGTATTTACATGAGCTATAATGATAGTTTCATTGCTTTCAGTGAAGCAGCTACATGATTTTGACCTTGCTAATTCATTTATGCCACAAGGAATCTGCAGATCGATTGGCAGCCTTTTGAAATGTCATTGATTTGGTAATCTTAGGCAAAGCCTGTATTAGTAAATTGAGCTGTGCCAGGGTCCAGGCCCATGTCTGGCAGGCAAATTGTTGAACTCCCCTTGTCCTTTCTGTGGCCCAAAGCAGCTGCCATGCTCCTGGACAATCCTCAGGCACACTTCAGGAGTTAGGGACTTGCCCAGCCTAGCAAATGATCCCACTAGGCATTTGGATGGAGCCTTTTTTATTGTTTGGTTTGGTTTTTTTCATATTTTACTTGTGTGTGATCAGCCTGTGCCAGTTGTGCTGAGGGCCAGAAAGCAGCAGACAGTGGCCCTCTTTGGGGCCTGAGAGGTAGAGGGGGAACTACCAAAACACACCAAAATGTTCTGCAACTTGTAAAAAATACATTGACGCCAAATAGCAATGAAATGAAAAATGTTGTCGTGTAAAAAAATATGTCCAAAGCCAAATGACATTTGATAGAATGATATTAATTTGGTGATTCCTAAGTGCAGCTCCATATAAGGTAAATTTTATTGTGTCAATCCACAAATATATTAGAAAACATTATTTATTATGTCCTCAGATAATAGCTTGAAGTAAGTTGAGATAATAGGTCGAAGTTGTAGTGCACAGCAAGTAAGTCAACTCCTGGCAGAATAGAAAGATAAATAAAAATCTTAAGTTTTACAGCACTTATACACTTTGGAGATCCTTTAGGCTAACAATGGAAGATATGCTGAGTCTTTAAAAATTGCGTTCAGTAACTGACAATTATGGGAAAATAAAGCTCACTCAGCAACGGCTGTGTTTGGGAGAAACAATATTGTCTGGTACATTTCTCTCTCACTCCATCTTATATTATTAAGGATATTCTCCTATGATTTATACCACAAAGTAATTTAGGACACAATTATTATAATACATATTTTTCTTCCTGCAAGCTGCTTTTAAAAGACAGAATTATCAATTTTCATGGCAAGCCATGCTAAACTCTTTTACCAACCACAAAGTCTTAAGACTTTAATTCTAGGAAGGATATATACAAAAATGTATCATAGAGGAATTTCTGGCACATCCATTTCAAAGTGAAGGAAGAGTGTTCTGCTCTTTGTAACAGGCTGCTTAGGTCTTTTGCACAAATAAAAATTATGATGTTCCATTTAAAAATATGTTTGTCTGCTTTGTATGCAAAAATGTATTAAAAACTAAGTGCTTTTAAATTCTTAATGCTGTTGGAAGACAATACCAATTTAGGCATAAAGGAGGGACATTTTCTGTGGGGTATTTTCCAGCTTTCTCTGATTTTAATACTGCTCCTGTTGGTAAGGTGTGTGAGGATGAGCATGGGGGTAGGTCTCACAGTCAGTGCGCAGATCTTTGCAGGTGATGACTACCTGCAGCAGACCACCCAGATCCTCCACCTCACACTTGAGGAGTCCCCAAGAACATGGAATGTAGGAGTGAACAGATTGAACAGACCTCCTTAAAGAGATGGTGAGCCATTACAGAGCTTATGTTATCAATATAACTACGAGTGCGTGAAACAAAAGACTATTTATTACCTTTTCTGAAGCACAAATATTAGTATTGAGCCCTGATTCAGCGCAAGTAAGGTTAGGGACATGCCTAACTTTAGAAGTGCTGATCGCTTTCTAAACATGTCTTCAGTGTCTTTATTTTGTTATACAGAAGTGGAAACACAAAAAGTATTGAGCACATTGAGCATGATGAGCAATACTGAGTAATTCCAGTGTCAGGAGCTACAGGGCTAGACTGGGGAAAGGTGGTTTTTGATATGAGCAGATTTCAGGTGAAGTGTGGAGGGGAGTGGTTCAGGAAAAGCATAATTTTGGAAGGGTACTTGGATGACATAAGCTCCAGTGGGAGAGAATTTGACAGTAAAACCTCAGGGGAGGTGCAGACTTGACATTAGGAAACATTTCTTTACCAAGAAGGTAGTCCACTGGAACAGGCCTCCTAGAAAGGTGGTTGATGCCCCAAGCCTGTCAGTGTTTAAGAAGCGTTTGGACAGTGCCCTTAATAATGTGCTTCAACTTTTGGTCAGCTTTGAAGTGATCAAGCAGTTGGACTGGATGACTGTTGTAGGTCCCTTCCAGCTGAGCTATGCTATGCTATTCTGTTCTGTTCCGTTCTATTCTATTCTATTCTATTCCAAAAGGATTGTAAAGGAATTAGAAGTAGAGGGGGGAAAAGCAAGAGGTTTTGTGGCAGCATTGTGGGAAAAGGAGGTGGAGTTTGATTTGAAGTGGCAGTAGGTGGCATGGCCAGAGTTTAGGAGAGAGGAACTTTGGGAGGTAAAACATTGGCACTCTGGGATAGGGCAGATTAGGATTGGGAGGAACTGGGTCAAAAGAAGTAAAGCCAGGGGCTTTAGGAGAGAGGACTTTGGGGGAGGAAGACTGGAGACATGGGAGGTTCTATGGCAAAATGGACCCTGAGTCAAGATCAGCTTCAGCTGCCAGAGGCCATTTTCATCTCCCAGACATATTCATGGCTTTAAAATAGCTTTTCCCTGATTTTCACCTTTGTAAAGCCCTATGTTTTAAATTTCAGGGACCTGTTTTCTGAAAACAAATACCAAACATCTTCAAGATTCTGATTTTCCTTAAATTCCCCAGTTAACAAACAAACCCAGCATTCATATTCTGTGCTTGATTCTCTGCTTCCCCGCTCCGCCTATATAGAAATGCTGTGGAGCGTAATTGTGAGCTATAGCTGTGACAGCTTTTATGCTTTCTTTTTACAGACTCGTTTTGGGGCATGTTGATTTATGTGTGTCCTGGTGTGTAAGTTCCCACACCAGGCTAAGGTACATCTGAGAACATCTTATAACAAAAGCTATACTAGAACTAGGTCAAATGCATTTAAGTAAAAACACTAGAGATATTACACAATAAAAAATACAGTAATTTAAAATAATGTAATACTAAAAGACTAATAGTCTGCAAGGTGATTAGGTGTGAAGTACTCGTGTTAATACTGAGCAAACTATTGAGTTCTATTGAGTTATCACCATGCATTATTTAATTTCAGGTATGAAGGAAGGGTGTGGGCAAAGATAAGCCCATTCTTGCACTTTACAATATGAGCTGTAAGATAAGGCACGGAAGAAGTTGTGTTGGTGGCTTCCTACGCCAAATTTGGGCCCTCTTGTATTAGTGTATAACACAGTAGCGCTCTGATAAGATGATTTTTCACTTTATTGAGATGGATACTTTGAAAATGTTGCAGCTTAGTCTAACTGTGTCCATAGAGTGGTTAGGGTCATCTGGAGTCCACATTGAATATTAATTTTTGTCTCTTCAAAAGCCAGTTTTCAAATCTTAAACTTTTACATAAAATAAGGCCACCACCACAACTGGTTGCTGAGGAGCCTAAAGTTCAAAGTAGGATTATGGGGTAAAATGTATTCATTAAACATTAGTGGGTAGACTGTGCAAAATACCTGAAGTATTCCCCCCCCTGTGGCCTAAAAAGAGCCAAATCAGTCTAGAGGAAATCTTGGGAGGTAGGAAAAAAAGAAAAATTAAAAAAAAAATAATAAAAAAAAGACATTTGTATGCCAGATATCTGTTCGAATCTTGTTTATAGTAAAAAGACCGTTTTCAAAGCATCCTCAATTTTATAGCTGTGATCAGCTGCTTCCCAAAAAGATGGTCATTTTTGTAACCCTATTTTTCACTTTTTCATGTAGATACGTTTCCATTGTATTTAAACGGTAAGAGTAGAAGTCAAAACAGATGAAAGAAAATGAAGTATTTGGTTTCAATCTAATTTTTTAGCACTTTTGTGCAATTTACACTTTTTTGTTAAGCTCCAGCAGTTTTGCCTACTGCTATTTTAAGCGTTACAAGGCTGCTCTGAAATATTTTAAACAGAAGTCTTTTGAACACACGGGAAATATTCATTGTTAGTAATTTGTTAAACAATCAGACTAGTAAAAATGTAACATATGATTAATCTGGGAGACAAGTAGTATTTCTTTCAGTTGGCTTAATGAATAGGACAAAACCCTAGTTCAGAATGCATCCCGTTAGAAATGTGATTGAATTACAGCAGAAATAGTTTTCTGATTGTGTACATCACATGAAGGAATATTAAGAGCATTTGAAGGCACAGCCAAATCATTCTGCTGTTCAAGCACTGAATTTAACATGAGTGGAATACTTTGTGCTATTTTTGTATCTTTTCCCGAGACTTGAATGGAATGTCTTTTTCCGACTTGCAATAGTGTTTATTACGCAATTATTTAATGCTTGCTAGTATAATCATAAAATATAAGCAAAATCAGCATATTTTATGAAGCATCTTGTTTTATATAATAAACAATTTTCTTTTTAGAAAACATTATATTGGATTTTTTTTCTTTAAAAACACTATGGTTGGGGGAGAATTGTAATTGCTATGCATTTTAATCATCAATCTCATTCCTTTTCATTGTTCAGCTACAGGAATTTGTGTTTGTCCTACCTTTTAGTTGAATGAAAGCTGTCCCTCGATAGAGGGAGTGTCTGCTTGCCAGCTGTCACCGAAAGTCCCTGCTTGCTTAACTCAGAGGTGCTCCTCTTGCAGCAGGCATGATTCACAGGAGTGCTCAGCAGGCATTTCAGAAGAGTTAGAAGGAGGCAGCCCTCTTATTCAAAAACCCTTTTTTGGTGGCTTTTGGACTTTTTAACTTATTGAAAAGCTGAGCTGAATCATATGCTGGCTACTGACTGACGGGTCTGCCTTCTGATTCAGTTCCAGGAGAGAATAATTTTTTGTTTCCTAGCAGAAAATGGCTCTGTATGAGAGGTGGAAGGGGATTCTTACATGTTTAACCCCAGTGTTCTTATTTATCTGTGTTAAAGAGGAGCATGAAGTTTATTTGGCATGTCTGTCTAATGGAATGGGCTTTTTTGGAGAGTAGAAAAAAAAAAATTCTTTATGTTCTATAACCAATAAAAATTGCTTCTTTGGAGAAACAGTTATAGCATTTTCCCATGTTTGTTACTCTATTCATATTCTTGTAGCAAAACTCAGATTTCAGAAAGGGGAGAGAAGCTTCCTAGAAGGTCTTACAAATGCCTTCAGATCTGTTATCCATTTTTCTGCTTCTGTGAATGTATGGGTCAGATACAGTATCTGTGAATTTTTTCCATATTAAGGAATGATAGGTAAGTCCAAAGTATTAGTGTTTCTTGGAATCCAAGAGAATAATCTCAAGTCAAGATCTTTTCTTCCTTTCCATTACTGCTTCTGAATCTATTAATTCACGTGCTGGATTTGGACGATTTGAAAATTCCATCTTTTAAACACTGGTTTCATGCCTATGATAGTCCCATAACAGACTTTCAAAGATGGCTATGCTGTGCTTTATTGAATCTGTATTTTATCTCTTCTTTTCTTGTTTTTATCTCGTTGATAAATCTCTTATGCTGATACTTATATTCAGCATAAAAAGTTCTTTGATATTGAAGGAAGAAAACCTTGCTTTTGCAGTTTATTTGGTCGTGGTCATAGCCCTTGGGAGAAAGTAAAAAAGATTAGAAAATTAAGTATAAATCTTAAAGATGACAGTGCAGGGTCACTGCACATCATCATATCCTTTGGTTGAGGCAGATTCATCTTTTTTACAGTCACTGTTTCATTTTGACATTTCTCTGATGTAAGACTTGTAACTAGATCTTAGGAGTGCTTCTTAAACACCATTAGAGTTACATTATTGTGCTATTTCAAAATGCAGTATTAGAAAAGTTATATACTTCTATTAATTTATATAGACAACTCTAATTGCCATGTTTCCTGTACCTTAGTTTCAGAGATATTTGAAACCATTTTTCAAAATTCAGCACAAAATACTTCAGAATTTAGATATCAAAATTATAATTGGCTCCGTGGCCTTGGATTTTGTCTGCAATGACAGGGGAAATACTTTTTACTTCTGATTCTTTTCTGCATTGTGAGACTGGTTTGTCTACAGCTTTTGATCCTGCTACATGGAATGTATTCTTTGAGAGCTGCTTATTTGCCTGATATATTTCAGTTTAATATGAGTCTGGCCACTCTAAGGATGAGCAAGTTTGTGAGATGTTATTAACTTCATTCAAATTGCAAGTGAGTTAGGGCTCTAAACCTGAAATGAAAATCATTTGGCCAAAAATTTTAGTTTAGTGCCATAGAGAAGACTAAGTGGGAATACCAATGTTAGGGCATTGCTGCTCTGGAGGCAGCGATCCCATTCATTTCTATGGCATTTTTGACAATGACTTCAGGAGAGAAAAGCTTTTCACTGAACTGCAGAACTTCTTTACATTTAGAGGCGCAAGGCTGACACAAGGCACTTCTCTTTCACTTCACCTTCACGGATGATCATTCATTTTTTGCTGTACCTTTTATCATCCTTCAGGAACTGAGGGCTTGAAATGCAGAAGGGCAGAAAAGAATTCGGTCACACATATACAGAAACTACTTTATGGAAATAAAGAGCTGAGAAATTCTGAATTTTTGTGAGTTGAATGCACTTGTACTTGACCTTTCATCCATCACTGCTGGGTAGTTAACATGACTGGGATGAGGACAGGCTAAACCATCATTTCTTTGCAGTAGATCATCGCTTCTTCCCCTCTCCCTTCATATCTTCCTCGTCCCACTTTCCCATGCCTGTTTCTTAAAAATTTCCACCCTAGTTCTCTTCAAGATTTGTCATTTCTTGGTAGACTCTTTTGTTCCTCTCCAGAATACCAAGGTAGCTGAGAACTGAGAAGCTCATTGCTCTCAGCTGTGGCTGCTTCTTCACTGGCGGAAGGAATGGCAGGCAAGGTCCTCTTTGTGCTAAGGAGACTTGGAACTGGGTGTGTTGAGTTTCTAGGCAGGAATAATGAATTATGTAATCCTACTGGCATGGCAGCGCTACGTGGAAATAGAAAATGCATAGGAAAGATGGAATCTTTGGAGAATTTTACAGCCTAAATACATAATGCAAATTTCAGAAGTGCATGTTTTAGATTGTTGCTGAAATGTAAAAGCAGAGCACTTTAACACCAGGAGACAGCCTGTGCTGTTACATAAATTTCAAGGACCTATATTATAAAAAGTAAGGGTTTCTTATTAATATTATTTTAGGTGGTTATTGTTGTAATTGTTGTTGTTATTGTTGTTGTTGTTATTATTGTTATTATGTGCAAGTAAACCAACTTTTTGCTGTTCTTTACATTCATGGCAGTGGCCAAAACATTTTCCTGAAACTCTCTGCAAATAAAATTCTTTTCAAAAGGTAGAGAAATTGCTCATGATGCAGCCATCCGGTGTGGAAAATCCTGACTGACTGGTAGAAGTTTTGCAGCCCCTCAGTTTAAGAGGGGAAATGCCAACCCATGCTAGCTGTAGGTATGGTGCTTTACCTATAGATTCATTCTTTTCATGCATTTTCACAGCAAAGGAAATCCTTGAAGGACAAATATTTTTAATCCTGTTTACAAATCTTGTTCTGAATGTAAACCAGACCTGGGTTCTTATCTTAAATTACTTGTCATTGCAATGCCTGTAAGACTAGAAAAGACTTCCAAAATAAAATCATTGATACACGCTGACTTCATTGCAGTAAATCCTGCATACAGCAAAGTGTATTTTAGCAATCACAGCTTTTTAATAGACTTTTATTTATCTTAAATCATGTTGTCATGAACACTGTAGTTGCATATTTCTTTTCTCAATTCATACTCTACTTGACATTTAACCATACATTTTCTTTGCTGTTTTAATGTAAATATATTATTAGACCTTTTGATCAATGTGAAATCAGTGCCATAAAACAGCACACTCACACAGAGCCACTGTTCAATTCTAACTGAACATTGCTTCTTTACTCTGAATACCTAGTTACTAACCCTAGTATAATGAATTTAATGGCTGTTAGTTTTGTTTCCATTAGAGCTGTAGAGAGGTCAGACTCTGCTGCTCATTGTAGAATTCTGGGTATTGTCTGCATCGTGTTGGTCTGCTTTGGACAATGAACTTTGCATTCAAAGTGAAATTTTAATTTAATTTGTAGACACATTCATATATTGAATATATTTCTACTTGGAAAGGAGAAACGGGTAGTATTTCAGTTTTTACTTTGAATTTTCACTAGCCCAGAATGCCAATAAATATTATGAAAAGTAAGAATAAAAAAGCCAACAAGAAATAAAAACAGGAACTGTCAAAGTTCCTCACGATTTTGGCATCTCAGTGTTTGACCTCTTTCATTTAGAAAGGCATTTGATCATTATAATTTGCTTTTCAAAAATATTTAAATACAGATTTCAAAATATGTTGTATAAATGGGATTTGTGATTTACCTTTTTAATACTGAAAATTGAAAGATAGCTCAAGCAAAGGATGAAAGTGATAGACCGTAATCTGTGACAAACTGCATGAATTAGGAGACTGGTCATAAACTAGCATCTGAGGATTATAATTTCTAATTTGAATTTGTCTGTCAGGTAGTCACTGAAAACAAGTGTCATCTGGCAACAATAACTTTTCATTAATCCATGAGTCTTATTTCAAGTTATTATTGGAAGTCTTGACCTTACAATACGTACAGCCTGAGATGGAAGCATTTTCCTTTTGTTACTGCCAAAGTGTCTTACTGGGAGAGTTTCCGTTTTTCCATGGTTGCATTGCTGATGGGCCAGAGCTAATGCCAGAAGACAGTGGTGTTCCTGTTGCTGTGTCATAGAAGTCACGACCGATAGACACATGATGTTGCATAACTTTATAGGAATACATATGGGTTTATCCTCAGTCCTGATGACTTTGTAAGTTGCTGTAGGCTAGGGCAGACTACTTATAACTAAGCGTTAATGCACATAAGAACCTGTTCACATAGAAAGGGAAAATATCTTCCAGAAAATCATGTTCATGCAACAGCTTAGCTTTAAAGTGTAAGGATATAATTTTAACACTTACGTACAGCGAAGTTCAGAATTAGATACAAAATTGTATCTGTTCTTGCTTTTCTTCCGAGAAATTGCTGCAACTGAATATTACACACATCCTACATCTTGCTTCATTTGGGGATTAGTTTTCAACCTCAAATGTGGAATTTCATGCTTTTAGTTTATATTAGGTCCTTTATGTTGCCTAGTGTTAGGTATTTTTCAAGTTGCAGGGTTTTTTAAAAACAAATCAGACAAAGATTTTCTGTTTTCTGATTTTTATGTTTTTTAAAAGCTCATTGAGTTTTAATAGATGTTGATGTTACAAAACTTAAGAATTGTCTAGTGTCTTATAAATCTAGAAAAATGCTGTTTCTTGCAAGAAGTAAATCTAAATATGTGCCTAAATCATCATAATTTTGAGGTCCAAATCGTGTTATGTTACTGTGCTTGAAACTCACCTAAATAATGCAAGTGGCAAGGTTTAGGTTCTCAGTGAGTTTTGATCTAGGTTGGGGTGGAGGGTTTGGTTGGTTGGTTGGTTGGTTTTAATTTTTGTGTGCTGCAAAATCTTGAACTTTCCTAAGGACAATACATATTTAGAGTTTATGATCTGAAATTTAGCAACATTGCTTTGAGTCTTTAAAACAGTACAGTAAGGGCATATTTTTAATGTTAACTGGAGTTCAATGGTTCCATTTTGTTAGAGGTACATTTGTGGAATTTTATGAACAAATTTCCATCCTATGTACAATCTATTGCTTTAAGAATTCTTCCTGCAACCAAAACGAGTGGAAAGCCTTTCTGTAATTTATAAATCCACCTTTTAAATATTTAATTGCTTTCTCAGGAAACTAGAATGAAGTAAACGAGACATTCATCGTCATGTCTTCTGCAGATACGAGAAATCTTTATTCTTCTCCTTTCTCTATTACATTGCTTTTGCTTAAGAATTCATTATTTCTTTATTTTTTTAATTTTGCTTCCAGTTTGCTTCATTAATTAGACTTTGCATCATGCCATCATGTGATAGATCAGCCAGACTACCTCTAGAAGTTTTTTCACAAATGAATGTTCTTGACGTATGTCTTGGATTTGTCTTTCACCCATGCCATTGGCTGCATTTATTTTAACTTGGTGTGGTACTCTTAGGTAGGATTTACTGACGGCTTATTCCTTCATCATAGTTTATTTTCTTTAGACTGTTCAGAAAGGCAACAGAAGGCATGTTGAACCTATAAGGGGCACAGATGCCACATAATACCAATTATGTCACGTGAGTTACATGAGTATCTGTTGTATTCCACTGAGCACAAGTAGGGACACTGGTGTTAATCCTGTGGAATATCAGTCTTGATTAGTAAACTCAGATGCTATTAACATATAAACTGTATGTTCTTTTCTGTGTACATCTGTGTGACTTTCTCTGTGTTACCTCTGCTAGTACTTACCCATGGATGACTCATATCCTATTAGTTCCAAATGCCCTGTTCCAAATCAGAACGTGCCAAGACAAGCCTTGCAGTATAGCAGAAGTCGAGTAGATTAGGTTGTATTTTCAGCCTAGCTCATGCCCTTTTTGTACAGGCCAGATCTTCTAAGCAACTTCCAGACACCTCAGATTATTTGCTGCAGAATCCCACTTCCTCGCATTCCTTTCCTCAGCTTTCTCTTCATGTAAACATAACATAATTTTGGTGCCATTATACCAATCTTACTAGATTTTCACACGTGGTCTATATGGTAGTTCTTCTGTTAAACAAAGTAACTACTATTATAATTTTATTCATTCAGTTTCGATTTCGGTACTGGTATAAGTGAAACATGAGAGCCAAAAATCTGCTTTTAATCCAAAAGACTGATCATTTTTCTGTTGCCAAAATTCTCATTGGAATAAACTGATGTCCACAGTCTTAACTCAACTTTAGGTATTTGTTTCAAGTAGATGGTATTTCATTCAAATATTTAAATATTTTTCAGTAGACTAACTTGAATAGCTATTTGATCTTTCTTAGAAATTACATTGTGTATAATTTCAAGAATATGTGTCTTCTGGAACTCCTGTTAGAAAACAAAGAGAAGAAAATCTATATAAAATTATTAAAATAATTATGTCTTTGTGCTGTGTTTTATTCAGTAAATCATTTCAGACTAAATTTTATAGTTGGTCTGAAAAAATTATATTTACAACTGCTTACTTTTATTTTTTCTTAAGAACAAAAATTAGTTCTTGAGCTGTTTGGCAGTATCCTGATCCCAAAGTTAACATTTATTTCTAACATCTCAGAAAGCTGTGAAACAGATGTCATATTGATTTGCTAAACTTTTGAATCATGATACATATATTCTTGGGTTTGTGTACTCTTTTTTTCAGTGGAGAGAAAATTTTATTTTTACATGAAAGTTAAAATGGCATCTTAATAAAGAAGGGATTCTTTAATGTTCTGTTCTGTTCTGTGGGTGTTTCTTCAACAGTGGAAAAACTTGTGGTCTCTAAAAAGCTCTGGCTGCAATTTTGTTCTCCACTTCCCTGTACTTAACTGACACTTCTTTCATCTGTATACTTGAAGACTACAATCCCATTCATCCTTCAGATATGGTCCTCCCTTATCTGTGTTCTTAGTTCCTTCACATACAGCCATCTTTCTTCAAACAAGCACCAAGCTATAATAGCATAATAAATCTACCTTGCAAAAATATTTTAGGTCCTTAGACACTCCTAGATCATAAAATGATTTAGCCTGATCCCAGGCTTTAGCCTGGCCTAAGCAACTTTTTAAGGCTTTGTGCCACATAACAATGCAAACTAATTATGAAAAGATAAACAGAGCTGGGGGAGGACAGTGTTGTGTTTAGGAATGAAAGAATGTACAACAGGTATCTGCAACACATACCTGAAATTAGCAAAATAAAAGCAATACACTCTTAGCTTGGTGTGAGCATTACTTTTCAGCATTTTCAATTGCAAAATGATAGCAATTACGTGTAAGTAAGTTTGTTAAGGGGGAATGATAGTGCAAAATGTTTCTGACTGTCTGCTTTGCGTAAAAAAACCCCTCCCTTCTTGAAAAGTGTAGTACTAATATGGGAAACTCTTCATCCATTAAAAAATATCTTGCCCTGCTGTTAATGAGCCAGAGTTTGTTTCATTATCGCAGCTGTTGCTGCTGCTTTTGAAAAGAAAAAGAAAGAAAAAAAAGAAAACCCAATATATTTAAAGCTCATTAGAAAAAGCTTCATAATGAATGCTACTCTGAATGTCAGGTGACATATTACCACTGTGAAATGAGGATGTTGTTACAGCTCTGGATCGGGAAGGCATGCCTACCAACTGGCCTTCCTTCACGTTATGCGGATTAGTTATCTCTGGACCTTAGTCCCATGGGCATAAAATGGCTCCTACTCTACCCAGCATGGCACTTAGCTAATGAAAATATTGGGCTGGAACTTGTAAGTAGGATAAGCCTTTAACAGAGGAACAGGCAAATGTACAGAAACTGGAAGAGCAAGCTTGTCATCTTAGGAGAAGGATCTCTGCATCTCTTGATCAGGCTGCTGAGCATCTTCTAACCACAGCAACAAGTTCCAGCCTGAGGGTGCCAGTGCCTGTTACCAGACAGATTTCCATAGAGCCCTCGGCATGTTCAGAAAATGAATGTGTTAACATTTGTAAGAAACCTCAATATTTCAGTGACACTATCATAGAAATACACAGACAGATAAGCAGGAGGAAACAAAAGCACTTGGAGCTTGAAACTGAATTTGTCAATAGTGAAGAGATTTAAAGCTAAGGCTTCTTTCTTGTTCCCTTAATTAAGTTACCACATGATATTAAAGTTTTGTAAAACTAATTAAAAAAATATAGATAGAAAGACAGTTAGAAATGAGATAGTAATGGCATATATAGTTCACCCTTATTTTTCTATATATTTCTATCAAAAATATGGAAACTGTATTTTGTTCTGTGTGTATATGAAATGTGAAGATGTCAACACTTGCAGAGATTTTCTGCTCTTCTGGAAAGTGTATAGCTTTGCTTCAAAAATTAACCATAAAACCATACTCACTTAGCATGTTACAACTTCAACATTAGTTCTGGCACAGTTTCACATGGGCTGTGTTCTAAAATAATTTATCTATGCAAGATATGCTTATTCAATAGATACTATAGCTAATTACAAATAGAGACCCAACAGTCAAGACTGACTCTCTAAATAGATTTGTATGTCTGTTTTGGATAAGATTGCCCCTAACATAATATCCTTATGTCTTCAACATGACACTGTAGCTTCATGTGAAGGAACAGAGGAAGTTCACACTAAAATCGGTCATTACCTCTTCAATCATTACCATGTTCACATGATATATTTTTTTTATTTGTGTATAGACGTCAAGATAACGTTTAGTGTGGGTAAACAGTCAAGTTTATTTATTTATGTTTATTGATCTCTGAAAGTGCGCTCTTCCTGCACACTGATTTTTCAGGGAGCCACTGCCTGCTATTCTGCCCTGCTTTGCAGTGTTTTCTTTATCATCGTATGTACATGTCACATTTCTACACAATTTTGGCTTCAGGTCACAGTTTCACTATTATACCGATCCTTCTCTTGGCACCTTTTGAGATTGGCAAAGCGATCCTGGATGGCACTATTTGAGGTGTGGTCTCCTATCTTCAAATGTTTAGCTTGACTCTTTAAGAAAACACATACGGAGTCTACGTGAACACAAAAGGGTAGCTTGTGTGGGTGTCACAGGGTAAACTGAAGACCTTTGGGAAATTTCAAAGGAGTTTTACAAGTTCAGATATAATTCAATTCCTAAAAAGCTTCATTAGAATTGGTAACTGGATGGAAGAAAGAGATCTGGTTTACTGCCTTTTATGTAAGCTCATTTGCAAACAAGCTCTAGGACATCCACGTCGGGGAGAGACCATCAAGCATCAGCTAAAATTCAGAGTCAGTCTATGCAACAGAAACCCACAGGGTCATCACATGCCCTTGTTTTGATTATAGAAGCAAAATTCTGCCATATGTATGGGGCAGCGTGGGGATAAGCATGTAAGGGATACATGGCCACAGTACTCTGAGTGTGAAGAAAGCTTTCTTGCATGAAAAAAATACTTCAGACTAGTTGGAGCTAATAGTGATATGCCTACAGCTGCTGTATAGCTCTGACTGCATAGTATTAGTGCCTCTCAGGACAGTGCAAGCAATATCTCTGATAAAGACAGAAATTGAGTTAACAGATTTTATTTTATTTTATGACCAGATGGAAATAGTTTGTAGAACAGTACAGCTAAACTAATTAATTTTAAGATATACGTATCCCTGTGAATAATGTAATTGATATTCCTGAGTTTGTTGGACTTTTTTCGTTAAGACACAGCACAGAAAAATCAAGAGATGTCTTAATTTTATCTGTACTTTTGGTTTTGCAGAAGGCTTATTGTGAATTTTGAATAAACCACTTAAACTTTTCATTTTTCAATTTCCCTTCTAAAAATCAAGATACTGTATGTTTTCTTCAAAGGACTTTTCAAGGACACATGAAAGAAAAGGGGATATATCAAGTGTAACATATTCTTTATACCTTTTTAATTAGCTACCTCCTTTTTCTTGGTTGAGGAAATGTAAGGTTGGGAATTGAAGAGTAACAATATTCATTTGTATCATGCATTTATTTTACAATTCCAACATTTTTGTCATTAAGTGCTTGTTTCAGCACGTGCTACCTAAGATCTATACTACAAGAAGATGCATTTATAAGAGAAATGTCTATTTCATCCATAGCTATTTGGGACTGCTACAATTATGACTGGCATATGGCAAAATGACAAAGTGAGATTTGAAGTCCTAGGGGAAGAAATAAAATCTGATTGTTCACAGTTATTGACTCTGCTTACACTGAGCTGATTTAAACTGGGCATGCTACAAAACCAGCTAGCAGCTATGTTGTAGGCTTTATAAATTCAATTTTTTGATTAAATTCTTAAAGCTGTCTTTCAAATTTAAATAAGGACATCAAAAATTAAGTAGATTTATCTCATGATGAATCTTAAGCCTTCTATTTCATATGAAATTGCAAAAAGATAGTTGCTGAAACAAATCCAAGTTATAATAATTATTTTAGTTATGATATATATTGTCTCACTAATGATTTAATTTAACAATGCATCTATACCAAAAAAGCTCAAGAAGAAAAAAACAAGTGAAAAAAAGCTCTTTAATAAAATGTTCATGTGCCTGATCTGTCCAAATGAGAAAAAAAAATTATAAAGAAATAGTGCGTTCAAGGCTAATCTATGTTGTTCAAATCACTCTTTCTGTGTTTCTTTCTAAAAAAAAAAATAATCCAAAAGCATAAAACCAACAACCAAATGTTTGATATGATTAGATTAACACACCCCATTAAAAAAAAAAAAAAAAAATCGCTTTGGATTCAGATTTTTGGTTCTGTTACTGTCATCAGAATTGACAAATCTGTTATTTCCCTCTGATAAACTGTATAAATATACTAAGGTACACTGGAAAAAAACAGCTTGGGAGATTGCTTTTTGGGTTTTTTAAGTTTAAAATAAAATTTTTCCAGGGCATTTCAGCCCATTTCCAAATTACAGTTAGGAATTTAGCTCCTCGAGTCTTCTTTCAAGTGAACATAAAAGTAGCAGGATTCTCCCAGCACACCAAGCATAGCCTCTTCTTTTTAGGCGCTGTATCATATAATCTATTTCATAAAACTCACTTTAAGACTCTTCAGGTTTCTAGCCTTCAGTAGCCCTTCTGGAAGGCTGTCCCACAACCTCACTTTTCTGATGTTTAAGGAAGTTTCCAGCCTAAATCTGTTCATGACAAATTTACAGCTTGTTGCTTTTGCACTTTTTTAAGATTAAATTGTCCTTCTGTCTTGCAGGGGCAGTCTGATCATAAGATGTATTTAACTATTCGCATGATTGTTGCTTTTGCAGTGTTTGTTTGGAAGGCAGGCTGTCTGTGTTTTGAAAGACTCTTGCAGAATATGGACAGCCAGATATTTAGTCAGATGAAATCTCACTGCTGTTTTGTACATTTGTATTAACTCTTTGCTCTTTCAATTGAATTTACCTTGTGTAGTATGTCTGAAGAAGTTACTTGTGTTTCACAGAGTCCTGGGTCATACCAAAAATGTGTGTTTTCCTCCTGTCTGATTTCTGGCTGATGAGCTACCATAATGAAAATTTGTAGTAGTCCTTGGAGATATTTTTCTCATCAAAGTTAGAAGTTTAAAGTTAGGCGCCTAAGTAAGTCTTCCAAACATCCTTTATGAATGACTATAGAAAGGAAGAAGAGTCCCCATTCATCCCATTTAGACATGTGTCTAAACTAGATCATATGAAATTACCATCAGACTTGTTCATATCTTTCTAGTTATTATACAAGGAGACTCAACAGCTGTGAAGATACAAAGTTTTTAGATGGATTATCTGAGCTGAATCCCATCTTAACTGCAGGACACTGTACTTTGTACTACTACATTCCATCCCACGTTTACTGTTCCAGTCAATTTTTCCCTTCACATGGTATTCTTCCCCCTCATGCTGGCAGTGCTTCTCATTTTTTTCCAGACTTCCTGCATTCATTCCTATTTTAGAAATCATGAAGTAAAATAGTAAACAAAATGAATGCCAAGGCTAATCCAGGAGGAGCACTACTGGAGTAATCTATTTTCTGCCCAGAGGTTCCCCTTTCAGCACAGTTCATTGGCAATTCCTCTGTAAGAGTCACTTTAGTCAGCACCTTCATAGTCTCTTTCTAATCTTCCTTTTTTCCAGTTTACCTAGTAATCTTCATTGTGATACCTTACCAAATGTTCTGCTGAAGCTCAGATAAAATCTAATCTCTCTGTGCAGTTCTTTTGTCTGGAAAATCGGGTATCCTATCAAACGAAAAAATCAGGCTAGTCTGACATGACCTACCTTTACTAAAGCCATGTTACATTTTATTCTATTGTTGATTTACCTTCAAGCCATTAATTATTCTTTCCTTTCAGATTTTATCCTAAGATTAACATAGAGCCTGAGGTGTGAAAGGATAAAGAGTTTTGACTCACTTTTTATTCTCTGGTGTTTGCACAAATCCTGTTATGATTTGAGCATATTTTATAGCTCTATTCAGGTAACACCTGCATTAAAAATCTTCTCTATTGGATCTGGTATTATATGGCCATTTTTCAGAGTTCGGAGATGAAAGTGGGCTTGTGAGTAGACTCAAGTGCATTAAGGTGTTTAAGCTTTGCTTGTGCCTTGACTATGATTGTGGGCATATACTTATCTTACCACAGTGTCTTCACTGAAGACTTCCATTTAATTTGAGGATCGATCACATGATGATTTCTACTATGGTATTACTACTTCTTCCCTAGAGCTACTCTTCCTGCCCCTCCCCCCCGCCCCAAGATAAAGAAGTTGTTGGCATATCCTTAAGCATCTTTTTTTCAAGGAGTAATTAATTTTGCCATTTTGGCAAATTTTTTATTCCCAGTCATTTCAGGCTCTCTGCTTTTTCAAATATTGTTATTTGTCCATTTGGATCTGAAGACATTATATAAAAGCATTTCCCTGTCCTTGAGATGCAAGTTCCAAGTAATATATGAATATTTAATACAAAGAAATTCAGGTGTCCTTCGTCAATGTGTTGGTCTTTTATAGCAATTTTTTGTCTGAGAGGATTAGTATTTTCGAATATAACTCAAGGGAGCCCTTGAAAAGATGCTTTAAAATATGTCCTCTCTGCTGAGTAGTTTATTTTACAGGTGAAATTAATATCTATGCATGTTTAATAGTAAAATTAAGCTTATATTACTTGCACACTTTCAAGAGAGTTTCTGGTTAATCAAAGCTTGTTTTCAGTGACTGTATCATTGCTTAAGTAGAAAGAAAAAGGCTTTGATATGAGTGACCAAACAACTTTTACAAAACACTTTGACTAAGATATAAACAGACTATTTTAAGTCATTAAGAGGTAGCAGACTAAAGACATTTTGCAAAGAAAATGTAAGAAAATAATGCAGTGGCATTACATTGCTCAGTAACAGTTACAGAATTATTGTGCAATAAGTTCACCAGAAGGATGTAGAATGGAAAAAAGACCAAATGCCTGTAGACACGTGCCCCACACAGTGGATATGGCTCTCCCATGACAGTATGGGGCCTTTCGCTTTAGTGCTTTGAGAGGCCAACATGTTGGGCCATTTGCTTTAGAAGAAAGGAGAAATACAATTGATTAATGCCATTTTGGACAGCAGCTGCTTTGTTTGCTCCTTCATTTGTTTCTCTGGACTAATTGGACCGTGATCCTAGCAGCCGAGTTCAATAAACAAGGGAGTACAGTTACAAAGAATATCACAACTGAGTATTTTCTTACAAAATCAAAACACCTCACCATCAATGGCACTTGGCTGCATATTTTTTTCTTCTGTATTAAGTGGAGAGAAAGAGGATTATTTAGCTCAGAAAAAGAGGATTATTTAGTTAGTTTGTTCAAATGTTTAGTCAATGAGGTTTTGGAAAGTTGCTAATGAAGTACAGAGGCCAGTATTCTCTTTTGCAGATGTGAAAGGAGGCTGTTATGTTCCCCAGTGGGAATACTCGGCGATATTTGCTGTAAGCAAAAGGCTTTGCATGACAATCAGAGGCCACTGGGAGACCCTTTTTCAAAAATCTCCGTATTAATAGTTTCTTAATCCAGGTTATGCAGTGAAGCAGAAACACCTGTTGTTACTCACTGTAGTATCCTGATTTTTGGGATTGGGGTATTTTTTTGTTCAGTTTAGCCTATTCTAAAATGAAATACAGATTAATGGCAGAATTTGCAATAAAGAGCATAGTTGCAAAGTTTTATGAGAAAAATTAATGCAAGTAGAAGGAGTAAGCCCACACAACTTTGCTTAGCGTAAATACTAGTTTAAAGATTTCTTTCACCTCCATGCCCTCTGACACTGCCTGTATTCCACCTAAGATGTCTCATTTTCCCCATATTATGGGTATTTGCAGGAGACAGTCAAGATTTGGGATGTGAATTTTCTGCATAGTCAGCATTCATCTTTCATGAAAGAGAGGAGGAAGAGGATGGAAAAGGAGATAATTCATATTCAGACAGCCTTATGCCTCTAGTCATTTGGTATTCGTTAATCCAGTTCATTCTTGCCTAACCATTGTTTGCTATCTCCTGATTTAGAGATGTTCATGTTTAATTGGCCCAGCTGAACAAATCTCATCCTTCCAGCCAGACTGGGTTTCGTGTGACTGAGCACTGGACACTGACAATTAGGCATCTGTTGTCTAGATGTCTTTTTTTAAGCACAGCAAAGAAACGGGCATTTGTAGCGTGTGACTCACATGATCTATTTTAGACATCTGTGTACACTGGGATGGGAGGAGCAGCATGCTAGAGACACGCGTTTGTCCCCACCAACTATAAAAGAAGCCTTGCCATCCTGCACAAATTTAGGGATTGTCAGCCTTAGGTGGGGTGATTCCCATCCTTAAGGACTGTTCTTGTACTAGGCTAGATTTTTACCAAAGCAGTGATTCATGAGGAAGTCCTCTCCTCCTCTTGCAAAGCTGGGAAATTTCCAAGTCCCCGAGAGAAACTTCTCCCTCTTTGCTCACCCCACAATTACAGTGTAGCTGTACATTATGTAGCTGGGACTGTATGTGCATCTCAGGGGAGAGCTCTTGTTTAGGACCAGTCCTCCCAGAAGTGACCCGCCAGTGCTGTCATTAACTGCTTTGGGAGCTTCTGACTTTTATTCATGACCCTGGGATGAAGGCAGTGAAAACCTGCCTTGGAAGACCTAGGGGGCAGACAGGAGTTCCTGGCGCTGCTCTTTGTGACCTCATGTAGTTTCAGGACTTTGCCAATGTTCTGCTTGCCCCTGCAAATGTTTTTGGAGCAAAGGGAAACAGACTATAGTAATCGATGTGGAAACTCAAAGTAATGCTTTCACAGAAACAGTGTTTGCAGTAGGTAGAAAACATTGTAGATGTTCTCAAACTGGTGTAACTGTGGATAACTGTAAAAGGGTGCATTCAGAAACATCCTTAGTGTCCAAGAATGACTGTCTTCAAACACTTCAGTTTGAGTTGAACCTCAGTGTCTGTGCTTTTCAGTTCAATGATGGACTGAAGCTGGCTTAAGGCTCCTATTGCCTGATCCAGAACACCACATGACATAAAGCACTGGTGTAGGGTAAAATCACTTTGCTGGTAAGATTTCTTTCCAGAAATATCATCAGGTTAATTTTGTCCCAGCAGGCTTTCTTTGAGGCCTCCACCACTCAGACTTTATAAAGGATCAGGTATTTGATCTGCATTTAGGGTAAAACCAGCACAAAGTCATAATATCAGCATAAAATGCTTATTATATGTGTGCTTTAGGAATGTGATGGTTATGTGATTATGTCCACACCTGACCTGGTGCAAACTGGGTGATCTGCTAGAGCACAGATCTGATATAAATGTCTGTGGAGCTTAGGTTTTATCTTGTTACACTTCTGTAAATTACCTGGCTATTTTAAGGAGAATAAAGAGAGATAAAGAAATGACAAAGCACCTGGTGAAGGTGTTAAGATGACGAAGGTGCTTGTATTGCAACTGCGCTAATATTCCCTTACCTAGAGAAAAGTGAAAAAGGAAGGAAGGGAGAACGGGAGAGAGGGAAAGAAAAAAGCACATTTTGCTAAGACAACACTGTTGATGCTTGATTTATTCATTTTTAGTTCTAGATTTCCTAGTAGAAATAAAAGACAAAATAAAGAAGTGGAGATACTGAGCCTTTAGTACCCCTTTGTGGTTCAAACAATATACCAATTTTTTCTGGTGAAGATTTCATTAATTAAAAAAAACAGTAATATTTTCAATATCTTAGCTTTTCCTCTACATGACAAAGCACACTAGGGCTTTAGTTTTGAAAGCTAAAATATAGCAAGCTGTTAATGGAATTCTATATTTGTGCTCCCAAGAGATGCAGTGTTGAGAGTAACCACAATCCATGGTAAGAATCCTCTTTCCTATTAAACCTGACCTGGACAGGACTAGCTTTTATGCCACATTCAAATTGTCCAGCGAAAAGAATCTCTGTGGGAGACATCACACATTCTTCTTGCCTCCCTGCCTCTGACCAGCCTAGCAGAGCCACTGTGTCTTAGTCATTAGCAGGGGAGAGAAGGAAACCAATACTTCCCAGTTCTGGAAAAAAAAAAAAAAAAGTTTAAGAGAAAAATACTTACTAAATCCCACAAAATAATAATGAAAGGTCTGTTTGATCGCCAACAACTTACTCCTGACCTCATGAACTGGAAAATATTTTCTGTTCTCCTTGGTTAAGTCTTGTCAGTGAATTGTTTCAGGATTTCTTGGGATGGAGTAAGTAATGTAATGTAAAAGCTGACTTCTTTAGGGTTTTTTAATACTTTTTATTTCTTTATTCAGTACACTTTAGTTTGGTAATTATTTAGCCTGAGCAGACACAATTAGCTGCCAGTAGAACATTAGCAGTGATCTTTCTGTGATGTACTCTCTACAGAGTTAGTACCTGGATTAAACTCTTGTTCTAAATCGCCACCTGGACCTGCCTCAGTCTCTGCACTAATAAATTAAGAAAACTGGCTTGGAAAAGTTAGGCAATATAAACAGCTCCCCTCCTAAAAAAAAATACTTTATTTGCATACATTTTTATAATAAATAGATACTTTAAGGTACATTTATTTTTACGTTTACATAGTTTGAAGCTATTGAAATTGCTTTATAAGTCCAAAGCAGAGATTTGCTAAATATAAACCTTCTTGCTAAATATAAACCTGGAGTGAATTCTTATGGTCAAATGTATAAAGTTCTTTGAAATTGGATGTATAGTGTTGTTACTATACTACTTTTTAATGACATTAAAAACAAAAGAAAGAATACTGGTGAGATCTAAGTCTGTATGGGATCTGACACTGTGTGCAGTGCCAGCTACTTTATAACTGCTGTCAAACTTTAGGAAGAAGGGATCAACTTCTTTCTAAAAAGAGAAAAATTAGAAGTCTCAGAAAAGGATAGGAGAGGAAAAAGGACAAGAAGTTATGTGTGCAGTTTAAGTATGCTGAAAAAATTGTTTAAATCATTTTCCATTTGAAAACAGATAAGGGTCTACTAAATATTGATACAGATGGTAACTGATTTTCTGAAAAAAATAAAACCAAAAAATGATACATGATCATGTGCTATTTTTGGAGAATTATAAGTGTCAAAGAAATCTGTCAGGAAGCCAGATAACTACTTTAATTGGAATTATCACACTGGTAACTTACATCAGTCTTAGAAAGTCACTTGAACTGTCTTGCTGGTAAATACAAAAACACTGTGAAATATGTCCAGTCACTGGGGATATGGCATGCATCCACCTTCCAGCCTGAAAGCCAATATGTGGCATTAATGTGTATTTCAGAAGGAGACTAACTTCCAAATGGCCGGAGGATACTGGCCAGCTGCCTGCTTAGAGAGCAAGTGAAACCAAAACCCAGGGGGAGAACGCCACTGCTGAAATCCTTTAAGTCTCCTGTGCCTTTGCACCAACTATTTGCCTTATAGAGCTTTGAGCAAAACCAAACAGGAAGGATCTTAGACCTGTTGCGCTGCCAAATATTTCGTGGTCTCTGGGAGCTCGAGAGTTGAACTACGGGACCTGTGTGGTATGTGAGAGGGCTGGAAAGGATTGTTTCAAGTAGAGAGTTAGTGACAGCGCTGCTGGATCTCAGTACCCTGTGTAGGTGCCAGACGGCCTCTTCTTTGGAGTTTAAATGGGCAAGTGAAGTGATCCAACAGCTAATAAGTTTATCCAGTAAGGTCAGGTGAAGTACAGTGACCTCTCTGCTTACCACAAGGAGGGAAAAACACTCTGTGGCATTTATAAAATCAGTTACCTTTCTTTCATTCAAATATACCCTTCAGTCTTTAAAAGCTCGCTGTTCTACCATACTGGTGTACCAATTTTGTGATGGAGCTGTACTAGTTGCAAACTGTATTCACAGTATCATCCCTCTGAGAAAAGGATGCATTAGAAAAAGATGTGTTGCAAGGCTGTCCCACCCAGAGGTGGCTGTCATTGTATGAATGGCCTTTCTTTGGATGAGGGTTGCTAACAGTGCTGGCCTGGAGCCCTCTCACCTCAAGCTGCCACTGTATCAGATCCATAAGCAAACATGAGAGCTCCAGTAAGTATCAGTGATCCAAAGAAAAAGAGAACTCAAGTGGCTTCTCATAGAAACTTTAAGCTCACATGACCACACTGAATCCCTGGGAACGTGTGAGCTTAGATGAAAAGGTAAATACAAAATGAAGGGCTACCATGCCATTTGTGGGAGCTGAAACACTGCAGTCACTGGTTTACAAGAGCCATATACTCTTTTCACATGCTGTGAAGTAAAACTCAGCACTTCAAACTGGTTATGAAGGCAACCCTGTAAGAAAAAGTTCAACACAGTGTTTCACAGCATCACATTATCTCAACAGCAGGCCTTCAAGTCACAAAATAATGGGAAAGAGATAGAAGGGTGTAGTTTGTGGACAGAGTCCAAGAAGTAGTGGCTTGCGTTCACTTTGGGTTCCTTAAAATCTCATTTCAGGACCTTCCTTATTTCTAAACAGCCGTGTGGGCAGTGTAGTGGTGATCTACCCTGAGCAGAGATATGATGCAGCCATGCATGCAGAGATGAGGGACGAGCTTCTGAAGATCTCTGTCACAGAGAGCAGGCCCGTCAGGGTGTGACCTTCTCCACATATGTATCTGTCTTCTGTACTGCCCCAGTCAGAAGGCTGTGCTTGCACCCCAGCAGCCCTTACGTTGCCAGATCCTGTAACAGTTTTCCTTTTGTCAGCCTGTACTTTGGAAGCAGGAAAATACTTTGGGTCTAAGCATTAGAAGTCCTCCTAAAGGTGGCTAGGGGCACTAAGGCTTTCTCTGATACTGTTTTGTTTGACAGACTTTGACTTAAATACAGCTACAGGGCATGTTGTGAAATACTGTCTTTTAGGCATTCTTTTTGCTTGCTCCTTGCACCCAGGTCTTTGCTTCTTGCAACAATTATGATGATTAGATCCCTGGGATGATTAGTGCCTTTCTCCCATGTGATCATAAAGTGTTTGGAGTGAATGTAATATGAGCTGATTTGCTACTACAATACCAATTAGATCAGCTCCAGAAAAACCTATCATGAATTCTGCTTTCTACTGCTCCCTGACCAGAAGCCCTGCTCACTCAAGAGGCAGCTCTTTTCCCTTCTCCCTCTCCTTCCCAGGCTTGGCCCTATGGCTTCCTCTGCTCTTCCTCCCTCTTTTCTGAAACTCATTGTTTTTAGATTGAAAGCAGACTCCAAAAACAGCACAAACTGGTTTCTTCTGTTTGCAACAGCCCTTCCTGTGCATACTGTGCATATGGAGTGACTTGCTAACAGTTTGGATCAGGCACCATTCGCCAGAGAGAGTGGAAAGGAATAAGATGATGTGCATGCACATCAATCCCTTCATCCCACCAGAGTGTAAAAGCACCAGAGGACGCTTTCTTCAAATATTTTTGGTTCACTTAAAAATGACAAACCAGATAAAAGTTTTACTTCTAATTTGTCAAAAATCAGATGGATAATGTTTCTTTAAGAATTTGGACATAACCATGGTCAACAGTGGCATGATTAGTTTAACAAAACTACATTCTTTTCCCTTAGAGTCACTGAACTACTGACTCCATAAGGGTTGGTTTTGACACTTCACAGAATCACAGAATCACAGACTGGTAGGGATCAGAAGGGACCTCTGGAGATCATCTAGTCCAACCCCCCTGCCAAAGCAGGTTCACCTACAGCAGGTCGCACAGGACCACATCCAGAGTGTTTGAATATCTCCAGAGAAGGAGCCTTCACAACCTCCCTGGACAGCCTGTTCTAGGGCTCTGTCACCCTTAACGTAAAGTTTTTCCTCATGTTGAGGCGGACCTTCCTGTGCTCCAGTTTGTGCCCATTGCCCCTTTTCCTGTCACTGGGCACCACTGTGAAGAGCCAGGCCCCATCCTCTTGACACTCGCCGTTTAGGTATTTATAAGCATTGATAAGATCCTCTCTCAGTCTTCTCTTCCTCAGACTAAAGAGCCCCAGGTCTCTCAGCCTTTTTTCATAGGAGAGGTGCTCCAGTCCCCTAATCATCTTCGTAGCCTTCTGCCAGACTCTCTCCAGTAGTTCCCTGGACTTAGCCACTAAATACATTACTCATACAAAGTTTTATCTGCTGAGCATGAAAAGCTAGAATTATTTACAACTTCCTTTCTAATTCTATTTGTTGGGTCAGGCCATCAGCTGGACATAAAGCTTCATAATACAGGTATGAGGATTTTAACAAATCTGTGGTCATTAAAGATGTCCCAGTCTGCTACACTGTGTGAAACATTTGGGGTTTGAATCATATCATTTCAGTATCCCACAGTATTAGATGCCATTTGATTGCTTGAAAGTATATGTTACTTCAAGCCTATTTTTTTGTGTGAACTATGTGGACACTTCTGAATGATTTTTGCTGTATGTCAGGATTTCCAAGGGAAATGCTACTAGAAGACATGAGAGGCTATATAAAATATTATCAAGATTTAATTTGTGGGTATGTATGTGACAGTCAGTTAAGCAGATTATCTTGGTTTGAAAAGACAGGTGTCTGTGGAGGAAGGCAGGAGCCTCCCTTGAAATGGAAAGTGCAACCCCCTTCCCTCCAAATTATTATAATTTTGAAATTAACGGGCCTTCAGGCAAAGATATGGGGAATAGGAATAACAGTTCTTTACTAATATATATATATATAACACAAGGCAGGGAAAAACAAACAACCCACTGGTTTACACTGACAGAGTCAGGAATACAACCTGACACTCTGTTAGGGTGGCAGTAGCAGTCCGATAAGATGCTGGCTGCAGTCCTCCTGAAGAGATGGATGTAGTTCTGTGGAAGCAGCAATCAGGTAAAAGAGTCTGGTCTTCCTCCGAAGGTCCAGTGGTAGGTAGGTAGCTCTTGTCCTCTGGAACTCCAGTGGGGGGAAAAGCTCCTCTGGGAATCCAGTGGAAGAAAGGCTGCTAGGGTGTTCAAAATCTCCGTTTTTATTTGGCATGGACTGCTTGGCTCCTTCCCCCCCCTCCCCGGGCGGAGCATCTCACAATGGGATGGGGAGTCGTGAGGCAGTTCCTTGATGGGCCATTAACAGGAGATGGCCCAGGAGCGAGTTATCGATGGGTCAGGCGATAAGGCATTGTTGTGCCCAGTAACAGGAGATAGTCCAGAGGGGGGAGGCAAGGAGCACCGCCCCACCTGGTCTCAACAGCTCCTGAAGATGGTAATAGAATATTTTTTTTTTCCTTTTGGCACATTTTACACTGTAACCCAGAACACAGATGAATAATCTTTTCTGTATAGCAACAATTATATCTGCATAGCAGATAGGTACATCTGTATAGCAAAGAGCTCTTGGCCACCTAGTTCCAGCAAACAAAATTTTCTGCATTACATATAAACCTGTGACTTAGTGCCTATAGACTAATTTTTATGGAAATGGAACGTATCCTGATGCATCATATTTTTGTAAATGTGGATTTGGATTAAATTATTATGGTTTGGCAAAGGGAGGCTGCAGGTTAGAATCTATAATGAACTTCAGGAGGGAAAGGAAATTAAAATGAAAAAGCTGTGTTTTAAACTAAAACAGAAGACCATCAGTAGTCTGAACAATTAAGAAAGATGAAAAATTCTACATGAAAAGACATTGCACTAATGGTAACGGAAGACTAGTCCTGACTTTAGAAGTCCCCCTGGAGCAGGGCACCACTAGCAACAGGACAGCGGTCGTGATGAGAATCCCTTGGGATCGCACTATGTAGTGGGTAGCAATGTGTTCTGGCCAAATCTGTGCCCAGTGTAATGACACAGAAGGATTTTTATCATTCCTAAATTTTAAACAGTGTTAACGGTGCCGGCATACATTGTCACTTGGTCAGTCCTTAAAAGTGGCTGAGTAGTTTGAGTTCCCAGTTAGGACTTAGCAGTAAAGTCACTTCTCATCCAGGTCTAGGTTTTCCAGACATCTGATTTGGGGGGCTTTTCCTTTTGAGCCTTGCCTAGGCTTAGTTCCTGCTGGAGGACAAGAGAATGTGTTTTTTCGAAGTAATTCAGTTCAATGCGTAAGTGGGTTTGACTTTGATAATTTCTATGGCTTTTTCTTAATCTTCTTTTAGAGAAGGTGTGACTCACAACTGAATCTGTGTCTTTGTGCTGTGGAGGAGGAGTGTGAGTCAATTTTTAAAAACCTGTCTGAACAGAAATAATCTTTATTAGACAAAGACGGTCAGGCTATTAGTTTTTTTCATCCTATAGTCAGTAACAGAAGACTTTTAAACTCTGCGTGTAAAAACATGCAGGTGTCCAAATGAAGCATATCCTCATTTTTTTCTGCTGTTTCATGTCTCCTTGTTACACATTTCATCGCAAGTTGAAGGGCTTTGCTTCAGTGACGTATCCCCAGCCATTCCAGGTAATCTGACTAAATTCTTTTGCATCCTGCTGAATGATGAAACGCTCTTAGTAGCCGGGAGAGTCTCAGTAAGAGCATTCACTCCTCTGTGAAACTTGCTCCCTCTGGTGTTTCAGCAGAGCCAGTGCTTGGTGAAATTTGAATCCAGGTTTATGACTTAATTACGTCACAGTAATGAGGATTTTTTTCTTTACAAGACCTGTAAGGTTATTTAAAAACTTATTGTATCTTACTGTAAAATAAAATTTTGTTCAGTCAGGGTTTTCGTAGAGACAGTCAGGGGTCATTGCAGTGAATACAAAAGCAATACATGTACCTTCTCATATTACTCTGAATGCCATCTTCCCTATAAATAATCCTTCCATTTTATTATATTATTCCATTATATTCCCAAGTTTTATGCTTATGGAATTAAAGAAAAATAATTTGTCAGTCTCATTTTGGAACCTTCATGTAGAAACTTAGCTTGTTGTTTGGGTTTTGGTTTTTGTTTGTAATGTAAAACTACTTGTATCTGTCAAGCTAGAAAAAAAATGGCATGTACACATGCTTCTAATTTAAATTGTTCCCAGAATATTTCTAGAAAACCTATTTTGGGAACATAAACTGTCCTTAATACTGAACTGGAATTATATTTAAGAATACCAAATTGTGGTGAGAAGGCAACTTTCTGTATCCATCTGACATGAGGTGTTTCAAGGATTTAATCCTACTCCTGGTGAAACTGATATTACAAATCCCTTTTACTCCTTGAAGGGTCAGGACCAACCTATCATGGACAGGTCATGTGAATAGCAATGGAGACGACAGAAAATGGTTGAAAAAGCAGGAGGTTGACAGGTTCCTGGTAAAGGCAAATTAAAAGATAATGACAGAGATATTACAAGCTCCATTGCGCCTATCCGAAATATTTATCTTCTGTCGGTTTTAGTGGATTATTACGTACTTTACAATACATTGCTCTCTCACTGAGGTTGGGAAGGTGTCATTACTAAAAACATTATTAGTGAACAACCAAGTTGAAATTTCTCTTGAACAAACAGTTTCTGTAAAAACAAACTCCTGCTTCAATTGGTCAGTATAAGACATGTGATGGTCCTTCGGTTCTCACCTACTACACAAGAACTTGATATTTCATCTTATGGCATTATTTGGGGAGGAAAAAATCTCTCCCTTAACATGGCAGAAAACTGAATAATCCTGTTTTCTTTTCTGCTTTTTTATTATTATTATTGTTTGGAGTTCTGTAGTTCTCCTGCCTTAGAATTTGGATCCATGCTTACAACTCAGATAAGGTCAACTGACTAACATATGAGACACATTGCATAGAAGAACTTTGTAGTAAATGAAATGTTTCTTGCATGCCTAAGATTGTAAGTCACTCAGACAAGCTTCTTACTGCACTGTGGGGAAATACTTTCACCTGTTTGGTTTAGTTCTCTGTGCTTAATAATCCAGAATGCTTTCCCCAGTCTTGGACTCCTGCAGGCATCTCTGTATCCATTTTGTTTGGCTCACGTAAAGGACATTTTAAAGAAGCTGAAGAGGAAGAGTTTAAAATTCCCAGATGAGCACTGTGAAAGGTGTTTTTAGATTGGCATTTTACATGGGGCATGTTCCTGCGCTTGCAAATGGCATAAAAAGTTACTGCCTGGCAGGTGAGATGGAGTGACTGGTTGTATATGTGCACATTAAACCTGTCCCCACGGTGAAATGAAACGTTTGCCTAAACGAGGAGAAAAGGAAGCAGGTGTGCAGGTACACGTTCTCAGCTGCCAGATGGCAGCCACTTAGGTTTGATTGTTTGATCACTTGCAATCATCTGCAACACAGAAATTGAAATGAGAGCAGGAGTGGGAGCAAAATGAGCTTGTGTCTTTTGAGTGTATAAAATTTCAGTAACATGCTCAGTCTGTCTTCTGTCATATTTAGGAGGATAAAATCCTTGAAGACCTGTATCCCATTGAAGCCAGTGAGAATTTTGTCATGGGAACATGACCAAATCGTTGAGAGGCACGCTTCTATCAATCCATAAAATATCTCTTAGTAGTACACAGTCAGTTGTGTTCAAATACCAACAGATACAAACATATCAAAGTGTATATAGCTAGAAAGAATCAGTTAAGTTATTTAGACAGTCTGTGGCACGATACCTTTTTTTTCTATATAGCACTCCCACTCTTTGGGCAAAAAATATTTATGCAAGAATGCAACCATAGATCCAGGAAAAACCAAGAAAGACTTTTATTAACACAATGATTGTGTTGAGCTAATCATGAAAGAGCACGAGTTTAAATAAATATTCCAAGAAAATTTGTATTATAGCCGTTCTACTATATGTTTCCATTCATAACAGCATGTGCTGCTGTTCCTTGTATTTTCTAACAATGCATTTCTGTAAATGAATGATTATATTCTATAAATGCAGTCACATTAATGATTTCATGAACAGCAGCCAGCTGTACTATAATCACACACTGGGCATTCGTCTTTGGCATCTGAATAGCTACCACATCAAGGCCCCTCGCAGCTGAATAATTTTTCCAGTCATATCGCAGCTTACCTAAATATTGAGTATTGTTCTAGTCCTGCCTGTACCAAATCCATCCACAGCAGGCTATTCTTGTGTGGATTTCTGTTCTCACTTACGAGGGTATATTTCATTCTTCTAGATGATTGCATTTTTTTCCACTTGACTATCTTGTAATTGCTAACTGTTTTATATGCTCCTCATTTTTACTTTCTAGTATAGGTTTTATTGTACACTTAGTCAATAGTAAAATAGTATGCTAGCCAGCAGTAAAATTATGTTACCACGGTTTGAATGCCTGCGAAAGGCGGGTTTAAGTTGTAACAGCTGGATGCAGGCATTGTGTGTCCATCCTCACTTTGCCATCTTATATTCAGTTATATTAATACAGAAAACATACTACTGGCAAAACCTCCTACATCTTTGATTTATTAGAGACCTTATTTCTTGTAGGCAACGAGCAAAGGGAATAAACACTAATAGCATTACATTGGATTCCCTGGCTTATCCTGGGATACTGACATAAACAGTAGGCCAAAAGTTCCGAATTTTCAGAGAAAACCAGTATGACCTTTTACTATCACAGAGACTTTGGCTGTCTAACCATGGGAAGCATATGAAGGCAAAAAGAGAAATCCAAAGACAATTGTATAGATTTTTTAATACTTTGTCATTATAAGACAATGTACAAGCGTATGCCCACATTTCACAAAAAATGCAGTTCTGTAAGCAATAATGTCAGAGATTGCGTATTATCAAGTAAATACTATGATTGCAACTTATACATGCAACTTTGGCAATTAGGTAATTTATACTTCTAAAACACCACAGAATTTCATAGAGTCATAGAATGGTTTGGGTTGGAAGGGACCTTTAATGGTCATCCTGTTACTCTTTTTGGTTTTCTAATGCATTTACAGCATTCCAAAATGCTTATCTTATCTACTGGTCTGACTCTGTTAGTACTAAGCTGTCCATCTCATGGCAGGATGTTCTTGAATGGATTTCATATGTTCTTCCACAGGTGCGCTTCTGTGCCTTCCATTACATTAGCTCTTTGTTGCCTACAGAGACTTGGAATTTCCTGCAGCTGAACTCCTGTATGACAATTGTCTCTATGTATAACTAAAGATATTTTTGTCTCCAAGTTTGTCCTACATCATTTTTGGTGTTACTGTTTCTTTAAGTACAGTTACTGATTTATTCTATCCACTAGCCCATAAATTTGTACTTACAATGGCATTTTTTTGCATAGAAGTATATTTATCTCTCTGTACAAAAACATCTTACACTCACATGTGTAATGTGCACGCATAGATTTTGGTTTATAGTGGCCTTTACCAATGAATACAGATAGGGGCAAATTCCTGAAAGACCTGCATATAAGTATATCTGCTGTAGTGTTCTCAGACAGAGTTATGCCTTTGATACTCAAATGGTTTCTGATGCCTGACAATTTCCATTTAAAAAGGAAAAAGAAAACCTTATTTCTACTTCTGTTTCTTTTTGGCTTATCTTGAGTCCTTATACAGCTGGGAAATTCCTTTTAAAAAGCAACTGTGACAGAGCTACTATTGCTAATATAATTTAAGATTGGTTCTGATAGGAGCATTTTAATGATAAAAATAGAGAACTCTACTTTGTGTCCTATATCACTATAAATAGTCTGAGACCAGCATTAATTATAGATACATTTTCCATATTCAGTTCATATCTTCTAGCAGAAAGAAGGTAATAAAAGAAACCCTATATAATACATTATATTAACACAAGAATCTGACATTAATGTTCAGATATCAGTGAAAAATAAGTGAACAAGGATTAAAATGTTGTCTCATTGTTGCAGAATGCATAGAGCTAGATGCAAACATGCTGTGTATGTCATTGGCTTTGGCACAAACGGTAATTTAAAGCCTAAAGCTGAAACAGGACTCCTTACATGTCTGTTTTCTTGGGACTTGATAACCAGCCCTGCAGTCTGGAAAACAAAAGAGCTGTTTGTGTGTCTGGTTTCTTCATGACTATTCAGGGAAGAGTTTTGTTGCTCTGTGGAAGCTGCCTCTACAAACATTTTAAATGTACCACACTCACAAATATGAATTGTTCATGCAGGCTTTACTTTCATAAATACTCCGTCCTGTTTGGCTTAGCCCCATGTAAGTGGGATTTGAGTGGCAGGACTTTTCTTCCTTGCAGCCTAGTGAGAGTTCAAGTGGTAACCAGGCTCTTGCCTTCTGTTTTTTCTCATCAAGTAAGTGTTTAATTGAGGGTGTAGCAGGAGGGGAAGAGAATTGGAGCAGGGCTGGTGGTGG
The DNA here is from genome assembly GCF_034619465.1 of Leptosomus discolor. Taxonomy (NCBI): domain Eukaryota; kingdom Metazoa; phylum Chordata; class Aves; order Leptosomiformes; family Leptosomidae; genus Leptosomus; species Leptosomus discolor. The sequence goes on along the minus strand of NC_141392.1, from coordinate 73,159,437 downwards.
TGGAGTGGAGGTTCACAGAAACCCTCCTGCTTCACAGCCCGCCCACCCACCCAGGAGAATAGTGGTGTTCTTGTTTTAGTCAAACTCCTGAAATGCAGAAATGAAACTACGTTTAGGAAGGAGACATTGCTTTATTCGATAGTGCGCAGAAACAAATACTTGAGGAAAGTTCCCAAATCGAGTGCAAAGCTAAACAGAAAACTGAGCATGTTTATGTATCAGAATTTGCATGTCTCACTTACGTGCCACACACATCATTATTTGTCATACTCAACTCCACCTTTCTACCTTATTTGCATATTGCTAGCATTGCAAAACTGTTCTCCACATCCATGGGGGTCTCAGGTGGTCGTCGGTGGCCGTTTGAGTAAGCACCCCCTACTTATTCTGAGACAAAGTTCACTTCAGGGCGCAGCTGGAGTTGTTACTCGTGCAGAAACGCTTTGCCAGCCTTCAGACATCCTTGGCTGCTCAGGTAGCTCAAGTCCTTGAAGCTGTTCTCTCAAGATAAAAAGCATTCTGTGCATCCTCCACTGCAAGTCCTGGTGGTTATTTTGGTTTTTACACACAGTTTCACTCTTGATCCCATGCACAGTTTATAAAGCTAAAAAGTACAAAAGAATTACTAGAAAATATTTACATAGGGCACCTGTCCAAACACTGTCAATGGGAGGGTGCCCAGGAGTCCCCACTGCTGTTAACGAATGGTGTGGGTACCCAGCCACCCTCTGCCAGGCTGCCAGCCACTGCACAGCAGGGCAGGGGCTCAGCCGCATCCTCTGGCCTCTGCTGTTATCCCTGCAGTTTGGGGCGCTGCAATATTGGCATTGGCCCTGGCTTCTGCTGAGGATGTAAGGCAGAGGCTCCTGCTCATCAGCACAAGGCAAGGCAGAAATGAGGCCCGACCGAGCTTTACAGCACTGTCACTGTGTAGAGGAGAGTCCTGAGGTCAACCAGCTGCTGTTTGCTCATCAGGGGACACCATGCAGTTCTTGGTAGTTTGACAGCTCTGAATATAGATATTTTCAAAATAAGCACCTTATTCCACATCCTTTGTAATTGGGGTTTTTGATGTAAGCAGGTTTTGATTGTTGGCTAGCAAGGGAGAGAATCATTTCCAGAAGTAAAATGGATGTATTGTATACTGTTGTAGTTGTTGAACCACAAGCAGATTAGTTACAGGGGAATGAAAAAAATGTTTTTTCAAATGCTATGCTCAATAAATTTGACTTCAACAGACCTGAGAGATTGAGCCCTGTAAAGTTTGCATCAATAGAAACAGCAACAGCATTTTGGCAATGCTGTAAGAGATGTTCTGTTGTCATGTAAGTATTTTTATCAAATATATAAATTGTCTTAAATTTCCAGTATTTCATGCTAGTATTTGCAGACATCCATACAAAAATGGCCTCAGAAATCCAAGAGTTCTGACTTGATAGAGCCTGTAGATGACCTGAAATGGCAAAGTGGTCTGTTCAAATATATACTGTCTGTCCAGAGTATGTTACCATCTGCTTGCTGCAAGAGGTCACCACCTGCCAGAGCACACCAGGACGTGTATTCAAATGTATCTTCAAAACTGAAGTTTGAACTCCACTCTCCTAATTGTAAATGTAGCTGCTTTAACATGCAAGTTTCTTTAAGCCCGTAAGCTAGATTGGTATCAACTTGAATTGCCCATGCTAGCATCTCTGCAACTCCTTCATAGAAACAGAATCTGACAAAAAGTTTATATTTTTTACAATAAAATGGCAGTGGAACTGGACATGGGAGTAAATGATCTTGCATTAACAGTTACTTAATTTCTGATCAGTATGAGAAAAAAGGAGAAATCAAGCGTAGCAGGTATCATAGAATAATAGAATGTATTGGGTTGGAAGGGACCTCTCTAACGAGGTCAGGTTGCTCAGAGCCCCATCAAGCCTGACCTTGAATGTCTCCAGGGATGGGGCTTCCACTACCCCTCTGGGCAACCTGTTCCAGTGATCCACCACCCTCTTATTAAAAGAACTTTTTCCTACTGTCCAACCTAAATCTATGCTTTTCTAGCTTAAAACCATTACCCCTCGTCCAATCACCACAAACGCTTGTGAACAGTTCTTCCCCTGCCTTCTTATAGGCCCCTTTCAGGTATTGGAAGATATCCTTAGACATTCACGTAGCATGTAAGAGAGCCCGTGTTCACGTCATTCCTTTTCTGCTAGATTTAGGTTATAATTTTAGACTAACTGAGACTTCCAAAGGATGAGCTTGAAATACAGAGCGAGAGACTAATTCCAGGTTTGATGATTAGGACATCCACACGCAGAGAGGTATTGTAAAGTTTGAGTCCCTGTCGCCATGTGAAGTGGAGAGTGTCAGATAAGTGAGATTAAAGCACAAAAACAAAATCACGTCAGCACCAGGACTCAGCATACTGGAACCGTGTTCCAGCAAGGCAGAAACAGTACTTCTGCCTGGCTTGCAAAATGGACTTGTGCGTAGTAAGCGAGTGCCAGTCCACGTGCACGTGTATTTCTCCCTTCTTCCTTTTTCTTTTTTTAAGGGCTTCTGTTTAATCCTGGTGCAGAACAGGGGAAAATCTGGAATCCCAGAGAAGTTTGTGAGCTAAAAATAATTGGGTTTTGCACAATTCTGCTTACAGAAACCCTTTTTTCCTCCTCATGCTCAATGCAGGAATTAATCCGGGCTAGCCACTGTTCATTTGGGTTCTATTTTACATGAAATGATATTTACAAGTTTAGTTTTCTCTGTTTGCCCTTGTTTGGGTAATGTTAAAACAGAAGAAATTGGGAGAGAAAAGAATGCAGAATCACAAATAGACCACTCACAAGATTTTTCTTCAAAACTTTTAGATAGATTTCCCTGGGCTCTAAACTACAAAATTCTTGTAGACTGACTGACTAGCAACGACCTTTCCAACAGCGCTTTATGTATAATTTTAAATAATTTCTTCTTTCCCATTCTTCATAAGAGAGTGATGAACTCAACACACAGGCTATGCACAAAATTAGTTAATTTAGTTTTGTTATTTTTTTAATATTCTAATGGAGAGTGTACATCATGTTAAATTTCTAGAAAGCAGCTTTTTTTTCTTTGTTCTTAAGCTGATAGCACTCAATAGAATGAACAGGTCTTTGTGCTCAAAAAAGCAGCATTAGAAATTGCATGTTCCTCTCAGCCTTCCTATGGCAAGTTAGCTGGTACAAATGGGAGAGGGGTGGTCTGCAATGAAAGTAGCATGAAGTCAGCAGCCTGTGTCTCTTTTGTTTCAATGAAATTGTCAGACCTCTAGTTTGTGTATTGTTCAGATTGGCAAAAACTGTGTTATTAATAAGCAAGAAGTCAAAAGCTGTGCAGGTGTTCCTTGCTGAATTCATTCCTTTTACTGCCCACGAGGAAGTTTTGTTTCTGACGTGAGCATAGGCATCATTATCCACAGCTGAGGTAAGTATTGAACGCTACCATCACTCATTGAAGCAATGGGTGGACATGGGGGTGCATATTCATCTGTAGTACAGAATTGTAGTACTTTAAGGAACTATAGCAGATATCTTGCATTTAGCCCACTACTACCAAAGGGGTGGGTTAGGTGTTCACTTTCTAACAGGTAATCTTGTACCCTCTTTTTAAAGACCTGCACTTACAAAGATCATACAACACCCAGGCAGCTTTTCAAGTGTGTCAGTACCCTTAAAATTAGAAACTTTCTTACCATTTCTAATCTAGGGTTGCAGAAGTGTAAGCTCACTGCTTCTTGACTCATTGATCTTGGTCTTGGGACACATTATTCTTTTTTCTTTTTTTCTCCCAAGCAGGAGCTTTCTACATGTTTGAAGACTGCTATTATTTCTCTCTTAGATTTATCTTTAAGCTGTAAAATCACACGGTCTTTTGCATTAAGCCGCCTCCCACACACACCCCCCCCCCCCCCCCCCGACCTCTGATGGTTGCTGTTTGCGGATCGTTGCCATTTGGGGTCATTTCCGTGGAACTGCTCGTTTCGGTTCTGTTCTGTCTTTTAAAAGTTTTATCTTAAAAGTGCAGGGCATTTCCTAAGGCCCTTCTGCCTTCATGGAGGCCAATAAACAGAGAAAAGGAAAAAAAATAAGGGAGAGAAAAAAAAAGAAAAAAAAAAAAACAAACAAACAAACCAAAAAACCGAACAGCCCAGGAAATGGCAGGGACCTGCCCTCCCGGCACCCCTGTTTTGGTGGTTCTCGACAGCAGAGAAGCAGCGATGCTTCGGGGTGGCGGCGCCGCTCCCCGCCCGAGGGCACCGTCCTCCGCGCCGCCCCGCCGGGGCCGGGGCCGGGGCCGGGGCCGGGGCCGGGGCCGGGGCCGGGGCTTGGGCTTGGGCTTGGGCCTGGGGAGGCCAGGGCCGGGCTCCGCGCTCCGGCGGGGCTGCCGGGCGGCGGGTGCCCTGCTCGCTAGGTGGCACCACCCGCCCGCGGTACCGGGGAACCAGCGCCCGGAGGGAGGCGGTGGAGCGCGGGACGAGGCCGGCTCGCTTCCCAGCGCCGTAGGGCCGCGCTGGGGGGGGGGGGGGGGGGGCAAACAAACACGCGTACATGTAGGTTTTGTTTGCTCTCCCTGTGCTGGCTCCTTGGAGGTAAAAGAATGCCTTTATGCTCCGCCTCACTGCGGAGTCCAAATGGAACCTACCTCTCTTCTCCTCGGTTAAAGTCTTTGGGTCTTACCCTGACGGCCCTTCTTGGTACATCTGCCTGTTAATATTTCTTTGATACAAGGGGACTGGAAATACTCTTCTACAGTCTCATCCAGGAAATGGTTTATGGAGCTCTATCGGACAGAACCATCAAAAGTGCTCGTTGTGTAAGTGACTTGAGAGCTCTATTAACAGGATAGCTAGTGTGAGATGCCAGGCACGACGAGTGAGACTTTCATTGTGTGTAATATGACAAATAAGCTTAAGAGAAGGTGGTGCATCACCTACAGTAGAGGTAGTTATTATTGAACGCTACTTGTAAGTTAGAAAAATCATGAGATCACATAAAGCACGCGCGACTCGTAACTTGAATTTTCTGGACATAAAGATGAAAGGTGAATAGCCTGTTACAAATCTCCCTTATTGTCACACTCTTCTGTATTGTCTTTTATTTTCTGATACAGTTGAAAATGCCTCATTTTAAGCATAGTTCTTCCCATTACCCCATTCTTGTGGTGCTTGTTGCTTTGCAGTTTCCCGTTGCCCATCAGGTTGCTGTTGAAGCGGCATCTGTACAGGAACGTTAAGTAGCAAGCAAAACTGGAGTCTACATACAGCTTTTGGGCCATTTGTACCCATTTGGAAAGTTTGCCACGGTAGACCCAGAGGTTGGAATTAACACCATTTGTTATTGTCAGTACACAGTTCCTCAGGAGACAGAAAAAGGTTATTTCTTGTTTTAAGAAAAAATACGGATTTTCTTTACAATGTGTATACATATATTTATATCTTTGTATGTGTGTGTGTGTTAGTATGTATATGTGCATATGTAAGAGGTATATGATGCTACTTCTTCCAGTAAACGTATTTCTGAGAACTTTAACTTCATTCTTACTGCAACAAGTGCCATTCAATGCTTGAAAAAGAATTTCATTTCCTCCCCAGAGCTGTTTTAATTTGAGATCTACAGAAAAGGCGATTGCCTGTAATGTCTTCTTGATGGAGCAGTTACAGCTGAGTAAGACTTTCAGCTTGTTTATCAGCAACCTGTAGTCTAGTCTGGGTGTCATTTTAAAATATCTATGGCCTGTATTTTATTTCTTCATTATGGATTTCATTTTCACACAAAACGTAACAGCATGTGTCATGCAAGCCAATGGATTCAAGTAAGCCCCATCAGGTGTATGAATAAAAATGTTCTCTGATATTGGACTTCCTGCCAAATTAGGTGCCAGCATTTCTTTTAGACTACAGTGGCATCCTGAACAGATCCCATTTCTCGCCTTCTTAGCTGTATTCAGTTGAACAAAGCACTTTCCTCCTTCTGTGCTAAATTGTTTTGCAAGGTTTTTTTGTGATGTGCTTACCAGGTAATGTATTTTAAAGGTCTGTGAGTTGACCCCAGGTAGAGCTTAACAGGCATTTAAGTATGCAAAGTTTGTTGGGAGGAGAAGGTATTCAGTGCAAATGGTCATAATGTATGTAGAAGAATAATCTCAAATATACTTACTTCCATGGCAAAGAGCAAGCTTGTGTGACAAATGAATGGAGCAGTATCAGTAGTTTCAGCAACCTGAGTACAGGTGAAAATGGAGCTTTCCAGAATATTTCTGATAATTTCCCACTGATAGGTCATCTGCCTATAAATATTAACACCATGGCAATACTTATATAACAAATGATCCATGTAAATCTTTATCGGGAGGAAAAAATGTGAATTTTGTTGCTTTGAGTAACCACTATATCACCTTTCTGTCTTTTACTTCTAAGCATAGGTAAGCATGTTGAATGAATCCTATAAGAAGACATTCTTGACCATGGAACAAACCAGATTTTTCCACCTGCAGAATATTCACTTTAGATGTTCAAACATTGCAGTAGGGATTATGAAGTTCTGGAGAATCAGCCTGATTTAACTGCATGTGTTTGTCCAAGAAATGGTAATTAACCTCTGCGTGGGTTTAGTGCTCAGTCCATGTGTTGCAAGAGTGTTGTCACAAATTAATTGATCTCATACAGTTTGATAAATCTGGTCTGTTATACTGCAAACTAGCATGGTAATGTAAAGCAAGGAAGTGGATTATTTTGAGAAAGAAATAATTTCCTCTAAAACGTAGCAACAGATCCTGTCCCACCTCCAAAGTACATCCTTCCTGCTTTGTAGTGTACTGTGGAAACATCGCTATGTTGATGTAAATATTAAAAGCAGAAAGAAAAGAAAAAACAAGGACAGAAGGAAATGCTGTTTCCAAGTTTTGTGTGTACAAAACTGTGGAAGGTCATTCAAACTACCCACATCTAGTCACCTTTCTAACAAATGTCGTGTGTTAACAGTCCTCGTGCAAACTTTGCCACATATCATGTGCTTCTCCTGACTTTTTTAAATTTGTCTATTTACTAAACCTTTAGTAAATAGACCCTTTACTAAAGGAAGGGATCTGCAAGCATGGGATGATACAGGGCAAGGACTGCAGAGTGGGGCTAACTCTGGCAGTGGGAACAGTTGTACCAGAAAGGTAGAAGTGGTCTCAGCCACTTGGGAATGCTGATAAGAACTGATAACATACAAAAATAGCCTGGCTTTCTCTTCCAGTCTCCATGGACCTCAACAAGAAGCAAGAATAATTCTACATGCAAAAAACCATGCAAGCATCTGGCTGTGGCATTGCACTCCTAGGAGCCTTGACTGTTCTGCAGCCAGGACACTGCTGATGCAATGGGAGATGAGGCAGGACTAGGAAGCAAGAGGGTGAAGGTTAGGGGAAGACTGAATGGGGTTGTTCTTTCAGATATGAAGTGTGAGGGTTGGAGGGAGTGTGGTGGTTCCTGCCTCATTATATCAGACCAGAAGAAACAACAGCTGCTCTTGGCTTCCTTGGAAGAGTTTCTAGTCACTCAGCCTCCTTTTAGTTTGGGACCTATCTTTAGCTACCAAAGCATTTTAATTTTTGCAGTAAGTTTCTCGCAGGCCACAGGAGTAGAAAATGAGTAGAAGAGGAAGTGACCCATGAAATATTTGCAGAGGTGATGTTTTGTGTGTGTTCTGCTGAAGTGTTTCATTCAGTATATTAAATATTTATATAGCCCTGCAGTCACTATTAATCCAAGTAGTCATGTTTTCCCTAGCCCACCACAGATCCTTACCTTATGGTCTCCCCCTTTAAATTAATCAAGGTGAACATACAGTTGTCATCACTGGAAAATAGTTTATTATTTTAGAAAATACAATCTATTTCTGCCAGAGCTGGATGTTGCTAAAAATATTGAGAAGGTTAATGTTACGTGAGCTGTAAACATTTTCTTTAACAGATATACGGGCAAAAGAGGCAAACTGAGGATCAGTTGATCCTGTATTTCCGTTGGTAATATGTGATTCGTTCAACACTGGAATGCCACATGCAAAGCGTTTACTTTGTGATCAGAAAAATCCTTACTTTTCCAAGAGCATGGGAGGAAAATTTTTCTCTTTGATTTGATTTGACATACTGATACATGTTCCATATCTATGGGTATGCATTATTAATAGAATACAACTTATCCTTAATGGTGGTCTATTTTTCATTTCTCTTCATATTTCCTAGCTCCTCTCTTCTGTCTGATTTCTGTCAGGTTTTTTCCCTTTTCTTTCCCATTCTGCTCCACTTGTGTATACAAGGGTAGCTTGGCAGATACTCTGCTTTGTAGGCAGCCACTCGTATATCCGGGCACCGAAGCTAATTCTTAGCTACGACAAGCAGAGGTTCATCATGCTGCCAAGTTCAGCTTTGCGACAAGCAAGTGTCATTCTGAATTCGTGGTCTCCACTGCCCAACCCAGCCATACTCCTTTTTTTCCCTTCTCTTCTCCCAGAAATACTGCTTCTCTTTTGTTTGTTTGTTTTTTTCAGGTGAGAACAAGAGATTTGGTACCGTAATACTAACATCTGCTTTGTCTCTAAACTCAGTATCCTCTTTCCATGTCGGCTCCTAGTTAACTAAGAGGTGTAAATAGCTAGTATCCTTTCTGCCTAAACTGGACCAGGATCCTCAACACTTTGGTCTGTTAAGAAACTGTACAGTAAGGAATTGAGACAATTGCAGAAAACGTAAAAATACAGAATATTTTACATCCATCACATTCTTTTTTGCTTTTATGACATTTGCCTCTTCCTAACCTCCCGTCTTCCTGGACTCTCATCCTTTTATTCTGTTTTTAAGTGTCGTTATCTCCTGGGGGAAGGAGAGGGATGATTTATCTCTTCCTGCTGCTCCCCGTTCCAGATATCTGCCTGAACCCAGGCCTCCAGAATGTAACCATATTTTGCCCAATCATCCCTGCTTCATGCTTCACTCTGCTTTCTTATCTTACTTTATGTTAACATTTCCGTCCCTCTGTCTCTCGTTTTGCTTCTGCTGCTCCTACTAGACTACACACAAAGCTTAAATGAAAGGAAATGAAAGACGGACTTGTCTAATGTATTTTTAACCATCACCTCCTTTCTCCTCTACTTAGTTTCATTAGATGAAATGTAAATTATTTTGCACAGTCTTCTGTAATGAAGGTATTTTTCTTGTGTTTCTGTTGAACAGTCATGTTAGTTGTTGGATATGTTTGTGTAGACAAGAGAAGAAGACAACAGTGGTCAAAGAAGTGTCTCTGTTCACTCTAAAAACCTAAAGTACTGTAAGACTGCAGTGGAAAGCAATATACAATAAATATAGTTGTCTGCATCATTGTTGATAGTTACACTTTATTTCAGCTCTACGCTGTTTATCAAATTAATAACTGTTACCTGCAAGCCTGCATTCAGACAAAAATTAGGGAAGAAGTCTAAGTTGTTATTGGTGCCAGAGCTGCAGAGGATCTGGCTGTGGGTATTGGTAGCTAAGCTATCAAATTGCCTTTGAATTTAAGAGAGAGAAAAGTCACATTCCCAAATACTGCTTTCATTGTAAGAGATGGTTAGTTGTTAAAGCCACTAAATACAAGCTACAAATCGGCAGCTGAAAGTTTATTTTTCTTGGCTGAACTCTAGGGATTTTTTTAGCCCCATACCTCTCTGCTTAGCTAAATCATATAAATAGCAGATAAATTCTTTTTAATTCAATCAAGTAGGTGCCCCTTAGAATCAGTGACAATACTAAAAAATACACTGTGTTCCTGTGTTTTAGTTCTGGACTGAAACCTTGCCAGAAACATGCCTCTTGAACATTTGCCTTTTTTATAATCCAAATAACAGTTAAGGCAGTGTCGATTTACAGACATTCAGTCCAAAGGAGTCCAGAGCTAGTGGGGTGTAAACTGACCCTGCCAGGTAGAAGCAGTGTAATAAACAGCACAGGACAAATCCACATTTATTTTTTCTCCAAGTAAAGGTATTATATTAGAACATCAAACTGTATACATCAATAAAGTAATTTTGCGATTGTAGTAGAGGAGGGTGGATTAAAGACTGGATTATTGTCTGTGCTGAAGGACTTCTGCCAGTCCAGTCACAGCAAGCATCGTACAGGCTCTTTCTGAGACTGGTCTGGGGGTTCTGTATTTCCAGCTATACATAATTCCCATCACACTTGCTATCACAGCTGTATTACAAGCAATTAAACTGTAAGGCAAGACCATGCGAAGAACATCTTGATCAAATTACAGTGTCAGATGAGACAAGAAAAAACAAACCCCAGACTGGACACTAAGGGAACCTCTGATAATATACATAGAGGAAATTATATTGCTTTGAAAATACAACAGGATGTAGATCTGATAAGAGGCTCTGGCAGGCCTTTAATATGTGGCAGTTCTAGACAACTCATTTTAATTGCTTGTGTTTCTATCTTCCACTTAAAAAGGAAATACATTTTTCTGAAAGGATACTTAATGCACTACAAAGGCAATTATTACTTTTGAAAGTGCATTTGGAAGATGATTACAAATCCCTACAGAGGCTAGTTGCTAATTTGCTATCCCAGGCTGTATTTCAGAGATTTCAGATAAACTCCTGAGTTGTTTAGTAACAAGAATGAAAATTGAAAAGCTGCATTTGTTCCATGGCAACATACATGTAATAAATTACAAAGTTGTGCATAAAATGCTTAGACATTTGCTTTCTTGCTGCACAGCATTGGATTAAGTTTTCTCATACCATCACAGGGGGTAAATATGTTGATTGCTGTGTTGATTGTCACCGTTTTTTTCATGAAAAGCTTTCTTGTGTTTTGAGAAAGTGTTCACACTGCCAAAGAGCCAGGGGCTACTACTGTACACTTTGGCATGCATGCAGATAACTGAAAACAATGAAGAGAGACATTCGAAGTGAAAGTTGAGACATTTGTTTTGTTATTGCTGTTTTCCTTTCACTGGTGTGTGGGTACATTTTGATACATGTCAATGCCCATATAGCCGTATGTTAAGTGATATTCATCAAACAGGTAAAAATGTAGAGATTTTACTTTAGGCAGTGTACAGATAGCAAACCAGCAGTTGTAGATCTGGTGGTGACCACAAGTGCCCCATTTTGTTAGTTAATTTGTGGACCAACAAAGCTTCTCTAGAAAGTGCTTATAGATCCATTTTTAAGAGTATTTTGAAACTTGTATAGTCCATAAGCATTATCAGGAAGGTACTGCAGGCTAGAGACATTTCTTATGTCTTAAGAATCATGTTTGTCTGAAGAATTACTTTTTTGTTTTTCAAGAACAGAGCTGTATGACAGTTGCATAAAAGCACTCATTACCAGTAACTGACTTTCTTCTTTTCTCTGTTGTCTCTGGTGAAATTAGTTATTTTCTGATTTCTCACTGACTCTTTTCACAACAGAATTTTCTTGTAACATTTATGGTTTTCCTGCTTTAGAAAAATGAAGTGCAGCATATAGCATAGTGGTGATCTATACCCTTGGAAAAATGCTTCATTTCTCACTGTCAAATCATTTTATTTGATTGTGAAGTCTTGACATGGTGGTGTTTCTCCATCAGATGGTAAAACTTCCACAACTCTTCTGCCAACAAAAGTGGCTCCACTGTCCTCCTCAAAACTGGCTCTTGCCCTGGGATAATGAGCAAGATTTTCAGCTTTTTATTTTATTTAGCTTTCAATAAGATCTTGCAAGCTTTGGTGGTTAAACTCCTTTACAGGTGTAAGTATATATTTGACCGAACGGTTTTCACCAGACGCAATACTATGTTAGGAATTAAGTTAAACTCTGCTTTCCTGGGCCAAGTTGCCCTAATTACAGTAGAGTATGCTTTAATGAGGTTTCTTCTAAGGTACCTCTGCCTGATATGGCAGACAGCCCAGAGGCAAACTTCAGATCCCAGTGTCAAGAACTGATTAGTTGCTTGTCTGCAATTAACAGTTGGGCTTCAAGGTCTGGATAGAAAACTAGAAAAAGACTCTCTTTCAGCTTTTGTGTTGAATACAGAGTTGTTGACCTTTTCCAAAGCAGATGTAACTCAAAGGCCAAATATCATAGACTTATCACGTAGCAGATACTCCACAGAGTATGGACAAAGACGACAGTGTAGATTAAATTAACTCAAAGTCTTTCAATTAGTTGCACATCAAAGAATGATCAACAGAGGGTGGGAGGCATTTGATAAGGAAAGAAAAACAGAGAGGGGCCAACAGTATAGTTCATATAAAACAGATCTTTTCACCTTAGGGTAAAAAGAGTGATAGATTACTGTATATATAAATGAACTCTGCCGTCTTTCTTTTAATTGTTTGAACCTGTGAGAGCTAATGCCAAGCCTGCTTTGCTTGTGTTCCCCTTCATTCTCATGTAAGGTTGTGTATTTTCCAAAACAACAAAGAAAACTTGTCATGGCATAGCATATGAAATATAATTACTAATAATAATACTGAAAAAAAAAATGCAGCTTCTGCTCCTAAAAACTATATCGCTTGTCCCAAACAATGTTCGTGCCCCAGGAAAGAGTTGGGGAAAACACTACAGGAAACCTTCTTTTGTAAATCTTCTTTGTTTAATCAAAGAAATCATTGGTCTTGGCTAGCTCTCAAGGCTAGCTCTCAAGGTAAACATCATGGCATCCCATAATTCTGGCTGCAGGAACACGCTCAGATTCCCCTGGTACAGGCTGTTACACATCCTGACCTAAATACTATGAAGAACTGGAATAGTGACTTGGTTATGAGTTCGGAGATTTTGTTTGGGAGACTTTCTTCAGATATAGTAGTCCACTCTGTAGCTTTTGGGAAGAAATCTGTCAAGTCATAGTACAGAGTAAGATATTTTTGCCTCCTGTCTAGTTGCAGTGATAACAGCCAATTCAAAACTTCTTCTGGAAGACTTTTTTTCCTGACATCTGTAGATGTTTGAATGTGTAATTTATGAAATAGTGTTGTGTTTAGCAACCAGCATCTTTCAGTCTTTCTTTGATACTACCGTTTCAAACATACATGTTCTCTTTCATTAAATAGCTAAAGTTCAAGTGGTTTAAATCTTATTTTTTCAAACTAGAGAATAGCATTACTCACATACCAGAAGGCTAAGTAATGTCTGGGATTTATTAAATCATTCGGCAAAGTTGACCACAGACAGTTGCATATAGAACAAATGCTGGAAGAAAAATAATTTTCTGTGATGATGTTCATTATACTATAACACACACACACTGAGGGCCAAATACTTGGTATCATTTCTGTCGCTACAATTATTATATTTCTTTTTAGACCTTTAACTAACTTGACATTTTTGGTTATAGAGGGTTTGAGCACAGAGGAAATATGTAGTCTTAGATCATAGGAATGATTTTAAAAGATACGTTTAATGTTAATTTGACATCTTGGTAAAGCAGCTAGGGGTTATAATAAGGTAAATATTTATTACTGACTTTGATGAATAGGTAGCTTTTACTGCCAACTTAGTGCTATTGCATACTTTTTAAAATCTTACATTCCAAGTGTATTTGCAAAATTCTGTTGGTGTTGTATTCGGCAAAAAGAGCATTATTGATGCTGGAATTGGGATTGGGGTTTTTTTTGCATCTGTTCCTAGTATTCTGCATACCTGTGAGTCTTTGCCAGTTTATTTTATCAGCCTTTCATAGATAAAGTGCTAGTTGTGAAAAATGCAAAAATATTAAAATGGATGTTATTGATTAGACAATGCTAACCTAAAGCATCAGAAGTAACTGAATAGATGTTCGTGGGAATTTCGGGTCCTTACCGTTTTCTAAACATTAAACTCATTTTCAAATCATAAATTGAGTATCCAAAAATTGAGCAAAGTCAACAGGATGTAATTATTTGCTGTGTAAGACTATAATCTGTGATTTATGTATTATTTACTCTTATGAGCAAAAGAACATCAAACAAAATAACTATGAAACTTTGATAATAAAAAAAGTGACACAAACTTATTCTGCTACAATATATCCTCTTGGTTTGATTGTTTTTTTTTGTTTATATTAAGTTATAATCCAGGGAAAATTTTACACTTTGCTTCGCCTTTTTAAAATTGTATTGTTTGCACATAAAAGGATATTTGTTGTGTGGATTAAGTGGTTTGTGAGCAGGATTGGATTATACATAATTATGTTTTAATTTTTTAGAAGACTGTGGGATGTATTTCCCAGAAGTGAAAAATCATCCAGACAAATATTTACAAAGATGTCCCGAGTCTGTAAAAAAGTGGTTGAAACAGCTGAAGAGTGCTGGGAAGATTCTGCTATTAATTACTAGTTCTCACAGTGACTATTGCAGGCTCCTGTGTGAACATATTCTTGGGTGAGTACAATGTCCATTTCAAATTATATCTGCCAGACAGCAACTGGAGATAAGCTTGAGCTATAGGGAAGTTAATCTGAGTTTCTTTATGTGTTGTGAATTATTTGATCTGAGGTTTCTGATGGGCCTCTCTCTAGCAGAGTATTACAGGGTGCTTGAGTCAAAGTAGTCCATCTATAAGCCTGTGAGCTGTATCTGACCCACAGCACACTTAGATCTTGCATCATTTCTGGGCATCACGATGGGATTGAAGATGACAGGGAGTATCTTTCAGGCCAAAACCCACTACATCATCTGAATCCAAATTTTATCAAAAGTTTTTGCTAGACTGTCTTATTCAAACTAATTCCCTTCTGTGCTTCTCCAATGGTGAGTGCAAGTAGTAGTAGTATTTCATTTCCTTGCAGTAAATCTGCATGGAAAAGCTTACAAATACTTCTTCCTGATGGTGGTTTCCAAGAGTAGTTTGTTCGTGAGAAATGTACATTTACAGATCACAGCAGAAAAGGTAAAACGGAGAGTTCATTGCGCTTGGCAATTGATTGAGATTGTAGCTGCTGATCACAACAGCTATTTTTAGCTATAATGTTAAGAACATGACTGGTCAAGTCAAATTCAGTGAAATTCAGCAGAACCATCACTTACATCCCCTGAAACAAATTAGTCAGTATTGCAAATAGCTAGGTGGGTGACATGGTAAGACTATTTAATAAATTAATCAAAGAAACAAAGTAGTGCCATGCAAGCCAACCTTGGCTATCTGGATATGCAAGTGAACAACAGAGTGAATACAGCAACACAGTAAGAAAACCACAGGTAAGGTGCAAAACAGTGCTACTCTTCCAAAACCAGTCCTGCCAGTATCACTTCTCTTTTGTACTCTCTGGGCTAAATTCTAAATGGAGCATCGGCTGTGCTAGTTCTCACTGCCTTGCTGGGCATTATGCTTCCTCATTTGAAGTGAAAATCTGTCTCCTTACAAAAAGGAATTCTCCTTTATGGGTAAAATGCCTGTGAATTAACTCTTTTGTGTAGATCTGCCAAGTTGTTTTCTGAATGAAAATTTGGTAGAAAACTAAATTCTTGGCCACATATAATGATTTTGGCTTTCTTTTTGTTGGTGAATAATATTTCAGCTGTTTAAGGCAGCTGTAGAGATCCTGCTGAAAGACAGTAAGCCAGGTAGCAGAAAGGGTTGGTTGCCTTTCATAAGAAAGAAAAATAGGTGCTCTGCTAGAAAGATACTGGATTGCTCTCTCTTTCCACAGAAGTGTAGGATGTTCTACATTGTTTATTACAGTCATATTTTCCAGTGACTCATGCAATGTGGCTTCCAAGATGCCTGCTGGACAACTGAGTATGGACTCCACTGTCCGTTAGACATTACTGAAGTGTTTTTTCCCTGAAAATAATTCTAAACTTCTTATTGCTTTTGTTTTTTTCCAGACAATAAGATTGGCACAGCACACCCACGCTGCTTTTTGTGGTACTGGAATATAGTCTAGGTTCACACCTGTTATCTCTGCCCTTAACTTTAATTTGACCAGGCTAACTGCATTTTATTCTTGACATCAACCCTTATGAATTACGTCTACGTAGTCCTTTATTAATTTCTTTCCTTACTTCTTTCAGTTAATCAATATGATACTGAGAAGTTTGGAACTGTATGATTTTACATCCAAAAAACCCCTGTAAGGATAGATGAAAAGCAGAGATACATGTGAAGTTTTAGCCTCTTACTTCTAATATCCTCACCGTGTCACTGCTAACTTTTTTACACTTTATTTAAGAAGTTCCTTTTTGGCTAAGAAATTGTTGTCCGCATAAAATCAGCGCTGGGAAATTCATGCGTAACTGTTATCATTTACCATTTCAAGAGAAACTATCCCAGTTGTGTTCATCTGACCAAGTTGTCCTTAAAGATATTTTGGTAAGGGGAGAGGAAGTCTAAGAGAAATTCTCATTTTGAAATAAAATGAGAACCGTTTCCCAGCCAGAGCACACACATATTGCTGGGATCAGTGTATAAGGCATGTAAACCTATAGAAGCAAGTGCCAGATCATTCACACAAGTAGCAACATCATGGTTGTGATGACTTTTCAGGCTTACCTACCATGAAAGTGCATGTCCAGTTAACTGAGTGTTTCAGTGTTCGCAAGAGCACACCTAAAGACAAGTCACGTAGGCACTGAAACGGAGTGTCGTTTCACCTTTTCATGAATGTGAGCCATCTAAAAGCTAGGAGTTTTGTGAAGCTGATCATTTTGATTCCCTCTGTGGTTAGTGGAAAGAAGACAGTGGGCATCATCATTGTGTACCATAGAATTATGTCTGAAATGAGTGGGATGAATTGCCTTCTAAGAATGTGGATGTTTCTCCATTGGCTTTGTCTGTGGTGTAGATCACTAGCTGTGAATTCAACATGCAATTTTTACATGGCTAAATTTCTATGAGATACATCCTACTCTTTGTCTTAGCCATTTTATTATGTATAATGTTATGTAGTAATGTAACACAAGGTACAGGCTTTGTACATGAGATTTAGTATAATTCAAAAAAAGGCAATAGGTAACACCCCTCTTCACACAAAACACAGGTTTGTCTTCAACAAATCAATAAAAAGTTAATCGAATCTTGTGAAAACTGTTCATTCTGTTTTGAATTTTTTAGACAAAGCACTCAGCACTATCCCCACAAGTCTTCATTGTACTCCTGAAGTGTTGGCTTTATTTTGAAAGTTCAAGCTTAACTTACACGTGGAAGCATTATTTGCACCATATGCTAATTTGAAAAGTTTACCTCTTGATACTTTTCACCTAAGGACAGAAGAGCCACACCTGTTTTCTCAACTTCTGGAATCTCTCACAGAGAAGCTAATTTTAAAAAGACATCATTGTCATATTTGATACTGGTTCTTTTAAAAAAAGTAAAGGTTTACATATGGTAACAACTGGAGAAAAATAGACAATGCTAGAATTTCATTAGAAGAAGGAAATTTAAAGACATTCTATTTTAAGGCTGGAATGTAATGTAGAGCACAAAATAGAAGCTTGACGATAAGTTCATAGGGAGAGCATTCAGCTTTTTTGTTAAGATATCTCAGTTTCCTGGGAGATTGTAGATTATTTGAAAATGACATAGCTAGTTTATTTCCAGTAAACTTCCTGTACTGTTGATAGCATTTTAGTGCCTGTACCCATCCTGGATTTGCCATCTGTGACTTCTTTGTTCCATGCAAGAGTATCCGTCATTTTTTTGGATGTTATAGGCAATAAAGTCACCTAAGCAACAAAACTTCTCTAATAAAATATGTCACAGATGGGGAATGTTTACGTTTTCCAATAATAATAAAAGACCCAACTCTTTAAGCAACATTTGTCTAATTTTATATTTTAGTAACTTCAAAGCTTGTAGGTAGGCATTATTGTTATTAATTCTTGCTAAGGTTCCCAGATTGATGATATAATAAATGAGGTTAGATTCCTTAAAATAAAGTAGACCCTTGCTAGAGTAGGAGTAACTGGCACCTCCAGAAATAGTCTATCTCACAGTAGGACAGATGTCATGAATGATCCCCAAGGTTGCCTATTTTTCCTATTGGCTTTGTAATGTTACTGACTTGTATACAGGTCTCTAAATATACCTAAATATAAATAATTCCCACTTATGTACCATGCTGAAATGTTCAATCCCATTTAAATTGGTGGGATTTACATAGTTCAGATATCAGTCTGTATTCTTATGGACCTAATGATCTTTGAAAAATCTGAATTTAATGATAGGATTCACCTGGCAGAGTAAGAATCATTCTTAGTGGGTGTTCATTTGTGGGCCACATGCCTAACCTTCCTGTAACCAGCGGAGATTTAGTCAGAGCAGCTAGCAGAGTCTGAAGAAAGAGTTCAGCTAACAAAAAGGCATTTCAGCTTTAGGGTACGTGAAACCACCCTTTAGACTTCATTGGCTGTGTTAATTAGGTCTCTGTTGACATCAGTGGCATCTTAGACATCCATTAGGCCTGTGCATCGGATACCAACAATAAAGCATCTGTGTTTAAGTGTCCTTGGTCTTCAATTACTTCCTACCCCATTGCCCTGGTTTGGCTGGAATGGAATCACAGGCCAGCCATACTAGGCAGGCTCAAGTCAGCCAGGGCAGCTGACCTGAGTTAGGTACAGGTGTAGCCCGTACCATAGTGTCGTGGCCATTGTAAAGGGGGGAGGTTTACTGAGGAGAGAGATCTTGTGGGATTTCTGTTGAGGTTCCCTCTGCTCCTCCTCTGGCTGCTTCTCCTCTGGCTTCTCCTGAGGGCTACTCTGTTTGATTTTGACAACTGCGTATTCATTTGGCTAAGTATCTCTCTGTTGGTATTGGTGGTGTTTTCATTGAATCTGTTGCGCTTCTGCCCAGTGGTCTGCTCTCCTCTTCCTAGTTCCCCTTTCTCACTGGTGAGGGTTTGTTGGGTGATAGTTTAGCCCTGGGTACAGGCTAAATGTAGACACCCATCACTTGACTTCATATATTCTGCTTTATAAAGAAAACCCCTGATTTACATCTTTCTATACTTGTCTATGCATATGTTGTTGCCTGAGATTAAAGTATGTGATCTGTTACATGTTCTCCTGAGACTTAAAAACTCCCTGGGCCAAGGAACATCTTTTTACAAATAATGAGGTGTCCTGGAGGTACAGCGCTGTGGGTTCTCAGCCAGCTGTCTTCTCGCTTTTGTGAGCCTCAGGAAAAGAAGGGCAGTAGTGACCCTGAACAAGCATTGGGAGAAAAGTGACAGAAGAAGGTGCTCTAAAGAACAGTTTTGCTATTTTCTTAAGAGTATTTAATGGCATCTTGGCTAATTCATTAGTTTATCTAATTCCATTTCCTTTAATTTTTAGGAACAATTTTGAAGAGTATTTTGACATTGTGATCACAAATGCTTTGAAACCTGGTTTCTTCTCCCATACCCCAAACCAAAGACCTTTCCGAACTCTTGGTAAGTTGCAGTTATGACTGCCTTCTCATCTGCTTACCTCTATCAAAAAAAAAAAAAAAAAAAAAAAAAGTAAAAGAGAACTGGACAACGTATTTTGAAAAGCTAGCATGGGGCGGGGGGGGAGGGATGGACTCTACACAAGACTCTTCCAGAGATATTAGTAAACAATTCTCTTAAGACTGAGGAATACTGAGAAATTAAGAATTACACTGCTGAGGACAATAAAATGGCACAGCTGTGACAGTAATTTAAAAAATTACATTAGCGCTCAGATATTGCATCATTAATGAAAAAGTAAGAATACTTTTCTTTATTGTGCTGACAAGGTCATACAAAGAAAATTAAATTTAGTTCTGGTAAAAAACATAGCAGAAATATTTCAAGAATTCAAAGGAAATTCAAAGAACAGTACAAATAAAATTGCAAGGCTGAAAGAAATGATTTATGATGGAAATCTGACAGTATTAAATGTGTGTACTTTGGCTAAATGATGACAAAGGAGGTGAAAAGGAAGTGCCTTTGTACTCACTTAATTTAATTAAAACAATCTGAAATGTTTGGCAACGTTGTCCATTAGGTAGTTAAGGTTGTAACAAAAGAGGTTTATAAGAAGAGTGTTCATTGAACTACAAATAACAATAGTAACATGGCTGAAGACAGTTAATTTTTCCATATTTTGCTGAATACCTTTATGATTAAGTGTTACCTGAAAATTAATCTTATATCAAAAATAGCATAAGTCAGCATATGTTGAACTGTAGTCTAGCATTTTATGACAGGAAAATTAGCTTTTCCAGCCCAAAAGAAATTTTGCCTGTGGAACTTTTATAGTAAAACTAAAAGGAGCAGCAGAAGTATATATTGAAACTGCATTTTAGTGTTTCACATATTTATATAGGAAAATAAGTAAGAAATACCTTAAATGTGATTTTTAAAGGTTTAGTTCCAATAGGAAACTGCTAAGTTGACAATTTGAGAAAAAATAAGCTCAGAAGGGAAATTGGAACTATTTATATAAAATGGGGAAAGGGGGAAGCAAAAACATAAAGGGTGAAAAAGGCTCAGTTCTGCAAGTATTTTATTTAGTTTCATATAATGCAAATTGAAAATAAAATGTAATTTGCTTTGGATACTTTTTAAACAATCCGATTAGCCTGACTTCCTAAGGAAATCCTGCTGTGTCCATCTGTCAGTAATCCAGCCAGCAACTTTTGAACCTGTTGGCCAGTTACAGTAAATTTAATAGACAGCCAAAAAGCTCCAAGATATTTTGACAAGGGTTTCTTTTGTGCAAACAAGGGCAGAACAGAGGGAGAAGACTTGAAATTACTGTCTCCGTTGAAAAATGTTGTGTAGCGTTAGCCTAATCACCTTATTAGATTGTAAGTACCAATTTTCATGAAGCTCTTTCTTTTTCATGCAAACAGGAACAGCATTGCCTGGAGTCTCTAATGTACTGGTTTTCATTCACTTTGTATTTTGGCATTGCAAAAAGGCTCAAGTGGGGGTTGATCACTCATTACATCAATACCTTATTATTGCAGAATTAAACTTAGTTTCTGTTCTGGAGACTTCACTATCTAAATAGGTAAGGGACGCAAATGTGACTAAAGCAATCATCAGAAAAATAATTTGCTGAAACTACTAACCTGTGGGTGGACTCTTTTTAATATATTTGTATTTGATTGACAGTAACTGGTTTCTTCTGAAAGACCAGCCAAAACATTCAAAGCAAAGAATTATACATATAGGACAGGGTTTTAGAGCTTGTTCAAGAGTATGTGAAGTTTAAACCATCAAAATAGGAGCAATTATATGAGAAAATGTCCAAAATAATATATTTTTTATAATGTATCTTTTGCTACCCTCCTTCTGTGTTTGTCATAACAACCATGTAGCTTCAGGGTAGGTGCTGATAGTTTCACTCAGTCACAGCGGGTACCAAGGAACATAATTCACTTCTGAAACAGCGTATGGTGGAGCTTCTAATACATTGAGAAGGGGGGCTGTGTTCCAGTTCCCAGAACGTTTTTAAGGCTTCCTTTCATATCAGAACTACTGAAAATGAAAAATTTCAGTTTCTAGTTTCTATCTTCTGTTTTCCACTATAAATTTTGGGCAGAGGAAGAGCTTAGACACTGGGCTTCAGACCCTCTCTTCTCTGAGAGCACTGGACATAATATATCAGGCAGACAAAACTTCCTTATTTTTGCCTTGAAATGGGACTAAAACTAGAGGTGGACATCCTAGTAAATATATTCTTAAAGGACAAAGAGTAAACATTTATTAGTGTAATTCAGGGAGAAGAGCCCCAGTAAGTGAACCAAAGCTTGTTCCATGAAGGAATTTGTTGCAGAAAATGAAATTACTGCTTATCAGTCTTATCCATTTCTCCAGGGCTGAGTTTCAGCCATGTCGTTCCATCCATCAGTGGGTCTGAATTACAATACATTCCAAATAATACCATATTCCCTTCTATTCAAAGGCAATTGTGTTATAAATGGACTTAAGGCACAAAATATGGAATGTGTTCTTAATTTCAAGCACCCCAAATGTTGCACTGTGTACTGGAGCTAAAGTTTATTTGTATATAACAGGATTTTTGCTGCAAATGTACTAAGGCAAAGATTCTGAGGTTTACTGAAGAGAATGACAAATTCTTTCCAGTGAATAATTTCAAAAAGGTGACTGTTCAGTACACACTTGAAGGAGGCCAAGAAACAGGGCAAGATGACAAAGAATGCATTGTCTAGAAATGTGATGTCAGATAAGTGCTCTGCAGAAGTGTTTCTTCAGTAGACAAGTAATTTTAGAACTAATCCATTTAGAAACTGTAAAAGCTGATTTTAATTGCACAATTAAAAATGCATCACAACTTCATTGAGTTACAAGACATGCATCATTTAAAGCAACCAAAACACTTTTTGAAATCTTAAAAGATTTGTATGACTACTTTTTATTGAGCTGGGGCACTGAAAAGCACAAAAATCAATTATTTAATTTGCATAATTGTCTTTCAAAGTACCATTCTGTGAAGGAACAGTTTAAATGTATCTTTACAGATTTTAGGACAGATACATTTATTTTTACCTGGCAAAACAGTTTCTGTACTTAGGAGTAGCTTATGTGGCAAAGCACATAGTTTATGAACACAGTGCCATAGAAAAATAAAACTTTACTACCATAATATGAATACCGCGTAATTTACCTGCTGTTCACAAGGTTACATTTTCTTTTACACAGGGAAATTGTTTACATGGTTCTTGAAAGTACTAACAATATCTTGAGCTGTTGGATCTAAGGATCAGGTTGAAAATGTTTGTGTAAATACTATGTTGAGAATGTAGGATTTTTGTTGCTTTCAGCGGTTACATCCAGCTTAAAATAATATATCCTTCAATGAAGGACTTGAAGGAATACAAATAGCAAATACAGTTGTGACTTGTCTTATAATTTGCAGTACACCAAGATTTCTGTAAAATTTGACAGCAGAGCTTTCCCTTTACCACATCACTTGTCGATATCTGTCAAATTACTAGCCTAACTGCCTGTTCTGATCATTGTCAAATATATTTTTTAGAATGCAAAATTAAAATAGAAATGCTAAAGGTAACCCCAAATTCCCTGAAAGCCTTCTATAAGTCTGCCTGTACAGGGAGTTCTCACTTGGTCCTAAATAAACATTTTATATCTTTTATATAAGGAAGAGTTACTGTCTTTTTTGATCTGCTTTTTTTGATAAACTGAAAATGTGTTTCTGATCAGTGTCTGAATGTACAATGCATGTATTTAAGAGCATATATATATCTTCATATATATGTGTACATATATGTACAGGCCAAAAATAATCATCTGTATGAAGTATCAGTGGATGCCATATTTCTGTGAGGTCGAGCGCCCTTATCCAATGCCCAGAGAAACAACCTACTCTCCTTCTCCTGCAGAGAGTCTCAGGTTTTCAAAGCCCACTTTTAATTGCACTTCCAAGCTGTCTGCCTTACTCCAGCACTTGATTTTCTGTCCAGCTTATGGTGCTTCTGCTATGTGGTGTAGCCCCCAATTTGGGAAACTCCTTCAGTCCTCCAATTTTTTACAATTCTCTGGTAACTGCTATTTTAACAACTCGCTGCAGAAGCTTTTTTTCCTCCCTCAGTCATTCTTCTCTAGCCTTTTAAAAATACAGGAAAATGCTATAAACTGAAAGGACCAATTAGAAAAGAAAATAAGGCAACAGGATATAAAATAATGTACTTCTAGGCTGTAGACTCTCTTTGGTTATTAGGGGCTACCGGACTTCAGGAGGAGGTGATCCCATGTCTGCTATTTAACTTTTCTTCTGCCATCTTCTGTGACATCTGGGCTTGGCTATTGCCAGAGATGGGATACAGAACTGGGTGGAGAATCAAGGCTGAACCCTGTATAGCTATTTTTATGCATTTATATTCTAAGGCCTTTTAGGCCTGAGGAGTGGGATCAGGAAGGGAGCGCCTACATTTTCCTGGAAGTTAAATGTGTAAGCCATATAACTTCTTTTTAGGTCATTCTGTTTATTTGAGACTTCTGTGTTTACCACCAGAAGAATACCAAAATACTACCTAGTATATATTTTAAAGACCTTTAGTAAAACTGAGGAATATTTATTAAAAATGTGGACATCTTGAAATAGATCATATTGCACCATTACAAGGGAATATATCACTTCAGTAGTCTTGCATTGTTCACTTAGTTGAAGAACTTAAACACTATCTATACAAAATTCTGGTTAAATGTTTAACCAAAACACATTGAATTGAGTCTACAATATAGCTCAGTTGCTATAATTGCTATTACAGCTATCTCAGTTGCTACCTCTACAGTGAAGGCTGCTGTGATAAGAAAAAAAACATTGTGGTTTGTTGTTTGGTGGCTTTTTTTTTCTTTTTTTGTATGAGCCTGAGAGGTTAAAACTCAAGAAAGCTTGTCTGCTCTTTTTGGCTATTTTAGTTGTTCCAGTCACCTCTCTTTACCAATCTTGTCTTGCTTTAGATCATTGGAACTTCACATTTAAATGTAGATTTAAATTTAAAAATAGATTTAGCCTTTAGCTCATCATAGATATGACAGCACAAGTGTTGGTGTTTTCATGCAGACTTGATATTTGGCAGAGAGCTCGCTGTCCTGATAGGAACTTGGTCTGTTGCTGCACCTCTGAATTCTTCCCCAAATGTATGGCTTGGAGTCCTCAGTCTGCAACGATGGCCATGTTTTCCAGAGATTCGGTGTCTACTGAATTCCTCCAGGCACAAGTCATTGATGGGATTAAATAGGACTTTTTCTTCCATCATTTGACATGGATCCCTGGTACATACTTGTCACTGGACACTGAAGCTTGGATGACCACTGCTTCCCCCACGAGCAGCAGAGGGGATGAGGGGAGGGAAAATCTCCTGACCTAAATGCAGAGAGGCGTGTGTGAGACAAAGATGAATCAGAGAGGGGCTGGAGGAGCCAGGTGATGGGAAGGGAGAGCATAGGAGGAGGCAGAGTTAAGAGCAGAGCAGCACATGTAAACACACAGAGGAGAGGGATTTCACTCAGATGGGGTTTTCTGAATACTGGCCAGTCAGCCTCACCTCCATTCCTGGGAAGGTGATGGAACAGCTCATTCTGGCTCTTATCTCCAAGCACATGGGGGAAAAGATTATCAGGAGTAGTCAACATGGATTCACTAAGGGGAAATAATGCTTGACCAGTCTGATAGTCTTCTATGATAAAATGACTGGCTGGGTGGATTAGGGAAGGGCAGCGGATGTGGTCTACCTTGACCTTAGTAAGTCTTTTGACACTGTCTCCCATCACATCCTCATAGGTAAGCTTAGAAAGTGTGTGATAGATGAGTAGACAGGGAGGTGGGTTGAGAACTGGCTAAAGGACAGAGCTCAGAGGGTTGTGATCAGTGGTGCTGAGTCCAGCTGCAGGTCTCTGTCTAGCGCTGTTCCCCAGGGGTCAGTATTAGGGCCTGTCTTAGTCAATATATTCATCAATGACCTAGATGAAGGGACAGAGTGTATCCTCAGCAAATTTGCTGATGATATGAAGCTGGGAGGAGTGGCAGATACGGAATACTATGCTGCCATTCAGTGAGATCTGGACAGGCTGGAGAGCTGGGTGGAGAGGAACCAGATGAGGTTTAACAGGGACAATGTAGAGCCCTTCACCTGGGGAGGAATAACCCCATACACCAGCACAGGCTGGGGGTCGACCTGCTGGAGAGTAGCTCTGCAGAGAGGGACTTGGGAGTTTTGGTGGATAACGGGATGTCCATGAGACAGGAATGTGCCCTTGTGGCCATGAAGGCCACTGGCATCCTGGGTTGCACTAAGAAGAGTATGGCCAGCAGGTTGAGGGAGGTCATCCTCCCACTTTACTCTGCCCTGGTAAGGCCACACCTGGAGTACTGTGTCCAGTTTTGTGCCGTCCAGTTCTGGGCCCCCCAGTTCAAGAAGGACAAGGAGCTACTGGAGAGAGGCCAGTGGAGGGCTACAAAGATGATTAGGGGGCTGGAGAATCTCTCCTACGAGGAGAGGCTAAGAGACCTGGGGCTCTCTAGCCTGGAGAAGACAGAGAGGGGATCTTACCAACACTTACAAATATCTAGAGGGTGTATGTCAGGAGGGTGGGGCCAGGCTCTTCTCAGTGGTGCCCAGTGACAGGACAAGGGGCAACAGGTGCAAGCTGGAACACAGGAAGTTCCTCTTGAACATGAGGAGAAACTTCTTTACTCTGAGGGTGACAGAGCACTGGAACAGGCTGCCCAGGGGGGTTGTGGAGTCTCTTTCTCTGGAGATATTCAAAACTCATCTGGACACGTTCCTGTGTGACCTGCTCTAGGTGAACCTCCTTTGCCGGGGGAGTTGGACCAGATGATCTCGAGAGGTCCCTTCTAACTCCTACCATTCTGTGAATTTCAAGTCTTTGCTTTTTGACTTCTACCCTTGCCTTAAGGAGAATTTTTTTAAATAAGTCTAATGAGTCAAACATATAGCTTAAACTTATTTACCCATGTACTGTGCGGATTGGTGCTTCCAACTGGCTCTCCAGCCACAGCGGGAGATGTGGCACTGCCCTCCCAGAGGCTCTCTGGGCTCAGGAAGCATTTTGGGGGGAGACAGCAAAAGGCCTCTCTTCCCGCTTCTCAGAAAACACAAGCAGAATAACAACACCGTCAGCAAAGAACACCTGTGTAATCTACTCTTCCAATGACTCGGGGTGTTTCTTGATTTACTGCATCTGTGCTTGCTGCCTTTCTTCTGGAGATGGTGGCTCTTTGTATCAGCCTGTCTGGAAATATTCTATAACATGAGGCCACATAACGCATATTTGCTGAGAGCTTGTGACAGAGTGGCATGTAAAGGTTGCACTGGCTGAGGGCTGCATTATTCAGGAGGAATAAAGTCCATAAATGTTTCCCATATGTCTTTTAAAATTACTGCCTTTATATTGTTATAACATCCCACAGTGCCATATAGTCTGTGAAAGCAATGCAATTCTTTTCAGGGAAATCTTTAGCAATTCTTTATAGTGTATTGGCAATGCTTTTCATCTATTTTCTAGCTACTTAGGAAAGAAAAAGAAGGGTTGTAACTAATAAATAATCACATTTTTTACTCTAGTTTTCAAAACTAGATCTTTCTATACCTCATGAGATCATGATGTTAAGTTCAAGAGTTGCCAAACTTTAATATCAGAAACAGGTTCTGTATGTAGCTGGGAGCAGGAGGTCCACCCAAGCCACCAATGAGAAATAATTCCCTACTCTTATCTCAGCTAGAGATTTTCATTTTATCCATCATTTCTGGAGAAAGAGGAGTTTCTTTTTAAGCAACTAATTGATATGGATGGTGATACAGAAAGATCTTTACATTCAGTAATAGAACCTGACCATTTTTATTTTTTTATTATAAAAACCCATAAGGATTATGGAAGTGCCTTGTAAAGATGATTCCTTCAGCTGACACCCTCTTCAGCAGCATGGTCAATGCCTGATTCCACTTTCTGAAAAGCAGGCTAGGGTAGGACAGTAAGGCTGACAGTGGGACACACATGCAAACAAACTTAACATCGTGTAACAGGGTTTTCATACAAATACTCATCACCCATCAAAGAAGCTCCGAGGGCGTTTCCAAAAATCTACAATGTCAGTCTCCTTGGCTGACTGTTTCACCTCCCACCCTTTGTTTAGATGATCTTAGTCTAAAACTATTCCACTTCATGTACATTTGTTTGCACAGATATCAGCCACTCAATAGATTTTATTTTTTTCTTTCTGACAGGGTGAACAGCTGTCTCAGGCACTTCTGGTTTCCCAGTGTTTATGTGGTAGACAAACATTTAAAAAATCAATGTATGTTACCTTGTAATCAAAGGGGTTTAACAATTAATCTTTTTGCTAGATAGTACCTGTGTGTAGTTTGGAATCAACAGTTTGGGAGTCATTTGAGAACAGAGGTGATCATTTCCTATTGTGCCATCAACATTTGTAATTAAGCCATGGGGCAGGTAAAATGGGAGACTGTAGTTAAGGACCTCTTTTCTCATGGTTAAATTTTATTGCATGTTTGATAAACATAGTCTTGTTTGACAATAACAGTCTGGATTTTGTTTTTTACATGTTCAGTTACAGTGGTGTATGTGAACACATTTAGAACAGATGCAAAAAGCGAAGTAAAGTTGGGCCAGCACGTACACACATCCTTTTAAGAGTAGACTGTTAAAAGTCACAGACAGACACAATACATTTTTAATGGAGGGTAGCAAAATGTTGGCATAAAGCTTCATTTTTTTCTGATAGTTTTCAAAGTCCTTGGCTACCATACTTGATGGGCATTGCCTCATAAAAACAGGGTTCTGAACATCTTTGGTTCCATTGCAGAGATATCAAATTAGAAACTGAGGAAGTACATTTTATTACTAATTGGCAGTGTGTCATTTATGACTCTTTTGTAAAATGATGCAAGGGGCTACTCTGCAGTATGCATGATGGTACATGTATCCACTCATACAATGACATAGTTAAGCTGGTGTAATCCCTGCAATTTGCCACTCTGTAGTAGTTAGACTGTGTGGTATCCAAAGAACAACTTTCCCTTACGGTCTATCCTTCGTGCCAATCTGCCATTCCTTTCTCCTAGGAAGAAGAATGGAGTGGGTTTATTTTATTCTGGGGTTGGTTTCTTTTGAATGGGCTTTACTGGTATTTGCTTCAAAAGCGTTTGGAGGCCTGTTTGTCATTGCATCATTTAAACATATTGTCATCGATTATGGGTTTCACTCATAATGTGTGTTTTAGAGCACATCAGAAGCTAGAGGTTGAGTGGCCAAGCTCAGTTTCTGATTCTACCAGGAGGGCACAATGCTGGCCTGACCACAGCAATTCACTGTAAACCTGAAGCATGGGCCAAGCACTGAGATTTCAGCTCATAGCCCCTCCTAACTGCCAGGGAGGTACCTGGTTATCAGCTGAGCCAGCCATTGGAAATTGGGTTGGGGACTGCTGCTCAACCATATTAGTCAGAGGAGCTACTAGGGCACAGGCTAATTCTTTAACATTTAGTCTGTTTTCCTAAACATTGCAGCTTATGCAATCATACGGCTTGTGTGAGTAAGATTTTCTGCCCATCCCCTACTACAAACCTCTATCATTAATGCAGTTTCAACTACATTTGAGTGTGGCCTACTATTCTTAGAGATATTACAGCCTCTACAGGCTGGAGAGGAAAAAATGGGTCTGTCACTGCTAACTCAGAGAAAGGCCGCAGTGTAAACTTGCCCTTGATTAGATATCAGATATGCATCCAGCAGAACCTGGCCACAAATACCCAGCTACTGGAAGAGCATCCGTGAGACTTTGCACCCTATTAGACATTCAGTGAATGCAACTGCAAGACATAACTTCACAGGAAGACAGGCCCCATTATTTCCACTGTTGTTCATAAACAAATCCTTGTTTATTAAAAAAAAAAATAGAAAAAATTAAATAGTCTTTGAAGTATGGCACACTGTTTCTTAGTATTGAGATGAGTGCTGAACTGTGGATGCATTATCCAATGCCCATCCTTCTTTAAAAGAAAAAATTAAAGTAAATGCATCAAGCCAAGTTCTTCATATGTTTGCATAGTGTTCAAAGTACCTCAGGGGATAAAAGGAATAAGAAGTTATTCATCCAAAAATCAAAACAGTGAAAAACTGCAATGTGCTTCTGCATAAAGACAGCAGGGGTTGCTTCAGCTGATTACCTTTGATATTAAATACTGTGTTTGGCACAAAGCTGATAAGAATATTACAGAAAGCTAGTTCAAAGCAAGCTAAAGCTGCTGCTTTCAAAAGCACAATATCAACAATATTCCTTTTGTTAAAACTGCAAAACATGTTTAGCATAATAGCTAAGTACTCCAAAACGAGAATTATTTGTGTATGGAAAGTGTATTTTCATTTTCAAAGGAGTTAACAGTAACTAACTAACAGTACTGCAAAATCCTAGTTATTGATTATATTACATTATATTCAAGGCCTGGATAAAACTCAGACCCCAGTTCTTTAAGGTATTGTGCAAGCATGTGATAAGAGTCAGCCTCTGTCTTCAAGGAGCCCACAGGCAGACCAGATAAACAAATGGTAGAAAAACAAAAGCACTGGCTGTTCTGTTCAAGCCAAGGAACAGAGAGACTGAATGACTTACCCATAATCATATCTCTGTCAGATCTGCGTATTTAACTAAGATTTCTAATGTCCTAGTCCAGAAGCAGTGAAGAATTGTAAGTGAAGTTTGAATAAGGACTCCCTGAGAGTCTTGACTGTGAAAATCCTTTTAGCCCTTTCCAAAGATTTAGCATAATGGGGCAATAAAGATAACATAGTTGTAGTTAATTCTGCTGGATTTTCTTTTAATGGTTCAGTGATATATCCTTTACAGGTTCAAGGAATTGGACCTATGAACTTGATGTGTTCTATATTGAAATTATTCAAATTATTCAATAATTATTTCAAATTCTTTAAAGCAATAAGCTAGAGTAACTGATTGTTTTGGAAGGCAGTTCCATACCAATGATTTCTTAAAATTGGTTATTGGTAATCAGGTCATGTTTATGTTTAATTTTAATGGAAGAACCTCTCTTCGTAGAGAAGCATGTCAAATGCCTTCTTAATATGGTGAATTATTTTAAGTTTTCCAAGCCTGTGTACTTAGAATTAAGTTTATCAAGTAACCTATTTCTGTGAACTAGGTTGCAAAATCTATAAATCATGATGATGCTTTGAATATGGTCGCTGGAGGGGTGACATCAGGATTTAAATCTAACAGTTGTTTTAACAGCAGCATTTATAACTACATAAACGACAGATAAAGTCAGTTAAATAGAGTAGCTATATATAATTGCATTTAAACATACACCATGTGACTGGGAGGTCATTAAAAGTCAAGATCTGTAGAAAATCCTCAATCATAGTTTTGTAATCACCTTCTGGTGTTGCTACTTTATTCTCTTTTATTTCAGGATATTAGCAGAGAATGGAACCATGATACAGTCTGATCTGGATTGTACCTGCAGTACCAGAGAAATAAGGCAGGAAAGCTCCCACACTTAGGAAGCCAAATTCATCCCAAAAATGCAGCTCCTGTTTACAGCAGAATGAGCTGCTAAGGGCCTGCCAACCCCATCCTCTCTCTGTAGAGAGTCCCCACAGAAAGTGAATGGCCATATCCTAGTCTGTGTTTTCAAAACCAAAGCCAAAATGACCAGTTTGTATTCCAAACAAAACTGTGTTCAGCAAACAGACTTCATAGAATGGCACTGGATCACATTTATAGTGTGATAATGCTCTAACAATGTGTAATGCTGAAAGAGACAGGAGTTACAGAAGATTTTGCACTGAATGTGAAGACCCAATTCTGTGTGGAAGACAAAAGCAAATGCATATCTTCCGTACAGGAGCAAGACTTGCAACACTGACTCTTGTTGCAGCATTAGTAGCAGCTGTTCTGAAAGAATACCTTCAGTTCTCATGTTTATACTTCCATAGAAATGCTGAAAGTTTGAAAGGGTTGGCTAAGCAATTGCATCTGAGGGACATGTAAGCTCACTTACTTTATTGAAGAGAACATAAAGATGTAGTCTCAGTGATAAGTAGTTTGTGGCTCATTTACATTGGATACATAGGAGCTCAGACTAGTATAACATAATACCTGCAGAATGTCTAGCAAATTTGTATACAGATAATTCAATATCCAGAATTCTAGACTAGAAGGGAGGTTTTTAAATATTACTTCTGGTTGTATGAAGTATTTCTTTTCACCTCCATTCTCTTTCCCAGCACATAAGAGTGTCCACCCATGACTGGGGGAGAAGAGCTAAATTGGAAGTATTAGAAGACTGAAAAGAACACTAGGAAAACAAACCATGCACAAGTCAGCAGCTGTTTTGGCATTAAGAGAATGCATATTTCCTTTCAATCTGTTTTGTCCATTTTTAATATAAGATGGTTAAACAGATACATTTTATTTTGTCCACGAAATAATAAAAGGTCCCACTGGAAAGCTTATTAACTCGTGCAGATCATTACCAGACTCTACTGCTGTTTGTAAGTAGGATGTTAGAGCCTCGGTAGTTTCATTCAAAACCTGGCCTCTCTTCTTGCCAAACTTGTATCAGAGAAGTGTATAGTTTTCAGAAGCTAATTTTTTACGTTCAGTTGCAAGCCCCTCCCTTAAACAAAAATGGACTCACGACTGCATTGTAGAGGTGACGCCGTGTGTCAAAAATCAGAGGTCTGTTTTGAAATAATTAAGTACCAGGAATGAATACAGAAACCACAGTGTATAGAAACTGCTCTGTCTGGCTACCATTTGGTATTCCTCAGCCAACTCCTGGTGCAGGCAATGAAGAGGTAGGCAGCAGGGTCTGTACAGTGGAGGGCTCTGCAGCTGCCCAAACAGCAGTGCCTACGCTGTACTCTACAGAACACGTTGGCCCCATTGACTCAGTGCTGCGATCTGCAGTGGCTGTGCTCCCTATTGTAGAGCCTTTGCATTATGTTTCTGCGTCTAGGGCTGAATCCCAGCCATGCTGCACTCACTGCCTAATTATAGGCCTCCAGTGCTAATTGAGAACCCCCAGGAACCCAAAGCAGGTCTTGCAGCAGTGGCACAGGACCTATGGAAGACTCATGCCCTTCCTAGCTCAGACTAAGGTGCTGGAGGAATTTAGGGCATCTCAAATGTCTCTGAGCACCAGTATTTTAGCAACTGAATAGAACCAGGCTACCTGCTGAGTAGAAAGCTGTGATCTGTGCAGGTCTACTCCTATGCCTACAGCAGCCAAGGTCTGACTGCCTGCGGGATGGGTCAATACACTTTTGTAAACTTTACCGCTTCACTAAGATTCAGTGCAAACTTGTGAGAAGTAACTTCACATCATAGTTCTTAAACAGCTGTCAAAATCCACAGGGAATTTCTGGAAGAAAGAAAGATTACCTATGTCATGGGGGACTTATCAGTATGACTTGTCAGGAAAAAAAACATTCTTTGATATAGATCACATATGCATAAGCAATATGTGATAGAAGTTGGGGGTTTTATTCACCTTTGTTCTCTGTGCAATTGTTTCTTCTGTAGGATTCAAAAATAAGTACATGATTAGACAGAGAACCTTATAAAGAGTTACCTTGTGATATGATTTGTCATTAATTTGGAAATTAGGATTGAGGCAGTTTATAGTAGAGCAAAAATAGAGAGTTGTGTATGGTACATTCCTGGCAGAACGAGGGCTGGCAACCGCTGCAGAAAGCTTCCCTTCAGCATAGTTTCCATGAATCTGTATGTGCTGGTTTTCATTAAGGAGCTTTAGAGTTCTCTTGTGTGTTCTTCCAAAATGTCAAGCTTTTATTAAGGTTAGTCTGTAGAATTGTTTTTCGCAGAAAGCACATGTTGGTTTTTGTCCTGCAGGCATCAGATCTGCTATTGGAAGCAAGTAGTGAAAGGAACTGTTTAGGAAGCCCTAGAAATGAGCTGAGAACACAAGGAAAAATCATGACCAAAGCCTGGGCTGAGATCTGGTTCACTTTGATATGACACTGAATCTCTGCCTCAGTTTCCCAGTTTCTAAAGACCAAGGCTTACCTAATGTTTATGAAGCACCCGGGGGAACGGCAAATCTGTTAGTGGCAGAGGAGAGCTGCAACACATAGCAGGTGTGGATTTATTGTGCATGGAGGAGATCTTAGGTGGCTAGACAGTTACAGAGTTCAGCAGCAGCTCAGCCTGTCCCACCCAACGAAAGTCAGAGAACACAAAACTGGACGTTTCTTGGATGGCAGGTGTTCAGAAGGGAATTGCTTCTTGCAAGCTGAAAGCTCAGGAAAAGGTAAAAGTGATGTGCCGTCTTCCTCCTCGCTCTCTTTGTTCTTCGATTTTTCTTTTTCACATAAGACTCCAGATGTCTTAAACTTCAATATGTATGTTACATGTTTTTCTAGGTAGAATTAGTGACCCCAGGACTTTTTCTCTTCATTAGTAAACACATTCATTCTAACCTGATTCTTATCTGCTGTGAAACCACTTTATATATTATTACTGTCCACAGATCCCAGGTGTCTCTGTGATACTGCCAGACTAAGGCTGAGCCTTCCAAGATGATTATTTTTTCTGGAATAATAGTAGCAAGAGATTTTATCTGTGAAATTCCTGCATACGGAGATCTGGCACAATGCTCTTGGTTCTGAGAAACAAGGTAAAGCACATTTTTTTATAGACACAAAGTGGTTTTGCAAACCACACGAAATGCACAGATAAGGAACTGGAAAAGTATTATAGGAAGTGTCACAGGGATCATTTCTCTCTTACTTCTTCAAAAAACTCATCACTACAAATCTTCCATATTGATCTTCCCATCAAAGAGTAATTAAATGTACTTTGCCAGAAAGAAGTTCTCATTTTTCCTTGCCATCTCCAGCCTGGTTACGTTGTTCTGAGATTTACAGTGACTATTTCATGCATAAAAACTTTTCCTCTTTGTTAGAACATTAATTTCCTAACATTTTATATTTTGTTTATTATATATGAAGTTCTACTATATCTCAACAGATCTAATAGGAACAGGGTTTCTTGTTCTTTTTCATTCTGGTGTTCCCCGACATGCCTGGCCCCATAGCAGACCTTAAAAATCATCCAGAGTCTCTGTTAGTCATTCTTACCCTGTCACGTTCTTTGTCCTTCTACGGAATTCATCCATGACTGTGGGCCACAGGGCCGTGAAGTTGTCCCCAGACCTCAAGACTGAACTTGCCGTCACCTCTCTGTCTTCTGTCGCATGCACATGCCTTGTCCTTCCCTTCTGCTCCCCGTCCGCCACAGGTCATAAGGCTCAACAGGGAGCTCGGCGTGTGCAACTTACATAGACAGAAGCTGCAAAGGGGCAGAAGAGGCACAAAGTGATGGAAAGAAGGTGAAAATATTTCTTCGTTTCTCTGGCCCCCAGGAGATGTTTTCCAACTGTCTCTTATCTCCACATTCATGGCCTGAGCAACATCACAGTGCAGTTACTTGTTCTTTTATCCAGTCCACATAAATCCAGTTCTACCTCTTTCGTCTTCATCTCACTTTACCCTCCTAAGCCACTATTTAGTGGCTATTGTTGCCACTGTACTGAGATACTTCATGAACCTTAATATATTTACACTCATAGCACTTCTGGTGTGTGGAGGCTTAAACACTTCTATTTACATACAAAACACCTAAGGTCAGGTAGGAAATCTGTAGCAGAGCTGGTGACTCCCCGCCCCAAAAGCCAGACTAACCCAGACCAAAGCATGGCTGCAGCATCCTCCCCGCCATGCAGCCGGCCACGATCCCTTCGAACACTAGCTGCACTGGGATACTTTTTCCCTGCTGCGCCCCCAAGGGCAAGCACCCTTTCCAAGGGTGCCCTCGGGCGCGGCTCCCCCACACCTCTTGGCCAGACACACACTCGAGGAGCCAGCTGCAGCTTGGCCATCCTGCTCCCCAGCTGGCCCGCACCCCAGCACACCCATGGTCTGGGGAGGTTTCCTGGTTTATGTTCTTCTTTTTCTCCTGTTTAACTGTAACCTAATTACTCACCAGCACAACTACAAACCATTTTCTTTCTTTAGCAGTTTCTGGTAAAGGCTTTCTGTGATGGACTCTAATGTGCAAATTGCTCGTGGCAAGGGGCCACTGCACAACCCCAATTTTTTTAAGTCTTGTTTGTTTGTTTTTCTAGAAGGGATAGTAATAATATCAAATACAGTAGAGAATATAGTAAAAGCATCTAAGTGTCCTCCTTATTGCAATAAGATTGCAAAATCCCCATTGGGATTCATTGATGATACATGAACAGAGCTATGTCTCCAAGGGGAGATTCTCTGAAACTAAAGTCAGTGTTAGGTCCCAAACTGTCTTTTGCTTCTTCTTGAACATTCACTTAAGCAAAGGGAAACAAAATATAAGGCAGAAAATGTACCAGGACAAAAAGGTCTTATTTGCTACTGAACATGACCACCCACTTTGATTCTTTTCATATTTTATTCTTTTCTGGTATGTTTGATATTCTGTCATATTTATGATTTTAAACCATTAAGGGGAGTTTCTTTGGTTTTTATTAGAAAATGATCCTTAAATATTTAATGCCGTCATATTCTGATTATAAATAAAGATTTTTTTCTTGTATTATTACTTGAACTGCTAAGTATTATTAATAACCTACCAATGTAGGTACATATGTGAAGCAATGCCAAGGTAGTCTCTTCCCTGACAATCATATTTAAAAGGTTTTAATATCGCTGCGGTTTTTAAGTGTGTGATGTAATGCTTTGCTTCTACCATGTGATGAAAAGAAGTCTTGGGTCAACAGGAGCCAGAACCCTTCTCTCATTTTGTGAATTTCCTCCTTTCAGACAGGAAAAACACATGTTTGAGTTTTTTAACCTCCACACGGCTGTGGGGGGATGCCTGGGCTCCAGTGGCCAGGCCTCTGCACTCTCCAGGAATGCTCTCGCAGCTGCTTGCTGTGCTTGCCGGGCTCAGCAGCAGCGCTGTGCTAAGGAAACTGTTGTGGGTTGGGGTGGGGTCCTTCTTTTTTATTTACTGAGTCAGAGGGACAGTCTGAGCAAGGTTTTAACTGCTCTCTGCAGCTCTGGAATGCTTATACAGTTATTAACAGGCAGAAGGCTGGGTGGATTTTATTTTTTTAATTCCCAAATTACATTTACCTGTGGAATTTTTAATCTGCAGTTAGTCTTTAAAAGCTGATGTGAAGCTGCACTCATCAGAAGTGGCTGATATTTGGAGAGCTGGAAGTTCAGACAGAACTAATCAATAAAATTCAAGTAAGGATTTTAGATAGTGTAGTAAGTGTGGAAAAAAGAACAGAGCTTTCTTATAAATAGTAACTCCACTTGGCTATATAAATAGTTTTCATATAAAAGTTAATGAAAATGTCTATTGTGTATTCCAGGCAAATGAGTATGTGCAATAACTATGCGTGCTCATGTCTACTTCGCAATTATTATGCCCTTTAAAATAACATATTTTAGGGAACTGAAGAAATAAAAAACAGAGGCCCCTTGCAGCATTTCCATATATTGCTTTGTGGAGATATGGTTGTTCAGAATCAAATGGCCTGTTCTAGTTTATGTAATTTATTTTATACCTGAAGTATTAAGATATAGGGGGAAAAAATTCTTAGTCTTTCTGGAACTGAGGATTAAAGAACTTTTGTTCTTTTTTTTTCTTTTTTTTTTTTTCTAATGTCTGAGGCCAAAGTAAATGAATGGCAGGAAGTTTTTTCCCACCACACTGCAGTATCAATTTTCAGTGTGGAAGAATATGATCCAAGAGCAAATTCCAATGTGCCTTATTTCAGTAGGTGCTGTTATAGACACTTAGAGGGTTAGGGTAAGCTGAGAGATTACAGTCTACACAGTGCAAAGAAGATGCTTCGCATGTCTCAGTTTTCTTTTAATTATGAAAATTAATTGAGACGTTTTTCTGAAGTGACAGGTTAGGTCAGAACTGCCTGGTGGCCCTCATCTCATCTCCTGTGCTTCCCTCCATCTTCTGCTTCCATCCACTCTTCAAATTTTTGTATGGCAGTGGAGCACAACCTCCTAAGAAAGGTTATAGACAGTTGCTTGAACTGAACTGCATATTCCTGAAAAGATTATGTAAATTTTTTTCACAATTACTATACCTCTCCTAGCTTACTTGAATTTAAAATGCTTTCTGGAAAAGCCTGTCTCTCTCCATAATTGTATAGAGATCTCTAGAATGCCTATGGTATTAATATTGATATTTGGGGACATTCGTCTGGATATTGGAAGTTACTCATTTATAAGGCTCTGGAGCCTTATAGCAAAACTGATGAGGCCCAGGATAAAACTGTTCTGTGAATGGAATTTACGTCTTGTCTTGCCATTTTGTACCTCTCCAAAGATCCCAATTAAAAGGAAAAAAAAAAAAAAAACCAAACAAAACAAATTTACAAAGTATATGCAAGAAAGAAGTTAAATTCTGTATTTATGTCCCTCTTACCCTTACAAAATATAAGTTCTCTGAATTATAAATACAATTAAATAAGATTATGGTAAAAGCTTCACCAAATCTGCACATGAACTACGTTTAAAAATAAACTTCAGATGAATCATTTTCCAAAAAAATTTATTTTCCTTTTCCAAGGAAAAAAGGCTTTGCTTGTATTTCGTCATATCAATGTTTTACATAGAAACACTTCGTTCGTTAGCCAGACTGTTCCTGGGAAGTTATAAAGTTAATGCTTTGATGGATTTGAAAGCAAATTACTAAATCTGTAATGAGCTATTATTTTCAGTTCCTGTGATACAGTAATCTAAACTTCCTAAAGAAACTTACTTGCTGACTTGTCTAAAGGAAATACTGATTTTCTTACAAACAAGTAAAACTTCAATCTTGTCTCTCCATATCCTTTTGCTTGACACAATTAATCCTTAGCAGTAAGACAAATTTAATAAAAACTGCAAAGGTTTAAGTAAAATTAAAAGTGTTAAACTTTTTTTTTTCCCCTCATCTTGAAGAAGTCTTGGTTCTTATATGCCCAGGGCAATTTGAAAGTACGCTAACTTGTACCTTGGTCTTACCATGCTTTATAAATGACAAAAGAATAGCAGTCCATCATGAGAAAAGGAAGTGTTGGTAATTGAATAAGTAGCAACTATAGTTTATTTTTTTCACAGGTATCTGTATTTTTCTCAGCTTTATCTATGGTGATCTTTTGGAATATTGGCAGTTCTCCATATGAATGAGCACATATATGTTGGGGTTGCTGAGCACAAGAAAGATGTATTACTGCCTATGTAAAATTAAAAATCACATTCCAGTTTTCAAAAGTGAATTTTTATTTTGAATGTTTCAGCCTTTGTCTCACCAACCATAAGCCACCCTGAAGACACCAGAATGATGCACGGGCAGCAATGGGAGCTGATCTTCAGGCTTTTTCTGAAAAAATCAGATTGCACAGCCAAAAATGGAGATGGCCAAAATCACTAGTTACTTTGGGAAGCCTTAACCCTTTATTTCAGCACACCATGCTAAGGGAATAATTTGTTCTTTATCACTTCCCTGCAGTCGCCCAGTCAGACAGGAGCCTGGCAAGCGCTGGTGCAGGTGTCAGGGCAGATGGATTTCACAGCTGCTTCCAGGGCACAAAGTAATTCAGGGATGGTGAAACACATAGTAATACCTGTGTGAATCCTGGAAACCACCCAGCAAAAGTGGTTGGTCTATATGTAGGAATTTGGGGTGCTGCCCTACAGAAGTGTGCCCACAGGGTATGAAGTTTTACCCCCAGCAAGCTTGTGAGTACTTGCTTGCCTCATGGAGAGCATGCCCACAGGGGAAGTCTGCAGTTTAGGTCATCCCGCCTCATTAACTTTACAACTGGAAGGAACCAGAAGGCTTTTACTTATGCAGGTCACTTTGTCTCAACTGTAAAACTATGTGCTTTCCTGCCCCAGGTACCCTTCTGGAAAAGAGTTTGTATTTCTTAAGTGAGCTCGAAATGCCAACTAGGATCAGACTGTGCTTGCAAGCCAGGCTGGAACATAACCCAGCTTTTATATTAATGCCCTCAGGGCCTGAAAGGACATTATTTTAAATCACAGAGAGGCATATCAGTATGATAGTTGTGGATGATAAAATGTACTTGTTTTACAGTAGCCCCCTGAGGCGGTAACCAGGGCTCCAGTGTGCTAAACACATAGGCTACTGCCTGCGCCAAGCGCCTGCCCGTGGTGAGAGGCCACAGGAGCTGCCCATGGTGGGAAGAGGCAGGAGCAGGTAGAGGCACCAGCAGCCACAGGGTCACCGCATGTTTTCATTCTATTATGCAGCTGAAAGGAATAAAAAATGTCAGTAACCCTAATAGCGGGTCTAACAGATTTGTATGGAAATGAGTAAAAGGCTGTCAGGAACACTACAAAGGCAGAAGAAGGGGCTGCTGGGGAGCTGTACATACGTTGCAGTTAAACCATGCACTTCGTCTGGCATGGCCTCCGGGCCCTTGGAGTTGCTTTCTTACTCCCGTCTGTGCCCAGTCAGGTAGGTGCAAGGTGTCCTCGGGCTCTTGGGTGAGTCACTCGCGGGTCCTTGCCCCGGCATGTAACCAACACTCGCCGTAGGGCACCCAACCAGCGGAGCAGCGCGGGGTGATGGCCTCAGGCATGGTGAGCTGATGAAAATTAACCTCGGTGTAGGTGTGGCTGAGTATAGGTGAATAACTGTCAGAGCATAAATTCACCCTCACCTCTTAGCTTCACTCTTAACTTCAGGCTTCCCAAACGAGAGCCCCGACCCATGGGCTGGGGTTTAACAGCATAAACGCCAGCCAGGTTAGGGATAGAGCTCCACGTTCAGACCCTGTGGACACAACCTCAGCACCACATGTGTTCAGGTTTCCATCTCAGCAGGTATAGCCCATAAATGGATAGCAAACCAGGAGGCAGTAAGCAAGCTTGTGCAGAGTCTTTCCCAACGAGCAACTCCGTGCCAAAGTACATTACCATCAGTTTGTCATTTGAATGGGAATAAGCATCACTGATTACTTTTTGCATGTTCATTCAGAATGAAGCCAGATGTTCCTCAGCCCATGTTTTAAACCTGCAATGCACATTTAAAGGCAGACAAGAAAATTCTCACAAGAAAAAGAATATTGAGTCTTGTTAGTGAATTGGTTTATCCAAAAATAACGTATCTGCTAATGGTGATCGGAGTACATTCCTGAATCTGAAAACATTTCCCAAGCTGTTAGACACAGCAATATGCAAACTGCCATTCCAGCGATATTAACATTGTCCCAGCATAAATCAAGATTTTGTTGCTGTTTTCAAAAAGGAAGAGTAACTTCCCCTCAGGAAAATTGCTCTGAATCACTCTTAAGGTTTGGGTTAAGTGTTTTAATAGAACGATTTTCTGGGTTTAATTCTTTTCATTTTACTTGCTTGCTACCTTTATGTTTCTTGTTGTGACACGTTTTCAGTCTACAGCCAGGAATCCAGGTTGCAGTGATATGTTAGACTTCAGAAGGAAGCAAGTCGCTCTATCTAAATCATCTGAGAAATTCTTTTTGGTTATCCAGTCTGTTTGAAATTGTCAGGATGTCTCCTTTTCCTCCCAGCTTTGTAAGACCTGAAGCATTAGCATCTCC
Organism: Leptosomus discolor; assembly: GCF_034619465.1. NCBI lineage: Eukaryota > Metazoa > Chordata > Aves > Leptosomiformes > Leptosomidae > Leptosomus > Leptosomus discolor. The sequence continues at coordinate 73,118,329 of NC_141392.1, read as the reverse complement.
GCCTATATATGTGTTGCTTCCTGCTGAAGGAATATTTATAGCATTTCTGACCTTTGAATGAACTTTTACGAATCAATAACAGCAACGTGGAAGGAAGGTCAGCAGCAGTTTTCCTCTAATCTGAGTGTAGCCAGTGTTAGGCCTGGAATATCTAAAATATATTAGGAGCTATCATAATCACATTTATGCAGCATTTTTGCAGGAAATTTGCAGATTTCTTCAGGGCTGTCGTGTAGCTGCGATCTGAAGGATATAAGGCCAGAGTCAAGGATGTCATTAATGAGTTAAGTTGTTGTGTGTCAATTTTTACATATCAGAACTATTAGAAGAGGTCTTAACAGCCAGAGCTAAAGAATAATTTTCTTGACTATATTTTGCCACAGGGAAAGTGTAAGTGGATTAGAAACCCTTCTCATTAATGACATGGTGCAACTGAAACACGATTCATTTCCTTGCACTTCAGATTACAGAAGTAAAATCGACACGGTCACCCCTCGAAGTGTGAGCACAAGCAGCCATATGAGATGGTTTGAGTCAAGGTTTGCCAGTTCAGAGTCATTATCCCTGTAACCCTACAACGCAAATATTATAAAAGACCTTTCCTAACTCCTCAGATTTCTGAAGCTGCTTCCAAAATCAAGGTATTCCTATAACGAATTAGACTTCTCAGTGCTGTTTGCTGCCTCCAAGCATAGAGGAGGAAACCAGGCTTCGAAATTTCCTGTCATTTCACTGCCTAAAAGCAAAGTTCCTAACTTAATTAAATCTTTTCCTTCTCCAGAGATGGCACCTCTAAAAAGTGCTTCTTGAGCATTCTTTTTGCCTACTGAGGGAGCCTGGCCAACTAGTTCAGATTGTAACTGTAAAGTAGAAGCCCAAACTCCGGATGTACCGAGTTAAGTGAGATGAATCCCATTGCTAGGGGTGACAGTAATAGATCTCACAGAGTGAGAGATCTTCTACCTTGTAATTAGAGTGATTTTTTTTCGGTCAGGACTGTCTTTCCATGGAGGTAGCAAAGGAGGGTCTTGTTCTTTGCTGGAGCCTTCTGGTGCTGCTATAATACACAGGGCACCTATTTGCAAATGCAGTGTTGTTATCCTGAAAATCCCTCTCATAATAGCCCCGTTTTTCTCTAGTATTTTCCTGCTTGACTAAATGGAGAGACAACGATAGCTATACAAACCTTCACAGATGTCAAGAAACTTTTGATAGCAGCTCAAAAGAGTTGTTTTCATAAGTTTCTTTTTCTACGTCCGTATTATTGGAAGATTGTGTCTACATGTTCAGCCAGCATTACAAATATGTCTAAAAATACAGGGAAAATAAAACAAATTTGCTGAAGTTTGACAACTTCTGTTTGATCAAAAGTTGTTTGGTCAAAAGTATTTTAAAAGTCAGGAAATTAAGAGGTTTTTTAATGGATGCTATCGTACTTATCGTTAGGTTTCTGAAGAAGAACAAAGGAAAGAAATTTCCACACGAGTTCTACATGAATTGTTAATGTCAACTTTGAATTTCCTTGGTTTTTCCTAGTTTATAAAACATCCTTAATATAGAATTGTTTTGTCTGAGAATAAATCCTGTGTTTATTCAAATTCTTAGATTCATAATATTAAAGAATGATTTACTGCCTCTCTCCACATACCTATTTCCTTCTTTTTCCTTCTTTTTTTATTTCTTTCAAGGACCAACGTACTATGCCATGTACATCTTCAGTGCTTTTAAACATAAAGCTGTCATGTCATTTCACTGTTCTCTGAAATCTGCATTCCAGCTTTCAGCAGTCTCTAACCAAATTAAGTTTGTTCTGTCTTAGTCTTCTTCCCAATACATTTTAAGTACTTTGAAAAATTCTATAAAACAGGAGAAAAATGGAAGTCCTGGTGTTACACTGAAGTCAGATCAGAGTACTGTATTGGCTTCTAACCCATCTGTCTAGCATAGAATGTAAGACATGTTTGATTGAGACTGAATAACAAAATCACCCTTTTTAAGCGCATCAATAGACAGAAATTAATATTCCTGATTAAATTCCAGTTTATCGGTTCGCTAAGGCTGGTGTTTTGGCTCCAGCAAGAAGCTAAAAAGGGGTCTAGAACAACTCTCTGAGGCCAGCTCTCCATGGACAGCTCTCCATGGGACAACTCTACAGGGGACAACTGTGTGCAAGGACAACTCTACACGGGTCAGCAGATTCCGCCGGTCCTCCCTGCCACACGCAAAGCTCTGCAAAGCCCTTGAACACCAGCAAGAGCTCTGCACAGTGCCATGGGGAGCCCCGAGCACCTGGCAGCAAGGGGTCTCTCACGGGAGGCAGAGGGGGGACCGCCCGCCAGCTCATTCCTGCCGTGCCTGCAGTGCACATTGTATTAGGGGGAGGAAGAGGAGGAGGTGTGCAGACAGAGGGGGCAAGCAGTGGGGGAAGGTGGTGGGGAGCAGCTCTGGGTATGGGGGGTGAAGCCAACCACCTGAGCACTGCCTGGCGAGAGAGCCTGCCAAAAAAATCCACGATGAGATAAAGACAACGATGAGATAAAAGCAACTAAATCAAATGTGAAGTACAAAAATTGAAATTTTGCCGGGCATAAGCGCAGCCAGCTAACGGGCAGGTGAGATGCAAGGTGGGTGCGGAGAACTACGGGAGGGTTTTGCTTGGGAAGCTGGGGAGCAGGTGACTGCCCCACTGTCTGCCGCCACCCACCAAGTCCCTGCGGCTGCTCCGGTGCTGGTACTGCCGGGCATGTTGGGCAGACAGGGAAGAAGTGCTGCCATGGCAGGGACTGCTGACTCCCTGCGTTCCCGGTTGCCTGGGGCTGAGGAGAATGCTGGGGTGGTGGGACACCATGTCCATAAGGCCCTCAATTTAAAAAACATCTCCAAAAAAAAAAAAAAGAGAAAAAAAAAAATGCCAAGGCTGACAAACGGCAGGCTGTCCCACAAGGCCGTACTCAGGCAGCTGGCATCCCCTCCCCACACCTGGAGCTGTGCCCAGAGCTGCTCCCTCTGCTGCCTCCCCCCTGCCTCCCCCACTGCTCGCCCACCTGCTTGTGAACCTCCTCCTCCTCCCCCCAATGTAACGTACACTGCAGGCACGGCAGGAATGAGCTTGTGAGCGGTGCCCTCTCCACCTCCAGTGAGAGGCCCGAGTAAAGTTGTCCTCATGGAGAGTTGGCCATGAAGAGTTGGCCCATTCCGTCAAGCTGTTCACAGGCAGCTTCTCACACATCTCACGAATACAGAAGCATGGGCTGCTCTCACTGACAGTAGGTGATTTTGCTTGGTGATTTCAGAGAATGACGAGGAGCAGGAGGCTCTGCTGTCACTGGACAAGCCCGGCTGGTATTCCCAAGGTAATGCTATCCAGCTTTATGAACTACTGAAGAAGATGACTGGCAAGTTGGATCCCAAGGTATGTTATAAGAGAGAGTAAATCTTTCTGAAAATACCCTGTTTGAGTCTAAAATTCACCAGACAAGCTTTCATTAAAGTTATTGATGTGATCGTTCACAAATTTTTGTTCTGGTTACGCTTGCTGTTGTCTAATAGACTTCAGTCCATAACTGGAAGTAGCATATTAGTCTTCTTATCAATAGATATTTTATTCTGTATGCATGGTCATGCATTTTGGCAGCTTTGGGAAGAATCAGACTGTAATCAATAAATAAACAATCTCCCTGAGGAAACAGATCGAATAGATTTAAAGGTGTCATCAGTGAAAACTAGGATCATGTTATTTTAATTACAGGTCTGGATGGGTGAAAATGCCACTGAAGACGGTGGGACCACATTTTCCCTAGTGGGTAAACTACCCTCTGGGCACAGAAGAGTTCTGAGTCACTGAGAGATGCTCCATGTTCTCCCTTGTTTCCAAAGCTGTCCAAAATCCATTCACGTTTTTTAGTGCATTTTCTTGGTAGTTTTTTCCACTGCTTCCTGGCAGGCTATTTCTGTCCATCAAAAATCTCAGTGGTCTCCTCTGTGCCAGTCCCAGCCAGGCATCCCCATCCAGTGCCCCTGGAGGGTGAGAGTGAGGAGGGTGTGCAGGGCCATCCTTTTCCTTATGGATCTGGCTGAAGATAAAACCCCAAACTGTGACATTAATAAGATCTCTGTGTGTCATGACCAATTGTAAACACAGAGGAATTTTTATTAGGTTGTTTTAAAGCTCTTTTTCTCTCTGTGAAATACAGTTTGCTTGTGTTTTCCTCATATACAATGAACTTTTAATTTGCTGCTTCCCTCATAGGTTGTTTATTTTGGTGACAGCATGCACTCAGATATTTTCCCAGCTCGTCACTATAGCAACTGGGAAACTGTCTTCATCTTAGAGGAGCTTCTAGGGGACAAAGTTGCAGTGCCTGTGGAGACTGAATCTGAGCCCTTGGAAAAGAAAGGAAAATATGAGGTAAGGGTTCCTTGCAGATGTTTCCTGGAACAGAAGACAGTAACTTACAAAAAAGCCTCATGCCACCTGTGCTAAGAACAAGCCTGCTTATCTTACTAGGCTGATGAAAGCCTCAGCATCCCTCACAGACATATCCTCCTGGCCACACCAGGAGGGTGCCATCCTGTCCCAGCTCAGCGTTGCATGGGTGACACAGAGCCTCTACCCAGAGCTGAATCACAGATCTTGGAAAAAGAGCTGTATGTGCTTTCCCTTAACAAAAAAACATAGTCTTCCCCTTTTCAGTAACAAGAACTTGCCCTCCGTCCTACAGGGAGAAATTTCATGGCCACTTATCACAAGTCCAGCACGTGAACTCTGCCAAGTTCATGAAGTTTCCCTGCACGTCATGGCAAACTGTAAACACAGAGGAATTTTTATTACATTGCTTTAAAGCTCTCTTTCTTTCTCTGTGAAATACAATTTGCTTGTGGTTTCCTTATATACAAAGAACTTTTAATTTGCTGCTTCCCTCATAGGTTGTTTATTTTGGTGACAGCTGTGTTTCGAAGTCTGGTCCAGTGCAGACTACTGATAGTTACCTCAGATAAATAATGTGATTTTCATGTTGATCGCAGCTGGGAAGCAGGGCCTTAGCACAACTGCCACACTTTAATTCTCCCACGGAAGGTGGAAGCTTACTATGGTTTATCCTTCTCTCCACTGCTGAAGAACAAAGCAGACGGGGAATGGCTCTCGGATGGACGATGCAGCAGTGTTGTACCTCCAGCGTGTCCTATGCAGGAACTACAGTGCAGCTGCACTCTCTGTTTGGAGTGTTTCTTCTTTTCTTACGTTCCTAAATAAATAGCTCATTTTTGTCTAATTGCAGAGAGATATATGTGCTTTTTCACTTGGCTTTGAAAAGCACTTTTTTTTTTTTTTAATAATTGCTCTTTGTGATTAAAAAGTTAACATACAGATAGGAAGATTTTTGTGGGGTGCTTTTAAAGATGTTTTTAATCTGACTAAGAAACATTTTTAAAGCCCCTGGTTTTTATGGAGGAAAGGGTATCTTCAATGGGACTAAAACAATATAGGTGTGACATCTATTTCTCTACTTTTTTAATAGACATATCTAATAATTTCCCCTCTATCCTGATTTCTAAACTAAGGTCAGACAAGGACATTTCAGTCACTGAAATAAGGAAATGTAATCATTAATGTTTAGGCTTTTTACTGGGTTATAGAAGAAACAAAAATTAAGTCAAACAAACTCAAGTCTCCTATCAAGAAAAATGTGTTTCTCAGTAAAAAAGCAGGCAGGGGGTGTGTGTGTGTGTGTGTGCACGTGGAAGGAAGAAAGAGTGAGTAGTAGTTGATTTTATTAATTAATGCTATAAAAATAACTCCTTCTCCTCCATAAATTTGTTCATTCTCTGACTGGAGACTCTTGCATTGCTGCATAGAACTTGCATCTCTGTAAGGTTTGGGGTTTTTTATTCAATCATGGTTTCTTAAGTATGTTCAATACATGCTTTTGAAGCACACGTATTTAAACAGACAGGCAGAACATGTTTCTTCTCCTGGAAGTACAAAGGAAGAGTTATGAGTGAGGCGTTTCTAAGCCCTTGATGACGATTTGGATTTCTCTTGTTGCAGTACCTCTGGTCGACTGCTCACAAGATACATCTTCTCTATCACTGCAGTTATCAAGCAGGAAATTGAGACTTTTAGACAGGTGCTTGACATTTCACTGGTGCTGTAGTATTCTTGATAAGAGATTGCAGTATCTCGGGGAGACATCACCCCTGCCACACACAACCCCTGTTCGGTTTACATCCGCTACCAGTGACAGCAAGCAAGCAAGGGAGAAATGAATTGCGTTGATTAAAGGAATCTGAACGAGGGGGGCCACGGCAGGTCAGTGGTGTTATTTCATTACCACGCTGCTCACTGGAGTCTGAACAACAGGTCATATCCATATCTCTGCAGTTGACTGGACACCACTAACTTAACAGGACTGGTTCAAAGGGACTCCCTTTACAGGCCTATGGGAGTTTTATTTTCATTCCCCTAATCAACTTCCCCCGTTAACCCTTTGGTTAAGAAGGGAGAAAAGCCAACTCAAAGGATTGTACAAAGTCAGGTGTTTTTGGAAAATTAGGCACTAACAAATTAGATTTAGTCTTATTTATCAGCCTTACTCATCGGCAATGAAAAAAATACACTACTATTGCAGATTTTCCATGCCATGCTGCGTGTGCAGAGAGGGACTGAATATTTAATACAAGATGCAATCCTCCCTTCTATCAGTCTTTACAAAATATTATTCAAGAAATAAAGCACTACTTCTGATTTGCAATTGCATCTTTCAGAAAGAAATTACAAACAACTGGTTTCAGTTGTTTGACTAGTATTTCATCACTAGCAGAGAGAGGGGAAGAAAACAACCTCCTCATACACAAACTGGGAGGCTAGTAATTTCCATTTTCATTAGCATTTTTTTGTCTTTTCTCTTCAATTAAATGCATGATATAAGCCAGAAACACACAACTGTAAAATTATGGTAACATCTGCAGTTCTTTCAAGTACATGAGTCATAACCAAATGAGCAAGAGAATAGCAAACTAAAAACTATTCATGCAATTACTCGTCTCCTAAGTGAATTGCAACATGCAGGGGAAAAAATACCAAGCATTGTGTTGAAACGAGATTTCCCCCAGATTTGGGGGTTTGTTTGCTTGGCTGGAGGCTTTGTTTTTGCCTTCTGTTCTTTAAATGTGTGATCAATTCCATCAATGAAAACTCGAAGAAAAGCTGGAATTTGTCCCAGGATTTCGAGGGAAGTGATTACAGAGGAGCTAGTCAGCATTTAAAAACCTATAGGAATGAATGGAGCAGAAATCAAATGAGTTATTGGCAGATATAGATGACATTTTTGCAGTTAGAAGGAAAACCTATTTTTTACAGTATTGCCCAGTGGCTGGTGGGTTGAGAGGTCGAGGCCCTTAACCCCCTGAATTTCCCTGACTCCCTCAGCATGACCTGAGACAAGGGCTAATTACTCTGTGCCTTTTGGCTCTGTTTGTCTCTTTATTGCTGTTTGACACAAATCTAACAGTATTTTCAGAAACAACCTGGTTGGCTGTTGTGAAGCCTGGCGAGTTAAAGCCATATCCTTAAAGCAATATCCTGAAGTTAAATGTATTTTATTTTGAAGGAAGTCTGCTTATAGTGATCCATGTTGAAGTTTAGCTGTAACGATCACAGGCGAAATGTTTTATATTTGCACGACTTGTGGGAGGCAGGTTCTGTGCAAAAGACCAGTGGCAAGTTTGCACACTCAGCTTGGCTGTGTTATTCAGGGACACCTGGTTGTTGTGACCAGCACAGCTGTGCTGGCAGAAACACCTCAAATACTTGCAGTTATGCCAGCAAAACTGTATTTTGAGCATTGTTTTTTTCTGGCACTAAGACTTGGGGATGGTGTTACCACCTTGGCACAAAGCATACAGCCATCAGTACCATCCGTTATATTGGACGCAGGATACAGGATACAGTACAAAATAAAATAATCCTAGTGTCCCATGTTTGGTATAAAGATCGTAGAATCATAGGATGTATTGGGTTGGAAGGGACCTCTAAAGGCCATCTAGTCCAACCCCCCTACAATAAGCAGGGACCTCTCTAACGAGGTCAGGCTGCTCGGAGCTCCATCAAGCCTGACCTTGAATGTCTTCACGGATGGGGCTTCCACTACCTCTCTGGGCAACCTGTTCCAGTGATCCACCTCCCTCATATTAAAGAACTTTTTCTTAATGTCCAACCTAAATCTACACTTTTCTAGCTTAAAACCATTACCCCTCGTCCTATTGCTACAACCCCTTGTGAACAGTTCTTCCCCTGCCTTCTTATAGGCCACTTTCAGGTATTGGAAGGTCGCTATAAGGTCCCCCCAGAGCCTTCTTTTCTCCAGGCTGAACAACCCCAACTCTCTCAGCCTGTCTTCACAGGAGAGGTGCTCCAGCCCTCTGATCATTTTTGTGGCCCTCCTCTGGACACGCTTCAACAAGTCCGTGTCCTTCATGTGCTGGGGGCTCCAGAGCTGGACGCAGCACCGCAGGTGAGGTCTCACCAGGGCAGAGTACAGGGGGAGAATCACCTCTCTCGACCTGTTGGCCACACTGCTTTTGATGCAGCCCAGGATGCGATTTGCCTTCTGGGCTGCAATTGCACATTGGTGGCTCATGTCCAGCTTCTCATCCACCAGTAGCCCCAAGTCTTTTTCCACAGGGCTGCTCTCTAGCATGTCTTCTCCCAGCCTGTATTGATACTGGCAGTTGCTCCAGCCCAGGTGCAGGACCCTGCACTTGGCCTTGTTGAACCTCATGAGATTCACCTGGGCCCACCTCTCCAGCCTGTCCAGGTCCCTCTGGATGGCCTCCCTTCCCTCTGGCATATCAACTGCACCACCCAGCTTGGTGTCATCAGCAAACTTGCTGTGAGGGTGCACTCAATGCTGCTGTCAGTATCATTAATGAAGATATTAAACAACACTGATGGCATAGATGGCAAATCTCCATCTAAAAATACTAATATTCTGCATGTACAATGTTTTTTCAGCTTGACTTTTTACTCCTGTCTCCTTTATGTCCTTCTTTCTTTCATCTCTTTACCAAATGTAGAAAAACTTCAGAGCTCAGCTCCCTGCCTATTTCAATTGTAAATAGGCCATTTCTGAGCTGACAAATCAGTGTCATCAGTGTCACCCAAGGGTCCTGTTAACAGATTCTGTCTGTTCCTTAACAGACCCTATTTGTCTGCAGTTAATAAAGCAAAGGTGATAGTAGGTATTCCAGGTGGTTTAACTTCGTAGAAAGCCTTGGAACTTGAGGAGAGCTCTTACCATTATTTCACTGAAGTCTAGACCTAGTCTTTGAGGTTTTGTACCCTCAACTGACACAATCAACATCTGACCTGCTACTGTCTGACCAACATGTCTAAGAGCAAAACCGCACACTTGGGGGTTTTGCATATGAAAGGGGGATTGCTCAGCACTTCCCAGGACCTACTGTCCTGCTGTGAGAGCAAACCCCACGTCTGGGGACTACAGGAGTGGCTGGTGTACCTTCCAGAGCTCCTCGGCCCCACTGCTGAATGTGTGTCTCCAGGCGTGTGTCAGCAGTAGCGATGTTGCCAGGGGACTTTTACCAGGCTTCATGGTATGCAATGTCTTCTTTGTTGCAGCCTATATATGCTTCAGGTGAGATATGGACATCTTGTAGGCAGCAGTTAGGGATGGCAGGGGTAGTGATGTCAGGTGCATCCAAAGGATGTGGGCAATGTTTTGACAGTTCTTTTCAGATTTGAGAGCAGGATTTAGCATCATCACCAAAAACACCGTTGTCACGTGGAGATTAGCCAGTAGCAAAATGATGGGAGTTTTCTACCAGGTGACTTGAAGACAACTCTCATATCTAACCAGGCTTGGTTTTATTAAGGGCTTGGGCTGTAAATCCAAAATGTAACTCCCTCCTCCTTAACAAGGAAGAAATTCCCACTCAAAGAATCAGACCTCTGAAAAAAATCAGTTAAACTCCTTACATTGCAATTTGAATTGCCTGTTGGACCAATCATATATTTCAAAAAGCAGAAGCCTAAGATTTTTTCTCTCATCAATAAACAAGGTCCCGTCTTGTGCAGGTGCTTGTGTGGGCCAGTACTGGGGTTGTTGTTCTGAACAGCTGGAACAGCCTTAAGAGTTTTCTGCATGTGTCATCCAGCTGGCAGACAGATTTTAATTCAGCATAGCATCTACATTTAATTATAACTGAGGTAAAGTCCCAGGATTTGCATGGAAAGATAAGATTTGGCAAAAAAAAAAAAAAAAAGTGCTGTCCCTGTGTGTGAGGCAAAAAAAAATAACCACAAAAGAGCCGAGCTCTTAAGTTAACTGCTAGTTTTGAAACAAAAGATATGGGGTTTTTTTCCCAACCTATTTAATCAGAAGACAGAAACCAATATCTATATTTGTTAAAATCAATGCTTCCCTCCTCACCCCCACCTATGCTCAGAGAAAAAACTGTTAAGCAGAATCACAAAAAGAATGGCTCTGTGTTTACTGACGTGGTCTGTTTGGCTGGATCAACAGCTTTCTTGTGACCAAAAGCCATGGACTTCTGTCATAAACACAAATGATTCCAGCAGATTCTCAAAACTATTAAGAAGGGGGTTAAATGGAAAATGAAGTACAAAAGTTCATGAATCTGGAGGCACATGCTAGGGTATCTGTTCTATGCTTTGCTGGTCTGAAAAGATACTTTGCACGCAAATGACTTTAACAGATATTCTATAGTGTAGTTCACAGTTTTGTTTTCCATTTTTTCATCTTTCTGTAGAGGCCTCCTGGAGCTTTTTCTGGCTGCTCATGGCAATATATAGCAGGTTCCAAGATGAACTGCTAAAAAAATCCCTTTTCCCAATGCTGCTTTAATGCTTTCTTTAAAACATAATGAGTCTACATGTTGTTGTCTCAAAATATATATGAAAAAAAAATCAATTTTTCACAATTTGCTAGGCAACTGAATAGCTCTCCATGGATCCTGCAGCTCTGTCCTCACTCATTCCTCAGCTCAGAAACAGATAACACAACACAGGTGGCATGATGCGATCTTCGCAGTTATTCCATCCAGCACCAGGAGACTCCTTTCTCCCAGGAGGAGGTCCAGGCTGGGTTGCGGTCTGTGCTGCAGCTACCCAGCTTCTCCAGCAGAGAAAGGCAGCAGGCTATTCACACTATTGAAAGCAGAAAAACAGGGAAAAGATAAGATTTTTAAAGGCAAAAATCTTTAAAGGCAACTTTTTGTGTCCTAGGGAATCTATAAATTGTGTGAAGAGGAGCTCGGGGACTTACGGGAGGAAGATTGTTATTGTTTTTCTTTATAATATTTTGAAGTCACATTCCTCCTGAGATACAATACAGTTTTCCCAGAAAATCAGAGAAACACTAGAGTTCCTTAAACTAATGCTTGTGGTTGGATATAGATAGAAGATTTTTTTTTTCTTAAGATTATGTATTTATTTATTTTTCTTTCAGGGAGATGAGCTCAAAGCTCCTTACTTTGTATCCAAACAGTGGGGCTCTTTCTTCGTGGACAGGTTGCCAGGCCTGGAAAATGCAGAGGAAACCTTAGTTCGCACATGGTCCTGTAGATGTATTAGCACTTACAGCACTATTGCAATCCCTAGTCTTGAAGCAATAGCAGGTAAGGAAGATTGCTTTTTTTTTTTTTTTTTCCTAAAGAACATGTAGTATTCATAGTAACTTTGTTATACCGTAGATCTATTTTTGAGATTACATGTATCCAAAATACGTTCAAAAATATTCCGTTCATATCATGCAGAGGTAATGCTAGTGGCTATTAATTGCTTTGATGTTTATGCTTTTAATAGTTGTCAGCTACACCAGTTCAGTTTTTTGTTTGTGCCTGCAGATATTAGATGTTTAGTTTATCCTACGTTAGAAATAGGATGCCACATTTAACAGATTGTAGATTAGTTCCTGAATTTTGATTCAGGACTTCCCCACAGTATTTTGCTGTGTCTGCTTTCAGGGGTGAGTTACCTTAGGAAACAAACAGATGCCAAGTTCCTTGGGTTTTTTTAGACTTCCAAATATGTTTCTCTCTGATCTGGCTTGTTATCCTTCCTCAATCAGCTCACTTATCCCTTTACAGTTGAAATGGAGATGAAGTAACACAGGAATGTAATGAAGCCAAGAATCCCTATGACTGTGCTTCACTTTCTTTTTTTTTTTTTTTTTTTTTTTTTTTTTAATGTGTGTGTTGCTTTTGAAACTGCATCATTATGGACAGAGCTGGAGCCTAAAATATTCTCCTTATCTGGAAAACAAGGCAATCACAAGCAATGTCTTGTTCTCCAAAAATTCACCTAATTGAGAAATCAGCTCAGGCTTTCTACCTTCTTACATCAAGGCTGCGTTAAAGGTACAATTATGGCTTATCTTCTGATTTTCACTGATGTTTATCCCTGGAGGGATGATACATAATTTTGGATAGTTTGTAGGAATAGTTGTAGCAGTAATACTGCAGTAATTTTTGCAACTGCAGTACTTTATCAATACACCATATCTAAAGAAATAAACAAATTATTAAATGAATGAGATGCTTAGCTGTATGAAGAACACAACAAGTATCTAGTTTACTAACGCCTCTGTTCTGTGTCTGTTGCCTACTTCAGGCATAAGACCAAGGATAAAAAGAGAGCATTTCAGATTTGCCTAGCAGTTATTTCTGCACCAGAACATGTGATAGACCTGTTTTTTGCAACCATATTTTACACATGTGCATATAAGGATGTCTCAAAACAGAAAACTCATTCCATAACACAGTTTATTTATGTTTCTGATATTCACTGTGTTACAGTCTGTATTTCAGCCTAAAGGTACAAAGCCCAAATATACCAAGGGAAGTTGCCAAGATGAGAGGTAACTTCTGTCAAACTCCCTTCTAATACGTTTTACAGAGTCATTCTGTGGCTCACTTTGGAAGTGTTGTCCTAGAGGAAACATGTCGGTCAGCCACACGCTGTGAAACTGCCTCCCAGCCAGCTCCCCCCAACCACAGCTCAGTTTGCAGGGCTAGCAGAGGCTTTAGACCGCAAATATACCACCAACATTCCAGCTACAGGTGAAGGGGTGAGAACCAGAAAGGCATCTCTGTGTAAATCAGCAAGCAGTATAGCTGCCTATCATCGGTGGTGGAGCCCCTGCAAAGTCTGTTCCTCCATTAGGAGAGACACTCTGTGCCATCCCTCTCTGTGTCAGACGGGTGCTGCGGCAAGGGCTGGTATCTGCAAAACTCATACCCCAGAACTAAAGCACGGGGGAGAAATAACGTTTTTAACTTGCAGCTGGGCACCTGAAAGCAGACGCAAAGCTCAAGGTACAAGAACATCTCTGGTTTCTTACAGAGAGAGGTATTTCTTGTTTGTTTGTGCGGAAGAGCAGATGTTCATTATTATGGATGTTGAGGAATTCCTGACTCCTATCGAATACCTTGTCTGACTCCTGTCACAGCAAGCTGTGAGAGCCCCTGCTTTGCCAAGCCCTGAAGTTTTTGGCTGCAGTTGTAAGTCATAGCCTAGCTGCAACTATTTGGGAATTACTAGCTAGAAGAGATTCAAATGGGTTACACGAGTTTGATGCACTCCAGCTTTTCCTTTTCTATTCATCTACTTTAATTACCAGCAGAGGACTTTCCACTTCCAAGCTGCAAAAACGCAAGCCTTCCCTCAAGATCTCCCAAGCCCAAATGCACAGCTGGGCTGACGGCGTGCTGGCTGTAGGTGGCCAGCTCCCGGCCACCAGCTGGCACGACCCCACAGCACCCAGCTCAGCCTGACCCAGCCAAACGAGCTGCTGCCTCCCTGGAGGTGTGCTGCAGCCTCCTGTGAGTTGTGGGGTCAGCAGGACTTCTCTATACCTGACTTTTGTACGTCTACATGAGGGATAGTAAGTGCCATGTACAAGTAAATATCCCAACAGCTTGCGATATTTGGGGAAAGACAAACAATTGCTGCTATGCTAGCCTTAAAATTGATTTTTGTTGTTTGGGTGCAACATAGGTCTGTGCATAAAGAACAGCTTGGTTTACTTCTCAAGACACATTTTTCATTGAAAAAGATTTTTCCAAAAATTATTCAATGTTATGCAATACTAGTGGTGTTTTATAAAAATAACTCAGTTTCCATCAAAACTCTTTATGAGAATTCTTTTGAAAGAGTTATCAGAAATTCATTTTGGGTAATAAAACCCTTCAAGCCTGTTTCCATTTTTTTTAAATGGAGGAAATACATAATAAAATAAATAAGCTGTAGATCTGGATTGAGAAGTTGGAATAGAAACAACTTTGACAGTTATTTTTTTCACAAACATTGTAGGTTTGGTGCAGACGCTGTCTGATAGCTTCATGTGAAGAATTTATACATGTAACTAATGGGAACAATATGATATTTACCAAAGAACACTGAAAGAAAAGGGTTTCACAGGGAATGCTGCTGTTACAGTTTTTGGCCATTCAGAGTATAAAATAACAGCATATACAGAATTTATGTGTGTAATTAGTATAATGAAAGCTTGGTGATAATGGTATCTATTCTTCATTAGCTTTCTGTGCTAATCGAATGTAGTTGTTCTTCAACACTTCTGTCCCCATCTTTACTTGAAAATTCAGTATGTGACTCAAAAGGGGTTTGCATTCAAAGATGCATCAGAAATTCTGAACTTTAATCTTGCCTCTGGCAAGGAAAGTATTAGTGAGATTGCAGATTACTGCATCACAGTGTGTCATCTAAGCTCCCCTGACAGTCCCTGAAGAGAAATTGGCGTTTCCCTTGTGCATGAAAAAGGACGTTTTGTTTATTGATAAAATCGCCCAAAGGACAGAAAGGATCTTCTATAATACCTTCTGTGTACTTTCCTCTGTTTGGAGTGGAAATCAGATAAAGGTCAAATAAAACTCTTCATTTACAGCATTATCACCTTGACATTAAGACGACATTAAGAAGGTTTAACTGAAGAGCAGCGTTATGGTTGCATCTTTGTAATGTTAAGAGAAGATAAGTTAAGTTGAAAGTTTTCTAAACATTTCGTAGATCTTTTATGAGCTAATTCTCCTTACCTACTTTCAGTAAGCAGGGAAGTTTTTCTCAAGTATTGGAAAGCTGAGGAGCTCATGGTTATATTGGTAGTACATGGTTAATAAAATAGTAGAAGCCAATGCCCCTATTCCTGTTCTATATGCCTCATTCACAAATCTGTTTCTTCACTTTTCTGTTACTGAATCCCTCCTCATTTACAGCTCCCTTACAGATTTTGACCATTTTCAAGCACAATAATATCGGAAGCCAAATTTTCCAAACCAGGATCTGTTACCGTGGGAATATTACATTTGAGCTCACACATGGAAATTAAAAGGTGTAGGGGTCTGTCTCAAAAATGGCACTTTGCATAAACCACAGTTTCTAATACATCCTCCTCCACTTCAGAAAGTTGGGTATGAGCCAAGTAGAGGCAGGTGCTCTTATCTATACCTGAATAATCTGAGCTTTACCTTCAAGGAGCAGACGACCACTACTGTGTGGCCATTTGATCAAATTTCCAGATACCCATGTAAATAATTATATGTCTTGCGTTAGGTTGGAATACCTAAACCATAATTACAGAAGATCTCTCTGATTCACAAAGAAGATCAAATATAAATAACATCTTATTTACTAAGCAAGTTTTTGTAGGAAAACAGTTACTCAAATAGCCAGTGCTACCATTTCAGATGCATATTTGATTAACAATTCTTTGATCACAAAAATTATGTGCATATTTCAATTTAATGCTTTTCATTTGAATCTCATTATGGTTGGTATTTTTATAAAACTCCCACTTCAAAAAAATCCATGATGAGTAACTGTGTTTTACAGCTTATGGGGGAATTTTGGTAAGTTTGTTTTGTTCTTCGTTGCAAAGAAAACCTCAAGAAAGTGGGTTTTAAATCCTAATAAGGAGAACCCAAAGAAAATTTTTCTTAAATTTCATGATTGTTCACCTTATCTCCTGAACTTGTCTCATAACCTCTAAATGGTGATGTTCATATTAGGATTAAAAATTACTGCAAGCAAGAACAGGAGATTGAGCAATATTGCAGCTCAAGAGAGTTGCATTTCAGAGAAGAGTTAGTGCGATTGTAAGTGTTTTGTGGAGACAGAGTTTTTTTCACACTTTGGAGATCCGACAACCAAGCTTGTGTCTTGCATGAGGTTAATGTATTCTTTTAAATCTTGTGTGCTATATGAAATCTTATGCTTTGCCCATATGGGTGCATAAGTTTTTCTTCATGCCTTGTTGTTATTTCAATTAGCTCGTACAAGAGACAAATCTCTGTTATAATTTACCAAAGCTGTCTCTTTAAAGACGTCTGCCGATCTGTATCCTGCCACTTTCTGCAGGAGTTTGAGTCATCAGCCTGCTTGCTGTATAAATATAATGATAACATTGCCAGTGAACCATGGCAAAAAAGTTCATGTTTCTGCTTAGGGTTGCAAATTATCTGCACAATGGAAAGCCCAAGGCAGCTGGAGCTGGGGTACCAGAACTGGCAACACATGGGTTGCAGATCCATGGGTCTGCCCATCACAGATCAAGTACAAATTGCAAACCCCACACTCTTTCTTCAAGATGTATTTTAAAGGTGAATGACCTTGAAGAATCAACTATTACCATGGGAGTAATGAACTTCACTAAGCATATATAGCCATATACTCACTTCTATATCGTGAACAGTATTGTTCATAATTATTGCTGAAGTGAAACAAAAAATCCCCCATATTTCAATACATTAGTTCTGTGCTTTTTCATTGACATTACATCATTTAAAGTCAAATCAAACTCCTATTAAAACTGGTCTTTCCTGTAACTAGAGTGATAATTATGTGCTCTTACTTATTCAAATAATACAATAATAGCATATAATTTCCTTAAACAGATAGAACTATCTGTATTATACATTACTTGTTAATTAGCAGTAACCTTTTATATTTAGTGCCTTACATTACAACCGTGCTTTTACTTATCAGCTTCAGTGTAAGAATGTATTTATACAATGTCATCTAAAGACTAACTTTATCAAAATGCTTTGAGGATTAAAACTGCTTTGGGGCTTAGCTGCTATAAATAGTAGTTGCTACTAAAAGGCCGAAATGAAAATTTTTATGCAAGAAACCTATTTTTACATTTGGTGAAAAATTGGTATGCGTATACAACAGCAACATTTCTGAGGTTTTCTGGATTTGAGATTTTGATGCAAGTAAAAAAACAGGTAGCAAAGATAACTAGAGAGAAGACACATGTTCTGAATGTATTAACAGCATCTTGCTCTATGTGTACATTGAAAAGCATCAGATAATGTAAATCTGATTCATCTGTTCCAGGAAACTAGTATCAGCGTTCTTAATTTAAGAGAAAGCAAAACATACTCAACACAACAGGCAAATACAATGCATTTATTTTTTCAGCTGCAAAATACAACTGGAACGGACAATAAACTGCATTTCAACCGAAACAAATTATTATTCAATAAATAAGAACTAGCTTGTAACAAGTCTTCAGGACCCAGTTATTTCCCAAAGGATCTGAGACCCCAGCTTTCCCAAAGGATTTGACTACTTGGTAGTAATTTTCAATGTAGAAAGGACAGCTTGCGGTGTATTAGTTTGTTCAGCCTTTCCTTCCTCCTCCAGAAAGGTGTATTGACTTGTGCCCCTGAAGGCCGTGTCAAATCATGCAGAACCCAAAGATTACTTCCTAGCCAATAACTGACAGAAATGTTCCTGCCGTCGTTACTCTGCTCTGTGAGATGTCAAAGTACAGCCACCTCTAAAAGATTAAAGGGAGAACTCATGAGCAACTCATTAAGAAAGGGAGAACCACTCAGTCATTTCTGCTTTAAAGTTATCCTTCAACTCAGGCAGCATAATTTCATTTGCAGGCTGCAATTAAAGCTATAATTGGGTTTTGACGAGATCGCAGACTTATGGGGTGGGTTCAGATGGCTTCTTCAAAAACACCGATAGTAATACAAAGTGTTGATCGTTTTTGAGTGTGAAAAACAGTGAAAATAGGTAAGTCACCAAGTACAGGAAATATTTATTTGACTAGGTTGGAATTTCATATAACCTGCAACCTCACATGTACAAGAAAAAGTTGCTGGGAGCATTTATATACTCTGGCTTGGTGCCTAACATATTCCCTCTGGATTAAGATGGTAACACACACACACAAACAACAATGTAGGCTTTGTCTTCACTGCTTAAAAAGCTTAATGTGTATCTGTGTGTGGCTTTTTACCTTAAGGTAAGCAATGTTTGTCACAATCCAGAGGGAAAAATAGGAAGGGGAAAGAAAACATTTGTTTTACAAGAGAGGGGAACATGACAACGTTAACCCAAGTTTGGAGAGTGAGTTTGATCTTGGTGAGTTTACCTCAAAATGAAAGTAAAGGGGTGTACTACCACTGCATTTATCTTAATATAGCTACTTCACAGTCTCAAAATACAACTTATTTCTTTTTCTTAATCAATCAGAAATGCCTGTTATCTCAAACAATTCTTGCTTTCAAGCTAACTAGTTCAGCTTACCTCAGAAGCCCTTCCCACCCCCCTTAGATCCAGGATGAGTCATCCAGACAGAAATTAATTAGCAGATCCCTGAAAAACTTAACACCTGCTAGTAAAATCTTGGCATTCTCATAGGATTTTTTTTAGATTAAGTCTTCATCTAAATATTTAAAAATATTATAGTCCAATATTTTCTTTTGATCAGTTCCAGATCAAGCAAAGAACCACAGAGGGCTATGTTCGCAAAGGATCTCACCACTGAAACTAAAACAAAAATGAGAGAAATTTCCCTCACGTACAAATAATGAGTTTTCTTATATAAACACAAAATAGCAGAGGAATTTCTAAGGCTTTCCTTCACTGCAGACTCTGTCAGGCTCAGATGTGAGTTTAGCGCACGCCTTGTGCACGACTGTTTTGTTCAAGCCGGGGTCTGCAGTCCCTCGGCCGTAGGGTAGACCCAAAGTAACGTGAATTGTTACTCCCAAGATAACAGCAGTGAAACTGCAATCACAGCAGCCACGATGGGATGGTCTTTCCATCCTCCGGGCAGTCATCCCTCTGCAAAACTCTGATAGCAAAGCTGCTGCTCCACATCTCCCTCCGGTTTGCCACTTGGGTTTTCTCCAATGTCACCATCTTCCATGTTAGATACAGTAGAAGAGTAACCAGTGATAAACCCCAGTGGCAGTAAAGCTCTTCGTTAGGCCAAGCTCATGCTACAAATGTCTGCTGGCAGAGCCGCAGGCGTGATCTCCGACCAATATACCTGTGTTGGCAAAAGCTCTCACGTAGGTGCAATTAAAGCAGCAAACCTGCACTTTCACAGAGGCTAGCTTTAGTCTTTATTCCTTTATTCTTGGATGCCCAGGAGTAATCTGCACTGGCTCATATCACCAACTACAGCCAAACTCAGAAGTTTTAGCAACTTCCCTCTATAGAGCATACCTATAGTGAAGAGTCCCCCCTTTCCCATATGACACTGCACAGATACCCTTCCTCCTCCTCCTCCTCTCTAACTTTTGAGTCATAGAGTGTGCAGACAGCAGCAATGACTTTCACATAATTGATAGAAAGAATGCTTTCCTCGTACTGACTTCACTGTTTCGGGTACCTTGATTTAGTAGGAAACATCTGACGTCCTGTTTAGGAAAGTTTTGCTAAAAATAACTGCCATATCAGATAAATCTGATTTTTTCTTTTTGTCGCTAGTACGCTCCCTCACATTCTGAGCTCTTGCTGCAAGCACTGCTTTGACTGTTATAAAAGAGAAATGGGTCAGGAGATAAAAACATTCAGTATTAAAGAAAAAGCCCAACATCTGTTACAGTTTACCTGTAGATTGGCAAGTCTGGTCACTCAACAGTGCAGCCAAACTGGTGAGCTCTCCTGCAGCGGTTGTACTTACTCCACTGCTAAGAAATTATTATTAGAAATTGTTGCCATTAAGAAATTAATATTTTCCTTTTTATTCAACAGCACTTTTGAAAGTCAAGGAAAGATTTATGGCAAAGCTTCTAAGACAGGGTAAATTACTGGAATCCTCTAAAAGCAAAAGAATTAATACTGGCTGATGATCTGCCCCTGTAGTTGCACCACCTGGATGCTGAGCTGTAAGACAGAGCTCTGTCTGTCTTTTCTGAGATTTGCCACAATTAAGCAGTCCAAAGATCTTTCAAGTTAAAACTTGGGTATCACTAATGAGGTTTTAGTTTTCCTCCAAGTGCCTTTTCCTTGGTGACAGTCAGAAGGATATATTTGGATTCACTTAAGAACACAACCCTGCTGCTTACTAGGAGGTTTCTGGCTCCAGCCCTGCTGACTGGCAGGGAGCAGACCTCGGGGAGGGGACGGGACTTCTGCTTTCTGTAGGGCTTCGCACTCGTCACGGGGATGCTGCTGTGGTGTCACGATTAAAAAATGTTGGCTTTGCTTTTGTTGGTCAATACTGCAGAATGATTCCTGACATTTCTGCTGTGCATTTTGGGCAAAATCTGTTTCAGTCTTGGACTGTGTTCTTAATTGAAAAAAATGCCTTCCATCTAAAGAGCTTAGTTAAGATTATATTTGTTCAATGTATTGCTTTGTTCAAGGAAATCTCAAAAAAGGATTAGATGTGAGTATTAAGTTTATCAAGCAGGCCTGTGTCTGGATTAGATTATAATTGTCTTCCATTCAGTTAACTCAAATATTTTCCTGATCGCTCATCGAGAACATTACGTTTTCCCTTCATCTTGTGGTTTCCTTTTCCTTCCTTGTGGCTGGAACTCTAATTTTTCTTCTGATAAAAGCTTGTGGCTTTCATTTAGTTTGCTTACACTAACTGAACAGCACACAGACACTGAGCTGTTGTCAGCTTAGTAACTACGAAATAAATCCATGCATAACACCTAAATACATACATGGATATGGGCATACATAAGCATCAGAGTACAATGTTGTAATTAATTCACTTAATACCTGGATCTGGATAACTGGAACAAAGCAGCTGGAACCCAGTGACTGACAGTGGTTACCATTCAAACGTCATGATTGCCATTTTATTTACACCAGGGCTGCTGGAGTCCTGCAAGCGAGGTAGGGCAGGGCAGGAGTCCTGCTTCTGAGCTCAAGCCAAGGCATATAACCCATGAGGGCTGCCCAAGCCATTGGGAAACACTAGTAATGCTGAGTGGTCACTGCAAAGGAAACTAGTTTTCGTCACTCACTTGCCCTCAGGCTGTGGTGGGGGAGCAAAGAAAGGAGTGGGACAGAAATTCAGGGCGATGCATCTAACAACTGACATTTCTGCAGATCTAGAAAGGAGCATAGACCTTGAGACCCTCCATGTCTGACTTCTACGAGTCTTTGTCTCTAAAAGTGAATATCCTATTGGGGAACAAAATGAGTCTGAGTGGAATTATGTAAGTACGATAGAAAAATTCTGGGATTGTGGTCCTCAAGCAATTGGGCAGAGCCAGCTAGTTCATTCTTCCAGCCTCAAGCTGTTTAGTTTGTTTAGAATTGTTTGGGTTTTTTCTAGGATAGTGGCAATATTAGATGAGTTTTCTGCTGAATTCATTGTCAGTGTAGGTTAGGACTAATTAGAGTCTCGCTGTCAAATTATATCTCTGAGAGGACTGAGTACCTGCCCCCTGCCTAATTTATGACTCTCCATCAGGGTTAGGTGAGAAGTGGGTGCCAAGATGCAAGGGTCCTGAGCACACACAGTAGCAGAACCTGGAGAAATTTACTGGCAAACACGCTAGGAAAACGATCAACTTGGAAATAAGCAGCAATTTTTTTCCTGAGACTGGTTTTATTATCAAATACTGTATATTATTTTTTGCAAGCTTTTGCATCAAGCTGTGACCTGTGCAAGCATTTCAGTTTAGCAAACTGGAACTGCTTATTTCTTCTGTATGTCATCAGTGATAATATGGAATAAGACCAGATACGAAATGAATTGCTGCTTTGTCCAGGAGGCAGACTCCAGACCTGTGTCATTGTTCTTTGTTGATGAGCCAGTATTGCTGGACTTAGTGATACCATTGCCATTTACAGCAAAAGAATTTGGATTGAGCTTTGGTATACAATTCACATGATACTGTTGCAATCCAGGGCAACTGCAATTTATTTTAAGTTGCAAAGTTTTCTAAGACCTTTGTTTAAATGAATTTACAGCAGTCTTCATCTATGACATTTTCTGTATTTTCATTTCTTCATAAATTTTGCATTCCCCCAATAATCTTCATTTCTTTTTCCCTGTATACTTGCCCTTCTTCTTCACTGTGTGTTTATTTATAGCCACTAAGATTCCAAGTACACCTTTCTGGATCAGTCTGGAGCTTTCTCATAAATATATCACACAATATCACACAAGTAATAATATAAAATGTTACATATTCCAGGCAGAGCAGATGCTGCAAATGAAATCACTGATGAAAAAAAGCGCCTGGGAATACAGGAATTTTTTTCTTCTTTGTGATACATAAAATCTGCTTCATGAGTGAAGAATAGTATCTGCTTCATGCTTCATGCAACTTTCAGCGATGCCTTGGGCAGCATTTTTAAATATGGATACCTTCTGGTCATCTTCCAAAGTCAGCTTGCTCAAACAAAAGCAATATTTAAATGGATAGATTGGAGTTTGAATGTGTAAAAAAGTGGTTATTTTCTTTTGGAGTCTTGTGCATTGTATGCAGGATGGGTTTGGTGTTTAAGCCAGTTTACCAGGAAATATCAACAAAATTACCATTTTGATCCAGCTGGTTCTTTTCTTCAGCATAAGCAACTCTGGAGCAAGTCTGCCCCATTTGTGCTGCTCTTTGGTTAAACTACTCTTGGGGGACTCCAGACTGCTGGACTAAAAGGCTAATGAAAGCTTTTATATAACAGTAACTGTATGGCATTTGTTTTTTATAGCTCGTAAAGATATTCAGATTTGCTTTTTTTTTTCTTACTAATTGTTTTTTTGGAAACCTTTGTTTTGAACAGAGCTGTCATAAATAGGCTCAGCAGCCAGTAAATCCATTGGGCCCTCTGCAGACTAGAGAAACATCTGCCTGTTCTGCCGTGCTCAGAAGGGGTTCCAGAGATTCCCCTGACTCAGACAAAATGAGAAAATGTACTTCTCTGACAAGCTGAAGTAACCCACTTAATTAAGCATTATTCACTTCCAATCAAGTCTCCTCCCATTCCTACTTTATTTCAGCCTCTATCTGATTTTTCAGCTGGCTCTAAATACTAATTTACTCGCTTTAGTTATATTTAATATGGTTTTAAAGCTGCGGACCTGGATGCGGTCCTGGTGCCTGCCTGTGAATCGCTTGTGAGACAGACCTGAACTTCCTGTTGTTTGTGCCGAAACTGCTAAGATTGTGTTTTTCTGTTTCACAAAAGGTGCTGAGCGCAAAAAGATTTGTAGTGTTTAGTAACAGGATATCATCGCCCCAAATTTAATCCAAATTAAAACAACAAAAAAAAGTTGTCATTAATAATTTACTGTTCAGATGAGCTGAGTAATAGTTTTTATGTTTTGCTTTGGTCCTAAACAGACAACTTGGGAAGAAGCTAACCCTTTTTTGTTGGGTTTTCTTTTTTCACTTCTTGGAAGGGTGATTGTTTCTTGAATAAAGTTTTATTTGTACAGTTTTTTAATTTGGTTTCTTGAACTTTGAATAAGAGGTGAGCATGGGAAGTATCAGTTTTCTAGCTGTGAGGGTGGGTGGATCACTGATGACAGTAAGGACTTTTTTTTAAAAAGCTACAGAAAAGAAAGCTTTGACTGTTCAGAACTATTTTAATGCATTCAGTGTTCTTTACAGACTGGAAGTGATGAGTACGCTAAGTTACAAGTGCCGATTTCTAAGAATGGTTGGTGCAAAATTGTGTTGTTAACACTGGACTGCAAGAAGGTCTAAGAGCAGGTGCTTTTGGGTCATCTGGCTATAATAGCCATGAAAAAGAAAAAAAAAAAGAAATAGACTTGTTTGTTTTAAAGATAGCCCTCTTATGAGTAGATTGCTGACATAAAAGAGAAAGGTGACAAATTGAAGAATGAACTTGAAAATGTTCTAGTGGGAAAATTCCATCTAGGCTCAATGAAGATTTTTGTTTAGTTTTTAAGCATTAGTTAAATCATTTCCTATGACCAGCATTATTTCAGCAATCAAGGAACTGAATATCCTTTACTACAGTTGAGTAAACTCTGAAAATCAATCCCTTGGACAGCTGAAGATGTCAAATAAATATGTAATCGTGCAATCTGGTTGCGTTCTAATGCTGGTGAACAAACAGCTTAAGGGCTTAAGAAGTACTGCTGTTCACTACAGGCTTATTTTTTATGTGATATGGGCTGCATTGCTAATCAGATGTGGTATGTTTCTGTCTTTCAGATTTACCACTGGATTATAGATTTATGCGATTTTCCTCAAATAGCTCAGCAACTGCTGGGTACTACCCAAGCCCTCCAAGAGCACTCCTGCCAAATGAGGAGTCAGTGACTATGAAATAAGTTGTCGGCTTTTTCCTTAAATAACCCCGTGGTCCTTACTTAAACTGCTATCGAATGCTAGTTGATGAAAATGCTGTGTGATGCTTCATAAAATAGAATGACGGATTAAAGCAGACTCCTGTGTAGACTTGTGTTTCACTTGTTGCTGTAGTCCAGCTGGAACAGGTGAGCAATGCATCCTTCTCTCTAAATCTTCTGACCACCACTACCTTTCGCAAAGAGCTATTGGCTTTTTCTGTGCACTGCCCAAAGCCTTCCAGAGAAATGTAATAGTAATAACTCATCCCAAGTTACATTCTACATTTTCAAGGACATTTTCAGTACTATGCCTATGTACGGTGACGCTGTTGCTACCGTAAGCCCCAGGAAAGGCATGAACCAGACCCTCAGCCATATTTCATTCAGAATTACCTTGGGCACCTCAGGTTATCACAATAGATCAGTGTTTTGCAGGCTTGGAGGAATTTATTCCCTCACTGTAACTGTTCATAGAGATACAGAAATACTGAGGCCCAAAGAGAAAAATGCATCATACCCAAAAAGAGACTTGAATGGGATTTAGGCAACTAAATGCACACTGATAGTCCTGAAAGCCTTTGTCACATGCTTCATATTCCTGAAAGTGCCTAACCACTATTCAACAGTCAGGTTGCCTACATGCCTTTTCCTTCTTTAGTCTTCAAAGCCTCAAGAGTCAGAGCTCTTCTGCGGAAGGAGGGAAACCTGTGTACAGTTCCCTTCTCAGCTCTCACATTCTCCACCTTCCTGGGAAATCCTTCCAAGAGTAGGAAGGATATAGCACCCGGCTATATAGAGCCATCTTTGCTAAGTACAGCCTCAGCCCAGAAAAGAAGCAAGACCGAAGACATAAACTGAGTATGTGCTTTTTTATCAGGTAATTTAAGCAAACAGGCATCCTGTTCTTTGTGGATTCGGTTCCAAAAACCCGTTTTCCAGCGCTTTGGACAGGAAGCCTTCACTAACTAACACAGGGTAGCGGATGCAAAAATATGTCAAAGATACTTGTTTTGTCAGATGGATGGGAGAATCTTGGATAAATTCCCCTCAAAGTTTAAAGAACAATAAACAGAAACTTTATTTTCTTGTTTTCAAGAAAAAGAATTCACTTTCTTAGGCCTAGACAATTATCAGAAGGGATTTAACTTGTAGTAACATGTAACTTGTGTCACCACAGCTCATTCTATATTTTTGCAGCTTCACAAGTTAAATTATTTTGTGTCAGAATCAGATACAAACACCATCCCACCTCATTTGAGAGATACCAGCTTTGGTTTCCTACCTTTACATAGGATGTTATTTTTGCATTCTTGGGGTCCAGTATACTTGCAAGTAATATGCAACATTTCCAATTTAACATTAAGCATTGTTTTTTTGAAAGGGAAGCATAAAACAATTGAGGAAAAAATTGAGAAAAAATTTCCTTAAAACAAGGTGGCTGAGGAAGGAATATGAAAGTGCCATTCTCCTCTTCATAAATTATAGGCTGAAAATATTTGGCTTAAGAAGGTAGCAATAAGTAACACTTGAGTTTACTTTGAAATTTTTTAATTAGCATCAATGTCTCGGGCAGCAAATCTGGCTCATGATAAGGGTGTGATTTGTATTAAGCCAGATTAAAATCTCAGATCCCTGATTACAGCATCAATTGAAATTCTAACCTGAGTCAAGTAATCCTCTGCAAATAATTTCTAACTAGGTTATGGTCCAAGCCAATATTGTGTACCCTCGCGCTTTTGTTGTTCTGAATTTGGAACTGATTTTTGTAGTTTCGGGATTCTTTCCTTGTTTTTCAAAGAAAATTAATTAAAATTTAATTGTTAATGAAAATGAGAGTGAAAATCATCTAAGTCCTTGGTTCCTGGCATCTCAGTGGAGAAGCAGTATTTTTTTTTAATGGAAAGGTGACAGGTTCTAAGGACAGCCTGAACATAAAGCTCACCAGAAGAAATACATATATGGACTTACTCAACTGGGAGTTGACAGTACCCATTTCTGACGAAGGCTGTCACCAGCCACTTGCTGCTGGAAGGACCACATAGTAGCAGAGAAAGAAGTGGGTAACAGAAGGCTACTGTAAGCATGACTCCATGTGCCACTACAGTCTGTGGATGCAGGAAGACTTAGGAAAAATAATTCAAATGTTCGCCAAAAAAAAACGGCATTCTGTGAAAACAACTCTTACTAAAGACTCTCCTTATTCAAGATCCTTTGGAAATTATACAGGTCTTATCACAAAGCAGAGGATGGCAATGGAAGAACTTTAGGAGGGCAGTCCGTGTTGTGGCAACAGGAGAGCTCTTGGAAATGGAAGTGGCGTGGAGACCAGGGAGAAGAAAAGCACATGGCAGAAAATTGGTAGAGAGCTGGCCATATTTAACATGACACCGTAAAGACTCCATCTTCCTTCTTTCTCTTTTTTTTTTTTTTTTTAACCCCTGGAAATCTCAAATTTCTTGGATTCTGTTGTGAGAGGCCATTGACAGATCGCTGAAGTGCCTGCAAAACTATCTTGAGTATCGGCAGGGAGACATAAAGTTGTAAAGATTCATTAAAATCACAGTGTCTGGTTATATAGCCCTGAAAGCCACAATTTTGCTTAAAAACACAGATGAATACCAAGTCTCTTCTGGTGTCTGTTTTGGTATAAAGCATGTGTCTGAATTTTAAAATAAAGAGAATTTATTTCTGAAAAAAAAAAATACATTCTCTGAATTTACTTTATAGCTGAGCAGCAAAAAGAAAAAAGGGAGGCAAGGTCATCACAAAGCAGTGCAAGGAGAGGTTCATGCTACAGCCTTGAACAAAGCAAAACTTGACCCACTCAGAATAAAAGATGTATAAATCAACCAAAAACTAGTATAAATTAATACCTTTAATAAATTAATACCTTTAATACCTATAGGGAAGTCAGTTTTCATGCAAAGCAGAGCTCACTGCAAGTGTTTCCTGAATAGGGCTTGTTTCTGGAAACTAAAGACTTCTTAATCCCCAGTGAGTAAAAGTTAAATAAACAAATGCAGATAGCTTATCTGGCACTGCTGGACACAGGCCTTCCTGGTGCTTCCCCAGGCTGCTGGGGCTCTCCAGCTCATCTGAGTCCCAGGTGTGTGATAGTGCAGCAGTGCTGAAGCGATTCCTACGGGAATTCCCAGGACAATCTGCCTGATGATAGGCACCAGG
Source organism: Leptosomus discolor (assembly GCF_034619465.1). Lineage (NCBI taxonomy): Eukaryota > Metazoa > Chordata > Aves > Leptosomiformes > Leptosomidae > Leptosomus > Leptosomus discolor. The sequence continues at coordinate 73,090,556 of NC_141392.1, read as the reverse complement.
AACCAGCAGTCCCCAAACTGGTTTAAATCCACGTAAGTAGCAAGCAGACGTTGTCGAGCCTGGCGTGACAGCCTACTGAGGGTGGCTGGACTCCCTCCAGTGTCCTCAACCACTGATCTCACCCATCCCCTGCAATGTCCCAGAAAGCTCCAAACATTATCTGCGTTCAAATAAATAACCTTCAGCCCTACCCACATTGCCTAGCTTAATGTTTTATAGCAGCAGTTGGCTATAACAATATGACCATTTCACTATGACAGGTGAAAACGCTGCCTGCCATGTCCTCCTAGGTCACATTCTGCTAGCAGCTGTACAGGCTTTAGGGTTTTTAACGATCTTTTTAACAGATTCTTTAGAAACTGAAGAAATGTAACATACCTCACTGGCAAGTTGAGGTATGTTGATTACATATCAGTTGCTGTATTGTCAAATAGGATGGAGAAAATCACCTACTGCACGCAATACACAACACTGACTTTTGTTTAAGGGAAAACAAACACAAACTCTGGCCCAGCTCCAAGTCATTGGCCTTAGGACACTCTGGATCAGATCTGGCTACAACCAGATTGCAAACCATGTAACCCTCAGTAAAGGCTGGCTTATCATGAGATGATTGCTCTAATTCAAAACTGTTCACTCGTGTTTTCCTGAGAAACAGTCATTCTCCTATAGAAACCTCAATTTTTTCTTTCCAGGAGTACTAATCCAACTTGAGAGAGAAGTAGGGTACGGCCAACGCCTACTGTCATACCAAAACGGATGGTTTCCAATCTGGCCTTGGAGTGCTTCTCTTTCCTATAGATGTATAGTCGAATTTTGTGACCAGCAGGTTGAGGGAGGGGATTCTCCCCCTCTACTCTGCTCTGGTGAGAACCCACCTGGAGTGCTGCATCCAGCTCTGGGGCCCCCAGCACAAGACAGACATGGACCTGCTTGAGCAGGTCCAGAGGAGGCCATGAAGATGATCAGAGGGCTGGAGCACCGCCCCTGTGAGGACAGGCTGAGAGAGTTGGGGTTGTTCAGCCTGGAGAAGAGAAGGCTCTGGGGAGACCTTACAGCGGCCTCCCAGTGCTTAAAGGGGGCCTGCAGGAAAGGTGGGGAGGGACTCTTGATCAGGGAGGGTGGTGGTAGGATGAGGGGTAATGGTTTCAAACTGAAAGAGGGGAGATTTAAATTAGATATTAGGAAGAAGTTCTTCACTGTGAGGGTGGTGAGGCACTGGCACAGGTTGCCCGGAGAAGCCGTGGCTGCCCCCTCCCTGGCAGTGTTCAAGGCCAGGTGGGATGGGGCTTTGAGCAACCTGGTCTAGGGGAAGGTGTCTCTGCCCATGGCAGGTGGGGCTGGAACTAGATGGTCTTTAAGGTCCCTTCCAGCCCAAACCATTCAATAATTCTATGGTTCTAGCTACTTTCTAGCTATGTAGAACAATATACAATTTGTAATCATCTTTCTTGCCATCAGTAGAAATGTGATTTTACATTTCTCACAGTGGCCTTGTTTGAAGTGTTTGGCCATAACTTGTCCAATCATATACCAAATAAATATTGTAGCTTCACCTTTAAGTCTTTCCTCCTAGGGCCAAGTATGCATTAAGTCATACCAAGGCAAATGACAGAAGAGTGTTAGAATATATAAATTAGCAGAGAGATGCCAACAGTGAGAAGGCAGTGTCTGAGCTTCCATGTTATCCTTCTTTTACTATCACAGGGAACAAAAATGCAGGAAGTGTAAAACGTGGTTTGTGCACCACCTTGATGTTCTACAGTACAGCTTCTCAGAAAGTCAGGTTTAGAAAAAAAGTAACTTCTGTGCAAAAAGGTAAAAGTCTGACACGCTAGTCCATGCAGCGAGGGATCTGATAGGAAGATGATGCTTCTGATGTCCCTGGCAAAGGGTCACAGCATGGGGCAGCCTGCTGCTACTCAGCATCATGGAAGGAGCAAGATAAGTTTTCTAGTACATTTAAGCAACTGCCTTTTAAAACAAAATATGCCTCTTTCTGTACACATGCTTGGAGGCAGATAATATTTCATCTGAAGCATAGCATCAGATTTATGAGGGAAAAGACCAGGCTAAGCTACAGGAACCTTATCTCTGCAGAGAGTGACAGCCATAATGGTATAATGGCTATAATGGTATAGCCACAGACATCTATTGTTAACAACTGCCCATGAACAAGCCCTTCCAGCAGGCACGTAGCCAGTCCAGAACTCCCCGGGGAAAGGCTCAATCACATTATAAATACAGTTGCCTATAATTTTTTCTTGTGCCATTCTGAATAAGTGGAATATCAAACCCCCTTGGTGAGTCACAGGAGAGAAAAAAAATATTAAAAAAAATAGCGGTTTTCTTCTGAAAGCTTTCAGTGCAAGAAACAAATCCCACTTTACTGTAAGCATTATAAATAGAAATGCTTAACTTGAAAACAGAGCCTGGATTAGGGCCAAAATATGATAGAATCCAGGAAGTTAAACAGACTCAGAGATTTCCATCTTGAAAAGCTTGCCAGCATCTTTACAGGGCAAACTGGGGATTCCTGTCTACAGGGCAATGGACTAGTACTGTGGCCAGCATGACCGATCATTTTCTTGAATACAAGACAAAGATGTAAGGGAAATCTTTTCAGTATGAGGTGGGTACCCATGGCAGTTCACTGGCGAGCATGGCAAGACCGCAGAGGTTTTAGAGCTGACCAGATGTCACAGTTCACAGAAGGGCAGATATCTAAAGCACCATGTCTAACTTCTGCCCCCGCTGCAGCTAAACTGATTTAATCAGAACTGCACTAAAAAATCCCTCATGCTTCCCACTCACGCTGCCAGAGTGCGTACGTAGTTCTCTCACATATGGTCGTAACGACTTTTAAATATTTGCACTGGGGTGAGAAACCATCGCAGCCACTTCAAAATGATGTTACGGCTTCCAGCCCCTTTTGCAAATTAGAGGGTGCAAGACACAAAATGGCAGCGGCGCAAATGGAATAGCAGTCTGCACAGCACCCACCGCAGCTCTGATGGCCCAGGCAAAGCAGATTCTGCCAGCCAGAAAGGGATTTCTGCTTTCCATTGATTACTAAATGTTGAGTACAAACACTTAAACAGTCGGTTTGATTTCCTCCTACAAGGTTGAAGAACTTAGGTGCCTTTTAAAAATGAAGAAGATCATAAACTATCTTACATTGTATACAGGAGGGAAAAATAGATGTTCTTGTCCAAAATTTACGAGAGTATTATTTTCAGGGTGTATTTTAGGAAAACAAGTCCATTAACTTTCAATAGACTTTGTTCTTTCACAACACTAGCAACTCTGAAAATTGTGACTCCATGTACCTAATAAATTTACATTTAAAAGATTAATTTATAAAGACTCCACCATCTCTGAGGAATGAAAGTAGAAGTGAATACAGCAACTCTTTTCTTGCTTTATCTCAAAATAATACCTGAGAATTGCAGGTCTTTTGCTACACCATCCCCCAGGATGTCAGCCCACACTGAGAATTTAAATGTGCACTCCCAGGTGCTGAGCAGCCTGCAAATTGTGTTAATCCAGGGAAAGAAGAAGCCATTGTAAATTTTGCAAAAAGAAACATGATGTTATGAAATTGAGAGATAAAAATTCTTTATCTTATACCGACAGATGGCCTGAAATTACTTACCGGAGGGCTGCTGTTGAAGCAGCTGCAGTGGTGTTGGACACAGCACCAGTGAACTGCTATCCCTGTTTTCTCCCTCAAAGCTGCCAAGAAAAAAGGGCATGAATGCCCCCCCCCATATATATATATATACAGGTGAATAGGCACCAATTAAGGGCAAGGATCCCATGGCATGAGAATCCAGAGACTAAGGGAATGAGGGAATTATCCCCATTTCATAGGAGGTGTGGAGTTTTTAGGCCAATTAAATAAACTAAGCACTCTTAGGTGGTAAGCAGGGAAATCTCTAGAGCAGTAGCGGACAGGTGTTGGAAAATGTAGAACAGATGAAGCTCAAGGAGGATAAGGTTGAGGGTCAGCATGAGCTGACATTAATGGCTCAACAGGGCAATAGATGGCTAGAGGGTATCAGGGAACAGAGTTCACATGTATTACAGCAAATAATAATTACCAAGATTTATCTGTTGTAGAGGGTTTTCCTCTTTCCTCTAACCTTTCTCCCGTTATTGCCCAGGACTTGGAGATACCTGATACATTACTGATATTAATCCATACACAAAGTTAGGGGAAAAAAATTGCAATCTGAAGACAATTTCATTAATATGAAAAAATAGATTGAATAACCATTAATATGACCATTGTTAGATAGATTTTTATTGAAAGTAACCGTAAAAATATTTGTACGTAGGTACACATATATGTGTACACATTTAGAAACCATTGCTGTCTAGAGTGCACTGCCAGTGACTCCCGAATATGGATGTGTGTATGAGTGAGCAATCACGAGGCGGTTACAGGGGCCCCAGAAATACTCAACAGCAGTGCCCCAAAAGCCCCAGAACAAACAATAACCAATTACTGACGCAGACTAGTACAACAACCTCATGAAGCCCCTAAAACTAAGAGAGGAGACGGAGCTGTCTTTAGGGAGCGTGTATGACTACAAGAAGAGCAACCAGTTGGTGAGCACCATTCCTTCAGAATCAAGTGTGCAGAACTGATCGCTATGGTGGCCTCTAGTGCTGCATAGGTAAGTATTGTCTTTAAGTGGAAATTAATTTTTAATGCCTGTGTTTGATCTAGTATCCCACCTTTGAGTCTTGGCTGCAACTAGGATGCAGCAAATCCAAGTGAGATGGTTACAAAGAGAAATGGAGAGTCAGCAACAAGTTCAAACACAGTCTCCTTTTTCATTTACACATCTCTAGTCTAAGGAAGAAGAGAGAGACATGGAAGTATGAAACACAAGAATTGTGGGTGGGGATAAGTAAGCAACTTGTAAATATTTTTATGAATTCCATCAGTTGTTTAGTTGTCTGCTCGGCTTCCCGCATATCAAGTGACTCCATAAAATAGGTGGATTCTAGCCTCATAAATGTCATTCACTGAAAACAGTGTGTTACAAATAGAAAACATTATTGCAACATACCTGGCATCCAGAGAGGGATGTGGCAATCAGCTGTAATGGAGCACCGACAAGTTCATCTTTAGAAAGTTTCACTCAGTACAAGCATTAATGCTTTGTGCTCACCAGAGGATACTGCTCGGTTTGTAACACTGCAGAAATTTGGAAGGAAAAGAAGTTGACATGTTGAGAAAGGTCACACATTTGAGAACATAAAGTAACAACCAATTCAGCTGAATGAAAAGCCACATGCTGCTGGGTGCCGCCCCACCCCGCTCCAACCTGTTGTGATCATCATCAGAGAAAGAAAGGGTAAGTGCTAAAGAAGGAGCAGGACAGTTAGGCAACATGACACCTGCTAGAAGGAGATGAACGTAAACGCAGTTGATGTCTACAGCGATGTAAAAGCAATAAAATAGATTCTGCTGCTGAAAGGCACAGGCCAGATAATGCATGCAATTTTTTTACTGGATCCAGCTATTTTCTGGCATTTCACAGTAAATACCTATGTACCTGCTCTATGGCTGCTGTCTTCCTGACATGTCTGAGGACCATGAATCTGTCTCCACTCACCAGTTTTACCTTGTTACTGATGCTGCAGCTTCCCATTCCCTAAGAAATCTGCAGGAATTCTTTCTCATCTGACTTTCTGTCTGCTGGCCTCGGGCTAAACCAGGCTGAACACATGGTGAGAGCAAGAAAGAGGGAAAGAAAGGAAATGTAAAGCAGAGAAAGATGTTCCATTTACATACAAAGTAGAGCTGTTTAGGAAACCCTTCTAGTGCTTTCCCCTTCCAGCTACCCTACTGATACTTTGGCTACCACAATGTAGAAGAGTAAAACACTGCATCTGTGGGGGAGAAGCATTTCCAGTTTGTAGATACAGAAGCAGGCAAAGGCAGGCAGAAGCATTTTTTGCAGTAACACATCCTTCCAGTCTCATAAATGTACGTGGCAACTGACAGACCCATGGGAAACAACTGGCTAGATCTGCCTTTGAGAGAAATTCCTTTGTACCACAATAAATGTGCCCCAGACAGAAAGGTATCGTAACGAGCTTAGACAAGATTTCCAGATTTCCAACTGTTTCTGATTCTCAGGACTGATTTCAGGCCTCTCCTTTTCATTACCTAGTTTTGGAGCTGTAACTGTTTCTGCCCATTGCCTGCACAGTGAGCCAGAGCCCCAAATCCCTGAGTAGTAAATGGTATGAATCATGCAACACTCAAATTTGAAGGACGTAGGAACAACAACAAAGTTAGGACACTGTCTGGTCCACACCCTGGTTGGAAAAGAGGAGATAGCCAAAATTCCCCCATATGAGGCTGGAATTGGGATAAGTTTTGAAAATTAGAGCTGCCTTCATGTGGCACTAATAAAGTCCAGGGAGAAGAGTTGGGCAGAGCAGCCCAGAACAAGGCGGGCAGGGTGAGTGTTATGCAAGTATCCAGATTTGCCGTTCTGCAGTTCAGCTACAAGAAGAGACTGGCCTAACACTCTTGTCCTCCAGATTTCAGCGCTAAGGTCAGAAATCATCACAGCTGGACACAAAAGACAAAGGGAACACAAGGGTTACCGTCACAAGAAAACCAATTGTTTTGGAGAATTAGTGAAAGAATCTGGAGAATTTCGTGTTTTTCTCTCTTTTCATTTGAAGGGTTTTGTCACTTAATGACAAAAGCAGAAGTGCCTCTTACATGGAAATTAGAGATGTGCAGAGAATAGGACTTCAGTGATACGTACTTAAAAAAACCCCAAAAACTAAAGAAAACAAAACAAAACAAACAAAAAAAAACCCCAGAGGAACAATAAAAGGAGAAAAAAATGCTGTTGCATAGGCTGGGCAGGACGAAAGAAAAGAATGGCCAAGGATGTGTATGTGGAACAGACTGAATGACATACAGCTTCCCTCTTCAGGCTAACATCTTCAGTCACAAAGGAAGAAAAGGAAACATCCCCCCCATTTTCCCAACTAAGTGAGAACCAAAGGCTTTAAAATGCATGAAGCATCAGCAGACACTTGGTGTCTCCTCCAGAAAGGGTGAGCCCTACATCACTGGCTTCATGCAGCCCTGCTGCCTTCCTTTCTCACTGCCCTAGCAGAGCAACAGGGGCTTGCTCCCTCTTCACGTCCTCATGACCCAGCTGATCAATGCAGCGGGAAAATGAAGTGCATTTCCCTTCCCTGCAAGCCAGATAATCACAGGGCCTTCTTGGAAGTTTTCAATTCTCAAACATCATTTACTATAAGGGTGGAAAAAAGGATAGATGTTACCAAGACCTCATAACCAAGACATGGCTGCTCACAGTATGCACTGTATACTTTGGTGTCCAAGACAGTGAAGTCTATGTGTGTGCCATTGTTGGAAAAGTGCAACATTTCCCACACACATTTGGCTCAATCAAACAGACATTTCATGTTCCTGGTAATGTTGCTTGCCATAACGGCCTAGGGAAAATAAAGAGCATGTGACGTACAAGTAGAACAGTTTCTGGCCCAAACAGTTTTCAAACAATTTCCATGGAACATGCTCTGCACAACCTGGCCAAGTCAATGGTCTTTAGCTCCAAAAGGTAAATTTAGCTCCCCTCCTAAATCCATTCTGGAGCAATGCCATCTGAAAGGTCAGTTTCCTGTATGTTTCAATGTCGCATGATGTAATTTAAGGGAATGACAGCTACAAAAATTATTAATCTCAGTGGGACCTTTCCAATAAAAAAGAAGAAAGGAACAAAGAAACTAGTGTTCTGATACTTGGGGGCAGAGAGGGAGTGAGAGATTTCGAGGACACAAGCACCAAGGAAGTGGAAATCGTATGATGGTATGTTACTGAGTCAGTCATTTAAACCAACTTTATGGTTGGTGGCAAGAATAGGTGGTACCTTGGGGAAATGATTCATCACATCCTAAAGAAGATATCTAAAACAGGTCAGACGAATTCTGCCCTGTGAGTATTTATTTTTCTCTGCAATTATAGTCTCATGTGACTAGATCAGAGGTAGTTACCATCCAAGTACAGCACAAAAGTGCATGATGAGTTCAGAGGTGAGATGGATCCCACCCAGAATTTCTGCTCCAGATTGACATTGTTTTATTGTTTAACGGTCTTATTCTTGCTGTCATCAGCAACAAATTCACTGGCATGCAGCAAGCGTACCAAAACACCAAGAGAAGCTCACCCTTAGCAAGGGAGGTTGGTTATGCCCATTGCTAAAGAGGTAAAGGGCATAAGGAGATCAAAGAGGAGCAATAATCTTGCCTGTGCAAGTAGCATTTCAAGCATAATCATACAAAACAGGAATGGGAAGGATGTTGACAGGTCACCTGCTCCACCCCTTGCTCTAAGGCACAATCCATCAGACTTTCTAGACCTGAACAGTTCTTGTCAAATATGTGTCCAACTTGTACTTATAAAGCCTCCCAGGACAGAGGTGCTGTTCACTCCTGCTTCATTTACCCTTACAGATACTTTTTTTTTTTTCCCTATTTAGCGTAAATTTCTCTTACTGCAACTTACACGCTGTTCTCAGAGGATGTGGATATGAGATTATCTTCTTTTCAGCAGCTTTTACGTAGCTGACAGGTGTTAACACATCTTCCTCCAATCTTCTCATCCTTAGGCTAATTTTTTCAGTCTTTCTGTATATATGATGCTTGCTAAACCTGGGGTCATTCTCATTTCAAAATTATTAGTGGCAATGCTGAAATTAATGCTGAAATTAATCCAGAATGGACAGATCTTGCCTCTCAGCTCTCTCTGAATCATCCTTTAAATTTTAGTTTATTTATTTAACCTGACAAGCACCCTGTGAGTTATTGGGAAGTAAAATGAGCCCCATTTTACACAAGAGGATGTAAGGCAGAGAGGATTTGTTGTTCTCCACTCTGTGTACATATCTCCACCACAGAGCAAGATCCAAGCACAGCCTAGCTGATCCTCTATGAGGCAGAAGACCAAGTGCTCACGCTGTAGGGGAGCCAGAGTGTGCTTTGCCCAGGTATTCAGTCATGACAGGGCAGCACAGTGCAATTTCTCTACAACAGAGATAGATACAAACACAAAAGGTCAGGACTTCAAAAGCCATTCGGGCGTTACGCTGTTCAGAATTGTAAGGGCTCGCACCATTTAACTTACAGTCAGCTACTTAATGTATTTAAACAGTGATACTGACATGTGACTAGTACTGGGACGCTTCCTGCCTCATCACTTTAGGCATCCTGATGATTTTCGAAATTCCAGTAGAATTGTCCTGTTAGCCACATCTGGTCTGACTGTGGGAGTCTGTAGCTCTTCTCAGGGTCATTTGTGTCACAACAGTTGTTTTACAACTCTCCTGTCAATGCAGTATAGCATCATACCATTCAAATATAGGTGTTTAGAAACACATCTTCTAATGATTAATCTGGGGTTTGCATGACTGAAACTGAAGCACTAAGTGCTTTTAGGCATGTCTTTACTGGCGAAAAAGCAAGGCTTCATTCCAGGCTCTGGCATTGCTCTAGTAGGAGTTTGCAGCAACAGCTTGTGGATCCCTATTCATTACGCTGAGACTGTCAATAGATATCATCAGGAAATGCAACAGGAGTGAAGGGGTGAAGGGAAATGTATAGTTTCTAGTTCTGTCTAGTTTCAACAAGTTTATTAATCTTGATAGAACAGCAAGAAATCACACCGTAAACCACAAAGACCCTGTTTAAAATCATCCTCAGAAAACACAGCTTTTATGTTTTAGAGCCAGAGAACTGAGCACTTCTTAGAGCACACCAATTGATTTAGTAACATCAGTAAATACGTTATTAAAATGAAGAATAAGCTTGGTGAAATGTAAACTTCAGGTAGTTGGACACCATCCTGATCTACCATACGTAAATATTTTTATTTTCACTTCAGTAGAGTAGTCTGAAGATGATAAAACACGCTTAGCTTTTGGAACTCAAAAAACATTTGGAATTCCTCACTTCATACTTTTTGTTGGTTATAGTGGCTGAGAAAGCAAAGGGAACTGTTCCAAAGGATCATGTATTTTATCCTCTTTTATATTACTTTCCTGAGTAACTTCAGTTGAGTGGCTGCAAAAGATGTCAGGATGATTGGCTTGAGTGGTCAAGGTGCTTCACAGTTGTTTTTTTACATGGGAAACATTTATGTAAGTAGTCACCCCATACTTAAAAGAGCAGATTGATAAATGGGCTTTTTGTTGCTTTGCCAGCGTGAGGGAACTTTTGGATGGGAGGCCCTATCACTCTCGCACAGTACGTGACAGCACTAGACACAGATATTGCATCGGAATGGGTCACCCTGGATGCCGTCACCTCCAGAGCCCCCCTTGCCCGAACCGTGGTCCCGCTGCAGTAGGTTCTAGGTGCAGAAAACCAAATTACCGACGCTCCAGCACATTCTCTGCAGGGAAACGAGCCCTCCCGCTAAAACGGAGGATTAGGCTGTCGCCGTGAAGAGCGGGCGGGGGAGAACAATCCGTGTGGTCGCCAGGAGCAAACAAACAGAGGAGCACCCAGCGAGCCAAACGAGCGCCGCGGGCCGGGCCGGGCCGGGCCGGGCCATGCCGTGCCGTGCCGTGCCGTGCCGTGCCGGGCGGCTGCACAGCCCCTGTGCCCGGCCCGGCGGTCCCTCGGCGAGGGGAGCGGTGCCGCCGCCGCGCTGCGCGCCGCCATGGCGTGAGGGGCCGGCGGGGCCGGGCCGGGGGGCGGAGGAGGAGGAGGACCGGGGAGAGGTAAGGAAGGAAGGCAGGCGGAGGGCGGGGAGGCGGGAGGTGGAGCGGGAGGGGGGAGTCACTTTCTTCCTGAGTTGAAAAACGCCCCCCCTTCCCCCCCTCCCGCTCCGTCCCCCGGGGGCTGCGGAGGAGAAACTTTCTGGCTGCCGAGCGGCGGGGCCGCGCCGGGCAGGGGCCGCCGGCGGTGAGTGCCCGTGCGGTGCGGGGCAGCGCTCCGCTCCCGTCCCCTCCATCCCGTCCCTCCCTTCCCCTCTCCTCCGCTCCGCTCCGTACCCCCCCCATCCCCTCACTCCGCTCTTCCCCGCTCCATCCCGTCCCTACCTTCCGCCCCCCCGCTCCTCCTGCCCGCGGCGGGCCCCGGGGCTGCTGGCGGCGGGGCGGGCCCCGGGAGCGCCCCTCCACCCGAGCGGAGCTGGGGGCGCCGGGTACCGGCGGATTTGGGAAGGGGGAGGTCGGACACAGGGCTACCCCCCCCCCCCCCCCCCCCCCCTTCCCAAATGTGTCCCCGTCGCCGCTGCGCGGGGCGCGTTGGGGCGGCCGGCGGGGGGCAGCGGGCACCAGGTGTCGGCGGGGGCCGGGCCGAGCCGGCGGAGGAGCGGGGCGGGGACCGGGAGTTGTCCCGCGGGGAGCAGCGGCCAGGCGCGGGCTTTTGCGGGCTGGCCCCGGCGGAGCGGGCGGCGGGGTGCGGGGGTGCTGCCAGGGCACCCGCAGCCCTCGGGAGGGGCGTGCGGGGGGGAGCTTTGGTGGTTGAAGCTTCGCCTCCGGGCGCCGCGTGTAACAGCTCTGCCCTCCCGTAGCACCAGCGCCGCGAGAGCCTCCGAGCCTTGTGCGAGCGAGTTGAGCCTCCTAAACGTGCGGGTGTGACAGGTAAGCGGGAGCATCCTCGTCTTGCACCTGAGGGAAGCTGAGAGACAGGAAAAGAGCGATTTGCCCCGTGCAACTTCCTGCCACTCTTCTTTTTTTTTTTTTTTTTTCTTTTTTTTTTTTTGGTTGTTGTTGTTGTTGGAAAAGTCATTAAGTGACCTGGGACCACAGATGTTAACTCACGAAACTCAGTCTTCCTCAGCCCCAGGACGGCAAGTTGCAGTTCCTTTAGCATGAAAGAGATGCATCATCACTTGGTGCATCTCATGCCAACTCTCAAAATGCAGTTTGGTATGAGTGGAGGTAGCCGTTCTCTCTGCTTTTCTGTCATTCCCTTTTGGAACCATATAAAGCTGTGATACTCTCCTGCATTTTCAAGCCGGAGTGGCTTCTTTTTTGGACATGACCAATGGCAATATAAAAAAATAGATACAATTGTGAATGAAATACAGGAAGTATTGCTCAACTAGTTGAAGATTTTTGGTCACCCTTAGAAGATCAGTTGCAATTTAAATAACACTAAAGTTTTAATACAGACTAAACAAAGACAAAGGAAATCTCAACTAAATATTGCCACATTGTGTTTATCATGCCAACAATTATTATAACTTATTGCAGTATTTCAGAAAAGGAACAATTCAGCTCAAGGGCAGCAGTGGGAATCAATAATTCAGATGCTGTTTATTACTCTGAAAGACTCTTGCTGGGTAGCCTCAGGCAAGTCACTCCACCTCTCCATGGCTCTGTTTCCTTCCTCATAAAATAGATAAATTTGCTTGCTCGCTTGCTTCACAAGGGTGTTGAGAAGTTTAATTAATTAATTTGTTTCATAACTACTTGGAGATCCTTGGGTGCATTTTTCTACAGAAGCGCTAAATATTATTTCAACTATGAGTTCTTTTACTGTGTGTCATTGCTTATATGTGTTTCTTCAGCGACCAAAATTAGCAAAGTTTTTAGTGGAAGTCAACAAAGTAGCAGTTCTGGACTGAGGTTTTATTGACTCGCTGTGAACTTCACTAGGATGCAAAACCAAAATATGCTAATCGCAATGTATTTTACTGGGACAGCACTACTGGTACTTTAAGAAAATGTCATTTTATTTTCTTGTTATTCAAAATAAGAGCTTGCTTTTGTTGTTTTGTTTGAAGCATTGTGATACTTTGCATAATTTTGGATTGTCATGAAAAAAAAAAAAAAAGAGTGCTGTTATTTAATACAAGAGCAAGAGATGAGAATAGTTTATAAAGATATCTGTATCCTCTACTGTGGAGACTGACCTCAGGAGACACTTGGTGCTGGTTTTCCACTGCATGTTCATATACATTCTCTTCTAAAACCTGTTCTTTGGTCATAGAGAATATGGGTTGCAAAGGAAGAAATACATGAACTGAACAAATTGCTTCCCCATGGTAAGAGCTGATAGACTTTGGTTGCCCAAGCAAGCTCAGTTTTTATAACAATGTAAATTAGTTATTCTAATGAGGTATTTAATAAATGTCCACCCCATAATGTACAGGAAAAGGTGTTTAATTACTTGGCTAAGTGTTAGATGTGATTTTCATAGGTTGAATACAGTTAGAAGTAAAAAAGGAGTAGCTGAAAGCTAGTTTTAGAGTGACATCTCTGTTTTGGGGCCTTCAGAAACACTGTGCTTGTGAGGTCTGTGTGTACCGTTTCTTTTCCTCATGTACAGTGACAGCGAGCACAGCAGCTTTTTCAAAACTGAATTCGAATAAAGCCTGGATCAATGGTGGTAGAAAGTCATTCCCATCACCAGGCAGCTCTTGGGTTGTGAATGAACATAGTGAGTTTATGTGCTGGTGGAGAAGTGGTCACATCCATCAGTACCCAGCAGCCTGAGCAGTGAGAACTAGGGTTAAATGAGGATGTAAAAGAGTCTGTAAAACTGAAGTGTCCCTTTTCTCAGAAGTGATTGCATTTAGCTAAAACTGAGTCACATTCTTAGACTTGTGTGTAGAAACTTGCACATCTGGCACCCACAACATACTCTAGCAACGAGCAGAAGGAAATTTGGTTACTACTGCTATTGTTCTTGGTCGTTTTGCGAGAAATAAATCCAGTTTTCCCTGTTTTTTTTTTTTTCCTGAAGGGATTAAAAAGATAAAGAACCAACTCTCCATAACCATTGTTTCCTGGTTCAGGCTTGGTAATCCAAGTGTCTGGTGAGTGAAAGAGAATATGACTTTTGCTTAGCAAGCTGTATTTGATTGGTAAATATGATATCTCAACAGCAAGTTTGTCCTGGCTGTTTACGCCTTCTTTACCATCTCCATTCAGTAGATAAGAGCTTAGTTACAGTGGCATAGTCCCGTAGAGCTGTTAAACCATAGTGCCAGTTTGTGTTCAAGGGTGTAGCCGTGTGTTTTTTGTAGACTCAATGTTTGGTGGAAAGCCCTTCCTTTGAGCTACTTTTCTATTTAGATTTGTACCCATGTCTGTTAGCCCAGCTAAACCCAGCTGGGATATGGTGAGGTGTGACAGAGCTGTGTTAGCAAAAACCCCAAACCCTTGTGTGCCGCTCTTTGGCCAGACTCGGTTATCTGCTCAGGATGGGAACAGAGCAGGGGAGGGGGATTAAAGCCTGCTAGGAAGAAGGAAATTCAGCTGATGTCACCTGGGACCTTTCTCATGAATGCCTTGTCAGTAGAAGTTTAGCAGAAGTGAAGTGTGGGTAGTGGAGAGCTGAATGGAGGGGTCCAGTCATTTGGGGAATCGCCTGAAGGACAGAGCACGGGAAGTAGTTTCTCACATCAGGTGCTGACATCACACTTTCATCCCCTCTTGGGACATGGTCAGGTGTGAAAGCCCAGGCACAATGCGGCCATTATGTACATGGTCTGAAATTACCTCTGTTGGTTTTCCCTTGCTTAGACTCCCAGAGTATACAATAGGAATTGGCAATTGCGTGGTTTAGAGCACGCAATGGATTGTAGGGAACCTGCTGACTTGACTCAGGCAGCTATTTTGTCTCAGTAACAGATAAAAGTAATTTTAACGTAAGAGTTGTTTCACCGCATTTGTCCTGGGTTATGTTCTTATTTTGTTTAATTTTTTATCAGAAATATTAAAAATGCTAAATATTTTGTATAAACCTGATATGTCCTCTTAAGTCTTCTAATCAAATGGCTGCCTAGAGTTGTTAAAGTATCTTCAAGAGTTGTTTGTAAGTATTTCTGTGGCTATCACATAATTTTAAAGCCTCTTCTTCAGATCCTTGCAACTGTGTTGCATCACACTTTTTGCCAAAATGATCTGTCAGGTTTCAGTTCTGCTGCAAGAGCCATGCCTGCACAAGTCAAGGTCAGAAATGAGATTATATGATTCTAAACTTCAAATTTAACCTGTAATTTAGTGGTTGCGTTGACACTTACTCATACAAATTGTTCACATCAACTGTGAGTAGCTAAATTTTGCAGAATAATGTAGCCTTTTCACTCCATCTGCAGATGAGGCTTCTGGCCACGAAAATTTAATTGTCACTTGTTATCAAGGGTATTCTGCTTTTATCAGGGGTATTCTGGGCAGCAGTGAGGACAGTAACTAACCCTGATGGAACTACAGGACAGTACAGTTTATTGTCTCTCCAAGTTTGTACCTTGAAAAAATCAGCTGCATCTGGGTACCTATGCATTATATCTATGGGGAGAGAGGGGTGAGGGAGAGAGAGGAACTATATGCTGTATCTAGATATTTACGGAAACCATAGATAATGATGTAACAGATGAAAGCAGCAGCGGTAGCAACAGAATTGTGCCAATAATAATGCACAGCAGATTTATCTGCAGAGAGATGTAACTACCAGGTAGGGTGGTGCAATTTAGGTCTACAAATGCAGAGACATTTATCCTGTAGCAAATGGAAGAGTAGTTCTTCTATGTGAATACACATTTGAGGTCTGCGTACACACATCATAAGATTAGATGTAGATAATATAAAAGCAAGTGTTGATTTAAATTGCTTAGATTGCAGTCTTTTGGGGTCCATAAATTGACTAACATAGGTGCCTTTGGACTTTGCTGGTGCTCCTGTATGCTGTCACAGTAACTTTAACATAAATAATAAATACAATTTTAATGTAGTTTTGTAGGCAAGACCGAGTCATAAGCAGGAGATGGAAACATGGTTAAAATAAGTTTTGATCCTATAGAAACTGAAGGATGTGGTGTATTTTAGAATTCCTGTCTATTAATATGATGTCTTGTAGAAGTAGTTTACAAATAAAAATACTCATTTGATATCTTCAACTACTGAAGTCTGCAGATAGATATACAGAGAGCAAGAACTGGTTTTGTAAAACTGCAGTGGAAACACTTCATTTGTTTCCAACATCTTGGAGCCAATTGAATGAAGGACAATTAAAACAACAAGCAGGAAAGATTAAAACTGTTAATTACACGTAGTAGAGGAGAGCAAGAAGCCAGGGGACTTAAAATATTTACAAGTATTTGGAAGAGTAAAGGTCAAGGCTGACAAAGAAGTATTAGTTGGAGAAGAGGGTAGAAATTAAAAGTCAGAAATGGAAATACCAGTCTCAGTATCAGAAGTTTCTGTGCTGTAATCAGTCCCCTAAAAAGTGAGAGCAGCTGTATGGTATGCAGCAGTCTGAATGGGCTGGGTTAGGCACAAGGAGGAATTCTCTTTTGACAGCAGTAAAATTGGCTTTCCCCTTTTGCATATGTGATTATTTTTATTCCATCCTTTGTGCCTCCTGGGCATTGCAATCACCCTCTGAAGGTTTTCCAGCTCTTCCCATGCACTATGGTTGTACCACTTGATCTGCACAGAGGCTGCACTCTTGGTCACCTCAGGTAATCTCTTCCTTTGCTCACCCGCTCTTGTGAGGCACAGTTGCACTTCTGGGTTGTAGGCTGCTGTCAGAGGAGGCCCTAAACATGGACTCCGGTAGCCCACACCGAAGGGTTCGCAGCCTTACAGACCTATTGAATAGGTCTATGTGCATGGGCCAGGAAGATGCATCAAGAAGGCCAACAGCATCCTGGCCTGTACCAGAGATAGTGTGGCCAGCAGGAGTAGGGAGGTGATTGTGCCCCTGTACTCGGCACTGGTGAGGCCGCACCTCGAATCCTGTGCTCAGTTTTGGGCCTCTCACTACAAGTCATTGAGGTGCTGGAGCGTGTCCAGAGAAGGGCAACGAAGCTGGTGAAGGGTCTGGAGAACAGGTCTTATGAGGAGCGGCTGAGGGAACTGGGGTTGTTTAGTCTGGAGAAGAGGAGGCTGAGGGGAGACCTTATCGCTCTCTACAGCTACCTGAAAGGAGGTTGTAGTGAGGTGGGGGTCGGTCTCTTCTGCCAAGTAACAAGTGATGGGACGAGAGGAAATGGCCTCAAGTTGCACCAGGAGAGATTTAGATGAGACATTAGGAAAAATTTCTTTACTGAAAGAGTGGTCAGACATTGGAACAGGCTGCCCAGGGACGTGGTGGAAGCACCATCTCTGGAGGTGTTCAAAAAACATGTAGATGGGACATGGTTTACTGGGTATGGTGGTGTTGGGTTGATGGTTGGACTTGATGATCTTAGAGGTCTTTTCCAGCCTTACGATTCTATGATACTTCCATTCTCAGCAGCTGCCAAATGAATCCTGTTTCACCGCCAAAATTGTTACAGGCACTTTTGTTCTGTGTTTCTGCAGTGTCTGTTACTACATAGTCCTTGGCCCCAAAAGTGCCTTACATGCTGTAACGTGTAATAGATGGATGAGTGGTTTGATTGACTTCTGGGACATTAATGGAGTGAACAAGCGTAGTTAATATATCCTTTTGAACAACATGGAAATTCTCAAACTGTCTTCCAGTAGTGTTAGCATCTGTGAAAACATTTCTGAAAAAAATAACTATATTTTTAATTAAAATGGCCTTTTAAAAGTACTGCACTCAGGATAAAATGCAGGTGCTCTAAAGGAGATTTTCTGTAGTAGCTTATAGTTTTATGTCTTTGATGGTAAAAGTGACTGAGCTTTCATTCCCTGAATGTGGATGCCTTAACAGGCATGTCTGTACTGGTTGGGAATGATCGCCTTCAGGATTCTGGATATCAAAATTACTTTCTTACTTGTTCTATACAGTGAAGTATGGAATAAAAATCCCAGTAAGGGTTGGGAATAGTAATGTTAGCACAACAAAAAAAAAATATTGAGAAAGCATTTATATGGTTGGATAAATTAGAAAATAGAAGAAAATTCCAAATTCCCAGATTATAGTTTGGGCATGCAGACAATTTAAATCTTGTTTTTGCTTGAGGCAGAGAAGGTTCTGCATCCAGTCTGCCTGTCTGTATGCCCTGTTAATTTATATATACAGTGGTAAAATAGGCAAACAAGCTTTTAAATGAGAGGAATAAACAGATGAAACTTCCATTGCAGATACCTTACACATCCTGCTGTAAACTTACAAAAGCACTTTGCAGTTGCTGTCCTATCTGTAGCGTGGTGGAGAATGAATGCAACCCTCCGTTCTCCCAGAATGATGGTCTCACACGGCTGTGTACTGCTCTAAATAGATCCATTGAATTTTATGCATAGATCAAAGGACATACATGAGTTCAAATCTTGACTGCTGACATGGTGTCATACATTGATAGTTCCTATAGGAACTGGTTGTTTCTGGTTGTCTTTATGACTTTCATAGCACAGCTGTTATTCAGACATACAAGTTGATACAAAGCTGCTTTCAAGGTATTCCAGATCACTTCAGAACAAGTGCAATACTAACACCTGGGTACCTGAGCTATACTTTATTTATTGTAGATTTGATTCTGAATTACATTTGGGATTTCAGTATTTAAGCTTTTAAATACCTTTGACATTATATAATTGTGATGTAGCATATTTCTCATAGTGAAAAAAGTCAGAGGAAGAATTAAGTAAAGTCCCCTGGTGGTTAAGCTTGTAATAGATATTTTTCAAGTCGTAAGCAGTGATTTTTACACATTTCCAGCATTTCTATTGGAGAGACAGATGGTCTCTGGTTTTATCTCACTGGCCAAAAGGCAGGTGAAGGAAGGACTCCTGACTGCTCTTATTGGGGGATGTGGGAGTTTCCTGCACTGGTGTCTAGCCCTGCAGCTTTGAGAGGGACTCAGCAGTACTACTTGTTGATGGAGGAACTCTACAGATTGTGACTTTGGTCAGTAGATTTATTGTGATTGCTACAGTACAAAGATTAATTTTATAGTTTTCTTGGTCCCGCTCCATCTGCTGCCTCATTTTGCTATATCAGATATGTTTCTGTGAGTCAGTAGGAAACAAATGGCAATATATATGGGAATTAGTCTCTATTGACCCTTTCACCTCTCTGTTTTCATGGATTTACCCTACATTTTTTAGTACTTAAATGTCATTGGATTCAGTTAGAGGACTTAATTTCTCTCCCATGTTTATATATGTTTGCAAATATTCAGATCAGTGGTAAAACTGACATTGTTGGACAAAATAACTCTCCGGTTGGTGAGTCATGATTTTAAATCACTACCATTTCCAACTGATTAGTTGGTTGTATGCTTCTCTTATCATCAAGTTCAATTGCAATGTGTGTGAAATGATTTGCTAATTATTTGAGGTATTTGGACAAAGTGCCAAAAAAAGAGTTGCTACAGAAGTTTGCTTTTCTCCACACCGATCTATGTTTTGGCAGCTGTCAGCATCAGTACAAAAAGGTGCACACCCATCTCCATCTGATGGGACAAGATGCCACACACACCTAATTGCAATGTAACCTATTAGTTTCACGGTATTGGTATGGCAGCAGATGTTGCTGGTGGTTGACCACTTCCTGTTAAAATATCTATGACTGTCTTACCTGTTTCAGCATTGGGTGCTAAAGTTGCTTATTTTAATTTTAGTACTAGTACTTTTCAATGGCTTAACAAGGTGATCTTATAATGTAATTTAAGTTGTGACAAAAGTATAGTGACACTGTTGTTCAACGTGAAATTGAGCATTACAATTACAAGCATTACAAATAATTGAGGAGAGAAAGGTTGCTTTCACTTTCAATAATTTCAGTCCTTGCTGATTCAGAGGTCATTGTCTAAGGTAAAAGCTTGCAGGCGGAACCTGAAGATTTGCTTTTTGTCGGTATGGTGGAACAGATTTTTCCATTAAATATTTAAACACAATTCTTACCCAAGAACTTGTGGAGGTAGCAATAATGAGAATTGTAGCCTTTGTGGAAAATAGGAGCTGCCCAAAAGAAGATGAAAAGTTGTAGAATCTGTGGAGTTAAGTAATTTTGAGTTTTAAACCAGTTAAAATATACTTTTTTTTTTTCCTTACAGGCATAGAGATTGGCTGCTTGAGCTGAGTGTCAGGGCTTCTCTTACCTTCTCTGGAGGCAGCTAGGCACTTTGCAGGGGGGTTCAGAGGAAGGACGGCATATCTGCAGCAGAGATGCCAGGAGTTTGCCTGCAGCATCTCCTGAGCAGTCTAGAAGGAGAAGACAGCTTGCGAGTGGGAAACCCATCTCTCAATGAGAGTGTAACTCCATCCATCATCTTCTGGCTGGAGACTCCTTTCCTGTTTGAGCGTTAGCCTTCCCCAGGTTACACAGTGAGGTAGAGGAAGGCCTATGACTTCAATGGGTCATGCAGTGAGGTGGAAGAGGGCCCATGACCTTGATGGGTCATGCAGTGAGGTGGTGGAAGAGGGCCCATGACCTCAGCGAGTGTAGGCAAGAGCTGTGTACTCACTCCTGGTATGACTGAGTGGGCAGGTCTGACTTGCTCACGTCCCTGCCCTGGGCTCTGGGAAGCTCTTTCATTCAGAAATCTGAGTAACCTGTGGTGTTCTGATGCCTCCAGTTTGTGGAAGATTTAGTCACCAGAAATCCTACCTTTTCTGTTCCTGGCTGTAAATGTTGATGAGACACCCCTGTCAGAGGTGAGTCGAGAACTAGTGTTGTAGATGCTAGCAGAGACACCTGCGATTTCTGCTTTTTAAGAAGTGATACAAGTGTTGTCCCAGCAAAAAGCAACCACAAAGCATGGTGGTTCTTCAGAACTGATACTGCAGAAGGACACAATTCTTTACATGTTTTTATTTTTGTAGTGATCCACAGGAAGCTCAGATTTCAAGGACAGCTGTGCCAGCTGATGGTCCTAAAGGTGCTGTCCTTTTCTCACCCCCCACCGCTGCCCCTCTCCCACTCCTCAGCTCTCACTGCTGGAGCAGCCTTTGTGTGCATAAGTAGCAGGAGTAAACAGGTCCTCTCTTTTCCTTTAATTAGCTTATCAAACAAAGTTTATTTGGTGAACTTATGTGTATAAACCAATGTCCAGCTCAGTTACTGCTATCAGTTTTTCAATACTTTTTTTTTTTGCTGCAGTTGAACATCTATTCATTGAGGCAGATGGGGAGAACTGAAATAGTTAAGATTCAGTCTGTTTTTTCTAGAATAATTGATGTTCTTGACTGCTTGTTTCTGCTGGCCATGATGTGGAAATCATGGCAAATGCTCTTTCAATCTAGGACTAAGTGACAACCTTTTCAAAGCACATTGCGTATCAGCATTTTCTTCCATGGGCAAGCATCCTTCACTCTCCTTTTGATTTTTAATACTTTATCAGATCATGGTTTCCAAGCTGAACAACACCCCCTCATTTTCAGAAAAGTTTGAGTTGCTTGGTAAAGTTTTTCTTGGAAGATATGGCTGGTAATGATGTAGTGTAATATGAGAGTAAGAAATTCTTTTAACTTTAAAAAATGGTATTGTGAGTGCAATTTAAGCGATCAGAAGGCTCAAGCTCCTATTCTTTTGAGTCCTGTGTATCAAACAAACTTGTAGCAGGTTCACTCACAACTGGTAGGTTGGAGCTTACGAGGCCAGTTATCTGTGCATGTCTGGCTTCACCGAAGCTATGCAGATAATCAAGATTCATATGTGTGTTTTTGAACAGTGCTATGTGTTTCTTTAGCTTTCAGTATGCAAGTAAGTTAACTAAGGAAACCTTAGAGTTGAACAAGGTTGAATATGCATTCTGCTTCAGTGGTTCGGTGGTAGTTTGTTTATTTGTTTTTTTCCACGCTAGGTACTTTTATACCATTGTAATGAATTCTAAATAGTCCCTGAATGATACTGGGTTTGGTCATATTCTTCTGCTGAAGGTGCTTTGGTTCTTTTGCAACCACCTGGTAATTTCTGAATTTGTGTCTTACCACTCAATGTAGTTTCTAAACAGCTACTGAACTGAAGAATGGTGATCATGCCCATTACTCCTACAGAGTTACCTGGATGAATCAGTAAGACAACGAAGTGTGTGGTCAGGTCTGGTCCTAGTTAGCGAAGTGCTTGATGGTGCGTGTGGTTGAAGGCAGTTCTGCCATTTGAAATTCTTGCAGGGGTGGTTTGTCATGGCTGTGTCCAGAATCGTCCAGTTTGTATTTCCTCATATCTGGGTGATAGTTTTTATTGCAAATCCACATGTTTATTCTACGTGGAGCTTTGTGATTGTTTTCATTATTACTTTTGCTGGTCCTGCTTTTAAGGATGTCACAGATGAGAAAACGTGGAACATCTGTCTCTCTCCTTGCTCTCTGTAGCACAGTTTAAGCTGTAGTCATGCCATCCTGGGGTCTCATGTGGATAGTTCTCTCCATGTGGTTGTAGCTGGTACCCCCTCAGAGGTTTGCATGGAAAGGAAGGTAGACTCCTTGCTAGCTGTCTCCTCCCATCCACCACTCACACCAGGCTGAGTCTTGTAAAGTTATGTGACAGGGCTCACTGGCCTTACTGAATTGTGGTTGCACTGGGTTATGTCTTCATATCATAGGAAGGGCATCAGTGTGATTTAACCAAGAATAAATAAGAATGACTTTGTAGTCTTGCTTTTGTCACTGCCTATTGACTTTCTTCCAGATCTTGACTCTGAATATGCTGCCTATGAATATTCTATAGATTGGTTTTCCAGTTATGCTGTTGTTAGTCTAAACAATGTGGTACAGTGGTTGCTTCTTATGTGCAAGGTAAAAAAAAAAAGGGCTTACCTGCTCTATTAAATGCACACATGCATGAGGGGAGAAAATGAAGGGGGTTATTGAATTCTTAAAATATGAACTATGGATTTTAGACAACACTGGAAGTGTTTGATGATGAAATGCTGGAAAACGTGTGTCCAGATTTACAAAGGAGGAGTTCTGGGAGATCTTACTGTATATTCCCTAATCTCTGGTCAGAAAGACCCTAATTTAGGAAACTCTTAAAATCATCCCTAAATTTATGTGTGTGCTTAATTCTCATTGATGTGCAGAAGTACTTATAGAAATCAATTCAAGGAAAAGAATGCATGAAGTGTTTACTGCTATCTGGGATTTTTTTTCTGATTGTATAAGACAGAAAACTTTTTTCAATGTATGATTATCACATAAAAAGTTACAGGCATTTCTTACCTTTTCCAGATATTTTTTGTAGGTTCTTTCCTCTGCCCCCGGTTCTAAAGGATCATAGAGGCTTTAAAAAAAACTATGGTGGTGTTTTTGGTTTTTGGTTTTTTTTTTTTTTTTAATTATGAAAAAGCAGTTCTTTTCAACAGTTAAAAAATGACATGGTGTTTCAAACTTAATGTGCTGGTTTGGCTGGTTTTTACCTCCTTCCTTTCAAAATATACTGTTGCATGGTTTCCTTATTCATAGATGAGAACACAAGTAGGCTTGAGTATGTTTGGATAACATACGGTGCATGTTTCTTTCTATGTGTGTATGTGGTGAGAGACTATGTAGATATAGTAAAAGCATTACCAGATAAACCACCCCATGATCTGCATAATGTGTCCTGTAATTGGTTTACATCCGAAAAAGGGCAAAACTTACTTGCAAATTGCATTAACATACTATGAAAATGTCATCTTCCATTACGCTCTGTTAAAGCAATTATGCTACGTGCTGTGATACATAAATGTAGGCAGTTACAGGATGCAATATTATTTTTACCCTAGGCAGGAATGCACAAGGAAAGATGTACTTCTTGGCCAAAGATGCCTGCTCCCAAATTAACTTTAGGAGCTGAACACAAGCACCTAGAGGGTCTGTGTACCGGTAGTTATGGAGGGACCTAGTCTATCAAGGTTGTCTCATTGTCTATGCACATATTAATGACATTGTTGATTCGTGATGTGAGTTTTGAAGTAAGCCTTTTGCAGCGTAAGTTTCTGTTAGAAAATTTTGGCATCTATAGGTGGGGAGCTTTGGGGAGAAATAAAAGGTTGCTTTGTACTTCAGCTTCTTAGGAGTTTTATGACTGAATCCTATGAAACGGGTTTTCCATGGAAAAAACATTTCATATTTGTTTTTAGGTTTTCTTTCCTTCTGTCTATTTCTCCTTTTAATAATTGAAAACTACTGTTCATTATTTACATAAAACTGTCTCTCTTGGGTCTGCTTTCTGTAACCTTTCCCCTCGGAAGAATTCTAGGAATTTGCTGGCTTTCCTCAGGGGGATCCTGGCCATGTTTTATCTGAGACTTCAGGCTAGATAGTTGGTAATTTTTACAAAGTAACTTACTATGTTTAAATACTTCCATTTAACCTCTGCATAGATTTGCCATTTGAGCACATTTTGAGAAGTCATGTACGTAGGAAAATATGCATTTTAATTCAATGTTCAGCCTTCTTAGTAACTGGCAGCAAATCTACACATGCAAAATGGAGAGCCCTTTAGAAAAAGAAAATAATAATAATTATGCAAAAACCCTAAACGCCCTGAAGGCAAGGTATTTCAGCTGTTTTTCTGAGGCTCTGCCATTTTCTCTTTCTCTTTTTTTTTTTTTTTTTCTTTCTGGCTTGGTTTGTTTTTTTCTGTTTTGTTTTGGGTTTTTTTTGAAAACGAGGACGTGTCAGAACCGGAGGCCTCAAGCGCAGTATAAAATGACCCCGGCGCAAACCTCCAGCATTCCTCATCCTTCCCTCTCCAGCTGCTAACATCAGCCAAGGCAGCACGCAGGCTTGGCTGCCGCCAGCACAGGCTCCCTCGCTCTTCCCCTTCCTCCTCCCCTCCCGCCCTTCTCCGCTTGCCAGTACAGTCAGCACTGCTTCATATTAGGCACCGTTGCAGTTATTTGGAATCTCGAGTACTAGAGCTGTCATTGTGTTTCTTTGCCTCATATCAGCTACTAGAGGGAAAGATGTGGGAGGGAGGGGCTTTCTTCGAAGTGTACAGGTTTTTCTTTAGGATTAATTGCTCAGTAGATATTTTGTCTGAAGTACTCATATAGAAATTATTTGAAAGCCACCTGGACAATACATGGGTTTCTTTAAGTCTAGATGGAGTCGTATTTCCTAGAGAGCATCCTGAATTACAGTGTCTCATGGATACGTTTTCTAACTCTCTCTTTCACATCCATCTGCCGTAGGATATTTCAAAGATGATTTGGCTGCCATTGAGACTTGGAGATCTGATGCCACAATGAGGACTCACACACGGGGAGCCCCAAGTGTGTTTTTCATACACGTCGTTTGCTTCGCCTTTGCCCACGGCGCCAGGGAGGACCCGGACGTGATGGTTCCTTTTGTCAATGCCAACTATGACAGCTACCCCATGCTCTACTTCTCCAAAGGGGACGTGGAGGCTCTGCGTCTCCAGGCTGCCACCACGCACCAGCACATTGCAGCTCGTCTGATCGAGGCAGTGCAAACGATGCTGTCGAATCCCCTGGAGTACCTTCCTCCCTGGGACCCGAAGGAGTTCAGCGCTCGGTGGAATGAAATCTATGGCAACAACCTTGGGGCCCTGGCGATGTTCTGTGTGCTCTACCCTGAAAACATCGAGGCCATCAGCATGGCCAAGGATTACATGGAGAGGATGGCAGCTCAGCCTAGTTGGTAGATTTTTGTCTTTTTTTTTTAAGTTGTTCTTAATGTATAAGCTGCTTGGAGTTGGAGGAGTGAGTGGATGAGTTAATTACTTAAAATAATTTGGTTGCTCCTAATATTCACTTTAACAGTGACTAACTTGATGAATGCATTTACCCTCACTGGACCAGCAGTGACACGCAGATTTTCACCTTCACTGGATTTACCCTGTTGCAAATTCATGCTGAAAGAAGGAGCATGACCCTTCGTGTACCAACCTAATTGCTGTAAAGTAAAAAAAAAAAAATCCAAGCCCACTCCCAATCAGAAGCCAGGGGTTTACATCTGATTTGTGGTGAGAAGTGCTAAAAGTGTTATTGTTTAATCTCTTTTTTTTTTCCAGACTTGTACATATCTTTTGGGTAATTCTTGCTTAGGAAGAATTCAGGAAAGGGGGACCTATGAAAAAAGGTATAATTCAGTGTATGTAAAAGTGTCAGTCAGGCTCTGCAGTGTGCTCTAACATTTGTCTGAGCTTCAGTTCAGACTTGCAGCTCTGCTTGGCTGTATGATTCTTGGGCCTCTCCTTAAGACATACTATGACATGATAGATATAGTTGTCCATCTGGTTACTGGAACTGCCTGAGTTGCTGGCATTTTGATGACCACTTCCTGGATTAACTTCACCTGGATGTGAGTTGTCATCCACAAGTTACTCTGTCCTCCCTGTGCCACCCTCTTTCTATGGGGACAGAAGTTAGTGTTCTCATTGTGTGGTCTAGCAATTGGGACCCCAAGGTCTCTTTCCTCCTCAGCTTCCTTTTTCATGCCCTCCAGCAATTTATCTTCCTTTTTTCCCCTCAGTCAAGCACATTTGCCCTACTCGCTGCAGTAGTTGCCACTTGGTACACCTTGCAGACTGTGGCCCAGCGTTGCTGCCACTGTGAGGAGGTCAGAGGGTGGAAATGTGGACTTTGCCAGGATGGTGACTTCTGCCCAGTGCAGTGAGCTGGAGCTGCGATGGGGCACTGCTCCCCTCTGTTGCAACTGCTGTCCTATAGCTCTGTGGTGGCAGCAGCTCAGGAGAATCACAGAATGTTAGGGGTTGGAAGGGACCTTGAAAGATCATCTAGTCCAACCCCCTTGCCAGAGCAGGACCACCTAGAGCAGATCACACAGGAACGCTTCCAGGTGGGTTTTGAATGTCTCCAGAGAAGGAGATTCCACAGCCTCTCTGGGCAGCCTGTTCCAGTGCTCTGTCACCCTCACAGTGAAAAAGTTTTTCCTTATGTTAATGTTGGACCTCCTATGCTTTGGTTCGCACCCATTGCCCCTTGTGCTGTCATTGGCCATCACTGAGAAGAGCCCGGCTCCATCCTCCTGACACTTGCCCTTTGCGTATTTATAAACATTGATGAGGTCACCCCTCAGTCTCCTCTTCTCCAAGCTAAGTCTGTGTCAGGTTTCAACTCAGCACAGGAAGAAGCATGAGCAGTATTCATTGCTCAAACTACTATTACTTACCTTCCTTGGGTTAAGACCAACTAGTAGTGTCCTATAAATGGCATCCATCCATGGACTGTCATTGGAATTATGCTGGATTTGAGCTAGCGTAACTTGGGATCCATATCCTCCTGATGGGTGTGATTTAGAAGGCATTACAGTGTTGGCGTTCCCCTATACCAAGTATAAAAGTGGTGAATGCCACAGAAATACAGAAACTAGAACAAAAGAAGTGGTGGGAGAGAGAAGGGACACACTGGGCTTAAGTTGCTGGCGTGTCACAGAAGAGAGGACATATGGGAGTTGGGAAGAAAAGTATTGGCACAACAGAGTGGTAGTAATTTCCAAAATCTTCCACTGAAGCATATCAATACAAAACTCCAGAGGCAGTCTGTGTTTCTCCTGGCACACTGGCAGAGGGACAGAGCTATACAGAGGTGAATCCAAGGACGTGTAACCATCTCCAACAGGACCTACAGACTGCTCCAAAGTCAACACCTTCCTCCCTAGTTTCATTGTTTGCACTTTTTTTTTAACTTGCTTTGGGTAGTGTAAACACATAGTTACGTGGCCATCTGTTTTAATGGAATAAGAGAGAGGACTGAGTAATATTTTGAGTAGTGGAACTTATTTGTGTCTGGCTGAGTTTCCTACATCTCACTCACTGTCTCAATAACCTCATTTCTGTATCTTCTGTGATTCCTGCCCTGGATTAATTGTGGGTTCTCTGTCCATTGCCATAATGATCTCCTTTGTCCCAGCTGACCAGATACCAATCAGAAGAGCAGATATCTTATTTCCACTTGGCTTTGATGATATTTACCTCTGCCAAACTACTGTTTTTCTCGAGCAAGTATCTTGCATTATCTCAGTGAAAGAGAAGCCGTGCTTTTCCCATCTTTCCCTTCTGATGTAGGCGTGTCATTCAGCAGACAATCAAGGTTTAGTCAAGGTTCTCCACTTCGCAAAAGAGGTGGGTGCAATGCTCTTAATAGGGGAAGTACAGAAGGAGGAAATCAGAAACATAGGCGATAGGACTGGGGTAAGCTGCCCTTTGTATAACCTCCAACTGGCCAACTTTACAAATGCTGTCACAGAAACATGTATCTGGTTTCCATTTTTGTTTTTCCCCAGAGAACTTATGACTGAATACTGTCAACGTGGAGTTCACCCTATAGCTCCATCAGTGATGGCAGTAACATAGATCCTACTCCCTTGTCCAACAGCGGTTTTCAGGAAACTATAGGAATGTAACATCTCTGAGGCATGTACTACTCTGTCTGGCTTTACTCAAATAGGTCAGCAGGTTCAGAAGCTGAAGGAGCAGACAGGCAGGTTATGTAAATCTGTCTTTCCTAAGAAACTCAACTAAAAAGTACCAGAAAACATGTTACTGCACACACTTGTCCACTTGGGATAAGACTAGGAGAACAAACACAGCAAATGTGAGAGTTGTGGTCTGAGTGCTACTAGCAGGCATTTAGATGTTGTGGCATCTAAAGCGCTGCATAAGACTGTACGTGAACTGTTCTGGTAATGTCACAGTAATGGAATTTAAAAAAAAAAAAAGGTTGTCCTGTCTATTTTGGGGAAAATATAAATATCATTCTGGGTGATATATTACAAATGATAAAAAAATAGCTCTAGAATTTTTTTTAAAAAAAAATCAGTTGGATGAGTTTCCCGTAATTTTTTTTGCGATATTAAATAAAATTTAAGCCTTACTAGAAGACAAAAGTGTATTTTGGTAGTGTGTGCAGTAGCTGGATAAAATAAATATAGTTTAAAATATCACTGATTATTTGTCCCAGAATGCCAGGAGATTGAGGAGACTGACATTTTAAATTTCCTCTTTACATTAGCGACAATCCTCAATAGTCCACATATGGTTAAATACCTCAGGATACAATTATGAGAAAGTCTGCTTGCAATTGACACATGCATGGAAGGGGCATGTAATTAAGTGCTGTTGTCTTTTCTCATCTACTTCAATA
Organism: Leptosomus discolor; assembly: GCF_034619465.1. Lineage (NCBI taxonomy): Eukaryota > Metazoa > Chordata > Aves > Leptosomiformes > Leptosomidae > Leptosomus > Leptosomus discolor. The sequence goes on along the minus strand of NC_141392.1, from coordinate 73,061,584 downwards.
GTCATTTTACATCACATAATAAAGTACATGCTTAACTGAGTTCCCATTCATGTAGGCTAACACAACTTGGGCCATTTGTCATAACAACCGATGTTGATAGGCGTGCTGCTCATAACAGAGCATCCGTAATTGCTACATCCTGGAGTAGGTTTACATTTTAAAATAAACAAAGGGGCAATGGCTTAACAGCTAACTATAACAGTCACCCAAAATAATATGGGAATGGACAATGTTTTGGAGACTAGCAAGAGAAGGGAAAGGTAGTGCATTAATATTTCAGTAAAAATAGATGAACTTTAATGGTTTTGCCTGTGAAAATTAAAAGCTGGTGTTAAATAATGTGCTTGGTTTTCCCAGGTTTGATATCTAGATGCTGTCTAAAATCTTAGGGAAAGTTTGTCATTGTAGTTAAGCTGTATTATCTTATTTTACGGAGAACAGAGGATATAGATCCATTTTCTGGCATTTTATCTCTGACTGGCCCCTAGAGCACTCCCCACCAGAAGTGCGTTTTTGGCCGAGAGGATCTGTACTCCTGATTCTTTCCATATGTCGCCTCAGCCCATTCCCGCACTGAGCGGAGTGATGTAATCGGAGTCACACATTGTGCAGAAATAGGAGTCCAGTCTGATTCTGTGTATTGGACGAAGCAGTGAGAAACTCCTCTCTTCTTTCTAAGCCCACCTTATAAACAAATGCCTTAGAAGTTCACAAATTCTGCACCCTTCTTAGAGGAGGAGAGACATCCCCATTTGCAAAGATTTGTGTACTTTTTTTTTTTTTTGCACGTAGTTGACACACCGTTCTTAAAGACAAATATGTTACCAATGTGCAGTAAGGTGTGGGATTTGACAGTAAGCCTGGCTCTGTGGGTTTCAGAGGAGAGATAATTACTGTCAAGCACATGCAAACATTCCAAGCAAATAGCGGCAAGTAAGGAGAAGCTAATGGGAGGCTTTGCTGTAACAAACCTTTCTGCTATTTCTTATTAACCAGCAATCCTATAGCCTTCTGTTAGTCTCTGTTTATTAAAAGTATTGGAGCATGCTATAGCACCGTTGCTGTTAGTATCCAGATAGTGCTTGGCACTGAACAATATAGATTACAAAGTAAAAATACGTAAATATAAATAATTAAATGTGTAGATAAATGTATAACTAAAATTAATTCACATGTGCTGAGCTGAAATAAAGTGAATCTCTGTGCTGACACCACAAATTTAGAACATCTGTTTGACTCCCAATAATCAAGCAGCAGTCACATTCAAAAAAAAGCTTAGGAGGGTTTTATAAGACTACAGCATAGGAATTAGTATAAAAGAAGCTGTTGCTGAGATAGTCTCCTACAGGGAGGAAGAAAAAGAAAAGGAAGGGTAGGAGGATAAATTTGGTGTCTGGAATATATATTATGTTAGTAAGTGAAATATCAAACCCTCATGCTGGTTTTATCTTTTTCATATGGAGCATTTAAAAATAGAGGTTGTGCATGACTGTGAAATTAAATGGCTAGCTGGATTTTGAAGAGTTCTGTTATACCTTTGATTTTATTTGATAGGATCTCTAGGAGATAAATTGGCACTGAAGTTCTGTGATAGCTACAGGGAGCTATCTTTCTGGCATGCATGGTATAAAAATTTGCTACAAGAGCAGATAGAGGTAATCTGTTGAAATAATAACTAAATTTCTGTGTCTGCTTAATATGGCACTGAGAACTACTAAAACACAGTTCTTGTTTATTAATGTGTCAACACAGAAGGATCATGATTGATACTAAGAGCAAGCCCAGTGTGAAAAGGACTGTCTTGCGATCATAGCCAAAAATGAGAGAAGAGGATCTGAAAGAAGCTTTAGAAGCGACAGAATGATGATTATAGTCCTATGGGGAAACACAGAGAAAGAGGATAGAATGCAGGTGAATGCAGTACAACCCTACTTTTATAGTAAGCTCTTAAAACTTCTGAAAAATAGTGTCTATATGTTGCCTTTTTTTTTTCCAGTGTGATATGTTGCCCTTTACGTTTAAGGGAGTGGTCCTTTGCCTGTCTTCCTGTGAACTCAGCTGCAATGAACACGGGCATGTCAGAGGGGCTGCTGCTGAAACACGATTGGTAAAGAGATAGGGGCAAACTTGTTATGTTTTACCTTAGACACCGGAAATATAAATCAGTTGTCAAGGATGTTTTCTATTCTTGACATTTTTGCTGTTGCAAATGACCAAGCACTTAGGTTGTGCAGATAATGGGGTTTTTGTTTTGGCAGCGAACCAGAAGAATGTGGAAGGGGTGAAAGCTGAGAGGTGGTTTTGGATGAAACAGATTTTTTCAAGGATTTTTCTTTTTGCTTTCCAAAACAAAAATTGGAAGATAATTGTTCCATCAGTGAAGAAAATACTCCATTACAGCACAGGAAAATATTTTGGTTTGGAGGCTTTGTAAGAAAAATACTGAAAATTTAGTCTAGTTTATAAAACAAATGGTGGTGGTCTCATTCCCCTTGGCAGGTATACTCCCTCTGACTATGGAAGAGTATTTTCCTCCTTTGCCTGTCGGGAAGTTTAAAGCTGTATCTCCTTCCCCCAGAAGTGGGTCAAAACAACAGCAAGAGTCTGTGGAGAGGCAGGGTGTTGCCATTGGCTTTGGGAAGACTGTACAGTTACGCAACCGATTTCAGGATCAAGGTATCAGTTGGCCCCATTGCATGCCACATTTGCATCCACAATTGACATTTAATGTTCATTAAAGTCAACCATGCTGTTAGCTAGCTACCGTATCTAAGATAGATTGCATCAAAATGTACCAGAGGGCTGTCCTTTAGCTAATTTTCACCTGTAAGCCTTTAGAAAAGAGACCTGACTCATTTCCTTTCCCACATAGTGAAAGCGAGAGGTTCAGGACTGAGGAGGGAGTACTGGCATGCTTCTTTCAATCATTAGCTTAATCTGCCCTCAACCTCCAAGAGTTATTCTGCAGTAAGTAATTTGTCATGGGAAAGTTTGGAGCATTAAACTTCAGGATGTGGATTACTTGTGTAATGTATGTGTCAGGATGTGCTTAATGCTTATTTTGCATGCAGTGGTGCCATACTACTTACTGACAGTAGAGGCTAGAAATCAGATCTCACGCTGCCTGGAAGAGTGTTCTATTTCTCAAGTTAGAGTGTGGGTTTTTTCCCTATTTACTTCAATTTGTTTTGAAGAATTGGATATAAATTGAAGGAAAGGCATGCCTAAACATCCCACAGGCCATGGTCAGGGAATTCACTTAAGCAGAAGTTTGATCTAAATTCTGCCTTGAACTGGGCAGATAGTGGTTCTTCCCTCTTGGCTTAGAGCAATGCTAATACTTACGGTTTCAGTAGGGACGTGGAAATGGTTTTCTGTATTTTCCCCTCATTTCTCATTTCCCTCATTAATGAGGGAAAAATACAGAAAACCATTTCTGCTAAAAGAAGAGACATTAGCAGCATTAGGATTGTTGTCAAGAAATGGAGAGGTTGTGGTTATCTTACTACAATTTTTCTAATCGTTTTTTTGGTTGTTATTTTGATACTAATTTTTACTTCCTATCCAAAATTTTCTACCATTTGCATACTTATTTAGAGCATGGAATTGCATTTAGTGAGGGCAGTATGTACACTCTTAGCCTTGGACAATGCAGTGCATGCATGATGGTTCTTGGCATCATAACTTGATGACTTGAAGAACTGAGTCTTAACCCCCGCCTTCAGATTCGTTGTTCGTTGTAGAAGGTGGCAAATCTAAAACAGATAACCATGTTGCACCACACAAAAATTCTCAACACATGTAGGAAAACTATACTACTTACCCGTAATACAAACCTTCTCTGTGATCTCTTTATTTCTCCAGTTTCTTCATGGAGGATTTGTATCAAACTCTAAATGTTTAAAATAAAGTAATAAAAATATTTTATATGACACAGATTAAGAGAATCTAAACGAACACCCCAGGCATGCTTTTGTCCTGTACCATTCCCAGAATTTGTCCAGACAGCAGTTCTTTGTGTGGAACAATACATATGGCTTTGTACGATTATGGAGTTTGATCATTAGGCAGCAAACCCATTTAGCACTTTTTGCTCTTTTCTAAACCTTATCAAGTTTCCAGATAGGCACCTCTTCCAAATACAGGAATAGGTATATAAGTGTAAAAAAAAAACCAAAACAAAACACCCAAAAAAACTAACTTTTTTTTTTTTTCACCGTCTGAAGGGATGCATTTATGGTTTAGCTGTAATTATAAAATGTTTTAGAATTTTTGGAACAGTTGCCTTTGCTAAAAGTGCTAATGATTGCAACTATGTTATAGATATTTTTATTTACTTTGGATTCTTTTTTTGTAACATCTGTTACCTTTAAGAGACTGAAGAGGCTAATGCAGCATTGATGTAAAGGTTACTTGCTGTCTTCAGACACAGTTAGTTGCTAAGCTGAGGTTCATGCTATCTGATGTTAAGTTTTACTCCCAAGAGACTTAGAGAATAGCTATTTTCCAGTGCAAAGCACTGTCATGTTTTTACCTTTCTTTATTTGTATAAATACACAAAACTTTTCTTTAATATTTCAGAATGCAGTTGTTAACAGATAGCCCTGAAAATCCTTTTTGATATCATATGTTCAGTGCAGGCCTATGGTACCATGCTTTCCCACGGTTTATCAGCCAGGCTGTTTACCAAATCTGACACTGGAGATCCATTTGAAAAATGAGAGAGTAATTTAGATACAAAAAGCATTTAATGCTTGGTACTTCACCATTCTTCTTGTGAATCGTGGTCCACATTGTTTGGTGTACATTGCTTGATTCCATTGAAATTCAGTTAATGGAGGTGCACTGATTTATATCAGCTAAAAAGTTATGACTTCAAGAGAGCTTCATTTTAAGAACAGATGTTGACTGTGGGTTTGTATGTTTAGAAATGAGGGTCTTTAAACCGTCATCATTAATTTTCTCTGACTTGTGTGCCTCTCCTTTGTTAATTCTATACAGACTTACTCTACAGAATTGCAATTTGAGGGAACTTATGACAAAATTGCTTTTGTCTAGCCTGAGGTGGGTAACTGTGCCAGTAAGAAGACTTAGGATGCCTAACATAAGGTTTTTTACACTGAAGGGTTGTTATATTTACTGAAGAAATCAGCAACCTAAATGCAGTCATAACTGATCCATTCAGCACTTCCCATGTAGAAGAGTGCTTTCTATTTTATCAGAAGTGGTGCCACAGAGACTAATATGTGCTCTTACAGTATAGAATTTGATGCAGTATAGCATTCAATACCAAACATAAAGTTAGCATACCTCTTAACAATGAAGGTTACAATAAATCAGTTCCACTGTCAAATCCCATTTAAGATGAAGTCAGGTAAAGATCATTAGTTTTAAGCACATTCTAATTAGCAATTTGTATGTTGTTATATGGATACTTTGAATTAAATGTTTTAAATTAACTCAAGTTCTTTCATCTTCCCCTCTGATGTATAGCTTAGCCTCTATCACTCTGTAATTGTTCTAGGCAGAGACCTTTTAAGTGGTATTTCCTGTACCCATTTGAACTCTGATTTCTGAATGTGCAAAGGTTTAGTGAAAAGCAAAACTAAAAATACTTTGGAAATTGGGATTCATGATATAGCTGATCAAAGGTATGTTCACATCAAAGGGTTTCTGACAGCAATCACAGTGCCAGGGTGTTGCATATAACCAGAGTACAATGCCACTTTACGTTTACATATAGGACTAACAGCATTTTAAGAGCTTTTTCAGTTATAAGGAAAGATGAAAAATCAGAAATAGAGATGCAGCAAATTAATTGAGATTGACAAATAATCATTTCACTCAGATTTTCAATTTTTGCAGCTCAGTGACACAGTATAAATAAATCTAGAGAGCTGGAAGAGTTCCTTGCCCAGTTCAGCTACGTTTTCTTCCAGTTTATCTGGAAATACAGAAACAATCAGCATCTAGGAAAAGCATGTAAACGTTTTGGCTTACAAGTCTGTAATTTTTTGCACAACAATTCAGTGAAAACATAAATAAAAAATTTTACTGTACCTGGCTGGAAGTCTTCACTGATACATTTAGAGTTTGAACCGGGAAAAAACCAACAGGGAAACGTTCCTGACATTGACCACTGAGAATAATTAGATGTGGATGTGGAGATGATGAGTAGTAAATTCTAGAACATTTTTTCCTGATGCTTTGACAGGTATTTGTTATCACACTTACAGCTGTCTGTCTTAATATTGTTCACAACCATTTTCTGTTGATGCTTGTCTGTTAACCAAGAAACAAAATCGTGCAAATGAATAATCTAGTCCAATAAAAACCCTGGTTCAAAAAAAAACGGTGACATCCTGCTGCTCAATGCTGAATGCATTCATGTATTTAATTATAAATCTGTGAGATAAAGATTTAATTTAAAAAAAAGGAAAAATTAATGTATAACTTCACTCAGCAGAAGATGGGATTGAAGCTGAGAGAAGGTGAACACTTAAAATTTGGAAATTCAGCTAATCAAAAAGCCTACAGAGGCTTTCCTTACATACAAGTATGAATGTGCCAAGTTCATTTGAGTTCTTCCAATCATGTTAGATATACCAAAATAAAAATTAAAGGTCATTTCTCTCACTGGTGCACATTGTGTTTTACCACAGTTGCAGTGCCCTAGGCTGAAGGTCATAATTTCTATGTGGTTCATTCATGCATTTTGAATGCAAATAAATGCTCCTATAGCAAAATGAGGATTTAAAAAAAAATAATCTTGCTGTTTTGCTATTTTTTTCTCATCTGTTTGTTCACACTGCTGCTTACACAAATTAAGATGAAATCATATTTATAGTTATAGAATAGTTGAAGCTGGAAGGTGCACGTCTTCAGGAGCACACCACAGTTTCCATTGACTTCAGTAGGACACTCTCTCGTCTCAACAACTTAAAATTAATTTCTGTAATAAAAAAATATATTGCAAAGAAAGTAAAATAAGAGAACAACCATGAAAGCAAGTGATGATTGTTCAATTTATCAAAGATTTTTTCACTATATGTTCGTTCACATTTCCTTTTCTGTAGAACCATGGCCTGAAAGTAGTCAGTAATGCAAAACTAAAGTCTTCAATACACAGTGTATGCTTGATTTAAGAGAAATACTTGTTCTACACTACTTCCACCTCCATTATGAATTTTCTAGATACAAAATTACTATTTTGCTGAATTCAGAGTAATCATTGGATAGAAGCAGGTAGTTCCTAGAAAATAATTTTGAGTAGTGGCATCATTCTACCTCTTTTTTACGCTAAACACTGTTTTTTGAATGCTATTAAATATGTTAATTTGAACTGTAGTCATGAAAGTAAATTTCATCATCTCTACTATCGTTGAATGCATTTGGGAAATTAAGAAACAGCGTAGTGCTGTTATCTTATTATGCTTGCTTTAAAGAAAACTTTAGTCCCATAGCCACCATTTAGGAATTTATCAACATTTGACTTTGGAAAAGAAAAAGGTTCTTACAGATTTTTGAAGGAGTATAACTATGGGATATTACTTTCTCACAAAAATTATGTGAATCTTGCTTCAGATAAATAGATTAGGTTTTTGTACAATCAAAATTCTGCATATCTGTTTCTCCTAGCAAAACTCAGAATGCTGCAAGCACTGTTTTAATATTTAACAACTTAATCGTTCTAATAAAATTAATGAGCTTTGAAGGTCAACATTGTCCATACTTAGGAAAGGAAAAAATGGTCTCAAAGACTTGGTAAGTAGCTTACTACTGTGTTAAAATTCAACATGAATTGCTCAACTTCAGAGACATTAAGTCATACACACCTCACAGTGCGTAATGGAGAAAAAGAAGTAGGTGAAACTCAATTAATTGGCATCTTTCTTTATTGACAGGCTAGTAAAGGATGCCCCGTGGGATGAGGTCCCTCTCGCTCACTCCTTAGTTGGTTTTGCCACCGCGTATGACTTCTTGTACAGCTATCTTAGCAAGATTCAACAGGAGAGATTTCTTGAGGTAATTGCCAATGCCTCGGGATATATGTACGAAACATCATACAGACGTGGATGGGGTTTCCAGTACCTCCACAACCACCAGCCTACCAACTGTGTGGCCCTGCTGGCTGGAAGCCTGGTTCTGATGAATCAAGGTATGTGCTAAACCATAGGAATGTTTTCCTGAAGTGTATCAACTCAATCAGCCATTTATGCAGCAAAGTTTAGGAACTGATAGAAATGCTTCCGAGAGTACAGCAATATTGGGTTTGCTCTTTTGCTGCTTAGCAACATTTAATTTACTGAACAGAACAAAAGACTGTGGGCAGACATACAAGGTATAATATACATGCATATATACCTGTATATATAAATTCAATTATCTAAGTGATTCTGAAATTCTTACCTGACTGTAAGAATTAAAAATCCCCTTGTGTATAGTCTGTCCAGTCCAGAGTTACAGACAGGGTCTTTCAGGGTAGCTCATCAGCAGAGCCATCCACTTCGTCTCCGTACACAACACATCTTGAAGGTCAGCACTCAGGAACACCCCACCCACTGAGCTGGGAGCTAGACAACAGGATAACCTGGAATTTCATCCAGGTCTTCTGTCCTGTCTCCCTGAGAGAGTTGCAAAGGTGTAACTTTATCCACCCAAAAGCCACAGCTCAGGACCTTTCCTTGCAGCATCCTTTTCTATGGAGATGAGCAGGGCTTTACCTTTTTCCCTCTGAACTATGCCCTTGCACCCCATAACCTTCATCCAGGAGGTGTCCATGCCAGATGTCATCTCCTTCTTTGCTTTGGGGACTTAAACCCATCCTTCCCAGTTCCCAGGTGGATGATGCCAATATCACCAGTTGCTTTTGGCTGCTCTGCCTGGGGGCTATCCCTCTCCTCCTGTCTTAGGTGATACACAGTGTAATCGAGAATGCAAGTCACGGAGTCAGAGAGAGCAGTTAAGAAATCCTGACTTTAAACCCCAGCCTGCTTCGGCTGAGAGGTGGAAGTCATGGAGCCAGCTCCTGCTTTTGTAAGAATTCATCAATATTTTATCAAGTGGTTATTTAATATGTGCTAGAAGTATTTTGAAAACGTGATGCCCAGTGGAACTACTGACTTGCTGCAAGTTATGGAAAATCTATTTTCTGGATGCTGATAGTGTTGCGAAGCTGTTCAGCCCTGCCAAGCAAAGGCACATCTGCACATCGCTGGAGTTTTCAGACGCCCAAAGAAGTGTGACAAAAAACTGTGGCACCTGCTGTGTTTGGGGGGTCATCTTTTTGTTAAGTGTTTGTCAAAACAAGCGCATTCACTGATGTGCGTATGCTGAAAAGCAGCAAGAGTATGTGTGGAAGTTATGCTCTTTCCTCCTATCTTGCCTTCCACAAATTGAAGACTCAGACCATGTTTATTCAGTGGGTTTTGCTGAATTCCTCCGAATTCTATCCTTTGCTGAGCCTCCATTGGTGCAGGAAGCTGGCAGTTTGCAAAATAATTCTGCTTTTCATTAGAGTATAGGCCATAAGTGTTCTTTGTGCCAAACAACGGTAACATGACAAATAAGTTGGACAATATTTCTTTCACCAAAGGTTGGTGGGGTTTTTTTGGGGAAAAAAAAAAAAGTGCAAATTCAGCAACACTTGAGCAATTTGAAAATAGTGGTGATATTTCAAATGAAGATAGGTCAAATCAGACTGTATATTTCTAGATGAAAATTCGGTTGTTTTCAATATAGAGGGACTTTATTTAAAAAAAAAAAAAAAGGAAATTTAAATGAAGCTATTCTGTTGCTCTAAAATAAAAAAAAAAGTTTTAAAAAAATTCTTATTCCAAGAGGAAAGACTTTTTGTGAAGGAGGAAAAAAAAAAAAGGGAGGGAGCATTCTATTCTTCCTGTATCAGATGCATAGCAATTTCAAATAGCGTATCCCAATGTAGACCTTTCTCCCAAAAGGTTTAAATTCCTACTAATAATTTTAAACATAATTCAGATATTGAAGCATGCAGAGACTAAATAGCCAGATTAAAAACATGTAAACATTGTCATAGGACTGAAAAGTGAAACTAATTGAAATGAATTCTAGACACACACATATACTGAAGTCTTTGTAGTTAAAGTAAACATTCAGATATTTAAAAAATCACTTGAGTAAGGCCTAACTTGATGTAGATACTGTTAATTTATGTGAGATTTGTTCTGTAGCCTGACAGAGTGTTGAGTCTCTTTTTTTTTTTCATTCTAATGTGTTATTATTCTTTTAATACACTATAAGTATGAGGTTATAGCATAGATATACACTAGGTAAACAGAGTGTATATTCATTACAATGGTAAAGGCACTGTGCTGACCCATGGAAAGTACCATTCTTGCTAGTGCAGCAGTCAAAAGCTAGCTATTGTGGCTGTTATGTCACAAGGTCAAACAAGGGTGGAAGCATTTGGAATTTTATTCAGACAGACTGCTGTGCTGCCAACTCCATCAGAGTAATGAAGTAGTGTCAAGATATCTGTGAGTAAAGTAAGTGGAAGTAAGTAGCACCACCTGCCCCTGTTGCTCAGGCCTTCCCCATCGTAGTTACCTCTTCAGCCAGTGGATAAAAATACCATCTTAGATTCAGGTTGTCTGTTTAACTTGGACATTACAGTTGTTTTTTCTCTCTGTTAACTGAGCAGGATTTGGCAGCCCTGATTAGTAGGATGTCTGAATTGCTCATCACTCTGCTGAGCATAAATACAGTAATTGTGGCAATGACATGAAACAGGTCAGGTAGCAGGTTTGAATGTAGCTCATACTGCCTTAGTGGCACGTGCGCTCCATTCAGCCAGCACCGCTTCACCATGTAATGGGGTGTAATGCATGCCAGCTGAGCTCTGCTATATTGTGGAAATAAGTCTGGTTAAATCTGCGTCCAGACACTTTTAGTTGGGTAGACACTAAGTTGCCATGTAGAAGCGCAAGGCAGCTGGTCTCTATTTAGTTCTACCTCTCTTGCCAGTGAATCCAAAAGCAAAGAGAAGGCACATAGCCTTTCCTCTGCTGGGATCCACATGCTGCCTCCTGCGATACATAATTGCAGTGCTGAGGCTCCCGTGCTTGTGCTTGTTCCTTAGGGAAGGCAGACGAGACCTGAGAAGGTCTTCTTGAAACCTCTTTCCAGGTCTTGATTTGTATAGAGCAGACCAAAATAGTAAGATCTCTCAAAGTCTTTTCTTTAGAAGAAATATAGCTCTTTAGGGCTTGTATATGTGGAGGCTGAAAGTTAACCTAGTTGGAAGATTAATTTTATTCTGGAACTGAGGAATCTGCATTTGAAATTAACCATGCAAAGTTTTTCCAAAATAACTTCTATTTGGATAACCCTTTAGGTTGTACAACAAACTGAAAATGTAAGTAGAACAGAGCATGTCTTAAAATACAACCTGAATTAGTAGAATATCAGTTAACTGCTGTTCAAATGTGAACTTCTTTGTAATTTTAAACTCTGAGGATCTCCTTACCACACTGGTGATCATACCAATGAAAAATGACTGATTAGAATGTTTGCATTATTGGAGCCCTCTAGTGGGGACTGTAAGTTTGCTTTCATACAACTTTAACTTGAAATATAATAAATAGTCTTGGCATGGCTCTTCCCTTTTTGGATGTCCTGGATGCATTAAGGAAATTTTCCTTTTTGGATGGAAAGGGTAATCCTACATTATTAGCAAAAGGTGTTTAATAGATTTTCCCTGCTCACGTGACCTTGCTTTGCTGCATTTAAATACAGTAGTTTATTTTTTACCCTAGAACTACAGGGACACTGAAGCACTAGGTGGTATTTTAGAGCTCTGGATTGCAGATTCCTTGCTGTAAAGGATCCCACTGTGGGAGTACAGATGACATAATCTATGGCCTATGGTGTCGTAATCAGATTTGCCAACATCTTTTTCTTTCAGGCTACCTTCAGGAAGCTTACTTGTGGACCAAGCAAGTGTTGGCAATCATGGAGAAGTCAGTAGTCCTACTGCAGGAGGTCACAGACGGCTCACTCTATGAAGGGGTGGCCTATGGCAGCTACACAACCAGATCGCTGTTTCAGTACATGTTTCTTGTCCAAAGGCACTTTGATATCAATCACTTCAGCCACCCCTGGCTCAAGCAGCACTTTGCATTTATGTACAGGACTGTCCTGCCAGGTAGGTCCTTTGGGCAAATGAAGATGAATCTTCTAATTCTTGAAGCAGCAGTAAATTTCATACTTCAAGTAGGCCATTTTCAAATAACATTGTACTTGGATTTTACCTTCATCATCCATTGAAACAGTGACATCCTTGTTTATCACTGCTTATTAAAGATCATTGTTGATTAAACTCTGTCTTTTAAAACCAGTCAAAAGATAGGAACATTGTGTGGGAGAAAAAGCAATGGTTCAGAATTTGAGTTCTGGTTTTCAGAGTTTGAAACAGACCTGTTTCTGGGGGTTTCCATTTGAAAAATAATATTCTTTGAGATCCTTACTGATTTTTCCCTTTGCTAAATATCATCACACTGAAATACTGGGTGAAAGGAATAGAAAGACAGGGTAAAAATATCAACAAAGAATAGGAAAATTTTGTATGATCACCAGTTTTCCACAAAACATTGGAATAGATTTTTATACCATTTTTATTAAAATATTTTTCATATGGAAAATGGAATTTACTCAAATAATAGGTTTCTCTTTGCAGGTGTGCACAAACCATTTTCTTTTTTCAATGTGAGAATTAAACAGAAATATCTGACATCACTAACGGGTCAATTTTGCAGACTTTTCAGTATTACTGGTCTTTTGCTGGATCTCTCCAGTCTCTCATAGAGTGTTTTAGCATCTCTGAATTGCAATCCTAGTTGTGACTGAAAGATGGAGATGTACAAATGCAAAAGTTTTAAGTTAATAAATATTGCTGACCCCTTCTAGCTTTCGGAAGAGATTTAGTTTTAGGCAGCCTTGCAAGTTTTCGAAGATGGTTTTCTGTTGCTTATTTGCAGGACAATTCATTACAAACTTATTGGTCAAATTCCCCATTGAAAAGGCAGTGATGTCTTCATTGGCTATAAGCACCCCAGGTCTAGCCATGTATGTAAGGGGGGGCTGAGTGCAGCTTTGGCATGCCAGCACAGGCATGTAAGGAATTGCATTGACTCCATGTGAGACCTCAGGCATCTGCTGGTGAGAGGTTCCTAAGAGCAAAGTGAGCTCATGTTAGCTGTTTCAGGGTGAAGCTGATTTTTTTTTTTTTTTTTTTCCCTTGGGGGAACCTCTGTTTTCTTGCTTTAGAGAGCTTGGATTGACATAGGAAAAGTAGGAACTGTAAAAAGAAGGTTACCTTTGCCAGATTTGAATGAGGAGAGGAAGCAGACAGGACACTGGTTCTTACATTTTTTTTAGTACTTTGTCTGTAGCCCATAGTTGCAGAAGAAAGGTGAGTATTCAAGTTAGCTACAGCAGAAGGAAATGGCTCCTGTGTAACCTGTTTATGGCTCATTTAAAAGTAGGTCTATAAACATCTGAAAAGGCTATTTCTGTTTGTGTCTGTTTGTACTCCTTGGCTTCACCGTCATGCTCTACAAACACATCTTTGTACGTTTATTTGTTCTTTCTTACATTCCTTTTCACTTTTTCCCAAGGGTTTCAGAGAACTGTGGCCATCGCGGATTCCAACTATAACTGGTTCTATGGGCCGGAGAGCCAGCTGGTGTTTCTCGACAAATTTGTCATGCGCAACGGCAGCGGGAACTGGTTGGCAGAGCAGATCAGAAGGAACCGAGTGGTGGAAGGCCCGGGGACACCATCCAAAGGGCAGAGGTGGTGCACTCTCCACACTGAATTTCTCTGGTATGAAAGGGAACGAGTGGGCTCAAAAGGAACCTGACAGCTGTTTGCTGTTAGTGATAATTCATTGTCTTTATGTTTGTACTGTAGAAGCAGAGGTCAGGTTGGCCATGCGCAACCCAGAGAGTCATTAGGCTCAGAAGAACTTCTTCACCTGGCATAGATGCACAGTGCATGTTGCTACAGGGAGCACCTTGGTCTTGTCCTACATCTGCTTTTGTGTTTTCCTTCCGAGGTCTATTGCTTTTATAGAATACAAGCAGTTCCAAAAGGACTGAAAATTTGCCTGCATTTATTCTTCAGTTTATCTGGTCTCCTCTAATGTTTTTTAATCCCGTTGTGCTTTTTAGTAATTAATTTGGTGAATATTTAAAGCATAGTTTTCTTTTAAAAGCTATAGGTAATAATGTAAGCTTTCTTTTAAAAGCTAAAGTAACGTAAGCAGTAAGGCTACTATTAGTTTTTGCACATTAATTTGCAAGTTACGCTTAGAAAAATATAATGATAGATGACTAGGTCCGTATTTTCCATGTAATTTACAGCTTTGCTAACTTGTATGTCAATCTTCTAAAGGTAAGAAATGAAAAGATTCAAGAGGCTTTAGATATACATACAAATTCCCTCAGTCTGTGGAGAGAGTAAGTGCACTTTTGAGGAGTCACTGTAGCTCTATTTCTCTCTCTTACAAGAAAAGTATTATTGAATATATATATTGTTTTGCATTTATGATATGCACACTAGGATGCATGTGTATTAGGCTCCAAGCACCCTTCATCTTGTTATTTGCAAAATACAGAATCTCTCCCCTTCAACTCCATTCCGTCATTCTTTTCTCCTGTGTCTCCATGGAAATCTTGGGAATGTATACTTAGAAAATTCTTTCTGATGTCAAAGGGAAAGAAATTTTTAAAAGCACCTGAGTGGAAAAAAAAAAGAAAAAGAAAAAATAAAAGAATTATCTGAATATTGCAACGGTTGCCTTTTCCCTGTGCTGCAGTGTTGCTCTTGTGATGAGCGTGTTCCCTTGCATTAAAGTCTCAGGAAAGAGTGCTGCTTTTAGGGGAATCTCCATCAAGGACCACTAGATGTAGCGCAGGCTCCCTGCACTGGCTGGAATTACCCAAAGCCATGTGTGGGACATGAGCTGTGATGTCTAGGGCTTGACAGACAGAGGCTCCTGGTTAGCTGTAGAGAATAAATCTGATGAGGAACAGTCTACATAAATATTACTGGGCTTAATGATGGTTTTGTTTATTTTGGTTGCTTAAAAAAAATGCCAGAAGGTTAGGTTTTGTTTTCCATGGTTGTTGATGGGTTTTTTTGTTTGTTTTAACTCTTGTGGATCAAATAAAACAAAAATTATAAGCATTGTAACCTTTTCTAGATTAACACTTCTTTTTAACCAAATGTCTTAGATCTTATAATTTATACAAGAAAGCTGTGCAAATTTTTCTTCAGCCTAGTTGGAGAAGGAAACTGACATACACTAAGTGATCTCAATCATAAAAATTTATCCTTTAAAATGACTTTTCATTAATTTTTAGTTTATTGCTAATTCTGTTTGGAGACTACAGACTTCTATAATCATCACTTTGGGGAAACAGATACTCTGCCTCTCTTGGTTAAGTAGTCAGTGAATAGGTGCAAATGTTGGTGTCTAGTGCAGAATAGACAGTGTCTACAGCCTGATCCTAATGTGCCTTTTTTAAAGATTTGTATTGCAGTCAGTAGCTTTATGATAAAAACGTGTCTATTTTGAAATTAGTGGTACGCATGTTTTTGCACTGCAGAAGGATTGCTTGCTTTAAATATGGACCAGATGCTTTCAGCTATTATTCTGTAAAAAGCACACAAGAAATTTGTATAGGGATTGGTATGATAAATATCATTGCCACTATATGATTAGTTCACTCGGGAAGCAGTGTGGGCTTTATATTGTTAGCTTGCTCCATGATGTAAATATTCAGTCAGGTTTTGAGTTCTATACAGGTGGTGATAATGGAATCAGTCAAGTCATTTTTAAACCCATTTTCCTTGTCTTTTTGGCAGGTATGATGCCAGTTTGCGCTCCATACCTCCGCCAGACTATGGGGTTCCTAAACTGCATTATTTTGAGGACTGGGGAGTGGTAACCTATGGAAGTGCTTTGCCAGCTGAAATCAACAGGCCTTTCCTTTCCTTCAAGTCAGGAAAGCTGGGAGGACGTGCAATATATGATATTGTTCACAAGAACAAGTACAAAGAGTGGATCAAGGGGTGGAGGAACTTTAATGCTGGCCATGAACACCCGGACCAGAACTCCTTTACTTTTGCTCCAAATGGCGTACCTTTCATAACAGAAGCTCTGTATGGGCCAAAATACACTTTTTTTAATAATGTGTTGATGTTTTCCCCTGCCGTGTCCAAGAGCTGCTTCTCCCCATGGGAAGGGCAGATTACAGAAGACTGTTCCTCAAAGTGGCTTAAATATAAACATGACTTGGCTGGTGACTGTCAGGGACGAGTGGTTGCTGCCATGGAGAGAAGTGGGGTGGTTTTTATCAGGGGAGAAGGAGTGGGTGCATACAATCCTAAACTGAAGCTGAGAAAATTACAAAGAAACCTCATACTTCTCCATCCCCAGCTTCTCTTGCTAGTGGACCAAATCCATCTAGAAGATGACAGCCCCTTGGAGGCAGCAACCAGTTTCTTCCACAATGTGGATGTGCCTTTTGAAGAAACAGTTGTTGATGATGTCCATGGGGCCTTTATTAGGCACCGTGATGGGATATATAAGATGTACTGGATGGATGACACTGGCCACAGCGAGAAAGCTACCATTGCCTCACGGATGTATCCCCGGGGCTACCCGTACAACGGAACGAACTACGTGAATGTAACGACCCTCTTGCGGCACCCCGTCACGAGGGCCATTTACCTTTTCATTGGGCCCTCTGTTGATGTCCAGAGCTTCACTGTCCGTGGAGATTCTCCGCAGCTGGATGTTTTCATTACCACCAGTGAGCACGCCTACGCAGTGTACCTGTGGCCTGTCGAGGATGGGTCCCGCTCTGCCTTTGCACAGGTTATTGCAGACCGCCAGAAAATTGTCTTTGATCGAGCTTCTGCCATTAGGAGCTCTGCAGTGCAGGAGGTGAAGGACTACGTAGGGATCGTGGAGAGGAACCTGCAGCATTTTAAGCCTGTTTTCCAGCAGCTTGAGAAGCAGATCTTGTCCCGTGTACGCAACACAGCTAGCTTTAGGAAGACTGCTGAGCGCCTGCTGAGGTTTTCAGATAAGAGACAGACAGAGGAGGCCATTGACAGGATATTTGCAATCTCACAGAGGCAGCAACAGCAACAGCACGGCAGAGCAAAGAAAAACAGAAAGGTAGCCAAAGGCTACAAATTTGTTGATGCCGTTCCTGACATTTTTGCACAAATTGAGGTAAATGAAAGAAAAGTGCGACAGAAGGCACAGACTCAAGCACAAAAAGAGTTGCCTATAGATGAAGACGAGGAAATGAAAGATCTTCTGGATTTTGCAGATATCACTTATGTGAAGCACAAAACCGGGGTGTCAATCAAAGGCCGATCAGGGCTGGCACAGATGGTGACGACTGCTCGAAGTAGTGCCCCATCAATATCAGCTTCTTATACCCGCCTCTTTCTAATTCTCAACATTGCTATTTTTTTTGTCATGTTAGCAATGCAGCTCACATATTTCCAGAAGGCCAAGAGACTGCATGGCCAGAGATGTCTGTATGCAATACTTTTAGTAGACAGCTGTATATTATTGTGGCTGTATTCTTCCTGTTCTCAGTCACAATGTTAGCAGAAGACCTCTACTAGTCGACCAGTTTATGGTCATATACGTCTATGCAAAAGCATTAACCCTAATAGGGCCAAAGTTTATGTTCTTTTTTTCTGAAACATTCCAAAAACAGCTAGGGAAAGATTGGTTTCAGACCAGAAGGGATAGAAGAATAGGGCAAGCAATGAGTATCTCAGAAAACTAAGTACTTAATAAGTACTCCTCCTTTGTGTTTTGAGGTGGGCCTCACATCTGAGGGAATGTTATGCTTTGGTCATCAGAGTTCAGTAATGTAAAGTTGTAATGAGTTTTTTGGTGAGAAGAGCCCTCTTAATAGATTTATTTCTGAGGGCTTTCTTTTTTATACAGAACCAGGTTTGCATTTAGTGAGTTTTCATTTCGGGCTGCTATGGATGTCTCTGGACATTCTCTTAAGTAAAGGACATTCAAACACAAGTATGCAAGGCAGATCTTAGCAGTAGACTTTTCTTTGCCAAACCAAAGAATGCTTCAATATGGGACACTCCTGTATAATTATTGCAGACCTTTACATCATGTCATCTCTTCGATACTTTACAGTCCGTCACAGTGAGAAATGGCAATCATGTCAGTACTTGCCAAGTGAGAGACACAACACCTGGTAGGCAGTAGCAGAAGGCAAATATGGGGCTAACTCAAAGTATAAAGGAGCACAATTCTCAGGAAAAAAAACTTTTATCTTTCACTCAAGTGTAGATGTAGAAGGATGAATGCTGTAGAGTCTGTTCTCGGTTTTACAAGGCAGAGTTTCATAAAAGTTTTCTATAGTTTGAAGATCATCTTAGTAGGGAAATAATGTCCTAGATCACTGCCTTTCCATATGCAATTGTAAAAAAAAACAAACAAAAAAACCAAAGCAATCCTGTGGTAACCTCAGCAATTGCCAGTATGGAAAAAGAGGTATTAAGGAAGTATTTAATGTCTTTTTTCTGTTCACATGGCTAGAAACAGAGGACAGTTAAAATTGTGTGAACAGCCTGTTCTCTATAAAGTACCAGCAAGGGTTCTGCACACTCTTGGTGGCCCTGGGTCAATTATTTGGGGATTAGTGGTAAATGGAATCATGTGGTTTATGACAAAAATAAGTTTGACATCTCCACATATATCCCCTTCTGTTCATTAAACTGATTTCAGAAAATCGTAACTATTTGAGAGAATGGAAGCTCTATGGAATTGGGGCATATCTGTATGTCTTTACAGAAAAACAATTCTTCCAGTACATTTGCTAAATAAAAACATTATAATTATCTCTGTGGAAAAGTTGTTTTTCTTTGTTTAAAACATTTTTCCCGCTAGTTACAGTAATGATGGTCATCAGCACTTCGTTCAAACCACAAACCTTTGTTTCCTTTCCCTAACACTGTTCGGGTATGTTATCTACATTGCTGCTGTTATGCCTTCTGCGAGTCTATATGTTGAAATGTGATGAGCTTTCCTTGTCTGAACATCTTCAGTGAACAGATAAGAATATTTTCACTAGGTTCCAGCTACTGAGCCGGTTCTGAGCACTGTATTAATGTACATAAGCCCCACTGCAGTCTCCAATGCCTGGCTTTATCCAATGAAATTTGGTACATTTAGTCTGAGCAAAGATTTAGGACCCCAGTTAGTTTCTGATCCATGCATAGTCAGTGCAGAAAGAGAGCCTTCAGATAGCTACTCCATCCACCTGAGACCTTGAAATACCTTCAAGGCATACCTTTCCCTTTTTCCTAATTGCAAAAGGCATGCAGGGTGGTTAATCACCTATTTCAAATCACCTGCTTAATTGCTTAAGGTGAAGGGAGCTGAGCCTGGGGGGTGTTGCCCAGCATAGCTCCGTGTTTGTAGCAGTGCCTGCTGAAAGTATGACTAGCTTGTGACAGGCTGCATAATCACTGGAAGTCTTATTTCTGCTTTTGAACTGTGATGACATAAACACACGCAGAAATAGCTGTTGGGTTATGTTCAGCTTCAAAGACATTGTTGGTTAATTTTTCAGTATTATGTGATACTATTATTGGCCATCAAACACTGAAAAATCAAGATGCAGGTGCTGTTGCAGTTTAGTTGTATGGTCTGGCATATCCCTCCACTGGGAGCTGGTGCCATAAAATTGCCCCAGGGTAATTCAGGGAGTCATTATGCTTTATAAGCAAATAACCTGTCCTTGTGTCTCTATGTCCTCTTTGCGGACACATGAACCTTCAGGAAAATAAAGAGCTGTGGTAGCTTTTAGCCTTTATCAGGCTAATGTCAACAGTGAAGTTCGTACAATTATTTCACTTTATTTCATGTCTATGCACGTTTACCCTGTGTCAATTTACTATTGCTTTGAACAATCAGCTACAGAAGCCACCCTATAGTCTAGAAGGCTTTTGAGAAATATCTGCATTTCTTGGTCTGCTTTGTAGCGTGGCATCGGAATTCTAGCATGGGATTTGTGTAGCTGTCAAATGAAACTGCAGAATTACAGAGATTAGAAAGTAAGGTATGGTTGTGCAAGTTAGCTCATTTACACTGCGCTTCTTTGCACCATTCTAGCAATGCAAAGGGAAAGAGGTGGTTGCAAGGGCTGTCCATTCTCACAGCCAGGTCTTAAAGCAGCTTTTAAAGCAGACCAGCATTCAAATGAATAGTGTACATGCGATGATCAAGGGAAATGAAATGTACCAGACTGTCCTCCTGAATGGGAGACCAGACCCATTTCAGCATAAAGTGAGAATCTAACGTAGTTTTCCAGCCTATGCTTGGTTTACATCTGATACCTTTCTGTTAAAGATTTATGAGTTTTACCTGCATATGACCATCATTACAGGCCACTCTGAACTCCACTTAGGCAGACGTAACTTTGATTCAGATAGGGCAACTAAAGTTTGCTTCAACTAGTGATGAAGCTGTAACTGTGCTGTGTATGTTTCAGATATGAAAAGAATCTTGTGTACTTTCTTACTTATTCTTTTTGAGGCCGGAGCCTTTAAAAAGTCCCTCTCCAATGGTCATGTAAGTTTTGTTTCCATTCTTTGCTTCCGTTCTTCTTGTCCCTCTCATTCCTTATCAAAGATCATAATTTTTAAATGGAATTGATGCAAATGGAAGAACCAATGGTTCCATGCCATCAGCAGCTTAGGCTGTTCAGTAGAAGTGTCTGTGTCACAACGAAGGAACAGTTCAAGCCCTCAGATGACAGCATACGCTGAAAAATCAGAGCTGCCCTTGCTTTACTAGGAAGTGTAGTGAGGAAGAGCAGGTAAATGGGATCAGCCCAGGTAGCCTTACTGGCTGGTGCAAGGCCTGGAGAAGGCTGGTGTTCCGCAGCGCTTGCTGACACAAGAGAGGACGCTGTCCTCACCTTTTTGTCCTTTGTCTGAAATGCAAGAGGGAAGCAGTCTCAGTGAGCTCTGTGTCCATGACAGAGGCACTTAGCCCTAGTTTCATCTGGTTTGTGTATACTGAACTTTTGAAATGTTGCTGTATGGTACCCAGTAGTGAAGTTACCTTTCACTCCCTATTTTAAGTGGAGACACAACCCTGAAGTGTTTCTGGCACATGCCTCTGCTCCCATTCTTATTCTGCTTCTTTTTAGTTTCTAAAAATGTTAATTTTTTGTGTCTCTGGCCACAGGAAAAGATGGCTATCCTACAACTGGGTGTATGTGGATGGGTTCCTGTATTCATCTGAGACCCTGCTGACTTCACTCAACTTCTCTTCAATAGCTGATGTTCAGTCATGCATGTTTCATTTCAGGGCTGCAGTCTAAATTAGTCTAAAGTCAGTTCAGTGTATTCTGAACAAAGTGAATGGGAATTCAGCCCACAGGTAGCAATGTGTGTGTTTTAGGGTGGAATCTGGTTCTTCAATTTTTTAATGATTTTTTTTCAAGTCTAGCTAAAAATTGGCTATGTATGTTATATACATCATTGTGACTAAAGGAAGCAAAGGGAATGGAACACATTACCTCATTTCTTAAAACTTGTGTGATCAAAGCTTATTCTGAAGTTTATATGTCTGAGATACACCAAATTCTTCTGTTGGCCTATGTATTTTCCACTGATGAAAAGTTTTTTCTTAGTGTTTGAAAGTATATATTGTATGGAAAGCAGCTGCATTTCTGCACCAGGATGTTACATTCACATTTATTTGGTCTGCAGAAGTCTCAGTTGGGATCAAACATACTTTTGTCTAACTTTAATCCCTTGGCTCTATCTACTCTGTTAAAATTCAGTAGGGTAAATTCAAGCTGGTAAGGCAGACTCGGCTAACGAAGACAAGATGTTATTTTCTGTCCTTTCTTGGTAGTTGACTTGAGGAGCGCTCTGCAGCAGGAGGCCTATGGGATCCAGTGCTGGATATGTCCACACTGCCATCAGACTGTTTTCTGAACAAGTTCAACCTTGAAACAAATAATCTCAAAGCGCTTCAAAGAGAGAGCCCAGGACCCTTTCAAGGGAGGAACATAGATGTTACCTGCTTGAAGCAGTCAGGAGATCTGGACCTAACTACACAATATATAAGTGCATTCTAAAAAAACATTCTGAAAAACAGGATTATCATTGGTTCTTCCTCAAAGCTGGCATCAGTTTTTCTCCTGATAATAACTAATATAGGTGGGTGACTAATTTAAATTTGTGCTTGCCTTGGTTGCAACTCTACACTGCATAGCTGCTGCAGCCATTTAAGTCAGCAGGAAAATTAATAATTTCTTGAGAATTTAGATTTCATCTTCAGTTTTCAGTGAAACTGAGCATGATTTCAATGGCCATGAGATACTAAACATGAGCACATGAATACATATATGCAAGGCCATATCCTCTCTGCTTTAATTCGTATTAATAAAAATGGCAAGAGAACAATGTAAATCATGCATTGTGGTAGTGATGTTCTTCTTGTGGTAATCTAATAATACAGTTAAATCCCACAGATTTGTTTTCAGTCGAATTCTAAAAGGCAGAAAAAAGCAGGAGGGGGGATCCTGTTGGCATGCCTTTATATGTCCATGCTCTCAACAAGAATGCAACACTACCACTACCCCACTACTGTGGGAATCCTCATTATCCCGAAACACAAACAGTGGGATCCTAATAGTCCCCCTGGGCCTCAGTGATGCTGTGAAAGCTGTGTTCTCATCTGTTCTCAGGTAAGCTTTAACTTGTAGGCATAAGGTGATCTGGGACTTCAGAGCTCTTCAGCTCAGCATCTAACTCGGGGCTGCCCAACATGCAGCCCCATCCATCTAGTATTCACCAGCCACAGAAAGGGAAAGCACTGTGGGGTCCCCTCGGAAAGACAGCCATGAGGAATGGGCTGTGAGCCCCATTTGCCTGGCTGGTAGCCTGCTCTGTGTATGAGACACCCTAGGGGAAGACATCAGTCCAGCAGGGTCTCTGCAACTTATCACGGTGGTGACAGCGCACTGCCAGCTTCCCTCTTTTCTAAGAACCTCTTAGAAATGTGGGCAGGCAGCAGCGTACTGATGTTCACATGCACAGCATACACACAGAAAGCTTGGCATGTGTCAAGCCTCCTACACATGAGTTGTATCACGTTCAGTCATTTGATGGGATAGGGTCCAGTATGTATGTCCTCCATGACATAGGAGTGTATCCCACTGCCACAGTAAAGTTGGGCATTGCCACCTAAGCAAGGGACACTTGCTTTTTCCTTACACATAAGCCTGCTGTAGGCAATAAGCTGTGGCACAGGCATATGCCTCTATGAATAAAGAAGCTCCCAATGTTGTCACCCTCTTTGCCATTTTACCCCAGTGTATCTAGCCATTCCTTCACCTAAATGCACATGTAGCATTTCCTGACAGGTTCCTCGAGCTGATGAAAGAAAACAGCATTTATGGCATTTATGATGATTTTACAGAAGTTTAGGGACACCAAAAAGTTGCTTAGCATTTGAAATGCATTCTTGTGTAAGATATTTAGCATGATATTGTGGCCTTTTTCCGCTTTGATTTGAGCCCAAAACCACCAGTCATTTTACTGGTTTCACTCCTAAGTGACCCTGGGACAATCAAGAGGAAAGCTGTTCCCCTCCAGCCCTCAGGGCTGTGCTACCATGAACAATAATCCATAGCAAAAAGATATATAAATTTATGACCTTCACCAAAACATTAACGTATATATTTTCACCAGTAAGCACTTTCGCTCCAAACATTACACACTCAGTCTAGCTATGTATGGAGGTGGAATGATTCTAAAATCGTGAGTATAAAAATCCCTGGTTTTCTACTTCATAAAAGTTGTAACACAGGAAGCTAGGAATGCCAGGAAAGATGGGCCTGTTGGATCTGCCCACAGGAAATGCCAAGGAAGAAAATGAGGAGGATGGGGTGTGGAAACTTCCCTAGACCGCCAGGCTACTGTGAGAGTAAGCTAGATGAATTCAGCCTGTGGAAAGAAAGAGTAGGTGATCAGCATATGCATTTCTTCTTTTCCCTAAAGAACAGGGCTCTCCTTATGATGAGGAGCTGAACTCTTCAGGACATATTAAGGAAGGACAAGTTGCTTCATGACCTAGTAAAGATGCTAAAGCAGTTATAGTAGATCTTAACTGATAATTATAGTCTAGAACTGTATTCACTTCTCTCATGCTTGTCTTTTTTTTATATGGCATAAGCCTTATTTTGATCAAGTAAAGTAATTGTATTCTTTCATTTATTAAGTTGGTAATGAAGGTGACTGTGATTGACCCTTTGGCAATGATGAGATCCCATTTCCCCAGTGAGTGGTGAAATGCAATGGATTTGGCTTAAAATGTATCTTATATATGTCATATATCTTACTCTGCCTCAAAGGGCCCAAGGCTCCGTAGGACATTCCTCCAATAAGCTGTGTGTAGGATCTGGCTCTGACAGCAGAAGTGGTAAACTCTGGTAAAACACAAAGTTATATGCCTCATGAAGTTTCCTCTGGTGGACCCAACTGCAGATTGTTAGCAATGGGGAAGCAGGCAGAGGAATATAGAAGATGATCAATAATGCTATAAAATACTTACAGCTTACAAAATGCCTTGCAAATAAATTGACAATGACGATGGACTATTTGAGCACTACAGAATTAATGAGGGCAGACCCAGAGACTTGGAAAATTATTGCTAACATAAAATATAGGCAACTGCGAATGTTTTCTCCTTATGTTCCATCTATCATTCTTTCCTTTTGAATCATATCTTCCTATCAAAAAAAAAAAAAAAAAGTAGAAAAAGGTTTTCTCTGCCAGTCACAATGTCGTAGATTCTCCCAAATGGCAGGACAGGCTGACAGCAGGCCTAGCTGCATATAAAAGCAGTATGAAAGTGCACGCACAAGTGCTGTTGAATGTAATCGAGTTCAAAAAACGGTATGAGCAAGTGAGGTTGAGGACCAGAAGCCAGAAAATTTTCAGTTCTGTAAGAACAAGTTACAGGAGACTGAGACCATTGCTAGGCCTCCCTCGTGGCCACCATTGCTGAATGAAGAGCAGGATGTATGTTCATTCTGCAGAGAGAAATGTATGCTAAATTTGAATTACATGCTTATAGCTAGTATATCATGTAGGCTGTTTGGTGGGAGAGGGGTAGAAAAAGTCTGCAGTGAAGTCCAGTCACCTGCCATTTCTTTTGACAAAGCAGTGCTTCTTGGTGAAGTTATCTTCCTCCAGGGGTATGTTAGAAGTAGTAGCTGTTATAAATTTTTCACTTTTCACTGGTAAAAGTGTATTAATATTTTTCAGCAGTTTCTTCCATATGGATGATTGGTTTGCCTATCTTCTAAACTTACTGAGAAATGACTGGCATCCCTTCACAGGAAGACTCATTAGGTTTCTTTTCTTCATTCTTAACTTGCTCACTTGCTTCCGCCTAGCGAAAGCCATGAATGTATTGGCATGACTAAGACAGCTGCAAGTGGACAACTTTGAAAGGTATAGGGTCTCAGCTCTCACACAGCCTTACTGTTAGGAAAAAATTCTTTAAGTAACAAAATTTGGGCAGCGAAGGAGCTCAGGATGGGAAACTGAAGACAGGGCAAAGGGGCATACTACCATGAACTGAAGAACTGGTTAATAAGTTAGTTTAAAAGGAGGAAGAAGGATTAATTGAATTAAAAAGTACAGAGCATATTTTGTAGCAAATGGTCAGACAGCATTAGGCCACACACAGACAGAGAGAGAGGGAGTGTAACAGACTCAAATCTCAGCTATTCAGCAATTCCAAGACAGCAAGATGTGATGGCATAACCTGAAGAAAACAAGAACACATGGAATACCATGCATTTATGATAAGAGTATAGAAATATTTTGGGTTTGATGTGCTTAAATTTGCAAAGTAATTTTATGGCATTTCATTTTCCATAGTAAATGAAAAAGACTGAGCTTTGTTTTCTTAGAACTGACTAGTGACTACCCAGGGTGATTTAGCTGATTACAAATGAGTTAACTGTATAATCTGCCTCACTAAGTCTCCTTAATTTCACCATAAAACCTGACAACTTCTACCTTTCTAATCCTACAAAAATATTATATATTTTCTTATAAACTCAGCAAATATTTTTCACTTAATCCATGGTCAACACTTAAAGGATCACGCAGACTTATTTATGGCATGTCTAGATTGCAGATTAGCATAGGTTGGACAGTAAAGACCTCACACTGCTGGCGGCTGTAGGACACTTGGACTGGGTCACAGAAGCCTCCCCATCCAGAAATGATACCTGTAGTGGACCTGTAGCATTAAAAGAGCAGCAGTAAATAACAGCAAGAGAAGATCAGTGCAATGGCTTGTGTGACTCTGTACTGGAGCTCACCCGTCAGAGCCTCCTTCATAGCTTGGTTTTGCAGACCTTGTTCCTTCCTACCCATTAAAACTCACTTTCAGCCAAAAACTGCTAATAAATGTAATGCTTTAAAATAGCAGTATAATGTACACAAATGCTTGCAAGCTGTACATGCCCAGTCACAGTGCTACTTCTCAGGCTGCTGCTCTGCTAAGTGTCAGTACTATTAATGATTTATGTGGTGCCACTGAGCTGTGCGACACTTCACAAACATGTAAGAAGACTGGTTCAACCGTAAAGTCAGAATAACTTCCTCGGTTTCACAGAGGTAATGGGCCTCCAGGGGAGGCCAGTCCACCTGGAGGGTAGGTGCAGATCTGCTTGTGGACAAGACCCCCACTACTTAAGTATTAATTTCACCTGGAACAAGACAAAAGGCATTACAAGAATTTTCCTAGAATAAAATATTTTTCCACATGTCTTTCTGAACTGGGCACTGAGAAATGCAGCTTACAACTCTTTCACTTGAAGAAGAAAGTCCGGTTGTTATGAAAAGAAAATCAGTGCTGAGGTTCTCTTTTCCTTTGTATCCATGAACGTACAAGATTTTAGATTAATAAAGTGAAGAGGAAGTTGACCTTGGTGAGACTAATGACAGGAGTTTGGGACAAGGATGGGCCTTGGTCGGAGCAGCTAGAAAGAGAATGATTTGTAGTAAAACAAAACCAGTCTTTTGTTATTCTGAACAAATAGCAAATGTCCCAGAAAAAAAAAATTACATAACCTACTGTAAGGACTTACTAACATGACTAAAACAAGATCTACTCAATATGTACTGCCAAAGCCCCACAGCATGCATGCATGCATGTGCACGTGCACACACACACACACACACACACACTGCATTTAAGACCAGTATTATGTATTTGATACAACCACAGAACTAGATTGACTACAGCTTTTTCCACCTAGAGAATGTTTGAAATTCAGTCAGCTGCAAATGAAAGGATAGAAATTAATATGTCAAGGAGAAACTTTATAAAATATTAAACAAGTCAGTCTGTTTTCAGCTGACCCCTTCATTTTAATGAAGTATAACTCAACACAAAAAGATGTTTCAAATAAAAATAATAATTTTGTTCTAAAAATGTCCCTCTTTTTCATTCTGGCATTACTTTCATCCCCCTTTGAAGGATGAAATTTAATGCAAATCAATGCAAAAACAACCATTAAATTGGAATTCTGGTTTCTTTAACAGAAAACTATTTTTTGAACACTTTCCTGTTAATGCTTTACAGCTGTTGTGGAGAGACAAGTGTTAATTTAGTGGGCAAGAAAGAGCTGCCCTGGGAGAACAATGCTCTGAGGTAAATAGGACACCAAAAGCAGCCGGGCCTCCCCTGCTGATCTAGCTCTCCCACCCGGGACCCTCTTCAGCCCCCCCAGTCCCCATGGCTGCTGCAGGCCACCCTAGTCCAGGCCACCGCTGTGCCCCACCTGACTCCTAGCACAGCTACTCCCCTGCTTTCCAACCAGGGTGGTCTCTCCTCCATCTCCCACCTCTTTCTGCGAGTATTTACTGGAAACACGTCTGCTTGGACGGGAGGGTTAATCCTTTTTACACAGAGCTCCCCTCCCTTTTCCCAGGAAGCTTGTTTCTGAAATCGTGTTTTATTACAGATAAATAAAACACTGCTAAAATTAGGCTCAGAAAGTGAAGTAGCAGGGCTTCTTAGCTGTACTCTCTCCCATGGGTGGTCGTTATCTGCTCCAGAGAGCGGCTGCTGGTCGTTAGCATCCCTTGTTAAACCAATGGTTCTCAGAGGGAGCCCATGTCCCTGTCTCTGTAACAAGGCACCTTTCTTCTGTTATTTCTGCCATCCCAACATCTTCTAAGACTTTTTCAGATGTGGTGAATTCTGGTTTCAAGGTACGCTAACCATTGCCTCTAGCTGCCTGTAGGTAAAAAGTCAAGGCAACAGTATTTGCCAATAATACGAAGTTATTCTGAATAGTTAAAAACTAACCTCTGCTTTAAAGAATTGCAGATACGCTTTACTAGACTGCCTGACCAGAAAGTACAATGGCAGGTCAACTTCAGTGTAGAGGAAGTGCTGTTCACAGTGAAACCAAATACTACCTTCCTGTCTATACTGGTAGACTCTGAGCTGACCAAGATTGTGCCTTAGGATTGAGATTTTTTTTTATTATAATACATAGCTGGCTAAAATATCAACTTGGTGCTTCATAGATGATCAAAAAGTGGTTAAAGTTCTAGAAATTATTGCAAAGAAATAGAAAACAATATCATGTCTATGTCATAGCAAACTGTGATTCAGCTGCACCATCAATGAACTGCCAATCTGGTATACCCCCCGCTTTCCCCTCATGTAAAAAATGATGCCTGAATCATAGAGAACAGTTCAGGTGGCAACATGGATAAAATAAAAATATACAAAGGTATATGGCAGATAAAGAATCACTAGATATATTAAGGGTTCCTCAGTCTGGAAAAGAGGGGTCTATGATGGTGTACAAGATCAAGAGTGGATGGAGAGACCAAGTAGGGATCCATTGTTTTCTCTCTTCCCCTGCCAGAATTTGGGGTCATGACATGGGTTGGTGGCAGGTTTGAATGAAGCACACTTACTATACAAGGTATTGGAAGTTAAAGTCTGCATGGGTTAAAACTGAAACTGGACAAATTTACAGAAGAAACACATCAACAGGTGTTAGATGCAAAGGAAATCACTGAAATGCAAAATGTTGGGGTGTGAGTGTGTTCCTGAGCTTGCTTGCTTCCCCTCTCTCCGTGCTCCTCCCCAGCTTTCCACTGTAACAAGACGTGACCAGACTAACCCAGCCTTGCAGTCTCTTTCACTCCTGTTGGTTTTATATCCTTTTTGGTTTTATGTCTTTATATTATACCGCTGCATAATAACAAAGCACTGTCTCCTCCAGACTGACACAAGCATTTCAGTTAGTGGCACAGTTTCCCCTGTGGCAGCAGCGGCGGCAGCAGCATCTCAGTGCTGATCACAACATGTCTGGTGCGAGCCCAGCAGCCACCAGCACCAGTGCTGCCTGATTTGCTGCCTCTGTGCCATCTTGTCAGCTGTTCAAAGAGCTGCATGAGCCCTTCGGAAGGTTTAAATGGCCCCCACAGTTCGTTGAACGTAATTTAGATTCTCACAGAGTTTTGACAAACCATTGTGTTTCCACCTGCTTGGTTCCTGCAGCCCACGGTGCGACATGGAGTGATGCAGGCAGCATCATACCTTGCTGTCTTGCCAGCACCAAAATCAGGCTGGCCCAGCTGGAGGCAATGTTTGCCTGAGCCTAGGGTGAGGCTCTGGCTTTGTGGTTAACCTCTGTGCTATGATAATGCCCAGGAAGAATCAGTGCAGTATAAATTACAGCATTTGAAATCGGATCAGGATGAATTCGTATTGCTGATGCACCCAGTGAGGCCAGAGATCTTACAGTTCATGCAAGAGGCAGGTGGTTTTGACTCTAAAATCCTGGATAAGTGGTTGTGGCAAAGAAGATGACAGTGACAACCAGCTCCCCAGCTGGCTGCACATCTGGATGTCACCAAGCATGTGATGACAGCAAACTACTGCACTGCCTACCTAGCCTCAGAGAGCTTCAGCTACATGGCTACAAGCGAGCAACAAAGCTTCAGCTTCTTTAATTCTGAGTGCCAATTCACCTCATCTAGTTTTAGATGAGACAAACCTTAGCTAGGGGCCCGGTCAAGCACCTTCAGGGCATGAATGGAACCTACAGACCCTGGAAGCAAATGTTTTCTTATGCAGCTCAGTCTTCCAAGCCCAGGAATCACTTCCAGATTTTTTTTTTCACTATGCAAGCCTTTACTATAATTTTTCCACTTCATGCCATCTGCTTAGTTTCTGCTAGTTTAGGGCTACAAAGCTGCCACTACCTGTTATGGAGGAGGGAGTCCAAAGTCTGGTTCCCCTGGCAATTGGTACTTTGGTAGCTGGAGCTTCAGTGGGAGACACTTGCTGGGTCATTGCTATGTATGCACTAGCTAATTTGCTCTAGCTGCTTTAAAAAGATAAACTGATTAGCTTGGAAAAGTAACATGATTATGGTTGAATTTACTTCCATAAGAGAACAAGCCATATTGTATTGCTAGTAATAAGGCAGGATAAAAAACTGTGCACACTTCTGGGTGGTTTTCTCACATTTTATTCACAATTTGTTGCCTCACTGAAAAGCAATTAAGCAATTGCTAGTTACAATGCATGTGTGGACAAATGCAAACTATTTTTATAGAAACAAAGACAGATCTTTGCTGTTTTGATGTTGATTACTGGGGTGTATTTCCACTGTGATCTCTACTTGACCTTGACGCTGTGCAGTGAGCCCATGCTCTTCTGTTTCCTCTGAGGAAGGCTGCTTCTGTGCCTCACTGTCTCATCACCACCAACAGAAAGCGAAAGCACTGCGGGAATGCATTGACTTATAAAGAACCTCATGTGTAAAGATAAAGGACGAGAGTGTCACAAGCTGCTGGTTGAAATACCCTGCGATGAGCAGCTATCACAGAACATATTGGGTGAATCCCTCAGCCTTCAGGAACAGCCCCTGGTAAAGACTCTCCGCTCTTCACCCTACAGGCTTCAACCCTGGCTGCTCAATGTATGGTGGTGCCTGCTGGGGACTGTAAACAGTCCTTCTCTCTCATGCTGTATGACCAGCAAAAGTACATGATTAGCAAAAGTTCATTAGCAAAAAAACACTAACAGAAAGGTAGTAAGTGTATATTTGTGCTGTTTTCTGGCTTTGCATGTTTGCATGGCAATTGTTTGGCACGGCCATTTACAAGGCCTCTTTCAAAACTGGGCAGAGAACCAGCCTAGAGACCAGGACTTTCCACAGCAAGTTTTCTTCTCATTTAACTTAGACATGGTGTGAATTCTTCTCTTTTTTCCACTTTTACCCCACTAAATACCTCAAAATTTTTAAGTATGCATTAGCTGAGAGGAAGCTGAGGTCACGAGTAGTGAGGAAGCTGATGTCACTTTGTGACAGAGAACTGGCAAGTGAAACAAACAAGGACAGCTTGTTTGACTACAAATCTCAACGCTTGAGTCTATTAATAATTTCACACTTGTATTCTGTAATAGTTAAAATACGTATCTGTCTTGTTGAAGTGTTCTTGTGCTGAAGGCAAACTGCATGATCAAAAAATAGCACTTGTGGGTGGGTTTTTTCGTTTGGGAAGAAACAAAACCCCTGAAACTTGGCAGCATTCCAATATTGTTTCTAGGTTTGTTCGGTTGTCATCTTAACTCCAGTAGGAAAAACAGGTTTTATCACTTTTTCTCAGGAAAATACTAAAGCTGGTTAACGGAATCAAATTTATAAGAGATTACAAGTGCTTGGATTTTTAGAAGTTGCTGTGTAGTACAAATGCTTATTAAAACAAACAAAAAAAAGTGCTTACATTTGTTAAATGTATTGGGACTGGCACTGTTTAACATCTTTGTTGGTGACATGTACACTGGGAGCGAGCGCACCCTGAGAAAATTTGCCAATGACACCAAGCTGTGTGGTGCAGTCGACATGCTGGAGGGAAGGGAGGCCATCCAGAGGGACCTTGACAGGCTGGAGGTGGGAGCATGCAAACCTTGTGGAGTTCAACAGGGCCAAGTGCAAGGTCCTGCGCCTGGGTCGGGGCAATCCCAAGCACAGATACAGGCTGGGCGATGAGTGGATTGAGAGCAGTCCTGAGGAGAAGGACTTGGGGGTGTTGGTTGGCAGGAAACTCAACGTGACCCGGCAATGTGCGCTCTCAGCCCAGGAGGCCAGTCACATCCTGGGCTGCATCAAAAAAAATGTAGCCAGCAGGTCGAGGGAGGGGATTCTTTCCCTTTGCTCTGTTCTGGTGAGACCCCACCTGGAACACTGAATGCTGTCATGGGAGCAAGATTTTACAGCTCTAGAAAATTCATGCCTGCAGGGCTAATTGCTGGTGTCAGTTGGCTAACGGTTGGAAGATGAGCACTGAAGATGGTGGAAAAGCCCCATGATAAGTAACTGTTCATTTTTCAGTTTAACCTCTGGATAAGGAAAACTGATAATGAAGTTTCATGAATGCAGAAGCAAGAAGATGGAACATTTTTCTATATCAAGACAGTATTGAGACTCCACCTGCAGTGCTGCATCCAGCTCTGGGGCCCCCAGCACAAGACAGACACGGACTTGCTTGAGCGGATCCAGAGGAGGTCATGAAGATGACCAGGGGGCTGGAGCACCGCCCCTGTGAGGACAGGCTGAGAGAGTTGGGGTTGTTCAGCCAGAGGAAGAGAAGACTCCAGGGAGAACTTACAGCAGCCTTACAGCGCTTAAAGGGGGCCTGCAGGAAAGGTGGGGAGGGACTCTTGATCAGGGAATGTGGTGATAGGATGAGGGGTAAGGGTTTCAAACTGAAAAAGGGTAGATCTAGATTAGATATTAGGAAGAAATTCTTCACTGTGAGGGTGGTGAGACACTGGCACAGGTTGCCCAGAGAGGCTGTGGCTGCCCCCTCCCTGTCAGTGTTCAAGGCCAGGTTGGATGGGGCTTGGAGCAACCTGGTCTGGTGGAAGGTGTCCCTGCCCATGGCAGGGGGGTTGGAACTAGATGGTCTTTGAGGTCCCTTCCAGCCCAAACTATTCTGTGATTCTATGATTCTACAAAGGCATTTGGTAATAATTTGACATAGTATGTGGTGACATCTTTGTGGATGCTAATTATTTTATATACGTGGATCTTCTTAATGAACAACAACATACGAAAACTCCCATTGTGACAGATATATTTAAATGTACTTAAGCAAAAGTAATAAAGTGTATTTAAAACCAAATCTGTTGAGGGTTACATCTATCAGCTTTTACATACAATTTGCATACATTTCAATAAGAGCACAGAATAAGACTTTTCTTATATCAGTAGGGTTAAAAGTTTGCCAGCATTGTGGAGTATTTGTTTCATTAAAACCCTGATTCACTTGCAGTTGCTTTACCCACAAATCCTAATCCAGAGGGATTCAGGTATCCTTCCCTGAATCTGGTGCTCTTGCCTCTCTTTGTGTTAATGTACTTGTGTATGGTGCTGTAATACTGATCTTGTGGATTGAAAGTATACAAGAATGAAATCTGCTGCCAGTCTTCATTGCTGAGAGTCTTACAACTAATCTAAATCTACCCTCTTTTGGTTTAAAGCCATTACCCCGTGTCATATGACTAAGGACATTTGGCAGCTGGAGTGACAATACCAAACCTTCATAAATGGCAGTATCAAAAAGACGAAAAGGAATGGAAGTTTTGATCAGAAATTCAGCTTAGTTTATTAGCTCTCATTTGACAATATAACTTTCAGTGGAGCTTAGAGCAAGTTCTAGACTAAAATATTTATGTTCAATCAATGAGTTTCTCAAGGCATTGACTGTATCTTTTAAAATCTGGGAAGCGATTAGCCTTTTGGAGCTACTGTGCATAACAAAGGAGTCCATAGAATGACTTCAGCTGCTTGCCAGTTTGAACAGAAGAGCAAAAAGATTCCAGCCACTTTACCACTACGTGCTCAGCAGCTTTAGGTAATAACAGTGAAACTAAAAACTTCCATGGTGGTGAATTTTCTTTACCACCATCTGATCTTGATCATTTTTTGCAGCAGGCCTTCTTAATTAGCTCTACTGCTCATTTCCTGTAATTGTAAAGCTCTTTAATTGAAAAAAATAGGCATTTGAATGCTGCAGGGAAAACACAACATTAAACCTCCTGTTTATATTAAATTTATATTATTTTTCTATTTTTTTTCTGAAAAAATATGGGGTTTAATACGTAATATTACATATAGGGGTTTGGCCCTGGCATCAGCACCTAAGCTACACCTGGATATCCCTGCCAAATACACTAACTTGATCCAGAATGGACTCTTAAGTGCAAATCAACATGTCTTGAGGGGTTAGGCTTATGCATAACATGGCAATATAGATGAAACTTACATTGACAAATCTTTATAGACCCGATACATACTTAAGGACATTATAAATCCGCAATACATATTAACAAATAATAATGTTTTTATCAAAGAACATTAATTGTAAGAAACAAAGAGACCAGTTTTGAATGAAGAACAATAAAGTCCGTTTTTTCTCTGAAAAGCTTTATTTAGAGAGCATTTTAGATAGGCGAGTCAGATTGTTTGGTACAGGCTGTCCTCCCAGAAATTTTCTCTTTCTAGACAGTAAACTCTAACTTGGAAACTATTCAGACAGACAGAGAGGAATCCCATGAAGTTGTTTGTTACAGTCATTTTCCAAGGAATTCCAAGGCTAATTTAACTAGCCAAATATAACTAGCTTGGGAGCTTCGTTCTTGTTATAAACCGAAAATATAGCACATAAAGGGAAAACCAGATTTGATTCTGTATGCAGAAAAGAATTTTTAAAACCATTAATTTTGTCACAGAGTCACTGACTTGCTCAGTGCTCTTTTCCTTCTGAGAAACCTGATGATAATAGAGTAACAAGTGACCAGTTCCTTACTTGTGCCTCCCAGAAGTATGGTTCAGTCAAAAATGTTCCATTTTACCTCTTCTATTGAAGAGTTCATTTGTTCATTGACATCTAGAGTAAGATACATCTACTCCGGAATGTCGAAAATGGGAAGAAAACAATGTCCTGGCCCCATTGCGATCAGTGCCAAAACGTTCCTTGATGCAGTGGGGCCAGGTGTTACCTCAGAGATATAAAAAAATACTTCAGGATAGACTGAAAGCCTCCAGGAACAAGCCATGCCTTATTTCATTTGTTGACAAGAAGGTGCAGTGAAAATGCCCTCAAAATTCATGTTAATCCTTTCAGCTGCATCTGGGTGGGCTTTTGCCACTTCCTACTCATGGTCACAACTGCCAGAGCCTCATTACCAAAGCTACCTCAGCTTCCCAGGGAAGACACGGAGCTGACACTTCTAATTAGCATCAATGAGCAAAGGCTTCAAATGGGACAGCAATACATAGCTTCAAGTTTGCTGGCAATGATGCAGGCTACTTTTCACAAATAAAGTATGTTTTGGGGGAAGGAAAAATTTGTATCTATGTATAAGGATAGAAGTGGATATTTATATATTGGTTTTGTATGTAGTCATGATTGAATTTTGATTTTTCCTCACCTTTGTGTAACATATCTTCTGTATGTAATTACATTTATAACAAAATAAAATGTCAAAGAGAAGCTTCAGCACACTTGTGAGTGCTCCATTAGACACCTTCAAAAGGAGGGCCTAGACTAAAATGAAACACTGAAACACACTTCTGTGAATATGCTGCCAAGCAAGACAAGCAAAAAACTGTATGTGGATAGACAGAGTAGCTAATGTCAGCAGCTAACAGTAATGTAGTGTGGGTCACTGTTTTTTCTATTGTTTATTACTGTTTTTCTGCCTAATATTTACTTACTCCATCTTTAGAATACAATGGATTAGGTGATCCAGTGTAGGAGGAAAATATAAAAACTCTTAACAGCAAAACATGTGTGCATTGAGCATGTCTGCGCAGCACAGAGCTCAGCCAAGAGAAGCGATTGCTGCATGACCAGATGCACAAGTGGAATATGGCATGAGTACAAACCAGCACCCAGCCTAGTCTGGCAGTCTCATGTCACCTCTTGGCTTAATCTCAAGTCTGCGCTGCCTTGACTGGCTCAGACGTTTCTGCTGTATGTTCATTCGCACAGTGGAAACGTATCCTTCAAAACTTACTGTGTCCGAGTAGAAGTAAATATTTCCTAGGCTTTTTATTCTGAAACGCTGAAACCTAAAGGAGCATCACTGCAAATGTCTGGCACTGAAGGAAGGGAGAAAGCCTTGGCCACACCAAAGCCAGTGTGGCAAGACTGCAAAGTCCCCAG
This sequence comes from Leptosomus discolor, assembly GCF_034619465.1. Lineage (NCBI taxonomy): Eukaryota > Metazoa > Chordata > Aves > Leptosomiformes > Leptosomidae > Leptosomus > Leptosomus discolor. The sequence continues at coordinate 73,025,230 of NC_141392.1, read as the reverse complement.
GATGGTGCTAATGGTACTTGCTTTAAAAATTTTGTAGTATCCAGCCCTGACTTTGTTAGCTAATGCCAGCAGGCAGAAACTCTTTAACAGGCCTTGAATACACAGGAGTCAACCTGCAACTGAGTGACTGATGCTTTTTAGCTGATGCAGACCTCAACAGAAAATGCTGCCATAGGTGTGTGCATGCGCTGACCTATGTGCAAGTCTAACGCAACAGAGGTTTAAATAAGAGAATTATATCTTATAAAACAAGGACAGTATAGGTTATTCACTTTCAAGGTAATAATAAAAAGAGGAGAATATTGGGTTGGTAGGATGTTGCTGGAAAAAGGAAAAATGGCCATTGCATTGTAAAGAACATTTCTGTGGTCAGCCGAAGTCGCCACATGACCATGTCAGCCAGCTGGGCATAATCAGCAAAAACCTTGAGGGCTCCTGCATAAGCAGTAAAATCAGGCAAATTCCACAAGACCTTTCAGCCTTGATTAAAAAAAAAAAAAAGAAAAGGAAAAAAAAAAGTAGTGAAGTTTGTTACCGGTTGTAACAGGTTGTTATGTGTTGTAACTCCTTACTCCTAGCGGGTAACAACATCTGGGCTGAGCCCAAGGCTGAGTAATGAATAGCTGAGGTTTTGTTCCATACAAAATTGTTCCCTTAAAGCTCCATTACACTACACCACCACTGTACGACACTTAAGACATACAAAGGGAGAAAGATTATTGTGAGGACTGTACAGATCTGGTGGGAATGAACCCTGCTCTCCCCAACGGAAGACGTGCCCCTCACTTCTCAGGCTTAAGAGGTAAACAGACTGAGGGAAAAATAGGAGATGAGGGTATAAATCACAGCAATAAAATCAGAGTAACTCTAGGCTTCACTGAGCTGAATTGAGGGTTTGAATTTCAGTTTAAAGCAAGTGCTTTGGTGAGAAGAAGATGAGCTGACTTTGTGGGTAGGGTACTGTGCTAGGACTTGGGGTTTCGTCCAGCCCTTACCCAGATATCTTGCATTACACAAGACAACATTAAACCTCTCCTGTAACTCAGGTCTCTGCAAGGCTGCTATTTCTCTACTTGCCGGTCATGTTGTGGTAACAAGTCCACTGCCAAGGGAAAGATGTTCAACAGCCGGTGATGAAAGTCAGGTAAGAGCAAACACAATGACCAGCAAACCAGTTGTGTGCAATCTCTGAATTTTTATTCACATTTCCTTAGATGAGTACAGATCCACAGTGACTATACATTAAATACGCCATGCTTTTCTCAGTTTGGTCACAAGATCAGTGCTCTTGAAGAGAAAAGTGATGTGAAACGACCCATAGCTTGAAGCAACACAAGCACCGCTGTGGCTGTCAGAGTGCTGCAGCCTGACGTATGCACAGGGCTGAACAGGCATGCTAGCAAAACTGCATGTGGGGCCTGAAAGAGCTGTAAGGAACCAAACTGGCATCAGCCATCAGTGAAGCCACATCCTTCTCTGGTTTCAAAGGCAGCAGGATGGCGGGTGTAGAGGACAATTGTCCTGGTTTGAGCTAAAACAAAACCAATTCCATTCAGTGATTTTACTTTTCAGCTAAGTCTCTTCTGTGACTGCACTTTCTGGTATTAACAGCATGTTTTTCCAGGCAGTGTCTGCTTCTAGCAGTGATAGCGCTTGATGTTTACAGTTAATACCAAGGAATGGTATGCAGAAAGGCTCTTGCTTATACTGGCTCCTATAGCAACCAAGGTCACTGCTAAATCCTGTACCCCATGTTGAAACGCCGTAAGTAAAAGGGTCTCAATGAAGTAAAAAGGTCGCACCTGTGGGGAGGAGCGAACTGGACAGGTGGCCCAAAACCAACCAACTAAGTATTCCATCCTGTGTACGTCATATTCAGTATAAAGCTGAGGGATCACAAGGGTTAAGTCTTCTTCGTCGATGGCTGACATCTGAGGAGGACTCCATCAATTCTTCTGTCTGCAATCCTGATCCTTGCATTCCTGTTCCCAAATTGAGCTCCTGAATCCAGTTCCCCTCTGCTGCTGAGTCCAGCCTGGGACTTCCCCAGTGCCAGCCCTGCAGTGTCAGTGGTGAGGTATGGTCATCAGGGGGGCTGGCTTGGGTATTGGTTTCGTGTATATTTGTATATATTTTATCATTTTCTTATTAGTATTATTATAATTTCTTTTTATTGTTACTGTTTCATTAAAGCTGTTTTAGTTTTCTTTTCTCACTCGTAAGTCTCTCTCTCTTATTCCCTCTCCCTCTTCTGGGAGAGGAGAGGGGTTAATAGAGGGCGTCCGTCATTCAGTAGTGGCCAGCCCAGCCCTAACCCTTGACAACAATGCATGGCAAATCATTACACATCAAAACAGGCACCTGACAGCGAGACCCTGCACATAGCAGTCACAGTGGATGAATTCATTATTCCTGACCACTAACAGCCAGGGAAATAAAGCACCTCTTAACAACCATGCTTTGAAACATTACTGACAAACAAAATGGGAAAGGTGGTCAGGTTTAGCTGAAAACAGTTGGTGTTGGAATGAATATTTTGCATCCAGCGTGCACTAAATACTGAGATAAAACTTTCCTTGAGCTCAAGAGCATGGCTATGCGAGACGGAAGGGCAGGCCATTTTGATCTTTTATACTGATATCTGTGTCATGACAAGTAATGTTGCTCTCCCCCTGCTCTGCCCCTCTTGTTTGCCAGCTGGCTCTCTTCACTTTTCAAATATATGACTGGTGCAGCTGGCTCAGCAAATTACCCTGCATGTCTCCTTCAGAAACAAAAGGCGCAAAACATCCCTCCGCAAGGGTTTCTCCCAATATTTCTTTCATTTATTTCTTTTGTGCTTTCTATCTTCAGCCTTCCTTAAAAACGTAATTCCTATTTCTGTCACAGCATCGCCCTTCAGCCTGTCCTGGAGGAAGGTAACTTCTGCCGCTAAGTGAACCTAGAAAGAATCAGGTCTGATCAGTTAAGCAAAGAAATGCCCAGTTTTCCCCCTCCAGTATAAAGAGCTTTTTCTCTCTCTTACCACAAGGGGACCCCCTTTCTCAGGTTTGACAATAAACAGATTTCTAGATTGTTTTACCATATCTTTCCCAACTAAGTTAATAAAAGGAAGTTTATATACACTGGAATTTGTATTATAGATTAACCTTCATTCCAGTGCTTTGCTTTCTTCCAAAAACCTACATCGTGTACTTCACGATTTTGTGATCACAAAATTTCCTGGTCATGTACTAAAAATCATAACATAACACTTCTGTTAACTAGTCTTACATCAGATGCTATAATTCTGAGACTGACGTACATACATAGTACTTGTACAGCTTTTGTTTTCTTGAAATATGAGATATATGACAAATTAGATATTGACAGAAAAGCAGCCCAAAAGTTATCTTCCAGAAAACGCCACAGAAGTTCCACAACTCAGTGACTTTCAAATAATGCCCTTTGTTTATTCATTTGTAAAAGTCTTAAATTTAAGAACAAAATTTGAGATGCCATCTGATACACTTCTGATGCTTTGGTTTTAACATTATACTCATCTACACTTTGTTCTCACTTTCAGCAGGTGCTGCGGTAACCTGAGACTGTTATTTATCTTCATGTATCTGGAAAGAATCATGGATGGCTATTACTGGTTACAGCTAGGCAGGAAAATGAGATCGATTCAAGGAGAAGCAGAGAAGTCCAGCATGCCCCCCTGGCTCTCCACATCACGTTAGCTGGCTTCCCGGTCCTACCTGCCTTTTGCACCTCAGTCAGACACTGAAGAGCCAAGCAGGGACAGCGTGGAGGTAAGCCAGCTCGTGTGCTTCTCTTCCTCAGGGTCCAGGATCAGTCTGGCGCTCTTTTATTTAGACATAGACATTTAATCTGTAAGAGGGGTTAAATATTACTAAGCTTCCTTCATTTATTTGAGCAAGTGGATTTGCTTGCCTGTGCCTCTGCACATAAAGAATGGAGAAAACAGATGTGCACTTCCTTACCATTTCCAAGGCACCTCGAATCACCCCGCAGAGGACGTTACAGTAGCAAAGCGAAGCTCGTTCTGCTGGCAGCTCCTCCACAAAGTCCACTAGCGGGTTTTTGTCCAGGATTAAGGAGAATTCATTTCCTGCGGCACTACTACAGCTCACACTAGGGGTGACTCCAAGGTACATCTTGAAAGCAACCTGTAAAAGGATGGAACTTTGCTGCTTGATCTGTTGTGTGCAAACCAGAGGTGAAACTTTAGGATGTAGCACCCTGTAGACCAGCTTCACCCCAAGAAAATAGGGGGAAGGGCCAGACAGGCTGAAAATTGAACTAAATTTGTCTCTTCTTTGATCAGCTTGGGCCAGAGACACAAATCTGGAGCTGTGCGATACTCCAGGGAAGTACAGCAGAAGGCTGCTTGTTCTGTCTTTGATGTTCCTCCATTTACAACCCCACACAAAGTGGTTTTACTGTTATCACTGTCTGCTTTCAGTCACATCACACCCCCCTGGGACTATTAGCGCCTCTATTAGGTCCTTCACTATATTGCGAGCATCTTTGATAGTCATAGCTCAAGAACTCCTGCAACCGGTGAGCATGTGTTTTTACTCTGATCTACATCTGCAGTCGCAAAAAAAACCCCACAACTCACCAAGAATAAGACTGCCAAGACTGCAAGCTTATTTGATTATATAGAGCCGTGCTTGCTTTCCTTCTATTACCAATGAATGTTACTGTAAATGTGCAACATCTGCTGTACTAGCAGAGGGGTTGGTCCCCTGTGAGCGGGTTTCTCCAGACAGTGACATCACGGCGTTATCTAGACAGCGCATACGCAGGCAGGCTAGCAGCAGGCTGTTCTTCCTCTGGAGAGCTCTCCCCTGCTACACCACTTACAGACTGCTACGACTGAAGATAAAAGTGTCTTGATTTTTACGTCTTCAGTGAGTATCAAACATGGATGGTTTCCAAACAGTCCTGAAATTCTTTATGAACCGGAAAACCGCTATAGGTTACAGTTTTATGGCACTGCTGACAATGGGAGGTGAACGTGTGTTTTCTCTTGTTGCTTTCAGATGCCCCTGCAGCAACGAAAACTTTAGGTACGGTTTGGTATTTCTCTTCTCCCCAGCTTTTGTTTTGCTGGTTATTGGATATTTCTTGAACAGCAAGACCTGGAAACTTTTTACAGGCTGCTGGGTGAACCCCAGAAAAATATTCCCCAGAGGGAATATCTGCCATTTCTTTTATGTCTTCGGACAAATCACTTTAAATGCTCTGGTAGCCCCAGTGATGTGGCTTTCTGTGGCTTTGCTCAACGGGACTTTTTACGAATGTGCCATGAGTGGCTTGAAGAATGCTGCCTACTTACATGCAGTTTGCCACAGCAAATCTGCAACGTGCTTTGAAGAGCTACACAAGGTAGCCTGTGACAAAAGCTCCATGCCCTTTTCAGAGAGTGACGAACTGAAACGAACTCTTCAAGCACAGTCCCAGGTAAGAAAAATAAATAAAGAGCATTATGCAGTTTGTACTGCCACTGTGATTTATCTGCGGAAGATACTGATGTCAGATGCTAAGATAAAACCGTTGGTTTCACATAAACAAAGCTTTGGCAAAATACATGTAGGCTTGCAAAATACAATCAATCCATCTTTTAGTTCAATTTGGGCTGTGCCATACTTCCGGGGGGGGCCCTGTTGACGGCAGGATCTGTAAGAGTAGATAACTTTAAGCTTTCTTCCTGGATGAAAATTGCTCTAAAGAGAAAAAAACTACCAGGTTGTTTAGGAGGTTGAATTGACAGGTGTCACCCCATTAAAGGGATCTGTCCTGTTAAAAAATTCATACCACACTCTCCTATTCTATACCATCATGGTAACTGTAATGAAATCTCAGGTCACTAACAGTAGAAAAATACTGGAAAGTAAGATTTGTGGCAAATTTGTCACTGCTTACACAACGTGTTTCTGTTTGTGTTCCTCATGTTCATGATGCCAGATGAGAGTATGTTTTTGTTCTACTTAGAGGAAGGAAGAAACACTAAATTAAAACAAGCAGAGCATGCAAAGCTGAGATCATATTACATTTTACTGTATTCATGTGATACAGTTCTGCTCATTGCCTCATAACATAAATAAATTCAGAGACAAAAAAATCAAAACAAAGGGAAAAAAAAAGGAAAAAAAAGGCTACAGAAAATGATGAAAAAATTATTGTCAGCAGGAAGGAAAAACAGTCTGTGGAGCCAGCATGTTTTTGCCAGATGATTGTATCCATCTGGAACCATTTCCTCCCCAAGAGCTGGTTTTATTTTCAAATCCTCATGCAAATACGACTGGAATGCAGACAAAGCCTGCACTGCAGACAAAGCAATGTATTTGAGAGTTTCAGAAGGACATAACAAATAGTGCTTAAGACTTTAAATTGTATATACAGGAAATAGTGAAAGACCAGTGACTCAGCTTATAGCATGAGCACACACAGGTTCATTCACCAAGCTGCAAGAAAGGAAAAGCTGCTAAAATGAGCAGTTTCTCAAATACCCATAGAAACCATCAGTTAGTACAAAGTGACTGGAAAAAAATAAAAGAAAGCAAAGGTATTCTTCCATACCAGTCCCTAAAAATAATTGTTTGTCAAGCTTCTCTGTTTCACATCCCTGAGGAAACTTTCTATAATCCCTCAGCTAAATACAGATTTTTTCTGGTGGTTATTTTTTTAACATCAGTGCAAGAGTTCACATGAGAAAGGCTGCAGCTCTCCATATCATCACCATTAAAGCATGGGAAATCAGTTCCACTTCATATGGGTCTCTGAAACCTAGAAGATTTGTTCCACACTGGAATTTGTCACTGTGAAAACAAGTTGTTGGGGTTTTTTTTGCAAACATTACACATTGCAGTGAAGTAGGTGGGTAAAACTGTTGGCTAAGCCAGTGGCACTACACATGAAAAAATTTTGTTCACATCTCTGCTCTCCTTAGAGGAGAGCATCCCACGATAACAATTTCAAGCACATTTTCCCACCTTCAGCCCTTGCTCTAATCCTGGAAGTACCTCTTTCTTTTAAAATGCTCTTAACAGGATTTTGTCAAACTCTGAAGTTGCTACAAAGAAAGTTGAGTGATGCTGGAAAAGTATATTTCAGCAAAAACAAAGTTCTCTGAAAATACAGCAACTATTTTTAATCAGTGTGTAGATGAAGTGCGCTCTGTTTTAGTGCCAAAACAGATCTGCCAATGCACATGCTATTTCTTCTTTCTCATGCCCTCTCCTCCCAGAATTCTCACAGGATTGGGCAAGAAGGTAATTTTAAACCAGTTCTGGCATAAAAATGATTTTCCACTACAAATGGCTGGTTCATCAAAGTCAAAAAAAATTCACAAGAACTGTGTAGATTTCAGTGCATCTTCTGGTAAAAGAATTGGGGAACGCTTTTTAAATTTAAGACTGTCTTTTATATTCCTGTTAGGTAATTAATGCAGTTGTTGGTTTGGTTTTTCTTTTTTTAAATTAAAAAGAAGTCTGAAACAAACACATCTGAAAATAGTCATAGTTTAAAAGGTTGATCTATTTGGGACAAAAGTTACTTACCCTTTTCGGTTTTGCAGTTCATCACAGTTCAGGATTGTGTCCTAATTCTTGCTGAGTAATTTTTATTTAACGTTTTCAGGAGATAGAAAACCATTGTGATATTATATTCTCCCTACGCACCTTTCCTTTTGTGTGACAGAATTCAGTGAGCAATTCCAAAACGCTACACGCCAGATGGTTATAGTTTCGCAATAAACTCTCACCAATATCCTCTCGAAATTACTCAGACGCTACTACTGCTCTCAGGTCTGCTCTGTTTTCTATATAGCTCTATTCAGCCATAACATTATTTGATTAATCATTTAGACCTCTCTTAGATTTTTCTTCATACACAGTCTTGTAGTTGAGGTCTGATTCGAGATCATCTGTCCCTGAACCTGCCATTGCCATTGCGCTGGACATGTCTCTTCAGCTGCGGTTATCTGAGTTCCCTTTGTTACAAAATGGGAAGGGGAAGCAGCCAGATTCTAGCATAAGCCAACTTTTCTTGAGCGTTTTACTTCCACTGTAAGAATCAATCTGGTTTTACCTTCCTGAGAAAGAGACATCAAAATGAGTGCTACTGACAAGCCTCAATCCTGATGTCTTCTGGTTCCCTTTGGTCCCCATACGGATGCCCCATTGACACTAATGGCAGGCACCAAACGCAGACTGGGATGAGACACCCACAGTAGGGCTCCAAGAAGTGCGGCAGGCCCTTTGTACACAGTGTGGTTGCTCTGTCAGACTCTCTTGATTTAAGTAGCATTTTCACTTGGGCCTTTTTAACCTGAAACTCATTTCTTTTGTTTTCCTAGATTTTAGGCTGGTGTGTGATAGTTACCACAGCTCTTCTCTCCCTGCTAACCACTTGCTGTGCCAGCTGCCAGTCAAAAGTCAGCCACCTTCAGCTGATGTTCTGGAGGGTTTACGCGGAGAAGGAGAAGGAGCAACTGGAGCAGATTTTTCAGCTGTATGCCACCAAGCTGAGCGAGCGAAACCTGAAGTGCTTTTTTGAGAACAAGGAACCAGAAGCAATTCCCCTGCCAGCTTTTCAGGCATGGGAAGATGCTTCCGAGATCTACTCTTTCAGCAACAGCAAACAGCATTATAGCACAATTCACAAGCTAGTTGAAGAAGGCCAGAAAGAAAACAATAAGGAAAGAGAGACAACGCTGGACTTTGTAGATAGAAGGGAAATACCATAGATCAAATATGTATTTTTTCAGCTTTTTTGTATCTTGACAATATAGCATACTTCTATCTCTTTTCATGTCTGTATTTTTTTCACAATGGCCTCTTCTTTATCACATTCCCTCCCAGTTACAAACTTGCTCCAAAAGGATGGAATGAAACTATTTCCCTACCATCAGTGAAAAGGCTGCAGCCCTCCCTGGCACGTAGGGTTCATGCTCAACTAATGTTGCTGGCTGTGGACCAAGAGCTGACAGCAAAAAGAGATGAAATGACAAAAGGTCTTTAAAAATATGCTATGTGAAAGGAACTATAGTATGCTTGTCCTATGTAAATCAAGATACTATTGTAAAGTAACATAATTCAAAAAGAGTGAATATAATAATAGAAGATGTGTCTGGCTTTCTGACAGCCCACAGAAAGTAAAGTTTTGCTTCCAGGTCATTTCCAGGCCATTTGCAGGTACAGCATTGTTTTGAGACACCTGTGGTCACTCCAGGCATCTCAGTGTCTTTGGATTCCCGTTGCAGCTAGAACACCACAGAAGGTCACAGTGATCAGCCCTTGTCTTCTAGTCCCTGAGACATCTGCCTGGGACATGGGGCAGTGACCTCCATTGACAGTGAGGTGCCAGGGTCTTACAGCTGAAGTGGAAGGTACCAAGAACTTGAAATTACCAAGTAGCTCAGTATTTTTGTGGTTTTGTTAAAAAATAACAAGTTATTTTGAAACATAACACATTGTTGTTAGTGTTTTGTTACAATAATGAAAATGCATCACTGATATTTTGCCTCCATATTGTACTTGCGATTGTCTTCTCCCACTGAGAATTTCTCTTCGTGTGGGTATAAAGCTCCTGTTTTGAGTAGCGTTTGGGCACGGGATGCAGCCTGTAGAGCTATATAATATTGTTCATAACAGGCCTGCAGCCAGTCTATGACAGAGGGCCTGGAAGGAAATTCCACATTTTAAGACAAGGTAGTATTTTTACAGCAGGCTGAATTTCATTTTTCTGGATCTCTTAGGAAACCTAGTTTCTGGAGCAAGAGGAACCAGCAGGCAATGCAGGTGAGGCAACTGCACAATCAGTGCTTCTGACAAATGCGTTTCACCCCAGAGCCCTACACTTTACCTCACCCACTTGGAATTCACCACGTGGCTCTCACACAGGGTGTCCAGAGTCTTTGCAAACACTGTATAAAAGGAGAACAAAGCTTCTGCCAAGTTTCTTTCTCTGGGGTGACTGGGTAAGTTTTATGCAGCATTTTACTGCCAGTCTCCCTGAGTCTGCAAAGAATCATGTTTTTGCTCTGCTTGAATCAGGCTGTTATCAACAACCCAGGGTACTCTGCCCAGCTGTTCTCATACTCATTGTGCTTCTTCAGCAGAAAACCCACATCTATCTGCATTTACAGACCATTACTCTTTTTTAAAATAAAATCCAAGAGCTAATTCCACTGTCTGCTTAGACTCTTCTCTGTGTGTTTTGAAGAACTTGTGGCCCTTGAGCAGACGTTTTAAAGTTTTTAATCCCAGCTGACCCACTTTGAAGCAGACTTAGAACATGTTATATGCCTAAATGTACCTGCTGCAGCTGAAAGCGCAGAGGCAACACTGCCAAAATGAAAGTCACAACAGCAGGCAGGTCTGACACCATGTCTGGCACGTATACATTTTTCTCCGCAAGCTCCTCTCCTGTTACAATAACGATCTAATTCCAAGGTACACACCCCTTCCCATTTGTCTGCGTTTCTTTATGAGAGATGCCCCAACACCTACTGCCCAGCCCCATCTCACCTCCTCCCTGCATGCAAGAGGAGAAGAGACACCACGTAACAGGATGTCCCCACTACCTGGGCCAAACCTCCCTTCCCAAAGCTGTCTTTCCACCTTCTTCCTCACTGGTACCACAGAAAACCAAAGCAAGTAGGGATGCACAGGGGAGGGCATTAATTTAATGAGCTGACCCAGGAATACGGGAAACAAGTGGGTTAATGTAAGGATGAGGTCTCTCTCCACTGTGATACAGTGGGAGCTGGGACATAGAGGCAAAACTATAGTTGGCAGAGGGAAAGCGGGGAGGACAGAGGGATCCCACTTTGGGTTTCTGGCACCTTCTTTTTCCTCAGGAGAAAGCTCAAAGCTCTGCACCCGAGTAGCCAGGACCATCTGAAACAGGAGTGCTTCCCAGCCTGGCCTTCTTATTTACTGTGGAGGGGCAAAATTAAGGTGCATTCTCCTCTCCTCATCCTTACCCTGCTTCATGATCACAGATAACTCATGTTGAGAGTGTCTCCACCTCCAAGAGCAGCAGCCGAACACTTTGTTCTGCAACGCGTGCCTGGTAGGAGCGCAAGTCTCTCACTGACCGTCGTTCCAAGGGCTAGCTAACCGTGTTGTCTTACCAAAACGCCTGCTACTTAATGCAATTGGCATGTGGATGCTGGAATACTTCCATAAAACCAGACAAAAATAAAAGCCGGGTTGACCCTATGTTTTCAACTGAAATCTGGTTTTGGCAAATTTAACCCTGTCCTTCAAGCAGCTATTGCAAAAGCTGTCTCATATCAACACTGTCCCTGAATTAAAGTTCAGCAGCTAGTATGGCAGCTCAGAAAGACATGAAGACTGTTGTCAACACTATCCAAATCAAACTGGAAAAAAACAAACAAACAGCAGCGTCAACATTTTTTCTTGGAAAATTTTGATTTTGCGTTAACTCTGGTGTCCATCAAAATATGAGTGCACAAATAAAAGGACATTTCAGCACAATTCTCTGTGCTTTGTCCCTCAGTTTACTATTTCTTATGCTCTGCAAGAACCCAATTTTCTAATTTAAATTCTCTTAACTCTTCTTTAACATCTGCTGCTCCGTCAAACTTCAAGTCTTTGTTACCAGAACAAAAACTAGTTAACCATGCTAGGGCCTCATATGCTTTCAATTTAGTTTCAGCTGTATTTTGCATTAAGGTATGATGACTCTGTACAAATTCTGTTGTGTAAAAGAGAACTTGCACGGAAACTATGCAAAACCAGTGGCTGGTTTGCAATGGAGCACCAAATTAAGGCAAAATTGCAAAGCTATAAAGTGACAATTGTAAAAAAGTCTCAGCAGAAAAAATAATTTAAGTACATAGGTAAGTAATTCAATTAATAGATACGAAGATTTTTTAAAAAAACAGGATATGACTGGACAGAATATTCCTTTAAAACACATACACAACTTCTCAGAGGGTAAAACAAAGGTCTTCTCAATCTTTCTTTGTGGCTCCAAAGGACAGGGAGTTAAAAACAAATGAGCAGTACTGAAAGTTGCATGCATAAAACTGTCTCATTCCTCTCTGTATGAAATGGAAGAAAAAAGAATATTTAGACATGTACATAGGCTCACCATCAAAATGACACGCATATAAAGCAAAATCTCTTTTGAAAATGTTATTTGAACTCTATGGGTTTATATATTGCTTAACGTCAAACAAGAAATCTATGCAGTAAGAATTAAAAATTTACCACTGCCCTTTTTCAGAGTCTCAACCAGCATCCCATCTCTCTCAGGCAGCAAGAAAAAAAATCATTAACACTTTGATGGTACTCAAATAGACTCTAGAATTACTGAAATATTTAGGAGGCCACTAACTTATCAGTCCCTTTATACACTACTGGGGACTTTTTACTACCAAACACTGTATGTAAAAGTAATGTTGCAAAGTAAGTGATAATACAGACTGTTAAAAAAATTGAAACCATAATTTCAGATGACATAATAACAAGATTCATGAAGGACCAGAATTAATCTGCTTAGAAGGGGGAAGGCAGACAAAATAACATTTTTGGAGGCATACTTTTCATTCTTAGTACTTTTCCACAGTCAGTGTTTTGAAAGAGCAAGATGCTTTAAAGGTCTTGCCATCTGTTGCTGATTCCATATACTCACAAACTTTTCTTTACTCTTTACGTGCAGCACTTGATTTTTCAGTTTACTGTCTACCACTTAGCGCAGCAACTTGCTTTATGCATTCCCCTCTCACCGATGACAGCTGTACAGCAACATTTACCAGCTTCATAAATTCTGCCAGCTTCTGTCAGACTTTCAAACTGGCCATATGTCAATATATAGGGACCTTGTGTGGCAGGACCTCCCATGGGAAGGGGAGTCACATCTCTTGCCCTACAGCTCCAGGCTTGGGGGTGACAAGGTTGCATTACCCAGCCCTGGCAGTCCCCAAGGGCCTCTCTACAAGCAGATGCACAGACGTACGTTTGCTGCATTCATGGGGTACGGAGCTTCCACCATAAATCCCATTTCTCCAGCCACTGCTTTTCAGCAAGGGATATATCCTTAGGCACAGCACTGTGTTAACACAGCTATGGAGCCTGTGAGCCAGCACTTGCTCACTGCGGACCAGAGGGCACGGCCCAGCTGCTCCCACCTGTAGCACACACAGACACCTCCTGGGGCATGGTGACATTGAGATATAGAAGGTAACATTGTTCTAGGATTAGATCTAAAACCAGAAACAGTTTATTTTTTGCATCTCTTTCAATCACATCAACGATGCTAAAAGTCTTGTGAGGAGGAATTGAAGTAAAAATTTTATTTTATAGGATTATAGAGCAAAATTATCACCCTCATTTCAACTCTATATTTCGATCCAAATTCTGAATCCAGTCTTGGACACTACTTCTTCAGCTGAGCTTTGTTCTTAATACCATTCCTCAATTGGTTTCCATTTCTTAGCCTGATTCGCCAGTGAGCACAAAGCCTACTTTTACATGGCCTGTTTTATCTTTTTTTTATTCAACCCTGACTGTAACCACGCAAAGTCACAGCACCAACACAAGACATCACTGAGCACCATGGGAACACAGTGTAGAAAGACTCACTGTGGCTTATCATCAAAACTTGTTGGCCCTTCTCCAGTCCAGTGTAATATAGCAGTAAATCCCAGGTTTTGCAGTTTGAACCAGTGGTTGAAGTTTTAAGCTCTCAGTCACTGCCTTAGGTGCACCTTTCCTCCAGTATTTATTTCTTAATATGGTACACTGGCTTTGGTAAGCTGGCTTTGTACTCCTCATTTTATGGGTTTTTTTGCTTTGCTTCATCTCTTTCCATTTCCACAGGGAACACCCACAGCCTGATCTTACAGAATTTTCCTTTGCTTTCCAAAGGACTGCAGGGTAGCAGCTATGTTTACAGGATGTTTGGCTCTAACTACTTGAACCGCTTAACTGCCATAATTATTTTAACTTTGAACTGGTTTTACTCTACACACTCATTCTCAAACAGATTTCTACCTCAGAAGAGTTAGTGCAGTTAGGTATTTATCTCCTGGCTGAGAACACTGCTGCTGAAGAGTTAAAGAGATCATGTAAACAGCTGTGTAGTTCTGAACTGCATATTTTTTAAGAGCTTATTTGCAGTTACTTGCTGTGTCATTTTACACATATTTTGCTGGTATATGCCTCAGACAAATGTGCCTGAAGACTATTCAAAAAACATTTTACCGAAGAAATGTGAAAATGCTTTCCATATCACATTTTGCCTCAGAAGGTTATACTCCTACTACAGAACTCCTTTTAGTTTGTTAAAAATAGTCTTTTCAAGAGACCGTGTGCTTTAAAGTTTGTTCCAATCTTTCCAAGTCATTTTATTTCTCTCAGTCTCTTTTGAAGTACAACCTGAAGAGAAATAGTGACTTTTTTTCTTACTTTGATGGTTAATTCCTCGCTGTATTTTATTGATGAATCCCCTGTACTTAAGAACGATGGTTCAACTGTACTCATGCATTTGTAAACAAGGGAACCATGAGGAATAAGACCCAGAAAACCAGATATCTGTCATATGCCTGAGAATCCAGAGAATATAAAGTACAAATACCGTCTGAAGAAGAACCTAAAAGTGAAAAAAATCCATGAATTTGCAGCCTGGTATCATTCTTTTAAAGAGACAATGTATTTTAATACAGTGATTGAAATACTGTTTGTCTCATGGTTCTCATACAGCTGCCCTCACTATCTCTAACAGATCCTGTACCCCACCTCAGCTCCTCCAAAGGAGGAGCTTTGTTGTACATCAACCTGATTTGAGACTCCAAAATACACTTTACTTCAGGAAGAAATTTAGTTTCCACTCTTTTATGAGTTAATGGGATCTGGCTGGCTTTTAGTAATGTCACCTGCTTCTGCTTTAAACTTTGGCACATCATGGTGTATGTTGTGCACACGTGCACTTTATAGCCCTACCAGCAACAGCACATGTAAAGATGTCCTTTCTCTACTTCTGTGACAGTCATCAGTTCCTCTACGAGAAGCATTCTGGAATGCCAGCATAACTTCTGTCCCTCCATTTCAGTCAGATGTAATGTAGGTATTCCTGACATGGTTAATGTGAGCAGGATCACACATCACCTGATAACATCCATGTACACTTTGAACTAAGATACTCCTGTATAACCAGTATATACTGGTGCCTTATTTCACTGTATAGAAAGCCTGCTGTTTCCTAGATCTGCAGGCAGCGGTTAAACATAATGCTCACATTTAGCTGATGCTGCTGGTAATTCTCAAATACAATCAAAAAGTATACCAGGCATATTTTTATCTCCTACAATGAGCCAATGGAAATGAATCTCAGTTCAATTAACTAATGCCCTAATCTCTCCTCTTAAAATGAACAAATACGTAGCAAATAGTTCTTTGTTTTAAAGCATGGTTAATTTTCACCATTGGGAACAGCCAGGCATACCTTCACTGGCAACACATCATAGCTGAAAATCATAAGAGATAAAAGGGATCATGCAGGTATTAGTTTGAGCCAACTCAGTATCTATGAACTACCACCTCCTGTCTGTCATTTGTTACTGGACGGCCCTGTCTCAACACGTGACACTGTGACTCAGCAGTCTAAAGGGGCTGGACGTCCTATGGATTTCTCTTTGAGCTTCCCCAGGAAATCTGACTTGCCCATGGGGGCAAAAATACATCTTTAGAAACCCATGTATTGCCACTACATTTCCTGCTAGGTCTTTCTTGCCTGACAGAGTGCAAATAACTACTCAATAAAAGGGAAATTTCCATCAAAGAAGGTGAAAGTGCTCACTCTGCTTTTATCTTTTTGATTTTATTATTAGATTTGTGAGTAGTCGGGTAGTCCTCTCATTTTCCTTTCTTACAGTTCTTCTCTGCTACCATCGAGTATTCCTTTTGCAGAATATCCTGCAGCTTATTCCTGATATTACCATTTTAAAGTTAAAAACCATCTAAGATAATTATGGAGATCCTGAGGAGATTCAGATGGCAAGAGGAAGAATATTAAAGTTTAAGATTTATATGAGATTGTTAAGGCTTATGCTCCAAAAAAAAAAAAAAAAAAAAAAAAAAAAAGAAAAAAAGTGAGGGAATATATGATTTGAAGTGTGTTAAAATTGGATCGTTTTCTGTTGTTCAATGCATTCTCTGCCAAGAGTAGAAGAAACCACCTTAAGCTGCAGCAAACAAAAAGAAACTTTAATGCTTCTAATGGCAGAATGCTCATAGGCTACTACGAATAGAAGAATTTTAATTTCAGTTTAGCAACTGACTTTAAGGTCAGTTTAGGTCGGGGTAGACAGCCTCTTGCAGGTGGTATCCCTTGTGTTCTCTGTCCCAGATACAAAACGAATACCCATGTGAACCACTTCTGTGGTTCTGACAACCGTTTGTGATAAACTTAACCACCGTGGGTTTATCAAGACCATCTGCAAAATTCTAATCTCACTAAACATCACATTTTTTGTGTTCTCTTCAATGTTCATTTTTTCCCAGCCTGATGTAGCACCGTGCTACAGAGATAGAAACTGATGCCTCCTCTCAAGGCCAACCTCTGTGAGCTACTATCTGATATGAAATTGTAAATAAGGAAAAGGGTATGTTTCACCCAATGGAAGCAGGAGTGTGGTTGTGGAGATTAGTGGGTTTTGACAAGATCATCACGATATAGCAGAAAATGTAGATAACTGCTTTGGAGCAAACTGATAGAGGAGGAGAGAAAAGCTAAAACCGTTGAAGCTTAAGCTCTAGACAATGTGAATTGTATTTACCTGTGCAATCATGTCTGCAGTTTCAGAGTAACTGCGGCATTTTTTCACAGCTGAACGAGCTAAAAAATCATCAATCAGCCTTACGCCAATGCCGTATCCCCTAAGAGAAAACAAAGTTATCATTCAAAATGGGGAACATCTTTCCACCTACCATCTCCCTAATCTGTCTCTTGTGCTTTCTCAGCAAAACAGCTGCATGTTCCTAAATGAATGGCTTTGAGGACAACAGATTTTGCTGGTCTAGTTGACTCTTTCTAACACATTTTGCAGCACAGTGGAATTGCTGTTCATGTAGTCATTTAAGGAATCATACTCCTTCAAGCACAACACTCCTGGCGAGGATGATACAAATGTTGTTTATATACACATTGTCTATACATATATTAATACTTACATATATGAATAAACATTAGATGTTAGATATATTAGTACAATATACAAATAATACACCTGATTAATACTGCTAACACTAACAATAGGATAGGATAACATAGCACAGGATTTTCTCCACTCTTCTGTGATCCCCAGAGTTCATCTCACCCTGTCTCTGTCAAGAAGAACAAAGCACCTGCTCCTTCAGGTGACAGCATTTACCTCTGGGCTGGTATGGAGTTCAGCAAATCTGGGGAACCCTCATTGCAGCGTTCAGGTGCCAGGAAAACCAACAGGAAATGGACTTACACCTGGTGTCTTTCACTTTATCCTCTTATCTCTACACCTAATTTTTTGCCCTTTCTCCACAATTCCCTCTTTGTCTTTTTTCTAACATGTTCTCTCCCTTCATCTACAAGTTGCAGAAAGAATCCAAAAGTTGCTAGTTAATATACAGTTTCAGTACACCACCACCTTCATTTTGTATTTAAAAACTACAATTTCAGAGAAATGAAATAAAAAACGATGGAAGTTAATGGAATTTTTAATAAAACGAATATTTATTCCTAGCTCACACACTTTAACAAAGGTCAGTATCTACATAGTGTGCAAAATAGCTGTGCCTCCAAGCATTTTTTGAAAAAGGGAAAGAGATTGACACAAATGTTATGAAAGAATGTGAACCCAACTCAGAAATGTTTCTAGGGAATTTTTCACTTCCATTTATGTGGATGTTGGCAGACTCTGCCTGTTTGTCAGAGGCCCTACACCCTCAGCGAAGCAGCCTGAACACGATGGAGTTTCTTACTGATTTTGTACTATGTCTTTGACAAGAAGCCAAAAAGTGCTCTGATGTCTAATGTGATGACAAGTCCAAAAAGTGGTTTTGGCAGCATGAAGTTTAAAATTGCAGTATGTCATGTATCAGAAAACAATGAAATATTTATTTATTGCCTAAGTATCAATATCAATAATGTTGGTAAATATGTCATCAGCGGTTAGCAAGGTATTTATTGATGTACATGACTACTTAGATCCTTTTCAACTTTTATGCCTCAGATTTGCAAAGTCAAATGAATAATAAATTGACAAGCAGCTATTTGGCAACTTGTACAGTGAAAAAAACCCCTTCTCACTATGAACTATATATGTTCATATCCAGAGAGAGAGACCTAAGAATACTGTTCCCAACTGTCACAGGTCTGCTAATCTATAAGGTTCTTCCTCAAGCTGAGCTGTTTTCATCTTCACAGAAGTAAAGATGGCCATAAATGAAACTTGTCATTATTTTATGAAGTCTTTATCAAGAGAAAACCAAAAAGATTTTATAAAAACAGCTATAATAATAAAAACACAAGGAGCAAAATACGTCTCCACATCTTCCAAAACAACCCTTTAGTCATTTCTACCATAGCAGCAGAAAGAAGTCTGTATATTTTTTAAATGTGTGATTTTCATCAGAGCTGAATAAGGGATTAATATCAAATAAATATCCAAGGGATGTTGTCCCTTCTTAGGTAGTGAATAAATTCTTCTTCTTTTTTCCAGTCAGTGGTATTTTTACTCACTTCCATCAATAGCTATTGGACTATAGCTTGTTTGCAAGCTTTCAGATTAATAGTAAAGTTGTTATGTATTCTGTCCACTGTGATTTTTGTAAATCTGTTTTGCGTATCTGTTTTGCCTGAAAACACAAGCCTTACTCTTCTGCTGAATATCTTAGTATATCTTCTTGTTAACCAGCTGAAAAGTATTTTCTTGTTGATTTTCTGTGGTACTATTTTGACTGTGATAACGCCTAGGAATTTCAGTCAGGATGACAGGATCCTACAAACATAGGAGCTTCACTTTCCAAAGAGGTTATCTATGTAAAAATCAGTTCCTCATTGACTACTTGTGCTATCTCACTTATTGCTGTCTGCTCTTTCAAACGTGAGTGGCTGTAAAGGGTTTGGGTGCGTGTGACAAGGTGTTGGTAGCGGGGGGGTTACAGGGGTGGCTTCTGTACGAAGCTGCTAGAAGTTTCCCCTATGTCAGATACAGCCAATGCCAGCCGGCTTTAAGATGGACCTGCTGCTGGCCAAGGCCGAGCCCATCAGCGACAGCGTTTTTCACCTCTGGGATAACGTATTTAAGAAAGGGAAAAAGTTGTTGCATAGCAGCAATTGCAGTGAGTGAGAGGAGTGAGAATATGTGAGAGAAACATCCTGCAGACAGCAAGGTCAGTGAAGAAGGAGGGGGAGGAGATGCTCCAGGCGCCGGAGCAGCGATTCCCCTGCGGCCTGTGGTGAAGACCATGGTGAGGCAGGCTGTCCCCCTGCAGCCCATGGGTGGTGGAGCGCGTGACTGCCTACACCCCGTGGAGGGCCCCCACGCCGGAGTAGGTGGATACCTGAGGGAAGCTGTGACCCCGTGGGAAGCCTGCACCGGAGCAGGCTCCTAGCAGGACCTGTGGCCCGTGGAGAGAGAGAAGCCCACGCTGGAGCAAGTTTGCTGCTAGAGACCCCATGAGGGGGGCTCACGCTGGAGCAGTCGGTTCCTGAAGGACTGCACACCATGAAGGAGAGCCATGTTGGAGCAGTTCATGAAGAACTGAACCCATGGGAGGACTCACGCTGGAGAAGTCATGGAGGACTGTCTCCTGTGAGACAGGACCCCACATTGGAGCAAGGGAATCATGTGAGGAGTCCTCCCCCTGAGGAGGAAGAAGAGGCAGAAAACAACAGAGTGATGAAGTGACCACAACCCCCATTCCCTGTTACCCCCCCCCACCCCGCCACTTGGCGGGGAGGAGGGAGAGAAATCGGGATCAAAGTTAAGCCCGGGAAAGAAGAGAGGGGTGGGGGGAAGATATTTTAAAGATTTGGTTTTATTCCTCATTACTCTTCTCTGAGTTAATTGGTAATAAATTACATTTCCCTTCAGTTGAGTCTGTTTTGCCCATGACGGTAAATGCTGAGTGATATCCCTGTCCTTATCTCAACCCCACAAGCTTGTTGTTATTTTTTTTTCCCTTTCCCCTCTCCAGTTGAGGAGGGGGAGTGATAGAGTGGCTTTGGTGGGTACCTGGCACCTGGCCAGGGTCAACCCACGTCAGAGGCCCTCTGCCCCTAACCTAGGAAGGGGGAACAGAGCCACCCCACAGGGGACAATTCAGAGCGCCCAAGTCAGACACCCGAGTTACACCCTCGGGGATGGCAACTGACTACAAAAGGAGGCTGCCTATTGACTAAGTCACCTAAGCCAACTCCCTACAACCTGGAATTGTGACTACTTCTCAGTTGTCCAAGTCACAAAACCATGGTATAGCTAGATGAAGGGGAGCCACGGGAAGGCCACATTGATGGTGAACACAGAAACGCATGTTAACTAGAAAATACCTGTGAGAAACAAAAAGCTTGTCTAGTTTAGAATAATATAGATACAAAGAAATAGGAGAGTTAACATGGAAGTTGAAATTGAATACATGGATATAGGAGATGAAATTTAGAAGTTTATTTTCTTAACTAGCTCAACAAAGTATCAACAAGGAAAAAGTGTAAGTTGTCAAAAGAACCCTGACACTTTTATTTTGAGAATTCAAAAGTTAACTGTTGATCTTAATTCATAAATTTGCATTATTTCTGTTGACAGAAAATTGAACCTTATCCCTGTGATCTCTGAAACCCTAGACAGCGCTGGAATTCATAAGATAATGGACATAAAGCTGAAAGGTAACATAGAATGGACAAATAGCATTATCAATAAATTTAAAGCAGTACTTACATTCTGTCTAAACAGGAGTTGACATCTTCATCTTTTTCATAGTCCTTGCACAGCTGGGCTACCAAAGCCCCATATGTGAGTACAAAAAGTTCTCTGCTCTGCCAGAAAAGGTGGAAATTGAAAATGAAGCAAACCAGAATCAAACTTTTTCACACTTTTGAGCTGCTACTGTATTAAAAGCAAGGAAAAATAACATTTACATTAAACAAGAAACTTCTGTTCATGAATGTGTAATTACTGAAATACACAATTCAAGTGTGACACTCTGACTTGATCATCACTTGAGTGTCTGTGCAGGGATTTTTCTTGTCAGAAATACCATTGCTTGGGATACAGCTACTTTCATCAGGTACATTTTTGCATCCTGTAACAGCACATATGTATGCTTGATTGACAAATGCTGTCAAATGCCATCCAAGATTAATGACAAGTGTTTAGTTGCAAGAAGAATAATAGAGACAAGGAGCTATTAGTCCTTTTACAACAGGAACAACAGTGTATAGGCTGAAATTCCAGTTCCTTCACAAAGGCATGGTTGAACTCATTCAGATCAGTAGATGTGATCAAAAAAAGTAGATTAAAAAAGTTAGTTTAGAATAATGAAAACAAATACTATAATTCAGCACAAGTGTAAAGAATAACAAGCGAAGTAGAAAAGAATCAGTCCCATCGACGCTTTCCCTTCTTTATCAGACTTTACAAGTAACTTGAATCACTGTCAATGCTAGCTCTTCAAATGCCATGACATTATTTCTGTATCTTAATACAGAAGACGTGGTTGGTATGGTTGCACTGCATGAGCAAGATGAAAGGGATGGGTGAGGGTTACAGCCACCTGCCCAAGGAGACTGGAGAGCAACCAAAGAGCTCAAAGGCATACCCCAGCACAGATCCTGTCACAAGCACTAGTCTGGGATTTTCAGTTGTGCACCAACCCGGAGGGAAGTTTTCTTCCCTCCCTGCCCTGCCAGATCACCTCCCTGGCACTGCAGAATTGACAGCATTCAGCAGGAGTAGCAGCTGGCCTTTAGCAGAGACACTAGGTTGACTCTCACCAAACTTCTTAGACAGGAATTAATTAAAGTGCTACAGGCCTGTGGCACGTGGGCAGACTAGAGGTGCTTTTTGTTTACAGCCTGTGGAAAAATGATAGCCAATACCGATGAAAACAACAGAACAAATGACACAAGGAAAGGAAGAATGGCTTGGTGGAAGACCTCTTCCTGCTCCCATTGCATCAAAAGCTTGGAGTTTAATCAATGTCCCCATTTTAACAAGTCACTGTTCACCATTTCCTAGACTCACCTCGGTGGCAGCTCCTGTTTACAATAATATTGCACACTGCCAAATTCTTGCTAACAAGTTTTTCATGGAGTAAATGGATGTCATACAGGTTCTGCATTGTTCTAGTCTCAGCAAAAAGTCTGTGTTCTAACAAGAGAAATACCTTAGAGAAACTTAAGCATACTATATCCACATAGTTGTATATTTATCAGCCATTCTTACAATCGGAGTATTTTTTCCAATAAACTTATGTATACCAACTTTAATCATATTATAGTCTTCCCTTTTTTTCAGTGGAGATCTCTGTCCCCCTTTCAGAAATTGGCACAACATTGTCCTAAAGCTTTCTGGAACTTCCCCACTGCCCTGACTCCTAGCAAACATCACCATTAAGCATCCAGACAGCTCTAAGGCTCTAAGTTCCTGAAGAAAGAGTTGTGTGGAACTGAACCATTCAAACATAGAACAGAGATCTCTTTCTTTCTGTATTTCACTTAATGACTATGTTTTCTTACTAACAACTTCCTCTCTCTTCAGTTTGCTATACATATATACATGTGTCATAATTATACTTTTAGATGCAAACATACTCTCTTCAAGGCACAATATTATTACTAGGGTTTTTAAACCTCTGTAGCCTTATTTCCACATTATGGCACTTTGTTTTTTGGACTTCTGGCAAAATATTCCTAAACAGTCAGAAATTTTCTACCACAGATAGAGATTCTGAGGAAGCTTGCTATCTGAATTTTTGTATATTTAGACACACCGCTGCCAGAGAACAAGAAGGAGAATAACAGGTATCTTAATGGCACAAAATACTGCTTTTTGAGACCATGCAGCTTAAGAAGACCTCTTGGGAAAAGCTTACATGCGGTATATTTAAAACAGCAGCCTAAGTTTTAGGAGAATATTAACAAGAAGTGAAGAAAAAGCAGGAAGTTTTTGTCTATATAACTTCTACTTGATAGAATTCTGTGCTACGTGATCGGTGGTCAAAGCCAACATTCAAAGACAATGGTTACAGTTTTACCATTGTTTCCCCAAGAATCAGATTTTGGCCTTAAAGCTAGATGTTGAGATCCTGTGATGGTGCACTCTGTGCATAGAAAAAATGCAACCTTAGGAGGATGAAGAAGGAGCCCTGCTCATGCAACATCACTTCCAAAAGAAGACGTGGTCTGATATGCAGGAGGCACACAGCGGGTACCAGGTATACTGCAGCCCCAGATGAACCGTCTCTTCCTGTAACTGTTCACGGGGTAGAGATGTGCCTGGCACAGCTTCTTTTCTCCAAGACAAGAACAGAGTTTTGGCCTCAAGGATTCATGTTGAGGGCAGGACTGTCTGAAAACAATTTCATGCCATCGGCAAGGTAGCTTGAGAGAAATGAAGGCTTCTAGATGAAATCTCAGTATTACCGCTCAGAGTCAAACAGACTCCAAGTCCTATGGACAGGCTTTTTTATGTCACTGCTTAATCGCTGGCAGCTTGTTGGCAGCTCACAAGGGAGTCCCATTGTAGCCATAAACGCTGCCAGCACCTCTGTTCTCGTATCGGCAGATTCATCCCCATCCTTTCAGTACTTTCAGGCTATTCAGATATATGATTGTATAAAACGTATCAATACAATAATAGCTTATTCTTACTCCATGCACAATTTTAATCACCCATTACAAAAATTCCTTACGATTTTGTGGTTCTCCGGCTTTCTTCCTGGTGGCCGAGACATGTTGCTTGTGTAACACCTGATATACTTGACTGTCAGTTTATATCTTTTTCTTCCTCAAGCAGCATAGTTTTCTCTCAATCACTGTATTTCCTCTTTCCCTTCTCTAAACTTTTCTCCTTTCTGCTCTTCTGCCTTTTGCATGAGATGCGTTTGCTGCAATCTGTAATGCTGCTGATGCTCCTCCTATTCTCTACGTGTACCAAGCCCTTTGGGAGGAATTTGACTGGCAACAGATCTGCCTACGTACAGAACATAAATAACCTCTCCATCCATAAGAATGATTTGTAATCAAATACACAGCAAACAGCCATGGGAAGTCAAACCGGGCAGCCCCAAGAGACTCATAGGTCTTTCGGTTTTAGGGACAGCAAATTAATTCTGTTATTTGTGTCAGGTTTTGGTGTTTGGAGAGTTAACAGAAGCTCCGTCTCTGAAGTATAAAAACACAATTGCAAGATACTGCTGCACAAGGTAATTAAAAATTGATCATTTTCAATTTAAAGGAGCTAGTCTTCTGTCAGCTCTGACTGCCTGAGTCTGGGGAGTTAATGTCTGCCTAGGCAGGAGCAGTATGGGTTACAAGGCACTACCACCATGCGTCTGCAAAGCTGGCAGGGCAGATCTAGAACTTCCAGACTCCCGGAGGAATAAACTGTGTATCTGCTACAGCTGCCAGCTTGTGCAAATGGCACTTTCATTAACGACGTTTCTAGGGGATCTTATATCATTCTTAGCCTATTATAACCCCTATTCGTAAACATTCCTGCTATGAACATCCAGGAAGGTTCAGCTTAATTTTTCTGGTTTTCCCCTGGGGTAAATTTGGCCTATTCTGTTAGCTTAGATTTGCAATAAATTTAGACTGTGGTCACTAGTGAATTTAGAAATGAATCAGGTATCTGTCTTTCCTTACAGGACTTACCTCTCCATACACTCCCAATGAGTCAGGAAAGGAAGTAAAAATACATGGCCTTATCTGAATGTCATGCTGTTATTAAATTTCAATTAATTAATAGTTTTGGTGCTAGAGTAACATTACAGGTGTTTACCACTCCAGATGCACAGAAAGCAGCAGATGTGATTTCATTTGGGATAAGAAGGATAAATTTACTTTTAAAAATGGTAGTTTAAAGTTCTGACTTAATTCAACAATAATTAAAAAAATAGGACAGATAAAAGGTTTTTCAGCTTTTTCTGTGGAAAACATAATAGCTTTCAGTTTAGACAGCATGAGCTGCTGTTGACAACTTTTCAATAAGCCTCTTCCATTTTTTTCTAGGCACTTTTCCGGCCCTTTAAAATCTGACTCCATTTTATAAATGAAAGTATTGTAGGTACTTCCCACATCTAAATTTGAATAAATTACAAAAGCCAAACATTACAATTCTCCAGTTACTTGCATTTCTAAATAGAGTCTGAGATGGGTTTGTTTCTCAGATTATCTCCAACTAGGAACAAGCACCAAATATGTCTCACATTGCAAGAAATTTCCCACATGCCTTAAGACAGTGTACTACATTGCATTTTAAACAACAGTTCTAGAAGATTACCATTAGCATAATTCAACTCCAGTGAAACCATCACAAAGCACTTAAAGCTACCATAAATGAGCACCATTTTCTTTATCAAGTTCTGAATATAAGGATGAATTACTTTGGCCTGCATTATTAACACTACAGTCAAGAAGGAACACTGTGGACCAGACAGTGCAATGAGTGGTAAGAACACATCAGCGTTGTTTGGAAAATACATGTGTGTACACGTAAATTCACACATATAATACGCTGTGTTCGGTAAAACATACTACATTTTGGAAAGTTTGCACACGATTGAGAAAATGAAGCTGAAATGGTGCGTTCAAATAAACTGGGGACTCAATGGCTCCAGTGAGGGTAACTATGTAAATGATTGACTGCATCCACATCTTCAGGAGCAGAACAAAACCACGGTCTTAATTTTAACTGTTGTCTGACTTGCAGCCCTGTGAAAAGAGTAGAGGTTGGCACATATCCAGCACCTGGTTTGAACCTTAACTCAGACTTCTCAAAAATTATCCAAGGCAATTTGCATAGTGAGGAAGTTAGCATTGCCCTCCACCTCCCTTTCTGTCATGTTTGTCAGGAGACAATTTTAGTCTTCAGCTGTGAGAAGGCTGGTCTGGCACACTGCTTGAGCATTTGGCTACACCAGTTCTCTTCATCCCCATTAACCTGAAACAAAAATACACAAAATATCTCCTGCAGTTCGAAAGTATTCATAAAAGTGTGCATCAGCACCCTGTCTCTTAGTTAGTCCACTATTATAGAAAAGCTGAAACCTGTAGAGCTAAGTACATGACATCTTTAGTAGTCCAGTGTATAAGGATTCTCCCAAACATTAATATTCCCCGAGCAGAGTGCAGTATAAAAGTCAATAATGACTTAGGTGTCAAATGCCTAAAAAAAAAAACCTAAAAGAGTTCTTTGAGCCAA
Source organism: Leptosomus discolor (assembly GCF_034619465.1). Classification (NCBI taxonomy): domain Eukaryota; kingdom Metazoa; phylum Chordata; class Aves; order Leptosomiformes; family Leptosomidae; genus Leptosomus; species Leptosomus discolor. The sequence continues at coordinate 72,998,784 of NC_141392.1, read as the reverse complement.
AACACAAATACACTTACCACAAGAGATGGGTGTCCAAATTAGTACAATACGGGATCGGGCTTTTGTTTGCTGTCTGTCTCCAGCTCACTAGATATTGTGTTAAATATTTCATTCACAGAAAACTGAATTTTTTCAAATCCCAAGAAGGTAGGTCATGGGGGTTTGAAACTACATTGGGGAAAAAAGTACTTGAACACAGGTTTTCCCACATCACAAATGAGCGCTTTTACTCAAAGCCCAGTGTGGCTGCTGCTTTGTCCATGTTTCAGAACAAAGCAGCGCCGTTGCTGCCACCTTGCCTGTAGTGCCCTGCCTGGGAAGCACTTTCAGAGTGACCTGCTGAAACTTCCTTGGTTAGGTTAGGCATCTCAGGAACTGTTTTCAAGAGGGTGTTTTTGAAACCCACTGCAGGCACCTAAAATCTCATATAAATTTGCCTATAAAGTACACCCGAATTCTGAGGCAAAAGATGTAAAGTAAAAAAATCATTAACAAGTTTCTATTCTTCCCTTAACAGAAAGCTTATTGATGATTTTCACATCAGTGTTTGTCCTGGTTAAGGGGAGAGGAACTTCTCCCTTAACCAGGCCAAAAAGACCATGAAAATGACTTGGCAGCCTGAAGCCATCTGCGACCAGGCAGAATGCAGGACATGGTCAGTGCTCCCCCATGCTCCCACAGGAAATCTGTCATGCAGGTACTTTCACAGCATGCTTTCTAACGTGCACAGGCAGGCTTGACATCCATGCAAAATATAACTCAAAAGTGCAGCTAGAAGAGGCACAGAACATCAGCCTTTTGACTGCTAACTCAGTGTGATGAGAACACTTGCACAGGACCGGAGAGACCAGGGTTCAGTCTTCTCCTGCAAACTTTGCAGGAAGCAACCTTCAGGTGGAAAACAGAACACTGCTCTCTTTCTCTCGACCTTTTTCTGGCCATTAGATAACAAAATCATAATCTTTTTCTGATCAATAAATACCAAAATCCTCTCTGTGGGGGAATTAAGTGCAACTGGTAGAACTATGGCAGGAAAGCTGGAGAATACAGCTTCTTCCCATCACAGTCACACCACAGCACTGATAACTGAATTCTTGGAAGAAAGAGATGAGTGAGCGAGTTTTGACTAGATCAGGTGAAGGGAACTGAAACCAGTCTCTCCCTTCTGCCATGACTGCTTTATTTCAATAAAAAGCAAACAAGAGAATAAAACCTGTTTGCTTGTGTATGGGAGGATAGGAAGGTGTAATATGTCTTCCAATAACCATGTTTTAAAAGAAAATATCAAACTATTCTCAGTTCTTCAAAAAAAAAATCACTTACAAGTGAGGTTCCTGGCAGTGAATTCAAGCTGACAAGGCCCCACAAAATGACAAGCAAAACTATGGCTAAGGTTTGCCTATGTATCATGCTGTTCACCTTAGGTGTCAGCTATAAGCATCTCTTTGCCCAAGGCAAGCTGGCTGACACCTCAGGCGGTGGTACTTTGGATTGCATTCAGTCCTAACTCTTCCTGGGCACCCGATAAAGAGCCTAACTGTCTACTTCAAGACTCCGGGTTCCTCTGCAAAGGCAAGTACTTAAAGGTTTGACGTGTCGCCCAAGCTCTTAATTGGATCCAACCCTGTAATATGTTCCATAATAGAATGACCCAGCAGGATTATTTACAGCACAGCATGAAAGCAAATGCCAAAGAGGTGACAATGCAGCAGCATAAAATTGTTGTATTGATCGTATAAATTGCCTCATTCAACAGCCTTAAGCTGACTATGAATATTTCAGTGTTGTATGCCTCTTCAGTTTCACATCTAATGTGTTTCTTGAGTAAACAAGTGATGATTAGGAAAGTCTTTCTTCCTTATAAACAAAACAAGACATGGATTCCCAAAGAAAGCTCAGCAGCAATCAATAGGAGATTTTAAAATGAACTGATGCATAATGGAAGACTCTTATAAAACACATCTTCAAAATAATTCTGTAATAGCCTGATGGGTTTATTCCACTGAATTTAAAGGAGGTAATTTTTTTCAACATATAATGCCACTAGTACAAAAAAAAAAAAAAAAAAGGTCATTGAAAATCCTGTGATATCGAAAAAAAACGAAGATTCAAAATGGCAGTGTGCAGACAGCACTGGGATTTTGTTGTGCTACCACTCTGCCCAACCAACCAAGAACTTAACAAAAGGCTCCAGAAAAGCTGTGGCAAAGTGCTGCTGGATGTTTCAGCATGTTTCTCTATTGCTTTTAATTTTGTGTCATGGTGTCATAGTTTTGAGAGTCAACTACCAGCAAGGACCTCGTTCAGATTGTGACTGGGGACAAGACAAGCAGGAGTCCACCCTAACAGCGCGCTGGAGGAACAAGGTCTTGCCTAGTAAACAGGCAAGACGTGTATAACATGCTATCCATGTGTATGACACCTGTGAGAGTGTCTCTGCCATCAAAGCAGATACCGTGGGTGATAAAACTACTTTTTGAGCTGAGAGTTATTATTAGCAATCCTCTCTGCAAGGGGAAGGAAGAGGCTGTGAAGTCAGACACTAGTATATCACGTACTCAAGTGCACACATGCTGGAGATAGGCATCAGTAATGGGAAGATAATTTTACTCATAGACTTTCTCGCTAATTTTTTTTTTCTATTCTTGGTAAAAATGTTTATATTACAGGCTGTTAGAATTCTCAGAACTTAAGCACGAGTATTTGCATATCCAGATCTGCCTAGGGTATGTAGTGTACAGAACTACTGGATATCATGACCATAGACAAAGTGCGACCTGGAGAAAATCAAAATTAACCTCTGTTTAAGGCTTGGTTTGTGAGAGATGCTGAGAGCCCTGATCATATGCTCCAGTATTGAGAAACTAGCTCTGGAAATGTTTAACTGAAAAATTTCTATCTACCTCTGTCCACAGAATGAGACAATACTTGTCAGAAAATCTTAAAACTTTGGACCACAAGCATGCTGTATAAATGCCAGCTGTTATCATGAGCATGCCTGAAGCTGGCTTGACACTATGTGGAGTGATAGCAGATCACACATTACCAAAAAAACCTTTCTGAAAGAAACATTCAACACTGTCAGGATAAGAGACATGCTAGCTTCTTGCCACCTACAGGTGAAACACTAAAATCTTCATGGTCCAGCAGCTAACTACATCCCAGACTCCAGTGTCTGGAGAGCAAATTGCCTCAAAACCATAAGTGACATTAAACATGAACAGAACTGGGATTACAAACCTTGTGCTACTTATGGAAACTTTCCTGGGTTTATTTTAATGTTGAAGCATTTTAAATTTTTTATAATCAGTCTACTTGACAAGGCTTTGTTTGATTGTTTACTTTTATGAAGCATAGCTGAAAGCTCTCCTTTCCTCCCCCTCCTCCCCCCAGTCCCATGCCATGCTTCTGCTAATTACCATTGATTAGGAAACAGCTTGCCAATTAACCCTGACAGGGTAATCATCAGTTTGATAGCATTGCACATCATCCAAAAGGTAGGGAGAATTTATTGTTAGTTTCAGACAATTAGCAAGAGGCTGGCAGAGCTCACAATTGCTGAAAAAGCTGAAAGTTCCAGAACAGCTGAGATTAATTATTGAATCGATTAAAACACACGATTGGATGTTTGCAAGTATATTTAAAGCTAGCAAACAAGCTTTTAGCTGTCATGGAGTAGAATCAAAAATTAGTGTGGGGAGAAAAACTAGCAGGGTTTTTGGGGGTTGTGTTTGGGCTTTGTTTGCTTGGGTTTGGGTATTCTTTAAGCTGTTGGGAGTTTGTTTGGTTCTAGTCTGCCATTAACATTAGTTAGCTGTAACCAAAAGCCTAGTATTGACTTAAAGCAAGAGCACTTGGTAAAGAGTAAGACCTAAAATGACTTTCCTTCCAAGCTGGTTAACTTTTCTAAAAGGCAAAGAGGTTGTTATTGCTAATGCTGTAGTTGCAATATTGACAATTGGTGGGCAGCAGCTCTTCTCTTTTTTTACATTCAGCTGTCCGTGTCATGTTGGGCAGAACCTTATCTATGGGCTGGCTTTCCTAGGAGTTCCTGCACTGATCCTTCTGATTGTTGGCTATGCCCTGAATAACCAGACTTGGAGGCTGGTTACAGGCAAAAGGTCTCCTCTTCAGGGAGGGACTACACCAAACAAGTTACTGCAATGCAAACTGATCTGCTTCGTCTTGTGCAGCATCACTGGGAGAGCCCTGGTTGCTCCAGTAACGTGGCTAGCAGTCACCCTGATAAATGGCTCATATTATGTCTGTGCCATGAGTGAGTATGTCTCCGTGCACTATTATGGAGCCAACCCTAACGTTACTGCTAGTGAACGCCGAGGGATATTGGCTGCATTTCCATGCAGTCAGTTAGTTCCTCCGGAGCTGACCCGGGCAAGAGATGAAGTGATTCTCCTCCTCCGATACCAGTCACAAGTGAGTAACTCATGTTGCTTCTGTCGCCTGTGGAGCTAATGATGAGAACTAGGCTTATTTCAGCAGGCAAAGTGTTAGGATAAAACAGGATCTGTATCTTCTGACTTGAGTGCCAAATCTGTGTGTTTTGAAGCCTGCTTTGTTCCTGTAAGTGCAAGCAAACTTTAGGTATATAAATTACTATGTCTGGCTGTCCCATCTGTTACCTGGTACTGGAGGATATATTCTTCTTTGCAAAGTATCTTGAAAAGCACTATCAAGTAAGACAAATGGAAGTTCAAGAGCCAGGGAGGGTGTGAAGTTCCTTCATTCAAACGTAAGAAATAGGTGACTAAGGGAGCCAGACTGCAAGAGCTCCATGTGAACCAAATTAAAACCTTGGTTTTAGATCAGATTCAATTCTAAAAGCTTACATACTGGGTAAATAATATGGGAAAGGTTAAGTTGTCACTTCAGAGAAAATTTGCTTTAAACAGGCTACAAGCTAATATAGGCTAGGAACTAGATGGCTTCTCACAATAATAGCTGTGGAGACAAAATCCTTAAACTAAACAAAAGAACTTCCTTAAACTTGACAGAAAGAAGTGGCTTTACTACATGGCTACCTCCAGTAGACAGGGTTTGATGGCAACAGACCATTACTAGGCTTATACCTTGTTAACCTTATTATTTGGGAAAAGCAAGTAAAGATCATCTTGTGGATTTTTCGAAGCTCAGAACTTACCACTCTAAGTTTTTTCAGCTGTAACAGGTGGTTTTTTTTTCTTTGTAAGGTGGCTGGCTGGCTTCTGATTGCTGTGGTAGTCATCACTGTCTTCCTGTCTTACTGCCTGGCAAGTTGTTTCTCCCCGCTCAGCTTTCTACATTTCAGATACTGGAGCAACTATGTCCATAATGAGCAGGAGCTCTTCGATGAAGCAACAGACCAGCACTCCAGGCTCTATGCGATGCAGCATGTAAGGAAGTTCTTTGGCTTTGTCCCAGGGAGCGAAAATGTAAAGGAAATCCGTATCCCATCCCTCAGAGAGTGGCAAGCCATCTCTGGACTGGCCTTTCTAAAACGAGTGGATGAGGAGCACTACGACTACAGCCTCCTCCATGACTGGGCACTCAAGGAGCCTGTAAATGGAAAATACCTGAAGACTGATGAAGACCCTGTGATCAGAACACAACTCTGAGGGTCCAAGCCCCCACCGACACCTTGCAGAAAAGGAGGGACACATCTAGCTCCACATCAGACCTGAACTACTCTGAAACTTTCCAATGCCTTTTTACCTTGATATAAAGTATGTGAGCAAGTACATCTTGTTAATGTAGCCCGTTAGCACATGCTTACAGAGGCCTTTCCTGATGGCATCTGACTCCTGTGGGATGTGATGGTCTATGTGTAGATTGGGTTGGGCTGTTTCAAGCTGCAGCTTTCTGCTTTCTAATGCTTCTGCTAAAAGGATGAGTATGCACTGGGAGAGAAAGCTATCAACAAATGCTTTTTCTTTCCTCCCATTAAAAATCTTTAAAAATTAATAGCTAGACTTTGGCTCCCATGAACTGGTCCATTCTGTACAGAGCAAAAGCAGATATCCAGCTTTGTCTTAGTGACCCCTAGCAGAAATGCCTTGTTGCTCCTATTCTACATCTTTCTTCTGTAATGTGAATAAAACAGACTAACCTAACTACAAGGTAAGTCTGTGGCTGCAGCAGCACATAAGAAACATGGGGAAACTTCAGTAACAAAGCCTGAGTCTAGACACAGTGACGAGAGAACTTTCAATTCTGGTAAGTAGATTAAATGCCCACTGAGAAGCACAGGGTGGAGGGGTGTGGCTGTATGAACAAACACTTTACATGCAGAAAACTGAGTTCAAATGTATTCTGGCTGAAAGTAATAGCAAGGTCTCCTGTTCCTTTTGGATATACTACAAAATCTCTCAGGTGTTTGTGTGCTTGCCTACTGTACAAACAGCAAACTGGGATGGGAAACATCTCCCTCTTAAGAAGGCTCAATGGTTTTTGTGTTAATTGTGTTATGATGTGATGTTACTGCATCTCATGTCCTCTCTAACTCCCTGCACAGACTTTTCTAACTCTAAGGGGGAAAACGCATACCATAGTTTTTCCTAATGCTTCCTGTATTACCTTGCCATGTACTTGTGTGTGCTACAAAGCCATATGCTAGATCATAGGATGCTATCTGATGTTAACAAATGACCCCAGAGTGTTGAAGTGGAAAAATGTTTTTTATTTAGTATGCCTTGCTACAAAATGCAGGAGCCAGAAGAAAGTTAAATTGCAGATCTTGGTAGATGTGTTTGGTCTTGAAGATTTAAACTTCTGAACAAAAGCAAGTACCTTAGTAAATACAAATTATTTATTTGCTGAATAACTGGAGAATGGTGCATGTTTTACATCACTAAACATTCTTACATATTCCCACATATGTATTTCATCTGAATCCTGAACTTTCAGCTAACAGAACTGCACCATTTATATGAACCCCTTAAGAAGAAAAAGTGCCTCTGTTAGTTACACAATCTCTAACTTCACTTTAAAAATCTTTGTGGGTTTTTTTTTTAAGTAAGATGGAGCACTGTGTAATGTGGAATAGATGCAACTGATTTGTATATCTGAAAGTTTTGGTTAAAAATCCCTATGATGTCTGAATCCAAATGACAAAAAAAAATAGCTGCTGTCTTTGTTGATTCTTTCCACTTCTTCCCTTGTTTTACAGTACCACTATAAAAATGATGCAATATATGCAGTTGAGCTGCCAAATTCTTTTAACTTCTTGCTAAAATAACTTTTAAATTAAACTTTGTCTTCTGATTTTTGTCCCAATTACTATTTGCCTTATTTTTTATCGTTTATAATTTAAAATCTGAATGGAAGTACTAGCTGTATCTGTCATTGTGAAGTCAGCCTGCCACTATACAAATAGACTATTGCCCTGCTGGTGTATATTAATCCACAGCACTAAATACAGCTGTAGTACTATAGCTGATTTGGTGTATTTCCCTTCACCCATCTGTTCCCTGAAACGTGATGGATTGGTAGAAAAGGCACAGCTTTCAAAATTCACGATTACAGAAAAATCAATGAGTTGGTACTGAACAGTCTAACTGTGCCTGCTAAAACCTGAGTCATCTCACCCAAAATCGATTTAGAATTGCAGTTTGCTCACTTCAAGTGAAACTGATTGTCTTTATGTCCACGGCAAGAGGTTTTTCTGGAAACTCTTAGCTTGTAAAATGTACCTGAGGGAAAAGAGCTGGCCGTAAGCCCAGGGAACTGATGCACCTGAACGCTGCCCTGTACCAAGTAACCACGGGGGGGGGGGGGGGTTGCTGCTGTTTAACCCCCAGGTAGGGGAGCTCCCAGCATGGCCGGCCTTGACGATTCCTCTTCTGCACTCGATGCTGTTTATGCCATGGGACTTCTGAAACCGCTGGGCGGGTGCGTTTGAACTCCGGGCTGCACCAAAGGAGCCTCCCCCGCAGCAAGTCCCGCAGTTAGCCGAGCGGAGAGCACCGCACTCGGTGGCTCGCTGGGAAGGCAGACGACGCCCAGCGCGGCAACTCCCCGCACCCTCACCGCAGCCGCCCCCCGCTCAGCCCCGGTGACTCCCCCCCCCCCCCCCCTCCCCCGTGCCCCGCTCAGCCCCGGTGACTCCCCGCACTCTCAGCTCAGCCCGCCCGCCCCGCCAGCCCAAAGGTATCCATCGCCGATCGAGGCGCAGGCGGCGCTAGGCATGCCTAGCTGATGCCGGAGGTGAGCGCGCACGCGCGGGCCGGGGGTGCGCGGCGGGTGTCGCTTCGCGGTGCGGGCGGCCCATGGCCGGCGGCGGCGGCGGCCGGCGACGATGACCGACTACAGCGAGGAGCAGCGCAACGAGCTGGAGGCTTTGGAGTCCATTTACCCGGACTCGTTCACGGGTGAGCCGTGGAGGGGCCCGCGCCTCGCTCCGCTGCACGGCCGCGGCGAGCCGGTACGAGGGAGGGGCGGGAGGCCCCGCCGGGCGGCAGGCGCCCCCCGCGCCCTGCCTGCCCGGGCTCCCCCGGGCGGCTCCTTGCTGTCACCTGCACGGGGTCAATATTTTCCGTGGTTGTGGGTGTTTGATGGGGGGTTTTTATGGTTTTCCCTACGCGGGAAACCCGAAGCGCTGGATGGCGGCGCTGGCCGGGGGCGGGCGATGCTGGCCGCCGCGGCGTGTGCTGCCGAGGGACGGCAGCCCCGGGCGGACAGCCGGTGCTGTGTCCGAGCCTGAGCTCGGCTGGTGGAAGGGTGCTCTTCGGAGAAGCCTTTCGAAAGATGCGGCCCTGATCGGGACTGGGGAACTGGCTTGTGTGCCGGCCGGTGTGGTGTGCCTCTCCGGTAACGGCTTCTCGGCTCCGCGGGGCAGGGGGTGTTCTGGGGCGCTGAAGGAGGCGGTCTCCTCTGTGAATGCATTGCCAGTATCTGCTCTATTGCATTGAGGATCTGTCACAGAATCGCAGGCTGGTAGGGGTTGGAAGGGACCTCCGGAGATCATCTACCCCCTGCCAAATCAGGTTCACCCAGAGCAGGTCGCACAGGACTGCATTTAGGTGGGTTTTGAATTTCTCCACGGAAGGAGGCTCCACAACCCCCCTGGGCAGCCTGTTCCAGTGCTCTGTCACCCTCAGAGTAAAGAAGTTTTTCTTCATGTTGAGGCGGAACTTCCTGTGCTGCAGTTTGTGCCCATCACCCCTTGTCCTGTCGCTGGGCACCACTGAGAAGAGCCTGGCCCCATCCTCTTGACACCCACCCTCTAGATATTTATAAGTATTGATAAGATGCCCTCTGAGTCTTATTTCTCCAGGCTAAAGAGCCCCAGGTCTCTCAGCCTTTGCTCATAAGAGAGATGGTGGAACAAAGGCAAGCTTTATTTCCTGGGTGCAGTATGTTACATTGCTAAAACTTTCATATATTGGATATGTTGGTTCATCAGATTTTCAGGACTTGCTAGTTACCAGAAAACAATTAAGGGTATCTACCATGCTAGCTAATCCAACGTGATTTATGATGCTCTGTATCCAAAGAATTTGAACATGAAAAAAATTGTGCATTTTCTGTTTCCTTCCTGCACAGTATCTGCTCTATCCCGGGTCCCACTTGGCAATAACTTCATCATACAAACGTTTACCCGGTACACTTGCCCATTGCTTTAATCTGAAACCCTTTTAGGTTTTCTTAGATTTTATGGTAAAGGTATATGAATTAATCTCTGCTAGCTGAGGCTGCTGAATCATTTATTGGAATATACTTTCATATAGCCTCTGTCATAATGCTTACTCTGAGTTATTTTTCGTTCTTGTAGTGCTCTAAGAGGGAGGGAAAAAATTGTAGTAGTACATTAGCAGTTGGGCAAAATTCAGGTAATATTGTGAGAGTATATGTACTAGATTGGACATAGGTTATAACAGTGATAGAGAGCAGTCCTTATTTGAGGATAAGGTCTGCCACCGACAGTTGTGTGATGAGGTTTCTAGTCTGTGAAACTTTAGATCACAAGGCTTGCATTTTGTCTGTATCTACAGAGCTGCTTGTTGTCTGTCTTCTAGCTGCCTCGTTCACGCACTGTAATTCTAGTACACTACTTGGATAGTGACTTCTTGATGGAAAGCACTATCCCTGTTTTGTTTTAAGAAGCATTTGTTATGTTAAGCTGTCCTAAATATAGAAATAGGTGCAGACACACTGTAAAAATAGCCAAGTCAAGAGTGCACCGGTGCACTCGATGCTCAGCACACATATCTAGTGCAATAAAGCAAATTAGCTTTGGAAGCTTTCTGCACACATTCAGTGCACTAACGTAAGTCATTTGATGGTAGGTAGATTTGCACTTCTTGGAAAAGTGAAACTCCCAAACAAGAAAACTTTCCAAAAGAGAAACTTTTTGGTATTGTCGATGTTATAAGCTGTCATTGAAAGAGCACTCCAAACATCGCATCATATGGAAAATAGCTGTGAGTTGAAAAGTATTTATTAATAGGGTAAAAAGGCCCTTAACACCGTATCAAGAGCTTCCTTGCTTCATTAATCCTTGAGAAGTTTGTTTTTAATGGTCTGAAGAAGTAGTTGTCTGATTAAAGAATATCTCTCTCACTTTTTTTCTTTTTTCTTTGAACAGTATTGTCAGAAAAGCCAACGACTTTCACAATCACTGTGACGTCTGAAGCAGGAGAAAATGATGAAAGTAAGTTGACCGTGTCTTAAAGATATATAGGAGGAGTTTCTGTGTAAGCCGAATTGTATCGCCAGCAATTAGGTGTACCTCCACTTCAGTCCGCTTAGGGGTCTGATGCAGCAAGCATTCCTCAGAAACTGTAGTTCAAGGATTCTGGTGATCTGTGTTTAGTTTACGGAAACGTTGCGCTTTCTCACTAGGGCTGCTTCCTGGCGTGCCAAATCTCACGTGCTTTGTAGCATAGCTTCAAAAGGTACGGGTTGTCCTCACCCCGGTAGGAGCTTACAGCCATGTTGTGAGGTGATTTTTTTCCTAGCAGCTGTATGTATACAGCCACCTGGGGGAGTTGAGTCTGTGTATTGCGAGCGCGCAGCCCGTAAGGAACAGTTCCAGAGCGGAGGTGTGGGCCCTGAGTCTCTGTGTGTTTGTTGGGTATCAGTGGCTGCATGGGCTTGTTGTAACCCAGCCTTGCTCCAAGTAAGTTTGAGAGCTGCTGCTCTGGCTTATTGTATCAGAAGGAAGAAACTGCTGCTGGCTCCTTCAGTTTTAAAGGAGCAAGTCCTGCTCGGAGCAGGTGTCTGTGTTGAAGAGGCTGCTGGGCTGCCAGAATCGTGAGTCTGGAACTAGAGGAAGTTGACTCCCTGGCGTTCTGGCAGGATGCGTGAAAGGCACTTGATTCTCTTTTGCCTCGTTTCCGTGCCATCCTAGCTCTGGGTGGCTTCAGGTGAATGAGTTCTCCTTAGGCAGTTCTCTGCTTACTGACTTCTACTGGACATTGGGTCCTTGTTGTGTGATTTGTGTGGAGCCTTGATACCCCACACAGAGGTTGATACACCAGCCAGGCACACAGAATTTAAAGCATTAATGTGATAAGATTCTCTCTAGATCTGTTGTTAGGACTCTTCCTCATTTTCTCCAGCTTTAAGTGGAATATGAGGGAAAAGAGATTACTGCTGTAGTACCCACTGTACCACAGAAGGTTTTCCAGGCTGTTTTCTGAAGACTGTTCAGACATTAATAGCCTGTAGTAGTTTATGTAAGGGTAAACTTCATCCTTTTAATTCCTCACAACTCTTCATTATAGTTAAATCTCTTCATATAGTTTTAACATCTGTGTAAGATGACTGTTTCTTTAGGACCAGAACATATTTTAACATCTTCAGGCTGCTAATGCAATAAAAAAATACACAGAGTTATATAAAGTTATCGTCATAAGAATATGTGGGGTCTTTTTGTCTTGTAGCTGTCCAAACAACCCTTAAATTTACGTATAGAGAAAAATATCCCGATGAAGCTCCACTTTATGAAATTGTCTCACAGGAGAATCTTGACGATAATGATGTCACGGACATAATAAAACTACTAGAACAACAGGTAAGGAAAATGGAATATCTCAATTCAGCTTGATATCACTTCACACTTTAGCCAGAAGTTCTCTCGCAAATCAGTTGTTTTCTGAGGTATGTGCTACTGATTTAAAACCCATTCCGTACTGTAGGGTCAGACTTTGAGGTTTGAGTTTGGTAAATGACATTATTGAGGTAAATTATGTTCATGAGTTAATAGGTTTAAAATATTTTAAATAATATGTTAATGAGTTTAAATATATTATTATCTAAAACAATTCAGTGTGCACAGGTATGATAATGAAATGGAAGTGCTCTACGACTTCCCCTCCTTTGCAGTTCTTGCTTAAGGTGAATTTGTTTAACTGTGTATATAGTATTTGTGGAAATAAGCCACTTTAAGATAAAAAAATGCCACATTGATTCTTGATCCTTTTTAATTACGTAGCTATTTTGGGAGGTTGGAGATCTCTTCAAGCTTTGGGATCAGTGACAGTGCATTGTGAAGGAATGAAAAGGAAACACTTTGCTGGTTTCAGGGATTCTTGACAAGTCCTTACTGCCTTAAAATTGCCTTAATATGTTTAGTAGGCATTCTTTCTTTTCAGTTTACTTCGTAAAACCTTCCTTCCATCAACTGATGTTTTTTGTTTTTCCTGGGAAACTGTCCTGCTTCAAAGGGTCTTGTAATGGGATTAAGGAATAAGCCATTTCAGGCTCTGAGTGAGTGTTGTGTCTTATGATATTCAAATCTTGGAGCTGTACTCCTGCTGTAGGTTTTGTTTTATTCATGAAAAAGCCTTCCACGTGTCTGCGATACATCGATGACCTGAACACAGGTGTTCGTGGCTGTTGTTTTGCTGTGCACCCATTTGGGGGTAACTTTAACTGGGTTAACTGGCCCGTTGAATTTAATTTTACAGCGAGCTTTTGAGACTGGTGCAGAATGCCTCAGCTGTGTTACCTGCGTTTGCACAGCAGGCTGCTTTCTAAACATGCTTACGCATTCAGCTGCTGAAGGTTTGAGGTTCTCCTTCTGAGTGAAGTTGTCTTCTTTGTGTTGTAGGCAGAAGAAAATTTAGGGATGGTAATGATCTTCACTCTAGTCTCAGCAGTACAGGAGAAATTGAATGAAATAGTGGATCAAATAAAAACACGAAGAGAAGAGGAGAAGAAACAGAAAGAAAGAGAAGCAGAAGAAGAGGAGAAGGTATGTAAAATAATGTTTTCCAACTAAAAATTTCCTGTTTTTCTTAAATGCATATTTGATGCAGGAGCAATTCTCAGTTGCAGTGGGAGAGGATCAGCTACCCAAAGCTGATATAATTAAAACTTAAGGACTAGGAGATTCTTTAGTGCACTTAAGTGATTTCCCCCCACCCTCCCATTTTCTAAAGCGGTCTTTTCAGAGATGTATTTCATGTTCATAATCCACAGTTCTTCCTAATACAGAGGCTGGGATTTTTCCCAAATGTAATCAAAGTTGCCAGTTTTTTGCTTGAAGAGGCAAGAGGGGATGAGGAGCAGAAAAGGCTAAAAGGTGGCGTGCTGCACGCAGGCTGCATGGTCTGAGGAAGTCTTTCCTCCTTGGTAGGCTGAGTGGGTAAGGTGGAAGCAGTCGGGCCAGTCTTCAAGACTGGTTTGTCCTCCCTGCACGTGTCCTTTCTACCAGCCACTGTGGAATAATTTTTCCATTCATGGAATGTGCTGTGGTAAGTCCAACTGGTGAGTCTTCACCTTCTTCCTCAGAAATAGCTAGAGGGTGATGGGACTTGGAAGGTTCAGGATTTCTGAAAACAGCAGGGAAATAGCTGGAAAAAAAGAATCTATGCCAACAAGATGGAAAGGTTAATGTATTTTAGTGCAAAATATTTCAGTATAGATTGCACTTAAGAGTTGATAAGAAGTGCTGCCTACTTAAGGAGAACCTGTATTAGTGGCGTGTTGCTAACTGTTGCACTGTAGGTCCAGAAGTGGTACGCGGGGTTTTTCCATAAGACTTTCCACTGCAGAACAGCTCTCCGAAGGGAGAGTCCCGTGACAAAAACCAGTACGAATTTGTTCGTTGTATATTCTCAGGGTTAGGATTAATTTCTCAGAATACCTCACAGCAAGCAGTGCTTCTGGAATGTTGTAATTTAAATAATTAGAAGAATAATCATCTTCACTCGTAGCTTTGCAAGTTGTGTTTCCAGCCTTCTTTTCTGTTCTTTCAGCAACGTTTTCATGGCACTCCTGTTACCATTGAGAATTTCCTAAATTGGAAAGCAAAGTTTGATGCGGAACTCCTAGAAATAAAAAGGAAAAAAATGAAAGAAGATGAACAAGCGGGCAAAAATAAATTAAGCGGTATGATTTAAAGCTGGTCCTGAAGTTTTTGCAATGTTACCAGACTATAATGACAAGCCTAAAAGTAATTTTTACACTGACAGATGATGGTAGTAAATAAACTCTTAGTGTAGGATTTGATTATTGTCCTCCATGTTGCATGAAGCCTTTGTGAGTACTGATTTTGCGCTAAATACAAAGCTAATAGATTCAGGACTTCTGCTGAAGTCATTGACATTCCCAAACTGTCTGTTTAAGCTTCTTGGGTTTTGTGCCAGACAGTATACCACTTGGAGCTGCTACTGACAAGCATTGTTCTGGCAGAAATCGTTGGGGTTTGTTAAGCAACAGAAAGGTTCTACATCAGACAGTTTATTGATGTGGCCTTTATTGCACTGGATCGGACAGTGACTTCAGACTATTCATGTGCGTGTAGGAGTTTGGGATGCTGTTGCTGGACTGAAGCAACACAGAGGCTGACTGCTGCATATGACAAGCTTACGATGACTGGTGGGAATAGCTCTGATATTTTGGGGAAGAGCTTGTCATAGCAGTGGTTTCGGGCTCTGTGTTTTGCAGGTCACAGTTTCTCCAGCAGAAAGCAAACTCTGTATCCAGTGGGCGAAGTGGAGGAAATGGCTTTTCATATGAGAACCTGAAGGAAAGAGTTAAATCTTGGGCATCCTCCTCCACACTCTCCGTGGCTTAGCTTTGGACTGGTTCTCCTGTGATGTTGGATCTGCTTTTGAACCTGATTACCTGAGAAAACATGACCAGTGTGATTGTGCTGTATCACTGTTATCTTTTCTCTTCCCTTCTGAAGGATTTTGAAACTTTGGCTAGTGTTGAAATATGGCAGAGAGATGGAAATTTTAATTGTAGTAAGTTTCACGAAGGGTGGGGCACATGCTTAATTCCCCTCTGAAGGGAATGCATTTCGGAATCTGCAAAGATGAGATAGTAGAAATCAGGCTGCTTCTAGTTTTCCTGTTCTTGAAATTATTGCTGGCATGCTGTGTCTGTTTTCCCCTATACAAGTCTAGTTTGTAGAAGCTCACCTCTACAAAACTAAAACCAGGCTTATTCTCAGAAGCCATGAGTGTAACTCCAGTAGAAGTAAAAGGTGTCGTAAATGTTTTACCATGAACACCAACCAGTCTTGTTGGCAGAAGCTTGCATAAGCAATGCAAATATCGATGGAAGATGGGTAGTTTATGTGGAAGGAGTCCTGGGCCTTTCTTCCCCTACCTCCCAGTTGGAAAGTCTTCGCTTTGCCTTTTGTGATGTTTGCTTCACAGATGTGTGTGTGTAGGAGCTGCTGATTTGTGTGTAGATCCAGGTTGCTCTTTGAATGAGGAGGATATATGGAAAAGGATGGAGGAGGCAGCTAATTTCCATTCCAGTTGCCACAGAGGTTTTCTTGTGGAATGCAAGAGAAGGGCTAAAACAACTGGGACAGTACGGTGTAAATTTCCCACCCGCCATTATTAAAGCCTTAGTAACATTAAAGTGACTGTAAGAAACAGTGACCCATTTCACATATAAGAGCAGGAAGCCTGTTGGCATGGAAGAATCCTGGATGAATAGTCAAAAAATCAGAATGGGAAACTTACAGAAATGAGCAGCTTAAAAACAACAAAAAGACTGCTTAAATTGGTTAATTTGAAAAGCCTAAAATACACCTGCTAACTATTGTTGCCTTAGGTTGATAGTTATTTCCAAATTCTAATTGTTTATATATTATTGTTTATTTTATTTTATTTCTAGGTAAACAGCTGTTTGAAATGGATCACAACCTTGACACTTCTGACATCCAGTTCTTGGAGGAAGGTAAATTTCTGTTTGTTTCCACAACTGAAAGACAATGGCTTAAAATATGTCAAAATTCCTGAGCAAAATCTGTATTATATTTATGACTTCACATCTTGCCTCACAATCGCTTTTACAGCAGAAGAACTTTCTAAGAAATACTGTTTTTCAGATTGATCAGAAGTGATTTTAACTTCTTTCAAAACCAAACAAAACACTTTCAAGATGCTAAAGCGTATTTATTTGCAGTTGCCTCTATTCTGTTATTTCTGTTGCCTCTATTCAAGTATTTGGACTGGAAGCAAAACCAGAAACAAGAAAAGCAAAGCAAAACAAAAAAAAGTCACAACTAAACACTACTTTTTCTTTTTTTTTCTAATAGCCAGACTTCTTACCCCTGATTTCGAGCACAGATTTCGGAAGTTCTATCTGCTCCTCCCCAATCCTCAGCACCAATAATAAATATCTTGCAGGTCAAGTTAAATCCTGTTTGCCTCTGTGCAACCCAGTTCTTCTTTGTGGTTTTGTGCAGATTTGACTGTTATCTTACTGAAAGTACATGACCTGGTGCCAGCTGAAAATTTTGTAAGCCTGCGCCAAAAGAGGTTAAACTTGGAAAATCTGTTGGAGATAAATGAAATAAATCTACTCACAGTCACATATCTATTTAATTTTCTGCACTGCTTGTTAGTATCGTAGTTTAAAAGACTGATCTTTGAGTTAAGACAATTCTTTAATGTAGCTGCATTATCTCCCGCTATTGCAAAACACACATGCAGAGGAGAATCAAGAATTTTCTCTGCAAGTAACAATTTAAAACCAAAAAAAGTTGTTTATGAACATCAGTGAGTATAAACCTGAAATGGCAGTAATGGGGGAGTTGAGTTTCTTTTAGTTAGAGGGCATAATTTAACCTTGTCTTCCTCCAAAACGCCTAAAGTGAAGATGGGTTGTTGATGGAATATTTGGCTGTCTCAAGGAAGGAGCAGACCTCTGTATTTGGGCTCTGTGCCCAAATGACTTGGGATTAATATAATAACTTTTAATCCTGTTGCTATCAGTGCTGAAAAACTCCCGTTCTAATTGCTGTTTGCATTCTGTAATAAATGCAACAGGTTACTAACTGCCATTTAGTATTACAATACTGTGTAATAAGTCATTTTCACAACTTAAACAGGATAATGGCATTATCTTTTAGATGGAAATGGTTATAAAGACTTTCAAATCCAGTGAAAGAACAGAACCTTATTCAGTGGCCGGAAGGTGTCGCCATTGATGCACACAAATAAAATAGCAGTAGTCCTCAAGTTTTGTCCGTAAATCGGCATCACCTCTTTCAGAAGAAAATGTGAAAGCATGCAGAGCTTCATCTTGCTTTTAAAATTAAATTTTAAAGCAAGTGTATGTAGGTATGTAGGCATATAAATGGTGTGTAAGGGTTATTTTATAAACCATAGGTGTTCCTGTGGCTATGGTAGGACCTTACAGCTGGAATAAACTGAGCTCCTATTTTGACCGTACCTGGGAGAAAGGATCTCTGCTTCTGGGAACTATAAATGTTAATTTAATTCTCTTAATGGATTCTGAGGTCCTGTGCGACATTTCTCTTGGCTGGGTTTTGGTACAAGGTAAAAAACCTTTGCTTTAGGTCTCAGAAGATAAAATGCGGTGTTTCCTTTTCCATATCTATTTAATATATAAAAAGCCAAGTTAACAGCTACCTACATTGAAGAATGAGTATGAAAAAGTGTTGTGTATTTTGTTGTTCAGCTACTGTTTACCTACTTGCGTTAAAATAATTATTTTTCTGTTCTTTGCAGCTGGAAACAGCGTGGAGGTTGATGAATCTTTATTCCAAGAAATGGATGATTTAGAGTTGGAGGATGAAGACGATGACCCTGACTACAACCCTGTTAATTTAGATAGCGATTAGACTTTTTTGAACTGTCATCAATATGGACATGTGCAAGGGGAGAGGAGCAGGCGGGAAAGCCACAGCATCTGTGGTTTTAGTAATGTGTATTGGTTTTCTTTTTTCCCCCCTTTTTTTCCAAAGAAAAAAACCAAAATATTTTAAATCCAGGAGAATGGTCTTCTGATGGCTTTCATCATAAATAAATTTACTTTAATATTTCAAATGAAAAATTTGAGGAATATTGATCTGTCTGAAAATGCTATTCTATTTTCTCTTATTTTTGCTTCCCATTTCTGTAATTGTCCTTTGAAGGGATGTGACAATGAGCAAGATGGAAAGATGTTACAACAAGTGCTAAGCACACCTGCACCTGAAGGCTGAGCAGCTGTTCCGCTGTCTTCCACCTGGGATATACATGGGCAGCTTTGGTGAATAAAAGGGATCGCTTACGATGCAGGTTTTTGGGTTTGGTTTTGTTCGGGTTTGGTTTTTTTTTTTTTTCCTTCTGTGGAATTTCATAACACTTCAGATCAGTTCTGGTGCCCCAGCCTATCAGCTGTAGATAGGCAGCACTAGTCACCTTTTAGTAAGTCATCGCCTTACTGAAGTTTAAACTTTAATGGAAACATTTTCATGGTACTGGAGTAAAATCTTTTGCTGTAGTTGGAGATAATAGTTTCAAAATGACTAGTCTGCAAGAAAAAAATCAGAATGAGATGAAGTCGCCTTAAAAAGTTTGGTGGATTTGTTCAGAGAGGGGGGTTTTTGTTTGGGTTTTTTTTGTTTGTTTTATTTAACTTGTGCACCAGTGAGTTCCATGGGAAACACCCCGCCTCCCCGGCAACACCCTAGGAAAATTAGTTTGCTTTTGGCAACAGATTACATAGAAACACGATCAGTGGAGTGCAGATTACAGTACCAGGATTTATGGAATACTTCTAGATTTGAATGTAATGGGTGTTGTTTTAGAAGCACCTTGTTGGCAGCCTGTGAAGGGTAGCACAACGTACAGTGAAGCTACACATCAGCTTGTGGATGTTAACCATCCTGCAGAGCTGCTTATGGAGCAAACAGCTTGATGTTAGACTCCTCCTTCCCTCCCACCTCCAAAAAAAACCAAACCACTGCGAGAACCGTGATGTTTAAACATGCTGTGTTTGAGACTGCTTCAGCTGGAAGGATAACGGTGTGGATGAAGGTTTCAAAAGACAGCTCTCCAAATAGAGGACCAGTAGTCACCTCAATGATGAAACACTGTGTGCTGAATTTTAAAATACTGTTAGTAAACTGCCTTAACTGCGCCAGCTTCAACCTTTGAAGAGGGTTGCACTGAACTCTCACAGTGCTTAGAGGAATAATAAATTAATATTTGGAAATTCTGTATTCAAAATGAGAAATTTAATTCTGGAAATAATTTAGTGGTGTATAAGGTTCTCTCCTATATTGCTCAAGAGCATCTGTTTAGGATGATCTCCTTTGACATGTTTCAGTAGTCTTTTCTTTTTGTATTCAAGATGAATGAGTTTCTAGTAGATAGAAATAAATATTCAAGTACCCTGTAAATACTTTTATAACTTAACCATGTGCCTTTGTTCCTACTGTCCTCTATTTGATCTTTTTAATTTTGGCTACTAAGAACTTTTAGACAAGCGACTGCATTTCAATGGTAATGTTGTATGTTTCAAAGCAATAAGCTGGATCTGTGTTCCACCAGAGTTACCAAATGTATTAAAAAATTGTGAGCTAATGTGATACTAAACCTGACTTTTCCAAAGATACGTTTGGATTGAAAGCTTCATATTGACTACATCCGGCTTCCCATATAATTGCTAGGATGCTGTAAAATGCTCTTCATCACCGAACTTATTTCTGGTGTGTCTCAATTCGGCTGCATAAAAAACATTTTAACTCCTAAGGCTGCTTTCCAGTTTCAGCTATATATGTTTAAAACTGGCATTTTTTTAATAAAAGGAGTGAATTAGTTCTCTTTAAATCTGGACTGACTCCAAGAATGCAGTGTAGTCTGTGCAAAATGTGGTAATCTGAGAAATTTTTCCAAGTGGGTCACTAACAAGAATCGTCTATATATGAAAAAGGTTCCTTGATTAATGAGATTTTCTGGTCTGTTTTCATGCTGACATTTTTATTGGTTTTCATACAGAGGATGTATAGCTTAAAAATGTTAAAACAATGTCAAGTTAAAATGTCAAAATGGTTTTCACTGTTACGTCTTATAAAAAAGCAGAGGAAATAATAAGGGTTGAAGTGACAAAAAAAATTGCTTTAAGTCTGTTCCTCCAAGTCTTTGGAACAAGATTCAGTGACTCAATCTGAACTTCAGATTTGTTTTGTTTTGTTAGCAATTAACATCTGTGAAATAAAAGGGAATTTGACCGAGAGTAAACTCTGCTATGTTTGCGTGTTTTAGTTTGCTGAAATGGACTGAGATAAGGTTTTTTGGGGTGAAAGAAGTTTAGGTGAGTTATTTAACGTTTACTTACGCACTTTGGATTAGTTTGAAGTCTAATTCATGTTAATCGTATAAAATTCCATCAATAAACTTTGATACAGAGTTTTAGTAATTCAAAACCGTGGTGCTGACAACCTTGCTTGTATCTTGCTTATAACTGTCTTGAGTCCAAAGCGTACGCTGTAATGCGTGTAGGGAGATTATTATGAGTTGCAACACTGTGCTACAACCAGAGCTAATTTAGTTTTGATCATGCTGAACTTTTTGAATAGTTGGTGCCTGAGCTCTGCCTTCTTTGCTTTCCTTCCTATTTTGGCCAAAAACGGGGAGCTTGAAGGACGTTTCCTGTGGGGAGAATCAACATCAGTCTTTCTCTTAGGAGACTTACAACCATCAGGCTACCTCCAGTGTTTAAACCGTGTGGTTGCTGAAATAAATTTGGAGTGTGTTGGACCAGACAGTACGCTGTGCCAGGATCCAAGATGCTGATACCCTAGGTGCTGAGAGAAGGAGCTGTCATGTGAGCACGCTCTCCCTCGTGTTGCAGAATCTGACAGGGCCTGAAATACTACCTTTTGTTTTGTTTTGGCTTTTGTAGTTAGCCCTTTGGTGCCTTGCAGCTTGGTTTGGAGTAGGAGGGAGCGGGGAGAGTCTTTTCGGGTTCAGTTCTTTGACATAATTGCATTTATTGCCCTGAACTCAATTTTATTTTCTGCACTGCATGCTCGTGAAATCTGCAACTGCTAGAGTGAGCTGATACCATTGGGCTGCGACATGCAGTGTCTGTGAGGTTTATATAGCTTTTATTATTGTGCTGGACTTCCTGCCATTGGAAAAGGAGTAAAGATCAAGGTCCTATGTGTAATCAGGAGTTCTGTTTGTACTTGAGGCAAACGCAGCAAAAGACGTGCACTAGGCTTCTGGCTTTGAACTAGTTTTACCCTTTCTTTGGGCAGGGTAAATATGTACAGACGGAAAAGGTCAGCAGTTTGTGGGAGGTTCAGACTCAGAGATCAGGGGATGCAGCAGTTACGTAAGTGGCATAAGGGGTTTTTTGGTAACGTTTTCTTGGTATCAGGGATACAAAGTTCCAGAAGGAAAGATGATCTGGCTGTACAGTTGAAGGACATGGAAAGGTTCGTCTTGTAGGCTAATTACATGAGGCCACCTTTGCCTAGTAGAAGCAGCTAACTATGTAGTGCATGGAGTAATTCTGTCCAGGAAAAAGCAGGTAAAGTATTTTTTGAGTTGTTGATAGAAAAAAAAATAATCTTGAGGTATGTCTCCATTATGATCTTTTCATGGGAAGCCCCTGGGCAAGCTGCTGCGTGGAGTCATGGACAGGTTAAACCACGATAGTGAGTCAATGAATATATGAGGAAGGACACAGTCATAGACAGCTGGTAGTTTTTTTGCGTCAGTAGCTCTAGCAGATCATTGGGTATGATAGAGCGGACATTCACTTCAAAACCGCTGTAACTATGGTTTGTGTTTTTTCTCAATATTTCAGGTAGCAGATTGTCAAACATGTCCTTGAGAACCATAACAGAGAATGCAATGAAGTGTTTCAGTCAATAGGTGACACCAGAGAATGCAACATAAAGGACACTTTAATAGCAAATGCTTGAGTAGCGGTGTTTACCAAGGAAATAGGAATTCAAACATACCAAAGCATAATCATACCACAGCTGGTCAATCTTTTTCCTATTCTGGACATTGAAGATTCTGCCACAAGAAACCTCACAAAGTGCACAAGTGAAACATTTTTCAGAAAGTTTTTAGCAACACCAGTCTATCTTTACTTGGTTGTCTACAACTCTGGTATTACTAAAGCCAATTAAAGAAAAAGGAAATATGAAGAAAGGAAGTCCATTTGCTAAGAAAGTTAATTAAAATACCTTGTAAAATTACAGACAGGAAACTGGTGGAATTGAATAGCTTCCTCAGACAACTCACATTTTGCGATGGAGTTGTCATCGTTACTACTTCTATAACAGCTGAAAATGGATACGTTTTCTTCTTCCACAACTTCAGATATGTCCGTCCAGTATAAACACCAAAGGATGATGAACTCAGAACCAGCCTACATTTCATCATTAATATCCCACATGAATTTGATGGGCAGGGTCTTAATTTTCTCTTCAAGCTCTTTGTCAAACCTTTCATTCTGTGCCACTGTCATGATGTTTTTCCAGTCTCCAACAGTGCCTGAGGAAAGAGGCAGCAAAGGGAGGTGAGAAGCAAAAAGTGTACCCTTCCAAAGCCCTCTGCAAATGGTGAGTGGTAGTCTTGGGAAGCAATTCGTGGCTTCCTCAGCATCTCCCAGTGGCTGGCCTGCTGAGTGAGACTGTGTACTCTTGTGAGAAGCGGCCTCCAAAGCTAGGTGCTGTGAGCCATCATCCTGACTCCTCATAAAGTTATTTGGCTCATTTGTTCTGGTGTTTTGCTGGTTTCTTTGAGATCAAAGAGGAAATTAAAATCAACACCTCTTATTTTTCTTTCAGTGTACCACTTTCTTTAATCCCTGAAGGTCTCCTACACTGAGCGTTAGGACATCTTAGCAATGCCCAGGAATGCCATGTATGGACTTGGAGCGTAGTTGGTCAAGAAGGTCTATGCTCACACAAGGCGACTCTTACCTTGAAAAGTAAGAAACAGTAAAAAGAAGTGTTATGTTGCCCCTGGCTCGGTACAACCGTTATATCCTTTCCTGTATCTGACAGGCCTGTTACAACCTTAAAATCAGTAAAACACTACCTTTTTATTATCCTTATAAAAATACAGTAAAATCACTGATGCCACAGCAATAAACTGCTTTTATAAATTTAATTTGCCACTAACATGAGCTCCCCCTCTGCAAACGGGGCATTCCAGCTGAGACCGGAAACCCTTGGTCCATCTCACCAGGAAGTGTGGGATTAAATAGTTGTTGCATTGGACCGCTTCCAATTTACCTTTTCGTAGAAAACTGCCCTTGTCTTTCGCTGCGATGTCATCTGGCAGGTTCTCATAATTTGCCCTGGGATCTTTTCTCATGTTCTCAAACGTAGCCTGTTGTACAACACTGTCTAATTCCTCTTCACTCAGCTTCCTGCCTAGGAAGTTGCAGATCTTCAGCACGGCACTTCTGAGATCCTGCAATAATGTTACTTTGAAGAGTCTTGGTCATGCAAAGAACTAAATGCATACGGTAGTGGAATACAGGACAATAAAGGACATACATTTGGGTGCAAAACTGGCCATTTTTGTGTGAGCATAGTTTGCTTGCATCATTTGAATACTGGAGAACAGTGATGCTGTAGCTCACTGCAGCACTGTGCCCTTGGAGATGGGGAATTCTGTGTTCTGCTCCCCACGCTGCAAACCCAGGCTGCATCTTGCATTAGGTGTCCTGGCAAAGTCACCCCTGGAATCACGCCTGTAACCATGAAGGCACTCAACCCACAGGGGTTTTGTCAGTCTTGTTGTCCTAGCAAGGGACTCGACCTGAGCCAGCCCAGGCTCTGAAGCCTGAGGGAACAGTGCAGTGGCTGGGGCGCTCCAGGGCTTGTCTGCAAGGAGAGGGGCAGCCACCTTGGAGAAACGAGAAGTCGCACAAAGGTGTGGGCAGCCACCAAGCAGGAGACTTAGCAATTTCAGAGCTTCTCAAGTGCTTTAAAGCCTGGCTCTTAAGCACCTCTTCCACCTTTAGTGGAACTGTCCTTATGAGCACAACATTCCTGTTGCAGATACTTGTGGAAGTCTTGTTCTGTACTACTTCAGAAAGGGTTTTTTGGACTGGCAGTGAAGATAACTTCTGTCATATTGGAAAGTGTTTTACCTAATAAGTGTCTAGTAATTGATAAGACCTTGAACCAATGAGACAAATGGCTTCCTCCTCTCAGAAGTCTCAATTGACTCCAGGATGGATTAGGCACTTTCCAATGTAAAGTGTAATTATAAAGAGCTTTCTGAAAATACACTCAGTATAGGAAGTTAATATCTTGAATACAGTGATACTAATTGACCTCACCTTTTTCATTTCTTCATAAGTAAGGAAGAGTATATTGAAATCCTCTGCATGACTGTACCAGCCTGCAACATGATCCATCCACGAACTGGCAAGTACTTTGCAAGGGAAATTATCAAAACAAAAAAATAAAGAGAAATACTATTAACAGCTAGCAGTAAAACAATAAAATTATCACTTAGGTCCTTGAAAGGGTTTTTTTAAATGCTATTTTTTGCTAATTTGGGGGATGCATGCTCACAGTCCTTGTGACTATTCTCTGAGCTAACATGGCAAATGCCCTTTTGTTTCTAGTAATCTGAACTGATGCTGGCAGAAGCAAAAAGCTACTTCTCTGTCCTTGTCGTACGGTGTCTGTTCTTATGGGTTCAGCTCCACTAACAAAGTACAGAAAGTTAAGAGATTTTCAGTCATAACAGTTATATTCTGAATCAGCATCCAATTCAGATAAGATCAGCACCTTGCATGTTGTTGGGGAGCAGCAAAGCCATGTCTACACTACTCCCTTTGGACCAGCTTTCATCAGAAAATGTTGTCAAGCTCAGACAGCTTCGGAAGCTTTGGATTCAGGTTACAGCATAGCTGAGGATTCTGGTAATTGATATTTATTGATATAATTAATCTGCATTCAATCTAAGGTCATGGAATAGGAATTGGGCTCCTTAGTAAAACAGATATCCTACCTTTGCCAGCTAAAAATCTCTCCATAAAAATATTAAAATCTGGTACTTCCTCTACTGTGGACATGAATTTGGAAAAGTGGTAGTAAGAAACCATAACATCCTTAGGGTTCCTGGTAACATAAATAACCTGCAAAACAGTAAGAAGACTGGTCTTAGAGATAGTAAAGGACTCCATTACCGTGAGCATCAGTGCATTTTTCCATACAGGTCCCACTAAAAATGTCTGAAAACAGTTTGAAGGTGACAATGACATTAGGTAAATTCCGGATAACATAGTGCTGTCGATTTGTTTATAGGTGGTGATGTTTCTGTAGTTGCAGTCATTCAGTGCCTGCGGCTAACTCTCCCTCTCTTCACAAGATCAGTGTTACAGGCTTCAGTGATACTGTTCACTTGTGCAAGGCAGTCAGGTTGCAATAACAATAACATAGAACATTGTTAGGTTGATTCAGCTTCACATTTCTGTGTACAATCATGATGAAATTAAGAAGAATTTCTTGTAAATCCCAGCTTTGATAATGTTAATGGCATCAGGACTCTGTGACCTCAACTCCTGGCCTGCAGTGCTGGTCTAGAGGGAGCCCTGGCATCTTAAAAGAAGGAGCTGTTAAGGGCAGGGGTTATTTTGGCTCCTGCTGACTCCTGACCACAGGAGAGCTGCTGCCTCAGGCACAGACCATGCACCACCAGTGAAATGGTCAGCCCTCTGCCTTTCAGCTGGCAGCATGTGCCAGCTTCTACTAAGTTTCTGCTCCCTAACGCTTGGTGTCTAATTAGGGTGAGAAGATAGAGCCTGCCATGTTGCCCTTACAAGGTTACAAATGTTTGCAGGGAGGGACAGCAGAATCACGCTCTTGGACTGCCTTTCTAACTGGGTAAAATGACTGCTTTTGATTCCTGCTTAATTGAAAATTAATCTGATTAACAAAACCAAACCCATTATTTCCAAGGTATATAAAACAAGGATTCCTAAATGGATTGTGGAAAAACACAGTAAACGCCTAGCTCAAAAGCTCTGACCTGCAGTCAGAGAAATCACAGAAAAAGTTGTTCTATGGTTTGGTACAAAATATGAACAACCTGGGTGACATGTTCAAGCAGAGGTGGAAAAGGTCCTTGTTTTCTGACATGCATGCTCAGTGTGATTGGGCAGTTTTCCCATTCTTTGTTGGGCATCATTTGGATTTCAAATCTTCTGCATATGAGCTTTCTCTTCCAACCCTCACTGGTACTGTGAATAAAATGGTGAGCACCTTGCAGTTTCCCATTACACCTGTATCAGTGAAGGAGGTAACAGCAGCACTGCGGGCAGAGCTCTGCCACAGCTCTCCGCTTGCTCAGCCATGGGAAGCCCTACATCAGAAACAAGGATGGAAGGGGCAGAAGTCATTGGAACCACTATAAGAAAGACCAGCAAGAGTACGTGATCCTTTGCCAGGGAGCAAAGGAACAAATCAATCTAAGGCAGCTAAGGCAATTCCCGGTGTGCTGTTAGAAGTGTACATCCCGTACACATCTTCAGACTTGCAGGTCCGTATGTCCATGTTCTGTCAGTGACCCTTACTGCAGTAGCCTGGTTACACCTGTCTCTAAGGAGTCATTTCCCATGAGAGACAGGCCCTGGGCTACGGCACAGTTCATGATGGAGAGTCCTATTCAGAAACTCGCAGCACGGGGGAGCAAGAAAAGGCAGTCATAAGGAAAAACTTTTTCACTGTGAGGGTGACAGAGCACTGGAACAGGCTGCCCAGAGAGGTTGTGGAGTCTCCTTCTCTGGAGACATTCAAAACCCACCTGGAAGTGTTCCTGTGTGATCTACTCTAGGTGGTCCTGCTCTGGCAGGGGGGTTGGAGTAGATGATCTTTCGAGGTCCCTTCCAAACCCTAACATTCTGTGATTCTGTGATTCCCTCTCTACTGACTGTAGTGCCATCGTACTCATGATTTCAGTGTGGGAGACTGTTTTTCAGACTTATAACTTTTCTGGAATCAGACATTTTCACAAGGGGAAAATCTGCAAGTTTTTGACCCTGGCAGATCTTCCTGAGATGCATCACCCCTCTCTCCAACGGTGTTGAGGCTGAGAGATTGGGAAAAAAAGAAACAGAAGAAATGAGCTTTAGAAGGTCCCTGACCCCCTGCATACACAAAGCGTGTGATATTTATACTGAGACATGAGGAACTGAGAGAGGAAAAAGGTAGGATTTGCACCAATTCACTGAGGCAAACTGCCATGATTAGTTTTAAGAAAAGTGTAAAAATAACATCACTTACACGTCCTCTTTTATTTCTCAGGTCTCTTGGAACCAAGTAGTAAGGCAGGTGGCTGGCAAAAATACGAGGCAAAGGAAAATTTGCATAATCCTTATCGGTTGATTTGTATTCCAGCCATGGGATTCTTTCCATGTTGTCCACATTTTCTGTTCCATTACGGTGTCCTTCATGAACTATTAAGCTCAAAATGTTCTGAGTCCACACAGTTCCTGAGAAGGAAACATTTTTATTTGAACCTTGCTTGATTATTTTTTTAAATGAAAGATAGTATATTGTCATAAATTGAGGCTCTGCACAGCTATAATGAGTTTCGCTTTGTGAATATAAATACAACTTCACATACTGAAGAAAGCAAACGTTGTCTTGGTGACTGTTGAGTACAGAAGCAGCATATTTTTGTTTTGTCCCTGTGGAAAAGCCATGGCCAGTAACTAAATCTTCAGTTCCTTCACTCAGTAAGCTTAACTTCCACAAAGTATGCCTGTCCTCACCCTCTTGTGGCAACATGAAGTGCTGCATCTCTGTGGCCCATGCAACTAGAAGTACTGAGCGGATCTGGAAAAAACCTTTGGTTCCAGACTCTGCAAAGTGTTGTGAGATGTCTTCAATCAAACAGCTGATAACACCACGTTTGTAAAGCACAAATGAGCCCCACAAAGCCAATGCTTGAGGCCAGAGGGCCTCTAAAGTTCCTTGGGGAAGATCTGACTCCTGGGTCCCAGCTGCTGGCAAAGGATAATCTAAAAGGCAGGAGGTGGCTGACTGCCATGCCAGTATGTGTTCATGTGCCAGCTGGTAATGGTGGGAGAGGAATCCCGAATGATTAGCCCACTTGGGCAATGAGCAGAACTGTTTTAACTCCAGGTCCTCTGTCCTTCTCAGCACTATACTTGCTGTCGTGGGTTAACCCCAGCTAGCAACTAAGCACCATGCAGCCACTCGCTCACTCCCTTCACCCAGTGGGATGGGGAGGAGAGGTGAGAAAAAAAAGTAAAACTTGTGGACTGAGAGAAGAGCAGTTTAATAACTAATAATATTTAAAAGAAAATAATAAATAATAATAGTCATGAAAATTAATATAGTAAAAAGAGAGAGAAATAAACCCTACTAAAAGACAAGTGATGCACAATGCAATTGCTCACCACCCACTGACTGATGCCCAGACCATCCCCAAGCAACAATTCACCCCTCTCAGCCAACTCCCCCCGGTTTATATACAGGGTATGACATCATATGGTATGGAATATCCCTTTGGCTCATTTGGGCCAGCTGTCCTTGCTCTATCCCTGCCCAGTTTCTTGTGCACTCCCAGCCTCCACTGGCAGGGCAGAATGAGAAACTGAAAAGTCCTCGTCTTAGTACAAACATGGCTCAGCAACACCTAAACCATCAGTGTGTGATCAACATTATTGTCATTCTAAATCTAAAATACAGCATTGTACCAGCTACTAGGAAGAAAATGAACTTTATTCCAGCCAAAACCAGGACAGCAGCACTGGTTACTTTTCCCTTTTATACCATAGGCCAGTAAAGATGGACACTTGAGAGAATCCAGATCAATGCAGAAGAACGCTGAATTATTGCTGTAGGTTACCCTGAACAAGCACAGAGAAAGGAAGGCATCTGAAACTGAAGCCTAGTTTTTAAGACCTCGCCTGGGAAGGAAGCTCTTGGTTCTGGAGATTAGACTGTATACATGTTGTAGATTTAAAGTCACTGGCAAGAAAAAGAAATAGCCCTAAGATTCAGAGGAGCAATAGACAGTGATTTCACAGCTGCGTTGACTGTCTTGCTCTGCTTGGCATAATCAACCTGGACAATTTTTCTGCTGTGTTATGAGATTCAACAGAAGGATTGGAGGGTACCTTAGACTGATAACTAGTGAGGAAGAACGAGGATGGTGAGAGAGGATAGAGGAAAAGGTATGAATGAGAAAGAGGTGACATTCTGTGCAGTTTATAACTCAAAATCCTCTTCCAACTATTTCCTGTCCCAGGGTAGCCCATCACTTTGCAACCCGAAACTCCTACTTCCAAAGATGTGCTTATCTCAGTGCTGTAACATCTTTACCCCTTAAATACTGCCTTTTCATCATCCTTCTCTGCTTTACTTGGACATCTCACCCCAGTGCTGCCCGATGATGAGCCAGCGTCGCCTGGGCTCCCTGTCCCCTCACTCTGTTGCCCACGACCCATACACAGGCTTTTCATATCATATCTGACTTCACCACAGCCACACCTGGTGCTCCCTGCCACTCCTGGGCTTCGCTCAAGAATGTCTTTCTGCCTCAGGTTCTTCACTGAATACCAGAGGGAGTAGTGAATTCCAGCAAGATGTTCAGCGACCCTAGGAAAAGGACATGCTAACAAAACACTGGTTATGTTATTTGAAGGCTGCTGAAGAAAACCCAAGGATAACAGCAGAGGTTCCCAAGGGTACAAACAGAAGATAGCAGAGGCCTTGAAGGTACAAGCACAGATTGGTACCAGAGATGTCAAGGCCATAGTCATAAATCACTGCTTAATGCATGATTAAGTCATTAACTACCAATCACTAAAGAAATGCAGTCTTGAAAAATGGGTAGACCAGTAATAGATCATAAAGTGAACCTGTATGGAAACATACAGGTCTAGGCATCTCAAGGCTTTAGATTTCATGTAAAATGACAGTGAAGCAGAGTAGTTGCTCAGTTGCATTTGCTTCAGAAATAGGAATGCAGAATTCATCACACTAGTGTCCTGTATTGCTATGTAGGTAAATAGTACTTCTTTATCTTTGAGTGGAGCCATATATCACTGACTCACACTTGCTCTGATCTCCTGCTTGGTTGTAATTTGGATGCAGCAACCCCAAGCTTACCTTCCATGTGAACCTACAAATCATTCCAGATATTCCACAATCATCTCCAACACTCATGCACCCATCCCTACTAAAACTATGTATGTGTTTTAGTCAGTTGGTTTGTGTGTAGCTTGCTCTGAGTACACCTACAAGACTTGAGTCCAAGAACGAGGTAGACCAATTTGGCTGGACATGAGCAGGAACCTTGTGTCTGGTTGTTGAGGCCATAGTTGTGCAGGGTTTGTATTTAGTGCTACACCACGTAGACTCAGCGATGATTCAGGTCTAAAAGCAAAGCTAACCACCCTAGGTACTTCCGCAATTAGATGGCTGAATAAAGGCAGATTTTCCCCCGCTTTAGAAAGAATTCCATTCTTACCTGATTTTGGGTAAGTAACTAGAAATACGTCACTATCTTTGATTTCAAAATCCTCCAGGGAAGCTACATACTCAGGTGATGTAATTACACTAAAATAAAACCCTTTGTATTTGAATAGATATTCTTTTGATGGTTCCATTGTTAATCTGTTGTCCTTATAGGCAAATTACCTGCAAGAAGAAAATACTAAGTTTTTCTTTGGTTATCATCTCACAGAAACAAACAAACAATTCAAACAAAGAATTCAGTGCTGGCAAATTTTAGCAAAATACACTGAAATTTAGCTTTCAGATTTTCACAAGAATGTTACTCAGGACACATTTCTAATGAAAAAAAAAAAGTGTATAACAATCTGCTTGAGTCATATACAAGTGTATGCTACATGCATGTAAAAACTAATGTAACTAAAGGCAACCTATGAAAAAATAATTTGTCAGGCTTCCTCTAGGATCTGAGTGACTATAGAGTTTTCTTCAGGATGTCAGTAGGTTCTTGAACAGAGCTTAACTACCGAGCTCTCATTCTGAATTTTGTGACTGAAACTGTGTTCAAAATTACAATTTCTGTCTCCTTCTACCTATTCTCTATCTCATTACTAATGTGTCTCCCACAGTAAGTATAATTTCTGTAAACTAGGACAGGTAATCATGAAGGTGTATTATTTTCTGAAACACCCCCACTGGTTTTATGAGATTGTTGTTTTATGTCTCATTAACACCATTGCTGTATATTTGCCAGAAAAAGACATTAATCATCATTGTTGCGGTGACTAGGGAAGAGCAGACACTGGGGGAGATACAGGAAGAGTAAGAGACACTGAAGAGAGAGCTAAGACAGAGCCAAACGGAGTATCTAGGTTTGAGGGTTTCGGTCTGTGCCTCTTCTGCAGTCTTTGAGCTGAACGATACACATCCATGAATTTCAATGAGCTTAACATCCTGGTTTCTCCCTCCCTGCTCTGTACATGATTTATTAGACAATGTACAAGCCTTGACAGAAATGGCAAGCAAGTTCACTTCCAGACCTGGATATCGTAAGCATTGTCTTATATAAAATATATTCGGGGAGACTTTCCTATCTGGAATTTTACCTGGGTTTCTGTCCCCTGCCTTCCCCTTGCATTGCGACCCTTCCCCATGCCCTCTTGGCCTGTTGCGTTTGCCACTGCTTCACAATCTGGCTGTCACCAACAGCGGTTGGGTTATCACCCTTGCCCAGGTTTGTCAAACTAGATGATTGCGGAAGACACAATCCTGCCAAAGTGATCTGAATTCACTACAACAGGCAGTCCTTGGAAATGAGGCCGCCAATCCCACCTGTCCTCATTAGCTTCTCTCCAGTTCGTGTTCTGCCTTCACTTTGCCTTCCAGGTCTGTGAACTGCCCTGGCCGGATGCTTTGGCAGGAGCATTGCCCTTGGACCCATGTGGCCAAGGACCTGCCCTCCCACTCAGGTGCCCACTCGGATCCCCAGGAGAGCACCTGGGGATCGCTGCTGGCATGGCTGCTCGGCAGGGCAGGGGAAGGGGCGCAGCGGCGGCCACTGCCATGACTAGGAACACCCGTCTGCCCACCCTGCCCCAGGCAGACAGGGCCAGGTTACTTCCAGCGGCTGCAGGAGGACACACAGACGGCTGTCAGACTTGGCAATGGCTGTGGCAGACCCTGATCTATGCAACAACTTGGGCGTGCAGTGCTACCAACTTTTAAGACAAACACACGCCTTTGTTTTGTGAGATCTATTAACACCCACACTTGGTATCATCAAACAACAAAAAATCCTTTGCTTTGGGGGATGCACAAGCTCAGGTCTACTGCCAAAGACGCGCGGGCAAAGTAGTGTGGCCATGCCGGTGGTGTGGGCCACGGCCAGGGCAGCAAGAGCAGGGAGGGGAACCACCGCTGTGTGCTGTGAGGGGCTGCCTGCCTCACCTCATGGCAACAGGCACCACCTGCTCTGAAGCCTTCTTGGTACTTCAGCCTCGAGGTGAAGCCTGCGCTTCACTGACCGAAACAACCCCCAAAGAATCAGAGCTCTAAATGGAGAAAAACCCACATGTAGAAACCAAGGAGTTGGTACACTTTTAAATTGACATTGTGATAACAAAGCTGGAGAAATCTTTAGAATGCAAAGGTATGGAGAATGAGTGAAAAAATGCTACTGATACGGGAGAAAGGGCAAGGAATTTGTGGGAAACAGAAAGGGGACACATTATACAGAAACCTTCTTGATCTTGTTCTGTCAAAACCAAGAGTTTTTATATCACTTCAGGACAACCGTTATTGCACTGCTTGTTTCTTACAGATATATGAATATACCGTGAAAAAATATACAATGGAAAAAAAGCCTTGCCCCATTTCCTGGAAAGCCTATTCATGTTCTAGTGTATATGATGGGAGAAAGGCTAAACATTTAGGTGTGCTCGTACCAGCCAGATACACATCTCAGAAACACATCTCAAAAATCTGTCTCCAAATGCAGACACACAGGTGTCTGCCAGTTAATCTCCTAAATCCACGGTAACCACACACTTTTACTCTGATTAGTTAATTATCTCACAGCTACAACTCCAGTTTCTTTGTCGAGTGATACAGAAAAGCCCATGTGAGACTCCAGTTTCCACACCAGCACCGAGGTAACCTTGCTCTGGACAGCCGTCCTCAAGCACAGACCAGCTCTACCCCCTAGTTCTCTGCATCTCTTTCTCACAGTACATGCCAAAATCGTCTAAAAGGAGGGTTACGTAACTACTCTTTGAAGAGTAGAGATCTACTCTTTTAATAATTTCAGGCATACTTACCTCCTCTGCTCTCCGTTCAGTGCCCACGGAAATGTGTGCTACTACTTCCCAGCTCGATGAATGTGAGTAATTCTAGAGACACGTGAGCTCTTGTGTTTCCTTAAGATGTGAACCCATGAACGCTGTGCTGGTTGGCTTGCTTTCAATATCTGTTTATCTTTAACTCAGACAGAGATTAGAGAACTAATATACCTCGCAAAAAAAAAAGTGAAAGCAGTCCAGAAAGATTTTTTAAATTATTTAAAAGCTCATTTTTATTTCTGTTCCTCTTTTTTTTATCAACAGCATTATTGAGGACAATTGGAGAGGAGCAGAAGTGAATAAAATCTTTTGCTTTTTGCTAGATTTTTGGGTTTTTTCTCAGCTTGCACTGAACTTTTGCCCAAATTGGTTTTTATCTCCAAGCTAAGAGGGACAGCAGTTCCAAAGAATAGCCTGAATCCACTACTCCACTAAAGTGGTTAATCAGACCGGTTCAACCTGGTCTCAGCCATGAGGCTGGAATGAGCTACTTGGGTTAATCACGTGTACGTGTTCATGTTAAGTTTTTCTGTGAGGTATTCTATAACTGAAATACAATCACGCCCGAGACATTTCTCACTGAAACCTGCACTCCAGCAACGTCACAAAGAACATTTTGTTCCCCGGTTCTGTGTTGTGTTTTGTGTAAGATTACTTCTTAACCCGGATCAATTCCCCAGGTTGTCCCTGAACTTGCATAACCGATCAGTCAGGTTGGTCAGCAGGTGAATGAGCCAGAAAGAGGAGAAGGGCTGAGATTTTTTCACCACAGAAGAAACCCTTACGGTAAAAGATTAGGTGTGTTCTGCTTTGCTTTCTGCTCCAACCAGGCAAACTCTTACGGTAAAAGATTAGGCGTGTTCTGCTTTGCTTTCTGCTCCAACAGGCATGTCTCCAGTATTTTGTCATTGCAGTTTCTATTCTAAGTGTTTAATAATAATGAAAGACAATGTTTATTGATCCCAAAACTAGACAGAGAAGTGTTCCACCAGATGTTCCAGCCCCTGGCACATTGCTCTGAAGAATCCAAAGAGTAACAGCTAGGATCCCACATCAGCTTTGTGAACAAGCTGGAGAGCCGACAAGGTGTGAGTTAGGGCAAGATGTGATATTTTCCAGTGAAAAAATCCAGCATGTAAATGCATTTGGCCTTTGGGCAGGTAGTGAGTGGGGAAAGCATATGAATCCTAAGGAAACTGTAAAACATCATCATCCTGAAGTTAGGGTTTGTCCCTGCTTGTCAGTAACACAGAACTACAGTCTATCTGGAGCTAACTGAATGTAGGTTTCACGTATACTATCTTTTTCAGGATAAATAGTCCATTGCAATATTAATAATTAACCTTGGGATCCAAGTACCTAACATATACTTATATTGTAGGTGTGGTTGTACGAAGTTCACTGGAAGACTGGGAAAGGAAATGTATTGTTTATCATATGGTTTAAACAAAACCAATGTTCTCTGTGCTATTAATATCTTATGTCCTTCTCTGGTTGTTTCCTCTGGTACTTTGCACCAATACATTTCTGTGCAAACTAATTATAGTTCTTCCACAAGCCTCTACAGTGACAGCAAACTGGTGTAGCTCTCAAGTTCTCTGTACAGACAATGGACAGGTCTCTTGCCTACCTATACTGTAAAATTAAAACGTAGAGTAAATGCCTAAACTAGGCACATGGAATCCTACAATAAGCTTCATAGAAGTTACTGCAAAATACATTCATCACGTCATAGCAAAAAAAAAGCAAAATAGATTAGACCACTGCAACACTCGTTTTGGGAATCTGCATAGGAATGGATTGTTGCCCACCAACTGAGGGGGGGGAGGGGGGGCGGGGAAGGTTTGTAAGGCATTCCTTTATTTTAGACATGCCTCGGGTACTGTTGCATACCAATAACGTTTAGTATTGACTCTGGTTGCACAAACTCAATGCCAAAGATACATGATGCCCGAGTTATTAGAGAACTTCTCAAAAGTTACCTGAGGGCCACAGTCAGTGTGGAAGGCTGAATGCAGACATTTCTCATGGATACTGTCCGCTCGCTCCTACAGGATTTCTGTCACTGGCATACTCTGTCTCCCTCTTTCTTTCACTCCTGTAATTCACAACTGAACGGGTTTTACACGTGTGTCTTGTATCCGAGTTCAGCAAAGCAGCAGGGGGATTTTAGGTTGCCGCAACAATTCTAAAACACCATGAAATGGATTTGTCTTTGGAAGATGGAGTGTTTGGCCAGCTTTGTTTGTGTATCCCCACTAACATACCAGGATTCCAGCAAAGATGCTTAAACAAGTGCTGTTAATTTGAAGCTACATTTTTAATTTCTTTGAGAGACAGTTTTCTCTCTGATAGCCATTTGTTTATGTTGTCCCCAGAGTTTTCTAGCTAGAAAGAGAGAAGAATTTGCTGTGTTTTACACTGCAGAAAAATTAACAGGGTGAAACTGAAGCCTGAGAAGTTTTGGATGGAGGCAGTGTTAAAGCCAAACCACCCCAAATGTGTATGCTGCACAGTGGGAATTACATGCTTTCACATGATGTGAGTAGTACGTGAGAAGGAGAAGTTGCCATAGCAAAGTGTATAGGCAGTCACAAGGAGGATCGGGCTAATTTTCCTCAGCAAAGGATATGGAATGGTCAATCAAATAGGTTTACCATTTGGTGAAAGAAATTCTGAATTTTCGCACATTTTAACTTGCATTTATGTGTTACTTTTCATCTGGTAAAGCAAAGTAGCTAACATAAATGTCAGTGACTTGGCTGTGGGCTAGCTGCCAGCACTTGCTCCATGACTCGTGCGCTCCAGAGGGTATGTCAGTAAATATTCATTTCCTTGCTGCGTTCAAATGGATAAAAAACCCTAGAAAACAAGCTAGTCCAGCTAAAGAGAATGTGCTTGATCACCCTAATATATTTCAGTCTCTAGATACAAAGTCATTTCACAAAGTTAAGCTCATAGGGAAGGGAATGGATCTTGAGTAACACTTTTGTAAGGGACGTGTGAGAACCAGGACAGGAGGTAGTCTAGAAAAGATAATTTTTGTCATATTTTTTGCTAGACGCTGATCCAGTACATTACTAGTCAATGAGGGTCAGAGTTCTCAAAATATACAAAATATAGAATAATATCAGCTATTTAAGAAAAGCAGGCTAACAGTCTGAGCACAGGATTCCTCTGTTCTAGTTTCAAAGATAGTATCTTCCTTTTGAGTATGAGGATTTGATTAGTGCTGCATTATAACCCATTTTTCATAGATTCTGCTTTTACTGAGAGATCAAATTCGTAACCAAACTGAAAGATGTATGATTCACAGGATTGTGTTAAATTTTGAAGGGAGAATCTGAGAACATCATGCCCATAAATTCAACCACCAACTGTGAAACAGCTTTTTAAAAACTATAATGACTTTTTTCCATAACATTAAGGTTGCAAAAGACCTCTAAGATCATCAAGTCCAACCGTCAACCCAACACCACCATGCCCACTAAACCATGTCCCAAAGTGGCACATCTACATGCTAGCGCCACGTCTACACATTTTTCAAGAACTGAAAATATTAAAATCCACTAGGGTAAGAGGAAACTGAGAGTGTTAAAAATAAGCATTAAATGTTGTAAAATACGCCTGGCCTAAGAAATGTGACAAAACCAATAATATGACAATGAGATCACCTCTGAATTAGGCCTAAAACTATCTCTTTTAACACAGTCTAGCCACTTACTTTGGCTAGGGCTGAGCATTGAACTCTCCGTTTCACACAACACTGTGGAGCCATCTCCTTGCATTTCCTGCCTTACAGTAAAATATGCTTGTGGTCACAGTTATCCATGTATTTAATTCATATTTGTGTGAAAAAAGAAACCCCACAAGAACTTGAGAAGGCCAGGGATCAAAGAATATTATTTTCTTTTCTCTCAGTTTGAGTAAAGAACTCAAATCCTTCCAATCGCTTTGCACGAGCAGTAGCTGAAAAGCATTACACCATCTACACAGTTTTTCTGTACGCATAGAAAAATTATCAACTAGGTAGCTTGTTACTTCTCTCTTGTCTGTTCCCATTACTTCTGTCTTGTCTGTTCCCCTCTAAAATTTCTTTATCTTCTCCACAAGCCTCCACCTTCTCAAGAACTATTTAAAGTGCTGCTGGCTTATGCAGATGTAATGTTGTTTGCTTAGCCCAGTTACATTTTCTCATATTCAAGATATTTACAAGCACTTGTCTTTTACAACTCTGCTTTTCCCCCTTTGGCCTGATTCAACTTCCAGTATATCAACTTGACATTCATGTTTTCCATTTGAATAAAAACCTTTCTCCTTCAGGCTGTTTGGAAGGACCTCAGGGTTTGCCTTGGGATAATTTTTCGTATCTTGGGTTGTAACCTGTTCCCACCACAGTCTGTTTTTTTTCCCAGAGTTTTTTCTTCAGAGCTGTAGATTTTCAACACAGCATCTCTCAGATCCTGCAAAGGAAGGGGGCTGGAGGAGTATACCATTAAATATCCTGTTACACTCCATTCGAGACCATGTTTATCAAGGCACTTTGACATTTTACCTCTCAGTGCCACCTCGAAGAAGGTGAAGTGCCACAAGCTGTATTTTGGAAAGAGGAACTCTTGACGTCTCCGGATTAGAACCAACTAATGGAGAAATTTTTATTTGCTTAGTCTGTCTACTTTGAGACTATTCTTCTCCAAGTGAGGGCTAATGCTGATTTTGGCTTTAAAATCTTCAATCTTTTTTCCTCAAAATTCTACAGATGTAACACACAAAAACCAGAGCTGTAATCTTGTAGCCACTAGCTGTCCATAGAGGAGTGAAAAATATTACCCCATTGTAAACTGCTGAACTTCTAACAATGATAACAAGACTCTGGATGTTTTTCACTGATAAGTCTTGCAGGCTGTGATCCCACTTAGAACATGATTTATTCTATGTTGTCACGTAGCCAACAGTCCAGTTAAAGTTGCAGGTCATTACCTACATTGCACTGTAAGTTTGATGTGAAAGGTAAATGAGAAAAAAAAGTTGTAGTGAAAACACGGTAAGAAATTATATCCCTGTGAGGAAAATTACTGCCTGAAAACTGCATTCAAAAGAAAATTGCAGAGAGTAGAATTCACTCCACAACCTGCTTCTGTGGAAAGCAAGGGAAGAGATTGGAAAGGTGAGAAAAATCCTTGTTTGTTTGTTTATTATGTCACTATCATGCTATTATTTTTATCAACTATAGCTTAATTATTCTTCTGTTACAGATGATTCCCATCTTTTAATGAATATATTTGCTTGTCAATACTGCCTAGTTCATGGATGGATCACATCATGGATCTGAGGCTGATACAGCCATAGATATGACTTCAAATAGCCTCTTCCTTACCCACAAGGAAATTAAGAAAGGGAAGACAATATCACTGCGTTTAACATGTTGTACCTACTTTGAATTTGCTCACACAACAGCGTACAAGACACTGAAATACATGAAATTCGAGTAAGAGCTATATATCTGATTTGCATAAAGTCTCGGGGGTTTTTTCAAAGTTTTTTTAAAAAAAAAACAAACCCAAAGATGAGTAACAGTACCAAATTAAGAACTGGATAGTGACATTTGCAGGAAAATTTTCTATGGGATTTAGATATGGACTCCTCCTTGCACTCTAACACTTCCACAAGAAGAAGGAGGATGTGAGATCATCCCTCACCACATCTGTGACTGTCACAGTTTGAGGCCGAGGCGGCCACTAACAAATGACAGACGCTCTCTATTAACCCTTCTCCCTTCCTGAAAGGGAAACGGAGAGAGAACAAGGGAGAGAGAGACTTTGCGGTTTGGAAAAGGAAACTGAAACAGCTTTAGTGAAACAATAACAATAAAAGAAAAGAATAAGGAAATAATGAAATATATACAATATGTACAAATAGATACAAAACCAGTACCGAACCCAACTCCCCCCAACCTGATGACAATACGTCACCACCGACACTGCAGAGCTGGCACTGGGGCAGTCCCAGGCTGGACTTGGCAGCAGATGGAACCAGATGCAGGAGCTGGACTCAGGCACTGGATTCAGGGATGCACGGGTCAGGATCGATGACACAGGAACAGACAGAGTCCTCCTCAGATGTCGGCCATCGAAGAAGAGAGATTGACCCTCGTGATCCCTCAGTTTTATATTGAATATGACGTCTATGGGATGGAACACTCTGTTGGTCAGGTTTGGGTCACCTGTCCGGTTCGCTCCTCCCTGCAGGTGCGACCTTTTTCGTGCTTGCGACCCTTTTCACTCCCGGCACCCCAACACGGAGTACAAGACTTAACAGTGACCTTGGTCGCCATAAGAACAAGTATAAGCCAGGGCCTGTAGGCATCCCATTCCTTGGTATGAACTATAAATATCAGGCCTTATCACCGCTGGGAGCAGTCACTGTCTGGAAAAACATGCTACTGTTTCAGAAAGTACAGTTAGTTAGAAGAGACTTAACTGAAAAGTTAAAGCATTAAAACAGAATTAGTTCTAGTTTAGCCCAAACCAGGACAGTGACCTCACAACTCTCCCTTCTTGTTGGTGCAAAACTGTAGGCATGATGCACACAATATGTACATTTACATAGCTGTACGACCTGCAAACGTGAACCCACTGTGATTACAGCATACAGATAAACAAGTAAACCTTCTGGCAAAACCATTTTTTTACCAGACCACATCCAAAAGAACAGTGCCTAGAGCTGAACCTTTTATTTGTCCTTTTTGTTTTTTTTTTTTGTTTGTTTTATTTTTTCTGTTGCAGGCTCTGGAGCTGGAGAAGGGAAGGGGAAGAAGCATGGCTTCAAAAGGTCCTAAATCCACCACTCACATGGAGGAGGAAAAGTTTATGCTGGGAACACGTTAAGGACAAGGACTGATAATGAATTACCTCTAAACAAGTTGCAGAAATAACATTCTCTCCTACCTCTCTGCTCTTTCCTTTCCTGGAGCTAAAAGGTAAAAAAAGTGCAAGTGATGATCCACACTATTTAAAATAAACTCCTGCCATAGATTCTTAGCCCTCATTTCCATGCCTTCTCTTGTCTACATTTAGGCTGTACCCAGGGCTAAACTATAACAGTCGCTCTATCATCCAACAACCCCTTGCCAGCCAGGGAGGAAAATCAGAAAAAAAGGAGAGCAGACCCACAGGCAGAAGTGAAACAAATTTAATGAAACACCACCAATACCAACAGAGAGATGCAGCTATACTCAGCCAAATAAATATCCAGTCATCACAACTGACCAGAGAGCAGTCCTTGGGAAAAACCAGAAGAGGAGCAGGATGAACCTCAGCAGGAACCCCATAGGAGTTCTCTCTCTTCAGCAAACCTTCCCCCTTTACAATGGCCACGACATTATGGTACAGGCTATACCTGTAGCTAACTCAGGTCAGCTGCCCTGGCTGGCTTGAAACTGCTAATGGCCTGCCTGGCATGGCTGGCCTAGGATTCTGTGCCAGCCAAACCAGCGCACTCTTCAGAAAATATTAAACTCGAAATATTCTGAGCCCACATAGTCTCTTGAAACAAAATAAAGGCCCCTGAAGGCTATTTTAAAATCACATTATTTATTTAGGTGCAATAGTACCTCATAAACACATCTCTTAACAGCTACCTTTGGTTTCAGATTATCTAAGTCAAAGTACACGTTTAAAGGTAAAAAAGTGATAAACTCTTGGAATTCATCTGTGCAGCTGGAAAGCATTATATTTTGGTAAACTGTGATAGCGCTACGTATCAGCCACGGCCTCACCTATCATCTGACAAGCATTAAATTGCCAGCCTCCACAACAGGGCAAGAGTGACAAAGAAATTGCCAGCCTCCACAACAGGGCAAGAGTGACAAAGAACTGAATTTTCTCCCTGGTTCCTCTGTGTGCAAAGGTATCTATGTACGTAGCACATGGAATGGGTGATCGATACATACAATACCTTCTGTTTTAAAGCATTTGAAAATGCTGTTTGATTTAAAGGCGCCTAAAAATACTGTGGACTGCATGAACCAGCTGGTGTGATTATATGGTCAGAGCCCAGTGCAGCTCTTGAGACAGCCAAGGCAGATGAAGGATTGTCTCTAGAAGACACTACTCTTACTTTATGTTCCTCCCAGTGCTGACCCAAAGGTTGAGCCCTTGTAAAAGACTGAAAAATATGCTAGTTCTTTAGGCATAAGTTGAATGCAAGACTCAACAGAGGACACAATTTTTCCATAAATCCTCTGACTCCTTCCTTGCAGAAACTGATGTGCTGGTAAGAGAACACGTGAAAACAGAACAACACTATTTATAAAATCCTCCCAGAGGAAGAGAGAAAATAAAACAATCTTTGCTTTTCTTGGAAAGCTCAGCTCCCCTTTGTTGTGGCCTTGTGAGAGGAGTCCATATGCTTTGGGATGGCAGCTGCTGTTAACAACCCTCCCTGCCTCTCTCTCACCTCCTGGGAAGATGCCATCACATGCCAGAGGCCGGGCTCTTGCAACAAGTTGCTTTATAGCACTGGGATGACTCTGGAGGGCAGAGGCACAGGCACTATGAGCCTTTGCTAGCAAGACACAGTGTATATAAGTAGAGCAAATCATGACAAGCTGGGAGCAGCTTGACCCCCCTCACAGGTGCTGTCCTCCATGGTGGGAGAGATGGGACCTCGATGAACAGTCCTTCCTTCCATGAAGGGGCTGCTGCAGTGTGTCATTCAATCTACACAGTAACTCATTCTACCATCTACAGACACGTATTAGGCCTTATCAGAACAGTTACATTTGGCAAGACAATGAAATTAATGCTAGTTTCAGGTCACTTTGTCCCAGTTCCACCTCAAAGTGCTCCTATCAGCAGCGGTCTCATTTCAACAAGCTAGTAATATACTTAGAGGTCCTACGTATCAGCCAAAGATTCACCACAGCTGCAGTTATGAGCAAAACAAAAGTTGGAAAGTGTATACTGAACACAGGTAAGCGATGAAGTCATCTGTGCTTCTGGCTATGCTATTGCATAGGATTACATTGGCCTAAGCAAGCTGATGGGAAGGCCTCTGGCAGCGTTATGGCTGGTTCTGCTTTTAGCTGTGAAATGAACGTGGCAGGGACTAACAATACTTTTTCAGTGCCTCAGGGGGACCAGAGGGATTACCCTCTGTCAAGGGTATATGCTTCTTCAGGAGTGCCATGGGGGAAGGCAGATACAGTTTCTTCACCTAAGCAGTTAACCAATATTCAGAGTCTTGCAAATATAGCCAAAGAGGATCCCATTGTTTCTCCGAGGCAACTATTTGCAAAGAAGATAAATTCAGCTTCTGTGAATCCGGTAGAGACAACATCCCCGAGCAGTTAGTACAGTTAGAATTGAGCCCAAACACATTCACTCTGTCTCTCAGGGCAAACTCAGACTAAGTCCTGGGTCTCATTACGGTTATTTTAATGTTTTATTACCCCACTGCTTTCCTTCCAGTGGTGCCCAGCTAACATTTGAAAGTCACCCCACCACCCTGCCCCAGCTGCAATTCCCCAAAAAGGCTATTGTTTGTTACACCATTATTACCTTGGTTGGTCAGACTTTTACATGGCATTTCTAGGGTCAAGCTGAAACAACTGAGACAACAAGAACTTGACCTTAGTAAATCTGTGATTAGCCTTGTGTTGCTGAGGCAGTCCCAGCATGATTGTTCAAACAAACCCACAACAAACCAAACCAAACCCAAAAAAATTTATTGGGATCTTGGCATAAGGTCACGCTTACACAAGGAATCAAATACCTCAAATGGCTGGTTGCTGTCCAGGTGGTGCCAGTAACCACCATCACAAGAGCCCTACAGAAGATCCATCTTCAGCTGGATCAAGCGAGACTCCCACTCTTCTGCTCACTTATCATCTAGCTGCCCTATGGTGATTACATCAGAATCAACCAGCATGTACAAGCCAGTACTAAGAGATACTACAAATTCGGCATATTACAGCATTTCACTGAAACACCGGCGTAGTCCCAACTAATTCCTGCTCCTTAGGCTTACACATCTGGTCACAGGTCACACTGGTAAAGAACACGCTGGGTCTGGAATTAGCAGAGCCTTAGACAGGAACAGACTCAAGCCCAGTGACAGGGGAGGGAACAGTGCAGAGGAGACTGAAGTGTACCTGTGGGAGGTTAAACGATTGCATGGCTGCAAAACTTCACACGGTGCAAGAACATGTGCGACAGGCTAGGGCTAATGCGGGAGCTGGTGGTCCCCCAGTTCCCAGAAACTCTGTCCCTCCAGCATCCTAAATATTTAACTCTTTCACAAGTTATAGGCCACTTCTACATACCTACTGAAACCAATACATTTGCATAATTAAAATTTGTTACTTTCAGGCATGTTTCAGAAAAATTACTGATTTATGGGTTGTAATATCGTTACATGTTCACATGTTTCGCTACTTCAGAAAAGTATTAGTTCTTATTGCCAGAGCACATTAAACATGAAACAGGTTAACGGCAAGACTCCTACACCTACATCTCCATGTCAACATGTAAGGCAGTCTGAATGAAAGCAAAGTATCTAAACTCTACTTACAGTAAAGGGATGCTATGACGTGATCCAGTTGCTTAAGCAAAGGCATCTAGTGCTATTTGCAACAACCTGGACTATCCCTCCCAGCCTCCAGCTGCCCTGCTGGAGGGGCACGACTCTACAACAGTCAGTCAGAGCAGCATGTCTGAGACACAGCAGAGTGCCTCGAACACCCAAGGTACTTGTTTCAGCAGATAACTCGTCTCCTCAACGGCACTAGTCCTGCACAACAGCCACTAGTCAACAGTCAGTTCAAATGTCCTTTTGAGATGCCTCCAAGACCTAGGGGATATACATTATAACACATACACCAAACCAGAAATTAAAAAAAAGATGAAATAAAGATGAAATAAATACTTAAAAAAAAAAATTTATTTATTCATGATACAAAAGAAATTTTCTTCCTATACCCCAATGGATTGTCTCGTGCAGCCCCTAAAGCACACACACCCCACTTTGGACACCACTGTCTCAGACCTCACAGCCAAAGCTAATACTGATCCACCTCGTAAGCACATGTGTTCATGTTTACAAGTGACACATCTAGAGAAGCCAGCAAACTGAACAGAAGTTCAGCAGTAAACTAATCCTTGGTGGAACAGACTGTATTGTGAAATCACTGAACTGTCTCTGTACTTTACAAGT
Source organism: Leptosomus discolor (assembly GCF_034619465.1). Lineage (NCBI taxonomy): Eukaryota > Metazoa > Chordata > Aves > Leptosomiformes > Leptosomidae > Leptosomus > Leptosomus discolor. The sequence continues at coordinate 72,954,060 of NC_141392.1, read as the reverse complement.
AGTTGCAGGAGAACTTGCCGAGGCATAACAGATATTTGGTGATCGTATTTGGTAAGAAACAGAGCGTTAGCCACAGAGGCAGCATAAATACATTTACAGATGTAAACCATGACCGGGCACTCTGATAAAGTAGTTCCATAGTATCTTTATCCACTGCTGATTGACAGTTAACCACCGTGCATAGCTTGCTACAGGATGGTAGGGGTTGCTTCGTAATTTAAGCAACTAAGAAAATACCAAATTTTCTAGTAAGACAAGGACTGTAATACTTCAGAGTTACAGATTCATCAAGAGGGCAGAGTTTTGTTTGGAGATCAAAAGTACAGGTTTACTCCAGTGTTGTGCTTCTCCAGAGCCCCCAAGCCTTTATGGGGACATAATTTAAGTCTAGTAATTGTTGTCAGGGCCACAGTTCAGAAGTTTAATGTTTTGCATCCAGTAAATTCCAGAAAGAGGTAATAAATGCATCCTTTAAGGAATCTTCTCTGATGTTAAGACCTGAGAAGCATGGCAGCGAGCCTAAAAAAAGGTGGGAGAGGGGAAAGACTAGTTTAATGAATGAAAATATCACTCTAAAAGAGCATTTTCCAAATTTGTAGTTTACTAAGTTTAATGAGTATAAGGGGTTATATTTAATCTGAATTAAATGGGAGCTTTCAAGACAAAATTGTAAACACCTGATCTTTTTAAACACAAATCAAATCTTGGAAAAGAGGGAAAAAAACCACCAAACAAAACCCCGCACACATCCCATACAACATTCTTTTTATCATGTCCTGAATTTAAAGCTTTCGCCAGTAGGAGGAAGCGAGGATGGCTGTGTTTCACTGTTATTTCTGGCATTTTCAGGGCCAGAAAACACTTAAGACAATACCTCATTTCAATATACAGATGTTAAATACAGTTGAGCAGGTGACTCAGTCACCAGTTATTTCATAGTTTAAATAAAAACCTTTCCTGAAGCTTGAACATGCTGAACAGTACTGATAGAAGACACCACTGAATTGGAACATGGGTCCTCAGAATCAATTTGTTAGCGTAGGAAAGAGAAAGCTTAAGAAACAAAAATTACATCTGACATTCAGCTGAAAATGGTAAAAAGGTCTTAAAAAAAGTTACAATGCCTGAAGTGTAGCACGTGGACAGGCTTTATAAAAATGCCAACAGCTCAAACAGAGCTGTGTTTTGAATATACAAAGTTCTAAGTACTTTCAGAAAGCAGAATGCACTAGTTCTGGTGTTGAAGTTGAGGAGGTTTTGGATGGTTAGTCCTCGGGATCTGTGCACCTTGTTCTTCAACTACTGAAGGCTGATAAACACCACACAGCTTTACAAAGTTGCAATAAAAACACCTCAACATAATTTTGGACTATGAATGCTTTGTAAGTATCTTATATATAAGCCCACAATAAGTTATTTAGGAGAAAATATTGTAACAAAATGAAAAAAGCGCTTAATTTACATGTGCAAACAGCTGCAAGCTTCATAAAAGATTTCAAATTTGTCAGTTACATCAAGGTGGCATGCATTTACATGCAAAACTTCATTTGGTCTTGATATCCTGTGATTACTCCATTCCAGAGAATAAGAAGAAAAGGAGTGAGGAAAGTGAACGGATGAAAAAAAATTCACCACGCAACCATACACGTATTTGAATACTAAAGGAGATGCAGATTCTCTTAAGACTTCTCAGACAGAAGCTATTTTCTGAAATACTTACAGCTTTCTCTTCCAAGGACAGTACACCATCTACAGCCACTATTTGGTATTGCTTTTCTTTTAAGCTACCCACAAATTTCCGAAGTAGTTTGAGACCAGTACCATCACTGTTTTGTTTTAGCAGTTTCTGCATTTCTTGGGAAGGACATCCCGGGTCAAACAGTAGCAAACATAAGGTTTTATTCTTCTTCTCTTCTATGCCAACAACAGTACGACTATGACCTAATTTCAAAACAGAGTTTCAGTACTTTAAAAAACCCATAAATCCCATTCCTCGTAGCACACTACTTAGTTTCAAGTAATATCTTCCTTGATCTGAAAACGAGTAAGGTAGTTGTAAGTAAAGAACAGATGTCACAAAGTTGAGATCCCAGTCACACCCAGCTCTTCCACTCAAAAATACAAACTCTAATGTTGCTCTCACTAAATAAAAAAAAGTAACAGGAAATAAAGCCATGCCTTCAATTAAATGAAGATGGAATGTAAAATGCTGCTCTGAATTGCAGCACACAAAGAAAGCCACAGAATAGAAAGAAATCAGCATATTGTGATACTGACCTTGATGTTGCAAGTAGATAGGCGGTTTGGAAGTACACACTACCTTTGCACCACCTTCATTATCTGTAGAATAGTAACGCAAAACCCACTCGAATAAACGAGGGTGCGTACCCATAGGGCCAGTTGGTTTGTGAAAGTCAATGATTTGACACCTACAGAATGAAAACAACAATAAAATTTCAAGCAGGTTGTTTGTTAAAATGACTTTTTCACCCCTTGGTCTTTTCCTCCTGCACTAAGAATGTTTTGTAAATGCAGCAATTCCAAGCATCAAGTGGTTGTTACTTTTTTTTTTTTTTTTAAATATAGGAGTAGGGGACACAATTACAAAGCAATGCTGTTCAAAACTGGACAATTTATTCTGTAACAAAGAAATACTTTACTCTGTTCAGTCTAACAAGAGCTTATAAAGCTTGCAAAAATGAAAGTGTCTGGTCTTTTATGTAAGTGATACATATATACCAGAGAATCCAATCAACAGCTAGCTTTCAGAATTATGCAAGTGAATAGCTGAAATACAGATTCTTCTTGAGAAGAAACTTCTAGAGAAATTAAGTTTTTAATCAATGTTTCACTTTATGTATATGTGGCATAATTCTTCACTGAGTCTCAATGATCTAAGTAGTTGTTCAATTTATGTGCCTGCATTAGCAGTTACCCAGCTTTATGCTGCGCTAAATCATATCTGTTTATAGGTTGGTTAAATTTAAAGCCACTAAGGTGGCTTTGTCATCACACTGTTGGCAATTCTGACTTTTAAAGGTATAGCACTTAAAATCAGTACTTAAAAACAACAACAACAAAGGACAGTATTTACTTTATCCTGAGACTGGTTAACAGTGAATAAATTTCACATGCTCCTATCCATGCTTTGGAACCTTGTAATCTGTTGTTGAAGTGAGATGCCCCATGAGGATCAAAGCCTTCTCTCCAGGCACCTTCAATCATGGACTGAATCTTTGGTATACTTGGAATTAGCGTAGTGTCTGAAACAGAAAAGCTTTTGAATTGTGGTTACAGTTACTGAAATAGTCTATTAATTAAAAATATTCAGCTTCTTTTATAGGAGGCAGTTGATGATACAAAGATGTACCAAAAAAACGCCTAAAGCTAAAACTTCAACCACATCATGCCTCGCCAGTATTCACCCCTCCGATTCTTTCCACAGTAAGCTGCAGTGGTGTAACAAGCATTTAATAGGTATCATTGGCCTAGTAAGCCTGGCTGTGTAAATGAAAAGGTAAAACATCAGTCAGTAGGTTGTCAACCAAGGAACGTGAAACAAACAGGCAGCGTTTCGTTTAATACCTCCCAAGCAGTCATCATACAAGGTGTTTTGCAACAGTGAGGAAAGGAGCATTTGGAAATTCCTGTAACCGCAACCCCAGCCTCTGTCACCCAAAGACGAGTGGAAGTGATCTACTCCTGCTGAAAGCCACACATGCCTCACATCTTTGTTTTCGTTCCGGTAATACTTGCACAATGCTTCAATGACTCCTAGAAGAAGACCAAATATAAAGTCTATCTGTAAAACGATCTACAAAGTTTGCCAGAAAAAGATTCTTTCCCCAGCTTGGAACACATACAGATTAAGACAATTTATTTTAAAACTTCTAAGAGATCCTACCTTACATCTAGAACCCAAATCACAAAGCCAGTGGACACTGCACCTATCTCATTTCAATGGTCTTTGATGAATTTATGTACTGTGAAGTTTTCATAATTCAAGCTGTTTTTTTCACTGGTGCTACACAATGAATATTTTAAACTGAATAGCTTGGACTACACTACAAACTGTGATATGAAACAGGAAAAGTAACGTCACCAATAAAGCACTCCTATGCCACTGCCACCTGCAGTACAACATTCCCTTAAAAACATGGAAATACTTGTGCATACCATGTAAACCTTTTATTCCCCACAGATTATTTTTCCTAGAGAAAATAAGACAAGAAAAGGAATGTCACAGAATTTGGTAATTACTGAAGATGTTTTTAAAAAAATCCACTTGCAGGATATTCCAAATCTTGCTTTGTTACACAAAAGAACGTACTCGGGAATGCTGACTGCTCCAATCTGTATATGTAAATTCTCGAAGGCCCTCTCTTGCCATGCTGTTGTGAATACAATCATTCCACAGCCATCACAGATTATTTTACGAATTCCTCTCTGAAGTCTAAATCATTACCAAGCATGAAAACTTTAAATGCGTTACTTCCACTCAATACATTTTACAGAAGAAATTTCATTTTACCTGTCAAGAACCAAGCAGGTATTTTGTAAGCTAGGACCACTAGCAATAAGCCAAAAGACCTTTGAATGGTGGTCTTGGCAAGTAAAGACAAGGAAGGCTTTTGAAAGGGACATAGCAATAGCACTGTATTTTCGTATCAATTATAAAACACTTCAAAGAAGATGTATCAAGTAGACGCTTACTCCTCCCAGTCCTCTCTTGGACTTTGTGATCAGATGAACACTGTGCTGGGACCTGCTTACGCGATACTACAACTAACTGAAACGCAGGATAAAAAGCTACTGTAAATTTTAACAGCTACACTAGGTTAGGAGCCAATGAGTACTAAGCAGTAAACAAGCATACACTCAAGGACAACCAACTTGTAATAAGACATTTGCATCTTTTGACATATATTGTATTTGGGCCCTTAACTAGACAAATTGGTTCCAAGGTTAGATAGGAAAAAAAAAAAAGGTCTTCAAGGTCTTCAGGTTAGAATAAAGACCAGAAACAAACGAAGCTTTCATTTCCTTATTAGTTTGGGACTAAAATGGTACAGATTCATCTAGAAAATAATGACTAGAATCAGGATGCCACAAATATTAAACATCCAACGATACACTTTGTTAAAGACAGGTTTGGTCAACCTAGGTCTAAAAAGTACAGTCTTAGTTGTATGTCATTTCAGCATTTTTACCTGAGGTCTTTGTTTTCCCATCATCTATACCAAAAGCCAAACATTCCATCATGTCAGCTTTTCTCTTGTGATATTCAAAAGGCAGCATCCTTCCTCTATCAACTTCCCTTTCCATATTCTTTAGGAACTGCTGCTTGTAGCCTCCAGAATTATCCAAGCCATACTGTCTCTGTTAGGGATGGAATGAGCATGATTGAAATCACATTTTTTTAGAACTCACATTTCGAGAAGTGGCATGTACAATCAGCAACTTAGGAAAATAGTGAACAGAGAGGAAGTTTTACGGTATTTTAGAGCTGAAGGCCAAGCTTCACTCCTCAGTAGGAATGTGGCACTAGGAAAGCCACACCTGGAAGAACAGGCACATCCCTCTGCTCCCTCTTGGGCAGACAGCTATTGGCACAGAGGCAGTCAATGGCCAGGAGGCAGTGAGAGTGGGAAATGAGCTGTCAGGGGTGTCAGCAGGGAGGGAGAGGGAAGCAAAACCCAGCCAGGGAGCAGTCACTGGAGCAGGTGATAGTATCCAGGAAGAGGACAGCCAGGATGCTCAGGGCCTCAGGCACTCTGCCAGGGGATATGCTCCAGGCTGCATGGCAGAGCACTAGAGCTGGGTGCAGCACAGCAGGAGGCAGCGCCAGGCCCCAGGTGACAGCAGTATGTCACACACAGGGAGCACCTGGCCCCAGCCTGAGCCAGCACCACTCAAAGCAGTAAAGCCAAGCAGCCCAAGGCAGGTGTGCCCAGCACCCACGCCAGGACGGGGGTTGCTGAGAGCCTGCGTTTGCCTGCAACCCACTCCTGCACCATCACCTCAGCACAGCCTGTCTGACTGCACAGGTCTGACCTGGTGTGGCCGTTCCAGGTCATTGTGGTTCCAAGATACTCTTGTGCTTCTAATGGCACAACTGTTCTAAATTTTACCATTTAGAAATATTACCGTACCTGCAACTTCTTAAATTCTTCCCTCTCTCGCTTCTTCTCTTCTGATCTCTGCCGTTCATCTTCTTCAGTTTGGAGCTGTTGAGCCAGTTCTAGATCTCCTACATTTCCACCTACCCAGAATAACGTTCCAAAGAGAGAGGACTTGATCAGGAGGTTAACAGTGCTTTGATGGATCATTTATTTAATTTGTAAAGACTCTTTTCTAAGCAGACATATATAAACACAACTGGGCACTAATTTTAGGAGATGCATCTGACATTATTTTGAGCTATTGGCAATGAACACTAAACAGGACTGACTGCATTCAGTTTACCAAGACTCAGACTCCTGACTTGGACAAAGTTTATGCAGTTACAGGAGCAATTACGTGGCAAATAACGCATGTACCTCTACTACTACGAAAACAGCTTTTGTTTACCATGTTTCACTTCATTGTTAGCGAGAAGTCCCAGTTTCTTGAATACCACACACTTACGAGCTTCTAGGATCCCTGCCAGCAGTCTCATAACAAAGTGACAAAAACAAATTCAGGATCACAGAACTGGATAGGGAATCTCCAGGATTTTATTAGCCATGCTAATAAATAAAATTAATTTTGATAGCTTTACTTTATTGCTATGACTAATGAATCAGCACAAGCACTTGCAGAAAAGAATTGAGAAAAAACCTGAAAGTTTTCATAAGCTATAGATTTTCAGCTTATCACACTGGAATGGGCCACTCCAAACTCCATGTCTGCAAGCCTCCTATAGAGCTAGAAAAAAAGTACATAATACGGCTGTCTTTAACATTTTTCACTCCAAGTTTTAGTTTTGGCCAATATACAGTGTATTTACTGAACAAGCATACATAGATAAATACTTCTTTTAGCATGTGTAATTAAGTAGAGCACTTGCACAAGTGACAGGACTTGCTGTTAACTATGTTAACTTCATTATGTCCAGTTCTCTTTTTAAATAAGCAAGTATTTAAATTTTGTTTGAGATTCTATACTGCAACATGCAAATACTCGTAAATGCTTTCAAGTATTACCCTGCCTGTATCCTTTCACATACCTTCCGAAAACCTATGTTCCTCTAAGTGTAAATCCACATGTTCTTCAAGAATCTGAATGCTTGTACAGGTGAGGCTGCACATTGGACATTCATACAGTTGTTCACCATTTCCTACGTCTGAAAAAGAAATGCAGTTTCTTCGTCAATACAATTCCTGGGGTTTGTGAGAATCACCCTCCCAATCAATATATGGTCTAAGATAAACACACAGGAATGAATTTTGTGTTGCCATTGAAACTCTGCAGTGAAAGGCAGCAAATTCTAAAGAGTTGGTACTCTCTTAACCATTGAAGAATTAGTATCTAAATAGCTGACAATTTTAAGCCCTGTTCTCCTTTCTGTTAATCAACTTTTGCCCCATTTAACTTACAGATCACAATTTGCTACAATATTTGTATTAAGAAATGTAGTCTGAAATAACAAACCATTAATGAAAAGACCTGTCCTGCTAATCAGAAAACACTTGCTTACAAAACTTGAATATTCATGTGATAACACAGCAGTTGGTAGGCAGAAAGAATAAAGTAAAACATGCTGTCATTCTTACTTTTTTGGTCTTCCTGCATCTCCTCAAATAAACATTCTTTCTGCAGTTTTAGGATTATTATTGAAGAGTACCACATAGAATAGGTAAGGTTCAAAAGGACTTCTGGAGATCATCCAAGTCCCCCAAAGTAGGGTCAAATTAATCAGGTTAAATTACACAGGACCTTTTCCAGTCAGTTTTCGAATAACTCCAAGGATGGACACTCCACAAGCTCCCCAGACAACTTATTCCAGTGTTGGACCACTCCCACAGAAAAAAAAAAAGTGTTCCTGTGTTTAAATGGCATTTCCTGTATTTCAAATTGTGCTGGCTGCCTGTTGTCCTGTCACTGGGCACCACAGAGAAGAGCCTGACTCCAACTTTACTGCCCTCCTTTTGTGTCCCTAGATTTTACTTACACCTTCCTAGGTTCACAAAACACAGGAATTCATACGCTATATTGCTGCTTCTGGAAAGCATTTTCCCAAGCTAAAACTTCTGACTACTTGGAGGGAAACCTGATGGTGTAATAATCTAAATTCACCAGCAACATTTCACATAACACTGCAAACATATGGCTTCCTGAAACACATTATGTACATAAAAACCCAAAACACCCTTAACACAACTATTTTTAAAATAGAAATTGGCATGCAGGCAAGTTATTTATTCAAGTTCTGCATTATTTGCACCCATAGAAGATATTATTAAATGCTAAAATCTGTTTTGTTGTTCTGGGTTTTTTTGTTTGTTTGTTTGTTTTAAGAAAAATGTGTTTTTAATAAGACCATGCAATGTGGTTGACTATACTGCCACATTCTGTATCCTCATCATGATTTGTTTTTCTTGTCAGTATGCATGGCTTGTTACATCAAGAATGCTGCTCTTCTAAGTGAATTACCTACAAGCCGAGATGCCATTACTAAGTTTCTGAAATAGCTACCAGCAACTTCAAACAGTTAGAATAAAATTCTGACCATGCTTAAAATAAAATACAGTATTCAAATAAATAACTACTTTCCTTACTCCAGCTTTAACACCTAAAATATCCTTGGGGTCTCCAAATCAACATTTAGTACTTCAGGATACTTCAGTGCTGGATCATTCCTCAGTCCCTACTCCGAACTGAAAGCTACCTTTCCCCAATGCGTACTGCAACTACTCTATGGGAACCTGTAGAGCACTGACAAGACTTCAAGAGGCAAACCTCAAACCTTTGCAATCAAACATGTCAAATACGTAAAAATCACATAGCAGCTTTATGGCTTGCCTTCATTAATATGGAGAGTGTATTTTGGACATTCAAAACATTGCAGGCCTGTCTGCATCAGTGGTTTTAGTTCTGCTCTGAAGCAGTTTTTTCAAGTGACACCCCTATCGTCTTCACTCACTGTCGCTTCCTAAGGGACCTCTCTCTACCGTCTTCAGTCACTACCCCTTGTTTGTACCCACAAGCGCTCCCGGAGCGCTCTAGTTGCACACGTATATGTGTTTAGCCTGTACCCAGGCCTAAACCATAACAGTCACTCCATCACCTTACAACTCCTCACAGCCAGGGAAAGGAATCAGGGAAAAAGGAGAGCAGACCCATGGGTGGAAGTTAGAATAGATTTTAATGAGGTAACACCAATGCCACAGAGATATACAGTTATACTCAGCCAAACAAATAATAGCCAGTCCTCAGGAGCAGGGAGAAGCCAGAGAAGCAGGAGGAACCCCAGCAGCAACCTCACAGGAGCTCACCTCAGCAAACCTTCCCCCTTTATAATGACCACGACATCATGGTACGGGCTACACCTGTAGCTAACTCAGGTCAGCTGCCCTGGCTGGCTTGAAGCTGCTAACGGCCTGCCCGGCATGGCTGGGCTGTGATGCTGTCCCAGCCAAACCAGGACAACCTGCCAGGAGGGAAACACAGCCAAGAGGCGCTCCGGCAGCGGCCCCAGCACGCTGCAGTCACCCCCGGGCGGTCCGTCCCCGGCACGCCAGCAAAGCGCCGCAGGGCGGTTCTCCGCTCCCCGCCCGGGGGACCACGGCCAGCCCCCCCCCACGTTCCGCGGGGCCCCGGCGAGCCGCCGCCGCTCACCTGTGCCCGGGGCGCCCAGCAGGTGCCCGTGCCGCGCCCTGACGTGCGCCTCCAGCTCCCGCCCCGCCACCTCCCCGCAGAAGGGGCACTCGGGCAGCCCTTCGGCGGGTTCGGGGCGGCGGGCGCCCGGCGGCCCCGGCTCCGGGTGGGCCGCCTCGATGTGCCGGCAGAGCTCGTCACAGGCGGGGGGGGTGGCGGCACCGCAGAGCGGGCAGCGGGGCTGGCGGCCCAGGTGGGTGGGCCGCAGGTGCCGCCGCCCCGCCGCCTCCGAAGCCAGCGCCTGCCCGCAGACGTCGCACACCAGCATCGCGCCGCCGCCCGCCTCCCCCGTCAAGCGGAACGGCCGCGCCGCCGCCCGACACCAACGGTCCCTCTTACGTCACGTCCTGCCCGCGCCCGCTGCCTGCTGGGAAGTGTCGTTTCCTTGCCCGGGGCGGGTGCCTGCGCGCGCAGGGCCTGCTGGGCCCGCCCCCCGACCAGTGCGGCGCGCGGCGGGGCGGCGTCCGCCATCTTGAATTGCGATCGGCTGCCGGCGCCGAGCTCCGGAGCGGAGCGGAGCGGGGGGTTTCTCGCGGGGAGGGCGGCGGGCGCCGGGTGTCTGCGCTTCGATGGGTAAGAGCAGAACAGCGCTGGGAGCCGGCGGGCAGCGGCAGGAGGGGCTGTGCCTCCCGCCGGGGCGGGGCGGGGTGCGGTGCGGTGCCGCTCGCTGTAAGGCTCCCCGGCGCAGGCCGGTCTCCTTCCCGCTCGGGGGCGGCTGGTAACGGCGGGGCGTTGCCGCGCACAGCAGCTCGGTCCCCGCCGGGCGGGACGGCCGGTGCTGGGACGGGGTCTTCCCGCGCTTTCTCGGTCAGAGGGCTGCCGCCTCCCTGCCCCGCTGCTGATGGAGAGGGCTTCGCCAGCCCCGCTTCAGGGGGCGTGGGTGAAGGGCTTCGCTACCTGCGCTTTGTGGCCGGGGTGGGGGTCTTCTCGGCCGAGCAGCCGGCAAGGGGACTTGCGGTCTGACCCGGCCCGGCGCCAGGGTCTCGGCCGGTGCGGAGCCTCCGGGCGGCGTCCGGCCTCCCGTGGCGCTGGCGGTCGGGGAAGGGGCGGTGGTACAGCGAGGCGCGGTGTTTAGGGAGCTTTGAGTCGGCAGTGAGCGAACAGACCTATTGGTAGGATGGGTCTTAGTCTAGGCACAACAGGTGGGCGAGACGCAGGATGCGGTGGGTGGAGGAATTTAGTGTTAAAACGTAGATTAAAACTAGTTTTGCAGAGCCGAAGCGCAGACTTCCGTGGATCTAGATGCAGAAGTCGTGAAGCCTGAGTATGGATAGATCAGGGACTGCCAGTTTTTTTTTGCCCTACCATGTTTGTACCAAAGCCCTTGTGGGGGCAGCGAAGCTATAAATTCAGAAGCTTTTCTGTTTGAAAACAGTTTTGATGAGAGCTTCCTCCCTAGTGAGCTTCGGTAACTTTTTATAGAGCTGGTGACCTAAGCTGAGTTACTCTGAATGCACGCTTTTCTTGTTTGGTTCATTGCTCGGCCTGACAGTTTTATTGGCACAGCTAAATTAGCAAGGCTGGAATGATTAAGTGATGATGTTCTAGGAGTAGTTAAGCCAGTAGTGTTGTTGGAAGAATGGTCTTAAATCGTACCTCAAAAGTTACATGTCAATTACTAGAAAGTTACTTTAGACATCGGCACACTTAGCATCGTGGTCCAGAGATGGCAGTAGTTTACTAAAGTTCTTGTGACGCAAATGTGTTTGGGTGAAACAGGCTGCCGAGCCCTTGTAGTGTCTTGTTGATGTCAGCCTAAGTCTGTGGACTGTTTTCCTCTTGTAGCTTGTGTTTATTGCTCAGCAGTCCTTGGTATTGCAAATATTAAAAAAAAAAAAGAAAAAAAAAAAAAGAAAAAAAAAAGTCCCAGTGTGGAAGTTGATAGAGAGTTGCACACAGCTCAAGAGCTATAGTTCAGATGTTTCTTGTTGTGGAAGGATACCAGACAAGGGAGAGTTCGTGTAGAGCCTTAAATCGTATTTTTGACAGTTATTTCTTAGATTAATGCTGCAGTTTTAACTTTCAAATCTAGCACTGTGCCATTAGCAACCTTTTTCAGTCAGTCAGTTTGATCATTTCAGTGACAGAATCATGTTTTATTGCTTTTATCTTTTCACAACTGATATGTCCAAAATGACAGTCTTGTTCTAATCCTCTAATCCATCGAAGAACTGTTAATTAGAATGAGTCAATCATTTTGTTAGTCTAAAATGGGAAAGAATATGCCTGTCTGGGTGCTGCTGACCCTTAATCTGTTTTTCTACGTACAGGTTAGAAGGAAATGCAGCATAACCTTTAGATCCTGTGTTACAATTGCAAGACAGGCGTTTTATGAAAAAAAATCAAGAAATAATGCAATAAGATATTAAATGAAGCAGTTATTACTGCAAGTTCTCTTCTTGCATTTGTTCTTTTTTTTTTAAATAAATTTAATGTCTCTCTTGTGAGAGAAGGAAGCAAATTGTTTTACTTGCTGACAGAACCAAAATTTAGCAACAAAATGTTTTTGCTTTTTGTTTCTCAGTTGGCTCATAAGACTCATAACTTCTTTTTGCAGTATCTTATGCCCTTTAATGAAGCTTCTGATCCCTGGGATGAACTGTAGGTTAATCCACAGTTTAGAAATGCCTATCTAGGCAAAGGTTTTTTCTCTGATTTCTACCTTAAAGATTTTTATTGATGAGCTGGGTATTACAAGCAGCTACAGGAATATTCAGCTGCTGCTGTAGATGCTTTTGTAGTACAGAAGATGGCAGGTTTGCCTTGCAAGGTTTGGCCTTTTGAAGTATTTTTTTCTTTTTTTTGATAGACAACATGGCAAGCCCGGGTAAAGATAACTTCAGAATGAAAAGCTACAAGAATAATGCACTTAATCCCCAAGAAATGCGCAGACGAAGAGAGGAGGAAGGAATCCAGCTTCGGAAACAGAAAAGGGAAGAACAGGTAAATATCTTGATGAGCCATTCGAGTGCTTGTGAAGCTAAATTCAGATATGTGAAAGGACTTGAACAGGCTCCTCCTGCGGAGCAGAATCCAGAGTGCCATCTGTTTTCTGTGCAATCTTGGGGAGCACCAGGTGCCCCTCAATAGGATCATAAAACAAAAAAGTGAACGCCAGCCCTCTTAAGTCACTGGGGCATACAGAGACCCGTGTCTTAAATTTAATCCTTAGTCTAGGTTTAAACATGTTATACTGGGCCAAAAGGATACTCTTATTTCCAGTAAGGTTTAGCGACCTTGCATTCTCTTCCAGAGCTTGGGCCAAAGTTGAGTTGTTAGAAGGGAGAGGAATATTTTCATCTTTGAAGCCATACTTGAAATAGCCCAAGAGATTTTCTACAGTAACTTAGTAAAGCGGCTACCAATTAGTGATCCCATTTGCAGTTGTCCTCACTGGATTTTTAGTGATCAGAATACATGGAGCATTGCATAGTTTAATGGTTTGTGGTAGTTACTCTTCCCAAAATGTGTATTAGTTTCTTGCCAGGGAAGTAAGGAATGTAGTTTTTTTTTCTGCTTGGTCTAAAGTGGCTGAATTTGTCTCCCATGACCTAGTGTCCCAGGCACTGATCTACAGTCCTCTCTGAGGTGGGAATGCTTACACTTCTCCTGGGAAGGTGGTGCTACTGCGTGGAAAAGGAATTTAAATTAGTGGGGTCAGAGAGGTAAGAGTAAGAAGTAGTATGATACTGATATGATACTGGAGCATTTGTCTGTGAATGGGTAACTGCACTGCAGTTCCTGCTGAAAGTTTTGTTTGTATATCCCTAGATAAATTATGAAAACAATGGTCATTTCCCCTGCCATGCTGACTGTTGTAACAATGAGAATACTGTTATGTTCTCCTTGATCTGAATTTGTTGGACTGGTGTTTTTCACCTGTTCTTGAACTGGAGAGAACAAGTTTGTGCAAGGAGATGAGACTGCTTTTGCTCCAGGGGAAATTATAACTGGTAGATAGACCATGATCCTAAACAGTAACAGTTTATACATTTCAGCCAAAAGCTTCTGTGCCCTCGCTGAGTGCTAGAAAGAATGACTCGTCTTCCAAAAGAGGAATGTTGTTTCTTCTTCTGTTGTGGGTTTAAATAGAATTAATCCTTGTTTATGTCCAGGATTCTGCAGTTGTTTTTTGTCCAGGATTGTGCCCAGTTGAGAAGCTTGTTGAACAAGGGAGAGAGTGCCTTCTTTTAGGTTCCGGTTTGAAATATGGGTAGGTGTAAACATAGAGTTGCTTCTGCGGTTTTGGGCATGTACAGTAGCAGAAATCTAGGTGTCTATAGACATTTTTAGGAAGAAGCTGTTATAGTAGATGTGGTGCAGATGGTTTTCTCAGATGATCCTGATCAACAACTCAGAAATTCAGAAAATGGCTATATAAAGGTACATAAACATTGCCTGTTTTTTTTTTTTCATTCCTTCTGTGTTGTTATTATGAATTTTTGTCAGAGAGAGTTAGTTAACCTTTAGTTTTGTTTTACTTTAAAATAGAGCTTTCTCTATAGGTTAAATATATTGAAGACCTCTGTATGTCTCCTTCCTCTAGAGGACAAAACCTTCAGGAGTTTGCGAAAGGTTTCATTACTGTGCTTACAGGTGGAATTTAGTCAGTGGACTGAGATTCTAACGTTTATTATGCTGGTACATTTAAAACTATTCTTAGAATTGTTAATTACAGTAGTTGTAAGGGTGGTACTGGATTAAAGATAAAAAGCTAGATTTGGTTTCTAGAAGAAAACAGGCTAATGAGAATGTTTTGCTTGTATGCCAGAAAGTGGAGAGGCACTCATTAAACATGGCTTGTTAAATACTACTACAGTGCAGGTATGTATTTTGAGCATGGGCAGCGCATGCAGCCAGTTGTAAAGTGATTTTTGGATACAGAGAATGTTTAATGTTACGTAATTTGAAAGTTCACTTGGAAGCTACGCTATTTTTTCTCCCAACTATATTAAAATAATATTTCTGTTTTAATCTTTCTGCGGCTGTGTATGAAATACAGGTACTGTTTAATTGTCATGCAAAAGAAAGTACATGGATCTTAGGCCTGTTGAAGGGAGGAATGCAGCGTGCTGAAACACAAACATTGGCTCTGTGTCAAGGATTTTAGCTTATAAATTAAAAAAGGAGAAAGCTTGTAGAATACTGTTTCCTGCTTAAAAGTAAATGCTAATTATGAGGGATGAAAGACTAAAAGTGAAAAGATCTGTATGTTCTTTTTCTTATGTGTGGAAAAATGTATGGATCTTTGCTAATTAAAAAGAACTTCCATTTTTAAGTGCCTCTCTGAAGTATTGCAGTGCAGTTTATCGAGATACAGATATCATAGTGTTTTTCTCCGTTATGTTCTTTGAACTTTCGTGTAGAATTCCATTTGCATGGATGAATAGGAAGGTGGGTAGTTGAAATGCCTTGACTAGTGTTGATGATAGCATTTCTTCACGTCTATGTATGTCATCAGTACCCACTCTATGATAAGTTCTAATGTCTCCCAAAAATTTCATCTTTGTTTAGCTGTTTAAACGCCGAAACGTTTCTCTCCCGGGAAATGAAGAGTCTATGGTAGAAAGTCCAATTCAGGATCCTGATGTCAGCTCTACTGTACCTATTCCAGAGGTAATTACTTTAGAGTGTGTTTAAAATGTTAACGTGCATAGTACTAGACATAAGAAATCCTCTTTTCATTTTTAGGAAGAAGTTATTACAGTAGATATGGTGCAGATGATTTTCTCGGATGATCCTGATCAGCAACTCACAGCAACTCAGAAATTCAGAAAATTGCTATCTAAAGGTACGTAAATGTTGCCTGATTTTTCTTTTTTCATTCCTTCTGTGTTGTTATGACGAATTTTTGTCAGAGAGAGTCAGTTAACCTTTAGTTTTGTTTTACTTTAAACTAGAGCTTGCTGGAACTTCTGGTTCTGTTTATAGAGAAACCGTGCCAAATCTCTTCCGACCTAATGGCTAAATACAGAAAGCTTCATTATTCTAATGCTAAGTCTTTCAGACAAAGTAACAAAAGCAAGGATGTTTTGTTGAAGTGTCCAGGGCGGTAACTAACTGCGCACTGACATTACTTACAGTACTTGTTGCGGTGATTCAGTTTCTGATTCTCATTCTGTAATTGAGGGGAAGAAAGTTGTATGGCTGCCAAAGAACAGTTGTGACTTGGTTTTGTTTAGACTGTAAGACACGCAGTCTTAAATTAATGCCAGTATTTGTATAGCATGATAGGTAAGGGTATGCTTGGTCATTCAAAATGGTATCTAATCATAACTGCTCTTCCAGTGACCTGAGCTACTGATGGAGGGAACAGTGTTTTGTAATGTGTTACTAACATGCCAGTGGCTAATAGTGTGTGTTACTGTTATTATACATAATAGGGTGTTTACTACATTGCAGCACTTTATCGAGATGATCCTACAGTCTTATGAAGTCAAAAGTTTAGCTTCTTCATTTGAGATTAAAGGGATTGAATGCTAAAAATTACGAATATGTTTCTCAGTTCTTACCATATTTTGTGTTGTACTGAAAGAGTAATTTATTTGGTCTTTGTTATTAGACTTACACAAATATGTTTGTTTTTATTCCCTAGAGCCTAATCCACCTATAGATGAAGTCATACAAAAACCAGGAGTAGTACAGAGATTTGTGAAATTTCTAGAGAGGAGTGAGAACTACACTCTGCAAGTGAGTTTCGCTGGTACTGATTGGGGGTTTGGAATGGGACTAGAAACCCCTCGAAAGAGCTTTGGAAAGCATTAACTGGATTTCATTATTTTTTTTACCACCAAAGCTGTACATTTTAGTTGTCTAGAATGTTGCTTATTGCCAGTGAAATTGTGAGTTGACTCTTGTGAATTTCATAGTAGTCTTCAGGGTTATGTGCTCAACTGGTCAAATACTTGAGTGTTGAAAGCAGAACGTGTTCAAGAGGGTTTCCTCTTGAGCAGAGTGGTATATTAAGTTCATCAGCACTGATGTGTGAGCAGAATATGTTTTGTTTGTGTTGAGTATATTATAGTACTTTTCAGCTGAAATCTTGTAAGGAGGAAAAAATACAGGAAACGGAAAGGCTTGTTTGAAACCTTCTTAGAAAATCTTTGAAAAATACGCAGTTAACGATAGGAGTAACTGGTTCTATCTGCTTGTGGTAGCCCATGGAATGGCAGTTAGGTCTTGTGTACATTCATACTAGAAGAATTAACTTAATATAAAGTTAAGTAAACGGAAGGGATTTGTACTAGTTAATAGAGATTTGGAATCTTCCTTACAGTTAGTGCTGCAAGCCAAAACCTAAAAATAATTTAGATTCTGATGGTTCTTATTAAATAGAGATTTTCTCAATGCCAATTATTTTCTTGTAGAGAAAGTACAATAATAGTAATAACTGCATTTCAGTGGAAAGGAAAAAAATGTTGGAAATCTAACCTCTGCAACGCTCATGTCAAAGTTCTTCATGAATGTAAGCTTTACTGCTGAGTGGTTTAACATAGTCTTCTTTGTGCTCCCCAACAGTTTGAAGCAGCTTGGGCTTTGACAAATATAGCATCTGGAACTTTTCTACACACCAAAGTTGTAATTGAAACTGGAGCTGTTCCAATTTTTATTAAGTTGCTTAGTTCAGAACATGAAGATGTACAGGAGCAGGTAACTGTTTTCTTGGGCTGTTTTATAACTACTTAAAATTCATATACGAATACCGTTTTTGAGGTGTGTGTGGTTAGAGAGGTTTTGAGCCTCATTTGCCCACTAGCTCATTGATCTTGCTCTAGGAAGATAAAAATTTACCTTCAGTGTATTTTCGCTTGTGGGTTTTGTTTTTTTTTCCTCTGATTCTTTCAGGTTTCTTTGGACTTGCTTTTTGTTTCACGTTACTGAGTAATTTGAAGAAAGCACCTCACTTCTGTTGTGTAATTTACAGGTGGACAGGATCTAAAACACCATAATAGAAATAAAATAGTAGAAAACAGTGTGGATTTTTTTTTTCCCTAAGTTATCTTGCAGCTTTATTTCCTATATCCTTCTGTTCTTCCATCTTACTATGTTACAGTCTTCACTAACATTTTACTGAACATTTTTTTTTGGTTGGTTGGTTTGGTTTTGGGGTTTTTCTGTTTATGTTTTAAGAGAGGCTGTAATTTACTGGCTTTTATTTGGCATGTTTGCAAGTTTGTATAGTGAAATTTCATTACTTAACTTTTTTATTCCTTGTACATTGTTTGCAACTTTGAGCCAGTTTTATTTAATCTATTACACGTAGTGAGGAAATGTAACTATTGAAGAGTGCGTGCATCCTTTTTATTGAAAAGCACATGAATCAACATATTTTCATGACAGAAGACTCTCTCCTTCAAAGGATGAGCTCAAGTGTAGGTAATTGACTTCTAGTTCACAAAAAATGCAGTATAGAAATCGGTAGTCTTCTGAAATTTTATATTGGGAATGATACTGCTTTTTTTTAATTCTGTAATATTTGCTGTAAAAATGTATAGATGATCTGTAAAAGTTGATTTGCAAGCGTGTATAAATTCACTTGGACGCTTTGCTTTTTAAGGCAGTGTGGGCTCTTGGTAACATTGCTGGTGATAATGCAGAATGCAGAGACTTTGTTCTAAACTGTGGAATACTGCCACCCCTCTTGGAGTAAGTATTGTAAATTAGTACAGTAACTATAATGCTATAGTTACTATAATGCTATAGTTACTATAATGCTATAGTTACTATAATGCTATAGTTACTATATATATATACACATATAGAGACTTACATATGTACAGTTAATGTGTATATACATACGTACACTACTATATATACTATAGTTACATGTAGTATGTAGCTATAATACTGTAACTATTTACAGGTGTAGATAACTGTAAGCTTTAACTTAAAATTTATTTGAAAATGATATCAACTTTTTGCTAAATTGAAGATTTTTTTTTTCTTTATTGCATTGCTATGAATCTAATGTTTTGGATTACCTTAGCTTCATGTATATCTTTAATTAATCCATGACGGGAAGCTTTTCAATGTTTGCAAAAGGAGAGAAGTGTTATTTCATGGGTATGAAATTTCACAGTACTGGAACTTCTATTGTGCAGAACTCTGTTCTGCCAAAGTTCTAGATATATAGGGTGGGAGAGATTATTTAATTCACACTTGCATTTGTGTGATTCCAGCTGGCTGGGCAATAGGCTGGTTTCCCCACCTTTGTCCAGTAGCTCCAAGCTCTGGTCTTGCTATCTATTCATTTGCTTGTCAAGGTGGGCTGGCAGAGTAGTTGTTACATGAGCTGCCTTCCACCAGGTGATTTCTCTTCACTAGGAATATCATTCCAGCATTTACTATACACTTACAATAGGATGTAAGATAGCTTCATCACAGGGAAAAAATTTACACACACACAAATTTTATTCAATTTATTATTGCTTAAAATGCTTTAAAACATTTGTAAAATAGCTTAAAATAATAGAGGAGTATGTGATTACCTTCCTTGAGGATTTAAAGGATTAACAGTTTCAGATATTTCGGTATGTATCAGAGAGTGAACCTGATTTTTCAGGTGTTGAATCTTTTGTGTTCTATTCAGCAAAACCAGTAAAGTGTTAAGTTTTTAAAAAGATCTTTTAAGTTCTAACTTTTCATGGAAATTTTTTCATTATTATTAATTGCATGCTTTGAATGAAAACATCAAAGTTAATTGAAGGGAGGGTTGCATCTCCTTGCCTCTTCTGAAGACCTTCTGAAAAGATTAGTTGAATGATTTTTTCATATGAGCAATGGTTTACTTTATATGCATATATTGATGCAGGAATGAGATGTCCATGCAAAACAATCTATTCAGTCAGTTGATTCTAAGAAAATATTTGCAGCATGGAAGCTATGAAGAGAAATAAATTGAAACTAGTGCCCAATAATAGGTTTTTTTTCCTGATTTGAGGTACTGTTGGTAATAATAGACACAAAAAGACTTGCGTTTTCAATAAGAAATTGTTATTTTTGTTATTGTTGTCTCTCTTTGACAGACTGTTAACAAATTCAAATCGTCTTACAACAACTAGAAATGCAGTCTGGGCTCTCTCAAATCTCTGTAGAGGGAAGAACCCACCTCCAGACTTCAGTAAGGTATAATAAAGTATTGATTCTGAGAAATTATAAAGCTGAAGACTAATGTTTGTAATCTGTTATAACACACAGAATTTTTGAACCTGGAGATTAGACTCAATTTTATCTTTTTTAGATAAAGATTGTGATCACACAGTCTTGTCCATCTGTTGGAATCCATTTTATCTGGAAAAAAAAAAATCTTTGACACCTATTAAAATGAAATTACTTAAAAACCTGAGGTTGTAGTTAGTCAGATGCAAATAGTCATCCACTGATATGAAATGATGGGCAAATAACACATTCAGTGCCAAACCCCTTGGGGCTGTATTTTCTCCAGATCTGTTTTAGGGGCTGTGAGTTATGATTGAAGCTTTTAAAAATATTTTTGCTTATTTTATGATTGCAAGTGCATGCTGCAGGAGTAAAATTTTGACTTTTCTGCTCTGTCAGATGCAGTTAAATCAGACTATGGTGACAGGTGATTTGCCTGTGTGCTCTCCCCTTTACTTCCTCCTTTCTCCAGTATGTGGTTATGAAGGCAGACTGTAGAGGCTAGTAGGAGTATTAGCTCCTTATTTTCAGTATGAATTTGATTTCTGGTGAGATTAATGACATTTAAAGATTAAAACAACTGAACATTGCTGTATTCTGGTAGAAGAAACTGAGGTTAAGTGATCACTAAAGATAACCTGGAGAGAATTTACATGTATTGAATTCACTTGTCTGCTTCATGAGGTACTTTCTGTTGTTGCCACTTAATTCTTGGAGAGATATTAACAGAAAGGGGGGACTTCTGATGTCAATTGAACACTGTTCCAGTGTTTCACTACCCTCATTGTAAAAATTTTTCTCCTTATATCTAGCCTAAATCTGCCCTCTTTTAGTTTAAAACCGTTACTCCTTGTCCCATTGCAACAGGCCCTGTTAAAAAGTCTGTCCCCACCTTTCTTATGGGCCCCCGTTAAGTACTAGAAGGCTGCAATAAGGTCTTCTGGAGGCTTCTCTTCTCCAGGCTGAACAACCCCAACTCTCTCAGCCTGTCCTCGTAGGGGAGGTGCTCCAGCCCCCTGATCATCTTTGTGGCATCCTCTGGACTTGCTCCAACAGGTCCATGTCCTTCTTATGTTGGGATGGATGCAGCACTGCAGGTGGGGTCTCACCAGAGCAGAGTAGAGGGGGAGAATCACCTCCCTTGACCTGCTGGTCACACTTCTTTTGATGCAGCCCAGGATACAGTTGGCGTTCTGGGCTGTGAGCACACGTTCATGGCTCATGTCCAGCTTTTCATCCACCGGTATCCCCAAATTGTCCTCCACAGGGCTGCTCTCAATCCCTTCATCCCACAGCCTGTACTGATATTGGGGATTGCCCTGACCCAGGTGCAGGATGTTGTTGAACCTCATGAGGTTCATACAGACCCACTTCTCAAGCTTGTCCAGGTCCCTCTGGATGGCATCGCATCCCTCAGGGTGTCAACCGCACCCCTCAGCTTGGTGTCATTGGCAAACTTGCTGAGGGTGCGCTCAATCCATTGATGAAGATGTTAAACAGCACTGGTCCCAGTATGGCCCCCTGAGGAATGCCATTTGTCACCGATCTCCATCTGGACATCGAAGCATTGACCACTACCCTCGGGATGAGACCAGCCAACCAATTCCTGACCCACCAAACAGCCCACCCATCAAATCCATGTCTCTGCAGTTTAGAGAGAAGGATGTTGTCGGGGACCACATCAAAGACCTTACAGAAGTCCAGTAGGCAACTTCTGTAGTTTTTCCCTTATCTGCTGATGTAGTCACTCCATCATAGAAGGCCACTGAGGTGGTCAGGCAGGACTTGCTCTTGGTGAAGCCCTTTGCTTTTATTTTTTTTTCCCTTTGGAATAGCACCAGTTGGACACGTAAAGGAGGTTGAATTGCATAACCAATGTAAGATAAAAGTTAAGTTCTACAAAGAATATGAAATTCCTGAGCTGTACAGCTAAAACCTGTCGGGTTCCAAGTGGTGTTAAGATGGTCTGGTTCATTTGGCTCTGTTTGTGTGGAATTTATAGGAGACTAAGTCCAGTGAGAACTGAAGTCATCCATTGCGTGTTTGATTTGGTTCAGTGAACGCTGAGCCCTCTGAATTACTCTTTGAGTTTGTGGTAAAGCAATTGTAAATTGGTTATTACAAATAGACTGCAGTACTCCTACAAAGACAGCAATACCAAAAAATGTTATTACTTGGGAATTCTGTTCCCTGAGTGATTTAGAAAAGCATCAGTAATTCCTGATCATCTGGTTACCTGTAAAAGCAGATGGTTTTTATTTAAGCTGAACAATTGTATACCTAATGTAGTATCTGTAAATAAATAGGCTGTGAATCAGAATTTATCCAATTTGCCAATTTGAATTGGTTATCTAGTTTAATCATGAGGTGCTCCACCTAGGTCCCGATTCATTAATGAGCTCATGTGCTTTGTCAGTGAATAGTTTTGCACCTTTATGCCTTTGCAGAATGTTCTCTGAAACCTGAAAAATAAGAAACACCTAATTTTATGCAATATTTTTCTTTAACCTAGGTTGCTCCTTGCTTAAATGTTTTATCGAGACTGTTGTTTAGCAGTGACCCGGATGTATTAGCAGATGCTTGCTGGGCCCTCTCTTACCTTTCAGATGGTCCCAATGATAAAATTCAAGCTGTTATTGATTCTGGAGTGTGTCGAAGATTGGTAGAGCTGCTTATGTAAGTCTTCCATTCACCAAAAAAATGTCTTACAGTACTGTTAATATTAATGGATTCAGATTGAGGGTTTTTTTTCTTACCTCAGGTCTGAATTTACTTTGTGAGAAGTGATGAACCTGAATTCAGTCTGAAACCTTTGAAGTTGCTTGCTAGGTTGCTTGGCTCCTGGGATTTTCCTAAGATTGACAGTTGAAAAAAAGTTTTCTCCAAAGTATTCCTTTATATTCTTTAAAATTTAATGTAGGATTTCATTTACATGGAGGAATAGAAAGGTAAAGACTGAAGACCAAGCTTGAATTGTAAATTAATTTCTCAGCTTTTTTTTTTTTTTTTTTTTTTTTTTTTAATGTCACTGTTGTATTTTGTTTTCTTACCTTTCTAAGAGATGTAGTTGCAGTACAGACAGCTCTTGGACTCTCCAAGTCCAGAGGCAGGCTTGTGCCACTTTTGAACTGTTGAAGTAGATTTGGTTAATGGTTCGTTATTTTCCTAGAAAGGGAGACTAAATTCCTGTGTTCACATGGGGGCTGCAGAGTAGGTCAGAGATAGTAGTTCCCAGCACTGACAGCTCAGCACGGTTCCCTGTGGAAACCTTATTTGTGTAGCTGTCAGGAGAGGGTGAGGTTGCTTTCTCTTCTGTAGATGCTTTAGGAGAACTGAGTAGATTTCCTTCCCCCACACCCCAGTTGTTGAATATGGGAATGTGGACTTCATGTACTGGCTTCTAGGGTTATTGACTTAGGAGAGGGGAAGTTCACTTGCAAAGAGGGGCTGCTAAGTTCTAGCATGCAGCTAATAACACCCCTTTTGTTCCTATGGCTATTGAATGATGCAGGTTCCAGTAGTGTATTCAATTAATACTTGAGCTGGGCAAAATGACTCTGCTGGACAGGTAGATTGCTCTAAGTTGTGGTGTTCCGTAGAGATGCCCTTTCCTTGAATCAGCAATTCAGTTGTGGGCTTGTGGTTGTCAAATTTGGCTAAATAGGGGGAAAGTCTAAGAAGTAATGCAGTGTTTTCTGTAACTAAAAATTTAGCACTTGAAGTAAACCATTGTTCACTGAAAGTGCGAAATTACACTTTGGTAATAACAAGCGATTTAATATTTGTCTCCAGGCATAATGATTACAAGGTGGTATCCCCTGCATTAAGAGCAGTTGGAAATATTGTTACTGGGGATGATATCCAAACACAGGTAAGACTAGCTGATTTAAGAAAAATGAATTGCCAGGACAGAATTTTGTAAAAATTGTGACAAAATACATGTCCAGTACAGCTATCTGCATACATCAGTGAAAGAGGCTCTGTACAAATCTATATTGTTAATTTGACAGTTTAGGCTGCTATTTTAAACATTAAATTACTGCAAGAATTAACCTTTTTTTTACAACACTATGTAGTGGATTGCTTCATTCCTGTGTGGTATTTTGACTGTTGCTTCCCTTTTTTTTTTTTTTTTTTTTTTTCTCCTTAGTGAGGATTCAGTTATTTATTGTCATTCCCTTTTTTAAGTCTTCAAATGCAGTTAAAGTTTTCACTTGTAAACAACAGTCATAGTTGATTTGTCCATTAATTTGTATGCAGAGTTCTTTCTGATGCAATTTGTTCTAAAGATTTATGTTTTAATTTTAGGCAATGGAATTGAGTTTGAAGCAATGCAGGAAATATTAATACAAGTCCTGCTTTAAAGAACATTTTGCCTAAAAGGCTGACAGACCTAACATAAAGGGAAAATAAGGAAATAAGTTAATTATATAATCTGCTGTGAGCTCTATGGGAGAGGATTTTCCTAAAGAATTAAACAGCAAACATCTGTCTCAAAAAAACCCTCCACCAAAAACGTCAACAAACCAAACAAATAACTACACAAATGAGATTTACAGTTCTCAGTTATTCTCAGTTATTCATTTTCTAGCCTTAAGCAGCCTTATGTACACTTGCTGTTGTCAGTCTTCTGGTCTGAACTTAATTGAGGGCAGATTCTTTCAAGTCGCTGGACTGTCTATTCACACACTAGAGCATTGAACACTTTAATTTTGCAAGATGTTTTCTATGATACTTTATAAACGTGCTGAAAAATCTTCTTTTGAAGTCATCTGTAAAGTGCTTATATACATGTATATTGCACAAACCTATATATATAAGTGTATATTGTACAACCCAGTTTTCAATTCTCAAACTATTTTAGGTGATTCTAAACTGCTCTGCATTACCCTGTCTCTTGCACTTGCTTAGTAGTCCCAAGGAATCTATTCGAAAAGAAGCGTGCTGGACTGTTTCTAATATTACTGCAGGAAACAGAGCTCAGATTCAGGTAAAGCTTGTATATATTTGTTACTTGGTTGGTTTTGTTTTCATTTTACTGTTCACTTGGTTTTCCTTCACAAGGAGAAATAAGTAGATACTACATTGACTTTGCGTTCCTTGTTTTAGTCCTAACTGTCTATAATTTTACCTAGCTTAAATGTTTTCCTCTAAATTTTGAAAGATTATTATAAATAACTTAATAAAATAATACTTTAAAAATAGCTAGCATGATTTGTACAGGAGAAACTCATTAATTTCTCCCAAAGGGATTTGGTTGATGCTTATAAAACAAATGAAAGGATAACTTCTCTTAGTTGGAGAGCACTTAGTTGGTTCAACAGTTGGAGCTCCTGTGGGAGTATCATCTACTGGTATATTCTCTTTACTTTTGTTCTGCGTTGTAATATACGTATGGAAGTAATAAAAAAAAATTCTTTTTTAAAAGTTGAAACAAAACATCTTGCACAAATTATTGTCCAGTAAAAAGTGGACAATTCTACCAATTTTTGCTTGGCTTTTTAAAAAGCCTGTATGATGTCATCAATGCTGAGTTGTATTCTTGTGGAAACTACTAAATGCTGACTATTGCTCCAGTGTCTGGTGTTACATGAAAAAAAGGTTCTGGTCAAGAAAAATGAGAGTTCTGAATCAGAGTACATGTGTCAACATGATTTTTTTTTTTTCCTGCTCTACTTCAATCTGAGAGAAAAATGTTACTTCTTGGTGCCATTTAAAATACCTGATACAGTCTTCAATTATAGACTAGTCCTTCTGTAGAGACCGCAAACCTCAGTAAAATGGGCAGAGTGAAGGAGATCAAGGAGGCTTGATCTCCAGTTCAAACACTGGGGTTTAGTGCTTATATCCCATGGTTTTTAAATGGGCCTGTCCAGTACGCAGTCGGAGAGATCAAAGAAGATGATAATCTGACGGCTGCTGCAGTGCAGTGCTGGAATAGTTCTGAATTTCAGTTCAGTGTTTCTAGTTTGTGTAGTGCCTTCTAACAAAACGTTTGCTTTAATACCAACAAGCATCACTGACTTTCATAATGAAGGGTATTAATATTGTTTGTGTATACTGAATCCTTATTAATTATTGTGAAATACTACAATTTCCTCTCTTAGGCTGTTATAGATGCAAATATTTTTCCAATATTGATCGAAATTCTTCAAAAAGCTGAATTTCGCACCAGAAAAGAAGCAGCATGGGCCATAACTAATGCAACATCAGGAGGAACCCCTGAACAGATTAGGTAAGTTTGTGTGTGTTACTGTTTTCTCTGCCTAAGCATCTTCTCTAAGGCATTTTTATTTCTGTATTTGAATCTTGGCAAATATAGCAACAAAATCCTAAACACCACTGTAATTCCTTGAAACTCTGTGCAGGAACTAAACATGTAGAAATTCAGAAAAATGAGTGAAATGTATGTAGAGACTTAATAGAGACTTAATAATAAATTGACCGATACTGTATTGCTTTGTTTCAGTGGTATTACACCTAAAGCTTTCACAGGGTTGTCTTCCAGAGTTGACATTACATTGTCAAACACAACTGGAACAGTTAATGAACAGTTTCAGTGTTTGAAAACAGAAAACTTTGGGAGAGTTGTTAAGAAAACTTGTGCAGTGGGATTGTACCTTTGTGGAGAGACTTCAGGAATTTTAGTGGTTTCTTCATGCATTTTCAACTCGCTGTCAGTACTATTTTAAAGCAGATACCTAAACTTTTTCAAAATTGAGTTTGATTAAAATTTTACTGTCAGCAGCTATTTATGTGCTGCAAAGATTGGACTTCCTGAATGACTATAATAAAATACTCTCTGATTTCTCTGAATACTGTCAGTGTAGCAATCAATTTGAATCGGTAGCTGATGAATGGATTTATAAATGACAGTGTATTGTTTGGGAGCCAGAACTGAAAGTGATGTCATAACTTTTCCAACACGTTTAGGAGATCTGTTGCAATAAGTTTGTTCTTATTTATTTAAAATGTAAACAGTCCTGGTTTTCTTATAACCACTAAGTGTTATCAGGGGTAAGGAATGTTTGTTGCTGGTTTTTTGCTGTTATTTTGATTGCTTGCATAATGTAACACCTTAAAATTTAGCGTATTTTGAATAACTTTTAGTTCAGGATCTTCAAATAGTACATGTGCATGTAATACCATAAAAGTAGCTTCTCATCACAAAATACGTATCTATGTCATTCTGTGTCCTGAAGTTTTAGCCCTTTTAATGTCCTCAAGGTGCTACTATCTAACTGCAGGATCACTTAAAACTACTAAATAACCTCTTGATGCAGGCAAGCATTACTGTCTTCATTTTACTTGCACACTAGAACCAAGGACACAGGTTCTGACTTCCTAAAGTTCATACACAATTTGTGCAAATTTGGAGAAAGGAATAGGATACTTGGAATCCCAGGGGGTTTTTTTACATATACAATTATGTCCTTCCCTTTATAGTAGGTAATGCAAATACCTTAATGGACTCTAGTGTGGGCTGCATTAGTACAGAGCAGTGTCCAGTGTTCTTTTCTGCCTCTAACGTGTTTACTCAGTATGTTTTGCTACTACAAAACTTCAAATGCCTGAGAAAAAAATTACTGCTAAAACTACGTTTTACTCTGACATTCAATTAAACCCCTCTGAATTTCCTAAGTGAAAAGGAGTTGAAAAGACTAGAAATTCCACACTGCAGTTAGGAATATGCACATTAAATTTTCTCATTGGGATAAATTAGACTATATTTATTGAATTTCAGACTAAGCTTGTCTTTGTGTTGCATGTTTTAGGAATTTTTTGTTTCAGCCACTACTTTAGCAAAATTAAGGACCAATAGTGATAGACTGTCACATCAGAATAAATGTGCTGGATTATCAGTCCTTCTTTCCCCCCCACCCCCTTTTTTTCTGCTATTACAAAGGTATTTGGTAGCACTAGGTTGTACAAAGCCTCTTTGTGACCTCCTGACTGTGATGGATTCAAAAATAGTACAGGTGGCTTTAAACGGACTTGAAAATATTCTGCGCCTTGGAGAACAAGAGTCCAAGCAAAATGGAATGGGTGTTAATCCTTATTGTGCCCTTATAGAGGAGGCATATGGTAAGAAATTCCTTCTTTTAAAACTACATACCTGAACTTCCTTATTTCAGGCTGTAAAAATAAAACCATTGTGAACCACTTTGAAACTTGTAGGTAAGTTTTGTATCAGAATTAATTCAAGCATAAGCGGACATTTAAGTATCATAAATTAAGTAATGTAACATGGTGGGAAAAGTGTTTAAATGCAGAAAACCTGTGGATGTTTGTCTGTGGTCAGTTTATGAAATGTCCCTCTAGAGAAACATTTTAGACATATTTTAACACACAGGTGTCCTAGTCCGTTGGAGCCATGGTTTGCGTAAGTTTATCAGCCAGTCCTAAAAACAGTTTTATTACTTTAATATATAGTCCTGTCTGTTACAGTTTCATTGCCAACATGGATGCGAGATCAGTTATTCCCAAAGTTGGATCACTTTTTAGCATAGTAAATATCAGTCATAGCAAAATCAAGTTCAGATCATAAAATTAAATGTTTGTACTTAATCTGTGAAAGTATTTTGTTCTGTTTCTTCCTTTAAGACTTGTTGAATTAAGCCACGTTTTAAAGGCAGGATATCAAAACTAAAATGACTGTAGAATTTCGTGGCTAGACGCTTTTGATTTAACGAAATTAATGTTAAAACTGGCTTATAATGAATCTGGCATCACTTCTGGAGGGCTATCTTTGTAGCTCTGACAAAACAAAACTGGCAGACATTTGTGTTTCAGAAACTGCTAATGACAATTCTAGTTGACCATATTATATCTGATTAGATAGTACTAACTTTTCTGTAAGGCAGCCTTTAAATCTGAATTCCCTGTTCCAGAGCGTCAGTTTTAAAATCAAGTGCATACTTGGAGAACTTGTTTTGCAATCTCATGTGTAAGAGGAGTCAGTACTGAATTCTTCAATGGAACATATGCTGTTCCAGATTTTGAGTCTGTTCATAATTTCAACTGTCGGAACGTCTAGGTTCTTTTTTTTTTTCCTTTTACCAGTTAAGCACAGGCTGCTGAAGCTGTGGCGTCTAAGTTGAAGTAGCAGAAACAGCTCATTATATCACCCTCGTTGCTTTGGCCTCTGTAGTCACCAGAAGGGTCTGTATGAGCTCTTCATAATCCAACTCTTAAGTGAAAGCTGAATGATCTTAAATAGGTTAAAAGGAGGTTCGAATCAACCTGACTGACTGCCAAGCACTTAATTCTGCCAGCAGAGCAGGGGTTATGTCCTCTACCTTGCAAATGATAAGCCTTTGGAAAGATAGTATCTTCAAATCTTAAGATTAAACTTGAAAAAAGATACCGGACTGTCCAGTGGCAAGTCCATAACAGGGGATACAATTTAGAGTTGGGGAAAACTGAAAGAATAAAAGAGGAAAAAAATGGAAATATTGCAAATTTTTGTAGCAAACAGTTGTATGCTATCCTAATTCTATACAGATTCAATTTCATTGTAGGCATGGCATATTTATTTGTAGATACTACAG
Source organism: Leptosomus discolor (assembly GCF_034619465.1). Taxonomy (NCBI): domain Eukaryota; kingdom Metazoa; phylum Chordata; class Aves; order Leptosomiformes; family Leptosomidae; genus Leptosomus; species Leptosomus discolor. The sequence continues at coordinate 72,924,493 of NC_141392.1, read as the reverse complement.
CTGCCTCCTCCTCCTCCTTAGTTGATACTCCTTTAGCATAGTTTTACAATCAGTATGGACAGCAGAAAATGCTGCAGAAAATGAAGACTTGAAACACATGGGTTAGGAAATGGAGTCAATGATCCCGAATGAATTGAGATGATTTGGGATTGCATCTTTTTATCTAAGAAGTACCAGTATACTGTAAGCTGTACTATAAGCTGTTTCCCTTTGAATTCATCATTCATTTAAGTGACTAGATTTTGAAAATGTTTTGTTTTGGATTTAGGACTTGATAAAATTGAATTTCTTCAGAGGCATGAAAACCAAGAGATCTACCAAAAGGCTTTTGAACTCATAGAACATTACTTTGGTGTCGAAGAGGAGGACTCCAGTATTGCACCTCAGGTGGATGAAAGTCAGCAGCAGTTTGTGTTTCAACAGCAGGAGGCTCCAATGGAGGGGTTTCAGCTGTAAACTACTGCAGTGAAGACAAGCATAAAATGTAAACACTTGTAGGGTTTGGGGTTGGTTGGTTTGGGTTTTTTTTTTCCCCAGAGGTCTTTTCTTTATGGCCAAAGTTAGAGGAAAAGTTGAGTATGTTTTGCAGAAATAGATGAAGAAGCAGCTCATGCACTTTTATATATTGTTAGATACAACTGTTCTTTGTTTTGTATTTGTGTTTTTCATTATCTCTTATGTACAGAAAACAACTGTGAGTAATCATGTCTAAAGTAAAGCATTAAATGTGATTTAACAAGAACTGTTAAGCTAAGACTTGGTAGGATTTTAGGTAGTGGTTCTGAATTTTTCATGTAGTCTCAAACGGCATATCAGCAATACAGTTACTGACAGTTGCATTTTTGGCAGTAGGCTTGACTTGCCCAGTCTCTATCAAATCTACCTCTTGTACTGAAGCAAAACCACTGCTTCAGAACTAAGGCATGAAATAAAGATGAGCTTGTAAGAAGCTGAATTGGAATGTGAAAAATATTTATTTAAATTGTGAAACTTTTATGCATTACTTACAAAACACTTGGAATTTATTTATAAAATGTATTTAAAGACATAGTAGATATACATATATAATGCTAATTACCTAATATTGAATATATGGAAAAGCTTTTTCAGAATTACGTGGGGAGAGGACTATTTTGGAGGCTTTCAAATTGGAATCAGCAGAGAGCTTGCTGGTCACTTGATGTTGGCTCTGTAATTAAAGCTGCTAAATGGCATTAAAAGTCAGCCACACACACAGTACTTTGCAGCGGAAGCAGTCGCTGTAGTTACCACAAGAATGCTGCGATGATGAGTGACAGGGATACGGTGATTTGCACAGATCACCAAGCAGATGGTTTACAGCTGTCTCCTGTCAGAATGTGGTAACACCACTTTAATTTGAGAAACTCTGCGATGTTTGCCTTCCTAGTACAGTAGCTTCTTAAAAGTTTAGTCAGTAGGTGTTGGGTTTTTTTGACCAAATCCACTACCACCACTTGAATTGTTCTTTAACTTAACTAACTGGGTTTTCTTTTGGTAAGACAACAGAAATACTGCAGTGAAGGATGAATAGTGAATCGCTCCTTTCCAGTTGAAGGAAAAGTTTGTTGTACTGTAAATAGCATTAAGTATGTGGACACCAAAACTAACTAGAAGTTACTGTTATCTAAATATTTAGGCTTTACAATATACGGTGTTTGCTGTTAAACACTAAAAGAAATAGGATTCTAATATTTACATTAACAGTTTTGAATGCAGAAAAATGTATGCTCCGCTTCGACTTGCATATAAGTAGTGTTTCTGGTGTACTGGTAGTATATCTCATTTGGAGAAGTCAATACTTTGGGTTAACTCCTGAAGTATGATTATTTTTTATTACCTGTAATTAATGTATTAACATCAAACTCCTGGGTTAAGTGAAAGCCTTGACATATGAGAGCATTTCATGCTTCACAAAAAGCTGCAATTTAAACTTCAGATTACTTACCCCATGGCACTGTGCTTGTCACTAAACAATATTTTAATGCACTGAAAAATACAGGTTAAAGGCGGTATCATTTACAGTACCATTTTGTATTTAGAATTTTTTTTACATGCAAGTTAAGATTCTACGATGTTTCACTGATGTTACAGCAATATATACGATATTGTAATGGAATGCGGGATTTGAAGTGGATTTTCTAAGCTTAATGGTCAGTTTTGACTAAGATGTAACTGGGAGGGAAGAAACCTTTTTGAAGTCTTTTTAGTGGAAGATAGAAGTGCAAGATGTGTATATAGGAGTGCTGTTACTTTATGAACTCTGAATAACGAGATATTTTAGCAAATGACACTTTAAACCTAGATTTGTACAGCATACAACAGTTTTGAATAGTGTGATAATATTGAGTACAGCTGCCAAATTTTCATACAATGTTAGATGATTGTATTTGTGCCCTTTTTACTGTCATAGTTTTAGGTTTTCATATACTGACCTTCCTTCTTCCACTCTCCTGCCCCCCCACCCCATCTGTTCAAGGTACAGGGTAACACTCATGGAAATCTACCAGGATTACAAGTAAATGCTGAATTTCAATGTTCTTCTAGTGTAAGAAAATTATTCAGGTAACAGGGTATTCCATGGTTTCTAACAACCTTGTTTTGATAACATAACCAGCTGTGCCTGCTTTTTATTTGGAGAACCCTGTAAAAACTGCATTTATAAGCCTCTCTAATTTAAACCAAATCTGAACTATAAAAATCTTGATTAAAAGACTTGAAAATGAAGAGGGGACATTTAAAATATTGTATTTGTTTTGAAAGAATGTCTTCAGTTTTGTGCATATATTATTCTATATGTGTGAACGGTTAGTGACTGCACTTTACGCATTTAGATAAACTGTATTTCATGCCTCTACATTTAAATGTAACTGTTTAAAAGGGAACTAAAATTAATGGACTTTGGCTAATGAAAATCATTATTTAAACTCAACATTTGGTTTACCCTAAAATTGTTGACAAATAGTAATGAAACTTCTTTAAAGGATAACGTACAGGATGGCCTCTCCTATTTTATCACTGGGTTTACATCACACTTTGTTACAAGCACAAAAATGAACAATACAAAACCAGAGATGATGACTTAAGGTCAGCTCTGGTGTAGTCATTTGCAGGTAGGGGCGTGAATATGATGATGTTACCTAAACAGATGAAACCAGTGTGGAGGGAAAAAAAAAAAAACAAACCACAACTGTGAAAAGAAAATATCTTTAAGTTTGGTATTTTATATGGAATCTGAAGTGCCCCCTCAGTTACAAAGTCGGTTTAAAAATACAGGAGTTTCAGTTTTGGTTTTAATTAAAAGGGTACCATTTGTTCTGCTTAAATGTGAATACTAACTAGCTAATCTATGCAACTATGCAAAGCATAAGATTATTTTTTTTTTTTTTAGTTCCCTACTCTTGATACACTGAATCATATCTTACTTTTTCATTGTTGCACTTTTGTCTGAGGACTGGTTCATACAGCTTTTTAATTTTCTAGTATTTGCTTTAAACACTGTTGCTAGCAGCAATCAAAAAATAGTAATAATGTTGGCACAGAAATAAGTTAGCTGTAGAACAAGTTTGCAACTGGAAAATATTTATTGTTGGGTCTGTCTTAAAAAAAATAATAGAAAAGATGCACTATTGTCTTTCCTCCACAGTTAGTTCTCAGTTGGTTTAAATTTATTAAATTGTGCAACTGAGGATTTGTGTAACAGGTCTGCTGATTGGTATGTGATGTTTAACTGACCTCAAGAGTTCACTGACATCTGGAATGAGAAATTTCAGTTACTTATGGCACAATATCTTCATATAATGTGTGGAAACTAAAATACCTGTACTGACTTCAGATAGTAATAGTGCATCTTTAAATCCAGGCCAAAGGCCCATTACTGTAACAGAACACATATGAGTAGTATGCAATATTATGGAATGTTAAATCTCCAAATACCATACAGAAACCAATAAAACCTATTTTACAGACGTTTATTGTATTTATTTAGTGGTTCAATAAGTGTGGCTTCTTAAACTAGGAAACACAGTTGCGAATACAGCATTGAGGCAGAGGAATTCAAACTGGCTGATTTGTGTTCTGTAAAACTATGCACTGTCACCAGACAGAGAACTTTTTGGTTTAAAATAAGTTTTGTAAATACCTAACCAAACATTCCTGACATTCTTAGGGAACTCCCTCATCTCCTTTGAAATTAATCACTGCTTTTAATCATATGCAAAACATTCTAACTAATCTTAGCATTATATGCAACAAGTACATAGAGTAGCTCTCTAAGACGAGACCTTGATTTCGTTTTGTGATCCTGTAACTACCCTTATTGGCTCCAGTGTGGGCCATGCTACAGTTGTCCACTTACTGCTGAAATTCCCTAATCGCTCTGGGCAACAGTTAATTCTGCTCCTCCAAGGACATTCAGCATTTCATACGAAGTTACTTGGTCTTGGACTCCGCTGCTAGCGCTGCCTCCTTCCGCCACTTGGCCTTCTTCGCCAGGTTCCAGCTCGTCAGGGACTCGTGGCGTGCAGCAGCCTGCGGAAGTAAAACATCTACGTCAGAGCAGCGTAGTAGGGGTAACGATGCCCCTCGGGGAAAGCTACCCCATCTCAGGAACAGCCAGCAAGTACTCAAGTGTCAGGGGTGACAGGTCACCAGTTAGCTAAAACTGGGGCAGGTGTAAGCTGCTGCTGCTGCTTGTTTAGGTTTGTCTACTTTTCGCAGAATTCCATCATTTCTAAGTATGCTGTGTGGTAACGAGCTGGCGCTGTACTCACCTTTTTAGCTGAGGCAATCACTGCAAAACAGGCAACGATGGAGAGTCCAATCATGATGTAACAAGCTTTAACTCGAGCTTTGTTTCTCGCCCTGTCTAGCATCTCTGGCCTGCAATTAAAGTCATTGAATTGAACCATTACAAAACTGTGAGGTATCTCTTCTTCAAAGCATCACAAATAACATCACAACTGAAAAATAAAAAATAGAATTGGCTTCTAAAACAAGCATCCTCAGCTTGCTATGATTGGTTTTGTAGCACCCAAGAACTTTGCATTTGCTGGCCCTAATCCATTTGCAGTGGAAAAGCAACATTTAATGGATTTAAGCTGATTTTTTTTTTTTTTTTAGCTGAAAAAATAATTGCTCACGCAATAAATATTTGCATTTAAATACTTGGGTTAGATACACCAGAAATCATACCTTAAGCTCTGTTTAAACATAGTGAAAATTAAAGGGGTTTATCTGTTTCAAACAGATGGAGAAGTACATGCGGTATCAGCCAAATGTGGTCAAAGCAAGTTCCTTTTATTGAAAATTAACTTTAGAAATTAATTACTGTCATATCTAACCAGTTTAGATGGCGTCCTGTACGTGGTAGGCTAGGGACTTTATGTACTTGGGCAGGTGATTAAAACAGAGTTTGTACTGCACGAGCTACAAGTTTTTAGGTCTTTAGAAAAGCAGCAGCTTTATTTAAAGTGGGCAGCTGGTGTCAGCCTTCTCACTGTTGCAGGAGCACACCCCTACACGAGAACAGTCTACACGATTATTTTTGCTGGTCATCAAAGGCAAAAGTAATGAAAACTTCTGCCCTGTGTTTGGCAGCAGCTGCTGCAGCAGAGGCATTGTCCAGCCTTGGCAAGCTGCCTTGGTTCAGCTTCCACTCTTCTCCCGTGTGAGCAGGCGGCATACCCCTGAGAAGCAGCAGTACAGGAACCCTCTGTGTCGCTAAAATTGTCTTAAAACTTCCAGCTAAGTCTTTTTCTGAGGCAGACATTGTACCTGGGAGAACAGTTTTTAAGACGTACGCTATTTTCCTTCCATAAATTGCATAGGAATGCTTTATATATATAAAGACACATATATTAGTAAGACACAGAATATAATTATACATCATATATAGTTATGGTTTTATTCATATATATATGTAAAAAGGATAGTTGCATAAAGAATAGATTTTATGTTGTCAGTAAAGATTTTATAATGATCTCTCTCCCCCAAACACCTTCAGCTTTACTTTAAAGATGAGTGGTGGGATGGGGCAGAGGCTGGAGATTTTACAGTGGAAGTTCTGCCCAACGGGACCTGTGCCAAGGCTGAGGGCTGCCCTGCTTCTCTGAGGCTTAATGCCATGGAAGAGGGCAAGCCTGACGAGCGGCTGTGCCATGCTCCCCCCTTCCCTGCCAGCGCACACACAAGCACACGTTGTGCACGCCACCTTTCTTGCAGGCGACCGACAATGCCTGCAGTTCTAAGCGACTGCTTTTGTTTTGTACAATGGTAACCATCACCTTTAAAACAAACCACACATCAGACTAGCACATAAAATCATTAATCCACTAATCCATTTGTAGCAACAAAAGCAAAACCATAAATGTCATTAGTCTGGCTTATTAGCCTAATCTTATTTCACAATGCACTAATTGAAACTTCTGAAGCAGATTTTCACTTTCTCCCTGCTTTCTGCCTCTGCTTTAAGGAAAACAGACCTGATTATGTTCTCCCCTAATTGCACATTAGGGCCTTTGCTACTCAATCCTTCATCAAGACTCTGGGTAAAGTTCTGCTGAAGTCAGTAACAGTGTTTAAAACAAACAAACAAACCCCACAACAACCCAACAACCTTGAGTAAGGACTGCGGATTTGACCCTTAATGCACACTATCTTCAGCAGCTAGATTGTGTTCACAGGTAACAGTATCATGCAACTTTTTTTTTTTTTAATAGTTTAAGCAATGACACAGTTTAGCTTCAACGTCTCACAATTAGCTTCTTTTGGTATATTACTATTTATGATCTTACAGTTCTAAAAAGACTTTGCTCACCCAGAAGGCACAAACTGGTGACCCTCACTTGCCAGGCCAGCTACCGCACAGAAATGAGTGATTTGTGTGCGTGTGTGTGCACGGACTGGCAAACGCATGTGTCTTCATAAACACGCCCTGATGACTTGAATAGCTTTTAGAGCTTCTAAGACCTGTCTGAACCTTTCTCTAGGGGAAGATGGCAAGACTAAGACAGTACAAGAGAGGCTGGACTGTTCAGAAAGCCACTGTCCAGCTCAGCAAACACTAGTGAAACTGTTCAGGAACCAACAGGAACTGGCAGAGGATGTACCTGTTGTGTGACACAGCTCTGCACGCTGCTTATGCTCAGCGTCCTACCCAGGACAGGGACATGCTGTGATGACAAAAAGTAGTGTCCTGGAGAGAGACGTCTAACACGCTATCAAATATCCTAAGAAAAAGGCAGCAATTGGCATTAGAGGGGTTTCATGTGTTCAGTGACTGACCCCTTTGGGGGACACCAACTTTCAACAAGTCAGAGACCCACAGAATCACCATGGTTTGGGTGGGAAGGGACCTTCAACAATCATCTAGTCCAGTGGGTCAGCAAGAATGGGAGGCTAAAGCTATGTCAAGGAGTCAGTTTTCCTTGGTGGGGGATGTTTCTCTCATAACCTTCTCTATTTTTCCTCAAATTATATAACAAATCCTAGTTTGTTGGATGTAATCATTCAGTGAGAGTCAGCTCCCTTAGAACTGCTTATGGGAGCTATAAACAGAAAATACTGTTTACCAATAACATCCTTCTCTGATTGCACATTAGGAATAATCAAAATAAACAAGCCAGAACATAAATGTAACCAAGGCTATCTGCTCAGATGGATCCAGTTCTTAATCCCTGGCTCTGGGGACTCCAGTAAGGAACATTTTTTCATCTTAACCTCTAACCAGGACAGGAAATTCTTTCGCCCTCTAATTTGTTTCCAAGTTTTCAGTGTTGAAAAAATGACCAGTTAAAACTCTGTGGAAAAACTTTAGATCAGGATCACACCACTGTCTTCCCTTCAGCTCCATGTTCCCTGGTCCGCCAGTTCAAGACGGACAGGGAACTACTGGAGAGAGCCCAGTGGAGGGCTATTGAGATGATTAGGGCACTGGAGCATCTCTCTTATGAGGAAAGGCTGAGAGACCTGGGGCTCTTTAGCCTGGAGAACACTGAGAAGGGATCTTATCAACACTTAAATATAGCTAAAGGGTGAGTGTCAAGACGACAGGGCCAGGCTCTTCTCAGTGGTGCCCAGTGACAAGACAAGGGGCAACGGGCACAAACTGGAGCACAGGAAGTTCCGCCTCAACATAAGGAAAAGCTTCTATACCTTGAGGGTGGCAAAGCCCTGGAACAGGCTGCCCAGGGAGGTTGTGGAGGATATTCAAAACCTGCCTGGATGCCATCCTGTGCACCCTGCTCTAGGTGAACCTTCTGTAGCGGGGGGGGGGGTTGGACTAGATGATCTCCAGAGGTCCCTTCCAACCCCTACCAGTCTCTGATTCCGTGATTCCCCTTGGACAAGAGCAGCACACTTACGGGATCCTGAGAGGAATCTCTTCTTCTGTCTTGAAACGTCCAGTCCAGAGGAGGATTTTTTTGTCAAACTTCGAAGGTTTGTAACTTGCAACCACCTTGTGAGCCTGCTCGGCTAAAAGATTAGGAAAAAAACCCGTCAAACCATCCACTAAGAGTGAACGATGGGTGCTGGAAGGGGGAAACCCCTGCCTATCCTAGTCGCTGGAAGAGTAACTCAGGGATTAAACCTCCGTTACCTCCACGCAGCCTCTTGAACAACCCCCGCATGTGTCCCTGCTGTTCGACCTCCCCCAACCCAGCCGAACCCAAGCGCCTGCCACCCTCCGAGCTGCCGCCACCCCCCCCCCCCAGCGCCCCTTACCGCGGGTGGGGGTGGTGGTGCCCGGGCTGCGGGCGGGCCCCCCGGCTCCCCGCGGTGCGGGCAGGCGGAGCGGCGAGGCGGGAAAGAGCCGCCGCGGGCGCAGGCGCGCCGGCAGCATGGTGAGGGCGGTGAGGGCGGTGAGGAGCGGCGCGGCGGTGCCTTCTGCCTCGGCGGGAGAGATCCCGGGCCCGCCTTCCCGCCGCCTCGGCCCTGCCCGTCCTCCCCGCCCCGCCGAGCCCCTCCAGCCGCGCCCTGGGCGCGGCTGGAGGGGCTCGGCGGGGCGGGGGAGGACGGGCAGGGCCGGTCCCCCTCAGCGCCATCCTGCCCACCGAGCTGTTTTGAGGAGTAGAGCTAGAGGTGAGCCGCTTTTTTTTTCTGAAAGCAAACGAGCCTTTCTCGAAACAGAAGATCCCGGCTCCCTGAGTCGAAGCTCCACACCAGCTTTCTCATGTCCTAAAAATAACAAAAAGGAAGAGTGCGCACCCTTCCACCTCCAACCCCTCGCCCCCCCCCCCCCCCCCCCCCCCCCCCCGAGCAGCTCATGTCCTTCTAAAAATAACAAAAAGGAAGAGTGTGCACCTCTCCATCCACCCCCCCCCCCCCTCTTTGAGCAGCTCTACCATATTTCAGAACATCGTTGGAGAGATGATGACACTCAGAATCATTAAGGCTGGGAAAGACCTCTAAGATCACCAAGTCCAACCGTCAACCCAACACCACCATGCCCGGTAACCCATGTGCCAAAGTGCCACATCAACACATTTTTTGAACACCCCCAGGGATGGTGACTCCGCCACGTCCCCGGGCAGCTTGTTCCGATGCTTGACCACTCTTACAGTAAAGAAATTTTTCAATGTCCGATCTAAACATCAATAGAAATCACCTAGAGAGTGATACTGGGGTTGTGATCTGTCTGTAGCCCCTTTCCCTTTGCCTTCTCCCTGCTCAAAGAGAGCAGCGTAGTGTCAAGCAGCACTCCTTGTCTCTGGAGACACAGCTGGGAAAGGTAGGAAAAGTCAGCACATCTGAGCTGGGCTGCTCAGCACCATACATTACGAGCAGCACCCCAACAACTGCTGTTAGCTGCTAGCCATGCTGGTAACCCGCACATTTAGAATCATTGTCGTTCCAATGGCCATCGGCAGAGCTGCTGGGGGGAAGCCTGGAGCTCAAATAAATGGCTCTCAGCACTCGCCAAAGAAATGCTCTAAAGATTATGGGCAGCTGAAAGGCACTTGCGCAGCTAGAGCTACTGAAATCTTGAGGGAATTGTGACCTGGAGGGAGGACCTAAAAAAATTGGTGGCCTTCATTGACTTCATCCTCTCCAGAGATACTGCACACTGCGAGATAGTGGCTTCAGAATGCATGATTTAGCATTATTAACGATGAATGACATAACCCCCTGAAAAGTCAGATAGTGGTTACATCCAGAGCAGCCTCCCACTGACCTCAACATATGGCATTTTCATGCTTGCTTTCTCTGTGGACAGCACTATATTTGGGGACATTTGTCCTCTCTATTGCTCTCAGAGATGGAAAACATGCAGGTGGGCACATAAGGGTTGGCATTTTGAGAAGTGGTGTTGGGATCTTCCCAAAATAAGGTAGCAAAGTGTGCTCTGAGTCGGAAAGAAGAGACGACCCCTTCAGCCCCACAGGGTCTGACCTATGGGCTGTGGCTCTTGGGTGGCCATGCCAAGACTTTGCTGTGACTTGAGAAGGTAATTCCTGTTCTGTGCTCTGCGGGTGAAAATCTATTTCAGGTTCAGTTAATGTCCCCGTGCCTGGTATCAGGAATAGTTGGATTGCTGGAATACTTACCGTTCTGGACAGGGGAATGTGTGCAAATGCTTCCTTAGCATCACAAACACCTATTTTCAGCTTTTTTTACATGCTCTGCATAGGGTAGCACAATCCCTTTATGTTTTACCTACACATGATCACTTGCTTCTTGCAGACAAGGAATTTAAAGACATGTGTAACACGGCCTGGGTACAGTGTCTCTTTTTTCTGCCAAGTCTAGATAGCAAATCTGTTAACATCCTCCCAGCTCCACCATTGACAGTGCTTTAGGCAGAAGACCTGAATAGCTAGAGAGGCAGGTATAGCATGCAGGACTCCTTTGAAATTCTGCCATATGGGATGTCTTTCCTTACAGATAACTCCGTAGAAACCTTCACAGCGCTGTCACCACGGCCTGCTCCTCAAGCCAGTGATGTTGGGATCCTTCTGAAGTAAGCTAGCAGGGTGTGCTCTCAGTCATAAAGAAGAGCCGACCCCTTCAGCCCCGCATGGTCTGACCTCACTGTGCTGTAGGGGGGATGCCCTACCATACTCAGCTTCCAGCCTAAAGGACGTTTCTTAAGAAGCAGGTTTAGATCTGCTGGGTGGAAACACTGCACAGCTGCATATATTGCTGCTGTTCAGGGCCAAAACAAAGTTCTTGGGCAAAGGTAAGGAAATTAAGTAAGCAAACTCAATTTTATATAACAATATGGCTTTAATCATCCCCTTTCCTTATATCTTCAAGACGTAGCATGCTCAAACACTAAATACGCATCCAACATTAGGGCCAAATTAACTTTTCTAACCAGCTTAGTGCTGACAGTCGTTCTGCAATTTAAGCTTTGCTTCCCTCTTTTGGGGAGAGACTTTTGCTGCATTGGCAGCCAAATTGCAGGAATTTTAACATTACTGTACACAGTTTTGTATTCAGAACAGTATTTGTAACAACTGACACATGAACAACATTCATCATATAAATACATGTGCCTAAATGTTCATTCTTCCAATCAGTTACAGAACTTAAATAATTACTCAAATGTGTATGTACATTGCACTCTCGACATTCAAATTACTTTAAAAGTTTTCAGAGATACATATTACATACGTGGTCTACACATCAAAGTAATTTCATTGCCTGTGTCCATTGTTTAAATGTGATTTATAGCTATTTTTAACAAAATATGAGTAGAAAAGTCATATAGATATGAGATACAGCATATAAATAGAAATTATAGAAAAATAGATGTATTGTACATAATAATAATACAGTATGTCTGTGTAACACCAAATCTAATTAATTTTATTTTGGCCTGCCACAGCATCCAATTATTCCAGATCTAAACAGAAGCATGAACAAAACTCAAGGGACTTGGTGTTATTTGACAGTAACATAGCACAGAAGTTTCTATGCTCCAGACCACAGGCTTTATGAACGCAGAAAAACATTCTTCACAGTCCTGTTGCAAAAAGCAACAGAGCTCTGCTGTTTCAGGTTTGAAAAAGCTCTGCAGTACTGTTGTCCCAACAAAAAAATTCCTCCTCTGAATGTGCCTTTCGCCTCTCGTACAGGAGGCACAGCAGAGCTACAGAGTCAAGACTCATCCAGTGCAGCTCACATCAGATCATTCTTGTGCTATTTCTAGGTGTTGGCATTGTGCCTTGTCATTTTTTTGTTCAAAATCAGATTTTTAAAATACGTATCAAAACAAAGCTAAAATTCCCAGGATGCGCTCGTGCTGATCCTGGTCATCATATTATTTAGGCTGATGAGAAGAATCAGTTTGTAAGTTTTGATGTTACGCATTGACATTATATCTTCAATTAAGCAGATAACTGGGTACCAACACAGTAAGTCGCCTCCTCATGAGCCAGAGGAGGTGTGTGAGGTGAATCAGCATATTTCCTCTGACTACGGGGAAAAAAAAAGCAGATGAACATACGTATAACTACAGAGCTCCAGAGAAATTCTTTAATTTTTATATAGACCTGTCTTTAAATACAAGGAACTTCAAAAGTTACTGCAGCACTCACCTGGAAGAAGGTGTGCAATTTTGGGGAGTAAAATAAAAAGGATTCTCTGATACCAGATGAAAAGGGATTACTTTTGGATGTTCAGGAGAATGGAAAGCTTATCTTAAAAGTGGAGACTAAAGGACTGGGCTTGTTTAGCCTAGCAAACAAAGGCTGGGAGAGGGTTCTGTTTGATCTGTAAAACAGAGCCAGGTCAGTAGAAGAGCTCCTTAAACAGCTGGGCATCAAAGATGCAAAAGTGGGGTAAACCCGTATGTTCCTGCCTCTATGTCTGTGAGAAATAGTAATTTCCTGATGCTTCTGCCTCATTCAGGGAAGTGAGACGGCGCAAGACGTTCCCGCAGGTTTACGTGAGTGGGAAGGGAGCTGCTGAAGGGGACTGCAGCTCATGGTGCTCGCCGGAGCAGGGTCTGGACTCCGTGAGCAAGGAAAGCCTTGCAAATCTGGTAATGGATAACTGCTAAAGTTCCAGAGGAGAAGGCATTTCGTGTGGCCTGCTCTCTTTGGGAATGCCAAAAGGAAAGAGACCCGAAAGAGAAATGGCTCCCTAAGATGGCTTTTCATCTGCTAGTACTTTAACGCTGACCAGTCATATGCTGGAGAGTCTTTTCCTGGCCATGGTGCTTGCAGTATTTTTAGGAAGATCTTTCCCTTTTATTAGTCTCTGCCCAGGCGCTTGGAAATGGCAGTTCCCATTCACAGAGTTTTTCTCAGATTTACACGAGTCCAAGATAGTAGCTCGGGAGCTGGAGGACTTTGAATCCAAAGAAACCTGACTAACAGCAACGCTGCCTGCGCTCTTGGAGGAATAAGTGTAAAGCATTTTGAGAAAGGCAGATTTTGTGTTTGTTTCTTGCTTGTAAATGATGATATAGCACTTTGGAAGAAAAGTGCAGCAGAGGATTCCATAATTAGATATTAAAACAACGATGATTTCCACTGCTGGCAGGTATCTGCCAAAGGTAGTTGCATAGACAGGGATAAATACAATCCACGCTATAAAGTAAATTAGCATGCCAAAGGTGATGAATTTAGCTTCATTGTAGTTCTCCGGCAACTTCCTACCTTTAAAGGCAAATATGAAGCAAATGACGGCTAGGGCAGCGATGTAGCCCAACATAATCCCAAAAGCCACAACAGAGCCCTCATTGCACTCCAGGATTATTGCTCTTGGGATTGAGAAATTTTGCTCTACAAAAGGTGTCCTAAATATTAGCCAGAAGGTGCAAATGATAACTTGAATTCCGGTGCAGGTGACCACAGCAGGAATAGGTTTATACATGCATTTCAGGAAATTCTGCAGCTTGGGATCAAAGCTGAAGGCTAGTAAAATTTTCAGTGACTTTATTAAAATACATGATATGCAGAGTGCAAAACTTATGCCAAAGAGGGCTTGCCTAGTTTTACACTTGAATTCTGTGGGTTCATCTATGAAGAAGATGGTGCTCAAAAAAATTAACAAGTGGCTGAAGAGAATAATATAGCAGACAGTTAGACCTCCAGACGCCTTTACAACTGGCGTGTTCAAGTTTTTAGTAAATATTACACTAATTGACAGAACCAACACAACCCCAAAAGTGGAGAGGAGGAGGAGGAAAATAGCAAACCAGTCAGTCCAGGCGAGGAAATGGATTGTCTTTCTGTAGCATGTGGTACTGTTGACGGGAGCCCAGTAGGTTTTGTTGTTACATCGGTAGCAGTAATCCATATCTGAAAGGAGGGAAAAGGAAGATACAGCTTAGGAACCCGAAGTAAATAAACTGCGCCGTGGATTATCGAGGCTTGAGATACAGGAGCAGGGTGGGAAGGGATGCCAAGGGGGACGGGCGGGACCGATTGCTCCCACTATTGCTGCCGCCGTCCAGGCGGAGGAGCTGCAGGGCTGCGGCGGCAGCGGTGGCAGCGGCAGAAGCAGCAAAGGAGGAATGCCTGCCGGCTGGGAGCAGGGGCTGCCTGCAGCCAGGGCAGGGAGGGGACAGGGAGAATGAGTAGGGTCCTAAACCTGTCTTGGTGATCGCTGACCGGCGATACCTGACCTGGCCAGAGCTCTGGACAGGCAAACTTTAACTGGAACCTGAACAATGACTTGAGAGTAAATCAATTATCTTAAAGAAATTGGAACTATGTTTCTTTCGTTTACCTATTTTGACAAGAAAAAACACAGTTTTCTCTTTACAGACAGCTTTTGAATTACAACAGCAAGAATAAACTTTGCTTTATATTATGCTTTGAAAGGTTACTTTTGCTTTAAAATTCCTGTCCTCTGATATGGAGAAATTTCACAATTATTTGAACTAAAAAGATAAAATTTATTTTCCTTCTGCTCTCAGGATGTTAAAAGTACATTGTAACCCAAATGTCTTAATTCCATCTGTCTCCTCCATATTTAATTTTTCCCTTAAAAAAACTTTGCTTAAACCTATAAATGAACCAGTGGTAAAGTTCGCATAAGATTTGATATTAGAAAATATTACTGTACAGTTATATCAAGCTTCTCAGTACTCCTTGGTAAGACAAAAAACATGCTGGTAAGCAAAATACATGACCCTTGACCTTCATAGATTCACAGAATGGTTTGGGCTGGAAGGGACCTTCAAAGATCATCTAGTTAGAACCTCCCTGCCATGGGCAGGGACACCTCCCACTAGACCAGGTTGCTCCAAGCCCCATCCAGCCTGGCCTTGAACACTGCCAGGGAGGGGGCAGCCACAACTCCTCTGGGCAACCCATATCAGTGCCTCACCACCCTCACAGTGAAGAATTTCTTCTTTATTGGACTGGCTGTACTGCAGAAAGACAGGGAAGCAAGGCTCTATTTTAATGAGAGTCAGTCTCACTGATAAACCAGCCAGACTTTCCATCCTAACAAAGGATAATGCTAGTCAGCTGGAAAATCTAATTGCTTTAAATTTGGTCTTCTAAAAAGGCATTTAAACCAAGTTTTATAGGCCAAACACTAGTATTTGGGACACTGAGCATAAACAAATATTTTAATCTCATTCCAAAGTTATACCCAAGGTTGTAAAGGCACATTATACCCAAACAAAACAATTATATTGATGTCTAAATAAACCTTTATTTGGATCACAATTCCTTACCTGTTTGATTGCTGTAATGGTTTTCTGGGCAGTAAGCACACTCATAGCAGCATGTGTGTGGACTTCCTGTAACTTTTTTCATCTGCCCTGGTCTGCAGTGCTGGGAGCATGTTGACTGAACCTTCTTCAGTGTGCAGAGAAAAAAAAAACAGCTCAGGCACACCTAATTACTAATAAACATTAAAATAAACTTCCAGTAATTCTGCAATTTGCACTCTCTTTTTATTTCTAATATATTTCAAGGGAATCTGAAAATTATGCTGAAAAAAAGGCATTTTAGGCTCCATGTTTCTTGTATTTTCTCCACAAAGTCAACAAGTGACAGGATAAGCCATTATCTACCTGATAATTGTATTTTTTGGCTCTGAATGCCAATTAGTGGAATCATCTGTACCTTTAAAAGCGAGATCAAAGTGTCTCATCCATCTTTAAACCTGGAATTTAAACTGCTGAGGATCATCTCCAAAGAAAGCCCAGAAGCATCTGATAGAGGATTCGAGTGGACTGCTTCACAAGTGAGATCTTGCAAACCTGCTCAGCTGCTCTGAGCTGGGGTGAGACACTTCGTCTTAGGGGAGACACCTCTGCCAACGTTCCTGACCCTCAGCAGCTCATCCCTGACTCATGAAGCACCACTCTAGGGTGTGTGATCAGAGCCTTCTCTCAAGGTCTAAGTTCAGGTCCTCCTTCCAAAGATAATTTTTTGTAAAATGGAGAAGCAGTCCTGAGGGACGCTGATATTTCTTCTGCCTCCAAGATGGTGCTTATGAGGAGGTAGAGACATTTCCTTGCCATCCTGGTCAGTGCCACAAAGAGGGACAAGATTTGAGGTTTCCTGCTGTCCCCAGGCTTTTCTATCAGCTGAGACCACACACTGAGACTCAAATCCAGCCCACTTGGTAGGCAGCCTCTCCCCATCCCATTGGTGGTGAATGCTTTGCAGCACAGGGCTGCACAATGAACTAAGACCTCCACCCATGCACAGATGACAGATTATCCAGCTGGAACTGGCCAAGGCCACCTACTACACCAGTGCTGGGCCTCCAGATGGTACATCCTTACAACCTACCTCAGACTCCTGCAGTCGTGCTGATCCCAGCTCTAACAGGAGCAAATAGTCAACAAAACTTTTTAACTTTTTCTTTTTTTTTTTTTTTAGACAGTAAAGTCAACAGATAGGAGTCTTCATGTACAAAATAACTGGTGGTGGTATGTAAGAGAGGGGGCTTTTATACACGGTCATTTTTTATTTTAAAAACCCTTTTCAAGATTCTGGAGTAGGACAGACATAATTTCTCATCTTAGAAAATCTGGGAGCATTCTGGAGAAATAACTCAATTTCAGATCACTGAGCCTGCTACAGGCTAACATGCTTCTCAGGGTGCATGAAAGTGGTTGAACAGAGGGTTCTTTTCTCTAAAAGGAGAACATCAAACCACAAGAGATTTCTAGCTGATGTGTATTTCAGTTGCAAATATTGGAGGGAGAAGAAAACATATGAAAAAAATTTCATATGCTATGTCAACAAATTAAAAGTTACCTTTAAATCCAGAAATTCTTTTTTTTTCGCTTCATCCTCAAAGATAAAGTGACCTTTCTCTGGGTCATATTCTGCCATAGCAGTGATTTCCATGTGGCCATCAACTTCTTTCCAAAGAAGTACGTCGTAACTGGTGCTCATATCTCCGTTGGAGTCAAACTTGATTTCTTTATCATCATCAATGACTGTAACTTTCTTAAGTTCTTCAAGGAGCTGCATATAAGGAACAAGAACATACATCAGTATCGTGCCCATGTGATAAACTCAATAGTTTAACATCTGTATGATAATATCAAGTGAAGAAGAAATGTTGCTTTTTAGGAGTAAAAGAAATCTTAAAATTAAAAGTCATCTTTACAACTGTTTAATTTGATGTCTGACACAGAATTACATTATTAAGAAAAAAATCGTCATTCCTTAATTCTATGCAATGTGTACAAATACTCATGTTTCCAGCCTTGGAAATTTTGGTACAATGATGGGAAAGAAAAGATTTTTGCTTGCAAGAATTAATGGCCTTTTGGAACTCCCCTTCTTGTAAAGAACACTGTGAGTGATGCTCCTGTTGTTACTTGACTGTCACCAGAGTTGATCTGGGCAACATTTGCTTCCAGACTAACCTCCCCCAGCGTGTCTGGAAATATCTAATGTTGTTTTCAGCTGTGACTCTGACTGATACTGTGTATTGCAAGGTGAGACTCAGAACCATTAAACAAACAATACATGTCAGTTTGCTCAGACGGAGTGACCGATGGCACAGTGGCAATAAATGCCAAGGCCATATTTGTCAGGTCGTAGGGAATATCAAAACAAGCATGCTTTGACAAGGCAACTGACCAGCTTCATATTGCAATCCATTCTGTTAGACGGGGAAATTTCTGTCTCCCTCATCATGAACAGCCAGACCAAAAGTTCTGTGTGAATCTAGAAAAGGACAGGTTGAGGCATATATAGCTCACTCCCAATTCATGGGGAGACCATAGAAGGATTTTCATTAGCTACCATGGCTCTTAAGTGAAGCATAGGCTTTATCTTTTGCAGATCTAATGATTTTTGGCAACAGGGATTTATTAACAAGAAAAAACCCCTAAGATTTTGGTAAGAGGCTGAATTTAACTGTTTTTGGAAAAGCATGCTCTCACATAGGTCCATTTGTGGTATTTGCAGCATTTAATGAACATACTGACAAGGATATTACTTCAATAGGCTTTGGCAAATATATGTATATGACACATCTGGTGTATATAATGTGTCATTTTTTCATATATAACATGTAATCTTTTCTAGAGTTCATATACTCTCACTGCATCTCTACCAATTTGTGAAGAACCAAAGTGTGCTTCTAACCAACATAGCATTTGAGTTGGATTCTGCATAGTTGTGTGGGTCTGAATAGGAATTTTTTTATTGTATATACTCAGGCTAGTCATTTAATCTTTCTCTTCTCCACTTTTCCAATTTCTCTAACCATATGGGAACAACAGAGGTTTTTTAATACATCTTGAGCTTCAGACAGAAAGGGCTAATAATTAGCTACACTTTGATGTAACTGATGGTTATTTTTGCAAAGTCGGTAACACCGATGACTCTGTCGTTTCTCTGTATGTGGAGGTGTGTGATATGGATTAAATGCATCTTAAGCTTTATATATATCTCCATTTCTAGAGGGTTTAAATTCAGTGTAGAGGAAATGTATTATGAAAACAGCACGGGGAAAAACTACCTGTTTTCTTCATGAGTTCTTAACCTCTTAACAAGACTTTTAATTTGGGTGGTTTGGGATTTAATTTAGCAATGATGTAAATGCAGCTCCATAAATTTCCATCCCCTATAGAGCAGTCCTGAATTTGTCCCATTTGCATTTACAAATTCATGTACGAGTCTGATCGTTACTGGTTGGGTTTTTTTCTTCAAATCTCCTATCTTGGTTTGACCTGCCCTGACCTAGGATAAGAGGTCAGAGCAAGTCAGAGTGCTTCAGTGGTTGTTTGACTTTTAAATGAACTTTTGTTTAATCCTCTGAGTAAAAGTGTGTAAAAGTGAATACTCCTGAGCAGGTTCTTGGGTAAAAGGTCAGGTCAGGTTTACTTGTCTGATTTTTCCTCTTTTTTTCCCACCCAGTAGAGTTTGGTAACAAGTAACCTCACTCATCTTAAAGATTGTGTCTAATTTTTCTACCAGTTACTTCAGTATAAATCAAGATGAGATAGAGGAGTAAGCTATTGCATTTTCACTTTCAAGTAAAGATTCATTATAGAGGAAAATATCTGAATTCAGACGAAATGGAGACAATGGTGAGAGAGAGGAAAACCGAAAGTCTTTGGTCAATGCTCCTGTACTGCAATATCCCCATTTCTCAAGAGCACTCATTGCTGTGTATTACAGTGGTTTGCAGCGGCAGGACCAACCACTAGTAGCTGAATAGCTGATACGTCAACTGTAGATTGACTATAAGTTTTATTCTATCCCATATGAGTAGCTAGCAAGATGCTCAAGCAAGAAGCCTACAGACTGGAGCCTTCATCCGAGCTGATGCCTACTCTGTGTGCTCTTTGAAGGTAGTGGGGGAAGTATTAGGGTAGCTAATGAAGCCCAGCAGCTAAAGATCCCTTCTTGGAGTCACACTTTTACAGCTGTTGCTATTGTACCCATGAAGGAGGAGATGGCAGGTATGCAGTTACTCACCATCAGTTAGCTATCTGTATGTGAAATGCAATGATTGTTCTCTATCTATAGCAGAACACAGCCATGGCTTAGCACCAGGAGCCTCTGAATCTACATGGGCCGAAAAAAGGGAGACAAAACTGGAGTCTAGTTCTTCTTATCACTGCAGCAGTTAGATACTGCTGCTCTAGTGCATACTCTGTGATTTCAGTTGGTGAAGAAAAGCAGGAACAAGAATAAAAAGTCATTTAGTAAAAGGACCAAGCCAGTAAATCCAGAACTGTGAGAGCAAAGATGAGGTGAAAGTTATGCAGAGAGAATGACACCTGAAAGAATTAACATCATACCTCCCAGGGAGTGAAGGCAGAGGGATCCTTACAGTTTCTCTCTTTGCACTGCCCTTTAATGGCGTGAGCAATGGCATAGACTGCAAGTATAGTACTATGGATAAATCCTGGTTCAATGTTAGCATTCAAAAAATCATGTCTCCAGATCTGATGTTTATTCTCAACGTTTTGCAATAGATCATCCTGGGACTGGTTTGAAATGCACATTTGAAAATCGTGATATTCCAGGTGTGCACAGACTGACAAAAGCATAATATATTCACGTAAAAACTTGTTGTTGTCAGTGGGCCTTTCATGAAGGTTTCTCAGAAAGTCTTGGAATGTGGAGATGTCTCCGCTTTTAAATCCAAATCCCACAATGGTTCCCAGCTGTCTGATATTGGGAATTGTACTGATTTTGACTGCAGCTGACCAGTTATCACTTGCAATCCAGATTTTATTTACGTTCCTCTCAATTGCCTTCTTAAATAGTTTGAGCACATGGATCTGTCTCATAAAGACAACAATAACATTTACTCTGGTTTCCTTGACAATCTTCTCAATTGCGTGGTCAACTTTGGTGTGAAAGGTGTTGTCAGAGAGATAGGCAGGCAGCATTTCTTTAAAAGCTATGCAAACATTGTTTGCCATGGCCTGGACCCCAAAGCTCTCCAGAGCAAACCGCCCATTGTCGTCATCAGTGGCTATTACTCCAATCCAGTTCCACCCAGACTCACAGATCAAGTGGGCCATTGCTCTTGTCTGATGAAAATCACTGGGGATAGTCCTGAAGAAAGAAGGAAACCGGATTTTGTCACTGAGGATTTCAGCTGATGATGCAGGACTGACCTAGGAAGAGCGAACAATTCAATTATGGAGGTAGTCTCCTCCAAAGGACACCAAGACATCCAAAGCTGCCACCATTGCTCTTTCATCCAGCCTGACCCAGGCTCCCTCCTTGTCTGAGTGAGCATCAACAAGGTGCAGTCAAATGGGGCAGGTTTCCTTACCCTGCTCTTAGCACGTCAACTGATGCCCAGTACCAGTTCCGCTATTTTCACCCTCATGTGCATAATTACTTCAGTGAAGGCAGGGAATAAAACCTTTCAAAATGGCTCTGACAATTATGCTGCTATAAGGATTTTGGTTTACTCTGTTCAGATACCATCAACATGCTATTCAAAACCATATTTAAAACATTGGAAGCATTAACTATTTTTTGACGACTTATTCAAATTTCTAGAGCCCTTACATTTTGCAGTATTTTTCTATCACTGAGTATGTCGGTATGTTTCAACCACATATGTATTTTCTCTCCAAGATTTAATTACTATATTTTAAAATAATCATTAAGTCTGTTAGAAAAACCTTACAGAAAAAAAAACAAACAGTAACCAATACTACAGAATGCTATAATTTATTTCATAAAAAATATTTATTACCTTTTTCTTGTGAATGTAGTTAGAAAAATGTAAATGGTACATTACTATTTAAATCTCTCTAGTTTTAATCCTTTTCTATTCTGTAGGAGGTTTTTTCCCTA
This sequence comes from Leptosomus discolor, assembly GCF_034619465.1. Classification (NCBI taxonomy): domain Eukaryota; kingdom Metazoa; phylum Chordata; class Aves; order Leptosomiformes; family Leptosomidae; genus Leptosomus; species Leptosomus discolor. The sequence continues at coordinate 72,902,762 of NC_141392.1, read as the reverse complement.
CACTTATGTTTTCTACACTGCTTGACAGTTCTTAAAAAATAAATATAAGCTTTCCAAAATGAGAGTCACCTGTCTAGAGGGGACATCAAATATTACTGATGTCAGAAGATTGCAGATGCTATAAATGAGAAGAATCTGCTGGGTCACTTTTCCCATCTCTACGTCCCAATGCAGATTTGTTCCATCACTTGCCTTTTGATCATGTTCAAGTGCGGCATTTTAATTTTCATACGTACTTTAGCTCCTGTGGTGGAGCTGGAGGTCATAATTACTTCCTGCCGTTGCAGATGAAAAGATTCAGTTTGAAGTTCTTATATCTTTTCAACGTTTGGTTACTATGTTGCTGCTTTGCAGTGAGGTAATTTATGTCAAATTGCCAAATGCAACGTGCAGCACAGGATGGTGCGGAAAATGGATCTCCTTTTTCCGTGTTGGTCCTGGCCTTGACCCTGACTCTTACAATGCTGAAAGCAGAAATGTAAGCACCGGCCTAAGTGCAAGTGTGGGACTGTACTAGTCCTAGAGAGGTCAGTAATAGAGAAGGATGTTTTGGGAAGGACCAGTGTGGATCTTAGCCTGTGGTATTCTTTCTCTTCTACAAGTTCTTGAGGAGTAACAGGAGTAAAACTGTTTTAGAGCAGTAGTCCTCACCTCCCTGTCCATAGTTATAACAGACTCCCAACATCTAATCTCTCTTAGGCAGAAAAAAACTTCCAAATTTCTGGCCAAATTTGATTTGGTCTTTCTTTTTTTTCAGCTTGAGATTGGGTATCGTCATACTCACCACCAGCCAGACTAGACACGGCGGGTGTAACTTTGCTGCCTGAGCAAAGTCCTTGAGTGTTATCCAAGGTACACTGGAGTACCTGGCACAGCCATGCAGGAATGACTAATGACACTGCCAGGCTGACAAGAGCCCAGGATCATCCGCAAACAGCACACAAACACATGTGCCTTGGGCATATAGAATAGCTCTTACTGCCTTCAAAAAGTGAATCAAGCCCTCCATTTGAAGTTGAATCCCACCCCTACTGATGTCCTTAGGTTGAGACAAATCCCTGTAGCAAACACGTGGCTTTTGCAATCCCTACGATCAGAGCTGCACCTTTGCTCCAAGCATGGTAAATTTGACCCTCTGTCCAAAATGAAATTCCCTCAAACCTACCTGTGGGATTAGTTGCAAAGCCAACAGCCTTGAAACTGCCATCGACACCTCCGAGTAGCTGGCTCCAGTGACTGCCTTAATTCTCGGGATGTAGTCTGAGTAGTTACACTTGAGCTCTACAACATCCTCAGAAGAATTGAATTTAGCCAGGAACCTCAGAGCAGACACCATGGCTTTTGTAACATCTGCACACGTGTCATAGATTTCGTAGCCCAGAGTGACTCCAGATAACAGCGTTGAATTGTTGATCGTTTCAATAGCATGTATCATTGCAAGTGTCTGAAGAAAAACTTGAATTTCAAAGCTGTCAGGAAACACACAAGTTTTATTTTAGAAAAACATTGCTAGGAGCAAGGCTGAAGCAAAGTCCATTTTGAACATATCCTTTAGGATTTGACAACTACTGAAAAGAGATGGATGCTTTGTGTGATTTGCTTGGGGTTTAGTGTACAAAAGATTAGAAACTGTATATTTTTGTCTCACCTAAATGGGAGATGAAGCCAAATAAATACAAAACTTAAAATATACTCAAATAAAGTGTTTTTCTGAAAAAAAACCCAAAACCCAGGTACTAAAAAAATTATTTTCATTTTCATGTTACATGAAAATTTATGAGTGATATCTTCAGAAAGCATCTGTCAGTCAATGAAGCTATCCCAGTTTATTTAATCTGCTCACTAAGCTTTTTTAAAAATGTATTTCTTTCACCAAAAGCATGAAACAAAGAAAAGAAGGGACTAAATATTTCGGAATAGAAGAAAATATTTTAGAGGTTGATATCTCACGGTTGCAACAATGTTCCTAAGATCCTCTCTAAACCTGATGAAGTTAGTACGGCACATATATATATATATATATAGTACAGTTATATATATATAGTACAGTTAATATACGGATATTGTAACAGATGCTTCGTCAGAACTGTGCTAGCACGAGTTATCTGCAACACAATCAACCCTCCTCTCAAGCAAGCTTCTCTAAAGTTTACAAATCTCGCAAACTAAATCAGATTTCAAATGGACCTGAGACAGATTATGACTCTGTAGAAAAATCATGGAGGACTGACAAAATTATCAACTTCGTCATAATTTTGAAATAAATCTAGATAGATACCTGCACGTACAGCTGATTATTAGATTCAGATGTGGAATTAAGTTGCATGTGAATTTCAAACAAAATTTGAGGATTTGCACCTGTATTAAAATTAAAGAAAGTGCGTATTTGGAATCCCTCGGCTTAGGAAAGCTTTATTATGTGCTTCAAAGGAAGTTCTTCACCAGGTTTCCTCTGCATTCTTTCCAGAAAAATGTATGTTTCAAGCACAGTAGGATTTGGAGCCAACAAAATAAATCTGCTAATGAACAGTCTGAACCTGAATGCATACATGACATGGTGTTTGTATATGGACCATCCTATAAGATAATGCCACAATTATAATGCAAAGTGTAATATTTACAATGATTATAACAGTAATTACAATCTAGTCAGCAGGGTATCATAGATTACAACTGAGCTGCCCTGTGAGGTGGGGGACATACTTAATATGTGCTTGGGTGAAATGGAACAGTCTGCCTGTGTTCAAATCATGGAGGTGCAATTTCATAGCAAATAATGAACAACTGCACAGCAGGGTACTTCAGAGATATAGAACAAATTAGCATTTACATGGAAATTAACTGATTGTTCATCACAAACCTCCAGGGCTAGTTGGTTACATATAAAGATTGAAATAGGATCAAATGCTCCTTCCCTTCCTCAGGCAGCCACAGCATTTTTTACTGTAACTTTGCCATACTTTGTCATGCTGTATTAATTGATGTGCAATTTACGTGATGCCCAAGGTCTTTTTAAAGACTAAGAAATGCAAGAGAGCCAGATTTTGTTGATCTTAATGTAAGAGGTACATGCTCGGTGTTGGTGATTTCTTCTTTGCTATATATGTAATTTCCAGTGTTACTCACCCAGCACAATTCTGAATTACTGGCTTGATGGGACATTCTTCTGGACGCAGCATTTTGCTATGAACTGCAAACAAGCCTCCAATAACAATGTCCCCCGGAGAACTGGCGTCCACAAAGTCATCAGTATTCTGGCAAGAGAAAGTGGTATCAGTGCTGATCACAAGGCAGGAGATGATAACGCTAACGAATGCCATGTTTCCGTTTCACTTGCTCACTACCAGCTTTAAGTCAATTAAGCGAGCTGCAGGGCCAACAAGGACTCCTATGTCATCTATAAACAGCAGCAAAGGAAGAAGGCTGCACTCAAAAGTTAGTCACACCTCATAAGGTGCTTGTATTTGCTTCACTGGCTGAGGCTGTTTTACTGAAGCAAAACTGTCACATAAAATGTGAGGGTGCGGGGGTGTAAGAGCGAAGAGGGAGAGAGAAAGATAAATGAGTTTAAAAGGAAATGTTTGGCATAAAATCTGTTCTGCTCTGTTCAAAGTTTATTATACCTTATCTGAAACACATGGCAAGTATTTTGGTATAAATTTGGGCTTGTCTTGAACACATTCCAAGTGAGTGCAGGGTGCGAAGAAGTAATCATGTAATATGGTAGTGATTTACTGTGACCATATTTTAAGGATCTAGTCCAAAGAGTACCAAAAAAAGACCCCCTTGCACAGTGTGCTTTATATTAGACTCTGGTCCAAAAAAAGCCAACACAAAACTATCAGAAGACTGCTTTTCTCTCAATCCTTTTCTTATAAGTTTTAAAATCTTTGTATAAAAGTGGTTTGGATAAGCTAATATTCGTGGTTCTGACGCACATACAGCTCTTAGGGACTTCAGTGGTCTTTGGCTCAGGTTCTGTATTTACAAGCCAGGCCATGTCTGTTGCTGATAAACATAGAACAGTGGGAAAACCTAATATTAGTCCTATTTTTTTGACAAGAGTGAAGTATGCTCTCTTCCCTCTCTGACTGAGGACACCAGCACACAAGCAGCAGCTCTTGTGCTGTGGGAGGACTGGGAAGCAGCTGTTCTTGATGCCACCATTCCCCTCAGATTTGCAGGAATCTCATGCTGTGCCAGAAGGGAACTGGGGGAAAAAAGCAGAGGCTGGACTCTTAGCTTTTATAAACTTCAACCATAAACACCAAAGTGAACCTCTTTAGGACAGAAACATGACTGATGCAACTAAACTGTACCAATTTATGTAAGAGACACAGATTTTACAATAATCCCTTTCTGTTCTGGATGCTGGTTTATTTCTCTGTTTTCTTATAACGGCTTCTTCAGATTTTGCTTCTTTTGGTAGTATGCCAAAACACTCAAAAGAACAGGGTCAGTCATAGGGTTTATTGTCTATGATTGTATTATAAAAAAGCTGGGTTTTACACAGAAAATTTGAATCAAGGATTGTTTTCTGACAAGCAAAAAAGAGAAATGGGATGTCTGTTACATATTCTTTCTGATAAGCACAATGTGTACCATATAAATTATTTTAATGATTATATTTTGGTTTTTGTTCTCACTAGTCTCTTTGCAGTTAGAGTATCTATTTACAACAGAGATATTACTTGCAAATACAAATGTTAATCCCTAGTTAAGTTGCCATTCTGCCTCTCCTTTGTTATAATATATCAGCTTGTGTTTCTTTCATCTGCCCTTGTTTCCATGTGGCATTCTCACTCCTGGCATATAGTAAACAGCTGCCTTAATTTTCTTTAATGTATCTGATCCCATGCATTTTTGGGCAGATGGTGATACCAGTTTATTCTGCTTCTGTGCTGACTTGCAAAAATTCCAATTATTCCAAAGATTTTCCTCTTGATTTATAGCAGCATAACAGTATGAGACTGGCTCCCAGTTATGAGACATGCACTTGCAAATAGTCGTGTACTCATTCCTTACCATCCATGTAATGCACTCCAAAGCCTGGTTCCACATACTCTGGTGTTTCCTTTACCCTGACTTTGTATATATCTTCGTGTATAAAACTTGTGTATACTTAGATGTAGTTAAAGCTTAAGGCTGGAGCTAGTCATTTCCTTAAGCAAGCCACAAGGAATATTCATATTCACATGCCTTTAGTATGAAATGTAACTTTTAAGGACCTAACTCTAAGTATTTCATTAAGGACTCAATGGAAATCCAGTACTGCTAATGTGAAACTTCAAATTTGTTATAATTTATGATTAGAAGCAGAAAAGAAAATTTACTCTGGCCAGTCTCTAAAAAGCTATTAATTTCTATAGAAAACAGACAAACAAAAATCCTTACTTGGTCACTTTGGAAAGTGGAAGTTGGCAAAATAAACATCACATATAATTGGTGCATAATTTCATGTTATTTATAAGAACACCATGAAATGAGGTGTGCTTCAAATTCAACTACATTGAGTTTATGTCACAGTGTAGAGTATTTTCACAGGGAAGGGTTTTATTGTTGTTATTTGTTTTCAAGACCTATATCTCATAATTACTGCTAGTGATGAGAAGTACTTAGAAGTGTTACTGAGATAGCTCCACCTAACCTAGTACTGCAGAATTAACTGTGTCTGCAAATACCCTTTTTCACTGTCACTTAAATACCAATAGAAATAATTATATAGTACATGTTCTTTGCTTAAAATTTAGTGACGTATTATTGTAACATTGCTAGACTTTCACAGTTGTCTGCATAGGAGTGTTTCCAGGCAGGTAGAATCAAGCATAAGATTCAGGTGAATTCTTGAAGTACCATCATCTCTAGAAAGCAGCCTTTAATGGACTGTGCAAAGGCAGAAGACAGGACCTGGGAAAAACGGACCTACTGTGAGGCTTAGGCTGAACTTCTCTGTCCTAGCTGTTGTTTTTCATCGAGAAGTTAATGGGTTAGATTCCAACAGAAATACCTTTTCTCTGGAGCCCATCAGTCAGGTACTATCAAAGGAGAAAGACAGTTTTCATCACTTTCTATTTTAGACTGCTTTTAATAGTGCCATTTCCAAACCAACAAACAGCAGAGAGCTAAATCCTCTGCTAGACATATGCAAAAGTTAAGGAAAGAAAGAAGAAATTTGGATATTCTCACCATTATCCCACCGTCACAGGATAACCCCACTTCACTCAGGCAGGACCTAACCCGACACAAGGGAGATTGCCCTGTTTGGAGAACCCAGCAGCATTCAAATAAAATCTCATCATTTGCAGGGAAGTTGCTGCATGTGTAAGTTAAGAGCAACCGCCCCTTCTCGGATTGTTCCTAGGGAAGACATGAGCCAGAATTTTGAACTGAGTGTTTTGTTCCCACTTCTACCACTTCTGCCATGACATCCCAGCCCTAGTCAGGCATTCACAGCCAGGTTTCTGAAAGGCTCCATCTCTCTCTCAAATTAAGTAGTGCCAAAATGCCTTGAAACTCTACACTTAGCCGTCTTCTGATTCCTATCACATCTGTGAAACAGAGAACAATGTCGCCTTTCCATTCAGATCATGAACTCTTTAGAATGACTACTGTCCTTCACTTATGATGACCCCCCAGATTATATAGGGTATTTTGATACAAGTAAGAAATAACATAACAACCAGGCAACAGAAAACAAGCTAAGCTAAGCCAAGTCTGAATATAAAGCTGCAATAAAAGAACATGCCTTGCATGAGGTGTCTATTAAAAAAAGTATTACTATAAGTGCTGTGGTTGCAGAAGCCCTGACCCACGAGGGAGCTGTTCAGTAGAAATGCCTGTGTCTGCTGCCATCTCCCTTCTACTCAAGAGCCGATATGGTACAGCATTGCTTTGGCCAGCAAGACACCTCTTGGTTTGCCTTTGTTTTGGGGCAGTAAACATCATGCTTGGAAGGTTCCCAGGTAGCCCAGCTGCTCCCTCATGGTCTTACTGAAGTCCATGGGAACTGCTGTGCCTCACAACCAAAGCTGAAAGGCCAGTTGAAGGCTAATCTACTCAAAAGAAAAACCAGAGAGTTGAAGTGTGAAGCTCAGTATATATTGACTATAAGCAGAATTTGGGAACACTTCAAAAACCAGAAATACCAAGGAAAACATGTGTGGAACTGCTCTCTAAAATCACCACTAAAAACCCCTGTGCAATTGGAAACAACCATTGTTTCCACCAGGGAAGCCATTACAAATGAGTATGCTAACAGCTTCCAGGCCAGGAGGAAGATATTGTCCCTTGTGAAATCATTTTATTTTCCATGCAATCAGTTTATGGACCCATTTCCTTTCAATACAATAGACTAACCTATACTAATGAAGACAGTAGATAGTGCTGAGGTCAAAACATTAAGAAAAGTAAATATTGGTTAAGATTGCCAGCTTTCTAGACCAATAAAACCATTGTGTTTAATCCAATGATTTTGGATTGCTGAGTTTCTTTTAAAGAAATTTAAACAATAGAGCAAAAAAATAAGAAGCAGGCATTGCATTACTTAATTGTAATTATCTTTTAAAAAATTATTCTATTTACTAGGATCCCACATAGCTTAATATCAAAATTAAAGAATGAGAAGCAGAATACCTATTATTTTGCTTTATGGTCTGTTGTAAAAAAAAAACCTTAAAAATTAAAAACACATCAACAGTGAAATGGAATTTGGACGAAAGCCAAGCAGTCACATTAATTCCTGAGAAACAAATGAACTCAATTTTCAAGTTCATTGGGTTTGTCCTCTAGAGGGTGTCAGCTGAGCTGTATGATGAGGAGGACGAGTCCTGTTTTATTTTATCAGGTCACAATATTATAGTGTGCCTCCTGAAGTTCTCTGGAAGTTGATTTTCCCCCAAGGCAAATGGCCTTCTTGGAGTACTTCTGGTGGAAAACTGAGATGCTGGAATGTCTGCCTAGAGGAGGGCTGTGACAGTGCCTTCAGCCTCCTGCCCGGACTGTCAGGGCAGTTGTGGGAATCCCTGGGCAGCCCCACAGTCATTTCTTTTTCAGAAAGTGCTTTAGTCAATAGTCAGTGTTGTGCAGACTCAGTGCACCTCTGCTGTTTATGCTACAGTAGAGGTAAAAGAAATTAAAGCAGACTTGTGAAGGGGGGAACACAACTAATTTCTACATTTTTTTTGAGTTTAGAGCAGAGATGTTTGTTTCGTTTAGCTTCTTTCTCTGATATTTTAATATACCCAGATTAAATTTCAAGTAAAATACAATTTTGACATGAAAAATCAAATGGATTTGACTTTTCTGATGTGGAGGACAAATATTTTTAGCCATTCCAAAATTGAATTTTTCTGTAAATGAACTATTTTTTTCAAAATAATCTAGCAAGGCTGCTCATATCGCACCCGGCCAAGTAGATAGTCAGCTGCATAGGATGGATGCAGGACAATTTTTCATAAAAGCCACCATGGTAAGCATGACTCAGTTGATCGAGATGCCACTTTCAGAATTCTTCATCATGTTTTATTTCTCTCCTTTGTTCCATTTCCTTCTCTTTTAATTGGAAAACTTGAGAGCAAAAATGTCAGTCATCTACTGACAATAAAAATATTTAGGCCCAACCTGTAGTGAAAAGGCCACCTAGAGGGAAAGAAAACCTTTAGCTTAGATATTTGGGCTTTCTCTTGAGAGGCTCGAGGCTGGGCATCCACCCCTTCTGCCAATGACTGCTCAGGATCCTATAGTGAGACCTTTGCTACACAAAGGAGGGGACTCAAGTCTTTCTGCTCCCAGTGTCCTCTACTCACTGGAATGGCATTGACGATTTCTTTGAGAAAGCCCTTCTAGCCTGAGTGTTAGGAACCCTCCTCAGAGAGCTGGTATATTCAGAAATTCCCAGGTGTATATTGCCTAGTATATTTGGCACATTTTGGAAATGCCTATCTGCAAGGAAGTCGGGCTAAAGGTCATCTCACATGAAAATGCTGATGGCAAGCAGGTACAAAGTTGATGCCAAACATCTCAGTGTCATTAATACTGAACACACATTAAAATAGAATTAGGTTTATAGGGATTTAAAAATATAAGTGGTTACAGTTTTTAGACATCTACAAAGGAACTGACTGTGGGGGATCTGAGGGTGTTAGTTTTGGATGTAGGCTGTTAAAGGGACACATAGCTACCTAAATCCAAATAGCCATCTTGGTGACACTTCTGCAAACAGTACTTAGTGATTTTTTAACTCTTGCAGTACTTGTCCCACATAAATTCTTTTAAAAATACGAGCACTTTTCTTCAGTCAGTTTGGAGCTGAAATAAAACTGGTAATATTAAGCAGTAATTCAAAGAAGAGAAATGAAAAAAGGTTCAGTTGTGGCCACAGGGACTGAAAGTCAGGTGCATTCTGCTTTTAAAGTGCCTTCATCACTAAAAGGTATCATGGAAATACTCATTTTCTCTCTGGCTCAAGTCTTCAATTACTCTGTGCAAATATCAGCATAGGAAGGAATGAGAATTCATTTCCTTCCCTCTCGCAGCATACTTTATCAAGAACGCTTTTGGAAAACAGGTTTAAACATCTTCAGACAAAAGAAGAAATCAAGTCCAAGTCTCCCAAACATGCTGGCTCACAGGCTCTAGAATGGCACACCAGGGAAAGGGCTGGTTTTCACTTGCCCTGATTTCATATAAGTCCCTCTCTTGTCACTGTCTTGAAACCACATATCTAAGCAAGTACATATCTGTTTACCTTCTCCCTGAACACTGAGTTATTTAACAGAGAGAAAGATAATTTGGGATCGGAATAGATGATTTCCAAAAGTCCCTTCCAATCTCAACTATTGTATGATTCTGTGATCATGTTACTTCCAGTGGTGTTCTGGGGGTAAGGGCTGGTGTCCATAGGTGCCAAACTGTAGAAGAGTCAAGTGGGATTTGAGGCTTCTCTCAGTGCAGTCTACTGTAGACAGTCCTGAGCTTAGCCAGCTGGGCTTGGAGGACTCTGTTTTGAGAACCTAAATCTCCTCATGTTTGTACAAGGAGGTAAGCTGTTAGGAGCTCCTTACTCAGCTGTAAGGAGTTCTGTAGGCAAGAGCCAAGATTCCTGAAGGCAGATAGGTTTTATGCCTTAGGTAACACAGGTTCAATGCTTAAATACCTTTAAAATTGACTCTAAAACTTTTTGGACTCTAGGACTTCAGCTCTCAATTGATTTTGTCTTTTATATTTTTTTTTTTTTGAGAATTGATTCAAGGTTGTCATTGTCACCCTTATTTTGGACTTTTTTATTTATTTTGGTTTTCTTTTGAGATCTTAAAAGATTTCAGCTCACCTTACAAGGTTTAACTGATTGTGTTATAAAAGTAAACATACATCTGCAAGGAAAGTACAGGCAGAACAGGTGACACTCATAAAAATTCCTTTCAGATAAGGAAAAGAACCCCAAACAGCAAATCTGCAGGAGTCACTCTGGAGACCGACTTCAATCTTCAGAGTTAAAGACTGAGAAGAAAAAAAGTTTCACAAATTAAAACCATTCGGAATATTTCCTGCTAAAAAATTCACTCCTAAAATCTTGTAGAATAACATATCACTGTAAACACTTCCTACAGAATACTGCTCGGTGTTGGTTAAGGAGGGCTCACGTACACAAAAATATTGCGTTACTAACTTTGGTTAATGAGAAAATAGGAGACAAGACTTTGCTTTAAATAATTTCTGCTCCCTGACAAGAAGTCTTTGACAACATACTGCAAGAATGGATAAAATCATTAATCTGCTTTTACTTGCCCAAGCATTGTGCTTATCTGCATCTTTTAGAAATACAATACAAAGTAGTTAACAGTACATAAAACCGTGACTGATCTTAAGTTTGGTATTAAATCCCTTTGCAATCACCCAGCCTTTAAAGCTGAGAGTGGTAGAACAACTATCATTACCTTCATTAATTGGAAGAAGAAACAAGTTATCTCAGCAGCTATCCAAAAGACAGGAAGAATTGACCACAGTCAACCAAGGACAGAAAGAAAAAGGCATTAGCTATGTGAATTTTTCAGCTTTTTATTTCACATCTCTCCAGAGTAGATTTTCAGGCATTCAATTTCCTGCAATTTCCAGGTACTCCCATTGTGACCTATGTTGATGAAATGGTTATTGCCACACCGCAAGACAGAAGTTGTGTGATTTCATAGAAAAGCAAGGAAGTTTTATTTGAAAAGAGAAAAAGCAAGTTAACATTTTCCTAGAGGTATATTTAAATACCTGTATTTTTAAAAGGTTACTTCCTTTGCCAATGTTTTCTGTTAGATGGACCCACTTTAAAATCTGAAAGGATAAGCATAAAGCCTTGTACTACAAGTTGCTCTTAAAGATTTTCCTTCCTTCAACAGCAAAAGGGTTTTATATCAGCTTTATAATCCAGAGGGGCAGAAAAAAAAACGAACCTCGGGAGTTTGAGGTCAGTGCATGCAATGTTTTCCCATGTGTTTTGGTTGGTTTTTTTAAATCAGTATGGTTTCCTTCTTTTCACTCCCTGGGGAAGTTATGTTTTCACTTTATTCCTACTAATAAGAAAAATCATATTTGTGAGGCACCTCAGAAAACCAAAACATAAACTTAATGAAAGTCTTGATTTTAAGGAAACTACAGGTGTGATTTTGTAACCAATGGCTGCCAAAGTTGTCCTACAAAGTAATAATAACTTTAATATCCGAACTTGTTAAAATCCTTCATCTACCTCAAATACATTGAAATGCAGATACTACTTCCTCTGAAACTATAGAATAAATGTTCTTTTTTACACAGATGCAGAATTCTCCATCATACATTTGTCTGTCTAAGAAGTTGTATGAAGGAAGAAGATTCTTAGACTCATAAAATGGTTTGGGCTGGAAGGGACCTTCAAAGACCATCAAGTTCCAACCCCCCTGCCATGGGCAGGGACACCTTCCACCAGACCAGGTTGCTCCAAGCCCCATCCAACCTGGCCTTGAACACTGCCAGGGAGGGGGCAGCCACAGCTTCTCTGGGCAACCTGTGCCAGTGTCTCACCGCCCTCACAGTGAAGAACTTCTTCCTTATGTATAATCTAAAACCACCCTCTTTCCACTTAAAACCATTGCGCTTGTCCTGTCACTAAAGGCCTTGGTAAAATGTCTTTTCTCCATCTTTCTTGTAAGCCCTCTTTATATACCGAAAGGCCACAAATATGTTCTCATTGTTCTTAAGACAATGTTTTGTTTTCAAAAGGCAATGTCATTATTTCCACATAGAACCATTCATAAATCATCTACCAGGCACAATAAAAACATCATGATGATGATGATAATGATGATGATGATGGTAGGTGGCATTTCCATTAGTTCCCGTTAGAGTCTGTGAATGTATCTGTAGGTTAATGAAAGGTGACTCATAATTACATGATTCCAAGAAGTGAGGCAGTAAAAAAGGTCTCTGCACAGGTACCACATCTAGTCCTATGTCATTAGTGAGAAATTAGCAAACAGAAAACTAAATTGTTTTCTGAATTACACCAGAGTAATTCACAGCTTAATTCTGCAGAGGTGTTTTGGCTATACTAGCCTGATCTGTACCCTCCAGCACTGAACCATGACAGATCTCCAGATTAAATGTGAGGCTATCGTGTTTAGGAATGCACCAACATACCTTCAAATTCAAAATAGAATGCAATCTGTTAACTATCAAGGTCTTTGAAGACAGCATATTGTAACACATGCATTGCATTATTAAGATATAAATGTTAATGAAAGAAAAGAAATGGAAATAGCTCATCTGCAAGTAACACTAGCTTTGTGTATGTATCCAAGCAGCAAGCAAATGCAAGCAGCTAGAACAAGGTAAACAATTACAGAATTATTTTCTCATGAGTATGACTGTCTATTATGCTGTAGTATTGCTGACACATAATTCAGTATATGTACATCAAACAGTTCGTTACCCCTCCCATCCTCTGTCCTTGCACAGATCCTGCATTTTGATCACAGACTGATGTTCAATGCTTGCTGGTGGACTGATTTAAAACATAAAGAGCAGCAGACAATGAGATGTCAAGTTTGATTGCTAGTGAATACCTTGTTGTATTTAAATATTCCAAGACTATGATGGCACCATTATTTTTCTCATGCACAAAAAAATGAAACCCAAAACAACAAGAAAAAAATTCAACTGTAATCGTATGTGAATATTCTTAGTAGTAATTATTATACAGACTTTATTTTGACACATAAATGACTAGTCCGCTGTCAAACACAGTCAAAACAAATCCCCTGTCCTATCAGTACTGAAAAGAAGTGCTTTAAGAATTAAAAGTACTTGTTAATGACAGAACTCTTTTAAACAGTACAGTGTCTGAAGGGAGACAGAATGAAGAGATGGATGAACGTGTGAACATGGTCTAGTTTTTACCTAGTTGACACTAGGTATCACTGAGCCAGACAGTGACTGTTGTATCACCTACCCTGCTACTTATCATCAACAGAAAAACTCCTTTATAATAGGATATTACATTCTATAAGGAAAAGCAGTGCTCATCCTGGGCCTGTTTGCCTCTGGACAGTGATCTACGCTAAGAGTGAAATTCTCTATAGCAGTTTTGCACAGAAAATCCCAAACTCTGGCCCCCGACAATTGCCCATATTTTTGCTTCTCTAGGCTCAGAGTCATCCTGCATTTTCTGGCATAGTAACGACAGAGTAATCAGAAAATACGAATTGAAGAGACATTCAAAATTTAAGTAGAGAGGATCTATTAAAACTAATATTCACTTCGAAAATAATTTTATTCGGTGAGATAAATAAAGAGGATAAAAGGAAAATATCTCTGGTTCATGTTCGCTAATCGGAAAATTATGTTTCAGAGGATTTAACACAGACGGACCGTCACTGGCAATGTCCCTCCTAACCCCTTTTGCATATAAGTACACAGCTTCCTCTATGCTCACATTACAGATAATATCCTTGTTTGAAAACTAACTTAGACACAGAAATTTTAAAAGTATTTCTTCAAACTGCCTTTCCTGGACTATATTAATAGAGGATTTGAGAAAGTTGCTGCTGTTTCAGTAGCCACTAATGTGCCTGTTGTGAGCTATATAAAATATCAGAGAAAAAAAAATCCTAAATGCATATGTAGGTAATCAACAAAAGTTTCATATGTGAGTTTTTAGAGTCAGAATTGTTTAATCCCGTCGATCCAACACAAAATGTTTTGAAGAAACATAATCTCCAGAGTTTCTCATAATGAATTTAAGTCCCATGAGAGCTTTCCTGTTCTCACCAGGTCCAGCCCTTATTCAGTCTGGTTTATTTACGTTATTTCCCATTTGTAAACAGTGCATGTCCAAGTGCCTTGTTTTTAATGAAGTGTAGCAGTAGCATTTGATTGGAATTTAGATAAACTAGCAGATAAATCCATGTCTTTTTCTGCAAGTTTATATGCATATATATGAAACATTAAAAATGTAGCTAGATAAAGACGAAAGGCTGGTCTTCGTTACCATGTCTTATCATTTTTCACCCCAAAATAGAAAGTATTATGGGATCAACAAAGTTCTTTGTGGCATTCCCCTTACTGTTGAAGTAAAATTATTATGAGAGACTCTTTTGTGGAGTCTTTATAAAGAATAGTAGGAGGATTGCACAGAAAAGTCAGAAAAAGCTATGCCTATAAAAAATTAAGAACTTCTTTGTCCTGTGCAGTGGCCCATTTCATAAATATCAGCACACACTATTACTTGGAATAATTCTGTAGTTTGAGACTATAAGCATCTATAGCATACTAGGCACTATGCACAATAAGAAACGGTTCTTCCCCCAAAAGATTTATGGGCTAACTGAACCTAAGGAACCATTTAACTTTATTTTACAGACAGAGCAAGTGACTTTTCCAAGGGCAAATCAGACATGCTAAAAGCAAGCAATGAGACCTGTCTCTTATAGCACCCTTTACCATTGTAATAACCCGCCCATCACTTCAGTACACCATTAACTTGAGCACACATTAGTTCAGATTGCAGTGGGATGTACTGCTAAATCCTGCACAAATGTTCTGTTCGCTTAATCTGTTGATAAGAGACACAGCAAAGACCTTTCTGATGTTTTCAAAACATGTAGGAGGTTGAACAGGTGGTGTTGAAGGTGTTCTGGGTGAAGGAGAGGACTAGCTGAGGCTGGCTGGGGCTGAGAAGATACTCAGCCTCCTGTAGCTCAGTATGTTAAACAGAGTAGGAAAAAAGCAAGCTTGCTTATTTAACATCAGTGGTTTGGAAAGCACCCTGCCCACCCGGAATTTCTTACTGAGTATATCTAGTATCCCTTTACTAAGCAACCCATATCAATGCAGATTGTCTGCAGCATGTGCAGCTTCACACTGTGCCCTCCCCAGGGCATGGATGGGTTTCCGTCCACCATCCCAGCTATCCCAAGGACCTCGTCTTTGGCCACTATTTACACTCAGAAGCTCTGAAAACAGTGTGATCACTTTCTGGTCGAAGAGAAGAGATCACAGAATCATAGACTTCTTTAGGTTGGAAAAGACCTTTAAGACCGCTGAGTCTGACTGTGAACCCAGCACTGCCAAGTCCACCACTAAACCATGTCCCTATGCGCCACATCTACACATCTTTTAAATACCTCCAGGGATGGTGACTCAACCACTTCCCCAGGCAGCCTGTTCCAGTGCTTGACAACCCTTTCAGTAAAGAAAGTTCTTCCTAATGTCCAATCTAAACTTCCCCTGGTGCAACTTGAGGCCATTTCCTCTTGTCCCATCACTTGTTACCTGGCAGAAGAGACCGACCCCCACCTCACTACAACCTCCTTTCAGGTAGCTGTAGAGAGCGATAAGGTCTCCCCTCAGCCTCCTCTTCTCTAGACTAAACAACCCCAGTTCCCTCAGCATCTCCTCGTAAGACCTGTTCTCCAGACCCTTCACCAGCTTTGTTGCCCTTCTCTGGACACGCTCCAGCACCTCAATGTCCTTCTTGCAGTGAGGGGCCCAAAACCACACACAGGATTTGAGGTGCAGCCTCACCAGTGCTGAGTACAGGGGCACGATCACCTCCCTTCTCCTGCTGGCCACACTATTTCTGATACAAGCCAGGATGCTGATGGCCTTCTTGGCCACCTGGGCACACTGCTGGCTCATGTTCAGCCAGCTGTCGACCAGCACCCTCAGGTCCTTTTCTGCCAGGCAGCTCTCCAGTCACTCATTCCCAAGCCTGTAGCGCTGCATGGGGTTGTTGTGACCCAAGTGCAGGACCCAGCACTTGGCCTTGTTGAACATCATACAAGACCTTTGACAGTAAGCAACATCACTTCTCTGACACAGATATCAGAGTTCATTTTCCTCCTGAGCAGATTCTCGAATCTGTTACCAGCAAGAACTTGTGATTTTACTTAAAGCATAATACTTCTGTGATGGTGTTCATGTGGCAAGCTGAACATTCATCTATTGTTTACTTAGCAAATAAGGACCTAATCAAGACCCCATTGAAAGCGGTGGGAAAAACACTATTGCCTCTGGATCAGGCATTGAATTGTTCTGGCATTGTCTGTCATTAAGTATAATTTTTATACAAAAAATGTTTTTAAAATATTGTTCAAATATATAGTACAGAAAAATGTCATATTTTTTTCTTCTGTCACAGAATTTAAAAATAATTTCCTATAATATATCCATTCCTGCCAAGCATCATTTTGACAGTGACAGTCACTGGAGAGAGTCCAGTGGAGGGCTACGAAGGTGATTAGGGAACTGGAGCATCTCTCTTATGAGGAAAGGCTGAGAGACCTGGGGCTCTTTACCACAGAGAAGAGAAGACTGAGAGGGGGCCTTATCAACCCTTATAAATATCTAAAGGGTGAGTGTCAAGAGGGTGGGGCCAGGCTCTTCTCAGTGGTGCCCAGTGACAGGACAAGGGGCAATGGGCACAAACTGGAGCACAGGAAGTTCCGCCTGAATGTGAGGAAAAACTTGTTTACTCTGAGGTTGGCAGAGCACTGGAACATGCTGCCCGGGGGGGTTGTGGAGTGTCCTTCTCCAAAGATACTCAAAGCCCACCTGGACGTGATCCTGTGTAACCTGCTCTGGGTGAACCTGCTTTAGCAAGGGTGTTGGACTAGATGATCTCCAGAGGTGCCTTCCAACCTCTGCCATTCTGTGATTCTGTGACTCTGTAATCAGGGACAGGTGACTGCAAACACTTGGTTCCTAACCTTAGCAAACACTTGCTGAAATTATTATGACTTGGAGACTAGCGACTGCATGAATCTCTCTCCATCCAGGAAACTGAGATTTAAAGCCTCACCTCTATATCTTAACACAGAGCAGATGGTACAAATAGAAATATGCAAGAGGACAAGCAGTGGTCTTGTTTCTAGGTTAATCGAAGGCCTGAGCAACTTCCAAGTGAAGGCACTGTCTGTCCCTGAGGTTTTCTGTAACCGTGGCTAATCAATCTCAAGAAAAAAAGATTTTCTGGAGTGAAAACCAGAATTATCCAAAGAAACAGAGCACCAGACTCAGATACATGCAGTCATAGCACTTAGTAGATTTCTAGTGCAGCATTCTTCTGTTCATGTCTAGCAGGAAGAACATTGGGAACATTCCATAAAAGATGGAAAGTCAAGCCTGGGATTAAAAAAAAAAAAAAAAAGAGGGAAAAAAAAAGAAAAAAGGAAGAGGTTAGTTATACATCACAGAACTGTAAAGTTGCACAGTAACTGTGTGAGATCATTTGTTCAAAGAAGGCTGCATAAACCTAAAAAGCACCTTTTGCTAGTTGCACATCACCCAAGACAACTATGGATCCAAAGTCTGTGGTTCCACACGCAGTTCAGCAGACCTTATCGCTGCAGAAGTGAGGAAATCTTGCTCCCCAACTTTCTCACATACCCTCTCCCTTCTTTATCCTACCCCATCCTCTTTCTCTTTCCCTCAGTCCCAGCTGTACCGTCCCACCCATATTCTGGCTTGCATTGCCGTCCCTGGCTGATTTAACTCAGAAAGCTCTTCATCGGGTTTTTCCTGGTCTTGCTTTATGGGTTTTTTCAGTGAATTAAACTGACACAAAAGTGTCTGATGAGTTCTGAAGCTGGCACAAGCTTAGCAGCGGGACTGTGTGGCCAGTAATAGGGTGGATAGAGAGACACAGAAGGGGAAAACAACCTGTTTTCAGCAGTGGTGAGCTGTCTGTGAATGCAGCACTTTAGTGAGCTGTACCCAGCTGGTGGTAGAGCCTTTAGGACTCAGCTTTACATAAAGAGAATAGTCCCTCGACTTTAGTGGTTTGCTTCTGTTAACACCTATTTAGCAGTTATTTGCAGATAAGCTAGGTATACAAGAACCAGTGTTGCAAATAGCACTGCTTGGAGTATCTGCAGAAACTCTCAAAACCACTTCTTCAAGGGTGAACACATTCTCTAACCTCAGCTCTATTCTTGGATCATTCACAGGGAAATTGGAGATGTTTGTATAGCTGCCCAGTGAAAAACTCAGCTGGCCTCCTTACTTTTCTTTTCCTGGATGCTGCCCACCAAAGCACAGTGCAAATACATGAATAGTGAAGTGGCTGTTCAGTCTGGAAGCTTGTAGGAGCATGTACTTATATGAATACAAGCATTTTCTCCCAGTTTGGCAAAGGAAAAAAAGAATATATACTGAAAAATGGTGGTTTAAAATGAAGATAAGCAACATGAGATAACTGTCTAACATCAACTTGAGAGAGAGATAAGCATGGGAAAGTTTTACTTCCATGTAGCTACATAAGGTCAGACTATGAAGTCCCCACCTGCAGTTTGCCTCAACCTCATACAGACTGCAGCATCTCCCTGTGTTAGCAGAGGATGGAGACACGTGAACTGTGAAGGAGTTAGTGTAATATAAATAGATAATGTTAGTTCATTGATTTTAAAGTTTGTTCTTTGGGGAGAAAAATCGAAGCGTCCACTTCTATACAAAACAGAATGGGTTTTCATTTAAAGATGGTAAGAACAGGAAATAAGTAAAATACCCAAATGTAAAGAGACAGACAGACATGTCTGGCTTTATCAGCTGGAGACAGAGTAGGAAGTACATTATTAAACATCACCATCTACTGGATGCCAGCATTTGTTCCTTACAAAGGGAACTCTAAGCTTCTATGCTGAATTAACTTGTCAGACAAGCCTCTGCTTTTACAGATCTGTCACTGCTCCTATAGTTATTGGCAGGCCAAGCTTTGTGGACCTTTTCAGCACCGGTTTGGCAAAAGATTTTCAGCATTATGAAAACAAACTCAGAAAGTTCAGGGTGATATAATACAGGCTGTGAAACTGTTAAGAAGCCACAATGGGAACTTAAAAAAAGAAGCTGGGGGTAGTGAGGCATGTGGATAATAGCACCCTTTGGGTAATTAGTTTGTTTTCTTGTGGTATGCTTGTGTAGACACACACACACACACACATGTGTACAGCACAGAGCTACATGGCTGTCCCCTATGGTAGCTCATGCTGACTGCGGTTCCATAGTCTTGAACATTGTCTGCTCACCTTTTTGGATGTGCAGAAAATATTCAACCGTATTTGTGTGATTTTACATCATCGGGACTAACAGTGGGGCTCACAGGGCTTGCTGAGGGCAAAAGGCACCGGTGCAGGTTGCACTCCCCTGCTGCAGCTTCTGGGCAGTGAAGGATGCTCTTTCCCTTCTCCACTGAGGACAGAATTCTCTGGACCCACAGTTAAGGATGGTCATTTCTTTGCCTGATGCCCCCCCTTTGCATCTCTCCCCACCCCCTTTTTTCTTCAGTCTTCAGAGGAGTCACAGCGCTGTGTGGCAGCAAGGGATGACACGCGTATCCTCCTTCACCACCAGAACTAAATAAAGTCTTTAGAGAAATTATTTTGAAAACATAATCACCTTGTGAAGGGCTCAGAAAAAAAGCTGCAATAAATGTGTAAAGGCAAAGAAAGTTTTCTTATAGTGAGTGATGATCTAACACCATCATTAGTTTTATTAGTTTATCAAAAGGAACGATTGGATAACTGTTGGAAACAATAAGCCTAAGATTATGGAGGATGCTTCAATGCTTTGACCCTTTAATACATAGATAGATATCTCCCTAAAGAAATCTGTGTGATTAAAAAACTTCTCCCTGGATATATCGTTTCAAAAGGCGTTGTCATTGACAGCGCTAAATGCACAGGGCCTTTTAGCATTCTGCACTTTTTTTTCCTCAAGAGCAAAATACTCACAAAAAGGTAGCACTGAAATGTGGCAGGGAACAAAAAAAATGGGAAAGCTGTCTTGTTCGAAGTGTTGGCAGCTAAAACTGTTCCATGTAATGAGTCACAGAAAATGAGAGATGGAGCTTCAGAAAGAGCTAGATTCATGCTACATCAAGGCAGAGAGAATGACAAAGACTGATGATAATGAGAAATTACTTTATTATTTCCTTGTGGAATACTGATATGTACTGTACTGTACTGTTATTGTACTGTCAGCATATTTGGAAAGAAATAGGTGTTAGAGTCTAACAAATAGTCCTGACATCAACACTGTATCAGAGCTTCTACGTAGTTCATTTGTCTGGGGGGGATATGAAATGAAACAGTTTCCAACACTTATGTAAACATCATGAAGTTACACAGGAACAGATCAATATCAAATTGTATTTCTATTGCTGCATTTATCTTCCAAACCTTTTTCAGTTCAACACACAGAATCCCTCAAGTAAATTGTTGTTACTGGCAAGTCACACTGACATAAGTAAAGTTGAAAACATTTCGTTTCAATGTGCTGTGCTGGCAACAAGAAAAAGGAACGCTGCAGCAAGATGACATGGTGCAATACTTGAGTGCTGATATAAAAGATATTTCACATGTAAATTATGAACAATACTTCTACTGTGCTGCAGAGAACAGTATCTGAACATTTACTCCAGTCTGTATAACAGAATTTGTTGAATTTTGGTGGGACTACACCATTACAAAATTCACCTAAAAATAAGCAAGACTTCCTAGGCCCTCAGTACAGACAAGGAAGAGAAACAGATTTGTGAGAGCATGATTCGTTTCAGTGGGTAACATGCCTGCTATGAATTATCCCTAGGAGACACCTTTTCTTTTCCACTGATTATACAGGGAGACTGCGGTGACCAGATTAGGCTCAAGAAACTAACTCTGAGATAAAGTTAGACAAGAGGTATCTCATGCTTCAGAGACAAATCACAGAATCATAGAATAGTTTGGGTTGGAAGGGACCTTAAAAGTTATCCAGTCCAACCTCCCTGAAACAAGCAGGGACACCTTGGTCAGGTTGCTCAGAGCCCCGTCCAACCTGACCCTGAATGTTTCCACGGATAGGGCATCTACCACTTCTCTGGGCAACGATTACAATTTTGTATATATATATATATATATATATATATATACACAAAGACACACACAGAGATACATATACAAGTGCAGTTTTTGAATAGGAAAATAATAAAGAAACAGATATATGTGGATATAAGGTTTAACAGTTCTACTTCATAATTTAGACTTCACTCAGTAATGACCAATACTGATAGGACCACAGTTCTCAATGGCCACACCACAAAATGATAATACAAATTCCTAGGCACCAGCAATGCTGTAATGTCCGCAGTACTTCTGGCTACAGCTAGCTCAGCTCTGCATCTGCCCCCTCCCTTCTGTCTCCCAAAGGCTGAGAGGGACTGTCCACTCCAGCAGCAGGTTGCTTAAACGTGGATTGTCCTCCACCTGCTGCAGCTTTTTGTGTCCCTCCTTTGCTCCAGCAAAGAGCTGGAGCACACAGAGTCGCTGCTCAGAGCGGGTCTGTAGATATCCCAAGAGGACTGAGCTGGGATAGTCAGTCTCTTAATCCCAGGGATGGGAGAAGAGGACCCAGGACGTCCCAGTGCCCTCTGTCTCACTTTATTCCGCAGCGTGTACCAAATAATAAAGTCACCGAGAGCTCAAATGTGGAGCTAATGATGAGAAAAAGAAAATGCTACCCCAGGCTGACACAAACCACCCTGAGCCTCCCTGGCCTCATGTCCAAACAGTTCAGCAGTGCACAGTACTGTTTGATTTTAGTGTTAGGAAAACAGCATTTCCCACCCCCGTGTCTAAGGCACTGCTCAGCAGAAGCCAACCTCCTGACTAACACAGGATGGGAGCCGTGTTCCCAGCTTCCTAGGAACCTTGAAACCCATCTCTTCTCAGCTGTGGCACAAGTGTTCGAAACACTGGTGAGAATCAGATTTAGCCTTTGGGAAAGGCGTTTCTTTCTTATGGCATTACTAGCTTAAATATCTATATTTTAGGGAAAATATGAACTATCTTGCTCTAAAATTACAGCTTCTTTCACTCCTAAGACTCCTACAGAACATCTACCTGTAATCAACTAAAATACAGGGATATTCTGCCCATCTGCTGCATTACTCGTTAGATGCTGCTGTGCTGATCTGTGCACAGTGCAGAGAGAAAAGCAGTCCCTGCTGCAGGAGGGTTAGTCCGAGAGTCCATTCTTCTAAGTACATTGAGGCTATAGATGGAAAATAGCTTAAAACTTGAGTTAGATCCAGAAGATTTGTGTCTAGCATGGAATCCGTTTTGAAAATGTTGGTTTTACGCTCAGAGATGTTTGCTAAAAAGGACTCAGAGCACTTTTCTAGCCATGATACTGGCCTTGGAAGAGAGCACAAGGATAAGAATGCTAAGCAATAATGAAAGAGTATGTTTTGTTTATATGAAATACGACCTTTCCATCGGGATGAATGCTTCAGAGATTACATCAAACAACAGAAAACAAAGAATTAACTCCTTGAGGTAAAAAGAATAGTAGACACTGTGACAGTTATTTTGTAAGAGATCTTTTCAGTTGCCTCAAATCAACTCCTTCAACAGGCAGGTGTGACAACTTCTCACATTTAAGATCCAGTAAATAGAAGACAGAGTCGTGACAATTTGCTTATGCTAGAATAGGTACTTCAGAATGCATTCGTGAGGCAAAGGCTCTAGGGAAGCCAGGCAAACAAACAAAAGTAATAGCAAAGGTGTCACTGAAGGCACACTTGAAGTCTGGCTCAACAGACTGGTAAATTGACGTGAAAATGGAAACAACATGGTACAAAGAGAATGCTCGGAACTGGATGGAAGCAGGAATAGTCTGAAAGAAGTTAATGAGGGAAGAAATAAGTAAGAAAGAAGATGAAGACCAAACCTAGGGCAATAGTTTTAGTTCCAAGAGTGTAAAGGTATCATGATTTTTAAGGAAGTTACAAAGAAAATTGCAAAGTGGCGAAGAAAATTACTTGAGACTGCAAACCTGTGGACAAATCCCTGGGCATTTTGGCTGGGTTTGGCAGTCCGTGTTAGGAGTTCCATGGCGCCAGTAATGTACCACAAATGTACCATGCAGGTACCAGAATGGTGACAATTAAAACTACTCAGAACTCCCTGACAGTAAAGCACGACATGGTGACTGCTGAGTAGGTATACTCTAAGGAATGGAAAAGAACTTTTCCACGGTGATACAAAAAGGCAAAGTAAGTTCAAGCAAGGACAAAAAAATAAGTTGAAAAGAGATGGGAGGCAGGGGCAACACTGGAAGACACAAGGAGATACCAGAAACTGACACAGTCAATTAAATTGTACTGGTTTGGTTTTAGTAATGAAATGACAGAGAATCAGAGAAGAGACACGGTAACAGTCCTCAGATACTGAAAAAGTGATGAAAATAGATAAAGAGTAATTGTGTTCTTGGATAGAAAAAAGAAGCAATGCATCCAAGCTGAAGGGAGATTTTTTGACACTAATAAATATTTTTCATTGACAAATGATCTGGGTATGATGTGACCCGTCATCACTGGAGATCTTTAAGAACAAGCAAGACAGTTTTGGGGAATCCTACACGTCTAATGATACCTGTCTGTAATCCTGCCCTGATTCCACCGGAAGCGATGGGATAGGCAAGATGATCTCTGTCACTTCATTAAGTCTTTCAGCGCTATAGTCCACGACTGTGAAAATGAGACTGAATGAGAGAATAAGCAAAAATTTCAAGACCATCAGCAGGAATGAGTGGCAGAGGATGAGACGCTGAAGTTGAAGACTGTATGCTCACATTGCCAAGCACACCTATGGCACTAGTATCAATAGGAGAGACAGGCCCATAGTGACAAGAGTCATAGGCTGGCTCAGCTGAGCAGCAGTCCCCGTGACTTTATAAACAGACACAGCACCAACCTCCAACTACAGAAAAAGATTTTCTATAAAGCAAAATGATTTGGCTATTTTATTCCTGCATGAGTGAACAGTTCACACACCACAATTTCCCTTCACTTGCCAGGATTAATCTTTCCATCCTATAAATTACTTTAATTGCCAGTGATTTCATATAGAACCTTTTTAAAACAATTTGAGTTTATTAAAGGGCACTGTCTGCCCTCTGTCAGAGGAAAGTATTTTATATTTAATTTATTGTATGTTACTTATTTTAAAAATCCGTTATTTCTATTAATTATAGAGTAGATAAGTTTGCTCACATATTGGCACTGGGTGATGTACCAATTCTCGTACATGCTGTAAACATCATGTGTTTACTTATGAGCACTGGCCTATCCACTTTTCTTTCTTCCCTGCTGCAAACATAAGCCTAGTTTTATACAAAGCTGTTAACACCACACAACAATCTTTCACTGACTTTGAAAGGACAACTAGGACACAGTTTGTATGAGCCAGAAAAGGTTACTAGGTCCAAGGAGAACTTCTGTTTACAGAAAAGGTCTTAAAATCATCATCATCAGTTTTAGGTAGAGCTAATTAAATCAGTGCCTGGCCCCCAGAAGGGGTTGTTGCCACTACAAATGGTTGTTGCCCCAGGGTGGAAACTAGCTGGTCCCTGGACCGGACCCCTCACTCAGTTGATCTCTGTGTTGATGATGGCTAGAATTCGTTAGTGTCACTGATTCTGACATCATAGCAAAGGAGAATCCTGCTCTCATGCAACAAATAACTACATTTAGCTCCATATTACCAAAAAGCCAATGGCACGTTGGATTTTGCTCACAAAAGATTGAACACAACAATTAGGAGCTGGGAGGTTTTATTATACTGTAGAATTACCGATCCTTGTGGGCCAAATTCTGAAGTACTCGTGTCACTCAAAAGTCACAGAGGAGTCAGAGGGTCAAATGTGACTTTACCATAACCTCGAAACAAGGCCATTGAAACCAGAAGCTGAACTGTCTCAGTGAGTTATGCTAAGAACTGATGCACTAACAAAGTCATGTATGGACACAGATGTATGGACAAAGTTGTGTATAGCATCGCCTATGAAGTAAGAAGGGGTCACGGGAACAGTAAAGAAAGGTTTGAATAGAGCAACCAGTAAGGAAGGAAATATATTTTACATAGTTAAGGGAAGAGCTGTAAGTAGAAGCAGCAGAAAGTTCAGGCTAAAAGCCATTTTTGACTTGGAGGCTCTCTCACATGTCTTCCTCATTTCTGAAGTCCATCGTTCATACTTTTGATGCGGTCTTGGGCCTTTTGGCAGATAGGGGCACCTAGGGTTTTGTTAAATGTGGATGCGGCAGCTGACAGCTGATAGCTTGTCTGCTAACACATCTGTGCGGGTGTGGAAGTGGTAATATAGTGGAGTTTCGTACTACTGGTGGGATCAATGACTTGAGGTGCAACATAAGATTGGAAAGGAGCAGAAGGAAGCACAGCTCTTCACAAGCTTTGTGTCTGTGACAGCCCAACACGACTTGATGGCTAAAAGAATGCTTCTAACATTCATCTGATACAGCATCTCAGGGCTACTTGCCACCACAAGCCATACTACAATTTCCCAGCCCATATCTGGCAGGAGCACAATGCCCAAGATTTTGTTTTAATGAGGATATAAAACAGTGGATGTCGCAGCGATCAGGCTAATTTTCCATCCTAATGACAACTTTGATCTACTGAACAAGCAGGGACCATCTTTCTGTGATTGTTCCCCGCTATCTCTCTCAGTCAGCATGCTGAAATGGAGCAAAGCAAAGACAATGTGATTTATTTGTACAAAATCAAGATGTTTTGTTCCAACACCCACAAAATTACACTAGGAAATAACGAAACACTGACAGTAGCAGCAGGGCGCAGGAGGGTCCCGCAGCCTGCCAGCCACGGCCGGCTGCCTCTCTTGGCCTGTGGCTGTCAGGAGGCTGCTGCGAGGAGCAGAGTGCCCGTCGGCCACCCCTCGCCCTCACCCGGGGGGATGCGGGGAGCCCCCGCGGCCGCCCCCTTGCCTGCGCGGCGGCGGGGCGGGAGCTGCTCCCTCGCACAGGCGAGAGCCACCGCCGGCGGGAGTTAATCATTAAGTGCCCGGCAGATCCGCTCCGGGCCGACTCCCCTGAACCTCCCGGGCCTGCAGCCGTGACCCGTCCCCTCCCGGCCGGGCGCGAACATCCTGACGGAGCACCGCGGCGGGCGGGGAAGCGGGAGGCAGGGCCGGGGAGACGTCCCCGCTGCCGCCCGACAGCGACCTCCGGCACCCCACCCGAGGCGGGGGAGCTGCCGTGGGGAGGGAGTGGCGCCCGTGGGCCCGGCCGCCCCTGCCCGCACGGGAGCCATGCAGCCTCCCTGGCAGGCGCCGTAGGGCACACCTGTCCCCCGCCGCCGCCCCCGCGTCGCCTCCCCTCCCCTTCACGCTCCCGGCGTCGGCGCTCGGCTGACACCGACCGACTCCCACCGAGGTGCCAGAGCCCCGCGCAAACCGCCGGCGCTGCCCATGCCCCAGCCGGCGCTCCCCGCGCCCTAAGGCCGCCGCCACCGCCGCGTCCGCCCCGTCCCGTCCGCTCCCGACGCCCATGGGCGCCGCCCGCCCCGCGGCCGGGCAGAGCAGGCGCCGGTGAAGAGCATGGCGAAGGGACCCGAGCAAGAGGACGCCTTCCTGCACCTCCCGGCCGCGCAGGCAGTGTCCGCCGCCGCCGCGCAGGAGGATTGCTACGCCGACCTGGTGGGGCGAGGCTTGCTGCCCTACGCCGAGGAGGGGCTGTACGCCGCGGCGAGCGCCGAGAGGGGGCTCCCGGAGCCGGCGCTGCCCGCCGGCATCAAGTCAGGTAAGCGGTGGGAGGGCCGGCAGCGTTCCCTTGCCGGCCCGCGGTCGGGGCGAGGCGAGGCGCGGCAGGCGCCCGGCCCGGGGGTCGCGGGGTGAGGCGGGCGGGCGGGCGCGGCTGCCGGGCCGCGGGGCGGGAGGGCCCGTCCCCTCAGGCAGCGGCGGGGCCGCAGCGGCGTCGGGGGGAGGCGGCGCGCTGCCGGACCGTAACGATGCCCCTGGGTCTCTCTTCTTGTCCCCTCGCCGGCGCTCAGAAACGCGTTTTGACAGCGGAGCCCTCTCCTCGGGAGAAGAGGATGCAGAGACTCGCGACGGCGCGCTAAAAGCCGCGGACCAGAGCCCGTCTGCGAAGAAGAGCATCACGCAGATCATGAAGGACAAGAAGAAGCAGACGCAGCTCACCCTGCAATGGTAGGGCTCCGGCGGCGGCGGCGGCACCGGCGAGCCCCCGCTGCCCGCCCCCGCCGCGGGCGGCCGCCCTGCGGGGCCGGCGGTGGCGGAGCCCCCGCGCCCGGAGCCGCCCCGGGGTCGCGGGCCTGGCTCGGCGGGGACACCCCGCGTCTTCCCCGGGCCGCAGGACCGAGCCGGTGGCTCCGTCAGGCCCCGGGGGACGTTTCTTTAAAAGCGGAGCCGGCAAGGAGGGTTGCATCTCGCAGCTCTTTGAGAAACGGTTGTCATTTGTTGTGGGGTGGTGGTTAATTGGTTTTTGGGTTTTTTTTGGGTTTGTTTGGGGTTTTTTTCTTTTTTTTTTTTTTTCGGAAAAGCCTTGTCTGCAAATGAGGACATTCACCCCCAAACTTCTGTGTGTTTTTTTTTTTTTTAAATTAGCAGAGGTTTGTCTGTTAACAGAAATCTCTGTCCGATTCTCACAGTGCATAGCTATCATTGAAATGTACTGAAAAAATGTAGACATGAAACATTACTTAAGAATTACATTTGTGAATGGATGTTTTAATTATCCTTTAAGGCTATGACTGTTAGATTTTCACTGTCTTATAATGTATTTTGTTACATTATAGTCTCCTATCCATAGAAGCCCTAACTTTGTTTCATTTTATCTGGGCAAAAATTAACCAAGAGGTCAAATTCTGCAGACATTAACTGATTGATAAATGTTTCTATTAAAGCAACACTTGTAATTAGGGAGGAGTGCTGTTGAATTAAATACGAACTTAGTTACCAAATGCAGACTGTAAATCTAGATTTTTTTTTCCTTCTAACTGAAAAATCAGAGTACTCCAAACTACCTGGTTTCTTAGTCTAGTTTACATCTGACTTCTGAGAGTAAATTATAAGGGTTTGAGTCTGGTGAGTCAGTGCGAAATTATTCAGTATGCAATATTTACTACACCATATTTTCTTACAGATTAGTGTAATTTGAGAAATAAATTTATTGCACATCATCCCAGGAGCAGCAAATAATGTAAACTGATAAAGAAAAGAAACAGGACAACAGTGAAATACGCAGCTGTTACCAAGAGTTCAGCTGAAGTGGAAACAACTGTTCTTTTACTCCCGTTTTTAAAATTTTATTTTAATGACCATCACTAGACACTTGTATTCTGTAAGCTGTTTAGGAAGCTATATAAAAGAGCACCGCCTTCAGAAAAAGCCAGTTCTTTGCTTCTCAGTATGGTTTGGTCAAGAAACAGTTTCCGGTCCAGTGTGGAAATGAAAAAGCAGAAGTAGGACAAAAAGAGGCATTAGCCCAGGTATTAAAGATACAGTGGGACAGAAGATGCAAGTTCAAACCCTTGCTTTATTCAAAGGACAAACTTAAGCCCAAGTCTTTCATAGTCTAGTTAGTGCTCTTATTTTCAGAGCAAGGCTGGCTTTTAGGTGATGGTAATTCAATTATTTGTATAAAGCAAAAAAGTCCAGACATTGAAAAAGACTTACTAAGAAAAGGGACCTGGCCCCAGGTTTTCCATATTCTGCAGCTAACCTAAACACCAAGTGTGGAGTCAGTCTGTAGTGCCTGTCTTGTTCAGGAGAAACTCATCTGTGTGCTCTTGTGGTATTCTTCAGTAAAATAAAATAATAATAATAATAAAAAAGATGACAGTACTAGAAAGGTACTGGAGGAAGGAAGGAAAATAAAATCAGGAGACATGGCATGTTGCTTCTTACTCTGGCAGTTTCTTTCTCTATATAGGCTGGAAGAAAACTACATTGTCTGTGAAGGAGTTTGTTTACCAAGATGCATCCTTTATGCACATTATTTAGACTTCTGCAGGAAAGAGAAGCTGGAACCTGCCTGTGCTGCAACTTTTGGGAAGGTAAAGAGTAAATGCCTTTATAATTTGTTAGATTAATTCTTGGATAGAATCATAATTTAGTACACGTTTGTCAAAATTCCTCTCAAATTCATGTTTACTACTGCTAATGTACATGGAATCAGACTAACTACAACGTTCCGTATAAAGGGATTTCATGACATCAGCTTTAGGAGAATGAAACTGAAATTCCCTTTGATTTATTGTTATTTCATACAAAAAAAGGCATTCTCTCTGAGAGCTTTTTTTTTCCTTTTTCATGATGACGTCGATAGGGTTCTTTCCACAAAACCAGATCTGACATGGAAGACACTTTTAATTATACTAAAGGCAGTGTAAAGTGAGATGTGACACAAGAAGAAATACGAGTTGGGAAATAAAAATTAATAACACAAAGAGCTCCTGAATGAAAAATTGTTGATTCATCCTCTTTTCAATGTTTCCCTTCAATTAATCCT
This sequence comes from Leptosomus discolor, assembly GCF_034619465.1. Taxonomy (NCBI): domain Eukaryota; kingdom Metazoa; phylum Chordata; class Aves; order Leptosomiformes; family Leptosomidae; genus Leptosomus; species Leptosomus discolor. The sequence continues at coordinate 72,872,923 of NC_141392.1, read as the reverse complement.
GAAGTCATTTAATGAAAGGGAGATTTGAACTCTCCAGATTAAATCCTGAGTAAGTTAGTGAAACAGGAAACCAAAAATGCTTCAGGGATCATTTTTTAATAAACAGTACTGATCTAGTCATTGTTCATACATAGCAAAATGCATTAATTTAATTAAATAATAAGAATGGATTTAAAATCCAGTTCATAAAACGTTCACTTACTACTTTTTTTAACTTGAATTGGATATACTGAGAAAAAATATGTCTAATTTTCATTAGATAGTTTCAGTATAAATGAAGAAGACAATAGCTTTCAATTTAAACATTGTTTTGACAGTGGTCTATCTATTAGATTTACCTCTCTTACTGAATTACTTTTTTCCTCAGTAAACCTTTTGCCTTAAGCATTGTTCATTACAGGAGAAGTAGGATGTTTTTAGGACACTCATCTCAATCTCAGGAGTTCGGTGACAATGTGTTTCTTGACTTGGATTAAATCACATAACATGAATTCTTCCTGTGTAGCATAGAGCTAACAGAAACTTTCGTAGGGTTCCAGTGAACAAAAATAAGTTTAAAATTGTCCAGTAGTTTGATAGTGGAGGACACAGAAGTATCTGTGAGACAATTACTTGCTTGCTTTAACCCTCAGATCACACTTTTCAAATGAAAAATAGACTTATTTTTAGTTGTTTGACTTTGAAAACAGAATAGCTAGAGGGCACATCTTTCCCTGATTCTGTTTAGATTTCTGAAGCAAAAGATACAGTTGTACTTTAGGCACCTGAATGAAACAAGATCCTGGTGAAGAAACCCGATTTTAAATTATAGAAGTGAAGACGGAACAGGTGGGAAGAGTGGGAAGGAGTTTATGGGTGGGAAGACTGGAGATGCACAGCAAGATGGATGAGGGTGGAAGGACCCCTGCAGTGTAAAACGTGCTTAGTTGATTATGTTGTGATGTAAGCGTCACAAATATTTATTCATGGACTACATTAGACCATATATTTATGCTACGATTTTTCTGTGAACAGATGGCTGAGAAAGTATACCAGTGTTAGAAATTAATACAGCTATTTTCTCTTTAGACCATTCGCCAGAAATTCCCACTCCTTACCACAAGGCGGCTTGGAACGCGGGGCCACTCAAAGTAAGGCACAATTGTGTATTCACTTACAGAGTACATTCTAGGAATGACATGTATTTCCACGTCTCCGTGTTACACACCGATTGGCAGCGGGGGTTATTCAGATGACAAGCTGCAAGCGATAGCGTTCATGTACATGATGAAACTGATAGACAGTTTGAGTTTGAAAGCATTACGGCAGGCATGATTTCTAAAATTAAACTGATTGAGCTTCTAAAACTTGTCATTATATTTATACATCCATGCATTTGTGGCAAATTACGTCAAAATGTTATATATAAAAAACATTATATAACACATATATCTTTGTTACAGCTGCAAATCTTTCTATAAATAATGTGCAATTTAACTATGATTTTATTTGCCTTTTGCAAACCAAACAGCTTCCACTGTGTTCTCTGCGTAACATAGGGATTAGTTTAACGACGCTAGGAAAAAGCATTGTCTTAAATTGAGAAGAAGGTATATGTCTGCTTTTTGTTGTGGGTAATTTATAAAACCTCTGGAAAGTACACAACCTATAGTGCAGTCATTTCATAAATAATGCATCCGATTAATTTGTGTATTTGATCTGTGGAATATTAGGCTGTAGGAATCGATCACAGATAATGATGTATCACCTGTGGTGAAATTTTTGTCAGTTCTGGTTCTGGCATTATGCTTTTGGCCATGATAAACTTAGTGTAAAAGTTTGTGAACAGTGTGGTAACAAAATACTGCCTTACATCCACCCTCCCTCCTATGTCCTGATATCAAGACTGCCGAGGAAGGACTGCTGAGCTGTCCCCACTATGATTTTGTTTTTTAGTAGGGGAATGCTACTTCTTAAGGAAATGAAAAAACTGTGTGGTGTGTTGATGTAAGGAACGTAGAAAAGTCAAAATAATGCTCTAGGGTATTGCTAGCGTCAAGCTATGAGTCAGGTAATTCTAGGAAATTTCTGTCCCGGCTAGGGGAGTCACAAATACAACAGTTCTGTTGCCTGAAACCAAGACTGGCTTGGAGCTTTTCTGAGTGTTGTGCTTTAATGTGTTATGTCAGTTTATCAATATCCAGTTTAAAAAAATATTTAAACCTAAATAGTATGCCCATACCTTTCAACATAAAATAGGACTAGCCAAACAAATTTGTTCTTTTGAAGTGAGTTTCCAAAAACTTAATGGTTTTCAATCCCAAATCAAATTTAGACCAGATCCTTATCTGTATATTTCTATTAATTTCAAAATAGGTTTTCCTCAAAATAAGATTTCGTTATGAGGGGCAAATTAGGGTAGATATGTGTCCAGCTTTCTGTGTATACACAGAAATTAAACTTTTATTATTAATGCCTATATTTTAGGAGATGGATGCCTTATGTGTGAGGAGCCCTAGGATTTTTCTCCTGCTTGAAGTTACAAATGCGTTTATGTACTTACTGAATAAGATTCATGAAACTGTCCTTAACTTATAGATGAAAGCACAACGAGTTGCTGGAATACCGAAACAGAACTAAAACCTAGAAAATTAGCAAAGAAATATTTTATTAGTGAATACAATAGAAAACCAGGATACTGGTAGTAATACAAGAAACTTAAACATTCTGTTTGTTTGGGAAAAGTCTTTATTTTGAATGACTTAGCCTTGAAAGACAGGTACTCTTGTCTTTCAGTAGTTTATGAGCAAAATTCAAAACGAAAGGAGACTGAAAAGGAAAAAAACCTACAAGACTGTGGTTTTCCTAAGTGCTTTGCAATATACTAGGAATGTCTGAAAGATGCATTGCTTGCTTTTGTAATTTTGGGGAGTTGTTTCATGTTATTATGATTGGTTTTCTTCCTGCCTTAGAAATGTACGAAATTGCCAGTTGATTCCACCTTAGTTTTGCTGAAGAATGACTAGGAGATGTAATTTGGTTTGTTGCAGTATAAATGAAGATGGGGAAGAATTTAAATTCCAAATTTTTACAAAGATACTCTATTTCTTGAGTACATTTCAAATATTTGTTTTAAAAAATCATTAATAAAAATAAAATACAAAGGAAATAAATCCTGCATAGAATATTTTTTCCTTTTTAACAGAGGATAGTTTTTGCATAGTTTCTGTCACAGTCTTACAAATTTGTAATCCATTGATTTTTTTCAGGAGAGAGTACACAATCTGCATTGTATAGTGGAAAACTGGAACTGAAGTTAATTTCTCTTTTTGTAGATGACCTGTAGATGCTGAATAGAGGGGGTTTGATGACAGTTACTGTTAGAAAGGTTATTTATAGGGGAAAAGAGGGATTTCATGTATTGTCTGCTGTGGTGAAGTTCAGCTATGGTTACAGGCATAAGCTGATGTAGACTTAGCTCTGCAGATGGACATTTGCTGCGGGTGTTGTATTTAAGATTTTAGGAGATCTGGCATTCACAATCTGTGCAGGAATATTTGACAACCTACTGATTCATCAATGATTAAGTCCTCGTCAGGTTCATAACACAACATGTTTGGAGAGCCACTTTCAAGTTATAATGAATGAGCTAATACAAGGGGAATAGTCTCTCAGATGCTCATTATATTTTTGTTCTGACATATCTAATGAATTGATAAACAGGATCCAAACTTCCAAAACGTATCATGTGCCCGCATAATTTAAAGCACAGTAAGTCAACCTCTATTAAGTAAAGGAGTATGTTTCAAATCTAGTTTTTGACATGGGAATATAGCTATAAAATTAATTGTGTTGGGACACCTGTCACTGTATTCCCCTTGTCTCTAAGGCATTTAACAGTATTAGTTAGCACAGAAACACCTCATGCCCAACATTTCTTCGGCAGATCCCGTATCCTTACTGACCTTAGTGGTACTATGTGCCATATTTTCATATGGATTAACTGTTCTTGAACAATTTCCTCAAAGGGATGAGGCATCAGCAGGTTTTGTTTGAACATCTGGCATTTGTTTCCCCTTACTTTTTTTCATCAGAGTTTTCAGAGACTTTTTTTCTGCAATTCTCATTTCCACTAAGATACATTTACATTGTTCCTGCTGTGCCAAAAAGGACCTCACAAAAGGCACAAGTGACAATATCTCCAGTTCAGAGACTGAATACAGCAGCAAGTAGTCACAGAGAAGCGGCAGTATAAATAATGATCTCTGATAATCTTTCTCTCTCTGATGTGGTGGACCATATTCCCCACAGAACCACAGTACTGCTGAGGAGCAAATTCGTTTCTGCTTTCACCAGGTAGCAGTTAAGTCACAGAAATATAATTTATAGAAGTATTTCCATTAAATTAATAAGCCAATCAAGGGACTGTTCATCAGTTTCAGTAAATGACTAGTTACCCTCTGCTTTTATGTCAGCATGAACTCTAAATGTTGTAAGCTGTTTCTGTGTGAAACAAAGCTGAGTCACTGCGACTGCTAAGAGACACGTCTTACTAGCAAATAAATCCTATTTTTTTAATCATGGTAGTGTCGTGATATTGTTTTATTTCTGTTATTGCTGTCATTATTTCAATATAATGTTAGTAGAAGCAGTAATAGTACTGACTGTTCCTGACAGTGATGTTTCATATGGCAGTATTGCCTGGGAGCTGTGATCATTGTCCAGGGCTCTATTGAGCAAAATGGTGCAAAAGCATGAAAGGAAAAAGACAATTCCTCTCCAATGGGTTCATTGTTCTTAGATTGCAAAAAAAAATCTAACTCCCCAGGAATAAAGTGCCTTAGTGGACACTGCATACATACGCTGTAACATATTGATAGAGCCTGGCTGTGGACAGAACAAAGCAAAGAAAATCTGTTCCCTTTTCCATCATCTTCAAGGTGACAGAAATTGTTTTTCTCCTACACCAAAACAAGGCCAAGCTCTTTCTGACATTCTCATGAGCATGAATTGGATTTGAGAAAGAGCTCCTGCATCAAGGTGTGATATGGGTGCTGTTCTAAGGTGTGAGATACACAAATGTTAGTTCCTTTTCTGATTCCAAGCAGCATTTGTCATCTCAAATTCCAGGCAAAGGAGGGACTTAAAAATAACTCTAATAAATCCTAGAACTTCAAGTCAGAGTCTCTCTCTCTGTGTTTACCTCCAACAACCCATTTGTACAAAAGTGTCAATACTAAAACGGTCATTTAAACATTTGGCCCAGAAGGTACAACACCGCACGCAATTTTGTAAACGAAGTTCATCATTCTTCTCTCATGCCAGTGCTAATCGCTCCAGATTGGTGAATGTAAGGGCAGTTTTCTATATTCCTGCTGAGTGGAAGAAGACCCAGCACAAGAAATACCGCAAGCTGCTGTCTTAGATTAGTATTTCATAAGCAACAATTGTCTGTGCATGACGTTCCGAATCTGCCTTTTTGTATAGGTAACGTTGAACAGGCTGTGGTCACTGCTAGAAGTCAGTTATAACCTTCACGGTACATGAATTGCCTGGAGCAGCTATTCGGGAAAATGTACATACTGCTTAGTCCATACGCACAGAGGACTGTTTGAGCTCCAGTTACAATTTAATTTCTTTGTAGACTTTGATCGATGATGAATCTTAGCTTTTATCCATCATGTCTGAAAACTATTATCTTACTTATTAGGAGTGATTTAGTGGGTTAATAAAACTGATATGGCAGCTGGCCCTATGATAACAAGTTATTGCAAGTCCCTGAACAGCTTAAGCCTATCATTTCCTTATCAGCTATCATTTGTGTCAGTGTATGCTAAAATCAGGGCTACTAGTTAGTTGCATAAGAACATATGTTACAACAAACCACTGAAATTAAAAGAGGAAAGCAGTTCAGCATGTTTTTTAAAAGATTTGTTATAAAATCTCAGAATAAATTTCTTATGATGGCTGGTTTCATTTTATTAATTCTACAATAGAAATACAAATAGTAAAATACATATATGCTATACATACACATAAAAATATTCATATAAAGAGACAGAAAGAAGGTACCTTGCAGTTGTAGGTTAAAGATGTTATCAGTGTGTCTGGGGTGGCTATATTCCTCTAACAGGGAGCCCAGAATAAGCTGTTCAGCTAATGACTTTGGCTTGTAAGAGAATGAAAATCATCATACATTATTACTCTATGAAGTATGCCAGACAGAGCTTGAAAACTACAGATTATAGTTTTTTTAATTGCCTCTGTGTCGTGACTGGAAGGCTGTATTTTTTAGTACTAAAAATTCAACTACACAAATCGCTGAAGGCAAGCAGAATGATAACTACTGTGCCTTTAATGCACACAGAATAGATACTGAAAATATCTGTTCTCTATGTAACAAAATGTCACAATAGTACATTCTGATATTTTGGGGCATTCCAGAGCAGGAACAAGTATATTGCCTACCACTGGAAATCTGAGAATCCAAATCATACAACAGTTCGTGTTTCTAGCCCTGATGTGTTAATAGTGAACTAGATGTTGAATAATCTAGGTATTGAATCCTAACTTTGTAAAGAAGTAATGCTTTTCCTTGCCTCTGGCCCACTCCAACTTTAGCTGGAGGTAATTACAGCTTTGTGGTGCAAGTATAAGGTTTTATTTTTAGAATTTAAAAAAAGGCATGTGGTTGAAACTGAGAGATTTAGGGTGTTGGGATGAGATGTAGGCAACTGCTTGCTTACATGGCCAATGAGAAATGTGCAGATAACATTGTTAAAGAAGTAGTCACTGCTCTATTTTGTTTTTTATGCTGTTCAATGCACAACCTTTGCAACAACAAGACTAAGTAAATACTGTCATTTCAAAGAATCCATACATGTATATTTTCAATACCTCTTGTGTCACATCTAAAGTTACTTAATTTTCACAAAAGAAGAAAAAATGTTCATGCCTTTAGCATTTGTGTCAGAACTCTGTTAAATATTATGAATTTCCAGATCCAGGTCTTTGGCTCAAGTCTATCTCTTTAAACCAAAAGCAGTGGTTGAAAACCTTCAGGACTTTAACTCACAACATAGGTGACACAGTACTGTATGTGAACCAGAGGATGACAGTCTAGCATTATGACATTTAATGAAAGGTCCCATTGGCATCCTAAACCAGCTTGAGGTGTCACTTTGCTTTGATCAGCCAATTCTGACTTCAATGCATAAAAAGGGAACTGTTACAAGCAGATAGTCTGATGTCTGAACTTCTGAGTATTAACAGGTATTTAAAAATGATCTGTTCACCACATCACCATCCCTCAGAAAAATACACTTACAAGGCAAGAAAACTAACAGTAAAAGAAACAGGGGAGAAACTTTTGACCTTCCTAGGGGTCACCAGGTACCACTGCGAACTAGTGGTGTTATGTAGCCATCAGTTTTAGGCAAACAGTAAAAGCTATGATGTTTAACAGCACCCACTTTCTGTCACATTTCTTGGCTGTAAAAGCCTGAATGTGCACCACACTGTCCAGAAACAGAATGGCTATTTCAGCTGAGATTTTCAAAGGTATGTAGGCTAAGCAAATATATCACCCTAATGAACATTTTAGTGAAATTAGTGCAATGTATTGCAAAGAGTGTTACCTCTGTGTTAGTCTTGGTTTACATGCAAGGTACTTGAGCTACAAGTGTTACTTTGAGGCAGTTCAGTTAAACCAGCTGCTCTTGTGTTTTCAAGCTAATTTTAGTAAGAAACAAAGGAACCTGAGTATACTGTCTTTCTTAGACGTTCTTAGACAAATTTGGTTTAACGCAATCGTTTTTCAAATCTACTGAGTGAAATTTATAAGACTGGGCCTATCACCTTTGATAGATGAACTCAAGCAAACTTTGCTATGACTAGTAAAGAAAGAGCTGCCCCCAGCTTGCTCTCCTGCCCTTCTCCTGAAGGTCACTTCTTTTGTAGCAGAATCAGAGGAAAACAGTAAGTACTGCATAGCCAGTTTTTTCTAGCACCAGCCCACCCTCTTTAGTGTCTTTGGTTAAGGTGCTGGGTGCAGCGCTGCACAGCCTGAGCAGTACATGTTTCCTTCTTCCAGCTCCATTTGGGAGCAGTAGTCTCCGGGAGAGCAGCACATGTAGATGAGAACTGCTTAAGTGGCTAAATAATTCAGAGTCGGTCAGCTTACAACCTGGAGAAGAATGAATGAATGACACATCGGCATTTTGAGTCATAGGAGGCTGAACACTAATTTGTAGGGTACACTGGCAGGTTATTTTCAACTGAGAAGTGCTCTGTGGGACTGTCTAAATATAGCAGTGATAAGCCTGATAAAATAAACCTGGTAGATCAAACCCAGCACCCTTTCAACAAATGAAGTAAAATGAAAGAGCACGTTAGGGAAAAGAGATGTAACATTTTTCTAGGAGATTTGCTGTTCCAGCTACATTATTGTAAGAGAGAAAGTGTTTTAAATTTAAAGAAGTTCCTATCCTTAAATTTTGGATTAAATCATGACAATACTGTTTTCTGTGAGACCAGAATTTGTTCCATGTCAGTGAAAGAAATTGGAGACACTGTTAAGAAAAATTTTCAGAAAACACTGAAAATCTATTTGACAGTTTGCTTTTCTTGACACGTCACTCATAAACGCTCCTCTGTTTTTTCCCACAGGTATCACTATTATGGAATTGGCATTAAAGAAAGCAGTGCATACTATCACTCTGTGTATTCTGGAAAAGGCTTAACCAGGTACAATAACATAACTTCTGAGACTTAATCAGTGAGGGTCTAACTTTAACCTTCCCTTAGGAAGGTATTTGTAGGACACTAATTTTTGTTGATACCAGAACTAGTATTGCTGCGTATCTCAGTGTCTGTTATTTGTAGATTTAAATAGCAGTATGCTCCCTGAAGACATTGATTTTGTTTTAAGAGGTTGATTTAAATGTTTTGTTAGTGTCTTCCAGTATGGCCCCCCCACAGTCAGTATAGAGCTGCATCAACTCATAACAACAGAGGATTTGTTCAAGTTCGTGTGAGGCAGCAGAACACCATTTCCAGAACACTTGTCTCATTTTGTTTGCTTGAGTGTCACCCTCTGAGTTCTTTCCCCAGGACAGCTTCCCATTGTGAAACGTCTGGAGAATGGTGTGAAGCTGGCATCTGTGGGCAGGAGGGAGGGGTCAGCGTAGATTAATATTTACAGGTCCTTTGACTGGCTAATATCAGTTTAAACCTAACCCAGGAAGCTCTAATTATATTTATTTAAGGGACAGCTAGCAGGATCAATACGTTACGATAGCTGCCTGTTGGTTTGCTGAAGATTAATAGTTCGTAAAACAAATGTCTCTGTTCACATATGGCTTGAATGACGGCTTTCATTGTCTACGGTGGTATACCTGTATAAGTGGGGACTCTGAGAAAGGGAAGGAATAAATGAGTTTATAATCACACATAGAAAATTCAGCTGCTGGCAGATTTAGGTTATATCCAAAGAGACTTTTCCAAACAATAGGACAGGTGTAAAAATTGAGGGTAATGTTGCCGATGGTCCTTAAAAGGAGGGATCTCTGAACTGCAGGAGTTAAGGTATAATAGACTGGAATATGCCATTTCCTTTCCCTGTATTTATTCAAAGCTGTGGAGGTGTTGCTGGTACATAGCAAGAGGTTCTTTTATAATACAGAATTATCTTGAACAAAATGCTCATTTAATTGACTAAAAGACAGTTATTTTGCAGATGACACCAAACTGGATGGGCGTGTTGATCTGCTTGAGGGCAGGGAGGCTCTGCAGCAGGATCTGGACAGGCTGGACCAATGGGCTGAGGCCAATGCTATGAGGTTTAACAAGGCCAAGTGCCGGGTCCTGCACTTGGGTCACAACAACCCCATGCAGCGCTACAGGCTTGGGGATGAGTGGCTGGAGAGCTGCCTGGCAGAAAAGGACCTGGGTCGACAGCCGGCTGAACATGAGCCAGCAGTGTGCCCAGGTGGCCAAGAAGGCCAACAGCATCCTGGCCCGTGTCAGAAATAGTGTGGCCAGCAGGAGGAGGCAGGTGATTGTGCCCCTGTACTCGGCACTGGTGAGGCTGCACCGCGAATACCGTGTGCAGTTTTGGGCCCCTCAGTACAAGAAGGACATTGAGGTGCTGGAGCGTGTCCAGAGAAGGGCAACAAAGCTGGTTAAGGGTCTGGAGAACAGGTCTTACCAGGAGCAGCTGAGGGAACTGGAGATTGTTTAGTCTGAAGAAGAGGAGGCTGAGGGGAGACCTTATCGCTCTCTACAGCTACCTGAAAGGAGGTTGTAGTGAGATGGGGGTTGGTCTCTTCTGCCAAGTAACAAGTGATGGGACGAGAGGAAATGGCCTCAAGTTGCACCAGGGGAGGTTTAGATTGGACATTAGGAAGAACTTTCTTTACCAAAAGTGTTGTCAAGCACTGGAACAGGCTGCCTGGGGAAGTGGTGGAGTCACCATCCCTGGAGGTGTTAAAACAGCATGTAGATGTGGCACTTGGGGACATGGTTTAGTGGGCATTGTGGTATTAGGTCAACAGTTGGACTTGATGATCTCAGAGGTCTATTCCAACCTAAGGATTCTATGATTCTACAATTTTCATTTAAGGGAATTTAATCACTCATAGTCCTCAGCTTTATGTCAGCCAGTGCCCTTTTCATGGAAACTCTGTCCTTGCGCAATCTAGCAGCGATGAATGCAAAGAAAGTGAAAGTGGAGGTTCTTCAGAATTCCCCACGGCTGGATTTCCAACTGTATATGTTCACATAAAATGGCATAGATACTCTAAGGTTTTCAGGAGTACTCACTGGATTCACCAGTAGCGAACCTTTTCTTTCTGTTAGGACTTGTGCTCTCATGTGTGAGTTGTTGAATTTTCAGGGTCCAGCAGTTAAATTGCCTCCCTGGCTGATTTAGAACAGAAGCTCAAATGCTCATTTTGCACAGTCTGGGCCATTTCTGTGGTTGGATTTGTCTGTGTGAAGAGAATGACACAGTAGCCTGGGGTTAAGAGCAAGCTTCTGGGTAAGGAGTCAGGCAGTGTAAGGATTCAAACCTGAGAGTGAATTTCCCACTTGCTAGCTGCCATATATAATAAATAATCCATCATAAAACCTTTTCTTTGTCTGATGTCTGTTCTGGTAAGTGAGCTACAAAAATGGTTCCTGGATCAAGCTTGGGGCAGGAATAGGTGGGGAAAGTATATGGGTTGATGGTGGTATCAGATCCCACCATGTCCATGCATAAATACAGGCAAGTAGAGGCCTTTACGACAAGGCTTGCACGTTAGATGGCAGCCTAAGATTAGAAGGGGCAACGGGCCTCAGTTTAGTTGCGTAAATATAGGCCTCTACTGCCATTTCAAACTTAATTGGTTAATTTAGGTAATTGAGCTGAGTAGTCCTTAAATGCAGGGATGCAGATACGTAAATCCTTAAATTCCACTGTAAATTTGGCCTCCTGGTTCTTTCGAATATCAAGCCTTGCACTGTGAAGGGAGCATACCTAACACCAAAAATCATTAGTATCCACAGCACTGTGTGAAGGGTAGCTTTAGCTAGCGATTAAGGCTCTGGAGGAGCAATGCTAGCAGCTGCTACCTTGTGTTTTTGCTGTACATTCTATGTACATTTTGCTGCACGTGTGGAAGTCCACAGTCCATAACAAATACATCCAGCTGTGAAGCTAATTAGATCCACGTTGTAATCAACTGAGTGATGCCTTCTTACATACTTATCTATCAACAACCACGGGAAGTCTACAGGTTACATATGCTGGATCATCACATGACTGGAACTGTCAGGCACCTGTGCCTGGCCTGGACAGGAGGAATTCCACAGCTGCTCAGCCTCTGGTTTGCTGTCTGGCCAGCAGAGCGTCTCAACAGCATGAAATCACAACATTGCCGCTAATAATTATGAGACGTCATGTTGCCCACCGTATCTTATCAGTTGGCAGCTAGCAGAGCAGGAAATAACAATATCAAACAACATTTATCATTATACTGGTCCATTAGAATCTCTATCATTACACGTTCTCTAGTAGTTATAATTTAAAATGCATGCTTTCCAATTTCTGCACTGAAGAGTTGCTTGATAGTCCAGTGACTTCACTGGGAATCTCTCAGTTGGATTCTTAATAGGGCATTCACTATACTGCAACATATTTTTGCCAGTTTATAGATCTTTGATCTCAGAAATGCGTTTCACCTGCATCAAAATAATACTGTGGTGAAAAAGAATGGAAAATCACTACGATTTCTTAATTTTCTGAGAAGTGTAAATTCTAGATATATTTTTTCTACTCTGAATTTACTCAGCTGTATCAAAAATGTTACATATTTCATGGTAAAGTCCTTATGGTGTTGCACCTATGCTGCCCTTTTGCTCTTTGTGAAGTTGCAAAGATCCAAAGAAAAAACTGAAACTGTGTTTTATACTTTACTGTTTGGTCAATGATCTGAATCTTCATGGTTTAGAAGACATTGGTAGGTTTCTTGATATCCTCAGGCACTTGCAAACCAATGGAAGAAAAGAAAAAAGCATGATTTTTGTTATAATTACATTTGCAGAAAAGTGATAATTTTTCTATTTGATCTGTTTTATGTATCTGTTTTATATGTGTATATGTATAACTAAAAATGTTCAGCTTATGAAAAAATAATCAAATGTGTTTATTTTCAAAGGTTCTCTGGCAGCAAGTTAAAGAATGAGGTAAGTGCTGTAGTCTGTTTCACTTCTGTTGTAGTCCAAATATCATGTGACTTGTGGTTTTCTTCACACTCATTTATTTGAAAATTACAATATGTTTCATTAAAGATTAGACTGCATAACCTTGCTCCTCTAAATTTTCGAAGAAGATTAAGATTGGAAGGCACCTTCTGGGATTCCTGATCCAATCCAGTTCCCCATAACCACAGAGGTTCATAAAAGACCCTCTTAAGCAAAGGATAGCTTTAGCAAAAAAAATTTTTTGTAATACACTGAATTTTGTGCCTCCTGGTCAGGATTGTCTTTCTCTGTTTTTTTGCTCTTCATGACATTTTCCTGTGATACATCTTTTCGCTGGTTTTGCTGGCTAGATGGAACAAGCAGCAGCTTTTAGTCACTTCTGATTAGCCTTATAGCCTTTCACTGTACTTACTCCAATTTACAGAAAAAAATCATAAAGTCTTGTAAATGGCATATCTCTAACTTCTGTTGGAAATATCCCTTCTAACAAACCCTAGAACTGTGTTTGGGTTTTGTTTTATTTTTTTTTACAAGTAGCCTACATTTTCACTACTGTATACTACTGTGTTTCTAGTCGTTTTTATACTAGAAAATTACGGATTATTGTGCGTTAAGGATTAAGAATTGCTCCCATGATTGTTCTTTGACACTGAGTTCAATGGACATGGAATAGCCTGCATCCATCTTATTAATCTCCTGAGCCTACAAAACAAACCTAGTCGCATCTCAGCCACATTGTCACAGAGAAAAGTCCGTAGCATGCAGTAAGTGTTGAAGCATGACTAGGAATTGTTTGGGAGACTGCTAGTTGGCATGGATCAAAAGAATGCCAGGGGCCATTCTGAATAATACAGTTCCAGTATTGCCTGGGAATGTTTCTGAAACACCATTTGATTTACTAGACTAAATATACCCTCTGTGGTCAACTGATACACGGTAAGTCTATCTCCTTTTTCATTTCCAGATAAGCAACTCCTAGCTGATAGCAGAAATTCTTATTGGTCCCTGAGAGTGTAGCTTTGCTCTATTGATTTTCATCCCCTTTATTGCCATTATCTCGAAGCCATCCAGATCTTTCTACATGACCTCTTGATATTCCTCTTTATTGATGATTTCATTAGCTCATGTCAGCCAGTTTAATCTATGAAATGTTAAATGAGATCAGCCCCAAGTCTGAGAATCTTCACTTCAGTCCCTTTTCAACCCAGTAGTTTCCCTGTCAACACAACTTGTTAGCATTTCAGCTGGAGTCAGTTTCTTAAACATTTTACATTCTTGTACTAATCCCCATTCTCACCAGCATAACTAATAATTTCCCATGGTGAAACCATGTCAGGTATTTTAGTGAGGCTCAGATAGATTAGATCTGCTACATTTTCCCTGTTCAGATAATCGGCTATCTTATCAAAAAAAGATAGTGCTATGCCATGGGATATCCCTGACATATTCAAAGATTCATGAGCCCTGCTACAGCATTCATTCTTTCAGAGTTTTGGGATGGAAAAATATCTGGTTCCCTTGACATAAATGAATGCACATTTACTTCCATCTCTGATGTGGCGTTCCCAGGCTGTTTGGGAATTGACAGTCCCGTAAACCTCTCTTGTTTCTGCCCCAAAGTCCAATACCTTCATCCTCCCAGAAAAAGAATCACAGAGGCGTTGGTGGAAATAAGTGAGAAAGGGCACATCAGTATGAGTTTTTGATTGCCTAGCTCTGTGTTGTCTGAAATCATTCAGGCGGGTCTTAAAAGAAAAAAACATTTTTCGTGGTCAATGCTGGATTTTAACAATCTCAGTGTACTGAAAATTTGGCATCACACTTTCCACTAAAGTGAACATATAAGTGATACATCCTTATTCATTTGCTTGAAAGTACATGCAATTAGGTATTCCAGAAAGATTTACAATGATTGTATAAGGTGTAATTCTCAGTAGGGACATAAAGACATTGAAAAGATGTTAAAGTGCTGATTGTCTAAATATACTGAGTAAATGGCATTTGAATGAACACTTATTGAGTGCCAGGGACACTGTTTACTTCTAGTATGTTTTATCACATTTTCTAGTATTCTCTCTGTAGGGGGAGATATCAGCAAATTCTTTTATCTAAACCAGTTAGTGCACCATTAGAGTCTGCATGGTTAATTAGGCAGATAATATTACTGTCATTATCTTAATGTTAAATGGCCATTAGAAACAGATGGCATTAAATTGAAAGGGCAAGTGGCAGTGGGTTAAAATATTAAGCCTAGAACTGAGGCACAGTCATATAAGTCCATTAGCAAGGTAAAAAACATTGCAGATTATCTTCTCTTAAACCTCCCACCACCATCACTGCCTTCTTTTAAATGAACTAATCCCTTTTAATCAGAGCTTTTAATATATTTCATGGGTAAATGCATAATAAAATCATTAAGATTATTCCTGTTAATAAAAAAAAAACAAACCACCTGATACCGATAGGCAGTTATAACATTGCAAGAGTATTGATGCGAAGAAGTGCTAATGTTTCTAAATTTCTACAATTTCTTTTACTTAGAGCTTTATATGTATTTGAATAGTAGATGGCACAGGCAAAGTATGTTTACATAATGTATGCTTTTGTTCCTTGCTGTCTGTTTTGGCAGACATATTACCGTATAAAAATAGGGATATATACATGGTGAATAAGTCAGTTAACAGTTATAGTTTTCTGAATTCAGCATTTGAGAGAATTTCACTTGAAACTGGCCTCCAGTTCATGAGGCAACATTTATAGGAAAATACTCCCCTTTGCACACTTTTACACTATATGTTACTGTATATTTACTATTCCCACTTCAGTGAAATCTGACTGTTCAAAGGGGTAGGAAAAGGCCACTTCAAGTACCGTTTAAATGCCTCGTGCATGCCCATAAATTCCATCCCTTAGTGCAAAGGGAATCTGCACAAAAGTAATGGATTTACTGCAGCAATATGGAGAAGGCCTGCTCAAGGCTCTGTACACTGCCTTGACATAAGGACTGGGTGGACCGAAATGGAACAAAGGGTTTCAGCCAAATAGTCTTCTCTAGGCTTGAATGCAATCCTAGTAAGGACAGAATCATAATACAGATTTTATTGCTTCTTTTGAGGATGAAGGTTTCATCTTAATTATACCATACGAGAGCTTAATAAGCATCATGTGGTATGCGTTATAAATATAAGCATAGTACCACTGTATCTCTACAGAATGTTACTTCTCAGCTTTACCACGCAGTAGACTAAATCAGATTTTGTGAGAGTATTAGGTTAGGAGTCTAAACAAGGGTTGATTTACCATATATTGCTTCACAGTCAGTATCCTCACGTACAAGGCTGCTTGTTCGTTCATCCTTCAATCCCATTTCTCCGAAGGCTAGCATCTAACAATTATTCAAGATCTTTTCTCAGTCCATAACTAGTACAAGATGTGTCTATAATAGATGTCACAAGCTAAAGAGGCTTAAGAAGTGAACTCCAAGAACTGAAAGAAACTCTCAGATCAACAGAATTTAGCATAATTCAGGAGGAATTTATCTTGTCTCCGGGTCAACATTGACAGTGCCTCAGGAAAGTAACTGGAAAACACTAAATGGCTGGGAATATCTTTCTTACTGAGATGTGAAACTGGGGCTTCATGTTAAGTCTGCCACAATCACAGAGAACTATATAATAAATACTTAGTTCAGAAGTGTGCATAGACCCTACATGTCATCACATCCGTAACACCATAAAATATTATCAGAATTTATGATGAACTAAAATAATGGTTACCATAGTAAAACAGCAGAAATCACTATTGCCATGCTTTCAGAGTGGGAAGACAGAAGGAGAGAACAGTACCCCAGATCCTTGCACCGGAAAGATAGATATTAAATAAAACTTAGGGTCTCCCTGAGAGTATCACAGTCCATACTGTAGAGGAGAGTAGTATTCCACTTCAGTTTTCAAACATAGATTAAATCCAAAGCTTGTAGAATTCCATGGAGTAATGTGGCTCAAAGGCTGCATCACTCTGAAAACTGTATTTGATGGAGTTTAGATCTAGGCACATATTTAATTACTTTCCCGAGTTGGAATCCAGGTCTGGATAGGCATCAGTGTTTTGGAAGGATTATCTTAATGTAAATATTCTGGAATGTTGAGAGGCTCATGAGATAATAGAGAAGTTTAGCATGAATTGTTGGTTTCAGTTGAATCTGTATTAGCTATTTCAATGTTCCTCTTTTTTCCCTTCTGTTTCAGGGTGGTTTCACTCGTAAATACTCTCTGAGTTCCAAAACTGGAACTCTGCTCCCAGAGTTTCCAAGTGCTCAACATCTTTTGCTTCAAGGGTGCATTTCTAAAGACAAGGTAAAATGTGAGCTACTTCTCTTCTGACTTACAGATCAAAAATTGCCACAGAATGTTTCTTCGTATCTTAGCCTTTGAGGTATTGACATGAAAGAGCCAGAAATGTCCATAATCAAACAGAGGTGACTGATTTATAGAGGGGGCAAACCTTTACTAACACCGATTAACTGGCTTTCCACTGGAAAGGTGGTTGAATTATTTACCTATTAACTGACCTAGTATTTTACAAACTGATGGTATGTAAGACGGGGAGAGCAAAACAAATAACCGAGAGTTGTATTCATTCAAAATGCCTTTGGATTTAAGGTAAATTTTCTTCTGGTTAGAACAGAACAAATAATTCGATGAGCTTTACTCTCTCATTAACTGCTTGAAAAGACACTGTGAAAATCTGAGCATTTTTTTTTTTAAATGAGTAAAATCGTATTCTTCAAATCAATATGCAGTATTGCTCATCCTAAGGGTAGTTGTTCAGTTAGAAGTACTGCTGGCATATGTTTTGTGTCTTTGACTTCTTGCCTGTGTGTTGTATCTGTGTTCTTTCTGGTCACATTACAGGCTGCTACAGCCCTGAACTGTGCTAGTAACCTTTTGATACACATTGTGGACTCTCCAATTTAGCCTCCAGTACAGGTCATGATGGTGGCTGTCTTGAGATACAGTCCTTTAAAGCTTTTTGGTTTATGAGCCATTCCTCTTAAGTTTGTTCTGTGAAAGTAGGAAGCCTACAATTCCTGTTGTGGGGAGCTAAAACAAAAGAGGCCATCTGTAGTACAGAGATCTTAGCTGGAAATCTTACAGTTCCTTAAGAAAGCCCAAGAACTGGTATACTCAGCAGTGTGCATCACCTGCTCATGTAGTCTCCATCAGTGATTTGGCATCTCTCATATGTACAGCATTCTCATAACATTTCAATCTAAAGACGTTCCTTGCAGACCCAACACAGCAGTGTAGGCAAAACTGAATTTTACACTGAATGAAGAAAAAGTTGCAACTCATTTTCTCTTCATTTTTGGGTCAGTAGCATTTAATTGCTCTTATGGTGGAACGAGATGATGGGAGGGACAGACTCATGGAGTTATGAGGAGACTGTGTGAAGAGAGATGAATTTCTGTATGTCTCCTACTTTCTCTTTCCTTGCTGTTCTTTCCTCATTCCTTGATCTCTTATTTCCTGTTCAGTTTCCTTACTGTCTTTCCCCTCCTTCAGCTTATCTGACCAAGGGTTATTGAACCTAAGGTATTTCATGATACTCTGTTGAAAAAAGCCTGTATGTGAAGTTTGACTGCTGCATTAAATTCCTAAGAAGTTGCATGCAACTGAAATCTCTGGAGAGTCCATAAATGTAGCAGTCTGCACTAAAATAGATTAATAATTTCTGCATTTTATGCTTCTGAAGTAAACTTACCCAAACTTTAAATTTCCATCAACCTCTTAAAAAAAATTCTTTAAAATGTTCTTGAGTCTCACACTTTGCTATTGTTTTTCAAAGATATGTAGTTACAGAAGCAGCTCTGAAAGTCAGCAAGGTCCATTTTCAAAGAAATCTGTATGCTAAACCTACTATTGAAATAAGGTAGTACTAGATTCATTAGAAACCTGATATTGGTTTGCTGGAGAAGTTCACAAGCTGTGACAAACTTTCTGTGATTCTGGATGGTAAGATTGATTTTGCTGTCATCTCTCTTTCCTTAAGGTACAGATTTCTTGTTTTATAATTTGCTACAAATTTAAAAATTTACTGCTCTTTTTTAAAAGTCTTGTAATACCTTTGCACAGTTATTAAAATAAGGGAACACTACACTTAGATGAATTAGCCTTAGGAGATGAAAGGGAGTTCTGCTTTTTAAAGTTCAGTTCGTGTGAGGCAGTGATTAAACTTTGACCAAATGACTGGCAGCTATTTTCTCATTTGTCCAACGAGATGATGTTTCAGAACACTCATAGACGCCTATAGTAGCCTAATGATTAACTTGCACTACTCTTTGGGATTAATCTTAGCTTCAGAAAGGTGAATTTACTTTACCATCTGTCTGGCTAATCTAGGTATTGCCTTACTTTGATATCCACATTTTCACAGTGTATACCGATTCAGATGCTACATTTCTGACAACAGTGTTGAGACTTAAAGATGTCGATGAAAACTAGAGATGAGTGACCACCTCATCACTTCTGGATATAGGCTGCCTGTTTGTAAATACAATGTAATACAGTTTATATTTTATATTTAAATACTAGCTACAGAAAGCAGAAGCCTAGATCACTATAGCAATAAAGGAGAGTACTAACAAACTGTTTAATCTTTCTTTCTTCCAAAATAGGTAGATACTCTTATCATGATGTACAAAACACACTGTCAATGTGTCCTTGACAATGCAATTAATGGGAACTTTGAAGAGGTAAGGTTGTTTGAATACACATTCTTGGTATATATGCACAGGGAGCCAAGAAAGCGTTATTTATGTCCATGAATCTGGTTCCTGCTCCTTTAGATTCAGCATTTCTTACTACATTTTTGGCAAGGAATGCCTGACCATCTTCTTCCTCTGCTTGAAAATCCCATCATCGTTGACATCTTCTGTGTTTGTGACTCAATACTGTATAAGGTAAGTTAAGCATTTAGCTACATGGATTATGTCAACCACATTACAGCTTTTGCTTGTGTAAAAACAGCATTGAAGTTAGAATAACAGGATGCCATGACTGCTTTCTGCCTCTTACCTGTGTAAATCAGCAAGGATTCCATTATGTCAAGTACATAAAACTGGCACATATAAGAGCTGAGCTCCAGTCTCAGCTCTGCTGTACACTTGATGTGTGACTACAGGCAGCACACTAGTGGTGCAATCCTGACCCACTTGCTTGACTGTGGCTAAAAGGAATGCTTGCGTGCTTCACTGACAAGGCTGAGTAAATTAAGCCTGGATGAAAACTGAAGCCTTCTTTTTCCTTAAAAGATTATTTCATTTTTTACCAGCAAAGAGAGTCTGTGGCAGATCAGCAAGGTGATTCCATATGTGAGTCTGCTACTCACAGGTTGTATCAGGCCATAGTTACATGTTACAAAGCTGTACAGACAGTACTGGGCTAAGATACTCCTGCCTCTCCTGACTGCTACACATCATTTCTGTTCCTATGCTGCTAGATGTATCGGCAAAACTGCCACACTCTGAACGGGTTTGTGTGTTTAAAAAAAATCTAAGGAACATTCGTTTTGCAGAGTTTTTGTGCCATATAAAGTCTTTGATCTAGTTCACAGCATGATCACACAAATATTTGAAACTAAGTGAAACTAAGGAGTATTGCGAGGTCATGATTAAGTGGTAGAGCACTGGGGAAAAAAATAAAGTAAGTAATGCCACCAAGGTTTCCTGAGTTTTTAACTTGGAAAACCAAATCAGATCATTCATTAATAGCTGCAAAATAGTTTAAATTCCTATGATAGGACATGCCATGTAAATAGAAAAGGATTGTCATCCTCTCTGTAACACATTTCACAGCCACATATTGATGGAAAGAAATAACAAATGGCATGACAGTAAACACCAAACAGTCAAAGCAAGAGGCTTGGGCCTGTTTAGCACTGAATGCCTTATTGTCATCTATTTGTCATTCTTTACTGTACAAAAATATGGGGAAAAAAATTCGGAAAAGATTAAATATTTCTTAGAAGCATATCAAGCTGTAAAGTAAGAAGAGGTGTTTTGGTTGGCAGAGTGAAGTAAAGGTGATTAGCATCAAAGATCATAATTACTACCCTGTAGGTGAGCCATTAGCCTCATTTACTTGTAAAGGCTATGTTGTACCTTGAGTTTATAAGTTTTTTCCTGCTGTAAATGTGCTATCCCAATAGATCCAATGTTAACTTTATTTGTAATAAATATTCAATGTGACAGAAGAAGAAATGCTACAGGAGCACTAAATCAGAAATTGAATAAGACAGAATTTTTCAAAAGTTCATAAATTTACTATTGTGCCTCTTCTTTGTCTCTCAGTATTTCTCACTTATAATCGTGTTAGATATTCTTGACAGCATAGCTGCCAGAAAGGGGGAGTTTTATTGTGTTGTTAGCGAACCACTTACATTAGTAGTGGAAACAGATTTTTGGGATATAGGCTAACATCTTTCCTCTCTGCAATAATGTTCCCCAGAAAGCATGCCAGATGGCACATTTTTTTGCCAAAAGAGTTCCACAACACACTTAGCTATAGGGGATTTGCCCTAGACTCTGTGAACACCTTCAGTGCCACATCCAGTATGGCAGAAAGAAGAGTCATGTGGCTAATAGCACTGAAGGACTTGGGAGATGCTTGACTATCTGCTTTACTGAGACTCACAGTGATGATAGAAAAGGCCAAGTATTTATACATCTCTGATTTCCCTACTGCAAGACACGAGTGATAGCACTTTCTTGTTTTACTGGCATGCTGGCATACATTAAGAATGGGAGCTATCTAGATATATAAATATCTTGCATGTTCCTATCTAATAGTGATGGGAGAAATCTAGGTATACAAATATCTGGAAAACAGATTGCATGGCTTTGTTCTGTATAAATTCCCTGACCTTGTCGCTTTGCAATCTAAATAGACAAGACAGACATGAATGAATAAATGGCCAGTGGAAACTCGATAATGATTTTCTGTTACCTTTTTGAAGGTCCTTACAGATGTACTCATCCCTGCAACGATGCAAGAAATGCCAGAAAGGTAGGTATTTGACAATAATAATGCTACATTCTCTGTGTTAGACATATTCCAGTTAAACAGCAGAAATACTATACCTAGAGACATTTTATCACAATATTTATGCTCATTTTTAGAACAGTAGAGTATGTACAGCAAAATACTGTCAGCTCTGAGGACAGCTATAGAACAGCCTTAAAATATTACACAGTATTTTCATGTGTAATTTTGCTGACTTGTTGGATATTTTGCAATGGGTTTCTTCTACACTAAAGCCCTAGAAGATTGAAAAAGGAAACAAATGTACTCATGTTGTTTAAGGAAAAATGATTGTTACCTTTTTTTCAGAATACTTTTCAGGTTTGTACGCTATGCATCACCGTAGTATCTAAGCGTTTTCTCAACAGGACATTAATAAGAGGATTACTATAAGTTACCTCTGAATCGTGTCCCCTTTCCTTTCCCTTGAAGGGCATCTTGTTTGGGGTTTTGTCTCTGACTAAGACCTTTAGCTTCAGATATCTCTAATGGTTCTTGGATTTCTTATGGTTTATTCTTAAAGCTAGTGTTTTTCAACCTATTTCAATTGGCAGATGGCTTACAATTTTTCTCAGAGGAGGTACAGATCAATATATTGTCAATTTTAACCTTTCGATGGTTGGTGATTTCCTGTTTACTTTTGGCGACCCCTGAGGAGTAGTTCACAGATATGTCCAGGATTCTGTTAATCGTAGATTGAAATCCAATTATTTAAACTAATGCAAGACAATTTTTATTGATGGCTCTCTAAAACATTTTTTTCCTATAGTTTACTGGCAGATATAAGAAATTTTGCAAAAAACTGGGAACAGTGGGTTGTTTCCTCTTTGGAAAATCTACCAGAAAACCTGACAGATAAGAAACTGCCTATTGCACGCAGATTTGTTTCCTCCCTGAAACGACAGACGTCATTCCTACACCTAGCACAGGTAAACGGAATAAGACTATACATTCAAAAAATTGTCAGTTGCATTCAGTGCACCTTGCTGGCTATGAGATATAATGCTTTATTTTTTCAAGGTTCAGCTTCAGCCATGGAAGACACATGTCTTGTAGTTTTAATCATGCAAGAAGGAAGCGGCCATAAATAGATTTGACCAAAACTTCAAAATTTTGTAGTAGAAAAGAGAGAAAAGACCATGGTTATAATGAACGACTATGTTGGGAACTTTCGCCAGTCAAATGATGAAGTGGAATGTATGTGTATTTGTTTTAGTTCCAAATTGGAAAATACTGGATGATCCTTCTTGCTTAGCAAAGGTTTCCTGTCTTGTCCATGATGTTCTTTAGTGAGCTTATTTCTTTTTGAGTTTTGACTAAAGAAGAACATGTGAGTGACAGGTAGCTGAGGGCTTCAGGGCTGTGTTGGCAGGATACAGGTATCTGCAATTAGGAGGCACCTCCATGTGATGGTTTGGTAGATTATGCGAAAGGATACAATGGCTTTTGGGGAACTTAAGTGCTAACAACTTGGGCTTTGAGGTGGTAGTCCTCTTGAATAACTGTAGATGCACCATATATTCATCTTGACTTAAGTTTTCTCTTTCATAAATATTAAGACAGAAGTAGCATGTGGTTGACATCGTGAAGATGATCTGATAGGAAGACACATTAGAGGAGCATTAGAAGTCTAATGGAAGGGAAACGTTATCTCATCTGATCTACGAAAAAACCAGCTGTAATAAGAAAATTAAACAGAATATTAATCTTGTTTGAGGAGATATTCAGGTGATCCCCAGGTGTGGGTCTGTGCTGGTTTTGGCTGGGATAGGGTTAATTTTCTTCATTTGTTTGTGGATTTGTGATGGAAACAGTGTTGATAACACAGGGATGTTTTAGTTACTGCTGAGCAGGGCTCACACAGAGTCAAGGCTTTTCTGCTTCTCACACCGCCCCACCAGCAAGTAGGCTGGGGGTGCACAAGGAGTTGGTGGGGGACACAGCTGGGACAGCGGACCCCGACTGACCAAAGGGATATTCTATACCATATGACATCATGTTCAGCAATAAACAAGGGGGAAGGTTGGCTGGGGGCGCTGCTGCTCGGGGACTGGCTGGGGATCGGTTGGGTGGTGGTGAGAAGTTGCTTTCATTTGCATCACTTGTCTTTCTTGGGTTTTATTTCTCTCTCTGTTATTTTTTTCCCTTTTCCTTACAATTATTATAATTATTGTTACTATTGTTATTCCTTTTAAAAAAATTATTAAACTGGTTTTATCTCAACCCACTAGTTTTCTTTTACACTTCCAATTCTCTTCCCCATCCCATGGAGGGGTGGGGAGCGAGTGAATATCTGTGTGGTGTTTAGTTGCCAGCTGGGGTTAAGTCACGGCAGGGTGTCAGCATTTTACCTTGCCTTCTCTTACAGATTGCTCGGCCAGCCCTTTTTGATCAGCATGTGGTGAATTCCATGGTGTCGGATATAGAAAAAGTTGATTTGAATAGTATTGGCTCTCAGGCACTCCTGGCAGTCTCAGGGAGTACAGACTCTGATGGGGAGGTCTACAGTGAATGTAAGTCCGTGATGATATATTTGTATCGTTAAAAGTAATTCTCTCTTTCATTCTGTGCCACACTAGTCTACTTGGAGATGGACTGAGAAAAGGCAGACATAGACACTGCATTCTCTAATCTAGCTTGTTGTTAACTTCATTACCTTCAAGAAAACTAATTGGTTGCCCTAGCATGTCCTGCAAGAACACTGGGAAGTCATCTCAGCTAGGTGACTTTAGATAGTTGCTGAAAAAATCATTTACATGTCAGTTGCTAAGTGTAATAAAATCTCTTTTGAAGTTTTGTCCTACTCATGTGGGGATAGTATCACAGATCAATTCTTGAAAGATGTCTCAAAATTTCCCTGTCATTATGATGACTTAAGTAATGGATGTTTGAGCTAGTTTACTTTTTTTTTAGTACAAATAGATTTTTTTTTTCTGAAAGATGATCCTTAAAAAAAGACATACTTTTCTATAAACTGTAACAGCTATTTTCATACACAGAATAGAGTGGAGTAAAGTACAAATTTTGAGGGTGTTAATTTTCATATACATACATGTTGTTGAAAAAAGATACAGCCATTTTCTCTATTAAAAAGATAACTTTTGTCATAGGAATCATGTTGACCAGAGTTTGGAGAGCTGAAAGGAATAACAATGTGTTGTCCCCTAAATATTGTTACTTCAATGATGAAAGTTCTCTTTAATTGTTCACGATCCATTCACATTTTCATTTGAGTTGCCCATTTCCTGCTTTTTGTATAATTGTTTTCTATTTTGTTCTTTGTCTTCTTTCACACTGGTTAAAAAAAGAAAAGGAGAAGAGAAATAACTGGTCATTCAGGCACTGTTTTGAAAATGGGAACTGAGGAAGTTAGCTTTACATTATATTGTGAGAAACTTGTAAAATATAAGGGAAACCTTAGACAGTACAGAAATCTGCCACAATATAGATAAAGCTTTACTACTAAACTTAGTAATAGAATATTTTCAAGACTGAATCTTAAAAGGAATGGAAAATATCAGAATTTTTTAATTTTATTTTCTTGTAAAACTTCATTGTCTTAATACCTGTATCATTGTAATGCTTAAGTAATTAAAATATGTGTGTTCTATGTGTGTCTGCATGCTTTGCTGGGGAATTGCTTATTTCTTCACTGCTCTAATTCTTTTCTTTTCCTTTCCATGCTACAATATTGTCATGTGGCTGGTGAGTGGCTTTTTCTCACATTCAGAATAGCGTGCAATGATATGTTTTCCTTTTTACATGGTAGATGACTCTATTACAGTGTTCCAAGAACTGAAGGACCTTCTAAAGAAGAATGCCACTGTGGAATCATTTATTGAATGGTTGGATACTGTGGTTGAGCAAAGGGTTATCAAGGTACCTTTCAAATGTTCTGCCTGACTCAAGACCAAATCCTACTACCTTACTCCTTACACAATCCCTTACTTATGGAGTCCCGTTGGTTTCCCACGTGGGATTCTCATCTCTGCTCCCATCTCCTTATTGTAACAGGAGAGTTCTTCATTTGGTGTGAAAGGTTCTAGTGCCGTTAGTTATAATTAATCATGTTGAGTGCTGTTGAACAGTCTTATGTGTGTGACGAACTAAAAAGTATCTTAATGAAAAAATGAAAATCAGCACTGTCATAAACTGTACATGAAAGAAACCCATCCACCATCTCTGTGCATGCAGAATCACATTGCTCAGTGAGTAAGGTAAGCAAAAGTGATTCCTTAGAGAAGCAGTTCTTCCATGGTATTTGGATGGTACTGTATGTGGTATAAGTTAATGTAGCAGATAGATTCAGAAGTAGCTAACCTGTAGAATGATTTCTACAGGCCAGGATGGAAGATACGGTTTTGTAGCTTTGTAAGGTGCTTAATGAAGTAATTGATGGTTTTGATGTGGGGTTTTTTTCCACCTTGATTTAGGCGATGCTTTATAATCACAAGTATTTTATATGCACATAGTTAAACGGGAGTGATCATGCTGTATAGCTCAGAACAAAATAATTGAGTTCTGAGTTATAGCTCAAGGAAAAGATATTTACACAATTTGTAAATTGCCTCTAGTGAATGTAAACTAGCAGAATAAAATGCTGTACGTTGCTTGCTAGTAGCTGAACACTGGTCTTCTCATCAGGTCTTGTTCTATCTGGAAATGCAATATCTAATCCATCATTTTAGGGAGCATCTTGATATGAACGGATGCAAGAGGAGGAGACAATGAGGTTAGCTTTGACTGGCTTGCAGAGGAGTGACTCTGCCACTTAGAGAATAACCATGGGCATGTTGTTTTCCCTTTTTTCACCTGATTTCCCAAATTTCAGTGGAGACAGCGATCATGTCTTTCTTTTTAAAGCACTGAGTTTCCTAACATTTGCTGTCATATGTGAGTAACACAGTGAGGAACTGTGGATGATTCAGGGCAGCAGAGCCAAAGCAAGTCCTCATGCACACTTACCTAGGCAGAAAACTCCCACTGAAACTGAGCAATCACAACTTATTTTAGAATGGGATGATTATGGTCTAAAATTGATTCCACAATTGCAGAAGACAATTCCTGATGAACAAGCCAGGCAGAAAAGGTGAAACACTTTCCCTTTCAGCATCTACTGTGTAATACTGTATTATTAAAGTTAACAGGTATGGTTCCTACAGTTGTTTTCCTGTAGTTAAGAGTAAGAAATACCAACAAGTCCTGATACGAGGCAGGGTCAAGTAAGCAGAAGCTAATAATTTACAGAACATGTAATCCTTCAATTGCTGTCTGCCTTCTGTTCATGCTAAAGCGTGGTTACTGTCAGACTCGCACAACAGCTTCTTTCTGCTGGCTGTTTGAGAAAGCAAGAGGCCATACATTACCACAGGAACAAATCACGCCAGAGCAAAGTGACAGTATGAAATGAGCAACATTAAAAGTGTCAGTGTTACGATAGTAAACAACAATTTTGTAAGAGAAAGTCTGGCCAGCGTTATACAGTTTACATTAAAGGTCAAAGACTAATTTCTGTTCCCTGTTTATGTGGAATAACATAGGGGGGAATAACATAGCCAGAGAGGGGAGTGGTTCTTTCTGCCTTGTACACCTGTATATTTACAGAATAACTTGGCACCTTTAATGCTAGAATGTGAGGTAATTTATGTACCTTCAGGGCGCAGCAGAGCCCAAGCAGTAAGCAGTTTGCTTCACCTAACAGAGCTCTACTCTGGCTGCACTGAAAAGAGCAAATGCTGCTCTTTATTGCTTTAGGACACACATTATGAAGATAGTTTGAATCAGGCAGCTTGATCCACCCTGCCACATCAGCCTGAGTCAAGGACTCCTTGAACTCTCAAGCGTATTCAGTTTCCTTTCTTCTCTGTGCAGAAAGCAAGTTAGCGTACTTAACAGTATTTTACTATTCTCTTTCAGGCAAGCAAGCAAAATGGGAGATCATTAAAGAAGAGAGCTCAAGACTTCCTTCTCAAATGGAGTTTTTTTGGTGCTCGAGTGATGCATAACCTAACTCTAAACAACGCGTCAAGTTTTGGTACCTGGACTTTGTAAAAACACTCATATTTTGTACATATGTGCTAGCACTTACCAGCTTTCCACCGTTTCCTGAGCAGAGGAACCTGTCCTAGTCTAAAGATTCTTTGATCAAAGCCGCAAATGCGGTGTAATATGTTTTGCAAACTAACATTTCACAGTATCACGCAATCACAGACTGGTAGGGGTCAGAAGGCACCTCTGGAGATCATCTAGTCCAACCCCCCCTGCCAAATCAGGTTCACCCAGAGCAGGTCACACAGGACTGCATCCGGGCAGGTTTTGGATATCTCCAGAGAAGGAGACTCCGCAACCTCCCTGGGCAGCCTGTTCCAGTGCTCTGTCATCCTTAATGTAAAGAAGTTTTTCCTCATGTTCAGAGGGAACTTCCTGTGCTCCAGTTTGTGCCTGTGCCAAACTGTGTTCCAGTTTGTGCCAGTAAATGCTAGTGGTATTCTCTTGGTGACCTGTGTCACACATTCATTTTTAAAAGGTATTTTTCTTTTGAATTGCTGTTTGATACTGCTTTGCCATTTAAGAGCTAGAAGCTGTATTTGTTTTGATAGGGCGATGGAAGTGTAACCCCATATCTCAGTATAGGAGACAGAAGATTTAAATTACTAGTTTTAGATGTGGATCAGTTTGGTAAAAGGTTACTGCTGAATAGAAGTTCTTGTGCATGGTATGTTTTCATAAAAGCAAAAAGGATTTGTCAGATCACCAGTCATTTAATTCTGGGATCAGCAGATAGTCAATTGATCAGTGTTTTTGGCTTTTAAAAATTAAGGTTCACATGTCCATCTTTAGAAATGTTTACCTTTTCAGGGACTCTCAGAAAGAACTTCTTATAAAATAGAAGATGGTAAAGCAAGTGAAACTCACTTTAAATCTAGTGCATAATTTCCTAAGTTTAGTCGTAGATCCATTGTTATCTAAAATTCAGAGGGTGTTTGAATTAGCTGTAAGGAGAGACATATTTTTAATGTGATATATCCTTGAAATAAGGTCAAAGACTTCACCAGTTATTGTCTGGTTATTTAGCACAAGGCAAACAGAAATAGAGCAGAGGCATTCTAGCAGACTTCAGCCTTATCTAGCTCCACTGTGTGCCCTCTTCAAGTATAAAGCATGTCTCACTTTCATCAGTATTTTTCTTTGATGTAATTAGTGGTCAAATAGCCTACAGGACAGTAAACAATTGAGCTAGGTGGGCCAGTGCAAAGAGAGATTAGAGCTAGAAGTTAGGCACTATTCCTTGTTGGTCTTGCCAGGTCATTTAAAGTCCACAATTATTTGTTTGTTTCACTTGCTTCTTGTAGGGTGGTGAGAGATGGTCACAAAGATAACTCAGCTACTCTCTCTGTTTTTCCTCCAAAAGGTTCTTTTCATTTGATCCGCATGCTACTAGATGAGTACATCCTGCTCGCTATGGAGACACAGTTCAACAATGACAAAGAACAAGAACTCCAGAATCTACTGGACAAATACATGAAAAATTTAGGTAACTAGAGCTTGGTGCTTTTGAATGTACTCCTGTATTTTTAGAAATTGACATATTTGTTTAACTCTGAACAGAAGGAGGTTTACTATCTTCTCCTGAAGGTGTAGTCACATGCAACTTGGTCAAATTCAGGTGAAAAGCTCGTGACCGTTCACTCAGCAATTCATTCCCACCTTCCTACCATAGTTCACTTAATAACATTTTGTGGGAATGTAGAAACACTGGATCGCTGAAATGATCTTGGGTGCCACAAACCCTTGTAGATGCATCTGAAGGGCCACAAGCCGAAGTGGAAACGGAGGTATAAGTGGCAGAAAGGGCAGGAATTCCTAATCCAGTTGTCCTGCCAAAGCTTAAATATGTAATTACAGCTTGAGCTAGGAATGTATTGAATGTTACCAAAATGCAAATATCCCTGCAAGGTTGGAACACAAGTTTGGAGCCCTATTTAGCATCTGGCTGAAGTATTACTATGTGGAAGGGAAACAAAATTAATTTAAAACAGTATCCTTAACATTTCTACTAGGCTTCTTCAAGGTTAGCCAGTTTGAAGTCATATGCTCCAGGTCCTTTGCTATAAAATGAATGAAGATTGATTTGGATCAAATTCTGGTCCAAGTTAATCTCTAAAAATCCAGTGAAACTCAAGTGGGTTCTGTTGTATCATTTTTAATTAACATTAGCACCAGCAATCTTTTTGGTTGTTGTTACTCTACATCTACACTTTGCTGCAAGAAACTTGCATAGAATTTGTCTGACAGTAGGTGCTGCTCTTTTTGTTTTAATTCAGCTTTCAGGAAAAAATCTTGTCCTGTGTAGCCATTGCCTTATCCTTGGATACTTAGGTGAAGTACTTGAAACCACAGGTAAAGTCATGATTTCCATTGAAGAATAGCAGAAACTCCACTGACTTTGTCAACAGTCTGCAGACAACTGAAGAACTACTGAGTATAGTAAATACTTTTCTCTAGATATTGGTATGAAAATAGATTTCAAGCGTTCTAAAGTTCCCATTGTTAATTCTTTAGGATGAACTGATTTCATGAGCCTGATTCACTCTTAGTGCAATTTACTCGACTTCATTGCTGACATTTACTTCAAGGGAGTAAATCTGATTCATACCTTCACTATTATGGCTTCAGTAAGGGGCTGATATTCCATGATGTAGATCTGTGGTCAGGGAATATGACACAATCAGTCCCACTGGGAAGATCAAGACCAGAGCAATATTTGTATTAATTGGCTACATGCGAATATGGAGGCTTCACTGAGTTTTAAAAAAAGTGTCCAAAGATATGAACAAATTGGGCCATTCATGTGCTGTCTGTATACTTGTGGTGAACTTATGTGCAGTGGGCATACGTAACAGCCACTAAGAGTTTTCACTTACTCTTCCAGATGCAAGCAAAGCCACCTTTACCGCGTCACCAAGCTCTTGCTTCCTAGCAAATCGTAACAAAGCTGCTCCTTTGCCCAGTGACACTTCAGTCAAAAATGAGTGTCTAGCAGAGCAAACCTATGTGTCCTTGTCAGCTAGCCAACCCAGCAGTGTACCTTCTGGTCTAAACCCCTTTGTGACAGGAGACAGTGAGAATATGGAGCTGACAGGTATGTATCAGTTCTTCTAGTTTCTCCTTCTGTTATTTGCTTGTTAGTCTTTCAGTCCACAGTAACACATTGCTGTAGGAGGAGCAATGACCATATGCATTTATAAAGACCTCTAGTAAATTACGTTTCATGAGCTCACCCTCTATGCTGCTTTACAGAAGGCAGCAACTGTAGACCCCTGCCAGGAATAGATCCTCTTGGAACAGTGGTAAAACTATGCTATACCTCTTGGCTTGGTGAGGTTCTCGTGAGGAGAGAATGAACAGTAACACCTGGAGCACATGAGGCTTCTAACTGCTGGAATTTCCCGCTGAATGTGGCAGCCTCCAAACTGGAGAATGAAAGTGGGAAGCTTTATAGCCTGGATCCGTCAATTAAAATGTGTTGTATGGGTGGGGGCCAATGCATATACTTTGCAAAAGTTTCACTTTTTGAAGTGATCATGTACGCTTCACTAGAGGGTTAGTGATCCATCCTATTCAGCAGTACTGCAGTATGAGTGCTGATCATGGCTAATGCTTATTTCTTCCAGGTCAGATGGAGCTGTCTCAAAGCACTGGTCACCTGATGACTCCACCCATTTCACCAGCCATGGTCAACCGAGGAAGTGTTATCAACCAGGGGCCAATGGCTGTGAGACCTCCCAGTGTAGGTCCAGTGTTATCCACACCTTCACAGTGCTCTTCCTATTCAGAACCCCTTTATCAGACTTTGTCACAAACTAATCAGAGTTACTATGGAAACAGTTCCAATTACCAGGCTATGTTCAGAACTCAGGCCCATTCCACTTCAGGAGTTTACCAGCACAGAGCAGAGCACAGCCGATTCAATGCCTTGAGTGAACAGCAGTTCTCCAGAGACTACTTCAGCAACAGTTGTGCTGTGTCTCCATACAATGCCAGATCCCCTTCCAGCTATGGTCCTTCATCCATGTCTCAGGACACACACAATATGCAACTTCTGAATACTGGGAGTTTCAATTTCTTGAGCAACTCAGTGTCTACGTGCCCTGGAGCAGCATATCCCGCTAATGCTTCCAATGGTATTAATATATATATTCTTTTTCCCTTCTGTTTGTCTTTCCTTGCTGCAGTAAGACACTTTTTCTCTGCTTTTTTCTATGGAAGGTGTTTTTCAGCTCTTATTTATACCTTCTAGTTTTCCACTTCTCTGATGACACGCAGAAATTGTAAAGCAGCTTAACAAGCTACTTAAGGATTGATTCTCCTCTGGTGAATCCCTAGTTGACCTCAAAAGCATCTGCTGCACCTATGCTAATCTTCCTTTGGCACCATTGCCATGCCTTGTACAAAGGAAGCAAAACCAGGATGACCTTGTGATTTAACAGTCTCTTGAAAAGCCTGCAAAACACCTACCATGAAAAAGAGCCGGCATAAGGTAGCTTGCCTCTGGGATCAATGTAATGGACCATTCTAGTCACAGGGTCAGGAAGGTGAAACGAAGTATGAAAATGCGCATTAGCATTAGTTTGGGACTTTAGCCCTCATATTTCTCATACTTCAAATGTAAAGTTATTGCCATAATCTGCTTCAGAGATACAGTCAGCAAAAACACCTCCCTCTTCTGGAGGAAAAATGCGGTGGAAATGTTGCTTTTATATGGATTTATAGATGAAGTATGTATTACCATGCAGATTTTCTTTCCACATATATTTTCCTTGATTATGAGCTTCAGAAGGGAGCACTGAAGTGTGAATAGGATTCCCTATGATGTCTCTCACGGCCACTGATTGCAGGCTACTGTTTGATCCTGAATTTGGAATGGAAGGGCAATTCTGTACCGAAGGCATGACTGAACTCAGGATGTTTTTGCTCCCTTGTTACCACCCCTCTTTTGGGTCAGTCACTGCATATTTTACTAATGTAGGCTGTATGTATACATAAATAATCTTATTCTCAAGGCACTCAGCCATTAACAATTACCTTTTGTCCCAGGTTATCAAAGGTTCCTACCCTACCCTTCAACAGTAGTTTCACTCTGCTTTTTTCTGATCTCCTGTCAATAGGATATTATGGAAACAATATAAATTATCCAGAATCTCACAGACTTGGAACAATGGTGGATCAACATGTTTCTGTAATCAGCAGTGTAAGCAGCGTTCGATCATACAGTGATATTCATGATCCACTGAATATCCTGGATGACAGCGGAAGAAAACAAACAGGCTCATACTACACAGAGTCCTCATCTTCTATTGTCTGTCGGACTCCTATGCGTAAGTATAGCCGATGACTGAGGAAGAGCTATGAACATTTTAGCATCCTAACAAGTGCTGAGTATTAAACTGTAGCTCACATATAGAGAATATGAGATGCAATATAGAGATCAAATAGCTCAGTACCTAGGATGTATCGTAAGATGTGTTTTCCTTAAAATTGCAGGACAGTGGGTTTAATAACTCTTCACTCCCAAAAGGCGAACTGTAATCCATGAGGAGTGGAACAACTGGCCTGAATTTTAGAAAGATCTGCATTAGGGAACACTTTCTGACTATTAAGATTGCTAATAACAGAGTGGGCTCTTCTAAGGGCTCTTAAGGATACTCACTGTCAAACAGATCAAATGAGCCCTGGGTCAGGGATGTCTGGGTACATACTTCCTGTGGTATAGGCCCTTCCCTGCTCTGGGTGAACCTGCTTTAGCAGGGGGGTTGGACTACATGATCTCCAGAGGTCCCTTCTAACCCCTACTGTTCTGTGGTTCTGTGATTCTGTGATCCCTGTCCTGTGCTTCAACAACTGTGTGTGATAGGCAAAGCTTGCGCTGACAGTGAATTTTAAGTGAAATTACCTAACCACAAAGGGTTTATTTTGGTATATGCATTAAACAAACAGCAGCTGAGTCTTGCATTCTAAAAACGGTTGCATGGAGGATATAAACTAGGGCACTGTATGTTTCTCCACAAGATTACCTCTTTGTACTACTTACCTGTTAACCTTGCACGGAAGATCAGACATTCCTTGCCTCATTAAGGCTCTGCAAAAATTCAGTGCTCAGTTCTTTAAAGGATGCTAAAGACGGGGAGAAGAACCCCAGCATCACCACACAGGGAAGGGACGGTGCCTATCAAGTGTCTTCTATGTTCCATGTTGATACGTGCCAGGTGGTGGCAGTGGTACCACCAGTGAATCTGGACCCGAATGGTGCAAGGTATGGAAAGATGAGTATAGTGCACGTAAATAGCTTTGCACAATTTCCATAGAAGATGGCTGATATGCAACCTGCAAACTTCAGGCCCATAGCTGGCTCTTTAGCAGAGTTCACTTATACATGGGGTTTGACCTATTCCTTGATGGCATGCGGAGCCACTGAAGAAAAGCTATAAAAGTATAGGTAAATTGAGTTGAAGCATAGAAGTGTTGACTGGTAGGTAAGGGTTTCCGTCAGATAAAATTGGATTGTGTTTTTTGTTAAATTTGACAGAAAACTTGCGATGATGGTAACCGTTTTTTTTTTCCCCACAGCTTCAAACATGCAAACCACATCTTCTTCCCAGTGTATGTATGGAACGTCTGGTCAGTTCCCTTCTCAGGAAAATCTGGAGTCCCATGGCCCACCAGGCAGAGAGATGGTGTCATCCTTACCACCAATCAACACTGTCTTCATGGGAGCAGCTGCTGGAGGAACCTAACTGGGAGAGATGTCAGTGCCTTAAGCTTACTTCCCAAATCCAGGCATTAAGGCTATGATGACAATCCCCTTTCAAGTTGGTGGAATAGAAAAGTATTACATATAGGTGTTAAAGGAGCCATTTTAGAGATATTATCAGCCCTCCACACACACAAAAAAAGTAGGTATATTCACATTGGGTCCTGCTTGGGCATCACTCAAGATTGTTCTCACCATTACAGCTTTTCAGTCAGAAATTCAGGGTGAACAGAAAGAGCCAGTGATTCTTGCAAGCAAGACTAAGTTGTAAAGAAATGATTACTTCTATTCCTAATTTATTAAAAATGCTATTTTAGTCTTTCACATCTTTTTGTGTAAAAATGTTTATTTAATGCCTGTGTTGCTCATTATTTATTAGGACCACAGAGTAACTGTTTACCTTCTCTTATTTGACAGATTGTCAAATGTTTGTATCCTACCTCCTATGGAAATGTTTACAAGGTCAATTTTTACTGTTTTAAATGAAACTAAACCAAATTCTTAAGTTTTTTACTGTTGTGCTCTGGAAAGTCAATTTCAAATGTTTAGTGCCTCCTTATGTAAGTGAAAGTCCTCAGGAAATAAATAAAACATATCATGGGGATTTTTTTTTTCTTTTAAAATAAACCACTGTCTCTTAAAAAAAAAAAAAAAACCCACAACAAAACATGCAAGTATCATAAGTAACTAATTGCAGTAGCCTGCTGCTGTAGCTGGATGACTGAAACAAGTGAAACTATGCCACAAAATGTCATGGGATTTCAAAATTACTTGTGGTATGAGCCCAAGATTTCTGCTGGTGGAAATACACAAAAATACATCCATCAGCTTTCATGGGTTTTTAGGGCAACTGTGTATACTGAGACCAGGAATAGTAAAGATTATTAAAAAATATTGCAACCCTCCAAATCAGCTACTTTAATAAATATTTTTCAAATGCCATGATATTGTGCATGCAAACATGCATTTATGTGTGTTTCTGGAGAAGCCAGGTGAAGAATATTCACTGATATTAATGAAGACAGAGAAAAGAACACACTTACAAAACAAGGTTCTTGCTACACGTTCATGAAATAACAGGTGTTATAAGTGGATCGTCACAACATCAGATTCAGATTTGGATTTAAATCCAGTCTTCTGAGGTTATTTGCTGTCAGATTCCCATTCAGTCAATTGAATATATGCTGGATATTGTGGAATTAGATAGTAGGGTGGAAGAAAATGGATGATACCATGATGAAGTTTTTATTTCTAATCCCGTTAGTGTTTTCTATCATGAGAAGTCTGACAACAGCAGAAGAGTAGTAAAGAGCATTGACTGGGCTAGCTCATGAATTTAATTTCTGATATGAAATACTTTATGCAGAAATGAGACACCATAGGTCAGTAATTGAGTTGTAGAAGACTTCAGCTCAATTGCTTCCTAAATCAGGGTGAAGTCTCATGCTGTGACCAAAAGTGCCATAATGATGCAAGAAAGTTTTGGTTTCAATAAAAATTCCTTATGACATGTAGTGTCAGACAAGCTGTTCAAACAAATGTTTATTGGTCAAGGCTTTACAGCAAGTGAAGTAAGTACTGCAAAACAGTTCTTTCTTCATTCAGAAGAGAATACATTTTCCTCTAAAATCAGTCCTATAGAAGTCAGGTTCCCTGTCTAAGTGGGGCACCTCTATAGCCAGGGAAGAGAGAGAGATCTCCTCCCTTTCCAACTGAGGTAAGATGGGGAAGGGGAGAGTATGAAGGTAAGGGATATATCACTGTGGGGAGGGGTATGTCACTATCCTGAAATACTTGGCTCCCTCTGCTGACGAATGGCACGGCATAAGTAATTGCTTTAAGCTGGAAACTTCCAGGGTGTGGAACTTACCTGAGAGCAATATGTAGAATTTAGAGGAAGAGGCAGCCACTAGCAGACAGGGTCTTAGTCCCTGAGGCCCTACATGAAAAGCACAGTTCGTGGTACATAGTGACTCATATGTGATTTATATGCATCTTTTCCAGTAATTTTCTTTTTTTCATGTGAACCATTTTACATTGTGGGTTTATTTTTTTCGGTGTAAATTACTTTATCTGCACTTTATCTGAGATAAGAAACAACGTTTGATCATTAAATGTGCAGATTCTTGTGATGGCTGCAAAACACAGAGTATCATGCAATATCACACTTTGTTGTAAATCACAGTTCATTATCAACAGCAAAGAGCAGTAAAAAAAAATTCTAATATTCAAATAGCCAGTTGAGAGAAATCTCTCATAGTGTTGCAGAACAAAACAAACCCATAATAATTGTAACTAGCAAAACCAAATGAGAAATTTCCATTTTATAACCCATTAGTTCAATCAAATATGTGATTTGATGAATTCAGTAAGTTTTGTCTATGGGAAATGAACTCATTCATAGCTTTCGTGGATACTGCAAGGGAAGATTTTACCTTTGGTAGTATAGCAGCGTTACAGGAAATAATATGAAGAATCAATGGAGTCGCCACTTGGTGGTCTTGTATTACTCAGTTCAGGTGCACTTTTGTGGATGCATTAATATGTTTGTTTTAATATATACATGCCAGAAAATCTGCAATTAAAAATTGTACATATTGAGTACAATCGGTGTCAAATGTATACTGCCTAAAGGAAAAAAAAAAAGCTTTTTTTTTCCCAGGAAAGAAAGATGAAAAATAAAATCCTTTGGATCTATTTGCCAGTATCAGTGATTTTGAACTAGTGCTAGAAAAGGCAAAAAAGATGGATGAACAGGTCAAACCTGCTTCCAAAAGTCAAAATCATTCTGATACAAATTATGTCAACCAAGACAAAGCAGTATCGGAGAAGTACCAATTGTCTCGTGTGCCGTGAGCCCGCGCCTAGCAGCGCAGAATTTGTGCTGGAAGAGAAGTGCAGTTCTTCAACTCTGAAGGTAAATTAGGACTGTGGGAATTTTGCTCCAGTCTCAAAATTAGCAAAAGAAGGTTTGCCTTTACCTCTAAAGGTGTAGTGAAAACACAGTGAAATTACTTGTAAAAAGAAAACCTGTGCATCATACTGTTATTCCACATGCCAAATGCATCTCACTGTCCAGACCAGCGTCCTGCCAGCTATCCCTGACTAGTACATGAATGATGAGTGGTCACAGAGAAGAAGGGAGCCTGCAATGCAGCAGGTAGAGACAAGCCATTTAGCAGACCTTAGGTTTAAGGCAGACTGTTAGAAGATCACAGATATGCTGGAATAGGAACAGATGCTTTATATGATGCAGCACAGCGCTGTTTCCTTCAGTGTGGGATCAGAACTGAGTGGACATTAGGCTTATGGAGCAAGTGGTCCAGAGAAGAAACAACGACAAAAAACCTCTGCTCTTAGAGCCCTTGAAGAAAAACTGTAGAAATGTTACCACTCTTGAAAAAGCAGATATTTGACACTAAGAAACTAAATTTGTCAGGAACAGAACCAAAGATCAGGCAGAGAAATGCAAGAATCTGTAGAAGCAAGAGAGTAACAATACAGGTCATTAACGCCATACCTCTGGACACAGATGCACAGGCTGGCAGTCCCATAGCAGCCAATACTACAGTGCTAAAATAAAAGGGGCCATCAAGCTAGACCTAGAATTGTTGAGGCCACCTGCTAGGGATTAGATCTAGGTACTGCAGGAGGCCTTACCTCATTTTGATAACTGGCAAGAAATAGATTAGTCTTAGTTTTAGGGTTGATACGTCCTGGGTTTTAAGTAACAGCCTTTTGTATGAATAGTTTTGGGCTATGGTTTAATTGGAATCCCTAATCTAGCTTTAGGGGTTGGATTAAATTTGATATTAGCCTTGAGGATGGAGTCTGGTCAGGGGTGGGCTGGTTAGCCTGGGCGTTACGACTGTTGCAAACACAGGCCTGCAAAGCTACACTAAATTGCCTGTCTGACAGGTCGCAGACCTAGTTTTTATGATGAACTCTGTAGGATCTGGGGTAGCTATAACTAGGTTTATGGGCTTGGACTGGGGATACTGTGTTGGATGAGCCTACATAATGCCTGAGCTTGGCTTATGGCTCTTGCCAGTAGGGCCTGAACAGTGTCTTTAACTTAACATAGTTCATCGAGGAAAGTTTGCTGCTTTCTTATTAGTGGTGTACTCAGGGTAGAGCTTGAATCTGAGTTAGCTTTGGCGTTAGGGTTAACTTCAGTGGTTGGGTCAACAGGAAGCTGAGACCGTGAGTTAATATTGGATTTAGAAGTGGCCATCAAGCTTGGGGTAATGCTGGTGCTTAGAGGGACCCACAAACTATGCCTAGTTCTAGATAAAACAGAAAGTAGGGAGATCAGTATAGATTAATATTGTAGTAAGAATTAAAATTAAGTTTTACTTGGGCAGGAACTGGTGAAAGTGAGTTGTTCCTGCATTTAGCAGGGTGTGTTGAGCTTATATGAAGCCTACTGCCAGACCAAGTGATCTAGTAAAGATTCCTTCAAGGTCTAGTCTTAAGAGTAGACTTAAAGTTGATTTGAAATTTACATTTTGAAATTAAAGAAGATAAGCCATTTAGATTAAAGCCAGGTCTAGAAGAAAATTAGGTGATGGAGACCACATTGTCAATCATACTTCTGAGGCTGGCATTGGGGAATTTAAAGTCATGGTTGGAGTTCAGGACAACATGAAGCAATGAATCTGAACTAATTGTGGATTTGAGACCTTCAAGGATCTATGCTCATTATTGAAATTAGTAAGAGTCGCTGACATTGTCATTAGCTTCAGCTAAGAGTTGGAATAAAAGGCTAGGAGTAAGTTGGAGTAAAAGGCTAGGATTGGGTCAGTAATTGTGTAAGCCAGGACCAAGGCACGTCTAAGTAGTCATTAGCTGAAACCTCTCTGATGGAAAAGAGATGCATCTTTCACAGCCTAAGACCAGAATGGTGTCCGTAATGGAAGGACTGTAAGGATCTGTAGCCTCTGGAGAGATGCTGCATCATTGCTAATGATTAGACCTCAAGTAATCAACATTACTGGGATGGTGAAAGATCAGGAAAGCAGGAGATCCTACCACAAACTACGCTGCTTCCATGGTCACCAGACATTTGCAGCAATTACAAGGCTCAGGAGAATCACTTCTCACCAGGACCTGAGCCTGCCAATGGAGGCACGAGCAGGCAAAACAGGAGAAAAGCAGAGCTGGGATCTGAAACGGAGGGAGGTGAAATATCATGCCCATTGCATAATTAGTGACACCAAATACCATTTCCCCACATTTTGGATTCTTTGTTACGTGCACAGTTTTTCGCCATTTAACAATGGCTGCATGTTACAATGCTGCATGGAGCAATTGTCACACAACTGGAAACATGTAAGACATTATATTAGCAGCTGAACTAGGAAAATCTACTTCCTTTTCTTTTGGCTTAGTTGATTATTATCCTTGATCAAATAAAGGGCCACATGTTCATACTGCCCTTGTGCCCTGGTTGCTACAGTAAAAAGAGACATACAGTGAAATTGTACATTTAGAGTTTGATATTATATGCCTTTTTAATTGTCATATTTAATTTTCTCATATAATTTGGTTTTGTTCAGAAGCTGGCTATTGTTTAGTCACCTGTTTTGCATCAAGATACATGGAAATCACGCAAAATTTAGTTAAAATTACATGTTTTAGAAAATCGCCACTGCAGTAAAAATACCAACTATATGTAATACAGAGCTGGACAATAAACAGCCCTTCCTTTCTCTCTAATACAGTCTTTACAAAGCTTCATCTTCGAAGTATGATCAGCCTTCAAAAACTAGCCCAGATGTAGAGCATCCTCTAAAACAGCATCTTTGACTTTTCAACTTTTTTCCCACATAGGCGTGCCATCCACTGACTGATATACTGGATATGTCCTCCTCCACATCCAATCCACAATGGCTGTGTGTTTCTGACAGCCCCCGGCTTTCAATTCTTGGTAAGTACTTTAATTTTAGACATCACTTGGCTAATCTCTAGACATGCTTAAGACATCAGTTATCCAGCTCTGGCTCCTGAAAAAGAACTGATGAACTACCTTCAGTGCCCAAGATGTAACAGTTTCCTTTCAGTTCCATTTCTGAAACTATTAAAATAGTTGTCATTGTATAATTGATAATATGTGTAACTTTTAAAGATTTTTGGAAAAGAATATAAAAACCTACACCTGCTACCTACAGTATTCAGTTCCTTCTAAAATGGAAAGGTGGATTTCATTCTAAATGAAGAGTATGTGGAAAATTCTAGTGAAATTAATTTTTAAAAGAGTAAATTACTGAGGATGAAACTGAAATGGCCTCAGTCCATTGTACTGGAGATGTAACATTTTGCTTAAATAAATAAATATGAACCGAGTCACAGATTAATTTTCATATTGAGCTATTCCAGCTGATCATGGTGTTTGCTCATTTGGAAGAAAATCAGATCTCTGATCCTGCTCCACAGTTCACGTGAAGTGGAACAGTGCCATCAGAAGAAACTAAAGACATACCTATACAGTCAGCTTGGTTTGCTTCGCTGTGTTGCAGAGTGGTCTTTATCTCCTGATCAGACAGTCCATCCTGTATGACTGCTGGAGTACACCCTGGCTTCACCCTCAAGCCAAACAGTTCCCTCTACAGGAAAACAGTAAATCAAAAGTTTGTTCACTCCAAGGTCCAAATCTATATTGTCGATGTGAACCAGATTTTGCTGCCCAGCCCTTCATAGTCTTCCAAGAGCAGCCTCGCAGGTCTCCAGCTCTTGCCAAGGAGCTGGGAATGAGGTTCATGCTACTTCTGCCAGCAGTCATGGCATGATCTATCACTGATAAGTGACATGCCTCTGGGTCCTGGACAACTCAGTCACAAACAAAGCTGAACTATTTAGGTCTGGAACTTCGTCCCTCTCTCGTCTACCTCCAGGCAAAATAGAGTTTGGTAGGTGTCTGTCCCTGATGGATGCTTTTGCT
Organism: Leptosomus discolor; assembly: GCF_034619465.1. Lineage (NCBI taxonomy): Eukaryota > Metazoa > Chordata > Aves > Leptosomiformes > Leptosomidae > Leptosomus > Leptosomus discolor. The sequence continues at coordinate 72,831,369 of NC_141392.1, read as the reverse complement.
CAGCAAATCCCTTTGCTTAGCATTTGTTGCTTACACAGATTCTTAAGAGTTGTGGCTCACATGATTTCCATGTGAAACATGAACCTCTCCATGCATCCTATGGGGATCGTAGACACCTCAGTTGAGGTTGAGAAGTCTGTTTGGCAGCAGGACATGTGGTAGTTATGCAGTAGAGTACATGACAAGCTTTAAGTCACTTCATGGCTGTTGGCCCTGGAAGGTCTCAGTGCAGTCTGTGAGGTCAGGGTGGGATGTTTGCCCACCTATTTGGGTTTACTTTGTAAGCCCCATCCCCAGGCTGGCAGCAGCCCTGCAACAATGCAATCAATGAGAGTTAACACCAACCTCCAAGAAACACTAGTCAGTTAGCAGAACTGAGCATCACACAACATCTCAGCTGAAACTGGATGATGTCCAGATAGCATGCAGTGGAGAAAGTGTGTTTAATCAACACCTGGCTGTGTGTTACACGTCCTGGTGGCTAAGCGGAGAGGTGACCAGAGACATAAGTTAACAAGTGGGGTGGTGAAGCACTGGAGCAGGCTGCCCAGAGAGGTGGTAGAAGCTCCATCCCTGAAAACATTCAAGATCAGGTTGGACTGAGCAACCTGATCTGGTTGAAGATGTGACTCCTCACTGCAGGGGGTTAGACTAGATGACCTTGAAAGGTCCCTTCCAACCCAAATGATTCTATGATTCTGAGTGCTCAAGCATTTTTGAAAATGGAGTTTGGATTTTAGCGTTATCAACACCGATGGGCGCAGAGAGTTTTTGATACATATGAGGATCTAATCCTTTATCCTGTAAGTAATAGAAGATACGTTCTAAAAATATCCAGGCATCTAATTTACAGGAAACTTCTCCACCTGTCTTTAAAGAAACAGATCTTCACCTTTGCAATGCTGAGCAGAACACATGAAAGCATGTAATAAACCGATGAAACCGCAGGTCTAATGCTTGAAAATGCTAGCCTCCGTTCTTTCAGCTTATTGACAGTCAGAAAGGTAAGGTAAGGCTCCCACGTCTGCATTTAGTTTCTCAAGTAAGCAAACAGTTCTTCTGAAGTGCTGCACGCTCAGCAGTTCCTGCTGACTGGCATTAACAAAATGGCTTTGCCAGGCAAGTGTATGCTGAAAAGCCACAGCGCTACAAACAAAATTCACAGAGTGAGGGGTCATCTTGCTTCCTGTCACTGGCCTACAGTAGCACCAGGCGGCCTGCTGCACTTTTTTACAACAACTACAGCATGGTCCAAGGGTCTTGTTTAGGAAAGAAAATAAATAGAAACATACCATTTCTTTATAAGGGGGATAGAAATTAGTGAAAGCCGATATCATTGATAATAGCGGTTATTGCTGTCAGACAGGATTGAATTAAATGGAATTTCTCACCCACCTACAATCATACTGCATTGATCAATTTTCTTTCAGCCTCCAGGAATTTTTAAGAAACTTTAATTTTCCTGAGACAGGTTCACAAAGTGAGTCAGGGGGCAGGCCATGTAAGACACACAAAAGGGTGGCCTGCCCTCTATCCACATGCACAAATGCAACCTCAGAAGTCCTGGTGTGCTTGCAGTGCTTAACAGCAAAAATCTACCTCTCTCAAGCACTGCTTTATCTGCTGTCCCCAAAAAGAGCTTCAGAAAGTATAATGCCAAACAAACTTGGGCTGAGATCAAGGCGTAGGTCTGCACAACATCTGTGATGGGCATGATACATGAGAGAACAATTTGATCTATTTAGGTATATAGAACATTTGCTGTCTGATTTAGCACTTTCATCTGTCCTGAAAGAAAATTCTTCTTTGACTGACTAGAACAAGAGAAAAAAAGTGAATTCTGCTCGGTACAGCTGGGAAGATTCTCTGCCACTTTTTATCTCTCTCTTTTTTTTTCAATACCTCAGGTTTATGTGACAAGATTTGAAAGTGTGTTTCTTTCATCTGTTGGTCAAAAGAGCTCTGCCAAGCTGGCTGCCAGTATGAAAATGTAGGCAAACACACAAAACTGAGGCAAGATGAAGCAAAATTAAAAGACATTTGTCACTAAGGAGTGCACAAAGATGTCTGATCTAGTGATTTAAATTCAGAGCAGCAAACCAGAAATCAAGAATCCTGACTTCTGATTAACTTCATATGTGTAAAACAGGGAACACCTTACTTTATCGCAGCACGTGTTCAGCATGGATCTGCTGCAGATCAAACCAAGCTGGTGAAAAAAACCCAAAAGAATCCCACACAATTGGGAGAAAGGACAAGACGCTGTTAATTTGTTTTACTGATGTGGTGAGAGACAGCCCAGGTTTTAAAACCTAGCAGTATTACTATCATAACTGTTTCGGCTGAGATCATCTTTTTTGCATTGACTTAGTTACACTGATGAAAGTCCAGAATTTGTTGTTGCCAAGTGCTAATGCTCATTTGGCTGGGAATGCCAGATCGTTATACCCCCAGAACGGTTTACTACGGCTTTCTCCATACTGACTTGGTGCAACTTGCAGGAGTAGGCAAGTCCTAAGAGGTTTGTCCAAGATTATACAGGCAGAGGTGCTACTGTTTGAGCAGCATTGAGAACTTCAGATACAAGGTGTTGGATGTCCTGGTCAGCAAGGGAGATAAACATGTAGGTCAACAGACATAAAGAGCTTCACAAAATCTGCTTCTCTTGTCTTCTGCCTTAACCCTTTCTTCTGTTTTTGTTCCCTAAGCACAAAGAGCTCAATGGTTCCCCACATGAGCAACCCTGCTTTGCCAGGCTCTATCCTGGTAGAGCTCAGGCTTCAACCCCTTTTCTTCCTTCTCCCGGTGGAAGTCCCTGGTGAGGGCTGAGCAGTCAGTCAGGAAAGGGAGGTGCCCCACTAAGAAACCCTCTACTTTGCCCCTGGGATCAGGGGTCAGGAGGAGCCAGGAGTGGAAGTCCTACATGCACCTCTTCTCACAAGGAGTGAAAGCTCCGTGAGCTTTTGCACGTTGTCTTAGAAAAAGGAAATTATCCTCTTTTTCCATTTCTACCCTCATCATAAGGTGGGCTTTGCAATTAAAAACATGATGGCGTTGTGTTCCCGGTGAGGAGGGGTGGAGCGGGGGGTGGGGAAATAGCCCATGTACCGTAACAGATGGTTTAAGTACGGTGATTACAAAATCCTGAAGTTAAAATAGTTTAATTACAAAGTCAATACTGCCTCCAACCTCTGCTAAGCCTTTAGTGTAAAAACAACAGACGGTATAGCGCAAAAGGTAGGACAATATTTAACCAGAACTTTGCATTAGCTACTGCAGTACAGCTCTCCATCAGGCCTTCAGCAAACGGAAGATCAACTGATTTTCCCAGCTTGTATTTGTTAACCATCTCTGCTTCAGTATCAATGGGTGGCTGTGAGAGAGCCACAAACAACCGCAAGGAAACAAACTGCAATACTATACTGCAAGCTGAGGCTCGGTGAGGTTGTATGTGAAGTCCAATATTGCAAGCGTACAACTGAGACAATTATTAGCACCCTACCAGGAATGAATGCAGAGGTAAAAAAGATGAGCAGGTAAAGTTATTTACATATAGAATGAAAATAAAATTCAGTGAAATAAGCAACATTTTATTTTAGACTATGGCTTTTATACCAAAAATAACAGGATATGGGAAGGCATAGGGAAAGGACAGTTTGGGGATGATTGCAAAGGGCACAAATTTGATCTTTCGTATACAGGGAAAGTAGCAACTCTGTGCAGCCTGTTGTAGGAACATCTCACTAAGCTGTGCTCTGGCAGCTGAGAGCCTTGGTGTTGGTCTTTACTGAGTGTGTATGGATTCTATACATTCTTTTAACAGTGGCAAACCCTCCCTCTGTTGACTTACATCCCTGATAAACATCAACTCAAACATGGAGCTGAGACAGTCAGAGAAGCCTGGCTCCGCTTTGTTACCAAAATGCTAAAATCTGGTCCCATCTGCTTCCATCATGACACAGTGTAAGATACCCACCATCCCTGCTACGTACAAAGCACTGTGAGGCACTCTCTGTTACCAAGCTGGGTGGGTAAAAGCAGGATCTGGCAAGCTGACGACAAGAGGTACGGACTCATGAAAGTAAAAGCAAAAATAGACAAACAGGAGATCCTCTTCAACACCTCACCGCTGACCCTCATTGACCTCTAAGCAAAATCAGAACCTAAGTAAGAGGGAAAAGCAGCTCCAACAGCGATGCTACAACATGGAGGAGATCTTGCAATTGTGTTACCCCTTTATAATTGTTTTTACAGAATTTGAGAGATGAAGAGTAATTCTCGGTGTCTGAGATCATGTTTGCTAAGTCAAATAAGAGTTTCTAACAGCTGACCTGTTTCCCAGGGGTTCTTAATAAATAACATCATTTGGGACAAAACATTTAGCGCTGGCTAAAACAGGGGGAAGGAACATCCTAGTAAATCTAAAGGAAAATCCTCTTTAATCATTAAGAGGAAAGAGACAACATTCCTAGGGCCTGATCCTGCAGTTTGCTGCATATTCCAGTCCTGTTTTTATTAAATCATATGAGTAGTTTCGTTGACTTTCAATTAAGACTAAGTGCAGCCTGAAGTTCTTCATTTCATTAGTGTGGAACTGATCCTCTGTAATAAGAGAAAAAAGCCAGATACTAACGAACTGTTGGAAATCATAGCATGTCTCTGGCATAGCATTGACAACACAAAAGCGATTTGAATAATTTCTTTATATGAATAGAAGATATTTGTATTTTTTCCTAGATTATGATAATAAATTGTTTTGTTTATTATGAATAAACAAAATATTTGATATATGTGTTATCTATAATAACAAATAGCCCTTCAGATCATATTATAGGGGCCTTCTGAATTTCTAGTAATTTCTTTTATTCTCATGCTTGCCTCCCTTTTTTACTCGAATCATGTACTTGTAACTAGGAAATCGATCTAAAGAAACAAGGCATTTCAAAAAAATCTTAACCCATGAGTTTGTATCAGATCTCAGCCTCTTGCCGTAGGGCATGTGGGACACAATTGCCATGTCTGCTCTTGGGATAATTCTGTATTTAAGCCAGTAACTCTTTAATGACTGCTCTCACCCAGAGCCACTGATGTTCAGCGCCCAGTTCTGGGAGTGGGACTCCTCCACTAGGAGAGGATGTTGACCTTGGACCCCCCTTGCCTGGGCAGATACCTTGAGGGAAAAGCTGTGAAGTGAAAGCACTACCTCCTTCTCCTTCTGAAACCAAAGGGGAGCTAAGGACCGAGGCTGCCTTCTGTGAGGAGCTGATTCCTACAGGTGCACATTAGGTAGGTCACATACATAGTGATACATAGCAGTTTGGGTGCCTGAAGTCCAGCTGGGGCTTGGTACCCAAGTGCTCCTCATCCCACCTGCACTGGTACTTCACAACCTCCTCTCTTTCTTTGCCCCTATATCACATCAAGTGTCCATTTTTTGGTAAGGATCCCTGAGCAGGATATGACAAAATAGGTTGATTCCAATTATTTCAGCTGAGATTAGATACTGCTAGTCAGAGGTATGCTATGAATGCTACAGTTCAGCTGGGAATCTTGGCTGTCGTCATTGCTAGATAAGCACATCACCAGGAAAAGCATGCTAGTACAGCAGTTGTAACGTTTTTCAAGAAACACAATTCTATGGAAGAAAGTGCTCCTGCTGATGAAGTATAACAGTGCTATTAAGCCAGGCTGCCAGACACTAGCTGTTTCACATGATGAACATGTAGGGTAACGTCTGTGGGCCAGCTGGAAACCATGGCACCTAAATTCTGCCTTTCTCCACCACACTAAGTATTGATTTTGGGAGGGATTTCGTGAGTAATCAGCACAAATTTGGTCCTAATGACCACAGTCTTGTCTTCACACACTCACAGGAGCCTCTTACTGTAGCAATAATTCTTCATGGGAGCTCCGCACTCTGAAGATGGCTGATTTCACTCCGGATTCATTGGCAAGACTTTGGGTACGTACTGCTGGCACAAAGACTATCAGTGCTGTCACCGCTGTTATCGGTGCTCTCAAAGCACTTGGTGACGCGGCTGGGGATTACAGCCCTGCTGTGCTGGCGTCTCCTCGGGCGCAAGGAAGAGAGGAAAGGTGAGCTCTCACCACCCAAAGCTCTCCCTCTGAAAGTTTGGAGGTGAAATGGCAGCACAGTCTTGTTCAAGGCTTCACCGAAAAGCAGGAGATCTGAATTCAGCCTGAAATATACCTCTGTGTGAGAAAACAAAGTACATTTGTAACGGAGGAATATGTGTTTAAAAAAGCTAAGCAGTGGAAAACCTGTTGTTGTAGACCTGACCTTTTTTTTTCTCCCAACAAACATTTACCTAGGGTTGTCTCATGACCAGTCGACTTTTTGTAATCCATTAGAAAGTGATGCTGTTGCGTGACATGGTCAAACACCAAATGCAGCAGAAAGGCCATAACTATATCTAAAAAGCCTTTGCTTTGTCAAAGCCTTTCACTAATGCTGGCAACAAAATTATTGAGGTCTGTAATGAGCTGATCTCTTGTGAAATAACCCTTCTTATGAGCAGTGTTAAACTTTATGTCTGCTTTTAAATTAAACACTTTGGGTTTATTAATGTTTCCTTTCCTCTCCAAATTTCTATGTCGAGAAGAGGTGCCAGAGGAAATGTACTAGCAACGGTAGGATGTGAAGTATAGTTTAGAATACATTAAACATATGTTGATGGGGCCATTAGCAGAGTTTATAGATACCACCACCTGTCCCTTATTCCACTTGCCACTGCTTTAGTGACAGAAAACATACTGAAAGAGAGGTGGTATGCTACCATTAAATCTTTACTCCTGGATTAGAAGGAACACAGTAGCAAATTCATGCCTTATTGCTAAAGGGAGTTTCCAATAATGGCTCATTTATTGAGATAAATAAACCTGAATAAATAAGGGCTGTAGGGGCTAAAGAATAAATATCACCCTGGTTTTGGACGCAGCGAATATCTGAGAGGGAAATTCTTTGCCATTATAAACGTACAGCGGGGCAGATAACGCTTTACCTGTTCCTTTTTGAGCTAGCAAGCATGTCTCTTTTACATCGTCACTGCAAAATGCACTCTTAGACCTACCAAATGTCGGTAAGGGTTTTTGCCTTCGGGCAAAACACTTTAAGATAAAATAAAATAAAATAAAATAAAATAAAATAAAATAAAATAAAATAAAATAAAATAAAATAAAATAAAATAAAATAAAACAACAACAAAAAAGCAATGACCGGTGAATGAGCGCTGCCCACGCAGGCCGCCGAGCAGGAGGTACCGCCTCGGCCCTGGGGCGCCCCCTGGCGGGCGCGGCGCGGCGCAGCGCGGCGCTGGCGGCCCCCCGCGGGCGCGGGGCGGGGCGCGGAGCGCGCGTGGGACCGGGGGCGGGGGGCGGGGCGCGCCGCGGCGTTTCTTGCCCCCGGGTGCCGGTGCCACCTTCCCGAGGGGGCCGCCCCGTGTTACTGCTGCGGGGCGAACCCGGGGAGGCGCCTTTGGGCCGAAGGGAGGCGGCGGCGCGGCTGCTCCACGCGGGGGACGGGCGGAGCGCGGGCGGCGGGGGGCGGCTGGTGCGGCGCCGCGGGAAGCGAGGCGGGTGGAAGTCGCAGAAGAGAAGAGAAGGGGAGGGGATGGGGCGAAGACCCGCAGGCCTCAGGGTTGTACCTGGGAGGTGGGCAAAGAGTGAGTGCATCAGAAAAGGTGGGTTTGGGCACGACAAGAAAAAAAAAGAAAAAAATCCTTCCTAAAACTCTAGGTTCAATTTCAGGAAAACTTAAATCCAGAACATGTTCCTCACCTTCCCAGAACGGGCGAAGCCTTTGCCTGGCCTCTCCTGCGCCTGCCCTCGGGGCAAACAGGGGAGCGCCCGGAGCAGGAGCAGCTCCCAGCAGCTCCGGTCCTCCTCCGGGGCGGCCTCTGCACGGGCGGGAGGAAAGGGAAGGGGTTCCTTGCAGAGCAGGTACCGGCATAGCTGGAGGTCAAAGGCCTTTGAGTGTCCTTTCTGGGAAGGGAAGGGAGAAGGTTGCTGTAGCCTTCGTGCCGGCCGGTTTTCAGCCAGAGGAAGCCTCAGGTTTGATCAGGAGATGGCAGCACAGTCCTGGAAAGCTCGAAAAACTCCCTCACCAACGCTCCCCGCTAGCAAAATCCCGGGAGGCTCAGGGAAGGGAAGCACTCTTGTACCCACTGGAAGATGAATTTAGAAGGGGAAGCCGCGCACGTGTCCAGTAAGTGTTTGAACCGAATTGCAAAGAGCCCAGTTAAAGATCAAAGCTGAATTCGCTGCTTTGCAACACAGGAGTCCTCAAGCATGGTGCTGGCAGCACACCCTTCTGCAAAAAGTTGCAACCTGCCACAAAAGGGAAAAAAAAAAGCCCTCAAGAGAAGAAGGGCCAGGGGTACCACTGAAGACTTCATTGCTTCAGTGCTGCTACCAGTTTATACGGAAGTATGCACATATCACTGACAGAACCATAGAAGTTCATAATACAAAGATAAAAATGTGGATTGTGTCTTCCAGTATTTGCTTCAAATTGTTGGAAAATATGATTTAAAAATCTGCCAACATGATAAGCAGGGCTTTATGTCAGACCTGCAAAGAATCTTGCTGCTTGATGCACACAGAGCTGATGCAGTCTTGCTATAACCTTTGCTTGTTCCATTCCAAAAGAAAAAAAAGAGAAAACAAATGTGTAGAAAACATAAAGTACCTGTTGTGAAGTCAAACAAACATGAGTAAAACTAAAGTCACTACAAGTGGGCTGTTTCTGACTTATTCCTCGTTGAGCTTTCAGTCGGAAGCTGCAGGCAGAGGCACTGTTTTCAAGCCATCTGTTTTGCTTCTCTCTTGCCCCAGACTAGGCTTGCTCAATCTGTGATTGAGGAATTCCCACAGACCTGCAGGTGTTGCCAGGAAAAAGCCTTGCAATTCATTAGGTGGTGCTGAAAGACTTTGCTGAAAGTGCTGTTGTGTTGACCCTGTCAGCGTTTTCTAGAGCTGGTCCACCTGAGACCTTAATGAGGGGAGGTGCTATTGAAAAAGCTGTTCGGAGTCAGTTTGGCACCAACGCTGGCACCCTAGCCAGATTCAAGGTCTTCTGATATTCAAGACCTTTTGGTATTCACTGGATATACAAATCAGTGCATGTAACCCCTTTTTTTTTGCTTTCCAACATATTCCTAGATCCATCTCATTTTTTGACACTCCGTTTAGTATTGGAAACGTTCAAAGAGCGTAACAAACGGAAATTTAGGGTTTAGCCAGATTGTAGCAATTGTTGGTATTGGAACATCAATGGAGCTCAAACAAGTTTCACTTGGCAGGACAATCGCACAAAAGCATTTGATGTTGAATCACAAGCTATTTTCAAGGTTCATACACACAAAAGGGTTCAAATATAAGCAAATTAAAGCCCCAGTATTAATGAAATATGTTCTCGTTTCCTTTCCACTTGCCAACTATTTAACCTGGTCAGGAGACAAATTCACGTGGGATTAATTCTATGAAGCCACCCTCAGATTCCTCCTGGGTTTCCTTGAAATGAGGTATCCTTCGCTTCCTATCCTGCACGGTTTTGTAATGCAGCTGCACATTGTTGAAAAATTGCCACAATTTGTGGCAGGGTGGCTGCACTTCAGCAATGAGAGAAGTTATTTGGGATATGTATATCTATATTCGCATGCTTGTGAAGCTTATGTGTCTGGCTTGTTAAGCTCTAGAAATCTCCTTGATGGACAATACCATGATGTACAGTGGATGGCAATTAAGCCATGAACCTGAGTAAAGAGAGGCTGATCCTCAGCACTGGGAACTCCAAAGGAACTTTAAAGAATTTTTGTAATTCAAAAGGGTAAAGGCTCCTGTAGTGTGGAAAAACATGTAGAAGATGAACAAGAGGTGAAAAATCCTCTCCACAGCCAGTGACTCCCACATACTGTGTGGTGTGGTGATCACCCCTTACAGCTGGGTGTCCTTGGGGTCTCTTCTCTTTGCACAGTGCACCAGCAAGAGATACAAGCATGAGGAGCTGACTGAAGGCAGCTTCTGCCACCACTCCTGCTCTGTGCCTGGGCGTCTGCCCAGGCCAAGTCAGGCATTGGTGGGCACAGCGGGGAGCACGGTGAAGTGGCGTTACGGTCATTCTTCCAAAGTTTTAGGCTTGCTTGCCTCCTTCTTTCTTCTGCTGTCCGATAGAGAACAATGCTTACAAATACCTAAACAGCGGGTGTCAAGTGGATGGGGCCAGGCTCTTTTCAGTGGTGCCCAGTGACAGGACAAGGGGCAATGGGCACAAACTGGAGCACAGGAAGTTCTGCCTTAACATGAGGAAAAACTTCTCTACATGGAGTGACAGAGCACTGGAACAGGCTGCTCAGGGAGTCTCCTTCCCTGGAGATATTCAAAACCCGCCTGGATGCGGCCCTGTGCAACCTGCTCTGGGTTAACCTGCTTTAGCAGGGGGGGTTGGACTAGATGATCTACAGAGGTGCCTTCCAACCCCTACTAGTCTGTGATTCTGTGATTCTGCAAGTGTTTGGCCTGGCAGTATAAACACCTGTTTTGGACAGGGTGAGAAAAAGGGAAGGAGAATCAGAGATTTTGGCTGTAATTTCAGTGCTCCAGTCTTTCCTGGGAACTGAAGCACATGCCCACACAGGTACAACAGGGTGAAGGTACTTGGTGACTGCAAAGGGCTCAGCAGAACCTGAGTGACATTTACTTCTGCACATAGAGGTGTGATAACTGGGAAAGGAAAGAGCTGGGGCTAATTCAAATCCACAATGGATTAATTAAACCTCTGCAAAACAAACTCACAACCTATGTAGGCTACAACCCAAGAACACGAGCAGTGGATTTGCTCACGAGCCAGATAATTGGGAACTGAAAAAAAAATCGCTCCTTGCAACATGTAGTGGCTGGCACCGTAACATATGCTTGTCTGTGCTTGTTTGGTCCTTAAAGAAATGTCTCATTGCCTCCCAGATGCACCCATTCTGTAAGCATTTTTAGTGCCCTTATGCCTGCACAGGTCCTGAGAAAATCATGGAGCAGGAGCCCACGGTTTTTCCATCTTTTTATTTAAACCCAAACCATGTGTCCAGGAGCATTTTAAAGCCAGTGTGATGAAGGCCTCCTCCAACAGGCCAGAGGGAGGTGGGCACAAAAGGTCTGACAACACTTCTGTCCATCCACCCTCCCCACGGCACTGGGTTGGTCTCTGGGCCAGCAGAGCGGCTGCATAGCCCTGCTAGCCATCGGCACGGAAGCTGGGAATGGAAAACAATTTTGACATTGGCAGCCTGGAGTCCTGCCCTTTGCAAACACATTTGATGTTCATACATGGTCTCTTGGCTGCTGCTGCTGGGGACCATCTGTTGGGATGGCTTCGTGCCTGATCAAATGGTGGTATGCCATTTTCACTGGGACATGAAATAGATGCCAAACAAAACGCGTCTGGTTTTACTTCTATTACTCTGAATTCAAAGCACATGCTAATACTAATCCCCCTTTTAACACTGTTGTGGGTGCCAGTTAAACCTTCATTTTTTCCCAGTATCTGCCAGATTTCTACCACGTACTTAGGCGCTTAACAAAATCCAACAGAAATCGGCACCATTGATTTCACACAAACAGGGCACTGTTTGCAGGGGTTTGGTGAGAGGTGTCAGCGCTAATGACAGAGGTGAATGTGTGAAAGTTTCCTATACACATAACACAGGAGCCTTGAAGGAGTTGGACTAGGACTTTTCTTTAAAAATTTCTCCTGAAACCACATCCAATTATCATAACATTTTCTGTTTGATGAAAATGATACTTATCAATCAAAAAATGCTATGGTAAACTAGGCATAGTTTTTTTAAAAAGCCTCTACCAAATGTGCAAAGGCTTTGAGCATTATGTGAGTACTAATTGGAGATGCTCTACAGACATTTTCAATGCGCTATGAGTTCACCATAGCTGCAACCCTGATCTGTAGTAAAATCTTCCATGCTGCGGCTGGCTATGCTGTCTGGGTTTATATGACTAACTCCCTGTGAATGTTCCACATTCAGAGAAGTGTGTTCCTGACCTCAGCCAAGATGAATATTGTTGTCAAAACTCCCATCATTACAGCTACTGTGGGCTTTCAGATTTCTTCAGTGTTTGTGGGGAAAATCCATCTGCTACAGATGTTCCCTTGGGTGATGGATTTTCTCCTCTAGTCCCATAGCAGGTCGGGAAAGCCTAAGGGAGCACACCCTGATGGGCTTCCTTTTGCTCTTTGTCCTTTTTCTGCTGTGCAATGCTAAGAGGTTGGATATCTTGGACACCTCTTGCCACCTCCTCCTCCTCCCTTTGCCCCTGGGGGGGGCACAAGACAAAGCCTTGGTGCTGGCCTTCCCTGGCTGGATTCCCGCTGTGTGCACGGTGGGCAGGATCCAGATGTGCCAGCTGGGGTTCCTGGTTTTAGGAAGGGCTGGGAGCTGACAACTCAGTCAAGTGTTTAATTCCTCAGCTCCTGGGTTTAAAGTGCTTAATTTTGTTAATGATGCAACAGATTCCTGTGTTATTATCAATTAGTAACCTTAATTAGCTTTTTAACCGTCTTGCTTGCATTGACTTCTTGTATATTCCTAAAGTAAAAGTTAGTGTGGAAATCTGAAAAAAATTACCATTAACAGCTAAGGAAAGCTGGGGAATGTGTAAGTTAGCATCTGTTTGGTTTAGCATAGTACTATACAAAAACAACAGCAACAAAAAACAAAACAAAACAAAACAAAAAGTAGTATTATTTGAATCTCCCATGTAAATATGGCAGGGCCAGGAGCACAGGCCAAACAGTGGCATGTGGACTGGCCATAAAATTAAAAATAAACTGAAGAGTAAATGTGCAGCTAAATGCAGACTGTGGGGATAGGATGTGAACTTCAGCTATTTCCTGGAGCTAGTGTGGTTCCAAAGTTTAACAGCCTTAGCCTTTGGGGACCCGGAGGCGTGCATACTTGTTTTCAGTTTCTCCTCCTTTCATCTCCCCCCACTCGGAGCCCTACCACCTCCCAGCTGCCCTGCTCGCTCCGTCTCTCCCTGCAGAAGGACACTCCTCTCACCCTCTAACAACGTCCCGCATGGCTCTTGGTGCAGAGCATCACCGCGCAGCAGCCATGTCTCCCTTACTGTCCTTGTGTCCTCCAGCCCACTCCAGCAGGATGGGGGCCTGGATTTCCACTTTGCCCTCAAGGCTTACGGGTCTGCAAAGGATTGACTGCTACCTGCCAAGTACCATCCAGGGAGATGGGCGGCTGTCAGCTGCTCTCTGGACATGCTGGCTCATGCCTAACAATTTAGCTTTTCGTGACAACCTTTTTCTTTTTTTTTTATCATTTTTTTTTGGGTTAAAACAACCATAGAGGTAATGGGGAAGGGCGAACAGAATAGCTAACAGATCCTTATCTCACAGGGGCTGTATGGTAGCAAAGAGAGACTTTCAGGCATAAATTTGGTATTAGGGGATGTACTACAAAGCTCAAAAGTATCTCACTAAGCCTAGTTTGAGCTTCGTGCTCTTTTTTCTTGTGATCCTCGTGCCTGGATAGAGTCAAGGCCAAATTCAATTTAGGAATGTGTCTTGACGTCTCTCATTTATGGTGAAACTTTAATTTCAAGCCCATTTCTCGTATGATAGTTTTCTTTGTTCAAATAGAAATGCATGTAAAACCAAATTCTAGTGTAACTCCTTGAATGTTTTGAAAAATCATCACGAATTATTTTTCATCATTCAAATTACCTTGTCCCAGTAGTGCCAATCTCCTAACCCAAATCTCTAAGATATGTACATCCCCCACTTCTCCCTGGTTGTCAGTGGCACTCAGCAATGTCCCTTCCATTAAAACCTTTTCTCCCCTTGTCAACTGCTGAAGTTTTACAGTAACAGACGAAACAGCAGAATAGAGAAACAGCAAAAGAAAACGGTCATATTTTCATGAACTTTCAACAGATTTGTTTACACCTTTGAAATGTGTAGGAGGAGGATGAGCGAAGATGCGTACACATAAGCCTTATTCATTCTAGTTCTCGATTTTCCCTAGAAGAAAATGTGTTGAATAGAGTTGAGCAGAAGGACAATCTAAACTGCAAACACGACAGTGGAGGCTTTCTTATAGGAGGCAGAGGGAAAAAACCCCACCGTTGGAGATAATAAAATTAAGGACTTTGGATTTCTACATGCAGATACCTGTGCTTTGATTATCTGAGCTATAACCACAAGTGTCATGAGATACATATTATTTTTACCGTCTTTCAAGGTAAATTCAATATACTCTTTCGCCTAGCAGTGCCCCTTAAATTTACCGTAACACAAAATCCATGGTAACATATGTTCTTTCCCTAGTCCTTTGTATCACTCCCCCTCCTGCACCAAAAAGACACTATCAAGAAAGGAATAACGGGAAATAAATATTTAACTATAATCCCTCTTCAAAAAATGTTCGTAGCATTCTCACCTCCTTAACACCTTTCCTGAAATGAAGCATAAGCAAGTCCATTATGCATCCCTGCAAGAACCGTAATTAAGAATTAGGTGTGCATCTTACAACAGCTAATAAACCATAGGTGGAGTTCCTGTGGCATAGCAGGGTGAGTTAAAGACACTATGGCAACCTTAATATACAACACTTTCCATTAGAGTATTTATAATTAGTTCCTGTTAATTAACAGATGAACAAACTTATACTATGTATATATATGCATACATATACATGTACATCTATATATATGTACATTCACATCACCCACATGTGATGTTTGTGCTTTCTTCTTTCACACAGAATTTCTTAGCAAGGTGCTGTTTTACCTCAACAGATGTTTCTCAATGCCAAAACTTTAGTGCTACGTAACTGTAATTTATTTGAAGTATATTGGCCATTGCATAAGGCTCAATTCTGGGTAGCAACAAGCAACAACTTCCAGAGCTGAAACATCAGTGGACATATTTCTTACTTTTTCCATTAAAAAATAGGCAGAAGAAAACTTAATATGCTCTTATAACACTATTTTACTTAACCGTAGAGCCTTAAGGTCCCATTAAGAATTAGGATGACATATGAAAAAAATTGTGTCTCTTTATGTAGCTTGCAATCCACCTTTATGCTGATTTTCCATACACACTCTCTTCTGATACTATTTTATTAAAAATATGGTAAATAACATATTGTCACAGTAGATACCAGAAAATCACCAAAATGAGGAGGCATATATGGTGTTTCATAGAATCATAGAACGCTTTGGGTTGGAAGGGACCACACCTTCTGCTAGACCAGGTTGCTCCAAGCCCCATCCAACCTGGCCTTGAACACTGCCAGGGAGGGGGCAGCCACAGGTGCTCTGGGCAACCTGTGCCAGTGCCTCACCACCCTCACAGTAAAGAGCTTCTTCCTAATATCTAGTCTAAATCTACCCTCTTTCGGTTTAAAGCTGTGGTCCTTTGTCCTATTTCTACATGCCTTTGTGAAAAGTCCCTCCCCACCTTTCCTGCAGGCCCCCTTTAAGCACTGGAAGGCCACTATAAGGTCTCTCCAGAGCCTTCTCTTCTCGAGGCGGAACAACCCTGACTCTCTCAGCCTGTTCTCATAGGGCAAGTGCTCATTTTACTTAAACAAAGGGTTTTCTGGTTTCCTCAAATAATTTTGTCTTCACGATGGAAGTCAGAGAAGTCAGAGGCTCAAACAAGGACCATAGGAGAAGAAAACACCAGATTTCAGTTTCCCCTTTTTCTCTGGCAAGGAAGACTTAATTACAGACAGATTTTTCCATATTATTCCTTTATATTTGCATACCTTCAGCATGCAGCTACGCTACCACTGACCCCTTCAGGTCCATCACGGCTTTGAGTTTACAAAACTATCAATCCTGCAAATGATCTACCAAACTGACGCCTGTGAGGGGAAAATCCCTCAGCGTGCTTGAGCCCATGTGGTAGTAAGTGAAGCAGTTCTCAAAACAAAGGGGCTAGAAGTAATCCTATATTTGGACTACTGATCGGAGTTTCATCACATGAAGTAACCCTTCATCAGTACAATCAGTCTTCAAAATGTTTCAACAGCTGGGGCTAGTTGTCACTTCCAGAAGAACATTATCACCTGTTAAGGAAATAGGACATTTGGGGACACGCTTCACTAGCAATTTAGGGAGAACTTTCTTCCCAGAACAGAAGGGGGGGAAAAAAAACAGAGTGAGATTTTTTGAGCTCTATCGTCCAGTTGGCAAACATAGAAGAAAAAGTATTTTGTAAGCGATTTGTTGGAAGAAGCGTTCCTCTGGAGCGTTCCTCTGGAGCGACCTTTTCTGTTACAGTGCTTTCGTGAGTAGTCTGTGAAAACAGCAGTTTGCCAAGCATGTTAATAACACTGGTTTGTACACTGCAAGCCGTTTCACAGGTCACCAGTGAAGATGGAGTTCATTAAAAGATAATCTAAGTTCTTCTACAGTCTGAGTTATACTGGGGGAAATCCAATGTAAGCCAATGACTTCATGTTAACAATTAAAATGTAAAATTGCCTGAACAATCTTAGCTCTGCTTCAGGGTGCATACACATTGTGGCACAGCCTTGAAGTACATCACCGTGTGCTGCTTCTCTCCCGCTCCAACATGGATTTCAGCTGATTCTGATGGGATGGTGAAGTGACATCTAAAATACGCAATGTATGGCCTTTTTTATAGTATACGGCAAACTACAGTACCCCAGCACAGGATTAATCTTGTTAACTTTAAAAGTCAGAAACCCTGATTATTTAGCCTCTGTAGGCATCCTGCACTCCTTCTTCCAGAGGGCGATTCATCTGACCTATTTTAGACAACCACTCAGGGTGAGATGTGTCTCTTGATTTAGACGGCTACATTTCATGTGAAATGATTGAGTCAGTACCCTCAGCTTCAGATCAAACACTGATGTGGTCTAGGATGATCAAATAATTTTTTTCAAGATCTTCCAAATTCCTTGTCTAAAAACAAAGCCTTCTGAACATTATTTGTGAGAGTTTAGGGCTGTCTATAAAGTTATTACGTTTGGTGAAGAAGGTATCTAGCTGTAAAAAAGATATCGGACCTTAGCAAGACAGCTGATGAAGCAATCCAGTGAGGTCTTCTGACCATTAGTACTTGCTGACATTTCTCAAACCTGAATCACTTGCCATAGCTTACATCTTCAGTAAAAATGTGCTCAATTCTTTGGGCAACATTAAAATTCCTGATTGAAGCATCTTACAAATGCAAGGTCGATCCTCAATTACCCCCCCAGATCTAGGTCCAAGTGCACTATGTCAGGCTTTGTACACTGAAAATGAACTGAAGCAAACCCCCTCCAAAAAACCTGCAGATTTCTGAATTCCTTCAACTAAAGTCGCTCCGGAGTTTGTTTGCTTCTTTTTTAACTGAGTTAAAACAAAATTTTAGTCTGACTATTGTTTTACTTTTTTTTTTTTTTCCTCCTTAATTGTCTAACCATTGAACTGTGATAACACAACACAGGTATGACAGGTTTTGTTTAATCACACACATTTTCCAGGCATTATTCAGGGAAAGAGGAAGAATGTCTTTCGTTATGGTACATGAATTTTGGGTGTGTAGCATCCACTCCTCACTCTGCCAGAGGCTTCCCAGGGAGACTGTTTGAAGTCCCTCAAAGCCACCTGTACCGAGCTGGGGTCCCCAGTTGGGACTTTGTCTCCTCTGTGCTTCCTTGGTCCCAGGAAAGGGACAGGCACGTCCCCAAGGGTAAACCAGCCTGCAGCTGGCTGACTGTCCCTTGGAGGATGCCTCTCTCTCAATCTCTGTGTGACTCAGCTTCCCAGGTGTAAATATGAATAGGGATCCTCCCCTTCCAGTTAGCCTGGAAGTTCGCAGTTGCAAAGACTGTCTTTTACTGCCAGTCTTATTCTTTGCATGTATAACGGGTCTCTGTTCTTGGTACATCTGCATTATAGTACTCATTACTTTTGTATTATACAGAGTTATCAGCATTGTCTATTAGCACTTGCATTAAAATATTTGTGCAATGTTTCCCTTTCCACTCATTTATCTTTTACACACAGAGGGAGATAACATCGCTTTATTTCCGATATTCATCCTTCACCTAATCTATTTATTGAGTGATGTGAGCTAGAAAATGTGGAGAAGTACCATGTGATTCAGCAGTGAAAGTATTTTCTGATCTCCATGGTGGCTGATTGATCATAAACCCACTTGCCTCCAGTACATGCCTCCCAACCTGAGCGGAGCTGCGGGCGCAGGAACAGTGCACGCCAACTCTGCCATCAGGCATTACAGGCATTTCTGTCATTGGTGGTAAATATCTGGGAAATCTCTCTGCATTTTTGGCACTGCAAATCTCATACTTAGCTATAACTTAGAGATAAATTATGGTACATTCAGCTGCTGTTAGCTTCAAATTAGCAGTGTCATTTAGATTTTCTTTTGTATAAATATTATTAAAGCTACAGATTCCAAAAGTTAGGACATATATTAACAGAGTGTGCTCACTAATCCTGGGAAGATCATGCCTCTTGTTCCATGGGATTTAGGCTTGTCTCTGATTCAAACAGATTGGTGGTGTGAAATGTTAAACAGTGCTGCTGGTGACTAGTTATTCACAAAGGCCAATGCTGATACCTCATTTTTCTTGGCCTGGAAACTGCTTCTTTGAAAACAAAGCAACAAGTGAAAAAAGTCATGGTGTTTTCTTCCATAGTTAGTTGCCAGTAGCTGGCAAAATAAAAGCCTAGACTGAGAAATTTAGGCTTTTTCTGTTCTTATCCCTTACTGTACCAAAGGGCATTCATGACCTGCAGTATGCACGGGTGGCTTCAGACGTAATCTAGCTATTTGTGCCCTTCACCCTGAGCTGCATGCTGCAGCCTGTGAGGCAGGGCCAGAGCAAAGCCAAGTGACAGGATGCTGACGCTGCTTTCTGGTGGCCACCGTCAAAAACCATTTAATTTATATGCTTTGCTATATGCATACAGCAAGTTCCTTTGGCCCCTGTCAAGAGTCTGGGAGGGAGAGCCAAGTCATGTCCCTTGGCTTGGCTCATCCTTGGCAGACGTTCAAGCTTTCAGTTTGCCTTGGAGTAGATGACATTCACTCACGGCTATCCTTCACAAATGTTTGGCCTTCAGAAGAGAGTTAGTGGTCTCTGCTACTTTATATTAGTCCTGTTTGAAGCTGCTGGGTTTGAGGCCTGAGCACTTTCCATCCTTATAGAGAGCATCATGTGGTAACTGGGAACATCTACAGGTTCTGCGGCGCATCAGACTGAATGAAAACATTTTTCTCATAATAAGACTTTCCTAAATTACTTTTTTTTTCCTTAAGAATGAAAGAGACAACCTAATGCTTTAGAAAATGATTAATAATGTTGATTTGCGCTGCATAAAATCCTTCTTGAAGATGTAAATTATCAGATGTTGACAGTCGTTTATCTCAGGTACCAAGCCAGCCAGATATAAGTCAGCAGATGTATCCCAGTTAGCACTAAACTGAGACGGAAGCAACAGATGCTACTTCTCAGCAGGGCTTATTAGACCACACTCAACAGCATGTTGACATAGTATCCCAACTTCTTCTGGCCTGCAACTGCTTAACACATCACAAAGGAGCAGACAACTGCACAAAACCTGGCAGACATGCCTTTGCTCTAAGACACTGGGTTTGTGGAAGACTTTTTAAAGCACCAGGGGAAGCTGAAAGCTCTCTTGTCCTCTGCACTTTTGAAAAGACTCCCTCATGATTAGCACACCGGTCCCTACGCTGTGGCTCTCAAGCCACCTGTGTAGCAGACCGTTTATTCGTACCGTAGACAGGCTGTTGCAGTTGCATATGTGCTGTGACTATGGACCCAGTATGTGCACTGGACATCAGGAGATCTCTTTTGTAGGGAGGTAGTCATAGCATTCAACTAGCAATGAAGAGCTATCACAAGTAAATGGGATGAAAGCTGCACTTTTAGCCACCTCCTCCCTTCCTGCTACCCCCATCAGTGCCCCAGGCTTGTTGTGTGCTGCTTTATGTCGGTGCTTACACTAACAGTGCTTTTGATATGTAGGCAGAATATAGTGTCTTATGGGTACCTGCTGTAGCTTTCAATGTACAAATGATAAATTATTGTTTCAATTTTTAATTCAAAATTCATTTAAAAATTTGTTGCTTTAGCCAAGTCTCATCTTGCAGCAGTGACTGCCCAAAGAGCTGTCTTGCATCAAGCTGCTCAATGATATTATGACACACATAATCTGAAACTAAAATAAGGACGTTGAGTACATTTTAACCTGGTAATGATTGATAATTTTAATTAATGTCTTCAGCGTTTTATGGAGGGCAGTTTAGATAACTCAGAATATAAAGAAAGTAGTTCCAGTACGCTTTTGGAGACTTGATCATATCCAGCAATTTGCACATTCAATTTTTAAAAAAGTCTAGGTTTTATGGTTTCAGAGCAAATCTGCTAAACACCTATCTGTCTTGCTTTGTTTAAAATTATGGCTAATATGCCAAAAATACATATTTCAACTGGCCAGTCTTATGGGAAACTAACTGAGATCCAAGTACTAGCAATGCAATGGTGACTGTCATTGCAGCTGCCTCAGGTGACACCGGCCTGTAAACAGGGCTAGAAAAAGATGAAAAAAATTCTCTTAAAATTATCTATCTTCTTCCAACCATTTATGGACTGTTCTCGACCAGTGACTGGTTCTGTTTGAAATACACCATTTGCAGAGTCTGCCTGTGAAGACTATTCCAGAGACTAACAGATGCACTTTTCCATAAAGTTTGTTTTTTCCAGTTTAGTATTTCCCCTGTATTAATTTTTTTTCATTTGGTCCAAGGCTCTAGTAAGCTGCCAGAGAAAACAACAGCAGGATTTCTGCAAGATGGAGAATGGAGAACTGAAGAAAAGGACGCGGGGAGAGCTACTGCTTGTAGAAGGACTAAGTAAAGGAAAGATTTTTTGGTGAAGGCAGCAGCCAAGTGTGCCATACTTATTTTGTCCCATTTTCTCCATGAGTCACAAGTTGTTTTCTTTCTAGAGCTTTGTTTTGTTTACCACAACAGTGAGGACAAGCGGAAGGTCTGGGATAATCTGACTAACAACGCAATAAGATATTTTCATACAGGATTTCCCTTGGGCATCAAGACAATCAATGCCCAACTCCAGTTAGCTACCAAGTCAAGCTTTTGGACAGAAATGGCCACTCAGATCTACCAGTGGCTGTGTCTACAGGGACAACAAGTAGCCAGGACTTGCAGCCCCTCATCATGACCTGTTTGCCTGAGCATCAGTCCCAGAAAACAGCTTATTCTTGTCTCTGACTCACTCTGTCAAAGTTTCTTTCTTTCCTGGGTGGCAATTTCAAAATCCTATGTTTATTTTTGAGTCTTTTAACTTTTACAAGACTAATAAAATAGTATGAGGAAAGGCAGGAAAAGTGGTTTCTTTATATACTACAATATCACAAACCACCTGAATGAACTTGATGTCAACAAGGTGTTAGATTGGCTATGCTTACTCCTACAAGTCAGGTGCAATCATTTAAAGTCACATCCTCACAGACCCGGCCTTTGATTTTATCCCATCCACTAAATGCCATCTGTTTGATAAACTTTTATGACACATACGATGACTTCCAAAATGAGCAGTCAGGGCAAAAGCCTAACTGCTGAGATAGCAAATGGAGCATTCCTCATAACTGCAAAAATGTAGTGTCTAAAGGCAGATGAAATGACAGTGACCTAAAATAACAGGAAGCTGGCCTCAGTTATATATCTGGCAGGGGCTGAGGGTGATGGAAGCTTGTGAGTTGCATCCAAAACTATGAAATATAGCCCTGTGCCTGAATGAACTGGAAGGCATAGTCAACTAAATCAAAGTTCAAGCACCACTGGCCTTTTGGGACCTCTGGTCAGCCCTTGTTTGTATCCAAATACAGAAGCTTTGGGGTGGTCTTTTGACTCTACTGCTGAATTTCACTGGCATCTAAGTCTTCCCAACTATTGAGCTGTGGGCTTTCCCCAACACATTCACCAGCATTCATATTTCCCTTGTGAAAAATGGGAATGAGAGAGAAAAGTAAACTCTTTTATTAACCCAAACCCTCTCCTGGGTGTCTGGAAGGGAGTGCTGGAGAATCCAAACTTTTGCAACCCTTTTTTGTTAGCCTTGGAATATGAAATGTTTTGTGAAATCTGTTAGCAAGAGGTGAAAGGAAATCTCTAGGAAAAAAATAAAGATGCAAAGTAAAACCAGAGCTGGATCAGGAAAAATTTGCTTGAATCTGTGAATCTGAATTATTCCATCAGAGAGGGAAAAAGCAAATTAATGCTCTGTATGGAAAAATTGCGTGCCCTGATACTTCGTGAGGCATGAGCATTTCAGAGATTCACAGGGTGTACCTGCAGATCTCTGCGTCCAGTTCAGACCCAGTGGCAGCAGTAATGGGGCTTAGTCTCCCTCTGCCCAGCACCTGCTCCCAGTGTCCTTAGTGGCAAATGATGACTTTCCGGAAAGATCATCAAGGGAGACAGTATGCAATAAAGGTCTGCTCATTTTCATAAGCAGTGTAATTTCCATATTAAAAACTGTGTCTAAGGAAACTTGATGGGAAAAATGCTAATAGAGAAATAGAGTCTGCCAGGCACACTGAGTCAAAAGGTCTCTGCTCAAAATTAACCACAATTCTTCTAATTGAACACTTATGTAAACTTCTGGCTGGGCCTCTCTGCCTTCAGACACATCACATCACAGACCACAAACACATGGATTCATGGTGTGCTGAGGCCAATCTAGATTCTGGCTCTCCCCCAGAAGGACAGTTTCGTTATCCCTGATCCCCTGTCTATGTATCCTGCCCCATCCTGTGTACTGGTTCAGCAAGCCACATCACTTCATCCATCGGCTGCTTTTCTCTCCTTCACTGCCAGCTTCCAGCCAGAGCAGACAGCAGAGGTGGCTCAGCCTGGCCATAGATCAGCTGGGTACCAGCAACCAGGGAGAGGACACGCAGCCTGGATCAGAGAGGAGGAGAGCTGGCCTCTTTCTCCATCAGTGGCTCATAGCATATGTTGGTAGTAAAACTGCACCCCAGAGCTACCCGTTACAACATGATATGGAGAACTGATCACTTTGAGCTTGGAAATAGAAGACTCTTAACAGGACTGAGCTCTTGTTGCACACAGCAGTTGTTTTCATGCCAAGGTCTCCAGTTAAATTTGCTAATGACCATTGTTTTTGGTATGAATTAGAGGATTGATAGTGCTAAGTAGCTTTGTTAAAATATTCTTTGCTTTGGTAGGCCAGCACTGGATCCCCAGTCTTTTGAGTGATTTCAAAGTTCATGCTCAAAAAGTTTCATCATGGCCTGATTGTTCATTGTGGAGGTACAGTGGCACTGGCAAAAGGAGGAGGTTTCACAGCCCTTCCCACCTCACTGCTTAAGTCCTTTGGGTTTTTATGGTAATACACAACAGCTGGGTAGGAAATAGGTTGTGGAATACCACAGAGCAAAGAACCGGAAAGGGCATGGGTATTTGTAATCTTGCCTCCTATAGCTCTGCTTAGAGGGGAGGACAGGGATTTTTTTCACTGGCAGGTATGAAGATTTCTGCCATGGACGTTGGTAGAGAATCAACACAGTGTCCCAAGATCACTGCTGCCAAACCTGATAGGTTTGTTGGCTCCCTCAGTTTATGGGCAATGTCCCTAATTCACCCTTGTAGGACTACAGGATAGAAGGAGCAATTTGCTGTTCCAAGGACTGGAAGACTCAGCCCCGTACAGGACCACACTAGAAACTACTTCCCTTCAGCAGCTGTGTGCTTTTAGCTAGTGTCTGCCTGTGGCACAGCTGGAGGTGGGTACTGCATGAACACCCATGACATTGGGGTCAGATACCAAGATGCCTGTGACTGTGCCTTCTGGAAAGCATTCTCAACAGGACTGCTGCATTCCACATTTGTATTTGAAAGATCTTATGCATGCTCACATTTCAAGCATAACCAGAGTCAGTGCATTAAGGTGTGAGAGATTTACAGACTACATTCAAAATTTTAGCTTGCTCATTTTTTAAAATGGAGATCGGTGGTTGCATAAGCACTGTAACCACATATTACAAAAAAATCTGATGTCTGAGATAGCCTAAATATATTTCATCTAGGTATTGTGCTTTAAGAAAGCACAAGAGGTCTTTCAAGTCTTTCATTATTTAAAGAAGATTCCAATTTACGAAAGTGGGAGCTGTATTGTCAATTACACATATTTTGTGTTTGTGTAGATATGGAATTACATGCAATTTCTGTCTGACTCTTTTGATATACAACACACAGATTGAACTTTCAGCCTTCAACTTGCAATCTTTCCTAACAGTCATCTGAAAAATACAAAAGCGTTGAACCTGGCCACCTTTGAACCACCAATGTTATTCTGGTGATTCAGGCTTTCCTTGAAAAAGCTGAAAGAAGATCATACTCCAGCAGGAGAAAGATAAGACTCTGTATTTTTCCTGTCGGTCTTCACAGCACTCGCATATTTGTTTCTGTATTGGTAGTGATTCATATCACAAATGCCTTTGTCCATTTCTCTCTTTCTGCTACAATAGCCCAGGTAATTAACTAAGTGAAGAGGCTGTCAATTAAACATTGATACTAATCTTAGCATAAAAGCTCCCTTAAGAAACACTGAGTTGGAACATATTTTACATCGTCACCACTGCCTTCATTCAGCTCACTTCTTGGACAATTAAGTGCTCCAAATGTTTGTATGTCATCCAGGCAACATTAGTAGCATGAATGACCCCTGCTATAGATACAGTCCCTGCAAAGAATGCCTGAGTAATACAATGCCTATTGTGCCAGCAAGGCTGATTTTATCAAGCAAGGGACGTTATATAGTTAATTAACACCAAGATCTTTAATGATAAGATTGTCAAGGACAATTAAGAAGATGATTATAAGTGTCCTTGGTAACAAGAATGCAATACTGATTTTAGCTTACTTTCACTAAGTGTGGCTTAAAGGTCAGTTTCTCTGAAGTGTGAATACTTAAGCATTCTTTGGATAGATGTCATTATACATTAATCTCAGGAGAAAAACACATTTTTCTAATCTATCTGTGCAGCAAATGAAAATTAATGTGAATCTCTTGCTAAGAAATTGGAGTAACATATTTCAACTAGAAACATCTAGCCAGTGCCGCCTCCTCAGCAACAGCTCTGGGTCCACCCTCTGAGATGAGGTCAATGGAAAGACTTGCTCCAACTTCAACCTTTCTCGTTTGGGACCGTGACCATGCAGTCAGTAGATGAACAGGCCCTCCTTGGTCAGCTCACACATGCTCAATAAGCTTCTCATGTTTCTCACCTGCCCAATATTGCATCCAGCTTTACTGTGTTCTCACTCATGCACCAAAACCAAGCTCAAATGGCACTTGACATAAAAACCTTCTGTGAACTGGATAAGCACACAGAAGAAAAGTGATGGATACTGGTAGCACAAATTGCACCTTGAATGTTGAAATTAAGACGTGAATTAATTTGTCCATTAGAACCGGAGAAGGGCATGCTGCCAGAGGACATTTCAGCCTTCTACAAAGTCATCATCAATGTAGGGCACTTTATGATTTAAAGTTTTAAGTAATTACATTAAAGATGATTTAGTGCTGCATGTATGTTTAGGGATGAACAAATCCTACTGTATCTGTCCATAATCCCCCCAACTTTTAATGGACATTTTATGATGCTAGTAACAAAGCTCTTATAGCTTTTGTAAAAGGAATAAGCCAGAGAGTTTTCTTACCACACTATCCCTTTACAAGTTAATTCAGTTATTTTGCTTCTCTGTGGTAGGCAAAGTATTGATCATTGACTTAAAAATAAAATATAAAGAAAACATGCTTCCCAAGGTGAGAAT
This sequence comes from Leptosomus discolor, assembly GCF_034619465.1. NCBI lineage: Eukaryota > Metazoa > Chordata > Aves > Leptosomiformes > Leptosomidae > Leptosomus > Leptosomus discolor. Next base: position 72,805,442 of record NC_141392.1, on the reverse strand, counting down.
GTTGTGATCTAATGTTCTTTTATGTGACGGGAGCAAACTAGAGCAGAGTTTGGCATACCTGAAACTTGAATCTTCCAAAAGTTTTTAGCCATTGCTAGCACACTTGGAAATCAGTTTTAAGTAGGAATTGTTTAAGGAACGGACAGCCAGTAGGTACTATTCCACAGATATGAAAAAAAGAAAACAAAGCTTAGAAGAATCTGACCTAGTTAAAAATAGACATGAACATTTTGTTATAATTTTTTTAAAAATGACAACAGTTATAAGGAGGGAAGAAGAGGAAAGCTTTCAGCTATAAAATGTAACACACAATTTCCATACAGAGAAATGAAAGGAATATCTAAAATATCAGTGGCCATTTCATTAAAACTAAAGATAGGGCATTAAAAAAACATATACTATATATAAATCCATGCCAGGCATCAGGTTAATATAGGAACAGATGGTATAATTAGAAATGGAGTACAGAAAAAATAAAGATATTTAAGAGAGACTGCTGTGCCACCTTTAGAACAAATAATTCTATATGGACCTATGAATGGAAGAGGAAGCTTATTATTTGGGGGGAAAAAAAATCATGAGGAAAATATTTGTTGAAATTGCTTATTTTCAAAATCAACAAGTTCAAACTTGCATCCAAAATCCTGAAGGATAAGCTAAGGAGATCTTCAGATCAGAATTTGTTTTTAAGCAACCAGAAGATAATGAATTGCAGAAAACTGACCTTTTTTTTTAAAAAAAATAAAAAAAGAAAGGGGAAATGACTAGGATGATAGGACGAGAGGAAATGGCCTGAAGTTGCACCAAGGGAGGTTTAGATTGGATGGCAGGGAAAATTTCTTTACTGAAAGAGTGCTCAACATCGGAATAGGCTGCCCAGGGAAGTGGTAGAGTCACCATCCCTTGAGGTGTTCAGAAAATGTGTAGATGTGGCACTTTGGGACATGGTCTAGAGGGCATGGTGGTGTTGGGTTGATGGTTGGACTTCATGATCTTAGAGGGCTTTTCCAACCTTAATGATTCTATGACTAAAGAAGTTGACCTAGGGAAACTTGTGCCAGTTACCTGGTGTCAATTCTGAACAAAATAATGAAAATCTGTTCAAGACTACCAAGAAAGAAGTATGTTCAAGACTAAGAAACTACAAGCTACAAAAATATGGTTAAAGGTAATCAGCACGTTTTGTGGAATGTTTGTGATCTTAAGCATAAAACCCACTAAGACTACATATTTGGTCAATAGATGCAACTATTTTCTAATAGTATAACTTGGATTTATCCCAGGTGTCTGATATAGTACCAAATGCCGTATTGATTTTTAAAACTCTAATTCACTCTGAACCAGGGACATGTTCTGCTTGCCAGTGCCTGGTTTAATGGGTTGGGAAGCCTGGCCAGTGCCGTAACACAAAGCAGGATATAACAGTAACATGTGTCCTTGAAAGCTGTTTACATACAACCTGGCTCAGTCACCTAAGAGAAAATACGGCCTTTTTTTTTTTTTAAGGGTTTTCCAGAGGAATCAAGATCTGGCCCTTCCTTTTAGCACAAAAATGCATTTCAAACAGTGTAGAAGACTGCAGTTCTGCAGTGTCATCAGATTACAGAAAATACCTTTTAACTTATTTCATAGTTAATTATCTCCACTTCAGCTGAGACAATTTCTTTCCAGATATTAGCCCCCAAAATATAAATACATTCATCAGGACATGCCTGTCAGTCTCTAAGCTGCTACGTGCTGTGATGTTATTTCTGCAACTATCTTTATTTTGGAGAGGTGATGTCCAGTCGTACACTCGGAACATCCTGGAAACCCAGAGCTTGCCCCATTCTCCCCAGGCGTTTACCAAACACATGGCCATGCACAACCCCACAGCTGCATCCAACCGTCACAAGACAGCTGCTTTGCATAAGGATATGAAAAGCTGGAAGCCACCAAAGGGCTCTGTACACAAGCACATGACATTCTGTCCCCTGTTTGACAGACTCCTTTTCCAATTTTTTGCTTTCATTCTCTCACACAGGAGATTCACTTCGTGTCTCTCTGTCAGGTCCTAAGCTGGTAGACAGGAAGACATGATATAAAAATGTGGTTTGGGTGAACCAAGGCTCCACACCTGGGGACAGGAACAGAGCTAGGAGGTGTTGAAAGTCAAAACTGAGAGTATAATAGTGATAAATATCCACTTCCATTGCCTCTACTTTTTCTTTCCTTCTCTTCCATCCCCTCCCCTGCTATTATTTCTGTTCGCTTCTGATCTTTCTTCTGCTTATCTCCACATCGAATGTTCTGAAGACTACTTGGGGCTTTCTGTGAAAAAGTTGATTCATAACTTAATTTTCAAGGGGGCAAATGTTTGTGTCACTACAGGTACCAGCACAGCTGTCAGAGAGCATCCCCTTTGCAGCTGTATCACAAAAAGCACCACTGAGAAGAGACTCAGAGAAGAGAGAAAGTAATACTGCAGGTTACTGGCCAGGGACACTCACCACCACAGGGGCTAAATTCTCTGCTAGTTTACTTCCAAGCTCAAGCATGTTTCTGAGTAGAGATGGGAACTAGTGAGCAAAAGGCTGAGCCTGGAAGCATAGGCTTCCCTTCACCTCCTTCCCACCAGAAGCTGTGTGTACACTAGCAGCTTCAAAGCCCACCCTTCAATTTGCTCTGTATGCTTGGAAAACTGAGAGATTTATTTGCATGTAAGAAATACACAGAAATTTTGAGGCGCTAGCAGTAGAAAAAAGTACGCAGAAATAAATCTGTTTGCAGGAAGGTGGAAGACAAGTAGTGACTAAAATCAAAAGTGCTAGATTTTTGCACAACACTTCATGTTTGGCATCAAAGCTATTTTGCCATCAAGGATATACTGGTATAAGCAGCAGCTGCTGCTCAGCAAGTCTGGTTTTCTTAACTACCTTATAATTTCTTTATTATTAATCAATCACATTGCAGCTAAATTACAAAGAAATTGCGGTTCTGATTGTCTGTTGACACACGACGGTTTTATTCAGCAGGCTGCCTTCCTGGCAAACTGATGGATTGCTTTTGCTGGCTCAGAAACTTGAACACACAGCCTTTCTGATGCTGACAGATTCCATCTGCTCCCCTTTAATTAACGTCTAATATGTAAACCATCTAATACATGTAACACTGCATAACAAGGGATTAAGAAATAGAAGGTAACTCTTCATCATAAAGCTGTGTCATCTCTCAGGATCTTGTTACAAACGGTAAATGGTACGAAAATGAAATGGGAACTACACACTAGCAGAAACAGCAACATATAGGTACTCTCACCATGACAGGTATAAACATTTAGGAAGACAAAATAAAGAAGAAGGTGTAGCAGCTTTTATAAATGGATTCACATATGTACTCCTCCAGCTCAGACATCAGCTGATTTAATGCAATTACAAGGAAGAATGTGATCTACTAATTTGTGTTCCTAATTATTGCTAGCTAGATGAGAAGCATTGTTTCTATAAGACTGTGGTTCAATTCATTAAACCCATTAAAAGTGCTAATTAGCTCATGTTCTACAAATGAAAGTGTCCAGGCTGCACTCTGCTAGTACCTGCCAGCAGCCAAAAGCCGGGGATGAAAATACACAAAGAACACCTTCTAGGAAAGCCCTGTAACCAAATTAAGATGTCAAAAGTAAGTGAGATAAAATGCTCTTTTGCATCACAGCAGCTGATGAACAGGCATGAAATTTATGTGGCTGGGGGACAGGGCTTGCCACCATTCATGGCTAGCTAAGTTATGTGAAAGGTCAAGGCTGCTATGTTTTCGTGATAACATCTAAGCAGAACACAAGCATTTGGAGAGTCTCATCCACACATCTATCTAGTGAATTAGATTAAACTCATGCAGAACAGCTGCAACAAGGCTTGCAATGCTCAACAAAGGGCAGGAAGATTAGACACCTCGATAATAAGACATGAAAGACCCTAATGGCAAGAGGAGAAGAGGAACTGTGCTCACTAACCCACAGCAGTGACAAAATTATTATTTGAAGCCTCTTAGAAAAGACTGAAAGAGAGGGGGGAGGGAGGAACAGAGGGACAGTGTGAGATCAACACCTCCTGGCAGGGTTGGCCTTTAGTTTTCTGCAGAATGTGAGCTACAATCTTGTGGTATGAGCTCTTGAGCTAATAATATTGTTTTAAGTTTTATCGGTTGTTCTTCATTTGCTCAAAATGGATCTGCAAGGCCGGTCCCTGAAAGCATGCTCACGTGAAACTGCTCTGCACTGCAGGTCTCTGAGAGGAAAGAACTGCTCACATGTCATTAAGGTATATACGTATTTATTTGCATTTCACTCTTCCCTTCTTCCAGTTTCAGGAGCTGTGTAAACAAATGCCTTGCTCCAACCCTACATGAGACAGCACAGGAGCCCATCATTCACAGTATCTTCAGGGGGTGCTGGTCAGAAGCTCGAGGTGAGGACCAGTGTTCACAGTGGGATCCATCCCATCTGGGTCTGATTTTTCAGTCACTACTGTTGTCATCAAAGTGAGAAAAAAAGGGATTGCATTGGAATCAGTGCAAAACCACATAAGTATACTTTAGCATGTGCCCCACATCTCTGTTTCTTAGAGCTTGGGTACGTAATAGTATAAATATTTAAGAAGTAATGAAAATAAATAAATTTCACAAAGACCACAGACAGATGGCAATGAAGTGCCTCACAAGAAATGTGCCAACACTACCAACTACCCCAAAGTGCAGAGATCCAAACTTACTTCTAACAAATGATGCTGGAGTTTTAGCATGTCAGAGGTAATTGACAAATATTTTCCAAAAGTCATCTTTACTTTGTTTTCTGTCCACCTTTCTCAACTTGTCTATTTACACTGCTAATGTTTTTGAATGCTGGAAAGGTGTATCTTTGTCAGATGAAGCCAGATGAACTGTCTGTTCATGGCATACCTGTCCTGTCCTCTCCACCCCAATTAGTGGTGAGGTTTACACTATGACAAAGGCAATGTCTGTACACTCCTTAATAAAATGCTCATATCAATATTGTGCCAAGGCACAAGTTTCGCTTGACTGAACTATATACTGTTTAGACAGTACATACTCTGTGCTATCTGTAATTTAGTACTATCTTGAGGAAAGATCTAAAGGGGAATAAAAAAAACCCTCAAGTCTTGGTCTTTACTAACTTGTTCCTAAAATGGTTGTTTTTTTCCAATTATTATGTTAATTTGCTAAACATAGAGATAAATTGCTTTCTGACCTTATTGTTCTCTCTGAATGTTTTTGGAGTGAATGAACCTTCTACTCAGTTATTTATGTGCTAAGATTTGCTTCATAGTAGTTTTAAGATCAGTCCTAGATTTCCTAATCCGTTTTCTTCTTTTCCTGCCACAGGCTAAATGCATTAGACGGATACATGATCATTCAGAAGCCATTACATGTTCCTTTTGAGAAGAGACTCTCTAGCTAGAGTTTCACTCTTATCTCTGTTTCCGATCGGAGGAGGAAGTCCTGCTACAGCGATCCTGCCTTGAAGCCTTCCACCAGCATCCCGCTCTGCAAGAGAACACTCGTCCTCCTCTCCACACCCCTGTGGCGTCCAAAGACCCCGAGAAAGCAAGCATCGATTATCTGCCTGATCTCTGTGTTTGTTCTCTTGGGAGTGGTCACCCTACAGCAAGCAAGCTGAAAGACAGATTTTCTGTGGCAGAGCCTTTCTCCAGACAACATCCTGGACAGCACAGAGTGATTTCTGGGTTTGAAGACGTCTTCTTTAGGGGAGGAACCTTACACTTGCACTGGCTAATGGAGGATACACTTCAGTAAGGCTGGGGCATAGAAGTTAAAGGAGGGCTTTCACACTGATGAAACATATTAATCAGAATGATACCACAGACAAGGTGGTCACAACAGACACGTTTGCCAGCATCAGTCCGTAGGTTATTGCCCTTAATTACTCTCTGATCAGCTGCTATATTCATAACTGCTGCAGCCAGAGCAGTGCCTCCTTGTGGGTCCCAGGGGCTGGGGGCGGAGAGAAAGGGAAGGAGTTTGTTAGAAACTAACACCTGCAGTGGGAGTAGAGGCTGGCGGAGATGACCAACACAACCCTACCAGCAGGAGCAGATGAGGAACAGGAATTTAAAGCTGGTAATCCCATGAGCAGCAGAAGTCGTGCAGAGATGTTTTCTATGGCTGCCTTGCACAGATTTTCTGCTTCCTAGTAATCTGGTTGAGCTCAAATTACAACATTTCCCTTGGGGGAAAGTACTAATCTTGGTATGTTGTTTCCTACACTTATCTGATAGCTTTCACAAGGTTTAGGAGTTCAGTGTCATGAAGTATTCTCAAGACAGGACTTCAATATCATGGAGGTCTCTGCTCTTCGTTCAGATATTTTTGAAATGGGCAGCAGTGTACAAACAGCCACACATACAGACTAGGCAGAGTTTACTTACAGAAGTTCTGCATTTTAGCAAATCAAGCTAAAAGGGGTTTAATGGCAAGCACTCAAAACCTAGAAAGTTTCATGAAAGGCTGGAATACAGCTTTGGGGAAAGATCTCACTCAACCCTAAATTTTTGACTACTTATTTTCATATTGATTTAGCCATCTTTTTTTTCATCCCAGTAGAGCTTGGCAGTTTTGACACAACAATTGATAGATCTCCACAAATAGACAGAGTACCAAATACCAAAAGGATCCGAAGTCGATCTTATATCTCCAAGCAACTGATCTCAGTCAAAGCATATGCTTTGTACACCTTAGTAATATCACGCCAATGGAAAGGGAAAAGCTGTGGTCAAGTGTCAGTGAAGTTTTAAAAATTGTTAAACAAAACTGAAGAGCTGTTTTCCAGGCTAAAAATTTGTTTGTTTGTTTGTTTGTTTGTTTGTTTTGTTAAGGAAAAAACAACTTTTTCATTTGAGCAGAGTGCAAGTGAGTTGAACTAGTACAGAACAAGTAGCAGAGAAGTTGTCAGCTCCTGTGTTTCAGGCAAGATCGCTAGTGGATTTCAGGCATTTCTGTCTTATTTAATCACCATTAACTGCAGTCTGGAATGCTGACACAATGTGTAGTGAAAGCAAAGAGTGTAAATTGGCCATGATAGAGGTTTCTTGGTGCAGGAAGGAAGTAACATAACACTGAGCGCAGCTCAAATTGCACTGTGAGAACAGAATGAGTGAGCAAACCAGGTCTCTGTCACAAGACAACAGAAAGGAAAAAAAATATATATTATTAAAAAGAGGTTTAGAAGCAAAAGAGAAATGAAATGTATCAATTTTACTTTACTTCCTAAACTGATCTTTTGAAGGGAAGAAGGAAGGAAGAATGGGTATAGCTTTAAAAGAATGTTATGCTTTAGTTAAAATAGTAATTTAAACAATTACACGTGTTGATTTTAGTGAGAAAAATCTTATGCTTAAGTGCCAGTGTTTTTTCCAAAAGTTTTGAGGAGCCCAACTCTTGTCAGCTCTCAGGGACACTCACATTCAGAACTTCAAAGAGGGATCTCCGAACACGCCTGCCATTTAGCTGACAGCCCAATGCACCCACACGTGTAAGATGTAGGCACTGCTGAGAAATCATATGCCTAAACTTTGCTGGCTTAAAGTTCCTGCAGTGTATTTTAATATGGGAAAAGCTTTTTGAAGGTCTGTCCTCAAGTTTATGACATTATTGGTTGCTGAAGTTTAAGCAAAATTTTTGGAAGTGTGCTTCTCCAAAAAACCACTTACCGTTATCTACCTTGTGCCTCCCGCTGGCATCCCCCATACAGAGAGGTAACAAGTGACTTTTCATGGGCCTTGGTAATGACCAGCTGCTCTTCATCTGTGTCGCAGCAGATCGGCCCTTCTCCCAGCCCAGCTTGCCTTTGGAAGTTTTCCCCCACACTTATGCCCTTGTTCTTAGATATTGTCTTTCACTCTGGTGCTTTTGGTAGCCCAGTGGGCCTGACACACTTACAGGGAGCCTCATGGGAGGCCACGGCCCTTGACTTGCCCAGAGCTAGTGACTGTCAGTGGTCACTCCCCATCAGCTCCATGGCCTTCACCCTCAGAACTCACTGGGGACTTTCACCCTTGTGCCAGCTGTACGTGGTGGGTGTGGGTGCCTACAGGCAAAATCAACAATAGTGCAGTTAAACTATGGAAGAGACTCCAGGCATATTGGCAGGCATCCACCTCCACTGCAAGGTAGAGCTCCAGGAACCTGAACCCAGTAGCTTCATGCCTGCGAGCATGGGGGAGCCCATCTAGCACCCCTGGGGCTGCTGCTTGCTATAGTCCTTACAGAGGAATTGCTGGGGCTGGTGGGAACAGTCTCCTGTGCTGCCTTTAGTTAGACCAGCACATGAGTGCCACCCCATGAAGTGAAGACAACCATTACAGTTCAAGAATGTCAAACATGTTGAATACTCAGTATCAAACCCTACAGGTTACAGGTTGCCCAGAGATATTGTGGAGCCTCCATCCTTGGAGATATTCAAAACCTGACTGGGCATAGTCCTGGACAACCTGCTTTAGGTCACCTAGGGCAAGGAGGGTAGACTGGGTGACCTCAAGAGGGGCCTTACTCTGTGATTCTGTGAAACCCAGTAAGGTTACTGGGGAGTAGAGCTTGCAGCCCTGCTCACTGGTGGCACCCGACGCATCTTCACCAACAGCAAGAGCAGTGTGTGGACAACCTGCACAGGCACCAGCACGTGTCTTTGAAAGGCCTGGTGATGCATCCGTCCTACCACACAGGGGCTGTGCAAGGGACAGATGTGTATGCAGGTCATCAGTGCAGTGAGCCTTGGGGTCCAGCTCACCCTGAAATCTCTGTGGAGCCCAGGAGAAGGCCCATGGTGGCACTTTAAGCTTCTGTTGGAAGAACAGACACAGGGAGACTCAGGGACCAGGGGAGAGGTGAAGGCAAGAAGCAGCCTGGCATTTTCCCAGCTCCCTGTGATTGTGCTTCTGTCCTTAAACACAAAACACTGAACCTCCTCCTCAGAAAAAGTCTTTAGAGTCTTACTGTCCACCAGAATTTTATAATTAACCATGTTTTACTAATTGGGGTCACCCTCACTGGAACCAAGGGAATTATAGAAAAAGATTCTTTTCGTTTTACACAGCTAAACTCTTGGTGCCCTAGCAAATAATTTTTCTCTGAAGCCAGTGGAAAGCTCCCCAGACTGAGCAAGACCAGCTCCTTTGCAAGCAGCCAACTCAGAATTACCCTCACTTGAAATCATGAAGAGTATGGTACTGACCAAATTTACAAATCATTCTGTAGTCTCACCCAGTCTTTTCAGAACAAAAAATACTATTTAGTTGCTCCGAGATTGACAGCCTTGCTCAGATATTCAGCACCATATGAAAAATGCTCCAGAGAAAATTGTCATGAAAGTCTGTAGTGTATTTCTTAAAGATGTCATATTATAGACTCTACAATGTTTGTTGTCTCTAGTTACACTACTCTACAAAAAAGCCTCTCCTTTTTGTTACATGCTACCTCATTTTACCTTCGTAAAAAGTTTCTATCCTTTTGGATGTGGACTAAATAATGTCACTTTTTGTTTATGAAAATATATTTTGAATTTGAACGATACAACACAAGGACAGGCCCAATGAACAGCTCTATTATACTTAAGAAATGGAGTTTCTATTCATAAAGAGCTGAGTAGCTCCTTTTAGATGGTTTCCCATACAAAAAACACTGAATACCTCCAAATGAGGCTGATTATATCAAAACACTAAAACATGAATAGGAGTTCTTCTCAAAAGAAAGACTGAATCAAAGTACAACTATACTGATATATGTTCTAATACAGTTATTTTCAATCTAAGAAGTACCTTTACCTTGGCTGAGAATGACTCTGATTTCTGCTAAAATGTTTTTGTCCTAAATATGCACACTATTATGCAGAGGAAGGGCTTCTGCGTAAGCGTAAAGGACACATTTACACACTAATTCTCCTGAACAGCATAGGATGTTTGCCGTGGAATAAAATACTTGCCAGTTTTCAGCTTTATAAGATCTTCACTTTATGTTCATGTCTTTAATTGTCTGCTACTACTTTTTAAAAATACGTACATGAACAAAAGTGATTATAATAGTCTTTGGTAATAATTTTTGAAGAATTATTCAGGAAAAAAGGACTTAATTTCCTGGTTCAGTCACAAAAACGGTCTCTTGAGTGACAAGCCTTAACCAAAACAATGGAAAACTAAAGGGAGAAAATATTTCTCTCTGTATAGAAGCCACATGCAACCTTATCAAATTGTGCATCTGGTAATAAAATACAGTTGTATAGAAATTTTCAGGGATGCAAGCACATATTCCAGAAAATACATATGGTTGGTTGTTTTCTCAAGGAGAACTTTATCTTTTGCAAGGGATGTGCGAAATATTACCATTTGTCTGTTAGTGCTTAATATCCTTTCCATTATAGTTTGAGGTATAAAACAGTATGCAAACTAATGGAAAGACTGGCTCAGCAGTTGTAGCAAACCTTTGCTGAGGATAAAGAAGGTGAAGCACAGGCATCCCTAATTCAACTCTGTGCTGCCCAAGAGTCTGCTTATGCCCAAAAAGCAGAAAGTAACATCCAGGGCTGGCAGAAATACAGATAGAGGATATTCTACTGGATTTTCCAAAAATAAGGCTACAATAACCCATTCACTTGCTAACAACTGATACAACACATATCAGTGAACAGGTTCCCTACTTCAGTTTTAAGTGTAAATGAAGAATGGATACTTCATTGCAAAATGGGTATAAGCCCAGAGGAAGGAGCAAAAGTGTTTCTCATCACCAGCCTAAAGTTTAAAAGGCAAAGCTCAGTCATTTGGTGATGCCATGAACTTTTTTTGAAAGTTTCTGTCTAAAATGTTAAAGTTCCAGAAGATTTTTGGCTTAAAAGAGATTGTTGTTGTTGTTGTTTCTTTAAAGGATCTAAAACTCTTAAGCACAGTGGCCATGTGCTTTGCCAGCAAAGCCACTTAGAAACATCAATGTTTCTGCTAATGGAAGCACTGTTCAAAGGAAGAACTCCACTCTTTAGTTTTCCTCCATAGCCAGCATTTTCTAGAAGGGAAGAGACATTGACCTCTGGCTTGTGGCAGGCAAATGTTAGATTACATTTAGCAAGCAAAAGTCAAAAGTGCTTTCTATGTTGCTTTTTAGTTAATGGCATCTATGACAGAGGCTGTTTGTTGTTCTTTCTACTCTAAAATACATATTTTGATCACAAAACTGATTCTGCTATGTTACTTACAGTGGGAGCATCCCACAGTGATTATTTGTGTCCACCTGTTTCACTTAATTTCTGGACATTAATGAGAGTTACCCTCATTTACGAAAATTACATAGAATAATTTATTTGTGATGAAGGTTTCTGAGCCACAGAGTGACTGTGATCAGTCATAGACAGCTAGGAGGGCTGTTATTACCTGCTGTTGGTAGGTAATACCATGCTATGCCCTGCAGAGATTTTGTTCAAGGCCCCTATAGATTACCCATTACCTTGCAGTGCAAATTCTTTCCCCTCCTTGGATGCAAGGGCAGAGCAGGACTGGAGAATTACCTTTTGACTGTGAGAGACCTCATTTTAGGCCCTTTACATGCCACAGATTTCCTCTGCATTCTCACAGAAGTTGCATGGGTTCGGCCCTACAACAAGGTTCCAGCCCTTGGGGTCTGGAAGTAGATCTCATGTGCCCCATGAGACCCAGGGAGTTTTACGCCACAGAACAGGAACAAGACACACTAATGGGCAAATCTCTCTCTGAATTTCTGCTGCCTTATGCAGCTTAAGTCCTTCAAACAGGCCAGAGTTTCATAGCCCTGTATCTTGTCCCAGAAGGTGCATCTTCTTGAGTGGGAGCTGGCAGTTTGCTCTCCTAAAAACAGTGCAGAGCATTGAGTTAAGGAGTGGAAGGCCCTTGAGAAGGTTCAAACCCTCAGTGTCTAACCTCCAGGCTCTGCAGGAGTGCATCTAGCCTTTACTGTCCCCGAGGGGCTCAGCCAGCAACTCAAAGGGTCAGCAAGACCGAGATCATGCAAGCAGGACCATGACTCTGTAACTGAGTAAGTGCATTCACTCAAGATCAAAATAGGAGAGGAGAGAGATCTGCTCTGACCTCTGATTCCTACCAACAGCACTCTTGTTGAAAAATGGATATGCACTTCAAGGCTAAGGGCCAGAACACAGGACCTTCTCTCTCTTTGGAGGGACTGCCTCATCAGATTGCAAAGCAAGATATCATTTTCTCTCTGACCGACTCCATTAACCTGATAGACCTTGCTGAACAGTGACAGAGCCTCAGTGCAGATATAGACAGTACTTCTGACCCTTGGTCTTATCGAGGTGAGGTTTAATGGCTTACTCTTTCTTCTTTCTAGGTGCTTTTCTGGACCTGGGCTTGAATGTTCTTGTGCCTCAGCTCTCCCTCTCATGTTGCAAAAATAGTCATGTTAACTTAGGAGTTGCACCATGGGAATCACAAAAATAGCAGGTTAGTTACAACATATCCCCTCAGCACAGAAAGCAGCTGTCAGTGCACTTCCTCTGGGTACGTAAGCATCAGGTCAAAATACTTTTAAAAAGGAAAATAGCTGGCTCCAACAAGAACCTTGCAAAATTATTGCAACATAGACCAAAATTTTCACAGAAAGGCAGATCTGCAATATCAAAATCTTTAACAAACTCAAGTTTCACAAAGTACAATAAACCAGAACCATCAGAATGCATTCTTTGTTTTAGCACCTTCTGATTTTTCAATTCATAGTGATATTGTCAGTGTTGATTTTTTTTTTTTTGTTTGAAGAGTGTTTGATCCAAAAAAACCCAAACCCCACTTTAAATAAAACATTTAATTTTGGTTCTTTGATATTTTTATTTCAGATCAACCCAAGATGAGTGTAAGGATGGCTTTTAGTTGTCTGAACCAAAGTCAAATAACTTTAAACTCTGGGTTTATGGTTTGATTGTCTGTTATGTGACGTAGACATTTCCATCTAGTCTTAACGTGTTGTCCTAGTATTAGACTATGCTGAAACATGCAGATAATTGCAGGCTTAAGATGCATTTTGCATGAAGTAAACACCACTTACTACACACTACCCAATATGAAGTAGCACTTTCATGCCTGGATTTTACAGCCCCAGGTGCAGCCACCACCATGACTGCTGGATTTGGGTTCTTCTCAGGATTCCCTAAGTCAGCATCAGCAAGCAATTCCAAAGGCGGTTTCACTTGTAATTAGACTGATGCCAGAACTGCTTCAGAGAAGAGCCTAGCAAATCTGTAATTCACCCACCTAAAAATGAAGGTGCATTCCAAAAGTTTGATAAAATACTGGTAATCTGCATTGCAGTCTCTTCTTACTAAACCCACAGATTATTTAATAAACTGTGAAGAAACTACTTGCCAACAGAAGTTTCCTGACAGGTAACATAGCATAGGTAGGTGAAAAACATCCACTGCATCCCTCCCTGCTTCTATATTTCTGTGGCCAAGGTGAGACCAAATCTAGTGCTGCACTTGCTCTCTTGTTCCTCAGCTGGTTCCAACATCGCATAAACCATCCTGAGCCATAAACAGCATTCGTCCCACATCACTATTTGTAACTGTTTCAAAGCAGACGTGCTCTTATTAACTATCCTACAGACATCTCAACATTTTTAAAAATGGTCTATTTCAGAGGATAACAAAAATCCATGAACACGCTACAGACCAGAAGCAGTGGGATTCAAGAGTTTTCTACAAGGCTACATCCACCGTGGTACTACACAGCTCCAGTTTCCTTAGGCGTCTGCTACGTCAGACATGCTGTTTAGTTCAGTCTGCTGAAATTCAGTAGCAAGCTGATTAGAAGTGAATTGAGAACATTTATTTGAACAGTTTGGAAAGGTAAACCGGTATGGACAACCTAGTGCCAGCCTGGTGCCACAGGACTACTCAGCTAAATTAAAGGAAAACAGGAGGAGCTGCTAGAGGCATGCTTCTGAATGTGTGTTGAATTCAACTCTGCACCATACTAATTTTACTTTAAATATTTCAGAACTTTGGCACATAAATTAGAGAAGGCAGGCTGACAGTAGCCAGGTCCTGATTATTTCTGTGTTCAGCTATGTGGTTAATTCACAGAAATGTTAAATATAAGCTCTCTGCTGCTCAAGGAGATGATGTGCAAACTCACTCATGGTGTATATTGGTTAAATAGACTTCAGAGGAGGTAGAGTCATGATTTTTTTCCTTTCTCTACCACCATCTCAGCATCTGGCAAAGCACTCAGTACCCCAAGTTCTGCATTTACACCCCCTTTCCCCTCTGGGAAGGGGTCTCCCTTTTCCCACCCACTCCCCAGCACAGAGGTCCAAGTAATTTTCTTACCACTGAGTAATCCTATAAACAGAGATTTTGGCATTATCCTGTTTACTTCTTTCTTACTCAATACTGTGTTGGAAGGATTAGAGTGAATTTAAACTGCAAGTGCAAAGTGACAAAACGGGTCTCTGGTTTGCAGGTTCATAGCTCAGGCTCAGCACACACAATGCAGTCCTTTGGGTTTGTTTTTGTTTTCTTTTTCTTTTTTTTTTCCTCATTTACAGACAGCGCAAGAGTTTTAAGAATATGTAGAATGTCAAAGTGGGTACCTCTAATCCTTCCCGTGCAATGGAAATGGTGTTTCTGCAGTTCCCCTTCTTCCTCTGCCTGGATTAGCCATAGACCAACAAAAGCAGTGGATTTTCCTTAAGGTCGGGTGCCTAAAGCCGGGCTGGGTGACATACAAGGCAGGCCAGGTGAGTTTAATATTTTGTCTATTGATGCTTTGCCAGCAATGCCACCATATATATCTTCAAAGGCACCTGTAACTCAGCTGTCCCTCAGAGGGCTCAGTGTTCTGAAGCTGCATGAGTAGTTTTGAGTTAAAATAAGTTCATATTGACAAAGACATTACACATTTCACAACAGTCTCACACACTCCTCTTCTCCTATAAGAAGGTGTGTGAGAATTTCGCACACATATAGGCTTTTTCAAGGAAGTGCCCAAGTAGAACAGGACCCTTGAGAGCCTTGCTGTGTCAAAGCTCTAGTGAACTTTCACTGCAAAAGCCCATAATCACAGTTAGAAACCATTTTTCCCTACTGCATCTTGTGCTTAGCTGGGAATTGAACAACCTCAGCTGATTCAGCAGCAAACGCCAATTACGGCCACCATGACGAACAAGAGCCAGTCATGAATTCCCATTTCTCCTTTATGTTACATGGAGCTGATAGCCTCTTGCATTCTCATATAGATAACATGGGACATTTTGGTATTAGAAAATATTTTTATTAGCAGGTGCCCTTTTACAATTGACATCCACCTTGTAGGTATTTAGGAGCTTCTTCACAGAGAGGGCAGAGTGCAAGGGTTTGATCCAACAAGGGTGTGTATATGTGATTATTTCCAGGGACTCAGAGTAGCTGCACTGCTTGAGTGCGATAACCATTAAAGCTGTTCTGGAGTAAGAGAAATTAGACTAACTGTCTCATAACTGAGAGACACGCCAACTTACTGGCATGTCTGCAAGTTAGAGTCAAAACACAAAAACAATTTTCCATGCTATACTCTGGATAAGTTCAGAAACAGAGAATGTTGCTGATAAATTGTTTTGAGGAACTGAGAGGTGACTGTGGAAGTACCAGACTAGCAGCGTTCTTGCTGTACGCCCTGTACTGGAACAGCTGTATGCAGCCTCCTGGTGACACCAAACAGAAAAGCTCACAGCTTCGTTATTATAAATCAACATCCTAGAAGTACTGCTGCATAAAGATATCACAGAACTGAAATTAGCAGGTTACTTAAGAAACTAGTTTTACTTAATACAGCATTGTAATATTTTTTTTTTTTTTTTTTTTTTTAACAAAACAATAACAAATTCCAGTGGTTCCATTTGTTTTGCATGGAACAACCAGTTTCAGGACAACTACATCAAAGTTTAACTTAGCCAGGCACATCTCATTTGGATATATGGTTCCTTTACCTTGGCTATCATGACCAAAAAAGAATTAGACTTTTGAATAGATCTTTAATAAAAACATAATTTTTCCAATAAAGTGTAAAATCGGTTGCCCAGTAAAATACTTTTTCATTAGAGTACACAGGCAGGAAAAGAGAAAATAATCTTTTACATACAGGGTTAAATACATAGAAAAGCTACATGCATATTTATATTTGAGTGTGTATTTACACAAGTTAAACACTTTAAAAATAACAATTGCTTAACAGCAAAGAACCCCGAAAAACACCTGCACAAAAAAAAATGTACTTTGTCCATTTTCTAGTTAAAACTTGTAACTAAATCCCTATTAAAACCCA
The DNA here is from genome assembly GCF_034619465.1 of Leptosomus discolor. Lineage (NCBI taxonomy): Eukaryota > Metazoa > Chordata > Aves > Leptosomiformes > Leptosomidae > Leptosomus > Leptosomus discolor. Next base: position 72,789,102 of record NC_141392.1, on the reverse strand, counting down.
GTAACTAATAAGCACATTAACAAATAATTAATAAGATGTGCTCTTTATAATCTGAATGAAAAAACAGTAGTTTTTTTCCATATTCCTCAAAGACTTTATATAAAGATGCTGAAACAATGTCTGATATTAAGCTTTTGTCATTTTACTAGCTGTATGAGTGTGAAGTATCATGATAAGTAGAACTAAACTGCAGTTGTCCAGCTGCATCAACGTAGGACATTTTGGGATGTGCTATTCCTGCTTTCTAACTGTCATAATTGACCAGAAGCCAGAGTTTTACAGGTTTTAAGGCACTAGTCCACTGGAAGTCATGGAGTTTAGGAACCTGTGTCAGTAAAATATAGTGATGAGAGAGGACACACAAACATACCTTTTGAATTCTGGAACTAATCGATTTCTAAGATTTCTCCACACAATATCTTCCAAAAGCAGAGAACATCTGCGCTGTCAGCACATCAGGGTCTATGCTCAGCAACCTGCCTGTGTAACCTGGGCCAGTCCCTTTGCAACAACATCTAAGAAGGTGCTGGGAAGATATAAGTCTTGCATTTATCATACCAGTCTCCAAACAAGCCTCACAAGCTGTCTCCTGTCTGGATGTAGAAAGGGTTCCTGGTGAATGTAGACCAAGCCTGCCTTTGCATTTAGACACATTAGAATGTCCTTGCTCAAGACATAATCACTTAGATCAGCTTATTTGCACAAACACAGGGTCAGTGCATACAGATCAGCAAGGCATTGAAAATGCTATTGAAAAAGCTGGAGGGCTCATGAACTTGTGCTTAGACCTCTGAGCCGTCATATAGGATGTTTGGTTTCTCTTCTTACCATAGCTACGCTTCTAGCTATAAAGCAGAAGTTACATCCAGAGTCCTTAACCTCATCAACTTTAGGCACAATCTTTGCAGAGGCAGGAACAACCTCATGCTGAGCATTTGAATACGTGCTTGACTGTTTCCAAATGGAAAGGGCAGATTTAATAGGCAAGGCTAAGGGGTGGAGGCAGCAGGAAGGGGAGACACCTCTGTTTGTGTGGAGTACAATAAATGATCCAAGACACACCTCACATAGCAAGGAAACCATTTAGCTTCGCTTAAGTCTCACTTTCACACCTATGTCTAACGCTAATCTTTAGGCTCTGCTATATATAAGCAGTAAATCAATGATAATATGAACGAGCAAGATTTATACCTTCACTGGTAGAAATCAATGGCAGTTTGAGAAGCAGCTTTCCAACAAACTACCTCTTGCAGTTCGTCCTCTAGTGTGTGTTTGAGACATATTTGTTTTCAGAGATTTTAAGACGTAAAGGTAGAAGAACACTATCTATCCGCTTAATCTCAACAGGTTACCAGGCACAATGGATCTCAGTCTCTGACCTGCTAGGGCTGGCCATACTAGCAGCTATATTGAAATGAACTGAGACATGAAACAACTTCTGTAAGTCACATGTCACAGTGCATTTCAGTCAAAACAGAAAAAAACAGAGGAAAGAAAATGTATCTAATGGTTACGTTTGAGGGAGCAGGGAGCAAAGGAAAGAGCCACAGCACAGGAAAGGGGCAAGTGAAAAGCCATTGCTTCCTTCAGGATGCACAGCAATGTTAGCTGTGGGGGCAGGAACCAAATTCTTCTTTTTATAATCAGCATAATCCACCAGAAATAATATATAATTCCTTGTAACTGAACGGCTGTCTCACAGATGGATGGTGTAATGTGTCCCCTGCTTCCCTCGCTGCCCCCCTTCCTTTCTTTCCCCTCACTGGAAGTTCCTGTAATTGTCACTTTGTAATGTATATTCCAGCACATGGACATGCAGAATGAACGCTGCGTGCTCATTTCGCACTGTAAATGATGTGTACTGCCTTGTGTCACAAACAGTAAATCCTTTATACCAAAAGTCTGCTCATTTTCACACCATTCACTTGTTCAGTAACAGTTGTCCAGATTTTTAATTCAGCTCCTTACACTAATCCAGCAACTGCTGGTCTTAGACAGGTGCAGGGATCAAACAGGCTCAATAAACTGAAACATCTGGCCTGGAAATGATAATAGGCCCTTTTACTCTCCAAAGCAGAGGAGGAATGCAAAGTTTTCAAATGTTAAATCATGCAATTAGCCCCTGTGATATTGGTTTGTTGGGGTTTTTTTTAATTGAAACAATAGTGTTTTCTATTCAAAGTTTAATTCATTGCTTAGGTCCCTGATCTCCTCTGTGGTGCAGGAGATGACAAGCCAAAGAGGGCAAAACATCTTCTACTAAAAAGAAAAAATCCTGCCCCCTCTGCTTCACAATAGCAGAGCTTAGTCATGTCATGAGGGTCAGCCATGTATTAAGCCAAAAACTGATTCTGGGTAAAAGTTTGGGAGTGCCTATGCCCCAGAGAAAGGAAAAATCCCTGACCATGCCCAGTTTTCTGAAGCAGAGCCATCTCCAGCCATGAGAAGGCTGGTAGTAGGACAGAGCTAGTTGCAGACCATCACCCCACTATCTGGATGACACCAGGAGACAGTTGTCCTCACACTCCCTCCAGGGCAAACACTGCTGTCAGAGCTAGACAAAACATTTCAAACTCTGAAAGTGCTTTCAGAAGTATTTCTGGTCAAGGTTGTCCAGGTCTGGAGCAGCTCTCACCAACTTGTGCCTGGGTTTGGTTAGGATGAGCCCAGGGTCAGGAAGCTCGTCATACTCTCCTCCAGGCATTGCTCCCAGCTGCTGTCCCTCACCTTGGATTGTACATGGCTGTCACAGTTCCCTTCAGACCAAAATCAAGCCTTTCTGCAGAAAAGGAGGACTGTCAGAAGCTTTTACGCCTACGAGTAAGGGGATGTCATCCTCTGGTAGTCCAAGTATGTGGCCAGGTAGGAGGGACAGATATGTTCCTATACTTGTATCAGAAAATAAGTTTCCATCTTTTGTTTGAAAATTTCTCCATCTTCTTGATGAAAATGCTTTGGCTTAACTAAATAAAATCCTTTTAAAAAGTTTCAAACAGGCCTCACCTTGACTACCGGCAGTCATTATATCTCATGCGAAGGGTTGGTATTTTTATCTATCATCGTTGCCAAACTAGTCTTGGTAATTCTGCGCTGACCAAGTTTTCCTTTACACTTGGAGCTGAACGTGGCATGCTTCTCTTGAATAAACAGGAATGTTCATCTTGGGCCAGAGAAACCTGGAAGCAAGTCCTGGGTCCCACTCCAAACTTTGCCTCAAGTTTCCTGTGAGGTCTGAATGCTGGACTTTCAGAAGTGCTGTAAGCCTGGTTACACTTTGGTTAGCACATCTGGGGCTAGGCTTCCAAAGGTATGTTCAGTTCTTCTTACTGACAATCCAGCCCTAGAAACCTCTTTTGACAGCCTGAATTCAACTGTGAATAAGCTTCTCTTGAAAAGACTGTCTTTAGTGTCTGCTTTTGTTTTCAGAAAAGCTGGAATTGTAACAGTAACACAGCGTATAGACTCTAGATCACCTACAATGCAGGTATCTTATATAAGACACCAATATATAAAGATCTAATGTCATAAAAATAAAAAAGTGTTCTTCACTTGTACAGGAACAGATGTTGCACTGTTCCTGCACTGCTGGTGTAGAGGTTCAGGCCACAGACAGAATGCATCACACAGGTCTGGGCTATGATCTGTATTACACTGCATGACTTCACTCAAACGTCATGAGCCTTCAGCTGAAACCATCCTACACTACTGCAGTGCTGGTGAGCATATAGGTTTCCCTCAATCGCTGTTTGTTGACAGTATCCAGCAGCTGTAGCAGATCTGGGTTCTCGTGCTGGAGTTGATAAAGGGACTCATGAGCCTGGCAAGGAAGGACTATGGGAAATTCCTTAATTTTCCTGAATTATTACAGAAGGATTTCTTTAAGGGCACAGAACTATGAAAACAGGGATCTCTAAACACATGCTAAGTCATTGTTCAAGTGTGTTAGTGGCATCTGCATGATGTAAATGGGAGAGAGAAACTAACAAACTTAGAGTTAAGTCAGTACCAGCCTTGAGACGCAGTATCCCTAGGTCAGGGTCAGGCTTAAAGTAGATACAGAGACTTTAGCTCAGACCAAGGCTCTTAAATGATGAGTTCTCTTTGCATGATGGACCTTGGACTAGACAATGAGGTTCACTGGGGAGACAGACTGTGCAAATCACAGAGGCTCCATGTGCTCCCAAGGGCATCGTTCTCACCTTGCTGTGATGGCTGGGTCAGACCCAGAACCAGCTACTGCATTCAGCAGCTGAGGGAGCTTGGGTTGAATCCTAAAGGGCAGGATTGCCACAGGTGTGTCTCCATCCAGACTGTCAGTAAAAGAGTGCACGCAGACATCAACCAGCTTAGCCCTATACCTGTTCTTTCAGGATCCAAAGGATGCTGAATCAGAAGCTTGTGCCCTTAGAAAAGACGCTGGAAAGAGATTTTGTTGCACAGGGCAGGTGGTCTGTTCCTGTGCTATCTTTTCTACTCCTGGAATCCAAGAAAATCCTTATAACCTTTGAAGGAATGATGCAATTAAGAGCAAAATTCAGTATTGGTACATATACAGATGATCTCTCAAAACGTTATAACTATATATATTTTAAAAGTTTCTCAAGTTGTATTCACATTTACATTTGTAACGATTTGTTTCAGAAATATATACAGACGAGGGCGGCAGAGTTGTGTGTGGCTTTCATTTTTTGATTTTGTGGTGTTTCGACTTCCCAGGTAAGCCAAAAATTTTTAACCTGTAACAAAACAACCAAGTAATTTCCTTTGACTGTTACAGGGAAATGAAATTCCTCAACATATACTTTGTTGGTCTCTGAGATCAATCTGCAAGTCATATGCCTCCTTCAAATAAGTTCAGTGTTCAAAACCAATGGCCTATGGCCAAACTTAAACTCCTTGTGAAGGAAGTTTATACATCAGGGATGCTAGCGCTGGAGATAAAGTGCAGTAGAACAGTATAGAAGAAGTCTGTGCAAAAGCCAGGAAAAAAAAATAATTTCTCTTCAGTTATTAGTGAGAAAGTAGATGCTCGGCTTCTCTATCTGGTTACATAGAAGTTGCAGGGCCAAGAAAATTTATCAAAGCTATTAACAAAGTGTGTTCAAGAATTCTGAAGGAAGGGAGAGAGAAGTAGTGTCTGGAAAAAAACATCTTTTTCTAGCAGAAAACAGGCACCAGGCCTTAATTCATTAAGACACGGCTCCCAGTGGCACCTACCAGCCCATAATTCTGTAATTTGCCACATGGACAGAGCCTACTCACTGAGGAATTACTTGATTTCACTTGTTTGTGGGTGCAAAAAAACCCACTCACCATAAATCGCAAGATCAACACTGTATTTATTATTGACTACTAAGTTTATGTGTAAAATGAAATCAATCCAGAGATGCTTTTTTGTTAGTATAGAAAAAATAATTTAGTTTTGTGTACATTTCATGAATTCCATATTCGTTTTGACAGATTAGATACTCTGGTTTGTTTAGCCCTATCACCATGTCCTTACAAGTCTTCAGTTCAGATGCTCGCTTCTAGTACACTAAATCCATCCTATATGTCTGTTATAAATAGGTTACTGCACATACAGCAAGTGCAGCCCCCACTACATACCCTTGTATGATCACTTCAAATAGCAGACATACTCTCACGCTATATTTAGTGCTACATCCACGGTAACATATCATCACACCATTATATACAAAATGGCTTCATAAAAACAAACATTGGAGCAGAGAAATGGATTTCTTCAGCCTGCATTGAAGTCTGCCAAGCCACAAAGTTATCCTGAAAGTTTTATTTAGTTTAATTCCAGGTACATTCATTTGTAATGTCCTAGTTTGTGAAACTCCCAAGCAAATTCAATCAACAACAATTATTTGCATTAGCAGATAAGTCCTACTACATATTTTTAAGCACTCAGCCTACCAATTTGTTCCCAGATTTTCAAAATATTCCAGATTTCTTTGAGAACACATGCATAAATGGACAAATATTCAAAAGCATTTGGAAGATTGAGCTGTAAGCCATGGGAAAACCATGGAAACATTTTCAAAGACCTGGCTCCAGTGGCAGATATGGGTCACTTGGACATATGCTCTTGAGTTCCTATTGAAAATCTGGGCAACTTCACCTGTGGAACAATAAAGGTCCTGACCTATTAATTTACTTTCTTAGTTTCTTTTCTTTTTTTTTTTTTTTCTTTTTTTAATTTTTAATTGTTTATTTCCATTTATTTCCACTCTATCATACTTTATACTACTTAATTTGTGATAAACAACTCTGTAATAAAATTACATTGATGACATTTCTCCAGACAGTGCTTCTACATTTGAATCTAGCAACAAGAATGAGCTGTTCAGATGATTTTTACCAATGTGTATTACCTTGTGTTTTGAACTTTGGACTTCATGAATTAGCATACTGGCAACTTACATACCTAGTAAAGATAAGATAGTCAATAAAAATGGAGTAGTAACTAACTACCTTCTGCTCCCCAGGAGAGAAATCTGAACCAGGATGCTGCTCTCTTAGATATTGCATCACCAAAAAATAAGTATAGAAAAACATATGACCATGAGAAGTACAATAATAAAATGTTGGCTGACACAGCAGTCTTCAGACTGAGCCCATCAGCTATTTGTCATGGTTTTTTTCTTTTTTTTTTTTTTTTCCCTGTGGTAGGTATCACAGTCTAAAAGAGTTTTAAAAAGGGGTCTCAAGGAGGATAATAACACGGGTGTGTGGGAGCTTCCCTAACGTGGATACCTGCATGGGCAAAAGCATCTTGAAACTGTGCATATGATGGCAGTAGGGCGCAACTGGAGAAGAAAGTAGATATTTTGAGATTAAGAACTGTTGAGTCAGGATAAAAAAAGCCCAGGAAGGACCCTGAGTTTGAAGTGTTTAATGCAGCAGAAAAACGGGGAGTTAGTGGAGGCTGCATAGGGAAGGGTTGTCCAGGGAACATGACAGGATGATAAAATGATCTTTGCAGCAACACTGATGAGACAGGATGGTGATTCATCAAGACTGGGGAAGATAATTTTGCAGTAACGAAAGCTGTATGGTGAACAGGAAAAGCAACATTTTGGATAAATTGTACAGAAAAAAGTACCCTTCTGTAGAACCTTAATCCAGCTGAAGTCCAGACTCTTTTCTCCCCAGGTATTGACACTACTGTCCATGAAACCTCACAAGGAGGTTCTTCAGTGAACCAACCCAGCTGAAAACTAAATCTTCCAAAAATGTCAGGCTTGCCTTGAAGTAGCACGACTCACTGAACTGCTGACACGTTTGCACCAAAGAACAAAGAGCGTGGAAGAGGGAGGAAGAACATGGAAGTGGAGTCAGGGTGGGCACAGTAGTCCCCAGGAGGCCTGGGGTAAATTGTCTCATGTTCACTCCTCTGCCAAAAGCTGGGAGAAGTGTAAGGCTGAGAACATTCCTGATCACAGGATGGTATGTTGGTGCAGTGCTGGGAAAGGTGTGGATAGTAAAAATGAAGAGTCAAGTTTTAGATAAATCCTGAAACGGTGACTAAGCATCCACTAAGTCTTATAGCACAGATAAGACAAGATTTGAATTTGGGCAGGAGGAAACAGGTTAGGAATTAAAAGGTGGATCTGTAAGTTATTGATGCTTTAAATCCTATTTAAAATAACTCATCTCTGAACACTGTTGTTTGAAAGGTCACGCCTCGAAAGCAACAATTACAAAGATGGATCTCTTTGCTCTTACCTGCAGTCCTTTGCCTTTATAGCTGTGATATTACTTTACCTCTTGTCCCATTACTAATGTTTTCTTAAAAGCCTATTGTGGAGGACCAGTCAGAAGCCCCAAATTTCCTTTTATTATTGCTGTAATTTCTTGTCTTTGGTTATTGCAAGAAGACTTTTTAAATGTTTTCAGATGCTCCAAAAACAACTCAGACTGGGCTTAAACTCATTCCTTCTGGTAGTTAATTCCACTCAGAGACTTCATCCAGTCATGCTTTTTCCTTAGCTACAAGGAGTTTTATTAGGCACCATTAGATTTGTTGGCTCAAAAAAACCCTTGCTCCAGCTGAGATGGTTTCTAAAATACTCAAAAGATTTTTCATGGAGATAGAGATGGGAGCTTTAAATTGGCCTCAGAAACAACGGAGCAAGTAGTCCTGCGGAAAACGCACATACTGTGGTCCCACTAAGATGCCCAGCTGGTGACTGATGTGCAGGTCATTACTTTGAAAAAATCTCACGTAACTCTCAAAGTGACCACCACCACCCAAACCTAAAAGCAGGTAAAGAAGAAATTAGATAATAAAGGCAGGAAGAAGTTTAGTGAGCAAACATGAGGGATGCTGTCTCATATGGTGCACAAATGAATCTTGATAAATAACCTCAGTAAACTGGTTTAAATTAAGATAAATGCAATTGTATGGGCTTCAAGATGTTTTTTTCCCATCCTGACTGAAGAAGTTTTCACAATCCTAAATTAAAAGCAATCAAAGAAAACAAGGTCTTTGTAAGTAAAATACCGAAACCCTTTTAACGTGCTATCTTGGAAGAGATACCCACCACAAACGGCCGACAAGAGACAGGCACTGCCCTGCCAAACCACTTCTCAATTAATTATCCACAATATAGCCCAAAATCTCAGAGCTGGGCACTAGACTTCTGCAAGCAACAGCAAAGCAGCCCAGATAAAACCAGTATCAACCACCTCTGAGGTAGAAATCTCTTCTCACATACATCTTCTGACCTAGGGCTGGAAGCTGCATCACCAACTTCAGCCCAGGAGGTGAGTTCAGCTGAGTGGGTCTGGACCACAAAGCAGGTCTAGTGCATCGGGAGAAGACAACAAAGGGAAGCTCAACTGCTGGTCCCTTTATCAGTCTATACATAGAACAAACCATACTGGTCAAGGTCTTATTTCAAAGCTTACTGTAGACACAGGTCTAAAACGTTACTGCATCCTTGATAATTTGTTGTCATGTCCACTGCTTGTGAAATGTCTCTCCTCTGCTTCAGACTGAATTCAGCACATTCAGTTAGGATGTAGTTAGCATTCACTGGTGTTCTTCTTCACAGGCAGAAGTTTGGAATGCATGCAGTTTGCATACAATTTGGAAAGGCCTGTGATTTAACTAAAAAATGAAAAATCATGTCTAATAGGAGAAGTGCTGTAAGAATACTGAGATTTTCACAGCATTTTTCAGATATATCCGAATGCATTTTACAAACAATGATTTGCTGAACTATATCTGCTTCTTCCGTAAGTAGTATATGTCGTCAGACATCAGTATCCTGGTTCATTACCTCCCTAAATCCTAAAAGAGTCTCATTCATAACATGTTTTCTGAACACAAGAACAGATTTGTTTATCAAAAACTGTCCTTCAAACTCTCACTCAATCAATTTTTAGAACAGGGGAAATGCACTATAACCAACCCATAACATACTATAGGATGAATTCTGAGATTGCTTCTGGTGCCCTCCAGAAAGCCTTCGTGTGTACATGATTTGAAATCGAAAGTAAAAGCTGAGCAGACTTCAGTAGCTGAAATCATGTTAAGAATCTGGTCCCTTCACTTTAATATCTGTAGTCAATTTGTGTGGGCATCAAAGATGTAAACTTGTACTCAAATTCTTCCTACTTCAGGATCCCAGTGGACTGGATTATGAACCAGCTGTGCCTGACAAGCAAAAACTCGTAGCAAGAAGGGTGGCCTCAGCATTAAGCCACAGCTCTGGAAAGCATACATAAGACCATGTGCAGAGAGGTGCTTCTGAAAGAGTCATGTTCAGCTGTAGCAATTCATCACAGCCTCTCTCTTGCGTGTGTGTGTGGATCTTATTTGCAGAGAGCAAAAAGCCTTTGTGGTCTGACAATATTAACTATTCAGTGCTGGGAGGGAAAGGGCAGGTTTCAGTTGCCTAGCTATAGGTGGTACATGAGGCATCTCCTAGGGGTACCCAAGACTGCTACACGGGGCGAGCAGGTTAAACACAGGCTCAGGGCTGGGACCTCCCAATGCCTAAATGACTCTTGGTGCTCTTGTTCGGGCCCCTAAGCATATAGAATTCTGACCCAGAACCTCATCATAAGTAACTCCTGGCAAAAATATTTTCTCTAGTTGAAAATTCAAATTCAGACATATTTTACACTTGCCTATTTTTTTTTAACCTGAAGACAGGCTGGATGGGGAGGGAGAACTAACTTTCAGTGCCATGTGGAGAGACAGTCTGCAGTATCATCCAGGTGCAGACATCAGAAAATCCAGCTATGAGAAACAAAGCTTTACCAAACCAAACTTCATCAGCTTGTTAGCTTAACTTTTCACTCCAAGACTGAAACTAAAAGAGAAAAGTTTTGGTTTGCAGTTGCTGTCACTACTCAATGGGCCAGCATTCTCAAGGTAACTAATTAATTTTTTCAATTTTCAGGCCTCCAATTGAACACCTGGATTCCGTCTAGGGGGTTTTCTTGGCATGGACACATGAGCTTTTTCTCCTTGTCCATGATACAGAGTACAGAGGGTTGCTTTGTGCTCTATGACTTTGGGACCAGAGCTACAGCACTCAGGTTCAAAAGGGCTATTTCAGCTGCCAACTATCTAAGACTGCCAGATGCTGGATTAACAAAGAAGTAAACATCATACATAACTTGCATGTACAGATATATGCACTTCAGATACAGCCTCTATTTCTTTCCACTGGGAGCTGCTGTAGGGAGCCAGCAGTGCTGGGTAGCTAGGGTTGTCTGCATGTATGGTCGTCTCTTCTCGACTGAAGGCACAGCTCTGGCCATTGCAATCTCTGCATTAGGATGAGCACCGGTAGCTTCAGCAATTTTGGTAAAGTCACTCCATCTATCTATGCCTTAGTTGCCCACAATCCATATAACTCACACCAAATCTACTTCAAGCTGCAAATGTGAGACACAATTAAAGACAAAAAGTACTATAGATCTTCAGACAGACGTCACTGAGGGAGTCCAACAGGACTGTTATTATTACCACAGAGTCAACATCTCATATTCAGTGATGAAAGCCTCTCGGAGGAGTAATGCAAACCTATTGCTGGAATTAACACTCCCGCTCAAATTTGATAGTGTCCTTTATACAGGATTTTCATTTGTATTCACAGAAAAACATAAATAAGTGCTCAGGCTGGCCAATCTATTTCCTCTGTAACTGGCAGCATTCACAGTCACTTTATTGTATGAAATAATGTCTTGTTTTTTCATCCCTTTATCTTGCTTGTGCCTGACCTTCCATTAAAAGTTGCTTGGAAACTGCTTAGAGAATAGTCAGTGGTGCTTCTTATTGATATCTTCCTTTTGTGATTTCTTTGCTATTCTATCTTTTTTTATTCCTTTCCAGGAGCTTTTTAAGCTAGAAGAAGATGAAAAGAAAACAGAGAATCAAAGCCCAATATTCTTCTTTTTAAAAGGAACAGGGAAACCATCCTCCCCCTATACATTGACATGTAAAAGAAGAAAGAAATGCTCTTCTAATAAATGCTCCAGCAGGTCTTTAACGTGTGTGTTATTATCAAAAGTGCTTTACACATTCTCTTTACCACCTTGGTAATTAAAACCAGGATACATAAGGTAAGTTGTGTCTCTAAATACACCTTCATATTGCCATTGTATAGAAAGGGTGGAAAATGGGCACCACCATGACACCCATTTTACCAGGAAGACTTTGTAAAGGTGGTTTGAGCTGTCTCCTAAAAGAAGACTGGAGAAGAATTGGCTCAGAGGATTAGCCACTGGACAGCAATGATCATGGTGGATAACGGGAATTTAAGCAGCAGGCTGAAGGAAGGGGTTATTCCCTTCTCTTCTGCTGTCTCAGAGAAACATGTTTAATGTGACAAATCAAATTCAGCCACACTTGTGCATAGGTGGTCTCTGGTGGGAAGGCTGTCCACACGTATGTTCAGAGTGACAAACCTGGAGAGTCATTTGAGAGGAAGTGATTTTATTCCCTAGCAATGGATCTCACTGTGCTTTACATGAGCTTTCAGCCTTCGGCTTTTGGACATATGCTTGCCCAACACCTCTATACTGGGACGCTAAAATATCTCCATACAGACATGCAGGTCTAAATAGCTTTTTTCCCCACAAACATTTTGTCTTTATTCACACTGAACTACATTATTGCTCTAATGCAAGTTATTGTTAGGACTTGTGACTGTCATGAGTAGTACAATGGTACTGGAAAGAAGACATAGTAAAGGCTGTGCCTGGCTTTATTAAAATTCATGGCAAAACTCCACTTTTTTGCTTAACAAGATTTCTGTCCCTGTTCCCAAACTTCCCTGTATAAATAATATAGGTTGATTACAAAGGAAAAGCCTAATGAAAATATAAGCTTTCTAAATAAAGAGGAAGCACATATTCTTGAAGCTCTGTTACAGTTTTCTCTGGAAAAAATAATGGTAATATAACTGTGGTGAGTACAATTTCAAGGTGTACTCTTCAAAACTATGGCATCTTGAAATGTTATCATGTCCATACTTCCTCATTTTTGGTTTTAATTCATAAATTAATTCATTTGCAATGAGAAAGTGCAAAGTATGGCATATTTGTAGACAAGACTAATTTTTTCACATAATTATACTTTTTGGAACCACAGATGTTGTTTTCTTGAAGGTTCGTGACCAGTATACACTTCTAAATATGATTTAGCATGTAGAAATATGACAAAAAATTTGACCAGGAAGCAGTCTGCAAATACTGCTTTGGTCTATGTAGAACTGAAGTCCTTAGATAATTTTTTCTGCTTCTTTTTCCCGAATTTAACTCATGGTTCTTTGCTGATCACAGTCTGATCAGCTTGCAAGAAAAAGGTCACATCAATTCACAGATGTCAACATGCAGCTTTTATCTGTTTCGATCCAGAAATTCCAGGAAATTATCACATGGCGTTCTCTGCATGCCCTTCCAGAGCACTATCTTCCAGGCTAATCTTTAAGATAGTGGTTGGGGTGAGATCTACACATATTAAAGTGTTTATTTCCCAGGAGAGAAATACCCCAGCCCCTTGACCCTGAAAAATTTGTATTTTATTTTTTAAGTTGCTCTGCTTTTGCTCTCTTCTGTTTTCCTCAGGTTTCCCTATAGCTGGCTGGGTTTCCTCATAATTATTTTTAAAAACGGGCACATTGCTGGCAACATTTCTTCTGCTCTAAAACATGGTCCAACTCTGACTTGAGACTGAAGAAGGATTTCTACTTACAAAAGATTTCAATGATACTGTTCTGAAAAAACAGGCAGTAGTGCTTTATTGGTTTTATGTATTTGAAGAATATCCTTCCACTTTTATAATACCTTCATGTATTATATTTTGTATATAATTCCTTTGAAGATGGAATATATGAATCCTAGATCTACTCCTCTACACAACTGGCAGTGTATTTTTTAATTGGCTTTTATTTTGGGGGGAAAACAGAGCAAAGGTCTGTTGCAAGTTAAGGGTGCTGACTGTTTAGAGACCTGCAGACTTTCAGATTTTTCTTCATTTGTAAATGAATTTTATTTTTACTGCCTTATATACTCATTTTAAGTACTTTCTAAGTACATCCCACCTGGTTCAGCACAGTGGCTACGCTCAGGCCACCATGGAAACACAGAGATGTCCTGACAGAGACACTGGCAGGATAAACAACTGACATGGAGGAATAGGACCTGTGTTGATAGAAGCCATTGGCTATCTCCCTTCTAGGGTAAAGTCTAACAAGAAAACACCAAAAAAAAGTACACAGCTGGGCAGGTCTTGCTCCACAGGGCATGTGGCTTGTGCACTGCCATGTAGCCACTTCCTCCCAGTCCCCCTTTTCCAGATTGTAGCTACATCCCTTCCCTTCCCTTCTTCTTTTCACCCAGGTGCCTTTGCCAAGCACAGCTTCAGCTCTAGGATATCCATCAGGGCAGCCACTGGCTGCACTGCTGTGAACCACGTGGCAGGTTGTGCGCGGCAGCTGAGTGGTTTGTTTCCCCCTAGCCCTGAGTATTTCCCCCTGCCCTACAGTGTTTCCCCTGCTCCTTCCACATCCCTTTATATTTCCCTGGAACCATCCCGCTGTCCTCATCATAAGCACATCTTCAGAGCCTTTCCATGGACGTGGCCCTGGGTGTGTGCACAGTGGTGGCCACAGCTGAGCCTCACTGTCATTTAGGTGTTTTCTCGACTTGCTCATACACTAGCACACGTGCCCCAAGGAGGACAGAGGGAGCTTTCGGCTGTATTCTATAATGCACTGAATCTCTGGCTTGCAGATGCATTTACCTGGGGGATCTAGAGATATGTTTCATGCCAGGTCCAGTTCAGATACAGACTGGTTCCTGCTGGCTAAGTCCACAAAAGCCTCATCAACTCAGGAGAACAAGCTCTGTCCTCCAGGCCTTTTTTTCTTGGCTTGTCCAAGGTTCTTTGAACTCCAAATTTAGGTATCCCTCCTAATTAATGATCATTTCACACTGTCTTCAAAAGCCATTGGATTTTGATTAGCCAGCAAATAAAGATGGCTTCATTTTCTCCTCTAGGCACATATTTCCTCTGTCTCCTTAGCAGTTAATTGAGTAGGCGAATAATAGCTCGTGCACTTTAACAGTCTGCATAGGAAAGGCAATACCAGCTTGGTCACCAAGAGAATTTCACTGACATTAATCACTTAGCAAATCTGATCCCCCAAAAGAAGAGAGAAGTGCGCCCTGTTATATGGAGCCCTGACAGCTCCTGTGCAGCTGGTGCCTTGAAAGCACAGCATGCAGCCTTTCTTTGCCTTGGATACTTCAGCTTGCTCCTCCACCCAGACCTCATTGTGGAAGCTGTTATAAGAGGGAAACAGACAACATATTCTTGTTTCTCCTCAGCCGAATGTGGAAATATTCACCTTTGGAGAAGTCTAGGTCAGCTCCACTGAAGTTGATGAGATGACTTTAGCATAACATAAAGACAGAAATCTGTGAATCAATGAAATGTCCTTTCGTTTATTTGTTATTACCCCTGAGATGTTTTGCATTTCCACAGCACTCCAGGTCAAAACAAAGGTAATAGTCATCCAAATATTTTGCTATTCTCAGCACAGTGGTTAGGCAACAGACATGTGGAAACAGTGAATGAATATGCCAACCTTCCCACAGCACAAACCAGGTAAAACACACCACATGATATCAAATAGGCATTAAATTTGTCCTGTAATGAAGATAACAAGAACAAGGAGTGCTGGACATCCTCCAGATCATCTTGATACATGTCATTTGCTTATATTAAAATATTGCTAAGGTAGAAAACTTACTGTCATGCTTTCCAATGAGGTGCTAAGTTCAGAGGAACAAGCTGAAGGAAGGAAAGCTTTCAGCAAGTGCTTAGTTCTCTCGGCCTTGTAGTGTATTATGGCATCGTATGTATTAAGCGTAAACAGATCCACCTACATATAACCAAATTGACATCAAGAGGTGCTGAACTTGCTTCCACAGCACTTAAAGCTGCCCTTTAGCTTTTACAGGGATGAAAGGAGGTTTTTATCACTAGCTTCAGGCAAGACCTGAATACCAAACTCTTTGAACATAGCAAAGCCTGTGCAGTGATTCAACTAGCAAAACCATTTTTAAATTCATTCTGGAATCCTTTTTATTGTTAAGCTCTCTTTTTTGGATTGTAATAGAAAATACCTAGAGTTTTCGCGGGAGGTCAACGATTGGAAGAGGCTTTGTTGCCAGTGACAGTTGAGCGTCTCTTCAAATATATTAAAATACCAGAAACAAAATGCTGTGACACAACTCTTTGGGAAGCTTAATGATCTTGTATTATTTCCATGAACAGGTCCTACATTACTACCAGCTTGCTTTCTGGCTCAAGACTATGAGTGAATGCCTGACGTCATTGCTTTTCTGTTGCCAGTGGGAGGACTGTTGAAAGGCTCCAGAAGAAGCCATGAATCTACCTCTTCTCACCACAAAATGATGTGCTGCATCTGATAAGACTGACTCTAAGGAGGAATTACAGAGAAAGTTAACAAAACCAATTATTTAAGTTAAAGTATTTGAATGCAAAAACATTTATAAAATAAAGTTTACATTTGTGTATCCTGATGGACCAAAGTGCTAGGGTCTATGTTGTGACTACTGGGGGAGTGAGAATAGCGCTAGAAGAGATCTTGAAAGGTGATGTAGCCCCTGGGTAGAGCACAAAGTCACTGACATTCACTTTCATACCGATGACAGAATTGACATTTTTTGTGTAAAACAGACACTTAGCTTTTCTGACATGCAAATATATAAATTGCCACACTATATTTACAGACATTTTGAGTCCATTCCCTCACTTTTTGCCTTAGGCAGACATGCTCGCTTTTCCCACAGAACAATGCATCAGTACAGAATCATGAATAAAGCAATGGTGAGGCAGCATTTTGTAACAGGTGTAAAAGCCCCACAAACAAGATTAAGAAGGTCAAGCTACAGAAATTTTATTCTGTCTCATGACAGTCACTGAACCTCTTCCTCTCCTCACAAGATGTGTTCATCGTCCATAGCCACCAGAAGGCATGGTTAATTGACAGCACATCATGGGCATCTCTCCTTCTCACAGACTCCCCATCTGTACGTATGTGGTAACAGAAACCTCTTCTGAGCAGGGATTCCTACAACATAAACTATTTCTCTGTTCTAGAGCAGTGTAAAACAAGTTAGTAACTGTGGCCTTCCAAGGTGTGGGTGTTTAAAGTATAAAATTGATATGGTGTCACTGGTGTGCTTTCTACTCCACTTTTCCTCATAAAAAGCTGACTGTATAATGAAATTGAAAGGGGACTTTTTAGCCACCTTTTGCAAATTTGAGTTCAGAACCTTTCCCAAGATGGACAGTCAAGAAAATATGTAAGACCCTAATTAAACAAAATGTTTACCTCCTAGTACTACTGTCTGACTTGAATTCTTAAATGCTTTGTGGGCTAAATATGGAAATGCTGAAAACTATTCATGGGCTGAAGTGTGGCCACAGTGCTGCTGGCCACACTTGTCTTGATGCAGCCCAGGATGTGATTGGATTTCTGGGCTGCGAGCACACATTGCTGGCTCATATTCAGTTTTTCATCCACCAACACCCCCAAGTCCTTCTCTGCAGGGCTGCTCTCGATCCACTCATCGCCCAGCCCGTATTTGTGCTTGAGATCACCCTGACCCAGGTGCAGGACCTTGCACTTGGAGTTTTGCATGGGCCCACCTCTCCAGCCTGTCAAGGTCCCTCTGGATGGCCTCCCTTCCCTCCAGCGTGTTGCCTGCACCACTCAGCTTGGTGTCATTGGCAAACTTGCTGAGGGTGCACTCAATCCCACTGTCCATATCACCCACAAAGATGTTAAACAGCACCAGCCCCAATACCCAACCCTTGAGGATGGAAAGCTTTCAGACACCACTCGTCACTGGTCTCCACCTGGACATCAAGCTGTTGACCGTAATTCTTTGAGTGCAACCATGTAGCTAATTCCTTATCCACCAAGTAGTCCATCCATCAAATCCATGTTTCTCCAATTTAGAGACAAGGATGTCGTGCAGGGCAGTGTCAAATGCTTTGCACAAATCCAGGTAGATGGCATCTGTTTCTCTTCACTTATCCACCCAATGCTGTAACCCTATCATAGAAGGCCACCAAATGTGTCAGGCATGATTTGTCCTTAGTGAAGCTATGTTGGCTATCACCAATCACCTTATTTTCTGTGTGTCCTAGTACAGTTTCCAGGAGGATCTGCTCCATGATCTTGCTGGGCACAGAGGTGAGACTTACTGGCCTGTAATCGACCCAGTCTTCCTTTTTTCCCTTTTTAAAAATGGGGGTTATGTTTCCCCTTTTCCAGTCAGTGGGAACTTCACTGGACTGCCATGACTTCTCAGATATGAGAAGCACCACCTCTGTTGGTGCGAACAAGGTCCTGCACAGCACCTCTCCTCATTGGCTCCTCTGTCACTTGGAGAAGGAAATTATCAACACATTCCAAGAACCTCCTGAATTGCTTATGCCCTGCTGTGTTGTCCCTCCAACAGATATTGGGACACTTGAAGTCCCCCATGTGGACCAGGGCTTGTGAACATGAGGCTGTTCCTATATGTCTATGGAGGGCCTCATCTGCTTGGTCTTCCTGCTCGGCTGTCCTGTAGCAAACCACCACTATAATGTCTTCTGTCTCTGCCCTGCCTTTAGTCCTGACCCATAAGCTCTCGGTCAGCTCCTCATCCATCTCCAGGCAGAGCTCCACATTCTCCAGGTGGTCATTGACATAGAGGGCAACACCCCCTCCTCATCTCCCCTGCCTGTCCTTCCTAAAGAGCCTCTATACTTCCATTCCAATGCTTCAGTCATAGAAGCCATCCTGTCATGTCTCCATGATGCCAATAAGATCAGAGTATACTCACTGTGATTCCCACAGCTGCTAATTTTCTGGAGTATAGTTAATTCAGCAGCACAAATTGCACAGTACCGAATGGTCCTGTGTTTTCACATGGCATTGCTTTTATTTGCATCCTCATAACACTGAAGTGTCAAGAAGCTAAGACTGAGACACGAGCCTCATACCCAGTCACTAACAGTTGAAGTTGATGAGAAGAGGGAGTGCGGGGAAGGGAAGTGGAGGCTCCAAAATATTAAATGACTTCTTGAAGGACAAGCAGGTCTCAGGAGGCACAGGTGCATCACAGAGCAAGAATAAAATTAGCAGTCACCTGACATCTTGTCATGCTCTAAATCCATGAAGCAATACTGCCTTTCTGAGACAAGTGTAATCCTAGAGCATCAGGATTTTGACAGTTTTGAATAACTTAAAGGTCTCATTTTCCTCTGATTTCAGATCATGCTGGCTCAGGCCAAAAGTTCTGTTTAAAGCAAAAAGCACAATTATTAGCTCTTTGAGCCATGTGTTTTGTCTGAATTGTTCAATCTCACCTGCAGAAACGCCATAATCTCTGCTTTCTTGAACAACTAGCATTTTTTTCCCTGAAAAAATTACTTCAGTGGATCGTTCCCTATTTCCATATTACTGCTGATCTGATGAAGATAGCTGTAGGTGCTATTAGATCGATGTGACAAAGACCATCTTATTTTCCCCAAGACAAGCTCAGCCTGACCTTTAGCTGACATACCCAACACGTTAGTCCACCAAAGGCCAGGGAAGTTCTTGTTGCTCTGCTGTCACTGGGGTGACCCCATGCTTTGATTTAAAATATTTGCTACTTTTCACTCATGGATGGCAAATAGATGATCACCTTGGCAATGGCATCATTGCCTCAAGATTTGGAAAGGTGTGAGGTGATATTTTTCCAAAGTTTATTAACAATATTGTTTTCGTGAGTGCTTTCCATTAAAGGAAGAAAAGAAGAAAATAAAACTGTGACACGGCAAGAAGCACTTACCTTCTGTGATGAAGAGTTATCTTTACTTCTTATTATTACTAATGGGCACAGAGCTCTTTCCCGTTTGTTTTTCCCTAGTCTCGTTGTGTCTTAGCCCATCCTGAGCTCTCCTGCAGCCCCACCATTTCCCCTCCCCACTGTGGGACCATGTTCCAGTGCCCAGAGAACTGCTCTGTGTCTGTCCCTGCGGCTGCCCTGGGACCCGGGAGCAACTGTTGGGCCAGTGGATGCCTCTCAAACTTCTGAATGCCTCCTCTTGGGCCACAGCCACCCTGGCCAGGGGCCAGGAGCTACTGTCACCACCAGGCCCAGAGGAGAGGAGGCACGCTCCTTGCTCAGAATGCTGCCCAGTGCTGCACAAGGTGGGATGAGTAGGAGGGGGACTCTGAAGGAGCAGGAGCTGGGCCACCACTCTGCTGGCAGTGGAGCAACCTTCCCCAGAGATGCTTCTCCTGCTTCATTGCTATTTTCAGTCCCTTTGCTGACATGGGTCACTTCAAGGACCCTGAACTACAATGGCTTCCCTTTTTTTTGGTTTGTTTTACTGCAAATAATAGTGATAGCAAATTGTTCTTTTCTTGAAAGACGTAGCTAGACATGGGCTTTTGCATCACTGAAGGCTAGATAAGATAAATGGCCTGGAGTTCAACATAAAATTCTAAGACCTGGCCTTTCAAATCTATATACAGCCAACTTCTGTGCATATATAATCCTCTAATTGTCATACCCTAGTAAGGATCTCCTTCCTTGCTATCCCTAGAGTGTTAGCTCATGGAATTCCCTCACATCCAAAGAAAATTCATACCAGAGAGGTGACTAACACCACCCATCCTTTCCCTGAAACTGCAAGAAAGAGGTTTTAGGAAAAGGGAGCTGGAACTGGACAGAACAAATTAGACATTTGGCCTTTAGGGTGAGCTTCAAATTTTCATACTTTTTTCTTTTTTTTCCCTACCACAACAAGAGTGTGCATCCTTTGTTATCATCAGGCTTAAACTTCAAATCCTCATTGCAGGAACAAATTAATTTTCCCTTGTTTTCAACAGAAAATCACTTGGATGTGTTTTCTTCCAGACAGATGTTGATGCTACCTCCTAAAGAGAGCCTTTTCAGAGTTTGTGTGTGTGTGGTTGTGTCATGTGTCATGGAAACCGAGCATTATGAAACTACAGTTTTGGCTGGATTGTCCCACCTACCTATAAAATGTCACCAGATGGAGTGATGGGGAGCTAGATGTTTTTAAGGCAGAAGACCTCAAATCGTGTATGCTTGTGCTCTTATTGCTGTTGTTGCTTCTGCCAGCTGGAAAAAGGGACTTTGAGTCCTCAATGCTGGCATTGCTGACAGGGCTGGGAGAGGAGAGGAAAAGAACTTGAAGAATAGCTGAAAGGAGCTCAGGGAACATGCATACCAAGAGACTTGCCAAGGTACGTAATGCAGCACTACCAGTAGCACTCCAACTCCAACAGACACTTACACATTTATTTTGAGATGCAGTATGGGAAGTACTGAATGGCACTGGGACCTTATCATTCAAGTGTTTGGTCTGTATTGCAGAAACACTGGGTGATGACTGCTCCAAGGCACTACCTCTTGTCATTCTGATTAATAGCTCCTTCACGATGGTATGTTTTTATGCTGAGACACTTTTTCATTACTGTGGTGGCAGTGAGCTCAGGTACCGCAGAAAACAAAATTGAATTGGGAAACCCCTACAAGGTTTACCCTGAGTTGGCTGGAGGTCACAGATGTTTTTTTCTGAGAAGTTACCATCCTTTAGAAGGAAAAATACGATCCATATCAGATCCAGGGTGGAACCCCCATATCATACAGTGTACTTGGGAAGGTAAATCACATGCAGGAATTGGAGCCGCTGATGCTACAAAACTTAGAGCAAATTATCTTTGCAGTATCACTCATCAACCTCCAATCAACCAACAGAAAAATGAGATGTAACTCCCCTATTTCACAAACCAAATAAATTTGTTCTACAGCCTACTCGTCGGTCCCAGCCCAGTATTTCCCTTGGAAATCAATATTCATAATATTCAGAAATACAGCTGCAAGGAAGTACAATTTATTTTCACATGAATCTAAAACCAAAAGAAAGCAAGGTGGTGCATACTTACAGGTAGCTCTGATCGGCACCTCTCTGCAGCCTTCTCTTACTGATGAATGGGCAAGAGCATCAACTGTACATCCTATGCAGCTGACAAAAGGAACATAAAAAATGCCCACTAGTTAGAAGAAAAAAAAGAAAACAGTCTCTGTTAAAATACACCTCGTGACTCTCTTAAAAAAATTCAGGGTTCCACTTTGCTGCAGTTTAGGTTCCCATGTCAAAAGGGTAACAGATTTTGTTTGTGCCTTTGGAGGCAGCATACAGGTGGGTTGAAAAGGATGCCTGATCAGCCTCTGCTCCGTTCAGTTCTTGCATTGCTTTTCCATGCTGAGAGCTCATGTGCCAGGAGCTTCCAGTATACCACTCCATCAGGGATGGAATCAGCAACCGTGTCCAGCGTCTGCAGTTGAGGAGCTGAGAGAGGACTGTGGCACTGTGATACAGCAGGTGCTGCTCACCAGACCTTGGGCACTACCAGGCATGGATCCTGCAGCAGAGGGGGACAACACACATCTAGGGAAGGAGCAGACAGATTAGGGCAGTGGGGTGTTGCAGCTTGTCTGACCTGCCTAAGAATTTCCCTGTGGACGGATGTAACCTGCCTGGTGGGGGCGGTGAGGGCATGGTTGACTGAGCAGCTAGGTTTGGGGGTAAGAGTTTTGTCTAAGTGTCTTGCAGAATTCAAGCTTTAGGATTATGTTAGGCTATGGAGCACGTGTATGCTGTCTGAGTGTCTGCAGCCTACGCTGGAAGCAGGAAAACACATCACTGAATTAGTACTGTGGTCAATTATATGCCAGAGCTGTAACTAAGGAGATGGGAGGTGGCAAAGGAAAGTGACAACTGTGCACAGGATTGCCCATTCAGTGCAGGGAGCCCTGCTTCCTGCTCCCCGTGGCATCCCTGATTGTTCTATGTGTCCCAGGCACATGAAGACAGAGGTGTTGCACAAAACCCACAGCACCCCCTTCTTAACTGCTTGGTTTCTCCACCCTTCCCCGTGGGGGAAGACTGCTATCTGGGGACCAGCCCTGCCTCTCACCAGCCAAAGCCACATGCTCGCTGGCACCGGCACACACGGAGTTTCCACCACGCCAGCCTGGGCGCTGCCCAGGGTCTGCGCCATAGCCGGCCCCCTGCTGCTGTGGCTCGCTGCCTGCTGCTCAGCTGTCCCACGCAGCAGCCCCAGGTCTTGGGTTACAGGGCAGTTTCTAACTTTGTGCCTGTCCCAAGGCATCAGGGCAGAGGCACATGATTTGTAATTTATGAGGACACCCATAGAGCTGTCACTTTCAAGGCAGGTGTTGAGAAACTGGCAAGCGGCCTGAGCAAAGAAAAAGACTGACCTCACCCTGAAATAATGGCGGCCAACATGGTCACAGGACAGAGAGCATTGACATAAGAGAGCTTTAAAAATAACTAGGTCATCCCACTAGACTAGCTCACTGTCTTATACAAAGAAGCCATGAGGTATTGATTTATAGTAAAAGTAGGCATGTAAACAGCTATTCAAGGGTTTGACAAACCTGTAGTGTTTTGAGTCATCATTTTATTTAGCTTTTTTAATTCTCCTACTCAAATCAGAATTTAAGTCACACGACTAGGCATAGAATCAGAATAAGAGTCAAGCTTTCAATGTCCGTGCATGGTGGTGGCACCAGACACTGGACAGCCATGGTTGTAGAGTGGTCACTACTCTGCGTTGTGGCTGCAGCCACCTTACTTTGAATCCAAGTCATGGCAAAAACTCAAAATGGTTGTTGGATTAGATTGTTGTAGGTCTTTTCCAGCTGCACTATTCCAGTCTGAAAATGAAGCAAAGGCAACAAACATATAAATATTTTGTTGCAGAGGAAAGTTGCTGAATATGTGTTAATAGAACCTGGCCTTAGGAAAAAAGGAGAGGAAATCCAGAGAGGAAATTACTATTTCTCTACCTAATCCAAACTTTGGAAAAAGTCTTAAAACAGCCTGTTCTCCATTCAGATCTGAGATGGGGCTGAGTGCTTTCAAACAGATGCTGTTTTGCAAAACACGCTTCACACCTCCTAAGAACAGGACACTTTGCTGCAACTCTAAGAAGAGGGAAACAGAATTTGGCTTAGCCAGAACCTCAAATAGTTTCCAGTGTTATGAGAGTTATAAGAGAGGCCAATAGTGACTTAGATTTTGACATCTACATCCATAACACACCTATTCCTGGATTTATGGCACCTATTTAATTTCACACACAGTTCAAGAGGACTTACTGCTGCTCCTGCCCTCTCTAGCTCCATCTGTCATTGGAGAGAGACAAACGGTGATTTCCCTATAGAAATCTCTTTACAAATAACTCTTTTGCACCATCTGAATGGTGCAAAGGGAAAGGACAGGAACAGGGACTAGATACTGGCTATTACAACTCTGTGAGAATATAGATACTGCATGCCCAGGAACACGAGAAAGAAATTCAGCAGTGGTTAGCACTATTGCTTTTGTCAACAGTGTAAGTTCACAGCAAATTCTTCTTGGTTTTTTTGCTTCCTAAAGGAAAACTGCCCCTCAGCAAGAGCATGCAGTGCCCTTACATCTAGTCGGTCTGGTTTTCCCAGCCAGGAAAACAGAAACAAATAACACCAACATGGAAAACACTTGCTTTTGCTTTGACCAAGTGTGCCTTTGAGTCAGCTGTTAATGTTTTGTCACATGGCGACCGTTCCTCATCTGAGTAACTAGCGAACTACCATAAAAAGTCCAGTATCGTGGGCATTAAGTTGTTTGTCAAGCTTGTAAAGCAGTGGCCTAAATCAAGACATCGAGTTACCAGAGGTCAATAGATTCCTATTTCACACTTGATTATTTCCGTGCTCCCTCTAAAAAGCATTTGCTAATTTTCAGTTTCTCAGCTAACCCTTGATGATATCAAAAACCTCTTGTTCCAGTAAGACACCAATTCTGCTCCTTCTCTTGTTCAGTTTTAGCATTCTCAGTTCATCACCTGGGAAAGAGCAACACTGTGTCCCATGTCCCATGTTCAATTTACATGTAATTTTTCCATCACAACTTGCATCATGATGATAACTCCTACCTTTGCAGTTGTGGAAGACTGCAGTAGCTCAGTCCTGAAGACATCAAAGTGAATAGCAAAAACAGGTAAAACCAACCGGAAGAATAAAAACCAGTATGCATTTTAACATTTTAACATGCTTTTTTTATTAAAAAAAAAAAAAAAAGGAAAAGAAAAACCTGTTTCTGGGACCCATTTTGTAAGGCTCGAAACAGGCTGTAAGCAGTTTTCAGCATTTCATGGCAAATTGTAATTGACAGGCCAATTAAAGAAGAAATAACCTCAACAAAGCAGATTCTGTGAGCCCAAACATCATATCAAAGTGACAGGCCACCTAATTAGCTTCAAATGGAATTAGGAGCTTGCTCCCTGTTTCTTTTCCAGTAATATGGCCATCCTAATTATCCATATCCTATTTCATTCATTTTGACTGTAAACACCTTTCCAATACAATAGATCCCTCCTTAATCAGTGTACTACAGATTAGATTTGAGAAATCCATGGTGTCCATGCAGTTGTTTTAAGCTGGTGCAACCATCTATGGTGTTTTCTCTGTGACAACATAACTGAGAATTACATTGACCAGCTGAATGACTGTAATTTCTAAGTAGGTAACTAGGAAAAAATTGACCCTGGAAAAATGGCATTCCCAGGCTTGACAAAGAGCTATTATAGGCTGCCACAGAGCAACAGTAGAGTCTATAAGGTGGTGACCATGTAAATTCTGAGATACCCGTAATTTACCAATTTAGCTCAATCAGTAGATACTTTGTATAGTATCTGTCCCAGAAAGACTTTTGGGGTTGGCTTTTTTTTTTTTTTTAAAAAACGATCTTTGCCCGTTGTTTTACTTGCTTCCTCTGTGTATTTTACATCCAGAAAGAGGAAACCAAGTTGAGCTTTGATAGCTCAGCTGAAAAAACTCCTGGTGTTTTTTACCCTGCAGCAAGAAACAGCATTAAACAAGACATACAGAGAATTTTAAAGATGTCTCAACTGTCCTCCAAGTTCCTGACACATTTGGTGGTGATGACAGTCTAGGTACAGGAAGATTAAATCTTGTACAAAATACCTACCATTCCAAGGCTCCGTGACAATCTTTTACCAAGGATAAATTACTTCCAACAATAATATCCATCTGCCTGTTAATTATATCACCTGGTCTGGTATTAGCTGTCTAAATATTGGATAAAGGCAATATGAATAATTATTAAATTGTAATATTTGTCTTACAGCTGGATGTCTAGTATTCCCCTATATGTGCACCTAATAGGCCCTATATCCTTAAGTAAAGTGGAAAGACAAGTGCCCTTGACTTTCTCTAAACTTGTGCTGCTAAATTACTTAGCAAAAAGTGAATCTAACTAGTTAGAATTTTGTATATAGGGATAATTTGACAAGAACATATTAGTGAAAACGTGCAAGGGAGGAGTCAGTTAACTAGTTCTCACAATACTGATCCACAGACAGGAAAACCACCCACAGATATCTCCTGCGACAGTGGGCACACAGAGTGTCTCCAGGCACAGCTCTGTAATTTGCCTGCTGAGTCATTATGTAGAACAGGACTGAACTCGGTGCTTCCAGTACTCAGTGAGCCTTTCTTTATCTCATGTCCAGGGAGAGGGGTGGCAGGGGTGTGAAATTTGTTTTGGGCTGCTTTCTTAAGTAGCCAAAAATAAATTCTGGGCAAATTCACTAAAAAAAAAGCATACAAATAGTAGCTCATTTTTGCTAAAGCTTTTCACAGTTGTGAGACAACAGTAAACCATCCAGGCAAGTGAGAGCATCGCATGTTGGAGTTTTGTACCAGAGTAGTTAAACATAAATAATCTCTAAACAATAGCCAGAGTTGCTGGGAAGCTACTTGAAGCTTTACAGTTATCCTCGTTATGTTACAGGTTAAGTAGGTTACATGTTTGAAGGTAACCTACCAGCAGACATCTTGATTAGATATTTCCAGGCTGACATCACCCACACGTTTCTCTTCTTGATAATTAATTCTATGCAGCACACGTATTGTTGCAGTCACATAAAAGCTTTCATTATGATCCTGACACGCTCGTTAAGATTGCACTAAATTTTTCATGAAAGGAGGGATTCCATCTCTTTGTATTTTTAGCAACAATATACATCTGCTACTCAAAGAGCAAGAGCTTTAATTTTGGAAGGGCACAGTATTCTCAAGCAAAGACACTCACAGAAACAAGACCTTGTTTGGTAGTAATTTAAAGACTATGTCAGGCAGAAGAGCATCTGAATGATTTTGCAGTTGTACGACATTTTCTAACTACATGTTGATATAATGTTTATATACTGTGAGTATGTTGATTAAAGCTTGTTGTACAAAAGTGAAAACATACAGTAATCCATGCTTATTTTCTTCCATGTCTAATTGACGGAGCATGTTAGTGGAGAGACAAGAATATTACTACTTCTGATTTAAAGGAAATTTTGTTCTTAATCTTAAACATCTTTCCTTGCTATAAATGCAGTCAATGAAACAGTAACACTGGTTTTGACCCCTGCACAGGTTGCAAGTGTTCTCCTTGGCATCACAGCTCTAAATGCTTCCAGCTTCCCCATCACAGCCTGCAGTGCCCTCAGTTTGCACTTAAGACTTCCCAATGTACCCAGTTCTCTGCTTGCTCTTGTAGTCACTGAAACAGCTTAGCCACTAAAGAACAATCTAATGGAAGCGCTTTTCATTATGAAAATTCCCTTGCTGACCTACCATATTTTTTCCCTACTCTTTCTTTTTTCCCTAATCCTCATAATCAGAGATATTTCCAGCTCAGACATTGTTAGGAGGAGGATATAACATAAACCACAAAGCTGCTGTACATCAAACTAGGTCCAGAAGACTTTCTCATTACCATGCCAGCCATCTTCCAGCCAGCTAGGTGACCAAGAAAATAATAAATCTGATTCATGCAAAGCTGTTGGCCTGGAATGCTTCATTGGGATCCAATTGACTAAATCCTCGTGTCCTCGTGGAACCCTGGAAGACTGCACTTCTCCTTAGTCTTCACTCAGAAATATCTGCAATTCTCCATGGCTGCATCAATGGACTGTTTTTTTCCCCCACTTCTCCTTTCCCTCCACCACTCTGAAGTCAAAAGATTTTCTTTTCGCCAGCCAAGAGAATTCCTTTGCCCTGTCTGCTTTCTGAGGCTACTTTGTCCTTTTCAGCATATTCAGGGTCCTCTGTGCCTGGAGCCACAGAGTACTCAGTAACCTGAATTAGGCTGGCACAGTTGCAGCCAATGTTCATACTGACCTTGATGCAAAGTTACTCTGGTACTGGCAAAGTAATAAAGCGTATTTTCAATCGTTAAAGGTAGTTGATTACACTGGACTCAAAATTTAAATTCTCACTAGGAAGAATATACGAAAGTGTTTCTAGTTAACTTCCCCAATACATGTGTCCAGATGTTCATAGTTCAGATGTTCATATATGTTCAGATGTTCAAAGTGTCCAGATGGTAGTGTTCAGCATCCAATCATAAACAGTTCAGAATTAGACTTAGAAACCTGTAATATATGCTCATCTGCAGATATTTTCCTTCATTAAAATATCCTCCCTTTCATTAGCTACAATAATCTGTGCTGTCTTTCCACACAAAGCTCTGCCGAAGATGCTGTTACTCTGTTAACACCTGCTATATCCCTAAGGATTGTGTGAGGGTAAACTGTTACCAATTCTAACACAACAAACTTCTATTATCAAAGCTCATTTCATTAAAGAACCATAAAAAACCCGTTTTGCTTTCTGTGGGAATCAAATCACAGTCAGAAACCCATTCACTGCATTACACAGAAAAATGAAGCAACATGCTACCTCAGAAAGCCAACAGCCTAAAGTACTGCTAGAAACACTCCATTTGGAAAGAAGATTTCTTGGATTTCAAGAAATACCTTTAGAAAGAAATCACTGTGGTACTGCTCTTATTCATAAATATCTGAACTGATTGAAAGAAAAGAATCCAACATCTCTGGGAAGTAAGGCCTGGGAGGCCAAAGTGGAATGGATATCTCTCAGTGGAGATCTTGTAGGCTCACATTTCACAACCTTGTCTGTCCCCATTAGTTCCAGTTGCTAGAGGGTTTGAATGGACTTCCCATTAAATGTTACATTTAGTTCCCTCCCCCACATCTTTTACGCAACCCTGCTTCTCAGAGGACGACTTGGTCTGAAGCAAATATTACTTGCATATGAGATTCTGTTTTGATATAGCCACATAAAAGATTTTTTGTATGCTAAAATGAGAAGAAAAGTAGTAAAGATCTCACAAACTAAGACCATCCATAAGCTAAACACACAAATATGTCAACAGAACTACATTTGGGGAATTAATATGAGAGCCTTTTGGAAATGGGAGCGTGCTATAGATGTGAGATAACACACATTGAAATTACTTATTATTTCTTTAAATTAAAATATAAGTGGCACATTTTTTGGGGGGGGGGGGTAAAATAAATTTTAAACATTCGTGGCACAAGCAAGTTCCCTTCATTACTAGAGGCATTTAACTAAGTGTTTAGGTCCCTACCTCTCCAAGAAAGCCCTTCCTTAAGTGCAGATGAATACAGGGATACCTAAGCATGTCGTTAGGTCCTTTTCTCAATTACAATTCTGCTTTTTAAATCTAAAAAAGCTGCTCTTTAAAGTTCCTTTTGTGCAGAAGCAATTAGCTGTCATCATTTCTTGTGACCTAATGAGTAGAAAAGGTAGGATTTAGTTTGGTTAACACAACAGAATGGGCCAAAGCTGTTGACAACAGCCAGGTTGGCAGAGTCTGGCAAGGAATGAACCGTTTGGGTCTCGGCATTTTACTGCAAGCCTTTCACCTGTAAATCCTGGGTGTGAGTGAGGCCAGCCTCAGCAGCAATCAGGAGTTGCTGCCTCTCATGGCTGCAGCCCAGCAGGAAAAAGAAGTTGGTGGTCTCAAAGCAGGTGCTTGTGCATGGAAAAAATCCCCAGTACTAATCCATACCCTTGGTAGCAGAAAGAACCAGGACCAAAGTAAGCAGGGAAATGTCAGCCAGCACAGGACCCCAATCTCCTCTAAACAGGAGGGGAAGGCGCGAAGAGAAAAGTTTCTGGAGCAAGTTACACAAATGAATCCGTGTGGTAGGAATCAGTGACAATGTCCAGGCTGTGTCTTTTAGACACACAGTGCCCAAAGAAAACCCAAGACACTTTTCTAGACAAAGTGTTGTCTTTGTCAAAGTAAGATTTTGCACAAAGAAGGAAACAGAGCACAGCCCACCATACAGGCAGTCTGGAGATACCAAACAATCCCTAACTAGTTCTGAGATACAGCAGCAAAAAAAATGATCCTGTATTCCTGTGGGACAAAAGGGGAGCTAGCAATTTGATAACATGCCCCTACATCACCCAGAAAATCTTCAGCAAAAATTAAAGCAAAAATTCAGGACTACTAACTCTGGCCCCCACCGAAGTCTTGTCACTGAAACCACAAGCACAGCCAAAGTCTAATTCGCAGTCAATTTTATTTTGATTCACCAGATGGCAAAGATATGGAAGGAAGAAGCAGCAGCAAATTTCCCTTCCCCACCATTAGGAAAAACTGGTCAAAGGAACAAAATATTTATGGCTGATTGTGTGGGTACGGTCAAAACAGGGAAAATATTAACTCTTAGATAACCTTCCAGTTCCTCTCATCTAGCTGAAGCGCGCATTACCGCGTTGTCTCGTGCAAATTCCCAGCCACCACCAAGTCATTATTTGCAGACCTGTCACCTTTCCTCAAAAATGACAGATGCCAGTTCTCTAACACGGGTCTGCTCAGATGCATCTCCCCGCCATCCCAGCCTCTGCCTGGTCAGCCCTGCGGGAGGCTGGCCGGCCAGCATGGTGAGTTAAGCCTAAGATTCTCAGGATTCCCCACAACATAACAGCAATGCTTCAGAGAGTTTCTGCAGCTTGTTATGGGGGATGCCATGCATGGTTACTAGAGGGTATATTTTCATTTAGTCTGAATGCTTGGCACCCTCGGACCGTAAACAGAAGCCTAGGTAGAAATAGATGGAATTATTTACTTACACTCCCAGTGAGGAAAATGATTAGTCAATTAACTTTACTAATATATAGTATCTTGTGAGAAGATAAGATGTCAACAAGTGAAGCTAGCCTCCAGATTGTGTGAAAAAGAGCAAGCCCGCTGGCCTTTAGGCTGATTTATGGTGAACTATGACAAGTATGCAAATTATGAGAGTTCCCTTTTATGTTTACATTTGTGCATTTTTCTTTGGCTATTTCTGATGATAGGCAGATTAGTGCAGCTACTTATAATTTGAACTCATTGACAGGAGAGCATTCAGCCTGGAGAGACATCTTGCAGCCCCAATTTCCTGTACTACAACAGGCTGAGGGCATCGTGTTGGTAAATATCTTCAAGGGGAAAATGGCAGCTAAAATTAGCTACGATAACATTACAGGGATCACTGAAAAAAAGCCCAGATGAAAAAAGTGTATAACATGAGACAAGTTCAATTAGTTATTCAGTTCATTTAAGTAGTCCAGCTGGACAATTATAGACAGCTACCGATTCCATTACATAACCATGAAGCAATGTCCTCATGAACTTCTATTTGTGCATCACTGTATCCATCCAGGATCTCTAAATCTCTTTTCAGTTCATTTGTCAAATCCACCCCTCACTTTGTACAGGATAGCTCCTGGGCTGTAATCCTGCATGTGTCATCTAAACTATGTAACGTAATTTCTTGGTGTCTCAAGCCATGTGGGTGCTTCAAGCTTTCTCCAACTGAACAGCCAGCTCAGGTACCAAACATGGTGTGATCATGGATGGCCTGGGCCAGAGGTTTTCATTCATTTTATGCAAATGTAACTCATCTTCTAACTGTGCACTTCTACCCTCCTGGGTGGCTTTACTCTGCTAACCTACTGTTCTTGTTCTATCGAAGGAAGTGGAGTCTTACAGGTTACGGTCAAGCAACAGGGTTCCCTTGAACACATCTAGCTGAGTGAAACTGATTAAAGAATGAATTTTACAAACACTTTTTGGGTCAAAACTGCCCTAACCTCTCAGTTTGACAAACGTCATATGAGATGTCCTGCCACAGGAATGCCGTGAACTCTCCCTGCCTTTGATTTCCGTGGTCAATTTTGCTGAAGAGTAAATCCAAGTATTATGTTCTCCAGAGAGCACTCTTTAGAGATTTCCTGTGAACATTCATTTTCCATCTTTGTCAAGAGTCACTCAGAATAATTTGGACTCTTTAGGGTACTGAGAATCCTTTCAGAGAACCAGGATGGCTCATTCCAAGCGATGGCCAACATGTAGCCCAGAATATGAGAAGAAACACACCTATACTTGTCCATATAACCATATAAACCTGCCTGCATCTTCCTGGCCATTTCTGTCCATCTGGACATCTCATTTGCACTAGCAGAGGCGGATGTGGTCTAGCTTCAGCAGCAAGCAGCGATTTCTGACAAGTAGTCCTGATTTTGGTGCATTTGCTTCAAGGACTTTTCACTGCATGTGCCAGGACAGTTTGAGGCAACATTCAGGCCACAAAAATACAGCATATTAAAGAACGTCTGACATTGAAATGAGGTTCAGCATCTGTGTAATCAGTTTCTGTGTGTGGCCCCCTCACAGTGGATAGAAATATGTTACAGCAGCTCTTCAGCTTCAGCTGTAGGGACTCGTATTTTAAATTCATCATGTCCTCTAATTCAAACCCAAGCTGTAAATCAAAACGGCCCTGACACAATAAAATAAGTGGTGATAATAAAGCAGATCCACTTTTAGATCTTGTTAGGTTGTACTTAATTGAATGCTTCATGTAATTACCAATTTTCTCATCTCTGGCATTTCTCTCCAATGTGCTGTGATGAAAGATATTCCAGAGCTTTCAATACTATCAGCTACTAATTCACGTTTTTTCATGTTTGTTGGTAGTGTTCTCCTCACCCCAAAAATAATTATAAAAAAAAAATTATGGTTTCACAGAATCACAGAATGGTAGGGGTTGGAAGAGACCTCCAGAGAGTTTGCATATATATTACTTTAATGTAGGTATGTACAAGATAGCCGTTGATTTGAAAAGTCATTGCGTCAGTGGGAAAAATCATATTTTCCATTGCAAGACTTTATGAATTACCTGGAAGGCCTTCTCTCTCCTGAAATCAAATAATGCTGAGTCTCGCAGCACTAACCACAGCTGCTACATTCCCAAAAAGCTGAAAGGTGATTAAAAGGGCAGCCTACCTTAGCACAAGCAAAAAAGAAAACTCCAGCTTAACTTTTTCCAGCAAATATAATGCTCCAAGGTGACCTACAAAGCTGCATGGTCAGTGGTGTTCCCAGCAAGGGCTCATGGAGTGAGCAGACCCTGTGCAGTCACAAGTGAGCTCCTGGATGCAGCTCCTCAATTCCCAGACCGTTCCCGTTCCCGGTGAGATGACACAGGTTTCTCCTTTGGCCCTGGCCGACAGTCGGACACGAAACCTGTCGGCTGCCCCAGAGCGTCCTACCCTTCAACACAGTTTCCACTCAGGCAGAGTTTCCAGTCCCCACAGCCCCACACTGCTGAGAGGGTGCTGGGCTCTGGTATTTTTCCAGGCTGGAAGCCAGAGGAAGGAAGGATGGGACATCCCCATCCAGATTTGTCTTATTGGAGGTAAATTTCAACCCAAGGATGAAGCCAGGAGTCCTCAAGGACACAGGTGGCTGTCACACATTCTCTTCTCTGCCGGACAGACTGCTTGAGAGCACAGGGCACAGCCCAAGCCTTTGTGGTCACATATGGGCAGTGGTCACAGGTCACCCCATGACAGCAAAGCCCTTGCTGGTGACCCCAGACCCTTCATCTTAGTTACTCATTCAAGGACAGGGTGTTTGCATTCGTTCTTCCTGGCCATGGGTTCTCCGCCTTTAACAGAAACATAGTACTATTAATACTAATACTATTAATACTAATACTAATGAGATAAATGTGGGAACATAAAAACACCTCACATGTCAGTGGCTGAGCAATAATTACAACATCATATCCAACAACTCTTTGCCAGAGCATGTCCTGAGTAACCTAGGTGATTGGATCTGATTCCAGCCTGAACCTCTCACACATCTGTAAAGAAGTTAGAAGGGATTTCAAAGGACAGCCTGCTTTAGCATAGGCAGAACAGTCAACTGCAGTTTAACTCTCTCCATTGGACACTGCCTACAAAGCTACGTAGTCACTGTCATCCCCAGACATCATCTGTGAACAAAACCACACATTTCAGCACTCCCAAGGCTGGAAATCAGATCTAAACTTTGAGCAGGTCCACAAGCATAAGGATAACGCCAAAAAAAAATCTCTCATCTGAGTGAATCCTGAGTGTTAGTCAAGCACAGTCACAATTTCTTCAGAGTACAGGAGTATTTCCTCAGCAGCTTCTAAATGACTGAAGGGGAAGGGGCAAGGTGACACCATCGGTCTTTGTCTTCTTGTACAGCTGCCACATGCTCCAACCAGCGACATCCTCTCTGCTGATAACTACACGGGAGGTACAGCACTTCTGCTGGGTCCCTGCAGGCTGCTTAAAAGTCTGAGGGTCTGGGAGAAAAACCTAGAAACTTCAGTATATGAAGCTCTTTTCTTCATCATATTGGTTCTGTGGATGGCTATGCAAAAAAATTGGAAAGCTTTGGAAAAATTAAAAGGAAATATTTTCCACACAGAAGATACTTTCTCTTGGAAAGAACAGTGAGGGAACCTCTAGAGTATTTTCTTAAAGTACATAGCTGCTGAACATCAAGCAATCAATTTTCCCTCTATAAAAATTAATTTCTTCACTGGAAAAATTGCAGCTTTGTGTTATTAAAATTCCTCTATTCCTTAGGTCAAATGACTTAATATTGTGCAGCATTAGCAATACAAATACATCTCCACATACAGGTTCATGGAGTAAAGCTATCAGCTATTAGCTCCATTTTCATTATTCAAACCCAAGGACCACATACATAAACACAAAGCTTTTAGGAAGAAGTGATGTAGCTAGACAAGTAGCTAAAAGATACTACTTTTCTTGCAAAGTTTGCATCTCTTTTATTCTTAAACTCTCCAGGACTGAACCCTAGTATTTCCACTGTTTCCACAAGAAACATACACCTTTTTTTCTAACTAAAAAATATGATTCACACTGTTAAAGAAAAATTCATTTTGGTTAAAAGTAAGTAGTCCACATTGACATTTTAAACTTCAGTTATAAGAAAATAAACACTGACAAGAAAACTTGAGAAACCTTGAGGAGGAATGTTGCTTTCTGGGGCTTCAAAACTTCGAGAGACTTTGCACCTCCAGCTCTAACTAGAAGCCAGCAGAAATTACCCGGGGCATCAAAAAATACACAAAATACACTGCTGAGCAAATAAGCTGTTTTGAGCGCTTGGTTTAACCATATCGGAGTTCAGTTGGTCACATAATGTTAGAACATACTTGATAGAAGAGAGAGATATGCCCAACCATATTAAGCAGGGACTGTCTCAGAAGTTGAAATGAAAGAGGAATCAAACATTGTTCCTAGTCTGGAAGCAAAACAGGCATTATCAGGAAACTGTAATTTATATAACTCCCTCCTTTTCTTAGTAGAAAAGAAGACAAGAGTAAAGTCATGGATTCTGAAAAGTACTGGCCTTGTTGTCCCACAATCAGAGTCCGGTACCTGGTGTGCAGGAAGCCAATCGTACACACAGAGCCAAGATATTTATTTATTTCAGTTCTGTGCAGAAAAGGGTGCTAGGTGGAAATTCCGCAAAGCTAGCACACCTCCTTTTTTTGCTTTACAGTTTATATACAGTTTTACTTCAGTATTCCCCACCTTTGACACCTCCCAGGTATTGTGTTATTGGTTAGTAATTTGCATACGATTACATACTTTACTCAATTATTACGCATGCTCAGAGGGTAGGGGACTCTTTTGGGCAGGGGTCTTCTAACTAAGCAGTGTGATTTTTAGTATTATAATGAGGGTGGTTCTTCTAAGGACACTGTTAACTGCTGTTATGCTGACTACTCCAAAGCCAGGTATGAACAAAATTTGCCTTTCAGGAAGGATGTTCCTCTCTATCAGTTCTTTTTCAAGGGCACAGTCGCTGTTAAGGCAGGCATTGCTAATACAAAGTAAATAACTTGGCTTAGCTAGCCGGATACAGCCCACCTAGTCCATCAGGCAAAAGACAACGGTGTCTTGTAACACTGACCTGACAAACTAACCTAACAAGCAAGATTATTTACATTACGTGTGACATATAGATCTTTTCAATATTAGACTACAACCTGCTGTCATGGGTATCTACACACGTCACTTGGAGGCATGTCTCTGCAGGTCCCTGTGTTCCTGCCAAATCACTAGTACACCTCCGGTGTAACAGAAACAATGTGAAATAAAAATGTAAGCTCATCATATGAGCTCAATTACCCTGCTGGGTCCTGAGAACAGTAGTGTGGAATGGGAGTAAAGGCTGGGGAAGTACTCACCATTGGGTACAGTCACAGTCTTACTAAACACCCAGTTCTCACCCTCTCCATGCATAAGTCACATGCAATGAGGCATGCAGTCAAGATCTTCAAGAGTCAGTAAGGTATTTCTGTCTTAAAATCAGTTTGGAGGAAGCCTATTGGCAGAGACTGAAGGATTCAGTCTTTGGATACAGTAAGAGTTTCAGCAATAACAGGAGTGACATCTTTCACAGGAGCCAGCCTGTGCAACCTCCCTCGGTAACCACCAACCAGCGCTAAATGAAACAGGCTCTGCTCCAAGTACACGGCTCATTTCGTACACACTTGGCCATGCAGCAGTGTGTGTGTCTGGGTGCGGGCACACATGTTACTTTTAAGATATCAAAACAAAACCCATCTGCTGCACTTACCCTTCTGGGCGAAAAGATGAGCGAGTAAATATGGGATAAGTGTTAATTGCATTGCATGAAGCAATACTGTAAGATACTCGGACAGTCTAATCATGAACATGGTAACTGAATATATGGGGAGTAGAACTGAATTTTAGCATAATATCTCTGAATAGGAATTTGTGTCATCAAACTCTGTAAAACATGTCTAGACTTGCCTGATGCTAAGAATAGCACTGATCTGAACATAAAGCAAACTATATTAATTTCTGTCCATACTGTGGTGGCACATGTTGATGGTTGTTCATTTTAAAAGGTGAAGTACGGCACACAATCTTACTTGTTGTAGATCCAGCTCAGCAAAACATCTTAAATTTAAACATGGGCTTCAGCCCCAAGGAACGGTTTGCTGAATGAAGGCCTGGCATGAAGAGTGAAAGAAACGAGTTTCAGAAGCGTAAGATACACCCTCCTATAAAACTGTAACTTTGCAGGACAGCGACAGCCACCTCTCCTCTTACACAGGCAGCTGCTCCAGAAATACTCCCTTGTTTACCGTCGGCAGCGCGTGCACAGGGAGAGCACGCCTCCGCTCCTGCGCCACAATTCAAAGGCGCATGTAACGAGGGGGTGCGTGCCTGCTGAATCCTCCTGTCAGCAGATCCTCTCGGTTTTCACTTCTTCTTCACTGCTTTGCAAACTCTCAGCTATTTTTTCCCAGGCTGTAACGTGGGGGCTCTTAAAAATTATTGCCATTCTCCCCCTGCCTGTCATACACCTTGTTTCCAAGTATGGTCACTATGAGGGGACTGTCGCTTGGAG
Organism: Leptosomus discolor; assembly: GCF_034619465.1. Classification (NCBI taxonomy): domain Eukaryota; kingdom Metazoa; phylum Chordata; class Aves; order Leptosomiformes; family Leptosomidae; genus Leptosomus; species Leptosomus discolor. The sequence continues at coordinate 72,751,826 of NC_141392.1, read as the reverse complement.
CCTTTCTGGAAAATTAATGGCAGACAGGAAAGGGCAAAAAAGACAGGACAGATGGCTCTGTCACCACCACCAGCCTGATGCCATGAGAGCGCTTCAGTGCCTTTGCAAATGCCACTCTGTTCTGCAGACTTACTCTGAAGCTGATCCGATCGCAACCTTGGCAGCTGTCCTTCTTCTTTTTTGTAAGATTTTTACTTGTCGTTTGACTTACCGAGCTCATCCATGTGGCGAATGCAAAAGGTCAGTTTTTTAAATTAGTGATTGGGTGCTACTGGTCTGAAACACTGTTTAACTATAAGCATATCGGCATCTTGCTAGAAGTGGTGTTGAATAGTGCTGTTAATAGGGCTTGTTTACTTGCTGGTTAAAATCCAAATCGGGTCAGCTGAGACCTGAAGAGTCAATGAGCAAACTTCTAATTTAGTAGGCAGAGTGATGTCACCTCACATTATTCTTTAAATGGCATTCTGTCTAGTTTCACTTTCACAGTGAAATGCATACCCGTAGTATATTGGGTGCACATTGGAAGCATGAAAATATGTGTCTCCTTGTGCAAGCACTGCCAGACAAACAGTGGTTCGGCTTATGCTCATATTCATGTAAAGATATGATTAGGATTTTATGTGTTTAAAACATGAGGAACTTCAATAGGGTGAATAAATTGTGAAGTGACACCGGGCTGTGCAGTCAGAGTCTGCAGAGAGAAAGCTAATATCCTGTCCTCTGGAGAAGCAGGGCTATAATCTCTAGTTATGTAGTTTCAGCCTATATGATTGTAATTGTAGGAAAGGTTCTATGTTGCACACATCCCAAGACAGTTTGCTGTTAGGCAAGAACTGTTCATGTCAGGCATATTTGCTTGCAAAGACTGGTATGTTTGTAATATTTTGTTAATTAGATGCAAGATTAAATGTTTTTCATTTCCAACACTTTTGATGTTGTAGGAGAATGTTCCGGGTGGGGCAAAACTAAAAAACTGGAGAATCGGACAGAGAACCAGAAGAGCTAGTGCTTCGGTGTGACTTGGAGTGGAACCATATGCCTACATGTGAAAATATGCCACTGTCCCAAATTTACAGACAGTATTCAACTGTGGCCACTTGATGTGAAGAAATATCTGAGATCTTGCATATTCCCGGGGACGTTAATGGGAATTCTGAGACAGAATTAGACAGACCATCAGTCGCAGGGGATTCTTGCCATTCCCATATCTTACTCCGAAGGAGAGGTACAGGCTGTTTCCCTACTGCCAGGTTCAGTCCCTCCTTGATGTCAGCTTTTCCCATGATGGTTTTGTATTGTACATCAATGTGACTGAGTACTGGAAAGTACTCTGCTGGAAACAGAGCTACAGATTGCTTTCAGGAAGACAGCTGACACCCCACCTTCAGGAGTGGAAAGAGCTTTTTCTATTGCTGTGAGGCAGGGGTTTTTTGCCATCATAGCCCTGTATCACCAAATCAGTGATGCCATTCTTTATGGAAAAGACTGCAACTCCACATGTTCAAACAGTTTAATTTTATTCTCCTAATCAAATTCATCTTCAAGCCTGATTCAATGAAAAGTTACATTAAAGTTTTAGGATAAAATGAAGCTCCCATCTGGGCAAAAAAAATTCTCATTCTGTAGTGATGGATTGCAACTACACCTGAACATAAATTATTAACAGAATTTACATGATCTGCCTGGAAAATGGACCTGAAAAAACTGAGCTTGCTATGTTGTAGTACTGAGGTTGCCAGCACCCAGCTTTGTGATATTAATCACCATATCAGAGAACACCACTTTGTGATAATCTGCAACAGAGGTAAACTCCAGGATGAGGCACTCTTCCTATCATGAAGCAGTTGTTGATAAGTTTTCTAGATTTATCTAAATCATTCTGTATTTCTCCTGTTTCTCTGGGCAAGAAGAAGTTGTATCTGAGTTACACAGTTTCCAGCAGACCTCACTTCTGCTTTGTGTTCAGACAGACTACGATGGGAGTGAATTTTATCTTTGGGATTTATAAAGCAAGATGACATGCAATGACAATGTCACTTATGAGGTTAAACAGGGAAAGATATGAGTCATTTTATGCCAACATATCTCCTTAACAAAAATGGTGGCCTTACCTGGTCTGGGCTTCACTGATACATCAGAACTCAATGCCATGAACAATAAACACACGGCTCAGTTGCAAAGCCTACTGTAGACACCACTATTTTATCTGTTGCAACTAAAACAAGCTTCCAGAGCCATTCACTTCCAGGCCTGGAAACATCAGTTCGTGTATTCAACACCCTGTCCTGGGTTTAATCAGAGGCTGAAAGCAAAATGACTTCTGAGAAGGATGTAAAAACACAACTGCAGTCAAATATTCATTCTTGGTAGTGGACATGCTGAGTAGGGGAGGTGCCATGGTGTAGTCACTTGTGTAGGAACTTTGAATTAACTCATAGGTGCAATTTCATGTGTTATATTGATTACACAGGCAGCTTCCACACTCCCTAAATTCACTGAGGCTCACCATCTTTGCCTTTTCCAGGATGAACCAAAAATATCTACCTTCCTTTCCTGATATATTTGCCTCATGATCTCCGTTCCTCTCCCTTCTCATTTGTCTTGAAACTTTCCCTAACACATTACCCCTACTCCCGCTCTTTAACAGGCCAAGTATTCTGTCCTTTGCCCAGCTGGATGACTTGGCTTTCACAGCCCTGGCCTAGATGCAACATTTCTAATCATTATCCTTGCAGAATATAAATAATAAAGTGTTGTCAACAGAAGACAAGCACGGGACTTCTGTTTTTGCAGATGGAAGATTTTGTTCATGTTTCCACCTGCTTGATATCACTTGGACGTATCAAAATGCATCAGATAATTTCCTACTATTACATTTCCTTCTCAACAAATGCTATAATCCCCACAGGAAAGTTATGTCATAATGCATGGGAGGGAAGCATCCCCTGTAATCTCCATGGAAGAACAGAAACTGTGAGATTCTTTAGATTCTCTTTCCCATCCCAGAAGAACGGCCACCTTGGTCATGTTCAATTCTAGTTCTGTGTCGCCTCTTAAAATGTCAATAAGTATATGTCACCACCATGAGATCTCACTAGGGTGGGTGAATTTAAGAGGCGACAGAAGAGGGAGTTTAAGAATATCAGGTTCTTAGGCAATACACAAAGCCTAGCATGAGGTTACTTTTTCCAGGCTGCAAGCCTGAGTCAGGTGCTTGACGGAGGGTAACTAAATAACATCTGCCAGCTTAGAGAGTATGTTTGAAAAACAAAGGTGGTGTTAGAGTAAACCTGGAGTTATGTACGCAAACTTGGACAGCAGTTCCTCTCCTTGGCAGTAAGCCTTGGTGCTATGAAGAGCCTACATGAGGCCTAATGAAAGAACAGGGTAAGTTAAAAAATACTTGTGATTTTAATTATTTCATTTACCAGAGAGATGAGGAAAGAACACTTTTATGGAAAGAGCCTCAAATTTGGGGAGTCTATATCCCAGGATTGAATGGTGGTAGTAACTCCTCAGTGACAATGTGTGGAGGATAAGCACCGCATCAAGACTGTCTGTTTTAGGAACAGACAAACCCATTGTGAATTGGGAGATAGAGCCCCCATACTTCACAGGTTCAGGTGGGAAGATAGGATGTGCTCCCTGGGCTGCAGGCTTGAAAGGAGAGTGCCGTCTGGAAGTATAGCCACAGTGGGCCAAGAAGAGATCCAGAAACAGCTGCAGGAAGATGTATTTTCTTTCCCCATTAGCCATGCCTCCTGTTTTCTCCTGTTTCCTGCTCCACTCAACCTTTCAGAAGAGCAACCCAAGTGCCACCAGTGTTGTGGCAAGAGGAAAGGAGGAAGAGATTAACAAGTGGATAAAAATCTCTCTATCTTTACTACTCCAAAATTTACAAGCAATACTGATGAGCTACTGCTAGCTGCAGCTTATTAGGAGAAAGAGATCACACCATACCTTTTTTCCACTAACAAAAAAGTTGTATTGATAAGCAGAGACCAAGCCTATGCCTTTCACTGAATGCAGTCCTGTGGATCAAAAGTGATGTGGAGACAAGGACAGTCACGTCAGAGTGACAGTGGACTCATTTCTGTGTCTGCCTGACACACAACTGCCTTGAACTCATTGTAGTCTGGGGAATGCAGAAAGACAAGGGCTACTCAAAATACTGCCTCCCAAACATTTCATCAGATACACTGCGTTGCAGCAAAGGGCTGGAAATAAGAAGGTCATGTGCGATGACTCAGAAGTCATGTTTAGGATAAGCAAGTAGTAGAGAAGAGGCAGGGGGAAGAGTGGGGATGCTGCACGGGGCTGGTAGAGAAAAAGTTAGAAGTCAGGACTATATGAACGTGACATGCACATGATCTTAGTAATACAGGATGCTTAGAATAGACAAGATGCCTAGGAGGACACAAGCAAGGTGTTGGATAACAAGTTATTAAATGTCAAGTGAATGAAAGTGTGTTCTACACCAGGTCAGGTGAGTGCTAATTAATTATTCCTGTGTCAGCAAAATGGGTAAGCACTCACAGTTGCTCTTGAAAAGCAGTTACATGAGGTTGAACAAGATGCCTGTATCGCCTGGACATTTAGGGCAAGAAATGGGGTTTGCATGATGTGATTATTAAGATGCAACAAACAAACAAGGAAAACTGTGGAGACTATTCTTGAAACTGTAGAATAGGAAAATAATGCAATCAGAATATTGACTTGGATGGCTTCTATAACAGAGGAAAATGAATCAAAAAGCAAAGCTTACATAAAATGTAGCATATGTAGACATGTGTGTGTGGCCTAAGGGAAGAAAGATGAAGAAACAAAGTCTCCCCTAAGACAAAACACAGCCAAGGACCTGATTACCTCTAGACTAGCCTTCCTGCTCACCAGAATTTGGAAAATATTGTTTCTTCATTCATCCTTACCTTCTCTCTAGTATCAAAGACACGTTGCTCTAATACTCCTTTAAAAAGCCTGCATTACCCTGGTAAGTTCATGGATAACCCACACCTCTCACCCTACAGGCTGGTTCTTGTTTTCCAAAAGAAATTTTTTGAAAGTGGGAGGCTGCTGAGCCCATTTTCTTCATCAGTTTGGAAATACTTTTTGGATATCTATCTCTGAAATTGGTTTTGGAAGAGCTCAAGGACCAGAAAAGTGACATTAGCTTTTTGGGACAGCAGAGTGGAAAAAGAACCAGAAAGGTTCAGCAACAGTTCTGACCATGGAGAGGAAGCTCCTCTGGTCAACCTGGACTGGCCACCTCTTGGGAATAGTTCCTCGTCGAGTGGGCAAGGTCAAGGATGGATTAAGGAGCTCCAGCCTTCACAATATTTAGACAGGAATCAAACTGTGATAACAATTCACAGCATTCTGCAAGCTGTCGTATTAAACTTCTTGCTTTACTTTCTGCCATTCTACCAGCTCCTTTTGTTAGGAAGGATGCAGGGAAGAGTTATTTTCACGGATGGGTGCTGTTAATGGCATGTTTACAGGAACAAATATAGAGAATGAACACATTTTTGGAATATTGTCTCCTTGATAAGTCTAATACATTGTTCTATCAAACCAATGGAAATAATTCTTCCATATTTCCAAGGGTCCTGGGAGTTCAGAGTGTTACTTAGCCATCACCAGGTTTTATTATTTGATCTGACTCTTAAAACGTTAGCAGTTGCAATTAGTCAATACGTGTATCCAGAAAAACAAGTATCAATAATGTCAGCCAAAAGAGATATGTGAGTAGCTTCTGTATATAGATGACATTTGTTACTACTGTGGAGACTGAGATGAATAGCTGTGTGTGACCAGGCTCGGACCACAGGCTCTTCATGTCTCCATAAGAGCTCCTTGATGACAATTTAGCCATCTACAGCAATTTACATTTTAAAACTTTTTCTGAAAGCCATAATCAGCATGATGCTTAATTCACTGACAGCAAAGTCAATCTCCATTAAACTCTTGCTATAGGAAATGCACTGTCCAAAGGAAGCAGTACACAACTCAGAGGTAGCAGGAAATAGCAGGTGGGCCAACACTGCTCAGGTCAACTGGCAATAGCAAGTAGCGAAGATGAGACCCAAGAACAACAAGAATGGATTAAAAAAAAAAAATTAACAGAAAGCCCTCCTATTCAATTAAACCTGGTATATTTTGAAATCATTTAGCAGCTCAACTCACATAAGTAGTTTTAAGGAGGTATCAGTCTTCTGGCGTCCCCCAGATATTCATGTTCTCTCTGTATCCTTGCTCTTCCATAGCCTTAAGCCAACAAACATTATCTCTCCTTCATCACGTTTACAGAAGAGCAGTGACAAAATTAAGTAGAAAGTTTGCTTTTGTATAAAAAACAGAACTGGGGAATTCTATTTCAAGGAAGCTGTTGAAGTGATGATTTAATGACCGATTCAAAATCCTAAACTACTTTTCCACGAGAGAGGAATCTGTAGCACCTCTTGTAATAGCCTATCATCTCAAATAATCAGAAGACATTGAGTGATGCCTGGAAGGTCAGCATTTAAATTTATGTTAATGAGCAAACACATCACTTTCTTGCGAAGGGAGTCAAATGTTCAGCGTTGAGAGAACAGAAGTAATAACGTGTATTTTAATGGACTCCAAGAAGAGTATATTAAAAGATATAGATCCTGCATCTTTTAAATAAGGGTGTTACTGTTAAAGATGTATTTATGCACTTTTTGGAACTCCAGATTCTGTTATTGAAACATTTTGTACAACTTGATTGAAACATATCAAAAAAAAAAGTTTTAAATCAGAAGAGTTAACATCTCACTAATGAGGATGTATGTATAATCATAAACCAGGCCTAAGTCCTGCAGCTCCTCTAACCCTGCTCCGTTTGGTTACCTACCCCCTTGCCAGTTGGACAAGTTGTTTCTGCCTTGCTTGGAATTTTCTTGATCTTCTCTCTTGAGTGACAGCTGCTGGCACCCTGTGAGCATGGGGAATTTGCTGGCATATTGTGGGTCAGGCACTGCAGACGCCTAAGCACAGCAGAAAAACCAGCTGAGACCCTGCTAATGGAGGGCGAAGAGAGAAATGAGAAAGAAAAAGTAGGAGATAGTTGCGCCAGACCTGAAGGTCTGATTTTTTTTAATTAGCTTTTGTCCAAACACTAACCAACCCCATATGCCCTTTCTGTCTGGACCATACTGATTAACATGACTGCAGTGGCAGTGTGTTAAAACACCTGCACAGGCACACTTGCCCAGTGATGTCTAAATTCAGGTGCCAACAGGCACAGCCAGCTCTTCGTGGTGCCAGGTAGCAGAAGGCAGGAATATCCCAGATAATCAAGAAGTCTAAATTACTACCTTGGGATTTGGGCTAGTGCTTCAGTCTCCAGGTCCACCCCATCTGGCTCTGCATGGGCTTAGGAACAGGCACCACGCTGTGTGCAGACCTGGAGCCAGCTGCACATCACTGTGCCCTGAGCAGAAGGTAGGGCTGGGAATGTTGTGCTGAGGCATCTGACATGGATCTTTCTCAGCACCCTCCCATCCAAGGGGCAGCACACACTGTCACACCTGAGCTGGCACCTGGAGTTTCCCTGCCTCTGCAGCATCGCTTATACCCACAGAGTCCTCAGCCCACGAGTATCAGATGTATTTCCTTTGGCTTCAAAGCTTTCATTAGACTGGAAGCATTTAAAATACCAGACTGTTAATAGTGGCAGACACTTGCAAAAGCACAGCAGGCACATTTCTTACTGCTCTGTTGTTCAGTAAGTGCGTTTCTTACTAACTTCAAGTGTCTTGCTTTATGCTGTAACTGAAGACCTCTTGGAAATTTCTGTTACAGCAACATATGTCAGGCTGTCCCCTTAGTGGAGTTTTCTACAATGAATATGTTACTCCAGCCTGCATCACCTACCACATTTTTCTCAGGGTAGAACTTAGTCTTGTTTTTAACATACAAATTTTTTAAGCAGCTTGGGGCTTAGTTCCCTTAGAAGTTAGTTATTTCTCTGTGCAGCCAGCAGAGATCTGATGGGACCTCTCCTGTCCCCGTGTCCTCAGTATCCCAGAGCTCTCTGAGCCTCTTTGCTCTGTGAGGGGGTGCCTGTCCTTGCAGAGGGGTACTTCATACCAGGCTAGGCTGCTGTGCTCAGTGTCCATGTGCGGGAAGGCAGTTCCAGCCAGGTGTGCTCCTCCTCACCAGCACAACTGACAGATACTGCTAGGCAGCTCTCAGGTCATCGAGAGGATGATAAGGCCTAAAATTTTACACGTGTTTGGTTTTTTTTTCCTCAGGGAGAATGCTTCAGAAGAGCAACGGGGATGATCTCGTAAATACTGGGATTTTGTTTGGGTAGAGAACCTCAGTTCTACTTCCCAATGAGTCTTTCTGGTGTTGTGGAGAAGGCCAGGGCTTTTCAGGAGCCTAGAAGAAAGCAGCAGTAAGGAGAACTGCCTTGGAAAGTGTGGGGCATGCAATTTAATACATCCCCTTCACAGTCAATGTTGTGCAAACATTCATTAGGAAAAATGAAACTCAAGAACGTAAATGGAGAAAGGAGAAGGGAGAGGAGAGGAGAGGAGAGGAGAGGAGAGGAGAGGAGAGGAGAGGAGAGGAGAGGAGAGGAGAGGAGAGGAGAGGAGAGGAGAGGAGAGGAGAGGAGAGGAGAGGAGAGGAGAGGAGAGGAGAGGAGAGGAGAGGAGAGGAGAGGAGAGGAGAGGAGAGGAGAGGAGAGGAGAGGAGAGGAGAGGAGAGGAGAGGAGAGGAGAGGAGAGGAGAGGAGAGGAGAAGAGAGGATTTACTAAATTTACCTGTTAAAAGGTTTGAAAGGCTGACCTGAGTGGGTAGTTGTGCAGTGCAAGGACTTGGTTTGCAAGACATCACCATCAGACTCGTCAGTTCAGTGTCATTAGTAAGCAACACAGATGCCAGTGGCGATGAGGAAAGGTACAGTGCCTATGTGGAAATGCGTCTTCACTTCTTGAGTTCTCTATAATATATTAAATCGTCAACCACTACAACAGCCTGCTCACCCAGCCTGACATTCCCTAGCTGATTTCTTGGGTATATATCAACATGCAGAAAATTATTAGGAGGGAATTTCAAGGACAGAGAATGATCTTTCATGAATGGACTCGAGGAGGGCATCTTTGGCTATGGGGAAGTATAATAAAGCCCAGAGAGCTCTGTGGGACCTTGCCAGACAGGCTGCCATGGCCGAGCAGATGGAGGTAGGCATGATAGCAGCAGAAAAAGTGTGATGTTTACCAGAGTGCTACATCCAAGGAAGTCATGTATGCGTGCACAAATGTTTTGACTGAATTGTTTTTGGCAAATGGAAATTTCTGATTACTGAGCCACCCCAAATGCCTACTTGTTAAGCAGCTAATCTGCTGCTGTTTCAGTTGGAAATAAACTTTCCCAATTAAAGTACAGCCCTGTGGAAACCTGATGTCCTGGTTTGTCATTCTCAAGTCAGGAGAAATCATCCATTATACAACTAGATCATGACAGGGTGAGAAGCCAGGGCTATGGATTTCTACCATGAAAAAATAATGGCATAATCTTATCTTTAGCTATCATTATAGGAAGTCTTTGGTCAGAAGGAAGCCAGAAAATCCTGGTAAGTCCTCTCCATGAAGTAGGTCAGCTGCTATCAGAAATTATAGGAGCCCAAACTAAAGAATTACATACGGCACTGACATTATATCTTGGTGCGTCTAGCTCTTTTTTGGTTTTTAAATATGTCTGCCCTCCGTTGGAGAGTCAACATGTGTTGTCACAGCTCGGCTGCCTAATTTTAACCACTAATGGGGCTCTCTTAACCCCGAGATCCAGATTCGGGCCAGAAATAGGAAGCCGAGTGATGGTCATGTGTTTGACAAGGAGCCGGGCAGCAGGCCAAAACACATTTGAGCTGGATGGAATTTCTTGCCCCTGTGAAAATGCAGCGCTAAATCTTCCTCCCCCACTCGCCTCTTTACACACAAGTGGATCCCTCTAGTACAGTGAACTGTCACCCGAAACTAACAAGGAGGATGTGTCTCCCGGCAATCCGAGCTTCGGTCAAAAGTTCACCACTTGCCAGCCCCCCTATGCCAACTTGGACCAAGAGTTCTGGAATGGTTAGAAAAATATTTTAATGTAATTCACCTTGCTATGCTATTTCATTAATAACCTCTAAAAATGCAAAGAGTGCGGCCTTAAAATTCCTTGACATCCTCAGCATATGACTAATAATAATGAAACTTTCTCGCTGTCGGCAGAGCCACTCTGTGAACGCTCTGTTTTCCCTGGAGTTTCATGGAGCCTTTAGCAAATGCAGTACATTTGCCACGTCCATTTTTTACAGCCTAGTAACCGCTGTTCGGCCAGGCTCGCCTAAGCTAGCTCTTTGTCCACCCCACCAAATTGCGCTTTCCTTTCTCCCTGCACTGTGCTATTTTTCTCACAAGAATATTTTGTCCGGGCATAATTTGGACGTGCGTGAAATACTCTTTTACACATTACGTCTTTTTTATTTTCTCTATATTTGTTTTGAATCCAGTCTCCCAATGTCTTCCAAAATATGTCATCCATGTGAAGCACGGCGTTGTTGCCAGCCCAGGACTGTGTGTGCTCCATACCACACTGAGTGAAAAGGGCTCAGCTCTCAGATGGGGGTAGAGCATGTCTGACATGCCATTATATAACTTGAAACCAATGTATACAAGACCGTCTTTAAAAGTATGTTTTCCAGAGATCCCTATTTCTATATCTTGCTTCAAGCATTTCTTTCTAAAATACCCTTTTGGGAATCAGTGGACAAGATTCTACTCACTGGGGGTAAATGCAGGGCTACAGGATTGCTTTCTGCTCTATGCCTGCACTCAGGCTGCTAAGACCAGGAGTTTATAAACCATCGGATGGTATCTAGAATTAAATGAATTCTAGATTAATTTTTTGCTCTTTGCTCTAGATTTTTCCACAAAAAGGGAGCAAACAGTCAAAGATGTTTTATTCTCAATGCCTCCCAAACTGGTAATAAAATAGAAATCCTCTCATCCTCAGTTTTTTTAAGGCGTGTAACAAGGCCTGATTACGACCCATACAGTGTAATCCCTATCCATCCTCGACAGGTCTGTCTTCACTGAACACCCAAATCTAATGGGATAGTGTTCCACAGATCCCAACTGGCACGCAAGTATTTGGAGATGCTGTGTTAGATGGTTGGAACAGATCCTTTACCCAACCAAAGCCTCCTTTGTACCTGGGAGGTTTGTAAAAATATGGTTAGTCTTTGGAGCTGGTGACTTTCCCACCATGAGAAGCACTTGAGATCAAATCAAGAGTCCTACCAAAACCCACAAAAGCTTATAACCTAAACATATTCTCTCCAGCAGGCTTAGCCAGAGGAAAAGTCCCGTGAGGCACGCCCCACCCCGTGCCCAAATGCACAGCTAGCCTATTTTGCATCGGGGGGGGGGGGGGGTCTATTCATACCACACTCAAGCAGAGGCAAACAGGCAGATCCAGAAAAGTGTATAAAGGGGAAGTGGCTAAAAACTATTTTTATAGCCTAATGACCTTCCACTGCATTAGTTCTAAATTATCCCTTTCCTAATGAATCCCATCTTTTCTCTACCCTGCCCTGTGCCTGCCACAATTAACAGTTCATTTTTAGATTAAGGTTGAGCCATATGTACTGAGAATTTATTTCCGAGAACTTCACTCACTAACAGAAGTAATCGTCCAGCACAGGTGAGGCTGGCCAGTGAAAGAGTTTTCCAGAGGTGAAATGGAGATGGAATATTTTTTCCAAAATATTTCCATATTTGCTCAGTGTTTTCCTATTTGTTCAAAAATTGGGCCCAGGAAAAAACTGGAGCATTCCAACCTGCTCTAGAGGTAAGCAAAACTGGGGAAAAAGAAACAAGAATTTATCAAGGCAGTTTAATGGCATTTTAACGTACAGAATATTCATGGATGGCTGTAAATATTCCCAACCCCAGTTGCCTTGGATTTTGAAATAACGCAGACAACTGACAGTGGGTTTGGCAGTGCACTTTTTGTGCTGTGGATATTTGATTTGGTTTGTGGAAAACAGACTAGCTTTCCTCCAATGTATGGATAGTTGTTACACTTCCACTAAACACTGTCACATGACCAAAACAGTTCTTTGGGGTTTTTTCCCATAAGTTTGGCCAATGTCACCAATCACCGTTTATAACCCAGTGGTACGTGGTACAGGAGCGGTTGCAGTCTGAGGCAGGGGAAGTGATCCGTTGCAGAGGCTCTCTGGGAGCAGTCATTTTCCATGACCTCCAGGAGAGAAAGAAGGACCTGCTTCTGGCATCTTCTGGTTTCAGAGAAGCATCATTTACTGGTCTGGCCACATGCTTTATGTTGAGGCAATTCTTCAACAGAATCATAGGTTTTACCATTTTTTAAAAAAAGTATCCGTTTCCCAGTTTCTGATGAACAATTTGTTGGTTGCTGACAGTCTTAAATCTCCAGACTTTCATTATGGTTGTCAGAGAATGAAAAAGAATATGTGTGTGTGTATCTATCTATATATAATGTATATATACACATAAGTGTGTGCATGTATATTTGTATATACATACATGCGTAAACTTTTTAACCACTTTTACTGTCTTCTTCACAATAACCTGTCTATTTGTGGCAGCATGTCAGAACATGTTTACCTGGTAGTACATCCCAAGTGGCTGGTACACCAGTGGTGTGCCATTCTGAGCAGTCACAAAACCCATTTACCCAGAAAAGCCAAATGTACATGTATTGTACGTAAGCAGCCAAAACATATAAATTAATCAATAAAACAGTTTTTTGAAAGAGCTGTGTTTCTGCAGGCTCATTCTTACTGCAGTTGCTGTTGGCCCACAGTGCCAACCCTCATTCAGTGTGCTGCTGAAAACTTCTGTCCTTCTGAAAACAAACTTATTCCTCCACTCCTTTTCTTTGCCCTTCCCTGCCTAGAGCAAACCATTTTCTTGTTTTCCCAACTGTTGCTCACTGTGGGTCAGTGAGTCTGTGAAGCTGGAAGCCTCAGTGCAGGTGGGAGCAGGCTGTCAGAAGCATTTTTCACACCACCAAGACCTGCCCTGAGTAGGTTGACATAGCATGGTGTCAAAGGAAGTTGTAACAGCCATCCAGCCATCCATGCCAGCAATGCTGCTTATACCAGCAGGGCTGGGATGAGGGTGCAAGTTCCTAGAAAATGTCCCAATCCAAACTAGGCCTGCAGAAATGGGGGGCACCCGCTGAAGGCACATACACAGCAAGATCTCCTCACAAAAATTGAAGGAACCGCACTGGGGTCTCCAGGGGCTGAGACTTCAGCTGACTCCAGCAAAAAGTGTGGAAAGAATGACTCTGGTGGAGGAGGGGGCATAAGATTAAAGTTCCCCCCCCCGTGACAAAGGGATCAACACTAGAAAGCAACAGCACCAGGGAAAGCCCCGTCAAAACTGTCAACTACAACAGAACTAAATGGTGATTGGCTGTAGTGCTCATTGTGTAGCTGAACCCAAATCAACATGTGTTAGGGCTTTTAAAGGTGTTAATGATCCCAATACAGGTAGATTTCCAGTCCTCTTTGAAAACAATTTTTTTAAAAAAGGAGGAGAATAATATTAACTCAGTAGAGCTGTGGGAAATTAATGGTTTAGGTTTGGACCAAATGTTTCCACAAAAGACAACAGCAAACTGGAAACATTATGGGTCCCTAAAAGAGACCGGAGGTGAACCTTGTACATGAATCTGCTGCATATTAACTTTCGGGCTGCCCAACCTCGGTAAGCCAAAGTGCTCTTTCCAATTCTCAGTTTAGAAGTTCCCCTGTCATACATTTCGGATATGAAGGCTTGGCTTCTAGATGTTAGGTGCTCAGCCTTCCCCTTCTGTGAAATCCCTTTCAAATTGTCTCTGATTAGGTATTTGATAATTGTGAGGAATTTGTATAATAGGCTAGTAGGTAGGTAGGTAGATGATAGATATATAGATAGTTATATAGATAAATAAATGGTAAACAGATAAATTATCTTGGTAGGAACATTCTAGCAGACATGTAAACTACAACTTCCAAAGCATTTAGGGCTGTTCTGTGTGAAAGACACTGGATATATTTTGTGCGTGTTTTCATACGTATTTTAAATATCTTTATGCTTCCTGAAAAGCAAAAGGATCAGCCCTTTGTTTTGATAAAGAAACTTGTAGCTGACATAAATTTTAGGATAAATGGTGAGTACAGAGGAACACAGTTGAAGAAAAAACTGTGTTGACTTAGAAATAACTGCCTTTTTACTAAGTCAATGAGGATGGTAGAGTATTTTTTTCTGCTTAGTGTTTCTCGCACGTGTGGAATCACTACTTGAGCATGTCCTCTCCCAGATGCGGAAGAAAACACGGTTCTGACTGAAGCATGTATAACTACTTGGATGAAAACATGCAGTCTCAGGATGCCCTGAATACCCTTTGGAAAGTTCATTTTACCCTTGTGCCAGCTTTCTCTCATCTACGTAAAAGCTGTGAGGCAGCATCACTGATTTAGGAGATTAACACTAATACAATTCATGGAGCGGGAGTCATCTTGCTTTTCTCAAATAACAGAAGCATACAGAAGGGTGCCACGGGGCAGTCGCTCTTAGGATGCTGCTGGGACTAAAGGAAGTATGTGCATTTTCCAGTGAGCTCAGGAGGGATCCCTGGGCTGGACAAACTGAAGAACACTGAACTGATGAACACTACCCTATTTCTATGGGGTGACTGACTTTCGACGCTGTGCCAGGGTAATGCACCACAGTAACATGAAAAAGAACTGGCGGCCAACTTCTGAAGCTCCAGGGAAGAGCAGGACACACACCCCAAACTGGCTGCAAGCAGAAAAGAATCAGCGTACCCACAATTCTGCATACGCAGACTACGGGGCAAGAGAAAGCATAGGGGCAAAGAGGTTGTATGACATCTGCAACACTGGCTTCAAGCAGTGTAACAGCACTTGCAGCTCAGTGGAGCATGGCACCTGGGTGTGTTTTTGCTGAATAATGAAAGTTCTCCCCCAAGAGAAGATGCTCACCTGGAGAAGGGCACAAGATCCATTAATCTGTGTGTGGTTTCCCCTGGAGCACGGCTGCAAGCTGGGCTCCATGTGGGAAGGGGCGGGAGAGGGGTGTCCTGTGCTGAGGGAATGTGAGGACTGTGGAGTTTGCATGGTGCTGGAAGGCGAGAGACTGAAATATGGCTTGGCACGCGCCGGCTGGAAAGACATGGCATACTGAAAGACATGCTTCTGTCCTCGGCTGTGCAGGAGGCTGGGACATGGCATGGGGTGTGTGGGAGAGGAAGGAGCTGTAAGGGATTCCTGAGGCTCCCGCTTTTCCTCTGGAGCATGGAGTTGATGGCAGGCTTTCCCCAAAGCTTTTTCTTGCCAGTTTCTGATTTCCCTGGAAATCACCTTCAGCCCCTGCTTCAGCTGCCTTGCCAGCAACTACCAGCCAGCCCCAGGAAGGTGCATGAGGGCTCCCAGAGGCAGCAGCATCCCCGCACAGCAACACCAGAAAGGCAGGTCCCAGTCTATTCCCAGGTCAGGAATAGAGGAGCAAATCAGGACAAGAGTCACACAGACTGGTAAAATCATCCCTGTGATCAGCAATAGGGAGTATAACAAAAATTAATGCCTTAATGGCAGACGAGCCAGTTTATTTAATGCAGCAGTTATATTATTTCAACAGCCAGGGACACAGAAATAGCTTTGAGCTGTCTTCTCATTCCACTCTGCGTTTGGCCAGCTCTTTAGCTTTCATACTCTCCTCTGCAATAGACCAACCTCCTACCTGGTCAGTGAACTCTCTGAGAGTTAAAAATCAGTTTCTGAAAACTGTTACTCAAAACATTATGCCAAATTCTGAGCCTAAATGAAGCCTTGTCTATTCATCTCTTCTAAAGCAGTAACTCCAAGTATTTGTCATCCTGTGTGCTTGGCTGTCATCAGTTAACACAGAACTTCAACAGAAAGATAATTTTTAAAGTTTTCCTCAATGGGGTATCTTTCTGAATTGAAAATTGCATTCTCCTACCTTGATATTTAAACTGGAGCTGCACTTCAAAAGAATTGATTTATTAGGATAGTATCTCCATCAATTTAACTGAGTGGACCAGAAGTTCTTTAATGCACAGGAGCCTTCTTTAAGGAAGAAAGCATAATAATGAGAGAAGTATGAAATGGCTTACTTTCTCTAAACTGATGGCTTTTACCTCCTCTGCCAGCTCACTGACTGATTTATAAGTACATGTAAACCATTTTGCAATTCAGGGAAGTGCCTACCTCAGCATGAGAAAAGATCCCTCTTTAGACTGTACAACCATCTTGTGTGAAGATCCCAGCACACCCAGCACATGATCCCTGGTATGCACTTTATGATTTCCCTTTGAGGGTGTGTTTATTGCATGGGATTTCATAATTTCATCCCTATTCTGGTATTTTTGTGTACAGGTCTGGAGCATTGTTATTTATTACAAATAATTTCTCTGCACACCATTTTCTTATCCTTCCATATTAAATGAGATAAATCTACACAGATATTAATATGAAATTAAGGCAGAGTTTCCAGCTGGGCTACAATATGGCTGTGGATACACTGGTTTCCAGTGTACTGGGCTACAATAAATAGGTATTATTTTGAAAGCCAAATCACATTTTCTTTTGTCCCTTTCTCCCTCACACAGTGCATACCTGCAGTGGCAGCACCTTTCTTTATTCCTTTCTTGCTCTCTTATGCTTTCTTTCTTGTTTGTTTTTTCCAACTTCCTTTCGAAAGATGGGGTTGGCTTTTGCAACTATCAGGACTAAGCTGTCCGTTAAGTATGGCCATAAAAGAATTTAAATGCAGGCTCTGTTCAGTTTCATAATGTCAGGATATTTTCCAGTCCCTGAAATCCCACCAATTTACACTTAACCCAGGAGCTACGTTATTTGGGGCAATTCCAGGACATGAGAACACAATTCCCTGTACCATGGCTCCACCTCCAGTATTTTGTTATGAATATTCTTTTTACTTCATTTTTCATTTATTTTGCTTAAAATATACTCATGTTAAGATTTTCTAGTGACATTTTCTTGAGGCTTAGCCAAATACACATTGAATAAAACAGAAGTGAACCAGTGAGCCCCTCCAGTACGATATAATATTGCCCACTCAGAGCAATAAAAATTTCCACTTGAGGAAGACTTAATCATGGAAGTAAGTTTTTCTTTTCCTCATCCCAGTTTCATATTGTCAGTGTTGTATGGGTCTGTACAGACAAAAGAGCATATACCTTACTTGGTTTTGCTCTGTTGAAAACCTGATCGTCTTCTTGTTTCCTTGCATCAAGCCACTCACTCTCTCAAGCTGCAGTCTTTCTCTGCCACCTACCTCCCTCTATTTGAAATATTATCTACAAAAGTGGAAAGGAAGACACTTCTAAAATTAAAATATTTACAGGAATTAAGGCCTTCACATAAAACCGTGTTCTTTTTCAAAACAAAGCACGCAAATGTATGACTCTGTGCCGTCAAAATCACAGAGACTGGATATTGCAGAGGATCTACATATCACTATTACACCAAGAGTTTAGTGCCTATTTTAATAGGGCTGGTGCTTAAAGAAACTTCAACAGAGCTCAGGCACAGCCTGTTTCTACTTTTATATCACAGCAATAAAAAAAAAAAGTACAATAAACCAAAAAAAATAACCCTATTTTGTGCCTGGCTGTGACTGTTAGGGAACATTTTCTCTGAAATTACCTCTCTGTCCTGAGCAGAGAGGAAATATGTATTATACATCTTATATACAAATACAAAAATATCTGTAGTGTGTCTTGGTGAATGAATTTCAGAACAAGCCAGATTCACCTTCCAGTGGTTCAGCGCCAAGGGGGAAAAAGAGGTGCATAGTGATTCAGCTCAGATCCGAATGTGCCACAATACACGTATCACAAAAGCTGCCAGCTTTACCTCTGAGGGCAAAACTGATCCTATTCCCATGCTGATTCACAAAAAAAAACTTCCATGAGCTTTCATATTGCAAAATCAAGCCCTAAATTCAATGCGTTCAGTGTGTTCTCACACATGTTAATATATTCCCTCATGACAGCTCTAGATTTCCCTTCCAGCCCTGCATAATGATCTCATCATCTGCCGCGATCAGTAGAGGAGAGACAGGTGATGCCCCCAGCCCATAAGGGTTGGGTAGGACGGGTGAGTGACACACGCCAGATGCTGCACCCTGAGACGGACTGCAGCTCCCCTGTAAATACATCATGGAGTAAAAATCACCGCGTACGTTCCAGCTGCTGCGGAGCGTATCACTGGAGTAGACGTGTTGTCACATACACAAACACGCACCAAATAGTATCTGTACGTGTGATTAGTTAGCAGCTAACAGTTAGTTCTTCGAGCCACAGGGGAAAAAAAAAAAGGAAAAGAAAAAAAAATCAGGCCCTCAGAGAAAGATTAAAACGAACCATATAAGGTCTCTAAGGTTGAAAATTAAAACCAAAATAAAACTGGGCTGCTCAGGATGGAGGAGACAAGGAAGTCAGTGATATGTGTCCTTGCGCTGTTTCGCCATACTGAATTTATCTTTAATTTCAGTTAATTTAGTGACTATGAAAACTACCAAACCAGCAGCTCTTGAGCCTAAAGTCTTCTATATCAATATAGACCCAGAGGCTGCACCTCAAAAACATCGCTGGGAACACCATGGTAACAGTTGCCAAGCCCTAAAAAACCAAAAAGCTTTTAGGGAGACAGAGCACAAAGACTGGTAAGATAAGAGAGAAGAACAGCAATATTGATCTTAATTCATTTCAGCCAAATTTGACCCGTGTAAACCCACAAGTAATGCATTCAACCGGAAATTAAGTGTGTGCTGAATTCTACAGACTGATTGAGGCATTAGAGAATAAAATAGAGAGCAGAAATAGGAAGCCTAGTGAAACTGAAGTTATCATCTCATAGAGGAGGCACCGCACCATATAAATGATGCACACAGAAATGGACAAAAAGTGCAAGAAACTGGAGTAAATTGAAAGTCTTTGATATTTAGGAGTATGAATATTGCTATATAGGAGTGTCATATATGAACACTATATAGGAATATTCATATTAGTTATTTTGTGAACTGAGCGAGATGTTCATCAGTAACTTGAAAGTTGATATAAATTCACACCAATAAATTTTGCAGGTAACATAGTGACAAGAAGACTGGTGAGTAAGGTGGGAAGTGGGAGGTTTGGAAAGACCTGAGTCTATTGCTAAGTCCCTTGGCACTTTCAAGAGCAAACAGCACACAAACGGAGCTGTTTGCAGTGTTGCACACCCAGGACCAAGAAAGGCAGGTGACAGAAAGAGTCCTGGAAAGTGTGACTCTACAAGGGGTCATGAGCAGGCATCATAGGCTTGCGTGGGATCACCAAAGCTTTCCGTCTGGGTATTTACAATCTCAGTCAGCTATGTAAGAGCTCAGAAAAAAAATGTCACAAACATCCCTGTACCACCAGCTCCACACCACCAAACAGTCTGTGTTCTTCTACAAACTCACAGTAGTGATCCTGAAAATACTGTGGTGATCACAGTGGGAAAGCACATCAGCATGACGTCTCTTTAAAATTTTGTTATACCAAAAAAACCCCAACAACTGTAAGCATCAATTGCTAGGAAGATGTTATACCTTATGTATACATTCAGCAAGAGAGATGTTAGAGTAATAACAAGTACTTGTGTCAACATTTTTTTTTAAATGTCGAAAAATTGTACAGGGTGCAAAGAAAAAAAGTATGGAAAATTATCTGAGGGCTGGGGAAATTGCTGTAGAATATCTAGGAGCTGCATCTATTTTAGCAGGAAAAAAAAAGATTATTATGTGGAGTAAAAAAGTTTTCATAAGAGAAAACATTACATACGAAAGGACTGTTTAGCTAAGTGAAGTAAGGCTTTATATGAACCAACAGCTGGAAGCTGAAGCCAGCTCAACTCAAGCTGGAAGTGAGAAACACTGAAGGTGGCTAAGCACATCAGCAAACGGCTGCAGCAAGGGCTGGATTCTCCATCCACCTCGTGGTATCTTCTGTCAGGAAAGTGTGCCTTTCTGGAAACAGCAGAAGCCTCCCTGGGCTTCTAAAAAAGTTTATTATCAACAGCGTGGAGCATGTATGTGGTCAGACTGAAAAACCAAAATGGTCCCTGCTGGCTAATAAATACTTAATCCTTGAATTAAACATGACGTTCGCTGGTCCAGCTTTCACGCACCGGGTGCTGGAGGGCTGGCACTGGGTGTAGGATTCCCATGGAAGGTGAGCAACAAGTGCGGTCAGGGCTACCATGTTTCCATTACTTTTTTGTCCCAGTCTTTCTGAAGGTCAACGTTTTGTTTGATGATCTGTTTGCCTGTCCAGTGAGCTGTTCACAGTAATACCCAATTCTTCTTGTGAAAGGTTACGGCTTCGGCAGTAGATGACTTTGACTTGCTTTATAGGAATGTTTTCTGAGGCAAGTTGTAACTTTCTGCATCTCACTGTTTATCAGAATCCATCATTCTTTATTCCTAACAACAAGATTTTCTTTTCGCATTACTGCTGTGAAATGTTACCAGTGTGTGACCATAAGAGTAGGCCCATGCCAGTGTTTTAATGGTACACAGCCAATTCTTGGCCCATGTCCTTCCTAAAAGTGTTCTTTCCTTCATTGCTGCCATAATTTTCTCCCTCAGATATTTCAGCTGTTTTTTTCCAAGCCTTTGTAGTTCCTTGTGTGACTCAACCCACCTAAAATTCTTTAGTTAGGACCAAGAAAAGCTATTTATATATAATTGCAAATATGCAGTGAGATCATTAGTGAATATAGTTTCCGACCCTTGGTTTCCAGCATAATTTCCTATACCAGGACTAATTTCACAGAGTGCACCAAGAAGGCAAAACAATGCCAGCACTTTGCGTGAACATTTGTGTTGCTCTGCATTAAGGTACTGAAGTTTGCTCATGTCTCGCATTTGACAGTTTTACAGTCAAATAGCTGTTTATAAAAGAAACTCAATTCAAACTAAGCCACATCAGACCTGATTCCCCTAAGATAGACTGGAGTATGGAGTAAACCCCCTAAATTCAGCCCTCGAGGAGAGATTCTCCAGGGGACACAAGCTAGATCATCTGCCACACCACAGCACCCAGTTGCCCGTGTTGCTATTGCACTTTGTGTGTTTCTTCGCAAGAAGCAAATGCTCACCCTTGGCAAGCGTCAGGTCCTACCTTTGCTAGTGCACAAAGCTGTCGGTGAAGAGCTCATACGAACAGCAGGAGGGTTTGCTGTGTCTGTGGAGTACCTGTCCAAATTCTCACCTTCTGAGAAATGGGCTTCTCTTTGTACCTTGCCCAGCGTACTGTTACCTCTGAAACAGGCACAGGGCTCTGTGCAGTGGGAAAGCTCCCCCGCCCCCCCATCTCAGGAGCAGGAACACACAGGAGAAGCGAGATCCCATTGTCCCCAGAGAGGATCCTGGGTGGGGAGCGGAGGGGTGCTCCTTAGCTGACTGCCTTATTCTGGATGCCAGCCACAGACCGCGTCCTTCCCCATACCTTGGCTATTTACTTGCTACTCAGGAGAAATAAAATGATAGAGTGTGAGATACATTTCTTTTTTTTTTTAAGGCCTGATACCAACAGTTCTTCCCCTCATTTGCTTCTCAACTACCGACACAAAATTTGCTCTGATGGGAGAAGGAGCAGTGCTGGGGCTGAACCCTGCAGCCACGGCATTCCAGGCTGCAGTGCGGTACGAAAAAATTTACAAACTAGAAGAGGGTGGAAAAAAAATGGTTTAAACATAAATTTTAAACCTTGCACCTGGTGCAGAAAAAATTGAAGTTTATGCTCATTAGGCACTGAAATATTATTTTGGTGAAGGACAGCATTCAGAACAATTCCTAGCACTTGGAATGTAAAAAATTGCATTTTGAGGGAAAAAAAAATAGGGTAAAATACTAATCTTAATTAATGAGGATTTTCTGCTAAAATTAATTTAAATATTTCCAGGTCTTCAAAAGTCGAAATATTTATTCTTTTCAGTTTTTTTCCCCCGCAGTTTTGTAAACAATCAGCATTTGAAAGCCAAGTAATATTCTTTCTCTCACATTTTCTGTAGTTTTCCACTTTTTTTCAAATGCTTAAAACATATCTTAAAATGGGTCTCTTTTCACAGTAGTCGTGACCCGTACCATGAAGCTGAATATTTCATAGGGCTGATTTTGAAAAAACCCATATCTCTCTGTTAGACACTGACCGACGTCCTATGCATCTCCGTCACAATCAGCACTTAAGGTACGTTCACCTATTTACGCCTCTGTGCGCCGAGCTCAGCAGCAAGCCGGGAAGCAAACCCAGTTTACCTTCACCATGATTTGTCCTTTCCACGTGCCTTTGCCCTCGGCGTTGTTTTAGTTACCATTAAATGCAAAAGCATCGCCACTCCCGGCGTTTGTAATGATTCGAAATTGCCGGGGAGATTCCTCCTCGGGAACAACTGATTTTTCCTCCTTGGATTCGTCAGACCTTTCAGTTCCCGTAACTTTGGTGGCGGCATTTTCAGGCGGACGTCGGATTCCGTGGGATTTGAGGGGGGGGGGTTACCCAGATCCCTGCCTTTCCCGGAGCCCCACTTCGCCCCCGTCGGCAGCGGGACCCGACGAGGCGGGGAGCTGCGGGGGCGAAGGGACGCGGCACCAGCAGGGGGGCAGCACCCGGTACGGTAAGTACAGAAATGAAATGAAATGAAATGAAATGAAATGAAATGAAATGAAATGAAATGAAATGAAATGAAATGGAATGAAATGAAATGAAACGCAGCGAGAGAGGGGCTGCCCAGCTGGGCAATCCCCCCCATCCCGCCGCTCAGTTCCCCGGCACCCCGCGTCCGCCGGAGGGTCCCTGCGCGGCCGGGACTGGTGCCGGGTGCCGGAGCTCCCTCCGCTGCTCCCGGGCAGCCTCGGCTGCAGAAGGGGACTCTCCCCGGCTCCCCCCCCCCCCCCCCCCCCTCCACCCCTGCCACCCGTCAGACCCGGGGCTGAAATTCCCCCGGCGGCCGCAGACACCCTCCGGCCCCTGGGCATTTGCTGGAGGGAGCCGCGCTATAGGGAGGGAGGGCAGAGGGGAGGGAGGGACGGAGGGCAGGGAGGGGGGGGTGTCATCTCAGCCCAGTGCGGTCTCATCCCCCCTCACTCCTCCCACCAATGAGTGGTGCCTCTTAACCCCCGGGAACCTCCCTCCCGCGAAGCACTGCTCCACTTTGCAGAACACGAGTTGATGAGAAAAAAAATAAATCCCGGCCGCGGCCAGTCATGAGCTGTTTGGATGTTATGTACCAAGTCTACGGTCCTCCCCAGCCCTACTTCGCAGCAGCCTACAGCCCCTATCACCAGGTACGTGCGGTGGGCAGCGGGGAAGAGGCAGAGGGTGGGAGGGGTGTCGTCTGGAGGATGGCCGTCTGGGGCCTTACCAAAAGGAAAAAGGGAAAAGGAGAAGGGGAGGGGAAAGGGGGGTGGGGGGGTGGCGGGGAGATCTGGCAGCCTGCGATGGTGAGCGGAGCAGAACCGCATCCCACCCTAGCGCGGGGCTCGGCAGGGTACGTACCCCCGGCGGCGACCGACGGGCTGCGGGCTGCCTTGGGAGCGAGAGCGCGGTTTTAACCCTGCGGTAGCTTTTTGGGGATTTTTTTTTTTTTCCTTTTTTCTTTTCCTTTGCCGGGACGGGCTCCGTCGGAGCGATGCCCGCGGTTTGCAGGGGGCCTGCCGGAAGCGTCGAGGCAGGGCTCCCTGGGGCATCGCTCAGCGGGAGCCTCTTCGAGGGGATATTTCGCCTCGGAGGAGTGCTCCTGAGGTACCCCCCGAAGCGGGGGAGGCGAGAGTGCCGGGAGGCTGCGGGGTTTCCCCGCTTTGGCCCTGGGGGAGGAAGCCCCGGCCCCGACGAGGGGCAAGGCTGCGGTGCGGCGGGGCTGCGAGGATGCTCCCCGCTCCCGAGGTCCGCTCGGCGCCGGGACCACGGCCCGGCCCCCCGCCCCCACGAGGCTCCCGGCGGCGGCGGTCGCCTGCGGGACCCACGGGTGCTCCGTGGCCGGGAGCCCCGGCTCGGCGCCGTGCTGCGTGCGGCTCCGCCGGGGCTATCGCTGGTATCGATTAATCCCCGGATTTCGATAAAAGGGCCCCGTCGGCCGCGGGGATGTGCCGCGACGCGCACAGCCCGTCGTGCGGGGCGGATTGCCCGCCCGGGCCGCGCACTGTCCCGCGTGGGTCGGGGCTCGTTTCCCCGGGCTGCACCTGCTGCACACCGCTTTCTCTTTCGCTCATGGGTTTCTTTTTTTTTTTTTTTTTTCCCTCCCTCTTAGTCCTTCCAGAAATTAATTCCTTCCTCTCCCGGCAAAACGAAAAAGGGAATAGGTAGAGACAGCAGCACCCCGGGCTCTGGAACGGCGGCAGCCCCCGCCGTGCAGGGCCGGTGCCGGGGCGAGCAGCAGCCCCCGCGGTTCCGCACAGCCCCCCGTGTGCCACCTCCAGAGCCTGGCAGCGGGGCCGGAATACCTGTTACAAATAGCAAATGATGTCTTCCCCCACCTTGCCCCCCCCCCCCCGCACACCGCTCTGTGACATTATTCAGGGGGATGATCATTACCTCAATGGCCGAGCCGGGAGCCAAGTGGAAAGGCGGTCGTCGCAAAGGAGTGACATTATTAAATATCTCGCGTCTCTTGGCCCAGGGTTCTGACTCGTCCCCTCGGTGCTTCCCCCGCCGCCCGCCCCACGGCTCTGCCAGCAGTGGCCAAGCCCCGGGTGCCGGGTCCCATCGCTTATCTCTAAGAAACTCTCAGCAGCTGCGGGCACGCTAACGCGAGTAAAGATGGGAAACATCCAGCAAACTTCTCAACGCCCTCTGTTTTTCCACCCAGCGGAATCCAGCAAAAGCCGAATAACCTTGTAGGAAATACCTGGAGCTTCTTGCTGACGGGGGAAATGTTTTTTTTTTAGCCCTGAAATGTGTTTGACGCTGACAGTGTTTTCTTTTTCCTTTCCCCCCCCGCGCCTTCCTTTCCGCTGTGGCTTACAGGACACTCTTTGTGGCAGATTTTGGGAGATGGAGCCCAAGCGGCGCTCGTTCCCCCCGCCCCCTGCCCGCGCCCCCCTCCCGCCTCGCCCCCTCCCCCGCATCTCAGCCCTTTGGTCCCCCCAGGAGCCGCCTGCAAAGTGGCTTCTTGTGCAGGACTTCGCACTGGGGACCCGCGCCTGGGGGCTCTCTTGCTCCATCCCGGTCCGTATCTCTGGGTTTCGGGCCCCGAGCCCTGTTTGCAGCCCCTTCGCTGCCTCCCCGGGAAGGGGCAGAAATGCAGCTCCGGGGGTGGGGGGTGCTGCCAAGAGGATGGCGGGCAGCTGAGGATCCAGACTTCGGCATCCTCTCGGGAAGATCGCGGGAGCGGGCTCGGCGCTGCCTCCCGGCTAGCGCAGGGAGGGCCGGGGCACAGCTCCGCGCTGCGTGACCGCCTCTGTTTTCTTTCTTTCTTTCCCTTCTTCCTCCCTTCCCTCCTCCAGAAACTCGCCTTTTACTCCAAAATGCAAGAAGCCCCGGAGAGCGGCAGCAGCGCCAGCGCCAGCAGCTCCTTCTCCAGCCACCCCGCGGCCAGCATCAAGGAGGAGGACTGCAGCCCCGAGAAGGAGCGACCCCCCGAGGCCGAGTACATCAACTCCCGCTGCGTCCTCTTCACCTACTTCCAGGGGGACATCAGCGCCGTGGTGGACGAGCACTTCAGCCGGGCGCTCAGCCAGCCCAGCAGCTTCTCCCTCGGCAGCGCCAAGGTGGCGCGGAACGCCGGCTCCTGGCGGGGTGAGCGCGCAGCGCGGCGCGGAGGGGCGCGGAGGGGCGCGGAGGGCGGAGGGGTCCTCCCCCGGGCTGCCACCTCGCCCCTGGCCCCGACCGCGCATCCCCTCTCCCTCCTCCCCTCCGCCGGCCGCGATGGCCCGGGGAGCCGGCTGTGCCGGGCCGGGAGCCGCGGGCGGTTTGACCCTTCCAGGGGAAAAAAGAGCAGAACCCCCCCCTGCAGCTCACGGCGGGCTGCGGTGGCGCAGGGGGAAGCGGCCTGGGAGGCGTCCGGCGGATTGAATCGCCTTTACGGAGCAGGAGATTTACCTGGCGGGGGCTGCAACCAAACAAGCCGCGGAGGGACCCTCTCGCTGTGGCAAGCGCCTCCTCCCCCGCTGACCCTGCCGGGGCAACTTGAAGTTTAGCGTGGTGGTAATCGAAGATGCCTACAAAGCAAAAAGCAAACTTGGGAATCGTCTCACCAGCTTCCCGCTGCTAAAAAGCAGATTGTGTGTCCCCCTGTATCCCGCCCTGCATGTACCCCGTCCTGGTGGCTGCTGGAGCAGAGACAAGGACCCCACGTTTCTGACAATAAGGGCTTTCGGATCTGCCCACAGCAGTGGCCCTGTGCTGGCAAGGCCGAGTCCACAGCTGATGCGCAGCTCTCCATAGCCATGCCCAATTCACCCTGGACAAGCAGCCCATGGGGGTACCCAGGGCAGAGGGGATTAACCTTCCCCACCCTTCACAGAGTTAGGGCAGGCATTTGTTATGGGAACCCTCTCTCGCAGGGCCGCCTGCCCAGGCAAGAGCCCGTTTCCCAGCCCCTCCATGAATTGCTGTCAGTAGTTTCTAAGAATGAAATAGTAGTTCAAATATTTCACAGGCGAAAGATATTCAGCGCTGGAATTGACGGCAGGAGAGGAGAGTTCTTTGCTCGTCATGAACTGCTTCTCCTGAGTAATGCCAGGGCGCAGAGCTGACATACTTCCCTGCAAACATGTATCAGGAGCACAATTTTATTTCTCTCGGGAAGACCATGCATTCCCAATTAATAATGTGTAACGTCTGTCTGTGCTATTAATAATCACCGGTCCATCTTGCATGTTGCTTACCAGGAAAAGAAAATGTAGGAATGTAGGGTCCTTGTACTTTGCTCTACCAGTCTCCAACAACCTCCAGAGTGCTTCTCAAATGTGTTAACGATATGCCCAAGAAACGGGCGTAAGTCCAGTGTAATAGATGGGGAATTGCCCATAGTTATTTAGAAAATTCAAGCTGGCCCTTAGTCGCAACTCACACTGTTCCTGCCTGCTTTGAAGCTACACTGAGGCAGTAGCCGCTTTCCTGGCAGGGTCAGGCATCCTCCGAGGTGCTGGGTGTAAACGCTTAGTCAGGGAGATTACTGCAAAAACAAACAGGAAAAATCCAGCCCTGGAAATTGCTGTGGTGCATAATAGCTCTGACTCAGTTTCCACTACTGAGAAAATAGATGTTTCCCTCACCTTAGATAAAAGTCTTTTTCCTAAATACATACTAAGAGAAACCTGGAGCAAATAGTTTCAGTTTCATGGGTAAGCCCTGGGCTAGGTGTGTTGGATGTTTAGCTGGAAAGGAATCTGTACTTACTGGGAGTAACATCTTGTGTTTGGCAGTTGTTTGGGGGATAAAGGGAATGCAAGGGCTGGTTTGAGGGGATCTGGGGAGGGGCAGAGCCCTGGGGAGAGGAAATCAGGGCTCTCTGGGTGTGCTCATTGCTGTCTTGCTTTTCTCTCCCTCTCCCTTCACCCAGACGGCTCCTTCCCAATGAGCCAGCGCAGCTTCCCGCCGTCCTTCTGGAACAGCACGTACCAGCCCTCCTCGGTCCCAGCCACCCTGAGCAGTCCCCTCGCAGCTGCCGCCCACAGCGAGCTGCCCTTCGCTGCCACCACCGACCCCTACGCACCAGCCTCTCTGCACGGCCACCTGCACCAGGGTGGCCCCGAGCCCTGGCACCATGCTCACCACCACCACCATCACCACCACCACCCCTACATCGGGACACAGAGCACTGCCTACCCCCGCCCCGCCGCCATGCACGAAGTCTACGGGCCCCACTTTGACCCCCGCTATGGCTCGCTCCTGGTGCCCACCGCCTCCGTCCGCCCCCACCGCCTCACGCCCGCCTCCGTGCCCACACCGGTCAGTCCCCCCTGTGAACTGGGCAAGAGTGAAGCAGGTGCCGCCGCAGCCTGGACAACACCGGGACCCTTCCCCAACGCAGCAGGAGACATGGCACAGAGCCTCGGCCTCAACGTGGACCCAGGTAAAGAGCTGCCCTCGCTCCCTCTGGGTCCCCCTGGCTCAGCTTCACCCTTGCCTCCTGCCTCCCTCACATCATTTACAGTAGTAGGGAAGGACCCTTCACGGCGAGGCAGCTGGGGTGCTGCTGTGGAGGAATAAATTAGGGATGGAAGTCCCACAGGAGACACCTGAGCTCTGCCCTGGGTGCCCTTCTTGGGGCTTTCAGGCCAGGTGAGTGAGGAAGGGGAGAGGAAAGGTGGGACAGAACAACACATCGCCCCCCCACGCAACATCTTCTTAATTTCTGGCACCCAAAAACATGCCCTGAGGGTACTGGTTGCTTTGAGGTTCTCTTGTCTGGCCCTGGCCCTGCTCTTGCCTTGAGCAGCGAGAGCTGGGAGCGGGATGGAACCGCCCCAAAGGTCACCAGTTGGCTCCCTCCACGGGCTGCCCTGAGGGCAAGAGTGTGGGCAGCCACAGCAGAGCAGGTCATTTCTAGACCCCACGCAGGTTCATTAACTACCTTCTCTCCGTATTTATTTTTTCCTCCAAGTTTTTGAGAGGAAAACACAATTGCATTTGCCGAACAAGAAGGGCAATGGTTTTCCCCTGGTAGTGATACCCTGTGCCTGGTGGCGTGCCTGGAAGTAAGGCTGTGTGGCCTTAGCTGTGACAAAAAGATGACACAGGCATAGGCAGCAGCATCAGTTCTGAAGTGGTTGTGGAGGCAGGGCAAGTCCTCTCTGGTGGCAGTTCTCCATGCTGAAGTTGGGTTATTGCAGCCACAAATGGCTCCTTATGGTGGCTTCACTTTAGGCAGGAGGGACATGTGCCTGTCTCCAGTCTAGCTTGGGCTCTTCTCCTTGCTTCATGGCCCCCCAGGGCTGTGGGGAGCCCATGCTTTAGACTGATTCTCTGATCTCAGCTGGCAGAAATGCAGTTTGTCTTTCTCTGTCCTCAAACACCTGTACCTATTTTTCTTCTTCCCTTTTTTTCTTCTCTCCGTTCTCAGGTTTGCAGCCTCAGGATAAAAGCAAGGATCTGTACTGGTTTTAGAGCTGTCCTTCACTCTTCTTCCCCTGGCTCTCCCTTGTAGATCTCTGCCTGTTAGACATGGTGACATTCAGAGCTGAAATCGGGTCAGTTTGTAACAGCTTCTGATCTTGGTTTGCAGCTCGCCGTTATTCCTTCTGTGGTGGATCCCTTCTGAGCTGATGTGCTGACTCAAAGATTCTCAGATCCCCCCTTGCCCTTTTCCAAGCCCACCGTGGCCGTGCAGCTCGGGGAAAGACAGCGGGACTTAAAAGGACCCGGCAGTGCAAGGACGGTGCCTTGGACTTATTTCAGAGAGGAAAATGCTTCTGTTGCAAGAGGAGAGCCAAAGACGTTGAACTTCTATTTAAGCAGACCCCACACCCAGAACTGCAGTCAGACTGCTCTAAGAGAGTCAAATGACGTCATGGATGGTGATGCAAAACCACTGACCTCCATACATGGGGCAGAGGAAATCATGGGGCTGTTTTTTTTTAGTGGTGTGAATATTTTTTTATGGCAGTGAAAATTATTTCTCGAATGCAAACATGGGAAAGCTACTTAGCAGTTCTGAACTGGATTTTTACTTTACATTATAGAGAAGTAAAAGCAGAAGAAACTGGAACTCACAAATATTTTCAGACTATCAAGGAACTGGTCAGATTTTTCAGCTTTATGGTTGTGAGTGGCAAGTGTCTGGCCGGGGCCACCTGCCCCGGGTTTACAGAGATGCAGCTGTTCCACACACAACTGCTCAAACCCCAGAAAGGCGAAAAGCAAGGTGGCACTTCTCAGAGTCTGGCACAACATTTGCATTGGATTTATAACCGTTGTTTGGTTGTGGTTTTCTGTTTTGTTTTGTTTTTTACAAGAAACAATTTCTGGCAAAAGTAAAACCCTCTTAAAGCGGGGGAAGGAAGGAAGCCCATGAAGAATGGCTCACCCTCAACCCAACAGCCTTTAAGGGGAACACTAGAAGCAAAGGCATGTGGTGGACAATAGGTCTGACTTGCCTGTAACATTTCTCTTTGTCTACCTGTTGCTGTCAATTTGTCACTTTAATAGTTGTTTGTTGTTTTGTTTTGTTTTGTTTTTTTTGAAAGGGGGAATAAGATATCTATTTAACAGTAGGAAAGCTGCATTAAAGGTATCTCCTTCTTTCACCCTGTGTGCTTTTATGAAGAATTAAAGCTAAATAAGAGAAATGAGGCAACATGGAAACTTCAGGATGAAATAGGAAAATACCTGTCATGTGGATGAAGTGAGTTATTTTATTACTTTGCATTAAAAATAAATAGAAAACCTAGCAGTTGAAAGTATTTTCTTAGTGAGTAAAAAATATGGTGAAAAATACAAAAGATAAGAAAATGCAAGATTGTTGCAGTGCTACATTTTAGTGTATGGTGTATCTGTAAGTTGGGTTAAAGTAAGGGAGCTGCTCCTTAATAGCACATATGTCTTCATGAAGCTGATAGAAGAGGGTACTGTAGCATTTAGCATTGCTATTGCGCTGGTAAATTGAAATGCTGTTACAGGGTGATGAATAATTAATTAAAAAGTGTAGAAATGGCAATTTCCCCCTATACTTAAAAGCTGACTTTTCTACAGGCAAAACACCTGATCCCAACACTACCACGTTTTGCGTTCTTTCTGGTTTTTCATGATGTAATGTCTTCGAAGGCTGACAAAGTTACATACATGTGAGAGAAGAGTCCTCACATCACTCCTCTGCCACCAGGAAAAGCAGTAGAAAACAGACTTTGTGCTGTGATGTGAGACTCTCACATGATCTGGCATGATGTCCACCACGTGTCAGAAACGGAGTTATGAATAACCCAAACTTGCTTCTCCAGGGCCTCAGCTTGGCAATAACTCCATTTCTAGGAAAGAACAGGAATCCTGGTAGTGAGAGTATGATAAAGCAGTGTGAGTAAATACTGCGAGAATCTGGCAAGGAGCAACGTGTGCAGAGCATTCCCAGCCAGAGCGTGGCAAACGGCAGGAGGTGACTTGCCGCGATCCCTTCAGCCAGGCGTAACTCTGAGCATTTTGCCCTCAGCCTCCAATAAGCCAGAGCCCAGAGAAGCTGTAAGGGGCAAGGGAAGGACTCCAGAATTTATAGTAGTGGTTAAAACAAAAATACTCTGATGTGTGTATCAAGAAAGAAGGCAGAAGCACTTTTCAAGAGAAAAGTAGCTAAACATGGCATTTAACGTTATTGCTACGGAGACTTGGAGATAACAACATCATTCTGTGAGCATTAGCCTGCAGGTTATTTTAGGCTGTTTTTAAAGCTTTTTTTTTAAAAAAAAAGATTAATCTGGCTCTATATTTGTTGTGCTTCACCACAATTGTGTCTTCTTTCTTTTTTCCCCTTCCCCTCTGCAATTCTTAATGAGGAAGGCTGGGCAATACAGCCCAAATGTGTTTGGAAATATTCATGTAAGCACAAACCAGTCGTTTACTTCACTGTCATTTGCAATTCATTTTGACTGTGGATGTTTTCAAGCATGAGAATTTATGCAATGAACACACGAACGTTGGTTTTGACATCTGTTCTGCAGGTACTCTGTTTTACTGTTGTATTGTGAAAGCATCCAAACACCAAAGTCAAGATTGTGGCTTAAGGTGTTAGATGTGCAAAAAACTTTTAAAAATGCTCCTATTCCGGATGGCCTGCAGTCTGAAACAACACGTGCCCTATTTCGACTAATCCTTGCAGAGTTTTGCTCACTGTTATTCCAACTCCAGGGGGACCGCTCACAGCACCTACCTCTAAGGCTTGGGTGTGAGTCTTTGCAGGACTGGAGCCACAGCTCCTAGTGCAGTAACAGTGCAAATGACCTCCGTGCCATTTTGCAAGTCTGTTTTACTCCTCTTTGCACCACAGGTTGTTACTTGCTTAACCGCGAATGCTTGCAGGAAATCTGGAAATACAAAAGAAACCCTTCTAATATGTTACGTGTGTCTTATCTGTCACATGCTTGTCACACACAGAAAGAGCAGGGCTGTGAGTCCCCGGTCCTGCAGCCTGCAGAGCAGATCCTCCTGCTGCCCCTTTCCGAGCGTCATGCAGAGGTTAGCACCAGCTTGTGCTCTCTAGCTACCACCTCACAAACCGACCAGCCCAGCTGGGACCGACTAACAAACACAGCTCCCAGCCTGTTCGTGCAGAGTCCAGGGAAGGAGGCAGAGGGTCGGGATCTGTTGCAGAGCACCGCAGTACTGGGCATAGCAAGAGTATCCGCTCCTGCTGAGTGAGAGCAATTTGTAGGAGTTTGCAAAATGAGCTCTGGGCATATTCACTGCAGACATTTATTTTCTGTTCTGAAAACTAGCAAAGCATGAAGGAACACTGTTTTTATGAATTCTGAGGTTAATAGTGATTTGTCAAGAGAAGGATGGAAGGGGGATGGGACATAGTATTTGTGGTTGCAGCCCCCACTTTATTTTAATGAGGGTTTTGCTTCAGTATAGCTGCAGTTGCAAGAATGCAGCACAGAGCTATTAGACACATACATATATGTGCCTCTGCACTTACAGTCTAATGTTGGAGACCTTTAGGGCAACGTCACTTACTTCTCATCTCCTTTTCCAGTGTGTTTTCCATAGGAGCCCCCAGCAGAAGAGGAGGAGGGAAGGAGAGAGAGGGTGAAAGAGAGTCTGAGTAATCCCCTATGCCTGCCCTGGACTGTGCTGCCTGTCTCTGGGGAAATGTATCTGCCCTGTCTCCTCCTTGGGTCAGGAGGGACTGCTGTCCCTTCTCGCCTTCCCTTTGAAGTCCTATTTAGGTTCATGACAAGCTCTAGCGAGGGCTTAAATGTTGGTCCCTTCCTAGAAGGGAGGAAAATGCTGCTGGTGGCTTTGGATGCACCAGGGTTCTCTGACTGGCAGTTCTCCTGCATCTTTTCTGGGCAAGGGTTGTAATTAACGTGCCCTTTTGATTAGAGAAGGGTGAGGCAGCTCCTCTGGGGGATTGTCATGTCCTGGCTGGCTTCCCTGGCCTGCCACCCAGAGGAGCAGTTGCAGCAGGGGAAGGAGAGAGACTTGCGTTGTGATTTTTGGAGGAGTTAGGTATTGATATTGTGGGCTAGACAATTTTGTGTAGGGAAATGAGAATAGAGGATTGTTAAAAGAAAAATAAGGGGAAAAAAAGGAAAAGGAAAAGGAGAAGGAGAAGGAAAAGGAGCAGGAAAAGGAGCAGAAGCAGGAGCAGGAGCAGGAGCAGGAGAAGGAGAAGGAGAAGGAGAAGGAAAAAGAGAAGGAGAAGGCAAAGGCAAAGGTAAAGGCAAAGGTAAAGAAAAAGGGAAAGGGAAAGGGAAAGGGAAAGGGAAAGAAATGAAAAAGAAAAAGAAAAAGAAAAAGAAAAAGGATAAAGATAAAGAAAAAATATAAAGAAAAAGAAAAATATAAAGAAAAATATAAAGAAAAAGAAAAATATAAAGAAAAAGAAAAGAAAAAGAAAAAGAAAAAGAAAAGGAAAAAAGAAAAGGAAAAAGGAAAAAAGAAAAAGAAAAAGAAAAAGGAAATAAAAAGAAAAAGAAAAATAAAAGGAAAAAATAAAAGGAAAAAAGAAAAAAGAAAAAGAAAAAGAAAAAGAAAAAGAAAAAGAAAAAGAAAAAGAAAAAGAAAAAGAAAAAGAAAAAGAAAAAGAAAAAGAAAAAGGAAAAGGAAAAAGAAAAAGAAAAAGGAAAAAGAAAAAGAAAAAAAAAGGAAAAAAAGAAAAAAGAAAAAAGGAAAAAGTTTTACTTTGGTCAGCCCCCAAGATTTGGGGCTACATCCTTGGGAACCGTATTGTTAATTTGGTTCCTAGCACAGTAAGACTGTTCTCTAAACCAACTGTACTGACTAGCAGAGTTCCCCTGCTCATGTCCATCTGGAATCGTGCAGAAGGAGTTACCTTCGCAGTGCACCTTCTGCTGCCTCTGTAGCCAGGCATAAGCTATGAATCACGTGCACCAAACCTGTGAGCGCAACTTGTAACAGAGAGGTACCAGGGTGCCATGTCCCCCTCCTCCTGCCCCTGCCCTCCCTGCATCAGGTCCCAAGGGAGAAGGGGAAGGTGCCAGAGGAGCCAGTGCAGGGTGCAGGGCAGAGGGGTGCACACCCCTGGGCCCAACTCCCATGGGCACCTCCCTTTGCTGTGCTCAGCTGCAGCCCTCAAAACCGCAGGCTGACCGAGGACTACTAGAGCATTTCTTTAGGGATGTGTCGGTTGCTCATTTACATTGGTAAAAGCAGGATAACAGCAAACGGGAGAGCTGTCCCGTTAGGAGATGTAATACCAGACTGGACGCTCCTGAGGGTGCCTCATCTCCCCACTGCATGGCACGTTTCCTCCTGCCCCACCTTGCCTAGGTATGGCTGCAAGGCGCCCTCCTCGTTCATCCCACACCCCCTGACTTCTTCACTTTTCCTTTCCTCAACTTCTGGCCCCAGCCCTGACTCTGCATCTCTGTTCTTCTGCCTCACCCAGTCTCTCCCCTCCTGCACTTACTACTCTGGCCCCACGCTGCAGCAATGAGGAGCATAGGCATGGCATTAGGAGGGACATGAACTTTCCTATCAATGCAGTTTGCATGGAGTAGAAGCATCAGTATTTCTGTGATAAACAGAATTGAACATAGACTGTCTGCAGAAGACCCAGCTCATTGGACTCAATCCTGCGCCGTATCGCTGTGGTAGGAACCAAGCCTAATCCCTGACCCAGTGGAACAACTCTTTTTATCCACAAGCTGAGGCTGCAACAGCCCCCGTTGCACACAGACACAAATGATTATTCTCTCTTGACAGACCTGCACAGCTCCCTCCTTGTATTTAACTGCAGTCCCAGAGAGCTGGATCAGGAAAGAGACACTTGATAGCTGCTGTTTCCGTGGTTGAAATATTTGTGAAGTTAGCGCATAATCTGAAAGCAGAAGCTAATAAATTATAGGGTGCTAATTGGGGCCGGAGTGGAGCTGTCAATCATATTATCCTAAACTCACAGAGACCCTCATAACCTAAAAAGGCAAGAGAGCCTCCAGGAACAGCTCCCAGTTGTCACTAGCCATGACCTCCACTCCAGTGAGAGCACAGAGAGTCAAGGCAGAGAGTTTATTCTGCTAAGAAAATGCAAATCCTGTGTTTAAGAGGGCATTTGTATCTGGTTTTGTTTACCCTCTTTGGGAGTATATTTCCCAAGGCACTTTATTGTTTTGCTTTGCTACTTAAGTTGCCACTCTTGCAATTTAAAAAAAAATCCACATGTAAATCAGCTAAGAATTTGTAAGTTTTGCTTCTGCATAGTCCTTAGAGTAACAGTCATAAGTTTTTAGTCATGGTCCAACCTCTTTGCATATAGGCCTGGCCTCTAAAAGCCACCTTATTGCTCACATTTCATTCTTGCTTCTCATGCCCCAGAAACATATATACTACTTTGAAGTTGCAGAAGTCTGTGATCGGAGCCAAAACACAACTGTGCAAACATGGTAGCAATAGGGCACTTGTGGCTCTAGCTACTTTTCTTACACTGCTTTCATCAAGATCAAGTATTTTACTCATCATATAATATAAACTCAAATCAGAGAATGCTGAAGAGTTTTTTAGCAACGCTTTTCCACAGAAATTAATTTCTAAATGGAGACAGGTAGGCATTTCAGAAAGCATTCCGTGGAGAAAAGGTCTGAAAAAAATTAGGAGCAACCCAAAATTGAGGAGTGGAAAAGCTTGATTTTGGTGGCAGTATGACTACTGTATGCAGGCCTGACAACTGGGGTACAGTAAGGTCAAACCCTTTTCCTGGTGACACCTCACCTGGCCCTTAGTGACTGCCTAAACTTACTGCTGCAAGACCACATGATTAAGCGTGCAAAGATATTTCTAAATGATTTTCCCTAATTTTTGATGCCTGTATTAATTATTTAATGCCAACCTTGAATGACGGCAAGAAGTAGGACCAATAGTCCCTTCTCAGCTTGCTTCTGTGAACAGAAATGACAGTGTCTAACCTGATGATGCTGCCACTAAAACCAAGAACCGCCTCTGAGTGGGGTAGGCAGGAGGATGTGTTTGACAACAGTCTGTGGTTTACCATGGCCACCGATTTTGTTCTAGTAGATTCAGGCAGAGGATAATTCTTCGTGCTTTAAGCAACAGACTTAAAAATTATGGAGTGATACCTCTGTTAAGATAACAAAGACTATGTCAGGAGACAAACCTAAGAAAGCACAAAGCTGGCGAGGTCCTACTTGAAGAACACAAGGCTGCACTGTGCGAGTAGGTTTCCATCCCTGGGGGTGTGGTGATGATAGACTGAAGAAACATGAAGGTGTGTTATTCTCATAAAAGGTTAATTCTGTGACTCCAAGAGTTCTGCCACTCCTATTTCTCTGTAAAAGAAAGCTAAATATATTTGTGACTGGAAATCACTGAGAGCTTAAACATGGACGGTCAGCCCTCCTGGAAAGGTGTGAAAATTGGATACATGAAGAGGGATATATCAGGAGATTACTCAGAGTGGGGAGATTTTGATGCTACAAAACGATGTTCCTGAGTTTTCGACATGACAGATGAAAAAGCAACTGTAGTTGCTTACTGTACTGCACAGGACAACAAAGGCATTTCAGCAGCCTCATCCCTAGTGAGCACTGAGTGACTTGTACCATCAGGGAAGACAGGAGAAGAAAAAAAAAGCAGGAAA
The DNA here is from genome assembly GCF_034619465.1 of Leptosomus discolor. NCBI lineage: Eukaryota > Metazoa > Chordata > Aves > Leptosomiformes > Leptosomidae > Leptosomus > Leptosomus discolor. Next base: position 72,714,970 of record NC_141392.1, on the reverse strand, counting down.
AAGAAGATGCAGCTATGTCAACAGCACTGCAGAAGGCGTCGGTATCCAAACAGACAGTGGTTATTTTACAGTTTCATTCTTACCGTAAAAGATAGAAGGCAGTGATGAACACCCTCCAAATGGAAGATGTCATCTGAAGAAGAAGTTAACACGTTATAAAAAAGGTTATTTCATACGGCAGTATCAGTCATGTCACTGGCAATAATGACAATATTTTGGCATCATCACTTGGCTTTGATGCACTGGGTTTCTGGTTATTTATTAGAGTTAAAACATAATGTCAGTTAGAGGTGCCAAGTGTCATTATAAATAGAGCCATGATCGTTTGAAAAATCCACCTGGTATGCAAGCTCCTGCAACCCACTCCAGTGTGTGTGTAAGAAAAAATTTCAAGAACCAATTAAAAGAAATGAAGGTGAATTAGAACTTTTTGATCATTAACTGATCTGTCAGGGCTATTTTACAGACATTCTCTTCTATAACAATGTTTTTCAGGTCTGTTATAGCTGAATTAAGATCAGCTTTGTGTAAAAAGAGGCACATTTGAATCTAGAAGAAAGCTTGCCTTATTAAAACGCATAGTCCTGAGCCTGAATCACCGGGGATCGGTTTCACCCAGTTATGCTCAGTAAAGCCACACTTGAGGACTCCAACCACCATAGGCAGCACGCCACAGAAAAAAAAAAAAAGAGGAAAGAACTGGAGACATTAGTCAGTTCAAATAGACGGTAAAACTTTTTCTGCTGAAGACAGCTGTGGGAAGCAAGGGTGTAGTGGCCCTGCTGTAAGGATCTTTGTGCCCTTCCATACCAAATTTTGATGGAACCAAATTTTGATGGAACCAAATTTTGAGGGACCTTGTGATCTGGAGGATGTTACTAGTCTCTGTTATTTAGGGTACCAGGAAAGCTGAGGAGCAACGACTTTATTCTCAGCCCTGGGCCCTGGCTGGAGTTTCTCAGATAAGCAAGGTTGTGGTGAAGTCAGCTCTGGCCTTTCCTGTCCCTGCCACTTAGTAGTTTTTGCAGGTAACAAAGACCAATAGAAAACATTAGCAGTGTAGCTGCACAGCCTTCTGCCTTTCTGGTGGTCATTTTCAAGTCCCCCGAATCTTGGGATGATGCCATTGAATGACTGACAGTAAGGTCTCCCAGAGAAGATGACACTTGAATGTTAAATATAAACAAACCCAAATAAATCATCTTGACACTCCACTTTTTTCAGTCCTACATGGTACAAGCAAACATGTCTTCTGTCTTTCATATCTCAAAAACCCCTATTTTCAATCTGTATAAGTTTTCCCTTCAGAGCTCTTCACAGCCACATTCCCATAGCTCGTGCCAAACTGCTGAGCACTCCCTCTGTGGCACATGGGGATAAGTGAGTGATCCCACTGAAGCCTGGCATATCTCTCAGCAGCAGCTACGTGTAAACTTCCCATAACTTTATCTTTGACCCAGTAAGGACTCATTACTTTTGTCACAAAACATTGTTTTTTCCCTTTGTAGGATCTTGATCGTGGTCCCAAATGGAAAACATGAGTTACACAGGTTTTGGATTGATCTGGGCATCAGTACATGCCAGCTCAAAAGCCCTTGCAAGCAATCCTGAAAGACAGAAATGTGCTGATAGTCAGGTGTTACCACCTGCTGTAGACCAAGGGGACTGAACATAGCAGACCTAGAACTGATGCCACAGAAAATGCTGCCTTAACAAATAATTAACATCTGCCCTGGCCTTTCATATTTACAAAATAATTTACAAACTTTAATTAATCACCACAGCATTTGTGTTATGTTGTAGTAAATACTATTCATAGGTAGCAGTAAATATTTTTCATCCATTCATATGGATGTCAAGTCTGCAGCTGAGAGATTAAATAAGCCAACTAAAGCCACACAGTATGTCCATGTCTGTCCAAGCACGCCTCAGAGTTCCGTTGTTGCCATTTGAGAGCCCAGCACTATTGGGTTGTGTGTGGTATCACATCCTGAAGCATGCTCACCATCGTTGCTCAGTGATCTCACCAAGTGTCTTGTGCTGGCATCAAGGAAGAAGGAAGAGCCTGAGACAGTAACCAGCTGCGACCCAGAGACTCACCTAGGGCAACCCCTGGTCAGCGTCTGGGGGCACAGGTCTCCTCTTCCTGGGCAGGTTAGAGACTGTACTGGGTTGGGGTTTATTTTCTTCTTAGCAGCTCGTCTTCTACTGTTTTAGATTTGCGACCAAAACAATACTGATGACACACTAATGTCTTAGTTATTGCTGAAAAGTGCTCGCACAGCAGCAAAGCCTTCTCTGCTTCTCCATCTGCCCCTCCCAGTGAACAGACTGGGGGTGCACAAGAGGTTGAGAGAGGACACAACCAGGCAGATGACTCGAACTAACGAAAGAGATATTGGTGAAACACTGGAACTTGTTGCCTGGAGAGATGGTAGAAGCCCCATCCCTGGAAACATTCAAGGTGAGGTTGGACAGGGCTCTGAGCAACCTGATCCAGCTAAAGATGTCCCTGCTCACTGCAGGGGGGTTGGACTAGATGACTTTGAAAGGTCCCCTCCAACTCAAACCATTCTATGATTCTATATTCCATGCTATATAATGTCATGCTCAGCAATAAAATGGAGAGGAGGCTTAGGGAGATTAGTCATCTTTTTCTCAGGACCTGGCTGGGCAAAGGTCCACCTGTCTCAGCCCAAATCTTGAGAAGCTAAAAACTTGGAGGCAGTTTCTCCTCTGCTGTACATCAGTGTAGCTTAACATGCAAGTGAAGATTGGGTCCATCTGCTTTATACTAGCCTGAGGATGATATTTTTGTTAAGATATTTTGTTAAGAAGCTTTTGCAATTGCTGACAGGAGCCCCTATGCATTTATGATTTGCACTTCAGACGCCACTTTCTGGTTCCTCCAGCTCTTGCAAAAGGAGTCTTCCCAGGATAGCTTTCTCCTCTTATGTAGGTGTCTTCCTCTGGCTTACAAGGGAATCCAGAAATAATTCCTCTTACTACATAGATATCACACCCTAGACTCAGTCTCACCGTACACCTCAAACAAAGAAGGTAAAAATGCACGTTACTGCTTCTATGCTTGAGGATGGGTCTCTCTCAGTATGCCACACAAGTGTGGTCACAACTGCTTCACTTGTACCCTTATCTCATATTCAACCTTCCTGATATGTCAGGATTCTTTTTTCCCCTAAACACATATTTCTTTTAAATGACATTATCACCCTTAAAACCATTTACACTTACTTAAAAGCCAATAGCGCTGAAAGTCAAGACACTTGAACCCGAGGCTTTCTTCACACTTTCACTTGATCTGCCAGAGACAAACGGTCTAACCTAGTTTACCCATGTTGGACAAGCTCTTGCAAGATTCTTTTCCAACTCAGACCTACAGCACACTGAATTGAGTTGGGTTATCACATCACAGACGCAGTCATGAGGCCTGTGAAAGGTGTTGCCTAGACAAAATTTTGGCGGGATTGAAGGCTTCTCCTGCTAAAGAAAAAGAGATCATATGAAGTCCTGTTGGTTTTCAAAACCTTTGTCTGCGGCTTGCTGACTAAGCAGTCCTCTTGAGTGATAAGTGGAATTACATATGCACATGAAGTTATCCAGGTGTGATGACTACAGACCTGGGATCTTCCTGGTTTCTCACCAGCCCATGCTACCGGTTAGTAAATGTTATTCATGATTAAGTTATTGAAATGGAAGGAATAGCTGTACAATCCATCAAGCAGCACTTGAAGAGGAAGGAAACGCTCTACAGTGTTTATTTATTTATCCATCCCTCATGGTCTGGTCAGCACAGCCAAGTGCTGCAATTGTCATTATTAACAAATCTGGCTTTTACACTCATTTGTAGATGAAGGCAAAATATTTAAACAATCATAGACTGTTTGAATGGGCTTTGTCAGGGATTTTGAAGAATCCTAATTCAAAAGTTCTCAATTTATATTTCGTTTGAGTAAAACCGTCAACCTCCAAATTTCTTGTTCATTTGTGTTAGATCTCCATTTAAGAAACTTTTGAAGCTTGATTTCAGTGGAGTTGCATCTGAAAAATGTATACATTCAGACATCAGGTGGCGTCTTTACTACTCTCCGGTGTCCCCCATTATCAAATATTTGCATAAAATCAGACCACATTTCTAGCTTCCTGACAGATGTCAGTGAACAGCTCTTCATAATTTGCAAACTACTGTTCATGATGAAATGTTCCAAACATCTTATTTCTGTCTTTTATTCAGTAATGGTTTATGTATTATTTTATAATATACTTTAGCTTGATCTCCAAACACATCAAGGAAAAGTATCTCCCCTCACCCAGTCTGACAAAAAATAAGCGAGGAAGATCAACATTAAAAAGAGAGAGGAAAAGAAATGTAAGAAAACAGGACTGTCTAGATTCACAGATCAGTCGCTGTGCAACTTAACGTTCAAGATGATTATAGGCGTTTGTTTAAATCAAACAGTGAAATAGAGCATCCCCAGCAGTGGACAACCCAGTCACCCTTCTTCAATTGCCTTCTGATTATGAGTTCATAAAAACACAACACGAATTTATGTTAGTTTTTCGATTTGTAAAATCTCATTTGTGCACAATGAAGCTAGATTTCAACTCTTTTTTCTTTTCATAGCAAGTTGATTCCTTCTTGAAAGAGCATACCAGTACTCCCTTTTTGGAAGGACAGCCTGTGTCTGAGGCATATGTGATTGCATAAGTTTAACCAACACCACAGTAAAATCACTTGCTGTCTGATTACGTGTTTTATTCCCTTAAACTATCTCCCGTGAAACACCCAAACCATAACACGTAGAAAATCAAAAGATACGTAATTGTTATCTTATTCTGGTACACATCATTCAGTACCTTATGGTATTTTCAGGTAGTTTTAAAGTTTTAGAGAGTTGCTGGGTTCTTTAAGACATCTCTGAAAGTACGATGACGTGCAGAATATTTTCCTTGGCTTATGTCTTCTTTGGTACAACTTTTTCTCTTCTTTACACCTTTCTTTCAACCAGAGAGAACCAGACTTAACTAAGCTCAGTAGAATTGATGCTTCCTTGATCTTGGCTGCCTTCTTTGACTAATACCAAATAATTTAAGCCCTCTTGATTCCTTGTTTCCATTAGCATGGCTGAAAGAATACTGTCCGAATCTGCACATGGAACGTCACTATCTGCATTTAAAAAAAGAGACAAGACAACAGCTCAGTGATACACGTGTAGCGTCAGAAAGCGAAAAAGTCAGACAGCTGTTGGAGGAAGTTGGTCTAGTGACTGCATAAAGAGTGACTGACGATTCAAATTTATTTTCTGCTATTGCCTGTATGGATTATAGTTTCAAGGAAATCACTCCGGGAAGGCTGATCATCACCATTCATACCTCCACAGTCAGCGATACAGTTATGAATACATGACTTCTTTTGGTAGTAAAGGTAGGCCACATAAAGCCAAGGTGATTTTAACCTGTACCTTTGTGTAACCCTCCTAATAACACTGCTAGAGAGTCCTGTAACTTAAGCAGTTTTCTACCTACTAAATCATTATATATTGTCTCTCTAGAGGACTTGTAATAATCTTTCTAAAAGCTTGAACTTGGCAATCCAGTGTGGTTTTCCGTTTCTAAAAACTTTATATTTTTTTCCCTAGTTTGATGCTGTTCACATATACAGAGTTGCCTGAAATCTGTTGCAGGAGATGCATCCTTTAAAAAATGTAAAAATGATTAACTAAAGGCTCAAGTTACAATTGTTGCTATTTTTTGCATTTATTTTTGTAGTATGTAACTCCTTTTATTATACTCCCTCCTTATTTTACTTCACAACTTGAAAATTAAGCACATGACATTCAGGGTTATCTGCTCAAAAGAATCGTAAGCACCAGGCAACGTACAATTTATTGTGTCACTGTAATCACACACACACAGCCCCAAGCTATAAAGTCAGAAGTCTGTTCTGCACACTAGAGTCCATTAGGAAAGATTACCAGGAAAAGTCTGAAGGAGAATTTTGATTTTAGAAACCTGTTAACAAGATGTGGATTGGGACACAGAGCAAACTGTGCTCACATACCACAGTGACTGACAGCTATGAAAAATCATTTGATACTCACTTTGTCAGTTCAGGACTATTATGGCAATATTTAGTAATTCAGTCCCGCATAAGCCTTTACCAACCCGTACAGCTCTTCTTTATAGTTGGGTTTTGTTTAATAAAGGCTTTTAATGGGAACCCTCAGGGGCAAGCTGCTTTGGAAAAGGCACACTGGCAAACGCTGAGGGCATGTTTGCCACAAACTCTGAAGAGAGAAAACTTAAAATAAGGACCCAAGTAAAACTGGGTATTTACAGACTAGACATATGCCGGCTGACCTGCCTAAGTATAGAACACTAGAGGAGCATTCAGATTTGTTTCCTGTATAAGTATCTGGAACTGATGAGGTGATGTTTACACAAATGTGAGTATGAGGTCACTGAGATATTTTTATCAGATATATAGATACATTACTAATTCTTTCCCCAACAGGTCTGAAGAACTACAGAATATATAAAATATTATAATCCTTTTTCAGCCTATGCACCTCTGTGTTTCTCATTATAGAGAAAGAGCTAAAAAATCAAACACCTTGCCTTGGTTTTACTTTTTGAGCTCTGGGAACAAAAGACGCAAGGAAGACTATTTTTTCAGAATATTCCTATCCTATCCTAAGACAGAGGAAGAATATAATGTTGACGACCTTTCTCCTATGAAACAACATGTATAAGCTACATTGCCACTTTCACAATGAGATTTTTGACTACAGGTGCCCTTTCCTTCATTGTTGTGTCATCTCTCAGTGCAGTGTTCGGCACCTATGAAAGCTTAGCACCATTCTGCTGTACAAGCCAAGAAATCCATGCAAAGTCGTCAAGCTATGTAGTACAATGCTTGCTTCTCATGCAAGTCAGCAAAGCAAGTAAATAATTTTTGCTCATTTAGTTATGTGATGGATGGAGATAGAAGTTATGGAAAATAAGCAATTGAGGAAAAAAATCATTATATGTTGTGAAATTCCCCCAGAAATGTGAGAGCTAGAAGCACCACCAACACCCTGGGAAGCCATAAGCCAATGCAGAGAATTCTGAAGAATCTTCGGAAGCCCCTTCCAAAAAATGTTAAGAATTTGAAGGAAGACAGAGAGAAGTTGGAGTAGAGAGGTAGGTCAGTATATTAATGAGATATAATTATTTTCTTTTCAGTTTTAACATTGCTAAAATTAGTTGATTGATGTATAGTCATGCTGGGTTATACGTGAGTAAATGCAGAATAAACCATGTGATGTGATCCCCTCAGATTTCACAAGCAAAGCCTGGCTGAGCCAACAAACACCGCAAGAGGAGGCGTCCAAGGAACACCTTCATGGAATCTGAAGTCGTGACGGGGAGTCAAGTCCAAACGCTTAAATCCTGAGGGGCTGTCTACGCTGTGGATTGCTGCATAGTGTAGGGTTACCCATGTTCGCTTTAAACAACCTACCTCAGGACATGAGCTCTGTACAGGCTGAGAGGTACTCTGCTGAGAAGCAGGTTCCCGCTGAGCTCTGTGCTCTCTCAGGTAGACCGCTTCCATTAACTAAAATGGCGTGTTCAAAGCTCAGAGCTGTACTTGCATAGATACTTGTCTCAGGTCCTAAATGCATGTAGCTCTGCCCTTGCTGGACACTTTTCCTAGTAGTGGTGTGCTTAATGCACAACATCTGAGCCAAACTGCAGGTAAATTAATTACAATGCACCTCTCCAAGGGTAGGCAGAAGCTTATTCTAGATACCCTCACATTAATTGACGCAAGAAACTATGATCGCCTGACTCATTCTAATGAGGGATGGAGTTTGCTTGGTTAGGGTCCTCTGAGGAGACTGGTCCTGACCTGATAAAATCTGTGCTTCCCCCTCCCCAGTCTCAGCATCTTGGTCGGCTGCTTCCTGCCGCAGGCAGCCGCGGTGCCGAGCTGGGCCGCGTATCACAGAGTGTCTTTGCTTGCCTGCTCAGCAGGCTGTGTGGGCTCACAACATGTTTTGAAGTCTTGCCTGGAAGGGTGCAAATTTTTGTGATGTCTTGATACGCAGATGGGTTTTTTTTGGTGTTTAAGTTCAGAAGGTGACAACATATAATAAGGAAAAAAACGTCAGTAGAAAAGCTGATTGGTAGAGACTGAACAAACTGACCTAGAGATGCTGATCTTCTGTTACAGCTATTTCAGGGCCAGATCCTCAGCTAGCGCAAATTAACAAAGCTCCATACCAACCAGTGGGATGCCACTGATTTACACCAGCTAAACAGCCAGCCTGAGAAGTTACTAATTCTGGGTAACATAATACCATACGATGCTTAACACCTTCAATACGGTAAGGTATTTAGAAGTGCAGCCTCATTGGCTTTTTCTCACTAATACCCTCTTGTTTTTCTCATATATACCTTGCCCTTTGTCCCTGTCACACAGTGTATGTTGTAGTAAAGAAGAGACTGGCTGGCTTACTGGCATGGCTGAAAGATGTACCCCACAGTGAACACATGCAGAAGAAGCACTTGATGACATATCTTTGTTAAGAGTGAGAAAGGTGGCTATTGAACCCTGACTTCTCCACCTCAGCTATGTTGGTTAGCTCAAGGAGATAGTTCCTGTGTAGGGAGTATTTTCCTGATACCTGCTGGCCACCTGGAGATGGAGGAACTGTGTTTCAGTTTCTGCACATTGCCAGTAAGAATATAAATAGAACAAATATATATCCGTTTTAATACTCCACTCTGTATTATATATCAGTGGAGATGTATCTGTGTTTCCTGTCTAATGAAGCATATGATCTTGCATGGTTTGAGGGTGACTCACTGGGGTTTGCTACTCTATCAGACACTAAAGGTGCTAAAAGGCAGAATTTTGTTCATCCTGCATTTCCACTGCACTAAACTGCATGAAGCATTGACTGCCTGTCTTTATTTTAACAGATTTTTCAGAGATCTTTGGACTGAAACCTCTGTGTGCAAGAAGCTATCTTGGGAAATGCGGATATAAACCTGTTTATTCTCTTGTTTATTATCATTTATAAGAGCACCAGAAAAGGCCAGTTCCACATTTGCTGCAATACAGTAAGGCTATATAAATAGGAAAGCACCCCCCTTCTCCAGACCACACAGCAGGATTCATTTTACTAAGTTTTAACCACCCAGATTTTATGTGTCCAGTTTAAGCTCCTTGCCGAGGCTGCCTGTACAGTCAATGGAGAGAGAAAGGAGGAATGAGTCACTTCGTGGAGATGCTTATTTCACACCCTTACCTTTACACAATAATACCCTCTGAACATGTCTCTGGTGACTGTCAAACAGCCTAGAAAGCCAGCATAAACGCAATGCCTAAGTTTTAATTGCTTCTATCTATACACCCGTACTACACAAATGTCAGCTCTTATAACATCCTGTTATCTGGGTTTTTTTCCTCAGTCCAAGGCAAAGAATTGTACCACGACTTTCCTTGCAGTGTCACGCGGCTCCTGTGCACTGTTTGGAATTAAACGGCGTTTGTCTAAGGAACAAACAAGAAATGATCATGCCACCAAGTCCCCCTTTTCCTGCAGTCTTGTAACCACTTACTGTTTTGGGAGAAGCCTTTTCTCTGACCTCCGCTGGCTTTGGGTCAGCCACTCACTAAGCTAAGTGGGGAAGAGGATTACTGAATTTCAGAAAAATACAAAGGAGACTAGATACAAGGTTTTGAAAATGTCTCTTATCAACACATCTGCTTTAGAGAAGCTTCCGTTTGTCCAAGTGATTACTTTAGGTTCAGAGAGGTGTGCAGAATAGTTTTTAAAAGGCAGCTGGTTTTAGGAAAATAAACTGATGATTCTCACACAGGGAAGAGCAACGCAGTACTACTCAGCCCAGCAGAGAGGGCAGACATATAATACATGATGAAATCACTGGTTCCAGATTTTAATATCAAATCCCCTCAATGCAAAGTTTTGCACAGAGATTTAAAAAAACACAAGTGACATTTTTAGCTGAAAAGAATAAAAACACTGAGTGGCTAGCTTTGGAAAGAAAAATTTAAAAAAAGGGAAACATTGCAAAATTCTAACTGTTTTATCTTCCCATATTTTCAAGCAACATCTCCAGATTAGGGATTTTAAAATTATGGTTTTGAGGCCAAATGTGTTTTCTTTTAGTTTTTAATCTTCTACCCTGGATTTCCTCAGGCTCCTTCCAAGTGCCTTGCATCTCCTCTCGCCAGAGAGGCCACTTCTGGCAGTAAGAGCGTACTGCTCCGACACAGCTTCTGAGCAAGTAGACATTTTTTCCTTATAGGTCCAAAAGGGATAGTGGGGAGCAGCCCTGATAAGAATAGTCCTCCTGGGTCATAAAAGCAAGGAGCCGCTCCAGCTGCTTAATGCCCAGTTGTCTGATGTCGGCAAAGAGGTTTGCCAAAACAAACAGGTGTTTCCATCCGTAAAGGGGCACGCTTGGGACCTGAAAAAATATAGTGCTGTCTTGTATGTGCAAATGTAAAAAGTTATGTCTGAAAATAGATGGACCGGTTATTTTTATAGCAATGTAGGGCCATCCTGTTAGCGCGCTGATTCATGACATTTCATTTGCACTTCTTGAAACTGGGGGAAGGACAGCGTATCTTTCAGCAAGGAAGGGAGACTCTGGTGATGGGGTCTCTGCTCAATCAGTTCCAATTGGATCAAAACCGCACTGGTGTCTCAGTCCTTCAGCTGGATAGTGCTTCCCTCACTCAAAAAAATGTTGTTAATGATACTTAACGCCGACAACGAATGTCCTGAGAAAGACCATGAGAGCAAGAAGGAAAAACTCTAAACCTGGTTCTGGTCCTGAGTTTGCTTCCCTCCCTTCCAAAACAGCAGTGCCAGGAGCTGCTGGTATTGCTCTGGCATATTTATTGCCCCTTGATACCTCCTTTAGAAGGGTAACTCTTAATAATAAAGCCAGTGTCTTCATGTTATCCTGTTAGCGTGCTGTCCAGACCACTAACATGCTGTGTGTATTAGTTCACACACACTTGCAATCTGTGTCATACTGCACCAGCATTAATGTTGCTGAGAAAATCTAACATTTTTCAGTTCTCCCACCTGTGAGATAACACTGACAGCATGTACAGACCTGCTGAAGGTGTGGCTACCTACAAGTAGGTAAGGATCAACAAAATTTGGAAGTTGTATGATTTCATGAGGGCTATGTATCATAGTTATTTTGAGGCCTGTCGTTTCACTTTGCTTGACATTTGGCTCCTTCTTTTGGAACCAAGTCTCCTGGTGAGAGCAAGCATTTCTTGGCGGGAGGCTCATGACGGGAGTTTCGTTACATACAAAGGCCAATGACCGCGTAACATTTTTGGAAAATGTTGTCCAGGACAATTCGTCATGGAACAGTCTTTTGGATTATTTGTTTTGGCTGTCATCTTTCTACTACTACTACAAACACAAGAAGTACTTCGCTTAGTCCCAGCTAAGAATGAATGCAAATTTTAAAAATCACTTACTTATTATACAGTGTTTTACAAATTGCAGACTGAGACATATTCCATGCCCCAAACTATTTATGACAGGGTCATAATGGAGCATGCATTTTAGTCTGGAAGCTCGACTAGAACCCGAATTGCTGGTTCTTGCTTGAATCAGTCACACTTCTGGAGCCCATGTTTCACTGAACTTCGCTGCACGAGATTTACATTGCAGGCAGAAAAACAGTTGAATTAATTTAAGGCTGGAGAGCTCCAGGAAACTGACATGCATGTGTCCCTGATCAGATAATCCAGCAACTTTAAGATATCACCAGGACTCTAGGCCTTCAGTCAAGTACGCAGCATAACATTTTAATGGGCTTATAATGGACTTATAAAGACTGTACTTAGGGAAAGAGGGAGATACCTACAGGAGAACTATGAATATACAGGGAAATAGGTATGTGCATTATAGAGACATGTAAAAATCATATCAAGTGTTTAGCCTTTAAAATACATTTAAGTGAAAGGATCATATGTAGACAAATAAAATTCAAGCTACGCTGTTTCCTGATGGGCATTCTTTCTGTGAAAGTCACCAAATGAATCTAAGGAGATGTTAAGAAGGAGTTTTGAGAACTGAAACATGAAAACATTGGGAGCATGAAAACAGTTGCTCTGCCTTCCCATCCCAATGCAGATCCAGCAGCAGGTCTGTGACAACAACAGCGAGGCAGAGCCTATGGAAAGGGAAGAATGGGTGGAAGCCACAAGAAGGAATAGGGCAGCTGGTGGGGAAAAGGGTAAGGCTTAGGGAGAGAGTGTGCTGAGCAAAATAGACTGGCTCTGAGAGCTATTGCCAAAGCTCTGCCTGCATTGAATTGCCCTGCTTACCACAGTGGCAGGATTTTACCAACTAGGTTATTATAAACAGGTTTAATGGAGTCTGATTTAAAAAGTGACAACTGCCAACATATTCCCTGAATATAACATACATTTTGGGGTACTAATATTATTAAAACTACCCTAAAAGTCCATTAGACAACCACATTTTCTGTAGTAAATTGTTTTTTCAAATTTTGACCATTCAAACTGAAATTTTTATGGAAGCATCAATCCATATTTTCCTTTTCAATAACTTGGCCATTTCTAACAATGCTGCTTTTGTCCCCTGCAAACAAATAAAACAATGGCTTTTTCTCTGGACCTCTGCTGCGTGGCAGAACCTGAAATTTTGGCAAAATGATGTTTTTTACATTAAGAATATGTATTCGTCATTCCAGTGAAAGTAATGATTCACCTAGACTGAGCAAATGAACAGTGGGGGAAAGCTCATGCTTAGCTGGCACATGCTAAGCAGAGACTTGCACTGAAACTAAAATCCTTGCATGTTACACCTGTGCCAGGCCAGCTCCAACAAAAGGACCACGACCTATATTCCAGCCTCTTTCCCTAACTCCAAGCAGCAGAAGGGCAGGCTCATATTTAAAAGTTTCAGCCCTGCTGAAGATTTTAACAGATACTGATGTAATGCCACAAGAATTTCTTAACTCCCTTAGTTTTCATGTTTCTGTTGCCCGTGGAGTTAGGGAACACAGAGCAAAGACGTCTAAACTGCAAAACCAACTATCTCAGGAGCAGATGCAAGCAGTCAAATCGGTACAGCCCTGTGTCCAGTGGATGTTCTGTTCCTGTAACTACCTGAAAATTAAACATCCAGTCTGAGGTGCTGTATCCAAGACAAACATGGCAAGTCGCCTAGATTCCAGCCATCATCAGCAGAGAGAAAGGCAAAAGGTGACCCCTTTCATGCTATGATACATCTCTAAAAATACGGGAGTTGTCACTCTCTGGAAATGTCTGTTTCTCCTCCTGACTACAGAGATACCTAGAAGAGTGTCTTAGACAAGACTCCTAGCTTCTAGACACCTGCATTTAGGTGAGATAAAGTCCATCCAAAATCTAAGGCCTATTAGCTTGGACATAGCACCTAATTAATTGGCAGTATCCCTTTCCTGAGCTAATGCCAGGCTTAGGTTTGCGCCAGATTAACTGTTTCTTTCCTGAACTCCACTATTCAGAGTGAACACGCCCTTAAAGAAACTGGGAAATTACACCACATGCAAATACATAAAGCTTTTCATTATAGCATAAGGATGCAAAGTCAGCTGTTAAAAAACCATGAAATGATAGGTTACCAGTGCTGGCTTAATTAGGTCCCATCATGTCTTGATAAAGTTTTTGTATAAAGTCTTGTCATGACATATGAACATGTCATGCACAGACTGGATCTGACATAGAGAGAAATCACAATGGAGATAAACTGACATTTGTAAAGCTACACCAAATGATAAAGATGAGCAAAATATCAAATAGACTACCATTAACTGAGTATTGGATAATGCCAGTGAATTGAATACAGGTAGAATCCTGTAGAAAAATGACTATATAGTTGTGTAGTTGAATACTGCCTCATTCCTGGAATGCATCAGGAAGTTTTTTAGGAAATCACAAAATATTGATATATCAAAACTGTTTATGAAGCAGAGTGAGTTCCTAGTTCAATAACATTTTTGAAGGAAAAAAAAAAACAAACGAAATGAAAACAAAGCTGTCATATAGATTTTGCTTTTTTAGAATGGAAAGTGATTTTTACAGGAAATATTTTTCATTAGAAAACCATAGAATGCAAACAGGTTGAATTAAAAAAAAAACCCAAACAACAAACAACAACCTGTGAAATGAAAGTGAAATATTTCAACTGATAAAAACTTTTTTTGCAGATTTTCAGGTCACATTATTTACTAAGACTTCACTTTTTCTCAAGATTCAAACAGTAAGGAGCTACCGCAGGATGTGAAAAGCTTCTTGTTCTCACCCAGTCAGGATCTTCATTTCCATGTTTAGATGATTTGAATCACAGTTGCACAGTCAACTTCAAATTTAGCATTGTCTATTTTTTTTAATTCCTGTCTTCCCAGCCTTAATAATGTTCTTATATAATTGGGCTTTGTTGTGCCCCACGTCTTAAGTATATCTCCTGTAACATGACCTGGTTTTATCCATTCACAGTGTGCAGATCACAGGCATGATGTGACTCCTGGCTGGAGATATCACAGTTCAGACTAGGGTAAAGGCTGCCTTACATAGTTACCAAATTTATGCCTCACTTTGAGGCAACTACTGAACCAGTAGTCCTAAAGTAAGTGCCTAACTGCCATGTTTAGCTGATGGAAAGGAAGTAGATGCCTTTGAAATTGTAACAGATTTCCACCAAGAAGCCTTCTAAAGCTCTCCCGGCTGCACAAGGATCCTAGGCATTTACTTCAGCAGAACAGGGACATGAAGTATCAAAAATTTAGATGCAATCTGGATGCCTCTGTGAGGCAGGCTCGGTTGCAAACTTATAAGGGTCATTTTGCTTGGTAATCTCATATGTGCTTTATCTATGCATCGTACCTAATGACACCTAATGAATCTTCATAAGTTCATTATAAGAAAGGTAAATCTTTACTGTTCCCATTTTGTAGCAGACAGTTTAGGTAGTGACAAATGCAATCAAAAGAACTACTGAACACCACTCTGTTCCGAAGGAAGAGGCCATGGGGACAGCAGATGCTGGCCCAGACTCACCTTCAAAGGCTTGGTTGATGACTCCAGTTGCTGTCTCTTTGTCTTCAAGGTAGCGGATGACGGACAGTGGAGAGTGTCTTATCTCTTGCAGTTTGTCCTGAATATAAGAGAAAGTAGGTCTGTTGTGAGGTTCTTGGGCCCAGCATCTCGCCATTAAATCACATCTGGAAAAAAAAAAGGTTAAAATGCAAACATTAGAGATAAAAGAATCATTCAGATCAACAATTAGCATTAAATCATCTGGGAAGCAAGTTTGGCCTAGATTTTCAACTTCCAGAAACTTTATATGTGGTACAAAGTTTATCATCAGCTGCTGAGGGAAGAAGGCAGATTAAAGATCAGTTGTCACAAATACTGACAATGTTTTTAATTTTTCAAGGATGGATGTTTTTGATATTGGGAGTAGTTACAACTTTAAAAAAAAAAAAAAAGAAAAAGAAAACAAACATTTGCCATTAATATCTGCTTTCACTGAAGAAGTCACCAGTATTTTCCAAGAAAGGAGGCAAGGAGGTAATTCTCCCACAGGAAAAAAAAATAATCTAAACCCAGAAATTAACCTGAAGCTATCAGCTTATTTAACCCTCCTTCAACTCATACTACTGCAAATTCAGGGGAAGTTCAAGGCAAACCCTCCAGCACAGAGAGGGTTAATTTAGACTTCTGCCTCCAGACCAAAACAAATAGAAGTAAGTTTTCCCATCAAAGACAAAAATTGTACAAGTTTCCTCCAGGTGCAGGGATCCTAGCCCACCTTGTACAACACTATCTGTACCATTCAGTGGAAAACTGCCACTGCCCCTCCTGTTTGTCTAAAGGACAGGGCTGATTTATATTGCTTACTCTAGGTGAGCCCAGGCTGCGCAAACCCAAATCCTACAAAAGCCAGGGGGAGCCAGGCTGAAAACCAAAACACAGCCACCACCTGGACATGCTAAGTGATGGGATTGGAGAGAGGTCTTAGAGCCTCAAAACAGGAGAGCAGCATTTGAGCAGCCAGTGAAAGGCCGATTCAGGAAGCTGCTACTGGAATGCAGAGTATTCACCTCTAAGCCCTAAGTTCAAATCCTCCCCTGACAAACAGCCTCCCAAACCTGCTGCTATGTGACACCAGGCGTTACTGAGTTATGTGAAATGAATTGGTTCGCTCAGATCCTTGCTTATCCATCTTAAAAAGGAGATTGCTGTCCTTCACCACAATTGGGTATTTTACAAAACCCTTGGTGACAGGTGGGAGAAATCTCGACTTGTGATTTTTTCAATGATATTTTTCATTAAAATATTGGTGTTGGGTGAGAAACGTGAGTAGAAAAATTATTTCAGAACCACTTTTCATTGACTTGTATTGTGTGGTCTTGCAATCAGACAGAGTGATTCTGTTTTTCAAAAGGATCCAATGAAAACTTGAAAATTGATTTTAAGAATCTAAAAAGTGGTAATGACTTCCTAATGCTCTGAATCACTTCATCTGCTTACTTTCAGGTGTACTGGTTATTTAAGGCACTGGAAATATAGGTGGAAATTTTGGACTCAAAATTAAGCAAAAAACCTCTGGTTTTCCTTCGGCCGCCAGCAATGTGTCTGTCACATTGAATTTGAAAGCTGACCTTGGGTGCTGGAAGCCGAAAAATCTGCTTTCTGGTCATGCTGGTTGGTAGGACATCCAAGAAAAAAACACAAGTTCAGGTTAGCTCCTAGCTCCACCAGCTTAGCACTTGGATTCTCATGAGCAGAGCCTTATGCAAGACATAGCAATGTAGTAAAAGAGCTGACTGAGTATACTGCTCTTCTAGTGGAAAGGAAGCAACAGACAACCACAGGCTAACAGAGGGAAAAATAAACAGAAAATGATACGTAAGTCGTAGACTTATAGAATGGTTTGGGTTGGAAGGGACCTTAAAGACCACCTAGCTCCAACCCCCCTGCCATGGGCAGGGACACCTTCCACTAGACCAGGTTGCTCCAAGCCCCATCCAACCTGGCCTTGAACACTGCCAGGGAGCGGGCAGCCACAGCTTCTCTGGGCAACCTGTGCCTGTGCCTCACCAGCCTCATTGTAAAAAATTTCTTCCTAGTATCTAATCTAAATCTACCTTCATTTATGAAACAAGAACATGACAAATATGGATTCTGAATATTTTTGTATTCTTAAGACCAATCACTGTCTTTCTAAATAACTGATTTTTTATTGGACAGTCTGCTTTATAAAACCAATCAGTTTTGTTATTGAGTAGGGATAGTCATTGCTGCCAAAACATTCAGAATTGGAATTTTCTCATTTAAATTATGTTCCATATTCTTATCTCCTACATCAAATTACGCACTCGTTGGCTTAAAATATTAACACCAGATAGAACTGATATTGTTCACAAAGTATTTAATTCAGATGGG
This sequence comes from Leptosomus discolor, assembly GCF_034619465.1. NCBI lineage: Eukaryota > Metazoa > Chordata > Aves > Leptosomiformes > Leptosomidae > Leptosomus > Leptosomus discolor. The sequence goes on along the minus strand of NC_141392.1, from coordinate 72,697,446 downwards.
CTTTAGGTTTCTAATGACAAAAACTTTCATGGTGTATCAGAATACATCTACAAATTTTGCAGAGACAGCTATTTGTGGCATGATATTTAGCTTTCAAGGCATGTTGTGACACCCAAAGTTTTAAGTCACATGGTGTAAACTTTCACTAGCCCAGTAATACATCAGCATGAGACCAGTCCAGAGGGTGAAAGCCAGGTTAATATGCCAAGATGTACATGAATGACTGCTTGAGCACATTCCCATATTTTTTGGGAGCCAAACATGGGCTAGCAGATGGTACATCACTTCAGTATGAGGAAGAGATTCAGAGGATTCCTCTACTTCATGGGGAAAGTCTTTCAGGAAGAAATGAAAATTAACAGATCCAAACACAACATCATCTAAAGGTTTATACTAAATTTAAGAACTAGCCTGTACACCTAGATGTACAACTGCATACCTACACTTCACAACTGTGTTTTATCTGGGTGGAGCAACCGGTAACCTTATGTCCAATAGAGCTGCGTATGTGGGGCAGATAGAAATTTAAGAGCCTGGAAAACCAAAGAACTAATATTGAATATCCAATATTGGAGGCTGAAAGTGAACAACTCCTGAAATGCGCTTTAGTGCACAGAAGCTACAGGACATTATCAATTTTCTGTCACATGAGATGGAAAATATAATTGATGTGGGAATTTTCTTAGAAAAGGAGAAAATTTGTTGGGATGAAGAACAGCCCCTACTTTCATCTGATGCGCAATCCCTTCTTCTCTCCTACCCTCCAAATCCCTCCAGGGTGGCATTTCCAGACCAAATAGCAAAAACTCTTAGCTACCAAACTAAAGTTTCTTCCTCAAACTCCATTTTGTAACTTTGCATGCGAATGAGCATTTGGCGAAACCACAGCTTCAAGTCAGAAAGTGGCACCATGCTTGTACAAATTCTCCTGACTGTAACCCACAGCCTTTGAAAATCTATGTTAAATTAGCTCAGTTCAGTCCAAACCTTGGCATGCTCTTGCATGCAAGCCTCACACCCAGGTGGCTGTGCCGGATGTGCATCTCTGAATGTAAAAGTAACGCCATTCATACATCTAATTCATATTTCAATAAATGTTGCTCGTTTGTAGATCCCCAAGCCCCTTTTCCAATTCATTACCAAGATTTACACTTCTCTGGGGGAAAGCAGATGATTACTCCCTGGAGTAACATCTTGTGGAGGAGAGGGGGAGAATTTCTAATCCCTGACAAAAGAAAAGCACAATTCCGCTTCCCTAGTGCTTTTACACCCCAAGGTTTCTGTGTCAGCTCTACTTGCCCTTGCAGTATAAGCCTACCACAGATTCCTAAACACTTCTCAGCTGAAGTAGTTTGGCCTTTGAACTCTCTTCCTATCAGTGACGGTTTGTTTTGTCAAATGACAATGAGCAAGCCAAAGTGCCGAGGAGACAATTACTGACTGCTGATGTCCTGATGCAGGTTCAAAACCACAAGGAGGGAAGCAGGAATGTCAAGAATCCCAGCATGCCATTAATGACCTAGCAAAGTAGCAAAAAGCTATTTATGCTACTGACAGAAGCTGCATACAGGTGCTGAGTGTTCACCAAATGAGATAAAAGATGATACAAGAGTCTAAGAGCTCATTCAGCCCCTTGGCTTTCAAAAACTAGTTACTGCTATTAGGCCCCTATCCTACAAGTTACGACAGGCAGACCAGAGTTTAAGCCCTACCTGCTGTGCTAAATTTATGGTCTGGGGCTATAAAAATTACTTCAAGCAAAGTTTTCTTAATTCTCCTGAAGATCCAGTCACTGATTTTAAAGGCAACTTATGAACCTTTGTGTGAGCTTGGATATCAAACTAGTACGTGGAAATACATTACCTGCTATGCTCTTTTATTCACAGGACAGCTGTCAGGAATTTTTGAAGGAAATCTTTTCCAGCAGAAAATATTGAAACTGAAATTGCTTTGGGATTTCATTTGTTCTGTGATTTCCGATTTTCACTCTGTTCTTAAAATGAAATCCTAATCTCTTCAGTTCTTCAGTTCCTCCAAGTGCTAAAGCTTACTCTTTTTTTTATTGCTAATATGACGTTTCAGCTATACCTATATAATGATAAACAATCATCCTCTCTGGAACTCATAGCATGGTAATTGATATGAGACCTATCACAGAGATCTGGGCTTGCCAATCACAGAATTATTTTCAAGCCATTTCCTCAGTCCCAGGAGTAAGAATTGTGCACTTTAAGTAGCCTGTCCTTCCATTTGTAGGACCAGCTGTGTGCTGGTCAAGTGCATTGCTGTGACTGCTTATGCAGAGTGGGCCATATAGGAATTGAAGCATGAAATTAGACAATGCAGAGTGATCATTTGGCTCAGGTTCAACTTCCTCCTTTATACACTTCTGGCCAATATGGGTTTGATCCACTATATGTATTAATTTTACTCTTTTAATTGCAAGAAATTTTCAATTAAACCTGAATTTCGTGCTAAAGAGAAAAATGGAAATTGAAAACCTTGTTTATCCAGCTCAGCTAAAGACTAACCAGAAGTGCAGGCTCCCTTTTTGCTGTACTGCTTCAGCTTTTCTTATTGGTTTTTGTAAGAGTTATATCTGCAAAAAGAGCATGTTTTATTTTCTACATATGTTCTAATATTTCCTGCAGCTACCATTGAGAAAGCCAGTTACATCTGCTATCACAGGCACAAGGTGTACAGGGACCAGTAAATTCTTTCTTAAAGCCATCTTATCTTTTAAACAATGCCATCAGGCACTCTCAGTCTGTTACCACATTACTACAAGATTCATGCCCAAGACTGACTTCATATCGTCTCCAAAATCCTGTTTAAAAGACCAATATCCACCATTCAACTTCATCACTTAAGTTCTTGATGAATTAGTAGCAGGTTGGCAGCTACAAGCGCTAGCTGTTTTATCCAAAAAAAAAAAAGGAGGATGTTGAATTCTGCATGGGCATAAGTAACATTCAAAATGATGGCCACCTGGCAATAGCCTCTTGCTTCTTATAAATGTTATTAACAACACTTAAACAAAATTAACTTACAGGTCATCAGGACAATTGTTTGGAGATTCAAGCCTTCCTCCTGATCGTACATAGTGTAAAACTTCCGTATTGGAGAAACCTGGATATGGTTGTTGACCCAAAGTTAATATTTCCCACATTAAGACTCCAAAAGCCCTAAGAAACACCAACAAAAAAACGCAATTACTGTAGTCATCATGAACAATCTCCCTTCAACAGTTAAAACATCTGTAACCTAAGAATAAGACTCAGTTAGAAAAATCAGGTGTAAGAAGTTTTAATTTTTTGTGAAACAATTCAAATGTCCTTAAGTCAACCTCTGGAATAGCTAAAATAAATGCACAGAAGTGACACACTTTACCAGACTCGCTGAGGTGTAGCTTAGAAGACATTGAGTGCCCACAGCTTCCCTGGGCAACACTCTCTGATTGAGCACGTCCTCACTTAAACAAGTGTTTAGAAATCTCTAGAGGTGTTGTTGAAATGGAGAGACACAAGTTCTCCTAAGCACCACTCACAAAGCAATCACCACCTCATTTGGTTTGGCACAGAGCACTAAGTGTCTTGCTTAGATAAATATAAGAGTGGCAGCCAAATGGATGAACTGCAGGGGTTGAGGACTTGGACAACATTGGTGGGCTGTAGTCTACCATGAGTATCTATAGCTACCAAAATCTAAACTTGTGTGAATCTCAGGTTTAACGGACCTGGTTTGATTCGGCTTTTTCCATGCCTCCTGAGAACAGCTCTCTGCTTCTTCACTATGAACTCAAACCTGCCCAAATACACACTTTAAGTAAACCTCCACAGCAAAGTACTATGACCTTCTGCTGATGATGCTGAGAAATTTGGACTTCAAAATAAAGAAGTCACCAGAAGAGGCTGAAATGATAAGGGGAAAGTATTTGGCTGTAGGAAGGAAATGTCAATTAACCTAATGGAAAACAAAATGGAACAGCATGCGGGCAGTCAATTCACTGCCCAATCAAGCAAAAACCACATTGTGGGCCTAGTACAAAATTGTTTGATTGAGTGACATTAGTTCTTTCCAGCCAGAAACAAAAGCTAATGCTCAAAATATTAAGAAATATATCCACGCAGGTACTGTTGTGGTGCCAAACTTTTCATTAGCTCATTAAAATATCGCTTAGGAGGAAATCTGCCTTAGTCTAAAAATTATTAGAGATGACAATATGCAACTTTATCATTCCTCCTGTAAACCAGTACTTTCTTGATGTGGGATTTAGTATGATTATTCCCACAGCTGTGAGGCTGCTATAACTCACCAGACATCAGAGCGATTTGTAAAGACACCATCAATGAGGCTTTCAGGAGCCATCCATCTGACAGGGAGTAGGCCTTCTCCTCTTTTCCTGTAATAATCACTTTTATAGATATCTCTAGCAAGTCCAAAATCGCCAATCTTTACCACCCGGGAGGAGCTCTCATATTCCTTCTCAGACACAAGGCAGTTGCGAGCAGCCAGGTCCCTGATTTGTAAGGCAGGAACAAGAGGATGGCGTTAACATTGCAGAATAACTCAGGTCAGAAAACACCTCTGGAAGTCATCTGGTTCAACCCTTTCTTCAGAGCAGTGCCAACCTCGAGGTCTGATCAAGTGTCATAGGACCTCACCTAGTTAAATTTTGCATATCTTCAAGGCTGGAGATGGCACAGCCCCTCTGGACAACCTGTTCCAGTGATTGACCCTGCACATTGTAAAAAATATTATCTAATTTCCCTTGCTGTAACTTATGCCTATTGCTACTCATCTTTTCCCTATGCACCTCTGAGAAAACTCTGACTCTGTGTCGTCTAGCTACCCATTAGGCAGATGAAGACAGTAAATGGATCTCCCCACTTGCTTTTCTCTTTGTTGCACAGGATATGATTCTTGCCTAGGGTGCAAAGAGTCCTGGATTCAGATCTTAGAGTAGCCCACCATTTTGTGAGAGAACTGTAGGTGATTTTCAGCAGAAAAGCATTAAATCTTACTACAGTGTTTTCACCTTCCCTGTTACATTGTGACATCTTTCTGGACAATTTTTCCCATGCAAGATAATTAGTCCTGATATTGTGGGTAAACTTTGGAATGCTAAAGAAATAATTTCTATACCTGTGTATAAAATGCATTTTCTCTAAATAGACACAGCCTTTGCAAATATCCAAACATATATCCAAGAGGTCAATCACTGTCAGTAAGGGACTCTGGAGCTACGAGAAACAAAGAGAAGTTAGCCATGTCCTCTAGCTTTACAAACTCAGAATGAAAACCTCCCTATGTTTCCTCATTTGAAATGTATAGAATTTTTCCAAAACATGCAAAGCACAGGTGCAACATCTCTGTATGTCGATAGAGCTATGCTAATTACTGGCAGGGTAAACAGCCAAATCACTCCACTGCAAAGCAGGTGAACACATTCTGTTCTTTGATTTGGGGCTAAGAATGTTCTGGAAATTTCAGAATTGTTTCTTCACTACAGTGGAAGAAATGGGATCCTGAAAATTTCCTCCCATTATCAGATCAGGTTTGCTTGCTTCTGTATTAATCAGTATAATGTATTATCCTAGTAGAAAACATGTATATACATTTCAGTAGAATTCAGTACTGACTGTGGATTTGATCCGATCGTGTAAATGAACAAGACAATTTTATAATGCTACACAATTTCAGCGTCGAGTCCTTTTGACCTACAATCCTACCATCCATATTCTTAATCTGCTTGTTAACCATGGAAAAATATTTACTTAAAGACATTTATTCTTTATTCTTTTCTCCTCTTTCCCTCTAAAGAATTTGAGGGTACAGGCACAGGGACAGTATCTTCTTATACACCTGGAGTATGTTTACCACATTAAGGATTCTGCTGCTATTCAAAGACAAAAAAGAAAACCCTATGAGGCCTAGTAGACTAGATACATGAGCACCACTATTTATGATCACTTTTCAAAGGACTGCTCATGGTATTCACAGAGAGAAACTCATCAGACACCTCATGATGGAAAACACAATTTTGATCAGTGGTGTAATGACATTCAGTCTTCTTCACAGCAGCTCTGAATTCAAGGTTAGCACTCAACATTGAGGACCCAGGGTGTTAGGGAAAAGACGGGTCAGACCTTGCAGGTACAGAAACAGCTGAAAATCAGCATGGCCTTTGAGAAAGGGGAAAACTGAGAATCTGTGAGCAGTTACAGGTTAAAAATGTAAGTTTCATGGTCTTTACCCTACCTGTTGTTTTCTGGCTCCTCGTAAATAGATAAGTAGATCCCCTCCTTCCATCAGCTCCAGTATAAGGTACTGAGGTTCATTTAACAGGCACACACCAAGCAATTTCAGAATGTGGGGGTGATCAAATTTACTAAAGAGAAGGAAATGACTGTAAGATTACATATGAGAAATCCAGCTGGTTGATAGCTAATAAAGTGTATATAGCTGCAAGCAATGAATGAGTAGTTTGGTCTTTACAATCCTGCCTTTACAAACAACATGATCTAGTAACTCACAGTGCCTGGATTTGCTCAGCCATGGGGAGAGTTCAGGGACATCTTTTCAAAACACAGGTTTACACTGTATTTTGACAGGCACTCTAATGCATGCATGCCTATTAAAAGCACACTTCATCATATTTGCCACCTGTACATTAAAGGTATCTATATTATTTTAATAGAGTACTTTTACTACTGTATTCCCAGTAGAATTGCTGATTCAGAGAAATGCACAGAGAAAGATAAAAGCACAAGGTGTAACATTATTTTCACTATTCAGAGAACAGTTTCCCACAGTACTCTTTCGAGAGAAACAAAATATGCAGAAGGAATACTGGCAGATACGCTAGTAGTTGGCTGTGTGTGTCCAAAAAGATAGGCATTACCACGGAGCAATCAGCACACTCAGATCTAGAGCTTTTCAAAGAATGAAAAATATTTATTGCTTCTGTCAGTGTCCATGTTTTTACAGTTGCATTTCTTGTGTTAGAAAATGGTTTTCCCTTTGCACTGCTATGTGAAAAGACTTGCACCAGCCATCAGAAAATCTTGACTCTGTTGAGGGAACTGGTGGTGTCCAAAATGCTGTCAAATGCACCAAAGTAAACAAACAAATAAAACAGAGGGACATTTTCCTTCTAACCTCTTTCAATTCACATAACCTGAGGTGTGGGTAAAGACTCTAGCAAAAAGTGTGATTTCAAATTTGACAGCTCCCTCTGGCCCATAGCACATACCTCTCAATCAGAGAAATTTTGGCGCTCTCAAGAACAAAAAGAGGGGAAGGAGCATCTGGCACCGTCCTTACAGCTCACACAGCCCTTTCTCCACTGAGCTGTCATTCCTCACTTCCCAAGTGATGGGATACACCCAAGAATTTGCTACATATATTTGTACACAAATGACTCACCAATAACCAATACCAAATTACTTTGAAATACAGGCAACTCAATTTCCTCATTGTTGCATAGCAATGGGAAAAATAATAGAAGAAAAAAATAGGCCTTGCATAGCTGGGACAGTATGTATAACACTACAACCCAAATTTTAATGAACATCCAAAAAAGCAAGCAAAATAAAAGTTGCATATAAGTATCTAACATCAAGGTTTGTAAACGATCAGGTCCACTTATTTTTCCTTTGTGCCCTTGGTTTTATTTACAAGATCTCACAGATGAACCTAAAGAAAAACCATTAAGCCCTCCATGAGGGAACTAAATAATCTTTTTTTCACATTAAAAAAATTAAATATTTAAAGTGTATAAAACATAAGGCGTTTTTTTGTTATTTGTTAATGAGTGCTGGCAATATATAATATTTAACCTTTTCTATTCTTTTCATTTCTGTATCTCATTTTATTGCTGTACATATGGGCCCACGTCAGTGTTTATATTTAAATGTAATAATTTCCAATTTATACATATTATAATTATTTTATAATATTTATAAATATTTCCATATTCTATATATTTTTCCAGGAGTTACGGTTTTTGGATTGTTATCTGCAACAAGAAAGCAGAATTGGAGAAGCTTCAGAGACTTTAACTATGAGTACACACAATTTCCACACTACACAGAAAAGACCTTAACTGGTTTTATGACAGCTAGGTAGGCTGAAAATAGATTGTAGGAAGTTTGCACATGACACTTACTCTTCGTCATTAATGTACACTTTAATGTCATGGTTGCAATTTGGCATTCATGAGCCTCTTACCTCATTCAACGTACAGTGTGTTGAAAAAGTTAGGCAAAAAATGCAATTTTTTTTTTTAGATACGTAAATACAAAAAAGAATGCTGTGAAAACCAATTTCAAATTTAGTAACATCATGTTTTCTGTACAGGGTACAAACCCCTTCATTTTTCAAAAGACGCTTCTAATTCTGGACTCATGAAATAGAAGTCAGAGAAGTGCATCTGAAAACTAAACCACTCTCAGTCTTATGTTACCAGCTGAAAACTTCAGGTGAACTTCTACTTATTTCTGTGGACACTCTGGAAAACCAGGTTACTAGCTGACACACAGACCTTTCTACGTGAAATTCTCGCACTGGTGACAGACACATTACTTTTTTAAGTCTACCTCGATAGAAGGGGTATATGGCAGCCTCTAGTGGTAAGTATGCACATTTTTAAAAAGCAATTTCCACAGTAAATTGAAATTTCAAGGCATTAACTTGTTTTGATATGTTTATTTTGGTAAAATAGAATTAGCCAAATGTTGATCAATTGCCTTTAGCAACTAACTTAGTTTTAGGGAAGTAAAGATACTGAAATACATTAGTCCAAACCCCAATAAATCCATGACATGTGCATACTGAATTTGCAGTCAGTATCTTGAACTTTGCTAATCAGCTTTATAGATTGTTTTCGTAAGATTGATCAGTAGTGATTTAATTTTTTAGCAGAAACAGGAGAACACCCCTGAAATGCCACAGCAACTTCCTAAGAGAAAAGTGTTGCTTTCATTCCTCTTCAAGGCTACCAACCTCACATGCTAGTGGCTTTGAAGTGTGCCCAGTGGCAAAGCTGTTCCTACCTCATTAGGTGTGCCTCCTTCAAGAATTCACTTTTCTCACGGTCTGTCGCACCCTTCTTCAGAGTCTGCTCAACAGAAAGCAAAAGTGCAATAGCACTTTGGTCACTACCACCACTATCACATAGCACTTAAGTAAAGGAATCAGACACAGACATGGCCTTAAATATACATTATTTTGCAGCAATAATTACAAAGAGATAGGCTCAGCGTGCAATAAATACTGCAAGGAAATGCTCAGATCTGTCAACTCCTGTTTCTGTGGTATAATGTCTGAGCCAAATCTCTGTGCCCATCCCATTCTGTTGCCAGAGAAATACACAGCTGCGATTACCTTGACTGCTACTTTGGATTCTCCACTTCCGTCCACCAGGATGTCTACTGCAGTGCCTTCATACACCTCTCCAAATGCTCCGCTTCCCAACAATTTGTGTAAGTTCAGTTTGTGCCGAGGGAAAGCTGGCAATGATTCAATCTCTGCTTGAGAAGGAAGTGTGCTACAAAACAGCAATACTAGTCATTTGTTCATACCTAAGAATGGTTGAAATGTTATTAAAATTCTTCCTCAAATGAATTTGGTACAATTTGTCTCATCAGTTACACTTAAGTGGAACTCAAGTGAAGCCTGGAAGCTATTGGTAAACACCAGGTCTTCTTCCTTCCCTGTGCACTTGTGTTTCTTGCCAACATGAGAGTGCCATGTGGGCTAGGGGAGATCCAGACCAGGGTGCACACCAGAGAGCCAACATGGCAGGGCATACTTAAGAGTAGACCTGCCCTGCAGTGCAGATGTAGCTCTTAACTCCACCTTGAGGTGTCAGGGATGAGTGCACTGATGAAAACCACTCCAGGGAAACCCCCTTAGATGTTTTTGTCCTGAAAATACATTTGCTCCAAGGACATACCTCACAGCATAACAGGCATTGGCTAGTCCCACTGTCTCAGCTGTCCACCTGAGTTGAGCTAGTTCTTTATCTTCCTTGATAAACACTACCTGTCCAGGCAAGGCCTGTTTTCTGGATTTCCATCTTTGGTGCCATACTGGAACAGAAAATCAGACCGTCAGATATATCAGTCTGAGAGCACCCTAGCGTGCGAGCAGGCTGAAAGGCTACAGATTTTTTGTTATTCTGTTCAACACGACCCCCCAGCAGCTCATCTAAGCAAGACATTTCCATATGGCCACCACCTTTTTCCTACAAAACACAGACAACTGCTCCTTGAGCAGAGAAATCATTCAAGCATCCACTTCTGTATGTGGCAAAACCCAAGCCTGAAGAGCTGCTGCTGTATCGCAGGGAGAGGATGAGGAGTGAAGAGGGCAGGACCACCACATGTGGACATCTACATCCTTTCTTCAGGGACAAAGCTTAAGAGGAAAAAAACGGGACCCTTTAGTGAACGAATGCAGTACCCAACCTAAGAATTATAAGGTACAAGTTTTTATAAGGATACACAGGAACATCAGACTTCCTTCAGCATTCCTGCACCCTCCCTGCAGGGAACCAACAGCAAGAGGTACCTGAGGGTGGAGTGAATCAGTATCCTGTCCTTGATATTGAAAACATAACCAGACATCCCTAGGGCCCCAAAGAATGAGAATATACAAATTCCTGCTGGCTCTCACCCTGGGAATTGTTCAGCATTTCCTTAAACCTGGAAACAAATCATCTCCCACCATCTGAACTGCCTTTTACTGAGGCCTTGTGAAACAAGTAAGTGCAAAAAACCTTAGCCACATACCAAAACCAAATAACATGACCACAGTCAAGCCCAGCACAACAACTCCAATCACAGCAGCAATAGCAATGATGGTGTCTGGGGAGATCATAGTATCTGTTAAATAGAAGGGGAAAATTGGTTAATGATGACAACCCTTGAGCTGCCTTGCTGTGTAAAGTCTTCCTCTGCACACAGCTCTCTTGCAGGCTGTATGGCTTGTAAGCTACATTTGGTCAGACTAACCCTCCTTCCCCAGCTCTGGGCCATTCCTGTGGTGATGACCTACTGTGCATGTGGAAAGACAAAATGCTGAACCATTTGATCACTGAAGGTGGGATTTTCAAAAACAGCCACAGAATGCAGGTCTAACGTTCTGGCTGAAAGCAAGAAGTAGTCCTCACATCCTTACACATTGTGGGAGCTTGCGTTTATTTCAAGAATCATACCATAATGCAAACTGCAGGGCCACAGAGACAAACCTGTATAAATGGGCAGAAGCAAATTTCAGGCCCACTGTTCCGTGCAAAAGAGCCTGGATGAGCACTAGCAACATGGGTCACCATATAAATATCACCATTTGTTACCTCTTAAACACATTACTTTACCTGTGCAATAACATCACTGTTAGAATAGCAGGTCTCTCTTCATAAATTGGTATGAGTATTCTAAATAAAAACTTGATTAACAGAGTGAGAAAGTACGGGACATACCTTCACCCAAAATTATATCCTTGCTTGCGTCACTGTATTCACCAAGTCCCAGCACATTTGCAGCTGCTGCTCTGAACTGGAAAGTTCCTACTAAGTTCTTGGCCTTCCATGTGCAAATACTGGCACAGGAGCCATTGTAAACCACCTCCCACATGGACTGTGCTTTGCTGCTGTTGTCAGACTGCTTCCTGCAACCGGCACAGCAAAATGACACAGGTATGTCATTAACGCAGTAAGGGCAGTTTACTGCTTCCCCTCCCCTGTTCTTTGCTTCAGTTCCATGGCCTTCACAACATCTGTCTGCCTGCATGAAAGCTCAATCTGGTAGTGGGGTTTTGGCTATGGAGCAGAAAATTGTACCATGCCATTTCAGCAATGCAAGGAATCACACATCTTTAACTTGGCATTGGAAAAGAAATGTTAGAACGTTTTACACATAAAAAGCTCCAGCACTCTTTCACCTGTTTCAGTGTACATCTCAGAGCCAAGATTTCAAAACCTTCTTATTTAGCTTTCAGAAAAAATTAAACATTTATTGTTGCGTCCTGTTAGAGATTTTTGCTTTCCTGGGCCCAGAGTAATTCAGTGGCTCTTGTGCATCAGGTTTCACAAGCTAAACAGGAAGCAAGTCATTGGCAGTGAAGACACAATTCTTTAGCTAGCCAGTTTCCCATAGTATCTGCTGACTGCTGGGTATTATTTCTTCCTTTCCCCATTGGACTGAGATTGATTGCTCACAATAAATTCAGAACTGATTATTCACCAACCAAAAGAAGACCATGTATTTAAACTTGAAAGGCCATACCTGAAATATCATTTCATGTCACACAAGACCATAATATTTCATGCGAAATAACCTTCAAGAGCATGTCAATCATTCTCCTAACACACTTTAATGCAGAAAAGTGGTCAAACACTTCTAAACCAGAAAGACATGGGAAAACTACATGTTCATGTCTTTGCTGTGTACAGCTGCAAGAGCTGTGTGAAAAAGCGCTATGGAAATATTTTCTAAAATGTTATGCAATTGACCTAACATTTTTCTGCCTGGTATGAAAGGACCATGAGGCTCAAAGCGAAACTGTTAAAAACATCAGCATGCACACATTCAAACTGCAGGAGAAAAGCTTATTTCATTAAAAAAAACTTCAACACTTCAGTGATGCATTATGATTCCAGAGATGAATAAGAAGCTGGAGCTTGGAGAACACAGTGGCTAATGCACAGCCCTGACACAGGTCAAGGAACCATCCACAGCAAGCCAGGTACAAGCTGGATATTGGCATAACAAAATTATTGTGGTCTCATAGCATGCAGGTCAGTGCTGCTGTATGCTCACAGAACTGTATGGAGGAAGCTTACAGCACCAGGAAAATATGTCTGGGTGAAAACTTATATAGGTAAAGTATGCCCAGCTCCACAGTGCTGTCAGTCCTTAGCTTTCATAAGCACAGAGTTAACTGAGGAGAAAGAAATAATAGCTGTTTAATAAAATTGTTTCCCTCCATCAATCCTGATTTCAAACCATGCCATAAGAATATCTCAGAAGATGGACTCGCCTCATTTTTAAATAATGCATTAATTAAGCCTTGCACAGACTGCCTTAAGCAGACTCTTCCAGAGTCATGGTCAGAAAACAAGAAGCCTCAAAGTCACTGCCCACAGCAATATACTCAAAACTGTCCATTCAACATTTCCAATGCCAGTGCAGGAATAAGTATGAATTGATACTCTATAGATGCCTAATGAGGTGATGTGTATAGTCTCAGCAATCTCTATTTGATGACAGAGCACTTTAAAAATTATTTAGTCATCCCATGCCACTGGGAATACCTTATGACTTTTTCTGGCAACTTTACAACGTCGTTTCACGAGTCCTCTGAACACTAAGATATTTCTACATGTATTTTAGTCAAAAATACATACTGCATGCTTGAAATTTGTGATCTGAAAATATCTCCAAAGCTTCTTCTAATTCACCAACACATATCCAAATACATTCCTGTATTTGAGGGTTGGTCTGGAAATGCCACTAGTGTATATTTTCTTCTAAGTTTTCCAGGAATATCTGGAAATGATGGCTACCTAGTTTACACATGAAAGAGATCCCATGAGAAGGGCCATTTGCATCATAGATATTTCACTCTTCCCATCAGAGCCAAACTGAAAGCCCCTGCACACTCTGGGCTGTTCCCTACGGGAAGAGTGCCGGCACACATAGCTTACCTGCTTTCTAAGATGTAGTAGGTCAGGTTGCTTCCATTGTCATCAGCCTTTTCCCACTGTACAGAGTCTTTAATGTCTTCTGCTCTTTTTGGAGTTCCTGGCTTACTGGGAACACCAGCTTAGGCCAACCGGGGGAAGAAACAGAATGTTTAAAATGTGTTTCATAGAATCATAGAATCATTCAGGTTGGAAAAGACCTTTTGGATCATCGAGTCCAACCATCAACCCTACCCTACCAAGCACACCCCTAAACCATATCTCCAAGCACCACATCTAAACGACCTTTAAACACATCAAGGGATGATGACTCAACCACCTCCCTGGGCAGCCTATTCCAACATCTGACAACCTTTTCAGTGAAAAATTTTTTCCTAATGTCAAGCCTAAACCTACCCTGGTGCAGCTTCAGTCCGTTCCCTCTTGTTCTATCATTAATCATCTGGGAGACCAGCACCTACCTCTCTAACCTACCTCTCTAACTCTCTTGTTTATAGCAAGAAAAAGGGCTAACGGACACAGAGAAAAATTTAGATGTACACATGGGTGTTTAGACATCAGAAAGGATGGAGGATCTCTATCAATAATCCCCGTGGAGAATGAATCTTTGGCCTTTTCTTTGCAATGGAGAAATTTCAAAATTTTCATTCACGTGCAGCCTTTCATCAGGAGTTATGAGTTCACATGCATACAGGCATTTCAATTCAGTTTCCCTTACTCTTTTTTTTCTGCTCTACTTGGAAATGAACCTAATTTCTTTCCCCTATTACTTTTGCAGGTATGGTATTTTTTTTATTTTTCAAACACACATAACTATTGGCTCTTAGTATCAGAAAATTGCCTGCTAAACTTTGCAAAACATAGTATTTGAATATTCATGTCCTGAAAATAGTCTTAAATTCTTGTTACCTTACATTAAATGCTTACCTGTAGTTTTAAAGCTTGTTGAAGAGGAAGTGCTTTTTGCTCCTGTAACATAAACTACTGTTACTCTTACAAAGTAGTTGGTTGAAGGAAGCATTCCTGTGAGATTGCATGTGTAAACAAGATCTGCTGTGCATGTAGTACTTGCAGGAGAAAAGCAGTCACTTTTTGTTTGCCACTAGAAAAATAAAATATCATAGTGGTCAACTTTCTTGCTCTGCTGAAAGTGTGTCACAGTTCTATTCCTGGGTAGGTTAACTACCTTGCAACCTTTTAATATCGTAGTGGAGAGATTATGCACGTGTTGGTTCAATCACGGGACTTTGTCCTCTCAGAGACCAAGGACAAAAAACCTGGGTTTTTTCTTTGTTTTTAGGAGACCTACAAGTCTTGGCAGCCACAAAGGACAACAGATTAAGTGACCCTTTTGCACAGCCAAAAGGATCCTTCCCCTTGCTTATCTCTGTGCAGCTTGTATTTCTGGATCACCGTGACATGCCCATGAGTTCAGCTTGCCATGATGCAACTGAAAAAAGGCAGTTTAGTGGAAATGTGCTATGACATTTGTTTTAGGGCAGAGAAATATTTGGTGTAGGCATAATGGATCTGATTATCTATATGAAGGAATCTACGTGATCCAGTTTACCACATGACTTTTTCTGTGTCCAGTGGACCGGACATTAAAAACTGAAGCTTCCATCCGTGCTGCTGTCATTGCAGCGTTTACTTCTACAGTCCGCACTACCTGACCTGTTTTTCTCTCTGGCATTTTCTCCGAACTTCTATCACAGGAAAACGAAATTCAGATATTAGGTTGTAGCTGACATTTAATGCTTAAACCCCTTTTCTTCTCTTCCGTGTGCAGAGCAGACATAGGAGTTTTAGCTACAAGCCAGGCTGGGAAAGGACAGTGAGGAAAAAGGGAGGGCACTCTACTGAAACAGAAGAACCTGCAGGAATTCTGGTGGGGTCATCCAGGATGTCCTTTGACACTATGGAGTATTAAATGCTACAGCTGCACTCCCCCTTGTTCCTGGCAAACACTGCCTCCATCCTGCCCCTTCTGAGCCACTAAGACTGACATCACCATGCCCAAATTATCCACTGAGTCTCTTCATACACTTCCTGCCACTCTGTCTTGCTCACCAGGACAGACAGGGTTAAATTTTCTCTGATCTGGAAAAAAAAACGAAGGGGAATTTTTACCTTACACAGCTCAAAGCAGAAGCTGGTTTCATTGACATGCAGAGGAGCTCTCCATTCTAGCTGGAAACTGGTATTTCTGGGAACTATGTTGACTGGTGCAGGTGGAGTCTCAAAAGTTTTTGCAATAACAGGGACACTTTCAGAAAACCAGTTCTCATCAGGATGAAAAGCAAGAACCTAGTAAGGAAACAGATGAACTGTACAGTACCAGACCAGAGGGAACAGTGGCTTTAGCAACATTAAGTGTTTGGAAGACTAGCTGTTTTCAAACAAGACAATATTCAGACAATATAGATATAGGTGTTGAAAGATTTTAAGCCTCACAGCTGCAGCATTACACATCTTCAGGCTGGAAGTTCATGGCCTAGAGTCCCCTTCATCAGAGATGCTTCTTCATTTCTCTTTTCATCTTTTCTGCCTGAATCTGGCAGCAGGGGTGGCAGAGGGGCTAATGTGTCTACCCCTTTGTTCTCATCATCCATAGCCCAGTGTAATTACACAAGCCACCAAAGTTTTCACACGATTCTGACGTGGGTGTCCACGTGAACTGCAGCAGCTGATGGATGGATATCCCATTCTGCTGCTTCCGCTAGCTGTCCTGGGGCTGGCCTATTATTATATTTCCTATTTCTATAAATTTCTTGTTTCAATATAGTGGCTGAAAAATCCAGGTCTTCCTCTGTCTGTGACTTGCCTGAACAGTGGAAGAAACTACTTCTATTGCACTGACAGCACCATATTTCAACAAAATCCAAAATCATAAGGTTTGCAACCACTCTTCAATATTCTTGTCTACAGAAATTTTCTTCAAAGGCCACCGAATAGCCAAGTCCCTACTTGCATTTTGAAGTCATTGTTAGTCTTTTGTATTTGTTAAGGGTCCACGCTGAGTCATTGTTCTTGTCATGAACTTTGCATGCGTATTTTATAATGTACTTTTATTTAAAATGTGACTGCCGCAGGACAGAATCAGTCATCTTCTATATCGCTGTGGATATAGCAGATACTTTTTGGGTTGTTGTATTAAGAATTTTTTTTTTTTTGCTAAATGAAATGTTATTTATTAAGGGAAAAACAGCAATTGACAAAATGGCTGAGTCTGCTCTTGATATAATATAGAGAGGCTTCCCCTTTATAAAAGTTTCAGATATGTTGCTTTCCTGAGAAAAGCCTTTATCTTTTGGTTATGGCCCATCTGCACTCACATAACCCTGTTTTTTGAATTTCACCTAGTCCTTCACAAGCAGGTCAGTTCCAGGCATCTTCCTTTGAGAACAGAGGATACCCATCATTTGACCCTCTCTTAGCATGTTGCATCAAGTATCAGGGCAATAACAGCAGGATCGAAGCAGAAACTTCTATTCACTCTTGAGACTTGTGATGTGCTCCCCAAATAGAAAATATTTCAGTTCTAAGAATTTAATCTGAACAACCCATGTAGGAATAAACCATGATGTTCAATTTTCCTTAAGACTAAAGGACTGAGAAATCTGCCAAGTTTTGAAATCGTATTTTCCAAACACACGTACAGCTTTACAGAAGAGCAGTCTAAAAATTTGCAGGCTAGTGAACAAACAGGTAAAACTGCTTGTAATTATACCTTGAATAAAATGTTTGTTCCGGATGGGAGTCCACTGACAGACCAGGCAAGAGTCCCATTTGGAAATTCACTTTTTCTCAAGGGTGTTGCTGGGACAGGAGGTAATAAATTGACAGAGATTTGATAGCGGATGGATTCTAGAGGTCCATTTGGCTTCAGAGGTTCACTCCAAGATATGTTGATGGTGGTGTCAGACAAAACCACTATCTTAATGGAATCAACTGCCTCTGGTACTGAAACAGTAAAAGAAAAATTAATCTCTTTCTAGGTACAGATATCACTAGAGGGTTTTTTGTTTGTTTGTTTTATTTTCAGAGAAGTCAAGAAATGTTACTGAGGAAAAAAAAAAGGTTATAAGCATATGAATATGATCCATTTAGAGGACTGACACTCCACATGTAACACTCATGTTCTTGTATACTCAGTCAGCTGCAGACAAGTTCAAAATAATTTGAGGGGCATTTTTAGTATCTCCTTGGCTATCCTACCATGTAAGCAGACAAAAAACCCCAGCTGCTGTCCTATACCTCTATATTTATACTCATATACTGCAGAGAGTCCAGCAGAGGCCTACGAAGATGATTAGGGTCTGGAACATCTCTCCTACGAGGAGAGGCTGAGAAATCTGGGGCTCTTTAGCCTGCAGAAGAGAAGACTGAGAGGGGACCTTATCAACACTTACAAATATCTAAAGGACAGGTGTCAAGAGGGTGGGGCCAGGCTCTTCTCAGTGGTGCCCAGTGACAGGACAAGGGACAACGGGCACAAACTGGAGCACAGGAAGTTCCACTTGAACATGAGGAGGAACTTCTTTACTCTGAGGGTGACAAAGCACTGGAACAGACTGCCCAGGGAGGTGGTGGAGTCTCTTTCCCTGAAGATATTCAAAACCTGCCTGGACGCATTCCTGTGTGACCTGCTCTAGGCGAACCTGCTTTGGCAGAGGAGTTGGACTAGATGATCTCCAGAGGTCCCTTCCAACTCCTACCGTTCTGTGATTCTGTGCTTCCGTGATTCTGTGATATCACTAAATTCCTGATTTCTCTTGTTTTCTTAATCAGGGTCTCAGATGTGAGTTTAATATGATGCTTACCTGGTTACACATTAAAAAATGTACACACGCCATATTCCAATTGGAAAGTCTTTTCTTGAACAGAAAAGTATGAAGGAAGAAAACCCAAAACCAAGCACTGTTTGTCATTATTTACAATTTTGCTCAAAAATACATGGTCTGGCTGAGCTATGTAAACAAGAAACTGGGTTGCTGGTCTGATGTCCATGCCAGCTGGTAACTCACTAATTGTTCTAGAAAAATCAATCTTTCCTTTGAAGCTTTGAGATCACAAACTTTGAAATGGTATATGGCACACTCTAACTCTGCATTAAAAACTCTTTTTTCATATTGAACTGTCCAGATAGGTAAAAAGTTAAAAGTCATTGCACTATCTATGTTCTCAACATATCAGACTGATGGGTACATATGTTATAATTTATGCCCTAGTAGCAAGACTGCAGATTATTGAAATGTGCAGAAGCTAGACTAATAAGGAAGACAAATTTCTCATTTCACTAGGTAAACTATATGTGGAGTAAGAGTGACACTCTGTGGCGAGAGCAATGCATTAATTTTTACAAGTTTTCTTCCTTCACTCCCTCTATCTTGCTATTTGTTGGAAAGTACAGATTAATCCAAGCTTTCTTCATTTCATTACAGAATTGAGGGAAAGACATAGGGAATTGACACGACTTTAGAGGTGTGAAATAGTGTGCACACTTCAAGAGGCTCTAGCAGCATCTAATTACAATTTAAACTAGCAGTTACATTCATGAAATTGAGAACATAAGTGCCAGGACATTCTGTTTACAGCTGGTTGGAAATTTTTCAACAAATTTTGAAAAGCACTGAATGTTGATACAAATACGTATCAAAAATGCTCAGGGTCTGGGAGCTGGTGTGGTTTTTTTGCTTGGGTTTCTTTTTTTGCTTTAGGACTTTAGATTCTCATGGGGTTTTGCCCGAACTAGAGAAGCCTGTTCTGAGTTTCATGTTTCATTCTAACTTGAGACTGAAAAATTCCATTTCAGTGGAGCAACTCAGTCTCCCATTTCATATGCTACTTTTGTGTTTCACCACTGAAAGGGTGTACATTGCTGCAGGAGAGCTCAGTTTACCACACAAAGAAGCAATCGTGTGAATTTTTGCCACATTCCAATAGTATTCAATCTTATTCAATCAGTGTATCGTACAAGTTTTACAGTACAGATGTGGATTCCCATGCAAAGAATTGAAATCTACTGATCATAGGCCAGGTTTTCTTAATTTTTGCCACAGACTCCTTAGGAATATAAAATTCAAAGATCCACACAGGATGACAGCCTATTTGCTTGATGCTGCCGATGCTAAAAGATTTGAATGTTAAGAGAAAAAAAAATCAGCATGGTTGGAAAAGGACTTCCAAAGACTAGAATTTCTGAATCCTAAAAGGAGAGGGGCAGTGTGCCTGCACCTCTTGTCCCACTTTCATTTGACACTGTCCCACACGACATCCTCGTGTCTAAATTGCAGAGACATGCATTTGACAAATGGGCCACTCAGTGGATAAGGAACTGGCTGGACAGCTGCACACACAGTGTTGTGGTCAACGGCTTGATGTCCAAGTGAAGACCAGTGCCAAGTGGTGTGGTGTTCCTCAGCAGATGGTATTGGACCGATGTTACTTAACATCTTTGTGGGTGACATGGACAGTGGGATTGAGTGCACCCTCAGCAAGTTTGCTGATGACACCAAGCTGTGTGGTGCAGGCAACACGCTGGAGGGAAGGGAGGCCATCCAGAGGGACCTTGACAGGATGGAGAGGTGGGCCCATGCAAAACTCCAAGTGCAAGTTCCTGCACCCAGGTCGGGGCGATCCCAAGCACAAGTACAGGCTGGGCAATGAACAGATCGAGAGCAGCCCTGCAGAGAAGGACTTGGGGGTGTTAGTGGATGAAAAACTGAACATGAGCCTGAAATGTGTGCTCACAGCCCAGAAAGCCAATCGCATCCTGGGCTGCATCAAAAGAAGTGTGTCCAACAGGCCAAGGGAGGCGATTCTGCCCCTCTACTCCGCTCTCGCAAGACCCCATCTGCAGTACTGCGTTCAGCTCTGGGGATCTCAGTGTATGAAAGACATGGACTTGATTGAGAGGGTCCAGAGAAGGGACACAAAGATGATCTTGGGGCTAGAGCACCTCTCCTATGAGGACAGGCTGAGAGAATAGGGGTTGTTCAGCCTGGAGAAGAGGAGGGTCCAGGGAGACCTTATAGTGGCCTTCCAGTGCTTAAAGGGGGCGTACAAGAAAGCTGGAGAGGGACTTTTCACAAGGGCATGTAGAGATAGGACAAAGGGTCACAGCTTTAAACTGAAAGAGGGTAGACTTAGATTAGATGTAAGAAAGAAGTTCAGAAGAGCAAGCAAGTGCTCTCATTGTAGTTTTCCACTTTTTCAAGTGAGTCCAGCAGCAGCACTCCAACGATGAGAAAATAATCTGAGGAGCAGCGCAGAAGCAACTCCTCATGAAGACAGATACAAGTGTGCACGTGCACACATACACATGTAAAACAAGTGCTAAGTAAGGTACTTCTATTGAGTTTGGCTGCAAGGCAAGACAACACATACAAAGGCATTGCATATTCAGACGATCCTTTTCTTTCTGAGAGATGACAAGAGCTTCAGGGAAACTGGGATGGTAGCTGCCCTGCACCTGCAAACAGGCAGAGTGAAGCAGGGAGTGAGCAGAAGCATCTTCCTGCCCTAATTAAGGTATTTCCAACCTCAGGAGGCATCTAGCTCAGATTAGTAGTATTCTCAAAGAATAAGGACACCTTGAACTCAGGTTGCCTACGAATCTCAGTTGCCCTTGAGGGATTTGAGGAAAGCTTCTGGGCCATGTTGTCTTCAAGGACAGTTGGGAGACATGGGTCTGCATTAAAGTGCAGCAGAGCTGAGTTTTCTCCCTATGAGGCCACAAGGTTCATCAAGTATGACAAGATGAGCAGAGGTCTGAAGCCACAAACAAAACCAGCATTGCTGGTTTCTATTTAGCTAGAGAACTAAGGCAGCACCAGATCTATGTTCTGCAATGGAAACTCCAGAACGGGGTGGAGAGGATAACTACAAAGTTAAAGGGTGGAAGATGAATGCAAGAGCAGAAGACACAGTAAGAAATACACCAGTGATCAGGCAAGCCTTAGCTTGCTATGGTCAGCTGGATAATCAGTGTGTGCTGAGTTGAGTTATAGTTCCCCTGTAGCGTAATGGGCTACACACCAACAGCAGAACTGTTACAGAAGTCCCCCATTTCTTGTTCCAGAAAATGTGCCCTAAATAAGTGTGTTTAACATGACTGAGTTCTCTAAGAGACCACAGAAGAGATGGACAGTCCTTTGGAGTATAACAGTAGAAAGGGAAATTTGCAAAATCACACACTCAAAGCAGGAAGTGGAGGAGGTGTTAACCTAGACACGTCTCTTGGGCTACATCATCAGGTAATATAGCACACATATCTATTATGTGAGATGAAAACTGGCTTTATAAAAGAGACATGCTACAGAAGTACAGACCAAGCTCTCAAATAATAAAGAATCAGCTTGAAAAACAAGCTATATAGAATTTAGATGCTCTTGATCATGCTTTCTTTCTCTTTTCTTTCATTTCTCTTTCATTTTTTCAAAAGCAACTTTGTATTCAAGAGAAAACCTTTAAAATAAAATACACCTTTCACTTGCACTGCATCTTGTCTCTTACAGACAGCGCTATGTGCAGGTTTTCCCCAAACGCAGCCTTGGCTTGTCACTTTGTGAATGCTTCCTGCTTTTCCAGAAAGTTAGTTGTGCTCCTATTATCCTTTTCTAGGCGCCAGCTACCTGCTCCCTTAAACCCTGTTACAAGCTTTTGTCGCTGTGCTCTTCCATTGCATCAGCAGGTCACATCTCATCACAGAGTATAGAGGTAGCTCTGCTTAAACACAATCACATTTGGCTGCCTTGCTGTATTGGGTTAACACGGCAAGGTTTTGGAAGCTGGGGGGCTACAGGGGCGGTTTCTGTGAGAAGCTGCTAGAAGCTTCCCCTATTTCCAATGCCAGCCAGCTCCAAGATGGACCCACTGCTGGCCAAGGCTGAGCCCACCAGTGCCAGTGGTAGCGCCTCCGGGATAACGCATTTAAGTAGTGGGGAAAAAACCTGTGCAACTGCAGCTGGAGAGAGCAGTAAGAATAGGTGAGAGAAACAACTCTGCAGACACCAAGGCCAGTGAAGAAGGAGGGGGAGGTGATGCTCCAGGCACCGAAGCAGAGATTCCCCTGAAGCCCGTGGTGAGGCAGGTTGTCCCCCTGTGAAGCCCATGGAGGTTAATGGTAGAGCAGATACCCACCTCCAGCCCATGGAGGACCCTACACCAGAGTGGGTGGATGTCCAAAGGAGGCTGTGACCTTGTGGAGACCCTGCACTGGAACAGGCTCCTGGCGGGACCTGTGGACCCATGGAGAGAGAAGCCCACTCTGGAGCAGGTTTGCTGGCAGGACTTGTGACCCCGTGGGGACCCGTGTTGGAGCAGTTGGTTCCTGAAGGACTGCACCCCATGGGAGGGACCCACACTGGAGCAGTTCAAGAACTACAGCCTGTGGAAAAGACTCACATTGAAGAAGGTCATGGAGGACCATCTCCCGTGAGAGGGACCCCATGCTGGAGCAGGTGAAGAGTGTGAGGAGTCCTCCCCTGGGGAGGAAGGAGCGGAAGAGGCACGTGTGATAAACTGACCTCAACCCACACTCCCTGTCCGCCTGTGCTGCTCAGGGGGAGGAGGTAGAGGTAGTGGGAGTAAAGTCGAGCCTGGAAAGAAGGGAGGGGTGGAGGAAAGTTGTTTTAAGATTAGGTTTTATTTCTCATTATCCTACTATGATTTGACTGGTAACAAATTAAACTAACTTCCCCAAGTGGAGTTTCTTTTGCCCATGCCAGTAACTGGTGAGTGATCTCTCCCTGTCTATATCCTGACCCACAAGCCTTTTGTTGTATGTTCTCTCTCCTGTCCAGCTGAGGACAAGGAGTGATAGAACAGCTTTGGTGGACATCTGGTGTCCAGCCAGGGTTAACCCACCACACTTGCCATCATATCTGGGCCTCTTGCCTTCACTCATACCTCTTTCAGCCATTCAGTCCACTGAAGTTTCCTAGCTTCCCTCTGCCATAATTAGAGAAGTTTACTGATGTATTTATTTTTTTATTTATTATAGGTAAACCCTAACCAGTCCACCTGTTGCCCTGAATGACACAGTCAACATTCAAGTTCAAAGCACTACTCCCAGCTTTCTTCTTCTAGAGTGAAAGTAGAGCAGGGCACATCAAAATGTCCCAACTGAAAATGTGCTATTGGCATTCAGGCCAAGAGAAGTAAAAATTAAGTGTTGTCTTTTCAGCCTCGGTCACAATAAATCAAATCTTCTTTACCTTAAGAAACAGTAATTATGAGAATAACGTCAAGTCAAGGGAAAAAAAATCTTAATGTTGAAGGAATACATTACACACATATTTAAACATATGTAACCACATATGCATTCAAACACAACTCATTAAAAATGTGGTCCAAAGCAGAAACTGGAACTGTTTAGCCCCTTTTAACCATAGTTTATGTTTCCTCAGGAAGCCAATGAGCAAAAGCATTAAAGAATACATACACATCTTATGAATCTTACAGATTCATCAAGTCTGTTTGCCAAAACCTTGTGAAGATCTGCACAGGTTACATTTTAAACAGAAAATTTCTCTGCTTTCTGATTTGCAACCCAAACTTACACATACCTTCCTTTAACTGAGGTGAGAATTCTGTTCAAAATCAGAATAGAATGTGAAACAAACCTCCATATAGAGTTGTGCCAATTGTCTCTTTTCCCATAGGCAGCACTTCCTCATCTGAATAGTAGTTTTTCACTGCAATTTGTATGACATAACTTGAAAATGGCTGTAGGTTATCTATGATGGCTATAGGACCCTGAAATTCCTGTAATTCAAAATCAGATCATAAACACGTATTCTTAGAAAAGAGAGTTGTATGTCACACCAATCATCTGTCAATTAAATGAGTGTTAAAAAATAATACAGAAACGCTTTCATACTCTAATAAACTTTAGTGTTTAAAAAAGAATGTTAAAATGATAGCTTTGGTAATAGGTCACTGTAGAAAATACATACCAAAAAACAAGTCGAGATGTAATTAGCACGACTACAGTATCACATTATTCAGTGGCTGGTACTTAGATAGGAAATGGCAAAGTCAAAAAAAATGTAACAGAAGAAAAAATTACAAAGGCAAGTACGAATACCACAAAACCCACAAAGGCAAGCCATATGGTTGCTGGACAGTCTCAAGAGTTATTTAAACAGATTAATACCAACCACAACTGCTCTTTTTACAAGTAGAAACTGAAGACCTGTTTCAACAGGATTTTAATAAAGGTATGTTAAAAAGTAGAGAAGTACTTGCACAAAGGAAAGCTAAGGAATCTACCACTTAGATACCAAACAGAAAGGGGAATTACTGTTGGGGATGTAGAAGTGGAAAAGCTCCCTGATACAAAGTTACAGAATGGTTTCTCAAATAATATCATATTCCCTGTTTATATCGTGCATTTTTTTTCCAAAATAGCCATACCAATGTTTTTTGCTGTAGAGGAGACAAACAGCAGCTTGAATTTCTGCGGTTGTTAGTCACTTGTCCGAGAAATACCAGATATGTCAGCGTAGGCTGCGATACGCCGGGGCATAGCTGCTGTGGTGTGACAGATGGCAAGCTTAATGTAAAACTGGTGTTCGTTCTATCAAGGATAGTAGGTTTCTCAGTGTCTGGCAGTAGAATCAGACATCTTTTATCTAGGAAAGATATCAACAAATTAAAAAAAAAAAATTACTCCTTGACCAATCCAAACTTGCATGTGATTCTACCACCGTTCTTATGAGAAAGCATAACCACAAGGTATTCTCTTTGCTTTCACAAACAGAAACAGAAAAGAATCCCACCTGAATGTACTTTATTTAATTTAATGGACACAACAACAGCAGTCATCAAAGAAAAGTCTCATTTATCTTTGATAAGATATGTATTTAATAAAGGTACAGATTTACTAAAGAATTGAGGTCCTTCTTTAAGTACCTAGACACCTTGGAAATCCAGATTGTTGCTGCTGTGTATCAGATATGCAGAATAGAGAGTACATTTCTCTAGCAATTAAATGTCATCTCTCTTTTCTTCCAAACAGCTTTTCATGTGTAAATTTCATAGTAACAACAGGGAAAGGGGCGAGAAATTTTGGAAGGAGTAAAGGAGACTATAGGGAGAAAACAATAGAAAACTCTTCTCTGACAGTAAACAAAAAGTAACAAAAGAAAACCCCCTCATCACTTGACCTACTTTTAAAAACAAATTAAAAATATATTAAGTAGACCTGCTGCCAAGAAGGAAAAGATTAAGGTGCATGCAAGGGGAAGATGGTACAAGGACAAATGTTTGCCCTTAGGCCAGAACAAATGACCTCATTGTCAAGACCTTTTCGCCCTAAATGAGCAATGCTGCCACTCCTACCAAAGTCAGGTTCATGCATAAAAGGGAAAGAGAATCAAAAAGTCTGTTCAACAGAAATAAATGTAAGGTTGAATCTTTGTCAATTTTGTAGTTACATAGAGTAGTAAAACCCCCACGGGAAAAGTCCCAGATGGAATAAAGAATTGAGTCGTTTTCAGAGTTAAAGTTTCTGTCAGGCAGTTCCATAGAAATGTGTTTACCCTGACAAGAAAATCCTTCACTACATATTCAGTCCCCTTCCTCCTAATCCTGAAGAGAAATCATTCTCTCACAGAAACTGTGACAGGACAGTAATTTTCACTGAGCACTTCTGATGTGTTAAATGATCAACTGACATCACATCTCTGGATGACAATTAAATAGGTTAGAATGAAAGGAAACTCTAGCAGTACTCCTTGCTCACATCAGTAAAGCAACAAAAAGCATGTCAGTCAACCCAGATGGTCTTTGCAAACATCACTTTTTCACGTATACACCATTTGCTTTCAGTACTGAGACGGAGAAGAAAATATTTTTTTCTTATTTTACTATGTTCATTTACTTTTGTCTTAAACACGTGAATAATTCTGTGCACTGCCCCCCCCCCCCCCCGTGCCCTCTCACCCCAAATGCCATGGCTGTGTATTCCTCCAACTGTATTTGCAGCAGTTAACATAAACAAGATTTCTGTGGGATCTCTGGGTAGAAATAATCCCTTTGGACTGAAATTCGGTTCTTCCATTTCTGCACCAGCTGAGCCTGGGGCCTTTGCAGGAAACCCTGTCCCTGGGGATAGGGATTGGTACATTCTGTACCAGGGCCAAACCAGGCTCCTGCACCAATGCCAAGCCTGCACAGACCTCACGGGAACAAACTTGCCCAAAGTGCTGGTAAGAATAGCCTCCGCACTGGTCAGAGCAGCTGCAGCCAAGAGTAAATCTACTGGCTGCCCAAGACAATGTGAAATTCTTTAATTTCAAAGAAGTCCATTCTGTTAAAATATTCTCTTGTGTATTTGTCAGATTTTTATACAAAACTGAAGTTAAAGAATTATTTTTATTATTTTCATCATGCTGGTAGCTGTTCTAAACTTCCACATTTACAAAGATAATCCCTATAGCTACCATGAATCCTAACCTTCTATTAAAACTAATTTTTTTTTTCTTTCATTATCTTTCTACAATGGTTTACTTAAAATATTAGGAGTTCTAAGTGAAGCCTGGGTCTACTATAATGTAAGCTGCAATTGCCTCTCAGCTACTTCCTTATAAAACATTTTAATAAGCAGAGTTCCTATCTCTTTGTCTTTGGAAGGGCAGATTTTTTTTTCAGCTTTGCATACTTGTGAACAAAACCAGAAATCTGTATCACAACAAGAACCGTTATCAAACTCTTTCTACAAAAGTTTGTGGACACATTTGGTCTTTTTCTGTGCTTTAATGTGCATCACATTTTCTAAATCTCCAGGTTTGACACAACTTTGAAAATTGGCATGGTTTGGTGTTAACATCCTGGGCCTTTGAAACACAGGCAGTATTCATCATCATGATCTTCCTTGTGACCCAACACAAGGCCAGTCCTTATATTCATCCTTTTAAAAATGTGCATACTGAATTGTTTCCCTCTAGAAGGTGCCTGAATCTATAAAGCATATTTTACATAAATACACATAGCCTGACCTGCAACTCAAACACATGCTCTGAAATAAATTTTTTACGTTTACAAAACAACCCAAATCCCCTCTACCTGGATATAATTGCGCTGCTGAGCTGTAGGCTAAGATTTTCAGCTCATCATTTGTTCTTTTCTGAAGAAAATGTCTTGTGCTTTCTTTATCTGTTAGCCAAATTTCAGTGTATTCCTTTGTTTCAGTGCTCCAGTATATAAATTTCTTATCTACAGTCAAGCTGCCAATTTTCTTACCTGTAGGAAAACAGTGTATAGTTAAGCTTCAGAATAAACCTTGAGCAGACAGTTTTACAAGAGCAGATGGGTGCTTGTATTCACAGTGAGTCAATATGGGTGAGTATCTTGGTCATACCATATCTTCAAAGACCTACCCTGGAAAAGAGATTCCTGGTATTTTGCAATAGGTCTCATGAAGCTGAGACGCTTTGTTATTTTAAATCGTCAATTTGAAGGCTTTTTGTTATCCATAATTATGAGAACCGCAATTCAATTAACAAACACCAGAAATAAAATCCAAGAGCAAGAGCTGTCTGTAGAAACTTTCATAATTTTTCCAAGGTGAAAACCACAGTGCTCTGCCATCTCCCAGGAACAATTAAGACAACTCCTCTGGTAACAGAACAGCTTTACCAACACTCCTCCAAAATCGAGCTGAAAACTGAGCAACGACAATGAGTGTCATCGTTACAAGAAGTGCAACAAGGATAAGTTGTCATACAAGACTCCACCTGCATGAAATACCCTCCCCGCATGTTGAAGTCTGCAATAAGGCAGGCATAACTTAAGGCGGTATTGTAACTTTTCACTGAGATAAACTGTAATGGGTGTATCTAATATGAAACCCTAACAAAATAATGTGTTAATACTATAAGTGAAATCTACTGACAAGTAGCATTTGAGGCTGTAGTGTCTCCGTTTGATTTACTTCTTGCTGAAATACAGACTTCCAGCAGCAAATATCCTCACACTGCTTTTTCTCCTAGTTTGTGTCAACAGGGTACACAACTGGAAACAGAGAACACAAACATCTTGTCCATCTTGCCTATAGATGAATCTATTTTATAAAGAAAGTGCTTCATGAATGCTATTTTGCTGAAATGAACATTGATTGATGTATGAGACAGCAGGAATCACAAACTACCTGGAAACACAACAGAGCATTCAGACCTTGAAAACTTGGTATTTTGGCAATTCTCCAGCAGTGGCAACCATCCACATCTGAGGCCCATATTTCATCTCTTCGTCTGATAAAGAGCAACTGGGGATTCTTGGAGTCAGACACATCTATAGTCATAGGGCTTCCTAGCTCTGCTTCTGCCACGTTACAGGTGCAGTAGTTCCTCATCTGTTCTTCTGCCGATATATATCCCAAAATGTGGTGCACAGTGTTATTCAGAAGATCATAATGAAACATGCGGCTGCCATAATCAAGCTCTTCCATCCAGTACAAGCGGCTATTAAATAAAATGCATTGCTTACAGCAGAAAAACTTTAATCTGAGAAATTTGTCCTAAATGCAGTCCTGTAAGTGGGTACAGTCACAAACCTCCCAAACATTTAAAACAAGGTAACTACAGCAGCACACTTGCAGAGTGATTCCAGGTGTTTAAAGGGTATTTTTGAATGGAAGTTGACAATAACTGACTATTCTGGATAAAATAGTTACTGTAAAAAATTGTCTGGTGCTGACTTTCACTTGCATCACTTAACTAGAAGAACCTATCAGTATTTAAGTATCATTTGCAATCTTTACTCAAACACAGACAAGTTTTTGAAATTAGATACGTCCAAGCTCAATTGGCAGTATGAAAGTAGAACTACATCCAGAAATTTCTGCGGTTTACACAATTCAGAAGACTCATGTACTATAAAAAGTCCTTTAGAGTCTTTAATAGTTGATGACTCCACGAAAATCATGTTTAAAATATGCTTTCAAAAGTTATTACTAATATATATCTTACCTTAAGAAAGGATATGACAACAGAGATGATACAGTTGAATTACTTTTACCCAGCTGTATGTTCAAGGCTTTTAGAGATTTTATCTTGAGCTCAAGATCAATAACAAATATTTGTGTTTCATTCCATGGTGTTTTCAGGGCAACAAAGAGATGTCTTGCAATCCAGTCAGCTGTGATGGCTGTGGCATTGTGAAGATACGCATCTTTGAAAAGCTAAGAAAAAAATTAAAACTTGAATAAAACTGCTTAAGAGCAGAATTTTCCCATCTGATGCTAGGACATTATGGAATTAGATTTGTTTCCAAAATGATTTCTATATGTCAAGTAGAAGTCAGAACATAAAGAGGTGCCATGTAACAAAGATTCCAATAGTTTTATGTAAATGAAAACTATTCTTTTACAAATCTCAATTATTGCTTCCTTGTTGCTTCTATATTATTGAAATTAGAATTAAATCAAGTTAAATTACATTTGATAGAAAAAATAAATTTATTGTATTGAATAGTGAGCATTTTAAATTAAATGTCTGTTGAAATACTGTATCAACAAAGCAGATATCAATAAAGTCATACATGTTTAATATGACAACTTTACCAGTGGCATACTTTGGCCTATTGTAATAGTTATTGATGACAAAAAATATGAAGTCCAAATTTTATTGCATTATACATATTTTTATCATAGTGCTAGGAAGGAAAATTATCCAGCTAATCTCTTTCATATTAGATCTCAGATGAACAGACCGTCTTTAAGACAATTGTGTCCAGTTCTATTTTCTGCCCTGTATTTTCCCATTAAATGTGCTTTGTTCATCATGTTGCCTTTTCTCTGTTTCAAATATGCAGGTTTGACTTCAAAAACATAATTGGCCCCAAAATAATGACAATAATGGGCACATATTTTCCTAGATTCTCTGAAGTGAGAGAATGAACAAAGGAATACCTGAAACTTTGAAGTAGTCTGTATGTTCAGAAGAAAAAGAGAATCCTCTACGATATAGTACGCTTTGCCATCATTAGCAGTATAACAGATGTCCTTTACATTTGTCTTTGCTGAAAGTTCCCATATGGTATGATTATTGTCTATGTCAGTAAGAAATAACTTGTTGGCAGAAACAATTATAAGAGTTGGGACAGGGAAAAGATCTGGAAGGAAAAGGGCACAGCAGAATTTACAAAAGACATTCTAGAAAATAGCAGTCATTCATAAGGAAAGCAAGTACAAGATAAAAATAAATAATGGCCCTGCACAAATTGTATTTGGTAGTATGTCACAGCACATAAATAAAATATTGAGATGCCTTCTTGTCATCACATGCAAACATCTAAGATTTCTTTAATGGCATTGCGGATGTTTACCTAACAAATTTAAGCCTAGCAAGAACAGATCTGCTCACTTAATTATCTTTAACAGCCCAACTAAAATAGCCTATGGTTCCTCTCCTGGTTACCTTTCACAGTCCAATTAGAAATATTCTATGATCTCCAGCAGTATGCAGATTGTAGATCAAAACCTGCTGTCCCATACTACACTGGGGTTGCCTAAAAAAGTTAGTTCAACATAGTGTTGAGGAAAGGCTTGAAATCCTGAAATTTAATCTAATGATAAGGAATGTGTTAATCATTTCATGTCAGAAGCTGTAACTTGTCTGTAGTGTCTACTGTAGGGTAGAACAAATGTCACACGAAGTGTTAGAGGCTATTTATCAGATTACCAAATTCCTGCACTGTCAGTTTCACCAGCTCTTACACACAAACCATGAGATGGCATCTAAGTCATCCATACCTGATGAATTCCTCTCCGCTATATCAGACAAGGGTCCTGGGCCCTCAGAGGTGAAGGCTTGCACCTGTGGGACAGGAGATTGTTATATATGTTAGGTAACAGCATAAAATATTGTATTCAAGAGCCTGTGGTGTCCTAGTTAACGACAAAAACAGAACCATATCCCCTGGGTGCTCAGCTAGGAACATATGTGTGCTCTGTTTGACCTTAAGGCTGTGCTTGTCAGTTCAAAGGCTACATTCAGAGCTGGACCATGGCTATGAAGATAAATGAAGTAGTGGCCCAGAGTGTGACAATTCATGCTGAATCTATGAATTAGAGCTCAAAGGACACCAGACAGTCTTTTCTCCCTCCCCAGGCTGAAGCAATTCCTACTGTCGATTGACGTTGCAACCAACATGGTGTTCTCCCCCATCAGTACCTGGTCTATTACATGCTCTCATGCTTTTAACTTGTCTTTCAAGCACACGTTCTGTGTGTTCCAAACCTTTTATCGCAGTGAAAACATGACCTCTTGACAAGTTTTAATACGGAAGTCTCTTTTTATGGAAGCCATATGAGCCCTTACATATCTCCAGCAGGGGAACTTATCTTGATCTGTGGCTCTATTTTAATGGCCTGTCACCCTCCACAAGCTCAGTCAAATCTGTGTTTAACTTGCAGCTTTTAGCAGTGGCTTTGGGAGACCTCTAGAAAAGTTTCTTTTGGGCTTCACCAAACCTGTATAATATTGCAGCACTGTTTTCCACCTTATTTAGTGAATAATACAATATGTAGAAAGGTTAAGCCAGGTATCCAAGGGTGAGTCAGTGAGTCAGCAGTTCCACAAGCAGAAACCACAAGTTCTTGCCCGAAGCCCGATACCATCTCCTAGGCAAACACATCAGGCTGTACTGATAACATCTACGAGATAAGCTCAGTAATTTTTCATACCTGAAACCTTACTGTGAGGCTGGGAAGCACATCCCTGAGAGAAAAGAACATCAGGGTGGGTTTAACGTTGCTCGTGTTCCACTCTGTGAAAGTGTCAGCAGTGGCACTCTGACTCAATAATTGATAGTAAACCCTGAACTGTGTTAATATTCCGTTGTCACTTTCAGGTCTGTCCCACCTGAACTCCACAAGGACTTTCTCATCACCTTCATGTAGGTTATGTCGTAACACATATATTCTAGGGTTTGTAGGGGCTGAAGGAACTGTAATAAAAAAATTTAAAAAAAAAAAAAAAGACAAAACAAAACATAACCCCAAAACCAAAACCACAGAGCAAAGTACTCCTATTAAAACACAGACTCTCTTGTAATTAACTCTCCTAGTTTTGAGCTGGAGCTTTACAATCCTGACAGAGACAGACAGCAATTGGTGAGGTGTAAATTACAGAAGAATATCTGAGACTTCATGGTAATTCCTTTATGTTTTTCATTGGTGTGCAGGTATCTGATTTTAACTTGCTGAGCCAAAAAGAGCTGTATAAACAGAGATAAATGCACCCCTGCACTCAAATTGGAACATAACTATTCAACCAAGTCCTGTAGGTAACAATGGAGCTACAAGAATTTTCACAACATAGAGCATACTCTGTCCCCTCTCCTACCCACTTCAAAAGCTGCTGCAGCTTATAAGCTTTCTCAGTGCTGCAGTAACTCAGCACTACATTTTAGCTGACTTAACTCTGACCTGCGTGAGAGCAAAAATAAACACTGAAGCAAAAAGTAAAAAGTGCATAACATTTATTAAAAATCTAATAAGTGGTTAAGATATTACATGCAGCCTTTGATGGTCATTGTAATGGATCTCCATTTCTCTTTCTTGCTCATAGTCATAGGCACGTGGTGGATATATTGTCATGCGCTTTCTGTTCCAAATTCTATTACTGCAGTTGTGTGCATTCATGTGTGCAACAGATAATTGCCAAAGATACTCAGGAACATGTTCTTGCAGCTCTGCCTACAGTTGACTAGCCCTGAAAGCCGCTCTTTCCTCTCCAGGGTTTCACTTGCTGACATAGATCTGGTCCCAGTACCCATTACAGGTGAGGAATGAGATTTAAAATTCTAGTACCTCCTTCAGGGGCTCGAAGGGATACAGATGTTGTTGGTCCCTTGCCCCAGTATGTGTACGGAGTGACAGTAAAATCAAAGAGTGCAAATGGTTCCAGCCAATCAACACGGTAGGATGGCACTGTTAGGTTATGGGGATGGAGGCACCGTTCACCCTCCAAAGACTGTGAATAAAATAAAACAGAATAAAATAAAATGAAACAAAACTTTTTTTTCCCTCTCAGAAAGGCCTTCAGTTTTTCAAAATTCCCCCCACCAAGCTGGTCAACGAAATCAAGACAGAGCTTCTCTTCATGTGAGTGATCGTTGTTTGACCAACTCCCGTGGCACTGTAGCGATGCGTAACAATCTGCTAGCAATCTGCCCTTTGCATTTAAAGTAAAGCTTGCCAAATGTGCTAAAATTCAGTGTAGACGAAGGCTAGATTTCACATTCAGGCAAAGGCTGTCCCACTGGCAGCTCAGAGGACACTTTTGTCTCTGAGTTACCGTGAAAGTCTTTCTCACACTTCTTTGAGCACTGGGAGCTCCTCGCCTGGCACTTCACACCCCAGCAGCTAGTCCAGAGCTACTGCTAAGCCCTTGTTCCTCCCATGCTGGTCCCAGTGACGGAAAAACAGGGCAGCTTGCTTTATATTTACAGTTTAGTTTGGTTGCTTGAATGATTTGTAAATGCTGGAGAAGCATTTACTGTATTTCTGTTTAAAAATAGATACATCAGCAAGTAGAGGCAGTAATACATGTAAACAAAAAGGAGGGCTTTCATGAATATCCTCACCTGTAGAGCTTTTGATCCCACGCAGTAAAAGACAGTTCCCCACTCCACATTTGTGGAGGGACTCCAAGTGATGTGAAAACTTGAAGAATTTCTTTCAATCCTGAAGGAAGACTCAGGCACTGAATGTGGAATCACTTCTGGTGCAAAAGAAAAATTTCCTGTTCATAAAAAGAGGGAGAAGTAGAAAGAATTTAAAGAATATGAGTAATAGGTAGACTTTCCAAACCTGACTTAAAACACTAAAGTACTACAGAAAATCCTATAAGATGTCATTAGATAGAAATTATTAATAACAACACCATATATTCTTCTTAGCCATACCCATCAGCTTTTATAATTGCACACTATCCAGGTATACACTGATACATTTATTAACAAGTTGTTGTTGTTCTTACCTTTCGTCAAATGACTAAAGACTTTCAAGAATGAAGAATTACAGGCTGCCAGTGAATACCTTCATTGAGGCATTTAGATGAAGAAAATAATGTACCTGGCAAAGGTTTAAGTGATGTGTGAACAAGGGTAAAGGCTGCAAACTCTGCTGGTTGTGAGAAGGGAATGCTAAGGCTCTGATTGACTTCCTGAGTTGTAATGAACTGAAGACTATTAGTCCAGAACAGACGACCACTGTAGTATCCCAGTGCACCCTGAGATATTTCTGAAGTACTCCATGCTGCAAATTCTGTGATGATGGCATTACCACAACTGTGAAAACATGCATGAAATTAGCAAACTGAAAACACATGTAACTGAAAACGCACATGTAGAGAGAGCAAGACCTGTGCAATGTTTGACACATTGATAAGTTTCTCATCATTTAAATTCTTAATATTTATGTAGGAGACAGGAAAACAATTCAAAAAGTTTTCTTTACATTCTCTAAAGCAGAACACTTTTCAGAAATATACGTAGCAGGAACACCTGCAAAAAAAAAAACCAAACTTCATTCCCTTGATTTCATTAAAAAACAATTATAAAATGGCTTAATACTCTGATGCATGGATGAAGAAAATTGAATATTTTGAAAAATCAGCCCACCTTCTCTCAGCAATTTCTCTGAAACAGTGGAGTCTGCCTCACAGCACGAGATTCATTCTACTTCTTTAGAGCAGGTCCCCAGATTAATTTGACCCTGCTAGTTTCCTTGATAACCTTCCATTATTTATTAAACTCTACTAACGTTTTCCTCCACCGGGATCACTGGTGATTTAATCTCTCTTGTTACTTCTATGTCAAAACTTAGAGGCCTTTTTTGGTACAAATCTGTCTTCTGGGCAAGAGATTAAATACGTCATAAGAGGCATCATTTTGCCATCTCAGAAATGTCTTTCAGCTTAGACACATGTTATCCAAAACAAATTTGGAAAAGCTTTGACATGCCATCAGGTCCATTAGAATGGATTACTTCTAATCTCTCTATTCTGGCACACCAGGGACAATGATTTACGGCTGCCAATTCATTCACGATGGAGCTGTATGTTCTAGCTAAAACTAATCAACATATTTTGATTCTTTAAATGTTTACCAATAATCATAGCAAGCCTAAAATCAGTCAGGAAATTCAGCTGATTCCACACAAAGCCAGCCTGAAACACACATAAATACAAGTACTGTTCCATTAAGCTTAAGAAGTTTAATCTAATGCTGGGGGGGGAGGGGGGGAAGGCACTCTACATATGAAAAGGAACAAAACCATAGTTTCATGAGCCACCACTGATCGTGCACTTGGCACATACAAAAAAAAATTACCATTTTTCTCGAGGTCTTAGTATATATTCCAGCTGACCCATAAATACGGTTGTGTTGTGGGTTTTTTTAACTTTGCCTTTCAGGAATAATGCAGCCATTTCATGCTCAGGATGATCAAGAGGAAAGCCTGCTGAGCACTGATTGCTCAGGTGAGAAAGTGGTGTCAGTTCAAGTCCTAAGCTCTGTGCAAGATGAACAAGTTACAGCTCTAGGCACTTGAAAACTGTCAGGTGTTGTAAACGTCAAGATAAAATAGACAATAAATGGTGAATATTTCCCAAAGCTAAGTCTAAAATTGATGGGCATGACCTTAGTTCAGTTAAGCTTCTGTACTATGTTTCTCTCGTAAATCCATCTCAACATATAGTTTGCCATCAGCTAGCTGTGATCATTAGCTCTTCCTTTTGTTTATTGTTAAATTAGTAACTAGTCTGCCCAGCATTGGACAAAAATTGTTTTCAAAGAGTAACACAAAAACTAGAAAAATTCAGAATTTCCTACCTCTGCTACATATTTACTTACCCTTCTTGGCAAAGAGAAACTCTGTATAGGTTTAGCCATAGGCTATCTTGCACAAGCCAGTAAAGAAAACCATAGGTGAGATCCAAAGTTAAACCAACCACCTAAGCAAAAAAGAAGGCAAAACGGCAATTTGAACACACCTTGACTTCTGAGGTAAAAGCCCTTAGGCATAACTTTGTCTAGACAGCATCATGACTAGCTCTTTATTGGCAAAAATAACATTACTACCATGAATGTTTATTCTAACACAAAAAGAGGTAACACTAGAAAATAATCAGGTCCTTGGTGGACACTTATTTATAGCAGCTGATGATTTTCTAGATAGCGTTTTATAAGCACCTGTCACAGTGTTCATCGCTGGAGCATCTGAGTACTTCAGATATGATGGCAATAGTGTATCAAGTGATTAGTGGAACTACCTATCAAAATTTCCAGAACATCTCTGGTATTTTAACTTTCTTTGTCTGAAGCAGGTGGTTGATATCTAGTCTGAAAGTCAGAATCACCTTTTGAAAAAAGTATTTCAGATCTTTTTTCTTTGTTTCCTAGCTTTGATTTTATGCATGCGATGTTTAATGTGTTGCATTCTTTATGGAAAATACATGCAAAATTTTTATTGACATATTTGATTAAACAAGTAATTCAAATATCTACATTTTGGTAAATCATTTATTATTAACTAAAGAGACAGGGAGGAAATAAAACAAACTTTCTGTTCATTACTTCAATATTTCATCTTCATTTAAGCTAGGTGAAATACTTTTGTTTA
Source organism: Leptosomus discolor (assembly GCF_034619465.1). Classification (NCBI taxonomy): domain Eukaryota; kingdom Metazoa; phylum Chordata; class Aves; order Leptosomiformes; family Leptosomidae; genus Leptosomus; species Leptosomus discolor. The sequence continues at coordinate 72,660,100 of NC_141392.1, read as the reverse complement.
TTTTTAACAGGATCTAATATTCAAAACAGAGCTTTCTTGCTTTTGCAGTAAACAACAAATTCGATACCATATGCAACAATAATAGAAATCAAACTTCTAATAATCTGTTCTGTGAATACTAAAGAATTTGCTTCCACAAATTAGTCTGCTAAATGTTATCAAGTTCAGTCTATGTCAAGTCATTAGCACAGCTTACAAGTTGTTAGGGGCCCTCTCAGAACATGTTTTCCAGCAGCTCTCAAACTTCTCATCCAAACACTAGTTCTAGTTATTCTTTTATAAGCTTAAATTTCTATTACGGATGTAAGTGGAGCAGCTTTTTTTTTTTTAACTCTTCATTAATAAACTGAAGAAGATGATGACAGGAAAGCAAATGCCATATCACTTAGTTGTCTGTTGGTCCTTATGTAATCACATTCTTGACATATTTCTGTTGGCATTGCATGTCAGAAAATCAAGGTTTGAATGATTGCTCCTGTAGGTTTTCCTGTTAAAAATAGCGCACAATTATGTATGTGCCTGAGTCTGTATTTAGTCAAATATGTTATATTTTATCTCATTTACCTATTTTCCCTCCTATGCTCAACACCAAATTACATCTTCCTGAATCTACTTTGCTTTTTTAAACATTTGGGTCTTCTTTCTTTGCCCCACTTTTTTTCTGCAACTATTACATTTTCCCATGGACGTGCCAATTTTCTTTCTCAAGATCCCTGTATCCCCGTTAATAAAAGGCAAAGAAATATTTGTACTATTCATCTTCAGGAGCTGCAGTAATTCAACACCTCCCCTCTCGTTGCTTCAAAAATAGGCACAATTTTTCCATTTCATGAGAGGTATTAGTCTCTGGACACGGTACGTAGTTGTGATCGTGCAATGTAACTCAACATCATAAGACACAACAGAAATTTAGCTGCTAAAAATACCCCTTGACCAGAAATATTAAGACACAACATCTAGAGGGTCCCAGTCCCTCCTGCATATAGTGCACTTTGCTTTTCCCCTATAAATTTCTTTTGTCCCAGGCATACTGTACTGTGTAAATGACCTTCTAAGTGCTTTGGAAATTCTGTGCCAGATCCTAAGCTGTAATACATCAGAGTAGCTCTGCCAAAATCAACAAAGCTATGCCAGTACGCACCAGCTAAGCTAAACAACTGATTGGAAAAGAAAATAATTGTCATAAAAGGCTTTAGTTCCTGCCAAAGAAATTAGACTTTCAAAGCTCTGCCTTCATATTTGTTTAGGAAACCTGTTGTCTCCACAGTAGTCTCTTCTATTCCTATCATTCAGATTTCAAGCTAAAAGGAGACAGAGCTGTATACTCCTGCAGATCCTGTACTGACCAGCTGAACAGCAATTCTTTATTAGAAAAACAGCTAGTAAATACCAGTAAGAACCAGTTATGTAGAGAACATTCTCTAACTGTTGGGTAACAGCAATTAACTATTACATCTGTGTTTTAATATTGAGGTAAGAGATACTCTTTTCAGGACAAAGGACTCCGTTCTGCAAGGAAGGTACATATCAGCACTTGCGCAAACATATATTTGTATCTTTATATGGTACAGTAATGACCAGCTTGATAATGTCACCATTAAATAATGTTGTACTGTCTTTTTTTTTTTTCTGATGGGTTTATTTTGGGCTTTATTTTCATAAACAAACACCTGTCAGATATAACTGGTCACTTCTCCATCTAAACATTTTTACTTGGCTTTTTTCCTGTGTGCATCATGGCAGGAGGCTGAGTTCAGGAAGTCAGTGTATAGATTAGGGGCAGCAGAGAAGCAGGAGAGGAGATGTTTGTTTGTAGGAGGTGTGAATAAGTGGATGGTTGAAGGCTGGTATCACTGACATAGAGAAAGGTGCAGAAAAAAAAATGACAGGAGCAGACAAGCAGTCTTACTGCTACCAAGGTTCTTGAAAACAACAAGAAATTTGAGGTTAGCATGAGGCGATTCAAAGAAACAAGCAGGGAATCAAAGGAGAAGGGCAAGGGAGGTGACATTTGCCACATAGAATAAACTGCAAATTGTCAATCCTTTGCAACAGATCACCCAGAAGATATGTGATAAGAAGATACGTGCTGCTGAGCTTGGACAGCATATCTTTTCCCATGAAGACAGTCCACACCAGCCAGCTTCCACGGAGAGGTGTGAGGCTAGTACTGAATGACACAGTGACCCTTTGCAGCACAGACATTTCTCTCTACATGTGACAAAAGTTTTTCAGTTGTTCTGTATTTAGGTTTCCAATATAGCAGGTGCCACACCAGAACCAGCTTTCTCCCTCCTTTCCATATCCTCATAAATGTTAACAGAGACCTGTGAGATCAGCTGGCCTTTCCGGATGTTAATTGCCTTTCAGAGACTAAACCAGGCCTGGCTGTTTTTTATAGTCAGAGAAACATCAACCTCTTTTGCTTTAGGAAAGGAGATTGAAATGTTCTGCGGAATGATACAAAGCTAACCAAGAGACATAGATCTCTAAAGTTTAGACAGGGTCTTGATAAAGAACCTGGATTCAGGTAAAATTGAAGCACAAATTGTATGACAGATGGAAAACAAAGGCCTCTTTAGCAAGAGCTGTGTTTTAAAGAAAGCTCTTGCAGCAAATAATACATCTGAGCTGACCTCTTCTGTGGCAGTCAAATTACGCCTCACTCCAGTGCTCAGGACGGAGGGTAAACAGGGTTTGAGGGTTTGAGCTGAGGAGCCTTCAGCTTTTGTTAGAGAGAGATTCCATAGAGTGAAAGCAGTGCAATAGAGGGGACAGTCCCTCAGCTTGACCTGCTCAGGACACAGCCTGGAAAAGTTTCAGAGGCTCACTGTGTCTGCAGTCCCAATTCCACTGACTCCCAGAGTCCTCAGTCCCTGTTATGGTAGTAAGGGATTCTCTTGCCAGGGAACTGAGTCATCCAGCTACAGAAGGAGGGAAGGGAAGGGAAGGGAAGGGAAGGGAAGGGAAGGGAAGGGAAGGGAAGGGAAGGGAAGGGAAGGGAAGGGAAGGGAAGGGAAGGGAAGGGAAGGGAAGGGAAGGGAAGGGAAGGGAAGGGAAGGGAAGGGAAGGGAAGGGAAGGGAAGGGAAGGGAAGGGAAGGGAAGGGAAGGGAAGGGAAGGGAAGGGAAGGGAAGGGAAGGGAAGGGAAGGGAAGGGAAGGGAAGGGAAGGGAAGGGAAGGGAAGGGAAGGGAAGGGAAGGGAAGGGAAGGGAAGGGAAGGGAAGGGAAGGGAAGGGAAGGGAAGGGAAGGGAAGGGAAGGGAAGGGAAGGGAAGGGAAGGGAAGGGAAGGGAAGGGAAGGGAAGGGAAGGGAAGGGAAGGGAAGGGAAGGGAAGGGAAGGGAAGGGAAGGGAAGGGAAGGGAAGGGAAGGGAAGGGAAGGGAAGGGAAGGGAAGGGAAGGGAAGGGAAGGGAAGGGAAGGGAAGGGAAGGGAAGGGAAGGGAAGGGAAGGGAAGGGAAGGGAAGGGAAGGGAAGGGCTCATGCGGCTGCTGAGACCCTGGCAGATATTTTCTTGAGATGAATATTCAGTCCCAGAGTTCCTTCACTGCGTAGGCAATTCTGAATCCTGCCTAATAAGAATGAGGAAAGTCCCTGGCATGGCAAATCCCACATGGTGGCAGATGCAAGATGGATTTGGGGAAGGGACCAATGATCTATGAGGCTTCATCACCGAACCAAGGTCTTAAGATACTTGATAGGACATCAGAGAGGGGTGAGTGGGAAGAAAGGCATGGGAGAGGTCAGCAGAGATACAGAGGTTGTCTGCAAGGACCTCTGAGAACATCAAAAAATCTCCAGGTAGGAAAGGGGAGTTAGTGGACTCCCAGATATTGCAGGGGGTTTGGTGAGCTATAGGGGGGAATGGCAGCTCTGTTTCCCCTTTACCAGCCTGTCCCTGCATGGGACCCACTATCCACCCTAATACAACTAAAACAGCAACACCTCATCCCTTTTTTTCCCCCCTATGCTCTTCACTTATTTACTCTTGCAAGAAGCCCCCTTCCCTTCTCCCTGAGGAGCTGCTCTGCTTTGCAGCAGCTTCTTCTCAGTCTTCTGGAGCTCCCCAGCAGCCTGGAGCAAAGAGAGAGGGGCCAAGCTGGGGCCAGGCCTATGTCTGACTTGGTCAAGGGAGAAAGAGAAGATGAGGGAGGGAAAGGGCGAGTTGGGGATGGAGAGCCTTGAAGACTCACAAAGCACAGGACTCGCTATTCCTGCCACTGTATGAGGGACAGGATCAGGCAGGATGGGGACTGTCAGTGACAGATCTGGCACCCTCACCAGCGCTGTGGCAGCAGCAGCAGTAGCAGCAAGTTGTGCCAGGCCACGGCAGGGGCCAGCTGCACTGAGCACAAGTAGAGCAGCAGCTGCTGGCTCCCCTCTCAGCACAGGCAAAGCCTCTCTGCAGGAGCACCTCTGCAGCCTGAAGCGCAACTCTGGTGTCCCTGGCAAGTGTCTAGGCCCAAAACTGGCCCTGTCAGGACCTGCAAGCTGTGTAGCGTCACAAAGCAGGTAGGATGCTATGGAGCTCTGGCTCCATATTTTGATGGGAAAGCCAGAACTGAACTGATCATTAGACTTAAGTAGTTTGGGAAAAACAAATAACTTTCACATATGGGAAGGAGCAGCACAACAACCATAAGGTCATCTTTAATGTCACATTTTATTGCAAGGGTCTGACTTTAGAACTGTGAGCCAAAGTCTTGGAACAACTATTATATGATTTCATTCTTACCCTGTTCTCAAAATGATATAAGAATATTGCAAGAAAGGCATGTTATTCTTCTGGTCATAACATGTTGATTTTTACAAGAATGGGCACTGACCATATTCAAGAGATCTAACCACTAAAACACACACCACACACACTCAAAAATAAAATAAAAATCAGTCACCTGTTTACCAGAAAACTGTAGCTGCTCTTGTAACATAAGATACTCCTCTCCATTCAGTCTTGTGCTCTCCACTGAATACATTGTGGCCCAGTACAAATAGCCATTTACTGAATCCACTACTAGGTCCTTCACTAGAAACACAACATGAGCCACAACATCCATATGGCCTCCTAGCAGAGATTTTCTGTAGATCTAGGGACAAAAAAAAACTGCTTTTAGCATCATACCTGAATCATCAGCCATTGAGTATACATAAGTGCCTTTTCCACAGCCGTTTATCAGAAGCTTATGCAAACCTTAGGCTTTCAAAGCCTAAACCTTTCACATTCAAAGTACAAGGATGAAGAATAAGGCAAAATTATTAGTTACAGAAAGTAACAAAAGAAAAAGCTGAAATATCTCTTCCCCTTGGCTTTCCCAGTTTTGGCAGCCTTCTGTCTGACAGAGTTTCTCACCCACTTCATATTCACTATTCACAAGTGTAAATGAGGGTGCAAGGCAGTGTGAAATCTGGCCTCCTAGTTCCAGTTTTTAAAACAGCTTCTGACTTTGCACTTAGAAGAAATGAAAGGCATAATTTGACAGCACTGCATAAATTAGCACTGCAATTTTGAAGTCAGATACTTTTTAAATAATTCACATGTCAATGTTCCTGATATGAAGAGTGTACAAAGTGCAATTGTTATTTTTTTTTTTTTTTATCTGTAGCTATCTGCAAAGTATCACAGTACAGAGGCAAATCTCGAAAATCTCTGTGTAAACAAATCACGTCAAATTTTACTAAAGTCCATCTACTTCTTAGCTGAGATCAACTTGGCAGCCTCCATTTTCACTGTCTTCACTTATTTTTACAATGCTGAATCCAGCAAAACTGTTGATAGCTTGTTTGATTCGCCTGTTTTGCACCTGGAATTCAGTATCCTGGTGAACATTTTACCCCAAACTTTTTTACAACTCTGAAAAACCACACAAGGGAAGAAAGGCCTCCTTGTTCTACACTATAAAAGCAAAGGTCCAAACACATCTCAGATTGCAAGAAGTAAGGGTTATTTTCCCAAATACTGTTTTACAGTCTTTCTTGCTGGCTTTAGGGTTCTTTTCCTTTTAAGAACTGCAACTATACCTACCGTATTTGCTTTGCCAGCCCAGTACAAACATTGACCCAACCAATCAAAGGCCAACATCCTTGCATTTCTGATGTCAGATACGTAAGTATTCTCAGTGGTATCCTCTCTTTTGTTCAATGACCAGGTCTGAACTTTCCCCATGGAATTAATCCAATAAAGAGTGTCATTATACCAGTCGAGGTCTTGAAGAAAAAAGGGAAGATACTAAGCATTTCACAAACATGTAAATAAAAACCCATATGTTTTTAAATAATAAAAAGTAGCCAGACACTTCAGTTTTTTAAAAAAATAATACAAATGAACAGTTAGGCTCAGTTAACATGAAGACAGATATTTTCTTGTAGGAATATAATGTACGTATATATAGCCCTAATGGTTATAAATGTATGACATATATTGGGATGCTAGAGGCAGAACTGTTTAGTTCAGAGAGTTGATTTTAGCTCTGCTGTAACTGTGGTGGTCAGTAGGGTTTCACTAAGGATTAATTTGATCCATAAAGTAGAAGAAAGAGGATGGGCACAAAGGCTTGGCTCAGTGAACTTGGCTTGCTTCACTGCACTGCACTGCATTTGAGTCTAGACTGCTGCAATGAAAGCTCTCATCTTTCAGTTCAGGAGAACTAATAAATGCCAACAAGATGCAGGAGCAGCATGCAGTTTGTTTAGTATTTACCTGAAATATTTCCTATATGAGGACAGAGGAGTTCTCCTGGCCCGTACCTATCCAACCGCTGCTTCCAGAGGCCTTCAGCCCCCACTGCCAACATATACGGTTCTTCTTCAGCTGATAAAGAAAGGAAACTGCAGTTGTGCACACCAACAAGCAATTGATGTTTAATATATGCGTTTCAATAGCAGGGGTTCCTGTCTGGAAAGTTACAGGAGCACAGTTAAAACTGCCCCTACCCTAAGGAATAATGGACAAAGAAGAAAGGCGTGAAAATATCATAATGTGAGAAACTCAGAGATTCAGAGCAGGTTTCAAAACAGAACAATAAGGCAATTTGGAGCCCTATTAGATGCTTAAAAACCACTGTGGGTTTGGACTTGGCCTTACCGAAGTCAGGCAAAAGTCACCCCTAATCTCCAGTGCCAGTCCAGTGCCTTAAGTTGAAAGCTACTTTCCCCTCAGACATAGGTTATTACGGGTGAACTAGTTTTCAAAAAACATTCCAAAGATCTGCAAATCTCAGACATTGTTCACACATCCATTTCCCCCTTATCTATGCTGAATCCAAGGATTTTCAGCTATTAGTGACCCTGCACTTTCCCATAAACTGTCATTAACTCCCAAGGCACTGCTCAAAAAATTTCTTCATAGAAAGTACTTTACTGAGCACAGGAAAGGAATAACACCTCTTGTGCCTTTGATAGTGTATCAAATAATGTGTTTGATAGTGTATTTTCATTAGAAAAATGTATGTAAGTAGTAATAATAAATACATAATATATAATACCATTATTTTAGTTTCAGAATCTTGCTACTCTAACTAAAAGCAAATTTACTTATCCTGTATTCGTCAATGTTTCTAAGACAATCCTTGTTGTCCCCTTCATTTTGCAGTCTTCGCCCAAAGCCTGCGCCTCACAGGTGGAAAGCTGTATGCATAGTTCATTCTTCATTTCTTCTGGGTGACAAAGCAGTTCTCACCTTCTTCTAAAGTTGTGCCTCTAAATGACTCCGACCACGGCCCTTCACCAGCAGGAGACACAGCTCTGACTGACACTTCATACGCTGTGGAGCTGGCCAGCTCCTTCACTGTAAACCTAGTGTCACCAATGTTTGAGACAACCCATTCCTCCTCAGATGGATGCTGAGATGACACTTTCACATCATAGGTCCAGTGCTGCCAAGCAGATAGACCTGTGAGGTGCACACAATCATGTTATTAGAGAGTAGATGGCTGTAACAGATGACATGCATACTTTGAGAAAACTATACTTTGGAGACTCGTTTCAAAAATGCCAGTATCAGTGAATTAGGAAAGGGATACATTAAAATTTTACATTTTCCTGCTCTGGGACCAACCAAGAGTAGTGGTTTGATCCCCTGTGAAGAATGAGGTTGGAAGAACCAAAATTTTCCCCAACCAGCTAATTTTCTGCTTTTCAACAACACATACACAGAGGATAGAGACCACAGCACAGTCACTAACAGTCACTAATCAAAAGTCATTACAACTCTGTCATGCATTTTCTGTGTGATATCGGCAACCAGTATTACTGCTACTCCATACCGTACTTAAGATGGAGCCTTGCTTAAAATTGCATGCAGATGACAAATGAGTTAGCAGTATAAACTTTTATTAATTTAGTCAGACAATTTTGCTATTTTACTGGCAAATATTGGGTTAAATTGTCAAACTGAGGTAATTCCACATCTTTTAGCAGGATCGGCTATGGAAATCACCAAAGCCCAGCATTAGGAAAAGGAAACCAGGAAGTTATTCCTCTAGAAAGAAAAGGAGTGGACTTTCAGGAAGAAATAACTGAACTTACTGGTTCCAATACTGTGTTCAGGTGGTCTCCAGCTGATTACTGCTTGGTCCAATCCAAACAGCGCTGTGACAAGCCGAGGAGGAGTTGGTAAAGGAAAAGGCTGAGTTGATGCCCCATAGAAAATCAAGTTGCTAAAGCCAAAGTACTCTGGATAGGCCAAATTGCAATCCGCTACATACTCATTGAAGCTAGAGCTCCCCACTGGAGAGAACTCCTCACGGAAAACTGCCCGGCCATCTGTGACAGTAAATGTGTTATCCTCATAAACGAAGCTCTCCATGTCATTAAGTGGCACGTGTGATCGCAGCGTGTGAAATTCTGAACCATCAAGAAAACCTGACACAAAGGCCTGTTCTGTTTTGTTGAAGAAAATAAGTCTCTTAGATTGGAAGTTGATCATGAAGTCTCTCAGAGCACTGGATTTCACTACTGCTGAAGCTGTGGAGGCAGTGCCAGGAAAGAGTGGAAGGTTTGCTCTGTATATACCATCCTCCAGGAGACAGAAAAGATAGCTGGTCATGGAGCAAAATAGATCCAAATAACTACAGTGCAACATGAGTCACAAATATTTTAACAGCTCAGAGATGTGCCTGTCTTTATGCAGACAATAGGAAAATGCTTTTGATGTTATTAATATACATCCTAGGATAATTAAGCACATCACTTTTTACCTTCTGGGGATTTCGATGGCAGATTATTGGAGAATATTCTTCCATAATACCTCAAGTCTTAAGCATGGACATTTAAAATGTATAGAGCTTCTTATTCATAAAAGCACTGAATGTCTGAAAACCAAATTTCTGCATTGGAAATACTCTATCTCCTCTACTAACACCCTAGGGAAGAAAATGCAGAGAACAACACTGCATGGTGTCACTCTTGTTCCAACTGTTTTGTAGTTTGTTATTTGTTGACAGTTGCGCTTTTGTTTTGGTAGGGTAAGAGTTTGAGACAGGAACCTAGATGACTAATGAAGTGAAGAATATTAGAGAGGAGCTTTATAGCACCTTTGACATAAAGTGCTCAAAGGAGGACACTTACCCATTATAGGGATCAGCTATAACCTTCCTAGGGGATGTCACATAAAGAGGAGTGATGTCTTCAGCTGCTGTGCAGTTCTCTATATGGCAGACATGTATCTGGGGAATGAGCAGAAAAAGTGGTCATGCACTCATAGGGTGTTTGCTGACGAGCAAACAAGCTGGCCCAAGATTTTTTCAGTGGAACCAGACAATGAAATATCTCTCTCACAATCCTAGGGCCTTCTGGGCTCCTGTGTTGTCAGTCACCCAAGCATAACACTTGTACACAAGTATGCATGCATCCATGACAGCGTACCCTGAAAGAGCTGTCTGTCAGCCATCCTCCTCTTAACTTCCTAGCTCTAAGCTGGAGGTAAAAGCCCAGTTTGGAGGGTATAGGCAAACTGTACTTTGAAAATGATCTGGCAGGGAAGGGCAAAGAGGGAAGTAAGTGCTTTTCTGATCCTGGGAGCAATACCTTGGGAATTCTCTAACCTGCAAGGGATTCAGAAATCCCTGCCATCAGTCTGCTCGTCCACAGATCATTCGTATCTTTTTACCACTACCACTTTTCCCGCTACCTGTTACCTAAGCAGTAAGCAAGAGATCAGACACGGCAAAAGGATTGTAAAACATCCCCCGCTAACCATTTAAGGCAACTTTCTAGTCCTTTATGCATTAGAAGACTGCAAAGGTACGTGCAAAGTCTGACCATCAGTGTAACAGATGTTTTATGAGTAGGGAATCAAGTGCAAGGTTGCCATCTACATATTTACTTCCAGTTGAAACAGTTTAATCTGAGCTGTCATCACTGGTATGAAGCACTTTCTCTCTTGAACATCTTTTGCCAGTTATGAAGAGCATTATAATCACTCACTAGTTATCTGACCACCTTCCTGAGGCAGAATAGGACCTGAACAAGCTAGATGGAGAACCATGTAACAGAAACAAAGTTGCTTATGTTGGGTACGAGGTCAGTCTCAAAAACAAAGCAGTTAAAACCAAAGCTTGTTATGTCCTAAGGAGAAAAATAAGACAAGGAGCCAGAGTTACATACAGCCTGTTTGCTTTAAATATGACCTGATATTCAAACCTTTCTTCTTTTTTAAAACTCTGAAATACGTTAATATTATTAAAGTAAAAAATCTATTTCTATAATTATATTTTGTGCCACATATCTATACATAAATCAGATTTTCTTATGTAAAATTAATCTCAGTAATGGTTCAAATTAAATAAAAAATTAATTAAGCCCTAGAGAACTACCTTTTCACTCATGACAAAGTATATCCTCTGGTAAAGCCAATCTACTGAGACGGATGTAATATTCCCCCAGCCAGCATAAAAGAGCATTAGGTCAGATGCATCAGACATATTTGCAGCTCCTTTCACCCAGATGGAACTCCCCTCAGAAAAATAGACAACTTGCTGATAAACATTCACAGAAATTCCTAAAAATAGAAAGATATATGCACACAGATAATATAAGAAATATGTATTGGATTTTCAGTTACTTTTTCTACTTGTGTTAAAAATAAGTATTTTTCAATCTGTAACCCAACGTCATTGGAGAAAGGTTAACTGGTTTTTCTCCTCCACTTCTAGTCTTTTAGATAACAAGGAAACTTCCCCATTTGCTGTGGAAGTGACATAATTATAGACAGATGCCCTTCAGAAAGGTAATCAGACAAAAAGAGGGTATGTAATATGCAAACCAGCTAACACCGTTTGCCTCTCTCCAGGGTAAACAGATGCAATTGGCATCTCCTCACAAAGCGCCATGCACTCTAGAATTCAAGATAGGCATTGTCTGTGCCACCCCTGTATTATCAAAGAGTATTTAGTCAGGGGCATCATTTGTTCTCTGGCATCTTTGTGGTTCTGTGAACTTCAGTAGATAAACTAAGATTAATCCACATTGTCTCCAAGGACCAAATACAACACCAATGTAGATAAACATAAGAGTGGTGAGTAATTTGAGATAACATGGTTGTCTGGTGACTTAGGCCACTAAATGCCTTGTTATAGGGCTCTGCACTAGCTAACATACTAGCATACTTTACAGCCAGTATCTTTTGGCACTTCGTATTATTTAGTTCTTATGTACGAACCACTTCATTTTCCCATATTCATGTTGAGAAAAAACAGTCATTAATTGTAGGGAAACATCTGCTTTGGCTTCATCTTACCTCCATTTAGATACCTACTACGTAAAAGTCCAGCCCTGAAGTATCTGCCTAGATTCAGTGAAGAAAAGGTTGCACTAGGGAGAACAGTTCATCCCTTCCCACTGCCTGTCATTTTAAATAGGTCAAATCATGTCCTGAAAGTTCCTATTTGTCTCCATTGACTATAAAGGAAGGCTTGATACTGTCTCAGGCTAGGTGAGGGGCATTCTGTCCTTGATGAAGACAGAAGTCTAAGTCATACTTGAGGAAAAAAGAGAAGTCCGATCTGATCTTACCTGTAATGTTGTGGTGTACAATACCATTTTGCAGGCACTGGGCAGATTCGAGGAAATGTTCTGTGTATCTCTTCCTTAAAGATTGGTTTCTGGATAGGAAGAGCCATGTTGCCTTTTCCTTAACTAACAGACAAAGAAACTCAAATTAAGATAGGTGACTGCAGCGCAGAGGAGAATGTTGCTAACTCAGATACAGCATTAATAGATATGCACATACACATGCACACACACATGTATGAATATGTTCTTACACTAGCAAGGACAGACTAAAACTTAAACTCTTTGGGTGATGAAAGTGATCAGTTATTCACCATTACCGTGTCTTCTGGCTCGTCACTCAGGGTGAGAACGCACCCCATGAATTTCACACCATCATTTCCTGTAACAGTAGTGAGTCCCTAGGGAGGGAAAGTAAACTGGAGCAAATGAGGCCCTACAGACTCCTGTGGAGTGCTTAGAAGGCACTAAGACATCCATGTGACTCCAAGATCCAGCAGAAGTGGGACATTTAAACCCCCTGGGCCCCTTTGAAAAGCCCGGTCAAACTAGAGTATTACCTGACAGAGCTGGGAAAGAGCAAAGCAAGTATGTTTGTTTCATGTATTTCGTCATGCTGACCAGTAATTTTTTCAAGCAACAAGGAGATTTCACAGATAATAGTGATAATGGGATAATATGATCTGCTTCAAAGTTGATAAATTTAATGTTTGGGGGGGTTTTCTAATAAGTCACAGATTCTAAAGTCAAGCAGGAGAGCTTTGGTCACATAAGCTGACTTCATGCTTATACAGGCCTGAGTAACTTATATAAAAACCTCTGCAGTAAATCCATACCTTCTGTCTGGGCTAAGCATAGCCTTGGGAAAGACAGCTAGTCTTGCTTCTGAATCTCAGATCCCTGAAAATCTAGCACATCCCCTGTTAAACTGATTCACAATGTAGTTACCTTCATTTTAAAAAGTGGTACACTATTTTGAATCTGAATTTGGCTAATTTCAGTTTCCAAATAATGCTGCTTCTTTTTTCTCTCTAGTTTAAACAGCTGTGTGCTCTCAGATATCATTTCCTCCTATGTGTATCACAAGACTGTTATCGAATGCTGTCTTAATTTATTCCTGGATAATCTGCATAGATTGAGCTGCAGGTGTTTCTCACATGATGCTCACACCACAGGTCATTCCAGTGATGATGTCTCCAGAGCAGAGTACAAGAGGCAAATATCACTTCCTTAACCCTTTTCCAATGACATTTCTTGCAATCTAGCCCAGAGATCAGATTCTTTCCCTGATTCTTCTCAGGGCTCAGATCCACACAGCTCAGTACCTGATAGAGTAACACTGTTTCTGAACGTAATACGTGAGGAAGGGTTGCTCCTGTTCACGTCAGCGCAGAGAGAAACCGTGTGCTGGTGCAACTCAGGGGAAACCAACTGGAGTTTTATGTGGTGACTAGTAAGGGGAGGTGGGATGGTTCCCCACCCTCCCAGAAGGTGTTTTTTTTCGGGGTAGGCTTGTTTGTTTGTTTTTTTTCTGCCTTAAATTAATTGGTTGTTAGTTGGCTTGACTTAATGAACACAGTCAGATGTACCAGTCTGGGCATTTCACAAATGGCACAAATGTTTATGGCTCAGGGTCAGCCAACCCTAGAGCAAACCTCCTCAGGGTCTCCAGATAAGGACACATCAGTGTGCCCAAGCTATTAAAAAAAAAAAAAAAAAAAAAAAAAAAAGTCATATTTTAAAAAGCACTAGTGAAGCTATAAGTTCAACTTCTCTAATCAATAGCAGAAGACTGGTGATTCAGAGACAGATTGAAGTGTTTGCTGGAGTTGAAGAGTTTCCAGGTTATTGACAACTGGATTTCTTCAGGAGGAGAGAAGAGTCATTTGTTTTCTTTTCTAAAGACACGTTTTGGTAACACTGTTTTGATTCTCACCTGTGCTCTATCACAACATGTACCTTTCTCTGGACATTAATTAATATTTCTGCAATTCTTTGAGTGATACCTGTAGTGTATCATTACTTTCATTATTAATTAGTTAATATAGTAAAATAAATACAGCCATGAAACAGCAACAAATATTTCGCGTGGGATAATTGAGGATGTTTTGACAAATTAATTTTGTGTTAAGTATTTAATGTTAGAAGAAATACATTTGTTTGTCAGCTGTTAAAATCTGATCCAGAAAATGGAAGCATATCCTCTCAGTCACTGCCTCAGACCACTGAGGTGTTTTTCATCTGTTATACAACTCAGGCCAAATCTGTTTGGGTCTACCAGCATCTCAGGTTATTACCATGCTGTGTGGCCTATAAATGTCTACAGCTAAAGAACAGGACCCTCTCTCTGATATGTTACTGACTCCTCAGTGTACAACTCCTTGTCATGCACTGTTTACAGTCTAAATATTATTCTCTTCAGCCAGGTATGCGGCAGCCCAGCCAACATGACTTTGTCCCCAGGAACAAACAGCAATAAGGACTCTGCCACTTTTGTACCTTTGGATTCTGGGGTTGTGATGTTGGCTTCGGCAGGGGGTCCAGCACCAACCTCATTAACTGCAACAATACTGAACCTGTGGTAAACCAAAGAGACAGGTTTTGGTTTGCAGGTTTCTTTTGAAAGATTGCCTGAGAAAAATTTTATCGAGTAGGGCAGCTGCTATGGAAGTGCTTGACTTTCCGAAAATGCTTGTTTAAATATAATGCTCTGGGAAGTTTGTTATAAAAATAAAATCAACCAGAATCTGAATTTTCCAAAAGTGGGACAAAACCAGAATCTCCTAAATTAAAGGTCAAAATGGAATTTCAGACTCAGAAGAGCAACTCAATTTCATTTCAAAGGAAGATCTGTGTTTACCAGTGTAAGCATAATGCAAGCCTTTGTGTTTAATAAAAATGAAGGAATTTTTCCAGATGCTTAAAGGGCTAGAGAGGACTGCTCTATTATTCCCTCAATATACTGGAAACATGTCACACGAGCCTGAAAAAATTAAAAACAGCAGCTAAGAAAATCAGCCTGCTGGCCCTATATCAAATTGGTTTTCCTTCCTCACCATCTGACTTCCACATAAGCAGACAACTCATCTGTAAGAATTCCATTATCTCAAGGAAGGTTCCCTTGCTTTTGACAAGAACATAAGTAAAGAGCCTAATTCTGCAGAAGGGATATTTAGGCACACCCTGTACTATCTGGTCAAGAAGTGCTACAGCACACTTGGCCATGTTGGTTTTCTCTTCCTTTCATACCTGTAAGTGTTGTTTGGGAAGGTGGAGTAGAACTGAAAGCTGTGCCCTCTTGAGGCTCTTAATAGTTCATGATTCTCACTGGTCAGAAGCAAGTTGTATCCAACAATCAATCCGTTTGGAAAAAGTGGTGGAGACCAACTAACTTCAACAGTGTTTGGACTTGAACTCTGAATATCTTTAATGACAGGAGCTGTTGCAGGAGCTGCAAGAGACATAAATAACTGATCCTGGGATAGCATTTAAGACATCGATGTTTTTTCTATTTCTAGGTACATTTTTAGGTTTCATACCTGTTAATTCATTTACACTAATAAATATGATTAGGGACAGCATAAAAATTCAGCAATGGTTAACTTCTGTTAGTGTCGATGAAAATGTGTGTATTTCAGTCAAAAATTTAACATGCATAATTATGTGCAGAAGTATCCACTGTACCCTCACAATTTTGACCATGTGCTTTTCTGTACACATTTCTAAAACTGGAAAGAGGAAGCAGCCCTAACTCTTCTCGTTCAAACAGAGAGCCTGTAGTATTTTAATTTGGTCTTCTGCAGCTACCCAACAGACAACATACACATCATCCTGAAGATCAAGCATCAATGTTTTCTGTAAAAGAAATGACACAGAAACCCAAACGTTTCTGACACGCTCCTGAAAGATGCAACTAATAGTGCCATTCATTACCTCCAAAAGCATGTGTCCGGTAACTGGGACTAGATGGAGAATGGAGCTGCAGCTGAGATGTAATGATCCAAACTACTCGAAACACGTATTCTGTGAAGGCTTGAAGGTCTCTGACTGTATATGAAGTTTCAGATACTACCTAGATTAATGCACAGACACAATTGGTTTTTTCCTTCCTCCATCTGCAGCTACTATGTAGGGTGTTATCAGGGCAAAAGAGCCTCATACAACAACATATACATTTCAGGATACAAAAGTGCAGCATCCTAAGTTTAAAGAAGAGGAAATTTGGGGAGTTATTTTCAGCATAGACTTTGATTTTCCAGTCTTTCAGAACTTTTTCTTTTCTCTTTTCTTCAGAACATGCAACCAAATCTAAACAATGAGCGGATGGATGGAAGGATGGATGCAATATAAGATTAAATTTGAAGAATAAGGTAAAAAACCTAAAATAACAACATATTATGAGCAATGTATTTTAAACTGTTGATACATATGCTACACGTTTAAGATCCAAAGGCTCCTAGCTACCCTAAAATATTTACAGTCTGAAGTCATTGTTTCCCATTATTTCCCCAATGATTAATTCAGCAGAACTTCCGGCCTAGCAAATTATCTTTACCTTTGACTTTAGTGGCACCAACTTGACATGCTCTGTAAATTGGTCCAACAGAGATGATGGCAAGATAACTAGTGTATAGTTGACGCAAAAGAACGTAATATGAGAATAACCGTATTGAGTCAGAACAAAAGTCTCTCTAGCCAAGTATTGTGTCTTTGAGAATGTCTCTAGGGAAAGGTATAAAAAAAAAAGCAAGCCTACAGTGATCCTTCTCCTGAATATTCTCAGTCTCGGCATTTTATAAGCATGACTCAACATGAAACAGTGGCAATGTTTGCATTTAGTAGAACTCAATTTATTTCTTCCATTAATTTGTTCAGTCACTTTTCAAACCTTATTTAATAATTTCAGTAATTTTCATATTTAGGAGTTTAAATTTAGTAATTTAAGATCCACATGTGCCAGGAAGCAACTGAATATTTTAACTACACATTCTGTGAGGAAATACCTTTGTTTGCTGGTTTTGAACCTGCTACCTGATAGTTTCCATCAAGCTCCCCAGTTCCTGCATTGGAGGAAACAGGGAATAATTGTCCACTTCTCAGCTTCTCCACGGTACTCATGATTTTGCAAATCTCTTTTCCGCGCCTAAGATATTATCCAATATTTTTCTAAAATAAAATGAAGATCAGAGAAGACTCTATTTCCTTGCAAAGTAAAAGGAAGTGTCCTTCTTTACCTCTGTGTACCTCCAGTCTCCAGGGAGCTGATTGAACTTCCACTGAATAATATATTTCACCGCAGAGATGTTAGCTGGCGTCCACCCTAATGTGACACTGTGGCTTCCAATGGTAGACGCAAATGGTGCTCTAGGCTTGTTCAAGTAGTCTGAGGGGGAAAAAATAGTACAACAGTAAGGAAAAAATCTCTCACGGCAATCTCTGAGTCTTAAGGGTAAAAGCCTATTACTCCACATACCTGAAAGCTGTGAAGCCAACAAAAAACACATAAAAGATCATATTGAAAATGTTGCTGAAAAGATCACATGACATTTTAAAGACAATCTAGTTGAACTGGGCCAAGCTTAATGTAGGCAAATGTGACTACAACTCTGCACTTGTGTAAATGCACTTTTAGTTGCAGGTGCTTAGTAAAATTTTGCTGAATAGAAACGTAGAGAAGGTATGGGAGACTTCTGAAGAGATTTTCCAGGGGTCTATTTCAACAGCACCGGTTGGCCCAGTTGTTCCCATGTAAGTTGCAGGAGCTGTTGGCAATGATTTCAAGATAGCAGACAGGTCAAGGATGGGTACTTGACAAAGTATCATCTTAAACAGTTGAGAATGGATTCAAAAAGTGTTATGTCCATGAAACAGAGGGAAGAAGAGTTTTACTATAAGATAGAGTTAACTTCATTGTATTTGTTAAAACAAAAAAGAAGAGTGGTAATTTTCTGATGAATCAAAACCCTCAAGACATTTCTATTTTTTCAAAGAAATCCAGATAATAGAACAAGACTATAACCTTTAAACTGAATTTATCAGCCTGTGAATCGGACAGAACACTCATTCAGACTTACTCTGTGCTTCAACTCCATATGCATCCTCTGCACGGCTACAGCCAAACTTACAGGAAACTGTCTGTGTAGGGTATAGAACTCACTGGTTAGTTTTGTGTAAAGGCAAAATTCCTTTTAGAATTATGCAAACACATTTTAAATATATATGAATCCTGTGGACATTTTGAATACACAAAAACCCTGTGGAAATCATTACATTCATTCTAAAAAATAACAGTACCACAAACTCACTCTGAAGATCTTCCTGAGAACCTTTCCATCAATTCATTGGGCACTGAATTAGGGGCTTCATCCTTACACACTGTCTCTTTGTGGAAAACACAAATATGAAGCTACATTAAAGTTGGAGATAGACTTCAGTGACAACCGTGGAGTTAGGAAGTGATGGTTTTTAACTTGTTAGTGAAATGTTCCACATGTTGGATTTCACCCTTTCCCACTTCATGTATTTCTGTGATTCCCTCATTTTGTGATTTCCTATGAATGAGGCACACTCTTACAAATGTGCTTCCAGGGAATTTTCAAAATAGTTGAAATTAGTAATTTGTAAGAGTAGCCCTGTCTAATTCACGCTTTCTTATCAGTAGTTACTCCTCCTGGTACAGTCAGGTCTACAAGCTGCAAACATGACAGATACCCCAGGGCAGTGAGTTCTCCACACTCACATCCTAAGAACAGAAAGTTCCCAAGAAATTTCACTTTAGGCATAATAGTTTAGGCAACATAGATATAGTGTTACCCTGCTTTATAGGTAGAGAACTAAAGAAGGGGTAGCAACATTTTCCAGGTGGATCTCAGTAGCATAAAAATTACATGCAAGGCTGAGTCTCCTGAAAAGACAAAACTTTTAAGAAGTGATGGTTTGAGCTTTTCTAGACAAGCATTCTGTTTGGACTCACTTTATTCTGCAAGTCCATTCAGCCTATAAAATCCTCAAGTTTGTTTCATACAGCAGCTACCTTTCAAGTGATCATTAACCTTTAGATCATTCAGAAGCAATTCATTATGTTAAGTGAGCAAACATTTTAATTGCTCTTCCTTTGCTTCTAGGATATACATTTCCGGCACCCTACGGAAACTGATAAGGCATGTTATTTCAGACAACATGGTTGCAGCTGAGACAGATTCAAAAATTTGCTTAGCAGTATATTCCTACATACATTATCTCACATCTAGGCATTCAGTGCTCAGTGCAAGCACTTAAAAAGTTTTTTCCAATCTCAGAGAAATAAAATAGTTCCAAGTGAATTATCATGACTGTTAGCAAGCAAAGATCCGGGTATTAGCAGGTGTCAGTTATCAACTGTACAGTGGAGCTTTTCGTTAGTTTGTAGGGAATAGTATGCCTAGATTAAATGCTGACTCATAGTGGCTTCTGCTCCATTTAACACAAACATTTCTGACCATCTGGTTTTTGTCGTGTTTTTCTTTCTTCTTCTGATCTTTGTCCGAACAATAAATCCAATTTTTGCTTGAGGTAAGAGGATTACTAAAGCTCTTAGCCTTAGAAATTTTGAGGGAAATTTGGTATCTGCTCTGCCTGAAAACAAGAAATCCTCATATATTGTCCATTGATCAGAACTGCACCTCTATGAGCCAGATTCTGCTGCCCTTTCTTGTGACTATTCGCACCAAATCCAGTGGCAGTCCCCCCTTCCTAGATAAGAGGTAATATCTAACAGAAGCAATACTACCAGATTTCAGTTCCGAGGTGTACTCACACGACAAAGCTGAGCCAACATCAAGGGAAAAATCCCACTCACTCCCACTCCTTTCGCTACAGACTGCAATGACCTGATCCTGTGCATGCAGTGACCTGGTGCTCGTCTGACCATGTAGGGAGTCAAGTCAGCCAGATGATCCAGTGGCAAGATAATCCCACAAAAGCCCTTGCAGAGTTAGTAAATTTAACTGGCATATTGTGTGGCCAGACAAGCAAAAAAAAAAAACAAAACCCAGCAACAACCAAAAAACCCACACACGCTAATTCTGTGTTTCTACAAAAGTAAGTTGGTTCCTTCTTGGATTGCTCCTACACTCCAAAACCACCATTTAGCATATTTGTAAACATTTGTCATCATCACAGTTTCACAGATTAAAAAAGCATTAAAAATATCAATCCTTTCAATCAAACTTCCAGCTTGCCAATGAGTTTGTGTTCTACTCAGGATTTCCTCCGACTCCTCCATTGCCTACTTGCAGTGCGTTGCCCTCATCTAGGTACAGCCTTCATACTGCGGTCTCAACAGTCCCAAACACAATCCTGCAATTGTCCCATCCCCATCTCATCCTACGCTCTGCGTTCTTGCTAAAAAGGCCCCAGAAAGGCACTGTCTCTTTAGCAGCACTTTGCTGCCTCATACTTAACACTGTAAACACCAGTCCATCTGCAGCACAGACCAAGCACACCCCATTTGAGGTCTCTTTCTAAAGGGCGACATGTTGTCCCTTACTGAATTGCATTTTACTTCATTCAAACTCTCTACCCAGTCAAAAGTGTATTATTTTGACTTCTAGCTCCCATTCCTTGTTTCCAGGTCTTGTCAAGCTGGTGTCATACTAGCCTTAATAAGTATTCTGTCTGGATCGTCTTTGACGGCATTGACAAAAAACCAGATAGAACATGACTCCTGTGTGAGTCTAGAACATAGTTTAAATAGGTCTGTGCTGCATTCCATACTGGTGTGATCAGTCTGCTTTCCTTAAAGCAGTGTTTTTTGTTACACAGCAGTTTTTAATGCAAACATGTCCTTACCACCATGCTGGAAAGAAAGGATTCAGGTACTTAAATCATTCTGCAGCTTTAAGGAGCACAAAAAAATTGGACCTCGCTTGATAAGTTTGTGTATCTACATTGTATTTCTTAGCACTATGTGGACATAGTAATCACTGAAATTGTGATTTTTTTGTATTGATCTGATAGCATTTAACTTACCTCACATGCTCTGGTGTATGTCTTGTTCTGCCAAGAAGCAAATTAATAAAATGTGGGATTAGCACAAATATAATCACAGAGTATTTCAAACAGATTATATCTATTAATTAGAAGTTTCTTACGGTGAAAGCACACTACAAAACCCTATCGCTGGAAAATAATGAAAGAAGGAAAACCCACTCTTGAAAAACCAGAAAGTCAACATTAAAATGATGCCAAGGATGAATGAACTTTAGGTGTTCAAGAGGGACAGAAAAAAGAGCAGTTTAAAAACTATCATGGCATTTGTCCCAGACCAATGCTAAAGCTCATTCATCTGGTTTAGTAAAAGCAAGAAATCAATCTAGTAAAGACCATGTGCTTCATTTACATCTGCATACAACTCTGAGACAGGGTCCAGTAGAGTAAAATCCTGAAAAGCACCAGTTCTTTCTCACTGCCTGAAAATCTGGGTGACTGGTTGAGCTTAATAAGCTGTGAAATATCGCCACATTTTGACAAACACAATGAAAACTTTTGATATTACAGGTAACTCCCATAGCAAGCAGTATCATCTTCCCAAAAGAGAATTTATAAATGTACTGAGAGAAAATACAGACATTACATCTTTCACAGAAACACTGTTCTGGCTAGGTTTTCCACGTCTGCTGTTGGATAGGGTACTTGATGGACTGGAGACAACTGTTACAGGCTAAGGCAATACTCACACATTTCAGTAGGCAATTGATTTGCACCGTTGCATTCCAAAATTGACATCCCTGTGTGCACTGCAAAGACAGATGGTGGCTTTAAAAATGACTTTGAAAGTACATTTTTAAAGATAAGGTGTACTCCAGCGCTAAGGGTGAGTACAATAGTTCAATTTCCAGCTGCAGTAAAAGATTCTTCATGACCAAGTTACTTAGATCCTTTGTGCCCTGGTTCCTTAGCAATAAAACAGGCATTTACAGCACTTAAACTCTGTAACAAAAATACTAAATATACCAAAGATAATGGTATGCAGATACTACAGTAAGCAAGTTATGTTGTAGAGTGCCCTTCTCAATGTAAAACCAAATATAGAGCAGAAGAAAAAAAAAATCATTCTTAGAGATTGGTTTGTGCAAAACAGTAGATATTCAACTACCTGTTTAGCTCTGGTAAAGACTTTGACACCCTTGCCTGTACTGAGAGCACTAGAAGGACCACAGACACCTGAGCAGACTGTGACTATCACCTGGGGAGAGTGCTCAGCTTGACATAGGCCCTGGGAACAGGCTGATGCACAGCTCCAGGGACAGAACGAGTCCTGGCTGAGACAGTCCATGTTCAGTCTTGCTCTGGGAATGAGTCACCCAGACAGCCGTGATGTGTATGGCCAGTGCTCCCTCTCTCTCAGCTCTATTTCACCACTTATTCTCTGTGGAAAAGTAACAGATATGCGGTATGCGGCACAGACAAGCACAGTGGAAAGCCGTTCAACACAAGCCCCCCACTCTCCAACAAGCAAGGTATCAGCTTTAAAAACATGAGTTTTCAAAGATGTAATAAATATTATATGGTTTGGATTTGATGTTGGACCTTTCTTGTTTGTTCTGTCACATCCACTTCTTAACGGTCATGTACATTTTTCTTTTTAAAGGGAAGTTGGAAGGGAGCAACTTTGGAAGCAGGAGACACTGATATTGAGCATTACAAAGCCTCATGAAAAAAAAAATAGTAAGACTTGATAACACTGAGCAAAGATACACAGTAACCCAAATAGGCAAGTCAACCTAGCTATGTATTGTCATGACAACACAGCCTTTTATGGTCCAAGCATCATAAATGACCCAGCCTGGCTAGATACAAGGTGCTGAGAGGCTGTTTCCCGCTGGTCTCTGTGGAAAATATTGATGTCTGAATTCTCCCACTGCTCTTCAAAGAATATGTATAATGGCCAGCTTGAGTTGCAGTTGAAATCTGAACTAGGAGAACATCAGCTGAAGTCCTTACAAGAATGCTGCTGTGGAAAGCTCATGTCAAGTTAAAGAGCCCCCCATGATAGACACAACCATCTGAAGTCCTACAGAACTCTACATTTTCAACAATTGTCATTTTAACTTTTCTCTCACCAAATCACCGAGAAAAAAAAATACACTATTTAACTGTACAAAGGTAGCTGAATAAAACAGTCTTAATGATTTCCATTTTGGAGGGAACACTAGTTTTCAGTAATTTTCTCCAAAAAAGAGTGATTATTAATTTTGTAGACCACAAATGTGAACATGACTCACAGCAGAGATCCATATCCTTTACACATTTCCTTTAAACAAAAAAGATAGTTGTGTCTTTCATAATTTGAGCCAAACCTAAGCACACAACCTACTGACTTATGCCAGACAGGCAACTGTGTGCATTTACGTGAAGTCTTTGACAATATGATCATTGTACCCACTTTATTCAAACAGCAGTAACGTAAAAGGTCAGTAATTAATAAAGTAAACCATTACTCACTGCTCCAGTGATGTCACTACCATTGCAAAGGTTAGTAATTCCAAGTTCTCCTTCCTATAAGAGAAATACATACACTTTTACAAAGAGCCAAAGTGTTTCCCCAAAATTCTTTGAAGAAAATATATTGAAGCACTGGTTTCTTGTAAAACAAATTTTCTTTGACTAATGTTTCCTCATTTGAAGAAATTTGTTGGTGACATACTAGTAGCTTCTCACTTGAGACTAACTTCATAGTACCGTCAAAGACAGACATTGGCAAAATCAGAATCAGTTACTGTTAATTAAATTATCTCAGGTAGAAATTCCACTCTCGTCTCTTGATTTTGGTTCACTGAGTCAGTAACAAACGTTTCATAAATATGTTGGGCAAAAATGACAAAGCCAAGTGGCTTTGACCTCTTGGGAGCAGAAAGACTTTCCTTTAAGCTAAATGCCTTTTGTCTGG
This sequence comes from Leptosomus discolor, assembly GCF_034619465.1. Classification (NCBI taxonomy): domain Eukaryota; kingdom Metazoa; phylum Chordata; class Aves; order Leptosomiformes; family Leptosomidae; genus Leptosomus; species Leptosomus discolor. Next base: position 72,636,166 of record NC_141392.1, on the reverse strand, counting down.
TCTCCTTTTGAAGGGGTTTTAAACAGCCATATGGTGACCGCCCCTCTTCTCCTGCCAAAAGTGCTCTCGAGCTAAGGTGCCTGTTTTTTCACATCAGTCACAATGTGCAAAACCAGTCACTGCCTGTGAAGTGCAAATGATTTGAGGATGTATCTAACAACCTTGGAGAAGCTGAATGTTAGTTCTAAAGTTTTGTCCTGCAAACAGGTAAGAGCACGCTTAAGAAAACAGCTCTCAGGAAGAAATTTTCAGCACATTGGGCACACCATGACAACAGGCAGAACCAAAGGTGTCACAAAGCAAATGTGAACACAATAAGTAGACTGGAGGTGAAAAATAAGATTTACAGCTCTCACACTCCACGATTATATTTTTCTCATCTGAATCCCTTACACAATACGTTCACTGAACGTGAATGCGATTTTCCTGTCTTTCAAAGCTGAGAGGAAGAGCGACCTATTTCTTATTCTGAATTAATTTAAGCTTAAATCAAAAGATCCCCATTAAAGTTATCATTGCATGATAGGCTTCCATCAGGGAAGGCAATTAACTCTTTCACTGGTGCAAGAGTTAGAAACAGTTTTAAAGGAACTGTCAGACAAATGTAAGAAATAAAATGGAGCAGGTGATAGTCCTCTGCAGTGGGTTTCCACAGTTAGCTAGCCCCAAGGCACAAAATGTCCTTTTTGCAGAGCAAAAGTACATGGTCTTCTAAACAACATCAAAATTTCAGGCAAATAGAAACAAGGAGGCAACTCCTGAAAGCCTCATGCAGAACTGTTGTTTGTATTTGAGAGGTTTTGCTTATCTCTGTCATGCATCAGTAGAAAGAAAAATAATAAATTCCACTCAACTACTCAAAGGAACACTAAGAGAGCATAAGATTAAGGATCTTTAATACTTAAAGAAATAACCACAATTTAAAGCATAGGCGGCTTAAAAAAGAACCTGAAACTAGATCAGGATAATTGTGCAAGCCACAGATTCCCAGGTTCATTTATTGTGAATTTACAGTTTTCCTAGGTTTACATAAGAAAAGTCATAGACTAGAGTTAAACTGATAAGTAAAGTGAATAAACTGAAAGAACAAAGGTTTCTCTCCTCCACCCTCCAGGGTCTTTAGCGTTTATAATAATTTCAGGAGCTGTTGGAACATAAGTATATAAAGAAAGTATAAAACAAAAACCCACACAGTCTGGTTAATGGGATTTTTTCCTCACCAGGTTCCAAAAATTCAAATGTTAAACATTAGTTCTAAAACTGCTTTTACTCAGATACATTCTTTATCATAATTTTGAAAAAGCCGATATGTAATAAAAAATTCTTACAGTTACAACAACGATCTATGTTTCAAAAGATTAAGTACAGTTTTTCAAAACTTACCAGGTTACTTGTACATAAGTTTTGACAATTTTTTGAGAAAGTACAGCACACTGCAGAAATCCATATACAGTAAAAAGCAACAAGTCTGGTTAGCGGGAGATCCCACAGGCAAATGTTCCTCATAACTTAAACAATTTCACCTGTCAGTCTGATTCTTTCCTTGACTTGGCCATATGAACTCCTTTTAGTCTAGATGACAGAGATGCAACTGAAATTTCTGCATTTCAGTTTATTAAATATTTTTTTAATCCTTGTTTAGACTCTGTTCCTTCAACAACTTTTCAGCTTCCTGGAGTATTTGTCTTGAAATTGCACAACATCTATTTCATAGTTTCTTATTAAACCGCTGAAACAAGAGAATTGGCCAATGAAAGTCAGCGTATCTCCTTACATAAATATCATTATCGTAAAGAGGAAACTAAGCGCAATGCTTTTAATCAGGTGATCCAAGCAACAGGGAAACAGGGAGAGTGAGAGAAAACTCGCCTAAACTTTATTTCTACTATGATTAAGCTATTTCTAAATATTTTCAAGTGGATACAACTAAGAAAATTTGCTTGTGATGATGAATAACCTTGTTAGAACACCACAGTTCATTTCAGCCAGCACAAAAATGTTAACCAATTCTCTATTTTAAAAACTGTTTCCAAATGTTCCGTTTCCACACCAAAATACCACTCAAAACACACCCCTGTCTGCTTTCTGATGCAACACAGACACAAACTAACCAAAGTCAATCTGTTAGGGGATCTCTACATGAGTGGGCCCAATTGTACTAGTAATTTTGTGTCCATATCATGAAAGAAAATTGAAGCTGATGGGTAAATCATGCATCCGATTTAAAGAGTCCTACATTGGAGACTCATATTAAACAGGTCAGTGGGAATTCAAGTTTAAGATCAACCCAGCTTCCAGTCTATGTCACATCTCTGTCGTACGGGCAGAGCTATCCACAGTCAGTCTGTGAATTGCAGAAGGAAATCAATCCAGCTTTTATATATATATATATGTGTGTGTGTATAAACAAGTGCTATGTCATTTTTGTGTATGTGTACTATGCAACATAAATAAAATGTGCTATTTTATAAATAGCATAGCATTTGATGATCAGTTTAAGCTGACACATCCTGTCATTGATGCTTAAAGAGGAGACCCACTTTTCTACCACACCTTCCCAAGCCCTGCTCACTTGCCAAGCAAACCTTCTTGCAGTCATGCAGTAAACCAGGCTGAGAATCTGGTTAGCACTAACCCAGCAACAACAGAAGTGAATGGGTTGGCATTAATCTGATGATGTTTTCTCTGATTCAGACTGCAGCACAGCCCCATGTGCTGCTGTGCCCTTGTGTGGGTGATGAAAGGAGCTCAAAGCACTGGGGCAGGAGGAAAGGACAAACCAGGCCAGAGAGAGCTGATAGATATTGCCAAGCACATGGCTGGAAGGAGGTTAGAGGAAGAAAATGTTTTTTGAAGTAGGCTCCTTCCTTTTCTTCCACTTGTCCTGGAAGCGTTTGAGGGGTTTGCTTGTGCATTATCTCAGCCTCTTCACCACTACTCATGGGAACTCCTAGACAAGAGTAAGATTCATCTAAGGTGAGCTTAGCCTTCAGCTAAGGGCTTTCAGTCACACAGGTGAGGGGGATTTACTGATCCATTTGCTTGTCACTTCTCCACTCCAGAAGAATGCTGCCCCCTGCTCCAGCCCACCAGCAAACCTGCTCAAGAAGGGACTCCTTAGCTCCAGCCAAAATAAGCCAGTTTAGTCTGACTGCTTAAATAGTAGCTCTTCGCTAATCCAGCTCAACTCGGCTGAAGAAGCTTAGACAGAACTCTTATGAGCAGCAAAAATGAAGAGGAAGATGGTGACATGCAGATGTAGGCTCCAGTTTCCTCCTGAGGCAGAGCACTTTGTTCTTTGGACATATCTTTAGGAAATTTAGGACCCTCCAGATTTGGTCTCCCAGGCTAGTAGGTCTATACCAGTAAATTAAATGTACTCATACCCATACCCGCGCAGGTGGCATGGGATAGACCACATCCACACTTTGAAAATCACTCATACTCCAAGAGAGGATAGGCACAACTGAAAAACCTATAGAGAAGGGTTCCTAGCTTTTACTATATCCCAAACTGTTCCCAGACCGTATTTGGGCTAGTGCTGATGTGGACCAAAACAGCCAGGGACAACTCTAACAGTTTAACAGTTTATCTATGTGGCTACTCAGGAGTAAGAATGCTGCCTGGCATGGATTTAAATTACTATCTTAGATGTAGCCCAGATAAACAAATATGTATACTTTCAATCTTTTAAAATAAATAAACATATAAATAAATTTAATTGCATTTAATTATGCAACACTTCTTTTGTTTTGGCTTGGGTCTTTTTAGAAACAAATCGTTATGAGGATGTCTTGGGCCTTGTTTGAGGATATATAGGGAGGAGCAATGGGAGGGGAGAAGGAGGCATCAAGTTAAGAACCTGGTGAGGAATGTAATCAAGGTGTGTCTGAAACCCTAAACAGTAAGTCAGCAGCCATGTAAAAAAATGTTGGCATCTGGCTCCCAGGGCAAGGAAATTTGGTTATTACCAAATACACATAACTAACCTTTCTTTATAACTGGAAAGATTTGCTATTAATTATGCTGATAATTCTTGTAAGTGAGCCTTTGCATACTCGTATGTGTGAAGTATATGCATACCACGCACAAATGGGCTCTATTACTGCAATACAGATAGTTAATAAAAGAGTAACATTAAAGACATTATTCAAACGTACAATTCGTTTTATGATGCAGAAATTTTTTAGATTTCCAACACTGTTTTCCACCAGGTGTCACTGTAACATCCCATAAACCAGGACGTTCACAGGAAAAAACCCCTGAAATATCTCCTTTCTTGTTTCTGTTCCTTCTAACACATTGGCCGAACAAATACTAGCAGTCACCTGAGTCTTTGGATTTTTCGCCTGAATTTCAGGAATCCTTCAGGAAGAGAGTGTTTATGGGCTTTAGAAATCAAGCTTTAAAAGGAGGGTTTGTAAAATCTGTAGATCATGGAGCATTGTTATTTTTAGTTGCATCTCTTCCATAAAACTGCATACTGACATAGAACTAGGGATCCAAATTCTGTGAAATATCATTAATAAATCTCAGTCTTTATATTATAGATCTGCTTACAGAACATAATTTCCTTCATCCCAAAGACCAGCACAGGGAGAGGATCTGCAAGACAGAAGACCATGAATGAGGTGAAAAATAGCAATGTAGTAACAGAGAAAACTCTGTTACAATTTCCTACCTAAGCTGCAGTATATATCAGAGCACCTCACAAACTATGGATTCATTTTTTGAACTCCTTTGAGAGCAATAGAAATATATACAGATGAATGATCAGCCCTAATAGTAATGAACATGGGCTAACCTATCTTGAGGAGAAAAATGCGTATTATTACTGCCGGTAAAGCAAATAACTAACACCTTCTTTATGCCTGAAATTATCATGTACCTTGAAGACAAATCTTTCCTGTATGTATGTGAACATGCATATGATTGTGCGTATGTATACGTGAATGGTATAATAAAAGCAGGCTAATGATTTCAGACACAGAGCTTTAGGGCTCCACTGCCTTTACAGCAGAAGACTGAAATTGTCAGCCGAAGGTGGGTTGGCAAACTCCTCTATCCTTCACCCCAGTTCACAGATATGAAGTGTTACCCCTACAGCCAGAGAGATAGTTGGGAAACATGTCCTGGGCTGCCAAAGGTTACTGCCCAACACATTGACATAAACTGATGACAAATTCAGGTTATTTTAATGCTCCAGAGTGAAAGCTCTCAAATTTCAGGGCAGCTCCCGACTGACCCAGTCCAGGAGCCATACCATCATCCCTGCCTCACTGGCAGCAATCTCCATCAAAAAGGTAGGGCAAGCAGCTCAAGGTAATACCCACTCCAGCAATTTAATTTAAATCTGCTCCCACATGCAAGTCAAGCATCTAAAATCTCATCAAATGGAACACTTGACCGTGTACTGCCATTTAAACACATCTATAAGCAGTTTCACAAAACCACAGCACGCAGCAGCAATTGGAAGGACCACAGAAAAAACAGAAAAGAGTACGGTTGAGGAGGCCAGGAGGGTGACACCTAAAGCCCCCAGATGTCTGTGTCTAATCTGGACTGTTTGTGTCCAGTTACATAGCACTAAAAATTCCTTGGAGTTAGACCACATTCATGAGTCCTGTCTTGATGGGGGGGAAAGATGGGAGAGGTGAGAAAGGAGAGTGTCAATCCCACACTCAGTCTACAGGGCACAGCAATGAAAAGGAAAATCTCAGGTTTTACTTATCAGTTTCTCACCCCTTTGTCTTGTGGGGGTAGCCTTGAAAAGACATGCTGATGTGAAGCACTCACTAGTGGTGATGAATTTTCACTCTTTTCCAAAGATCACAGACCTTATTTTCCCTCCAGCAATGGGCCCTCATTAGCTTTTGAATTTCTCAGTAAAGTAAGTGAACAAGGTCCCTAAGGGCAAAAATCTTCCCTCCACTGCCCCTACCTCCCTCCCCTTTTATTTGTTAGTGCAACTGCTAAGGCAGCTGTTTGTCTGGCAATAGCAGCCAGTCAGTCGGTCAGGGAGTGCTTTGCACAAACAGTGGGAAGACCGTACAAGAGAAACCCCCTGGAGTCTGGCTCAAGATTTATATCTATCTCTGCAGATTAGAGAAGTGGGTTTGGGAAGGGGGGAGAAGCAGACTGTTAAACTGGATCAAATTGAAAAGACAGTCATGCATGAGATACTTAGCTAAACCAGTCAGGAGACAGGGATTTGTTTCTATTGATCTGCAGTAATGATGACTGGAGAAATGTCTCATTAAACGACGTACAATGATGGATTTCAGACCCGGCAAATTTGAGCTGCACAGATTAACAATAGCAAGAGATGTGAAAGCTAGGCCAGGATAGAAAATATAAAGAATGCTAAATGCTAATATATATCTGTAAATATACTGCTAAAAAATTCAAATGTTAAAAAAAAAAATATATCAGGGCTTACTAAACTATGTTTGTGTAATCATCCTACATGACATCAGGGAAGAAAGAGAGCTAGCACAAAGTGACAATAAAAACCTTGCTGTTAAGTAGATAAAGCTTGCACTGGTTTTTGTATTGCTTTAAAGAGGATAGGTTGCCAAGGTCTTTGCAAATCTTTGGTGATTTGTTCAACTGTATTATCTATTAAGCATCTTCTGGTTGTTACTAATCAAACGCGCAGCCTGAAATTTGAAGAACAGAATTTGTAGATTTCAACATATGCAAGTAGTAGACAGGGCAACAGTGTAACTAAAATGGCCTGATGAGGCATGTCTGACAAGGACTGCATGGAAAAGATATGCAAAGGTTTTCAGAGAGGAACAGAAGGAAAGAAGATTGCGTACTGCAGAGGGAGTTACTTATTGCTTTGAGCATGTAGATCACTGTATAAGAGGATATAAAGCCAAGATTAGGAGAAAAAGACAAAAGGAGCAGGAGCAGTAGTGTAGATTACATGATCTTTGTAGAGGTCTTAAGAACAGTCAGATGCTCAGTCTGCATGAACATCTCCCGTAAAAGGCTTTACCTCTAACACCTCCTGGTTTCCATGGCATCCCAAAATACCTGAACATTTCATCTCCCAGTGGTTTCATAAAAAGAAACTGATCATCCAGCAATCCAGAAGAGAGACCATCTGCACGGAGTTCCTGACAGCTGGAGAAGCAACAGTGTCCACCATAGAGACAGGAGTTAGCAGGCCCCGGACTTGATCATTTCAATCACCTGCCTGTGAAAGTGAGTGCCATTTGGATGCACTGCTCATCAACCTTTCAGTAAATACCTAGTTTCAATCCCTCTCCCCCAAAAGTTCCTGTCCCTCTCCTTGGCTGAGCAGTGCCCCTGGGTACAGGCACTGCCACTGATCCACAGGAACAAGTAGCTCTCTTTCTCCACACAAGCAAGAGCAAAGCTGCTTATACTAGGAAAAAAAAAAAAAAAAAAAGTAATTTTAAACAAGCTCTCTAAAATGTTTTTGAGCCTCCAACAGACAAGCACAGGCTTGTGGCAAACAGCTGGAGATATGTCTGATCCCTTCCTGTTTGAGGAACAGGGAAACATCCCTTGGGAAGTTCATGGTTGGCTGGGACTACCGACATTAGAAATCCTGGGGATGGTAACCCAGCAGGTCATTTCCACCTGCATTAACAGGTAAAAAGGTAAATGCTGAAGGAAAGCCAGTATTCTGTCTCAACTCACTAATGTGTGCCAACACCACAGGCAGTCCAGTCGACTTCATGTTTTATCCTCCAAGGGTTTCCAACCCCTCTGGAATACCAACAGCTGCTGTGATTTAAGACATGGCTATTCCTTGCCCTGCTGGGCAGAGGGGAAGGCCTGAGCATGCCTTCACAGCCCCCAAATTCAGATCAACCCTGACGAGAGGCGGCCGGTGCTGAGCTCCACAACTGTGGGCCTGCTCCCTGGCTCTGGGGAACCTGGGGCTTGGTCCTGTTGCATACACACAGGTCACTGGTGACACCCGTGACGTTTTGGGTTATCCCGGAAGTTCACTCAGGGCTAGTGGTGTCTGGGCACCAGGGCCAAAGACCTGCCCAGGGCAGGGCCCAGCAGGCAGGGCCTGTCCCACCCCCAGCCAGGAGCAGGGCAGCCCGGGGCACCATCGGGCACCTGCCTGGGGACGGGGACAGGCCGAGGCCGGGCTGGGCTGTGGGCCCTGGGCTGGGCCGGGCCTGCAGGCAGGTAGGCAGGCAGGGCTGTGGGAGCTGGAGGCCAACCCTGCTGTGGCATCACTGGGGCAGAGGCTGGTGGTCCCAGGGGACTGAAATGGGGTTCTGGGCAGGTGGGAAAGCCTTGGGGGCTGGGCAGGGACAGCCAGGCCCAGGGTGTCCTCAGGGCCTGGGCAGGCAAATGTCACCCCAGAGCAATGGAGACCCCTGCCAGTCTGGACCAGCAGCTGAGAATCAGAGGGATCATGCAAGCATCTCAAAAGCTGGGAGGTCCCTCTGTTTACGCCGCCAAACTGAGCCTAACATCTCCATTGACTGCAATAACAGTCATTTGAATTTAGATATATTGATTTTAAATGAATTACTATTCTTTAAAACAGCCTAAGTATTCTCTGCCCCCAGCCAAGGACACTGCCCCTTGTGCTGGTGCTGATGTGCTATCAGACTCACAGCAAAGCAGTTGTTTGGGTGTTAAACCAGCTTTTTCTGGTTTAACAGAGGAAATTTCCTTCCAGCTGAGGGAAGTTTCCTTCCTGAGGAAGTTTTCTTCACCAACAAGTCACGCAGATGCCAGAGCAAGGAGGGGGCAGGCACACAGAGCTACACCTGACGCTAACGGTGAGGGTGCACATCAAGGCTGAGAGGATTTATCGCTCTGTGAAGGACAGCAGCCCTGACATTCTCCGCCCTATCACCCCCACCCCCCTGCCCCACCTCCAATGTCCCAGACCTCAGTTTCCCCTGCCCTGCCCTAGCAGTGTGGTCATTCCCCCTTGCACCAGCTCTAGTGCTTTTTTGATCCCCTACTCAGCTAATTCAGGTCCCCGTCACAGCAGAAAGCCATTCACCTTGTTGTCAAGTAAATGTTCTGCTAGCTCAGCAAGTTGAACTGGCTCAACACAGTATCAGGTGTGCACCAGGAAGAGGGGAAATAAGGCCAAGAAAAGGGGACCCTTTGACCCGGCTGGCTTGAACCTTCACTCTAACAGCTGCTATTGTTAACTAAATTTAGGTCTGAGAATACATCATTGTCCCTTAACAGAGAGAAGCCTGGAGAGCTGGGTCTGCCGCTGGTGATGTGTTTCAACGTGATCTTGCACAGCAGAGCAGTGACCTCTCTCTGCATTACGATAATACAAATAATAAGAGTTGGCCTTTAATCGTGAACACATCTGGACTCCCAAAAGATTTGCAAAACAATGACATGCTTAAGCTGTAATGACACACACTACCTCAAGGTAAGGCAGGCTAAGACTGGAGAAGCATTAAACAAGGGATGTCATACTAGTTTGTATGTTTATGCTCTCAAGATTAAAGATATAAATTGGCTTATGAAAAGTCTGTTATTTTTCCAGTATTACTTGTATGCACAAACACAAGCACATACAAGCCTCTTCTAATGCTGAAAAGACTCAGAGCTCGAAGAATAAAGAAATGGAGTAGAAAGAGAAAATCTCTAGATCAAAACAGATATAACAGAATATTTATTTTAAAACAATAACTGCAATAACTATTTCTGAGAAAATCCTTTTCTTTTCTTTTTTTTTTTTTTTTTCAGCAATGTTTGGGATATGGACTAAATTACAAACCAGAGAAAGACTGTTCTGTGAAAAAGGCTAGTGTACCCTTTTGCAGTTGTCCGCAGCAGAAGACACCACATCCTTCAACTTCTCCAGGCATTCATGTACACAGACCAGTGTACTGGTGGATACCCATCCTAACTGCAATTTACGTGAAGGTTGAGCAGCTGCAGTGTAGGCACATGCTTTCTTCTGTTGCTCCACAAGCTGCAGAAGCTGAGCAGGGTGGAGAACTGTGGGTACAGCAATATCTTGAAACATTAGAGTGTACAAGTCAGGAAAAAATGGGCCCAAAGGAGCACTTGGTGCTGCTGTCAACACAGGCTCCCCAGTAACAGGAAGGTGCTTTAAATTAGGACCAAGAACTAAGCTGAAGGCAGATGCTCTGCCCAAGCAGGACTATTAAGTAGTAATGCTTCCTTTGGTAGAGTTTCCAGGTCCAGAAAGAGTGCCTGGGCACATACATTTCAATGTCTGTATGCTAATCAAAATAGTTTATTACTTTTTTGCACATGTTCTTCAGATAAAAATAATACATAGAAGAAATTGTCTATATGTGTATTTCTACAAGACCAGTAAAACAGAACACTACAAATATTTCTTTCGTGCAGCAACAAGTTAGCCTTCACTTGGTAGAACGGCTGTCTGCAAATATTATCACTGTTTTCTGACTGTGATATCCCTGTCATGCTTTCTTTTATTTCTTTTTCTTCAGTGTTTGCTATTTTATTGCATTAATGTAATTCCACAGATCAAAACAACCACAAAAAAATCCCTGAGACACTAACATAGAACAAGGAGCATCAAGAAAAAATACTGGGTTTAAGATACGAGGAAGTAAGTGAAGGTTCATGGTACAGCAAAGCCAGCCTCTGCAACCAGTGGAAACCTATGTGGGATGACCTACATGTGCTCCAGCAGTGGTTTGTAACTGAGAGAAGGCTAAAGAGCGGCCAGGCTTCCTGCTCCTGCTCATTTAGAGGATAGCTTTTGCCTCTCTAGATCTGTAGTAGTGAGGGCACGTTGACAGGAATGTGGGAGAGGGATCAGATAGTGCCATAAGAATGAATCAAAATCCATTTGATCTCTCTTTCCAAGTAAAATCTACAGTCAGTCAGAAAACAGTTCAACAGTGCTTAACATGAATCCTGATGGTTGATTAATATCGCATGCTCATCTTTTTTGAAACAGTAGGTCAAATACCTAAAAATGCATAAATGGTGCAGTATTCAAATGTAGACAGTAGAAGTCTGAGCCTGAAAGATTATGGCAACCCCTGAAAAGGTGCTGAGTCCTCGTAATTCCCAAATGAGCAGGGAGCTACGTGAGAAAGTCAGAAGCTGCAGCGACTCGGGCTCTGGAAACAAGAGGGATACGGTTCCACTGCAGGACTATACCAGGTAATCATTACCGGGGCTGTTTTTGCCTGGGTTTGAGCAGCCACCAGCACAGCCTTAGCTGTAGCTGACTGCACCAGCACCATGCTCACCATTTGGGATTCTGAGTGTGCGTCCTGCACCCTTTTGTGCCGTGCTAAGCCAAGCCGCTCCACAACACCTCCTCTGTAAAGCTGACAGTTTCTCTGGGCGCATGAGGAGCTGTGGCTGGGTAGTGGGGATTGTTGCAGGGACTTTGGCCACACATAGGTATTCTCTGCCAGGGCTGGTCATGCCAGCTGAAGGTTTTCTTGTTCCTAGATGCTCAGCACTCTTCATTCATTGGAGGAATGTCTTCAGATGAAGCCATAAAGGGTTCACTCAAATCTTTTAAGCTGCTGTGGACAAACGTGTATGAAACAGGTAAGAAAACACATCTACTGCAGAGCCTTTAGAGAGGGAACTCAACATGCCCAGGCAGCAAGAGCTAGAAATTAAAGTTAGGCAGCAGAGCTGCTCACCGAGTGAAAGCCTGGCCCTGGCCCTAACGTCTGCCATCTGCATCAGCTCAGCCTGCGGGAGGTGAATTCCTGGGCTGAAGCCACACAGGCAGTCAGCCCAACCCTGCCACCCTGCACCAAAAACATCCTCATGCTCAAGGGAGGGAGGGCAAATCACGTCCAATTTTGGTGGACAAATGCCACACCGGATGATAGAGCAGACAATTAAAATACAGGCTGAACTTAAGTCTAGGAGGCAGACCTAACTAGGTCTCTACTACATATATCACATTTCAAAAAAGGCCTTTAGGATCATTTGTGAACCCTGGGGCCGGTAATAACCACCGGTCTATCATAACTAAGAATATAGGATCTTTAATGAAAAGAAGTAGACAGAAGGTTGCCAAAAGTTCTTACTTTAGGAAGGAATATTTGATAAATGATACTGTGCACATAAACCTAACTTGATAAAAATTCTCAATTATTGATCATTTATTATGTTATGCAGAATGAATGTTTAAAACTGATTTGAGTGTTCACCAACCTGCTACATTTACTTTGTTGTCCAGTTATCTTTGACAAGGAATCTAAGGTAGGCTCTAAATTTTTTTTTATTTCATAAACAGGCACAATAACACATTGAATACTGTAATTAAAATATGAGAAAATATCCAAACTCAAGCCAGTATTTTTTGAAATTATTTTTTAAAAGGCACAAAGGTCTTTACAAAGGCAGACGACATTTGACCAGTTTTTCAGGTTTAATAAATAGCCTGGCCCTAAAAGTAATTGACAGTGAACTCTTAAACTATATATACAGTTGTAATCCACAGCTGTGACAGTTATGAATTACAAGAATTTGACCTTGTAACTCATTGGTGTAATGCCCCAATGCTATGTGGAAAAGTCACAGAAGAAGCTTTTTCTCTGTACATAATAATTATTGCAGGTTTATGAGCCATGCTTCCACTATGCATAACTGGCTTACTTCTGGGAAGCTCGCAAGGAGTGTAGACTTCCATAGGGCCCGAAATGATCACAGGGAGGGGGAAGGCAGCACAGTCCCACACATCACTAATTATTAAATTAGTAAGCATAATTCCCATCCCTCTTTCTTCAAAGAAACCAACTGAAGGAAAAGAAGGGCATCTCCGGACTTACTTTTCAACCCCTGAGGCTTTCTGCCTGAGTTCATATCACACCCTGCAAGAAAACTGTAGTGTGGCATGAACACTTGAAATTAGGAGGAAGGGCTAGATCTGCTGTGAACTGGATGATTTCTCTTAAATCAGGCAGTCACTCAGCTCACACTTGTATTTGCTTCCAGCTCTCTAAACTCTTACTCATATAGCCAGGGGTATAGTGATCAATAAAGCAGTATGTAAACAGCCCTCTCTAGTATACATGAGAATAAGTGCCTACTCACTGTGTTGGAGATTAGTAAACTCTGCTTGCTTGTATTCACCTTCTATTACTCCACACTTTTTTGGGGAAGAATATAACTAGACCGATTGCTGTCTTTATTAAAAAAGCATGTGATTCGAACATAATTGGTTATTCCTGGAAGTGACCACAGGATTGCTTAATATTTTGCACAAGTAATTTCTTAGCTCTTACTTGGATGCAGCCTCATAAACATGAGTAAATGATTAAGACTATTCGTTTCTTATGGAAGAAAATGCAGACTCTGCAAATTCAGCCGTGAAGTCCCCCTCAAAAAAAAAAAACAAACGCAACATGCTACAGTTAAAAATTACATACTACCTATGTATTAAGGGGGAAAAGTTGTTATTTTTTAAATGTGTGAGGGCTGATACCTTACAGAAACAGGAAAACTCCTTAAAACACCTATAAAAAAACAATGAGAGCTTTGTCACTGACAAATTGATCAAGGATGCTGCCAGCTACTAAGTTATAAAATAGTAGGCTCTGTTTTGACAAAGAGTGTTATGAATGTCTAATCATAATATTTTTCAAGGCAACCCTAAAACAATATGTTTAAATGCAAAGGAACATTCTGCCCCATATTTCTTGACAGAATTTAAGACGGCAGCATGGCACGTCTGGTTGATTGTCCTCAAAATCGGATGATTAGCAACTTTATTTCATTTTGCTTGAAAGTAAGAAAAATTATGACCTAAGACTACCAAGCAGCTGTGAGAAACTGCAAAATATGTGGCAGTGGGACAAATGATTAGTCTTCAGCTTGATCTCATAATTACATCATAATAGGTGACATGATTGGATAGGTTACAGTAATTAAAGTGATGAAAAGTGCACATTCATCTCCTACATGGCTCTCATTAGAGTTACACCCAACTGCTGCTGTCGTAGTGAATGAGGCTGCATACCCTCTTAGCATCCAATTATCCCACAGGCATCCCCTGCCAGTGCCGGTAAGGGCTCTGCTACCACTCCCACCCAGGCAAGACCTATGATTCTCTGCTGCTGAAAAATAAAAGACAAAAGTCTTGAAGCCTGCTGCAGCTTCGTTTTCTCTCCCAGAGATTGTTACCCAAAAATTTATTGCCCTCAATTTCTTCTTCCATGTTCTTAAGATCTAAGAATATTTATGGTCTCTCCCCCCGAGCATTTTTGCTACCAGTCTAATTGCATGATGTTAGTATTATGGTTCCAACTCACCTATAGGAGTGTAGGCAGCAACCTGTGCCAGTGCAAACTGAACTGTTTCTTCTATCTGAAGTTGTTTTTCTCTCTGTTTTTTGCCCCATGTTTCCCTTAAAGTAATGAAGTACTCAGTCATGATATCCTCTTAGTTACTTGCTCAGAACTACTTGAAAACTGGAAATGTTATTTTACCAACCCCTTCACGCCTGTGCATTCTCGTATCTGGACAGGGGAGCTTACAGTAAGCAAGGGTGGAGGTTGCTAACGTGAGCCTTGCTAGAACGGAGGCTGGCTCTGACAAGGAAAGCCCATTCCCGCAGTCTGCTACAAATGGAAAAGACTATTTTTGCAGCAGTAGTTAGGTGAATACCCAGAAGCCCAGAGCAGTCCTGGAGACCAGTCCATCTCCAGCTGGTTTAATGGTATGCAGACCTTAATAGAGGGTGGTGTTACACAGGCTGAAATGTCTTTGCTGCTCCGTCGGCATGGCCTTAGCCTTCCGAAGACACAAACACAGCACAGTACACTCTGTCCATTAAATACTCCACATATACAGAATAATTCAGGTGTGCCTCAAGGAACTTGCTAGACTTTCTAAGCCATGCCACAGCCTTGCAGCAGAACTGACTTTGCTGTAGCCTAACTATTTTTAACAAGGAGGGTTCCTCACATATCGTATACAAATGTCAAATCCAGACACATCTCAGGTTTTTACTTTATATGTTGTATTTTCTATTTTTTTACACAACCCCCACATACACTTCTAGCAGAATGCAGTACCTGAGTACACAGAGATCAGCAACCAGAGCATTTTGTTCTCATCTTTATCCTGAAAATCCGTTACACTATTTGCTTTGCACCAATGAAAATGCAAAACCTGGCCCGTGTATAAAGACCGTTAACAGGCCTCTCAATCTGCAAGCTACCCTTCTGCTAAATGACGAGATTAACATACCTCTCAATGTCTAGAATTGTTCTTGCACTTTGTGATTTGTGACCTCGGGTCCTCTCCACCTCATTGGCCTTCCAATTCCTCCCCCTTCTTCTGCTCAATCAGCAAAGAAAGTGCTTACAACTTGGGAAGAACAGGAACTTTCCTGTTAGCCACACAAAAGCAAGGCTACTCCAATAAGATGAAACTTAAACCTCTTTGTATAAACCAGGTTTTTGGCTTCTTTTTTTTTTTTTTTTTTTTTATTTTCTCTAGAACGTGTATGAAACAAGATGCTTTTGAAAGAAAGTATGTACACAGTGTCAAGCTTGCAAGATAAGCTTAGGTAAACTCCTCAGTGTGTTTTTTCTTTCTACCAGCTTAACATTACCAAGGCAAGCAAGGACTCATTAGATGATTTAGGTCTGCTTAGAAGAAGCTCTTTCAGTATGTGTTATATACAAATATGTAACAGAATATAACAAGTATAGGTAAGAAGGTAAATCCATGAAACTATAGACTGTACAAGTCTATAAATGAAACCTGGGTATGTCCCTGCCATCCTGACCTTCTAAACTGTTTTGAGCTAATTTTGTCCTGAAGTCCTGTCTTGCTGTTCATCCTGAGGCCAGATGTCTGTGGAATAGAAACGTAGTTGCTCATTTACAGGTGGCTGCACATATAATATATATACATACGTATGTACATATGCACAGCACATACATATAATGAATACTAGATGAGATATATTATCTAGTTGTAGGTGACCCAGTTAATATCATTTGCATTAAACACACAAAATAGTCCTAACTCTTATGCTGGGAAAACTAACAGTAAAGGAAAGGCACATGCTCATGCTAAAAAGTAGCCTGTCTACATCCTTGGGTGAATCCTGTCTCTTCCAAATTAAGTCAGTGTTAGCATCCAAAATCAGCTGCATTAAGCTGTCAGAAGTGGTCTGTCAGGGAGTTTGCATGTTGTGAAGCTTCCATTGTGTGACATCCCCACAAGTTATTAGTCAGGCTCAATGTATGCCTTCTTTATGAATTAATCCTTTGCCTTGACTCAAAGCCCTTAAAACCGTATTTATTTAAAAGCTGGTTTCAATTCTCCTCCTTGCAAAGGGAAATTTGGAAAAGTACACACGAACCTATGTAGCAATGTGACAGGGGTTACAGAAGTCCTTGAATAACAGCTTTGAGAGCTATAGACTACTTCATTCATCTTAATGATTATTTAATCTTGGAAGCTGGCAGTAAGTTCTTTGCCTACAGCATATTGAAAACTGACAGGGAGAGGGCATGATAAAGTAATGTGAATTTAATAGCAAAATAAATAATACAGAAGGTACTGCACTGATTGCGTTATTCATTATCCTGCTGAAGTCAATAGGAAAGCTTCCAACACCTTCTGGAAGAGGTGCAGAGTTTCCACCTGAGCATTATGCACGTTTCCAATTGGAAACACTGGGCTTGGACAAACAACCAGCTCCTGCTGAGCCCAGGGTGGTGAGAAGATTGAAAAAGCAGCCTGCCTGCCCTTCCTTCAGCCCGTGCTCTCCTGTACAGTAAACTCCTTCACCAGTCATGCAAGGAAAACAAATACCACTCCCAGATATTTTACAGTCTCAGTCTCAAGGGCATGACTTATCATTTTACTACAAATCGTTGGAATAAAAATAACTGTGAAGGAATATGCCCTAGCTAACTGTCCCAGAGGGCATTGCCAAGCCTCCAACACCGAGGAGAAGGAGAAAGCTTCCTTTCCTGGGGCCTGCCCATCCACCCTCCTCCTCCTTTTGAGCCTTCTAAAGGTGTGCGACAGGCAAAAAATGATTTGGCCTTCCAAGGCTGCTAACTTGGCTGTACCAGTTACCAACCACCCAAGTTCTTCTGAGAACTCAGCACTAGCAACTTTATCTGCAGGCACCACGGCACAGGTTTTTGCACACAAAATTGCCCAAGATCACTAGACCCGGTTTATTGCAGCACTGTTTCCGTAAGGTTGACTTGCAAGACTTTTCTGCCAATATTTATCACGACCCTTAGCAAACACAACTAAAACCTGGCCCTATTATTAAAGAATATATTCTAGATCTCGGTTGATGGAAGGCAAATCAGTGCAATTCCCTGTACAATCTGTGTGTGACTGACTGGTTTGGATTGCCCACTGAGACTGATACAAAACAATGCATGCTTTCATGTTGTTCTACTGCTTTTCAATAACTGTAACTCTTTCAAAGGTGATATATGTCCTGCAACATCTATATTGTTCTATTTATTTCTCTCCCTCCTGTTTTCATTTATGTGGGGTCTCATTTGTAGGTTTTCATCCAGTATTTGGTATTGGAGAAGCTCTTTTCTGTAAGCACAATATTTTCACCTGTTCTGTGCTCTTTTTAAGCCCAGTCTTGAGGCCATTGCAGATTTTGACTTTCTCACCCCTTCCCCTCCATAATCACTTTCATTCATATGGATTTGTTGCTGACAATCTGTGAGGCAAATAGAGGAATGGGTCGCTTTTGTTTACATGGACATATTCCTTCTTAAAGGTCTCCCAGCCTTCAGAGTCTTGGAGTAAGTGACCCACCACAACCTCCTTCAGCCAGAAGGATGCCAGCATTTGCTGACGAGGTCCAGCGAGGATTAGTCTGACTGCTAAACTGCTGCAGTAACAAGCGCATGGCCTTACACCGCATCAAACATTTTAGACTAGATTTCAAACTCTCCTTTGCAAAGAAGAGGTAAGTCTCAAATACTGAAAACCTGTGTTAAACACATATACCACGAATATAAGGTACTGGGTACATGGTAAAAAAATGTATCTGATCACATATGGTGTCTGAAAAGTTAAAAATCAGACGCTAGCACTTACAAAACAAAAGCTCAGTTAGAATAAAAGTTTACTTAACTTGATTTTTTCTGAAATACCATAAAATCTAGCAATGATCTGTTGTCTCTAGGACATGCGAGTTAATTACGTACTTCAGTTGAGCATGGCAGCACAGTATTTCTGGCCTGCCAGCAGAGTGAATCCACCTGCCTCACAGCAACCCCTCCCCGAAAAGACTGTATAGAGTCAGACAGGCCACTTTGAATTCTCGGGCATACTTTTAAAAGGCCAACCGCTGGGGCCTGTTGAACGTGGGAGTCCCCTGCGGCTGCTGGCACTGCAGCCTTTCCCCTACCGTGCACCTGCGTCCCTCCCTGTGCCACAGGTCTGTCTTCTCCAGAGCCCGTCCCACCCGGACGGAGCGCTTCCCACAGCATCCTTCAAAAAATCCGTGATTAATTCAGCCCAGAACTTGGAACAGACAAAATCTGGCACACGTTAAACAATGCATTTTGCACCCCTGAGCGGAGATACCACCCCGGGGGCAGGTCACAGGAGCGGGAGCCCCAGCGCGACCCCAGCTCTGTGCAGGGGGCGGACGCTCCCGTTTGCCCCGTCCGGCTGCAAGCCCGCCGGCCCCACTCGTGTCCGTGTTCGTGTCCGTGTCTGTGTCCGTGTCCGCCCCCCTGCGCCCCTTCTCGCTGTGGCAGAGGGAGAGCCGCCTGGGAATTAGCCTGCAAACGGCAAAATAATCCCGTTTGCTTAAATATATATATATATATGTACGTACGCGTGTGTGTATACACGAGTGCATACATACGGCCTGCCAACTTCGGGGGCTCGCAGACGGTCCCCGGGGCTGCGCGGGTTTGGGGGAGCCCTCCCAACCGTGGGGAGCCCCCCAGCCCCGGTGCAGCACCCCCAGAGCAGCGGTGGGTGGGAGAAACAGCACCCGGGGAGGGAAGGGGAGGGGAGTGGGCGGCGGGGCCGAGCCGGCCCCTCGGTCCACGGCAGGAGGAGGAGGAGAAGGAGGAGATACCCCGCGCTGCAGCCCAATGGGAATAGTGGCGCTTCCCTTTCTCCCGTTTCCTTTCTCCACCCCCAGCCCCGGGCCGGGGAGGCGGGAGGCGGCGGCGCTGCAGCCCGGCCACCGGCGGGCGAGGGGCCGGAGGCAGCCCCGCACGGCCCCTTCTCCGCCTCCGCAACACCTGCGGGGGGGAAGGATGCCGGGGGGTAGCCGGCCCCCTCCGCGGGAGCGCGGGCCGGCCGCGGAGCTGCCCAGGCGAGGACGAGGAGGAGGAGGAAGAAGAGGAGGAGGAAGAAGAGGAGAGGAAGAAAAAGGAGCGGGAGGGAAGTGGGGAAGTTGTGCCTTGCCCGCCCAGCCGAGAGCCAGAGCCATGGGCCCCGCCGGGGGGGCGAGGGCCGCCCCCTCTCTGCTGCTCTCGCTGCTGCTCGGAGCCTCGGCCCCGCTCTGGCTGCGGGCGGAGAAGCTGGGTGAGTCCGGGGGGCGGGCGGGGAGGGGGTCCGGCGTGCACAGCCCCCCGGGGCGGGAGGCGGGTGTCCACCCGGTGCTGGGGCCGAGCGGTGGGGAGCCCGCCCCCGCTTTCCTCGCCTTGTTGCTCTGCGGGAGCGTAGCCTGAGCTGCTCTCAGGGCTGTATATAGTTGACCTGGTTAATGCTCGCCGGGTTTATCCCCGTGTCTGAGTAGCTGAGAGATTAAAGTGGTAACCGGCCTCACGTTAGATGTATACTACGGCTTTCTTGATCTTTCGAGAATTAGGACTTTTTTTTTTTTTTTTTTTTTTTTAAATTTTATTAAGTCAAATAAGTGGAGAAAAAGTCTCCGGCGAGTCGCGGGCAGGGGAGCGGTTCCGGCGGCGCTCGCTGCCACCTGGGCGCCCGGCTCTGGCCGCGCCCGATCGGCCCCGACGGGAGTCCCGGGCGCGGCGGCCACGCTCGGCCACCGGCAGCACCTCCTCCTCCTCCTCCTCCTCGGCCGGGGCCGGGGCCGCCAGCCCCCGTCCCACAGCTGGGCACAGGCGGGTCTGCTCGCCTGCTGCCGCGCTGGGAAAGGGAAATGCCCTTACTCATGCCGGGACACAGTTTCGTCAGGAATGTCGAGGGGATCTTGCGAGCCCTCTTGTGATACTGCAGTTTGCTATAATTAGGGCCCAGGTACTTCTTCCCTTTACCTCGTGTTTTTATGCGGCTCCCAGTTAAGCTTCCTGTGTAAGTTAGAAATACAGCTGACTTCTGCCGAGAAGTTGCAACCTTTTGGCTGTGGCATTGCACAGCCTGATGTATCCTTGTTAGAAGAGTTCACTGACAGCTACTGGTAAAATAGTTAACGCTGGAAATTAAGCGTCATAATGAGCTTGACGATGCATTCGGATAAATCAATAGTCCCCGTATTAATCTTCCAACTTGGCTGCAAATTCCGGAGCCCTGTGCATTGCAAGCCAGACAGTGGTACAAAGTACTTTGTTGGGCTGAATTTTACCTGTTTTCCCCATAATTTCCTGTTAATGGAGATTTCTGATATGGATCACCACAGAATCAAGAATTTGGTAGGAGTTGTGTTGCCTTTTCACTTGCTAGCTTCATGCCACCTTTGCTATTCTGTCCTCAATACGTTTCCCTGTTTTGAAACTCCAACTTGATATGCTTCAGGAAACACATACATAGCGAGGAAAGTATATTCCTCAATCCCCTTTTTTCATCAGTGTTGGGGATTTTTGGTTTTGTTTGTTTGTTTCCTCTTTCACCAATGTTTGTTTCGCACATGATGACATCAAGGAGAAAGTAATTTGGAGAGTCAGTTAGAAATAGTAAATTTGCTAGGATTTCTGGGGGTCTTAGTGCATGCAGTGACAATAAGCAGTAAGTATGAATCTTACTCCTTGTCTGTATTTCCAAACTAATTGGTAAAAGTGCTTATGTTGTATTCGTGTTAAAAACGTTTCTACTATCAAACCAACAGCATGGAAACACCAGTAATATTTTACTTGGTTCTCTTTGAACCAAACTCAGATTTACAAGGTAGTCTGTCCAGTGTCTAGAAAGCAAGAAGAGGTTTCGACCCCCTGTCTTTCCTTTCTCCTCAGGGGGCAGTTATTCAATTTGTTTGTTTATTGATATTACCCTATAAATTAGGGGCTAAGTGTTCTAAAGTTGCACCAGTGGAGAAAGCAGATAAGGATAAGTGGATACCAACTTCCTGTTACACAAACTTCTTGACTTGATTTAAGAGTTGTAATGGAGCAGGAGAAGTGCCAGAGCGAATCGGGCTCGAGTTTCAGCTAATTCTGTATCTTGTCACCGCTGGTGTCTCCCACCAGCTGCTTCAAAGAAAAGATGCGCTAGTTTAAATATATTGATTTAAAAATACTCATTTTTTAAAATAAAGTAGTACATTTTTCTGGCTTCTCATGAGCTGCAGGCTGCATAACCTGCTTTTTTCATGACCAGCTTGCCTTCCTCTTCATTTTTTCCTGAGGGATGCTACAGGACAAGGGTGAAGCTGCTGTTACAGCTTCTGTTCTCTTACTTAAGTTTTAAATTAAGGAAAGACCCTTTTTTTTTTTTTCTTCACTGTGGCTTGGTTGCTTCATAGTGTGGCTCGTATCCAAGTGTGACTGTGCAATGCCCAGGTGTCAGCTCTCTTTCTGCTTTTGAAAATATGTTAAATGTGTGTGTTGCCTGAGGACATCTGTGAAACATGGAATTTTGTTGTTCATAGAATGATAATAGGAAAGGCTGAGCATTTAGGAAACTGATTTTAATTAAAACATATTTATAATCTTAGTAGGTCTCACCTGGGGACAAATATCACATCTATGACTGTCCATGGGTAATAAGTAGCTTTAGGATTTATAATAAAAAGTTCTTCTTTTCCCCTTCTATTCTGCTGTGTGTTGATCTTAATTTCTCTTGTGGTTTCGGTTGCCAGTTCTTCGGTGACGACAACTTTGTTCCCCATGCGCCAACCTCGCACAGCCATGCCTGACCTGGTATCTCGTCTCAAAATCTCCTTCTAGTTGTTCAAATCCAAGGCAGAAGGGAGGCAAACCTGCACACATTGTCTTTGCCTTTCACTGTTCTCTGATTTTTCTTCTGGTCTCATTAAGCAAGACCTTGAACCGTGTAATTGTGGACAGTAGATATCTAAATCAGAGTTGAATCTGAGTCTGTCTTCTATTACGTTTCTGTCCAGTAGGACTTAAAACCAGCCTAAGACTTGGTTGGTTGTGGGGATGCAAAAGAGGAAGGGAGATTTTACTCTATGAAGAACGAGATTTCAGCCACTGCTCTTGCTGGAACTCATTCACATCAAATAAAGTGCAGCAATGAAACTAATGCATGTGGGATTTACGGATCAGCGTTCAAATGTGAACTTTGCTTGCAGTATTCCTGGGTCTGTTTGACAGTTGCACCCAATGCCCAGTTGGAAGAACTGACAAGCAGTAGACTTTTAAACGTTTTGAGGTGAGGCTGTTGTTTAATGTGACAGCAGCAGATGCAGTAATTATGAGAGATTGTGCCTGTTTTCAGGGGTACAAAACCCGTAACGAAGAATATTGGTGCGATCATGCTAATCCACTTTGTGTGCCTATTTCCAGCAGTTTGAAATGCAGATAGAGATGAATCTTTCCTGTACCCACCCCCACTCCCCTCCAGTTTCTGAATATAAGTGATTCGTAAATTTTCAGTTTGTTTGCATTTTGTCCTTATGTCTGCTTCCTTCCTTGGCTCCGTCTATCTTGCCTTGTGAATGCTGACTGGAATCGCTAAAGAGGGAGGCAACAGTTTTCCGGTTGCAGTTCATAAGCAACGCGTGTACCCACCACATGAAAACTGCAATGTTTTCAGTTGCACGGACTTTGCTATAAATAGCTCTAAGCCCTTTATATGTACTTCTCTTTAGGTTATCAGGGGACATATTTCAAATAAAATCAGAGACAGGGAGGCCACTGGGAGTGTCACTGACAAAGGAGGGAGAAAAAGATGCCTTGGGAAAGTTCTTACCTGTGCATGTATGTAATATGCATGGCTGTTGAATCATATTTCATGGAAATTACTTGTTGATTTGCATATGTAAAGATACACTCATTTATATTTATCAAAATTGTGCCGCCTTTAGTCCACATGTATAGCGCAGTAAAAAATAGTTTGAAAAACACCGGCTTTGAGGATGCTTATGCTACTGTATAGACATGCCTCAAAGCCATTTCAGGTACCAGTAAGATAGTTTTAGAAGCCCATGTGAGCTAATGCACCGTGCTGAGAAGTGTGGTCCTGAGCGGTGGCACTGAAGGCCTCAGCAGAGACACCACTGTATTTTGGGGCTGGCTGTATCATATCAGATGCTCTCCTGTGGCATGTACTTACAAACACATGGGTTTGCACCATCTGCTAAGAATAAAACAAGCCAGAGAAAATCAAAATAAAATCCTTCTGACTGGATTCAGTGGAATGGCATTGGATCCCAACTATCTGCAATAAAAAATGTTAATAGCAATGCATAAGAATGAGCATGCAACTTCCCTGAAAGGTTTAATTAGCATTACAACTGGGAGTAGAAACTTCAAACTGGGACAATCTAATAGTGATGTTTAAATAAAAAAGGATAGTGGTGTGGCTAGTTTTAAGAGTATACAGATATCTTCATTTTTGCTTTCAGAATAAATTATGAACTAGCTAATTAAACTGATTTTGGTCTGTGAAATTTGTGTAAGTGCTAAAGCCACATTTTTGAGGTTGGCTGGATTCTTGCACATAGAGACGCTGCCAGTAGTTATGGTTAGGATTGTTGATCCTGTATAATTAAGCCTAGGAGCTGAGAGTGTTATGAGGAGGAAATTTTGGTCTTTCATTCCCTCTTTCCCTGTCTCTTCTTTCAATAGGACTGGGACCCACCTCTCGGGATTTTCCTTCCAAGATGTGAAGGCTTAGTTTGGTGGTGGTGGGACTGCCTCATCCTCCCCTGAGCAGGGTTTCCAGTCCCAGTCTGACCTTACTCATTATTTCTGTTCCCCCGACGCGACGGGGTTGCTGTCTGGTGGCAGCAGCTGCCTGTGTGGCAGCTCTGTGCTGCTCCTCCGTGTAGGCAGAGGGAAGGACGAGTGCGCCCCGGCACTTTGCCTATCTCCGAAGAGCTTCAGTAAAGTGTTTTCATGCGCCATGAAGAGGGACAGGAGAATAAACAGGGAAAACAGAGCAGGGCAAGGCTAGAAATCCAGACCCAAGGCCTCCTACAAGATGGCGTTCTTAATTTTGTTTTTTAGTATCACACATTTAGGCTCAAGCTGCTACTGTAATGACAAAAATGTTCATCAGGCGTTTAGTAAAGCTCTAAAACTTTGTTTCTTCCCTCAGCTGCTGCAGAAACCTTGTTTCCATCACAGTTTTAATCTGTGGTGTTCAAGTTTCTGGCACTTCTACCACAAATTGTTCAACGGTATTGGATTTCAGTCTAATGCTTTGACATTAAAGTTGAAGTCATGTTGATGTCATCTTCCAGATGTTCATGTCTACTGAATAAAAATTCTGTTTATTTGTTTTATTTCAAATTACAAAAACACACAAGGAATTCTGGATGCGATCCCTCACACTATACAAAGGCCCATGTCAGAAATCAAACAAAACTTTTCTTCATGGTGTAGTAGGAGAGACCTCAAAACACTGGGGACATAGGTGGATTTCTTCAGCCATCTGAACAGAATGGCTTTGTTACGTGCCTGAGCCTTGTTGTTGCAGCTGCGGTAACTGCGCAGAAGGGAGAAGTGTGGCTTCTGCCTGAAACTGCTTGTGTTTTGCTCTGGTGCCGCACCAGTTCTGTGTTGGTGGGTTACTTTGACTTAACAAGTCAGCTATGTTTCATTTGTAAAGCGATCTTATGATAAAAAAGAGTCCGTTTTGTTCTCCAGGTATGAAAAAAATATATTTTAACCTGTAAAATAAATTCAGACATCCTGTAGGTCCCCCTCCATGGGGAGGCTTTGGCAGCAAGGTCCACGGCCAGCACTGAAGCTCTTGCCCTCCCTGTTGTCTCAGCTTGCTCCCAAAGCCAGGGGTTTGTATCTTCTCATGTTTCTTGTGTCAGCACGATACTGGGGAATTGAAGTTGAAGTGCCTGGGAGCCACAGAACTGAAGGCTTTAAAACAGAATTTCAATAGATAAGCTGTAACATGAAGTATTGTGCTACATGCAATGAGTACTTGGGTGATCATGTTAACATTTTCAAACCCAAGAAGGAGTCAGCACTTGCTGACCTATTAGTATGTTGTCACAAACAAAAGAGGCATAGTTAAACTTGTGGTCCTTAAAATAGGTATCTGAGAACATACTAATTTTCAACAAGTGCTAATGCTTGTGTTTGAAAGTGAATCTGCAATTTTTTTAATATTAGAT
This sequence comes from Leptosomus discolor, assembly GCF_034619465.1. Classification (NCBI taxonomy): domain Eukaryota; kingdom Metazoa; phylum Chordata; class Aves; order Leptosomiformes; family Leptosomidae; genus Leptosomus; species Leptosomus discolor. The sequence goes on along the minus strand of NC_141392.1, from coordinate 72,610,743 downwards.
TCAGTCCCTGTGTTCTCTAAGTGGAAAGCAAAACAATATGGTATCAAAATAAACTGAGCAGTTACATTGAGATGCTCACGCTTGAGATGAGTGAAAAACTGTTCAGACCTTTCTGATGTACCCTATTTCAGAACTTGAGAACGTGATTGTTTGATACTACTGCTAATCAAAAAATCTAGTCAAATAAAATGGAATTATGGAGTTTCAGTGTAAGTGGTGTACACAGGGTGGCATAAAACATTCTCCTCTGTGCTGTTTTTCACATCCATTTGGAATTATTTTTATGCAGTCTCATATTAATGTGTTACAGAAGACACAGAAATGGCGCTGTGGATCATACGCAGTGCCACAACCATCACTATATTACTTAAGTAATGGTATGGCTGCTTTCCTTTCTGTTTTTTTGATTTCCAATACCTTTCACAGCAACTATATATAATGACAGTGAACTAGAAAGAGCACAACATTTCCTGGTTTACAGAGCCTGTGAGCATACCATTCTGGTTAATACCTTGATGACAAGTATCAGGCAGGCTAGTCGCGTGAGAATACTGAAAAAAAAAAGGCATTTTTTGCTTTCAGTGCTCCAAGCCAGAAGCCTGATGTAGCTCTTTGGCCGTATCTTTATCTTAGTTCAGTTAATTTCTGCTTCCATTTCTACTGGAGTTGTAAGGAACGATTTATTGTTAGATTGCAATAACCGTGGAGGAGATAGCTAGTTTCCTAGAAGTTGACTGAGTCAAAAAGGCAAAACAGAAAACTGTGCTTGCTAATAAATGACAATTTATTTCCATCACAAACCGATTAATTTTCTCTTGAGATATTTGTTAATTTATACCTTGGGGATAATGGGGTGTTTCCATAATCTGCTTTTAGAAAAGTGCTGTGCTTTCTGTTATCCATTCTTACTAACAAATCACATATTCCACCTAGGTGTACAGGCAAAAAAAGTGAATGTGTGATTTTTTTCGAGTAAGCCAGGACAGGTTTGATTTCAAGAAAAAAATCACCCTTCATCATTGATAACTGTCAATCTTGCTTGACTTGTATCACACTAACAAGGGAATTACATATTTTTAAAAAAAAGGGGAGGGGGGTTTTGCGGTTTCATTCTATCATGTTCAGCTACTTCCTTTTACCCAAATTAAAGCTGTTTTGAAATCCTGCCTTCCCACCTGCTACTGTAACTGGAACAGCTCTGCTTCAGCCTCTCCTTACCCTGATGTCTCTGCATTTTCTGTCCCTGTGGGTTTGTCAGGCCTTAGCACTGCTGTGAATATTCCTATTCCTGTGCAACCCAATATTCAAGTCTGGCCCTGAGCTTGCAGCATATGTTTCCCACACAGTCCAAATTCGGTGCTATATACTGTAAGTTAATCTCCAGTAAAGCATAGCAAAGAGAAAAACCTGGGAAAAAAACAGATGGAGAAAGTAGAGCAAACAATTTGCATATATAAGATATGTCTCTCAGTTAAGATTAGCATTTCCTACTTTGCCCAAAAAGCCCTTAATAGAAATCCAACTGCATTTTTGCCCAAATCAGCAGAATCAGAGGAGATGCCCTAATGGCACAGTGTCCCCCCAACCCCGAGGGACCCCAGCATGGAGCGGGTTAGGGCTACATCTCCTGCTGTGGCCCATGCTGCTGCCATGTCGCTGGGATGCTGTGGGCAGAGGGACATGGAAGAAACCTCTGTGGGATACTTTTTCCCCACAGCCTTTATAGCACTGAAGCTTCACCAGGGTCCTGAGTTACTCTGCATTGGGTGGCTGCTGGAGGAGAACAACCATCTTCCCATTTATTTACAGTCCTTCAAGGTTCCTTCTGAGCATTCAGTTGTAACAGTCTTGGGAGTGAACTTCTCGGCGCCTTCTCTGCGCTTGAGGTGCATAATGTGGACATGTATCTTAAAGTAGGCAGCTATTTGTTAGAAAACAAAAAAACAACTTCCCTTTTGCAAAAAGGGGACCCTACACTTAAGATTCCTCTGAAATTTCCATACAAGTCTAGCTCTGTTCTCATATCTGTTTCTGAAAACACAGAAACCAATAAAACATTGATGTGTCAATCCTAGCAATATGCTACCATAATAAAAGAAAAGCATTGACAAATACTAAATGCAACTATGCAGGAAATAAATAAATTAATTAAAAATTACAAATCTCTTTTGTTGCAGCAGTTAAAAAGGCATAGAATTTTTCTCACACCCACAAGCTCAAGTGCTGTATTTAGAGTGCTGAAAAGCAAATTCCACTGCTGAAACTCGCTTCTCTGGAGGACTACATTTGGGTATGCTGCCTAAGTCCTGGAAGCAGTGACTATAACATACTTATTTTTGAACATGTACTCTGGTACTGTCTGTCTTTCACAGATTGTGATGGAACCAGTTAGTGATCCTGAAAAGCAAAGGCAAAACTAGTTTTCTACTATTTCTGGGTATTTAGTAGAAGTAAAGCAAAAAATTTTTGTGTAAACCTTGTCCCTTAAGTGTGGCAGGATCTTGTTCTTTACAGAATGCAGCAACTTCTTAATCATGTGTCCTCATAAATAATTTGTAGGAAAGGGACTACCAGGCTGTAACTGCCGTTCTCTCCTTTGGGCACTGTGATTTCTCCAGTAATCTGAATCGTCTTGTTGCTGAGGTCTCATCCATAAATGTAGCCCAGGTAGTTAGTGTTAGATTTCATCCTGACACAAGTCCCTAAGATGTATATGCAGATGAGACAGTTGCTCTCCAGAAAGTTATTTGATTACACAGCAAAATTAATCAAGTCTTTATGGATACAGTGAAACTGGAAGAGTTTCAGTGCATGAATTTCTGGTTAATACCTGTGTTAGTTTAAGTAGGACTTAAAACTTTAAAAGGCTTGAAACTTCTACTACTTGTTAAGGTTGCAAACCTGAATGCTGAGTGTAACTTTCCCTCTTTAGGGGAATGTGGCTTCCTGTTGATAGAAGAAGTTGCTTATAAGGAGATTTCTGCTTTCTTTTGACATTTTAGCAGCAAAATAAATAAAATATCAGGTCTTGCTAGGTTTTTTTCTTTGCAAACTTCTGCAAAGATGAGAGGTTTCTGGGGTAGTAAAAGCTGCCCAGGCTGTTTATGGCAATCCAGCAAAGTCACTGCCATGTAGGTCAGCACAGCTGGAAAGATTTCCCTGGCTACCGGCATATGGATGTGCATGCAATTGCTAAAAAAACTCTTTAACTTTGAAAAATGGCAGTACGGTTGTAAGCTGCTTTGCTAGATAAGGCATTTAGAATGGTTGTCAGGGATTTTTTTTTTTCCACACTTGATGATGGTGATCCAACTGTTTACCAAAATAACTTCTTGTATGTTTGAGGCAGAGCATCTCCTGAGGCTGGCTTCAGGGAACACCCCGAGGAAAGCCAGCCCTCAGCTGCAGCCTGAACAGCCGAGGGGGGGCGGGTGCGATTGCAGCTGGGCACGTGGTGGGAATTTGTGATTTATGGAACCCCTGCGGAACCAATTGGAGATCATTTGCTGCTTTCTCATTCCTACTTTAAGAGGGACATTACTGTACATAATGTCTGTGAAAAGGAGGGAAAAAACCACTGTGGTTTGTTTGACCTTCTTCTCCTTTTGCATCCCTTTGAACTTGGTAAGTAAACAATTTGGGCAATGAAATCAGCACTCCACAATGTTCCTTTGTTTCTTCTGCTGCTCTACCTTCCATTCCTGCTCTCGACCCTCTTCCTAGCCACTGCTTGGTTAGCTTGGGCAGCAAAATGGGTGACCTGAGGAACTGCTGCAGCACAGGAGTAAAATGTTTCCTGGGAACTTAATGGAGTCAAAGAAATTAAAACACAGTTAGAAGAAAAAAATTACACACTATTTATTTTTCCTTTTGCAGTAGGGCATATTGTGAAGTGGGGGACTTCTTCCCTGAAGAGATATTAATACTAATTTAAAGGTCATGGAAGATTGCAGTCACTGTTTTTTCAGATGATTATAGACTTGCCTTAATTTTCAGTGGTTTCTTTCATTATTCAAAAATAGTTTTTGCTGTATCCACAAAATATCGTAAAGAATGTAAAGCTGGACTTCTGAAAAAAAATGCTGTGGATTTATATACTTCTTCATACACAGGGCTCAGCCAGCTGCTCAGCTGGTGTAAGTGGCATCTGCCCAGAAATTTGTGGTTTGTGAAATCCCCTGATGCACGATAACCCCACTGCCGCCCCCCATAATGCCTGTGGCTCTGGGCCCCAGCACCACCAGGGAGGCAGGGAGGAGGACTGGGGTACTGAGGGCCACGATGTTGCCCTTCATTTTTGTTACCTGCTTGAGCCCACTGCCAGGGAAAGCACAGAGGTCTGACATCTCTCGTTATTCTCTGGAGAAGTGGCAGGTTTAGGTCCCAGTTGCATGGTGGTCTCTCTCTTCCATTATAATGGCACAGTAAAGAGCTGATGGTCTTGATCCAGATTTGACAGTGGAGAGGTTAGAGACGAAGCACTTAACTCTGGCTTTTACTCCATCACCTCAGAAAGCAGTGAAGGTTCAGACCTGTTTGTGTTTGCAGCATGCACGATTCTCTTAGTGATGGAGGTCAGAGTAGCTGTATGAAAACCTCAAGTGTTGTCAGACCACACCAGTGGATTTGGATGGCACCTGGCAAAAAAACCTTTTCCTTGGTCTTTTCTCCTATTCCACATGAGCAGGGAGGGCACAGGTTTGACTGAGAAGAGTTGGTTTCTTTTTTAGATACTTATCAGTTCCTATGCATAACTTGAATCTTCTTTCAAACAAGGGCGTAGAACTCCTTGACTCAGTTATTACTGTATCTTTTAATAAGCTGGAGTTATTACTTCAGGGACAGCAATGTGGAAGACAAGACAAATCTCATTTCTCCTTGTGGGGCTTCTTGTCAGAGCTTGCAAAGCCATGCCCTCAACTCAGTGGCGTTTTCTTCGCTTTGGCTCTGTCCCTTTGCAGCTGTGGCTCTTCAGAAAACACTGATTTTTGGCAGAATCAGATATTTAGGTATACAAACTCAGCTTTCTGCCCTTTCCTCTCAAGGGAAGGAGGAGTAGGAAGGAAGAAGGACAGGCCAGCAGCCCCCTGCTGGCTCTGCACTCTGGCCTCCACACAGGGTAGGGACAGCACGCCTTGTCCTGAGCACCACCATGAAGATGAGTGTGCAAAAGGATGTCAAACTGGGAGAGATGAGGCAGACAGGGAAATAAGGTTGCTTTGGGCGTTTTTGTCACAGCAGGAAGAGATGGGCAGCCAAGGGGCAGCAGGTAGCGGGAGTCTGTAGCCAGAGAGGGTGAGAGAGAAATGCTGGTGCCCAATGGGGCTCACGCCACAGGGTGGAAGAGGGCAGGGAGCCGCTGGCTGTGTGCATGAGGACACCTAGGTATAACATATATTTCACATTGGAGCAAGTCCAAGTTCATTATTAATTGCTTAGCGAGGGTGATTCAGAAGGGTGAAAAAAGCAGATGTTTGCTGCCAGGATATTGTAGCAAGGCTTTTGAAAATATGCTTTTATATCATGCTATGTAACCGTTTTGTAGTTGGTGTGTAAACATGTTCTGTGAAAGCTGCAGGACGTGGAAATTTTTTATAGCAGTTATTTGAAAAACTGTAGCCTCTTCCCTGACATAGCGGGCAGTGTGCCGAGTGGTTGGATGAAGGTGCTGTGCACGTCCACTTGTGCGTGTGAACAAGGGATGGAAAAGCCCAGGGAGCAGAGGAGTGAGAGGCCAGGCCTCAGCTTGTGCACTGGGCTTGGGAAGAGATGGGACAAGAGAGTCAGCCTAGACAGGTGATTTTTCATGGCAGGAGGGTACCTGAAGGAACCAGCATAATTTTCAGGGATCTCTAACTCTGCTGCTTCTGGGACCACCACCGTTTTTCTAAAGCCACAGTATCTGTCAGGGGCTGTGTCCAGGGCAGCTCACGGTGTGGGGCTGGAGCTTGTTCATGGGCATCCATTTCATCACCTACATCCTTCCTGGGCAGGTTAGATCCTGGAGGGATCCCTCCTGCCCATGAGCCTGCAGCCATGGTCAGACCCAGCCCAGATGCAGCTGCTTGGAGATACTCCTTCACCTTGTCCCACGCACATCCATCATGGATGTGGTACTACCTGCCAGCCACCTGGTACCTCCTCTAGCCCTCTCCGCAAGGACATGCACTGGTGTCTTCTGGCAGGGTCCCGGGTTTGGTTTTACATGCATGCACTGCTCTCGGCGAGCACCATGTGAGAGGTGGCAAGATGCAAGAGGTGTGCCCGCTGCTGCGGCAGAAGGTGCCAGTCGTGGTTCTCACTTCTTGGGGAGCTATTTCCATTGTCTGCCATGGGAGACTATTTTTAGTTGTGGTAAACAGCCTTAATTCCAGCGCCGTGTGATCTTTGGTACAACCTGCGTGTAGGCCAACAGGCAGGCGCCCACAATCCAGAGACCACGATCTTGATCTTGATTCAAATGCCCATGGGAACTTGGTTTACAAAGAATGTTTGATGTGCTTTTAGTAACTCCTGGTGCTGAGGGGAGATTTTATTAAATCTAAGCATGTTTAGACTTTATGGCTTCTGAATACCTTGTGCTCAAATATTTTGCTTTGCTCCCGTCCAGTAAGAAGTGATGAAACCTGGATGTCTGAGGCAAGGCTGCCAGCTTCTTGCCAAATGGGGCGATAAAGCAGTTCTCAGAAGTAGCTCTAAGTGAAAACCTAGTGTTAGCAAGAAATCCTTTGTCAAACTGACTGGTTGAATACACATATTTCCAGCCAGAAAGGCTGTGCCTATAGAAAAGAGTTCAACATAAGATATTTAAACCATAGTTTTCCTCAGGACAAGGAATTGTGTTTTAAACCAAATGTATTTGTTTTGGCCAATACATTTCTACTGAAAATCAAAATTTCATGTGGAAAATAATGATAAAAACCAAAACTAATGGTAGTATTGTTCACATTTTTAATTTGAAAATGTGAACAGGGACACGTTTTGAATTCCTAACAATTTGCCTCCATTTCTGAGTCCTTGTATATAGTGGGGTTATATTTATAAGTTTTTTACTACATTTAGTCATTAAATCTCTCTTTGAATGAATTGTCAGATCCTGAGTTATATTCTACCTTCCCTCTATACCTTCAGACTCCTTCTCTAGGATGCATTTTCCAGCACTTACATCTTATGTTTCAGTGTAAGAATTTTCTTTGCTCTGGTAATCTTGCTGAGAAACCCAAAACTTTAAGGAGTTGCAGTCAGGCTTCTCTGTACAAAGCAATAATTACTAGGACTTGGTCTGACTTTTTGGACATCGCTTCAGTTCTTGTGGTGAACAAGCTTTTGTCATGACCTTTTCCTTTGAGGCAGGCAGGCAGGCAGGCAGAGCAGGGGCGGCAAGGGACGTTACAGGTGCAGGACAATGCTGCACTTGCCTCTCATCAGCTGGAGTGTTTGAATGACCATGCTGCACCAGTGAAAAGTCGGAAAACAACATTTATGCTGTTTCTTAGCTTAAAAGATGTTCTGGTGTTAATACATTCAATGTTGACTCAAAGGCAGATTTTGAAAAAAGGAGTTTCCCTGGGAACAAGACCTCAAATAACCTTGACAGAGGAGGATGTCAGGCTGAGGTCTCTGGTGCAGTGTTTTGCCTCTGCACTTTCTGCATAAATATAATGCTCTGTGACCTGGACAGCTGTCAAGGTCTTACCATGATAGCGATGTCTTTTCAGCTTTTTAAGGAGAGTTTTGTACCACAAAGGACCCTTGGGATTGTACCGAGGTGACATAGGCCAGAACATAGCCCAGTGAGATGAAGACTATGAACTCTAGACTTTTCATTTTAAGGAGTTCATCCCCATGACATTTTGTCATGGTGGTGTAACTTTTCCCTTTGTTTTCCCTTTTCTTTCCCAACAAGGAAAAGTTGAAAACCAAGCTCCAGATTGTAGCTACTTTCTTTTCATCAGCCCAGCTAAAGTAAATGCTTACAGTTAGAAACACGTAGTTTGAATTAAAGGCCACGGGCAGTTCTTTTTTACTACACAGCAGTTGGCTACACAGGCAGCAACACTGTCCTGTGTCCTGCTGGAATTTATCTGGTTTTACACTGCCTGGACCTCCCTGGAGCTCTCTCGGGGTTCAGAAAGTTGATAGCTCATGTACTGTCTTGCTCCTTGTATTTTCATTCCTGCTGCAGAAAGTTTCCATTAAAAAGGTGGTTTGCTCAAGAGGCCAGTTTGCCTTTCATCTTGAGTATCTTCCCATGCACTCTGAAATCAATAGAGCTTGGATGACAAACTTGAAAAACAGGCACTTTTTAAAATGTGTGAACAAGGAGATCTGAAAAAAACGTATTTAATATGTCTCATAGTGATATGATTTTGGATCTGTGTCTCCTATTCACCTCTATTCCAAGCATGAACCTGTGACAAAATTAAATAGCAGGCAACAGAGCTAGTGATAATGATAAAGCTTCAAAGTAAATACTGTTGCTTGTGAAAAAGCAGTTGAGTGAGTTGGATGAAATGGCAGTGTAATTATATAGCAGTGAGTCAAAATTTGATAGCTTGGAGCTTGTATTTGCATGGCATGCCACTGTCCTCCCAATCCCCAGTATGGCACGTTTCTTTATCAACACTTCATTTCCAGTTGTTCACCTTTAAATAGTCTTATAAAACCTTAAGTTTGTTCCTCCTGGTGATTGTGAAAGCAAATTCAGAAACTAATTAAAAGGAACAGACCAGAAGACTTCAACCAAAATATCCCCAAATGTAAAATTCTCAGTCGTTAAAGTGAACATTGTGAATTCCCAGCTCTGCAGGATTCTTTATTTTATTAAAACTTCTAGGACTAGTTTCAACTTTGCAGTGATAAAGCTTAACAGTATACAAGACTCCTATGTAAAGGGTACCTATAACCTAACTAACATAAAACGGAGGACTGCCTATTACGTGCATGTACATATGGCACTAGTTCCACTATTGCAATAGTTTCCATTATTTTGAAGATTCAGCAGAATGAAATGGCTTAAGCTTTAATATATAAATTTTAATTTACTAGTATACTTTTAAATAGTTAACGAAAAATTGCTTCCTTTGGTAGTCAAGGTCTTGTATCGGATACCTGCTTCCTTCCCCTTCATGGATGCTTCCTGTTTTCCATGTCAGTCCCCACATCCCCCCATGTATTTCCATGCGCCTTTTCCTGTTGTCATACTTTCTGCTGCAGCTGCTGCTCAGATGCCGCCACCAAGGAAAGGCTCCAAAGCTGAGCTGGCTCCTATGCAGCATCACAAAAAAACATTTTGCAGGTGCCTACCCTCAACCCCTTGAGCAAGGAGGCAGCAGCATTTACGTCTCTGGGTGTGCTACAGAGAAGCAGCCTGTGTACCATTAACGATGCACATCCTGCGTTTGAAGCCCCTCTTGTGTCTTTGCCTTGTCCCCTGTGCTTTCTGTACTGCGCGAGTGGCGCAAGAAGACCAACAAGAAAGTAAGATGAGTCAGGTCCGTGATAGTACATAGTTAAATCGTGTCTGTGCTTTCATGTATGATTCAGCTACTCTCTCTCTGACAGCTCTTTGTATGGAAATAAAATGTAGAATGATAATTGAGAGAAAACTGTTTAAGGAAGGATCCTACTTGTTACATATGGAATTGCATCTTCAGGGTTTCAGTGGGGTTTGGCTGTAAAACAGAAAGCCAGAGCAGCTCTGTAGAGGACTGTCAAATACATCTTGATTCATGAGTGTTCCAAGCCCTCCTTTCTGCTACTTTACAAGAGAAATATGACTATTTATTTTAGTTACCTATGTTCCAACAACAGCATAACTGAGGTGGAGTATTACAAAATACTTTTTTAAAAAGTGGACACGCACATGAGACGTGATTATGTGGCTAGTATTTTCTTACACATTTTTCATTGAGGAATACATTCTATTTCTCTTCCTTGTTTCTTCTACTACTGCAGGGGATGGATGTGGGCACATAGTGATGTATCAAGACAGTGGGACCCTGGCATCCAAGAACTATCCTGGGACATACCCAAACTACACTCTTTGTGAAAAGAAAATCCAAGTGCCTCCGGGAAAACGCCTGATCTTAAAAATTGGAGACCTGGATATCGAATCACAGAAATGCGAATCCAGTTACCTTACCATTCAGAGCTCTTCAACATTGCATGGTATGTAAAAGATAAGGCAGTGGTCGATGCATGAACTGGTAAAAGTGTGAGTAAAAGTCAGCTCAGCAAAATGCAAGAAACATTCACCTTTGTCCTTTCCTCCTCCTTTTCATTCACACCATATGTTGTTCTGCCAAGGCTGGGGGTGCTGCCGTGCTGCGCTGCAAAGAGGCTGCTGGGGCCGCGGGGGCATGTGCCTGGCTCTGGCACATCCACCCCGAGGGCTCTGCCCTCAGACTTGCAGAGCTGTACTATCACAGCTTTGGTACAGCAAGTACATGGTTCTATATCAGCCCTGTACCCTTCTTGGGTAGGGGAAAAGCTAGCTCACGAACTAGACAGAGACAAGACGAGAAACTGGAGTCAGCGATCCTGCATTTCTCTATTTCCTAGGCAGCTCAGGGCTCAGAGAGGAGATAACCTTTGTTATTGCTAGCTATTAGTCATCACTGATAACCTTTGCTAAAGTACAGGCTTTAATACTTGCAGATTTAAATGTATGCAGCCAGTCTGGACTCCTGTATGAGATTTGCACAGGAAGATAAGTGAGTAATCTGCTATAGCTGTGCACTTAAAACAATCATAACTACAACAGGATCCTCGCCAGGGAGAAACTGAGGCCTTCCTCAAATCGGTTTTCCCACCCAGTTGTTGCTGAAACTTTTGACCTGCTCTTTCTAGAAGAGTCAAACTAACTTTCAAGTCAGTGCACCCTTTTTCAGAAGTCCAGTTTAATTTGAGGGCAGCAAGGATTCTACAATGCAGGAATAAACTCCTGAATTGACAGTTCATCAAATTTTGCCTGCTGGGTGTGGGCTGTAGCCTTTCAGTCAGCTATGGCTGAATGTGCTGTGCTGGACTTTACAAGCAGAATGGATTTAACAGGAAAAGATGACGAAGAAATGAGCTACACAGAGCCTCTGCATGTTTTCCAGCTCACCTAGTTCATTGCTTAGCTCAGTAAAGTGTGTGGTTCTCCTAAGATGAGGTCTCATAAGATACATTAGTAGTAAGGAGGGATGATTACCTTTCATTCATGAGCATGATAGGCCTATCACTCATCTGGTAAGATAAGATCAAGTGAGGTGTTAAAGCCTTGCTCACAAACAAAGGTAAAGGTAATTATTGTTCTCATGGGGGAGGTATTACATTTTGTGACAGCCTTCACCAAGAGTGGGCAGTGACGCGTTGATATCTAAGCCTTGCATAGAGCTTGATTTGAGGCATAAGGAACATCTCTGTTTGAGTGTGCTGGGATTTTTTACGTTGTTTATTTCATTTCAGAACTGTAAGTAATGAGTTGTGTGCACCTGAAGCAGTCTGTCTGTACTTGGCAGTAAGAGATAGGTGTTTAGTGTTGCATTATCATAGCTTTGAATAACTTTTATTGATGCTATCTTGGCATTTCTAATCAAAGCTTTTCTAAGAAACAAGGATAAATCAATATACTGTTTTCTGAAGTGAAAAATGAAGTTTGGATGTTGATTGAAATTCTAGCTCCTTACACATCAGCCTGAAGATGTCTTCTCGTAGCTCAGTCCTGCAGTTACTCAGCCTGGAAACACAGAATTCCTGTGTATTATGCAATCAAATCCATATAATGAACTTCTTTAGAGTATTCCCACACCCATTTTCAGACCTGATTGGTAATGTCTGATGCATGTGGACTATAATTTGCATTCTCAGTAACGAACTGCACAATTAGCAGATTTTGCTCATATCTGATTAAACAAGTTTTATAGCTTAGGCAGACTTACCATCTGTAATGGCTTTTGCGGTCTGCAGCTTACTGTAGATTTTCCCACTAGCATACCTACAGACCCTCTGCTCTACATTCAGGTAAATCCGTGCAGAGCAACAGTATGGAAATAGTGCTGTATGTATAAGTTCACTTGTGTTTTAAAAGACACAGGAATTCATAGATGAGATTAGAGCTTCTCTAAGTCAGTTGTTTCAATAGTTTTGCTATAGCTCTGGGTTTTAATATGCACTTATGTAAGCAAAAGAAGCTCTGTGAGTAAGCGCTGCTTAGTCCATTCAGTTTGTTAAGTGTCCTTTTAGGTAGCTGTTTCTGAGCCCAGATCTCCTCTTTCCAACCGTCCCCTTTTCATGAACGTCTACAGACAGGTCAACATCTTTCCTTTGGCCAAGAAGATACTGAACTTTGCCATAGAAATTCTTTTGTAGGGTGATGGAGAGTTGAAAAGATTTTGCAGGCATTGGAAACATCTGAGCAATTAAAAAGTAATCTTCGCATGTTTTCTGTATTTGACTTTGGTTTAAAACGGAAAACCTAAAAAGCTAAGTATGAAAGCTGGCAGTATGAATATTACTCATGTTTCAAATTAGCCAAGCATTTGCTCTTCATTTCACAGGTTTGCAATTATAAGACAATGAGGTCCAAAGGGAAATATGTTTTAAATACCATGCTGATCTCTTCAACTCTACAGAAGACAACAGAGTGAATGTCGGTATGCGTACAAACATCCGTTGAGGAGTGTATCTGAAGCTTAGAAAATTTGTCAGAGGCAAAACACTAGATTATGTGTGTAAATATAAAATTAGTGTAAACAAATCTTCAGATGACAAAGTATAGTTTTCCTTTCAGCTTTCTCCCACATGTTGTCTTTACATTTAACTGTGATTCATTCATTATTATAGCCTCCTGCTAGGATTCATGCAATACAGCAAGGAGTAACTCAATTTGCGTTTTGGGGTATTTGTGTTCCATGAAGTAAGGGGAAGCTGTTATATACAAATGAATGGGTTAATTGATTTGTGTTAGCTATAACATAGATTTCTTCACTTTTGTGAGTCAGTGGCTACAGATTAGACCACTTACATGCAAGTTTTATTTAAGTTCAGGGCATTCCTCAAATTTTGCAGAGTGATAGAAGAGTACTATGATTGAATTCCTTCCTAGAAAAGCATGTAGTGTTGTTGCATATGCCAATCTACTGAAGCCTCCCTGCTCAACTGGGACACAAACATGATGCTGCAGTTCTTCTCACCTTTGGTACTTCTTAGCTCTGATGGACCCATGAAGGCAGCCATTGCATTTAGATTTCTCCAATATTGCAATCAAAACACAGTCACTAAATAATCTTAATGAAGCTCTAAAACTGGAGACATAAAGTGGCTGAACACTGAATCTCTGGGTTATTACTCTGCACAGAGATTTTCCCTCAGTGTTCACTGGAGGGAAGGACCTGTAGCAAGCCTTTTCTTTCAAACTATTAGCTTTGTATCCAGACTTAGAAGTGAAAATATTAATCATCAGTCAGCAAAGGTAGTCAAATAGTCTAACACCAGTTTTGGTGAAACTGAGTCACCTTTGTCTGACAACCCTTTAAATAGTAGCACAGCTTTGCACATGTTGGCTCCAGGAGAAATAAATAGATGATCATGTTCTGTTTCAAAGGCATAGCTTTGCACTGGATGAAAATACGGGTTTTTTCGGTCCCACAAAAGGAATCCAGAATAAAAATGAATATGAAGCATGATCTCATGGTGTAGACAAGGTGCAACCTTTACTGAAATGCTTTTCTTCTTGAGTTAATTGCATAATCTGAGCATATTAAAAATACTGAGCTTTGAATAAGAGCTTCTGATTTTTTAATTAGTTAAAGGGATATATGGAAACAAGATTAACCATGTGGGCCCTATAGTTCTCAAGAACAAAACTTGCACTACTTATGAAGGTGTAACATAAATGTTTTAGAAGTTCAACAGGTGCTGCTTTTAATCAGCTTCTTTTCATGTCTGTATCAGATTTCTGTACCTCTTTTGACCTTTTTTCTTGCTTTTTTCCCTCTCTTTCCCCAACTAATGGCTTAGTATTTTTTCCCTTAATTTTGCAAGATGATCATCAGTCTTGACTGAAGAGATAGATTAAAGAAAAGTGCCTACTTACTTCTCCATTCACTTGCAGTCAGTAGGAGGTTGATGTGTTCCTCTGGGGTGGATGTCAGATCTGCTGAGTGACTAGTAATAATTTGGAGAGTTAGCGCAGTTAACTTGTTCTTGCATATTTTACAGCCAGTAACTAGCATGAAATAGATAGAGAAATTACGGAAAATGCTTTCTCCTTCCCGCACCAAGTCACTAAAGGTTGTTAGACAAATTGAGCATTTACTGATGTGCGAGTGTCTGATGGCTGCTGAAAGTCTGTGCACGTGTGTGTGTGTACACGTGTGTGTGTGTGCACGTGTGTGTGCACACAGGTGTGCAGGAGAACCGAGTGCCTTCGGATGCCTCCTACCTGTCATTATGACTTGAGGGGATTCATCGAACCAGTCTCTCCTTATTAAGTATTGTAATAAATGTCTTGCTTGAATAAAGGGTGTGCCCAGGTTTCTTTTTCACCCCTCAAAGGAAACTTGTTATTACAGTATTGTTCCTGGTATTTCAGGAAATCCAGGGAAATGCCCAGACAAGTTCTCGCTGAAGATCAAGTTGAGCAGTTTCTTAACAGTCAAAACTCTTCTAACAGTTGGGTTTCGCCTGAGTGGTTGCAGCATCCCAAGGTTCAGCTTTGGAAAGATTTATGCAACACAAAATGTCTGTGTTTGTTTTATCATATGAACTCTTTTTTCCTCTTAGCTGCATAAAGTGTACTGTGTATTTCTCTGTGGTTTTTGGTAAACTACAGTTCTTTACTAATAATTCCTAGCTGTTGGTGTGCTTCTGCCTTTGGGTTTGGCTAAAACCACAGCCGTGTTAGAAGTGGGGGATCTCACCTGAGGTCAAGCAGGCAGACCTACAGCCTGTGCAGGTGGCCCAGACCTTCCCTTTTCAAACTGTAATTACTTCTCCAGCCTAACTCTACTTTGATGCCTTTTTATTTCCTTCATCACAGTCTTTGGCAGCCCTTTGCAAATGCTGACTGGAAGTTATATTTGTTTTTCCTAAAACGAGAAATGCTTACCACTCAACCTGAGGTCAGACTGTGTTGCAGAGTTAAATGTTGAATAGCCAGGCTGTCTCATCCTGACTACCTTGTCAGCTCATATCTACTGAGCATTAAACACCACCTTCCTCACGTCTTGCAAAGAAGGACATAGAGCAGCTTTTTTTTGTCTCCTGGCACATCCTTGCAGGGTGACACTGCTTATCTCTGTGCATGTGCGTGACAGGTTTGGAGCAAAGATGACCTCCTCTCCTTTCCGAGAAGGGGAAGAATTATCGTTTATGAAAGTGAAGCATTTGTGTGAACGTGGGATGGGGACAAATTTCAAGTATGCAGATGTTTTCATACAACAGATCCTTGCTGGTTTTGTGATCTGTTTGTGAAAGGCTTGTACTCTGGCTGAGTTTTTAGCTGTGAAGTGAAGCAAGCATAATCTGTGTTCGTCACATTCCCTGTCCTTCCCCAGCTACTGAGGTACTTCCAAATTGCATTATTTGAGAAAAGGCTACTGAATATAAGGATCACAACTTAAAACGTTGTTTTCCCCAAATAAATACATTAGGCAGTTATAATCCTGGAGAGACAGATCCATGGGATTGTTGCTACACATTGCTTGCCAGCTATGGCTTACTCTGCAAGTAAAGACAGAAAAATGGAGAAGATTCCCTGTTGAACAGAGGACGCCATGAGTTGGTATCTAAACTGAGTTTCTTAAAGGACTCTGCAAATGCCACACTGCGGATTTCAAATGAAGATGAGGAATTTGAAAGCAGAACAAGCATAGTGAACTGGACATGCAGCAGTGAAAGAGGGAAATGAAAGGCAGCACAAGCCTTACAGAAGAGAGACAGACAGTATTAAGAACTAGAGAAATAAACGGTATGTAGGTATTGCCAGCTGGTGTGAGAGAAGAGAGACCTCTAGGCACAGCACTTCTTAAGGGAAGTAGAAAAAAATAAAGGAACATAATTCAACAAAGCAATCTCAGGAAATATGCCAGAGCCTGGTTGACAGTAGAAGTAAACTAGAGCTCATAAAACCAGACAATGCTGTAAAGATCATCAGATTTGCAAAACAGCACTATTGTGAAAAAGACAAAAGCAGTAGACTATTGCTAACATTTAAAAAATAAACAACACGTTAAACAGTCTCTTCAGTCTCCAGAGGAGACAGCCAAAGGATATCCACAAGACAATTTACCATGTGTCTTTCAGGATGTTAATACTGCTTGGAGACAGTGATTCCAAAATAAAAGTATTTCATTTAAGCCACCTAAACCATACCAACAGATGAGAAGTTCTGGACAAAAGGCATTAAATGTTAGTTTAATTATAGAGAATATTAAATTAGGTACATTTGAAATCCCTAGGCCCCTAATAGCTCTCCAGCAGAATGTTAAAAAAAAATATTAAATAATCTGGAGTGAACAGACGGAACCACAGTTGGGTCAACTCGTTAATGAGATATGGAAAGAAGAAAAGGCCCTGGCATCTAGATGTAGTAATGCTGAAATACGGAGAACACCTACTCAGTTTCATGATATGTATCACATCTGTTTATTAAATCAAACTCTTTTCTTTGTTCTTAGTAAATAAACCAAATAATCCTGCCTACTTACCCCAGCAGAGCTCCAGCCAAGTCACTTTAACAGGAAACAGGGAGAGAGATCAGCATTCATGACTCGTTTTTCAAGCACAATATGCAAAACAACCCACCTTACAACTAACATTAGAAGATGAAAAACTGATAACGTGATCTGGCAGTTCTCAAAAGGGATCTTAGAAAACTTTTGGCTTAGTCCCAGGTTTAGGAATTAAATATTTATCCAGAGTCAGGTCCAAATGCTGCAGTAAAAGTTAACAGGGCCTTACAAAAAAGTTTCTCGTTTTCATACCAGGCAAAACCATCATCCCTCCTCTCCACTGTGGTTGTACAGTATTCCTATAGACAGCTTGGAGAAATCAATAAATCCTAGGTGGAATGGACAGAGAAGACAGGGAGCACATATGAGTTTTAAAAGTAGACAGTAACTTAGTATTTTTGTCACCTGAATTGCAAGCGGAAAATACTGACTAGTAAATACAGTTTTCAGATTAAGTCTAGCGTCTACAGATGCTGATTGGTTTTAATCTAATGTCTATAAAATCTCACAATATATGCATTCAAGGTAACAGGTAAGTCAATGGAGAGCAAATTTACTAGGTATTACTGTGTATATAGAAAGTGCATCCAATTCAGGCACACCACAGGCTGAAATGCAGGGAGCCTGGGAGACTATCCTTTCTCTGACTTTACAACATTAAAGAAAATTGAGGACTGCTATATGGAATTGCATGGGACAGAGTAAAAACATGTGGGTGAAAACAAAGACATTCTTTTTCTAAAGAAAATTAGAAAACAGATGAAAGCATAGAATTCTCTCATCAGTCAAAACTGAAGCCAAAGAATTGTCTTGACCATGAATCAGTTATATTTTCTAAGCATTAATAGTTGTCCTCCTGGGGAATTTCTTGGAAGACCATCAGTGTAAAATAAATCGATTAGGGGGAAAAAAAGAATTTGAGGTTAAAAAGGCCTCTCTGCAGAAACTTGACAAAATGGAAAGAGGTGCTGCAAAACCCAAAAAAATATCGGGTGAATCAAGTCAGAAAGATGCTTACACTGGTCATTTTAAACAATAAGCACTGAAAATAATGGAATAACACCTTCTCCTAAAACTGTACTGCACATGTCTCTAGTCCTTTCAAGGAGTAAAGAAACTAAGCCAAACAGGTATCTGATCAGTTTCTCTAAGAACAGCAATAGAAGGGTGAGATAATGCTTATACCTTTTTCTAAACCCTACTTTTCAGTGCTCTTTTCTGTATTTGATAGCACAGAAATAACCTCTGCTAGATCTCAGGCAAGTCTGAAGACCTGGCAGTGTAGTGCTGATATGGTATTACCTGAATTACTGAGAAGAAATGTGTTGAAATATTTTGCAAGACTTACTCAATTTGCAGCAAAAGAACAAGGGAATGTTTTGTAGTATTAATAAATGCCTCCTTTTTTTTCCCCCAAATCTATGCAGAAAACTGATAAACTTTTGGAAAATATTCCTTCCTTCAGTGTATACTGTTTCTTGCTTCTATATCCTTTAAAGGAACTAATCCTAGACCCCCTTAGTTTTGAGTCACTCATGGGAGTCTTTCGGTACACCAGAACTGCTCTTGGCAGAAGGTAACCATAGCCTGGTAGCCCTTCTTGGGTTTATTACTTAACAGTAGAAACTTGTCTTTAGGCATTGCATAATGATTCTTAAGCTGATTGTTTCTGAATTTTTGGCTTTCGTTTAGATTATACAACTCTATGTGTCTAGACTTTTTTATTTTATTTTATTTTATTGGTTTTGCTTATGATATGTGTGATTTGTTTGTATAATTATCTGGAACGTATGTAGACTTGCTACTGGAGGAGACACACAGCCCTGATCCAGCCAGTATGTGGTTGAGTGAATCAGCCATCTAAATTAAACCTACAGAGTAGATAGGTCACTGCCAATCGCTGCGAGGGAGAAAGCCAAAGAGCACTTGTGAGAAAATATGTAGAGACAGTCCTTGAGAGAAGAAAAGGACTAAAGCTTTCTCAGGTGTTTTATTTTGAAGAAATGCAATGCCTCCCTGTCTTCTTCCCCTTTCTCTCTCTTGATCTAAGTTAGCACTTTACTTCTCCCACTGCAATCTGACACAAAAGACCTTCTCAAATAAATCACTCGTGCAGTTGTCTGGTATGACACCGTGTCAGATGCTGTCTTTTTGATAAGTTCATTTCCTAAGCAATTTGTTTAACCCTTTTTATAGACATTGTTTTCTCTGACTAAGTCGTGAGTCATTTTCAACACAAGTACTCCAGGGAAATGTCACACTCGTTGCTTGTTTCTCTGCCTGCCTGGCTTCACTGTATGATTTTTATAAGCCAAAAGGCAGAGTTCTTCCTTTGGTTTGTCCCATTCTGCTGAAAACTGGCTGTCGTTGGCTCCAATTGGGCAACTCTACAGGCTGACCTTATAGTTGTTATAACGCAAATTTGGGAAAGACCCCTCCCAAGAGTATCAAGCAAAATGAAGAATCTCTTAGAAGCCCTTTAGGAAGGGCATCACTCATCAAATTTGTGTCGTGCTGTGACTGTAATTTCTTGTATCTCAGAAGCCAGTTCCAGGTTGCCCATAAGTAGCCACCACCATAAAATGAGGTTGTCTTGGAAAAATCAAAGTGATCATTTTTCATCCCAAGGATTTGCTTTAGGACACAAAAGCTGTTATTCACTTCAACAGAACAGATGGGCTGAGGGCTTGTAAATGGTCTTGTTTGTTTTTTCTCTCGGAGGTGGTGGTGGGGGAAGACCTGCTTGCCATTTTACAGAAACCTCTTCTTAGCAGTTTATCTTGTAAGCATCCTCATAAATTCAAAAAAGTGTACCCAAAACTGTTTTGGACTTTTTGTGTCATCTGTGCCTGAAGGCCGCCAGGGACAAGCATTTGCACCCAGATGTGGTGACAGAAGGCAAAAGCAAACACTGTGGCAATCTCAAAAGAAAGCTCCCCTCAGGAACTGACTTGTGAAGAAGCAAATGTAATTATTTGGAGTCCAGGGCACGCCTGCTGTCACAAGAAAGGAGTGTCCCAAAGACTGTTCCAAGATACTGCAGTTGGTAGCTATAAAACCCTTGTCTAATTCAATGTAAATGCAAGGTTTTTGCCTCCCTGTCCCACTCCCTTCATCTTCCCCTTTCTCTCCCTCTCTTTTTTGTTTAAAACTCTTAAAGACTTGAATGGTGTACTTCAATGGTCTGATGGTGTTTTTAAAAGGAAAATAAATTAAGACATTTTCTGAGTGAAGTGGTACTGCCCTGTAGTACAATTTGGCTTGTGGCACACAGGTTCTTGAAAACCAGGTACTCTGTGATCTTAATCTTTCCTGAATGGCTGCTGCGCTCCAGCAGCATGAGCTGTAGGCATCTGGAGAGTTTATCTAGGGGACCCTGTGTAGATCCCTTGAATTGCCTTTGAATGTTCTGTTCTTTTCTCTAATGAGTTACTGCTGTTTGTAAGCATGCTGTACTTCAAAGGCCGGAGGGCATTAATCATTCTCTTAAGGCTTATGTGATGAGAGACATGGATGCTGGAATTGCTACCATAGAGAGAAAACTGGATCCTGGCCACACCTTGTCAGGGTAACTTTGGAGCTCATACCCATAAAGGACTGAAGCCAAAACCCTTTTGTCAACATTTGGATTGCTAGTGAAGGAGAATGAGTGTGTTATGAAACTCTGCTAATCATGAGAATATTCCAGCCTCATTATGTCATCTAAACGCTTGAAATGTTCTTTGTTCTGTCTGCAGGGCCATACTGTGGTAATGTGATGCCTGTCCCCAAAGAAATCATTCTGGATAGCAATGAAGCAACTATTCACTTTGAGAGCGGATCCCACGTGTCAGGACGAGGCTTTCTGTTGTCCTATGCCAGCAGTGATCATCCAGGTAAGGAGAAATCCAAAAGTACTAAAGGATTAGCGGCATAATCCCCCCTGTTTCATTATCTTCTCTACACACATAGACTTTAGCCCAAATGTTTGGTCCTAAATATTTCCAGATTAGCATGAACCATGATATTTTTAATAGCATGTGTGCAAGAAGCAGTTGTAACATTAACCAGGTATAATAGCTGCTGAAATCTTACCTAGACAACTTGCAATACAGGCCCAGTGAAAGAGAAAATTAGTACCTTGTCCTTGAAGCTCCACTGTATGCTGGGCTTCAGCATCTACCACACAGTGATAGGATGAAGCGATGGGAGAAATTAAGATTTGATTCCTACGTTTAGTATTCTGGGGCTCTGTGCAACTTTGTTGAAGGTGTAAAACATAAGAAAAGTAGAAGAGGGAGATGAGAAGAATGAGGGAAAACCACAGTGTTTCTTTCTATCTAATAAAGTTGTTTAAGTATTATACAGAGAGGTCTTTAAATGTAATTTAATGTTAAGCCAAATATTTGTCTGTATTTCTACATCCTTCAATGGGGATTGACATTTGTAAACTTTTCACAGATCTAATCACATGTTTGGAACGAGCAAACCACTACACAAAGGCTGAATACAGGTAAAGAGGGTTTCCAGCTCTCTGCGCTCTGGCTTACTTTGCTGTATCTGTCATCTGGTTCAATTGTTAGAAAATGTCATAGAAGGCAGGTACAGTTTGGTTTTCTGGAGAAGTGAATTTTTTTGAGCTCTGATGCTGTAATAGTCCAAGGCCTGGTTGTGAGAAGCAGTAGTGCAGAATGGAAGTCTGTGGCCCAGAAAATGAGGGATTGGAGTTACAGAGCTCTCAGCAATTCTCATTAGGGCACACATATACATGGTATATGTAAAAAGAGTTTCCACTTTGAAATTCAAAGTAGCCTCAAATTCCAGTGCTTCTCCTGAGAGCAGATCACATCCTAGCTGATACAAGATTATCTGAGGACAAGCTATAATTTCTTGGTTCCTTGAACTTTGTGATAGGATTTGAAATGGTAATAAATTGTGCTCTTCTGGCTGCTGTCTGGGTATGCATGTAGACTTCTTATCTGAGCTGTGCTGAAAACTTGTGTGGTAGCATTTCTAGAACAAGAGAATTAAACAGAAATGCCCTTACAAAACAGCTTTTCTGGGTCTTTGTGTGCTGCTGTGTGCAGTCCACTCATGAACTCAGGGGTCCATTTATTTACCTCCTAGACTCCCTAACAGACCATCAGCCAGAACTTACTGATATTCTTTTGTATGAGTTTGTTTCTGTGCATCGTCACTCCAGTTCCTATTTTAAACAAGCCTCTTTTCTGTCACTACAGCAGATACTGTCCTGCTGGCTGCAGAGACATAGCAGGTGACATTTCTGGGAATATCGGAGAAGGATACAGAGATGTAAGTACATAGGATAATGAGGGGAAATTTATAAAGACAGAAAAGAGAAGCATAGCATGACTTGATTTCAACTTTTGCTGCTTGACTTTTGTCAGTAATTCTTCCCAGTTGTGTTAGGTATACCTTTTATTATCAGTATATGAGTATGTTATCAGTATTTAAGCACACAGAGACACTTTTCAAACAGACTAATCAATTATGTGAGAATAAAGTCCACTGATTGTCAAATACACCTACTGACTTGTGGTTTCTGGCTTTCTGGAAAAACCTCGCGTAAGGTTTGTCCCTCTTCAGGCAGTGCTCGTCGATGTACTAAATGTTCCTACAACTTCAGCTTTAACTTGTTCGGAGTCCATGTGTGTTTCTTCTCCAAAGTTATCTCTAGTAGGAAAAAAATACATTTCAGTAGCATGTAGGTTTTCTTTAAGACTTTGCCTGCTGTATCCCAGCAATCTGCTCTGAGATGAAATAAATATTATACTGCCTAATCATATCCCACTGATAACTACCAACCTCTTGGGTGGTTTTAACTGCTCGCTCTTTAAAGCGAAGCAGTTGCCTGTGTGGTTGCATTTATCCAGAGTTATCACACAGTGCTCTGCCCTCCCTGTGCCCCTCACCCTGGACTCTCCTCCCGTCATGCCTGTGAAATCTTAATGTCTCTCACGGTGGAGTAAGCTTAATCATACCACTGAAGTAAAATTCTACCCTATCACAAATATAGCAGTTGCTGACTTTCCAAAAAAGTCAGTGTTCACGTTTAACCTGTTTATCCAGTTATTCAAGCGTGTTGCTCCAGCCTGGAAAGTGGCAGAGCTGAAGAAACAAAGCTCCATTAGCTGGAGTTATTCCTGCCCTTCATTTAGGTGATTAGGAAAGAAAAGCAGCACATGGCATGACCTCATGCAGATCTTATCTTCGCTGAGGAATTTTTGAGAGACATTTTCAGCTTTTCTGATGGGAAGAAACTGCAGGGCTCCCCTGGAGACCTGCTGTCTTTGTGTCTCCACCCCTCCCAGCCTTCCCTGGAGGGGAGAGCCTGGCATCCCAGTTTGTCGAGTAGAGAAGCCCAAGCTAGGCCCGTGTGAACGAGACCAATCTCTGCCAGCAGCCCCTAGGAATGTCTCCTTTGCACCTTTCTACCGGCCCTTCGCTGTTCTGCCCTAGCCGAGGGGTACATTATTGCCACCAAGTTGGCACACAAGTTGTCCTGCCTGTAATTATTTTCAGTGTTACCCCACCTGAGGTACTGGCAAATGGGCTATACTGAAAACCCAGCAGCAGCTAGTCAACACATAGCTAAATCTCCTAATGTATGCCGTGACTCAAATCCTAAGGCACAGTAATAGATAGGTCTGCCTTCAGGCAAGTCCATCAAGTAATTATCATTTTCTCTTTGCAAAGAAGAGCTGCCTTGCCTTTGACTTTGTTTTCCCGAGGAGTGACATAATACTTATTAAAATCTTACAGCACCTTCTCAGAAGCAGATTATTTGCTTTTTAATTTGAAAAAAAAAAAAAAAGGGTGACTTTTGGAAACGTACTTTTTTCAAAGATTACTGTTCTATATCCCTCCTCTGCCTTTTATTCCTCTTGAGCCTTTGTGGGATTTTATGAGCTGTAACACCTGCATACTAGTGGCTTGGAAGTGAAAGCATTAGCAGTTTCTCAGATTGATCCTCTGAGCTTTGGCTTCTGGCGGCTTCTGCCTTTCAGACCTCGCTGCTGTGCAAGTCGGCGATACATGCAGGCGTTATCGCGGATGAGCTGGGCGGTCAGATCAGTGTCACCCAGCAGAAAGGCATCAGCCGCTATGAAGGCGTCGTCGCCAACGGTGTCCCCTCGCACGAGTGAGTACCGCTGGCAGGGCTGGCTCCGGGAGCGACCCTCGGGGCACAGGGCACTGTGCAGAGCAGGGAGAAGCTGGTGGGGAAGCTTTTTTTGGGGGAGGAAAAGGTGTTAGGTGTGGGTCTAGGGGCTTTTGGGCTTTGTTTCTGTGGCTTTATTAAAATGGTGTTGGCACTGAATACAGGAAAATGTTTCAAGTTTTCGGTGGCTCTATACCACGTAGGGCGGTATTTTCTTTTTTTTTTTCTTCTGTTCCTTCCAAAACGTATTTGCAAATTACTTTGTTAGCAGATACATGAAAGTACGATGTTCTGCAACAAACACCTTTAATCGATGTGCTAATAAATCATGCTAGATTCATGTTAAAGTTTAAAAAAAGCTAGGAAGAATTAATAAATATAAAGTGCTGTTAAGCCATAGGGGATTTAATGAACAACTTCTTAAATATTGTGCTTTTGACATGTTCGGAGTTTTTCTCTTTTAGAATATTTATAGCAAGGGTGTTATATTTACCACTTATCTTCTGACTTTTAATTGTACTGTTGTTGAAGTAGAAATAAATCCTCTAATCTCTATCCAGCACAGTAAGCCCTTCCAGCAACTGCCTCTGTCATTCCTGTTGGTTTATATTTTTTAATTTTCCACTGTTATCTGGATTTTACATGAGGCTCGCTTTTTTTTTGTAGGAAGGGAATCTCCTCAGTCCCATAGCCTACGAGAGCTAAGGGAATATGTCTTTTTTATACTTTTTTCCTGTTTTCTCCATGATTTCTCCACATGCTCCTGACAATTTTACAATCATGGTTTCATTCATGAAAAAGAAAGAGCATTCATTTGGCCTGTTGCTGTGCTTAAACTTCAGCACAGATTGAAACGCTTTATATATAATGGCACAGGAGTATAGAAAACTGGGTAGCATGTAGACCACTAGCTGAACGCCTGTAAAGCCTAAATTTTTTCTGTTTCTCTTGTTAATTGTTAACCGCCGAAGAAAATTAACATAAACTTGTCTCAAGCAAAGCAGGACTGTGAGCTCAGCTCAGACACCAAGCCTCTCCATAAAACAAATAATACAAATACTTTCCATTAGACATGCCAGCTTAGTGAAACTCGAAATTAAATATTTTTTGCCTTATCTAAAGTTGTTACAGAACCATTTACGTACATTCATATGTTCATGATCCTTGGGAATCCCAGAAGGAGTAACTCGGACAGTAGCACATAAAAGGTTATAATGAAAGGCAGCTGGGATTCCCATTTGTATTTTTTTCAGAGTACAAGAGTTAGTGGGCAACAAATGAAGCATAAAAGAGAGCAAATGTACACATGCTGGGGGAAAATACTGTTTGCACAATCAACCAATCACCTTAACTGCCAAGTGTCCTTTTAATGTTGCTATTCAACAAATATCCTATACATTTCACGTGAGTAATAGAAGTACCCACAGAGATGCAAAATTGTCTCTTACATCATGTGGGAATACTCCCATTTACTTGAAGGAGAGCTTAAACGTGTTCCAGACGTCCAGTGCCAGCGAGAAAAAGATTGTGCTTGGACAGCAGTGCTTTAAGAGCTTTTTTAGATGCCCTTAAATAAAAGCTTACTCAAGTTTTTAAAATCTCATTTACAGTGGATTTCAGTATTAAAGATTTAAATTATTTAGTGACTTGAGCTGAAATTGACCTCATCAAAAGCCGCTGCTGGAGCGCATCGAGCCGTTAAATATCTGCGTTGTAATGTGACGGTGGAGTTACGGCTCTCCCGCTCATCAGCTCGCGAGAGCTGACCTTGCCCTCCCTGACTCCATTTTTCAGTGTGCTTGTTATGCTCCAGCATCTGTGAGGTTTCCAGTTCTCGTGATCCATGCATAGACCTGCACCCACAAATGCTATAATGAAGATCAAGTGGCTGGATTTATTGGGCAGTTCTGATACCCCACCGTACAAACACATGGGGGTTTAACTTTGTAACGTGACCTGGCCTGTGACCGCACGTGTGCGCACGTGAAATAATTTGGCTTTGAAAACGCAAGAGACAGCCTGCTCGTGAATTGTGAAAGATGAGATTCAGGGTTAACCTGCACTGCTTATAAAAAGCTTGCTTGAGACCGACTCTGAAAAACAAAGAAGTATTTGATGCTAACAGAAATTTATTATGGGGAACCACATCCTTTTTTTTTTGCAGAGCTACCGGCACAGGTCTCCTGTGCAGTCCTGCCACTGGTACTGTTGGCAAGGCAGGATCCTGAAGGTTGTCAGGAAAATGAGGAGCATGGGGCGATACCATCCCTTAAAGGACAAAGTGAAATTTGTGTGACAAATGCCACCTGTCACATTAGGAAACTGATGAATTACCACTTACTGAATTAGTTTGTCCTCTTCAGTGACTTGCAGAATTACAGCAGAAATATTTCAGCTTGATTTCATGGCTTTATAGGCCTTAGAAAAGCTAACCTCCTCCCTTTCTTTGCTAAAATTGCACCTCTCTTGTTTGAAAGGGAGCTAGGTGACTTTTTTTATTACAAAGCGTTATCTCATAAATAAGTGTTGGAGGAGCGCTGTGATTTCTATTTTGCGTAGGTTTTACTGATCGCCATAGGTGTTTATTTTCTTCTTTTCTCTTGAAATGGATTGCTGTGTATTCACTAAGAAAGCAAAATTGTTTTGGCTGTAATGTCAAACTGGTTTGAAGTGAGCAGAGCACATCTGATTGCCCCCGAGGATTGCCTGGGGGAAAGATGTGGGAGGGAGGGCGGGCTTGAGTTTCTCCTTCTAGCTACTCTACCGCCTACATGCCCAAATAAATCAGCTCCTTCCCAGTCATCTCTGAAGGGCTTCGTTTGCCTGTAGTCATTAGTTTTCCCTCAGTGACAAAAAGAAGCAGTGTTTTTATTGACCTTGACATGGGACCACTTTCCTATTCCCCCTTCGCAGCGCTCTCAAAACATACAGCCGTGCGCACCGCTGTTAGCCCAGAGAAGGTACCTCGGGGGAAATTTTCCTGGCCAACAACAAAGGGCAGCCTGAAAGGGAGCTGTCTTGATGCTTAAATGCAGAAGTTGTTTTACTGCTCAGTCATGCTGGCCAAGACTTTTCAAAAGGGGCAAGTGGTGCGTGCAGCTAATCGAAGAGACATTGAAGGGGTCAGATTTTCAAGAAATCCAAACTAATTTCACATTAAAACCTGGGCTTTGATTTATATTAGGCAGCCAGTCAGAGTCATCACTTCTGGAATGAAGCCTCAGGGGCATCTCCTTGGGAATCAGAAAGTGGCTCTGTGGGAGGCCAAGGAAAGCTCAGCTTTCCCTCAGGTGGTTTTTACCTTGTCCTGCATTGTGCAGGGTTGTATGGAGCGGCCCAAGAAATGGCTCTCCTCCTGAAGCAAAGCAGTCTGTGCCAGAAGGAGGAAGAAAAGGGGAGCCATAGATGTGGTCCTGTTAATGGAGCAAAAAGAACCATTCCTGATGGGAGCTGTTGGTCATGGTTATAATAGAACTGGTTCTCAGCCAGCTTAAAACAAGGAGTAGTTTTCATTCAGTCTGGCTATGATACACCTGTAGCCCAAGTAGGAACGGCCAGAGCTGGCGTGGTTTAGCTACCATCAAGCATAACTCTTCCACAGTGCTTAAGGCTGGGTTTTCTTCAAACTAGATGTGGACGTAGACTAACAGAAAGTCATTGGTTTCAGTAAGTTGCTCTAATTTAAGCTACTGTAGGTGAGAAGGGACCTGAGCCCAGTGCTGGAGCAGTGCACCACCGGTAGCTCCAAGCCTTGTTGGCTTTCCCAATCCTGGCTCTTTTGAATGTTCTAATGCTGCTGGTCTGAGGAGCAGAAGGGGAAAGCTTTCCCACAGCAGTACAGGGTCTGTGCAGAGGAGAAAAGCGGAAGCATGCAGCAAGAGTAACAGGCTGATAGGACGGGGAGTCCGCTTTAAAGCATAACAAATGCTCAAAATCATTAAGAAACTGACCTGAATTCAGTCACAGTGAGAGATGCTCAAGAGTGCTCTTACTGGGGTCAGTAACCAGCCAGCAAAGTAAGCAGCTACCTGGCCAGAGATATTTTGCTAGATAAACAGTGATTCTGAAACTGTACCTCAGCATTCCTGTGACTGCCTCCTGAAAGGCTGAATTACCTTTTTCTTTTCTTACAGTGGTTCGCTGTCAGATAAGCGGTTTATATTTACTTCAAATGGTAAGAATAATGGCTTTATTTTTAGGTATTCAAATCTTACCTTTTTATTTAAGTATTTTCTGTAAAAGTTTTGAAAAGTAATCAGGAGAATGAGAGGCTGTGTCTAGGAATGATATTTTAGGACAGTAATTTTTTAAAATTGGCGAGTGTGTAAAAAAATTGAAGGGATGTGAAGTGATCTAGAAAAAAACATAGAATAGGAATAGGTCATATGCACATAGATGAGAAACAGAAATAGTATTCTGCTGTTACATTTCTGGTGCCAGCATATGAAAAACGGCAATCAGATAATCCCATTTTTATGTACTTTAGGCAGCAGAAAATTAAAGCAATTTTTCTTCAATTTATAAATTCCATCTTCATTATACAAGAAGAGAGTGAAAACATAGGAGGAATAAAAATATATCTGCATTGCGCTGATAGAGAACAACTTTTTGTTTATGACTTTCCAAGATGCAAAAGCGTCTTTAATCTGTCAAGCTGTTCATTTGCATAAACCATAGCAAATGGGGGGGGAAAGTTCGTGCTCGTTCATTTGAATTGTATTTCAGTCATCTGAGATAAAATCATTTACTATTCCACTGAAAACTGTACAGCATGTATAGACCTTTGAAACTGCCAGGGAATTATTTTTAACTTCATTGAAACCTTATTCCACTGGCCTGTTTTCTCTGAAGAACCTTGATGTGCAGAAATTTTGTGGGTTCTTTGGTGGAGTTTGTAATACTTACCTGCAGCTATTACCTTCATGATATCACCTCTTGGCAGCAGTATCAAGGAGCTTCTCTAATGAGTAACTTTCCTAGCCTTAATTGCAAGTGAGAATCATGAAATATTTACAGTAAAGTGTTCCTTTCAGTACAGCGCCTTCATCTGCGAAATGTTTTGTACAGCAAAATTAGTTAATGCCAATGTCGAAACATAAATATTATGTTTCAGAAGGAAAGTTTAAAGTTATAAAAGTCTTCACAGGAATGGGACAAAACTGCAGAGATTAAAAAACAAAATGGCAAAAATAGCAGATGTAGTCAGAAGGTGTCATATATGTAGGAGTTAATTGGTAAAGGAGAGGGATCGCAGCACTCTGGTACTGGATCATCCACCACAAATTGACTGGCAAACACTGCAGCTAACGGATAGCATCAGGCTAGCACTAGATTAGGCAACATCTGACTTTGCTGTTGTGGGTGGTCTTCATATGTTGCTAGCCTAATGTAAAAATATGCTGTGAAAATGCAAAATAACCCTTCTGCCTGTCTGTGTGGGGACTCCTAGGCTGCAATAAATCTCTCAGTCTGGAAGAGGGATTCCTCTCCAAGAGCCAGGTTACTGCATCTTCCTACTGGGAGGAGACCAATGAATTTGGGCAACTATTCCAGTGGTCTCCTGACAAGGCTTGGCTTCAAGTCCCAGGATTGTCTTGGGCCTCTAACCACAGCAGCAATCGTGAATGGTTGGAGATAGACCTGGGAGAGAAGAGGAGAATAACAGGTATGTTACTGTCTGGTTATTAGAAACTGGGGTTTCAGCTGGAGAAGAAACTGAATGCAGTTGAAGAGCTAATAATGCACTAATGCAATGTTTCTTTCATTAAACGTAATGAAATGTTCTGCATTGAGGAATATTATTTTCATATTTAAGGAATCATGGCTATTTATAAGACTGGTCTTCCTATAGAGGTGTAGGATTGGACTCAACTGTCGTGCTTAGACAGGGGCCAGTACAGTCTGTATGAAGGATAAATGATGGCCTAAGACCTATTAATAATGCAGCTCTGTAATCAATAAGAAACATTAAAGTCATGGCCTTTGAAATAATGGCCCAGGTAAAAGAAATTCCTGTTTCCAACTCCTGGTTTAGTTGTAGAAATGTAAATTACAGTTGCTGCTAAAGATGTAAAGACTGCTGATAAGGACCATAACATCAAAAAGCAATTACCATTTTTGGAGTCATTAATTTGAGCTCTGTTAAAAATTCCATTGCTCTTAATTCACAATTTAAAACTGATTTCCATTATTCACCTAACTTTTTCACTAACCAGCCCTGAATTCCAGTATAGTTTGAAAAATTAATTAAGACTTAGAAGGCAAAGCTCTCCCAATCATTTTGGCTTCTGTGTTTGCATTTGAAAATGTTCCTTTAAAAAAGAGACCTAACATTAATTTTGTGTTTTGTTGAAAGGGATTAAGACCACTGGTTCTGGATCCACTATGCTGAATTTCAACTTTTACGTAAAGACATTTACAATGAACTACAAAAATAACAACTCAAAATGGAGAACTTACAAAGGGATTTTGAGCAATGAAGAAAAGGTAAGGGAAAGTGGGAGGGGCAGGAGAACACAGAGCAATAATGCATACACTGCCTTGACATTGAAGGGCAGGCTTTCACTGTCAAGAAAGATTAGGAGTTTCAGGCTTGTCTAGACTTGGGTTGTCTCCACCAGTGTAATTTATGGCTGTGGAGTAGATAGCGAGCTTGTCGAAACAAGGAAGTTATCCAGGGCTTGCTGACGTTGTGAGACACGCACAGGGAGGCATGTATATGTGTGTATCCTTCTTTCAAAAAAAATGTGTAATTAAAGCTGTACAACAGGCTGTTTGGGAAAGTGTTTATCTCAGCTCAGCACTTGCTCTTGCTAGGAATGCTGTACCAGTGCAGAAGCATTGGTTGGCACGGCACCAGCAAAGCTGAGATTCACCTTCAGATTGCACCAGGACGGTCAACCCCCCACCCCCGACAAGTGAAACAGCTCGGGTAAAAGGATAAGGCTGGTTGGTGGTGGAGCTGCAGACAGAGCTCCTGCTCGGGCTGTGTTACAGTCACTAGGGACTGGCCTGCTCCCCATCCCTTGCTGGTGGGACTCTTCTGACACAAGTCTCTGGAAACAGCCTATGTCAGTTAGGAATCGATGTAACTGAACTTGAAATAAATGCTCTTACACCAAAATACCTGTCCACACAACAGCTTTCACAGACTCTGAGTGACTTTAACAACAAACCGGTAAAAGCAGTGCAGCTAGTTCCTGGAGGCAAAGGATGTGCTGCACTGGTTCGTCTAATAACATTTTCCCCTGAAAATCTCATGTTTCCTTTCAAACAACAAAAAAAAAAACCCAACCCAAAAGCCCCTCTCCCAGCCCCCACAGCATTCAAAGTCAGACCTTCACTCATCATTTCTGAGGGAGCTCAGCTTGCTTCAGGATAAGGCTCTACCTGGTCCTCAGTCCTGACAGCAGTTTTTAAAAACTTGGTAGAGCTGTAGAGAGATTTTCTACTAGCTCCGGTTTTCTTAGCTTGTACGGCAAGGAATTTCACTGCGCAATGTTAACTGGTTTAATATTTTCTAAATGTTAAACTGAGGGGGCGTTGGCCCAAAAAGTGACAAATCAACCTAGTAGTGGCTGAACAGTGAAGGCCAGCTATTTAAAATCCACAGGTTTGCAGTCTTCCACAATGACTGGTTATACACAAATAATCTTATGAAAGTATTATATATGATCTTAGTTTCAGCTAAGGTGCATAACAAAACCTGTCCCATCAGGACCCCACGTGGTCTGGCATTTTATCTAAGATATGCTGAGCTCACTTCCCTGTCTCACTAGGCTTTTAAGTTCTAGATCATGCCGAAGCATCTCCAAGAACTAATTTTGCAAGGACTACTGTTCTGCATATGGGCTGATTCTGGGAAATACTGTATAAATGCAGGGAAAAGGAGACACAACCATGTAGTTAACAGTCACTTTTCAAGCTTGATACAGAAAACGGACCGTTTTATTAAAATGTCTAGAAATATTTCACTTCAGTTTTTTCTTTTTACATTTTTATCCCCAGTTGCCCAAGTAAGGGTGCTGCAGTGCTATTAAATCAAAAATGATAGCATTATACCAGCATACATTAACTAGAAATTACATAGAATTGAAACAGAGTGATAATCTTTCTTCTCTGAGTGAACAGCAAAATATGATCATGTCAGAACTAAAAAGAATATTTCTTTCCAGAGGTCTCAATTCCAAAAATCTTGTGGCTGCATCCCAGATTGTCAATATATTTTATTTTTAGGATAATGAAAATGTACAAAGTTGGATGTTAGGAGCACTTCGAAGAAAGAGGCTTTTAAAATGGAGTATACAACATGCTTATGTTTCATTGCAGGTATTCCAAGGCAACTCCAACTCTGGTGACATAGTACGCAATAACTTCATCCCTCCAATTGTGGCCCGTTTTGTGCGAATTATCCCTCAAACTTGGAACCAAAGAATAGCATTGAAGCTGGAGCTAATGGGTTGTCGAATAATGCAAGGTATGGGGTAAGCAGTGCTCCTGAGGCACGGCGCCTCCAAAGCCCCCTGTGCTACCACAGTGCCACTGACGCCCCCTTCTCTTTTGCAGCTAATAGTTCATTTACGCATTCAATGTGGCAGAAACCAAGTCAGAGCACAGAAACCTCCCTTGGAAAAGAAGACAGGACTGTTACGGAGCCCATCCCGTCGGAAGAAACTAACTTGGGTAACACTGCCTAGCGCTGCATTTTGTCTAGGATGCACCATGTCTTCAGCCCAGCCTGAGAGAACTTTAAACTTTCTCACAAACCAAAACTTTTATTTTTCCCTTCAGACTGTATTAAAGGTTAACAACAGAGAGAAGAGGGAGGAGCATATGTTCTTTTTGTCTTAAAGCACAGAAAGAGATTGAAAGCCTTAATTTTCCTTGATGTGTGAAACATCAGGCTTTGGTTTCCCTGTCATATTAGCTTATTCACCATGCTCGGTAGGTGGCTCAAGGGACTATACTGAGCACTCAACAGCATTTTTGGAGGAGCTCTTCCTCACCCTCTTCCTGTATTTTATAATTTTTGTGATACGTGAGGCAGTGGTCTCGCAAAAACATTACCTTCTCTCTACACAACCATGACTCCTCCCAGAGCAGGTCCCCAGCTCTAAGCAGCATACAGCAGTACGCATACAGTTGCATAATTAAATACTTTCCATAATGCCTGTGTTCATGGGGCCTCAGACAACCTTAATTCACATGCTTCTTCCTAAACTTGCAGTCTTCATCCTTTAATGTTGTGGAGCTAACTTGTTAGATCTTGGAAAGCAAACAAACAAAATTTGCTGCTTATACTGACCGTTTGGTGGATCCATAGCCAGGCAGGAATTACCAGACACACTACACCAAACACTGCTACCCATTAGGCAGCTGATAGTTGTAGGAATGTCTCTGTAAAAAAACTGTTGTAAGAAGCAATCACTGTAAGTAAAAAAGCTCTTCTGAAACTGCAACACTCTTGCCAAGAGCAAGCTCAGTTCATCTGTGCAGCAGTATGGGTAAATTGTATCCATGTTCACTGAAAATGAAATCTGCTGAGATTTCATCTGCTAAATGGTAAATACCCTGTGGACACGTGTACTACCTTATTCTCACAGCCTGGTAAGTGTCTGTAGGAATAGCAAATGGCGCACTCCTGGCACAAGAGCCGCCCCACTGCTAATTTTCAAATCCCTGCTCTAAACTATGTCGTGTTAGAATTTAACAGGGGCTAAACAGGTTTTTTCCTAGCTCCACTCCTGGAAATCTTTAAACTATTTTGACTGAAATGTTTCAACCAGTTCAGCATGAGCCAGATCCTCGGCATGTAAAATTGCATCCTCATTTGGCAGTTTTATAAGCAACTGAAAACAGAGTGTGTGTAAGTGGCTTTTTAAGTTACCTAGTGTGTAACAAGGAAGAACTGCTCTTTGTAAGGATGCATATAGATGTTGTCAAGTGTCAGCCTTGAGAAAGTACATTTAACTCTTCTGTCTCAACGCTGCTCCACATAGGTACATGGCAACCAAGTGTGGCCGAGGAGTGGTCTTGCAGTTTTATAGTTTTACATTTTCATGCTCTCTTGCAAGGAGTATTCCTGCAAGATTATCTGCCTTTTGCTGTATTTTCTGTAGTAAAAAATACCAGCTTCAGAGTAATTCGCCTTTTAAACTTTTATCCCTTTTTTATTTTCTCATGCAGGCTTAAAGCTTACAGCTATAATTGTCCCCGTCCTCATCGTGCTGTGTCTGTTCCTGTTCTCTGGAATTTGTATCTGTGCAGCCCTACGCAAGTAAGAAACTGGCTTTTCTCATAGGAGGCATTTGTGGCTACCTAGCTAGCACATCCAACTACGTGCCCTCTTTACCAGGGAGCTGGAAATTGATCCTGTTTGGCAGTCTTCATTTTAAGTAGAACTCATGTCGTGTCCCTGTAAATTGTATTTCTTATTGTATGTCTCCCCTAGTCTGCCAAAAACCGAAGGTAAAGCAGGTCAGAACTGCACACCTCAATTTACAGTCCAATGTAACTGGCTGCTCTCTTCAGCCTACATATACACCCACAAGTACTAAGGCGTAAAGCAATCGAAGATGGAATAGTTTCCACACCAAAGCCAAGTAAAAATTCAGTGAAAGGAGGATTTCAGCTATCCATCTGGATCATTTCCTTTTATTTCCCTGCTGTTGCGTTTCTGCTTCCCAGTCCCTTAAGTTAGAGCACTTAACCTAGCAGGCTGAAAGCAGAGCCCAGCTGTAAGGAGTTACACACATACACTGGTAAGCAGCTAAAACTAAGCCGTTTCACTTCACAACTCAGAGGACTGGAAGAAGCACCACTAATGGTGATTCCTGCTAGAAGCCCATTCATATGAACCTGCACTTGCATGTAGAGATGGGAAGTGCTTCTGTTGTCAGATGGGGGTGTGGAAGCATAAGCGATGCTCTGGTGATGCTGCTTCACCACTAGTGATACCCAGCTCTGCCCTGGATTTCCTGCAAACTAGCCAAAGACTTCAGAAGAGCAGACCCTAAGCGTAACCTGGAGTGACACACATAGATATAGACACATCAAATTGATGAGTGACAGATACAAGAAATTTGGACACCGGCACTCACAACTGGCATAAAGATGGGGAAAAACGAAATGTCAAAATGCTGGTTTGCATGCCTCATGTTCTAGTAAACACCAGCCTCCAGGAACTCAAAGTGAAGCACTGTCCTCAGCCGCTGAACACAAAGGCTCTCTCTGCTGGAGCTAAGGCATGAAGCTGAAATGCTGTGAGTGCAGATGTTTATATATGCTTTCTCTCCTTGCAGGCGAGAGGCCAAAGGACTTTCTTATGGATTATCCAGTGCTCAGAAATCAGGTTAGTGGAGAATCATGCACTTTGCCCTGTCCTGTCCATTGGGCCAACGGGAAGGGGTTTATGCAACTAAGCATGAAAAGCTTATGAAATAGCATCCCCGTTTCCTCGTTCAAATTCACTTTTTCATACAAGGGAAATGGCAAACGATAGTCCCACTTGTGTCATCCTAGCACAGTGCCCTAAGAAACAATATAATTTGGTTTCTATGACAGAAAGGCAATTAGCAAAAGATCTATTATACAGAGTGCATTAATTAGCATGTAAGAGTGCTCCCAGGTGCCCTCCCTTTCCTTCCCTCCTCCAAAATACCTATGTTGCAGAAAATAGCTGCTTTCCTTTTCTTTTCCCCACAACAGAGAGGATTGCCTTTCTCTGAGAAAGCGAGGGCTAATAATTTGTTATGGCTTTAATATTTCCATCTCACTGCCCTCCCTGGTTGGGACTGTATTTATAAAGCCCAACAACACTGAATTTTACTTCATGTGTGAAAACTGAATAGGGGATTGGCTTGAGGACTGTGCTTTAGTTGGTGCCTGCAAAACCCTGGTGAAGTATATACTTTGTCTTGCTCATTAATACATCCTAGAGTGGGGTCTCCCGTCAGCTTGGAAGTTGGGGTTTAGCTGTTTTTCCTGGCCAGCCAACTCTATAGAGGGATATCATTCTGAATCTCACCTTTCCATAAAAAAGAAACCACTAAACAGTTCACGTGTCTCTTGACAAGTACCTTGCAGTAGCTCAGCTCCGAAATTTCATCCCTCAGCAGGTGCTGACGTCAGTGAAAGGAATGCTGTTACCCACTGCAGCTCGCCCTCATTAGAAAATTAATTTGTACTTAACATCATATTTGCTAGTATGATTTTTCGAGGTCACATCATAATCCTTTCTCACTTGCTAATGAGGACAAATCCCAAGAAATTGGAGATAGCCTCTTATCCAGTCAGTTCATTTGTTGCATGTGTGCTTCATAAATCAAGCTCCTAAGCCCTTGTGAACCAGGCTTAGGACTTAGAAAGCTGGGAGCCAAACCCACCTCCCCATAGACCTCCTGTCGCAGGCTCCAGGCAAATGCCTGATGCTGTGGATTTTTTTTCTTTTCTGTCTCACAAGGATGCTGTGAGAACAAATTAATTGAAGTGTGCAGGTGCTCAGATATCAAGGAAATGGAAGCCGTACTAGTCTACTGAGAAAAAGAAACTTTAAGCATTATTTTTGCCACATAAGCAATAGCAAAACATGTAAGTGATTTAAAGCTGGTATTTTACTGATACAGTTTGTGGGCACCTACAGAGTTTGAGCTCTTCTTGCCAAAAAAATCCTCTATAAAGTTTCGTTTTCACTTAGAAATTCTAGTTGATGATTCACTTTTTCCCCTTCACCCTCCAAATTTAGGAGGCTTTTTTTACAAACAGCCCATTTTAGTCTTGCTTTTTAACTACTTTAATATATTGACAGCAATGAGTACACCGAAAATTAAACTTTTTGGTAAGTCTTCTGAGTGTAAGCATTTAACTTGCCGATAAGCCTTCTGGTTTTGATTACTTTATCATAGGTTGTTGGAAACAAATCAAGCAGCCCTTCACCAGACATCAGTCAACTGAATTTACCATCAGCTATAATAATGAGAAGGAGACACCACAAAAACTAGATCTGGTCACCAGTGACATGGCAGGTAACAGTTGGTCCCCCTGCAATGCATTAATTTTTGCTCTGTGCACAGAGCAGGTAATAGAGAGAGGGATAGGCCAGCAACGTTACAAGCTTCAGCTCTCATGGAAGCTGAGGCCCAGGAACAGATCTACCTGTGTTTATCCCAGACATACAGCAAAGCAGCTAAATATATTTGGGGGAAAAAGACCACCATTTTGGATTTTTTTTGTCTTGGAGTTGTTGGGAAAGATTTCCTGACTCTGAAATAGTTAGAGCTGCTGGTAACCATGGAA
Organism: Leptosomus discolor; assembly: GCF_034619465.1. Taxonomy (NCBI): domain Eukaryota; kingdom Metazoa; phylum Chordata; class Aves; order Leptosomiformes; family Leptosomidae; genus Leptosomus; species Leptosomus discolor. The sequence goes on along the minus strand of NC_141392.1, from coordinate 72,573,570 downwards.
GGCACTCAGGTTGCACTGCAAGAACGTGCCTAGGATAGGATAGTTTGCTGACTAATTTTTGTGTTTCGATTTAAACACAAATGTCTCTGGAAACAGAACAAAATATAATGCCCCTTGCTGCTGAGCAAATAGAAAAATTACTGAGCTGGTTTGTGGTAGGATTTCATGCCCAGCTGGAAGTCGTGCAGAGATCCCTGTGCATCTTTCCTGGTGTCTGAACTATTTTGGATATGAGGCCCTCTAAAATGGAAGCAGGTAGAGGACAGAGAAGGTAAAAAACAACCAGAGGGCTTCTCTCCTGTGCTACCTTGGCCCCAGGTCACTGTTTGGATAGAGCAAATCCCCGCACCAGTACTATGTACGTCCCAAAGGGATGTGTTTTTAATTCATCCTCTGAGCACATCATCTTATCCCTGCCTAGTTTAGTCTGTCTGAAAAGGCTAGTGAGACCAGCCATTTCATGGGATCAGTGATCAGCAATCTTCCAGAAAGATTAATTTGCTGTTTCCATCCTCCAGGCCTTAGAAATTCCTTAGAACTTCTCCCATGCATTTGGCAAAGAAATACATTCAAAAAACAAATGGATGGTTGCTGTAATTCCATATGGTGCTACCCTGGATATCTTTCAAAGGCGGTTTCAATCCTTCACAGAAACTTTCAATATAAATATGCAGAGACCTATAAAGCAGTTTTATTTCATGAAGGAAAGGGAGTGAATAAAGGTTGCTCACAAAGCACGGTTACCTGGCTCCCCCAGCCATGTCTGGGGAGCCTCTGCTCTCTCCACCCTCCCCCCCTGCCATGTCTGTGGGAAGTCTTAACTCCCAGCCTGGCCAGGCAGCTCCCCAGCCTCAGCATTTCACCTACAGTCTCCTTAAAAATAATAAACATGAAATAAACGCAGCCTAGAAATGTGCCATTTAATAATTTAATTGCAGAAAGCGTGCAACTTGCACATAGGTTAACATGCTACATGCAGTTCCCTCCCTTTGAATCCCAGGCTGCCTCCCAGTTCCCAAAGGCAGCTGGGAGCAAGTTGAGGTGCTTCATCCCGAGCGAGGGAGATTGCTGGGGATGGCAGCAGCAATGCCAGGGAGAGCTGCACCACTTACTTAGCGAAATATCATAACACCTTCACCCTACATGCTGAAGTTTGGGATGTAGCCAGGAACTGCCAGAAAGATTCACAGGACATATGGGATCGAATTTGACGCTCATGTCAGATGAACCACGATGCCAGAACAGAAACTGAGCTAACTTCTTCACGCCTGCATCAAAACATGATACTTTGCAGTGTCATTTACTAGAGCTGTTCAGGCCACCGTATGTATCCATAAGAGATTGTCACTAGCACCAAAGCGAGAAAGTTAGAACGTTGCATTTTCTCATAATAGCTTTACTGGATTTTTTGAAAACCCTTTTAGTTGAGATCTCCCTACACGGCAGCCTGGCATCTACCTCGACTAGAGGTACAAACACATGCTTCTTGAGGCCGCATTTCCTCCATCTCACCCCTCGCTCCTGCTTGGGCTATTTGCCCATCCCCAGGTCTATCCCTGCCATCCCCCTGGACTGGGGTGGCCCCCCCCAGTGCCTCCAGCAGCACCAGTCCCACCGCTCGTCCCCCTCCTCGCGTGCCTGCAGCAGTGCTGAGCTGGCTTAGCGTGTTTCACACTTCCCTTGACTCTCTTGGCTGCCGTTCCGCCTGACTTCATCCCTCTCGTCAGTCAGCTACTGCGAGATGCCTTTTAAATAAAGCCGGCACTTGGTTGGGCTTCTTAAGAATCCTCCAGGCATTCTAATTATTCCAAATGTGGAACACTTGTTTTGGAGAACTTCTCCTTTGTGGATCTTCAGGCAATGTCCTTTGTCCAGTCTGTTGCTAATATTTTGCTGAATTTTTTTTTTTTTTTTTTTTTAGGGCTTTTGAGCATACTCCAGAAGTGATGTTAATTTATTGGGGTGGGTAGGTGAGGAAAGGGAAGGAGGAAGCGGGAAAAGTGGTGGCAGATTTGAGCTCCTCCGTGAGCTCCACGTTCTGCAATGCTTGCTTGCCGAAGGAGGTTACAGGACCAGCACTGGGGAAAGGTTTCCTCACATGCCTGATCACCACACGTTTGATACAATAACTGAGTCATTTTTCAACATAAAATACCTATCTATGCATAAGTATTATATACATACCCAATCTATGCCTTACTGAACAGTTCATGCTTCCTTTTAGATTATCAGCAGCCTCTCATGATTGGGACTGGGACAGTAACACGGAAAGGATCTACTTTTCGACCTATGGACACCAAAGACGAGGGAAGAAGGGGGAGTTCAGAGTTCGAAAATCACTATCACTGTCCGCACAGAGCTAACCGGCACGAATACGCTCTGCCCCTGACCAGCCAAGAGCCCGAATATGCCACCCCCATCATAGAGCGGCACATAGCGAGAGAAAATAATTTCCCCTCTGAAAACGGCTACAACGTACCTGTCGTCTCATCTCAGCAACACTCCCTTTCTGCCAGCAGCTTCTCTAGTTCGTGTAAGACCGATACCATGAACGGAGACTATCAGACACCCCAGAGTGTCATAAACTACGACAAACCCAAAGTTAACGGTGTTCTGACCTCCGTGAGCTACAGCACGGACTACCAGAAACCTCAGCCCAACGCCCTCGGGAGCGAGGGTTACTCAACGCCCAGAGACTGCCTAAAGCCAGTAAGCCAGACAGCAATGACAGCTCTCTTGTGATCTGCCGAGCAGGAGTGACGCGGTGCGCAGGAACGTCGCTGCACAGCTTTCTGAAGCGAAAACAGAGTTTGGAGGGACTCCGCTGCGGGAGGCAGAAGGCAAACAAGCCCTGTGTACATAATATTGCAGTCTTGCTGGGTTCTGACATCTGAAGAAAGCATATGCTGTTTATCACTGTTTATAGCAAGAGAGATGCTATCAGTGAAGACTGTACATCTTATTTTCTGTAACTGATCTCAGTGCTCCATTTGCAATGTGTGCAATTTGTACATAGCTTTTATTTAAGGAGAATTTCTTAAGTTTCCTTGTCACCTGGGGGACTAAAAGGATTGCAGAAATGCCTGTTTAAGGAAAACAGGCCTCCTTCTCCGTCTTTATTTTACCTGCTGTTGTACTGGCAGCTGTAAATGGTGTATCTTACAGTTGTGGTGATTCATCTCTTTTCCTATGATAACTGAAGATAGGGCATGGCTGTAGTTCTTACTGGGAGGGTAGAAGAAGTAAAACTACTTGAAGCATAACATGCACAAGAGAAGGCAGCTGAGCATTTAAATACTGTGCTCAAACCCACCTTCCCAGGTGCTTTTTTGGCAGCAATTCTTGCATTTGATCTAGCGTATGAGCTGAGCCTGTCTAACTTGCTATTCATGTCAGAAACAGAAAGGCTGAAACCAGTTTTGGGTTCAAGCCTCGGTAATCACTCTGCAATAGAGAAAAAGCCAAACCAAAACAACCAACAAACCCAACACCTGTCGATCTGTTGTTTTTTCAGGAAGTGTATGTGGAACCAAAATGTGAATTTATAGCTGAGAATTAAATCCTGTTCAAGCCCTAGCTGATGCTTTTGCTGCTAAACTATAAGGAAATTTCTTCCTTGGCACAAAGCAGCAAACTTCCTGAACTCTTCATTGCTCCACTAGGTATTTTTCTGTCTTACAAATTTAGTGTAACACTTAATTTGAAATATTTTGACTAAGTAAAACACGGCGTGTGTATGGCTTACTGTTGCAGTTAAATTTGCAAGACAGCAGATCAGCACAGTTGTTTTCTAAGTTTTTCTTCTGCAGCTAATGTTACCCTTAACTCTGGTTTTGGACAAACTTGAAAAAGCATGGGGATGGGTGCAATGTATGGCACAGCAGCTGGCTCCTCTTTCAGCAGAGGCATCGTTGGAGCAGAACAGCTTCTGGTAGCAACTACGACTGTCCACTGCCCTTCTCACTTCGAATTCGAAAGCGCATCCTAAAACCTCAAAAAGTAATATACTTCTGGGAAGGGAGAATGGTGCTATGTTTAAAGCATAAGGTTGGGAAATGAGACCAGTAAAACCTGAGCTCTGGGAAAAGTCGCCATCTGAAGGCCCTCCTTTTCCTTGCATGTAAACTGGGGATAATTTGCAAAGGATGCAACGAGGAGTTGCGGTCTGTTCGCAAAGTGCTTTCAGATCCTTGGGTGGAAAGTGCTGTCAGAGCACAGACTAGTTGCAGTGACACTTCTCACAAATATTGCTAACTCCAGCCACATCCGACCTTAAGGCAAGCTCTTAGTGGGTTCTTTGCATATGCTTGTTTTCTGGCCTCAGCGGTACCGTTCCCTCACGCTGCCGCACCCGCTGTGCATGCGATTCCCGTGCAAAGAGGAAAGAGTCAAGGTAACCTCGTAGCCTTCCTGTGTTTGCTGTCAATACAGTTTCTGTGAAATGTCTAAAACACCTCAGGTCCTGAAGTGAAACAGCAGCAGCCTGTTTGTTAGACTCAGCTGGGCGGTGTTGTTTACCTTCTGTTGTTTACATGTCTGTGTAAATAAAGAACACTGGTATTTGTAAATCAGTCACACAGGCCTGCTACTTAACTCAGTGACTTGATCATCGCTGCACGCCCACTCTTGTCACTTATCCCACAGGGTGAGAAAGAAGCGTTCCTTACGCCCTGCAAAAGTGCCAGTTGCGCTGCTGCAATTCACACTCCCAGTGTGACAGGCTAAAAAAAGATTCTCTCAGTGCCCCATTTAGCCCAGCGTTTCTGTCCATAAGCTCTAGAGAAGAAGCACCCACTGACAAACGTCTGCACCCAACCCCGCTGCTGGATGCATATAATTGAGGAAAGGATGAGGATGCCCTCCTGACGGGCCTGACACCGACACTCCACCCACACAGCTAATTAGCCTGACTTGTCACTTTACAAACAAGCAGTGTCCAGTAATCAGGGCTACTCCCCACCTAACGAGGCACCTAGATAACGCAGCAGTGCAACAGCACCAGGCAGCAGATGACGCTGCTTATGTTATAATAATCTTTTTGCATGCCTCTGCCACATGCCTTTGCGCATCTGCAGCGCGCTACAAGTGTCAAAGGGGTCTTGGTAGCACGTGCCCATTTCTGCGGCAGTTCAAACCCATCTTAACCCAGCTGGTTTAGCCTAATGAAAAGTTGGGTCTCAATCTGCACCTTGCCTTCATCCCCAACCCCCTCCAAAAAAAAAAAACCCAAACCTCAAAACTGCAAAAAGATGGCCTAAAATAAATCCCCAAACACCTCCATCCTCCCTGTGTCACAGTGGCTTGTTGCTGACAGGGACGGAGGGAGGCAGTGCAGCAGCTCTGCAGTCACTCACAGCTCCTGGTGACTGCTGTGGTGCTTCATGGTTCACGTCTGGGCAACTGCTGAGGGCAGTTAACATAAAAAACCTTGGGCTTCTCCACCTCAGCCTGGGAAACAGGAAGTTTTTAGTGACCTTAGCAGCAGATATGCACGGGAACTCCTACCTGTGTGGTCTCTCTATCCTGACAGTGGAGATGATAAATCCTGGTGTAGGAAGGAAAGGGGACCACATTAATCTTCTCAGTGGTAGTGGCTCATCCTCATGCTTATCCTCTGAATGGCTTCCCATACTGGTACCTCAAACTCCAGCTTGTCTACATCAGCTTGTTCTCACCATCAAAACCAGTCGCAGGCATAACACAGGCAGCCTTATCAAACATCACACATTTAAAAACCTTCCACAGTGAAGGTTAGAGTATGCACCATTTCGAGGCATATACACACCTGGAAGGGCTGTGTTAGTGCTGGGTCTGTCTCTAACATCTCTAGAGATTGTGTGAGAACAGAGTCTGACCCTGTGGTTGACAGAGACTTTCAATAGCATTTCTATACCAATCTTCTTTCCTGAGCAGGCACTCCCAGTAGGCTGGAACAGTAAAACCAAGTCAGAGGTCACAAGAAGGTTAAATATTAACTGACGACAGCACTAAGGGCCTGCCTCTCCCAGCTGCAGTGAACGGCAAGCCTCTGACTTTGCAAGAACAGGGACACGCACTGTAACTGCGCATGTCTCTGACCAAGTGAATTGAAGAAGGCAGATCCTGAGGTAAGAAAGTGTAAAAGATGACGTACACTACCTACAACTGAAACCCAAAAATGACAGCTTAGCATGCGTTCCCAGCTGGTGCCTTATATTTAAAAACCAAAACAAACAAACAAAAAAACCACCACAAAACCCAACTACAACAAAAGTTCCTGAAACACCATAGCAAAAATACAAATGTTCTTTGCTCTCACCTTAAACTGGGAAATAGATTGCGAATTCTTATTTCTTTTGTCAAGTACCTTTCCAACACCTAGTACAAAGGCTGCTTTTTTTTTTCCTGTCAAGTGTAATTCTAAATAGTATTTCCCTATTTCTTTTAGCTGCTAGAGTTTTAACACCAGATATTAAAGCCTACCTTAGTACCCACCAGAATCTTCACATCCAACAGGCAATTGTTTAAAATTAAGTCCTTGACTTGCAGACTGAAACTAGGATTTCCCCAGCTCAAGTGATGTCCTACTCACTCACTCATAGGATCACCTGCTCTCTTTTACTGTCTTTCTCTGGATTAAGCACTTGGCCTCTCCAGACATCACCCACAGGATGGGTTCAACCAGCCCAGTAGCCCACTGGCTGCAGCAGTCTCTGCACAGTCTCTGTCATCCAGGTGGACCTTGACAGGCTGGAGAGGTAGGCCCGTGCAAACCTCATTAAGTTCAGCAGGGCCAAACGCAAGGTCCTGAACCTGGGTCGGGGCAATCCCCAGCAGAATTACAGGCTGGGCAACGAGTGGATCGAGAGCAGCCCTGCGGAGAAGGACTTGGGGGTGTTGGTGGATGAAAAATGAACATGATCCAGCAAAGGGCACTCGCAGCCCAGAAAGCCAATTGCATCCTGGGCTGCATCAGTAGTAGCATGGCCAGCAGGTCGAGGGAGGGGGTTCTCTGCTCTGGTGAGACCCCACCCCAGCACACGACAGACACAGACCTGCTCAAGCGAGTCCAAAGGAGGTCATGAAGATGACCAAGAGACTGGAGCACCTCCCCTGTGAGGACAGGCTGAGAGAGTTGGGGTTGTTCAGCCTGGAGAAGAGAAGGCTCCAGGGAGACCTTACAGCAGCCTTCCAGTACTTAAAGGGGGGCCTGCAGGAAAGGTGGGGAGGGACTCTTGATCAGGGAGGGTGGTGATAGGACGAGGGGTAATGGTTTCAAACTGAAAGAGGGGAGATTTAGATTAGATATTAGGAAGAAATTCTTCACTGTGAGGGTGGTGAGACACTGGCACAGGTTGATGAGAGAGGCTGTGGCTGCCCCCTCCCTGGCAGTGTTCAAGGCCAGGTTGGACGGGGCTTGGAGCAACCTGGTCTAGTGGAAGGTGTCCCTGCCCGTGGCAGGGGGGGATTGGAACTAGGCGATCTTTAAGGTCCCTTGCAACCCAAACCGTTTTGTGATTCTGTGATAGATGGAGGAAGGCAGGAAAAGCCCCAAAGCCAAACTGCATCCCCCCCTGTGTCTGATAAGAATTGTAACCACTGAGCTAAGATGACAGCAGTCACAGCATGTGACAATGTGTGTTTTTAAACAAGGGATCCCTGCTTCATTCTTTAAAAAAAACCCATGAAATTGGATTCCAATCATTACAAGCAGGTTGTGAACCTGATGGTTTGTCTGCATTACTGGTGTGGCTAAACCCTGAGAAGACTGATTTTTTAATACAGACTTTCTTCAGATTTTCCCCACCAACTGCCATTTGGCAGTTCTCCACTCTATGGGCGGATTTTAGTCTACACAGGATGGGAATGTCAGGCTGTAGGTGCCGTTACAGGAGCAGACATCTAACTGTGCTTGCCTGTTTGTTGGATCACTATCATTAAAACACGTACGACTTGTTTTTCTATGGTGCTGGAGACTTGTATCCCACGCAGACATATGGCAAGGACTGTTGCACACTCCCCAGTGCCGCTCCATCATTGCCAGACTCTTTGGACACATTACCAGAAGCTGAGCTGCTCCAGGACTCATCTCCATTGCACTGGAGGAAACTGGTCTTGTAGACATGCAGAAGATTGCAGAAGGCACCAGAGGCCTTTCAGGGCTCAGGTGATCTAACCTGCACCTGCAACACAGAGCAAACCAGGTGACCAGTATCAGTAGCTGGTAGAGCCCATGCCTCTGACCTACATCTGCTGTTGAATGGGTGAAGTGTCAAGGGAAACTGCCAGGTGAGCTCTGTTGCGACATCCCCAGTAAGCCCCAATTTTGTACCCATATAATACAGGTGACAATCCTTGGACATGAGGACTCACTCACTTGCTATTTCTGAGGGATCTAGAAACCACAGCAAGGAAGTGCTATTGCCATAACAAATTACTACACTGTTTACACTGAGTTACACCAACATCCTTTGACCTTAAACCAGTAGTGTTGCATTTCAGTAACACCTTCAAAAATGTGCATATATATTCACCACTGAGGTAGTTAATAAAAACTAAATGAAGTGCAATTATTTGTCTGTGTCCTGGCTTCTGCCAAGAGAAGGCAAGCCAGTAATTTTTCTGCAGGGCATTCTAATTCAGTTCAGGAGGGCAAGTAACAAAAAGCAAAAAACCTGAGTTTTGTGATACCCAAGAAAGGAGTCAGTGGTCTCACAGCAGTCCTGTGGGGTCGGGCACCCACTGAAAAGCAACTTCACAGAAACCCATCAGTATTCTGTTCACCCTCTCTCCAAAACCAGGTTAGGTTTGCTCAGCGAGTGGGTGTCTCGCCTGTAATCAGTCTGGACCCAAGGAATGACAAAGTTCTGTTGTTGCATTCCTTTTTTCCTTATTTTCCATAATAAAAATTCTATACTGCCCCTTTCTTTCCAGTATCAGCTATGAGTTAAGCTTGTACTGACCTCCAGCCTCCACTGCAATAGTACAGCATGGGGTAAATGAAGGCAGAATTTATCATTTCATTTGAAACTCAGTGTTGTTGATACCTATACTGAAAATTACCCTGCCGTGGCTGTGTGGGGTTAACAAGGCTAACAACGTTATGAAGAAGCAGCAGCAATGCCTATGAATTACTGACGACAGAGTAAGTTTCAAGGAACGTGCTTATTTAAAGGGAAGGTGCTATTTCTGCACTATCGCTTTCAAACTTGAAATAGAAACTTCTCCAGAGGGCTTCTTTTTTTTGAAGCCCCCCCGTACAGTCCTACCATGCATAAAGGACACATGAGAAAGGGTCAGATAAAGTATTTCTAAACTAGATAAAGACAAAAGGGAAGACATCCTTAGTCGGGGAAGACTCATGATAAGGAGGACGCCTAGCATCGGACTTTCTGTGCTATCTCATTGTGTAGTCTGGATATGAGAATTTGGAGACTTCTTCATTCAAACTTCATTGTATTTCTTTAGGCTTGGCCTCACATGATGTGCCTGTAAGTCCTGAAAAACATTTGCCGTCTACAGCATGCAGAGGTTATTCAGTAACCTCTTGTCCTGCGCTGAGTTAATTTATTATTTATTCAGGCACTCTCAACACAGCTATTGAGATGCCATGCGACATCCAAGAGATTATTATCCCATTTATTTTTATACAGTCACAGGTATTAAAGACAGAAACCCAGGAAGGAGACAACTTGATTAAATTAAAGCATGACATCATTTTTCAGCATAGCAAAAAAATACAAGCCAACGTATATATATAATACTGTTACTACTAAGGCTTTTATGTCCTGATTTACCACCCTGAACTGACCTCAAGAATCCATAATTTTGACTAGACACAAAATTTTTTAGCAGATCTTACTGGAAAAGCTCCCTTAATGATCTGCACTGTATGTTCACTTGAAGAGGAACAGTATCCCAGAATACCCATAATTTCCTCCTATGAGTCTGAGCTACTAAAAGGAGTGAGAAAACTTACAACATAACAAATTATTCAAAACCTGTGATGTTCTCTCAGCCAGATCAGATGACAACAGACAATAATAGACTTTAAAAACACTTGTATGTTGCCTACTAGAAGGTAGGCAAAAAAGTCATGCCGAAATTCTAGGCTTAAAAGAAACACCAAGAACAATTTAATGCAAACAATACAGAAACACACAGCAATGGCTGACGCCTGACCCGCAACAGGGAGCTTATCAGAAGTCCTCCTCAATGAGAAGTGGCAGATAGCTGAGAAGATGGTGATGCTTGCCGTAAAAGAAGGGGAGAAAAGACCTCAGAAAGACAAGTAAGTTACATTAGCCACCACCCAGACTCTGGTCTGAACTATATAAAGCCTTGAGCATGTACTAGAAACTTCAGTCTTTACAAATGTATTTTACACACCTTAATATCTGTGGCCCAGGCATCCATTTCACAGATGGGCAAACTGAGACAGACAGATATGCTGCCACTTGTCCAGAGCTGTAGCAACAAATCAAGCCCACCCAAAAGTGTCAAGGCCTCTGAAAACACCAATCACAAACCTGCGAAAAGTCCTCTGTCATGCAGGGAGAGAAGACAGGGGTGATAAAGACTAAGACGAGCTAGCCGACCTCACTTGAGGAGGCAGCTTTTCTTCACATCTATGGCTAAGCTTTTTATCCTTAAGTGACACCATCTGTTCTGACAGACAGTTTTATAAAATTTGAATAAGGTGACCTGGATAAAGCATGCCTGTTATATGGAAATGCCAGTGTCATATGTGGACAAGGAAAGGTTGTGCACAGCTCATGTAACTTCTCTTCCACAGATATCCAAGCACTTTCAGCATCTTGTCATAAAAGCAGCACAAGTCTTTTTTGACACCCCACAACGCAAAGCAAGACACACTTTTGGTAATAATGCTGCAACAACTTTTCTACTATCTTACAAATGCCTGGCAGATGGCATTCATAAAAGGTACTCCTTTAGGATAATCATTTCATGTATATAGGTAACTTTTTGACAGACAACGTCACGCTCCATCCGCCCTCATTTATAGTACAACTGCATCACTGTACAAGGACCAGCATCAAGGACATCGATATTTTATGCCACAGAACGTTTCAATGACAAGTTCACTGATAACCTCGTTAACGACAACAAACAAGGTCTGGAGACTGCACTATCATTTGGTGGTCATTGGAAACCGACAGCAGTAGAGACAAGATGATGGCAGGTCAGTGTGAACTGACCTTCCTCTTTCCTCCAACCAAGAAGTTTCTGTCTGAAACTAGACTAGAGCAAAATGTAACTATCACCTCCTCTTTTTTTTTTTTTCCACTTCCCCTCAACACAGTTTGGCATGACCATTGGCAGCTTCTGCTCCTGCAAAGAACCCAGGAACGAAACAAAGTTGGTTGCGTGTCATGATTGAAAGGCACTGGCAAAGTGCAGGCAGGAGCGTTTACAAACCTCCCTGATACCTCATTTCATGTCTTATCGGTGCATTTGGTCCATTCTTTTATAAAGGCTCAACTCACGAACAGCTAAAATATTTCACTGCTTGGGTGTGAGCTTGTACGAGAGCAGAGCACTCATTTTTAAAGTAATTTATGGGGATATTTAAGTATTTTTTAAACAAACAGAAATGAAATTCTAAGTGTCTCTGTGTGCGTTTATGTGGGCTTGTACATATGCTACACTGATATCAAGGACAATTTTTACTGTAAGATGTGTCACCTGCAAAGTACTTGCTACAGGATGTGAACTAGACTGGATGTTCATTATCTTAAGAGTACATGTTACCAGAAATAGTTCTAAGGAGTAAAGTTTTTCTATTTTTTAAATAAAGAAAAAAAAACCCCAACCAACAACCAACCCACGAAACAATAGGTTCTGTTTCTCCAAGTCTCGTTAATGCTGAGGATTTGAAAGAAGCTGCTGCCCCCTTTTGGCACTAAATACAAATGCAAATACTTAGCACCAAAAACTTTAGGATCGCAAATTACAATTCCTAAATAACAGACAAGTTTTGGTGTTGAAAATAGCACAAAACTGAGATAGCCCAAAGCACACTTGCCTCCGTAACCACATCACTCATGGCAACCACATTAACTTAGTGAGACGTAGCTGTCTTAATACATAGAAGTCCTGTATCTTTCTTTTTAAAATAAAATCCGTTTCAAAGTTAGTAATACGTGATCTGGATTTAAAATAACCACTATAGGAGCACAACAGATCTGAATAATTTCTGCTAGCTCCCCGAATTGTCTTATGACACCCCACGCCTGTCGTAAATTAGCAGAACACCTGAACGACACCACACTGGACAAAAAGGAAGATCAAATAAACAAGAAACAGTACAGCAACACCCACTTGACAGCTATACAAAAATCCCCATGTATCATATATAAAATATCCATTCCTTGGTTCCAAGCCCCAAGCTGCCAACGCTCGGCAGCTGAGGTGCATACCCATTACAGGGTTTAAGTCGTAGCGCCCATTGGGAATCCCTTCCCACAGAACCACAAATAACCATGTAAATTATAAATTAAACCAAGAAGAATTGGTGCCTTTGTAGACTGATCTTATAAGAGGATTTTTTTACATGGGCAACCCACAGCAACCATCTTCCCCTACCTTTAGCCGAGGCAGGGTCAAGAGCGGCAAACTCACAACAGGTTGTTCCAACAGGGAGTGAACAGGGACACCCCACTTCTTGTCGGAAGGAAAAGCGTTCAGGGCAAGCACGTTTCCAGCAGCGCAAGCCAGTGGACCGAAAACAAAACTACTCCAGTACGGCAGCGTGACTGTTAACGCTCCCATTCCCCTAAAGAAATCGATAACAAACATAAATGCTTGGACACAGCAAATAAAATATCATTAGAAAAGATATTTTCATGCCAATTTGGTTTATTCCATTTTATAGAAGTAATATTTGTGCAAATAATTTTAGACTGTTAATAGGAAAACGAAGATTTAATCAACAGAGATTTACAGATATATTTGTTAACAACCTGAAGACTTGCAATTTAACAGAAAAGTTACTAGATGCCTCCCAAGCGCCCCTGACTTCCAGCACTACAGGCAATCAAAACATGTCTGTGAATGCCTCTACTTTCACTTCGTGTGTTTTTACATTTTGCTAACCTCCTGTTTGAGACCCAGCCACAGAAAACCAGGCAGCAGACAGATGACAGCCCCACAACTGATGGAGGGGAAGCTGGGGAGATGGCTCAGGCTGCAGTTCAGAAGAGCAGTACTTCTGTATTTCAGTAAAGGAAATTTGAGGAAATATGGAGTGCCAAAAACTTAATGAGGGAAATGCAATCACGATCTCCAGTCGAAAGTTACAAAGACAAAACAGCACAATTTTAACCAGTTTTCCTGGATTTTTTTTCCAAGGATCAATGCACTTCTCTCATACCTCTTACAGGGGACTGGAAGATCATCCTCCTGCAGAGCCTTCAAAACCCTGGCAGCTCTGATGCTTCCCCTGGGTACCGCTAGCAGAAACAAGTCTCAGCACACTAAACAGAAGGCTAACAGAGAGACACCAAATAATTTTGACAGCTGATTGAATTAAACACTTGTAAAGTATGTGAAAAATTTACGCAAGTGACTTCAATTTTTCCCCAAAAAGGGAAAACCCTTGAAAAATCCCACTTGGCCTTGTTCAGGCATTTGGCTTAGAAGCCCTGTTTGTGTCCCGCACAGTACAGGTGTGGGCATCAGGAGCAGATACCAAAACACATCTGTGACAGGGGCACACCAGGCAAACACAGGTCAGGCAAGGCTACTCTGAAGCCTAACAGGCAACAACTGCTTTGTTGAGAAAAGAAAAACCAAAGAAGTTGAGTATTTTTCTTCCAAAGTCATCATGTTTGCCACTTCTCAACTCCTGAGTTCCCTTCCAACTCTGAAACTTCCAAGTTTCTAAAGAATTGGAAATCACGTTGTGTTGGAAAACACACACTCTGGACAAAAGGCAAGCTTGAAATATTTTAGGTAACTTCCTTTTCACATTGTTGACCTGAGGATTTTAAACAGCAAAAATGGGACTCCTTACACATAGCCTGAATCAGGACATGTTTCTCTTCTCTTCCGTCATGTGTGGATCTCTGGGAAAAAAATGCAGAGCAGTATTCAGTGACCACCGTCCCTGGGAGCAGCCTCTGAGGTCCTCCAGTCGGGCAGTAGGACACAAAGTTTTTAATTATATTCTTTGACTCCACCTGACAAAGTTGGGTTTTTTTCCTCCTCTTTCCATCAGTTTTCATCTTCATTCATTGCTGCCTCTAAACCTCTGCTTGTTTCATGACAGCTCAAGGAAGTTTTCTCTCCTTTCCCTCTTCCTTCCATCTGAAGTCACCCGTATCTAAACCCTTCTAAAAATTTTATAGAGCTAAAAAATAAGTGCTTGCAGTTCTAGCCCTCACCAACTGTGTACTACACATCTTTTCACCCTACATGACTCGGCCTTGTCTACTGAGACAGTTCCTACCCTCACAGTCTTCTACTCTCTATGCACACATTCTCAATAAATCCGTAAGTACTACCACAGTTACCGTACCATTACCTTTCATTTGAGCTCTCTCTTCATCCAGACGAGCTTGACACTTTAGGGCAAGATTCAAGTATAGGCAAGAGATGATTTTTTTAAAAAACACAATTTAAAGCACAAAACAGATACTTAATCTGAACAAAAAGACTTTAATATCAGGACTAAAAATGGTAACTTAAAGATAAGTGTTTTGTAACTTCAGTGAAAAAACTCAGAATATACTTATTATTCCCAATGCATAGAAAACAAACAAACAAACAAAAGACAGAAAAAAGAAAAAAGCCAATTTCCACAATTTTACTCAAATGACTTAATCCTTTGACAGGTCTGGGTCTTTATAGCTTTTCTTAGCCAAAGGCTTCAGAATATTTTTTGGTATTATTACACAACCAAACTCTCCAAGTATTTATTGAAAAACATTCAGCAGAAAAAGCATCTCAATGAAATCCTATAGCTCTATCTTTTTTAAACACACACTTTGCTATGAACCATTGCTGGCCAAGACTGGATTAGTGTCAAACTTCGTGTTACATGGGTTTGGTTTTCCTCATACCAACTTTTTGGCTGGGTGTGGACTACATGCTTAACAGAAAACGATGATGCAGAGGATTAGATGCCTGTATTTTATGTATAAAACCAGAAGAACATCAAATACCAGTCTGAATTAGGTGCAGAAATCACTGCAGAAGAGTATATTTATTTACAGGGTAATAAAAATATATTATATTCAGATTAACTAGATGTATACATTTGTTGCAAATGTTCTATCTGCTACAGAAATGAGAGTAATCCATGATGTAATAATGTTTGGACAGATACAATAAATACCCGAATTTTGTTTGATACAACTGTGCATTAACATATACTGAGACGGATACAAACCGTCGTCGCTGCCAAGAATACACTTGTACAAAGGAAATACTACATACAGCCTTTGATCAGAGTTAAATTTATTGCCATAAAGCACTGCCCTTAATTTACATGCTTTTAATTAACATTGGTCCCAGAAGCCACATTATGTCTCCTCTAGCTTAAAATACAATTGTCTCACTAAAGATTTTTTTTTTTAATAGGCAAGGAATTATCTACTCAAAAAAAAAAAAAAAAAATCGCAAAATTATCTTCAGAATATTATTTTATTTTTTTTTAAGTAAAAAATATATATACACACACAAGTAAACAGTTTTACACTTTTAAAAATAAAAATGAAGTCCGAATACTGACTTCTCTCGGAAATTCTTCCACGTCTAATTCATCCAACCTCTGGGAATCAGCAGGACTGAGTCTTCCAGTTACTGACAAAGGGGAGAATACACATTTGTCTACTGAATCTGGAAATCCCAACTTGCAAAATGTTTCTCAGTTTAAATATTAACCTCTAAGCATCCCAGCATGACTACAATAAACCAGTATGTTAGATCAGCTGGTATGAAGGATGGAGTACATGGAGACAGACTGTAGTGTCTGAGCAAAATCCTCCCATTCAGGGCTTTCTAAACAAAGACTATAAAAACTGCAGGGAAGGAAATCTGGTGATAATTTACTGCTACCTGATTTGTCTACTCCTAGTCATTTTCCTCAGCAATTGTTCCTTCTGTTAATCTCATGTATAGGTTAAAAATAGGTAAAGGAAGAGCAGAGAGAGGGTCCAGCAACTTCCAGAAGATGAAGAAAAGAGCACAGTATCATGAGAAACTGGTGGGCAAGGAATGTTGGGAAAATAACTCTAGAAACATCCTCACACTTCAGGCTAAAACTGATCAAAAGCATTAAGTGGAAAATAAGGTGTGCCAAGAAGTAAGGAAGAACAAATAAATTAAAAATTTCACCTTTCCCTCAAATAAAGGGAAACCGTACAGGCAAATCTAATGCCTTCTTTAAAAGTCACTAGACTAGCTGGACGAATCTCATTTCTTACAATTGCAGCAAGATTTCACACAGCGGTGAATTTGAAAAGACAAGAAGATCACTACCTGGCTTGGAACTACCCTTTCTGAGAAAGAGGACATTGAGCGTTCCAGGCCACAGACAGTTTCAGAGCGCGTTCTGTTTGAGTAACTGTAGGAAAAGACACAAATCTGGGTGCAAAGTTATGGCAGTGGATTCATCTGCTAACACGCAGCCAACGTGTCCTCAAGTTTCTGAAGCTTCAGAAAAAGAAACATGCCTGGGGACCTGTTTCTTCTTCACACAGCTTTATTTATAAGTACTAGTTTCTGTTTGGTGAAAACTGTACAGCTTTGACTCGTTTAAAAACCTTCAACAGTATGCTGTATGACAAAGACTATTATAAAAAATAAACCAAATAATGTTATTCCACTGCTTAAGTGGAACTCATGCGCGCACGCACACACACACAAAACGCTCACGTAAATAGCGAAGTGAAGGGATTTATAAATAGCAAAATCTTTGAATAAAGTATATACATTTTTAGGCTTTTTCTATAAACATATATATATATAGTGCTCCTAGGAGAGACAAGTAACTGTGTTCTACATCACAATTTAGAACATAAGATTAGTTGATGTTACTCTAAAGGCCTTTGAGGTTTTTTCTTATGTATGTACATCCTACACAGTAACACTTTAAAGATGTCTTCTCACGTTAGTTCCTCTCTCAATGTACAAAATCTTATCTTTTCACATTACGGTTCACCAGCCTGCAAAGCAGCGAACAGGAAAGCCAGCTTTGCATGTTGAAGTAATACATGTGATTACAATGTAGAGCTTGCCTGTGGAGAGTGCTGCACCTCACCTAAAGACCTACAAATGGAGTATGAGAAACTGGCCAGGAAACCATCCTCAACATTCCCATTTGCAGCCACGCCGTGGGCCTTTAGGTGTACACCAGTCAAAAGCTATTTTAAGATACACTGCTCTTACAAAAGGAGAAACGTTTTGTTCCAACAGTAAGACATTATAGGTTAATACGACTGCCAGAACATAACAAATAAGGCCAGACACTGTATGATACTGAGCACCTCCTGTAAAGTACTGTGCACTCTCAACTTTCACTTCTTTAAAGACTATTTTAATATGAAATTAGTATGTTCCATACTCATCAAAAGCACTCAGCATTTCATAAGGCCAAGGTGATGATGACCAACTCAAACCACTCCGCATTAGCAGTAACCATAGCCATTCAAGAATGAACTCTAAACTGATGATGCTCAGAGGAAAAATACTAAAGGGCCCACGTAATTTCGAGTATTTTTAAAACTGATTTTGCTTTTAAAACCCCATAATACCCTGTTTAACTACTTTTGGAGCAAGTTTCAAGTGGAATAACTGGCAGTGAATTTATTAAAACAATGCCAAAAATCTCACTCATAAAATAACCATGGGTTGAAGGATCACGATTAGCAAGTACCCTACTGTCCCATTTCAGTTTTGATGGTCTTTGCTCAAATAAAAGCTCTGGTTTTTACTATTCTGAGAGAAAAAAAAAAAAAAAAAAAGCCTTCTTTTAAAAGCTGCAGTTCAAAAATCCTAAGTACAAAACTCATGGATACAACGGTACAATTCCTCCCCCCCATCCTCCTAGAGTTAAAGCTTGTTTCACACCAAACTGAACATCAGTTGTCCCTTTAAAAACATCAAAGGGTCCAAATGAAGCTGGCCACATCTTATTTGACTTCCCTGGGGACATCAATGAGATTAAAAGTTGAATGTATTGAGGTTATCCTTTTTAGAAATCCCATGCTTTGGTGCTTATTATTAAAAGAAAATTCATGTCACATGCCATGTGTTAGATAACTACTGTGTGTCACGGAAAAGACAGTTTTCCACATTTAGAATTGCTCACAACGAAGCCCTGAGGTAACTGCCTTTTTTCCAGGCAACAGTAATACAGTTCCCTTTGACATTTGATCACCTTTTAACAACCTACACTAGTATATGCAACTTGGAGCAGTCAATATTGATTATCAATTGTTCCCAAACATGGGATCTGTCCAGTTGATTTTTTTGTTTCTTTGTTTTTAGGATAAAGACTCAGCAGAACGGCCTAATTTGGGTGCAGTGTCTTCTAATGGAGCTTCAACCGAATTCCCCACGTCTCCATTTTCATGTCCATCAATACTTGCCTTCTTATCAAACACTGCAAGTTAAAAAGAAATTTTATTTAAGGAAGCAATCTTGGGAAGGACAGAGAACCTTATTTCAGAAACTAGAAAGTGTGCTGAAATGACTACTACAGTAACAGCGAATAGGTTTTTAGAAGAACACAGTATAACAGGAAAACAGGAACTGTTTCTATACCTCTCTGATCTAAAAAAAATGCATTTGAAGAAGCCAACAACATAAACATGTTAAGGGGAATTAAATACTCCTAGACCAGAGTCAGGAAAAGATAAGAATAAATTTGAACCCTTGGGAAGAGGCAATCACAAAAAAAACCCCACAAAGTAATTCAGTTAATTCAGTTGTATCTAAGTAAACCAGGCCAACAAGTGAGGGACCAACCAAAAGAACTGACAGCCTACCAGTAGGTTAATTGAATTAACAGTAGATTAATTTTACAATTAATATAAAGACCGTGTTTTCCAGAAATTGGTTTGCATATTCAGACTTCAGAATTAAACTGCATGTAACACATTTTAGAAGGTTTACCTTGTGAGGGTTTGACATCCACATTGGCATCTTTCCTATTAGAACTTGAATTTGCACCTTCTTCCAATTCGTCAAGATACAGACGGTAACGGTGTCCACTCTCGTCCTCATATTCTACATTTTCATCATCCGAATCAACCTCTGGAGCAACGTACACTACTTCAAATTCAATCTCGCCTCTCTAAAATGCAACGAAAATTACAAATTTACGTACTACTGCACTAGGATTAGTACGAGATGAGCTAGGTTACTAAAACAAATACATTTTACTGTTGTAAACACATTTACAGTTGTGTTGAATATTTCGGATATGTATCCGAATTAAGTTTTTACTGACTAAAGAAGTACAGCTCTACAGTTAAGATTTACCAAAGTTACCTGAATTTCTTAGTTATGTGCCAATACATTTCAAACCGTGACTTCTAATGAGGAAGTTTTCTGATCCATTAGGTAGACCCGTTAATGTCTGAAAAGGGGAAGCAAGGCACGAGGAAGATTCTAGACCAAATGCATGTAAGAAACATTGTTTGGCTGGAGCTGTCCAGTCATAGAAGAATACAGTGTATGTCACTACATAATTATTTCTCTGGGGCAACAGAACAAGCCGATTTCCATCGGCCTTCCTGAAGAATCATTAGCCAATATATGGGTTAACTGAACTAGTAGTGACCCAGCATTTTTCTCCTTAAATTGCAAAACGTAAGAGGATTAAGCATAAGGTGATACAGCTTCAGGAATCACTGTAGCTTAGTGTAACACTGTAAACATTTCAATGTAAACATTAAAATCCAAAGTAATTCAATAGGCAGAACACATGAAGCACCTAAATGTGCGTATGGTAACAGGTCCCAACTGACCTGCTGGGAAAGAATAGTTACAGCTTCTTTATGTTTGGCATCTCTTAGATTAACTCCGTTTACTGCCAGAATAGCATCACCAACATGCAGCCCTCCACATCGATCAGCAGGCTGTCCAGGATGGATTTCAGAGATCAGTATTGGAACACCATGCTCCTTCCCACCCTATTAAAAAAAAAGAAAAAAAAAAATTAATTACCTGAGATGTCCACTAGCATAAAATGAGCATTCTGGTAGTTGCTCTTCAAGTGCTTATTTCAACTTTTACTATAGAAAATTAGAAAGCATGCTTCAGACAAAAAGTATACTTAAGAAGAACACGAGTGAGATTGCTTCCCTTATTTCTTCTCCCCACAAAAGAACGGACCAATTTCAAACATATACTCAAAGAGTCAAAGGAGACAATTCCGAATAATAACAGAAGTCATAATAATAATTTTAGAAGTGTATCAGGCACCATATTGACTTGCAAGAAACAACTTTCATATTTACAATAAAAGTGCAACAGTCAGAATTTTCAAAATTTGTTGGAAAAAGTTAATACGGCTTTCGTTGGGTGTGAGAAGCCAACACCAATACTTCAAAAAAAACCTTACAATCGCAACAGCTAACCTTTGGAAGTTGGTTCTCAGACTGCTTCTGCCCTTCTACAGACTTACCACACCTGAAACTCACTGGCTAATCTGCTAAAGTGTCTATACCCTAAACACGAGTTGAAATTGTTAAGTTTTACATAAAGTAGCAGTTATTTATTCCTAATCTATCAAAATGAGTCTTCAAGTTCTATGACCACAGCTATGGTTTTGTGTGTGCTTTTTTGCATATGTTCTAACAACACATTTGCTGACCCACGTATTTTATAGAAGCACAAATACAAATCTAAATTGCTGCTTCTGCGTCACGGAAAACAAAAGCAAGTATTTACTGTGATTGAAATTCCTAGTCCTTCATGGTCTTCTTTTACTAGCAAAACTTTTCTGATCGGACCAACACCTTGACTCTTCTTTAAGGCATCAGGATCCTAGTTTGATAAAAAAGAAACATAGCATTAATATAAAGGCGTGAACCAAAAAAAAAGTGATACATTTCTGCATTTTGGGTTTTTTAAAATTATACACAGGTAGAGTATCAGCAACAGAGTTTTAGACTAGCTCCAGGCAGGACAAACTTACAGCACCCCTCTACAGACAGGGTATGAAATCAGAAAAGATTCCTCACTATGCACTCCTGATGAGAGTAATTAATTTCAATCATTTCAGTATCAAGTAACACACAACACAACACTTCAACAGAAGGAAATCAGCCACATATTAAAAATAGAAAGTGACTACATGAAGGAATGCTGATCGCTGAAAAGTTATATGACGTGAATGGCAATTTAAAACTAACCAAATGATAGAAGATGACGTAATACAGTCCGAAGGAAGAGGATGCTTGCTAAAGTTTATTTTTATTATTATAAAACCAAACCAGACCAAAAGCCATTCAACTCAAAACTAAATGGAGATTAAATAAATCGAAGTATTTATTTCGCTTTTGTTAAGCTACTGTTGCCATTAAGCATATGCTTAAAATCACACACACACGTATTTGTCCACCAATATTTCACATGCAGTCAGCAACACAAGCAGTAAGACCCAGCTGACCTACTAAGGTATTTAGAACAGATGAAACTAAAGCACTTTCCTGAAAATGTTTGGCTTTATATACTGAACACTGGGGTGATTAACAGGTCATATGCCAAGTTGGGCGAGTTCTACAAAGGCTACCCACGGTGCAATCCCTTTTAAAAGGTTTTTAAAATAAACGTACCTTTTGGAAGGAAAAAAAAAAAAATCAATTATTTTACAGTATCAATTTATCTGGCCTTTAAAAATATTTTTAAAAATTATTTTCAGTTCAATCTAATCCTAAAAATGTTAAATTTTTTTTGTATATAAGTTAGCTCCACATTTTGAAACCTAGGTAACAAAATTATGCTCTTAAAATTGTATTTATACACACACACAGCAGACACTCAGTTTTCAGAAGGACCAAGCGTTGTTAGGTAAGTCAAAGGAATTGTGTCCTTCATTTATGGGGACATGCTATTCAGCATGAAACTGTCCTTCAGCATACAAAAGAATTACATATATTTAGAAGCTACATTTGAAAGAACACAATATTGAAGTGAAAACAACCACAAAAACGAAGAAATAACTCCTATCTATTGTCCACAAATGCTGGAAACTATGAAGGAATGGTTCATCTTTTCAACTTACGTGTCCTGGTGGTGCTTGCATTGGTCGTTTTAGATCATTTCGACCTCGACAAGCTCTAATAACAGTTTTGTGACGGTGAAGGTGTATTTCTGCTTCAAGCTGATTCCACAGCTTGTCGTGAGCAGGTCCCTTCATATCTCGGCCCAGTAACTGAATCTGCTGGACCCTGTGTAATGACAAAGAGAGTAAAACAACATGCTATATTACAAGTGAAAAATCAATGCACTGTACAACTCATACACTTCATCTGGCTACAGCATACAGCCATGCAGCAACTAGTGTAAGTGCAAGAACTGTGGGGATTTTTGTTTTTTCCTTTTGTTCAATTAACTGCAAACGTGAGAATTTTCCTACTCAGTCTTAACTTTGGACCTGCCTCTGGGGACGCAAAGGAAGAAAACAACAACAAAACCATCTCATGCTAAGGGACACAGATTGACTTCACATACCTTCCAGCTAGTTCCTTATCTAAATACTTGGCTGCCAATCTTGCTCCATAAACCTCAGCCTGAAGCACAGCTATGTGTCTACGAAGTGCTTCATTTTCCTTCCTCAGCAACTTCACCTCAGCTTCCAGCTGAGCTTCTTTCACTTTTTCTTTCTTGTTAGCTTCAAGTTCTCTCTCCTTTACAAAAAAAAAAAAACAAAAAAAACCAACTATAAAATTGTTGAAAAGCTTTTATCAAAGTTAATAATGAAAGAGCACTTAGTGTTTCTGCACACACAATCTGAAATTACTCTCCTGCGTACAAGACACGCATGCAGGGAAAAAAAATGAAAGCAGGGACTCCAGCATTGCAGCTCGTGGTTCACATACCCCCCCTCTGGAGAGAGGAGAACTTGCATTCAACTTTGTGCTCCTGACATGATTTTTATTCAGCTTACAACTCCTTAACACAAAAATGAATATACTGGTTCAAAGCCCATGGATGAAAATTAGCAGCAACGCCTCCTGTCACACAAAGGCGGCAAAATTTAAGCAGCCTGAATATCATACCTACTTCTTACTATGTTCAAACAGGAAATTCATACAAAGAGAGAGAAAACTATTTTTAACATAAAAAGTTACTGCAAAACCACTAAATATTTCAGCTTGACAATATTCTTTAAGTATTTTAATAGGATGCCAAGGAAACATTCTGTAAGTCAGTATGTTCTTAAAATGACAATTATTTTCATGCAATCAACCGAGAAATGTCTCTCCAGGGACACTTCCAATTAGAGTCTGAAGACCACATAAATGAAGCCAGAGATTCTACACATGAAGATGCCCACTCTGACAAACTTAAAAGAGAAATTAGTGCAAAATAGCTTTGTTAAAAAAAAAAAAAAAAAAAATGAACAAACACTAAAAAAACCCACCCCTCCCCCTTAAAACCACACTTTAAGCAAGCTATCTTTTTTTTTCCTTCCCCATGAACAAAAAATTACGGAAATACAATTACTCCTACAGTGCTCCATCCCAAATGTACAGAAAACGCATAGTCATTACCTTTTCTAATACCTAGAGCACTGGAGTGAAATGAATTAGCATGCTCAGATTGCTATTCTACAAGATCTCCTTTAAGAAGGGCATGCTTGATTACTTGTATGTTTTATATCTTGGTTTATATCCCTTTTACAAAGTGGGGGAACCCCCCCCCCGCCACAAACCAGGAAATCAGTAGGATCTGCTACTGTTTCCTTTTAAAAACAGCTGTCAACTGAAATAGCCATAAAAACTAAGTTCACCATAATGCATTTCTGAAGACATTTACAGTACTGAAAAAAACTGTTCTTTGTTCTTGTACCAATTACACTGCTAAGCAGATAAAACCACGAAGTGCTACTAAAGAAGCGATAGGACAGAAACAAAAATTTACAGAACTGGCAAGACAAATCTGTTACTGAATTGTGAATATGCTTATTCACTATTCCAAGCCTGGATACAAAAACCACGAATATGGTCCATATTACCACATTTGAGAAATTAAGCAAGGCTTGTCCTTCCAAAGAGAGGTATTTTCACAACAGGTATATGTAAACATTTATAGCTATTTGCCAGAAAGTCAGCTCTGAACTTGAAAGACTCTATCATCTCCCTCATATGTTAAATACTTGTATCAGGTTAGATGAATAGAGTACATTACCCATACGTACAAGGCTGCCAAGAATTGCCTAGCATACTGCTCAGGAGGAGCAGCACAAAGATTACTAGAAATCGCTGGCATTTCACTTCCTGTAACTCCCATACCAACCCAGTTTCAGATCAGGTTTGACTGCACATGCATGTTAGAACACAGGTCACACAAAGCTACTTCTGGCCTCTGGGTTGGGGGTTGTCTTGCGAGATGACTCTTCAACAAACCTCCTTCTGAACTGCAGGATCACTCCTAAATCAAGAATCCTGATCAATCTGCACTTCAAGAACAGAGGTTCCTAAAATTATACCAATTCTCTATTATTATGATGGTCTTAGGCTATTTTATTTCACATCTGCCAGCAGCCAAAGGGCAATTACAAGAATTTAAGAGTGCCAACACACTGTGCTGCCTCTGCCACGGTGAGAAGGGTCACAGGCCAGACACAACACTCACTTTACAGTAGCTGGAGAGTCCGTATACAGGTACAGTGTTCCTGTAACACTTAGTTAGCTGTGTACGTATTGCCAATATTGCATCAAGGTGCTCTCAATAGTATAGGCCCCCTGTTTGTGTACATACTCACTTTTAGAACATCTTTTATCTGACATTAAAAGACAAAGACTAGCATTTAAGACAGACATATGGAGGTACACTATTCACACCCAAACCTCCATTTTCTTCCTCACTGGATATTTTTATGCTTTATTGACTGAATAAAAAGTCAGAAACCAAAAATTCATAATATCTTTGCCAATAATTTGTTAGAATGTACCAGCCCTGTTTTCTATTAAGAAAAAAGCTTTAGAGTTACATGAGTTTCTTGATATATCTGAAATATTAATTGGAAGAAGAATTCCAACCTCCCCCAGAAAAGTGAACTGCTGAAGTAACCCGAGGTATTAGATTACACTAACAAGTTTCACACAGCACACTTTACCGTATTTAAATGAAGTAGCCAGCTTAAAAACTCCCATAAAGACTGAATTTTTCCACTGATTTTCTCTGAATTTGGTTTGTCATTTAAATTAAATTTAAACAGAGCGCCAAATGTTACATTTCTAAGTAGAATTGCTTTTAGTCATTCATTTAAAATGTTATACCTAAAATACGAGGAACAATGTAATCCCATAGAATTCTTTTCTTCCTATTTTCTCCATTACTATGACTATTGTCCTGTGACTGAGGTAGAAAATTACACCAGAAGCTATTCTTCTCTGGACTGTCTCAAATTGATCACCACATGAATTAAAAAAGAAAAAAACCAACGACAACCAAAAAAAACCAACAACAAAAGGGTTGCAATACAGAATCTCTGAAGATGTACTGAAACAACATGTCTTGTTTGGAAAGGCTGTTGAGACATGAAAAATAAAAGGTCTCAAAAATGTTTAGAAAACTGAGGAAGTTACATAAAAGTTTCATGCTTTCTAGTGTTCATAGTATTGCATTGCATAGGTTCTGCAAAATATAAAGCAAATGCATTTTCTGTTGGCAATAGAAAAAAAGTAAACCAAAAATGCAACTGCAACTGAAGATCAAAGTCTACAGTTACCAGCCATCCCATGGCTTTTCAAAAAGCAAACACTGACTAATGAGGTGAAAGACCAAAAGATGAAAGTTAACTTTGCCTCACTTTTACGCACTTCGGGCTGTTACATAAGCCAGTAAATCATATTAAATCATGCCCATAAAAAGAACTGAGAAAATGGAAAACAAGGAAAAGCTGACAGGCTTTTTTTTTTTTTTTTTTAACCACAACACACAGAACACTTCATACTACATTGATAGACGTGTAGAGTGTCTATGCTTTAGAAATTGTATAACACCTTAACATTTTCTGAGATACTGCCAGAACAGTCTTTCAGAATGTCAAGCTGCCAGATATCACCCCAAATTAGCTATGGCATTAATAAGTAAAACACACACACACTTAGGAAAGAAGGCACCAAAATTAGAAAAGAAAAACTAAAATGCAAAGAAAATTCTTTACGCAGCATCTTGCCAACTGACAGGAAGAAGGAACAAGCCAGATCTGCTTTGCCAGTTTCTGAGGCTAACATATATATAAGGTGCTGCACAAAACAAAAGCACTGCTTAAACATAAAAAAGGCAATCAGCATACTTACCATTTCGTCCACAGAAAGGACAGACTTAAGACAGAAGAAAAGAGTTCCATAATTAGAGACAGGCAATATGAACTTCAAGAAAATGCAACACGAATTACCTACTCCAATAGAAATCTACCAGCAGATTGTTTATTTTATTAGGAGGCATAAAGAACAAGCACATTGCTAAAATTGTACTTAGCAGCAATTTCAGTATTTTGCAGTATTATAATAATAACTTTTTAAAGTTATTAAAAAGCTTATTAAAAATTTTAACACTATTGTAGTATTGAAAACAATCCTTTCTCCTAAAATACCAATGATCTTTATAAAGAGCAAGATAGGGCAAAATGCACGAAAGCAGTTTTTAAAGCACCATAGCAAATACATTCTGTCATATAACATCTGCTAAAACGATAATAATTTTTTTTCCTTTCAGAAAGAATAACAAAATATGTATTACAAGAGGGACATAAGGGACTGGGAGATGTAGCAAAAAAGGTATGTCAACTGCAAAACTCAAGATAAAAAATCCAACTAGGCAACTTCATACTCTTCAAAGAGTTACTGTGCTTTGACTAAGTAGATACACCACTCCTAAAAAGGGATTTTGCCTAAACTACATGACATTATCAATTGCTTAGCAATCTCAAACATTTAAAAATGTCGTAGTTCACCACCATGTATAATTTTACAGTTTGTAGAGTATACGTTTATGCTAAGAGTCTACATACAAAAGAAAAGTGGTTGTTGCTAACAAAGCAAGCAGGAAGTTAGTACTTAGAATAAAGTACAGGACTTTATTTCCCCATTGCACACTCTGTTGACACAGTCCTCCTTTGCCCTCAGAGACTTTCTGACTGCCAGAAGGTCAGCATGACAGTTCTTATTTACCTAAAACTCAGATTTCCCATTTTATTGTCATTTAAGCAGCCTGAGTTTTGCTTGTTCAAGCTTCCCAGACCTTTACAGCTTTCTGTATCTAGAACAGTTTAAAGCTGAGCTTTGCTCCATTAAAACTATAGAATCCCTAAAGGCAAAGTAAAGCAAACTCAAAAGATTAGCCCTGATGTCTACAAAAAAGGACGAACTAAATGGAATTAAGGAGAGAATACCAGTCTAGGCTGTTAATAAAATTCAATTTCAGCACAGAAAAATCTGAAACAATGTAAGTAAAACACATTTATTGTCAACTGTGGGCAAAACACTGCTGTCAATAGCATGGAGACTTAATATATCTTTAGAAATTGTTTATAAACAAGGTAAGGAGAAACAAAAAGGTTAAAAGTACTACTCTCTATGTCACTCAGAAGTTAAGCTTTACTCATAAAATTTAGGGACCGAAATCACTCACAGTGATGTGCTGGCTTAAAAAATTTGCTACACATAAACGTGCAGCCTAACACTTCTAAAATGCTGGTGATATTTAACTAAAGCTTATTTACAAATTATTAACAGCTCTAAAGAAACTTCACCATGCTTAAGATATAATTCAATACAGAGTAAATTATGTGCAGACAATCCAGAAAATGTTACTCATACTGAATATTCAAGTATGCAGAGCTAGGAACGTAGCTCTAAATCAATTATAGCTTTTGGATCTGAAATAGGAAGAATTTGGGTTACACCTGTTACTCAATGATTAGCCTAGATACACTTTAAACCTTATAGTCTATTACTGTGTTTTATTACACGTTAATTAACAGGACAAAATAGCACAGGAGACTGATCTACTGTTCCACACATGCTGCGACTAGTATTTGCAACCAACCTGTGACAACTTTAAAAACAGCCAGAGAGCTAGACTCATATTTTTGCCAACAGTTAGAAACCACAATCTACACACTACTTCACTTTTCTCATTTACAAAGTCTTAGTATTAGAGCCTGAATCTGTGCTGTGGATAGTAACGAGGCAGACTACACTCTGGTTATCAGTCAACATCAACTAACTGCACAGATCAACTATTGTTAACTTTTGGTGGGCTTTATAAAGGTTTGAGTCTCTAAAAAACATGTTGTACAAAATTATCGGTGGTTTATTGGTCCTTTTACGACAGTCTGCTGCATGTAGCAATGGACAGCCCCATAGATGCACCTGCAGCATTCTTAAAGAGAAAGAATGACAACAGAGAGATGACTGGATGCCATCTACTCTCTGTATGGCAAAACAATCCCATTCTTACTCTCACAGACTGTAACTACAATAAAAACAATACTCACCTCACTTAAGGCTTTTTTAAAGATACATGAAGATTTGGTTGCATTTGCACATTGGAAGCTAGTATCTTACGCAACTTCTGTCTTCAGAAAAGCTTTATAAACCACCAAAATATTTTATTTTACTTTAAGAAACTACTAAAAAATGATTTATGTAAAAACAGCTTCTTAAATTCTTATTCATTATTCTGTTTTTATTTATGTTACTTTTAATGGTTGCTAACAAACCATAAATGTTACGTAAAAAAGAAAAAGTTAACACACTCTAACATTTTTAATGTGAAGATTTGTAATCCAGCTTATTCACACCTTCCAAGGAAGAACTTCAGCCAGGAAAAGGAAAAGTATAATATAATCTTCCATTCAAGCTGCCATACTCACCAGTTTTGCCTTAATAGCACCAGAATCAACACTCTGACCAGTTTTGGCATGTAGCTGAAGCTGAACGGCATGGAGTTGCAAAAGCTGATCATGCACTTCCTTTTCCAATACTGTTTTCTCTGCCTGTGTTTCTGTCAGTTCAGACTTCAGATCAACTAGCTGTGCCTGTGAAGATATAATCCATCAGAGTAATTAAAGCAATGATTAAATGGGGCCATCAGATCTGTGATACATAGCTACATCATTTGCTGATACATATACATGCTACATACAGCGTAATACAGGTAAGAGTACATGCTGCCACAAGTTCCTCTGTAGCCCAACTTAAGCACTAGATCATTTGCAGGTTTTTCCCCCCAACTGTCACAAAATTCCTTCAGCCACAGATCCAGCATCAAACTACCATACTGCCCAAATTAACAATACCCGACTTTTACCTCATGCAGACGAGGCGTGTGATGCTGATGTCTACTCGAAAACAGGGCAACGTAGGATTTACAACCATAGCAATGTAAACACAACTCAAAACTTTAAAATTGTTAAATCTTATTTAAAAAACTGATCAAAGTAAAATGACAATTATTAATGCAATGCTGAAATCAAACAACCCAATTTACATTTGGTCTATTATCGACAGCTTAACTGAAGTAGTAAATGAGGTGGGCAAACCAGAAGCCACAAATTAACATGCCCCTAAAATGCAGATGTAGAAAACCATTAATAGTTATTAACTCTTTAAAAAGTGGTTTTGAAACATTTTAAATACAGTTTATATGTGGTGCTTATGTCTGGAATAAAAGAACAAGTTCTAACATGTTTACCAAGTTACTTGTTATCCTTAAGTTCAAGTAGCATTTGGTAAGATAGACTACATTTACATAAGCTTTAAAGCTACTATTTGCCCCCAAAACCACAGAAGATTATCTCAGGGGATTTTTAGGTAAATTCCCAGAGTGTATTTTTGCTTCCAAAAATTTGGAACTAAAGAGCAAAACAGAAAGGCCACTAATTCTGAAAAACCCCTCTCATATTAAAGCAGGGCATTTTAGATATTTTAACATTATACTAACGTTCAAACTCACAATGAATATCAAGCTGCAAGCCAACACTCACCCCATCCAACTACATAAATCACCAGTTTAAAATGTCTGCATCAGTTTATTAAAAAAAAAAAAAAAAAAAAAAAAAAAAAAGGCAGAAAGGATTTGACTATCAGTGGGGAGTACTTACTGAGTCTAACTTTAGGTACATAATTTAGATGGGCAGCCTCCTTAAGCTTCCAGCATAATTCAGACCTAAGTAGGCTCTTCCAGAGGTGGTTCAGAGCACCTAAATTAGAGTGCAACTTGATGAGACGGGCCAAGCCAATCTCCAGCTTGGTGCTGCCAAGAAGAATGATCTCCCTTCCTGCCCTTGGCTATGCCCCCTCGCCCCACATCTCTGGGACTGGAGGGTGGGAGATGCCCTGCCCATGAGCTCTGCTGATTTCAGACCGGACCCGCCAGAACAGACCAGAATCCCCTCTCCCTGTCTGCTTAGATGGAGCCTCAGCAAATCAGGTTAGTGTTTAGTTTTTGTTGAGGAATGGGGCTGCATGCACTTCCACCTTCCAACTGCCAGAATGACAGAGAAATTGAATAATTTGTAAACCCTCGCAGAACTCTAAAGCAGAAATTGCCTTCCACACTAAGGTAATATTTAAAATACTACAAAGCCATATATATAATTTTAGAGAAATGGGTTACTTAGAAAACCGCATTGTTCTCCTCAATGACCAGCCGCTGCTAAAGTCTCTCTGCTATGGATTATCTACTCACAAACAAAAGCAGACACACACCTGAACTAAAGTAGCAAAAGAAAATATCGCCAGCCTAAGAGGTGATGATATAGTACAGAGCAGGTAACTAACACCTTAATAATGAAGGCACAGTTTGACTCAGGCACAATTTCACATAATGTATAACAGTACTACGTCTACTTTATTATTATATAATGTATAATTATACTACTTCTACTTTAAAAAAAGACCACTAATGTCTTCTTTCTTTCAAACAGGTACTAACCGCTAACATACTGACTTTTATTGCTTTTTTACATACATACACACAAACACTCATCCATTCTAATTCAAAATGCTGCAGAAGCAGAAAGTGCCAAACCAGATAAATTACACCAGTTTAATATTGTCCAGCCTCACCTAGTAGAGAATGGCATTTAAGGAACAGACAGAGTTCTGGCAAAAAAAAAAAATTAAAAAAATTTAAAATTCCCTGTGCAAATTACAAAGCAGGGAGAATGATGAGACTCATGTCATTTGTGACATGAATGATGCTCCAAAGGGATCACAAAGAGATTGTTAAACTCATAATTAAAAAAATATTAAAAAATAGTACTCTGCACATGACCTAGGATTTAAATTCATATCCTGCCGTTTTAATAAAGAGAGCAAAATGAGAAATTGTGTAAGTGCACATCATGGAAGTAATCTGTTTACACATTATGAAAAGCCATAAATCTATCCCCAGGAACAGATGCAGGTACAAGAGTCACACCAAAAAGCAAACACAGTAAGCTGGTTTCAAATCTTGTGATCTACCTCTTTGAAGGCTGACAAATCTTTACACTATTTCACAGAACTTCTGCCTTTCTCAGCTTGGCCAGCTCACTTAATTCTCCTTTATATTACTCTTACTAGTACTATTTTTTATCCACATTCTCACACTTTGTTATAAAGGAAACATATGGAAGGACCACTGGAAGTTGAACAGCTCTAAATTCAAATTTGGAAGCTACTCTGTGAAAAACGGAGAGGGGGGGCAGAGGAAATAATGAACACAAACAAGTAACTATCGGTAAGGCCATTCCTTCCATAAGCATCAATCACTGCACGAGGCAGAGGTTCTACAGAGAAAAGACAGTGCCAGATCATAAATTATAATGTTTCGATTTGCATAAGTACAACAAGGATAGATAAATGTTGCACAAGCAACCGTACCAATCCTTTAATTGGTAGCTTTTTGGATGTACTTTCCCACAAGACTGTTGAACAAGAGATGTCATTTATTTTGAAGGTCACCTGTGATTGTTCTAGAATTTGTGGAGAAGCCAGTTGGAACAAGAATAATGAACACATACCCCACTGAGCTTCATGGTTAGGAGAGATTATGAAGAGCCACCAAGCAACAAATAGAGAACAGAAACTTTCATTGGGCAATAATAAGGGGCAGAGGTTGAAGAGAAGGCAGTATGCTTACTTTCGTAACATCCTTTTAAAAATAACTTGTTAATTCAGCCAAAAGAGGAACTCTTCTGTATTTAGGGCAGTATACAGCTGTGCAGATTAGCAGTTATCACACATTAGGAAGTATCACACTGCAAGACAACACTTTAGTTTCTCTCTGCTAACTCGTGAGTTAGTAACAGGACTGGCCTGTGGCTCATGAAGTATGATTTAATCACGAAACCCTAAATCTAGCCCTATAGCGCAGATGGAGGGAGAACTGGAGAATCAAGCAGACAGGATACAAGAAGCGGAACTTGCACAGCTCTTTTTCCCTTTTATTCTGACACCTGTTGGCAAGGTCAAGGCCATTTGTCTCTGACTCACTGAAGCCTTGGATACTTTTCTCAGACCGAGATCCGTAACTGGAATTTGGTGCCAATGGCAACGGGAAGTGCCCAGTCTGGACCTCACAATGGAAATGAAAGCTTACTGAAATCAACCAGAAAATAACCAAGTTTCTTCTTTAGTAAAGCAAGTCAGACCATTTGTTTGAATGCTCCACTTTTCCCACCTCTCTCGTCTGGGGACACCGATCACTAACTTTTCCTGAAGTGTTCTGAGAAAAGTTTTGGTTCAGTACTGACTGCTAACTGAGAGCTCTGAGAAGTTACACAAATGAGACACTATGGAAAAGACTAAAAAAAGAACATCATTACTGACAAAAGCACTCATTTTTCTGAAGTACCTTATTCAAGCATGTCCTCCAGTTTTTCAATAACTATTGAAGACACATTACTGTTAATTTCTTTGTATTTACTGCCCCAATTTCAATCGATATGCTCTCAACTATACAAGACATACTCCCAGGTTTCTTACCTTTTTTTGCCTCACTGTTCTGAATAAAAAAACCGAACCAACCTTTAAAGCTGATCTGATCTGTCTGGGGTGGGGGGAGGCAAGATAATCCCACAAGTTTGGTTTTTTCTTTTCTTCCACAAAATACCAGTAAATACACGCTATTTCAGAAAGAGCTACTGTTTCAGATTATCACTCCATTGGTCTACAATCAAGCTACTACTTTTAACTCTAAAAAAAAAGTCTGTAATTCAAGTAAATTGCAGATCTTGGTTAATTAGTCAAATCCTAAAACTCAGTATTTGTCTTCCAAACAATCTAACACAGAGATGATACCAGAAGAATAGTTTTGAAAGGGTAACTAAATATTTACTCAATTTTTGGACATAGAAAATACCTGGTAAATGGTGAACTATTTCACAGAGATCTTACACCTATGAAAATTAAAACGAAATCAACTGAAATAACTCAAGAATTTATATTCTTTTTTTTTTCCATAAGATAAAAAGAAAATAAATCATGGCATTAAGCAACAGACAAATACTTGTTCTGCACAGAATTCAAAAACATTACTGCAAAAATTTAACAAAAAAATCTCTAAACAAAACAGTCCAGACATAATGTCCTTCTATTTTCAATCAATAGCTCTTATTTCCTGTTCAAGCAGTTATGAGTTATCAAAAAGCTGTGTTTGATATAAATGATCTTATGCTGAATACGTATTTTAAGCTGTCAATATAATCAATTTCATTTTAAACGCTGGGATTGATTGCACTGACAGTCATGAAGTTCTTGAAGTCTTAACCAGTGTTTTTCATTAGGAGGGAGAGGGCTTTGAGCCTTAAGAGACAAAATAAATATAATTGAGGTCTCTTCTGATTATTTTGTATCATATCTTACAATTTTTTCATATGTTGGTCTAAAATCTCATAAAAACCTACTTATGCATCCACCTGTACATTTTTCACAGTAAAGTGATTGTTAGACTAACTACACAACAATTATTTATTTCTGTAAGATCTCAGAGCCATACTCAAAGATCCTACACTAAGTTTGTACATAACGAAGAATAAAAATGCGGACCTGAACTTACAGCGTACACACGTGAAAGAAACGATGAATAAATGCAACATGAAAGAGAAGTACAGAGGTGTTTGTGTACAGAACTGCACAACAGGAAGCAGACGGCATGCTAAAGCCACAATTTACCATTTCTCGTAACCACCACTGCCTGAATGAGGCATTAGAAGACAGCAGTATTGCCACCTCTGAGATCTAAAGCATCAGAGGAGCACACAGAGACTGAGAAAACTTCAGAAAGTGGGATGATGGTGACTAATGTACCATGTTGACAGGAAACAATCTACCTCTCACTACTGAAAGGGAAACCAGTTGCAGGGGGGTCAGGGGCAAACAGAGAGATGGCATCGTCAGATAAAATAGTGCCAATGTTTTTAGCTTTGGGAAAAGCTTTTTCATTTTCTAAGCTATCATTCCAATAATTTCTGCAGTATGGACAAGAGTTTTATTTGAGCTAATAGATATGAAAAAAATATCTAAGACTTATCCATGCCCAGACAGGAGGGCTCAAAATAGAGCTAAGCTGAATTGGAAAGCTAGGTCATAGGCCTGAATAATCCTAGGACAAGGCAGTGGAATTATTCACCACAACAAATAAAAATGAGAGGAAGACCTGAATTCCCTCAACAAATGCTTTTTGAGGCTTGTAATGATGCACTTTTCGGTATATCAATTTCTAGCTCAAAGAAAGGCTAAGCATAATGGACATATTAGAAAACACGTGGATTTTTCAGCAAAGGAAAGCCAGATACATACAAAAATATCCATCATATTACCAGCCTCCAGTGACTAAAAGTCATAAGCCAAGCACTCATCAAATGCCTTTAAAGTAGCAAATATTCTTTAAAGATTTTTTTCATTTTCCTTTCATTTCAGGCCTCGAGGGTACACCTAATTCCTTCTCATACTAAGCCTTCTGAACTCCTAAAGGTCTGAAAACTGTCTTTTTTAAATGAAAGATGATTTTTTTTTCCACCACACCATCCCTAGGTGCCAGCAGCTAGGACTTCAAGAAACACCGAACACAAGCAGACTAGCAATTAAAAACACTCACAAAAACTGGTAACATTTCATTACCTCTCCCCTCGTTTCCCAAACAAGGCAGTCTGCCGTCATTTCACCTGTATGTGTACATGTCTCTGTATTTTGCCTTCCCTCCCTCCTGATTTGAACTGAACCCATTCCTGAGTTTCAGACAAATCCATTAGAGGGGTAAAGGTGTGCAATGATTAAAGTTCCTACAACAGACAAGTTTTGCACAAAACAGCTGCTCAGTAGGAACGAGTGAAGGATTAGTGCCCTCACAGAGGGAAAAGTGGGAAGAGTCGTATCTTAGCGAGTTTGCTAAATCCACCCAGAGCCAAGAGCAAACAGCATGGTGGCCAGGCACCACACGCACAGCCCTGAGCTAGCGACTGTGCTGCTGCTTCTTGTCCAGTCGACTAATCAAACCTGTAGGTGAATGACGAGGCAAAGGAGGCTGTTGTGGAAACTCACAGATCACAGGAGAGACCTGGGGGTGCCTGAATTGGAAGATCTTAGTGACTCGAGAAAGTGCCTGACGTTTGCATTAGACAAATCACTCTCCACAAATCAGCAGGAAGTGAGATTTCACAAGCTCCATTGTTCCTGTTACCAAAAAACCACCTCCAGTATATATATTTTTAATAGCTAATTTTTACAAGAGAGGTCCCTATGAATCTTGCCACAGGATCAAACCAAAATTCATAGACAAATAAAGTATACGAGGTGTTTTTACTTCTTCAGTAACGTGTCCTCATGTAATTTATGCTAGACTCCAGAAAGTTTACTGACCTACGTGTTTATGTATTTAAACATTCACTCCTGATTGGGACTATCAACCTTCTGATTTAAAGGCTGAAGGATCTAGGATCATGAAACACAACAGAACACACTACAATGCTGCAATTACTCTGTGGCTTCTGCAGTATATACACACAAAAAAGCAATATAAATATCAAGATATGACACTAGCACATTTGCTTAACATTACATTTTGGGGGCATTTTTTTAAAAGACAGAAATGTTGCTTAAAGGCAAAAAGTAGGTTAAAAAAACCTAATTGTGCTTTACAAACAATGAAATCATTACTCCTAAGTGTTCCCACAACATTACACAACTGCAGGATAGAAAACAATTTTTCACGACCTGACAGCTGTAGCTCCTACAGCCTGAGGCCTAAACATACTCACAGACACCAGATACACAAGTGGTGTTGGTTCAACAACAAAACAGCCTGTTGTGCAGAGTTACGAACGATGCAGATCATGTACTAATAAGTTTTCATGGGGACCTCTTTGGCATCAGCTCCTAGATGTGAAGTATCCAAATCTCTTTAAGTGTTATGTTTCTCTAAGTGCTGGAAGAAAGCTTGTCTCCATTATGTCACCAGTGTCACTTTACCACTTCAACTACAGCTCTCCAGAGGACAAGGACACTCCACTCTTCCTCAGTCTGGGCTATTTGATTCTTCCTGCCTATTAAGCAGCATTTGCTGCAATTTCTCACTATTAAGTTTAACAGACTGGTTTGAATGAGAAACTATGAAACAGATCAGAGCCCGGTTAATTTCACCGTGCTCTTTGCAAAACTAAACAATGTGACAGCACTGTGAATGCTGAAATAGGAGTTTCTGAATAAATTATACACTTGGGAACCATAATTTTTGTTGATACCCCTCCTCAATTTCAACACACCCAAAGAACGCCTACCACTTGTCAACAATGAAATGACTGGCCTGTTTCAAGAAACTATTTTAAATGACTGCACTCACACATATTTAAATTAAATTAAAAGCCTTTACTTGATTATCATTGTTACCTCAAAAAGGGCATATGTGACTTAAGTTTTTAGTTAAAGCTTTAAATTTAACAAAATGGTCTTTATCATGTGGCTAATAAGAACATGTATGACAATTTATGACTACTGACTCTCTAAATGAATACTATGGTAGTGTAGCTATGTAGGTATGTAATGCAGTGTATGTAACCCAACACACAAACGAATCACCAATCAATTTAGCCCACCTTTAATACATCCCATACAGAATACAAAGTACATGAGACTTCTACAAATGAATTGTTCCATTTCTCAGATTCCACTCTATTCCAGACAAAGCATTCAAAACACTGGTCAGCGAATTACAAGAACACAAAACAACATTCATACTTTATCTTCTCTGCTGAAGACCATTCTGGATATGTAATTATTCGCACACATTTCCTCACAACAATTAAAAGATAACATAACAATAATACATGTAAAGCCTCTTAAAAATTTGGTTTCAATTTACACAAATGAATACACCAACCAACATTTACATACTAGTCACTGATGTTTTTCATCTCTATCATAAAAGCACCTGCTACTGCACCTATGATTGTTTTCACTTTGCTTTAGGTATTGTTTTTGCCACTGTTTTACTTCGTATTTGACTGTATCACTCTGTTTGCACCTACATAAAGAAGCACAAATGTCTGACTTTTTTTTTTTTTTAAAATCACTGCTTGTACATTTTGGTGCCAATGCCAAATTTCTGTCTGCCTCACAAACACTTTTTTTTTTTCCAAGTTGCCCATGCTCCTGTTTTTGTATTAAGATGACAAAAATTCATTTTTAGAAGTCATAGCTTTATTATTACCATTATTTTTGAGTCACAGTAGCTATGTAACATAATTCAGTAAATAGAACTAAGAAATATAAACTAAAATACTGGTTCCCTATCACTTACCCTTTGGCAACTCCCAAAAAATGAGACAGAGAAAAGAAAAACACTTTATTACATGCTGACTGAAATTAAAGTAAGCTACTTCAATTTCTATAGAATTATGAAGCTCCTGATACAGGAAAATACTAATTAAGTACAGGTCACTCCTTCAAAAAGGGCATAATTATTGTGAGAGAAGTTGATGTATCAAACTAATGACAGTTTAGTTTATAAGCCAACTGGAAAATCTATGCAAACCTGTACTTTCACTTCCCGAATATCTGAAAACTGCTCACATTCTAGGATATAAAATTAGCTGGATGAAATCTGATTCAATTAATTTTCCAAAAGACCACATTCTATCTAGTACCAACAGGTTTCTATTCCAAAAGAGAAAAAGTATTCAGAGTTAAAAGTGTAATTAATAAAATAACATCTCAGCAAGCACTGGGAATTTTTATGACATTTGAAAAAATTAAACAAGTTACTTTTATAGAGCTATTGCAACTACGGTCCCAGTTTTATAGACACATCTGTCACGGGGCAAAGAAACATCGTGGTCTTCAACAAGTGCATTTCTCCTACAAGGCAAAGGAGAGACTGGAAAACAATCCAAACAGACCCTCATAAGAAGGTCCTACCTTGGTTTAAAAGGTACTGCTAAACAACAAAGGAGGACTACAATTCTGCAGTGTCTCCATAAGATGGACTTGCAGACTGTATGAAAAGTCATCATTCACATCAAGCCACATTTAGGTTTTTTGCCCCCCACCCCCTTTTTTTTTTTTCAATAGGGATCTTCAGATTACCTACATAATACTACATACCCTTTAGCTGATACAGTAACAAGTTACTTTCAGAAGAATTGTGCTTATAGGAAACAGGTTCCTCTAAACCTACTGATTCCAAGTTCATCAAGGACATAAACCTACACAGGCGATTAACTGCTTAGACATATACTTAAATCTTTTCCCTAACTTTAGCATGTACGTTGGCTTAACACAACTGCCAAGACACAGGGTGTGCTCTACCAGACATTCCTTTCTAGCTTGTTCATTTAAAATCACAGAATCAGATTGGCAGCCAAAGTGCCAGAGTTAATGTTAAGCTCAGTTTTCACTGGCACGCTGACCTACTTCTTTCTCTTCTCAAAACTGCACTATACAGAACTTTTATCTTTTGAAACAGAGATTTAGACAATGTCACACACAGTCAGCATCATGTAGTTTTTTCACCTCAAGCAACAGTCAAACAGGAAAAACAAATCTTATGAACTTCTTTTCAGTTAAAAGTCTGCTGAAATCTCACACACTGACTGCTAGCCTGAATCTGCTGATTTACAATGCTTTCCGAGAGAGAGAGCATCACCAAAAGTCTCCTTTAAAATGGCTGTCATCTCCTTTTGTTCCAACACCCCGAGGCCCTTGCTGTCCCCCATCAAGACACACTTATTCATTTGTTCATACTGAAGTGAAGCTGACCTCAGAAAAGCCGGTGGCTTCTATCACCGAACACTTTTTTCCTCTTTGATAAGCTACTTAATTCAACTCTGTCCTACTGCGACCAGCAGGACAAATACGAAAACAAATCCTCCTCCCCTTTTGTTTAATGAGTTTAAATTAGGACTGCAAGCATTATTAGCACAGTAGTATGTTTATAACCCTTCGCCACCCTAAAGCAGAAGTAAATTTATCT
Organism: Leptosomus discolor; assembly: GCF_034619465.1. Taxonomy (NCBI): domain Eukaryota; kingdom Metazoa; phylum Chordata; class Aves; order Leptosomiformes; family Leptosomidae; genus Leptosomus; species Leptosomus discolor. The sequence goes on along the minus strand of NC_141392.1, from coordinate 72,533,925 downwards.
GTGTACATCCACTACGCATCTACATACCTTCAGGTTCCTTCTAAAAATAACCTGCCCCTGAATCAGCAACATAACTCCCTCTTTGGAAATTATCGCCTTCCTGGAATACTTCTTTTACTATTCAGAAACATCCCCCCATACAGTATTTTGCCTAGACTCATCTCCAGCAGTAGGTATACACCAGTGATGCCAAAACATTTTTTGCACCAAAGTCCTACATCAGGAGCTTCCATCCACCAAACCAACCAAACTGTGCCTCTTAAAAGCAACTGTATCAAACTGAGAATGCATATTAAGCTGAAAACCTGATAAATCAAAGTCTGAACTGCATGACTTCATTCTTGTATGTAATATTATAACAAGACCCCACAATTCTGGTCAAGGAAATGGAACCCACAAACAATAGAATGATAGTCATCATTTTTTATTAATAATTTAATTTACCTTTAGCAAACAACATCAGTCATCCAGTAAGACAACAGCAGGCAAACGCAGCTGCAGGAGTAGTCTCAGCTTTTAACAGTCAGTATTATTTTAATCCAAATAAAGGCATATTTCTGAAGATGAATTTAACTTGCTTGAGTAAGTGTTTGCACCTAAGTAAACTACGACTAATGACACTTCTATGAATGTGACCAAATTTTTGTATTAAAATATGTAAGCACTATAAAGTTACAACTGTGAGCTATTAAGAAACAACTGCAATTTTAAAAGTTTTATGAAATACAGTAACTTGCTTTATTAAAAAAAAAAAGTAAATCCACTGATCATATCCTAAACTGCAGCATTAACGTTAGTGATTCCTTTCAAAACACGTAACCATATCCTTCCTTTGGGACACAGAGGCTTTGGACTGGACATCTGTGCATGTAAAAAGACAAGACTCATATTCTCAACCAAGCAACTCCATCTTTTGGAGATTTTAAATTGAAGTTTTCGGTTCAAGTTTATGACTCTAACAATCACAAGATCCTAAACCAAACAACTTTCAAGACAATATTATAACTTTCTAAAGGCCTATTTGAAAGATAATAACTCCTTTATAGGTATGAGGCCTAATACCAGTATCAGTAATAAAAATCGAAAATCGCAAAAGACTTTTTATTCACTTCTAAAGCACTCTGGATTCTCAGTATTATTTTTATCAAACAATTACTTCATGCACTTAGACGTACACAATAACTATGTTATTACAACTACTAACCGTGCTCCTTTGCTCTTCAACTCATTCAAGATTGGGGCACAGATCTTCAGTTCTTTAGGGGCCCCTGATGATTTTAATTAGATACTGAAATACCTTTCAGGACCTGAGTTTTACCATTTCCTTTCAAAATATTTAAGCTTGAAACAACAACAGAGAAATATCTACCAAGCATCGACTCATTCACTTAAAATAACCTGAACACTCATCCATTTTACAAGTCTGTACACAACAGCCAGCATCCCTGTGTAATACGCAATAAATACTGATTATCTACTATAAACTCATAAATCTTATTTTACTATGCCCATAAATTAAGCCTACTGTATAGGCTGATAGTATGCATACATGTGCAATACTAAAATGTATATGACAGCATAGCAATATAAAAGAATACCATAAACATCACTACAATAAGTATTCTGCTGAAATAAAGACTGCAATGAAAAAAGCTCCTAGTTTAATGGGGTCTCTGTTCTCTGAAATACCCTGTTCCTCTGTTAAACTCTATGGATTATTTTGCATAACAATGTCTTGATATCAGGAAGAAACCCAATTAAAAACAAAGCCAACCAACTTAACTTCCTACTCCAAGGCAGACCTTCAGAAGAGCAGGTTACTGTTTGAAGACTCTTAAAATTCCTTTATTGTAACACAAAGGACTGAAAGAACTGAATTCTGTGATCTACTTGTCTATTGAAGCTCTTACAAAGCACTTATCTTCATAGTTTTCCATTTTTTCCCCTTACTCACGCATATTTAAAAGTCAAGAACAAGCAATACAACGCTAAAAAGCATGGCCTACTGAAGTGTTTGGCCCACGGAAAAGCTAACTGAGGGAAGACATATCAACAGCCTTCTAATATGTAACAAAAAGATGACAGTTAACATCTACACCTGTTAAGGACAAGACAAATGACAGCACCTACTAAGCCAAAGGCACCTTAGGTTGGACTATAGTTATAAAATGACCATAAAGTTCCCCAGAATCTCCTTCCAGAGTGCTCCAGTTCTTGCACAAGTCACAGGACCTGCAACCCTGCCTCTTGAGCAGCATCAGCACCAGCCAGCTTGGCTCCTGCTGATGCTTCTTTCTTCCCACCCTGACCGAAATTCTGGATTAGGCATGAAGAAAACCTTTCCAACAATAAGGACAGAATATGAGATCTCCGCTATTAATTTCCCAACACCAAGTTTGTCAGACAGCTCTTTGATCTGCCTTGGCCTATGAAGGGACAAGAGGACCTATCAAAGTCCGTTGCCAGCCCATTTTTCCTGTTTCATTTACTTGTAAGCAGGAATAACGTCCTCATTTTGACCACTGACTTTGTCCCATTTTTAAAAGGCTTTCCAAATTCACTAGGGACTTAATGCAAACAGAAGACCAGTCAGCGGTATCTGTTGCTCAAGACTGCTGCTTTCAACATCAAAGGGAACTTTTTCTGGCACGCACCGCCTCATGCCCACGCTCTAATAACCAAAACCAGAGGACCGGCACGGCCAGGCCCAAATCCCGCGGGGCTAGACTGAGCCGCCCAAAACACGGGGCCAGGTTAACCCTCCTCAGCTGGCTCCAGCACGGCGCCCGGCAGCCGCGGGGCACAGGACGGGCTCTCGCTGCCACCGCGGGCAGCGCACGGTCCCCGCCAGCCACCCCGACACCTCCCCGCGGGGCGCGGCGGGGGATGCGCCAGCAAACCAGCACGACCCCGACGGCAGAAGCCCACCGCCCCCACCGCCGACCAGAGCCCCCCGGGGGCCTCCTCGGCCCCCTCCCCCTCACCTCCAGCTTGTGGTTGATCTGGGACACGGTCTGCGCCTTGTGGCAGAGCTGGGCGAAGCAGGAGCTGAGGCTGGTCATCTTCTGCCGCCCCTCGTAGGTGATGTCGGCCTGGTCGGGGTCGATCTCGCCCAGCAGCAGGTCCACGTCCACGAAGGCCTTGTCGAACTCCTTCTCCAGCACCTCCAGCCAGCGGAACATGGACACCCCGCCGCCCGCCGCCGAGGCCGAGCCGGCCGCGCCTCCGCCGCAGGCCGCGGCACCTGGCCCGCAGGAACCGCCGCCCGCCGCCGACATGCTGCTGCCGCTGCTGCCGCCGCTGCCGCCGCCGCCGCCGCCCCCTCCCCTCGCACGCCCCGGCCCCCCCGGCAGGGCAGGGCCCGCGCCCCCCGCCTCAGCCGGCCCCCGCGGGCCGCTCCCTGCGCGCGCCCCCTCCCGCCCCGCAGGACAAGGCAGCAGCAGCGGCGGCGGCGGCAGCGGGCCCAGCCCGGCTCCACCGGGGCAGCCACGCAGGGAAAGCGAGAGGAATGTGACCGGCGCGCATGCGCGGCGGCGCTGACCGGCGGCTTCGTTAGGCGGCGCGCCGTCGCTCGGCGGCCATCGGCGCGCGGCTCGTGCTGCCTGCCACAACTCCAAGCGGCGGCAGGCACCAACGGCCGAGCCCCAAACCCCCGATCGCGGCCGCCGCGCTCCCCAGTCTGCGCCGCCAGGGGGCGCTGTGGGCCGGGCCGGGCCGTGAGGGGCGCGGGGAGGCCCCGCCCACCCCGGCGGGGGGCCCGGCCCCGGCCCCCGACCCCGTCTCCCCAGGGGGCGCCGTGAGCGGCCGGTGCGGACACCGCTCGGCCCCCGGAGGCAGGCACGGGGAGTTCAAGCCTGCGAGTACCGGCTCCTCCCGCCCTGCTCTCCCCGAAAAAGCCGCTTAAAAACGCCCGTGGCTTCTGGCGTGACCTAAACTAAGGTTTATCGCTACGAGAAATGTCATTTTTACGTCGCATTTAGCATTTCTCGGCTTTAACGCCAGTTGTGCGGCGCGCCGTCCGCCCCCGGGCCCGCGGGCTCCTCGTTCCCGTGGGGTCCGTCGGTCCCCCCTCCCCGAGAACACGCCTGAGGCAGTGGCGGGAGGCGGCCCCGGAGGGGTCACTTCGACCCGGCGCTTCGCCTCACTGCGCACCCCTCGCAGGCCCTTCCCCGGTGCCGTCGGTACCCTCCAGAAAAATTCCACTTATTTTCATGTTCAAGAGGCCAACTGGAATACCGACAAAATGACCCAAATGCACCCATTCCCCGCTCCTGTGGGGCTGTGGGTACGAAAAGGGAACCCTTCGCTGCTGTATTCACAAACGCAACCCACACGGCTGGATGTGCAGTTCCACATCCATCGCTCGTGCTCAGCAGAGATGCAAACTGGCAAGTACTGTATAAACCGGCACCTTTGCATCTCTAGAGGCACTGATGAATGCAGTCATACCCATACAAAAGGTGTTTGCATTCTTTTTGGCTCATTCTGGTTCTAAAAAAGATAAATTTCAGGGAATAAGCCATCTCTACATGAGTGCTTCCTCTAAGGCAGTCACCTTGGTTACAGCGCCTTTGAAATACTGCGATTGATTCTGACCTTGATTTCAGCGGGAGCTTTATTAGCAGGCCTTGTAGAGATCTCCTGCAGCTTGGCTTTATTGCATGAAAGTTGTCATTTCACCTCAAAAAAGATTTTAGCCCAGATCAGGACCCTAATCCTACCTACAACGTGGCCCCACAAACTACCTTGCCAGCAGAATAGAGGGGAAGCACAGGGGCCCTGTGCTCAGCAGAGAGGTGGACACCAAGAAAATGGCAGCGGCACCAGGACCCCTGCACGCCCTGCCTTTGGGCGGTAGGGCATCCTGGGGTGAGTTTCTTTCCTTGCTCCATTTTGCATAAATAATTGATTGGGACAGAGAGTGACAGAAAGACACTACTTTACAGCTCAATGGTTAGACCGCTTACCTGGGATGTGAAGAGATATGTCAAAGCAGGAAAGAACTGTACTTCCATCAGTCTGTGCTTTCAGAAGAGCTGGATAAAAGCAAACTTTTAACCACTAACAGTAGATGCCACATTTCCTCTGGGGTCTGCTGTCGTAGGCTACAGATTGTTGTTACAAACCTGCTCGTTTGCCCTTTACCGTTCAAATTGTCTGCACTGTAATTGAAGGTAGGTAGTAGCAAACAGGGCACCTAACGGGGGTTCTCTTACTGTTAAGCTCATCCATGATGGAAACAAAAGCTACAAACACCGTTATACATACTTACAGGAAAAAAATCTGGCTAAGTAAATCGGTGTGTTCAGAATAGTAGCTGAGCAAAAAAAGGGTTTGAGTGTCTAAAGTCGCCCAAGTGCTTCTGAGTGAGCCCAGCCTAGCGGAGCATTTGCTTGACCTCTGTTCTAGCATTCATTCTTCACAGCCATATCAACTGTCTTTTTTACACAAGGACTGACAGAAAATCAAAGTATTTCCTGTATCAAAAGCTAAACTATTATTATTGTTTAAATTAGTTCAGTCACAGAATAAAATTAATTGTTTCAGGACTATCAGTTCTTATGTTAGCTTTGGCTTTGATTCTGGTAGATACCACATTGGAGAAGTACTTGTAGAATTATGTTACATTCTTTGCCTTTTTTTTTTAAATGGAACACTAATCTATCACTTAGCCAAACATTGGGATTTTCTCCTAATATATCTTTATCATGCATTTGAACAGTATCTGCTTATCTTGAGAAGGAAGTTTCCCATAGTTACTACATCATATCTATAGCAAATACTGCCTTTAAAAACTTATAGTTAGTGTAATTTACATATGACTGCTGCTTTTTTAAAGAATCACATATTCGCAAGTTTTTAGTGTCCTTTTCCTTTAGCATAGTGGTTGGTCCAGCTCTAATCTAAATTGTCTTTATCTACAGTGGTATCAGAGTTTTGTGGTCATTAGTTTTAATTCTTTCATCCCTTATCAGTGCTACCTTTGTTTTGCAAGTCCTTACATTTCACAAGTCAAAGAAGGTTTTGTCTCTGCTTATTCCACTCAAAGATTAGCTTCTCAAATACAGTTCTTTTAAAAGCCTACTTGCAGCGTAATTTCTGTCTAATACTTGCTGGACTATGGATAAATGAGAAGGAATGCTATATATTAGTAAGAAAATCTGCGGTCGTGACACTGAATCTTAGTAAATATAGTTTTCATCAGGTACTATTTACATTCCTCACCAGAAATACTGTGTAAAAAAGGGGTTGAAATTAAAAGCAGATATTGCTGATGTAAGGGTTAACACATGAATAATTCAATCATCTCAAACCTATACTTGTAGGTCCCCTAGAAAATCCTGATCAATTCCAGTTGTCCTTGAAATCCCTGCCAAAAGCCCCCAGACAACCGTAACTCTGTTCTGTAAGCAAGCTGTGCAGTAATTATGGAATTGAACCTGAGAAAAGTTAGTAGTTTTGGCCTTCAATTAGATTAAGTCGATTTAAAGTAAACTGTAGCATACTTTATCCTGATAACAACAACAAAATAATTAAAGAACGGCAGTTGTTTGAGTCAGCTGGTCTAGTAGTAAGAATCTACACCCAAGAGACATTTCTAACCATCAAATAGTTGCAGCAAGTTGTACGTCAAGAAGAATTTAAATTTGCTGAATACTTTTAATGTCAACAGGATTTCACTGGAAGTTTCCTGACCTGCTCATTTGACCTTATCTATGATGGGGTAGAGCTTGTGAAGCTAATCACCAGCTAATTTCTTTACATATAATTTATGCACATAATTTCAATTATTCTAGACAAGGTATAGAGATCGTGAGGTGTCTGTTACACTGCTGTTAAGTACATTTGAGTACAAACAGTACTTCATAAATTTAAATCTACATACTTTAACTGATTACTGGAGTACCTGATAAATTATCTGAAAACTTATTTTGTGCTTAAAGCGTAAATGACCTTAAGCATGAGGAGGACACATTTTCATACAAAACAAAGCACAGTAATACCCAAATCGAAAGGAAAAAACCCCAATGCTTTGATCAGCATCTCCACTGCTGTATATTTGGTCTCCAGTGTCCATGCCAAGACTGTGAAAATGTTATGTGAGAGAATCTACAAACCTTTGGTTAGACCTAGCCTTGGCACAAAGAATTTGCAATATAAACATGTGTGTTTGCACATGAGGGTCAGTTCACCCGGAAACTTCTGTAATTGCAGCTGCCCAGCTGTGCGTGCCAGGCTGCAGCGCGCGCGCACGTGTCAAGGCCATCTTCTGTGTGGTTAGCACTGAAGCACCGCGAGTGGTTTGATTGCGTGGTGGCCGTATGGCCACAAGCAGGGACACCAAAGGGGAAATGGGGAGAAAATACAAAGAGTATCTTGCAGTATCAAAGTATGGGAGAAAATTGAGATGATATGGCAAGATTTTCACTTTCTAAAAAAAGGAGCTAGACTAGCTGATTAGAATGTGCCTTTCTGAAGGACGTTAGAGAGGAGGAAGTTACCCATCTGCACTGATACTTAAAGGGACATACATTTTCAGCTGTCATGACCAAAAATTTCTGCTAACAAACCTCAGACTTTTTAGTTTTTCACGTTTTAGGTGATTTCTGCCTTGCAGGCCTAGAGACTTCATAACTGGCTGCATTTTACAGTCCATGCAGTGAGTCCATGGGTGCAACAATTCACTCACTACTATTTTGAGGGAACATTCTCTCCTTAGTGGTCTCTTTTTACACAAGACAACTTCCACAAGTCACTCCCTCTGACCAGCTTTTCTTTTTTACTGTGCTTGTTGTGGTTTTATTCCCATGCTTATTTCTATGTATAGGCTTATGCATAACTCTTTTCATTCTGAATTTTTGTTTTATTTTTTGAAATTAATAAAACACATGCCAAAAATGTTCAGGTTTTATAGTGTGGAAGAATGAAACCCTCTTTTTGTGCACACAGTGGGTATAATTTAGAAAACTGGTGTTTCAGGGTTCCCCATCTTGTTGAAACTGTGCCTCACAGTTCAGTAGACAATTTTTCCAGTTTAAGCCCCGTTCTGGTTCTGTTGGATGCGCAGTCACTAGCAGGCTGCTCTTAAAGGCTAAAGACACCCGCAGGAAATGGACGGGCCAGAGCTAGCTTTCTTCATACAGGACTCTGGAAAGCCCTTACAGGTCACAGTTGTTAACTACTGACCTGAACCACTTTTGTGTGTGCAAAACATTAGAAACAGAATTGTCGTGGTTCCAGTATCGATTGGATGATCCATCCCTGCCACTGTATTTTTAGGTGGTACTGCATGAGGCATGGTCTCACATAGGTTAATTACAGATCTTATACAAATGTTCATATACAAAAGACTTCTGTGTTTATATCCTAGGTTGAGAATGGATTCAGCCATCTGCCTTCTTTATTTCCCCCTCTTTATTCCTTTTGGGACTAACTTTGAATATCATTACTAGGGAACTGTCACTATACCACACCATAATCTGTGTTTTCATGGGCACTGCCCTCTGCAGCTCAGTTATTAATGAAGAACAGTTCTCCATCAAGTGGATGCCATCAGCAACAATACTTTGAAAGCCAATTACAGTGGCATATGTCTATGAAACGGTTTAAAATGACCTCCTCCATGTGGGTGCTGCTTATTTGTTGTTTGTGGGGTGCCTGCCCCAGATGCATCTGATCTTGGCTAGCATCCCTCAGCACAACCATAAAACTGGCAATGACTAAAACTCCTCAATGTGTGAATTTTTGTTTTAACAAAGTTTCGTTCCTTTCAACAGGTTTCACTGTGCTAATTCCTCTAGAATGCAAACGTGCCACAGACAGGTGAAATGTGAGAAATTTCTAAGGATCTATCACTTTCATCTCCTCTATGTAGCCTGCATGGAGGAAGAAAAGGAAACCTACCTCATTGTGTGGAGGAAAAATCTGCTTTAAGTCATCCAGCAGCTGTTTGCAGGGTATGAAGATGACCTTGCCTGGAGTTAGAAAGCGCATTCTCCACATACTATGAAAATAGATAAAAAAGATTTCCACAAAATTCTTGTCTTATGAAGAAGACTGAGACATAATTTTCAGACAGGGCTCTGATTGTTTTTGTGAAACTCTACTTGCAGTTTTATTTTGTAGGAATAAAACGCAAAATCACTTTTGATAAATGTATCATCTTTATATTAATTAGGTGTCATTAATTTGCCTAGAATGCATCTAGGTGGACACTTGATGCAGTATAACTCTCTGAGGCTCTTTGTTTAAGAAACATTTCTGTAAAGCAGTTCAGATTATTTCAACAGATGATTAAGGGAAGCATAATGTTTTTAAAAGCAATGTTGCGATTGTTTCCCTCAGCAGCCCCATCCTCTCTGGAGAGAAGTGCTTGATTGGAGGTAACTTTTGCAGCAGACAAATGCCATTTGATGTCCCTATGAAAACCTAGTCCAAATCCAAGTTAAAAACCTCCAGCAAAAAATAATTATAAATTCACACATACTCAGTGGCAGGCACTTGATAGCATATGGCAGCTAAATATGCCAAGGATTTTTTAGAGCATATGCCATCACTTAACAGCTCCTAGTCGCCAAACTGCTTGTGCTTGTGACATCCCCCAGAGACCGAGCTCCTACCCATGCCCTCTGCAGGCCCTAAGCTGGTCTTTTCCCACAATTTCTCCTCCCAATAGACAAGGGACACTCTGACTGTAAGACCTCAGTGTCTCCATGTCTTTTGTGATAAGACTGCATCTTCCCTTGTGCGGCCTGTGCCATCATGTACATTACAAGGGTCTCATCTTCAGGTTTGATGGGATGTCTTAACTCAGACATTTCTAAAGGCTTCATAATTAGGAGTTTGCAGACTCTTTCTTCTAATGCCATCTTACTTTTATGTGATTTTCTAAATGTAATCTTTGGGTTAAAAAATTATGTCTTGACATATGTGTGCTTTTGTCAAAACTCTGACTTTGGTGAAGAAAGAAAAGGCCCAAACACCAGTACTGTAGATGCTGAAATCTTGAGTGAGGCAAGGCTTGTATAAAAGGATAATATTTTTATTAGACTGATACATCTAGAAAAAAAACCCAACAAACTTTACAGCCCTTTAGGAGCCCTTCTTCGTATCTGAAATAAAAGCAGCAGTCCTGAAAAAGCTTCTAACTTCCATCAACTCCAGTTTATATTTTATGCAAATTTGTCCAACTTTTACAACTTTGCCATGATACTCTATAACCAATGTCCATATTAAATGCCAAAACATAGAAGAGTCCGACATGGACTTTGGGTTTAGCAGGTTTTGGTCTGAAGTGTTTATCTTTGGTTAAAGCACACGCCATGTAGAATGTCCCTGGGACTTCTCGCGCAGGCAGGTTACGGGTGCTATCGTTCATTCTTTCTGACAGAGAAATGACAGAGGGGAATATCATGCCGTTAGTCCCACACAGGAATCTCCATGGAAAGGTGTGGAGAGTTTGCATTAAAACTGCTGGCAGGAAATGGCCACCAGTGATTGATTTTCCTAACATCCCCCTGCGAAGCTGTGCAGTGCTGGGCCAGCAGTGCTGCTTCCACAGCGGAGATCCTGGAATGCTTATTCACCTTTCTTTTTGCATAGCTCACATCTGCCCACTGGGCTTACACTCATACAGGCCTCTGACCCTTCGTTGGTTCTGTTGCCATCAGGTCTCCTAGACTCAATAAAAAACCCACAGGTCATAGTTTTGTGCAAAAGCAAAGGCATCAGCTCTGGTGGACGCATGTCAGAATTTGCACAGAACAGATATAATAAGATCATCTTTCATAGCTATTGCTTTAAAATACCTAGCTGCTGAAAGCAGACATATATCAGAAATTAATGGATACATAATATCATTCTTGATTAAATAATTGTTGTTAATATCAAGTAAACGAACATTAAACCAATAAAGTTTCCTTTCATTAGTTTGAAAAGACCAAGGATATAGATATTACTCAAAAATGCAAAAAGCCAAGAATATTGCACCTTACTGTGGCATTCCATTGTAACCACAGCTGTGCACTCTAACATCAGCCAAGTGACTTACAATTTACAAAACAGGGAAGGATGCAATATATGGTTCTTTCTTAAAGGGATTCTGAGACTGACCCTGAAGTACTCTAGAGCTCTAAACTGCAAACCATAGGGTTTGATCTGCATTGCTTTTGACCCTCCTTGAGCAAAAAGCCTTTTGCTTTCTGATGACTTTTTTGAGGAACACAAATACCTGCATAAGAACCTGAGCATTATTGTCTTAGCGTCCTCAGCATTTAAACTCAAGTCAGTGGAAATATGGGATCCAAGTCTTTTTCAGAGCGTACTGAAATACACCACAAGTAGCTGTCAGTATGCAGAAAGGTTTTACACTTTTGTCTGGGTACTCTAACTCTTAGGGGGGAAAAAAAATGCAAATCCAGAAACCAGGTACCAAACCCTAGATCAAGATACATTAAAATATTTGCTTTAAATCCCACTCGCCCACTCATTTTTGCTCAATTGATCACTATGGCACAAGTCAGGCAGGATTTTTCTGCATAGCTTGTTAGACATGCCAATTTGACCGGCTGCTTTTGGAAAAGGTTTCTGCTCTTGCTGTTTGGTTTAGCAGGTGCTGGGTTGCAGTTCTGTACTCGCAGCACAGGGGATTAAGGAGACAGAAGGATCTCCAGGAGGGAATATGGCAATTGTCCAGTGTAAACCCAGCTGCATCCAACAGGCATTCCCATCGAGGACTATCCCCAGGTCAGTTATCCATTTGTCAAGTCAACTTAACATCATCTTCTGCTTGGAGAATAGCTGGCCAAGGAGCAGGATTAGCTGCTACTGAAGATATGATGGAGAGGGTGGAAGGAAGGAGGTAACAGTGCAATGCAGATCAGTATGATAAGAATCAAAGGTTTCCAAAGGACACCTCTTTGTATGTTGCAAATTGCTGAGTACAGAGGAAAAAACAATGCGTAGAAAGGTCCTAAAATAATCACAAGCCAAACTGTAAGCCTTTCAAAACTTCACATCTCTAGCTGGCACAGCTACTAGGTACGTGAGAGAAGCACTAGTAAGTAGAGAGAAAACTCTGAGTGGAACCTTAATGTTCTCCATCTGTCATGGGGTAAATAGGTCTTATTGATCATCTACCACTTGATTTGTACTAAAAGCTTTCAAGCATCTCACGTTTGTTATTTGTAAATTACAATTGTACAAAATTGTAATTCTTGCAAATACAAGAATAATTAAACTTTGATTTATGGGAATTACACAAACACAGGTAACAGACTTTCGTCCAGTCTTTAAAAAATGTGTACTAACCAGCAGCACTCAGCTGTACCACAGATATTCAGAAAGTGAATAGAATGTTTTAGCTTTAAAATAATAGCTGCTTGAGCTTTGGGGTTTTTGAAGGGTCTGAATAACACAAGAGGAAGAGCACAAAAGCTTCGCTGTTGGCTGTGGTTGTGTTTTTACTGTTTCCAATACTGGGCCACAGAAGATACAAAGGTTTTACAGCCCCACTATAAAACAGCTCTTTATCTTTTCTCCACTAATTCTGTGGTGTCACATTTAACAAAACTAGGAAACTGGAGATAATATGGATGTTTGCAGATTAGATGTCAGGTAATAAATAACACTAATTTCGCATACCTACAAATGTAAAGGCACCTTATCACTGTTTAAGCTTCTCACTCTTTGTAATGCCTGCCAACATTTTAACCCAGGCAAATTACGGTATTGTTTTTGCTGTTTTTTCACTGGGATAAAATACACAGTCATAATATTCTTTTATCAGATTTCATGGTATAAAAGGACTTTGGTGCTTAATTCAAGCTATATGTTGCCGAGACAATTTCAGAGCTCCTGTTTTGGAAGATGTTTTTATCTTACCTTTTAGTCATCGTCTTTTCTTTTCACAGTGGTGTCAGTACCACTTGCCCAAGAAGATGCAGCTGTGACCCTGCCCAGTCAGTGCAATGCTACAGAGCTACAGAGATCCCCAGAGAGATTCCTTTTACAACCAGGAGACTCTACATCAGTCACAGCAAAATTAAACAACTCCAGGTAGGAAAAAAATACAGTAAAATAATTTCTGTAGTGTGCTGTAACTGAAAGTTGGGGTTCCCAGATGGTGGTGGCTTTCAAGTGGAGGAGAATCTTATTCCACATTCTAAAAACTGATGAAATGCTGCCAGATCTGGTTTTATTTTTACTTACTTTTTAAGGATATGTAAATATATTCCTATAGTGCTTTCATTATCCTGCAGTCTCCAAGCATCAGCTCATTCTGCCGCAATTATATTTTGTATGCAACTCAAAAAATAGTAATCTACAACTCAGAGCCAAATGTTCTCTTGTTTTTTATATGGTCAAATAACCATTGATTTCCAGAGTAATTTTTTTACTTGTTAAAAGCTTTTGCTACTTTTGAAACAATATAATACTTTTTTACAGTAAATGGAAGGAGTTTATGTAGCTAGAATTGTTTCCCTAATGAATGAAACTGAAGTTCTTTTCCCCCTCTGGAGTTGCAATGTCAGGTACAACTGCTATTAGAAATGGCAGAGGGAGTAAGTTAAGACTCTAAGGCAGAGCATGAGACATTTCTAAAAGCAATGTTAGGCCTATCTAATAACCCATGTAAACAACAGCAGCTTCTAACTGAAGCTGCCAGCTATTTCTGCTATTAAAAGGGTTTATTCTGGGTTTCTTGAGGCATCACTGGATCACATTATTAAAGGCATGATCAGTTTATGCTCATTTTGCCTGCAGTCTGGAACACTGCTTCTCTGTTTCCTACCCCAAAATAAATTTATTTAATAAATTCAACTTCTATAGATAGACACAAGGGAAATACAACCATCTGTATTATACATACTTGCTGTGTATCAATTTACTACAAGTAATAAGAAATACTCGATTCAAAAGAGATGCATTTTCTCTTAAGTATGCTTGTCCTCTTACAAAGAATGAAACTTTAACTGCTCTGAAATGCATCTTTGATTTTGCTGTCAGGATTGAATGAAATACCCTAGAGGGCATCTTACAGCAGCACCTGGGATACCTGTTGCCCTCTGAGAAACAGTAATTTTACAATTTAACTCCGAGAAAGAGTTTACTTCTCTTCTAGCTGCTACTAATATCTCTGGTTTTCTTGGTTTAGCTCCCATACCTACAAGAATCAAAGTTCATTGGTGTGATTTAGCTATATTGATGTGCTCTAGTTAAACAAAAGATCTGTCAAATGAATTCTTTATTAGGAAATGGATTTTCTGGGGGAAAAAACGCACCCTGATTACTTTCTGTCCAAGATAAGGAAGATGATCCATTTTTCCTTTCTTAGGCTAGTTGCCCATACCTGTCAGCTACTCCTCAGTTACTAGTAAAGTGGCCTTAGGTTCTGACTGCAGCAAAAAACAGGTGTTATAAAGCATTTAAATGTTGGATATAAGTGAATAGGGTAGTGGAATAAATGTTTTATGACTGTTCAGAGCAAATGGTGTGTGAAACCATCTAAAGAGAGAATACACATTCATTCAACTGAGCAATCAGCATGCCTTACTTCTACTATTGACTTTGCACTGAAAGGAATTAAGTCCTTTCAGGCTATCTTCCTGTAGTTACGTAGAATCTTTCCTTAAGATTAGACTGGGTCTGTGAATATATTTTTCACTTTCTTTCCATGCAACAAAACATTCTGCTGAGGCCTATATATGCTTATTTTTACATAGCTGAGCAATTCCACTGGCACATATCATAGTGCTTGTAGAAATACTTTATAAAGTACATGTCTGGAATCGCTAAAATAACTCCATAGGGGTTTTTGTTGATTTTTGTTTGATTGGTTTGGTTTGTTTTGCTTTTGGTTTTGTTTTTTAAATTCTTTCATTTACCTAATCCTAGAGAAAATAACAATTTCAAAATGAAGTTGAATGGAAGCCTAGACTTCCCACAGCTGACCTCCAAGAGACTTTTACATGTAAGCATTCACAGATAGTACGGTTTGGCAATTACCCACCTCAGAAGAATAAAAAAATACTGTTTTAAACTGAGCACCAATTAGTTTTGGACATTACTTTGCATTGGTTATTAATAAAATTGTAAAGAATTTAAAAAGAAAAGAACATATGTTTGTATGCTAAATACAGTACATTTTGAAGAAAAACAAGTAAAAAGTAGAGCTTTTTTACCCAGATCAGCTTTGTATTTGTTCTGACAGGGTTGATCATCATTGAAAACACTGGCTGGGGTTTTTGCTTTTGGTATTTTTACAAACTGGAGTTTGTTGTAAACAGACTTCATAATAACAAAACTAGATTAATTTTAGCATCCTTTTTCAGTAATTTCTGCCTCCTCCTGGATTTGAAGAACAACTATAACCTGTTCGCTCTCTCTTTAAGATTTAGTTTATTTCTAACTATATTAATACGTGGGGTTTTATCTGCTCTAAAGAAAATTGTTTTTCTGGCCCACATAATAGGGAACTGGTTAAGAAACAGCTTATAACAAAACCCAGTTCACAAAAATGCTAAAAGCAAAAAAGAAGTCATTAAAAAAATGACAAAATTATTTAAATGTTTCTATTAAAATAACAGTATCTTAGATCCATTTTCAGGTGATCTACTTTTTAAAATGTAAAACTGTCACTTTACAGACAGTCCAGCTAGAGGACAAAATATCACTTCATAGCAAAAAGAGAGCTCATAGGCTTTCTTGATTCATATTAGAAAGACTGGGTGGTTTGTAACTGCATGAATAAATGTTTAAGTCTCAAAACAGCATGGTCACAAAGCCTAGAAAAGCATATCAAATAGGTGGAAAATAGAAATTATAATAATCCACATTAAGAAGCCTAACATCATTACAGAACGAATGTCTGTACGTTGACCTTCACGTAGTGCTCTGTCACTTAATAAGATGAAAATTAAGCCTCTTAGAGACATACAGCAATCAGCTGAGGAAAAGCAAGAAATACTGCTTTTGAACTTATAGCAGAAAATGTGCTGAACTTATGAAGGGTCACAGTTGTTTCAATTTCATTAAGACTGTTTTGTCACTTACATATGACAATGCTTTTCTGCTCTTGAGCAATGCAGTTCATTCCTATGGGACTTCTCATGATAAAGCTTTGCAAGATGAGCCTCCTAATCATGGCCAAAACTGGATATGGAATTCTGTAATTGCTATATAGCTATATATAGGTTTTTTATGGAGGTACCTTCCCTCTCCCTCATTGAACTTAAATGTAATTGATGGAGAAACCTGCATCTATAGGGGTTCCATATCTATACTTTCTCACTAACTGCATCAAATCTGGCAGTGCTTGGAAATGACTGTACAAGACAGAATAAATGTAATCAGAAGGTAGTGACAACTAAAGATGCCAAAGCAAAATGAAATCTGACTGCTCTTTCACAGCTGTGTGGGCTTTAATTTTAGCAGAAGTTAAAATGCAGTTTATAGCTAAGGTAAAGAGATACAACCCAAAACCATGCAAGATTTGGATAAATGAAGCTGGAAGGAATCTTTTAACAGTCACTGTTATAAACTGATTTCACATACACAAACATGATAGACAAATATATTCAATCAGGATCATAGAACAAAATTACTACGCAGTACCTGTGCTGCAAAAGGACTTGTACTGCCTTCCGTGTAGACTCCTGACTGGGATGGGGTGTTACGCTGTAGAACATGCTTTATAGCCTCTCTCAATAAGAGTAAAATGTGCTACTAAGCCCTGTGGGAAATAGCATGAAAACTATAGTGTTAGTTTAACATCTCTTACTGATGTGGTACTCCTGAGACCTGTAGTGAGATGTTTATGGGACATGGGAAGGGAAAATGGATGAGGACACTCCTTCCCACCTCTCCCATGCAGATCACCTGCTCATCTTAGAATCACAGAATCACAGAATTATTAAGGTTGGAAAAGACCTCTTAAGATCACCAAGTCCAACTGTCAACCCAACACCACCATGCCCACTAAACCATTTCCCTAAGCACCACGTCTACATGTCTTTTAAATACCTCCAGGGATGGTGACTCCACCACTTCCCTGGGCAGCCTGTTCCAGTGCTTAGCAACCCTTTCGGTGAAAAAATGTTTCCTAATGTCCAATCTAAATCTGTCCCCTTGCACATCTTGAGGCCATTTCCTCTTGTCCTATCACTTGTTACTTGGGAGAAGAGACCGACCCCCACCTCACTACAACCCCCTTTCAGGTAGCTGTAGAGAGCGATAAGGTCTCCCCTCAGCCTCCTCTTCTCCAGACTAAACAACCCCAGTTCCCTCAGCCGCTCCTCATAAGACCTGTTCTCCAGACCCTTCACCAGCTTTGTTGCCCTTCTCTGGACACGCTCCAGCACCTCAATGTCTTTCCTGTAGTGAGGGGCCCAAAACCACACACAGTATTCGAGGTGCGGCCTCACCAGTGCTGAGCACGGGAGCATGATCACCTCCCTACTCCTGCTGGCCACACTGTTTCTGATACAGGCCAGGATGCTGTTGGCCTCTAAGCTTTCTGTGATTCCCATATAAATGATTTTTTAAAAATCAACACCTAGGTCAATGGGAAGCATCTCTGATAATTTCAGAAAACTACTATTTAAGTAACTAGTGAACTCCCAGGTTCACCCTCATTGCATTATTTCTTATATCTCAGCTTGGGGGAAACTGCCAGATTCACTTAACTTTGCTTCTTAACTTGAGACACAAGATGGCAAGCTCTGTAAACAAGCATGTTCCAACAGAGCAGAAAAATAACGAAACAATTAGTATGCCTCTGTATGTTATAGTCACAGTCAACACCTAAGTTCCATTTACCACTGCAAAGCATCTGTTTATTACCAACTAACAAAAACTAAGTTCCTATAAAAGCAATCTGTTCCATAGAGGTGATTTCAGACCAAGCTGATCTGCCCCTTTGGGTTTGGTCATCTTAATAGGTGAGTTTTTTAAGAACGGGAGGGAAACTGGGGGGAGAGAAGAAATACAAGCATTGGATTTTAGTTTCCTGCCAAAACTTTATAGTAGGGAGAGGTCATATCCATGTGTACTTTCTCTGGGGAATACATGCTTCATTGACAATGCTGCTGATATATGGAAATGGCTGTATGAGGAACTCAAAACTGCTCCAGCAAGCTCTGTTTGAGCACAGTGAATGTTACAACCATCTACTCTGCAAAGACTTTTGCCACTGGTGATATTAGTTCTCCGTTTCATATAGGCTATACACGAGGCAGCAATAAAAGGAATAGTCCTTCTTCAAATATGTCTTTGCTCAAAACCAGACACAATATGGACTTAAACAACAACATTCTAGAAATCTAAGTAAATACTGGCAAACTGCAGATACCTATAGTAACACCTCTATCGTTACCATTTCTCTTAGTTTCTCAGTATAAATGTATAGTTTCTCAGTATAAATGTATAGTTTCTCAGTATATACTAGCAATTGTCAGAGCATCCAGAACAAGCAACCAGTGAGGATATCCATAAATGGACAGTGTACTATCACATGAATTATTTTTTTCTCTTTAAGATTGCTGACTTCAGGAGAATGTCTGCCCTTGAAGAGCTGGTCCTGTCATGCAGTGGCACAGAATCAATAGAAAATAACACTTTCAAAGCTCTGAGCACCCTGAAGTCCCTGGAACTCTACAAAAATCAGCTACAGCAAATACCCACCTTCCTCCCATCTGGCCTTGAAATTTTAAAACTCGCTGATAATTCCATCAACACTCTTCATGCATCTGATTTTGAAGGTTTGATGAAACTAAGGGTGCTCGATATTCGGAACAACTTGATTGCGACTCTGCCTCCGAGTGCATTTTCTTCCCTTTGCAATTTACAAAGTCTGATTCTGGATGGCAACCACATGGAATCTGTATCTGCACCACTTCAGCTTCCTAGGCTGAAGTATCTGAGCATGGCTGATAATAAACTGAACTCATTCCCAACGAACTTCTTTGCATCTTTCAAAAATCTACAGTTTCTCAGTTTAAGTGGCAACTTTCTGACAAAAGTGCCTCTTGACCTCCCTAAATCCCTGCTGTCACTAAAATTAGAGAAAAACCAGCTTAAAACAGTAAGACTTCGAGACATGAAACACCTAGAAAACCTGTCTGAGTTCTTCCTGTCAGAAAATCAGCTAACATCAGTAGACGGTGCCCAGCTTCTTCCCAACTTAACAAGACTGGAGCTCTCCAAGAACCAGCTCCACACTATGCCACTCAGGCTGCCTGGCAGACTGCAGAAACTTGACTGCAGCGACAACCTGATTCAAAGGGTGACAGCGCAGGACTTCCAAGGACTACAAGACCTCAAGCACTTGTTTCTTGACAACAACGCCGTTAGCACATTTGAGGCGGGAGCTCTTCAGCAGTGCGTGCAGCTTTCGAATCTGGCGCTGGAACAGAATCTCCTCATTTCTATTCCGCTGAGGCAAGTGAATCTGAGGACAGCTGGTTCCCAGGCGTCATCTCTCCTTCCTTACATAATGACAATGAGGGCCAAACTGGAAAAAAAAATTGTATTCAGGCCCAGTCATGGTACAAGTCTATCCATACCATAAACCCATTGCCATAACTGGCACTAATTAGCACTCTTGTTAGCAGTCTCAGCATAGAAGTAGAGCTGTTTTCATTACGTCTCTGGTCCCCAGTGAAATCTACTCATTTCACAGCTCTCTTGCCAGTGAGACTACTTTGTTTAATTAGCACACGAATAAGAGGAACCTGCTAAGAGAACATAGCAGAATTATTGCAGAGAAGTTATATTGCTGCTTAGATTTATCTTCCCCATAACACAAAATTAATAGAGCATTCAGTAAAAGGGAAAGACAGCAATTTTAATGCTGATGTTTCTACCCACCCACGCTGAGTTTATTATTGTTAAAATATTAAGATTTCAGGAGCTGAGTCTGGTCAAAAAGAATGTGCTTTTTCAGTGGATATTAGCATTCCCAACTTTGTTAAATTCACACAAGTATTTGGAATGCGTATAAGCTCTCCAGCTTCAGGCTATAAGCAAAATTCCAGTCAAAGGAGCGCAGAAGAAACATCCCTTGGGCACACTGTGTTCATTAATGTCCTGCCTACAGGTTCTCTCACATCCATCTCAGTGTTGGTCCTGGCCATTATCAGAGATGGCATATTAAGCCAAATGGAGGCTGGTCTGATATAAAGTGGCAATTTTATTTCAAAAAGCTGTGCAATAAGATGGCATAAAACCAGCAAAGTAATTCCATTAATATCAACTTCTTTAACACAACTGCACTATTAAATTTTATTTTTATGGCTTGTGGACAGGTTTAACTGGCCCAAATAAATAATGCAGTAAAATTTCAATTCGTTTAGCATCAGGTCCTTCAGTATTTGAATCTATTTGGCAGCAGCTTTATAATCAGAAAGTGATTTAGTGATGTATAAATATTTGATTTCAGTCTAGCTTGACAGGAATGTTTAATGCTTTCTAGTTACTTTAGTATTGTCTAATCCATCTTATTTCACAACCTTTGTAGTCAAGAGAATTAACAGGAAGGAGTTCTCTATTAGCCTTTAAACAGTACAGCTTTTAAGGATATATTGGGACTTTATTTTCAACTCAACAATGAATACAGGTTTTAAGGGGAGGCTGTAAACGTAAAAGAGGGGAAAAAATGACAAGACTTATGACCTTCATTTAATTGTCTGATGATCACTAGGTACACACGGATATACAGAAATAAAAGTATTACTTCTGACAGTTATCTGAGAATTCAGTCACCAGTGTCAAAGGTTAAAAAATACAGTTAATGTACCACAGTTAATGGGTCTTAGCAGTTATTCAGCAGGAATGAGGAGAAAGAAAGCTTCTTTTGTTTTGTTTTGTTTTGTTTTTTTTCTGAGAATAAAATAATTTACAAGTCCAAGTATTTTCAGGACTTGTAGAGAAGAGCCTGGATTCCACAAAATCTTGCAGGGAGTGGTGAGAATGCAGGGAAAAGTCTGATGATACTCCCTGAAGTGGCAGCAGCACAGTATGGCTGCCACGGTCAGCTCCCGAGTGAGCACGGCTTCTCTGCCCGCAGCAGCATCACTCACCATGTACTCCAGTGCTGCTATTTTCTCAAGATCAACACAGCCTGAAGTCAAACAATACAGCCATGAAGCCTAAGTCTAACAGTAGTACAATAAGACTCTTCACAGGCTTAAGGAGTCACTGGTCAGGCTTCAGACTGTCATCAGTCTGGATAAACATCTCAGGTGATGTCCTACTGCCTTTGACATCAGTGGCACTGGGGTTATACCCCAGAGTAACCTTCAGATATTACACTGTCATATTGGGCAACTATAATCATTGCCTGTGGTTAGGTTTCAAAACAGATTTATTGCAGTCACAAGCATTTGGTAAGATCAGATTTTGTGGATTATTCACCATATCAACATATGAAATTCTCATCTCCCCCAGGAATTACAATACAGAGCTGCCCTACTGTTGAAATACTCCCACTGAAGTTGTGAGATTTACACAAATAGCAACCATCTTTCAGCCTACGAGGTCAAACTCAGCTTCACGAAAAACAGCCGGTGAGGGTCACAGTGTGCCCTCTTAGTAATTTTCAAAGGTATCTCATATCATTACATTGAGATAAACTACCACATCAACCTTTACTGGTTGTGGTATACTGCTGTTCTATTCTAAATAGCTCTTGGTTGTATTATTTATAATTTCACTGAGAGTTTCAGTGAAAAAGTTTCCTTAAAATCTCTAAACATGAGTCTTAATTTCATCACCTTGCATACTGCTATAGTAAAATGATTTTTAAGGTACTTTCAAATTAATTTTATTGAAAATATTGCATGCCAATTAACTGGCTTTTCTGTTAGGCACTTATCACTAACTACAGCAGGAGGGAATTAAAAGGTTGCAAATGAGCAAGACTTTTGAAATAAAAGTCTTATCATACAAATTTTTAAGATGTATGAAAATAAGAATGATACTGACCAGTCTAGTACCATATCCAGAGATTATCAGCTTTTTTTTTTTCTTTTAGATGTAAGCAGTTCTCATTCTCTAGAGTACTATTTTAAAAGACCACCAAAAAGCACTTCTATTTTCCCTGCTCCTGATTCATAAAGAGGATGTCATCAGATGGACTACTTCTGTGGCGATTAATATTTGAATCTGATGGGAGCAGGAGAACAAAATGGAAGAAAAAAATCTAGCTCTTTATGAACCAAAAAACCTTTTTAAACAAATCATATATAGAAGTACTTGAAGGAGCAGTGTTGCTATGCTTCTCTAAACTTTTGATATTTCATGGTGCAATAATTTGGTTATTGGCATACTTGTGGCACTGAAGAGTACAAAATGCATTTTTAAGCTTGACACTCAATTGAACATGTAACTTTCTTCATAGTATGGTACAGTAGGACGGCTGTTTAGTTCAGTTGCAAAAACACAGTCAGCACATGTTAGAACTGCAGTAATCTGGGGAAATAGTTCAAGTTGCACAGACACTATTCCTATAACCTAAAACAAAAAGACATGAGCACTTCAGAAGCACATATTTTTTTTTTTGCAGAAGATTGCATTTTCTGTTAGTGATAGTTTTATTTTAATATGTCAGATGTGCCTGGGCAAATACCCACCACCAAGCACCACTCACACAAACAGAATCAACATGATCAACATAACACCTTTGTGTCATTTTATTTTTATTCAGACTTCCAGACACCCTTGCTAGATTGGATCTAAAGGGAAATGACATACAGGATGTTGGAGAACAAGAGCTGAAGGACTTGAAACAGCTTCAGGTTTTAAATTTACGGAATAACAAGATATCTGCCTTGGACCGGAAAGTCTTAGAGTATCTACCTCGTCTTCGTCACCTGTATTTAGATGGAAACCCTTGGAACTGCACCTGTGACCTTCTCAGAACCAGAAGAGCGCTGGTGGCCAAAGGAACGGATGTGAGGGGAGGGCAGTGTGCGGCACCAGCAGAAAGCCGAGGAGAAAGCTGGATGTCTTCCAAAAAGATTCTGCAGCAGTGCGAAGAGAATCTGTCTTCCATGGAAAGAGGCAAAGAGGACAGAAAAAAAATGAAACCCAATGAGGCCTTCAGCGTTGGAGTAAACGCAGATGATGATTACTACGATTATGAATTAGATTAACCCCATGGTTAATCTATGGTGAACCTTAAAGTTGTCTAGAGTTGCCCACTGCCACCAGCGTTTCTACTGACAACCAGCCTGCTGGTCTGCCATTAACTTTTCCTCTTTAATTTGTACTACAAGAGGTAACAGCTGGTGACAGAAGGGCTATAGTAAGGATACCACTGTAAACTGAAAACCATAAAAAAAATAAAAATTGTTTTTCTATGCTGTTAGTACTATGTAGTTCGAGGGAAGTAAGAATACAATTCCTATCTCTTAGAAAAGCAGTCTGTAACTCTGTATGGACCTTTTTATAGTAGAACATTCTTATAGTTGCATAAAAAACCCATAAATAAAATCCTGCAACACCACAAGATGCTGTTACTATGAGTCTGGCGTGGCGTTCAACACGTTTAAATTCACAGGTCTGCAGTTTGAGATGGAGAGTTACACTGATGTGGGCAATTTCTCCGGATTGTTCAGAGATTCTTCTTTTGAGAAATGAATGTCAGATTTTCTGAAATATTTGCCCCTCTCATTTATTTTAGACTATTTTAAATTATGTTAGACTAAATTTGCTGAGCTCCAGGCAAAACACAGAAGGCTCATCTTCATCACAGCAAATGCAACAATCACAAGAACTAGTGCCCTGGTTAATGAGATTTAATACTAGTTCCAAAGTTAATTAATAGTGAGGAATGAAAATGCTGGAGTCAACTTGACCCAATTTTATTGTTGTAAACAGAAGGGAGATTCTCAGGAAATAGATCTCTACCTCTGGCAAATATTAGGATAAGATCAAGCGAGACGAAGTTTTTGGAAGTTTATTTTGGTAGCTGAATAGCTAATTGACTACAATATAGCTCAAGATCCTGTGTGTATACTTTGGGGTTAGGTGTACTTCATGTGGGAGTACACACTGCAAGTGCCCCCCCTTCACTGGTAGGAAACTTCCAGGCTCTTCACGCAAAGAAAGGACCTAATGGTATATGTATCAACTCTGATGTATGTACAAATTTTATCAAGCCATTCCCAAAGTGCTTGAAAACTAAGCAAAATTGGATTACCAAGACCACTAAAACCAGTGACTTACAAACAGTAATATAAGGGGCTTCCTGGCAGTTCATAAATCTCAGCTGATAACTGAGAAGTAATAACACCAGCAAATTACCTTTCCGAGCAAACAGTGTCTATTATTCTTTATCTTCTCTTGGCATTCAGGAACTCAGTGATCGCTCACATTCACAGAGGCTGTTTCGCAGGTGTCAGAGGGCAGCTATTTGCTTACATCGCCTATGCCAATGCAATGGACACTTGGGTTTCTTAGACACCTGCCACAGGAGGCTACACAACTGGAATAGAAAGATCTAAGTTCAGTTTTCTTTATGTTTTCACTTTCTAATGTAACATCAGCCACCCAAATTTTTGGTAGCTAAAGATTTAGATATTTATGGAACAGCACAAGCCTTTCTCGCAGTCTGACTGTTATTTTGGCTGGCCAGTGTTGCTCTGTATTAGAAGTCTTGGGAGTAGTTATTTTCTGAGCAAGAAAAATATTTTTTTTCCATACTTAAGTTTTCATTCAATTTTATATTGGTAGGTTCTTTTAATAGGGTAAATATCTCCCTGTGTCATTTCAGCCCACCCATCTGTCTGAAGGCACAGGGCTGGCTTGTTAGCTCTTGCTCTGTATTTCACCTGCGGTGGGAGTTGTACCTTTGGATCTGTGGGCTGTTACAAGCCAAGGTAGCTAAAACCTGGGAACTGCAGGTTTTGTGGGAGACTGCAAAATGGGGTGTGCACCCCGAGGCCTCGCTGCCTCTGCAGGGGCACACTCGTCAGGTTTCTGGGGGCTGCACTGCAGAACCGCCTAGCGAGTATTTGCAGTGAGTTTTAAGGGTGAAACATACCATTTAATAAAGACACCTGTGCGGCCCGGTTACCTGTTGAGTGCTCCAATTTCCCCACTGAATCCAGTGTGAACGAAGTACTACAGGTGCCAATCACAGAATGGTTTGGGCTGGAAGGGACCTTAAAGACCATCTAGTTCCAAACCCCTGCCATGGACAAGGACACCTTCCACCAAGCCAGGTTGCTCCAAGCCCCGTCCAACCTGGCCTTGAACACTGCCAGGGAAGGGGCAGCCACAGCCTCTCTGGGCAACCTGTGCCAGTGTCTCACCACCCTCACAGTGAAGAGTTTCTTCCTAATGCCTAATCTGAATCTCTCTTCTTTCAGTTTGAAACCGTTACCCCTCATCCTATCACCACACTCCCTGATCAAGAGTCCCTCCCCACCTTTCCTGCAGGCCCCCTTTAAGCACTGGGAGGCCGCTGTAAGGTCTCCCCGGAGCCTTCTCTTCTCCAGGCTGAACAACCCCAGCTCTCTCAGCGGTTGCCCCTGCGGCCTGCGAGGGCGCGCTGCCGGCTCACACCCCGTTCCCGAAGGCGCGGGGCCGGGCGGGGCGGGGCGGGGCGGGGCGGAGCCGGGCTCCAAGCCGCGCCCCTCGCACCGCCAGCGGCCGCCCGGCCCGGGGATGAGCGAGTAGGCGCGAGGCTGAACGGCCCCTGCTGAGCCTGAACGGCCCCTACCGAGGCTCCCTCTGACGGCCACGTCGCCGCCTCGCGCGGCCCCGCCCCCTTTGCCGCCCCTAGCCACAGGCGGGGTCGCCGCCAGCAACGGCCGCCAGGGGGCGCGGCCCCGCCCCGAGACCCCGCCCACTCCCGAAGGGCGGGACTCGGCCCCGCCCCGCCCCGCCCCGCCCCTGGTCGCTCACAGCCTCGCCTCCCCTCCCCTCCTCGCCCCTCCCTGTCCCTTATCTTAGGGCCACGTCATTCGTTCTCCGCGGACGGAAGTGACGACAGCCTGCCTGGCGGCCAACGGGCGCCTTGCGTGTGGCGGGGTGAGAGGTGAAAGATCAGGCGGGGCGGCAGGAAGATGGCCGCGCTGGTGGCTGTTGCCGGGCGGGGGACGCGGACTCAGTGAGGGGATGGCGGCGGCCAGGCGGGCGGCGCGCTGCGGCTGAGGCGCGTCCATCCATTCCCCCCCCCCCGGTCCCTCTCCCCGGTCGGTCCCGCGCCGCTGCCCCGCGCGCTCCTGTCGGTTGGCGCCGCCGCCGCCCCGCGTCGCGCGCCCCCCATGAGCGGGGCGGGCGGGCTGGCGTGGCGCGCGCTGCACGCCCTGCTGCGCGCCCTCCTCTGCCTGCAGCGCGCGCTGCTCGCCTGCCTGCGCGGCCGCGCCGCCGCCGGGCCCCGCGCCTGGCTCTGGCGCCGCGCCGCCTCCGCCGCCGCCTCCTGCGCCCTCCTGGCGCCCGCCGCCGGGGCGTTCGCCTTCCGCAAGGCCGGCGCGGCGCGGAGGCGGCCGAGGCCCGGGGGCGCGGCGCAGGGCCGGCAGCGGTGGCGCTCCGACGGGCGGACCTTGCAGAAGCTGCCGGTGCACATGGGGCTGGTGGTGACCGAGGAGGAGCCGAGCTACGCGGACATGGCCAGCCTGGTGGTGTGGTGCATGGCGGTGGGCATCTCCTACGTCAGCGTCTACGACCATAATGGTGAGCGGGGGTGGTACCGCGGGGGTGCCCCAGTCCGGGCGATGGCCGCCTCCCGGGAGCGCCTCCTGGCAGGCAGCCGCCGCCTGGGCCCGCCGCGCCGCCGGCGCGGAGCCAGGGGGGTCTCCCTCTGCCGGGGATCTACCCGAGCCGGGTGGCAGCCTTGTCGTTGGCCGCTCCTTCCCCCTCCCCTGGAGCTGCTCGGCCGCTGCAGAGCTCCGCGCCCTGGTGGGCCTGGGAAGTGCCCCAGGTGTCGGGGTGACCCGGTCCTGTCTACGCTCTGGAGGGGGCGGGTGGTGGGGCCTTCCCAGAGCCTTGGCCCCAGCCATGGGCTGGCGGGAACTGCTGCCACCCGAGAGGCATGGCTGTGCAGGGTACGGACTGTTAGCGTATGAGAGCGTTAGGCTGCCTGCTCCTACAACCTCTGTTCGTGAGCTGTGTCTGAACTGCCAGAAGTGGATGAGTGAGGGTAGCTATCTATTTTCGTGTACGCCTTCTCGTGTGAAGAGACGGGATGGAAAGGTAGCTAAATATAAACATGCGTGTTCTGTGTGTTGTCTGTACTGTAAAATTACATGGTCTGCATTTGGTATAAGGAGTGGTGCTGCATGACATTTGAGTTAACTCTGAGCCAGTGCTTGTGAAAACTTTGCTGTTTTTTCATATCTGCTGTGTGATTTTGCTCATTACTGGGTCTCGGGTGTAAGACTGTTGGACTCTCATTCTTGTGGAGATGTTGATTCTGTATCACTGAGTATCTTAAAGATAAGCTCAGAGTTTGGATTTAACATCCTGTGGAATAATCATGGAACAATTCTGTCTTCCTCATACCTATCCCTTCCTACTGAGGAGATGAAACCAGCCACATCCAAGATATTTGTAGGTGAAGCTTTCTACCCAGCTGTTGAGAGATGATCCCTAACTGAGAGTAGGCAAACTATCGGCTCAGAAGGGCTAATACATGAGGTGGACTGTGTCCTGTGTTCTCCAGAGGAGAAAGCTTCGTGATGAAGAGCCTTGTGCCCTTCCTGTCAATGGTGAGACTGTAGGAGATCGCTGTTTAACTGTTACTTTGGATGGCTGTCTGGAGACGTCATGCAAGTTAAATTAACTCTGTAGATATATGCCAGGTTAGAGGTGCAGCTTGTAACAGTTGTCCTCTAGTGCTCTTTCAGGAAAAACTCAACAGTGCATCCCAAGTAAGTAGGTGGGATCTATTGTTGTCAAGTGTGCAAAAGCATCTGAGGTATGCAGGCCTTTCCCTGCGAAGCATTTGTGATTTTATTTTTTTCTTTTAAATCACTGCCATTAATGTTTCTGTTTCGTGCCTGGTCCTTTGTATGTGATGCCAGACTCAAGTGGTTTGGCTTTCTCTAGCTTCTCTGAGATCTTTTTAAGAGACTAGGCTTAATACCAGTCACTTAGCAGTTTAAACTGACCATCTGTTCAGGGCATTTGGGGAACTTGGGTATGTTGTGTTTCAGTGGGAGAATACTTCCTCATTTGAAAGTCAAGGAATGGTATAAAATGTTTGCATAACATCTCAAGGACAAAGACAATAGCACATTCTGAAAAGCCATTAATGTGTTGACATTTTTTGCTCTCAAGTTGGAAAGTATTCAAACAGGTTAAACACTGCAGAGCAAATGTTAGTACCAAGGAAGAGTGAGGGTTTCCCTCATAGCCTGAAGACAGACATTTTATTGTACAGGTTCTCTAATTTCTGTCAAACCTCAAATAAGCCATCTGCAGTATTGCCTAATATGTTATGCATGTATGCTTAGGTCTTTTTTAGATCCCTGCATTGTGCTGCACAAATTGTACGTATGAGAACTGAATCGAGGAACAGATCCAGCTGGGGGTCGTGTTACTTGGTGGTCTTGGTCTTCAGCTTGCTCATTGTGCAACTGTTCAGCACGGAGGAGGGAGAAGGCACCAGCCAATGCTTAGGTAGCCACTGTCGCCGAGATCCTGTCTGACAGGGAGGAGCCAGCGCTGTTGTAGGGTCTGATGCCTTCATTGTGGAGAAGCTACTTCTACTTCTCTAGCACACGTGTTGAGATCCAGTCAGGTCTAAGACCGATTGTTACAAGACTGTAAATATGATGACCAGAAATGACAAGGCTTTGAAGAGCAGTGTAGCTGAAATAACCTTGCAGAACAAATGTCTTTATTAGCAGTTCAGAAAAAATACCTTGGAGATTATCTGCTGCTGTTTCCATGTGTTGTTACATTCATGCTAAAGTTGCATATTAAGAGGTTTTGTTAACACCTTTGAAATCTGAAAATAGAGCTATGATCTCGTGACTTCAGTATCAAGACATAATCCTTTTCGGTAGTTCATTCTTCTGTTAGTCCTTTGATACCCGGATATGCTGGTTTAATTGCCAGCTTGAATTCCAGTTTGTTGGAGCATAATTGAAGAAGGCAGGACAATGTGAGCAACTAAAATGTTTTAAGTCGGTGCCTTTTGCCAAACAGTTGATGAGACTGCCATTACCATGCATGTTCTTCACGGGTGTTCAGTGGGTTTTCTGGGATAGCAGCCACAACTGCTCTTTGCACAGCATCATGTCAGCTGAGCATTTTAAACTGGTTTCAGAGAACGAGCAAGTAGTTATTCATATGGCTTGAGTATATGCTTGCTTCTGGTAATAGCAGATATGTTGTCTTTCTGTTGGTGCTAAGCTCCTTACAGTGTCTGGATTGAGCGTACAGTGTTTCCAGGTAGACTTGTCATTAAGTAGGATGTCACCATTGTTGCTAAATCTGGTTCTGAATAATAGTGATGTCTGGAACCCTCAGCGGTAACATTGATATGGTGAAGGTGAATAAAATCAGGTACAGCTTGCTCTTACCAGTAGCAGAGGGTGAACCTTAACTACACTGTGCACTTGTTTTCATCTTCTCAGGTGGTGAGGCTTACTTTTGGTCTGCTGAGCTGCTTCAGTAAGGTTCTGTGTTCATACAATTGTGCCAGCTATTGACTTACCAAAGATCTGTTGTCCCCACTGATGCTGTCTGTGGAGAAGGAAATGCAATGACAGGTGCTCTGAATCTGTGTTAGATGTAGTGAGGTATACTTCAGTTTGTTTCCTTTGCCTTCATTGCATATTTGTAGTACTAAGATTCTTCTCATTGCAACAGGAAATTTTGATTCCAAGAGTGGTCTCCCATGGTTGTGTTTTTGGGAAGAAATACTGTGTCAGTTTCCTGCGGAAGGCTTAGATTAAAAATGTGTCCTTAATTGCCCCTTCTATAGGAAGAGAGGGAAGCATGAAGTGCTTTAAGGAAGTGCCAGATAAGCTGTTTATTTGTTTATAGTAGTGAATTTCTGTATTTTTAACAAAATGACTAAATAGAATCATAGAATGGTTGGGATGTTTCTGTGTACTTTGGTGTCAAAATATATGATGCTATGAGTTGCAGTGCTCAAAACTGAGATTTCCTCTCCTGCTCCAGCAGGCATCAAGGCCTAAGGTGGGATGCTTTTACTGCTTCTGGTGTTTAGGGGCCCTTTTCATTCTCCCAGTTTTCATTGACATGCAGCAGAACAAAGCCATAATAAACTTAATGCTACTATATGTGCTCTGTTTATTAAATCCAGATTGACTAAAATTTTAGGTTTTTTGATCAAGGATTTATTTCTGTCGAAATAAATTTGTTTCTGTTACTTGGTAGAAAATCCAGCCATGCTGGTCAAGACCTTATCTCTGAGGAAATAATGCAGCCTTCTCACAGTCAGAAGGCAGTGATTATGCAATTATATAGTGGCAGTTAAAATGCCTTCTGTGGAGCAGAAGCCTTTGACCAGTGTCATATACTTTAACTTTCTTCTGTTACTTTGTCACTCAAGGGCTCGCTTGAGTGTTACTTCTGTCCATCAGTGAACCTTCCTTGAAATAGTTTGGGACAAGTCTAGAGTGCTTTTTGGCAGCTTACTGAGTCTTGGCATTTGAGTACTTTGGGCTCCTGAATAGATGCTTTGGGTTGAAGATCTTTTAAAACTCATAGTACAAATGTATTGAGAACTTGCATTTCTTCATCCTGGGTTTTGTTTTCCAGTGAACTGCTTTACTGCTGACCAATTTTATCTTAGAAATTCTTTGAAAGGATAGAGTACTGCAGTAAGCAAAAGAAATTATTTCATTAGCCCCAAACATAGGCTTTTAGTCTGTTCCAAATTACTTGGTAGCTTAGTCGATCTGACCAATCCATAAAGCTTTCTGAGTGTCCAGTGTGTTCATTTTATGGGGGGAGATAAATGTGTTGTGGCTCTGTATCACAGTAACACTTTTAAGGTACCAGAATAATGTGACATCTGCTGTGGGTCTTCACCCATGTGAAACTTTTGTGTTCAACAATTGTGTTTTGGTGTTGAGCTGGGAGGAGTCCTCAGACCACATTTATTAAAAGGGCTAATGCTAATCCATAGAAGGTGATTTCCTTATAGGTGTGGGTAAGATAAAAGTAGTATCTCTTCTCTCGATTGCTGATGAGCTCATGTTCTCCTGGTACAGAATGTCCCTCCAAGAAGAAATGTGGGAGGAATGGTCACCTACGAGTGACTTTTAAGTTCTGACTTGAATTCTTCCTATTTGGTTAGTGCTAGGTTAAGTGGCTTTAATGTGCGGTGACTTCAGCCACTTTCAGACTTGGATTATGTTTTTTTCAGGCTCTTGGAGTAGACAAGCCTAATATATTTTTTTCTAGCTCTCCATATTTTGTGAGATCCAGTGTAATGACTCAAACCTTGCTTTCCTCCATTAAACTGCAACCAGCATGAGCCAACACAAGGATGTAGGCAGAAGTTGTTCATATGTTAAAACAGTTTCTTGCACGAACATTATTTGAAGTGGGTTGTGATTTGATGTTTCTCAAGCTGTTGATAGTTTGATGCTTAAAACAGACTTGTTACCTTATGACTCTTCCCTTGTTGGCATTGGAAGGGGGTTGAGAAAAAGCAAATAACTAAATTCTGTGGAAAGTATTCTTTCCTTGGCTTAACTTTGATTAAGGTCTTCCCTGGTAAAGAAGAGTTGACTTCCTCTGTGTTTCACCAGATTCTGCTGCTTTAAAAAGCAGGACAAGTGAGAATGTTGAACTTTGAGATGCTACAAAGGCATTAACAGGTGGTGCCTGTGATAGCCTAGCCAGACAAACAAGTGGTTGACACCACCTGGTGTTTCTCTGTGTCAGTTGTTCCCCTCCAGTCTGCAATTCCTGTCAGTTTTGAGCCTTGTGTCTGCTGAACTCACAGCCTCTCAATTGCAAGCTGCATTTGCCAGTCTCTAATCCGGATCAAATACTGCAACACCACAGCTGATTGCAGAGGGGCATGGCTTGTGACTATTGTAAAACTGAGCAAAAGGCACATGCCCTAGAAAAGACCTCTGTCATGGGAGGACTACTGCAGGAAGCCGAAACACTTCTGGTTTGCCTCAGCTTTAATGGGGCCTAATGATCAAGCAGCAGGTTTTCAACTTGTGTTGTAAAAACAAGAATTTCCCTAGAAAGAGCTCATACATTCTCAGTAGTTTAAAAAAAACAAAACAAAACAACAAAACCAAACCCAAAAAACCACCACCAACAACAAAAAACCCTGAAGATTTATACTTTTATGCTTTGGGAATGGCCATGCTTAAATATGCGTAATTCTTAAACCACTTAATTTGTGGGAATATACATATTTGCACCAGCTTGCAAAGACTCCAGAGTTCTGACTGAACAAAACTGGTTTTGCTTTTCAAAACCAAAAATTGTTTCTAATGAGAAATAATAATAATGACAATTTCATGTTTGTCTTCCGTATTAGAAATAGTAGTAGGGCTGAAATTGTCTCCACTTAACAGCAAACACCTGTTGTATTGCTAAAATTTATTAGACCTCTTGTCAAACATTAACTTTCTATAATGATAAAATCCTATTATGGACTTGCTTTCAACTTATGTGGAAGGCTGTGAACAAAATTTGAAGGTAGCATTAAATCAAGATTTAAATCTTGCTGCCTAGGAACACTTGAATTCTCTTAGTGAGTTGATCTACTCGTGCACTCTTGTTTACTATATTTATCATGAATAAATTAGCAACAGCATCTTCCAGAACTAACTTGGATATATTTTTAAAGTTTTTAAAAAAATACAGCTTGTCAACAAATGTGGTTTTGAGGTACTGAAAGGGAAGGGAGTGTATGTCTGAGCCACAACCATGTAAAATAGTTTTTAAAGCCAAATGTGAATTTGACCCTGTACATCGCCTCTGGCAGGACTGTGTTTTGCCATCACATGCGCTCGCAAGAAAAAGTCTCCTGTGCACTGAGTGAGAAACACTGAACGAGTGAAGTTCCCAAATGCTATTGGTTTTAAATGAAAATTTGAGTGAGTTTAGGTGTTTACTACCTTCTGATGTGCTTCAGGATCTTTTCTGCAGGTGTCAAGGTTGGTGTGGAGACCTTTCTAAGAAAGACATACTACAGCTTTACAGTACAACTACAGCAGCTTCAGTTTATGTTAAACTATTCCAAGAGCAGCACAGGGCACGGGTTTGAGCTACTAAGGAGGTGGGTGAGATAAATGAGGAGAGCAGAAGGGAAATACTGGTGACATTGAGATAAATCTCAAGAACACATCTAGCATGTCTTCAGTATCCACTGTGTGTATTAAGGACCTTCACTTCAGAGCTGGCCCATGTCCTTTATCTGATGTGCTTTTTCACGAGCAGTAAGCATCTTAGGCTGTTCTTCTACCTGTTATCCTCAATGTCTTCATTTACTTTAGAGCTAGGATGCGGATTCTTAAATCTGTTCTTCCAGCCTTTGACAGGAATAGGCAACAACTTTGCAAGAGAAAAGAGTTGGTCTTATTAGTGTTGGATGGGCAAGGGGAAGAAGAGAGCAGCTGTCTGTTTCCTGGACAGGGACTCTCTCCTAATTATGCCAACTCTTTTTCTGAATATTGAACATAGTTGGTATTTTTCTCATCTTGAGAAATGGATGGAAGTCAAATGGCTCTTAGGGGTGAGGTACATGCAGTCTCGTACAGTTCTTGAAGATGGTGTGGGATTAGGAATTGCAGTAGCTGCACTGCTGCTGACCTTAAGTGTAAGAAAGACACTCAGTCCTATCTATAGCACAAAACAACTAGAGTTGTATCAAACAGTATTATTCAAAGCAGCATTCTCAATATCTAATATGTATGAATCTACACTAGTAAGCAGGAGCACAAAGTGTAAAAATTTAACTTTAGTTTAGATTTAGTGAAAGTATTCTAACACTTTTTTTTTCCCCCCTATCAGGGTTGCTGCCTTACTGAGATTTGCTTGTCTGACACCATGTGAAATCAGTTATAAGTATCACTAACACTTGTGTAATAAAGTAAATGACTTTTTTTGCAGGAAGTATACAGGATGGGAGGAAAACCAGATGCCACCTATTAAAAACTCTAATGAAGCCTGTATAAAAAAAATACTAACTTGCTAGGCCCAAAGGCTAGTGTATTAAATAAATGTGTTTATCACTTCATGTTGCAGACTAACTCCTAATATATTACGGTCTTAACTGGATGCTTATACATCGTTTGACCGCTAAGGATGTGGAAACTGCTGTTTGTAGTAGTTTTTTAATCCCAGAATCAGGCTGAGGTGATGAATCGTAAGCCTTATCATAGAATTGTATACAAGTTCAGTGTATCTTGTAAGATTGTGTGGGCATTTTTAGACTGGTCAACAGAAGTGATTGACATGGGATTTCTGAATGAAACTTAGGCTCCTGGTAACAGCCATGAATACAACGTGATAAAAGCGTTACCAGTTCCTGAGTAAATATGCCTAGCCACGCTTTTCCATTGTAAATATTTAAACTGTAATGATTAATTTTTACTGTAGCTTTTAATTAGATATAGTTGTGTTGTGTCTCAAGAATTAGAATTTATTTTGGAACAGGAACTCAGGTATGTTTGGTTAAGCAAGTTTTTGTAATCTGCTGCACTCAGAATGTGTCTACCATTAACATGTAAGCATAAAAAGGCCTTGGGGACTGCTTTACCTCCTTGGAACACAGAGCTTGTGAAATCCTTGTATGAGGAAATCCGTGGTGTTGGCCATGGCATAAGAGTGGACAGTTGCTGTGGACCTATAGGCTGATTTAGTCTTCTGGCTCTAGCTTTGTGGTGACTTGCTTTGTAAGCCTGCAGCCTTCATGGTGTGGCAGTAAGTGCTAGCAGACTTAAGCTGAAAATCTATAGCAGCATGGACATTGATGAAACTTGGTGTTAATTTGACTTGACAGTCCTATGCTGGTGGGGTATTGCTATCTCAAACTGTTGCTAGAAGCTAATGACAATTCAGTAAGTCTTAAGCTATCCCTTATGCAGTTGCAGCTTGCTACTTAAATCAGGCTGAGTGAAAGAGGAACAAAAGCACATGAGTTGTCTTTCCAAGGTCACTGAAATTAGTCACGTGTAGTACCCTTTGCTTTGGATTCTTATTGAGCTTGTGAACTCCAGTTTGAAACCAGTACTGACTACCCGATTCCTTTTTTCTTCCTGGCTAGCGTCAGATTTGTTTTGTAGCACACTTTTTATAGGAGTTGGCTGACATGCAACCTTTCTTAAAGGTATTTTCAAGAGGAATAATTCAAGATTGATGGATGAAATTTTAAAACAGCAGCAAGAACTCTTAGGACTAGACTGCTCCAAGTACACCGTGGAATTTGCGAATCAAGACAAAGCGGATCAAGGTAAGATGAATTGCAAGGTGGGGTTGGTATGGCTCTTAAGTAGCTGTGTATATGTCATAACTCTGCTTTTACTTAAACACATTCCTGTGCACAGTGACCTTTTCCTTCATTAAGCACTGATTATCAGAACACATGCAACCTTCCTGGCCTAGCATGAAACTTCCCATGTGCTTATTTGTTTTTAACTAAGCGTTCTCTCCTTCCCATAATGGGCATTACTGGGTAGTCTAATCTTCCCTTTAGCCATGACTCATTTAGTGCATCAGTGTTGCTCAACTTCCCACTGTTTGAGAGATGAATTCTTTTGCTGAGAGTTGAAAAAGCACTGGAGTAAATGCAAGGGAACTGATGTCAGGTTACCAATGTGCGTGCTTCAGTCTTTCCAAACTTATACCTCGAAGTGGGGAGGAAGAAGGGAAAGAGTGAAATTGCTGGTTGTCATGGCAATGCGTAATGTGCGATAGCAGCTGTTGCATGTAGAAGTAGTGGAAAACAGGAATATGTTTCAAGGTTATGTTCCTTATTCAATACTATCTGCTGTAAGTATTCACTTAGGTGTGCTGACAAACACAAACACTAGAACTCTGTTCAAAATGTAGTAAATCACAAGCATGTAAAGGGGGTCTACAGGAAAGATGGGGAGGGACTCTCTACCAGGGGGTGTAGTAATAGGATGAGAGGTAGCTCTTTCAAACTGAAAGAGGGGAGATTTAGATTAGATATTGGTAAGAAATTCTTCACTGTGAGGGCAGTGAGGCACTGGCACAGGTTGCCCAGAAAAGCTGTGGCTGCCCCCTCCCTGGCAGTGTTCAAGGCCAGGCTGGATGGGGCTTGGAGCAACCTGGTCTGGTGGAAGGTGTCCCTGCCCATGGCAGGGGAGTTGGAACTAGATGGTCTTTGAGGTCCCTTCCAACCCAAACCATTCCATGGTTGTATGTACTTACTAAAGAAGGCCTTTGCCTTAGAGGGGTGGGCTGATACTTGCAGCTCTCCTAACTACAACTCATAATATTTAAATAGGTCTCGTAATAAAAAAAGAAAAACAACCTTATGTTTTAAAACAATCATATCACATAGTTCAAAGACTTAAGAAAAGACTACACTTGACAAGCTGTAGTAAATTTAGCTGTATTTAAGATGCTGCTGGCTGAATTTTGCATCCCCTACAAGAGCTGATAGGACGGAGAGATCCTTTGCACCAGTTTTTCAGTATGAAGTCCAATGTTGTAGCAGAAACTTGCCTTATAACTTAGGCTAAGGTGCTAGCATTTCTGTGGAAACACCCAAGTTTCACATTATTTCTCTTTATTCCTGTGAAGGTTGAAATAAGCAGGAGAAAATGGAGTAGACATGCTGTTATTGTCCTAAATGGTAGCATACTTAGCTGCAGTTACCTAAATTGGGATATTTATGTCCAGACCAAATGAACTACTGAAAGACTGCTCAGACTTGCTGACTGAAAGGGTACATTTAAGTCTTGGGAACCTTTTGTGCTGCAAACCATGAAAAGCAGAGGTGTGTTCTGTTCTTTAGAATTTTTCATTCTTACTTAGAAGGCTCCACAGTTGTAATCAGATGCTTTATACTTTGAACTGAACAAGTTGACATCTATCCAGTTTATAATATTAAATTGCAATGTTTCACTTCTTCTGAGAAGCAAAATGACATGTCTTACATTTATGAACACTATTAGAGAAATAATCTTTAACACAGGACATATGGCAAACAATATCAAGGAACGATTATTTTCATTGTGGTGTCTTGGGATAGACTAAGAGGTGGTTTTAGGTGTTCTTATGAGTCTTCTGACTGTATTCTGTTGTCCTTTGCAGTCAGGTTCTGCAGTTTTAAGAAACGCTATTGTTTAAATATCTGGTTATAACTCTCGTAAGTTCTGTGTAAGTACTGTGTCCACCCACTAGTATTTAACCCAATTACTTCAAGCTGGGTCTAGTACACTATCTGTAACCTTCAGCTTCCTTGGTAAGTTCACCTCTTGGGCACCTTTTGAGCACCTTATCAGAACTCACAATGATGCAAGTCATGTAGCATGAGAAGACTCTTACCTCACAGTAGTGTAGACAATAAGATTGGTGTGAAACACCCTCAATTATGGCATTTCACAATGACATAATTACAGATTAATGGCTGAATTCCAGTACTATGATCTGGTTCCTAGTTTCTCTCTAGCAATCTTCGATCAATGTTGTAACTCTTGCATCAGTTTTGAAGTGCTGCTGAAAGATCCTGTGATCATATTCAGGGAAGGCCTCAGCTTAATCATTGTATCACATGAATGTCTGCAGAAGCTGTTAAAACACCTTCCTCTCTTAGGGTAGGAGTTAGATATTTTTTTCCTTTCCCTGAACTGCAAGTCTTTCTGTGTTGCTTACCTGCCCCCAAATTACTATCTAGGCACCGTCCTCTGGCTGCTTTGCCTGACAGCATAAGAACCAATGCAAATTCCCTGGAAGACTCTACGTTTCAAGACTGACATTAATGAAACCACTTTTCACAAGACTCCTCAAAATAGTCGCTTTAAACTTGCGCTTTAGTAATAGAGCAAATCCAGAAGACTCTTACCCACTTCTGTAAGAGATGGATGAGGTAAATCTATGACTAGTTGTGTAATACATCAAGTAGACTACAAGTTACTTTCAGCCGTATCCTGTGAATATCTAAAGCACATTCAAAACAGCTATATTTCTTTTGCTTTTAAACTGTGTTTTGTACTTTCAGTTTTAAATTGCCAATCTGCATTGAAGGTGCTGTCTCCGGAAGATGGAAAAGCAGACATAGTAAAAGCTGCTCAGAACTTTTGTCAGTTGGTAGCACAGCAGCAAAGAACACACACAGACCTGGATGTGAATGTGTTAGACAACTTATTAAGTAGTAAGTATGACATTGTCTGTGGGGAGGAGGGGAAAGAGTATTTCTAACAGATTTGTTTTCTAGTATATTTATTGCTTGGAACGTATGCATCTTGAGGCTTAGTCTATCAGGGTAGGTTATGATTATTGCTGTTAGGCTTCCGCTAAGAATTTCTTACTGGTTTACTCCCTTTTGAGCTTTTTCTTTAAACAGAAGAAAAAAAAAAGTCAGCCTTTCAGAGTTTACAGCCTCTGTGGGATGTTCTGCCATGAGCTTTCTGAAAGAAGTACTGCTGAGATCACCTGAAACTAGACTATTATAACTTAGATTTAATTTCTTGCAAGTTAGCATGCTGCAAACCTAGGTATGGGCAGAGTCTTTTCCAGAGCTAGTTACAGCAATTAAAGCTGTTACTGCTGCCTAACTACCACCCTGAGTGCAAATGGTAGAGCACTTGTTGATCTTTTGCTGCTGTATAACCCACACTACTTGGTTATCTTCATTACTAAGCAGATTACTGACTGCACTGAGGTGCGTGGCTATGTGCAATAGCTGTGAGAAGGGCAGGGCTGCCCTAATCTCGCTCCTGGGAGAAGTAGTTTGGAATAAGCTTCCACTTCCCCAGTGGTGCTATGGAGCTGTAATAGTTGCTCGGCTTTCCTAGGTGATCCATGCGTGTTAATTGTAGCTGTAATTAGCTTGGCAGGGTTCAGGTTTCAGATTGCACACTTCAGCTTGGATGTGTGCAAGCACATTACTGTGGCTCCTGTTAATTAGACTTTAGAGAGTGTTTTTTTATTTTTTTTCTTTCCTCAAATGGGTGGTCAGCTGAATTGCCCTGCAGACTGACTACTGTGACAGTTTGGGCGTTTTAATCTTAAGTTCAGACTGAATTCTATCACTGTTGTCAGCATGCTGCATGATAGCTTCTCACTGTAATGGAATTATTAAATGTATTAAATAAGTCACCTGAAGAAGCAGCTTGGACATCTATCCTGTTATACCCCAAAGGTGATTTAAGGAAACTAATAATTGCATCTGTAAAACAGTTGGTTGTTTAGTGAAGAACTGATGACAGTTGATACCCACATATGTATTTTGGCCAGTGATGTTCAAGTGGAGCTTCTCAAACACTTGTTCATGATCTTCTGTCCGTGCATTTAAGTGGCTGGATATGTTAAAAGTATTAGGTCTGGTCTTAAGCTGAGCAGATTTATTGTTCAAGTAATGCATGATAACTAAGCACAGGAAAAAAAATCTCCTAGATTCTTCTATCAAAACTGTAAGCTTTGAAAATGGGCTGATTAATCTATGTGGCTAATAACTAAGGATATCTATAACTGGTCCTGCTTATTAACTTGCTTGATTTTAATATTTAGGGCAGTTGGTGAAGAACTACTGTTTCATGACTTATTTAGCAGCAGCATATGGAACTACTTAGTTTCTGTGTATCCTTAATGGACAGGTATTGAATGTAAACATCTGTGAGTTCCTGATCTAAGTTGAGAGAGTTCTGAAAAGCAGTACTTGAGTACCTATATTTTTAGGATTTGTGTTCATGGTGACTTCTGTAAGTTTTTCTTTCACATTTTGATTTAAATACCTGATAATGTAGTTTTGAAACTTTCTGTTCATATTTAGGATGCAAATACTGAAGTCTAGTTCTAAAATGGCATGGTTCTAGCTTGTCATGTAGCTTTTCTGGCAGTCCTGCTCTAATTCTTACAGCTTCAGTTTTCTTCAGTGTAAGAGTTCTTTCTTCTGAGCAATGCCTCAGCTAACCACCTTCTTTTCAGAAAAGTGCCAGCTGCATTATAATACTTTCTCTACTTGTCGTCTGCCTTCCCAGTAAAGAACATGACTATCAGTTAAGGCTGTGCAAGTTGCCCTGCAAAATCTATGTGGAGAAGAGAAGGGTAGCACTGTCAGCTCTACAAATTCCTTCATGTTCCCCTCACAGAACTCCTGACCTAGAAGGGATGTTGCCAGGTTCCTATCCCTTGAGTGTCAAAGTCTTTTGGCCTGGGTTTTTTTTTCAGTCTGCTTCCCAAATCCTTCTATCTTGTTGTGCTAAATTTGAAGAGTGCTGTAATGCTAAGCAGCTGTGAGGGAGCTTCCACATGTAAAGTATCTGTAACATTGATGTGTTTAGGCAGAGAAATAGATGCAGAGTGGAAAGCACAGTACTGTGTTTTGAGTAGGCTATTCTGGTGGCAATACTACAGTGTACGTTTTCATTTTCCTTCAGATAGGAACCAGAAGGAAATATTAGCATTAACTGGGCTCTCTGAAGGTCTTTTCCTGAGCCATTGCAGTGTTGAAGATCCTGCTGCTGAACTGGCCAGCTGAGGAGTACTCAGCTACTGAATCAGCTGATGAGTAAAGCTGTCCACTTCCTCCAGAGTCCCCACCTCTTAAGTATTCACTGCTTCCCTGCAAAGCTCTTTCATACTAACATGCTAGCTTCTGAACACATAAGTGGCTTTTGCTTTATAATTGTTTTCTTAACTTTGAGATAAGATTAGGACTGTGGCACAAGGTACTCGTATCTAAATACTTTGTCCTTCCTTAGAAATGCACGTGCTTGGGAAAATAGCTTCTTTACCTTTGGTAAAAGGGTTACTGTTCTGACAATTCAGTAGGGAGGGAGCATGTGAACTTCTTGAAATCTCCAGCTTCAGTTTCAAGACTGGGCAGAGCGAAATCTCAGTTTCCTGTTCTCTTACTCGCAAAGTCAAGTTTCTCTACAACTAAACTTGTAAAAGGCTCTTGACAGTTTTGGGTTTTCTTTTAAGCAAGTGAGAAAAGAATTGACAAGTAACATCTGAAGTTCAGAACAAATAGGCAGGATTAAACTTTATCTGGTAAAGATAGGCCTTATACAATGTAAGCACTGTTGCGGTTAACTTGTAGAATTCGTGGATAATGGAAGGGGTAACAAGAAATAGTATGCAGTAATCATGACTAATTGCAGCATTACAGCAAAGTAGGGTTATGACTGCTGGAATGCTTTTCAGATGAGTTAGATAAGCTGTTCTTCATGTACCTATCTTCTTGGGTTACTTGGGCTGCTATACTGATTTTCATACATTGCCCTAATCAGCTTGCTAGAATTACCAGGGAAGGCTGTGCTGTTAGTTCTGAGCTTACTGCCTACCTGTCAGTTTTAGCCTGGAGTAGCTGAGGCATGGCAGAAGCGTAAGGAAGGGAGACAGTGTCGTTTGGCTGCTGGTTATCTTCAACCTTGGAAGATCAGTAGGATGCTGTCACTAGCGGAACAACAGTGACTGGGGTTTTAAGGTATGGGTGGTAAGAGTGGGCACCTAGTGAAGTCCTTCAGTGTTACCTAGTCCTGCCCTGGGATGGGCCATGCTATCTACTTAGTAACAGGAAAAAGAAGATAAAAACACTGCCCTGTTCTTCCTCACTCATCTAACCAGAAAGGTGTCATCTGCAACAGCTTGTCTGAAATTTCATAGTAAAAATTGTTTGTGAAATTGTCTAGCTCCATACTGAGAAAGAGACAATTAAGCTGACAGGGTGGTTTTTTACGACTTGTTTTCTTGATGGTCTGTGATATCAAGTTGTTCTTCAGTGTAATGTCCTTAGGATTTTTTTATGTTAATAGTCCTTTTGCTCTACTTGGCCTCAACTCCACATAGTTGAGTTAGGACTGTAGCAGGTATGGGTCAGGGTACAGCATGTTCTACGCTACTAAAATCAAGTTTGCCAAGTCAAAACTAGAACAAGTCAGCTTAAACAGCAGAGTTAAGGTTTGCTGTTATACAAAACAATGTAACTGTTCCTATCACGTCCTTACCAAGTCTTACCAACTTACCAACTACCTGACATGAAAATTACAGTGAAGCTGGGCCTACAGTGACTGCCTGTCTTTTGCTTGGCTGGTCCTGTTCAGGTGGTGCAAGACCAGTCTGTCCTCTCGGGCTTTTAATTGTTAACTTGTCCTCAGGACCTTCACTTCACTTAAAAATAATGCATTTAATAAAAAAGTGGATGTCTTGGGGTTTAGATTTAAAACATCTTCTGGTGAATTTAATAAAACCTAATTTAACTTGTTCTTACAGGTACAAATGGATTTCCCGATCCTGATTTAGTCTTGAAGTTCGGTCCTGTGGACAGCACGTTAGGATTCCTTCCGTGGCACATCAGACTGACAGAGATCGTGTGAGTTGCCTATAAATACTGTGAAACAGGTTGAAATAATACCTAACTAAACAAGTCTCTCTGTGACTTACCTTATGGAAATAGCCATATGAGATCTGTCTAAACAAAGGTGTCTGGAGATTGATTTTTGAGGGTATTTAAAAACTGTTAAATGAAACTTGTCAAACCTCCATTGTTGCTCCTTCAGCCACAATTAGGCAACAACAGGCTTTACTCTTCAGGTTTAAGGAACACCTTCTGTCACTGTTTAGTCTCAGTGGTCCAATCCTAGTTCTGTCAGTGTTCCTTATGAGAATTTTGAGTGGCTTACAGGTTTCTAACAGGGAAACTAAGGATATAAGGGGAGTAGGATAATGTAAGATGATCTTGCCTCTGGATTACTTTCCAATTTTGGCTATAACTGAACAGACTGGAGTTGCTGTATTTCTTAAATCTGAGAGCATTTGTAGGGCACTTAAATGTCTGGGCAGACCTGTGCTTCTCCAACTTTCCCACTAATTTGAAGTGCCCTGTGTGCTGTAATGGGTAGGCTTTGATTTAAAGGATGACAAGGTATGAACAGCTAGTTTAGTTACTAGATTTGAGTGATAATAACAGTGTTGAGAAAAACTTCACAAGGTTACTCAGAGAATAGCTTGCTTTAAGTAGTGGTCTTCCTGACTGGCCATATAAATTCTGTGATGTTTATAAAAGCTTATTTTAACTTTTCTAACTTGCTTTCTCAGTTCTTTGCCTTCCCATCTGAACATCAGCTATGAAGACTTTTTCTCTGCCCTCCATCACTATGCAGCCTGTGAGCAACGCTGGGGAAAGTGACTTCTGGCTGAGCACGTGGAGTCAGGCGTTCCGTGGGAAGGATTGATGTCTGTTTACAAGCACCTGTGACCCATAAGTCTGGTTCATAGTCCTTTCTTAATTTATCAAGAAATTCAATAAAGTGTCTTACCTTTCTAGACAGTCTGTGTGAATGTGTGAGAATCTATGGGAAGGGGGAAATACACAGAATTCCTTTATGAAGAACACCATTATTGCAAGCCAATCTGTCCAAAGCTGGATTACCCTCACTTCCATGTTTAAGTGCAAGAATGTGCAAGAATTAAGTCTTGTGAAATCTACGCAACAACCTAAATAGGAGTTCCATGGCCTGAAGGTCCTTAAATTCAAGGAAGAACTCTCACCTCAGCTTGTTTCTGTTTTATTCTTCATGGTCAGGCATTTCAGAGCAAATCACCTCATTTATCTTCAGATATATTTACTGTATAATATGTGAGTTCCAGAAGGGTCAGTTCTGTTAACTGAGAATAGAGACTGCTACTTGGCTGTGGTGACTAAGCCAGCAGTAGGTATCAAGTTCTAGAAATTCTGAGAAGATTCCCTAAAAAGGAATGGAAGCTTCTGTTGTAGGTGGATTAGGCAGTCTGTGTGGCACTATCCATCCAGCCTTTTACCTCTCTCAAAAAAAAAAAAAAGAAAATCAAAGTATTCCTACAGCCCTGAGTGAAACTCCTCTTAGCATCATGTCAGTTTTCTGCAGGGAATAAGCATAAACAGTACTATGTATATTTGTATACATATATTCTCCATAAAATTCTTATGTAAGGTGACAAGCTAGCTAAGGCTCTGGCATCACTTGCTGAAAAATCTGAGAATGGACTAGGTCCGTTGCTGTGGCTGATGTGACTTGCTTATTGTACTTATGTACCCAGCAGGGGAGTCTGCTTAAGCCTTTTGTTAGGCTTGTTCTGAGCTGTGTATTAGAAGTTTGAATGAGAGCCTGCAGCAGACAAGAAAGAAGATGAAGTGAAGCTGCACTGCTGTGCCTCAA
Organism: Leptosomus discolor; assembly: GCF_034619465.1. NCBI lineage: Eukaryota > Metazoa > Chordata > Aves > Leptosomiformes > Leptosomidae > Leptosomus > Leptosomus discolor. The sequence goes on along the minus strand of NC_141392.1, from coordinate 72,489,634 downwards.
AACTGAGATAACTAGATAGATACATGAGCTGAATGGCCTTCATCGTGGAATGCCCTATTCGAGTTACATTCCTATTGTTGGAAGTAATGTGAAATTGAAAGTCTTTATAGCGGCATTTGGACAAAGCCGTATCTTCAGAGCTGTATTACTGGAGACAACATGAATATTGCAGCCCTCTGCCCTGCAGGCTGTAGAACTGATGGATACTTCATTCTGGAAGTGTTCCTTTTTTTTTTTTCCCCTCTTCAAAATGGGTCTAGCTTTATCTCCTTCAGGATAGGCATGTCACTAAGAAGGGAAAACAACTGCTTTTAAAAGGGAATTGCCACATTTTAAATGAATGTCTGCCTCTGTGAAACACTGTATTTTAACTGTTGTAGCTTGATCTGATGTTATAAAGCAGATTGCATAAACTCTTAGCTGCAGTTGTTTGTCATACTGAGATTACATTGCAGTTACAGGAGAGCACTGTGGTCTACTTTATCTCATAAAAGAGAAAGGGGTGTTTAATCAATTAATTAGTGGTTTTGACATCAAATAACATTCCATATGAGTGGGAATGCTCAGAGTTCAGTTGGCTGCCTTTTGCAGACTGGTCTCCGATGTTTGCCAGTTACTGCATTGCAGAGAAGAGGATCAGTCGTGCAATGTTTCCTGGGTTCTGTCACTGCTCTAGGAAAGTTTTCTCACTGAATGTTAAGTTTGACGTTTTGTGGGGAGCAGATACCCTTCAACAGGCTATCTTGAGTATTGAAGTTTATCTAATACAAATTTTGTTTCATAAAAATGTAAGGTTGTGTTTAAGTTACATATGTAAGTGTAACTGTGTCACTGAAGCAGTTCTGATGCTGGCAGTAAAGATATAAAATGAGAAAAGCTTAGTTTAGACCTCAAAAGTAATCTATTTTTTATATTTGTATCAAACTGCCAAAGAATACTTCTAATACCTGAGCTCCCCTCCGTCCTCAAACTTCTGCATATCTCAACTGAAAAGACTTGTTTTATATTGGAGACAGATCTCAAGGTCTACGATTTGTCTATGGAGGGATGCTTAATGAAACTAAAATGATTAGTTCAGCTGCATTTGATTCAACTTAATCAAATCTCTTCTGATGGCTAGTTTAATTGTGAATTAAGTGTTCCTCCTGGAATTAATGTCATTGAACTAATCCACATTATCACTTGGTTGGGATTATTTTGCTGTCCCTGTGTGGGCAATCTTCAGTGAGCTGTGCCAAACGCACTGTGCATATCCACAACTTGATCTCTGAATGTATGTCATTGCAGTTAGCGCCTCTCCCGGCTTGTCTGTGTGAAGGTCTGTGGTAGAGCTGTGACATACTGTACAGCTGTAGTCTCTGGGTACCTGTACATAATGTGTAAAACAAGTTTTTATGGTTAGGGAATCAATTTATTGAACTTTATTACTGAAAGTTAAATCTAAATCTGTAAAACAAGGAATCAATAAAAGACTATAATCTTTCTACAGGCTATGGTGATACATGAATGCTTTTGCAGGTTTGACTGGGGAGATGTAGCCATTCTCGTACAACAGAGAATGTTGCATCGCTCTGGGAAAGTAAGGAACTTCAAATGGCATTGTCTTTTGCGCTCTTAAATTGCTGTCTGTGTTGTAAGAACTGGACAAATTTTTTTATCCACCACTTCCAACTTCTTAGAAGGTCTTATGAAAGCTTTTATAGTAAAGCATTTACTGTAAAAATACCTCTTTGATACTCCTGGGAACTTGCTAAACTTGTTCCTGGCTACTAGAAAGCTTGCTTCCTCTCCCTGCTGCTGAGTCAGTCCTGAACCATGAGTGGGGCTGAGTCTCCTGCCAGCTTTCTCCTTTGGAGCAGGGTGAAGTGAGGGTGTGGTGTGGAAGAAACCTCCACAATCTGCTGAGCGTGACCGCTTTTGAAAGGGGAGGCTCATGTTCAGGCAAGTTTTGAGAAACCACTCATGATGGGGTCATGATGGGTAAGAAGCTGTCCATGAGCCAGCCTACAGTGAAGGCCAACAGTGTCCCAGGTTGCATTAGGAAGAATGTTGCTAACAGGGCAAGGGAGGTGATCCTTTCTACTCAGATCTGGAGCACTGGGTCCAGTTCTGGGCTTCTAGGTACAAGAGAGACATGGACTTAGTGGAGCTAGTCCAGCAAAAGGCCGTGATGATGATGATTAAGGAATGGAGCATCTGTTGTACGAGGAGGGGCTGAGAGAGCTGGGAGTGCTCAGCCTGGAGAAGGCTCAGGAGGTGTTTTACCAACATGTACGAATACATGATGGAGGGGAAGTAAAAACAGCCAGACTCTTCTTGATTGTGCTTAGTAGCAGGCTGAGAGGCAATGGGCACAAATTTAAGAGAATCTGTTTAAACACCAGAAAAACTTTCCTGTGAGGGTGGTCAGACAGCGAAGAGGGTTGCCCAGAGAGATGTGGAGTCTCCTTCAAAACCTGACTGGACTTACGGGGGTGGGTGAGTGTTGGACTAGATCATCTCCAGAGGTGCCTTCCAGTGTCAGCTATGCTGTGAAGTGGAAAACTCAAAAGGCAGACAAGTTATTTTACAGAGAAGGGTGTTAATGGCAAATAGTCTGCTGTGGCCAGAGTTCAGCATATGGCACTTCCATGCTTGCTTTAACTACGTACACTTCAGTCTAGAGGAAAGCAACGGGTAGTGGAGCACTATTGCGGCTGGTTGGCACATTCTGCTCACAGCAGTGAAAGAGCTTGCTGGGCACAGACAGTGGTGAGTTTTCAGTCAGCTTGCAAATTAACACTTGGGTCTCAAAATCCCAACTATTGACAGAAAAACTATTCTTTGCTCAGTTATTTTGTGATAGAGATTCTTCTGTGTTGTCTGTTAGTGCATCCTTCAGGTTTTTCTTCCTTCCTCCCTTACCCACTGCTGCTGGCACTGTTTCCGTAGATATGCAAGCACCTGGTGAGAAAGCTGTGATGTTACTGAAGGTAACTCTTTGGTATACCCTAGAAGATACCAAAAATTTGTTACCATGCAACTCAGTGGGCAGCAAATGCAGAGGAACCTGTATGGCTTTTCACCAAATTGGCTTACACCTAGCTTCACACTTGCTGGCATTGAGTTCGCTCTCGAAAAGCTATTTGGGTGCCTCTGGTGCATTTTGAGTTACTACTTGCACAGATACCACCTGCCTGTAAGGGTTAATGGTAGTTTCCAAACTGGAGCTGGCTCTAGAGCAGTGTTAGGCATGGTGCTGCTGGGCTCTCCTGCCTCAGGTGGTTTTTAATAGAGTCAGTGACAGTGGCTTGATGCAGTTAATTTGTAATTTCAATACCAAAGAATATTAGAGCTGTTCTATATGGTGGGAAATTCGTCTTCACTTGCCCCAATGTGAGAGCCCCCATTCATGGTAGCTACTACTCTTGACACGATTCAAGTTTCTACATCTTTCCTCCTCTTTTTTTGCCTTCCAGTGGTGCACAGTAGTTGATGTCTCGTAAATTAACTAGATGAGATTCTGCAATAGTTGCTTTGCAGCAGGGAATCTGGGGACATGGTTGATAACACAGCTGTTTCAGGAAACAGGCCTACAAAGCATTTCTTGAAATTATAGTGATTTTTAGGATTTCTTGTTAGGAACGTGCATTGAGCAACTGTACAGCATAGCGTGCTGCATTGAGTGAAGACTGGTAAGTAAGTAGAATGTGAAGTAAAGGTCACTCTTTTTAGAGAAAATGTAGCCTTACACACAGCCATGCTTTCTGAAGTACTTCACAAAAATGACAAGAAAAAATAACCTACTGGTTGGATTTGCTGTATATTTAATGAATTCAGCTTGTACATGAAGTCATAACTGCCCTGAATAGTCCCAAGTGTTTAAAAAAGTGAGAACTTATTAAGCATAGATTAAATGGGTTTTTTTTTTTGTCTTTATAGTTGACTTAGTGTTGCACTATTAGCCGTGTTTATTCATTGGCACTGAAAGATATGTATACCTATAAAAACCGAAGGGTACAGGCAGGTAGTTTTACCCCTATCTGCTGATCCTGATGTACCAGTGCCTTGCAGGTAGGCTTTGCCCCGTGTTGCCAGCCGGGACTGTGCCGCGCAGCCAGCACCTTTGGCAGGAGGAGCACTGGGGACATGGGGACAGGCACTCTGCTTTGGCGTGCTGGCTTCCACTTGGCCATCCTCTCCGGGGTTGCAGCCAGGCCAGTGCTCTGCTCACTGGGCACTTTCTTGGAAAGAGGTTCTCATTGCTGCTCCTGAGAGCTTGATGCAACAGCAACAGCTTCAGCTCAGGAGTGAGGAAGGAACTGAAGAATAAGGCTGAATCATAGCCCATTCTCTGCAAAACTTTCCAACCAGTCTTGCTGTGACGGTTACCATTTGTCCAATTTTCACCACACCATGAATGACTGTAAACAACTTCTAGCTGTCTTCTAGGAGCTAAACTAGTTTGATAAGCTTGAAATGCTAAAGCAAATTAATTGAAGGCCACGCTTTAAACCCCTACACAACTTTTTTTCCTCAGATCTGCCAAATTAAAAGGGACAGAGATTTGCAAGCCCTTCTTCTGCTGCATGTTTGTCTATGTTAAATGATGCAAGACCTCCCTGGATTCTGTTGAATCACTGCTGAGAGCCATAGGATTATGCCTTAATTGCATCCAAAACAACTTTTTTAGCTGATGAATAATATTATGTATTATACAGAAGGATGCCTCAACCTTAACTTTGAAGCGCTTCACAAATGAATGTTTAATGAAACCATTCGCCTTGAGGATTTTGCTGTACTGTCTAACTGGCTGAATACGAACAGAAGCCAGGGCTCTTTCATCTCCCTGACAAGCCTTGCTGCTTTAATATAGCATATTTTCTCTGACCATGTGCAGCCAGTTGGTTTTCAGTACTGTTGTTTTTTACATATATCTCCCTGGCCTGCAAATATATTGCCTCCCCTCAAAAAAACCCTCACAGCAGAAGACCCTAAAGGACTGATCATATAGAAAACATATTTTAGGGGAATGTTTAATTGAACTAAACATGACTAGTACAACAGTTTTGAAACATAGTTCATATTGTAAACATTAAAAGCCCAGTAGCTGGTAAATTGAACCAAAGTATTTGTCTTACTCCTTGGCTGCAGGTGTTGTAATTTTAATGGAAAATTTCTCTCCCGAGTCAGCTATCCAAGTTAAAAGCTTCCCATTGGGCTTTGTATCTATAATTCTGCAAAAGTTGCTGCTTTGTTGGCAGGGTGCCTAACAATTTTTTGTGAGCACAAAGGTGTCTGAAAATGTCATTTCAAAGGGGCTCTCTCTCTAAACCTGTCAGTGACATTTATGTTAAACTGATGTCATGAGTTGTTCTGCAATTTACAATATTTAAAAGTTGAAATCCAAATAAAATCTCCTCTTTCTATCACGATGGAGCAGTCATGCTGTTGGAATCAGGATCCCAAAATGACATATTTGCGTTACGGAAATAACTGTCTTTTACACAGAAGCAAGTACTGTGCTGGCCCCAATGCTTGGTAGTGAGGTGGCGTTGAAAGAAAGCAGAGTAAGACAGTGACAAGAATTACAGCATTGCCAGAAAATGTTGTTCAGGAGGAGGAGGATGGCTGGAGATCACCTAGTCCAACCTGGGGTTCATGTTTTCTCGCTCCTTTTCCTTGCAAACTCTCTCTTGCAGAGCTGGGCTGCTGTAGTTCAGCACCCTGAACTGGCCCCTTTCAGGTGTGAAAGAAAACCCTGGAAGGTTTCAGAGACGAGACCAAGTGTTTTGCCATCAACACTGTCAGATCAAGACTCTCGCACACTTCTGGGGTTGGAGAAGAAGTGTCGAGGTCTGGGGACCTGCCCTGGAGAAGGCCCTGGCAGAAACCCCTCTTGTTTGGACAGAAGCAGCTGCTGGTCCCCTGTATCTTTTAGAGCAGGAGCCTGGATTTTCACAGATTCAACTTGCAAACTTTATGAGTAGCTTACATATTTTAAAGTAGTTTTAACTGATGGAAACATCTGTAATTTCCCTCACGTATCAACCATGATTTCCCTCATGACAACCCATGCGGCCCGTCTCAGGAGCTCGCTGATGAACGCTGTGCGTGCCGCGCGTCAGCTGCGGGGTGGGCTCAGCTCATTGCCCAACCTATTGCTTCACACCAGAGATGATGGTGCAGGACTGGCAGGACTTTCCCCCATGCTGTCTAGCCATACCAAGACCATTTCATACCTCTTGACTTTGTTACTGAAGCCCTGTTCAGCCTGTGTGAGTCTCTCTGTGTAAACATATACTGGAGGCATAAAACAGCATGTCTGATGATGATCACCGCCTTGCAATTCTCTCCATGTAGCTCCCTCTGACCATGTTTTATTTAGCTGGCTGGCCACGGCAATCTCTGCGCTGAAAGCCTGCAGCCTCCTCCAGCTCAAAGCAATTCCACGTACTCCTCTGAAAGTTGTGTTGACTTAGTCATCTGGCTGCTCTTGCCCAGGAAGGAGCATATCCTGGCTGGTCCACTTCAGGGGGAAAGCTGTGACCAGGGTGGTGCCTGCCAGTGCAGCAGTGAGGAGCCCTTGAGGGCTACATCTACATCTTCCAGCCACAGCTTCCCTCCCCAGCACCACCCATCGCCTCATCCTCACCTCTGCAAAACCCCACCTCTCCTGTGTGGGCAGGAAGCCTCCACCTGGCCTTGCACATCCCTTCTGCTCCTGCAGGACTCAAACCCACTTGCCAGGAGCACTTGCTGAGGATCAGCTTTTTTCCTTGGGGGCCCCCTCATTCTGCAGGGTAACCCTGTGCAGGCACAGGCATAGGGTGATGCTTGTCTCCACGCAGCAGGCTCCAGCAGCAGTCTGTTTGTGGTACCCTTGCTAGTAAGGCTTTCAAGTTCTGGATCTCCAAATCAAGAAGTCTACCCTCATCAAGGATCTTTTGGATTTATTTTTTTTTCCCCAAAAAAATAAATTAAGCAGTTGGCTTACTTTGAAAGTGAATGTGTGGCTTTATTCATAGAGAGTCTTTAAAATATGCGGAGTGTGTGGGAGGTGACAGAAAAGCTGGAAGATGAGATTTTTGGGGGACGGTTCTTTTCAATGGAAAGAGGAAAGAAAATTAAATTTCTATTTATGCATCATCTCTGGTATGAATTTAAAAGTGCATGGGAACGGCAGTAAAAAGTTAGAACTTCTTATACTGACATCAGCTCAGCTGTATTGTACGCATTGTATATATTGCAAAATGATCTCATTAATACCACAATGGTTATGCAACATAATCAGTTTAGTACTGCTGAGATTTATTGCTTCCTGCTCTGCCTCATTTTACTGGTGGTGGCATTTAAATCCTGATACACTGACTTTGTGTTTACGTAGTTTATCCCACATTTTTATTGTTAATGCAGGTGAGACTGTTTACAGGGTCTTTTGCATTCACGAGGCGTGCACAGAGACGGGAATAACCATTGCAACTGTTTGCATTGCATACAAACTTGTGCAGTGTGTGGAGAAGGTTGTGGAGACCTGCAAATACAAGACATAGCAGCTTTATGCACGAGAGTTTGGCAGGTACGTTCAGAGACCTTGGCCACACTTCTGTTGGCACTGTGCTAACAATCACAAACCTGAAACAAGCTTGCTCTTAATTTCTGCTCTTCAGTGCCTGTGAAAGTTTTCTAGGGAACCAGGGAGGTGGAAGTCGCTTTGCTCACCGCGCTTCTCGCAGTTGTTATGTTGGCCTACGTGTAGACTTAGAATTAAAATAATTGCCTAGATAATCAGTGAAATTTAGCTGCTAAAGCCTTTCTAAAAGTAATTGTAAATATCTAAGGCAGTGGACAGCAAAGCTGCAATCCCAGTCATAGTGCAAAAGCACTGCTTTCAGCAATTAAGGCGCTCTACCCCACTTACCAGCACTAGCTATTTGCCCTGCTATGCAGGGCAAGAGTAACCTACGAGGGCAGAGTTATATATGAGGATATCTTCACAAGAAAGGCACTATCAATCAGCTCTGAAAAGTAAGTGTAAGCTTTTAGAAAGCTCCTTGTACATGATGTTCGCAGCCCTTGGCAAGCCACCAATGCATTACAGTAACAGCTGTGTTAAGGTCCTGAAAGCTAACTATCAGGAAAAAGAGAGCATCCAAGTCTTGGGATCTCTTACACTTTATTCATAAAGTTAACTTTTTCTAACAGTGTATTAGGGAGGCAAAAGAGAAATGGGGGGCCATGGGAGTCCTGCCGTGACTTCTGGACAGAGCTGTACGCTGTGTCTCAGATGCCAGTATTTGGAGGTGAAGCTAAGCACGGCATGGACAGACACGACACCATGGCTGAGGGCAGAGCAGGGCTGCTCAGCCCCACCACACTCATCACCCCACTGCCTTCCTCAGCTTTCTTTCCAGCACAGACCCGGCAGGAGAAATGGGAGTGCCCAGCCCTGTACCTGGGACCCCTCCTTGCTAGTTCCTCGGTAGGGCTCAGCCGCAGCGTCACCAGAGCACATTAGCGGAGCTGCGCTCCCTGGCTGCCCTCCGGCAACATGTGGCAGGTCGAGTTTTGGTGGCCCAGCTGAAAAAAACCAAGCCTCTGCTAACAGAGGGCATGAAGCAGGCTGAGCATAGATCTCCCCAAACATGTGAGGATAGCATGTTTAGCAATAACCAGTTGTGAGAATGTGCCGTGCTTCAAAATGTGCAGTGCTGCCAACAGAACTTTCTCTGTTGATTTATCACAGGCTTTCTTTACATGGTATCATGAGTTGATTTTGTTATAGCATCTTAAAAAGCCCTGGAAATGTAGTACAACTCCATGTTTTGGCTATGCCAGGAGGTCTTCTTTTTCTTTTTTTTCCTTGCACTGTGCAGCTAAAATGGTTCTTAGGAAGTTGAGAGGTGCCCCTGCCCAGGGCAGGGAGGTTGGATTAGATGATCTCTAGGGTCCCTTCCAATCTAAGCCATTCTATGATTCTATGAAGATGTAAATGCTATTTAGGCAAAGCTCACTCCCTTCGAACACTCTGCCAAAATCCGCCTGAGCCATCATAACCTCTGCTGCTCACTGCGGTGTTGTTTCTCCCGTGAAGGCCAGGTTTATCCATCTTTTCTAGCTTTTAGGAGCTTGCCAATGTAGCTGTGCCTATTCTAATCACAATTTCGGATCACCTTGGTTCCTATTGCTTTCAACAACAGCCTTCGGCATCTTTAGGCACCTAAAGACATTGCACGGCTGATCCCAAACCTCAGTGCAATGAATAGAAATGGGTCTGCTTGTAACAAAACTTGTTAGTTGTTTGCATTTTTCGCTGTCTAAAGAACAGAATCTTCTTTGGTGTCAATACCCGTAAGTGTAGTAGATGTTTTTTTGTAGGAGAAACATGAAAAATAGTTGTCATGCTTTTACAGCTGCAGTCCCATTTCCTCACACTGCATCCACAGTACTAACAGGGCAGCAATAACTGCTTGATGGCCTTGGGCTGCCACCTTCCTACCTGACATCTCTCAAAGCACACTGTGTGCTTGGGGGAGAAACCAGCGCCGTGCTCCCAGGGAGTCCCAGAGCTACTGCCTGTGCTCTGTGGGGATGGTTTCTGCATGGACCAGAAGTGCAACCCTGGCTGCAAGCCAGAGGCTTAACGTGCCCTGCAGACACAGACACAGTAAATCTTTGTGATGTTTCATGGAAGCATCGTACCCGTTCGTATTGCCTAGGGACAGCACCTGCTTTGAACTACTGTGCAGTAGCTCCAGGGAGGAGGTCACTGGTCCAGAAAAAACGGACAGACAGTGGAGATGCCCAAATTCTGTTTTGGGCAGAAAAGTATCGAGAAGAAAAAAAGAGGGCATATTTAGGAAACCTGCATGGGTAGCCCCAGAGTTACCATGTCCCGAAAGATCAGGTCTTGCTTTGACCTGAGGAGGTCTCCTCTTCAAGTCCTTAGCATTTTGATGACTGATGTGGAAGAATCAATTCCACCTTTGATTACTGTTTTGCAAACAACTAACAATTGGAAAATACAGGTCAGCAGGTCTTTTACAGTAAGACATCCACCACCAGATAGCATCAGTTTTGACATTTAGTCAGTGAACGGGAGACATAACCCACTCTTATTCATTTTTATCATGATAGTAATAAAGATGGCTTGTGTAACTCAAATCTCCATGGCCAGAACATACCATCTGACAACAGGCTCCTGAGCCACCCTATCATAACATTATTCTGACCTTAAGTCATTCACAATCTTATTCTTCAGGGCATCATGTCAGCTTATCTTGATCATTGCACCTCTTGAATCGGGAATCTATTAAATGTCATCTGATCTTTCTAATCTGTAGTACATAGTTTATTTTTATGCAGGAAATGAAAACTGCAGCATGATCCTATCATCCTGCACTTTCAATTTCTGCTGTGTACAAATACTGAATAAATACTGCTGCTTTTATGTATTTAGAACAATAATTTCCAAAAATATGTTTATTTTCAGTGGCCTAGCCTAGTTCTCCAGGTGAAGAAAAGGCTGCTGTTTTGTCTATGCAGAATTACAATACTCCTGAACAGTGTCATAACATTTTCTTCTTTAATAAGTCAGACTATCATTCTAAGAAGACTATGTCTAAAAAGTTAAGGAGTAAATTGTTGTGTAAGGGCTTTTGGGTTCTTTCTTTTAGGAAAATTGCTTTGATATGATAGAGCACATAATGTGCTAAGCAAAACTCCAGCTTTCTAAGAAAGCACATTTGTGAAGAAAGAAATGCTAATGTAGAAGGAGTTAATCTGAACATAGTGGGGCACCACCACCCCTCTAAAAAGAGGAAATTCTAGGAAGGCTGTTTCAAAAAAATTGATCTATAGTACGCTGAGAAAAAAAGGAGCATTCAAAATTAGTATCTCCAGTATAAATCTATACCATTTTTTAATGCACAAGATTCTGCAGATTCCATGTTCAGCCAGAAAAAGCATAAACCAGAAGACACAAATGTTTAGATGTGAGACTTTTGTTATCTGACCTTAGGGAAGATGCAAACAGCTGCAGAGCATCCACTGCTGCTCCAGAGGGAGCAGGATCTCTGCAGAGGTGACTCTGAAGGTTACAGCATTGTAAGGCTGAAAGCAGCAAAGTGGAAAGCAAGAAAAAGGAAAGAATAATATCATATTGATTCCAGATCATGTTTGGGTTTTTTTTTTTTTATTATATCTTTCTAGCAACAGACTGGTGCTGAAAGTCCACCTGGGGCTGTCCTGTGGGAACAAGACATTACATGTGTAAACTTAATTCAATCATCTCTAGGCTTTTGCAGTCCAGCTCCTCTGTTCTAGGGGATAGTGTCCAGTCCTCAGACTATTAAAAAGTGAATCTGGCTTCCTCTTCCTTTTATCTTTAAAGCCTCTTTTGTTGTTTGCAGGCTGATAGAAGAAAGTCACTTGCAAAAAGATCGAACAGGGTTTTTTTAACATCAGAAACAAGGACAACAGGAGGACATCCTATGCTGCAGGATCTGCAAGCATGCAAAAAATTAGTGATATTAAACAGAAAAAAGGAAAGAGCAGGTTCAAAGCAAATTGCTCAGTATCAACAAAAAATTGTGAGTGGGGACAGTTATAGCAAGTTGTTAAGTTTGGAGATAGGTCAGAAATTTAAATAAGAAAAGAATTAAAATTTTCTGGCCACACAGAAGCTGCAGGTCTAGTACAACACACCCCCCCCCCAAATAAATAAAGTACAAAAAAACCCCTAAAAGGCCAGGTTTTTCCACCTATTATGCACCACCAGTGCATAATACTGTTTTTTACATCCAGCACAATGCTGACCTGGCATCAAAAAACCCCACACTTGCAAAAATGAACTGTCAAGACCTATTCATGCTCTCAGGGACACAACCTGAAATAAATACAAATTGTTTAAAAGCGCTGAGCATCTTTTTCCAGAAACTCAGGCCTCTTGGGACAGTCAACATTACTGATCAGTTTTCAGTTTTGTATAGAGCCTTGACTGTCTTTGGTTAATACCTTTACACTGCCCACACCGACAGCAAACCTGAAACCACAAGCATCAGGGTGCTTTGGGCAACTTGCTTTCTCCAAGGAGCTGCCAGCTTTGGGTACTGCTACTACAGCTTCTACAGTTTAGTGCTCAGCCAAGTGCATCTGAGTAGGGAATCTGCAGATTCCCTGTTTTGGTCAACAAAGGGTCGCAATAGTAAAATATAGAGGAAAAATAAAAGATTCCATAAGCGCAGCAGATTCAAAGCTATGGAGAATAGGCTGGGTCTATAAGGAAGCTTGGGAAATATCTGATATTCCTGGTTTTAACACTAGAATTTCTAACATTATAAATCAACACTACAATAAAATCAAAGAGCTGCTGTGGGTATAAAGGAGGATGGAGATTGTTGTTTTGGTGTATCCCTATTGTAAATGGAGAGTCATAAATTCTGGACAACTATTCCTACAGAGAAGGGAAGTTGTGGAAACAGGCCACATGCTCCCACTCCATGCTGGAAAAACTCCTCCTAGTTCAAAGTGGCTTTCCGCTTTCAAAGGCATGCTTTTGGGAAAAAAAACAACTATTGGCAGTCAGATGCTGATAGAAGACACCCTTTGCTTTTACAGCCATGCCTTGCTCCCAAGTGGGCATGTGAACTGTGGTTGTGGTACAGTGGTTTCCTAGTCCAGTTTTGCCTCTGAGTCATACAGAGAGAAGCAATTCTGTTGACCTTGCTGTGTCTATGCTTGGCCATTCATGGACTTGGTCTTCCTTACCTGGCCTAAAGTCATTGTAAAATTTAAAACATGCCTTCAGCTTCTGAACAAAAATGTAAGCTATTCCTAGGATGTCTTTTCTAGTGCATTTGCACCTGGTTGGTGGCAACTTTGCTACACCAATCTGCCTTTCAAATGCTCGGAATTGTCCTACAGGTGACTGTTCAGAAGCTGTTCCCACAGGAGCAAGCTGTTTTGTCTCTGTACACTCTCAGAAATACCCATACTGACATAGGCAGCGCAGGCTGTGCATTACCAACCTGTCACTAGAGCAAGTATGGCAGAGAGAGAACTGACAATGCCAAATGTCTGAAGGAGTTTGAAGAAGGAAAATCACAGAAGGAAAATCCATTGAGATCTGTTAAATGCAAATAAAACATCTCTAACTCAGGGGCTGAACACAAGTGGAGGCTGGGAGAGTACTATACACTGTCATCCAGGTCTTCCGTAGTCACCTGCTGCAGGTCACTGCCAGAGGCAACATACTGGATGATCTTGGGTCTGACCCAGTAGGACCATTCTCAGGTTCTTATTGTAGCAAACCTAGAAATTTCCTTAAGCCTATTAGGCATGAAAGACCTGGCATATGGTCAGAGGGTTGGAACATCTTTCCTACAAGGACATGCTGAGAGATTTGGGCTTCTTCAGCCTGGAAAAAAGAAGGCTCCAGGGAGACCTTATAGTGGCCTTACAGTACCTGAAGGGGGCCTGCAAGAAGGCTGGGGTGGGACTTTTACAAGCACATGTAGCGATAGGATGAGGGGTAATGGTTGGAAGCTGGGAGAGGGCAGGATTAGACTAGGTATAAGGAAGAAGTTCTTCACCCCGAGGGTGGTGAGATACTGGAACAGGTTGCCTAAGGAAGTTGTGGATGCTCCACCCCTGGCAGTGTTCAAGTCCAGGTTGGGTGGAGCCTTGAGCAACCTGGTCTAGTGGGAGGTGTCCCTGCCATGGCAGGGGGGTTAGAATTAGCTGATCTTTGAGGTCACTTCCAGCCCAAATCATTCTGTGATTCTATGATTCTATGGGGCTGACCTGCTCTGCCCCTCAAAAGCCAGAGAAGCATCTCAAGCTGTAGATTGCAGGGTCGGTAACATCCTGAAGGCTTTTTGAGTATTTTATTCAATTAGGACAATCCTGCCCTCAGTGACTAAACAATTGGTTAATGCCTTCTTTTCAAAGATGTTTGTTGAGAGCACATTGCATTTCCAACATGGGATGAAAGCTTGTTAGCCATTTGTTATTTTGACCATAGGGACTAGATGTAAAGTTTGCACAAGAGATGGATATCAGCTGAATAACAGCTGGATCCTTTGGGATAGAGTGGGTACAGACTGGCTCCTTCAACAACTGCTTCCTAGGTGCACACACCCCTTCTTGAAATTTGTTAAGATGTGTATCTTTTCATACAAAAAGTAATATTGGGCTTGGCTGTTATCTGGGCTCCACTGGGGAAAAAAAAAAAATCTATTTTATCTCTATTTGAAATTATGTTCAGAAATTTATCAGTATCTCTTTCCACTTGAACCTCTTGAATTGAGGCAACAGAGGAAGGAAACTTAAACACAGGAAGCCTTGAGTATTATTTAGGAAAGAGCACCAGACAAAATTAATATCCATGTACCTTAGACACTTGATTAGACTATATTTCTTATACTGTATAATTTTGCCTCTAAGGTGCCTTCCTCACCTTTCCTTCCATCTGCATTAAGCAAAAGATTAGTATAAAAGTTTCCAGGAAGTACAGCTCTGCCAGATGTTCAAGTGATAAATATTTGCAGTCAGGATAATTTGCAAAACCAGGGGCATTTTGTTAATATAGGTTCTCTTCATATTTTTGTGCAAACACATAACTCTGGGAAATAAATTTGGCTTAATCAAAGCACAAAAGTAATTAAAAGGATTGTAGCTGAAACTGCTAGTGTTGCTTCCAAAAGCCACAGAAATAGGATTTCAAGCAAGGCATGATGCTTTTCAAATGTACTTAGGATATATAAAATTGATTGAAAATTGATTGAAAACTTCTGTCTTTGAAATGATCTATGTAACAGCAAGCATGCATGCTACTTCAATTTACATAGCAAAGCAGAAAGAATTACATAGCTAAAGCAGACAAAGACAGACACTGAAAGACATGAGAAGGCAAAAGACTGCCTACAGCGCTGCAATCCCAGGAAGATTCAACAACTTGCACGTAGAGGAATTGCTGAAGGAAACACACCTGAGTATTAGGGGTGGGATCACCGCTGCAGTGCACTTCCCATGACACTTCCAGGCTGGCCAAACTTCAAATGATGCAAAAAGGAGGTTGCTTTTACATTACATTTTTTTTCACTTTTCTCTTAAATTTATTCTTGAAAAAATGGGTGGGGTGGGTGCAGAGAGCGAGCAATATGTGTTTGTAGTCTTCCTCATAGAAAATAATTCATCCCTGCCTAGATAGGGCATTTTCACTGTTCCTAACCCTCCAGACTTCTGGCTCCAGATTAAGCAGGAGTGGTTTACACCAGCTAAGATTTGGGTGGAGAAATTTTACCTAAGCTGCTGGCTGAAACCTCCTGTGGACCTTATTCATCACCAATGGGGAATGTTTCTGTGCACAGGAACAGAAAAGGCAAGGACCCTTCTTTCCAGCCTTTTAAGTTCTAAAAAGCTCTCTTCGAGTCTATTTTCTTCTGGAAAAGCAATCACTGGTGGATTCAGGCTGTGGGGAAAAGAAAATGTGTTCTTCACCTTTTCCTTGACAAAGTGCTTGCATTTAAAAGCGTGTGGGGCCACACAGGCAGAAAACTTCTGTGTCCACAACAGAAGCTGTGGGAAGGCTTCTCAGGTAATGCAAATTAATTAAAACCACCTCAAAGGTACAGAAAACCTGCATTACTAGCTGCTTTACTGCAGCAAACAGCACATTTCCCACCTGAAACGTCTGAAACACTACATGAAGCGTGGTGCGAAGGAAAGCATTGGGTGACGATGCCTGAACCCTCAGCAGGCACCGCATTTTCAGCAGGAGAGAGGAAACTGTTGTGGAAAGGATGGTGCCAGCAGCGCTTTTGTCTACACCTTTCACCTCAGCTTCTGCGCAAGGAGAGCAGGCAGGGCCCGAATTACTTTGCAGACTATGGGTGACAGGGGAAAGACAACAAGAAGTGGCGAGAGGTCCTCCAGTCTTCATTACAGGATCCAGCACTACTGTAGGAGAAGGGCGATCCCTGGCAGCGGCTGTGAGCAGGCCCTCCGCAGCCCTCCCTCCACCTGAGGTCCCGCTGTCGGTGAGGAACACTGGGGAGCTGCAATTCCCTCGGGGCAGCTGCAGAAGACAATCTCCCTCTTCGCAGGCTTGACAGCCTCTGGCCCCATTGCTCCCACCGGGGCCCGTCTGCTTCTGGCACCATCCTGCCTCACCCCAGGGCCACAGTACTTTTCTTCCTCTCTCTTTCACCCACTGCCCGCTGCTCTGCTCAGCACGACCCCCAGGCACCTCTAGTCCATCAGCATTTCCAAGGTGTTGAGCAATAGTGTGCCTTTGAGAAGGAAAAAGAAAACTTTTATTTTACTTGGGAGCCTGCTATTGTTTTAATATCTTGCTGTGTTAGTCTTATTCTGCTGTGCAGCTGCATGCAGGGCTGAGGACTGTACCCTGTGGTGGGTATCCTATGGAAATGGGAAGAGTACTTGCATCCCTTCCTTTAACCACTGCTTTGTCCAGCCTTCGCTTATCTCATAGTCCTGAGGGTGCTGGGAAAATAAGAACATTTTAGTAACAACATCTATGGCATGGGTGTGCTTAGAGGTCACACCCTATGCTGGGGCTACGCACACCTATTCAACATTGAGAGTCCAAAAGACAGAGAGCAAGACAGATACAGAGCAAAACAGGACATGAGACCCACCATTCTAGTAGGTCTAGAAAGGACTCATTTCTTCTCCAGCACCAAGCTGCACTTCCCTGCCCGGGCATGCTACGCTTTCAGCTTGTTCTGTGGGAAGGGGAGCATTAGAAGAATGCCTTGGGGTACCAAGACAAATTTGTATGAATCTCGATCAACTTAGCTGCTCCTAATTTGGGGAAAAGTTATCAAAAACTGGAAGGAAGGAAAATCTACTCTTTGCATGTTGTTTATGGAAAAGAGAGAATGTGTTTTGTGTCTCGGTTCTCAGAAGATCTTGGTTTTTCCTGTCTTGTTAGGGCCTAGAGCTTTCAGTAGCTCCCTGGCAATAACCTCAAAGTATGACAGTATTTGTAAAGACCCACTTCCCCCTTTTTTTTTCCTTCCCTTCTTTGAGAGGAAAATCTCATGGTGTTTGCAATGCAGAGATTATTTGTCCAAATGGTTTAAATCTTTTGCAGGCATCCAACACTTGTTCAGTACAGAATTATTGCATGCATGCAATCAATGAACTCTTTTCAAAATAGCCTCCTTCATTTTGGCCTTCAGACATAACACCAGATATTTCTATTTCTGCAAATACTTGCCACAAGACAAGTTGATCACATTAGATCAGAATAACATCCCCAATGTAAATACAGTGGGCACCTATTCTAAACTAAATGCATTCTGACCAGGGAGTCCCATTGCACCCTGATTTCTCCTGCAAGTCATGTGTGCTCCTAAAGGGTTCAAGTCATAGCAATGCGAGAGGATTTTCTAGTCCCAGATCAAGTGTCAGCACGAAGACCTTTAGTCCTTCCAGTTTGGTGAGTGGAAGTGGAATTATTTTCAAAATAATATTATAATGATGTTGTTGAGAGTGAAAGAACAGAATTAATCTGAGGTTGATGGTAAGTTTAAATTTTATTGTTGTTGACATTCAGACAGTGAAAGCACTGCTTTGTCTCTTTTTCCCCCTTTTATTTTTCTTCATTTTTACAGAATTAGACGAAGAAAACAAAACTTTTCAAGTGGATGGTGCAGTTGTTCCCCTAGCTACTACGACTCCAC
The DNA here is from genome assembly GCF_034619465.1 of Leptosomus discolor. Classification (NCBI taxonomy): domain Eukaryota; kingdom Metazoa; phylum Chordata; class Aves; order Leptosomiformes; family Leptosomidae; genus Leptosomus; species Leptosomus discolor. The sequence goes on along the minus strand of NC_141392.1, from coordinate 72,471,944 downwards.
TCCTTGCCTCTGAATGAAGAGTGCTTTCTGAAATTAAGAAACAAATTAATAGTGGACCGTGGAGAAGACAGAGACAGACTTCTCAGAGATGTACAGTGACAGGACCAGAGCTAACAGTCACAAGCTACAGCAAGGGACTTTCCACCCACATATGGGAAAAAAACAGGAAAACAGATGTCTCAGTGAGAGGGTCGCATGCTGGAATTGGGGCCCAGGCAGGATGTGGCCTCTCCAACCCTGGAGATTTGCAGCTCTTCACTGGACAAGGTCCCAGGCAACCTTGGGACTCTTACGTAGCTTTGAAATTGGCTATGGTTTGAACAGGAGATTGGATTACATGGCCTCCAGAGCAACCTAAATTTTTCTTGGATTCAATGGAATTTTGGATCCGTATTTCTTTTAATGGCATTGAATTACCCTTCTGCTCCCACCCAGCCCCTATGAAAGTCAAATGTTTAAAATAAAAATTTGTTTTGTCTTAAATGGCCTCAAACAACCCTGCTTAGCTTAGTAAGGATGTAACATCTCTCCACTTAGGGATGCCCATATTATATCCAGCTTTCCTCCTGTACTAAGATATTAAACTTTTCTGGGCAGTAACTATCTCTTTTTGATGTAATTGTTTCAGGTTTTGGTGCTGCTGAGCACTACTATAGTAATGAAAATGCATTTCTCCAAGCCCATCTCAAGGAGAGGACCAAGTGTATTGCCCGTCTCCACCACAAGAAGTTTTCTACAATCTCCTGGTTCTTCTCGCGCCCCGTCAGGCCCAGTGCTACCCACACTGCTGCTGCTGTGCTCCCATGCAGTACCTCAGCTGTGGCCCTGTGGAGTGCACATGGGGCAAAGGATGTCTAAACACACAGTGCCACTGAGCAAAAATGCTCAAATGCCTGAGAATCCCTGGGGGCTGACTCTGTACCTTGGTGTGTACTGGCCCTTGCATACATGAGGAGGGCAGTCCTGCTTCAACGTCCTTCTCTGGGATACAATCAGCAAAACCGTTTTTAGGAACCAGCTGGCACCAAAGTACCTCCAGGATGCCCTGGAGACCATCTTCCCCATCCTTCCCTCTGGCTTAGGGCTGTGGCACTGTGGTTCCTGAGGGAGCAGGTTGTGACAACCACGACTTCTCCTCATGGAACCTGGCAAAGCCAGTGCTGGCATTTCAGCCTGCATTGCTTGGGGGAGTGGTCTTTCAGGACAGAGACGGAGGGAGCCTGCATTCACTCTGGCCTGGGAGAAGTGGTCTACACAAAACAAAGGGAAGCTCTTACAATTGATGGTGTAGTTTTGAAATCAGCACAAAAAAGTCATGTTGCTGAATAAGGGAGATCAAGGTAAGAGTGTAGTATCTGAAGTGTTGTTTCAGCCTCTCTGTTAACAAAGAGAAACAGCCTGTCAGTGCTGGCCAGTGCATACTCAAATCACTTACACCTCAATGAAGCCAAAGCACAGAAAACATCCAACAGGCTGAAAAACGCGATTAAAGATATTTATGTGTGTTCACATTCAGCTTGGGGAAACTTGCTCGCGCTGATGTTCAAGCTCAGAGCAATGGATCTGTAAGGCCATTTCCCCCCACCTGTGATGCCATCACCGATCCGTGATACCATGTTGGTATCAAAATAATCACAAGGGCTTTTCACTCAAGCAATCTGTTGGGCGGTACCTGCCTTGGAGCTGTACCTGTGTTTTTCAGATGCCTCGCAGAAGCTTTGGTTCTACTTCGAGAAGGTGGGAAAAAGGGATGCAAGGGGTGGTGAGGGGGTTGCTTTGAATGGCAGCCCGGGCATACCTGCCCTGCGGTGCTCTGCCGGGTTACGCTGGCCACTGCCCCAAACCCGCCCAGCTTTCCCAGGAACCAGCTCAGAAAAGCAAGTTTGTCCCAGATTTTCCAGAAGATGGAGCTCAAGAGTCTTCCACGTGAAGTAGTGAAAAGATTGTGCTTGGGGAATACGTGAGGAGGGAGGACAGAAATTGCTCCTGGGGAGCTACCTGAATCATAATTTTGTAGTAAAGGGCTTAAAATATCTTGTAGGGAGAAAGGGAAGCACTGCCTCCCCAAAATGTGTCTAGGAATGATGCAGAAACAGTGAATTTTACTCTTAGGTAATGTGGAGTGATGACTCAAATGTAAATGAAAATGAGTAGAGTTTGAGAGAGAAACAGACAGAATAAAAAGAAAACAAGAAGATACCAATTGCTGAAGTAGGAACTAGAACATTAAATGACATTTCCTGAAGTATTTTTGTGCCCTACACAAGCCCCTTATTTTTCTCACTGGTCAGAAGACTGCCTTGCCTGGGAAAAACATAGGGAAATAAGGAGGAGAATCTTATTTTCTTGGGACTGAGCCCACCACCAAAAGTCTGTTTCCAGAATGGCTTAAACCATCTTCCAATTGCTGCAAGAGGAATGACAGAGATTGAACCAACTCTTAAGGACAGAACCGTGCGTGTACAAGATGTCAGTGGGAATTTGCAGAGGTTAACAACTAAAGCCATCTGCACTCCGAAAAAAAATCAAACCATACAATATATTGTGTGGGAAACTCATGCAGTAACACCAAAATCCCCGGGGGTTCTATTAGTCAGACCACAAAATAACCATGAGAAAACAGGTAAAATGAAAATTATTAGCAGCTTTTTCTCTTTAGCAGTCATGTTCAGGTCCACCACAGAGTCTTCTAGGATAGTTTTTGAAAGAAAAATATGAGGTAATTCTCTGTTAAGCTCTTTTGGCATCGATAACAGCTTCCTCCAAACCCAGTCAGATTTTTATGTCATGTCCTAGCTGCCCAGTTCCATACTTAAACATACACATGCCAGCCTAACTGAGATGATGTTGATGTAAAGCAGTAAATATTTATTTTTATGATACATATTTTAACATTTATTTTTATGATACAGTGTATTATGTATAGTATTAAAAATATATTTCTTTAGCTTAACTTTAAATAGGTCGGAGTAAAGCTGATCTAATAAAAGTTGGAGTGAATTCTGCTGCTGGAGAATATCTGAAGGCCAGATACTAAGAAATTTGAAATCTCCCAGCGGTCATTTTGCAGCTACAAAAAATACTATATATATATATATGTGTGTGTGTGTGTGTGTGTATAAAACCACAGTGCTGAACTGGCTGCTGTTACTGCCTGGGGTTAGGAAGTTCCCAGACTTACTGCAATCCTATTTTCTTCCCACTGCTAAAATGGGAGAACATAGAAGTCTCTGACAAGTCTGCCCTTAAGGATTTCTTTCCTCCAACTCCTTCCTCATTTGGGTTTTCCCATTATAAAAGACCAGTGCATCTGCCTGTTTTCCTCCTTGGAGCCTTTTCAGACAATACTTTGGGGTACATAAGGAGATAGAATGATGGCAAGGACATCTGAAGTGTCTACCACTGTGAACTGGCATGGTGGGGAGGGTCTGCATACCAGCTCTTGCCAGAAAACCTTTGGGTGGTGGTCTGGGTTCATGAGAGTTGAGGGCTTCTTTCTCATTTTTTACTAGGACATTTCAAAGGTAGATGCCTAGAATTAAAGTCCAAGGTGAGCCAAGCCATGCATATATTTAAGGAATTAGATGAAGAAGAGACCACTTTAATGAATGGAGCAAGAGAGATGATTCTGATCATTTAGTGCTGTTTGTGTAGAAAACACTCAAAATGGCGCTTTATGCTGGAGATTTTTTTTTTTCCTCCTTCCTTTATTACTTTAGGCACATGAATAACTGTTATAAGCTTTTGAATATATACAAAATCTAAACATATATGTATATATGCCTGTACTTTGAGGACACACCAGCACCTCCATTCAGAAGCTGAATTAAATGAAAACAAGCCTCATAATAATTCTGACAACTGAAACCTAAAGCCCCTCTCTCTGAAGGCCCTTCTTTGCAAAGAAGTGTTGCATACATTACACTAAGTCAAATCCAAACGTTGCTATGAGGGAAAAACACCAATATGCACAAAAAACTAGGCATGTTTTGGTTTTTTGGCACCTGCCACCTCAAGAGACCTTAGTTAGATTGAATTTATTTTTTTATTCCAACCACTGTCAAACGAAACAATTAAACAAAAACCCCAGGAATTAATTTTTCCATATCAAACCAGGCAGCTGCCTAGAAGTATGAAGGGGTAACCAAGATTGAGACTCAGGCATGCCACAATCCCACTCTGTGATGGGCCTCTCTTTTCAGCAATATTACCTCTACAAAATTTTTTACTGGAAATTCTTGCCAGGTCAGCTTTGCAAGAATACCTTCAGGCTCTTAATATATGTCTTTACATGGAAACTAATGGGCTGAATGAAACATCGGTCAGTTATTTCACTACAAACAGGAGTGCAGACACTGCTGCTACAGAACAAAAAAATGTCTGAGACTAGGACAGTGAATAGCCCTCTGGAAGAGCTCTTTGCTCAAGACTGCATAGAAGGAAAACCCAAACTATTGACCGAGACAAGCAACTTTTTGATATCCACTGCTAGTGAAAAGAGGCCCTACTTTCCTGGTCGAAAATGTCCTTTTTGATTTTTCTAGAACTATTTTTATGATGTGCATTTATTATTGGACCTTTTATAGGCATCTATTAAACGCAAAGTCAACCGAAGACAAATCAGTTTACTTACTTTTGTAACAAATGGCTCTTACTTGACTTTACCATTAACCTTTGGGTTCCAAAATTAGTGTTCAGATGCAAGACTTTCGCCAAACTTGTTAAATTGGCTGTTGGAGACCAATTACTGTGAGTTTATGCCGAGACCAGTCTGCAGAAGCAGACTGTTTCTGAGATACTGCATAAGCAGTGCACTTTCAGGAACATTGGGCAGAGACAAACAAGGCTGAGAGCATGGAGAAGTCTGAGCAGGTTTTTCCCTGCTGAAAAGCAGCTGCTTTAGAGAGTGTAGAAGGGAACAAAAAAAACAGAACAAAAGCATAATAAAATGGGATTTGGTGAGTTCCTCTTTTGTAACTTAATGATAAAGTGGATAAGACATATAAATCAATTATCACAGAAAAATTAAAGCATCAGACTGAAATGAATCAGACACTGACAATTTGGAAAACCAATTAAATGAAGGAACCTTTGCCTTTGTCTGACTGGAAAAGGATTTGTGTCAAATATTGATTAAGGCACAGGCTCAGCATCCTGCCCTAGTTGTGTGGAACTGAGCTTCCCCCCACACCCTGCAACTGCAGAGATAAGTATATTGCTGAGGAGACTTGTAGACAAAGGTAAAACCAAATTCTGCCAGAGACTTGACCATCTTCACATACTGCTAATGGAGAAGTACATGTTGAACATATTTCTCCTGTAATCCATAGGTTTTTGTTGTAGTCCAGCCACCAAAACGTTAATTATCTGCCTGAAAAAATGGCTTATTAGACCTATTGGGGCAACTGTGTTTAACTAGGTAAAGATGAAACATGATTCACTGCTTTGTGGTAGCTTGTACCTGCAGGAGCTTGTAGTTAACCATGCCTTTCACATAGCTAATGATAGTAGCTTCTGTTCTTTAAACACCTTTCTTTTTTTTTCCTTTTCTTTTTTTTTCAGTAAAACTCATGCGGTTTGGTTAATGGCATCTAGATCAATATTCTGCAATACAGACAGATAGATAGATTCCTAACAGAAAATATGACAAGCCTTGGGATGGACACATGTGGGAGCCCTCCCTCACCATGACAAGATGTTCATTCGCATGTTGTGCTTGGGGACACGGGGATCAGAAGAACAATATTTTGGACTAACTGCCTCTGAAGCTACTTCAAATTTCCTGTTAGTGTGTTCAACATGATAGATAGCTTCTCTCCTTTTCAAAATGATGACCTATTTTTCTACTGTCACTGCAGAATACATTATCATAAACCATAGTTTTCACTCTGGACTGTAGAATCATTATTTATAAGAATTATAAGGTTGTCTACATGTTTTATTTTCAGCATTAAACATGACTGAAGTTTAGAACGAGCTATTTTCCATTCTTACCTTATTTTGTAGGCCAGAAGAACTGTGTGTGGGTGTCAAAATACAAAAGGTTTCAAAGTATTCAAAATGACAGCATTTTCCAAACTATTCCCAACATTAGTCTTTGAAATAAGGGGAAATACCACTTCACATGTATTTACCTTGTTCCTTAAAAAATATAAAATTAAAATGATATCTTCTGCAGGATGATGGAACTGCAGGCTAGGCCTTTAGGCTGGAAAAGACCTGAATACTACAGCAAAACAATAATTCTGTACTTTACCAAAACTGTTTTGAAAACACTCTTTGAAAGAAGCATGGCATTTAAACCATGCATCTTCATATTCTTGAAGTATCAACAATCTTACCTCTGTCTCTTTTGCAAGGCCAAGCTCTTTTTCTCTCCTTCAGATATGTTTGCCTGTCATTTGAATTCATGTTCTTCCCTTGCAAGGAAAAGAGCTCTCCCACTGAATGACCTCTAGACTAGAGAAAACTTGGCTTGTAATTTGTCTTTATTTGCTGACAACTAATGCCAAAAGAAAGCCTGAAGGATGAGTCTTGTCGTTTTCTTGGAAGGAAGTTGAGAAGGAAATATCTAACTCATCCTGGGCAGAATGGTAAAAATACAGGCTGTACAAGTACATTTCTTAACACAGCTAAAGAATAATATCTCTCCATCAGGGGTGCAAAAGGGGACTTGTGGTCTAGGTAGGGTCAGTAGCCTTGTCTTTTGCTAAGCATGTCTGACATGTCCAACTAAGTAAAGGCAAGACTCTGAAGACAAACTTTTCACAGACAATCCCTAAGTGCTAAGCTTGAGAAGCTGGCGCTTGGCCGGAGAAGTGCTGAGAATTTGTGGCTGCCAATCTCATGGAGGTGAGCCATGCTCTGGACACAGGAGAGCAGTACATATTGCCAAGAGCTCTGAGAAGTCACCTTTTAGACCTCTCAGACTGAGCACCCCAGTTAATGTCTCTGTGCATCAGACTCCCAATAGTAAAACCTGACTATCCAGCTCTTGTTCCTTGCTCCTCAAAAGTGCTCTGGAAAAGTAACTTGCAAAATCATTGAGATTAACTATAGTAAATAAACTAGTAATTTGGGTCTAATACAAATAAAGATCAGTGTTTACTAAACAAAGCTGAGAGTTTCAAGTGTTGTTCATGTGAATACTGCTCATTCTGTGTCTTGGGCCCTACATAAAGCAAGGGCATCTATGGGAAAGAAGGTGCCCTGAAAGGTCCTGCTGTGGTGGGCTGGGTGAGGTTCATGGGTAACCTTCACCCCGGCCACTCTTCCTTTCTGCATGCTTCCCCTCACACCTGTAGTGCTCTTCTAAGGTCATTCCTATGCTGGTCCTCCATGGTGCTCTTAGAAGAAAAATTCACCTCCTCTAGTTCAGTGAGTGCATTCTGGAGGAATGAGTCAAAGCTGGCCAGGAGGCTTCCTCTGTGGCCAAAGAGGAGGTTTTGCACAGGTGGGCTGTGGCATCTTTTGGGAATGCCTGAATATCATACACATGCTGGCTAGAGAAGGTGCCTACTAGCTACAAGTAGGTTGGTAAGATGATGATGGGGAAGTGAGGCTTACTTGTAGAGGGAACAGGATTAAGTGGGTTTTTCCTCTAAATGCTGTGATTGTGAGTGAATGAGCGACAGAAACGTTTGGAGTTAATTCCTTGGAGACAAAACAGGCACAAGTTCAAACAGCTGATTCGTGGTCTCTGACAGGTACTTTTGTTCTTAGTTGCTAATCAGCTCAATATTATGACCAGGTGAGAAAGGCAACATGTCACTGGTAAGCCTGGGCTATTGTTGACTCTGCTTTAACTGAGCACTCCCATGGCTCCGTTTTCTGTACCTTTCACCAGAAACCCACGGCTACAGAAAAGTACCAGACTTACTCTGGTTTTGTGAACCATGCCACTCTTATCTGTCTATGTTTTTACACAGAGGCCACAAAGGTTTTTCATACGACATTTAACGAATTTCTTCTCTGAGTATTTGTAAAGTTTAAAAAAGTGTTCCCAAATACGGTTGAATAAACCAAACAGTCCTTCAAATGAATCCTGTGCATTGCAGCATGAAAATTGTATTTTCATTGTTCAGAAGCTCCTCTTCATAGTCATGCCCTGCCGTGGAAAATACCACTTCTAATTGTTCTTGTGCGTGCCATACTTTGACAGCATGCTTTTATGATAGCAAACTTCTTTAGCTAGAGTTAACAGCCGAAGCGTAGTAAAATATCTGGAGCTCACAGGCATGCTGTATTTATAACATTTAGAAACATTTCAGATTTGTCTCCATCGTACAAATGCTTGCGTATATGCAACGTATCTATGCTAAGAAGAGTTCATATACTGCAAAACACAATCTGACATTTACTCTCATTTATTTTGAAATGCAAATGCATCTAGTTTATTCAGGATTCTTTTGCAGCTTACTGTCTTATTAGTGATCATGCTGATAACTCGAATTTCTGAAATGTTGTTGCTAAGCAATGCAACTTCAGGCATGTAATGAGGCTTTCCAGTGGCTACTTGAAGATGAAGAAAATTATCTCAGCTTCACAGGTTGTTTGATCATCAACCACATTATAATGGTTGGGTGATAAATAAATTTTCAGCTTGCCCTCATTCTCCAGCAGATAATTTATTTTTGTATGGTAACTGAAGATCATATAGCATCAGGAAGAAAGTTGTATATTTTGGGATGCAAAGGCAGAACCAAAGAACTTGTGTAGCTCCTTTGTGCAACTTTCTATAAAAAGAAGATTCCTTCTTACAGCTCATTACTTCAGGAAAGAGCACAGGAGAACTGGGACCCAAGGATGTCCCAGCGGGAGCCCTCCCCACACAAGGTGATGCTGCCCCTTTATCCTTTGCAGTGCAGATCTCCTGTTGGTGGGACCTGACTGAGAAGACTCTGCAGCTGTGACAGGAACAGGCAGCTGTTCTGGGCTGTGTGGTGGGGCAAGTCTTCTCACATAGGCTTTGCTCTTGGGAAGCAAAACCTGTGCACCACATTGGAACAGGTTAAATTTTTCTGACGTGCCCCAGCCTGGTGCTTTTCAGCGCAAAAGAGAAGCTGACGCCTGGCAGAGCTTTTGCTACAGGCTTGCCATAATGCAGAAGTACTGGCTGGAGCCTGGCTATTCTTGTCTTTCGATTGTTTTTCTTCATCACAATGAAGTCCAGTCACTTAAGCCTATAGTCACGAATTTAACCTTCCCCTTTTTCTATGGGATCATCCCTTTTCCCCCTCCATTGTAGATATGATAAAACCTGCAGCTGAAGTACATGGGAGTGATGTCCTGACCAGGTAACCTACACTTGTGTGTGCTGCTCAAGGGAAAGTAGGTCCAGCTGCCTCAGTCAGGCACACCCTGACCTTGATCTCGCAATACCTCAATCCTCTGCCCGCCAAAGGAGGCAGTATCTACAAGGCAGTGAAAACAAACCAGTGTCTGAAACAGTCAGAAGTAATAATGATGAAGGCTAAAGAAAAGGCGAGGGGAAAATGGAAGCATCTTTATTCAGAGCTGGTTTGAAGAGTCTGCAGTAGACAAGACTTGGGGCTACAAAATGGAGAAAAAAGGATATAAAATATTGACCATCTGCTCAATGAGTGCCTTACCTTCTCCCATGTGTTCCACAGAGCAGGGGACGAAGGGAGAAAAGTTGTGTAAGACTGTGCCATAACACAGTCATGCAAGTGGACTGAATTAAAGCTGTCCAAACAACTGCCACGTTGTCCCTTCTTTTCAGTGCCTGGTTTTTATTGCCCAGTATTTTTGAAGTAGGTGGGGGGTTTGTGTATATCTACGGTATTGGTGTACAGGGCCTTCCTTGAGGATCAGGACTATTTATGCCACTCAGCCTGCTAGAATAAAGCTGGCTGCTACTAATGAGAGCTGCTTTTGCAAAATTACAAGCAGGCTTTCTTGCATTGAAAAATGAAAGTGTAATGTAAGATGATGTAGTTCTTGCCCTGAAGGACTTATTTTTATATACTTCTTTTCCTGAGCAGGTTAACGTTCACAGTGAGGCAGCAGTTTCAGAGGAGTCACCCACCCAGCAAAGATACGTTTTTATGTAGGTGAAGGAGCAATATTTTTCTGTCCTCATCTAGACAAAGTTTTGCCTGTTTAACAATTAACAAGGATTTAGTGCTGGAAAAGAGAGAACATTTTAAAGGTTGTGGTTTTGAGTATCTTTGATTTCATTTCTGGCCAAAAAGCCACTAAATCCGTACTCACAGTGTGTAGACATGAACCTAATCTAAACATCAGATTAATTTCCTTATCCATGGGCAAGCAAGCCCTAAAACACATGTGGCTAAACATTTATGTAATATTCAGTGTACTGTTCTCATAACTGCTAAATATTTGTGCTCCAGGAGAGATTTCTGTCCATTTGGCTCCTGTGTGTTCTCTGGATGCCACTGTCAGTCAGGAGGTGCATCGTTTGATGCATCTTGTTATAGTCACAGCCACCCGTGTGTTGAATGATACAAGGAAAGGGAAAGCATGTGGGGAAAGGTGGGGTGGTGATGTGATTTTTTACTTTTAAGGAAGGAGGGGAAATTGGAAACTAAAAAAAAAAAAAAAAGAAAGTTTAATTCAGAGCTGTTGTAAATTTGATACTTTTGGTATGTGATAAATTTTGATACTCAGCACGTGTCTGGCTGGGGCTCCGAAGCTCGAGATCCACATCATGTCAGTCCCAGCAGCAGCCTCTGAGAATCCAAACCAGAGCTTTAAACTCTGGATAAAAACCAGCACCTATGTTCTTGCTGCACAGGGTGTTCTCACTCACATAAGCCCAGCATGAAGGCACGTATCCCTGCTTTCCTGTGCTGAGAAAACCAGCTGAGGGCACAGGATCTGAGAGCCTCCAGAGAAAGTCACCCTTGGGTAGGCAGTGCACCTCATATTTCAGCCCTGCAGCATCAGCTCTGGCCGAGGAGCTCAACGACTTTGATCCTTATAATGATTTTTGTCTTATCGCTGCCATTTGCTGGTGCAGGAGCAATCAGTTGTTATTGGTTTCTGCAGTTCTCTTCCTCAATGGCACACATGGTTTGTGGCTCTCTGGAAACAGGATTTATTTTCTATATCTGTGATAAAATCTTTTCAGTTAAGTCATTAATCTTTCAGACTGACATTTAACTCTATACTGGCCCAGGATTTCAGCAGCTGGCATCCTCTGCATGAAAAGGCTGGTTAATTAAAATCCTCCATTTCCAGTCAATTAGGAAAATTCTTTTCTAGCATAGAAATAGCACTGTAAAAAACACTTATACAACTAACATTCAATGAGAATAAACTGATAATGTAATCAAAGATTCTCTCTAGCGTAACAGTTAAAATTAAACACTGTGAACAGCGCATAATGTTTCTGTCTCTTAACAAGTTCATAAATACCTTAACCCTTAGCAGCCTGGCTAATTCCAGGATGTTAATCTTGTTTGACACGATCTAGTCTCTCACACACACACATACAAGTAGGAAAAAACCATGTATTTTTTAAATAAAAATCTCCTTTCTGTACTGTTTCACATGTTCTGTTTGGTTTTTTACTCTCCTTATCAGCATGTCTGCGTGCTGCTAAGGCAGCCTGGACGTGGGGAGCTCTGGCAAGTGGCAGTAAAGGAGATGGGGCAGGGAAGGCGATGGGTGGTAGGATGCCATTGGCCCTTGGGCTGGATGCTACCTTGGTGATGACTACAGGGTTAATAGGGAGTGGAATACATGGGGAAATGTAGGAGAGGACCTTGAGGAAAGAAAAGGATCCATAGCAGCCTGAGCACTGAGCTTAGCAATTTGTGTCCTGATGCTCCTGGGCCACACAAATGTTTCCTCTGCGCCATATGGGAGGGAGCGACTTAAGTGGTTCAGGCAGGTCTTGCTGAGGGCTCCTCATTCATGAGGAAGCTGATCAAAGGAGTCAGGCAAACGGCTTCTAAACTTGGGGTGAACAAGAGGATTTGTATTGCCTGTGCCACCTTCAAGGTCACTGATTTCATTACGAGGTCAAGCTCATGACAATGATCAGTCTTCACTGTGTGGATGACAAAGGCTGAGTGGAAGAAAGTTTAGCTTCTGGTACCCTTGTGAATGGACAGAAATGCCTTTTAGCTATTGAAATTCAAGAATCCACAGTCAAGAAGGAGACGGTGCCTCTAGAAATAAGATTAACAGCTAGTGTGCTTCACAAGAGGGCTTGAGGATTGATTAATACACTGCGACTGCTCAATAGCAGAGAAGTGCTACATATCAACTTACCCAGGGAATTGCCAATATATTGCAGGAGATTACAGCATGAGTCCACAAACCCCAGATACACAATCTTGCTTGAACTGTTATTTGCTAGACCTTGTAATAGAGTGAATGCGGATGAAGATGTATGTAGGGCCAGTGACCCAGGTGAGGCGGGTATAGCCCCCAACATTTAAGCACAGCAAACCTTCAGGTAAGGAATAGTAATGTGTGCATATGTGTGTATTTCCTTTTGCATAAGTAATTCATAGCTCATTAACAGCCCATTAGAGTGAAAGCTCCTGGGATGAAGAGTATGCTTTCTGTTTTTATTTGAAAACCTAAAACAAATAGAAGAAAACCTCCCAATATTAGACTTTGCCATAGTTGACGGCTCTGTAGCAGGATCTTTTTCCAGCTTCCAACTACTATGATCAGCAGACCCCAGGGAGATAGGGGAGTTTCCATCCTGACCGTAGGAGCTCCAGCCCTACTAGGCCCATAACTTTTTTGTAGTAGTTTTTTTTTTACTGTTTTGCAGTATACTGTCCTCCTTGCATGCCCATGGTCCAAGGACCTGCTCTTCACAATGGTATAAAATGGCTGAATTGTTTTCTTCTGGCTGCAAACCTAAGAGCTGGTAGAATGCAAATTCTTTATTCTCAGTCAGCGAAATTCAGTTTTCAAGTACAGACATGAAGGGGAACTCCCAGCCCTGTGCTCCCTGTTGTGCAGGGCTTGGAGAGGGTTAGGGACTAAGGAAAGAGTGGCCTTTTTCACTAGGGAGCACCTAGTGATAATATTGTCAGCAGGAGAGTGTTCAAGGCTGACAGAGAGAAAATGCCGACTTTAGGGCTGTAGCCAAAATCCTGCATCTCTCTGGCAGGTGCCTCTACCCACAGGTCAGCGCTGTGTGGTGTATGGATACTTTAGAGATATTTAACCAAAGGGCTGAGCAAGGTCCTTGTCTTTCAGTAGCATAGCTACTCCCCTCCTGCCAAGGGTTTGGCATAGTCACTGAGGAAATGGAAGATTTATGTCCAAGTTTAATGCACTAACCATTTTATCCAGTAACTACAACATAAGCTCTGAAACAACACAGAGTGAAGGAACCAAACTCAGCTTCCCTGCCACTGTCCAAATGATGGACTGTTACCATCCCTGCTCTTCTATTCTTGCCCTAGCTCCAGGCATCTTGTCTAGGAGTGCAGAAAATCTAAGTGCCTTCATAAACACAGCTCTCAAAAGATATTGGGATAAATAGGATACATTTTCCAAAAAGGATTAATTCTATTCAATTATACTCATTACATCTGACCAGCCAAGGTATCTCATTTGATAAACATTTGATAAACAAACTAGAAAATAATGCCAATCTAGATCAAAACCACTTATTTTGCTCCTACGTTTATTTCGCAGAAGATCAGGGAATTAGGGGAAGACTGATGGAAGGCGAACCAAAAATGTATACCTTGAAATATGTCAGATGGAAGCTTTGTTTTTAACTTGTCTTGCAACAAAAAAGATCACCATGTCTTCCACTTTTCAAGACTCAGCATAAATAAATTTTGCATAAACAGATTTTTTTATTTGGCACTGAATATGTAAGACAAACAAGACATTTAACAATTGTGGTAAAATTATTCATTTCCTCTGACAATTTCTAAAATCAAAGGCATGTATTTTGGAATAATACATACTAACTAGGAAAGTAATTCAAAAAAGTCTTTCACAAATGTTACCAAATTAAATATAACCTTCAATGCTGTTTCTGAAACATGTATTTTCTTATCAGAGGCTCCCTGTGTTCAGTTATTCCTTCTACATCATAACAATGACAAAGAAATAGTCAATGACTGGAAAGTACACATTAATGCAGGAGAAGTAGGTGCATTAACACTTTCTTCTGAATGTTTATATGCTCTTTATCATAGTATTTAGCAGACAAAAGCAACCTCTCATTCATAACTCAGGAAACTTAACAAAAAGCAGGCAGATATCATTGCTATTTGATCCTGAAAAATATTCAAATGAAAACAGTGAGTTGCAAGCAAAGTCAAGAAAATAATCTTCATCATGCAGAGAAAGAAAATGCTATTTTTGACAACTGGACCAAAACCACTAAAACATGTATTTTGCGAGGAAGTGTGACAGGACAGAATGGAAAAGGTCAGTGCAGGCTGCAGATTGCCTGGGATCATTAAATCAGTAGCACGGTCTGGGGGAGCCTTAGCTGAGTCATGCACGACAGGTATGTTGGGGCCCAAAGCAAGGCCATAGAGACAAGCCAACAGTGGTCATTCTCTGGCTCTTGAGCCTGACCAATGCTACACAGGCATGTGGAACTCAAGCTGCACTGTCCTGCAGCTGTGTTACAGGACCAAGGGCTAAAAGTGTTCTTCCTCCCCATAGACAGATACTTCTTTTGAAACTGTGAAAGATAAATATAGAATTATTAATGATAAAGCCTTCAGGCTACAGGAAAGTGTGAGGGCATCTGCCCTGGAAGGCTAAATAGCCCTGGAGATTTCTAGGGAAACAGATGTGGCTGCTTTGCAGCTACGTACTAGTATGTAAGAGGTAAGCAACACAGATTTTGCATCTCGCCACCTTCCAGCCTAAGAGGTTTTTTTTTCCTGAAGCTCTCCTTCTGTTATACTGAGCACTCTTCTCAGTTGTAAGTTCCAACACAGATTTGGTATTAAGCCTCATCTAAGATCATCACCAGCAAAAGCATCTGCTGAGTGCCTGGAATTAGGAAGAAATTTCCCTTTCATCATAAGTTATTCCACATCCATCCATTATTCAACCATCTTCTCAGATCAGTTTTGACCCCAGAGAGAAACCAAATGAGACAGATCACCACTCTGATCAAGCGTGTCAATTTTGATGGTCTTGCTAGCAGTGTTAACACTCTACAAATCACATCATAGACTTGGTTTTTTAAAGGTATTTAGGCACCTAACTTGCATTGCAACAAATTTAAAGGTCTCTGAATAAATTCTTATGCAAGAAACTCGTATTAGTGAAAGAACACTTGTCTTTCTCACCTAAAGTGAAATAAAAGATCTAAAGTCTGCTAATGAGCAGTGATATTCTTGAGTGCCAATTTAAATGGAAAAAATTGCTTTCATTATGCAGATTTTGATGCTGGCCGTGTCGTGACACTACTTCCTCCAGAGGATTAATTTAAGTCCAGTAAAGCAGAAAAGAATCCCCTTGAAAGTGATGAGGCAAACAAGAAGCAAAATTGATTTATGCAAAGTAAGAAAGTGCTGAAATTGTTGTAGATTATGCAAATGATTACAAAAAAGCCAACGCAGGACCAGTGTAATTTGAAATTTTGAGGGAAAAATCAAATTACATTATAAAAGAAATAGTTCCTCTTCAATTAAAAGACTTATTATTTGATTTTGTGAATGGAATAAGATAATATTAACCTTAAAAAATTAAGAATGTGATGCATATTAAAATGGGTCCCAGTCTTGCCTGGGACCAGACCTTTACCAGCTCCTCTGACAGAAATATTGCATAAGAACACCTATGTGTGGTTACTTTTAAATAGCATCACTGCCAGCCGGCAGACTGAATTGCACTGCCTTAGAGAGTACAGAAAGAGGAATCTGATTAGTATCTAGTACAAGGCGCAAGTTCAGGCTCATTAGCCAGTGGTGATGAAAGCATTAACGCCCTTCAAGGAGTGCATTTACTCTGAACACATTTGCTCATTAGGAGAATGAAGGTCTCTTTCCTCACAGCACATCTGAGCTGTGAAAGGGTCTAAGTAAACTCTTTACCAGAAGCATCATCTCCTCATGCTGAAAACTGAAGGGAGTTCCCAGGGCACTGTCACCAGGGGTGGGACTGACTTATCGTGGCAGAATTTCCCACAGGGCAGCTGCCCCCACCCAAGGTGCCAGGTTGGTGTGGTGCATAGAAAGAAACTGGCACTTCCAAGGTGGGAGCTTTTAGAGGCAAACTCTGTAGAAATGCCCACTTTAGAAAATGCCATGGGCCAAAGAGTGTTTTAGGCAACCAGTTTTCAGAGAATTGTCCACATGACATTTTGGCAGATGAGGTGCAGTCCTTTGCCTGGCACAGAGCCATGCCACTTTGGTACAGCCATTGGTGCAGCAGGAATTATTTTCCCGTGGATCACGCCAACATTTAAAGCCAATATGAACGGCTTAATGGCAGCCTCCTATTCCATCCAGCCATGGAGGTAGAAGGAATGATAGAAGTAATCTGAAACTGTGTCATCAAACACTATTAGAGGCAGTCATGAGTTTCTTGAGAAAATGACCTGAACTGTTGCAACAGAAATGCTGCTGGTGATTGCACACATTTGAAAGAAACTTTCAAAGAAAGTGGCAAATGTGGCAAAACATTCAGAGATTCTTGCCAGCTTTGAAGCAGGATCAAGCTGGACAATAAAACGGGCAATGAACTGCTCATGGGACATGCCCTTGTCCCTGTCCACCTCCTCCTTCTGATACGGGGATCTGCTTCCAGACCCAGCTTTGGCTGACTACTCTTTTACTCCTCCTCTTCCAGAAAAGAATTCAAAACTTATCAGCAGAAGTGTGGCTATAGAACAGGCTCTTTCTTAAATCTCAGTCTCACCAAATTTAGCCAGAACTATTGTGTTTGTTTTCTGTCATTACATGGTGGAGTAGTTACACACATGGAAGACACAAACAAGGGAATTGTTCCACATTCTTTCAAAGCTACTTGATATCTCTTCCTTCTCTATAGCCCATCATTCTTCAGGGAAATGTGACATACTGACACCCCTTGAGAGCAGCATGAATACTTGTGCTCAGCTTTGTTATCTTGTGTACAAGTATTTCTACGAAAACAATAACTTGTGAAGAGGGCCAAGATATAGATATGTTTGCTCAGTGAAAGTTTAGAGAAAAACCAGAGAAGTTTACAGTCCATGCTCCAAGAAGAAAGTGCTCTTTTTTTTTTTAACCTTCTCTTTCACAGGCTTTCAAGTGTCTTTGATTTCTAAAATCTTCTCTTCAGACATGATGAACTGCCAGCCACTGTGTTAATGTTGGGAAGGACTCTGCCTTCATTGGCTATGCCAGTGTTTCTCATTGTGAGTTCCATTATACATGACCGAAAAAATACATTGTGCAGAGAAAGATGCATATATATGCAACATAAAATTCCTCTAGTGCACCACACCAAAAAAGGGGAATTCTGATAACTAAGAAAACGATCCTATTTCCACTTGTACTTTTCATCCTTCTGATCTGCTATTAACTATGCATGGAATATATTAAGGCTTTTTACTATTTTGGGGAATATTAGTTTAATATAAAGTTACGTATTAATTCATCATCACTGGCTGTATATCTACAAGGAAGGTCACTTCATGAGAATTGTATTTTACATCACAAGCTCTTACTCCAATAAGAAATTGCTAATGAAAGGGAATTATACTGATTATTAATGAGTTCCAAATGAATTCAGGTCCCATGGTAATGATAAGCTTAAAATAACACACATGACAAAAATACTAGCTATGGAAAATGGCTGATCTGATCAGAGTTGTGTTGAAATGTAGCTTCAAAAAAGTAATCAATCAGCCAGAATTGAGCCGATTCAACTTGAGAAAGTAATTATTTTGCCTATGTCATATTCACCTCTCAAAACTGTTCATAAAAAGGCCTCATGCTTCACAAATCCATTGATTTTTCTACCCTCTCTAGAGGCAAAAGCAAAAAAAAAAAAAAGAAAAAGAAAAGGAGAAGAAAGAGGGTTGCACATTCTGAAGTTAAGAAAAAAGAGTGAAAGAGGAGTAACAGACACCCCAGGGACACTGATCATTCCAAAACCATATTAAAAGAAAAGAAAGGAAGTGCAGTACAGATGAGGCTGGACATCCCCCTAAGCACCCCAGTGAAGCCTGAAGATAAACACGATGCATTGTCAGCACAACGCTTTGTTATAAGGAAACTAGTGCCTTTGTTTACCACCCTGTGTTGTAGGCACTCAGAGAAAGCAAAGGCAATGGAAACAAAACTATTAAAAGAGGTCACGTAGTGTTTTGAACAGAAGAAATACTGGTTTTGTATCCTGGGAGGCAACTTCCATCATTGGAAGATTTGCATCACTGGAAGCCCCGGGCACTACTCCGTATCCTACGAGAGACAAAACTGTAGAAATAATTTTGGCCAGAAATAAATCTGAAGCTCCTAGTACTCAGAATTTCTTCTTCAGTGTAAAACGAGTTTCTGCTGCCTCTGTTTCTGTGCTGCGCTGTGAAAGGTGTGCTGTCTTCACTGCTGAGCCCTCCCCTACGCACTTCAAGTGCCAGGAGTCCTCCGTCTCCCCCAAGTGCCAGGGAACCCTCCGTCTCCCCTGCTAACAGCTGCCAAGTGAGCTTTAATGACTTGCAATCAAAGTTAAATAGAAGGAAGGAAAAGGATGTTTGCTGAAGTGTAAACAGGGCGAAAGCAGTCTCCATAACATCTTTTCATCTGTTGCCATGTTCCATTAGGCCTCGCTGAGGTGGACAAGGAGCAAGATGCGTCCCTGCCCACGGGTCTCATCCCTCACAAATGCCTGCTTCTATGTATGCACTTCTTGCAGTGGCAGTGCCCCTTAAAGCAACTCGTGTCCCACTCCAAGACTCCCTCGCTGTCCCCTGCCCTGCCCCAGCTCAGCCATTGCAGGTAGGCCAGAAGCAGGATGGGGGGCTGGAGCTCCTTCCTGACTGAGACTGATTTCTTGTAATAAGGGTTAAAAAATGGACCCTGGTATAGTGACATATGAAACCCCTGGATTTTATTTGCTATTTGTTTGTGTGGAACTTGCAGAGGAAATGGGTTGTGCTGTTTTTCTGACAGTGGATGCTCTAGTCCCCTTCACCAAAAAAAGCAGCTTGAAGAAAACAACAGCCTAAACCAAGGGTAGTGAACTTGGTAGGGAAGAGTCATCTTCTGGCTTGATTAGGCTCCCATGTATGACCTGGACTTCATCCAAGCAAAGGCACACTGGGGGCAGAACAGATTACCATGGGGTTTAGCATCACGGATAAATTCTTGAGCAGATCCCTTGAAAATCCACTTTCTCCTCTTCTTTCTTTCAACTCCTTAGTTACGTGTCCAGCAAGCAGCCACATGAGGCGGGCACACCTTTGGACACACAGCTGCTGAGCGGATTACAGCAAAAACTGGCATCCAGTAAGTTAGATTGTTAAAAACAGCATTAATCTCTGTTGGTGACATAAATATTCCCGGGTCAGAGTGTAGTGTCAGTAAACTTAATCTGTAACTAACAGACTGCACATCCTTTGCTTCTGATGGCTTTCAAAATTTGGATTCTAATGGCTTATGAAATATAGATATGTCCCTTCCTTTTGTAGGAAAGGATATTTCCAGTTTGTCATTCCTTCTCAGTCTCTTTGAAGTTGTGGGATTTCAAAATCAAGCAGATGAGCATCCTGCAAGAAAACCCCATCTTCCCTTGGTTTACTTAATACGTGCTAACATTTTCTTTCATTTAATTGTGGTAGTTCGTCCCCTCAGTATTACATGAAATGCTGAGGAGGAATACTTGTGACTGCTGAATAGCACTCCAAATCCAGCTGTCCCATGGGGGATCAGAGAGTTTTAACTGTTAGGAATGATGAGAATCTGAGCTTTCTGAAGCACACACGATATACACCAGGACACACAGCTAAGCAATAATGATGGATGAATACAATAAACCCTCCAGAGAGTAGTGTTGTACTAAACCACATTTTCATTTGCAACCAGCAACAGCATCTTTCCTCACCCCCCAACAGATAAACAAGACACCAGGGTTGCATTTCCTTGTCATGTTGACCTGCTTCTCCGGGATTTTGCATAATGCTTAATAGGCTGGCATGGCTTATGTTACTGCAGGAACAGTGTGACCTTCCTCTTCTTCAGAGCAGCACTGAGCTGAGGCTGGGATCTGTTCTTGGCTGTGTGCAGTCTCTGGGACTGCCTTTCATGATGCTTATCTACCCCGTAATGCATCCGTCTCCTTCTGCACTTCATAGCATTATTGAAGTAATTTGCTGATATGGAAAGTAAGGTGAGACACACAAGCCTGCAAGCTTCTTGGTCTTCACTGGTCCTTTGATATGGGGAGTTTTGTATGGCTGCCAACATTTTTGCAGTATCAAGACTAAGGGAGCAATTCAAGTGCCTGAACAGAGGGAACTCATGCTGCTTCAGGTACACAAAACATCTGCACAAGGCTGAAAGCCATGGCACAAAACTCGCCACACAGCTTGGACCAGCAGCTGGAGACTGGTGTGACACGTTGCAGCACCTCAGACAGCCCCACGTGGCTATGGTTAGGTCATGCGAATTGCACTGTCAGGGTAAAACTCAGAAAAGACAACATTTTGCAAACATACAACTGAAGTTCCAGTATTTCACTTGTAATTGCTCTCTCTATATGTTTCCCCACATTTCACCTCATAATTTGAATTTGTGCCTCTGGGTATTCCCTGACTTAGTATCAGTGGGGAAAGCTGTGGGCAATCAAAGACAAATTGAATATCTGCTTTGTGCTCGATAAATTCTTTTTGAAGAAAAAAATTAACTCGCATAAGGAGAAGAAAGAACTAGACTGATAATCTGGTACTCCAGTAGTCTGTTTCCCAGTTAGAGTTAGTAGATTTTTTGCAGTTACTTTTTCTTATATATGTGTGTGTATGTTTATGTATACATTTTTTTTCAATAAGATTTTTTAAAAACATATTTCTATTAATAACTTTTCAGAAGTTAACTTTTTTTTCGTCCCTTGTCAGTCTTTTATTGCTGAATATGAAATACTAGTAGTGGTATTCTTAGAAATGATTTATTCTCTGATGTCAGCATTTTATTTTTTCTTTGGGGAAAAAAAGCTTTTTCATAGGTATTTCAGAAGCTTAAATTAACCAAGAGAAGGACCAGATATTTTGAGAAATAAGAGTCAGAAGGAAATGAAAATATTGAAAGGAAGAGAATAAGTAAGAAATAGAAAGGAGGATAAAGGAAAGGAGAGAAAGCCATGGGTGCAGTTTAGGCAATATTTATAAAAATCTGTGTTCTGTCAGTCTTGCTTCTACCAAATATTATTTTGACAAATAATAAAATGGCAGAAGGGTATGGAGGTCTTGTTTCGCTCTCCTGTTCATAAGGTATGCAACTATTTTTTAAAGAAAAGATAGAAATGTCAGCTTTTGTACACTTGGGAAAGATGAGAATTAATAGGTGAGTTGTCACAAGATCAGTCATCATTATGACTATCTTGTTTGTATTCTGCAAGCTGTTTCTGAGCTTTGTGCCCATTTTGTGGCCAGCTCACACAGAGTTACAAACTATTTGCTTCATGTGCAGGTAACTCCTACCTTCACAGGCTTGTCCCTGTACCCCAGCACCCACTGAGTGATGCCTTGTGCTGGAGCTACATCATGTCTCACAGCGTACCTGCTCCACAGGTGGGCATTGCTGTTATTGTTAAGCATTCTCAGGAAGGATCGGATCAACTGGAGAGATTTCAGAGAAGTGGGGGTAAATGGGCAGAGAAAACATGAACATCACAGTGAGGCTGGCTAACCTGGGCTTGTTTGGTATCTGGGCTGTGCTAGCCACAGGGTAACCACAGGTCAAGGGCAGCAGTTTCTCCCCATGGCTGGGCACTTGCAAGCCCACAGCTAGAGCTTTACCTTTGTCCCGCTGTATGAAAGAGAGATCAACAAACTGGAGAGGATCTTCTGGGATGGTCAGGGGGATGGAGCATGAACCAAATGAGGAAAGGCTTGAGAGGACTGGATTTGTTAGCCTTTTGTTTGCTATAAGAATGAGGCATTGTCACAAGACAGGTAATTAGTAAGCTATAAAACTAAAATTACAGATAGTTAAATGGGTGTTTTAAAGACCTTTAGATGGCTCTATAACAGGACGATCTTGGAGTTTGAGCTCCATCCCTTCCCTCTTGCTCTTGTGCAAAGCCACCACAGTGCACACGACTCAGGCTGGAGAAGATGTTTTCTGATCACTTAGCACAGAGCCAGTAATGGTGTTTACTGCTTGCACACAGAAATACTAAAAGATAAAGCTGGTTTGTTACCATCATTCTTCCATGCTGGTGTTGTCAGAGCTTCTTTCCACTGCTTCTTGGTGAAGCACAGCCGTTCCCAAAGGGGGATGAGCTGGGACATGAGGGCGACACCAGTGCAGACCATGCCCTCACTGGTGGGTGCCATCCCATGGAGTCTGACCACAGTAGGCAGAGATGATGGCTATAACAGGGTCCATCAACAGCCCCCAACATGGAAAGTGATGAATCAGGGCTAGGGACCATCCAGGGGCTCCCATCAGGAGCTAAAGCAGAGGGTGTTGAAGACAGGACCAGAGACAAGGCTGTAATGTATGACCAAGGGTTCCCAACACACAACCAGCACTATTGCAACATCACTGGGGCAGGGACCTACGGCCCCAAGCTGGGCTGAAATGGGGCACCTGACCCCAGGAGGCCCCAGCAGAGGCTGGACAGGAGCAGTAAGGCTGGTCCCCCAGGGCCCTGACATCTATGTAGCCGACTGGTTGGGAAGCAGGAGAAAGTGTGAAAGCTGCTCAGTAGTTGCTCAGAGTGCTGCATGGCTTCAGGCACAACTGGCAGAAAAAGAAAAGAAAAGTAGATCTTTTCTCTCTCTCAAAGTTTTCTAGTGGATGAAATATGCAGGAATCTATTTTTGGAGGCGATCAGATAATGAGAGTGGGGAACTCTGTACTCTGTTGTGCTCACTGCATGGGAAACAAGAAGAGCAAAAACCACCCTTATCTCCCCAGATAGCTGACCAAGAACATCCATATGTGCTCTCCATTTTGTTCATATTGTGCCTCAAAAAATTTAAATATCAAATAGGTTTTCTAGACACATTCCTAATGGCTGGGATTTATTTTTATGAAATTTAAAAAAAAAAAAAATCATGGTGTTTCCAAAAATGTAATGCCCTTATGCTGTGGTTCGCTACTTCTGGCTGAGGCGCTGGGCAGGTTCAGAGATGCCCGCCACAGACCAGAGCAAAGGAAAACACACACTTTCTAATTGAACCCTACTACAAAAGTTCCCTTCAGCCATTCAGCAGCCAAAGAGCCACACCGCAGCCCGTGCATCCTCATAGCTAGCAGCTGGCATCAAACGCTGTGAGTCAGGCCACAGCCTGGCCTCGGACACAGAAGTTATCTCCCGCTGGGAGACGCTGTGAAGCCCTTTGCAGGGCAAGGCATGACTCCTCTTCACGGCACAGACCATGCTCCCACCACCGCTAGGCACAGCCTTGTATTACTCTGCCACGGAAAGGCAGCAGTCCTACCTCAGCTGGGCTCTACAAGACAGTCTTCCCTTGGCAGTCTGCTTGTTTCCAGTGGTTCAGGAATGTTACTCTCAAACCATGGTTGCATTTAACCCGAAGCACACCTGCACCCAGAAAAGGAAGGGGAGAAGGCACTGAAAATTGATAGCTGGGTTTCCCTGAACCCCATCCTTCCCCTTCAGATTTTAGGTAGGCTGCACTTGGTTCCATCCTCGTGCCAGTGGATGCACAGAAGCATGGATGTTTTTGGCAGCTGCCAAAATATCACCTTGAGCAGCTGCTGCCCACTCTTCCCTCTCTCCCTCCCTCCCTCAGCCCCTTCCAGCTGCACAGTGTGCATCTGGGTCTGAGATCTGCCTCTGCAAAAATAAACCTACTGGCTTGGCCAGTAGGTAGGAAGGTACTTCCCAATGAATTAAGAATCCCTTGCCCTTCCCTGGGACAGGGGCCGTGTCCCAGCTGTGTCCACAGCCCTAGGCATGATTTGGGGACTGGCAGGGGCTGCCTGGTACTGGGGCTCAGTCCAGCCTCACTGAAGCAGCAGGAAGGGGGTGGCGTGGCCAAGCTTGGTCTCCTCCAGCCTTTCCACTCCACTGCGCGCCAGCCAGAAATTAGCCCTTTGTTAATTAAAATAAACAGAAACCCAGTGGTGACAGGTTGTTTGTTATAGGCTCTAGGCAAGAATCCCTGTTTTCAGGATCACGTGGAAGCCTATGGTAACAAAGTGGGACAAACTGGGAAAACGCCTGCATGACCCTTTGATTAACGCTATATACCTCCCCCTGTCCCCTCCCCACATTTCCTATTGCTGCTCGCCTGAATTCGTAGAGTTAATTGAAAGCAAGCAATAAAGGGCTTGTTACAGATCTGAGCAAGAAAAAGTAAAATAATGACCTGGTTAAGCCAGGCTCAGGTATGCAACTTCAAAGGAGCGAGGATAACAATGTCTGGCTCTACCCAGTCAGGCTGGGAGACTCCTCCGGTAGCTGAGCCTGCTTTCAAAGGAGCCCCTAACACCTCTGAGATTCCAGAAAAGGGCAAGGGATTATGTGAGCCAGGAAAAGCTGACAGGCTAAAGATACGTTAAAAAAAATATGAATTAATCAGGGGAACCAGGCTGCAAGTGTGATAGACAGCTTCCAGTTCTCCATATTGGGGAAAAATGCCAGGTCTGCCTAAGCTCCAGCAAGGAAAGTTAAATATGAATACAAAAATAGTGTGTAAGGCACCTCAAATCCATTCCACTAAGAGCTGTGCAGCTTTTTGGCAAAAAAAATGCTACTTTTATTTCTGTTTAGCTGCTGTTGCAGGCTGCCAGGAGACCTTTATGTGTTCCAGTGCCGGCAGCCCCGCACCCCAGATTCTGGGGTGAGAATTGCAGAATTTCATCCAGGAGGCATCTCCTGGCATCTTGGGGACAGAGTTAGGGAGAGAGGCTGCTTAGAGAGGCCCAGAGCAGGGACAGTAGCACAGCTAACCTGAAAGCACTGTTGCAAGGGATTTAAGGTGTCGTGGAGTGACATTGTACATATTCTGTCTAGGGCCTTCCTGGACAGTGCAAGAACTGTCCTTATAATACTACATTGTTGACCAAGTGATCATTTTTTCCTTATAAACCCTCCTGTAATTCCTCATAAATCTGTCTTGCTGTCTTGCAGAGATTGCATTGACTTTTCATTCTTCACTCCCTGTGGCAGCCTATGGTTAGAGAAAACACTGGTGAGCTGGTCATGCTTCAATAGCTCTCTCACAAATGGGCTCGTCAATAATTAAATTAATATATTTTCAGACAATGAAGAATATATTTTCAGCAGAGCTGTGAGCTAGCAGTGCTTTGCTTTCAGCGTATTTTGACACCACAAAGGCCACTGCAGCATCTGAACCTAGCACAGAAAAAGAGAAACAAAAGCAACTGAATTTCCACAGTCTTCATTAATTTAATTTAGTTTGAATAATTCATGTAGTGTCTCTCTGTAGTATATTTTATCTGGAGATGCAAAGGTTCTTTAGAAAGCTGGGCAGGGTAATTATCTTTTTACAGGTGAGGAAGCAGAGATAATCTCCATACTCGAACATCAGGCAGCGGACAGTGTTTTCCTGAAGCAGGCACAAAGCCCCTTGGTGAGTGTTGTTCTGCAAGAAGATACATCTGCCCCATGTGTTAGGAAAACAACTCCAGAAATTTGGCTTCTAACCCTGAATGAGACACCAGTAGGAGCTACACTTCTGCAAATGAGGTTACTTAGTTGACCTTAATAGTCAAGGATTTAATTTAGTGCCGCTCTGTGTCAACCAAATGAGTAGAAATCTGAAAACCACAAGTGGCAGGGGATCACAGCGGGCTCTCCCTGTGCCTTCAGAGTCTGATGGCACCCAGCCCTTTGGCAGTTCTTTCCTCAGCCATGGTTTCATGACATGAAGTTTCCAACAGCAGCACTATCAACAGTGCTAAGGGGCTGCTGCCCCATTCGCTGTGGCTTGCCCAGCTCCCCTCGTGCACCAGACTTCATGCAAACCCAGCACAGAACTGGCCTGGCTTAAAAATGACCTACTAAAAACACCCCTAGAGGAGCTCTGTTGATTCCTTCATCACATTCACAGTGTTGTGGGAACAACCGTGCCTGTGCACCTCAGGCAGCAATTCGTTTGAGCGGAATGGTAGGAAGAGACAGGGAGGTGGAGAAGAGAACGGGAGGCCATCAACGCCTCGGGCTGGTACTCCCACCAAAGACCTTGTCTCATAAAGCCTCAAAATCAGGGTCCAACTTCTAACAGCCCCTCCCTCCTTTGAAAACAGAATTTTCAATGAAATTTAGCTTATAGGTGCAGGATACCAGAGTTGGGGTTGAATTTACCACTATAAACTTTCAGAGCCCAGCTAGACTGAACTGTGCTCCAGGTATATTTTCTTAGCTACTGTCAAGAGCCCTAATATTTGAGCCTGTGCCATAGCTATCCAGACTGGTGCAAGAGACGGTGCTCTCTACATTCAAACTCATTATTTCTTATGCCCAGCTGGGTACGAATGAAGGGATTCAAGTCTCAGTAACCTCCTTGCTATAAGGGGTGATGCCCACACATGCAGCTTGCTGTTAGTCTTCTGTCAGCTCTAAACCCCCAACTTTTTGATGAACTACTACAGCTGGGCAGCAAATTACTATAAGAGCACTCTAAATATGTTTGAAGATTATTTCTTGGTAATGGAAAACGCTCAGCGGGAACCTTTCCTTTTTTACCAATCCAGGCAAAAGCTTGGTAAAACTTTAAACACATACCACATAAAACTCAGGCTGGCAGCAGTTACGTGTGCCTTTGCTATGACAGACAAAACCATTTTATCCAAAACTGCACGTTGCCGAGAAAGATAAGAGAAGTAAATAGGACACAACAAAAATGCTTGCCAGAAGAGAGAAGTATCACACTACTATTGCAATAGTAGTGGCCAGTCATTCGGGAGACTAACACTAACAAAATGTGGTTATTTGTGGGGTACAAGATAGTGGGAAATCTTGAGGAAGCGCTGTGACAGGCAGTTCTGTGATTAGGAGGAAGAGTTATTAAACATGGTAGGAGGGATGCAATACAAGTGCAACTCTGATGATTTCCTAGTCTTTTCTTTTTCCTTTTATGCCTTTTCTACCAAACATTTTGCATTATTGTTGCTCAAACTCCCATCTTGTTTCTTTTGCTGTTGCTCATAATGTCAGTGTAAAAATTAGCCAGAGAAGATGGGAGATATTTGCCGTGATTTGCTCCTTAGACATCAGGCAGACTCTGGAGAAACAAGAAGAATCAGAAACCAGACAGCAATAAGTGGACCAAATAAAGTCAGCCCCCGCTGTGTTTCAGAGGTCAGAAGAACAGAAGTAGTTATATGAGAACATTTGTGTGCTGAAGTGAAATCTTACATGGTGTAAGACAGAAAAACCTGATTTCTAATTTTTTTTTAGCTCTTGTGATTCAGTTTGGAATAGTTTGTTTTTCTGGGAAATCAGAACTGAGTGAAAGTTAATTAAGTCTCACCTAGAAGGAGAAACTGCATGTACACAATCTTCAAAAGTTTGTTTTAAAAGAAACATCAGTCATCAAGGCACCTAAAATCCCCACAGGGCTTTGGGGCAGGGAACGAAGGGAAGACAAGCCACAGAAGGTCACGTCTATGTAGCACAGTCCATCCTGGTCATACAAGTTATATGTGCCCTGAAAGTGGACTGTGCACTAATGAAGAATGAGATGTTCTTTTAGGAGTCAGGAAATAACAGAGCAAATATGTTTGCATCATTATGTGGTCTGTACATAAGATCCTCGACCTTTCTACAGGGGAAAATTCTAAGTTAGTAACATCACCTCAACATCTGATGTGAGCCACAGAGCAGTCATAGTGCAGGCATAAGGACCACCAGCAATAATGACATGACAGTAAGTCATCTTCACTGTAATGGAGGGGCTTGCAAATGACATTTCCTTGGAGGTCATCTGTGGAATAGAAAGAGAGGATGATGATGAGCTCTCATGTAAAAGTCGCTCTTTGACTTCTTGTAACCTATGAGCTCTACAAAACTGGGTAAAAATGACATTGGTCCCAGCCATAAGCAAAATGTTCTCCTTGGGAAGGACAGGGCTTCACAGCCTACTGCTTTCTTCTATGAGTGTTTCAGCCAGAGATCTCTGGTGGTCATTTTGGTGTGTTCCAAAATATCCCATGATACAGAAATTTGGAACTGATAGTCTCTTTGGAAGTATTGCAGAAAGGCAGCAAAGCCTAGGCTAGCCTAGAGAGTTTAGATGACTCTAACTACAACTTAGGAAGTTCCCATTAATCATCTGAGCTAAGCCAACTGTCCAGATGCCCAAACTTAAATAACTTTTAAATTAAAACTCATACGCTGTATTATTCCACCTTCCCTAGTGGCAAGACTTACCCTAAAAACAAGCAGGTTAAAGGGGAAAGTGATTTTAACCAACAAGTTGTACTTGGTAAAAGTGGCCATCTAAGAACACGTGATGATCACTTATGCTGTCTCTGATGACAGGCAAGGCTTTTTGCTTTCCTCTGCGATGACTGTCCACCAGAGGCAAGGGTTACAGAGGTATCAATAATGCACAGGGTTAAGAGCAATCATGCTTACTACATGCCACTGAACTGTAAAGGAGATTTCTTCATTCTGGTCCTTTCAAGAGCACATCCAGCTATCTTCATAAGGCTCCTTCTCCATGATGCTACCAGTAACTCCTCATCTTGAACTTGAAAGACACCAGCCACCCCTTTTTTGTTATTTTAATCCAGGCAATGGATTAAATTTGGCACACTGTAAAGTCTTGTCTCTACCAGAAAAGTGAGTCAGCTTAATTAAATTGACTTAAACCTATGCAAATTACTGTGATAGATGTACCGAAGCTGGTTTAACCCATGTTCATATTGCTTTATCTTGCATCAGTTCTACTTCTTCCATGAACGGCAGTCATGATTATTTTTTAACCAGTGCATTTGTCTAATACCAGCAAAGTCACAAGGCAAGAGAAGAAAGTCAAAGTTTGGGTTTTCTTCCTTTGCTGAAGAAAAATGGAGCTTGTTGATACCATGCTGTGTGCTGCAAAGAGCACAAGAAATGGTGGAAGAAGGGAAAGAAGATGGCACAGAGGCAGTAGAAATGGGCAAAATGCACAGTCAGGCAGGGTTTGGGGAGCAGGAAAATTTGAGAGCAGTGATGACATTTGTAATCCTATATTTTCCATCTCATAAGCGCTGTGCATTTAGCTGTCATTTCTTGTAATTCATTTTTACTGTACAAGGACAATTCCCTGTGCTGGAGAAACTTTTTCATCTGCTGTGGAAGCATCCCAAAACACCATGAGAGACTCCTGAAGAGCTCCCTGTGTCAGAAATGTCTGTGGTGATGACCTTCAGGCACATGGTAGGGCTTGTAAAAAAAAATATGGCTGGGCTTCCAGAGTATGCTCAGGGGGTGTCTGGGTTTCATGCTGAAAGCCTATGAAATTGTCACACTGACATTTTCTGGGTATGTTTTCTTGCTGTAATGTAGCTCTTAAGCCCTCCAGACCTTTCAGAAAGCTGCTGCAGCTGCTTACACTGAAGTGTGACATAACCTTACAGCTGGTAAGGGGCCTGCCAAGATTTCTACCTTGTTCTGTGCGCAGATTATCACTGCATTACCATCGAACACAGCTGCAGAGCTCGTGTCCTGCTACTCAGTGTAAACACTTCCTCTGAGTGCTGCAGTCTTGAAGTAGCCTACAAAGCAAGAAGACAGTGTCTCGCTCTGTCTGAAATCCAGGCCCTTGGGAAGCAGTGGCACATAGTTTTTATTTCACATGCACAATATTTTTAGTTTAAGTAAAATGACCGGAGTACGTAATCCCTTGTGCTCATCACCTCATACAGGGATGAATGTCACCCACAGGGACTCCTAGTCCAGCAGTTGGTCCAGCAGGCAGAAATACCATAACCAATTATGATGGTATTCCTCAAATTGTTTTCAGTACAGCTTTTGTACACTATTTTCTGTGAACTCAGCGGAAAGTTGCTGTCTTGTCACAAGGCATTGTTGGATATTCAGCTTTCTGAGACCCCGAAGATCCTCATCTGGAGTAAATAAGTATCCCATGCACAGCTATTTCATTGACGATTTATGGTATTTTGGAGAACAGAAGAATCCGCTCTCTTTTTACCTGCAATGCCCTAAACAGCTGACACTCACTGAATGGCAGATGCCATACCGCAGGGGCCTTGTGGTTTGTTTGTTCCTAGGTCACAGCACTCAGGTTGCTTCTTCCATCAACCACTCTGCTCTTGTAATTTCAAAAGCTCCTGAACCATTTCAGGGGGTCTCAAGCACAGTGTGGGCCCTGGTTTTGTATCATACATCTGCACTCTTTACTAAAAGGTTTTGATGTAAAATTTGAAACGTCTTTGTGCATTTCATAGACTTGGACAGAACACTTGTCCTGCAGTAACATTAGCTTTGCTCCCCATTTCTTGTTCTGATAAATTCTTTGGGTAGGTCGAGGTGGACAGAGTTGAATCTGAATCTGCAAATGAAGTCTGTGTTTGTCCAAGGAAAGGGTGGACTCAGCAAGCAGAAGGACTGGCAGTATCTGGCACGCTTTTCATAGGACAGTAGGTGGTAGTTTACAGGATTAGCTGTCAGGCAGTTCATCCTAATGGGTATGAGTCAGCCTTCAAGTCCAGCTGTGAAGCGTTCTGCATGTCCAGCACCCTTCTGGTACTTTGTCTTCAGTACTCCTGTGCTGGGTTACTGAGTCAGAGAAAGCTGGAAAGCAGTCCCAGTCATCTCAACTGGATTTAAACTCTGTTACCCAAACCGTGCTTCTTTGAGAAGGATTTCACAGTATGTACAGGAGCACATTATGGTGGGATTTACTTGCTTTTACTTGAACACAGGCATTATATCTGTCTGCTAAGTAGTTCTTATTGCTGAGGATACCTCTTACTTCAGTTGGCATGGCAGTTAAATACTCTCCAGAATATGATAGGCATGTTCATTAATCCCAGTGTAGTAAGGAGCAAATCCTGGTTACTTGTACATCAGGACAAGCACATTCTTCATCCTGTTCCTCCACTTTTTATCCTAAGTGCAGAGCAGAGCAGGGCTCCAGCTCTGCAGTTAAGTACAAATGTGCACAGAAACAAGAAAACCCATGTTTGCCAGAGCAGTTTATGCACCTGCAGCAAAAGTCTGGAACCAGGTAAAATTTTCAACTGAGTCCTGCATCTGTTGTTTAGCCTGGGAGCTAGTTGAACATGCTCTGAAAATGAGTTAAAAGGAACAAGCTTAAAGGAGCTAGCATACCAGTCAGCAAGGAGAGCTGAATTTGGTTCAGTGCTTCGGTCCATAGAATGTTTTCCGTATCTTTTTGAAATTCAGTGTTCATTCAGAGAATCCATTATTAACCATTAGCATATTCTTAGACTGTAAACTTACTGTAGATGGTACTGTGGGACACGACTTCTCTGATCATCAGGTCTAATCTCTGGAATCAATCAGGATTAACCACTGAAATAATTCCATTTTCCATGTATCCATCTTTATCATGAACACCACTAATGATGCTGACACAATGACCTCATTAGGTGATACCTTCCTAAGCATGAGTCGTCCTGTTAATCATGTCTGCTGCTGCCATTTCAGTAATTCAGAACTGAAATAATAAAAACCAACTGAATAAAGCCTTGAACCTGATGATAAGTTCCATTAATCAACCAAAAAGTTGACCTGTTTGCAAAGTGTGACTAGCAGGTGTGATTTTCTTGCCCCCAAAAGCCATGTATTTTGTCTTTATTTTTAATTCCTTCAGAACAGTAGCCTTTGGGCTTGGCTCAACAACAATCCCTCTTCTCATTCACTTGCAGAATTACAGTTATGTCTTGCCAACAAGGCCTGCAAAACAGTGACACATGAAAAAAAGGTAACATGGAAAGGCACTTCACACTTAGACAAGGAGAACTTGTTAGCATCTGGAGATCAGTCTTTATTTTTAAAAGATTAAGACATTTCGCAAAAAATGTACCAGACTGTCCTGGGTTACAGTGTAAAATGTGCCAAAAGAAAAAAAATATATTCTATTACCATCTTCAGGAGCTGTTGAGACCAGGTGGGGCGGTGCTCCCTGCCTCCCCCCTCTGGACTATCTCCTGTTACTGGGCACAACAATGCCTTATCGCCTGACCCATCGGTAACTCGCTCCTGGGCTATCTCCTGTTAATGGCCCATCAAGGAACTGCCTCACGACTCCCCATCCCATGGTGAGATGCTCCGCCCGGGGAGGGGGGGGGAAGGAGCCAAGCAGTCCATGCCAAATAAAAACGGAGATTTTGAACACCCTAGCCGCTTTTCTTCCACTGGATTCCCAGAGGAGCTTTTCCCCCCACTGGAGTTCCAGAGGACAAGAGCTACCTGCCGAACACTGGACCTTCGGAGGAAGACCAGACTCTTTTACCTGATCGCTGCTTCCACAGAACTACACTCATCACTTCAGGAGGACTGCAGCCAGCATCTTATCGGACTGCTACTGCCACCCTAACAGGGTGTCAGGTTGTATTCCTGACTCTTGTCAGTGTAAACTAGTGGGTTGTTTGTTTTTTCCCTGCCTTGTGTTATATACATATATATATTAGTAAAGAACTGTTATTCCTATTCCCCATATCTTTGCCTGAAGGCCCGTTAATTTCAAAATTATAATAGTTTGGAGGGAAGGGGGTTACACTCTCCATTTCAAGGGAGGCTCCTGCCTTCCTCCACAGACACCTGTCTTTTCAAACCAAGACACAGACATAAAAGATCACTGGAAAACAACAATAAATATCGCCAAACAGTGTTGCTCCTGAAGGAAGTATTCTGATTTTTCTGGTTTTATTAGCTGTTACCTCTATTGATGGATACTTTAAATGGTCAGTCGGTCATATACATTTTGAATCCTGAGTGAGGCAACAATCCCAAGAGGTGCTTGTCTCTCCAGCCCAGCAAGGAATATGGCAAGAGAGTTGAATCTCTACTATTTCTGTCAATAAATTTGAGTAATTAAGAATTTGTGTTGGTCAAGCACTTTGTTGTTGCTTTATTTACATTCATTTTACTTTCACTCTTATACAATGTCATATGGGAGTAAGTCACTTTATAGATCCTCAACCTTTTGTGTTTTTCTGTAACTTTGTCCCAACAAAGTGAAAAATAGTGAAAAGGTTACTCTTCCCAGCTATTTCCCCTTCTGGAGTTTTCCGACCCCACAGTTAAACATGCACATACTGTTGAAACAAAACTCAGCCCAACTAAAATCATAATTTGTAGGACTGTAGGATAACTCTCCTTGGAAAGGAGCTCAGCAAGTCTCTGGTCTAACCTCCTGCTCATGGCAGGGTGAGTCATGAGGTGAGACCAATCTCTCAGGGCTTTTTCCAGTTGGGTCTTGAAAACCTCCCAGGACAGAGACTTTCCATCCTGGACAGTCTGTGTAACTGCTTGATGGAATTAATAAAGCAGCCGGCAGTGCTTTTTGTAGCCTGTACCCTAAAGATGCTGTGATTTGGAGCATCATCATACTAGAAAAAAAGAACATGTTCATTCCTATATATTCCAGACTCTAGGGCAGCCTCAAGTTGTAACCAAGATCCTAACAGTCCCAGGTGGCCTCAGGAAGTTAGAAATGATACAAAGCCATTTTTGCTTCCAACGGCCTACTCTGCCTTCAGTACAGCTGATCCAAATACTATACCAAAAAAAGCAGAAGGAAAGGTAATGCAAAGGTCAGTCGTCTTCCTCCCTCTATAGAATTAATTAAAACATTGCTGTGCTGTCACAGATGTATGGATCACCTCTTAGAAGGTGGCTCCATGCAGCAGAAGCCAAGGCAGGTGGGACTAGATGTACACAAGGCCAGAGAGTGAAGACCTGAGAAGTTTGAATTGAGCACGAAGGGCAGGCAGTGACAGCGAAGACGCGGATGTGGCCACAGCAGTACCATTTCAAATCGCCAGACCACGCAGATAAAATGAAAAGAGAAAAGCTAAACCTGCCAACACCGTCATGACTACTGCTGGAAAGCACGACGCTGCTGCCCCTGTCTCCTGCAGCCTGTCTGCAGCCGGATGTCTCTCCCCGCAGCCCTGTGGGAGGAGGGAGGACCACACCGCACCTGCCCTTGGTCGGGGCTGGGGTTGCAGTCCCCAGGGTTTCACTCACGCCTCCATCAGGTTTGATTTATGTTTCAGCCCTGCCATTTTGTTTCCTCTGGGAGCTATGACAGCAGTAATTAGAAACCCAGAGGCCTCTGAAAGCGAAGTTTTATTAACCAGGACAAAAGTCTGTCAATGAAATGTATTACAATAACGCGAAGGCATACAATATGTATGGTTGTTTTTCTCTAGAGGTTAGCACATTTGCTGCTTGGGAAGCCCCTTTAGTTCCTCCACAGTCCGTCTAATGGCTTTCCTCCCTGACAAAATGCACTCTCATTCTTCTGCTGAGGTGAATTTCTTCAGAAGCTGAAATCCTTTTTCCAAATGTAATTCTTGTCCAGCAAAACTGCTGTGTCACTTTGCCCTGGAGTCTGGCAGTATGTCTCTGTCCTCTCACCTCAAGTGTTTGTTTGGATGCCGCATACTCAGAGAGTGCATGGCCAGAAGGACCTCAAGATCACCTTATACGACCTCTTATACATCACAGGTCTCTACATTTCACTGAGTTATCTCTGTTTGGAAATTGTGTGATGAAACTGAAGCAGTGAAATGGCTCTTGGTCCAAGGGCAACTGCACTTTTGTGAACCTAATCCTGTCCTTGTCAGATTGTTCATTATCTGACTTGCAAATGGACTAATAAACCACTTCTGCTGTGAAGTGTGTCACCCTTCCCATTTTAGAGAGTCGCTCC
This sequence comes from Leptosomus discolor, assembly GCF_034619465.1. Lineage (NCBI taxonomy): Eukaryota > Metazoa > Chordata > Aves > Leptosomiformes > Leptosomidae > Leptosomus > Leptosomus discolor. Next base: position 72,436,951 of record NC_141392.1, on the reverse strand, counting down.
CTGGTTATCCTCGGGATAGCACTCCTGATGCACAATGAGGGACCGAGACATGTGGATAGCTCTGCATACAGGAGGGACACAGGCAATGTTCATTCCTAATGCAGGGAAACAGATGCTCCTAGGCAAATAGAATGGTACTGTGTCAGTCCGAAAAATATTTCCCAAGTTGTGGGTCAAAGTGTGCCTCCAACCTGCTCCCTGAGTCCCCCAGGCAGAGAAGAGCCCTTCTTTGCAGCCTGGCCTTTCCAAGGCGTCAGCCAAAGGAGGAGTGCCCCTTTCACATGGCAGGCGAAGGGTTTCCCAAGTGCAGGCATGAGAGCTAGGGATGATGCACGAGTGAACAAAGTCTGCAAGACTGAGTGGTTTTGTAAAAAGTACAAATAAGTAAAGAAATAAAGCAATATTAGATTGTCATATTCCTCCTGAAAAGGACTTCTCAAGACTTGTTTCTTCAATCTCAAAAGGAATTGTTTTGCTTTTTCACATCTGTCTATCACATTTTCTGATTGCTGAACAGTAACAGGTTGAAAAGGGTTATCGTTGTTTCATAGAAAAACAGGATTATTTAAAAAACTTGTTATTTCTGGACAAGTAAAGACACTTAAATCAGAGCGTACTGTAGGCTGACATTCAATTGTGTAATGAGGAAGGAAAGGAAGCATGCAATAAAACAAATAAAAGTAATTGTAATGTAGTTTATTGAAAAAAACAAGTAGATTGAAACTGCTGTTGGGCTGTGCGAAAATAGCATCACACAACTATTATAAGTTCATTTTTCTTTTGCTAGCAGATTAGGGACTTCTTCCTGCTTGCTTTTTTGGTACTGAATATCAACGAGGGAAATAACAGTCGCCTCCCTGCAGCTTTCTGAGATGATAAGTCGTTGTTGCTTTGTTTCGAGATTCAGCTTTCTTTCCAATCTGAGGTTTTGAGTCTGTGAGTGATCTATGCTACAAGCAAAGCAGGAAAGTTAACACACTTCTTAATTAACCTCTGCAGGATTCATTTATTTTTATGCAAATTAGGGAAAGCACAAGTAGGGAAAGGTCTGCAATTGTCTAAAAGCTACCGGTGACCGCATGGCTACTACAAACTCTGCTGAAATGATAGCTGCAGCAGTGAAGCAAGTGAAATCTTGAAGAAGAGGCAATCATATGTGAGACAGAAGCTCTCCCCATCCTCCTCCAGAGAAACAGCTATCCCAGATGTTCCATTTCTGAACTGCCTGTGAACCTTGTACTATTGTAAGCTAACTCATTCGCAGATTATTTATTGTACTTTTTATTGAGTCTTTGTTGCTCAGCCAAGGTGATGGAAACAAATAAATTCTATTTAATTTTACCTTTTCTGTATTGTAGAATCTATCTTTTTTATATGGACTCAGCTGCTTGGTCTCAGGCTCCAATGATATTGCAATGTAACTCTCCCTGTTTCTCTGTGTGTCTGTAAATATTCCTTTACAAGAGCAAAAATTATTACAGTCAGTTGGTACACTCCCTCCTGCAACTAATGAGAAATATAAAATATGGTTACAGTGGATGTGAAAAATGCGCAGCAACCCACAACCTTTCTCACCCCCTGTTTGATGCAGGTGAGGTGTCTTTCCTTGCTGGTGCTGCAAGGGAGTGAGGAGGCGGCAGGAGGAGCAGCTCTGTCTTTGTGCCTCCATGCTTTCCTCCTCTTGTTTTGTTAGATGCAGAGTTGCTGTCTAGGAACTGTACGTGGGCTGTGTGCTGAGATTCCCCACAGCTATGTTGCCTTTCCACAGCTGTTCATCCACTGGTGTGCATGAATAAGCATGCTACGCTCAGATTCAGAACTGCTGGCTTCTCATTTCCCAAGAAGTCGACCTGTGAGGTCCTGATTATCTGTAACAACCTGGAGGATGGCAACAATAGTGCCAAAATGGGCACTTTTAAATGAGCTAGGCAGAAGCACTACAGCTTCAGGACAGCATTCAACTCACCAGACATAGGAATACCTCCTCTCCAGAATGCCATGCAGGAATAAGCAGGACGAATCTTGGCTCTGAGCGAACGTTGACCCATGTGTTGCAGTAGAGTGTGCTAACAAAAGACCTTCTCATTCCCTCCAGCTGCAACTATTTCATTCCAGGTATAAAATAAAATACAAATGTAATAGTTGATTTATTAGCAATAATCAAGAAATGTTTATATAAAATAAAAAGTTTTAATAAAATGTTATAACTAATGTTAAAAATTAAATACTAATAAACCAAAGTATAATTTTTATACAAATCAAACAGCAAATATAGAATAGTCATTCCAACAGACAAAGAAGAGATCATGACTCATCCTCTTGGCAGCCCTGGTGCTTGCCTGAGAAGTGACAGACTATGTCCAGTCTTGGCCAGAGCTGCTTCAGTACCTCAGTTTTCCCACTCCTGAAAAAATGTGATGGAGCAGGCTGATTGCCCAACCGAATCCCCACGACAGGCCAAACAGCCTTGGGAGTACAACACTCACAAGCTGTTGTACATCTTAGCTGAGATCTGCAGCCACTGGAATTGAGGTTTCTTTTCTTGGAGCTGTTCATCAGCTGGGGACCAAGGGATGCCAACGGTACTGCAGAACAGCAATTTCAGCAATTCCAGGAGACTCAGATGGGATAGAAAATTCTGAGTTCTAACTCTCTAAAATTTGGCTAAGCTGAGCTGAGAGCCCAAGTCCGCACATCCAGCATTCAGCCTGCCTGGAGATGGACGTGCATGTCTTTATAAAAATTTCTGATTCATTGACACTACTCCCCTGCTTATAAGTTTTACCGGTGCCGTGTTGTCCCTCTAGTTACTGGTTAGCCTCTGGTCCTCCTGCAAGATCTGCCAGGTCTTGGGTGGGGTGACAGCACGGCTACAAGGTCAGACCCCCAGCAGAGGACTTCCCCACTTATCTTAAGGATTGGGCTTCAGGCATTAGGATTTAGGCTTGAGCCAGGCCCCCAGGCAGTGCATTACTCAGCTGGTGCGGCTGCTGTTGCAACGGCTGTTGCATGTTTATCAACAGAAACTCAAAAGGACTTGGTCCCCTGTGGATTCAGGTGGCCATGGAGAGGTGTGCTTGATTTGTTTGTGGAGGATGTTGGTGACCAAAAAGGCTGAGTCAATTCAGCACCTTCGAGAACCTGGGTTTAAACTTGTGACAATTTTGGAAAACCTAGACTTAAAACCGTAGTTAATGCTAGAAGGCAAAACACTTCTTCATTGTAAACCACAAAAAGCAGTCACCGGACTAACCTCTAGCATGTTCACCTGTTAGTCAGGGGGATGAAATGCTTAACAAAAAGTACGTTTTCACAATTATACAAATTCTATTCTTATTTTCTGGTAAAACTAATCCAGTTGAGTGTTACATTAAATGAAGATGCCAGACGTGCCATAGTTGAATGTCAACACATTGAGAAGCGGCTATAGTGGGAGTCGAACATGTTTAGCGCTTTGTTTGAAATCAGGCCAAGAGTGCTCCGACTGCGAGGGATACTGAGCCACGTGAACAGCACCTTGAGTAATTATTAAAATGTTAAAAACACTGTTCTCAGTCAGTCACTACTGATTGTATGATGCATTCAGCTGCTGATACTGCTAAACAGAATACATCCAGTATAATTGTTCTTCCCAGTAATTTTGTCTAATCATGGAAAAAAACCAGCATGGCTAAGCTGCAACACTAAATGCACAAAGCCGTGGGATGGCAGTGCTACGTGTGCGGTATGATAGTGAGACAAACTGAAAAGTAATTGGAAACAATTTTATTGGACACAGCAAAGTTTGGCATAGTATTTATGATAGACCTGCCTGTGCAAGAAATCCATTTGTCATGATGGGAGCAGGGCCATCTGTACAGACCTACGGTTTCCCTCCGCATCAGTAAAAAGGAGGCTGCCAAGTAAACGGGCTGTCCTGAGGCCAGGAGCTTCCCACAGCTCCCCTGTTTATCGGCAGATCCCAAACTGGGCTTCAGGTATGCATTCATTTGGTTTAATCAGTAGGAATAAAGTTACACAAACACTGTTGTTCTGATCCGCTCAGCTGTCAGATTAGTCTGAAATGGCCACTGAGCACCCAGAAGCAAACACATCCCTTATCCAAACCCTCTCAGACCAGCGCAGAGAGTATTTGCTGTTGCTATCCAGCCACAGTTTGGAGGAACAGCACGTTTAACAAAGGGCGTGGAAATGTTACCAGATAGATGCTAGAGGTGCACGGGACGGAGCAGAGCGTGAGAGTTGGGAGTGCTACAGCTGGACCCACACGGTGATGGCACACAGTGGCGATGGCTGTGCCGGGCCGTCCTCGTACTGCCCCGGCTGCAGGCACTGAGGCTTTGGAGGCTCTGTCCCTTCCACTTCCAAGAGCTGCCAGGGAGAATGAACCTCATCTTCTCTCCTCTTATGGAAACATGTGGTTGCCATGGGGGACATAGGAGAGAGGAGAATCTCTTAGTAGCATAACCCGATTCAAACGAGGTTCGGCTCGTGCTGAAAACAGCTGGCTTTCTGCCTGGAATGGAGATTGAACTTTAGAGGATTTTGAGTGAGTAAGCCCATCTTCAAAAGCATTCCTCTGGTAGAGCAACACGCTCCACTGGATCTCGTCTGAAGACCTGTTAGACTGAGGCTGCTCAGGTACTCAGAGTAAACCGACATATTAAAACTTAATATTGGCAAAAGGAAGAGTTCCTATAAACAGACATTACCGACCTGAAATCCAGGCATTAAAAAAAAAAAAAAAAAAGCAAACGTAATTCCAACTATTACATCTATCTGATTTCCCTGAGGGACACTCCACAGCTTTATAACCACATTTCCCCGCTTTTTATGAATGTCCCTCTCACCTTCATGGCTTTGTGTAAGTTTCACAGAAACAGGAACATAGGGAAAGAATCTCTGACAAAAATAAGTGGGGGGGAACAATAGAATGGAGAAGGTGAAATTTCAAATTTATTTCACTTACAGGACTTTGCAGAATTATCAGGTAACATGTTTCAGAGAGACATGGTCAATTTAAAAGGTATGTATAGGTTTTACCTCCTCTGAGCCTAAGTCAGCTCTAAAAATGGAATCTCTTACTCTTTAGAATAAGAAATAGAGGATAAGAAAACCAAACCAAGTTCGTTTCATTTCTTTTCAGAGAGACTCCCCGGTTTTGAAAGAGACTAACACAATAGTCTGTAACGAGCCTTGCCCAGACGTGAACTTGAAGTGCACCGTCCCTATGAAAAAGGTACGGAGCTCTGAACTTTCCGGCGGCGGCCATCCCTCCCGCGGTCCCTTGCCTGCCTCTCCGGCAGCAGGAGAGCAAGGGTCCTGCTCAGGGGCATTCCTTACTGACACTTTGCCCCATCCACTGAAGCCGGGACAGGCCATGCCACCTTCCAGAGGACAAACGTGCGGCAGTTCCTAGGCGTCAGCACCGACGGAGGAGGTGCCGCGTTGCCTAGCTGTAGGCACGAGTCCATTGACTAGCCAAGAAAACACCCCCAAAAGGCAACTAAACACCCCAAAAAGAAAATCGATATTGAACAGGGTGAAGTTTGCGGGTAAGCGAGCGCTCCGCCGGGCAGCCCGCTGGTCCGGCTGCCCCCTCGCCCACCCAGCGCAGTGGGACACCAGCACTAGCCTGCGGGGAGGACTCCCCCCTCCGGGGACACCCTCCACCCCAGCCCCGCTCCTCCGGGGGCGCCCCCGCGTCCCGCCCGGCTCTGACCGACCCGCGGGGCGCTGAGGGGGGTGCGGGGGGGGGTAGCGGGGGCGCTGCCGCCGCCGCCGGCGCCCCCTGGCGGCCTCCGCCGCGCTCACCCGGCGGCACCGCGGCGCGCAGGGGCGGTCGCCGCCACACAGCGCTCCGAGGGGGCTCCGCCGCCGCCGCGCCGTGACGGGCCGGGCCGGGCCGCGGCGGCAGCCGTGCGCTGGGGGTGCGCGGGGCGGCGGCGAGCGGGGAACAAAGGGGATCGAGGCGGCGCAGCGGCGGCGGCTCCGCCGGGGGGAGGCACCGGCTGGGCGCAGGGGGTGTGGGGAGGAGGAGGAGGGTCGCCCAACTGCCGCCACTTCGTCGACCGTGAGCGGCACTCGCTGGCGGCGGCGGCAGCCCGCCCCTCGCTGCATGGCAGCCCAGTGAGGGAGGAGCGGGCGAGGGTCTGGCGCTGCCCGGAAGCCGAGGGAGCCAGCGCCGGCGGCAGCAGCGCCCGCCGCCCTCCCGCCGGGATGCGCCCCGCTCTCCGCTGAGGCGCAGCCCCGCCGCGATGCTCTCCCCCGAGCGCCACCGCCACCACCGCCACCCCCCGCCGCCGCAGCCGCCGCCGCCGCCGCACCACCCGCCGCAGCCCAGCCATGTCGTGGCCACCATCGAGAACCTGCCGGCGGAGGGCGGCAGCGGCGGCGGCAGGAGCGGCATCTCCGCGCCCTCCTCCAGCGTGCGCCAGAGGATCAGGAAAGTGCTGAACAGGTGAGGCCAGGGGATGGACCGGGGCTCCGGCGGCGCGGCGCGGCTTCCCGCCCCGCCGCCGCTCTCCCTGGGGCGCGCAGGTCCCGGGGGCGGCCGTCGGGGGAGCCCCGGCCCGGCCCCCTCGGCGGGGTGGAGCGGGGCGGGGGGAGGGGGGCGAAGGCTCCGGCGGGGCTGGACTGGGCTGGGCTGGCAGCGCCGGTCCCCGGCGGAGCCGCGGGCGGGGGGCGGCGGCGCGAAGCCTCCCCCGGCCCATTGTTGCCTGCGAGGCGGCGGCGTGAGGCGCGGCCCCGGCCCGCTCTCTGCCCGCCGGTGCCGGTCGCACCTGCCCTGCCCGCAGGCACGCCCCCACGGCGGGGACCCGGCGCCTCCCGCCTGCTTCGGCTTTCCTGGCCCGTCGCGGACACGCGGGGGCCGGCGGGGAGGAAGGACCGACGTCCCCGCTGCCGCAGCCCGGCCGGTGGCGGAGGCGCCGCCGGCGAAGTTGGAGGGCGGGCGCCGGGCGAGAGGAGCGGCGAGGAAGGGGCGGCCCCGCAGCCCGTCCCGGCGGGGGTCTGCAGCAGCGGCCGGGCACTCCGGGGTGCCGAATGGCCCCGTGTGGGGTTTTTGCCCGGTTTTCCGAGCAGCTCGCGTGGGCAGGGAGAAGCGAGCGCGGGCTTCGGGAGCGGGATGCTTCCGACGCGCTCTCTGCCGTTCGGCTGTGCGTGGGGCTCGGAATTGTCCGTGCGAAGATAGGAAAAGTGCAGGGTGGTCGGGGTAAATTATTTCACCGAACACGCAAGAAAACACTGGAACCATCTTACTTAAATCCTCTGCGTTGTCCTCTTTGCCAGTTGCTTCTTCTGCACTGCATTTGATTGGGGCTGAGGTTTAAAACCGGTAATGGTTTCAAACTGAAAGAGGGGAGATTTAGGTTAGATATTAGGAAGAAATTCTTCACTGTGAGGGTGGTGAGACACTGGCACAGGTTGCCCGAAGAGGCTGTGGCTGCCCCCTCCCTGGCAGTGTTCAAGGCCAGGTTGGATGGGGCTTGGAGCAACCTGGTCTAGCAGAAGGTGTCCCTGCCCTGGCAGGGCTGTTGGAACTAGGTGGTCTTTAAGGTCCCTTCCAACCCAAACCGTTCTGTGATTCTATGATTTTTACTGCAAAACAGTCTATCCAGAGCCTAACTGATTGCACTTCTCCAGACGGAGCCTCTGAGCTCCTGTCTGAAAAGCCAGCTGAAGCCATCACTTCTGCCTGATGACTTTCACATGCTAAATAGAACAGTTGCAGCGTTATGAGCAGCAATGGGATGGTGTGTAGCAGTGTCGGCCTCGTTGTCCCCTCTTTAGTTTTCGATATGTGTAATATGGATGAGCTGCTAAGAAAAACAGCTCTTCTATCTGGATGTACTAGTTTTGAAGATGAAGCTTGTTGACTCAAGCCTTTAGACATTAGGAAAATATCATTGTTACTGTAACTGAAGGTATTTGATTGCTCACAGATCATTGCTATTATCAGCAGTTAATTAACTGTTACCATTCCAGGAGGATCCTCAAAAGCATCAGTAAGGGAGGAAATACTTGTCCTTTTTACTCAAGCATGAGAAGGTTGAAAAGAAGTTGAAACGACTAAGAGCTGCTTCAGCTCAAACTCAGTTACACGTTGTCTTGTACATGCGCATTTGCAACTGTCAGTATAGTAAAATTCACTCAATTCCTCAGCCCAATGGTGTGTGACAACTTAGGTGTCCTGTGCTTACAAAATCCTGCTCCCCTTCTCCTTGGTCGTTCTGGGAGGCGTGTGTCAGTCCTGAAATAAGACAGTAGTGAAAAGAAGTTTTCTCAGGGGCAGCAAGAGATCGCTGAAGATGTGGTGAGGGGATCAGATACAGAAACAATAGATACTCCTATTCAGGGGTGGTAATAGTGACCTCTGCAGAGCCATCAAACTGAGCAGACTCTTCACATCTATGAGGTCTTGGATTATTTCATATAGTTCAAGCAGTTGCCATGCTTATGCATATATATGTCGCTCAGCCATAGGTAAAGAGTCAAATCAATATTTATTGTTATATACATATGATTGAAATGAGAATAGCTAGATTTTTTTTTGAAGGGGGAAAAGGGTAGAAATTGGCACTGCTGACAAAAGTTCAAATCTCTGTTCTGATTAACAAACTTGAACCTAGAAATGAGATCTCCCATTGCCCAGAGGAGCACCCAAACGAACAGGAGCCCAGTCACTATTTTGTGAACATGTTCTTTTCTCCTCCTCAAACATTAAATGAGAGTGAATTTTTTCCAAATTTACGTGATTTATGGAGAGAGAGAAGACTTGTTACTATGGTCTTTTAAGGCAGCCTTTTCTTTGTGTAAGAGAATCCTTAGCCCATCCCAAAGTCTGTGTCAAGGGAAATTTTGCCCGAGTTAGATTTCCTTCAACTTTACATGGGAACTAATGACTCAGCCCATGCAACATAATGGCTTTCATGTAGTATTTCTGTTGATACAATGAAATGAATCCTGACACAATGTTTGTTTTCATCTTTTATGGAAACTACAGCATATAAGTGTGTAAGAGAAAAGAAGAAATATGTATGCTATATCCCTAAAGAAGTAGGAGTCCAGAACAAACTGAGCATTGGCTTCTTCAACTAATGTTTTTCCACTGGAAAAGTGTAACATTTTGTCTGTGCTGTCTATGCTTTATGTGCACTATTTGCTTGAGACCCATTTGTGAAAGATTCCTGATTGACTCACTGAGTTGAGCTCATGTGCTTGTTTTCTGCTAGACAAAGTGGGGACTCCTCAGGCAGATGGACAAAATTGAAATGTTGATAACAGCTGGAGTTGTCAGAAACCACTTGCACCTGGTAGAATCAGAATGGTTTGGGTTGGAAGGAACCTTTAAAGGTCATCTAGTCCAACCCCCCTGCAGTGAGCAGGGACATCTTTAGCTGGATCAGGTTGCTCAGAGCCCCATCCAACCTGACCTTGAATGTTGCCAGGGATGGGCCTTCTACCACCTCTCTGGGCAACCTGTTCCAGTGTCTCACCACACTCATTGAAAAAAAATGTCTCTCTTATATGTAGTCTGAGTCTACGCTCTTTTAGTTTTAAACCATTACCCCTTGTCCTATTGCAATAGGCCCTGCTAAAAAGTCTATCCCCAGGGAGGGGACAGACTCTGGTATGGTCAAGGAAGAAACAAGACAGCAGAATGGGGATAGTCACTGGCAGAAATGGAGCATCATTTCTCTCTCACTTTGTATGTAGTAGTTTGGTCACCCAGGCACTTGGTGATTACTGAATTGCCTTCGAAGGCTTCTCTTAAAATTGCTTTACAACCTATGGAAACCTATTTTAACTTCACCTTCCAACTTCTCCTCCCTGTTCACTCGATAGATCCTCAGGTAATAGAGAAACACTGGAGCAACCTACCCCCCCAGGGTGTCTGAGAGAGAACATACTGAAAGCAGAGCTGATTGACTGTAAAAATCCATTTCAGTGATCACAGCAAACACTGCACTCTGTGAAAAGGTTGACCATAACAGAAAACCAAAGTAAAACACAAAACTGAAGGGTCAGAATCATAGAGGACTGGAGTTGCTCAATGAAATTGTGGGATTTACTGGAATAGTTTGGATATGAATTCTGAGCTGCCAGTGATGGTGAACAGGACCTGATGCAACAGGAACAAGCTTCCTGTTATCCTTGAAGTCTGGAGAGGATGACTTTGAATTGCTGTTGCATTAAGGGGAAATGTCGTGGTGATTACATACTGCAAATGCATTCCTGGCCCTGTGACTCACACCCGTGGTCCATGAAGCCCCGCCTGGTACCTTCCTTGTGCCTTGTGACATTTGCTGAGCAGGTGTCCCTGGCTGACCCTGCCCTGCTATATTGCAGGGGAGAGAATAGAATAATGTTGGCTGCTTGATTGCTTGCTTGCTTCCCCACAGCCTCTGTGAAGACAAAATTGGACTCCACCAACTCTGTCTGCTTGTAGAGGACCACTTAATAGGCAGTGACTCACCTGCTCTGCATTGCCTCCCACCTATAGCAGGAAGCAAGAGAAAAAGGAGAAAATCATGCGGTGTGGAGTTATGTGGTTCTCCGTGCCTCTACCCCAGCACCTGTGTATTTCAGAGATACCTGTTGGTGGGTCTGAACTCTGTCTGTATCCCGTCAGAGAGGGGTGGCTTGTCTCCCTTCCTTGCACTCCCTGAGTGACCTGAAAGGTTGAGAGCAGAGAATCACCTGCCAAATGTTGCCTGTGGCCCTGAAGCCCTTTTGAGCTAGTAGCATCATTAGGTTGGAAAAGACCTCTAAGGTCATCAAGTCCAACCATCAACCCAACACCACCATGCCCACTAAACCATGTCCCAAAGTGCCACATCTACATGTTTTTTGAGCACTGTCCTAATTTACAGGGATATCTCATGTTGGGAAGGCTGGTTATCACCTCTTTAGAAGAACTGGGCAGAGAATAAACATTGCTGTTACACAGGGAGAGCAGCTTGCCAAGGGGGATTCTTGCAAATTATTTATCTAATGAGTGCCAACAAATGAGGTTGTTATCTCTCTAGTCCTAAGCGCCAGGACAAGGAGGGAAAATCAAATTTCTGCAAGGAAAATGAGTTAATATCTTTAGATACTGTAACAAAGTTATTTTACCTAAGTAAATGAGATTATTCCGGGAAACAAAAAGTACCATAGCCACATTGATGAATTCAGGTCTCCAAAGTAACATCTAAGGCCCTGCTATTGTTTTGCTTTCCTTGATGAGGACTTTTTTTAGAAAGCTGGATGGCACATACATTTTTCTGGGTTTACCCACTTCTATCTTTTAGTACTTTCTTGAGGAATGCTTGCTGTAAATCCAGCCGTGCCTTATCTTGCTGTTTCAAGGATGTCTTCATGTGCTTTTTCTTGCTCTCTGTTGCTAAATGGCACTTTGTATTTTTCAGAAGTTTCCTAAAAATCATATCAGAATATTGGAGACATATTCAACTTGATACCAGAAAATGGAGTAAGAGTAATTTCAGGCACTCAGTCCCATGCCATCTTTTAAATAGCTTTGTAGTTATGTTCTCTGCACTAGTGAATTGCGAAAGCTTTCTCTGGATCAATGTGAGTCTCTCTGCTTCTTTGCTCACTTATTCACTTTAGCAGAAAAATTTTAGCCTTGTGCATAAAGCCAGTGCATGATCTAATTACCACTACCTTTCTTAGGAAAAGGAAGAAGAACTAATGTTGCTAATAAGTATAATTCATTAAGCTAGACAGTGATTTATTGAACAAAATTATATGAAGAAAAGCAATTTGGATTCTTCATGTCAGAAAGCCCGGCTGTTTGGGTACAGTCTGAGGAAAACTTTTGCCTTTCTATTATGTTACAGGCCCAATTCATCCCTGATAATAGACTTGAGGAAGAATTTGGCCCACTAGCTAACTAACTTTGAACTTGAACTGTGTGTCAAGGCTACTAACTCTTCAGAGATGAGAGCTGTTTAAATGACACTGCAAGTATCAAAAGCTATAACCCGATGTTTTTTTTTTTTCTAATAACATGTATCCACATAGTAAATCAGACAGAGGGAGTTTATGTACTAAAAAGAACCTGAAACTGAATAATAATGAAATTGAGGCAGCATATTTCATTGCCCCAAAGCAATAACATCTTTCAGTTGACTGATCAGAGAGGCAAACAAACCAAATAATTTATGGCATTTTTGCTTAATGAAAAGCAAGTCAAGGATCAAACGTATCATTTTTGGAATCCAAAAAAAGAGTGAGTATTCATAACCTTCAGTTGCTTTGCTTTCTTCTTCTTCAAATAAAAGGATTGGCTTCCTTTGGGATTTTTATTCTTAAAAAGTACAAATAGCTTCTCAAAGTCCACTCAAAATAAGTGGCTGTAGAAGAATGAGTCTGAGCCCGATTCAGATAGCTGTGGCTCTCCTTTTAGGTAAAAGTATTTATACCATTCTGAAGTAAGTTAAAGAAAATTAGTTCAGAGTGTAGATAAGGAAACTGGGTTGGCTTTCTTGTACCTGTTAGTATTATTCTTTTTGGTCAGGGAACTGGAAAGGTCATATCTGCCTGTAGGGAAGCATCCTGGCAGAGGATGTAGAAATCAACTGATGAAAAATTGTCCACTGTTTCCGTTTCTCATTAGTTTACTTGTAACCACCATTTTGAAAGCAAGTGACCTCTGTGAATTAGCTATGTTTCCAATAATTTGGGTGCATAAGGGAAATACCTGTAAAACAAGAGAAAAAGAAGCTTTTCCCCTTCCCCTCCAAACAGCTTATTTCAGTGGATGCACACTTATTGGCATGCCATAGTACTCTTCAAATGCTTTGATTCAGGAGTGAAGATGAGCTAAGGTACATAAAGCTTCCATGTTGCTGCTGTAGCAGGTACTGGAAGTCTGTCCAAGTATGGTTTCAAAGTGTCTGAGCATGGTTTCCTAACAGGTTTTGGAGTCAGTGTCAGAAAGCTTTGTCCCCCTTGCCTCACTTTTGCTCCTGAGAATTTGCACCTTAGGAGATACAAGCCTTGCTGGTCCTATTCTGAAATTGGAATTGTTTGGAGTGATTTGATACGGTAAGTGCACTGTAATGCAAACCCGACAGCCCACGTACTGACTGGGGAAAGACTTTCCCTAGGAGGGGCAGTTTGGCAAGGCGAAGTTTGTGGGTGTCTTCTGTCTACCTATGACATTCAGAAGGCCGGTACTTACTGAGTGCCTGTCTGTAAGTGGGAATTTTTGACACTGGCTGTGCCGTGGGCTTTGGGAAGGGGTTACTGCCTCTTGAACTAGGGGGGTTTCAACGGAGCAACACTGTAAATGGCTCCATAGAGAAAGCTGGAGGAATGGACAGAGTGGCTCTTATGGGATGGACAGAGCAGCTTTAATGTGCTAATGAGGGGAAGGCCAGATGCCAGCAGCGATCAGAAGGGCTCTTTGTGGCTCTGTCTCTTTGGAGATGGCTGGAGTCTCTGTCCTTATCGTGGTTGTTTCTGCAGGCAGAGGGAAACACTGGGGCTATTAGTGAGGTGTTCCCTTCCTTTAAGTCATCCGATAGCCTTACAGATCAGCACTTGAATACTGATTAGGGCTAATTACCAGGAACGCTTAGGAAAAAGAACTTGCTGAAGACTTTAAAAACACTACAAAAAATTGCCCCCAAACCCCAGCAACAACAGAAAACTCATGCTCAAAGGCTTGTGAGATGAGCTCAAACTCAGCTGAAATCACCTGTTGCAAGAACAGCTGTATGGGGACTCATAAATTGCTATGACTATAACGTGTGTAAGTATTGGTGGTTGTGAAATTCAAGTTGTGAACCACCTAATCTACCTGTCTCTGCTTATTTATGTCTGTCATTTGTCTCTCTGGGATTTTTACTGAAGACATGCCAGTTTTGAAGCTTGTCTTTCAGCTTTCTTTGACTTGGTTTCTCTCGTGATTTAAGAAAGCATTTCTTCAATACATATTTGCTCTCTGTCATTTTTCTCGGAGTCACCAAATGATTGAGGTAGTGGGTTTTAACTCCCATGCATCACATTCTCCTTGGTACAGCTGGAACTAAAGAGCAAGAGACAGAGGAGGGAGCATCTCCACGGCCCGGCTGTGCTCGGTGAGAGCACCTGTGTGGCAATACTGTGCCATACTTCTGCAGGGAGCACGCCTGCTTTTTGGGAGGTACCACGGTTTACAGTGCTAGCCAAATGATTTCCTAGACGGGGTGGATGACTCTTGATCCCACCAGAAAGGTCTGTCCACAAATGACACCATGTAGGTGCCACTGTGAAAAATAGTGACACTTATTAAGCCAGCCTTCTGTAGCTGATACAGTCATTTTGGCCCTTAATTTCAGTTTCCCCTTGGTGCAGTGATCAGTTGCTTCCTCACATTGCCTTTCCCTGTAGTGATGCGGGAGGGTGGCTTCACCTTCAGGTAGGTCTGATCTGTGGCGGCATGTGGGAACTTGGGAACGAGGTAGCAAACCTGCTCTTTTGCTGTAACTTTTTTTCCTGTCAGAAAATGTAGATGAGTCAAAACCTTGGCAAGAAGGATTGGATTTTCTCAAGACCACACATTCAGTAAGGTTTCTTATGTCCAGACTAGATTTTTTTGGATGGAGAGCAAGTAAGACTTCATGGTCATCTGATGATGGGAGTCCTTATGTAGGAGACTGGGTTTAACTCTGCTTTACTGCATGCCTGAGTTCTCATGGACTGTGATGTTCTCTTTGGATGAAGAACCTCAAATGGTCATGGTTTTGTCCTAATGCAAAACGGGAGAAGTTCTGAAAATAAGAAGTTTGGAACTAGAAGATTCTTTTTTGCCCAGCTTGTCTCCCAAGGCATTTCAGCTTCAAGGTGTTCATTTATGAAAGCACACTATGCTTGAAACAGATTGCTACGTCTCTAATGCACATAAACGAGGTAATTTATGTCCAGTAGCAAGACCGTAATTATTGCCTCCCAAGCCCTATTGTTAATTGCAACCTCTGTGCCAGTATTAGCTTATGACAGAACAAAAACAAAATTTGAAACATTTGTAGTGATGGCCATTAGTTTACTTAGCCCTCTCTGGTGTTCATTTGTCAAAGAAACTGTCGTGCATGTGTCCAGAAGCCTGCTTCACTCTCTTATTGGGCTGCATTGATTTTAAAATGGTGCTGCCTTCTGTGCCACATTCGTTCTCATTACTTTTCTCATCTGGCAAGTGTTCTGATGTGACCTGACTTTTTCTGTTTTCCCTTTGGTAGAAAATGAGTTAAGAGGGAACTAAATGTTTCACCCTGTTTGGTGTAGAGGAAGCCACCAGCAGTGTGGGAGGGAGATACCAGAGTCTCTTCCTGCTCTGATACCTCTTCATCAAGCTCATCGAAGAGGAAGAATGCTCCACAGCTCCACTCCTGGATCTCTCCAGCCTAATGACTAAAATCTTGATCCTTAATGTAGCCTTGGGGCTGCTAGCTCAGACCCTTTCAGCGGAAAGGGGAGTTTGAGGGGGATAGGCTGAATGAGGGTGGTGGCTACAAGGTAGAAAAAGGGGGACTTCTCTCTGCCTTTTTTTTGAAGCGGGGAGGTAGATGTCTAAGTCTTCAAGAGGAGCCCTGAAGTGAGTCACATACAGGTAGGGGCGAAATGCTCCAAGAGGGGTAAGGCATAAGCTGTACCCTGTCCTATGCTTTCTGTATTTTACCAAGATTTGGATCTTTGTCTACCCTGTTCTCTCTGTGGCTATCCCAGGGTGCAGTATTCTTCTGCATGGATCTTTGCCTTTTTCCCCCCAATGGTGATGAGACAAATGCTGGAAAATACTTAATAAAATTACATGAATTACCTTGTGATTATTCTAAGCCCAGATATTTTATGGAGTTTAAATAGCTCTGTGTTTTCAGTGGCTTCTGCAGCCTGATTTGGGCCGTTTACCTTCTGAAATCTTTTCTTACTGGAAGCTGAATGCTGTAATGAAACTGAGCAAGTGTTTCTTTCCTGTTGCTCCTTTCTTTTTCTCTCTCTGCTGCTGCTGCAGACATGAAATGCTTTTGATTATGTTTTTTTAACTCCCTGCTGCCAGTATATTGAGGTCTGTAGGGACTGTCCTGGGTAGATTGAAAGTGAGGAAGGACAGCAAATAGCAAGTAGGTTGGGAAGAGTTGAGCAGTGAGCTGGAAAATATTTTAATGGGTATGGGATTTGATACCTGAAGGAAATAAAACTTTAATATTGTAGATATAATTTTCATCAGGCTGGGTATGAGGATTAAGTACTGTCAGGCAGAAAAAGTTTCCAAGCTTCATCTAACTTGGTGAGGAAAAAGCCGGCGCCCAACTATATGTAATAATCAGACTGAAGTGCCTTCTTTTCCTACGTGACCTACCTGACGGGGCTTTGAGCAACCTGGTCTAGTGGAAGGTGTTCCTGCCCATAGAAGAGGCATTGGAACTAGATGGTCTTTAAGGTCCCTTCCAACCCAAACCATTCTATGATTTTATGATATGCACAGGTAACTTCCAGTCAGATTTTGGATACTTGACCTCCGCTGTTGAATGCCTGGTGTGCCAAGGGGCATGCTTTGTAGAAAAAACCCTGTTTTTCTCCAATGTAGAGGTCACCATTTGCAGAAGTGTGGTCTAGCTTGTCCCAGAGCAGACAACACCTGTGCATAGCCCTGGAGACCTTGCTCTTTTGCCTCCTCTTCAGGTTCTTCTACCAAAGCTGCTTTGCTTTGATTTAGCACTCACCAGCATATTTTTGACAGTATACTTCAGTCTTTTTTCAGGTCCAGTTTGTGGAGGCGGTAGGGGAATCACGTCTTTGAAGAGATTCAGTAGAGTCCAGGAACTTTGGAGGACTTAATCTAGAAGCACAGGGGTAAGGTGGTGTGATGGTTGTCATATATGTATGAAGGCACCGCTTCCTGTCATTGAAAAGGAAAATTCCAGGTTTTCTCTTATTTAAAAAAAAGGTGACATCTTATCAGAGCAACCGTTGAGTAGCAGAAATGCATTCAAGGAGTGAGGCAGAGTGGCCAGGGTGAGATGCACTGCCATGTGGTGGTGGGAGGGTTGCCAGAAGTGGAAGAGTTATGCTGTATCTATATTAACCAAGTGAAATCTCTGGGACTGAAGAGGTTACTTGAGTTTAAGACACCAAATAATTCCCTAATAATTCACTTGAAAAAAGAACTCTGTGTCTCCATTTGTGTGTAAGCATGCGAAATCTTTTAGGATGAACTACAAGTTACCTGAATTCAATGTCCTGTTATAAATAAATAAATTCTAGCACATTCTAACTCTTAGAAGAATTTTTGTTAAATTTGATGTCTGAAATTGTTCATACATATCGATTTGGTAGGTATTACCATGTTAATGAAACTTACTATTACTCAGCTAGATTAATTTATTAGATTTATTCCTACACTTTTACAACCTATAGATATATTGAGACATGAGTCCCCAGAATCAATACCAATTTCTTTTCTCATTTATGAATGGTCTTACTAACATCTGAAATACTGTTACACTCGAGAGTATTTAGGTGCAATGTATTTTGAAGCATACACTCCAACAATTTTAAATTTGTCTTTCTTCTTCGTCCTTTACTGATTATTTTTTCCCATGTATATGGGCTCTGTTTGATCAAAATGCCATGCATCAAGCATCAAACGAGTCATGACCGTGCACTAGTCACTGGGACTAGTCGGCAGCTTAGGTGTTTGCAAGATTAGGGCTCTGAGACCAGACCTAATCTTTGAGATGTGTTTTGGCTGCCGTTCTGTGTGGCAGGCCCAAAGCGGGAGAGGGAACAAAGATACTTACAACCGAATTGCCTGCCAAATGTAGTGTATTTGCATGTTTTTCTTTGAGCAGCAGCCATGCGTGCGTTTATCTTTCAGAAGCAGTGGTGTTTGACTGAGGAGCAGTAGCAAATGGGTAACTGATGTGGGACTTGTTCACTTGCTTCCAAAGCATGAGCATCAGAAGGGACCTGCTGAAGGCTTATGGTGGGAAGTGAGGGGGCCAGAGCAAGTACGGGGATAGAAAGCTATTTGGTCATCTCTGCCCATGCTGCCAGTTCAAGACTGGTAGACAGCACTGGTAGTAGGGAGAGATCAGTCTTCAGGCAGTTCTAACACTGTCATTTCTGATTCCATCACAGCACCAGTGGTGCTTGGAGAGACCATTCTTCCTTCCTTCCTTTGGATGGACCAGAAATGTACTGTAACTCTTTGGAAGAGAATTGCGGAGACTGATTGACCTCAGCCCAGCCTTTAAATCCAATCCAAAGCAGCTCACCATACGTTTCTGTGGAGAAGTCTCCATCAGCTTCAAGCACACAGAGACAATGTTTTGTCCAGTGGTCTGTAAGGTGAAGCTCCTTAAACTGACTCTTCTCTGGCCAGCCTTTGTCGTTTTCCAGTAAAAGTTGCTGTATCCACTCAGTATACTGCTCATCTCGCCACTTATTGGTCTGTCCTTAACTGTTGCTACTGCAGCTGCCGCTTGTGCTCCACTGTGGTTGCTGGGTATTGAAAACTCAAGCCTGATAAACAAAAAACCGTGTGCACAAAAAGACCAGTCAGGTGATAAAGCAAAACTAAGGAGAAAAAAACACTCCCATAACATTGTGTATAGGTATGATGCAGAAACAGGCATCAGAGTTAGAAAGATGGGGAGATGCCCTGTGAAACTGCCTGCCTGATTCAGTTGGGGCCTTTGGGACCAAAGCCAGAGTGTGATGATTTGTGTCGTCTTGACTGTGCTTGACTAGAAGTTACAGGAGAGCAGGTGGACAAAAAGCAGCTTGACCAGCCCGTTGCAATGAAGGGCGGGGGGTGGGGGTGGGGTGGGTTTTGCCTGTTTTGTTTTCAGAAGAAGCTTGTATTGCAGCAGCAGATGAGGGAAATACTGCATTTTTAAGGACTTGGGAAAAAGTTACATACAGTAGCTCTTGATTTACAGTCTAGGATTGGACACCAATTGGTTTTTTGGTCTTGGGCAAATCTTTCAACCTCCCTGGGTCTGGTTCAGCACCTGTAAAATGAGGATAATTAAACTTAACTACCTGGAAGAGTTGTTGATTAGTTAATGCTTGTAAAAGGCTATACAGTGCTATAAAATACAGCACAGTACTCAGAAGCATCTGGTCTGCAGGTACTGTAGTGCTTCTCTGAAACTTTATGGGCAAACGTTTGCCAAGAATCAAAATTACTAATGTGTGCAGTACATGTAGGCTTTGGGAGAGGAGGGGGTGGCATCTTTTCGAAGATGTCTAACTTTCCTGAGGTACCTACTGTCAGAATACAAGGGAAGGTTTCCCAAGAGCACTTGCAGTCATCTGGCGCTGAAACCGGTGTCAGATGAGGCTGGGAATGCAGAGGGGGCCTTTGGCAGGTGGCAGAAGAGCTCCTTGCTCCACTCCCAGCTGCTTGCTCTTATTCTTGTCTCCATCCCCAGCCTCTTCCCCCTTTGTTGTGCTCGTGGAGATGATTGCGTGGTGACATGAAGAATCAGGTTGGCGGCTTGATCCAGATGGGAAGAAAAATGGAAAAAAGTTTCTGTTGTGATTGGTTTGTATTTCCAGGTGGATCTTCTCTCCAGTATAGTTTATCATGTGGCTACAAACACATGGGCTAACACGGAGAAGGGGCTGGTACACGGGTGAGATAAGTGTCTGGCTAGAAAGCAGGGCTGGGGCTGCTGAAGCTTTCCTGACACTTGAGATGATGCCACAAACCATGTTACCCAAACACTGAAGATGTTGCTGTCACAGGGATTTGAAGGCGTGCTAGTGAGCTAGCCTTCTTTCCTGCCTCCTGAGACATGTGACACTGATTTCATTAGAGACGTGTGTACGACAGCATAAGAGAGCTCATTTGGTGAAGAGTTGATCTTGGCTGAAGCTCACCATGCTGTGTGTGAAACTCTGGTAACAAGTGGGAAGGAGCTAAAGATGTGCTAGAGATGAGCCTGTAATAATTTCTAAGATTTGCATCTTGACACTATTATTTGAGATACTTAGGACATGAATATATGGCATTATGTGAACAATGCACATACACACACACACTTATTGATTTGCTTTAATAGAAGACTGTAAAGAAAAAAAAAAAAAGGTGGTGGTGCTGGGAGGGAACCATTACCTAATCAGCCACTCCTGAATTAATACCTCGAAGTTGTTAGAAGGTACTGAGTTACCAGATGTAAAGATTCACTCTCCCAGCCATTTCACAGAACTGGGTAAGACAAACATTGAGCTAAGGCTGAGGAATGAGTTTGTTTTTAAGTCACAGTTTTGCGAGCTGCCAAAAGGAGGTCTCACTTCTGTCTCTTTCCTGCTCCTGGCCAAATTTCTCCTTCTGTTTTTGCTAAGCCAGATCTGGTTCATGTCACACCTCACAGTCAGCTCACTAAAATAGCAGAGAATTAACCTGGCTGAAAAAGGTTGTTGTTGCTGGGTCTTTAGCTCACATTTGATTAGACTAGTGCTTGGTCTGATGGAAGGAAGGAGCCTGTGAGCAGGGAACAGGGAGGAGCAGGGGCAGAGGAGATGGGGAAAATAGGGATTGGAAGTAAAGGAAACTGGAAAGAAGGAAGGGAATGTTTCTCTTTCTATGGTCACAAGATTTTCATTTGGCTCATCTGTATTGTAATAACATGCCTGACCTAACTGCTTGTTGCCAGGGACCTTAGCTTCCTGCTGCCCGTGCTGTCTTGCCTTCTTCCTTGTTACAAACCCTAGTGCTGGTATAACTGAGAAGAGTGGTGATGATCCCAGGTGAGACCTGGTGGGTATTGGCGGTTGGTAAACAGTCAGCTGTAGCCAATTCTCACTCAAATAGGGGGGAAGGGATGTGATTGTATCCAGAGAGGAAAAAGAAGGTGGTGTGACATCTGGTAGTATGAGTCTGGATGGAGCTGGTGGAAAAATCCGCACTGTTAGGCTTGTAAGTACTTGCTGTGTGCTATGCTGTTGGAGGTGATGGTGGAGGTGTGATGCATCCCTAAATGGACAGTCCTCCTTCTTACACCTTTTATTTATTTACTTTTAGCCAGGGCTGAGTTCAGTGAGGATGGGCACTTGTGCAAAACCTTAATATAAGTGTGCTCTGTGTGTCCCTGTTACTAGAAGATAGACCAGAAGCCTTATCCCTGATAGGGTATTTTCATGGTAACTAAAGGAGTTGTGTGTTCAGCAGGTCTAAAATCTACTGTGTGGCAGTGACCCTGTGGGCTTTATGACTCGCTTCTGCCTCTCTGGCAAGGTGTACAGTAACTTCTCTGCTGCTGCTGGTTAGTAAAATAGCAATTGATCAGTGGCCACTGAACTGGTTTGTTCCACTTTCTGTGATGGCATGCACTGTATTACAGCCTTTTCCTATGTAATGCACAGTGAATAGCTGTTTTTATTTGGCTGATGTGTCCTTGGAGGCCTGTGGCTATTCCCTGGCCTCTCTTTTTCTCTTCTGTTTCTCCATAGAGCTGGCAGCCACACTCTTGCTTTCCCAATAGCCATGCCTTTGATCAGCAATCCTGTGGCTTCACTTACAGAAATAACTTCTTAAGAGTAAAACATCTACCAGTTTGATCACCTAGGGAGTGGTCACACCAGGGCTCCTTCTGAGTAGGCAGATTGACATAGAAAGACAGTTTTCTGTGAGCATTTCTTTGTTAGTCTCGCTTTCCAAATCGATCCTGTATCCTCCTAGCATACTGTTATATTCTCCTTGCCAGTACTGTTATGGAGAGGTGCTGCGGAGTTCCGATGTATCACTTCACAACACCCTCTCCTCACTTGCAACAGGTAAAGCTGTTGTGTTTAGAGCACCAAAAGCACAGGCAGACAGAGGTAAGGAGGAAAATGGGCATTGGAGAAGACAATAAGCAAAACCCAGTATGGCTGTATACTGTGGCTAGAGTGAAATAAGGGATTAACAAATCCAGACAGAGAACACCTCTAATTGTTCAGTTGCTCATTATGATCATAGTGAAAAAAGATGGAAGTGGTAATAGAAATTTCAGATCAGGGCCTAAAGCCTCTTTAGATTGTGACTGTCTCTTTAAAAACAAAAAGGAGGCATTGCCATTTATCGAGCTCTTAGCAATATGAGGTTGTGCTAGAGTTTTTGGCAAGTTATTTTTATGCATGGTGGTAGAGAACTAATTTTGATCCCTGAAGTGGAATTTTAGGAGGTTTTACTTTTGTGACTTGGGTTGGAGGGTTGTGTTTCTGTCTATATGAGGAACTGAATGTGTCATTGTTTACAGGTCTGGGTGTTAAGATCAGTATTTTTTGTGACGGTACTGAAAACAAGTTTGGCCATGGGACAGCTATGGTATTTTCCTTTCTTCTTGGCTTATGCTCTAATACAGGAAATTTTCCGGTTTGTGGTTCCCTTCTATCCCCCAGATTACTGTCCAACACCAACTCGGATTGTTTGGTGGGGCTGGTCTTCTGTTAGGGAAGCTTAAACCATTAGTATAGCCACATTCCTGCTCTCAGTTTAAGTTTTAACAGCTTGTAAATAAATACAATCCAGGTTGGTATCTAATTAATGGGGGTGGGTGGGGAGGCCCCACCAATAATCCCATGTGTCCCATGGGATAGTTGAGCAATCATGTTCAGGCTGGGAAGGTCTAGTAGGAGTATAGGCTCTGTTGATTTTTAAAGAAAAAATTAAAAACAACAAAAACCCCAACAGTGCCACAGGGCAATATACAGCAGTTCATGGTTTGAAACCAAAATGAGCGTGCAGGAAGCCAGAGAAGAAGCTTCCAGGTAAATTCTGCTAGTGTTTGAATCCCAGTGGTTGGGAGTGGAGAGGTGCAACACAAGAAAAATCTTCATCTCATTTTATCTTGCTGTGTCCAGGTATGCTTCTGTGGCATAGAAATGAATTGTCATGGAGGGAGGAAGGACCTGTTTCTTTGCCTTTTGAGTGTTCCTAATGATTATGGCTCTGCTCTGATTTCAGGTAGGCAGAGATTGCTGTGTGGCTTGCAATGAACTAGCTTGCATGTGTGGCTATGGTGTAAACACGTTGGCTGTTTTTATAAATGTAGTGATGGTGATGTACTGAAACAGGTGGGACATCTGTTTGTATAAAAGACCTGTGGTATGAGTGAAGGAAATGCAATAGCAATGCTGGAAGAAGTGGTATATCTGTTCTTAAGATGAATTCATACCTGGATCTCAAAATACATGGCACCTCCAGTTTCATTCTCTTTGCATGTCCAGCATTTCCTCTTTCTCCCCCTACATGCAGCCTCCCTCCAAAGCCACAGCAGCACCACAGTTACAAGATTTCCTATAAAGAAAGGGGGAGTATGGTCAGAGTTCTCCCATCCCCAGTGACGAGAGTCTATTATAAAGGATTAACTGTGCCCAGACAATGCAGCCCCTCGAGGAGCCCGTTATCCTTTTGAGATGCCTGTGTGGGTAAGAGGGCACACTGCAGTCCCTCTATCCCAGCCTGAGTGCGTGTGGTGTGATGCCCTGGTTGCCATAGCAATTAATCGCCGCTTTTGAGGGCTGGTGTCGACTACAGATCCCTGTAAATTGCCCAGAAGGCTAGTTCAAGCTGCTCCTTAGGCACCTTTCTATTTGATTTTACCCCAAATGATGGGATGGAGAGAATTTTCTTCCTACTTCTGAAAAAAAGCCAGAATAACTTGGTATGTTGTTGGACTGACTGGCTTTCACCTTCCTGGGCTTGCAGAGACACGGGGGACTTCTGTGGAGCAGAAGTGCAAAGTAGATGGGGATGTGGTGGCTTCCAATGCCGTGCATGTATCTTCACATGACCAGCATACCCTGCATGCCTGGGAAACATAACAGGCATAGTCTTTGAAAGGTGCGCATGGATTTTGTTTTTTATTATCAGAGGGTTAACACCAAACGATTAATGTGTATGTCTTTGCTTTTCTATGTGCCTTAAAAAGAACAACTGGGAATTACTGTGCTGTTTGTGTTAATTTATATAACCATGGTGGAAATGAAAACCAGCTACAGCAAGACTGTTGTCTATAGTTGTCTATTCGCATAGGTAATGGGAGAGAAATAGGAGATGTTTACCGTGTCATTATTCCAGAAATCTAAACAGTGGTGAACACAAATTCTTCTCAAAAGTCTTCCTGTAGGTTAAAGCTCAGTTCACTTGAAAGGCCATCTTAATTTTCTCAGTACATGGAGAATGGTTGAAAAAACCTGTCCAGAAGCTTGAGAAGTTTTTTCTTCCTTGGAGGCATTAGTCTTTGTTAATTTTAATATTGCTTCTCATAAAAAAAAAAAAAACCCAAAAAAAAACACAACAAAAAACACACAAAAAAACCCCAACCCCAACAACAACAAACCCAGACCAAAAAAAAAAATCACTTGAAGGGAAAGAAGTTTAAAGAGGTAAGTTATCAAATGCACAATATTCTCTGGGTACAATTCAGCACAGTCTCTTTTTTTTTTAATGAATGTCACCTTGATACATACACATTCATATACACAACATGTGTTGGTGGAAACTTGCAATTATGTTTACTGGAGATAGTGGATAAGATCTTGGCATTCTTTGGTATGCCAGATCAGAGTCAAACACTGTGATGAAACAGATGAGGTGACTTTGATTATCAGTAACATGAATAGCTGTGCATGCTCAGTGCATGCTATATATCCTGATTTTGGGTGATTAGTTCAGTCCCACTGGTCACAGGCACAGGAATATGTAGTTTACAGGACTATAGGAACATAGGCTTGCTCTATTTTTGATATGTCAGTACTTGAGGAGTATCAGGTACTACTGTTGATAATTAAACTGTGGCTGAAGAAACAGTCCTGTTTCATCTTGCATATGGCAAATCAGTAGGATCTTTCAGGATTGGTCAAGCTGCAGCAGCTAGAGAAGTAATCAAAATGGACCCAACCCACCCCCAGTGTATGGCTTTGCAGCCATTACCTCTCCCCCTTATCAAAGAGTTCTAAACTGAAAGCGTGCAAGATTGCTGTTCAAGGACTGTGGGCTAAGGTCTTGTCTATTCAGTTTGTATCCCCCAGGATCAGCTTTCCTGCGTGGAAGAATAAGAACCAGGTTAAATAAAGAGCATTCTCC
This sequence comes from Leptosomus discolor, assembly GCF_034619465.1. Classification (NCBI taxonomy): domain Eukaryota; kingdom Metazoa; phylum Chordata; class Aves; order Leptosomiformes; family Leptosomidae; genus Leptosomus; species Leptosomus discolor. Next base: position 72,411,882 of record NC_141392.1, on the reverse strand, counting down.
TCTCTTCCTTCCCACAGAGCCTGTGGAAATCCCTTACTCAGGTCTGCATTGTTCGTTGTCAGCAGGTGAAAGGCCCCGAGGCAGATGATGTTTTCGGGGTAGTACCTGTTCTCCTTGCTAATAGTCCTGGAGGTACTAGTCAGAGAAGGTCACATCCTCTGGCCTTGTCTTGCCTTTGACAGTCAGAGCCCCCTGTTGGCATCTGGATTGAGAGGACTTAAAGGGGATGGGAGATAGAGTGGGTTTCAGTTCCTGCCATACTTGTAAGAGTTTTAGGATCACTTCAGGATGATTCTGATGATCCAGCAGAACAAGGGTTTGAACATGTGTATGCCCACATTTGTGCTGCTGCCAGAACTACCTCTTGCCCTCTTCTTCCCAAGAAACATTTTTGAAGCCAGGGTTGTGGTGTGGGTTTTTTTTTTGTGGTTTCTGTGTTTTCTTTTGTTTGTTTTCCCCTGAAAATATTCCAGGTATTCCTGTGTACATGAGCAATACTTGTCTTGAATATGTCAGTGTGATTATACAGGTTCTGGTCTTATTTCAGCAGTCATCCTGTGTTCTTGGAGAAGTCCTGAAAACTTCCTTGCATCCTTCCGCATCTGTTGCAGTGCAAGGACTCCCTTCTGCAGAAATGGTGGGCCAGGTTTTTGGGGCTTTTCTTAGGTGAAACTCAACCAGGCCCAAGTGGGACTGTACAGAGAGGCTGATGGAGGCCAGGAGGAGATACCTTAACACGATAGCAGAAAGCTGAGACTGCTCTCTTCAGTTAGTGTTTTGAAGCATTGAAGCTCATCAGAATGAGGTATAACAGCTGCTTGCATTGCCAGCAGAGGCAAAGAAGAAACTCTGTCTTGTTTGAGAGCAGCAAATACCATCGTGTGCTCTCCAGCCTGGTAACTCCCAGCACTTTTCATGAGTGTACGAGCTCCTCCAGACTCATGTATCTGGGGAGGACGACCTCATGTGCATCTCTTGCACAAGCAAGCTACTTTGTGAGGGGCTTGCTTGTTGAATGCAGTAGACCTAACAGATTCCTGTCCTATCCTTAGATGCATGATAGAGAGGGGAAAATCAACTGCTGTTGTAATATAAAGCAGTACTCTGGTATGGTGTCAGTGAGCTGGCAGCTGCTTGCTCTAGCAGTCTCCTACCTGCCAAAGCTGAGCTGTGCCAGGGATGGTGGAGAATGATGCAGCTGGTGGGGTGGGAAGAGAGACCTCTGAGTGGTCCATACCTAAGTTTTCCCTGCTAAAAGCCCTGGGTCCTCACCACCTCTGGGCCACCAATCAGCTGGCAGGAGCCACCATGGTGCATGGCCAGAGCTGCTGCTGCCTGTCTCGCTGCTGCCGGCCATGGCCCTGCAGCGCTTGCATGGGGTGGCTTTTGCACCAAGCCCTGCAGCGTCGTGCCTGCTCTACCTGCCCTGGGGCCAGTGCTGAGAAATGATTTTATTTTTTGTCCTTTTAGTGCTTTGTTTTTGTGAAGCACTAGTCGGTTGTCCCTTTTCCTCTGTTCCCTGTGTGGCTGCTGTTCCCTTCACCCCCTCACCTGCAGCTTCCCCTTCTTTCTTCTCCCCAGCTTGGCTGTCTCTTCTTGCCCTTCCCACAGAAGAAGATATTCTTAGGCAAGGGTCAGATGCTCAGGTCTCTTGGGGAAAGTAGTTCAGGGTTTTGAGACTGAAATAGCACAGCTGATTTTTGGTGCCTGCTGGGAGCAGTCACTAGCCTGTGTCCTTTCCTTCTATTTCTCCAGGCTCTTGTGGAGGTGTTTGGCTCTACTTAAACATGTGCGGGCTTGAAGGGGCTTTGAGGAGCAGAAGTGAGCTGGGTCTGTTTTCACATGGCTTTAATCTGTTTAGCATGTCTCTCAAAAGCAACATGTCTGGTGAAAAATAAATACAAACTTACATTAAGATTTTATTTCTGTGGTTGAGATTTAGTGTGACAATAACCATTGGATTGGAAATGATGCCTTTGTGGTAGCAGCTTCATTGTCACCGCATGCAGGGCTTTGAGTTGCTGTTCTAGTGTCGTGCTTTTGGGGCTATGGATCTCCCAGCTGCAGAGAAAATCATGTGAAGCACAGCATCCCCTCTAGTGGAAGAGCAGTTTTAGCTGATTTCACATATACCCTTGTTATGTTATTTTTAGCTGCCAAGATTAATGCTGATGTGAGATAATTACAACGTAGTGATATGAACATAGAACAAAGCCTCTTTAGTTTTAACCCACGTTCTGACATGCAGTCCCTGCCTCTTGAGCAAGGCATTCCTGTGGTTTGCTTCTGTTTTTTTCCCCCTTGGATGCAAACACCAGCTCTACATCAGAAGACTTGGACTGTTTAATGAAAAAAAACAGGGAAGATATTTATAAAAAGCTTTTAATTTGTATTGTAAATACAGGCTGGCAAGGAAGAGGAACAGCCATGGTGAAAGAGAGTAAGAGGCTATAAAGGCCATGGCACAGATATGGAAGAGTCTCTTCCATCTGTCACTGCAGCTCAAGAAAACATAAAAGGGCAATGTAATTGGAACGCTGTTGAATTATGTATAATATTGGCATGGAGTTCTCTATTAGTTTCATTTTGGTAATGCTTTCTTTCTTGCCAACAGAATAGTCCCTGTAAATAAGCTGCCTCCTCATTTACTTGAATGGCCTGATTATATACAATTATCCTTTGACTGTTATGAGTTTTTAAATTAACGTTGAGCTCAGCCAGGTACGTATTCTAGGATTTCATCTGAAATGCTTTACTGCTTTAACTGACCACATAAACACACATGCTTCAACCTCAAAAATGGGAAAAGCCCTTCTGCTGACAGCTTCATTGCCTTTCTTCAGTTTTCTTATCATTGGAATTGCTTGTCACAATAAGAATGGCCTCCAACGTAGTTTTAAATAGACTGTACCTTCTTAACAGGGGTAAAATTGAGAGTTAGTGAAGTATATTATGAACATAGGACTCCTAGAGCTTTTAAGTTGACCTGGAAACAGTAATAACAAACCTGGCAGAAGGTTTTTGTCCAGCCTCAGATCCAAATGTGTTTGCCAGTACATTTCTTTGCCTGCTTTGCGGCTCGCACCCTTTGCAGCACATCCACATCCTCCTGAACTTGTGGAAATTTCTGTTCCATGTCGCAGTTCTTTGTCTCTGAGGCACCAGTATCTTTACTCCTTAAGTGATGGAACACGAACGTCTTCCCTGTAAGAGGCAGAATAGCCATCTACAAATGCAGTGGTCTGGCTGTAATATGATAGCCTAATGTATGCGTTCATAAGCCCAGACAAGCAAAAAAGATTGAGATTCAGATTTCATGTCCCAGAAATCTACAGCAAACAGCGTTACTTGGATGAAGAGACATCTGTTGACAAGCTAACATTAACTGCAATTAATGAACCTGAAATTTCAGTCTTAAATATTTCAAGAGGTATGGCATATAGAAAATAGAGATCATTATGGAGTGTGTGTTAGAAAAACAGGTATTTCTTGTAAAGCTTGTACAGTTTGGCCCTACCAAAGTAGGAAAAAACAATAATTGCATCTTGTGTGGTGTCTGAAGAAGGTAAAGAAGTCAAAGAATATAATTCTCAAGTGTTTTGGTATCTGTAGGGTGGCATGGTATACTCAGGAAAACCATCTCCCATGCAGAACCTGCTTTTTCATGCTGGGCTATAGTAATAAGCTTAACACAAGATTTATTAACTTCCTAAATAAAACATTACTTCTCCATGTGTTGAGTTGAATTTTGCTGGCTGATTTAGGATAAAAATTAGTCCCCAAATGCATTGAAGAACTGCACCCTCCAGTATGTCAAAAATTGGTTTAGCCCCAAAAAGCTCTGTAGTTTTTCATGAAATTTTTTCCTTGCTGCCTTTGCTGGAAGTTTTTGCAATACTGTCTTTTTCTGTTAAGTCATAGCTCTGTGTTGTCATGCAATGTGCTCTTAGAAAAGAGATTATATTCATTTTGTGGTAGGAAGGCTGAAGGATGCGAAAGAACATGTGCTAGCTAACCTACTCACTTTTATTCTTAAGGGACAAAATCTGAAAGTGTTACTTATTTTCTGTGCTGTAGCAGAAGGCATTTGGGACATCTCAAAAAAGACGTAATTAGGACTAATGGGATAGGTACAAAAGCTGGGTAATGGAAAATGGGACTCGATGGAGATATCTATTTGAATGTGGACTAATCTTTCACGGAGAGAGAGATATCATCCAAACTAAACCACAGAAAGACCTTCCAAATCCATGTGGAGGAAATTGTTCTCTGCTGGTGGGAGGGAGAGGGAGGCACAGATGATCTAAAACATCCTTTGTATCTCCAATTTCTGTGGTGTGGTTTTTTTTTTTTTGTTTGAGCTCTTTGTCAAAACTGCAATTTCAGAGTTATTAAAGAAAGGGATGAAGGATTTACATCCAGACCTGAGGCTTGTAATATCACTATGGCATGCCATTTTCTAATTGTTTCCCTTGGTGCAGGGATATAATTTGTCATGGGCACCCTCCCAGTGCACGGGCAGGTATGAGACCCTGAGCGGTGGGCTCTAGTTGTCCCCTCACAGAGCCTCCCATGCCCTTGCTTTCTGAGCAGTGATGGGGATCAGAGTGACATCCCAGTGCTGGTCTTCCCCTACGGGGTTTTCCCATGACGGGGGAGGAGAGCAGCATCATCCTTCTTGGCGGCCGCTGCTGGGCGGGAGAGCGTACATGAGACCGGGCACAGCTATAGCTCCCACTTCTTTGATGTGCTGCTGGGCTGCTTTGTGTGGTGCAGTCTTCTGGTCCCCTCCTTTGTGGCACCTAAACTGTGATTAAAGCCTCAATGAGTGTCCCTCCGCTAGGCAACGGGGGAACAGAGCCTGGAATCCACTCAGTTCATTGATAAAACCCGAGCCTGAAAGAATGATGATGCCTTTGTGCGAATGTTTCCAGGCCTCAGCAACAGGCTGGCCGCCCCCAAATTCTCCTGCCCAAGCCCTTGTTCACTTAACCCAAGCTGCTGGGAAGTTGCCTCTTGGGACCCACTCTGAGGTTTTAAATCTGTTGTGTTAAAATAATGTATTGCCACATAACGTTGCATGAACTTGGGGGCCCAGACAGCTTTTCCATAGAACTGTGAGCATTTGGAAGCAGAAATGTAGCTGAGACCTGCTGCATGAAGAAGTGAAACAGCACTTTGTAGGCTGCTTTGAAAGATAAAAAACACACAAAGTGGTGTGGGTTACCCTACCCTCTAAACATGAATGTGAAACAATAGCTATCTCCTGGTAGCCGAACAATAAACTTGAGTGTGAGGTATGTATTTCTCTGCCTACCGGCCTGAAAGCAAGTATCACATCTAGAATAAATGGGTGAAATTCCATTGAGTTAGCAGAGTAGCACTGGCTTGAGGTAGTGCTCTCCCCGCTCTAATTATTATTTCTTATGGAAGCCCCAGTCGCACTCCGAGGCTGTGAATGGGTGGAATTTTTCTTCTAAAGCAGATAATCCAACTGCTTGGCTATGAATGGGGAATGGCATGTCTTTCAAATTACAACACAAACTCTGAGCACATAATGATTTTCTGAGATTTACAAGTAGAACTGTTAAATTAGTTTGTGATTTAAAATGAATTTTAAATTTTGCTCCTTTGAGGATTCTCTGGCTGCTTCTTTTTCGTGGGCTAAGCAGAAAAATAATGCAGAGCTTGCACCTTCTTTTCTTCCCTTTCTTTCTTTTTTTTTTTTTTCCTTTTCTGCTGTAGTGCCTGAGAGCACGATGCTTTGTTTGACCTTCAGCCTCCTGATGCTGATGGATAGAAGCTTGAGAAGTTTTCCTTGTGGCCATTGTTTTTTGTTGTAGACAAAAGAGTAGGCATCTTCATGCTAGAAGAGAGGAGGAAAATGTCAGTTCCCCAAAGGTTGGCCAGACTAAAAAAAGTGGAGAATGAAAAAAGGAGGGGAAACATAAGCTCACTTTTTGGCTATCTCAAGATGCCAACCATGAGGCAGCCATCAGCTGGCTGTCCTTTCTTCTTGATGTGAATGTTGTGGTTTTCACCTAAGCTGGCTCTGCTACCTGAAGCGGGGTTGTTGCAACCAGGAGCCTGAGTTATTTCTGCAAGCTGGAAAATGCTAAAAAGTGAATACTATTCACTGATAAATTGTGAGTGTGATTATTTATTTATTTTAAAAATGTGTTTATTTTTCTAAGCTCTGCGTTTGGGTACATGTTTAGTAAATACATGTGTGTTTCTAAAATTTATGGACTGTGAGGAGGTCACCTCTGCCATGGAGATACTTAAATCTGGACTGTGAGGAAGTCACAGATCCCACTTTTGCACCCTTCTGTATTTTCTGTGTGGGAGTTTAAGCAGCACTATGCCTTTTGCAAAATGGGGTTTAGACTCCTAAACGGTTTATGCTGCTTCTGCAATTTTTGCTCCTAGACTTCAGTGTTCATCAAGTGTTGCCAGGTTTCATGGATGTAGGGTTAAATTTGACAGTGAACCTATGTATAAAGAATGTTTTATTAGTCATAATGTACATCGGGGTTTGTTTTGCCTGATGTTGGCTGTGTCTAGACTGGGCCTTTGGTAATACACGTTCCCTCTGTGCTCAGTGGAGGGAGGTGAGGCCTCCCACATTGTATCTTGTCCTGTCTTAAAATGGGTCCTTGTCCTCTGAATGTGCCTTTCCCTCCTCTTTGTAGAAGAGTAAGAAGTGACCTGACAGGTAGTTTTTGATGACTTAAATTAGGTGGGATGGATTCCACTCCTAAATTAATATTAATAGGTTTTGTTTGTCAAAAATCCTTGACAAACAGTACCTGATTGAGACTCAGTCTACCTCCTCCCCAACCCATACATGAGGTAAACCTATGTTGTGCAAGAGAGTACTGAAGTTAAGTGAAAGCACATACACCTATCTGGGAATGTTTAGGTGGTGCTTAGAACAAGGTTTCTGATGTCGTGTTGTAATGGCTACAATATGTTCTCTTCTGTGCTGTTTGAATCGGGGAAAAACACCTTGTTCGCTTTAGTAGGAATATGAAAGGGTGGAATGATGCTGGCAAGAGCATCGGAAATGAGAGAGAAGATGGGTGTTTTTAGAAAACCTTTTAATTGATTTTAATGTGTTGCTTTTAATGGCAGCAGTTAAAAGCCTTTTAGTAAATAATCTCCTCAGTACAGACATTTATTTGATGAAGAGACATCTCCATGAGACATTTTTAAATGACAGCGTTTCATGGTATAGGTAAATCAACTAAATGGTGTTTTAAATACCCATCGATTTCCTTCTCCCAGCCTCTGTACTTCTGCTATATTTCATGCTGCCATGCTGAGTGATAATACTGGGCTGTTGTACAGCTAATACAATTTTACCACTCCCAACAGTTGCAAAAATAATCCCACGTTTTGCCTCGTATTTGGAGGCAGCATTGGAAAAGTCCTCGTCTGGATAACACCTGGACACTTCTGCAGCATTCACACTGAGTGATAGTTGTGGAAAGCTGTCAAACCTAATCCTTGTTGCCAATATGTAATGTATTCCTTCAGCTTTAATTTCTATCAATTTTGTGTAATTTTAGGTGAGCATCTGTTATGGAGAAGCAGCAGTGAGTACCAGACTTAGTAATTTAATAATTCTTGTAACTTTAACGAAGGCATCGTATCAGCAGAGCCTTTTAGAGCTTTCAGTGAGACCTTAACACTGAGTAGGTGTGGAGGCTGAGGGACACCATCTACTCACTTTATGAAAGCTTGCTCTAATTTGACTGTTACGCTTCTAAAAAACAAAACAACCAAACCCAAAACCCAAGTCACATACAGATGTCCTATAACGCAGCTTGTGTTTGGCAATATGCCAGGCTTCAAGTGTTCCTTTAATGTGGCACAGATATATCTATTACTTCAGTAATGTAACTCTGCTGTGGAGGTACCTAACAGAGCGTCAGGGAAGTGTCTTGTTTCTCCTGCTTTTGCTATTAATTGTTGAGCATGGATAGCCCATTGTAACCCATAGATTCCATATCTCAAATTGTCTTTGTGAATATGATATTAATGTATCATCACTATTTGATACCATCACATTGATATCAATATGTTGTTTGATAGATGCCTGGTGTATAACCATTGAGATGCAGTCTTCTTCCTAGGAAATGTTTCGCATTCTCAAACCCCATTTAGTTCAGGCAGAACATGGGTCACTTCTAAGGATCAAGCCTTTAAAATAATGTGTTTTTTGAGTGTCATCTAGAACCCTCAGAAATGTCTCCTACCAGAAGTTTCAGAGCTCTGTAAATATGCTTCTGTTTCATGAACAAGACCTGATTTTGGGAAAATCTAGTTTGGAATTGTGGTGCCATAAATGTCAGCATCAGAGTCAGAAAAGGAAAATACATTCAGATTTCCCATGAACAAATAGAAGAGTGGTGGGTTTTTTTTTTTAACAAAGAAGATAAAATTTTCCATAGTGTGACAGTACCATCCTCTGGCCTGCTAATGTGAAGTCTAGTAACTTGCAAATAAGCAGGAAAGTTGCATAAAGAAGGTGATTGCTGTGCAAAATGGCTAGATAAAATTAATTCTGCTTCTAGAAAAATAAAAGCACATATCTACCTCAGTGACTTTGCAGTAATTACCTTCAGCTACTGCCTGCTAAATCTTGGTTAAATCTTAATTGACATAATCCATTATAAAACTGTAAATTTGGAGAAGGAAGGACCTCCCTTGTCTTTAGCTGCAATAACACAGCTAATTCTAATAAGGGTTTGTTATCTCACGAAATGTACTTAGCAAAAGATTTTCTAATAGTTTGATGTCCCTACAAGAAAAAAGAATATGCACAATCTCTGAAGAATATAAAGCATGTAACCAGAAGTCAAGTTGATCAAATTAATTTTGTCAGTCAGTAGAGGCGAGGAGGGGTCTCCTGCTCTCTGACACGGTAGTGGCTGCAAATGTTGATAGCTGAAGAAAAAAAATTGACTGTCTGTGCAAAACCCGAGATGTGTTTCAGGGCTCGGAATAGATCTAGAGAAACTGAGTTCTGTGGACTCTCTTTATGTCCCAGTACAAGTTTTCTAGTTTTACAAATGAGGTTTTCTTTAATCTTTGACTTGGAGGCGCACCCCCCCCCCCCCCCAACCCAAAACCAAAAAACCCACAAAACCAACAACTGCTAAAAAATCCAAACATTAAACTTAGTGAAGAAGTTTAAAGCATCATCTAAAATTTTGCACAGTGGTCCTGTAAAATACAGTTGTTATACCCACAGGAGTATTTAAAGCAGAAGCTTCTATCTTGGTCAATGTTGAATACTATTTAGCATCCAAAGAGGCTTGCTGATAACAGCTTTGGAACATTCCCTTGGTTTGGCTGATCCTCTAATGTGGAGTCCCTGTTGCATGTTTTGAGGAAAGGGGCATAATAGATTGGCCTATGGCTACGTTGTCTAAGTATCCTAAGTAGAAAGTTGTGATTTCTTTTCAAGGAGGACGACTAACTCAGCTCATTTGTTGGCTCTTGTTCGCTGAATATGGAGCATATGATGTAACATTTACTGAAAAGAAAGTTATCATGTATTAGAAGGACTTTGAATGAAATGAGTAGTGAACACCTGGATGTACTCAGGTACATAACTAAATGTGTCTCTGTGTGCCTGTGTACAAGTTCTGGGTATCTAAAGATCACAAAGCAAGCCTAAATAACTCAGTGTATCATTTTGGGGATCAGCATTCCCCTGAGGAGGTTTTACAAGATGAAACTGGCTGCTGCTTCCATCTGCACTCCATGTGTACATGTTCTGAAATGCCTTTTGCAGGTTTATCTGTCCAAATGGCAACCAGGTGTGGCTTTGAACTTCCCCCCTGCCCCCCATCGCACCTTTTATTTTTGGCACTTGTGAATCAACAGGTGGGTCAAAGTTAGGGAGTCATGTGCTGCCAGGCTTCAGTGCTGGTGTATGAGGTCCAGTTCCTGCAAACAGAACATCCTCTCCAGTGCTGTTCAGGAGAGCCGTCGACGCCCAGTACCTATAGCGGGAGCCAGAGTTTGATGCTGTGATGTGAGCAGGCGTGCACTGGTACGGGTAGAGCAAACCAGTGTGTGAGCACCTGCAAAACTGTTGTGGGCAGCATCCATAGTGAAAAGTAGTAAAATAACTGAGTGGCCAGAGCCTCTGATGTTAGGCACAGATGGGATGTGGGTTATATTGGATTCTGAATCTGATTTACACTCACAATTTAAAATAACTTTGCTACAGCTGCTTTTTTTTATTTTATTTTTTTTTTTTTTAGTCTCAAAGGGCTGTGTAGGAGAACAGAGATTCTTTTTACTGAAGTTGGCATCACCCTTTTTTTACTGCTTTCTACGTGATTCTTCACAACAAACATAGTGGTAGTTTCCAGCTGACTTTCACGTGAACTGGACAGAAGCAGGAAGAAATTCTGTCTCTGGCATTTATAGCTGATTTCTTGGCATGGGAAAATGAGAGAGCGTGTAGACCACGAACACAGGCAGTATTTCTTGAGATGAGTTTGAACAGCAGCAGCATCTGATGAAGTGGAAAAATGAGCTTTTCTGTTCCAAATGTTTCATATTTTCTAGGGCAAGGCAGGAAGTGTTCTCTTCCAGAGGGAAAGGAAATCGGAGGGAGGCTGATGAAGTGATATGCATGCTGACAGAGGAGTAAAAGGCAAATAATGCTTCTAAGAAATATTATACACCCACAAGTATTTCTTTGTAGAAATTTTAGTGGTAGAAGTGATTTTTGATGTTATTAAAATGCAATCAATGACCATATCAAAACCAGTTGTCATCTGAAAGGACAATTGTGTCTTCCCCCTTGTTCTTTCTTCCTATGTTTCAATTTGTGGTTTTTACCAGAGAAGACAGACTTTGAGCTTTTTAAGCAAGGACTGTGTATGCAGGAAGCATTTGCCATATTGCAGTAGCTATCAGTAATAAATACAGTATTGCTAGAAACCTTTATGAACTGAATGTTTCTTTGCCTGTCCAGTATCCTCCCACTACTCCTTTGTACTGTGAGTTCTCTAAAGCTGTGCTTTGCTGTGACCGAAATAATGCTGCATGCTGTTACTTAGCATTGAAGTTACTGGGTGCTGAGGTTGCTTGGTCTGTAGCTAATGCAGGTCTTCAGGCTGCTACAAATCCTGAGGCATTGGGATAATCAGCCTGCACCAATGGGGAATGGTGATTTATTCTAGTTGATACCTTTTCTGAATGGTTGGCCTTTTCATAAAAAAATCTGTTCGCCTAGATATACAGCAGCGTTGGCTCCCTGGGTTAGTAGCTAATTATAAAATGCCCTGCGGTTATTTTTCAAAGCAAGATGAATTTAAAGGGGCTTTTGTATGTCTTATTTTTTGTGCAAGGTAAGAGTTTAAAACTCTCTCAGTTTCAGAAGTGCCTGAAGAGACTCACAGAGGCAGTGCAGACAGTGCTGTGGGGCAGGCAACTGGGAAGGGGCGTAGGTGCCATTGCCCAGATAGGAGCCTGGGGCAGGGTCTGAGTTCGTATCTTGTTTTTCCTGTGCTTTTCAGATTCTGTTCATTTTGATCGTAATGCCACAAGGATCAGCAGCAGTCTTTTCCTTAGCTTCAGTGGGGCTTGGATCAGGTGCGGTGTGATTTGCTCTTCCAGCAGTGACTGCAGTGTAGGAAGAAGCAATTCTGCACTCAGGGTCCAACCAGGACAAGTTGCAAGTGCTGGATGTCCCTTTGTCAGCTAATAAATAAGACTGGATCAGTCACTTAGGTTCTTAATTTATCAAAGAGAAACCCACCTGCTGAGACAGAAGCTTGTCCAGTGGTCGGTGAGGAGAACCTTCCCTGGGGGTCCTCCCCACTTAGTGGTAGTGTGGAGACAATGTGGGGCACCATGTCAAGTCTCTGATTTTTTTTCTTTCAGATGTTTTACCTTTTGACTGTCTTGTGAACTCCTGATCTGCTTGCTGCATGCTCTTTTCCCACCTTTGTGCCTGGCTTTCTATCTCTCTATAGGTTCTCTGGTCCTTTCTAGAGTGCTTCTTGACCACCTCATGTCTTCATGCTTGCTTTCACACTACTATCCTTTCAGTTAATGAATTTCTCATCATTTTGTTGCTCTCGTGCTCCTACATGTGTGTCTCTGCTTTACCAAAACCAAGCTGTTTTAAGAAGAAGAATAATTTCTGAACAAAAAACAATGAACACTCAGTCTTTCTTTTGCATCTTTCATGATGCAGATTTCCCATAACTGCACTGCATTTAAGATGCACGCAGAGGTATTCTAAACTACACATTCTGCGTTTGAAGTGTGTAGCTTATATCACCACAGGTGAGAAAAATGATGTATTTTTTAATTTATCTGGATGATAAATATAAACCCTACCTGTCTGGGAGCATTCAGAGGTCACGAGCAGCAGCTAGAGCTGTTTCCCAGCCGGTGCTCCTCTGTCATATTTAAAGAAGATGGACTATACTCTTAATAATTGATATGAAGTGGGGTTACTTAAGATTTTATTGTTTGTAATTTACGGTTTTGATGGAAAGGTTCCTGGAGGAGGATGTCTCCATATACATGTAGAACTTCACTGAAGTTCTCTTTTGAGAGAGCTCACACGCACACAAGATTTACACCATTTTCTCTGTAACCATCGGGAGGAAAATGAAAACAAGTTAATATTGCTGAATGCAGCTTAAGGGCAACAGGATGCATCAGGATGCATCTCAAAGTAATTACTGAAGCTGGATTTTGGCCAGGACTCCAAGCCAATAGACTACTGAAGCCCAGATTTATATGGTTTCTTTAATGATCATAAGTAATCAGGAGATTTTTATATTCACATTATTTCTTAGAGATGAGTGTTAGAAATAGGTGTAGCCAGCTGTCACACAATTCAGCTTAGAATAATGCTTGCATTTCTAGCCAGCAAGGCATTCATGCAGCTGGAGGTTTTTCCTATATATTTTTATACCACACACACACCCACTCCACACCCCCCACTCCCCGTCAATAGCATATGAAAAGCCTTCAGTTTCTATAATCTCAGAACTATCTTAAACTGTGCTTTAGGGAATATCTGGTAAAAATAATTGGGTTTTTTCCCCTTAAATACACAATAATGGGTTACATAAATCACGATGCAAAGCTGATTTACATTGATAGAAGTTGCTTGTGAACCTGTCACTTAATATACTATTTTCATGTCTGGGTTAAAATAATGTATGTGTTCCTGTAGTGTTTCCTTTGGTTTGACCTTTTCTTTTACTACCAAAATGTTTCATTGATGCATATTTTGAATGCATGTCGACTTTCTGTCAAAGGCTGTGGTGAGAAGCAGAAGCAATAGATTTTGCAGGAGGGCATATTTATATATCTTGCAGTTATGAGAATTTATTTTATATTCTGTATTTTACTACTTGTGTTTTCTAGTCTTAGTTGAATTAAAAAAGCTGGAGAAATGCAGTGTGTGTATATATGTACATATAGAGAGTGAGACATAAAAGTCAGTATTAAAAGGAGATCGGCTTTTAACTCCTTTTCTCTGCAGTGGAGTCATCTTTTTACAGATTGACGTTTGCATTGCCTTGGCTTTAAAAACAGTAAGAACAGTCCTACATTAGATCAAGCCTCACATTTGCAAGTAAACTTTTTCAAGTCATCAGTATCTTTCTGCCTTTTTAAAGTTTTCTGTATGTAGTAGAGATACAGTTTATTCTTCAGAAAGCAGCTAGTTCTCAAACAGTCTGAAGACTTGACTGGTCTCTGCTTTCCTTTTATAAGATCTTGCTGACTCGCAGTCTCAGAGTGCTGATGTATTTGTAATTTTATTTTCATCTGCAAGGTAAAATTCTTCCATAACATAACATGTAACTGCAAATTCACTTCTCTTTGATGTAAATTTGCCTTGTTATGCAGGTATCTCTTTGCAGATTTTAGGCCTGCCTGTGACTAGTCTGAATTGATAGAGCAAAAGCCTTTATTTGGTGGGGAATGGGATGTTTCCCAGCTTCTTCGTTTAACCTGAGAAATGTCATTAACTACTTCAAGAGTAAGTACTACAACATCATATATGTATTTTGGTTTTGTCCATTTTTCATTTTCTTGCTCACTTTTAGTATGCTGTAGTATCAATGGCTGATTCTATGACTACTGAAAAGAAAAACAACAAAGGGATGAATTTGCTATTCTATAGTGTCCGTGTCTGAGGAGTACATAGCAACCCCATCATAAAAAGGGACTATCCATTTACTTCTAGAAATGCAGATAAATCTTTAATGTTGCCACCACATTTGTGTAAGAATCCCAGACCTTAAGGGGATCCTTCAGCTCCCCACCATGCTCTTCCAGTGAATGCCCATGCTGTTTGAACTGTGCTCCTCTCCTTCATCACAAGCTGTCTTTGCCGTACCTAATGCAGAGTATGAAAAGGAAAAAATTAGAAGATAAAGGTTATTTTTAGCAGGCAGAGCTTCCACCAAGCTGGGACTGTGTGATGGGGAGAGGCTGCAGGTAAGCTGGAGTCACTCTGGAGGTGTGGCTTTGGTGGGGGCTGACACCTTTGCCTGTGATGGGGACCTGATGCTGTCCCCCTTTGACATGCTGTCTTCTGATACTTGTTATTGCCCTGGGGTGAGCAGGGTGGCATATTCCGCACACACCCCCCCTGCCTTTTTTTTTTTTTTCTTAAAACCAGTTTTGTCTCCAGAGTTTGAATATAAAACCTGAACTGCAAGGGAAGAGGTACAGTGTGTGCTGTCTGTCCATCTCACACGTGTAGGAATTTGGTGTAATTATGTGGCATTGAGAAATTGCTAAGAACATGTTTTCAGTGGAGTCTTTTTGGGATTATGTTTATACTGGCTGTGCTCCAGTCGTGGACTGATCAGGAGTCACCCAGTGATTACGGCCCTGGCTTACATGGGCTGTCTTAGGGCTAGATTTGTGCATCTGGATGGAGGACAAGAGGATCTGTCGTCTTTCTGCAACCTCTGTTAGAACAAACTTACTGTGGTCTTAAGTTGTGTAGAGGGGGAGGTTTCCCAATTCAGGTATAGAGAGGACATGATCTAGAAGACTAGAAGAAAGTTGTTTGTTTTTTTTTGGGGGGGATGAGGGCAAGACTGAAAGAGACTATGCTATTTAGGGGTGATTAGTATTTTGGGAAGATTGTATGAAGATCAGATATATGGGGGGAGTAGGAAAGGAAAAGAGATACAACAGCAGGTAGGAGGAGGTGGGGACTGGGTACAGGGCAAAGGTAGGAGTATAGAAGGAGTTATACTTGCCAGTTGTGCGCAGAAGGGTATGTTGCCACAGCAGTACTGTTGTCTAGTTCTGGAAAAGGACATGGTTTTCCTGGGTCTCACAGCTGCTGAGCTTCCAATCTTGTGGCAGAGAGGGCTTTCTCTTTCCAGTGCTGGTCCACCACAAGAATGACAATCTATGACTAATTTGAGTTACTTCGTTAGCCTAAATGGCAGATCAGTAAGTTCCTGCTGTGCCAGTGAACTGTAGCAGCATAGCAGGATGCTCAGTGAGGACATTTCTGGATTTGCAATTCGTTATTGGAAGTTTAAATGATTAAATGCAAACACTTACATGGTGAGGATACTGTTAGGGTTGCATGTGAACCATATCTTAGTTGCCGGAAGGAGTGACCTGTAAGCATTGACTTTGCTTCCCCTGTCTACTACAGTAGAGCTTCTGATCATACAGTTGTGTGCTGCAAATTCCCTGCCCCATCAGTAAGCAGAAGAACTTGCTCATGACCATGTCATCAGGGTACTGTGCTATGGCTTTGCTGCTGCTGCCTTTCTGACCCGGTCCCAGTGTCCGAAGCTGGAAAATGTGGAGCAAATGAGGGAATTGCAGGATGGCAGAGGAATGTTTCAGCAGTTTGGGATGTCAGGCTGCCTTGAAGGATTTGTAGTACAGGATTCAAAGTGGCAATCATTCAAGTGCTCATGGATTTAACGTCTTGGCTAGTAATGCAAAATACAGAGTTGGGGTGAACATCTGTTAGGCTATTAAAACTTGCTGCTTACAGGCTAAGCTGCTGCTTAAGAACCTGCCCAGAGTTAACATAAAAAGGGGGGGGGGGAAATGCCTTCAAGCTATGGAAAGTTAGCTTAGGCAATCAATAATGAAGCATCTTTGAAGTTTCTAAAGCTGTGGAGGTTAATTTCCTAACGGAAGGGAATTTCTGTGCCGTTCGTGACATTATCCGGTATTGAAAGCTAACAAGAAAACTACTTATCCTTTGATCAAATTTTAATAATACTTTGAGTAGGCTTGTAAGCCTGTTATACTGTCAGGTCTCCAAAACCTCTCTGGGCAACCTACTCCAGTGTTTGACCACTCTAGCAGTAAAAATTGCGTTATCTTCAGATGTTTCATGCGTTTCAGTAGGCACCAGTGAGAAGAGCTGGTACGACCAGCTGCTTGCTGGTGGGGTTGTGCTGCACACACTGTGGGTTTCAGCACACTGAGTTAAATAATGTTGTTGTTTTCCCTTTCAGCAGTGATTAAAGTTCAATCTTGTCACTTTTAACCCTCTTTCATCTTGTGCACTGCCAGGGCATGCTTACGCCATTTTGGAAGATTTCCATGTTGTCAAATAGGTTGCAAGATTTCAAGAGCAGGTACAGAATTTTTGGACTCTATGAAGAAGCACCTGTCTGATATTCATTATATCTTTTTTACTTAAAAGTTGCCTAATTCATTTGGAAAAAAGTATAATAATGCTGACTTTCAGAATGATTATTTGAAATGAGTCATCTCTGTGTTTTGTTTTTCTGTTGAAATGGTGACTTTTTGAGTTGCTTTTTAACTTAGAGTTGAAGATTGATGGTAGATGAAGGTAAAACACTTTTGTACTGACACTGAGTAACGCACCCTGTGTAAGCAATCCCTTGTTTTTTGGGTGGATATCGCTAGTTTTAAGCCACCTTGCTACCTCATTTATTAAAAAAAAAAAAAAGGTAAGCAAAATGATATATTGTGTAGCATATCAGGATCGTGACACAGGCTGATGGGCTCCAGCCTGTGAGGTGCTGGCACCTCGGTCTCCCCTCAGCAGAGCGCCTTATTTTGTGCCAGGCTGGCACATACTGCCGTGCTTTGCTAGAGAGGGGCCAGCATGCCCAGCACCATGTTGTATCAAGCCCAAAGAAAGTGTTGCATATTAAAGGAGGAAAACCTACTCTGTACGTTAAAAATACTACCTTTTTGCAGGTCATTCTTCCCCTCGCTATTCCGTTTCAGGTCTCTCTGGTACCTGTCACTATTCAGTGGTGGTAGACGGAGAGATTTGTTGGACAAGTGCAATGCTTTTATAGAAACAGGCATTCTGCGATTTCAGATTGCTCAAAGCTTTTTCCCTTCATCGTGCTTATTTGAGGGGGGAGGGAATCTAAATGTACGAGGGCAGAAATAATTTCCCTTTTCTTTAACAATTGCACCCATGATGTCAGCTGCCACCAGTAATGTAGAGTGATAAATTGACATTGAACTTGAACAGAATTCGTGGCGTGCTGGAGACAATAAGAACCTCTGAGGAAATAATTATTTTGCTGCCAGGAGCTCATGCATCTCAAATTGGTTGGTGTGGGGACTTTAGAGTAGTCTGCTTGCCTATTGACTGGAGTTGAGAGCTGGCGCTGCTGGCTCTGTGTTAGTGCAAGAACTTAGGCATTGTGGTTTGCTCATAGCATGTCAGAAAAAATAAAAGAGAGTGACAAAGGTCTGACGTTGACCACTTTTGCTTGCTTGCAGGGAGAGACAGTGAGTATTGAAAACCAAGCTCAGTAATACGCTTTTTTCCTGACAATATAGCGTTTTAGTACTCTCACAGTGGTACTGCAGGCACTCGGGTGTAGCATCATTTCTAGTGAGTGGGAGGTAGCTCGCACGTTGCGGTAGGTAGAATTTAATTTACTGTTTATGTGCTCTGTTGGTTTGCGGAGGGCAGAGTTCCTCTGTTCAGGTGACCATTGTTACTGCTTGGAGTCACAATAATTAATTTTCCCATGAAAGTACTTCGTTGAAAGTACACAGTTGTGGTTGTGAAAGTTGTTGTACCCACGCACTTCTTTTGCTGTTTAATTTTTTTTTGTTTTGGGGCTGGCAGTTACAACCTAAAAGCCTGATCAGGCTGTTCTCCTCCTGCCATTGAAGTAAGTTTGAAGGTTAAGGGTGTTCCATGATGACCTGCAATTAAGCTCTTGCTTTTTGTTACAATAAAACATAAATGACAATCTGGCACTATGTTCCTGTTGACTTCCAGTGGGAGTCAGGCACCTTGATGCCTTTTCTGCCTTGGAAATTTCAGTCTGTATTCAAAGGTCATGTACTTGCAGAGAAACAATCTTTCACTATGTAGTTCTCTTTTCCTAAAAATACTGGTACATGCAAGGGAATGGAAGAGAAGATAACCTGCTAAAGTTCATAGCTTTCTTGTGTTTCAGAGGGATATCTCTTCTGAGCTCTGACATAAGTGAGGATATGTTCATTTGTGTGGGCTATAAAGTTTTGGATGATTGTAAATTAGTGTATTTAATCCCTATCTAAATAACAAAACCAACTGTATATGAGTTTGTATTTTATTCTGAGCTGCTCTTGTACTTTGTATCACAGAGCATGGATCTTTGGATTCATCTTTCTTTTTTTCTATAGCTGTGCCTCTCAGCCTCTGATTTGGGCTTGGCTACATCTAACAAACCTCCAAAATGTGGGATATGCAAAGTAAAATTTTCATATGTGAAAATGAACATACTGCGGCATCATGCCTTCTGCAGTAATAACTTTTAATAATAGTAGTTTTACAGTTCTGTATTTTTCATGTGTTCAACTTTTAACAATGAAGTTGTCAAACATCAAGTGTAGTGTGAAACAACAGCTTGGACAATAAAGTTGTTGTCTACTGAAATGAGGTTGAAAACTAGGTCTGAACCACCGAAGGAAGGGTTGTCTCCTCTGATGATATCTGTTACTTCCATGTTCATAGATTTTCAGTGATGTATCTCTGGCTATATATGGTTTATTTGGTCTCATCAGTTATGCTATTACATTGTGTAGGGCTAATTTTTTTTTGGGGGGGTCTTATGTAAGCATGTAACAATATAAAATGAAGTATAATCAGTATGTTCTGTGATGATGCTCTTATCATGACAATTGACAGCAGTCTCTGGAGCATTGTTGACAAAGAAGAGCCTCCCAGCAAGACTTGCACCAGGAGAGTGCCTTATATTTCATCTCTGACCCATCTGAGAAGAGGAGTTCCTTGCTTTGTTGGGTGCTTTCAGAGAAGAGTCCTGTTTCGGTATCCTTGTTACTTTCCTGCATGGCACTGAGGTCTTTAACTACAAAAGAGATATTTCAAAGTTTGTAACTTGTACCGTAGTAAATAGTGTAGGTAAATTAAATACTAAAATTTAAACTTTTAAGAGTACCTCATGTGCAGTGGATTGGTTTGGCTAGCTGCTAGTGAGGCAGCAGGGGCTGGCTTGTCTCGACTGTACTATAGAATCTGATGTTGAGACTTTGAGGAATGAATTAAAAGGTTATAAAGTCTTCGATACCTTCATCTAACAGAAGCAGCCCTTAGCGCTGCTCTTGGGAGAGCCACTGGGGAAGAAGGTTTTGATGCCACTTGTGCTGCAGGGCAGCACTTCTGTGGCTAGAAAGTTTCAGTACCCTGTTTGTCCTGTCCTTTCAGTTGAAGCTACAGTTCACTTAAAAAATTATAATTGCAAAAAAAATATATCTTTCCTGGGGAGTTTCAGTCATTGTTGCAGCACAGAAGTTTGTCTTCAATCAGAAACTTACCGAAATAGTTATTCCGGAATAACTATTTGGATATAATTATTCCAAGAAAAAATCCTTTGTAGAGTCTTTCATTACACTGCAAGGAAAGCACAGTTAGAGTTTTGGATATTAATTAATAACAGGGGGATTGATTTCAGAAAGTGACAGTATTCCAAAATAATTATTGCAGATCAGATACTCCCTAAATTGCCAGCAAATTGCCAGGTACTAAAGCTTTCTACCGCTGTTAAGAATAAAGTGATCTCTTAGTATTGTTTGAAATTTCTGTGCAATATGTAGTGGCTTGATTTTTCTATATAAAGCTCCATGCAAACACCCTGGTGTGAATTCAGAATAGGAGAGTTTTAGTCACAACAGGATAACAAGTAGAGAGAAAATAAGGGCTTGAGTATTATGTGGGTAACTTGAGTTATTTAAGTAAGCAATAGTTATAACCATGTCTTTTTTTTTTTTTTTCCTTTTAGCAGTATCCCATGTAATGCCAAAGCCATAAAGTGAGCCATAAAATGGAAAGGTGAAAGGGCTCCTTGTCCCATATAATTACGAGACCTTAGCTCCTGTTTACTTACTCCCATTGTAGGAATGCTTCGTCTCTGGTTCCCTGCACGTATTCTTTAATGAATTGCTGGCATCTATACTGAAAACGAAAAAGGAGAACGCTACCCTTTAAATCTTGTATTTTCATTCAGCTGGTGCTATTTACAGAAGTAAAAAAAAAAATAAAAAAAATTCCAAATCTGTTAGTTTTTCCTTTTCTACCCTGTAATAAATGTCTGGGATGCAAGGCAATAACCACACTGATACTGATAGGAAATTGTTTGTTAGTTGACTGTCTCTGGTTCTCTGTTCTTTAGCTGCCTGAGATTAAATTTCTCTGGAGTCTCACCAGTGACAGCAGTATAAAGAGTTTTTGCACATTCCATTATACTGACATGTAATTGTGTGCTATGGCTGCTGAGTGTCTAAAGGAGTGGGCTGGCAGCACCGAGTGCAGGATTCTTCTCAGACAGAGAAAGCATGTGCTAATATTCAGTTCCTTTTTCTGTATCAATAAGCAACTATTGGTGACACAGCTAATCAGATAAATAAATGGAAACGTGTCCATAGCTAGTCCACAAGATACAGATATGAGGTGGAAACCCAGACTGGTTTTGTGTTGTGATTGAATTCCAGTTGGTCAGAAACAGTTTGGTTTGTTTTTCATAAGAAGAATCCAAGCGCTGTGATCATTACGCAGGTCACCCAGTTATCTGAGAGGTGCCTCTTTTTGACTTCTCTAAATCTCCTTGAGCAGTCCCTCCTTACCTGCAGCAACCTGATCTTGCCCCTTTCCTGATTGGAGTCAGCCTGATCTTAACCCTGCATTTGCTCTCATTTTACTAGGGGCAGTTTTTGATCAACTGCTTGCAGAAAGTGTTTGTTGAAATCAGCTTCTGCTTTGGGAGAGTGCTCATGAGCAGCAGTTCTCAATCTCTGCTTTGGGGTTTAATGTTTTTAGGCCAATGTATGTAACTTAGGTGTATTTTGGAAATTCAGCACACATTGACAGTGCCACTAGGTGAAACTACCCCTCTTGCTTGCACCATGTAATGCCATATTTGAATCTCTGCTGTGTCAGGCATCATTCAGCATAACAGACTGATATGTCCTGACAACAAACAGAAGCTGTATAACAACTTTAAAATGGCCACTTGAATTTTAGCGGATAGGAATTTTTACCTTGCTTTTGAGTTTATAGTGTTTGTTTTGCAAAGATTTGTTCTTTTATGATGCAGAAAAGCCATCTCTGCCGTAATGCCATTTGAGTGTTTTTTTCATAGGGGAATACAGGTGAAATTTAACACTAAGGTTGTTCCCACTTCCTAGCTAGGGATTTTGAAGCCCCTTCATTCTTTTCATATCTTCTGGGCAGAAGTTTCAGTTTGAGTTACCAGTACAGATTGCTAACCATCTGGGAAAGAGAAAGAGTCAGAGACGAACGAAGTGTTACGGAGCTGAAGGTTTGATGTCAACCCTTGATGTCACAGCCTTCAGTGTCAAGACCTTTATAAGATCCAGGAAAAATAACAACAGAAGGTAAGAGTAAGAAAAAATAAGGTGGCCGCTAAACTGGCATGCATAGGAACGGGCAGGATTAGCACCAGGCTGGAACTAGTTCAAGATGTTGAATGATGAAGACTCAATCATTACAACAAATCCAGAAGTCAGTGTATTCTTTTGATCTTAGAAATTACATCACCTAGCTAGCTGTGCATCACAAACAAGTAACGTGCACCATTTTTACTCCTCAAGCCATGGGTCTCCAATTTATATTACAACTGACAAGCGTTAATCGTTATACTTTTTTGCACAGGTTTTATTATCCCTCAGCTGATTTCTGTCAGTAAAATTTTGCTCCAATTACTGCTTTAAGGAATGGGAGTTCAATGTTTAGGTTTCATTAGGGGGAGAGTTATAATAGCTGAAGTTTTTCTGTGGTTTTGGATAAGATGGAAAGACCTGAAGGTTTTTTGCGTAGTTGACTGTGATTTACAACATGAAAAAAGCAAGTGGCTTGTGCTGCCAATTCAGAAGGTGCCACAAATGGGTTTTGGTAACAGGAGCCTGGTACTGTGTTTTCATGTAGCTTATGTGGGTAACAATAGTATAAACTCATGATTTGTTTTTATATATATTGAGATAAGGAATTTTTATTCTTATTTTCCCTTAGTATAATGCAACTGAGATATAAAATAATGTTAAGCTATCAGACAGTGTAGATGAATATATCTCTGGGTCACTATTCAGGAGATAATGACAGTTTTATCTGTGTTTAAGATGGAGCAGACCAGCAGGTGGTATATCCATATCCGCTGCTTCATTGCCATGTCAGCAGTTAACAGCTGCTCTCAGTGGCTCAGACAGCATATCATCTGTAGAATATTAAGTGCTGTAGCTAATTCTGACAATTGGGGTTACAGTAGACAGATGTCTATATTGTTAAGTTGTCCAGTGATTAAAACCACTTGTAACAATACACGTTAATGTAAGGGAGTAGGGTACCTAATTCCTATTGAGATGTATGTAAATGATCATCTGAATCTCTTATGCTGTTTTGAATGTCCTGTGATGAGCATTTTGGCTGACATGCAAGGTATGGATTTGGATTTTGTATTGGGAGGGTAATCAATGTGCATGTAGGCGGTGTGCCACGTGGAGACAACTTATGCCTCCAACTTCACTACAACAAATATTTCCTCTCAGGCCAGTATATATCTTGAACGTAGCATAGTTTTCTACCTTTATGTCATCATTTTCTTAAGCAAAGTTTGTCTTTAGTGTTATCAAGTAACAGTATTTATTAGTGAGTTTTTCCTGGTCTGAGGATTTATTTACTTGGAGTCAAAAGAATTTTCTGTGTTTTCATTCCATTTCCACAGCTTCAGCCTCTTCACTGCCTCTTCCGTCAAGCCCAAGTTGTATTTTTACTTAGCTTTCTTTTGTTGTATAGACACATTTCTAGAAGAGACTCGTTAATTGAATTTGAGTATCACACTAGCACATGCACACATATATGCTTATGCACAGTTTCTGTTAATGTATGTTCCTGTAGACAGTGACGTTTATTTAATTAGTCATCAAAACCTGCAAAAATCTGGTTAGATTGTTATGGCTACGTGCCATTTAACGGTTGTGTGTTCACAATTTGCTGTCTCTTGAGTCATTGTAGTCTAGTAAAAAATTCATCTTAGATTATAAACCTATGTAAAACCAATTTTAAAGAAGCAGGATGATTGTGTATGTCATGATTCATGTCTGTTTAGACATTCAAAGATTTTAAAACTTTTAGTGGTATTTATGAACATATTATCTGCATTCCCTTATTAATATAGGGTATTACTAGATTGTAAGTGCTTCAAGTGTATGCCTAAGTCTCAAGGTGCTAAGAGGAGCCCATTATCTGCTTCCTAAATTAGAACTGGAGTTGTCTGGTAGAGTCATGCTATTAGTTGCCATCCCAGCTTCAGGTAAAGATGTGCCATTCTGCTGTAGAGCATCCTTATGTTTCCCCCAACTTTTCTCTTGTGGTCTTTCTCCTCTACCCCTTCAATTTCCTGCACAGGCAGTCTGATCGTGGGACTGTGGTGTCCCAACAGTAATGTTGTGGTACAAATGCAATATGTACTTTCAGTGGAATGGCAATATTGAAGGCAAAATCTTCATTCTACTGATTATTCTTCAGTTTTTCTTCCTTTTGTGCAGGTCTTTAAATACCTCAATACTGTTAAACAGAATGAAAGTGTCTGGGCTGGCAAGAACCTCACCTGAGGTGTACTGGAACATAAAAATCTCAAAAAGGCACTGACTGCATGTAAAGAGCTAAGTCCTGAGGTCTGGCTCCTGCTTACTTTACCTTTATTCTATCCTTGCATAGGAAATGTCTCCATTGTTGCAGAATTGTGTGGTTTTGTTGGTTTGTTTGTTTGTTGGTTGGTTGTGGTTTTTTTTTTTTTGTTTGTTTGTTTGTTTTTTTTAATAAAAGCATGGTCTGATTAAAAACTCAGCAACGTCCTTAGGATTTGAGAAACCTTGACCCAGAAGTTCTCTCTTTCTCCTACCCTGTTTCATGTAGCCTGTAAAGGCAAACTGCAAGTTTTTTGGTTGTTGTTGAAATTATCACTTTGAGTTTTATTAGCTCTCTTGATAACGCAAAGGTAGTTGAAGAACATTTATGTAACACCACCTCCTTTGAATGGGTACCTGTGTAACCCCCCCCGGCACTAACTTGAAAGGTCACCAACTTGTTGAGGAGAGATGGACAAAGGCCCGAAATGTATTGTAATTGAACAAGCATTTTTAAGTGCCAACCTAGTTAAATTACAGAAATTTGCTCTAATTAATGCAGCTGTAATTAATACAGCTGCACTAGTGCTGTAATCAGTGTCTTTCAGCTATGATTTGTGCTATAAAAACAAAATACTGTGTAGTAGAATTTTGTTTACATTGGATGCTTTGATTTAACAGTTGTTTGAGGGTGGTTTTTTTTTTCAGCTGATGATTGGAAGCTCTAATAGGAAAGAATCCAAAAGCCCTTTAAGCATCATCTTAATTTTAAACAATGTTACTGGATCTATTGCCTTCAATAGAACCACAGGTTTGGTGCTTTGCTATATGGAGCATAGATTAGCTGGAGAATGTGGGCAAACTGGCAGTGTACCTGTTGCATGTAATTGGGAGGTAATTGCTAGAGTGAACATCTACTGCAAATCTTTTACAATGCCAGGGTGTCCAGAAAGTAGGTAGGGCTAACTTATCATGTACAGTGTACATAGATTTAGGGATAAATTTGCCAGTTCTTTGCCTTGTGCTATAGTTGAAGGATGTCCATTTAACACCTGTCCTTATCCTGTTCTGTAGTATCACCATGCCTGCTTTTTGGTACTCAGTAGAGTCCTACAGCGAATCACATGCCAAAATAAGCAAATGTAATAGAAGAATTGCAAACCAAAATGCCCTACTGCAAACCCTGAGAGTTTTAGGTTTGAACGTTTGTAATGGAGTATTTTTCTGCTTATATTCTTTATCTTTTGTTGCAGCATCTAAGCATCAGACGTAGGATGCACACATGTTAACTCTACGGATTGTGATAACATGGCATTACACTTTTGCTAATGTTAAAAAATAATAATTTTTATTTTTTTTTATATGCTGTTGACTGGAGTTTTCACTTTTGCCAGGTTTAGTGTGATTGTTAGCAGAAAAGCGTTTCCTACTCACTCTGACTTAGAAACGGAGTATTTCAATAGGATTAGTGTCACAGACTAATTAAGGAAAGTTTAAAGTAGTATCGATGACCTGGGAAGGGGGCTTCTGCTTTACCTGGCCCCAGGGGAGGCCCTGGCCCCCACTGTGCCCTGACAGTAGGGAGAGTGTGCTGCTGCTTTCCCTCATGTGTGTCCCTTCTAACAAAAAACTAGCCTTTAGGCCGCGAAGCGTTTTCTTTATCAGCTACCTTGCCCTAGCAGCACTTTTGGCGTGTTTGAGGTATTTTTGGCCCAAATAATGTTTTTCTATTTAGACCATATCTGTTGAAAAAATTAGAGTTATGGTTCAGGTGGTGGTCTGATTCCTTGCTAGTACATGAGGATGCTCCTGAGTTACTGTTTTGTCTAACTTACAGGGATTTCAGTAGTATCTGAAAGAGCATTTTTGTGCTCTGCTGCCATGAGATTTGAAAATAAGGAACGCTTTGTCATATAACTTGACAAAAGTATTGAGATACAATTTATAACTACCATTTTTTTTCTGTACTTGCCAGTGTAAGTACGTACTTGAGTCACTTTTTTTAATCCAAGGCATAAATAGAATTAGAAGGTTGCCACACGTGCTTGGCTTCCTTGCTTGCTATAATGAAATAGTTTGTGCTCATTTTTTTCCTTCGTCTTGGAGAGGATCTATCAGAGTACAGTTTAAAGTGATTTTCTGGATGTTGTAGTAAAATTGCTGAAGCAGATTAAAGGATATTATAGAGAGCAGTGCAATGAGAAATTCGGTTTCTTATTTTCTGATTGACTGTTATTCATCGCAGGAGTAATCCAGCACCTCCAGGTATATTCTTGATTATTTTGCATGTATCTTTTAATTTGCCTAAGGTTCTAACTCAAAACCACAGGAGATTTCAGACCACACACCCCCTTCCCCCCCCAGATGGCATTAGTCAATGCTTCATTTCTGGTCAAATAACATAATAATGTGACTTGTTCTTCCATAAAACTTGTAGAAGTGCACCAAACATCTGCACAGAATGAATCTATTCATGTGAAGAAAGCTAAGTGACTTATTTATCACAGTGGATTTGCAAGAATTTCTTCTTTTCTGCAGACAACTTCAGAAGTTTGCTGCCACTGAGGGCAAAACCCCATGTCCTGTTCATCTAATGAGCAAGATACAGGATAGATACTTAGAAAAGATCACTCTTGATTTTTAGATTAACAGGTAAATGTTTGCATAGTAAAATGAAAGAAGGGCAAATGTTCTTTGCGATTATTACTTGCTGAATTTCTGTGACTGCCACAAAACATTAAACACTGCCAGTACATCCTGGAGGACACAGCAGGTGTGACTCAGGTTGAGCTGAAGATGCCTACATTGAGTGTTACAGTGAGTGCTGGGTGCCTAAGTTTCCATTCAGTATGGTCAGCAAAGCCTAGAGAGCACTAGTTCAGCTATTTACCAGTATGGGCTCAGTTCGGTTGCCTAAACATAGATGTATAGTGGTATTTGAGGCAAGCTAGAGAATTGGAGGCATCTTCATGGGCAGTTAGGTGCCATATAGGCTTGCAGGAGACCTGCTCTGTGTGCTTTTGGACAGGCAGCTGGGAGCTAGGATGGGTATTCCAGTGAATATGACGCTGAACAACTATGTCTAGTGACTTGTCTATGTCCTATGTTATGATAAGTGGATTGTACCCCGGATGTTGACTTCAACATGAATTGAATCCCTCTCTAGGCTCCACTGATTTTATTGACGAGATCTGCACTGAGTATAATGGTGGTGCAGACAACTGGTACCTCTGTGGATACTTATGTGTAGACACCTAAAAACTTGCTCCCTGTACAGTTTCTGTTCTACAGAGCAATGTACAGAGTAGGGATGGTCAAGATGGATACATTTACATTGCCACATTTTAATATTTTAATTTATACATGGTAGAAGAGGGTCTTAATAGCGGATTTGAAGTTGAGATGTTGTCCCTGCTCACTGCAGGGGGGTTGGACTAGTTGACTTTTAAAGGTCCCTTCTAAGCCAGACTGTTCTATGATTCTATGAAGAGAGAGTAGTGGTCACTGAAATGAGTGGAAGAGGGACTTGATGGATAGAAATTTATCTTCCAGAAATAAATAAGGTGATGTTTGGATACAGCCTCAATGTGGTGGACCCAAGAGAATGAGAAGATGGAGAAAGTATCCTGCGTATTGACTAAGGGATGTTAAAAATGACCAGGTTGCAGTTAACACTGTAACTACTGAATAGGAACAGATTAAAACAGAAGGATAAGAAAAGAAATCCTGCTCACTCTGTCCTAGCAGTGTCAATCTTTTTCCTTTTGGTGACTTCCTGGTTTGAATAGCTTGTACAGAGCTCCTCACTGCTCTAGGGAAAACCTCTGTCTTGACATGACCTCTGAGACTCACCTGGCTTCCTCTTTCCTTCCCATGTGTCTCTTACTTTTTCCTGTCCTGTGGTCTGGAAGGTTTCCCCCAGGCTAGGACAGCCCATTGCTTTTGGGGAAGGAACAGCTTCTCTCTCCCACCAATGACTTCCAGCCCCTGCAGCATGCTGCAGCTGGGAGCAGGCAGGCAGAGACCCTCCCTTTCTGCAACCCAATTGCACAGAACAGAACAGCCTTATAACATACTCCCCCAGGAAACCAAATAAATTAAAGTGATACCATTCATCCCAGACTTAATGGGGGTAAAGAAGGAAATGGAGGAAGCAACGGAGAAGTCAAGGTGCTTTTATAGAGAAGTGTAGCAACAATCATTAGACAAGATCCTGGCACTGAAGTGGTAGGAGTATAGTAGATGGTGTGAATCAGGATTTTGTGTTGAGTGTGAACTGTTGAAAGTCATAAACAGGAAAAGGGGGCTTGAGTCTAAGTCAAAGCCTTGAATTTGAAGGAATTGCTGGAGACTTCAATGAGAGTAAAACTGGTAAAAGGGACAGCCGTGAAATTGCTGGGAACAGCAGATGAAATGGGAAGAGTGAAACATAGCCTTTCACTGTTGAATTTACTTTACAAATGAAGAAATATTTACAAAAGAAGAAATATGAGAAGCAGCTAAGAAAGTAGATTAGGATCAAAGGTGGGGTTTTGGAGAAGGTAGGCGGTCCCAGCAGGCTGGCATTTTAAATGCAGCTCCTCTGGATATATTGAATCAGTGTGCTAATTCCTTCACTTAGTTGGCAGCAAAGTTACTAGATTTAGGATTGTATTTCTCCACCACTTATTAACAAAAGCCCATTCCAGTTGAGTACCGATAGCTCTTACTGAAGTCAGTGTCTCAGGGGACTGGGCCCAGAAGGGAGGAGGGAAAGGCATCTTTCTGCTCTGACAGGGCTGCCCTCAAGGCAGGGATGAATAGTATAACCCTTGGCACTGTAATAAGAGCTAAAGAAAGGTGGAAATTACTTTCTTTTTGCTACATTGTTTGTTATCCTTAGTTGCACTAGGCTGTTAAATCTGGTACGGAAGGGAAGAATTTCTCTCTCTTCAAGAGTTTTGTAATTGTAGGATTTTGAACACATAGGTAATTTGTTTAATTTATGTTTGTGTTCTGCATTGAAAACGGTTGTAACCTTTTTCAAAGTGTATGGGTAACCTTTTTTTTTTTTTTTTTTTTTTTTTAGCAAATCAACAATGAGCATTGCTATTACGAGAGCAAGGTTTGGGTCAAAGGAAGCAGTGAGTCACTTCCTGACTATAGTGGTCCCGTTAGCTGCACTGCGCCACTGTGGTATGGCACACAAATGTAAAATGGAGTGCAATGAGACAGGAATGAAATCAAGATAATTTGCAGTATGGCACGCTGAGGAACATTTGGCATGCAAATGTGCCAAGAAGCTAAGCTGGCTATGGCCTGGTATTTCAGAAAAGAGCAGTGATTTCAGATGCATCAGTTTTTACGATTCATTACAGTCTGTCCCTGTTCCCGTATCTCAAAACAGACACCCAGACCCACCAGTAACTTTGGAACATTAAGGCATTATGCCTTGATTCTAAGTTCAGGGTCACAAAGGTTGTCTGCAGGCTGGTAATTCACAACAGAAATAGGAAAACTGGGTCAGAAAAATGCTTAAGGGATTACCGTTTCATGAGATTGAGGCATTAGCATTATCAAGTGGTTTATGGATGGAAGTTCTTTGTTTTTCTTGTTTATGGCAGATGATTTCTAGAAAGAATAATCAATTGCAAGTTCAGGCAGTATAGGAATAAGTATTAATAACTATGGAAAATATACTCTCTTAAGCCAGGGTAATGTGAAATCAGCCAAAACTTCTCTGTTTCAACTACTCTTGGAAGGTTTTACTTTGTCACTTTTGTGAGCTGAGAAGCAGTTGTTATATTAAAATCTGATGGGAAAGGGTAAACGCATAGCTTAAGACTAGAAGAAATGTTGAGGAGTTGTCAGCATGGAGGTAGACACCTACATCTGGGCTCTTCCATATAGTCAGTGCAGAGAAGACACCTGTGGGATGGATGCATTTCATGCAAAATGAGGAAGGAAAAAAAATATATTTAATGAATTGGTCCTTAAAAGTACCTCTTTATTGCCACTGAATTTAAAAGGTGTCTTAAAATAGCTGATGTATAGTCGTCTCTCTTGTCTGACATTTAGCAAGCAAACATTCCAAAATCTGGAAGCCAAAAAGAGCAGCAGTCAAGAACAACATCTGCTGATGATTTTTGGCTATGTAAAAAAAAAAATGAGGGGGAAGCTTGAACTGCTCAGCTCCTTTGACTTATTCTGTATTAAAAAGCATATGCACATGTATGCTCTATGCCTTGATTGCAGGAAAAGAACATAAAAATGTGGGATGATGCAAAAATCTCAACTGATTTATTACAAATCTCAAAGCTTTCCAGAGACTTAGCTGAACACTCAGCTTCAGTGTGTGCAGTGTGGAACATCTGGAACATCTATTTAACTTTTGCTACAATAGCACCTAGAGGGTCCAGAAAAATCTGGGCTTCGTAGCACAAACGCAGACAAAACAGACCTGTCTCAATGAATTTACAGTATACATACATTTCTCAGAAATAGTAATAGAAACTTCAGATAATAGTGTGCCACAGAAAACTGCAGGAGAGGTTAAGGGATATTACCAGTTAACTAGAGCACTGCAATAAGGAGTAATTGAATGCAAAAGTCTATTTTGTGTGGGGTTTTTTTTTGTTTGTTTTGGTTTTTTTTTTTGTTTTTTTTTGTTTTTTTTTTAGGAATGGGTCAGTCTTACTACAAAGACAGACAAAAAGGAAACAAAATAAGGGGTTCTGCTCAGCCTAGCCTGGAGGATGCCTCATGGCACCAAGTTTGAGTGGGCATAGATAAGATATATTGCTAACAATTGAGAGATTTCTTAGTATCTTTAAAAGCACTTGTGTAACTTATCTAACACATCACTGATGAGCCATGACTCGCATTTATAAGCTCCTGTTTTGGATCTAGCTTAAGAGAACTTTTATTTGTTGTGTTTCAAGTATTTAATAAAACACAGTTTGAGAATAACACAAGAGAAATCATCCTCAGCCTAAGTCTTGTGATTACTCATGTATAATGTATTTAAGGACACTTGCAATCTTTGTGCAATTTCTATGTTATTCAGGGGTCAAAGGTAGGGAAAAGTATGTCAGAAGTCACATGTAACTTGGGAATTATTTTTGGGAGACCTGACAGTGTATAATGATGGCAGTGCTGAATGTCCCTATACTTGGTGTAATTGCGCAAGGCAGTTATCGATAAAGCCACACATATGAAACCTCTTTTGTGACATTATATGTAATTCAATATTGATACAGCTGTGTATTTATTTACATTAGCTCGCTATCCTGGAGTTAAATACACTATACTCTTCACAAACAGTAAAGCTCAAAGAAGGAAATTCTGTTGCATATTTATGAAGTTCTGTGGATCAAAAGCAAAATTTAATGGTCCTGATTCTCATCTATTATAAGGCCTTTTTATACCACTGCTGCAGCAGTGGAAGAAGATATTGAATGTAAATGGAGGTGAAGGCAAATAACTAACTACTTGGTTAAGTTAACTATTTTAACATTGGCTGCTTCATCCACCAGCAACAAGTTCATATTGGAGAATGTGTATCAAAAGATACAGCTTGTTTTTGGAAGACGTTACAGGATCATTGAAATATTGTATTGAAAGGGACCTCTGGCAGTCTCTAGTCCAGAGAGTCTCCTGCTCAAAGTCAGACAAACTTCAAAGCTGTAACAGGTTGCTCATGCCCTCGTGCAGTTCAGATCAAAAAATATGCAGGAGTGGAGAATCCACAGCCTCTTTGAACAATCTGTTCCAGATCGCCACTGATTAACTCAAGTAGTATATTCATTGTTTTTCTCTGAAACTACTCCATTACTGTCAAGGGAGAAAGCTGCGAAGGGCTTGCTTCCGAACCTTCTTTCTTTTTAGCTAGTAAATGACCCAAGGAGCGTTTAGGTCAGCAGTGCAGAATAACCTGTGATAAGTGTCTTGATCTACAGGCTGTGAATTATTGCAGGCCACTTTGCAAAGAGATTGCGGCTGCTTTTTGAGCAAGACTTCTTTGTTTGGGATGCAGGAAATATCCTCAATGGATGCAGGCTGGTGGCTGGAACATGCGACTGAAGGGAATAGTCTCCAAACTGTTAATACCCTTTTAAAATTGTTTTACTTGACAAAGCTCTTTGTAGAGGTTTGTTGATTTAGTTCCTTGGCAAGAAAAGCCTAAGTGAGGAGAGCACATTTATATTTTCACAGACTGCTTTTTCTTGGGAAAGTACTGATTCAACAGAACCCACAGCATCTTGGGCAATACACTAGTTTTAGCACCGCTTTCCCCAGGAAAGACTTTTGAGTGCCAGATAAGATTAGCTGATCAAACAGAGGAGATCAGTGAGGAACCAGGATGTTCCTCAGCAGTGGTGGATACAGCTGTGCAAAACAAATGAGATGAATAACCATCTGGAGGTGTCTGTCCTATGTGTAAACTACAACAAGCCCAGATGCAGATCTTCCATGAGATGCTTAACTTCTGCAGGGATGAAGTCAGAGATGAAATTCTTCCCTTTGCCATATTTTAAAACAGTTTCTATTCCCTTAATCTTTTGTGGATGTAAGTTGCTTTGGAAATGTATGTACCAGTTATAGGGGAAAGGAAAGAAACTGTGATGTAATGAGGTTGTTAAAAATCATGTGTTGTGCAGAGTTGCCCTCCCTAGGGAGGACATGGCTGGATTTGGTTGCAGTTTTGTGCCTTTCACCTGGCAAATAATCATTAAGGAACTTTGAGCAGTTCTGGTCTCTTGTTAAGTACCAAGATAGAACGACCTCTGTTTTAAGCAAATATTTCACAAAGCAGAGTTTTGTGTGTCGTTGTGCTTCTGTATTAAGTTTAGCCCAATCAGTCAGTGGTTAGAAGCCCAGAGGCCCCTCTTCCCTCAAGTTAAACTTGCAAACTTTCTAGTAATCTGAATTTTTACATATGTATGTTCTCAAAAGAGACAGTGGCTTTTCACATAGGTGACTGAGCTGTTTTCCCACCTAATACTGCTTAAATGCAAACCACAGTGATGAAAGAGTGAATACGATTTCTTAGGGATGAAGAATTGCATCATGTAACTGTGTTCTCATGAATAAAGCAACCTGGATGGTTGTTTCATGTAAAACAAAGGTCTTGGAGCCTGAACAAGCTCAAGTGCTATTTTAAATTCATTCATGGGCTTCCATGATCTTGCTGAGCTTTTAGTCCTGCTACCCTTGATGCCAAGTAGGGTGCAAAGGCAGCTTCTCAATGAAAATGGGATTTTTTTATATTTTTTTTTTGTCTGATTTAAGCTTTCTTTCGTGAAACAGGCACAGCAGTGAAGTGAAAAGAAAATGGTTTATGTAGTATGGGCTGCTTTTATTGCTCTCTACAGTCTTGGTAGAGCTGGGCATGTAGACAATATCTATGTTTTGCGATCTTCACCCTTCCATCTCCTCCAAACCTAAGGTCCTGTGAGAATAACTTCAAAGTCAAGAGGATAGAGAGCTAAAACACAATCAATATGCAAGTATTTGTTTGTGGGTGTGTAAACGCACACAAACATTTAATTTGTTGTTTGGTCCACAATTAGAGCAAGTAATTCCCAGAGTTACATATTTACATAACCCAGCCAGTTCTCTTGGGAGCATCCATCTTCCTCCAAACTTTTGTGGTGCAGTTATGTCCTTTTAGAAACCATTTGTTCATTAGTGCAGCAGTAATCATGGAAATAGGTCACAGCCTCTTTGGAGTTAAGCTGTTACGTCCCCACAGAGAACAGCACTTAAATATCAATAGCGTAACCGGGAAAACTCGGCAGTTATTTCCCTGTTTTCTGCAATTCAATGAGGAGTTGTTCGATGCAGACCCCGTTGCACTCCAGATGAATGGCGGTGATTGTGAGAAAATGATCTCCTATTAATGCAAGATGTCACACTGAGAACAAAGACTAGTTCTTACCATGATGGGATGAGCTCACTCTAATCCCCAATTTGGGAGACTTTGATGCTTGTCCAGGTGCCAATTTTTCCATATATGCTATACCAGAAAAAACTTTTTAAAAATGTTGAACAGGGCAGTGTTAAACTTATTCATGGCTTCTGAATCTCAAGGTCATATTGGGTGAGATGTCATGCGATTACCCTTTTGCATGCTATTTCCAAGGGAACGGCTTCCTGTATCAACAATTTGAGCTTTCAGGGTGCTAAGTAAATCATTCCTATTAAATTTACTATCACAGGAAAAGAAATGCAGACTTGTTTTTTGAAATACCCGAATTGTTTCAGTTTATGCTTGCACAAATGTCTGAAATATGTCAGTTTAATTCAAACTAGCATTGCCTTCAAGTTTTCTGCACCACAGAAACTTACATCCCTGTCCTGGGATTTTGGTGTGTGGTCAGTGAGATCCTGGGAGAACTTGCTGTGCCTTCCTGATACATCGTTCCTTGGTTTGCAGTGCCCACTCATTTATCAGAATGGAAGGGACCAGAACGTGATGACTGCTCTGTTTGAGCTATTAAGAATGCTGTGATAACTGGAGATTTTTTTTTATCACTTATTTGGTTAATTTACAGTCGAATTAATTTAAAAAAAAAAATCTCCAAACGAAAACCAAAGCACTGTCATTGTAGCTTGGAGATTTAGAAAGTAAGATATCTGGTAGGATTTCAAAACCCAATAATCTGGTAATCATGCACTCTTCTCTTTCTGGTTCAGTAGTATTTCATGTTGCCTTCCATATTCCATTAAGGTACCCATTCTCTTGGTCAATTGTCTCTTTGGCACAGAACTGTCTTATGTCTAATCCTGAAGAAGGTATTTGGGAAGTCAGGCAGCAAGGTCTAATTAAAAAAAAAAAAAAAGATATGTACTACTCATTGCTCTAGCAGCCCATTGCCTCAAACATTTTCCCACATGACCTGATGTACGTAGCGAATAGAGGAAGGTCCAGTGGGTGCTGCCCCTAGTGTACTGCACAAGATTGTCCTCCTCATGCAGAATCCTTTCTTTGGGGGAAATGGGGAGAGTGCAGAAAAATTTCTTAAACTGTATATCCTACCAGAATAAAACATAAATAGTTGTAGGATCAAGGTTTGTTAAAAACCTAAAAGAAATAGCATAAAATTAGAAGGGTATTAAGACAAAAACCAAAGTAACATCCTTATACCAAACAGAGGTCTGTGAAACTCCAGTCTAAATCTGGGGGGGAAACAAGAGGCAGAGTCATTGGAGGTTCAGAAGCACTGTATTGTAAAGATAGGGCACATTTTGAATATGACAACATAGATTCAGAAGCAGAGAGATCACAGCAAAGACATAAAAGAAATCTAGTGTTTTCCTCAATTTTAATGGCAACTTTGAGTTATGATCTGTGTTTGCACTAGCAAAGTTGTGTGGCTAATTCAATGCTATCACGAGTCTGACTACATTGCTAATTTTTGGAATACGCTTTTGCTTACCGTAGAGGTTATTCTTTATTTTTCTTACCTTTCAGTAACTCTGGATGCAGAATCTTTGTGGGTTATTGTCAGAGTTTTTCTCAGGCTCTTTTCTGAACATTTCATAATTGTCACCTTTAATACTATTGGAAAGATTGTCAGCAACCATGGCTATCACTACAATAACCAGAAACCCATAAAATTGTGCAGTATTGCTGGTCTTCATATCTCTTCCAGAGGTGCACTCCTGTTCTTCTCGGGCGACACAGAAGGAATTTGACACCTGCTGCGGTATCTGCCCATGCTTGTGATGCCTGGCTATGCAGCAATGCTGCTTCAACAGCCGTGTAAAATATGAGCAAAAATTGCAGCGCTCTTCTTTCAGAGCACCCCCCGCCCCGCTTCCTAGCATGCTACAAAGCTTCACATCATAAACGTAGCTTGCTGGCTGCCAGATCTCTTAGCTGCAGTAGGGCCTGGTGTCTTATCAACTAATGAAATCCCTCTGATTTCGTACGTTGCCTGTAAGCTGTTCTGGGGCACTCCTCCTTCCGTGACTACTGATTCTCGAATTCAGAGCATGTCAAAAGCTGAACTGCAAGTATAGAGGGCTCTTCTAAATAATAGCGACTTAAGCAGTGCTGTGAACTCATACTAATTACATTTCTATCATTCATCAACAGTAGGCTTTTGTGTTAGTCCTAATGTGAAAGTGCCATTATTTTAGCCCAGTGGTGTTATTTTAGTGCTCTTCTGTAGAAGGTACTCATTGACTGAAGTGCTTGAAATCAACCCTTTTTATGTTATTTTGCTGAAGCTGGTGTAGTCTAAGAAGAACTGGAGACACGAGCTACAGCAAGGAGCAAGTGGCTACTTGCAAAATGGAAGGCCAAGCACAATTTAAATGCAGAAGTAGGTAAGTTACTGTTCCGGATTCAGAGTTGACAGATGAAGTGGCTTAAGTTGCACCTAACTAAGTGGATATAAGTGGATCTGACTGAGTCTGAAGGAGCAGAAATGATACCCTGAAAAAGAGGTCCTAATTGCAGTAGTGTAAGTGATGCTAGGACAGTTTTAAGCACCAATCATAGAGAAGATTATCTTCGACAACAATATGTAGAAGTTACATAGAGTTGCTGGGAGAGAGCTACTTACTGGATGTATTTAAGTTAGTTGCTTTTATTGCTGAAACCCTCCTTCCGGTTTTTCTCTGGAGTGCTGCAGCCTTGATCTGACGCTTCATGTATGGTGTATAGATGAGTTTTGTGCATTCTCTGTGCCTCATGAACCTTGTCTGATGGCTGACTGTCCTCTCCACATATGCAGGACACATTCTTAACAAATGAGGAGGGCTGATGCTCTGCTTTCAGGCATTCCCTGGGCAGCAGAAGAGCACAATGTGCTGCTTCTCTTGTGTTTTCCTTTGGTGAAAGCAACAGAGTTAGGCATGGTAGCACAGAGCAGCAAAAATGCTGCATTAGATATGGAAAAGGTGATTATGCATACCATGTATTTTATGGTGAGAGATTGTTCCAAAAGCAGAGTTTCTAGGCCCTTTTGTAAAATACTAAATTTCAGAAAGTTCCACCTATGTGAAATCGGAGATGTATGAGATGGCTCAGTTGCTTGTATCTGAATAGCTCTCAACTTGGCCTGCTGAGCCTTGCCGTTTCTGTGTTATGCACTAATGTTGCAGAACATCGCAGCATGTTCTGTAATTTATGATAAAAACTGAGGCAATGTATAAGATAGTAGATAGTATCCAGGATTTTTTACTACGTGAAAGTATTTTTGCGCACACAATCTTAAATGAATGAGTCAGTGATGGAAAATTTAACTTAGACTGTGTGTCACTCAATGAGAGCCCAAAGAGCATAAAACTGCAAAGACTATACTGTCAATACTTTTATATTGATTGTGCGACCTTAATAGAAGTTTTCAAGGCTTTGTGCACACAGAGGTCCTCTGAGGCACGGGTTTTCTACCTCATGCATTTATTTTTTTTTTCTTGCTTTTTGTAATGCAATAATAATAGCATATGGGGATCAGTGAAGTAGGTTTGGTTTTTTTTTTCTTTGTTTAAATATGCCGGGTCAGACACAAACATTGTTGTTTCTGCCCCAGTGCCCTTTTCATTCTAGTTTGTGCAGGACTACTTGAAACTCATGTGTACATTAGTTGTTATACAACTAATTTTCTCCACTTCATTGCTTGACTAAGTTCTGCTGCCTCATGACACCAGCACTTGATTAAAATTAGATTGTTCATACTGTGGCAAGGAGCACTGAAGAGGTGATTTTTGTCCCAGAGAAACACATGCTTATCCATGGATCACTGATGTGTTTCATTCTTCTGGCAAGGTTTGTTTTGGGTGGGATTGAAGGATTAAGAGAGTGCTTCCACTGCTCTTCAGCTCTAACAGCAAAGACAACAATAACCTTGGCAACTAAGGGTGCTGAAATACCACTTAATCTGTACTCATAAGTCAAATAGGGTTTTGCCAAAGTAATAAATTATCAAACTCTCAGTGTGTGAGTGAAGAAACTATGAAACAAATAAGGTGCTGCAGTTCAGGTAAAGTATTCATGCAGCAATTAACTTGGTGGCTGCACAACTGAAATAAATTTGGTTAGGAATTTTCCAGCAAGAGTTTCTTCTATCAGAAAATACTGATTCACAGAAACCAAAACTGTGGGAGAAGATTCATTTTGAAGTGTCCTGTTTCAAAACAAAGCAAGTAATTGTCTGTCTGATACTTTCTTTAAAAAAAAAAAAAAGTTAAATGCTTAATAGAAAAATCTTTTATTAGGAAAAGACTGTAAATCTAGCAATTGTGTTTTGGAGCAAGCAACTATCTGAGAGAAAACCCCTTTCTTGGTCTATAGCGTTCAGCTGGATGAGCTGGTGGGTCTGAGATGTTTCACGGCTGCATGAGTTGCCAAGTCCAGGATGGGGGATGAGGACGAGAGGAAGGAGTGGAGTAGGCCCTTTTGGCTGCAACCTCTGCTTGGGCTAGGTGGAGTAGAAGGTGAAAATCATGCCTCAAGTTAAGGTTTTGGTCTGAGTTACCTCTGGAAGACCTTCTCCCTCACTTGATTTACTAAAGGAAACTTTGGAAAATCAGGTTTAGGAGGCTAAAGTCAGCATTTCTGAATATCCTTCCATGTTTGTTACAAAGATTGTAGACAGTGTGAATCTGTTGTGAATGATCAGTCTGTGAGTTTTTTAGCCAGTTGTAGTGAACCAAGCCCAGTTTGTTGACTTCACATATATGCATGTGGGGCTGATGCAGACAGCTGGTTTTTGATACAAAATACATAATTTTGAAGTAAACACAAATATGTTAAAAGGCTGGAAGACAGACTTTTTTTTTTAAGGGTGAAGGAAGGAAGAGGGACTCTTTCTTCTACTTTGTTTTCTTTTCCCATATTGCTGCCTCATTTAGTTATTCCTTAGTTTCCCGTTGTTGTTGTTGTGTTTGGTCTGCTTTTCTACACAGCATTTGGAAATGTTTTCAGGTCATCTATAGAGCCCCATTCCTTTAGCATTTCTTGTGTGTATATATACATGTATATAATAGAAATGTTACCGTTACAGTTCCTGTTATGTCATCTTGAAAGGTATTTTCAAGGCTAGTGAACAAAAAGTTTCTTCTTTGTCACTGTTGTGAAGTGAAGCTTGTGAAGCTAATCCATCTGCTGACTACTGTTAGTGTGTTAGTATATGTTCTCATTTTATTCCCCTTAGTTTTTATCTTTTTAGTGTCTGTCTAATAGGAACACAGCTCAGCCAAGCAGAGCGTATTTAACCTTACAATGCTTTGCTGTATTAGTTTGGCAAGCTCAGTGGGATGTAAGCAGTCCAATATTCATATGAAAGATTTGCCTCCTGCAGGAAAATCTATAAAAACTTAGCCAAATGTTCTCAGAAGCCAGGGAAATAAAGCTGGGATCTTAGAGTGGCTAATTGGATCTTGTGCTATCCCTATGGTTTTCCAACAGCTGAAAAAAGCATGAGAAGTGGTTTTGTATGTTTTGGGTTTCCCTGTTGTTCCTCCTCAGAACCCTTTCTTGGCATGAGTTTTTCTTAAGAAAAAGATACAGATATGTTAGGAAAGAGTAATAGCTACTAGCGAAGTCTGACTCTGTCTCTTCCATTTATTGCGCATTGAAGGCCTGTCAAGAAAAGATTTATCACTTTAAAAGGCTATGCAAATAGAGATGAAGGAATTATTTCAGTTTTGTAGATAAGTGTTAAAAATAATTTGTGGTGATCACAAGGCAAAAGATTCTCAAGGATGATTTAGTGTTGTCGTGACAGATTAAAAAAAAAAAAAAAAGGAAAAAGAAAAGAAAAAAAGGCTGGAGATGTTAACTGAAATGGAAATCTTCAAAACCTGTTAGGTGAACCTTTCCAGTTGTGCTATCCATATCCTGCATGCCCTTCACTCTCACTTCCAAGATGAGTTAGTGGTGGAGGGGGAGGTCCCTCCCACTGCTCTCTGTCTGGGTCAGGGCTCTTTGCTCTTGGATTGATTTGGCTGGTGCCCTCGGTGCTGCCTGCACATTGCTGGATGCCTGGAGGCTGCTGCTTTTGTTTTCAGGAGAGCCAGCCAAGGTTGCAGTAGTGTTTCCCTACTCCCTTGAAGTTTTGGGGGGCAGGAAGGTTTAGTTTGCTTTGGCCCAACCCTGGATTAGTATCATTGCTCTGTGTGCAGTTACTTTGGCTTCATAATAGTGTAACTGTCAGGTTTGCAGCTGTGGGAGTCCTGCCCTTGCCATCCAAGGGGGTCCTTTCTTCCTCCCCAGTGTGTGTTTAGTGCCTGTGTTACGCTTGTGTTTGCATGGAAATCTCCGAAACTGTGAGCATTTTAGATCCCTGCTGAAATGAATTCTGTTCTGTTTAATCCTTACACAAGCTGTAACGTTACTTTGTGCAATCAGGACTTAGTTTAAACAAGCCTCTGAATCTTTAGGGTTGTCTACAGTAGTACCTGAAGCAAGATGCTGTAGCAAAGGGCACCTAGGACTCTGTAGCATCCCTTGTCCAAACGTACCATTATATTGGATATATTTGTGCTCGCAACAGGAACCACAGCTTGAAAAGAGAAATTTAAGGAAGGGCAACTAACTGGAAGGGAGAGGTGGGCAAGGCACTGTTCTGGGGATGTCTTACTTAATGCAGGCAGTTTTGTGCTTACCGTGTGTCTAAGGTTGTCCTATAGGCTGAGTCAGATTTGGTAGGATTTCATTTAAGCAACAACACTGATCTGGAGTATGGTGATTTGTGGTTGCACTCCTTTGAATGTGCTGGTTGTCATTTCCCCTTTTCCAGCAGGGTTGGGTAGTGGAAAGGGATGCTGCATAATATGCTGAAGCACCCCAGATAGATGCCCAAGGGGAAGAAGGAAGCCCACTAG
This sequence comes from Leptosomus discolor, assembly GCF_034619465.1. Taxonomy (NCBI): domain Eukaryota; kingdom Metazoa; phylum Chordata; class Aves; order Leptosomiformes; family Leptosomidae; genus Leptosomus; species Leptosomus discolor. The sequence goes on along the minus strand of NC_141392.1, from coordinate 72,370,926 downwards.
GCGTTGTTTAAATATGGGCCTTTGGCATTCAGCTGTCTGCGCTTAAATAGCAGTACTTGTCCTTTGCCTATAATGATGCATCAGTTTGGTGTGCATGATTGCTATGGCAGTAATGTTCATTGCACGTTTTTTTATCTTGTGGTGCAGATCTAAAATATTTTTTCAAATTTTGCTTTTCTTATATGGAGTTGCTTTTTTGGGTTTTCTTTGTAATTTTTCTGCCATTAAAATCACCTGGTTTTATTGCTGTATAAAGAAAGCTACAGAAGTTTTGTTTTGTTATTTTTAACAAAGATTTATTTTATTTTATTCCATTTCCTGCAGAAAGATGCCTATTTTGTCACTAAATCATGGACTGAAATGAAAATAAAAACTGGTGACTCCCACAATGCATAAATCAAAATTACAGTTTCCTTGATAATTGCTTGGACTTCCAATTAATAGAATATTTAAAATGAGCATCGATGCCCATGAATAATGGAGTAAAATATGCTAGAAATAGGCAAAAGGAGCATTTGTAGAATTTTAATGAGTTTTGAAGCAGCTTGTGGGTGTATGAAATTTCTGTCTAATCACTTTCTTTAAATGAAAAGTGACAGGTAGGTATTGTGTCACATAGCAATGTCACTCTGCTCCTAACAGTCCTTCAGTAGGCAGCAATCCTACATTAGGCAAAACCAACCATCCAGAATGGAGCCTTATCTTCCTGCAGCTATTAGAAAGGCTTGTTGGCTTCCCTCAGCCAAGTAGAATGCAACGTGGAACAGCAGCTGCAGCAACTCAGACTCGACCGCTGTGGATTCAGGTGTTAAGGTGATAAGGTGAAGATCCAGAAAGCTCAGAGGGAGAAGCTTCTGGGTGGTTTTCAGCCTGAGGGAATCCAGATCTCTTTTTTACTGGAGTGTAGCCAGACCACTGATAGTCCCTTACTAGAGCAGGGCCACCCAACAGCCCTCAGGAGAGGCTGCTTCTGTAACTTAATGGTTAAGGTTGGTTGTTTGCGATGGTGGTGCCAAGATCCAGCTTCTGCTCTTGGCTCTGTCATTTAGCAAATGTCTCCTGCTTTAACTTACACCTATTACATGATCATGCTATGCATGCTGATCCTATAACACTTCTATAAAACTGAGCATTTTATAAGCTGCAAGTTAAACTTGATTCTCTACATAGTTGTGTCTACTAGGATGCAATGAAAGTGAAATATTTTTAATGAGCCTTATATGGAATGGGAAGAGCCTAAGGGCCCTATTTCTTTACGATGAAACTGAAGAAAAGGGGAATTATTGAAACTGATACTATCTTTTCTGCCTTCTGACTATAACTTTGAAATTTTAGAGGTGATTGAGGAACCCAAGTAAAACTGAACATCAATGAACTTCAGAAGGTTACTTCATAGCTGAATTCAAAAACTTTGTGGAGACCCTTGGGTCTCTTTGCTTCAAAAACAAAATAAAGACATTAGTGGCAAATCAATCTTTTAAGATATCCTCTTTTATTTCATTTTCATTGTTTAGTTTTGGAAATCACTGAATCTGAGGTAAGAAAATGTAAAATTTTTTTTCTCCTTTCTGTAAGTTTTGTATTTTTGCCGTGTGTGAGCTTTGTGGTTCACACAGCCAGGTTTCTCCTGCACCCCACATAATGTGCAAGGGTGGGAAGGTGACCCCATAGCTTGGAAGAAGTTGCTGTGTTGTCACTGAGTAGACTCACCCACGCTCGTTAAATGCAGTGCCACCTAGGTCAGCGCTCCTCCCTTTCCTGTTGTGTCCCTAAGTTTCAAAGCCATCACTTGGTGTCTCGCTTGGGCTCAAGGAGTTTGGTAAACACAGCAACTCAAGGTTTTTCTTTGGTTTGATTTTGGTACGCATTTATAGACGTTGCTCGTGAAGTGGTGAAAATGAGGAATCTGGAAAGTGAGAGCCAGCATATGGAGCTAGCAAATGAAGATGGGAATGATGAACTAAATGTTGCTTTGGGGAGGCGTGATGTTAAGGATTTGGCTTTTCAGTTTTACAACCTAAACTGTTTAAATCTAATTTATACTCTTCGACCCAGTGATGTCTGTCTTCTATCCATTTATTTAAAAGATGATCAAGGTTTACATAGATGTTTTCATACAGTTACTGTGTTGGCAAAAAGGGGATAGCATATCTGTCCCCAAAAAATCCCTTGGCTCACAGTCACTTTCCACATTTTCTTAAGGATACATTAAATCACTTCTGTATATTGGAGTATATCGCTTATGTGCAAGATTCCTGGGATCTATCATAAGACCCTTAATACTCTTTAAGGATACAGACATTGTAAAGTGGTAGGCAAAGGAAAAAAAAAAACAACTTTTTTTCTTTGTTTTGTTCTGACATTCAGGCCTTCTTTATGTATTTTCCTCAATTAAGTATCAGTAACGCTATTGCCATTCTCCTAGTTTTTATGGAAGGTTGATTCTCCTGCTTTCACTGAAGGAACTAATACTGTCCCTTTCTAATAAAGGTGTTCGTCCTCCAATTATTTTGAGTACAGCAAGCTAACAACGTACTTTCGTAGGCAAAAATCAGAGAGCATCAGCAATTATATGGGGCAGGGGACGTGACACACCAAAGTGGAAGAATTAAAGCAACAGTTGATCAGATTGTTGTTTTGTCAGAAACAAAGACAAGTCTAAACTAATAATAAATAAATAAAAGAAATTCTACTTTGCTTTCAAGTATTTTAAAGTGCTACTGGTAAAATTGTTCAAATTAATGCCACTGATATGTAAGATACAATACCATTTCTGAGTAGTCTTTTAAAATTACTAAGAGCTTATGTCAAGTACTTCTCAAATACTGGAAGGAATGAAAAGAGAACACAAGATTATGCAGATTTTGAAAGTGAAATAAATTTGTTTCTAGTAATGGGACTTAAAGCAACATGCAGGTTTGCAGAAGCTTTATTACCAAGTACTTTTATCAGCGTAGTGAAGAAGGCCACATAGGTGAAGGGTGGGCTTATAAGTAGTTACCTACCCCTATGTGTAGAGGATAATTGGGTCTCACACAACGATTAGATCTGTTACTGTGTGCCTCTTCGAGTTTCATTAATGTTGATAATATCTCAGCAAGCTTTCAATGAGTCACAACATATAGATCTATGAATTGTAATTTAGAAGCAGATATCAGTTTAAATCACAGGAGTTTGATTCTAGCCACCACCCCTGCTGATAGCACTGAACACCCATGAAAGCAGTGCTTTGCAGGGCTGGCTGCTCATTAGGAAGCTTTGTGGAGTGCCTGGCTGCAAGCCTGTCAGTCTGAAACACTTTACATGAAATGAGAGAAAATTCCTGTTTTAAACACTGTGACTTGAGTCTATCCCCCATTCATGGGGATGGGTTGTCTGCTTGGGGCCATAGGAAACTTTCCATGTTAAAAGAGAAGAGATTCATTCACAGGTGAGAGTGGTTGCACTTTTTATAGCTATCCACAAGTTGCATTAAAGTTTAGAGCTGGTTTTCATTAACCTTTGCTCAATGCTGGATTGTTTGTAGCCGGTGAAAATATTAAATATAGTTCCAGAAAAATCTAATTTTCTCTAGCAAATTACCTGAAGCCACCGTGGGTAAAGTTGATCAGCTTAGCATAAACTCCTCTAAGAAGGTTTGCCTGTGGGTTTGCCTGTGGGTATTGTGGCCAAGACTGATTTCCCCTGAAGGAGACTCTCCTTCTTGCAAAAAATAAACAATTCAAATGTACTGGAAAGGTGCCCAGATTGTTTATTCTTAGGCTCAAAATGATGGCCTTTCTTAAAAATCTGTAGATGCTCAATCTGCATATTCAACTAAGATTCACAATACAAGTGAGCAAATGCAGGTCCATATGTTTGTTGAAAACCCTCAAGAAATGACAAGAGGGCTGTTGGTTTTGTTCTTCAGCTAGCAGCAATGGCTTTCCCAGGAGTCTGACTCCTTTATATGGGGCTTTTTTCCATGAAAGGTTTGCTGCCCTTGTGACAGTGGTGAGGCTCCTTCTTGCTGTCAGAGAGCCCATGTCAAATACTGAGCACTTTTCATAAACTTCTGCATCTTTTCGTGCTTACTGTCACTCTCCTTGCTTCATTCTCAGGATACGAACTGCTCTTCTAGGACCCAATTGTTGGACAGGATCTCTATGGACAGGATCTAATAGATACTGAGGACGACTTGCCCTTTTTTTTTTACCCTCTCTAATGGGCAAAATTGCCAATTGTAAGGTTTTTTCCAGACTCTTCAAATTCTGTGATGTTTCTCGTGGTTTTTTGCATTTTGTTGGCTGTTTCTTCTTCTTCCCCCTCCAAAATGGGAGCTGTATTACTCCTGAAATTGCTTCCAGGTATCAGGAAGTCAAACATCTCATTATAAAGCTTATAACTATATACCTGGGTGTATAACTGTACCAGAGAGAATGCCAAGTCATGCAACTTAACAAACATTTCCTACCTTTGTTTAGTATCAGGTGTTTCAGAGGTCTTGAATCAAAAGCTGGAGAGGCTGACATTGTCTGCAGTCAACTTCGGACAAGGCCCAGGAGGGCATGGTCACTGCTGTTAGCAGATCAGTATTTTGCAAAAAGTAGTAACAACGGCATCCATAGAAATTGTGAAACCATGCTCAGCCATCCATAAACCTCCAGCCTACTTGCCATAGATATAATGGGCTGGGAATGGTTTGTGCCTGTTCCATCTGCTTCTTAATAGCTCAGGCTTTGAAATAAAATGACACATCTTTAGTAGGCGGGGCACCAGATGACAATAAAAATTGAATCCACTATCTGAAATAAGCTTGATTTATTTTTTGGTTTTTTTTTTTTTTCATTGGCCTCTTCTTTGCAGTAAATAGGTTTGCTTTCTTTTTCTTGAGCAATCCCAGAAAATAGTTTATATACTATATTTTCAATATAAAACACCTGCATTTCATGCTGTCCTAATGCTGCTGTATTTTCATTTACTTTATCCTTATTGTTCTTTTAAAATTGATGCATCTGCTTCACATAGCCCTCGTTTAGTGCCTGATGTACTCTTTGATTGCAAACTATTGCTGTGGCATGTTTGCAAAGGATTTGTTTTTAACTGGAGTCTTAAATCAATTTCATAAGTATATTGGAAGTAAAAATCAAGTAACGGATAAATTGGTTCCCGTGTGACTCTGTTAAGGATTGTGATGAAAACATTGTTTACTTTGTCATTAATTATTTTTGTTAAGACTTTATTTTAATGATGGTGTCAGCTTTCGATCTTCCTCAAAGCTGAGCTTACCTTCCCTTGGTCTTGATCTCTTATATGCTATCCTATATAAGAATAGTGCCAGTGCAAGAAGACATGCAGTTAAATTTAGATGAATAAATCTTCACAAGATCCAGGCTGAAGCCCTATGCTGCTGGTGGCTGAGCATTCACTAAGGGCTCAGGAATGGCCAGCGTTGGCCCATGGTCAGACATTGGGCTGTTTCTACCAGTAACAGCTGATGGAGCTGGACCTGTTCCGCCTCAAAGCAGTAGTGATATTAAACTGTTATTGTAACACTGAGGTGAAAAGACAGATCATCCGAACAGCAGAAAGTAAAAGTTCCAGCAAGAGCATTAGCATCTTTCCTATATCAAGAAAATGTCAATTTTCCACAGTGAAGCCCTTGGGATCAGTCAACATCCGCTGTTAAGGTTGTGTACGGTTGGTATTCAACTCATAATGTTGCTCTTTCCAAAGTTTTGAGGGTTTTTTGGTAGTTTATCATCTTCATTACAGTGTATCCTGTAGATTGAGCTAGAAATAGGTAAGCATGTAAAAGACTTGAATAATGTCTTTGCAATGTGTTCTTGCTGTTAGTGAACCTGATGCAGAATTATTTTTCGGGTTAAGAACAGTACAGTGCTAAAGCAAATGATGCCGCTTGTCCTTGTTGTGAGTTGTCATTCTCACTCTAAGCAGCAGAGCAGTTCCAGTTTTGGCCTCCTCTAGGCAACAACAATTTCCCCCTCTGCCTTCTCATTCTCAGGCCCCTACATTACCAAGTAATTTTTTCTTGTATTCCATTCTAAGGCAGTGCCAATTTTTCTTTATGTAAAAGCATACACTCTGCTGGTGGCAGATAACTGCATGGCCTTATTAACTACTGACTCCCATTGGCTAGGCATTTAAAATAGCTTTTTTGAGAAGCTACATCTCCTTGAAAGCCACGAGTACAACTTACCTGATTTTTTTTTTGGTCCCAATTACTGTATTGAAACTCGTTACCTATTTATCAAATTTTTTTGACTGCTTACTTTTAGATAAGCATCCATAAAATGCCAAGTATGATGGAAGTTGGCAAAGACAACTGGTGCTGTATTGAAGCCTGTGCTGAGCTGTTCAGCATGAGGTGTCACAGAAATGGATTAATGTACTTGTTTGGAGGGGTGTTCAGCCAAACAGGTGTGTGATGGGTGGATGGCTCCTCAGGAATCTAATTACTAATACATACAGAGCCTCACTACTGTTCTCGCCACCTGTGTTGTCAACTGAAGGAAAGAGTATTTCAGTGTAGTGCTTTGATGGAAAACCTACACAGGGACCACTGTGCAGATTGCTACCAAGTAGGGTAGCTAAAAGTCAGGACAAATCTTCATGAAAGTAGTATGTGAGCATTGAAGCAAAAATTTACATGTGATGTGAGGATACTTGAGACACGGTCTCTATAAGGTTTAAAACATTCATTTGTTTGCCTGCCTTCCTTCTTGGGTCACCTTCTTTACTATCCCACTCCCCAGACTTCTTTGAACTTAAGACTGGTGAAGCTGTGATACATGTTTCCTTGAAAATCGTGGATGGTACATTCATGTCTCCACTGGAGTCCGCCAGCAGGCTCTTCAGCTGTCTGCAGAATGTAGAACTGCATTAGATCCCAGGCTGTCAATACACCTGTCTCCTTTGACTAAATGAGAATTCAGGTACTTTTAAAATGAAATTTCAGAGACCATAAGCAAAGTTTATTAGTAAATTAATTTTCTCAGGACTGGGAGAAATACTGAATGTCTGCGCCACTCTTTTACCACAGATGGTTGTCCACATCTTGCAAGACTCAAACAACACCTTACTGACCCAAGAGTTCAAACTCGCTTGGGGCTGATAGGAAAGAAGATGGCATTAGTGAGCCTCGTGGGTTGGGGATACCTGCCCTGGGCACAGGATGATGGATTTTCATTACATTCTGTTAAAAGGATGTGTAAGAGATACAACAGACACTCATTGGTTTGCTGATAAACTAGATCTTTTTGCCTGGCAGATTTTCACTACTGGCATATTTTTCCAGTTTTTCAGTGCCATAAATTTCTTTCTGCTATGCCAGACAATGCCTTCTGGTGCTTTATGATGCTTTAGACTAGTTTTTTTCTGAGAACCTGGAGCTCTCATGTTAAAATTTCAAGGTGAATCATTAGCAAGTGACCAGGTACCCCAACTGAAAGCATGAGAATTCACATAATCATAGAATAGTTTGGATTGGAAGGAACCTTTAAAGGTCATCTAGTCCAACCCCCCCTGCAGTGACCAAGGACATCTTTAGCTGGATCAGGTTGCTCAGAGCCCTGTCCAACCTGACCTTGAATGTTTCCAAGGATGGGGCTACCACCTCTCTGGGCAACCTGTGCCAATCTCACCACTCTCATTCTAAAAAATTTTCTCCTCATATCTAGTCTAAATCTAGCCTCTTTTATTTTAAAACCATTACCTCTTGTCCTATTGCAACAGGCCCTGCTACAAAGATTACCCCCATCTTTCTTACAGGCTCCCTTTAAGTACTGAAAGGCCACAATAAGGTTTCCCCAGAGCCTGCCCTTCTCCAGGCTGAACAGCCACAATTCTCTCAGCCTTTCCTAATAGGAGAGGTGCTCTAGCCCCCTGATTATTTTTGTGGCCCTCCTCTTCACTCACTCCAACAGGATGTATCTGTCTTGTACTTGAGAATTGATTCTGACGTTTTTGAAGGTACTAATAAAAAGCTTTCAAATGCTTCTAAAATTTCTAAATGTTCTTGGGAGTGTTGTTTTGTATCTGAGTTGGTGTCCTGTCTGACACTAATAAATTCACTACAGCATCACCCTGTTGACCCAGACTTTGCGTGCCTTTAGTGAGCTACAGAAGCGGCTCATGCTCCTGGATAGGTTAGAAGCAGGTTTCTGGGTCACTCTTGCGAAGAGCAACGATACTGGATAAGTTGAGTGCTTTCACTTCATTATGTCCTTGAAAGCTTCTGTATTGAGTGGCACAAAAATACTGAAATTGCAGTTCCACAGAGATGTTTATTCTACACTTGACTTCTCTAGGCTGCAGTAGACTAATTCTCTCTATCTTGTGTTTAGAGGCTAGGGATGTAAGAGATTGACCAAAGTTCTTGAATTATGTATTTTTATTTATTTATTTATTTTTATTTTCTATATTCAGTGCTTTGATTTTAGGGTCTCTGGAGGTTGTTGCTCTCTGTCATAGCTCTATGAAACTCAGTTCTGCAGCCAGCCTTGTACACTGCAGCAATGTATGAGAAGCTGTGTGGTGGTCATCTCTGGAAGCAGAGCCAGAAGCCTCCTCATGTGTTGCATCTGCAGAAGAGCGAGACCCTGTGTTTGTGTGTTGTTTTTGCCTTCTCTTTCCCGTTTCTGTTAGAAGATGCTATTAGGCAACTGCTTTGCTAAAGATTTGAATTACTGGTGATAAAGAGTTGCACTTAAGTAGGTGTGGTAATGTTTGTTGATCTGTAGCAATAAACTGTTTTCCTTATAGCATCTCTGATGTAGGTGATTGCTTTTAAACTGGGTATTCTTTACCAAATTTACCTGTTGCTATTTGCACTGCAGCGTGTGCAGGACAGGGTCTGTGCTGCTTGTTCCTGATGGGGGTGCAGTAATTACAGACAGCAGAGGATGAAAAGGGCTCTGTATCAGCTAACCTGGCTGCCTTGAAAGCTGTGCACCAGCAGCATTTTATTGGCGGGATTAAATGTCAGGTACCTGGCTTCAGAACTGACTCCTGCTGTGTTTTGATGAATATTTGTACTTTCCCAGCACGCAATAAAAGAGTGCCTGGAGTACGCCAGTGCTTTAAAAACTAATACTTGAAACAGTCTGCAGTATCATGAGACTTTTGTCCTCTTTCCCGTATAGCCCACCTCACCTGAAAGCATTCCTGCCTTAGAGAAGCTTCTTAACGTATGTAAAAAATTAGCTTGAGCACTACAAAAATGAGTTATGTGTTCTCTGCATAGAACTTTTGCAGTAAAAACAAGTTATGAGAATAAATAGCTTCACTTGTCTCTTGAACAGAGTGACTTTGTAGTAATTTTCATGTAAGTAGTGGCAAAGAAAAGTTTTTGAAGTGAGTCTTCTGAGATGTGAACGTAAGCCATACAGGACAAATCTAAGGCGTAGGATTGAGATTTTGATCCACTCTTCCCCCTTGCCTCTTTTTTTTTTTTTTAATGTTCTAGATACTATTACTCAAATAAAGTTGATCCATCAAGAAATGTTTCTCCCCTTCCAGCAGCAGAAGGGCTCTGATGGTTGGTGTGCACTCCCACTCCAAAGGTCCCTTGATTTCTCCCCTCCTGCCCTCTGGCTTGTATTTCTGCAATGTAGAGAAATAATGATGTGCTTGCATAGTTTCTCGTACTTGGAACATAAATCACAAGGTTCACTTTAGTTCCATGCTTGAGGCTGTAAACTTATATCAGTCTGCAGTGCAGATACTGTAGTTGCAAAGACATAAAATTACATCAGTTTTCCAAGTGCCGCCTTGGAAAAAATGTGCCTTCTGAATGTGTTGATACTGTATTTCCATTAGATTGATTAGAAGAGCCACAGGAGAGGGTAAAATGCTCCAGTGACCATTTCACTCTTCTCACTAGTGCCTCTTTTGGACAATTAATATCAACGACTGTTCTTGCTCTACTCTGTGCCTTGCTTTGTTGTGGAGGTATGGTGAGGTTTCAGATCTCTTACAGCCAGACACTATGGGAAGGAGAGTTTTCAAAGGTAGGTAGGCACCTAAACAGGCTGATAGGCATAACCTGTAACCCTGTTATTGATACAGATACTTTAAAGTTGATGTGTAAATGGTAGGCTCAAATGAGCACAGCTGAACATTTTGTCGCCAGGTTCTTCTCAGGTACGTATAACTGCTGTTGCACCAGTTCATGCTTGGAGCTTACTAATGGTCCAGAGTGGCGGGTGAAAAATGTGTCTACAAGAGAGACTACACTTTTCAAAATGAGACTTCTCAGTTGTCATAAGAGGTTGGTGAGGAAGATAATTGGTGTGTTTTTCTAATGGAATAAATGTGTATCACTTCATTGCTTGTGAATTAAACAAAGCTCTGCCCAAATACATACTCTTAGACATGCAAAGACTCAGGTTTGGATTTCTTGTTCAGTAGGTTTTAAAAGAGTTTGAGTGCATTCATTTTAAATGTGATGCAGTTAATTATTTTACAGACTATTACCCATTGAATTAGTATGCCTATTTTTTCCTGTGATTGTATCATTAATGACTGCATACTATTAGCAAATTATGGAATCCAGTTAACAAATGCATTTACATATTACACACCTGACCACGTAAATTTGCGCTTGTTCGCCATTTGATTTTACTGAGCTGTTGCATATCTAGATGCATACATCGCATTGCTCAAATCGGTCAAGCATTACATGTATTTAATGAAGAAGAGTGTTAACAACCCTGCTATGACACATCTCTTGGAAGGTCAGCATCATCCTCTGGAGTCCACTGTTACCACTTTCAGAATTATTTTTGCTATGCCCTTCTAGTAATCTTTGAATGAGTGTCTAATATGCTAGTCTCTAATGGCTGCAGAAATACTGTGTGACAGATTTGTCAGGTGGTAGATGTCTTACAGTTGTTCTATGCATTGGGGCAGATTGTGGGCTCATGTAATTCAGTACCACTCCACTGAAACCATTGCTATCATATGAGCTTTGGGATTTTTTTTGTGGTTCATGACAGTTCTAATTGATATTACCTAATGGTTTACATTTTAAGATCTTAAGTTGGTTTTGACTGCTAGGCTCTAACTTTTGACCACGTGGGCTGAAGTGTTCCCATCTGACCACCTCTGTCTGTGGGACCTACTTCTGGGGGTAAGAGGGAGCTCTTGGGAGAGGAATACCTGCGTGCTTTACTTCTATGAAAGCCATTCAGCTATATTTTAAATAGATTTAGAAAAAAAAATACTTTACAGTTATTAAAAATTCTTGTAATTCTAGGGTCTGGACTAGAGACTTGAAACTTGGCAAGGATGTCACACAGACACAAAATTTTTAAAAGTAATATTCTGTGAATAATTTCTTTCTTTTTTGAGTTAGCTTATCCAACTGGAAAAAAAAATATTTCAGGTCAACTGCAGAATAATATTTTATTTCCTTACCTATTTGGAAAAGAAAATGGCTTGGATAAATGTTTAGTTTAACCTGCCATGTTTTGCCTGGCATTTTTTTAAAGTTGGAAAGAATAGTAAAGTGTTTTGTGGTTTTTTTTTTTTTTTTTACAGATACCTTTAACTTTATTGACAAGCCTTTATAAACTTAGCAAGTATTTGTTGCTCAGACACATTTGCAGTGTTGCCTTTTGCAGGTAGCGCTGAGCGGATGCCATGGCGTGGTGTCTGGCAGGCTGACTTGTGAATAGCAGGCAGGCTCTGCTGTCTGTAGGTCTCCAACTCAGAAACACACACGGCTTATGTTTAAAAGCTTCTAAAAATGACAAACAGCATAGGACTTTTTCTGCTACATTTTTATAAGATGCTAGTGTTTCCATGGTCTAGGTGGCAGCACCACTGTCCAAAAACTCCTGCATCGTTGTGTGCCTTATACTCCTTGCTCATTTTTAAAGGAAAGTGCACTATGAAATGCAATAGCAACAACTTCTTTAACTCTCTGGACCGTGCAGAGCAGCAGCGCGAAGCTGTACCCACCTAACGCCTGTGGGCTGGTGTAAAACACGTTGCAGGCAGCTGCGGGCAAATGCTGGGCAGCGCAGGGGTGTCAGCAGTGCTGCCCACCCAAGGCAGAGTCGTGCTTTGCTGCCAAGGCTCCAGCCTCTGTTTTGGGTGCTCTGTTGGGTCCAGCATCAGTTTCTCTGTGCTGTGTTTCTGCACTATAGCAATAGCTGTTGATGTACCATTTGCTAAGGGCATGTGGAGCAGCGGCAGCCTCGCCTCTGCACCAGATTTGGTGAAATATACCTTGGGAGTATTCCTGCTGACTGGTAAAGTTATGTCATTTCTGATTAAAACAACAGGTATTGGAGCACTGGCAAAGAGCACATTGGTGTTTGATTTCTTTATAGGCACTGAAGGTGATACAGGGCATTACAAACCAGTATGCCCTATTTCAGTACCCAGCAAACTGATTAAACTGAAAAAGAAAAAAAAATACTGCTATCAAGCAGCTGGAAAATCATGGTAAGATGAGGTCAGAATAGCATGACTTCTGCAAAGGCAGCCTGTGTTTCACTAGTTAATCTTCTTGAATTGTTTTAATGTAGCAATAGAGGAGCAAATAAAGGGAAATGGTTGGTACAGTTTATGAAAATAAGGGAAGGTCAATGAAGCATAGAGCTGTTATAGTAGAGAGCAGAACAGAGGAGTGAAGGCAATTATACCAGCAGTGATAAGACTATAATGTTTTTGATGCAGAACAGCAACTACTTTGCCTGAAATCTGTTTAAGACTTTCAGGTTCTTCCTTATCCATAGAAATGATGACAATTAATAGTAGTTGTAGTATAAAAAAAATCTGACCTCGGTGATGTTGAGATTGGAGGCAGCCTGGGCTGCAGTGATCATGCACTGGTGGAGTTCACAGTCCTGAGGGATACAGATTAGGCAAAGAGTAAAGTCAGGACCCTGAATTTTAGGAAAGTGAACTTTGAACACTTCAAGGAGTTAGTCAATAGGACCCCTTGGGAAACTGCCCTCGGGGATGAGGGTGCGGAACAGACCTGGCAGTTCTTTAAGGATGCTTTCCATAGAGCATAAGAGCTCTTGATCCCCAGGTGTAAGAAATCAGGAAAGCAAGGGAAGAGACTGGCATGGCTGAGTCGAGACCTGCTGGGCAAACTAAAGGACAAGAAGGAAATACAGAGGCACTGGAAGCAGGGATGGGTATCCTGGGAGGAATATAGGGGTGCTGCCCGGTTGTGTAGGGATGGAGACAGGAAGGCCAAGGCATGGCTGGAGCTGAACTTGGCAAGGGATGCAAAGAAACACAAGAAGGACTTCTACAGGTATGTTAATGAGAAGAGGAAAGTTAAAGAAGGTGTACCCCGCCTGATGAGCAAGACTGGTAAGCTGGTAACAATGGATGAGGAGAAGGCTGAAGTACTCCATGACTTTTGTCCTCTGTCTTCACTGGCAACCTCTCCTCCCACACCTCTCGAGTGGCTGGGCCACAAGACAGCGACTGGGGGAGCAAAGTCCCTCCCACCGTAAGAGAAGATCAGGTTTGTGACCACCTGAGGAGCCTGAACATACATAAGTCTATGGGACCAAGATGTATCCCAGAGTCCTGAGGGAACTGGCTGATGTAGTTGCCAAGCCACTCTCCATGGTATTTGAAAAGTTGTAGCAGTCAGGTGAAGTGCCTGGCGACTGGAAAAAGGGAAGCATTGCCCCCGTTTTTAAAAAGGGTAGAAAGGAGGACCCTGGGAACTGCTGACCTGTCAGCCTCACCTCTGTGCCTAGGAAGATCGTGGAACAGATCCTCCTAGAAGCTATGCTAAGGCACACGGAGGACAGGGAGGTGATTCAAGACAGTCAGCATGGCTTCACCAAGGGCAAGTCCTGCCTGACCAACCTAGTGGTCTTCTATGAAGGAGTGACTGCATCAGTGGACAAGGGAAGAGCTACGGATGTCATCTATCTGGATTTCTGCAAGGCCTTTGACACTGTCCCCCACAACGTCCTTCTCTCTAAATTGGAGAGTTATGGATTTGATGGGTGGACTGTTTAGTGGGTGAGGAATTGGTTGGATATTTGCATCCAGAGGGTAGTAGTCAATGGCTCGATGTCCAGATGGAGACTGGTGACAAGCGGCATTCCTCAGGAGTCCGTACTGGAACCAATACTGTTTAATATTTTTATCGATGACATAGACGGTGGACTTGAGTGCACTCTCAGCAAGTTTACAGACAACACCAAGCTGTGTGGTGTGGTCGACATGCCTGAGGTACAGGATGCCATCCAAGGGGACCTGGACAAGCTTGAGAAATGGGCCTGTGTGAACCTCATGAGGTTCAACAAGGCCAAGTGCAAGGTCCTGAACCTGGATCAGGGCAATCCTCAATATGAGTACAGGCAGGGGGATTAAGGGATTGAGAGCAGCCCTGCCAAGAGGGACTTGGGGATGTGGGTGAATGGAAAGCTGGACATGAGCTGGCAATGTGCGCTCACAGCCCAGAGGCCAACTATATCCTGAGCTGCATCAAAAGAAGCGTGGCCAGCAGGTCGAGGTAGGTGATTCTTCCCCTCTACTCTGTTTTCGTGAGACCCTACCTGCAGTACTGTGTCCAGCTTTGGAGTACTTAGCACAAGAAAAACATGGACCTGTTGGAGTGGGTCCAGAGGAGGGCTATGAAGATGATCAGGGAGCTGAAGCACCTCCTTTATGAGAAAAGGCTGGGAGAGTTGAGGTTGTTCAGCCTGGAGGAGAGAAGGCTCCAGGGAGACCTTATAGTGGCGTTCCAGTACTTAAATGAGGCCTATAACAAAAATGGGGGCAATCTTTTTAGCAAGGCTTGTTGTGATAGGACAAAGAGTAATGGTTTCAAACTAAGAGAGGGCAGATTTAGGCTAGATAGAAGGAAGAAGTTTGTTAGAATGAAGGTGGTGAAACAGTGGAACAGTTTGCCCAGAGAGGTGGTAGAAGCCTCATCCCTGGAAACATTGAAGGTCAGGCTGGACGGAGCTCTGAACAGCCTGATCTAGTTGAAGATGTCCCTGCTAACTGCAGGGGGGTTGGACTAGATGACCTTTAAAGGTCCCTTCCAACCCAAACTATTCTATGATAAAACTATAAGAGGAATCAGAATCATAGAATCATTTTCGTTGGAAAAGACCTTTGAGATCATCAAGTCCAACCATTATCCTAACACTGACAAGCCCACTACTAGACCATGTCCCTGAGCACCACATTTATAAGTCTTTTGAACACCTCCAAGGATGGTGACTCCGTCGTCTCCCTGGGCAGCCCGTTCCAACGCCTAACCACTCCTACAGTAAAGACATTTTTCCTAATATCCAATCTAAATCTCCCCTGGCGCAGCTTGAGGCTATTACCTCTTATCTTATCATTAGCTACCTGAGAGAAGAGACCAACACCAGCCTCACTACAACTTCCTTTAGGTAGTTGTAGAGAGCAGTAAGGTCTGCCCTCAGCCTCCTCTTCTCCAGACTAAACAACCCCAGTTCCCTCAGCCGCTCCTCATAAGACCTGTTTTCCAGACCCCTCACCAGCTTCGTTGCCCTTCTCTGGACACGCTCCAGCACCTCAAGATCTTTCATATACTCTGGTGCCCAAAACTGCACACAGTACTCAAGGTGTGGTCGCACCAGTGCCGAGTACAGGGGCAGGATCACTTGTTGATACTCCTGCTGGCCACACTATTTCTGATACAGGCCAGGATGCTGTTGGCCTTCTTGGCCACCTGGGCACACTGCTGGCTCATGTCCAGCCGATTGTCAGCCAGCACCCCCAGGTCCTTTTCTGCTGGGCAGCTTTCCAGCCACTCATCCCCAAGCCTGTAGCGCTGCATGGGGTTGTTGTGACCCAAGTGCAGGACCTGGCACTTGGACTTGTTAAACTTAATACAGTTGACCTCAGCCTGTTGATCCAGCCTGTCCAGATCCCTCTGCAGAGCCTCTCTACCCTCAAGCAGACCGACACTCCCACTTAATTTCATGTCATCTGCAATCTTGCTGAAGGTGCAGTCAATCCCCTCATCCAGGTTGTTGATAAAGATAGTAAACAAGACCAGCCCCAAAACTGAGCCCTGGGAAACACCACTTGTGACCGGTCATCAACTGCATTTAACTCCATTTACCGCAACTCTCTGGGCTTGGCCATTCAGCCAGTTTCTAACCCAGCAAAGAGCACACCTGTCTAAGCCATGAGCCTCCAGCTTATCCAATAGGATGCTGTTGGAGACTGTCAAATGCCTTGCTGAAGTCCAGGTAGACAACATCCACAGCTTTTCCCTCATCCACTAGGCGGGTCACCTCTACCATAGAAGGAGATCAGGTTGGTCAAACAGGACCTGCCTTTCATGAACACATGCTAATTCCCTGGATGTCCTGCACTTGCCGTGTGAGCACACCCAAGATGAACCGCTCCATAATCTTGCCTGGTACCAAGGTCAGGCTGACAGGCCTGTAGTTCCCTGGGTCATCCTTCTGGCCCTTCTTGTAGATGGGCAACACGTTGGCAAGACTCCAGTCTTCCGGGACCTCTCCTGATAACCAGAGTTGCTGATAAATGATGGACAGTGGCTTGGCAAGTTCCTCTGCTGGCTCCCTCAATATTCTCAGGTGCATTTCATCCAGCCCCATAGACTTGTGAGTATCCAATAGGCATAGCCGGTCATTCACTACTTCCTGGATTATGAGGGAATCCTTCTGGTCTCCATCCCTGTCCTCCAGCTCAGGGGGCTGATTACCTTGAGGGTAACTAGTCTGACAATTAAAGACTGAGGCAAAGAAGACATTAAGTACCTCAGCCCTTTCTCCATCCTTGGTGACAATGTTCCCCCCCTCACATCCACTAAAGGATGGAGATTCTCCGTGACTCTTTTTATTGTTAATGTATTTGTAAAAACGCTTCTTATTATCTCTTGCAACTGTGGCCAGACTGAATTCTAACTGAGCTTTTGCCTTCCTAATGTTATTTCTACCTGACCTAACTAAATCGCTGTACTCTTCTTGAGTAGCCTGCCCTTTCTTCCAAAGGTGGTAGACTCTTCTCTTTCTCCTGAGTCCCAGCAAAAGCTCCCTGTTCAGCTAGCCTGGTTGTTTCCCCCACCAGTTCGTCTTACAGCATGTGGGGACAGCCTGCTCCTGTGCTTTTAAGACTTCCTCCTTGAAAAATGTCCAGCCTTCCTGGACCCCTTTGTCCTTTAGGACTGACTCCCAAGGGACTTTCTCAACCAGTGTCCTAAACGGGTCAAAGTCTGCCCTTTGGAAGTCTATGGTGGTGGTTTTACTGCTCACCCTCCTTACTTTGCCAAAAATTGAAAACTCTATCATTTCATGGTTGCTAAGCCCAAGATGGTCTCCAACTACCACATCACCTACCGGTACTTCTCTGTAAGTAAACAGGAGGTCCAGCGAGACATCTCCCCTGGTGGGCTCACTTACCAGCTGTGTCATGAAGTTATCCTCCACACACTCCAGGAACCTCCTGGACTGTTTCCTCTCTGCTGTGTTGTATTTCCAGCAAATGTCTTCTAAGTTGAAGTCCCCCATGAGAACAAGGGCTGGTGATTTTGAGGCTTTTGCCAGCTGTCTGTAGAACACTTCATAAGCCTCTTCATCCTGGCTGGGTGGTCTGTAACAGACTCCCAATAGGTTGTCTGCCTCATTGGCCTTCCTCGTCATCCTTACCCATAAACATTCAACCACTCCATCACAGTTGTTGAGTTCTGTGCAGTCAAAACACTCCCTGACATAGAAAAGGTGGTGGAGTGGCTCTCTACCTTGCCTGTTCCTTTTGAAGAGCTTATAGCCATCATTGCAGCATACGAGGTATGGTAGTCATCCCACCATGTTTCTGTGCTGGTCACTATGTCATAGCTGTTGTGCTGCACAATGGCTTCCAGCTCCTCCTGTTTATTGCCCATGCTGTGTGCATTAGTGTAGATGCACTTGAGTTTGGCTTACGATTTCGCTCCCAACAGTGGCCTGCCACCCTTAGACTCAATTCTGTTGAGCCCAGTTTTATCCCCTTCCCCCTTCAGACCTAGTTTAAAGCCCTTTCAATGAGTCCAGCCAGTTCATATGCAAGGATCCTTTTCCCTCTTTGAGACAGATGAACTCCATCTGCTGCCAGCAGACCCTGTGTAGTGTAAACCTCCCCAAGATCAAAAACCCCGGAATTCTGCTGGTGGAAGAAGAAGACTGTAGGAAGGCTATATAAAGAAAAAATCTGAACAATTTTGAATAAAAGTATGCAGATGTTCAGAGTGAAATTTGCTTTAGTATTTTTAAAAAGTTGCATGGAAATGTTTTCCATACTATGACTAGCTTTGATAACATATACCTATGAAATAATACAAAGATGCAGAGCACGTGAAGGATGCCTGAATTTGAGATAAATTTTGAATCTTTGAATTTGTCCAAGAGTGGGATTTAGATGGACTTGGTCTGGTTGTTACAAGGAATTTGTGTCATTAGCTGTTGTCCTTTCTATTTTGACCCTAAAAGACAATGTAGCAAAGACTTACCATAGCCACTGAAAAGTGATGGTTTTGCTTGAAAAGCCTTTGAAAAGTTACAGAGCTGCTGTTGGCGTTCTCTTCACCTGATAAATTAATTTAACTGGATATCAGCTGCCCTAGGCTTTTGCTGATGGGAAATGTGAGGCCAAAGGAGGCCACTCTGCTGCCCATGTCGGTGCTGGAGGTGTTTTCAGGGAGGCACTCTCATGGTGTCCGCTTTTCAGATGAAGCAGTGCTCAGCCCAGAAGGGCTATAAGATGTAAACTCATGCAGTGACAAACTATTATGCTTTGCTTTGTGATAGCCCAAATTTGATTTTGAGTCAGGTGTACCTTCCAGAAGGATGTCCAGCTTTGGCTTGAAGAGAGCACAATTGGAAAATGTACCACTTTTCTCAGCTGTTTGCCCCAGCAGCTAGGTTTTGCACCTTCTTTCCAGTATCAAATTATCTGGCTTTTCTCTACACTTTCTCAGTTTCATTAAAGGTTATTTTTACCAGGCAATAGTGTCTCTATATAAAGGTATTTCTAGACTGTAATAATTTTTTTTCAAACTAAACCAATTACACTTTCACAATGAGGTATTTTCTGAGATCTGTAGACTTTCTACTGGCTTTTTTTTATGCGGCCTTTTCCATGTTTTCTGTGTCTTTGGAGAAGATATGTAGCAGAAGGATGCACAGCATTCTAGCACTGGTCACAGTAGTGACTCTCACAGAAACAAAATCACCTTTTCCCTCCTGTGCTTAGCCCTGGTTTCTCTCTTCTTATCTCCTGTTTGTTTGTTGTTTTTTTTTATTTAGCACTTGAGTAGCTTGGGTACCTACTATCTCTGCATTTATACCTGCCACCCAATTATTTTTTTCATCCCAGAGAATCCATTAATTAAAAGATTACAATTACATGGTTGTAATTCTGGATAGGATTTGGAAAGGAAAGGATTATTACTCTATGTAAGTATGTATGTGCAAGAGCACTGTATTACAAAATCTCTTATTAAATAAAATATACCTTTACAAAAGTTACAAATTTAGGTTTTTACATGCTGAATGTTATTTTAACATAGCAAAAATACTTAGGCTGAAAAGGCTTTGCTGCAGGTCTAAAGCTGGCCTTTAAACACAGTGAGATTTATATATGCCATGAGGTCATATTATGGAGGTCCTCTGCATGAAGGAAGTTAAGGTTTGATGGATACATCATATCCTTTCTACAGCTCAGCTAAATTATGAATTACAGAGCTAAACTGAAATCCAAAGACAAATTTTTGTTTGTAAAACAAGAGGGAAGGTTGTCCAGTGCAACTTTGCCTCTATGTGGTGTGTACTAAATGATCTATTATCCATCTAAGGGAAGATATGTTGATCGTACTGTTATTGTTGGAAAATTAGAGGGGGTTTTATGCCCCCAGAGGAAGATCTCTGAATATTCTGGGGTTCCCCTTCCCCTCACCCGTGCTGCTAACTTGGGTTGTTGTCGAACGCTTTGCGTTTGGGAAATTTACTGGTTTGAATTACATCCTAGTACTGAGCCAGTTTTGCCCCCAGTAACATCAGCTGCAGCACCGTGATGCAAATAATGTCGCAGTGTTGCTGATGGGCAAAGGCAGCCTAGTGTCCTGTTTGATCCCTTCAGGATGAAACGGATAGCCCCCAGCTCCCTGGGGCTGGTGGCTGGGGTCGATTCACTTTCATCTGCAGCCAAGACTCTTTCCGCCCTTTCTCACTTGCTAGAACTGGCAGCTGTTGAAGTGAAGTTTTGGCTTTTACTCAGAAATGGTGTGGTACAAATGTGAGATACAGGTGTGTTATGCTGTTTTCCCTTTTGGTTTGCTTGGCTGCCACCACTTGAGAATTTGTGTGCGCTCATTAGAGGCATGATGTGTGATGGAGGAGTACTCCCTGGTGAACAAAGCCCCTCCTAGTAAGATTTCACTCTAAAAAAGATCTTAAAATGTGACAAATTCGCTTTGACGTCTCGCCATTTGGGATTGTTATTCTTTCAGAAGCACGATCTTGCTGTACAAGCATAGACATCTATGCTGCTACAGTCAAGTGCTACAATTTTAATTTTACAAATTTGAAAATTAACTTACTTAAGTGCTCTCAGTTAAAACTCCGTTTCTGATGTAGACCTGCAGTGTTCTAGCTGAGGACTGTATCTGCTCACAATAATATTTGGTTCGTTATTCTCTAATCTGTAGCTTGTAAACTGGTTGTCTTCCTGTGACAATGATGTATGGTCCACGGTGTGTAACTGAAGTTAACATTTATATTGAGCTTAATGACTTAAGTACAGTTAATCTCTTTATTAATGCTTATTAGTAGTCTGCATGATCATGCTTTTATTTCTAGTTGACAGAGAAAGAACATTTTGTTAGTTACACGGTGAAAGCAAGAATGTGTCTTTTTACCCTAATTACAACTATTTCAACAATGACTCATTTTTCATAATTCACAACAACAAGAAATGATAGAGAAAAAGCTATATACAGCATTTTAAACAGCATATATCTCAGTATTACCTTAATGCATGGAACTGTCTTCTGCAACTTTGTGGGATAATATCACTAAAAAACAAGCCAAGTTGCCTTACTCCGCTCTGGACAATATCTGTGAAAACAAAATAGCACCAGATCTTCAGTCTTTACTCAGTCCTCAACCAATGGTGAGGACCTTGGGATTTCTCCTTGGCCTTTTCAGTGCAGACTGGATGTTCAAAGTCTGCCTGGCACGACTCTCCCTGTCTGAAGCAATTTCCCTGGCCCCTCCCCCGATGCTAAGAAGTAGTGTGGAGCATTTTGGCAAAGCTGCTGACTCAATTAAGAAATGCTGTCAGTCTTGCCTTTCTTTTTGAAGAGACAAATTGGTACTTATAAAACTGGGAGCAAAACCAATATAACATGTTACTGAATGTTAAATTTTCCATCTGAAGATTTATTAAGCGTTCAGAAGTGTTTTGCTTTGGTTCTGAATATTAAAGGAATAATTGTGTTTCCGAAGTTGTCTGCATTTGAGCTACAAATCACTGAGTGATTTTAATTCAGGCCAGGTAATTGTGTCACTTTGATTGATTGTATATTTAAGGCAAAAGAGCAGTTTTTAATCCAGGCTGAATGTTTTAGTCAGTTTGCTCTTGATTAAAAGTGCCTTGTGGTGACATATTGTCAGAAAGAGTTTTTTTTTTATCCCAGTCTTCTTGGCTAGTAAGATATCACAAAGTAATAACACTCCAATGTTTTGCTTGCTTCTCTCCACAGGAAATCTATAGTGAAAATTGCATGCTCTCCTAAAATGACCCAAAGGGAAAGCTAGACATGTGTATATATTTGTACCCTTTAGGAGGAGTATGTTTGCATATTCTTCGAATGGAGACATCCCTGCCAGCCCATCATGTGCAGGCTATGGCACAGCCCTGCTGCATGCTGCGACTGGTGAGAGTCCCGGGCTGTGCCTGTGGCTGGTGTCGCTACCGCTGAATTCACAGAGTCTTGCTTTCGGCACAAGTTTTCTCCTTGAAGCAATTAATTCTCCTTTTGTCTCCTGCATTAATCTGGATGTGTACATTCTCTTTCCTGGCTGCCGTGTAATGTAGGATCGTAATTAGACTCTGGCTTTGGTTGGGGAAGGCGTATCACTAGGAGAAAGGACCGGGAGGTTTCTAAGTTCCTATCTTAAGCTGATGGAGTCAGAGCACCACAAATCCTGCTATTAGCATGGGAAGGCCTGAGTGCTAATCTCGTTGTTTACAGGGCTTGGGGTCTTGGTGTTTCACATCATGGGCAGTTCTTTAACAGACATATGGCTACAGTGTGTATATGAGGTTATTGTGCGGGTGAGAGTTATTGTAGTGGATACAAGACAGACTGAGTGAAAAAGGAACAGCAAGATCAGCTGAAGCCAGATTCAGCAGTGGACAGGAGAAGCTGGGAGGAGAACTGAATAAACAACCACTATGTGAAAACTGACCCATTTGGGAAAAGGGAGAGGTGTGAACAAATGCTGATGTTAAAACTAAGTGATTAGAGCAGGCAGTCTTACGGGGACGCTGATAACTTCAGCAAAGACGGAAGGACCGAACCTCTCCCACATGAATAATACATTGTACTGTTGTAACTGGTGTAGCCAATGTGCCAAGCTGCAATGGGAAGGTGTTTTTTTTAACAGGCTGTTGCGAAGCATTGAAATTGAGTGATAAATTTCAGTGGCCAGGCACTTGGTGTTTTCAAAATTATGCTTTTTGACCAGTGATCTGCCCAGGACTCCTGATCCTGACTTCGTCAACAGAGTCATCATCCAGAAGTGTTTTCATGCTACTATAAATACAAAGTTGTGGTGTGCTTTAACTGCACTGTTGTAGTTCAAATAACAGGCCTGCTAGCATAGAATTGATGAAAGCAACCAACAGGCACAGATGAAAAAGGTTCAAGAAGGATAAGGGCCCAAGATCTCACGAGTTACAGTGTAGTCTGATAGCCTTTCTATCGATAGCTTGGGAGAAGCGATCTCCTGTCTCTACCTCAGCTTCTCCAGACGTACAATGTAGGTGCGAAAAGTGTTTTGTGTGATGAGGCAGAGAAGTCTTCCTGCTGAGAGGAGTCTCTGTGCCGGTGTTTGTTCTTGGCATGGACCTTTTGAAATTTTGAGACAGTGACAGCAAATGTTCGACCGGATGCTTCTCTGTGATGTGGAGATAAGTGGTAGACTTTTAATAAATATATTAAATATTAGTTTGGTCATAAACATGCTTCTCTTGTGCTGTGAGCCTTACCTACTAACCAAGAGGTGAGTGTTCAGAGGAGATTAAATAGCAGTTCTTGTCATTATTCGAGAAGTTGAATATTTCATGTCTTCCCGTTGCTGGAGTTCATTTTATTTCATATATATGGATTTAGCAATAATGTTGTAATTGCATTTTCTGGTGATTAACATTGCCCCAGTGTAAAATATAAGAGCAACAGCCTCCAAGAGCACTGTCTTCCAAAGTCATCCTATCACATGGCCCATTGGCAGAGGCAAATGAAGTAAAGTAATTTAATTAGCTACGATTAGCATTTAAAGCTGTCTACCCAGAAACCAATAAAGAGGTTCACAATTCGTCCTGTGTTATTTCACATAAGGCTTTAACAATATTAGGTGAAGGCAGTGTAGTTCAGAGAGGTAGTAATTCAATCTGTACTCTGAATTCCTGGTTTAAACCAGTAATAAGCAAAGATGGTTGTTATTAGGCAGCTGTTAAATGTCTGGTGGCAACTGAGTAGGTGACAGCAGCCTAGTTGCTACAGGATGGCTGTATAAATGACAAAAAGCATCGTCATGGCTGGCGCTGAGCTGCCACCTGGGCTGGCAGGAGCAGTGTTCGCCCTGGCCGGCACAGTGCCTCTGGCTGACGTCAAACAGTGCTGGGAGAAGGTGTGGGAAAGGCTGCTTTCCTCCCACTCCCCTTGTCTGGGCTGCAGTTAAACACAAGTCTGGTTCTCTGAATTGCAAATTTGGCTTCTTCAGAACTGCTTAATTCACTTAGGAAAGCAAACACCCCCCATCCCACCCCCACACTGCAACTTTAAAGGATGTGCCAGTTGGGCACACAGCAAAAGCCATTTACAGTTGGAATAAAGGAGGACCTGGGGTGGCAGTGCCAGGCCCAGCTCCTTTTGAAACCCCGGGAAAGGCTGCCACAGCGTGGGTGCTTGTCTGTACCCTTTTGTGCATTAACATGCGTGCCAACTGGGCGAGTGTGGGCAAAGGCAGAGCCTGGCTTAATGGCACACAAAGCGAATGTCTGCTAAATAGGTTTTCTTTATCTTAATAAGTGATGCGATGCTGGCTATGATACAACTGTGCTGGATTGTGGTGCAGCGGTTTCCAGTTCGGCTTTCTGCCATCCATCCCCGCTGGATGCTGAGGCATCCCTGCCTGCCTGTCTGGGCATTCCCATCTCCCCAAGGGCAGGCTGGTGGTGCCACCTGCACACTCGTCAGAAACACTCAACTCACTTAGTGAAATTGCCTCCTGAAAGCCTGTTTTCATGATTTTTAACCAGACCTATCGCCTGACCCAAACGGCACCTTGATTTTCAGGTTTAAATGCACCAGCAACAGGAAAAAAAAAAAACAAGGTCAAACCATACTTTAATGCTGTTGGGATTTGTCAGCCAAAGAAAATACCATGAGCAGATTTTCCATTCAAAGTGTTAATGAACTTTCTTAAAGCATTAGTGGAAAATCCTGTATCTTTTTAACACCGTTTTAAACTCTCAGAGCTCTTCAAAAAGCAGGGAAATAAAGCAAGCTCCTTCTGCTTCTTACTTTTTGCCTCGAGAGATGTTTCCAGACCTCTGGACCAGCTCTGGTTTTGTTCACCTCCTGCCTGGTACAGCAGGACTGGGGACAGTGCGCATGTAGCGCATATGGGTCACACCAGCGAGAATTAAGAGGGGGAGTGAAGCATGAAGACATGTTGCCGCTGACACCTTGGTGAGAGCTGCTGTTTGGGGTTTCTCTCTGCCCTGATGGATTGGCAGCAGTGCGTGATACAAAGCCTTTCTCTAATATCCTTTCCCTAAAGGAGGAGGCTTTTCCCCCTTTAACAGCCCCAGTGCCTTTTTGTAATCCCATACACCTGCCTGAAAACACCTTTTTGGTAGCTTGGTGCATTGATTTTATAAGATCTGTAAGTATCTTTAATAGCCGGTGTGCAAAATGTGCTACTTGTCTTTGCAATAATGCTTTCCTTTTTAATCATGTTCCTTCTTTGCTATTTTTCTGCCAGCCCTTGGCAATGTTTCATTCTAGCTCAAAGTGAAAGAACAGCCTCTTAAAATAGACTGTAATCCTCAGCTATCGTTTGATCAGTTTTAATTTAATTTCACTGCAATGAAAATATAATGGGAGGCTGAACTCCAGAACATGCAATTCAAGAAAAGTCACTGTCAACATTACAGAATCTGCTACCAACCTTTTGAAACAGCAATGGGGGTCTAAGCCCAGCAGCTCTTTACAGCAGGGTCTGCAGCTCTGCAATTGCCTTCTCAAGTGCAAAGGATATTTTTCAAAATTTTTCAAAAGTAATCACTAAATTTTGTGTAGATGCTTTTTCAGGTATTTGTATGAAATGCCTTGGGTCTGCCTCTCTGATGGGCTGATTGCCTTTTGTTTGCGTTTAATAGCAGTGCTCTTAGTCCTGGAGCCTGTTTATGAGCAGGCTTTGAAGACTTCATGAAAAAGTTAGCATTTGTCCAGTGTGCTTTGGGTGCAAGTATAACTCAGATATCTGACTATCAAGACACCTTTGCTTTTTTCTTCTCTCTTTTAGCTCCATGTAGGAGAGAAAAAAGTGCTTCATTCTCCCCCAGACTGCAGATATTCTACCTTGTCTGGGTCCTCAGATTTTCTATAGCATAGTATCGTCGTGACAGCTTTGTCTCTGATCTGTGTGTCCTCCATCCAGCTTCAGCCTGTCTGTTATGCTGTCGGGATTCAAACACGGTTTCTCACTCCTCACAGGAATTATTTTTGGAACTTTTAAAATACTCTGTAACGCCGTGTTCCTGTGCAGCTGCAGCGAGCTGCCTGTGTCAGGAGGATGACTTGGAGGAGGAAAGAGAGGCTACAACCTCCCCAACAAAGCTGATACAATGCTGCCTTTGTATCCTGCCCCTATTCATGCATGACTGCAGCGTAAGAAAAGAGCTGCCCCGAACTAGTCCTGCTCTTGGGACTTGTCCAAGACCTGCCTGGAGGTGAGAGGGAGGTGCCCAGGGAGAAAGATTCTATACCAGTAACCTGTCCTCTGCCCCTATTTTACGAGTAGTTGAAAACTTCTGCTAAAAGATGAAGAAGTTAATGTTTGGAGCTGATGATGCTTCTTAGTAAAGCCTGATAGTATTCCCCGAGTAAGATGAATGGTGGCAGGGCATATGCTATTTCCATTCTTCTTTGTTTTCTTTGTTTGCATTTTGTATAGCTTCAGCCAGAGAAGCAATGATTAGGTCAGATCCTCAAGAAAACTTTTTGTTCTTATGAACCCACCAGTGGTCAGTATGTCAGGCTGGGAAAGCGTCCCTGTTCCTGCTGGACTGAAAGCCCTACGCTTGGAAATTCTGGAGTCACTTCTGCTACCTCTCATCTGCATAGCAGTGGGATGTATCTTGGTGGTCACTTGGGTGGACCCAGAAACACCCCTCCATCTTTTTCAGCTGGCCACAGCAGCAGGCCAGGTTCAAGGACTGCTTGTGCTGTTCGCTTCTTAGTGTACTGCGTTTCTGTGCTAAGCAGCCAGTTGCCTTGATTCCACAAATAGAAATTAATCAGCTCTCTGCAAAAGGCAGATATAAGAATAGCATTGATCCATTTGAATGGCGTCTTTTGGACCAGGTATGATTTTCTTTTGGGCTATATATATGTGTGTGTGTATATATACATATGCACACACAAATATGCAGGTCTTGCAGGATACTGTGCTTCTGAGCAAGGTCATTGTTTCTGAGATGTAACTTAAGAGGTTGGGGTGAAAGAGAATCAAAATCTGCTTTCTGAAACAGAGGCCAGAAGTGATACATGCTGGTGGTGAGATAGCAGTGATTGAAAACCAGTGTGAAAAAGGGTAAATTGCAGAAAAATGATTGTAGATGTTCACGATCCCCTGGAAGGAGGGCTGGTACCACACAAACTGTTGCAGTGTGTGGATCTAGTTGACATTTCTCTCGGGACTGGGGCACCTGGGGGTCTTTTGACAGCAGAATTTCCCATTTCATGTGGGCTGATAGATGAATCTTAGAGACCCATCTGTAAAACTGCGATAAGGAAGTGCAAGCCAAAGCGGGCTATGTGTGCAACCAACCTGCAATAACTTTAATTTTCATTAATTTATAGAAGGACCTGGAAGTAAAATTTACTGTGGAATGACATTACTTTTATGAATTGTGCTTGACTCCAGACAAAGAATACGTGTGACAGAAGATGCTTGTTGGCTTGCAAGAAATGTCATAACACTGGAGGAATATAGGCTCATACAGTTAAAGATTATGACCCCAATTGCACTCCCTTGTCTAGGAAGGCTGCATAAGTATTCACTTAACTTTAAGCTTGCACTTACATTCTTTTCACTTCAGAGGGATTTAAGCACATGTTGGAATAATTTCCTGAACTAATACTCTCCAGATGCACAAGGAGCAGAATCAAAATTTTAAGATGAGCAGTTCTTCACTGTGAGTTCACTAGTGCTGTTTGATTCTTGGTAAAAATATTTAACATCATATCATTAATACTATTTAAAAAGTAAATTTATTTTCTGTACATGCAGTGGGCATAGTCTACAAACTCACTCCATACTTGAAAAATCAGAAGGAAGTGCTTTCTCTTCTGGTTTCCCAATCAATTTGTGAACTGTCAACCAGCAGCTATTAAAACATCTCGGTTGCTCCGTTGGCCAAGCATTGGTGAAGGATTTTTGCTTCTTAAAATTCAAAGAACACATACAATTTATATTTATTCGCCACCAGTATGGAGTTGGCCTAGCTTACATGGGGGAAGGCTGATGTTATGAGTGACCAGTTTTTCCCTTTCAAAGGGGAGTGTAAGTGCGTGCCTGGAATCCATCCGCCTCTGCTCCAGAGTGGCTGGAGGCTCCATCATCTATGTGTCAATTGGAATCGCTAATGCGTAGCAATTAGATTTAATGAAGGGAAGCTGCTGGTAGCTTAGACATGCTGACAGCCCTTCTGTTTATTTTTTTTTAGGGGAATGCATTGTGCAACCTGTTGGTATGTTTCAGTTGGAGCTGTGTTTTTGTTTTCATTAACTGCTTTTTTAAAAATAGGTTTAGATCTTTCAAACCAAGAGCTCACAAGCACTTGAAATTTGATACGGGTTTGCTCAAGTTATTTTGTGTTGTTTCCTCTTTCTATGTCCACAAACATGGATTTGTCAGGCCTGTTTTGGGAAACATCAGTTGCTCATCCAAAGCAACTGTCACACATCCCGTTCCTGACTGTTGTGCATCTGCTGGCTCCTCCATACCTTCCCGGCTGCGTGGCTCATCCATCCTTCCTGCTTGCTGTTTGTCCTCTGCTTCGGTGACTTATTCTGGGTGGATGTCACTTACTTGCTTGTGTGCTGGCTGCTGGGGTAACCACCACCGCCAGGAATCAGCAGGAGAGCCTGTCCTGAGATCACCTATGGGCTGGGGGTCGCTGCCGGGGGTGGACAGGGGCTTGGTCCGGGGGAAGAGCACTTGGAGGTTGCCCAAAACTTACTGTGGGATGTTTGGTGAGAGTACCAAAAGTGGGGAAAGGGAGGGGCTGGGGGAGGATCCAGCATGGAAAACTAGAGGAAAAGGATATAAAAGGGGCTGGTCACATGTAAGAGGTGGCTGGTTAGTGCTTGTGTCTGGCTGGGCTGTAAAAGCTGTTTGTCTTTACGTTAGTACTGTATTTGCGATCTGAGTTGATGTGTGTGACTGCACACATATATGTCTCTATAATGTGTGAATATGTGCACCTGTGCCCCATTGGGAATACATGCTCAGCCTGTCTTCTTCCTGGGCGTTGGGACACGGATCTTCGGCAGCCTCCTCTCCATGGGCGGCAGATTCAGTGACCTTTAACACCACTAGGACCCCTCTGCTGCCCTGGGAGAGGCCAGGAGTTGTGGCCAGGTTACAAGAACCGTGCTTATGACTCTCTGGTTACACCAAGATCAGATAAGACCTACCTGGAATTTGTGAATTTCTGCCTCACAGAGGTTCCCTCTGCTTCAGGGAAAACATCAGGTTTTACTTGTACAGAAATCAGGGGCAATTATCAATTATCAGAAGCAAATTAGTATTTCTATATTTCTTTAATCAACCTGCTTCCTATCATTCCTTAACATGGCCTGGTTAGAAAAAATTGCTTCTTAAATGTGCCTTTTATATCTTATTTGTTTCATGAAGGCATTTAAGAAGCCCTTCCCCATCCTATTGTTTATTGCATTTGGATGGTCTCTTCTTATGGGCTGCACAAATTGCTCACATCAGCTGTTAAGCTGTGCCGCTTAACCTTGTGCTTCATCACCAGGAAAAAGATAATTATATTGGACATCTCCAGATGTTCTCACTTAAAAAATATGACATGTCTATATTTTCTTTACAACTCATGACTGAGACTGCTGTGCCTGTTCCAGATACTGGAGTAGCTTGAAGGAAACCTCTGCCGTATGTTCTGCTGACTTTCTGCAGAGCCAGAAAGCTTTGTTAGCAGTGTAAGGAGTAGTCACAGGACCCTCACGTGTGCTTTCAGGCTCCACAGCTCCTATGGTAGGTGTGACTGCACGTTGGTAGAAGGTCCTGCCACTGCCGTCACTATCATCTGTGGTGCCAACAGGGAAGAATTTGATTGTAAGTTCCTCGATCTTGTCAGCCTGTCAAAGAACCTTATCCTGAAAACATTGGTGACTGTCACAGCATAGTCTTCATCAAAGCCATGGCCCAAACTGCATAGCCTAAATCTTACGATATGTATTGTAGGATTAAAAAAAAATCTGTGAGCAGGTGTTAAACACCTTAGTCTGCCTGTTTCTTCATACCATCAATCTCTGACATTCTCTCTATGGGTTTCATAAAGGTCATATACAATACAGCATGCGGTTATTTTGTCATAAGAGGTGGATATTTTTCATCAGTCTTGGCATCCCATTTCTTCATCTATCTTTCAGTGTGTTAAAAGCACATTCCACCAGCTGCTGGGACTGTAACTCACCATCTCCTTGTCTAAGAAATAAGAAGAAAGCAGAGGCAAGAAAACACAACTGTCAATAACACCATGAGAATTTTCCGTGGAAGAAAATAGTCCAGACATCATAGAAGGCTTCGGTTTATGGTTGTTTTCAGACTATGCCATACTAATATTAGTGAACCTTCCATGTTGATCGCCAGAGCCTTCTGGTTTGTCAAAAAAACCCCTTTGTGTGCTGAACTCCACGCTACGTGTGTGTGTGGATGAGGGGTGAAGAGTAGGTACATGGATCTGCCTATGTAACCCCATTAATAATCCTCTCTGTGTCCCCCACTTTCTGATCTACAAGGACAGCTGCTATGGGATAGTCATGCACATGTCTACACCAAAAACCCTGCAGCGTGGCAGTTGAATACGGCACCAGAGGATGTCTGACCAGTTGCTTAGTGCTTATTTCCAAAGATTGCAAAGTGGGGTTGGGTAGGTGGAAGGCAAGAGGAGCAGTATTGCAGGACTGATGATGGGCTGGTGCATTGGTCACAGGGGTCACACAGATTTTGCTGTGAATCGCTTATTGTGAAGCAGATCTGCAACATGCTGTAGATGTTTCTTTGTATTTGTTTAGTGGCTCAGTAAATAAAGTCATGAATTAATTTTTAACTACTGGCTTATTTCATTCCTGATCATAACAAAAGTTATACCAATAAACATCTGCAAACAGATGGTTTTACAAAAGCAAATAGACCATAGGATTCTCCTCTTTGTTTGAGTTCCTATATTATCTTTTAAAAAAATATTTATTTTAAATATTCACATGGCAGTTTCTTGTAATTATTAGAAGCAAAACTAGCCATTACTAAGCAAAGCTTGGTTTTGTTGTTCACTGTATTAATAGGCAATTTTTCTGAGTTCCTGAAATTAGCAGAAGAATAGCATGTTAGAGGCATGCCTTCTAACTGTACATCAGTTTTATTCAGAGATTCTGTTAAATTGAATGTAATAGTATGTATTTATCAACACAGATATGTCTGTCAAACAGACATGTTCACTAGGTTTTCCTGGTCATGATGAAAACCTGTATATTTCATATATCCCACCAGAAGTTATTCAAATGTATCCCAGTGTAGGAGATTTGCAAATATTGACAAAATCTTTATGATAAATTATGGAAGGCAAATTCTTCAAAGCTATTCTAAATGTGAACAATGATAAAACTCCAGAATCAGAAAATTTTTCATTTGAATTTTACCACTTGTTTAAGGGCGTGTTAATAGGTTCCTTGGAAGGCATATTACTGTTGTTTAGTTACAGCAGGAACTTCCATGGGCTGTAGCAGAAGCTACTAGCAATCTTTTCCCAGCAGTTGGAAGCAACTTTACCTTTGCACTTCTTACAGACCCATATTATGGCAGAATTGTGATAGAAAGGTTTTTATAAGCAATTAGTGACATGATTGCAGACTGCTCTCACTTTATACACTGAGATACACCTAGTTCACTTACAGGGCTTTGCTACTGTCTGGAGCAAAGAAAGCTTTAGACAGAAGAACAGGTTTGCAGAAACATGAGAAAACAATTTCATGTGTCTATTCTTTTTTTATGGAACTCCAAGGCTTTGCTGACATTTGTGGCTAAAGAAAGCCTGGATTGTCAGAAAGTAAGAAGTTTGGGTATGGGTTATGTCAGTCAGATGGGCTAGCAAGAAAATATTCTGGACTTTGAAAAGTCATTTCTCTGACACATTATTGTCTAAAATGAGCAACACATTTATAAGCTACATATGAATATAAATTTTAACACAACCCTTTTATAAATCTTAAAACAGCCAGAGCTGTGTGATTTGATTGCCAAGTGACTACAGTAAATGAAATATGGGGGAAAATGTGCAGTCTCTTGTTGGGAAAACTAATTGGGCTTAAAATGGATGTTTTACCAATAGTTTCAAGTTTCAAACATATTGTCTGATCATTCCAAATGAAAGCATATCAGTAATAGCATAAAGCTAGAATTCATAGGAATTTAAAAAGAAAAAAAAATAAAACCAAAACACTTGGGAGTGTGGATGCTTAGATTATACCCATTAAGCAGGTTTGTCTAATCATTCCAAGTATTATGTGCTTGTATTACTCCACCAGCTCAAAGCAACAGTATGTCAACCCAAACACTGAATTAAATATAACTGCATTTTGGTAAGCTTTACTGTAAAGCTAGAGGTTTGTTTGTTTCTACTTTGCCAGTCACTGCAAGTAATCCTCATTTAATCAAATTGCACATCAGGGTCTTGAGATTCAGGGAAACCATTATCTGCAAAGCTGAATACATACCTGTTCTCTGAAAATACTTTTCTGCTTGTTTTGTGCTACATCTCATCAACTACTTTCTATGGATAGGGATATACATGTGTGTCTATAGAGAGAGAAGGCATTTAAACAGCAATCTTAAACTAGCTACTGAAGTTTTAAATTGCTACATTTAGGTGTTCTAAAGGTAAGATGGATCCTACCCGCTTAAAGAAATCAGAGTTAACTTTAACTGGAAATTCTTCTGTCCAGTTACTGCGTTCAAGAAGGCAGTTGCGCTTCTCAACTTGAAAAAGTTACTTTCTACTTTAGCTATAGCTGAAGAGGTAGACTTCTTAAAAAAGAAAACAAAAAGTTGGTACGAACCATTTTAGATGACTTTCATGTCAGGATGGAAAAAGAATTGCTTGCAATTCTAGTCTGTAACATGATAAAAGTTAATTGCTGTAATACACATGATTCTAGTCAAGTAAATAAGCATACATGTAGACTGAATGAGTATAAATGCTAATGAAATTCTAGTGAGAGAGGGGATTGCATATGTTCCTGCTTTGACATTGTTAAATTGTAGAGAATGTTAGGATGGGGGTTCAAAATCAGTTACTGAAAGTTGCATATAATCAAATAACACAAATTACAAAATACTTCTGTGGTTGTTTATATACATGATGTATTCTGTTTTATGGGAACTCATAAAAATAATCCCTGTATCTTGCACTACTCAGGTGCACAATGTTATTTTTTTATTTTACTATTTAAGATTGTCAAAATTATCTTTGGGTAGGTATGGGATCTGTTATAGTTAAATTCCAGCACTTTTAAAATGAAAAGGTTATTTTGAAGAAGCTGTGTAGGCGTACGCCAAAGACCTGGAACTTTGGAAGTTGTTACTGGTGTTTTTACAAAAGAAAACACAGTAAAAAAGCCAAAGGGCAACCCAACTTGATGCTGAGCTTCTCCAGAAAGTGAAAACCCCTCTGTCAACCATGAATAAGTGCAATCTTAAAACGTATACTACAAACATTTCGTGTTTACCTTAGGGATCAGATTAAGCCAGACTACAAATATTTTTAGTCCATTACAAATGTTTGGGGAGAGTTCTGACTTGCTTTTTCAAAGACACGATATAGCTTCAGTTAATTGGCGGTCAATTAACTTGAGATTTAAAAAAAAAATCCCCAAAGAGTAAACAGGGATATCTCTACAGCAAAAAGACTTCAGTATGAGGACAGGCACAAATAAAATCCCCAAAAGATATTATTTGCAAAAAACCTTTGGAGAAACATCCTCAGGATTGTCTTTGGTACCCAGTAAGTGCTCTAGCATTGCATCAGGATTTCCTTTGGTTTTATGAAAAGACATAAGAGACCGACCTTTAGAGAGAAAGAAGAAGAAAACAGTCTTGGACTATTTATCTTTTTAGTATTTTCGGAAAAACGTTCAAACTAGTGCTGATTCCCCTGACCCTGTCTGTGCATGGAGGAAGGGAGGGATTTGCTTAGTCCCTGTAGCCCCAGTCTCAGATCCATGCTTGTGTCACAATCTGGATTTCTGCAATGCTAGAGACAAACTGAAAACTGTACAGTCAATAAGTGTGTATGTCTGTAAGATGCGTGTAAGCGGTTACTAAGACATACGTTTTGTACAGAGATGGGATTAAGTATAACGCATTTGTGCAAGAATGGCTTTGAGTGGAGCTGGTTACAGCTTCCAGATGAGCCTCAAGTGACATATATACATTGCACGGGAAAGACAGATGTTGGGTGAAACTCAAGGCTCATAGGCAGGAAAGCAAGTTGTAAAGGAATCATCTGCATCCAAAAGAGTTTCCAAGTGTTTTTTTGTTATTGTTGTTGTGTCAAACAGTGTTTCCCTGGCATTTTGTGTGGCAGGGGATGAAGGTATATTGAATAGGAGCAAGAGAGGTCAGAGACCCAGATATGCTCGGCAGGTTCCTCTGGCTCAGCTCTCACTCCAGAAGGTAGGATGTAACTGATAAACGGAAACCATGGGAAGGGGTCGGCTCTCTGAGTTTACATTTGGAAAGATGGAGTATGTGCTGAGATTCGTTCCCTAGAGAGACAAGCCCTGAGAAGGAAATCTGCACAGCCATCACGTCACATCTGAGTTTCAGATGATCTCCATTATGACTTTTGCTGATTTTCCTTTTTTGTAGCTGTTCCCAATATGTAATCAGATACCTAAGCTGCTACTTGGCTGTATTTGAGCTGCGCTGTCTTAAATGTCATCTCATGATTACTCCTCTTTAGGCAGGAGGCACTCAGCAAGCTGAGAATATTTACAGAGGTACACCGAGTACCTTGCCCAGAGTGTGAGAGTTTAAAGGTTTTCCTTGTGCTTGAATATACTGTCAAGCTTTTTATATGCTTTGCAAAAGTAAGGTCAAAGACTGTGTTCCCACTGCAAAGCTATAGCTGTGCAGCCAGTGTGGACCTGCCTGTGGAGCTGCAGAGGAGAGATGCTGGGAGCAACGGTCCGTGCAGGCCCCATGCACGTGTGGGGATGCGGGTGCAGAGGAGGAGGCGGCCATTCCTGGGGAGTCATCCAGTTGGCCTTGAGTGGAAACATGTCAGAGCCTGGCAGACTTTACCCCTGAGAGAAGATCTGGCTTTATTTGGCCTTCAGAAACAGGGGATTCATTTTCTTCCAGATTGTGTCTCTGCAGCTCATTTTTTCCTCGGCTCTGAGGTACAGGAGGTTAGCCACATCCAGAAACAGTGTTTGCCCAGCTCCTCCCTTTCCCATCTTTCTAATAACTAGGGGAGAGAAGTTACTGTAGACAATAATTTTGTTTGGAAGTATTTTTTTCAAGCTAATAATCCAGCTCTTTCTCATATAGTATTTTACTACTAAAAAAACTACAAAAATGTTTTATATACTTGAGCATACAAAAAAAGGAATAACCTATATTGGTGTATTTGTATTCACAGTAGAGAAATTTTACAAGTTGAACCCAGCACAAAGAATGTATGTAGACCACATTCCACTTGACCTTGAAATTTGAAGATATATTCTCATGTTGTAAGAAATTAAGCTAGAGAAAAAGGTCTAAATGTCAGCAGGCAACAGGACTTTAACAAATGAAACCGTACAAAAAATTTGTTGCTGTGTTATTTCATGGTTGGGACATTGCTCTTTCTTCCTGCCTTGCTGTCAGCTGGCCTGATAGACTTTTGTTCTGATTAATAGTGGTACCCTTTCCGAGCAGACAGTCATTGGTGGAGGCTTGCTAGGATGCGTGGCAAAGAAAATTTGCAGTTGCTGCCTGAAATTTTAGGAGCAGAGATTATATGGTATAAGATGGAGGAAAAAGTCATCTCACTAGGGCTGCTAATCACTGATTTGACAGAAAGTATTTTTTGGTCTGTCAGGTGACATGACTGTGCTGTCTTCCTATTTCACTGCTCTGAGAACTGGATGGCAAGTGTCTACAAGGAGTGACAGGAAATGTAGGAAATGTTTTGAATTGTCTTCAATATCCTGAACATATGTGGAGCTCTTGACAGTAAGTTGGGGGTTTTGGGGGATTTTTTTTTCCCCTTTTTTTTTTTTTTAGTTCAGGGCTGCACCAATCTTTGTTTCATACTCTCAGCAGACCCCCTTGAGGATCTGAGGATCTCCTGGTTACTTCCCACTGATGACAGTCTTGCCATGGATAGAGTGACTTGACCGGGGGCCTGCTCTGCCTTAACAGGAAAGAAGAGGTGTCATCTCTGTTTTCCGTTCATTTTTGGCTTTCTAATTTTGCTTGAATTAAGGTCCATAGCTAAGCTGTTTCCAGCATCCATGGCCACAAATCTGTCAGAAGTCCAGAGGCGTTTCCATTCTGCTTTACCTAAGTCCTTACAACCTCAGCACCAAAGCAGTGTTATGGTAGGTAGTGTGGGAGCATCGGTCACTGTAGAGTTTGTTCTGTCTCCCATCTTCTCTCTCAGTGGGAGAACTGTGTTGTAGTCCTAAACTGTGCCCAAAAGCATGACCCCTTAGGTCAGAGCTCAGACCAGGCTGGTGGTGTGTATATCTGCCTTACAGAGGAAATTCTTATCATGGTTCCTTATAGACATGATAATTATCATCTTACAGTTGCTGTTTGTCCCACGGACCCCATAAAGTTTGCAGGCAGTCTTGCATGGCTTGCCAGCTTTCCAAGTGCTCTGAAGGGACTTAAAAGTCTTTGATTTTATTGTAGGAATGTGGCGAGTGGCAGAGGGACGTTTGGGGAGTGGGTTGCAACTTGACTTCTACACCAGTAACTAAGCTGCCATCACTTGTTTTCTGCAATGATTTATACTTCCTATGGCTCTGTCATGGAACAAGGGCTGACGTAGGGTTTAATCAAGAAAAATTAAAGGAGATTTGGGCTGCATGCTCCATGCTGCAAAGAAAAATCCTGCACAAAGCAAATGATCCATTAGACAAAGGAATAGCTCAGGGGATCCTTTGCTTTACAGCCTGGCTGAAGCATCCTGAATTGAACACAAAGATCTTTTTATAACTTAATAAAAAGAAAGAATAATGGCTAATTTCTCCAGTGTCTTGGGAGTTCTCTTAAATTCTGATATAAAAATGTTAATTTTTAAAAGTGGAAAATATGAAGGAAGACGGCGACCCATCTGTTGAACAGTGCTGTGCCCTCAGTACAACGTCACTGCCCATTTTCCTTGTCAGGTTTCTAACTGTACGTGTCAGGCATGAGAGACACCTTGTTTCTTCACTCTTCTCCAGCCTCCGTGGAGCGGTACGGTACAGTCCAGCCCAGTAAAGTCAAATCAGTGGAAAGAGTCCAGTTTAAATTGGAGGGAAAAGATTGGTTTGCTTCTTAAAGCCAGCTTTCCAAGGACATGATGATAGTGTGTGTCAGTTGTGTCAATTTAAGTGCACTGGCATTAACTCTGGCACTTTGGTCAAAAATCAGCACATTTTATTCAATAAAAATTTTTTATTTTTTAATTAGTCACACAAGTATATAAACCCCTCTATGAACGGGTAACTGTTAATGTGTGCCCATTTGAAAAAAGAATGATCAGTGTGGGTAAAGGCTTTCTATATTCTTGCAAAACTGGATCACAGACAATGTCAGGTTTGGCCAAACCATTGAAATAAATTATTGTGATTAAGTCAGTGATGGGAAAATGGTAAATATCAATGTGGGGAAGTGTGATGCATTGAAACGAGTCATATAAAAGCAAATATTTAACAAAAAGAGTGGGAGGTTATCACTCTGTTCAAAAGGAACTTTAAATCATCATACGCAGAATGCAAATTTAGAGGAAATATTTGTCATGTTGTCATGAAAAACATTTGGGCTGTTTACAAATGTAAGTGGGGAATCACAAGCTTTGGATGTGGTAAACTAGGTGGTAAATCTTTTCAAATTCATGTATAGGAGTAGCTTTTTCCTGTGTTTTTTCCGTCTACTAGGCCTTTGTAAATGTGTGCGCAAGCCAAGAAACCATTTCCCATAGTCTCTGTCCATCTTTTTGTCTTTATGTCGTGGCTAATGGATTGTCACAGAATCACAGAATGGTAGGAGTTGGAAGGGACCTCTGGAGATCATCTGATCCAACTCCTCCGCCAAAGCAGGTTAGCCTAGAGCAGGTCACACAGGAATGCGTCCACACAGGTTTTGAATATCTTCAGGGAAGGAAGACTCCATAACCTCCCTGGGCAGCCTGTTCCAGTGCTCTGCCAGTCTCAGAGTAAAGAAGTTCCTCCTCATGTTCAAGCAGAACTCCTTTTACTGTCCTGAGCCAATATTTTAGCTTATCAGAAGCAGATTAAGTATCAGGTTAGTTTTCCACATCCTTCTAAGTTTAATTTGTGAATACTTGTATTTCAACGAGGGTAAGCTTAGGTTTAAATGGCACTAACTAAAATGCTGTCAGTAAAGAAGTGACATCCCAGCTTAGATTTGTGCTGTGCCATGGTCGTTGTCTGCTGTGCTGATTTGCTGTGTTCAATTTAGAAGAGGAAGGGGTCATTCTCAAATCAAAATCAGTTCAGCTTCAGATTTTTGATGAGCTTCATCAGCTATAGTTATTTGAGTCCAGCTGGTTTCACGAGCTGCGCTTCACAGCACTGGCCTCTTGGGCAAACGCTAGTAATATACGGTGTCATAAATTACATGGAAAACTGAGCTGGTGACTTAGGTGGCAGTTCCCTGTTCTAACTTTTTTTGGGGATGCAGCCAGTTTGAGAAACTCGCTGCCTGACTTTTCCTGTTCCCTCAGGAGGAGTGCCTGCTCCTCCACAACCCTAGCTGCAGGTATCTGCACTTTACCTATGGGGGGTTGCATAATTTCTTATCCGTGTCCTCAACCAGAACACTGAACTAAGCCTAAACCCTGTTTGATGTGTGCTGTGGATCAACCAAGGCAGGTACCATGGAGGCAAGGTGGTGGAGGAAGAGATACAGATAGTGAAGTGTTTGTGCCAAAAACTGTTATCCCGGTTAATGAAAGGAGACTTTTTCTTTCTGAAGGATGTGTGTGCAAGTGAGAAGCTAGAGCAGGATGATTGATCTGTTGGTTGTCTAGGCTTTGCGGTCATTAGGGGAGGTGGAGGTTGGGCAATTCTAGGAGAAAACAGATGGTGGCTTAGAGCAACTTGTGCAGCACCAGAGACAGTGACTGCAGCAGGGGAAATGTGCAGAACAAAGGTTTAAGAGAGCATCCCTCTCCAGCTGGCAGGGAGCAAAAAAACCTTGGTGGAAAAAGGAGTGTTCAGAAGATATATTTAATATTTTAGGGAGAGTATTTTAAGATAAGGAATGTGAGTAGTGAAGAAAGAGGAGGTAATGTGAGCACAGCAAAATGCAAGTAAGACGTGTATGGAGTAAATCTGTTTTTATGAATAACACAGGCAAGATGTGGGAATTAGAAGGGCCATAAGGTCACAGAAATCATGTTTGGAAAGAAAAAGGCCTAAATGGGAACAGATGCTATGTGAGCAGTGTGGGGGGGGAAAGGTAAATTTTAGACCTATAGGAGTGAGCACTAAAAATAAGACATAGGTAGGGATGTGTGAAGTAACTGGAACTGAAGTGGCTAAAGAGGTTGGAAACTGCTTTAATGGTAAGTGATGAGGAGGTACAAAGCTGGTATCTGCATCCCTCTAGTCACATCCCCTGATGTGACTGTGTGGGGAAGCTTGTGCACATGCTTTCCAAGCTGTGCCTTCTCTTGGGAGATGCATGACACATGTTTCCACAGGGTGTTTGGTGAGCTTTTCTTACACTATATGGAAGGGAACGGGAGGGAGGAGAAAGAAAAGAGGAGGGAAAATGCCCTCCCTTTATGTAACAAATACTCACTGTTGGATTATGCATGATAGAACATAGGCAACATGGATATCTAAAATACCTTCAAACTTATCAGATGAAACACGGAAGAAACGTCAAACATTTGCACGTGTATTTCAGAAGATGTGAAAACACTGTTTTCTTGCTTGGATCCTTCTGGCTTTTCTGTATTGTGCTGAGAACAGATTGCTCTGCCCTTTAGTAGGAAGGAGTGCCGCAGCGAAGCCAGCCCTGCTTCACCACAGCATCCTGCTCTCGACTGCTTGTGCAATTGCACCAGGGTAAATGTGCTAGGTTTTTAACAGGTGTGTCGACATTGAAGCCCAGCGCCAGTTGGAAAGCTTCCACTTTGTAGTGAGTTGAAATTACAGAATCTGAAAGTATTCACTTTGACACAGAAAAGTAACTGAAGTCTTATTTAATCCTTTTCTTTCAAGCACCACCGAAGAGATTTCATGACACTGGCCAAAACACAATCAGTCAAATTAGAACTGGCACAGCGTTTAGAAGATGTTTACTCTCTAAGGGTTTTTATCATTAGCGCCAATAGTAATTTGTATTCTCTGTCGAATCATACAACAGACTACTGAACATTAGTTTCAGCAATATAGTAATAATAGAGAAATAACTGCTTAAACCCCCATTAAGTGGAAATGTAATGCTTCCTTCATGAAAAATTTAGTCATTAATTTTATGTTGGTATCTTTTTAACATTATTAAACTGTACGCTGAAGACAGTGGTCCCATAAACCACATTTTTCCTGTAGGAGCTGTATGACTTAGATGACTGCAGCTCAGTGTGCATTAGAAAGAGTAATGAAAATGTTAAGATGACTAATGCCATAATTAGGTGTGCAAATAGCACCAACAGGAAAACACTGACCAATAGAATATGTATGTTTGTGTGTGTGTCTATATGTACATTTATAATATATATTAATTTATATATTTGGTTGGTTGCATGAAGCCTCTAAAGTCCAATTAGGAGATTTGCTAATGTAATATTATAATCTAGGTAGGTACTTGAATATTGTGGTGAACTGAGGCCTATATACAGTCATACATTTCTTCCTTACACAATAGCATACTTAGCCGGAAGAAAATACCTGCATTGTGTTTCACAGAACAGAAAT
Organism: Leptosomus discolor; assembly: GCF_034619465.1. Classification (NCBI taxonomy): domain Eukaryota; kingdom Metazoa; phylum Chordata; class Aves; order Leptosomiformes; family Leptosomidae; genus Leptosomus; species Leptosomus discolor. Next base: position 72,329,984 of record NC_141392.1, on the reverse strand, counting down.
GAGAATAACTGTGTTCTACAGTGTATATTGTTTTTGATGGAATTTAGTTAAACTTTTTTTGTCTGATTGAACGTACTCCTATATGAGCCTCGGTAAGTCATTTAAAAAGGTGGCTTCTAGTTCAGTTTTGACCCCTGCAAGTAAAACAGGCAGAGATACATGTCTGTGTTGACCTCAATTCAGAAGAGCACTGACAGATGACATCAACGAATTTTAAAGCTATCAGCTGGATTTCACTAATGTCATCAGATGTCAGGTTTTTTTATTTGGTAGGGTTAGGTTTTTCAGATTGTTGGTCTTTCTCTTTCCTTTGTTTTAAGTGAAATGGTTATGCAAAAACCCTCTTCAAGGTGAGCAGCCTAGAAGCCCTGTTCTCCAGGTATGTTCACTCTACTCTAATAGCGACAGAAAAAGAAGCAAGAGACATCTACGAGGATACTAAAAAAAGATAAAACCGTAGTACAGCCAGTCCTTAGAGAAGTAAGTCTAGGCTGTAAATATATCAATCAGTGAATAAAATTACCGTGAGTGCTAGAATTGTCAAAGCTGTTGTTGCAGTAGCTTGTAAGTCTTGTTGAAACTGTGGGCATTGCAGGTTGTAGCCTGGAAAACTAGTCTCTCTCAAAAATGTTTTTGCAAAGAAGAAATACGTTGCCCTGTGGCCTGGCCACTATAGATGTCTCACCTGAGAGGATTGTTCTTCTGAGTCTTGCTCATGCTGGAGCTGGTGTTTACATTGCAGAATCTAAATACAGATATTGGAAGGTGATCCAAACCTTCATATGCCTGTGCATTGTGTGAGGTAGTCTCCGTGCCCTTGCTGCTGGACTAAAATCTGAGGAAACCAAAGTACGGTAATCTGGATACCCGCTGGAGGGAGCTATCAAACTTCATGATAGTATTGCTTCTGATTGATTGATAATGGCTTTTCTGGTCCTAACTGAGCTGTTAGGAGCTGACCCAGGTTTGAAATACCACAGAAGTGCTTGCAGCATATGCTGGTGCTTGTTCTGTGGTTGAAATGATGATTGAGAAGAAGATGGGACATCTTCAGTTTTGCTTGGGCTCCTAATAATTTCTGTTGCTTAAAATGCTTTACAGCCTGTAACCAAAGGTTTATACGAAGTCTACGACCCGGTCTTTGCAGCATTTTTTTTCAAATGGAGCTGACCTGTTGTTGCCAGCACTTGTGGATAAGATACATTGCCTAAAAGCATTGCCATGCAGTAAAACAGAGTAAAACTTCTGTAAGAGCTGTTACATTACAAACGGTACTCTGAATCGTGTCTGGGATGTTCAGAGCAGCACTGATATACTGCCACTGGAAACTTTGGATTAAATCAGTTTTGAGCTCTGGGAGTGTAAGATGAGAGTGTTCTTTGTTTAGTAGTGCTTGTTTTCAAGCAGGCTTTTACAGAATCTCTTAAAATCTTTGCTCGTGTGCATTTGTCTGGGGACTCTCTATTATGGTCAGGAAACTTCAAGTTTGCATATGCTGGATTCTGCTACTCCTGGGCCATGAGATCCAGCCTGGTGCAATCTGCAACTGCCTGCAAAACAGCTGGCAGAGGGGTTTACCAACAGAAAATCCTCATTCAATTCTACTAAAACAGTTTGTAGAAATATGTCCATGGTATTCGGATTTGTGGAAATAAACTACTCGAATCATTCCTTGAGATTCAGTCAGCATCTGTAAGCTGTAATGTTATAACAAATTATATTACAGTATATATAAATACTGAAACACACCCATATGAAACACTTCTGTGGGTTCAGAACTGAATATTTTGCGATTATTTACTGTGTGAAAATTCTGAAATTTCAACTTTTCCTCCAAAATTTCTAAATTTTGCCATTTTCTGGGGAATAAATATGCTTCCTGTTGACCAACTGCAGTTTCTCACTAACTGCATTAGTCAAATGTTGAAATAGAGAGGCAGTAGAGAAGCTGGACTGCAAGATCATAAAGAGCATCCCATCTCCACCTTCAGTATTTTTTCTATATACATACTTTAATGATTTAACAGCTATATTTGGTATGTATGGACTATTCTTTTAAAAAGTGTGCTAAGCATTAGCACACTTATTATCCATGAGTGTAAACTATTACACTTAGCTCTGCTACATTGTGTTGGTTATTCTCATTTGGTAGCTCTTTCCTGCTCAGCAGAACACTTAAACATGGACTTAACCTTAGTCATTCACTTGAATTTAATAGCAATAAGTACTGGCTGATATTGAAGATACCTTCTTGAAGATCTATGATTATTCCGTAGACCCAGCATGTGTTGGTGACTCGATACACAACAGTTCTTGTTCTGTTATTAACCAAAGAATGTTTTCTTGTTCCTGATATATTCTCTCAGTTATTTAAAGAAATAGTAATTGTGGATCATATGGATACCTGTACATTTGGTGTAGAACCAAGAGTTTGGTTTAGTCCACATTTTGTGCAGAAAACTTCTTTAAAAAAAAAAAAAGAGGATAGAGACAGAGAAGACTGAACAGCATGTGTAAATGGGAACTCTGCCGTGACAGACAGTACCAAGTCTCTTACATCTCTCTCCAACCTCCAGCAGGATTTGTCTGAATTATCAGCAGATGTTAGTTGCGTATTTTTGGAGCATCCTAAATCAGATGAGTTAGTATGCTACTGCTTGCCTCATCTCTTGAGTCAATGTAATAAATTTACTTATTTTAGAGGCTTGCTGTGACAGATAGCTTTTCAATTTGTCCAATAGCATGAAAATAAAAAGTTTAATACCAGAGAGGAAAGCTATCACTCCATACCCATACATGTAAGTTGTACATGTTCTGCAGTTTATAACTTATTTTGAGAGAGATATTTATGGTAATCCTTTTGTAGGGAGGTGAATTATGCTCCCTACATATTATTACTTTATTTTTTTCCTCAATATAGTCAGCCATTTATTCCTTTAATTTGTGTAGCTTTTTTTTACAAGGTTGAAGAAATTGTAAACCCCCACAAAATTAAGAGGACAAAAGGACCAGTATAGTCTTGATCTGCAATCATGTTTCACTCATTCTTTGTAATTGAGTCACTCTCTAATTGATCATGCCCTTTATTTGGTGTGTCAAGGAAGCAAAGGTAATTGCTGAGCTCTCACAGAGAAAAGTAATTGAGAAAATGCCATTATATTGTCAAACTGATGCCTTTTTTCAAACTACTGGTGGAATATGTGCATTCTTCTTTTTTTTTAATAAACAACTTGAGACTGTCATATGGAAGAAAATCCTCCTAGCTGTGAATCCTTAAGATTTTAGTCCCTTTTTTATTGAGTTAGTTTACAGACTTGTGGACTTGGAAGGGCTTAGTTGATGTTCTGTTGAGACCCACTGGTGTTGCGTGGTGTGCTCTGGAGCTGGCAGGTATATTTGCTCACTGTCTGCAGCTCCCAGAAGTTCATCCAGGTGAGCACCATCGCGATTACATTTCTGTCTGCCCTCCACCCTCCTTTTTCCTTTTCAAGCAACTGCCTTGCAAATGGCGATGAAGGTCACTTAAGCTTTGCGTGGCATCATTGTGAAGAACCTGAGGCCTGCTGATGATGAACAGTCAGCTCTGTAGGAAAAAAGAAAAGGGAAAAACCTTGTGGTCCATAGTCTGCTAATGCTTGATACTTTATTTATAGGTTTGTTAATGTTTATTGGGTAGGTAGGTTTTTTTGTTTAGCTTTAGCTCCTGGAATACTAGGATTCAAAGAAGATCTTATCTTTCATTTTAAAAAATGAAAATGTCTACATCGATTTTCAAGGAAACCTGGAAAAGTAACTATGAATGTGACAGATTTTTATTTTTATTTTTAAAAAGTTAATATAATATTCTGAGGTCTGGACTTACCCTTTTTTGTGTGGTTGGATTTTACAAGAGGGCTCGAAGCAATGACCCACTAAACTTGTCACCCTGGTTTTGGGTGGTATCACTCATGATTTGAACTCTTCGTGTTAGAAATACTGTAGAATAAGAAAAGCCATATTGTTCTAGTAGCTACTCTGTCTCTCTCACTCTGTTTTCTGTAAGAATATTTGCCTACAGGCGTTCCGAGTTTCCTTTGCTTGCTTTCTTCTATAGATTTGAAAAATACTACTTGCAGTCTCATAGACTGCTTTATGTTTTTCCACAATCCCCTGTTCAGTGGCAAGGGCTTTTTATGGCCTGAATGTCAGATGGGTGTGCACACACAGTTTACCTACCGAGCAAGAGATAGCTTTCATGGAGTGACACTTTTGTATATAGATTTACTTACATGGGAGAGTTTATACAAATCTTATGTACAGAATTATTCAGCTGGCAGCAAGCAATAGCTGATAAACCTGCTACAGAAATACTTGACACCAGCTACACAAAATATGCTAATCCATAAAATAAACAAATAACAGTCAGGTAAAAGCTTTAATAATCATCAGAAAAAAATTACCAATTACATGGTAGCTATTCCAGAGTGCAAATGTAAACCCTGTAGTGACAACATGAGGGCTTTAGATATATACAGCTGATGGTAATTGTTGCACAGCCCCAGGCCAGTGTGGGCTGGAAGTGACGATCCAGTACTGCCTGCAGCTACACCTGCCATGGCTCTCCTCGCTGCTGGGCTGGCCGAGCATGTGCCCTGACACAGCCAGCTTCTCCACTCTGGTACACGACTGCTGGTGGGCTCAGGAGGGAAGGGGAAGCTCAGGGGGTCCCCATGGGTGGAAGCTACGTGCAGGCTCTGGGGCGAAATGTAGCGGTGAGGGCAGTGCAGTGGAGGGGGAGCAAGTGATTACACCAGATCGAAGAAGTGCTATGGGTGACGTGAGGAGGGGCCACCACACTGGGTCCAATTAGCAGGGAGACTCGTTTCCTGCCTGCTCCCCTGGGTCAAGCGGCTGCCCAGGTCTAGACTAACATTGATGGTTGCGTGATGCTGCGTGCTCAACCTTGGCAACCTCTGAGACCAGCTTGCTTTCCACTGTGGAGACCTGCCCAGTGGCTGCCCAAGCGAGGGTAAACTTTAAAATTCACACAACAAAAAAAAAAATCAAGGCTTTTCAACTTGCATGCAGAAATCGAAAAAACAGAACTGAAAATTACCGTGGCCACAAAAGTACCTTTTAAAAACTCACTGTTTGGGAAAGAAAGGGCTGACACAAGTATTTATCGTAGCTGAATCTTTTGTAACATAGCTTTAACTCTGACACTCTGTGGTTAATTGATTTAGACCTCAAGGAAGACCTCAATTTAGACTCTGTGGTTGTTTCCTATTTCATACAGCTTAGCCTAGGGATGAAACCTGCTTCTGTCAGAGAGTCCTTAATTTCGTTTGCTCAGCTTCTGAAAGCCACTAAAACCTGCTGTAGAAACAGCATTTGCGAATGAGCTAACTTGGCAGAGCGAACATAAAAAACCTGCGCAGGTGTGCAAATGCTCGGGGCTGATGCTGCGATGCTGCTGTATTTCTTGGCACTGAGTTAATGCACGGATGTATTTTCTTGTCTGTGCCCAAACCAAGAGTTTAGATTGTGCTGGGAGGTGGAAAGTCGAAGGCAGAGCTTAGTGTTTTTAAAGCTGCCCCCTTCAGCCAGGCCTCACCCACTCTTGCTGCAGCAAATGGAAGGAATGGTACCAGCCCTCAAAGTACCCGTAGCACCCTGTCACTCACAGCTGTAAACAGCTGTTTCCAGTGAGCTATGTTACAGATTGTAAATAAGATGCCACACAGCCTTTAGCTAGTGGTGAACATGCTCCATCACTGACTGTCAAGGATAGGACAAGGAGATGCAAAAGGCTTAGCATGTCTTTCTGGAGTAGGTTCATGTGAAATAGTCCAACAGAGTCAGAACTGGAAGGGAGGGTGTGCTTGAAGGTGTCTGGGATTGCTGTATGGCATCTGTGAGAGGCTGCCGTGTCTGGGTCAGATGGAGTGTCCTGTCAGTAAATCTGTGATGAGGAGGAGGAACTGATGTTCCTCCACGTCCTGTATATCTGTTCCCAGAATCAAAGGAAAGTAAGGCTGGAAGAGATTGTGTACTGCAGAGGTTCCCAACATCTCATCTGCCTTGTGGAGCCACTAGCAGCAGTAGCAGCTCCTCCTTAACCCAGGCCATATAGCAGCTTTGAAATGAGGGAAGTGTCACAATCTGGGGAGACCTTCTGCTGCCTTTAACCAGCTCTTAAAAACCTTGAGTGATTAAGATTCTCTAGCCTTCCTAGGAAATCTCATGCTGCCTCTCCTTCCAGAGGGAAGAGGGTGCCTGGCTGTAAGACCCGTGGAGGTGGTTCCTGAGGAGATGTCTAGGAGCTTGAGTAGGCAATAGGAGATTGAGAAACTGAGGTTGGCCATGGGAACCTCTTTGCAGTGTTGAAATTATTTGCAATTGACTGGTGACATTGCTGTTGTTGCCATTCCCGTGACTATTATTGCCCATCCTCTCCACTCCAGGTTGATGCCCTGTCTGTATCTGGCTTCATCAGTGGCAGGGGGAGAGAGCCAGGAAGCCTGCTCAATGGGACTTTTGTTTGGTGGTGAATGCAGATGACTGCTGCTGAAGTCCATGCTCTGTCAGCCTTGCCATACCCAACCCACGGCAAAATCATACTACAGTCTCTCTATCCCAGTTTCCCATCAGTAGAACAGTGATAGTCCTGTCCTAACTGATGGGAGCTTTACTAGGCTAAGCGTGTTGAACTTCCAAGGCAGTGGTAATGAGGCACCTCTAATAGGTAAAGCGCGGCTGCCTGAGAAAAGGCAATGACTGTTTGGCTGCTAAAAACAGTCTGTGCAGTGGCATCTAGTGCACAGTGGGGAGAATTACAGATGTCCAGCGACCCTCCAGCTGAGCTGGGTGTCACCGAGGAAGGAGCGCAGGCTGCCTTTCGGGGAAGCTCTGGGGCTGGGTGCCTGTTTCTTCCTCTCCTCCTCTGATCTCCAGAGTGGAGCAAGGGACCACAAGTTTTAGGGTAGCTCAGAGCACCACAAGCTGTTTTCATGCTTTTGCCCATGAGCACTCAGTCATCCAAATGCAGGGTTCTGGCATGGAAAAAAAAAAGGATAATTTAGTTCAGGCATTTATAGAGGAGAGGGGGTATTGTAAGTATTCCTGGTGGCAGGGGCTGCTGACAGGCCAGAAGAGCTGTAGGTGTTTTGACTGACGGGGGTAAGTGTCCGGGCACCCAGAATCTCAGTCACAGCAGCAGCACCACGTACTTACCTCAGTCCCCCCTTGAACTGAAATGTACTGGGTGCCAAACAGGCACGTCACAGGGTCTGGCCTCAGTCTGGACTCAGAATCCAGTGCAGTGCCACACTCTGCTCTTTTACTCACATGTGAAGAACAAAATCAGCATGTAAAATGGCAAAGGAGACGAACCGAGCAATCCTGGGTCAGCATTCTTGACTGAGGGAGGACCAAAAAGGATGGTGATGCAAATAAGAAATTTGAAGAATTGCTATTAGGCACAAGTTAAAGTCTGTATGCATTTGATGTTTTGCTTCTTGCATGATGAAGTAATCCTGATGGGTATCACAGTGTGCTTATTTTCAGCAGAAAAATGTGTGAAATATACACACACACATGCATATACATTTGTATATGCTACATTGCAGTATTTTCATAGCAAACCAAGTACAGGTTATATCTTATTAATATCAAGAACTCAGGTGGGGTTCTTTTGTTAGAAGGTTTTTCATGTATAAAAATATTTATCCGTATTTTCTAGGTAAACATAGAAATTTGAAAGAAAAAAGATTATCATAAAATAAGTAAGTTTATATAAACAGAACACTTAATTCTACTGTTACTGAAGTCAATGATAATCCTTCCATTGTAGTGGTCTGAGCAGGATTGACCCTAGGAAGCTTCAGTTTCCAAATGGTCTCTCATTAATGACAATGGGTCAAGCAAATCCTCTTATGGAAATACTGGAAACTCTTGGATTTTGCCCTAAAGAAGTGGGAGTCAAAGTTCCCTCTTAGCAGCATGGATAATCAACCACATCCTTATTCCTTTTCCTTTCCTGTGTATTAGCACACATGCACAGCTTGTAGGTATTGGATGAAGCCTCCAAATCCCATTAATTCTGGCTCTAGAGACCCAAGATCCTTAAGCATGCAAATCAGAGTTGCCCAACACTGAAAAGGTAGGGAATGATAAGTTTGTCAAAAATTCAGTTTCAGTTGTCACAAAATGGTTCATTAATTCTATTGGAATAATGCACTAGATAGTTTTGTTTTAGAAATTAAATGCACTGAAGTTTGGGTTCAGTAAACTACCAGAGATGGTGTCTGCCTTCTGTCCTTTTTTGGTGGGTGGGAAATAGGTAGTGAAGTATTCAGACTTCATTCTTTACTTTCCATGATGAGACTTGACCAAGTGTCTTTTAGCTTTCAAAATACCAAGCTACTAAACTTCTTTGGCCCTTTCATACTGTCCCTACAAACTCATTTTTTTGACCACGCTGATGTGCATGGCCAGCCTTCCTTTCTGACAGGAGTAAAAGAATGGAGCCTAAACAGAATATTGCTTTAAAACAGTTATTTCCTTGGGCTGCAATATCTAGTTAAAAATCTATTGTCTCAAGACAGAGAATGCTTTAAAGAAGATTACCTACATCTGTTTCTCCTGTCTGTACACATCTCATCCATCTGATCTGGGTGATCCATAGGAGAGTTTCTTCTCAATGAAAGGGGGATGCAGTGCTTTGAGGAAGTGTCTCTTCATACAAGCTGGGTAAGATGTGCTCAAAGGCATGCTGTGCTTCTGGAAGCAGAGGAGGAGATCATGCCCAGTTTATTCTGTTCTTTGTCTCTTTGTCTTTGTATTAAACGGTTATTAAAAAAAAAAAGATTTCATGTTAAATGATGGATTTCTTTTGAGGTCTTTATAATCCCTTCGGCTATCATCAGATTGGCTTTTGCAAGAGCAATGCTATAAGTATTTATTTATGAAATGGAAAGTTATTTGATGATACAAGCTGCACAGTTGAAATGAGTATCTCATAGAAACAAATTTTTAAAGACACTATGTGAATTAAAGCTTGTTTTTCTAAAGCTCTACTTGAGAACACAAGGAAAATACTTTAATTATTCAGGCAGAAAAATAGCCACAGCTCTGCAAGAAGTTAGCTAGGATGAGAAAATTAAGTGGTGCTCAATGCTAAATTCGTTATGTGCAAGACTTTTCCTGCTGCCTCTGGGTGTAAGCACCGATTACTTCACAGATTCAGCACCGCCTTTCCAGTTCCTGTGTCTAACAGAGACATGTTCTCTATTACAGAGTAAGATTAAGTAAATTTTCATCATTAAAAAAATAATGAGCTGTTCTTAATTAAATGATAATCTATTTGTCATTTCAGTGAGAAAGTGATCCAATTGTGGTCATTTTTTATTCCATCCATTAGCCAATCTGGGAATGTAAGATACAGCTACAGTGTGACTGAACCAGCAGAGTATAAAGCCCAAACAGAGCAGAAGTAGAAGGTGCTGGCTGAGCTGTGGAAATGGTCTCTAGCTGGAGAGGCCACACAGCAGGAGAGTCTGAGAGGGGTGGGAAAGACCCCCCCCACTTGGGTAGTAAAAATGCAAATTGTCTTCCCAAATGTGCGTTGCCTAATGACTTCTATGTTTGTTTTGTCATGCCTTCTTACTTGACTATTTTAATCTTTTTTCCTAGTCCTCCTCTTCCTTTTGTAAAGGCATTGTAGATATTAGAGTCAATGAAATGGCTGTTTGAATAGTTCTTGAAAAATAGAAAAAGTGTACGACAGAAGTGCTCAGAAAGACCATTTGTCCGACTCCTGTGAAATTAATCTTCTGTGTCTCGAAAATTAGGATTTGAACTGTAAGGAGACAGCAGACTTTGGACAGTGCTGTCCATTTATACAATGCAATGAAAGTCCAGATCAAAGCCTACTAAAATCTGGACAGATGCTAGATTCGATTTATGAGATAACTTCATTTGGAGAACCAGATTCGCTGTTAGCATAATCTGATGCTTCTCCACTGTTGTCAGATATGTAATGCTATTTAAGCTCTACATGATTTGGTCCATAACTGATCCAATTGTCCCCTAACTTTTGTTTATGAAAACTTGGAGGAAGTCTTTCAGCATCCCTGAAGTTACAGCCATGTGAAAACAGTATAAAGGGCTGGAGAGCCAGTGGTTTTGAACAGACTATATTGACACTAATGGAGACAGAGGCAGAGGTCAAGAGCTAGCAGAGAGCTTGTCTGTTCTTAAGGAGTGCTCCAACTGAGATGTGCAGCCAAGGTGATTCCTGGTTGCCATCAGAGCAACATAAAAGCACCAGAAACAAAGTAGAGTCACGTATTTGCTGGAGGTGTTATGTGGATCAGATGGAATTAAGAACAGGAGGCATTGCCAGAATGAACTCAGCTGACCCTTAGGACCTATCATGAAACTTTGCTGTGAGAGAAAACAGTATAGCAGCTTGACTCATTGTTTGGGTAGGATGACAGGGCGGGGCAGGGGCACCATTCATGCCCTTCTTCTCCTGTTCATTATGCCAGCAATGTGTATTGTTTGCTGCACACCCTCAAAAGCAAGGTTCAGCTGGTGTATCACAGCGAGCAGACCACAGAGTCCTAACATGCAGTGGTCCAAAAGGAGTTCTGCTAGTGATGTGCCAGTGCCCATTGTAACCACGCAATAGCTGTGCTGTCACCCGTGGTTTCTTTGTCTCTGTTGTTGTTGACTTGACTGATAGCACCTGCCAAGGGCAACGCAACTACAAACAATGACATTGACAGTCTGCTGTGGTTCTCAGGTCCAATGTGTCCAGTCAGTTAGGAGTAATACTCTTTCAGAAGCCCAGGTTGTTACCTTCCCTGTTCATCTTTACTTCTTTATCCTCTTGCTAGGCATTGTATCCCTGCTGTTTTCTGTCAGTCAGGGAGTAGTGGATTTTCTACACTGTACATGATACCCTGTCTCCTGTTGGGTGCTGGTATGGTGCCATCAATTAAATTAGGATCTGTAGCTCAGTGGCTCATAGGCAGGGTTATTGTCCATCAGCGGGGCTGTGGTACTGCTGCAAGAACTGTTTGCATCCTTGCTAAAATACTGGGAGGGCACCACAACACCTTTGTAAGGCTTTTTTCTATTCTTATTTTCTGCTAGTTTTCCTTCTCTTTTTCTCTCCTTTTAACCCTGTTGAGGATGTTGGATGATTTGAAACAGTTGGGGCTGCATTTCTTCCTTCTTCTTTCTTTTCCTTTATTAGCTCTTCTTTATGTGCTGGGAGAAGCCCAAATTACCAAATAAAAAATAGCATGCATTGCATGTATTTTGGCATGTATATACTGTCAACTCATATGAAATATGGAAGGATCAGAAGTGGTTTTTCAGGATTCAACTGAAACAAACTTTAGTTTGCCTACAGCTGCTCAGGACTTCCTTCAGTCTGTAGCTATTTGATTAGAATGTTTTTAGTTCCTGTGATACAAATGACCAGTTTAATGGTCCACATTCAAGTATTTTTGGCCAAATCCTATTGTATTTGAAAAAATGAGTTTTGCTTTCTAGATTCTAGTGAACATATAATGTTTTTCCCATACTATGAAAATTATGCTTCTAGTAACGTTAAGTGGTATTTGTTGTTTATTTACTTCATTTCATTAGAAGCCAGGGCCTTCCCCCATGTCTGCCAATGTGCCAGCTCACCAAAGCAGGCATTCCTGCAATGTTAACTGCTATAGCTTGCTTTGGCTGTGAAAAGGAAGGTCTCTTGGGTGGTGTTTTTCTTCCTTTTCTTTTTCTTTCCTTTTCTTCTGGCTAGTCTGAATGCCTGAGTACAGTCTGGCTCATCATCAGGATATTTTATCTTGGTGTTGACAAGTGCCATCTTCTGTGCTACTGTAAGATTTTCTTTGGAGGATGTGGTGAGAAAATCCAACCGTCTCGGTGAGTAGATGAGGCTGTCAAGTTGGAAGTGCCAGAGATGCTGTAGATGCAGTAGGAGACTGCCAGGTGGGGGAAGAAAGCGGGTCCCTTTTCATTGCACACCTCTATAACACAACCATGGAAATAAATACAATAGGCTTTTTTTTAAAGCTCTTTCTGAATAGTGGCAATGTGTATTGGCCATGAATCTCAGGACCTTGGAGAGTTTGGGCTTTAGAAATTTAACAATAGGTGTGTTTAAAAGGCAATAAACCCCAATGTAATACTAAACTGGAAGTGGGGAGGAATTCCTGAAAAATAGCTGCTTTCAGGAGAAACGGAAGCAATGGAGAGGAGCCAAGGTTTTGTATGAGAACAAACATGATTTTGGTCTGAGAAGACTTAGTGACTGTGCTTTCCTGTTGTTGCTGATTTTTTCAGTTGATCAGAAAATAAATGGCCAGTGACAAGTGCCTGCTCTCTGTAGTTACTTGTGCAGTGGCCTGTTTTAGGGTTGCTCAATGATTGTTCTCTGAAAATGAGAGCAGTTTATGGACTGAGACCAACATCTCTCCCACAAATTACAGAGATCAGGACACACACCCCAGACCCCTTCTGCCAGCCACCTCTTCCCTTTCTTAAGCAAAAGCACTCTGGGCTCACTGTCACTGTGAGTTGGCCAAAATGAAGTTTTCTCACCTGATTCCCTTTTCCTAAAGCTGTGTTATTGCTGGGAGACCCACCACAGGCAGGAATTCTCCTGTTCCTCCTCACATGATTCTGCCTGCCCTTGGCCTGCCTGTCTGCAGGGACCCCCAGTGCTGCAGCCAGACCCCGTCCCTCCCAGGGCAACACTGCCGTGTAGCAATAGCCCACAGAAATACGTGACTGGCAGTACATGGGTGCGTGTGGAGTTCCTGTTTGGCACCAACATGCTTCCCACCATCTCTAGTTTGCTTTTGCCCAAAGTGGATCCAAGCCAGTTGAAAATAATTCAGGGATGAATAAACTGGTCCATTGGCTGTTAGCGGGGACACTGTGCCCATAGCATCCATAGCATTGTCTAGTGCTGCAACTGCAACACCACTGTTGTGGGTAATGTGTGAAGACTTGGGTGAAACTCAAGAAAAGGTTAACTGAAGCATTGTGTCCTATGAAGATGTTTACTTCCCATCACTAATGCTTTAGTTGAAATATTTAGTGAGAGTTTAAAACTCGTTATTGACAGTTGTGGATGCCTTCAGTCTCATCTGCCCAATTTGAGACTTTCTGGTGAGCTTCTCAGAGAAGGTGTAAGCAGAGGATTTCTGCAGCAATTTCTAAAAGGCTAAGCTGGACACAACTGAAAAGCAGGCCACCCATCACCTCTTCTGAAAGTGTTGACCCAGTCATCTCTACTCATTGCAAAGGTGTATATGATGCAAACCTTCCAGTCTTCCTAATTTTTTCAATGTCTGTTAGATTTTTCTTCTTAATAATAGCACAGGAAATTCAAACAGTATCTCTGGACAATTGCAGCACTTCTTAGATTGTTAAAATTTAATATCTTATCTTGCCATTTGTGGTGTGATACTGATACCCACGGGTATACTTCTGCCATGTCTTATTGCTTAATTATATCAGTTATGAATCAGCCAAAAGAAGCAGCAGAATGGACATAGAATTAGTTCTTGATTTAGATAGATAAAGGGCTGCAGAAAAGAATAAGGTTGGTGCTCAGCTGCTTCTAAAGCAAGCTGTTTGCTTACAGACAAAATAAAGGGCAGAGTCTTCAAAATGACAATTAAAAAGTGAGTTAAATGAGACTACTGTGCACAGCTGTCAGAATACTACATTTCTACAGTTAAATCTTACTTCTTGCCTGACAAGTATATTTCAAACTGCGGATTTTTTTTGCATAGCTAAGTATAGTAATCTAAATGTACAAATAGGATTTATTGTGTAATATACCAACTACACAAGCCAAAATTTAAGATCTCTCACTGCTCAGTTGTTCTGGTATGACATTCTTCCTATCACTGCTTAAGTCTTAATTTCCAAGTTTCATTAACAGGAGAAAGGAGAAAACATGTTTTGGAGGCTGGATAAGAAAAAGGTATCTCCATTTCCTGGAATATGTGTCAGGTTGAGACACGTATTTAGAAAGAAGGAGAAAAAAAAGCTTTATTTTTGCTAAGAACAGTGCAGTACATGCAATACCACCTGAAGAAAGGAAGGGTTACAATGATCACATTAAAAGAAATCTCAAATATGGCTTAGAAATCCCACAGCCCCACATATGATTGAAATTTTAATGTACACGAGGGAGTACCCTGATCTCCTCTCACTCTGTAAGCTTTCTTTGTTGTAGTTTTCCCTGTGTGTGCCTTTAATTGCTGCATCATGTCACAGCCTCAGCACGGCGTAGTAGAAGCCTGTGCCCGGGAAAGAAGGTGCAGCAAAGCTGGTGGGGGATCATACTCCAGTCTGCCACATCATAGATGCACACTCTAACCTTTAACTTTTCAAATTGCAGGTGGGCAACTAGTAAATTATGGATTACCTAAATGCAGAACTCAGGTTGCCTAGAGAGCTTTGAAGATGAACAAGGAGGTGGGTGGCAAACTTCACGTGAGTTGAGTGGGAAGTGGACTAGTTTGAGTAAGAGCATTCAGTTTTGACTCATCCTGCCTATTAGACATACAAATATAATTTCTTAGACCTGATCTGGAGATCCTACATCATCCTTACTGCATATACTATCACCTTAAACTTTCTGATCCAAAGGATTTCTCTCAAGACCCTCAGCTGCCCTGACTGCCCTGCTGAGGGAATTACTCCTGCTTTGTTAGTGCCCAGGGCAGATATAATGAGCAACATCTACCCCACTATGACAGCAGAGCCTCTGCGGCTTAATGCAGAGTTTCAACGCTTGCTAATAGGACAGGTCACCAGGGAAGTTGTGCTCCCTTCTTACACAAAAAAATCTCTGATTTTGTTCAAGCCTTTCCGTTTTAAACAGGAATGGATGGCAGCAGAGACCCAAAGCTTGTTCTTCTTAACAAATGAGGAATTTGACATGGACTTTATTTCTTTCAAATAAAATAGCGACTGCAGGAAATGTACATTTGCTGAGGTCCAGAGCCACCTGCGAGGCCTTCAGACCGCATACATGTTTGCAGTGCATGAAAGTATCATTACGTTCATCTTTTCTGTGCTCAGGGTATAAATGGTGCCTCTCAAGGCCAATTACTATGTCAACAACAGCAAGAAAGTATAATTTTCAAGTTGGTTGAAGTTGAGATAATGTGCCTAATGGAGTGGATCTCTTACACATGAAGCTTAATAACCTGGTCTACAGGGTTATGGTTTATACACTGTGAAAAGAAAGCTAGCTCTTTCGGACCTGTACTAGCCACCAACATGAGTGCATCCTTGCTGTCCGTTGAAATTCTTCCCTGTACTGCCCTGAGGGTGCCCTAGAGAAGAGCAACGTTTTTTCGAGATGTGAACTACACATAACACGTATCACAATCGTTTTCTCCAGTGCATGAAATTAATAGCTTTTTTTTCCTACAAATAGTTCTAATTTTTAAAGTGAAATTTTTAAACCGTAGTTTGGTCTATTAGCATACTTCAGCTAAGAGTTATTTCTTCTTCTATATTTAGTTGTTTGGATTTTTCTTTCCTGATCCCTGGTGTGAATAGAGATTCATGTTGGTCTTTTCAATAATAAGATTTGGTCTGCAAAACGTAAGAAAATAAATTGGCTTTATATATAGTGTACATATATACACATATAAATCTACACACATTTACATTACATTTGATAGCAAGCAGAGAGTCATGACTAAACAAATCCAGAAATTGTAAAAGTTCGGGAAAAACCCCCACAACAGCATTAGCAGAGAGATTACATTAGCGTAAGGGAAGAGAACTTGATAAATAATGGCCGAAAAAGCAGAATTGAATTTTATTGATAGCACAATCAAATATTTGTTCATGTCTCCAGGGCTTTAAGTACAGTACTTCAAAGCAGCCGAGCTGACAGTAACTGATAGTGAGTAGGGTAGGTAAGCTGAGGGGTGAAAAGGTGGAAACAAGTAGGGAACTAGTGGTGTTTTGGTTGACAAAAGCCCGGGGACGTTTACGTCATCTCAAAACAGTGTGCCTGTGCAACACATAACGGATGGTTGTAGGAAGATGGGAGCATTGACAGCCAAGTTTAATAATAAACTGTTTTGTGATCACTCATCAAGTACATGTGGTTTTTGGAAACTATTTCAAAGCATGCAGTCTGATACTGGTAAATAATCAAAGGAGAGTTGCTGTATGCAGTAAGACTCAAAAGCAACTCTTCATCCTGCAGACTTCATTCCTCCTCCAGGGCAGAGCATATGATGGGAGAAGCCTTTCAGAGGCTGTGTGCATCTTTCTCTAGGGTTGGTTTAACATGTTTCTTTCATCCTAAACTGCTGAACAAATAAAACCGCATGTAGGAAAACCAACCTCCCAGATAAGGGCAATGAACCATAAAGAGAAACCCTATTCCTTCAAATTTATTGAGGATCAAATGTAGATATCTTTCTTGATGTCAGATAATGCCTTTCCGTTCTCTCTGAGAAGTCATGATGGAATAAAAGTTTCCAAATGGAAGTCACAGTGCCAAGCACGGCAACGCTGTCAGCAACCTGATTGAATCTCTCTCATACATTTAAATACAGCATAGTTTGGAAGCGCATACTTGATTTAAAATACAAACATTTCTGTTGAGATAGGTGGTGAGGTTAAACTAGCCATCAATGATAGAAAAGTTTCCGCAGATTTTTGCATTTCCCTCCTTTTTACTTTTCACATTATTCGCTATTTTCCACATTTCTTTTCCATTTTTAAGTGTATGCATATGAATGTACAATGAATTGCTGTATAGTGTTTTGCTGTATGTGTATTTTAAGAACTTAAAAAATATATATGCTACTGTACCCTGCTGCATTTTCGGAGCTGTCTCTGACACTTCTGGGAATTCATCTTGCACTTCTGTAAAAGAGATTTACTGTTCCCACCAGGACCTCTGAGAAAAAGAGTGATCCCATTTTAAAGCAGGTTCTTCACACAGAAAATAAAGCCCTAAGGAGTTGCAGAGCCAATAAAAGGATCTCCTACTACTCCTTTGCAATGCCAGGCAATGATATTTTATTTGGTGTCACATCCAAGGCAAAATTATGCTGCAACAGTGTATTATAATAAAATAATTGAGTTTGTCAAATTTATTTTGTAAGTGCAATTTTCTCCTAGTCTCCTCATTTGTTTTTTTCCTGTACATAGAAATTGAAGAACAACAATATTAGAACATTGTTTGGTGGGTATTGCATGCAGCAAAGATTAAAGTAGCCTGACAGCTTTGCTCCTGCTCTCTAGTTATGCTACACATACTGGCATTAAAGATTCAGTAAAGGGAGAACAGCCATTAAAGTTTAATTGGTACGCATAAGTAGGGGTGCCTTGGTGCCACCTTTTGGGAATTACACCAACTCCTTCTCTGTCGCTGAAGAAGGCACAAGGGCTGAGGCAGCAGGAATGTCCCAATCTTGGGCCATTCATTGGAGTCCAAATTCTGCTACGGTTCCCATTTTGAGTAGCTGGACATTTTCTCTCCTTGTCTGGTTTTGTAGTGCTTCCCAGTGCTTTTCAATAGATGTGAGATTTCATATTAGACGGTTAATGTGAATGGATTTTAATAAGGTGAATTAATAATGATTAATACCTGAGTATGTTTCCATCTGCTTTTATTTTGTGTTCCAGTGGATTAAAAAATGTTATACTTGCAAACTGGGAAGTTACGTGGGATTTAGTAATAGGGTGATCTGGTGGTAAAAAAATGATAAGAGGTGTTTATGCTGGTTGAATGTTACAGGGGATGGGGAGACCTGGAGCTTCCTGGGGCACATGAGGATGTCAGTGAAGCAGGGATTTTGGAAAATCCAGAACCGCAGGTCAGGCTGTGAGTCCCAGAGCCACATCCAGCTGCTGGGCATGGCTCAGCCAGGCTTTTGGTACAGCGGACATGACTCAGAAAAGGAAGACTGGGAAATTGTAAAGGGAGAGATTTCAGGAATTCAGTCCGTTCACTTTAATTTTTGCCTAGACTCAGCGACTGTGGAAATTCATAATCTAAACGTAGATGTTACTAAAATTCTGTGGGGGCTTGCAATAGAATTCAAAGAGGGAAAAAAAAAGGAAGATTTTTTTTTCATAGTTCACTGTTGTACCTGATACATGCTGGAAGGGAGAAGCCCTCGGGAGAAAAGATGGTCAGCTACCTAGGGGCTATCTGTAAGTAGAGACTTAGAGAACGGGAACTAAATGGTGGGGAAACTTTTGGCCAAGCAAGGGTGGACAAGGATCGAGAGCAGGTCAATCAAGGAAAATGCAAACTAGATCTGGGACACATCTTTTGAACAGTGAAAACAATAATATACTGATACAGCTTATGACGGTTGTAGATTAATGTCACTGGAAATTTAAAAGTCAAGACTGCAGGTTTTTTTCCTTCAAAATGAAAACCTTCATATATGTAATATTGTGGTTTTACACAGTATTAACTTCTTGCTATAGATACATCTATTCAGCTCTTGCTGAAACCTTTGTATTTCTTTTTAGGAATCTTGTATACTTTGAAAATGAGTCACTTTTTCTAATTACTTGTAATTAATACTTCTGGCAAATGAATGGCATGTCTGATGATTTTTTGTTTCTTTGCTTGCTTCTTTTTCCAGAAATGTTTAGGAGAGATTTAATGCATTCATTAGCAAGAAGTTAACATTCATTTAATGTAATTACCATCCTTTTTCCTAAGTGGAAAGATTACTTTTTCAGACCAGAAAGCTGTGATTTGATGAGCAGATCACAACATGGGAAAACTGATTTTAGTGAGGCAAGAGAAAGGTGAGGCTGAGAAATGCCTGAGGAGGGGGATGCCAGAGCTTAGCATCAGTTGGGGAGAGAACAGGGTGGAGCACTATATGCAAATACCTCCTTCTCTTAAACATTAAAATATCAAAAGCATATTTATCCTGTAAAATCATTACTTTTCACCAAGAGCAAAAGGAAAATTCATAGTTTTGCTCACTAAAACATTGCTGCGTTCCACTCAAAGAGCTACTGTTGCTCCCCAAAAGGAGAGGCCTTTATGGCTGCATAGGATTCACATCGTGCAGGGAGTGTTTCAGTTTCATTTGCTAATTCTCAGAAGTTGCCAATTGGCGATTTCCTCAAAAGTGTGTTCGCTTTTTTTAAAGTGGACTAGAGCATCCATTTGAAAAGCTAAACAAAGTCAGAAAGCCTAGGCATCATTCAAATCACACTTCAAAAGTCCAACTGGGTTATAGACTTTGTACATGCAAGTGGGTTTCACCCACTACTGCTGATAATTCATCCAGGATATGGTTAATCAATTGTCTTTCCCACTATGTCTGGCAAGTCACTTCATGTTTGCTTTTAGAGATAGACCCAATGTCAAGAGGATAAAGAAAGGCAGGAATGTGTTGATTGTCTTTAGAAAACATGGGTCATGGTCCTTTCGCAATGATGTTCATGAAGTGGAGGATAAAGTTCCTGAATTGAAAAAGGCATTGGAGCAGATAACCCAACAGGACGGGGATATGCCCATACGGGCTTTGTCCTTCCCTAAGCACTGGAGATTTTTACTGAAAGTGACGAGGTATGGATGATTGAGCTGAGTCCCCATTTCATTACACCCATTTTAATATCCTTTCATAATGTTTGTTGGCTTCATTTTCAACACCCCTTCCTAGAGTAAATAAAGATTTAAAGTTTGTTGAAGTTGCCCAGCAAGCATATCTCCTATTATAATCTTTGTTCAGCTTGGGGCTGACTGAAGAAGCATGCTTACTACAAATAGAGGACAAAATGTAGCAGAAAATAATGGCTGAGGAAGGCCTATCAACCCAGGCTGTAGTGACAAATTCTTTGTATGTATATCTAGCCTTTCAAAGAGCTGAGAGTTATGAGGGGAAATTTGCTTCCTGGAACTGCTGAAATCAGGAATAGAAATAATTCTAATTATGTTCTTAATGATAGCATTGTAAGACTTGCATGGGTGCCCTTTGGTTCAATCCCTTGCTATTTTTTTCACCATTTACTGCTAGCCTTGTATAGCCTTGTAACAGGCAAAGTTCTTTTAAAAAAGTGAGAATAAAGAAGCTTTTTTCTTTTCTCTTTCCATTAGCTAAACTTCCCGTAGAAGCTGAATAACATCTTCTTTATCAAAATTATGGGTTTCCACATCTTGGCATGCTATTTCTTTCCTTTAGTGCACACCAGCAAGCTGAACTACGAGTGATGAAAGTAGAGAATAAGGCATGTATAGGGCTGTACTTAGGTACATCAAGATTATTTATTTGCGTGAGTAAGGCAAATGGGATATAACTTGTGTTTTGAACTATGAACAATGTGTTTCCAAAGGTGACACATCTGTAACATTCTGCCTTCCACTTGAAGAAACTGGTATTATTCGTAGATATCTGAATGAAAGAAATGTCTGTCCATCTTTTGAGCCACTTTAGAACAAAGATGGAGCCCAGCTTTGCATCCTACTCGTAGTATAGCCTTGACTTGCCTTGACTGGGGAGTGTAGTGCTTAGACCTAGCTGTTGTAGAAATATGAGCTGATAGGCCTGTGCATTATTCATGCTAAATACATACTGCTGAATCATGAGAAGGCTTTTATGGAAAAGGCCACTGAGAAACCAAGCACTTTCTGCTAACAGCCTGAGTGGTTTTTAATTCCCCTTGACTTATATAGGAGGGTATGGCAAGCAGTGTCCTGTGACATCAAGCGCTGCATTTGCTTCTAGTACATTGAATCATTCAAGCTTCAACATGAAAAGCCACAGTAGAACAAGTCGTGGCTTTACAGGTTTTAACTGGACATTAAGGAACACTCCTTTGCCAGGAGGGTGCTGTAGTACAGGAACAGGTTATCCAGACAAGTTATGGGATCTCCATCCATGGAGAATTTTAACTCTAGGATAAGCAAAGCCAAGGCTGATCTCATCTGCTGTTGCTGGTAGTGTTGCTGTGAGCAGGAGGTTGGACTAGATGACCTCCAGAGATCCCTTTGAATCAATGTTTCTGTAATTCTGTGGCTTTCTTAGTAAAAACACATATAAACTGTGCTCTTGTTTTCACTACATACTCTTTCTTAAAGATCAAAATATAAGCCATTACTTTTACAGGAAAAAAGTAAACCAGAATCAACACACATTTTTGATGATAAAGTGCCAGCCTTTTTAATAATAGAGATAAGGTTTATTCCCTTGGATCACTAAAAACAATACAACTGTTATTTCAGTGAAGCAATAAGGAGAATGATTTTAATTTGAATCCAGCTGTTGTTAGGATGAAATTCAAAAGGCAATGTGGGCTCTAATAAGGAGCTAAAAACCTGTGGTTCAATAGTCAGTATTGATTTCTCTCATATTGATTTCAGGGAAACCAAAATTTCATTCAATGGCATGAAGAGCCTCCAAGGACTTTCCAGCAATTAATTTCCTTTTAAGTCCTTCTCTGATGGCTCAAACAGTATTTTTAAATTAATTATGCTAGTTCTTTGTGCAAAGATTATTTTTTTCCACTTGTAATAGATTTAAAAAAGAATAGACTTCTTGCATGTTCAGGTGCAAAACCTCTGATTTGCCAAAAGAAAATGAGTCTTTTGTTACCAGGACAGATCAATTAGACTCTTGTAACTCTAATAAGCTTTCTCACAGTTATAACATCCTTTACCTGCTGTGGGGAATGATTAAAAAAGTGTTATTCCTCCCTATCTTGAAAAACTTCAAAGCCTGAGCTGTAGAAGCACAATTCCCACTGATCAGCATAGCAAACTATAAAACAATATTCAATCCATATAGTAAAAGATCAGAACAGATGGATAACAGTGAACCCAAATTTAATTTGAACTACGGTGATGTTTTCTAGGGGCTGAAAGTTTCCTCATATTTAATGGAGATGAGAAATGCCACCGGTCTTGGCATTACTTGTGTTTGAATGGATTTCTCAGATGGAGTGCAAACATTCTCTAGGTATTACTCTGGTCTTCTTTGGCTACCTCTTTTTAGTTTTTCTGAAAAGTGTTTCGTAGCATTTCTTGAAAGAACACCCAAAATGTTCTACCTTCCAGTCAGTTGTGCCTTCATGACTATATTAAAAAAACAGCAAAAAGACTTGAAATGTATAACCAAGAAAAGGAAAGCAGGTAGGAATTTATGTGCAGCAAAAGCTGAGGACTGCATGTGAGGGGAGCAGCAGCAGAGCGTAGTAGGAGAACTGATTTTGCTTTGCTTGGGGGTTGGTGGTGGTGTTGTCCTGCAGGGAACGGGGGGAGTTGTTTTTTTCATTTTGTTTCAAGAGAGAAATCGGAAAAGCAGAAGGATTCTGAGAAAAATCCATGTGGAGTATTGTATGGCAATGACGAAATACTTTCTGTTCCAGCAGTAATTAAGGAAGATATAAAACTGAAGCTGGATACTTGTAGGTGAGCAAGCTAACGCAGTCTACATGCAGAGGAGTGCTCTGTGCTGCTAATGCTGGTTTGCAGTGAGGAGGTTTCAGAGAAGAGGAAATAAGCTAGTGGTGTACTGGTTTACTAAAGGCCAAACAGGTGATCCAAATATTCACTGTCCTGTCACCTTGCCGTTGAGCTCAAATTGACACAGATCTGGGATCTGATTAATCAAATATTAAGGAAAGGTTAAAATAATTAGTTGTAATCAACGTGAATTTATGGTGAATACCTTTTGTCAAAATAGCTTTGTCCTTTTTTTGAGGAGGTTGCTAGTTTAGGGACAGTCTGGAAGTTGTGTATTTCAACTCCCCTCATTCTTTTCAACTTGGTATTACACAACTTTTAATTAAGAAAGTAGAATGATCCAAAATCAACATTGTGCACACATTGAATTGTTTTAAAACTGGCTTAGTGGCAGTTTCTAAACCTAAATGTGTTTCTTGAACAAACAGGATGATGAATTGCATGCTATTTTATATTATTATCAGTAGATGTGGAAGAAATAAGAAAATCATTCCTATAAAATTTGCAAACGGCGCAAAGTTAAAGGGGGTGATAATAGTTAACAGAACAAGTTGCTGTACAGAGTGGTCTGCCCTTATTGCTGTGGAAAAAATGCAAGAAAGCAGTAGGATTTTGTATGAGGCCAAGTAAAAGGACTATATATAGGAACAAATACTGTGGGCTCTGCTGATAGGATTGTTTGCTCTATCCTAGGAAGCAGTAACAGAAAGAGTTGAGACATTGTGTATGGAATTAGCAGGGTGTGACCTCCTACTGTGAGTGTGTGGTGCAAAAGGGATAATGAGATTTTTTGATATGTGAACAAGGGAATACTGAGGAGGGAGACTACATTAGCACACTTCTTGGTTATGGTGTGACTGGTTTTGGGACAGCATGTCTTATTCTAATATTCAAGATTGGAGAATGATGATAAACTGGAGAAGTTTAAGAGATGAGCCACAAGAGTGCTAAAAGGAAGAATGCTTTATAGTGAAAGGCTGAAGAAAATAAGCCTGTTTAATTAAACAAAAGTAAGATTAGAGAGGATCTACAGCTTGGTAGAGTTGTGTATATGGTAGGCAAAAGTTGGTAATAGAGCATCAGGAAGCAGTCGTAGAGTGAAAGCTAATGCTAGACAAATTCCTCCTGGAAATAACAGACACAGATTTTTATTAGTTAGGTAATTACTCTCTGGAGCAACTCATCAAGTCTCTCCATTGCTGGACATTTTTAGGACAGTATTGGATGCCTTTATAAAATATGTACTCTGTTTCAAATAGGAATTAATTCTAAAAGGCCTCATGGCCTGTGCTATGCTAGATGTCAAACTAAATGGTCATGTGGGTCCCTGCTGACATTTTAGCTTATTATATCTATGTTCTTTTGTTGGAAGTTGCACACAGCTCAAACCAGTTAAAAAAAAAAGTTAGAATAAGTACCTGTAGTAATTGTATTCGAGTTTTCTTTTCGTACGTGTTAGCTGTGATTGTAACAGACAGCTTCACAGAAAAAAAACCCTTTGTTTGCAGAAAAAGCATTCTGCAGTACCTTCCTGACCACAGGCAGCTTAGCCAGGATGCCAGGTCGCACCGAGCACAATTCGTTACACTGTCAGCCAGCCACTGGTCCCTTAAAGCTCTTCTCAGAAACTGATTTTTCTTCAATGTATTTTGAGCTGTGTTTTCCAATTTTTTAGCTAAGCTTGAAGTTTATAGCTAGATTTTTTTCTTTTTCCTGTTTTAACTTCATTTTGTATAATAGATGACAAAAGCCATAATATGACCTGGTGGTAGAAAGTTGAAATTACAAAAATTCACACTACAAATAAGGTTCAAATAAGCATTTCTTCAAACAACTTAATTAGGAATTTGATGGGTTCCCATGCCCTGCAATCAAACAAAGCTGGATGTGTTTCTGAAAGAGGCTTTTGGCAGGATTGTGGTCCTGGAGTTGCTCTGTAGATTGTTTTGGTGTGTGTTATACCCAGAGTTAGATTGCATGAATGGATTGTTTCCATTTTAATTTTAATATCATGGCATAAGAAGTATCAAGCTGTGGTTTTTTCTAAGTATCCTGTGCTGCTCAGGTTAGCTGTTTGATGTGAAGCTGCCTGAATGCTAGAATTGGGATCAAAAGAATTTTGTCAGAAAAAAATAAGGAATTCGAACAGGCAAATGCTACACTTCTTAAGGAAGCAACAGATAGGAATTATGAAAAAATAATTTAAGAATAATTTGGAGGTTGCATTCTGTCTTGTCTACATCTATGCTGTGATGGTTTATTCTTCTCAAAAGTGATTTTAGGATTAAATACTACATTGGACATTGAAAGTACTGATATAGTAAGTGCAAGAAGAGAGTTTGAGAGGACTCACTGGCAGGTGGTCAGTAAAAACCTACTGAGATATGAAAATATGGAAATATTCCTTCTTGGTACTACATGTGGAGTTAGCTGACTTATGAAGAAGTTTCTTCTCTGGGAGTTTCTTCTCAAATTGTAAACCTTGAATGCTTTGGATATGAAATTATGCCTGATGTTTATTTGCTTGATAATGAAACAAAAAAGCACATACTCTGGCAATCTGCATTGCCATTTTCTCCAGGGAATTCTCAATGACATGAAAAATGTTTGGCTGGTGAGGCTTTCAAGCCTGACTCAGGTTTCACTTTAAAGAATCTTATTTTCTCTGTGTCCTTTTTCAGTTGTTCAAAGTAACAGCACCAGGTTCACTTCTAGTGAGACTGGACGTGCCATCATTGAATTTTGTCAAAGTAGATTTATCCTACAAGTACTCCGTACCTGTGTATTTGTAAGAAAAAATTGCCTATAAAGCCTCACATGTGTAGATCACCATTGTAACTGTCTAATTATCTGCAGAACAAGTTCACCAAGGTAGACATTTGCTTTTAAAACACACGTTCTGAACTGCATTCAATTCCTGGCTCTGAAGATGGAAGAGACCGAAAGAGTGGATAAAATCGGAGGCTTGAGCTGAACGGGCATAATTTTTGAATGCCTGTTGAGTTTCATCCAGTTTCTTCAGAACTGTTTCTTCAGTCAGGAGCAGGGGAGAATGGGGTTGTGAGACTCAGCTAAGCTGTGTCAGCGAAACCTTAGAAGAAGGAAAGCACAAAGCTTCAGGAAACTGAAAATCAATATAACCAGGCAATGAAAGTGTTTTTATTACAAAGAACCGAAAGCTGTCACACAACAAAAGGTTCACTGAAAATGGAAACAAGGAAAGTTTAAGGCTTTAGCTGTTCCAGGAAAATTGTGAAAAACAAACCACAGTTACGAGGAGACAATATAACACACTTTTCTTTGAGGGATGAGAAGATCTTGCCCACAAGAAGTTAGGAGGGCTGGAACCACCAACGCTGGTGGGCAGCTTCCACTGGGTTTTCTTGAGGAAACTATTTTTGTGTTACCTCTCAGTTCCTATTCTGTTTCCTACGTAAAGGAAAGCTTTCTGATAGGTGCTGGTTTAATATAGGAGAGTCCTTTCTCTGAGATTTTGTGACCTGAACAGACACAACAGTCATTACTGGAGAGTATATTGAGGCAGAGAGAGCTGAAGATATCTGTGGTAGGTCTGTAGTAGAACTGGGAATAGAGTTTAAGGAAAAAATCCCACAGTTAAAGACCTCTGCCTGCTTTTCCTGACCCCCAGTGAACAGGTAAGGCCTTTGGACCAAAGACCATAATTAGCATCTCACAAGCCAGGCTGGACTACTGAAGTGATTCTTCTGTCTGGCCTTGTGAAAATAATCAGACACGATAGAAAGCCTAATATGCTTGCCAGCTGGTCAGAAGCTGCAATGTTGGGGTTTTTTTAACTGCTTGTCACTGCTATGACACAAGCTCAGCAGGCAGTGGGTCCTCAACATGGGTGCTGCACCACCTTCCAGGTTCCCAGTGTCAAGCACAGGCAGAGAGAGGGCAGAAGTGTCTCAAGGTGAGACTTCTTTGCTCCTGTGGTTGTGTGAGGCTTGGTTGTGTGAAGCTTTGCTTCCCCCAGATCTATCTGCAACAAAATCTCCTCCACCCCTGTGATGGGTTGACCTTGGTTGGCTGCCAGATGCCCACCAAGCTGCTCTTTCACTCTCCCTCTTCAACATGGGGAAAGTAAGAATGAAAAAGAAAGTAAGATGAAAAATTAGTAAGTCAAGATAAAGGTGGTTTATCCTAGCCAGACACAGTATGATCGCCAAGGACCTTGTAGACAGGTTGTTCTCATCTTAGCAATTTATTTCGCTTCTCACAATAGTGCCTGTATCCAGCCATTCTCATTTTCAGATGCTCCTTCTGAAATACAGCAGTGCACCCTCCCAACTGGGTAGTCCAAGAGCCCTAAACATTAATTAGACTAACCCAAAGATTAAGCAAACAATTAAGCAAAGATTAAGGAAGTGATTACTCTGATGTTTCTCATTGATTTGATCTCTCCCTGTGCTCAGTCAGCAGCCGCTCAGCACCCTAAGCAGTCCCATCTCCATGTTTGGGCATTTATTGTTTTGAGCAGGTTGTGCAGACGTATTTGTATGTTTATTATTGTCTAAATCTCATGATCTTCATTTGCTCAGAACGTCATATGACAGAAATGTAAAAACATTGACCTTTGTGTAATGCTTGCGTGGAAATGAGTATTACTGTTGTTATTATTTCTTCTTTCTCAAAGTCTTGTTTGAGGAAAGAGATGAAGGTTGGACTCCCATAACTAGTTTGTTCCACAGTGTAAGTTGGATTTTTAATTCTGATCTCTTACTATGCAAAAACATTGTTCGGCCACTAATGCTCTTTCTTGAACTGAAATACTGTTCTTGAGTGGTGTCTGAAGCCACAGCTCTCAAACTGTTTTAAACTAGAAGAGGATAAATTCATGCTATAATGAGTCTTCCTAATCTCTGACTTCCACAGTTTGATGAATTTCAGTATAGCATGTTTCATTAATATTATATGAGAAAATGATTTGCAGGCAAATTAAGTGGTTGACACAGGTACTAAATAATAAAAGCATATAAATTAAATTCAAGCACACAATTAATTACAAGATTAATCTCTTTCATCTGGCCCCATGATATCTCTCAACATGTCTGAATATACATAATCATATTAGTTGAGCATGAAAATACTTTTATGTGCACCTTAATGTGATACTGATATTCTGTACCTCCAATAATTGTACAGTACACAGGTGAAGTGTGATGCTCCCCAACAGCATAAACTGAAAACTAGCAAAAAATAGCATCTGGTTCTCAAACTGCTCTCATGTTTCAAAGGTTGTATATTACCTACCTTTGCATAGTAAGATGCATGCAGTAAGGAAACTGTAACAGCAATGTAGCATGATTTGATGACTATTGATACCAAAACTTTCTCATTGACTGCCACTGTTTTGTTCAGATACTTTCCCCTTTGAAGTCATCTGATGTCTGTCCAAGCACTTGACCTACTGATCAGACTTACGGAGCAAACAGTGAAAAAAATCCTCCTCAATAATTTCACGTAAAGTTGAACATTTGAAGGGCCATTGTCATACCAAATTTGTTTTTTCTGGGTAAAGATGGTTTTGTAGCTGCAGTCTTCTATGATGTTCTTTCTATCCATCTTCCCAAGAATATAAATCTTCTTCATACGGAACAGAATCTGAAAAAGCAGAATGACATCCTGTTGGGTAAATCATATTCATTATATTTCACAAGTCTAAACAACTTTTCAATCTTGTTCTGGATTTCCCTGCTTCTGCTTGAGCACACCACCAGCGGATTTTCACTGGTAGCCAAATTTCTGTGTGGGGAACTGAGAGGTGAGTGAAGTGACCTTAAGAAACATGCTCCCAAGTCACGGGGAGCCCCGTCTTGGTCTCAGGTCACCGGCAGTGGGTGCGCCCACATCAGCTTCACCTGCTTAACTCCAATATAAATATGGATCTCTGTGTTCAAACTGGGCTCCATAAACACAAGCATTTGACTTATACAGACTAATTTAATTACAGTTAAGTTAAATTTTAGTTTAATACATACTTACGTATGGACTACCCAGTTGTGAGGGTGCACTGCTGTATTCCTAAGAAGGAAGTGAAAAGCTAATTTATTTTTTACATCTACGAAGTATTTAGGTGCTTTACAACCCCATATGGTCCTTGTCAGATAATCCCTTCCAAACATAAATTAGCCAAAGCGTGTTGCTCAAAAGCAACGTGTAAGGTAGCTACAATAGTGTTGCAGTACACCCTTCATGAATATAATCCCTTAACCCAATGCATGTGCTGTATATGATGAGTATGTCATTTGATTCACTCATGTGGCTTATGAGAGAATTTCTGCCTTTTCTCTGTTTCTGTTATTTCTTACTAGAAAAAAAAAAAAATCAATGGAAAATGAAATGCATATTGTTACAGTGAAATCCTATTTAACGGGTAACTTCAATTCTGAAAGGCAAGGAAACAGAGAGCTAAGGCTGGGATTTCATCCTTCAGTTATAACTGCGGCCTTAGGCACCTTTCAGAGGGGTGATTTCTGGAGAGCAAATGCTATTCAATAACGCAGAAATTCTTCCTCTTCTTTTCAATGCTGATGGTGGGTTTATGCAGTATTTTTATAACAGTAACTGTGTAAAGCTTTAGAACAGCTTGTCTCAAATGTCGTGCATGCACAGAAAATGATTTAATCCTTGATTTTTCCTCACACTTTTCATTTGAACTGTCAGACTGACCCCCTGCTCACTTCACTCGAGGCACTGATCTAAACTGTGCTGGAAAAGGGAATAAACCAAACTTGCCAGCTGAAGGTTGTGACCACACTTCTATATGGCTTGGAGGCGAAAGATCCTCTGCTGAGGAAAAGCACTTTGTCTCTGAGGAAGCCTCCCTGCGCCCCAATGGACTTTTTATTCCATTTTTGAGAGGCCATCATTTTGGAGAGATGCCTGAGCTGGCATGTTGTCCTCAGCTGTGTCTTCACAGGAGATGTGCTTCTTCAGAGGGCAGCTTCAGCTTGTGCAGGCTGCTCTCTGATCCATGCGCAGGAGGGTGAACCAGTATGAGTGCTGCCAGTGAAACACTACACGCAGAACAATCCAGAGGATAATACAGGAGTGCCATTTTCCAGGTCCAAGGATGGGGAGGTTAGCACACCTGAAGGATAAGGGGAAGAACAGAGCTATGCCTCCTCCATACCCACTGCTGTCAGGAGAGTAGTGTGGTGCTGATTAACTTCCCAGCTAAAATATATAAACTGGGAAAGCCTCATGAGGCTGATCTCATTTACTGCAGCTGGATGTCCATTCTGATCCATGTTCTCCTGGTTGAGGAGTGCATTTTGGCCTGCAGTCACCCTGTGTATGGGAAGAAGGTGGAGTATCAGCCACACATACTGAGGAGACCCTCAGTGGCCTGGTTACAGCTCATTCATTGCCAGTTCAGTGCTGGGAAGGCAAAAATATACCCAAATCCCACTAAGAATATCTATTGTACATGATTTGAGTTTTCTTTTCTTTTCTTGCGTATCTGAAATGTAGATGCTAATATTGTGAAGAAATTACAATGAAGTAACCTGGGAGGTAGGGAGCATAGGCAGATCAATGCTCTGTCAAAATGTCAGTCCTTGTTTATCTCCTGCAAAACGACCTTACAGCTCCCCTTTCTTTCTTCACCGGTTTCATTTTACTTTAAGCGGGTCATCATTCTCATCTTTTAGGTCATCACTGGCTTTGGTTGTATATTTGGCACCACAGCAGGATCCTGTAGGCCAGGAATTTCTCGGTCCTGACCCTCTGAAGATCTGCAGCTGACACCTTCCCAGATCACTCACATTTCTTTTTTATTTCAAACACCCTGCAATTGTAAACTCTGCTAAAACCAGCAAAAATGAGATCAGTGCCCTTATATTTTTTCAACTGATCCTGTTCCATCATTGTGTGTCAGGTCTGTAGTAAATTTACAGTGTTGACAGAGGCAGTCATGCTGTTTCACCGAATTGAAAGGAAGAGAAGAAGGGAGAGATTTATCTTGGAGCCTAAGGGTAGAGCAGTAAGCCAGAACCATCGCTCTCATACCTAAAAATGAACTTGTGTTGCAGATACCTGGACTTTTTATTTAGCAGAATGTGAATTCTCTCCAGTTGTAATTTCTGCTCAAAATCTCATTTTTCTTTTTGAATTATATGGAATAGAAATTTAAACACAGATGCAGAAGTTTGGATGTAATTTTGGCTGGGTAATGGCCATCACTGCTGTGTAGTGAGCAAACAGCAAAAGCAGGGAGAGGGAGAAGTACCTGTACTCCACACCCCTTTGAGGAGGCTGGCTTTGCAGTGGCCCCTTTCACCAAGTGCTTCCTTTTCTGCAGACCTGTAGTATCATAGAAGTAGAAAGACAGAGAAGACCTGTGAAAGCAACTATGTGTTATCACTGCGTCAGTTCTGGACACCCAAATTGAGATGCCTTAGAAGGACCTTGATTTTAGAAAGGACCAGTAGCAGCCATAGAAGAAAACTCAACGCCTTTCAAATCCTATAAGCAAGGCACTCCAAATCAGCCCAGCTGGGCCAGGAAGGATGTAGCCTACTGAAATCCCTCACTACTGCAGCCCTGGGGGAGTTACCAACCTAAAACAAGTATTCACTCTCCAGCTGTGCCTCCACAGCTCCTCTGGAGCTGGAGCACAAACTTCTCTTCCAGAAGGTGGTAAACAGTTCTGTGAAACCCCATAACCCTTAAATTGTTTGCCTAAGTGGCTTCAGTGGTCTCATGCTGAGGACTCAAACTCATATATTTCGTCTCCTGTGGTGTATTAACCACTAGATTAGAGGTGGATCTGATGGGGGTGTTTTCTGTTCCTCCTTGATGAAGTTATGCCACCATGAAACTAAGTATTCAGGCTTCACAGGCAAGAAGAGGGTAGAGAAAGACACTCACCCAAAAGGGGAAAATCCTGGCCTCCCTGCATTAAAGAATTGTTGGGGAAAAATGCATAAAATATTAATGTCCATATTTATCATAATATCCACAAGCAAGCAACTTTGAGCATTACTCCTGCTTGAGAGGCTGCAGAATGAGGCAGCAGCAATACTAACATAGACATAGGAAACAGTAAAAGAAGGTCAGGGCCTTGAAGAGTCAAAGTCAGAATAAGCCACAGGCACTCGAGCATCTCTCCTTTGAAGTAGCTGGCGATGTGGGAAAGTGTGTGGTCGCCTGGTGCCATCCTCGGTGAAATGCTAATGTGGATATCCTTTGTCTTTCTGTACCAGGGGTGCAATCAAGGGGCCAGTTTAAGGACATTTTTCTTTAGGTTTGTTTCAGGTGTTTTAAGCATATAGTTGACAGTTGGAACTTACTGTAAAGAAGATTCAAATTTATGGGAATGGCACATGCCTACTTGGGGAGAAAACATGGCCCACTGAAGCAGGGATTTTTCAGTTTTTCTGTGTTTCGATGTTCTTGCAAATATCATTGTTAAGTTCCAGAAAAGTTGCAAAAAAATATATAAATAGTTGTGTTCTGAAGCATTATATATATAGTTAGTTTTAGCCAAGCAAAAGATTTTGCAAAAGCCAGGCAGATCAATTTGATTTTAAATTAAACTTTTACAGTAGATATGCTGTAAGTGCTCTCTAGAATGAACAGTCTTTGTTATTTAATATCTGCATTTTGCAGATATGCTGATATAAAAAATAAAGAAAAAATTGTACATCTTGTAATAATTGAACTAATAGTTTTAGTACTCCAGAAGCCAGCCATGATCTTCATAGGTGCACCTTCACACTTTCAATGTTCATACCTGTTACTTTTTTAACCTCTAATTTTATTGGAGAAACAAATAAACTATAATTGCTTTAGGTGCCTAATTGTGGATGCACAGCCCGTACTCAGAAGTACATACAATTAGAGTTGTGCATTTTACAGGGAGAGAAATTCAGGAAGAACTTTTGTAGTTTTCAGGAGCATCAGGAAAAATCTGAAGTCATCCATTATACTGACTCACATACATACCATTTTCTAGGAACTCTACCTAATTTTCCAAGCCCATACTTGTTTCTGACAACACTGAATTAAGTTATAGTAGCATCTATCACTGGAGGAATCTTGAGTCATTTAAACTTGTTTTCCATCAGAGCATTCAATCAAGATTGGCTTATCAGTGGCAGGGGTATAGCAGGAGCTGTAATGCTTTTCACCTCCTTCTTTATCAACTGTCTCTCAATAGCTGTAAGACTTAGTCCATAAACCCCTATCAGTTTAAACTGTATTAGCACTGTACAGTAATGGCAAGAGAGCAATAAGAAGTGATGTTGTACTTCTTAGGGCACTAGTGAGCAATTTTTCTTCATGCTGGGAATCATCCAGGTCTATTACTATAGGCTCTTAGCTCATCTGAGAAAACTGGGAGCTAATGATGATCTTAACTGAACTGAAACTTTCAAAACTGTTTCTCATATTATCTAAAGATATTCATTTCTGTATTTATGATGTCCTGAGCCTCAGGCAGAAAAACCACTGGAAGTGGGATGAACTAATGAAATTTGACAGAGAACTTCATTTTCTCCAAGAGACAGAGAGCTGTCAGTCCTTCCACATCCCGGTTTCTTCCAAGAGCTGAAAGCTCAAACTGGTGCGTTTGGAACAAAGAATAAATCTCTATCTCATAAAAAGACATCTATTTGTGTTCTTTATTCTTGAGTTATAAAAATAATGGTGATCAGCAGTCCAATGATTCCTAGCTTTCACAGACTAAAATGTAGCAATTTCAGGAGCTGTCATATTTCATATAGAGTTCGAACCTGAGAAATTACAGCTCGCTCTTAATCCATATGTCTGGAAATCTCACTTTTTAAATTAATTTCTGGAAAATTATGGAGAAGTTACTTGTTTAAAAGTACCACATTCCTCAGTTAGTGTTTGTAACTAGTTTTGTAAGCTCTTGTGTGGGAAGTTAATTCTGTCATTTGTTATTCCAATCTAGATCAAATCTTTAGATCTAAGAGTCTTAATTTCCCTAGTCATACTTGGGTAGACAGTGATAATTTGTAAAAATTTATGGGCTGCTGGCTGTTAACAAGTTACACCAACACCCCCATCACCCCCTGCTTCCAATTTGCCACTGGACTCCTTCAAGATAATAGCATGGAAATTTTGTCACTGCACAAATCCGCTATTTTTAATGTATTTCTTATTTAAAAACAATTAAGAAATGCTTTCTTTGCACTTATAGTCAGTGCAGCAGATTGTCTCAGCATTATATTGCTAAATATTAAGTGCAGGGGTAAGTTTTATCTGTGTGAGAATAGTCTTTAAAAAAATCCAGTTCCTTTGTTATTAAACATTTTAATACATATGTATTTGTGAGTACGCGCGTGTGTGTGTGTGAAGTTGGAGTAAAAGCTTATCATAAATGAAACCTGTTTTCAGCAATTGCTGTAATTGGCAATTGGAGATTTATCAGGTAATATCTCATCTTAAGAGATTCCCAAGACTTGATGAATATGATTCTACTTTGTTTTCATCTGAAGCCATCAGTCTGTGCTGGTCCCCCAAGCTGTCACTTAAAAGCAACAGAGCCTCAGTCAGCCACAGCTTTGAGGCAGGTGTACCTAGACCTTGAATTTTAGTGAGCTCCCCAAAAGACTCTTAAATTCAAGCCCAGTTGTATTTGAATAGAAGTTAAAACCTTAACACTTTAATTAGAAAAACCTCAAAGAAACTGGGAAAGCCAAAAGGTACAGGGTAAGAAACACATGCAGCTCTCCCCTTGCCCAGTGTGTCCTTCCAGTCAAGGCAGTGACTGCCAGGGCTTCTCCAGCTCTTAGGAAGTACCAACCGTGTGGCCTGATCTGCCTGTCCCCTTCCCTTCCCTTCCCTTCCCTTCCCTTCCCTTCCCTTCCCTTCCCTTCCCTTCCCTTCCCTTCCCTTCCCTTCCCTTCCCTTCCCTTCCCTTCCCTTCCCTTCCCTTCCCTTCCCTTCCCTTCCCTTCCCTTCCCTTCCCTTCCCTTCCCTTCCCTTCCCTTCCCTTCCCTTCCCTTCCCTTCCCTTCCCTTCCCTTCCCTTCCCTTCCCTTCCCTTCCCTTCCCTTCCCTTCCCTTCCCTTCCCTTCCCTTCCCTTCCCTTCCCTTCCCTTCCCTTCCCTTCCCTTCCCTTCCCTTCCCTTCCCTTCCCTTCCCTTCCCTTCCCTTCCCTTCCCTTCCCTTCCCTTCCCTTCCCTTCCCTTCCCTTCCCTTCCCTTCCCTTCCCTTCCCTTCCCTTCCCTTCCCTTCCCTTCCCTTCCCTTCCCTTCCCTTCCCTTCCCTTCCCTTCCCTTCCCTTCCCTTCCCTTCCCTTCCCTTCCCTTCCCTTCCCTTCCCTTCCCTTCCCTTCCCTTCCCTTCCCTTCCCTTCCCTTCCCTTCCCTTCCCTTCCCTTCCCTTCCCTTCCCTTCCCTTCCCTTCCCTTCCCTTCCCTTCCCTTCCCTTCCCTTCCCTTCCCTTCCCTTCCCTTCCCTTCCCTTCCCTTCCCTTCCCTTCCCTTCCCTTCCCTTCCCTTCCCTTCCCTTCCCTTCCCTTCGAGCTGCAGCCCTCGGCTTTGCGCAGTGACTCTGTCTGCCTGGGCCCTGCTGTCCCCACAGCCTTCTCCCTGCAGCCACTGAAGGAAAAAACAACCCCACTACCCTCCTTTGGGGCCCATCCAAGTCAGTGATTTGTCACAAAAACGTCACGGATAACTGGGAACGTGCAGATACAGCCAATACCATGCAATGTGGAGGAAAGTATCATAAAGTTTGGTCCAGAGCCACAGTATGAGTAAGGAGGTAGTGGGGAGGTGGTGGGAGAAGGTGAGGAGAGCAAGAAAGCACAGAGCTCCCCTCCTCTCCCCAGCCTAAGGCATGAAGACTTTTGACTGCAGTGAGAAGGAATTAATTCTATACTTCTGGCTCACACAGAAGGGCTCAAAGCCTTGATTTAAAAAAAAACAAAAAAAAAAAACAAAACCAAAGAAAACCCTTTTTTAGATTCGTTGGGATACAGAGCAGAAAACAGACAGGGAACTTGTGGGTAGCGTTCTACTCCTTTACTGGGTTTTCTTCAAAAATTAGGTCTAGGATGTCAAGGCCTGGAGCTTTTCAGACCAGCCTGAAGATTTGAGATGCACAGATTCCACAGTGCTGACCTCTCCTAATGAGACTGAAGCGTTCACATTTGCAAAATAAAGAGGTAATCCTCTCAAGATACTGCAGAGAATCTGCATTTCTTTTGAACATCAGTGGAAGCTTGAGCTACTCTGCAACTTACCATGCAGAAAATTCACCCTTTGTGGTGAAATGCAGTACAAAGCCTGTGCATCATTTAAATGCAACTGGAGATTTCAAAAAAATGACTCAGTAAGAATTAAGTGGTGGGATAGGCTTGGTGTTGAGTGGGTTTCACTCTGATTTGTAGGTTAATATTAGAGTTACTCATATTTCAATTCAGTATATGAGTTTAGCTGGGATTCAGGCTTTGGTATTTCACTGTTCAATGATGGCTTGATGCCTGTATTCAAAAGATATTTTAGGTTGTTCTTCCTCAGCAGAAATAGTAGAAAAATCTTTTGTTTAGACCTTCAAGACCATTGTATTTTCTTGAGACATCATCTAGAATGATCATGGAGAATGTACACTATGGGACTAGCTGACTAATAGGATAAATGGGGTACATGTGCCTGTGGTGTTATTATCAATATATTGTGACTACTTCTGTAAGTTGCTCTAAACCAGCATGCAGCAGCGTTGATGCATTAATTGAAGACACTTGCTGCAATCCTTACCTTACTAAGAGGCAGCCCAGGGACGTTGTGGAGTCTTCTTCTCTGGAGATATTCAAAACCCATCTGGACACATTCCTCTGTGACCTAATCTAGGATAACCTGCTTTGGCGGGGGAGTTGGGCTAGATGGTCTCCAGAGGTCCCTTCTAACTCCTACCATTCTGTGATTCTGTAAGAGAGGCAGAGAGGATGGAAAGGTTGCATGTGCCAGCTTGTAGAATCTCTTCCCTGTGTAACAGACATATCAGAATAATGGGAAAATAAGAAAAGATAAGTTTTCATGAAAAATTATTGTAGAATCTTGTTCTCTAGATACAATAGATTTCAGAGCAATGCAGGACTAATTAATAGGAGGCTTCATATGCTTAAGGTATATTACAAAATCTGCCGCTTTAGCTTTCAATGAGAGTTCAGTTGATTGTCCTGAAAAAAGTTTTACCAAATGCTGTTAATTTATTCTTTCACAAGCTGCCTATGTGCACATTGAGTGCGAACAGCAAAATAGGGAAATAATGTCCATGACCTCATTAAGCAGATATTCAAATGCGGAGTGGTGTGGGAATTTAGGAACTCTGCTGCAGTGGAAGCAGCCACATCCTGGCGTAGGGTTAGTATTTGAGGTTTTGATGTGTGCCGTTCCTGCTTTTCCTGTGGTAATGTGTTCAACATTTCTGTCTATAGATATTTAAGATAAGATTCCACATCCACCTTTAAGCTTTTAAATAAATTTGACTAGATTCTTATAGAGGCATAAGTTCAGCTCACTTTGAATCAAAGTAAAGTTTTTAAGACCTTGTTTTATTTTTCTTTGCACTTTTATAGAAACTCACTAAAACGCACTCAAGTGAAGAAGCTTGGCAAAATCACAGTGCTGTGACAGACATCATCAGCTTTGCTATGGCATAGTAGTAATCAGGCTCTAAATGAAGTGTATCTGTTTTTTCATTTTTTAAATACATGCTTGGAACATTTGGAGCAATAACTTTGTACAGCAGCCATTACCATCGTAGAGAAAGCATGGTCCTGCCTGCAGGCCCACTCTAACAGTGCTATGGAGCAGCCTTTACAGATGTGTTCCTCTAGTGAAATCTCAGCTCAGGAGACAGACTGTTAATCTCTTGTCTGCTGGAGCCTGTGGCGTGCTGAAGGATTAACACACCTCATGCTAGAGATTAAAAGTACCGGTAGCCTCTGTTCTTTGTCCTCTGAGGTACTCTTTAACTGATGTCAGTGGGGACCTATCAGTGGAAGGAGACCAAATAAAGTACAAAAGAGAGGAGAGAAAGCAATTAAGTTAAAAGAAGACTGATATGGAGAGTGCCTTAAAACAGGATTTAGTGTCAGAATAAAATAGGCCTGAATGTTTAAATCACTTGGCCACCCTCTGCATGTCACTGATTCTCCAGCATACAGCAGCTGTGATTGTGTGGCCCCTTCTGAATGTTGCGCTGCATTGATTTTATATTATGAATGGTGTTTTACTGTCCTGGGGAGGACATGGAAATGAACTAACAGTCAAAGCTAAATGTTTTAACTTTATGAAAAATAATTGCAGGAGAACCTGAGGATAGTTGTTTAGTACTTTATATCACACCAGTGTGTATGTGCTATGAACCAAGCATTAGCTTCAGAGGTCTTGGATATGAGAATGTCTGCCTTCAGAAGTTTATGGTGTTATCACGGCTGATAAACAAGGAGAAATTCAAGTGACAGAAATTTCCATATGTCTGCAGGAGCAAGTAAAGATGATGCACAGCAGCTACCAGCCTAGGCATTTAAACAGAATTAAATGGCTCCCAATGCGAAGATGAGGCTTTGTCTTCTGTCTCCACTTCTAAAGAGGTGATGAAGAAATACAGTTTTATTTCTGTTAGGTATCATGAAAACCCATGATAGATGCCTAGCAGTGTGACACCTGGAGGTTTAGGAGTAATTCTGGCCTACTTCTTACTTCAAAATATCCATCTGACCCAATAGGAAGCATTGGACAGATTAACTAGCAGGTGTGGCTACACCTACAGTGAAATGAATTTAATCATTTCCAATGCAGGATTTTAATTAAAGCAAAAAAAATCAAGGAGCAGGCCTTAAATTGGTCGTTTACAGGAGAAGAATGTCTTCTATTTGCTCTGTATTAGTGAATGACTAGTGACAGGATAAAAGGAAATGGCCTCAAGTTGCACCAGGGGAGGTTTAGATTGGACATTAGGAAAAATTTCTTACCAAAAGGGTTGTCATGCATTGGAACAGGCTGCCGGGGGAAGTGGTGAAGTCACCATCCCTGGAGGTATTGAAAAGACGTGTAGTTATGGTGCTTAGGGACATGGTTATCTGGGGGGCTTGGCAGTGCTAGGTTAACAGTTGGACTCCATGATCTTAAAGGTCTTTTCCAACCTGAATGATTCTATAATTCTATGCATTCATGAGATCAAAGTTCACAGTCAAGCTGAAGATCTTCCCCTGTTTAAACTTGGCTTGAGAAGATGCTGTTGATCTTAGTGAGGGAAAATGGGATTTTTGAAGAATTGCTTTATTTTGATTTAAATAGGAAACAAGTAGAAAAACAGAATAGTGCTCAACTAAAGAGAAATTGGACCCTGAAAGGCAGAAAACCTCACTTTTGTAAAGCTTTTTGTAGTGAGACTCTTTTTGGTGTTCTGTTTGAAGGCCCTCAAACCATACAGGTTTTCTTCAAGATATGAATGAATGTTGCTTCCTCAGTGAATGAATGTATTACTGAAGCCAGCACAATAGACCAAAGGCTTAGGGAGGAAATTATCCTTTGTGCCAGTCTTTGAGTGTTGGAGGGTATGAAAACCAACAGGGAAAGTGTTGCAGATAGGAGCCATGTTGCGTATTTCAACAGTATTATGATATTTAGGAGAGATACTAATGAGTGCCAGAGACGACAGCAGTGAGTTAGTTGCTTTTTGCTCTGTCTAAAGGAAGTAGTAGCTTTTCCACAGCCATTGAAAGCTTCTTTTCAATGTATGCTTGCTGCTGCTTCTTAAAAAAGAACTCATTTGTTATTGTTCTTATTCAGGTATTAAAAGCTTAGAAGCTAAGACTCTTGTATTATTAGATCATTGTTGGCAGGAAAAATGAAATACAGATAATGCTATCACGCATTTTCAGTACAATTCAGGCACCTTACATTGGTTGTTAGGGTTATCCAAACATTGTATTATTCTTTGTGGCTGCTGACATTGTCACTAATTAAAACAAATAATTTCAGATTTGTTTCTACTTTTTGGCTTGAAAAGATGCGAGTCGTTCTCTTCCATTCCACTCAAGGCAAAAATCAACATTTTATTGATCTTGTGCTTTGATTTCTCTTATTTATTCATTTCAGTTGTTTTCCATGGTAGTGGTTAGCTTCACTTGCAGCCTGCGCTGATGAGAGAAGGGGAGCATACCAAATCGTCTGTGCCACTACATGTCATTCCTGTCTGTAGTGGACATATTTTTAGGTAAGGCAGGATAGTTAATGTGAGCACAAACAGTTTCAGGAATAACTATACAGTATAAAATGGATCATCTTCGCTTGAAATTCATGGACGTTTGAATTAGTTCTGCTTAAACGTCTAACTTATGCTACTCTGCACTGAGGAGATAAGAATAAAAGAAGAGATGTATTCTTCTATGTCATACATCATCTGTGAAATGCTTAAGTTCTGGCTGGAGGAGGAAAACAACAGCTTGATTTCAGAATAATTTTTCTTACATAATTAAAAAATATCAAATTGGCTCAAAAGTCAGAGATGACCGGTATGTATTCAATATCATTTATGCAGTCAGTGTTTTGAAAGCTGGTGGCCTGGACAGTACTACTTGCACTCGTCTTCCATAAAGTAGTTTTCTGCATTTTTTACATAATGTTATTATCCAGAAGACAAATTTTATTTAAAGGCTATTTCAAGCTACAGAGATTATACTCTGATCCACATCTAACCTTTATCTACAGACTTGGAGGTTCATAGACTTGATTCTTGTCCATGTCTGTTTTTACTGAACTCCTAATTACCCTTTGTCTTCATTGATGACTTCAGTAATACAATAGTGAATGGAATTTTTGACATATATTGTAAAGGACAGAAGACACAGAAAGCTATTCTAAATGACTTCTTAGGAAGAAGACCATACATTTGAATTACCTTGAATTACCTTCTTGTTTGTAAGTTTATGAAATGTAAAATGTAGAAGCTGAAGACAGGTGATATATATATGTGTGTGTATATATATATAAGGCTGTAGACAGCTGCTTGAACTCTTTAGGAAAACTGCCACTGGTAGATGAGGTTGAATGACTTGCCAAAGAATCATGTATGAAAAAAATATGTCTGTTTTATAAATTGCCAAATGGCAATGACACACTCCAGAGAGGGCTACAGTTATCATATTCAGCCTTGAAAAATTCCTGGTGTTTTTCATTTTTTGTTGGTTGGATTTTTAATACAGAGGTCAGTACTGCCTGGTTAGGCCTCGTGACACACCTGAGTATAGGGAGCTGAGATAAAAAAGTTATTCCTTATATAAGACCTCATCAAATTTCCAACCAGTCTGATAAAATGTAATGATTAGTGACGTCCAACAGCTAACAGCCGTATGGAACAAGGAATATATTACTGGCAAAATCCATTCATGAGTGAGGATATATTTAGCTTTTTGTAAATCTAAGTAGGATCCAAAATGCTTCTTTCCAGAACAGATGCAGTGCCACAATGGATGTGATATGACATTCGCTCATGGGCATAGCTGAGATACAGAGAACAGCTAATAACCACCTGCATACTGTAGAGAAACAGATTTGCAAACATTTAATTTACTAATGAAATAAAACTACAAAAACTGCAGTAGGCAAGAGGACAGCCCTGCGTGAAACTTCATTGCAGGAGAAGGACGTAAGGAAACACTATCCAACTAAATGAAGAACTGTAAACAAGTTTACAAGATTAATATGTGGATTTAAATTGTAGTCACTAGTCAAATTTCTTATTCCATGTCAACAGCATAGCAGGTAACAGCAGGAACCAAGGATCCATAGTTTTGGCAGCATTCACATCACAGTATAAGATACTATCTCCACCGAGTGTGTTTGTTTCTCATGGTTATGTTTCACAGTAGAGTGAGTAATGTGAAAGGGGAGAATCAGTGGAGGCAGCAGTTGTGGATCCTTACTTGCTACTTATCCAGTAGTCTCCCATCAAAACGTGGGGTTTAGCACAATAAAGTTTGTTCCCTTACTATCTGTGTCAGGCTGTTTGTCAGCGAGGTATGTTGGCTGAATATAATCACCCAGCCTCCTGTGCTTTCCAGTGTCTGTTTGGTTGAATCACGCCATGACTGACACAGAGACACATTAGTGGGAGGATTGTTTATGAGAAAAAGGGAAACAAATTTGACACTTGAGTTTACCAGGAAAGTTGTTGCTGGAGCACAGATGCTCATCGCTGCTGAATACACATAGCCGAGGTCAGGAAAATCTGTCAGGGAAAGCAAAGCGGCCTTGAAGCGATTTTTTTTAACCGTCTGGCAGAGGAGAACACACATGAAATTTGTTACAGCTGAGCAGAGTGCTGCCCTCCTTCCTATACTCCCTTAGGATTGCCTAATCCCCTTTCCTCATACCAGGCTCTGATGAGACACTGCAGAGCACGCTCCTCTCCCGCCTTCCTCTCTCTTTCATGGGTTCCCCCAGGGACCTACAGCCCCTCTTTTCTGCAGGCTGGTGACAGTGACAGCAGCAGCTGGCAGGTCTTGGACTAGATGTCCCATTTGGATGTCCTTTCACTCTTCCTTGCAGTCATTGTGCGTGCTCCTCTGCAGGCCAACATTTTGTATTTCATGCTTCTACATGGAAAGGCATAGCTGTGGAGCAGGCCTGGTCATCATGAAAGTACTGAACCTGGGAGACCTTTTAAGGGTAATTTAAAAATGTACATATTCTTGTGCTAGGGGTATAGGAGATCCTGTGGCAAAAACTGGAAGAGGAGGATTGTTTGGATTGAATTGGGCTGTGCAGTTAGAAAACAGATTCTGCAACAAGAGTAAAAGTTAAAGATAGTTGGAAGGGAAAGGGCTTTCAGATATAGCGGTTTCTTGAGTAAAGAGGAGAAAACTATAGGGAGGTAGAGAACATGCACAAAAGGAAGAACTATCGGAGACCTATGGGGAGAGATAATGGGGAACATTGTAATAGGGGAATGCGGAGGAGACTGGAGATCGAAGCAAAGAAAAATAGATTGAAGCAAGAAGCCAAACCAGAAAATACATTTTTAAGAACAAGAAGGAGGCAGGAAGGGAAAAAGTGGAACCTCCTGCTCCCACCAAACAGAAGACGGAGTAAGCGGTGACAAAGATGAAAGAAAAGATACATCTTTTTTTCACAGTAGATGGAAAGAATAGTTTATCCAATGAAATAGAAATTAAATGAGGGGAAGGAAGTTATACGCTAAATTCAAGTTGACGGTGAAACACAGTAAAATCCTTTCTCTGCTTTTTCTATGTGTCTACTAAGTCCTGGAAGAGCTTTGATTCCCACGCTGGCTGAATGATAGTCTTGGGTCTTTCTGTTAGGGAAGGTGCTCGAAGGAAGCAATGTTGTATTTTGTTTGATTTAAACTATCATTTATCCTTTGTGAAATGTGGAATATGAAGTGAAGTGGTAGAGATGTAACATCTGTGGTTGTTCAATACGTGAATAAAAGCTAGTGTGTTTGGGTGATGTTTAAGCTCATGCTAAGAGCAGAAATAATGGAAATTCTATGTTGGCTACACCCAGCAGATCCCTCATTGACTGAAGCATCGTGTTTCTTCCCACGTCTTAGCACTGTTGAACATGATTCCTGGAGGAGGATGAGCATTTCCCCCTTGGTGAGGAGGCTGAGTATTTTATGTCTGTGTTTTTCTGTTCCTTTTAGGGATCTCTTGCTGTCTGTGGCGCTTGGCCAGGTACTCTCCCTCCTTATCTGTGGCATTGGTCTCACAAGCAAGTATTTGTCAGAAGATTTCCATGCCAACACACCTGTTTTTCAGAGCTTCCTCAATTATATCCTTCTATTCTTGGTCTACACAACAACACTAGCAGTCAGACAAGGTAAGTGCCTCTCTGAAACTGTTTTGTAGAAAACTGTGAGGGTAAAGGCTTTTGCAGAACAACAACAAGCAACGTGATTTAGACACATATCCCATTAACATTTGTTACATATTTACATTACCTAGTAACACATATTGGATGAACTGAAAAAAACCCCAACAAATCTTCATTAGCAAAGAGTAAATCAGTAGATGTTGAGGACAGTGGTGCTACCTAAAAGCAAAAAAGGAACATCAGTACTGTTCACTTCCTAACTGTTCTTATGGGAATGCTTGTCTTACACCTGCCTCTCTGGCACCACAACCACACACGCAGGGTTCATTTTGGATTTGGCTGTATACCTTGCTGGGAAATATTAGTATGCTTTACATCTTATATAGGCTAAGGAGAGCTCAGATGCAAGCAAAGAAGAGTTTGCTAGTTGTAGTTGCTGATCATGGCAATTCAATAGTTCACCTATTGTTAGAAAAAAATAGCAGACGATTTTCAGCTGTTGGGAAGTGGGAGATGAAGGGAGGGAATTCGGGATGCTGCATCTCTGGTTGCTGCATGGGCAGAGCAGCATTATGGCCCTGCCCCTGCTTTGCAACAGGGCCTGTGTAACCAATCTGACCTCCAAAGTGAGAAATGCATTATAGTACACTTTGGTAGAGTGTATCAAATGATCTTCTGTTTGACAGTCTATACGGGTGGTTGTGCCTTTCCTGCCTATCCCTTCCTTCTTTAAGATTTCATGTCTAGATGATGTGTGGGAGGTGAATGCGTTTAAGTACATTTCTCACCCACTCTTTTTTTGTAATTGTTTTATTTATTCACCTTCACAGAACACATGGATTAGAAGCAAAACAAATGAGCAAAAATATCATGTGCTTTCTTGACTCGACTCTCCTTTCATAAGGAGGGAAGGGCTCCTTGGAGGAAAAGAGCTACAAAATTTAGTGGGCCCCGGTACATTTATCAGCATACTGAGAGATTCACTTTTTCTTACAGGAGCAAATTTTTTTTGATTGTTCTTTTATGTTACATCTTCTAATGATTTAGGAACAAGCCTGAAGCTTAAGTTTTTCACTCATAGTGCAGTCTTGTGATACAATACTATAAAGTGTTCCAAAGACTTCATTTCCATGCGAAAAATGAACAGTCAAAAATATACTGCTGTGCTCTAGCACAAGGTGCTTGAATGTATTACAACTTAAGTTTTGTAAACCTTGGTCTCCATTGACGTTTTTCAGAAGCAATGAAGGCAAATCTGTGGAGGAAATGTCAGCTTTTATATAAGGAGAGATTGCTCAGGCAGTGTTCGCTGTCTTGGGTATTTCAGTTTGTGTAGGGGGAAACATCACCACATGCTTTGCTCTGCAAAAGGGTTTAAACTTATTAGTAGCATCTTTC
The DNA here is from genome assembly GCF_034619465.1 of Leptosomus discolor. Lineage (NCBI taxonomy): Eukaryota > Metazoa > Chordata > Aves > Leptosomiformes > Leptosomidae > Leptosomus > Leptosomus discolor. Next base: position 72,285,251 of record NC_141392.1, on the reverse strand, counting down.
TGGAGAACTGTGTTTAAAAATAATTCTTCTGAGTGTAGGATTGTCTAGATAGTCACAAGTTCTGTCCCAGAAATGTCCTTCTTGGGACTGATTTAGATATTGTGGAAGCCAAGTCCCTATGACTTTTAAATAGATTTTACTTTTTTGAAAATGCTAGCTTGTGAGAGGATATATGGCCCAGCATACTGCTGTGCGTTACAGGGGTTTATTTAGGATAATGGTTGACAGATGGTATATATCAACATATATCAATAATGCTATCAAGCACTCTCTTTTACAGATATAAAAATGTGTACTTTATTTTTATAAATAATTTTCTGACTCTGTTTAAAAATATAGTGGTGGACTAAAGCAAATTTGTCAGAGCTATCTGTTGTGCCAGTAAGATAGATTTGGGAAGCAAATGGGGAAAGTATTAAGGATATGTGAAAAATATTTTCTGGACAAGTGAGGAGGATTGCAGAGGTGTTTGGACAGGCGTGTGGTTGAATACGAACCATATGAACAACCAGAGCACAGTGTAAAGGGTACCAATGGAATAGTCTGGAAAAGGAGCTGTCAAAAAAAGAAAGATGGTTTGGTCTAAAAAAATCCAAAAGGAAATTGGCTACAGAAGCAATGAAAGCAATGATCCAGGCACTCAGCATAACATTTCTGTTGGATGGTATAGCACTGCGCAGCCAACTCATTTACTCGGCTTTTAATATTGCCAAGTGATTGAGCCTGACATTGTCTTTTTGCTTGTGTATTTATTCTAATTCATTATCTGTGTTTGTTCCACTAAGGCAGTTTTTCTAGCAGCTCTAATCGTTTGGCTTCGTTAACAGATGGAAATCACACAATAATGATATTAATTTTATATGGGATGATGCTGTTCTGAGTGCTGGGAACATCAGAAGGCTTTTTTTTTCAAGTGCAGTTCTCCTACTCTGTATGCAAGATTTAAGTTTCTTTAAATTATCCTCTTTCTCCTTCAGAAATCAAACCATCATAAGTTGGCTGGTAGTCAAAAATAACTGCATCCCTTTGTCTTTTTCTTTCCTTGCTTTCTTAATCTTGGGGGGGGGTGTGGGGGGTGTGGTTTGCAGAAATATACTGGCTAAGGAGCCGTCACTTGAGGAGGCAAAAAAAAACCTTAATTCATTGTAGGACTGAAAACTATAATTTCCTGAGACATATGGAACTCCTCTTTCTTTAGAGGCTTCTTCCAAATTTTGATTTGCTGTGGATCCCCTTTGACTTAGCCTTCCCTTCCTGCTCATCCTCTCACCACATATAAACTCCCCGAGTGATACTGAAAAGGTAGAATTTGCACTGGTCTCTGAAAATCATCATTAGCAGATGATTAAAGCCCCTAATTCCTGACCTCTTCTGACTGAAGCCTTCTGCAGTGAATGCCCAGCTTCCAGCAGCTAAAGCTAGTCCATGGGCAGCAGAAGCTTGCACTAAATTTTTACATTTTGGGTCAAGATGGGGTTTTTCCAAACTAATTTTATCACAGCCTTTTAGTAGATGTAAAAATTAGGACTACCACCTTGCAATAAATCCACATGTTGTCACAGCGTAAAGATGCAAAAGTCCTGCAGGTGTGAGAATCTCCGAGTACTTTTAAGCTTAATTATCATGCTAGCAAAAAGAAAAAAGGAAAGAAAAGCTTGTGTGTAGCTCTAGATGGGGAACTAGTTTGTCTCAACAGTTTTAAGCAGTGAAGATCCATGTAAGTAAGGCTTTTCATCATTATTGCATTTTTTGTTCTCATGACCAGAAATAAGCAGTGACAGAAGTGTTAAAGGAAATCTGTTCTTGTGTGATTTTCATATGAGCCTTAAAATATGAATACTACTCAGTTAGTGGTCATGAAAAAGAAAATAATTTGGCCAAACTGGGATTTTTCTGAGGCAAAATCCAACCCCCTTTTCTGTCAGTTGAACTCGGAAGTTTCTGTTAAATGATGAATCTGGTATCTAGAAAACTGTCTTTTACTCTGGATATTTTAATGCTAATTTTATTTTTTGTTGCTGTTGTTATATGTAAATTTAAGTTGAATGTGTTATTTCCCTGAAGAGGTGAGTGCAGAGGTTCTTCACAGTTAGGAATGCACACACTCAGGCATGCACAGATGCCAGTAGCCGCTTACCCACAAATACATATCCTCTAGAGCTTCCGGTCCAATGCTCATTAATGCACCACTGCTGAGGTCTGCATGTAATTCTTGAGGAGTTTTCTTTGTGTAAGAACAATGCTATAAAATTAATGTCACTAATGCAGCATTATAAGGCAACGAATGTCTGTCATTATATTTTATCTGGCTGACATGACAAAAAATTCATAGGTAATAAGGACCTCATCAGTTCTTTCTCTTGAGGTAACTTCCTCTCATGCCTGTTGTTTTCACAGCCAAAACCTGTATTTGTCCATGGTAACACCTCTGAGTTGAAAAGAAGGTTTTAACACACATTATCTCAGCTCAATTCCCTCATCAGCAGAGGATTCTGCTTAACAGAATCTTGTCAGGACACTTCCAGATACTACTTTGGGTTGTGTATTATTATTAACTGAGGACAGGCAAAGCCTTGGCTATCAGGAAGAAAAGCCTCCTAGCAGTGAAATGGAGCTATGGGACATAGAGCTGGCGGAGATTAGTTTTAACACCTTAAAAAGCAGTAAGTGGGAAATTGTCCATAGTGGACCAGAAGGTGTTAATTACTAACAGTCAACATGGGTGCAAGCATCAGCAGCTTGCCACCGAAAATAAATTACTTCTAAAAGCCACCTCACATATGCCTCAAATGAAAACAGCACATCTACTAGACATCATTAAAGAAAGAAAAAATATGAAACTGCTATTTTTTTGTTATTCTGGAAAACAAGAAATGAGGGAGCAGTAGAGATGCCTTTTGAACAGAAGGGAACGATAAAGCCTTAAGGGCCAGATTCTGTGCGAGTAGGGCTCCACACAGCAAGCTGTGCCTTTAATTTTAGTGCAAGAAGTTAGCGAGTATTTTCAGTCCACCATTACTGAGGGCTGGCAATAATTTGCTAGTTCAGAAAAGGTTTTATGAATCTGTGTATGTCTGGATGAATTCTGCTTCTAGGCTAAGTGATGAGGTTATAGCATATGTCAATGGAAATTCTGATTTCCTTAGAGTAACTAATGTCTTACATTTGACATATAATCAGATGTGATCTGTGCCCCTGAGTCAGCTAGAGCCCTGTGAGACTATTAAGGATTGCAGTCCTGTTACTGGAATATAATTTTTTATGCATTTCTATCTAGGATTTGTTTATGACATCAGTATCTCAGTCATATGTAAAATCCTGATTTATCTGCTATTCAAATATGTATCTCCATTTAGATACATGACCCTCGTCCCAACATCCTACCTACTTCCCTAAAATTGGCTGAAACAGGCTGCTTGAAGGGAAGTAGAACACTATATAGGAGTTGCTCTGTTTTACTGCAGTGCTTGTCAGCTATTTATTGAATGATAGAATGAGTAAATGTGTGGTTTTTTTTTTTTTACTCAATTTCATTCCACTAGCAATGTTGTATTAACACAAAGCTAGTATTATGTATTTAACTTAGGCAGACATACCAGAATTTTTTTAATGTTAACACTTTTTTTTTGTTGACTGCTCATAAGAACATGCCTGGGAAACAAAGAGAGTACATGATATAACCTGATCAAACTATATTAGGTATAATACACTTTGGGCAATATGTGTTGTACCATTGAGATGAAATGTCTTCTGGAAAGGCATTGATCCTGTCAGCATTTTCAACAAGAAGCCTTCACAAATACGGACCTTCCTGTTCACTGACGATGGGGGGCAGGGTGTGATTTTGATTAGAAAACATGCATTTCGTCATCGTTCCATTTCCTAAGTATGCTGTAGAACAAAGAGCTCGGTTATCCCTCCAGTGTTGAACAAAACCTGCACAAGCTGCAAGCAAGCAGCTTTATGGTCCTTTCTGCCTGCAACAGAAATGGTCCTTGGTCCCTCAAGGCGAGGACCCAGCCCACGCGCTGGTCTGCAAATGCATGGCAGACGTCACAAAGAGCAGCGGCGTTCCCCTTGAAGCACAGGGGAGGGCACATCAGGCTGGCCCAGCTTCTCCTGGCCCTCCCGCTGCAAGGGGCCAGGCTAACCCTGGGTTGTAAAAATGAAATACAGTAGCGAGCGTGGCTTGGGACCAGTGAAAAATAATGACCTTCTGGTCTTTGGTATTCTCATAGCGGTAGTGCAGAGTCTCCCTGCTGTGCTGCGCTTTGCAGTCTGCAGTGCACTTTCTCCTAATTACTCTGGGCTTCTAATTAGGGATGCCAAACTGTGCGGGATATGTTTATTATGAAGATGGTCAGCCAAACAGTCCTTTTGTCTGGGCTTTGAAGAGGCCTTTTCATATTCAGAGGGAATTCTGTAGTTTAGGAGAAATGAAACTAGAATGCTGGCTATTTACAGGCACTTCAAATTGCAGGGATCTTTTTTGTAACGTGTGATTTTGTGTTTTGGATAGCATGCTCACAGGAGCAACAATTATGATGTGTTATGTGTTTGGGATTTGCCTATCACATCATGGACACCACAGCAAGCTAGCTAGAAAAAAACAGTAGAACTAGAGCCAGATTCCTGTTCAGTCTCATTTACATGCTCATTGTGTTTGTGTTTGAATTTTCCCTCTACTTTCAATGGAGTTTTAAAAATTTCCTGCTGTAAAATGCTGAATGCTGCTGCTGTCTCTACTGTATGACCCTTAATTATTTTACTCCATAGGTGATTACAATTCAGTGAGGTGTTACACTTTTCCTGTATGCCTAGTTTCCATACAGGGCCTTGGGATCCTATTCTTTATGATCGTTTCCCAAAACTGCAGAATTTCCCTTCCTGGTCCAATGAAGTCTTGCATTCTTAGCCATAATACAGAAACAGATGCAATTTCAACAGAGTATGATTTATTCCATAGAGCTGGTAGGAAGACAGGGTAAAAAATGGTAGACCTTGTTGGTGATACAAAGGCAGGGGTAAAACCAATAGACTTGACCTTTTGTCTTTTGCTTTGTTTTGTTCTGCTGTTCCTAGTGGAGAGGTTGGGTGTTTTTTTCAGTTGTAGGGATTTTCCATTGTCAGCTGTCCTTGTTACACTAGCCAGCAGACAAATGCTTTCTGCTTTGGCCCTGCTGCTCCTTTCCACCTGCACAAAGGACCTAGCGTCTCAGGGCACCTCAGGGCTTAGTCAATTTTCGTTTTCATCAGGTGCATTTTGCTTTGCCAGCAGTTTAGCAAGGTGCAAACAAACACTTACAGAGGGGAATCCTGGCCCCAAACATAGTGAAAATGTGTTGGCAGGTAAAGGCACAAAAGAAACCTCAGCCCTTTCTTTCTAGTGTTTTTATTTCTGTTCTGTGCTGCTGATTGTTAGGTTAGGCACCTCCTGTCCGAACCCACAGCACATGTCCTGTGTTACAAAATATATGTCCTTCTGTTAATCCTGGCCGAAGCAGCACAGTCTATCCTCTTGCCTCATATCATTGGAATAAATCATGTACATCCCACAGCACACAGAGAATTGAAAATTGGAAAGTACTGTTCCTTTAGGGTGCAGGTGGCAGCCGTTAAGCATGAACACTGTGTGTCGTGGTTTAATGATGCAAACACTAATACACTCGTGATGACCCCAAAGCAATAAAGGCCAGGCCTAATCAAGCATTCATGCTGTAGCATTCTCTATAGTAGTATCTCATGATCCCTGATGCAGCTCATTCAGTCCAGAGATGCCTCTGGTTTTACTAGGTTGCTCTCAAAACAGCTTTGCTCTCAAAGAAGTATCCTTTGTGCCATCAAAGACAAAGGAAGCTGCAGGAGGGCATCAAGCAAAAGGACAAGAGCACCTTATTTTTTCCTGTGCCTGCTGATGCAGACAAGAGGATGAAAAAAAAGATCTCTTACCATCCTCTTGACGTAAATGAGGAAATGGGAAGTCTTGTCCACACAGAGAAGTGAATTCATACTAAGGTTCCATGTGAACTAAGGGTACCTCTCCTTTCAACAAAGTCCCTGGAGCACTGAAATCAGGCAGTTCAATGCACAGATGCTCAGGTCACTCTTCAGTTCAGGAAGTTCAGACCTGGTCATGTCTCTGGCTGCCAGGTTTATGCCCTCAACAAAGTTTCTTCTAGAAACAGCATTCAGATTTGCACCATGGTTCAAAGGCTGGTGCATATTTTATGAGAGCAAACCTTACAGACACTAAGTGCAGTGAGCATATAAGGGATGCCAAGCTTAGGCTGGCTGAAGTCCTGGGTGATGGACCTTGTTTGCATCAAGATGCTGCATCATCGCTGCGAGGCAATGTCTATACTGAATATAGTACTTGAGAATAAGGCAGTTTTACCCTGGAGGTAAATGTACATGCAGTTTAGGAACGTTTAGCCAGATGTGGCCATTCCGTGTCAATAAGTCCATAAATAGAAACCACAGATGCAGTAAAATGGGAGGCCATGCAGTTATTCAGCTCACAGCTGCAGCATCGCAGGTAGCTAGTGGAATTTAGCAGAAACAAAAAAATGGTCACAGTGTAGTGTTTTATACTGTGATGCTTTTCTTGGCGATTCCAGCACCTAAATCTGAGACTTGGGCAAATCTGCACATATTTGCATTTATGCTTGGATCAGGGTTTAGGTTTTGTCACTGAGCTTGTGAAGCTCCCTCCTTGCACTTTTTTCCAAGAGCCATGCCAGCCTTTCAAACATGGTGCTAGTCTGTGAGTACCTGTTTGAGAAGATGAACCTCATCACTAGAAGGATGAGTGGACAGGCTCAAGGAAGCTCCGAGGAAGTGCAGTTTGAACACTCGTGCATCTTGCTGCTTGATTTGCATCCCCATCTCTGCAGCTGCAGTTACATGTATTTGTATTTGTGCCATAGATTCAGATAGGGGTGCAGATGTTGTAGGTAAAAGAATCAAGGGTTTTGAGAATTTGGAAGGCCAGGCACTGCATGGTACAGTCATGGAAGTTCTCAGATACCATGTCAGGGAGGACATAACAAGCTTTGAAATTTGATCCACAGTATCAGAGTATTGCGCAGGAGTGACTGTGATTTTCACTAATTTTATTTGAGGGTAAAACAGCTCCCTATCTAGCCCAGATTGCCTTACAGTATGTCAAATAATAAATTGTCTCTTAAGGGTGTGAGCTGAATCACAAACAGTTGATTTTCCATAGGATTAAGGGATAACTGTCCTTCGTAGTGTTAGTATATGGGCCTAACTCTTCTTCTTAATGCATAAACATCTCAAGTGCTGTTTACAAAACCAACCATCCCCTTCCCACCACAATGAGGAAAGTTAATGGTTCTGATAAAATAGTGTACCCTTGATCCTACAGCTGTAAGCAAAATGCATGGGTTGTCTCTGCCACTTCATGCAGTATCAGTATTTGCCTGTGATTTATTGAATATTTAAACATTCATCATTTCAAGCAGCTAGCCAGGGTAGCAGGATCCACATTCAGTACACGTAGCTCCAGCGTTCATACGGGAGATTTGAAGTGTGGTTACAAGATGATAACTGTATTGCCTGAAGGAGATAAGTCCCTCTCTGCCAGAATGGTGCTTTGTATATAATTAGTGTAAAAATTCAGAGAAATAGAGTTTATCCTTGTGATCGTCTTTCTCATTAAAAAAGAATCATAATGAAAGAACAAAGCCGTCCCTGCAGTGAATTGGATTGCCTTCCTAAGTTTTCATTAAATCAAAGACTCAGCAGCATCCGATTTTGCAGAGCCCAGTTGTAAACTGTACACAAGACTTGCAGCAAAGTCTTGATGAAGATGACATCCTTTCTGAAGTTTTGGAAGTGCAGTATATTTCTCTTACACAGGAAAAAGCCCACCTCTCCCATTTTCTTTTTCTGATTTCATTAGCTTCTGTTAACAAGATGATACTGAGACAGAAGAAAGAGCAAAGAGCATATGTGGGGCTTCAGGTAACTCACAGCCACAGCTATAGAACTTACTCTAAGTAAACTGCCTTTTCTAAAATAAGGACTGTGACACAACAAGAATCAAGGGAATAAAAAGTTGTGATAGTGGGAAAAATCTCTATTTTCAAGTTATTCTTCTGGCTCACTCTTAATACCAAGCCATAACACAAGCAGTGATTTCCTCTTCCTTTATCTCCATTATTACCAGGGCAATCCATATAATTATTTTTACAACTAAATGCATCTTTCAGGCAAAAATATACAAATATCCTGTAAGTTTTTCCACTGATTTGTAAACATGTGTTTTCCTTTATATTTGGCTGAACTATTAGCCATTGGCATATGGTTACTTTGAACTCCTGTTGCATTTCTGGTTGACAGAGCTATAAAAATGATTGCAGCTTCATCTGAAAAAATGTTTACAAATTTAGCACTCAATGGAAAAGCCACAGTTGTGCTGTATGCTCTCCCTTCTGCTCGTAAGCTGCCAAGCACAGGCAGGAGCACCGAGTTACTTCTAGAAGATGCTCAGAATTCAGGGACCTGGGGACTCACCTCTTGGCTTAGGTGTCCCTTTGGCTGCAACTTTGCTTCACAAACCCTGAAGATGCTTTAGACCCAGGTTGTTACTGAATAGAGCAGCTTGGGGTCATTAGCAACCAGCTCTGTTGGAACCTCTCCCTACATTATCTTTCCTGATTTGGCATTAAAGAGAAAAGGAGAAGGATAATATATGCTGTCTGCCCGCCTCCTCCATTTTTTGCACACATTTCCCTGATGGGAGGAGGAATCTTTGAGGGAAGGTGAGAGCTTTGCTGACAGAAGTAGTGAGCACTCTGAATACACAGGGGAGGGAGAGACCATGTGCATGTCTCAGAGGAGCACTTATCCTTTAGTTTTCAGTTATGTGACAGTGACAGTCAATTTACAGGGATATTTTTGTAACTGTTACAGAAATAAAACAAATGAGGTTCAAATGAAAATTGTGCATCTGTACCTTTTCTGAGTTAAATATTCATGAGCTTGCTTCTGTGCAGCTACTAGAATATTTATGCAATATCATTTGTCCATGCTTCTCTGATTATGTCTGTGATCCGATACTTGGTTTTGTTTTGTTTAATTCTAAAAGAGGTTTTAATACCCCAGGGTAGAGGTGGACTGTCACTGCTTTCATAAAATGGATCAGCACTAATTTGCACCATCTTTTGAAGTGAAGGCTGGAAAAGGTCCTGCCCGAGTACATGCCTGAACGCTGGTATGTGAGGACCCACAGCATATCAGGTGGGAAAGGTGGAGAAATCATGTCAAGGGACAAGCACATTTACCAACAAGTGTATGCCCTGGTATTTTAGTTCCTGTTTAGATGATAATGTGGTTGGTATATATCACTGTCACGTCCCAAGTGACATGTTCCTCTTCCCACTGGTGTTTTCCTTTTCCTATGGCAAACTGCCTCTCTCTATGAGAAAGAGCCCTATTGAGAATGTATAGGGAAAGTAATAATCATGGGAAGTTAATGAGCAGAAGCAAGGTCTTAAAACTTTTCTCACCTTTTCTCCCTGCACTGCAGCTGTAACAGTGAAATTGCATGGAAAATAATACTTGGGAATGCTTATGGATCTGCAGTGTGTGGTAGTCTGAGATCTGCACACTCAAAACCACCTGCTTTTTCTCTGGTAAATGGGTATCAGAAATGTGGGAATCCAGTCACAGTTAATTTAGTGAGGGTTTTGAATGTTTGTTTCTTCTATTGTTACTTGCTTAGAAAATATGAAATAGTCTGTCTATCAGAAGAGTATTTCTCTGAAATATGAAGTAAAATAAAACTGATTAAAAAAAAATGGATTCTTTGTCCTTTAAAGGATATGGCACACTGAAGAAAAGAAATGTGGTGGTGTTTCAAAGTGGGAGAATTCGAGTCAGACCTCAGAACAACATGCCTTTAAGAAGGCAAATGACTGTGGTATTTACAATAGTATTTTTTCCAATAGTATGATGACTGCTGAATAGGGTCCTTTTGCAGAATAAAGATCGTTCTCATCAGGAGCTTTTCGTAATGCAGCCCATTGAGAGAAACGTAAGATATGAGGCAACACAGAAGCTTGAACATGTGTACGCAACTCCTTTTTGCTGTATATGTTTGTGTTTCCGTTAACAGAAATGCATGATTGCAAGGAAGAGATCCCAGAGCATCTGTGAAAGTATTGCACCATTACTATACCTTGACGATAGAAAGATTTCTAGCAGGGCTGACTTCAGTTCATGCATAGGTTGTATTTCAGTGTCTCTGTCTATAAGGATTGTAGAAGTAGCATGACTAGAGCTGCATAAAAAAATGTAATCTTTACAGCTGATTAGTTCTTCTATAAAATCATCTTGATTTTAAAGCAAGGTTCTTGTTTCATTTGTCAAGCAGTAAAGACAGTGATAGCCCTCTCCATGGAAAAAGGAAGGGGGTCTAAAATGTAGAGGTGCTGTGCCAACAAACTTGTATAGAAAAGTACGGATATCTTTGTATCAATAGTTATTTCTAAGCAAATGTACACAAAAAGCATTTAAATAGATGTTTATAAGTATGTGCACCTGAAATTCCAAGTTAAACAGTCCAATAAACACAAGCCAACTGACGCAAGAAAGAAAATCACCTTTCAAATTTAAATAGAATGTTTCTTCCTAAAAGTTTCATGGTTGCCTTCAATTTCTGTTATATACCCACCTGCTAGTACAGCAGCAACTCATTCCTAATTGGAAGCTGCTTAGTGCAAATTCTCAGGTTCTATCAACTTTCCTTCTCAATTTTCACAAAAGACTCAGTTTTTTAGTCCTTGTTAATATATTTCATATTTTGTCAGTAATGTGACGAAATGTCATGTCCTTATTTCTTAATATTTTGAACTGTGGAATAAAAATGGAAATTCATTGTTGGCTGTCTCTGTCATACTCATTGCAGAGGCATTTCTTCTCATGCATTTGATAAGGCTTGTGTTTATTTCCCTAATTTCCACTAATCCTACGTTGGTGAGGAAACAGTCTGTCTTCTGATAATGACAATATTGGGAGATAATGTGCTTGAGTATATTTCTTCAAAAAAAAATCTGTCATAGTATTAATATTTCCCACTGTTGCTTTTATTTTGTACTTTCTTGAGCTCTGTTTAATATGTTTTATGGATTTAATGGACTTGACAGATTAGTGGTTATAGATGTAAGCAACACTGAAAAGAAGCAGAATTTTGCATGAAAACCTGGGTATTGCGAGAGAGATTATTGGCAGGTCTATAAAGCTGTAGGATTAAGAAGTAGCAGGTGACTGGATCAATAGCACTGATGTTTGCCATAGCCTTTTGCAGTCTCACAGACAAAGCTTCATATTTGTTAGGTTGGAACTAATTAGCTGTAGAAGCCAAAAATTCTATCTTTAGTGAAGAGTTTTGAGCAAATTATTGATAGTGATTTTCAACTGAAAATCATATCCCTGATGAACAGTTTAGCTGCAAAGTGGCATTCAGGAATAAACTATTCCCTTTCAAGGAATTTAGTAAACTGATTTCTTCATTAGTGATTATTTTTATTACCTATTAAAATTGCTAACTTCAAAGCAGGAACAACAAGTGTTTTAACAAATACACTGATAATAAGTATTTCAGAGCTTTAAATGATTGTGAGGAAGGGGTTTTTTAACTTTCTTCCAAAATTATATCACCTAGTGATAATTACATGATCATAAAAAGTAGAAGGCCTCCTAAGTTAAACTTGCAGAGAACATTGTGTGACCCATTTGAACCACCACATCAGCAATCACCAGCTGATTTTAAGAACTAGTATTAGAAAAGTATCTGCTAGATATAATATATAAATACAAGAAATCATCTTGCAAGGTGTTCAGTTAGGTGATTTATAGTTCTGTAAATCTTTGGCCAAGCACAAACTGTGCTTCCTCTCAAAGGAAGGTACCATCTAGTAGGTAAGGAGACTATGAACATAAGAAACTGAGTTTGGTGAGGCTTCAGGGAGACATGGTCAGAGAAGGAGTTCTTAGGAAAGTTGTCAGACATCAGCAACGTGGGGAAGCTCAGGAAACGCAAATATTTGCTCTGGAAGCTGACCTTGCACCACAGGAGAATCCTTAACAAGAGGATTATTCACTGTGCTCTAAGCACCAGGCTGATAGGTGTGCGGCAGGCTTCTGTGGCTGAGTTGTGCAGTCACAAAACAGGCATCCCACAGTGTGGCCAGCCTTTTCTTCTGAGTAAAGAAAACACCGGAGCGTTTCCACCAGTACTGCCTAATTCGAGCTCCAAGACCTGTGTAGGTTGTTCCTCCCCTCAAGTGGTCAAGTGTTCCCAGCATGGGAAAGTGATACTTAATTAGCTCTATGTCACTGTGAAGTGGATTTGAAATATCACTGCTGGAACTCTTGTGTTTGCTGGTTTGGTTGGCAAAAGGACTCTGTGAGGGAACTGCTGCAGAAAGGGATTGCAAACAGGAGCACTTATGTGGAATAGTTCCTCAAGGACATCTCCTGGAGAACTGATACTGGTTTTCCCAACTCAGAAGCGCACCAGAGTCACAAAGTGACATTGCTCAGTGATTGTGTCTTGTAAATGCCGTGAACTGCCACTCTTTCCAGAGGTAAAACGGCTGATTTTGGTTCCAGCACGTGGAAGTAGAAACCTGCTTCCATGATGTGTCTGTGATTTACCTCTGGCTCAACAACCAGGCACAGGATGTGATACCTTGTGCTCTGGATGTCTGACTTTGCTGATGGCACAGTCTCCACGTGGTTACATGGTGGCTGTCTGTTGGAACAGTCAGGTTTGATTTTTATGTTATTGCAAAGCAGACCATCCCTATCCAAACTGCAATTTTGGGGGGGTTTCTGGCAATAATTCAGTTTAAGGACAAGGGTTGATGATACCCCTTTCTAACTCCTTGACTCCCTCAGGGAACAACTGTACACAGAAAAATTTTCTTTTGACCTTATCCGGTTCTACTTGAAAAGGCAAAATGAAATGAAGGCTGAAATAGAGATGACCGTGAGTTTGAACATGGAATTTAGGAGGACCAGGCAAAAAACAAAGTGCAGCAGAAAGTGATTTATTATTTTGAGTGCAGAACATAAATACAATATGGTCTTCATGTAGTCTGAGCGATTCTGGAGATTGTATACAAAGATATTGGTGAAGGTTTTGCCTGAACAGACAAGCAGACATGTAAATCAAGAACACAAAGCTGTAATGAGCAGTGAGAGCTGAGACCAAAACACTGATGTAGGTTTGCAGAAGGCTTAGTGAGTCAGCATGCCTGGAGAACAGCAGTTCTCATCCTCTGCTTAATTTGCATCTGTGATCAGAGGAATTCCCTCCTGATTCCATTTTCTCCTGTCATACTAGAAGTATTTTTATGCTACTTGTCCCTACTATCAGTGCCATCCAAAGCCTTGTTTCTCTTATCATTTCTGATGTTCTGATTTCCTTTTTTACTGTGTCCTTTCAGCAGTGTTAGTCTCCACTCACTGCTTCCCTGCCTTATCCTATAAGCATTTTTGTAATTTACTCCAAATACTGCCTATAGATGGAAAATGCTTCTCAACTGATCACATCTTTGAAACTATCCTCAAATGATGCATTTGATTCCTAGTCAGGCGTTAGCTTCTTTTCCACCTACTCCATGTTAACATGTCAGGAACAATTTTTATTCTACTACAGTTTCATATGGATGCAACTATTTTTAGGAGGAGAAATTAAATGAACATCAGAGCAGCAATAGTGGGTTGTACAAGGCACGCTGTTATCAAAAGAAATGATACAGTGAGACCAAATTCTGAGGTCATTTCTCAGGGCCTTTGTCTGAAAGAATCACAGTATAGAGGAGAGGTATGTAGTACAGAGCAAGAGAAAAAGGAACAGAACCTGCGTTTTAGAACAAGGCGTTTTCTCTGTTACAGAGCTGCATTTTCGCTGTATCGGTAATGGATTACATCCATATCTAAAATACAGTCAGAAGTTGAATGAAATTTCACAAGAATTTGATTTATGTTTAAGCTGTAATGAGAATTTTTCATGTAGATGAATTTTGAGAAAACATAGACTATTTTGAAGTCAGGCATTTTATTAATGCAGAAGATTCTGATCAGCTTTTGAGCTATGTGCTCCAGTAACACAGACAAATTTGCATCTCTATCTTTTTGAATTATAGTAAACATAAATAGTAACTTATAGAGATTTGGTGATTAAACATTTCATCACAAATGAAATTGGTGCAGTTAGTCTGAGCAGGATAACCTTTTCATCTGAGCAGGATAAGCTTTTCATAGCCGCTGCCATGGAAATAAAACCAATGAAGTTATGTTTGAAAGCTATGCCCCTTGTGGTTAGAGTTCAGTCAAGTACAGAGTCTTAGGGAATTTGTAGTTTCAATGCTGTAGAGCACAGGTTCTTGAAAGGTAGTAAATCACATCAAAAGCACACAGATTATCTGTCTGTCCATCCATCCATTACTGTGTTAGCTGAATGCCTTTGAAAGCTATTTTATTTTAGACCTCATATGTTCAAATATATTACACAACACATTTAAAGTGTCAAAATTCAACTTCTAGCTTTGATTCACTGTATGACATTGAGCAAGTTGTTTAAAGTATAATCTTATTCTTGTTTCTCTGCTGTGGACAGGAAAGAAAATCAGCAGAGGCAGTGAAGCAAATTCCAAAAGATTGTACTTTGTACAGGATGGTGCTGCCAACTTTTCTAGAACACTTTTGTAATTTCAAGAGATTCATGTTAATATGTGTCTGTTTTTTTCTTTAAAACCCTCATTTAGTTTCGTCAACTGAGACTATCTCCTCTGAGTTTTTTACAAACTGTTTCTTACATGGTTGCAAAGAAAAGTGTTCAAACATGGAATCTCAAATTCTTTTTATTTTTAATCTCAAATTTAGTATGTTTAGCATAATGTGATTCCCAAAGCTCCCTCTCAAATTTTGAATGAGATATCTCATTCAAAGAAATTTTTGAATGTTTGTGGTTGGCTGTACTGAGAACAATACATGCCTGATCGATAGGTTCAGAAGTTTACTGCTCTTAAGAAGAGGCTACATTTGCCTGTGCTTTACTCGGTCAGAGCAAAAGAAAGTACTGACAATCCACAGAAAAGATTGTAATGAATAGTGCTGCTAGTATTACGCCCAATGCATGGTGGTTTGCCTGCTGATCCCAGCTTTTAGAAGGATGACGGACTGTACAGCATTCACTGAGTGCAGAGGAGTCCCATGCCGCCAAAAGCACACAGCCTCCTTATGTACTGTTATGGTGGCTATATGCTCCCCCCACTTGTTAAAGGAAGAAAGCCTACTGGCATCAAGTACAGAATATGAAGGAGGACAAGATGCTATTTGCCGCTTTTGATGATTAGCTTGTAGAACAAACTCTTAGGAACATACCAAAGTAGGCATGTTTTCCCACGTGACTCCTATGGATCGCCCAGCACTCCAGCTGGAATCCAGTATCAGAAGCCCCTACAGGTCTTGCAGCATTAGTCTTGCAAGGGGTAGCGTGGATGCAGCTATGCCCTGGATGACATGCACTTCCAATCCAATTTAAAAGATCCCTTTCAGTCTTCAGAGGCCCGATGCTCCATCAGTGGCCCCAGTTGTTCATTTCTAAAGTCAGCCGTAATGACTTTACCATCTCACCCTCCCACTCAGCAACAGTATGTGGCAATGTGTTCCTTCCAGTAACAGATGAATCCTCATTTCCTGATTCTGGATGATCACCATCAATATTTTTCTGTCTGGCCTTGGCAGGCTGCCTTTCGTCTTCTGGCTCCAGTAAGTGAGCAGCCCCTCCTTCCCTGCTGTTCCCAGTTGCCTTGTTAAATCCGTCATATTAGAAAGCTCAGTTGTCGCGGTAACATGGAAGAAAAGCCACCTGATCAAGAGGCACTCCTGTGTTCCCATTTTACACTTTCGGCTTGGTTCAAATGCCCTACTAGCAACTACAGCTAGCTTGTTGGGACACCACTTCCCCTGCTGAATGAAAGAGCAACTATCCATTTTTTACAGCTTTGTTTTGATATGGAAAGTGGTAGATCAAATTCAGATCCTTCTTTCTTGCACCATATATAAACTTTGAGGTTCACTGCCGTAATATTTTGGCTTCTTTTACTCAAAGAGCTGAAAGAATCTTAATCTGCTAAAACTGAATAGCATCATTCTGAGATTTCTGAATTTATCTATAATATGACCTAGAACCTGTGAATTATTCCACAAAGCAGTATCATTAAGCTGGTGTGTATCCTGCCTAAATGGATCTTCTGCCATTTCTGAGTCTAGATAATAGTGGGGTCATGTCTCTTTATTAATAGGAACAAATTCACAAAGTAGAAGATTAGAGAGTTTTTAATTTTCCAGTTGAGTATCTCAGATTGCTCTTGATGTCTGACAAGGTTGGGCACAGCTAAAGGAATGCTGCTGGAATTTTAAATGACTGTAGAAATGAGAAAAAAACCCTTTTGGTCTTTTCCATCTTCAGAGAGGAATCCAGAGTGATAATGCTTTCCTACTGTAGCTGCAGGATTAGACATAACTTAAGTTTGCCCTACAGCCAGGTGGGAATGTTCCTATATCCTAATGTCTTCAATAATTGTTTATGAATTAGAGCAAAAATAGAGCCCATAGAGATTGGCTTCGTAACACCTTCCTTTAGACAAAGCCAGTGTCATGGCATGGCAGTAATAATATTGGAATTTATACCACCCATAAACTTTTTTATAGCAGTGTAATTAGTTGGGCTATTAATACTACCCAAGCTTAGCCTTATTTTATTGCTGTGAACACAGCTTGTAGTCACATAAATGATAATAAGTAATAATGCTTAAGGGCACTGTATAAAGCCAAGCATTTTAGTCTCTCTAGTGAGTGCTCTTTGTGAACAAAAGTAGGAGATCCTGCAGCTTTCCTCTCCTCTGTGTACTTATTTCCATGCTCTCCGTAGAGGCTTTTCTAATGGAAGACAAGATCGTAAAATCTCCCATTCTTCCCTCACGTTCTCTAATCTGACTCTGCTGACTTCTGTACTAATACAGGTGTAAATTAGTCAATAAATAGCAAGAAAGAACTGGATTCAAAGAGCTTGAGGAATATTTCTGCAAATCAAAGATGTGCTGCTTCTTACAGTGTTATGGTGTTCTCAATAGGAGATTAGTCAAATCAGCTCCTTATTGCCTTCTGTTTCATGCTGGTTTATAGAATTAATATTAGTCTATGATCAGGAAAGTATTTTGATGAAGAAAAGATGCAACTTGTTTGTCATTTACAGTACCTTGGTGAGTAGAAAGGAGAAATGTCCCACAGTTAAGGAAAGCCTAGTCCACTTGGCAACGCGTTTCTAGGTTGCGTCAGTGCCCTGTGTAGAGGAGTCTGGATGGCTGCTCCTGTTTGCATCATTCCACATCTCTAGCATCCTGCCCAGTTGGCGTACACCACCATCTCATGATGTTTCCTGCTGTTTCTGGACCTCTAGTGCAAGTCAGCTGGTCCAACATCAATTCTGTTGTTTTGCTCTGGTGGGAGCAGGGTGTTCACAAAAACAAAATAAGGTATTTCCTTGTAGTGTTGATAGCCAAAAGAAGATTCACTGTGCTCATGGGAAGGCATTGGAAAGGAGTGAAATGGGCCAGGAGGTAACTGCAAGCAATTTGGTCAATACTCATTGTCCAACCAGAATAAAATTAAATTTAATGAAGCGGCCTGGAGGGACTGCATGTCGGTCTTGGGCATTCTTCCCACATTAATAATCTAAATACTTTAGGGAGGAAGAAGAAGTTACTACTGATGACTCAATTTGAAAGGAAATTAGAGGCATGTTTTAAATGAAGCAAAATGTGAGAGACAGAAAATGAGCCCGTCTGTTACACCAAACCCTGAGGGCACCCCCAGCTGCAGTTCAGGCAATAGTGGCCCTCCCCTTTTGTACGAGCCCTGTAAGGGCAGGGCCGAGCTGCAGTCTGAGAGGCTGCTTTCTGCGTCCCTACGCCCGGGGACAAGAGCTGCCTCACCCCAGGAGCGGCCGAGGGAAGGAGGCTCCCCGGCTTCTTCCTGGGAGCTGGCTGGCTACTGGCTGTATCTACAGGCTGGTCCGCCCTGAGTTCGTTTTTAGCTGGGGGGTGGAAATAAAACAGCCAAAGCGCCTGTGGAGCCTTCCTGAGCACCCAGGGTCTTTTCTCCTCTTTTCCACAGCTCAGGGTGGGATGGCTTTAAACAAAAACCCTCATATTTATATTCATTTATATTTAATTTACCCACATTGAGGAGACTGTCTCAAAATCTGGTCAATTTCTAATATTTTTCTTTGTTTAATCCTTTTGAGCTAAAGCCACATTTGCCACTAACAGCCCAATTCTACTAACTTGTTCATTGGAAATTTCGACAATGACAACTTTCTTAAACCTTTTATTCAAGGAAAGTTAGGAAGCAGGGACTGTCTGAAAAAACAAGCAGTTGTCTTTCATCTTTTGCTATTTGTTTAGCAGTTTCCAACATAGGCCCCTCAGGACTGCTTCTAAATGTCCCAGAAAAAACACAGATCTATGTGAGAATTCAATTTCTGTTATATTTAATAGCACTATCTTTACAATATTTTGCACAAGGTTGTGATAAATATTAATATCAAAGAACATGCTCAGTATCTTCTAGATTTCTGACTTTCGAGGTTATTGCTTAGTTGCATAAATGCTTTCATAACACTCCTTCTGCCTGATATCTTCTACTCTTAAGGGCCTTTCAGCACTTCCCAATCTTGTTTAATTTTATTTGAGTGTTTGAAACTACTGGTATATGTTTCTTAAGAACATCATCTCTTCAGTCATGATTTTCTACTTGCAACAAAAAACTAGAAAGCCAAATTCAAAACATAAATATATTTGTTTGTGATTCTACTAGTCTTCTGAACACATCATGATCAGTATTATCACAGATGAATTTGTAAGGGAAAGTTGAACTTTTGACTTCAGTGCATTTGCTTGCTTGCGGTTAGTACCATCTCTTCCTCTGCCGTGATGTGTACTGTTCAAGCCCTTTCAGTGCTTGTGGATTTAATAAGATTTTGTTTGACAGCTTGTCTAAAGATCAAATGTTGGTCTTCATCTCTATTACCTAGAGTTTCCTATTTCTTATGGAGTATTGGTTCTGTGCTGAATGCAGGGTTAAGTCCCCTGCTGTTTCCAAGCTTATTATAGTCCCACTTTTTGGCTGTTGCATGGAATTGTTTAATTTTAAGGTGATTTTTAGCATTCCTTGAGAAACAAGCCTATTCTGAAATCATAGAGTACTCTGCTGCTTGGAAAATATGATAGAATTTTTCTCATTTGAAAGTATACTCCAAAAGCTTAAATATTTTTAAATTGTTTCTTTTTCTCTACAATTTCTGGTTCATTACAACTTAAGCATCCGTAAATTGATCTCATGCTAAGATATCTTAACTCCTCAGGGCCTCCTGATGTAGCCAATGCCTTAATTGTTTCTAGGCACTTCTGGGGGAGTTTCCTTGCGTGCCTCAATACAAAAGTCAACAAATTGTGGTTGAGAGAGAGACAGTGAGCTTTCTTCATGAGCTTGTTATGTGGTGCAGTTACCTTCTAAGCCGAGAGATAAAAAGTGATGGAGGAGAGGAGATGAAATGAAGAGCAAAATAGAGCAGCTCATTTCAGTTTTCCAGGACAAAACACTTACTAAAACTGGCTGTGTTTCTTCAGACAGGTATTCTATGAAAGCGATGGATGAATTGAACCAGATGCGATATAGTTACAAACAGGAAGGGACAGACTCCAAAAGACAGTTACTATTGACTTAGAGTTCATGCATATTTGCATTGCAAAGAATATTCTGAAACTTTCCTTTAGGATTATTAATGGTTTGCAGTTTGGCAGCTTCTTTTTGGAGTTTGGTTGTAGAATAGCTGCTTAATATACTATGGATTTTTATGAGCATAGGGAAAAAAGGATTTTCTGTTTGTCTGTGTAGTGGATTGTTGGTCATCCTTAGCTCAACTAGACATAAGGTTTTGTGGATGGGTTTCCATTTAAAGATGTTGCATCAGGTAAAGCTCTGAGACTAAACCAATAAAATTTGCTATCCCCATGTAAAATTTACATAATAGACATCTGAGAAATGTTGCTTATCTAATAGATAAATACTAAAATTTAAAAAATTAAGTGTGTTTGGTTTTGCAACAGGTGTCAAAAATTCTTGTTTGACCAGGCCACTGGAAATACCCTATTCAAAAATAGATTAATGTGTCATAATCTAACAGACAGGGAATGCAAGTATGTCTGAAATATGAAGAAGCAGACTATTCAAATAATGGTGTGAAACACTTTGACTTCTGTATTAGTGCAGTGCAAATTTATATAATGTAATTATATAGTAAGAAAATCATGTATAATACAGTTCTTCATATCCTGATTTATAAAGCACCTAATACCACACAAACAAAACAGTGTCCATTAAGCAGGCTTTAAGGCAGTACAAGTTCAAATTCAGAAGCTTTCGCATTAAAAGGGTTTCCCAGAACTTTGTAGCTAAAGCTATTTCCCAGCATAGGAGGACAGGAAGAAGATGCCTCCCTTGCAGGATAAGATGTACCATGTCAGATTCATTATGGCTCTGTCTTTCCTGTTGCTTTCACTTTTCTTCCACATAAAGTCTGGGATCAGCTAAGGTTATTCTTATCAGCAAGAAGCTTCATCTTCTATTTGATATGTGTGTGAGCAGGATCCTGCAGTGTGGAAGCAGGAAAGACAGTCCCAAGGCTGTGACCAGGCCTGTTTTCACATATCCTTCACCAAAATGCAGCCTTTGTCTTCTAGTGACAGGTCCATTAATCACCTGTTCAGCAGAGAAAACTACTCCTTTCAGGTAAAGGAAAAAAAGGCCTTAAATTTGTTTTTGTTTTGTTTTTTTAACATTCTTAATAAAAACTATGTTGATAATTTATTGATGCTAGTTTTTTTAGCTGCTCTGTCCACCAAGATTAGTCAGAGTTTTGGCTTAGTCATTTTAATCATAGAAGTGATCGCAGTTATCCTATAAGGATTGCTTTTTCATTGGGCAAAAAATAGTCTTGACCCTTGGTTTAAAAGTCACCTTCAGCCAACTTTTTTTTTTTGCAGTTAACAC
The DNA here is from genome assembly GCF_034619465.1 of Leptosomus discolor. NCBI lineage: Eukaryota > Metazoa > Chordata > Aves > Leptosomiformes > Leptosomidae > Leptosomus > Leptosomus discolor. The sequence continues at coordinate 72,264,098 of NC_141392.1, read as the reverse complement.
TAATTACAAGAACAATTTGCACATACTGATTTTTGGAGGCTGAGTTACTTCTGTTCACCTGTTAATTTACTTCTGTGAGCTTGAATACAATCAACTGTGACTAGAAACAATTCAAATGAAAAATTGCACTTGAAGATATAAGCAGGTGTTGCCTTAAATAGCAGCTCCTTCATTTCCTTCTGGTGAAAACCAAAATTGCTTTTGCAGCTCTATAGGAGAAGAAGTATTTTATAGATCTGGTTGGTTTGTGTTGTTTGTTAGATTACATTTCAAATTTTATTTATATACATACAAATTGGTTTTCACTTCTCTATATTTTATTGAGTACTTTAATTAAAATATGAATTGAAGAACAAACTCTGGACTTTAGCTTTGTCTCAGTTCAAAGGTATTTGGGTTTGAAGAGAGTTTATTTCCAGTGAAAAAGTTCTTCCTATACAGAAAGTTTATTGATACAATAGTGATCATTCCCAGTGCTCCCAAAGGTCATGATTTCTAGGAAGGCAGTGCTTATTTCTGTTTCTCTTACAAACTTCAGGGTATAATTCTTTTATTTAGTAACTCTTATTTATAACCTGGGGAAAGAGAGGATTTATATTTTTGTTGTGTTTATGATACCAGATTCGTCAGCCTTAACTTCTTAAATGCCATGCAATGGACCTTAAAAAAAAATTAAAAAATATTTTTTTTTTTTTAAAAAAGTCTCTGAATTCTAAGAATAATATATTTTGGATGCCCTTTGGCTGATGACAGGTTCTAAGTTTTAGAATACATTTAAGCCATAATTTCAAGTTTTGCTGTATGAAGTGAGTTCTTGGGTTCAGGTTTTAATGGAGGTTCCAACAGAAGCAAAATGAATTGATGCCAGAAACTGTATGTTGAGGGAGAGATTGAATACTGAAAGTAGAATTAAGGGATGGTTTTGTGAATGCAGTGTTTAACAAAGAAAACATTGGTTGGCAACAGGGAAATGTTTTAGGAATTTGTTGATTTTCTCAAATGTTTCACACTGTAATTCTTCAAAAGTCCAAGAATACCCTTTCAACATTTTTCAAAATGAAACTCTTGTTTCTTAAATATGAAAGTCTTTAATTTTTAAAAATAGTTCAATTGTATTTTAAAATTCTTGATCAAGTTAATAGTAAAAACACTTTAAATGATGTTTTCTTCAATCCCAAATACCCTTAAAAATTTTCCTGAAATTTGAAATTTTGTCTTCAATACAAAATCTGTTTTTCTTGCACATTTAAAAAAAAAAAAAGTTACCTTCTTTAAATCATGAAATACATCAAAATAGTGAATTAGATACACTTCAGAGTACAGTCTCAAAAAAAATTTATTTTCTAAACATTTTGCATTGTAATATATCATTTTTACATAAATACAAATTGCAAGCAGGTTCTTTCAAGTCACATGCTGTGCAGCCATGCACGATATGACATCGCATGCCCTTGAGTTACATACTTAACAAAGGAATAAAGCATGAATTATTTAATTTCTTATCACTTCTCAAGGATTATTTACAGAACTCATCACTAACACACTTTTTTTCTTTGTTTGCCACCAAGCAGAGCAAATGCTACAGGACTGCTGTGCTGCACAGATTTCTAAGGCGGTGTGACGGTTACAGTAGAATACATACAGAATTCTCTATTAAAGTTTTAAATTACTTTTAGCATTGGTAATGAACACTCCTATCTGTGAAGATTTTGTCTATTACTTTTAATTTCTTTTTATTAGCTGTTTGGTTCTTTCTTTTTTCAAGTTTCGAACTCTTTCAGAAGTGATGGCTAGCACTTCAGGCATCTAATCTGGACCTTGCAGTGCTGACTCTGAGAGGATGAGTGTCTCCTGAGGTCACAGTCACAGAACGAGATCCTCACTTCTTTCTTGAGAACAAAGCCGTGCCAGTTACTCCTCTTTCACTGAACTGTTAGTAGAACAAGCAAAGTTGGGTTTTTTTTTGGTTGGGTTTTTTCCCTTATCTAACTACTTGTGGGAAAGTAGCAAGTTTGCTAAAAGCTCACTAAAAATCTCAGTGCTGATCAATTCCTTACCTCCATTACTTGACACAAGCCCTTACAAATACTCCTTTTTTTTTTTCCCTCTTTTCCTCCCTTTCTCCATCTGCCTTCTTCATTTGCTTTCTCTTACTGGGCAGCCAACTATTTTCATTTCTTTTGGACATGGGTCTATTGTTAGCAGTAATACTGACCAGAGATGATCTCTGATCCTTCATCCCTGCTATGAGCTGTGATATTCTTGTGTTTGATTCTTTTAAACTATCTTCTCATTACAAAGGTAATGTAACAGTCAACAGTAATGACAAACAAGCTTTAATGGAAACCTGGATTTTTTTTAAGCTTCCACAGAGGAAAATCTTGTTATTATTCTGGCTGCTTACAGGAGGATTTGTGTTTAGGATTTCAGGACAGGTATGAATTAACTAGTATAAATCAATGCTTACCCTAATTCAGCTACAGTGGTTTATATTGACTAAGAATTGGGTGTTTGGTGGTGTTTACAGGAGACCTGTTGCGAGCAATCAGCATCATAGGCCCAAGAAGAGTCAAGTTGTTGCAACTCTGTTTGTTGGTGGCACTGGTGATTACAGTTATCTGGAAGCATTATTCTGGCTAGGACAGCCAAGGAGTTGGTCGCCAACAGATAGTGTGAGCTTACTAGTAAGAGTACAAGGACAAATGAAATGAATATAAGAAAGAATATAAAGTTTTGTCTGTGATTAATGAAATCTTATTTCTGTGTTATAAGGTCCTTGGAGACAGTCTTGTGTAAACATAGTTATCAGGCAATGGCCCTGTCCATTTTCTTTGTCTTCCTTCCACCAATCACTAGCAGAAGAGCAAATAAGCCTCAGCAGACCTATCTCCATATTCTTCAGTACTGTTTCTTCTGGTATTTTAATCACTTTAATGTTTATTTTGAAAATTCTTGTCTTAAAGTCTGAATAATATGCCAGCCAATTTCTGTTAAAACTAAAAAGTGAGCATTTAACTTTTCACGGATAAGGAAAATGCTTTAAGACAAGATCATAAGTGCTAAAAAGCAGAAAGCAACTAAAAAGCATTGTGCTCAACAATTATGAGCAAAATTTAATTAGATTTATTTTTATCATTGCAAGGAGCCTCCATTGTGATTTTCAAGGAATGGAGATGGTAAATCCCCTTTTTCATGTGTATAACCTATGGAAGTTTGGCAGTGTTGGATAGCTCCAGTGAGAATAAAGCCTGTTCTTTAATCTGTGTTTACATCTAGTATACTTCAGTCACACAGACTCTGACTGACAAGTGTTAGAGAGTTAAATTCTAAAAAATCATTTGGTAACATTAATCTTCTCTTCCCTTAAATCATCTGTTCTCCATGCTCAGCACATTGATGTATCTCCCAACTGTTGTAAGAAAATAAAAGCAGGTGCACATTATTTGAACATCAATGTCTCATCAGTTTTAACTATATGCTTTCTAAATTACTTTTGAGACTAAATACGAGGTCTGGATGCCAGACTCAGGAGTTGACCATCTGTGGGCTAACAGTTGCAAACTAGTGCATTCTTTCATAAGCAAAATGCTGGCCAAGCTATTGCTTCAGTCAGCCATGGCAGCAGAGCAAAAAAAAGACAGTCCTTAGCATTTATGCATATTCAGAGGAGGTCACCTTGTGTCAGCTGCACATGTGTTCAGGATGAGGCACAGAGAGGGGAAACAGCAAGCAGGGAAGTGCATGATATTACTGAGAGGGATACTTTTATTCTCTGCCAGAGTCAGTCGAAAGTGCTGTCAATAGCAAGCACCATAGGAGAGTAATGACTGCAGAAGACCTCTCTCCCACAGTAAGATGCTGCAAATTCTGAATGCCAATCAGACCCCTCCTCTTCTGGCTGTGCAGCAAAAAAAATCCCTTTGTTTCGTGCATGTGTGGCTGATTGAAGCTATTGTTGTTTAGCCTGGCTTCCTTCTCTTTGTGGCTCACTCAGGGAAAAGCAAGTTGAATTGGGGCTTTCTCTCTTCCGAGAACAGCTATGAAGGAAATCAGTCCCATTCCCAATTAAAGACTGCAGTCCCACAGGAGACCAACTTGGCTATCGCTTTTCATAGCATTCCAGGTTGGGAATAACAAGGAGACGGTGGAGGGAAAAACGGCACAATATTTTCTGGATCTCAACATTTACATTTAATGCAGGATATTTATAAGGTTTCTCTAATTTCAGAAATTTATCAGATTTTGGGTACCAGAACCGGTGATATGCTATCATTATGGGCTGGGGAACTGATTAAATGCTCACACAGAGTATAGAGATGCTCTGCTACGGGAAGTTTGGTTTGGGTAGCAGTTAGCTGGCAGACACCATTAGAAGAAGTGTCTGTTGAACAGAGTAATACACGTTAAGGAAACACAGTGCTGAGCAGAACAACAGAATCTGTGGAGAAATTACATTAGCCTTTAGCTGCAAAACTGGTCTTTTGTTCTGGTGATAGCAGCAAAAAAGGCAATCTCTGAGTCAGGCTTGCTTATGGACTTCAATTACAGTGTCTTATGGTGTCACTATTATCAGGGAAGCAAATAGGAGATCGTCATTTTCTGTAGAGAAAGGAGGGGTTTATTAGGTTGGAATAGCCCTTTAGGTCTTAAAGGGCTGGCTGGAAGTCTGGACCAGCATTTGTAAATGTATCTAAATAGTTACAGCTACAGGTAGGACCAAGACAAATTGAAAAAAATAAATACAGTAAACGGTAGAAATAAGACTGATTGGGGCTTTCCCACAGAGTGCTCTGGGGCCTCACCGACAGGCAGCAAGTCTAGGCAGCAGCGCTGGGATTAGCCAAACGGGCAGTCAAACAAGTACAGATGGAGCAACTGCTGAAAGGTCCATTCACAGAACCAGAGGTAAATCAGGCTGGCAGATAGCTAATGTCCTGATGTGAAGGTGTTTCAGCTGGTGCTCGCTGCTCTCTTCCTCTCTAGCTCTCTAGGCAATACCTCTCAAAAGAAAATAGATGTCTTCTCCTTTGCTTTCCTGCTGTAGTGTCCCAGAAGTGGTGAGAGTCTTGCCTCAGCCCCTGAGTGACAGCAGGGGTGGCAAGCAATGCAAGTGGCCCTGTTTGGGCAGCAGCAGGTTAAGGTGCTATTTGCTGAAGGGTGATGTATCCTTATGGCACACCCTTTGCACTGGGAGTCACCCTCCTATGAAGACAGTGTCACAAATGTTTTCCCAGTTAGTGGTCTCTACCATGTGTTGGAATACCAGACCTATAGCTTCACGTTAGTGTAGGCATACCACAGCCCTTCTCGTTCCTGCTGTATTTCCCCAGGGTGAGAGATCAGTCTTGCATCTCCCACATATCCTTTATAGAGGCCCCCCAAAGAAGGGAAGTTCATTTTTGCCTCGAAGAGGGACTAGGAACAGTCTGACCGTGTCTGCTGTGGAGTCATTTAATCACTGAGACTTTCCAGTTGAACTTCAGATCCTGCACTCAAGCATTTTGTTTTCAACTACTTGTATTGGTGGCCAAAATTTGCTTTCATTGGCCTGCAAATACCCATGCTCTTATTTTTGAGTGCTTTAGCACCCCACATCAATAGCTATTTCTGAAAGCTTTGTTCTTACCCATCCTGGCCTGCAGATGAGATGTAGTAACATGTACAAAGCTTGCAATATGTATTTGTAAGAGTCTTGGCTGAAGGAAGTGACATAAATTCTGTGTGATGCCTATGTCAAACATGTTAGAAAATAATTAGCCATTGGAATTATCATGTTAGGAGAGATGCAATGAAAACTAATCTTTCTTTTATGATTTGTATCTCTTACATATGGATTTATGAAGTCCCAGTGGATGTCGTGCTGGCAATTATTGTATTACAGACAGATTTCTATTTAGCATCAAGTCTATTTTAATGGGCAGGGCTGCCCATAGTAAAGAAAGTAATGGTAACCCATCAACAGTGTCCCTTTTCTCATGTTTTCTGTCTTAAAACTTCTTAATAATTTGTGGCTTAGAATGCACCATGAGGTCACAAAATCCTGGAAAGCATAGGCTCCTTTCCCAGAGAACTGTAATTATCACCATCAACAGGCACTATTGTAGTGTTACAGCTACCAACACTATCCAAGCTTGACTCTGCTTGGGCCCTTTCACCGCCATGGGGTGAGCTGGTGTGAGTGTACAACTTCTGCAGAAAGCTAATCTCCCTACTGCCTCATGATCTGTGTCAATCACTAGCCTCTTAAAGAATTTATTAAACTGTTATCCAAGTAAAATATAGTGTAACAAATTAGCATGAACTACCAAAAAGCAATAAGCCAGCCTTAAAATAGGAATGAAGATTAAATAGAAAAATACAAAATGGCAATATTTTCAGAGAAACAAAACAAATTAGAAGGAACACAAATCACTTTTACCTGCTGTTGAGGTTAAAGAGAAGTTGATTTTTTGTGTAGCAATAAGAGACTTTGCTCCCTACACAGTAACTTGTCAGCCTGGTCGCTCCATACACAGTACATTCTATTTTGTGTTTAATAATTTTTGTTGTAATAGTGCTAAAATCTGGCTTAGTGTTTAACTTCGGTATAGGTGATAGACTTCAATCAGTTGTGAAATTCAACAGCCTCATATTCAGTATTAGCAATCTCCTGTTAGTACTTAAATCTGTTATTATTTACTTGCTACACAGTAAGATTTTAGAGATGCACAAGAAAATACACGTCTGTCCTCCAAGCAAGCTGGACGTGTAAGTCTGAGCACAGATGCTATGGTACTGCTGAGCTGTCAAACAGCTCAGGACGGGACACCATGCTGCAATCAGTGCTGGGCACTACCTCACCCGGTGGCCTTCTGCTGAGCCAGTGTCACTGCACCTGGCTTACCATACATCCAGGAAGAGTGATTTGAATTACTGGTGCCTGAAAGACTGCCATGCAGGGGCTTTTCAGTGAGTGAAAGGGAGTGGTCACAGAGTCTGAGTGTGGTCCTGCTTTTTATTTTTCTATTATCACAGAATTGTACTTAAGAAGGCAAAAATGAACATGGTACAGAAACCTGTCAAGAGCATAAAGAACATGATTTCTCTATGATTGCGTAGATTTAAAGTTGCCCTGTCCTTCAGTTGTTAAATTCACATTTCATCTCATCTCAATTCAGCAAGCCATTGAAGCATGTGCTTAACTTTAGTCAGGAGTTTAGGCTTCAGTAGTGTTCTGGAGTGCTTAAATTACTGTTGGCAAAAATAGGATGCATGTGCTGAGCTGGCATTTCTGTATGTTTTAATCCCACTTGTTACCTATTTTCTTTCATACATACCTGTCCCCAGGTCAGAATATCACTCAAGCATGAGTTTAGCTACAACCTCAGTTGAGGCCTGCACTCTTTCCTGTTAATTATTCCTGTTAATTATTCCCGAGGTTTCTCATTTCCTCATTTTTTTTCATGCTTGTTTGTAACATGAGATTGTTACTTCTTCTTTCCTTTCCTAGTGCTTTTCAATCCCCTTTCTGTTCGTGTGGAGGAAATGTTTGCCTGTGCTTTCACTAATTTTGACCCACTATTTTTTCGAGTTGACATCTCTAACAAGAGACAAATCGTCAGATGGAACTTAGCAGCATTAACTGTTCTCTTCACGCAGGTATTCAGGGTAGGTCCACCAGTCCCTCTCGAGGTATTGAATTACCTGTCAGTTCTCAACCATTTGATTTGCTTAACTCTTAATCAGAATGACGGTGTTCTGACAAAGGCTGGGTAACACAGTCAGAATTATAATTATAGGGCCTATACTTGTGACTGTTGAGTTTCATTCTCGAATGGCCCAATCTTGCTTCAAGGTGCTTTGATTCAATTACTGCAAGTAGCTTTACTGGATTGTGTAACTGGAGTATCTATTAGAAGGCCTATATTTATCAAACATAAATGAAGAAGCCAGGAAACATGGAGTGAAGCTGGGTGTGCTGCACTAGGTGAGAACGTAGTGTGGGCTGTAGCCCCTTCCACTTCTCTCCTGGCTTCCCTGGCCCCCTCCCCACAGCAGAGCCAAAAGTGGGTGCTGGAAGAGGGCAGAGGTGCACAGTGACACTGCCAGGAGTATCACTGAGATCTGTAAATGTGGCACCTGGTGCCTCTCCCTCGCCCGTGACACTTCTTTCCCTGTGATACAAAATAAGCTTGCTCCTACATGGCTTGGTTTTGACGAATCTGTGTCACTGTCACCCATCTCTGCATTGCATTCCCTCAGCTCTATGAATCTTCAAAGTGAACTGATAACTGTTTTGTCGCTGTCTCAATAGTTCTTTTCAGCAGCCAAGGACAGTGCTCTTCAGAGTCAGTTGATTTTAAGACAAAAAAAATATCTAAAACACTCCAGTCTATCGTTTCGCTCTTGTAGCCCAAGCTATTGCCCCTTTGCAACGAGCAAGAGCTGGTGAGGCTCTAGAGCTTCAGTGCAAGCTGTGTGACCTTTCCATGCTACGTCTCTTCAGATCTATAACATTACAGTGACTTCTAGAGGTGCCAGCCTTTGAGAGGTAACGTGAGTGGCAGCCAGGGAGCCTGCCTAGCGGAACAAGCCTGAAAAAGGTGGATGGTTGGAAATATTATTATCTGTTTTACAGATGTGAATTTGAGAGGAACTGAAATGGAGCGATTTGCGTATGATTACCATCTGCAGAGCCAGAAGAACCCTCCAGTTTCTATATCTTAGATTAATATTTAATAACGTAACTAATAATATTGATTTAATATAATCAACAGTTCTGGTTACCATTACAGTGCTGGTGTTTTTCTGGGATAAACTTTACTTCTCCTACAGACTGACACTCTCTTCAGCTAACCATTCTACCTAGGCTGCTGAAAATCTGGTGGCTATGAGCTATTCTTGTCTTTGCTCACCTAGGCTGTCGGTGGACTTCTGGCATGATTGAGAGTACGATATTCTATTACTGATCTGCTGGGCACTCTAGTTCCTTCAGCCTTTCAGCTTTGATTAGCAGGAGTAGTTAATCGTGCACTGATGAGGCTTGTGGTGACTAAGCCTGCTGCAGTTAGGGGAGCAGCATGTAGATGCTGTGGAGCCAGCTGTGAAGAAAGAAAAAGAACAGGAGAAAGAAGCCATGGGGACTTCTGTTCCTTTGAAGTGACCTTTCAGTGCAGGTTCTTTACTTTTTCATTTACATTATTTTGTTCTTTTCCTTATTTGTTCTGAAAAGAGTAAAGCATTCCTTGCAAAGCAATTCATATGTAAAAGGTTTTCACATTGGGATTCATCTGATAAGTTCTGCAGAGGGGACTTATTTGCACTGACAGGTTGGCAGCCAGACAACCTCTCCATTTTCTAAATGAAAGGAGAGTAGCAGCAGGACATCTCCTACCCTCTGCCTTTCGGCGCTGGAAGAGAACCAAAATCTGGCAAACAGCAGTTTGGAGGAGCCAGCTATTTAGAAGCTGCAGAAATGCATGGACACTGGGAATGTAACATACGGTTTGCCTTCTGTGAGAACCAACACAGACAAGTGACATTTGAGTTGGTGATTTTCTGGGATGGGGGATGGGAAGCTTGACCTAACAGATGCAATTTGCTTGCCTTTATTTTTTTTTTTTAGCATGACAGTTCCAAATGTGACATAATCTAAGTGTATTTTTAATTCTTAGTTGTAAAAAAAAAGGAAAGCATGAAGGCCAGATCATTTTCTCCCCCATTCAGTTTTGTATTCTAGTATGTAATCAATGTGGGATCATTTTCCTGTTTCCTTCAAACACCTGTGGGGAAAGAGGATGAAGGTGCCTTGAAAGCCTGCTCCCCACCCCACATCTCTATGATACCTGTGTCAGGTTAAGAACACTAAGGTGAGGGACCCTCAGTCCTGTGTTAAGGATATGATCACTCCCTCCATATTTATCCACGTACAACAACACACATGTACTATGCATTTTAATCCAGGACGCATATGCAGCCATATCAGGGCAACAGAAAAAGGTAATCTCTTGATTTCTTGCCTTTACCCTGAGTTAGTCTGCCAGGCACCAGTAAAATTACTTTGTAAGCTACTACCCAGGTGCAGCACAGCATACATCAGAGCGTCTCGGGGAAATAGGAGGAAGATTTTTGTGACTTGAGTAACAAATAAATGGTAAATTATCACAATCCATATCTACAGTCATGCACATAGCATACTGAAAAAGAGCATGCGCCTTTACTGTCATGGGCAACAACCCCTGTGTTGAATGCTTCAGCATATGGAAGCCTCTGAAGAAAGGACCACTTCTGCCTAGGTGAGTTTTAAGTGTGTTTTTTAGCTGCCATTAATCTTAGTATTCCTCTTAATGATGTTAAGGGCATTGGGAAGTTACTCAGTTTAGAAATCCTTAGCTGCATTGCAAAATGTGCTTTAAGTGGAAAAAATTGTAGTGTAGAGATGGTAACTGTCATGGTTGCTTGTATATGTACCTAATTAAACTTTATCTTCCAGCCATTCATGGGTAAAATAGTGCTGATGATACATGAAAATATGTGGCTTCTTGTTAGCCGCCTACTTGACTGATCATACGCTTGTCTTCATGGCCAAGCACTCTGTTGAATTCCAGTCTCACTCGCACCACTGCCTGCTTTCCTGCCCAGCACACATGCCTGGCAGCTCTGCTCTGCTCCTTCCCAATGCAGCTCTTTGTGAGAGCTCACGTTCTTGAAAGATGGGGAGCAGACATTAGTGATGTTGCCATGTCCTTAAAAATCAGATAAATTAGTACAGTGCCCTGCAGAAGGTCAGAAGCCACTTCTTGGTCGCACAAATGGCACTGCAGACTAATAGCAGTAAAAATAATTAATACCCCTGTCTAGACTCAGTGTTTCTGTACATATTTATTCATTACAAGCTAGCACTTTAATTTTGCAGATTTAGCTAGATAAATGGCCTGTTGCCTTTCACTCAATCTGTATTAAATATACTGGTGTGCTTTTTATAGAAAGGTTTTACAATAATTACAGTAATGTTAAAATAAGTTTGTTTTCCATAAAACACAAAGGGAAGCTGTTAACTGTCTTCTGCGTAGTTAATAGGTTATTTCTCTTGAGAGGAGAAGTGAATGTCAGCCATATGCCTAAAACAAAGTTGTCCTTTTCTACTGAATTCATTTGCAGAGCCTAAACAACTGCCTTTAGTACCCACGAACACTGGTCATGCCCACAGCATGAGCCCACCTGCCTAATGCAGGCAGCTGATAAACAACAGGCAGATCACAAACATTTCTAAGTGTTCAGATGGACATTTTTCAGAGGGGACTCGTGTGTCACAGCGAGTTCATGCTGCTAAATTGGACCATACATGGGTGTGAATCCCAGTGGGAAAACATGACCTGGGACCTTTTCTGGTCCAACTGCCAGTTGTCTCTCTTTGTTAGGTGATAATAGACTGAACACTAGAAATATGATTGATGTCTGTGATCCAGTAAATGGTGCCTATGTGCAATAGCTTTCACATCACCTCTGAAGGAAACAGAAGGTCCTTTCATTATTGGAGAGGGAGTTTTTGGTCAAGGCAACTGGAGCAGGAAGTTTAATAACTTAAAGATCAATGTTTGCATAACTATTTTATACTAAGAAATCAGTGCTGCTGCAAACTACAAGAAAAAAAAAGGCAATTGGTGGGAAAAAAAAAAAAAAAGAAAGAATATCTTCAAAGAATAAGGCCCATAGTAAGTTTCGCAGATCAAAAAGTGGAGTATTGCTCGATAAGCCCTTATTATCCTTTGTCAAGCCCAGTAACATGTAAATGAATGTAACTGAGATGATGAACTGCTCAAACTTTGGCTAATGCACTTAGGAGTGATAGAGTTGATGAGAATTTGAAGTACAAAAGGTTTTTTAGAGCAATATCACTGCCATTTTTGAAAGATATTATTAAAGGAAGCTAACACACTCATTACAATCTTTTCCTTTCTTACATATGACTCTTGTGATTAGAGCTGACCGTGTCCATCTAAAGAGCAGCTAAGCTATAGTGGCAGCTTGTATATAAATGACAACAGATCATTCAAATTGCACCTCAATGCTCAGGCTGATGGTCAAGGAGGTACATTAAAGGTAAAATTATAAAGCAGGCACAGCAATATTTGGGAAGATACTTGTTCTCTTTCTCAGTCTCTGCCTTATGTTGGAATGCTAGATGTGGAGGTGGACAAGAAACAAGAGCTCAGGGGATGCCAGCGTGAGCGCTCATGAGCTGCCTCGCTTGTCTGTGGAGGAGGAATTAAATATGTATATGAGAAAAGGGCATTTGTTGGAAGTTTCATTAATATAATCAGGGAAGGGATGGGCAGGGGGCATCGAGAGGTGTCTTGTGGGGCACAGAGCCAGGCAGCTCCAGCAGATGGGCAGTGGTGGGACCTGGTGGGGGGGGGCGGAGAGCAGGAGACTTGCAGAGCAAACCCTTGAGTATACACTAGGCTGACAACCTGATACCAGAAGCTCCACCTATTGCAGGAAATAGCAGAAAAGCTTTTCAAACCCTGGATGAGTGAAAGGCTTCAGGTTGATGGCCTTTCAGGCAGCCACTGCTGAAAAGCCAGGAGGAACAGATTTCCACAGGGACAGCTGTTGCATGATGAGATGCCAAACCATGGCAAAGGGAAAATTGGAATATGTTTTTTCAAATATATATAAGACAGATGACCTGAGAAATTCATCTGGCAGGAGGTTTCATTACATGCATTTTCCCAATAAGGATTTCTCAGACCCATATAACCGGCAATTTTTACATTTTAGACCGTAAGCCTAGGAATTTGGGCTCCCACATGCTCGTTTCCCTTATGTTCAGATTGGCCTCAAGAAAAACACGGTTGCAAAAAAGGAATAGTTATATAGGAAAGCTTGCATTCACCTAATATGATGAAGTTATAGTGTGGTTCATCTGAAAGTAGTGGTATTAATATGCTGCAGTGTTTAAAATGTAGTTCTTCAGTTCTCTATGTATTGTTACCACTCCAGTCACTTTTCAGATCACAGGCAGTATCCTTCATCTCCTTTCACTCCCATCTAAACAAAGTTTATGTGTGAAACCCCAGGTTTCCAGGTTTTCATGCTATAGCATGAAACAGCAATTAAGGGAAAAGGAAAACACACTATCTTTTACTGAAGTAGAAATGTAAAGAATAAAAATACTGAAGGCTTGCTGGGTTAGCATTTGTGTACTCCTGTGGCTATGTAAGAGCTTTCTCCCCCCTTGATGCTCCTGGCTCCTGTCCCAGCCGCAACTCCTTAGTCTTGCAGTTTCTTTTTCAGCTTACGTTTTCTCTTCTGCAGACAAGGGAGGGGCAGGCTACCCATGGAAGCGAAATTGTCCAGTCCTGTATCTTGCTTTTTAAGCACCTACCAGTATTTTGCAGTGGGGTGAGTGTAAACACACGTATCTGTAAAGCAGCTCTTAAAATGACATACCAAAATCCTAATTTTTATGTTAAGTTTATTGCTTCAGCTGAGAGTGTCTTTCTCTGGCTTTCAAGAGCAGCGGCATAGGTGAGGAAGACAGGGGTGACAGAGTTAGCTAGAGCCTTTGTGGCACTCCAGCTGCTAAGGATATTGTGAGTAGCTCAGTCATTTGTCCCTGCTGGCTGGAAAACGTCATTTTCTTAATTGAATTTTGAAAAGGGCCCCGCATTGTTGTCAAGTGTCAGAGGAAAGAGGATCAGCTGTGTGACAGTGAGGGGAGGAGAGGATACAGGAGGGAGCAGCAGCTGGAAGAACCCCAGAGTAAAGGGTATGGAGTATGGCCTGTTGCTGCACTCCTGTGATTCTTCTGGACTGTACTGACACATGTTAGAGGAATGAGTGTGGTTGCAGGACAGGAAAGGACCAAATGTGAAGACACCCTCAGCATTATGTGTGTGAAGAGCTCCTTCATGAGAAGGGCGCTTGTGCTAAACCATACATGCATGCATACAGAGGTACGTATACACTCGCTCCTGCCTGTCTCCCAACTGCGGCTACTCAGACGAGCACCAGCCAAGAGAAGAGACAGCTCTGATGTAGCTAGTCTTGAGAAGAAAAGACAAAAGCATAACATAAACAATTCAAATCCAATAGCTGAGATTTAGACTTACAGAAGTACTGAAATTGAAGCAGGTTGTACTTGTTTTCTTTGGGTGAGTAACTGTGCCCATATCGCTCTTGTTTGTGTATGTACATGTACAGTGTGTACAGGATCACACAAGTTATCACATGGTGCAGGACGTAATCCATAGTTACTGTTAACACCAGCTAGTGCTCAGCACAATTCCTGCTATCTTCTGTTGGAGGACAAAGCAATCTGATCTGAAATGATTTTAGAGGGGACCGAGAGGAAAATAAATATTTGCATGAAACCATGTGCATATACGGTGTGCACCAGGCCAGGAGGTATTCATTGCATTTATTCCCTTGAACAAGAAGCTCAGTGGCTTCTTTCCTCTTTCAGAAGCAAGGGGAGATTCTGCTTTTCTTTGAAAGCTGGATGCAGCTGGCCTTGCTTTTCTCTGTTGGAAGCAGGTAAATCTGCTGGGTTTGCGAGCGTGACCGTAAAAGCATGTGCCAGCTCCTGACACAGAAGGTAAAATACCTGGCTTGAGGCTGGTGCCGCTTGCTGAACATGGCGGTGTGGTGGAAGGTGCTAGCCTGAATTGCTTAGGGCTGACCACAAGGGCAGGAACATGAATATAGGATACATTCATATTTGAATCTAGCAAAATAGGTTGGAAAAGAAAAGGTGAAGCTGCAGTGGGCATGTAGGGAATAAAGTACAAAGGGGGAGAGTACTATGCGAGGTAAAGAGGAAAAAGAGGGAATAGTTTGCATTTGAATGCTTGAATTTTCCAGAATGCAAATCAAACCAACACTTGGAAACATCTGCATATGTGTTGCCAGCTCACAAAATACTCTCATTGCAAAAGCTGTTAAAGGCCTGTTGGTATCAAACCCTCTTTCAGAAAAGGGTCTTTTCCAATATTTAGTCTTAATTCTTTGCCTAACACTATACTTGTGTAACGGGTCTGCGTGACAAGGTTTTGGTAGCGGGGGCCGGGTTACAGGGGTGGCTTCTGTACAAAGCTGCTAGAAGTTTCCCAATGTCAGATATAGCCAATGCCAGCCGGCTTTAAGATGGACCCACCGCTGGCCAAGGCCGAGCCCATCAGCGACAGCGTTTTTCGCCTCTGTGATAACGTATTTGAGAGAGTGAAAAACTTGTTGCGCAGCAGTAATCGCTGCGAGTGAGAGGAGTGAGAATATGTGAGAGAAACATCCTGCAGACAGCAAGGTCAGTGAAGAAGGAGGGGGAGGAGATGCTCCAGGTGCTGGAGCAGCGGTTCCCCTGCGGCCTGTGGTGAAGACCATGGTGAGGCAGGCTGTCCCCCTGCAGCCCATGGGCGGTGGAGCAGATGACTGCCTACACCCCGTGGAGGGCCCCCACGCCGGAGTAGGTGGATACCTGAGGGAAGCTGTGACCCCGTGGGAAGCCTGCACCGGAGCAGGCTCCTGGCAGGACCTGTGGCCCGTGGAGAGAGAGAAGCCCACGCTGGAGCAGGTTTGCTGCTAGTGACCCCATGAGGGGGGCTCACGCTGGAGCAGTCGGTTCCTGAAGGACTGCACACCATGAAGGAGACCCGTGTTGGAGCAGTTCATGAGGAACTGAACCCGTGGGAAGACTCACGTTGGAGAAGCCACAGAGGACTTTCTCCCGTGAGGGGGACCCCACATTGGAGCAGGGGAAACATGTGAGGAATCCTCCCGCTGAGGAGGAAGGAGCGGCAGAAAACAACAGTGTGATGAACTGACCCCAACCCCCATTCCTTGTTTTCCCCCCTGTGCTGCTGGGGGGGAGGAGGGATTAAAATCGGGATCAAAGTTAAGCCCAGGAAAGGAGGGAGGGGTGGGGGGAAGATGTTTTAAAGATTTAGTTTTATTCCTCATTACTCCTCTCTCAGTTAATTGGTAATAAATTACATTTTTCTGAAGTCGAGTCTGTTTTGCCCGTGACGGTAAATGCTGAGTGATCTCCCTGTACTTATCTCAACCCCACAAGACTGTTGTTATTTTTTTTCTCTCCTTTCTCCTGTCCAGTTAAGGAGAGGGAGTGATAGAGTGGCTTTGGTGGGCACCTGGTATCTTGGCCAGGGTCAGCCCACCACAACTTGCAATACGTAAAGATATATATGATATCACAGAGTAAGATGATAAAAAATAATGTCGTGAATGATACCCTTCCTGCCCTGAAGCCATCTGCCTTAGCCCTTTCCTCTGACAGAGGACTGCACACTGTAACGCAGAAGGCTTGAGGCAAGAGCTGAGAACGTAAAGCCACATCTCAGAATATACTCTGTACATTGTGACTAATAATTACTTGCAATATTTTTTAATCTCATTTTATTTTATTTTGATACCTCTTAAGGGAAGCTTACCTACTTTTAGAAATCCAAGTGTGTCTATTTATTCTATGATTTATTTTTAAAAAAGTGATAAAAATACTAAGTATTTCAACTATTATATTGATAGGTTATGTATCACAAGTGTCAGATCATGAGTCCATCAGTTCACATTGCTTCTCCTGACTGTCTATGAAATCAATCATCATAGAATCACAGAATGGTTTGGGTTGGAAGCGACCTTAAAGACCATCTAGTTCCAACCCCCTGCCCTGGACAGGGACACCTTCCACTAGACCAGGTTGCTCCAAGCCCCGTCCAACCTGGCCTTGAACACTGCCAGGGAGGGGGC
Source organism: Leptosomus discolor (assembly GCF_034619465.1). Classification (NCBI taxonomy): domain Eukaryota; kingdom Metazoa; phylum Chordata; class Aves; order Leptosomiformes; family Leptosomidae; genus Leptosomus; species Leptosomus discolor. The sequence continues at coordinate 72,247,355 of NC_141392.1, read as the reverse complement.
AGCCACAGCTTCTCTGGGCAACCTGTGCCAGTGTCTCACCACCCTCACAGTGAAGAATTTCTTCCTAGTATCTAATCTGAATCTCCCCTCTTTCAGTTTGAAACCGTTACCCCTCATCCTATCACCACCCTCCCTGATCAAGAGTCCCTCCCCACCTTTCCTGCAGGCCCCTGTTAAGCACTGGAAGGCTGCTGTAAGGTCTCGCCAGAGCCTTCTCTTCTCTAGGCTGAACACTCCCAACTCTCTCAGCTTGTCCTCACAGGATTAAAAAATGTGTATATAAAGTATGTAAATAATAAAAAGTATGTAAATAATAAAAAAGTATGTAGATAATAAAAACATGAACAATTAATTAACTAAAAATCAAAATGAAATCTCAAACTTGTAAAACAAATATGTGAGAATTCTAATGCAAAAATTGTTGCATTTTCTGCTCACTGGAGATGCTATTCAGTTTTCAAAAAAATGTTCATTTTGTCTAAGCTAATTTTATTGCTTTTTGACTGGTGAAATTGTTGCAGAAGTCTGAATCCCATGAAGATTTTTTCAGCCTTCCCTATTTGCAAATTACGTAAAATGGTAAGCAATTACAAATGCAATCATTTATTTTGAAGCAGGATTATTTTAGAGGAGATCTGTAAGACAGATCACAGCAGACCTGAATAGTTATAATGGATCTTACACATTTAAGAAACTCAGAATTTGGCAGTAGATGAGACTATGTAGTTCAATATCTTGACTGAACCAGTGTACAAGAGAATATCTGCATATGGTATCATTTGTGTGGCATTTAAGTTCCAGGGCATAAATCCAAGTGGGTATGATTATAACATACATGTTTATGCACAGTTTGCTCACCTGTTAGGGTATGTTTTCCTGGACCAACATATTGGAGGAGTTTGTTTGCTTGTTTGTTTGTTTAAAGCTATTTTTCCAGGACAATATCTGTAATTGGTGTTGGATACAAATGTAAAGGTGAGATATGTAATACCATGGCCCTAATGTAGATGAAATACACTGACCCATTCTATCCAAAGTGACATCAGCTCCTAAAGGAGGATTTGTGTCTTTTTATGCCCAAATATTATGCATTCCTCTTCAGAAACATTAAATAGAGCAAGGCATAAGGAGAGACCGAAAAATAGAAAGAGAGGTTGTCAGGAGAGCTCTGCAGTCTTTTGCTGTCACAAGACGAGACAGCACTGATGCTTTCCATTTTTTTGAACTAAAAATGGCTTGTTACTTATTCCTATCCAGAAAACAAAGCTAAATCTATATGCCTAAATCCAAAACAAATTGTTATTAACCCCATAAATAGGCCTAAATCATCCCATTGGAGTTGTCTTCTACCTCACTTAGTAGTAGCAAAGATCTGTTATGCAAATGCTGAATATTGCCAGGTTGAAGATATGTGTTTGTTATTGCATACACATGGAAGATGGTAAAGAACATAAAGATACATTGATCCATTCCATAAGACCATGGAAAGGCTTTCTGTGGTTTTCCATGAAAATCTTGAGAGTGAAAGAGAGAAATGGAGAGCAGGGAAACAAAATGAAAAAGAAGGGCTTTTTGAACTCCTACCAGTGCACTTGCGGCTATAGTCAACTACAATACTTGCTTGGGGATTGATAGGGATCTCATGATCAGCCTGTAAATCACGGTGGCTCACAGGTCTTTATAGGGTGTTTCTACTTCTTGCATAAGCCTAATGTCACCGCTAGCAAAGTAGGTAAGCACCCCTTCCTATGCGGGTACTGCATCTATGGTTTTAACAGGTGGAAGGATATGTCCAAGCAGCATAGTTATGTCCATGTGCTGCCTTCATTCCCTTCCTCTTCCTTTGCCATCTGTCTGGCATGCTGAATTTTGTGCCATCAAGTATTAATTGCCTCTTGGGAGTTTCTTACTAGAAATGCTCAGCCTGGTGCTTGCAACTAGAAACCCCCAATGGTGTGAATGTCCCAAAGGATCTAATTCACCTGGGCTGCCCTGCATAAATTTCACCTGAAACCTGTGCTCACGTTACGTAGCTTATCTTACTGTTTGTGGTAAAGTTGGCTGAAAGGGCTGAGCCTTCACAGCAGGAATATGTTTCACTATTTATAGATCTGCTCTAGAGGATGTAAGCTGGAGACACCCAGTGCTACTTCTGCATTACAGGCAGCCCTGACTCTCTGCTCTTGTGCACTTCATGGAGCCATTCCTACCCTGGACAAAGTAGGTGTTACTCATCCTCACCTAGATTGCACTCACTGGGCACAAAACTACAGAAAATCTAGGTAATAATTTTTAAAAAATCATGAATGTGTAATTTAATATCAAAGAATGGAACCGTTATGGGATGTTCGGTGGTACCTTCATTCATGTTTGATGGGGTTATAGAGCCCTCACTTCTATGGTTCAGGCTTAGCAGCAGCAACTATCTCCTTTTCCCATCAAGTTCACATTCAGGTTCATCACCCGTGAATTGTCTTCCATAAAAAAAAAAATCCCTCCAGTTTGTCTTTATAACAAGATTTTCTCAATGCTAGATGCCACTCAGTGTTTGATGGGAATTATTATATTAACTGCATTTCCTGAAAGCTTATTATTCTACTTCTCTCATAGTCTGGGGCTATTTACTGTTGCTGGCAAACAAGATTTCATACTTACCCATCATGGCCTTTATGATGAAGTTTTGAGTCTCCCACACTGAAACTGAGGTAACATCTCTTCTCTGAGAGGATCAGACAGCCTGCTCAGGCTTTCTGACTGCTTGATCTTGTGTGATATACCTTCTTTCCACCTGTGCTGATGAGTTTTATGAGAGATGGGATTGGTAAGGTGACCCTCTATATTTGGGATGGTTTCCTCTTCTTGAAGTGTTGTGCTGATGTATTGCTCAGCATTGAATGCATCAGTACAACACTTTCATATATAAAATATCAAAAATGCACTCCCTCTGTGCTTTGCAGCCCTCAGTGCTCTCTCGCTTTTATCAGCAGCTTGTGCTAGTAAGGTGCATTGACTCCCTTCTTTCATGTGCTGAACAGTTGTTGCATGACCTAACTGCCTCTGAGCTTCAACTGTGGAACGAGGGAAAGGGAGAAAAATGATGATTCTTTCACAACTGGATTGATTAAATTGTCAAAGAATATCAGTAGTGTCTGAGTCAGACATGCATGCTTGTAAGCACAGGAAGATGTACTCCTGAACAAAATGGTAGATGGCAAGATAATAAAGGTTTTGTTTTGTTGATTTTACTAACCAGATGGATGTGTAAGGGGGCATTCTGTAGTTGTGATGCATGGTTGTAATTCACACACTTATGGCTGGATACCTCATCAGTTAATGGAATTTCTGCTTGGATGTTAATTGCACATGATGCAAGTTCCTCTTACTCTAACCCTGCAGTTTCACATTATGGAACTTCATGTCGCAGTTATCAGCCAGAATATCTTCCTAACACATTAGTGTTTCCTCTCCTAAAAAAGGACTTGGGCGTATTTCTAATAAGGTGTTACTTCTAAATGTTGCAGAAAGGCTACTGTGTCAATTACTGTTAAAGCACAGGCAACATGGTAAGATAAGTGCCAGTGAGGTATTCAGCAATTTGCTTATAAATCAGGATTCATGGGAAGGAAATTCTTTTCTATACTAAGGTTGCTCATTGTGAGTGCCACAGCTTTTTTATTGCTGGAGATTTTTTGAGCTTTGTGGCAATCAGCTGAGATCAAGAGAGAAGCAGTCACTCTTCAGCTGCTGTGTCAAGTTTGTGTACCTCTCACCCGTGTTTTCAGATACACGTTAAACTTGAACTCTTGGTGGAGAGGAGTGGAAGATGTTTAACTTTCAGTACACCCTGCTGGGCACCATATAATTGAGTACCACACATTACAGGAGAGTTTACAGAAAGTGACTGAGTGTTTCTGAGGTGACAAGCACCAAGTGCTGATTATTTCAGAAGGAATCTTAATACACCATTGCGATCTACTTGCATTTATCCTGAAGCCAAAATGGAGGGATTGGCTGCTTCTTCCAGCATCTGCCTCCCCACTGATCTCTTCTTGCCCTCCCAGGACTCCCAGGTCTCCTGGGACTGGACCCTAGCGGGCACCAAACCACCATTCTGGGAAGCACCTTCTTGTGTGCTGGCTCCAGATCTTGCCCCTAGCACCACCTTTTCTTAAACCACACTTGGCTTTTCCAAGGTACACAATTCAGTTTCAAACTGGATGAATTACTAGAATTTCTCTAATTATGGTAGTATAGCAAGTAGCAAGTATAATACTAGTCTTTCATTGATTAAGCAGCAGCACAGTGGCATTAGCTCTCCTGCTACATGATACCTCAGGATCTAAACTACAACACTTTATTGTATATATTTGATGAGATTCTGAATTTCTTTATCATACTTTTATTGGCTATCACCTTCTACCATGGAAAGATAATGCATGTTATCTTCAGTTAATTACTTTTTTGATACCTTAAGCCTGTGCACAATCTCCAGTCATCAGTAGTACTAGATGAATAATTCAGGTTGTAATAGCACTGAGTGAATATCTCTCAGTTTGTACATCCCACTGCTGGTAATTTTTGCCAGACTTTTGGAGGACTACAGACATCCAGCTTGCCAGCATACACCTAACTGCTTATCAGTCCCACTCTCAATCTCCCCATTATTTCAGTTACACAGCTACAGTAATCAGATTCTGTATTATTCAGACTTCATAGACTAGCTTGAGACTACACTAGGCAGGGACACAAAATTTCCTTTGTCTGTAGGTCTTAGATATCACTTTGTGTGCCAGTCATTATTTTGCTCAAAAACAAGACCAGGTGACGTTCAGTGCCTGTTACAAAGCTGCTTTGACCAATTTACTGAAGCTAAGCTGGTACACACTGAGCATATAATTAAAGTTTACTGTTCTATCTAGAGCAAAACAATGTCTGAACTGTATTGCATCAGCTTGCACAGCTCTCCACCCTTTTGGATATGACTGCACTTATGTGCTAGTCCTGACAACCACGCTTGTGGAAGCTGGCAAAAAAACAGACAAAAATATACTACTCTGACTATACATGTGCTAGAGGTACTTCATAAACCTGTAAGTTGCCTTGTTACAGAGTTTGAATCATGGAAGTCTGTATTTTTCTTATCAGAAATGCTACAGACCTGACTCCATTGCAAAGTTTTTCTAGCCCAGTTCTGCCAGCTCAGGAGGAAAGAAGTGCATGCCTGGTGACTACCCAGGGTGGAGAGCTGCTCTCCATCATTCCTGTTGTCTCCCAGATTGCTTGCTCCTTTATGTAGATATCTGGGTAAATAATGATGATTTGTTTATCTGATACTAGTATTGCTAAATTTCCAAACACATCAAGACCCCGTTTTGTTTTAGTATGCTACAGATATGCAACTAAATATTACCTGCTCCAAACAACTCATCATCTAAAAAAATATCTGGCCTGATTTCTAGTCTTAGTGGACATTCTGGGTAACTCATTCAGGGTAATGTGATAACAAATAGCCAGTTTCTTCTTACTTATTGCCTATAAATGTCTAGTTGACACAGTAGCTATGTGATGCCTTATGCCAATTAGCATGGTTCAGTGATGTTTTATGCTTTTAGTAACATACATCAGTGTTCATGGTGCAAAGGATATAACCAGGTTTTTTTTAAAGTACTTTTGACCATTATAGATTTAACATTGAGATTTCTGGTGTGTATGACACCTGAAAGTATCATGAAATAGGTGAATTAATGAATGGGTGTTATTTGAAGCCTTTGTATTTCACACATATTTCTATGTGCTCATGCCTGCATTTTCTCTATTATTAAGTGGGTTTACTCATGCCTTTTGGAATTACTGCCATGCATAAAACAAGGTGCTCATGCTGTGGCCAACAATGAAGGAGTCACAATGGGTTGGTGTGTTCTGCATGCTTCTCTTGAGCCTCTGCTGCTGGTCACCTTGGAGACAGAAGTGTCCTGGACTGGCCCCACAATTGCTTTAGCCAAGTGGCAGCTCCTACATTTTCTTCTTCATGTGTAATCAGTGGTGTTGAATAACCTGTGGTGGTTCTGATTTGAGGCTTTTACTATAACCCACGATGGCGACACATTCCCAAAGCTTCTATATTCCTCCAGGGATAATATTTAATATTTAATTTGGAGGTTTAGCAAACCTTATTCCAGTTCACCAACAGTGGTGTGAGGAAAGTCCCAGAAGGCGAATAACTTTGCTAGCTTTTCCCACAGCTGCTACTGCAAATAGATACTCCAAGAGGACTGAGTACATGTTTGCAGCCTTTTAACACAGAGGAATACTGAAATACCTCCAGAGATTGTGGAGCATCTGTAAAGCCATATTTATCTTGAGCCAGCCAGCCTTAACGTGTCCTGAACTTTTCAGCTCTCCACTTGGCCCGGGGCAATGATGTGAAATAGTGCTGGGTATTAGGATTTAATATATTTTCAGTTAACACTATTGACTCCAGGTGAAGTTTTAATTCTGCCAGCAGTGCTTCTTCAGCATCAGCTTCCCATCTTGTTCTACTTTAAAATGCCCTTTTAAATGTTAGCATAGTTGTTGCTAAACTAGCAAGAATTGCCACAGTATTGGAGCGCGTATGTGCCTTTAGTGTTCGTACCACAAAAGACAACACTTCCATTTTTAGTTATTCACCGATAGCCTTTTTCCTTTTAATAGTATTATCACCATAGTAGTCATCACCAGACAGATTCCTTTCTTAATAGATATCTTTAGGTTTCATAGCCTGTAAAAAGCACCTTTTCCTTCATGCTTACCACATGTTGTATACAGTCCTTGCTCATATTTCAGGCCAGCGGCTGCTTCTAGGTAACAGTTCAGTGAGCCCCAGAACTAGCATTGCCTGATCTCTTTGGGATTTCTGTGTCTATGATTTGTATGTTAAATGAGCCTAAGAAGATGCAGAGTGCAGACTCTAGTGTCTAAAAAGTAGTGAGTTTACCTCCAAGCCTGTACTTGGTGGTGGCAATGTTACCTCTTCTACTCCATTACCTATTCAAAATAAACCTGTGGGGATGAGTATCTTTGCACTCTATCTGTATCAGATTAGATTTAAATTGGATCAGTGTGCTCAAATGTTATTGATGGGGAATAGAGAAAAATAGACACTCCTTGACTTGCTTATTCTCTTCTTATCATCTTCTAAAGACAAGGCTAGAAATTCAACTTCAGTTGGATCTTCTTGATCTATGGGTGATTAATAGTAATGACAATTTGCATTATGTCTTTTTTTGTTTACTATCTCAGGCAAATCTCATGCTTTGGGGAGTAAACTTTATAGGAATCACGAATAATAAGTAGGCAATTCATTATTCATAGCTGTCTGCTGGGGGAAAAAATGTCACAGAGTTGGTAAGTGGCTGGACCAGCTTTTTGTAATGAGTTGACGAAAGGGAAAATAAAAAGAAGAAAGCTCATTCAGTGTAACTGATTTGTCTGCCTTAAAAATGAACTTTATTTCTTTTAAGATTGTTTAAGTAAGTCTTGTGAATATGATTAACATGCCCGAGATTATCCAGGAGGATAAATTATTCATGCAAATTACACTTTTATAAATGATATAGAGAGATATATACAGATTTTTTTAATTTCACTAACACTCTGGTAAATTTGAAAATGAGATTTTTCTTTTTCTTCTGAGAAACCTTTCTTTGCAGTGCTGTAAGTAGCTTTATACTAGATAAAATAGGATAAACAAAGAAAAAAGGGCCTGACTGCGGAGCTTATGGACTAAAGGAATAGGATTGTTTTGGAATAGAATAGGACTTGACTATTTCAGTTGGAAGGGACCTACAATGATCATCTAGTCCAACTGCCTGCTTTGAAGTAATTCTGTGTGAGAATGAGCCGGATTTAACCCCAAAAGCTGGCAGACTACAGTGTTAGCTCAGAGGTAACTTAAATCTGAGAGTACTGTAGATCACAAATAAATTTTTTAAATTTCATAGAAGAAGACATAAGGACATAATTAAATCTCAGATTTGAGGGAAGGCTTTGGCTTCTTGGTATGCTCATGTCCCTCTGCACTACAGAGGTGCAAGTGTTTCTCCCAGGACATAGTCCACCATTTCAGGAAAGGTGCTTACCTAAGTTTAGGCTGGGAGATAAAACAACTTAAATGAAAAATTTGTGTGCTAGACACATCACACTGGTTTTTATCTTGACATTTTAAGGGGCTGGGAGTTTAGAGGTCTGGTTTTTGAAACAGTTCAGAGCTTTCTTCAGGTCTTACATGGTTCTTGACATGATCTGTTTCTTGCAATAACCTGTGGCAGTACCATACAGCATTGGTATGTAATCTAGTGGGCTGGCAGGCAGAGAGAAACTGAGTCATCAGCAAAATCACCAACTACTGAAATTTGCAGTTTTAGTTGTAATTGACTCTTAAAAGTAAATTGTATGTCCAGTGATCTCATGAAATAAGAAGACATCTGAAGATTATCAGATCTAACCACAGAGCTTAGGCTGGATGAAAATCAAGGCACCAGAAATTAATCCTTTTGTGTTTTGTGAAAAGGCATGTCCAAATTCCTAGATCTGACTTCAACTGTTACAATATCCAGGACTGAACCAGACTGATATGCAAAATCTCTAAAAGGAAGTAACAAGTCTAAATACTTCAGATGAGCTTGTAATTTAGTAACTGAAAAGCTATGTTATGTCATCTTAATAGGCAAAGCATAACATCAAAAGTTATTCAAAAGTGCCAGCCAAATGAATGTTAGTATGATAAGGAGAAACTCAAACACTATACTGTTGAAAATAAATAGAAACCCTTCAGAACTGAAAAATCCTGTTGATTGTGACTGGTAAATAAAATTTACTTCCTAAGAAGGTGAGAACGCATTGCCATGATGTAGCTCACCCCTGGTGGGGTGTGTACACCAGCTTGTGTCCTGTGACTGTGTTCCACGTCAGCAGCACCACCCACTGCAGGTTTGCTTCAATACACACAGCAGGAGGACCTGCAGCCGCCTTGCACGCTGCATATCCACAGCAAGGGTGATGGTGATGGCTGCTGGGTTTGTTCAGTGACTGCTGTTGCCCTGGGACGGATAGGGGGCATGCACAATTCAGCCTGTGTCAGAGAAGGGGATAGGTGTCCCTTGGCTGGGTCTGCTGTTACTTGATTCCCCACAGGACTGACATTAATTTGGTCACAGACTGCTCAGGACACAGGCTGAAAATTAATCCGAAAACCCAAAGTCTTTTGTTTCCAGGCAGTGCTTTGCCCTGGCTCACCGTGCAGCCCCACAAGCATCGGTGGTGGCACAGGGCACATGAGCACAGGAGACCCTTGCAGCAGTGACTCATGGATGTTACGCCAGCAACATGTCTGTGGGTTACAGTTTTCCCACAGCAGGAGAGGAAGCAGAAGGGAGCTCTGGATATGATCAGGTTGGATAAGATCAGATGTTCTGAGGAGGCAAAAGAAGCTGAGGTTACCTAGTATCCCAAAAGGTTTACTGAAAACACAGTATAGGACAAAATCAGTGCAGCCTATAAGCAGTCATCCATGAGGTGAACAGAGTACCTTCAGGTGTTTTGTGAAGTCAGGTTGGAGGAGCATTCCTGTAAGAGAACATTTTCTCTGTTGTGTAAATAATTAAGCAGTGGTGGTGTTTTGCCTTTAGACAACAGTATTACCATAAAGTAGTCATCAGTAATACAAATAGATATGATGAAATAAGAAACCATTTTGGCTCAGAGGATTTAAAGTCACACAGAAGAGGGACAGTTGTTTTGAGTTTTGTGGAGAGCTGAAAGCCTTCTGTGACGGGCTTTAAGTCCCCTGAAACAGCAACTTGGCCAAACAGGAGACAAGAAAGGTTTTATTGTTCAGGCATGGGAGCCTCTTGGTGTAGTAATACAGAGAAGATCCGTGTTACCCCTACACGGTATCACCCTATTTAACTGCCTCCTTCCCCTGGTCCTGCGGCAGGGCTGGATGACTACAAAGTCTGTAGAGAGGCAACATTGGTATTGGTGAAGTTCTGTGTCTGCAAGACTCGCTATAATGGGTGAAAACAGAAAAGAAACAATTATCCTGTAATTGTGCTTTATGACTGAGATTCTTTTTCAAAGAAAGTGATAATAAGTAAATTCTGGCATAATCTTCATCCACTGTGAGGCTTTTTCTCCTTTACCATGTAGCACTTGACTCTGGCACTCCTGTTAGGGGCAGGGGAGGACCAGCGTGCCCAGCAGCCCTCCCTCTCCACTCTGCCTTCCCCCCTTGCAAGTCTCCTGCACGCATTTAGATCTCTTCTGCTGAGCTCTAAAGCAGAAGGAGAGCACAGCTCCTTTGATGATCTTGATCTAAATAGCAAGTTGTCATCTGAATTAAAAGAGACTGCAGTGGATGAAAGAGAAGCAATATGCTTATTTTCTGGTCTAGCAGTGCTGTTGTTCTACCTGTGTCCCAAGCCCATACACAAATAATTGGAAATTTGCTGTCTTAATGGCTGTTGTTTATTTTTTATTGTACCTCTGCGGCTGTGTGGGTGAATGTGAAAAGGGTTTTGCACATGTATATATGTATTTCTGGTAGGCACTGCACAGCTAAAGCCTCTTTTAATTTTCTCTCTAATTTATTTTTAATTTTGTAACCCCCCAGGGGTAAATCCTTATTATATGATATAAAATCATCTCTTCTACAAAGCAGCTTATTTGTGTTTGTTTTTTTTTTTTTTTTAATTTTAGCCAGCAGAGGAAAAGCTGTAGCTTTTTTCTAAACACTGAGAGCTCCTTTGTATATGTAACTGTCATGTGTCTCACTGCAAAATTAGTAAAAAATGTAAAACCTAAACCTATCCTTCTAGAAAGGACAAAGAGAGGTGATTTGTATTTCTCTGTGTTAACAAGATGTTAAGGATGTTAGACTTCTGAATCTTAAAAGATTCTTATATGCAATTTGCTTTTAAATCTACATTACATTTGGATTAGACTGAATATGAAGGTTTACATTTTCAAAACTCCGTCAAAAGATGGCAGTGTCTGAAGGTGGCATTACTCTGTGCACTCACATAAATGCATGTTCACTGACATCGATATGTGCTTTGGCTCACTGGAAATGTTACCTTTAAGCTAACCTGCACACTTTATGGTTTGGTATTTGTTTATATGACTGCTGGAAGCCTTAGTCACAGTCCTATAGAGATAATAACAAAAACACACGATCTGACATAATCTCTCTTCCCTTTACATTCAGTGGGAGAGATATTTATTTTCAAAGCACTGTGTCTCATCCTAAACAATTCATCTGGAATATGTTAGGTGAAAAAACCTTTAAAAATGCCTTACCAGCTAGTTCATGTGTAGGCACCTACATTCGGTCCTTCTGGCCTATAGTGCTTACAACTCAAAAGACCTGAATAGTTAGTTTGCTTTGAGTTGTCATCAAGGGAAATTAAAAAAAAAAAAGAAAAACCAACAAAAAACAACAACAAAAAACTCAGATTGTCTCATTTTGCTTTTAATTAAGTTTGATTTTTTTTTCCCCCCACTTTGTTTTTAAGCAAAAGTGATGTTTATTTCTGTTCAGGATGTCAACTTTTGAATGAAGCTCTTGATTCCCTCTGATTCTTACTTTGTTCTTCCCAAGTTAAGTCAAGACTTCCCACTTATCTCCCTAACTCCCATTTCCCTTTTCCTTGTCTGAATTCACTGAGGATGCCATCTGTGATTGCTGTCCAGAGATCCTGTCCTGCTGGCAGCCTACGCCTTCTCCAGGCTGTCTTCCACCGTTGTCTTCTACTGGGTCACCCTTGCAAAAGTGTGACATTGGAATACAGTGGGGTTTTTCCAGCCCCATGTCAAAACTGGGACTCTACCTGCCTCTTCCTTGATTTGTCTATAGCATTGGACTGAAACTTACTGCAGATGATCACCTTCTTTCTCTTAACCTTCTCCCCAGAAAGTCTCCTACTTCAGGAGCGATTCATTCACTTCCATGAATTGTGATGACAGTGCCAAAGAAATGGCAGTAAACAAATAACAGACCCCAGATTAACAATGTTAACCATGCACTGCCTTTTGCACAGATGTACCCTCAAATGGGGTCCATCAGTTTTGCTAATGCATGTAGATCTGCACAACCGGTATGTTAATGATAAACGATAATAATACTGTGGGCAGAGGGACCCCGGTCAGAAGCCAGACTTTTCTTACACACTAAGTAACAGGAGATGCAGCAAGTGAGTGGAAGCAAAGATTAAATATGTTCTGCAGAGAAAGATGAAGCTGCTGCACAAGATTTTTTTCCGGGAACAAATTCTCTATTTTATTTCTGTCACGCTGAATGCCTGTACACCTCTCTGCTTTCCACTGGGCGAGACAAAGACACTTGCTGCGAAGCTAAACCGATGTTCATCAGAGCTGTATAGTGCATGCAGAAATTCATTTCGGCTTTGGTTTTTGTTCTGCCCAGCCTTCTCAGCTGAAACCAATCTTTTGCAGTTTGGAATATCTCAGAGCTGTGTACCAAAGATAAAATACCACTTGCCAAATATTTTTCAGGATTGAGAAAGCAAAAGAGAGAACCATGTATGTCAGTTAAAATTGTAGCAGATTTAATTTTCATCTCTGAAAACTCTGACTTTACCCATTAGCCAGAAGTAATAGCCATACATTAATTTTTAAAGCTAACTTCTTTGGCCACATCTGAGCAGTACAGCGATAAGCGGTTGGAAATCGAAGCTGGAGAAAGAAAGCACTAGCAAATCAAAGACATCAAGAGTCCTTTAGGTGTGCCCGTAGTCCTTGCTCAGGCAACCTGATGCCAGTGCAGCTCTTGAGCCTACTGCTTCTTTCTGCTTTGCAAGTACCACCAAGGTCGTACTGTAACAAAAACAGACTCAGGTGGGATTTTCAGTGTGAGACTGCAGTTTGATGTCTTTGATTTTTTTTAAACTTTCTCTTTACGATTAAAATGAAATGTTAACCATGCCATTCCATTGCATTGATGTTTTCCAGTTGGTGTTTCAAAGGTATTATCTGAGCAGTGTAAAAATTAGAGATTTCAGTACCTGGAAAGAATCTATCTGACTATTTTACACCAATTTTAGTAAGAATTAGGACATCTAATCTCAAATGTTTTTTTGACAATACCTCCCTAAATGTATTAAAAAAACCCAAGATCTAAAATACTCCTCTTTCTGCATGCTCAAATCATCATAACAAACACATAAATGTAGTTATAATTTATGTCTGAAGGGTGGGATTTTCTTTCTTCATGAGTTCTGTGAGGCCATGGTAACAGAAAAGTGTGGTATGGTTGAATGTACTGACTCCTTATTTAGGGTCTTAAATAATTAGCCTACTCACTACCTTGTTTCTGCTGTTTCTCTGATGCTTACTGAGAGAAAGAGAAGAAGAGAAGGGAGGGAAGGAAGGAAAGCTGTTTAGAATTTACAGTTTTGTGCTCAGTGTCATTATCACTGTAACAAATAATTAGGTTGTTGACTAATAATATCCCACTAGAAGTGTGTGTGTGTAAGCATCTGTTAATGAACAAACATCAAGTGATTCAGATGCTTTGTTCAGGTAAACACCCATTCAAGTCACACAGTGGGGCCAAGATTTAACGTGTAAGATTTCTGATTCGACCTCTAAAGTAAGTATCCATTTTTCTGTGATTGCAAGTTATAAGGTCTGAGATACTGCTGTGCTATAGACATCCTCCCATTTCTGATGGTGTGGCAGCCCATATATCACAGGGCCTGTTTGAACCAGAGAACGAACACACTTGTGATGAAGGAAAATGATAGAGAATGGGGAAGCCTGAGAAAGTTTTGGTGGCAATTGACAATAATGTTCCTTTTCTTCTGTATTTTCCACCAGTCATTTTGCTGATCACAGGCACTTAGAAAGGCTGCAGCAACATGAACAAACCTTAGAACAGTGATTTGTTTTTTTTTTTTTTAAACTTTCAAGACAGTTCGTATTCTGTTTATGGTACTTTCAGGTCAACCCTGCTTAGATCCCTGTTTAGGCTACAGACTCTTAAAACCCTCCAGTCGTATTGCAGTTCAGTCACAGATGGTATGTTCAGCCCCTTTTCACAGTGGGGTCCCATCATGTCTGGAGCTTACTGTAATGCAAATAAGTAACAGGTTTGCCCACCCTCACTAATGAGCTGGTTTCTTTTGAACTAAGAACAATAATAATCCCTAGCCCAGCGTGAGGAATGCTTTGACCTTTCCAAAGTTGTGCATTTGATCTGCAGGCCGTATTGTACTGTCAGTCTTCACGTGGTAGAAATTAAGTACTGAGTGATTGACAGATCTCCATTAGAAGGCAGCAAACCTGCCTACTTCAGAAATCGATCCTGGGAGCAGAGCAACCTGTCACGCAAAATCTATTAATCTCTGTGCAACCTTTCTCTAAACAAGTCTGATATTTTGAACCTCTAGGATCATAATATCTGGTTTTGGAACAGGATCTGTAATCTGCCTAAAGGTGACGCTGTTACTCTCCTGCTGTAATATTCCATCATATTTGCAAATACTGGTAATCTCCTACTTCGGCAAAACCCTCTTGCATCATGTGAGATACAACATTTATCAGTATGTATGGAAAGTATAAATGTATGTAGTAAACTGCTCTATTTAGCATTTTATATGCATTTATATATGTACATATATAGAAAAGTAAAGCTAAGAACACATTTTCAGTCTCCCCAAGCTGCACTCGATTTCCCAATGTTGTTTACATCTTAAGTGAAGTGAAAATCTGACCCTCACATATTACTTTGCTGAGCTGACTGTTTTAATATCTGCGAGAAAAATAGGGTGTGTTGGTTTTCGCCTCCTTGCCAGTACCTTTTTATATATGGTGCTTTTCAACTGCATATTGTAAATGTGAGAGATCATCTAGATAATTTCTCTTGACAGGCAGGTATTTTGTGCTTGTAAACCTAACTCTTTTACATAATTCTTCTTGTTTATTACCACAGGAGAAGAAAACTTGCTGGCAATTTTGAAAAGGAGATGGTGGAAGTACATGATCCTGGGGATAATAGATATAGAAGCCAATTACCTGGTAGTCAAAGCTTATCAATACACCACTCTTACTAGTGTACAGGTAAGGACTCAAAGGATTTTCTCTTTTGAGGTAAGATGATAGGCCTGGTGGGGTCAATGGTGCAGTGTCCATTCACTTCAGCACCCTAATAGCTAGTTTCTGTCTGTGTCTTCTGTGTACGTTTTAATGCTGTCTCATAAGACACATTTTTTCATATTACTCAGTATTTTCCAAACTGTACAAAAACATACTGACTTTCATTTTATTTTCCTGTACTAAACCATTCATAATCACATTTTTGGCATTATCTACTTAATTTGATCCTTTAAGGAAATATTTTCAGATGGGCTGAAATTTTTTTCTCACTTTATGATGTACTTGGAAAACATAGGAACACTTCTTTTAGGATTCCGTAATTAGATCTGAGTGCAAAAACTGTGTGGTGGGTTGACCTTGGCTGGAGGCCAGCTGCCTTCCAGAGCCGCTGTATCGCTCTCCCCTTCCTCAGCTGGACAAGGGAGAGAAAATATAACTAAAGGCTTATGAGTCGAGACAAGGACAGGGAGAGATCACTCACCAATTACCTTCATGGGCAAAACAGACTTGACTTGGGGAAATTAGTTTAATTTATTACCAGTCAAATCAGAGTAGGATAATGAGAAATTAAACCAAATCTTAAAAACACCTTCCCCCCACTCCTTCCTTCTTCCCAGGCTCAACTTTACTCCCAATTTCTCTACTTCTTTCCCTTAGTAGCACAGAGGGACGGGGAACCGGGGTTGTGGTCAGTTCATCATACATTGTCTCTTCCGCTCCTTCCTCAGGGGGAGATCTCCTCACACGCTTCCCCTGCTCCAGTGTGGGGTCCCTCTCTCAAACTCCAGCATGAGTCCTTCCCACGGGCTACGGTTCTTCATGAACTGCTCCAGCGTGGGTCCGTTCCATGTGATGCAGTCCTTCATGAGCGGACTGCTCCAGCGTGGGTCCCCCACAGGGTCACAAGTCCTGCCAGCAAACCTGCTCCAGCGTAGGATTCCCACGAGGTCACAGCCTCCTTCGGGCATCCACCTGCTCTGGCGTGGGGTCCTCCATGGCTTGCAGGAAGATATCTGCTCCACCATGGACCTCTGTGGGCTGCAGGGGGACAGCCTGCCTCACCATGGCCTTCACCAGGGGTTGCAGGGGAATGTCTGCTCCGGTGCCTGGAGCACATCCTCCCAATCCTCTCTCCAGCTGCAGTTGCACAGTTAGGTTTTTTTCCCCCTTCTTAAACCTGTTATCCCGGAGGCGCTACCACCATCGCTGGTGGGCTTGGCCTTGGCCAGTGGCGGGTCCATTTTGGAGCTGGCTGGCATTGGCTTTATTGGACGTAGGGGAAGCTTCTGTCAGCTTCTCACAGAAGCCACCGCTGTAGCTCCCCCGCTACCAAAACCTTGCCATGCAAACTCAGTGCAGGATTTTTAGGATTCCATAATTAGATCTGAGTGCAAAATTTGTCATTAAGTAAAATGAATGTAGTTATGATGAAGAAGTCTTACTTTAATGCAAGCACTTAGAAGTGTTATGTTATATAACAGCTTAACTGCAGCTATCAAAAAAATGTACTCTCCCTTAAAGAAGTGTACGTGCAATGAACAAAAGCTAGGGTAGCAATTTCTCCCAAGATCTAGCCTGTGTATTTTAAATACAAACACAAAAGGATCAAGCTTCTTCCCATTTAAGTGACGAAGTGAATAATAGAAGTATTTTTAAGAGACTGGAAATTGTCTCTCTTGGTAAATCATTGCATACTTCATTGCTACTTTTTCTAAAGCAAACCTACTCCCTTTTTACATTATCTCTAAACTAGGCAACACTAGGTAGCGTTCAGTATATTTTACACCTTATTTGCCTGAAGTTTGCATTAGAGCTGGTAAAATAGAGAAGCACCAGTTAATGTTCTGCAGAATCAAAGCTAATTAGGAATACATCTCCTCCATAGTTGAAAAGTGATATTGGAAAATACTGAGCTTGTTTAGCTAAATAAGAAGCAAAAATAGAAGAAAAGTATGAATTCAAGAAATCTGAATGTGAGGTTTATGCTAAATATTTGAAAATGCCTCTGCCATCAGAATCTTGATTTGAGAATTCTTTGAAACACGCCCAGACAGTGTAATACAGCTTTTAACACTTTTCCAAGTCAGATTACTCAGTATAAAGCATAAATCCACGTAAACCTCATACTGTCTGATTTTTATAGCTACTAAAAGCCTTGAAGAGAAAAGCAAAAGCCAAATTGCTTCTTTTGTATGTTCGCTCATAACAAGTAGGAATAGTGGACTGAGCAAGATGACCCAGGTCATCTCCCACAGCCACCAACAAGCACGTATCAGAGGTTTGTCTGGCCGGACTCATGAAGCACCGATTCCAGAAGATGCAAACCCTCACGCTTTTCTGCAATGAACATGGCCTTTAGTGTAAGAGATCAAAAACTACAGGGTGAGGAGGAAGCAGGCAAGAGAGTTCAAGGGCGTTGCCTGTGCCTCAGCAGGGAATTGGCTGCAATGAGCCACAGTCTCTTTTTAGCCTGAGAGAGAGAGGAAGAGTGGAACAGGAGAGCTGTCATAGGGCATGGACAGTGTCATGTCCATTTTAGACCTCTTCCACATAAAGATTACAACAGAGTTCAGGTCTCTTTCCCATGTAGCTTGAAAGAAGGAAGAGGTAGAATCTCAAATGCCTTCAAGCTCTTTTCCAGGAGTGGAATGAAGCCAATGGCTCCTTTTCCTGTAGTTGTCCTGGATTGCTCAGAAACACATGGAGATTCGTTTCATGCCTTGATTTGAATGATCTTCTAAGTATAGATAAGCCCAAAGATATGGTGAGAATGAGATAAGTATGAGGTAATGCATTAAGATGTTGAATCAAATGACACATTTTATGAACTATAGCCAAACAACACCCTATTTCATTTAAAGATGAAACCGAAGAAGCTCAGGGGATTATTCAGCCTGAAACAGCATTGGTCAAAGCGCATAATGGTATGAAATGAAGACTGAAGAAATGGAAAGTAAAAGACGAAAAAAAGCAAGCTTTTCCTAGAATCTGATTTCTGAAGAAGCAAACAGGACTAGTCTTTCAAGAGCATCTTCTGAAAGGCCGGATCCTGCAAGAGCACTACCTGTGAGGCCATAAATGCTCTCTGGCACATAGCAAGAAGTGTTCAGATCCTTTCAGAACTGAGACCTGAGAAACCACTGCTACCTACCACAAATCAGCATGGCTTTGACTGAAGGCTGAGAGCTATGCCGATGCACACATTGACTGAGAATCGATCCCCTCGAGTCATTTCCAGGGGATTTTATTCTCAACAGGCTTTACACCAAGGCTTTTTTGATGGGGAGAATATAAGAGTTTTTGAAATTGCCACTTCAGTAAATGTGAAATCTTGCAGTATTTCTATAGTGGTGGTATATGGACCATTTCAGTAGGAAATCAGTTTTACAGCATATACTTTTTTCCACATGATATCTCTTCTCCGTCATGCAAAACTAACATGCGAGTGTACTGGGTTTGTGGTGCTTTTAGGCAAAAAACATTAAGCTGCTCCCAGCAAAAAGCTAAAGTTTAACTGTAAAAATATACCTTTATTGCTATTGATTTGCAGTTCTGCTTAAACCAAAAAAATCCAAGTACTCAACAGCTTTGTTTACCAAGTAGCTTTAAACTATTAGGTCTGTCAAAGTTTCCAGTTTAAACTCCATCTTTTTTTGTAATTGACATTATCTCATCATGGTTCCAGGAAAAGACTGAAAATTATAAACACTAAAAGTAAAAGACCTCCCTTCTAAACTAGGTGTCATTAAAAAATTAGATAGAAAACCAATGCAGTGTTTATGTTTCAGATATCAAGGCGTAGGTCAATTGCTAAGGATAAAATCCAAGTTACTACTTAGGTACCTGCAGTACAATCCAGGGGCAATTAGTTTGAATAGAACAATCCAAGAAACCCCTACCTAATTGTGTACTTATCTAAAATGACATAGACATCTAACAACCCCTAGTCTGTGTCTACTAACCTGCTGCTCAGAGCACAGTCTTGGGACACGAAAACATGTTTGAACCTTGGAGGTTGCTCCTTCTTCGGTAGCTTTAAGTTCTGGTTCTTTGCATGCCCAGAGTGCTTCTGTATTGGTGGAGACAGATGCCTAAATACCTGCTTCCATTTTAAAATTCAAAAGCTAAGTATTCCTACACAAATTACCCTGAGGAACTCTTATTTGGTCGATATGATCTTAGCATGCCTCAAGTGCTTACAGAAAGCCTGGAGTGCTTTCCAAATTGCAAGGATAGAGCTACCTTTTCCATAAGGTCACAGCTGTTAAAACAGTAGCCCACAGATAGGGCTTGAGTTAACTCCATCTTAGCTGGGGGGATTGAAACTCAAGCTTCCCACAGCCATGAAAATGATCAGGCTGATAAGGCTGTTCCGTAGAGGGTACATTTAAAGACTGAGTATATACCAGGTAAAAGGCACACTACTTTGTCAATGGATCAATTTGATATCAAAAACCAGTGCCAGAAGTGCCAGAGATCGGTCTCACTTAATGCTCTCAGGCGCATGTGTCTTGATTCCCAGATAGCCAAAATCTTACAAAATTATCTTTAGTTTCTCTTTGATGTATTAATCTAGCTTGCACTAGATTTTGCAGCCTTCTTGCATGTCAGCTGTAGCAGGTGCAGAAAGGGCATTAAAACACTCCTGTGTACACTAGCACCTGATCCCATGGACTTCTTTAAAAAACTATATGCTTAACTTTCAGGACTGCTGAATTAAAAGATTCTGAAGTTCTTGCAGGTATTTAGATCTAGATATTTAATTTGTTTGAAAGTACATTTTGACTTCAACTTCCCTGTACTGCATTTACAGTGTACAGCACGCATACAGCCTACCAAGTCCATAATGTCTTCCACTAAGGCTATTATGATACTTAACCTTTCCCACCAGGAAAGTGCTTTCTCATCATACCAAGCTGTGTTATGAGGCAGACTGCCCGGTCCCTTCTCCCCTGCTGTCCCCATGTTAATTAGCTCTCCTTTCTACAATGCATTGTTCTGTCCATCTGCATATTACACTGTTGTGTTGCGCTCTCTAGAGGTAATGTTACCCTTTTTCTGTGTTATGACATCACATAGAAATCTGGACAATTTCTGCAACGCCTTGCATAGTGGTACTGTAGAATATGCATACAATGCCACAAGAAATAAGGCACTGTCAAAGTGAGCACTATGTTTCCAAATAGTGATTTATCTGGTAATCTATTCCTTGGGCAATCAAGCCTTTGATTGGCATGATGAAAACAAAGGTAGTAAAAGCTGGGATTTATCGACACCAGGAGACAGACAATAAAACTATGATGGCGATATTCTCGGCTACTCTTAGATCACTGTGAGGCTCAGCAGTACATCATACTTCCAATTACCTCTGGCAGTTTTCATACCTCGACAACTGCCACCAGAAAAGGAAAGGAGTCAGCAGTAAGTGTTTATTATGGGAGTGCTGAATGGCAATAGACTTACTTTGTTCTTGGTCCCCGTGGACTCAGTGTACATTGAGGCAGAAGGTTTGAAATAATTTTGAAGTGAATCTGGGAGGTGAGGAGCGGGGGATGTGCAATATTGAAGTTGGTCCACCCTGTCCAGTGATCACTAACATGAAATATCTCAAAAACAGAGATAAATTCCGCTCCTTCTCTTCTCTCTCCATCCTACACACGTAAGATTGACCGTACTTTCCTGTTTTGCTTCAGGGCAGTGAGGGAATAAGGTTTGCAGATTAGCATTGTGCAGAAGTGTTACATACTGTACCTTTATACTGTGATAGTCTGTGGGGTGTATCTTGCATCTGGTTTGTTATGACACCTTGAGTTGCTGTTCTGTCTTTTGACTGTGGTGCATACCTGTGGCTCGCAAACCAGCCCCTACAGTATCCTCAGTCTCTGTACATGGCTTTGGACAACTAAGCTCTCAGTATCCAAAGCTGCTGCCTCTAATGGCAAAATTCACCCTGAGCCAAACTTTTTACTAACATAAATATGCAAAATCTCATAAAGTCAGTGGAGCTGTGCCTACTACAACAGTGAGACCTTATTGCTCTCTCAGCTACCTAAAAAGAAGTTGTAGTGAGGCTGCTGTTGGTCTCTTCTCCCAAGTAACTAATGACAGGACAAGAGGTAATGGCCTCAAGCTGCACCAGGGGAGATTTAGATTGGGTATTAGGAAAAAGGTCTTTTCTGAAGGAGTGGTTAGGCATCGGAACAGGCTGCCCAGGGAGGTGATGGAGTCACCACCACTGGAGGCATTCAAAAGATGTATAGATGTGGTGCTCAGGGACATGGTTTAGTGATGGGCTTGGTAGTGTTAGGAAAGTGGTTGGACTTGATGAACTTAAAGGTCTTTTCCAACCAAAATGATTCTATGATTCTGACAGCAGAGGTTTTGGCGTTCTGTGCCCGTTTTGCATATTCTTACAGGTGTAAAGCAAAAGCAGAATTTTTCTGCAGGAGGCATCCATGATTTTTCCTTGGCCAGGATCTGCATCACTTGCATAGCTTACAGTAACTATGATGACATAGAGAAGTTTCTAATAAGCAACCTTGAGAAAATGGTCTTCAAAGCCCCTATCCAGTCATCTTACTTAGAGAGAAGCAAAACAGAAAATAGGAGTTTTTTCTGCAGAAACATGTGGCTGCTGGCAGAGCTGTCTGCTGTCTTAGAAAGATCTTTTTCTGACAGTGGTATGTAAAATCGTAGGAGGAAGGCAATTAAAGGAAAGACCATTTCAGTGGTCAGTTTCTTGGTAACTCTTCCTGGTATTTGAGCAGATCTTGCATAAGCACAGCTGGAGTGCAGGTAATGAGAGGAGAGGATGAAGAGGTGTGTCCTAAGTTGTTTTTTTTTTTAAAAAAAAAGAGTTAAGATGTGATTGCTCATGTTGGTAGTAAAGTATGTCCATGTGTAGATAGCTGAGAGCAAAGGAACTGTGGGTTGGATGTGACCACCACCTTTCATTTAAGATAACTTCAAGAAGTCACTGAATTCCTTCTATGTACACAGAAAGCTGGAGCTGTGATAATCCTCATCTCGGGTGTTGGTGTAAGTCAGATGTAGGTGAAGGATTTTCACTAGTGAAAGTTTTGAGGAAGTTTCTGTGTCTGCAGGGAAAAAGATAAAATCCTGAGAACAGATTAATGGAACTGATGGGAACAGTTATAAAAACATTGGTCACCTGGCCCCAAGAAAAAAATTAGAGATCTTGTGGGCAAAATACAGGTTTAAAGAGGCTTCAGGCTGGGAGCAGTCTTCCAGCTTTTGTTTCTTCTATGTCATGGAAATTAAATATTTTTACATTTTTCTTTTAAACAAATGACATCACTAACTGATTCTCTCACCAGTCTCTGTACCTGGAGTACCCTACGTTTTGGCTGGATGAAAAGATTAATAGTTTTTAGAATTAGTTCCATGATTATAGAAAAACCATGCAAGGAAGTGATCCCATTGTGATGAGAGATGAAATAGAAACATAAAAAGTGAAAGCAATGCTCCTTTTTAGTTTTAATTTCTTGAAATAACCCTGTCAGAAATGCTGCCAGCATCCATACCTTCCCTGCAGAAGGTTTCATTCACAGTGTAGTGTAATTGCCATGTTGTGCCCCTGGCAGCTGGCAGCCAGCCCTGTGAAGGTTCACATCTCGGCTGCTTTCGTACAGTTGAATCAAGTGTGGGTGGTATTGTCAAGGTAGTGTGAAAACTGGAATAGAAAGAGCCCTCAAATGGGCGACAAACCCTTTCTTTCTTTGAAAAAACAAAGCAAATGTCAGAAGGTGTATCCTTTACTGGATACAGCACTTGCTGTTGTATTAAACTTACAGGTCACATGCTGAAATTCGGTAGCCATTGCATGTACTTCACCATACAACATCGGACAGATACGACACCGATTTTGCTGATCCCTCTGCTCTGTAGAGTTCAATGAGTAGAGGGTGCAGATGTTTCTCCACATGATTTGCTGGAGGGCAGCACTAATGAGAAACACCTAACGTGAAACACCTAATGTGAAAAAAAGGGCTTATAACTTGGGGGGAAAAAATCCAATGAATGTTTAAAAAGGGAGATTCAGCTCAGCTGTTCCCATAGGGAGTTTGCTGACCAGCTTTTTTCTTTTTGATATCGCTGCCGATCAGCAGTACACGCTCTGTATTACAGACCCTTTCTTCTAAAGCTTGCCAGCTCTCCTTTCCAATGACTAACAGTACATTCTTGCTATAGATGTGCAAACGCATGCTGAATTTGTGAGATCAGAGATTGGATATTTACTGTTAGCAAGAGAATATTTGTCTCGGATTGACAAGAATAATAAAGTCAATGTAATTTAACAAATAAGTAACAGGAGGGAATACATTTCGCCATTGTGTATCATCAACAGACTTAGATCCAGTGTGATATGTTTTAGAGTCAAATGATAATCTGCAATCTCTACAGCAACACAGCATTTTTATAATAGAAAGTAGTTTCTGTAGGACAGTATATCAATAGGTTATGTATTTTTGTATGCTGCCTTCCAAAGCAGCCCAATTCAGAACTGCAACTGAAGAAAACCACAGACAAACACAACAGCATCAAAGAACATGGTCTGCACTACACACTTCTGTCAGTTTTATCATCTTCCCATGGCAAACAGGAAATATGTTTTCTTTTAGTTTAGTGAGATCTGATAACTTCTCTGATTAACAGGAATGTTGATTGAGATCAGATCACTCATTAATTTAACTTAATGTCAGAGTATAGGCAATACCTTTTGAATAAGCAATTAAAAGAAGGAGAATATCGATGATTCTTAGGGAAATACTGGTAAACAACTGACCTTTATCCACGATAAATGAAATTCAAGCTAAGCATAATTTATCTTTGTTACTGTAAAAGCTTTCTAGTCACAAAAACGACAGTTAGGTGTAATGTTTTTTTCTTAATAGCTGAAATAACTAATAACAAATAAAAGAAAGGAAAAAACCACAACCAACCAAACAAAAAAAACCCACACCAAAACCAAGAAGACCCTGTTGCAGATCAGATAATCCACAATCTCACATCTTTTGTCTGTAGAACATTAAATTAAATGTAAAGCAATACCTGAAAAATGGATAAGCAATATACACTAGGTTATCTTATTGCTTATATTGTAGTAAACTAATTTATTTGTGTCTACCCCATTCTTTATTTATAGGTATAAACTAAGCATAATTCAAGAACTATGAGATGTCAATGAACATTACCTGCATTTAATATTTATATCTATTGATGCTGCAGTATCCAAATAGCAATTTGTGGATTAGAGCTTGGACTACCAGCCCCAAAGGGGCATTTTCCAGTTGCTGTCAGCGTGGTTTGTTTGTGATAGATTCTGTTCATGCATCCCTTCATGTTAGTGCTTGAAAGACACATCTTCACATACTTGAAAGCATAGGTATGTTTAAATATTTATGGAATGAGAGGAATTTTTTAAATCTTCCTCTAAAAGACTGTTAGTGGGAATTTGCATGTTGAAGTACACATGCTGCAGGTACAAACCATTTTTAAAACTGGCTATTGAAATCACACTAGCACCCTAATATATCTCATATTCACAAGAAAATGTTCTTTTTGTGTGTTTAGCCCGAAATACAGCAGCCCTCATCAGAGCTCCTGTCCAACAATGAATGTGTGGTGTCGTGTCCTGTGTGCAAAGGTGGCCAAAGGGGTTCCGGACGTTAGGGGTTAAAAATATCTGCTGAGTCAATCTGTATCTCTTGAGAGAGGTAGTTAGTGACTGAAAGGTGACATCTTCGTAGTCTTAAATCTATTCTTAAACACTGTTTAGACAGCTCCTGATTTTGCAAAAATAAAATAGTTGGTCCAGTGATGGCTGAGGTTCACTTACTTTTGCACAGAAAAGAAATGGAAAGATGCTTGCAGACACTTACTGTCTTAGTTATTAAATGGTTTCTTAAAACACCTCTGTGCTTAACTGTTGCATGAGGCTTTCTGCTCTGTCTTGGGCGCAGTTGACTCTGAGGTGGTGCTATGTGTATGTGTGTGTATGGGGAAGAGGGTGCTCAAATCTTAGGTGCTCGCCTGAGGAAGTCAATGGCAGACTGTGCAGTACCTCTGGCTGGTCCTATTTTACTCACATGCAGCTCTAAGTCAAGTGTAAGGGTGCCTCTTTTCTTCTTCAGTGCAGAAATAATTGAGTTGGTATAACCTACTGGTTACTGGTGACTCCAGGAGGACAGTGTGGAAGGGAAGCCATGTATGTGCGCTGAGCCACGTGAAGGTATCTCTTACAGGCAACAGATTTTGGTTGCTTTCTCCAAGGTGATACAGGTGCCTGCCTATGTGAGCTTCTCCACCTTGATTTGACACCAGCTACCAGTTAAGTTAGACTCATAGAACAGCCCAGCTTGGAAGGGACCTCCAAAGATTGCCTGGTCCAACCTGTTGTGGGAATGGGACCATAGATGAGATGATTTAGCACCCTGTCCAATCACATCATGACAACCTTCGGTGATGGGGACTCTATCACGTCCCTGGGGAGGCTGGTTCTTCCAGTGATTGATTGTTCCCGATGCAAAAAATTTCTTTCTTATATGGAGATGAAACCTCTCCCAGTGCCACTTGTAGCCGTTACCCCTTGTTTTCTTCGTGTGGCTCCTGGTGAAGTAAGAGCCTCCATCTTCTTTGTAGCCACACTTTAAGTAGGGGGCAACTGTGATGAGGTCAGAAAACTGTGAGTTAAGCTCACCTGTTCAATGCTGCACTGGGAGGGAAAGGGATAGAGGCATTCACACCTTCAGGGATAGCTATGAGCAGTGTAAGGAGTAACTGCCTCCCTACTGTTTGGTACCACTTTCCCTCCGTCTTCAGCAGAGGTAATGGGTGCACTGTGTGCCAGCACAGCTAATGAAGAACACACAACCAGCATGTACAGGCATGATGATATGAGCTGTGGATTGAGAGGGGAGGTGTTGAACTGTGTCCACATCACATAGGTTACACTGAAGAGTGAGCTTGCCTCGGATGTGCTGCCTACTGCTGGTACATGCTAGGACTGCGTTGGTGAAGTGCAGAAATCCACAACACATGAGAAATAGGCAGTGGATGCTACCCATGCAGCAGTGACATCTGTGCTGGCTAGGTGGGACTCGTCCCGCCTTCCAGCAACAAGAGAAGGCTGTGGTGCCACCTCACCTGCACCACATGCCAGGATTTAATGCGTACGCCTGGTAGGCACTGCCCACCACCCCTCCCTGCTCCAGAAGCCTGCTGCTCCCAGCTGAGTGACTTCTGAAGTTGTTCTTGTGTATGTGGTGTCTGGTATATGCATGTTTTGCAGACTAGTTACTGAGTGTTTTCTGTGTTACATGCTGGAAACGTTACCAGCTTTTCAGAGAGCTCCTATGCAGATGAAGGACCTTGATGCAGTTCTTTCAGACCTTGTCCCTTTTTGTGTTCAGTCTGTGAAGGGCGGTGTTTTGGTGACTGCTGGAGGAAGTTTTCACTGTAAAGGGGCCTGACCATACCTTTTAGATGATTAGCTCTCATTTAAATGCAGAACCTGCTTTTAGCACGGACCCTTCCCGTTTGTAATTTTTCTCATCTTTTCTGCAGTTCTTTGGGACTGTTTGAGCCTTCCGAGAGCAGGATGGTCCTGCTGCAGAACCAGTTCTCTTCTGAAGGCTTTTGCTACTCACGGTCTGGAGAATCATTGAAATGAATTTGTTTCCACTGCACACTCTCGTTTTTCAAACAGAGTTTCAGGGAAATTATCCTTAGTCAAAAATTGGCTTTTATATTTTTGCTGATGCCCCAAATTTAATATTTATTACATAGGTATCTCATATGTAAAGAGTAATTTTTTAAACACTGGAATTCTAGAAATCATTCAAAAATTTTTTTCTCTTCAGATAAGGCATGGATAAAGAAGTTACAAGGAATGTGATCATTATTTGATAATATGTAGTGTGCTTAGTGGTAAATCGCACTCAGAGAGCAAGTGGCAGGTGATAGGCCCAAAGGGAAGAAAAACCATCTAAAATCCAGGTCACAACATCTGGAGTAGTTTTCCAAAACTATGGACACAGTCTCCTCCTTCGGTTGTTCCAGACATTTTCATGAGGAAGAAGATGCAATCATATAACTCTGGTTCCTGCTAAATCAATCAGCATTGAACAGTAGCGTACCCTGCACAGTTTGTTAAATCCCATTGTTAGTCCACAGAATTGCGACTCTTAATTATGGGTATCCTTTTAGGAAGTGGGATTAAAGTCAAGTTTCTTTGGGTGTTTCTTATCCAGGATTTTTGTTTCCTGGTGACATACTACTAGTTTCTAAAATATGTTTTAATTTGAAAATCTCAAGGTCCTCTCACATTTGGTGCATTTCTCTTTTTGTCACAGGTTCTCTAGGTTTATTGCTGGGTGTCTCTGAAAAAAACAATTAAAAGTTGTGTTTCATAACACTTATTTGAGAAAGCTCTTACCTGGGGTCTATTGGCAAGAAGATTGAGTTTCTTGCGCTGCAGGCAAGGTGGTTTTTTGGTTGGTTTTTTTTTTTTTCCTTCAGAGACATATGGGACTGTATTTTCAAGGAGTTAACAGTCCCCACAGGGGGCAGATTTTTCATAAGTATTCTGCATGCGGAAACCCCTTGATTTATATGTCCAGATTTAATAAATCTGGTCAACTTGTGTGTTATGAACATTCCTGCTAATTGGACCTGAAATGACTGAATTAAAGCATATGTCTAGACTGCAGGAAAACCGCCCTCAGTCTTTGTCCGTTAATCACCAGAGGTCAAGACCAGATGGAGTGGTGGGGCCCTCTTTTGGCCCAGGTTTCCCTCCCATGGATTTGAAATATGCATCTGAATCCAAGAGCAAGGCAGTTGGGTGTTACCGTAGAGCTCTCCTGAATTTGTGGAACAGTCATGAACAGAATAGTCTTATCCTCTGTCTGATGGATGTCATAACCACTTGAATACACTTTCTGTCTGGTAGAAAGTGCTATTACTAACTAAATAACCCTGCTACCCTCTGCTGGAATCTATCCTAGTATTTTAGGACAAAGTGTTAGCAGGTTGATTTGTTGATTTTTCCTGTCTTTCTTGACAGCTCCTAGACTGTTTTGTCATCCCAGTGGTGATACTGCTCTCCTGGTTCTTCTTACTGGTACGATACAAGGCAGTACATTTCATTGGGATCGTGGTCTGCATTCTGGGCATGGGCTGCATGGCAGGAGCAGATGTCCTCGTTGGGAGACAGCAAGGAGCAGGTGAGTAAGGATGGATGGATTGTATGACCAAGTTCTGTTCAGAGAAACCATTAACCAGAACACGTCAGATTGGGAGAAAAAAAGGTGGAAAATTGTCAATAAACCCTGTGCCTTCATGCATCCAAAGCACTGCACCATTCAAAGTTGCTTTTTTGTCAGAAGGGACAGAGAACAAAAACGTGTCGACCCTTAGGAGTCAGCCCTGCTGCAAACAGTGTCTGCAGCACAGGTCACCCTCTGTGCAGGCTGGAGGGACAAGCTAAATACTTGTAGTTTCATTCTGTTTTGGCTTAGTTGCTTGACTTCAAACCTCAGTTGCTTCCTTTCCAAATTGGCTGCAACTTTGAGTCATAAGCACCTTCACGTCCACTGTGTACTCTCTACTTCTCCTCAACTTTGCTTCTTTTATGTACGGAGATGGGGTTGCTGGGTAGATGTTAAAAGACACTGAACCTACATACTAACTGTACCAATTGGGTTTTGCACACAGTCCCAGAGTAAAGGTTTGGGATTTGCCTGTGTCATTGTTGAAAATAACCTTCTTGTGTGTAAAAAGTTCTTTTTCATGTGCAGCATCATATGAATAATGTGCGTGTGGCTATTAATGCCCACTAGACAGAGATAGATTTCAGCGATCAACTTCCTCTGTCACATTGATTTCTCTAGTGCCAACCCGAATGATGTGGGAAGGCTGGAAATTCTTTTCAAAGATTGTCAATTAGGCACAGTTTTCATTCTTAATTAAAAGCACTGAATTGTGAGCTGAGCATAATACACTGGGATTTAAAATTCTTGACTCAGCTTTCTGAATACAAATGCAAGTGCTGTAAGACCTGCATTTGCCAGGATGCTACTAAATAAAACAAAGGAGTTTGTGACAGTACTCACCATATCTCCCTTCCCCCCTTTATCCCTGTCCTTTATCCTAAAAGGAGACTTTTAGTTCATTGGTCTCCTCCAGAAGTAGCCCTGCCCCAGCCAAAAAGTAAAGAATATACTCTGTACTATGAAATCAGCCAGCCAAAGCTGCATTGGGAATGACTGCTATCAGAAGGACTGGGATTTCAACCCTGCTTTCCAGAGGAAACATCCCGTGTCCCAGAAATCTAGAGAGTAACATGCTAGGGCGGGGGCATTGTGGATCAGCGGGAGTGTGTGGGGCAATGGGCCTCAGCAGATAAGGAACAGGTTGAAGAACACTGACATTTTGCCATCCAACTGCAATAGTTAGATGTTATTTGCCATGTTCATTACTAAAGCACAGGTATATCTGTTAGGTAATTTGTCCAGAAAAATCTGTTAACATGCGTTTTGGCCTTTTAATTCAGACCTACACATGAAAAACTGTGCTTACTGCTATGCAGAGACTGCAGCTTTGTTTTTTTAAGTGGCAAAATGATCTTAATGTTGTTGTCTTTAACAGTGTAAAATAGATCAGCTAGTTTAATTTGTCTGAAGGGGTAAATTATACATTAAAAATCAACAAATAAAAATAAGTTTTGGCAGCAAAAGAAAAAAAAAAAAAAAGGGGTTCCACGCCATTTGTAGGAGATTTCCTAGGACTGGGCAAACAAAAGAAAAGAATACACCAAAACCAATGATGCTGTATTAGTCCTCAGTAAACTCCTCTGTTTATCCTATATTTTAGGGGACAAGATCTGTTGACGCCTGTGTGTCCCTGCTGACCGTACTATTTACTGTATTAGAAGCGCCATAAGGCTCTGCTAGGCACCTACTGCATGCAGCAATCTAGCCTGCCATCTCTTACACTAAGGGAACACGAATTTAAAATGCATCACTGAGAGATTAACAGGTATTTTCCAAACTATCTGCAGGAATTAGGTATAATGTGCAGGCGTGCTCTCAATTTTTGATAAATGTATGGTAGTTTACCTCTTTTTATTGTATCCTGACTGATGTTTTGCACATTACTCAATGGGAAAAGCCAGTACTATCAAGTACTCTATCACCTTACAGGCCAAGTATACCTTAAAATAGCACTTTCCTGAACTAATACCCCTGCGATACCTTGGTACTTGTGCTCCTGTAATACACAGGGGTCTAAGACACAGAAGTCTAAGTGTTTCATCCAGAGTTTTGAAAGCACTTCACAGCTTCAGCTTACCACAGTCTGAAAACAAATCACTTCAGTGTTGGTAATAAGTATATGAGAGTATGTTTAGTCTAGGGTGGGACACATTGAGACTGAGACAGATTTTTAGATGTTATGATCATCAGTAATTACAACCAAAAGCAAAGAGAAACGCCTCTTAATGCTCGGGGTTAAGGTAAAAATGTGGCAAAGTGGCCTAGTGAGAGTGTGAAAAGCAATCGTGTCAGAACATAGTTCATATTGAAATGATTTATTTTACACTGTAGTGCTATAACTAGTCCCCAAAACATTAACTCCTTTCTGGACTGTATGAATTCTGCTTCCAGAAAACATGAAATATGCTAACAATGATTAATGCAAAGCGTGTTTTGCCAAGCTATGCCTTGTGTTTCTTCAGAAGAATGACCTACGCCATTAAATTGGTCAAGTACAACTGTATTAACCTAAAAGTCTTTAGAATAATTCTAGTCAGTTGATATATATTTCCTTAGCAATGAAACTAGGAGGTGCATGTGGATTTTACATTCGTGAAAATATGTCTATTAGGATATGTCAATCTTGGGAGAAAGTTTGAAAGTCAGCCTCTTGAGGAAGCAAAGAAAAGGCATTTGACAATGAGGATGCTAGGAATTATTAGGAAAGAAATAAAAAAAAACAGTATAAAACATTTTTATGCCAGTATATATAGTGTTTTGATGCAATAACCTCTTGAGTACTCTAGTCACTGCATCTCAAAAAGAAATGACCAGAGAATAAGCCTATAGAAGCAATGGAGAAAAGTGAGAAAGCTCTTCAAGGGCATAAAATGGCTTCAAGATGAAGAGACTATAGGCAGACTGGAACTTTTCATCTCAGAAAAGGCAAGAAACAGAATATGATAAAGGTGGATGAAGTCTTCAGTGGTATGGAGAGGATCAATACAGAATGATTCTTAAATATTTCTCACAGTCAGAAAATTAAGGGGTGCTAAATATAATTTTGAGGTTTCAGGCTTAAAAGCTAAAAACATGAAATACTTTTTAAGAGTAGGCCAAAAATATGTGGACTTTACACAAGTTAGTGAAGAATGCCTCAAGATCTATTAAGTTTGATGGTCTAACGACTTCCATCTCAGAAAATCCCTAATCGACTGAGGACTGGCTGATTAAAATCTCTCTGTGCTTCCCTATTTCTTTATGCTTTCCTCAGCCACCCTGTGCTGTCCAGTGTGAGAGGAGGGTCCTGGGCTGGGCAGACCCATGCTCTGACCAGATCTTGGCTTCCTCTTCTAGGAAAGCCCTGAAGGTTGAGGCTCACACTCCCCGAGCATGAGTGCGCTTTAGGGAGCACCATCACGGTGTGGTGCTTGGGGCCATCCCATCTCTGTGAAAACACTCAGCCCCTGAGCTGTCTTTGTTTTGCAGATGCAAAATGATGATATTTTTATCTCAGCAGTGCAGTACAGCCAAGCTCTAAGGTCAAAAGCTTTTTCAGGAGTACTTCCCCAAAGTGTCAGTGAGTAGCTGTAATAAAAACCAAATGAATGAGCTCAGTGAGGGATGATTGGAGCCACTGTGGAATATCAAGTGCATCAGGGGTATGAAGAGGTTTTGTAAAGTGCTGATGCTTATTTTAAATTAAGGACATCTTCCATGGCTGATTGCAAAAGAAGGCTAAAAGGAAAATAAGTACCAAATCTTTAAAAGATAAATAGTGAAATATAAACATGCTGTCAGTCAAGGTACATGCAAAACAGAAATTCAGTGAGAGACTGGATGAGTACATGAAAGAGAAATCTAGTGATGTTTGCTTCACAACACAGAAGCCACATCTCTGCTCTGAAAAATGCTGGAGACTAAGAGGGTATTACTAGGAGTATTTTAAACTTCACCCCATTCCTATTTGTCCCCAAACAACTTATACTTTTATGGTGCTTATAGCCAGTGTTGGAGAAAGGATACTGGATAAATGAACCCTTGGTCTGTCCTCATACGGCCATTCTTATTTTAATAAATTTTTTCTTACTGGAAATCTCAGCACTTTAATTTGGAATGAAAACTGAAGCCTTGAAAGAGCTACATAAAGAAAAAGAACAGATAATTGTGACCCAATCAGAATGTTTGACTTCCATTTTTATTTACTACAGTGATTATTTTACTAATCGATAACAATGAAACTTACAAAGGCGAGAACTCAAAAAATAAATCAAGAGGTATTTTGAAAGAAAACAAGGTTTCTTTCAAAACAAAAATGCAGTCTAGTACTTCAGCATTTCTACTGAACCTTTTCAAAGGAAATTCCATTATATCCAGCCTTTCAGAATATGGTTCTGCAGCAATGTCTGACAGCTTTGTGAAGCTGTAGCTCTTGTAGAAATCGTTTAACAAGCCATATGTGCAAAGGGAATTGCATGCATCAGTTTGCAAAGCCAGGGTCTCCGTTTTCAAGCTGGAACTTGATCCTGCAGCCCTCCACATGCCACAGTGATAAAAGCCTCCAAGACTTAAAAAGATTTCAAACAGTCTTTGATAATACAGTGTTTTAGTAATTATGTGTACCTGGAGGTACTGAAAATACATCTTGGTGTTCATTGCACGTGTTAGGTACTGCTATGTTAATTGAACCTCTTTTAAAAATCTGTCATTATCATCACCCTGTCTACAGCCCATCCTTCTTCCTCTCTTTCTTGTCAAACAGCTTCATGCGAGATTGAGGTCAATACTGGGGTTGTAATGATTTCTTCACTCATTTCGCAGGTACACGGAATTTTTCAGTTGGTTTCACATCTAAATACTGGACATGTTTTAGACTGGTTAGACTTCAAGATGAGATGCAAAATGCTCTGAATCGCATTCTGTCTGCAAAAAAAATAGTAATAATAGTAAAATAAAGGATTAGTCACTGAAGAATGCCACTTGGTTTCTATACTTTTTTTACAAATTTTTCAGATTCTCTTATCTACAACAAGAATAATGCTCTCCCTTTGCCTCTGCTAGATTTTGCTGGGGTATTGAATGAAAACTGTTAAAATGACAGAACATTTGCATTCAGCTTATTAACCCAGATATGGGCTACTTAGTGACTGAGGACTGAAATCTGTAGGGAAGAACTTGAAATGGTTCTAGACAAAACGTGGTTGTTTTGAGACATTCTGATTTTTCCCGTTTATTCCTAGGTGAAAATAAACTGATAGGGGACCTCTTAGTACTGGGAGGAGCAACGCTATACGGCATCTCGAACGTTTGTGAGGAGTATATCGTTCGAAATCTGAGTAGAGTGGAATTCCTGGGCATGATCGGACTTTTTGGCTCCTTCTTCAGTGGAATTCAGCTGTAAGTGAGCAGGTTTGAGCCCCAAGGTCATTCAAATAAGTGCAGATGTGGCCTCCATTGAGGTACTCTAACCCTCTCTTTGAAGGTAGCTATTTCCTGTGGAGATTAGGTGTCCTCCAATTGTGGAATGTGCATTGGTTTTCATATTTCATATTGGTGGATTTGAGTAACAACACAAGCTTGTACCTAAGTACTCTAATTCAAGGACTGGTGTGCTTGAGAAGCCATGTGGGGAGGGAGGAGCAGAAGACACATTCTACCATCTTTTTGCTGGAAGACAAGTGGATACTGCATGTGTTGGTCTGATCTGTGATTAACAAAATCTACAACTCTCTCTGGTTCTGTTTCATGCTTTCAAAAAGCCACTTAGATTTCTAAACAGATACAAAACAGGTCCAGTCAGAAGGTATTTTACTGATTAGCTTGTTCTGTGTAACTACATTATGATATGGCAGAAACAATGAAAAAGTCTTTAAGAAACTGGCTTCAAAATATTTAGTACTCAGGTGACTGTTGCGTGGATTTCAGGAACTACTTTCCTAACTATATACACATGCACCTAATGAGCATCTCACCTGCAAGCCTAAGAGTTGGAAGGTAGCTTCCAGTGTTGTAGTACTGTGACAGATGAAAGTGTAGTAAAAGTAACCATGCAAGATTGACACATTTTATGCATATCTGTCACTGGTGCTTGTCACACAGTATAACTTTTGATTATTAGTCAAAACCAAGTAGCTTACCTGCACATCTGAGCTACTCGGCTTCTAAGAACAGAGACTGATCAAAACAATGACCCATCAATTCCCACTTAATTAGTTCTATTTCTTTAGCCAGAAGCTTATTATATTTATGTGGTATCTGAACACATGACTTTAAAGGATTTATATTAACTGGCTGCCACGCAAGCAATTCCTTTTTTAAAAATATAGAATGCAAGAGCACGTAAATGCGCCTAGTATCTGTGTCTAAAGCATTTTGTTACCTACAGTGTTCATGATAGGTAGGTACTAACTGATTCTGAGAGCATCAAGGCAGTGCCCTTATCTTGCTCTGTGTGTGTAAACTGTCATGTACACGTCTCGTATTCCTCAGTTTAATTATAATGCCATTACCCTGTCTTGACCCAAGCATTTAGTCACAATTCAGGCTCTGTGAGTTGTTTTGCTGAGGAGAAGAAGCTGGTGCTGGAACAAGGCATCTTTGTGTACAGAGGACACAACTGGAAGGAAACAATAAGAAACCATTTATTTACTGAAAGCCCTAAAGTTTTTCTAGTCAAAACTTTGGCCCAAAAGTTCTTGCCAGCAGTTTTTTCTCCACTGACCTCTGCAGCTTTTTGCTGCTGGTGCTTTTGTGGCACTTTGTGGAGACCAAACCACACTTAGGTCATATATGTACATTTTTAACAAGGTGGCAAGAGCTTGCATATTGGGAGAGGCCAATAATGTTTCTGCTACTTGGTTACATGACACAATTCAACATTTTCTTACCTTTATCTGTAACGAAGAGCAGATGTCACGTAGTTATGTGTTCACAGAGACTTAATCTAACTAAACATACCAATTATTTCAAAGAGAAGCCAGCTATGTTACAATTGCAGACTTTCTTTGAAACACTACAGGCCACTTTGGTGCAACATAGGACCTTTAGGTCCTATAAACTGAAGTAGTCTGGGGAAGGAGTGTCTCAGAGATAGGGCCATTTCCCACCATGCTAGACACAGCACCAGTCAAAATTTGGTTGACAACCTCAAAGTGACTGAGGATGGGGAACATGTGTGCTGATACCACTGGAGGTGTAAGTCTCCTACTCATAGGATTTACAGTGCGCAATACAATTCTGAAGAAGGAAAAATATCAAAAACTGTGTGGTATTATGCTG
The DNA here is from genome assembly GCF_034619465.1 of Leptosomus discolor. Classification (NCBI taxonomy): domain Eukaryota; kingdom Metazoa; phylum Chordata; class Aves; order Leptosomiformes; family Leptosomidae; genus Leptosomus; species Leptosomus discolor. The sequence goes on along the minus strand of NC_141392.1, from coordinate 72,211,650 downwards.
AATATAGGAAAGACAAAAGTTTTGAGTATCTCCAGAGAAGGAGACTCCACAACACCCCTGGGCACCCTGTTCCAGTGCTCTGCCACCCTCAAAGTAAAGAAGTTTTTCCTCATGTTTGGGTGGAACTTCCTGTGCTGCAGTTTGTGCTCGTTGCCCATTGTCCTGTCACTGGGCACCACCGAAAAGAGCCAGGCCCCATCCTCTTGACACCTGCCGTTTAGGTATTTATGAGCACTGATAAGATCCCCTCTCAGTCTTCTCTTCTCCAGGTTAAACAGACCCAGGTGCCTCGGCCTTTCCTCCTAAGAGAGATGCTTCAGTCCCCTAATCATCTTCGTGGCCCTTCACTGCGCTCTCTCCAGTAGTTCCCTGTCCCTCTTGAACTGGGGGACCCAGCACTGGACACAGTACTCCAGATATGGCCTCACCAGGGCAGAGTAGAGGGGAAGGAGAACCTCCCTCGACCTGCTGGACACTCTTCTTAATGCACCCCGGGGTACCATTGACCTTCTTGGACACAAGGGCACATTGCTGGATCGTAGCCACCATGTCTCCAAGAAGACTTCCAAAAGTAGTCCGTTGTTTTCTAGAACAGTTTTGCAAGAGTGCTTAATATTAGACTGTAACGCAAAACAAACCCAGATGATGCCTGTTGGACAGCAAATGAAGGGCTAAGATGTCAGGGCAAACAGTGAAGTAAGGGAAAGAGTTGGCTAACTACCTGGTGAGGTGGTTTGACCCTGGCCAGATGCCAGGTGCCTTCCAAAGCCACTCTATCACTCCCCCTCCTCAACTAGACAGGGGAGAGAGAAAAAAAAAATAACAACAGGCTTGTGGGGTTGAGATAAGGACAGGGAGATCACTCAGCATTTACCGTCACGGGCAAAACAGACTCGACTTCAGAAAAATGTAATTTATTAACAATTAACTGAGAGAGGAGTAACAAGAAATAAAACCAAATCTTAAAACACCTTTCCCCCACCCCTTCTTTCTTTCCCGGGCTTAAATTTGTTCCAAATTTCTCTCCCTCCTCCCCCTGAGTGGCACAGGGGGGAAACAGGGAATGGGGGTTGCGGTCAGTTCATCACTCTGTTGTTCCTGCCGCTCCTTCCTCCCCAGGGGGAAGACTCCTCACACACTTCCCCTGCTCCAACGTGGGGTCCCTCTCACGGGAGAGAGTCCTCCATGACTTCTCCAGTGTAAGCCCTTCCAACAGGCTACAGTTCTTCACGAACTGCTCCAGTGTGGGTCTCCTTCATGGTGTGCAGTCCTTCAGGAACCGACTGCTCCAGCATGAGTCACTCTCACGGGGTCACTAGCAGCAAACCTGCTCCAGCGTGGGCTTCTCTCTCTCGACGGGCCACAGGTCCTGCCAGGAGCCTGCTCCGGTGCAGGCTTCCCACGGGGTCACAGCTTCCTTCAGGTATCCACCTACTCCGATGTGGGATCCTCCACGGGGTATAGGCATTCATCTGCTCCACCACCCTCAGGCTGCAGGGACACAGCCTGCCTCACCGTGGTCTTCACCATAGGCCGCAGGAGAATCGCTGCTCCGGCACCTGGAGCATCTTCTCCCCCTCCTTCTTCACTGACCTTGGTGTCTGCAGGATGTTTCTCTCACATATTCTCACTCCTCTCACTCGCTGCAATTACTGCTGAGCAATAATTTTTTTTTTGTTCCTCTCTTAAATACTTTATTACAGGGTCCCCACCACTGTCGCCGATTGGCTCGGCATTGGCCAGGGGCAGGTCCATCTTAAAGCCGGCTGGCATTGGCCGTATCTGACATAGGGGAAACTTCCAGCAGCTTCTCGCAGAAGCCACCCCTGTAACCCTCCCCGCTACCAAAAGCTTGCCACGCAAACCCGTTACACCTGGACATGGTAGAAAGAGAAGTTTAGCAGGTTGAATGTGATCAAAGCAGGGAGGAACTGTATATCAAAATAAGAGAAGAAATTAGTTGACAGGAGTTGGGGATACAGCAATTACCCAGCAAATGGACATAATGCTGTCTGAAGGAATCATATAATCATAGAATAACCTACTTTGTAGTGGCCCCCTGAAGATCATCTGGTTCAAGTTCCTACTCAAAGCTAGCTTCCAAGTTACATTGGGTTGCTCAGGAACATGTACAGTTGACTTCTTAATATCTCCAAGAATTGAAAAGCCAGTCCTGCTGGGCAACCTTTTCCAGTGTTTGACCAATATTTTTTTTCCTTATATCTAATGAGAGATTCCCATATTTCGACTTGTGTCCATTGTCATTCATCCTTGTGTTGTGCACCTCCAAGAACAGTCTGACTCTGTTTTTTCTGTAACTACCCATTAGGTATTTAAGACAGCAAATGTATTGTCCCATCCTCCTTCCCCTCCGCTTAGCCTTCTCTTCTTCACACTGAGCAATCCCTGCTCTTTCAGTATCTCCTCTTACATCATGTGCTCCAGCCACCTGACCATTGTGACAGAGCTCTGTTGTACTCCCTCCAATTTGTTAATGTCTGTCTTATTCTAGGCAGCCCAAAATTGGATACAGTACTCCAGACCCTGTCTGACAAATCAGGTCCTTAAACTTGCTGGCCAGACTCTTACTAACACAGCCCAGGATGCTGTTGGCCTTGTCTGCTCCAAGAACACGTTGCTGACTTGTGTTCAGATTGATGTCCACCAGGACTCCAAGGTTTAATTATAAAAAGCAGCTTTCTATCCAGTCAACTCCCAGCCTGTACTGTTGCATAGGGTTATTCCATCCCAGGTGCAGCAGTTCATATTTTTTTTTCTTGAACTTCACGAGGTTTCTCTTGGCCCTTTTCTTCAGACTACATTGTGGGTGGTCCACCCATCCAGTCCACACCTCTTCAGTCTCTAAGGTTTTTTCAGGAAATAATGTTGGAAGCTTTGCTAAAGTCAAGGTGGGTTATACCTCATCCTCTCATCCGTTCCCTCTCCTTTATTTACCAAGCCAGCCATCTCATCATAGAAGGCAGCCAGTTTGGTCAAGTATGGTTAGCTCTTGAGAAGTCTGTGCTGGCTGTTTCCAGTCATGCCTTCTTCATTTCCTGCAAATAGCTTCTAGGAAGATTTGCTCCATAATCTTTCCAAAGGTTACCATAAAGCTGGCCAGGCTGTAGTTTTTACTCTTTTTGAAACTGGATGTCGCATTTGTCTCTTTTCAGTCATCAGGGACCTCCTCCAATCACCACAACCTTTCAAAGATCATAGTGGTTCCAATTCTTCCGTGAATCTGGCATCACTAAATGGCAACTGCTGGCAAAGTTGCTCTTACCCCTCTTTGTTTCACAGATCATAATGAATCACAGACCATAGCATATTGTTTTAAACTTCTTTTGTATCAGATAGGCAATAGTATGAAAGCAGTGTTCTTACATTTAAGTTATACCAAAATTTGTTTGCCAGATCAAGAGACTTTGTAGTTTGTTTTCATGATATTCTTCAGGAATCGCTGATAAGACATACATACAAAGACACTTATAATTTAGTTATTTTGCAGACAAAATAACCTTATTATTATGTATGCAGTATTAGATTTGCCACACATCAGCAGCAAACAAATTAGAGTTTCCAGGATGCAGGTCTCTAGACCAGAGTAATTTGGAAGGCACTGAGTTCCTGCAGTTTTACTATTAGATTTCGTCTTCCACATGCCACATTTTGTACTGTGTACTTTGTTTTTCCATCTGTGTAATTCCGTGTTTTATACTTGTTTAAAACAGGGGCCAGACTAGCAAGCAGAGCTCTGCACAGCAGGAGTTATCTGGAAATCATAGATCAGAGGAAGAGGCTAGCTGAGTGAAAACCTAGCTCATGAGATACCTAATCTCCAAGGGTCTATTTGCCTGGATTATGAAGAGCTGACTTGTTGCCACCTTAAACTTTTCTGGATCTGGGATTTTGATGTTAATGTACAATGCAAGACTTACAAGATGTTGAAGTGGACTTCTGCAGCTTGGCCCAGCCTTTGCTTTTTTTCCTAACTTTCATTGCTGTGACTATTTGATCTCTCTCAGTGTGTAACAAATCACAGTATTCTCCCCAAAGCCAGCCTGTGATATCTATTTATTTGACACTGCAGAGCCACTCTGAAGGGTGAATAACTCAGACAGATACATTAATAATCGTTAAAGTTCAAAAGCTTTCAGAATATTAAGTCAGAAGGATTGAATATATAGGGGGATGGGCACTTTGGGCAGGTATACAGAGAGCTGGAAATAAACCAGTAGAAATTGCATGCTATCACATCTGATTACTGCCCTGAAGATCTTTCAAATACATGGGCACAGGGATAATGCCAGAGTGGATTAGCAAAGTCTGATTGCATTTGGTTCCTACAGAGATTTTTTGTTATAAGGTTATTTATGTTGTTTTGTCCAGCATTTGAATTGAATGAGTGGAAGTAATTTAACTTCTGTTCTCTTCCATCAAATTTTGCCTTCTCTTCTCTTATAGTGCAATCATGGAACACAAAGAGCTGTTGAAAGTTCCTTGGGACTGGCAAATAGGTAAGAAAACAATTTACCTCATTGAAGATAGTTGCTGAAGGAGGCGTAGAGACAACCAGTGTTTGGGGAGGCAGACACAAAATTTCACAGGAGCCAATGTTTGTGACTTTTCCAGCAGTTACTGCCAAACATTGAACCTCGTGCCTCATAACCTTTCTTAGATGATCTGTCCTCCCATTGCCGTGTTATGCCTTCCTTGCACCATTAGGTTAAGCATATGAATGCCATAAGATAATTATTCAGACAGCCGTGAAGTAAAACAATAATGGGGTTCCAGTTCTAAGATTCAATGCAACACTGGGACAAATAAATGCGGTAGTCATTAACAGCCAAACCTTTTCAATGAATGCTGAAGAAAGAAAATGGAACCTAACAAAAACCCCTAAAAAACTACTTGCAGTGCATATTATAGCCTCATAAACTCATTTCCAAGGGGAGCATTTCTATATGCAAATGGTTAATTGCTTCCAAGTAGTCTTGGTGGAGTATAGCAGATGTGTCTTTTAGACAAGTTTAGGTAGCATCATGTGCAATGAAGCTGTTACAGTGTTCTGATATACAGAGGATTAAATTTTCCCATTTCAGTTTGGAAGCTGAGTTTATGATCTAAGACTCCCTTCTAATTAGCCCAACAAATTGTTTGCTTTAAAAGGAGATCAACATTTAGGAGAGTCCCTATAATCACTTTTTTACTATTTATGACAACAGAAGAAACAAAAGGACACTAGTAGTATAGAGTGGTATATTTAGCAGGGTATTCAAGCTTTGGCAATCCATTGACAATAGCTTGTTATCTAGTTTCAGAATGAACATCAAAATGACAGCTCAGAAGTGTGCAGAGGAGTGTGCAGAGGCAACTGATTATGTGAGGAATCCCTCAGGATGGGATACAAGATATGGAATACCCTGTTGTTTTCTTTAAACTTAGTTCACAATTTCTTCTCATGATCATCAACCTTAATAAAAACCAGTGCATCTTTCACAAAACACTGCATCTAGAAGTCTTGGAGCTTTGATGGTTGAGCTGTAGAACTAAATGACAAATCAATTTTAAGTATCCATGGAGAAATACACTCAACTGCACACTATAAGTGTGTTGGCCTTCTTTAATCTGAGATAATTAGCATAATTGCATCAGTGTTTGTTTATACTTGATATAAGGAGCTCAGGGATATAATTAATCTGGTACTGATGGAACTAGCAGTGGTCATAGTGAATCAATCTACTATCCATGTAAATGTCATATATACTTCCATGGGAGTTCTGTTGTAACTCCATATCAGTGAAATGTGCTATTAAAATATAGTCTTACTTGGTCTGTGGTGCCATTAAAATGTCATTGAAAGTTAGTCTCTAGTTCTGAAGAGTCCCTACACTTCATAAGGAGGAGATCATCTTAGCAAGAGCATTGTAGATATGTACTTGTTTTGTTAGAGCAATAATTGGAAATACAGTGTAGTTGAACACAGATTAAATGGTGACAATTATGTGTAGCTCTGTATTCTTCACTGGCTTCCACTGCACTTGGTGCTTTCCATTGCATTGGCAGTGATACGAGATTGTCAGGTAGTGATTGACAAATCTATGTCAGGGTGTTCACAGCCTTGTCCTGAATAGTTATCCACTGTGACAGACTCAAACCTGCAGTCCAGCAGTGTTAAATCATCAGCCCTCTGAATGGTGATGATAAAGTCACAGCAGGCAACCTAATAAATAACTCAAGGTGGCCTGTTGCCACCTGCCATAATTGTGCTATTAAGAATGGATGAGCTACCTTTCAGCTGATGTAAAATGCAAATGATTTTTGAATATAAAGATCTAAAGCCAATCTGTTATGTCTATTGTGTTTAAAACAGGCTGTGTCCCTCCTGGTTTTAATTTTGGAAATTCCCCTGATATATAGCATCTTCTTCACACTTACTATAAATCAGTGTAGCTCTGTTTGAATCCTTGAAGATTTAAGTATTAATACTTGCTGACAACCTGACTGAAAGTAGGATGATTATATTGTTTTGACTGAGTGGTTTCATATGAGACCATGACATGTTTTGTAGAGTGATAGATGAAATAATAACAAATAAACTAACATCCATTTTATTTAAGAGAAAAGCCAGTTTGAATCTCCAAGGAAGTGTACTTTGTTACAGGGGGCTTGCTTATCTCTGAATGATCTTTATTCCAAGACAGTATGAAAAATCGTAACTGATTCCATTTCATCCCAGTGAAACAATAGCTTTTGGAGTAAAAATGCAAAGGCTAAAACATGCAACATTCAACCAGCATGCTCGGGAGCTAAAACAGAAGTTCCCAAGGCATGTTATTCTTGGTGGTACTTGGGCTTCTTGAGAGCAGTCCCTGGGGACAGATCCTGCCCATCTGTGTGAAGATGCCTAGTCTTAAGAGAAGTGGGTAAATACTGAGGGACTGGCGCTTGTTCAGCCTGTAGAAGGGCAGGCTTCAAGGAGTTACCTACAAGGAGGTTATCAAAAGGACAGAGCCAAGGTCTTCTCAACAGTGCGTGGTAGCAGATGAGAGACAACAGGCAGAAGCTGAAATGAGAGATTCAGACTGGATTAAAGGAAAGTCTTCCTTACACTGAGGACAGGCAGGCAGTGGAGCAGGTTGCCCAGAGAGGTTGTGCAGTCTTCATCCTCAGAGTTTTCAAGACCAGGCTGGGCAAAGTCCTGAGCAACTTGGTCTGATCTCATTGCTGAGCCTGGTTTGAGCACGGTTTGAACTAAAGACCTCTCAGATCCCTTCCAGCCTGTATCCGCACGATCCTATGATCCTAAGTGCCCAGTTCAGACACTTGGCATTCGCACCCAACCAGGCAAAACTGGTGACCTTACCCATCAGGGTGAATGCTGATAGACAAGACGGGATTCCTTCCACCAGCTTTAGATACCTGGGATGATTAAGATAAATCAACTTCATTCATCAGCAGCAACAATAAACAGGCAAGGCACAAATCATACTATGTTAAAGCTGGTGTCTAAAAGAGGGTGGACAATATGCATCCTAAAATTTCCCAATCTCTTCATTGACCACCAACCCTCAGTATGTGTCCAGTGTTAGGTGTAATGAATCCCACTCACAGCCACCTTCATGCACATTGAGCCTTCAGTTCAGGACAGTGCCAGCACATCTGAAAGAAGACAGTTAGGAATGATGAGCTTCTCAGGGTTTAACACAGACCAGCTGATCAGAAGATCATTACAAAAACCCATCCTAACTTACCAGGTTGCTTCCTTCCAATGCCTGCTACAGGCAATTGGTGCCAGTGATGCAGTGCCTGGTTAGACACAGGTCCCAGCACCTGGGACTGCAGCACTAGTGGCAATTCCCAAGGCTGCCATTTGCACTGCAGGGGTACCCAAGGAAGCTGATGCTAGAAGCCTTTGACTTAAAACATATTTTTAGTCTGAAAACTGGCCCTTTGAGAAGCAATATCTGAAAATCATACGATGTTATTTCCAGTTTGCTTATTGTCACCAGTAAATGCCATCCAGCTGGTGGGAATTACATGTATTTGTAAGATGTAAATGAAATGTCACTTTATATTCACCTCTGATAGGACAGTTACAGTTTAAGCAATTTTCCACTGGAACTGAAATGTTCTTTGTAAAAGCAGCCTGTAAAGTGCATGTAGTTGGCTGCTAAAGAATGTGAACACCAAGGCAGTACCATAAAATTACACTGTTAGTTGAGAGCCTAACCCAGCAAATCACCTGAATATGTGTGTCAAATCCAGACTGACTACCAGGGTCTCGGTGGACCAGCTGGTGATTTGCAGACTGCACTTTGACAATGCTGACTTTGGGTCCAGAATGGCTTTGCACCTGACCTGCTCTTAATTTAAGCCTGGAAGAAAAGCTGATTTAATGCTCATGTATGGAAACAATTTCTCATTGATCAAAGCTACACTCTGTTTGATGTAATTATTTGCCTACTACAGAAGAGTTGCAGAGTTTGCATAAAGCAACTCTTTCAAGCACTGCCTAAGACTGGTTCTGTTGTTACCCACATAGAATGCACACATTAGGAATTTGCTACCTGTTAGTAAAAGCAGTTCTTACCATGATTATCCATATTCTGAACATAAATTCAAAATCATTACCATGCCATAACAATTGATTTATGGACACTGACATTTTGTGACTGCTCTGTTTCAGATTAATGTACACTTCAGTTTAGATGCTTCTGAGGGACTTAAAACTATCATGGCTGATTTTGTCCTTTAGATAGCTTTTCTAAAATGTTTTTAACTAAGTGGATCCGCAAGAAGATACAAGTCATACAGGCTTTTTTTTTTTCCCTTCTAATCCCTTTTAGGACTTTGGCAATCAGATTTTCTGCAACTTTTAGTCAATAACAGCATGCTCTGAAGAGCTGGTGTGAGTAAATTTAGGCTTGTGCACATATCAGCTGGGAATTCTGCAGCATACAGCAGCCTAAGAAATATTATTTGCATGAGAGCAGATGAGTGAAGTGTTTGCTGTTTTTTTAACTTCATATTGATTAATTTGCCTTGGGATTTATCAGGTAATAACTGAAGCAATGAATTCTTTCCCAGGAAGTTATTTAGGTTTTTAAATGAAATTATATTTTTACTGTAATGTGTTTTTATTATATTAGTGTCTAACAATCTAATTTGTGTGAGGCATGCTGTAAACGTGTAGCAAGAAAGAGTCTCAGCTCCAGAAAGCTTTACTAAGGAAGGCAGACAAAAAGGAGCAGAGGAACAGAGGTGCAAAACTGTGAAGTGATTTGTCAGGTTTGGTGGCAAAATAGGATTAGGACCTCTGTCACTTGAGTGCTGTCCTCATGCATTCATCCATTGTCCCATTAACTCCTCTGCAAATACTTTTGCATTCATTTTTTGGGCCCATTCCCAGAAAATATTGTGCATTACATCCAACTCAGCTGAACTCAGTTGGTGTTGGGGACATTCTGCTCCATTAGAAACTAGATTTGATGTGTCTGAATGTACCATTTGACCCAAATTTATGTTGGACATGAGGTATTCACTAGCAGTATAAGACCGATTTAAAACAGCACTGCTATTATGGAAACATCAGAGAAAGGACCTTGTGTCCACTGCTGATATGGTTTTCACTGGTTTTCTTATAGATTTAGAATTATGTTCTTAGTCTTTCTATATATATGTGTATCTTAATAATCTGAATCCATGTTTCTTTGAAAAAAGCGTTATTCATTCTTTTCTGAAAACACAGCCTTCTTCCTCCCAGCATGAGTCATTTCTGCAGGCTATGAAAGGTCACTTTGCTTCTTGTTTCTCTTCCACAGGCTTGTTGTATGTTGGCTTTAGTGCCTGTATGTTTGGCCTCTACAGCTTTATGCCAGTGGTCATAAAGAAAACCAGTGCTACTGCCGTCAACCTCTCCCTACTCACGGCTGACCTGTACAGCCTTTTCTGTGGATTATTCCTCTTCCACTACAAGGTATGTGAAAATGAGAGATGTATTGGGATAACAGCAGTATGCCTGTAGAAACACCAATGCAGAACAATGAAACAGAAGCAGCCTCCAAGCTTTGTTGGATCTACACAGTAAAAGTGTAGATTTTTTTTTATACTTCAGGCTTCCCACACCAAAACCTATTTTATTTTATGATTTCCAGTTTTTAAGGAGAGCTCATTTGGTCTTGTTTTTACATGTTTTGAATACTTGTTCATCAGCAACTGCATCACTAAATTAATTTTACTTATCACAGGTAACTTTCAACTGCTGTCACCAGATCCAGGGAGGCAGCATGAAGGGAAGGACTCTTCCAAAAATCCCATAGATTACTTTTAACCTGGGAACAAAGTTGTTTCATTCATGCTGATTCTGAATTTATAACTTGTAATTCTCCGTGAATTACACTTGTCAGCCAAACCAATGTCTTGCCTGTTAGTGTAAATGCCAAAATGTGCAGCAGATTTGTGTTGAAGTTAAACTTTTACCTCTCAGGTCCTCTAATATTTAAAACATTGTGTTGTACAGGCACACATTTGGTCTCCAATTACAAGGAATGGCACTTCATTATTCACAAGTATCCCCCTCAGTGTCCATCATTGGAAAGCCACATCAGGGTGATGGAGGTGATTGCTTTGTATCATCATTTGTTCGTAAGAGGGAAGTTACTTGATAGCTAAAATGGTGTCCCAGAGAAGCATTAGGTAAACGACAGCCTTAAAACTCTGAGTAGCTAACCAACTCAAATCAGATTTTATGATACTAATGGTACCTGAATGAATCCAAATGAGACAGTGAAAGTTCAAAGCTTCAGAGTCCAACACAAAATTGGTTTTCGCTCTTGCCTTTTATTTTGGTTTTATGGCTTTAAGAATTTTGCAGACAGATGGAAAGCAAGTATAGAAACAAAAATTTGACTGAGAACACAATGTAGAGGTTATCTGCTGCTTTGCAGGTCTGTCTCATGGTGATCTTGTTCCTCGTTCTTTCTGCTCCAAACTTCAAATTCAAAGTGTTTGACATTAGGTATTAGCTGAAAATTGTTACCTCCTGTTAATAATATTATTTGATACCCATAGCAAAATATATGTAGTGATGTTAATCCACTGTTTCTAAGAAAAATGGCTATATTACACAGTAAAAGACAGACAAATTTAATTCTGAAAACAGTGGTGGTGGTGTTCTAGCAAAATCAAACTTTGTTAGAGGGAGAGACTCAAAAGGCCGCAGGGGTTGGACAGCTTTGTGCTCAGCATTGCTGAAACCTAACAAAAAAGGCAATTTTGCAAATGCAAACCTTAAACTTCAGGGACTTGAAAGGCAGAACCTGCATAAAAGGTTTCAGTTCTTCCCTGTGTCTAATTGATGGGTACATTATCAGAGGCAAGAAGGCAGAATTTTCAACCTCATCAACACCCTGTCTTTCTATGGTAAGTACATGTCAACTCTCAACCATAGTGGCACCTTGGCCTCCCTTTAAGACCTGTACTGAAAAAGTGCTCAGGAAGAGAAGGCTCAGAACTGGAAGGTTTTCTGGTTGAAAGCAAGGTCTCATCATCTGTCCTGATAAACTGGTTGAGTTCTACCTCTGAAGTAGCTGGTGGTCCCCTCTGCCCCTTACTCATCTGATTAGAAAACTGAAAATCTCATTCTCCTATGGTTAACTGGATCATGCAGTCTTCTTCATGAACTCTTCTCAAACTCTTACTTCAGCCTATTTAGGTTTTTTACCTCCACTGCTCTCCTTGGGAGGCTGTTTCAGAACATCCTTACTCCAACAGTTACAAACCTTCTTATTTGCAGTATAAATTTACTTGTGGCTGGTTTCGGCCCACTCATCTTTCTGCCAAGAGTCTCTTAACATGAAGAACACCCCTGTCTCCTTAGCTTTTTACTCCATTGGTACAGCAATAGAGAGCAGTCATATCCTCTCTCAGCCCCTAGTTCACTAATCAGAGCAACCCCTTTTCTGCATCTCATCTGGTTGGATTTCATCCTGAGGTAGTCATTTCAACTTGAGAAGCAGGAAAGATCCCTCCAGCACCTAGTGCAATGCTTTTGTCTCTCCATTTCTCCAGGAAGCCTGCTTACCCTGTAGATAGTAAGACTGTATTTACATTTTTGGTCACTGCTTTTCCTTTGTGGTTTGTACTCATCCTTCAATCCATATAACTCATGTGTGTCTCTCCTTTGTTCTTCCCAGCTGCAGTGCTGATAAGGAGAAGACCTTTGTCAGGACTTGAAGGGCCTTTAACTGAAACATAGTATCAACTTCCTGAGCTGTTAGTGTCTCCTTTCATACCATTCAAACTTGATGAGGAAATTTGAAAAGAGAAGCTATGTTCAGAGATCATCTAGGTTTAAAAGCCCACTTAGTTATCTGATTACTTCTTTCGTTACCATGTTTTTATCCTTAGTCAGATCACCTCCTCCTTTTCTTCCTGGTTTACTACCAGGTGTCATTTTATATGAGGAAGTAGAACTGTGAAATGTGCAACTTGCACTCAATAATGAAGTCTAATATGTTAACATTAAAAGATCTGAATTAATTCCCCTCCTAAGACTATGCATACTTGCTTGTTTTCTAGATTCTAAAAAGTTGTTTCGTTCCCAGCCCAGCTGTATGTCTCCTTCAGATATGCAGCTCCTTCTGCTTATTGCTGCACTGGCCAATAGGCACAGCCCCACTTCACTGGGAAGCAAATGGTTTTATGCTGAATTAAGATCAACTGAGTTGTTTAGTGCCCCTTGCAGAATATAATTTTATGAGGCTTCCAAGAAACAGTTACAACTTTTTCCCTGTGCTGCTACTTTTATCACCAGATAGGTTTATTGCACCTATAGCAGTAAATCTATGAAAATCCATGGAAAATGCAGGAAATTAGTTTAACTGGGCTTTAGAGCCTCTGAAACCAAACTGAGGAGAAGATTGCATTTAAGTGTTGTGATTCATTAGCATTTCATTTTTTAATAATACAGACTTGCAACATCATGTCATGCAGGACAGTGAGTTTATAAACAGATACATTAATATTTTTACCCCATATGTAGATATCTTTGCAGCGCATTGAACTGTTCCTGGGCCCATGGAAGCTAGAAATACAGCATGTTAACTTCACACAACTCTGGTGATACACTTGTAATTCAAGATGTTAATTTTTCAAGGTGTTATTGTATTAAAAAGGTAATGATTTATGACTTTCAATTTGAGATAGATGACTAGATTGTAGTGCATCATTCTTAAAATTATCTACATCCCCCAAATAAAAGCTCTCTTTTTAGTTCTTCTGTAGTCAATAATTGATTCCAAATATTCCAGTGGATAAGGATATTCTGGCCTTTTTGGTGGCTGAATATTGGCCACTGCCATAGCATTTATGTATACAACTCCATATCTTCAATCATTTTTTTTAAATTCTCACCATAGTGATACATTTTATAGAATTTTGATGTTCCAAAATTTTCTAGGTATCTGTTCTCATTTTACCTTCTTTTTAAGCACGATTCAATTATCTTCTGCTTTGAAAAAAAAAAGGCCATCAGAGTCCTAAAACTTAACAGATGGTGATGATGATGGTGGTGGTGGCAATGATGATGATTGTTATGTTACCCTGTACTATCACATTCATCTTCACCTTTTGTCTTTCAAACTCATCTTTTGGTTTGAGCTTTGCCTTGATTTCTTGTTTTGTATGAACTTCAGTGTTCCTGGGAGTACTAAAGCCCAGCCTGTGTAAGGCTCTTTCCTACCCCACCCAGGCAGGAGGAGTCCCCAGTGTGGGGAAAGAGCCTGTGCAGCAGAGCCAAGGGGCTGCTTTGCTGGTTGGGTTGCACCCATGCTTTCTCTATGTATAGACATGATGGTAAACAGCTTTGGAACCAGACAGAAGGATGCAACACAGATGTGAGATATTCTGTGTAGAGGGACGTCTAGGCACAGCACGGAGGAAATTTGGTGTTCTGAGTAACAGGACTGTCCTTGCCCTGTCAGAGACTACGGCAGCTGTTCTTTGCCATGGATACACCGAAATCAGTGGTGCTGGGAAATTCAGGGCCAGGTCTCTGGGTGTACGGGGTTGGAACTTTTGTTTTTCTCCTAGGAGGTGTTCTTTTTTACTGTTTTAATCTCAGCCTTAGCTTTATTTTTATGTGAATTTTTAAAGTTCATACTTTTAATTTGTAAGCCATATGTTGTGCTTTAGTCATTCTAAGCAAAGTAGGTTCTCACTAAATAATCTGAGCAGTTTATTTTATGTTTTCCACCAGCTAGAGCATGCATACTGATTGTGTTCTGCACCAGCAGGTCGAGTCTCACTATATTATATCGATATCTAGCAAGCCAAGCACAATTAATTATATTCTGACTTGGCAAATTCATTCATTATTTTATCCAAGATGCAACTATAAAAAGTCAGAATTTCTGGATATAGTAGCAATTTCCAAATGAAGAAAATGCATATATTTCATAATATATCAAGGAAGTCATATATCTTGATTTAGAATTGTGGAGAGTATCTGTGACAAAGGACTTGGCTACGCAAATAAACATGATACTCAAAACCTTTCAGCACCAGAAATCTGAAATGATGCTAGCTGAAAGCTCTTTTGCTGATACTTACTGATGCTTCTAACAATGACTTTTCAATGCTAATTCTGACATCAGAGTCCCTGCAATGGAAGGGAGCAGATGACAGCCTTCCCATTACATCAAGAAACAAGCCATGAAGGAGACTGGGTTTTAACATAATGGAGAAGGGAAGGTACAAGTTGGGGGCAGTAAGTTCCAATTTCATTTTTGCCAGCACAGAGCTGAAGCAATGCCCATGAATGGGGGATTTACATAGGCTTCACTGAGATGAAAATTTGGCCCTTACAGGAAGCAAAGGAGAAGAATTAGGAGCATCCATTAAAAGCATGTACTTTGCCATCCTGATCCAAATCGTTGAAGCCAGTACGAGCTTTTCTGCTGACTTCAGTGAACTTCAGTTCATTTTCCTAAATTAGGAAAGCCTGCCACTCAAGGAATAATCTCAAAAAAGAAAATCACAGTTTCATGACTGTGGAAATAAAAAACATGCCTTCTTGGCTTTATATGCTTCAGACAGTCTTGTTTTTTGGTAGTGAAGGATGGACGCGATGTCTGTGGCTTGGGAACAGGGGGCAGAATTGGTTTGGTTTGGGGAAGGATTGTTTATTTGTTTGTTTGATTTTTACTTGGCAGCCATCCATAAACACCAGAGAGACTTTTCTCAACCACCTGACCAAGCTGAGAAAATACTTCAAATGATGTTCTCACTTTTTTTTAAAAAAAACACATACCTGCAAGTATAAGCTGAAATCAGTAAGGTCCTTTTCTTCGCTTGCACTTGTTAGGGGACCGACATCTATGGATTTTAAACATTGACAGTGCTGTTGTCAGTGGTGCATCATTATTTCTAGTAGAGCAGGCAGTGCCGGCTAAACAACAGTTTCTTACATTATTCCTTCCTCATTCATATGCTTTAGGATATTTTCCTGATGAAATTGGATATGCAAGCTGTTTGATCCATAAACTCTCTGCTCAAATGGAATTTAGTCTCACAGGGCCTTTGTCCTGGTTAAGGCTTCTGAGCCTTTGGTAATAATGAGGATAAATTGTTAATTCCTTATGCCATTGCTAATGTGCAGAAAACTACTTGCATGTTTCCCTTTCTTTTCCAGAGTACTAAATTTCTTACAGTGAGACTCCCTCTCAACAGCTCTGTTCCTATGAAGCTGTCTGCATGCCTTTCATCTAAGTAGCATTTTAAAAGCTTCTTTTTCAGATTTCTTTAAATTTATTTATTTATTTATTTGAATTTCCTCCTCCAAATTATAATCAATTAGAAAATAGTTAGGCATCTATATTTGAAGAGCTATCTTGAAGTGGAAATGAGTTAGGTGTGTCATTGGTCACCCTTGAATGTGTATTCCTGTGACAGAAAGGGCCACAGCCACTCACCCTTTGTCTGAGGGTGCAGGGTGCCATACAATAAAAAAGCTACGAAGCAAAATAACAAAAAAAGAGTAGAACCTAGAAAATGAAATTACTCCCACCGAGATGTTGCACAGTCTGACAGTAGATGTTTAACAACATAGCACAGATATGGCAGCTTTCTGAAAATACTGCATTGTTAAAAGGATATCTCTTCCTTTCACAGTGTTACCTTGCAATAGATTAATTAGTTGCAAAGCATGAATAGTGAAATATGGATACTAACTGTTTTGGAGCCAACAAAAAGAGTGTAAAAGATGTGGCATTTGTATTGTAGAAGTTATGATGAAAGCTTTAATTTCAATTATGTTTTTTCAAACACTAGGTCATCATAAATGTCAAGTTTTGTAGGTTGTTTACAGGGCTTTTAGCTTGGTGGTTTTTTTTTTTTTTTTTTTGGTCTCATGTAAAAAGACTGCTCACAATAGAACTGGTTAGGAGTTTTCTTGCAAAAGTTTTTTTTTGTTGGAAATGCCTAATTATCAAAACAGAAATGCTAAGTGAAAAGATCCTGGTTTCAGTATGCTCCCAAGGAAACACAGGTTGGCATTTCTCAGACCCTGACTGTTGTTTTGCTGGCTCATCTATGAGGTTGCAGCAGCTCACATTTTCTAGCATTTTCAGCCAGGTATCCTAGGACTGGAAGATCTCAGGCACAAGAAAACACGAGTTACGCAGCTCATGGATTCTGGAAGTCAGAGAACAAATCTCAGTTCTGCATTAGGCATCCCAGAACTCCAAGAAGGAGCTTTGAAGGCTTCCAGACATCTGCCATGGAGATAATCCTGGCAGCTGCAGTCAGCAGTTGCCAGAGTTTCCAGCAAGAATACTTTGTTTTAGAAACAACAGCTTTAGGTTTTTCGTAAGAGAAGCAAATGCAGGATTTCTGTTCTTAAACGATCTTCAGTTTCTGTTTCGCATCTCAGTTTAGGAATTTTTTAATTTTCTTTAATTGCAGAACAACGGTTTGGTTTCCTAGCCAGGAACTAGTTCATAATTTGAGCAAGAGGACAGCTAGGAGTTGATCAACCTACCTATGCATGGGTTTATATTCTCTTAACTATGTAATTTAGATTTCTTAGTGTTCTTAGTGAATGCCTGGTTAACAGGGTTTAATGGCAATAATGCTGTTCCGTGCCTTGCTTCTCCACACCTTATTGTCAACTCATAGTATGGTTTTTGGGTTTCTGCGTCAATGATTAGATGGTCTTAATATTTCTTTTCTTTCTCCATTTCTCCCTGCTTTTTATGGTGTGAAACTTTTGAATCAAATCTTTCTATATCTCAGTATCACATCTTCCTGCATAGCTTAAATGTTAAAATGTTAAAAGATGGGTTTGCAATTTCAAAAGAGCTTTTCAATTTGACACATTTATACTCCTTTTAAATATATGCATAAGGTAGGTACACATGTAAATTTTCATTTGTATAAAAGTTGTTTGAAGCCAATTGAAACTCATATAATCACTAAACAGAACCAATTTCAGACTGAAGTAAGAAGTAGTTTATACTGACAATCCAACCAGGGGGAAAAAAGCACCACTATGTGGCTGAGTTCTGCCTTTGGCCATAGTGGATAGCAAATTGCCTAATGGATATTGACTACTTAAAAGAATACATGAAATGAAAAAAGAATGTAAATGTTAACTGTAGTAAACAAGTGTGTAAAATCAGCCTGTTCACTGACAGTCCCCAGAGAAAGAAAAGAGACAGTATATCTGCCTATGTAATCTGCTTAAATCGATGGTCAGACTGACTTGTAATGAACCACTCTAAGAGCTCTGACCTTCAAGGCACTGGGAAAGTGGTTTATGCGCCTTATAGTGGGAAGCTGTTATTTTTCAACAAAATAATGAACAAAGTTTTTAAGTCCTAGCATAGAACCTATTAGTTTCCTCTATTTTTTTTTATACAAAATGAAGAGGAACCACAGGATTACAAGTTTCCAACACTGACATTTCTCTATACAGATGATGTTAGGCTGAGGTTTGGTATTGCTTTCAGTTATTTTAAAATACTCTTTCTTAAGTGTCTTGAACAAGAATTGTCTTTGGAGAATGAGTTGAATGTAGATAAATAACAGGAATATACTTTGACTGCTTGAAGACGGTAATTCACGTTGTTGTCATGGGACCTGGATTTTCAATACCTTGCAGAATGCTAAGTCTGTCATACCCAAGTCTTCACTGCTTTCTTAGCAGGGGTAGCTAATGGGGAGCACTTTTTAGAGAAATAATGAGAAATGGTTAGGGAATTGGGTGGGGGGGGGGGAGGCGTGTAATTCAGGTTGCTGTTTCATTTTCTATGTAATTTGAAGTCACTGCTGTCCACAGTCAGAAGAGGCAATCCCACTAGTCTCTTCAATCCCCACCTCTGCCCTCAGGCTCAACAAAGCTCCAGACACATTAGCACTACAGCAGCCAAAGGGAGCCAACAGCGTTGTACTGGTGAAATATGCAATGGTATCCTTAAGTTTAGCATAAGGCCTCCATCCATCAATCATTTTCATTTGGAGTTAATAATTGGATATTATTAACTTAAAGAAATGCAAAAAGCCAAGTATCATAACAATGGGCTTTGAGCATGGGAAGAGAAATAATATATTACCTTGTTTGAATTAGTTTTGTGTTTAGATATAAGGAAGAAGTTGTTCAGACATCTCTTAAATATACCACAGAGTACATTATGAAATTTAATTCTTATACTCTGAATGAAGTAAATAGTATTTTGGAAAACGTAGTGCGGAGTCATGTGGAAGGTAAAGGTGAAGTGCTTATAATTCTACCCAACTTGAAAATGCAGGCGTATCAGCAGAAATCTTCCTGTTACTGGAAATAATTAACTCTTGAACGATAAGTCTTCAACAAAACCATACAGGTTTCAAAGGTGCTGGTGAGCATGGGCTGAAAAAGGAAATTTGTGGGAGTGGAGCAATACAAACGCATAACAACAGAGAACAAGAAAATGGTTTGAATGAACTGCAGAAAGCAAAAAATATTGTAACAAATACTGCATTTTTCTTTATTACAAGAAAAAGCGCAGACAGAAAAACGTAACAAAGTCATCCTATTAAAAGAGCTGGATCTTACCGACAACATATTTTTTCTAAATGATACTCAATGAGTATGAAAACAAAGACCAAGAGGCTTAGTTTGATAATTATTTGCTGGAAAAAAAAAATAAAATTAAATGAGAACCTCAGCATTTCCCGAGTCAAGCATGCTTTTGAAGACAAGGGAGTACAACGAATGCATCAAGTTGTATACCTCAGCAACAATTTGCAACCCAGAGGAGACAGACAAAAAAAAAGTCATGAATTAGCAAAACAGCAGCTGCATTCAAAAGCTTAAATAAGGTTCGGTTACTGAAAATCTACAGATTTTCAAATTATGATTCTTCAAATTGAATACTACTTCCACCTTAGCACATGGAAACAAAGGCTAGAAGTTCCCCAGAGATGTAGACAGAATTGTCTTTGAAAGCAAATGGTAAGGGTTAAATGCAATAGCCGCATTATATATTTGGAGATTTCTTATAGAATTGAGTAAGTCCTTATTTCCAGAAGTGACCAGAAAAGAAGGTACAATATTTAGGAAGTGTGTTAAGAATTATACCTGGCCATCCACATGGTCCATGAGCTGCTGGGAAGAAATATATGTAAAATTGAAAATTAATTCATTTATCTGTTTTAATTAACTAACTGGATTAGAGTGCTTACTCCAGCTGTGCCTCCTACCAGCCAAATTACCTTCCAAAGTATCCAAGTTACCTTCCTTTTCCTATCAAAATGAAGGAATGAATCAACAGGCAGACATAACATCAGTCAGAAGATATCACTTCTACATGCTTTCAATCTAAGCAGTAGGGTTTTTCATTAATTGTTAGAAAAATTGCTAGAAAAATTTCATTAATTGCTAGAAAGTCTTCAAAAAGCATCTTCTCTTTGTCTAAACTCCCCCTTCTCACTAAACTGGAAGCTTTCAAACCCATGATATGGGATAGATGCTTGTCATCAGCACTGCTGCTGAGCAACTTATCTTAATTTACTGGAGTAAAGTTCTGGAGTTTTCCCACCACCTCATGTGTTAAGTTTAGCAATCAAGAGTATCTTCAGGTGTTTAAAAGGCTCATGATCAGTCTGAAGGAGATTTGAAATAGCTTTGACGTACAGTAATCTGGATTTTGTATCTGAAGTATGAGAGGAGAACGTGTAGGGGAGAGCTCCAGATGCGACTGGACAAACCATCCTTTTAAAAAAATAGTTAGAAATAAATAGAGAGAAAGCAAGGAACAAAGAATAATCACAAAAGAAAACTGATACTGTGCAGATGAAAAAGAGAAGGAGTAAAGTCTAATTGCTGTAAAAGATAAACCAAGCTTGGCAATGGAGAAGAAAGTGAAACAAACAGCAAAAAGTTCTTTTTGTATATGTAGAAAAGAAATAGTTTTGCTATGCAAAGATAGCAGAGGCCAAAATTAAACAACCTTTGGCACCAAAACAAAATTGGGACCTTCTGTCACATTCAGTAAGGACAAAGAGTTAACCTTGAAGATAATGCATAATTATTAATAGAAATGGAAATTACTACATCAGAAGTAGAAACAGAACACAATAATCTGAGTACTTTCCACCCTGGGAATATAGACAGTTGGAAGAATTGTATATGAAATTGACAATAAATTAAAATCAGGAGTAGACACCAGGGAGGAATAATTAGGGACACATGGAGATAAATGGAAAATTGGATAAAATGCAACCTGGTTCACAATATGTAAATCATCCAATCTAAATCTGTTGCCTGTCTGATAATTTAGCAGATTTTTGTAGACAAAAGTCAAATGGTAGAACTAATCTGCAAGGCATTTGTACAGTGCGGTTTAGAAAATTATCAATTAAGCTAAGGAACAGGATTAGCACTGTAAAGATTGGAAGCTAGGTAAGAAACTGGCTAATGAGGATAAAGGACAAGGCAATGTGCTGAGAGAGAAACAGCTTGCTAGAAGGAGCTCACTGATGCAGGTCCCGAAGAGCTGGTCTGGAGACTGGTCTTGTGTAGTGACTGTAGAAATAGCTTTGGCACCCTCAGTAGGAAGAAGGATTAAAATAATCAGGCAACAAGAACTGGATGACATTGAGAAATGCTATGAAGCACGAAGTGCGAGGTAAAGTCTATGGCAACAGATGTAAGAAATTTGAGCACAGTTGTGACAAAGCTGTTTCCAAATCGGTCAATGTAGGTATTTCTAGTATTGATGGAGAACTACTAATGCCATAAGACAGGAAAACTTACCAGAGATTTTTTTTGGTCATCTCAAAAGGGCCAAACACAGCTTTTTCTCTTAGCTGCTCCACAGCCTTGACAGAGTAATTGTGTGTCTGCTAACGATGTGCTGAATGTGCAAGTCCTAAAAAATCTTTGTTGTATGTGGCATAGCTTTGATTTCTGACAGACTGGGAGGGACTGTGGTACCTCAATACATATAAATTAACCTATAAATTCACAGGGAGGAAAGGAAAATTATTTGAGCTAAAGACATAAGAACATATGGGTGGAAACTGAGAATGCATAAATTTGGAACAGAAATTAGGGGGATTTTTTGGCTATTGTAGCAGGGATGTTTCAGAACAGACTTCAAATAGATTCGGGGGGAGTGGACAAAAACCCTAATAATGCTTGCAGGAGGACAGGGTGTATTTGCCAGATGGAGTATGTGATCTGACTGTATGCCGTAATGGGGGGTTGGATTTGATGGCTCAGGTTGTGCTCTCCATTCTGATTCCTTTGTGTGCCCGTCTTGTGAGTAGTCTCAGTTGAGAGCTCTTAGAACTCCTGAAGTTTAGCCTCACGTAGCCTGCAGCAAATGCACCAGACCATGGAGAACCTCGATGCAAAACAGCCATATCATACTCCCTACAGACAGTTTATGTAGTCACTGGTGGTAAGGGTAACTGCAGCTGCACATTCCTTGTTTCTTAGGGTAGGAGTGCTCCCCATTTGTATGGCCAAGAGAAAAGAATGCCATTCTGGGAGAGCATTTCTGTAGGAGTATACTGTTAGATTCAGCAGGAAAATGTAGACAAAAGATCCAGTATGAATCAATTATTGTAACCTTGGTTTTGAACACACTGAACACAATTAGCCTCATATATAGTAACAGAGAATCAAGCACAGCAGACAGCTGCTACTGTGCTAAATACTTACACACGAAACCAGAAAGACACATGGCAACTGACAGCTGACAGAGCAAACCGGCAAAGAATGTTGAAAGGTAAAAGTGAGGAGGGGAAATGGTTTTTATTTTCATAAGCATTTCTGTTGTACTCCTCCTTTTGGTATTACGAATGTTTAAAAGGATAACTGCCTTGCCAAGTGATTGATATAAAATAACCAGAAATGAAGCCCCCTTATCCCACGGTAAGGATGCTCACAGGAAATTAGAGCAGTATAATATAAGTGTTTTAACTTCACATAAAAATCTCTTTCCTATGTAGATAATATAAGATTAAAACAGATTGCAGGACTCATTCTACCTTGCACTTTTTAATTAGACAGACTGCTAGTACTGCAGGGGTACTGAACACAGGCTCATTTTTTCTTCACATCTGATCGCAGAGGCAACAAAGGGAAACAGAAGAGAAAGCAGAATTCTCATCTCTTCCAGCACCCAGGAAAGAAAGACAAGCCATTTCACACAAACATTTTGCCCTAACAGGCACATATTTAGAAAAGACAGTTGACTGTGGAATTTTTCTAATGGTACCATTTGAGCAGCATTAAATCGTTCAGGTTTGTGCAAGCCCAGTATTTGCCTTAGAGGTGCCTAAGTCAACCTTGGAGATTTTGCTCCGTAAGTTTGTTTTATTCCACCAATGAATTCCAGTAAAACTATGAAGTTTCCCAAATTTTAACAGAATTTGTGGTGATGGTTTTCTGGTAACCCCCTCCTCATTTTTCTCCCATGTAGATAACGTCAGCATCTGAGAGCTTAGGACTTACCCACTTACCACTATCTTACCAGTTAAACTGGGCCCACCAGCAAATACCATGCAAGAACTGAAAAAGAGGGCACTGCTATATGACAGAAGGCATGGACCACTATGTTTCACCTACAGTAAAACCTGCAAGCACTAGAATAGGGTCTTTGAGAATCAACTGGAAAATACAGAAAATGTGTCATATGATTGCCTCACATCACAATTTCTATGCAACATTTGCGATTCAGTGTAAGCCATAGTAATGGGCAGCATTTCATGAGTTAGAGCACACTGAGGATGCAAGCAGGCAGCAGGAATTGAGGAGTATGGCCTTTCTCTCTTGTGTGAAATGACAGAGGAAAAACTTTGGCTTCTTTGTTTTCACCAAGTCACAATGAGGCCGATGTCAGGTTTTCACTGTCGCTCAAGCAAGCCAGATGCTTCTTGCTTTGGGTTCTGGCTGGCATGAGCAGTAATGATGTGTTGAGACATGCCCTGCAACTCAAGCCTCCTTCATCCAGTGAAAAGCTTATGTGACTACCAATGGACAGGGAAGAAAAGAGATGTGGAAGAGCTAGCTACAAATTTCACTTTGCATCCCAGCTGAGTTCAGAGGGCAAGATAGGACCTCAAGACATCATTTAAGACTATATCCTCACAGTTTGCCTTGGAAACAGCTAAAGATCATTAAAACGTGAAGATAATGCAATCCTGGTGGTAGGGGACAGACTTGCTGCTCAGAAGTTATCATCTTTATTGAAGCTGTCCAGCATCCCTTGGTATCCTTCGCAGCAAGAGAACTAATGCTTCTGCTTGTGCATTCAAGCTTCTGCAGTTGGAGAGCTAAGAAGGCATGCTAAACCATACCTCAGTGTTTGAGTGCCCTTAGGGATCTCTAGATTAAAGATCTGAGAGATCTGACAGGACATCAGGTGGATGGTGGTTCAGGTGGACAACTTTTATCCGTTCAAACGCAGTCTGGAAAACTCACAGCAGCCCTTCTGGTGTTTGGTTCCATTTGTATTTCACAAAATGCTGTGTTTCACTGTTGGTCCCCAAGGGGACCTCTTCCTTGCAGGCTGAGACAAAAATAGTCAGCAATAGTCTGAGTGAGTCACAGTGCTCGTGGGTCTGAGCTAAGGGAGTCACCAGAGAGCACTATGAGCTATTACTAGGATGCTGGCTCCTGTTCCTATTAATAAAGTTATAGGTCTGTAATATCCAGCTACACAGACGGAAGCACTGTGCAAATTCATAGCTCTCAGAGCCCTCACCCTTCCTGGTATTGCTGCTGGCTGGAGAGCGTGCATCCCACAGCGCAACTTCTGCGCTTGGTCACTGTGAACTTCATTTGCTATGTTGGAGGTGAAAATAGAAAACTGTGTGAAAAGAAGCTCAGTTTCTTGATCAAGTCGTCAAACAGAGTAGAAATGTCTGTTTGCTCTATAAAAGATAATGAGAGAAATTTGGTTTCAACTCCCTTCGCTCAGCCTGCTCAGGTACTCACATGTGAAATTACCCAGGGGGAAAAGACATAAGTTGGTCCAGGAACCCCTATTGGCCTTAGCTTTGATGGGCTGTGCAGCATATGCTACCAACTGAATTAGTTCTGAAAACAGAGAGGTGCATCAGACTGCACAGACCCACTGACTGGAATAAGATGGTGGTGGGAACTGCCAGTCTGGAGAGCATGGAGGGTGTCAATAGAAATATGGGACTAAACGAATTCCACCTGATACTTACATTTTTGTCCCTCTTCATCAGTGTGATTCTGAGGAGATCACTTCTCTCTAAGGTTTAAAATTTGAATTAATAGACCTGATTTCCTTATTCATTTTTGTCGAAATGTGGAAAATTTCTAGACAAGATAGGGCAAACGGTAGTTATTCCATTTCACTTTATCACTGAATATGTGAAACATGACAATTCTAAATTTTCAAATAGTCCTGTAAGAAAAAAATTCCTTTTAAAGACTTAAAAAGCACAGTTGGGTTGCCATAGGCTAGGAGCTGGGCTTCATATTACCAACCAAGAGATTCATTCCATCTACGGCTGCTGTTGTGAAATACAAATGGAACTGGAGCGCTGCAGCTCCAATAGTCTGCTCCTGCGGACTATTTCCAGTTCAGTGGACTGAGTAAAAGAGAATTTGCATTTTCATAACCGTTGTAATAATGGTCATGATCATTATCATGATAGCTGAGTGAAAAACCAAAATTAGCAAATGATTGAGTTTCTTTGTCTGTGTGGGCATTTCTGCAGACTCACATCTGTCTCGTTTTGTCACTTTGGATATTGTTTTGCCCTAGTGTCAGCAGTAACGTGGATGTGGACATCTGTGACAGTCAGAACTGCTTGTCTGCAAATTCCCTCTGCAGCAGTCAGTCAGTGCAGCATTTCCTAGCTGTGATACAGCGATTCTTCTATGCCCTTTCTTCCTGCTTTCCCTTCTGAAGTCATGATCTGTGCACTGAAGAATGACTCGCTCTCTCCAGACCCAGGCATAAATTTACTGCCTTCCGAACAGTTTTCCTTTCTTTTTTTCTTCTACTGTTACTGTCTTATCACTGCTAAAGATGATGAAATCAGATGCACTGTTTGCTCACCATCAAGAAGTTTCTTTTGCACCTACCTTTTCAAGGGGATTGATGTAAAGCGTAAGAATCTCAAGCGGAAATGGTAGAAATGTTTTAGCTGTAATGCTTTAAGGATAATGAAAGACAAGTTTTGCACAGAGGGATAATGATAAGTAGAGGATAAGAACTACTGGAAAGCAAATTTTGAAATTTTTAATAATTCATTCTGGATTTTTAAGAATCTTAAGTTTTCAGATACCTTTATGTTCATCGTCTTTATTTTAGAAATCTTGTGGTGCTTGACTTACTCCCAAAATGAGTGATTTTGATTCACTTGGAACAAAAATACTAGACTAAATTTCAAATGGGTTTTGTAAATGTCATCCACAGTTGTATGTAGCACTGTTGTAAGGTATTTTATTTAAAAAAAAAAGACAACAAACACTACAGATATGTTTGGGTTCTGTTCTTTTTTAATATAAAAGTCTTTGTATGTGGATAACAAAGTCAGACTGATTTCACTGTATATTTTCTGTGGTCATCTAGACCTTACTGCTGCAGTGGTTTTCTGGCAGGGTTCTGCAGTAGCACATACCAGAGCAAGGAGCGAGACCCCTGTTCCTGCAGCTAAGCCATCAGATGCCATTAGCTCTTCTGCTAAGCTCAGCTGGGCAAATGCATTCAAGTACTGGGTCCCTAAGGAATGTCTCTTAGGTAAATACCAGAAGCATCCTCTCCCCCAGAATCAGTGCGGGATTTGATAGACTGAGCAAATCTTGTTATACATCTTGTCTTGTTACATTTGTCTAGGTTTTGCTTTGTATGTTTTATCTTCAAATTGACAGGCATCTAAAATTAATGGTAGTTTGGTCTAAGCTGTTTTCACCACAGGTACTAAATAATGTCTAGAGAAGACATGGGTTTTACATTTTCCTAATTTTTTTATGTTTGTAAATATAATCACGTGTTCCATATTGAATACTTTTGGTTGGGAATGTCAAAGCGGAGCAGCCATGGTGAGATCTGCAGGGCTGATTTAACTATTTGAATTGACTACTCAGTAAGTTTTGGCAGATGCCGTTCATGTCAGTGATGAAATTAAATGTTATTGTAACTAAGTCACTTAGTTTTTCTCTGCAAAGGAGGTCTCTGCCTTTCCTCAGAGGATGATAATCCCTATTTCCCATTTTTATGCTGTGAGCCCATCTTTATTCAGTAACCAAGTGTTACTGTCTCTTTAAAATGGGTAAGAAACTGAGGGTCATCTAAAGTAAGTTTGATTCACAAAAGAAATTCATAGGCTGAAAATCAGTCCTAGGGCTTGAGAGTGTTAGATCATTGATTTAATCACAAAGTCATCCGGTCTTTTAATAAACTACATGATAAGCAAGCATATATACATATGTACCTATATGTGTAGATACAAAATCTATAGTAAAATTATTTAATGATATAGAAACATGAATTATTTTTTTTGTTGCTTACTCTAGGGTGTGTGATACCCGTTAGCTAATCTGAGCTACACCATTTCTGACCGTGTTACTCTTTGGACAGCTTACAGTTATCCTGTTTAGCATGGAGGGAAGTGGGATTTGGAGAGACGTACAAATCTAGATATTTTTAAAATATTTTTTCTTAGAGGAAATATGTTTCTGTAGAAAGCGAGAGATAAGTCAGAAAAATGAAGCAAAATATCATTCTCAAGTAGCTTTTTAGCCAAAGAGAAGAATTACACACTTCCTGAGAGCCTTCAGTTTGGTACTGCAGTTGTGTAGAGGGTAGCAATGAAAAATTACCTTCTCTCACTTCATTTCTTAGGAATAGCTCTTTCTGCTGGTTTTGAAATGTGCCCTTTTTTGCTGTCTATTAATAGTGGATCTCAGCAGATGAAGTTTGCAGGTCAAGATAAAAAAACCTCCAAAACCTACATGTAGACATAGCAGTAGAGTATGCCTGGAAATCCTATCTTCAATAAAATAGCCCAGATTTCATCTAGAGTCTGAGGAACACAGTATAATGAACAACAAATTTTGTATTTGATGATCTAAGTCTGCATCTTCCCATCACACTGCCATTTTAACAGGAGGAAAATACCCATTGATTTCAAGGGGCTTCGGGTCAATCTGACAGAGTATTGACAAAAAAAGGAGATTTCTCCTATACCTAAAGTATATATTCCTATATTATTAACCTTACTAACAGCCCTTCTGCTTCAGTGCTGCAGAGAGCTGCTGCAGCAAACAATTCAGCCTGAACCTTAACTTGTTTCTATGGAAGGTAAAAATGGAACTGTAATAG
The DNA here is from genome assembly GCF_034619465.1 of Leptosomus discolor. Taxonomy (NCBI): domain Eukaryota; kingdom Metazoa; phylum Chordata; class Aves; order Leptosomiformes; family Leptosomidae; genus Leptosomus; species Leptosomus discolor. The sequence goes on along the minus strand of NC_141392.1, from coordinate 72,183,793 downwards.
GGTTGTCAGCATCCAGATCTCTCTGCACTAGCTGCACGTAGATGCCAAAGACAAATGATTCACAGGACTTTGTTTAGATTTCCCCCAGCTTCATCCAGACCCTTTCTCCCAGGCTGGAGAGCTGCCACTGAGGGACACACTGCCATGGAGAGAATGTTACTGAGTGAAAGAACCCACTGGCAGAGAGCCCCTGAGAGAGGAATGCGAGGTATGGACAGGAGGAGGGGGATATGGTAGAGCTGGAGCCACGAACTGAGACGAAAGTGAATTGGTTTTCACTGGGCAGCTCCTAGAGCAGGAAAAGGGGCACATTTAGCTGATGGAAGCCCCAGAGATTCCTCACAGCAGGACACAAGGCAATCACAAGTCTAGCTGGCACTCTGGTTATACAGTGGAGCAAGCCAGCTGGCTGTCTGGGATGAGAAATTCAGGCATAAGGTGGGAAGAAGGGACAGTGGGAAACTACAGAACTAGTTCCTGGCTTGGGAAAGTAGATCCATTTGGCTCCTGAGTTTTGCTTCAGCTTAGTCAAGTCCACTGCTGCCAAGCAGTACCCAAGTTCACATGCAAAGAGGAAGGTGGTGGGGGAAACTGCTGAGAGCAAAATTGAACTGAAAATGGAGGGGGGAAAAAAGTCAGCTGGAAAATGCTTTGGAATTATTGACTTGGGTCTGATTGCCACATGGGGGAGATCTAAGCCTAAACAGTCCTTTCAGAGCTATGTCACATAAGGGGAATCCTTCAGCAGATGCAGGGTGAGGCTCGACGCTGTCTTTGTGGCTAGTGGGACATCAAATGATACTGCCAGGTGACACGTGAAGACCTGGTGATATTCCTGGAAAAAAAGCAATTAATAGCCAATGGAAAGCAGAACTCTTCCTACCCTTTAAGCCTTCTGACACGCTTTAAACTTTGCCCGTTGTGGTGCTTTCCCTCTAAAATGTGCATACTAGCTGCAGGAAACAAAAACATACAGCCCTGTGGGTTCTATGGCCAAAGCTTTCAAAGATACTGTGGATTTGGTAAAAAAGCCAAATGCTTCCTCAGGCAGGAAGCTGGACACAGGTTCTGGAGGTCTTTTAAATCACAACAGATTAACATCACTACAAAGTTAGCTTAAGTAAAATTTGCTTTCACCATAATGATTGTTTCTTTAAATATAAAAAGCAAAATTGCTAAAAAGTTGCTGCTTAGATAATATAGTCTGGTCCATCCATTTTGTGCTGTGCTAAAATGATCCAAAGAAAACAAATTGGGCAAACATCAAAGCACCATAGCCGGTTAGGATTAAAACCCAGGCTTGCAAATGCCTTTATGTAAAACAGTGAAATACCTCATGAAGCAGCTAATAACAGGTTGCAGCTAATTGTTGATGTTTCAGTATGGATCCCTGACAGTTGCAGAATACAGGCGCTTTTTAAAGTCACACTGAATACTGATGTGTATATCCCCAGTTTGTATCACCACCAAAAAGCTGGCTATGCAATTTGTCCTTCATGGCTTCTCACACACAGCATCCAAGAAGAAATACCTTGTAGTCTAGGATCGGGAGACAAGTCATATGGGCTTAAAGCCATTTTTGTGTCCCACATAGCAGGAACCCAGTATCTAAAGCTAATATCGAATGGTCTGTGCTTTTGAAACCCTGCTTTTGCCTTTACCTTTATCTGCAAGGACTAACATATTGCCAAAAATGTTGTGTTGTATTTTTAGTCCAGGAACACTGAGTCTGGATATGTTAGAAAATTCAGGCTGACCTCTGATCTAATGGAGCTGTGTGCCAAAACATGTGTACTTGAGCTTTCAGTTAACGGCCCTCCACACGTACTTTCAAACCTCTTGAGGTCAACCCACAGCATGTTTCACAGCTGAAGTTCATCTTGTCCAATCTCACTCTAGCATTGGCTCTCTGTTTACAAGCAAGAGAAGCTGCAGTTGGGCTTTTTAAGTGCCTTTCTTAAAATATATATATATAAAGTATATATATTTTAAATGCTTTTAAAAATGTTTATTTAATTGTATTTTTATATTACCAGCAGCATGTTATACTTCACAGACATGTGGTTTAGCTGTAATTAACTTCAGATTTGTCCACTACCTGTCAGACAACTGTAGATTATAGTACCTCACACTGGAGCTGTAGAAACTTGGACACAGAGTAGTTGGCTTGTCTAACAGCACAACAAAATCAGCTTTGGATCTGTGACCAGAACCCAGCTTTCCCAAGTCCCACCTGATCGATACTTGATATGCCTGGGCCGTGGGAAGGCACTGGTTAGCTGCTGGTTATGGAAGACAGGGGAGTTGATGGGAGAAAATGGACTTTCAAAGAGACATTCCCATAAAAAGTCGACATCCCAGTTTGTTCTGTGCCACGCATGCCAAAACAATGATCTGTGCCTACACCTGTCTCTGAGTCTTCATGAGTCCGGGATAACCGGTGCTGTGTCTAATGACTCTACTCTTTTTTCTCTTATTTCTGCTTAGTTTTCAGGACTTTACTTGTTGTCGTTCTTCACTATCCTTGTTGGGCTGGTGCTCTACTCCTCCACGTCCACCTACGTAGCCCAGGATCCTCGGGTGTACAAGCAGTTCCGAAACCCTTCAGGACCTGTTGTAGACCTGCCAGCCACCAGCCAGCTGGAGCCTTCGGTAACATACACCAGCCTGGGGCAGGAGACAGAAGAGGAGCCTCACGTTAGAGTTGCTTAAACCCAGGGCTGTTGATCACCTACTGATGATTCAGTGGAGCTCGTATATCCATTATCTCTGTATTGTACATAGAGAAAGGTATTTACCAGGTGCAGTTACATGGGTGAGCTGCAAGGTAGCAAATAAAGAAAGCCCATAAAAATACAGATTAATTGTTCCAGGGTGTTCATTGCAAGGAGATGCCAGTCCCTCGTTTACGATATGAGCAGCACGTTTGCATTACAAACTGCTGCATAAGAATCAGTTAATGTCAGACTACGTGTGAAAGATACTCAAAATATAAACTGAAATTACAAAAAGAAATTCGTAGAAGGGTGATTTTGCACCCAGTGAGTGATATTATGCCTAAGCCACACTAATTGTGGAAAAGCCGCCTTTTAACAGTAAGTACACTTGTGCAGTCACTGTTAATTTCTCTCTAAGATTTGTTTGTTTGCACAAAACAGATGGGTTACTTGTGGTAGCAACACCCTGACACATTTTTGCTAGCACCTTGGCTTTGGTGAGGGAAAGACAATGACTTCATCTGCGCTATCTGTCTAGTTGCCCTTTCTAGGTAATCTGTTCCATGAATCCAGAGAAGGGACAACTTACAATATCCGTCTCTATTCTAGGAATAGGTATAAGGTGAGCATTTTAGCCTTTCTACATTTGCAGAAGTGAAGTACTCGAGCATTGACCTCTCTGTGATCCATGGCAGATTTCCTAGCGGCTGAGGTTCTGCATCAGGTGACAGGGAGTTAGTTTCTCTGTAGTTGTGACTTAACACAGATTTCTTACTTTTTAAATTTTAATCTGTAAAAAGAAAAACGCATTTTCTAGTTTCCTATGTATTGTACCTCTCCATGATAAGATGATGTATCATGTGGATCAGGGCACTCATTTTAGATACTCAGTGCATTGAGGGCGCCTTCTCCTGTTCCAGTTTGCTTAGTCTCTCCTGTGGTTCATTATTCTCACAATAGCTATTTAGACTTGTGTCAGTTTTTCACCAAAACCCACAAATTGTAAAAATCAGGAAGATTAAAAAAGGAATTAATGAGCAGAAAGACTGGACCATCTGCTGGTGTTGCTGCAGTAGCGCAAAGGCATTCACACCAGCAGGGTGCAGCCAATTATTTTTCATTAACCACAAAACTAGCAGAATAATTCAGGAGTTTTCTTATGTTCCTGGAGACAGGTGAAAATAGTAAGGGTGTGTTCACATCTGTACTTCTGCTCCAGGAACCTGATCAGAATGGGGGAAATCTTAGTCACCACCATGAAAAATCCATCTCTGCCTGTATGTTTGCTCTTCTGAGAGCCCAATAAAAGGAAATCATTATTTCAACGTTCATCATCTATTTTTAATTTAAAATTAAAGAAGGAGAGATGATCTTATCTACGAGAGAGGAGAGGGATCCAGGAGAGCTTGGTTTTATTCACAGATCTTCCATATCTCTGCGTGATCCTTGGGCATGACTTACCTTCTGTGTGGCTGAGTTTCCCAATCTATATGTACGGGAAAAATCATATTTTACATAACTCATAGGGGTGCTATGGGACCAAGTTATTTTAAAATGCTTCAGGATCTTCAGAAGGAAGGAGTTAAAAAGTACACAATAGTGCTGTAAAAGTGTGTATACGTTCATTGTATTTGAAAATGGAGTTTACAGCAGGGTTGATGAATATTTTGCTTGTGGGCATAGAAGATGAATTTGATTTGAATGTTATTCTGCTGAAGAAGTCTGTCTCGAGTGAAAATGTAGGGCTTCATGTTTGAAAAATACAACTTACCCATTTCTATTTAAAAGAGAAAAAAAAAAATCAATCTGTACTCTGGAGATTAGAAAGGCCACACAGTTCAACCACGCAGGATGAATTTCTGCTGAGGTAACATTCATCTTTTATAGTCCTGTTCTGCACTAATATAGAAATGCCTTCCCTGAAGGAGACTGGGAGAAGTATGTATGCATAATATACATGAAGTGGCAAATGCCAAAATGCTACTGAACAGCAGAAGTATGTTGTATCTTGTTCTTGCTGTGGAGAAGAGGCAATTTCTGTACCATTGTGTTTAGGCTGTCTGCTACAATCCTGCTGCAGCTGAGGGAATGATCTGCAGTATTGCCAAACCATGCCCAAAACCAGCCCAAAACCTTCAGTTGAGATGGCTTGGTTTTAAACTCATAACAAGTGTAAGATTTTTTTCCCCTGCCTTCTGTTTATTTATTTCAGCACTCATGTTTCCAAGCTCTTTCTCTTAAAGCATTGAGGATGCAGAAAAAAAAAGATTACCACGGAGAAACAGTGTCCATATTCTGAGGATATTAAGGAAAGTCTAAATCCTACTGGATTCAAAGAAAAATTAAAAAAAAGCCACACAAGAAAGATTACCTGATGTTTCAGGGTGAGGTCTATGGGGTGGAAGTGCAAGTGGGAAGCACATGTTGGGGTGAAGCCCTCATGCACAGGGGCCAGCAAGCGTCCTCGGGTCAAGCCCTGGGAGAGCTTCAACTTGAGGTGGGTTTCGTACACCCGCCAGGAGCACCATGGCTCCCTCAGGTACCTGGAGGCACACTGGCAGGCACCTGTCATCTCTGTCTTTTTTGCTACCTTTTATACCAATTAAATACCTTTCTCTGAATGTTAGTCCCCGTGTTGGTCTGAGAACCTTGAGGATCGCGTGCGTGTGTGTTTGTTTCATGTTTACAATTCCTTCCTTTGCATAATTCTTTTGGTTAATTTCATTATTAGTATTTATTTTTAAGCCAAATGTTTGTAGTCCTTCACCTCCCCCTCCTCATTTTTCTGACACTAACTTGTAGATGTTTGTTAGAGTCTTCTCAGAAACAGCTGGGCAGGAGGCATCTCCCGGCCAGGTCACTGGGCTGGGAGTTTCTACTTACAAGGGTTTGCGATCCACGGGTGGCTGAGAGGTGCCATCTGAAGTAATTCCTATAGGCTATTTTAATAGGCTCTGTTGTACGGAAATAAGTTTTGAATGTTTTGGTGTGCACTCTGTGCCCAGCCACCGTCCCCTGTGTTGTTCACACGGGAGGAGTTTGATGTGCAAAGCGGGGCTGCCTCACTGTCTGTGTCTCCTGTTAAACAAGGTGGATATTTGGATTAGCACCAGTGTCCTAGTGCTGGATGGACCTCAAAGGAAAGCAGTAGTATAGCTTTACAAGTAACTGTGTTGACGGAAAAACTGAGGTCTAGTAAAGGAAAACATTACTTCTACCTGCTTGTTTTCTGCTGTTTGAGACCTCAGTACGCACCAGCAAAGGTTCAGCTATCTAACCGGCAGCTACTCTCCGTGTTGCATAGGATGTCTCTAGCTCTGTATAGCTCCTTGCCTGAACAAACTGAAACTCTGTTATCTGCTGGCCCTGAGCAGCCTTAGCAAGACTGATGTAATTTTCTGCTACTGGATGAAAACCTTCACTGGGAGACAGACCTTGTCTTTGTTCCAGCTATAAAGTTTCAAAACACACAATGATAGACCAAGCAATTAAAAATTTTGCACCACTGTGTCATAAGAAGAAGTTTCAATGTATAGTGTAGAGATTGCTAACTTGTGCTATTAACATTTTGACAAGCGTGTAGTATTGTTTTCTTTCCTTTTTTTTAAAACCATTTAGTATTCCTGAGCTAGCTACAAATATAAATTTTACCCCATGGGTAGGATTTTATTGTTAAATGCCATAATAAAGCACACTAATCTTGACACTGCAGATGGAAATACGAACCAAAACCAAACCCGAGCAAACGAAATCCCAACCCCAAATCCTGCATCGAAAAGCTGAACAAACCTTTTTCCATTTTGATATTTGCATGCACCTATATGGACTGGCTGTGGCAATGTAATGCCTGTATAATGTTTTCAAATAAAAAAAATAAATGCTTTATGAAAGCGGGGTTATTAGTTTCCTTGCCTGTTTCCTTTCTGCTTTCTTAGCCTAAAATGATTTTTCTGAAGTGTAAATCTTAACTGCAGGGCATAATTTTTTGCTGCGCTGAGGACTTCTTTCCCTTGTGAAGCGGTTAACCTACAACTCCTTCCAAGGTGTCTAAGCATAGGTGCCATTAGGCACCCTCAGGTATCTTGCCTGCTCCCCAGGTGCTGCTCTAAAAGGATAGGGGATACCTGTGCATCCTCTGTCTTAATCTGCCATTACCCTATGGCTAGCTCAGGTATCCTGATACTCGTTGCCCTGATTTGGATACAAAAGCACTCCCCTACTGCCTTCCAGAAATGGTTAATCAATCTAGAATTAATCTGGGACAACGCACATGTATGATGTTGAAGGGTTTATCTGGCAGAGGTTAGTGAATGTCTGCAGCTGCCTTGCCCAGCTCTCCCTCCCAGCTCCTCTGCCCTGCGCTGCAGCACCATTCCCAGCACAGTCCTGAAGAAGGAAAAGAAAGGATGGAGACAAAAATTAGGCATTGGGGGAAAAGGAGTATCAGGAGGAGCAGAATAAGGGAAAGAAAGAAAACTAGACTCTGGCTCATTTAAAGCCCACATGAGTGTGTGAGAGCAAGGAATTTTCTGAACATGTATTCACCTCTAAGAGTGTTTGCCAGCATATGCCTCTGTCCATCTCTCTGCCTGTTGTCTCTGAAGGACACTTCGCATCAATATTTCTCACATGCTTCATTGCTGAGAATAAAGAAGGGAATGGAGACTGGTGAGCTCATTTCCAGCCTCTCCCTGCACTGTAACTGCATGGAGTCCCAGACATTACAAAGCCAGCAGTCCTGCTCCAATGTGCTGGTTTATGTCTGATTTTCCAGTGTGTACATTTCCTAAGTCATCAAGAGCTCCAGAAACGGAGTTAGTGTGCATGGCCTTATCATGCTAACAGTTGATTTGTGTTTTCCTCCAAATCTGCTCAAGAGTCTCTCTGGCATTACAAAAATATCCTTTTATTGCCTGGCTAGAATTCAGCCTGGGTGCTTCAGTTATATGAATAGTAATTGCTTGGAATTACTCTAAAAATAGATCATAAATAGACATTAATGGATCATTCTGTGCTCAAATCAAACATGTTTCAACACTGAAAGACACTCAAATCAGCTTAAACCTACCAGTCTCCCTTTGTTTTTGTTTATTTAGCAGTAGTTCTCCAAAATATAACAAATCCAAAGTTGAATGTTCAACAGCAATATGCTGTAGCATACAAATAAGGAAGCAATGCTTTCTACAGTTATAAAAGTTGTTTTGTTAGGTCTGCTTCACAATTTAAGCAAAAAATATGCCAAACCTTTGCAAAAGGGAACACCTCTGCTTGTGCAGCCATAGACCAGTTCCCACAGCAATTGTGAAGCGGGTACCAAACACCAACAATGCAGCGGTGACAATGACATTGGAGTAAGATCATTGGCCATGCCATCCTTCTCCTCCAACTCCAAAAGCAGGGTCATGCACTGCAGTAATTATTAATAAAAATTCCTGCTATATGGAGAATATTAATTCCATAGGGCTGGGATCACAATTCTGTGATTAGTCACGGACTGGCTGTGAGCCACCAACAGGAGACAATTTTCTAAATTTTATTCTACTTAGATTCTGATTTATAACCTTCAGCTATAGTTGACTTTTTTGTGATTCCTTATTATGTACAATGCCCTCAGGCAATTGCCTAGTGCTACCCTGATCTTAATAATGCATTATTAATTCCTTACTGCCAAATACATTATTTATACTAACTATGGCTTTTTATTCCCCACGTCTTGATAGCAGTGGACTCATCCAATTTTAACATAACTGCAAAGTTGTCAGCATGAAATCTTCTCCTCCTTCCCATGTGAAATATGTACATGCTTGTCAAGAGCAAAGTATTGGATTTACCATGGATAAATAAAGGACTTTTTTAATTCAAGACCTTACCAAAGCAGAGATAGGTAATGAACATGTGCTGAGTTTACATGAACATTGAGCACTGAAATGCTAAGCAGTTAGACTACATCGCTAGAGACACTTTGCATACAGAATAGTGACTCTGGTAGTTGGTAGGCTTGGATTTTTACAGGTGCAGAATGCCTGTGAGCCCACAGATCAACGTTATGTGAGGTCATGCATATTTAACTTTACACTGCCTATAGCAGAGAGCATCACAGAAGCCTGGCTTTTTGCCAGATCCATAGCAAACTAGTAACCAGCGTTTGCATAGTCTTAAAACAACTGCTTGCCTAAATGAACTTCCTGAGTGAGAAGAGGGAGGCGAGTGGATTAACTACGACAATAGTCTGAAGGGTCTCATCATGTGACTCCCTATGAGCTTTGGCTTGCATTGTCTAAACATTAATTGACATTAAACAGATTTGCAGATGCTAAATAGGTCACATATGCACACAACCATGGGAGTGGATTTCATAAGTCTTTATGTCCCCAGACTTTCTCTGTGAGCCTACAGTTTAATTGAAGAGAAAAGAGAGTACCCACCAAATAGGATGACAACTTTATCCATTTCAAACAGTTGCAGTTCAGATCTTCCATGCTTCAGCCTCCGTTCAGCAGGATTCATTTAGTAACCAAGTGGATGAGGAACATTAACACTGCAGGACCTGCTTTGACATTGCATCCCTGGAGCACACCACCTCCTGTGGCAGGGTGTACTGTTGCAGTACAAGTGGGCCACGTCGGCCAGCAAAGCGTTTGAAAACCCTGAAATTTTAGTTTTTATTTTAGTTTTGAGCTTTAATACAACAAAAGGAAACAGGTTTTTAAAGTGAAAAGGGTATGTATTGAAAGAAAAGCAGGGGGTATTACCTAGCTCCCTGGTTACCCAGTTTGTCTGACAATCTTTTTTTCACACATCACCATCCACCAATCCCCACGTGGCCAAAACAATTCTAAGCTCATCTTCTCCGCCCTTTTGCTCTTAGTCACACTACCTCCTGAATCCCTGACCTATATGAATTCATTCACATGTCTAAGACCCTTAGCTGTTCTGCCTCTCCCTCCCAGTCTGCTCCCATAATGTGGGTCCTCTGCCTGCTTGCTGACCCCTCAAAGACTTTGCTGCTTTGTTGCTTGTGTAGTCCAGCCAAATGGGCTTCTGGCCTCGACACAGGGGCAACCTGTCACTGAATATTTGAACAGGAGCTTCCTTCAGTATCTGTATGAATGTCAGATTCCAGCCTCGCTCCATTGCAACTGGAGATATTAAATTTTTTTTTTTTTAAATGTAAAATGCCACCCACACACGATTCCACTATATGATATTCAGCCAACGGTATACAAATGCGTTATGCAACCAGTCATAATAGATATGAAGAAAACAATGTGCTTTGCCTGCCATTTGCCTGACAGTGAAGGTAAAAACTCACTTGCTAAAGTTGTCTCTAACTTTGAAATTAAGAGAGGTGGCAGGTGGAGGATTAGCTACAGGTATCTTTGAAATTATTGGCTCTAACAAGTCAGTAACAAAATAAGTCGTTATTATTTCAGGCTGTGAAGTGACATTTGGACTGAGCAAGTGACAGTAACCCACATCATCCCTTCCCGATGGAAAAGACAAACATAAAAAGCAAAACGCCTCTCCAGCTTGTAATTACTTAAATTATTTAGAGATGACATTGACAATCCACTCACATACACAGAAACTGGCTTTCCTTTCCCAAGTCTTCTCTCCTGCAACTTGTGTTTTCCTCTCCAGCCTCTCTGCAGCTGGTCGCACCAAGAAAAGGCTTCATTCCATTTTTTTTTTTTAAAAAAAACAAAACAAAACAAAACAAAAAAAACCAAGAAAAGAGGGGGGGGGGGGGAAAGGGTAGGGTTTATCCAAGGTATAACTGTGATAGCTCACAGCTGCTCTTTCTCCTCGTACAAGTGACTCCTTTGAGCCACATTTGGTGCAAACATGAACTGTGACTGAGGTGGCATTTGTCATCACAGGCTGGGAGCAGGACTCTGAATACTCAGCCCCCAAACCTGAATCTTCACTTCTGCTGCAGACCTCAATCCATGAGAGAGGATGGAGAGACAGTCCCAGCTGGTCTCTTTTGATTTCTTCTGGGTGTGGAAGGGAAGGATGGATGTTCAGGGCAGCATGAGAAACCTTGTGCTGCTACAGCTACTAGAGTTCAAATTTTGTGGCTAGATACAGGGCCATGCTCAGCAGAGCCAGCAGTCTGGCACCTTCCACAGCTTTACTTTAATTGGAATTATTGTTGTAAGCTGCTGAGCTAAATAAAGTAATTGCAGCACCTGTGCTAGCAATGGCTTGTCTCCGTTACTGTGGGAGGGAAAACATCACTGCCAGCTACAGCACAGGTATTTTATTATGATAAGGGAATACTGATGGACTTTGCTCTGACTGTGCATCATGAAATATCAAGGATATGCTACATATTCATTAAAAAAATATCGTAGCATTCCCATTTAACTTGTGCATTTTCCTTGTGAGTTTGCCATGCTTTTTGCCCACACATGGCACCAAGAGACCATTTCCACATCAGTGTTTGAGGCTTAAAGCAAAATGCAGATACAAAAAGGTCAAAAAAAAGGACATTGGCAGCCCAAGAAACTTTCAGTCACATGAAATTCAGTCCTGCACCTTGCTCATGTAACAAGGGTTCCAGGCAAGAAGGTGTCTGCAAGGCCAGATCCAGACTCGGCCCCTGTGATGGTGAGGGAGAAGGCTCAAAGTCGTGAAGGGTAAAGACCTGGCAGTGGGAAAGAGAGGAAAGTGGTTATTATGGGCAGAGAGAGAGATAAAGTCTCGGGATGGAAAAGGGTTGGAGAAAGAGCATGAATTGTGAAGGAAAGAAAGGCTCAAGGCAGAGGGGCATGGCCTGAGGAGATATTTAGGAGGCTGGAGAGGGGTGGGAGAGGGGTTCATCTCCCTGCCTGCTACCCAAACACTGCAAAATCCAAGGCTCTAGCTCTCCCCTCAGTCAGCAGTGGGTGTAGGGGAAACATGCTCTGCCCTCATCCCTGCCAGAGGAGAATCTAGCCTTTGCTGCAGGCAGCCATCTGTGACTTCTTTTGATTCTATAGAGTAACAGGTCTCTTCCACACTGCAAGGTTATTTCTGTTGACTTCTACTAACACTATAAAGTAGGAACTTCTACTTGTAGCTGTTCCCACCAACTTTTAATGGCGCTCTGGTGTTGTCTGCCTTCCCACACGGCAGGACTTTGCCTGGGGGCTCCCATTTCCATACCTCCCGTACCTTCCTTTAAATCACAGGGGAAATAGAAAGGAGCTGTGTTTGTAAGTGACTCCTCCTTAGAAACTCTGTCTTGCAGTGCTTGTTTTGGGTGTGTGCGTCCCTAAAACAAAACACTGCCAAAGCCAACGAACAACCCTTCCCAGATATTCAAGACAGAAGAAAAATTCCTCAGACAAGCCTGATAGTTTGGAAAGGGACGTTATTCTTGTTGTCAGACAAGGTATTCTTGTTGCCTTGCTCTTTGGGATATTTTTCTACCAATGGCTCCCAACCCAAACTGACTTTTAAAAACATATAGCAATGTACGAGGGAACATTGTTGCTGTCTTGGATCGTATTCTGGGGACATGTCATCTCTGTGACCATGTAACATGGTCAGTATGTCTGAGCAGAGCGAAAATAACCCACCCTAGTTTGTTTTTCTGTATTTCACAGTGTTGATACTGGCTCTCATCTGACTGTTCTTCACACAAGCTGATGGCAATTGGTAAGTGTTTTTGAGGCACTGTAAGAGGAGCGCCTGGAGTTTGCCACTGACACTTATCTAATGAGAAATGCTGGGCACTTTCTGTTGGTTATTTCAAAATATTTTGTTTGGAAGAATTTTAAGGCTTATAAAATAGCTCAGTCTTGTTATATCAACATTTCTGGACAAAAGCAACTCCCGGATCCTATGTTCAATGTTTCCTCTCCTGCTTGCCTTGTACTTCACTTGCAACAGAGCTAGGAAATAAAGGTGTCACTTGTTTCACTGTGCATTCCGCAGGAAGGAGAAAAGATAAGGGGAGAGAAATAAAGGAAGAAAAACTGTTGGGGCCCTGTGGGCTTCTTGTGTGACAGTTTCACCTCTGTTAAGGCAGTAAAACCACAATTGCTCTGGGCTTTTCCTCTCCCTAGGCCTAGCAGTGTGCAGGAGTCTTTAATAACAGAGCCCAAGGGGTCCATTTTGATACACAGATTTGATAAAGAGAATAAAGAAAAAAGAGTGAAGCAGCATGTATGAGAGCACACTGAACAGAAGCTTGTAACCACTAATGAAGAACTGTTTCGATCTGTAATTGTCACTAATGTGTTTCGAAAAAGTAACACAGCTAAAATGCTTGGGCATTCTGATTTCCATGAAATGAAAGGTGTGGTGTGCAGAAAAATGAACCAGTCATACTATATTGAAGAGTACAGAAGGAGTAATCCCCAAATGGAAGATGTCTACACAGAGCTGTCCCCAGACTGCAACAGCACCTGCTGAGTATGAAAGTATATCTTTCATGGGAGCAGTTATACTTCTGAGGCAATGATATTTATCCACAGCTCCACAGAACAAATCTTTCTGTAGGGGCCTTTCACTTACGGTTGGTGACCTGAATGCAATCAGTTACCTGGCCTTTACATATGCAAAGATGATTTTCACTTAAGCAATTTAACATATGACTATTTGCGCTTATATTACAAGCAAAAATATTTTTCAGCCTGCTGAGGATGTAGCAGGTGATGCTCATTTGCATGCCATGGATATTTGTGCTATCCAGTAGCGCTTCAAAAGAAAGAATATTTTCTTTGTTTCTTATAAAGTCTAAGACTTTGAGTTGTCAGATGGAGAAACACAGTGCTTACAACTAGACTGTACGGCTTCTATTTTGCTTGCAGAGCTATATGTAAGAACTTGTATACAGCAGAGCTGTATATACGCTGTTGTTCCATGTATCTTGTCAGTGGCACTTGTACCACAGCCATTTGGCCTTCTTACTGAGGCAAGTGATCAGTGCTAATTCAGAGTGATGGCAGAGCCAAGTCTTCTTTCTGGGTCTTGCCACTGCGTTGATTTGATAATTTGACCTGCCAGGATTTAATATCCATTTTGTTCTGTATATTTATATCTCCGCTTGGATTATACTTGGGATATAAAAGTCCTACACTTTTAAAAGTCCTTAAAGGACACAATTGAAAATGATTAAGGGAGTAAGTATTTGAAATACCTTTGTCCTTTTCCCAATTTTGTGTGGCATAGCTCTCTAAACATGCTGTTGTATTTAAAACTAATTCCGTAAGTGCTGAATTGTTCTTACTGATGTTTCCACATTTATACCTGTTTCTTCAATAAATACATGGAGTCATATGTATTGTATTTAAAAATAGGAGCAACCTAATAGATTTTGCATTTAAGCAGAAAAGAAAAACAGCTACAAATACACACAGACAAATTATTCTTGAAGTGTATTCCTCTCTTCAGCTGTCAACTGATGTTTCTCTTTAAATGTGCTTTCTCATTTTGGATGCCACCCTCCCATCTCCATCCCCTGACAATAAGGCATCTGTACACATGGAACAACTTCTACAGAAAGCTGTTTGATAACAGACAGCTGCAAATTTTGACCTTTTCTGAAGGTGTGTTGTGCAAACTGGCTGGGCAGTACCTAATCCCCTTGCCTTCTGCCCAGCTGCCAGATGCTGCTGAAGCTTCAGGATGGCTCCTGCCCAGCCCTTGGGAAGATCTTTGAGAACACATCTCTGATCCTGCACTTTCTCTCCCCATTTAACTGGCAATCATCTTGACATCATCCAGCATCAAAATCTCTTTGGCAATTGCATGCTCCCCTGAGATATAGAAATTTGTCATTCTTCTGGTGTGTCTCTTCTCAGCTTTACAACTTATCTCTGAATGCTCTCAACTGTGCCCCTCCAGCTCTCCTCTAAGTCTTGGAGAATTTAATTCCTTCATTGCTTTCTCTCTTCCTTCTGCATCTTCTCCATGGGTAAACTTGTTCATATACTATCTGCCAGGTGAATGCTAATGACTCCCAAATCCTCCTCTCAAGTTCACATCAGCTTTCTCTGTCCAGACTAAACTGTCTGCTGGTCTCTATGACATCATTTTGTGGTTGACAGTGTGGCTTAAGCCATGCTCATTCCCTTCCCAATGGAGCTGCTCATTCTGTTCTTAATTACTGTGAACTCTGTAGTCCTGAAGCCACTTCTCCTTTTCATCGGTGTGCAGTCCTGAAGAAATGCTGCTGCTCATCTTGGTTTAATTAAAGTATTTTCTCCTTAAAGGTTGTTCTTTGGGCACAGCACTTAAGAGATCAATTCCGCTTCTTTTTTGCTTCTGCTGTGGATAAGGAGGGGGAAAAGTAATTAGCACACGAGTCTCCAGCAGCAGGGTCTACTCACTGTTTATCACTGAAGTGTTGTGTATTCAGCTGGGAAGTGGATGTTGATTTGGGGTTCTTCTTAAAGGTTTCCTTAGTATAACGAAGAAGTCACATTTCAAATAGAACAATTCTCTAGTACCTGAAATCTGGTAGTAAATTAATATAAGATAATTCCACGTAAGACCTTACAGAAAGGGAAGGAGATACTTTAAACAACAACTGCCTTGAGTCGTTGTCTCATGGATTGCATTCATTCACACACAGGTACTCACAAGCCACCCAAGATTAGCAGTGAACAACACAAAGAACTAGGATTTCAGCTTCCAAGTCCTCAACATATCTCTCAGGAGAGAAAACTCATTTCTGGACAGACTTGATGTGCCTCTGAGGACTCAACAGTTACCACAGGATGAGCTTTTGCCCCTGAACCTTGCTCATCTTGTCTTCCATTAATCTTAAGCACAGTTGCTGCCTGTTGCCTTTATTTCCTTGTTTTGATTATCTTTCTGTCTGTAACTTGACTTCTGGCTGGGTGACAGGGGTGGCAATGGCACGTATGGTATAGCCTTGTTACCATCATCTTCTTTACATTTAGATGAGAAGACCTGTATCCTGATGGCAACACATTCTTCTGTGTTTACAAGTCTGATACTGCTGTTCCTTCCTATACTCGGTTATCTAGTGCTATATGCTATTGTTTTAACCCTTCATTTTTTTTCTGAGGCCCTCACACACAATCAGACAAATCCTGGTATTTCTGCTACAAATATTTCTGTTCCTACAGCCTGAATGGCAAAGTAGAACTAAATTTTGCAATTATGATGGTTTATTTCGGTCATTTGCCCTTTTGCTGCTGTATGAAAATTTAATACCAGAGGCCAACAGCCAGATGTACAGATTTTCAGTTCTATTTTGGTTTTTACCTTGCTGGCTTATACATCCCCTGTTGCAATGGCCCGTAAAAAAATTTTAAGATGTCAACATGAACATGAAACAAGTCACCACAGCCAAAAAACTTAAAATGCTGGAAGTTATTTCTTGAGCATAAATAATTCTAGCATCTGTTTCATAATTTTCCAATGCAACTACTTTTTTTTTTCTGAAGTATAAAAGCAGAGAGACACTTGTGTTTTTATGCAGGTAGCTAATTTGGAAAATGAAGTGATTAGTGTCCCTAAGCAGCAGGTCATCCGCAATTGTGTATGAAGTGGTTGCTTAAGACTGACTGAGTCCCCAGGAGTCTGCCTGGGGAAGAGGACAGTAGTTTTAGTGCTGAGCAGAGAGTGGATTCCCCAGGAGCAGTCTTTTTGGCTCTTTCAAAGCTGATATTTTTTCAAATAGATGGAGTAATTGCCATCAAAAAGAGATATGTATACCATAGGCATTCATGTGAGGAGGAAGAGGAAGATATTCAGTATCTGGTCCTGTCCTGTGTAGCATTACTTCCCCATTCCCTCCAATGAAATAATTTTCCACAATAATCAAATAATTTGAACACTGGTTTTGGTAGAAAAGATGTATACTGGGTCTATGTCCAGCCCAATTTTCTTAAGCTCTCCTTTTGCAAGCTAACAACACAGTCTTTCCCTCAACCCCAATACTTTTATTGTTGTTCTGCAGGTAGAAAGAACAGTGACTAAAAGACCATATAAAGACCTCATTCCTGTGTGTCTTAGTTCTAAACCTTCCAAGATCTATTGGAATTTTGTTTATGTGAGTTTTAAGACCTGAATTTTTTCTCCTTATCTTCTACTAATATGCAAACCTGAAGTTCCAGCTCTCAACACAAGCCCAAAAATTCAGTGAAACATTAAAAAACCAAGCAGTTAAGGTCTCTTTCATCACAAGTAATTTCCACCTTTGCCTCACCCCATCAACTTAGAACATTCTCTGCTCCTATCTACTGGACTGGTTTTGGGCTTACAAATGAAAAAATATCTCACCATTATCTTTGCCATTTTTTGAGTCCTTGTAGGTAAGAATTGGACTCTAATCCAAACAGCAATAAAACATCTTTATTTTAGACTCCAATACTTTAAACCAAAAGTCATTAATCCAGGTAATGTCTCCATATTTACCTCTCTCCCCAGTACTCACTGTTTCTGTGTGGTCTATCTGCTTGGAAAAAAAAAAGAAAAAAAGAAATTGCCGTGATGTGGTCTGCTGCTATATTTCAGTTATTGTTTGCCTATTTTCTGCACAGCATTTCAGATTATAAATTTCTTGCAGTTACTGAATCCAAAACACTTTTCCTGCTCCTGCTACAAAAAGGTATTGACAACAGCTTTCAGTTCCCTTACTTTAATATCTATTCATCTTCTTACCTCACATTGGGAAAATTGGGGACAGTGTTGTGCCTATATGAAAACATTCTGTCCATCAGCTGTTCAGCCTGAAACATTTTCAAATTGCCCATGGATTAAAGGCAGGCAAATGAGAGTTAAATCTGAGTTTATCTCTGTTTACTTCTAATTGATTACCACATGGGGTTGTGATGGGACCATTCTTCACTATGGGATCAAATGGTGGCTTTTCATCTGTTTTCTTTTTGTTGTTGTTGGATGTTTTTGATTTGATGTCAAAATTATGTGGCTTGAAAACACTATTCATTCTGTCAAAATAGTTAACATAGGATTACGATGGGGGATTACAAATTTCAGTAAATTGTGCTTAATTGTAAAAGAGAAATGCTTGTGCTGAATCTGAAGTTTCCTTTCTCAATGGAGATTACATTGCTATGTGGATTCTCAGCTTTTCTAACACTTAGGTTATTAGAACATTGTGGCCTGCAGTTAAAACTCAGACTGCAAATGAATTTCAAGATTTAACTTTTCATTTGCAATTATTCAAACAGAGGATTTATTCCTTAAGAAGTTCATGAATGAGTGCCTTAGTGCCCTATAGATATGACTGGTTTTAATAGAAGTGCAATAGAAAACTGAAATACTTAGGTGCAGAATCTTTTGTTAGTGAAATAAGTAGCTAGAGCCTTTCTGACAATTGACATTAAGATATGTGAATCAAAACATTAAAGATTTTTCTAACTGATTTTAAATGTTAAATATGTAAGAAAACCTCAGACATACACAGCAGCTGTTGAAAATACAGCCTCTTGCGTTTATGTGTGATGCAATGTCTGGCATCTGACTATTGTCTTGATTCTAATGGGAGAAGGCAAGGAGTATATTCTTTATACAAGAGGGTGTGTGTATTTATACATCTCCCCTCTTTCTCTTCAGTCATGCAAGGATATGCAGTAGCCCAACTACATGGACGCATGATCAACATGTACACTTTCTGCACCACGTTAACTGTTTATGAAGGGGCAGAGACAACAGGAGGAGAGAAGTGAGAATAAAAGTGCATGCTATGAAGAAAGAGATGGAAGGGAAGAAGCTGTGGAAGGTGGAAGGAGGCTACATCTGACCTGGGAGTCAGAAGTGCTTTGGTTGCAGCTATGCCCTACGCACACATCAATTCCACACAGATGTAAGGTCTGGGATGCACCAGTCCTCTCTGTCATTGATTTCCACATGATGTGCTCCAACATGTCCTCAATCACAAGGAATGGTGTCCCCAAAACACAGCACAATGAGCCCTTGCAAGCAAGGGAACATAACTTACAAGGCAGAAGTGGTAGCTACATGCATACCGCTGCTAGCAAGAGGGCTCTGATGTGTGCTCTGGGAATGGAGGCAGCAGCTAGGACATCACATCTGTTACCTGAACAGTTCAAAGTAATTATTGCTAAATAGTTGTGCTCTTTTTCTTTTAATTAATGATGCTTGAGGCTTGCTGAAAAGCTCGATGACTGATGCATAGGAATGAGGTGTTACTGGAGCTGTCTGCTTGACTTTATTAAATAAAGATTAATTTATCCTGTGTGTATAGAGTACATCGCAGGGTTATGTAAGGCTTTGGTCCTGAGTTAGAGTTTTTGACAGTCTCCTTAGATAACAGTTTGTCATAGCGATTAGTGTCACTTTTCTACAGTGCATATTCAGGACAATTGATCAACTGTCTTTGCTGATGCTCTCACAGGACCTCTTAAGTTGAGGGTTGAACTACTATCTGCAATCTTATATTACATGCATAACAAAGCCTATAAGACCGCTGGAAACCTTTTGTACATTCCTCATGTTTGTCTTTTATCTTTTTTTCCAGTACACAGCCTTCAGTCGTGAGGTTTATTTAATTTCACTCCACAACAGCAACTACATCTTTCAGAGTGTAAAAATTTGTTGTTCAATTTCAGCTTGTGAGAAAAACTGGTGTGGGGGAAAAAAAGTTCTTCCCTGTGAGAAGAATTTACCTTGATTTAAAAAAAAAAAAAAATCTCTGAAATATTTTTAGCTTCCTCAGGTGTGTGCTGCATTGTGTGATTAAGCAGAGTTCAGCCAGGGCTAGTTTATGTACAGCTGCACCAAGACTAGGCTCTGATTTCTGGCTTCCAAAGAATTGGCTTTGTTAAATTTGAGTAATTGCAAGAAGGGTAAGAAGTCTTGAGGGACTGTCAGGAATGTCTGAAATGTGGAAAGATTCGTTTTGGGGAAAAAAAGGCTTTATACAAGTAGATAAAATAACACTATCTCTCCATAGCAGTGAGTTTTCCTGAGTGTCTGAAAGGCTTGACTCTCAAAGGGGGGGGATATTCTGAAATCAATGGCATTAAACTAATTAACAAAAAGTTTAGCCTGCAGGTAAATTTGTAATTATTACCTATCAAGTTAGAATGGTTTCCTAAAACATGATGAAGCCACATTACCTAGGGTGTTCAAGGCAATATAAGAAAAAACATCCAAAATAAAAATCGAAAGGAAAAAAAGGATAAGAAAATCTCTTTGATTAGACCACACTGTCAATAACCTTCCAGATGCTTGTTGTCTCTGCTTTCCAAGAGTGGTGCTTGGCAATAATAACATATTTGTTACTCAGGCATCAGTTCTTCCTGTGTTAACTAATGCAGTACAAAAAAAAATCAGAGGCTTTGGAAAATTCTTCCCTATTCTGCTAACAAAGGCACCCTTTATAATTTACAGTTAGATTGATATGAGGTATTTAGATGGGCTTTATTGGAAGTGGTATTTCTTGGGGTTCAGCTGAGCTGGTCTCAAGAGCCTCAGATGATTTCCACAGTGGAGATGAGTACTCACAGTTTAACTTCATCTCCACGGCTGACTGGCTGAAAATTTCACAGTAGTTACACGTTTTCTGGTTTAGATTTAAGTTAGGGTTACAGCATTCACATCAAATGGAAATTACAGCTGCTAATCACATTATGTTCAGTGTTGTTTATCCCAAGATTATGGCTGTCAAAATACATATTACAGTATTAGATTTTGAAGAAGCTGTCTCTAACAGTTGTGGTATGTATCTGTAAATGATAAACAGCTCAGATTTTTATTCCGTTATTGGAGAAGCCTCTTCTGGCACAATTGCAAACCTCATTAAAAGTCAGCACTAAGCTGTGATTTTCAGTTTATGTGCATGATGTTCACCATATTTCCTATCCTAATACACTATTTGCCTTTCTATATTAGTAATGCCACATGCCTCTTGTCTGAGTTTTACCAAATTGGAAAACTCCTGCAGTTTATTGAGGTTAATTATTGCCAAAAAGAAAATAGAATTAGACCCTATGGACCATCTCTTCAATGCTGCTTCTGGAGCTACACATCTGAGTCCCCTCATTCTGGACCATCTCTCTTTAGAAGTAAGCCAATAGCTGATCTAATGGGACAAAAAAACTAAGTATCCGACTCATACTGGCAAGACATCTTTTAGAATATTTTTCAGTGCAAGCAAACAAAATTGATCTTTAGTACATAAAGTGCTTCCTTTGCCTTCTCAACTGTACAGTCAGTGTTCAAATGGGAGTGTGCAATTTATGATCTTAATTAATATGTACCTCAGTTTCTTGGAAACAGCTTTGAGATGGAAGAGCTCGCTATGTCCGTTTACACTTTGTAATTGTTACCAATGTGGTGTCATTCTATCACAGCCTTTTCAAAGGCTGTATAAGGAAGATTTGGGAGAGATAAGTCAAAAAAAAAAAAAAGCAAAACAAACAAAAGCTGTAAATGACCCCATTTGAGTCAGCACAACTTGTCTTCCTATGAGCTCTGGCACTATTGAGAAGTGCAAATTCTCTGCCTCCTTTTCAACAGTTGCAGACTCAGCCTTTCACCCAATATGTATTATTTTGGAGGACTTCCATAAAATCCACCTTGCCAAAATGTCAAAACAACCAATGAAAGTCGAGCAGTGAGTCAACACGTTCCAAGGTGACTTACCTGCTGCATAACTCAGCAAAAAGCAGGACGGATTGCGCCCAGCTTCCCATGTGGATGTCAGAAAAAACAACAAGCAAACCAGCCGGGGAGAAATTACCGTCGCTCATCCTAGAGATGGGGGAGTTGTTTGCTTGTTTGCTTTTTAATCTATGAACGGATAGGTTTTTGGGGTTTTTTTATGGCAATGCTATTCACCTTTTAGGGACCTGGCTTGGTTGTTGAGAAAGGTGCTGGCTTTACTTAAGATTGTTGGGAATTTAAATATCAAAGAAGCCATTTAAATTTAGGGAATGGTATCATCAAGCAATATTTTTTAGAGGAGTGTTGCTATTTTCAAAGGCTTCTAATGTATTTCCAGTATTTAGCAACTACCAGAGAATTTCTAAGTAGGGAAGAGAAGTAGTACCTAGTACATTATTTTTTGCAAATATTTCTGAGGAGAAAAGTATCCTCTTTATTTCCTGAACCACTGTGAGGCACCAGCAGAAACCTCCAGCAACATGTAAAATCTGTTGAGGCTGTGCAGCACTCAAAATTCAAAATTATATTGTGCTCCCTGTGACAATAAAGCTGTGATTGCATGCATCATCAGCACTGGCATTTAGGATTCCTAAAGCTGTTCCTATACTGTTTATTTACTCTTTCATGATCACATACTGGACATCTGCAGACAATTTACCCTTGATAAATATTGGTCAGTAAGCAGAGGTTTTCTCTGCAAAGAAACTAAGATGTAGTGTTTGGTGTTTGTAACTGAAATAAGACGTGAAGTCAATTGCTAAAAGAGACTAAACCAAAAAGGAGTGGGAGCTTAGCAAGAGACATTACGTGTGGGACATGATGGCCAGTTTGTGACCAGCTACTCAGCAAAGGCCTTTGTGTTTTATGACCTGTGTGTGCTGTCTCTGGATGCCAGCATCTCTGTTTTTTCCTCTGTGGACCAAGTGCCTAAACTGTGAAAGATGTTGCATAAATTATTTGCTGTGAGTGGGGACGGTAGATGATTTCAGGTTCAGATAGGGTAAAAGATTAAAAGTTGTAATTAGAGCAGCGAGTAAAGCAAAGTTTTCAAGACTGAGAAGTGTTCATCCCTGTCCTGGGGAGACAATGCAAATAGTTTTCTGTCTCCATTTAGAAATGTAACTTCAAAAGGCTGACAAACATGTACTGGCTCCTTTCCTCAAGGAGGTAAGAGTCCCTCTAGATGCTGTGGTCTCTTGCCAGCACTCACCCTGCCTTGTAGCTGGACCTGAATAGAAAAGCGCTACCAAAACCAAGAAATTTCTGATACCATAATGGTAACCATAGTGTTGTCATACAGTACTGGCCTGAGGGACTTTCCCTTGCAGGACACAAGTAGAAGTGTCACAGACAAAACTCAGAGCCTTGTCTTTATGGCACACTTCCTCTTCCAGCCAAGGCAAACGCTGCTTTAGTGCTTCTAGTCTCTATTCTGCCTTCTCAGAAACTTGTCATGGTGTTCTTTTCTTCTCTCAATGACTTGTTTGCAAACAGAACAAGCCTTGGCTTTGGCCGGGTCTCTGGTACAGGACTTTTCTAGTGCAGGAGCTATTCTGCACAGACACCTTTTCATGGGTTTTTGAGAGGGAGGGGTGGCTTCTCGGGCTTTTTTGTTTTACCATAGGGAGCTTTGTGATTCTCAGCTGTGTGAGCTTATATAAACCCTGCCGTTGTACCACTTGGGTTAAATACAAATGCAAAGCACCTGCTGTTCTGCAGCCTGAAGTGTGAAGATCGCTCTGGCTTTTGTCATTCAGTGTTCAAAGCGAGAGAGGGTGTCACTGTGACTTCTGAAGGACTCGCAGCCAGACGTGGTGACAGTGGCACCCTCTGAGTCATATTTGAAAGAAGCTGTGTTGCAGCTTATTTTGGAAAGATGTGGTGGCGTTTGTCCTTGGAGAAAGTGATTCAGGTCTGTCAGATAGAAAGTTCTTCTCCACGTGTAAATTTATCTAATATTGAGTCTCCTTTGCTTATCATCTCTGTTTTCTTAGAGCATAATTTTTAGAGGCTTTAGTCCATCAGCTGAATGTCTGCTAACAAGCAATGTGGGTTCAGATCTTTATTTTTGCTTGAAGCTGAGAGAGTTGAATAATGGATCTTTAATTACTGGGTACTGGTTGAAATACAGGCTGTCATTATTGCTTGCTGGCAAAAGCCAGATGCGGTTTCATCTGGAGCTCTTCTATATTACCAGCTCTCATGCAAGGGAATCTCTACTCAGCTGAAAAGTCCTAAAGAGCTTCCTTTTCTGCATGGTCACAGGTAGGCTAATGCCCACATTTTAGACTTGGCTACCTAGTGGGTGACAGAGCTGTAGTATGAAGATCACAGGTTTGTAGATGATGACATGCACAGGCAGCTTATCTCTCAAACCGTGCATGTCAAAGCAGTTGTTATTTGGTGAGAAAAGTCATGCTTTGCTTTTATCTATTAGTCTCCCAAGAAAGCTATCTGATAACAGAGCCAAATTCAGAAGAGTCCATGGCTGTGCTGTTCTTAACATTCCCTTTTTACAGATCACCAACAGAAAGTAAGGAAGAAAAAAAAAAAAGGCCTAAGAGATTTCACAAGTAAACACTCTTCCTGGAGTCTGTGAATTAATAAGTAAAAGAATGATTTTGTTCCAAGCATTGATAAGTTGTCATTTTAATTCTAAGAGCATTTCAACAGCCTTTTGCCAGTTACAACTCTGAGAGTCTTGTGACTTGTTCATTGGAAAAACTGTACCACGTGTGCAGCTGTTCTGCTTTTACAAGATAACGAGGCATCAAAAGATGCCAGGCATTGTGCCAGGTACCGAAGCCATTAGAGCAAGACGACCACAGCACTTCTGCCTAAACAGCTCTGCTTGTTCCAAAATCATCAAATGGTCACAGTGGTGAGCAGATCTGCCTCCTGTGAGGGACACCTCTGCCGAAAACATGATCCTGAACTGTGCTGAGATGTGTGACCCTGGAGTTAGAGTGAGCCATTAACTAATTCTTGTGGTGAGGACATTAAAGAATTTCAGGTCAGGCTCAACTGGTCTGATGTGGGTGAAAAAATAGATATTCATATTATTAATGATATGACTACAAACAGAAGGTTATAAGAGGATATTTTCTACTACTTCAGTGTTACGTTAGAACTTGCTTGTTCACATTTTGCTAGTTTTTAGAATAAATGCAGATACATCAGCCTGCAGCCAGCAGAGCATTAACTGCTCCCTTCTGCAGTCAGATCTCTATTCTGAAAATGTTTTTTTCTTCCTTATTCTCTTCCCTTCCAATTCCAAGTAAATATTCTGTGGGCAAATTTATATGCCATAATTCAGTATCTGAAACAATCAGTTACGTCTATTAACTCAGAGGATAATGTAGTTCATCTGTATTTTTTTTCCTTTTTTTTTTTTTTTTTTTTTGGAATCTGCAAAGGATATCCCAAGATTATCTTATTTTGGGGCACTTTAAAGACCGGGTAAACCTAAACCTTTGTGACATGGGAGAAGGAGAATGGGATGCAAATACCAGCTTGCTTGCACGGGTGACAGAAGAATGAGAAACAAAGCCTGTAATAAACCCCCTTGAGACAGCAAAGGTGAAAATCCTCAAACCATTCCCTCACAGTAACATTCACAGGAAAGAAATGAGGCTCCCTTTCCACAGCAAGAAACTGTAACAGATCTTAAAGATGTCCTTGTCTTTACTTCCTCTTTTGCATTACTTTGCTTCAGTCCTGCTCTGTGTTACACAGATGCACAGAAGTACTGTACAACTATAAAAAATGAATTTATTAAGTCAGTGGTTTCATCTTACTTATCTCTGTAAAATGTGTGTACAGCTGTCCCTGTACACAGTGATATATTCATAGAGCACAAGAATAAAGTTACACTTGAGAGAAAAAATTGATTTCAAATTCAGTAGCTGGTGCTGGCACCTGGCCTCCTGCCTGAGAGGGTTTGTTGCTGTGCTTGCAGGGCGTTAGTGTAGGTGATATTACTGGCACAGATTTGGGCTACTCAGATTATCTCAGTGCGAAAATTTTAAATCGGTATAACTGAGAAACATAATGCAGTAGATGATGGCTTTTGCATTTATTTCAAAGCTTTAGTTTTAGGTTTATGAGCTCTTCACAGAGTTGAGCGGGTTTTTAAGATCAATTTTCTGGGTCTGCAGTTTTAAACACTGCTTTAAATTCCACTTCTGAGTGAAATGAATTGCACGGTCCAGGCTCAGCCCAGGCAAACCAAACTTGTTGGGCCACTTAATGAGCGAGTAGATGTTGCCTTGAGTGCAGATGATAGGATCCAGCATCCCGCTGCAGGCATCATTATTTCTGTTTAAAGGGGGAATGTGCCATGGCCACAGCCATTCCTTAACGTTCACAAGGTGTGGTTTATAAGACATATAAGCCGTTGTGCACCTTTTTGGGTGGTGGGGAGGAAGAATGGCCTCGTCCACCACAACCAGCTGCCCATGGGGAGTGAGGGGCCCCTTCTGCACCCCACGAAGCCTTGCAGTCCTGAGCACTCTCCTCCCAGCCTCAGCACTGGGTATGTTCATCTTCTTCCTGACTCAGCCAGCCAAGGGTGGGCTATTCCCCTCCATCCCAGTGGCGTGAGGAGCTACAAAGACCTTGCCCCATGCTGGTCCCTTTGTCCCAGCATTCCCTGAATGAAGAAAAAATAAATAGCTGCATGCCATGGTTGCTCATTCACAGCACACATGTTTGCCTGTCTCTTGTAGCCCATGAAGATTATGCAGGCAGACAACACAGATCAAAGAAATTAGAATTATGACTTACAGTGATTTCCTACCAGCAACTGACTCCAGTGGCAGCAGTATGCAAGCTGAAAGAGAATACTATAAACATTTTCAGCATCTACCTCCCTAGAAAGTAACGTTTACTACACTCAAAAGTCTGCTGGTTGCCCCCCTTCAGGAACCAATATGCTTCAGAGTGGACTGCAAGGAAGCCAGTGGAAAGTCGACAATCCAAACAATTGCAGCAGGTCCACAGTTTTAATGTGTGTGTCCCAGCTTTGAAATGCGAGGTAGCTGAAGACTCAAGTTGATGGACATGTTTCTTGCATATGCTAATACTGGTTTATGTGTTAGGTTTTCCATTTGCAAAAATGCTTGGGTTTTGGGCCAGCCATGGGGTGGCTTTCTAGGAAGACTGTGTTCTCCTTGGCGTGCTTCAGAAGCGGGTAACCTCCTCACATTCTTAGACAATGCATCTCACAAGGGTTACCCATGTTGGTTCGGAGAGGTTCAGCTGGAATAATATCACAACAACCGGAATAATATCACTACTTGCTAACTTTCAGCTCTATTGAAAATTTAAGGCACTGCCCCCCGTCCAAACATCCCAATGAATGGAGAAGATCAGACTGGTGCTAAGGAGGGACTGGCAATAAAGAGGGTAAACATTAAATACCTGGTGTTCTTTTAAAGGATGATAATGCATCTGACCAATCTCTTTATAATAAAAAGATCATCCTAAAATTTTTGTGTATGTATGTGTTTCAGAATACAGCTACATTAAATAAGTATAGAAGAGTGTAAACGCTACATGAACTTTAAATAGTAGCTAGAGCAGCAGAACAAGAGACCACCACTGTCTGTCCACAGTGACTCTTCCCTGAAATAGCGAGCCAAAAAAAACAACCTAAGCTTGCAACTGCCTTGTATATGAAAAAGGATGAAACAGCAACTGTGTATTTTGGTGTTGAGCAAACCTTAAGATAGTTTTATCTTTTTGAATTTGTCTTTCCTGGGGAGCACAGGATACATACCACTGACAAAGCAATGGACTTCGGCTGAGGTGGGGATAGGGAGTGGCAATAGCTGTAGCTGTTCCCAAGGCATGTCAAGATCCAATTCAGCTTAAATTGAGGTGTGGGAGGACCAAGAAGTCAATCATGCAAAGGAGCTTGTGGCTTACCTTTTGCATTGGGAGGTGCAGATGCTGGGCTCGGAGCATAACTACATAATCAGAAGTAGGATGAGGGAGCAGCTCTGTGAAGAGCTGGTGCTGGGGAGAGGGGGAGCTTAACTGCATTGCTCATGTACATAAAGGAAGAGGTGATTTCTAATTGTGAAATTCCCACAAAAACCAAGTTCTCATAGTGCTGAGCGCTTCTCATAATATCATGTGTGCATAGGGAAGCTAACATACAAAGGAAGGACACGTGTTCGCTATTATGGCTTGACTGTTTTTTATAATATTACCTAAATGGCAATACTTGCTGTGCTTTCTAAATGTTGATCCAATTTATGAGACCTTTAAAGGAAGTGTGTGGGTGGCTGATCAGCATGATTTTTTTGTTTATTTGTTTTATATGAAACAATGCTGTCATTTACCAAATAAAGAGGAATGATCCTGCGTAATTCTATTTTGTAGGGTTTTTTTTTTTTTTAAAAAAAAAGCAGACGTGTTGAGATGGCTAAGCATATAGGTTGTCTAGTACACTCCTACTTACTGTGATTCATTTAAAACCATCCTACACTCATGTTAACAGAAAATTTTTTAAATCTATGTTTCTTTATTGAGTTGCTCACAAAATAAACTAAGGGTTCAGAGTAGTTTATTATAGAGACAGGCTTCTGTATCACAAAACATTGTAAATACCAGGATGTTCTAAGTGTCTCAGAGTGGCTGATGATACAGGCTTTCATGCAGTCATGTACTGTATACTTCAGGTTAAGCCTGTGAGTTATCCAGACTCTTCATTAGCAAGTCCCTAAGCATCTGAATAGTCACAGAAAATCAGTTAACCTTCTTTTCCATTTTCCCTAATAGTAGCCTCTAATTAGTTACGGTACTGTTCAGAACTCTTTTTCCTCTCTGAACTTTGACAGAAGATACCTTCCTGCCCCTGAGGAGCTTCTGATTTAAGGACAAAAGGTTGGAGG
The DNA here is from genome assembly GCF_034619465.1 of Leptosomus discolor. NCBI lineage: Eukaryota > Metazoa > Chordata > Aves > Leptosomiformes > Leptosomidae > Leptosomus > Leptosomus discolor. Next base: position 72,155,559 of record NC_141392.1, on the reverse strand, counting down.
TGGAAGTACTGCTGCCAGGGTGGCGATTGTCAGAGCCACATCTTAATCACAGATGTTGCCAATGTTCTTCTCCACCAGTGAAACACAGATTCTTCTCCTATTTTCTATTGTCTGCTGTTTCTAATCACTAATATAGTGTCTCAGCTAAGGAAGCAAATGGCACAGCCAGGACCAGGAGGGGAAGTTCACCCAGCCTCGTACCCACTGTATTTTGGGTAAGAACCATCTCGGCATCCTCCAAGAGCTCTGACAGAGCAGCATAAGTAAACGAGGTATGTTTGAAAAAGGAACATTGAGACATAAGGCTGACACAAAAATACCACAGCCTTTACTGTGTCTGCCAGGCTGCTGTAATGGAGTTACAGGAAAGTGACAACAAACCTTTTTGATGTTTGATGTCAAATTAATTGAAAAGACCTTGCGACTTAGTGTCAGCTTGAATCTCTGTCCCTGGCATCAGCGCCAAATTTGGCAGTGGATCACCATCACCACAATAGTGTAGCTTCTGAACTAACACTTTTCTTTCGTTGCCTGCAATGAAACACTCAGGGAAGAAGGAGAGGTCAGCTTTAATGTAACCTCCTCAAGAAGGAAGGTCTGAATTAAATTGAAGGTACGCTTACTTAATTACATTTTCCACCCAATTTTAAGTAATCAGTACTGTGGGTACACCAGCTACAGAAACTGCATGAGTGTAGCTCCTCAGAATATAGGAAATCTGAACCAGAAAGTACTGTATGATGGAATCTGATAAAAGAGCAATATGTAATGTTGTATCCTCTACCAATATCAACAACAGCACAGAATAGAAATAAAAGTAGATGTAAAGAACTAGCAATTTTCTCGTAACTATGTAGTCTTTTTACTTGCAATATATATGACAACTGCTAAAGACAGGTTGAAAATACAGAAGACTAAATGATCAGTGTGTGAAGTAAACTGGGACTTTTCAATTGCATGTAGTTGACAGTAGCTCTGGTTTTTCGCTGTTGCATTTGGAAGCATTTTTTTCCCCAAAAAAAATTTGTGTTAGGATGGTAAATGGTCTTCTTGGGATCTACCACCAAGTCCAACTATGATGTCTACACAGAATAGGATCTGGGCCTACGCGCAAAACAACCAGAGATGAAAAAGTGGATTTCAGCATCTCCTGACTTGTTTTCGTTTCTCTGTAAGTATCTTTGCTTGTAGAAGAATACACTTAAAGCTCATTGAATTTGAAAATTGCAAAGACCTCATTGGTTACCCCGTTGATAACCATGCTGGTTCTGGTTGGTCCCAATATATTACCTAATCATAGTCATTGTCTAGGTCTGTGTGAAATCAGGATGGTTTTGCACAAACGGCAGCAAATTAATGAGAATTATGAGTGTTTATGACCAAGCATCTTCTTTTAGGCTATGAAAAAGAGAGCAAGAAATGGTTTTATGGAATGGAGGACAATTTCTGTCGTAAAAAAGTCTGTGCATTTCCAAGGATTTATTATTTGATAGATCTGTGAACAGAACTTCCCAGAGCCTGAAATTCTGATTTCATCCTCCCCAGTAAGGCTGGATGGCTGTTTACATTGCTTGATCTCCCAAATTATGTCTAATCAGGTATTAGATTTTGATGTAAACTTACCCTTATACAAAGCTCTATGTTCTTCTTAATGTGTGACAAAGAGTCGAACCTTTGTTGGTAACTTGACCTGATGCCCAGTCCCACCTTACACTAAAACAACAGCCAGCCCCAGTCCTTCCACCTCTCCTTATTCTCACTCAGAAAATTACAAAGCAAACCCCTGTTATGGAGAGAGGCAAATCAGAAGAACTTTCTGAAAAGGACTTTCTGAACTGGGCAGGTCCTCACCGCAAGCACTGGAGAATTACATTTATAGCACAGCTGACTTCTGCAGGGATTGCTTTTAACTTCCTGACCTTCTGTCCTTGTTGAGTTTCTCCCCTGTAGGGGAGCTCGGGACTATGTGGTGTCTAAGATACTGATTTCATCTCTTAGTCATGACTTGGGTTCTAACATGCTAGTGAAGTAGAATAGCATTTTTATTACTACTTTAAGCATGTGTGTGCAGGTAACCCTTTTTTTTTTTTCTGTTGCTGTAGTTTTTAACTTTCAGAGATTGCTAAGGAAACTGCTTCTCTATCTGAAACAAAACAGTGATTTGATTGTTCAGACATAAGCGACAAGGCTAGGTTCCATTCATTGATTTTTTTAAGGACTCTTAAGGTCTGCAATTTGAACCTTTTCAGCCAAGAAGCATGCTCTTCATTTTTCAAAACCTAAATAAATTCTGCATTTAAAGAAGATTTAATTTCACCTCATTACTGGCTAAATTGGGTTTTATGAATTTTTAGAAATTGAAAAACTTTTTTGTTTAGTAAGTGCTAGACGTCCAGACTTTAAAGTAATTTCAATTTTTACAGAAGATTTTCCTACTGCATTGGGTAGATTGGAAATCTAATTATGGAAATGGACTGTTCCTCATAATATGTATATATTATAGAAGCATATAACAAAATCTGTCTAGTCTACAGCTAGCTTCAGGACACTGGAACTTAATGCTGAAATACCTTCAGGTTTCCAGGTACTGGAAATTTTTTTCTTTTTAGTGCGGACCTGGCCTTATTCCATGGTTTTGATTAATACAGAATCAGAAAGGACACACTTTCCATCAGCCTGAGGTTCCTAGAGATTGGCTAAACCTGTCAATTGACTTTGTAAGAAAGTGATTTCTCATGTTATGCAATTATTATGCACAATCTCCTAGAAGCACCTCTTAGAAAATGTTTTCCCATAACAATGCAAATACCACTGGAGCAAATATTATTTTTTAACTTCATGCTCGAAATGGTGTAAATTGTTTGGGTGGTCATGAATACAAACAAGATCTGAATAAAGGGCTATCGAGTTTAAAAGCTGTGATTCATACTGTTACTGCTCCTAGAACCCCTTCATCAGGGAGGTCTGTGGGAAGTGCTACTCAGATGGTGATACACCCTAACAAGTTGTCAGTCCTAAAGCATCTGTGGATTTTACCATTACCAGGTAGATTTGTTTTGGTTCCTTCTTAGAGAAGGATAAACGTGATGGCATGGGGCTTATCTCCTGATGCCAGAGAGGGTCAAGAGAACCCTTAAACCAAAACTCAAGACTCAGGACAATTTCTGCTGGCTGGTGTCCTGGTCTGTGTGCTTTACGTTGAATTTGTTCCCACAATAGCATCCCTTCTGAGCCACAGTGTGTTAGTCAACACAAGCCACACTGGCTTGTACCTGTGCTCAGCTGCCACAAAGAAGTGAAATGATGTTCACCTGACAGATATCGGCTGCTGATTGCTGATCTGCTTGAAGATCCAGCAGAGGCAACATTTCTGCCATGCTAGACGAAACTCTCAGAAGCACTGAGAGACTTTGCTCCAGGCACTGATTTGACCTTAACTAACCACCTGGTTTTTGTTGTGGCTTGGGTTCAGCTATCACACAGCAGGTACCCACGAGAGCAGCTCTGAGCTTGTGTGCACTAATGTTTTCAGTCGCTGCACTTGATGCATTTTGCTTTCCTTTGGGTTATGAATCCCTTTGTTCTTTCTTTGCTCAGTTTTTGCTTGCAGTCAGACAAAGATGATCTTTAGTGCTTTAAAATTCACAGTGCAACTGCAAAAGGAAAAGACTCGGTGAACACGATCTTCTGAAGTATGAAGCTGATCTCTATAATGCAGCAATTAGGTATTGATCCAGTACGTGTGTGGATATACTCCCTAACAGTACAGAGACATAAGCTGAGATAGGAGCAGATTGTTAACATGCAAGTTCCTCATGGAAGTAAAGTATCTATGAGGAGGAAGCAAAGAAGACAAATTGCAAAGGGACTCAGCGACAGTGGAAAAATAGAGCGATCAGGTTTCTTATTGTTATGCATTCCTGTGCTTTGTTAATTTAAGGAAAGAATTTTGACAAGAATTTGCTTTCCACTCGAAATGTCATGTTTTCATCTGCAGGACTTGCTGTTTGTACATAATTTCATCTACATATTGACTTTCTTGCTGTGATGATATGAGAGTTTAATCTCCCTGAGAAAAAGTTTTATTTTGAGGTGTTCTTTCGACATCCTTCTTGATTTTTCAGTGGTTCTTACACAAGTCTGAAGTCCTTCCATTTATGTTCCTTGTTCTAGGAACTCTGAGCACTACTTGTGTTTTGGTGACATCTTCTGGATAAGGTTGCCATTGGAAAGAATAATTAATACGCCTCATCTTCTAGCCTTCTTTGTTCTTGTTTCTGGTTCATTTTGGAAAAAAAGTGCATACGTACCTCGTTCCAGTGATTAGCATCCTATCTGAAATTTAGTAATGGGTTTCAGACTCCAAAGTGAAAGATGAAAATGGATCTGATTAAAACTGCAAACAGAAACTGCTTACAAGGTGTTTCATACATGGATACAATGAAATCTTTTGTCTCACACTTGGATAAAAGATTTCTTTAATTGCACTTACACATTTATCTATTTTTCCTCTTGGGACAGGTCTGTACTGTGTTTCCTGTTGGTTAGAGTAACCAGAGAACAAGAAAGGCTTTTCTTGGCCAGAGCAAAGACACCCATAGCCAAGTTTCCTGCCTTCAGAAGCAAATGCCTAGAAGAGATGATAAAGTCAAGATAAACCAGGAGCAGTAATTCCCAGAACTGAGGTTTAGCCACAGGCAGAAATGCCATGGGGGAACTTTGAGCCAGCAGTAGTGATTTGTATATAATAGGTCGTGATGGATTTTTCTTCGATCAAATTTTCCAGGTGCTGTTTTGAGAAGAAGCTTTTTAGCATCCATAATATCATTCAACAAGGAATTTATCATCTTCTCTCCATGCTGTGTGGGGATCAACCTCTTCACTTTGTTTTGGTTTTGAACTTTACACTCGCTAGTGTCACTTGGTGCCCCGCTTACTTGCATTGGAAAGAACGGGAAATATCCCTACTTGTTTCTTCTACGACACTTGCAATTTTATAGACAAAGCAGTTTTGTTGGGTTTTCGGGTACTTTTTTGTTACATTGAAGAGCTTTAGTGACTTCTGTTATTCCTCACCTGAAAGCTGCTCCATACATCTGACTGTCCTTCTAAGAAACTTACCCATTTTACCTTTAGCGATTTTGAGACAAGGGAACTTCCTACAGCACTCAGGGTACAGAAGTACCCAGGGTCCCAGCTGTATGTTTGGGTTTGTACCTTGTTCCAGATGACTTCTTCTCTTTCTTGTCCTTCTTTCTTCTCCATCTTCTCCTTTTTCTCCTTCTTCTTCTTCTCCTTCTCCTTTAGTCTTCTTTTCTTTTTTTTTTTCTGTTTCACAATACAATTGTTCAGTATCACAAAGTCCTCTATAGTTCTTCTCTTGCCTGACCCCCTTTAATATCTTGATCAAATTAGTACTGGGAGAAAATCTTTTTAACTTGTTTTCCCCCTAGACCATGTGTGGATATGTTGCATAGCATCAGCTTGAGCACAGATTTGTGTGAGATCTCACTCTACTGTAAATTATCTGTTCAGCTCTGTCCTCTGCTTCTGATCCTCTAACAAGATGTTGATCTGTGTGAGGCCATTTCCATTCACCACTGGGGCACCAGAGTCTCTTAAGAAGATCTGGAGACTTTGAGAAAGCCTCTTTGAAAACCCAGGAGCTGGCACAAGAGAATGGACAAGGAGGTCTAGGCTGTTACTCTCTTGAAAGAGCGACAACAGATGAGCATAGCTTCCCTTTACAAAACCCAAGCTGAGTCTTCTCCAAGCTGCTGCAGTGAACCATGTGCTCAGTAGTGCTCTTCATTCCAGCACTGAACATTTTTCCTGACAGTTGGGAATCCCTGGTCTGCAGTGGCCAGACCTCCCTGGCGCTTCTTAGGAATATTGTCATCACGTTTTCACCTTTCCCTTCCCTCTGACACCAGGTGAGAGGGTGCACACCACTGGCAGCAGTTCAGTTATTTTATCTCAGAGTTTCTTGAGAACTCCAGAGCAAATGTAATTAGATCCTGGCCATTTGCCACTGCTCACTCTGTCCATTTGCTACTTGTTCAAGTCCCCGTCACTTTGTCCGTTACTCCATAGTCCTTCCTCCTATTTTGCATCTGGAGAGAGATCCTCTGTGTCTTCTGCTAAAATAAGGGGGGTGGACGAGAGGGATGTCAAGGAGCACTGGAACTTCTTCAAGCTACTTAATGGTAACTGCAGACATGAAGAGATACACTTAGGTGTTTGATCACAATTCATTTTCTCTAGGAAATTCTGTCACATGTGGATCATCTGTATGTCCTTTAGATGCTAACCTTAATGAGCTCAAAAAAGTTTTGGGTTCTTTTTTAATACACGTTGTTCCTGTGTTCAGTTCTGGGCCCCCCAGTTCAAGAGGGACAGGTAACTACTGGAGAGAGTGCAGCGGAGGGCTACAAAGACGAGGAGAGGACTGGAGCACCTTTCTTAGGAGAAAAGGCTGAGAGACCTGGCGTTCTTGACCAGGGGACCTTGTCAACACTGATAAATATCTAAAGGGTGGGTGTCAAGAGGGTGGGACCAGGCTCTTCTCAGTGGTGCCCAGCAACAGGACAAGGGGCAACGAGCACAAACTGGAGCACAGGAAGTTCTGCCTCAACATGAGGAAAAACTTCTTTTCATTAAGGATGACAGAGCACTGGAACAGGCTGCCCAGGGAGGCTGTGGAGTCTCCTTCCCTGGAGATATTCAAAACCTGCCTGGATGCAGTCCTGTGCACCCTGCTCTGGATGAACTTGCTTTAGCAGGGGGGTTGGACTAGATCATGTCCAGAGGTCCCTTCCAATCCCTGCCATGCATGTGATTCTGTGATTTTTGGCCTGTGTACTACCAGAGTTTGTAATCCTCATTAGAAGGACACCATGATTTTTTGGTTTGCTTGTAAGGATATTTTCTTGCTTTTAGTAATGTGTTTTACCTTAGCACATAGCCATGATTTCCTTTTGATAGTCCTGATTTTATTCTATTATTTTGTGGCTTTTTTATTTGCTCTGTGCTCCCAAAGAGGCAAATCTAAATTGTCTCAACGCCCCTCTAAAGCTTTAACTCTTGCAGTTACCCCTTCTACCTTAATTTCTTTGAATTCCAGTTGAATTCATGTTCAATTTGAATTGAAAACTTTGTTGGAGCAGTGTCTCCCCTTCTACTGCCATTCCCCAAGCATTTCCATCTGCCCATTGTGTGCTCTTTCCCAGACAACCCATTTTGCAATAGGGGCCTTCTGGGGCAGTCGCGCCTCCAAAACATATCATTACTGGCAGCCCAGCTCTTGGAGAGGAAGCACCCAAGCTGCTGTCAATCAGCATTCAGCAAGGTTAAAACAACATTCAGGAAAGAAAATAATCTCTGTTGTCATTCACAGCCAAGTTGTGAGTAAGTTTAGATCCAAATCCACAGTACATTAAGCAACTCATGCTCCAGCTTCGGGGGAAAGGCAAAGTGGGTCACTGTTAAGCACTCGCCTATTTTGCACTGCAAGTGAGACTGGGCACTTGTAATGAAACACAGAGCATAGTGCAAATCCACAATGCCATCACCTGGGAGAAATGTGTTCACACCAAAGCGCCTCTAATCTTCAGTGAGAGGGAAACATAACCTTCTGCTGACACAAGAAATGCGATTAATTTTGATTTTGGAAAAGCAGTTGCTGAAACCAAGTTTCCAATACTGCCTGTTAGAAAATCTTAGGGTGGCCAGTGGTTTAATAGGGCTGTAAAGGTAGGAGTTTTATAAAGTTTTTAAAGATTTATAATTGTTTTTATTCGCTATTAAAGTAGAACATGTTTGCAGCAAGGCTGGGGGTACAGAGTGACAGGTCTTAATTCCTTGCCCCAGTAATGACTCACTTACAAAGAAGATTGTTCCAGTCCAGATCACACTGGAAAACTGTCTAAATAAAGTCAAAACTCTATTTCCTTCCCACCTGTGCCACCAATGAACATCACTGAGATGGCGAGAGCCACCTGGCTGAGACTGGACAAAGGTTGACATGAAGTCGGAAGACATTAAATCCACAAGAACCTCTGCACATTTTACACCACCTGGAGTGCTGCTGAACAGCTGTCTGCCAACATCTGGAGCCACATCACAAATTTGTCAGCCAGCTGCAGTACTGAAGAGAGAAATTACTGCGCTCCTTCGAGCATCAGTTGCTACAGGTATTGTGCAGATGCTACACCTTGTTGGACAGAAGGTCCAACCTTCTTATCCCTGACATAACAAAATTTGGCAACTTCTTCTGCTCTCAGAGAGACAAAGTATGATACCTAGAAGGTTGTTCTGTTAAAAGTCCTGTAACTTGATAAGTATCTGGTTGAAGAATTTAATGATTTTCTTTCAGGAAGATGGATGGCTGCTCTCCAGGTGGCTCAACACCACTTCCTTCCATAGGCCATATGCGCCTGCCAGAGCTCTCACTTTTCTGAAGCCTGGTAGTGACATTTCAAATTTAATCATAATTTAAAATCCCAGTAGGAACGAATTTCATATCTAATCTAAATCAAATTAAATAAATAGGCTTACACTACAGGTGAATTTGCCCTGATCTATTTCCTGACTTTCAGATGGCAAAAAAAATCCCAGAAGTTTTGAAGTGGAACTTGAAGAATACACCATGCTTCTGCTGTGAGATGTGAACACCCCGTTAGTCAGAGATTGACAGCTTTCCTGTTTCTCTTCAAACATAGGTGGTGATAGCTGGGAAGTCTACAGCAGCATTTCCATTGGTCTGGTTCAGTGTTTCTTTAGCACTGTAACAGTTCCACCCACAAGCTCTCTCTGGCTGCGGCGGGTTGTTTCCTGGAGGTCAGGATTGCTGTTGCCTGTTTGCTCAATCCCTGTCGTCACAAAAAGTGACTGTGGAGCATTAGGTCAAGTACACAACCCACTTGTAGGACACATTTGCAGTGTTTTCTAACACTTTGATAGCGAAATGAAAATTAATAACTTCATATTGAACAACGCAGTTCCTAGATTTTTTCAGCTGAGGATTTCTGAATAACTTAACAGCTGGGTTTTTTTCCTCTTCTGATTCCATCCTCAGTTTCAAAGTCCTTTTGAGGGGCACCAGGTAACATTCAAAATCTCAGCACAGGTCACACCTCTAATGCTGTGTAACAGCAAATTATTTCCAATTTGGGCAGTACTCCACGAAATGCCCTGAATGACAGTGCAAGTACTCTTTTCAACTAGGCAGGGGCAATGGTTTCACGGTGGTTAACACACTAGGTGTGCATTAAGAAACAGCTAAGGAATTCAGCCTCTATCTTTCCGGTATGTGGTGAATACTAGTGTCATTATGCTGTCTGTTCACTACCATCTGGTCTCTTTGGTTTAGTAGCTCTTCACCTTGCGGGCTGTCTGGGCTAGGTTTGCACAGTAACTTCCAAGGGGAGCTGCAGTCTTATCTGGGGACTCCAAGGCCTGCAGTGATATAAACTACACTGGGCTAAAGACTTTCTTGCTGGTTTTTCTATCAACATGGTTCAGTCCTTTATAAAGTAAGGTACAAAGAACTTGCATTGAAAAAACTCAAAAGCATTTTAGGTGCTGGCCTTAAAACAAGAAAAAATAATTAGATATAACCATATAGATAATACAAAATGATCCAACATCCAAATGGGCTATGGCTTTTGTATAGGTACTCAAGCATCTTTATATTTTTTCCCAAGAGTCTCTGCATCGTGTCGAAAGTGGATGGTTTGGGGTTTTTTTAACTAAACATTGTTGTACATGCATAACTACCACTATATATGCGTACATATACACACATTTATATGAAATATTTATACATGATATATTACACTTGTAAATATATTTTATATGCCAGACATTTTTATTCTTACTTGCAGTGAACTCTTTGAAATGCTTTTTTTGGGTTCATGAGTTAAAAAAACAAAATAATTTGATGTTTCTGGTTCTGTTTAGACTGGAAAGTTAATTTAAAATGACTCCATCTCACCAAGTCTCTGGTGTCCCAAACATTGTTTCAGCTCTGGTGTGTTTTTTCTGAGGCTCCTGTTTGAGGTCTTAAAGGTGTTGCTACAATTTTACCCCATGTGAAAGTCCATTAAATGAGCAATTCATGTTAGTCTGAAAGATGTACAATTTAAATTGAGTACATCAGACAAGTCCTGTTCTAGTAGCAATTAATTTCTCATGTTTTGATGTGGCAATTTTATAATTCATAAGTTTAAGTGCTGGTAGATTTTGATGTCTCCAGAGCTGTGTGCTTTATGTCAAACAAATTGTAAAGATGGCATCGTTGCATGATTGAAAGAGAAACTCATTAGTTTAGCCAAGATGTTTTGCTGAGATTTGCATTTCAATTACACTGAGGCAAGCAGATTCAGTATTAATGTTTTTTTAGATGGCTTTTTTTGACCGGGGGTGTGGGGCCCAGAGAAACTGGACTTAGACCTATCAAGGTACACTTAGCAGGTCAAAGCTCCTTGCTCCACTGATTTAAAAATGTGGGTGCTGCCCAGGTAATGTGTGCAATATGTGGTGAAATTTAAGAGTTCCCAGAAGCTATGAGGAGTGATGGAGAGCCTCATATTAGGGGCATAATTCTCCCCACTGGCCATAGATGGATTGAGTGCCACAAATCGACTTAATCTGAAGCTGTGATTTCTCAGATGCCTTCTGCTAACCTTGTCCTAGGTACGAAAGTAGATTTGACTGGTTGCCTGAGTGAAGGCCTCACAATGGGCACCTCTATTAATCTTAAACTGTCTTCAGAGCAGCTCCATAGCAAGGAGGCAAGGGCTTGGCTTTATGCATTTTGGTCTGTTTCCTCCTCCCTCATTAACAACCTATGAGCACACAGCAGGGGACTTGCCCAGGACTTGGAAAACTTGGGTTCTGGCTTCTCTGGAGTCAGAGTGGGTTTGACTCCATCATTACTCTGGTGTCCAGGGTGAGTTTGCAAACCAGTGATTACATGAGCTCAGGAGGAGCTGTGAGCATGGTCCAGGAGATGAGGTTTGCCAGGTCTGGGAGGGGAGCTGGCATCAGGGCAACTGCCTCTCTGCACTCAGCTGCTGCAGGTAGGCAACAACAAACCCTGTCCCTACCTCCAGGACTAGTCAAGCAGTGGCTGAAAGCAGAAATGCCCATCATGGATGTGAAGAACGAATAGATTATATTTTGTCAGTAACTTATATGGTGAAGGCTTAGGTACTTAGTGTGAAGTCGTTTGTACTCCTGTATGATATTATGTGGGTTTTTTTTCTTTTAGCATCTTCTGCCTTGGCAAGAAAAAAAAATTATTGTGAAATAATATATAAATGTCAATGCTATCATAATAACTTCTACAGCTATGCAGGCATTGCTCTTTGTAGTGACAGCCATCCTTAGTATGTGAAATATCTTATGAATACCTTGAATGAAATGGGCGAAGTGTCTGTCAGGATATAGACACCTCCATTGCTCTAAATGTAAATGATACATCAGGGGAAAGAAAAAAGATTAAAGCTTCATGCATATTTAAAAAGAGAAATTTGGGTCATCCTGCAAAATGTTGAATTTCTTTCTTTTTCTTTTTTTTTTTTTTTTCTGAGAGAGTGGAGCACTGTGCTCACCCCTGTGGGGAGAAACACCTTTCTGCCCTTCACCATCCTTCTTTATCTCCCGCCTCATCAGAGGCGTCAAAAATTCAGTGAGGGAGAAGCAGTGTTCGCTATATAAACGTGTATGTGCTATGCATACTCCTGACAAGCTGCTTCTGTTCCCTTCTCTGCACTCCCTCCTGAAAAAATAAAAGCTGGTGTGTTCCCAGAGCAGGGTACAGAGAGCTGTGGTTGTGCGGTCAGGAGTGACGGGATCGTGGGCTCTGCCCTTCAGCCCAGGGTTGGGTAGGACAACCAGTACAGGGCAGTGGGGAGGAGAGCAACATGAGGAGAAGCTGTGCAAACTCTAGGGGGGATGCCCAGCTCTTGCCCTCCTCAAGATCTGCCAAAGCCTGTGTGGCTTCTTTCCAAATCTTTGTCTTCAGAAGTTTAATGGAAGAGAGGTCGAACCCTCCCAGGCACAAGCAGTGACACCTTTCCTTTGCTTCCCTGTGCATCTTGCTTTGCAAAAACAGGTTTATAAATAGCCTGCTGCAATTAAATGTGGAATTTTTTTTTTAGTACTGCTAAGTAATAGGGGTCTCTGAACATTCGTGCAACAAGGGTTGTGGGCCGAGGGGTGGGATGGATGGTGGTTGGTGACAAAAATCTCTAGAAGCAGCTGCACTTCCTTATGGAGAATGTGACCGTTCTCCTCCATATAACCCAAGTTTTGGTAGAATGTGTAAACCTCTCATGTCTCCTGTCTCCAGCCAAGAGAAATCCTCAGCAGGAATGGGGCAGTTTTTCTTAAATGCTGATTTGGTGCCATCATAAAGAAGTTTTATTTGCGTAACTCCCCTCCCTGCTGGCCAGTGCCAGCCACCAGCAGGAGCCTGAGAGTGGGATGAGGCAGATCAGCTTGCCCAGCTGCCCCCGTGTTTGCTGTCAGGATAAACAAGTTTGCCATTGCTGTTATGGAGGTAAATTAGGACCAAAGGCTGCTTTTAAATACTTTTTTTCTTGTCTTTGCAAAAGAAACAGAACTGCTAATGGAGGAATTCCTTATCACATTAATAATGGAGCTGCTGTGCCTATTGCTAGGGTAAATGTTGTTGGTGATTAAATAGTGACTGGTGATAAATCACTAATAAATGTTCATCCAAGACAAATGGTAATCCAAGCCCTCTTTTTCGTACTGTAGAGTCCAGGCATCCTCACAGTTTTGCTGAGTACTCAGTGAAAATTGCAGAGCAGAAATGAAGCTTGAAGGCTGCAGAAAGAATCTTTATTACTGTTATTATTCCCAAAGATGTCTCTACAGCCGTGTCTGTGCTGCTGACTAAAAGGAGACCAGAAATCCATCTCTGCCCTCAAGGGCTGTGCTGCGAGTGCTCAGGGGTCGCCCCTGCTGATGGTGTGAATTAGAGCTTGGTAATAAAGCCGGCAGCTGAGCTGAAAGGCTGAGCCTTGTCCCTCTTTTACATAGCAGTACACCTACTGCTACTGGTCATCAGAGTAGTTGTTGAGAGCCGTGGCAGTGCATGAGTAGTGAATTTTCTTTAAGGAAAGAAGCCCCGGGCTGTGATGGGCTTGGAGCCTGTGGGAAGGAGCTGAGGGCTCCTCATAGCACACCCCGCCCTGGCCTCCCAAACAGCTTTCTACCATAGGAAAGAGTGCGGTGGGAAACGCACCGTCTGGGTTTATCATGTAGTATCCTGGTTATTTTGGCAACCACCCTGAGCATTTCCACTTTCCTGCATGGGGCCTTGCTCAGATGGGGATGTGAAACACAGCGAGAGAGCGAGAGCTTGCACAGACAGCATAGATCTGCACTGAGAGCGAGAGATAGAAAACTGCAGGCCAAGGGAACTCTTTGTTGCATCACTGCTGCTTTCAAACATGTCCTGGTGTGAAAATCCCTTTTAAGGGGACTTCTTGCAGTTCACTTTGGTGCTCTTTGTAGCTATCTTTTATAGGAGGCACCACAATGTGTAGAGAAAGTTAGAAAGGTACTTTCACATCAGGGCACATTTGAAAGAGCTGGCGTGATGGCTGATGGTCACAGCGAGAGTTACTGCATCCCCAGTTGCAAGAGCTGTGGTCTCTCCCCTGGGTGATGGTGCCCCAGGTTCACTGTGTTCCTGCTCTGAAGTTCATCCTTCATTACGCTTCACTGAGCAGTAGAACAGAGTCCTACTCCAAAGGCTCATGGCCATCTCCAGAAAGCCCACTTTTCAAAGATTTTTTTTTTGTGCCTAGTCAGAGGAGGGCTGTGTGTTCAAAAAGACGCTGCTTGTGGGAACCTCTGCATTCACACATTCAGCCTTAGTCTAGGGTTTTCCAAACTCCAGACTCATGACATCCATGAACTGGGTTCTTAAATTTCAATGTTTTTTTCTTGGAGTTGGGTGTTTTGGTTAGGTTTTTTTTTTTTCCCCTTTGCTTTATCTCCCTTAGTCTCCCACAATGTGCTCATTTACAGGTGATGACTCCCTGAATGGCAGGGAGCATCTGAGGAAGGTCCCTTGTGCTTTGAAGTTCTCTCTAAGCCATAGTGAGGCACCCAGGCATGGGCAATCCTGACATGTACCAAATGGGTTATCTTTGTGTTAGTGATGCTTTTGATGAAACCTCTCTAGTCTTTTCCCTTTCTCCCTCTCTCTGCCTGTTAGAAAGACTTTGATGGTGTATACTGCCTGCACTTTTAATGAGGGAGCTTGGGATTTTGTTGGCACGAATGCATAGTCTTTATTCCTCAGGTGAATTCACTTTATTTCCACTCTAAGTCAATACGGTATTTTATTAGCTGTGCTGTTGGATAGGTTCCTCCGATCTAATTTTTGTTTGTTTTGCTTTAAAGAAACTGCTTGCAATACTGATCCAAAGGGAGGTACCAACAGTTTCCTGTTTCATTCTCCCCTTCATAAGGATCTTGGTAGTTACAGGTGCTCACATGCTAACAAATTAACATGAGTCTTAAAGACTTTGTAGTCATTTCTCCAGCTTTTTTTTGGCAATGCCTTGCTATTTCACTTGCAGAGTGAGTTTTCTTCTTCCTCATCATTATTCACATGCCATTATCATTTTAACAAGCGATGGTACAAGCATAGTCTGTGGTAAGGACAGACTCCTTGCTGGGCAGCTCAGTTGCTCAGAAGAGACAGTCAATGGGCTGTGCTCCTCTTCCTCCACCCAAGATAGGGATGCCTTTTTGGTAAGAATTGCGCCTTCACCCCTGGCAAAGAATACCCGGGAAAACTGGGCCAGCATTATCATAGTATGTTAGCGCTGTTGCAGTAAGCGCATTTATCAACTGCAATTCCGTACTTGTTATATCTGTCACCTTAATAAATTACCTGTATTTGCAACTTTGCAAAACTGTTTCAGTGAAAGTCCCTGAGAGGGCTCTGACAGGCAAACAGCACACCCTTGCTCTTGACACAACCAGGCAATACAGTGAGTACGCTGATGTGCACAGGGTGCCTGGTGCGCAGGCACGATGTGTAACCAAGAAGGAGGTGAGACACGGGGTGTGCACTCAGGCTTTGCTGTGCTCCTTTGTATTGCAAGGGTGATGAGTGAGAGGAGGGTTGTTAATATCCAGGAAAAGTATTACTAAGTGGTAATGAAAATCTTCAAGTCATGGCTGAAGAATATTTTTACTGCAGCTGTTGGACTACGATGAACAGTGCCACCTGCCCGTACCTGAGGACAAATCCTGGCTCAGCACGCTGCTTCTGCGCAGCGAGGGCTTGCCGGGGCGTGGGAGCATTTGCTGCTGCAGGTGCATCAGCAGCCATTTACAGTGGGGAGTGTAGGAAATGTAGCTTATAGCAGGGAGGGAGTTTTTCATCTGCCACAGCTGAAGACTGGTCCCTAAAATGGAGAAAGATATGAGGTAGAAGGACCTCCTGATAGGCCTTCTGCTGCCGAGGGAGAGGGGTTAAGATCCCACAGAGTGCGTCTAAGATCCCACACTGCTGGTGCTCAGGTGTGACACAAGGGAAAAGGTCAACTGTTTTTTCCTTTCTAAACTGAAGGAAATTAAGAGCACTGTCAATATACCACTTGTGATGGTCACGATCTCGAGATCGATCCACTTAAACTAATCCTGTACATTTTGTTCTGTATGTTTTGTCCTTATCAGTTCTGCAAATGTCTGTCTGCTTGGCCAGGACTCTTACTTGTGAAACTACTATATTTCTGTAATCCTGATGTTCCTTCTTGTTGGAAATGAGAGATCGTAATCTGTCCACTGTTTGTCAAAGGATCAAACAGCTGTGCCTGAGCTTTTGAAGTTTTTCATAATATTTTCTAGCTCATTTTCCATTTAATATTGCACATACAGCGCCTGAAGCACCGACAGACTGCTGAACATATGAGCAGGGGCCTTTCAATTAGAAGAATTAAATCATGGAGTGACGCCAGTGTTCAACAGCAGCCACTGCTGCAGTGATGCTCACTGCCCATGTCCGTGCCTTAGCGGTGAGTGGCACTAGGAGGTGCTGGGAGGGGCTACTGACACTGCAGATGGGGAGGAAAAGCACTGGGGTCCAGTCAGGAGGGGGTTCTGGAAGCTGCTGCTCTGTAAATTCAGGGGCAGATGGACACAGAGGGAAAGCAGCAATGGCAGCATTAGCTGCCTGCAGCGGGCAGGAGGCAAACCTCTGCTTCATGCAGCCCCGTGATGCTGAATGATGCTTTCCCATGGTGCTCGCTTCCCAAGGGCCCACTTCCCAAAAAAAGCCAGATGCCTGAGCGATGCGCTAGCTTTTTCCGCTCTCTTGGTCATTCCTCTGCAAGCATGTGAGGCAGCAACACTCCGCTGCAGTGCACAAGCACAGGGTGACAATCTCCAAACCATGTCTGAGTGGATCCCACCGTGGAGAATCCATCCAACCCAGGGAATTCAACGATTAACATGTTGATCTGGTACTTGATGAAAGAAAACTTATGTTCTGTGCTAGGTCTACAGAAGAAGGAGAGAAAAATAGTTCAGGTCTTCCTGCAGTACACCTGTGGATCCAGGGAAATTGTGCTGTATGTAAAAGAAATTACAACCTTTTGGCTGAATTTGGCCCTTTGGGTACTAGTTAGGAAACTTTTTTAAGTTGTCCCCCCCCGTCCGCCCCCCCCCCCCCCCCCCGCCCTCATTGTATGAGGAATGGATTTAGTTTTGTGCAGCTCCATTGATCTCAGTTCTGGGAGTAGGACAGTTTTCCTAGTTTACTGATCACCAAGGGGTGGTACAGGATTCGGCAGAAGATTTAGTATCCCAGTTTTGTGGGTAGATTGAAAATCACTAATTTTTTTTTAGTATTTAATTTTACATGCAGAGTCTTAGGTGTGAATGCTGATCAGTGCAGATGCTGTTTAGTTCTTGTGGAAATTTTCATCCAGTGCTGACAAGATGCTTTCCAAAGAAGCCTGTGCAATCTCCACTTGACATATACATACACCGAGGAACTGAGATGGAGCGACTTGCCCAAAGCTGTCCAGCACACCCCTAAACAGAACAACCAGCACCACATTTGGGCATTTTGTGCCTATTTTCCAGGACATGGTGCCTCTGAAATACATTTCACGCATGCCACAGATGAAAGGTTGACCTCTTCTTGGTTAGTTTGTGTCAAAAAGAAACGAATTCTTCACTTTGTACACTGAAACAATTCAAAGCATTCAAAAGTGAGATTTAGAATGTGTAAGTGCAGGGCTAATTAATTTCTTTTTATTAGAAGGTCAGTTTAATGTAATAGATTTTTTTGCTTTAATTAAACAGAAACCATGTTCTGTTTTGTATTAATGTGCATATAAATAATAGTACTGTGGCGCTGTGATATTTTTAGAAATTCTTTCTGGACATCTATGTGAAGCCCTAAACTAAGACACAGAAAGTGTCACTACTGCTGCTTCAGACTGCCTCTCCATGAAACCTCCTTTTATCCCCGTTTCAATCAGTTGCGACTGAATTGCTGCACAAACAGTTCATCTCCAGATGTCCAAGGCTGAGCTAAGCTTTGACTGCTTGCCATGCTCCTCTGGTGCAACCCACCTATCACCAGGTGAAGGCCTCTCCCTGTCCCTTTTCTCCTGCCAAGGAGACTGTATGGACCTCACCAGCTCCTCTGCTCCCCTGGCTCTGCAGTTTGGTGTCCATCCAGACTTCTTGTTCCTTGCCCCACAGTGTGAGGAACTTCTCTCAGACTACTGTAGATGACCATGGAGAAAGGTTAGGCTAACCACTAACAAAACGCAAATAACGCAGGACCTGTAGGCAACCAAGCTGCAAAGTGGGCTCCGTGTGTGTGCGTGTGTGCATGTGTGCGTGTGTGCGTGTGTGTGCGCGTGTGTGTGATTTCCAGCCTTCATATGACCTATGTGAACTTTCAAAAGGACCTACATAACAAGATCATGACAAGCAATCAAATGTGCTCTTGTGTCTGGGAGGGTAAATTTCAGGAAAACACAGGCTTTGTAATCTGCTGCCTCTGATACGTTGTAAATTTGGCCTGCTCGCTTACATGTTAATAAACTGCAATTGAGTCACAATGGTGAGAATTACAGATGCAAAGGCCTCTTCCTTTCTGAGTGGGAGAAGGCCCCAGTGATGAGCTCTGTACTGCAGCACTTTATCAAGAGCCCACAAGTGCTCAGTGGTGAGACAGCATGGCAGCAGATGCTTGGAGCAATGATGCATCTGCCGTGGAGAACACTCATGTTAGGCATTTAAACAAGCTGGTCAGGCACAAATCCCTGGGCCCTACGGAATGTACCAATGAGTGTTGACGGAGCTGTCTGATGTTATTGCAAGGCCACTCTCAATAATCTTTGATCATGGCAGAGGGTCCTGAGGACTGGAAGAAAGCAAATGTCATTGCCATCTTCCAGAAGGGTAAAAAGGAGGGATAGAGGGAACTACAGGCTGGTCAGTCTCACTTTGACCCCGGGAAAGTGATGGAGCAAGTTATGCTGGAAACTTTCTGAACATATTAAAGACAAGAAAGTGATCGGGAGTAGTCAGCATGGATTTATGAAGGGGAAATCATGTGTGACCAACCTGATAGACTTCTACAACAAAATTATTTTCTTGGTGGACAAGGGGAGAGTGATGGGTGATACCACATTGACTTTAGGAAGGCTTTCAGCACTGTCTCCTATAACATCCTCATGGACAAACTGATGAATTACAGGTCCTATTACAATTGTCAGTTAATTTGTCAGTAAGCCTGTAACAGTATAGTTCTTTGCTTAGAAAAAAAGACCTGAATTTCTTTCCTGCACCAGATGTTCTTACTTTATGTGATCAAGGTCTTTGACTGACTCTTTTGCTTTGTAAAGTCACCCCTTGCAACGTATGTTACAAGCAATCCGAGTTCATTTCATTTGTGGAAATAGTAGAGGGTTTTGTTACCAATTCTATGTTGTACAAACAAATCTACCAGGGCTTTAGAAAACTGTACATAAAATTGCAACACTCAAACGAGCTGTTAATTCCCAATTCCAGACAGCTTTGGCTCTTCCATTACCCAGCAAGTGGTCTCAGTCACAAAGGGTTGTCCACGCTGAGTGTAGCAATACCTAACTGCCTTGCTTTGGGCACAGGGATTTGAAAGCAAGCTTGGATGCCCACCAGAAGGGTTTGTGCCTCCTGCTGTACGGAGCAAAAAGATATCTAAGCTGATCCATAGGAAACAGTAAGACAGCTGAGTGCCTCCTGCCTTCATTCTGCACCAACCTTCTCCCAGAGAGGCTCCTGGGTAACAGGAGGATTTGCAGCAGAAGTACTGCCCCGCATTCCTATGGTCAAACACCCCTTTAGACACAGACAGCTGGCTTGCTCAAATTCTTCCAAAACTTCGGAAGGTTGTGGGCAGGATGTCTCCTCTGACATTCATTCTTCTTTGGTAGCTGCATGGTGGCCTCTGACTTCAGCGAGGTGCTTTGCCTCTGTTTTACCACCATTTATAATCTCCTGATCAAGGTGCCCTCCTAAAAAGTAGCTGTTACGGGTTTGCACCCTCTCAGTCTCTTGAGAAACAAACCCAGGTTCCCCAGGGACAAGGGAAGGGTTTATTTCCCAGGCAGAAGGTTAGCACTGCTCCCTGGGGTCCCCCTCGCTTGCCCCAAACAAGCACAGCACAGTGACCCCCACATAGCTGGGACAGGAGAAGCCCACTTGTGGGATGAGCAGGGACTTTAGTGCCTTCCTCCTGCTGCCTGAAAGGTAGAGAGAAGCAGCCTTACAGCTGGATATTCACCCCTCAGCATCAGAGCTGCTTCAGACGAAGGTCCCTCCCAGCTTCAAACATCCTGAAACAGAAAATAAAATCTGACGGGGTAGGTAACCTTCTCACATGCGTTTGTGCTATAGCCCAAATGTCAGCCCGTGGGTCCGTAAATGGCAGCAAGGGCACAAGGCTGCTTTCAGCAGGACAGCAACCATTGCCTTCTTTTGAACCTCCACCAGGAGCTGCTTTCCAGCCCTGCTGATGGACGTGCTACGCCATGTGTACTTCTCAGGGGGAAATAACAGTAGCATTCCTTTTTTCCTTTGACAATTAAGAGAAGGACACAGTTGAAATTGCTGATTTCTCTTTGGCAGAGGAAGCATTTCTGCTTCAGACTCCAGAGCTGCTGGAAAGAGTTTAATTCCCAAATGAGGTATTTTAAGGCCAAAGTCTCCTTTTGTTTATTCAGGCTGGGATAAGTGATGAGCCCTGAGAAGGTCAAGGCAAAGTTTAGCCAATGACTTAGGTTTAATTTTTTTTTTAAAAAAAGGATCAGTTTTGTATTTATTCTTACATTCTCAATACATTGCAGAGTCAGGCTGCTCATGCTTATTTTTAAGCTGCCTGGGATCTCCATGCTGTTAGCTGCTCTTTTAGCTGTTTGGGGTAGCTTGTGTACTGACCTTCATAGCCACTGCAGCAGCACTTTGGGGAAGATCCGGAACTTTTTGAAAATGCCAGCACTTTGAGATAACAATTTTCTTTTTAAATGAGTGAAAATCTAGGTGTTTTCAGCTCCTCTCACCTCCAAGACACAAATGGATGTCTGCGATACCAGGGTCTGAGCAGACCATCGCTTTTGCTTACATGACTTGCAACACACCCCGTGCTGGGCCATACCCAGCACCAGGAAGCTGTTAACCTGCCCTGCGTGACTCGTTTCGCCTGCACATGCAACTTGGGCTGGCTCTGTGCATGCACCCGCCTGGGCAGCAACAAAGTCAGGCTCTGAAGCTGCCACAGGAGCAGGATATACTCACGCAGTGGCTCTTCAGGGTGGTAATTAATTTTTATGAATGAGGGCAAGGGCAAGGGTGTTAGAAACAGATTGAACATAATCGGCTTTTAATTAAAATCTTAGAACCATAATTTAAACTAAAAATATCCTATTACTTATCTTCGCTATTTCATGTACTAAGGCAGCAGGCGATAATGTAACTAATGATCTGATTGTCACCGGCTTGTGTAATGAAGCATGTCTGGGGGCTGATCAGATTATGCCATCAATCAAATCCCTTCACAGTGCTCCCTCCTTCAGCAAAGCTCCCTGCAGGGCAGTGTATGCCTGCACCAGCTCCCTCCCAGCTGTAACCTTTATTTTCTCTCCCCAAAGTGATGAGCTCCCATGAGGGAGGCAAAAGTTAGGCTGCAAACAGCTGAAGTTTGGTGATCTTCTGGTCATTGTTATAATACTTCAGGGACGATTTTTCTGGGAGGTGGCTATTTCGTGGCTTTAAATCTTATTTATTGTAACAGTTACCGACCAAAGAAGGGTCCAGAAACTGTGTCCTGCCACTGAGGCTCTGACATGAAAAGGACAACAAGGAGTTGTCTGCATTAACGGAGGGTGAGGGCCAGTAACATGCCATGGTGTAGCTGGGCTTGCAGAGGAGAAAGCTCGGCTTGAAAATCCCGTGAGAGCTTTCAAGTGGCTGAAGCCAATGAAGACTTGGGTGGTTGTGCTCAAGGCGTGACGGCCACCAGGACACCTGAGTGAGGTTTTCAAGTGCCGGAGCAGGGTGTAAGTGTCAGACTGAGAGCCTGTCTCACAGCTAGGATTTGTTTGCAGTGGGACAGCCCACCCTGACCTACTGCATGGCTACCCCACAGCTCCGGACTTGCCCCAGGCTCTGGCATTGCTTTTGGGCCACCTTAAAACACAATGCACCAACACAAGTCCAGTTTCTTAAACAGCTCCAGTGTCCACGCACTGAGAGAAGACAGATCATCTGAAAA
Organism: Leptosomus discolor; assembly: GCF_034619465.1. NCBI lineage: Eukaryota > Metazoa > Chordata > Aves > Leptosomiformes > Leptosomidae > Leptosomus > Leptosomus discolor. The sequence goes on along the minus strand of NC_141392.1, from coordinate 72,133,730 downwards.
AGTTTGTGTCCTCACTCAGTCTGATCAGAGCTCCCTACCTCCCTGTTGCCAGATTCCCCCCAGAGTAAGCGGACAATAAATGAGGCATCATCTGATTTAAACGATTACGAGATCAAAAATAGCAGAAGGTTAGAAAATGCATCAGTCCATTAGGTCCTGCCGCGCAAACTGCCTTCAGAAAGGCACACTGTCTTGCTCTTGTGAATGGCCATGCCTAAGCAGCCAGGCAGGTGTTTCCTCCCTGTCCTCCCCCAGCCCCAAGCCCAGATGTCACGCACCTGGTCCCTACAGTTAGAAATACAAACCCAAACTTCAAAAAAAGTCTGAAAGCGTCCTGCAGAGTCCTGCAAAATAATTCCGTAAATTAATGACAGTGGGTATGATTACAGAGAGTGTAATGAGTCCTTGCTCCAATTACTGCATTAGCTTCACGATCTCAGCCAAATTGCTTTCTGTAATATGCCTGCTCCACAACACGGGCATCATAAATACCAGCCATGAAAAAAAGAATGGCAATTAATTTGTCATCAGAGAATCAGTAGCAATAAAAATGTTTTAACCCATTCAAATGTAGTGATTAAAGTAACAGTAAACCATTACAATTGGCAAGTATACGGAACTGTTGTCTCATCAGAGAAAGCGGTCGGTCACAGGTGCAGACATTTCAAACTGCTTTTCTCTGCTGTCTCAGTATGACAGTCCTGGGAACAGGTAAAAGGCTAATTTGTCTTCATACTCTGCCTCTTCCTCCATGTGCTAACATAGGAGGGATAAGGTTTATGTTTTCCGTGACTGAAGCGCCTGTGCCACAGCTAGCCAAAATCCTTAATGAGCTGGATCTCGCCGGTGCTGGAAAGGGCAAGTCGGCTTCTTGAAAAACCAGGAAAATCCCAACTTCTGGCTCAGCCCACATTGGCGCACCACGACTGGTTTTGTGGCTGCGAGGCCGGGGTCTGGCTCCTGACCCCCCTCAAGGCCCCGGGAGCCAGGCGAGCGGGGACCCAGGGTATGGCTGGCCCCGACCCAGGCTGACAGCAGCGGGGCTCTGCAATACCCTCCATTTTGCACCTGGGACCATCACAAAGCTCAATAAAAAATGTTTGGTCTGGAAGGACTTTTTGGCATCTCTCTGGCAGTGAGAGACTACCTGTATTCTCAGTTTTTAATGTAGGGGAGATGAGCTTTTTTGATACTAAATTCTACTTGGTTCCTCCTCGAGGAGGAGTTTTCAGTCAGAAAACTCTCTTACCACAACGTTTAGTATTATAATTCACCCTCTCAGCAACAGGTTATCATTTTTCTCAACCAGAACTTGACAACCGCTTCCTTTCGCCTTCCTCCGGGCAAATGCTTTTGCAGGTACACAGACCAGTAAATCAGTTTTCTGGTCTATTAATACCCACGGGTTGCATTCTCCGGGGGAGCTGCCAAACTGCTCATGAAAGAGCCCCGAAGCATTAGCTGAACCTATCATGTTCCCCACAAACCGAGCAGGCTTCAACACCATGACTTGAAGCATGCCTTCACCTCCATGAAATTCCAACACCAAGAACAGGAGAAAAGCAGCGGCCGCCCCCAAAGGAGGAGTAACTCACACAAAGTAGGAAGAGAATTATGCACATGCTAAAATGTAATTAAATATCATCATTCATAGTATATGCTTTCCCTCGCCACTTGGAAATTCTCCAAGTATACTGAAGCCCTTCATTTACAAAACAAACGACCCAGCGTTGTTAGCACATCCTGCAGAATTCCTTCATTTACACAACGTAGGCCATCTACTGTGGATTGAGCTGTTGCAAGTTGTCCTCATTCAAGATGCTGCGGTGTTATGTGCTGCATTATTGTTTAAGGTTTCACTTTTATCCACGTTCGGAGTTGTATTTTGTTTGTGGCATAAAGGCAACAGAACATTTTCTGCCACTACTATTGTTAGCAGTGCTTTAATCATGATACTTTGAAACCTAAACCTGACTTTGAGCAGTTCAGAAAAGGTCACCCTCAGAAATCTTACGGAAAGTTGGCACCTGTGCAGCCCTTTACATACGTTTACACAGGGCACAGAATGTTTTTAATTGAGTTAGAAGCCCATCATTCAACGTTCAGTCACAAGGCTGGAGAACAGCAAGTGATCTCTACCATATATATAACGCATTACCTAACTGAAGTGAATTTCCCAGTGTCTTTGAATAATAGAGGTAGGGTCAACTTTTTCGCTCTTCTCGATGCAGTGTGAAGGGGGAAGAAGGGACCACCACTCTCCATTCACCACCCGACGCTCCAAAGAGGCTCCAAGATATCTCACAAGGAGCCGTCAGAAAAGAAACCACTCTGGGGTGACCTCACTTCCCTTGGCACTTGTGAAGACTCCTGTTACTTTGATAAAAATCCTTAACCGTTGGCTTTTCCTCAGGCTGCGCTACCTTGACACGGAAGGGAAGTCAACGTTGCTTCGTTGTGTTGGGCTACATTGACCCGCAGCATTTCACACTGCAGGGCTTCCTGACTGCCTTAAACTGCTGCTCAGTCTGACCAGCCATCCATTTGTGCTTTATAACTGAAAAATAACAATTAAAAATACACGTCTTTTCTGATCATCAGTTTTCTCCATCATACCAGACCCACTGCTAGTTTTGTCTCACCATCCAATTTTCTGTTTTGTCCTGTGTGACTGGCTTTGGGGGCAACCCCACGTTCCAAAGCTGATGAATCTTTCAGCAACTTTGAAACGAGCTATCATAACACTTCTGACTACTATTTTGTGCCAACGTAGTCCTTTAAAAAGTCTATCTGTGATCTCTCCACTCAGCATCCAAGATAGGTAACAGGAGCACCTGCCTAAAAAAGCATCAGGGACTTCACAAGGAATTCTGCCCTAAAGTACAAGACAGCCATTGAGGTGCTGGAGAGAGCGCAGAGAAGGGCAACAAAGCTGGTGAAAGGCCTAGAGAATAAGTCTTGAGGAGCAGCTGAGGGAACTGGGGCTGTTTAGTCTTAAAGAAAAGGAGGCTGAGGGGAGACCTTATCGCTCTCTACAACTGCCTGAGAGGACATTGTCAAGAGGTAGGTGCTGGTCTGTTCTCCCAGGTGATTAATGATAGAACAAGAGGGAACGGACTGAAGCTGCACCAGGGTAGGTTTAGGTTTGAAATCAGGCAAAATTTTTTCACTGAAAGGGCTGTCAGACATTGGCATAGGCTGCCCAGGGAGGTGGTTGAGTCACCATCCTTGATGTGTTTAAAGGTCGTTTAGATGTGGTGCTTGGAGATATGGTTTAGGGGTGTGCTTGGTAGGGTAGGGCTGATGGTTGGACTTGGTGATTTCAAAGGCCTTTTCCAACTTTCACTACACTGAAACAGTATTTTTGCTACCAAGGCCTTGATTTTTAAAAAAAAATTAATGCCAGGAAGAGAGCTTGGTCAGCTAATATTCAGGCAGGTCTACAGACCACTGAAGGGAAGCTGGGGTGGGTGTTGGGAAGACCTTTTACAATTCCTTTCTTGGATCCTGCCCTTAGTCCAGCTTTGGTCACTTCTGTCACATGCCAGATACTGGACAAATGAGAACCATGAAGAAATCACTTTTGTAACAAAATTTATTTTTGCTCTGTGGATACAAATCCCAAACATCAACAAACAAATTCCAGTGGAAAAATACCAGTCATTAACAATGAAAACTTTTATTATTATTTAATAAATAGAACTTTGGCATTCAAAATTCTAGCTGTAAACCCTACATTAAAAAAAAATTACAAAAAGAGGCAAGAACAACAAGCCTAAAGCTGAGCCAGCCAGTGGCCCCTTTACTTTTTACAATGAACACATTGTGATTAAGTCATGACAACTCTATTTACATATGAGGTATTCTGAGCGGTTCAAAAATTGAACCCAATTTACAAAACTACCAGTCTTCAGGGACTGATCCAGTACATATGTCAGCTGTGCTTTTAAAAGATCGCTCCAGACACTCCTCCTCACTGAACTAATGATATACTGTCATTAATATACACAAAATAAACACATTATGACTTGAGTTTCCTGCTCACGCTTCATATTCAAAAAAGCTGCATACTACGACCAGCCCGACATTCGAAGTGTACACCTAGTACCGAGCTGAAGTACTTCAGTTTCTAGACATTACGCGACAGTTCTTACTAGAAAAGCTTATAAACAAAATATCGGCAGGTAAGAGGAAAACAAGGTGCAGTCATCAGCATCCTAACAACTTATCTAAAGTTCAAGGGGAACACACACTTACTCCAGGCAAAAAAGGCACAAAGGTATGCAGCTGTGGAATTAATATTGCTAATGAGCTACTGGAATAAATCACCCCTTTAGATAATAACCATTGATTTGTTTGCAGTCTAAGAATGCAGATTTGCTCAGAAGATCTCTTCCCCACTCATGGCAGACCTTGTCACACATCAATGACAAGAGCCCAATCATACCTCCAGCTCCGCCTGCGTCACATCCTTGATAAGGATAAGGAAACCTGGAGCTACCTGCGCCCCTGCGGAGAGACGGCGGCGTGCCGTCACTGCCTGCGCTAGGGCAGCAGGTTGTGGAGGAGGCGGTTTGCTTGCTTTCTTTCCTTGTGCTCTTATCCTGCAAGAAAAACGTCCAAAAAAACGTTTGAAACAAAAGGTGGGCAGCAAGGGCATGGGAAGAAAGGAAGCCTTTTGAAGAGAAAAGGATGGAATTTCAGCTCTTGCAACGACTTCATGGCCACCGGCAGCTTCGAATGCCAGAGCCCGAGTGGGTGGTTACAGCAATCTCCAGTTCCACACAGCTACCATGCTACAAAGCTGCACAGCGGAGGCTAGATGCCTAAATCATGTTTACACAACTGAGCTGCACTACTTCAATATAGTAAATACATAGCGTCATCTATAGCTTGTCCAAAGACAGTTACTTTCCAAGTCTTTTTTCAAAATACATTCTTGAATACAGTAGTTACTGTAAATATCTTCTAAAGGACTGTATATATTCAATCTGAAACTTTACAAAAAATTGCTGTACAAATTTGCTGACAGCCAGAGCGGTACAGTATCCATTCATCACAGGTTGTTTTTCAGCCCTTGAGATTGTCTAATAGCTACAGCAAAAAGTTGTCATGACTAAATCTAAGCAATTCCCATGTTAACATTCATTAATCAACTCTGTATTAAATATGCTGAATGAGACCACACACACTACATTTTAACCAATTAAACAATCATGCATATCTTAGACAAAGCTTATTCCATTTAGAGGCATCTGTAAACTGATGCATATATAGTAACTGATACTATTACAACAGGCCAAATTTTAAGAAATCAAAGCAAAAATACTGTATCACTATAGGTAATCAATTGGTAGTCTGCATCTTTGGCTCATACATCCATCATTTACCTCCCTACTTTAATTTGACTGAGGCAGATAAACTCAGGGTTTTAAAAATCAAGTGCTTTAAAGTCAACATAAATATTACAGGTTCCGTAATAAAAATATTACAATGCAAGATTACAGCACTGCAATCAAAGTATTACAAATAAAATGGGACCTCCTTCCTGAGGACTTTTAACTAATACTTAAGGAGCATAACAGCTCCTGAAGCGCTTTGCAAATATAAATTACCGGTCTCAACTCTGCAGTACAGCATCACCATTTAATGGGAGGGACAGTGGAGGCACACCAGACAAGTGACCAGCCTAACAGTTCAAAGTGACTCAAAAAATCTCCTGCTCCTCTCTAATTGCTCTATTAAACTCCTTCTCATTTCCACCTAATTTAGAAACATGTGTTGCTCAGTACGTTTTTATAGCTACAACATTTCCATCTAAGGAAATAATAACGTGCAACTTAGGTATTTCCGCTTTCCCTAATACTTCTATTTTTTTCATCTGAAATGCTATTGTTGAATTCTGATATGAGAGGGATGCCATAAACTTCAGACTATCACTTCACTGCAGGGCCAAACCCAACGAACTACACCAAAGGAACGAGCTGAGGCCCTAGTCACAAAAGCCAATACTGTTAGAGGCACAGGGAACTGTGCAAGCCCATTCATGCAAAGATTCTCGTTTTCAGTTTTGCACTAGTATAAAATTACACCTTCAAACCGACCGAAAGAGCATAGGAATTTAAAATAAAATGGCCTCATTTTTTACCTTGAACTTTTACCTTGACACTAGACAATTTTACTTGAGATTTCATCTAGATACTGTTTTAGTGCTCACAGGAGCTGAACCAGTCAGATTAATCTATCTGAGAACACCACGTAGCAATAATATAAATAGCAATGCTATTTTTCACAAATTAGTCCATGTTTCACAAATTATCCATGTTCAGGCTAGAGAAAACTGTCAAATAAATAAGTCTATATAGCCAAAAAAAAAAATTGTATCACTAAATTATAAAATGACATTAACAGTAACTGTTTAACAATGAACAGAAAGAAAAACATCACCAAGTTAAAACTGGTAACCAGCCTACATTGCTATACCATTTTTTTATATTAACATAAATATAACCAGAAAACTGAAGATACTAACACTTTTGCCATAAAAATGTTACCCTAGAATTTACTTGCTTCTAACCGCTAAGCTTTCTACAAGATTTCTCCACAGATTATCCACAGTACGGGTCAGTTGACTGACTTGCACCTCAGTCATCTGAAACTTCCTTTTAATACCATATATGTAAGTGATGCTCATATATTTTCTTAACAGTGTGATTTGAGAGTGGTTTTGCTCTTTGCAAGTTTTTGTTTCCTTCAGTTAAATGCTATTTTACACCATGCATAACTGTGCGGCTAACTTGCAGTAATGTTCCAGGAAATCAGAAGCATTAATAGGTCATTTGTCCCACAGGAGTGAAACAGCACTGCCAAGTGACACTCACTGAGTAAACTATGGAACATGATCTTACTTTTTTAATGTAATTGCTTCCTACATAATAAATAGAGAAATCAAGAATTCTCAAACAATGTGGAAAATTTTGCAGTCCTCAGATAACCGAGCACTTAATACTGCCAAGTGAAAACATTCTGTTCTGAGCCCTGATTTTGCCAAGTGCCAAACACCCGTTTTGTAGCTGTGGTAAAAATGGTTAAGATGGTTCAGAACCTCATCAGAGGCCTTCAGGGATGGAACACAGACTAGCCACATTTTAAAATGGAGATGACCTAAGGGAAAATTAAGTACGGTACACACACTAACATACAGTCAATTTATTTCGTTTTTTCCTGACAGCCATGTGCTACGCTGCAGTTTCATGCCTTCCAGCTTCTCTGGATTTGTCACAGACTTCGTATTACTGAAACTTCTTACAGCAACGTGAGAGTGCTTAAAACAATTTCATAGCGCTGTATTTTATGGACTTCATTTGCATAAAGGAGTTAAAACTTTGGTTTCTTCTGCTATTGGGCAAACAAGTTAGACATCCATTACTAAAACCAACATCTATCTTATACCAAATTTTTTAGGCAACTTGAAGAGCAACTACTTTTTGTAGCGCTCCAAGGTTGTTCCAATTGCAAATCCTAGAGTGAAGTGCAGTTGCAGAAGCCTCTGGCTTCACCACACACAACTACAGGCCCTTTGACCCTCTGCTCCAATTTCAGAACACAGATAATAGCATATACAAACCCTTGATGAAGGGAAGGACTGAGACCAGTAGCAGCACGGCTGTTTTGATGCTCTGACTCCAGAAATTAGGTGAAGTAATAAAACGAGCTCTAATGAAGGAAACAGAGTATCCAACTGAATCATTCTTCACAGCTTGTTCCTACATTCAGTAGTTTGGAGAAAAGATTCCTTGTAGTTTGTACCACTCCATTCAAACGATGATGCTCCCCTCCCCGCCAGACTCCTGGGATTAAATATGCACAATCCTCAGAGAGATGCATGTGCAGCGCTATCTGCAGTCTTCCAATATGGCTCCTTAATAGAAATGCAAAGACCTGTGACACAGCAGCATTCAGTAAGTCATTTGCTACTAGATGAAATGTTGTCATTGAGTGATGCAATTGTCCCCCATGTCCTGAGCATAACGGTCCGACATTATAGTCCTTAATTCATCAATATCCTTTCGCAACTGACAAACGTCCAAGAGCTTCTTCGAAAGGGTTTCTGTGCTGTGGTAATGTTCATTCTCTTCAGCTGAACAGCTCAGCGCTACGAAAAACAACACCCAAGGTTAAAGCTCTAGCAACTGTGCTCTGTGAACACTTCAGCTAGTCACTCCCCTTTGAAAAAAAGAGGTAGGACACTTTAATTACATCAAGACAAATCACGCTTTAATATGATGGAAAGCCAACAAAATGTGGTACTGTGTGAGCTAAACCTCCGGGCCCATCAGAGCTTCTCTGAAAGACATGCTTTTCAGTTTGCACCAACTTCTAGACTTGCTAAAGTCTGATGGCTCTCGACAGCAGTGAAAAAACTGAGTAGAACAGCGATTCCCTAGGGAATCCAGGAGGTTTCTATAGCCACTCAGAGAAGAGGGATAGGAGGGCTTGGGAAAGGAGGCCATGTAAGATGTTGAGCTATTACTACAGATACACTGCACTATTCATCGTGCTGACGGACTCATGGACTTTGGAACTGGCATATGCTGCACTCCCCAGCACTTCAGGGCCTTGCAGGGCCGAGGAGGCTATGTGGCATGCAGTAGCTCCTGCTGCATAGGACACTATACTTTTACCTTTCTACCTTGCTGATGGTCCAGCTCAGCAACCAGTCTGATATATTCTATTGATTTCTGAATGTTAATCAGAACTAGATACACTCAGGTCAAAAAAATGTAATTGTTTATCAAGCTTGTTAAAAGACCTATCACAAATTCACTACACTGACTGGCTTTAGGGCGTGCTTCCCATCTCCTGGTTAAATTTAACAGCTTAGTATGTGCTAAAGACGAGACGTGCCATTAACAGTACTGGAGACCAAGTTGCCTGGCACTAGGCTTATCCAATACACACAGACACCCCCATGCCCACCCCAGATATATACATATTCAAACAGCAGATGCATATTCCTACCACTTGACCCCAAGGGCTCTAAAACAAAAACACGTGACGTAGCCACACCGGGCCTGCTCATGCCTCACCTCCCTCCTAATGAGTTTACAGGGCACAACACCCGGCTGCACACCTTTCCTTCCTAGTGGGGCGAACGCACCCACGACTGGGTCTGTCTGAAGAGCCAGCTACCTGCTCTCCTGACTCGGCAAGGACCTGGGCAGTCGCATGCATTCAGCGTCCCAGGTGCACCAAAAGCCCGGCTTTTGCAGAGAGCTCCAGGAGTTCGCATGCAACTGCTCCGGCTGCATAGCAAGGGGGACACTGGCGTGTCCAGCTGGCGAGCTCGAGCACCACTTCGCTAAATTGTTACTCCTCTGTGTCAAACCACTATTAAGCATTGGAATGACAACATCACTTACATCTGATTCCCAGCAGTAAGGAAAGGTTAGGCTCCTTGCCCTGAGCTCTCTGGGTAAGAATACTGCACAGTGCTTTCAAGTCAAACAAGCATTGGGACATTTCCTTGAACAACTGGTCTGCTATAGGCATCTTCTCAGATACTGGCTGCCTGGACTGCTCCATCTGCTGCATCTGCTCCTTCAGGCAGGCATTCTCTTCCATCAGTCTTTGGTTCTTTGTGAAAAGTAAATGGGGAAAAGCAGAAAGTTAGTCTGCAGCATGCACTGTAGCAGAAAGTTTCCTGTTTCAAACCGCAAACATTAAAAATTAATTAGTTTCCATACATATAATCAATACTTCTTTACCCCTCCAAAGAATGGCAGACAGACAGCTTTTACATGGCTGTCTATTTCATGTTACCATTGCTTGGCAGCCTTTACCCTTGATGTTCTCACTTTTTGAGGTAGGGATGTGTCTGCACAGTAGCCAGCACAGTCAAGTATGTAATTAAGCTCATAAAGCTCTACCATGGCATCTTATAATCATTCTGTAAGGTTCTTCCTAGCTGGTGTGGTCAGGGGTTGGGTTATTGGAGATTTTACTTACTTCAGAGAGAGTTTTATTTAACTGCTCTATATTCCTTTCTTTTTCTTCAAGCTCATTTGTTATCTTCTGCACTATCAGCTTTTCTTGCAAAAGCTTCTCTTGCATAGACTAAAGTGAATGAAAATACAGGTCATGATTTTAAATTTTCATACTTTATATTAGCACTGACAAAAAATGCATCCTAAGTAAACTTCTAAGTTTCAGTTATTTATCGTTTTTGTATTAATTCTTCTTTTCTACCATGTTCCACCTGGTAATATTCAGCTGGACCCCAACAGCTGTCAGTACACTAACACAGCCATTCCAAGTATAGTGAAACCCTTTAAAGAAGCAGTATCTGCTTAGAAACAAAAAGACTCTGCATGCAAAACCCTACTCCAATAAGGAATGTGTGAAGTCTAAAATAATGCAATACTGTTTATTCTAATGAAACAATTTCACTGGAAATACGCAGCAGACTAATGACCACTAAGCTTCATTTGTGCAATTCCAAGCTGTAACTAAAAAGTTTTTTTGGCCTCTACTTTCCAATAAGACTATGGCAAGACTTCCTACAACCTTTCATAACACAGAATTCACCTCACCTTCTACACAGCTGAGAAGAAAGCCTTTGACTGTTGATACAGAGCAGCAACCTCTTTAAAACCATTCACACACAAGACAGAACAGTCTATACGACTCTACTGTGCTGAAAAAACAACTGCAGGCAAAAGAGCAACTTATTTGTAGTTTATAGTGTCATTTTTAACAGAAACAATTACTATTTTCAGTAACGTAAACAGCAAATTCCTAGGATGCTGTTGTACTTAAGTATGGGAGCTTTCTATGACTGACTTCCAGATCAGTCACGAGCAGCAAACAAACAAACAAACAAACAAACAACTGCTGCAACACTGAATCAGCTGCTGTGAATTCCCCAGGGTTCACACCTACAGAGTTGAAACTGAGAAATCATGAGATATTTCCCAAGTCGATTTTTTGGGGTGAATTCAGCATGACCACTGGTGTCTGTTAAAGGCACTCATATTTATCCCACTAGTTGGCTTTTAGATCTGTAGATATGACTTTCAAGGTCATCTGGCAAAATTCTGAAAGAGGATAGTCAAACCATCTTATCTGAATACTAATAACAATGAATAGTGATTATATAAACTCCTGATGCTTTAGAACAGAGAGATCTTTTCAGCTTTTGAGAAGAAAAAAAATCCTCTTTTATCATTAAGGGTATTACTCACAAATCCAATGCTGTGCTAGCACAGTGCATACAAAGTGTCCTCTCCTTTCCTTGCTCAGCATGCTGATATGTAAAACCTGTTGCCCAATTTCAATTATCAGATGCAAATCCAATCCCATCATGCTGGAGCACTGGTAACAACGGTGCATGCCTTGGCACAGTTTTGGCTGTAACCTTCCACAGAGTGGAACCAGAGACCACGACAGGGGGGAGGAGAAGGAGCATTTCACATAACGAACAGCTCTCAATTTATGGAACGACACTGTCCCAGAAAAACGTTGTTTTGTTTTTTTTTTCCCTTGATTCTCTGTAGGAACAATCCTAAAGAGATTCTTCTTCCAAAGCAGAGAACTCTCTCACAGGGAATTCTATATGGTAACTTAAATAAAATGCTATAAAAAGATCAAAGTCACTCTTCAGTAAAAGATACGTTTAAATTGCTGCACTATGACTCTACAACCTTATTCAAAGACAAAAAAACACAAGCTCCCCACCTACCAGAACCACTACAAATTGTATCATGGTATGTTGGTTTTGGGGTCTTAGGAAAACAATTCAGCTTTGGAGAAGCAGCCAAATTTACTCTTGTGAGAGTTGCTCCCAAAAAGTATGAAGAATAGGACTTTCAGGGTACAAGTACCAGGGACTGTAGCACATAGGAGACTATGTCTATATACAGGTCTGCCCTTTACCACGTACGTGGCCTACAAAGTGGATGAGAAGCCATTTACTAGAAGCCAGCTATAAGAATTATTAATGCTGACGAGAAGGCAGGGAGTAACGAGAGGTAAAGCAAGGCCGACATCAAGTGGAGTTTTCAATGGCCTGGCCGCTCACGGGAGGTGCGCAGCCTTGACAAAACTTCCCAACGCGTTAAGCTCAACACTGCACAAACCGTGAGAAAAGACAGTACTTTGTCATACCCTTTGCAAAACTGGGAAACAATGGTGCTAAAATTTACACACTTAATACGGACTAAAAAAACCCAAACATTATTTTCATGTAAGTAATAAGAATCAGGGGGCAGAACCCAGAAATGACTACTTGCTTTTAAAACGGGTTTTCGCACACTTGACCTGCTTCTCATTTCACCCACGCCGTGCCCCTCAAAAGGAAGTGCTGAAATAACATGCATCCTAAAGATAAGCTGTGCGAGAAAGCACAGCTTCACACTCCAGTGGGAGGAAGGGGAGGAAGAAAGAGGGCCCTGCCCCACGTCAAAGGAAACCCTGGGGCGGGAGAGGGCAGGAAATAGCTCTGCTTCAGGCATTTCCTTTGGCGTGCCTGCAGATGAGCAGAACCTGCAGTGGTGTTGAACTGCCTTCTTTCGTTTTTAAAAACATTATCTACTGAGAAACACGGCCGTATCGGGTGAGACTGAAGGTCCCTCTAGCTCTGCCTGTGGCAGCAGCCAAACAGATGATGATTAGGAAAGGGGAGGAGAACAGGGCAACACAGGTGCCCAAAAGGCCCTCCCAGCTTCCAAGGATCTTCAGATTTTAAGCCTTTGATGATGAGCAGGTTCAGGGACACCCAGAGCCCCAGTTACAATACATGCATTAGTACTATCACTTACACGTTTCATGTTGGTGTCAACACCAGACATCAAAGGTTTGACTTGGCAGCCTCCCTGAAGGTGGGCAGGTGGCATGGAAGATGGGTTCAGAAACATGGCCTTCCCCAGTGTGTTTTTCAGAACTACATCTGCCATTAAATTTACATGACTCTGCAAACCACTCCAAAACCAACTTCTAGAATATTCCAAATAATGTGCACACGTTCAGCTCACGAGTTGCACTGTTTAACAGGAAATCACTGTTTATTTCTAAAAGACACACCTAACATCTATCATTCTCTGCTACCCTAACCTTAAAGCTCAGAAAAAGCACATGTGCTTACCAGCTTGGCTGAGCCCACAGTGCTATGATTTCCCAGTTGCTCATAGCGCTACGAGTCCTCCATACTTCACCCTTATTTTTTCCCTATGCTTTCCAAAGTTACAATTTAGAGGCATTACTCCCAGCCTAGTACAGCTTGGGTTCATTGTGACTGACAGGATGTACTTTGAGTAACACAGGCATCATACAATCTGACTGAGTTCTACTGCCTTTTTTTGTACCAAAACCCGTTAATTTTCTGATATCTAAATTAAACGTATAAATACAGATTTTGTTTTGTTTTGTTTTTTAACACCACTCTCATCTGTAATTTTTCTCTTTCTGAAGAGGTGCTACATATGCAGTATGACATGTTGTCAAGGCCAACCAGAATTTTAATCCCTCACACTAAGGAGAACAAATGAACCAAGCAAAACCATACAAGGAAGCTCAAAATCATTCCACCATGATTATGGGCAAATAGAAGCTGGTACTGCTTCATACACCGCTGTCTGAAACAGAATCTCTTTCTTTTCAGCTTGCAAGTTAAGAACAATGAACTGAAATACATTCTCAAGCATAAGTTCACAATGTGGCAGAAGACAGGGAATAAAATGAGATGATCTGAGCTGAAGATAAATTGTATTTCTGTGCTGATAAGGGATTTTGGCTTCTAATGAACTGATTTTCAATGCTTCCCAGGGAACAAAGGCAGAAGGCCAGGGAGATCAAGGATACAAAGAAGCTGCTGTAGTCTACAACTGATTTGAGAGCTAACACCATTTTAAAATCTTATTTTCTGTCCTTATATGAAATACCTCAAAAAAGGAAAAGTAAGAGGAAGTCCTGGAGAACAGAACACTACTCTGTTCACAGACTGTCACAGATACTCAGCATTTCCCAGTCTCAGCTCCTTAAAGTCACTTCAGACTAAGCACAAAAAACAGCCACCTGCATAAACACGCACAAAGATCACTAGTTTAAAGATGATGGAGAGACAAAGATCAGAAAGTTTAGGAAATATGAAAAGATTTATGTTGGTGATAATACATTTAGGCAAGTTGTGCGTAAACACAAGCACAACATATATATGCTTATATACACGTAAATGACCTTAACGAACGAAGGGGGACAGAGAACCTCAGAAAGGTTATGGAATTCAATTTAAACGGTTTTTTTTTCATTATGAAATATCCAAAGCAGCATTTGCCGGTGTCACAGTTTTTGCATGTAACAGGTTGCTCTGTGAAAACGTTGCCACATGATAAATTCTGTCTTCTCTAAATCTAGAGAAGCTTAAAGGATTGATTTTACTTTTCAGTTAACAGACGTTAACGATATCTTGCAACTTAAATTCCTCCACTGTTTCTCTACAGGTGTATTTAATACATTGTAATTTAATCAAGCAAAAATACGGCTGTCAACAGGAATCAGGCCTGCTATTAACCTGGTTGGAAGAAAGCAATTTAATGGTGAAAGACAACTTACTTTCAACAACTGCAAATAAGCAAACTTGGCTCCAGTGTGCAAAGTGGAAATAAACAAGCACGTTCTCTTAGCAAGTGTTATGCAAGCGGTTTGGCATCTCTTCATTATTCGGATTCTAGCTCCACAGAGTACTCCCTTCCACTTCAGAAGAAGCAGGCATTCACCTGGCTGTTTACTACCATTTTGTTATTCTTCTAAAACTAACACATACAGAGCCAAAGCAGAAGCATCTTCTTCATTCTTAAGGGACAACCCTGTAACTTCAGTCTCTCTGGAGGGCAAGGAAGCAAAAAACGTGGAGACAAATGGCAACCTAGAACAATAAGGCAGGAACTAGAATTTATTGAATTTGGCTTCACTATTTACTGAAAACAGAGGTTGCTTTTTTAAATGCTCGGCTTGTTCTAGAGCAAGTCATACCTTCTTCCCTATAACCTGTATAATGTTTCCTTTTCTCCACAACAAACATTGGTAACTAAGTAACTTTCAAGTCTCAGGAGCCTGATGTGTTAATTCCACCCACAGAGCTGCAACTGACTCCTAGCTGCCAACCTCTGCCGTCTTGAAAAATCCTTGGCTCCAAGCTAGATGCCCAAGATCTGCCAATAGAGTTAGCTAGCTGAGTGACATGTCAGAAACCAGTTGAACACGGACCTGCTTAAACGATATGAAATGTGAAGCGGCATTGTTTAGAAAGGCACCTGTCTCTTCTAAGGATCTCAGCAGTGAAGCTCCTAATCAGTATCACTTTTTGTACTTCAGATGATCATCTGAAGCCCAGAGTTGGATGGGACGCTTCACTGTTACTTACAGAGGCAGTCCTCACACTTGAAACAGGCAGTTCTCATGCCATCCACTAGACCAGCAGAATAAGGATGCCACCAACAGTTTTTCACTTTGAGTACCAGCAAAGTGCTCAACTATACGAACACCAATAAAGAATATATTAAGAACCTGCAAGAGAACACAGGTCAACTATAGGCCACTACATTAAGTTCTTGGCATTTCTACTTCTGCTCCCTATTTGGGAAAAGAAAAGGACAAAATTCAACTTCAGTAATGTTATCTTTACGAACTAAAAATGTACAGAGTAAACAACAGAATATACACTCTTCCTTACCTGCATGTCTAAAATCAATCCAGCTATCTGATTTTGTTGATTGTCTATGACCTGGAATATAAAATTGAGTAATTTTTAAGGCTTGAATCATTTCAGATCCATTTTACAGCTTACAGGTATGTAGCCATAGATTTTAAATAGAATCTTTGAAATTGTAAATGACAAGACAGAGTTTAACTCTGACAGAATATGAAATTCATGCAAAATAAACGTACTGAACAGAAACACAGGCATTGAAAAGAAATCTGAATTAGCAACAAATGTGTAATTCTTTAGTGAGATACTTATTTCTAAAGTAAAAAACTACAGAAATGCAAGACTCAAGGTTAGAGATGCCACCAACAGATCATTTGCAGACTAACCTTACTGGCTTTCTCATTCTTTTCTTTGAGACACTCATTCTCACTCTGAAGCTGTTTTGTGTCCAACATGGGGAGGCGAATACCATCTTCCAGGCATTTTTCTACTTTCTGTTGTAAACTGCCGTTCAACATGAAACAAAAATTAAGGCGCTGTGTTCTAGTGAAAAATTAGAAAGTTGCACCACCTTCCAAACGAGAACTGTAAAACCGTACCTAGCAGAATCCAGCCTTATGAATGAGCAAACCAACAGTGGATGAATGATACAAAAATCCTAAACTACTGGAGTTACTACAGCACTGACAAGAACAGATTCATGCAGGAATGGTTTTATGGGCCAGATTCTGTGCTGCATCTCCCAAAAGGCACAGCTCCGGCAGTACAGCGTAGGGAGAGAAGGCAGAGAGGAGCCAAGAAAAGCTTTGTGGTGTTCACAGCTGCTCTGTGCTACTGTGGGAGGCAAAGCCGGCACTAGCACAGATCAGAGGAGTCTTCAAACCTCTCAAAGTTACAGGACCTTTAAAATCTGACTGTCCCACTGGGGCACGTACAACTCAAAGTGGAGTCCAGAATCAGAGGCTGCACCGTGTACTGGTGGCCTATCCTTCATGCCCTCTGTGACTTGTAAGGGGGAACGGAACATAAAGCCACTGCTGCCAGCTGCTCCCACACAAGGGCATGACCTTCAGACCCTCTGTAGCTCAACTCAAGCTCCTAGGTGTAGCTACAGACTTTGCCTGCTCACCTTCTCTCAGAAATGAAACACATTTTATTAGTGTTAATCTTGCTGTCTAATTTAGAAACCAGAGCCCACCTCAACTATTCGTAGGCTTTCAGAAAAGACAAAATGATCCCCCTCTAGATTATGAGGACATGAAGAAAAAAGGCCTTTCATTGGTAAGATGGAAACAATGCATCAACAATTTGGCTGGCAAGGTGTCCCAACCAGCTTGACTTTCATCATGGAAACACTTTCAGACTCCTGTGGCATGCCTCTTTACCCAATGGAGGGACAGTGAACTGTAGTAACATCCACATAAATTATTAGAAGTGATTCATCGCTCCTTCCCCCCTCTCCCTTTTTTTAGAAATAAGTGTTTAAGTAGCTCCCTTGATCTAAAATGTACCATAGTAGCAATGTCTCCACGTCTCATCTGTAATCTTCTCATGGATATCTGTCCCATTTCTTTTTTCATAGTTATGCAAGTTCAGTGACAGCAGCTTAGCTACAGCTAAATGTCCCTGTAAATACCCCCACCCTCAGTGACAAGGTAAGAAACCACCACAATTTATTTAAATCTTTGACCCTTCCCTGATATACCCATCAGCCAATATCCAGGGAGCTTTTCCACAGCTTGTGACAGGATCAGTTATCAAACAGGAGTGCTGACAGCTTCTATATAACGCCCCTTTGCTGCACATGTTTATTCCACCCTCTATCTGGCAGCAAGCTATGATGCCATTGCAGTGGTGTCCCACATCTTCAAGAAAAGATAGTGAAGAATGTCCCAGGCAGATTCTCCTCTTGTATGGTATTACTTGCAACGTGACACAAATAAAATTTTTGTTGGATTTTCTATTGCATTACACTGTCATTCTGCACAGTAATATATTTATGCCATGAAAAAATCATCAGCATTGCAATAGATTAAGAGTGCAAGTAACATCAGGTCCTGACATCAGGTGGGAAAGTACACCCGTTTCAGGGCACAGCCCGAGCAGCTGTCCGTACCTCTGTACTGTTGTGACCAGCTCTTTTTCTTTTTTCTTCTGACACACCAGTTGCAGTTCTCTCTCTCTGCACTGCGATCGGGCCTCTCCAAGCTTCTTTTCTAACTCAGTCATCGTTTCTTCAAGTTGCTTGTTCTTCTCTTCTAGAATTTGCAGCTAACACAGGTTACATTAGTCAGACACGATGCCACATCAGTAGGCAGCCTTGCAGCAGGCCACTGCCTTACAGTTACCTTCTGTATAATCTTATGGCCATTTCACTTATCTGAGTATGAGAATCCCTAATAGCTACAGTGCTTTCTAAAGTACTGAAATACTTCTCTTCCTAAACAGATGGGGAAAAAAATTATGTCAAACCAGTAAAATATCTAACAACAGATATTAGGGAGCTTACTTGTCTTTTTAAAATGTAAAACAAACTCCCTTTACCTTACCTGTTTAGTCTGCCCTTCTATATCGTCCAGCGTTGGTAGGTCAGCCAGATATTTTTCTAAGGTTTCAATTCGCCTTTGTTTTTCTTTGTTTTGCTCAGACTCTTTCTGGCATTTCTTTTTCAGGCTATTAATATATCGGTCTCTAGTTTTAAGCTAGAAGAAAGTAAGAGTACATGTTTTATGTTTACAGTGAAAAATAAACCTGCTTTGGAAGCAGAGGCTGGTCGCTCTTCAAGAATTGTACTCTCAGCTGCATGAAAGGGCTGGTTACTGCAGAAAGCAAAACCAAAGATTGATTAATCCCAGCAGCTCCAAGTCACAGATCCACACATGACCTCAAACCACAGTTGCTTCACCTCTGCCCAGCACACATGCCTTGCAAACTGAAAACACAAGCAATTCAACAGTTAAAATATTCTTAATTTTTTCACCAATGGAGATGTTCACATGCAACAAATGATCAGGAAATATTTTAGTCCATCCTTTTCCTCTGGCCTAGGAAAACAACTTAAAACACAGGGACAAAGAACTTAACCCAACAAGAATCTGAGCCGAAAACCCGACTTTAATGCAGTCTGACAATTACCTCAGGGACATCAGAACAGAATAGTGGCTTTCTTAAACAGCTTTTCCATAGGCACCTTAATTGCCCATCAGCCTTCAAAGGTTTTTTTATATTGTGTTATCTTTGCTTGCATTCCTGGTACTTACTTTGCTTTATTACCTAGGTCAAAAAAGCAGGAAGGAAGGCAGGAAAAAGAGTATAGTCCAATTTAACGAAAAACAGTATCTCTATTGCTTGAACTAAGGTGTAGTAATTCACAATAACAAACAGTTGTCACTAGAGTAAGTGCTAAACGTACTTTTATTTTGGTGCCACAGACATCCATCTCACTGAGAAATAAACGTGTGACACTGTCAATGTCAGAGCTCAGTAACAGAGCCTACTGAAAAATTGAAGTCAATAACATCTGGATAGTGTTTTCCAGGTAGCCTTCTATATGGGCCACAAAACTGAGGATTGCTAAAAGGCTAGAAATCTTTGTACCTTTTATTTTATCAAGACCTCAAAACTGAACAAAGCTTTCAGGCTGCTTTAAAAATCTTCCTGATTAGACACAGCCCAAGTAATCCCCACATTCAGAAAGGCAAAGGTGCAACCAGCCATGATCTTTTGCCACAATAAATACTTCAGAACTACATACTTCATGTGGGCTCCCCCCACACCCCATGCCTTAAGGCAGTGATATAAATACACACATGTAAGCCAGTGTTGCACAGCAAAAATTGCCAAGAGTCTGACTGTTAGCCAAGTGAATCCCTTCCCTCTGTTTCTCACATACCACTAAGGATGATAAGTTGACCAGTCAGAATACTCCAGTAACTGTGCAACAAAGATTACAGGGTTTCCAAATCATCTTGTCCTTCACATATACCATAGGGAATGTCCTCTCCTGCAACCTCTAACAGCTACTGTGTTTGCCTTAGGATTTCTCCTGCTCTCTCTAAATCCCCGGCATCACCTTGAGGAGTCTTTCCACCTTCTGTCACCTGAGACAAAAAAAAAAAACCCAGGTTTTGTTTTTCATTCACTCTTCCTGACTCTGCTGAGGGGAAAACAAGCTCTGGATTTTCTTTTTTTTTCCCCCTCCATTTCCTCTTTCATATACACACAGCTGATGATTTTATTAGGGCAAGATAAAATAGGAAAGCTCTCACCTCTCGGCAATTAAATGTTAGAAGCAAGACCATGGAAATTATAGGCGAGAATACTATTACAAGCTATCAGCAGTACCTTCCAGAAGTACTTCACAATGATGATAGCAGAGGGAGAAGGAGAAGCCAGCAGATGTCTGAACTGAAGCATTTCCAGCCCAGCAGTCAAATTTCCAGATGAAATGCCTCAGAACTAAAGTGAGGGCTGCAAAATGTACAGATGCCACAAGGCACACTCATGCCTGGCATAAGGAAGAACCTAGATATTCATGACATGGGACACTGGCAGAGAGTATGGCAGTATCTACCTTAGCAGGCTCTCTCAGCTGGGAAGCTGTGAGGAACTACCACAACTACTGGCCAGCCACAACAGGGAAGCTTTTTCAGGCTTCTGAAATTTCAGCGCCAATTAAAGAGCTCTCAATCACCTCACTCCTACACTGACTACGCATGGAGCCTTGGGGAAAAAACCTTCTCTTCAGGCACCAAAATTATTCACAAGGTGGTACAAATACTCCCTTGCTTGCTAAGTCTGCATGGGGCAAAGACAGGTATGATGCCAGCAGTGAACAAAGAGCACCTCTGATCTCTGCTGGCACTGCAGTTTCTCAAAAGGAAAGCATCAGGTGCATCCACCCTAATGTTAGAAGGGACACAGCACTTCAGAAGGAGAAGCCTTCTAGCCTGGTATCTCATCTCCAACAGCAGCCATACGCAGATGTCTACAGTAGGGACAGAACAAGGAAAGCACATTTTTCCAGCCTCAAGCTGCTTTCACCTTAGGGGCTCTCCTGAGGCAGTTATTATTTCTGTGCATTTAGAACAAGGCAGCACCTCCATCAGCTCACCCATTTTTCCCTTGAGCCCACCTATACTCTTAGCATCCACAACAGCCTTCAGAGAGACAATATACAGCTTTGCTATAGGGAACTGGCATGAGGAATCGGCTACTTTTGCTGATCGTGTACTTAGCTTCGCCAGACGTTCCCTCACCCCTGCAACAGGTGCTGCAGTGCAGAGCTGACCACCCTTCCACCCCTTCCAGGCTGCTCGTGGCTCTGCAGACTCCAACATGCTCCCCTTCAGTCACTTCTCTTCCAGTGTGAAGATTTAATCATTCCTCCTGTGATTTTCTGATGGCTACCTGCTTTGTTGCCCTTCTCTGAATCTCTTCCAATTCCAACACATCCTGGTTTTGTGATGAGGGAGACTTTCCTAGACTTCTCACCATTGACAAAAGATGCTCAAGGAAACAGGAATGTTCCTTATGGTGTTTTCCTCCCACCTACACCAAACGGTCACAGCTTGTTCCTTGTTGACAAAAACATACCATCTGTACACTGTATTTAAATGTTGTATGTTAAAAACTGATGTAAGAAAAGGTAGTATTATTTGCAAAAGTGGGGCAGACAGAGAAGTAGAAATTTATGCCAGCAACTTTAACCTAAACTTCTAGGTGTTCATTTAACATACTACTTACAAGCAAAGCTCCTGAGTGTTAACAGCATTTTTGCCACTCCCTGACCAAATGTGGCTTTGGGCTGAAAAAACCCTCCCTCTCTGAAGAGGCAGGCGTTGGCTCAGAAACAACCCTAGCACAACCATCGGCAACAATCCCTCTGATCAGTATGAAAATCATTTCGTTTTTTTTCCCCTAACATCTGTCACTGACGCAGGACACCTAGCCTTTGGGCTCTGGGCTGATCTCCTTGTGAGCACAGCAGAGGAACACCAGACACAGCTGTCCCCAGGCTCAGGACTCAACCTACTGCTCGGGTTCCCAGCCTGCCACAGGAACACAGCACAGCTCCTTCCTCCCTCTGCAGTCTTCCCTCAAAAAGAAGGACACTAATTTTATTACAGAAACACATGCTCTCCCCTTCCCTGCTCTTTGTCTTCTTGACAGCCTTTTGTTCAGTGCACAAAAATGCATGGGTGTTAAGGGGTGAATAAGGACTGTGCAGTGAATCAGGCTTCTAGCTACAGACTACCCCTCTGACAGGAGCACTGCTGCACAGGCCCTCATCACTGCCACCACCTACAGCAGCAGATCCTGCACCGTGAGGATCACAAGCAGTAAAAGCTGAGACAAGAGGAAGCAGCAGCATTCAATTCCTGCCCTTCCTGAATGTTATCCTTAGTGAAAAGCATACTGCAGGGGTTCGTAAGGAATGGTAAGGCATAATTTCAGATGAATTATGCATTCTTCTTTGTCTTCCCACCTGCCACTTCACTGTATCATACTGCTCCTACCCCTTGAACCTGTATTAATATAAATCTAAGCCCTGTAGCAAGGCCCAGGGATCACAGAAGAGAAGGTAACAGTGACAATGTATCTCTAAAATTGGAATCACTTGGTCAATGGCACACTCCTGCTTGCAATACAGGAAGACTGTCAGGATATTCAAAACTACCCCTGTGTCACGGTATTGCTTCAGCCGCAACAGAAACTCCTTGTCCAGACCAAGAAAACAGCCATCTAAGCCCCTTCCTTGTCTCAGACTGAAGTCTACTCTGCACATCCTGTCAAAGCCACAAGAGAATCACTCCTGCTGAGTAGGCACATACAGGCTGTTAAGTGCATCTCAAAGCACATGGCCTGTGTTTACAAGCCATGCTAAAAATAGGGATTCCATTTCCACACTCTTTCTATGTTTTTAAATGATACTGTAGTAACACGAATTCTTAGAGCTGAGTAGCTTTTCTTCAAAGCAAGTTTAACTGATACCTGGTTAAAACAACAGTCACCATGATTGCCATTTCATCTAGTACCGCCTTTTAGGATGTATTCACTACAAGTTCACATTTAACCATCGCCAACACCTACAATCACTAACTATCAATTTTTCTATCACAGATAGTTTAGCTACCTTTTGAAAATAGCTCAACAACCCACATACTAAGCTGCTTTCTAGCAAACAAAACATACGCTGCTGTAACAGTGTCAAAAGAAAATCTGGAACATGAAAGACACTTACTTTCTCCTCCATCTTCTTCCTCTCCTCACTAAATTTGTTTGAAATTTGTTTTACAAATTCATTGAGTTGTAATTCCTTATTCTCAGCTGCTGCAATCTTTCGCTCAAGCTCCTCGAGGTGAGATGTTGATCTTTCCGAAATGTGAGGTTGAAGTGGTGTGCTCTCATACTGTGGTTGCTTACAAAGAGAAATAAAATAGTCACACAAATGAAAGCACACATACCACTGTATACTTGAGCAGCACAGCAGAAAAGTCCTGTATTTTTTACCACTGTCAGGAAGGGTGGGGTTTGATTTTTCAAACATTAAAATACATGGCAACAGCATGTATTTCAGGAATCTGGAGCAAAAGCATAAAGAAGCTGGACACCTTTATATGCACAACACATGCAAATGAACATTTTGGTGCCACACCCCCACCCCCCCCCCCCCCCCCCGATTTATGGAAGACGTGTAACTTTTCTGCCAAAAGAAACTCCTGAAAATACAAACAAAAATTGTTTTCAAAACAATTCACTGCCACTGCATTATCATAGCACCCCCTAGGAAGAAAAACACACTATAAAATGGCTATGAATATATTAAAGTAAGAGATACTCCAATCTCAAGATCCTTCTAAAGCAGAACATTAGTACTAGTTAAACATTAGAGCTATCACACCTGAGGTGCAGAATGGTGCAGAGACAAGCCTGAGACTACAGCTACAATCAGAAGGCAGGCTTCCTACCTTCTGTCCTGTATACCAAAACTCTCCTCCCTTTCCATTTCATGCAGCTCAATATTACTCTTCTACCTCCACTGCCCACAGACAGACAAGCAGAAAATGGAAATCAACTGCATGTGGGATGAAAAAGGAGATGCATCCCATTAGGCTTTCCATTTCAAGATTCTTTTAATAACATAAATCGGTATTTTTAAAGAAATTATACAGACAGTATTTTTAACTAGTAACATTCCTTCAGCAAAGCATTAAAAGATTAAAACCTCCATTAAAGGAGATTTGCATTTGTAAGTTAATCTTACAGAAGGCACACAAATCAGGCAGAAATCCTACTATGTTCTAAAAGCCTAATACATCATAAATTTTTTTTAACTCTTGAAATTATGAAAGATGAATGAATCGGCTGCTTTATTTGAAGCCTATACTAAGATACATACACTAAAATTTCAGATTTGCAGTAATTTTTAAAAAAATTCTTACTCTAGACTGAATTTTAAAGTCTTTTACAGAAGAACTTCCGGAAGCACCGAAAGCCACATTCCTAAATGTCTGAAAAAGCTTCTGAATACCTAACTTCATACCTAGGCTCCGCTTGAATTTCTCTCCTGTCTCACACAAACCAGATTCTCACCTGATGCACTGCTGTGTTATTCCAAGGACATAATTAATGTCACGCTGAAATATGCTAGCTGAGATCCTGATGCAGTGTTTGTGACAGAAAAAAAAAAAAAAAAGTAATAGAAGGGGAACAGAAAAGTTATTTCACTGTGTATCTGCCTTCAACATTCTCTTTCTGCATTGCCTTTTAGATATGCCGAGGTCTGGAGATGGAGTTTGTGTGCTACAGCAGGGTAGCAGCCACAGCCCTCAAACTATCCGCACATTGTGGTCAGCCTATGCTTCCTCAACCTTACTTACACTTTCTCATATTTGTACTGTTAGATAAAAATTAGGACAGGTATGCACAAAATACCACCACACATTCCCTTTCAGACCAAGTGCTCCCTAGGAGTTCTAATCCATATCCTTTTCAGGTGTCTCATGCAAAGGTATTCCACCAGTCTGTTTGCCTTCTCACATCTCTTCCATCTGTTCTAACCACTCCTTTGGGTAGTACTTCCTTCTCCTCTTCAGAAAACCTTCCATCAGTTGTTTTCAGATACTCTCTTATCAAACTACTTTATCTCCTAGTATCTCCCAGCATAACTGTGCTACATGCATGCTGTCAAACCCTTATTCTCACAGTGTCACAATCCCTCACGCTTACCCCATTTTTATCAGATTTCAAAACAAGTATGTACAAAGTGTTACCATAACTTAGATTTCTGCAAAGGTACAGTAAACTACAACATTTAGCAGGTATTCTCCTCTATACCATTTATGGCTACACAATTACACAATCATCAGTAATCTCAAAAGCTCCACATTTTGGCCTGCAGGTAACTGTGACTATGCTTTCAGGTGTCTGTTACTGGGAAACAGAAAGCTTTGCTGAAAGAAAAATATCCATCCTACCTGCAAATTAGTCATGTAAGGTTCTTCGCAGTTCACAAGATGGCTCAGTCTTGCGTGTTGAGCTCGTAATTCGTTCTCCCTTATCTTCTGATGTAAATTGTTAATTTGCTGCTTTTGCCTGTAATATGCAGATTTTGTTTGAAAAGAAAGCAGAGATTAAAAAACCATAGATCTTAAGACTTATACTGAAGAATACTGTAACAATGCTATTCAACTATCCTGGATCTACATTAGCTGTGGGCTTTTTCCCCACTGCAGCCAGACTGCAACTAGTCTAGTTTACCACTAGAACTGGAATCTCATCAGGATATGAGCTATTAAGCTACAGTTGTCATGTAACTTTCACTTAAGCATAACCCAAAAGGTCTGTGCTCAATTGGCAATAACAAGAAACAAGACTTGAAAACTCAATTTTGTGGGGGTTGAGAGGGGTTTCTGTTGTCATTTACTCCTAGGGCCAGAAGTATAAGCAGAAAACTTATACAGAAAGCAGAATGAAAACAAACAGAACTCACACCTTCATTTTACTTGGACATCTGCTCAGCCCCTCTCTCTTTGCCAGAGCTGACTTTTGACACAGGTTAGAGATTTACAAATCAAGGAGAGCGGAAAGAACTTAAGAAGAAAAAGTTCTTACATAAGATTGTCAGCATGGCTTTCCTGCAAGGTCTTTCTTTTTGCTTTCCTTAAGACTTTCTCAAGACTACTTTATATAAGTACCCCTAGGATAAAATACCCCACTGCATACTAAACCACAGTTAACCTCTTACACCAGTCCCTTAGCCAGTGTACAGCAGAAAAATCACTATTTAATTATATCACAAATTATATCACTGTTTAAATCATGACTCCATTTGAATTAGTCTGACTGTGGAGCAAATACAAGCCAGGTCTCAGCCTCAGCCCACATCACAGCTCTGCGAGGTGCCCTGTACCCTCTGTGGAGCTGTGGGCATCTCAATAACCTAATTCCAGAATGGAGTTGTCAGCACCCATCAGAAACACACACAGCAACCTTCTCAAAAAGCTTAAAACCCATGTTGTGCACTCCTTTGATCTCCCTTTTTAACTTTTTTTTTTTTTTTTTAATACTAGAACATATCTGCGTGCAGCATGAAATTGTTTCTCAAAGCTTCACCTCTAAACATGCAGTAACGATTGGCTTTTCTAGAAATGATGATGCTGAACAGAGATGACTAAACTCAATCGTAAGAAGAGATAAACAGCAAATACAGGTTAACTTCCAGGGAGAAGACCTGCCTGTGCACACACTGGAAAAGCAAATCCTCTAAAAGTACAGAAAAAGATCAAAGTTGGTTTGCTTTTTTTAAATTTGGGGAGGGTTGTGTTAGGAAGAGCATCTCGGAAATGTTATCATGACTACACAAAGTAGGCATTACAGAACCGATAAAGTAACACAAAAGATGTATTAGTTGAAAACATGCCAACTGCAAATCTAAAGGGGAAAAATAAAATGTAAAAGCTCAATTCAATATTTTAGCCATGTACATTCTAGCTAGCCATCAGCCAACTGTATCCCAATTATTTGTTTCACAAGAGGAATTTAATATTTCAAAAATAGTGAATATATCAGAAGGCAAACTTTTCAGCTATGCATGTTGCAGAAGACATGATGCATGCCTACAGAGCATCTTTTTTGTTTCCTTATTTGTTTATCTATAAAGAATAGCAACAAGTGGAAAACCAGTATGAACAAGCTGCAATTTGGTAGTACCTTAGCACAATGCATTCAACCCAATTCATAAAAACAGAGGAACTGAATGTGTTTACGTGACTCCGTAGCAAGCCTTGAAATATTCTCTGTCACCACAGGTGATTTTGAGGCTTCCCTCCTCCATTCCACTATCTAGATGGAACAAGCTTGTACAAATACAAAAGGAGTATGTAACACTGAAAGACTTCGTATAGTTTTGGTTGGCATCTGTACAATCGCACTACAAACAAAAAGCTTCAAACTTATTTTTGAAGATTAGGTAGAAGAATATGCTCTTAACTTGTAACATACCTTATATGAGCCCAAAAGCTTGTATAATCATATGAGAAAATACAATGCCATGATGACTTCTGTCACAGATATCAAAACAATTTAGTATGAGTTGTCTTAACCAACGAACAGAAGTAATTTTTCATTTTTCATCACTTCATTACTTACCAGACAGATCTATTAAAATATCTTTGCCCCATGTGTTTTAAAATTATTTATCTACTCGTCACTTATCCCTTGAAGGCACTACATGATTTTCTGTTTGTGGCTGATTGTATCTTCACAGTGCCTTCCCTCACAGGCAGGATTTCAATAACCTGAACTAAACACGACAGCCTGGAGTAATGTTTTAAAACACGGTTGAACTTCCAATGTAGTTTGAACTACATTACCATATTTCCTTTCATAATCCTTTCCCTACGCTACCAAATCCCTGCAAGAAAAAAGGTGAGACAAATTAATCTGTGATGAAATAGAGCTGTGCTAGCACAGAGTGTAAGTGCCTTGCTTCTTTTGACTCTGTAAAGCAGGAAACTCTCCACTGTTATAAAGCCTTGCCAACAAAACACACCATAGGTATTTTTTAAGGCTGTGTAGATCCCACACAACTTCTTCGCATAACCACCTCGCTGAAAATATCATTAATCTCACGGCACCCAGAAACAAAAATTCTGAAAACAGCCCAGCAATCACAAGCAGAATACACGATAAACACCATAGAAACATATTTACTATTTACATACAACCCTGTAAGTCTTTGGAGACTTCATACCAGATGCATTTTATCACTGCTGTTCTCATATGCTAAGACAGTTTTAATCCTCTGTTAGCTCACAGCTGTTACTATTAATCCACTGCATAACCACGGGCTGGGAGCTTTATTTAAAGGGAGCGTAGAAAGTTCAAATGCTCTCACAAACACAGCTCGCATATTACGGCAGGAACACTGTCCCCAAAAGCCTCCCTATTCCCAATCAATCATCCCAGAGCTTTCAAAAAAAAAAACCAACCAACCTTCGGCGTTTAGGTGCTTTCAAGTTTCTGCTCAGACACATGGCAACTGCCACTCTGGGCAGGCCAAAACCAGACAGAAATAATTCTGAGATGGAGGGATTTTACCTTCTAGACAGTGGTGCTACTCTCACGCTGTATGTTTATACGTACAGTGTTTACAACCTCACGCGCATCCTCCACGTTCACAGAGGGCCAGACTAGACTCTTAACTGTTGTGACCGATGTTGGCAAATTCTCCTCCACCCTTCCCTTTCTCTGATCAGCTGCTACCACCATTAAGCCTCCCCAAGGGTTCAAGATGTTTTAAAAAAAAAAAATTAAATTTTTTTTTTTTTTTTGGCAGACACAGGAGTTACGCAGCGGCACTGCACCACTCTGACCTACTCCTTTTCCTGTAGCTTTCAACACAGGAATTTCCAATCACTCAGTCTTACACAGGACTGAAGTCTCCAGACATCGAGCTCCTCAACCTTTTGTGATTCCAGAAGTCATCTGTGTATGAGTGGGCACAGGCTGTGGCCTGAACTTACAGTATGGGGGAACCTGACAGGAGCCTGCCCTGGAGACAGAAAC
The DNA here is from genome assembly GCF_034619465.1 of Leptosomus discolor. Taxonomy (NCBI): domain Eukaryota; kingdom Metazoa; phylum Chordata; class Aves; order Leptosomiformes; family Leptosomidae; genus Leptosomus; species Leptosomus discolor. The sequence continues at coordinate 72,104,956 of NC_141392.1, read as the reverse complement.
CAGACCGTAGCTCACATAACCAGATTCAGTGAAAATACCATACCTAGCTACCATGGAAACTGCTCTACTTCACAAATTCCCTATTCTCTTTCTATGAGTGAGTATTACTATTCTATGTTGATGGCAAAGTAAGCGTTATTGGCATATTATGTGAAAGTCATGGAACTTCTCACACGGTTTCATTCAGCTCCTTTGTCCAAAGAGAAAATGCTCTATTTCACTTCAAGTGTCTGCCTTGAGACATCCCTTCCCCTTACACTCAGACTTAAGAAGAGGATGCAATACGCCACTCTAGAGCCAGCAACCAATCAACCTAAGGGACCCACAAGGAAGAAAAGTTTTGGGTTTCTTTTTCAAAGAAAAGAAGTCACAAAAGGCAGGAATGAAAACCATCCTTTTGGGAGGGACATTTAAAAGTGTTCCTTACTTAAACTGATGTTTCAGAAGACAATGTCATTAAAAGATGTATAAACTTCAGCTCTTCAATCAAATTAATACAAACATGACATCAATAACACTTTTCACAAACACTTCTGTCTGTCCAGCTGTCCCTCAAGGTGTAATATTGTCTCCAGGAATGGGGTGGGGTGGGGGGTTCAGAAGCAGACAGACAGAAAGAGAATTGAAACTCCTTTTGAATATAGAAGATTGTCTGGTACACAGAAGACCGCTGCAGTTACCAGGACAGAACTCTTCTGCCTTGTATTTTTCTTCAGATACAATGATTTTTTTTTTTTTTCCCTCAGAAGAAACCTGCTTGTTATATTTTCACTATGATTATAATTATTATTTTTCTTCTAAAAATTTCACTGATACCCTGGACTATGCCTTTTCACTCCATTTTTTGAACCTCCAGCCATAATTTATAAATATCCTGAGATCAAATCCTCCCTGTGCTGCTCCCAGGTATATTCTTTCCAAGGGAACTCAGCTGAAGTGACACATTACCCAACATATATAACTCAAGTGGTGGCTACATGCTCTACAGTCCCCTATAACCAGCTCTTTTGTCCCAATGCCTGATAAGATTATTTATAGAAAACCCTACTATTGTCACAAAGTGATGATTTTGGCTTATTTCCAGGTCTTGTAAAATGCACACATCTTTTGTTCCCTTTTCTTCTATTTCCTCAAGTGTTCTTTATTTTTGTAAACAAAACTTCAAGGCTTCAGTTGTGTTTCACTACTGCGGATCAATGACACCTTGTAAGGAAGGAAAAGTTAAACGCCTGCCATGGCAAATCGTACCATTTTATCGCCTTTTCTGGAATTACCAACACGAACCACCACCACTACAGGCTAGGCTACCTAAGATGTTGATTCTGTCTAATTATTTTGATGGTATTTAAGAAGAGTAGTTCTTATGCGACTTCCTGCCTGCCACAGATACTTCCACTCCCACACAGTAACCTCATGTTGGGCCCAACAATTTAAATCAAATCAAAGCACGTCAATCATCAGGAAGCTAGAAGCTCACACTCAAAGCACTGAAACCAATGAATGGACATACTCCAGGTCTCTGCCAATGGCCTTTGCTGCAGAAGAAAGCAAAAGCCCTTGATCCTGAATGCCACTATGTTTGGGGAGAAAGACAATTCTGGGCACCAAGCGTACAAGAAGGGTGGTTCACTAAATCTGGCTCAAACTTCTGTCTTTCTGATGCTAAAGGGATGGGGGGCAAAATTAAATCCCAGAATACTTTCAACTAATTCCGCACCTAAGAAAATAAACCACTCTTTCTAAGCCCTTGCAAACACAAAACAGCACACCAGCTATCCTTTCCTCTTGTAATGACCTAACATCAAGTAACTGCTTCTAGCTTGCCTAAAGCCAGGTCTGTAAATAGGCAGTTCCCTTTCAGTTGGTATATGCAGATGACGAGAAGAAAATGCACTAACGCTGTGCTGCCCTGTCTGTTTGGGGGAGAGGCTGCCTGCGTCCTTCCTGTGCCCTGGACATCAGATCTCAGCACCTCACTGGATCACAGCTCCCTCCCCACACACTCATGCTCCCCAGGAACCCCTGACCCTCATGGGGCCGGAAGGGAGAGAGAGTGAGAAGTTATGGGGTTGAAGGAGCTGTGGGTTAAAAACCAGGGACAGTCTTGTGGTAACACGAACAACACTGCACCTGAACAGAACTGTGGGGCTGGTCCCTGGAGCTGGGGCCCTGGGATGACACTGAAGGTGAGGGACTGACTAAGGAGAGCTGGTGAGAAGCAGAGGCAAGAGTCCAGGCAGCACTGCTGCGGCTCTCCTTCCCCTCCACCGCGCACCATGGCTACCACCCAGCCAAGCTGCCACAGCTGAAACAGGGACATCTGCTGTGGCCCACCACCCTGGCACTGCTGTGCAATCAAGAGAGCTACTGCTCTTCTGCATATCATGAAGGTAAAAAGGCAGGGCAAATACTGGCCTCCATGGTAAGAGAATCACTTCACCAGGGCATTTGTATTTAAAAGTCAGACTCAGAAAATACTTAAAGGTGGGCTAGGGAATGACCAAAAAAGGCTTCACATGTGCATTTTAATCATAGGTCTGCTAAATTTGTAGTCTCTCTGCCCACAGACAGTAAAAGGCTGCTTCTGGTGGTACTTATTCGCTGTGCCACTATTCTCTGCAGACAAGCATGGGGAAGACAACATGCTATACCCCATGAAATCGCAGCCAAGCTCCCCCTATCCTGGATGACTGCGGCTCTACTTATGAAGCTGGCTAGAATCCAGAGGAAAACTGCTGGTGCCTCTTGGCACTAAGTGGATCCATTTAAATGAGCAAAAAAAAGTTACACCCATAAGAGTGAAGTATCAATTGGGTGAGGGGGACAGATCTTGATTTTTATTCGTTTGCAGTTCTATTCTTTAGCTCAAACAATCCCCTCTGAAAGCTCAAGTCAGCACAAAGGATGTGGGACAGCAGAGAACAGCACTAAGCTCAACATGCACAAGCTTGGACTGTCTTCAGAGAACAGCATTACCAATTAATATTACTAATACTAAGCATTAATATACAAATTGCTTCTCTGTATGTCTCAAACATTAGTATAACATAACTGACTTTCACATCACTTTGTCATATTCACAGAGGACAAGCAAACCTGTGGACATGTGCTTACACAGGCACTCATACATCCATTCATCTGGAAATAGACCACATTTTCTTCAACCTGGGACCAACTCATCTGTTCTCCATAAACTCCTCTTACCCCTCACTTACTCTAACATGAAAGAGCCTTTAGAAACCTATGTCTGCCAGAAAAGCACTTCCTCCCCTCAATTTTTAAGAGACTTAAATTAGTGTAAATTTAAGTGGCACACTACAAGTAAGACATAGGTCCAGCATCTTCAAACATTTCAGGGACTTTAGAACAGAGCTTCCTCCACCACAGAAGGGACATGAATAACTTCATTAACAAATCAAATGACAATTGATGCTTACCTTCAAAAGACGTGAGTTAATGAGAAAGAGTTGCTTTAGGTTAAAATGCCTGAACAGATTTCCTCAGAATCGGAATGCAAAGTAAAATCTAATATGGATCCTTCTGGTTTACATATATAATTTATTCCACACTGTAGCTGGAGGTATGCTGCTTTGTTTTGTTGCTTAAGAAGCTGGATACTCATTTTTATACCCCTTTGTTTTAAAGGCATGATCTCTTGGGACCACAAGTCCAAACGTGCAGAGTACTGATAGGGAAAGAGATCAGTAGTAAACAAAGTCCTAAAAACAATGTGAATACATTTTCCATAATTTGGAAGATAAAGCCAAAGAGCTCCAACCTCAGCAAAGCTCATGAGAAAAGACGATCTCAAATTTCCTATGCAATAGAGTCTGGGGTTTTTTTTGGTGAAATTAAGAGCCTGCAGTTCAAAGTAAATACTACTTTTCCACCAGTCACAGGAGAACTTATCTGGAAGAGAAGAAGGGAACACTGCCTCTGGGAGTCAAGAGGTGATCTCTGTTCTGGATGGACTGTTATTTTTTTTTAATTACTTTTCTGAACTGCACAGAAGTTTGAAATGACCCACAGGCAGTAAGCTAGTGTTGAAGCAATGCAGGCAAGTGTACACTCAGCAACTGTACTCTACTTTCTTAAATGCTCTGGGCTACTTAGTCAAGGGGGTGTGAGGCATGAGAGGGACACAGACATGACTGTCTGCTCAGAGGACTGCACCCTCCCTCCCACAGTGGGAGGTTTTCAACTGCAGTCTCCTGACAGGACCAACACAGGGTAAGCCTTGCCCCTCCCCTGCTGTTCTCAGCTCTGTCAAACACTACAACTTCCTAAAAATATTTAAATTCTACGGAATAGAAAACGGCTCAGCACCACTTCCACAGAAAAGGATCTGGGATTGCAGCTCACCAAAACTACACAATGCTGTACTGCAAAAAGCAAACACTACACAAGCACGGCCTGAGAGAGAGAAGAATGCTCAGCCGGAGGGAGGTCTCGACTGGCCAGTTTGGACAGTTCACAGAAGATGCACTGATCAGCTGGAGAGATCTCAAAGAATAAGAAAAGCTACCAGAGGTCTAGAAAACATAGGAGAAAAGACTAAGTCATATTAGGAAAAGTCTTCTAATGTTTCAGCTAATTAATCACCAAACTGTCCAACTCGGAAAGGTTTGCAGAGCATCTGTTACCGCAGATCACAATTGCACAGACAAGTCCCAGGAGTGACACTACTACAGCTTGTCCTCCTTAGGGCCTGGCAGATCCCTTAGATAGGTCCTTTCTGGCCCTACCTCCCCTCATTATTGCTAAGATTTAGGTTATTATGTGAAAAGTAAAGTTAACAAATTCCATTTCATCGTTATTACTAGTATTCACCTCTGAAAAGGTGAACTTTTAACATTGGAAAAATAATCACTCTATAAAAAAAATCTTTCTGAAAGTTTACCAGTCCAAGATACAAAAGCCTCAACCACAAGTTACCCGGGTGATTGGTGATTACCAGAAAAGGATAAACGCATATTTTTCAAGCTATTATTGCATGCACAGAGTATTTTACACAGCAAGACACTCTGAGGAGATTCTTCACAGTCCTACTCCCTGCACAGGACTCCCAGTTATAAATGCATGCACTCAGACCCTGCACAGCACAAAGCTTCAAAGCTTCCTTGAAAATTACATCAAATTATGATTCAAGTGGATATGTTAATGCTGCAGATCTTAACAGACCACCCCAAATTAAGAGAATTACAGCTTCACACTAGCAGTAACATGAGCACTATCAGAGCACATACAGTTTGATGTCAGCTACTGAAGTCAGGACAATTTGACACAAGGCAAAGAAAATCTAATTCTCATGTCCCAGTGAAAACATCTAAGCGTCAGTTAGCTATGGATGGAAAGCTAATGATTTAGCAACTGTTTTAAGAATATAAGTGTTATTATGCCCTGAGGAATGACAGCTATTCACTAAAATTGTACTTCTATATCTACCTTTCCTTAAAAAGCTGTTCAAATGCCCTTAAGCTGTCTGGAAGAGAACATTGCATGCACAGTGTTATTCTCAGGAGCTTATGTCATATGTTCAGATATTTGGCATTTATTCATGTACCCCCTGTATGCAGTCCCTGCCAAAACAGTGCCAGGACCACACTAGAGACATCTACCGTGGCTGGCTGGTCTCAAGAGGAATTCACAATTGTCCCAAACACTGTAATTTCAGTGTTGTGAACATACTGAACAGAGGAGCAACAAAAAGAATTAAAATGTGATGCCGTAATTTTCCAAACCAATACACTGTTGGCTCCCTCTGGTGCTAAATATAACGTAGTGTTACATACTAAACTGCCAGAGAAGTAAGGCAATGATATAATCCCATTATTCTGTACAGTAGGTGACAGACATTCTAGTATTAAGTGTTACAGCAGTAGATTTTCTCTTACAGGCAAAATCCTGAAGTCCTTATTCACAGCCTGTACCAACACCTCTTACAGGGAGAAAACATGACACACACCTTTAAGAAGTGCCACTGCGATCCTGTGCACACACACATGCCAGGCTCCCTTCTTCACGACACGTTTTTGCTTCCTAAAAGTACCATCTCCATCTCATTTTTTAAAAGCAGACTTCAAAACTATTTTCAGGCTCTAATTCATTGAGCTGGCAGTGATTCCTAGAGTAGTTTTAAAAAGCAAAGCAAAACCACATTGAAACCCACCCATTTATGCTACTGTGCACATTTATACTATAAAATACCCATTTGTTAGCTGACAGACTTAAACCAAATCAATTTTAACTAATCTATTACTAAATCTGCTGTTCAACAGTGTATAGAATAAAAATCAAGCCACTTGTTCTATTCAGATGCATTTTTAAAAATTCTTTTCATGGCATTGAATTTCCAGTGACAGACCAAAGTATCCAAGTACGATGACTTACTTGGTAAACATTAGTGCTTAAATAATTTTTGACGAGTATTTGAAACCTGCTTGCAGCTATTCCAAACTGTTATATTTCCAATGCAAAACAAGGGAGTTTAATAACCTAATCTGGAAGGGCTGGATTTTTGTTGCCTTTTTAGCACTGTGTGGAAAGAAAGGAAGAAGGCAGCAGGTTTCTCTTTCCTTCTCCTGCCCCTCCTCCCTTTTTTAAACAGATAAAGGTAAACCAGCTTAAGGATACTGCCCCATACAGAACTTCCATTCCCTATTTATCAACAGATTCATGCATTGCTATGCAGAACAAAGCGTGTGGTGCAGAAGTGCTGTTAACCTCCTCTGTCTCCTGGATTAGCAGGGCCCCAGTACAATTCTCAACAGAAGAGGGTTTAACCTTAAAAAAACCAAAGTCATGACCCTGTGGTTGAAAGGGAGGCTGGTGAGAAGGGCAAGAGAAGGATGTTCCCAGTTTTCATCCAGCTGTTCGTTGTACCTGTCAGCAGCAAACAGCTGGGACTAGAGTACCTGCTGGCTGCTGTCCTTCTCCAGCTTCCAGACAGCAGGAGGTTAACCCATCTCTCCCAGGCTTCTGTCCCCTCAGAATGAAACAAGTTGTGCTGGCATCCTCCAGTTACCAGTTTGTAAATTCAGCATGAGACATGACTTCAGGAGACCACTCCTTTTAAAACTCTGTGAGAACCACAGGTATAAAAGGGCCTTCTCAGGAAACATCTACTACCAAACCTCAGTCAACAACAGAATTCCTCCTCCACTTCTTGAAGCATAAGCTCTGTAATTTGAGAACCACTATCTTGAATCCTAATTAACCATGCTTTAGCAAACTTTTTTAGGTCGCTATTCCCAAATTAATTCAAATTCTGAAAAGAAGTTTACAGTAAGCTCAGGAAGACCAGGAGCTGGAAGACTTTGGTTTACTCCTAAACATCATCTTGACTTGCAGTGCAAGGCTTTGTGTCCCCACACGAAAAATATCAAATTTTTGCTTAATGCCTTGAAGAAAGGTATTGTTCACACTTAAGTCTTAATAATACTCTACTTAATAAGAAATACAACATTAGTGCTTTATAACGGAGTTCTATTTCTAGGATTTTGGGGAGCAGCTATGCACCATTTTCTCCATGACTGAAACAAAAAATATTTTTATTTGCCATACAAAACACTACCTCTTCTTAAAAAAACCCAACCAAAACCAACAAAACCCCCATGTTTTAAAATTTTTCTAAATATGCAACATCACTTTCTTCTAGTTTTAAATAATACAAACCATCTATTCTAAATAATTTTATTTTGTTTTAAAATAATAATCTACAGCAAACATTTTACCTAAGTAGAGGCTTGATATTAAAAAAAAAGAGCCTTTTCTGTGATGTGTTATTATACTGCATTATAATAATTTATAACGTGCTTAACTGTAACACCAAGTGTCTACTTAAAGGAAATGACTGTAACATCACTAAGTGGTCTTTGTTTCGCTTCAATAGCTTCCAAAACATATTTTGTCTTTTCAGTTGAATGAAAAGGAATTATCTCAACTGACTTTTGGACAGAAATCCAGAAAAAACTGTATTTGCTATCATTAAGGCACAAAAGCAGGACTTGTACAAAAAAAGAATCACCACATCACCATTGGATATAGAATCATAGACCACAGAATGGTTTGGGCTGGAAGGGACATCAAAGACCACCTAGCTCCAACCCCCCTGCCACGGGCAGGGATACCTTCCACCAGACCAGGTTGCTCCAAGCCCCATCCAGCCTGGCCTTGAACACTGCCAGGGAGGGGGCAGCCACAACCTCTTTGGGCAACCCGTGCCAATGTCTCACCACCCTCACAGTGAAGAACTTCTTCCTTACATGAAATCTAAACCTACCCTCTTTCAGTTTAAATAATAACATAATATAAATAAAAAAATAATGTATCAAGAATAGCTTTTCTTCCTCAACATGGACAGTATCAAGTAATGTTAGCAGGCAACTAGGTTACAAACTGTCACTCCAGAAACTTCACCCTTGACTGTAAACATATTTCCAGTATGAGAAGAATAATGTGAACTGCCTTTTTAGCTGCCATTGTATAACAAGCTTTCACGTAGAGTGCAGAGGATGATACGCTTAGCAGAGGCACCAAAGACCACCCCTAGCCATCATGGGCAATGTACTTAGAAATGCTGCTGACAGCCTGAGCCGTGAAAGGCAGGCTGCAGGTTATACAACATTACTACTGATACAGCAAGCCTGAAAAAACCACCGTAATTTAGACATCCTTTAAGGAACTGATCGAAAGGCTCTGACAGAGGAGATCTAAGCAACAGTTGAGGATGTTTTCATTTTAACTGCTTATCCCCTTGGGAGATCACCACTTCTCCAGGAACGCTGGCAGAGCGGGATGGTGTGTCCATGCCTCAGCCCCTGAAGCTCGTAACTTTGTGTACCATCTTCAGCTGCAGAGGCAGGGAAACACACGCTAATATGCCACATCAAACTGGGGAAGCTGATGCCAAATTTCATCACTACAACACCAGCAGAGAGAGGTACGGGCCACATCACTAGGGGACAGAAACACTTTAAACCACTGCAATTCCTTGCTCTGTTGCAATAGAGGAAAGAATAGATCTTTCACAAGCATAATTCTACTGGTCCCAAAGTAAATTATGTCCAAGTTGTCTATCTCCACCCATTACAAGGGAGGAACTTCTAGATTAAATATAAAAACATTCATAATGAATGTCTGGCATTCCTGTGATCGACACACACCTGCTTTATGTAATTCTCCTCATGCTGTGGAGCAAACTATCAATAAGAGGGCACAACTATTTGAAGACAGAACAACCACTCCTCTTGTAGCCACGAGCCAAGAGTTTATTATTAAAACACAGACTAAGCCAAATGATAATTGTGTCAAATATAAAAATGCCCTTCTTAAATGTCCTACGGCCAAACTCTGCAGCTCCTGATGACATCTGCTAATTTAGTGTAAGGTTCATTAAGCTCAAGCCCTTTATTAAAAGCACATTTTCCTCATTAAGGCTTCATTTTATCCACACATCAAGAACACCAGAAATTACTTTAGATACACTAGAAACTTAACAGCAGTGATTTGCTGCCAAAGCCCACTTCAGATTGATAGCAATTTTAATACAAAGTGATGTTTTTACTGACATACAAATCCTGGATTTAATGTTTTATTATCTGAATAATTTGTATGGGCGTTTGAATAGGATTTTACCACTGCATGTTACTGCAAAGGCCAATTTCTTGAAGCTTTATCAACTGGTTTCAAATATATTGCATTTCTATACTGGTCATGGAAAAGAAAATCAGGGCAATGCAGTTTACCAATGTTCATCTTGCAAGTCTCTTCCAAGACCTGTACAAGCAGAAAGATGTCTGATACAAACTCCCAGACGGGTAAGAAGCTAAACTGGGGAAGCTGAGAGCAGAACTGGCTGTTGATCTCACTCTCCTTTTTCCATCGCAGAGGCATTAAACCCCTAAGTAAATTTCCAGCTCTGTAAAAGGCTTTTAGCCAGCAGTCAGTCTTCTCTCCTAGCAAAGATTAGCTCTCACATATTGGTGCATAAATATTTGCTGGACTAGAACCTAACAACTTTACTGAGTAAGCAGCATTCCTGAAAGTCAGTTCCTAAATTATAGCTTTTACATCATCTAATTTAAACGATTCAGCTGGAGCAGGTTACTCACCGATCGATCACAATCTCTTTCTGTCTTAGCAGCCCCTCTTTAATTTTCATTAGAGATTCCCAGTTGCCAAAGTCCTGATAGCTGGTAGCTGGGTAACTTTGACGAGATGTTCCAGTTGGAACCTGCACAAAATAATCGTAGAGTTAACCTCCAAAACAGCAAAGGTTAATAATTTCCTAGATATTAAGACATTTACAAAGTTGTTTGTTGTTTCAGAAACCTAACAGTTGATTTTCAGTCTAATTCAGATTTGCTTTATATAAAGCAATTGGATTTATAAACAAGTTTCTTGAAACAAACTTCAGTGTCAGTGATATAAAACATTTTATTATTTCTCTACTAAAGAAATCATAGCTCTGAAAGCAGTTTGAGATGAAAAGCTCATTTAGAATTTAAGTACATAATCAAGACAAATACCACAAAATGTTCATACCCTGCTGCAATTCTTGTAGCACTACAAATGAGATAGATAGCTTGATAGCTTTAGACCTGCTGATAACTGCAGGTAACAGTTAGCATTCACTCGTTCAATTCCCACGTGTAACTTTAGCATACAGAGAAGATGAATTCCTCTAGACGTTCGTGCATTTAAGATACAGAATACGGGAATATAGTTCTGGTTAAATTCTAACTGTTTCCAAGAACGAAGAGTTTCACAAGTAACAGGTTTCAGGCTTTCCATTCATCTTCACAAAAGCCAGGCTATGTGTCTCACAACAGAGGACAACAGTTGAACTGAATATAAACCAACAATATTATGGTTGGGAAGAAAAGTAAACAACTAACTGGAACGTTAAATCAAGAAAATTTTTATACTCAGAATGTAAGTATTACAAATATTTATATCAGGAATTCACATAAGAGAAAGTTTAAGTTAGAACTTCTGTGATCAGACTGAGGGATCCCAGCACCAGCTGCCATGACATATCAGCTATTCTTCCACCAGTTTTTTTTTTAATCACTTAAAAAAAAATATTTCTCTTTTTATTATATGGGAGGCATCTTGGCCTATGTCACCTTTTTACATTTTCGGAAAAGAGCAGAAGGCCGAAAAAACGTGAAACTACAGCTAACTTTTTTTTTTTTTTTTTTAATTTAAATACATTCTAAGGTATTTTTACTTGTATTGCTCTAAAATGTTTTACATTTAATTTGAAATTACAATAAACTGTATAAAGACCAAGACATATCATCAACAATTAAAATTACGTAAACAATTGTCAAGCAGTCCATCCTTCTGGTCAAAGCTTTACCGTGAATTGTAACACTGGAGAGAATTCATTGCCTAAACCCCCATACCATGACGCGCTGAAGTCATGAACCAACTCCTGACAGCTGTGGTCTCTTCTGTAAGCTGAAAAAGTATTTCTTCCTCATTCAGTCTAGTTCAGCTCAATCCCTAGCTTGCCCATTGATAAAACTGACAGAAACTTCCCTCTTCTAATCTATAACTCAAAACTAGATATAAGATGACAAGACTTACTAGTTCTAAAATCTCTCAAGACTTGTCACACACACACACACACACACAGAGCCCCCAAGTCCAATTCATCTGCTTTCAGGGAATATTTCCTTTGCTTAACAAACTGGAGAGCTCCAATAGTAAAAATAGTTATGATGTTTTTTAAAAAAAACATCAGCAATTCTACACATTAAATACTTCATGACAACTTCTGGCCAAAGACACACTGAAATGCTGACTATGTTCCTTGCTGGACAACATCAGGTATTGTACCTTTATTGAAAAGGCCATATTGACTGGATAAATGGTGCTTTTTGAGGAAAAAATAAGATATTAGATAATATTAAAATAAAATTTTCTCTTAAAATGGTTCACTGATTTATGACTACCCTTACATTTCTTATCCCATGCTCATTCATGATTACATCCCACAAGCAATAAAAAAAATCTGAGAAAACATTTGACAATTCTCTCAATTGTTGTGCCTAAAGAAGTGCTTACTGAAGCATATTCTCGGTTTCAAAGTTTTGACGGAATAAAATCTGTCACATCTGCAATTTCTAGTAAGTCAGTCCATTAAAACCTATGCTTGTTCAAGGAAGTTATGTTAAAGATGGCACTCTACTGGGATGCAAGGAATAGCAAAGCTAAGTGCTGCTTGGATTAAGATCTAACATCCATTTAACATTTGTGATCAATTTAACAGTTGTCTTGCTTCATTTTTCATGCACAATAATCAATATTAGCATTAAAAAATCCTCAATTGGTGATATCACCTTGGCTTTTTTTGGTTTGGGCAGCAGTCTAATAAAACTTAGGAAAGATACCAAGTCATGATTCTTCCTGTAAGTAATACATGTGCAGAGTCCTTAAGGATCAATGTATCTCAAATTAATTTTGCCTGGGTTGCTCAGCCCAGACCAGATAACTTCAAAGGCATCTTTGTGCTTACAGAATAGTTTAGGATTGTCACATATTGTTCTGTATTACAGTCATCCACATGACCGGCCGAACTAACAGGCACCAGCACAAAACTATTTCAGTGAAAGTCTCTCTTAATCACACATGCCATGTCATGCAGCGTAAAGTGACAACATCAGGAACTATCACTGTACTTTGTGTCATGAAATTTTTTCCTTTGCTTCTCCCACTGGAGTGCTGAAGAATGCTTTTCTATATCCACCTGAACACCATCATGCTACAGTCAAAAAAAAGAGAAAGAAACAGTCCTTAATGCAGTTGGGATTAGAACCTTACTTTTTAGAACCAGAAATTCCATCTCTACCCAAAAGCAACAACCCACAAGGCTTTGACATGACAAACAGGAAATATATGGCTTTATAAAGCCAAATCAACACATTTATTCAGCAAGGTAAATTTTGTCTTTAAGACTGAACTATAAAAATTGAGATACTAAAGACAACTATTTAAATATGAACCCATCTTAATTGAAAACATTCTGGAAGCCACCACTGGTTTCTCTACCAAAATGCTTCAAAGCAAGCCCTTTACTTCAATCTAGCACCTTTGCAAACTCAATGGTTTGCACTAAAATTAGAAATAAACCCTTCAACTTTGGTACAATAAGTGACTTATTTAAGTAGTCAATTAAATATTAAGGCTGTTGAAAAGCAAGGTACTGAGTTTTGAAAAGTTAAGAGCAGTGTAATATCTTGTCAATTAGATGCTAACAATAGTGTGGGGTTTTTTTTTAAAAAAAATAATACATAAGGCCTCCTTAGCTGACTGAACAAGATGCTTTCGGTTCTGAAACATATCTAATCTTATGGAGTATATACCTATGTAACAACAAACAGAATACTATTATGTATTATAAATGTGTGCTTCAATTTCTCACTCTAAACAGATGAAAACAACAAGTATTTTTTCTGATATAACATTTCAGCCAATTTTTTTTTTAAACAAAGAATATGCTAAAAATGCTTCTTAGCACTTCCCAGAATAAGAAGACATTTCACTTATTTATGAGCACATGGTGTTGACTACTCTAAACAGCTTTCTAGCTGCTTTGAATGGTGTGGTAACACACAGGTGGTCCACTTACATTTGAGTATTTTGTCTGCTAAGGACCTCAAACCAAACAGTGACAGCAAGACACACTTTTAGGACTTATATACAGAAAGCCACCCACAACTCCAAGTCCTCAACTTGAATCCTCCACAACTACAAAATAAAATACCAGCTTGAAACACATGGCATTCTTTTCCATCTGCCCTAGAAAATACAACTATTTTTGTCGCCTGGCACCTCTTCCAAGAGTATCAGCCTTGGACTGAGAACATCTGTTCAGTTAAAACAGTATCCTTTGCACAGTGGCATCCAAAGGTCCTCCTCACTAGCTTGTTTTTTAACAAGGGCTTGGCCTCGACTTTCATGACTTGGCAATGCTTCAAGTCACTGCTGAGGCACAGCTAGCTGCTGGGAAAAAAATAAAATAAAATTATCTTTGCTGTACCAGCCTATATGCAAATATTTATTGCTGGAACACACATTGTTGACTAATTCCATCATGTTTCTTAACACTGAGAAAATAATTTTTCTCTGGACTAGTGAGTAAGAACATTTGGATAACTTAAGTCAATAACGGCTGAGTTTTTAACTGTGCTAATCAGAATTATCTTCTCCAAACATGGTTGCAGTTTCTGCCTGCAGCAGTCCAGTGTCTCAGCACAGCATTCCACATAACATGCGGTACCACAAAGTAAAGGTGGAGTCCAAAAATGTCAATATGACAGCTAATCTCAAAAAGCAATGGATTTTAAAGTTTTTTTAACTTAACTTTAACAGCTGCCCTGCGCTGTCATAACCCCTCTCTGCAGGTGCCATTCTTCTTTCGCTGCATGTTACAGGAATTCATTGTTGAGGAGAAAGAGAATTCCCTGCATCCACAACTAATCCAAGGCAAAGAATCGGCACAACCAAGGTCATCAGGAGCATAAATGGTTCTTTTTGTCCGAGTGACAGTGGAGGAAGCAAATGTGAGTGTCGCCACGCATGGGCTGTGCCTCAGGGACATGGCACAGCTCTACCACCTCACTGGGCGATGGAGGAGGAAGAAGAGCTGGATGTGCCAGCAGCAAACCCAGATGCACTATTACCACAGAGATGCCTCTTGCTCTTTGCTCCTCTGTGATGGGAAAAGGATTAGATGTGTAAAGGCAGAGCAGTGGCTACTGATGAGCTCTGCAACTGCTCCCCGCCCTGGGTAAGGAAAGAAGGATTTACCCGTCCCTCCCTCCCCACCCAGATTTCTTCCTAACACTAGGCTGACTGTTTCAGCTCCCAACAGCTCCCTTAATTCAGACCATCCCGGAGGATCATCCATCTTCTTCGCCAGCAAAACATGACAGGGCTAGTGGCTCTCAAGCAGGAAAAGCAAGAGGAGGCTGCAACGATGGAATCAGGCCCTAATTTTAAATCATTTTAAAAGCAAGACAGGGAATCATATCTACAGAAAAAGACTATGCCTTGCTGAAATGCACTAGGAAGAGCAGCCACAAAGAAGCATTATAACAGATCCCCAGACAAGTAAAAACAAGGCTATGGACTGATTCAAGAAATCCTGACTTGTGGCATCCGTATTTCACCACCACCTACTTACTGCTCCACTCTGCTCCATCTTTGCCATTTAGGGAAAACAGTGTTTCTGCTCAGCAGGATACAATCACTACAATTCTTGGCAGCAACACTTAACGCTGTATCACATTTTGCTGTACTTTTACAAATCTCCAGCAGTCATGGGGGAGAGAACATCTCATTGTGCCCTTTCACCCTAATCCCAGCTGTGGTACATGCTGTGTTTCTTCGGGAAATTTGTAATGAGGAGGTCGACATAATTAAAACCAAAATCGAAATATCACCAAATTGTGAGGTACCAAGAAATACTCAGGTATCGTAGAGAGGTTAGTATTGCTAACAGCAAGTGGTAAAATCCAGCGGGGGGAGGGGGGAATAAAAATCAATGAGCCTTGGAAAAAAAATCCCAAGCATATGCTTTATACGGACATGCAGCCTGCAAAGTCTTCATGTAAGACGGACCCCAACTAACAGGGAGAATAAACTTGACTGGAGTTCACAATTTAGCCTACCTGAAAATATCAGCTTAATGCAAGTCTGGATTGCCTATGTATGAGATGTCAGATCACAGAGAAGGGGCGGGGAGGGGGGGGGAGCGGCATGGGAAGGTTGTGAGGGAAGGAATAAGACAGTGACTTTAAACAGCTCTGGCATAAACCCAGCTGGAAGAATATTCTGAGCATTGTACTACCAGAAAGTCACCGAAATAGTAGAACATGTTCAAAGAAGAGCAACTGTAATGATCAAAAAGCTTAGAAAAAGTGACTTATGAGTGAAGAGCTAAACACCACAAAGGCTGGAGAGATATGAAATCAGCCAGCAAATACTTTGTTTCCTAGGCTGAGAGTTCACACAAATGAAAGCTGACAGAACGAAAACTGAGATATGACAATTCAGGATAAAAGTATCAGAAGGAAAAAAAAAACCACCAAATCCAACCAACCAAAAAACCCAAACAAACCAAAAAGAAGGAGAAAAGTAGCAAAAGCATCTCACAAACAATTGAAAGAAGATTCACATTTAAGATCTACACTGAATAAAGGAACTAAAGGACAAGTCAGTCCTTACTTGATGACAAATCAGGACTTCTCAGCGTTAGGGTCAAAGCTCACAGACTGAAGAACAAGATCAAAATTCATTTAGGAAAGAGCTCACCTTAAAAATATATAGCCGCAACTGAACTACATGGGTGCTACATAAAGGATTTGCACAGAATAAGCAGCCAGCATGACAGGTGCACTAACTGTTATCCAAGTTCGCAGTAGTCTAAATTAGTGTTGATAATATGGAGTCTCAAATTGGCTAAACAATACAACAAAAAAAGGACAATACCCACCCCCCCCCCCCCTCCCCTGCCATTTTCATGTGGATTTTTTGCCATTACAGAATCAGATTCATTCAGTTTGGCATTATATCGTCATACAGGGTTTCACAAAGTAAGCACATGAAGTCCTTTGCTAGTGCACTAACCTGCTCCTTCTCCTCTTTGCAGCAAATGTTTAAAATTGCAATAATGAGTTATTCTGTTCGGAGAGGGGGCAACATGCCTCTCCTCGGTCAGATGGAACTGCATTATTGCCTATGTTGTATGACTTTTTAAAGCTTTTCCAATAAAAAATTAAAATGCTAATGCTGGCTACTTACAGACAACACCATCTCCTATCTTTTAGAAAATGGAAAGCTTTCAAAAAGAATAAACAGTAGCAGCATTAAAATGCCTCCTAAAAGCAGCACTCCCTCTAGCAGTTACACTTCTTCCAAGAATGTTTGTCGAAGCCTCCTTCACAAATGAAATCCCCACTGCACACAAGGCGTTACACTCTTATTGGAGACCTCACAAACTTGACCCATATAAGTCAGGGAGGAATTTGACTGTCCTATGAGTTATTTGTACATTTACTTCTTCCCCAACACCTCTTATACTGCAGCTGAGGCTTCTGAACTTTCATCAAGGTCAAGTTTGGAGGTTGATAACCACAGCAAGAGAAGATGACATGATCCCTCACCACGACAGCTTACAAAAGAATTAGGAGCAAAGCATAGCGAGTACATGGTTGCTGGGATACTAAGAGAGATGGGAGAAAACAAATGCTAAGGCCAGGTATGCTATTCACCATGGAGAAAAAAAATTTTAAAAAAGCGGAGATTTGCTACTGATGGCATAGTTACAGCACTTTGATAGCAACCACGTGGTCACTTAAACATGGCATAGATTTACATTGCTATCAAAGAGAGGGGGGCCTGTTCTCCTGCCCCTTCTCACCACTTCAAACTTTTGTATCTTTCAGCTCCCTCCTGACAGCCGTAGTCCTACTCTCCCTCCATCCCATACCCATGAAGGTTACATGCACTAGGGCAGGCTCCTATCAGACTCATTGTACAAGGCCATGTGAAATCTAGTGCTGGCACACACCAGTAAGTGGAAAAGCAGTGTACAAGGCAACATGTTTTGCAGAGGCACAGCTTTGTGCTGGATTAGTATGAACATACAACCACAAGCTGAATTATCTCAACTCCACACAGTGCCAACCCCTCCAACAGTATCAGTTTGTGGATGGAATATTTTCTAAGCTTCTGAAAAAAATACTACTATGCAGTTGCTGTGACACTGTCAAGTTACTGGCTAAGACCTGGTGTTTAGATATGCAATCAGTTCAAGAAAAGGAACTTCCACATGAAGGTGGCGTAACAGAATAAACCCAAAACCCTCCTGCACTTTCTTATCTTTTGAAATAGTCCTGCTTGTGCTGGTTATCTGAATCACGACAGTGCACACAGGACCAGGAGCACAGTCCTAGCCCACAGTCAAAGACTGTACGTGTGAAAGATCTGTATGTGCTCAGAATCTGCATCCAGCAGCGTTCCTAAATAAAACAGGAATGTAACAGGGGATTAGTGAGGGAAGTGAACCAGAATGCTGGCCACCATTTCACTGGCAAGGTTCTGTTCCCTCTACCACCCTTGATGGTATGATGCAAAAGCATAAAACAACAAACTAAGAAGTCAACACCTTAACTCTGAAAAGACTTTGTAAGATCCCTACAGATGCCTGTTGTTACTGTACGAGTCAAGGACAGTCTCACCACAAGAGGCTGCAGCCACTCAGCAGTCCTCCCTGACTTTCTCATCTACCCCACCTTAAGCTACCGCCTTCTCAAAGGGTGAAACCGGCACTCCCAGAGCTGCGCGCTAGATCATATACCCTCTTCTGCTTATCCTTCCATGAACAATTACACTTCTCTTGCTTTTATGTGTTGTTATGACATTCCTTTATATGCCACGCAACACCAATATTATTTTTGTCAGAAATCCTTTCCGTTTATATTCTGGCAAATGTTATAAACACAAAACACTTCTAGGTGCCACTTAGTATGACGTTAAAAGCAACAGTGCCTGGAATTTTCCACTGATAACAATTGTGTCTTTCCTAAGTATAGAAGCACTTGTTTTATTAAGTGTTCATTTTATCTTCCCATTACATTTAAATTCAAATGGTCTTTACTAAAAAAAAAAAAAAAAAATCTGGAGATGAAAGGGAGCTTCCACAAGAACACTAACTTCCCTCCCCAATCTGTTAGTGAAAGCTTCACTGTTAAATTGATTTTTTTGTTTGTTTGTTTCCTGTTCTGGCCTGGAATGCAGCATGACCAGAAAGTGACTACGGTTATTCAAAGCACAGAAAAAGACTACTGTTTTAAGTGCTGCACAAATGTTGGACATAAGTTATTCCCCACAAAATTTTACGAACTGTGAAACTAAGACAGAAACGGATTAGAAAAAAAAAAAAACCCAAACCAAAAAACCCCCGAATAGTTGGGAAGACAAGATAAGATGCAAATCAATCACGAATGGAAGCAACCCTAAAAGTAAAATATCTCAGTCATTTGGACTCAGGCATCCTCAACCAAGTTCTGATTGTTTATGAAAACCTTTACGTTAAATGTACATTGCCAATATCTACAAATACCAGTTTACTAAGGGACAGTGTTGATTGCTCATTCATTACTCATTACTCCTGCTCACAGCCAAATAAAAGTAGATGCAAAAAGTGACCTAGAAAGCAAGCAAAAAGGCATCTATTTTTTGCCAGCCTGCACAAGCTCTGCAAGTATGAGCAGAGCTGGACATCAATGTTCCAGAGAAACTGACAGGAACCCTTCTCTAACAAGAGGATAATGAAAAGAGTGTGCAATTTGAGTGAATATTAGAAGGGAAAGGAAAAAAAAAAAAAAAAAGAGTACTTACTTGCTGTGAAGCAATTTCAAAAGAAAGTGTAAAAGAACCCAATACGCACAGAGCATCAGATTCTCTTAACAAAACATGCAAAAGTAAAAGAGGTAAGTCACTCTGAATCTAATGTGAAGCAGGAGCATACATTTGGGGAAAACTGATGCTCTGCAATTTCTTATCAAGGAACCCGATTCTTCAGACAGAAGATCTTTAGATTCTGCAAAGGGTCCTCGCTCCTGAGCCACAAAACTGAGCCTCTGTTCTGCGTTCTGTTTGTTTCAGCTTTTCATGACTTTAAAAGAAACAGGAGCCATGAGTGTAATATTCACCACATTTAACTGAAGTTAAAAAGAAACAACAAACTCCTACAAAAATAGAGCAGAAATGTTCAAAATAGTTACATGACAACAAACCCAAGTATTCAGGCAAAATCACAAAAGCACACTTTATTTAAAAATGGCAAGTCAGAACTGGTCTTTCTTTATATGCACCTGCAGACGGGAGTCTACCCAAATTACCGGAACATGTACATTTCAAGTTTTGCATACGCAACTTCTGTATATGTTATAACTGAGAGCACATGGGGAAGGAATGATTATGTAATACACTGTTTTTCTCTCCCTTTCAATCTGCTAAACCAAAGTCATAAGCAGAAACAAAGATACCTCCCTCCAACAACCCCCTTTGCTCTTAATCTCTCATTACCATGAACACAGATTACAAAAGCACAAGGAAAAAAGACGAAGATATTCTATAAACAGCAGCAAGTGGGGGATTTAGTAAAGCCACCTAACTGGAGATTGGAAGACAAAAACAAGCTTTCTATAAAAACAGTCTCATGCACAGTTAATAAGGTCTATGGATGTCAGAGCTCTGCACAACATGAGTACAGTACTCATTTAGATGTGTTGGTCACTACCTTGTAAATCTTCAGCAGACAGAAAAATTAGAGGCATAGTCATGTTTTCTGCCCGCATTGCAGGAATTCTCCCTTGGAGGAAACTAGTGGTGTTTCAGGCAGCAAATCAAGCAGAACAGCACATGGACCTACTGTGAAAAGATTTCCATGGCTTTGGACAGGATTCCACCACTATCCCTGTACAGCATCACATACCATGTAAACAACAACTACTCAGCCACTTGAACCAGAATTTTTTTTTGGGGGGGGGGGGGGGGGGGCGGCTGGGGGGCTGGGGAGGTAGTATTTTTTTAAACTTGCATGGAGACACCACGTGCCCGCATGACTTCCTAAATTTCAGAGGGAATTAGAGGCTTTGCGCCTCTGACAAATCAGGTCCTGGAATCTCAAAAGTCAGACATTTGAAAATCCTGGCCTGAAACTTCTGCATCACTCACAAACAGAGGAAATACAGCCAGTTTAACACCAGACCGCCTGGGAACCACATAAGCATGGAAGGTAGTTGCACAATTTGCGTGTGGATTAAGTGACAGATATTTAAACTGTTTGGCTTCAATCCAGATTATGAACCTTTCCCACTTGAGTTTATGAGGGGTACTTGAAACGCACTTGTCTCTAACAAAAGTAGCAGTATGATGTAAGGGCGCATTTGAACATCCATGTCACTGCGTGAAGGTTTTTATCTTTTCTTAGGGGACAAAGAGGTGGGGAGCCCTAGCACCTTCTTAAGCAGAAAGAGTAGAAAAAGTTCAAACTAAAAAATAAATATCACTTCCATCACCAGCAATTAGTATTTGTCACTTGTAGGTCTCAAAGTATCTTAAAAAGAAACTAGCCTCATAATACTCATTCTACAGAAAGGAAACTGAGACATGAGAAAAGACAGTTTGTGCAAGGCTCTCCAAAGAGCACCAAAACACAGCAGATCCCCTAGTGTTGAGACCACTTCGTAAGCCAAATACTGGTTTAAACAGATACAAATGAGCCTATCCATGCCTAAAGAAAAACAAACACGTGTGGAATGACGTTTTTGATTGAATTAGAAAGAAAAACAAGGTCTTATCCATCCAGAACATTGTTGGAGCCAAAACAGAGATGAAACTGCGTATTCTGTTCGACAGGATCTGAATTTATCTTTCATTACGCTAGAAAACGTCACACACAGAGGCAGGTCTCCTGATGCTCCAGCTGCAGACTCTCTTTTGTGCCCACTACTGAGAGAATGAGAGCTGAAAATGATTCCCAGTGTAGTGATGAGCCACTCTGCTAGAAGTGGGGCATCTACAGCAAACCCTTCCTAGTACACTGTCTAACAGTGCATCAATCATACCAAGCATCTGGCAAGAGCCAGAAGGCTGTTCAGTAACAACTAGTTCAAAGCTGCATGTACACTCTTTACCTAGTTTCTCTGTGATTGAAGCTCAAAATAGCTTTCTTACGGTCTTTGAAAAAAAAAGAAACACACGCAAATCTGATAATGCAGATGAGATTCAAAGTCAACGTTTTCCAAATTCCAATCCACTGTGACTTCCATTAAGCAATACTCTATCCACTAGTCAAAAGGCTTGCTAATTCTCAATTCACCTTCCTGCGCTGTCATTAATGAAGTAGTTTAGATGAATAGAAATATGCAAAATTCTCCATAGGTGGAAAGAAGCATCAGGAATCTCAGGTGATCTGTAGAGAACTTAGGAGAACCTTCATACTTTTGCCTTTGTAGTCCAACATGCCGAAAAAGCAGGTGTGTTTTTTCAGCTATATAACCCTATAAGCATATTTGAAGATCCTTTTTACACTGAAATGTCCCCTTTTTTACTTTCCCTTCCTCTCATCAAGTATGGCTATACTCTGTTCATAGTGGTAGCTAATAGACGAAACTAATCAAGTAAACCATTATATCCTTAAACTGAATACTTCTTAATCTACACAGGAGTTACTGCAGACTGAAGAGTTTTAAATTTAATGTAAATGCTGCAGTTTATTGCAAGAAAAAAAAAGAAACTATAAATATACATTGAATCTCTTCTTTTAAAACTAGTGCTAGAGTAACCCAATGTAACATACATTAGGCAACTGTATTTTAACACAGAAGCAGGCTCGTCTAGAAGGTGTCGAAGTTCATGTCCAAAATGAACTGTCTTTGTTTTAATTTTCTAATTCACAGAGATGCCAATACAATTTTTATACTGAATATTCCTATAATCAACCGATACAAAGGACTGTATTTCAAAACCACAGGACCATTTCATTTTCAATAGAGGCCACAAAAAGAGGAAAGCAAATAGTTTCTTCTGTAAGAAGTCATAAAAGCAGGAAGAAAAGCTCTCCTTCACATCATCTCAGCGGCCAGGCACCTGCAGCCAAAAGGATCTGTGAGGCTATACATGACAAAGTTTCCATGCTCCAGTAAGGACAACAGAACTTCCATGAGGAAGCAGCTGCCTTAACAAAACACATAGTCAGAAAATATTTGCAAAACCAGGAAATCTGTTCTTGCTACTCAGAGATGGTCTGAAACAGAGTAGTAGAGCATTGTTTTTATTTTGGCAGATTCTGCAAAAGAATAATGAAAAATAGGACATTTTGTACCTCCAACTCTCAAGTAATAAGAATCTGGGATCTTAATTTTCTGGGGTGCTAGGAGCAAAAGAAAGTTTTATTTTTAAAACAAAAGATGTTTTTCCTGCACATGTAACTGTGAAACAGCACTTCATTTCTGAAAAGAAGACATTCCGCTATTCAAATAAATATCAGTGATTTCTGATGAAGCAAAAAAAAAAAACAAAAAACAAACAAACAAACAAAAACCTTAAGTGTTTTAGCTTTGAAATACAAGTAACAAAGAAAGGAAGTGACAGATAGCTGACACTCACCATGGGAATTGTGCTAGTCTTATTTATAGCCACTCCATGGAAGGAGAAAAAAAAAAAGAGCAAGGCAATGGGCAGAAGAAATAAGTGAAGAAAAGACACCATTCTGTACCATCAGCCAAGAGAAAGAAAGGTGTTTCTGGTTCACATTTCCCATACGTACATCTTAAAGTAGGACCAACCAAAAATTAGCCCGAAAACCCTTTAAGTGTCTGATCTATGCAATTTCCATGTTGATCTGAATGAAGATCCCAGCGAGGCAAGATGCTAAGGCCACCGATCCACAAGTTCCCTCTCCACACCACATGAGGGTGGTCACTGCAACACTCTGCATGAGAGAATCCTTCAGCTTCTAAATGCTGCTGACATGTTCATCATTTGGGCAATGTTTATGCATTTCTGTTAGGACAACCTTCAGCTGAAGATAGGCAGCAGCTAAATCTAAACCCCAGTTGTTTCTCCTCCATTCTGCAGTTACTGTTTAAGTGGAGTTAATCCAGCACCAGCACTTGGCAATTGGAACACGGTCTTCCAACTTTATCTCTCCTTCATATGCCTTTGTCCCACCGTTCATCCATCACTCATAACATGTCAACTAACACAACTAATCTCTCTGCTTCCTAGAACAGTTTATCTCAAAGACACTCAGCACAGTTTCTTAGGTATAAAGATCTCAGCACACCACCTAAAGTACATTGTTCAGCTTAACCAGTGAACCAGTTCCCCCTGGCATTACGCAGAAATAAAAAACCTTCCACTGTAATGAAGATCATCGAACTTCCTACTGGTATCACGCTGCTATTCTGAAGACACTTTGCACCTCTCCAAGTAACTGCTACTATTCAATTTTTCACCTTCATTAATCTAGTAAAAAAAGCATACTTCATTGACATGAAAGCAACCAGGTATTTGAAAGAGCAGGGCTTTTTGTGCTGTCAATATTTTATTGCAAAATAAAAAAAAGCTATATAGGTCAAGTCTGTGCTGTGTTGCTTCCAAGGGAATTAAGTGCCTTGTATGTAGACTTTCAGAGCTAGAGCCAGGCAAAATGTCTTGCTCTGCTACTTCTCTCCTAACATTGGGTCAAAGCACCAAAGACAATAAACAGGCGTTACACACTTCTGAGCCCTGTGATCTACTGTAATGGTTAAAAGTTCATGCCAGTAACAGCAACTGAAATGAAAACATTCAAGCTGACCTTTCCGAAAATGTCTTTGGTTAGTAACAAATCAGATGACTAGTCCTGCCAGGACCTTCAGCATTCCCAAAATGAGAAATATTTCAGCCCAAGTTGTACAGTTTCCTATTAATTTATTTCATATAGGTTTTTTAGTCATTTCGCAATGGTACCCTTCACAAGTTGCAGCTTCAAAAACTAAGTTCACCTTGTTTATAATGAAGAACAAAATGTGAAGATCAAACTAATTTAATGACTGTCCAACGCTTTGGAAAAGTAAATATGTCTTGTCCCAGAGGAGAATAACACAAGACAAAGCCTAGAATTCTCAGCAGAGCTGTTTCCTATAATGCTAACAGAGACTATAATTCTCACTGTACAGGAGGAAAATCTGCAGCCTCAGAAAGGCAACTTCATCCACATATACTCAAAACCCACTGAGATTCCAGATGTGAGTGAGAATCACTGAAGTCAGATAAATGTTAAAGGAGACATCACATAAAACATACAAACATATGGGTCATAAATCTATCAAATTCAAGCAAAAAACTCAAAGGCATAAAAAAAAGTTACTAGCTCTGAATTGATTAGGCTATCTCCTTACCTGGTGTGAATTCGGAATGCTGTTCACACCAGCCAAAAATATTGTTTTTCCTGTATTTTTAGAAGGAAGAAAACACTCTCACCTCCCTTTAGGCTGTGTTAGACCTGCAGTACAAATGTAACTGAAGGTTACATTAGCTGGGTCCTTTCCCTTAGCAAAGATCAGCAAGAAGTGTCTCATAAAGCACATTTGCTGATACCTGGACGGTTACAAGCAGTAAGACATGCTGCAGGAAACATCTCAGATTCATCCCAGAAAAACACGGGTTACAAAAAGACAAGATCTCATTTTAGTGTTCAGCTTGAACACCAAAATCTGCTATTCTGTCCAACCTACACACACAAACTAGTGCATATCTGTGGGAACATCCAGTTCTCCCTTCGTTTTCAGCTACTTTTAAACCAAACACACGCAACACAAGAACCTTAGCAGTGTGATGCTGTAGAGGCACGCCTGCAGTATAAGAGAAAACTGCAGCAGCACCATGAAATAACGCACTAACCTGAGTACTCAGACTTACTGCTGAATTTCTTTACTTGTGTATCATAAATAATTGGGCTTGAGTTATGGTTCATTTCTATGCAGAGACGTGGATTATCAACAGACCAACATTGACATCTCAAACCCTTTACACAGACCATACAGGTGGTCAGTGTCTACAGCTGGAATTTTCAAAACTAGCATATGAAAGGCAAAAATAGTTCAGGAAATTATTGCCAATGTGAATAAAAGTATTAGTACTATTATAATTTAAATAAAGGAGCTAGTATGCTAAAGTATAACACATCTCTTTTTGGACATTATCCCAAACATCAACCAGATCTCTAAATAAATTTATGAGAAAAAACATGCCCTGGTGGCAGATTTCTAATCCCACTGGAGAAAGCCCAGATCATCTCCATTTAAGGTCAAGCAAGCAACAGCTGCACATTTTTGTTCCCCAGAACAAAATAAAGCAGACCAGAACCTCCAACACAGATTCCTTTTTTAAAGCTTTTCCTTTCTGATATCCATGGGTGTCTGGACCCATTCACCCATGGGTGAATCAAACAGTACAACAATGTGCTCATATATACCACCTGTACCTGTCAGACTAACATGTCCTGTAAGCAGCATTTTGCTATCTGCCTCAGAATCCCATCAAAATCCCCACGAGTTAACGAGGGAGCAAAACTGAACCAAACTAGGAAAACATTCTCAAGAGGGGGTACCCAAATAAGCTTGTTGTCAGAGAAACAACATCAATACAAGATCTACAGCATCCGTGTGGTCCGAATTTGTGCATGTCATTGTTATTTAATTAATATATTTTCGATCTTAAAATTTCTCATCTGAGTTAGGCATTTACAGAAGGCATGTATTTTATTTCTGATAAGATACTGTATTTATTAATGCCTTACCTTGCACATTTAAGTATCATTCTTTAAAAAGAAGGTCAAATTACAACTGCATCAGCAGGTCACAAACAAAACCAGCTTTCTTTCAAGGCATTTCATTTCTAAAAAGCTCCAAAATAATGATTATGTCCAATTCACTAACAAAAAAAAGCTGAGAATTTGGGGTAGAGTAACTACATAACATGATCATTTTACAGTGACTTGGTGAAAGGGAGGAACTGGCATCACAGCTACGGCAATGCTGGGTGTTGGACTTCAATAACAAAGTAGAGAGGTGAATTTCAATAGTGCAAGTTTCATATTACATCTCACAAAAAGCAAACAATGCAATGATAGTAGTACTTTTGCTGGATGACAGCAAGTAATAAAAACATGAAACTTCCCTCATAAAAAGGCCCAATACAGTTTGTTTGACTGAGAGACTGATAATGTTTAACAATGCCATTATAACTAAATTATGAAACCCTTTATAGTGGTAAAGAACTATTGCTCCTCACTGTGGAGATATTCAATTAACTTTCAACTGAAATATGTGACCCTAAATTTCCTGGGTTTGATACTAAAGCATAACAGAGAGCAGGTAGATTTATTATATCAAAACTGAGTTGCTAACTTCAACTATGTTATAACCAATTTTACAGGAGAGCTAAACCTTCTTTACGAAAGTAAAAATAGAGTAAAAAAATAGAGATTTGAAGCAAAGGTGGTACATCACCTGCAAGGTCTTTTTGTCCCTGTTTTGCAGCATGAATCACAGCAGGGCTTACAGGGAATGAAGAAAACCAAACTAAACAAAAAACCCCACCATGTCTGGTTTCCTGCTCCAAGCCAAGCACTAATCTATGCTAAACAATTATTGTCTGGAAAAAAACTGGATCTGGAAGTGTTCAGAGTTAGGCTGAGCTGTATTTTTGCCTGCAAATTTCAAATCGGGAAAAGGCACGTGCTGGCAGTTGAATTCACATACGAAGCCTGATGCTGGATGCTCCCACACTCAATGGTTCAGTAAATCCTCCACTTACTGGATGCCAAAGCCTGCTCTGTGTACGCACTGTGGTCTCGTTTGTCATTTCCCAACACAGGATAATATACATAAGATAACCTGCAAAGTAGCATCCAGCTGCTACTCCTATCAAACAAACAGAACTGGTTCTCAAAAGTCACTTAGATAGTTTCCAGCCACAAAAAGAGGGAAGGGGAGAAAACGGGTGGGTGGATGTTTTAAAGGAAAGGTAAATACTTCAAATTATATAGGAATGATAAATTTTGGAAATGAACTTATATATGCTGGATTTTATTTGGGGAAAAAATCCTCTAACCCACAAATTAACTTAAAAGTTGGATGAGACTTGAAATAGAGAAAAATTGCTTCAGTTCAAACATTGTGAGAAGACAGACGATACTGGAAAACACACACACCATACGCTGTAAACTGAATACCAGCTGTGTAACAGAATTATCAAAACTGCATATACTGAGAGAGTAGTTCAAGAAACCCTTTGCACAAAAGAAAATCATTCCAGCTCAAAAACCCAAGTGAAATGTGATCACCCACTCTAGAGATTTGGTTTTTTACGATGAAGAAACATTGCTCTAGCAAAAATTTCCTGAACAAATCCCCATATAAGTTTTTGTTTAAGAAAAGAAAGGGTGTAAGCAAGTAGCTCCCTTCGCTACCCCACTGAAGCATGCCGCTTTCCAGATTCCTTCATCCTGTGGCTGTGCAGGTGGTCTCCCTGGCACACAGTTCCCTTCACAAGAGGAAAGATGTTGCCCATGTTTAATATATTACTGCTGTGAACAAGTTTAGAGGAGCGACTGCCCGTGCCAGAAGGCAGAAATGGAACCAATCACAACTTGTGAGCTGCTGAATGACACCGGGAGTCCTGCCTCTGAAACTTTTGTTATTTTTTCCCCTCAGCCTACTTCAATTGTTCCCACCACTTGGTCACAGACTCGGACAAGTTGCCAGAGATCTACAGACACTTCCCACAGCCCGGAGCAGGCTCCTCTGTGCTTCACTAACAGTCGCACCAGAGGTAAGGAATCTCTCTTCTTTTATGCTTTTAATTCTTACAGCAAGGCACTGTAGCTGCAGTTTCCTACAAAAACTCCTCTACTCAAACAATTATAACCAGTTGTTAATTTATCAAAAACATGGATATGTAGGCATTACTGCTCTAAGTCAAAACCGTAATGCTGTAGGGGACATATTTTAGTGACAATAAAGGCAACTGAGATTTTTCTACATGCTGGTGGGTCACTAGCTGTCCTTGAGTAGATGATTTAGCATTACAGGCAGCATTACATCAGAAGGTGAGCAGCTTTCATCATTTTCCTCCTCTGCCTCTCCTATTAAATTTAATTTTATTTTGTTTTTAATACAAAATCCACAAAGAGAGTAATTCACTTAAAGTTTTGTAAGGACACTTTTGTTTCCCCAATGCTGCCTACCCACAGCCCAGCAAAGGTAAAGTTCTTTCACCATTTAACTCAAAAAAGCATTTTTCTGATCTAACACATTGAGAGACCAAAACTCTTTTTGCTGTATGATGAAAAAGTACCCTTAATTTAAAAATTTAAGCAGTTTATAGCAGTACTAGAACTGAAAGTAGATCATGTTACTCAAAGTGCATTTCAAGCTACAGAATTCATATAGCATTTTTGCTGTGAATTCCTTTAAAGGTTTATTTTCTCCTGCTGGTCATTGTAACTGTCAAACTTGTCCTAGAATGCTTCTAGTAACAGATAAATAATCTAGCTAAGATTTGTAACATCATGAACTGAATTTCAATTTCAAATGCAGAAAGTAATCCATTTATTTCCAACTAAGAGAAGCACATATATACTGTACACAAAATACAACCCCAGCTCTAAAATTACTGCGAACAAAAAAAGAGTGCATCTCCAACAGAAGCATGTCACATAAAGGAAATTTTAATATTTAGATACACAAGTATTTGTATATCAGAATATGATTCATGAGTACTTAGGTCTCTAAGGAATTTCTCCTCCTTCTAACCATGTTCCCCCCTTCCATCAATTCACACCTTATTACTTATGTCTACTTAAGGTTCTCATTTTAGAAAAAACAGACTTAATATAGACCTTAATTTTGTAAGGTGTGTTTTGGAATGTGTGTAAGGTGTGTGTATGGAACGGGCACACCTAATTCCTTTTCCTATTACTGACTGGTAGGCATCAGGCAAAAATACATGCAGACACTTGGTTTTGTGCTCAGCAGCCTCGTGCCAGTTTTGAACAGACAAGCACTGGAAGTGTCCAGACATCCTATCACTCCTTAGGCAAACGATCTGTTAAGAAGTTCTCAGGAAGCTGTTCCCAGCAGGCAGAAGCAGCACTTCAGACCGTCCACTGCCTTCAAACCAAATGCCTATGACAACCAAGAAGACTCTGAGACAGACAGACAGATTTTTTTTCAAGGCTAAAGTTACATAAAAAGCATTTTCAAGTGAAGAGAGGAGTTTGGGTCTATTCTACCTCGCACAGAATCTTTCTCTCCTAACACAAACATTGCATACACACACCTTTAAAAAAAATACAGTTTATGCGTACATGTACAGATCGAATATACACATAGAAACTTAACTGCTGTAGGCAGCTCTTGACTGGAATGTATCCACAGATACAGCAGGTTAGACACTCATTCATTTGAATTCTATCTTGTCAGAGTTAGGTAATTTAAAGTAGATGACAGTGTGGTTCAGCTGCTAAGTTAAATCTGAAAATCTCACATCGGTAACATCCCATGTCACAGACATCCAATCCCTGAATAACAGCAGCGACAGTCATGACAGAAGCATGTGCTACATATCAGGTGATAAAAATGTTACAAATCAGATGTGAAATGCTGCATTTAATTTACAGCAAATAAAATTTTCTGCCCTTTTTTTTTGACATCCATTTGTCAAGGCAATTACGTTATTTGTATTTAGATAGATTCAGATGTATGTATATACCACATTTCTATTTCAAAAATTTGCATTTATTTCTTATCCTCTGAGGAGGTTAGGAATACAGTATCTTCATTATAATATGAAACTCACTAAAATCAGTTTGTAATCAGATAGTGTGTAATTTTCACTGATTTTTTCACACCATCAGCAAACAAAAATGTATGGGATATACCTACAGAGCTACAAGAGCAGCTTTTTAATTTTCTTTAAGAATAATTTGATTTAGGAATGGCAAAGTACCCCAACTGGAAAGTAATGTTATGTTCCCTAAACCACAAGACACTTTAGAACTGGAAGAATGCCTTTGCTTTCTAGAGATTGATACAAGGCTTAAGAGGACTTCCCTGGCATCAAGTTACTTCTCAGAAGTTGAATTTACCTACTACATTCTTTTTTCAATCAGTGCCATATCATTGTCCCCTGAGCTGCTGGAAAGTTAAAAACACAACTTGCAACATCCCCTTCCACTTCTACCTTTTATACTTGCTAGATGTATTTCAATTTTTACTTCAGTTCAAATTTTACTTACCCCATTTCCTATTAATAAGTAGTGTCATATGAACCACCAGAACCCAAACCCCAACTTGAAACTGCAAGGCGTTAGGGTGCTAACTACGTGCAGTGGAGGAAGGAGTTAAGTTCCTAACAGAAAGTTACTATGTAAAAGTTAAATCATACCAACAGGTGCGAAAAAGTATATGGTTATTATAGTCTTATTTTGATTAGGGCAACTGATGAGTATGGAGGACGAAGCACCTGCCCAAGATCCCATTGCATGGTCCTGCAGCAGTTGCAGGGAATTCAACCCAGAATTAAAAAGTAGCCCAAAGCATTAACTCCCAGGCTGCTCTAACAGACTGGCACACAGATAAAAGTTCCAGTTACTCACAAGGTATGTGGATAACTTCCAAAAACCAAAATGCTAAGCCTGGTGTGTTCAGCTATTCACCAGTGTAATTTCTTGGTATCTAAACCTTTTGCATTCTCATGGACTTGAAATACAAGTAAAAGCTTTTACTGGCGATCTTGCTCCTAGAACACCAAGAACATCAGAGCTAGTCAAAAGGAAGACTGTAAGAGGAATGAATTAGTAAGAGGGCGAGGAAAAGAAAAGAATCTTATATGTGAGCCTTCCCTTATCCTCTCCCAAACACATGAAAAATATTGACACTTCAGTACAAAATAGACTTTAAAACTAAAGGTAATTAGAAGGATAAAATGTGTGTGCTTTTCCTGTTACCAGCACTTCCCAGATTCTGTGAGCTGAATTGTGGTTTCTTCCCCCATCCTAAGGAAATGTTTTCTGCATGCGATTGAAAAAATGACATAATATGCCCCAAGCCAGTGTCTAGCTCTCTTCAATGACTTAATGGACTCCAGCTGCAGTTTTCTCTTTCCCCTTGCGCAATTCCTTGCTC
This sequence comes from Leptosomus discolor, assembly GCF_034619465.1. NCBI lineage: Eukaryota > Metazoa > Chordata > Aves > Leptosomiformes > Leptosomidae > Leptosomus > Leptosomus discolor. The sequence continues at coordinate 72,073,193 of NC_141392.1, read as the reverse complement.
TTTTTTCCCACTCTCCTCTCTTTGCTCATTTTATTCTTCTACTTTCCTTCCTCAATCTGTCCTATCCTGCTCTATTGTCTGCATTCTTGTCTTCACCCACCTGTCTTTGTTGTCACCTCCAGCCCCTTCCTTCCCCTTTTATGATTTCTTAAAAAAAAAATTAAAATTAAAACTTCCCTTTTCATGCAGTCAAGCTGTTGAATTGGGTAATATCCTTAACACCCTTCTTCACTGACACAACTGCCTACTGCAACTCTCAGCCTAAAATAAGAATAAGCAACAGAATTCTGCACCCCAGCATAGGTAAATACAAAATGCAGCTGCTGTGGTAAATCCTAGATAGTCATCTCCATAATATTTATTTTTTTTGTAAAAAGAACAAAAATTAAAAGTTATAACATACCTTTATAAATCACTTCTGTACTTGAAAACCTATAAGCAACTTCTGTTTTATCACTGGAAACTTTTACTTCCTGAACTCAATTTGACAGTAGTGAGATCCTCTACAGATCTCTAGAGTTAATTCAGATGGCTTCCTTCTTCACTCCCTTCTCACCCCCTCAACTTCTTCATGTAAAAAAAGGAGGGTTTTCAGACTTGGGAGGTCTCAACTGCAGTGATTCCCCACTGCCAATGAGGAGGTATTTTACAGCACGGTTCAAAACAAAGCAATGCAACTTGGAATAAGATATATATATTAACACAGGACAGCCAGCAAAGATGAAAAGCATGCCTACACATCAACTGCAGCTGCTTTAAAATTCTGCAATGTCTTCTCCTCTGGGGGCCACACAATCCACAGACAATGGTGACAAAGGCCTCCAGGTTCAACTCAACTCATTTAGTCCTGCATGCGGGGTTCTTCTTTGCTTCGGCACTATATCCAGAAATCTTTAAACTTACCTCCTCTAAACATGCAGAGGGGATGCCTCTTCCTGCGTAGGAGTATCATACTACTCAAACAGCTACAGGAAATTTCTTAGGCCACGTAATTTTTGACAACAGTTTTAAACCCATACTAGACCAAGAATCACAGAACTTGATGGTACTTTTTGCATCATTGTGTTTCTGGTTATTAAGACATTTATTTTCAATGGACGGAACTGAATTATTAGGTTTTGGGGACACCTCATTGTAAAATTCTATGCAATAGACTGTTATGTAATATTACTTTTTAACAATGCCCTTTCAGAGCTTCACTTGGTCATATGGGACAGCATCAAATATGTCAAACCTCTCCTATTCCACTGATATCACTGCTGCATTTAGTAAACATATGACAGGAAACAGGCTGTGTCTAAAATCGCTATGGCATTTCCAAAGGAGCCAAATTTATCCTGCGTGACTTCAATGGCTTCAATGCAGTTGTACCAGGAACGAGCGTGGCCCACAGTTTTCACTTCGGTCACATACCTCCTCTCATTGTGAAGGACATCCAGGAACAAAGATAAAAATAACCGAATACAAATCAGGGGAACAGTCACATGTCAGTGAAGAAGGAAGCAATAATTGTGATCGGTGACTCATGCTAGGGCACCAGGTGTAGGGGATCCCCTACATAGTAACATACGGGGTCAGCCACGTGACAGCTTCTTGCAGATTCGCACTGTGCATAAGACAAGACTTTCACATCCATTAACAACACTGGATTAACCACAAAACTGCACAGCAATGCAGCCGACAGTTTCTCTTGTGCAGTACTCAGTCTTGTCACACATAACACTTCTCAACCTTAAAAAAATTAACAAATACAGTTTGCCCTTTTGCTGCACTTTCCTTTCAAGAAGTGGTGTGTGCATGCATACTTCCTCTTAATATTCTCCTAAAACACAGTCAGGGGACTAAACAGCAGAGAACAGCTACTATTTGTGGCAATGATTAGCCTTCATTGCAGTGTAATTATTTTTCAGGCTGTCCATTTTGACCTTGATAGCCACCCCTATGCAGCTGTGTTACTGAGTCTGTTTCTCTTTATGCACACTTTAGGTGGATGACAGCGCCATGGAGGATTAACAAGCAAGGTATGTGTTTATTAGTTGAAGCCATGCACTTGTAAAGACAAACTTGTTGAAATACAGACACAGATTTTGCTTCCGTTGCTTACAAGAAAACCTCTCCCACAGACAGGCTTAGGAGGTAAAATGACACATAGGTGTTTCAAAAATTTCCAAAACCATATAAGCTTTTAAATCAAGAAAACAAAGTTACTCTATTTCGAACTTTCCTCATCCCTTCTCTACACCATTTTCTAGCTGTAAAAGGTATACATTTTAACTTCCACTAGCTCAATTATTTTTTTTTTAAGATCCTTTTGTATTGCCTTCTGATCACGTATGTCCAAACAGCTGCCAATCCAGCTCAACGCAGCCTTCGGACCTACTGCCTGCTCCCTCAGCAATATCCCTCGCCCATTCCAAAGGGAAGATTATTGATATCATCATCTCTCCTCACCTGTGTTGGCTTTGCATCTATGATGCCCAACCAGCTAATATTGCTTTTTATGAAAGCACTTCAAAGCCCCAGGCCCTTGCCGTTGAGTCATGCAAGTGAAACACACGCAGCAACACAGCAGTGCAGGTGCTAGCATGTGTGTGGTTAAATCTAATGCAGTACACAGAAATGGACTTACTGTGCATATAATGCAGGTAAAAACTCATGCTGTTCCAGTCCTCCTGAGGGCCCCAAGAAAAACAGCAGACAGGAAGAAGACAGATACGTAGCAAGTCACACACAGCCCAAAGACCACTAGTTACACACACCCTGCATTAAGAAAACAACCTAAGTTGTGATGAAGTCAGGCGCAGGAAATAGTGTTCTCTGTGCAGTATCCGTCACACAAGCTGGTTACACAAACTTTTCTGTACTAGTGTAAATCCTTCAGTGGTTCATCTACCATGCCTTGTCTAGAAGAGGATAAACAGCCTAATGCACCCCAACCTGTACTGGGCTGGGAGAACGAATGCACCTTCAGCCAAATCACTTGAGAATTCCTCTGTGTGTCTTCTTTTGCTGCACTTGGGGCAGACCGTGACCAGCAAGGAGCTAAGCAGAATATACTTGGCAAGCACTGTAACTGCTTCAACAGACAAAACCAGGTACAGCATAAAGTCAAACAAAGCTGAAAAATTATAGTCACTATGAAAGTAAGTTCCTGGTGTGTGTTTTGTTTGCAATAAAGGTAAGATTAACTATAGCTCAAAACATCCTAACAAAATCTGAAGTTCAGTTTCAGAGTTGTCATCACATGGAATCCTCTAAAGTTATTAAAATATCCATCTGTAATCTGGTTTCTTTTGAAAGTCTCTTTTTAAATACCAACACTGCCACTGGCACTGGAAGCACACGTATTCTGCTCATACAGTACCATTTGACTCTACCGCCCAACATGGAGGGACCAAAAAAGAAGAGTCTGAAAGACACTTCTATTTCATTTTAAGGTTTTTCCATTTTAGCCACCTTTAAAGACAAATCCACAGACAACAAAGTATCTCTGATTCAGTCAGGATCATGGAGTCAGGAGCAGTGGTTTTCCTTTATGTGGCATACATGAGTAGTTTAAAAAAAAGACAAGGAGAGGCCTTCTGTGAAAGACATGATCATGATATAAATTCATAAAACATTTAGGGGCAAATGCAGCTTTAGAAGCAAAGTTTGAGAGATGCATATACCATCATCATCTTGAAAATCAGGTTTTCACATTGTGATAGCACCTACAGAATCGACCTCATTATGAGGTAAGCAAGCATATATCAAAGCCAGCCTCTTGCCATGGAAGGTTCGTACAGGAAGGTTTTATACTGCAACTACTTATTGGGACTTTTAAGACAACTGACACCCTGTGCTTCCATCTGCCATTAAAAAGGGAGCAAATATACTTGAAATAAAACACTCACTTAAGAAACAAAGTTATACACATGCTTTATTTTGTTCCTCATAGCAGTCATCTGCCTTTGCACATTTTGAAACACACTATCCTACATGCATAAAAGAAAAAATTAGTCCTGTTTTGTCTGTTGAGAAATATATTACTAGAAGTCCCTAGAGTAGTGATGCACTAGGTTTTAACTACACCCCATAAAGCATTTTTACTTGTAATGGAAATGCTTCAACAAAATTTCTTTTCCTCCCTTCCAGAATAAGGTACTGGTAAATCAGATCATCTTCCCTGGGTCAGTAACAGCCAGCAGCCATTATCCAGATCTCCTGGCTGAAAGGTCTGTGAGTCTAGTCATATCATCAGTCTTCCACATGTGCTTGAACAAATAAAGCATGGCGGGTGGGAGGGAAATCAGCCATGGCCTTTTCAGAGACTGTAAAGGACAGAGAGATTAGGATCTAAAGCTATGATCTGAGTAAAACCCACATATCCATAATGTCCATTTTACAATTCCCCACCACTGCTAAGAAGCAGGTGCTCAGCAGCCTTCAGGAGAAGCACAATACCGTACAAACCTAAACTTGAAAAGCAAAATTTTAAAAATCCTGTTTTCAAATAAAACACCCGTGAAGGCAATCTGTTTACTTCAGGCTTTTTAGACCTTTAAAACCATCTGCATTTGCACTCAGCAAAACACTTTACTTCTGCATTTCTAACTCTTCACTTTCCTGCTTTCCCAGCTCCACAAAGGCTGTCTAAAAACCAGAAGATAACAGGCACTTTGCACTGCTCCTGACAACTTCTCTTCTTTCCTGCACTCCTAAAACCTCTGATTTGTGCCCTCTGTTTTCTTGTTGCCATGGAGAAGGTCCAACACATAACCCGCTCTGCTCTGAGGAGAGCCTCAACTATTGAGGTCAACCCACAAGCACGCCAAAGGCTTCAAGAGCTCTTTGTGAATTTCTGCCTGATTTTAATTTGCCTCTTGCTGATCTGTATCATTGTGATGCTCATCTGAAGTTCCAGCACTTCTCTGCACTGTCCTCTAGGAAAGTCACACCAGAGGGAAGAGAGACCTACACTCGCAACTCCCAATGCAAGGATCCTCTTGTGAGAGGGGCTAGCACTTGGACTAGAGCTGTATGCCAACCATCGCACTATTCTCTTACTACCTGCTAGATGTATTAAAAACCCACTTCTTTTGTGCAGAACAGCGTTTAGAGCCTGTTGTTACAAAGCTGTGCATGACCTACTTTGTCTTCTCAATCAAGACATGTCTTTTCTGAATGGGGTAAAGTACTGGCTCTTCATGGAGCTGGTAAGTTCCTCAATGTTTCAGCTAGATCACACAAACAGCAACTTCACTTTTTGGGGACCTGATTGGTTTTAGGTCTCTGAAAATCCTTGAGACCTTGGAGGGGTTCCCGCATCTGCCCAAAGAAGAGGTACAGGCACACAGCCCTCAACACATCCTAGGAAAATTTCTGCTCTGCTTACTTCAAAGTGCTGCATCTCTGCATTATCAAGTGAAGGCACTCACATTGTTTTAGTGTTTTCTAAGGGAATATGAGAATAAACCAGAAGTCTTTTCTAATCCAGAAACAAAAATTATTTCATATGCTTTTCTCCCTACTTAAGGGGTCATATATAAAAATATAAATACACATGTATGTATGTGTGCATATATATATATATATGCATATATATATATATATACACACATACACACACAACTTGGATCTGGAAAAAAAAGAACCTTCATTTACAGTGTTTTTCATCAGATACATCCTTGCAGAACTAAGTGACATCTGCAAAGTTTTTTCACTATGTTTTGCAGAAAAAAATTGACACTACCACACTGGTATCAAAGATTTAATTTTCATAGTCATTTACCTGACATGACAATTGGCACAACTCAGAAATAATCCTCAGAGTTCTTAATATTTGGCTTCAGACAACTTTATTACGGCTTGCTGTAATGTATGTAATAACTGCCTTGGTTTAAAACTACAGAAAACTTGGTACTTTTCAATGTCACACAAGGTGGCCTGTATCTGATGTAAAGAGAAAGGTCTAGGTCACCCTTACTGCTGTGACTGAAGTGTATTACACAAAATGCACATAACACCACCACCTTCAATTGCAAATGCCTGTTATCAAGAACAAGCAAGTATTTTCCTAAACTAAATTACACACACAAAAAAAAAATTATAAACAATTATGCACAGGAGGGAAAGCACTGCAGAAATATCTTCAACACGTAAACCACAGTCTATACACATAAAAGATGAAGTCTCTACTCCAGCAGTTGTCAATAACAAGACCGAGTAGTAGACTTCCAACCCTCCCATGTGTTGCTGGTATTATGCGAGATTCGTAGAAACTTTATATAGTTTTCAAATTTAGAGAAAGCTCAAGAATCAATAGACAGGTCAAACAGACATCAGTTTTTTTTAAACAGGGATATTTCTACACAACTCCATGTAAGCAATCCTATTGATGAACACAGAAAATCAAAACAAGTTAATCTTAATCTTGTATTCTGCATTTAAGACAATATGCCATGAGCAGAGGCTGACAATGAACAGCTGAGCAGGAAGGGAAGAAATCTTTGAAAAAACTGTATTCAATGGAATGCAAGCATGTGCAGTGGTGATGCACTTCCTAACTGGCAAACAGATATGCTGAGACCAGACCTCTGAAATAAGGTTAATCATTAGATTAAATTATTTAGCTACTGTATGAGGACTGGGGCAAGCACTGATGGGATCAGAAACATCCCCCTCCAATTGCAAATTAGTATATGAATATTACTGATTCCAACTGTCAATGTAAATCTCAATGTGCGTTTCATGCATTCTGACCACTCACAAATGCATGAGATTTTTAAGAAGTGCACTTTCCCGATTAATCCTGCTTGTTAAGAAAAGCCACAAACACAGTGCACTTCGGAGAGGGGGGTGGGGGTGGGGGGGTGTGAATAGAAAAATCCAAAGTTACTTTCTTCTCTTTTTAAATCTATATTTTGTGATGGATAGGGATTCCAGTTTTAGTTTGCTTTAGAGGTGTTTCAAGAGACTTCAGCTGGAAATTAGACAACTAGACAACTAGTTTTACAGTACTGAAAACTTCCTGAAGAAAAAAAGCTGTTGTGAGTAAAGTATCAGCACATACATTCTGAGGACATGTTGGGTTTATCGCTTTCACAAGCCAGTAATATATACAAGTAAAAGTAAAGCACTGCTAAAAAACTTAAAATACCATCCGCCTCAAAACCAAACCCACCACTTTCCTCTTAGGTACCTGAGAAGCCATTATTCACTTAAAAACAATAAATAAACAAGAACAAAACCAAAATAGAAATAAACTGGAAGCCCTCCTGTTATTTTACAGCAATGCAGATAAATTGCATGCACTGTATGGTTCATTTGTGTCTTAGGATTCTGCTGATCAGAAAATCTGCTACTGTGCTCTATATCACTAAATGTCAACTGAACCCAGAAATTAAAAAAATAAAACCTTTTGTACATAGTGCAATCTTCTCTGTATACTTACATGAGCTTTAAAACTAACATCTACTGTGGTTTTGTTTATTAAAACGACTGCTTGAAAATACATTGTGTAAAATATGATACTTAAATACAATTCCATTTAGAAAGAGTCATACATTTTACCATTTACTTATTAAAGTTATGTCAAAAAGAGATAGTAACGCACAGCTTTCTAATTCTTTATACCTCTATTTATTCTGGTTTGGTTTTCAACAGTGATCTTGCCTATTTTTTGATGTCCAAATCACTTACACATACTACTCATTAACTAGTGCACATAATCAATCCTAATGAATTTTACAAAAGTGTAATCAAAAAAACCACTACTTTTATAAGCTGTAATAAAAATTCCAAACACAGCATGTAGCTTGGATTAAGTTTTCAATTCTCTGTTCCACTCCACCCAAGGCTATGTCTTTCTGTTAAATTCATCCTCCACACTGATAGTGAATAAAGACCGCTAAAGAGGCGGCAATCTGCTAGTACTCTTCCTCCAAAAACCAAATTACCACTTCCATGGCAATTTTACAATGGGAAAGAGCAAAATCAGGAACAAGAATATACTGGTTTTAAAGACTTTTCTCTTCAGCCAGCTCTTCAGCAAAAATCGATCTATGTACCCATCTTTCCCTAGGTGAAGACATGATCCATTTCAGAACTGAAATTTTGCTCTGATCAAGACTAGTCAGTAAGGTGCTTTATAAGGGCACCAGGTACTTGCATTTCTTTATTAACTTTTCTGCATCATTTTAGAACAACTGCCCTTCCTAGCAGAACTGAACCATTCAGTGGAAAGACAAATGTAAACCAGGCTTCGACAAAATTTGTCACAAAACATGCACAAAATGTTTGCGCCCCCTGTCCCCTCGCACAAAGAACTTTTATGTGAGTTTTACTACAACTACACACAAAACAATAACCCTGTCAGACATGCACACTCATCCTGAGATGTACTTTACCTATATCCTCCATGCCAAAATTAGAGCAGAGTAATGAACACATTCATTTAGAGAGTATTCTTGTTCATATTTGGAAGCATATTAATATATAATAGATTACAGACCAGATACCTGTATTTGTATGGCTATTAGAAAATATTTGTGAAGTCCTACAATATCCATAGATATCATTTATTTAACAACAAACTTAGTTCTTTTAGCTTTGACCTAGATGCTAAACACTGGAAAAAAAGAATTTTAAATCTCTTTTGGTTATGGAAGGAGATGAGTGAACAGCTCTTGTTCACTGCAAGGATTAAAAACAGAACAACATATACATAAGGATTCTATTAAAAACTGATACTCATCTTAATAAGAACCCTAGTAATTTAAATAACTTAAAGTAGGCCCCAGATTTATTGTAATATCTGACAGTTTAGTCAAACTGATTGCTTTATACGCCTGTTTTGGGGGGGGGGGGGTGTTAGGATAAAAGAATGACAAAAGTTCCATTTTCGTATAAAAAATAAAACTATAAAACACTGCCCTCTTGTGATCTTTCCTAAAAACTTAGCTAGTTACTAAAGAAGTTTTGGCAATATTTCACTGTTAGGGCTGAGTGGTCATACTTGTTTCTTTCATTTACATATATATGTTTCTATATATAAAACATAATTGCTAAGTTATTAATACTATCTTAAAATAAGCTATTGCGTATGTGCTATTAAAAGCACTAAGGATGCACCCTCTGCCAGCCCAATCTAGATTCTTAATAAGGCATTTGCAAAGCTGCAGTAAATCCTACACAGCACACTGCTGGCAAAACGCTACCTACCATACTGCATGATGCCAAACCCTAGAAGGGTAGGAAACACTCCTGTTCACAGAGGTACATTTTGCCCAGATGAGAAAGTTTTCTCTTTTTTGCACTTACAGAGATCTTTTTAAACTAAATTTTCAACAGCCAATCGCTGAAACAGAGTAAGTCTTGAGAATAGCCATTCTTTTGAAAATCAAATGGGCCTGGAAAGCACCATAAACACTAAAAAAAACAACCCTAAATAAGCAATGAGCCAAACTGTATAAAATTCAAGTCTTTTATCCATTAATTACTTCTTCAGAAGTTCTTCAGTAGTGAAATGAAAGTTATTGTTAACTTCTTTATTATTATTGTTTTTAAGGTATTCGGAAAAAAAAAAAAGGCTTGTAGGAGCATCCATATTCCTTTTTTGGAAAAAAAAAAAGTCTAGTTATTGTAAACAAACTCTTTTTTTTTCCCCTTAAGCAGCAGAAACTAAACCCAGGTAAACAGCTGAGAACACAATGCAATTCATGTGAATCTACACTGCTTACTACTGAAGAAGCAACCCAAAGCTACAACCAGGAGTCTGCTGCAAGCACAAGAGTGCACACTGATGCACATTATGGATCTTGCCAACAACAGAGGTCTCAACCTGTTACTCAACTTTCTGCTTATTGTCTTGGTTCTGGTGCTCGCATTTATCCTTGTGAAGCTGATGTGAACCTCTGTGAGGCTCTGCTTCCTTCTCAAATCTTGTTTTGAGTGTTTTGCAATGATAATGTAGACACTTCAAACTATCTGAACATAAATATGCAAAGACTGAAGAGACTGAGTATCTGACAGAGAAAGTGTTCACATGCCTATTCCATCAGAAAGCAATCCTAAAAGCTGTGCACAGTTATCTATGTGCCACCAAGTAAAGAAAGCCTTGCTGAGTACATGAAGAAATCCAAGTATGCACATCAGCAGTTACTGTAGTTTTCTCACTGCTACAGCTGACTTGTATTTAAAGGCCTACAAAAGATCTGCAGCCTTCAAGGAACATTACACTTCTGCAAAAGGGGACAGCAGAAATCAAGTTTTTGAAATGGGATTTCCGTAGAACATGTATTTCATGGGAAATGACACAGATACAGCAGGAAGGCCAAACGGAGCATGCATCAAATTACTTGTGGAGAGCAAAAGCACAGATGCTGTAGATGTGAAAAGCAGCTTTCAGCAGCTGAGACAGGGATAAGTTTAAATATGAAAACATAATTACACCTTTTTTTGGCCACCTATGGTTCACAGCACCACCTTAAAACCCAGAAGCCGTTACTGTTGTCCAGCAGTATCAAAAGAAGCAGCTGCCAGAACAACTGAAAAATGAAGGACCATTAACAAGGGTTATCGTAACTCTGCCTAGGAAGCCCTTAACACCGACACATATATGAGCAGTAGGTGCATCTGCACAAACACAAGAAGTGTGCTACAGCCTCCATAAGCTGGATTTACCACTTAGGCACAGGTCAAGTGTACAGCGTAGGAGCCCTCAAGCCGTATCTGACACACCACTTGTTACTTGTCAGTGCAGTCATCCAGTCCATAGCTTGTCCTTGCTTTAAGCATGCAACACAGGCTTCTTACAGGACCTTCTCCTATGGCCCTTTACAGGATGATGTACTCTTCCCACAGGTCCCTGGGAAGGACAGTGACACAGAAGAGCTCGCTTCTGCTGCAATTATTTGTCCAGAAGGTAGCTCTACACACCTGAGATATGCTGGGAAAGGTGGCCAGAGGTTGATTTCATACACTACATTGGGGCCAAACAGCTTATTCTTAGCATTTCCCTTTCCCCAGCACAACACGGGAACAGATTGCACCAACACATATGCACTGTACAGTAAACGTAATGCCATACATATGCATACTGAGTCTTTTGCACACATGCAAGAGAGACCAACGTTGCTCATAGCGTGAAGGAAGCCCCAGCTTCCAGCTTTCTATCGCCAACAGCACATCCCTGCTTCCACACGTACACTGTTGGTCCCAGCACTTCTCACAAGTGCTGAGTACACCACAGAGCTGACCTACTCGTGTTCACAATCAGGATTTCCAGATGATTACTGCTGCTGCGGGGTGGTTCAGTTATCTGGAAGAGACCCATCTAAATTGGATCTACAAAAAGACTTTTCACAGGAAAAGGCAGTATGCCTGGCAAAACACAAAGTTTATGTAGAGTCCTATAGTTAACAGGCATCCACGGACCACTCTATGCTGCCTGCTCCAAAGCTTAGGCAGCGTTAGCTAAGGCAGCATACGTAGTTAAAATGAAAGATTTTCTCTCATCTGCGCTGAAATATGTGCAATAAACATTCAAAATAGCTTCTGCAAATTACATATCTGTAGCTTTTTTTTATGTTGATATAGTAGTATCAGTTCCTGTCTGTTTGCATTTAAAGCAGAAAACTGTGCACAGCTACATAAGTGTAAGCACTTCATCACTTTTGATAATCTTGAAATATCCTGCTTTTAAAAAAAAAAAACAACAAACCACCCTGTAAATTTATATACAAAGGATATATGTTGTAACAGTTACGTAGTTAGGTATTATTTAGGAGGATTTCTGCTGATGCTTGACATATATGGCTCAAAGCACACCAAAACCACAGAAAGAGATACAAAGCCCACTCTGGTTTAAAGAAGAATAAAAATGGTTCTCCCAACAAAATGGCTATTCCTGATACACTACTTGCAACTGTACAAAGCTTATAGTCTCTATGCTCTTCTGTATACTCAAAAGTCTCCCTACCTTAGGGAAACCCCTGGGACAGTTTAATAGCTAAAATTAGATAAAGCAGTTAGCCCTGACAAAAAATAAAAAAATCAAATATTCCTCTTTAATAAAAGGAGAACGATGAGTCTACTGTCACCAACAATCACGTATTTCCAGATCCAAAATTACATACAAAGGAAGTCTCTAAAGCTCTGACATTGGCATGTAAAAACAACCACAAGAAACAACCCCGGCAGCATTCTCTCAGCCAGCAATGAAAATTACAGAATCTTCAACAAACGTTGAAATATGGTGCTGAAACCAAAACACACATTTTCCTGAGATGACACATAAAACTGGCAAAGTTATCAGTTAACCAGTGCCAAGACTCTTTTTGCAATCAAGCACGGTCTAACTTTGACTTCCCATCATCTGCTAGCGCTTACTCCAGACTGAGCCCACACATGCATTACAACAAACAGAATCCCAGTTGTTGGACTACCACCTTCACAGCAAAAGGAACACAACATAAAAGCTTAATCGTGGCTGACAGTGAAGGAGTTCACTCTGCTAACTAAGGGTGAAAATTCTTCATGTTAAGAAGTTTTATCTTGCTGAAAAGTATGGTTTCATCAAAATGTGACATAGGAAAAATATTGATATTAATAATTTTTAGTTCTCTGATTTGCCAGGACCATAAGAAAAAAACAGTTTTGAGTTGACATTTAAGAATAAAGTTTTCTGTGGCAACAATATTATTTGAAGAACGTTGTAACTTTTTGTTTCAATTCACACTTCACAGCTTTTGTTTACCAATGTTTAGGTATGCATGTAGTTTACTTTCTTCTCTGTTTTGGAATGAAGATTGCTGTAGTATCTCTAAATTTCTCAATACATTAAAATTTAATTCACCATAACTTTTACACACATGGTATGAACAGGGCGGCATTTTTCTCTTTAAAGAAAAAACAGTAAACCAGATACATTAGAGGAAAAAGATGCACTTAAACAATTTCCATCTATTAACTCCCCTATATTCTGACACAAGCTAGCACACCATGAAGAAATCATACAGATGTCCCATACAGTGGAAAAAATAGGTTCATCCTGCGATACCTACGACATTGTACAGAGCTAATAAGTAGATACGCAACTTCCGAAGCTTTCCTTCTTATTGTATTATCTCCCACAATTTTAAAGGCATGCTTTCATTTTAAACCTAAATTGTGGACTAGCACGCAGTATGTACCTAGATGCATTCAGATAATAGGACAGATAACAGCATCAGGCTTTAAGAAATGCCTTTACATGAAAACATAGAGCCCTTTTATCCAGCTCTGTATGGCCTCCCAGTGCAGTAAATGGGAACTGCTGTTGTATATTATAAGCATTTTTTCCCTTAACACAGGCCTAATCACACACTTCCTTACACTGGGCATTAAAAAGGAAAAAAAAAAAAGAAGTATTATAACGGTCACGTCCACTGAAAGGTCAGCTGTACGTTGAAAATAATTCAGTGTATGGTGAAATATAAATTCTGCATGGAAATTATGTTCATTGAAGTACTGTTAAAATCTGTTCCTTGGAAATGAATAGGAGAATGTTTATCTTCAAAAATCATATATTAAATAGTACACAGTAGCTGGAGAAAATATACATTCAGATACAACTCTATGATGTTACACAGTAACCATAGACCAGATCCTCCTTGGAGATTTGTTTCTGAAATGCACAAACATCACACCCACAGCTGAACGATGCACCTTCTCTGAAGGGCCGTTTTGTTGGTCCACAGGATCTTTTCTGCAGTTGCAAACCTGACCATGCCCTGAAAGAGAATCTCAACATAGCTGTACATCTTCTGCCCAACACTCTGCTGAGCTTCCCTTACTATGCACAGTAAATACTTTATTTTAAAAATCATGGTTGACAATTGGAATGGAAAAGACACATTATAAGCTTCTTAATGTGGTGAGCAAAGTATAACAAAAAACCAACACATAGATGCTGAGTTCAGTCAAATTCAGACTATTACAGAAGTAGAGAATCTTAATTTTGAAAGTAATTACCCTTGGAACAGCTTTTAAGTGCTATAATAATTATCTTTTACAGTAAACTAAAATTCAAACTTTCTTTGATTTTATAAAAATAAACTCTAATTCAGAGTTTTGCAGGGTAAACTGTCTATACTAGTCTGTGAGGGCACAAAACTGTATTTGTAGACTGTATTCTGAAGTCCAACAGCTGTTCCTAAACCATCAGCTCTCAAAATCAACTCAGAAAATTGTTGCAGTAGATTCTTACTTCATCAGAGACAGCTGCCCTCTACAGTTTCTCCTTCTACCAGTCTACCTTAGAGATACACAAAGCTGCAGTAGATTGTCAGTTAAAAGCACAGTTCATTTTGTTTTCTGTTCATGGCAATGGTAGTTTTGAAGTACAATGATAATGAACTGTATTTTTTTCCCCAGTCATGTAAAAACCAATGCATTTCCATCAGCATACACACTTATTAAAAGCAAAATAACAAAAATAATCCCCACTAAGAGGAAAAGAAAAATAAAAGAGTTTGTATAGACGTATGGCTTTTCCCCCTTTTAGAAACCATCAGCTTCCTCTAGCAAAATCTTATGCCTTTGCTGTCTCTCTCTTTCCTAGGTATATATTCCACTTAGGATTGTGGTTTTTTTGGTTTCTCAGAAATAACAGCATTATCAGTTCCCAGGTGCACATACGGGAATCTTAAAAAAAACCCAAAACCACCACATAGAACAATTATGCTGAGGTTTCTTTAAAAGACAGGTGCCAAGAATGGAAGAACCATTCTCCTTTCTTCATGCCTTCAGGCATCCCTCCTCCTTACAGCTGTAACCTCTGGCAGAAAGGCAGGGCAGGCAGGGAGAGCCAGCGGAGGCCAAAGGCTCACCGCTCTTGCACACGCTTTAACTTTCTCTGGGTCCTATTTCACAACGACATCTTCTCACTTGAGGACATGTAACAGATGACGACATTTCAAGGCCCATCAATACAGCTCCAAATCAAACCAATGAAGGTGCTTGCTAAGGCCACCAGGAACCCTCTCCACACCCCTCGTGCCCTTCATTACTGTCAGACTCCCTGTGCCCCTGCCCCCCCCTTGCAATCACGCAGTAAGTCAGGGTAAGCAGAGTAACAGGCGCAGCTTCAAGAACTTCCCCTGTTTTCCAGGGCTGACTAGATAGGTCAGACAGGATCGTTGCTTCCCAAGCCAGTGGCCAGATGGATCCTGTAACATACACATCAGTACTAACAGATATAAAAGTAACAGGAGAAAGGAAAAAAACAACCAAACAAATAAAAACACACAACAGTGTCAGGCAAAACTTCATTCTGTAATCTTACAATCTCAAAACCTGAAAAGGAACAGCAAGCACCATGTTATGAATTCGGCCAAGAAGATAAATAATGCTTGTGCTCCCCCTGTTGCCTGTGTCCTCAAAACACAGCTCGGCATCAATGCTGGCATGAATGGAAGTTTTTAAACAGCCTTATACACATATAGGGCTTAATCTGTTTCTAACGTGAAACTTTGCCTTCATACAAAAAGGAGACACTGTATTTAATCACAATCAGAGTGAGAAAGCATCTGTGAGACATGAAAAACAAAAGCTGGGCGTTGTTTTGACCTAAGAGTTTCTAAAACACCCATCCTGAACAAAGCGTAGTGAAAGATATATAAAAGATTGAGACGCATACCTACATGAAGAAAAGTAGTAAATAAAGGTTACTCTGAATATATATTTAAATCCAAAAAGAGAACCACCAGGCACAGTAATCCGCATGCAAACCTCACAGCACCGCTGACGGCTGCAGCCAGCTACACATCTCAGGTTTTTGGGAAGACTTGAATGAATGGATGGACTAAGCTCCCCCACAGTGCCCTGCTGTCGCTTCCCGAACCCCTCACGCGCTCCTCAACACCACCAGTAACTGCCAGGTGCCAAGATCCCAGGTGGCAGTGCCCCCGACCCAGCCCCAGTAGTGAGCCAGTTTCTGTCACTTTGGCTCTGAGAGGACCCCATCAGCCTCTGCTCTCTACCTGGGTAATTGCTCGACATCGAAATCTTCAAAAAGCTTAGAGAAAGATGAGGCGTTTTGTAGTAATAAGGGTACTGTAAAAGGTTGCTACCTGGAACATTGTCACATTTTTTAGATAGACCCTTAAGGATTACTATGAGTTTGGTTTCAATTTTTTTAAATTAAAAAAAAAAAAAATCCAGATCACCATTAAGAGTAAAATTGGATCTTGAGAACCTCTAAAGCTGTCCTTCAATAAACTTTCTTTCAATATACAGTGGAAGAAACAACAAAATTCAAGCACAACTCTTTGTAAGTCACTTCAGGCTGGAGAAAACCAGTATATGCACATACAGCTAGATTATCTCTGCTCAGATAACATCGTAACCTAACCTTAAGATGCCTGTCAGGAAAATTTACATATTGTAATCTGCTTGGGATTTTTTTTGGCAAACCAAAGACTACCTACACAGGTAAACCTGAACATGTAGATTTTAAATACTTCCTTCACAAGTTATCTTTTCCTGTTAGGGGAAGAGCTGCAAAGATTGTGAATAGCTATATTAGAAAGGGTTATCTGTCTCTTAAAACCACATGCTCGATGTTTTCTATATGAAACTACTTCAAAGATGACACATAAAACTCACATTTTATTTAAATAAACCACATTTGTTGACCATTATTATTTCATTCTAATTAGTCAAAAAATAAGCAGTAATATCAAACTGAATTCAGTTTTTAAGTGCTAGGCATAGTGATAGTGAATATTCATCCTACAGGAGTCACTCTTATTTTGCTGAATGCATAAATGCAGCCTCTTTGTAAACCCATTCAGATCAAAATTCATCCACCTCTCCCCCATCACACTGTGACCAAAGACTCTCTGAAGAACTACTGAAAATGTTATTTGATGAACCTCTTACTGTGTCCAGCTTCAGAAAAAGAGACGCTTGTGTCTCATGCAGATAAGCTCAATGAATCAGAGTAAACTGTAAGCAGATGCCGGAAAAAAAGACCCTGGTGGCACCCAGGTAATACTGAGAAACAAGCAGCAACATCTCCCATCAAAGTTTAAGAACGTCATCCCCTGGTTAAGTGGACCTGTTCCCTTTCCTATTTTATTAAAAACTGCCTGATGTTATTCCTCAAGTATAACACATGATGGCAGCAAACACTAAGCTTTAGGCCTTACCTGCACAGGCTGTTCACCTCCTGTTCGAAAATCTTCAAGCGGCTGCACATGCCACGCAGCTACGCCGTACGGCTCCTCAGCAGTCCTGCAGTCCAGGGGATTTGCACGTAACTGTTCTTTAAGCCACATCTGAGTCCTCACGGCTGGCTGTATGGGAGCTCCACTCACAGCCTGTTGTCCCAGAGTCGCGTATCTCTGTCCGAAAGCTTCACAACTGGCTGCCGTAGGTTTGCTTTCAGGTAAGGCACTGTAGGTCAAGTCTAAGGCATGTCTCCTACTCGAGGAATCTGAGACAAAATCGTCTTTGCTGCATGTTTCAAATTTGTATTTGCAGTCAAGTAGAGAAGATCGTTTTTTCCCCATTTCTTTGTCCTCAATTTTTAGCAACTCCATGCTATCATGCAAACAACTTGGCCCATTTGTCCTTAATTGTGGTGACACAGCTTTGTCTGTACTAGCCCTGGAATCCACTGAATGACTACTGCCATCTTGGCTGCAGGTATTTGGTGAGCTGAGTTTAGACAAGGAGGACCATTTTCTTACAGGTCTTGCATCTTTCATGTCAAGAGAATTGTCCAGGGCGCCCTGATTTCTGCCTCCTCCTGACCGTACAAAGCTTGTACTCCATTTTGAGCCATCAGACTTGAAAGCTTCCCGGTGTTTGGAAAGTGAAGAGCTGGCATTAGACGGCATCACATGGGCAGTGGGAATAGAAACCAGTGATCGGCTGGGCTTAAACGAGGATGTACCACTTGAAGTCGAATGATCTGGGAAAAGAGATTTATCATGTAAATAAGTACAATACGGAACTCATATTAATATCAGTGCCCAGAGGACAAAACATCAAATTCAAGGTAAAATGCAAAAATAGAAGGAAACAGATTTCTTTACAAAATACGGTCTTCTACACCATTCAAGATTATGAGAAACTTATTAAAGTGAGAGATTTTCAAATTATTTTGCTCAGCTGCCATCGTAACAAAAAGAAAACCGTATTAAGCAGCGGCAGCAGCAGCTCCAGATAGAATTCTCAGTCTGTGAGCAGAAGGCAGAGTTCATTCCCCAGCTTTAAGGTGGCAGACTGGACTTCTCCGCACCCCACATAATATTAAGTAGCTTCTGTATCACAAATGGTAGAGGTATCACAATTCAGGAGCCCCAGGACTGGTTCCTCTTCCATCACCCCTCTTCTCATTTTTTAAAAGCATAACAATTCACTAAATGCACTTTGTAAAATGACAGTGCTGGAGATGAGGTTTAACGATGGCCTCTTGGACACAACTATTCATCCCTTTTGGATCTCACCGATTTCAAACTACACTTCCTGTGCTGGTTTTGGCTGTGATAAGAGTTAATTTCCTTCATAATAGCAAGTGTGGGGCTATGCTTTGGGTTTGCGCTGGGAACAGTGTTGATAATCCAAGGATATTTTAGTTACTGCTGAGTAGTGCCCCTCCAGCAAGGAGGCCGGGGGTGCACCAGAGTTTGGGAAGAGACACAGCTGGGACAGCTGACCCAAACTGACCAAAGGGATGTTCCATACCGTATGACGTGGTGTTCTGCAGTAAAATCAGGTGGAAGGTTGGCCAGGGAGTAGCTGCTGCTCAGGGACTGGCTGAGCATCAGTTGGTTGGTGGTGAGCAACTGTTTTCATTTGCATCACTTGTCTCTCTTGGGTTATATTTCTTTTTGTTACTTTTCTCTTCCTTACAATTTCTTTTTCCCAATTATTAACCTGTTTTTATCTCAACCCACGAGTTTTCTCACTTTCACACTTCTCTCTCCCATCCCACCAGGGAGGGCAGTGGGGCTGCGAGCAAGCGGCTGTGTGGTGCTTAGCTGCCAGCTCGGGTTAAACCACAACACTTCGCCAGGTGATTTGCTAAAAACCAAGATTCTAAAAATTTTATGTTCCATTTAGGTTTTGTGTTACTTACAGACACAAACACAATACCACACAGAAACTGTGTGGAGAATAATTTATGAAATCTATCCCCAGCTGAAATATCAAGAACAGAGAAATCAGTGAAGTGATATTGAGGAAGGGACAGAAGAGAAAAGATGAGAGAGGTAAAGGAGAGGTTATTGGGGACTGGCTGAGAGCTCTCACACGCCCAGTGACATGTGCTTAGCATCACAGGCTGTGGACAACCAGAAATAAACACCTAATCCTCTCATTAGAGGATCAGCTCCCACCAAGTCACATGGCTGCATCTTAACAAGCTCATATTGCTTGTTAGATCCGTGGCAGATAGACAGAATGAAATTGCTCTAATTAAAAGATTCTTTTGGGGCCCTTTTTGCCAAGAGCAAGATTTTTTGCTTTGCCAAGATACACGCTTTTTATTTCTCTCATCCTAACCTAGAGAGAACTTATGTGTTTGGGATTTGTCAGCTGGTACAAGAGTTCACAGTGGGACATTTAAAAAGAAAAAAAAAATTGCTCTACAAGTACAACTGGCATACCCAATTAGATGGCTACACTACGTTAACATGATTTGGTGAAAGCCAGAACACATTATTAATTTGGCACACTTTCAAAGTACGTATTTGACTCAATACACCATACCACAGACAGGAAAAAGAAGAGAGCTTACAGTGGTGCAGCAACTTTTAAAAATGGCAGCCCTTCTTTTTCTACATACCCAAATAAAGATATCCTTACCCCCAACTTGAATACTCCCTATTTGGGATCAGACTTCCTCACTCCTTGTACCTGCAGCACAACACAAAAGAATATAGCCCTACAGCCACACTCCTCACAAGAAAAACGCATTTTAGCCCACAAAGAAACAGTTCCTTGATTGATACCTGTTTATTACATACTTGTCTTCAAGCTCATAAGGTGGAAATTCTTGCTGAAGCCTTCCTGCTTCCTAGTGAGTCACTGCCCCACCATGTACCCCCCATTTCAAAGCACAGCACACAGCACATGCTCACAGAACATTGTCTCTTGCCTCTACCCAGCCACCTACTCTCACAGTAGTTACAGAACATAGCTATCTTTGAGACTTGACAAAATTGTCAGAGCTGGTTGAGATGGACCAGCCAGCAGTTTAATTGTTGCTCATAGGGTGCTGATGCTGGCCATAAAATACAATGGAAGGTACAATACTACCAGCTTGTTACCAGATGGATCATGTTGCTAATAAATGTGAGGTACCATTTTTCACACACAAGAGGAAAGACCTTCCCTCCTCCCCCCCACTTCTTCCTTGAAAATTCTATACTGGAGAGAGAAACGTTTTCCTTGGCTGTTTTCTCTGTCTTGATACTACGCAAGAGGTGGGACATGTTAAAAAGGAAGACAGAAGGCCACACAACGCATTTCAGGTGGAAGGAATCACCATCTTCTGACAAAACACATTTGTGCCCACAGCTATTGCAGCAGTGGAGACAGCAATACACAACACTACAAGTTCCCAAAATTGTGATACGCCCACCACACGTAACCAATCTGCCTGCGCCAGGTGCAGTATCGGCTTCTCTCAGCTTTCCCTTCCTGTCTTCTCTCACAGCACAGTAGACGCTTGCATAGATAGGCACGACAAGTCAGGTATGTCTTGCTACTCTGTGTAGCAGAGGCTGCCAGCTTCCAGCCCTGCTCTGCAACAGAAATAGAGGTAGTCTGTCACCTCTGGCTGAGGACAAGAAGGTGAAAGAGGTATATGACATGATGGAGCTGGAGTCTTAAACATATATATTATGAGATGGAAAGCACAGGGTTAGTCCTGCTTTCTGGGAGCACGCAACGCAACAGAAGAGCAGGGAGAGACTCCTGCTCTCCTCCTACTCTCTCAGGGAGAGTAGGGAGGAAAACGCACAGTAGAAAGAAATGCATCTCTTCTTGTACGGGCACTCCTCAGCCAGAGGCCGCTGCCTTTGTAGCACTGAAGCAAACTAACTTTTGTACTGTACCTTACCCAGAAGCTGAATCTGACACAGCACAAAGTCAGTCCTGTGAAGGAAGCAGCCACAGGGTTTTTTGTGTCCAAAGACAGTAAGAGTACATTAGGATTCAAAAAGAACTGACTATGGGGACCTATGTTTTAGGTTATGCAGATTTCTATGAGTAGAAATGTCACATCCGCAAGAGAAAGGTGAGGAAGAAGCCCTATCTGTATGCATGTATCTGTAAAAGTTAAATACAGTTTCACACTAAAAAAAAATATACTAGTATTTAATACAGCATTTTCAGTCTGAAATACTGATTTAATGTCACTGACATGCAGTCTCAAAACTAGAACTAAAACCAATAATAACTAGAAGTACATGATCTCCTTCACGTGTTTATTAGAGTACGAAGTTATTCGTATGTGGTAGATTTTTATTTTTCCTTGTTCTACTGTAAATTTAAGCCCCAAGTTAGATTTAAACTTCTTTTCCTTACTTCCGATTCTAAACCCTTCACGCAGATTTAAACTTGGAATGCCACATACATCCAACTACAGCTGATGGATGTCTGTGATAATTTGTCTCAAAGTGAAACACAGCAATTTTGGCTTCAAGTTGTCCTCATTAGTCTTCCCATTAACGCTCACTGAAACATATGAGAAAATTCACACTTCTTCTTAGAGCATATTGCTTCAGTCTGCCTTGACTGCAGGCTCAGGGGGAAAGAGAGCCAGCTGCATTCTGAAACATCTCCTCGCAACACAAAAAGCATGAAATCTAGAAATTTCATTGAAAATAGGAGAGAATCCAGAAAGCACCATAGAACTTAGAAGACATTACTTCTTCTGTAGTCATGGGAATAAGCTCCACCTGCCCGAATCCTGCCAAAGACTACTTTATCCAAGCAGCAGATTTTTCCCTTCCATACAGTCAAGAGGTAAGCAAATGCCTAGTTCGGAACCAAAAGTGCCCTCTTCTCAGCATTATTCAGTTTTCATTTCATTGAGCTAGTATTTATTTGAAGATTACAAACACTCTTAAACACAGTTTGTGTGTCTGGATCCAGAGTCTTTCAGTGCTTAAGACTTCTCTCATTAATGAAAACAAAGAGACAGGAGAAAAAAAATACATATATATATATCTCTAGTTGCTACTAGTTTCTCTTTGAAGAGCATCAGGATTATATGGCAAATTTTGCTTTTCAATTATCCTAATAACTTTTTGGGGCCCACCACAAAGCTCCCTAGAGCACTTTAACAGGCACGACATTTTAATACCTGATCCAGTACTTCCCAAACCACATTAATAAGAGAATTGAAAAAATTACATTTTAAAAACATGCTACAAGACTTCTACCACATAATAGCAGCAGATGGAATAAAAAATGAAGAGCATTTCATATGGCTTATTATCTTGTGTTACACTTCTGAACTATTTCATTACTGCATATCTGGCACAGAAAATAATCTAACAGAATCAATTTTGATCTTAATGAAAAACTAATCACAGGGAAAGTGCACAGCAGATGCTTTTTTCTGAAGGGGAAAAGAAACTCTCCAATATAAAGTTAATGAACGCCTCCTACTCATTTTCATTTTCCTGTGCTATGCTTTTTAAATCACTAGTGACAACTATGTTTATCATAACTAGAAGAAAATCTCTGAAGCCATTTCTCAGGCCAGATAGACCACACCATCACTCAGCTACTTAAAATCCTTATCTGTTGTCCAACAGTCAGTTGCAACATGTAAGAGACAGAGAAGGTTCACTGGAACCCCAAAAAACTTAAAGAAGTTATTTAGCTGCAAAATGAAGCTACCGCTGTAAGAACCCCCACCTACAAGATATACTTCTTATATGTGACTATTTCTTCAATACTCCCAATAAGATATCAAACAAAGCAATCAGCTAATACAGATACCCAATACTAATCAAAACCAAAATGCATGAGATACATGTTTATGGGGCGCATGTCTATCTAATGCCACTGAAAACACAGAACCTTCCTTGTGTTAAAGGACTTTGAAATTTGGTATTTTATCCAGGGTATAATTAGAAAGCCCTGACCATGGAGAAAAACATCAGTATTAAAACCAGCTGACTTTCTCTTCCAGCCCTCCCCTCTCATCCCCCCAAAATACTGACATAGGTTACCCCAGTCCAGGAAAATAAACTGAATTATCCTTGATAACTGAGCAAAAGATAAACGGGGGAAGTCAAGCCCCTATTATACAAATTGAAGGTCTTGAATCTGGCCACGGTTTAGTGTACATTCATTATAGGATGTTGGTTCCTCCGAATGCTTCTCTGAACTGTTCTATAACTCTTAACTGCAGAGACCCCAGCAACAAGCCACAAGCAACTCGAGCGTCCAACATACGACTTTACTGAAGGGGCCATGAGTCTTCTCGCTACCACGAAAGCACGTGGCTGCCTCCCAGAAGTCTTGCTTTCAACAACAAAAGTGTCTAACTCTCCTTGGAGTTGGTCAAAAAAAAAAAAGACCATGGGATGACATGCCATGACAGCAATATTTATGCTACACGTGTGTTCCCCCCACCTACCCACTTAAAAATTGGACTAGCCTTAATGCAGCATAGATAATCAGATGAGTCAACTGAGAAATTCCAAAATGGACAGGCAGGAAGACAGCCCTAGCAAAAAGCCCTGAAGAGACTGACTCATCAACCCCTGGAAGCAAAAGTGTGCCTTTTCACCTCACTAGTGAAGTTGTTAGATTCAAGTAACAAGGACAGGCAATTAAATGATACAGCAGATCACATGGAAGGGCAGCATCTTCATAGGATCTCACCTTAGCACTACAAATCAATCTCTGCATTCCAGTGGCTATTTCAAGAGGCAAAATTCCCGATTTCATCATTTAAGTTAGATGACAAGAGGCAATGGAGTATCTTCCCACAGAATTGCACATGGACAACCAAACCAGAATCAGTGCCAAAATAATGCACAATGGAGATTATGCATTTGCATTTTTGAAGATCATACATTATCTGTTTAAAAACCACTACGTAGGAAAGATACAAGCGCAGTAGAAAGTGTTAGATTCCTCCTATGTCCCACTGCAGTCAAGTTTGAGGCTAAAGTTCCCAATCCCAACTGACCTGTCATCCAAACCACCTCTCATTAAAAATTAATACATATTCCCCTGAAATTTATAGATTTTTTTTTTTTGTGCAAGATGACATCAGATAAAACGATCCACATTCTGCTTTTAAAAAAAAAAATCCCTTTAAACTAGCTGTTTGGCAATATCAATTGTTGCAAGTCTCAACTAATAAAAACTTTACAGTGTACCTCAACAAATAAAGCGTAACACAAACTTTTAACAATATTTTGTGCTTGCAACTGTTGACTTCATTGAGACTGTACCAAGGCAGTGCAACAGTTTTTCATAGGGGCAAACAAATACAAATTCCACAAACAAAAAAAGGCAAACACATGAGTGGTACAGTAAAAATCCTGGGACTTGCTGTGATAAAACTCCAGTTTTAACAGGCACTAGGCATATATATGCAGAGAGAAAAAAGAAGAGAAGAAAACTCCTAAGCCCCCAACATATCACATGTGCATCAAGTACTGCCATCCTGCTTAAGGGATCTTAACCTAAACGATATTTTAAGATTTAATACAATAGTACTGCCTACCAACATTTCTGTGAAGTGACAATTTGCCTAGTGATATCTAAGTTAATAATACTCAGATGGGGAATCCGCAACTCCAGAAAAGAAACATCTTCAAACAAATTTTATAATTTCCAGCCAGATCTGGGTCAAATTAGCTTGCTCACATGAAGCCCGTAGTCAGAAGATGATTTAACGGGGGACTGTAAAGAAGAGTA
The DNA here is from genome assembly GCF_034619465.1 of Leptosomus discolor. NCBI lineage: Eukaryota > Metazoa > Chordata > Aves > Leptosomiformes > Leptosomidae > Leptosomus > Leptosomus discolor. The sequence goes on along the minus strand of NC_141392.1, from coordinate 72,048,269 downwards.
GCACTGTATAGCAGTGGAATGTTGCCACTCCAAAACGAAGTCACGTATCAATCCCCTGCAACAAGGACAGCTTTAATGAAGTAGCACACAGTTGAAAAAGCAGCAGGTGAAACATGTTTTACAGAAAGAGATTATTCAGAAGAGAAAAATAATTACAGCAGAGTCAACTACTGCAAGATTCTGGTCTGTTTTCCTTCCTGTAGTCAATTATTCCAGATGCCAATGTTAGAGAAATGTGAAGGTGCAGAGTCATTAAAAGCACATGAGGCAAACAGAATACTATGGAGTATTTAACTGAAGCAGAAAAGATTTCATAGACCACCTGATCAGAGTCTAAAAGGTAAGCAGCAGGTAAACCCAAGTGCAAATTTTTACTCTGTGTCAGTCACTGGAAACATTTATAACTGCTATTGGTCCAAGCTTGCAATGGCTGTATGCTGAATTAATCCACAAAGGCTAACTTCACTTACATAAAGTCTCTTTAGATCAGGAAACTGAGCAGGTTAAGATAGAAGCATGTTTTAAAACAATGACCTTGTTTTACCAGAATACAATAACCCTTTCGATTTATGCATTTTGCCTTATCCCAAAGGCATCACAGTCAAATATAACTGTGATTTCTAGAAACACAACATAATAAAGGATGCTCTGAACAATCATTTTCAAAGTTAAATTTTCACAGCAGTAACTGCCACACATACAAAGAGGTAGCCCATCCTCAATGCCTTCTCTTTGCGTACCTCTGCCTACCAGCTCTTCAGCATTCAGCTTTGGTGCTAGTATTACTGCTGTACATATACAGCATCTGATAGAGAACTGTGCTACAGGATGTTCATAAGCTGCTGTATGAGTACATGAGAGTTACATACAACTGGCCACCACAAAATACTAAAAAAATTTATGTATAAAATGTGGATGCTCTGTGTAAAAAAGCAGAAACTAAACGAAAGAGAATTTTTGTACCCTCTAGTAGCTATCTATCTTATCCAGCAATCTGAAGCTATTTTTAAGAAACAGTTATATAACTAAGTAGAACGATTTTTAGATTAACAGGTTCTACTCACCACCCCCCCACCCCCCCGATAAGAAGATAAAGCAATATTCTGAACAGCAGTCATGTAATCAGGCAACTTCATTTGGCTGAAATAAAAGTACGAGTGAAAACTTGTACTGCCACAGGGATCTTTTTTCCTTTGCAGTCCTTGTTTCTTTTTTAAAAAGTCTAGACCTTAACTTGCATTTGCCTTCTTATGAAGGCCATCTACAGCTTCCAATTCCATTTTCCAACAATAAGCACTTACCAGTGAAGACATGCAGAAACCAAATATCCCCCTAGGACCTTCATTAAAAGTAACAGCTAAAGGAAAAAAAGAAACTACGAATGTCACAATAAATCTGTCCTCCTTCCTTTCTGAATCTGCAAGATACCCATGCCACACCACAAATACCATCCAGTTAACAGCCACCCTCTTGCTGGCATACTTCTTCATCCCCAGCTACAGATGAGTCCAAAGAAAACTGGAGTGACTTGACCCATCAGAACAGAAATCCACCCTTGCCCTCCAGCACAGGAAAATCCTAGGGATTTTTGTTCTCCCTAAGAAAACATCCAGTAGCAGGAACATACCTACCCCTCCACTTTCCTATACCAAGACAGACAAGAGTTTTACTTTTTCAGACTCCAAAGGAAACTTATTTGTACTATCCCAAGTCTCTAACTTAGTCCAGGTGCCATCTCCAACAACAGCATTCCCAGACTAGCTAGGCTGACACCTTTCAGCAGCGAAACCACCTCACCTTAGACACGAAGGGAAAAGGAGATGCATGTGAGGAGAGACTCACACGGGGAAGAGTTAAGAGACTCCCTCTACCCCAAGGGACCAGAGCAAAACCTGAGGTTTCCCACAGAGCACTACCATTTGATGCAGTTAAAGCTTCGTTATTGATCAAGTTGTATATCAATCCCTTGCATTTGATTCATAAGTACAGGCAGAAAAAGAGCCTACAAGTAACTTTAAAAGGTTAAATCCAACTTCAAACTTCCAAGGAGACCGGAGTTCCTGGCTATGTTTTTGAGATCATTATCCATTACTGAACATTTAATCCCTACTCCTACTAAAATGGTCTTTAGCTTAGAAGTATCTTATTTAGACTCACCTGGTACCTGGATCTCTTATCTTGGTTCACAGCCCACCAAGAATAGCTCTTTCTAACAGAGGCAGCTGCTTTCAGCTTTACGCCAGGCTACACAAGTGTGGAACAGGAGACATACATTCCTCTTCGTTGTCTCTCCCAATCTCATACTCCAACCCTATTTCCTCTACTGATTTCCCCCAGTTGAGCCTTACACAAGCTAGTCATCCTCCCCGTTTACCTCTGCATTCTCACTTTGGAAGCCCCAGCTCAAACTCATAATCATAGAATAGGATTATTTAGGTTGGGAAAGACCCTTAAGATCATCGAGTCCAACCATTAACTTAGCACTGTCAAGTCCACCACTAAATCGCGTCCCTAAGTGCCACATCTATGTGTCTTGAATACCTCCAGAGATGGTGACTCCACCACTTTTCTGGGCAGCTTGCTCCAATGCTCGACAACCCTTTAATGGGTGACCTTTCCAAGTATCACACAGGCTTCTGTACAACCAGAGCACATGTGTTTGAGCTTTTACCCAGATGGAAAAAGAAATCCTTTCACAGGCAGAAGCAGGTGCTGTAAGCAGCCACAGCAGTGAGGCTGCCACGGGTCCAGCGAGGCAGGAGGATACTGCTTGATGGCTTTCACACCGCTTCATAGCAAGACTGTCTCGGTCTATCCCTTCCTTCTGCTGCAGACAAAGGTCAGGCCAGGTCGCCAAACACAGCCAGCTTGCTGCAGCAGCGACAGCAGTGCCACTGCTATGTAGGACTGGAAGTGGTTAATGTACCACAAGCACTTTACCTAATATACTTTGGCAACGCCTGCAACAAGGAGTAATCCCTTCCCAGGGCCAGAAGTCATCCCCAGGAATCCCAAAAATTCAACTGCTGCCTCAAGAATAACTTAGCTCACTGGGGAAGTCTCTCCCCTTCAGATGCTGATCCTCAAACGATAACAGAGTAATATGTTAATAGTAGCTTATACTCAACTAGAATAGGTCTGCTGAGGACCTGGAAGTCTTGGTCTACATAATTACTTACCAAGACATGGGAAAAAGCAAGATATTAAAAAAAAAAAGAAATAACAACCACCGAACAAAACAAAACAAAAAACCCAACCCAAAACAACAACAACAACAGAAAAGCCCCACAAAACCACCCATTAAAAAACCCCATATAATAAATACACAAATGAACAAAATACAGTACTGCAGAAGTAAATCTAGCTCTCTATTTTCTAACCTTTAAATTCTTAGCTTTGTTACTCTACCCGTCATCTACTATACAAGACTCTCTCCTTGCATTAAAGTTTCTTGGACACTTTAGGTCTTTGATAACAAATCAACAGCCTACTCCACATGCAGGTCACCATCTGGAACGCAGCTCAAGCCATGAAGAATTAACCTTAAATTGGATTTGAGCACAACTCTATATCCTACAGAGGAAGTCACTTCCGGTACTTCAAAAATTAAGCATCATTATCGTTATTTCCCAAATGAAGAACAGGAGGCAAAGTGTTAAAACAGCTAGCCTGGTGTCACTTCATAAACCTTACCTGCTTCCACCCACTGCTCTCTACCCTGACCAATACTGGCTACTCTGGTACAACGTATATATTTTAATCTTCGCAATTCCAAGCGGAACAAAAATAAGGAATAAACCAGCAGGGGGGGTGGGGGAAAGACCCACCTGGAATTCTCAGCATGTTCCTATAGCAACAAAAACTTGATACTTGCCAAAGGAATTTGGCATTCCTATTACTAACAGAAATGTTTCTGAAAGCAACAGCAGTAAAAAGAAGATATGGAAAAGTTACTGAATTCCGTCCTGTAAAACTGGCTACAATATAATAAACAGATGTGGGAAAACTTCAACTTGCCTGCACCATCTGGCTTTTACCATTTTGACTCTGGCTAATAAAATTTTCATTTTTCAGACACACCTGTGAAGCCATGATACTAAGGCTGGTAATAACAATGTTGTTCCATTTCTAATACATAATTCTCTGAAACATAAAGCAGAGGACAGGGGTTCACATTGCTGCAACGCCCATAAACAATCCTCTCTCCAAGACCTCTACCTTCCCCACACACATACTCCGAGGACTTAATTTTGCCTTTTTTTTGGAGGACAGTTGATAGCTTGAGCAAATGTGAATAATACACTGATAAAATTAGCAGTGTTAATTCAGAGTCTATATTTAGAACTAAATTTCACACTCTTAGGAGGATTTCTGTACTGTAAAAAACAAGCCTCCCCTCCAGAAGGGAACTATACTTCCTTATATGTCCACCAAAGGAGCCACAAAAGATAATTTTAAAGGCTGGAGAAACAACACTCATGCATATCACCATCTGAATAATATTACTCTAAAATCTTCCTGAAATATATATGCAATCTTAATGCTTACCAGCACTTCTTCACCTGCTAGTAGTCCGGTCTGTAAAGTAACAATAGTTATATACTACTCATCTGAACCTGTATGTCACTTTTTTAGCAATATTCTGAAAACTGAAGACCATTTGTGCCTTTGAAAAGCTGGCTGAAAGAATTGATTTTAACTATAACCCACGCTTAAACAAACAGATACCAAATTAAGAGAGAAATGCACAACGCCCAGTACAGTCTTTTATCCCAGCTTTTCCTAATGAAAATATTTAGCTTTGCAAATAATTTCTAAAAAAAAAAAAATAAACCAACCAAAACCAACATTAACAGCAGTTTATTACTTTTCCATTCTTTCAATGGCAATTTTTTTCTAAACACATTATTGTGCCAGAGAGAAGATATAATTTAGTGTCCTGATGTTACCAAGATTTAGACAATTTTATGAATTAGCACACTAATTAAATGGAAGTGACAAATCCAATTAAATCATAAGAGCAGGAAAATGTAAGTCATTAATTATAATAAATGGTTTGAAAGAATGTTTTGCATCCTGAAAGACCAAAATTTCCTTTGTCAACTTGTATGTCAGGCATTATTTGATCCACCTAGTCCATCTTCCCTGGTATGAAATACAACACTTGACACAAATTATACAAACAGTCTCAGACTAAAAGACTTGATCCACTGAAGAAAACAGAACTGTAACGGAACTCCAACTTGAGTATTTGAGATAATTTCTGTAGTCATTCAAGATAAAACACGCTAAAGCATTCAAAACAAAAAGACGACAACACACACACACAAAAGCAAAGTTTTGGTGTTTGATCACCATAATTCTAAAAATTAGTCTGGCATCTCAACTCCCAACAGCATAGTTTACCTAGCACCTAAATGGGATGCTGATTCAACACCAACACACCTCCCTGTACCCACTGAATCTCCATGATTACTGAGCACAGTCTTCACGTTTAAACAAAGCATATCACATGATGTAAAAATTGCAAAGTTATTTTAAATGCTGCTACCTGTAATGCTACCCAGCGTTCTGAGCACTGACTCCTAGACAATATTAAACAGAAGAGGGGTTCACTGTTTACAAACAACTAACAAGATTGAATACGAACAGAGTTACACTTTTCGAAGAGTTTGGTGGCCACTTCTCTCTGCACCCCATGAAAATCAGAAGCCAGAGAGAGTTTGTATGTCCATTTTGTTTTCTGATATGCACAGTTATGAGTACAGAGGTGGGAGTGCAGAGAATGTTTCAACTGCTGCCTTTGATAATGGAAAGAATTTAGTGTTTATAAATTTATTTCCAGTTGTTGGCTCATATATTTGGATATTTATAGTACTCATCGCTATGGTATCCAAGCACATTAGCAGTGCTTTGACCCACGTAAAACAATAGAAAACTGTTTCTTCTCTGTTCGCCAACCTATTAAGAAACACCTCAGTTGTGGTACTACTAGCACAGCATGTTCCAGAAATTAAAAACAGAACTCTTAAAGCTAGACTCAATTTCAGATCTTAATTTTTGATCAAAACAAGCAAGAAACAAAGCATATCATAAAAGCTGGCGTGGGAAAAAAATGGCTTACCAGCACCTGCTCTCTGGCTCTGAAACAGAGTCAGCTCCATAACCCCTAGCTCAGAGAGTCTTGTCTACTTACAAGTAGTATTAAAAAAAAAAAATATATATATATATATTAAATTTGTCTAGTTATGTTAATAATTGAAGTCATCTTTCACTCCAGAGAAACACAAGAGAGCCATTTTGCGCAATGCAGTATCTAATGTGTTCTCCGGTGTTACCTAATAGTACCAGTAAATCCCTAACATAGCAAATCGTAATGGCATTCAGCCCACATCCAAGCTACCAGGATGAAATGTGAAACTCTGCAAAGGGTAGCAATTTTAGAAGCTACATACAGATCTTCACATCACCACTCAAGTGGTAGAAGGCTATTAATGCACTTCAGCTTAGACGAGCAGTTGACACAAATGATTTTTAATATATCAAAACTACCATGCTTCACATTCCATAAAATATTTTCATAATCAACCACTGCTAAATTCCCTTTCGCATCTTGGGCTAGCATTTGTAGGCAGATTAGGCCCAATTACAGTATCGAAATGATGCAGCAGTGGAAATAGAACTGTATCAATAACATAATTATAAACAGTGAATGCAAAACAGCTTCCTAACAGAAATCCCAAATATTTTTTTATCCTGCCTTTCTGTATTGCACTTTATTTTCAGGCTGTAATTTACATTCTCACTTACTATAGGCCAAAAACATTAACAATGTCAGAAAAACACGCATAGTAACTGTGTTGCACATATAGACACATATACGAACTCTCATATAATGCATATTAATGAAACTGTCTACATAAGCACATATAAAAAATAAATTCAGTGATTTAACCAGCCTCACAAATCACTAAGTTTCAGAGGGAAAAAAAAAAAATAAAATCCATGCTTCTAAGTCTGATATGTGACTTCTGAAACACAGAACTCCACCACACCCCAAGTCCCACACCTACATCCCAACAGCTGGAATAATACCCACTCATGTAAGCAATAGTCTAACTAATATTCTTCAACTTCTACAGTAAATTAAGGGTATACTACTCCCATGGGAGTATAGTACTCCCAGAGTCCTATAAACATGAACCCTTGGCAGTAAGTCACATGTTTTATTAGTTCTACTAGACTATGCTACCTGCCAGAACCAACAAAAGTAAATATTCATATATATTCATAATATTCCTACCTACTCTCAAATTCTCATTTAACTCCAAAATTTCAGAAGCATTTCTTTAAGAGCTTCTGAATTTTTCACGACTCATCTTCTTCCGAAATATTCCATCCCGGTCTCCATTAAGTATTAAATAAATTTTAATTTCCATAAAAAATTAAACTCATGGGTAAACAAAAAACCTGCAATTTTTGCTATTCATTTGTTATGTCTACATATACACCGCATTTTCATATCCTTCAAGAGTTTGATTATATCACTTACTGACATTAGTCTTAAACGTAAAAAAACAATGCAACCCTCCCAGACCTCATTTTACAAAGGAAAACAAGAAAAAAAAAACAGCAAGAAAAGAAGGACAAAATTAGCACCACATCGTCTCATAAAGATATTCTAAAAGCAGAAATCCCACCAGTATAAATCAAGGTCTGTTTCTTGTCTTATTATTCTTTTTAAGCCAAAAGATGATTGTCAAGACCCAAGTTTTACCAAAATTGAGACCTTAATAACATCAGATGTTACGACAAAGACCACAAAACAGGAAGCAGATCTGACCAGAATCAACCTTTTACCACTTTTTTTTTTTTTTCTTTTCATGGAACTGATACTGAAAGAAAAGTAACAAACTGGAGCAGTCATATATGTAAAGCTAATCCAGCTGAGCACCCTGTACTGAAGTCCTCTATCATAGTCCCCTCAGCATCAAGGAGTAAGATCAAGTGAGCACCTGGTGGAAGGGAGAGAGGTTTCACGGAGGTCTGAATGTGGAAAGCATACCTATGCCGTGGGGTACTTAAAGTGAGATTTGTTTTCCCCCTCAACCCCATTAAGAGAGAGAAGAGGGGGCAGTAATGAGACCTGACCAGGAATACTGAAGCTGGTAACACTGATAGGAATTGAAAAGAAGAAGAAAGTAACATAAGATAAAGTTCAGACCTTGTGTCACAGGGACAGCACATTTCCAGTTCTATAGAAGCCACAAATAGCTTCACTCAGGATTTTTTGGAAGCTATATTAGAAAACAAATACCCAAGCAACCACCTCAAAAAGTTATTCTTTTCTTCACAAGGGACTTTCTTCCACCATGAGTAACTTTTTTTTTCTTTCTAGTCCAGACAGGGCAAAAGAGTTGTTCTCGCAGAAGCGGCATCATCCAACAGAAACTTTTCCAGTGTAAGCTGCAACCTTACAGAAAAGCCATAATTTCCAGGACCTGACGGCCCATCAAACCTAAAATAGCCTGGCCTTCCGTTCAGTTCCAATCCAGAATGATCCTTCATGGATCTAGGACATAGGATTCACATAAATATGAAAATAACCGTGTTTTGGGAGTGGATCTTTATATTGTGAAGATAATTTTTTTTTTTCAGTTCTTCTCCCAGATGGAAAACAGCTATACCAACAGGACTTGCTTATATATTAAAGTAGAATATTATATAGAGAGTTTAAACATCCTAAATCACAACTTAGTACCTACTCAAGTTAATTTAGATCATGAAACTCAGATAATCTACACAAACCACTAGTGTGTATTACAGACACTTTTGGCATAGTAATAAATAAAGGCTGATTTTAAAATTACTGCTTTTAAGAATCCCATTAAAACACAAAGTTAAATAAAAAGATCATTATAACACACTAGGAAATCTTTTATCTGCATGCTCCCTTTACTAAATACCTGCACTATAAACTTGACAGTTCTTAGTTTACTACTTCCAAAAGTAGGGGGGGAATACCACACCAAACCAAAACCGCATATCTCATTTGAAGTCTTAATAGTCTCTAAATTTTTTTCAACTAGGCTTCTTTTGGCTATTAGGATTTCTCCAATATGTGAGGAGAACCACAACTGATGATTATGGGTGCCCCAATGAATTCAAGTCCCTTTCTATGCACTCTGAATGTATTTTTAATTCACTTTTCAAACTGAGCTAATTAGAATTAAAATCTTGCCATCACTGTCAACAGCAAAGTATGAGTGCATACAGACGGCTGACACTGGGAGAAAGGAGTACTTCCAACCATATCACTTCTCAAAGGAAAAGCTTATTCCAAAAATGTCTCCTGCCCAGTTCAAAATTAAGTGTCTGTTCTTTAGAATTTGCATACAAGTTAGAACAATAAATTACAATCCTGTCTAGAATCTCTAGGTACTCCTAAAGTAAAACTTAAAAATGGGAAAATGAAAGCTTTCTGCTACTTCATACCAAAAACACCATTGTTTAAATTGGCCTAGAAAGATCATCCTATTTTTGAAAATACAACATATTTAGCCTTTAACAGTGATAGCCTAACCCCTAATGGAAAAGGATGCACCTCTAAGCATTTATCACAGTTCATACAATTTAAGAAACACACACGGGACTTTCAGTCTTCTGATTCACTGACCAACATTAACAATAAAATCATCCTGTATACTTAAGAATAGCAGCACAAACACAGGGAGGCATGCACTGTTCTTCAAAGCAAGATACATCAAAAATACACTTATACATTTAAACTCTGTTTTATAATACCTAGACTTGCTAAAAACTACAGGAGGTATGCTGAGGCAGTACACAGTTTTGGCCAGAAAAAAAAAAGAACAACCCATAACCCACAACCCACCCAGCTCACCTCCCCAAAACCATAAATCCATAAATGGCACATAGTTAAATTTATTGGTCACACTTTTCTCGGTAGTAGCGGACAAAATAAGGGCCAGCAACCAAGAACTGTAGCTTGTTAGGTTCAGACTGGACATTAGAGGGAAATTCTTCACAAGGACATCCTGTAGCACTGGAACAGGCTACCCAAAGCAGCTGAGGAACCTGTCAAGGTTTTCAAGAATCAGCCAGCCAAAGTCATGGCTGACCTGGTCTCTGTTGGTCGTGGTCCTGCTCTCAGCCCAGGGCTGGAAACAAGGACCTCCAGCAGTCTTTTCCAAACTGTATTTCTGTGCTTCTACAGCATGAAATATCTGGTGCAAATTCTTTCTCAAGGAGACTAAAGTCCTTATTAATTTTGCATTTATTAAAAAAAAAAAAAAAAAGAAAAGAAAAAGTCTGAATTAAACTATTTGCTTCCTACTTTCTTTTCAGATGAGCTACATGGTGGTATTTAAATTATTAAGCACCAGGTGAGTTGCAAGGAGCCAACCGGGTAGAATCTGTCACAGGCATTCCATGCCAGGTGCATTATACATTTAAGAGACGAACGTCATGTCACAGCTACATTATTATCTGGGAAGATGAAAGCAAATTTTTTCCCACTTCCACCCCTTTTTCAGAGCCATACTGTCAAGGGGATCTCAAAACAGGAATGTGATTTTTTTTCCTGGACAGCAAGAAAAAGAGAGAGAAAAGGCCTTCTGCAACCCATTGCATTTGTTAGCAACATCCTTACAAACTTCTGTTCAACACCACAAGAGAAAAAAAATAAAATAAATATCCATCCAGTCATCTTAAGGAACAAGAAAGATACAGTAACATAAAGACAATTAACAAGGAGAGAGATGCTGGTTTATGTAATCCACAAAGGTAACAGATTACTAACACCTGCCAAGTATATTTTATCATTAGCACTTTTTCTGTCCCAAGGACTAAGTGTCTGGAGGAACAGCAGCATAGAGATAGTGCACAGAAGAGGATGCAATTCCTGAATACCACAGGAATACGAGACATACACTAAACAAAAAGAAATGAATCTAAAATTAGAAAAGTTACTCCTCTACCTTTTACAGGAACCCTTGGGTTCTACTAATTAATAGACTGACAGAATTAGACTACTAACAGAGTCTTTGGTCTAGTCCTTCACCACCATAACACTGTCATCCCAGTTTACAAAACCAAATTCATTTCTCTTAGAACTACATTTATTCTGCATGAGATCAATTTTTTTAAAAAAGCAAGCCAAATCTACAATTCTTTTTACCAAGCCACATACTAAAATACCACATCTACGAAAACCAACATCCTGGTTTTCACTGTTATTAGAAGAAACTTACAAAAAGCTGCACAGAGGATTGCTGTCTGACAGAAAGTTTTTGCATTAGAGGGAATAAAACACACTGCATTTTTTCTTGCAATCATCTTTCTCCCTCTAAGAACACACATAATTTTATTCTTACATATACACATAAATTGCCTTCATTTTTTTTCCTGATCTTGCTAGTTAATACACATCTTTTAAAACAGTACACAGAAGATACTCTTTAGATCTATGCAACTAAGATTTCCGACGAGAGTTGCCTCTAACGGTTTTTCTCCAGAAAAAGCTTGAATATTCACTAAAACACTATTCATTATATAAGTTGTATTTGTTTACATAAGCAGAATGAGGCATAAACTTTTCAACCAATTACACACAATAAATACAAGAACATAAAATTGCAGTGGAACAATCACCTTTAATGGAAACTTTTTCCCTCTAACAATTTCAAAGCAGCCAAGAGGCACGAACATACTTTAAGAGGTTTATTATCAATAGAGGGTACTGAAATAAACCAGCAAACCTTCATAAAGCCTCCATATGGTCACTTCATGAGAGGATTTGCCATCACTGCAGGGGTGGGGAACACTGGAGGATTTCACAGCAAAGAGAAGAGCTGTGCTTTGGGGGTTGTAAAAAAACAAAACAAAACAAAAAACAAAACACAAAACCCACAAAAAAACCCAACCAAACACACACACCATACCACCAAAAAACCCACACCACACAAAAAAAACAAGCCCACCAATAACAACAGGGAAAAAAAGAAACACACCTAAGCCAACCAGGCCACAAGTGTCCTCTCACAGAGGCCAATATTCTGCCATTCACAGGATGAGGCTCAACTTCTGCCTTCTAAGTAAATGTCATTCTGGACAAAAGCAAGTCCAGGACCTATAGAGACAAAACTGATCTAAGTTTAAGCCAAATTTTAAGTGAAATAAAAAGAGCGTCACAGGCAGAAAACTGAGGAGTTTGAAGAGCAGCAGGTAAGACTTACTACACAAATAAAAATATACTAAAACCCCCACATTTTAAAACCCACTCTTTTGAAGCATAAACTTTTTTTTTTCAGTATCACTATCAAGTCATCATGATACAAAGCCAAAAAAGGTACTTTTTCAATTGAGACATATCTTAAAGCTTTCTTAGCAACTGGCAGCATATTCAGATGTCCTATCTGCAGCATGATAGTTCTGCTCTTTTATTATTAAGTTAGATATTAAAACAGTTTCTCTCAAACGAAACAGGGAGAAACAGACAAGGGTCCCAATTCTCACCCTGCAATCACAAGGCTGTTTACCGCTACATTTCAATGACCATCCTACAACGAGAAGGGAACACAAGGCCTCCAGGTTTTTGGCTTTTTCTTCTTCCTGGCAGTGCTAACAGTATTGATATTGTCTAGATCTTAACAACAGAGCCGCAAGAAAACAAATCTTGAGCAGTAAGTTCATTTCAGCCCCGTTCGGAATTCAGTGCAGATCTCAACCCAAATATCAACTGCTGATCCTCACAACAGGTCACCTGGTGCTACCTGCCACATCCAAATGAATGCAGTAAATAGGCCATATGGTGCTGGCAAAAACTGCACAAGAAAGACTGGTCTCTGTGTTTTGTATAACTAAGACTTTCTTCAGATTATGTACAGGCTTCTTCTAGGTTATTTTAAAATAGCATCTACAATATTATCTTTTGTACACAGCTCTAATTAAATTGGTTACATTTCAAATGGAGGAATATCTACTCAGGAGATGTTCTCATCTCCACTCTCCCGATACATTTCATACCTATTGCTCTTAAACACCAGTAGATTTTGAATTAAGAACCTTCTTCTTTCACCACATCCATAAAACCTCACTACTGGTGAGAACAAAGAACAGTACAATTATGAGCTATCAAAGAAATTAAATTCACTTACACACTTCTGCATCAGAAAGTCTTTTTTTCTTCCATTAAGGCCCAACATTAATGATGAATTCACTTTAGCTCCTGGTCACTGCTCAATTTTCTTATATCTCAAATACTTGTATTTGCAATGAATTAATGACATGCCACTTTTACACTTGTATTTTTAGCTGAAAATACAAAAGAATTTAAACCTGGGTAAAATCGGCTATTACAGGTACGCAAGTGTACCTAAAGTAAGACACAAATCCTCAAGTCTCCAAAACTTCAGGAGAATTACATTGTAGCACTCAGTACCAGGCTGTCAAAGTCACAGACTCCAGGTACTGTGGAGATAAACAAGAAGGTACCTTTAGAAGGAACATGAGAATGCAATGTGATGGTATGAGACTACGACCATCAGCTCCAGGAGCTTTAAAAGTGTCTAAGGACCACGAAAACATAGAGCAGAGAAAGTATTTAGTACCACAGCACAGAGTTAATTCAGAATCTGCGATTTCCTCTTCAACACAGCAGAAAGATGAGATCATGTTTACTGCCCACCTTCTAAGGACTACAATACTCACAAAAACTAACATCTACATTTCAAGAAAAAATATTTAGGAGAACTTCTAATTACTGTAATACTACCTAAAACTGAAATAACTTATTATGAAAAATAAACCAAGATTATTCTTATAGATTAACAAATCCTTTTAAACTAGATGGCCCTTGTTTTTCTAGGTTTATTCCAAGCTCTGTTCATCTCAAATCACATGTCCTAGTTCTCCCTTCAATCTGAATGAAATATACATGTGCAACTTTTAAATGCAATTACTAAGAAAAAAAAAAATAAATCAAAGGACCAGTAAGGAAGTAAAAAAAAAGAATCTCTGTATTTAACTGAAAGACTGCTGATAGCTGTTGATAGCTCAATATAACATAAAAAAAATACATATCAACTCCGTCATCATCTCAATTTAGAGTTTTCATACATTCACATTGCCAAGTGCACATTTAAAAGAAACTTTCTAGAATGAGTTGTTCCCTTTCTGTGACAAAGTGACTTCTGTGTAGACAACTGTACTTCACAACGCAGACTTCCATGACTGCAGCTGACACAAATGCCATCATTGTCATAGGAAAATCTTATGTGTCAGACTTTTAAAAGGAAGAAAACAAAAACCTCAGAAGATTTCTTCTACCATGTTTGCATTGGCAAAAACCCACACCAATTTTCCTTCTAAATTTGATTAAGAAGCATTTAAGATGGTGAAAAGAAAAAAGCACAGTGATAGTAAGAACTGCATTAAAACCAAAACAGGCACAGTTCTCTAAGGAGTTTAACATTATCGAAGGCAAAAAACTTGTAACTATTCTGCCTGAAAATTAACAGGCCAGCTGTTACCAACCATCACTCACATGAGGTTACTGCAAACAAACCCCCCCATAAGCAGACAGGCAAGCACTCTTGCAGTCTTTTTTTCCCTTACCAGTCCAACTCAAAACAGTTTCATTCCACCCAAAACCTGAGCTAGCTACTCAGATTTGTCATTTGCTGCATATTTCTCATACACTTAATTCCCCTAACTTGCAAGAAGTCAGTGATGAAGGAAGTGAGATGGAGTAATTATGCTTCATGTAAGAGTGGTCCTTGCATACTGTTCTTTTTCACTGCTACTTTTATACTGCCAAAACTGATGTAAAAAGTCCATCTGACTTGTCACAGAAATACAAGTAAGGCCCTGAAAAAGGTCCTCTAACAGAGAGCTTTTATGTTCTACTTCAAAGGTGTTTGTAAAAAAATCCCTTCTCACCAGTACACTGAAATCACAACTAAAAGGATGACATCAAACACACTAATGATTTCACATTAAAAAAAAAAGAGTAAAAAAATATATTTTTTCTATGTGCATACATTAAGTTAGAAACAGGCCTGTTGAATAAAAACTAAGAGCAAAGCATAAGACCTCCAGAAACAGACAGTGTTGTAAAACCGTTAAAATTAGGGATTTACAAACCTTACTACAGGGTATACAACCAGCCTTCTCTGTCAAGTCTCAAACTAGAACTCCAGGCAGCAGCAACAGGTCTTCTTCCTTGCTCAGCAGGAGGCTGTAAGCAACTCCTTGCCTGCATCCCAAATCACTACAGTCTATCATTAAGTGCACTATTTTGTCTGTAGCAGAAACTGATCTCACTCCTGTTTGCTTCACGGAACCCTGAGTTACAGAGCTGATGAATGCAGGCCAAAGTTTTCTTTGATGTAACAGCAGCAAGAAAAACTGCAAAGTCCTCCATGAAATCTCTCAGCAAAGATGTATGCTGCTTGGCATGCCCAGGCCTCATGATACCAACCTAAATATAGGCAAGATCATTCTATGATGCTCCTTGTCTTCCCATCAGCATACCAGATATCCACCACACATGAAACATACAGATTAAAGGACATTTTAAAAACAACTCCCTGAGATTTCACCTGAGCATGATGCAAATGATATGGAACAAGAGGCAAAGACTGTACTGGGTTTGGCTGGGACACTGTTTTCTTCATAGCAGCTCCTAGTTGCTGTGTTTTACGCTGGGGACCAAGACCACTGTTCATAACACACCAGCATCTTAGCTATGGCTGAACAGTGCTTTCACAACACCAACGCCTCTGCCACCCCAGCGAGGGGGTGCAGAAGAGGTTGGGAAAGGACACAGCTGGGACAGCTGACCTGAAATATCAAAGAGATTCCATACTACCTAATGTCACGCTCAGCAATAAAACTGGAGGCAGTTTTTTTCCAAAGTATTTGTTGCTTGGAGACTGGCTGGGCATCGGTCTGCTGGTGGTGCTTTTGCATCACTTTATTTTTGCTTGGTTGTTTTTTTCTTTCACATTAAACTGTCTTTATCTCAACTCACAAGCGTGGATTTTTTCCCTTGTTTTTACTCTTCTGACCCTCTCCCCCATCCTGCTGGGGGACAGTGAGCGAGAAACTGCATGGTGGCTTACCTGCCAACGGGGGACAACCCCCCACACCAGCTTACACACATTCATTCTGATAGAACTCAGTCACATAGCTTCCAAAATACATATGATAGAAATAACTTCTTGGACAGTATCAAAGTGAATGCTGCCAAATCCTAAGTAAGCACAATTTATTGAGTTATTTCTGATTAGAACAAACAGAAGTCATCTTCCTAAAAACCAAGTACTGATGTTAGCTGAAGAAAAAATTCACTGAGTTCATTGGGCAGAACACTCCCACTAGCTGGAGAAAAATCCTGCTACTATTTTTATGTGAGGCAAAATGAGCATGTGCACACCGTGAACTTGTTTCTATGAAGAAACTATCACAAAAGAAGGTGAAGTATGAAGTTAAAGCAGCATCTGTTTCTCCCTGCGGAACATTCACATGTGGATCTAATGAGTGTCTTTAGTTTAGTTCAAACCAATTTCAAATTCAGAGTACACAAGTTCACACAGGGAGTACGCTATTGTCATTTGAAACAACTCTCCATGTCTTACTTTAGTGGAAATTTATTAGCATCATTTTTTCCTATCCATTAAATCCTGGAAATAGGTTACTAGAATTCTGAAATAACCCGTGTTTAAATTTTGTTCAAATTCTACCAAAAAAGTCTCAGAAAATAAACAGCCAAGCTCTGAACATCAATATTTACACTCCCCTTAGATACAGAGACACTTCATTCTAGCAAGGGATGCCAGTATTTCTTCTACAAGGAAGGGAGTCTAGTACAGGCTTAAGTGAAGCACACATTTCTGATTGTCAAGATAGATAATACCCAAGTAACACAATAAGGCTGACTCAGAGGGCAGGACACAGGCTCGATCAATGGGCTGAGGTCAATTGCATGAAGTTTAACAAGGCCAAGTGTCCGGCACTTCAGTCACAACCACCCCATGCAGCGCTACAGGCTTGGGGATGAGTGGCTGGAGAGCTGCCCAGCAGAAAAGGATCTGGGGGTGCTGATCGACAGCCAGCTGAACATGAGCCAGCAGTGTGCCCAGGTGGCCAAGAAGGCCAACAGCATCCTGGCCTGTATCAGAAACAGTGTGGCCAGCAGGAGTAGGGAGGTGATCGTGCCCCTGTACTCAGCACTGGTGAGGCTGCACCTCAAATCCTGTGTGCAGTTTTGGGCCCCTCACTACAAGAAGAACATTGAGGTGCTGGAGCGTGTCCAGAGAAGGGCAACAAAGCTGGTGAAGGGTCTGGAGATCAGGTCTTATGAGGAGCGGCTGAGGGAACTGGGGTTGATTAGTCTGGAGAAGAGGAGGCTGAGGGGAGACCTCATCACTCTCTACAACTACCAGAGAGGAGGTTGTAGTGAGGTGGGGGTTGGTCTCTTCTCCCAAGTAACTAATGACAGGACAAGAGGAAATGGCCTCAAGCTGCACCAGGGGAGATTTAGATTTGATATTAGGAAAAATTTCTTTACTGGAAGAGTGGTTGGGCATTGGAACAGGCTGCTCAGCGAAGTGGTGCAGTCACCATCCCCGGAGGTGTTCAAAGGCCACACAGATGCGGTGCTTCGGGACATGGTTTAGTGGTGGGCTTGGTAGTGTTAGGATAATGGTTGGACCTGATGATCTTAAAGGTCTTTTCCAACCAAAATGACTCTATGACACCACTTCACAACCTGAGACTTGGCAAGCAGGGAGGAAGGAAACCAAGGACGAATGCCTCAAACACAATTATTTTCTACCCTCCAAATAATCAAGCTATGTCACCAAACTTATGCCAATACTTGCCAGGATCCAAAGGTATAGAGCTTAACCTCAACTCAATCAAGTTCAGGGACTCCCCTGAAAATCCATCATCTTCCAAAATTAGAGAGCATAGACTGTGAGCATGAAGTACACCGCCAGCTCTCAAGATCTAGGATCCTTGTGGTACTGCACCTTCCTAACATCAAAACTGATAGTGCAAACTAGTATTTGACCTGTACACACTCTCAATCCCACTCGTTATCTTTAGCAGCATGCTAAACTAAACAAAAGCAAGCCCTCCTCCCGCCCCCAAGATATTCATAATTAGATTTTGTCTCCTGAAATTCAATTCTGCATTTCACTATATTTAATAGCTGCAGTTATTAACTTTTCTTTTTTCCTTCCATTAGGATACCATGCTTGGGACCCGCTGAAAGAGTGCTTGAAATAGCAAAATCAAATAACTTTGGAGCTAGCTGTACCATGTTCCCTGACGTACCAAAAAACACTACAATTAAATTGAACTAATTAGATTTTTTTTAAATCTATTAAAAAGGTAACATAGCCAGTTCAAAATGAGAGACAAAAGACTCCTCTGGGTCTCACAACATTAAAACAAGTTCCTATTCTATCAGTTCAGCATTCCAGAGAAGTCATACCTACACAAAATGCAGTGATAGTATATCAAGTAATCTGTATCTACTCCATGATACTCCCTGAACCTCCACATATAGCTATGCAACAGCGTTTTAAATTGTGAACAGACCACACTTATTCAGATTTCTATATGAAGAGAGAAACAATTACCCATCCACCTTAAATGAAAATTTCTACTGGGCGGGGAGGGGGCGGGGGAAGAAGTTTAAAAAAGAAGGTGGGTTGTTTTTTTTTTTAAGTTAAACTAGCAGAACATCAATTCCCTAATAAAAAAGTAGTAACTCTGACCCTCTGCATGCCATCTCTCTCTTCCAGGAAAGCAACATTCTGTGACTTTTCATGCCTATTAATTTGCAACCAGAACTTATAAATCAAGAATCATCTTTAACAGTAAGCAAGAAACATCTGCTTTATAAGGAGCTTTCCACTGCACAACAAGATTATCTAATGGAGGAAAACGTTTTGGCCTACAGGAGCCATGGGCCCTGTATCTTGTCACATCAACATCTAGTTTTTAACCCTCATGTCCAAAAGTCAAAACTCAGAATGTGCACAGGGGAAACAAGCTCTGCTGGGGTTTACAGCCCATTTAATTTCTGCTAAGATCCTGATTCTCTAATTAGGTAACCAAAATAAAAACAGTCTCAAAAATGCTTAAAATACAAACTTCATGTTTCTTATATAAATGGTACTGAAAGAATGGTTATACAGAGACTGATGGATGACTGGCGCAGGTGTCACAATGGTTATTAAAAACTGGAAGCACAAATGCTATTATTGCTGACGAAGAATAGGAAACCTCGTGGCTCATGAACACGCTGCACATTCCCATGCAGTACCCCACGCCTTTTTCCTATCAGACATTGTAAACTGTAACAGAAGCACTTTAATCTAGATCATGCATTTAATGTAGACAGAAAATCAGAGAAGTCATAATTTAGAAGTTTACCATAATCTACTTCCAGCTGAAGGACTTCTGAGTTGCACCAAGGCACAAGATCCTGTAACTGGAAGTTTTCAGAACTTTATACCTGCACTTTTTCATTACAAAAGAGGCTTTTTTTTGCCACCCACCTTCTCTTAATCTTTTAGCTTCAGTTCCAAAACAGTAACAACAATCTTCTGGTCAAAGTCTGAAGTTCAAGAAACAACATAAATCTAAAGACCTACATATAGCATAGCTGTTAGCTGTTTGATGTTGGGAGCTATCTTTTGTCCCTATAAGCATAAGTCACAAATGTTATGTCTGCTGATTTTGGAATTGCCAGTGAGAAGGAAAACAAGAACAAGCTCATTCAGATAGTCTTCACTGATAGTTGCTCAGCTATTGGCCACCAATTAAAACCTTTTTTCCCACAGAATTCACCCTGAACACAACCTCCTACTCTACCAGAAATGCAGGAACTTTTCAACAGTTTCATAGGGCTCTACATTTCACTTCCACCATATTTCTGAACAGACAATATGAGATTTTTCTGAAGACTAGCTGCAGCCAATGCCCAAGAGTAAACTATTCAGTCAGACTTGCACAGGCTAAGTTGAAAACAGTAATAACAGAGTTGACTTACAAGTAGAGGAAAGTTTAAAAAGAAAAGAACTGGGAAAAGATCGTATCAAAATCTTTTCCTCCTGCTCCATACAGAATATGGTAATTATTTTTATCTCACTCAAGAGCTGATCTGAATCCAGAACCACTTACTGACAAGAGATAAACAAAAACCCAACACATTAACGGTAGCTAACAGAGACAAAATGCCTTTTTATCCTTAAATTTAAAGCACTCTGAATTAAAAGGTTTACATCTATTTTACCCAAACTAACATCCCCACATGTACCATTTCTAAATTTCTCTCCTCAGCTTACACCAATGCACATCAACGTTGCTCAACTTCAGCAACGAAACTCCACTAGTTATTTCACTTCCTAATTTCCCTACCTTTGCACAGAAAACCAGCTGAATACATTTTAACACTAAATATTTCTCTTCCTCTTGTCTTTGCCAACACCCATCTGCCCTCCAAACCATATAGGCTTGAGCCAAACATAAAAGCTACTGGGGACCATTCTTTAAACCCTGCACTTTCAAAATCAACAAGTGCTCCTGAAATTAAGTATAAGATGACACATTTGAAGGAACATTTAAGACAAGGAAAACCACTCAAAACAGATTTTAAAAGCATCTGAGCTCCATTCCCTGCACCAGTATATTTACTAGCAACTACACATCTATGCAAACAAATTCACCTGCAACTTCCAGAATTAGAGCAGGTAAGTTTTTAATTTTTAGTAGGTGTAACAGAAAGGAAATAGCAAGGCCACATTTCATTCTCTAAGCATTATTAAAAATTGTAATGATCTGCTGACTTGCGAAAAAAATTCCCCTCTGAAAAATCCCCATGGGCTTCCTCCCAAGCACATTGAGAGCAGATGGCCAGCATCAAGTCTGCAATTACCAGTCTGGCCTGGCAGTCCCACAGATCACAAATGATACTCTTATTTTTGTGGATGTGGGAAGGGAGCAGCTTGAGAGATGCAGACAACTAGGTATTACAGGCAACAGCACTTTCCACTAAAAACGTACTTACACATTCAATTTCCAAACCTGTCATATGGCCCTTCCATTAACTTTCAATTTACATTTAGGTTTACCTCTTTTCCTCTTTAACATTTTCTTTTCTGCTACTGAAAGTTTTTCAAACAAGGTGGCAGGAAACAGATAACATTAAGGACACAATAGAACTGACGATTGTCAAGGACTGCCAGAGGCACAAACTTCAAGAACTATCTGTTATTGCAACTTTCCCCTCTTTATTTTACTTTGACAAACCCACAAAGCAGCTCATACCAATGAGCTATTAAAGCACGCACAGGGACAGAGTTACTAGTTAACTGGTAACAAACGCCTATCAAACTTTTGATTGTATCAGTGTGCCCATACACACCTCCAAGAACAGTTGTTCTGTTCTCCCCTTCAGCCAGGAGAACATCTGATGAGGAGGTGCTGTTTCATTTCCTCTCCTTCCTCCCACCCCTCAAATGAGGAAGCCCTCAAAAATGGGGGAAGGGAGAGTATGTTTTTAGTTCAAATGCTGCATCTTAAAATACTATTGTGCAACATTTTGGTGAGTCTGATTGTAAATCTATGTATATACACACCATGAGAGGGCTTTATTCCAACTACATCTCAAAAAAAAAAAAAAAAAAAGCAGCAATAAGGCTTCTGCATTAATAACCATTTACTATTTCAGCTTTACACACAAGAATTTGAGTATTTGAGTAACACCTTTATTTTGCCAAAGTCAATAAAGGCTTAGAAATGAAAGTAAGCAGAAAGAAAACTATGACGACTCTCCTATGGAGTTCCTTTCCAATTGACAGATATAACAGGAAAAAGGTGGAAAGGATTTCCTCATGTGCAAAGAGGCCTGACAGACTTAACTCTAAGGCATTTGGACCTCTCCTCAGGAATGCTCAGTCCCCCTACAGAGACTTCTGTCTCTTACATTGATTCAGCATTCCTTAGTAATTCCTCCTGTTCTTCCTCATTTCAGCTACCCCTTTTGAAAAATTTACCAGGCATAGAAAGGCACTGGAGAAAAGTATACCACAGTCCCACTGTCACTACCTTAGTCTTGAAAGTCTTACTGGGAAATAAGGCTGTGCAAGAAGAAAACCTCAAGCTGCATTACTGCCTAATCTCTCTCTCATTCTGGCTTAATTCCAGTGACACATTCCATAGGGAGGGTGCCAATGTTATGGAGGTGCTGCTGCCTTAGAGGTTGAACCCCTCCCCAGTAAGATCAACTCCAAGTAATCATGATTTAGTCCAAACTAAGTTTTAACAATCTTTAGATACTGTCGATTCTCCTTAAAGATCTTTGACTATCTGTCAAATGCCACACAATAAAATGTAAACACATTTCCCACCAGAAGAAATGAGAAGACAAACACACACCATTTTCCTCCCTGCCCCAATGAGTAAGATTAGACACACACAATAAATACCAGAAAGCATTGTCCTTTCATCAACTCCCTCAAAAGTTTTTCTGCTTTTACCACTTGTTTATCAAGTGCTGTAGTATAGGCTATTACTTCTCTGTATAAATCTGGCCCTTCTTGTAACTGCAATTATCAAAAGATCTAACACAAGTACTGGCTTTGTGGCAGAGATGCAAGTTAATGCGTACAACTCATGCAGAAGTAAATTAATTAAACCTCACCAAAATAATTACTTGGTCCAGCCAGGAAAACAAAGATCTGCATGCACTCAACAGCTTTGGAAAAGTACCGTCATTTGGAGAAACATACCTTTAAAACATTTTGGATCGTTTCTCTCTCAGAAACATCCAAAACTTAACAGTGTCAACTCACCTTCCACACTATCAGAACAGGAGGTACCAATCCCAGTGTCCCCGCTGTCGGAAGCTATACTGTGTCTTCTGACAGGATTGCTTTGACTGCTTGATGAAATGGTTGTGGACTGCCACAGGGATTCAGTACCAGGTAACCATCCCACTGAGGAATAATCTGAGCCTATAAAGAAGGAAGCCAGAAGTCTGTCATTACAGATACAGTACAGAAATCAACAACAAAATAGCAGTCAAGATGAAAACTGAATCCCATGTTTCATAGTTCAAGTCTGAGCCAGACTGTGCCAATGTTTTGGGGTATTTTTAGTTTTGTTTTTTTTTTTAACTAAAATCCTTTTGCTATGTGGAAGCTTCCCAAAAAGTTCCAGTAAATACATTTTTACTATTTAAAAACATGACCCTTAAACTGTTCTTGCACTAACTTAAAGAAGACATTTATCATACAATTCCTATCATGGAATTGATTCTCAACTCACAGCAGAACTTTGCATTGTAAGTGCCTGAATACGATCAGAGAGATAAATGGATTTTCGGACAGAAACCAGTTGAAGATTTGTCCAGTGAAATAGTCATTTCCAACTGTGCATAAACCACATGACCTAGATGATAAAATCAAGCCAGCAATGAAATCATTAACACTGATACCTGAAGTAATTCATTATGTTTCACTGTTATCAGTGGTTTTCAGTTATCAAAAGACTACCAACTCAAGCAGGCACATAGTAGCTGCACACAAGCTGTCTCTGTGAGACATCTATCCAACTAACGGTTTGTTTCTTTGGTTATTTTACCTTTTGTATTTAAATCACTGTTAAAATATTCTGTATCAAATTTTAAAGCACAATTCAGAGCAGCAAATAGTTCCTCTGTTCAAGGAATTTTTGAGAATGTGGGGCCTACTTATAGCCAGTCTCAAGGGAAAATACACCACAGAGTAAAACCTCAGAGGACCATCACAATTTCCAATATCCAGTATCTAAACCTGAGCGTTGTTTATAGGCAGAACACTGATCATCATGTTCGCACTACAAACGAGCAGAGCCACATAAACCACCTTGGCAAAAAGCATGGTCTGCTCTTCATATATAATCACATACATACACCCCCTCTAGCAGCTAGCTTTGCATAACACTTTCAGCAGGAAATGACTCATGAAGAAGTATCAGTTCACATACAATGTCTCTTATGCTACATCTGGTTATTTTTAGGTCATTTAAACGTTTTCAGCAGCGTTCCTCCCAAGTCGTAACAGCAATTTGCCTCTGCAATGACATCTGCAGTCCATTGCTATTTCCAGCTGTACTTGTTTCCCAGTAAATTACAGTTTAGAAAAGGATGTAAAAATGAATACATATGTGTGCGTATATATATACCCCCCCATACATATTAATACATACATACTCCCCATATAGCAGCCAAATCACTAGACCTACTAGCCGGAGTGGTAATAGCTGCTTGCCAAGCCACCTGTAAACTGAGGAATACAGTATATGCTTCCTTACTGTATTTACTATTTAACTGTAACATGACATCTAAGACAGTCCACTTTCTGTAAATAGTTTCTCGGACTTCTAAGATATGCCTGCCCATCTCGTTATCTCAACTTCATTCTCCTTTAAGGTTATGCCTCTTCTTGCCTTTAACACATTTTCCGATCTTTTCTTCAGAATCACTCAATTCTCCTTCCCCTTCATTCTACTTTAGACATATCTTGTGCAATGTATTCCCTTCTCTTCTTTAAACTTTTTGCTTTTGCTCCCCAGAAGTCTCTTAACTCTTTATTATTCCATTGATTAGCTTTCAAGTCCAAGGGTGAGGCAGCAGAACAGAAGACACGAACGCAACTGCCTGTGGCTCACCCATCGCACCCTGTAAGGAGGTCCCAGCCAAGATCCTAAGCAAACACCACTCCAGGTGTCATTCTTCTACCATCCTCTCTGTGTCATCATCTAACACACTGAAAGGTGATAGTTTCACATAGGGCTAGTGGGAAACTAGGACATTTCTTCCTCTCCTACCATCCAGCACAGTTTTCACTAAACACTCTGGCTGCTTTGGGAACTATAGTTTTTCTATGCCTCCCTCTAAATAGGTTTACTTTCCACAAAAGCTCCACTTCACACTTCTCAAGCTGCACCTAGCTATTCCAGCAAGAGTATAGCTGACTTATGGGAGCCCAAGCTAATTAAGGCAGAGACTGCTGATTTAGGAGACATTTAAAATACATTAAAAGAGAAATTTAGTTTCATTTACCCTTTACTATGCTGTTCTCCGCAATACAACTCTTTGGGGACATTTCAGCTTTTATGGCATTAAACAACTGTTAAAAGAAATGCAGCAGATAATGCTACTGCTACTGCATATTAAATCAACACAGCATTAAATGTCAAATGTTCAGTATGTGAACCCACAACCATCCATACACAGCCCCCCAAAAGGGAGAAAAACTTTTCACTTTGGTGGAACTTTGAGGAATAAAAACTAAAAATACCACAGAGCAATAGAGAACTTGGATAGGAAAGGGCGTTCGTAAGTCATCTACTCTAACCGCCAACTCAAAGCAAGGCTAATTAGATCAGACTGCTCAGGGCTCCGTCCAGCTGAGTCTTGAACTCCAGGGACACAGATATTTCACAACCTCTCTGGGCACCCTGTTCCAGCATTTAACCAACCCCTGTGCAAAGAAGATTCTCCTAATATCTCATCAGCGTCTCTCGTGTTCCAAACATATTGTTGCAATATATCTCAGAAGATGCAATAATACAGTGCAACTTGACTTGACAAAAAGGGTTAACATAGTAGAGGGGGGCAGCCATCCCCATCGGGATCTCTATAGGTACTGTAAATTGAGGAAACAAAAAGCATCACAACACACTCCACTGTAATCTATTCTCAATTTTACATGCACCCGCAGGCAGCTTGGGGACACACCAAGCCCCAGGTGCAGCGCTGAAGCACAGGTCCAGGAGGACTTGCTGGCACAACACAGAATTAATGCAACACTTTCCAGAGCACCTTTGCACCCAGGGGCAGTTCAGCATTTCTAAGTTAACTCATGAAGCCTGATTCTTGAGCTGGTAGGCCCGAAGAGGTAAGTGCTGGTACACACTCAGCTCCACACAGTTCAGCATGAGGCCAGCGAGAGTTTATTAGCTTTGGCTCAGCACAGGCCTGCCAGACCACATCTGGCTCGCCAGGGAAACACTCAAGTCTCCCAGTACGGTGCTCTAAGCTCCAGAAGGGTCTCTTCACTCAGGCGCTCCCTCTCACTACCCCTCATAACGCACAGCTGGCTGCGCCCAGCAGGAGCGAGCGCTGTCGGTGGGGTCAATGCCTCTCCCTTACAGCCACCCTGTACGCAGAAGCACGGACAGGGGCTACGATGCGGTGGAACGGTCTCATTTTCTCGCTCACTGCGCTTCTGCTGTTTAGGAGCAGCCTCTGCATTTAGGAGGGGTATGTCCCAAGAAAGAGAATTGGTTTATAATTTGAATAGGTAAATGGTACGTGCTTTTTAACCTATTCTAGACATGCCCAGAGAACACGGTTGCACGTGAGTGCTTCAAGAAACATTTTCTCTTTGCCTCCCACAGAAGCCCTGACATTAAACGTGCTGCACTTTAAAAACAGAGCTAATGATATATTCCAGGAGTCAACGCTTTTTAATGTTTCATGGCACATCCACATAATTGTTTTACCTTGATGACCTAACAGTGATTCTGCATGATGGAAGGCCATTACAAAAATAAACTGTCCACATCAAAAAGAGTTTTTCAAAGGTAATTGAACCCACTCCCATAAATTGCCAAATAAAAGCAACAAGATAGTAGAAACAGACTCAATAATTAAGTCTTGACAGTAAGTCATGTGTACCCAATTCAAACTGCCAGAGAGCAGACCCCCTCCCCGCCGCTGAAGGGAGGTAATTACACAAGTTGCAATAAGGAAACATAACCCACAAAATAAGACCTTATAGACCTCCTTAGTCCAAGCCACTACTTAAAAATTCATTTATTAGTTTCATTATTTGAAACTGACCTTCTGAGCCAAGTCCTGAAGAGTGACCGATCCCTATGCACCCTGTTCTACGCTCCCCATCTCAACAGCTCTCTGTAAATATATCATCTTCCATGCAGCAAGCAGCCGACAGTAACAGAACCAAGCGTTAAGAGGGGGAGAAGGTACACGGGAGCCCCCACACTGCTCAGCTAGCACACCTGCTTTACCCTGCTGCTCTAATCTCAAACCTGCCAATCAACAGCTAGTGTCCATCTGCCCAAAATACAGAGTTGGGCAAGAAAAGCAAGCAAAAATTCCTAATAGATATTTGTGCTGCTAAATTGTATATTACCAGCTGACTATGATCATTCCTTACTGGGTCAGGAAAATCTACCTTTCATAGGATTTAATAGAAGAGAAAGAAAAGCTACCTGGATGTAATTTCCAATGACAAACATGACAAAATACAGCCAAGATCCCAAATAAATCTCAGAACAAGCCTTGTTTACACAAACAGTTGACCGCGCCCTTGAATTTGGCCAGTTAAATATACTGACATGGTACTGTGTTTCCAGCCTAGGCATATTAAAACAGATCAGTTAACAACTAAGTATATAAAGGACAGGAAGAGAATTATTTATTAAAAGAGAACAGTTGTTGAAATTTCACTCCACAAAAACATGTACCTTCTTCTGTGCATTACAGAACCCTGTCAGTTACTGCTGGCAGGAAGGCACCTAGTTAATTCTAGATCACTACCACTCCTAATTTCAGTGGCATGCACAGATCCCATACAATCTACACATACAAAATAACAACATCACCATCTTTATATTTGGTTCCTAAAATACCTCTAACATGCTTGAATGTAAAAAGTATTATTTTAAGTGACAGCTATGATACTGTTATTTTACCTAGACGCCAAATAGAAAGCAACAGCAAAAGACTTTCTGCGTTGCACAGCAGATACATCCTAACTTAAGGATCCTGATTTTTTATTCTACACCATGACTTTGACATAGATTGTGACCAGAAGTCAATCACCTGTGACAGCCAGTGTAAATTTATACAGTCAAAGGATTCTGAAGGGACATCTCACTACAGTAGCAACAAAACTGACAATTATGCAAAGCCCATTCTAGTCATCATGGATGAGACCAGGCTATACAATAATAATTCCATGCCAGGATGGCACTGAAGCCTGCCTGAAGCTCTTTCAAGGAAAGCAAGGCAGCATTTCAGCCCAAACACGCTGCCAGAGTTATTCAATTCATGCTCACCATCAACAACTTTACCCCAAATGCTACTAATTATGCTAGAAGATCATAGAATCATTCAGGTTGGAAAAGACCTTTGAGATTATCAAGTCCAACCATCAGCCCTACCCTACCAAGCACACCCCTAAACCGAATCTCCAAGCACCACATCTAAACGGCCTTTAAACACATCAAGGGATGGTGACTCAACCACCTCCCTGGGCAGCCTATGCCAATGTCTGACAACCCTTTCAGTGAAAAAATTTTTCATAATGTCAAGCCTAAAGCTACCCTGATGCAGCTTCAGTCCGTTCCCTCTTGTTCTATCATTAACCACCTGGGAGACCAGCACCTACCTCTTTACAATGTCCTCTCAGGCAGTTGTAGAGAGCGATAAGGTCTCCCCTCAGCCTCCTTTTCTTAAGACTAAACAGCCCCAGTTCCCTCAGCTGCTCCTCAAGACTTATTCTCTAGGCCTTTCACCAGCTTTGTTGCTCTTCTCTGCGCTCTCTCCAGCACCTCAACGGCTGTCTTGTATTGAGGTGCCCAAAACCAAACACAGTACTCGAGGTGCGGCCTCACCAATGCTGAGTAGATGGGGACGATCACCTCCCTACTCCTGCTGGCTGCACTAATCCTAACACAAGCCAGGACGCCATTGGCTTTCTTGGCCACTTGGACACATACAGTAGTATCCTGAAAGAAGTCAGCCCACCTTCAAACCACTTCCCCCACACCTAGTCATGCAGTCCCCTGACACTGCTGAACTTACCCCAGTTGCAATTTCTCCTCCATGCCCCGCCTTCAACAAATCCCTCAAGGTTTCACAGCCTCTTTGGCACTCCCTCCACGTCCCACAGGGCTAAGTAACCACACATCTCTTCAAAAGGAAAGCCAACCCACAAACGGTGTCTCAGTGAACCGTTTGCTGTATTGTAGGACTAAACTTACTTCAGTTGGAAATGTTTATGTTTGCCCATCATAGCTGCAAGATCATTACTGCTGAAAGATCAAAGAAAGCCTCACTTTGGTGTGCATTTCATGCACAACAATTCTTTGCCAAGTTAATTTTTTTCAACTGCTGGAAAGATGACACAAACAGTGAGACAAGGAAACAGAGGCAGGGGAACTTAAAATGCAAAAAAAAACCTTTACAAAGAGTAGACACGAGAGCAGATGTCACATTTTAACATATTTATATAGTTTTTTTAAAAAAGCTGACAGTCAGCTGTTACAATGGTGCAACAGCAGCCCCCTTCAATCAAAGGTGCAGCGAAAGATAAGCTGGCTTCCTTCAACTTGGTATCCTGACACAAGTAAAAAGAACCAGGCACCTAAGTGTTCCTTGCAGACACCGGCAAAAAACTTACATGGACAAATAAATATTGTTGAAAATAATGTTAAAAAAACTGGCAGCCCAACCGTGACACCCAGACAAATACTTGCTCTGTGATCCTTCTGCAAAACAAATCGCAATTTTTATTAATACAAATGTCCAAAACAAGTTCCAGGTCTACAATGCAACCTCTTCTCTTCAGAGATGAGCAGCACACTGGTAAAAGAGGGTTTCTAAAGCTTTCAGGGAAGGTAGCCAGATGACAGCCTCAGGACCCTTTTCACAAACACTCTGGAGGTGGTGGAAGCTCACGGCTCTACCAGCTGGCCATGAACTGAGGTACCAGAAGGTCCTAGTCCCTCCTCTCACATGAATGCAGCTGAGAGTAGGTGGATGATACAGCTTAATCTAAGTGCAAAAAGGAGCAAGGCAAAGTGGGATGAAATTACAGCCCTACCTACTGAATTTTTTACATTTCGGTTTCTCAAAATCACTTTACAGTGTCAGATAGCTAAAGTATGATTCATCCTGAGGACTCACATCCTTTATTAGTGTGCTTTCTTGACAGAGCCTGCAAGCTATTTAACTAAGTTCTCCTAGTTTTTCTGTTGGAAACTGATCAGAGTAAGAAGAAAGATAAAAATGTACAGATATAGAGGGAAGCTGGGAAAGAAAAACAGGAATGCAAGAGTTTAAGCAGAAGAATATTGAGAGAGACAGACCTTTTTACTGGCATTTTACTTGTACAGCCTGGTAACATACTGCCTGGCATACAAAGGCCCATGCCTGTCCTCTCTACTATTCACGTGGAAAAGAATTCACTTAGTAGAGAGAGAGAAAAACATCATAAAATAGTAGAGGAGAAAAGTGAAAGTAGAAAAGAGAAATCCAAATCAAAATACAATCCTCAAAGTAAACATATGCCTGATTGACAGTATCAATTAGAAGAACCTGACTAGGATCACATATATATATGTATATATATAGTTTATACAACTTGTGCTCCAATTAGAGAGCTACATTTTAAGTAGTTTCTGTCACCAAACCTCCAGCTTCTTTTGCCTCTGGAATTCCTTAATAGAAGTTAAAACTTTTCCCCCCTCCCGCTGAAGTGGCTAAACGTACAATCCCTGATGAAAGACACTTACAGCTATAAAACCTTTGTCTTCTATACAAAACAGTATCTCAGTGTGAACTGTCACAAGTTACAATTTTTTTTAAGATTTTACAAATGTGTATGGCACTGTACCACAACAATTTACAAGGTTTCTCCTGCAGGGAAGTATGCAATCTTGAAAAAAGAATGGTAACTAAGAAGAATAAGTAAGTCAACTTGACAGATGAGCTTTAGAGATTCTTGCCATGGCAGTTAAAAGACATATCAGGTAGCTCGCTCTCCATCACTGCCCCGCACCAGAGCCCACAGAAAGTAAAAGGTGCCCAGCTCTGTCTTTCCATTGAAGAATCCAGCTGGCTAGCTTACGCCACTGGCTAAAACGGGTTTGAGCTGAGAATGCTGTTTGACATTAGAGCTAATTGGATCTAGTGGTCGGCTGCTACACAAAGGCTGGTCACTTTTGCCAGCCACATATTCGCTTTTGCTTCCCCAGCATAAGCCCTGCCACCCCAGACTCCACATAAAGTGGTTCAGGAACAAACTGTCCCCACTTACAAGAAAAAAAAAAAAAGGTTATCTGCTCATTTGATTTCCTGAGCTGGCTCGGCAAGGGGTCAGACTAGAAGCAGTGCCAAAGAGGGAGTGGGAACATACAGGCATGCCTAGCAGCAGCTAGCTAGTAACTAGGCTTATCCCTACTGCCAAATTGCACATTAAGGCAGATTCTAAACTGGAGCAAGATAGGCATAAATCTCTGCTGGCTTCACTGTGGAGGACAAAATCTGTTCAACTAGCAGAAAGCTGTGTCCAACACAGCATTATGCTTGCTAAAAAGGTAGCAAAATCCTTAGACTGACACAGTATGTAGTAATTGACTCGGCCTCCCTGATTTCTATTCTATAAAGTATGTAAAACAAGAACTTAAATCCGTAACACACTTTATAATTTTTATACATACAGCATTTAGCTGTAGTTATTTAATATCAATCCAAAGATGAGATTCCTACCCTTGTCAGGAAAGAAAGAGGTTTGCTTTCATTTCATCACTGATGGGAGCAAGACCAGGAATTCAGTTCAATTGTTGATGGCACTCCTGTGAGTTTTCCGCTTCCAGATAGAGCATTTGCATAAAACAGAACTCCAAAATACAAACTGCAGATGTTTCTTATTTCACGTTTGGCACACAGGCTACATATATTACCTCATGCCTGCTATGCTGGCTTGCCTCTTTGTCTTTGGACTCAATGCACTATTCACCCCATGTGTAGAAACACAAAACGATACCCTTAGTCTCCATTCACTTCCATATAGTAACGGCAGAGGAGAAGGCTACCTTTTAAACTTGGAAAGTTTATCACTTACAATATGAAGAGGGGAACGTCTAGGAAAATAAACACATTAAGTTATGCTTAAAGTTAATGTAAACCTTGAACAGCAAGCGCTCAGACATGCAGTCAGCTCCTAGACTCTACTGAAAAGCTATGCACTTGTACGTGACCAGCTGAATCCTTCTTCTATCAAAAAAAGCACTAATGAGCACAGAATATCATTTGTGTTTCAGCCCTTCTTGCAGTTTAGCTTTATCAGTATCCAAAACCATGATCGGGTAAGTTTTTCTCCAAATTGTTTGTCACTCCAACATTTTCCTTACAGAATCACCTTTGTCCTCCCTCTTTCTGTTTAAAGAGGTAATTCAATCTCCTCTATGCATGGGGAAAAGTGAAGTAATCACAGCTGCTAGAATGAGTCAAAAAATACTAAGTGGTTTTAAGTAGTTCTCACACTTCCCAAAGAGGATCAAATAAAGGAGTCTAGCAGTCTTACTTTTTTTCAAAAAAAGACCATAATTTCTCTCCTCCTCGTAATCAAAGATCAGACCTAAAGATATCCTTGCCGCTAAAATAAATAGTGAAGACAAAAAAAAAAAATTCACTGAAACATTTTGCTCGAGTATAATAACAATGCTACAATTTTTCTCATCATTTCTCAAAGAGGTCTAATGTGCGTTATACACACAATAGTATCTACTTTAATATGGATGTACCAAGCCTCCAGACTACAGTTTTAGTGCACGCTAACAGAAGTACGCACATCATGTAAGGGAGTCCCATATTGTCACATTCGGGTTAAAAGGATGAAATTCTGGTGTCACTTAAATCATCAGGAGATTTTTCTTACAAATTTCCAATGCTCATGTCACAAGGCACAACTTTTCCCCAAGCTCAGCTTCTCAGCTTCCACTCACACCTATTCAGTATAAGCAAGAACAATACTCTGGAATTTAAAAAGAAAGAGTAGTTTAAAAAATAATATATATATACATCCTTCACATTGTACACCACCAACCCTACCTAGGATACTTCCAGTCAAAACCAGTACTTATTGTGTTTTCATCTTCACAACTACAATCACTTTTGATGTAAAACTATATTACAATAATTCTACCAACCACACAAAAGCCCTTGTTCAGTTAGGTATTTCAGATCATGAAGTGAACAGAAAGAGGTTAAGGTAACAACCACTAGATTCATTTTCTGTAAAGTCTCTAGCAAAGTGATAAAGTTTTAAGTAATGGTATTTTCAATGCCTTTCAGTACTTCCAGCTGGGTCACTACACTCCCACTTTGTTTTCTTATTACAGAAAATATCAGGCCTTTGATCAGTGCTAGTCACTGAACTTTTATACAAAGCATTAATTCTCAAGTGTAATAACGTCTCCAAAGTTTCAGAAATGCCAAAAGGAATATATAGCTTTGCTGTAGAGTAGGCATTCAAGAGAAAAGATATCATCTTTTAAAGAAATACAGACTTGGAAAAAAAAGTCTTATTTACTCCGAAACACTTGAAAAAGTTGCAGCTTTCCACACCATCTGGAAACTATGCTACAAAAGAAGTAAAGCAGACATTAAAAACATAAGGATACCTTATAAGGAATCTCAGATCTGACTTCAGGATGATTCAAGAATGTTTCTTGTCCGAATACTACACCACCGGTCTCCTCACATATTAAGAAACTGAAAGTTTAAGGATCATCGTTTGCTTTTCTAGTTGCATTTGCTAAGTCTACTTCAGGTATTTTAATCAATAAAGAGGCAATATGACTTTTCCTTGATGCTACTTGCACTTCTCTTCCTCAACAATACTGAGATAGCCTCCTACGACCTCTCCAGTCATTATCCATTATTCTGACCCATTTCAACCTGTATGCAAGTCCACTAATTGGTGGAAGCGACACTGTCCAGTGGAATTAATGTCACTTTTTCCTGATCCTCTCTCTTAATCTTCCTTGGGCTTCATGGTAAGTCTGAGGATTAACTATATACTTCCTGATGTCATCAGCAGTGGTGAAGCAAGATTGTGCTAGGAGATTTTTCCACTATTCGCCAGCCGACGGAAGAGCCAGCCCATCTGACTCCAGGTATTCCACACTTGCCTGACACCAGCATAGATGCTTCCTACAGGGATGTCTCACACCGGGGTCAGGCAACTGTAAATTCCCCCCCCCTTCAGTACTTAACTTCAGTATTCTCCTGGTCCAGCGCCTCAAATTAGGTTGCCATACGGTTGAACAGGGGCTAGAGTGGGCACATGGAAAGCAGTAAGGTAAGGATACATGAGCAGAGGTACCCAGAAGGGTGGGAGTGACTACCCACTATATTATCTCAGCTGTAAAATTAAATCATGTCCTGCAATCCACCCACATACACCCCCTCAGGCAAAAGGAGTTTACCTGTCACATCTCCCCACATTTCAGGTACTATCATACCTTGAAAGAAAAACAGAAAAAAAAATTTTCAACACTTGCCCTTCTTTTATTTGTGTTAATGCCTCCTTTTACAGATGGGCCATTCAACTCTCAAAAAACTGCAAAGATCCCAGGGGAATGAGGACGGAAAGATGTAGTGCCACTTACAGCATGGGTGGCTGCGGAAAAATAGGTCACTCGAGCATAGCTGTGCAATCAATAGGATGTTCAAGCTCAGGCAACCAAGACAGATGCTGCAGAGCAAGGCGCCTGGGGAAAGCTAGTGTCCCCAGGGGCGATTTCAGGGGGGTCAGCAGTTTCAGGGCACATGAGGGACAATGGGTCAAAACTAACACAAACCTAAGCACACTTGTGAACATATTTACACACGTTATTCCCTGCTGCATGATCTCCTCCTCTTTGCCAAACATCCACCTCTGGGCCTCTGCTGATGATCTGCAGTCTCCCATATGCCATGTTTAGAACCTCCTCAGCTTGCCCTGGACAACAAGAAATGCCTACGTGGAAGACTAAGACAGAAACCAGAACCTCATTACACTTCAGTATACCTTCCCACACCTTCCCCTGGTGTTGGCAGGAATAAACCTCAGGGCTACATACAGTATTATTCCAGGCCTACTGAAAGACATTCTCAAAAGATAATGGCTTCCTTCTTTAGAAGTTGTACGGGGTGCGGGTGCCCAGGCGCTGCCGGGGGCTGCCTCTGTGAGGGGCGGCCGTGGCTGCCCCGTGCCAGACAACGGCTGGTTCCAGGTGGCTCTGACCGACCCACCACAGGGCACGGCCAAGGCCTCAGCCATGACGGCGGCACCTCGGGGAAAGCCTGTGTAAGGAAGGGCAAAACACTCCCCGGGGTCAACGAGGGGGGGGGGGGGGGGAAGGTGTGAGAAACAGCCCTTCGAGCCGAGAGGTGAGAGCGGGAGGGGAGGAGGAGGAGCAGGAGCCCTGGGCACCTGAGCAGAAATTACCTGTTAGCCTCTAGAGAGACCAGGCTGGAGCAGGGGAACAGCATGAGGAAGGAGAGTGGAGAGGAGCTGCCACGGACTGACCCCATGGTCAAGTCTTTTTTTGCCCGTGATGGTAACTGGTAAGCAATCTCCCTGTCTGCACCTCAACTCACATGCTTTTCCATCCTATTTCCTCTCCCGTCTCGCTGCGGAGGGGGAATGAGGAAGCGGCTGGGTGGGCATCTGGCAACCAACCAAGGTTAACCCACCACAGAAGTCAGTGAGAAAGCCACATATTGAATCACATAGCAAACACACTGAATGTGTTTTAAAGCTAATCACAACCACAATGAGACTGTTTTATTGTCAGTGTACAATTTCTAGCACATCTGGGAATCTGAAAAACTACTGACAACTACAATCAAGTCAGAACTTTTTCAGCCAAAAAATCACCAGCACGGGAACTGACAATTAGTTTAACTCTCCAACTATTAAACCACAGGCAAGTTATGTGATAAAAACAAGCATCCAAAGAGTACAGAAGGCAGAGCAGTTGATATTGAACAAGTGTAGTACTACCCCTTTTTGCTTAACTAACCTGTCTACAACAACTAGGCTTTGCTTCCAACAATGGTAGATAATCACCTCTGGCTACAGCCTCAAGTCATGCAAGAAGTACTTGATTTAGAAGGCTTTCAGCTATTCTTACCACCATGCATTGCTCCTGTATTTGGCAACTTCTCTGTATTTTGAAATACAAGGGTTCTTTAACAGGTATTAAATGCCTGGCTAAAATCTTAGCATAAATAATTTGCAAGGGTAACAAACAATATTTGGTGGACATAAATCCTAGGCATTCTTTGGAGAAACGTTTACCCTCACTAGCACTTCTTTTACCACCATCCCCTAGCGCAGACATGACGGCTCAGGCTGCTTTTTACTATGTACTTATTTTGTACAACTCTTTAAAATTAATGCATTCTTCTCAAAATCATTAAACTAGCTACTACTTCCTTTAATTAAAGTTTTAAAAGCATAGAATTACTGAAAACACAAGTCTATATTTAGTCAGTAATGTTTAACATACAAGAGATTAGAATAACTGCTAACCCCTAAGACCAACAACATAATACACCCTTGTATCTATCGCTCTTCTCTTGCTAAGCAGTTACAACATTCATGTTTTCTACACATTGAAAGAGTGGATACTATGCCCATAAAAGTGAATTGCCTGGAGGGAGGAGATAAAAAAAAAAAAAAGCATTGTTTTTGAAAGGAAGTCAGTAACTCCTGTTCACCACCACCCAAACACAAAATGTCATTTCACGTCATTGCAATCTGTGAAAGACAGGCCCTTCCAGCTGCACGATGCAGCTGGAACATTACATTTCTAAGCTCGGGTAATCAATCTTTACAATGCACCATATACATACGTACATATGTATATACACTTACAAACGATTGCCATTTGAAGTCTACCCTTGGTAACACTAACTCACCATTTACTGCCTTGCCTAGCCTGCAGAGATAAACCTGCCTTCTCAAGATGTCCCGAGAGCTGTCACATCCCCAGCTGCAGACCTCCAACAGCAGCCCAATAAAACTTGTTACAGAAACGAAACCATTGGATCTCTGTCCCCTCTCCACCCCGAAGGATGAAAAAGAGTGTCGCTGGCCCTGGCCTCCCCACCTTGGCTGTGGTGTGAAGCTGCCTGTGAAGTCCATGGGTAACCCAAGCAGGCAGCACCCCGCAGGCCTTACAACATGTTCTGACTTTACTGCTGCTGACACTCCGATTGTGACATCATTAAGTAATCTTTCAGACCCACGTGTGTCACGCTCACTGCCAACGAGGGTTAAACACGAGAACGTGGGCAACTTCTGGGATTTGCCTTACGAACAAATCACACTGCCAGGGCTCTAGGAGCAGGGGAATGCAGGCTAGGATCTTTAGGGCGTGTCAATCACATCCTTTTGAGCACCTTACTTCTAGTTTTCACCACTTTTCTTGCTTTTGTCACCTGAACAGCTATTACCAGGCAAATTTCAGTAGTAGTCAACTTGGTAATATTGGACAGCGGAGAGAAGCTTGACTGGAAGTGGTACAGTTTACTGAAAGTAATATATACTTGTTATTTCACTTTAAAGTGTGTTTATTTCACTTTCCACAGGCAGCTGTCGGATCCACATCGCCTAACTGAACGACTGCATGCCCCAGAGGAACAACACATCTAGATGAACACTTTCAGAGTCTTAAAAGAGTTATTAACCAAGTGTGCATTTAAAAAGATGGTCTAGATGAATAAGCAAATGGCTTAAAACGCTGTATGCCCTTCACTGCAGCTATATAAATCCCTGCAGCAGTGGGTAACTGTTGTCTTTATAGAAGTATAAACTATGCCGCAAGGTTTTCCATAAACAGTTAAATGTGTACAAGACGACCAAAAGACTGTAAGTCAATCATACACCTTCAAAAAATAGACATTTAATTTTTTCAGGACAGGTACTGAGACTGTAAGAAGCTGAATTTATTGTGCATGGACAGCAAACTGTCATTAAATCCACCCATTAAACAAGAAGTAGCTATCTAAAAAAAAAATCAAAACCAAAACTACTGAGACGAAAAGCAAGAACAATTTGGGAATGACAAGAAGGAATAAAACTGATGGCCACAAATTAAATACTCCCCAAGAAGTGTCCTTGCCTGCTACATTTTAAGAAAACCAAATTAATTTGCATCTATTACTGAAAATCTGATAATTCCCCTGCGTAAACAGCTACAGAATTCTTCAGTAGGCACGTAGCTTTGTAAGGGAATTGTAAGATTTTTAACAAAAACAGGACTTCTAAATACCCATCTCCATAGACAACTAAAATACAACTAGCAAAGTAAATGCTTTTCAGTAATAAACACAGCTTCACAAGAATTAATAAGTCATTAACTGTCATGCTCCCACATCAATATTTCAAAGACAATCAGAATCCATAGCAAATAGTTGCCATTAAAGAATTAAACATATTTTGGTAAAAGAAAAATTACT
The DNA here is from genome assembly GCF_034619465.1 of Leptosomus discolor. Taxonomy (NCBI): domain Eukaryota; kingdom Metazoa; phylum Chordata; class Aves; order Leptosomiformes; family Leptosomidae; genus Leptosomus; species Leptosomus discolor. The sequence continues at coordinate 72,009,916 of NC_141392.1, read as the reverse complement.
TCAGCTTGAAAAATAAATGCTTACGCTTCTGCTTCCTAGTAGGATGCTACTGTTCTGAAAAAAAACAAAACAAAACAAAACAAAAAACCCACACACAACACTTTTCCCATGGACAGCTTCCTTCTCAACAACAACAACAAAAAAAAAAACCCCACACACAAAAAATCTAACCTGGCAGTAATGTAATAGCACAGGATCTTAGTAGCCATTATCCCATCATTAAAATACCTGCATGGAACTAATTAACTTCCTCTTCTTTAGGGGGATTATGAACAGCTTCTTGACTCTTTCAAAGCAAGACTGATGAAGGAAGGGACTACTGTGTTGGAAATTATAATGCACAGATCATATCTCAAGGTTAAACCTTTATCTACTTGCTTTCTAATTAACTACCACCTTCTGTTAGTCTATTTTATCTCAAATTAAGATATTTTTCTTACTGCTTCTTTCTGCTACTTTACACTTCTCTGGCTTATAGATAAACATACATTTTGAACTTCAGATTAACCCTGAGTATTTAAAGGAAAGAGGCGACAGGGGAAGAAAGAAAAGCAATACACAAAACTAGTTTTCAAATCTTAAAAGACAATTCCGAATAACAAAAGGTAAAACATTCACCCAGTAACGGACTGATCGGAATTGCTGACAAATTCAACACAGCACTAAAACGCTTGCTTTGACCCCAAACAAAAGGGAAGACATTGTAACAAATGACTCAACACAAAGTTTTCTGAAACAAATGAAAAATGAACACCAACAATCTTCGTAAGGGTCTGAAGTTAGCGCCAGTGTGCGCTTGTGATAGAACCTTCTAATATTTCTCCCTCAAACACAAATAATCAAGAACACCCTGAATTCCTGCAGCTTCCATCAAGTTAATTGAAATCTCTGCACGATTACCCAGTATCTTTGCAAGCTGTAGCACAAAGATAATGTCACTCCATTCTTTTGCGGGAAGCACTAAAAAAAAACCCAAAAACAAAAACACCACCAACAAAAAAAAAACCCACGAAACAAAAAAACCCCACCACACAACACTTCAAAAGGCAAATGTGTTATACATGGATATTAATAACTTAATAATAGTACAGAAAAAAGGAACAATGTCTTCTTTCACATCATAAGGACTGAACATTAGACTGCTTGTAGAGATTCAGGCAGCTGCTGAGAAGGTCTTAGCAGCTCTTGTATTTGCAAAAAAAAACCCTGTCAGTCGAAAGCAAAACAATCCTGCCATTTGTCAACTAGCTGTATACATACTATGCAGTTACATTTTGCAATTCCAGAATTAAAACGTGAATCCAAATTCCTGAAGGAAAAAAAATAAAAATATTCCAACAGTTAAAAAATTATTCCAACACTTGTAACGTCAGAGCCAAACCACGGACCTTCAGAGGGCTCGATTATTTCAGCGAATCAAAATATCCCAAAATATCTGCAGGAACTCTGCCAGAATAAGGCAAGCGATACCGCTGGTGACACATTCAAATCCCGAGAAGGCCACCCAGAAGAGCCGGCTCTCAGTCTTACCTGCCCCAAAGTACCGCCCGTACGGCTCTGCGATCAATTCACCTGCTGCCCCCTGCCAGGTCCGACAGCCCCGCCGGTGGGAAGTTCGCCCACCGCTGACAGGCACGGGGTCTCCCCAGCAACAACCCAACTCCCAAGCGTGAATTTCAACGTGTCCCCGCCAACCTGCAAGGAGCTGGGCTCTGATCAATCCAGACACAGAAAAGTGATGGGGGGAAAAGAAAAATAACAAAAATAGGACTCGGCCTATTTGTTCGAGTCTAAATTTAAAATGAAAAGCATACAGGGATGCACACTTCCAGCCTCTGCCTAAGGCTTTGGGGAAGCCCAAATCAAGGAAACGGATTATGTAGGTTAAGCTCAGCTTTCACCATCCGCTGCAAGGTCCAGCTAAGTAAACACCGAGCCCCCCGACCGACCGGCCGGCCGGCCCTACCGGGGCCGGGGCGGCGGCGGACCGGCCCCGCGCCCTCTCCGAGAGGCCCCGCCGCCACGTCCCCCCTCACGGAGCCGGGTGCGGGAGGGGGTGGCGGGGGCCGTTACGCTTCCCGCCCGCGGCGGGGAGGAAGCTGCTTCCCCAGACGTTTCTGCGGGGACCCGGCAGCGCGGCGGGCCGGGGGAAGGGAGGGGAAGCGGCGCGGCGCGGCCCGGCCCGCCCGCCCCCACTGCCGCTGCCCCACCGCGGCGGGGCCCTTGTGCCTCCCCCCAACCCCATCCCTTCCCGCCCCGCCGAGACGCGCGGGCGGCGGCGGCGCCGCGGGGCTCCTTACCCGCCTTGTAGCCGCGCAAACCGAGCTGGGGGTGCAGCCCGCCCCACATGGTGCCGCGCCGGGCCGGGGGGGCCGCCGCTCTCCGGCGGCGGCGCGGAGCTGCGCGCTCTCCGACGGCCCCGGCGTGCGGCCGCGGCCCGGATGGCCGGCGGAGGCGGCCGCTCCAGCTGCCGAGGGAGCTTAGCGGGGGGCTGTCGCCGCGGCGGGGGCTGCTGCCTGCCCCAGGGACGCCGCAGCCATGGTGCCGGGCCGCGACCGCTGAGGGCGGTGGGACCTCGCCACCCCCTCGCAGGAGACAAAACTTGCTTTATTCCGCCGCCGCCTGCCACTCCGGCGCTGGGAGCGGGGCGGGGACAGGGGCGGGAACCCGCAGATGCTGCTGCCGCTGCTCGGGGACGAGCCGCTTACATAACCCGGCCCACGGGGAGGGGGCGCGGGGCGAGTGGCCGCGGGGGGCCGGGGTGGGGGGTGAAGCGGCGCCAGCGCCGGGGGCGAGTCCGCCCGGCCCGGCCCGGCCCGGCCCGGCCTGCAGGCCGCGGCCCCGGAGTGCCCGCCGAGGCGGTGGTTTGGGCGCTCCCGTTGGCCTCGGGTTTGCCAGTTTACTGGTCCGCCCGCCCCCGGGGCTGCCCGGGCGGGGGTGAGCGCCCGGCGGCACCCGCGCCCCGCGCGTCCTGCCCGCTTAACCGGGGGTCGAGCAGGAGTCCGGTGAGCAACGGCGTGTAACCGCCCTCCGGGGCGTCGCCTGGTTGAAAGCACTTAATGTGGTATAAAGATAATTGGTAAAGAAAAGTGAAGTGACTTGCTCCAGAGTTAGGGCATTTGAAATACTCAAGGCCGGTACGCGCAGGCTTAGTAGTTAATGATAAAATTACAATTTTCCTGTACTTTTTTGTCTTAGTAAGAAAACAAAGTGGAAAGAAAGAAGGATTGTAATGTTCATTTGAACGATCAGTTCCACCAAAAGTTCCTCAGTATCATCATAAAGTTTAAGCCACAGGACTGGAAACAGAATGCTCCCGTCAGCAATAATTCAAACCCAGTAAGAGGCTCCCCCCCCCCCCGCTCCAAGCTGCTTCAAGTCTGCTCCAAATACTTTGAGAGAGAATTCTGCAATAGCAGCTTTCATGTTACTGCTGTTGGCAACTGCAGCCCAGTGGTTCCCATTGTAATGCACCTTCTGAGCAAGTTTTCCCTGACTCAATCAGCAATCCACATTGTCAGACAAAAACATAAAGAGAAGGAGAAAACACTTGGACAGCTTCTAACTCCAGTGTAACCATCCCAAAATTACAAAACCCACCAGCACCAAGATAAGAAAAGAAATGCTTTAGACAGCATTGTAGAGTATGATAGACCTGACAGCTTAGGGAGGTGAGGTGAAACAGGAGCAGTTCTGTGTTCACGTGGAAACCTTCACAATCGATAAATAAATCCTATGTTCGAACACTTCCTGCTGACCTGATGCATTTTTCATTAGTAGCTGATGATCACAGAATAGCTTTTATCTCTTTGGAAAGTTATATGTTACATTTCAGTACAAGTCATAATTTATTTATGCCTAGCTAGGTATTCATAATGTACTCAGTAAAAGAGAGGCCTCAGAAGTACTGGCACGAGCATGTAGAAATGCTGCATGTTTTTATTTCATCCTCTTTCTTATCCATATAAAGCCCTTATGTACTCACTGAAGACCTGATATGACGTGCATTCCTCACCAGCTTGTTTTAACTGTGGAGCATAACTGTCACTAAGTGTTTCATAGGTAAGACTTGTAGAAACACAGGCTTTAAACAGTTAGTAAATACTGGATAAAAAACCCAAATACTGAAACTCCAGGAGATCCTGATAAAACCTTCAGACTGTTGCTAGAGGTCCTCTGAATGATAAAAGGTCTGAAGCATTTTCAAGGAGCCACAGACACTGGCTTAGAGCAGAAGACCGATGCAGGAAACTAAATATTGTTGAAAACAGCTCAATGAAATTGTCCAGCCTTTCAACCCTGAAGCCAACGTCAATATTGAAGAATGTTTGTGAGAGAGAGCGTGGTAGGTAAACATGAATATAAGAAGGAAGCATAAAAGCTAAAGTATCTTGTAAAACACTCAGGACCAAGAAACATGTAAGCAGCTTAGTTCAAGACCTCTTTAAAAGACTTGCCTGCATGTAACATTTGTTGCATGCTATTTTGTTGGAGGAGCATGTGTACTTAGCATATTTACGGGATGCAGTGAGCTGTGAGGAAGCTGAATATCAAGAAGGGGAAGGCATCTAGCAGCAGGCGAGAGTAAAATTACCTCATCACTGCTGAGCTCTGGAGTTTGTGAAGCTGTCCAGTAATGCAGCTGTAAGAATCCGGAGGCATATCACAACCCCAGAAAGCTGCATGCCTGGAAAAGGGGTGATAACTGTGCTTCCATCTCCTAATAAATGTCACTGAGGTGTTTTTATGTACGTTGGTATCGCTGTTCATGGAAGCTTTACAGTTTCCTGCGTATCTCCTGTCTACCCGTGAACAATACTATGGAGGGAAAAAACAGATTAAAAGGCCAAGATGAGGATGGCAGAACACAACCAGGTAGTCTGGCTGAATCCCCTCTGACAGCAACGCCATGACTTCCAAGGTGTCCCTGCTGGGGCATCTGTGCTTCGACAGTGCTACTGCTCAGAGCCGAAAGGAAAAAAACCATACTTAAATTTAAGCACTCAAATAACAGAACCTGAGATGCGTTCATCGCTTTGATTTGGGTTTAAGTTATTTTTTTAGAAACTGAATGTAATTAGTAAGGCTAATACCTCAGTGTATCTGTCTGGAAACCGGGCCAATGCTTTGCATCTGCAGTCTGCTTGTATGCACAGTTCTAGACCAGGAGCAATATTTGCTTTAGGTTTCTAAAAACTTCTTGGAGAAGTGTGCTAACTGGCTTGGACCTCCTGCAGAGATGCGTTTGTGCTATGTAATGCTGCTGAAGCAAGCCCCTACTTTCACATGGATCTCAACTTGGCAGTGCAGTGGGCCCTGAGGACATCCCAAGTCTCTGTTGTCCCACCTACGAGGCCCAACCATGCAGAGGTGGTGGGTGGCACTGGCTCCGGTCCATCCTACCTGCATTTGTCCCTCTGCCCCTAATGGAGCCTGCCTACACGAAAATGACTTGCATGAGCTTATCACCTCTGACATCTCTTGTGTTGATAAGAACTAGGAGCGTGGCAATCTGTGTTCCAGTGCTGCCCCACTCAAGAGGGCCATAAAGATAACTCGTAGAAAATGGCAGCCTGGTACGAGGGGAAACTCATGTAACCTTACACGTGAATCAACGGTAAGTGGAAACAGCCTGCATCCACGGGTGATTATTGTGAAATGTGATGCCCCAGACAATGAATGGATCCAAGTTCTTATTGTCTGAAAAGCCTTCTCCCCACCGCTTTCTTCTGACACAACCTCCACCTTCTTGGCAGAATCAGCAAAGAAAAATAACAATAGAAAGTAACAGCTTAAATGTTGGTACTAGGCAGATGCTGTCTCATTAAGGTCAGTTGGAGCCCATCTTACCCAAGGGTTTGTGATCTATTCCCACGTTCAGAAATCACATCTCTTTTTTTTTTTTTTTTTTTCTCCCTTGAGTAAAAACATAATGCTCTAAATGGAATTAAGCTGAAGCATAACCTCTGAAAGTAGCATTTTCTTTGATTAAAGGCAGAAATGCATTCAATATTTATTCTACACACTTGCTTTCACATTTAATAGAATTAAAAGATTATTAAAAAAAACCTGAACGCTAAATAGCTGAACATTGTTTTGCGAGAATGTAGACTATTTCCCCTATCTAATTAAGACATCGAGCGTGTGTGCATTCTATTAAAAAGCAACAGCAGCATTTCTGCAAGTCTATCTATGTTGTAAATGTCTTTGAAATTAAAATCACAAATTTTCAGTTACTGAGTTGCTTCACTAAGTACAGAAAACCTTTTCCTCCACCCACAATTTTTTCAGTTGAACGCTGTGTCCTAGCAAAGTCTAAGCAGCCTGTAGGAAGCCTTAGAGCAATTCCTCCTGTTTTGCGAAAAAATAGCTATGTATGTTACAAAGCGAGATGTTAAACTCTATTGGCTGGCACTATAATTAAGAACAGATTAGCTTACCTAATAAACTGCATCCCTGCCGGTAGGGGCAGGTTGGCCTACAAAAGACTGAAACGTTCCACTAAAAGTGCATGGCGTGCACCGCACAGCATTAACAATAAACTGTGTCACCTAATATCTGCAGAGCAGGCAGCATGAAATAACGCATGTATAGTGTTTTTATTTTTGCCTTTTCTACAAGCAAATGAGAGTGTGTGTCTTTCACAAAGGAACACAAATTTATTCCAATTTGAATCTACTTTGTGCTGTGCTTTCAGTCACAGCTTCTACCATGGGAGAGAATAAAACCCAGCAGCTTGTTGTTACCATAGCTATAGTTTATTACCAGCCTCCTGAAATTTCTTGCTGTTCTTAATGTTCCAGGTTTCAGAATCAGATTTTCACCTGAGAAATGATTTACATCATTGCTAGAAGACCCTTGGGAGTCAGGGATTTTACATGGTTCATTACCGGTCGGTGGGTCAAACACTTGGGGGTTTTTGTGTTATATGATTTTAAAATAACTCTGAGAGATTTAAATCATCTCTGTGTCATCAACTCCGATGCTACAGTAAGAAGAACATATGCAGGAGGTGGGATTCAGTGACATCTAACCAGTAACTTGTGAAGATAATCAGGAGTTTCCCAGATGTTTTTCTCAAGGGGAAAGTTTTGAGTTCTGCTAGTCTACCTTTCCTTTTCTCCATTCCCTCCTCTCCTAAAGGCAGTGGGAAAGAAGGGGAAATACAAATGACTTGGGAGAGGATGGAGAGAACATGTGAAAACCTGCAGGCTGCAGGCAGGTCTTCTTCTCCCAGGCATCCAGGGTTGGCTCCTAACACATTTAAGAGCCAGGCTGCCTGTACTGGTACAGCAAGCCTCTTGCCCTAGCCCTGATGGGACTCACTAACATATCTAACATCCTTTCAGGATGTAACATTTTAACAAAAAATATTTTTTAAAGATTGTTTCTCCTACTCACATTGCATGACTTTTTTACAGTCTCTCCAGTTCTCTTGTTCTTCAGCCTGCTTGAGTCACCTTCACTTTCTGTGAAAGCACTATCTGATTTTAGTAGCACTCATTCTTTTTTTTTTTTTTTCCAGTAGGTCTAAGACAAAAAGAGATAGTAAGCTGTAAATCCTCTCGAGAAAGAGGACTGAGACCTCTTGGTGATATCCTACACCTATTATGATGCTGAAACGTCTGATGAAGGCCGTATTTGGGACCTGTTGCAGTCTAGAGGGTTCTTTGTAATAATTAATAAAAAATTATAATTTGGTGCTTGGTAGCATTCTTTAGTGCTCTTCAGAGAAAAAGATCATCAAAATGAAGAAAATGAGGGCACAAGAGAACTGTGCTACCAGTCATCAGACCAGGCAGTTACAATTCAGTTTCAAAATGGCTATAGCAGAACACATTCAATTTGGGATTATCAAAACACTGAACTTTTTCTATTTACTTTTCTGTTCTAAAACTTATGCTAAAGCCTAAGAAGCTTCAGCAGTGCTGTGGTTCAGGTTTTCAGTCCAAGTGCCGCTGCCAATGCTTGAGTTTTTACAGTTGACATGTTACTTCAGGGCAGTCTTGTTTGCCTTTGCGTGATACACAGACAAATGAGTGCAGAAGGCTAAAGCACCGAATGTTACTGCTGTATGATAGTTTGCAGATTGTTTAAGGTTCTTTATGTAGGTTAAACGCCACCTCAAAACTGCCATATTAGAAGCACAAAACAGCACTTAGCCTGACCTGTTTAAAACCTGCCTGCTTCAAAGGTTAATCAAAAAGCAACCCACTTGTATGCAGTCACTGAAACAAAGGATCAGACCGTGCAGTGAAGTTCCCTGCTCCGTCTCCACCTTAACGCAGAAAGGAATAAATCCCATTTTCCTTTTGCAACAAACATCTCTGCCAAATTCTATAACTTTTGAGAAATACAGAATTTAAAATTGCAAGTGGCTGCATACAGGAAGGCCAAACACACTACAGCAGAACCAGCCAATGATGCAGCATTGTACAAGTACCAGGAAGTTTCTTCCAAGCGGCCATCATTATCTGCTTATAGCCTGAAAGATGTATTTTGTTTACTCCAAGTCAGAAATACAACCTGTGAACATTACCAGCCAGAAAATTATCTGGTCACTCATGTTCAAGCCAAACCCAGTATTGCTGCAAAGGGATGAAATTTCAGTAAAGTCAATGGAGTTATGCCAGTGCTCAGTTTAGTCAGCTCAGTGCTGTCATATGCCCATATGTAAAAGTCGGATGGAAAAATTTGTTTCATGCTTTAACTATAAATACAATTAACTTCATGAAGCTCCCCACCCCATTTTTTTCTCCATTGGCTTTTATTCTACAGAAGTCACAGACATTGATTCTACAATAATTCACCACTGTAATATATGTAGTAATAATAATATAATAATGTATCAGTATTATAATGCTTTGATAACTCTCAGCAGTGAGAGGTCCATGCCTAAAATAATGGGATGTTCTATGCTGGTAGAATATAGTTCAGTTTAAAAGGACAACTTTAGACCCACCCAGCACACCTCCTGTGGATGTCTCAGAACCAGCCCGCTCCCAGTGCAATGCTCAAGGGCCAGCAGCTGTCGATCGTGGCACTGCTGGGCTTTTCCCAGTGTGCAGGACAGGCAGCCTTAGGAAATACTCACTGGTTTTGTTATGCCTGAGACTGCAAAGCACAATTTGCTTGTATCATGAGCTTCGTATCCTTCAGTCTTTTTAATAACATTCTCACATTAAACTGATAAACATATATATAAGCATACACTTTTTTATACAAATCCAGTCCACCAAAATAGGTAGAAAATGACTGAAATGCAAAAAGTGGACTGTGCCAGTTTGTAGTGACTACAGTGCCCGTCAGATTTGTTTCACAAGACCCCAGGGTTAGTATATGACATACGTACAAATCCACCAGAGTATCCTTAGACTGTTTTGCTTTTGACTTAAAATTAACACAGACTAAAGTGTTTATTAAAAGCAACTTTGCATCTCTGGCTTGGCTGTAAGATCATTCTCTAGTATTCTACTTTTAACGCATTGCTTGAGTGACCAAATTGATCTGGGAGGCATTTTAGTAAACATGCAACCTGATCTTTGGTCACAGAGAAAACAACAAGAAATTGAGCTTCTAAGCGAGCATGTAACTTTAAATGTACATAAATAAAAGCAGCATAGAATTTTAAATATTGGTGCTTAAATTGTTGGGGACTGTCCCCCTAATTTAAGAACTGCACATCATGTGGTGCACTGGTGTACCGTTCTAATATCTCAAACAAGAATATCTGGTTAAATCAATTAAAATTAAATTGAAGAATCGTAATTCCAATTTTCTGGTTAATGCAGGACTGCACGGTACAAATATGCTCTATACTTTGACCATTTAGTTCTCAGCTTTACTGTCCTCCGAGCCAAGTAGCAGATGGTCAATCCAGAACATGGGAACATCCCCCTAGCTTCTGAAGGAAGACCGATTCACAAGGTAAGTAGCTTGAACCATCCAAACAAAATACACTAATGGGAAAAGAAAAATAGCCTGCCTAGAAGTTCGGAACTGCCTGCATCCTTACAAAACATTATGTATATGCTCCCAGTGTGAAAGTTACAAAGAACAAACCATATACTGAAACGGGACATAACAAGCAGCGCAGGGAGCTAAAATGGATGGCAGCACATACGCACTAAGAAAGTGCAAGAGACAGTCATACACAGACCCCCATCTGCAAACTACTCCAGCAAATGCTCCGTGAAGCCAGTTCATTCATGGAAGTCCTTGCTGGAAGACACCACGGAGCTTACATTATGTGAGTCTTTCGCCCTGTTGGCCCTGTGGGAACGCATCCCCAGCCCTCACCATGGCAAGACCTTTACTTAGCACAGCCGCTGCAGTCAAAAGATAAGAAAGATGCGGAAAAATGAGAAAGAGATTAAAAGGAAGCAGACAGCTGTAATAAAGTAACTTTAAATACGTGCAAATTTTACTTGTCTTTCGATTCTGTATTTGAAGACAATTGCTGCAAGGATAAGCTCACAAAATTTGGATTAAAATCAGAAGAAAACCATGTATTTTGCACTGTGTTAAGGCTAGAAATCAAGAACTTATTTTAAAAATGATAAATTGAATCACATCTTCCAAAACCACATTTGCTGCATTTATGTTACCGCTTTCAGATGTTACCAATACGCAAGAACACAAAAGTTTAGAGCATGAAAGTGTGACCTCTGCAAGTTGACTCCAATAGACCTCTGAAGTAATAAAGACCTAAAACCCTGGAAGTGTGCAACAAACTCTGAATGCAGAACATAAGCAAAGAGTAGTATCTGCTCAGTGCTATACATACTGGAGCTTATATATTTCAATTTAAGTAAACCAGTCTCCCTTGTGCAGAGATAAGAAAACTGATCTGTGTAAAAAAAACCCAACTTACTGACTGTTTTTCTTGAGTCTATATTTAGCATTTGCTGCACTGTGCTTTAATTGTTGAAACTGCCTCTACAGAAGCATTGAAAAACCACTAGAAAAAATGTTTTTTTTCATCATGTCATCATGAGGCACATTGAATGTTCAGAACAAAGCTTCACCTTGCAACATTTACACGTCAGCTATGACATTCAAAAAAGTTCTAAAATTCAGATGAATTATCAACATTTTGTTTCCCTCAGATAACCCTCTCGAAGCTCACCATCACAAACAAAACACGACCCATTGCAAACTCAAATTTGGATGAACACAGATGAAAAAAAAAATGTTGGCAGATTAGTTCCTTCTTTTAAAAAAGTAGATAACTTAGAAAATACAGTAACTTCCACTGGGCTAGCAAGTCAATGTGTGAGCCAAGTTGGATGAAACAGATCCGACTGTCTAGTTTGGGAGGCTGTGAATTGTGTTTCCTTTTCTAATGAAGTCCCTAATTTTCCCTCACTGGGATTTTTAGCACAATCTTTCATATTACTTTCAAATATAATTTACATGAAGTATATATAGGTACTCAAACTGGACCGTATGGTAAGAGACTAGTTTGCTAAAGACTCGTTCATTTAAAATACAAGTGAGCAGTCACTGAAACAGACTTTCTTGCAGAGTCCTGATCAACCATATCTACAGCTGCAAGGATTTCCCACAGAAATCCTTTGTGCTATCCCAAGGAGTGACTGCAATATAGGGCTTTACTACCCCTGGACCTCAGCCGCTTTGAACATTTCCACAGCGCATGGCGCAGGGTACATACAGCAGGTCTTCCCTGCCTGATGGCAATTCCATATAGAGCAGTACAATACAGACTTACAAGCTTCCTGATGTGCTGTGGTTGGATTTACCAAATAAAGGGCAAAGACAAGAGCTTTTAGTTTGGTGCAGAAGAGGACAAGAGCTTGGGGTCTCTGTGGCTCTGGTCTGCAGAGAAGCTCTGCTTGATGCACCTGCAGGGTCCCCAAACCCACTTGCAAAGGCTTGAAAAGTAACTTGACTGACTGGGCCTCAGTACTGACTCTAATGATTGTACGCGGGACGAATAAGCACATTAGGACCGTCAAACAAATTATCCAATTAGTTCCCCAACTTAATCACACAGTTTACCATCCCAGAAGACCACAGTTTCGAAGGAACTCGGGGTCAGGTTTTCCCAAGCCTTCATCCTGCCATATGGTGAGCTCTTTGCAAAATCCGCCTGAGAGAGAGTGGGACCATTTGGCAAAGAATAAAAAGCCAGATTTCTGAATGTGCTTTTCCCCCACCCACCCTTATCAGCTCTATTTTTAAATACAAAGCTAGCTCCATAGAATTTCCTGCGATTTGACAGTCGGTCGCACTGTTACAGATTTAACAGAAGAGTGGCAGACTTGGCTGGGCTTACTGCTCGGCACAGGAAAGAGAGAGACCTGCCCCTGCAAACATGTCACAGTGTTGGGAAGTAGCATTTGCTGGATGAGAAATGAGCGTGATGCAGGTCTGCCCCCGTTCAGTACACACGGCACAAATCCTCTCATCGTATTTCAGCTTTGGTGCAGGTGCTGTCAACAGCTTCAGTCCCGTTCGACTACTGCAAATGAGTAGGCAGCTCATTTAGTGGGTTGCTGGTATCTGCAGAAGTAGCTGGCAAATGCATCGTAAGAGTTATTCGTGGTAATACATGTGTGTGTTGAGGCTTTCAAAGAGATGGTGTAAAATATCTGTCCCTCCCATGAGGCCTTCATGGTATGTAGCCCCTCCTGAGTATCTTTCACTCTTGTTCTGCCTTTCACTTTCAGGCATCACTTCCAAAGCAGTGGGAGTGAGTCCCGTTGTGGCCATTTCAAAGATCACGAAAACTGGGTGCTCAACAACCCACCATGGAGTTGGGGAGGGAGTTCAGGGCTCTCCCGTTTTAAGGCTTCCCTGTTAACAGCTCTATGGTGCATGTACTCATTACCTGTAGAATTGTTTATTCATGGTTTAGTAAGCTAAGTTTTTGTTAAAAACTTGTTTTGTTGTAAATGTGATGTCATTGTTACTAATCAGTTTCAAGTCTATTATTTAAATTAAATATCTTTAAAAATATACAGGGAGAGTCCAAACAGTCCAACTACATCTATGCTGTGCCTAGCTACTAGGAAAAATGATGAAGAACGGATAAAATATAAAATTAATGCACTTTTTAGAAAATTACTGTTTTCACAATACTTTTAAATACTGTTTTCTGAACACTTTAAAACTACATTGCTGACTAATAAAGAACAGTTGTACTAGAAATGAGTTTTTTATTAGAGACAGCTTTAATTTTTCAAACACCACAGGTTTTTCTGGCAGGCAGAGTATCAGCTTGCCTGGTGAAAACTGTTTTCCCTTGGAAAGAGGAGACGGGTATAGGATGTAACCAAGAAAAGACAATTCCTCTTGGCTGACCTAAGCAGAAGTATTGACTTATGTCTCTGAAAGCAGTTCTTTATTACAGTAGGGCATGTTGTTCAGTAGCTATACAGATGGGTTGTTTTCTGTTGTGGCTTGGGCTTCCCCCCCACCCCCACCCCGAAAAAAAAAAAAAAAAAAAAAAAGGAAAGGAAGTTGAAATTAGCAGCAAGCTCGTAATAGATTTTGGAGCCTTAGCAGATGGTAATGAAGAAAGTCATGGCAATATAGTAAAGAGGGTGATTTTCCACGTGTAGAGTAGGAATGATGGGAATTAAGAAGACAATTTTGAAATAACATTAACTTCCAGACCACAATGAAAGCATACTTAGCTCTTCAGAAATAAGAAACAGTCTCCTGGTAGGAGGCCCTGAATTTTCATTTACCTCTCAGAGAGCACAACGTGCGCTGTCAGTTCTCAGTAAGTAGCAACAGTCAAATATAATTTTCTGGATGCTACAAAGAAAAATGTATCTGTACGATGAAGTAATGCCTTCTCAGAAATGTGTCAGTATCAGCTTCTAGAGTTTTCATGTTCTCCTTGAAAACTCTTCTGTTCAGAAACTGTTCAAGCTTTCTTTGATGTAAAAGTTTGTGGCAGTTAAATGAGTAGATTGAAGAGTCTTTCTTTTCTTGCTTGCTTTCATGCAGTCTGAGAAGTCATCACTGAAATCCATTTGGGGGGCCCAATCCTGTTGCAAATCGAGCTGATGATCGATTGCTAAACTCACATAGGGTCAAAAGAACCATCAGCAAGTTATGCATTTACATCATGAGCTCTCTTCATACAAAGTGTTTCAGAAAGCAGTAAACAAAACATAAAGGTTATTTGTTCCCTCCATAAGAATGTAGAGACTTTCAGAAAGAGAATAAAAAACACAATGAGAGAAAGAATGAGAAAGAGAGAAAGAATGAGACAGAACAAGCAAAGGGGAGAAGGAAGGCAAAAAATGAGAGACAAAGAAGCAGAGACACTTAGAGAGAAAGGAAGTGAAAAAAGGAAGAGAAGGAAAGAAGGAAAGAAAAGGAGAGACAGAAAGAAAGAAAGAAAGAGAAAGGAAAAGAAGGAGGGAAAGAAAGAAGGGAAGAGGGAAGGAAGGAAAGGGAAAGGGAAGGAAGGCAGCAAGCAAGCAAGAAAGGAGAGAAAGAAAGGGCGAGAAGAAAGCTCTGATAACATGCAGTTTTAGAGACACAATTTCTTCATCTCAGAGAGGGAGAGGGAAGTTTGAAAAGTAGCATCATACTGGTTCCTCTTCAGAATAATTTATAAAATTGGATATGCAGATAAATCACGTACACATAACTGTAAGCAAAATCGGCCTGGAGACCACGCTAACCAGCAAACTGTAGAGCCTCCAGAAGCCTCAGCTGTTCCTGTCCTTCAAAACACGTCCTTGCTCAATGCTTTGCAGTTTGCTTACAAGCTGAGCTCTTTTTGTCACAGTAAATAGACAAAGAGAAATTCAAACCAAGAAGCTGACCCTGCTCGCTGGCTGTACACAGGGGTTCCTAAGAGAGAGGGAAAACCATCTCAGCTAGTCTGAAAGCAAAAGGACATTGCTTAAAGACAAGCATTTCCCTCCTCCAATTTGCATCGTCCTTACCCTTCCTTGTGTATGAATCATTGTTAAATGAGAGGAAGATACGATAGAAAGCCACAGAAAAAATGTAGTGGACATATTCCCTTCTGGGCATTAATATAATCAATCAAGCAGCTACTTTAGTTACCTTGTCCGTGATCTGTCCTTGTTTCCCATAGGAAGGTTTGCAATTCCACTTAAAGACTCCTCCTCTGTAGTGTTCAAGCACAATTATGTATTTCCAAGTGGCAAAATAGTACCACATGTTAACATTTTCATTCTCAAGACGTTGATGCTATAAGGGAAGATCATGCCTTGGCTGTCTGCATGCTTCTATCTGGCTTAATTAATTGATAACAGCAATAATCTCAGCTAAAATGTTTCTCAGTAAAAAGGTAGGAGAGAGGCGCTTTAGCAAAACTGGGTGAAGCTTTTCACTTAGCTGCTACCAAAGCAAGATCCAAGAAGAAAGGATCAGGGACTTTGGCTCAGCACCTTGCTAAGCTAGACAGGATTTTAATTTTGGGGGACTGAAATTCTGAATAAAGCCTGAAACCTCCTAATGCTGCACCAACTGCATCTAGAAGAGTTCAGACATTGTTTTGGGAGGGTTGTTCAGGTCACTGCGGAAGAAGAGAACCACGGCAAAACTGAGAGCAAAATCTACATTCAAATTCAAATCTTTCTCACAATCTTCCAAAATACTTTGGATTTAGAATCGCTTTGTAACAAGCCAAAATTACCTTGAAGAGGAAGAACCATTAACATCTGCCCCACTGTCTTTGTTTGTTTTTTTTTTCCAGTGCATGAATGTCAGTCCCGTCATAAAAGATTATGTTTTCACTGCCTCTACTACTTAGTGGTGGCATTACACATCTCGCTTTCCCACCTGTCTAGTATATTCATCAGTACAAGAGAACTCATGTTTCTGTGCTCCAGCTGGAACGAGTGTGCAGAACAAAGTTTTCCATGGTAATCCAGTCAAAATGACATGCCCCGGTTTCTTAATGCAATGATGCAACACTGGAAGTACTGAACAGCAGTGAAACAAACCCTTAATAGCATTTATGGTTTAAACACATTTAAAACAAAGATCCTAAAGTGTTTTACAAACATAAACTATGCTTCACAACCATCTTGCTGGAATTTTACCATTTCCATCACAATTATTTTCCAGCCATGGATTATTTTTAGTTAAAATTTCAACTAGGTAAACTAAGGCGTATAGGCTGAGAGTGTATACAATGAGCATAGGCAATTAGTTTAAATTCTGTTTCATTTTTCCTCACTTTAAGACATGATGTATGCATAGATCTCCAGTGAAGTATCAGGGTTTGTTCACATTGTCCTAGAGATAAACAGAGACCCACATGTTTACTGAGTGCAGGGATGGCTTACTGCAGTAGACTAGCACATATTAGCAAATTGAAAAGGAATGCAGCAGCCCATCTCCTATAAACACCACTTGGCTATTTAAACCTACACTGCACTAGAAATAGACTTATATCTCACAAACACCACCAAATGTCAGAGCATATCATTTATTCATTGCACGCTATATTATTTTTCAAATCAGATTGTATGTGTCCCTTACTATATAAAGCTGAAGAAATATTCTCATACACATGAAACGTGTCTGCACTGAGGAATTATAATGCTTTTAAATCAATTTACAGACTATGCAGTGAAGGTCAAATTGCAAGGCAGAAGATTCAGATTTTAATTTGGGTCTTACTCCTGGTTCAGTGACTGACCTCAAACATGTTCCCTAGCATTTGTTTTTAACACTGCCTTGTGCTGAGGCTTCGCTGGCTCTGCTTTCCTTTGTCCTATACCATCTCCTTTGCTGTCCCTCACATCTCCTGCTTGCTTAAACATGACCTCTGGAATATTGTCTGCTCCATGCTGGACAAGGACAAACAGCCCCAGTATCTCCTAACGTTCACCCAACGCCTGCTCACTCAGGTGAAGACCGTGTGTAGTTAGGCCTGTAGCCTGCAAACCTTACTTCAAATGCTGCCTTCTTTTGGCCAGGTAAGGACCATAATCAGTTTTAGGGCCTAGCCACGTAATGATGATTCAAGTAAAAAATAAGAACCACAGAAGCACAGAATCACAGGAGCACAGAAACTCAGAATCACAGAATGGTAGGGGTTGATGCAGGCAGACAATGAAGCCTTGGGATACAACCCTGTCTAATCAATCTATTTGGAATTGACAGTATGATACATTTTGGACTGTACGGTTTTGCACACAGAGGATGTGCTCTGATCTTTTATGCCTCCTCCTCCAGTTAAGCTAGGTTTTCACACCGACAGCAGAGCTATTGTGTGCATGACATTTACTGCTGGAAGTGGATGCTGTGTCTTGGCAATGAACGGAAAATCTGAGCACTAGCAATGAAAAGATATCTTCACAGTGTTCCTTGGTCTCTTGTTAGTCGTTCAACGTAGAGGAATTCAGCACAGAGGAAACATGCTGGGTGAATGTCAGTGTTCCCAGCTCTAGCTGAAGAAAGAAAACCCCCGCTATAAAACAGAGTACGGTCACTGAGCGCAACAGGCTCCAGATTTTCAGTGCACATCAATGAAACCCTCCCCTACAGCAAAGCCCCAGCAACCCAGCTGGGATTTATTTGGGAAACATACAGTTTTCCACATAGGCGAGTGAGTCGGGATGCTTGTTTTCAGGTTGTGTGGAAAAACCTAATGGCTCTGAGGGATTCCTGTTTAGATGCAGCTTTGTAGCCTGCAGGAAGAAGACAGAGTCAACAGGCTAAAATGCAGAGCGTCATCTGAACCAGAAGTTCCCCAGCTCACTTGAGAATAGTGTCTGTGCCTGACTAGATCCCAGGGAGCCAACACAGACTTTTGGAGCAGGCACAGCTCTAAGGCATTGCATTCACTTACTATTTCACCAGGTTTTATATCACTTACAGACTTCACCAGAAAATGTTTTTCTATCTCTCTTGATCAGTGTCCTTGGTAAAGAGACAGCAAACCTTTCCCCAGCTGAAGCACCATGCAACCATTTAAAAAGTAATTCACAGACCACTTTGCATCCCAAATGCTGTGTGTGCCTGGCCACTGTGTGAGGGGACCGGAGCCAACTCCCAATGCTGCCTGCCACAGACTCCCTCACCGTCTGACAAGTGCGCAGGGGTCCACAGCTCTTTTCCTTGCAGTGGCTTTGTAGGTAACTGTCTGAGGATGTACAGAACACGAATGAGCCATAGAACACAATTCGTTTAAAACTAACGCGGATTACTCACGAAAGCACATAATACACTGGCTTTCTAATCTAGAATTTGTACCTCTTTCAAGCCAGAGGCCAAATAAAAAAGAAAGAACTTGGCCAAGGCACAAGATGGTTGTTGTAATCTCCCTGCCCTTAGCTATGCAGTAAGGATGACACTCTTCTGACTGATGTGTTGTGTAATCATCTTTTTCATATCATTCTTCATGCAATTAGATTGAAAGCTGCTGCCTAAAAGACGTGTTAAGCATTTATGCCTTGTATTTTTGCATTTTCTTAATAGAAAATATAAGCAGCCAGTTAAAGTGACACTTGAAGTTTTGCTTTTTTTGCCGTACCATCCATTATAAATGTTACTTACAGCATCTGTATTTAACTTTATCCTTGCTGGCAATGTAGATTAAAAAAGAATTTGCATTTCAGCTGTTTGCAGATTCTAAAACAAATACAATTATTTGGCTATAGAAAAATCGTCTGACATATCTAAAAAACTGTTTCCTGCATGGTTTCAAGAAATCATTGAAGGAGAGGGAGGATTTTAGTGAATTTTTTTGCAGCTCTTAGAGAAGACTGAACTTAAGCAGAGGCTATCAAGGATCTGACTTCCAGAAACTGTTACTGTATTTCTTTTTCGAAAGAGGAAAATCTCTCTTTATTTTATGTCATTACACATGAGTTTATCATTACATATGAGCTTTTTGTCAGACAAAATTTTTCTGGTAAATCATGATGAGGTATGGCATAGGCTCTTAAATGAAATATAACTGTTTAATATTTACATTTTTTTATCACATAGATTCTAGTAGTCACTGATCAGTGTGTTTACTACACAATGCAATTTTAAAACATGCGCAAAACCACTACCGCACACAAATGTTTCTGTGGGTGAGTTAAAGCTGTAGTAATTTGGCACCAGAGCAACACAGTGTGGGGCAGTTGGCAAGTTTTTATATTGGACAATCAAGAAGATGTGGTTATCTGGAAGAAGTAATTTAGGACAGATAAAATAAAATATTTACACAAGCCCGAATCTAATCAAGGTGCTTGCTTCATGGAGCACATTCACATCAGTTCTAGTATACTAAAATACGCAAAGGATGCATATGGACATAAAACCAGACAAATGCATTTACAAATCAGGTTCCAGGTCACTGAACAAAAGAAGTTGCCATTGACACATAGTCACTGGGCTATGAAGAGATGTCTATAATCTTAGTCTGATTTCCAGCAAGCAGATGGCATTATTTTCCAAAACCCGTTGTATCACAAGACCTTACATCAACATGGCCATGTCTGTAAGGTAACAACAACTTAATAGGTAACGGATTCCAGACTTGATGTTTTTTACCCCTAGAACTCACCAAGAGGACACACAGGAATATTAATGGGAAGCCAGCACTGCTGCCTTTTTGGATGATGCACTTCCATTCACTTAGCTATCCTTCAAGTGCAGCATGAATAGGCAACTGCACTGCAGCTCCCCGGGACACCACAGAGAAGGAGAGAGATCCATCAGAGGAAATTACATCAGCTGATCTGCAGAGCCCAAATGGTAGAGCCAGCGGGGCCCAGTTTACCTTCCTTTATACCATCATGATGCCATTTGATGAAAACCAGCTGCTCTGGTCATGTTCTTCATGATATACCCTGCCCTGCCACCAGAATATGTGGACAAGACACAAGTGTCTGATGGTCTTATGATTTGTTTTGTTTTCAGAAAATTTTGTATACTCCCTAGATTGGCATTCTTGTAATTAAAACACTCAGATATTTAAATGAAATGTAAACTGATTTCCAGAAGCTACATCAGCACTGCCAGTACAGTATTGAGCCTAGTAAAATAAGACTTTTAAAAATATTTCTGCCCATTTCACAATCTGAATACATCTCTAATGACACTCCATCTCTAGTTATTCAGAAACTTGTTGTCAAATACATGAGGAATCACCGCATACATCCCAAATCAGGAAATCACTGGGTAATTCATAATGATGGGTTATCAAGTAACTGATAGAAAGCATTGTATGCATAGGACTAGACTAAACTTAGAGAAGAGAGGTATGAATGTTCCACCCCCCCATTCCTAAATTGGCATTATAAGTGCCCTTATTGATGCCTAGTATCAGTGGGATAACAATTTTTTTTCCCGGGGGGGGACTAAATCAAGGTCACTTTAGATGTGGCCTTGCTCTCAGTCGAGACAGGCAGATTCCTGGGTCTCCAGACAGACAACCTGTTCCCTGAGCTGCCCAGGGTCCCGGGAAGCCTGGCTCCACAGGGCCTTGCCTGGCGAGGTCCCCAGCCCCAAAGCCTCCCTGCAGCTGCCTCCCCACGCTCATCTCTCGAGGGGGACAGTTGCCCCCTGTCCTGCCCAGAGACCCCCTGGAGCCAGGGTGGCCTGGCAGCACAGCAAGCTGGCGGGCACGAGCCACATCATGTGTGAAGTCACCTCTGAGCCAGGCTGCCTCCCCACTTGCCTTTTCGCTGAACTTGAAAGCAAAATGGACATCTTGCTGTGGAAAGCCTCAGTTCCAGTGCATCAGCTGGTCTTCTGCTGGAGAGGCCTGCCAGAAAGCACACAAGCACTGCTTCTGCCATCTGGTAGAGAGCCACTGCGACACAGCAAGGTGTCCAGCCAAAAGAGGTACAAGCTTTACCCTCAGAGCAGCAGGCTTTTTGACAGGAGCCATACTCCTCCTGGGCCAGGAAATGCCTGGGAACACTGTCCTTTCCTCCTGAGACAGCACAGCTGCACCTTGTCTTACAAACTGGATGTGGTCTGGCTCAAAAAGTGATTATCACAATAAATTTTCCCAGGAGGAAGGGCATTGTTTTATTTATAGCTAGATAGCAAAACATACAAACAGAAGAAATTTTATACAAACACATTTATGATTATTTTTCTAGAGCACTCACAAAAGCTGTTGTATTTGGCAATGAATTTAACAGTAATTTGTGTTGTTCAACTCTTTACCTTTAAATAACACTCCTAAATTAATTAGCTGTATCATTTTATCTGTCTGCTCCATGACGCTTCTGCAGGAAAAATGACCACAGGTGAGTGCACCTCCCATATTTGCACACTGTAAAAACCATCGTTAGAAAATAATCAGGAAAACCCACCCCTTTGACTTTTGCACATCCACCAAAATAAGAGCAGTGAACAAAACCTTCCTGTAATTTTATCTTTCGCTTCCAGGGCCAGGTTCAGAGCACTTTTTGTCCACAAATCAGGGAAAAGAGTCCCACCTGCAGAAAGAGCACTGGCTTTGGCATCAGACAGTAGCTGCAGTCTGCTCAATGGTGGTAAGTCTCTGTAGGTCCCATCTAGAAAAAGCCACACAGGAATCCCAGGAGAGATGCACTGTTTTAGCTGGGCTATGTCTACCTTCCACCAGTAGCTTTCTAGTTTTCTTTCCGCTCTTCTCTATTTTACATCATTCGTCTTAGTACTGAAATGACTTGAGGTTTAGGATCTAAATCCAGGGACTTCTGTAAAGTTTTGACCCAGATCTGCATATAAACCTGAATCCAAATGTGATTTCTATTCTGTTACTTCTGGGGTTTGATTTTTTTCTTTATTCAGGTCTCACCTTTTATTGTAATCTTCGTAAGCAATTATACAGCAGGTCAGGGTTTGTTCTATAGATTCAAACATTTCACTCTCAGCTGCTTTAGAAAATGGACAGACCACTTGTGCTGAAAGTCTTCTCCTCTCACTGCCTTTGCTCTCCCTGCACTACTGACAGTACATTTACATCCTGAAGCAAAGGGCCCTACCGATTCCTCTGTGTGATCTGAGATGGTGAAAGTGCTCTCTGTCATCTAAGTGTCAAAAACCAAAGCAACCCAACCCAGGGATCTAAACTAGCCCAAAAGAAACTGAACAAATCAGGCTCCTCTGGAGAGCTGCTCCTTCTCCAAAGGATTTATGGCTTTGCCTCCACATCACAAAAGTATATAATGGATCAAGAAGATAAACACCGCTATAAAGACAGCAAGGCTGTACCTGTAAATCTTATTCTAAAACATCCTACATACAAAACTAGTCACTGTGATCCCTACACAAAATATTCAGTAGTTTTGTAGACTGTTTTAAGAAAGGAAACGCTAGAAAACATTTTGTAGATTAAACAATGCTAAACTTTTACTTTTTGTCCTGCAGCTATTATTTTATGGGTTTGCATACTGTCTTTTCTTTGAAATTATTTTTTGCAAGTTGCTGACAGTGGACAGCGTCTGGACACATCTGCACAGTGGAAATAAAGCACAGCTGAAATCATGGAGCCATATTCTGCACACACTTACTCGACTGTAAACCCCAAGTAACTCTGCTGACCTCAATGGATTTAAAATAGCTTTATAAAGAAATACAGAAATTGTTCTGTACTTCCAGTGATTAAGCTTCAAAGTCATTTACTTGTGACCTTTTCTGAGCACAAAGACATTTTAGACAGTGTTACGTAAGTACCTTTCTAGCTACAATATGTGACTTCAGTTACAAACAATGATGGCAACAATTACCATTCCTCCTTCTTCAATCTTCTTTAAAATTGCTGGTACCAAAAATATATTTCCTTTTCTGAAAGCTCTACAATATTATATTGGTTTGTGATCCTGTTCTCTAGCTCAAAAAATCACAAAAGGTACACGTGGAAGAAACTTACTGGGTGACATAGTTCATCCCCCTGCAAAATACCATGTTTTTTCTTTATTTAACATTATTTTCTCCAGCATCCTCTCCAACATCCCGAACAATACAGCTTGTAGCACTTCTCAGGAAACTATTCTCATTCTTGCCATGGTCTCAGGCAGAGTGAGTATGCTGACCTTAGGACTGTGAAATAACAGCCTAATCCAAAGTAGTATCTGCCATGCTTAGAAAGAATTAGGAATGGAATAATAAATTAAAAAAAAACAGTCTGTAAACCAAGACCAGGCCCTTGACATGTACCTGAGACAATACTACCAAACACTTCAGCAATTTTACTGCTTTGCACTACCCCAAATGTTTTCTCCTTGGAAAACACTCTCCATAGCCTCTGTCACGGAGCAATGCATCCCTCACAGCTTCACCTGATGATGTTAAAGCCCAAGACAACATTCCTAACACGAAAGATGGCTCCTGAAACCTCACTTAGTTTTGACGCCACGCCTGCATAACTCATTCAGACTGGGAGCAGTTCTGATATGGAGGTTTGCAGTATCGGCGTAATTGCACTGGTGTGGCACATTCAAACAGAAGTTACATTGCAACATATCGAGTGGAGACATGAAAGGTCATTAATTCACGTGTAAATACATACTGCACATTCTTATTATCTTGTTCTCTTTCTGGTCAGTTATCGGTAGTGATTTTCTAATCTGCACGGAGCATATTTTGAACTCAGGAAGTCCTTTTGGCTACGTGGAATAGAAATTACTACCTACCTGCATTACACTTCCTTTCATTCTCCTGATCAAGCTTGACTCACCAGAATAACAGCAACAGAGTTCTTCCATCAAAAGGTAGTTCCTCTAAAAAACAAATAGCAGAGCATCAACTGTATTTAATAACTGTAAAACTCTAGATATTTCTGCAGGACAGATATACTTTTCCATCTTGAAAAAAATGTTTTATGGCACTGACGCACAATCTCCTGCACCTGTGTGATTGTTCACTGTATTAATCCTTATTTTATTTTCACATTTTGAAAACTAAAAATTTGAAAATGTGAATTTCATATATTCACATTCACATTTTGCACGTACTTTGGCTGGGTGTAAATGATGAAGGAGTGGGATATCTGACCTTATTTACTGTGACATCTACATCCACTGCTTTCTAATAAGGTGCTGCTTTGGTTTCCTCCCCATAAAATTTTGCAGGACTTTGTACAATTGCGTTAAAGCCTTACCATTACCCATTCTGCATTTAATGAGTCACAGGACATGAAACTGTCCTGCCCACAAAGGTAGGCTGGCACATGTTTGAGAGAAACTAAGCAAAGATTCACCTCTGCAAGAAAGCCTGTTTAAAGTCTCTGAAGTCCAGTATTAGTTCATAAAAAGCCGGGAACCGACCTTAAAAACTCATGTCTCAGTTTTTTTTTTTTTCTGCTGAATGCGACTAGGCCTGAGCCTGCTTTCGGTGAGCTGGCATGTAGCTCTGGCTCAAGGAAGGCAATGAGTGGGTAGGTACAGATCCAATTTTTATCTAGCAATGGCCAGGTGGATTCTGTAAGCATATTTCAGCCCCATTTCCCCCATCAGGAATATGGCCTGAGCATCCTCACACCTCCTGGTGGGAGGACCCAGGGTGCACGGGCATAGAGTAGCGTGTCGGCGGGTGCCCAGGTTGGACATCAACACGGGGCTGGCAGGGTCACCTTGGGTCCCACAGCTTAGATACCACCTCGATGTGTCTCTTCCATGCAGCGCAACCGAGGCCCTTCCCCAAAGATCCCTCCTGCCCTCACTATACTTTTTCCATCCCAAAAGGCTGTGATTAGCAGTACATAGGTGAGGAATGAGTCACCTTGTAACCCTTCCCTTGCAAAGATTAGGCTTCCTGCTAACCCACAGCTCGTCAAAACTGCTTTTGTGCAATGTGTCTCACATTATCAACTGGGAAAAGCCCTGCAATTAGGATACATTATCAACTATTATATTTAAGAACATAGGCAAATGAAAAATGGCACTTACAAAGCCCTAAAAATAGTACCTATCAGTCCTTTTAATTTGAAAACCACACAAACTAGGTCTCCCCCCACACCCCCCCCCCCCCCCCCCCCCCCCCGTGAAGTTGTGTGCTGAAGCTCACAGCAAAATGAGCAGATCATTGAAGAAGACTAGGTCAAATAGGGATGCATTTTCAATGGTGATAAAAATTATGATGCGAAGCCAATAAGGCAAATTTGCATATGCATCAGGAGGAGAGATGGTGGCAGATACACTGTTAGGGTCAGTGGTAGCAGCATGTCTCTTCTCCTCAGCAGTTGCCACTACAGACAAGGAGAGTAGTTAGAAGGAGAGAATGATAGATTAGGTAGGGTAACATCCTTGAGTGCTACAGCATCTTTATTTTTCTAGATCACTTCATGTTTTAACCAAAGAGAAGAGCATCATTCAGAATGCAGATGGTTCATCGTGGCACAGAAAGCAACCCACTTGCAGCTTCACGAGCAGCTACTGTGTAAAAGGCCTCATCTTCATTTACACTGAGGTCATGCAGAAGATACATATATTTGGATATACAAATGAGGACCTCCCACAAAGCACACAATCATATATCGCTCTAGAAATTATTTAGTTATTTGCTGTGAACATGAACATGTTGCCTTTGCCTTGACATATATTTTTCCATAACTGTCAGAATTTTTATGTATCAGCAGGACCATCATCATGTGAAAAAATCCATTTCTCTGATGTTACCTTGCAGTGATACCAGAGTGTTGTCCTGTCTGTTGGGCTGCTAGAGAGCTAGCATTATTTACAAGTAATGTTTTTTTGAAACTAGCTGCTTCTTAAATAAAAAAGGAGCTTTTTATGATTGTAAGGCTATGGAGAAATAAATGGCCATTTAAAAAAGAACTCAAAATGTGGCACTTGATTAATGATGGAGTTGTCAAGTGTCAGTTACTGGTCTCAGATAATAATATTCAAGCCCTTTCAGTCTTTTTCCGTGACAAAATAAAATCATGCTACTCTAAGCCCATGTGCATTACATACTGTGTGTTTCTACCCCTTCACCTCAGCATTTGCTTTTACCAAATTATTTAATTTGGTCTTGGCATCTACACACTGCAGGAAATTATTAAACTATGGAACATCCCTTTTCACAGCTATGATCTCCTAATTAAACACAGAATGAATTATCTTCGCCTTTATAGCCTTGATTAATTACAACCAGTTAACCTTTGTCGCTCTTCCATGTCCAATACAGGGAATCAATCATGGAATCACAAAATCACAGACTGGTAGGGGTTGGAAGGGACCTCCGGAGATCATCTAGTCCAACCCCTCTGCTAAAGCAGGTTCACCCAGAGCAGGCTGCACAGGATTGTGTCCAGGCAGATATCTCCAGGGAACTGTTTGGGGTGCTTGTTTATCGCATTAAAACTGCTCTCCCATAGCTTGGGGAAAGAGAGACTGGCTGTCTTCACAGCAGCATTCCTGGCTTGTCATCACCTGGATTTGCTAATAGGCCTGCAAGTCCTCTGAATCTAGGATCTTTGGCCGAACAGAAAATAGACTGAAGAAAGATGCCTCCCATCTCATCGCCTGGCTTCACAGTTACTTCCTTAAGTCCCAGCAGTGTGAGCCAAAAGCTCCCTGATACACAAGAAGGAAGCAGGGCTTAGGAAGCAGAAACAGCAGCTTCCTTCAGCCAAAACACCACATACTGCTTGAACACCAGCGAAAGGTTGCTTCACCTGTGACAGGTTGGAAGTAAAAGAAGTACCCGCAACCATCCTCTTGCACGTCAGATAAGAAATTAAAGACTGGAACTGGGCCCTTGTGTGTCTCCATTTAACAGCTTACAAATTAAGGGATTTCTTTCCCTCATCTGACAGCATGCTTACAATGACATGACTAATTCATTCCATTTCAATTAGTTCTTTTTATTATTCTGCTTCTATTACAGAACCATTTAGAGGCTCCAGCTGCAGTCGATGCCTGGTCATATAGGAACTCCAAGAACAAACAAATAAACCTCATCTATACAGAGAAGTGATGCTGCTGTAAGTCAGGGTCTGTCTACAGCGAGCAAGTTAGTGTGCAGTAGCTACAGTGTGAATTTACAGCCCACAAGCTAGTCTGCACTAGGCTTTTGCATAGTTGCTGTGAAAGCAGAGTAAGTTACTGTAATATTTATTGTATAATAAGGACACCCATAAAGAATACAGTATAAAGTAGCTAATGAACTATATATACATTCACGTCCTGGCTAAGTATGCACTAATTTCTTCCATGCATCAATGTACAGGCTAAATTAGAAACCCTATGAGTTGTACAACGCATGTTTCCTTTTGTGCTTCAGCAAAATTAAAACCAGAAGCACTAATAGGTTAAGGTAGGAACAGGAGGGGAGACCTGTACCCCAGCAATCCATATGAGGATCAGTACCCAGCTCTTCTTGAACCCAAGTTCTCCACCCTGCTCTCCTCCGTACCAAAGCTCGGTGTCCTGCCCCATGGCTCTGGTGTCCAGGCCCGCTCCCTGGTTTGGTCACCCACCTTCCTACTTCTTCAGGGCTTGCTGCAGCCCGGTGATGGCCCCAGCCTGTTGCCTGCATGCCTCCTGGCTTTCTCCTGAACTGCCCCATGATGACCACAGCTATTTGTCTAATCAAGGAATTTCCAGTTTAGTGAACTTAATAATCTTTTATTTGAGTCTCGTCAAATGCTTTTTCCTCCTGGTGTAACTAATGGGAATTTCCAGGAAATCATCAGTTAAACCTGAGGAAAGTCTGAGTGGACATTTGGCCTGGCTGGAGGCACTGGTAGAACAACCAGCCAGGACAGTCCTGGAAAACATTGTCGTGTTTAAGAACAATGCTCAAAGTTCTCAGAACATTATTTTCTTCCAGATTTTAATTAAGGTTATGCAATTTTTTCTGCCTCCCCAAGTCATAGCCATGGGATCTCACTGGTTCCTGGCCCTGTGGGAGTGGGGTGCCCTGGGCTGAGCCACAGACCCTCATCGGGTGTTACACATCGCTTGGCCTCCAGCTTGGGACATGTGCCCCTCCTGATGCCCTTGCCAGGCCATGGGTCTCGATGCGGTAACTGTGGCCCTCATGACCTCTGCTCTGCTCTGCTTCCCAGACTTAAAAGCAGGGAATAAAAGAAGAATAAAAGTCCTGTGAGTTTTCCAAAGCAGAATCTTTCTGTCTCCCCATGTCTGTATAACCTCAGTCTCTTGGCTAGGGCCCATGGAGTAGCACCAGCAGGAATACCAATGCAGTGTTACTCAACCTCACCATCTCTAGCAGTACTGCTCACCAGGCATGTGTTTCTTTCATACATGTAAAAAAAGGTTTCCAAAACAAAGCATCTAAATACACATTACTATTGTTATTTCGATACTGTCCAGAAAGAGCTAAACAAAAGCTTTTTAAATAAGATAATAGAGTAAAATCATAGTAGTATGATTATACTACTATGTTGTAGAAATACCTGTTCAAAACTGTAAGAAATAACTGCTAGAAATATTCACACACATACCAGCAGTTCTGTCACTTGGGCACATACTTTATGGTATTTTTTTGAGACTGACTCCCTGCTCAGTTTCTTTCGTGAGCCTGGCTGTTATTTCCCCACACCCTGCCCCTCTCTGGTCAATCACATCCTCTTCCTGGCTTCCTCCTTGCTCTACTTGTACGTCCTCTTCTGGGGTCATACCTTCACCTTCTCACCCTCTGCCTTGTTTGCGTGTTCACTCAGAAGAGAAGCTTTGCCTTGCTACGGGACCTCCATGCTGGTGGCCCCCTCCCTTTCACTCGCCTCCACGGTGCTGCCCCTCCACTTTGCTCCCACATGCTTCAGGAAGCTGAATTAAGGAGCGTGGATGACATCATTTTGAAAAGTGTGAGGCAGTTTCTGTAGGATGGAAATATGTGCTTTCACAAGATCAAAGCTGCTGCAAGAGTAAAGCCACCTCTTGGCCTGGAAGCGAAGCTCTTTTAGGAGAGTTTTTGTGCCTAACCGCTTATAATGCTCTGTTTTGTAAATTAAAGTGAAACCAAATTTTGTCATGTGAAACCATAACACTGTCCTCATCACATCAGGTTTGAATTATGTGCTGAAAACTCCAATTGCAACCACTTGAGTGACAGGACGGGACTGGCTACAACGTCAGCTGGCGGCAATACGAGGACTATTTTGGTTGCTGGGAGCAGCTAAGCCATGTTAGCGGAGGGGCTGTCCGAGCTTCCTGGCTTTGCTGCTCAGCAGAGCGCACTCGGCAAGGCAGAGCTCTGCCCCACGCCTGGGCTCCTGCTGCAGATCCAGCCTGGGGGCTCCCAGGGCTCCTCTGCTGCGCTGTGACCCCTGGGGGTTCTCCTGCAGCCATCCTGCCCACTGCCGTGCATTTCCCTAGGGACCTCCTGCAGCGCCGGGGATAAAAACAAATGTTATGAGAGAAAAGTGTCTTCAAATAATGCAATTGCTCACACCCACACCCAAAAAAGGGAAATATTTATAAACAATTCTGCTTTTATTTATATCGTTTCCATGGCTCTGCTCTGTCAGACTCCATCTGTGCTTTCCCTGAGACCGTCCTCCTTACGCCGCACTTACTCTCTGCCTGTAATTTTTCAGGGATTATGGGAACAAACTGCAAGCATGAAGAAATGTCACTCATGGAAGATGACACATTTAGCTAATTTATTATAACAGAGGGGTAAAAAATCCAGAAAAAGCCAACAGTGACAGAAAAGACCGTATGTCTACGCCATAACATCTTGAGGTGCTGCTACGTCAGGTAATGTTTCCTGCTGGAACCTGGTTGTGGGTGATGAGGCTACTGTGTAGAAGAGGGTGAGAAGAGGTCAACCTATTTCCCTGAATGTCCAGCGGAAGGATGTTGTGTCCTCCCGCAAGAATCAGTCTGGTCCTGTGCGCAGGAGGCTGTCATTTCCTGCTCTTATTCTTGCACGTGACATGCATTCTAGGTACAGGGTGGCACCTCTACCCACTCTTCGAGCACCATTTCTACTGATTTGTGCTGCTGTTACATAGGAAACTGTGACGATGGTGCAGAATGTTTCCTGCAGATTAATGGCTGGATGGGAGTCCATAAGTAAGGTGAAGGATATTAACTCCAAACAGTCAATAAATCTTTAGGAAATGCCCTGACCTTTGTTGGTTACTGCTATTAAAAATGGGGGGAAAAAATCCCATGCATTTCTTCTGTATGACATAGCCACCACTGGTATGCGTAGAGTATATGTTAGCAAATCTTTTGGCTCTCTCTCTGTACTGTAGTCAGCATAATTTACTATTTTGAGGGAAAGATGTGCGTGTGTTCTGGGAGGAGTAGGGGAAGGAAACCATTATTACTTTGAAAGCCACAGTTAGAAATTAAGGTTCAGTTTTTCATTTTCTAAAATGTCTCTACTTCCCTATAGCATCAGTTTCTTAATTCTTCCTGTTGTCTAAAACTTTAGGCTCCAATCCTCTGAGCCATTTACTTCATCCCTTCCCTTGGGTAGCTCCTGTTATTTTTATCTCAGAGGATTCACCAGAATATGACTGTATGGTGTTTGTGTGACATACGCGTGTGTGCAGAGGAGGAAATGAGAACAGAAATGCGTCATCAGCATTTGAAAAGGATGGTACGGTACTAATAACCAGCAAGCAGCTCTGAATGTATATGGTAATGGATGAAATGGGCAAAACTACACCTTTGCTAGAAAAGAAGGTTATAAAGGCGAAGAGCTTAAAAGGAAGGTAGCTACATCTACTTACTTAGCACTTTTACTGAGATCTTTGCCATACAACCTTTTGTCCCCTGTGCATTTCATTGGAGTGTATGCTCCTCCTATCAATCTGCTTTATGGACATTTTATTGACATGCTTTTAAGAACCTCTCAGAAAGGACTTTGGCTGATGTGAGGGCTAATAAGATTTCAACACTCTGTGTCCTTGTCCCTCATAAGACATCACTGCACAAACTATTCCAAGGAGTACTTACAGAGGGGACACCACACTGTTGCCCATAAATCTAAGGGCAGCAGATGGAAAAATTAAAACTATGAAGACACTAAGAGATAGAAATTAATTAAACAAGGCAGAGGACTATTTTAACAAATGCTGTCCTGCCACACAACTCACCAGTATTTTAAAGATAATGCTGTTGTATTTCAATCAGAGTCAGCAGTAGATGCAATAATCTTTGGATAAGATCTTCTGCCTCCTGGCAGACTGTTGAGAAGGAGTTGGAGACATGACTGATGCCTGAGATGACTCGGAGGATGATGAAGGCACTGTATAGTCCAGCCCCAATTTAAGTATTGATGATGCACGTTGGAAAGTATCTTCTCCTTAAGAGCTTTGGTAGCAATGTTTTAGATTCAAGGCAAATTCCAGGTCTGTATTACTGGAGCAACTTTAGTTACAGGGCCAGGGAGAGCTGCAAGATTTAACAGATCTGGTCCAGTCCTTTATAGGTGAAAGTAAATTGCAACACATGCCACTCTTTCTGTCCTTTTCGCTAATCCTCTGTTCTGCTCTCTCAACGCTATTCACAAACGCCAAGTTTGCTGACAGCAAAGCTTACTTTTTTGCGTGGTGTAGTCCACACATTCCCAGGGACTTGTAAACCACAGGTTGAAAATTACTAATCTCTCCCTCTGTAGAGACCTTGCATCAGCCAAGACAACCTCCACTGCACAACCCCTCATGGTTTCCTCTAAACAATTGCTACCCTATGCGATCAAGCTGCATTTGCACAGAAGATGGTGCACATCAGCCACACCACTGCCTTGTTAATATCTATGTGATTCTCCTCCTTTCCATTGCAGAAGGCCACTGTTTTTGCCATGTCTTCTACACACCGGCCAGCCATTCAAGTAATTCACCAGTCTGAGGAAGCTGTTGACTTTACTCTTCAAACCTATATTCTCTGTGTTTGCAAGTAAGTCTTCTTGTTGTGACCCTTTCTACCACTATAACTCCGTTAGTGAGTTTCTCCAGGAAGGCTAGGAAAGCACCGGGAGATAACAGATATCCTATCTGCTGCCAGTTATCACCTTGAACTGGTTGCTTAGCCTGTGCTGTTTGTCAAGACCACTGATCTCACCACACCTGGGATGTTTTTGGGAGCCAACCTTACCTACCTCCAGTAATCCCAGAGCAGTACTTTGTGAACCACAAAGTGCTTTTACTAAGGCAGACCAAACAGCTCACATCTGAGTCTTGTAAGTTCCAGACATCGAGCAGTGGCCTGTTCCTCAGACACACTCCTCTGTACTATGAATATCTTGAGAAGGGCTTAATTTCACTGATCAGCCGTCTATGATGACTTGTGCAGCTTAGCAGCTCACCTTTCTTAGGCACTATCTGCAGAACTGACATTCCTCATCTTTTATTTAAGAATCACTTTTTTTTTCTTCTTTTTTCTGTGTATTGTACATCACATGTGACTTCCCGAACAGACCAGCTCCTCCTCCTCTGGATCATCTTGCTCAGAACCATCCATTCTTTGGACCTTTTCTCTAGTGACTTCTGGAGAGTACAATGCAATCCTCATCATCATTCTGCTTGTAAAGGTCTATATTTTGAATATTGTGTTGTCTTTAGGGTGCCTTTTCCTGAGATCACCAGATGTTCAGTATTGGTGATCTAGGATCTGTGTCGTAGTACTTCCTTCTTAGTCCTATTATTTTGAATATCTCTCCTCACTTGAAAAATCTGAAGATAATTCTGCAATTTCGAAGTTCTTGGCAAATTGGTTTATTTTCACCTTAGATGTTTGCTTGCGTTTTCTGCAAAGTTTTTGGGGTTTTCCCATTCATAGCGTGCACACCCCTTCACAATGTCCCACTGCCTCTGCCTTTTCATAGGCCAGCATATCTTCTAGTATCAAAGGTACTTTAGCCACTTTTGTAGCATATTCAAGTCATTTTCAGGACTAATTTAATTGCCTGTGGATATTCCTCTGCAATTTGTTCTGGGCTGGTGCCAAAAGCTTGTGGCTCATCATCTTCTCACAGTCCAGTTTTGTCAGAGGTCTTTCTGGCACCTTCTATTAATATCTCGATTTGCTTTCACTGATCATGCTGCTATGAAGCAACAGGAGATTTGCTAGAAACTTTATCACTGAGATAAACAAGGGGCAAGTGAGTTTTCAGGGAAGAATCGCTCATGACGCTGTTGATACCAGGTGGCATATCTTAGGTCAATATTTTATCTTGAACATTATAATGCACGTGTAGAGGCTATAGTAGAAGCTTTTGAAGAGAAACAATCATTTACATACTAGTTTTTGGCTCCACATCTGCACCCATTCCTGCAAGCTATCAGCACCTGGGTAGTCCAGTCAGCACTCAATACGGAAACATATCTCTGAAACTGCTGTCTAGACTCCCTCATAACAGAACCATTTGATCTCTTGAAGCATACAGATAATATGAATGGATTTCATACAGGTGAAGTACGCAACAGACACAGAATTGCTAGCCTCTGGGCTCATCGAGCACCTTCGGAAGGTCTTTAAAAACAGAATCTGTATGTGACAGAGTCATGGGGGTTTGGGAGAACACTCTGCTCATCAACTCCAAACTTCACTAAAACATAACCAAAAAAATAAATTAAAAAAACCCCCACAACTAAAACATCAGAGAGACATTACAGAAGAAATAAAGATTTTTGTTCTGTATAATACTGCTCTCTATAAACCCTTTGCAGAAACATCTAGTTCAGAATAAGCATGATTTTTATGACAGATACAAAAAAAAAAATTAATCTTAACTTACACACCTTATGATTAAAAAAAATTTGTGAATTGGAGGAGCACTGGGCAGAGAAACAAGCACAGGATCATATGGCAGACTAAATGCATTATTTATTATTTAGTAGAGCCTGTGTAATACAATTCGGCACATTGATTTATTTATGAAGTGCAGTAAGAAACTGAAGTCGTGTGTGAAGAAAATAAGGTTTTATATTCAGCTAATAATCTAGCTAAAATTGAAACTAACAAACATGAGTGAAAAGATGCCATAATGTTCTTAGCCACTGCTTGGGACGTATTACCAGAAATACGTCAAAGCAAGTGAAGGCAGGCGCATACAGTAACTGTGAAAGGTGACACTCGGCTTCTGGTTTCTCAGGCCACCAAAGTGCGTTATAGGCAGCAGGAATGAGAGCTCCCCTTAGCGTGAAACTCATCCTCCTCCC
The DNA here is from genome assembly GCF_034619465.1 of Leptosomus discolor. NCBI lineage: Eukaryota > Metazoa > Chordata > Aves > Leptosomiformes > Leptosomidae > Leptosomus > Leptosomus discolor. Next base: position 71,975,868 of record NC_141392.1, on the reverse strand, counting down.
GAGCATTCATGGCAAACCATTCACACCGTTGCCAGGCTTGGCACTGACAGAGATTTGGGTTGGCACTGCCAACTCTAAGCTACAATAATCCTTTAAAATAAAATTTGCTGCCAGACAGCAAGAAGGTGACTCAGAAAGCAAGATCCTGTTCTCCACACTTGTCTGGCCGTGAGACCCTGCTGGCACGGTCAGCGGCGATGCCCATGAACACCAAGTCGAACGGTCATTTCTCTGACACAAAGCCGTTTGTCGGCTTGCAGGAGACAATGGAGACAAGATGAATAGAGGCATTGAAAATTACCTTCACTCTTCTTTAAGTTGGAATGTTGGTACAGCATCTGTGACCCTCCTGGACAGCAGCTTTCTGGCTTCCCACTGTATGGTGCTGAATTTCCAATTCTGCAGATGAAGTACCTAAGACTGCCGCGCACAGTTCATGGAATGAGTTTAATGCCCAAGGGCTGCACATTTCTCTCTATCTCAGAAATGGAAATTACTGAGGTTTCCGTCATAAGTCTCTGGATCTTGCGATTCTTCACGTGAACTACAGGATCTTTTGGGGCTTTCACATGTTGCTTCATATCCAGTTCATGTTCTTTTGAGTTAGTGTAAGTGTATAAAGGAGCATTTTAGTTTGCTTAACCTTGAGCAGAATGAATCTTTAAAGTGATGATGGAAAGAATCCTGAAATGTCACTGATGAGCACACGGCTAAGTAATTTATTTTCTCTATTATTTATTTCACACACTAAACCATAATAATTTTTGCTCTCATTTTTTTGCATTTGCTACTTTTCAAGTTAGCAGCTTTCTTTCCTTTTTTAAATCTCACTTCTTCTAGAAGTGACAACGGAACTTTTGGTTGAGTATACCGGAACTTAAAAACTGATCAGAGATGTGTTAAAGAAATGAAAACTTTTTGGGTGAGTGGAGAGAAGAGTGCCGCAGGTGGTTTATCAGTTTCAAAGAGCGGTGGTACGTGGCATCAATGGTTTCCAAACGCCCAGACACAGAGGAAAACTCAGAGACCGAAGGACACGCTGAGGCTCTCTGCTTTTCTGTGGCCTGAAAAGAGCAGCCTCTATGGCTTGCTCTGCGCTGGCTTAGTTCCCACATTAGCAGCAAAACAACTGCCTAGCAACCCAGCTTTTCCCACAACATTTCCTCGCACACGTTGTGTGCCCAGAAAAAAGTGTAGCACCTAATATTCTCTCTGGATAATCCCCTTATTTGAGAGCTATATTCACCCTTCAGTACATATTGCAGCTGTAACTAGGAAGGCAATTGCTGTCGTGATAGACAGTGCAGGCAAAGTCAAACCAGTCCTATCTGTGCTGCAAGCTGTGCAGTAACGCTGTGCGCCCTAACAGGTTATCTGTGCATCAGACAGCAAACTTGCTGCTTCCCGCCACCATATTTCCCCTAACAAAGGCAGGAAGCCATGGCTGTTAGCAAAAAGGTACAGATATCCTTCCTATCGAAAACCCTGTTTTGTGAACAGCCCGGGAGCTCTCTAGCACGCACTTCACAACCATCAGGAGCGTCCAGCTGAAGGCATAAATAACTCAGTACTTTAAAAAAAACACGCTGGTTTGAACATGTGAAATTGCTTTTTCGGTTACTGCCTTTAAGGAACAGTACAATCATACAGCAGGTTTACTAATAGTTACTTTTTCTTGTCTGATATCCCAGCTGCAGCAGCATCTTGCAGCTGAATATTTAAGCTACTTTCCTCACAGTTTCAGCACCAGTAAGAGAAAGAGTTGCCTTGAATCTTCTGCACCCGTTTCTGAGCAACATGCTGAGAGGACTGCAGAATACCCGAATTTGCCCATATGTCACCTGGAAGCGCAAGCCTTCTCATCCCTCCAAAAGATAGCACCGTTTGAGCAGCACTGTAAATAAGCTCTAACTGGCATAATTAAGACAGCACTCTTAATGAAACACGCAGAAATTAAGGCAGCAACTTACTTGCCGTCTTCATAACTTCCTCAGGAACATTGTCTTTTCAAATGAGTGTAACAGGAAATTGTGGTAATTACGGGTAAGCTACGCGTCTGCAGCTCAAACCACCCACTGCACAGTGCAAAGGCAGCCAGCGCGGGATTGGTAAGCAGCGACTGACAGCCGCCTCCCCTTCTGCTTGGACTCTGCATGTGAATCTTAAACAGACGCCACGCGGGGAGAAGTGACTTTAACAAAGATCCACGCGCAATATGTCTGCAAAAAGGCTTTATCAGTCATGTTAGCTCTGTGCTCGGAATAGCAATACCTACCTCTGTGAAGTGCTCTGCGACCTACAGATGAGAAACATCCTAGGTGCGCTATCATTTATTACTGATTTTGTCTGGCCAGGTGTTCACTCTCTTTTTTAAAGGCGATACTGACCTTTTACTTCTTCTTTGTCACGCAGGGATGAACCTGGACCTCTCCTGCCCTGTCTTTCGCTGCAGTGTGGTAGAGAGGGTACTGAGTAGAGATGTGCACACCCATGGGTCAAGCAGGTCCAAAGACAACTCCACATGCCCTTGCATTCTTGGCTGAGGCAGAACTTTGTCCACAGCAAATCAGGACCCTGCTCCTACCTTCTGCTTACAACAAGGTTTCATGGTAGGGCAGACACTAGCTGAAACCGTGCCAGCATCCCACAGCCTTTAAGACAGGAACTACAATCTCTTTTTTGTTTCTGAATTAGCATCTGACAGATGCAGAAAGCTGCCATTTATATCCAGCTCACAGAAATATGTACGTAAGACTGTGAACTCATGGAAAAGTTCTGATAACATCAGATACCGCAGGCAGTTTGGCATGTCTTTAGTAACTGGATTTCCTCACCAAGGTTTATACTTTCAAATCTGCCCTTTTATCGAAGTCCGTTTAGCACCCACCGGACGGTTAGATAAGGTAGAAACTAGCAGCGGAGCAATGAAATATTCGTGCAAGTGGATGAAATGCCGTTAACTAAGTTGTAACTGCAAGAACAAATTCTGACTGGTATGACACCTGAAAAATCTTGCAGAATTACAGAAAAGAGCAGTTGTATAGGATTGCCAAAGGGCAGATCTAGCCTACAGAGCCCACGTTTCTGGGCACGAGTCAAGAAACTTGCAGAATGCCGTTAGGATCTCAGTCTGCCTCTGCAGGGTTAGTGATTACGGAAAAGTATTTGTTTGTAAGCTGAGTCAGCTTCATAAGAGACTCCAGGAGGTCCTGCTTACGCAGCTACATGTCAGACTAAAAAATCACTGGAGATGCACATGTAAAAGGAAACATCTGTGCCAGCAACTTAAGGCAATGCTGTCTTGCACAACACAAGTAAAATGGTGTAGAGACTCCCTGAAGGAAAAGTTTTACCTAGCTTCAGTGAAAGGCGTCTGGTTTCTTTGCATTTTTCCCATTAAACATATCTAGTCTTTCCTCACTGCATCTGCAGATAGTCTGAGCAGCAGTGTCTGGAAAAACGTAGTTTGAACTTCTGTAGAATACCTGCCTGCACCAAACGCACCTGCCATGTGGGTTATTTTACCACTTTTTGGTGGTAACTTTACTACTTTTTGAAGAACCTGCAAATACAGACAAAAAGTCTTCCCCCCGCCAACACCTCCACTATCATCTTATCAGCAGATAACTGCACCAGATGATTTGACAAGAATGGTAGATATTACTAGCTGACTGAAGTGAAAAAGCTGTCCCCTGACCAGTCAGATATCTCTGCAACTGATCCAGAGCTAAAGGCCCTTTTGCCCTTGAGTTTCATCTTCTATTTCCTCTCTGGGTTCCTCTTACTGCCTCTTTCCTTTTCAAGTGACTCTTCATTTTCTAGCTTCCTGACTTCTCTCTTATTCCTAGAATCATAGAATGGTCTGGGCTGGAAGGGACTGTTAAAGGTCATCTAGTCCAACCCCCCCTGCAGTGAGCAGGGACACCTTTAGCTGGATCAGGTTGCTCAGAGCCCCGTCCAACCTGACTTTGAATGTTGCCAGGGATGGGGCTTCTACCACCTCTCTGGGCAGCCTGTGCCAGTGCTTCACCATCCTCATTGTAAGAAATGTCTTCCTTATATCTAGCCTAAATCTACCCTCCTTTAGTTTAAAACCATTACTCCTCGTCCTATCGCAACAGGCCCTGCTAAAATGTTTGTGCACATGCCCTCCTCTTACTAAAAAGATTTCTAATAACTAATGATATAAATGAAAACATAATTAAAGGCCTTTTTATGTCTTTATTGTTTCCCTTTCTCCCCCTCTTCTTCCCTTCAGTCTGGACTGTGTAACACAACCTTTTGAGATTGCTCTTCCTTTTCTGCTTGCACCTCTCCCCTCAGCTTTTTTCAGGTATAGCCATCATTTCTCTTTCTTCAGTTTAACATTGCTGACTCCTCTATGGAAGCTCATCCAGCTGTCCTGCCCTCTCTCACTTAGCTCATCACTTTGGCCAAAGGTCACCAATTATTTTAAGCCATACTGCACACATGTAACTGGACAGTAGTATGAGAGGGGGAAGAGGACCTAGCTGCTTCCTGCTAGGGACCAGCTTCACAAAAGAACGTGCATGTTGCAACACCCAGCTCTTAAATGACTGGCTTTCTATCCAGCTTCAGAGGCCTAATGTCACATGAAACCCACAACAGCTGAAGGAGAGAGGCACCTGAACTGTTAACTAGCAAGGAATGCTTTCATCCTATAGCATTATGTAGCTGATTTAAGCATCCATAGTAAAGGTGAGTTCAAAAACTCATGAACACACAATTAACTTGAAATTACACAAGTGTTGGAACTACTGTTTAATGGGGTGAATATCTTGTACATTGAACCAGATTAATTGAATACCAAATGTACCCAGTCTTACCAAAAAGCTCAGTAGATAATTGCTTAAAATAAAGTTCTCAATGTAGCTTAGCTACGTACACTAGGTAGCAACAGACTGTACACAAAACATACACTTAACTCCTGAGGGAACTTCACTGCTGGAAAGCTGGCACACAGAAACTCCCATTTGTGTTGTGCAGAAGTACTACAGGGGGTTTGAAGATACGAATTTTTAACTCAGATGCCCAAGTCTTTGTTTCTCTGATGCAATACTCCTGAGGCTAAATGAAACATTGAAGTATTTTTCCTTCCTAGGAGATATATCTCCTTATGGGATTAATAGAATTTACCCATTGCCATTTTCTCTTGAGATCCAGGCAAATGCTCAAATAAATATTGGTGAGATAAATATTGATCTTGGTTCCACTGATTGCATTTGAGTAATGTTAGGCCATTACCTGCTGGTGGCAAATCCCTCCTCTGCATTTATGCAACAATTTTCACTTGGCGAGACATCTTTCTGTCCTCATCCAAACAAAGATAACTGCAAAACCAGCCATTTTCTCTTTGGAACAATTTCTAACAGTTCTCAGAATGACCAGATCTGCTAAACCAGATCTGTAATTTAGGTCTGAAAATGAAGACTGTAGATGTTCACTGGGGCAGAGAGACAAATACCTGTGGGCTAAATAATTACTCTGAACAGTCTGGTTTGATAAACATTGCCTGAAACAAAAGCAAAAGACAGTAATTCATATTAAAATTGTGGTTGTCTAGAGCTGATAGTACCATCTATACTAAATAGATGTTTATGCAAGTTTATTTTTTGAATTAGTAAGGAGTGGGTTTGGAGTTCAGCCTTCGTTACACAAAACTTTCTTCACGTTAGCTATTCTCATTAATGGACACATTCCTGAGCAACATTTTAAAAATATGGTTATTGCTTCTTACTTTGTTTCTTTCATTTATACTATGAGGCTTCACTATGTGAGAACAGACAAGGGTAAGTTTAAAAGCAAGCATAGCATCAAATCCTCCTCTTTTTTAAAAAGGGGAGCATTTTCATTTCAAAGTGCTCTTTTTAAGGAAGAACCTCTGAAAAATATCTGAATCACAAAATGTTTCAGGGTTGCTTCTCCTTCACTCCTCGTAAAGAATTGTCCCCTACAGTATATTTGCTACTTCTTTGCAAGCTGTATGTCTGAAATCAATACTAGGCACTTCCTTTTCAAATTCAAAAATCGATTTTAGCCAGTTAAAAGACAACAGCAAAACAATTCCTTGTCATCTTTTGAGAAAATTTATTAACACAGCTGGAAATAGTCACTCACTCAGCAGGAATCGCGACAGCGCAACTTACAGAAAAGAAAAAAAAAAAAAAAAAGACAGACTATTCCTGACCCACTAGATTGAGCTAAGCCACTGTAAGGGAATGGTTAGCAATCTAGGGTGAGTTCTAGAAATGTGACCATACTAACATTGTGCTGCAGAAACGTGTACAATACAAACAAAATAAATCCCATTTCTTTTATTTACCTCAGCAAGAACACAAAAAATGGAATCCCTGTCAGACCGATATATTTCCAGCATTTCCAGCTGTATTCACATTCACATGGCTGTAACTCGTCTTAGCACTCAGGGCAATTACTTAACCACAGAATACATGTCTTTTATTTCACTTTGCCAGTTCCATATCTGTTTATCTTGACCTTATGCAGCCTATGCACTAGTTCAAAATCCCTTGATTTAAAATGGATCTCTAGTGAGAAAGTGGACAGGAAGGGTGACACTTCTGTGGTTTGCTCTTCACAGACTTTCTGTTAAGCTCACTGTTTTCAGCGACAACATAAGTTTCTACGTTTTTCTAAATTCCTTGAAACCTATGGAGATGGCACGAGAGAGGAGGAACTGTCATCCTACTCCAACATTGTGTACGATGAAAAAGTTCTTAATTTGGTCCTATTCACCTGCAGTTTACAGAAAACAGCGCAAGTCATGGCATTCCCCAGGTTTCTTTTGAGTATAGCTTCACTTGAAAGACATCTTTTGTTGGTTATGGGCAATCTGTAAAATGTCGTTGAAAATTCAAGTAGCAGACTGATTTTACAAGTTTGGCAGCCCAACCTTGTGTTTCTTCCTGTATGTAAACCTAGAATATCTGATTCAGTACAAGGAAATCTCTTTTAGTAGGAGGCAAACATAGAACCTAAAAATGTAGAGTAATGATTCAGAGAAGACATGCATTTTAAGCAGCATTCTTTTATTCATATAAGTGATTTTTTTTACAGATGGGTCTCCTTAGTGCAGCAATAGGAGGAGGGATAACAGTTTCAAACCGCAAGAGGGGAGATTTAGATTAGATATTAGGAAGAAATTCTTCACTGTGAGGGTGGTGAGGCACAGGCACAGGTTGCCCAGAGAGGCTGTGGCTGCCCCCTCCCTGGCAGTGTTCAAGGCCAGGCTGGATGGGGCTTGGAGCAACCTGGCCTAGTGGAAGGTGTCCCTGCCCGTGGCAGGGGGATTGGAGCTAGATGGTCTTTAAGGTCCTTTCCAACCCAAACAACTATGATTAAGGACTGCTGAAACGGTATTGCGTTGATACATAAATGTAACATCAAGCATTGACTTCAAATTTGTTTCATCACTCATATCCACTTTAGTTAATGACAAAATGTTAACTATAAGACATATCTAGGTGCTGGATTTTTTTTACAGTGCAGGACATCCCTTGCAAATATACATAGAATCTATTACCGTATATATAAAAACATCTTTCTAGGGAATGGAGAATTTAGTGTGGAAAGCTTAGCCTCTGGTTAAATCATCTCCCAACCCACTTCTTTTGTCAGAACTTCGGCCACTGAAGAGACATACTGAAAATGTTTAGAGAATCCAAACACTAAGACTTATTTCAAACCTTAAAAAATGCATTTCGTATTTCTGAACCAAGGCACATTCTATATTTCTCTTTTCTATTTAAGGGTTACATGGCCTTTGCAGAATCAAATACTTCAGGGCTTCACATACCTTTTTGCCAGTTAACAATATCAGATAAAATTTCTTCCCCTAAATCATACACTTATAAACTATATGTTTCTCTTTTTATCTTTCATCCCAGTTTCTCAGTCACATTCTCTTAATCACCATTTCTTGAGATTCTACTTAGCATTGGACAGTACAGCTTCAGAACAGGGTAAGGTATTTTGAGTACCAACAAGTGATCACACCAAGGATTTAAAGCACAGTCACTGGAATTTTGGCATTAATGGCCTGCCTCCGTCATCCACTAACTCTCAGCGACAGTAATTTCTGATTTTTAAAGATACACTTTGCATTTCAAACTCATTAAAATATCCTTTCAATGAAGTGAAAGTTATTAATTAAAGTGACAAAAGATTTTAGTAATAACAACCAACAGAAAATGACGGCATAAATTGCTATGCATATGCATGATCCTGCAAGGACAACAGTGAAGCAATTAAAAAGCAGCTTCTCTCTGCCAACACCTCAGTATATGGTACATCAGTATTTGTCCACTGCATTGTTTTTTGCGTAAGAGATTGACTTTTGAAATAATGATTTCCCTGGTATCAGTATAAATGAATACAGAAACACCTACACAGGCCAACTCATTTTGGGCCTGCCGGTTGGTAATTCAGAAAGGAAGAAACACAGGGTGCTGTGATATCCACCAATAACTCCTATTGATAACACTTTGCTGTAGGGTCTTTTTTGCATCTGCTGGGAAAGGGCTCAGGCTGGGAGTGCATGAACTGCCTATTGTCTCGGAGCCAATGTATTTTTTTTTTACCAACTGTAAGCTACTGATCGAGTGAATAAATAGGGAATTACAGTAACTGACTGTTTAAGTTACAGTGTTATTCCCAATCACCGTGTGAAGTAAAATCAATTGCTAAGCAATGGGCCATGAAAAGAAATTAGGAAGTGCAGGATTTGGAAACAGTAAAAAATGTGCATGTGCAACTGCTAGAAACACACACTCTGCCTGAAGGCAATAAAGTCATCAAAGCCTAATTATAAATACAAAAGACAGAATTACAGATACAACAGACAGAAAAGCTAACTACTTTCTGCATACCAGGTATTAAATTGACAGTTACATTTGTGTTTTGGTAGTCAGAGTCCATTGCAATGTTAAACCCTATAACCTGGTCCAAAGGGACAAGGGGTGGAGATTGTAACGGAAATACCTTTAAATTGTTCTAACCCACGATTTGAGCTACATGTTATGATGTGAGTTATTGTAGCAGGAGCCACCTGAACCAATGGAGGACAAGCCTTACAAGAAGCAGTGCAAGTGCAGCAGTGACCCAACCCAAGCTGACTTTGGTGCCCAATAGCTCCACAAAACACACCACCTCTCCTGCCTAGAGTGATCACCGTAACAGATGGAGCCCAAAGTCAGGGACTAAATGAGCTCAATGGACATTTTGTGGACATTTTAAAGACACTTTACAGGGGTGGCCTGTAGACTAAAGGAATGATACATGTGTATTTTATCAAAGGATGGGAAGGAGGGTGGTGGGTAATGAGGATGTATTGGACAGGGTGGGACCTGAGCATGACCCAAATGGTATGGAACAAGGGGTGGAGAATGTGCTGGTTTTGGCTGGGATAGAGTTAATTTTCTTTACAGTAGCTACTATGGGGGTGTGTTTTGGATTGGTGCTGGAAACAGTGTCGATAACACAGGGATGTTTTCATTTATTGCTGAGCGGTGCTTACTGCCTTTTCTGCTCCTCACACCACCCCTCCAGCAAGTAGGCTGGGGGTGCACGAGAAGCTGGAAGGGGACACAGCTGGGACAGCTGACCCCGACTGACTAAAGGGATATTCCACACCATATGACATGATGCTCAGCAATAAAAGCTGGGGGAAGAAGGAAGGGGTGGGACGTTCACAGTTATGGCATTTTGTTTTCCCAAGTAACTGTTATGTGTGATGGAGCCCTGCTGTCCTGGACATGGCTGAACACCTGCCTGCTGATGGGCAGGAGTGAATGAATATTTTATTTTGCTTTGCTTGTGCACGCGGCTTTTTCTTTACCTATTAAATTTCTTTATTTCAACCCACGAGTTTTCTCACTTTTACCCTTCTGATTCTCTCCCCCTCTCCCACTGGGAGGGAGAGAACGAACAGCTGGAATGAGGCTTAGTTGCTGGCTGGGGTTAAACCACAACAAACATCTTCACTTGACATTTCCAAACAGACTTATTTCTATGTTATGTATTAGGTCAAGGAAGACGACCAAACTAAAATGCAAATAAAATCTCTCTAAAGAGAGTCACACATTGATGAACTCCTTTCATCATCTGGGTTAATAGCCAGATGACAAAAAGCCCATCACTAACAGCTGTGAAAGCCAGGCTTGCTGCTTAATGAATCAGCTGGATCTGAGGACCTTCTCTGTAAACAATTTTACTAGCAGTATTATAAATAAAATAGTGCAATTTGGGAATTATTGTTCTACTGACAAAGATTTGGTCAGAAAAGATCTGTGAAACAACTTACCAGAGATGATTTAGCAGGGCAGTAATAAAAAACAACTGTGACAGGAATCAGGTCCACTGATCTCTTTCCTTGTCTGTTTCCTAGAACACATGAATGGAAAGATTTACTACCAAAGATATTTGGTTGTAGAACAATAATTATCACTTCAGGAATTGGTGAATGAATGTTTACAACTCCCTCTTCAATGATCTTTTTATATTACTATAGTCTTTATTCCCTTTTGGACCTCTACAGAACAGCTGATAAATTTTGAAAAGCTGACAAACCCTATTAATTACATATATCGTAATACAGAGATAAATATTAATGCTTCCAAATGTTCTGAAAAAATAAGCTGCAATGACATACTTCAGTATTGATACAAGACTTAATGCTTATGCACGCTATTACAATGACAAAGACTGTTGACTCTTTTAGAAAACATACCAGCTGCCTAAAACGTACCAACTCTGAGCTACAGAAAATAGTTAGATCTGTATGGCACAAAATGAAAATTATCTCCAGAGACTCTGGTAGCAATTGCCCAGTTCTGCTTTCGTGCTCTATATTGTCACTCTCTAGTGTGGAAGGGCTCTGCAGTACACTGCTTGCTGTCCTGGGGATGGCAGGGTAGGAGGCTGCTGGGGCAGGCACAGAACTCCCCTCACGTACATATGAGAAGCACATTAAGACTGCTGGAATCAAAGACGTACTTTAATTCAGAATCTAGCTTTTGCAGTAAATTGGAGTGATGCATGGGGTAGCAGTGACCCAACCTAAGCATTGTAAGCAGAAGCTTGGTTGCAATCACACATAGCCTAAACAGAAAAACAGAGGAAGAGAGAGAGGAAGAAAGAGAAAAGAAGGAAGGAAGGAGGCATACATCAAAGCAAACTGGTCATCATAACCCGTGTCTTTGAAAGTAGGAAACACTGGAGCCAGACAAGAAAACATCCAAAAGTTAAACCAGAAGCCAAACGCTCTGCTTGTGAAAAGACCAAAAACATCCATTCCAGGCTTGTGTGTCTTGGTCACGCAGCTACTGGGCTCTACCCAGGAGGTGCCCCCGACTCCATTGCAGGGCATGAGACCGCAGCAGCGCAGCAGCACAGCGGGCGAGATTACCTGCTGCACCAGACTCGGCAACCGTTCGGAAACGGCCTCCTTCGTGCTTACTTTTGCAGCTCAAGGTCTGTGTTTCACTTCCACTTAAATGTTAAGTGAGAGATTTCACTGAAACTATTGCAACTACTTGCAGGCATGAGGATAGTGGGATTTGCCATGAACAGTCTGGAAACACCAAAACAACATTTGTTTTGTTTAATTTAAAAAGCTGTTAGTTCTCTCAGTTCCAAGAAAACTAAAGTGATGGCAAGAAATGTGATTGTGCAGATTGCCTGAACTGGTGTTAATTACTTTTTAATCACTGAAAATCAAATGAGGCTTGAAATATACATTATTTATTTCTTGTCTGGGTTGTCCAAAGACTGTAACAAGCTAACAGATATTGAATGATAATTACAAGAATATATAATTATATCAATTTTAGAGACTATAAGAAGGATATGCTGTTTGTTCAATATAGAATTTGTCCAATTTATGGCACAATTTCTTTAACCAAAACAGTAAAATAGAAAATGGTGTAAAATATTATCTTTCATCCTAACTTATTTTGTTTATTGCTTTTAATTTTTTGCTGCCTTGGAGGGGCTGTTTACACGATTCCAAGTGTTGCTAAGATTTATTTTTTCTGCCAATATTACAATCTGATGGACTGTCTTTGGTCATGACCGCCAGGAAAAAGACATCGTTACACCTCCGGGTGCTGATGACTGAGGCCTAGGAGGCTTCAGGCAGCCCAGCTTGTGTGGGTCCATTCTGCTCCATAGCAATTCCATGGTCATAGATCTTTCTGGAGTACATGGATGTCTGGTATTTAGAAAATGGATCCCATTTTAATCAACATAATAGCTCTCTTCTTAATGACATTAAATTTATTGCATTTTGAGGGAGATCAACAGCAGCCTGCATCTGCTTCCACAAGAGGCAGTGTCAGGTACAGGAAACGAACTGGTAAGACCTAAGTAATCCTTAAAGCTTTCATTATAATACAGTTGAACAAAGCTCAGAACAAATGAGACGTTCAGAAGATTCAGTTTTCAATGTTTTACGTTCTTCTTCAGAGACTGAGAAAATGGAAAGAAAATAAAGGCGCTGCAACTGCTCCCAAGAACAGCACCCTCTGACATGGCCTTTTCATCCAGGCTAAACAAAAATTCAACCCTACACTCTCCTACAACATACAAGCAGTCTGTACCACATGCTTTTCCTCAAGTTCTCCTGTCCTATCATAATTTGAGTTATAATAAAAACATTGGATATCTACTAAGGACTTAAACCTCTCCAAAGGCTAGAAAGGTATTCTGATAAATTATGTATGTTTCCTAGAGCATTATTTACATCACTAGGGCCATCTGAGGTGTTGAAATAAATTGATCCTTTGAGTTGGAAATCTGGATTTGCTGTCAGCTGCTTTACATCTTATTTTTAATGGTGCTGGTTTCTAGTTGACCCATTCTGTGTCAAAAATAATGGATTCTCCCTGAAAGCCTAGAGGTTCAAGAACTCTCTCCTTCCATCTTCTGGTGAAGAGGAGAAAGGAGCCAGCTGACTTGCACAAGCAACATACCTATAACTCAGGATGGAGGGCTCAACTCTTTCCCCAACACCTGGTGTCTGGGAGTACCAAGCCTGTAGAGAAACCATCATCCACACAGACCTGCCCAGGCCATTTTCTGCAGAGATCCCCTGGAGTCTTCCTCTTTCACATCCAGGGTAATAGAGCTGAAACAGAGAGAGGTGGCAAAAGACAGCGAGGACAGTAACAGCTTGGCAGCTGGGTGCTGGGGAAGGGGCAGCCTGCAGCTCTGCCCCACTGATGGGCCAGTTATGCCTCTTGGCTAACCAGCTACCCAGACAGACGTGCAACAGCTGCCCCAGAGCCCTGTGTATGCTGAGGGGTGAGTCTGTCAGGTGGGGATGTAAGCACTGAGATGCTAGTTGGGAGGAGGCAGCAAGGGGCATGTGGGCAACTGCTGCAGAATAGGAAGAGTTAGGAGGGAGATGAGCGTTACTGCAGAAGACACCTACAACGGAACATGGGGAAGCTGGAGTCTTCTGCGGTCTGCTCCCTGACACGAGCAAGGTGGCCCTGGGCTATCGGAACAAAGAGCAGATATGAAGACAGAACAGGAGAGAGGCTGTTTCAAGGGCAATTTTGGCTCCTGGAGCTTGACTGGCACTGTGCCATGAGCAGGGCTCAGCAGATGGGGATGCGATGTGATAAAGGCCTGAAGATAATTTGTACTAGTGGGTAAGGAACCATGCTAACAGTCTACTGAAACACTGCTGGGGGTTTCCCTTTTACCTTAATAGAAATATCCTTGTTTCTTAATTATGCTGGTACTTCTGAGTACCAACTAGAGGTTCCTAGGATGATATTGAGTAGTCGCAGAATAAAACTGATGATGATGGAGCTGGAGACATTTGTTAATTTCAATTTACTATTTCAAACCCAGTCTTTCTGCTGCTGAAAACCCCTAGCAAAGTAAATCATCGCTATAATTGGCAAAAACATGCTTTCAAGAAGCGACAATTTGCAACAAGCTACACAAAAAGCCAATGGAAATGCTTGCTCACTCTAGCCTTTTCAGAAAATTTTTTTGTGCGTGTGAATTAAAGCAAATTTCTACCCTACAGACATTAAAAAAAAAATAATTAAGTAATACCTACCCTTTCCTATTCAGTCTGCACGGTTTATTCATCTTTGTTCTCAAATGCGGACAGAATTATACATCAACCGGAATTCTTCAGCAAGCAAAAAGTTGTATGTAAAAAAGATCACTCAGAGAATCTGAAAGCTGATCTCCTTGGTGAGCCTTGCATCAACTGGCAGTCATCAAGAAGGACAGTGCTAGAGACCCGATTTCGTTCCTGGATCTAAGGTTCAAGTAACAGTAAATACTTGGTGGTCTTCTATGGCAAGTTTGGGATGTTTTTTTTCCCTGTAAAGTGCTATTGTGATATGCCTCCCAATTCCCTCTTGAACTCCTGGAGAATGCCTCCACAAGTTTCCTTCTTTGTAGAGGAGGACTAGAGGGATTACAAAGGACTCATCTAGAGTTCTCTAGATTACTTCCTATACCCCAATGTTTCAGTAAGTCACACAAGCCGTGATTCAAAGTGCTTTGGCAACAGCTGACAAATCTATCCGCAAAGACTTCTGTAGTCTCTGGATAATCTGTGTAAGAAGAAAAGCAAAAAAGAGAGGGAAAGGGAAAGCAAGCTTCTTCCCTCCAACCACCAATGAAGTATCATTGCTGATCACCCTTAAGACCTGAAGAAAAATCTGCAATGAACTGGGCATTTTGTGGAATGGGACTTGATCTACAATGGAGAAGAAATGTCCATTGTCTTCTGAAGTACCAAAATGCCAGAGGCACTGTGTGTGATGGACTAAAGCACTAATCTTCTCTGACAAATCCCTCTGCAATTGCTGTGAAGCCCAGCAGAGGCCAGATTAATATCTAGGAATTCTGCAAATTTTCTGGTCAATATTGATCTAACAAATAACAATTTAACAAAATACAAATCTTTCTCAATGCCTCATTAAAGTGTACAAGTGAATTCTCGGAAAAGCGAATAGGAAACACTGCTATATAAGGGATACAATACTGAAATAAGTCCAGCATCAAACTGCATCTGAAAAAAAACCCAGTAAATTCCTACAAACAGACATGAAGTGGAAAAGAAACACTATTATTTATTTTTCTTAAAAAGCCTCTAACTGTTGACTTTGAGCTTCACCGAAGACAAAAGACAAGAGAAGAAACTTCATTTAAACAAATATAAAAGTGATTTGCAATCCATTTGTTGACAGCCCCATAACACTGTCTGGCAAACAGATACCAATCTGGGTAAGAAATCTGTTCGATTAGAGTGGAAAGATGGCTACAGATGGAAGTGGCTGTGCGGAGGAGCCCAGCCAGACCGTGACAGGGTTGCTTTCCTCAGGAGCTCCAAAGTCAGAAACAAAACGATGGGGCCAAAATTTTACTTTGCATCAAAGCATGCCAGGATTTCCAGCCATCTGTGCCCTGCTATTCTCCTGAGAGACAGCAACCTTTGACATGCCAGCTTTTGCTAAAAGAAGAGGAGTGGCTAATTGGATTCTTAATCCATTAATACTAATCTTTTTACTGAAGTGACAGCAAGCGTGATCCGTCATCTTTGCTTCCCCTGCTGCTCTATGTGGCTGTGTAAAACTGGAGCACAGAGTTGGTTGTTGCTGCTCACACTTCACTGGAGCAATCTCCAGAAGGCTCTGCACAACCTGAACTAACGAGCTGAGAGATACAGAAATCTCTGGCCAAATTCAGCCTTATAGGGACTGAGTCCCTGTAATTCCATCCTCTGATACTTTGGAAGGAGTCACACATATTTACATGGGAGCTGAACTTGGTGTACAGTTTTAAAGTTCCTTTACAAGCACTATTTATTGCAATCCACAAAAATGAAAAGTAGTTCATTTTTCTCCTATGTAGGTGTCTACATTTACCCTGTACCCAGGGCTAAACTATAACAGTCACGATTACCCAACAACCTCTCACCAGCCAGGGTGGACAATTGGGGAAAAAGGAGAGTGGATCCATGTGTAGAAGCGAAACAGATTTAACAAAATACCGCCAATACCAACAGAGATATACAGAGTTATACTTCGCTAAATGAATATCCAGTTGTCACAAATGACAGGAGAGCAGTCCTGCCAGAGGAGGAGCAGGTGAAGCCTCAGCGGGAACCCCATAGGAGCTCTCTCTCCTCAGCAAACCTTCCCCCTTTACAATGGCCACGACATTATGGTACAGGCTATACCTGTAGCTAACTCAGGTCAGCTGCCCTGGCTGGCTTGAAACTGCTAATGGCCTGCCTGGCATGGCTGGCCTAGGATTCTGTGCCAGCCAAACCAGGATGGTAGGGATGAGAAGGTTTTACAAATGAGGCTGTATAAATAGACTTTGTTCCTCAGATAAAAAGATGTGAGTGATGCAAATTGTGTTATAACTTTAATCCTTTAATGATTCAACCACATATTGGTAATCACATTTTGAAGTTGCATTTTCTTCTCCTGTTCAATTTAGTGGGACAGAGCAAGAAGGGTTACGTTTGAAGCATCTGTGAACCCAGATTATTCAAGGCAAGTGCCGTAAATAAACTGAACCCACAAAAATTACTCCCATTCTGCTTTCATTCTCTCCTCCAGCTCACCAGCCAAGCACAGTTCGCTATCAGCTATCATCCTAAACATAGGAAAAAAGTGTTGGAGAGGAGAAAAGATGCTTATAATTATGTGCAAGATCTACAGGTAAAATGCAGGAAACTGAGCTGAGTGTTTTAATAACCCATACATTTTTGTTAGAGAGCTCCCAGATGGGTCTCACTGAAACATGCACATCGCAGCAAAACTTGCCAGCATTCGGTTTGAATTTCTTAGGGTGTACGGATTTAAGAATGGATTTTTAAGAGGAAACATCACTAACAAATGTCACATTTGGGGAGTTCGCAGTCTGAAAATTCTTTTACATAGATCATTACTGCGCTGGCATGCCTGAAACAAGTAAAGAAGTATGAACAAATGAAGGGAGAATATGAACAAAAGAGAAAGAAAGGAGAAGAGGGGACCCAAGCCACCGAAGAAACCATAAGCCAATGATGCAAATTAGTGCTGCTGTTCAGATCTGTTGGTGGGAGCTGGGGCAGAAGCACTGGCTAATGGTCTTGGAGCCTGGCTAGAGGAGCTGTATGCAACGTGTCGGCAGCTGCCTGCGTTCTGTCTCCACTGAGGTTTCCACTGTGGCTGTGCCCTGAGTTGTAACAGGTGACAGCAACTATGAGGAAATCTCTAACAAGGACAAGAACCGAGGTGTTCGGACAGGCTTGCAACAAGATGAGGACAGCAGCAAGGCCAACTGGATGCAATCAGACTACAGAGAAAAGCTTGGTTTCCTGTCCTGGAGCAAAAATAGTAACTTCTACATCACCAGCCCCCACTGCCATCTTTTTGTAAGAAAACGGGAGCCCCCAAACTACAGCCCTTGCAGTAGTTTAAGGGATTCCCTGGCAGAAAGACAGAAAGTAGGTATCCTTATCACGAGCCAGGTGTTACCTGCACACCCATGAACAAGTATTTTATGACTTTTAGAAGTGACGTGTGCTCCAAGGCTAGACTCGCTGAACTGGAAGAGCAGAGAGAGCGGCACTGGAGACACTCAGGAATGCTGCAGCCTGGGCCCAGCTGCGGGCTGGGTTTCCTCCGCATCCACATGAGGAAGTTTGGTCTCACTGCCATGAGCGACTGAGACAGGACAGGCTCTCTGAGCCAGACCCAGGCTCACAATAGGGATAAAGGATGGGACATACCAGCGTTGTGTCCTGCTGGTCTAGAAGTGGCTGTGACATTCTGTAACTTTGGCAAGTTACGTCATGGGGGCTTTTCTTCTTAAAAACACATAGCAATGCTAAGAAGGGAAAAACTAGTTAATCTGGTATGAAGCTCCCACTTTTGGCGGGAGCAGGAAGAGAGCCCACAGTCATTACGCATATGGACAGGAACCCCTTTCTGCGCCAATCTGGAAGCTGGTTTTGAAGGTTTAGTGGGTCATTTTAGTTATCTGGGGAAACTAGAACCGTGTTGGTGCTCCAAGTTCGAGTTGCACAGCCATAACAGAGATGGTTTTAAACTAGATACTTAGCAGGAGAGCTGTGGAAGTACGGAAACCAATGTGTTCTGCAATCTACCTGAAAAGCTCAGTAAGTTGTCAAGCTGTTTCAGTTTTAAGGTGCTGTTACATTAACTGTAATAGCAATGTATTTTGTCACCGTCCTGCTTATTTACCTTTTGACAGTACGCTGCTTATTTACACAGAACATAAAAAGTCCCATTGCCCTTTATACAGCAGGAATCACAATATTAGACATTTTCATCAGGCAGCATTGGGTGGCATAGCCCAACACATGCTTAACCTTTGCTAAACGCCTGAGGTATTCAGTTACTAAAAAGACTTTGATTGCTTCTTATATTTGTCTCTTATGTCCACCAGTCTCAGTTATGATTCAGCTATTTCCCCAGCTGAACAATGCTAATGACTTTGAAAGGAAAATACATTTCAATTAGTAGGTAAAAACCTTAAGGTGCTGTGGTAGGGCATATCTTTTTTTAGTCTGAACTACTCATACAAATTACTGTCTATATCTGTTCAGCATACAGCAAAGATGAAGGAACACCACACACACACACATACTCACAATTTTTATCCACCCCCTACCAAAAATCAATTATCTCCTGCACCTTCCCAGGTGTCCTGGTTTGGGCTAAACCAGAAGTAATTCTGTTTTAGTGCTTTAACTTCTCAGTTAAGCCTCCTCTAAGTAAGTGCACTTTCTGAAACAGCAGCACATTTCTCCAGACAGTGACTGCTCCCAGCAGTGATAAGGCCTGGTGTTTATAGTTTGTACCAAGGAATGGTATGCAGAGAGGCCCTTGCTTGTACTTGTTCTTATGGCGACCAAGGTCACTGTTAAGTCTTGTACTCCGTGTTGGGGTGCCGGGAGTGAAAAGGGTCGCAAGCACGAAAAAGGTCGCACATGCAGGGAGGAGCGAACCGGACAGGTGACCCAAACCTGACCAACAGAGTGTTCCATCCCATAGACGTCATATTCAGTATAAAGCTGAGGGATCACGAGGGTCAATCTCTCTCTCTCCTTCGATGGCCGACATCTGAGGAGGACTCTGTCTGCTCTTCTGTCGTCGATCCCGACCCGTGCATTCCTGAATCCAGTGCCTGAGTCCAGCTCCTGCATCCCGTTCCTGTCTGCTGCTGAGTCCAGCCTGGGACTGCCCCAGTGCCAGCTCTGCAGTGTTGGTGGTGACGTATCGTCATCAGGTTGGGGGGAGTTGGGTTCAGTATTGGTTTTGTATCTATTTGTACATATTGTATATATTTCATTATTTCCTTATTCTTATTATTATCTTTTCTTTTATTGTTATTGTTTCATTACAGCCGTTTTAGTTTTCTTTTCCAAACCGTAAAGTCTCTCTCCCTTGTTCTCTCTCCTTTTCCCTTTTGGGAGGAGAGAGGGGTTAACAGAGAGCATCTGTCATTCGTTAGTGGCTGGCCCAGCCTCAACCCATGATGCCAGGGCATTAGTATAGAGCTGAGATGGGGGAAAGAAAAATGAAAATGCATCCTTCCATAATGCATTGCTGTCATTCCTAATTGGGACGGTAATTTCTAGTATGGGCTTCCAGCTCTAAATGCATGAGGAGGGTAGCAAAATAAGTGCAAGTTATTATACATAATGGGTACAGTTTCACGTGATCATTGCCCAAAGAATTGTCAGAAGTAATGATTAGAGGTGCAACAAAAGTCAGTTTATTTCTCTTATTGCATTGTACAAGAGAAAGGGGGCGGCTTGTGAAACACGAAACAAATGCATCCAGAATTGATAAAATAAATTGAGAGGCTAAGCAACTAAATAATATTTAGTTGCTAAAGCAGGCAAGGATTGGTTTTGACATATGTTTTTCTTGTAGATGGTTGATTCTAATCCAGTAGCTAAAAATCTGACCTGAAATCTTGCTTCAACAGTCTTTTCTTTGTTTTATTATTAAACTTATTTGTGTTATGAGAGAAGGACACACTGGAGTTAAAAGGGCAAACTGTTAGCTACGCAATAGTGGCATTCCACAGCACATGGTGTTTACAGATACCCTGAGATATATTACAAGACCCACATGAGAAGCACTTTCTGAGAAGCTGCTGCAGGCCCGTGAGAGTGTTAAATACAGTTCAAGGTTTTAGTACCAGAAATTCCATTTGACAAGTACAAAACATTGCTACTTTCCCAGGGGAGCAAACTGCCTAAACGCACTGTGCAGCTCCAGGCAGACCCTGAATCACAACAGCATCATAACAATTTTAGGATAATATCTTGGCCTCCTCATGCTTTAGAACACAGTCCAGCCTCTAATTCTGAGGATGGAGGGAACTTCTAGAGATCCTTTTATTACAGATCAGAGTGAGTTTTTCTTCTGTTGTTGGCTAATGAACTTTTTTTTTCCCCAATCTTTTTTTTCTCATGCTGACCACAAGTTGATCACTGAACGTGATACTGATGCCTGTTTTCTGGTGTAAAACCAAAGCCAGAAGTCAGTGTACATGTCAAGGGAAGGTGAGGCAGCCACAAGCATTTGCAAGAGCTGCTCAAAATGGATGAAGGGACATACACAGAACTCCACCTGTGCTGGAGAGCAGCCGGTGCTGCACTGCAGGGAGTAACTCCATGAAGGACTCTATGGAGAAAAACCTTGAGTGACCGAAGACAGTGAAGTCACAGAGTTGTTTCTCTTCCTCTTCTTCCTCTCAGATAAATGAGTCACAGGCGGCGTAGGAAACAGACTGTATTTGCATGAAGGATACTGTGTCCTGGCCCAAGCAGTGATCAGAAAAGTAACAGGAGCTCTAAAAAAAGCATATTCTTAGAAACCACGTCATCTGAACAGATGCAGTGCTGTTAAAGTTCACTGGATAAACTGGGTTTTATTTTCTACAGCATCTCTTTAAATACAGTAACAAGAAGTCAGCAGGTTCACGGGTACATACCCACTGGAATGTTTTGCTGAACATTAATAACTCCACAGTGCTAGGTTCCAGCTATGTGTGCCAAAACAAACATAAAACAGTTTTTGGTTTCAATCCCGCACATAACCTCTGGGAATTACGTTGAAACTTCCTGTTTTCCCTGCTACCTATCATGCATTTCACAGCCTACAAATGTGAGCTAGTGAAGACCTTTCAAAGAATCATACTTGGAAGGAAGCCAAGGAGTAAGAAAACAGCTTCACAGTAACAAATGGCTTGAAAAACCTGCCTGTGAAATATGGCAGTGACAGGGGCCGGTGAAAAGGAAACCTTTCATCCCAGATCCCTTTCCAAAGTGACCGTATCAAACCAGCAAGGTCCTTGTGCTGAACTTCACCACAGAACTGCACCCCAGCAGCCTC
Organism: Leptosomus discolor; assembly: GCF_034619465.1. Taxonomy (NCBI): domain Eukaryota; kingdom Metazoa; phylum Chordata; class Aves; order Leptosomiformes; family Leptosomidae; genus Leptosomus; species Leptosomus discolor. The sequence continues at coordinate 71,954,431 of NC_141392.1, read as the reverse complement.
CTGGCTCTTCACAGACATCCACAGGGTACTTTGTGCCTGCAGGCGCTGAGAGGAACAGAAATGTCGTCCCGGCTCTGTGATTTTGAATGAAGATGGAAATAAACATTTGTTTGACTGAACAGTGATACTTTCTCCATGCACAAATATTCACTTTGATTTGGGTTCAGCTGCTGCACGTTGCCTGTTACTTTCCTTCCCTCTGCTTTGCACAGGAGAAGGAGAGCCTGTGGCTGGGGTGGCCACTTGGGAATTACCATTATTGATTTTCTAAAGAGTAGGTTTCCACTTTATTAAAAACTATGATAATGTTCAACAAAACCCTAGGTGAGCAGTGGGCTGCTATTTCACGTCAATACAGAGTCAGTAGTGAGACACGGCAAAGTCTTGAATAATTTAGTGCTTCTTCATGTACAAAAATTCAGTTTGAATGGGCTTCAGAGGCTGCTCCTTTGCTGTGTGATGGTTAGGCCCTGATGTCTGTGAAACAGGTAAAACCTTGCTGGCAGCCTGGTGACTACAGCCATACAACCAGCCTAAAAGTTGGACCACTTTCTGCTTTATTTCCTTACTTTAAACAAGGGGAAATATATTTTTTAGCCATTTATTAGTAACACAGAAAAATTTCGCACACTCACAAGCACTTTAAGGCGGCTTTGGTCTGAAAAATAATCATCTCCATCTTTCCCTGCAGTATATAAACCTCATGAGTATCTTTTAAATCTGCTCCAATTTTGGGCCCCAATTCAGCAAAAAACTAGGACATTCATTTATGACCTATTTTCTATTATTAGGAACAAATCAGTTTGCAGTAGTAACAGATACAGAGCCTGATGCTGTGATAACAGGAAAGACAACATACTGACATTCATTGCAATAAAAACAGGTGCACAGAAATATTTTTTACAGGTTCTGGGAAGCAGATGGTCATTATGCTACTAGAAACAAATGCCAAAAAATATTAGGTAGAATTTTTTTCCACACATCATGTTTCTTATCCATGGTCCAAAGTTTCTTTTAATCACAAGAGCAATAGTATTTCTTGCAGAGATTCCAAATGCAAGGGATTTCTAAAAGGCAGCAATTAACAAGGCCAACACAGAGTCTATATTAAAAAATGTTTTCAAAGATATTGTTGCCAAAAGCAGGTCTACAGTTTTGTAATGAATACTATCTAATTATTCATTCCTACCAACAGTACAAGGGTAGGGGGCTGGAGGACCTGACATCCACCCCCCCCAACTCCACCTCCCCGTAATCATTCTCACGTTGCTCTGCTTGGGCAAGAAATAAAAGGCGGGCAAGTGCAGTTTCATTTCTACTCCTCTCTGACTTTCCAGCAGACTATGTTGGCATGAGTCAGGCCCACGCCTCCAAAGCAATGAGGTAAGCGCCAAGCGATGGCATTTCAGCCGTAACAAGTAGGCTGATGAGCTTGGTGTGCGTCTAGTGTCAGAATTTCCCCACCTGCGCAGCACGGCAGCAAGTGCGTGCAATACAGTTACAGTGTCTCTTTTCTAATGCACGTGCATCTCTCACAAGGGCCCTCAATCAAAGGTCTGATGGATCCCTTTAGTCAGCACATGATGTACTCTCACTGTTGCTGCTGGTGACCAAGGCTCTCAGGTATTCAAATCTCATCATCTTAATCACCTTCACATCCTGCTCCTCCCAGTCCTGCAGCCATCCCTAACTCCTCCTGCCACCAGTTGTGCGTTACAGTTGTGTGCCCTTCCCTCCTTTTGTGCCTACATGTGTTCAGGGACAAATTAGTGGATGTGAAATCAAATTATCAAATATGTAGAAAGGCTACGGAACATTAGGGAGAAGTATCATATATATTCGACCTGCTGCCATGGTCTTCCATCAGCAGCTACTTCTTCTCTTTTTTCCAAGTTATCTATCTTTCCTGAATAAATAATTACACAATTAGCAGGATTTTGCACCTGTCGTTGACTCCCTCACACATTTCAGCCACCAGCAGGCTTCAGTTCCAGGTAATTCTGTGTGCCCTGGAGCCACCCGGAGCTGGCTCTCACCACACCAGGGATGCTTGGCACTTCCTCTCTGACCTTCTGCTCCATTTCCACATTGGTCTTAGAAATATTCAGCATCTGATGGAGCCTTTGCTTCAGGATTCACACTTGGTCCAGTCCACTGTGAGCACTGAAGAACCTCTCATCTGTTTCTCTCCAGAGGAGTACATCCATGCCACAGGAGGACCCTCTCCTGGACTAAGCAGCATCTGTTTTGGGGTCCTGCCCTTTCTGGTCCTCCCACAGCACCTTCCCCTCTGTCTTTGCATGCTGGAGCAAGCACTTGCACTGAGACCTCTGGCTACCGCCTCAGAACCTCATTGCTCTTGTTGCTGTCTCACAATATTTCCCTGTCTCGCTATTTTCCAGTTTCCTGCAGCATCTACTCATTCTATAACGGCCTTGTTCAGCTCGGTGATACACAAAAACTGGGCTAGTTAGGCCTTCGGTCAGACCCTCTATCACCGCTTTAATGCGTATCTGTCCTGACCCTTCCGTGTCCTTTCATTCTCCCTCAAAATGTGCAAGCAGTTAAAACAAGAAAAGAGAGCGTACAGAAATTCTGGCCTTTGTTTTCTTTGGTCTCTCCCAGTACATCTGCTAAAAGCCATCCTTCTCTTCAGCACTCCTATAACCCGCTCTAGAAGTAGTGCTTTTGTTGGGGATCCAGTTGGCTGCCCCTCCGCAGGAGGAAGGGATGTGTGCCAAGGACTGTGGCAGGGCAAGACTGAAAACCTCCCTCTCAAACCTCCAACAAGGGCCATAGCCATGTGACCGGCAGCCCCGAATGCAGTGGCATTGCAGGAGGTGGTGCCCAGAACTCTGCAGGGAAACATGGCTCTGCCAAGAGCTGCTACTCGGTCACCTCTCTCCCGGGGAGTAAACCACCAGTCAACAGAGTCTAAGAGATTCATACCCTGCTCACATATTTCTAAAATCAACCATCTTTGTCTCTCCTGAGGCATAAAATAAAATCTCATTCACTAGAATACTAATATAACAGTTTCTGAAACCTTTCCTATAAGGTCCTGAAGGGAGAATAAAGCTGAGTGTTAACTTAACTATATTTCACAAACCAGAAAGCCTCTGATGTGACTACCCTTGTCTCTGCAGCAGCTCAGTTAGGAAAGGTATTTTTCCTTCACTACTATTGAAAAGACAAGGGAGTAGTTAACAATATTTTAGTAGTATAAACTATTTGTGATTTTTGGTAAAGCTACAGGAAGAAACAAGAACAAACCAACTGATTTCTGGCAGGTCTGTCTGGGACAAAAGGTGGAGGCTGCATTGTTGTCTGCGGATTTGCTGTTCCTACCTGGAGAATCTCTTCACCATCCTGACTGAATTACAATACAGCACTACCAATGAATTTACAGTTTCAAAGATGTTTAAAGTAAAGAAAAATAATAAAAAAAACAATTAAGTGACTTTTTAAAGATTGCCCACAGACTGAAGTCCACACCACAGGCATTGCTGTGACTGTATCTTCTGCAGACACATCTAACTCAGTATTAAAAGTTGCCAGCAGCCTAGGGTCAGCATCATAGATGTGCAGAGCCCCACACTGATGCTATTCTGTAAAATCAGTGGCAGCACTAAGGATAAAACTGCAAGGCTACGTCTATACTATTAAATAAAACAGGCTAGACACTTTTCTGTAGCCTGAAGCAATGCAACACGCACACATGGCTAAGCTGTTCCCCTTTGCCTCCAGACATTATGGTCATATCTGAACCACCCATTAGGAAAGGTCTGCAGTATCCAATCCTTTTTGTTTCCCACAATATTGCCAGCTGGCATGGACCAAATCTGTGTCGTGGAGCATTGTAACAATTAAACAAGACACATGATTGCAGACCAGTGCCCTGGTCCTGTTCTACTTTCTAGTATAGACGTAGCCTATGGGTAGTAGCCTTCTAAGGCCTTTTAAAAGGCTGCCTGGGGCCACCCCAGCTTATCAGTTTTAGCTGCTTACACCAATGGGTCCTCAAGGCCTTGCCTGAGAAAAATAGCAGTGCTCTGCATCTCACTTATAAATGGGTAAAAGGCTTCTTTCACTTGGAAACATTGAGCCATGAACATTTCTAACAATGTCACACGTAAGCCATGTCAAACAACCAAAGAAGAACCTATATTAGAAAACAAAACTAATAACCATAGCTGCCTAGTTTGTGAGACGATTTGGAAAGGAGAAGGAAATGGAAGAGGTAAATGGCATCATTTTTGGGAGCAGTCTGCTATGGATCCTGGGGTGACGATATTAACATGTTTGTTACAGCAAAGACTCCTCATAACAATGAGCTCCAGCAGAGACATCCCCCCATTCACCCATTCCTTCTGGGCATATGGCAGGTGCCTCCCCAGCTGGTTTTGTTAAACCCAGCCATGTTGAACAAAGGGCAGATTCCCTCTCTGAGATATTAGGTGAACCTGCTTGTTGGAAAAATGCACCAAGGTTGTTGGGCACGCGTTTTTTATCACCGTTTGCAATAGCATAATCCTATAAGCTGTAAAAAGTTATATACAAACCAAATGAAAAACCTGAAGCATTTCTGAATTTTCAGCTGTGTTCCTCCAGACCAGAAGCAAGTATGGATAAAATACAGTTCTCATTCTCCTGGTTTTATTGCTAACATATGCATTGCAGACTGGATCCAAAACTTGCTGAACTTAAAAGGAGCTTCAACAGAAAGAAAATGGCCTCAGCATCTTAACTATTGATATGCTTGTTTTGAAAAACTCAGCATCTATGAAGCTTTGGGCTTCTTTGACTGTGTGCTTAAAAATAGGGAGAACACTAATACAAAAACTGTGTGCCTAATTGCATTTATTAAGGGTCAGCTCGGTTTTGAATGTACCTTTTGATTTCCGTCGGAAAAAGCTGAACAATTCAATTAGGGCTTGATGATACCAGCACCGGTGCCATAGGCATAACACATATCCCCTCAGGAAAGGCAATCACTTCTCCACTTAAAGCCCTGATGCACATTAGTGCAGTGGTTTGTGGGTTGCTGAAAGCTTTTAAATTACATGTTTCCAGAGTGAGAGGGTATGCAGGGAAGAAAAAAAAAAAAAAAGAAATAAAAAAAATCAGAAAATACTCCATCTGAAGTATATGGAACACCAGCTTCAATCTGAATTAAATTTCCTGCTGCCCTGATATCCTACAGGTAGTGATTCTCACCACGGGGTTCTCTGCCTGCTAGCATAAGCCAGCATGTCCCTCCGCAGCTGCTCAGCCTTCCCATCCCTTCCTTACAAACTTGGTCTCCTTCTCCTCCTCGGCTTGCATTGGGTTTCCTTCGCCCCTTGCACCCCACAACCCAGGCAGCCCTCCAGCTGCAGCCAGTACACAGCTATGCACAGCCTCCCCTCACCGCTGGGAGATGGCGGCCACCTTTGTGAGGAGGAGACTCACGGCCATGCACTGCAGAGCCCTGGGGCGGCCATTTTGTGGGTATCAGCTCCACAGGCATTGGCCTAAGATGGCGGCCATTTTGACTCATGGGAACTGGGCAAACTGGCTGCTTATTCTTTCGTTCTCCTCAGGGGATGAAACGCCCAGAGGATCATCTATAAGAAAACTGAAGACAGGTGATTTGTTTAAAATCGCAGAGGCACTTTCTTGTGTAGAGGAAACTGGGCCCAAATCTCCCAACGCTTCCCTAGCTCCAGCCACTGCCGGCTTTACCCGGAGCCAGGCGGAGGCGGGGGCGGTGGCAGTGCCTCGCCCGGGGCAGCGGAAGCCGGTGGCGACCGGGGGTGCTGGGGGCCAGAGAGCAGGCTGGAGGACGGAGAGCTGGCTGGGGCTGTGCAGAGGCACGATGGCATTTGGAGGCACAGGGCTCCCGTTCTGGGTGCATGCGTGGGCCAAGCTTGAAGCTGCATTTGTCACACTCTGAGGTCAGGCCGTGGGAATGTAAAAGAAGAGGAGCCAGATCAAAAGCAGGGTTTCTTCTGTTTGTTCCTCTCTCAGATCTCATGCTCAGAGGGCAAGCTTGTCGGAGTATGTATTTCAGATAGAGCGCATTCGAGAACAGCCGTACTGGAGGTTACACAGCTGCAAATCAAGCAAGAATCAGGCATGAAGCTCTAAACTGCAGAAAAACATGAACAAGAGAAGGAAAAAACAGATGCTTAATGCAGTGAACACACTTACCTTTTTAACACTGATCTTTGACTGACGTTAGACTCTGGATAGTGGAAGCAGGAGAGAGGGAAAAGTTACAGAAAAAATGATCTTAAGAACACCTTACTTTTAAGAAAGTTAATATTTCTTTTGGCAGGCGTGATGTAAGACAGTGAACTTGAGGAACCGATCACTGAAATTAGCCTTGCTGAAAAGTACTTGAAGAGGAAATTCAGCTGTGGTTTGAGCGCGCAAGGATTTCCAGGAATTAATCTGATCTCCCAGCTCTGCTTGGCACCACGTCAGAGGGAGAGGAGCTGGGAGGTGAACAGGCTTTGAGCTGAAGTTATCAGATGGAAGTTTTGCTCCTTCATCCTCTGAGAGATGGGCTGAATTAAGAAAGCACCATATTTATAAGCAATGGTTTGTGACACAACTTTAACACATTTAAAATGCACAAATAAATCTGAATCTAACTGTTTAGTAACTATTCTTCCCAGTGTGACAAATAATGTTCCAATATTTGCATGCCCAGGCATCAGTAAAATTCTTAAAAAATAAGCCTAAAGCACTATTTTTGCACCTAAATCAGTGACTTGCTTTTCAGATATCCAAGGTGCCCAGCCATCATCACTGACTCCAGAGGAAGCTCTTGGAAGCAGATCAGAAAGAGGCGGGGAAGAGGGGAACAAACAGATTGTGGAGCCAGATCCTGTTTTCTGATTATTTGGGCCCAACACAGCCACAATACAACCAAGAGTTGGTGATGGGAAGCTCCGAATTGCACAAATGGCTTCCAGCTCCCTTTTGTCGGTAGAGCAGAGTACGCAGAAATAAAGCAGACAGAGCAAACAAATTTACTGCCTTCTCATCTGCAATATGAACGATGACACACTCTCCTTCATCTGGGGGCTGCCGCAGCATAAGGAGAGATGGGAGGGAGTACATCATGGCATTAATTCTTTGGCAGAACAAGGAGTTACATCAAGGGCAATGCCACATTATTTCAGAAGGGCGTTCATCCCACACACAACTATCCGGACCCCTTGTGCACACAAAGCAGCTGCTAAATGACTGCACAGCTATTCCACTGAAGCTTGTTCCCACTATGTTGCTTGCTCCCATTATGTCTCTTTCTCGTCCAAGACAGAGAAAAAGAAAAAGCCCCAGTAGACTGGATATTTTAGTGGCATGACATGTCCAGGAGCTAAATACCATATGTTTTCTGTCTTCATTGTAAGAATAAAAGTTGAGGGCAGCAGACATGGCTCGTTACAAGTTCCTGAGGCTTTTGAGCCTCAGGAAATTTTAAAAAATTAAAACTAAGTCAAAAGGGAGAGCTAAGCATGGTTTTGCTTTCCACAGTGCGCTTGCTCAGCGTTTCTGCTAGTGGGACAGTGAAAGCTGGGATCTGCTTCTCCACAGAGCCAAAGGTTTACGTGCTGTGAACAAGAGACAGGCAGGGTTTATTTTTTTCATGTTAACTCGAATAAAGCATACTTACTGGATGTCATTTGTGAGGGCAATAGCATATGCACATCACCCTTCACACCTCAAACTAGATGAATGCCTGTTAGATTAGTACTGAAATGTTATCAGAAGCAACGAAATAGCATCAGGATCTGCAGCCATTCTTTAATGAGTTTGAACAATGAGGGAAGAGCAGGTGCTGATGCTAGAGGTGAGGGCTTAAAATTCATACAATCTGCTTCATCTGGGACTGGCTGACTTGACTTGACCAGAAGTGGAAATACATGGCCGTTTATAGATATATGCTTTATATAATGGAAAAAGCTTTGCTCATTTGCTGAGCTGAAAGAGTTTGCATGTGATAATTTAGAAAAATGCACATAAATAATTCCTATGCTATGATTTTATTTTTTTTTTTTAGAAAAGCTGAACAGAATTATTTTAAATAAATTCTACGAAAAAAATGCCAACTGCTGCATTAAAATATAAGTTGAAATTAACTTTAACGTATAAAAAATGTTTTAGAATGGTAGGACAGCCTCAAAAATACTCTCATGCATAGACAAATTCTGATATCATTTTAGTGTTGAGGACTGTGAGAGAGAAAGACAGGAATTCCTAACATAAGGGAATGAAAATCATCAAAGGATTTATATGTTAACAAACAGGATTCTACCAGAGATCATCTATTTCAAAGAAAAGCACCATCTGTCACCCCCACAAAAATTCAGATTTTGGAGCTCCCTCTGCTGGATACAATTACTTTCGTTTTGCTTTCCTTCTGCGCATCGACCACAGAAACTTAAAACCACCCACAACCTTTTCGGCAATAAACTGCACATTTCACATGAACATGTGATATCAAGGAAGATTTTTTTTTTTCCTCTACATAACAGCAAATGCATGTAAACCAGTACCGCTTGCTCTGCAACTGGGAGAAAATCACAAGTGGGGTTTAAAGATTGACTGTACTACCAGTGGGATTTTTTTAGCTCCTTTTCCCTTTTGTTTGAGCATGTGAATTCACATTTACAAAGCTTCCCCCCCGTGCCTTGTTCTCTTTTTTCTTTCTACCAAATCAACAGGGAATCAATAAAGTACCGTTTAAAAAATAAAAAAGGGCATTCTCAATAACATTGCTGCAGGAACAAGCCTTAGAGGTAGTATTACTCATGACATACATGCAGAAGAGCTGACACAGTTATGATAAATTCACACCTAAAAATGTATCCGTAAGTGTAATTGGGCAGTGCCCCAAATGTCTGGTTTCGTTTTTGGTGCCCTGCCAGACTGACGTTTTGGGACGAGAGCTTGGAATACGTCAGAAGTGTGTCAGCTCAGGCAGGGTGCTGTTTTAAACAGCCATCTTAGGATGGGACAAAGCATGCTGTGGAAGGCTATTTCTTTCTTTACTGACCATAAAATGCATTTAAATGCCTTCCTCAAAGGGGCCTTTTGTCAGTTTTTATCACCTCTGTTCCTTTATTCTTCCAGTCTTTTGTGTGCAGACAAGCAAGGCCACTGGCTTCAGCTACTCGAGCTATCAGCTGCTCTGCTCGTAGCACGATCATTTACTTCAGCAACTGTGTAACGAGGCTAGTGTGGAACACACTTGGCACAGTTTATCGGCAAGCCTGGGTACGCACAACTTCCCAGAGATATTTAAAAAAAGATATGCTCATCGTCCCAGATCCAGCATTCACGAGTTGCACATAGAGTCACTTATATACATATATATGTATGCATTCTATTCATGTATAATGGATATAAACTCACGGTAGAAGAGATAAGAAGTGAAAGAGCATTCCTGGGGGTATGCATGTGTGCGCATGTGTGCGGGGGGTGTGTGCTTTCAGGAGGCTGTGATATAGTGGTGGAAACAGCTATGCAAAAATAAGGGATTGAGGTTGTGAGGTCAGCACTAAAGAAAGTGAAACATGAGAAAGAATGGGGCCACTGAGGAGGAATAAAAGGTGGTAGAGCAAAGGAGGCAGGAAAGCTCAACATCACAGGCTGGGGAGAAGAAGGACACTATTTGTAGGGACAAAGGAACAGTGCCACCGTATCTCGCAGTTCTTTTTCTGAGAGCTCCCCCATCACCCCCAGCATCAACCTACACAGAAAGGAATGTAAGTCACTTTTTTTCTTTTTCTAGACAGGAGAAGAAGTGCCTTATGCTTTCTAGCTTCATGTTACTTTTCATGTTTTATTCCCGTAAGTACAAGCCCTCCCCTTTTAACGTTAGGTTTAAATACTTTGCTGAGTATCTTAAACCCTATGTGATAAATTTTGGTCATTAACACTATTCGCTGCTATGTTGTAAATATTGTCCGAGATGTAACGATACCAGCAGGGCTAATCTAATGCCAGCAGCAGCACTGCTACTACAAATGAAGGGAGTGGCTTAAATCAATGCAGTACTAAACAGACCACATTCCACTTTAGTAATTACATTAGACTGTTGAATTTAGAATGTTATTTTAGTGACATTGGTTCTTTGAATATGAGATCATGTCTGATAACTTCACTTAACTTTATTTAGTTTACTGTGCTCCACAAGAGTGGTAATAGGGATGTAGTCTTCAGGACAGCTGTTAAGAGACTAATATTTATTTCCTGGGTACAGTTACTTGACAGCAGATAGACTTACAGAAGCGTAATACCACTGTTTAAGGTTAGGGGTCAATGCACATTAATTCTAGGAGTTTCATCCTTTTATCCTTCCTCCCTCTTCAAGTATCAAATGCAAATGAAATATACAACTATTAAAAACACAACACTGAGAAGCAATTACAGGAGAAGAGAGAGATCTAATAGGGAGAACAGGATAGATAAAGTGAGTCAAAAGAGAAGAAAAAATTATTCTTCCCTTTATTTGGTACTTATTCTCCCTGGAGCTTGACAGCATGCAGACCAACAATTGCTTCATGTCTTCAGGGTACTATTTTCAGGGCTGCTAAACTGGGTCTGTTCTCGGGATCCCCTTGGATACAGCTGGTGGCTGCAGCTGCCAGCAGCTGCCTGGGCAGACCGTAGCTTGAGCACCACAGCACGGCCAGGAGCAAGCCCTGAGGAACAGAGGGCTGCTGTTCTCAAACAGGTGGGGTTTTTCCTAACCTCCTGTCTCCAAGTGGCATTTCCAGCATACAAGCTTGGTTCAGAGAGTTTTGCTTGGAAAGTATATTTTTTGCTTTCGCTGCCACTTCTTTGTTGCACGAACATTTCCGTTACATCTACCTTTGGTAGTTGTTTTGACTGTTCAATCAAACCTGTAGGTGGGATAGCACAGGAAACTGATCTGGAGCTTTAATTGACAGCCTGGCCTTTAAACCCATCCAGGTGCCTGTGTGTGGGTCTGTATTCATCTACTTTGCTGCTTTTTTTTTTTTTTTTCCTTAATTTTTTGGGGGCCATTCTTCAGAGAGGCCATGGCATGGGAAGGATGCCTTATTTTCAAGTACTGCTGATAGTGTTAGCTGTGCAAACTCCTAACAGATCAACTGAGGCCCCCACTGTTAATTTCTGAAATGCCATAGGAGGCAAACAGAGGCTGCGCAGTTCAATGGTAGATGTTGTTATCATGTCAGGGGGGTACATTCCTGGTAGTCATATCAAAAAACAACAGATAAAGTTGATTTCCTTCTAACGATCAGTTCCCTTTCTGTTTTGTAGACACCTGGAAGAAACAGATACCTGCTTGCATGCCAGGTATTGACTAACAGAAATAAGGATTATAGAGAAAGAGTGTGACAATATGTGTGACAACAGGTGACAACAGCTCTTTTAGGAAGTTGATACTGGATGCTGATATTTCAGCAGCTTCTGTTTGATTACAAGTCTTGAGACACTACACAGTCTGGAACATACTTTGGAAGAAAACATAATAGAGAGTCCACCTTGGGCAGGCTACTAGCTCACATGGAACAGAGATGGTATCTGCTGTCTTCTTCATTTTGGCAGTGTTTACTTCCACACCAGTACTTTAAGAAACATCCAGCTCCAGGAAGCTGAAAGAATATAGAGAAAGACATCTATTTTTACTCTAGCCGTATTTTTACATCAACTCCCCAGTGCTTATTGTTTGAGTGAGCATAAACTGCACAATGCCATCTATAAATAAGTCCATACACATTTTTTAGTACCAGAAAATAAACCCATTTATTATTTAGTGCAGGAAAACCGTATCAACTGCTATTTTTACCAATTATGTCAAGATTTTAAAAGTAAACTTAGCTGATTTTGAGGTACTTGTCCTTTGCAGTTTATTTCTCACAAGTTCTCCTCTATTCTCCCCACAGAAGATCACCAGCTTTGTCACCAGGAAGTTCTTCAACCCCAGCCAACAGTGAAATCATAAAGTTTTCACATCCCAAGATAGTATGGGCTGCACTGAAGGAAACAGGCTGCCCATGACCTCCCCTTGCAATATCATGCACCAGAAGGTTCCTAGTGGAGGCACTTTCCCTTCAATGGGCTCATCAGGATTCAGCCATACTGGGGAGGAAAAGCAAGTCACTGTTAAGAGCCAAACTTAACTCCCCCCCAGGCAAAAAATAATGGTGGACATGTCAGTGATTGTATAAGAATAATCCTAAGGATGAATATTATTAATCAAGATCTCACTTTACGAGAGAGTGCTCTAATCTCTATGTTGCAAGAGTAGTGCATAACTTCTTTTGGAAGGAAGGTGAGCTGGTGCCCCGTGCACATATGGATAACCTAAAAACCTAAAAACACTTCAGGCTGTGAATCCCAGTTGCAAAGAGGACATATCTAGGCTTTGGTCCAGGTATGTTCCACAGCATATCCTGATCTCCTGAGTTCACAGCTGAGTTCCTGCCAGAAGCTTGCAGTGCTGCCTTCTGGGGTGTGCACCCAGATTTTGCCCATAGAAATAAGCATACGGCCTAGGGAAAAGGGATGGTGCATGCTAAAAGTCTAAAGAGGATAAAGGTGAGAAGCCTTTGGGGCATGTGCCTAGACCCAGGACCTAGGAAAGTGCTCCCATGTCCCATAATTTAGCAAGCTGAAGGTACCTAACTAACACCTGCAAATCCATGTTGCACGCACTTTGAAAATGTTCCTTCACGTGACTTTTTGGATGGTTTATCTAGGCAGTTGCTCCAAATTGCAGCCAGAAAAAGCCATCTAAATGCTTGCAGAATATCCATTCCGAAAGCCATCCCTTTCTTCAGCTTTTGCATGGCCTTCTAATTTAGACAATAAAATAAATACTGTAGTTCTGACTGACACTTCATCTTCTGCATGCATTTCAGTATACTGGCTTTGATTAATTTAAAGCCCACTGTCTCTGCTCCTGCTCTGTCCTAGCAAACAGCCATTCCAGATCCAGAAACACAGTTAAATTTAGTAAACATTTAATGCTCATCTCCTGTACAATTTAAACTGACACACTGACCTAATTAGCTTTTTGGCATCACAAACACTCTCAGCTTAGGGAGGGTGGTGGTTCTGTGGCAGTAATGGGAACCAGATATTTCTTGTATTTTTTGCCTGTTTTAGATATCTCAGATAGAACAGTTAAGAGGCTCTGACAGTGGTGTTTGGATGAATAAGTAAAATTTAATTGGATTGAGAGTCTATTAGCAATATCAATTTAGGAACCCTGAGTTCATGAAGCAAATGTTTTTACTTAGTTTAGGATAACTGATACAAGTTTAGCATGCTAGGAGTAAAAATAAAGATTCTATCTGGATTTTTTTTTTTAAGCAGCTGTATGATGTTTAGATCAAACCCCTGAAATTTCTTAATAAACTAGATAAGGTTTTTTCCAGAATTAATATTTTAAAATTAGAAATCTGAAGTTAACGTACGTGTCACCAACTTCTGATAACAAAGCCTTTTGGAAACATAATTTTAACTTAGATATATGTGTAACGTGTTTAAAATAAAGCACTTTATTTTACTTACATTCTCAAAAGAAACCATGTTATCTTGACGCCTGAACAGTGAGCAGAAACAGAGTTCCTTGTCTCAGAATGGGAACCGTTCAGTGAATGGATAACCAACTGTTTCGAATCTGCAGCTTGTGTGGCTTTACTTTGTATGAGGCACACAGCTGGCAAATACGCAGCACGACGAGATACAAGACCTGTAGTTGTATCTGCACTTACCTCTGCATCTGTAGACACCTGTGACACACGTGCTTTCTGCCCTCATCATAGTGCCAGAGGAAGAGAATCTCGGGAGTGACCCCAGTGGTGCACTGTTCTGTCCCAAGACAGGCTAGTATTTGCTTAATTTGTCTTTAAGACCTTCAGTGATGAAGCTTCCACAGTCTCTCTATGGTCACTGACTGCTGAACTCTGGGCTCAAAGCACCTGCACCAAGATTTGCTTAGGTAGCTGTTAGCTGGCAGGTGCGCAGCGCCCTCGGGCTTGCTCCTGGATGTGACATCAAGCTGGCTGGCACCCCTGCCGAAGTGTCAGGTACACGTGGGCTCCCCAGGCTCCTGCTTCGGGCCACACCTGAGCACATGCTCCCCCGAGCACCGTAACCAGCAGGCCCAGCTGGCCGCCAGCACAGCCAGAGACCCAGGCTCAACCAACAGGGTGGAGGTGCCTGTTGGAAGGAGCTGCGAACAAAGCTGTGAAGGCCGACTGATTAAGAACTTGGTGAGTTACGTTAAAAGTAGTCAAGGATCGTACACAGATAGATGCTGGAGTTTCAATTTAAACCTAGTACCAGTGCATGACAAAAGCTTTGATAATTCTGTCCCCAACTCCCATTGATCGCAGACCAGTCTTGCTGATGAGCTGACTAGCAGTCATGTTAGGTAAGGGAGGGAGAGAGCAAAGTGGCTGAATTCTGTGAAGTTTTAGTCACCCACCAAACAAGCATTTGAAAGGCAGGGAAGCATTAGGGTTAAATAACAGTCTCCTTAGCCAAAACATTCATGAGGCACTGGAAAAAGCTGGGCAATGGTAGCTACTTCATCAGAAACCAGGAGTAAAGAAATGCAAGGATTGCCAGAAAGCATGTTACTATTGTCTTAATTTGGAAGAAGGGGGTTAGTAAATGCATGTGATACAGGTAAATTAGCAACACCACTCTAAAGATCAGAGAAACAGAAATCTCCAAAAGGTCTTTTTAGCAGATATTAGTAGTTACTGGTGTTATTGTACTGGTCAAAGCTTTTCGTTTGTTTGTTTATAATTCAGAAAGATTTGTGTGTTGCTATCAGTAAAAGATAATGAGAATAAAACATTTTTTCCTGTTTCACAGAGAGAGAAAAAGTCTCTCACAATAATACTCAAGAATAAAGAGTTTTCAAGAGCATTCAGCCCAAACTTGGTTTGCTACCAATTAAGCTAATGTTAATCAGCTTAATGCTCATGCTAATGCATAAGCATGTTATTGAGGAAAGGATGAGAGGTACTAAAGCCATCCCTGCCTTGGACACTGCTGACAAGGAACTTTCAATTGTGCAGTTCTCAGTGATAATACATTGTGCTGAGAGGGTATTTAATTCCTCTCCAGTCTCTTTTGCTGAAAGAAATAATTAAAGGCAGAAGCAGTCCATGACTATATTTAGCAGAGATCTGGAGAGCGCCTGACCAGCTTATTCCACAACCGTGCTGGTTTGCAGTCTGAGATTTCAACAGCAAAACAATTTCCAGTAACATTTCTCCTTGGCCAGGACAGTTTCTTACCCTGAGCTGAGGAAGGTGTAATGCCAAAACGGTCCAGGTCTGTGGGAGTCCATGTCAGGGAGGACTGCTGAGGCGTATTGGGTTTGCTGGCCTGATCACAAGGAAAGCACTCCATAGCTGAGTCCGTGTTCCATGTCTCTTCAGTGTCCTGGCACCCATCATACTGGAACTAATTCTAAAAATAAAAAACCATGTTGTGGCCCAGGCCAGGGCACTCTGTTGAGATATCGTATGTTGCAGTTTGGAAAAGAGCGTTTAATGTCACAGTCTGGCTCATCATCAATTTACTGTTAAGTGCAACGAATTCAGGTAACAAGGCAACAGTGCTGACTGTTGCTGACAATATATTAAGAATGAGTTTAGCGTATAAATTCACAAGCAGAAGACCTTACAATGATATTACGACTATTTCTTCCATCAAACAGTGGTACTACAAAGACCTTTTAAATGACATTTTAAGCATATCAGGAGTACTCCTATCCAAAGAAGTGTGACTTCGTTTTGCTGTTGTGCTTCCTGGGACGAGCGAAGCAGTGCAGACAGCCACCGTGCTCTGTGGCCCACGAGTATTTTTCACACCAGTCGGCTCCCAAGGACGTTTCTCGCTGCAAAAAAACAATTCAGATTTTGGAGCTCCCTCTGCTGGTTCGTCACCAACTTTCACTCCCAACTGCTTTCCCTTCTCTCCGACTGCTCATTATCACTTCATTAATTTCATGTATTGTTGTATTAAAAAAAAAAAAAAAAAAAGTTACTATATTGCTTATCAGAGCATGTGTCTATGATAGTTGATATTACGTTGGAGAAAAATCTCAGATTCCTCTACTAAGGAGAGAAAAGGCTGCTTCTCAGTCTAGTTGCAGGACTTGTAAATGCGTAGTGCATGCATGCAAGTGTTTAATGGAAGCATAAGTCCCTATCACTCCATTCTTCCATGAATTCCTAATATGTGTCCACACATGTTATGTGACTACTTTAATATATGTTAAGAGTCTGCCTTGCTAAGTATAAACAAAGAAAACCACAAAGACACTGTGAAAATGCTGCACCAAATAGCGCAAGCACACGCCACCAAGAAACTAGCTACAGGGTTTTATACTCATCCTTTATACAGCTTGTTTAACTGTTACGTGGTCTAGAACTTCTCTTATTTTTATCCAAGGTATTTTCTTATTGTCGTGTGTGTAAATGGCACTACAGAAGCTACAGAGTTTCAGAATTTGCTGTTCTAAGCTGTAACCAGGCTCAATATGTCACACAACACAAGCACACGGGTATTTCAGGTGCATGTGTTAAAACACAACCAAACAAGTGGAAGAGAACAAAGTCAGACATCAGAAACAGTGTACGTCCAAGTTATTGCTCAAGTTTCATTGTCTTCATTGCCTTCAAACAGAGCTCGGGGCAGGGGGGGGGGAGGGTGTGTGTATCAATTGGCTCACTTTGCTTTGAACTTTAAGGCTACTAATCCAAATTATCAGAGATTAAAATGAACCTCTACATTTTGAGAGGCAGCGGCTCGACTCCTGTTGCCTTGCAGCAGGAGTGTCATTACCGGTAAGTTTGCAGAATAGCCTCCAAAGTGCATGAGATCACATCTGAGACTCAAGCCTTTCTGGGACATGCTTTTGCTCTGCATGCAACAGTCTCCCCTGCAAAAATTACAGTTTTCTACTCCACCTTCTTTTGTGAATAATACCAAATAGCTTTAACATTAAAAGGTAAAATTTCATTATGCTCGAGTATTTTCTGAATGGATTAAAGGGGTCTGAAAATAGATTATAGAACTTTTCTTGTAGCTAACCCACTGTTTTTGCAGTTCATCTGCAACAAATTCCAATGAACCTGAAGTCTGCACATCAAATTGTAGCCTGTAAAAAATTTTAATAGTGGAGGTGCGCAGCCCTCAATGAGGCTGACAAAATACTAATGGGAGTGCCAGAACATAATTACAGGAACAGCTGATTAGATCAAGATGGCACTTAACAGAATAAGATAATTTCAAATCTAATGATTACATTAGATTGTATCATCATTTCACTGACACTGAGAGGTGACTAGAGATTGAACTTTAACTTTCAACTTTTGAACAATTTAATTTACATTTTTAATCACTAATACAGAAAAAAAAAACCCTTACATTTTCTCTGTGTTCACTGACAGAACAGTGTATTTTAGTTCCAGTTTGCTTGAAGAAAAGTTTCTTTCAAAATATTAAAAGGCTACTTAGTTCTGAATATTGATAACTGGATAATGGACCCATAAATATATGCTGATGAGCTGAATCTTGTGAAGGTCATTAGAAAATTATCCCCCTGAAGTCACTGGAAATATTCCTTCTCATTCTTGCAGAAACTGGAATGACCGAGTAGTGACTTTGAAGTTTTCAATCTTCCTAACATTTTATGCTGTACTTGCAATAAGTTTGGCTTAGGTCTTTGTTATTTATTTAAACAAAGAAAAGATCTTTCAGTGATGCTGTTAATCACTAGCTATACAGTAGAGCAGAGCTGTCACTCATAAATATTCAGAAACTGTAAACCACACACTGTAAAAAGTATTTTTCCCCAAAAAAAGTTTACTTGCCATAGTTTAGGGGGAGTTTATCCTCCCTCTGAATACAGAAGTAGACTAGGCGACTCTCAGCATTTCCTCTAGTTTTTAGCCTCCATGTTTAATATTTCTGAGGTTTCACGTGGTCATAACTAGCTCTAGGTGTTGCGAAGATGAAAGCTGAGACTGCTTGCGTAAGTTCAGTATCTATGACTGAGAAAAGAGCACCAGCCATGGTCCTCAGCACCAGTCTGTGCATGCCTGCTTGGCAGTGCGGTGTCGATCCAGATCCACGGATTAGGCTGGAGCTCATCACTTGATGCTTATGCTGAAGTGTCAGTGGCTACATCAACTGGCATCCCATATTGCTTTGGGTTCCTCTCCACTTCAGGATGCTTATCCCATTGAATTTTAGAGCTGTTAGTGGGTAGCGGTCTCTCCTAGCAGCTGGCTTTCTGTTTCCAAGGTCAATCTGTGACCTGCATGAACCTCAAAAAATCATTGCTCTAGTGCATAGACACCTTTGCATTCAAAGACAGGCATTTTTACACCTCCACATCACCATGGAAGAGGGAATGGAGTAAAGCTACTGCCCGACTAGTAGTGTAGAGTGGGAGTGAATCTGCAGGTTTCCTTGAACTAGATCATATAATCATAGAATCATTTAGGTTGGAAAAGACCTTTAGGATCACTGAGTCCAACCATTAACCCAGCGCTGCCAAGCCCACCACTAAACCATGTCCCTAAGCACCATGTCTACACATCTTTTAAATGCCTCCAGGGATGGTGACTCAACCACTTCCCTGGACAGCCTGTTCCAGTGCTTGACAACCCTTTCAGTGAAGAAATTTTTCCCCATGTTCAATCTAAACCTCCCCTGGTGCAACTTGAGGCCGTTTCCTCTTGTCCTACTGCTTGTTACTTGCTCCCCTGAGCCTCCTTTTTCTCCAGGCTAAGCAACCCCAGCTACATCAGCTGCTCCTCATGGGACTTGTGCTCTAGACCCTTCACTTGCTTCTTGGAAGCAAGATCATTGCTTCTAGACCACTGAAAGGGGCTAGAAGCCGAACTGCGGGTGCAGCTGCTCAAATTCCTGACTAGTCTCTCTCACACTGAAGGGACGGAGAGGTTGCTTCTCTTCCATGTGATGTTTTGTTCTGACAGATGAACAATGGCTTGTCGTAAGTAGGTGCCTTGAATGGAGAAGGAAAACACTCCAGGACAAAGGCAAGTAACATTCCCGGAAATAGGTGGTGCGCTCACCTAGTATTCTGCAGTGAAGATGAACAACATAAGCATGCAGCTGATATGGAAGATGAACTTGCAGCTCCCACTGTTGTTCACCCCTGCTTTCAGTTGCCAGGGAGTATGGAGTTATAATAATGCTGACAGTAGTAACAGGGTGATTTGGGACGTGGTATCTGCTATTCAGAAGACGCCAAACACCTTGTGAGTGATTGCAGTCATGTAGGTTTTGCTTGTATGAGCTTTTCTATTGGGGATTTTGATGACATGCACTTTTTTCCTTGCTTTTTTACATAATCTTATTGTAACTATCTCATGACTATCGAGTTCAAGTTAGGAAATGTTACTGATTAAGAAGTCATTATTTCAAAGGATATCTCTTCCTAAGTTGCATTGAGTAATACATTTTTTTTGTACAATAATATTTGCATTGTTACACTATATGCATTTGTTAGGCATATATTATTGTGTATATACAGTTATATAACTGCACATATTATGTATGCAATCGTAATTACACGTTTGTTTAGAATAATCAAACTTGATAAGAAATGTATTTTCAGCCTTTTCTAAAATACCTGTGCTCTTCACTCAGTAAATAAAGGACAATGTTATTCCTTGGAACCAATTCCTTCCTGTCCAACAGGAAGGGAAGTATTGATAAGCGAAGGCATACCAGATACCTAAGGGAGATGACATAATTAGCATTCATTATTAATGCAAGCTATTGCCTCATTCACATGAAATACAGAGCACTTAGTTAATACTGTTTACCTCATCTTCCCATCGATAAATACACTCCCTCTGGAATATGATGTTATATGTCCTCACTTCGGAGAACTGTTCACATCGAATCCACTAATTAGAAGTTTCAATTCAGTTTCTGTCAACTTTGCCTTGCCTTTGGCTTTAGTTCACTTGGTTTTGTAATCCTGGTGCACACCACATTATGATATTTAACACAATCTATGTATCTGACAAGAATCATGACGTTCAAACTACTGCCCCAACAATAACATGACTAACAAGCCAACCCAGCCATGTAGGTTTTTTTCTGCTTACTAGTTATTTAGAACTAAAAGCAGCATATAAACTGGAGTAAGACTAGCTGGCAGCACAGGAATATTAACAGAGTAGCTCATACACATAGCACATACTCCCTTTTTCAGTTCATCTCCTGCCACATTTTTTGTGTCATGTCTAAAATTTTCATACTGCTGGGAAGAACTGAAGGCTGGTTTTGTAAAATGTTTTACATGGCAAGTGATTTCTATTATAGGTTGTTTTACAACCTTAAGAACTCAGTATCCACTCCAGAAGTGCCTTAAATAAGATGGGCAATACTTCCCAGGGGAGTTCTGAGGGGAGCTGCACTGACATTGAAGGACCAGGCAGTGACAACAGTTCCAAGCTGCAGAGAAAGAAGGCAACAGGGGTCTGGGAGGAAGGGAAGGAGGTGAGGAGACACCTCAAGGGGAGGTAAGAAATCAGCGGCAGCAGTTGCAGGCCATGCCTGATAAAGCATTGCCAATGGTCTCCAGCAAGATTGGACTACAAGGTGGTCATGAACCACAGCTTTGTACTCGTAAGCACTGCAAGATCCTGAAAGGTAACAAAATACCCACATATCTTGCTGTCTCTAGGAAGAATTTCAGGTGATCCCAAAGGATTTGAGCTGATTATTAAGCGTAACTTAATAGTGTAACTGTTTAAGTTAAAGAGGTAAAAAATATTAGAAGAAAACTGGGTAGAAAAACAGCTCCTTTCCACCTTACTGCCATTTCATTTTGGGGACGTTTCACATAAATGTCTACGGATTGCACTGTTTGTCTTAAATGTCACTTTTGCAGCAATGCCCACAGTGAATGGGTGACAAATACTAGATTGCTGTATGTAGCATGCTGAGACTCATCTGCAAGTGAGGTAATCATTTAATGAAGAGATGAATTAAGATGAAATTAAAAAAATCACTAAAAAGATTAAAAAAATTAAAGGAGTTTAAAAAAACCAACAACAGGTAAAGATCCCCGTAGAGATCTGGAAATAACGGTGGCTGTATAACCAGGAACAGCTTTTCAGCTCGTCTTCACCTTATGAAGACTGCGGTCAACAGCATCTAACTCAGGAAACAAGCCCTGGGCACGGCCGATAGCCCGTTTCTCTAAACGGGAAGTAGAGAGGAAGACTCCCCAGGGAGCCTCTTTCAGCAGGATTTTTCAGCTACGAAAGAAGTGAGGAGACAGGACATCAGAGAGGTCTGTAACAACCAGTGATGTACGTAATCACAGAGGACAACTACTCACAGCTCCCCCTTCCCAAGTACTGGCAAACAGGGAGCGATTCAAGCACTAAGCAGAGCCACCTCACAACACAACAGTCTAGAATATTCTATCCGGGCTCCTAATTTGGAGGACCGTGGGTCTCAAGTTTGGTCTTGTTTCAGCCAAGGCTGTGCCTTCCCCAGCAAAAGTGCCATGCAGAAGGATTTAAAGAATTACGAGGAAACCTTTTTTTTTACACAAAAAATATAATTAAACAATATAAAAATATAATTAAAATGTTGGGGTTTTTGCTTTCCACCTCCCTTTGACTCATCAGCATGTCTGCATGGGCCATCCAGCAGAGCGCTACTATGGGTCAGCTGCCAGTAAAACTGTGACCTTGTCCCATGCTGACATCACGTAATCTGGTTTCAATCAAGGCAATGGAGTCTGGCCACTGAATATTGAACAGCATTTCACTGCTGCTTACAAACAAGGACCTGATCAACACGCTGCTAGAACCAGTGTCTTCTAAGTTTTGGTTCAACTGGGTTTTAAGACAACAACATATATATATATATTCACCTTTAATGAACTAGACTCACAAAGATAAAAACACAGCTTAATAAAATACTAGTGCATTCAACAGTAGTAATTGGTTTGATATATAGTTGTATGTAGTCACCCTGAGAAGACACACTGGACATGTTTTTGTACTCTTAGACCATAAGCTCAGAGAGGCAAGTGTTAAAACGTGAAGGAGATAATGGCTGGGTGCCTGGCCAGGAAGGCAGGCTGGCAGGAAGTGACTCATCTGCCCACTGACTGCACTGACTACTCCAGTGGAAATTCATCTGCAGGTTAGCCCAGCAGACTGTCACTGCCATAATGGATTAAACCCTCCCACCACTGGGCTATTGTAGCACTCAGAAAACATTAACAGATACAATTGTTTGGGGGAGAAGCTGGTTTAAAAAGGGAAAGAAGTTAGCAACGTTCCCTGCCAAGGCACTGATAAATGGGCTCTGTAGCAAGTGGCAACGGTGATGCAGAGAGTAAATCAGCAGCAGGTTATCATTTTCTCATTACTGTGTGTTCCTCATAGATCTTGAACGCTCTGAATTCATGCTATGAATCAGAAGCAATATCACAACAGTAGTATTTCAACCGGTCTGGTAAAGAAAGATCTCAGCAGTATCTACTCTTCCAAATTTATTCTTTGGTTATTCACCTAACACACTTGGGTGACTAGGACCTCTTTGCAGACAATTTGAAAGGACAACAGTGCTTTTTTTCTGCTAATAGAGAAAAGATGGGCCTGTCTGCAAGTTGAATAGAATGTCCCTGTGCCTCCTCTTCTTTGCTTCTAACTGGGAAACAAAGCTGCCCAAGTGGCCTTCCAGGCAGAGCGTCCTTGAAGTGACTGGAGTTTGCAGTATCCTTCCTTGATTCCTTTTGGCTTTTGTTCCATTTCTCGTATTATATGAAAGGGAGAGCAGATCCCTCAGATCTGTGCTCAATAAAGAAGCATAGTTGCATGTCATTAAGTAATACACTCACGACTTCTAATCTGGGGAATCTGAGCAGACAACTTTCTTTTCACTGATATACCATGTAACACACTACCCCTCAAAAATTACTAACCATTAAGACGCTACAAAGAGTGACAGAACTCACTCTGCCTAAATTCTACAGTACGTGTTTGGATTTAGATACCTAAAACATATCGAAGTGCTAGATGGCAACCCAGCCATGCTCTTTCCAGGGCTGCGTAGCTCTATAGACAAAATGTCTTCACTGATCTGGGAAAGTCTCCTGGGCATTATCAAATTGATAATGTGATGTGTTCAAAGGTATTGTTTTGAGGAACACAAGCTTGACTTGCAATCTAGTAAAGACAGGTGCTAAAATGTGGTAGGTCTTAGGTTCTCAGATGTCCTCAGCAAGAAGAGCAGTGAACCTGTATCACTTTGTCTCCTCTACCCCTCAGAACACAGAGTATCTTAAGTGAGACCACTCACTACCATATCTTCTTCAGGGGCCATTTCACAACCAAGAATATGAGATGAAGACAGAAGAGCAAAATTATAATTACACTGCGCCTTACATGTCTCATTGATTCAAGCTTCAGCTGTTAAGTACTCAGGACATCTGCAAATCAGGCCTTACAAATGGCACCCGTTAAAGAATGAACGTACAGAGTTTGCATTTGCTAGTGAAAACCTTGGTTTAAGTGGGCTAATTTGTCCACTCAGATGCCGCGGTATTTCTTCATCCCGCCTGGTTCTGCTCTCTGCTAAGCATCAGGGGCCCTTTCCAGGCATGTTGTAGTGTAAGCTGCTGCAACTTTCCTCTTGCCGTTGGGGAATTTCAGCAAGCCTGCGTAAGAGCTCATGTATTTAGCCCCCTCTTAAGTTCAGATATCTCAATGTACATACCTCGCTTCGTTGCACTGCTCTAAGGCAATGAAAGGATGTATCCCAAAGGTCTAGCAGTATACTGGACTGGTCCATCAGGCACTAGGCACATCAGGTAGCCTACCCTAAGAGATCCAGTCTCCAGCAAGTTGCCAGCTTGTTCATGGCTCTGCTGACTGTGCTTTAAAAGAACAGTTAAACTGTAGATGTAAATTCAAAACAGATTAATAAAAAAAAGTGATCTACCAGTATTTTATCAGCCAAATTGCTGAACTAGACCACAAATGTGATTAGTACTCTAGGGTTGGAAAAGCTGTGGGACATACAGTACCTCAGTATTCTAGGCTGAGGTTTACTGGATCAGAGGAAACATTTTTCACCTATGAAAAAATAAACTTGGTTTAATTATCTTCCATTTACTCAGTTGCAATGATCTATGCACAGGCTTGAGGACACCACGGGAATGTGAGTGGCTGGTCCCCACAGCTGTTGCTAACTGGGCATTCCCTTGCCTCATGAGACTTTGCATGTTTCATTAGTAAGGAAGATAGCTGTCAGCATTACCTTGCATTTCAGCTTCCCTGAAACATGGCTGCTTTGCTTCACTGTGAAGTTTCCCTGGCCCTCAGGCAGATTCTTACAGTACCACAACTTTGAAACAATCAGGATACAAAAGACACAACCTTCTCAAACACAGCCTAAGCACGGAGAATATGAAGCAAAATTTTGAGCTTGGCTTTCACCTCAATTTTGTGCCACTATGACTCTGCTGATTTCAAGAGAGCTCTAATTTCCACTGGGCAGAGGGAAGAAATCCAACCAGCCTCCCACAAAAGACTACTTAGGAAAAGGTCCTGCAGTTTTTGGGAGCAGCTCACCACATAACTTTACACAGCAAATTACATTAGATGAGGCCCTAGCTACTGATCTATAAGGAAGTGATGAATAAAACTGTATTTCCAGCATAGGTCGAAAAAATTTCTCGACTGATTTTTTATCATTTTGCATAGTAAAAAAAAGCTTGTGATGCTTGACTACAGGTTGCCTAGGGAAGATGTGGATGCTCCATCCTTGGCAGTGTTCAAGATCAGGCTGGATGGAGCCTTGAGCAACCTGGTCTAGCGGGAGGCGTCCCTGCCCATGGCAGGGGGGTTGGAACTAGATGGTCTTTGAGGTCCCTTCCAACCCGAACCACTCTATGATTCTGTGATTGACTACAGGGATGCAGTAGCTATGTCCTGGCTTTGCACTGGCCAGCTAGTAACATGCATCAAACCAAACAGCTAGCAAGGAGGATTTCTGATTGTAAATGAGACCACCATGTAAGGGGCTGATGCAGCTCCAGTGGTGACGACAAACTATACCTTTATCCGGCCCGTAAAAATGAATGTTGGAAGAACCATCGAATCATAGAACTGAAGAATCCTAGAATGGTTTGGGTTGGAAGGGACCCTAAGACCATCTAGTTCCAACCCCCTGCCATGGGCAGGGACACCTTCCACTAGACCAGGTTGCTCCAAGCCCCATCCAGCCTGGCCTTGAACACTGCCAGGGAGGGGGCAGCCACAGCCTCTCTGGGCAACCTGTGCCAGTGTCTCACCACCCTCACAGTGAAGAATTTCTTCCTAAGACCATTAAAAATGTTAGTAGCTGCAGGATTCTTGACTCTTTCTCCAGTTTCAGTGTAGATACAGCATACTGTAAGAAACTTGTAACCTTCATGGGCAACAGGATCACGAGGGCAGGTCACCCTCACCATGGTGTAGGTCTTTGTGAGAAGGAAGAGGAAGGGGTGGCTCTCTGCTCTGGAAGGGAGGTGGATAAATTCCACCTCTTTTGATTGATGTCATGTTTCCAGTGGAGGAAGTACCATGCAATCAGTCTGGACAATAATGTTTCTGTCATTTTCCCAAACTCTTAACAGTAAGTCAACTACTATAATTACTGTTCTCATAATTTCATTGTATCACACCAAAGTACTTGGGCCTCACACTCCCTCATCCTCTGAAATTTTGCAGTATTTTGATTCACCTGGTTTCAAGGGAGCTACTTCTAATTTAAGCAAATCAAGAGAGAATCAGATCTTCTTTGTGCTAGCAAGCCTCTCAAAGGATTTACTGTGCTGTAAGCAACCACTCTATTCTCTGTTTACCTTGCAGGTACTAACAAGAATATTCTGTGGAGAATTCAAATACAGAAGAAACATACCAGGAAAGTCACTGAAAGAAATTTAAGGCTTACCTTTCTCTGTAAACATGTAATGCATTAGTAGATTAATTTCCCATTAGACAAATGAATGACATAGGTTGCAGCATGCTACAGAAGATGAACTGCATTATCAGATGCAGTAAAGCTCTTAATCACAATTAAAATAGTCAAGTAAACATTATCTGAGTCAGAACCAAGCTACACTAGGGTAACTCTTCACCATGCTGCTAGGTTTGAAGCGTAGCTTATGTGCCAGGGCTTAATGCCTGCATTAAAGTTACCCTGGTTACTGAGGACTCCCATTCAATCACCTGAACCTTGTTCTCTCCGCAGTGGAGAACCGTACGTTTATTACTAAGTTGGGTTTTGATAAAATGACCCAGAATGCAGACACAGATACCCGAAACAGTGTATTTAAAACTGAAATTAAAAAAAAAACAACAACAAAAAACAGAAGGAAAAAGCTCTTGATCCATGTCTTCAGTATCAGCAGTGTGACAAGGAGCATAGTAACCACAGATGCAGCAAAATTGTCATGATACCAGTAATATAGAAATACTTACCATAGCATGATGATAAATCACAATACTGCTACCTACACTGAGACTAACAGCATACACAGATGAACAAAATATAATGACATAGCTTTAGCATCATCATTTTTCTAAGGCGGCACAGTTATTCGGAAGGACAATCTGAATCACATATAGTTCTGTTACATGAAATAAGGGTAAAGGTCAATTAAACCTGTTCTTCCTTAAGATTCACTATACTCTGGGTATAGGAACATAACCATGTATGTCTTCAGGTTACAGCAGGTCAATCAAAATAGTCAACTGATACAAGTAGCCTTGGGAAGAGTTTAGAAAACTGAAAGCCACATCAGGCCTGCAGTTTATGCAGTCCTTTGCTTATGTAAAGTATACAGCCCTTAAAGAAAGTCTGTTCACTGGTATCAATAGAGGTCCTGGATGATTGTTTCTAAATGCTTTGTAAACGATGGATACAATCGATAGAAGAATGGAGGTTCAGAAGAACTGCATGGTAAGTCATCTGGAGGATATACATGTTACGTGCTTGGATTTTTCCTAACCTCTTCATCCCAATCAAAATCTAATGTAGCATCATCTAGCTCTGCTATCGAGAAGAGAGATTTCTGTGTCACCACACTTGCTTTACTAGCGTTTCCCAATGCGAAAGTCTTCCTTCTGCTAGGATGGCTCACGTGCACCTTCAGCAATGGGCCACGGCTCTCCTTGTTAGTGTCAATCTTAATGGCAGATGAGGTTTCCAATTTCGACTCAGGACGTGATGCAAAGGAGAACGTCGACAGTTTGGCTAATGTGCTGCAGCACACCTTCCCTGTGCTTGGGCCACCAAGCTTCTCCTCTCCCTCCCTTTTCTTATCAGTGGGTGGAGATGACACAGTATCAAAACTGACATCAGAGCGTGCTGTTACATCTCCTCTGGTCTCTTTCCCTAAGGCCTGACTCTGTTGCTCTTCTCTCCCTTTATTACCAATTGATCGTTTTTCCACACTATTTTTTCCTAAGTGAGTCAATGTCATCTTGCATTTCTCAGGGGGGCAGCATTCTTCTGGCAGCTGCTCTCCCTGGAGCTGCTCTCCAGACTCAAAAATAGTTTCACTCTGAAAAAGAGAAAATTCTTTATTTTTCTTCTCTGAAGAATGATCAAGCTTTGTCCTTGGTCTGAAAGAAAATTTAGCTAGTTTAGCTGCTGGAGGACTTTCACTGTCAAGGATTTCTGGCTCATGGGAACTTACTACCTTTGTTTCCTTCACTACTTGACCTTTACTTCGTTTTCTCATGGAAATTGTTGCAGGTTTTGCTGCTACAGATACGCTGTTCTTTTCCTCCCCTAGCACAGAATCTGCATCACTCGAAAGATCTGGCAGGTCAGACGCAGGTAATACTGAAGGAAGGGCCTTTGCCTCGAGGTCCTGTGTACTTGTAAAGAATCCGTGTGATTTCTCTGTGTGCAGTCTCTGCCATCTTTTAGAAACCCGTTGCGTAATAACTGAATTCTCCACACTAGCACTTGGTGATGCTGGGTCTTGAGCATTTGCATCTGAAGAAATACAGTTGTCTTCATCAGTCCTTTTCCCACTTATCTTGGAAACTTTGTCCTGTTCCAAAGGAGCATGTAGATTCACAGCTGCTAGTGACTCTCTCATTCCATCTCCCTTCCTCAGTATCAAAGCACTTCTTTCTTCAGAACAGGACGTTTTACACAGGGTTTCTGAAGCCAAGTTATTTGGAGATATCTTGGGCACTGGAGACATCTTCTGAAAAGTTTCTTCAGCATCAGTGTTGCTCTCTTCCAGGCTGTCAAACCATGCCAGGCTGCCATCACCTCCTCTTCTACCGTGCTTAATGAGCCGCTTTGTATTTTTGTTATTACCATGCACTGGGTTGCACAAGGGTTCTAGATGCATATCCCCTTCACGGTCGCCTTCAGGCAAAGAAGGCTGTGGCCTGGAGTTATTCTCTTCCTGATTTGAAGGTTCTGGCTGAGACATTTGCTTTGACTGCCCAAATGTATCCTTGTTCAAGCATCTTGTAGTAGTACTGAAATTTGTCTCTTCAGGCTGCAGCTGGCACGAATTTTCCTTTTGTAATCTATGGAATGAAAAAAAAATTAAGCAACAGTATTTTTTTTCACGTTTTTCTTTCTTTATTGCATTAGTGATGTTCAATATGCATGAACGGTGAAAAGCTACAAGTAATGTAGGTCACAAAAGTACATTATTAAATTTCGCATATAGCTCTGAAAATTGGTGTTGCAGTCTGTGATCTTTCAGCAGCTTCTCCAGTAAGTGGCAGAATTTAGCGCCCCCAATAAAGACAGGCAGATGGACAGAGAAAGCAACCACCTAAACCTCATTTCCTTGGGAAACCAAACAGAAAAAAAACCCAAACAAACAGCTTTGCACTAC
This sequence comes from Leptosomus discolor, assembly GCF_034619465.1. Taxonomy (NCBI): domain Eukaryota; kingdom Metazoa; phylum Chordata; class Aves; order Leptosomiformes; family Leptosomidae; genus Leptosomus; species Leptosomus discolor. Next base: position 71,925,486 of record NC_141392.1, on the reverse strand, counting down.
TCACAGCCATTGCTACAGCCTCTTAGGGATTACATATTCTATAAATATATCTTCTGGAACAGAAACCTCATTACATTTTTTCCTGAACAAGGCAAAGCCTTAAATGAGTTATCAGAATGGAAAATCTAGGTATACTTGGAATAGTAGTTGCTGGCGGTTTTCTCTCACAATCACTGTGGACTCGTCAAAAACTCCACATGATAGAGTGAAAGCATCTCAGATCACCTATAAAACTTAATTATCACTGTCTGTGACTATTAATATTCTCAGGGCCCTCCAAAACAACAGAGGTGCTAAAATGAGGGTTCCCTCCAATCTCAGTACATCTGATATTCTGTCTACTGCAGCTAAACATATAATTTCCAAGGGAAATAGCATTCTACTTTTTGCTAAATAGTGATTCTAACCATGAGTGAAGAGCAGCCACATTCCATCCCAAAAGTGACTGCACTAAAATGATTCCTATGCATTATAAAGTTTCTCTGCTACATGAGAGAGAAAACATTATATTGACATGTAAGTTTTAGAATCATTATTACCATTATTTACTAATATGCTTGTTCTGAAAATTGTGATGGAAAGTACCAGAAATTATCTGACTCATCAAGAAGGGCTGAAAGATACAGGCTCGTTTTACTGAAATACAGTTTAGGGGGAATGCATGGGACAAGTCTTCTAATACAGAACAAGTTGTTTTAAAGAGGACACTCATTTAGTATTCTCTAAGCTGCTTAAGAGGGGGAAGAAGAAATCAGCTTAATTTGCAGCACAGGGGATTCAGTGGGATATTGGGAAAACCTTTATGAGCATTAGGATGGAACAATAATGCAACAGGCTACCCAATGGCAATGGAAAAACCTTTTCATTAGAAGGCCTTTGGAGCAGATAACACAAGCCCCTGCCAGGAAGGTCAAACACAGACCTGATCCTGTCTTTGTATTTGATCTCCCATCCCATCCTACATTTGTATGAGCCCTTATGAACACCTCTGTTTTAGCTTTTGTCTGTCTGTTAGAGATATCCCACTTTCATCTGTTTTTATTGCCTCTGTGGTTATTTAAGATGTCCTTACTATGACTTACAAAATAAGTTGGAAAAATATTTAAAGGAAAAAGTGTATTTTCCCAGCTGTTTCCATTAGCTTCGATAATATTAATCTTCCTTTAACAATAAGAAAGTACGAGTTCCTTTAAAGCCTAATCTCATTTTAGGAAACAAACGTTATTTTTTGTATTTTATTTCCTTCCAATCCTAGTGTTTTCCTCTCAGACTCAGTATGTGAAAAGTTTTCTACTAATAACAGCAAATAGACTTTCCAAAGACTATTGCAGTGAGCTGAAAACTAGAGAAGAGGCAGTGAAAATTTCAGTGTGTAAAAGGAAAAATCACCCAAAAGAACAGAACTTTGATTCAGGCCTATATTTTCCATTAACAGAAAGGGAAGGATCCTGACAAGCCTATCACAAAAGGCAGCTTAAAAAATATGAAGTGGACCTGCTGCATTTTACCAAGCAAGTAACAAAAGGTTATATACAAAATTATTTGCTCAGCTACAGAATCTGGCATTTTGACCCTAAGAAGTTCCATTGAAACTTATCTGAGAATAGAATTGAGATATGAGTTGGGAACTGATTAAAAAGCTCTTAAATTCTTTGTAAATTCCATAACCCAGAGGGAGACAAGATCTTGTGATGATCTCAAGAGTGCTACTTTAAAACAATCTCTCTGTTTATCCATGTCCTCTAAAGAACGAGTCCCTTCTCAATGTCAGATCCTACTTTTAGACCCTCTCCAGCTATTACTGTGAAACAATTCGGTTTTCACTACTGAATTATTTTGTTACTTTGCATATTATAACCTGTCAAGTCTTTGTAGCTCTTTGTGCAGAAGATCTTGCAGCTCCAGTCGTTCCAATATAAGTTCACACTGTGTTCTGTACTGCGCCATTGGATTTTCTGGAAATGAGGTGTGTAAGGCATTGATGCCTCCGAGAAGTGCACCCCCCTATGTCACCAAAGAGATCAAAAAAAAAAAAAAAAAAAAAAAAAAAATAGGAAGCTGTCTTTATGATTCAGCACCAAATTTGAACAGCAGAGACTATTTTATACAAAATTCACCCTTAGATATCTTAAAGCTTAAGGTAGCACATATTTACTGAGTAACTATTCACACGAATAATCCTATTAGGTCTGCTCACACAAGCAAAGTTGCTCATACACATAAGGCAATTACATGATCAACTACATGCAGTTTACTCAGTTTACAGAAAAAAAGGAAAGTCCACCTAAGATTTGAGAACATCATGACTAAAACCAGCAGTTTAGATTAAAGAAGTTTTCCAAGTACCTTGTAAAAATTCTGCCCCTGTGAGCAACTTTTATACCTGAAGAAGTTCTGACTGCTAAAAGTTTTCACAGGCTTTCCGTTTTTAAATGGAAAGACCTGGGTATTAAGGCTTGTCAACGCAGGGAAAACTGAACAGCCAAAATATTTCTGAATAGCTCTTTAAGAGTAACTAACTATTCAGGAACAATTCCAGAAAGCAAGCGATTTTAATCTGTGACAATTTTGCTGTGCCTTGTGAAAACGAAGTAGTTTTTATCTGGAACAGAGCATCTGCACAAAGTGATTTGTTCCACAACAAATAATCTAGAATAGCTCTGTAGCTAATTGCTTCTTGGAAAAAAAAACCCACACCACAAACCCTCTATTTTGACAGAGATTAGTTGGCATTTACCATTCCTGTCTAATCTATAAAGCTCAGTACAACTAATGAACAAGATGCATATCAAGTGCCGTGAGAGCAATAGCAAATGTCAACGGAGTCTCCAGAACTAGAAATCGCTATATATGGCATTGCACGGACCACACATTTTCATTAGTGGCAATTCCTGGTTCTTCTGTTTCGAAATTGCAAAATTTTGTACTAAAAAAAAATTACAGTGAAAAAAAAATCATTCTGGTAGCTAATTAAAGCCCTCTAAAACTACACAGTGTTAAAACTAAGGCTGTCCATGTAACCATTAATGCATCCCACTACAGTTATCACTTGGGTTTTTTTTTTGCATATCACTTCAGGAACATGATAGATCTGTTCCACACTACAGCTACTGTAGTCATGGAAAAGGTTGTGCAGAAACTCTCTGCCCTATTTGTTTCAAGGACTGGAAGGTTCACAGTTAATGAGGCAGGGACTGTAGAAAGGGAAGTCCAGTCTCTCGGTTAGGACTGCTAAAAGCAGCCAAGGAGAACTAGAGTCTATCTCTGACACCAAGCTCCAGTTCCGGCGGTTCAGAACGAGCCTGTTAAGCACAGGTTTTAAAAGGCAGTAACTCTGTAACCGGGACCCTGATGTGATGCGTGCACAGAAGGAAACTGCAGTCAACAGGAAATGTGCTCAAACACTCAAGAGTGCTACTGCTTCGAGACTGGGGCCCTAAGTATCTCTCACGGGGTATGCCCCAGCGGACAATTTCTTCTGGATCGTGCATAATTCAGCTCCAGATCACAGAACAGGAGTAGCACCATACCATGACTTCACAAGGGCTGTGTGAAGATAAGTGAATTGCTGTTTCTCAAATACTCAAAATACATTGGTGATTAATTCCACAGAAAGCACATGAAGAAATTGAGAATTCTACCTTTAGAACAGCAGGTAACAAACAAAACATTGAGCAAAACACAGAAAGAGGATAGCTCCTTTTGGCTTGCGTACTGTCAACCTGTGACCTAAGGATCCCATGGAAAAAAAAGGAATACATGATTATACACCTTGACATACATGCCCAAGGGGTACAATTATGTCTTGCCCCACTGACTTTTCAGTGCTTTACTTAGCCATCACAGTGAGCTTCTTTTAAATGTTCTTGTGTGTGTGAAATTCTAAGTGGGATGGGACTGAATTTAAGGTATCTATGAAGCTTCATTCCTGTGCTGGTGCTTAAGTCTCTGAAGTATCTGCCCCTCCGAGACGGAGAAATATCATTTTGAGTAGAGGAAGGCAGCCATTTGAAAAATCTACACACTGTGGAACCGAGGGCAGAGGATCTAGAACAGAGAGAAAAAAAGAAAGTATTACAGGGAAAGTTAGCAGAAAGGAAGGGTGTAAAAGTGCCTAAGGATGGTAAGACAAAATTTAAAATGGGAGTAAAAGGAGAGGGATTGGAAAGGGAATAAAACAAGAATGAAAACATAACCAAGATAAGGAGTGAGACAATGCTAACAAAGAGGAAATGAGGCAAAGGAAAAATCATACCAAGGGGGATTAGAATACGCTCACAAAGACGAAGTAGGAAAGAGAAAAATAAGGGCAAATTAGAGGATGGAATAAACAAAAAACCTCAATGAATTATGTGATGATGAAAATGTAATAGTCCTCCTTCCCAAGAGGGCTCACAATAAATATCCGAACACTGACCTGAGAACTGTGAACTTTGATATTATACTGGCAAGAATATGGCTTTGTGTAGAAGTTGCACAGACAGTGCTGAAGACGGCCTTTGCTGAGCTGAAAGGTGGCAGCCAGTCCTTCAAGAATGACACTGGTACTTCCTCATTCACAGCCTCATTCTACAGACTGACAATTGGGCAGGAAACACAGGATGTACCTACACATAAAGTTACTCTTTTTCTAGAGAAAGAACCCATTTCTGAAAATAAACTTCTGTGCGTTACTTCTATTTTTTTTTTAAAGTAATCACTTCCTTCAAAAAGAAACTGTTTCAGCAATTCATTTATACTTTCCAGGAGGAAAGTAAAATTTAGCCTTAAATAGCAGATCCCAAATTTGCAGATTCCTAGCAAAAATGAACACACTTGCCTACTTGCTCATAAAAAGTGAAGAGTGAAGCAAATACGATGAGCATACCAACTACTCCCAGGTAGTCTGCTGCAGTCATAATTCAGGCAAATTTCTCAATGACTCTTATTAGATAGATGCTTGTTATGCAAACCGCAGCCCTTGAGGGCAGGGCTGTATAAATATGAACGTGACCCACAGTTAAACCAATTCTTTTATACTTATTTGTGCTGATGAGGTGGAGAGATACACAGATGACAACACACATTCATTGTTACTGTATACATACATTCTGCTTTTTGATCTGTTATGAAAAAAACATATTTCAGATTTCTTATATCCCAAACCATACTGCTTCGAAACCACTGTCCCATCAAATTCCCATCTAGTTAATTACGGGTTTAATTACAGTTAATGAACACTTACGGGATATCTTCTGCTGTTTCAACTGGATATATTAGTACAGCTTCTTATTTTAACTCAGATGCAGTGCTGTCATTGAAAAGCTGAGCTCTTCAAAACAGTGCAAGATGAATTGCAGCAGACAGCGAAATAATCTTTTGCTACTTAATAAGGTCAGGCCCTGTAGTATTTTAGAGACAAATTCCATTTGCAACACTGTGCAGTAGATTATCCATGGCACAAACTGCAATTAGTCTCTCATACCTCATTGAAAGAAGAAGGGAGATCATAAGTGCCTACCTGCCATACGTGACTTCGTGCATCTATCCTGAAGAGCTTTATCTCTGAAAAAGGAGCATATCTACTCCTGCAAAGGTCTGTAAGGTCCATTAAGCTAACGGGTGCTATATAAAATTGTTTTAATTTGAATATATTCCTATCAACCTATACAGAAACATAGGAAACGCCATTTTGGATAAGACCAGTCGTCCGTGCAGCAGAGTACACTATCTCTGACAGAGCCAAAATCAAGTATTTCAGACATGCTAAAAGCCCCCATGCATAAAACTTCAGATAATCTGCTTATGGTAATTTTTTTCTACTCCAAATCACAAAGATTTATTTCCCTTAAAAATATTGTATATCTGATGTAATAGTGTCTATATTATTTTCCACATTTCCACTTCAAAAAGGCCTCTATCAGATTCACATTCTTTTTATTAATTCTAAATGTGTTGCTTTTTCTCTACGTTCAACATCCTAATAATGTTACAGTAAACTAAAATCTAGCCTTGCACATTTTTTCAATGCCTTTTCACATAGAAATATTACACAAATACATGTGGTAGCTAATGTACAATTTTCAGTGCAAACAAAGTTTTGGACTTCTAAGGTTTCTCAGATTAAAATTAGTCTTCTAAAATTTCTGAGTTTTAATATCACTACCAAGACATTTTAAAACAATCTAATGGCAAAGTAAAGTGTAGGTCTTGGCAACTGTTCGAAACTTACTCCAAGAAAATGATTTGATTCTCTCAAACCTAGTTAATGAGTGACAAGATAACTGCATGGAAGAAAAACCCATCAGAGGCTATTAAATACAGTGATACAGACAATTTCTGGCTAAAAGGGTCTTTAAAATGTAGATTACCAAAGCTTAATAGTACGCCAAAATTTCGCTTAGACTGCAAAGACTATTAAAAAAAGGTACCAGGTCTTTATCACCAATCCAGATTTTTCAGTATAACCTCTGTTTAAGGATTTTAATAATCACGATGGACTAAAAATGACTTGTCAAGGTCTCTGATGACCTACTTTCCAGGAGTCCATGAAACCCTCTCCAAAGAGACAAAGGGACCTGGCATATATCTACATGATAAACTGAATCCCTTAAAAGTGGTATTGCAGCAACGGCAACATCTGCAAGAAACCTCACCTGCATAGAAGATTCCATCACCGATACCACAGTTACAGCATCTTCCAAAGTCACAGTATCCCTAAACATCAACCGGGCATGAGCTATCAAAACAAATGGGCATTGAAAGCAAGCGTTACCAGAGCCAAAAAGCCTTTCTTTTGTACTAGAAGTGAGACAGTATTTCAAATTTTTTCAGCTCTTCAAACACTTGTGTATGTTCCTAAGTTAAACATAAACATAACCCTTTTGGTTTTAGTGTCAATTTCAATAGCAATTGGAAGGCTTAGTTTTACTAGTAAAGAATGTAACGAGACTTCCAGATTACAGTTACAGTGACAGTTCAAATAAAGGTGCTCAGAATGCTAGAGTTAAAAAATGTGACGTGTTGGATAACACAGCAAAGAGTGTGCTATGAAACATACCTATCTATGTAGGTACGTGTCATCGCCATAAGGTAAAAAAATAATTTTTATCACAGGTCAGGAAAGATTTGATTTCCTCTAACTGGTCTGTGTCACAATTTTAGTGTTATTTAAAATGCTTTTCTCTACAATAGCTTTATTTTTTCTTCCTTTCCTTTCTTAAATCAGCAAAGCAAAACTGATTTTTGTAAAGGGATATAATGCAAATAATTTACCACATAAAGCTCTCCTCCCAATTGGCCATGGAAACACACACATTTCTTACTCAAGAGAAAGGCAGGTTAATTAATACCATCTATATAATACTTTGAAAGAACAAAATGCTAAAAGATCCCCAATCATGTGAATGCATAAGAATAGAAGAAATGCTGAATGTGAAAATAACATGTGAATTCCTAAAAGCTAGGACTCTCTTTCACTTAAATAATTTTTCCCCCAAAATGGAGAACAAAAAATAAACACCCGATGCAGGAAGCACTGCATCACTGGACTGGCATATAAAAGCATACAGATCATTTATGATTGTTATACAAAAATACAGTACCTTCTTTTAAATTCATCCTGAAAATATTTGACATGCCATTTTATAAAACAAAATCGTATCAAGACAGAGACCTCCTGCTTCCTTTGTTTTTGTTCTTATAAATGAAATAAGATTTGAACTCAAGAGTCAGAAACGTTGAAGTTGTATTGCAAAATACAGACTTGATTATTGATACTTAAAGAAACAAAAATGTTGGTTTTGATGTTACAATTTTAGGATAGAAGCAAATACTTGACACCTTTCCTCAGGCTGAGCAGGATGGCAAGCCAGGACTGAAATAAAGTAAAGGTAAATTCTGAGATTGCTTTTCATAAAGACACATAACGTCTAAGTTTTTTCTCTCAAATGTGTTTTTTTTTCCAGTGGTTTTAGTTTTTATTATGGGTGTGAGAATGGCAAAATTAAAACCTATTTTGATAAACACCCTTTCCTACATTCAAAATCTCCAACCCCAAAACTCTGTAGATTACAAAGATAATACAATACAAGAATCATCTATCCCAACCTCTACGGAAAAGCTGCTTCTCTGCTTACTGGCTATAATTATACTCCTGATCTATTCCTTTTATAAAGGTTAATTGTTAGCCTAAAAATAAAATTGCCACAGCCTTACCTTCTGCAAGGCGTATCAAACTCTCTAACAAGCGAATGGTAGTTCGGGCAGCATTTCTGCAGTCGCTCTGACGCTGCATTTGATAGTAGCGTACAAGGATCAGGTTGCTCTCATCAGACAATTTTGGCTGTATACTTTTTATAAGGCGGAAGTAGGTTTTCATCTTTTCCATGCTCCAGAGCTTTTCTGATTTGCTTGGGCAACCTGCATTACAACTGCCTAGTCAATAATTCTGTAACAACAGACATCAAGCTTTTTCCTAAGAATTCCTGTTAAATAGACAGGTGTATATAAAAGCCATATTACCGTATTTCTGGGGCATACTGGGTTGTCTGCACCCTAGTCCTCAAGGTCTTGGTCAAATTCCAATGTGGAATTTTACACACCATCCAATCCCTCCCCTGTCAAATTCCATGGTACAGCCTCCAGAAATTTCAAGAGAACTGCTGTCAGACTCACTGCCCACCGGATGGTACGGTCAGTGGTACTAAGTGCTCTAGTATGCCTTAAAACGCAAAATCATACAGGAATGTATGTACCTCCTCTGGCCTTTTTACCTATTTTGTAGAAGCCAAAAGCTACCTGCCATATTCTGAACATTTTTGGCAGAGAAACATAAGGGAGATGGGAAGAGAAGGGGGAAGGGAAGGGGGAAGGGAGGGGAGGGGAAGGGGAAGGGGAAGGGGAAGGGGAAGGGGAAGGGGAAGGGGAAGGGGAAGGGGAAGGGGAAGGGGAAGGGGAAGGGGAAGGGGAAGGGGAAGGGTAGATAGCTGAAGAAGTTTCCTCTAACCACTTCTTCCCTAATGGGGATCAAAGCCATGGTCCTGAAGTGGATGGAGAAGGGGCTGGTTAAAATCAAACCGTACTACCTTCCCCAACTCCAAAGCACAGAGCTCCATGTAGGGAATATTACTGTTCATTCTTTGAGCCCTGCAGCACAGGCAGCTCAGATTTATTCTGTCTGAATTAAGTTTCCCATTAACAGCACGTACAGTTGCATGGTGTGTAGGATCTGCCTATGGAGCAATGTAAAAGTGCAAGATGGAAACTCTCCACTTAACTGAGTAGTCTGGGCTGAAATCTCTTGTAAATGATCATAGAGCAAAAGTATAGCGTTCTCAGCTCACCCTTATTAATTAATTAGTGATCTCTATCTTATTCCTACTTGAAAAACAACCATGCCACAGGAAACTACCATAGCAAAAATGTAGACACTAATTAATTTGAAAGACTCAAGAATAACAAACTAAACTGAAAGGTGAGGAAATGAAAAAAAAAAAAAAAAAAAAGAAACCAAACAAAAAACACCTTATAATTTAAAAATACTACTCTTACCTTTATTTTGCAAGATGAAGGACGAAATGATGCGGTCCCATTCCTCGTTCTTCGTATCTAACAATACTAAGACCAAGTCAAATCTGCTCAACAGGGGACTGCCAAGAGCTATGTTGACAGAGACAGACTCATTAGGGTCATAATGGCCTTTTGGGTTTGTTGCTGCCAGGATAGTTGTCCTTGTATTAAGCTTGCACACCAAGCTAGAGGAAAGTATGGTGAACGTTATGATTGAATTAAATTGGGTAAGGGAAACGATTCCAAAGTGTTAAAAATTACTACTTTTTATGTCATAAAACCCACATCTTACCTTGAAAGACCCTAAGAGCTAAACAATACAGACAAATATTGTATTAAAATACATTATATATACAGCAATTCTCAGTCAGAAAATAGCAACTAGAGAGAAAGACAGTGGTCAGGATACCAAAAGTAAATAAGCAATATTGCCAAGAGTAATCTCTATATACAACTAGGTTCTCAAATGCTGAAACCAACATAATTTTTCAGAAATAAACATGACTTTGCTGACCTATACAGTACAGAAACACATTTTTTTATGATGAAAAGTAACATATTAGCTTAAGTCACTTTTTAAGAAAGCAAAATAAAATGCGTGTAAATCTGTTATGAACATGAACCCAACCAAACAATGATGGCAGCCATATCAACTGTTTCTCCAGGGAAACAGCCATTTCCCTCTCTTAACCAGGCTATCCTGGCATGCGTCTTCAGATGTGGGGAGAGATTATTTTTATTCTAGTAGTCCAAATGTAATCTTTTCTGTTAAGGCAGCAGAAGCATCTAACTTTGGTTTGTCACTGAGCTATTTCTAGTCAGCTCCTGAGTAACTGCTGCCTCACGTCCAAAGTTCTTCTGTAACTGAGAGGAAGGACCACAGATCTATCAGCTTATAACCAAGTGGAAAAAACCCTTATCTCCCATGCACCAAAATAAGACCTCAAACTAACAAAGAGCTTAACCTATCTGTGCTAAGTTACTAGTCAAAAAATCCTGATTACATGTAGTCCTTAAAAGTGAGCAACCGAGGCACATATATGCAAGTTAGCAAACTGTGTTCTGGGGTCTACAAAACCCAACACACCGCAACAAGGTACCTGGCTAAAATATGTCGCTATCTTACTAAGTAGATAGGACTATGTTGATTCCAAAGATCTGTCCCCAGCTGCATGACTGGCAAAGGCTAGTAAGCTCCCCAGTGAGAGCAACATTACTTGCCCACTGTCTGCCAAAGAGGGTAAAGAGAGCTTCAGTGGAGACGCTCTGAATAAGGAAAGGGCATGATCAGTTAGAGAAGCCCAGAGGATGTGATTGGAGCAAGAGCTGAGTTGAAGGCGACAAGTAGCAATGTGGAAAGCGTGACGTCTTTTGAGCAGCAGAGATTCCAGCAGTACCAGCCAGGAAAAGATTTGGGCCTGGACAAGAGCTGCATATGACTGACAGAATGAGATATGAGCTCAAAGATCAAAGTGGTGGTGGGGGAAATGAACACACACTACTTTGAAAAAGAAAGTGAGGAACTTAAAGTAAGCAGGAGTTTACATTTATGCTATGCCCAACATATAAAATTCAGCAGTCTGAAAATCTCTTCGTCTTTTTTTGTTACCATGTAGTATTACTGGATTTTGGAGAAATGAAGTCCCGCTTTCTGAGTTCCAATAAAAAATTCACGAAGTTCCCCATTTCACGTATGATTATTATGACCACTCACAGCAAAGGACAAAAAAAAGAACACCAAGTCTTCTTAGGTAAGTGCCCTGGCCTACAGTGGTAGACTGAAAACCCAACAGTGAAAAGAGTATGCACTTATTCTGATCGCTTGCAACCTCTGGTCCAGTACACTGTCCTTTGAAATGTTGATCTGTCTAGTTCAGGAACACTGCTGTGAACAAAACTATGAAGTATCACAAAGAAAACAGATATATTTAATCAGCATGAAAAACCTCTCTCCAAGTACAAGAAGTACAAAAGAAACATCTTATGTTGCCTTATCACATACGCCAACATACGCCAACATGCCACTTACCCTGCCTTTGCAACACTTATGGTTTGTTGCTCCATAGCTTCATGGATACTGGTTCTGTCATGTTCTTTGATACTATTGAACTCGTCAATGCAACAAAGGCCTCCATCTGCAAGCACCAGTGCTCCAGCTTCCAAGTTCCACTCCCCAAAGTCCTTCACAGCAGTCACTGTCAAACCTGAAGAATCAATTCCTTCAGTCAGTATTTCCCTTAAAAAACAAGAGTGCACTTGAGTGAAAGGAAGGGACCCAGCACAATGGCTTGTGCCACAAACAGAAGGCAAAACTACAGGTTAGCTCCACCACATAACCTCTACCATGTAACTCACTCTACACCTAGTGGCAGGACATCCTACTGGCATTCAGCAGGCTAGCCTGGGTCTGTGGAGCAGATTCTGTTAAACTTCCCGTGTTCGACAGTCACTTCTTTTAGGACTTTGTTAATTGAACAAAAGAGATTAGGGGAAGAAGACTAAATCTGCCAGATCAAATTGAAAATTTAGGGCAAATGCAAAGATCACAAAATTATGGAATGGACCCATTCAGCTGCTTCTTCCCATCAACTACTAAAACAGACAAAAAATTTTGAAGCTGCGAAAAAAAGTTGGGGGGAAAAAAAAAGAATTTCAAGTTATCTCATAACTCCTGGCCCCAGGAAGTGGAGACAAATTCTCACCTTAAACAGTTAAATTTCTTTATGAGATTTTGGGTTCCTCTAAGCATCAAGCAAAATGAAAATTCAAAGATGCCAAAGGATGAAAGGGGGGGGGGGGGGGGGGGGAAGGGGGAAGGGGGGAATTTCCCAGTAAATCTATCCATGATACAACACTAGGAGCACGGCAGATCAGGAACTGCAGAACTCTGAAAACGGCCACTCATTATAAAGTACGTGCAGCTCCTTTCAAATCTTCTATTCCCTATTTCCCAGCTTCTTCTCTATCTTTAGCCCTCCCTTTTTCCTCCAGTGTTCAGCTCAAAATATCCTAATAGCTGACAAGCTGCAACCAGCCTAAAATCTCCTGGAATGCTATGGCAAAACTTGCCCAAGAATCCCCCCCCACTTCCCTTGGTTCAAGTAGGAGAGGCCGTTGAGGTCTTCTCATTGCTGTGCAGCCCACCACAGTAGCCATTTGTTTCAAATGGCCAGCAAAAAGTTATTGAAAATAACTAATTCCTGATAACATAACATGTACTTTAGCTTGTTGTGAGAAATCTCCTCCATTGTGCCAAATTTTTCCTGTTTTCCTGGACTCTACACTGAACAACTCAGGCAGTCATACATATAGCAGAATTATAAAAAAGCAAAATAACCTCTAGCCTTGTGTCAGACATACAGAGAACGCTACTGAAAAGTGGAGCAGGCAACACGTCAGGCAAGCATCAGATGATGGCATTTCTTCGTCAAGTACAAACCAAGTGTCGTCTACTTTCCAAACCTTGCACAGGCTTGGAGATTTGCAGAAGGCCAAGGGCCTCCGCGCCTCAGCGCTGCGCTCTCGCCTGCTGCAGATCTGGCAGCACTCTGCTTCCACCAGCAGGGCTTGGCCTCTCCACGCAGCTGGGAAGATGGCTCCTACATGCCTGCCCACTGTGCATCATTTCACTGCATTCAAGGGCAGCCTGCAGACGTTACTAGAGCCTGGCTGTATATTCATTTCCACACGGAGTCCCCTCTCGTAGTGAGGGTACACCACTCGCACCCCCCCGAGCCCTGAGCACTTTCCGCTCTCCCCCCACAGAAGCGTGAGGCGTGTAAACTGGTGGTACAGGGCTGCATCCCTCCTCCCCATCCCTCGTGCATGGCAGCCACAAGATGGCCTCCTCTACGGGCCTCCTGCTGCCACACAAGATGGCCTCCTCTACGGGTCTCTTGCTGCCACACAAGATGGCCTTCTCACTGGGCTTCCTGCTGCACAGGGCTACGTGTTGTTTGACACTCTGTCACCTAAGCACTTCTTTACAAATACAGGAATGGGATGGCTTCTTGACAGCACGGCTGTGTAAAAGACACGTTCCTGTCCCTCCACAGTTGCTCTGCGGGCGGCCTCTCCACCAGCAGTGAGGTGGATTCACAGCCCACCTGCACCCAGGGTGCCCAGCGCCTCACCAGCAGACCCCCCGGGCGCGCCCCAGCGAGCAAGGTGCTGCTCTGCCGCCTCCCGGCAAGCTGCCTTCGGCCAAGAGGTCGGTGCCACGGTGCTGGCCGGGACAAGAGCAGCTCCCCTGCGGGGTCCAACACCCCCCGCGCAGCCCCACAGCCCCGCACCGGGGCTGCCCTGGCAGCCGGGACCCCATCGGCCCCCAGCCCCAGCAAAACCAGCTCACCCCTCCGCCCCCACCACCTTCGGCCACAGGAAAAAAAAATAAAACAAAACGAAAAACAAAAGCCTAAACACCCCCCGCACAACAGCCCCCACGGCACATGGCGGAGCCCCACGATAGAGGAGGGGCGAAGAGCCGGTTGGGGCGGGTGCCTCGGCTGCGCTCCCGCCCCGGCCCCGCCCGCCCGGCCCCGGCCCCGCCCCGCCCGGCGCGGCGCGGCCCGGCCGCCGGCCGCCCGTTTCCGCCGCGCGCCGGGCGGGGGCGCCGCGGCGAGGCGGCGCGGGTCGAGCGGGAGCGGCGGGGCCCATCTTGGTGCCGCTCGGCGGCCGCGCTCGGGGAGGAGGGCCCTCGCCCGGCGTGCGGCCAATCCGGGCGGGCGCTGGCGGCGAGCAGGGCAGAATGGGCTGTAGTTTAGTGAAATCGGAAAGCTGCGAACAGTGTGGAGTGCTCCCGGTGTAAATAAAAGGGGGGAAGAAAAGTTTCTGCAAGTCGCGGCTCCGCAGCCTCGCCGAGACGCTGGCACGGGGGTTTGTGCGTGGCAAAGAAACCAACACGCTGGACTTTATTGTGCTGCGTTAACGCGCTCTTCCTATTGTTTGTGTTTTTTTCAAAATATGGCAAAGGTTCAGGTGAACAATGTAGTGGTGTTGGATAATCCTTCTCCTTTCTACAACCCCTTCCAGTTCGAAATCACATTTGAGTGCATAGAGGACCTGTCGGAAGGTGAGTAGATATTTTGCCGATACGGATTTTGTAACCCCGGGCTCTCAGTTTCAGGGGTTTTAAGGCTTAAACTTTGCACAGGCCTGCGCCTACAATTTAACAGTTTCTCCTTCACCGCATCGCCGTGCCGAGGCGGAGGGACGTGCTCTCCGGCGCCCGGGCCGCCGGCGGAAAGCCTCTCTCGCCGAGCCCGGCGGGGAAAGTTGGCGGCGTTCGCTTTGCCCCTGGCCGCCGAGCCGGGGCCGCCTCTCCCGGCCGCGCCATCGGCGAGGCCGGCTTCAAGTTGCGAGGAACTTGTTTGAGTGGTGGTAGCCATGTTGCCAGCTTTGTGTGTGCGTGGGGGGGAGCGCGAGAGGGAGAGGGTTAACCGGGCTCGGCTGCCGCGCATCCCCGCGCCCGCGGGGAGACGGGCTGGTGGCGGCCGGCGCCCTCGCGGTACTCGGGGCGCGGAAAACGCTCCGCGGCCAGCGTTTTGTTGGCCTCGTGCTCCATTTTAATACTGGGGGGGGGGGGGGGGGGGGGGAAGGTAAGAAAAAAAAAAAATCGTGGTGGGAGGCAGGGCCGGGCGGGCTCGCCCCCAGGTGCCGGCAGCCGGCCGCCGCGGCGGGATGCGGCGCGGTGGGTGCGCGGGGCCGGCGGCGCGGTACGGTACGTTGGCTGCGGGAGCCCTGCTGGTGGGGGAGGGGGCCGGCCGCCAGCCACTATTTTTGGAAGTCACTCGAAAGTTACCGGCAGCCGCCAGAGCGGGGGGGTGGCCCCAGCGGCGCCGCCCTGCAGCCGCCCCGCGGGGAGCCCCCCGCCTGAGTTCGGGGCGCCGGCCGTGCTCCCCCGCCGAGGGGCGCGCCGCGCAGCCGGCGGGCTCCCGCCTTCCCCTCCGCCGGGCGGGCCGCGAACCGCCTTCGCCTCGGCGGCGCTCCGCAGCGCCGCCCGCCGGGCCGCCGGCAGGCCGCGCCGCCGCTCTCTGCGGGAGTCGCCCCGAGAGGCCGCGCGTCGCCCCTCGGGCGGGAGTTTTGAACGCCGCGGCTGAGGGCGAGGAGAGGCGGCGGCGGGCTGGCCAGGGGACGCCGGGCGCTCCTGCCCGCCGGCAGCGCGGGCGTTGCGAGTGAGCGGCCGCCGCTCCGCGAGGCGGAGGAGGAGGCCGCTCAGCCGGGGCTGCCCTTGAGCGGAGGAGGACGGCGGACTGGCCCCCGGCGGCGTCCTCGCCCCGGCCGACATCAGCGCCGCCTCCTCGCCAGGAGCCCCAGCGGCCTGAGGGCGAGGGCAGGCAGAAGGAACACCGGAGCTGGCGGGTGGTAACCCCCGGCGGGCTCCTTGTCGCTGCGGTTCAACTTGCCTCACCCTGCCCGCTTCTGTGGCGGTTCTCGTGCGTGCCGGCGGCCTGCCGGGCGGCCTGGCTGGCCCTGCCCCACCGCCACGGGAGGGATGGCGGGAACTTGAGAGGAAGTCTCGCCTGAGCCTGGGATTTCCTCTAGGCCTCTGCCGCCGGTCTCCTGCCCTTCTGCCACCGACCGACGCCTTGGCTGGAGCCGCCCGTGGCGGGGTGTGCTCCGTGCCCGCCTCCGGGTTGCTGACGGGATGGCTGTGGTCAGTCTGGCCTCATCCGAGGTACAGCACCAGACCCCTCGAGGGCAGCTGCTGCGGCAGTGCCTGTCGTGGGGGCTCGGCACGAGGCGTTACGCCTTTCCTTCCAGTTGTGCCCAGCTGTATGTGACGTGCTCCTCACTGGATTGATGTTAGACTTAATCCCGGGCAATCGGGATGAGTAGAATTATAGATTGTCTAATGCAAAATTCTCTTGTTCCCTTCCCCCGCCTAACTGCAAGGTAGCCTGCAGGATAAATTCAGGATGAGCACTGCTATCTTTCACATTTAAAAACAAGATTAAACCTAGCCTTTCTATACTTGATGAAAAATCTGCTGTTGTTGCCTTAGCTTTCAGCTGCTAAGATGTCTGTGTACGGTGCCGTTTTCTCTTCAGCCAGTCCTGAGCACCACTGATCTCAAAATTTAATTTATGAACTCCAGCCCTCCTTTTTTTTTTTTTAAGTTATTCTTCTGTATCAAAATACCTAAACTGCATTTGGACGGACCTATTAAATGTACAGTTTAAAACTTCTTTTTAAAAAGAAATCTTGTTCAGTACTAAATGTTACTTGTTTAGAATGAACTTTATACTGTTATCCTAGAATAATGGCACAGGGTGGTGTGATAGTTTCAAGTAGTTTAGCCTACAAGCCCTCACTTCTTGTAAGTAGTCATTTACACTCAGATGCTGATAAAAGATGTCCTTAATTGTCCTGGTTGAGTAGCTACTGGCAGTAGCTAGTACTACATGCTTAAGAGGTAAATAAAACCTCTGACACAGTACCTGGCCCACTGTGCTGTATGGAGGAGTAAAATCCCTTCTCAAGTCCTGTTAATTATGTTACTTAAACCCCCCAAATCTGCATTGATGTTAAACACTAAGCGAGAAGAATTCATTAATGAGGAAAGATGAGTTGCAATCCTAAAGCAGGAAAGATGAGTTGCAATCCTAAAGCAGCCAAGTTCTGTTGAAGTGGTAAGTTTTTTTTCTATGCTCAAGAAACCATAATGTAGACTTTTGGATTTTGCAAAGCACGGCAATAAAGTAAATATAATAGCATACAGGTTTGTGCTTTTGCATAGACAGGCTTCCACTCAGCGAAACAATGCTTGAGAGTTAAGTAGCATTAAAACAGAGTATTTCCTTGGGCTCACAGCTGCGTCGGAGGGGCACTGTCCATAGAGGAAAAAATATGCAATATACCATGTAGGTTTTTAAGGTACGGTTTTGAAGCAACAGTTTCATTTGGGGAAAAAAAAAGTCTTAGTCATAATTTTCTGTAATAGTGATCTTTTTTTTCCTCTTGTTTATAAAAACAAAACTCTGTCTCTCAAGTGTAGTTCCATTTGTGTATTTCTGCACTGTGGTTTTCAATCAAAAAGTGAAAGTTGGCCCAGGCAGAGCTAACCTGTGCTAATTTGCAGTTTCGGCTTTCTAATACCTGCGGTGGAGAGGGTGAGATAAAATAAACTGAATTGGAAGAAATGTTTGATTTTGGTACATGATTTTAAGAAGCAAAATGCTACATTTACATTTTTTTTGTCTGTAATTCAGGATGTGGGTAAAACCCAAGCACCAATATCCTCAATGAGAACATGATCGAATCTCTAATCGTGCTGTCACAATTGTACATACTTCTGGGGTTACACGCGAAGGAACGGGGGCACACAGATAGTGTGCCTGGTGCTTACACAATGGGTTTTCTTCTTCAATAACTACCTTCCATGATCTGTGTAATTTAAGCAGTGAGGTGTAGATGTGGAAGATGGGAATGTCTTTTGGGAAGGTGGGTCAGTATTCAAGGCATGTAGTGCGTTATAGGTGTTTATAGGCATCATCCCTGTGCTGCAGCCATTCCGACAGGGCTTTGAGAAGATGCTCAATGCAGCTCCCCGCAAGTAAATGGGCCCTGACCTCTGTATACAATTTAAAAATTAACCTGGCTATGAAAATAGAGGGATTCCTGCCTAGAGAGAGATGGTGGGATGGTCTGGTTCTTGAGGACTGCGGAAGGCATCGATAAATTTCCCCAGTGAAGACAGGTCCTTGTTATTTTAGGCCCGTTGCCAAAGAAACAATTTTTAGGCTATGTAAAACTGTAGGTAGGCAAGAGTGGAAGACCCTTACCTGTAATGATAAATAATTTTTTTTATATATTTTTGTTTTGCTGTAGATTTGGAATGGAAAATAATTTACGTGGGTTCAGCTGAAAGTGAAGAGTACGATCAGGTGTTAGACTCTGTTTTAGTAGGACCTGTACCTGCGGGCAGACACATGTTTGTATTTCAGGTAAGTTTGATTTAACTGTTTCTAAAAGGGTTGTATTAATTTGTTTAAAGATGACTCTATCAAACTAAGAGGCACTTAAAAAAAAATAGTAAGTTAGAAAAATATTTCAGTCAACTCTTCAGGTATCACAGAGACTTTCCTTGAAAGTCTGTTCACAAGCTGGTATTTCTTGCCCTTGATATTTCCATGGTCATATTTTCACTTGTGGTATCAGTAATTAGAGAGGGTGATACAAGTACTGTTCCTGTAGCTACTGATAATTTTGACCAGTCTGGTTTCTATACATATTCTAGATCGCTCAGTAATCAACAGTGCCAGTGACATGGTTTACACTAGCACCATCAGGCTTAACTCCCCTGCAGTTGGTGGCAGTTTCAGATGATCGGGAGCAGTAGGCAGACAACATCTTCAGAAGGTCAGGCCAAGAAATTAATTGTAAAACTTTGCCAGAACAGTCAAGAGTTCATTTACATTTGGCGGGATAATTGTTCCACCGTGTTTGGCTAAGCATGCTAAATCACAGCAAAATACAGCAATTTGTAAAATGGGACAGGATTCCAGTGGTAGATAGCAGGTATCTGGGGTACAAGTGTGTAGATTAAGACTGTCCAACAAACTCCAGAGCATGTGACAGTCCTATAAAATATTGTTGTTAAAGCCAAAAGTTAGTAAGAAGGAATAATGAAGGGAAGGAAAACAGGGAAAGAGCAGCACTAAGATGGCTTACTGGCCTATTCTGGTTTCCATTTTAAGTCAGCAAGAGTGGGGAAAAAAACTCAAGCAGACTTGCCTAATTCTTAGGGAAGTTTGTTTTTGTTTTTTTAATGAAAACTAATTTAGCTCACTTTTTTCACTATTTATCAAATACTGGTATTTATCTTGTAAACTGAGAGCAAAATCCATCAGCAGAAAAATCAGATTGAAACGGAGTATGGCTTATTGTATAAGAATGATGCTACTTTCCCAAATTCTGTAAATTCACTTAACTGCTTAATGGCAATTGCATGCTGGAGCATGAGCATTAAAAAAATTGCTAATGAATACACCTTCTTATTTCTCACAGTTACTGTAACTGTTTTAAAATAATACCAGTATTTGTGAGGCATCTTGATTAATCCTGTAAATTCCAGGAAACATTTTTTTCTTACAGGACAGGCTAAAGGAATAGGGTTAGGCTGGAGGTTACGTTTATCAGCCACAGACGTGCAAATCAGTCTTGAAACATTTTTTGGTTTTGGAGCTGGGCCTAATTTGTCCACTCTACAAATAAAGCAGATGTGTAACAAATGCATCATTTATTAACAGTTCTTCCATTATCAAGCTGTTATAGCTTATGGCATTAATTGGTCAGAAGTAGGTGATCCTCTATTGCCCTCAGAGGGGCTGCCTCGTAGCACTACATGCAGAGAAATCCACTGGCGTTTACTTTTCTGATGTAAAAGATGCACTGTTTTCAGTTAAGTTACAAAGATTCATCATTGATGGTGACGGGAAGGAGCAGGAGGCAGGGGCCTAAAAAGGCAGGTTTTGGCTGTCTGATTCAGAGGGTCTTGAAAATTAAATTTACTGGTCTTGCAGTTTGTGTAGGATGGACTGATCGATTGTATCCCAGTGATAACGGACACTACAGCTAAATTAGGAGTAGGTGTGTAGACACTTTGCGTGGACTGGAATAGGTCCTGTAAGAGAGTCAGGACTCCTTCGGTGTTATAATAAAGTGTCCCTTTTATTTCTTACAAAGTACTGTTGGTCTTCAAAAGCTGGATTTCAGGTGAGGGTAGGGCTCTGCTACTGTGTACACAGGAGACCACCAAAACCCAAAGTGCTGCAATAAGCTTTTGCAGATGACTGAAGCTATTTTATTCACCAAACTGAGGCAGCCTGGGAGATGGAGAGAACTAACAAGGGAAGGCAAGAACGTGGCAAAGCACAGAACCGCAGGAGGCATATAATACAAAGGAAAGAGACTGTGTTCACTAGGGACAGCGCAAGGAAAGGACCGTTGTGGAGGTGTCTAAAATTTTCAGCTAATCATATGCTAGATTTTTCTAAATAGGAAAATGGCTGAAACGGCAAGTAAAATGGAGTACCGTACAGATAAAATACCAAGGATGATAAAACTACCTTTCTTGAAAAGCAGCTGTGTATCAGGTTGGGAAGTCAGCCTTACATACAGACAGATGGAAAACTATTGTGCTTTTCAGACTTGCACAATAAGCCTTTTTTTTTTAAAAAAAAAAAACCCACAACATTTAAAAAGGTTTTGATGTTAAAGGCCCACAGCTTGGCCTGTTTGGTTCTAAATGCCAAGATATAAGTAGTGAAACCCGATTCCTTCTCTCTGTGCACTTGGGGATTGGTAATAAATTCACCGAAACTTCTTTTTGAGAATATAAGCACATCAATAATTTACTATCTTTAAGTGGGGATATGACCTTAGCTACCTACTCTGCAGTAGTAGCTATGTGAATAAATGTATCGCATGGAAAAGCAAGATAATTTAAGACAACCTATACATTGAGCGATTTCATAAAATTCTTCAGTAATTTCTAGCATAAGAATGGTGTATTAAGACAGTGAGTTTTAGGCAAAAGTTTATCTGCTGCCTCATTTTGCCTACCAAACTATCTGTTTGCAACTGCTCACTTGTGATGGTGACGGGAAGGAGCAGGAGGCAGGGGCCTAAAAAGGCAAGTTTTGGCTGTCTGATTCAGAGGGTCTTGAAAATTAAATTTACTGGTCTTGCAGTTTGTGTAGGATGGACTGATCGATTGTATCCCAGTGATAACGGACACTACAGCTAAATTAGGAGTAGGTGTGTAGACACTTTGCGTGGACTGGAATAGGTCCTGTAAGAGTCAGTGACTCCCGTCACCAGTTGAGCGAGCCCTTTTGTCTTCCACCTATGTATGATCACTTGTTTCCTAGGCAATTAAGAGGTTTGACATCCAAGGTGCAGGAAGTTCAACATTTGAGAAAAGACAGTTTAAACCAGTGTTCAGTGTCTTTACCACTCAGCAAAACAATGCTTGAGAGTTAAGTAGCATTAAAACAGAGTATTTCCTTGGGCTCACAGCTGCATCATAGGCTACTACAGGACACACAATGACAACGGGAGCCTGGAAGAACTAAAATCCTACGTGAGGGTGTGAGTTGAGTTTCATGGGCAGTTAAATGGAACAGTGTCCTTTTGCAATATATTGGTCTATAACTGCCCTCTGTGGAACTTAAAGTAATTAAATGGTCCTAGGTGCTGTTAGAATGAGACTACTGAATTGAAGTGGTGATTTCATCTCTCTTGGCAGTTCTTGCGATTTCTTCAAGCTTCTACACTTGTCTTACTCCTTGGTCATCTTTTCCATTCCCCTATGGGAGCTGTAAATCCATTTGGTCGTTTTCTGTTCCCCTCAGGGCTGGAGGAAGGTGTGTTCTACCTGACTCCCTTGTTGCTTCTCCTCCCCTTGGTGTATTTGTACTGGAGAGGTCCGACTCATCTAATTCTTCTGCAAAGTGCCTACAGCTTCTTATAAAAAGCTGGACTGGTTTGAAGGCTTAGAACTGAAGCAGCAAAAAGCAGAAGCCAATGCTGCATGACCACTAGCTCCCAAACTTCACAGTCCTGGAGCATATAAATACTACAGAAAAGTAATTCCTGCTGTCCCTCTCATCCCTAATCTCACTTGTCCTCTGTCCTTAGGCAAGATTTGTGCTACCCAAACCATTCTAACATACATTGTTAATACCAACTTGTACTCGCAACACAGGAGTTCAGTGTTGGCTTCAGATCTTCATGTAAAATTGTAAATGTGAAGCTGTTTTGTTTATGCTTAGATTGCTGTTACTTTAAAAGCCTTCAGCAGGATGAGGCATCGCATTTTTGTCAATAAATGTGTAGTTAGAAAGTATTTGAAGGGACTGACGTGAGCCATGCTTTACGAGGTGAAATTTTTTGATTATTGATAACTGCAGACCTACAGTAAGTAAGGACATTGAGAAAGCTTATAAGAGTTGCTTATTAATTAGGATTGAATCCTGGCTGAAAATGTCAGATGTCTTAGAGCGATGATGCATTTAACTGCATTCATTTTAACAAATGTAGGCATGTGGAAGGGGGCAAGAGAGACAGTAGTTCATGCCTTTCCTAGGAATCTGTGGGACAGCTCAAACCTCACTGTAGCCTGTTCCCATTGTTCTTGATGAATTATAAATTGCAGTGTTTAAGGCTTGGTCTTGTAAAAAACACATATACAGACCAATTCAACCTCAGAGATGCAAAAAAACGCCAAAAAACACCCCCACCCCCCCACCCCCCATTTAAAAAAATCTTACTCTACTGAATTACCAAGGTAGGCTGGAGAACAATGTCACTGTAGAATTGGAGGGATGTTTAGTACACTTGCTCAAACAACAATTCAGCTAATCATATATTTAAAAGCAGTTT
Organism: Leptosomus discolor; assembly: GCF_034619465.1. Lineage (NCBI taxonomy): Eukaryota > Metazoa > Chordata > Aves > Leptosomiformes > Leptosomidae > Leptosomus > Leptosomus discolor. The sequence goes on along the minus strand of NC_141392.1, from coordinate 71,902,551 downwards.
TGGGTCAAAGTTGGCTAATCGCCCATGAGAAATGTCAGTGCACAATATTACTATATTCTGAGTAATTCCGTCTCTAGAGGATAGTGTCCTAAATTCAGGGTTGATGTTCCTGTGAAAGGAGGTGTATTTTCTGGTTAACTTGAAGAATGAATTTAAATACTACTCAGCTGCGAAGACATACTACTTGATTCCCCTGCTAGATAGGCATGTGGTATCAGGGTGGTTTTTTTTTTTTTAATTCCATCTTTCCTTTCACATTCAGGCCGATGCACCTAACCCAGGGCTTATTCCAGATGCAGACGCAGTAGGTGTAACAGTTGTCCTAATTACGTGCACCTATCGAGGTCAAGAATTTATTCGAGTTGGCTACTATGTAAACAATGAATATACTGAAACAGAACTGAGAGAGAATCCACCAGTAAAGCCAGATTTTTCTAAGGTAAGGCACATTTTGTTCTGGTTATCTATCAAAGGTATGCTTATAGAAAGAGGGTTTTAAGAAACAAAATCAAATCCCAAGTGGTTCTGTAAAGTGCATGGATTGAGGCATCAAATAATGGAAGAGAATTGAGGGGACAAACTACAAGTGCCATGAGTTGCCATAAATTTGGAGAACATTGAGAAGCCCCCAAGTCTCCACCAGCTTGAAGCTTTGACTGGACTTCATTATTATTTTACACTGACTGCGTGAAATAAACAGTTGGGTACCCTCTAGCTGTACCACTGTTGACAAAGTGGCTCTGTTATTCAGAAAAACAGAATAATTTTTTTTTTTTCTAGGACAGTCAACCTGGAACTAAGTTTTAAGTATTAACACAGTTGTTATCCGTCTGCTTTAGTGTTAGATGCAGTTTCTGCAAAAAGGTAACAAAACAAACTGAAGAGCAAGTTATGTATAAAATGAGAGAAGATGGGTAACCTGGTAAGAGCATGGGTTGGATGCTTATCTGATCAATGGACAACTTGACCAAGGAAGTATACAGATTAAGTTTAAAAAATATACATCCTTCATGGTAAAAATTAAAACAGGACTAGAATTAAAAGATGATGTGAAATAGCATTCTTTGGAACCTAATAAGAAGATCAATTAAACATCAAAATGTTGTCAAAATCCTGTGAAATACTCTACCCAGGCAGACTCTGTACAAACTACCAAGGTTCCACACAGCATCTGGGTTTGTTTTTGATGGAAGGTTTTGTGGAGTTGTTTTTTTTTCTCTTTATGAAAGCTGACGTATATGTGTACACACTTATCTTCCAAAGTTGTGTCATGGTGAAGATTTTGTTACTTCTCAAGTTTGCATGAATTATGACTGGATATATGAAGCAATGAATGGGATAATGCCTGTACTGTAATGACTAGTACAGAGATAATATCCATAGTCACTCAAACTGAGCTTCAAATGTAAACTAAACTGAATTGGTATGTAAATTGGTTTTTTTGAAGTCGCTAATGATTTTCTATGCTTAACTTAATTTTCAGGGATCAGATGTTTAATAGTTCTCAGAATTCAAAATTACAGTTAATTTTGAGGATTCTTAAACTTATTATTGGTTTCTTTCTTTTTTCTTTCATTTAAATCACACATTTACTTGTTATTTTGGGTGTGAATGCCAGAATGTTGACTTCCTTTAAGCACTTGAATTTAGAAATGCCTAGAACTGCTTGTCTTAATTCTCTGCTTATATAAAAAGCTAGCTCTGCTTCTGTGAAAGAGAACAGCAAAAGCTATCATGTATTTGTTAAAAAGTCCTTAATGTGACTTTGGGACAGAATTTAAACATACAAGTAGAAGGTTATTAAATTGATCCATTGGTGGGTAATAGACCCTACTAGGTTCAGAAAAAGAAATGGTCTTGTTAGTTTGCAGAAGAGGTTGGGAAATATTTAATGAGTGTGCTTCCTTTGAGAATAAAATCAGCACTGCTACCAAAGCAGACTTTTCTTGTGATCAGTCTTAATTTTCGTGAGTGGCCAATGGTGCTAAGTTGCCATCCTCTAGGTAATCTTTCACCATTTTCAAGATAATATATAGTTAAGAGAAAGTGAACATATTGCTTTTTTGGCTGCATACATAACAAATACAACATGTTTTCAAAGGAAGATGAAGGCCAGTCATAAAATATATGACTAATGTCTCAGCATGTCCACTGCTGCAATATTATTATCTTCTGAAATCAATGTAAAGCATGCTAATTTAATTTAAGGATAGGTTGTACTCTTAAATGAAGACAGACATTTGAAGGAATTGATACAATTATTGCAAAAACTGTAAAGTTGATGCAAAATTTTATGAAGTACTGTGGTTTGCAAAATTTTTGGGGGGGTAGTCATTTGCTTTACTAAAAGCTGGCTAGAATAATAAACACTTGCACTTTATTTGCAGAGTTCTTGTAGAGCCTTGAACTCGCATAACAGTTAAAAATATCCTCTCAAAGCAGTTATTTTGCTGAGTAGGATATTAGAGTAAATGAACAAGTAGTATGTTTCTGTAAGCAAGTTTCTGATCCATAGATAGTAGCTACAGATTCACATTTACATGAATGACCTTTTTAAACAAGTTGTTTTACACATACAAGGCTATGGGGAATAAAAGGGGGAAAAAAAATCTATATGCACGTGAACTCCAGTTTGAGATGTACACATTACATAATCAGTCTATTTTCTCTCTCCCAGCTTCAAAGGAATATTTTGGCATCTAATCCCAGAGTCACGAGATTCCACATTAATTGGGAGGACAACACTGAAAAACTGGAAGATGCAGAGAGCAGTAACCCAAATCTACAGTCGTTGCTTTCTACAGATGCATTACCTTCAGCATCAAAGGGGTGGTCAACATCAGAAAATTCATTAAATGTTATGTTAGAATCTCATATGGACTGCATGTGACTAACCACCATCGTTTTGGTACTGTACATGTGTTAAACTGTAAAAACAACCAGAACTATTTCCCTCAAATTCCATAAGTACATAGTTGACAAGCAATGTGAAGAACTTGTTTTAAAACATCCTGTAGAAAGTTTATAAAAAAAACCAAACCAAACAAACAGTATTTGAGCAAATTGTGGAATATAAATACAACTATTTTTAAGTAATTGCCTTTTTTCTCTAATGTGTTATTCTATGTGGTCTAAACCAAACCTGATTAAAGTATACATATTCTCCCCCCTCCCCTTTTACTTTGTAAGCACTATTAAAAGCTAAAAAACTTAGAAGTTAAAACATTCAGGCAAAACGAAGGAATAATGCCATGTCCCCATCTCTGATAATCCAGATTGCCAAATATAAAGTGCCCTTTAATAGCAGCTTAAGAACAAAACTGTTGTTAGATGAAGTGCAAAGAAAAAGTATCTCTTAAAAAAAAAAAAAAAGTCCAAAAATGTCCTCTTGCTGTGGAAGCAGACAGCGCAGTATAATTTTAGGTGCAAGCTTCTTTTTCCTTTCAAGGCACATACTTGTTACTTAAAGCATGCAATTTGAGATTTACCATCTGCTATCTTGGATTTTAGGACTTTTTTTTTTTTAAAAAAAAATCTCCTGCTGCTGCTGTGGTTTGTTAAGGACAGTGTTCCATCTGGATTTGGGTGGGTATCTCAGGAAAGAATCCTTTTTCAGACACCCTAATAGCACACACAATTGGTTGGAAGTATTGAAGCAATTACTAGAAAGTTTAAGAGTTAAGCAGAATAGCACAAGTATCCAAAAAATGCTCTTCTGCAAGACTTATGTACAGCTGCTGGCTGATATGTTTATTTTCAGGTATGCTTTATTCTTGTGGTCTCTTTAACTAATAATAAGGAGTTTAGATGCTTTCTTTCAGTGTTTTAAAACATCTGGAATTTAGAACTTTCCTGTTTTCTCCCTACCCTTTAAGGCAATCCAATGCACTGGTATAAATCAAGATTCAAACCCTGTTGTGCCAGGTGTGACGCATTCAAGGATACATTGCCTGCCCTGAAGCTCTTGCACTGAGACATCCCTATTACCTGATGCATCCTTGAAGATAAAAAGAAATAAGCAGTAAATTGTAAAGACTTAAGACATTATTATGACACTACCAATTTAGTTATTCATTCCAATCCTCATTAGCCTTATATGTCTACTGTGACTGTATGTGCATTTAAAATTGTAATCTGTCATGTCAGATTACAGAATATAGTTCTGCTAGTTACTAGTAACTGCCCAGACTGTGAACCCTTGTAGGTTCCATGTCTTTTAAAAAAACCAAAAAACCAAAAAAAAAGGTAGGTTTCATGATGACTGGCAGTATAGCTCTGAATAAAAATAGACCGCTTTCTCTTCTCTTCTCTTTCTGCATTCTCAATAGGGATGAAGATGTCCCAAGCAGTTAGCACTTCTGTCTTTCCACATCATTAGTGAAATTGTCTTCGTTTCTAACATGTATATTTTTTAAATCAGAAAGGAGTGACCTGATCTGAATGTACATGCACATGTATGTTTCTTGTATGGAAACTCAGCAGTACATATGGTAGCTGAATGAATTCATGACATCCATTAATATTTGGAACCCTAATTCTAATGTGTGCCCTTAAAAATATCTATGTGATTGTTTAAAATTATGATTAGCATTTTAAAAATACTAACACTCTTAATATCAGTATGACTTAACACAAAGAACTGGTTGCCAAAGCAGCTGCTTCACTTGAGGGCGGAAATTATGTGAACTTTTAAGAAGGATCTTTTGATTTTTCAATTATATTGCAACTTTAAGGTCTACAGTGACATTTTGAGATTTTTCATGCATTTTATTGTTCTATTTATAAATCTATTTAAGATATCATCTCTTAAATGTAAGCATGTAAATAACTTAGTCACCTGCTGAAAGAGTGTCAGGCTAATACTGACATGTCTGTACCTTGAGGCAAGGCTACTGTAGTGGTATTTCAAACCCTGGCACCTATTGAAGATTCAAGAGAAAACATGATCAAGTACAAGCTGTAACCAGACTCCATCCATCAGTAGCATGAAGGCTTCTTAGAAGCATATGCCACCCAGTGATGGAAGCAAACTGTATTACTGCTATTGCAGAATCAACTACAAAGTCCAGTCAGCAAAACTATGTCACCCAGCAAACCAATTAATTTAGAGAAATCAGAACGTGAAGATCTATTGTTCTGTTTACGAGGAAAAAAGTCAACTCTGCACATGGACTCAGGTGCAATAAACTTCAAGCTAGACCAGATGGCACGATGCTGCAGTAGAATTTGGCACCACCTTACCTGACACAGTAACACATCCAAGCTACAGCTGACCCACCAATTAACAGGAAAAAGAATAACCCTACTGTACTTGGTGAAAACTGGACAAGAACAACTGGACAACACCTCATGAGAGCACCTCATGATCTCTGCAAGAGAAATGGTCTTCCTCTGCTTTTTGAGAGACTGGATGCCTCTCAGGTCTTCAACTTTGTCCAGGTCTTAGCAGTCCACACCCACTGTCATCTGAATATCACTTTTCCTGGCAAAATCAACATTCCAGAGACATGGAATTTTAGAAACCAAATTCCAGTTCTCCAGAGGCTTCAGGTCTGATAACTGGGCAACATCACAGCAGAGTTAGTGATGTTAAAAGATACAGTGCATATAAGGCATCTCTGTAAAGACTTGTCCCTGATCTCTGTACAGGGGGGCTGTACACATGGCGCATAGACAGCTAGCGCAGACAGCACAGCGTTACAATTTCAAGGTCAAAGATGAGTTCACCTTCCCACAAACCTCCACTTTGCAGAGACCACCAAGATGCAAGGGAATGCTACAGATTCTGTTGAGAGGACTGGCGATGCATCTCGCTGTGTTTCTACCTCGGACAGATAGGTAGCCTGAATTCTATGAGAAGATTGTCATAACGCTTATCAGAGATTACTCAGGTACAAAGAAGTTAAGACAAGGATCAGACAAGGTAATGTTACCGATGAAAAACATGGGTGGGGTTTTTTATATCTAGCTTGAAAAAACTTGTCCCTTCATCTTACAGTCATTGTGATTTATTCATGCATCACCTTCAGTCTGAATTACTATGACACTGGGTTTGAAGGGGGGCAAAAAAGGCTCCAGCTCCATCATAGTGGAGACTGGTGAAATTTAACCTTTCCAGTGGCTCTACAAAGCTCCACTAAAAACGCCAACCCTTTTACTACCAATCTTCAAGACTGCTGCAACTCAGAACTTTAATACAATAACCACAGTAGCTTAGTTTATAGCTCACCAGACAATCTGTATCCTTGAGATAGGGGTGACAAAGTCACAAAGACAAATCTGATGATCTGACAGTCTGTTACTTGCTTTGTAGGGCCTCAACTGCTGATTTTCTGGAAGTCAGTTCAGACTGGAGGCCAGCCACTTGCAGCTAGGCAAAGATTGTCCCTTGCCATCTGAAAATGGTAGTAGGGAAGAAAAAGGAATAAAACCAGAACACTTACGCACTTGCACTCCTGGCAAATCCTCATTTGCCAGAGACAGCAAAAGAGCAAAAAATTAACTAAATCTTAACTGCTTCTGTCTGGGCAGCTACAGGAGATCCTTCACATACCTACTTACCTAACTACCCTCCCCTTATCCATAGCACAGTGGTCTGCAAGCTTGCAGATTCTCTCACTGTTTAGAGAGCCTGCAAATTTTGGTCTGGAGATGACGGGTTAATTGTTCCTGTTGGTGCTAGCTGGAGGGCTCTGCTCAGTGCCAGCCGGGAAGATGCAACAAAACTAACAACTACCTATAAGGGCTGGTGGCGTGTGTGGGACTATTCATGTTAGGCCTTCCCATTTGTATTTATGTTTCCAGTTAAAGTTCTGCTTCTTAAGAGTTGGTCTTGTAGTGTGTGAGATGAGAGCTGGGCTGCAGGAGACAGGTGGAAGGATTTTTGCTTGATTTTTGGTTTGGCCAAGGAAGTGTGTCTATCGAAGAAGAGCCAGTTGGAGTCACTAGGGAGGCTTTGTTAAAGGCAAAACCCAGGTTTCTATCTGGAACTTAGAAAGCAAAGGCCCTTTCAAGAGGGGATGGAGGGAGGACAGACTTTCCAATTTTTGGTAATGCTGATTTGGAGGCATGGCTTGGTACCGTGGCACAAGGGATGTGACTGGCTTTCCTGCAGATAGAGAAAATCAGAGGAAGGAGGCGTGTGTATTACGAGATGTAAGAGACAACAGCTGTGTGTTAACAGCAGTGTTAAGAACTGGCTGAAACGTCAGGAACCTTGAAGGAGTTCTTGGTCTCCCTCCGAAACACCCCTGGACCATGACATAAGGAGGCCTACCTTTCAGCATAAGGGGGTCCTCCAGTTTGTCCTGTCTCACAAGGGAGGTGTGGCAGACATGCAGATACAAACTAGGAAGAAGCAGGGGCTTTATGAGATGGTGAAGTGAATCCTGAAGACATATGATACGCATCCAGAAATCAACTGCTTGAAATGCCTGCCATGTTAACAGCAGGATATAAAATGTCTGATGAAGGCCCGCCTAGATCTATTATGCAGAAGTGCGTAAGACCTGAAACCTCCAACATGACGAAGATGCTGCTTCTGCAGTATTGCCTGTCCCATCACAGGGCTTCAGATACAGGTGTATGAACAGACCAAATTCTCTGAAGACAGGTATGTACTTGGCTAAATAATCTTTTGCATGCAGGTAGTCAAGGTAAGCTCTGTCTCAGGACAAACCTATCTTGGAGAAGCATTACTGAGAGGAAATTAAGGGAATTTAAGGATCTGCAAGAGATGAGACATTGTTACAGATGTGGCATATCCTGGCAAGGTTTGCTCACAACTTCAAAATTAATTCATTCAAGAAGTCCAGCAGACTTCCTACAGAGTTAAAGCCTCTTCAACTTGAGGCCCAACTGTTTAAGGAAGAGCCAATGAAGTCATGCTCTCCAGAAAATATTTTAAAGGTACATGCTGATAGAAAATACTTAAACTTCATGTACAGTTATGACTATTCAGGAAAACAGTGAAGGATCCTGTGGTAGAAGTGAAGTTCCGAGAAGAGTGGCCTAAAGGCTGCATCTCTGTTAATAACCTGATCAGGGCCAGGATATGGATCCACAGTGGAAAACTGTTCTCTGGCACTTCCTTGGCCTGTATCAACTAGGGAATGCCCAGGGACAGTTTGGGGAGCTACAAACAGGGCAAAATGTCTCCAGTTTCAGTGTCTTGCGTACCTCAGGATACTGACACCATGTACTCTATTCCTAACGATAGCTGGATGGCTCACGTCAGCCACTTTGCTCAGAAGGGAGACAACTGTTAGCACCTGAAGCCTGCCTAGCAGGGCGAGGCTTACTATGAAGAAGAGACATGGTCGTTTCCCCTCGAGTTAGCTGCCTTCAATGAAAAGAAAAAAAACCATAGTAGCAAACTGCCATTGGCATGATATGGACAATGTTAGACATTGCAAAATGTCAGCAAAAAGGCAGTACTCTTAAGGCTCTAGAGGCTGTGAGAGGCCAGAAGGCTGCATTTCTTACCGCTCAGGAAGGCATATTGTACAGAACTGGAAAGCTGGAGAAACAGCTGATAGTCTCCCAGATTTTTAGACAAGCTGTTCTAAATACAGATCACAAAATTCTTTAAGCAGTCCATCTGTGGAGGGACACAACACGAAACAGAACTTTGCAGAAATGTGAAAGGCAAATGTGAACCAGGAAGCAGCAGAATGACTCTGGCCCGGACGTCCACGAGCTCCAGACCCGCCAGCAGCAGGCGTGTGTTGGCTCCTGTCCCTATGGAGTCGAACACACCACCTCAAGCTCCACAGGTAAATTAAATGTTTCCTTACTAGTGATTATCTCATCCAAATATGCACAAGCAGCACTATGGTGCTGGGGACTGCAGCACGGTTGAAGTCATTAGTAAGGTGGGAACCCACAGAGATTTGTTACACCTCACCAAGTCTCTATCTTTGTAGAAAACTACGTATCAATTTCTAAAAATTAAAAAGTACCTGAATGACTCCCTGTGATTCTCAGATGTCCCACTGTGTAGACAGAACCAGACAGTGGGACAGACAGTTCCCCCAGCTTTTGTTTACAAATCAGAAAGTCCTATAGCAGTCAAATAAATTTTTGCCATTGAGTTGTTGAGTGTGGGCTGGGAGAGCAAGAGGCTTTTTAAAATACAAGGAATATTTACGTGAAATGTAGATGATCTAAAGACCCATAACGATCCTTTCACAACGTGAAACTCCATCTCCACACATCATTACAGGTGATTCTGTGGCACACATACCACAGTAAGCTTGTAAACGGCAATACTGGTTTTCAGGGAAATGTCTTTGAACCTAGCTATCATGGCTGAGCTGGGAACCAGATCACATGGAAAATGAAGCACAGGAGGGAGACATGGTGAGGAAAGCAACATCAGAGGCCAAAAGCAGCTGACACAGGGCGATTGCTACGGACAAAAATGGGCAAAGCCACATTGAAATGCACGGCAAAATTTCACTCCAGGTCACTGTCAGTCCCCTAGCAAAACTTAAATTATCCAGCCTGTCCTCAGTTATTAACACAGAACAAAAGGTGGAGAAAAGGTTATGCTGAGCCAAAATGTTCTCTGGCTTTTCTCCAGACCTATTTGTCAACAGTTTGAACGGAAAAACAGAGGCATATGTGTTTCATAACAAGTCCCCTGTACACAAGAGTGTATATGTTCAACATCACGTCCCACTTCCACAGCTATGGAAGACCTGGTATACACATGTACGAATAGCTACGGAACTGGAAAAGATTTATTCTCTGTTTTTCCCATGTATAAATAATGCCGTTTCCCAGACACAATATGAAAAGCAGCACTATCTGGGAAACATTCAAGTTACACATGCTAGCTGAGACACTTGTGTTTGTTCCTAATAATTCCATGATTTTGAATGTACTAGTAATACAGTAATTGACTCAACTAAAGTCATTTGCAGACGTAATCTAACCCTGCACATTGTGCCCAGAAGAGTTTGTAAAGATACCTGGCATTCAGAGGCAGCTAGGACTGCTAAATTCAACAACAACAACAAAAAAACCTTGCTTTCTGAAACTATGTTGAAATCATCTTTACGAATCAGAAATAATTCTGCAGCACAGGGGTGAATTTCCAGAAAGTAAGCAGAAACCAAACTGGCACCCGGCCAAAACATATAAAAGAACAGAAGAGAGGAGAGGGTCTGTTCAGGAGAAACCAAATGATGCTAGCCCACATCATAGCCACACAGCTAGTCACACAGTGTGAGCTCTGGAAAGATGTCACACTTGTCATAGCTGGGAAGAACACTAAAAATACAGCAAGGAGTGAGAGGTGCCTCTGGATGAGACCTGTAAGGTTCCCTGTCAGAAGCTCATCACACTGCTGCACTGATACAGAAGAAGGGGCAAGACTGCCCTTCTGCAGAGAGTCATGTCAAGCCTCATATGCCTCCACAGCAGTTCTTTGCTTCAGCTGTGCTCGTACAACCTGAGCACACACATATGTCCGTATGTGTAAAAGGCCTCTATATAAACATACTCGAGTGAAAAAAGTAAAGTGTTCCACCTGAAGAAGCACATACCTGCACTTGTAGATCCAATTCCTGCAGTAAGCACGGAGCGTGGTATAATCTTTACTGCATACTTGAGAAACTGAGATTTCCCCGTGCCTGGGTCTCCAACCAACAAAAGATGCGATTCACCTTGGAGGAAAACAGTGATGTAGGAGTAGACAGTTCATATACAGAGAAAGATACACACAAAATGCTCAGAATTAAATAATACTTTTCATTATTCAGCTAACATTTAGCACTACATATACATTACAACATGTAATTCTGTTTAAGACTGCACTATTTATTGGGTGCGATAAATATATTGGTTAATAAAAGCATATTGCTGCACCCAAACCAAATATTTAAAATGAAATATTTTAAAGGTATTAGCAGGTATTTGACAGACTTCCCATAATGTGAGTTCTTACATTTTAGAATACTCATTTCTCAGACTCAACTCACTCTTGAACACGAAACAAAAGGATATCAGGGTTTAGTTATTATTCCACTATTCAGTTACTTAAATTATTGCAAAAAGGACTAATAAAATCTGCAGGTTGTTTTTCTTAACTAATTCTGTTACGTTGCCAACAGTTATGTAACATGGTGATTTCAAAATGATGAAGTTACAGAAGTAAATAATTTGGCTAGTATGATCTCGCTCTAAAGTGCTCTAAAATTACTTCATTTTCTTCTACAAAATATTAATACAACTTCAATTCAAATATAAAGTCTAGAACTTTATTTAGCTGGTGGAGGATCAAGAAAATCCTGTATTTGTATATACAGACATACTATTTTAGAATTATTATGACCTACATAGATTATGACCTGCGTACCACCTGGCACATGGCATATTTGCCATCTAATAACAACAGAAGGAGAGCCAGCAGGCAGATAACTTAGAGTAACAGAACTAAGTGAGATGTGCTGACAATCACAGATGGAAAAGTCTGGCATTAGGAAGTAAAATGAATCCTTTAATTTTTCCTTTCAATGTACTATAGTGATCCACATTAAGGAAACATTAATATTCCATGCTTTGATGTCAAATACTGCTGGGAATATTCTACTAGGAATAATTTCAAAACGTCACTTATACAATAAAAAACGAGTTTTTATTTGATCTAAACCAACTGTCTTTAATATTCAACCTAATGGAATCCTGAATGCCTCCTTTTACTTGGTTTTATTTGGGAAAAATTAGAATAAAAAGAGGAAGTCTAGACACCCACTTTATTTGTCTGAGATTCAGGGAGAATACTTGGCACTAATAAAAAATTGCTCTTACTCAAGAAAATGGGATGATTATGCTTCCGAAACTTCACTGGTTTGATTTTGGAAGGGGGAGGGATGTGGGTGAAGACAGGGATGGGAACAATCGTTAGAAAGGATGCGATGCTACTAGAAACAATACTAACCTCTGATTCGAGTTCCAGTAGCATCAGTCCTCTGTACACCACCAGCGAGCACCATGGCTACAGCCAACTTTACCAGGTACAATCCAAAGACTTGAGGACATAAGCTAGCCAAAATTTCATTCCTCCCTAGAACAGGAGCAAAAAACAGCACTCAGCACTGCCCTAAGAGTAGAACTTGGTTTCCCATGGACTCCTATGTACACTTAATGTCCTATGTACACTGACAAGTAATTGTCCTATGTCCACAGTCCTGTGTACACTCACAAATAATTTGGGTCTGCTTCCTGAACAAGAGGAAGAAGGCAGGGAGGAGATTTTATTTTTTTTATTATTTTATTTTTTAAGTGGGACCCAAAGCACTTGTTATCCAAACTTCCTTCATTATAAAGAATTTAAGTCTTCCACAGTCACAAGCAGCAAAGCCAATCCTACCACACATTTAGGAATGCATGGTCTGGGTATCATAAGAAAAGGCACTAACGAAATGCCATCATGCAAACTCTTTTATTTCATAGATAAAAGTGTAGGGGCTATGAAGAATAAAGTTTAAAAGTTTCCAGACTTCAAAATATCCCCTTGGAAACTGGTGTGTTGTACATTTAAGAAAACATCTAACACTTGAAGTTTTTTGCCCTAAACCTGTGCACCCATAGCACGGCTCATTTTCTCATCATTGTCTGGAATCTCCTTCTCCTTCAACCCTTCTGTGTCAAAGGTCCTTCTCCTCCTTCCTACCATAGTCTCTTTCCAGCAACAGAATATTTCAATCATCTGACATGATAATGTTGTTCGCTTGGAAGGTGTGTAACAGAATTAATTCTGTCCTTTTTGATTCTGACGCTAACAGCACATAAGGGATCACAGGTTTAATGCCACACATTACTCCCATTGCTAAGGAATAAAACGGAGTGACCCATTTCGAGTTCTTAACTTCATGTTTTAAATTTAGATGCAAGTACATGGTACTGGCAAAATACAGAGGCACCTAATAGATGACTTGAGGCATATGTGTTTCTTGTGGAGGTCTTCTGAAGGAATTAACACATCTTTGTCCAAAAGAGAAATTGTAAAAACTTTGGTCAGCCATAGCATAACTCAAGATTTAACTCCACAGTTGCCTCTATTTGACTTCAGATCCATTTGCCTTGTCAGTGCTGAGCAGCTCAGCAGTTCTTTCTTCCTAGATAGTATCCAGAAAAAATAAAGTCACCTGTGTAAGTTCCCTTAGACTTTCTCAGGACACTGAATACACAGCATCAGGAACTGACTGACATAAAGTGCAGTAGTACCTACTATTATCTCTTGAAAAGCAGTAAATGTACACACATCCTGTTGTGAAATGACCCATACCTTATACTCCTTAGTCAAATTTGATCTCTGCCCTCAGTTTCAACTCAAATTCAGACAGACAGCCTTGGGCAGTCAGGGTCCTTCTAATTTCCACCTCAATTTTCTTGTAGCCACTTCATTATTAGTTTATTCTGAATGGGTAATACTGCATAAAACCATATTGCTCCCTGCAGGCTTCCAAAAATTGTCCTGAGAATGAAAGATTAAATAGGACCTTCAAAGAGGATCCTGAATTACTTTCTGAGCAGTTCTAACCAGGGTGATAGGAAATGTTCTCCTTCCAGACAGCAGGAGGAAGAAATGTTCTCGTTCCAAACAGCAGGAGGTTAGCAATTAAATTGCCTTCCAGGAAATGCAGTTGTGAAGAACTTTGCCATTGACAAGATCTCTAATTTCTTATGTGAGCAGGATAATTTTTAAGCTGACATGGGCAACACTCCCACCTGCTTTTCCTCCTGTTTGTCTTTTAAGAGGAACGACTAAGCCCTTTTCAGGGTTTTAAAGGACAGAACATTAGCCTGAGACAGTTCAGTGACAGAGATCCTTAAGAGTCCGTTAAGCTTCCCCACGGTTCAGGAGGAGGCACTCAAGACTATGGAGAGGGACAGAGTTCCAGACACAACTCCTGCTGATCCCTACGTGGTTGACTGCAGACCACGGTAAGTCCAGGAGCCAGCGCACCAAACACTCTGTCTGTTCTGGGATCACTGTGAATTGGGAGACTCCATGGTTGATAGGAGGCTCCACTGCACCTAAGCCAAGGGTCTAGGGATCCAAGAGTTAGGTTACAGATGAGATGCGCTAAGCTCTGTGGTGAAGATTCACAGCTTAACTTGGGATGCAGAGACAGTAGCTCTCACCTCAGAGTCAACAGCTATGCTGACTAAAAGCCGATCTGCTCCATGCTATTTATTCTAAGAGGTATGCTGTTTCTTCCTCGATTATAAAACACTTTTCTGGTTTTCCCTGATACTTATATTATTTCTCATTTCTTCTTAATAAATGTTCCACAAAACACTCAACTAGAAAGCTCAAAAGAAGGAAGATCAATGCAGTACGTTTGGTACTTTTTTCCCCCCAGTAATATTAAAGTAAGAATGTCATATTTTTTGGAGGGTGGTGGGATAGGAAGATGGGGGAAAAATGTATTCAGTCATTTTTCACTCTTGATTTCATCTGTATCCGAACACGTGTCCTACTTAAAAGCTTTCAACTACTAACCTGCTAAGGGATCATTTCTATGCTTTTCCCAGAAGTCTTCAAATTCCTTGCGGACTTCTTCATCAATTACAACCCCGGCTAGCTGCTCATTGTTTACTTTAACATAGTTGGCTTTCAAAACAAGCTCCAAGTCGCAGCGTGCATCCTCGTGGAAAGGTTTCCACCTCTGCATTACCACTCCATACACTGTGATGTCATCTCCTGGAGGCAACAACAAAAATTAGCAAAATAACATCTGACTTCAGATATGTTAGCTGTAATGCATAACAATGCAATTGAGATCCTGTGTTACAGTTAATATGGTTAAAAAGACCCAACAACAAAAAGCAAACCTCCTGCAGTTACTAGAAGTCTAAAACAACCATTAGGCAGATTGCTTATGTCTATGGTAGGAAGTTGCTACGTCTTTCTACTTTTGCTTAGGGTAGGTGAATTCTTAAAGGTATCCCTCTGCTTGTTTCCTCTTTTAGAAAAGAGGAATTCACAGTACACTCTAGAAACTCTTATTTCAATTAGATTTACTATACAAAAAAATGAGTCAAAACTTATTTGATTTCTGGTAACTTTTGTGATGAATTCCAGAATCACTCATTAACATTCTGGCCACAGTGTTCTGAGAAAGTGCAACCAGAAATTTAATTTCTCGTGGGGATGTGCATATCTGAGAGTTTTTAGCCCATTACTCATCCATCCTCCTGCCAATTAGCTTCCTTTTTGAACGGCAAGTAGCTTTTTCCACCTGCAGCACTCCTTAGATAGGAGGTCAGGTTACGTAGCACTCTGAACCTACAGAGGGGCACCGCACAATGTGTGATGGTGTGGACCAATTTCCTCAAGAGGTTTGGTGTTCCCACACTAACAAGATTTAATATCCTTTCTGTACGTCATAACACATTACTTATTGAAACTGATCTGCCAAACAGTCAAGATGTAACATGGGGCTGGATGGTATTTTCTAGAACAGCCTTCACTGCCATGCTAACGTCCAAGCTGAAACAGCAACAGATGACAAATGAACATACCTCATTCAACAAGCCCTCAGCACTGACAGCCTACTTGGCAAAGATTAATCTCAAATAGAAAAATAAAAATGCTCATGGTACAAACACACGTCATATATGCTACATCCTCACCAGACTTGCAACTGTCCACTAAGTCATCTTCCAGAACAACCACCATGCAACGAGGGATGCTTCCAACAGACAGCCTTTGAACCTAGGAGGCAGGAAGGAAAAGCCCTTCTTAAGAACAGCACCTTTCAAAAGCCATTTATAGCTGCCCTGGCTTAAGGACCTATATTCCTTTCCTGGAACCGAGGTCAGTCCTTGCTTTTTCTCACAAAGCTTACGCAGTAAGCATGCCACTCCTGCCATGAACTTAGTAACGGAAGTTTAATGCTGATATTAATGGAATTGGGATTGGGTATTAAATTAGCTGAAGGTGCTCAGTCCTGGGAGGTGCCGCGTGATTCCCACATCTTACTGAAGAAATCTCACTGAAAGAGGTCATTTGAAAGAGCTGATTTTTTTTTTTTTTTAATATTTTGAGATATTTTTAGATACTTCTTCAATATGCAAAGTTTACTTTGGGTACTGAAGCATGTCCACGGGTTAGATAACCCTTCACTGAAGTACATACTGAAAGACTATTCCCTATATTTTTCTGGTATTTAACCATAATTTGGCAGGCTGAGATTCAAGTTTACATCTAGGAGTCAAGGATTAAATCAACCACAGGAAAAAACGAATCACACACAACCAGACAAATGTATATTGACAAATATGCCAGTAACTCCTGTAATTCTTTTTCTTTTCTCCAGGGCAAAGTCTATGCAGTCTTGTCACAGTCTATTTCCAAACAGAAATCTTTCCATTTACACTCAAAGCCTGTAATAGTTTTTAGAATATCCACTGCACAAGAACAACAATCAGAAGTACCTTTTCATCCTGCAGCACAGGTCATACATGCTAGAATTCTAGATTTATTCACTCTCTAGTGCCTAGGAAGGTTAATTCACCCTTGTGTATTATCTAAATGGCCACAGGCAGTTCACATCACTGTCAGTACCGGTGGCACGTACACAGTTACTTGCAGAGCTCAGCAGGAAACACGAGTGAAATTCATTCCCATTTACTGTGTTTAATAAGCTCATGCTGCTGAAAATCGTCCCCATCATAGAGATCTGTGTGTCATACAGTAAAACAAAAAAAATGTTACAGAAACCGTATGTCAGAAACAATCACTGTATGAACATGCAGCATAGGGCTTATTTCCTGGAAATAGTTTTATTCCATCACTTTTTTGCTATTCTGAACTTTTAAGAGCTTCATTTCTAATTTCAAACATTTCTGTTTTCACACATCTTGCATGTAGATTGACACCATTATCCTCTTAATTTGTAAAATCAAAACCCTGGAACAACTGAAGATATCTTAGAAAAGATTTACGAAAAAGACACTGAACATATAAATAAACACTGAAACATGGCCTGCAATACATCCTACTTACTCTCAGCTTTCTTACAGTGTAGATTTTCCTGTGCCAGTTTTGTCTTAGTTACATGCTACCCTACAAAGAGACCCAATTGTTTCTTATTCCTCCAGCTTAGTTGTACTTCCACCCAGGGTTATCTTCAGAAAAGCGAATGTGAATTCTGTAAGGATCACGTACTCCATAATTGTTGAATTCAATACTGGCTGAAGGGAGCAGACATTTGCAGCCACCATGAATTGACCAGACTGCACAGCTGCAGCTGGCCTTGGCCGCCACTGGGCTAGCTTTAGCCCTTAGAAGCAGTGCTGAGCATCAGCATCACGTACAGGAAGCGCTTAGCGAAACAACGTACACTTGGTGTTGTAAGGATTCAACGTGGAAATTTCATCTGTGCACTGACCCCGGGTGTTACCGTGCAATATTGAACGGAGTTACCTAATAATGGAAGTCTAGTCATCATGTGCCTATATTCTTAACTCTGACTGGAAATCTCTGACCAACAGGCTGTCTGGCTTCACTTAGTCTTCTCAGGCATTCTTTTTAAACAACAGTAGAATCTGTAAAACTTTTTCACTTATCTTAGCATGTAAAACATATCAGTGAAAATGGGATAAACTTAATTCTGACATAAGCCTGAACAGTCTCACTAAAACTAGAGTTGCCTTATTCCAGCAGAAAATTAAGCCCCAAAATGCCTTCTTTAGTAAGTTAATTCTTTTTGTACTCGAGACATCTATACCATAATACCTTCCCCTTTTTCTCCATCCCCCCTTTTTTTTTTACCTGTTCCTGAATCTTGATTTCCTGATAGTCTCTGCAGCAGGTGGGAGAAGAGGTTGTTCCGGAGAGACACGTGAACTTGGTTGAGTTGCAGCCTCCTTCATTAAGACAGGCTGATGGACGACAGAATGCGTAGTACTGTTCAAAGTCAGCCTTGACAACAAACACATGCTTGCACTTATTGCAGATATAACTCCGTTCAAACTCCAAAACTTTAACCAAACTGGTACGTATGACAGTCCCAGTAACAGACAAAAAGTGACCCACATCCCTGGTTTTAGGAATGTGCTCTCGAGTCAGCTCTGGGCAAACAGGCAAACCTGTTAAAGAAATATACGTACAGCATAAGGCTATGCATATAAAGCATGGACTTACAATGCAGTTCAACAGAAAGTCTAGAAAAATGCCAGAAAAAAGCCATTGTTCTTACTGTTTCATAAATGTGATTCAACAATTCATCTGTTGTACAATAAATCTGGCCTCAGAGAGTGAAAATCATCAGGTGCTGAGCACTAACAGAAAACGTTGCCATTTTACTCTCTGACTCTTGGCAAGGACTGAATAGTCATGAACAGCTTCCATTCGTGGCAATAGATCCTGATGTTCTCAGATCTATTTATTAATTTAAATGAGCTTTTGGCAAATGCCATTTATTCTACAACTGGTTTATCTGAATTACAAAACTTCAGTTACGCTACTTCATCATGGTTCAACGTTATTCCCACAATTAAACAAGTGTGATTCCTAATCTTGCATGAATTCTCAAGTCTAAGCAAATTTAAAATTCATAGTCTGTGAACATTTGACCTTAAATCCCCATCACATACCAGTAAACTTCAAGCACAAGGAAGATGGCATAAAAAGAATATAAAGGGGTTACAAACACAACCAAAGCAAATTCACTTGTATGTTCAAATGAACAGTGACAGAACATTTTCGTGGCACTTGCTCTCCTTTAATTCCACCCCAACAGCCAGTTCTGTGGTAGACTGAACCCTCTCTGGCGTTCACATGCGTGGCTATCACTTAGCACCACAGCAGGTGAAATCCTCAGGAAGATTAACCTACCTCAACAGCCTACACAGTCTTTATAAAAATAAACGGTCTCTGAAACACACATCTGAGGATAGCATCAAAATACTGCCTCTTCAGAAGTTAGAACTACAAGATACTAATAATTATCAACTTAAATTATCTGCTCTTAAAATTATTTCTTAGCTTTACATCCAAAATAGAGCTAGGGAACAGAGATGTAAAATAATAAACCTGCTGGAAAATTATGTTTCTAAGGGGACCAAAACTATTTGTGCATTTAGGTCAAATCTTATTAGTAGCTTTGGTTGCTAAAAAAAGACATCATATATTTATGTCAGTGTTTTCAAAATCAAATGCTTTATTTCAGACATGCTGAAACATTCTGTTTTGATGCTTTTAAACAAATTGTTTGACCTTTTGGTTTTGTTTAAAGAAAATATTTTTAGATATTAAGCTAGTTTTAAAAGGCAAAAGACTAAAGTAAAAAAAAAAAAAAGTGAAGTAGAAAGGAATGAAATAATCTGGAAAAGAAATAAAGTATTATGTAGAGCTGCAAACAAATTTTTCTGGCTGACTGTAACAAAGCTATTTACATATTCTACCAAACCTGTTGAAAATTCTTTTTCTCCTATGGGTTTGCATTTCTGTTCAGTTCAGGCAAAAAAAGATAAAATCCATCTTTTTTTCACAGCTTAGTATTGGTGCAGCTCAACAACCTTTGCAAAATACAACACACCTTACACTAGAGAGAGCTGCAGCACTGTAGCATAGATGATATCATCATCTCTGTGAATATTGAAGAGACAGGAGTCTGGATGGGTTAAAAAAGCACCTTCATTCTGGTCATGTTAGACTGCTTGACAAATTCTTTAATAGAGCGTGTGCCTCTCTGAATCAGCTTTACTGTATTAGTAGCACTGTGTAGAACTGAACTATCAGAGGCAGCTTGGCCATCACTAACAGACACAGCGGTGCTCAGGCTAACGGTTAGTTAGGAAAAATCTTTTAATGGGTTTGGAGCAAAAGGAGAAATCGTACAATCCAATTCCTCCAGTGCTAAAATTCAGACAAAGAACTTCATCTTTTACTTTCTCCAGTGAACCCGGGGTAATCATCCATTATTAATCACTGCATATTCACACTCCTCGAATCCTTCTGTGAACTCCTGGACACTCTGTCCATATTGGTCTGAGTGTGCTAAGACTGCATTCTTACCCCTAGCTCACTTCAGCCCAAGCCTGACGTGCAGATCCCCTCGGCCCCAGCCCAGGTACTCGCCTGCCGCTCCCACCAAGAAGAGCACACCACCTCCTCCTCATTCCCATTCGGCGTGGGAATGGGAAGAGGCACTCCAAGGTGAGAATCCTGAAGACAATCAGAACCCAGTATCCACTTAAAAGCTAACAGTATCATGGGAAAATATGGGTGGAAAAAAGCCTGCAGATCACTCAGCTTATTGTTGTTTTTGTTTATTCACACCTTTCGGGTGGCAGAACATAAACCAAAACACATGGAGAAGATGTTCTTTTGATCCGGCTGGGCCACACGAGGATAAACACCCCCTGCTCTTCAAAAATTTCCCTTCAGTTTAGTGATCAGGTAATTTGTGAGTCTGACAATTAACTTCTTCCATCAATGACCAATCAGACTTACTTTTATCAGTTATTAAAACTATGTGATCAAACATGACTAATTTTGCTTGATGTTGGTTATGGAATATTCAGACATAACACCACCGTGGGAGGAACTGTCAGGTCCAGCAACAGGCTGATAATCGGAGCAGGAATGTCTTAAAGACACAGCTACTCATGCAGCAAACATCTGCCCCTTGCTTTACTCTTTCCAATACCTCCCAGTAGCTTATAAAATCATACTCGGAGTAAAAATAACCCTGTTCTCATGCTGAAGCTGTGATTGATGCAAGTGCATCGAGGAAACACATCCTAGAACACTGGGGAAAAAGTTTTAACTCATTCATACTTTTATAGGGACAAGGAGATGCTGGACATTTCAAATTTCAGTACAACTCAGAGGCCATCCTTTTACATCCCATACTCAGCAGCTGCATACAAACTCCATAACACCGAAACAGGTAGTAAGCTGTTTTGTTGTTTGGGGTTTTTTTTCCCCTAAAAACTTTGACAAAATACCATTATAAGAGCCACAGGTAATTATATTTCTGATGTACATGTTCTAATGACAGTATTTTTAATTAAATTTACTGGGGCAAAACACAGGTCTATTAAACAACTGTGATTCATCTGAATTCAAGCTACCAAAAGACTGAATGATCATAAACCACTCCAACATGGGGCAGCGGAGGCAAACAGAGGTCACCAGCTCTTGGCTTTGTAGACTAGACGGCTCCAAATAGTTACAATCGGAAATGACCAGCCACTGCTGACTCCAGTTCCTAACAACAGGCAAAACAGGCATTTTAACCCCAGACCATGCACTCCACACCTACCACACCTCAAAGGTACTAAAAATTTCCTAGTGGTAAAGAATACTGGCATATCAACTTGTAGTGAATCAAAGGACAAAATCCTAGATCATGCCTTCCAACAGTTGACTCCAATTTTATAACAAATAATTTTGTAACAAGTAGTTAAGCACAAAATTTAACAATTTCAGATGAAATTGTTACAACTCAAAATGTAGACTTTGCCTGTTCCGGTAGATGGGTGTAGCCAATAAAGACCATAAACGAACCGACACGGTAATGAAGTCAACCTGCAAGAAAATCTATGAACTACGTATCTTCCCCTAAAACTTTTTTCTGTTTTTCTTTAGACCTACTGGCTAAGAGAGCTAATGTGAGACCAACCGCTGGTTTGAGGAGATTTCTTTCCCACGGAAAGGCTTTGCTGTAAGTCCTGGCCCAGCAACGAACACCAACCATTGCACACACTCCATCAGGGGTGGCCACAGCTTTTTCCTGCATTTCTCTACACAACTCCGTGTGCTTTCACGTGTTCTTTGCTGTTAAATAAACAGCAGCCATTCCCTCCTGCTCCAAACACTGAAACTGCAAGAATTACCCTCGCTCCTTCCCATGACACCCCAAGAGGTTGTTACAGAGTACGGAAATTTGGCGATGCTGACCGGGAAACACCCCTGGGTCGCCTCGCTGCTGCCCCTGCCCCGCCACTCACCCGCGACCCTGGCGTGGAGGTTCTGCTTCATGCTGAGCTGCGGCGGCGGGGCGGCGGCGGCGGCCTGCAGCGCTGCCAGGGCGGCCCGGCGCAGCGCGCTGTCGAAAACCGGCAGGACCTCGCTGGGGAAGGCGTTGAAATACTCCCCGATCTCCATGTTGGTCTCAAAGAGCGTCAAGGCGTCGACGACGACGGGATAGTGCGCCTCGTCGTCGGCCTCCCTCAGGATGCCCAGGAGGTCGTCCCTGTGGTGCTCCAGCACGTAGGACTCGAACACCTGCCCGATGAGGTTCACCTGATCCGCGCTCAGCACCATGTTGCGCCCGCCTGCGGGCGGGGAGAGAGCGCCGTTACAAAGCCGGATTTTCCGGTAAAGTCGGGAAACTTGATTTTTCACTCGGCAAAGCCCCTCACGGAGCCAGGGGAAGAGTCCGGCGGGGCCGGCGCCCGCCGCAGACGGCTCCCGCCAACCAACCGGCCCGCCCCACCCCGCTCCGGCCAGCCAATCACCCCCGCCCCGCGTCAGTCAGTCACCCTCCCCCCCTACCCCGCCCCGCCTCCCGTCAGTCAGTCACTCCGTCACCCCAGCGGCGCCGCGCTCCTCGCGGCCGTCCGCCGGGGCGGGCAGGGCGGCGGGAAGCGGGCGGGGCCGCCCTCTCCGTTAATGCCGGAAAGTGAAACCACCCGCCGACCCCCTTCCTCGCCCGCTCGGGAGGCACGAGAGGAGGCAGCAGCAGCAGCTTGTCCCGCCGCGCTCCGCCCCAGGCGGCGGCGGCAGGCGCGGGGCTCTCCGCAGCGCGGAGCCAGGCCTCCCGCCCCGGCCGCCGCCAGCACGGCAAGTTTTGAACGCGGCGAGGCGGGGGTGGGCCAGGCCAGGCCGGGCCGGGCGGGCAGCGTGATGCCTCGGCCGCCCGCCTGCGGAGCGCTGCTCCAGGCGCGTCCCGTCCCGCCTCGCCTCCGGACACCGCAGTCCGCGGCTGCCCTCCCAAGGCCCGCACCGGTGGCCCCGCCGGAGCGTGTGTGCGGCACCGCCCCCGTCCCCGCCGGGCGGAGGCGGGCAGCGCTCCGCAGCCGCCCCGCTCTCGCTCGGTACCTGCAGCGCGGGCCGCCGCCGGGGCCCCTCCGGCCGGGCTCCCGCCGAGGCGCCGCGTGGAGGCAGCGGCTGCAGCTCCCTCACCCGGCAGGAGAAGCGGCTCCGTCCCCGCCCCCTCCGCGCCGCTCCACGCCCGGGCCCGGCGGCCCCCGAGCGGGGCGGTGGGGCGGAGAGCGGCCGCGGAGCCGCCAGCCCGCGGGGCCGGACCCGGGCGGGGTGGCAGGGGCGCTTCCCTCGGGCGCGCCGCGGCCGTGGTGCGGGGCCGCGCCGGTTCCGCGGGGCCGCTGCGGCTGCGGGAGGGCAGGTCCCCCCGGGAGCCGCTGAGGGGCGGCGGGCCCGGCTCCCTGCCGAGCAGTGCGGCGCCCTGCGGGCAGTGGGGGCCGCTCCGTGGGTGCAGGGGTACCCCAACTGCTTTGCCGCTCCTGAGCAGAAAGGGACACCGGCAGGTTCTTGATTCAACGGTGCTGCACGGTGGCGTTTGCCTAAACGTCCCTGTCGCTGATCCCCCCCTCACAAAGGGACGCTGTCCCCGTGTACAACACGGCAGGACTGCAAGTCAGGAGGGCAGGAGGGGTGCTGTGCTGCAGAGGTAGCCTCACACCCCCCCCCACACCCCCACACCCACCCACCCATACGCCCCGGTTTACAATCCCGTGAAATCTCAATCTGGCTTCTTTAAAGTGAGCTGCATAACAAACGTGTTGATTCACTCTTCTTCGTGAGGGTGCGTCACAGCAAACTCTGAGGAGTTTGGGGGTTTTATGTTTAATACAGCCTGAAAATGGGGTTTGCTGGAGGCTCTAAATCTTTCGCTTTTGCCCAGAATTTACAGTGTGTTGTTTTGAAGAGTTTTGCATCTGTATGCTCTTTTCTCTGGGCGTGTTTTACAACCCAGTGATGTGCTTTAACTAATTGAAATATTTTATCGTGGAAATAGTTCCATTTCAAAACTGAGTTCCAGGCCTAAGGAGTGCAACTGGATCCCAGTTTCTCCAGCAGTATGTCCGTTTCTTTCCTCTTTGGTTCCTTCGCAGCATGTATGTGCTCTTCTGACAAGTGCTGTGCCTACATGTGTGAATTCTGCCCCCACAGAGTTCAGTGCAAGTAGCCTGTCTTCTGAATTACTACATGTATTTTCACATTGTTTACATGTATTTGAATCTCTTTTTCATGTATCCATTCAAGTCTTGTGATATCACAAGGAACAGCTTAATGCCTCCTTGACTTCAAAGTGTTTGAAGGATTTTGTAACTTCTTTTTTGAGCTACTCACTCCCAGAACCTCCCATGGTGGCTTGTAGTAATGATGAATTATTGATACGCAATCAAAAAAAAAAAAATCAATGCCCATGTAAGATCTTACCTGATAGTATGGTATCTTTTTGGTTATCGGAACTGTGCCAATAGTTCTAGAATAGAAGATATCAGAAGAAATGTACAAAATGTGTATTTTAATGTTTATTTTTAGAGTTGTTGGAGGGGAAAATCAATGGTTTTCAAACACAAAATATCCTTTAGATCCTTTATTTTCAAGTTATGATATATGGCTTCAATATGTAAAGTAACTGCCTTACCTGCCTTTATTAAACTAAAATAATTAATTTGAATGTCTAACATGTTTTTTCTCCTCATCATATTTAAATATGTAATCTTAATGAATAAGAAAGCTACAGTGGTTACTTCTCTGTTAACTATATTGAATATCTCGCCATCCATGACTTGATCTGAGGAGCACCTGGCCAGCAGAGAAGGGAAGGGTCTTGGAATGTTTGGGCAAAAGCTTCTCAGTGGAACTGCAGGTGCTCTAAATCACAAATAGCATTTCTCTGGATTGCTACTCCACAAGCTATCGGAGGAGGATTCCTGTGTATGACTCCTGTCTGGTAAATCAGTGGATAGAACTTCAGTTATCTGTCCTGTGTTGTTTGCCTGTATAAACTTCTTCAGAGTATTGGTAGATATTGCCCAAACCCTCTCCTGAAGGAAAGAGAGTTTACAACAAAAGTCTAAGACTGCTTCAAGGGGTCATAAAGGGGAAATGTTTTAACCCCTAGATAGGTCTCTAGAAGCAAAAAACCATTTTGCTTTATAAAATGGTCTTATTCTAACCAGTTGAATGGACATGGCTCCAAAAGCACTGCTGAGGTCTGCTATTTTCTAATAATGAGATGCAGCTATTCCTACACGCAGATCATTAGATCACATTAGATCAGCACAGTTACCTGGCTTCTGGCATGGCAGAACTGTGATCTTCGTGGTTTACTGGAGGTGCCCGTCTGTGCTTCCTCAGACTCTGCATTTTGTAGCCTGAACAACTAGAGCAACAGGATGAAAAAGAATGCATCAGCCTGCAACTGGAGCAGCTAATTACAGCTACAGAGCAAGTAACTGATATTGGTGTGTAAAGGTTGCAATTAGGTAGTGGTTCCTACAAGAAGAAAAGACTAAAGTATTTATCATTTTATTGTCTAACAATAACTGTTATGTGCTTAGCTGAGTAATGAAGAAATGTGGACTCAACAAGAAGTCATAAAAAAATACATCATGCCCATTTGAAAATCCATGAGGGTAGCCCCTTTTGAAATCATGGTGCAAAATGGAACAAGAAAAAGTAATTGTCTCAAACGAGTGGGTGGAGACAGTGCTGGCAGTTACCAGCCTGAAAAGCTCTCCTGTCCTGGGCTCAGAACGCTTCCCTGGTTCGTCTCTGCTTTCCACTTTGAATGGCTCACTTGTGTAAGCCAGTTATTTTTGCTTTCCGGTCACTTCTGGTAGTCTTGTGTGGTTATGAAGAAGACGACCAAGACTAAAGACTTCAGTTATGCAGAATATAGTGCGTGCCCTTTAGTCTGGAAATGTCCCAGGAGAGTACAAGCACTGCCCGCTAGTGCCGTGGTCGGGGTGGTTGGTACCCGTCCAGCTCCAGCGTGACATGGGGACGCTGCTGGCAAGGCCGCACAAGTGCTGAGACGGGCTCGTGGATCCCACAGGTTGGCGAGAGATTTAGACGAAGCAGCGTGAATGTGGTCGGATGTTCATGTGACTGTAAAACCTGGGCTTCGGTCTCTGCCCCGAGGCGCGTGTATTGCCGGTCGCCACCGAGGCTGCCTGTGGTGTTTACAGCCCGCGGTGTGCTGGCTCTTCTTTGTGCCCTGCCATCGCGCCGGGGACCCATAACTGAGGTTAAACAGCTGTGGTTCCAGCTTGGGGCTCGGCTGCTCCTCTGAACTTGTCTGTCTGCCTGTCAGGTTGAATGTGGAAGGCCTGATAATTTCCAAGAGCGCTCGCTGTCACAATGAAGCCAAATTTCAGTAGTCATTATTGAATTATGCCTTTATTTTCTTAAGCTTGGCCCTTCTTGTTGCCTAGCAACATTACTATCAGTGCCGCTGGCCTCAGCTGCTTCTTGTTGTGTTCAGCCAGCTGTTTATTGTGAACAGGCCTCTGTACCGTGTTTAACTCTGAAAATAACCGAGTTGCCTTAGTGACAGCCAGTTGATAAACTCATCCCTTAAGACCGTGCAGGACTCCAGGGGTTCACCTCATAGGTCCCATCGTTAACCCGGGAACTTGCAGCGCAATTTGTGCAGTCAACAAAGCTTGAGTTGTTTAATTGTGTGTGCGCTTGGAAAAGATAGATGTTAACACAGGTGTGCAGTAAAAAAGCCCAATGTTGAGTCCAGCAAATGACAAGCTCTATTATTAAGAGAAATGGAGTTCAGCGGTCGGTCATGCCAAAGAGGAAAAGTTCTGTTTCAGCTTGGCTGCCTGGTTTTGTCACATGATCCCAGTGCTATCCACAGGTACTGCCAATTACTGTAGTGTGTCCAAAGAAATGGATGTTTATTTATATGACCAAAATACACTGCAGAGTAAACTAGCTTTAGAACTGCAAGCTGATTTCTGTATATAATTGTACAGGGCAATCGGTCATATTTCCATTTAAAGATTTTGTCAGGGAATGTATACATAAATAAAACTGATACAATGCCCAACACCCCAAAGTAGCTAAACAACAATACTACTAATTAGAGTTTTGCCTTCATTACAGTAAAAAAAGGTTTAGTGTTTGCCTAGGAAGAGCAGTAACAGTTCTGTATCGGACTACATTGAACATACCAGGAAAAAAGCAACACAGCTCCTGTAAGGAAAGTCAGTTTTCATCTTTTGAAGATAATGTATTTTTGCAAATGTTGGTTAAAAAAAATATTAAGACAGGCTAGGGTTCCTCATACCTGAATTTAGGCAACTGATGCACATAGATTTGTTGTCGTTCTACAGGCTTTATGCAACCGAGAGAGGAAAGTGGGCAGATTCACCCTTGAAGCTGCCCGTTGACTGCAGGGGAGGTTGAGGATCACTGTTTTCTAAAGTGATGTGCCCCAGCCATTTTCCTTCTAAGGGAAGTAAATTATAGCAAAGGAAGAAAACTTGGGGTCTAATTTTCTCAATGCAGAATTAGTGAAATTTCCCTGTGGATAGCACAGGGATCATGTAACAAAACTCACATATAACTTAAAATAAACCTTAAGCACCAAGAGGTTGCTCTGACATCGTCAACAGGCCTGGTTTCTAATATTGCGAGTGAAGTCTCCTGATATTCATTAGGATTTCCTCATGTCCTACAGTTTTTAAATACAGTTTCAGAGTAAGACTAAAACTGGAAAAAAAGTGAATGACTGTTAGTCAAAAGTGAATACTGGGCTTTTCTAGCCATGGTTACTGGGATAATGTATTTGCTAGGAATTTAAAGAAAGGACCCCAATTTTTTAGCTGCCACACCAGAAAGGCAAGTGCTGCAACATCCCTCCGCATTCAGCTACAGGAACTGAAGCATTTTTCCCCAAAGAGACTGCTACTTTTAGTTTTGAAGAGCACCTCGTCAAAGGAGGTCCTTTGTGGAAAGAGTTTTCTAGTCTTAAAAAGCAGGAAAGTTTAGTTCTAGAGACTACCTAAATCAAGAGTGATAAAACTATACTCTGCTTTGAGAATGAAAACAAAGATTCTTGCAGCATTATATAAAGTATTTAGGAAGATAATAGGTTTATTTTTTAAAAAACCCAGCTAAATATTCCATATTCCCCAGTTTCATAATATGTATTCTTACTCTTTAAAGTGATCAAAGATTACAAATCTAAGCTTTTTTATTTAAATGTAGAACTACTCAAACCAGTTAGAAAATAATCCAAGTTTTTTCTTCCAAAATAACAGATCATGAGAAAAACAGATGTGAAAATTTATTTAGACTAAACTAGAATGTTAAATATTCTGTAATATTGACCTATGTACTGCCTGTACTTCTCATAAGATTAGTATTTTCCTTGAAGCCTCAGGTAAATACAGTACACGTATGTTGAAGTAACTGAAAAAATGCAAAAGGAAGGACTCGATCTGATAAAGTGATTTCTGTGTTGGCACTGATTGCAGCTTGGTTTTCAATCATCTTTGGGCTTTTTTTTTTCCCCCAAGTACACCTTCTGGGTACAATGCCTGCTGCAGAAAAAAGCCACGCAGTTCTCAGGACATAATTCTTCCCTGTGCTATGAGATGGTGTCGGGTGGGTCAGCTAGAGCAGTTTTCTGCTAACCGGGAAAATTCATTGGCATTCAGACTCTGATCCCGGAGTAAATGGAGCAGTGCAGACTGAAGGGCCAAACCTGGCCTTAAGACTGATTATTATGACGATGTTCTGATGACATCTTTGCCCCTGTATCAAGTACAGCCTGTTACTTCCTCCTTCCATAGGAAAACACAGTACGGATTGAAATATTACATTCCTTACGGTTTGCTCTTTGACTTTTTATTGGTCTTTCTGCATAAAACTAAAGGGTTGGGGGAATTAGCTACACTAAGTGCTGACAATGAGATTTAATATGTCAGAGTGCAGCGACAGCGCTCCCGAGAGAGCAAAAAGATTTTCCCACTGTTGTAAATAATACTGTGCAACTTCACGCCAGCTCCGTACCTCCTTACTCAGAGCGGTCTGTTGAGCTGGGAAGGGCTGCACGCACGTGTGAGCAGAGACTTTGCAGAACTCTCTGCGCAACGGCACTCGTGAATACATGCACTTTTAGCTTCCTCCAGAATACCAGATACTGCAAAGATCAGGGACACGATGGCATGGTGATAATGCAAGTTCCTGTATTAATCCCAAATGCTAGACATTAACGATTTGTCGGAATACGTTTTACAGAGTTCCCAATGCCATTTGGTAGAAAATCAGGTTGTTTCCTAGTTTCTTCAGGCTGCTTTTGGGCTGTTACTGTGAGTTTGTTTTTTAAGAGACTGACTGGGTAGTGGAACAGCTGCTGATTGTGGCAGACATGGCGACTGGGTGCTTAACTTTCTTCTCCCTTCCGAAAGACAGACGCCTACTGGCAAAAAACCAATGGGCACACCTTTTGCTGAATAGGTGAAGTAAATGCAGGTATTACCATCTTCTGATCTCTGTTCAGTGATTGATTGCGTATGTAAAAATGTACAAATGAAGCGGAGGACAGGAGAAAAAGGCTGAGCCATTGCAAAGCATGCAAGAAAAAATACGCAACACTCACTTCAGAACATTATAACAAAATGAGCTAGTGTATTTTATTTTGGGTAACAGCCAAGAAATCTGACATTTTGCCCAATATGGCTTTCTTCTAAAAGTAAAAAGTTGCATATACCTACAGTTGGTCCACCAGCTACAGAAAATCTGCTCTATACATCCTTAATCCATGGCAGCATCACCAGAATACAGCTTTCAGTGGAGTTTTCAAGCTGAATTATAAGATAGAAGTTTTAAAATGTTCATTTAGAAGATTTTATATTGTTTCTATGAAAACATACAAATTTTTCATTTATACATATACTACATACAAAACGCACTGTAATTAGCAAGTATCTTCATCTGGGTATTTACCTTTGTGCATATAGCGAAAAAAGGATGTAGTTAGGGCTTCAGATGAAATACTAAAGTTCAAGACCTTTGTCTATACTAACTAAAACCTTATTCAAATAACTCAAACATCTTTTCCTGCTTTTAAAAGGTAAGAGGTTCAGCTTAAAAATACATTCATAAAACAAAGAGACAATTTTCTCCCTGAGACTACCAGTGTGAGTTACTTTGTGGTAATCTTTGAATGAAAAAATATTTTAAAAGACAACAAGCTCTAGTTTTCTAGATGCTGCAGCGAATTCCTTGAGCAACACTGGCATCGTAAAATGTGTAGATTGGAGAATCATGCTCACTAGCTGAAAAGACATTTTCATTTATCAGTTTAAGAAGAAGAAAAAAACTAATATAGACAAGGGACAGTAATTAAGATTTAATGAGACCTGTAGTATGTATAAATGGGGAAAAGTTGGGGGGTGGTGGTGGTTTGATTTCTTTCTTCATCTCGGACATTAATTTTATCCCAAGAAGGACTAGACGCTCAAAATGTAGAGTTTTGACTTATGCAGAGATACTTAGTACAGTATTCTAAATGTTTCAAGCATTTGTTTTGTTAATGTTCATAAAGAAATACGTAACTTGTGGGAACAGTTTCTGCTTAAACTCAATGATAAAATGTTTGATTATAACTAGATGTCAAAGTCTCATGAGCGACAGGTAAGGAGTCAACCCCCCTCCCCAGTGAACAGCTCCTGGTTTGGGCTTTTTTCATCCTCTTAGCAGAATCACTCTGCTCCAAAGGCTAGCAGCTACACTAGTTTTGATTTCATTCACATTCTTCCTCTTAAATGTTAGAGAGAGTTTTCAAACTGCTGCAAAGCAACAGAATAGAATTGGGATGCATTAAATGCATCCTGCCTAAAATGGAGAGAGAGACGTATATACTTTTTTCCTTTTACAGTTTAAATTGTATTTATAGTAACCATGCAATTACGTTATTTTGGGGGGAAAAGCCTTACCTGAAATCAAAGAAAACACATTTATAGGAAAAAGGGGGAAAGCATTATGTTTGTTCTACCAAAATTTATTATGTAGTAATTACAAAGTTTAAAGATTCTTCCATTTTAAATAAAAATAATAGTTATAATTACACACATTATATAGTACCATGTCAAGTGATTCCAACAAATATAACATGAAATACAGTGCAGTTTCAAATCAGAAAGACAAATACTTTCTCATTCACAGTGTTCGACAAATTACAGGAAAGCTTGTTCACATGAGGGTTTACTTAAGGTCATGCTCTTATAAACAGTCCACATCACGCTGTGCCACAAAAACAAATCATCTCTCAGAACGTGAAGTACCGGGCAAACCACTCCTGGCGTTGTGGATCTGGTGAAGCCACTGGTGAAGCATCAGTCTGAGGAGGGCTAAATTCACAGAAGGAAAAACAAA
Source organism: Leptosomus discolor (assembly GCF_034619465.1). Taxonomy (NCBI): domain Eukaryota; kingdom Metazoa; phylum Chordata; class Aves; order Leptosomiformes; family Leptosomidae; genus Leptosomus; species Leptosomus discolor. The sequence continues at coordinate 71,871,149 of NC_141392.1, read as the reverse complement.
CATAATTATCCCACAACTACACAAAAAAATACAAATGTTAGGAGCAAAAAAATCACAGAGAATGTTCAGTAACGAACACAGTCTGTTTTTCCCATGGATTAATTATCAAGTGTGCCTCCGGACATGATTTAACGTCTCCCTATAGAATCTGTGATCATCCACTCCATTGGAGAGCATCAGCAGCATGGACAAGTGAGTTCAGAAGCCACAGTACAGGGCGGGCAAATAATATTTTGGAAAACAATTTAAAATCTCATGAACAGCTGTAGGTTTTCAGGAAGAATAAAAAGGGTTTTCTTGGTAAAGCGTGACTGTAGAAGGTCCTCTTTAAGCATCCTTTTCCTGTGGTAAAGTTAATTTTCAAAAATATGATGCGAGCATCATATTTGTAGACATGTGCGCACAAAGACTGGTTGGCAACCCAACAAAAATACACGCTATTTTAATGCTTAACACCGATCACAAATATCACACTTGTGTGGTTCATGCACACATTTAAAATATGCTAATGTACTAGGAAAAAAGAGACTGCTGCACAGCAAACAAGATTTGGTCCCCCCTCGAACACTTAAAATTCTCACAAAGTGAGCGAAAGAGATTAATTTCAATTTAATGACACACTTTATAAAAAACAGTAATAAAATAATCCCTACTGTATTACTGGATAATGCAGAGCACAAAACAATTTGGAATGGAAACTCCAGCATCACAGTCCACGAGTTCATGCACATGCACGTTATAGATATCAGAGCACGCTCATGCCCCTTACATGCACAGGAAAAAATAATAGGCAACAGTACTTTTTTTTAAAAAAAATGTCTTCTTGAAATAGATTGTTTTCCCTTATCTGTTTTAGAATCTATTATCTGTCTCCTCTGATAATCAGCAGTTGCTAGGTACGTGGTCTTTTGCGTTAAGCCAGAGGAGAGAGGAAACCACCAACTGTGGAACTGGTAATTACACACTGCTTCAAGCTGCCAACTTCGAGGTAAGAGCTTATACAGAGTGTGGCACTTCCGTGTGTTTAGTACGTACGCACGTAAGGCCGAAAGATTAAATCCTGCCTCAAAAATGCCGTTTTTAAGCTATCCAATTCACTATATTATTTTGTGACAGAAATAATTGAGACTTTAATGCTGGTTTTGATTACTGGAAGCACAGCATTAAGCATCCAAGCATGCACATTTCCTGTTGCTGTAGTAAGGTTACTCCTATGAAACGATTTGATAAAGGTGAGGAAAGGGGAAACACAAAACATTCCTGTAGCACAGAAACTAGTTCTTACATAAAAACCATTATCACATAATACTGAATAAGAGAAATTCTGTGCTAGTATCAATTCCTAAATGACAATCAGTAAATAACACGAACATTTAAAACAATTGTTCATATATGTAAACAATTGGAAGCACATGAATTCTGTTCATGTATCTAAGTACCTAAAGAGGTTTTCAAAGTTCAAGACTTACGAAAAAGTGAGAAAATACTTCACATTTCAACAAGGTCTACAATAAAAAGGAATACTATAAAGAGGTTACAAATATAATGTAAAAAATTTAAAATGCCATTAAGAGTACTTGTTACCTCTGAAAGGTTCATAAAGCAAGTGGGATTCAGCTCAATAGGAATGCAAAATTTTCCTGAGTTAAGCAAAAAAAAAAAAAAGAAAAGAAAAAAAAAAGATTGGTGAGGCAGTGCTCACCTCAAAAACGTCTTGGGCTCTTTGGGTGGCATTGGCTGTGGTAGTGGTTTGCTGCTGTTGAACTCAATATCGTGGATGGGTGAGTTAGGAATGGGGTCCAGGCGGTTGGGATGTCCATTGCCCACCACTCCGCTAGACTCCAGAGCACTTAGATTGGGGACACTCACAAACCTGTTTGTTGATTTATCATTCTTCTTCTTTTGCTGCATTAAAAATAACACATGTGAGGAAGGCTTCTTGCACCAGGACAGATGAGGAAATTTGCAAATGTAGAAGTTTTATCACTGGCTGGTTTAGGGTTTTTTTGAAGGAAAGCAATTGGGAGAGATTTGGGGTTTTTTCCAATTGTGGTTTTACTGTTTGCTTTGACCAGACCTGAACACCACACATTTTCACAGAAAAATCAAATTTCTGATCAAGATGATTAAGTTAGTAAGACTTAGCGTAATAATCAAGGAGTATATTATAACATTTTGCTGTTCAAGACATTGGAAATAGGAAGTTTTCCACAAAATCGTAACTTAGTCTGTTAAACCTTTCATGTTTACTTAAATCTTTTCTTGATACCAGTGAAACAGCTTGGCTGTCAAATGTAATTACAGCAAATTTCCATGACGAAAAAGGTGAGTCTCTCCAACAGGCTTCACCCCATCACTGAGGCACATTTTGGAAACCGGAACATGGAACCTAGAAAAGCAGCTACATTTCTTTGAAAGCAATTACGCCCTCGTAGTCAGCAAGCCTTACAGCAATGCTGCTAAAGGTAAGATCATTGTATAGGAGTTCAGTTTCCTGCACCAGAAAAAGGCCAGGCTTCTCATGCTACTACGGCTGCAGCTTCTAGCCGCCAGATGGCACAACTGAACATTTTTCTTTCCTTAATGCTCTCTCTAATCCTACTGATAGTATTTCAAAGGACTCAAAATACTGAAGGACTTATTTTTAGATCACTATTTTGCTCTCCAGAACACATCATACAAAGGAATCAGTATTTATACTCTCTACTTTTATAATTTTTTTTAATGTAGAAGGATGCTTCAAACAATTCTATAGCTTTTTAAAAATAGCTGTGTGACAGGACACCATGCGTATTTTCTGACTTCTATCAAATATTCCATGTCCACAATAAAATATTAATATTTAAAAAGCCTATTTCCAAAAATAGTATTTTTGAATGAATGGATTCATTTATTCTCATGAATTATGTATTATTTGAATATATAATAAATACTTTTATTCAATTACATATATGCAACCCTAACATAGCAGCTAGGAGAAAATCCCCTTAAGGGCTTATGAACTACACAAATTTGAACTAAATAAAGTGAAAGACAAGTGGAATCTCATGTTGTTTCTGTATCATATTTTCCAGCAGAATTCCACTTGAAACAGAAGAGTGGCTCTATTTGAGGGTGTGCACGAGTTCAAATGGAGACAGACAGAGAGTCCTATTGTTTGTCTCTGCTTTCTTCTCTTCTGCTCTCTTTCAGTGCCTGACCTCTCCAGGGCTGACAGATGCAAATGCTGCTGACTGTAGCCGCAACAGCGGTTGTGTTTGTTAAAATACAATTAAACCCCCCTAACAACTTAACAGAAAGCTATAACAGAAAAAAGTCTTTTTTAAGCATCACAGTGAAAGATCACTAGCTGCAAAGAACTAAACTAAGATTGTCCTGTACACTTTACTACCTCTGTAGTAGCTGAAGAAGCACAAAATAACATTATGGAGGAAAAAACAGTTTGGTAAAACTAACCAACCGTATGTAAAATACATCTGCAAGGTAATATACACTGTAATTAAGGCGGTATGTTAAACACTGTAGTTAAATCTATGTGCTTCATAGGTGGCTCATTTCTGGAAAATGTGTATTATCCACATAAGTGCTTAGAAAAATACTACAGTTCATATCTTATTCTCTATAAAATAAAATAATTAAGCTTCTGAAGCAGTCAGATCTGGAGAGACAAAATTGTGAGTATTGTTTCCATGAATTCATGCAAAGTATTAAGAAACCTCAGATGTGACAATGTAATACTAAACACATCCATTGCATAAATTAGAGAAGCTGTAATACGTACTGCAATGGCTGTAATTTTGCAATAATATGCAAAGCCTGTAGTAACTCATAAATTCTGTCTTTTTATTACAAAAGAGAATGAGATTTTCAGTTTCTTTGTAATTCATTCTCCAGTAACACAGTATGTGCTTTGACAAAATAAAGTAACATAGTCCACAACTCATGAAATGAGAGATCAAAATGTTCTGGCATACAGGACAGTTTTAAGGTCTAAACAGTTTTAAGTGATAGAAGCATATTATAAAAATATATGAATTATCACTATGGAAATCTGATGTTGAAGTACTTTTCCCAAACACTTCAGATTTCACACACAACACAAGCTTACATACTTGATGGTTACATTTCACACCTTTATAAATGAGTGATTCAGACAAACTTCCAAATTTTCAAACAACCTTTATCACATAAAACCAAAGTATTCAAATTGTATCTGGCAGTCCTGGTATGGTCTCTTCTGGGCCCAAACTAAGTTCTTTTATGTAGTTGTGCACAGAAGTTAGGCATCCACAGATAAGCTTATGAGAGCTGTTGGGCTCCTCGAAAAACATAGGAGAATATTCAGAATTCGCAGCAGAGTTTGTGCAGAAGTGGGAAATATGCTTATCTGATGTAAATCTACAATAAGGCTTAGCTAAATAACACAGCCTGATCTCAAATAATACTGCCAGACCTGCTTTTAAATAACAGAGCCCTGAACCTCGATCACTGAAGCTCCTGGGCATCTCAGCTGCTTGTGTTGTGTGACCCTTGGGCTACCTACCCTCTGGTTCAGAACCTTCCTGAGTTCTTCTGCCTCTACAGCTGGGAAAAATCTCTTCCTTTTCCATGCAGGTGAAATAACCTATGGGTTGTCACAAGGAGGACGGAAATGGCAGAGGACTCATTCTGACTCCTGAGGTGGTGAAAAGAAATAAAATGAAGGAATGCTGCTGGCTTTTGAAGTGACAGGGAGGCTACTATGCCTGCCTATACAGTAGAGCCTTCACCGGCTGCTCTTCAGCAGGTTGGAGAGAACTGGAGAAGGTTGCTACTGAAGGTTTTCACTTGTATAAGAGGTGACAATAACTGAGAAGGCTAGAGAACCGACTTCCACCTCCTGCTGCCCCCGCAGTCCATACCTGGGTTTGGCACTCCAGTTCTCCAGTATTACTCTGTCTTTCTCCATTCAGACTCATTCCATGCCCTTCTCATACTTGTCCCCTCCCTCTTTTTACTTTCCCTTAGTGTCCTCTCTCCCTCTGTCTCTCTAATGGTCTTCCAACCTGAGCACCACCTGAAAAATGAAATTGCCCTTGCACTTTCCAAAATGACCAAGAAAAACTGTGAAACTAAAACTGGTTGTGGGTGACACTGTTCTCTATTATACGCTACAGTCCTGCCCGCTGTTGCCTTTCTGTCACTTTTCTATTTTGATTGTGTAGTATTGTGAGAAGGAACTCTGTTTTATGTCATACATGTCTAGCAAACTAGGGCAACAATATCAGTGGACCTCTCAACAACACAAAAGAAACAAACCTACACAAAAATGAGTAGAGACAAATGGAAAACTATGTTCCTTGTTTCGAACACGTCTTTTAAGAGTGATGTATGTATACACGCAGGCACACACACACACACACACACACACATATATTTCTTCTTTTTACTACATCCTAAGTTTAGATTTCTTTTTCTTCACTTTAGCAATGAAGTCCATGGAACATACCTTCACCAATGGATTAATAACACCAACATTAGGGCTTGCATTAAACATTTTGTTGTAGTTAGTCTCCCTGTTAACTAGCTCCAGCTGATAGAACTTTTTGTCCTCCTAAAAAGAAGAACAAATAGAAACTTCTTTTTATGCATTTTCAGTCAGTTAGTGGCCAAATCTGCCTATAAAATGGTCTTAAATTAATTTATGTTTACATTTTAAAAGAAACTGGTAATTCTAAAAATGGCATTTCATATTTAATATGTTTAATATATTATTATATGTAATAACCTGAATGATTTCTATTTATGCAGTTCTATGCTCCAGAGTAAGCATAGCCTAATGGATTATGCACTGGGAAAGACTCAGTATAGTTAACTTCTGATCTCTAATTAAATTGAATTTCCTCACTCCTTCTTGCTTCTTTATCAGGATCTAATGAGACTAATCTGAGCCTGGGTGTTGCACTCTGAATTTGGGAAGCTCAGTGGATCAGGAAATTGGTCTTAGAAACCTCATAGAAGAAACTATTTCTTATATGGCTTACATGGCTGGCTTATTCCAGGACTGGAGATAGGAGACGTCGGTTCAAGGTCAGACTGAAATATTTTTTGTAATAATGTATTATGCTTGATTGTGCAAAACTCTCTGTATCTAATTAGTTTTACTATTATGAGTCAGGGGAACCACAGGAATAATGTGTTAAAGGATATGAATAACACGCTAGCGAGATTGCTTCCTAAAATACATTTCAAACACTTTGAATTAGGTTAACTTTTGTATCTGTCAAGATATTAAACCAAGAGAGCATAAAAGTCTTACAATCAACTTCTTTATGAGTTGGTCCCGCTCTGCAATTAGGTCTTTCAGTTCTGAGATAAGCTGCAAGTCTTCTGGTCTTGATTCTCTGTTTTTATATTTTTCTTCCATTTCTTCTAAACTTTATAGGAAAGAAGAATACCCCCTTTAGCCTGATCCAATGTTAAATGCTGAGTGAACAGTCACATCTTTGATTAGTACAAAAGAGAGTTCAGGGAGTAAAACCAGAAGATGACTTTCTTATCACTTTGAAGTAAATTAATTTCTATGCTATCATTCAGCTTTAGCTAGTTTTTTTTAAAAAAAAAAAAAAAAATCAACAATAACCATAACCTTTGCTCCAGTAACTAATAATCTGGGCAAAATTACAAAAACATAACACCCTTCTTGTGCCTGCAGTACTAGGTGTTTGAAAAAAGGCTTCTTGGAAGTCAGACTGAAAACAAGACATTTGAAACCATAATATGGACTAGAGAATTAGAGAAGACAAGTTAAGATTGATTCTTATGTAGAATATAGGGACTACTTAATTTAAATTTTAAAAGCTGGCAATTCACTTTCTTGATGAGGGAAACAAACAGCATAATTTTTTCTTTTTATAGATGACTACTCTGAATAAAGATGCATGCTTGTGGTGCTGCAGAAACTGGATAGACAGAAAAGGCTGGCAACATCTTCCTCAGTTCATGTAGAACATACTGGAACAAAGATATCCAAGGACAGTGAAGACTAATAGGTAACTAATTCCTCTCCACAAAAGCAACTTAGTACCAATAGAGATGAAATAAAGGAATGAGCTGCAAAAGAAAAGCAATAACACTTGGATATTAGGATATCCGGATTAAGAGAAATGTAGCAATTGATAAACATTTGAAAAAAATAGGAGGAAATTTGAAATGCCTGTTAGGAAAGCATTAAAGGAGAGAAGTGAAATAAGCCAACTGAAAGAGGAATTGTTCAAGTAACTGCATAAATATCCTTGTTTCTTCTCAAAGAACAAGGTTTGAAGACATGACAATTTCAAACGACTGTGTCTCTTTGAAACATAAATATAACGCTCAGGGTGCTAAACATGGCTCTAAAGGAAACTACTAAAATTCTTGTCTCACATATTCAGCCCTCATGTTGGTTAGCAAACCAAGTTTCAGAACAGGTTCAGGACATTTAACAAACTTGAAAAAATTTTTTAAAAAATCCAAAACAAACCCTGAGAAAAATCTATGAATTTAAGGTGTCTAAGTCAGCTCAAACTTAATTCCATAAGACACCTGGAAGTAGACATTTCTCATTTTAGACAAATATTTTCCCTTCAGAAGCAGCTACGTGATTCTTACTTTGAGTTGCATCTGAAAAAAAAAGTTTATATTAAATTATATTTATAACTTTCAAATAACCTGAACATAGTCTGAGAAGATTATATAATGTATTTACATAAAACATCATGAATGTGAACAACACGACTGTTTTTATTTTCAGAAAAGGCATTTGACTCAGCAGAACAGAAATATGCTCAGCTGGCTTAATTTTTGTGTATACATTTTATGCTGGGTTAAGCTATTGTATTCGGATCCCCAGAGTACAGTACATAGTTACGCGCAGCTGTCACTTCATTTTCAGGTATTTCAGAGAACTGGGGTTTTTTTCTGTTTCAAAGAGATAATATGTAATTTAAAGATTCTGGTTGTAGAGCCTAATTAATGATACCCTCTCTCAGTTACTGTAAGACAGATTCTCCATTTCATAAACATTCACAAGGCCATGCTTTAGGTGAGGCCAAACCTGGAAACAGTTACTTAAGAAACAGCTGCATAAAACTCTTCTGTTTTGTTTTGGTTGGTTTTTTTTTTTTTTGTGGTTGTTGTTGTTTGGGGTTTTGTTTGTTTGTTTGTTTTTGTTGTTGTTGTGTTTGTTTGGTTTTTTTAACAGCATTTCCTCTTTTGACAGCTCCTTGCTTCCGTGTAAGTAGAGAGAGCTAACATACTGAAAGCCAGGTCAGGGTACCCTAGACAATGTTTGCTGTCTTTAGGCCAGTGTTTGCTTCCTTGCAGCTCTTAAGTTGAGCAAGAACCAGGAGCAGGGAACCAAGTGAATTCAGAAAATTTCAGGACACTGAAAAACAAACAACTTCATGGGAGAAAAAGTGGGGTAAACAGTTCCAAAACCTAGTTCTGGTGGCTGCTCACAGGCATGTTTCTCATACAAGATAAACGCAGCAAACAGGAGGCAGTTCGCACCTAATGCACTGAATAGCAACTTGTTACATTTATCAGGGCACAAGAACTAGAATTTTATACCCATTGTATTTGAAGACAATTTCTGAGTGATTGGGCTTTATTGTCCGTTTTTAGTTGACATTTACTTACAAAACTTTTCTATCATATACCTAGAACCAATTGTTTTCTCTGCCACAAATCTTTTGTGCTGCAAATACAAATCCCTCAGTGACAACTTTGTGTCAGGCAGCCCTCAATGCGCAATGAGGCCTCAGCCAAAAACCCTGACCAAATGGGTTATGTCACAGACAGATAAAGAACGAAGGATGTGGAAGACAGGAAAACACCAGCTAGACAACACACTACTACACCACTTCTGTCCCGAGGTGGTTTAACCCCAGGTGGCATTTTGACTTGGAGACACTCTTAAGCATTCTGTTATTGTTATGCTCATATAATCCATTTCAGACACTAATTTTCCTTATGTTTGCAAGCCTGAAAATGTTTGCGTCACTCGTGCTATAATCAGAGTTCTTGACAGCAAATATTGTACTGTTTGCAAACTTGACAAAACTCTTGTGTTCTCAAAAAAGATGTATTAAAGTTTGAGAAAAAACATGAAATAATGCTTTCTCTGATTTTCTAAGAACTGCACAGATTTAATATCTTTCCTACTTCAAATTCTTCAGTCTCAAATCCCTAACAATTCATCTCACTAAAATCCCTTAAAGCTTATAGAACTGTGTTGCCTATAAAGAATGCAAGATTAAGCCCTGTACCTGATTGAGGTTTTTGCACATCTGCATCTCTGCAATATCTTCAGCAACTTATGGACACCAGAATAAACTATTCACTCAAACGCAGCTACATACGGATTTTTTTAACGCAACAAAACTTACGAAATTTGTAAAGCTGAATTAATTTCCTTGAGGAGCTCTTGGGTCTTATTAAAATCTGCCAGCATGCTTTGTTTCTCTCTGATGTGATCTGCTGTCAAGACATCCAGTTCTTTCTCATGTTTCTTGCTTAAATCTTGCTCATGCATCCTGTTTAATTTATTTTTTGTTAAAAAAAGAGTTATTCTAAAATCAGACTTGTTTATTCATCATGATTTTCTGCCATGCTTCTCATGGCTTTTATACAATACCAGACAACACAGAAGGAATTACTGATTCATCAAAACCCACTACTTACTGTCCTCCAATCTTCTCGCTTATTTCATGGAAAATGCATCTCCTTTAATGCTTTTTCAAATAATCAAACATCATGAATTAAAAAAAACAAAAACAAAACAAAACCAAAACAACACCAAAAACCAACACTTGAGTGAACTGTTACTAAAATATGCCAAAATGTATCACTGAAATGCAGCTTAACTGGATGGTAATATTCACTAACCTTGCTAGTAATGGGGATAGCTTTTTCTAAAGACGACTAAATGATATATAACATCACTTGATTAAGAGGATAAATTAAAAGCTGCAAATGGTAAAATTTCTTAAGCAAAACAATATGTGAAACAATACACATTTGAGCTTAGAGTGGAAAAATTCATACCTGATCTGTTGGTTGGATTCACTGCGTATTCTAAGAACTTCTTTCCCTTTAAACTCTAATTCCTTGGTCAATGCACTTATATTTTCATGGAGATGCAGAATCTCTTTGTCCAGTTCAGCTATATGATGGTCTCGGTGTCTCAGTTCATCTTGTAGATCTGATATTCGGCATAAAAATTCTTTCTCCTATGATATAAGTAGCAGCAGCAAAAAATATTTTCAATAGACTTGTCTCAGAAACACAATACTTGCTTTGGGAAGATAACATCTGAGCAGAGTCTTCCATTCAATAGACAATTATTTCAGTTTTTGTTGTCGACAAATTGTAATTAAAACCAGTGTGGTTTTTTATTGTGTCAAAGTACAGATAAAGAAGAAATCAAAGTTATGTAACAAACAACTTCCATTTGCGAGAAGTCTGAAAACTTGTCATTGTCATTGCCTGTCCAAGTTCGCGGAGCTCATCACGTTTTCCTTTTGCCCACACGTACAACAAAAAAACAGATACTGCCAAGAACCAGGGGGCTGGGCATTTAGCATTTTCTACCTCTTCAACATATGATGTAGAGAAAATGTTTTTCCCTTTACAGCCCCATACAACCATACAATGGAACAAAACAGGTCAAGATGTATGCCCTGCACCAATGAACACTGACTCAGAAGTTTTCCGTTTCCATCTATTCCATTTCTTACAATAATTCATAACCATATAGTTTGCACAGATAGAAAATCAGCAGACATTTTAAAGTAGTTTTATGTATAATTGTGTTTTGCGCCTTCACACATCCTGAAAATTCAAATATATCCTATGCACAATTTTATAGGACAACTTTAAGAATAGACCTTTAAAAATAACTCTCTACCTCCCTATAGAAAGTCTATATTAAAGTTATAAGAAAAAGCAGTGGAAAATTTATATCCACATATTTAAATATTTCAAAAAGTAGCAAATACAATCATCCCGCTCAGACCTCTCTCTGCATCTAGTTCAGCTCTGATCTGTGAACTGATGAGCATTCTAACACAAGAAAACACAATTGCTCTGCCCTCAGTACCACTAACGCTCGTGCTTAGCCAATCATTGTACTGAGGCCAAAAGTACACGGCATTTCGTTGGATCAAACACTTGCTCTTGTAATTAAAACTTTTTTCTGATGTCTCCTTTAGGTGTCACACTCTAGGCTTAACCAACACACGACTGAAACTACATCCTCCTAAATCCTGCATGTTTTCATTCACTGCTGACAGCACCACATTTTTGCTTCTAGAGCTCACACTTTTAGACCAGCGAGGAAGAAAAAAATAAAGGCTCATCTTTGTCTCTGTTTTTGTGTAAACGCTGTATCCAACTAAACCTGCTTCCTCTGTTAATGTATTTCTAAAACCACACCACCTCCTTGGGGATGGACTATCAGTAAAACAATCCGGAAAAGCCCATTGTATAGGCAAATAAATAAGTAATTTTCTGGTCCTCTTATTTCCAGGAGTCTGGCTTCCTTTCTATAGAGATCAAGCTTTTAATTTTTAGTTACTACTGGAAAAACTGATTGTGTATGAAGTGAAAAATGAAAAGATAAAAGTAAATGAATCAGTTTGCTGCTGAAAGCAAAGGTAGTCCATACTGGCTTTGGGATTTGGGTGGAACTTTTTTTTTTTTGTTTTGGATGTGTTTTTTTTTAATAAGCAGTTGCAAGCTGTTATGTTGTCTTCTCTGCTTTCTTTAGATGCTAATTTATCTTTTCCAATTTGTCTCCTGAGAAAACAAAGATACTAAGCTACCTCTTAAGTTTGAAGCAATCATTTGGTTTTAAGCAGCCACTTCTTAGCCATGTCGTTTAGGCTTCAGAAAGAAGCAGCTTTTTCCTTTTTAAGACCTACTGGCAGATGAGGATGTAGAATTTTGCAAGAATTGGCACTTTCCTCCCACGGCAAGCCACTGTGTTCCCAGATGGCTGCAGTTGTGAGAGGAAACTACCTTGACACGGGAGCCTTTACTGGGCTTCAAATGAAGTTTGTTAAATGGAAGAAAAAGCTAAGCAAGGAAATGTAGGTAAACTGGTAGGGATGCATTATCTGCTGGTGCTGGCTGAAGGATTACATGTTCGTTGTTTGTTCACACAGTTCTTGCCTCCAGCTAAGAGCCAAAGAATAGTGATTATGCAATTTTACAGTCAGTTGACAGCAATGCCTCCTACCTGTCGCCTGCCGAGTTCTATGCTTCTTTCAAGCTCCATTTTGGCAGCTACCAGTTCTTGTTGATGGTTGTGCCTTAGCTGGTCAATTGCTGCTGCATGTTGATGATTCAGCTCTGAGCGCAAGGAAGCTAGTTACCATGAACAAAAAGAAAAGTTTACTTTGCAAATGTTTACATTAATTAACAATAACATTGCAGCTCCATATTGCTGCTGACCTAACACACAGTTTACAGCTGCTGAGCAACTGTTCTGTCTTTCTATTCCTGTTACTTTCTGAAACATTCTCCATCATGAAATTTGGTCACTTACTCCTTCCAAAAAAACTTAAGGGTAAGACTTTCAAAAGTGAACAGTTTGGGCTTACCTGTTAGAGCTTACACTGATTTTAAGAGGAACAACTAGGTCAACATTGAATGACTCTGAGATACATTACAGTGTTGTAACACACGCACACACATACATGCATATATGTGCGTGTGTATTTGTATGAGAAGGAATAATGGGTTTGGACCCACTTGCAAATTTGACAATAGTATACCTAACATAGCTTTTCCTTCATCCTCCAGCTCAAATCGTAGAGTCTGAAGTTCCTGTTCCATCTCCAATTTGAAACCTTCCATGGCTTGTTTATGTGTTTCTTTCAGCGCATGAAGTTCTTCTGAGTGCTTCTGTTGTAAACGTTCTTCTAATTCCTATGAAATCCAAATTGACACTATTTATTCTATACCAGCTTAGGGAATTTATAAAATATTAAACAATAAAAATTGGCAACAAAAAGCAGGCATTGGCATACTCTAGAAATTATTAAAAATGCACTAATACTGCTCATATCCTCTTCTCTCGTTAAGTTATCCTACTACTATATTTTTTCTTGTCAGTGGCTGATGGATATCAAGATTACCTGTGCACAAACATTCTGTTCTGCTCACATTTGTTAAAGTAAAAAAAACCCCAATCTATGGATATATTTACAACAGCAAGCTATGTGATATGGTGCAGATCCATAGACGGGTCTAGTGTGCACGCAACACGCATTTGGAGATTTTTGCTCCTCATTGACACCCATGTTTATTCCCTATTGAAGTGTATGAAGCATAATGTTCCTGGTGCCCATCTTCTAGTTTCATTTGAACACAAGGAATCTACCTTGTGTGCTCCAAGACCAGTCTATGATGTGAACCAAATACATTAAGTGGGGACAATGGGAAAATTGATTGCATAGGTACATTCTGGATCTGAACTTAAAAAAAAAAAACAAACCAAAAAACCCCTAACAACTTAAGGCACACGCCCTATTAAGTACCACACTGCCAAAATTTCAGTTTTAAAGCTGGTTTAGTCAAGGTTTTAAAAAAATATCTTGGGTGTGACATTGTTCTGGACATGAAAATTATCTTGCAAGTTGCAGAACATAGTTTATACAATTTTTAACATAATGAAAATATAAAATACATTACAAAAGGCATCAATTGACAAGAAATATCAGAAAACACATGCAAAATTAGGTAACTATCATGGAAAATACAGAGAAACCCATTCCAAATCAAAACTAGAATATAATGTTATGGATAACAATGTCAAACTACTGTAAAGAAACGTGTGTGTTGATAATTGTTTTACACATATATATACATATATATATGCGCATATATGGGTAAAGCATAAAGCAAGACATGAGACTGCCAGTATTAGAAATGTTTTTCAATATGTCTTAATCAGATTTAACTGGATAAAAACGTTACTATAAGACATGAGCTGAAAAGGAAATTTAGTAGTTATGCAGATACTTCACTAATTCAAACTGTGTACATAAACTGCTAAAATGGCAACGTTCTCTACGTAGTTCGGAATATCCATATGAACATGCCTTTTGTTCTTGCTCTTTTGTTTCTTCCATGTTTTGAAAGGCAAGGATATGGGCTTCCTGAAGTGACTTATGCCTTTGCTGATGCTCCTCTTCTAATTCCTGGATTTCCTGAGTCAGCCTCTGTCGCTCCTGACTGAACTGGGCTTGTAGCTGTTGCAAAGAGCTCTGTGATTGGGAAAGCTGCATCTCCAGGTTCTGCTTCAGTAAGGAGATCTAACCCACAACAGAACAGCAAATATCCATTAGTCATTAATGTAACATTAACTCTGAAAAAAAACTCTCAAAAGAAGAGAACACTTGAAATTTTAAAGCCAGAACTTTAACTAAAAGACAGACAAGCAATGTCATCCATTCACTGAATTTGTTGTTAATATTATCATCTCACGGATATAATAATTACACTTAAAGGGTTTTGTAAGGGTTATCACACCTGTCAGTTCATACTACAGCGCCACCTATAACACAATTTTTCATGGCTGAATTATCAAAATTTTTTTTTAGGTTTTGTGTAAGATCAATAAAAATGACACTATCAAGGTCTGAAATCAAACACTTGATTGTTAAAGTAACTGTTCTTCAGGGGAAGATCACATCAATTCTGTAAGGAAAATCCTGCAGCTCATAGGGGAGGATAGCCTGCGACATCTAGATTGATTCATTTTTGTATCTTTTCATATGATAGAGTCTTGTCTTACCAGTAGTTTTCCTCATTTAAAAAGAAATGGTAGCATACCATTCTACATCCCAAATAAAATGTTACACTTGATGGTTTTCCCACACCTGCTTTTTTTTTGTTAGCTCAGTAGTACTAGGAGAGTGATTTTTCTGGTTTTGAGATCTGAGATCTACGCAATCTGAGTCAGAAATACTAATTTTCTTAGAAACACCTGATTTTACAAACTATGCTTTTCACCCCACAAGCATTTTAATACATTAGAGTACACTGTACTGCTTGAAAAAGTCCCCTTTTCTTTTTAATAATAATATTATACTTTGCTGTTCTTATCAGATAGCATCTTTTCAGACTGAAAATACTAAACCTGTATTGCCTTCAGAGTCAAATACGAGAGAGATACCCTCCAATTCTGGAACCAACGTTTAACCAAAAGAGAATTTTGCTACAGTGACTCAAAGGAAGGAAAAATAAAATTGCCATGTGACAAAGAATTTGAATCGGTAAGGATACTTTTCAAGCTTCAGAGCATTACATAAAACTGAATTACAAATTAAAGTCTGATAGTGTCATTTGATTCAGCATATCTTAAAATTAATTATGACAAATTAATAACGACATTGCACATCAATTTATTGATTTATAGAACATTAAAACCAACCACTTAACAAAAAATTAATAGCAGCATACCAAAGAAGACTTGCAGCATGAATGTTATTGTCGAACATGTGGGTTTTTTTTTCAGAAGGGCACTGCTTAAGCAGATTTGAAAGAAAGAAGCTACACTTAAAGGAAAATTAGCAGTAATACAAAACAAGCAAATTAATTTGAATGAAATGAGCATGGCTCGTTGCATTTCAAATTCAGCAGGTCTTTGTGTCTGGGCATATATACTCTACCTTTGAAGTATACTGTATCAACAGTACCTCAGCTACCTTTGAAAGAGATTAGCTACAATTGAAGGAATATAGTGAAGGCCTATACTACATTCTGTAATCTGAACTATACATGTAAAATCTTTTACTAAGTACATTAAATGTAAATATCACATACAAATTGTACAGCGTCAGACCAAAGGTTTGTCTAATCTCCTGTTCTGCCTCCAGAAACGGCCAGCCCAGGTTATCAGGGAAAACAAGGCCAAGGCATAAATGTAGGAATCTTGACTCCAAAGTCTACCAGCATCCAGCAATCTTTCTTAAACTACTGGAACAAATTAATGGAAGAACTATTAATTAAATACAACCACTATCTGAATCCATAAAAGCTTTTAGCATCCCAAATACCCTGTGGCAAGTTCCATATAGACGTTCCAGTTTGCCATGATGACCTCTAATACTTGTAATGGAGTCAAAAGAAGTTCCCTTTTCATTTACTCTGTTCTACTGATGTTTCTGTAGATCTCCATCATTTCCCTTCTTACACCCTTTTTCATACTAAACAGTTTTGGCTTAATGAGTCACTCCTTGTATGAAAGCTATTTCATATCTGTCACCACACTTCTTCTTTTGCTCCTTTTCTACTATTTCTTTTTAAGATCAGGAGACCAAAACAGCATAAAGTATTTAAAATCAAAGCAAACTCTGGTTTTATGTAGTGGTTTATATGGTTTTACATGTTATGTTCTCTGTTTCTCTCCTATATTCCCTAAAGTTTTATGTGCTTTTTTGACTCCTCCTCAGCACTGAGGTGACGTTTTCATGGAATTGTAACTCATAGTCTCCAAACCTACTCTCTAGCTGCAACAGGTCAAGGTAAGGTTCATCATTTTACACAAGACGTTAGAATGTAGGTTTTTTTCCTTGTGTATCTCTTTGCATTTATCTACACTGAATTTCATCTGCCATTTTATTGCCAAGTCCCTTGTCTTTTTATAGCTATTCTATAATTCTTCAGACAGTCTTTGTCCTTCCCACCCTGAACAACATTTTATAAGCTGTGAACTTTCTCACCTTCCTTATTCATAAACAATCTGCGAAAGAAAAATATGTTGAACATCAGTGTAACTTCACTGATACTCTGCCTTCACTGTGGTAACACTGTGTTTAATACCTACCTTTCCACCAGTTATTTATCCATACAAAACCCTCCCTCTCGGATCAAGGAGTTCTAGTTTCCTTAGAAGCTCCAGAATTTCTCAGCCAATCTCTCTCAGCATACCACGGCCAGCGCTGCCATGCTGGTCAGACAAACCAATAACGCAACCACATGTTGTATTCTTTCTCTTCAACCCTAGAAACTCACTTCACTGGTGTGGTTAGTTTGTACTATGCAACTGCCAGCATGGCCAGCTCTAAATTTTCATCTATATTTCATCTGGTATTGCAATATGCTATTGTCTTGCTTCTCTAGAACAACAACAAAAAAATCTATCTTATCTAAACTCCCCTTTGATCTGCTCCCATCCCCATCTCCTCTAAGTCATCTCACATTCCCTGTTGGGTCCTTCTTTCTTTCCCCACCTTTCTGTAACCTCGTACCTATCTAGGTCCTTCTTTTCACCTGTAAGCCTTGCCTTTATTTCCTGTTTCTCTGCCAGACTACACCTAGCAAAAACCAGACCCTTTCTGGAAGTCTATTTTTCCTCCTGTGCTTTTAGGTAACTCTTACACTTCTTTAGATTACCTCTGCTCCTATTTAACCACCATCCATAAACTCTCAGCTTTGTTGGGTTTTTTTGTTTGCTTCCCCGAGACCACTACTGCAACTTGGCTCTAGCCCCTCTACCCCTTGTCTTCCATCCATCCCACACTCCAGTATATCTCCCTCGCCTCCTCCCCTCCTTTGCTCTTTTTCTTCTTAGCTCCATTTTTAGTATCATAGGAATGCACAGTTAGGATAGTCTTCAGACATTATTCAGCCCAATTCTTTGCACTAAGTGGGAACGCTATGCACAAATTACTGCTTAAAAATCTCATATAAAGGAGATCCCACAATTTTCACTCAGATCCTCTTCCTCCTCCTCTTCATGCCTGTGGCAGAAACACTGAGATACTGGCAGATGTTCTGCCACTCTTACTTGTCACTTTCACTATGTCTCTGTCCCTCAGGTTTCTCACCATTGCCCTGTCCCATTCAACATAGCCACCAGCAGGTACAATTCTAGGGGAAATCCTGCTCAGTCTTGCAGAATCTCAGGTAATTTAACCATCATACTCTAAAAAGACTTTCATGATAACATTCAAATGGAGTTGACCATGGTATCTTAGACCGATTTTTATTAAGATGACATGAAAAAAATGTATTTTTGGCTTGAAGTGAAATCTGTCTCTCACTTAAGTTCCTGCTCCAGATTCTGATAATTCTAGGTATATCATTTCTAAACACTTTTAGCATTGGCCAAAACAATTTTCTTTTTATTTCTTTCTTAGAAATGCAGAAATCATTTTAACTGAGATGACCAAGAGAGGTCTGACACCTGGCCAGGAAGCCACTTTAGAAGAGATCAGGAATACCCTTCTCAAGAGCAGTTCACACTTCCACCAGATTGCAGCGGCTGCAAAACCACAGCCTGAAATTAGTCAGTGTCTGGAGACGCCTATTTGCATCAATAGGCTATACAGAAAATGAAGGACAATGAGGATTAAATGATTCTAATAACCAAGGCAGATTAGTCCACCCTTCTGATAATAAGATGTGGGGGCTTTTTGTTGTTGAAAGTATATAAAATATTAAAAGTCTGACAGTTATTTTTAAAGAGCACAATTTTAAACATTATTTTGATTATTCAGTATGTATACTGATATCCTTAAGAACATGTTTCTGAAAACATTAGTGCCTCCCTTTGCATGTCTTTAGAGCATTGGTTCTATATTCCTATATTGAGGATTCAAAAGAAAACAGCTCTAAACACTGTTTTCTGCACTTTCAATACTTTTATCCAAGGTTTTCAGCACATTAAAAACATTGGTAAGAATTTTAAAAATAAAAAATAGAAAGAAAGAATATTTTGGTTACAATTATGACTTGCACTGCAAAACTGCAAATTATAATACAGCATCGATCTCATGCTTTGGAGAAAGCTCTGCAATACACATTTGCACTGCCCACAAGCTTGCTTGCTTTAACAATGACATAAAAATGCTGCTTATATTATGACCATGTATGTAGTGTTTGATGTCCAGTGATATACACATTTACACAGATGAATGGATGCATACAAGTACACAAGCTTTTGATAAGTAGCGGCAAACGTTCTCCCCTCAAATACATATTCTATTTCATAGGCTAAAGCTCTAAAGCAGTACTACAGGATATGCAGATTTATTAGTGCAAACATGCCCTGTTTACAAGCTGTAAGTGCAAATCACTTACATTGCTGATAGATTTATGCAAAGCTTCACCGAGACAGTGCCGCTATGAAGAAAAGATCACAGGAATAAAGGGAAACATTCAGAAATCAACTAAGTAAAAGAAAAAGGGATAAGGAAGGGAGAGTAGAACATAGAACATTAATTATAATTTGATCAGGGAAAAATAAGTTGAAAACTATCTGGACGAAAATATGAGTGTGTTGCTTTGTCTCATTATACAAACTACTGAACACCGAACAATGCATTTTCCTGTGTTATGTTTTGAACATACAGGATAGCATTATCTCTTCCACATAATGTTACTATATACTCATATACTACGCAGCTGAACACTTTTAAAATTACCCAACAGTTTTCTCCTTTATGGCAAATAATTTTGGGAAGAAATCATTAAACACACCAATTTGCATTACTATTAGAAAAGGTGTTACATAAGGACTTAACCAACACTCAACTGTGTCTTTGAAATATCACAAGCATATTAAACACATAATATTAAAGATCAAATTTCACTGCTAAAGGGCTGAAAATAAGCTTAGCCTGTAATGAAGACATATTTAAATATTTCTTTTCTTAAAATTCAGAATGAGATGGGTAAGACTCTTCCTGAAAGTCTCCAGCAAAAGATGATTTAATTTACCACTTATACTAGTGTTGATTACTAATGAAAAGCAAAAAATAAACATATTGCCAAGTACGTTCTATACAAAATGTTAGTAATCATACAAATCATATACATCATTCATATATACATGTCTATATGCATATATATATGTAAATGCTGTAGATAGGCGCGCACACACACACACGCACACAATAGTGTCATCAGAAATGAAGTGAGAGCAATTTCAAATCCAGCATGACTCATTTCCCCTTTTGGCACAGGTCAGTCAGGAAGATGGCTTTCTCCAGGAGATCGTGGGTATTTTGACACCAGCTGGGAAGCCCATAGTTGGGAACTTTTAGATAATACTTTGCCAAAATACAAAAAGAAGAAATAATTATTCATTCTCCTTAATCTACAAAAAGGCACAACATAAAAATACATTATTATGGAATATCAAAAATTATCTTATTAAAATTGTAATAGAATTACAAGGAACAAGTATCTATGCAAGGGTGTAACACTAGGAGGCATCATACTCCAACAGACAAGACAACAGACTAACATCTAACAGCTCCAATTTCAACACCACGTTTTGACAGTGTCAATCTGAACAAATCCACCTATTTTTTCTGTGCTTCCCTTCTATCTGTCTGGTTTGTTTAGAGGGGAAGCTGTTAAGAGCAGAAATTAATCTCTTGCTAAATAAATGTTCACTTTCTAGAATGTTTGGGACTTAATTTTGACAGACACATCTAAGGTAGTACAACTAAGAAATATTTAGATTCTACACCTAAAGCAGAAAGGTTAGTAATGTTCTACATTGAAAAGAAAATCCAAGTAAAAACACTTTTGGGAAGCTATATTCTGATGTCCACCCTATTAAAAAGGCCATTTGAGAAAGTGAGAGTTGCTCCCTGCCGTTTGCAAATTTCTTTCACCAAGAAAGCAACTAGTCTTGCTTTGCTGTCACACTGATCTTATAACCAAAAGTACTAAGATAAGCTAACCATCTTAACACATGTGATTTCACCAAATTTAAAAGTTTTCCAGAGAACTGGAATTAAAATGAACCTTTGGTGAAGGTTCTGCACTAGAACTCTCCAGTTAAGTTCAGCAGTTAGATTTGTCACAGATTTCTTAGGCTACCTCACTCAAAGCAATCTTTCTGCAATGCATGTTTCCTGATTGTGAAATGAGAACAGTAATTATCTTGTACAAAAAAATTAACTACTAAACACACAGTTCTTATTGGCAAAAAGATAACCACGGAGCCCCCCAAAAAGTTATTTTTTAATAAAGTGGAACTTACATATCTGACATTCCTATGTGTTCTAAAGACACACAGCAATATTGAATGTACAGTAAATACAGCTTACTGATTTTTAACAAAACTTGAAATACACAAGTACTTTATAAATCTGGACGTCTAAGTATTGTATCACTATTCAAAAATGTTTAATTATAGGACACCTAGTTAAACATCAGTCCTGGAAAAAAGACTGGAAATGATTTAAGAGTCAGTCAAGAAATCTTCAAGAGTGAAAATAAGATGATTTTCAGTCAATGTAACAATGGAATAAAGTCCTGCTAAAGAAAACCTGATTTCTTGCTTTGACAACACTACAAACTCGGGCAATAATTGCTGAAGTGCAGAAATAATACTTAAAAGGACTTTTTAACAGTATTCAACTTATTATCACAAGATATTTTGATCAAAATGTCTTCTTATATAATATTACTGAAGGATATTTCACAATATTAAAACCAACTTTATCTCAAAAACAGCTAATGATGAATCATCACTAAAATCTAACAGGTATTCACTAGGATTAACACTAAACATGACCACAATTTATTATTTTCATCCTTTATTAGGTAGGAAATAATTTTCATAAAATACATACAAGATAGAATAGTAAATTAGAATTATATAGGCTAGTCAATTGGTATGGGGGCTGATTCCAGCAAAATGTGTAGCAATAAAATCAGACGCAGCTCCATATGGAAAAGTATGCAGGACACATTCTAAACAGACAACTCCAGAATAAGTCTGGTTGAAATATCATTAAGAAATTCCATAAGAATTCAAAACACCTTCATGACTACTTCCACATCAAAGCCCATGATCTGGGAAAAAAATGATGAGAACTGGAAAGAATGCAGGCATAGTTATTACTCTCTGTATTTCTGCGATGGGGCGAGGTGATGAGGAAAAATGGGTTTAACTATCACACTACTTCTACATGTTGGAATTCAAGATTATTGGTTTGTGATACTATTGTGGTATGAGAAACCCTTGCTCAATTCTGTTTGAAATCAGGCTTCACGGATATAGGAAGTACAAATTAATTAATTTGTTTCTTGACGTATAGGAACTTCTGAAAACATCTTTATTTGGTATGCATGTATTAACTATCCTGCTTTTACTTGATATTGCTGTCTCATTTTTCAGGAGAAGCATTGTCTTCTCCACCCTCAGCATATGCACAGCTAAGCCTCGATGTAACCAAGAGAACTTCCTCATGACCCAGAGGAACAGCAAAGAGGTTGCTGCATCTTTAGAACCCACTGATCATCACAGGCTACTCAGCAGGACCAAAAGACCTTGCATGCAATACATGGGGAAAGATTTGTATTCCCACTTCTATTTCAACATCTCCTAGAAGAGCTGAGTTTTCAATTCAGTTGGGCCAATTTGCATTGTAGTAAAGCATAGATGGAGAGATTTGAAACTATTCAAGCTTTGGGTTTGCTTACTGTAATGAACAGTTGCTCATGCTCCCATTACAACAACTGTCAGAAGGGCCATACTTGGTGATCAAATGGTGCCATTTTCCTCAAGAAGGAAATTTACTGCACCACTGACACTTTCACATTTTCATTCAGTTGCATTGTTTCCTGCAGGACACTAACTGATTGGATGCATGAAAGTTCTCTCATTTCATTGTTTCTCTTGGTTAAAAATTATTTTCAACTGGATTACAGAGGCTTGAACCTGAATTTCAGCATCAGTCTTCACATCACCCAAAGATTGGCTATGTAACACTTTTTCTCATTGATATTTCAATGTCAAATTGTGTCAAGATCTGACTTTGGTTTTCAAAATACTGCTGGCAAAGAGGAATTCTTGTGTAATAGCCGAGACCCTAACTGGGGAAGGTCCAGCTTCATCTGTTGTATCAAAGCAGATCTAGATTGCTACACAGTCTTTGCCTCGTTTTAAGAATGACCTCCAACAGACATTGCTAACCTTTCTGAAGAAAACCTATGTGCATCCATCAAATGTTAGTAAAAGAAACTAGTTTCTGAGATGCCTGCTGAAGAGACCTTTGGCATAAGTCCATTTTATCCAGCTAGTAACAGCAACAACCCCAAAACCCTCCCTCAAGATATGTCTTTCGTTTGAAGAGAAAGACTGATTTGTCAGCAAGATGTACTGTCTCTGGCTGCACAGTGCTTATGCAACAGATGAGACTGCAGAGATTTGGAAAGCAGCTGTTTCCCACTACAATGTTTTGTACTTGGCTTGAGGCTTGTGACATGCTAGGAATGAAAGGGCTGCAAAGTTTGCCTTCTCTGAGTGATAAGAAAAAGGAACATTTAAAGCCTCTTCCCTCTCTCAAAATCCAACAGTTTTCTATTGAGGAAAACAGAATAGTTATACATTTCAGAGTGCCTTACATACATCTCTGGGATCCAGTTGGTCCTAATTTCCTCCTGTTTTTGAAGCAACCCTGAGTGACGGTGCTGTGTCCAGGCTATCACAAGGTGGGGTACTTACCTGTTGCTTTAAAGAGATGGAGCTCTTCTCTTTTCTAATTGTGGGAGTCTATCAAACTGCTATGTGAAATGTCTAGGTATTTTGACATATTTTTACCTGTTTGGATTTCGAATTATATGCTTTTAATCTGATGAACTGCAGGTTCAATGGTCAGGGAAAAAAGAGGATCCTTTGAATTTCCTGATAATTTTTCAAGTTTTTGGAATAGTACTAGAGCTTCATTTCATTTTACTTATTTGTCATAATGCTGTCAGGATTTTAAAGATTATATATGCATCTTGGCTAATCCTTCCTGGAGCAGAGGTATCTGTCAAGACATGTCCTTAATCTAGAATTTTATTCATCTACTGAATCTCAACCAAATTTTGCCCCACCTAATAAGTTACCTCTCATTCCTCCCAGGATCCAGTTTTAATTGGTTTTAAACCTATGCAAAGGCTACTTGAGCAACTCTCTTCCAGAGGCTAAGAGCAATGTTTTAAAACTAGATTCTTGCCAGAGTCTTTATCTTACATTTATGGGAAAAACATATACAGATATAGGATTACATTTTTGTTTGGGGAATGGTATTACTCTTGGATTTGACTTTGATTTCTATTTACCAGTTTTGGAAGTGTAAACAACTCTAAATATCAAATTAAACTCTTTTCTGACTCATGCATCATTATTTACATATTGTACTAAGAATTTAATGTTTTCATCCATTGACAGTAAGAATTAAAAGCCTTTCAGTGTCCTCCAGATTTACTAACTCAAACACTGCCAAACAAAACCTGGTAATATTAAACTCCGATTAGAAGTTTATGATCAGAAAGACAAGTTTCTTTGGATATGAAGATACCAAATTTCAAACATCAGCCTAGATATATTTTAAAATTTAATTAAACACAACACCATGAGAGGAAAAAATTAAGAAGAAACCAGAAGAGAAATGAAAAAAAGTCCAGTAACACATTTATTCTTTATCAGAGCAATAAAGCTAACATTAGTTAGTATTCCTAGTGTATCCCAGGGAAAATACATGGAAAACTCTGATTTATTCTGTTGCTTTTGTTTGTCTGTCTCGCCAAGTAGCTCTTAATTGTAAATGGTCTTTAATGAATTTCCTCTGTTACATTCAGAATCTTTTAAACAAAGAGTACAATAATGAAGACAGCGCAGTATGGGCTGAATGAGCTCACTGTAACTAAAAGCTCAGAAAAGAGACAGTACAGCTGAATGTTGGGCACCTGTTTTCTTGTTCAAGCTTCAGACAAAACTACAATGACCAATGTGGATAGCACAAATGCACCAACTAATCTGCATGATCACATCTCTGCATAAAACAGGGAGCCCAGAACAAGGGGGATTCCTTACTGAGAAGTACAGACAGTCAAGAAACAGGGGGAAGCACCCTCAACAGATGGCCCTCTGAGGGCTGCAGTGACTCTGGCTTACGTGATTATTCACATGCTCCTGTAGAATCATTTTTGACTTGCTTAAAGCATAGGTTTCCTACTTGGAATACAGGAGTACTGATTCTTCTAGATCAGTGGTGAGTGGCAGGATGTATACAGACACTGGATTTAGGCAGAAACTCCCAAAGCTCCCATGGTTCTTTGTAAGGCCTGCAGGAGTAGCGGCATAGTCCCATTAAGACCACAGTTTTGAGAGCTGTAGTCACTTCTGAAAGTTTCCAAGAGCTGCAGGAAGTGGAGCTCCTTTGGAAAACCAAAAAATATCTACAGATGAAAGAGGTGGCATAAAACCCTTCCCAGAACTGCATTCCAAGTGCCCTCTGTTCTTTGCTCCCTCTTTGGTATGATTTTTCTTTTTTTTTCTTTTGGATTTCTAGGCGTTTTTCAAATCTTGCCCAAAATCCCTTACCATCCACTAGATGTCATGGTAGCCTTACTAGTATCACTGAACACAAAAATGACCAAAGAGAATTAGGGGGGAGTTACTTGCAATTTACCTCCTCTCAGTTTCTGACAGACAAATCTTTAGACAGTGTGTTCAGAATAGTACCAAGCGCAAGGAAGCAGAGTAAAATGATTCTGTGCTGAAAGTTAATTTCTCTTCTTTCAGGAAACTCATATATGGTATGTGCAGGTTATTTCTTGCAGAAATTTCCAGCATCCATGTGACAGCAAATCTTCTAAAGCAAGGATTACCCAGGCTGTGGAACGGGCCAGTAATCCTTGTGGTGGGGAAAGGAAGTGGTATTTCCCGATTCTTCTAACGATGATGCACATCATCTCTGTGACAGGCAACTCCATGCAGGCATATGAAGACTAATGAGTAAAGAGAAAGAGTAATGACTGCCCTCTGGTAGAAGCCTGGTCAACAGCCACTTGCAGATGTGCACAGGAGGTCTGTGACTTTCCTGCCACACTTCAGAAACAACAGTACACTCAATGGCCAGGGTTTTAACATCAAGTTTGAAATTTCCTGAAAACTACAATTTGAATAATGTCTGCAGCAGGAGGAAATATTTACTTCTTTATGTAAATCAAAGTTTCTCATATTTGCTTCGACAGTTGAAAAAGGAACACACCATCATAGAAACAAACTCTGAATAGGAAACTTGTACAATTTTTTCAAAAAAGGAGAGAATCTTTGCAGCAGAAAAAACAAACAACAGCTACCAGAATGTATGCAGTATACTTTTGTCCATTCTTACTGTACTACTACTATTTTCATTAATAGAAGATAGTATCTTTACCTGCAAAAAGTTGACAAAGTCAGAAAAAAGAAAGTCACACTGATGCTTGGTCACATAATAATATGAATCTACATAGGAATGGAAAAAACGCTGACAAAAACATTTATTTTACTGGTACACGTTTTACTGAGAAGCAAGAAAGATGGGAGAACTAATATTTGCTCAAATATGAAAAAGCCCATCCACAATCAGAATACTTGATTCAGTGTACAGAAAGAAACATTTCTCACAAGAAGAAATAGATAAGAATACAGATCTCAACCTGTACGTTTCAGTGCCCAGAACTGAAAGCTGCACAACACAGAGAGGCAGAAAAGAGAACGTGCTAATGCTTTATAAAAAGGAAAATTCCTGCTATTTTGTCCATGGCTGAAGCCTTCTCAGCAGTAAAAACGTTTTTAAGAAAAAGCATTAAAAGCCCATTACACAGCTAAGAGAAATGGAAAAGAGCTAGCACATCTGAATTCACTACATATTTCATGAAGAAACTCTCACTTGGATTGATGTACTTAGTACAATTTACAGGAAAAAAAAAAGAAAAGCACTTTCTCTTTATGTCTTCTAGAACCATTTCTCCTAGCAGAGATAAGAGCTACACACCTGGTCTCTAGACATTGATCTAGTTAACCTACCAACCACATTTAACTATGGATGGTAGGTGATGCTTTGCAACCAGTAAGAATGTGTTTAAGCACTTAATCAACTGAATAGAATTTTCTCTCAAGAGAATTGTTTTACTCATAACAAAGCTATACCACAAGAATAACAGTAATCCTACATGCATTCTATAAGGGACCACTTCGCATTATGGTATAAAGGCAAAACTATTACCTTGCTTTATGCAAGAGCTAGATCTCACCTATCAAATGCATAACAATTAGTAGAAGGCAGAAATTTGTAGATTAGTACAGCATAATTGGAAAAAACCCTCCAGCTTAGTACACATTATGGGCATAATTTTTTTTGATTGAACTTTTTTTTGTTTTCTTTTTTAAAAATTGTTGCCATTTATAGCTGTGTCTCTTCATCCAGTTTTTCTGGCACCAGTCAGCAGCATTCCAAGATGGGCATACTCTATGTTGTATTTTTCTACAGTTTAAGTAACTATACTGTGTCACTTCTTTCCATTCATTTAAACCTGCTTTTTCAACACTTTATTTACATTACCATTCCTATACTCCAATTAGGTGCTACTCTTCTTTGTAGCTTGTTTTTAAATCAAATCTGAGATGTATCAATACATGTTAGAAAATTCTATACCCATATTGATGAGCTTTACATTTCTTAATTCAATCTTTCTGAACAGCATTTATACAACTAAATGGTAAAGCTCTAGACACTTTCCGAACATATAAAGCATATGTAGATGACATTTTCTGTTAAGTTAGGAGTTTACAAATTATTTAGCAGAGACCTTGGTCTTGTATTATTTTGATAAACCACAGTATGGTACTGTTAGTATAGACTAGACCAATGCCCAGGTGTAAAAATTCAAATTGCAGGAGTCAGATCTCTGATCTCTTCCTAATTTTTACACAGACTTCATGCCTTTCAAATGGGTTTTAAGGGGATATTCCCACTAACAAGACTAGGGCTGGGTGTACAAATTCACAATTTTACAGCCCTACTGCAGTATCTCAGGCTGTTCTAGTTCAGTGTAGCTGAAAGACGACAGATAGGAACAGATATCCTTTTAATGGATGGAAATTTGAATTCTTCCCAATGCTGTGAACCTTTCTATTTTTTTTTTTTAAATTGCTGGCTTGTATCAGAAAAAGCATGGCCAGCAGGAGTAGAGAAGTGATCGTCCCCTTTTACTCAGCACTGGTGAGGCTGCACCTCAAACACCGTGTGCAGTTTTGGGCCTCTCACTACAGAAAAGACACTGAGGTGCTGGAGCGTATCCAGAGAAGGGCAACGAAGCTGGTGAAGGGTCTGGAGAACAGGTCTTATGAGGAGCGGCTGAGGGAACTGGGGCTGTTTAGCCTGGAGAAGAAGAGGCTGAGGGGAGACCTTATCGCTCTCTACAGCTACCTGAAAGGAGGTTGTAGCAAGGTGAGTGTTGGTCTCTTCTCCCAGGTAACAAGAGACAGGACAAGAGGAAATGGCCTCAAGTTGCACCAGGGGAGGTTTAGATCGGACATTAGGAAAAATTGCTTCAAGCACTAGAACAGGCTGCCCAGGGAAGTGGTTGAATCACCATCCCTGGAGGTATTTAAAAGACGTATAGATGTCACACTTAAGTATGTGGTGTTGTATTAGGTTAGGGGTTAGATTTGATCTTAAATGTCTTTTCCAACCTAATCAATTCTATGATTCTCTATATATATGTAACAGAAGGAGAAGCTCACTTTTGTCACTGTCTCTAGTCTGTTTAAAGTAGACTGTGGTCTTGAACCCTCTGGGTTCAAGAGTTTTGTGCATTTACAGATTGCCAAGCACAGCTAGGCTTACTGCAGTAGTCACTGTAGTGTCAAAGCGGGCCCAATGCAGTTTCCACTCAGAATAGCATCATTCTGGAGTAACACAACCAAAGTGTATGGTAATCTTTGCATTATGAAACACATACCAAAAGTCTTCCACCCTCTTCTATAATGAAAATACTATCTGATTTTCTTCTGTGATGAAATGACCAGATCTGTGGATGATGTTTGTGACCTCCACTTCAGCAAGACTTTTAACATCCTTGTATCTCACTGTATCACAATTCAGACGGGTGGGCTACCAGATAGATGAGAACTGGCTAGATTATGAGGCTGAAAGGGTAGCAGTTAATGGTTCCCTCTATCTGAGAGCTTGCTGTAAGTAGCATTCCTAAGGAGTCTGTTCGAGGACCTATTCATTTTAGTACACTATCAATGATCAGGAGGAGACAGACAGTACCCTCATGGAGTTTGTGGATGACACCAAACTGGGAGGAGTACAGGGTGGAGCATGGTACAGTGGAGGGGACAATACATTGAAAGGTAGGGCTGCCATCCAGAGGGACCTATATAGGTTGTAGCTACGGGCAGATAGGAACCTCACAAAATTCAACAAGGACAAATGTAAATTCCTTTACATAGGATGGACTAAACACCTGCACTGGTTTATACTGGCTTACAGATCTGCTGGGCTGCAGCAACAACCAGTAGCTTGAGGGAAGGGATCGGTCCTTTGACTTGGCACTTGTGCATCACCTGGAGGGCACATTCCGTTGTCTCCTCCAGCTCATTCAGCTTTGGTCTATCCAGTACAAGACAAACATTGATAAACATGCTCAGTGCAGAGCTACCACCAAGATGGATGGGACTGGAACATATGTCCTTCTGAGGGAACTAGGTTTGTTCAATCTAAAGAAGAGAAGGTTTTGTGGGACTTAATAGCTTTCCAGTACCTACGAGATGGTTACAGAGAAAGTGGGCCCAGCCTCGTTGCAGTGGTGCACAATAGGACAACGAGACACAATGATCATAAACTGAAACAGTGGAGGTTCTGTCTAAATATAAACAAAAAACTCACTACGAGGATAATTAAGCACTAGAAGAGATTATTCAAAGAGGCAGTGGAACCTGTATCCTTGGAGGTTATTCAAGACCTGACTGGACAAAGCCCTACGCAACCTGGTTCAAATTCAGTGTGACTGATTTGAGCAGGAGGTTGCACTAGATGACCTCCTGAGGTCTCTTCCAACTTAAGTAAGTCTATGATTCAGGTCAGCACAACTCTTAGAGGGTACCCTTTGTGTACTGCAATCAGGAGGAATATACTACAAACCCATTTCTCTAAGAGTTAAGTCACAGATCTTGTACTCTGTGTTCTGGAATTCTCTCTCCTCCAGGTGTAATGGACAAAATACAGATTCTTACAGAGGGAAAGCTTTTTGATCTTTATGAAATACCTATCCAATTCAAACACTGCTATGGAAAAGCAACAGTTGTATAAAAAAAAAAAAAGGAAGACTCCCAGTGTTTAGTTTCTTATTAGTCCTCTGAACACACATGCTGTTATGAAATGGTGCAGCTCTTTGGTACAGCTGTAATGTAGGAATACAAAAGGAATGAAGGAAAAAGAATCCAACCATTTTGCATATGTCTGCAAATTCTCTAGTAAAATTCTCCTTATTACAGTTAGCTTTCTGACTCCAAAATTTCTTCCATATGTAAGAAAAAATTGCTCACTTGCAACATACTAGTTTTGTACTCTGAAACTGTAGATGAGATTTGTTATGGTAATTTTAAAAGGTAGAGATAAGCGAAGTATTTTAAAAGTAAGTTAAAACTACAGAAAATTTAACATACACCTTTCAAATTGTACTTTCCTAGAGAAAATGCTATTTATAGGTACCAGTAAAGAGAGTAATGAAGCTTGGGTAAAGACAGTAAGTGAAACATAAAATCAAATGAGTCCAAGTTTTATTACATTCATGTTTTAAAAAGTAATAGACCAAGAATTTTGAAAACCTCCAGCTTTTATGAGCCTAAGCTACAGGATTTTACAAATTCCCCTGTCAGCAAAACAAATTGTTTTATGTTCTTATAAGAAGCTGTATAATCAAGTGCATGTTCAATTATTAGACTTCTCAAATTAGACAGCAAATTAAAAGCCATCCTACAATAACACCCTGAAATCACACTTAATGAGTTCCAAAATCTGTTTCTCTTGGTTTAAGATGTATTTGTTCATTATCGGCTATTCTTTCAAACTGTAGTCAATAAAATCAGTTCCACAGCATTTATGGTTTGGAAAAAGTACAAAGCATGTATTTTCTGTGAATTATCTAACATAACTGAGTTTAGGAATACAAGTTGCAATTAAAAAACCTCAGTATTTATAAAAAATTATCCCAAAGTAATGTTCAAAATCACTTAAGAGAAGACATAGCTGTAATAAACCTGTCAAGAAACTGAGGGACATTTTGACTTTTCAGCAACTTGTACAGTGTTGTTATTGTAAAGATAAGGGATAACTTCAAGCCTAAACAATTAGCACTGGTAAATATTTACAAGAGAATAGGTGAGCAGACAGAATAAAAAAAAAAAAAAAATCTTATGGGGAAGGTGAGACTGTCAACATTACTCCACCTCTCCCCCCCAAAAAAACTGTAAAAAGTTTTATTCACATTTAGTGTAAAGGAGGACATTCATATAGTTTTAAGACAACTTTATGTATTACTTAAAAAGTTCAATAATGATTACATTAAAAAAACCATTCTGCTAACAAATTTCATCTCAAAGACAGATGTCACAACCAATTTCGTGTAGCTAATTGGTAATAAACCACCAGCAACTAAATTGCAATGGCCTTTCAATTCTCAAAGAAAACACGGTTACCTGGTCTAAAAGATCTTCAACTTTTTTTTGCCACCCATCCCTTGCTGCATTTTTTTCACGTTCTTTCAGCTGCAACAGCTGAGTCATGGCTGCCTTCTTATCCTCTTCATGCTGCAGCCTCAGCTCTTCACGAAGCTTATTACATTCCTGTCTAAAAGCAAAGGTCAAATAACTAAAATGCAGCAGACCTTGTGCAAGAAGCGAAAAAGAATTAAGAACTCAGTAATAACTTGAAAAGCTTAGACAATAACAGAAATCTTTGCTTTACATTTCATTTGCTACTACATTTGCATGTAATACATACTTCATTTCTTATTATAGAATAAAAAAAAAAAAAATTACTACTTGCCGAAGATTTTCTGTCCATTTTATTTCCAAGTCACGAGCCATTCTGTCAACTTTGAACTTTTCCTCTTCTCTCATGGCAGCAATCATTGCCTCATGCTGTTGTCTCTCCTGGTCTAGTTCTCCCTGCAAATACAAACTTCACAATAGAGACTGATCAGCAGCAAAAAAAGTATTTCAAACCTTAAACAAGTGTATTTATAATAAAAACATCAGTTACAACTGGCTCATAAAAACTGAACTAGAACTTTCAGTGTGTAATTCCTAATTACACACAATTAACGCCTGTGCACCTGCTGATATTTCTTACTTGTGCAACAAGAACTCTGCATTCCTATAAAAAAACAATTTGCCAATAAGTCATTTGGGAAGCAATCTTTTCAAATACCGTTACACTGAATCAGAGAATAATTTATGTTGGAAAGAACCTCTAAAGGTCATCAATTCCTGTTCACTGCAGGACTAACTTCAGAATTAGAGCAGGTTGTTTAGGCTCTTGTGAAGCATGTTTTGGATTTTTTTTTTTTTTTAAAGCAGCAAATATTCAGTATTTGAATTTCAAATCTTGACCTATCTGGATTTGATACAAAGTTCATCTATCTTCTTTCAGTTTCCTGACTAGACAAACCTGGTAGAAACAGGGTTTTCACAGTCTGACCACAGGAAAAAAAAAAAATAATAAAAAAAAATATCTTTAAAATTCCTATCCGTTTCTATTCAAATTTTACCATAGTAGAATAGCTTTAGGTACTACCTAGAAATCATACTTACACGAATGTTTTTCAGCAGCGCCTGCTTCGTTCATGAGAAGCAAACACAGCCATCTAAATTGAATTAAGACTTCTTTAAGTGAGAATTTTTCTGTAGGACTTTTTCATTTATATGTTTTTAAATCTGTTAAGATAAATGTTATTGCCAGTAACCTGCTATATATGCATATTTAAATGTTATAATAGGTGAAAAGAGAAGAATGCAGTAGTTCATGTGGACACACATAGAAATTATAAAAAAAATAGAGGAAGTTATAAACTGTAAAACAGAGCCCATCTAATGACCATAGGTGAAAGAAATAAAAAAAAAAATTCCCAATATCCTGTTTCAGGCTGGTTTTGTTCAGAAAATAACACCAGTCTGAAAACAGATTCAGGGATTATTTTATTTTTTTTTCCAATACTTGCTGCTCTACTTCAAATTTTGCTGTGATCTTATAAGTGTATGTTGTTTACTGAAAAAAGAAAAGGGAAAGGTTATACTTAGTATTAAAGTCAATGAGCTACTGACAGAATAACTGACAGTTCCAGTTCCTTCTAAGTCAGCTAAACTGGCAATTTTTGTGCTTAGACAAATTAATTGCCTCAATTGTATAAAGTGGTCACATTTTCTGGATGATACAGTCTGCTATCTTTCAATGTATCATAGCATATATCTTTAAACTATTCTCAAGCATCTTCTGAAATTCTGAATTTGAGCCTGAAATGAAGACTGTGGCCATTATTTGAGGAAAATATGGTATGTATGCATAAAAAATAAATTAAAAAGCTTTCAATGAACTCTAGAGCTAGTAAACTCTAGATCTTGTTTTGCACCAACACATGAAACTGTCTGGAATAGATAGCACTGGTGTAACACACGTCATTTTTACATTTTCATGAAATTCTGTTAAGCCTCTGAAAAATCCAACTCTGGATATAGTTTGTATGGACATACTTTGGCAGCTACAATTTATATTAACCACAGAAAGATGTGCTTGCAGCAATACCCATTAAATACTGAAAGTATTCTGAAACCAAACCCAAAACCAAACCCATCCTAGTTTTCCAAGTTTTTTCCCCCTCTCTGCTTGAAATAAAAAGAAATCTCTCTTTTATTGAAGAAGCTTCATATGGCTTCAGTACACTACAATACTACTTGCTGTTTTACAAACAAGACCAAAATCACTGTGACTGTACTTTGCATAATTTATTCTTCAATATTATGGTTACCTCAACACTATACAATGAATCTGTGGTCTCTCGCAGTCTTGCCCTAGTTAATTCTAGTTCTTTCTGGAGTATTTCCTGAGTTTCTTGAAGAGTGGAGATATGTCCTTCTGCAGTACCAAGGCCTTGTTCACTTTTTCGTACAAGGTCTTGCAGACGACACACCTATGACATAAAAAAAGAAGCTGTAATTTTCATAATTACTACTAATTGCAGCCAGGTCATCCTGGTTTCATTTTCTTCCAGTGTTTTCTAAATTCCAACCTAGACAAAATTTTATTTGTATAGCCTGTTCTCCTTTGACAACTCTTAATGTTTCTGTATTAAAAATCAAATTCCTGTAATAGTATAATAAACAAAGATTCAATGAAAAGATTTTTGCAAGTAAAAAAATTATCCAACCTATGTTTGAAGTGTTTTGTAAGGAAAGAGTTTACATGAAATTTCTGAAATTACCAGTAACTTTACTGTGAGAAAGCATACTTTATGCAATTTAAGCTAATGAAACCACTACTTCAAAATATATAAACTAATCCGATGGATAAATTAACTTATGCTAGTGTATATGTTTCTCTGTTTTCCAACTGCTACCTGTCCATAAATTAGCCTGTTTAAAGCTCAATTAATATCTGTAGAGTGTAAGGTGATCATTTCCTTAATGGCTAGGTAACAATACACTTTTTTCCTGCCTGTTTGTGCTTCACCTCCCCATCTGTAAAATGATGATGCTATACATCTTTGCTTCAATTAAAACTATTAGATATTGAACATTGTTCACCAGCTATAGGAAAGGAAAGACTTTTTAAATATGTAGGCTGGAAAAACAATAATGGGAGGCAGGCGGGACCAAAGAACAGCAGCTAACAGGAACTGAAGTTATTACAGAAGTAGCAATCTATGCCATTGCCTTTGTACGTTCAGATAAATTCATTCACAACGGGAAAAGTGTCCCAAGAAAAGGCTACCCTTTGATTTGCAGGCATGAACAAACTCTTCCTGTTTGTTAGCATATTTATAGGCAAATACTGCTTATAACATACACAGGCGCACACACACACACCCTTCCCAGAACTCTCTCCCTCTGTATGCAGCCCGTGAAGTGCTTAAAGAGAGGGACTCCTCCATTCCTCTCAGCCAGGAATCCCAAGTTTCTTTGGCATGACAGATCTCAGAGAAAACAACTAAAGTAATCTTGAGCACATGTGGGTGTGCTCCTTCACATTATATACAAACAACTAGTAATTCCCTGCAAAGCGCTACTGCTTAAAGGAGAATCTCTGCATGAAAAGCTGCCCCTAAAACTGTATTGATAGCCTCGAAGTGCACCACTGTCTGTGTATCCTGGTAGTAGCACACCACTTGCACGAAGTGTGAACAGCAGTCCTGTAGATCTAAAGGATACGGAAACATGCAGGAATGCCACTCACAGGGCTTAGGTCTATTCTACTGACGACAAAGCCGTGCTGGAGGCTGTTTAAAACCGTCCTTAGTAATATAACCGGAAATCCTTTGCACGGAGATTGCCAGTCATCAGACTATTCTGTCAGGTGACACAAAGAGTCAGTGAAAGGAAGCAAATGGATAGAGCAAACACCCAGCCTCACCCTGAGATACATGTGAGAAAGTTAGTATCATGACTTAACCCGCACTCTCAAAAAAAAAAAAAAATCTCTGGCAAGTATTTAAGATTACACTGTTCTTAAACAGCTTGTGCTAGGAGCAAGCCTAATGAGGCTTGAATCTTCCTCATCCTTTAGCTAAGATAATTGCTATCAAAGAGCCTGTCAAAAAGAAATAAGGATGGCTTAGGTTCAAAACCAGCTTTCTCAGCAGGGAGCTAGAACTAAGTAACATCCACAGAAAGTAATAAATATATGCCTACCGTTAAATTACATCTATAACAAACAAAAAAGGAAGCAGCAGTAGAAACGCAAGAGCTAAGCTGAAGATGTGCCAGACATTTCACAGGAAAGCTTCTTCCAGGTCAGTGAAGACACTGAGAAACTCTTAGATACCTATTGACAACTGACAAGAGGAAACTGTGGTTGCAAGTGAAGCACTTGACTCATGTGCTTCAGAAAAAATACAGTAATAAACCAAACCATATCGCCTCGGTACTACATGAAGTGGATTTACAGACCACGCCGAATTTATTGCCTGTACACTTCCTCTCATTCTTTCAATATGCAAAATACATTGTATTATATTCATCCTGGCATCAGAATGCATATAAGTTCAATTACTAAATAGCAGCTGGCCCTAATTCCTTATTTTAGTTTATATTAAGAGCTATCTATTCCTTAGCTATGGCTCTGTTTCCTTAATTCAGTGTGCTGATGAATTTTCCAAGCCTGAACTTGATAGCAATTAGATAATCAAAACTCATTCTTAAAACATTTGAAGCGATTTCCTTCAAAGGAACAAGTTTATTAGTCATGAACCCAAGAGAAACTGAACAGTAACTAAATTAAAACCTAGTGCTGAATGAGAATAGAACATCAATAATGCTCTTCTCAGACCTAATCCAGCCATAAGGAAAGTTAACATACAACAGAGAAGTTAAAGCTAAAAAGAAATAACAATCCTTTCTGTAATTTTGAAAGGGAAAATAAACCCGTATATGATTTTGTTAACATACATAACAAATGCAATGCATTTTCATTAATTTGAGAATGTAGGTGAGCATACTGTTAAGAAAGTAAGAGCAGTTCCAGCTTCAATTTATACCTTCTCCAGGGTCTGAATTACCAGCAAAGGCTCTCACAACTAGCAGAAAGAAGTACAGTCTCCTGTTTAACAGGTACTCACAACTGACTGATAGCAGTGCTGCTGAGCTATAAAGGTAGTAGGTTCAGCTACCTCGGTAGTATGTTCCTTCTGGAGTGTACATACATACACCCAGTAGGTACTACTCTGAAAGTATATATTAATGTATTGAATATATTAACACACAATTTCAGTATATATACTTTAATACATCATAATTTAATACATTAATATGAACATTAACACAGCAGTGGACTCAATAATATAAATATATATTATTTTAGCACATAAGAATATACTTTAATATAACACTGATAATAACAACAACAATAATAATAATAAATCAATATATACTTTCAGAAGGGCAATCTTTCCCATTTATTAAAAACAAGCAGTTTTGTTCTAAAGCGAGTTTAACACCTGCACAAATTGCAAGCCACCAGAATTAGACAAACGCCTGCCATCTCCAGAACTTGTACGGTACAGAAAACAGTAATGAATAGCACTGCTGCAAAAAAGTACTTAAATTCGTGCTTAAGTCTGTCTTAAAGCACACACTGAAATCACATGTATGGCCTGCTGAACAATGAAGCTGATGTATCATTTTCTTCAAACAAGGCGAAAGTTCCAGACAAGAATGAATTGATGGTTTTGGTATCAGTAGAATATATTTCTAGTTCAAAAATATTATATTATGAAGAGGTGGTGATCTCAAACTCAAAAAATTAAAACTGTATTGAGATATGACACATTTAACATTGATTGCATATATCAAAACATTGCAAATCATTTGGGTCTTACTATAAAGTAGTTCACGTTATCTTTTGATGGAAACATATGAAGATCATCTACAAGTCAAGAATCTGACCGGAATTTACAATACGTTAATTATAACCAAATATGGGTTTCAATACAGTTAATTTTCCTTATGCCTCCTGACATATTTTGTGTAGAGGTCTGTGTACCTAATGAGAAGATAAGCAGAGTTAAAACAAGAAAGACTGTTACATCAACTGTTTTGTACCTCAATCTCTTTTGCTTTGTTAATTTTGCAAAGGACAATACAATCGTCGCTCAGAAGCAGTCAAGTAACTTCTCAAGTAACTTATCATGTTTGAAGAACACTCCAATTCAAACAGAAATAAGGCACTAAACAGACTGAACAGTGTAGTCTAAGCTCTGTACTGGACTCTAAGCACAAGATCATTATTGACGAAATGCGGTCTAATGCACAGGACTGATAGCTGATAAAATTAAGTTAACCCTTGCCTCCTGATTGGCAGAAGTCAGTTTTGTTGTCAGCTCTTCCTTCAGGTTTTCCAGCTGCTGTCGGAGCTGATTCTTATCATCCTCCAAATGCAGCTTCTCCTTCTCAAACTGCTGCTCCAGCTCCTTCAGAAATAAGAAGGATGAAAGAAATATTAAATACTTGTCATCACAAAGTACAGGTGCACCACATCAAAATTATTCCTCCTGGCATAAATATTCCTGATCTCAACCAAGAATTTTCCTTTCCTTAAAGGACATCTTAAATGTTCTTTATTAAATGTTAGATGTTAAAACATGAACATTTATTTCCTTTTACAATAGATGTCTTAATCTTTCAGTTTATTTTCTAATCTAACATCCTTGTTCAATCACAAAATAAAGACAAACAGGTCTTTTCTCAATTACTAGTTTCACTTGGCACTTAATTATCAAAATCATTAAAACTATATCTACCTTCGGAGTTTTTCCAATCTGAGTTGACAGAATGCAGAAGTTTACACTTTTTATAAAATTACACTGATAATATGCTTATGCTTCAGCCTTTATCCATCTATATCCTATACATAATTCCCCACAGAAAATAGTTAATCTTAAAATCCAGACTGAGCTTTGAAAGTTTTTCAGGCTGTTACAATAAACAAACAAACAAGTCCCACACTATAGATATACATATATTTTTTAAATATTATATTTATATATAATACATGTAAATATAATATATTTATATATAAATTTATGTAGAACCAAAAGAAATCAACAATTAGTCTTCAAGTTCAACTATATGCAATGATCAAATAACACCTCTGTTTTCATTCAATCTCTGTGGGGTAATGGCCAAATTCTGAAAACAAGTCTGTTGGATGGATTGTGTTTCTCCCACATAAGCCTATGTTGTATACGTATTTGTTAGAAACTTTTTTTTAAGGAAAACTATACATTTACGCTTCAAGTTCATTAATACTTAGAGTATCTATTCAGAAGAATAACTTCTGTCACAAAAATACTTAACATGAAACATGTTAAAATTAAGAGCTTTATCATATATTTCAGTGGAATATAGTATATAATTTATTACACCACAAAGTCGTCTTGAAGAAAACTAAGGTTGTGAAGTAAGTTGCCCAGAGCCACGAAATACAAGACTTCAAGGTTTTTGCCTCTGTGTAGCCCTGGGCTCAGATTTCTGAGAAATCAGTAATATCCCAGAAACAGCTATGAAAATACATAGACCAGAGCCATGCATGACACAAAGTACAACTGCAGGCATTGGTAAGACTGCAGAGACAAGGAGAGTTAAGTGCTCAGGAATTCAAGAGGAAAAAGACTGTCATGAAAAGGTACAAAACTCTCAGGGAAAAACCCTGCTCATTCCCAGAAGTGACGGAGGCCAACCCTTCCTCATCCAAAACCAGACTACTCAAGTGTGTTGCTGGGGTTGATAAGCACATTAAGCTTACTAGCTTGTTAGTTCTAGCACTCCATTAGGGTGTGCAATAGGCAATAAATAATAAACAAAGTGTTTGCACAATCTCTTTGTTCACGGTAGAAGCCAGACAGAGCAGCAAACCAGAGGGTTACACTTTCAATAATCCATTGCTGTACAATGTAATTCAGCAAGTGCATGTCTCCTTCACCAGGCCAGATCAATCACCACGTGGGACAAACGATGCTTGCTAAATAAGACTGGCTCAATTTTTCTTGTTTGCACTGTGAAATCTGCTGGCTGCAAAATTTCACTAGTGCTACTCAGTCCCTATTCTGATAACTGAGCAATTAGTTCTTCTACAACACTTGTTAGTACAGCTGTGCAGTACTGCAAAGTTATTAACAGCTCTATTTTCATAATCCTTCTATGAACTGATGCCATTTTTACAGCTCAATTTATAGATGGAAGAATTGAAGCAGAGAGATATATTTAAGCCATTTCTTGAGTCCTATTCTCATTCTTTCGAATTCTCTTCTGTTCCACTTTTTCCAAAAATTTCCAAGTCCCAGATGCCTTTCCCAGTCTTCCAGTCCCAATAAATTCTCATGTCCTCTATCCCAAGGCTCCTTGTACCAGCTCTTCCTCATGCTAAATGCAATTCTCCTCTACATTGGAGACTGACTCTTTCTTCCTTGAATTAAACAACAGAACATGTGCTTAGCGAGGTTTGACAGAGGAGACAGTACACTGATTAAGATTTACTGAGATCTTGACTCTGACATCTCTTCATAGTTAATTTTCCCTTGCTAAAGTCGAGTTTCACATTTCTCACATTTATAGAGCTTTTCTTTATTTTAATTAATGATTTACGAACAACCATTTAATGATATCCTTTGTTTTATTCTCAACATTATTTTAATAACAAACAAAAGAAAAGAAAACAAAAGGAACCCCAGCTCATACTGAAGTAAAAGAAAGATATTCCCAGAAACCCTTAAGAGAGACATTGTTTTAGTAACAGGCATGTTTATTAAAGTTACAAGGAAAGTAAACCTAAAAGATCAGATGCATGTATGTCTCAGAGAACTACTTACATTACTAGGAGACATGAAAATAACCCTTGGGGTTTATTCAAAGTAAAACTAAAAAGCAAGACACTAGTAAAATGTTCAGAAAAAAATAAAAAGAGATCAGTCTAAGACGCACATCACTATCCACAACTGTGTATGTTGGCATATGTTGGTATGTGTTTCCTGTGAACGCATCAGAGAGGAGCATAACAAAGCCTTAAATTAAACACTTAATATTTATCCTGTTTTCCTAGTCTGATTTTGCCTTATGCAGTAAATAATAATGCAAAATTGGTTCTCTCATTTATCCCAACAAAGAAAAGGCCAATTTTGTGAAACAAACAACTCTTTCAGTTTCAGGATTCCAGATAAAGGTAAACAAATAATTGATATACAGTTAGCATGATTTTATGATGTAAGCTAGGAACAATGGTTGTCATTTTCTGAACATACATATAGTCAAGTACTAATGTATTTTTGTACTTCTCTACTGTTTATGAAAATTTTAAATAAATATTAGAGTAACAATCTTTTCTCTCCTTCAAAAGGACTGATCTGGAGTAATATACCAACCTTTCTGAATATGTGTCACAAAATCTGAAAAAACACCTACTATACTTGAGAAGAAAGTTGTACTGAATTGAGAACTTCTCTTCCGTATGCAGTCAAATGACAGTACAAATGCTTTACGTTATTTTAATAAAGGCTGAGCAATTTCTTCAGAGAGGCACAGCAAATCTGAAGGTAACTCCAAATAAAACTTGCCGTACAACAAAACCATTCAGTGCAAGGTTCAAACTCTAATGTTTGCTTCTTGTAACTTAGTTGATTATTAAGAAAACACAAACGTACCATCTGCAGTTTT
Source organism: Leptosomus discolor (assembly GCF_034619465.1). NCBI lineage: Eukaryota > Metazoa > Chordata > Aves > Leptosomiformes > Leptosomidae > Leptosomus > Leptosomus discolor. The sequence continues at coordinate 71,829,913 of NC_141392.1, read as the reverse complement.
TTCTTATCCTTATTAGCATTACTGTGCGCAGCCTCAATTGCAGTATGGTGTTTCCAGGCCAATTCTTCTAACGTCTTTGAATGAGCCTCCTTTAACTGTGCAGCCTCTCCTTCCAATCTTGCTTGCAATTTTACCAGCTCCTTCTCATAATATTCACGTTGTGTCTCCCTTGCTTCATGTACTTTCTGTAAGAGACAGAAAAATACAGTTATTTCTATCAAACAGTAAAATCTGAACAGTAGAAAGAAAAAATACAAAACCATTACTGGTCATATAAATCTACAAAAATTAACTTCCATAAAAAATAAACTGAGCAAACACTAAGCACTGACTAAATAAATCAATAACCAAAATGGTAGTTTCAATACATCCATGCAAAGCAATATAGCCACATTAAAAAAAGTCTATTTTTTTGCTCTACTTAATCTGAGGAAACAGCAATCGGGTATCAAGCCTATAGAAAATTTCAGTTCAGTATTTTTTAACATGTTCAGCACATTTTCAGAGAATGTCTTTTTTAATTGTTTTTTAACCATTTCACCTTTCTCCTTACTGAGACACTTCAGATACTAGGCATCTACACACAAGGTCATCAATTAAATGAAACTGTGAAAAGATGTCTAAAGCAGTCTGTGAACACCACCTGACTTCCCTCTATTCTCGCTTTACATTCTACATTAGTCACTGTGTGTTGCTACAAGAGAGGGACCTTGAATATACTAATAATGGTGCAAGTCCAGTCATATCAAATAAAAATTAAAACATAATCAAGTTTTTTTTTCTGAGAATTCTAAGTCTTTTGGTTTTTGTTAACTGAAGCCAATAAGCTGTTTAACCTTCTCCAAGGCCAGAATTTGCTGCCTTTGTCGCTCATCCAGACTTTGTGTTTTGCTTTGTAGTAAATTTCTTTCCTCTTCCAGTTGGGATAGTTTTTCTTTTAATCTCGACTTTTCCGATTCCAAATCTCTGATTGTAACTTCTTGAGTCATCTGAGTAGCTTGAAGCATTCCAATATGACCTAAAAAACAAAACAGCTCTTTAAAACCTCACAGCACTGGATTCACATAATGGAAGTACACATTCACACTTCAGTGATTTCTAGAAGTACAACCCTAGTGGAAGCTTGCATATGGATCTTCATCTCCACTGCAATGCTTGCCTTCCCCTCCTCTTCTCCCTTTTTTAGTTTTATTGTAAAATGTCCAACAACAGTAGAGTGCTCCTTGCTGGGGCTCCTTAAGTTTCAAATTTCCTTGTTCAAAGTTGAACATTGACTCCAAGAGAAAGCAGAGGCAGGCAACAGTATGAACACAGACAGTCTGTCTTGAAGAACTCGCCCTATCTAAGCCAGGCAGTTTTACCCCATGATAAGCTACACAAGAGAAAAGCAGAACATTGAACTCTAATGGTAAAGATGTTACTGTTTTATCAAACTCATTATTTAACCAGCATACAAGGTATAGCAGCTAAAGCTATGTAAGACTTCTGGAATTAAGCTTTGTTTTGCTACAGGGATATGACCAAAAGATGTAACAGAACTTATTCTCTCCAAAGCTAGACAGTATAATCATCTGTCCTTCACATCGCCAATGGAAAAAATTCAGAAATGTTTGTCCTTGTTCTTATGAATTTGTATCTGTATTATTGGAAATACTACTACCACTAGGTAACTGACCAAAGTAGTGAGACTCCCATTATTCTGGGAAAGGCTTAGGAGGGGATAGCAGACTATTTTGCTCCTAGTTTTGTCCAACTGAACAACTGAGAGGATGTTCCTAAGTTTGTTCAAATGAAAGACAAGAGAGGGGATAACCTCCCATTATTTTAACATCCTTGTAAAAGCATCATGAATTCATACCCAAGCTGACATTCCATGTTGGAATGGATTCTTGTGATAGAAACACCCTATTATCCCTTTCACAAATTGTATGACCTAGACATGTTTGAAATATACCTTTCAAAAATTAGCATATGATAAAATGAAGTTGTAACTAAACAGACTTTCAAGGATTAGAGAGATTCGTAGCAGTTTCACATAAAGAAAGCATCCAGATAAGAAACTGTATTATTTACTCAGAATATTTTATTATTTTTGTAGTCACAACTTCTGAGATACTTTTCCCCCCGTTTTATTATAACATTAAAAAAATGACAGATTAGTTGAGCTTTAATAACAGAGTATTGCTTTTAAATTTAAGTTACTAAGAGATACCTAAGAAAGGGGACTGTGCGACACTGTTTCTCACAAGACAAAACCAGAGCCTTGAGATTCATTTCCATCTGTGGCTAAAGCAAGACAGAAGCAAAAAAGGAAACTGTTTTAGCCTTTGTTGCCTGTGAACACTGATGTGAAGGGAAGGACAGTGGGATGCATAATGGAATTTGGCCATGAGAAATGCTTCAAAATTAGTACTATTTTTATAAACAATGCACACCTCTAATCGTACTAAGCCCTGAAGAATTCTAAGAGTCACTTTGGCATTTTTGTTTGATAAAACTAAAAACTGAAGAGAAACAGTTGAGATGATGGGTACGCTTAACTTCTGTAATGTTTCAAAAGTTCAGCCATTTAAGAAACATATTTGCAAAGCCAGAGTTTAGAATGTAACAAAGAGTAATTGCTCAAGAATTTCAAGTATTAGGCACATGCATATTTTATTGTAAGCACCCACACTCACTGATCTAGAGCTTTTTTGTCCTAGCAATACTGACACACAATAGAGCCTTCCTATTCCTCAGGCTCTACACAGAAGGTAAGAAACACAGCAGTTTCCTTTCAAGTTTGGAATCTCAGGACAAATGGAAGAAGAATATATTAACTTCCCATAACAGACTTAACACAGCGTTCTCAAATGGCAACACAATGAGTAAATATTTTGTATGCTAATTAAGTATGAGAATTTAGTTTCTTTGGGGCAGGATTTTTGACTTCCAAGTGTGAGCTCAAATTCAAAGGAGATGGCAGTGGGCCAGCTTCAGAAACCATTTCCAAACAGGCTGGTAATCAATTATATCACAGGGTAATGGCTTGGTGGCACAACTCTAAACAGGGGTCATGGTTCTTGTTGCACAGTGAGGTGCTGTAAAGCAGATGCACTTCTGACAGCGCCACTGAGCTCAGCAACAGCACAGACACTGGAATTTCTGGTAAAGCTAAAAACCTCAGTGCCAGAGGAGACCTGTGCTGTACTCACAGTCTAGCTGACTCCATGCCACCAGTACCATGGAAAAACATTTGTTTTCACTAAATCTGGGGCTGGCTGCTGAACTCTTCCCATGCTTCTGCCTGGGGAAAGGAACAGCAACTGTCAAGGACTGTATGGGAGCAGGTTTCGTTTTTTCCCCAACAGTCTCAGGTCATCAATTTTTCCAAGTGCCTCAAACATAACTGTTTGAAGGGGCAGATTCCCATTTGAGATTTATATTTTGAGATGCTCTTAGCAGGGGGCCTATTCCTTTCAGCTATTTACATGCAGTAGGACCTTGCAGTCTTGGGTCTCTGCTCGTCTCTATATTGTCCAAACATACAGCCTAGACTATCCTTAGCCTCTACCTTAGCTAGCTCATCTACGCCACTTGTCCTACCTAGCAGACACACTCAGTCCATCTGTAAGAACTGCTCAATTATTTAAAGGACAGAAATAAAGCCTTGATACAGGCCACATTCACATACACAGTTTTAGGGCTCTGCCACATGTAGCCATCTGTAATAGTAAATTATTACAGTAAATATAGTATTATATACAGTATATAATATAAATAGTAAACTATCACAGTATTAGTAAGTTAACAGTGTGAAGCATTTTCTGGCCCTAAGGCCAACTGGCACAGTCTGGCAACATCCCAGCCTTCAAAACAAGGTGATCTTATTCAAACCGACTTTTGGGAAGGGCCCCTGGGCTTGTGCTAACTTGTGTGGAAAATAATCAGGTATTTTTATCAGCGGACTAGTTGAACAAGGCCAAAGATAAGCCAGGGGCTTATTTTTAGCCTATGGTACTACCTATAGTATAGTTAGCCAAGTTCAAGTACTTGGGCCTATGCCCATGCCCTCCACTAAGCAGTTTACTGAAGAGACAATGCCAGTAAGTTAAAACTCACATCTGTACAGGGAAATCTTAAACCATTTTTTATGCCTTTCCCTATGCCAATGAGCACAGAGAAGTCAAGAAAACAGTGATAAAGAAAACCCCCGAGTTATTAAGTGATAAGCTGCAAGTCTTCTGACAGCAGGTATAAAGCAAACTACCACAGTCTCAGCAGAAAGACAAGGCAACTGCAAAAGGGTAGAGAAACAGGAAGCACATCTCAGTGACCATATGGAGAAGAGGCCAGTACACAGCAAAAGCATTCTGGTACAAGTGCAGTTAAGGTAAGAAATTCCAAAGCCTCGAAGATACATACATGCCACACAAAGTAGCATATTTGGACAAATAAGTACGCAAAAAAACAGTCTTAGGTATAATGCATGCGATATCAAAACAGTTAAAAAAACCCCAAAACTTGTCAGAAACTTTTAAGGACAGCATTGAAGTGTCCTCGGGCACTCTAAACCTGCATGAGGTTAACAGAAAAAGGAAAGGCTAGAATAAATAGATGCATTCCCATATTAAGTTACTGACATACATACTGGCTTTGAGAACAAGATCAGTGGCCTGCTGCTGTAAGCGCTCTCTAGCAGCTGCTAGCTCACTCTCCACTTCTTTATGTTTGCTTAACAATGACATTTCCTCCTCCTTCACATCATCTAGCTGTTTTTGAAGAACCTAGAGGAAGCACAGTATAATGCCTGTTATGATTATATACCATCATGTTTAAATTTAAATGAGCATTAGGTTAAAGTGTACAGAAAAGACTTTTCAGCAAATTTCATTCATTCACATGCTGAAATCTTGTAATATTACCATTATATTCATTTGGTATTATGTGTTTTTCCAAAAATATTGTTGAAGCACTACAAGGTACTGGATATATGGCATGACAAGGATACTTAACAGAAAGGTGACAATGTTCAAAAAGGTATATGAAAACAGAACAGTAACAGTTTGGGGGCCAATTTGAGAAACCTGGTTTCTGGTATCTCAGAGTTCTTCAAACTGAAGACTGCATTACATGTTCACAGCAGTTTTCAATGTCCTTAATTGGGAGTGTTTAGTACTGACACAAATTAAGCTGCACATGGATATACATAAAATGAGAGCTAGGTAATTAGTCAAATTAAACTTTTAATATGCTTTAAGTCTGATGTACTGATTCACAAGAGCAGCTCTGGGGTAGTGTGACAATGTTTGCTCCCAGCCATGCAGGAAAGAAAAGGGAATCTCATTCTGTTTTAAAAGGAAAGCTAGATTTCTCATCATTTGAGTCACTGGGATAGCAAAGGGTCATTTTAGAAACTAAAGCAGGAAATAAAACTGGGAAAAACACTGCACAGGTTCTGTAATGGAATACGGACACCAGAAGGTAAGTTTATGCCTTTGACCACCTCATCCACAACGATCAAAGTGGGACCTAACTTTACAGTTTGCTGCGAATACTGTACTAGACTCTTACTCTTCTTTGGAACCAAGAGGAACTCCATTACTGCAGGAATGATCAACACACAGTGGGTTTCCTCTTCACTGCAGCTTGCAGAAACCCACCTCCTTGATGTAATCAACTGAAAGGCAAGAGTTCTGCTTTGTTAACTGAACTGAGTTGGAAATGGACTTTTGGAAGGCTCCTTGGGAAACCAGAAAAAGGTATTCTGAATTTAACATCTGATAAAGGCAGCAGTCTCCTTTCACTATACCCTGTAGCCTTTACACAAGAAGGCAGGGTAGTCTTAAAGATAGGCTGGAATTAAGACTGTAAATGGGAAAAGCTCACGGCCCATCTCAGCTCTATGCAAAGATGCTTCAAAAGTTACTATGACCACCACATTTAAGGTACTTCTGGCTTTAAAACTTGAGAGTAACTACAAATGCAAAAGACAAGATACTTTAGCTTACCCACAGAGATTACTGTTCTCCAGGCCTCAGCACAGCTACCAAAACCCAAGCAGAATTTCACAGAATCTTTTTCTTCAAGCCCAGCATACTCAGTCCTAACTTTTCTGACCAAAAAAAAAATTCAGTCTTTGTATTCCTGGGGTGTCTCGTCCTTCTTTAAGGACAAGAAACTTTAGTATCTAAATAACGCTGTGTTGTGGTTTAACCCTGGTAGGCAGCTCAGCCCCACACAGCCGCTTGCTCACTATCCCACAGTGGGATGTGGGAAAGAATCAGAAGAGTAAAAGTGAGAAAACTTGTCGGTTGAGATAAAGGCAGTTTAATAGGTTAAGCAAAAGCTGAGCATGTAAGCAAAGAAAAATAAGGAATTCATTCACTACTGCCCATCAGCAGGCAGGTGTTTGTTCATCTCCAGGAAAGCAGGGCTCCATCACACATAACAGTTACTCGGGAAGACAAAGCCCCCCTTCCTCCTTCTTCCCCCAGCTTTTATTGCTGAGCATCATGTCATACAGTATGGAACATCCCTTTGGTCAGTTTGGGTTAGCTGTCCCAGCTGTGTCCCCTCTCAAACTCTTGTGCAGCCCTGGCCTATTCACTAGTAGAGCAGTCAGAGAAGCAAGAAAGGCCTTGACTCTGTAAGCACTGCTCAGCAGTACTAAAACTGGCTTCATCACAAATCCAAAACAGCCTCATACAAGCTACTATGACTAAAGTTAACTCTATCCCAACAAAAACCAGTACACACTGAAAACGTGTGCAGTGTTTCAGTTACTGCTTGTGAAAACATCATTGAAGAAATTTTAAGAAGTTAAAACATTCACAACATCTTTTTTTCTTGCCTCCAACACACCTGCTTTTCTTAACACTCAACACCTTTAGGCAAGATAGTCACTAACGACCTCTACAAGCAAGACTGCACCGAATACAGAATATTCTTTGTATTTATAGTGTCAGTTGTATGACATTCCTGTCAAATACATTTCTACAAGGGTTTCACAACTTTGCGAGCAATCATTCCAGTTTGTTAGCATAACATCTCAAATGGTACCAGTCAGCAACATCCTCCTTCCCCTCTCTGAATCTTCTTTTTGGGGAGGAAGGGATGAGTTTTCATGGAGACCCAATGAAAAGATATTGCTTCGGTTTGGGGTTTGGTGTTTTGCTTTTTGTTGTGGTTTTTTTTTGGTTTTTTTTTTTTTTCTCCTTTGGAGAGTATGGAACAGGGTTTGGTATGGGGTTTTGGTCTGTTCTTTAGGTGGCAATGGTTTTGAGTATTCTACTGAGTTCACTACATTTTGGATACTACAACTAGAACAACTGAGTTCTGTTCATGAACAGCTGAAAGAAAGGAGACCAAAACTTTCCCCTGAGTAGGGGCTGCTAGATTCTATCACAATATAAAGTAGTATTAATTCAGTCTGGAAAAATTTAACACTTTTAAAAATTTTAATTTTCAAATATAAGTAAAATAAAAAAATTAGAAGTAGATGATAATCAAGTACAAGTGACAAAATTAAATTTACATGTTCCAGTCACCTCAGCCTACCAGCCTCATGGGAAGACAGCCTAAATAGAGGCAGGGGGAAATCACAATCTTGTGAACAGCCTATCATTGGTCTCACCTGAACATTGTTTTCTGCTGTACCAAGAGCCACCTGAAGTTTTTGGCATTTTTCCCGCAGACTAGCAGCTTCATCCTGGACCATTTGTAATTCAGTTTTAAGCTTTCCCAGATTTTTCCGTAAAATACTTTCCTGGGTTTGAAACTCTTTTCTTAGCTCCACTTCTTTTTCTTTGCAAGCATGCAGACTTTCTGCTGTAAAAAGCTGAGATCTTTTCAAAGAATCAAGTTCATGTTCATAGAAGGACTGTGCTTTGCTGAGTTTGCCTTCATAGTCCTCAATGAGCTTTTTCCTTTCCAGCCTTAACTCTTCAACTTTACTGTTCAAGTCCTCCAGTTCAAGTCTATGCAATTCCTCTAGTTTTTCCTGCCCTTTACTTAAAGTAGCATTCTGATTCTGTTGAGTCTTCAGAAGTTCTTGAATCTCAAGCCTGTGGGCAGCTCTCAAGTCTTCCAGAGCTGTACGCTTGTCCTTCTCATACTGCACTTGCAACTGTATGAAACTTCTTAGCCTTTCCTCAAATTTCTTTCTGATCTCTTCAACTTCTCTTGACATGGTCACTACACGTTGGACGTGCTGAGCTTCTGCACAAAGCTGCATATCTTCAACTCTATCCTTATAGGCTTCAAATTCTGTCAAGGCCTGATGTTTCATCTTTTTATGGTCTTCCAGCGACTCTTCTAAAACCTGGATCTTTCTCTTGAGATCCATTTCTTCTGCAACTTTACTTTTATACTGCAAGATCTTCTCTCTGGTCTCCGCAAGAATTTGTTGAATTTCTTCTTCATGAGCATCCTTAAGGGCTTGGATAGCAGCTTCATGTTCATCATTTTTAGTGTTCAAAGCATATATTACCTATAAACATGAAATAATATTATATTAGAGAAAAGGCATTCTGGTTACCTGTTAAATTATAAGAAAAAACATCTATGCACTCTGAAAGTTTCTTTGACAATCTGGCATGTTTTCATGATACAAATAAGACATCAAATATTATTATGAATGTAACTGCATAAATGCTGTATTAGTCACGACAATCTTACACATCTTGTAGAATAGTTTTTCTATACTTTTTAACCTATAATTTTCCTGATGAATTTTGCCTTTATATGCATGCTGTTGCTGTTAATACCACTGGGGAAAATACAGTCAACATATTGGAAAACAAAACATTTACTTAAAAGAATTAAAAGCATAGCCTAAAAAGAAATTTGAACAGAGATTTTCTGTCAGAGAATAACACATAGCATACAGAGTATACCTTACAACATGAAATTAAACTGGAACAAAATCCAAATCTCAAATCCCCTTTCCAAATGCAAACTAATCTTAAATATTTCATTTTAGAAATGCAAACATTGGTTGCTCTGGTCTGTAGGCTTCCTGGTTGCCCAGATACAATTTCTTTTTTGTCAGCTAGTCCAGTAGGCATCCTGTGCCTGTGGATCTCCTAAGGACCGGCGTCCCTCACTGCATAAGCTCACCAACTTTGCAGCTAATAAGTCAGCTGAAGAGAAAAGTAGCTGGCAGGGCAGCAAACACTTTGGGGAGCCCAGGGAGTTGAGCAGCTCAAGGCGGCTATGAAAACAGCAAAGCTTCCTAGCTTTCAGTGAAAGTTTTAAAGTAACCAGATATACCCTATGGGATGTTTCAGCTGCACAACACCATAGGCTGTCTTTGTTTTTTAACTAGGAAGTACTCTCACCAATACAGAGATAGGGATAAGTATGTATGTATGCACGTGCACATGTATATATCAGTGACTAAACTATTCATGCAATAAGTGGGTTTAATGCAATATTTTGTGCTCCAAGAACTCCAGCAAATCTCCACGCTTCCCAGACACGTTACAGACAGCAGAGCTATAAAACACATCTGAACAGGAAAAAAAAAGTCTTCCGATTAGTTTATTTTGCTTATCTTAAATATGAACAAGCAGCAACAAAAATGGATCACCAAGCATCAAAGAAATCAGGAAAAAAATACCCTTTGGGGACTTTGTGAGGACAGCACTAGACTAGTCCTCCATTAGCATTCAACGAGGCAACAGAGGATTGTGCTACTTGCTCTCAGGGCCAGGAAATATTAAGAAAACCCAGAACTGCTCTCCTGGCATCAAGCACTGAGCCTTTAAGTTCTGAACTGGAGAAAGTGTCTACAGTTAGCTGTTCAGACAAGTTAAAGCTCAAAAGAATTCTCAAAAGTGAAAAAGCAGATTTAAGATTTTGGCCATGTAATTTAACTAAAAAAATAAATCCAGAAAACAGAGCTTGGTTTTTTGTTTGGTTTTGTTGTTTGGGTTTTTTTTTGTTTTGTTTTGTGCTTTTTGTTTGGTTGGTTGGTTTTTAGTTTGTAAAACAAGAGTCCAGATACTGCATTCTAAATTTTATTATCTCAAATAACAAACACACACCATTCTGTTACCTGTAAAACCAAAACAAAAACAAACACCACAACAGACAAGCTTTAGATTAAAAAGAAAAAAGAAAAAATTCTGAAACAGTACCAGATGGAAAGGAAAAACTAAACAGCCTCACTCATCTTCATACAGCAAGAAAATAACTTTTTAAAAGAATCACAAAAACCATTATTCTAATTCAATTTATCTAACATATGTACAAGCTATTTAATGAAAGAGGGAAAAACATAGCTCTTCATGGTTTTAGCAACTGTTCTTAAGACTGCTAATATCTCTGCAGGTGGCAGGTAGACTTCTGGCTTTCTTCCTCCCTAGAAAAAATAGTTTTTCCTACTGCAAAAGAGCTTCATGATTCAGAGACTCAAAAGACTCCTCCAATGCATTGCAAAAAGTGACAACATAACCACAAGCAATTCTACAGCAGAATCACAACTGTCACTGCAACGCCCTTCACCTAAGATTTCAACCTTTTATATTGTCATTGGCTTTGGTGAGGCCAACAGTAACTTCTGACCACAAAGCTTTCACTTCCCTCCTGCCACCAACATACAGCCTCAGCTAGTGGATCCCAAAGGTTAGTTCCCTGCATTTAAATAGTATCTGGTGCTCAACTCCTTTTTTTCATATCAGAAATACTTTGAAAAGCAAGGCATTTATCTTTTTTAAAATGTACATGCAGTATCTTGCATGAAGAGGCCTTAGTTTTGGCTAGAGAAGCTAGACAACGTAGTTAAAAAGCTATTATGAAAACAATCTCACAATCATGATCAGGTTATTATAAGTATTTGCAGACTACTAGGTCAAATCCCATGCTCAAAATAGCCCTTGACTCCTATCTTTGTGCACAGAGGTACCTTAATGTTCTTCCTCACTTCAGGCAACATTCCAGTGTCGGGTTATGCAGCACTATAATCTGCAGAAAGTATAAATCATATAGTATTTTCAAAGGTATTATGATTTGGCAATGGGACTCTCACTGAAAATTCCAAGTGAAAAACAAGCCTATATGCAATGCCAGATTCAGAAGGTATCTTTAAATTCTCATCATCCACTTACTCCCTACAAAAAGCACTGAACATCTACAAATTCAATAAGCACCACTCATTCCCTAAATGAAGGATGTGAGTGTTTTACAGAAAAGGTAAAAATAAAACACATACAACTGAATGTTGAATCATAACACACGTTCTTCAGCAGCCTGAATTCCATCTCTATCAAATTACTTTTTTATAAATCTCAGTATTTTTAAAGTAATGGAACAGCTATATCAGATTTCATCTTTGAGAATTTGCTGCATTGTATTAGCATAGGAACATAGAAAAAAAAAAAAGGTCTGTACTAACTGAAGCAAAAGCAACCTAACAGCATTTCAATGAAGTGAAAGCAGAAACTGATATACAGTGGAACAAATTAATACATTTAAAGCTCTAGCTAAAATAAATAGTTCCTACTCAAGTAAATTTCTGAAAATTGAAATGCAGTAAGGTTGCAAAAGTTGAAGGTGGGCAGATAAAACAAATTCACACACTCTATTTTTTAATCAGAGGATAAGCCATTTCCTAAATATGCTTGTAAGTGCTTTTAAAAATACTAATAGCCTTTTCAGTGCAACTGCATACTACTAAGCAGCATAAACTGCTCATTTGAGTAATTAACATTTTTTCCATCTCCACTCTAAATGCATTATACACATTGCAGTCCTTACCAGATGACAGGAGAAAAAAGAAAAAATCAAGTTGTGCTTTACTGTATTTCCAGTTAACGTATCATTCCAGAGGTACAGACAGAACCATACTCTCTTCAAGAATATCAAGATTGCCAAAAGCCTTAAGACTCTTTATACAGAACAGTAACATAATTATTAATAGGAATCTACTGAAATACTATGTACCTTGGTCTGAAGGACTACAACAGAGTAAATTAGTAACGATAACATTAATAACTTCATCTTATGCCAATAATTGAGTATTACAGTATTTGGTTATATTCTGTGTAGTAAGGTTAAGCAAGTCTGTTGCTGCATTAGCATTGGTGTCCTGAGCTACATGGAATATGAGCAATAACCAGTGTTCAACACTGTGGCTGAAAGATAAAAGTTTTACTATTTGGCTGAGAAATATTTTTGACTCCAAACCAGATGTTATGGCTCGGAGAGCTGACCAGCTCTTGCACGGTCAGCTGCACTTGGTCATCTGCTCCTGCCAGCAATTTAGTCACGATGGAATGCTTTTCTAATTAGAAATGTGTAATTCTTCTATTCATCTTAACGCAAGTATTAAGCGCCAAATATATTTTTCAGTACGGACAGTATCTCCAAAAATGTTTGTAGTTCATTCTCCGTAATTTTACATAGAAACAGGAACTGATACCTACTAGAAAAACACATCACTACACATCTTACACAAATATCAACCTTCTGTCTCCGGTAAACCTTCATTTTAGACTTAACATGTGGGTCCCCGGGTCAGAGCACTACATTCACTCTAGTTCAGGTCAAGTGTCTCATTCCTAGTGCTGCTGGGGTGCAGCTGCCTGTGAGCACTGGTGCTCTGTACCCGCTAGTTTGAAACACCTCCGGAGACATCCCAAGGCTGCGTCAGTACTGCACACCTATTTAATGAACTATACAACTACAGTGCCACCAAGGAATTGCTCATGTATAACCTGTTAATGATTTGGAACACACGGACGAAGGAGCCTGACCCACCCTTACTCTCTGTGAGTAGGTAAGAACTCTTAGGAAGCAGTAAGATACACTGGGAAACAGTAACAAGGGTTTTCTAGAGCAAAGTCACATCCCACAAATACAGTGGGATGCAAACAGAGAAGTTTAGTCTACAACATCAACAAGAAACATCAAAAAACTTTTCTCAGGCATTATTATGAATTAGTTTTACGCAGATATATAGTCCAGAATGATCATACTTCTTTTTCCAATAGGAATTGCATTCACTTTTCCCCTTTGCTTCCTGTTGACCAAATAATAAGAAGTATATTATATTTAAGCATTTAAAATGTAGGTATTACGATCAATAATAGATCAATTTAAGACAAAATAAATAAAATAACCAATTTAAACCCCAGAAAAGGATTGTTTTTATTGGACAAGTTGCTCCTTCGGTACGTTATAAAAATATAGTAATACAGAAAAACACTTCAAAGTCATTTAAAACAATCTTTTAGAAAAGCTGTCCACAAACACAGAGTGCGTTCTTACAGACACATTGCTACGTACAAAGTAGAGAGACAACTACAACACAGCATCTTATTCCTTCTCATGCATTGCAAGCCAGACAGCGAACACTGCAAGATAAGCTCTGAAAATTTTTTCGTATAATCTTTGAAGTTGCATTTTTTAATAGGACTTTTTTTTCCCTTAAATTGTAACTAAGAGATAACTCTGCTCAGAGCATTTAATAGGGAAAACCAAGTTATTGCTAAATCTAAACCCCTGCTTTAAAAAGCCGTATTAGGTATACCAAAAAATCCCAACCCCAAAACCTATACATGCCCCTTTTTTTTTTTTTTTAAAAAAAAAAAAAAAAAAAAGTCTTTCTAAATAAAGGGATTTGTTCCCTTATGGAAAATACTGCAAGTACAGATGCTTTGTGAATCCAGTCCTTTGTGTTGCTGGGAACACAACAGAAACAAGCCTAGAACTTTAGGCCAGGATTGCTTAGACATCACAGAAAAGGTATAAAGAAGGCACTCATTCTTCAGCTACCTGGTTCATTGCAAGTCTTAAATGCTTGGGCCAGTGTGTTGGGGGCACAGCACCATAAGCAAAGAGGGGACAAACATGCTCTGCAACAACATAAGTAGTGTTCTCCACCAACACCACCTCCCCAGAAAAAGCTAGTCTAGCTATACCAGTCTTCCTTTGAGATAAAATCCACAGAGGGCGTGATCTTGAAAAATTTTCCCCATAATATAGACTTCCACAGAAAATTCACTATGCAAATATCCTTTAGCTGTTCAACAGTCTCCATGCATTAGCTCAATTTATATCTACGTAAAATTTAGTACTTTATTCCTTTAGAAACTCCGAAAACAAATACTGAATTATTTTTATTACGGCAACAAAGTAATCTCTAATGTCTTCTGTTTACAATTAATTATTTAAAGAATGATGCCATGAAGTTCAGCATATTATTTCCAGGAATAGAACATTAACAGATTTCTACTTCCACCTAACTTTCAACCTTTGAATGAAAACAAATGACAAACATTTTTCACTTTCACACTTGTTGCTAAACATTTATACTTATTTTTCTACAGAGAAGTCTTGATAAGTCAGAGGACATGCACTGTTCACTAATATCTAAGCTGATAATTAAACAGGGAGAAAAAAAAAGTATTCATTTTGCACTTGCAGATTTCTTGATGTTCAATAGCATATACAAAAGGCATAAAGCCTCAGAGGGGCACATACACCTAAAGACACTTCCTCATACACCTAAAGACACTTCCTCATACACCTAAAGACACTTCCTCATACATAACCCATTTCTACATTCCGAACTGTCAAGTACAGATCAATATCACATTAACTACTTGACTTTCAATCCTTCCTGTGTTTTGTTTATTTGTGTATGACCCACACTGAAATATCAACTCTTCTTACATAGTTGCCTGAAAATCTCACTGGTTGAAAAGATCCACTTGCATTTACAGCTCAGCATACTTATAAATTATTACAGGGCCTGTACCTTAAAATTTGATTATCAGAAAAAGGCATGCCACACTCCAATTAATTCTGAGGTATAGATGTCCTCACCTGAAGCACAGATACATAGCACGTCTTGGCATAGGGACAGAAAGGCCAGCGTGCCCAACTCAGTCATTCACGGCTGACTTTTTCCTTTCTCCAAGAGTTGTACCAGACAACAAATGAGAGGCTTTCTGGGAGGTAAGCAGGAGCTTTATGTTATGATAGCCTATCTTGGAAATACACACTTCATCCAAATCCAGTAACAGGAATAACCATTAACAAGCCAATCAGGCAACAGAAATCAAAAGCATGCCAGCAGGTAAATCTACAGCTGTAGAACACTCTGCAACTAAAGGTTCAACAAAAGGAGCGCATTACCTGCACCACATTTTATAGACTAACATGTCAAGCAACAACAGGAAAATGGGGTTCACAACTTCAGAAGCCATGCAGACTCTGCCAGGAGTAAGAAAGGTTTAAACCTCTAGTCTCTAGGCCGGGACACAACATGCCACCTTCCAAATGATTTTAGCAGTCGCTAGCAAGCTGAGAAACAGTTCACTCATTACAATGGGCAGAGTGGGCAATCAGGCTATGTTGCTGTTTCTGCTCTAGCAGCTAAGTGTCTCCAAGACTGCGTCTAGCCAGTAGAATACTACCTTAGCGGGACAAAAGGGGATTTGACAGAGACATTAGTGCATATGCAAGGCTCACAGAAATAGATACTTGGGCAAACTCCATGCCATTCAGTAGAGCAGGCTCTTTGACTGGATGTGTGGGGTCCACTGTGGAACAAATGGCATCCTGCTGTTAGTAGAAATTCCATCACTTTTCTTGTACGAGTATCCTTGGATGTGCTGCAGAAAATGGACTAGTAGGGTATTTTCCTCACCTCAACAAATTACAATGGAGCAAAGGAATTTGTACCAGTGATGAGTTAAGGCCTGCCAGATAAGATAACTGTACCCAGGTTTCTGACAAAGAAAAGAGGAAATAAGGGCAGATATCACTTACAAATATTTATCAAAATACAATAAAAAATAGGAGCCTTGAGATCTAGCTTTTCCCTCCCAGATAACAAGACAGTAAATACAGAAGGCATGTGACGTTTGACAGAAGGGAAAACAGAGGAAAAATTACTTGCCAATAAGCAATTTAGATTGTCAGTTTGGGGAACAAGTGAAGTTGTTATTCCTGTTAAGACAAAATAGAAGAGCAGAAAAAGAGAAGAAATATTAGATACTACATGCATCAGATACAACATGCAGGCCCTATATCCTGAAAACTATGCCATGAAAATCTTGAAAATCAAATTAGAAAAGTAACTTAGAAAGCAAGCAAACAACTTAAACACTGACGAAATACAAGTTCATTGTATAGAGGTTTTTAAAAGAATCATGTCCTGGCTAAGGCATGACAGACAGATACAAGGCTGCACTGCCCAAGTGATACAATCTTCAGAATATCTTAAGCTGAGGCAAAAACTTGGGTGCAAAGCAAGCAGATGTGATGTCACACAGACAAGGAACACAGATTAAATGGTAACAGCTATTTGAAGATAATAGCACAGGACTATGAGACATGCATTGGATATTCAGTTGAATAACACTAGCCACTGACTAGAAGCGGTGTCTAAGATGCCTGTTAAAGAATGCTGCAGGCAGACAGCCTACTGGCCAGATTCAATTTAACTATTCAGAAGTAAAACATTCCAGAATTATCTGCACAATCTTGAACCAACACAGTTTTTACAGGAGGAAAAAGTAGACTTGAAGACCTTGACAGAAACATGAGAAGCAGCTGGACACAGGTAAAGCATACCTACTTACTATAACACAAATTATACAAGACTATTTCCCCAGTTACAGGGGAAACATCATCACTACTGCTTTGTGTGACCTGGCACATAATCTCTCACTTGGCTACTACATGACATCTATTTCTGAGCGAAATGCTCAGCTGTTCTACACTTGCACTGCTGGCTCTAATGGAGTTACATAAGTTTATAGTGTTCAGCAATCCAATTCTGTACATTCATATTATGCTGTTTTCAACTGCAGCTATTTCTAAGCAGTATATTACCTGCATGAGATAGAGACAGATATTAGACAGAGGTATTTAGTTTTGTTAACTGTGTATAAGTTTGCTTTCTGTGCCGAAGTGTAAAACCAATTTTCAGAATAAGTCAGAACAGAGTTTAATGTAAATTTAACTCTGATTAATGAAATCAAAAATATTTTCATGAGAACATATTTCAATACAATCCAAAAACACATTGCAGAAAGACTGTTATGAAAAAGCAAAAAAGTGTTTTTAAAATAAGCATCAAAAATTAGTCAAAATGGGAGCAAATACCAGCAGAAAATAGTTTAAGTGTTTTATTACAACTTCTCCTTGGAAATCAGTACTTATTTTTCAACTCTGCCAAAACCTGTAAATCAAGCTAAGCAGTCCTAAACCACTTGCTTAGTTGATAAGGAGAGCTCTGCTCTACAAACGTTAAAGCAGTTCTTTACAAAGCTTCTTAGACTACTTCAATGCTATGATTTAAAAATTATTTGATTCATCCTAGATCAGCAGCATTGTTTCAGAACTACATTACAGAAAATAAAAAATACAGACACTGTATTTCCATCTGTTTTAATTACCTGCCAGCCATAGTAAGTTGCTCCTTTCCTTTTTCAGTTTCTGTATGTCCTGTCATCAAATTACATCTTAATTGTCATTCCAGCCACAGTTAAAGAACCTGGAAATTTTTTTCCAGTCTCATTCAGAAATTTCCCTCCCTCTCTCTCTGCAGATATATAATTTTTTGAAGGAAAACATACTTTCTAATCCACACCTTTCTTCCTTTTCTTAATGAAAAAGCAACTCATATTTCTCCTTGAAAGAACATCCACATAAGAAAACAGCCTTTTGGTGCCAAATATATGAAAGCACTTTCAAAGTGAGTTTTCTTCAGTGGGATCAAATGGCTTAAAGGATGACATTCACTGATATTGAAGTGATGAGAGCCTAAAAGGATGAATAGAAGTTGAAATTTTCTGGAAAAAATATTTCCAAAAAAATCCATCATACTTAGAGATTATTAATTTAGAGTGAAAACACATTCATATAAAAGGAGTAAGATTAGTCAGCTGATTCCATTCATTGTCTGAAAGCAAAGTTTAAGTTCCTCTATTCTGTTCTAAAATCAGCCCTTTTTTTGAAAGGGCCACTATAAAAATGCCTAACACAGTCAGTATCATGTATGTCAATATAATTATTTTAAGTCTCCTATTTTTGTAGCTAGACTTGGCTAAATCATTGTTGATACAATCACATCTGTACTCTCACCAACTTTATTTTAATCAGAAAGAAATATTTAAGTCATGTAGCTATTTGTACTAGATAGAAAAATAGTCATAGAAGCCTTCCAAACATAATCCAAAGTCTAAAAAATTGTCCTTTTCCCTTCAAAATCTATTTCTCTTCTTTATCATTCAAGCCGACTTTCACTATAATTCAAGACTAAAATTTTATCCTTAAATCTTAATTATTCCACCTTCAAACCTAACCCCCTATTAACTTTTACCATCTGAAGTGTCATGTTTCTAAACATTTAGTTTTCACTAGACGTTCATGATGAAATCCTATCTAGTCATCACCTGGTTTTGGATTTCTCCATACATGGCCTAGCAAAACACATAGTTTTTAAATAATTAAGGATATGCAAGGCATATTGTCTTGCTTTTTAAGAAGAAATAATATTTGTTGAAGTATTCATTAATATTGGGAACTGAAGCTAGAATTAAAAGCTTTAACTATTTAGAATGAAAGGGATTTGTTTTTTCTTTTATTTGGCAAGGGGGAAGGGGGAAAAGCAGGGGTGGCAGAGACAGAACAACTGTGGAAATGCGAAATGAAGCACTGCCACTTCTGAATCTGCTATAGAGGATATCCAAAGCAATACTGTTGAGTGCCATCATCTGAAAACACAAGTATTTTTGGATAAATTATAAATGAAGTTGACACTAAAGAAAGATGATCTCTTTTCCTCTTAGTTTGCTTATAAACCTGAAAGCAAGGCATAGTCAGCATTATTATCACTTACTCATGCTCTTCATTCTTACTGAAGAGTCCTCAAGTGTTGAGCTGATGAAAACATTAGCAAAAGGTTTCTTATACTCTGTCTCTCCAAAGAAACGGCAGTACTGTATGACAAGCTGGAGAAAAGGTCTTTCCAGTTTCTCTTCCCCACCAAAACAAACTTCATTTTCACACTCTCTCTGCCTGCAGGTTTTTTCCTCTCAATGCTTGATCTATTTTGATTCCTACTTCCTCAAGAACTTCTTCAGATTCTACACAATTCCAGCATCTAGTGGTTCCTCATAGCAGAAGAGACCAGTCAGACAAGAATATACCATGCAGCTTCTACGGAGCAAAGAAGAATTCCTCACCAGCAGTTTGAACAGCACATTGAAAAACAAGTCTATTTCTTGCTCATAATTGTCTCTCTATTTTTGAGGCTTCTTTAAGAGAAGGAAAGGCATGAAGCCTTCCAAACAAGTATGCAGCTGTGCAGCAAAGAAAGATTACTGAAAAGCATACATTGCAAGACTCCCAACTTAGTATTTTTATCTACAGCATTTTTCACTTTATGGAAGGCCTTAACTACAAATCATCTCTGGAAGTTTAACAGTAAATGCTAATTTTCCAGAATGAAAAAAAAAAAACAAAACTCCAACCAGAAACTTGTCTCTCCATGCAATTTTTACTAACTAGAAGAATTTGAGCCACTTCCCCAGAAATATCATACTACATTCATGTAATTTCCCTTTCTCTGGAAAAAAATGATCCAGATTTTAGCAAAAAAATAATATTCATGTTTAAACTAGGGACTGATCGCTAAGCTTACACTTTTTTTTTTTTTGAGGTTATAGGAGCAAAACCATAAAGTAAGCAAAGAAGGTTGCACAGTCACTTTTGCTCAAATCACACCACTTGACAGTCCAAGTTTATTCTCAAAGCTCAGCCTGAGACGAATCTAGGACAAGTTTGCAGTGGCCCACTGGGATACTTTCCAGTAACCTACAGGTATCTGTCATACAATGAAAAACATTTATAATTCCTAGCTGCCTCTCAGTATTTACATAATACTGGCTGTTAGTTTTGTCATTTCACATCAACAACTTAAAGGTTCAATACACTAGCTATTATAGAAACAATATGTATACAGAATCACAGAAGGGCTGAGATTAGAAGGCCCCTCTGGAAATCACTTAGTCCAACTTCCCTGCTAAAAGCTGAGTCAGCTAGAACAGACTATGCTGGGCCTTGCTCAAGTGAGTTTTGAGTATCTCCAAGGAAGGAGACTCCTCAACCTCTCTGGGCAACCTATTCCGGTATGTTTAAATGGAATTTCTTATGTTTTAGTTTGTGCTTGTTGCCTCATCTTTTCACGAGGCACCACTAATAATATGCCCGCTCAGTCTTCTTTACTCCCTACCATCTGGTATACACACACATTCATAAGATCCCCCTGAGCCTTCTCTTCTCCAGGCTAAACAGTCCCGGCTCTCTGCCTCTCCTAGTATGACAGATGGTCCAGTGCTTTATCATCTTAGTAGCCTTTTCCTGGACTTGCTCCCGTTGTGTCCATGTCTCTCTCATACTAGGGAGCCCAGAACTGGACCCAGCACTCCAGGTGGGTCTCACCAGTGCTGAGTAGAAGGGAAAGATCACTTCCCTTGAGCTGCTTGCAATACTCTTTCTAATGCTGTCCAGTATACCATTGGCCTCCTTCGTCATAAAGGCACATTGCTGGCTCACGTTCAACATGTCTGTCAGGACCCCGGGGCATTTTCTGCAAAGCTGCTTTCCAGCCAGTCGATCCCAATCACGTACTTGTTATGCTGCCCCAGATGCAGGACTTCGCATGAGGTTCCTGTCGGTGCATTTCTCCAGCCTGTCCAGTTCTGAACAGCAGCACATCCATCTGTTTCACCCATTACTTGTCCCAGTTTTGTATTGTCTACAAACTTGCTGAGTGTGCATTCTGTTTCATCACCCAGGTCACTAACAAAGATGTTGAACAGTACTGTCCTCAGTATCAACCTCTAGGGTACACACCATTAGTGACCGGCCTCCAACTCGGCTTCATGCTACTGACCACAGCACTAAGCCCAGCAGTTCAGCCAGTTTTCAGTCCACCTTAATAGCTACTTGTCTAGCATACACCTGGAAAAAACACACAGGCACATGACAGACAGCAGTGAAGATGTAATTAATTTTAAATTTCCTTAAAAACAGTCGAACAAAAAAAAAAAAAAAGACTGAATACACTTTTTCCTAGTCTCCAGCCTACCAAGATACTTAAAAGTTTGTGCAGCTCCTTCCACCAGTTTTTAGAATCATTCAAAAATTAAAAAAAAAAAAAACCAAACAAAACCAAACACAAAACCCTGTGTATACTTAAGTAGGAAAATTGTAGTATCTCCATTAGAGACCTACAAGAAAATTGATGCCCTGTGTCACAGCTTAAGCCCAGCCAGCAATAAAGTGCTACGCAGCCACTCACTTACTCACTCCTCCCCCCTGCCCCTCGGTGGAATGGGGAGGAGAATATACAATGAAAGGCTCGTGGGCTGAGATAAGGACAGGGAGAGACTACTCAGCAGTTATGGTCACGGGCAAAACAGACTCAACTTGGGGAAAAACATCAATTACCAATCAAATCAGAGTATAATAATGAGAAATAAAACCAAATCTTAACACACCTTCCTCTGACCCCTGCCTTCTTCCCGGCCTCAACTGTACTCCAAATTTCTCTACCTCTTTCCTCCCAGCAGCACAGGGGGACAGGCAATGGGTGTTGTGGTCAGTTTATCACACATTGTCTCTGCTGCTCCTTCCTTCTCAGGGGGAGGAATCCTCCCTCTTCCCCTGCTCCAGCGTGGGGTCCCTCCCACAGAAGACAGCCTTCCATGACTTCTCCAACATGAGTCCTTCCCACAGACTGCAGTCCTTCACAAACTGCTCCACCTTAAGTCCCTTCCATGGGGCGCAGTCCTTCAGGAACAGACTCCTCCAACGTGAGTTCCCCATGGGGTCACAGCCTTCTTTGGGCACTGTCACCTGCTCTGGTGTGGAGTCCTCCACAGCCTGCAGGCAGGCATCTGCTCCACTGTTGATCTCCATGCTCTGCAGGGGCTCAGCCTGCCACCCCACCACAGGCTGCAGGAGAATCTCTGCTCCAGCACACCTTCCCCCCACCTCCCCCACCTCTTTCTTCTCTGACCTGGGTGTCCACACGGTTGTTCCTCTCGCATCCCACACTTCTCTCCACTGCAGGTTTTCCAGCAGTTTCTTCCCCCATCCCTTCTTATGTATGTTATCACAGAGGTGCTACCACCATCACCAACTGGCTTGGCCTTGGCCAGAGGCAGGTCTGACTTAGAGCCAGGGAAACTTCTAGAAGCTTCTCACAGAAGCCAGCCCTGTAGCCCCTCCTCTGCTACCAAAATCCCAGCATACAAACCCAATACACCTGGTAAAAGCATGCAATTACATTGCTTTGCCCTAAAGCATCCCATTTCCATTCATCCCATTAAATACAGTAAGTGGAATCCCGTGGCTTCTCAACCTGAACACTCCATTACCGGTCCAACATCTGTACTTTCTTATCATGGTCATCCAGCTGGATCTAAACTTCATCAGTGACATAACCTACTGGAGAGCTACACCAGTGAATGTTCTTAAAAAGCTGTCCCATGCAATTGCAATAAAAGCTTCTACTATTGCTTCTTTGGCAGCTAGAATGCAAGAAGCTTATTTTAAGAGCACTTACATTATAATGATTTGTTAGATTTGCCTCTTTTACAACACTTACTTTATTCCACATTAAATGGGAGACATTAACTCCTACTCTTCCATCAATTCATCATAGAAAAGTCTGCAGGTAAGACTGTCCACAATTTTTCACTTCCAACAAAAATCCCTCATACCTGATAGGTCAGTCAATTAAGAATCTTCATCAAGACCTCAAGTTTTGGGTGCAATGAGCTATCCTAAGAAGAAAATCTGTGATAGCTAATATGATAGAAAAAGATGATTAAAGGAAAACCAAGAAGTCTTCTTTCTCCAGCACACATGAAAATTTTTTTTTTTGAAAATTCAGCAGTTGAGAAAATAGTGGCAATCTTAAACCAAGGAACACACATAAATCAAATATAAGTAGACTTGTAAGAAAAAACAGATTACTGAGCACTTGTGTGCAACTTCACATTAAATAATTAGCCCAAGGCCTCTGGCCTTGAAGTGGGTACAGGTCTATATCATGCACACGTCTCAAAATATATATATTTTTTTATATTTATATTATTTTTATATATATATATTTTCAGTCTCAAACATGCCTAGCTCTGATTGCTACTGTAAAAAAATCACTATTTTTACATGAAAAGGGAAACAAATAAAGACCTAAATAGTTGGCATATTGCAAAATATACAATTAGCTAATAGAAAAATTTAAGAATGATCTACACGTAAGCCATACACAAAGAATACGTTCATAGAATACCAAGAAATTATTCTGAGGCACATTTTAAGACTGTTCTATGTACAATGCAACTTCTGATACACCAGTTTTAATTCCATTGAATTATAAACAGTGTCTTAACTCGCTATGAGACAGTACGGAACAATTTGCTTTGCAGGCTAAAACATCTGGCAGTGGACAAGACTGCTGAAATTTTCAAGTATTTTTTCAAAGTTATATTTCAAACTTAGCTAGCAAATAGCATTTATGCTTTGGTTTGTTTGACGTTTTTAATAATAGCACTCTTAAAAAACAGTATGCACAAGTACCTCCAGTAATTAATACCCTGCCTCCCATAACACAGTCAGTAAAGGTTCTAATAAAGAGGAACTAGCTTTCTGTTCTGCTTTCATCAGGTGCTCTCTGTAATTCTAATCTATACTTTAAGAGAACTTCCACGGCTTTCTACCTATAGTTTAAGGGTTAGACAGGCTATGTACAATACAGCTTCCAAAACAACATCTCTTCCATGAAAGTGTAAGGTCATGTCTGATGAAAAATCTTAAAAATAAACAAGCTCAATGCATACCAACAGAGCTACGCACACTTCAGAAGTGTCTCCTTTTACAGATAAAAAGTTCAATAAATGCTTGCACTTGTTAGTTTGCCATAGGGTTTTCGTTAAGTTCATAACACACTTCTTATATTTGGGAGTCTTCAATCACAGAACCAGGATATAAAATGCACTGGAACTCAGTGTAGAGTTTCTAACAAATTCATTGAAGTGCCATTAAAATACAACATTAGTGATACCAGTGTACCATAATAAAGAAGGTACATTCCTCCCTAACCTGAACATAAATATTCCAAAAAGAAGCAAAAAGCAGTAACAGACTGATTACCAAAGTATTAAGGAGCCACAAATCCCCTTGCACTTACCGGGAATCAGGACTACTTTCTACTCCATTACAAAAACAAGCAAACCACAAACCAAGAACTGACACAAGCTGAAAAAACCTGATCATCTGAGTTTCTCAGGCCATGTAAAAAAAAAAAGAAAACTAAAGGTTTCAATGCTTTGTGCACATCTGCAAGGAAAACAATACAAGCTGCCTTGTAAGGTTCTTAAGCTACATTACACAAAAGATTTATGTCTGGTAATGCTATACTATACTTCAGAAAGCAAGATATGAAATGAATTGTTAATGCTGAAGCCCTTTAATCCATACCCCCCATATCCTATATGTGTTGAGAACTGAAACATGCATTGTAGCTTCAGCTTCCACCCTGTCCCAGTTGCCTGAGAATAGATAAATTTACCTAAAAATTAGCTATGCAATCCACTGTACTACATGATTTCTATTTGAAAGCAATATTGTTTTCTAAAGAAAACTAAGAAGGTATAAACTGAGGTACGGTGTAACCACCACAAAATTCATCTGTTTCAACATCTGATACAGCCTATTAGCACTCTCAGATAGCAGGTAACCCACCATTTATAAAGGCAAACACAAGTGTATACGAAAAGATCAGCTATGCATTATACCCCTTGAGTTGTCACACAACAAATCAGTGACTTAAATTAGAAAATCAAATTAATCAAATTACTTCAAGTGGGCTTATTTTCACAAAAAAATAACACATAAAAGTTGACCAATAAGGGCACATGATTGAAAATCCTACTGTGAAAAAAAGACAGTTGCAAAAATAGGCTTTCACAGCCCTCTAATGTACAGGAATAGCTTCAGTATTCATTCTGCATACAACTCGAGCCAACGATATCCTCCTGTTACAAACTGGCTTAGAGTATACTTGCAACTGCAAGTCAGTACCCGTGTGCTGGTAGAGGTGTGGCAGTACCAACACCCAACCAAAGCCCTTTTTCAAGTCTGGGATGTTAACCGCTACCAGTCAGGTTGTCAGAAACAACCATTACAAATCTGTAGCAGTTAGCTTTGGGCAATTTCCTAACACAGTTGCATCTTGAGAAGCATGCTGAAGAAAAAAAAAAAAGTAAAAGAGAGAAGTAAAAAAAAAAATATATTTAGTGACAGATGTACAAATTCCCCAATCTGCCTCCTGGTGAGAAAGAATCCCATTTATCCTCTAATCATCTATCCAGTATATAGTTGACACATCTGCTGTAAGATTAGACGTTAAACTACTGCAAGTAAAACAGGATAGGCCAAAGGGCTACTCCAAGTTGTGTTTTAATCTGAGCTGCATTTCCTTACAGATTTATTTCTTGAATAATTGTGTATCTGATTTAGGCCTTTTGGGTACAGAGATCCCTACAGGAATTTAAGGTGGTACAATTGTATTGCATTGGTTTGTGGGTATTTAGACTCTGTGAAACAATGCACTGGAAAGTCCTCAGAGTGGAGGGAGTGACTTTGCAGTGAGGAGGTAACAGTAGTTTGCCCGTGGCAAAACAAACAAACAACATACCAAAGATCTTCACTTTACAAGAACTGTTCCATATACAAACAAATAATACCACTCTACTGAGAGAAAATTTAAGTTCAATGCTTCCCAAAACAAAAAAGTAGCAACATCTAAGCAGAGAAACAGGGTGAAAAGGTAGTCACCCTACAGACCTGTATCACTGTTTTTGACTAATTTTAAGTAGGATATAATTTCAAGATGCAATTTCCTCTTCTTTTGAGGACAAGGGCTTTTGGATCTAAGATACTTCGGCCAACGTCCAGAAATAAAATACACCTTCAATGAATTTTACCACAAGACAAGTGCATTTCCAACTTTTTAAAATCCTTGAAAGATAAGGAAGATAGTATTTC
Source organism: Leptosomus discolor (assembly GCF_034619465.1). Lineage (NCBI taxonomy): Eukaryota > Metazoa > Chordata > Aves > Leptosomiformes > Leptosomidae > Leptosomus > Leptosomus discolor. The sequence goes on along the minus strand of NC_141392.1, from coordinate 71,803,852 downwards.
AGAACAGAATTAAACCCAGTATAAATCCTGAAGGAAATTGTCAAGCTTTGTGCTGTATATTCCCTAAGGCTGCTTTAGGACATCAAACTTGAACCTCTCTTTTAGTCTTGACAATACAAATGAAATGCTGCTGTTCATTTGAATATCCTCAAACATTTCTTAATTTGCTGAAAGAACTCCCTGAAAACCACTAGTGCTTGTTTTTTATTTACACCTCTTCGTCTTTTTGTCAGGCTTTTAGAAGCCACTACAAAATGGCACTGCACACATTTTCAGATAAATAATTCACTGCGCTTACCTTCACAGCGTTCAGTGTACCCAGCGTTACAGCTCACCACATCGGCTACACAAAAGGACTGGGCAACTGTCGTTACATAAGCCAGGCCTCTAAAGAGATCCTGCTGGTAGGGAAAGGGGCTGGTTTGCACAACAGGAAGCAAAACTTACTTGCTTTCCACCAGTGATGCCAAAGGGCCGAGGCAGCCCCGCGCTCAGTACCGCAGCAGGAGCCCACCCCATGCCCCCTGGCCCCTGGCTGTTGCCACCGCCCCCACAGCAACAACCAGCAAAATGGAACAAGGGACAAAGCCAACATGGTTCCATCACTACTGACAGGCAAAGAGTCACACAAGGCTCCGCTTCCCAAGCCTGCCAAGAAAAGCATGTATGGCCTCAGACCTAACTAAAATATGTATCATGTTCTTTGACAGAAATCAGTTTTCATAGAGAAACTTGAGGCTACTTTGAATTCTTTGACAAACTACTGGGGTTTTATCCTTCCCCATTGAATTTTCTTTATTTCTTTCTGCACACTTAGAGAATTCTTCATTTTTCCATAAGAACTTACAAGAATCCCTTTTCTATGCATGAGAACAGAAGAGGCTCAAGAATTAGTAGCAAATCTAGAGTCCAATAGGGCACATCAGTCAGGACTTAAGATTTTCTTTACAAGGCCACATTTACCAGAATTTCATATAGGCACATACAGAAGCATATATATTTTATAATGAGAGGACACATTACTTCTGTCTCCAACTTTGCCAAACTAACATTCTTCTGAAAGCAGGAAATTTAGTTTTCCTCAGGAAAAGGGAGCATAGGCCCGTAAGAAAAAAAATATTAAATTGCCATTAGAGAAAAAAGTCTATTACACAAACAGCTATGCCCCAAAAAAATTCTGGGATATGGAATACAGTTTATTCTAGAGTATCAACTCATAGCTACGGAAAATAATACAAACCAACAGGCACTAAACTTGCTTCAGGCTCTTCAATTGTAAGAAGGTGCAAGGATACTGAATATAGCACTGCCTGCCCCAACATAAGTGACAAGAATTAGAATCTCATGCATTAGGTATTTGGAGGTAAGGCAGAACATACCCAATATACCAAACTGTGAATGTTCTACACTGTAGATTGGAAAGGTATATGTGGCAAGGTGTGAAGCAGAGCACGGAAATAAAGGCAGGCAAGACAAGAATCATGGGAGTAGAGAAAATGCCCACAGAATGTTCCCAGATCAGCTCAAAAACCACGTAAACTGATCTTCATGTCAAAGTCCAGTCTCTGTTTTAGGACATATTTTTGTAAACTCTATCTCAGCATAAAGCAAACAGCCACATGCTTTTAAAAGGAAAAAAAAAAAAAAAAAAGACCGAAAAAAAGAAAGACCGACTGATTTTTATGGCACAGGAATTTCATGGAACTCTAAGTTAACGCTACAGTGTTAGATACAATATGGAAAGCTAGTGAACACCCCAGCCAAAATAACGGATCAAAAAAATTCAAATTGAAATCTACCACTCAGTGGCACAACTCAAAAAGGGTTTTTTTTTTTTAAATAAATAATGCAAGTAGTATACATTACTATGTTGGCAATATCAATTAATGTTGGAAAACCAGATATACACAGATTTTCAAGGTGTTTCAAAATATTTTTTAACCTGTAAACATATCCTTGATTATTTATTACTACCACCTACAAATAAAAAAAAAAGTGTGAAACCTATACTTATTATTACACAAAGCAGATAAATAAAAAAAAAAAAAATGAAGTCCTTTTCCCTAATCTTTATTACAGTAGTAATTTACTATTATTTTAATTTGTCAAGGTTTAAAAGACAAAGACAGTCATAGGGCATCACTGAAATACATTTTAGTACAACCTATCCAAACAGATCAGCATCCATACTGCAAAATACTAGATCTGAGAAGGCAGTGTCAGACACCCTTTACTAGAAGTTATAGCTTTCAGTCATGTTGTGAGCAAAAACATTGTTCAATTAAAAAACCCTCCAGATTATAGCACACTTGTTTTCTAAACACATTACAATTCAGCTTTCTAGAAACAAGATTTTAGGAAACTGGCTGGAAAGATTACTTTAACCTCATAAAAATGAGAATAGAAAGCACGAATTTCTTATAATCACCTCATACTACTTCTTTTAGCTAAAAGGTTGTCTTTCATTTAACAGGAGCATCATGAACAAGGACTTCATGAACTTTTTAACAGTGGCTATTTTTAAAGGCTGTCATTGTGAGCCTAGCCAAGTGACAACCTCAGCAAAAGGCTGTTCTTCCTCACAGCCTCCTAGAGTCAGTCTGACCAAGGAAAGAGAACCAGGTAATCTGCATTAAGTAGGACAAGATGGTGAATAGCTTTAGACTGTTTTTGTTTCTTCTGGTTATTTTTGGAATGCAATGCCTTTGGTTATAGGTACGACATCAGTCATTAGAAGAACACATAGAAGCCTGGCTTACTACTGCCAAACTCGCATCAGCCAAGACATATGCACCTGATTTCATAATGTTATGCAGAGATTTGCTGGATTTATTTAGCAGTAACCCTGCAAACAGTAAGGAAAAAAGGTAGTGATTATTTAAGGTAATGCCCCCTCCTTCACACAGTTGACAGAAGAGTGAATTTTTCAGCAGAGACTTGGAAGAGTGGGGAAACACTAGTATTGTCGACAAAATCACTGTCTTGAATAAAGTCAAAGCCTGAGTTTAGAGAATGAGATGTTGAAAGAATTTCAGTGGTTAGAAGCTGCTTAAGGCTCAAAGTTACTGTACCAGTACAATGACTTTGACAACATTTCTACACATGTATTAGATGCAGTATGCACTAACCATACTTCTAGACATCAAAAAATAAACACTTTATGACCAGCAGGTTGCATGATAATACAGAAATATCCAAATACTAACAATGCTGTTACTAAATACAGTTTTACAGCATTTGAAGAAAATACAGAACCACTATTACTAAGAGTAATTTGCAAACTGACTTTTTCTAAAGAAGTCATAAGACATCATTTTGAGACAACTTCTTTGCAGACCCATGGTATTTCAGGTACCAAAAAAAAAAAACCCACCCCCCAAAAAAAACAAAGACTGTCAATGCTGTCTTCTACTGATATATTTTTATAAAACTTGACAAATTAAAACTCCTTGCAGGCCTGAGTACTTCAAAGTGCTGTGTCCATGCTAATTTAGGAGGGTACAAAGAAATTAATCTATAAATACCTTGTACAATTACATAGATTTGAACTATTGATTTTCTGTTTCAAATGTACATAAAAGACACTCCTGTTTACAACTTTTGCATCTGAAGGAAAACATTTCAGTATTACATTCTTAACTCTGAACTGGCACTTTCTTGATTTTATCTAAATCAAGATAATAGCAAAAGCCTTCTTTCATAATGCAGTACTTATCTGAAAACTGTAACAACAACAGAAAAAAAAATCAAATTAAATTTCAAATACTACTTCATCTTTTTGATAGGATTTATGTCATCATACGTAAAAAGCAGCTAAAGGTTGACAGATTTTAAACTTTACGGATGTTGCAATATCAGGATTCATTTACGGCCTGCATGTTCTTTCTTCCTTAAATTTTGACATGCTGATACCACTGAACTTTGTACTAAAATCCTCATCTTTCAGGTTTTCTTTAAATATCCTTAATGTATTGATGTATCAGATTTAACAGCTGAAGTACATATCAGAGCGATAACTTCTAAGTTTTCCAACTCCTTGTAACTCTGTATTATTTAATTATAGCAATAAATAAGAATAAGCATAGAGCAAGAGGACATATACAGAATCATGGAACCATTTTGGTTGGCAAGGACCCTGAAGATCATCAAATCCAACTGTAAATGCTTCCAAGTCCACCACTAAATCATATCTCTAAGTGCCATGTCACATTATTCATCCTCTCCTCCAGTTTGTCTCTTCATTTTGATTATACATTTGGATGTTTGTAAAATGTGGGGAAAAAACCAAAACAATGTCAGAGAAGCTACTATATGTACAAGCATACTAAAGAGGCATTTTAGACTTGTAGCATATGTGAACCCATGTGATAAGACAGTTTTCAACACCATCACACTTTCAATTACACACACACACAGAAAATATCTTTAGAATATTAAGCTGTCTGTGGTCTCAGAAGACCTCTTAAGTTAGCCAACCATCAAGACTATGCAGGTGGAGAGGAAAGGAATTCTGTTTCAGCATTTTTTTTAATATTAAAAATTTCATTCTGGTCCTACTTCTCTCTTTCTTCTTGATGTCTTGCAATAAAAAGACTTTACAGTCATCTACACAATTTACACATAACACAACACTGACCTCTAAAATGTACCCATATCAGGCCCATACAGCACCCCTGCAGTCTCATCTTACAGATGTGCAATAATAATGAATGCAAGAATCATTCGAGGGATATATGGCCCTGAGGTCTTCAAAGTATCAGAATACTTTTCTCAACTAGTGCTGACTGGGAAAAAATCAGCATTAAATAAGAGTTCTCAGACTTTATATCAGACTTGTAAACTTTTTTTTTTTTTTTTTTTTTTTTTTTAAGATCCCTGATTTGTTCTTTCAGACACAAAGACCACATTAACTAGAACACTAAATTCCATCCTTTCTGTCCTACAAAACATGGAAGGTAAGAAAGACCTCTTCAGGTCTCAATTAGAAGCCACAGCTGCTTTAAAGCTATTCCAAGTGCTTCAACTAGCAAGTATTCAGATAAAGACAACAACCGCTGATTTTATTTAAAGTCTGAAGAAGATTTTGAGAGCCTGAAAGCTCTACTTACTTTTTCTGAACTACACCAGATGGCATTCAAGACATGCCATTTTTACCCAGTCCCATCTTTGTCCTTATACCATCATGGGTACAGAAAACTCCTCTTCTGTAAATATCTCTTGCTAAGACTGTAACTACTTCAGGACAAGGACACGGTCAGAACACCACATGAACAGAGGCAGAAGGGGACGATGGAGAAACTATACGAGCACAATTAAAGAAGAAAAACCTTCAGATACTTGCTTCAGACAGTTTGTCTCTCACTTCCTCAGTTCCTACCTTCAGTCTCTCCCTTCTTAGAGGACTTACTTGAGCTATCTTTGGAATAACACAAGCCAAAATTAAATAACTCCAGGGAAATGTAAAAGAATTGAATAATATTATATTTTCTATCTTCTAGTCCTTGAAAACTACTTTTATGTAATAACAAAACATAACATTTATTCCCACATTACTAGCAGAAGCATATGCAAAAATTTGACATTCAAATATGTAGTCAAATCACACCCGCCTCAAAATTTCAGTTCTTTTCATGCAATCCTAGAACTGTTAGCAAACACTGGCCTACTGCCAATGTTAACACACATTGGAGAGATGACATAAGGTTGCTTAAAAAACTAAAACCCAAGTTTTTACAAAACTGTTAATGGCATCAACTACCACATGATGACAGCTAACATCAAAACAGTTCTACAGGATTTTTTTTAGAGACTCATTTCTTCCCTATTTTTAAGGGCTCTTCTTTTAAGTTTTCCTATAATCCTGCAAACAACAAACCTTCTGCACGAGGTTTACTGGTTTGTTTCTTGAGGCAGAATACTTCCAAATAAAAACTGACAAAGTTTCACTGGAAACATTTGGTTAAAACCCATTAATACAAGTTAAACCCTGCAGCTCTTACGCCCATGGCACTGCAGTCTGTGATAGCTGAGGGAGACCTTTAACCATCCCAGCTGAAAACTCCACATAATAAGAAGCGTAAGCATCTGAATTAAAGATCATCAAATTTGCTCTTTACTCTTTAAAATACATTTACTACCTATTTCCCCAAGCAACTCCCTGGGTTAACTACTGTATTAACATCTATTCTCTAAGTAGCTCTCTCTAACACAGGAAGACAAAGGAAAACAAAGGAGAAATTTAATTATTTTTTTTTAAAAAGCAGTTTCCCAAATTTATGCAAGCAGCTCATGGCAGAGTTGAGAACAGAACACTGCTCTCAAGAGTCCCACATTCTAGTTTCTTGTTCACTGAAGTATGGTGCATCCCGGATAACTTTGTTGCTTTCACCCCTGAACTAGCTGAGTTTTTTGGAACTTTTCCAAAACTGAACTATCCATCTCTAAGCATGTTCCAAGGGAAAATATCACTTATGTACAGTTTTTTCTTTTTATTAAATAGATGGAAGTGATCACTATAGGGTTCGTACCACCTGCATGGAACTTAAAGGCTCTTCTTCCAGTTAGTGTAAAATTTCTGCAACTAATATCATGCAACCATATCAATGCTGAAGATTCATTCTCACCTCATTATCCCAGCGTGGATCATGCAGTTATTCCATAAAAGTCAAAAATTTATGTCACAAAGCTTGCACAACAGACTGTGCAGACACAGTTAGGATATGGATTTCTCAATCACAGATGCTCAAGCTGCAAACCACAGCACAAAAAGAAAAACAAACAAACCACAAACCAAAATGAAAACACTTGAACACGTACTCTTCTCGCAATTGTAAAAAACTAATCCCATTCTCCCCTACTGATGTAAGCAGAGCAGCAGCTTACTTTTTGTTTTCTATTCCAGTTGTCTTATGCAAACTAATTAAATATATATATGCATATTTTCATCTGCAGCAGGCATAATTTAACACTGCATTAGCACTCCAACATGCAGCAGTACAAACGCATATATGCAATCTCGTGATGGCAGCTCATTTCTTGTTGGCTTTAATCTTTGTGTCAGATGCGACTTTATCCCCAAACTGGTACACAGATCTTTAAAAACGCCTAAAAATAAGGAGCTTATACTGAAGAGGAAGACCTAAAATTGCTTCAGTTACAATTTCCTGCAATCTTTAAACATGAAATGGAGTATCATCTTTTTTAAAACTGCATTTCTAATCATTTGTTTTACCTTCCCCTGTGAATTAAACATATTATAGTTAAATCAAGTCTTTCCCCCCAGCACGCAAAAGTAAAAATACAGTTAAGCACTTCAGAAGTGTTCCGCTTAGTGAAATGGATTTGTATCTTATTTTGCCTCACCGAATTACTGATTAGATCTGGTTATTAAACAAATTTCACCTTTTTCTTTGTGTTCCTGTATTGTTTTGACTGAACCATCAGATTCTTTCCAAGTAATGAGAAAACATAACAGAGAAATCCTAATTTTGGAATTTTACATTTACCTCATGAGCGACCTACATCTTCTGTGGGGAAAGCATTTTCTTCTGTTGCTACCCATGGCTCATAATACAAACTGTACAAGGACACGCAAAAATAAACTATTGAGTCGCATTTCTTTTGTCAGAAGACAGAAGCTGTCTTGATAACTTAACTATGTGTATCCCTTTGGCAATGTCCCATGCATATTTAGATTTCCTTTCACTGTACTATATTGGTGGGTTTGTTTTGACCTGGTAAAGCACCTGATTTCAGCTCTAAATCCACTGAAAGACTGGATATCTCTTCAAGGCAGTCTTAGAGAAGAGTTGGAAGACAAAAAATAAATAAATGTGAAAACAGTTGGAAGGTGTGTGAGAAGTTTCTTATACATAAAGACATTAAACAATGAGAAGCACAATTAAGAAGTGGCATCCTTAATAATAAGTTCCTAGATTACTGAAGAGGAATTCTATACACATAAGTTAATAAGCATTTGGCAAAGCTAGAACAGCAGAATTTGGTCAAAAGACCTTCATACAAATATCCTAGTATCTTTTTCGCATCAGCTTATTTCCAGAAAACTGCTGGAAAGTGAAGTTAATTCTTCTCCAATAGTTAACTCCTTGCTCAAAGAAATTAAGTATCATATCTTTCCCCTGTAGCTTGAGTCCTTCCTCAAGGATCAGTTTCTGCAGTCATCTATCAAATCAGGCTTCAGATTGTAGAGCAGGTTACAAAGTTTAGATCATACTTTACACAGAAATTTCTATACTTCTTTCAAGCCTCCTTTTCTGAAAGGTCAAGTAACAAACAGAAATGTAGGACCTGAGCCCTCTAACTACAAGACTGCCAAAATTTGTACCTCTACCTCAATGAAATTAATGCTATAGAATACTTTTTGTCTTAATCTTTCAATTCTTGTTGCAATAGGTGCAAGAGAAGTCCTGGTTTACATCTACAAATACTGTTTTTCAGACCTACAGTCAGTACAAAGACCAGCTGATTTTCCAAGTTTTCTCCCCAAAACTTGAAAACAGAACACAATCTAAAACATTACCAGAATCTGCAAGTCACTGGGAAACAAATACAAAAGCCCAATTCACATGTAAACTCCCTGCACAAGCACATAGTTTACAGTTATTTTAAATACACAAGTAGAAGACAATTTGTAGCTTTTATCTGCACTACTCTGAAGTCTTTGTCAGGACAGACATACACACAATTTAAGAAGAATTCTACTATAGATCATAAAAAGACTTATAACACACCCCAGTATTTACTTTCCCCTCTCTTCATGTTTTCCAATAGAGAAGTTCAAAATATTCCAGCACCACACATTTAAATCCATCTTTAACTCACATCCACCTCAAGATATCTGACACATAACTGAGAGAGCATAGAGCACATGCCCAGTCATGTGGAACTCGTGGGTACAGAGAGCTCAACAACCAAAGTGAAACACTGTTTCTGAAATAGACTGTAAACTGTGAGTAAACTCCTAGAGAAAGGAAGGAAAATATATCAAGGGACACACACACAAATAAAAATTATTCTTTGAAAGTATTACTTTGCAGGTGTACTAGGCCTTAAGGTAAATCTTAAAATACATTTATGGTCTCCAGGTGCTTTTTGCACCTTTTGGGGAGCAAAAGTCTGTAGTAATATCTTTAATGCTTTAATTCATATTTTGTATGCACATGGAATAAACCCAAAAAGATTTTTCAGTTTATTGTAATGCTACTTTCGTCCTTATGAAATTACAATTTTAGTTCCACTGATGGCAAGATACAAAAAAATTCGACAGTGCATGCAAAGACAATACAAAATACCCCTCAGTCATCAGTTTTACGATACATTAAGGTGCATGGTCTGCCACAATAAACACTATTTTTAACTGGTTGATGGTGCATCAACTGTGCATAAATAGGAACTGTCTCCACTGTAAGACTGCCAGCAACCTTCATTCTTAGTTCCAATGAAATGTCACCTTCATCCATTTTAGCATACATTTGAAGAATATACTAGCAGTTCCCAGAGTGCTTTTAAATTACCTTTAAACGTTTTAGCCATGCAATTCGTGACAGAAATTATTTCTTCTGCTGTAACAACGATAATCTGCCTTTCATTTTCTAAACAATGCTATTCACCTATGGCTTGAGCACCATACAAGAGAGATCGCAGCACCAAAGCATTTTTTTTAAGTTGCTCTAAGTAAATCATAGCTACAATCACATCTGAAACACGGGGGCCTACCAGCCTTAACAATATACTTTTAAACCACCTTGTCGTTCGACCCCAGCCTTTAATAAAGATACGGTGTATTTTCTATACCGGGGATGATACAGTGAAAACTGTTAAATCGGCAATACAAGACTGGAGATACTCTCACGCTTCGCCCTAGGCATTTACGGTATTACCAGACGCCTTAAGTAACAGTACTTCTCTTCAGCAAAAGAAAAGCAAGCTTCACTTGAATTTCTCTATTTAAAAAGACTCAGAGAACGGCTTACAAAAGAGAAGCTCCAATTTTCACAGACTAAACAGCAAGTATCAGCCTCGCCATCGGGGATCACCTCTCACATTGCCCCGACACCTAGCTGTGCCAGACGGAATTCGGACACAGCTACATTGGGGACCGGTGCTGCGGCAGTTCCCGTGCACGGTTCGCCTCCGACACCCGCCGTTCCCGCTCTCCACGCCTGCGGTATGCCGCCGCTTGCACCGCAGGACCCCGGCGCGCCGCGCTCCGCTCCCCCAGGGACCTAGGCTGCTCTCAGGGCAACGCGGCCGCTCCAGGCCCGGCCTTCTGGGACAAACCCGGCCGCATCCCACCCGCATTTAACATCAACCCGACAGCCGGCCTCTCTTCAGCCGCATCTCTGCCTAGGCGGCGGCAAGAAACACAAAAAGAGAGAAAGAAACAAGAGGCGGTAGAGGACCCGGCGTGCCTCCCGCTGCCCGGCGGGGAGGACGCCCCCTCACCTTCGTGAGCTGGGCGATCTTCTTGCTCATTTTGAAATGCAGGTCCGGGCTGTGCTCGACGCCCAGCCCCGGCTGGGCTGAGCCGGAGCCGAGTTTTCCCGCGCCGGGCGCGGAGCTGCCGCCGTAGCTGTGCTGCGGCTGCTGCCAGCCCATCCCCGGGGTCGCCATCTTCACCGCCCGGCCCCCGCCGCTCGGCTTCCACCAGCACCGGCTCTACCGGGGATCCGCGCCGACGGCGCCCTAGCCGCGAAGCGCTGCCCGTGGCGGCACCTCCCGCCCCGGGTGCTTCCTACTGCCGCCGTCTCCACCAGCCGCACCGTGCTGCGGCGTCAACCCCGCGGGGCCGCTGCGTGAAGCGGCGCCTGCCTCGCTTCTCCTCTCCTTCCTCCCCGTCCGTTCCGCCCAGCTTCGAGCGGGGAGGGGAGGATAGGATGGTCCGGTCCGGTCCGGTCCAGCCCTCAGGCAGCCGGAGCGGCGGCTGGGCGGCCGTGCCCGGTTGCCGGGCTGCCGCCGGGCTGTTTACGCCGCGCAGCCCGCGCGTCACTGCCCAGCTCCGCCCGCCCGCCCGCAGCCTCTCCGCCTTCGGAGCAGCTGGGGCCGCGCGCGCCACACCAGGGAGCGAGAGCTTGCGAGCGAGCGCGCGCGCGCCCGGCCGAGGGGCCTCGCCTACCCCCTTCCCGCCGCAGGTGCGCGCGCGGCGTTTCCTCCCCCGACCGTTGGCGGTGGCGCCGTTAGCCGTTGTTTGTTAGCCGTTGTTAGCCGTTAGCCGTTGTTAGCCGTTAGCCGTTGTTTGTTAGCCGTTGTTAGCCGTTAGCCAGCCGTTGTTAGCCGTTAGCCGTTGTTTGTTAGCCGTTGTTAGCCGTTAGCCGTTGTTAGTTAGCCGTTGTTAGCCGTTAGCTAGCCGTTGTTAGCCGTTAGCCGTTGTTTGTTAGCCGTTAGCCGTTGTTAGTTAGCCGTTGTTAGCCGTTAGCTAGCCGTTGTTAGCCGTTAGCCGTTGTTTGTTAGCCGTTGTTAGCCGTTAGCTAGCCGTTGTTAGCCGTTAGCCATTGTTAGTTAGCCGTTGTTAGCCGTTAGCCGTTGTTTGTTAGCCGTTGTTAGTCGTTAGCTAGCCGTTGTTAGCTGTTAGCCGTTGTTAGTTAGCTGTTGTTAGCCGTTAGCCGGCTGCTCCTCCTGCGGGTGGGGCGCAGAGAGCCCCCGTCGCCGGCTTGGGCAGGGGCAGGTCGGGAGAGGGTACAGGTTTTAGGCAGGGTTGCCCCTCCGTGGCCGGGCTTGGGGCACGTACACCAACCGCCTAAAGCCTTTCCCGATGGAGGGCCCTGAGGATGCAGTGGGTGCCGGGGGGGGGGTGCTGGTGGTGGGTGTGTGGCTAGGGCAGAGCTCCTCAGCACTGGCAGGGCACTGGGATTTCTAGAGTCTGAGTGAATAAAGGGGGTGAGGTACTGTTGGCCCGGGGTATGTACGGGTCTGCGACCGAGTAAGTGCCGTTTTCTCACCATAGTAGGTGGTAGGGGCAAGTAGCGTCTTAAAATTGAAGCAGGCAGTAAATCAGATAAGCACTTGACCGCACAATTACTTCAGGTTTTGAGGGAAGAAACAACACGGTGCTCAGAGGTCGTGGAGTGGCTCAGAGAGGTGAAGGGAGGCACTCGCTTGAGCTGGTCAGTCTCTTCCGATGCCACAGGCCCTGCCTCTGCGGTGTCAGACCCATGGGCTGAGGAGTACGAAACAAAGGTCCCTGCCAGAAGGAATTCACGGCTTAATTTATACATCCTTTGGTTTGGATTTGTCTGCTTTCTTCTTCTGTTTCCATCTTGTGCAACTTGTGAGAACAGCCCCCCTCTTCAACAATTTAATGTCTCTTTGCTAGGCCCTGGCCTTGTGAGACTCTACATATATTAATGCGGTTGGACACATTTGATTTCCTGATTAACAGCCTCTGCACTCATCTTTTAGAGTCCTTGGTACTCTCTGTTGAGTAGTTTATCTTTTTCCTGCTTTTATTTCTGCTCTAAAAATCTCTGCCTGCATTCTTTCTAGGCAGACAGAAATATCAGAGGAAAACTACAAAAATATGTGGCTAAATCTCTTGTTCTCAATAAGGTTATGGAGAAATGTATCACTTAGAATTTGCAAATGATAGAAATAGGTGGAATAGTAAATTATAAGAAGAGATCCATATGACAATGGAGCAATGTGCCTCACTTGCTATACAGATTCATGATTACATGATATGATAAATAACCAACGAAACATGAACTGCCAGGGCAAACCTGAGGTCACAGTGCAAATGAGATTCTTTGATATATAGACGGGACACTATCCAGAAGGCACAATTAGATGTTGCTACTTCCATGCAGATTGTTTGTGAGAGTACAAGAGAAATACTTGCATTGAGGTCTGGGATCTGAAATTTCCACGCATCAATACACTGGAAAGGTGTTCAAAAAGGGGCCAGAAGAAATACAGGGTTCTAGGAAAAGTCTCATCTATTGAAAGATGAAATAAACCCAAGCTATTTTGAATATGGAGGAGTCTAAGAAGTGATTTAATCCGAGTTTTTAAGTAGGTGTGTTGCCTTAAGCTCAGAATTTGCAATTTTCAGGAAATCCTGACATTGATTATATTTTTTTCCATTCTGAAGTGTCCTGTTCTGGCAACAGAGAACAAAGGACAGATGGTGCCTACCCAGGCAGTGATTCATACAGATGAAATACAAGGGCAAGAAACAATATTAGTAGCATCTGTATCAAATCTGTGTCCATAGATGACATCCATGAATAACACATACCATTAATTCAGCTTTATCAAGTTAAAAAATGATTCAGTGGCAGAGGAGACTGTGATTATTCATGTCTAGCAAGGTCACACTACTAATTAAAGCAGCAGACTGATTGTGAAGACTTGGTTACAGGTAATGGTTGTGCCTGGCTGATTGTGTGACCTTAAGCAAGCTTCTTAATTCTTGTGCAAAAGGGCACTTTCTTTAGTGTACCTTTGATATTACTGCCTCTGATACTAAGGAACGGCTGGCTCAATTTGTTATTGCTCCTAGCTATCTCAAAAGTTACGGAAAGTATTACTTTAATTTTAATCTAAACATTTTAAATATTTTGAATAGACTTATTTTTCAAATATATTAGGGTGGTTTGGATTTATCAACATTTCTTCCGAGACAAAAAGCCTCACTGTTTTATTTTTTCAGTTTCTTCTGAGGAGTACGCATATTTGCTGTGGTTCATATCGGCCCCAAATCATTGTTTTGAAGCATTTTGAAGTGATTTATATCTGCTAGGACAAAACAGTCAAATATGTTTAATTTTTGTCTCCTTCTTGTCCTGAATTGCTAAATACGAAGAGGTCTCTAGGTTCTTTTAAATCAAAAAAGTGATTAAATATTCTTTGTCAGTATTTCATGTGCCTTTAAGTAGTAGTTTTCATATTTAAATGTTTTCAAGCTTCTCTTTACCCATTTTATGCCTTCAGAGCTCAGATGGTGACTGCTAAGCCCTTTTCCATTTGGGTCTGCATGTGTAGCGTAGAGCCCGTTTTCTCCAAGGTCGCAGCAGAACAGTCGGGACCCTAGTGCTTTTTTTCCTTGATGGGATTTCACGTCTCATCAGTACAGTAAGGTCTGTAGGTCCAGGCATCTTCCAGGGCTGGGCCTGAAGCCATCCAGAGGCAAAAGAGGAGACAGCAGCGCTCAGGGCTCGCTGAAGGGCGCGGAGAGCCACAGAATGAGGCAGGGCTGACGGTGCGTACCGGCTGTGAAAGCTGCGCAGGGAAACCTTTGGGGTCTGTATCACCACCGGCTTACGTAAGCGACACACAGCGTGCATCTATCCCGTGTCTCCGTGTGCGCGTAGGCACTGCGTAGGAGCGCTCTTGGCAGATGCATACGGAAGATTTTTTATGAATTTGAAAATACTGTTAGTGAATATATGCTTTAAGTTCGCATTTTGATGTATCTGCTATGCAAATACAGCGGCACATGTGCGAGACATATAATGACTGTATAGTTTTCCTTTTTCTGATGTAATGTGGAAATCTGCCTGTGCTTTCTGGCAGACTACTGCCTATCTATTTACCTGCATATTGGTTGTTCGAACGCCCTGGTATATGTGTATGTTTCCTAAAATTATGAAATACCGTTACTGAGGTTTGCAAAACCAGGAAAGAATTTCATTTACATTCAATCTGCTGGGAATATTATGGATTATAGGTTTCCATGTGTGCAAAACCACTTTAGCTCATCACAGCTTTGACTAGGACAAATGTGTGCAATCACTGCACGCCTTGTTTTCAAGCCATAGGCACAAGACTCTCTCTCCGATTCTTTATAGACAGAAAGTGTTACAAGGGCTGAGCTTGCTTTGTGATAATGTCTTTTGACAACTCTGAAGATGTCAGAAAGTCGGTAGCTTTTACTGAAAGGACAGTTAGCAAGAAATTTGACCTACTGGTCTTTGCAGGTTTCTGCTGTTTAATTTGTAAGCTTCCAGCTACAACGCTGAGCAGTGAGTTTTCAAATTTTTTGCCAATGTTTATGAACAAAGGTGTTTATAGCACAATTCTCATTTTCATTTTCATTGAATGTTTGAAATATGCAAGTGTTTAGTAATTAAATACTTTAAATACGGAGACTCTTATGAAAAAGTCTGTTTATTTCTACCAGAATGCTAAACTAACCCTTTATTACATATATACCTTAAGTTTATATACAGGTTTAATTATTTTCATAAAGTAATAATTCACCATTTAAAAGAACAGTATAAAATACCCAGAATAACAATACAGCTTAAACGTATCCGTCATTCCTGCTTTACTTGTCTGGTCCAAACAAACCTGATGGAATATAATAACTGAATAAGCCCATGGTGTCCTACTTTAACATAAAGACCTCATTGCTAAGGCTGAGGTTAATCTATGATGATGAAATTTCTGTGTAAGAAAGCACACAAAACAATTTTGTTTTGAAAGTGTACAAGTCACAAGGGCTTCCTCTGTGAGCTGTAGATAATAATATAAAGAGGGGCATATTTTCAGATCTGTAAAGGACAAAAGAGTAGCCAAAATTGCCTTGCTATGGTTGCATACATAATCATGAAGCATGTACAGGGGGGAGGTGAAGAACCAGACAAAAATTAAAACTAAATGTCCTAATGACTTTGAAATAACCTTATGATATTTCATTTTGTGGGTTAGCAACACTGATTTATGTAAGGTACGCGAGCGGGTCAACATTTCAGATACCCGTCTGAGTAATTCAATGAATTACCCTCTTGCCTCGCAAGTAAGCTCTCAGTCAATCAGTCAGCGGTACAGGGTGACAAATACAGGTTTAGGACTCTGCCTGGTAGGTGTTTGGGCCTCATATCTTCTGGGCTTTATAATTTTGTGGCTGTAAAACTGCCTTGGCCTTCAAAGCTTCAAAGACTCAACCCCTGCAAGTCTTGAACTAGTGTGTATGAGAAACCTGGCATTAGCTGAGTATTTCAAGTAAGCAGAGAATGGTGAACACACGTTTGATGTCGATGAAGCTGTTGTGTCCTTTATTATGTCTAGTTGCTCATCTAGGAAACTGTTGGTGCATGGAAAATAATTTAGATCACGCATACCTAAAAGGAGTGCCACCTCATGCATGTGTGCAAACTGAAACTACTGTCCAAGTATGATGGAAGAGAGAGAGTTGTGGATGCAACATCTGAACAAACATACTTGAACGGTTGGAGGGTTTTTTATGATTGTTTGGAAATAAATTTTCCGGATTCTGTAGAGATGTGCACTGGCACACAGAAAAATTGCCATGAGCAATCATTTCCCGGTAATTCTATCTTTAAATCCATTTGTATAGTCTCTTGCATGACTTGTTTATCCCGACATGGAAAGATGTGGTCGGGGGCACGTGGCTTTTTATTAGAAAAATTAACAATAGTCCACTCTTTTATGTCAATTGTTTTCATTCAGTAAAGATTCTTATATAATTTTAATTTCAAGCACAAAAGAGTAGTTAAGGATGGAAAAGTCCAGGGTAAAGGAAAAAGACCAATATGAAAAGTGTAAGGCTCTCTCTTTCTTCTGATACAGCTTGCATTTTTAATACTTCTGTTGTTTTATAATTTATTTTAGCTTTGGTTTTTAAGCTTGATCCACTTTTTTTTTTTTTTTTTGTAACAGAGAAGTTATATTTTAAAGAAAATAGAAATTACAGAGAAATCACAGATCTGTTTTATAGACCAAAAAAAACAGGGGCAGAAGTGTGAACAAAGAAAAAACAACACATTGGCAAATCGTCCCACTGCTTACACATGGCTGTCCTTTAGAGGTGGGAGTCACACACAGTAAGTGTTGGTCCTATCACTCACTGCTTTTCTGGAAGTTGCTGAGATATGGCTGGGTAAAAGATGCTTTAAGAGTCTCCCTAGTATAAAATACTTTTTATCTTCTTTTAGAAAAGATTATACAGTACATTTCTGTTCTCTTTAGCTGCACAGATGGGGAAAACTGAATGAATCCTCACTTAAGTACGAATCTTAGCATTTCTGTCAATTCTCATAACTTTTTCTTTGTAAAGTGCTATTTCAGTCTAGTCCCTTGCTAATCTACCAGGACAGGAAGGCATTTACTAACATTGAGAAAGTACCCAGACACATGAAAAAAAACAGTGCTCACCACTGGACAGAAATTAGTAAGATAACTGGTCATTACAAAGCCAGAGCTCATGCTTAAAATTCATGTAAGTACCAACAGCAGCCTTACAGCATGTTTTGTGCCATCTATCTGCGCCAAGATGTAGCATGTAACCTTACGGAACCCATCAGGTACAGGCTTTTAGTAATTCGTGACTTCACTTCAGGCTTAGAGCTAGCATTTTCGCTGACAAAATATTTTTTCTGAAGTAAACCACCTTACTTTAAATAACGTATCGTTTTGCCTTTTCCCAGTGATTTGTTTTTTTGTTTGAGAAATGGTATGTATGCATTTGCTCTAAGTTGCCACTGAAGTCCTGAAACAGGATAAAATGGTCCTTATAGCCTTTCATGTCACCTGCAAAGATTAACATATTAGCTACAGCTTCAGGCTTCTTCTTGATGACTTTTCTCATTTTACATTGTTCTCCTTGTTAAAATTATGCATGTTTTTTCAGGTAGAAAAAATTAGACCTGAAACAGGGAAGCTGGCAGCTCCTCTGGAAGCAAGTTCTTGAGAGGAATGGTGAATGGACAGGAGGAAGGGAACAGAGAGGTCTCGTTGCGTATGCTTGGGCCTCTGGGCAGGGCTGGCCTTTATGGTGCGGAGTAGGAGGCCAAGGAACTGGCTTTTCAAACCAGGTCTGCCAAGGAGGACCCTCATGGGGAATTTGGCAGACATTAAAAGAAATGCCGTGCCTTCCTGCACAAGGTGTGTGTAACAGCCTTCTTTTCCGCTCCTTGCAATATGGCAGTCCAAATTCTCATCTTAATGCTTCAAATCAATCTTTCTAGATTTATGCTACAAATAAATTTAGGGATGCAAAGAAAGCTTCATTGAATTTCTCTGTTCAAACTCAAGTTGTAGGCACATTTCTGCACATGAAAACACAATTTTATCAATATATGCTAAATTTAGCATAATTCTTATTATGCTGACTTCTCTACTGCAGAGGAGGGATCCAGTCTTGCTTTCTACACTGGAATATAAATTTAATCAGCTTCCTAGCACACTTTTATCCAAGAATGTTAGAAATGTTTTTGGTTTTGCTCATGGACAAAATAGCAGAGGATAGGACGGAAATTGATGTCTTAAGTAACAGCTGAATTTGAAGGTCTTTATCATAGACTGTTGATCTTTTACATTCTTACGCTTCTCCGACAATAACTCATTAAGGAGACTGCTCAGAGGAAAATTCACCTTTCCATAATTCAATTAATACACTCACATTTACCTTCATTAGGATGAAAGCATTCCTATTGAAAGGAGCAGTGACCTTAGGTGTATTATCGGAGCTTCTTCCAGGGATGCATTAAGTAATCTTGCTAACTACTGTAAAGCTCCTCTGAGGACAGAATTAAACAGAAAGGACTGCTGTGAGTGGGGCTGGGTTGTTTTTAATGCAAACGTTACAATGCACTCAAAAAGGAGACAAATACAAGGAAATCTGCCATGGGCTTTTAGTAGCAACCAGTAAAGATTATTTTGGTATATTAGCATGACTTGCTTAGCTCAACTATTTAAATATGCTGGACTTGTAGAGAAATGTAATGTGCGTGTTTTCTTTTTGGAGGAAAAGCAGCTTTATAGGCTAACACAGAAAACTAATTCTGACAAAAACATTCTTCAGAATGTTAATATATGATAAACCACACTAAACAATTGTGAATGAGAAGAAGACGTACAACACTGACCTTCTGAGGAAAATCTGGCTGGCTGATGATGTTTGTTTGGTTTTGGCATAGTTATTGCCAGCTGGTATTTATCACGTCTATTACGCATCTACAGGGAAAAAAATCATCCATAGGAAAAAGCAGCTATAGCGACAGCCCCCAGTTTAAGTGTCGCTGCTCTCAGCAGCTTGATCTGACATCATATACCCGTTCATGACTGGAGCACTGGCACAGAGCTAAGCTGGCTGAGGATTTAGTTTACTGCTTCCTATGCTGGCGTTCATATCGTCCCACGTATGTACTCATTCAGACTTCAGGATGCCTATAAAATTCATGCAGTCTTGCAACAGGCATAATAGACAAAATGCAGATATTTTTTCCTTCTTGAGGTCATGAGTGGAAGATTGGATGGGACAGCTGAAAGCTGCGCTGAGCGGCATGTGTTGTGTACAGTGCAGGTAAAGGCACCAAAAGCACCAGGACTGCTCAGGTTTTCCTTCTCCCCCAGTACCAACAGGATCATTTGGAAGCAGCCACAGAAACGCTCCAGTAGGAAAGTTCAAACAGATGGCTGGTGTAGCTCTGATCCTGCCCTCGGGGTCATTCTGCAGAGCAACACAGACAATATTTGTAATCTGTGTTTCTCACTGTGACGGTATTGGAAATGGAGAGATTGGTTGCTTGAAGGGTTTTTCTTTGAATGTAGCTAATTAATCTCCAGCGTTGGTTCAGGATTTCCTGGTCCACAAAGTTATCGGCAGTCTATTCCCTGACACATATGAATTCAAATCGCTGCATCTTGCCAATGTATTTTGGGGGATTTGAGCATACAGATTTGGAGACTAGAGAGGATTTTGATTCTGCTTCAAGAAGGAAGTAAGATAGACAGGCATCTTTCCAGAAAATTAACAGTGGTGGATTTATGGTTATGCTAAAATTGTGAGGAAGCCCCAAAAGCTTTACAGAAGTGTCAATATTCAAATAAAAATGGCTTTTATAAAGATTTTATTATCAAATAGTTGAAGGCTGCTTTTGAAATGAAATGTATTGAAAGCTGCAATATTTTAAGATGAAGTTGCATATGCAGGTTGCTGACTGAAAGGTCCATTTTATAGAAGTGTTCCATAAAAATTGTGGTTAAGGGGGGATAAACAAGATCACTTTGAGTTTATTTCTGATCTTCAATTAACCTGTCAAAATCAAGAGGCATACCTTATAATTCGACACAGTGTAGTCTACTGAAACTGATACAGTAACTAAAACCATCAGGAGTAGGGGAAAAAGAGCAAAGTTTATCTGCCCTGAATAAGAGAACCTGCTATAACTGTAAATTCTGGTGACCGTGCTTATTATGTGGTGACTGTGCTGCTACTGCTCACAGAGGTGACGTTTTGAGCACTGCTTGCCAGACACCCAGGTTCGACTTGAACAGTCAAGATTACAGGATGATCAGCTATCTGGATTCCAGTGCATCAGGCCTGAAAGTGTCCCACTATGCTCAGCCCCAAATCAACGGCCACACAGTCCGCATTCAGCAGAACGTTGGGTTCCCAGTTCTTGACAGGAGCCCAACTCCCTCAGCAGTATTTAAAAGTTTGGAAGGGATCAGGATTAGTGTTGCACAGGCTTGGTTCTGGACCAAGGTAACAGATTTACTTTGAGAATGGGCTACCTTTGAAAGCTAAAAGACATTCTTCCCCAAATCAGCATAAAATTGTGTTTCAGTATATCACGCACATAAATTTCATAAACGGTATAGTATCCTGTTTGGTGCATAATCAAGCTAGTTTATAAGCACAGAAACGCGAGTATTTTTAATTATTATGGAAAAAGGTTGTAAATAATTTATTGAAAAATGTTCTTGAGCGTGAGAGAAAAGATATAGATGATTTCTATGACCGGAATAGTCCTTAAATTTACAAATTATTGCTTATGAAGTTTAAGAACAGGCATTAAGAACAATGTCAACATCATTAGACAAAACGAGTAAGAGCTGTGTTTTTCCACACTTAGCATGTAAAAAGCTCTTGAGCATCTTTTGAAATTTATGAACACTAGGGCAAAATTGTAAAGATTACATATCAAGGACAGTAATTTTTTACATCATTGTTCATTTTTTACTTCTTAGTTACAAGTGCCCCTAATTACTATAATAAAATCTAGTTTACTTGCTTGTAAGCATAGTTTACTATCCTGTTAGATATCAAGAGAACGATTTTGAAATCATTATTACCACTCTTTGTATGCTGAACTAGTTACTCACAACAGAGTTTATCAACTTTCACATAAATCCATGTTTTGAACATTAAAAGTTTCTGGAGCTGTAAGATTAGAACTAGATAAAACTAAATAAAATTAAATAAAATATTTACAACACTTAGCAAGGAAAGTAATAAAAAGCAGCATTTGAATATCAAGAGTTACTCCACAAAGAATTTCTTGGAGTCAGAGATTGTGAAGTGATGTGGTGTGTCTGAAGTAGGAAACCTGAAGGGCAATAAAAAGATTTCACTCCCAGTCTTCATCCAGTTAGGGTAACCAGCCTACCGCCAGTTAATGGTGATGAGAGCCTCAGCCCGGCAGTTACATCTTAGCTTTGAGCGTTCAAGTAACCTCTTTGAGATCCGCCTTCACCCGACAAAAGTCTTGCCACACACTCTACCAGCCAAATGCAGAAATGTACTTCTACTCGGTAATTTTGCTATCTAGTTTTTCAAGACCACTATAATTTTGACAGAATTTTAGAATGGAAATCAGAGAAATAAAAAATAATTCATTCTTTTAAGTAACAAGGAGCCTCTTCCAAGCTGACCTTTAGTTAAACAGAAGAGATCCCATTTATCAGCCTCTTACAGAAGGATAAAAGGGTTTCGATCTTGTTTTAATTAAGGGTATTATTTCTCACAGTTAAGTTATCCATGGCTTTCTCTAACATCATTCAGGTATGACATTCATAGGGCTTAATCTTAGTTTAAAGGTGTTTTGGTTGTGGTTTTTTTTTTTCCTTACCAAGCTTATCAGAATGGGTTGAATTATTTGAGACTGAAAATCTAAAAAGCACAGTAAAGATACTAGGAATAGTTAAACCTTAATCTCTTGGAATCTAAAATCTGTGCGCTTTTGAAACTGAATATTCAAACCCAACTTTGAAAATCCAGTAACTCTAATCTTTGTGACAGTCCAGTCTGTCTTTAAAACTCCCTCACTTCTTTCAGAGTACTTTAGGAAGTATATCTGAGTAATTTCAAGTGCCAAGTTTCTGCTTGTAAGTTTTTAAAACTGTAACTATGGTGCCTATGCAATAATAACTGAGGATAACCTTTCATTCACTAAAAGCAGATCACTTCTTTAAAGATCTTCTGTAATGAATAAACTCCACGTCTATGGAAAGCTCTGTCTTCCCACACGCTGTGCAGCTGGCTTCTGCACTGTTTGCCACAGAAGCTTTTTGATGCCAGGCTACACTTCCTTACTTAATAACTATGTAGGAGGGGATCTTGGGAAATCACCTGGGGAAAAAGGTTGTATGGTAGCGTCACGTATTTCTGTTATAAATCATACCAACCCTCATAAAGACATCTCAAATTTCTAACACTTGGTTTAATTCAGAGCAAAATTATTTGCCTTTCAGAAGCTTTTTTCTGAGCCAGAGCTTCTGCTGCAGCACAAATGGGTCCATCATAGAAGCAAGTAGCTCTCAATTTGGCATCCACCCAAAAGAGAGAGCAAGGCCAAGTAGATATCGAGAAGTAAGGGACTGATTCTACTCCATGTAGCTGTCATACAGCGTGTACTCTGGAGAGATGTCAAATTTGCCACAGCAGGAATTGTAATAAAAATAGGCTCAGATCATCTCTTGCAGAAGTAGCGCAAAAAGCCTTGATTCTAAAAGATAAATCTCTGTAATACACTAGTGTTAAAGACAACCTTCAGGGCTATGTGTAACCCACATGTGTATGGGGCAGAATACTAACCTGTCCTTGCCTGGGTGGAAGGACACCTTAATAAAACAGTAATTTATATTCTTGCTCATGACTACACTACGTAAATACACAGGTAATGCAGATTTCCAGTTTACATCATATCCTACTTGACATGCACAGGCATACAATACTCATACTCTAAAATAAAATTCTTGCAGTAAAAAGACTGTGGCACAATCCTTATTCTATTTTGCAGAAATCTGGAACATCTAAGTCTAGTAAAAGACGTAAATCATATTCGGGGAAAGAATATAAAGAGTTTGTTGTCATCTGGTAGATCTGCAAAGCATGAAAACTACTGGAAGGTCTATACACAGCTGTTTTTTAATTAAAAGAGTATTTAAATTCTTCATGCAAGAAATTAATATTTATTTGACAATAATACATAATTCAGCTGCTCAGCTCTTGTCTAACATCACTCAGGGATAAAGGTGTCCGATTCAGAAATGGTGCCCACCACTCTAACTCAACTTTCATCACAAAACAGCTCTTTCAGAATTATCAGTCAGCCTGACAAGATTCCCTTCTCATTGTGTTTGCTTTGTAAATTGCCTTCCATTTATTTTCAACAATGAAGAATGAAGCAAACTATACTAGTGCCTATTTTTGATGCTAGTCCTCAATTACTATAGTTAGTCCATAAATCTTCAGTTAAATTGGGTATTTCTTGTTGGTTGTTTATAAATATTTTAGTGTCATTCAAAGAGCTATGCAATAGCTATGAGAGTCCAAATTAGTGTGCAGGTGCATCCCCTCAGTGGTGGAAGAAGAAAAATCCATTTCGACGGAAATACATTATGGTATTTACTGCCACACTAAACTTTCCCTTGGAGAAAGAAAAATACAATTCCAAATTCTGTCTGAGAGAACTTGCTTAGCCTTGTCTGATCAAGTATTAAGGGAAAAAAAAATCAATTAATATGTACTAAAAAACCATACTAAGATGCTTATTTTCAACCACTTCTCTTATGAAAGTATGAGAGTTTTTTAAGAAAATAATATTATGCCATCAATGGGCTACCAGTACCTTCAAGTATGAGCTAATTAAATTTATTTCTTTTTTAATAAGGTTTACAGCTGATTATACAGTTGTATCTGTGTACAAATACAAATTCACTTTTATGCATATATCTTAGAATTTCTACAGTGCTCTGTGTAGCATACTTCTGTCTTCCTCAGTATCCGGTAGGAGATCCAGGCTAAAGAAACGAACGTTATGCCAAGAACCAAGGAATTTTAAAAATCAATTTATAAAAAAATTACTTTAAATATTTTATGTAATGTGCTGTTGAAAACATTCTCTTCTGTCACACCAATTTTATAAAAATAGAGGAGAAAGCCATATGCAAAAAAGATGCATGTTTACTCAGGAGAGATGATTATTTCTGCAGCTCCAATTATTTCCATATTTGAGAAACTAAGTACGAAAAATGGAATGGGTTTGACATGGCTGAAGAGAAGAATATTAACCTCTGAATTCCTGCAGCTTCTGCATTTTATTCCTCCTCAGTGAACACAGTGGTGAACCTGGCTTCACCTGACAGCACTCCTGGGCTAGGGGAACCAAACTTAGCCAAACATCATTTCTGCCTAGAGAAGGAATGAATAAACTATCAATGAGCATTGTTTTCAATACGGAGCTGATACAGAATACCATGGACAAACCCCTTTAACTGACACCTGGCACTTCAAAGAATTAGTAGTTCTAATACGATGGAGCTAATTTGGAGTATGGGTGACACGGGTTTGTCTGGCAGGATACCCGAGCAGCTAGTGAGACTGAACGTCCTTCTCTTTTAAAGGTACTTTCAGATCTTCAGTTCAATGTGTATCACCTAGAGAAAACTATTTTTACAATGCTGTTAGAAGTTCTTTCTGATACCAGTTTCATGTTACGATCCCAAGACAAGTGTATAGAAGACGAACAGATCTAGGAGACTAATTACATCATATTAATTTAATCAAGATTTGACATCTTAACAAGTGAGAAATCCCTATAATAATTTTACGTTGCTTGTTCACCAAGTATTACTACCTCACTGTTATATAACGAAGGAAAGATTTCTCTCTTTCGTTGGATCCTTTCATTCTCTTATTTTCTGGACTTCCCAAACACTTCAGGTATGAACACTGCCTCTGCACAGCAGCACCTCTGTCCTGCAGAATGTCACTCATCCCTTTTCAGCCTTGCACACATATATTAAAAAATACAATCACGGCGGTAATGAAACAGTCTTCCATCATTTACTTCTAAAATATTTCTTTCATTATTATTTGAAACTGGAAGAGGGTGGATTCAGATTAGATATTAGGAAGAAATTCTTCACTGTGAGGGTGGTGAGGCACTGGCACAGGTTGCCCAGAGAGGCTGTGGCTGCCCCCTCCCTGGCAGTGTTCAAGGCCAGGCTGGATGGGGCTTGGAGCAACCTGGTCTAGTGGGAGGTGTCCCTCCCCATGGCAGGGGGTTGGAACTAGATGGTCTTTAAGGTCCCTTCCAACCCAAACCATTCTGTGACTCTATTCTATGATTCTGTTATTTTCTTTCTAAGCTATTTTTCTCCTCTGCAACATTTGTGCTGTAGTGTCACTGTCTCCACCTGCAAACTAACATGTTTCACACAAATACTACAAATTTAAACTTAAAATTCACGGACCAGCTTTAAAGAAACACATCCAAAGTTACATTCCAAACCACTTGAGAAATTACACTTGTTATGTTTTCTGATAAAATGACTGCTAAAAAGCAGGATTACATATCAATCATAGAAATAACATATATGTTTATGATAATCCATTTTAGCATAACTTACTCTTCCGTAGTTGTTTTTTAGGGCAATAAATGTGTCTAAGAACGAAAGCAATTTCATGCAGTATTATATGCAAAACTCTTTTCACAGCTTTTACTTCCCCATGCCACTTGCAAGGAAAAGCCAGGGTTTCACATGGAAGGCTGGATGTCAGAGCAAACCCCTCTCTGGCTGATGACAACTCCACTCCCTAATAGCTCTTACAATGTCTTGTGGAATCTTAACATTAGACATGAAGTCAACAGACCACGTCAGCTAAAAATCCCCTTATTAAACCAACAGACAATTTACTTCATGTTTCTGCTAAGTAGTTACGACACAACCCAGACAGGTTTGTAATTCTAAGCATTCATAGAGTAATTCAGGGGGTCTTGTCCAACCTCCTGCCCCAAACAGGCTCAGCTGTGAGGTCAGGCTTTGCCCGGTCGGGACTGGGAAACCTCCCATGATGGAGGCAGGACAGCTTCTCCAGGCAGCCTGCTGCTATGCTGCCTGACTGGCCTCGTGGAGAAAGTTTTTCTTTACATCCAGTTTGCACCTCTCGTTTCAATTTATGCCACTCTCATAAATCCTTCTGCCGTGCCCCACTGCAAGGCTCCATCTTCTTGGTAACTCCCTTGCAGGTATTAGCACGTTGCTGTTAGTTCCCCCTAAGCCTTCTCTTCCGCAGGCTGAACACGCTCCAGCACCGCATTCGCAAATCCATTCTGACTAGCTTCAAAAGCAAGCATTAGCAACAGGCACTAGCTTGTGTTACTTACGGGTTTTGCTTTTATTAAATGGTTATCTGACACGTCCCTCCAATTCCTCGCTTTTGTTAGGACCAGTTGAACCCCACTTTTGGCAAGTAGCTATTAGGTGCACCAGCAGTATAGACGGCATTTATCCTGCAGCCTTTAACACATCTCATACTACCTGACTCATCCTCCTAAGTAACAAACACTCCCTTTTCCTGGCAAAGGACAATATCTGAAACAGCAAATGATACTCTTCATAATTTAACAAAACACACACAGTAACAATACAAGGGTATTGATACTTTTCTGTGCTGTTGCTTCTCTTAATTTAAGAATTAAGGTAATTCTTCACCAGTGTTTGAGGAACAAGAGAAGGAGGAGAGCAAAGAAGAAAAGATGGATTTTTTTTTTTTAATTAAATCAAGTTTTATGAAAAGCTTTTTTCCTTTAAGTCTGTGTGTGTAGGAGAGGTGGAAAGATGACAGGAAGAGTTCTTTCTCAGACAGATTTCTTTCTGTGTGTATGACACAAAAGAATTTCATATAACAAAAAGAAGTGCTTCCCTTCCAGATGTGCAGGATGATACCAAAGTGAAGCCTGAACAGGACAGCAGAAATGCTTTACTATAAAATCATCATATAAGATGAAAGATACCTCTTTCTGTAGAGATCTTGCTTTGTAGCCCTTCATGTTTGCTAGACAGCCCAGAACCTACAAGATTAAATGAGGCCTTTAAATTAAGGTTTCCAACATACAACTTCTCTCATCACGAAAATACTGTCTTAAACAATCCTTCACGACAGAGGTACCAGGAAAGTCACCTGCTCTGCTCTCTCTTGGCAACAGAAACACATAGGATAGAACTAAAAGAGGGCTCCTCCACAACCTCACCGGTGTGCAGCTGTGAAGCAAGACAGCTACGCTCAAGGTTATACAAAGAGCACGTCTCAGCTGCTTACAAGGTCGGGAGGACAGTATTGTCACCTTACAGACAGAATCCTGAGCAAAAAGTATTTTTCAGGTTGCCCCAAATGGCATCATAAATGGTGTTTTTCTAACATATTAAATACGGCACTGACACACTGTGAAAAGGGCTACAGCTTGACATAAACTTTCTCTATTCTTTTTGTAAGGTTTTGGCAGAGGAAATTCGCAGCAGAAATATTGACACAAAGTAGCTGGGATCTCTCAGCTAAGGCTGGCTGAGGCACCGTGGCAGCCTTGCGTTCCCGATTCCTACACAAGCAAGAATTCATTCACGTAGGGACATGAAGCAACTGCTGTTTACCAATGAACTCTCCTCTGCAAACACTTTCAGCGATAAAAACTACTCAAGTTTTTTCAAGGTAATATTACAATATTTTTTACAAGTAACCGTGTTATTTGGCTGCCTTATCCTGCTGTAAAACTTCCTATTTACCACTTTCAAATTTCAGTCTTTCTTTGACTTGTCAGAGAATTTTTAATGCTGCTCTGTGGTGAAAATATAGGAAGAAACTAGGTCACTTCAGTAACCTGGGGCTGTCTTTGCTCTGTCTCAGTGAACATTGTTGGGCCATGGTGAATGAATTATTTCTTTCCTTGACTGACAATAGAAGGAATTATTTTAGGAAATTTTATGCCCATTTTAGACTGGTTATATATTAATATGTAGTCCGCTAAGACTTCAGAGACAGGAGCAGCATAGAGTTGGCATTTCCCAGTCAAGACTACCTGGGAGAGTCCCAGAAAGATCAATCTTTCCTCTAGTCCTGTTTGGTATCTACTTTCGTACCATTTTTACGTGAACAGAAGTAGACAGACCTTGAACGCAGGTACCACAGAGATGGAGGTGACACCTGGGTCCATCTACCCTAACAATGAACAGCTGTATGACTGCCATCAAGATGGCAAAAGGAAGCAAATGGAATCAATTTTTAGCCACAATGAGCTCTTTGCACATGACACCTATAATAACATTTTATATTCTCTGTGGAAGAAATGATGGCTCCCTGGGTTACAGAACTGACTTCACCTAGATAAAAATTTTATTATGTCCTCGCAGGACGCAGCGTTGCATCGTACCTGAAGCCAGCAATTCAGGAAACAGCCTAATCTGAAACACATGTCCATGGCAGTGACTACTATGAGCAAAAGTAACCCTTCCCTATTCCTGACACCGGCTTCCTTTATGAAGCCACCACATGTTAGGGTTTCGGTCCTTATTTTCAAGGTGCTCATATTCATAAGACACTTGTGAATATGAAAGTTCTCAGCGAGACTTAAAATAAAACTTGAAGAGAAATTTTCTAGCACTGTGGCAAAACCTTAGTGCTCTCTCCTGCATATATTCCTTACTGGCTGACCTGGGACAATGGAAAAGCTTCTATACAGGAGTTATGTTCCTAACAAACATTGCCAGCGCGCATGCTAGCGACAGGCCATTTCACATCACCCGCAGTAAAATGAAAAATTGCTTGCTGAAGGACCTCTCTGGAGATGCTGCACTGCATTCTGTGAGGTTTGATGATGCAGGGGCAGCACAGTATCATAAAATCCCCCTCCTGTTAACGGTTTCGTTGCACAAAATTTCAGTACCTTTAAATATGCCCTTTCTTGTAAGCGTTCAAGTTCTCAGTGGCATTTGCTCGCTCTGTGTCCTAACATAGCCCTCTCCAAGAAAGGGCTCAAACAGGAGTGTCAGAAAATCACAGACTGTGTTGGAAGGGACCTTAAGACCATCTAGTTCCAAGCCCCCTGCCATGAGCAGGGACACCTTCCACCAGACCAGGTTGCTCCAAGCCCCATCCAGCCTGGCCTTGAACACTGCCAGGGAGGGGGCAGCCACAGCTTCTCTGGGCAACCTGTGCCAGTGTCTCACCACCCTCACAGTGAAGAATTTCTTCCTAATATCTAATGCAAATCTCCCCTCTTTCAGTTTGAAACCATTACCCCTCGTCCTATCACCACCCTCCCTGATCAAGAGTCCCTCCCCACCTTTCCTGCAGGCCCCCTTTAAGCACTGGAAGGCCGCTGTAAGGTCTCCCTGGAGCCTTCTCTTCTCCAGGCTGAACAACCCCAACTCTCTCAGTCTGTCCTCACAGGGGCGGTGCTCCAGCCCCATGACCATCTTCCCGACCCCTCTCTGGATCCGCTCGGGCAGGTCCGTGCCCGTCCGCTCGAAGCCTTGGACGCGTTCCCGACCCGAGGGGAGCAGGGCGGGCGTTCTGGCCTGCCGCCCCCGGCGGCCGCCGCGCTCCCGCTCGGCCCGCTGCCCAGCTCCCCGCTCTCCCGGCACAAGAGCGGGGCCGAGACACAGCCACCACTTGCCCGCCACGGCGCAGGCGAGCCCGGACACGGGGCCAGCCCTATCCGAGGCCGCAGCCTGCCGTCACCAGGGGGGAGGCGACCCGGCGCCGCAGCGTCCCGGGGGTCTCCATCTTCCCGCCGGCCCGGGACTGCTGCTGTGACCGACCCCCGGCTGCTGAGCTGCCGTGGTGCCCCCCCCCCGCCCCAATACCGCCCCACGTGCGCGCATGCGCCTTGAAGCCCACAGCAGGTGCCGCCCGCGGGTGGAGCCCTGCGGGGCGGGCGCGGCCTGGGTGGCCTCCGCGGAGCCGCGGTGTGACCCGGCGGGCGGGAGCCGCGGTGTGACCCGGCGGGCGGCTGCTTCGCCACGGGCTGGTAAAACCCGACTTGTTTCTCAGAGCAGTTTGAGCGCTTCCCGTTAGCCCCTTCTGAACGGCCCTCAGGAGGCGGGTTCTGCGGCTGGCCTCTGTGGGAGAGCCGGGGGCTCTGCTTGCCTCCTGCCCCTGTGCGCCCGCGGACCCTGGGCCGGCTCAGGAGCGTTCAGGCACTCTCGGAGTACTTCGACAGATCCGCAGTTACCTGTCGTTGATTTTCAGCGGGATGTTTTCCTGATCTTTCATGACTGGAATTCAGAGGCTTTACCTAAGCACCACCATGAAGTGTGAGCAATCCTGCAAACACCTGTTACAGTATGGATAGCGCTCTTCAAACGTGATGGCTGGAAGGGCTGAAATGAAGCCCCTGTCTGATCATGGCTTGCTTATTCCCGCTGTGATCATCGCCAATCCTTTCCAGCACTTGTTATTTCTAAAATGGTTTTATGTCAGGCCTGGTAACTGCCAGGTCCGTCTGAAATCTGAAAGAACAGAGAAAAGAAGAGAAAGGAAATTTTTATGAATTCAAGACTAAGACTGTCTCTCCGCAGTCTGAGGCAGCCCACACAGTTTTAGCACGAACAATTGGAGGCTTCCCAAATTTGCTCTTTGATTGCTCATTGCTGTACTATACTACAAATTAGTTTGTTCAGTCATGGCTAAAGCCATCCACCCACTTACAGCTATTCTTATAGAAAATAACGTCCTTTCCCACTGATGCACATAATTTGTGTCTTCTGATAATTGTAATCTGATGTATGGAGAGAAGACAATAATGGATAAGGGCTTCAGCTTGATTTCTGACATACTGCTGGAAAAAAAGAGGCAGTGGCTTAAGTTAATGTGTGTATACGTTTTGCCTGAATGATAAATAGACAAATGGAAAGCTTCAGTTGCACTATTCAGTAACGTCAGTAGTTTTCTGAGTTTATGAATGGCTGAAATGCCAACAAATGGACATACAATCATAGGTATAATGATTTTGACTGTAGCTAACTTGCAGCTTTCTAAAACAAAGTTAAAAAGCGTGTCAGACTGTACAGATGCAGTTCAGACTGTATAGATGCAGTTAAGATGCCCGAATTGCGAAGTAAAACGTGGCATGAAATAATCTTAACGAATGTATTTTGTTTTTAAAGGGAACATGCATTTCTATTTGGTAATACTATGAGACTCAAAACTTATGTGTTACACAGTTTAACTGTTTAGTCAAACTAATAAAGCACACAGTTTAAAAAAAGAAACTTGACCATGCGTTTGGAGTCCAGATGCTTAGAGGAAGAATGGGCAAACATACAGCTATAAATCGCAGGAGTTAGGAGACTTGAAAGAATGTTCTGAGAACTTTGGGAAGTACCTAGTGACTTTTACAAAGTGTACTGAAAATCTGAGGAGCTGAGGCACAGAACTTCAAGGTGAAGTTCTGCAATTATGGAATTATATGTCTACTTGTATCAACGTGAAGTTCTTCTGTGTTCTGTACTCTGCAGACAGAGTGCTCTCTGACATGGCTGAAGATGAAGTGTGCTGCGCCTCCCATCTTGCCACACAACTGCCTGGCCACCAGCTTGTGGCTTGCTTGGGGGCTGCCCCTGGGCAGGCTCATCAGCTGTGCCTGACCCTGTGCTCACCTGTCAGTTGTGTTGAGGTGACTTCAGTTCCTGCAGGCAGCAGTAGCTCTAGCCGTGCTGAGTTCACGTGCAGAAGTTTGAAGTTTACAGAGCTCCTCCTGAGAGCTGCCTTTGGCAACAAGGGAAAAAAGTTCCATTGGAAAATCCTTTGCATCAGTATATGGAAAGATATATGTTTACATGTGAAGATATCAAGAAAACCACATCCTGTTGTCAGTACGTATAATCATGCACACTTTGATTTATGCACATTTCATTAAGTAATATCATACACATCTATTCTCGTATCTGAGGCAGAAAGTATAAAGTCTCGTGGTATTGTGTGGCACTGTTTCCTACACAGTGCTCATGGAAGTCACATAGGTGGAAAGTACAGAACACGTTAAAATTATCTGTAGAGAAAGAATCAGCAATGAACGTTTTCTGGCAAATATAGGTCACCTATTTGTTCAAGTTAGTTTCACAGTTCACTGCCTAACCTCCTGCTTTTTTACCTAAGGAGGGTTGTACAGTTAACACAGAATAAATATGAGGTACATAGACTGTGTTAATGTTATTTAAATACATTCTTGAGGAATGAAATTGAGAGTAATACAGCTAAGTAATGAGAAATGTACTGGACCATTAATGCAATGAAATTAGTGTAAGTATACAGTATTAAGTAATCAGTATGAAATGCCTCAGGTATGCTTACAGTTATGGCAAACACAGTTGCATTATTTGATAAATGTCATGTGATCGTATCTTTTGATACTGCATTCTAATGTAGAGGCCCAAATGGATTGTTTTGTTGCTGTTAAATTTTGGATGTTAAAAAATCTTCAAAAGATATTCCTTGCACACGGCAGTAAGTACCACTTCTACACGTAGTTTTGTTATCGACTCTAGTTGGAGAGTTCTTGCCGCGAAGGCCATTTAAATGTACTTATTTCATAGATGTAGTGCAAAATTAGAGGGGTACCAAAAATTCCACAGCTCAGCACAGAATTTGCACTTTATTGTGAAAAATATAGCACATCCTTTGACACAACTGAAAACTCCTCTTGGAAAAGATGGCTTTTTCAACCTGGATCAATTCTCTGATAAGACTCGCCGGAGGGCAGCACAAATGGCTGTGCCAGCACCAGGGCAGGGGCTGAGTGGTGGACAGAGCTGCTGCTTTTGGTAGCAGTGCCAGTTTCTGCTGGCTTAAGGTGTTCATTTAACCACAGCGTGGGTGTGCGACTCCATAGTGACTGAAGTCAGGCTAGGTTGGTGCTGTTACGGTCCCATGGCATTTCCTTCCTTCCTTCCCTCAGCTGCACACTCTCACCTTTCTTTTCTTTAGCACAGGATTTTTACTTACCCCTTTGTGAGCTGGTTTGGGTGGTGAAAGGGGCAGAGATCTGTAGATTTTTCTTTCTGATTTAATTTTCTGTTAAGCGAGCCTTCCAGACTGACTCATCAGAAGGTCAATATGAACACTATGGGCAGCAGTATGAGACCAATGCAAAGCTGTGGGCAG
Source organism: Leptosomus discolor (assembly GCF_034619465.1). Classification (NCBI taxonomy): domain Eukaryota; kingdom Metazoa; phylum Chordata; class Aves; order Leptosomiformes; family Leptosomidae; genus Leptosomus; species Leptosomus discolor. The sequence continues at coordinate 71,770,704 of NC_141392.1, read as the reverse complement.
GATTGCAGCATCTGACTCGTGTTGGCTTAAGTTATCTTGGAAGTAAAACTGGTTTGTGGCAGTCAAAGCTTACCTAGGCTAAGCTGCTGCAGTCCTGTCTTCTCTTTCCTGGCTGCGTGTTCCTGCACCTTCTTCCTGTAGGCATTTACATCTGTGGAAATTGCATTGGTACAAGGATCAGCCAAAAATGTAACTACTGTTTCTTATTAAGTAAGATTAATTTTCAAATGGTCCAGCTCCTGAACCAGCTCCCTTTCTGGCCACATAAGCACCCAATTTAGGTTTGTTTAAGATGCTGAGGAATTGTATTTCAGAGTGTTGTGATTTATTCACCTAGAGATCTTCTCTGTTGGATGAAAAAGTATGGAAGTGAAAGCAGCCAGTGACAAGAGCTCTTCAATGTGTGAGTTGCACTATTGCTCCTGCTGGGTGCTTTCTCTTCCCCGAGGCAGTGCTTGTGGGCCTCTGATACATGTCCACTGAGCTTGAAAGATAATGCAGGAGAAGCATGTTCCTCAGTTGCCTACTGAAATGCATAGAAGAAGAGGACTGTTGCCAGTGCACAAGTTAACGTTCTCACCAAAACCTCCCAGCATGCCTTTCCGAGCTCTATCACTCCAGTCTGTGAGACATTAATGCCGTCAGCCACTGAGCAATGTGACAGGGAAAAGGAGAGGTTTTGTTGTCCTGGGAGGGAAAGAGTTCTGTGAGCTGCATACCTTCTTACAGACTGCAGGCCTGGCTGTATTTCTGACTCACTGCCTATAGGCAAAAACTAGATGCAGCCTTGAACATGCTGCTGGCAACTTTAAATAAGTCAGATTTTTCTGAAAATCTGTCTTGTGAGCCATGTGGTTTCCTCGTACTGTAAGGCCTCCGTTTAAAAAAGTACCAATAGGTATGCATAAACGTGCTTATGCTAAACATACACAAATACATTGCATATACAGTGAGTTAACTGTAAATAAGCATAAAACAAAGAAAAGGAAAGGGAAAATCCTTCCTTGTTATGTGTATTTCTGATACAAAGTAGTGGTGAGAAATGAATCAGATATGTGTATGTGTCTCTCTTAAGAGAGTTGTGCATTTTGCTGGAAAAGCATAAAAGACTTACTGAAATTTTAGAGAAAACATTTTCTTTCTCTTTACTGGCTTGCACATACTAAAACATAGCTTTCCCTAAGGCTGTTTTATTTCTAAATTCATACGTATAAATAATTTCCATAGAGTTACTCCTAAAAAATTGCAAGATGTGGTAAAAAAAAAAATTACTGACATTTTTACAGGAAATATTGTAAAATCAAACCTGCAATTGCCTTTTAAGCTACCCAGTCTCTCAGACTGTATTTAGAATATAAATAATACTGAAATTACAGAAGTGAGAGTATCAGAATTGATTTTTTTTTCAAAACATGTTGCCTGGAGAAGGCACATACTGCCCTTCTGCTGCTCTTCACAGCCAGTAATACCTGTGCTTAAACCCATTAATTGGTGTTATAATGAGGCTCTGATAAAGACCCTGGAGGCTTCAGATGGAACCAGCTGTTTTGTTTTCAAGGAACTTTTCTCAGACGTCCATGGCAAGTCAGGAAAAAGATCATTGCATTTTGAACCTGCAGATAAGCAAGTGAGAACCTGTTTTGTGTACCCAGACTCTGTTACATATGACAAATGTGACATAGATCTGACATCTGTATGTGTCATGGAACCTTTCCTTTCCTCAGTTCTAAGGTTGGCATTCCTCAACTGTCATGTCAGGGATGCGTGCTGTGAATGAGGTGATGGAGGGTCAAAGACTAAAGGGACAAGGCCTGACCTAGTAAGGGCAAGACTGTAGTTTTTAACAGTGCTTCAGGTGTATCGTAGTTTTTGAGGCATAATTTTTTCCTTTGTTGTTAGTTCCAGTTAGTTAGGGTGCCCGCTGCTCGGGTTTGTGCTAATAGCTCAGACTATTGGTCAGGGCAGTAGAAACACAGACATACATTCCTTTCTCCCACTGCTGCTACGGGAGCTGCATCCTCTGGCACAGGGACAGTGCAGCTATCTGAGGATTTAGATCCCCCTACAGGATTCGCCAAAGGACATCTGTCAGAGCCCAAGGAGGTAACAGCTGCATAGGGCAGGGTGGAAAATTTTGAAAGAGGTTGAGTACTGATATGGAAAGAGGACAGCAATTTTCATCTGCCTAGGGCAGCAAAAAACCTTGCATCAGCTCTGCTCAGTTTTAATGCAGATTTTATTCCGGTTTTGTTTAGTTTTCCCAGGGAATGTTGTGATGTGCATTTGCGTTGCGTCTGCTTACCTTGTTCAGTTTAGGGAAAGGTATTCTAAGCAGAATACATTTTAGAGTTACTTCTCAAAATGCAAAGCACATCAACCTGTATGAGCACCCTCTGGAAGACACCTGCACCCAGAAAGCCACATTGCTTGATGCGCTGGCCCCTAGCAGTTTGAAGGCAGTGTTTAGAGACACACAAAAGGTCATTGCTGCTAAAACACACACCAGGGAAGAGAAGGAAACATAAAAAATTGTGTTGCTGTGATAGGCTGAGGGAAAGCTACATATCTGAATGTTGTCAGCATTCAAGTGTGAAGATTTGACGGAAGTTGTAATATGTGTTTTTCCTTCCTTCCAAGAGCCTTGGTATTTACTGAATAAGCTCAAGGCTGTAACTTAAAGAATGATAAAGGCTGTAAAAAAGATAGTGCAAGTTCAACGTAGAGACAATAGTGTTAATGATCCTCAAGAAGCTGTAGTCTCCATCCAGTGAGTACATATGGTCGTCACTCCTCTATAGTTCAACCAATTTGTTCAACTCTGCATGTCCAGGTGAAAATAAAATCAGTTTTCCCCAAATGAGCCTTAAAGATGTTATTCAAGATGCAGATTGGGTTGTGCCTGGAGTGTGCCATAGCAAGCAGTGATGACAGAAGTTTAGATTACCTGCAAAGATGCTAATGAGACTTCAGAGCTTCTTGTTTCTCTTTATCCACTCACTGCAAGTCCTTCCTACAACAGTCTTGCTACTCCAATGCTAAAAGTAAGCTCTCTCTGCCTTTCCTCCTTATGAGAGAGCTCATAAGGAAACAACATTGCTAGCTCTTTGTGATCAAATATAGTTTCCCTGCTTTTTTCTTGTCAGGGCTCAATGAGAGCTGCTTGCTCCCTGTGGGAGGATGAGCTGGGTCCCAAGGGTGACTCCGGTGCAGGCCATGCCCTCACTGGTGGGTGTATCTGACCATGGTGGGCAGAGCCGGGGACGTGACAAGGTTCATTAACAGCCCCTGATATAGAAAGCGATGAACCAGGGCCGGGGACCATCCAGGGGCTCCCATCAGGAGCTAAAGCAGAGGGGGCTGAAGACAGGACCAGAGACAAGGCTACAACACGGGTCCGAAGTTCATCCAAGAGGCAGGGCCGGAGGCAGGACTGGAAACAAGCTGCAACAGAGGACCACAGGGGCCATCCAGGAGACAGGCTGCCCACAGCAGAGCTCCATGTGCATCCAGGAGGCAGGGACAGAGGCAGAGGTGGGAGGTTGGCACTGCCCCAGCACAGACCAGGCAGGGACTGACAGCCCCCCGCTGGGCTGAGCTGAAATGTGGCTGCTGGGCCCATGGGCAGGATTGGGGGGAGGCCACAGATGAGGCTGGTCAGGGCCATTAAGGCCTGTGGGTGCCCTCAGGGCCCTGACATTTCCAAAGGAAACTTTTTTTGTTCTTCCCATCACTCCTGGAGAAAACAACAGGAAACCCCAGTAACTGTTTCTAAAAGACATGGCTACTGTGTCTTTCACCCTCCTCCGGTGACAGAAGCAGCACTGAAATGTTGGGTTTGCTGCAGGAAGAGCCCTGCGTCGGGCAAGGTCAGGCAGAGCTCTTATGTCTCAGTCCCTGCTGGGCGTAGTCCTCAGGAGCCACACTGAGGCAAGATACCAACAAGAAGTGGATTAAAAGCAGAAAGCTTATTTGGGAAGCATCAGCTCCAAAGCCCTGCTGAGTTTTCACCAGCATGCTTTCCTTTCATTTGGGGAAGGAAAAAAAAATAAGCTGTTACACCAATCAGGAGAGGGTTGCTGGGTTGCAGATTTAGTATGAAATGCTCACTCCACTAACTTCAGTAGCAATTTTGAGATTGACTTAAATGTTTTTTTCCACCTGTTATCTTCTTATACAGAACAGGATGTATTTGGTGCTGAGGAACCTACAAAGAAACCATGCATAAATGCTAAGAATCAGCCCACGGGCCTGTTTTACAGCTGATGTATTTAAAGCCCTCAGTTACATGATTTCTGGAATCAAACTGGATTTTAAATGCACAACTTGCCTTTTGATAAAGCTTTGCACCATGGGTAAGGTGCATTAAAATACAGCTCCTCTGATCTCCCAGCCATTAAGAAAGAAAAGGAAATAAAACCTAAGGAAGATTAAATAGAAATACTGAATGTATTAGGGAAAGGGCTAAGTGTGTAAGTAAGAGGCAAATGTAGGAGCTGAGGTAAAAGGGAATGGAAAAGACAATGAAGAAGTATGTTATCAAATAATCTACAGCAATTAACTTTGCTAATAGTTACCTATAACTAGTACCTAATGGTTTAGAAGTGAGTGAATATACCTCTTTAATTGTATAGGCCTGTCTGAATATGAAAAAAGTTTAGTCAACAGCATGGATGAATAGAAGTTGTTGGCCTGCCTTTCAGTGATATGTCAGCCCTAAATTCCCCTCATGTGGGTTAAAATATGAGACCTGATCTGATCGCTGTCTACAACTACATTGTCTCACTGCTCCTTGTTTCGGTGATGGATTGAATGTTGTGTCTCTGCTACTGTAAGATATGTCAGGAAAGGACAGAAACAAAGAGCCAGATGTTTAACTGATGAGACAAGCTTGTCCTCAAAGCCAAAGGCCATTAAAGAATTTCAGGTTTCTTGGAAATAAGTCTAGGAGAGCACCGTTTAGGCTGTGTCCTGGGGTGAATCTTTTCCTTGTTCTTCAAGATCACCTTTTCACTAATGTGCCCACTAAGCTGCTGGGTTCAGATGCATTCAGATCGTCCTCCCCTCTGTTTTCAGGGTCCTGTAGTGCTACTTGTAGCACACCCCCAACTCAGTGATTTCATTACAAGCCCATCTCTTTCTAGGGTGCATGCACTCTGTCACAACATCTGTTTTGTCTGTGAAGACAGATGTGGATTACCTCCCCTTGGTCCACTCCCAGTGTGTAGGTGTTGGGGCCAGTCTCCCGGCTGGAAATTTTGCTGTCTCCATTTTGACTGTTATCTGTCTCAATAACAGTGTCCTCAGTAGATGTCTCCTGATTATTTTGAATTAAATTATGAGGCAAGGACATGTAAGTGTCCTGTTTTACCAGACTTAGTTCCTCCTGCTGCTAACTGCAGAGCTGCAGGGACTGCTAGAGGGCCTGACAGAAGGCAGGGAGAATCTACAGCCCATGCTTACTGTCATTTTTTCTGGAACTCTTTATGCAAGTGATTGGCACCTTCACTGGGGGAGCTGTCACCTCTCATCATCCACTGACATTTGGATGTTTCTAAAATATCCTGCATGTTTCTGTAAGCTGTGTCACCCTCTAATTTGGCAAATGTGTTCTCATTTTTAAATGGTGTTTTATTTGTTTCTAACATGCTAAAGCATAATTTTTCTTCTTTGTATGCGGATCAGATTACCTGGGTGAGACTGCAGATATATTTGGGCGTTTGCTGCCACCTGCAGTTGAAATCTAGTATTAAATCCAGTTTATATGAGTGATTCTTCCTTCCCAGTGTCTTCAAAGACCTTCAAATCTCAGACAAGTGACAAGACATGCACTAGTGACTATCATTCTGTCCTGACTACCAAGCTCCTGCTGTAGCAGAAGGGAGGAGAAGTGTTTACATAAAACTATTTAACTTTTTCTGGCTGTAAGCCAGAAGAAGTTGACAAGCCAGGTAGATAGTAAACCCTTGCAGTAATCTCTTCAGCTCTCTTTTTGGTCAATTTGTTTGGTTTCCAGTCTATAAAACATTCACAAGACAACCCTACTGTTTAAACGTTGAGCAGGAATACTTCAAAAACTTTCCAGCCTTAACACAAAATTTGAGTTGTTTGGGAGTGAGAGTTGAACATCTGCATTTTCTGAACTGGACTGTCTCCTTGTTTCATCTGTAAAAGAAAGTAGGAGGACAGCTGGTGATGTAAGATAGCTCTCCCTGTACTGCTGTAGTGGGTTTTCTCATTGAAATACATGGTGAATCCTAGTACAGAACAGAAAGGAATTAAAACCTGCATGTATCAGGCTGGTGTAGAACAGAATAAGTAACTTTAATAAGATGTACCTCTACAGTACTGCAATCATTCTAGGCACCAAAATATCCAGAAAAATCTAGATGCATCAAAAGATGTTTGGGATAATTAAAAAAATAAGTTACAGTTAATATTTCTACATATTTTACAATTTTGTAGATAATGCATATAAAATAGTAGGAGAGAAAATCATGTAGTTCTTCACACATCCTGCAAATACATACAGAAATAAGCAAATAAGTACATAAAAGAATGAGAATGGCACAAGAGAAGCGAGTAGAGATGATTAACTTGTTGCAGCATGAGCATTTTCTAATGATGGCTGGATAGTTTTGTAATTTTTTTTTCAAATTAATCTAGTCAAGCAACTTTACTGAGATGTTATGGTAAGAAATTGTGACTATCTGTATAAGAAAGCAAAGTATTAGTTTCTATAGTATTTAAAACTCCTTCCTGCAGTCTAGTAAAGGAACTGCATCCCATTTCACAAGCATTGGTTCTAACTCCTCTAATATAGCACATTCACAAGCCATAAATCTCTGTACTTGTAAGGATCCAATATGACAATCTCTTTTGATTTTCCCATCTCTGCAAACCACAGCAAATGAACAAGTATTATGAGTCTGATCCTCAAGGCCTTTAAATCACTGTTTCTCCACTGAAGCCAAGGGAGCAGCAGTGATTTGTAGAAACAGAAGATCTAGCCCTAGATTTTGTTTCATAAACACTTCACTCAAACTGAGAAACATACATGATGATTCAAATAATAGTTTCCCTTCTGCATATTATAGTTTATGCTCTTTTGCCCAATTTGTAGTACTTAAAGTATCAACAAATATATAAAAGTACAATATAACAGTGATCAGCATGAAGTGCATCAAATTACTATAGTTTAATCATTGAGTGAGCTGCCAGCTTGTTTTTGCAGTCACACAAAAGCAATGTCTTAATTTCTTCTGACAAATGGAGATTGTTACTTATGCAGATGGTGCATAGATGAAACACGAGTGGTTAAATTTTGCTAGCTTGTCTTTTTCGAAAGAGTGCTTAACACAGCAATCCTAAAGTTCACGTAATAAAAAACTGTTTCCATGCTGAGATCGAGGTCAGAAACGGTAGCTACTGTCAACCAGTTTCAACAAGTTGTCTATATGGTCAAGGATTTGTCGTACATCATTTCAGGGAATACGGGAGTGTTTCTGTTCACTAGGGGAATGGACATCATCTTGTTCGCTTTTATTTTCTCTCCTTCCTGTTTGTGGGAAGACTTCACTGTACCCAGATATGTTGAAGGGCTCAGGCTTCTTGTTCAGCATCTGGAAATCATGGAGCTCAGGTTTTGCCTGTGCTATTATCTGCTGTGGGACCCTGAGAAGTCAATTAACTTCTTTTTAGTGTTTAAATTTAGTTGTTCACACTAGAAAGTCAGTAATACCTGGGTGACAAGTGTATTACAAGGTTTAGTTGATGAAAATGTTCTGTGCCTTTTGACTTAGTGGCTGTTAAAAGCTCTTATTATGTATTATGTGATTTGGCTAATGATGAGCACCTTCAGAATTCATAAAAACTGTAGCTATAAAAATTATGTTCTGTAAAACTAAGCTAGTAAATTAAAGTTTTTGTTGTAATGCATTCAGATTGTATCTCGAAAAAAGGATAGTGCAAACCATTTTCTCCAGAGTGCATTAGTAAAGGGTATAACCAAAACAAATACTGAAATAAACTTTAGTTTTCTTGTTTCTTAAATTACTGATACACTTCAGAGTGCCTATCAATAAAAGAAAAATACGAGGAAATACCTTACATTCTGTATTACACTTCTTAGTCACTAAAGCTGATGTTGTTTTGTACTAGAAAATTTGAGTTACAAATTTTCTGAGAGATCATAAAGGTTGAATTTGTAACTTGGTGCAAGGTATTGCGCCTGCCGTAAGCCCAGCACCCATATTTTAGAACTTCAGCTTCACTTAGATCCAAGGTTCAGGTTTTGGCCATGTTCTCTGCTTTTTGATCGGGGAAATCTCCTCTCCCTTGAGGAGATCTCAGTGACTGTTCTTTCATATAGGAAAAAGTACTTGGAGGAAAAGAGTCTTTCTGTCCAACACAGTAAGATCAACTAAAAAGTCATCAGCTAAGACAGCGTTAGGGTGTATTGTAGGCCTGAGCATTACAGGCAGAAACTTTCACAGCGCCTTAAAACTAAAGCCTATCAGAATTTGCCTGGTGCTATTTGCCACTTAGGATATACAGTCTCTAGGAAATTTCAAGCTTTGCATCTGCTTGACCCTACTTGCCTTTCTTCTGGAATGCTGTCAATAAAGACTACCATAGAAATCAAGCAAAATTCTCCTTTACTTCCTTTATGAACAGATACAGTTGACAATGTACATGAGAAGAGAGAGAAATAAAGAATGAAAGATTATCAGCTCATTTGAGAAAGAAATGAGGTTGCTCCCACTCCTTCAGCTCTTGACCAAGGAAAAGAAAGAAGGAGAGGAGGGTACTAAAAAGTCCTGAAGTGTCATCTAACTTTCAAGATTAGGAGGGAAAGTAGTGGGTGCTCTTAAAACTGTCCCTGTGGTCTGGGGAGAAAACATGTAAGTCTGAGTAAACAGATAGAAGTAAGAGCTGGGAAGAGCATTGGAGACTGATGGAGCTTAAAGGCAACTGTAAAGTCCTGTAACATAAGTAATGGTGATGACTTTTGTATTGAGGGTCAAGGCACTTGATTTAACGTCCCTGGGAATGTGAGCAATACATTTTGTCATGGAGCTAGGGAACAAGGGGAGTTCAAAAAGCGAGAAAGCCAAAATGTATCAATTTTGTTTGAATAATCCCATGTTTTCAGGGGCCAGGAAGCAGGGAGCTGATAGAAGGACATGACATATTTGCTTTCTTTGACGTTTCTAGAAACTGTGTCCGTGTGAAGTCTGAAGACTCCACACATAGCCCAGGCCTCCTTGAGACCTGAGAACTCTCTGAAACAGCAGCTTTGACTGTGTGGTGGGGTAACTGGAAACATTTCCTGGGCGTGCAGCTCTGCAGTGTGTGCTTACCCAGTCTGACACCCCTTGGAGCCAGGGGGTACCTACTGTATGTGTGCTGCATGTAATTTAAGACTCTGCCGTGCATGCTTGCCAAGTCCAGCATCTTTTGGAAGCACCAATCTTGCTGCGAATCCTAGGAACAGTGATGGATGTTATCTTCTGCAGAGATATGCCAACAAAAATTACAGTAATAACATTGTGAAGTGGTGGGTACTGTCGATGTTCTCAGGCCTGGATTAAGCACTGATTTGGTGATACTGGGACACTTGGTCCATCTGCCTGGGAGCTCCCTGGACAGACAGGGAAAGCACCCACCTGGCACATGCCTTGGCATTCCTGACTGTGGGAGCAGGCCTGACCCTTATAGTATGATCAGCACAGGGTGTTTTGTTTCTTGTCCTGCTCCAGTTGTGGTGATCAAGTGCAAGGCTGCCTGGCAGGTACCCCCTGACAGCAGCAGGCACAGGATCAGCACACCACATTATCCTTGCCCCTGGTCCCCTGCTTTGCTGTCCTTGCATTCTCCCTTCTCTACCCCCAGTGTCCTCCTGAAAAAGCAACCTGCCCCTAATTGCTTTCCCTACATTAGTCCTTATTTTGCTCTATCTGTACCCAAATTTGATATTTCTGATACCATTAGCTAGGTGGTTTTGGCCTTTTATGGAAATACGTCCTGGTTTGGCTGGGATAGAATCACAGCCCAGCCATGCTAGGCAGGCCATTTGAGTCAGCCAGGGCAGCTGACCTGAGTCAGCCACAGGCGTAGCCCATACCATAAAGGGGGAAGGTTTGCTGAGAAGAGAGAGCTCCTGTGGGGTCCTGCTGGGGTTCCTTCTGTGGCTTCTCTCCAGAAATGCTCTCATTTTGACTGTGACCACTGTATATTCATTTGGCTGAGTATAACTCTGTATACTTCTGTTGGTATTAGTACTATTCTGTTAAATCTGTTTTCACTTTAACCCATGAGTCTCTTCTCCTTTTCCCAATTCTCTTCAGTGACTGGTGATGGGTTGTCAGATAGAGCAACTGTTACAGTTTAGCCCCAGATATGGGCTAAATGTAGACACAATAACAACCTATGTGATATTGACGTTGCAAGATCATGCTCCCCCAAATGTCCTCATCACTCCTCTCCAGTTCCCCACTTGTCTGTGAAGTCCACCTGTAGCTCACATGTCTCCCCCGTAACCCCCTGCAGTATCCCACCATCTGCAGTGGCACTGTCCATCACGCGTGCATTGCTATAGCCACCTCCAGCCCTGTCTCGCCAGCGGCTTACCGCTGTCTCATCAGCTGGCCGAGGCCTCAGCAGTGGCCCAGCCACCTCCTGGCAGCCCTGCCGGCTTTGTGGGCCTCCAAGTGGATTGAGCTTGCCTGACTGGTCATTGCCTCCTTCTGCGTCCCAGGGCAGGTGGGCACAGTGAACAAGCTGTGGTGAGCCCAGGAATCTGCCTGAGGCTTATCCTGGATGAGGAAGGAGACATCGTGCTTTCTCTGAGTGAAGAGAATTGGCTTGTTTGTTGTACGATGGTGGATTTGATTGCAATTTAGTTCCCTTTTGGGAGCTGTGCGTTATGAATAAACTAATAACCTTGCAGCTGACATGATGAGACTCCCTACTTTTCATGATAGCTGAGAGCTAGCTGCTGAGGGTAAATGGGGCAGAGCCTGCTGAGGGAAAGCTTTAGAAAGATGAACAGCTGGCAGTGACTGAGGTGTAGAAAACAGTAAATAAGGATGTTTAGTTGAAACTTGTTCTTGCCAAAGAGGTAATTATGTTTTCTAGAGGGTACACTAATTTGTCTATGTGGGTTTTTGCTTGGTTTGGTGGTAATTAGCACACTGTTTGAGAGTTGTGCATTGATGTGAAGATGGAGGCTTTGCAGCTGAGGGTATCTGGAGGTATTTTATCTTCGATAGTAGTTGTAGGACCTGCTGGGTAAAAAGAAAGGGCAGAGCTGAACTAGGTAAAAGGGATTAAAACTAAACTGTAACTAATGTGGCCTATGAAGCAGACTGACAGTTGGCCAAAAGTTGCTGTAGCCGACTTGCTTTGAAGGAACAGTAAATAGAACGAGGGATGATGTAGTGGTACTTTGCGGTAGAAATGGGCTAGCAATTAAAGGTGGTGTTAGTGTGGCACCAGAACAGAGGGAGCAGTTTGCCTTAGTTTTTAATAAAGTAATGCGATTAAGTACAGTAATGCAGTTAGAACACAGTTAAATGAGGCTAAAATCAAAATTTTGAGAATGTTTGGAAAACAAAGTTTATCTGATTTAAAAAGCTTAGATGCTATTCTAAAATAATAGGAACATGGTACATATGCTACTAAACAAAGAAGTAGGATCCAGATTGCTATAGACCTGTTTGACTGTCGAAATACAGAAGTCTTTATAACCAGCTTTGAGGTAAGAATATGTGGGGACTTGCACATAAATGGAAAATGAGTTTAAATGTGATGTATGTGTTTACTAACAGCAGATTGTGTCAGACTGACGTAAGGTTTTTTTATTAGTGCTCTGTAGTTCAGTAAAGCACTTGATAAAATGCTAGGGAGTAAATTATTACATGAGAAGACACAAATTAGTAAGAAAATGCGGAACTGGCAGAAGCCAGAGCATTCACAGAGGTGCACAGTGATAGGATAGGAGACAAAGGACACACGTTGCCACAAGGGAAATTCTAATTAGATGTTTTGAAGAGGTTTTTTCACAGGGAGCAGGGTCAAAGACTGGATCAAGTTGTCTGGAGATAATGTGAAAATTCCATCCTTGAAGAAATTCAGAGCTCTGCTGAGGATGAGCCTGAGCCATCCCATCTAATGTCCAAGTTGACCCTGCTCTGAGTGAGAGGTGGGATCAAATCATATCTAGAGATCCCCTTCAAATTAAATTATTCTACAGTTCTTTGAAAGATTATTTTCCAAGGATGGATGAAAGGACACTATTGTTGCAAATCTGCAGTGGTAAGAAAAACTTATTTACACAGTTAGATAAGTAGAGACGTCCTTTATTAACGATGCGCACCGGGGAGATGGGATCCTTCCCAAAGATGTCTGCCTGCACATTGCAGTCAACAAATATTTATATATTAAATTAATACATATTCAGTCTATACAATGCATATTCATTATCATTCTCTTGATGATTGGTTCTTCTTTTCTCGCTTCTGATGCAAATTAGTGCGCAGCCTCTGTTGTAGTCTTCTATTGTTCTCTTTTGAGTAGGTAGTATAATTTGAGTAGGTGGTCCGTGAGTCAGACGTCTTGACCACTCCTTGAATTGACCATGTTTGGTCAAGGAACATGTCCTTGGCTCGTAAGCTCTTGGCTCGTACCTACTTCGGTCATGATTCAAAGTTTATACACAATAGGTACCATAATAACTACTGTCTAGCAGACATCTTGGACTGTAACATACTATCCTTGTTTCTAACCACTAACGGATTATTGGTTAATGAATACCTTAGGTCTGGGACTTTACAGGGATGTCTTAGCAGCATTGGCAATACAGATTTTATTTTATATTTGATAATTTATTCTATTTGAGACTTATTTTCCCAAAATAATCATTATTCTCTCCTATTAATATCCACTAATTAGAATTCTTGATATTCAAATCAAGATGGGAAAAGTAAGGGGATTTCCAAGCAGTATCCTAAAATCCTAAATCTGGTGATTTCTGCAACACTATCAGTCTATTTTTGAAAGCATGCATTTTTGGGGTGATATATTTTTACTTATTCCAGTTGGAGAATGCTGAGAAAATTTGGGAAATACTGCTTATGTGTAGGAAGATTAGTGTATACGTCAGAAACAAATAAGACTGGAGTTATAGCAGTGAAACAATTTTGTGCATTGCCGTGTAAAAATGTGGGGACAATAAGCATTTTGAAGGGAATAAACTGATCAAATGACGGTCTATTAGCTGATTGTCACTTGACTAGGCCACCAGTGCTGATACAGCCATGGGAAAGGCAGATACAGTTCTAAGATGACTGACAGACACCTCCAGTAGCCATTATCAGGAAAGAGTTGTTCAAACTCAAATAAGTTCCTCAGGAATTTGGGGAACAGAGAGCTTATTTTCTTGAAAGGACTTAGTTTAGGAAGATTTAGGAAGAGACCTGGACAGGCTAGAGAACTGGGCAGAGAGGAACCTAAAGTGGTTCAACAAGGGCAAGTATAGGGTCCTGCACTTGGGGAGGAATAACCCCATGCACCAGTATAGGTTAGCAGTTGACCTGCTGGAGAGCAGCTCTGCGGAGAAGGACCTGGGAGTCCTGGTGGACAGCAAGTTGACCATGAGCCAGCAACGTGCTCTTGTGGCCAAGAAGACCAGTGGTATCCTGGGGTGCATTAAGAAGAGTGTGGCCAGCAGGTCGAGGGAGGTTCTCCTCCCCCTCTGCTCTGCCCTGGTGAGGCCCCATCTGGAGTCCTGTGTCCAGTCTTGGGCCCCCCAGTTCAAGAGGGACAGGGAACTACTGGAGAGAGTCCAGTGGAGGGCTACAAAGATAATTAGGGGACTGGAGCATCTCTCTTAGGAGGAAAGGCTGAGAGACCTGGGGCTCGTTAGCCTGGAGAAGACTGAGAGAGGATCTTATCAATGCTTATAAATATTTAAAAGGTGGGTGTCAAGAGGGTGGGGCCAGGCTCTTCTCAGTGGTGCCCAGTGACAGGACAAGGGGCAACGGGCACAAACTGGAGCACAGGAAGTTCTGTCTCAACGTGAGGAAAAACTTCTTTTCGTTAAGGGTGACAGAGCACTGGGACAGGCTGCTCAGGGAGGTTGTGGAGTCTCCTTCCCGGGAGATATTCAAAACCCACCTGGATGCAGTCCAGCAGGAGTAATAGGGCTTGAAAATTATCAAGGCCTTGGCTGGCACTTGATCTGGTATTAAAATAAATTATTTGATATGGCTTTGGGGACAGCAGAGGACAAGAGCTGATGATTTTGGAAAGAACTTTGTCTTTCTAGAAATACAAGCAGAGCAGTTTGATGAAAATCTGCAGTAAATCACTCTGATTCTTAAATGCCATTAATATTAAAGGGCTGTTATTTCACCAAAGGACCTAAGATAACTTGAGCCACTGAAAAAAGTATAGGTATTTATTACCAAGGAGGCTTAGACTCAAGAACTGTCTGCACCAGCATCCACACAGCTGTCATGGCCTTCTACCACGAGGAGTTGTGTGGTAAATGGTTATGTTCTGCCTTGGCCTAAGGGAAAGGTACCTTCAGCTGAAAAATTGCTCTGGTGGCTGGTTTTGACAGAAGGCAGACTGTATACAGGAATCCCTTTATCTGGAGGACAGATTGCATCTGAACTAGACCTGCTTTAATAGTTGACTCAGCTTTGTCCCTTTAAATCCATTACAAGGGTCCCATCCTGCTAAGGAGATAGTGAGCCCTGTTGTGTGCTTCTGCATCGAAGGAAAGCAAAGGCACATTTGAACATGACAAAAAAAATTGTCTGCATTTGGCTTGTTTCATTTTAGTCTAATCTCTGCACATCTAGCAGAATTTATTCTAAATATTTACTGCATTGAAATTTTCCCTAAAATTCACGTCTCTGCAGCGTTCATGTTCTTATATACACCTCTTGTTTGCAAGGATGACCTTCAAATTTCCAAAAGGAAAATCTCAGTTCTCTATCTGAGCACACAAAGAAGTCTTGTTTTGATATAAAATGGACTAAACCTATACCATGGCTGACTGAAATGTGTAACTGTACTGTTCTTGAAGCAGCAGTCTCATGGGTAGAAATCAAAAGCCTTGTGTTATGGAAAATCCTACAGTAATAGTCCTAAAATAATAGTTTACAATAGCTCTGCTTAAGAGTTTTTAGGCACTGCTGTGAAATACTGTATTGTAATTTTTTAATATAAATACGTATGTTATTCGCATGTGGTGGCACTGGAGCCATCTTTGAAAGAGGCTTTGTAGAAATGTGTACAAAGTGTTAATCTGACACATTTGAAGTGTCATCTGAATAAAACAGTGTAATACAAGATTTTGGTAAGTGTTGTGGTGATGTCTTCAACAGGATTAAATTATATTTATTTTCCTTTCAGAATAAATTATAAATGTCACAGTTCCTCACAGCTGAAAAAGATTGAATTAATTAGCCTGTCACCTGAGAGCTTTCGCCCTTTCTGGAAGGGAATGAAGTGCTTTGAGAGCACACTGGAAAGGGCCCTCATCCTACTTGACCTTTCCAGGGATGCGGCAGACAGATCGATAGGGAAGTGACTGCAGTGAGCTGGCACCTCGCAGACAGGGTATACTTCAGGAGTGCCGAAACAGGTTATAAAAACATGGAGGTCGACTGCTTTGTTTTATGAAGAGGCTCTCCCGTCTTTTTGGTTAAGACTGAGATAAATTCCAACCACTTTGTATATCTCTTGACTTTATTATTTTTTTTTTTAATTTTATCTTTATCAAAATCAAACCCTTCTTCATTCTAAAACGTTGGTGGTGTGAGTTTATGATAGCTAATCTCAGGGGTTGAACAACCTGAGGCAATTGAAGATGGCTTTCTGAGGTAGAAGTTTTAAAGATAAACTGGACTTTCTATAGTTGTTTTCCTAGTCTCTTTTTGTCTCAAAATCAAAGCTAAATAGCATTACCATAGAAACCTTAAATGTGCCCTCACTAGTTTTGATAAGAATTGGTGATGACCATGAGCACATATGATGAGAGGAGTTCATACACTGCTGCAAGGTTTGTGCTCTCGAGGGGATATTGATGCAGTGGTTTGTTACTGTGATCCTCAGTCAGCTGTTTCCTTCCTCCAGTAGAGGAGCACGGAAGAGTACAGAGGTTGAAAGTGTGTTGCTAGATTCTTGGTTTGACGGTGAATTCCACCAAAAAACATCTTCTCTCTGAGACCTGCTATGTAACATTTGTCTTTTAATGTTGAAGCCCAGTTGTGAGGAGTGATGCAAAATAGCAAATAAAATGTGAGTTGAGAGAGTGCCACCTGAGACAGCGCTTCTGACTCCCTCTGACAAGCTTTCCTGTATTCGGGTTTTTAAGTATTTAGTTATGGGGGAGAGGGAATCCTATTTTCAGAGCCTGCCCTGCCTTCTTCGCTCATTTCCCAATAAGCACATTTGTGTATAATGTTTTGCTTTAATCTTTGGCTTATATCAGTAGGCTCTGAACAGCTAACTAACCAAGGAAAAAAAAGCATCAAGAGCTGCATGGCAAAGCTAAGTAATTATGTTAACGGTGGCAGCCAAACTAGGTGTATTTCTCCTAATCACTCAAAAAAGAGACTTGAATACCAAAAATGAGTTAATAAGGAACCTTTGCAATGTTTATTGAATTGTTGCTCAACAGCAGATATGCCTAACTTGAGTCACTGGCTTTCTAAAATTAAGTCTTCCAGCAGTTCAGAAGCGTGTGTCTGCTGAACTGCTCTGTGTTGCTCTGTATTTGAATGGCAGAGAAATGAGTGAAGAGGATTCATAAATTGTGCCTTTGCCGGCAAATCAAATGGTGTCTGGATGTTAATGTATTAGTATGGTGTCTGACTCCTTGGGTGCTCTCCCAGCACAGGCCGAGGACTGTACCCAATGTGTTGTTTGAATGGGGCACAACTATATTGGAGGGAAAGATGTTTAATGGTATGGATGTCTCTAACAGCTGCTATCAGGGCCAGAGAATAGGCTCTGGCACTATTTAGGTTTCTGTGTAGAAGTAGCCATCACCTCTGGTCAGGGCAGTCCTAGAAGACAGGAGATAAGCTGAAGCTGATTGCAATAACAAACTCTTTCAACTCTTTCCTACTGTGTATAGTGATGAGGTCACTTACTTGCAAGGTGATGCTCTAGGCTCTGGTCCTTGCTTTGAGGACCTTTCTGTGTTGAAATTAAACAATTAGTGGAGAAGATGAAGAGAATGAATTCTTACCCTCAACAGGCTGTGACTGTAGCTTACAGTCAATGTAGAGTCAGAGTCTTTTGTGCTCTTCTTCTGGCTCAATTAATCTTGATTTCCCTTTATTGTACATTGAGCAGCTCGACCAGGAATAATGGACTGTGTCTTTACACCCATGCCCCTACACTGGTGATTAGGGCACTTGTGTGGAAGGTGAGAAACAAGGATTTATAATTTATTCATATTTGTGTATCTAACTCTGACAGATTGCCTTGTGGGATAAGATGAAAGATGAGGCTGAACTTACCGGATCTTTAGGCCAAGATTATATTGATCCTTTTAAAAGTTCAGTATTCTGTGATTTGATTTAGGACAGAAAGCCGGATACAGGAGGCCTGTAGACAGACCCATGAGTTATTTGTATAAGCAAGTACACTGTGAATGCCATTTGTTATGGCAAATCCCACTTCTGGTGTGACGCTGCCAGAATTTTTCAGTCTTGTCTATTCAGAAATGATAGTTGATGGCTACTGCCTTTCCAGAGATCAAATACTACAAAGTAAAAAATGCTTATACTCAAAATAATATGTGTACCAAGGGAAAAGTTTTCCCTGCTTTGCTCCTTCTGTCTACCCTCCTTTAGCATTTCATGTACAAAACTGCAGTAGTGTGTTGCTGTGGTTTTTCATCTATCCTATATTCTGATTTACCTTCTAAAAAATCGCTATACGTGAAGGAGGTTTTGTGGGTGCTGCTGTCTAGAAACTTGTCCAACTAATTCATTGTTGTGCTTTGTGCTGTGCTTTTGCCCTCTTTGCAGGATTGTTCTGGGGATGAGGAGGGCAGCTCTGAATGACTTTACTCTTCAATTCCTATCTCTCTCTAAGAAAGCCCAAAAATGATAAAAAGAGTTCTTAGAATTTGTGCTTTTCTTATCAGCCAGTCTTTCTATTTAGAGATCTGTTTGGCTAGGACATGTCTTTTTCTGAGAAACCATTTGATATTATCTCTTTGCGATTCTCATTATGAATTTTTACAAACTTGCTCATGCCGTTCTGTCAATGAGGGAACAGGCTGCCCAGGGAGGTTGTGGAGTCTCCTTCTCTGGAGATATTCAGACCCCATGTGGTTGCAGCCCTAGGCAACCTGCTCTGAGTGAACCTGCTTTAGCAAAGGTCTTGGACTAGATGATCTCCAGAGGTCCCTTCCAACCCCTACCAGTCTGTGAGATAGTCTTCTCTTCAGTGATCTGTGAAAATTGTTCTGTGGAAACCAGAGAGGCTATTAGAGCACCTAAAGTCCAAGTTACTGCCTGAAAGGATCTTGGGAAAGAAAAGCTGGTGTGCAGACCATTAACCTACTGCACGGAAGTTGCTTCAGTACCCAGGAATTCTTGTTATAGGGGTTCGTACCTTGATCATGCAAAAGGGGAAATAACTTGAACTGCTGTTTTAAGTGCAGAAGAGCTTGCAGTTCTGTTTAAAATACGGAGTGAATAAGCAGTGATACTTCCTGACCTGCTAGAGAGGGAAACATCTTACTTTGATTTGTCTGTTAGAAATTGACACAGTGAAACACATGGTCCAATAAAATGTTACTAACTCCTCCAGAGTAAAATGTAACCAACCTAAAAGTCTTGAAGTACTGCATTGCTACTGCACAGGTCAGTCACCTGTACTTCAGATGGATGCATTTTTAACAGCATCTTCTCTATGTGGTGTTCCAGCTTAATTTTTGAACTAGCCTGGTTTTAGCTAGTCTCCAGGAGCGAAAACAAACTCTTGATAAACTGTCACATTGTTGTTCTTATGCTAATAGGGCTGGTGGGATTTGGCTCAAGTAATACAATGTGTTCAAGGGCTGCTGTTGCATTAGTGACCTTCTGACCCCCTCAAATGGAACATTCAGTGTGAAGCTAGGTTCCTGGGCTTCCCAGGTAATGCACGTGGTTAGATGCTTAAGAAAGGGATTGCTGGGCACCAACGGAGTCGGAGAAGCAAGGCATCAGGAAGTGCCAAAGATAAATGGGTACCTAATTCCACATGTAACTTACAGTTACACACTCTCTCTTGGGAAGAAGTCTGGCTTGTCTCTCTCAGAGCATGGCAAGAGCAAAGTGGGATTCATTGCAGCAAATTTGGCAATGGTCAAAGCTTTCCCCAGTGATATAAGAACCTGCCAGAGGAATTTCCTAGATACCATGAACTCTTACACCAGATGACTGTTCTGTCTTCTGGATTTATGGATCTGTATAAAGTAAGTGACTCTGTCTCCCTTCTTTTTTTTTTTTTTTTTTTTTTTTTTTTTGGTCATGTCAGATGTGTCAAAAATGCTGGACAATAGAAGCAAAATATTTGGCTCAGTCCCTATAAAGGGAGAAAATCAGAGAATTATACTGGAGAAACAGGAAGACATCCCCTGTGATGTGAGAGATTAAGATTTGTATCCCTGCTGCAGAGATGAGCTCTGACCTCAGGTTTTTAGTATTGTATGTGAGTAAGCACAATGTAGACTGGATTGGAGAGAAAATACTGCAATACTGACTCATGCACTGGCCTAAATTGCTGTCCCACATAGTCTTGCTGGTTGTTTTCTGGTGGGTATTTTAGATGCTACTTATTATTCCCAACTTGAGTCTGCCACACCTATTTCCTCACACAAGTCCCTGAAGTGGCACTTCTCATGGAGTAGACAATGACTGTGAGAAAATGGAGGTCTTGGGATATGCTTGGAACAACCTTTGTGGGCCTAGAAATGCTTTTCTTAATATGCAAAAACCTTTTGCCATACATAACCTGCTACAGACATATATTTAGGCATGAGACTTACACAAATGGATGGATAAGTGGCCCACATGCTTGTTTACAAATGGTTAACAAAGCCAAAAAAGAAAAAAGTTTAAACTGGATGTACAGCTTTATTTTTTCAGGTTTATATACCTGAAGCAAATATCTAGTACTAAGATAGCTCCAGTAATCCAATAGGTGGTTTTAGATTGAGTGTTCTTAATTTGTCTTTTAGAATGGAGATCTGATTTCAAAAGCTGTTCTACAAATCAATGTACTAATAAAACCAGAAGAGTCTCCAAACTATCTTTCTCGATCTTGTGTGTTCATGAACTGAACTTTAACAGCCTGAAGTGTCAATTGCATTAAGCATTTGGTAGCAAAGTAGGCAGTGCTCTCCATGCAAAAGCTGTTTTCCCAGACAGATAAATTACCAGGCTAAAGTGCAAGTATGCTTGTTCCAACAATGAATTTAAATGATTGCCTCTAAAAATGGTGCATCTGTCCAAAGCGGTGAAACATCTGGCTTCTTTTTTTTGCAAATGTTCATGTGCAAAAGAAGTTGTGTATAATTGTAGTATTACCTGCATCTATCCTGGTTTGCTAATTTTTACCCTATTCCACAAGAAATTGCAGATAGTTTTTCAACTTCATTTCAGCAGCATAAAAGAAAAATATTGAAGTGCTCTTTAGATATTTAACCTCCTTTAGGGGCTAAAAGGAAGGGTAGACTTGTGGGTAGAGCACTGATCAGAGAATTGTTCCCTTGGCTGTAGCCTTCCTGTGTTACTATGGACAAATTAAACAGATTAAACACTTTTTTTTTTTTCCGTTGGGATTTCATTAATATTTCTTCCTTCCTGTCTTCCCAAGTAGGCTATAACTTGTTTGAGGCAGAGACCATCTCTCACAGGGTCTGTACAAGATACACTGATGCCAACTTCTAGGCAGGCAAGAAACTAGCCTGTTTCTGCTGCTCTTCCTTTTCTTGTATTTTTATAACCGCTCAGGATTTAAGATACCTTTTTGAACATATCGACGTGGTGTAGCCTGTTGGAATTCTGTTCCCTTTTCAATGAGGAGCTGCTTTGCCCAAGCCTGGAGAAAATACCCATGTAAACAGTGAAAAAATGTCTTTTTTTTCTCTTTTCTTTTTTTCTGTAGTGGTACGGTCTTTGGGAGAAGTTAGGGGAAATAGGAGGACTGTTTTCAGTTACCTGCACTCTAAGATTAGTATGGAAATTGGTTATCTATTCCTTTTTTATCTTTTTTTCATCTCTCATTTTAGAAAGACATGTAATTTCCTATCCTATCCATGTAACTCAAAATAAAGGAAATAGAAGATTACTTTGACATCCTCAACCTTTTTGGTTGCAAACCTTTTGAATGTAAACATAAAACCAGAAGCGATTAATGAATTAAAAATGAGTGCATACAGGTGGACCTCTTCATCTCTAGAAGTGCAGTGTGAAATTTTCTGATTCAAATTTTATGAGAAATTGAAACCTTCTTTGATCAGCCAAACTTTGGGGGCCTCACAAATGATCTCTTAGAAGTTTGACAATCTTAGAGGAAACTCTGTTTCTTGGGAACCTGAGTAAATAGGAAGGGCTTGCTTTGCTTATAACTGAAATCCCTTTCTACCTGATAGGACTTTGCATAAAATTGGGTTTTTTGGTTACATTTTAACATTTGTTTCTTTTCCTGTTATATTTCTCCTAGTTTTTCTCCTTCCTCAAGCAAACATATATTAAAAATCGGAGCAAAAATCTAGCCAGAAATTTGTTCCAAACTATTCACGTGAGACTTACTGACATGACAATGACATAGCTGCCTTTAGGATGCTATGCTTCATTTAAAGACCTTTTAAGTGAAGAGCAACAGTGATGTTTGTGAATTGAAGGTATTGCCCAATTTACAACAGTCCTAAATTTTCCTTCAGTCCTTCTGTAAGAAAGGTACAATCTCAACTATGCCTTTCCACAGCACACTGCTTTTACTGAAGCCTGCCTACACCAATTTTCCCATTGGTTTTATCAGAAGCGAGAAGAATCTTTAAGAGTATCAGCAGTTATAATTTGCTTCTACTCATTTAAATTCAGAGGTCCTTCTGAGGTTTCCATAGGCTTAAGGGAAAATACTATTACTCTGCTCTGATTCAGATTTGCAGCGTGAAACCGTCACTCTACTTATACACTTCACACATTGCATTTTATAGCCATTGTCTTGATTACTGAGCTGCAATTGATTCACTGGACAGCAAATTGAAAAATTATCTCTAGGCTTCTCTGTAAAATTACCTCTGATGGTAGGTGCATTAGACAGTGCTTTAGTGCTAACAGAAGGCTGTCAGGCTGTTGCCTTTTCTGCTGGCTAACTCTGACTGCCAGGAGAAAATTAAAGTCTGGGCTTAGAAGCTGCAGCCACTGACAGGTTCCCTCCAAACAATGGCAAAGTACGGGATGGCAGGTTGGGAGGGAGGGAAACACTCGCCTCACTATATTAAGCAACTTGTGTGCTTAATTTGCCTTGTAATAGCGTGGCCAGCAGAAGTAGGAAAGTGATCTTCTGCCTGTACTCGGCACTGGTGAGGCTGCACCTCAAGTACTGTGCGAAGTTTTGGGCCCCTCACTACATGAAAGAAACTAAGGTGCTGGAGCGTGTCCAGAGAAGGGCAACGAAGCTGGTGAAGGGTCTGGAGAACAGGTCTTATGAGGAGACGCTGAGGGAACTGGGGTTGTTCAGTCTGGAGAAGAGGAGGCTGAGGGGAGACCTTATCGCTCTCTACAACTACCTGAAAGGAGGTTGTAGTGAGATGGGGGTCGGTCTCTTCTCCTAAGTAACAAGTGATGGGACGAGAGGAAATGGCCTCAAGTTGTGCTAGGGGACAGGTTTAGGTTGGACATTAAGAAACATTTTTTCACTGAAAGAGTGGTCAAACATTGGAACAGGCTGCACAGGGAAGTGGTGGAGTCACCATCCCTGGAGGTGTTCAAAAAGGGTGTTGATGTAGCGCTTGTAGACATGGTTTAGTGAGCATGGTGGTATTAGGTAGATGATTGGACTTGATGATATTAGAGGTCTATTCCAACCTAATGATTATATGATTCCATAAATAATGGTGATTAAAGAGCTCTCCTGACAAAGTTGCTTAGAAAAAGCAGTGTCCTTTTTATTTCGGCATCTGTTGGTTGCATGCGTATCTCCTGTAGTGAACTGTTTCTCACTTGCGTGTCTTTGTCATCTTCATCAGGAGTAAGAAGCATGCCATAAAACTTAGGCAGCAGCTTTGGAGCAGAGGAGATAATAGTCTTTCACACGGTGTATGGTGAAGATGGAGGCTTCATTGCTACAGATGTTGTAAAACTTAAAAGTACAAATAATTTTGCATGGATATGTGGGGTTTTGTTGTTTTGATTTGGTTTTTCTTGTGGTTTTTTTTTTTTTTTTTTTAATATGTTCATGGAAGATGGGAGGTTGTGAACAGATTTTTTGACCACAGGGAGCAAGATGACCAGGTCTATGCAGATTTGTGAATAAGGAAGTAATTGAATTAAAAAATTGAGAGAAGGCAAAATACGCTAAAGTATAACAATAGATATTTTGCTAAAGAAGATGGCGTCTGGAAATTTGAGAGGGATTTTGGTTCTGAAAAGGATGAAACATGAACTGGAGAAAATAAGATAGTACATGTTATAGAAAAATGACATTGCAGTAGTAGTTGCAGATAGCTGGTAAGCAGGGTAGAATTTCATAGAATCACAGACTGGTAGGGGTTGGAAGGGAGATCATCTAGTAAAGCAGGTTTACCTACAGCAGGGTGCACAGGACTGCATCCAGGTGGGTTTTGAATATCTCCAGGGAAGGAGAATCCACAACCTCCCTGGGCAGCCTGTTCCTGTGCTCCGTCACCCTTAATGAAAAGAAGTTTTTCCTCATATTAAGGCAGAACTTCCTGTGCTCCAGTTTGTGCCCATTGCCCCTTGTCCTGTCACTGGGCACCACTGAGAAGAGCCTGGCCCCATCCTCTTGACACCTGCCTTTTAAATATTTATAAGTGTTGATAAGGTCCCCTCTCAGTCTTCTCCAGGCTAAAAAGCCCCAGGTCTCTCAGCCTTTCCTCCTAAGAGAGATGCTCCAGTCCCCTAATTATCTCCGTAGCCCTCCACTGGACTCTCTCCAGTAGTTCCCTGTCCCTCTTGAACTGGGGGGCCCAGGACTGGACACAGGACTCCAGATGGGGCCTCACCAGGGCAGAGCAGAGGGGGAGGAGAACCTCCCTCGACCTGCTGGCCACACTCTTCTTAATGCACCCCAGGACACCGCTGGTCTTCTTGGCCACAAGGGCACATTGTTGGCCAAGGTTAACTTGCTGTCTGCCAGAATTCCCAGGTCCTTCTCCGCAGAGTTGCTCTCCAGCAGGTCAACCGCTAACCTATACTGGTGCATGGGGTTATTCCTCCCCAAGTGCAGGACCCTACACTTCCCTACACTTGCCCTTGTTGAACCACTTTAGGTTCCTCTCCGCTCAGCTCTTCAGCCTGTGCAGGTCTCACTGAATGGCATCACAGCCTTCTGGCTTGTCAGCCACTCCTCCCAGTCTAGTATCATCAGCAAACTTGCTGAGGGTGCACTCTGTTCCTTCATCCAGGTTGTTGATGAATATGTTGAATAAGACTAGACACAGTACTGACCCCTGGGGAAGACCGCTAGTCACAGGCCTCCAACTAGACTCAGCACCACTGATCACAGCCCTCTGAGCTCTGTCCTTCAACCAGTTCTCAGTTCACCTCACTGCCCACTCATCTATCCCACACTTCCTAAGATTACTTATGAGGATGTAGTGGGAGACAGTGTCAAAATCTTTGCTAAAGTTGACGTAGACTTTCTCCTCGCCCGCTCAGCCAGTCATGCTATCATAGAAGGCTGTCAGGTTGGTCAGGCATGATTTCCCCTTGGTGATTCCATGCTGACTACTCCTGATAATACTCTTTTCCTCCACCTGTTTAGAGATAACAGCCAGAACTTCTTTCAGTTCAGTCTGTACTTAGACATTTTTAAGAACAGTGGAGCCTCAGGCATGCTTGTGTTGAGAGCCAGAGGGGAAGAAGTATAAAGTCAAGAGGCTGTCTTCATGGTGGTGTACGTTTTGGTTTAATTTGGAAAACCAATATATTTGCAAGGAGAAAAAATGACGGAGCAGTTCTGGGTCAGAGGCTAGGAAAGTTCATGTCTTCTAAGAGCTATTTTGAAGTTGCTGTTGAGCAACAGGAGGAGAAAAGCAATGTTTGCTTCTTTCTGAGGGTCAATGAATAGAGGCTATTTTTATACAAGGGTGGTTTTTCTTCCTCTAGGAAAAAGGCTGTCATTGATGTAAGTGAAATTGTTGATTCTTTTCTGCAGTAAATTTTAAGTACCAGTGGGGATGCACGTAAATACATGCATTACTTGCATCTCATGGGGATTTCTAAGGACTGTGATTTCAAGGTCTCCAAGTGGAGTCACAATTATTGCAGTTTCTGCAGTGTCCAGTTGTCCTTAAAAGTCCATGCATAGCTAGAATGTCTTTATTTAGATCTTACCTTTCCCTGTGCATGTGGGTGCGTGCATGTGTGCACACAACTGTCTGCTGCTCGCTGTGGCCCTTACAGCTTGTGATAAAGCCACAAGCACGAGCAAAAGTGACCTTCCTAAATGTAAGATGACAGTGGTTTCTATCCCTCTGCTCGGCATGTCTGGGAGCTGTAACTGTGAAAGAGGTGAATGCCTGCTTTTCTGTCCTCCCCTTCCACTCCCTGCCCAAACAGAGTTTAGCAGCACGTGGAGGTTGGCATTAACAATTGTGTAGTGACCCCTGGCCAATTTATGAACTCTCTCCTGCCCTGAGAAGGAGGGGCTGACACATGCCCTTGTGTTTTCCTTGCACTCCTTTCCTGCTTTCTACTTTCTTTTCTTACCAGACGCTTTGACACCCTGACTTATGTTACACTTAGAGCAACTTTCTGCTGAGAGTTTAATGAGTGCAAAAGGGCACTTATGACTTCCAAACATCGTAAGGCACAATAGTGCCGTGGGGGAGACAATCTAAAAATGAACAGAAACAGCAAAATGCTGACGTGCGAGCAGGATGCTGCAAAGCCATCTAGAAGTATCTACATACCCTGAAATGACTTTGCCTCACCCTGAAAATCTGTTTTTTTTTTCTCTTCCCCATTGCAGCTTGTAAAGCTCTGCCTAGATATTTCAAGTGTGCCTAAAGCTAGGCTTCATAAAGCGTTGGTGCATTGCTAGCTACATCCTTTCCGTGTAAGCTTGCTGCTGTATGGTGGAATGTTATTAATGCTTGCCAGCCTTTCGAGACATAGTTGACTTTCTCTGGACTCCAGCTCATTTTAGCAGATTATGGTTTGTATTTTTCCCTTCCTGTGAAAAAAGCCCACAGAAAGAAAGTCTTATTGGCGTTTATCCTTGTTTTCAGTTTTACATTCTGCTTTGTGTTCCTTTCAGAGCAGACAGAAGCCCTCAAAAGCAACATTGGCACTTCTTACAAAAAGCTGAGATTAACAGACCAAGGACACTTTGGGGCTGTTTATGTTCTGTTCAGGTCTTCTGTGTCACCAGCCACAGGGCTCTTTTCCTTGCTGTTAAATAGCTAGGCTAGAAAGGAGGGTATTTGACCTAATCACTGCTCAGAGTCTCTTAATCTAATCTCTCTTGTCATACTTCTTGATTTCTTGGTGGAACCTGCCTAAACATGAGACTGGAAGAGTTTTTTGGCATTGAGTTGAAGGACTGGAGCCAGGCGCGCTCTAGCCAGGAAGGTGGAAGTTGTTTTGCTGTTTTACTTGATTGTTAAGATATTGTTCCTCTGCCTTTGTGATCATGGGTCTGTGTTGCTTTTCAGTTTTCCAGCTACGTTAAGTGCTTCTCCTTCTCTCGCAAAGTGACAAATGTTCAACCAAAATGCTTCAAGAAGTCCAGTCTGGGAGAGGATTCTGTGGACAAAATATTCCTAGTTCTTGACTTCATAGAAAATACGGAGAGCCAGCCAGTGCCTGTCAGTGTGATAGGGAAGATCCTGAGCCTCTGTGCTGACGAGCCTTGCAAAACAGCGGTCCTTGGACCTGCAGCGGATGTGCAAGGGAAAGCATGTTTCTCCAGTTGTTTCAAACATGAGTAATACTGAATAAACATATCCTGAAATGCAGGAAACATATGTGCATAACAATGCTTTATTTGTTTCTAAAGCCTGTCACAGAGTAAATACGGACTAGTAAGACAGACCTGGTGACCCTAAGAACCTAAACAAAATTACTAGAGCAGAAGTGGTCAGGTCCTTATGAATGTGGGGTCAGCTTCGGGTTGTGTTCCTTTCTTGGTATGCTGAGTGCAACTGCAAGTACACACAAGCCTGCTTCACCAAGACTCTTTCTCTAAGCTGAGACCTTTTACCACAGGCTTCCCAAATGGTCCAGTAACCACAGTGTTACGGATAGCACAGGATGCTCAGCAAGGCTGAATATGCTCAGGAAGAAAAACAAGCTCTCTCTTGTACTCTGATAACTCATCAGCTGCTTGTAGGATGCAGATTTTAACCTTCACGGATTCGCAGATTGAAGAGAAGTTAATATTGCATCAATATTAATTGCTGATGCTTAGGAGGTCTGAGGACAGGGGGTGGCAGCACAGCGCTGTCGGAGCTCGCCTGCACAGATTGTAGAGGCCGTGGCAGTGCTGAGTGGGTGTAAACCATTTCACACACAATTGCTTCTAATTAAATGTACATATTTTTTTGTTTTGCTTCACAACAGGGCGAAAATAACTTTTGTTTGCCTGGTGTGTTTTGGTAGGCTTTAAGCTGTTATTTTATTGTTTGACTTAAGTTTAGGCAGTGAAGTTTAAAACCATGAGTCATGTGTATAATGTACATATGCAGAGACAAAACTTGCCTCTAAGAGGTCAGTCACTGATCTTTTACTTATTAAATATTATAAAATTGCTACTTGTTCTGACAGAAACAAACAGGCTATTTCTTAGAGTAAGGAAGAGTAGAAAGAAAAAAAAAAAAGCAAGTGTGGTTGCAATTGAGGCTATAACCAGCTCTAGCTTGGGGGGAGAGTGAAGAATCTTTGGTACAAATCATGGTAGGGAGGAATGGCCCATGACTTTAGAAGCAGGCTTTCTTCCAGGAGCCCTGAAATGCTTTATTTTGTATTTTGCCCCCCATGGAGAAACTGGGATAACAAATTGCTTAATGTGCTACTGGAACAGGTTGGATATTTATGGTGCTGAGGGCAGGACTAAAACTTGCAAAACCAACCCAAAACTCACCAGCCCCCAAGCCCCCTGTACCAAAACCAGATCTACATGCCCCATTGGAAAACTGGTACAATCTTTATCCCTCTCTCACATTCTCAATTAGGTGAAATGAAGGTGTTAGGGTGTTGGTAACATGCTATAAGGATATGCATATGTCCAGAACATTATTCATGAACCCTCTTTGATCTTTGAGGGAAACAATAAGTAGAATTACTGAAGAATCATCCAGAGTTCTTAGTGCTAATAAAAGGTTTCCTGAATGAGTATTAAAAAAAAAATCAGCTTTTTTAAAAGGAGCTAGCTGAGCATTGAAAGGAAGCCTTGCCCGTTTCCTCCTCTGTCTGCCGTGTTTTGAATGAGAGGTCAGCTTTCAGATGGCAGACCAAAGTTTCTGGGGCACAATGGTCAAAGCTCAAACAGAAAAGAATTATATTGTTGTAAACTGGTGACGTGATTTGGGCCTGTTTGATGCATTAATGATGTAGCTGAAAATCCCTGCAAATCTGAGATAACAAACGTAACTACCAAAAGATGTTTCCTGGAACTCTATATAAGTAAAATATAATTTATTTATGACTTGTTTTATAATAAGAGCTTATTTGAAAAAGAAAAAACATACACAAAACCACTGGGCCACTTTTACAAATGCCTTTTTCCTCATTCATTTTGTTTAACACTTCAACAGTTCACTTAGATGAGTTTTATCTTGCTTTTACGTCAGTTGGTTTACTTAATCTTGTCTTGCTGTGCTCTTTTGGCTAATCAGGAAATGCATCACAATCTGTTTATTTGTGCAGATTAAATTATTTTATGTGTGCTAATCCCAGGAGAGATTATCTCAGATCTGAATCATCTCCAGAAGTCTTAAGTAGCTTACTGGGAAACAGGACCAATATTTATTATATCTATTTTGTACCAGTCATGATTTTAGATCAGAACAATGCAAAAGAACATTCCTGAGCTGAAGATGTAATATTCTTGGAACTTTTAAAGCTTTTTAGATGTGGAATCATTATTCCCAGTCTTAAACAGTAGAAGAGCTTGGTAGACTAACTCCACTGAAGTCCAATATGACTTAGAAGAATGGAGAGAAAAGATTGCCTCTTCCAGTTGCCTCTCACTTTTATTTCCGAGTTCAGTCACACTTTAGAAATTTTTCTGGCTTCATCAGTACTTTTTTTTTTTTTTTAGTGCCTTTTTTCAGCAGACAGAACATCTGAGTATAAAAAGCATTTTCCACTTTAAGTCCTTTTGGATGGCAGCTCTCTAGATCTTTTCATAAAGGCATTAAAAATCCTGGAAAGGACAAAGGTCAGCTCTGAATAGGCTAATTTACACTAGTAAAAAAGAAAGTAGTATTATTTGAGTCAAGACCTGCTTGATAGAAGTCACAGTACGCATTTTCATTGGTACTGTACTTTGTATTTGTGGAAATAATCTGAAATATTACTGAGAGAGTCTTTCTAGTTTCTCCCTTAAGCAGCAATTTGATAATCTCCTGCAGCTGTGCTAACATTATTGCCAGAACTTTATGCAGTTTATTTCGCTGACATCACGTTTCTTATTAAGTACACCCTGATCTTCACAAATCAGACGCAATGTTGAAAGAAATATTTGCAATGACCCGTTTTCTGCAAACGGAGTATTGCGCCCCCTATGAATCATTGGTTTAGAAAAGCTTTGTCGGCCAGAGGTTGGATGCAGGGTGTGTGAGGTGTTTCTCCAACACATACAGAAGTTACAAGTTGCATGTAATGACACACACTTCATTGCCCTTCCATTTCTGCAGGAAAGGGTTATGCAGACTAGCAAAGCACCTGATTTTTGGCAGGTTTGCTTTGTAATGATTTGGCAGCAGTAACATTGCCTTGACTTGAAAGGTGGGACCCCCCACCTGGGGAAATGAACCTTTGTGATGAAAAGGGATGTAAGGGGAACAGCCACAGGCTGCTGCGGTGTGATGGCGTGGGCTGGGGTCGGGCAGATAGGTGAATGCAGCAGCAGCCACCTGCGCTTCTTTGCTGCAAATAAGATTAGTTCCTAGGTGGGTTCAGTTTGTGCTGGGAGCCAGAGCAGCTCCCCAGAATTTAGAGAAGTGATTTGAGCCAAGCCCAGGCAGACTCAAAAATTGTGCCCTTAGGTTCTGAAGAGCAAGAAATGTTTTGAAATAATTATTCCTGGTGGAGGTTGTAATGAGGTTAGGTTAGACACAATGAATAATTCTGGTTCCTCATTGTCTAATGACACAATTTAAAACAGCAGTTTAGACTCGGGCCTCCCAGGTAACTGGGTTAGATCAATAATCCCCTCCTCTGAATTAGAGTAGAAGAGGAGTAGAAACTCTTCCACTCATTCCTCTTTTTGTGACTGACAGAACATAGGCTTTCTGTGTTTCAATACAGAAATCTGACTATAAGACTTTCCTTTGTTGCTGTATGTATAGACAAGATGTTTATTTGAGGGCAAGGCAGAATAGGGGTTTCAATATAAATATTTTGGTTGGGGGAGAAAAATCTCTGGAAACGATTCAGGGGAGGAAGATCTCTTTGAGCAGCTGTATCGAAAGCTAGACAGAATAACTGCAGCATCCTAGCATACTGTCAGTAATGGCCTGGTGACTGAATCACTTTTTTTTTTTTCTTACCAACCCTTTGAAATCTTCTGCCTTCAATTAGTCTCTGAAGGGAGATCAATAAAACAGTTTTCTCTTCCAAGAATAAAGATGCATCTAGACTTTACGGTAGAGAAAGTAACAGTTTGTCTACAGCAGTGATGAAGTCTCCACTCTTAACTACTGTAATATATACGTAGAGCTCCCAGCGTGACTGGGTCTTCCTTATACAAGGAGCTTTTAAACTACACAAAAAGCAAGTTTTTCTCTGAAGTTACTTGCGAACAAACTAAAGAAGATTGGTAAAAGCAGTGATGTTGGTGAGAAATATTTTACTATCTCCCATCCCAAGATGAGAGTAAACTTTTCTATTTGGAAAAGGGAAGTGTGTAAAACAAGCAAGCATATTTTTTTGGCAGATGTGTTCTTTTACTTTTACTCAGCCTTAAAGTTCTATGAAATTAGTCAGTGAAGTTACTAAAAACTTGAGCTCTCTCAAAGCATGGTTCTGCTGATGCTGGTCATAGACAGTAAGCCTGTGCCCACGAGAAACATTATGTTCTAACTTCCTCCTTCAGCTGTACTTGCTTGGGCATGTTAGATCTTGTTCCTCACTGCTTTGCAGGGAATGGCTGGCAGACAGGATTAGGAAGACTGAAGAAAAGCTCAGGTGGGAATGGTTCATCCCTCTCCAAAGGAAAACAATTAAGAAAGTGTAGGCACCTGGAGCACAGATGCAGCTGTCTCACGAGTAAATTACACAGGCACGATGGCCTGACCTGTGCTTGTTAAGTACTTAGAAGATCAGTGGTGCCCCTTAAAACTGAATCTAACTTTAAAATGAGCACAGACTGTAGTAATTACTGCTGGAAGAAATTGTGGAACCACCTCTGCTAAACTTGAAGGTAGCGCAAGGGTTGTAAAGCAAGAGAGCTCTTTGCGTGGGCAGAGAAAGTGACTTTCATATTGTCAGTTGCCCCAAATATTCAGGTAAGCATCCGTGATGAACTCCTGCCTCTCTCTCTTTTCTGCTCTTAATTAATTTCTGTTTGTCAAGTTTGTTTGTACAGGCAAAATTCAGCCAGGTCCTGCACACCATAGCTCTGTAGTGACAGACAGGTCTGGCGTGTGGAAGCCAGAGTAGGAGGTTAGTGATGTGACCTCTGTTCTGTTACCTCGGAGGCAAAACCAACATCCTCGAGATCTGTCGTTTGCTGCCTGAGGTTGTACATCAGTTATATAGCAGAGGGAAGAGTAGCACGTCTTCTGCTTGGAAAGACAGTGTATTCCTTGGCAACCTCCCCAGCGGGCTCATCCAGATTTGTATCTGTTTGTCGTTGCCGCACTAATCACCTCGCGGTTAAAGCAGATGACTGACTTAGCCTACTTAGTGGGGTCAGAGATGGAAAATATTTCAGATCTCCTTATTCCTCTCTGTTTGCCTTGGTTTTCTCAGCTTCAGGGGGAAGATAATGGCAACGTGGAGATAGCCAAATATTTGCTCGTATAAGTACGTGTCTTAATTAGCAAAGTTCTTTTAAAAACTGTCTGTGGCAAGTGCTGCAGCAGCAAGAGATCCTTCATGCTATAAAAAGCCGAGAATTGTTTCCTCCAGCGTTTAGTCACCTCTCAGGATGGAGCCACTAATTTCTCCTCCTCCCCCTTTAATACACACATTATGTAAATAATCCTAACAATAAGCTGTCTGGAGTATTTTATTGCTTAATTAATATGGCTTCAATATTATGAATAAATAAGATCGTATTCAGATTGTGAGTACAGTAAAGTTAAGGGGATATGATCCAAGAAGGAGTTTCAAATCCCTTCGCATCTGTTCCTCTATTTTGTTGGATTAATTTTATCTTCTAAATTAAATTATTCTTATGAATCTGTTTCCTCTGGTGTTCTGCCCTCCTCCCCCCCCCCCCCGCCCCCCCACCCCCCCCAATCTCTTCATCATCTGTCTGCTCAACACCTTTGCTGCTCTCTCGCATGGGGAAATAAAAGCCACTTGACAGCACAGCTGGCTGAGCGGGTCTGTGCTGTTCCCCTCTGTCCCTCGTGGGGTTGCTGAATGTGATGAGTTTGGAAAGCTCTGGACTGGATGGTCTCTGTTTTCAGATGAATGCAGGCTTTCCAATTGGCATTCGTTGTTACTTTGATCCACATTTTAATTAAAAACTTGGGAATTCAAAGTCTATTGAACTGTAGTAGGCTGTCTTTTTTTACTAAAAGACCCTTCTCTTCTTCTCTTCCCTGTCCTAAAATAAAACTCAAACTCAAACACCTCCCAGGGCCTTGCTTATTTCTGTTTAGTCAAGGAGAAACAGTTGTTAAATATTCATCTCCTTTACATGGTTCTTACAAGGATATTTTTTTAACTTTTTGTTGCAGAAATGCTGATGTGACTGTAGTTTCCAAGTCACCAGGAAAGGGGAAAAAAAAAAAAATCAGACAAAGGTCACAAGACAGGAAAACAAAATATAAGATGCTTATTAAGTAATTGAGATTTCATTTCTATTTTGCTGAATTCTAAACTCTCAATGGAAGGAATTATCCCTCTCTTGGGCTAGGAGAAGGATGTGCCACATTTGGGGCACTCCCACAAGATGAAATAACTGGGTTGCAGGTACAGATGCTAAGGAGATCCCTGTCCTCTCTCTTGTGTAAAGAAGAGAGTCCTTGCTCAAAGATGCTTCCTTCTGGACCCGACCTCACGCAGCACAACCAGGGCCCTGACCCGTGCTACGTCCCCTCCTTGCTGCCTCTGAAACACTGCCGCTCCCACTGGGTGCAGCTGCCTCCCCCCTCCTCCCTGATATCTCTCTTGCTGAGAGCAGCCATCAGTGCTGGGCCCTGAGTTACTGATGTCTGACTGAGTGGTCCCTACTTTTCCTAAAATGAGTAGCTCCATATTCCCAACTGATTTACCACTACCTTTGATAGGATCAAAAGTCTGTAGCTGTTGTAAATACCCTCTCCTTTTCTTAACTGTATATTTTTAAGAACTTATAGGTGTGCAATTGTTAGTGGGACTCGAGTGCTTCGCCTCTGGAGGAAAACTTTGGTTGAAATCAATGTGACAGTTTAGAGGGCCCTTAGAGAGGGACAAACTAACATGGGCAGACTAAGTGACAATTTAGAAATGGATTATAGCTAGAAATTTACTGTTTTTCCAGGAGCATTGTCAAGCCATAAAAATGTACATGCTGCCATGTGTCATAGCGCATAGTGAAAGATGAAGACAAGTATCTCCTGATATCCCTTCAGGTATATTTGTGCAGCTTTTAATTTATTTAATGTTATTCTTACACTCTTGTGTGACAGACTCCTGATTGCACCCAACTGCTTGTGGAGCAACCTGTACGGTGTATGGCTTTTCCTCCTTCCCTCACAGGAGTGCAGAGAGGATGCAGGAGGTGCCCTGAGTCAGCTCCTGCGTGTTGAAAGACACGTGCTGCAGTTGTTTCTTCATGGTGATGTCTCTTTCAGTCTGCCACCTGAAACCAGGAAACCAGGAATACTTTTTCCCGTTTAAGGCATATTAGCCATAATCTTGGCACTTCTGATTTTTTGTAATTTTTCTTTTCTTTTACTGCTTACACTTACCTCTTCCCCTGCAGTAAAAGAAAGAGCAACGTAATGCAAAGGAGATCATACCTAATTTATTCGTGCTTGTATAAACAGCGTGTATTTCTTCACATACAGGTGAACAGAATTATAAAGGCAAGAATTTGTGAATAAAATTTTGAGAAATGAGAGAGTTCACTAGTAACTCATTTACTGTGACAGGAGATGAATAGAGGTAATTTAGTCTCATAAAAGTAAAATTGGCTCATGTCTTACATGAGGGTGGGAGGAAGAATATTGTTTAGTGTTTGGAAAGTGAAGTGGAGTTGAGAATTGGCAGCTGTGCTGAGGGTGTTTGACTGCCTGGCTCTGTAACCTTGGGTGAGTCATTTTGTGTGCCTGGTGTGCATGTTCTCTTCTGTAAATACGGATCTAATTCTTGTCTAGTTTGTAGAGGGTTTTGTTCTCTCCATGTGAAGCACCAGAAAACAGGATTCCGCTGTGATGCTGCTATATTGCCATGTTTGAATTAGAGTTTTTCCTCCTCTCTTTTTCTCCTGTGGTTGATACATTTGCTCTGTAAGTGTATTTCAGCCTTCACATCTTTCCTGGGGACAGAGGGAGTGGAACGTAATCTTGAAAGAAAAGCAAATATCCTTTGGTTTTAAAGATATATAATAGTAAGATAAAAAGATTAGGGCCTGTGGGACTAGGCATTATGAGACTCAGATGAAGTATATGATCTTCTAAGATACCTGCCTCCTTAGACAAATAAGCTGGACTGAAGGCACAAATGAAGTGTGCGTGGGAAGTTCTTTCACGGGACTTCCCTATTAAAAACACAAAGCAAAAAGGAGACTGAGTGAAAGCATGAAAGAAAAAATTCCCCCTGTTACTAATGAAAATATTGTGAAAGTCCCCAAGTCAAAGGTTGGTCAGGGCAGCTCTGTGGTGTGGTGTGGGCTGAATAGTGTCTCCCTCTCAAGGTCTAGAGATGGCCTGAAATAAGACAGAGACCTGACAAGGACAAGGTGGGTGCTAAAAACACACGGAAAGAGCTAAAGATTTTGCATAAATTAGCTTTGGAGCAATTTGTTCCTCCACAGTGAAGGAGAAAGACAACTGTTTTTGTTGCAGTGTGTGTTTTATTTTTGAAGGTGGGGCAGAGAGAGAAGAGGAGGGTTTTGAGTAAGTTGGGTTGCCTCTGACATGGCCTCGAGTTTTCAAAGGTTCAAGAGTGTGCTTTATAAAAATCCGTGGGACTATCAAAAATGCATTGGTTTCCCAGTGTGGGCATTGTTTGTTTACCGGTGTGAGTGGATTAAAAACCCAAAAATGTGTATTTTCTGCCTAACCAGGTTGCTTTCAGGCTCTTAAGAAAGCTAAAAAAAAAAAGAAGAGACTGGCTCATTTCTACTGACATTTTGATTCACAAGAAGTCTTTGCTCTCAGTCTTTTTGAAGCTGGGATACTATAGTATAGAACGGAGTTGCTAAACCTTACATTATCAGTAATTAATATAAAGATCATGTTTCTGTTTTCATTTTTGTGGGCTTTCTGGTTCCTCTGAGTGGTGATTATGTGCAGGCTGCCTTTTCTTAATGAACTATTTGCACATTGTTGCTGGTAACTGGAGACAGTAAGATGACTTGTGCCTCTTGAAAACGTTCCCCTAAATTACTCTGAAGACGCTGCTGTGGCCGTACCAAAATACACACTGCTTCTGTGCTTTTAATCAGCTCATCATGCTGCAAATCTGTGGATAATGTTGTAAACAACAGTTTGGGGCTCTTCACTAAACACTACAAACAGCTTTGGCCTGGGACTTGCTGAAGTCTACAGTGATCGCTCTAGCCCGAGTACTAATCCTTGTGCTTTGCAGCCTGGGCTGTGGTTTGCCACCGGGATTTAAAAAGCCTATTCAAATTTAGGAAGCTGTAGAAATGCTCAAGATCTGGGTAGGAAAGAGCTGTACGAGCTCAGGGAAATCTCCATCCCTCCTAACCTTTAAAAGGTCTGTGTGCATCTCTCTAGGAGATTTACTTGAAGAAAGTCTATTGATACCTACCTCCCAGCGAAAGGGCAAATCCAGTGAGGGGTCGAGCGGGCTGTGAAGTATATAAAGCTAAGCAGAGAGCTGGGGTGATCACTAAAAACTGCTAGGTGATGCTTGTGTGGGTGAGCAACCAACAAGGTGTGACTGCCATCTTCACAACAGGGGGAAAAATTATCAACTTGTAGGTTTTGTTTGCTTCTTTTGTTGGTTTAACACAGAGTAAGAAAAAAAGTGGATGCAACACGTCCTGCACTTTAAGCCGGGGAAGGAAAGCTATGCGTGAATATTTTCAACTTTTCCTGGCAGCTGGGTCCTTTGGTTCTTTTGTGCTACCAGCACCCACTTGTGCTATGGGGAAGCACGGAACCCGTGGACACACCAGGATGAGGGAGGGGAATTTTGGAGTCATGAGAGGACAGGAGGCCACCTGCAATGCAGGGTCATATCAGAGTAATTATTTATTTATTTTTTTCCCTCGTAGTTAGTAGGTCATGTTTTCAATGACTGTCTCTTACATTAATTTTCCAAAGTCAGTGCCCCCGCGAACACAGAGCGGGCGTGCTCTGGCTGCCTTGCTTAGCGTGTCTGCTCTGCACACCTCAGCCCTGAAAGGAGTAGGCATCTCTGAAACAGCCGTGTGATTTTTCAACATAATTCAACTCTTGGCCTGTCTGAAGATGATTTTTTTTTTAAGTGCGTGGTTTGGGTGTGTGTGGGAGATGCGCCCGTTGTCTCCGACTCCTCCTGCTCCATTCTGAAGTATCTCACCATTATCATGGTTCATCTTGCCTGGGTTTATTGGCTTCTGCTTGTAAAAGTTATGTTGTTGTCTCTTCACCGCTTCCCTTTCAAGCCAATGCTTTCAGCAACCCATTTTGCCACAGCCTTTTCACCACTGATCTCCCTCTGCCCTTTTCTTGTTTGAATGGTTGCCCGGTGACTTCCGTTTATCTTATCTTCTGCTGTGAATATTTTCAGGAAGAGAATGTGTCTGTATGACTTGCTCTACCTTTATGGTGTTATAGAGTATAAATGGTTGTTATTAATAATGCATCTCAAAATGGTCTCTTATTTGACAGGTATACTTTTATTTTAATATATAATATTTATGGCATGCTTGTAAATGTTTTGCAGCGTATTTTATGAAATTAATGGAGTCCCACAAAACAGGCACTCGCTACTTTGTCTGGATTTTAAATTTTTGCTGAGAAACAGAAAGAGGCTGCAGGATTTTGTATGCAAATTAGGAAAGGTGGAGATTCGGCTTGTGTATGTTGACAGCCAGCGTTGAGAAAGGGAGAGACAAAGAGCCCGAGATGTGATATATTAAAACATTTGAGAATGATAGAGAAAAGAAAGCTTCAAATTTTGTTGAAGCTATTCATGTTAAGACGTGCATGCTTTAATTAAAGAAGCCAAACATCAGCTGAATCGAAGGCACTGATTTGTTTTTGCTAGGTACAACATAGCTCTGAATGATAAGAAAACGGATAGTTTGCTCAGTGAGAATAAATCCAGACATAGTGTTTATTGTCTAAAATAACCATATTTGAAAAATAGATCATCCATAGGATATTAAAAAAGAAAGGAAGGAAAAGAAGAGACATAGCACCTATGCTGTCTTTTCCTCAAGCGTTCTTTAGGCTGTATTTGCTCCATAAATCTCCATGTAAAATTCTATGAAATTGTTTTCTCCAAGTGAAAAATTGACTTCGCTAAGATAAACGGGAGTATTGCCATCGACTTAAATGGAGCTGGTGCTCTTGCCGTATAAATTATCTTTAGAAAGAAAAATGCTCATCTATCTAAGAAATTTTCCCCAGTTAGTCCACGTTAGTGCTAGCATGGGTATAAAGACTTAGTGCCCCAAACAAGTTGTGACTGTGAGCAGCCAATTAATTCTCTAGTTGGAAATTGTTCTTACACTTCAGCGGGAGGCTGTTTCCTCCTCCTTTTTGCCTTGGAACAAAAAGAAATGAGAATTAGATACTGAGATCTATGTTACAGTCTATCAAATCATACAACAGAAGTGGATAGTTATAAGGATTGCTTAGATCTGTAAATATATCAGTATAAAACACTAATAGACTCTACTCTCACTTTTTCTTTATTATTGAGAAATGTTCAGGTTTTGGATTAAAGCGAGATATGGACAATAGCATTTTACTGGACAAATGTATTCAATTTTGGATCTAAGGAAAAAATCAAAGAATAAGTATTCATTGGTTATTCAGTCAGAGCTAAGCATGAGACAAAACCAGCAAATTGAAAAACAGGATTATTTTTTCTATGGCCTCAATTTCCTGTAATGTAATGTACTTTTTCAGGGCTTTAGATGTGGGTGCAACAAGTGGCTTCACTTGTAAACTTATTTTCTCTAGAGCTCTTAGGGTGGAAATGGTTATGGTAGCAGCTGAGGGCCCTTGCAGAAACTGCGAGAGACACTCTTGCATTGCTCTGCGCTGGTCTTGCTGGGGGACCCTGGGGAGGCCTCCCAGGTAATTGCTCATTATGTAGGTCCTGGCTTATCTTCTCCCCCTTGTTTGCATCCGTGGGTGTCAGGAGAGAGGTGATCAATAAGACGATAAACTCCCTTTTTCTGTTGTTGTCCCGTCGGACTGTGAAGGTGTGTTTTTAATTAGTTTTCTTTCAATCTGTATTCTTGCAATGACACTTAAAGTAGAAAGGTGCTTCATGAGAAAAGGAGGAAATAACAAGTTTCCTTTTCTTTAGAGACTCTCAGGCTTTTCTAGCACCTTTCTTTTTGTTCTTTTGCTGGCATGGATTGCACTGGAGCTAAGTCACCAAAACTAGTTTCCTGGGCCATCTGAGCAGCCCCTGTGCTGTGCTGTGAGAAATCGCTGCTCCTGCTTTCAGGAACTTTGCTCTTATGCTTTCCTACGGTCCGAGACGTGAGGAAGGGGGTTTGGCACTGTGGAGAGGGGAGCACTCTATTCCCAGCTTCCATGGGTGGTGGTGGGTAACGGTGTTCTATCGTGAGTCCTTGGTGCGGTTAACGGCCAGCGAGGCAGACTGTTTGCTCTTAGGCAAGTTTTGATTTGCTTGTGCTTGCTTCTAGTCTGGGTGATTGCCCCCAAACACAGGGATCGCGGTAGTGAGAGCTGGCTTTACACTGTAACTAGCAGTGGAAAAAAGCATGTTTGAAGCTACTTCTTGGCAAATTGCTGCTTAGTGTTAAAATATTGAAACAAAATAAAGTAGCGATCGTTCTTGGGCTGCAGGGTTTCTGGAGAACTGACCGGACTCCAGGAGGAGTCAAGCTGTTACGGTAACCTTGCTTCCCGTACGGTGCTGGCAGCGCTCGGCTCCGCAGCCTCTCTTGGCTGAGATGCTGTGAGCGGTAGCTGGCTCTGTTGCCCTTCTGGCTCTGAGCGCTTCCAAAGGCCTTGCTCCCGTTGCTGGGTCCCTTCTGATGCGTCAGTGGGAACCTCAGTGTGGCTGAGGGGATGTCAAGGGCACGTAGTGATAGGACAAGGGGTAATGGTTTTAAGCTAGAAAAGGGTAGATTTAGGTGGGAAAAAGTTCTTGAATACGAGGGTGATGGATCACTGGAACAGGTTGCCCAGAGAGGTGGTGGAGGCCCCATCCCTGGAGACGTTCAAGATCAGGCTTGATGGGACTCTGGGCAATCTGATCTAGTTAGAGAGGTCCCTGCTTACTGCAGGGACTAGATGGCTTTTGGGGGTCCCAGCCCAATGCATTGTATGATTCTGTCTGTGGGGGAAGGAGAGCTCAGTGACCCTGTAGGATGGGGTTGAGAGGCTCTTTTCAGCTTGGTCCAGACACTTGATCTGCATCTTTCAGTGTCTGAGTGAATACCTGAGCCTCTGGCTGTCTGGACAGCACTTCTGGTCAGCAGGCGACAGTGGTTACAAAAAACTTCTGTAACCAAAAGGTGCATTGAGATTGGGGTATTCACAAAGAACTATGGCTTTCCACAACTAGCAAATCCACTCCCCTAATTAGTTCTGCCCTCAGTTTTTCCATGTAGCAGCACGGAATGGAGGATTTTTTTTTTTTTTTTGACTTCTGTTATATGTCTCAGTAGGTTTCAGGTCACTGTAGAGAAGAGTAGAAGCCAGTCATTGATTAGGAGGTGCCACAGCCTTAAATTAATCAGGGAAGGCTTGGAAGTGGTCAAAACCTCTCTTGGTTGTGTGACTTCGGGTTAAAAACCACAGCATTCAGCTGATTACAAGTGAGGGGTTGGGAGCAGAGGTTTTTGGGGCACCACCAGCAGCTCCATTGCTGCATGCCCAAAGGTGTTGGTTTGCAGCACCCAGCCACTGTGGTGCCGCACTGCAACGGCACAAGGGTGGGCAGCAGTGCTGTGGGGCACCTGCACTGGGGGACACTGGTTACGCATGGACAGGCAGCAAAGGAGACTGGTGGCAAACTCGTACTTACACAGGGAAGACATGTGGGACCAGTTCTCGGTTTGCGCTGATGTTTTGAGTCTCTTCTCCCTCTGCCTTTCAGGGAACAGCATAGTAAACGTGAAATGTTAGACTCTCTCGGAGCCATTATGTTTTGCTTTCCCTGGGTTTCTCCTGCAGTTTGGTGTTTGTCAGCTCCTGTGGCTAAGGAGTGTTGT
The DNA here is from genome assembly GCF_034619465.1 of Leptosomus discolor. Classification (NCBI taxonomy): domain Eukaryota; kingdom Metazoa; phylum Chordata; class Aves; order Leptosomiformes; family Leptosomidae; genus Leptosomus; species Leptosomus discolor. Next base: position 71,729,514 of record NC_141392.1, on the reverse strand, counting down.
AGCATTAATTTGCTGCTGCTGCCCTTGCTAGCTCTGGGTGGCATCTCTGAGGACAGCTGAGGCGAATCCTGAAACTCTTGTGCAGTTGTAGATTAGAAGGTGTTGTGTAAACTGTAATGATTGGAACTGCACATGAAAAATAGATTTTTAGAGTAAGCTCTCTTTCTGCTTACTTATGTACCATGGAATTGTAGCTCAATATTTAAAGGAACATGAAGTTTTGCCTTGGGGGTTTTTTTGAATTTTTTTTTTTGGTCTGTTTTTGGTGGTTTATGTGGGTGGGGTTTTTTTTTGTTGTTGTGTTTTTTGTTTGGTTTTTTTTTGTTGTTTTGTTTTGTTTTAAACAGAGCACTTATGGCTAGTTGTTAGCACTGGAAAGCTAAATGCAAATGTCTGAGGAAAAGCATTTGAAACACTTAGAAGAGGAGCTGGGAATTACATCAACCCCAGAAGCACATGGAATAGAAAGCAACTGTGGCTGAACATTTAGCTGTAGCCAAAAGATAATCAAGCTATAATAAAACCTTTTGTACATACAGCTTTTGGCATAGTTTTGCTCATCCTTTACTTTGTCCCCCTTGCTATACAATTCTTTGCACTGTACTTTTGTAGAGCATTGTAATCTTTTAAATTGCAAATTGAGGAAACAGAACAAAGCTTACGGGTACAGCTGTTCACAGTACATAGCGACCATTTTTTCCTGTGGGGCTGAACATGCCATAGGACACAGCAAATGTGAAAGCAGCAAGGTTATGGGCCTCCTCTTATTCTGAGTTTTTTTGAAGGTGAGGGATTTAACATGCTAGGAGCAAGCAGCAGTGACTTGTAAGATTCAAGCAGCAGCAGAGGAGCGAGTTCTGAGAACATGCATCTATGAGAACAGTCTCCACCTTTGAGAGGGGCTTGGGGGGACCTGAGGTGCACAGAGCTGAGTGAAGCAGGGGTGCCCCCAGCAGCAAATGTAGAGAGTTGGATTCAGAAAAGAAGAATGAAAGCACACAAATGTTTCATACTGACTGAGGTACCTCAAAGATCAAGCATAAAAATAGACAGTTGTTTGGGAGGGAGTGTGTTGGTTGTCAAATAGCAAGTAGCTAGCGGGTAGAGGTGAGTAGTAGGCTCCAGCTAGAGATAAAGATGGATTATAACATCTGAACCACTGGGTAAGAGCAACAGGATTGAGACTGTGAGATCTTACCACAGTGCAAGAAAGGTGAAAAACCTTTGACCATGTATTTCAGTAAACAAATTTCAAACCATCTGAGGTCAACCAGTGACACAGCTGCCCACTGTGCAGGCACTCCTGAAGCCTTGTCCTTATCCTCGGCTGCTGGGCCGTGCTGTGCTGGGGCAGCTGAATGTGGCAGCTTGGCAGCAGTGAGGCTGCCACAGCTCCGTGCCCCAGGTCCAGCCAGTAGCAGGGCTTAGCATGTGCACACACAGGCTGACCTACAGAGAACATAGTTATGTATGTATACCGCCAGCCACACAGATCAGCACAGATACACTTATACAAGAACAGGTTTGACCTCTGTACGTGCGCAGAAAAGTCCCTCACCCAGGAAAATAGTTAGAAATGGAATTTAAAAAGAAGCTAAGACACACTGTGCTGACTGGGCACAGAGGCCTAGGGCCGGAGGAGCATACCAACCAGCAGACTACTTGCACATGGCTGGCCCTTCTTACCCCTTATTCCTCTATTTCCCCATCCTTGTTCCTCTCCAAATCACCTATATCCCTTGCTTCCTGCACCTTCGATGGCTCCCCGAAATATCCCCTACCTGTGTTGCAGTTCCAAATTGCTCTTTCCCTGCATACTCCTTGGCAATGCCCCCAGTCCAAAAGGTGCTCTAGAGAATTGCTCTTTTTGACCCATCCTGATGGGTGGAGGCTTGGGCACCAGGGCTGAGACTGACCTGGACAGCCCTAGGGGGTGGCCTGGGCAGGTTGTCCTTTCCTTGGAGTCCCTCACATGGGTTCCTGCCTGCCTGTGTGCCCCTGTGCTCCTCTAGGTGTGTGGGGATGGGCCTTTTTGATGGGCTGACAGTTCCCGCCATGGGCCTGGGAGTAGCTGGGACAGGGTATTACATGGGATCTCCATCTGCCGTTGTCTGTGTGCTCCTTATCTACCTGCTGATGGACTTTTTAAAAATCATGTAACCTACCATTGCTGTAGGATCACCATTTGCAGCATCGAAATCCTTCAACTATCCCCCCCATGGCTGGAATAACTTTGGTCTCTTTTGTTGTGTGTTGCCAACCATAATGACTCTCTGATCTTCTGGAGTACCAGCAAGTCCCCTTGTCATAGGGTAGTGCTCCTTGGGCGCTGAATCAATGCCCAGAATGTGACAGTATAATAAAGTTGTACTGACAATTTTATATTTTTTTTTTTTTAGCTGGAGGTGCTGAAGACTAGTAGTAGCTCTGTGCTATTCTGATGGTGTGAAAGCAACACCATGAAGTGAGGGGATAAAATATCAATGAGAGGGGTCTTTAATGTCCTGTAAAATGTCTGCATGGGAACAGTGAAAGGCAAACAACCTTCCACAAAGTGTGCAGAGAAAGTCTGGGGAGTGTGTGAAAGTTTTAAAGAGAGGCTTCCAAAGGGAAGGTTGATTATGGTGATCTTTAGTTACAGAGTGGGTGAGAGCTGGTGCAGATAGAGGAGCAGATACCTGAGAAATGAGGGTCAGCCTGCTGGCTTTGAGGTACTGTTGAATGCTAACAGCCTGCTGGGCTCCGGCTGGATTCTGCAGCTGTGTGACTTGCCCTGTCCACCACTTTGTGCACACATGAATGCGCAAAACCAGGAGAGAGCAAAACCCTGCGGTTTATCTCTTCTTGCAGTATTCGTGAACTCTCAGTCTCGGTGACCATTTCCTGGGTTTGGCAGACTGCTTTTTGATGCATAATCTTTCCTCCTGCATTTGAGATCAACCAGAACAGACTAATCCCAGGATTAAGGCAGATCAGATGAAGGTCTGTTTCCATAGCAGATGCTGTCATATGAGTGCCGAGTTTCTCTTGTGAGCAAGGCCATAGGGCAATGCAGATGGCGGGGCAAATCCTGTTTGTCTTGACTAATTGTCAACTCAGTCCTAGTTCCTTTTTCCCCTGCAGAAAACAACCAATTAACTGGTTGAAGTTCCATCCCAGGCTTGTACTTGCATATCTTGTGAATAATGTGCTGCACTTAAGGTTTGTACTACTTGATGTCTAACTTGTCGAGCAGCACTTTGTGTGGTCCTGGAGCCAGCCACAGGAGAGGATTGCCTGCTGACTACTCCAAGCATTGCGCTGTGTAGCTGCACAATGATGCTGGAAAAATGAGACCCCCAGATCTAAGAGCTACCCTCAAAAATAACTTAAGCAGGTCTAACGAGCAAGTTTTTGACCAAAATTGGTACTACCAAGACTGTTCTGTAAAATCACAGCAGTTTATTTCACTGTCCTCTTTGGATGAGGCTTTCTCCTGCATAGAGAAAACAAGGTTATCGAGGCGGTATAGATGTTATTTCAATATTTAGATTGGAGACCTTACTGACACGTCCTTCCAATACAAAATGTAGTTACAGTTCCTATGACAACTGTTCCCCTCTCCTCTGGAGCATGGACTAATGATAGTGTTTCATTACATGATCATGTAACGCTGGGCACTGTGACAGCCTTGTCATCTCCGCTCTGGTGTTTGCTCCTAAATGGCATTTAGCTGAAGCCTGCTCATGTTGTGCAGAACACGAATTGGAGTGACTGACCTTCACTGTGCTTACTGCCTGCCACCTCTGACTCCCCAGCTTCCCGCTTTTCATTAGCAAGCTCACTTTCTACCAAAATGCATTTGGTAGGATGAATTTTATTGACAAAAATTTCTAGGAATTTATTTCTGTAGTAACAATTCTATACACTGACTAACATTAATTAACAATAGTATCTTAACAAGTACACAGAGTACTAATCTGTCTCAACTCAATCTGCTGACAAAAATTCTTGACTATAGCAGCCAAACCAGACTATGCAGCAGATTCCTGTAGTTACTTCTGCAACACACTTAAAGAAAAATTATAACAAGTTGAACAGATATATTAAAAGACTTTATTCACAATAGAGAAATTTTTACAAATATAAGTTCTTAAAAATTAAGCATCTTGATCTATTATGTATTCTATAATTTCCGTTTATATAAAGATGAAAAGACTAAATGGACTATGTACAAATCAAAACCAATTTAAATGAGTAAGAGAAATGGATAATGTGTATGATGAAGTCACCATAGAAACAGTGAGCCATTGGGCATTGCAAAAAATCTGTGTACAACCAACACATATGCAATACTTATCTTACAATCAAAACATTTTTTTTCCCCATGAACAATGTGGGTGCCATTTAAAGTGAACTACCTCTTAGGACTTGACATAGGCAGATTTAAGTCCATTATTACGCTACAAAGAAATGGAAAAAGTATAGGCAGTGTGTTTATGCAAAGATAACGCCCCCCCCGCCCCAAGCAATTTCTTTTGCTCTTGTGAATGACTGGGAACACAAAGTGACCACCAACTAGCCACTTCCACCCAGCTAGTTCAGTGAATGGGCAACAAAACTCATGTTATATCAGCAATCTAACAAATAGTGGTAAGTACTGACTGTTTCAAAATGATTGCTCTGACTTTGGTGTTTTGGGGTTATTTAAAAAAAAAAAAAAAAAGGGGGAAGAAAAATCAATATATTCTCAGTTTATGAAAAGTTTTTCTTTTCTTACAGTTGGCAGCTCTACACGTTGTACAATCTTCTCGTCTACTTACATTAGTTTACAAAAAGTACAGTATAGTGCAGTTTGTACATACAACCTGAATACCAAAACCAGTCACATTAAATTTGTGCTCTTTCAAATCATTGTAACTCTCAAACCAAAAAAAAAAAAAAAAAAATCCGTACTAAATATGTGTATTACAAGGAGACAGTCATGATGCTTGTATTTAAGTACACAGGACCCAATGCATACAGGAGTTGTGTGTTTGTAGCCTGCTTTTTGAAACACAGAGGAGAGCTACCCCATTCTCCCCTGTTTCTCTTCAGCTTGTTAAGTAAAGGCAAGATCACTAGACACATCTGGCAGCAGCTCACTGGGGTTAAGAAAATCATGTCAGAAGAGGCTGACAAACCACATTTCTCAAAGACTGTTTCTGTCTGAGCTACAGTAGTTATTTAACTGAGCTGCGGCCTATAGCAGCACATGCACAACCATGTGGTAGGCAGCAGCAGGTGACCCAATAAAGATAACTAAGACAAAAGTAATTGTTACTATTTTTTGGTTAAAGAGGGAAGAGAATTTTTGGTTTTATTCCACAGCTATAATTTCTCTGTTCTACTTGAAGGAAAACAAAATAATAGCTCCCTTAGAAATACGGTTTCTGAAGAAATACAATGAAATATTATAGTTCTCCAATGATACAAATTCTGGAGTATCAAAATCAGCAGGAGTTCTGCTTCTCAACAGAGGATAGCCAAGACTTCATCCTGGCTCATTCAGTTTCAGAAAACTGTTACTGTAACATGAAGGAACCCATACTTTAAAAAAGAAAATAATAATTTAAAAAAAAAACCAAAGTGGTACAGCAAAAAGTCTTGACTCGGCGTGCGGGTGCCATGCAAGCAGCTTTGTCTGGGGCCGATGCACGTCCGTTTGTAGCCATTCTCGCAGCCCTGGGTCGCCCACGCTCAGCAGGGTACCCCTGTTAACTGCCACCTACACATGCACAGCTCTGCCAGTCCTCTGATGGAAGGATCAGCATCGCTGAAGAGCCTCTTGCCTTGCCCCTTCCACAAATGTCTTTGGCAGCTCAGGTGGCGCACGCCATCTTCTCCGCCCGCGGGGGGGAAGCAGAGGGACAGTGCTGTCTTTGTAAACTCCTGAGGGTCAAGTTTATGTGTCAGCCTCCAGCCACCAGCTATCTAAAAATGTAATCTGTTATCTTTGCTCTTGGCTTCCACCTAAGAAAAACTACATTGCAGACCTCTGTCGGTACAGAAACAAACATACTCTGTAATGCCCAAACGCAGGTGCTTCCTCAGCTGTGATGAGCTACACTGGACATGTGAGCTGTCTTACTAAATACCTTGAAAGAAGATTACTGTTGACAACCATCTTTGTTTTGCTGCCTTCAAATCAGTGAATAATGTACTTTCTCAGCATGGGACACCAGGTGTTATACCCTACTCAAAATATACCACGTCATCCTGTTATTAAATGAAAACGTAGGGAGACTGAAGAGTCATCTACACCACTCGAAACTACGCTTAAGCAGAAACAGGAATTAATCATGCCTGTTTTTTTCCCTTTGGTGATGCTACAAAGTAAAATGCTTTTTGGCAAAGCTGTTACCTTTCTTAGTGAGCCAGGCCTCTAATCTCAGGAACAATGCACACTGCATTTCTGTCACTTAGAGAAGACAGACTTGGTGCTTTCGGAAAGTTTTAGTTGTGCACTGGATAATTTCCTTTCTGAATGATTATCTTCTTTTAAGGAGACAGGTTTTCTTCAAGGCAACCGGACACCTGACTTTATTCATGTAGATACACTAAATTGCTTTGTGACAATAAACAATCAAGTCTGGTGTCAGGTCTGAACCTATCTGAATGTTTGAGAAAGTCCCAGAAAACCAAACAAATTTTGTCTCTGGTATAATTCTCAGCTTCCAGGAAAATGTCATTGAGTATTTTTTTGTCTTTTTACCAACCAACCAAATGAAAGCTACTGGACTAAATATATGAAGAAGGTAAGACTCCCTGTCTTAGTATGAAATGACTATCTTATTTTACTCTGCATTACCCTGACTAAAGACAGGAGAATAACACCACTTAGAAAAGGGAGGAAACAATTTATTCTATTACAATATTCTAATCAAAACCTGAAAAACTAAGGTCTGCTAAACTAGTGTGCTAAATTTATAAAAACTAAGTTTAGACTAATTTCAACATATACTGCAGTTTCTGAGTTGTATCTGCATGAGATGAAATATTCCTATGTAGACTTTGTTGACAATGAAACACATCAGATACTTTACCAAGTAATGATAGACCCGCATAAGAAGAGGCTGTCACAGTCACAAGATTTGTCTTGGATGACACACAAAACAAATTAACATAGAACAAAAAAAAAGAAAAAAGCTCTTTATACTTAATTCAATATGGCTTTTTGCAACATGGCAAAATATTACAGCTTAAAGCAGACATCTCCTCACAGAGGAGAAAAGAATTTTGCAGTCAAATTAAAAGCATAACAGGAAACAAGTAACATGCAGACCCTCTGTTCTTTTTAGCCAAGATGACACTGCAGCCTAACAGAATCTGGAGAGATGTCCTGTTTCTCGTCTAAGAAGTGGTTCAGCTGGATAAGAGGAAGGAATTTTTATCGTAATCAGTTGGGGTCCATTCATAAATATTTACTGTTAAAGAAAACAGACTGCAAAAGGCTTGATTTAAAAATTTACCTCAGGAATTTAAAACCAAATCATGTGCCCAAGTCCTGGAAAGAAACATAAGGAATGAAACAAAGTATAACTTAATCTTCATCTATTTCTGGTTTTCTTCTTTATGCCCATCGTCTTTGCGAAGAACAGGGAGAGGATGAGCCTCTGTGTTGAAGACCCAGTGTTCAAAGGGAAGAAGGTCATCTTCAGAAAACAGCAAATACAAGTACCTGGCAAGAAAATAGGCAGGAAATGTGACCACATCAGGGAAGTGAAGCTACAGTAGTTCTCAGGAAAACGTAAATACCGGATTCCCCCAGATGAATGTATCAATGGGAACAGCTGAGCAAGCACAAAACACCAGTTAAGCCCCAGGATCACAATGATTAGCACAAAACTTCGGGGCCATTCAACTCCAATTGGACTCAAGGGCAATAGCAACCGGAGACCAACGAAAGAACGCCTCTATCCTGACAGAGGACAAAGAAGTTTAGGCTATCGAGGTTAAATATCAGTTCATTTTACCTCCATTTCATCCTCAGAAATGTTATTACCTGTTGTTTTGATAATACACAACCATAGTAATTCTTTTGCTCCTGAATGTCCTCCTACATCAAGGTGTGGGAATGAAAATACTGTAGTCCAATCCTGTCTTGCTTCTGAGAACAACCCCTGGCTTAGGATTTTTAAAGAAGAAAACTAGCACTAGACCAGTAGCTTGGGCATCCATTTACTAAGGCAGGGTCTATTAAACCCAGCAGGAACCAATAAACGAATCCAACATTTTACTTGTTGTTGTGATACAAGGTAGTAACTACTGTAGCACAACTATTGAAGTCTGCTTAGGGACGGAAGTCTAATTCTGATATAGGCTGATTTGAAAGGTATAGTAGAGGGAGGGCACTATCTCAAAAAATGCCGCTGTGTAGATGAATGTATTTACAATAGTTCATTTACGCAAGTATTACACCGTCTGTTGAAATGGCATGATCGCTTCTTTCTGGTCTTTGCAACATTCTCTTGCACAGCAAAAACCAAAAAGTGAGGAGACCAAGACAAAACATCCTTTGTTTCATTAAAAGCTTAGGAGATGGTTATAGACAGTGAAAGCTTTTGTTTTTCTCTGTTAGCAGGCCCCGTGAGCTTACCTCACAGGTTGACTATTTTCTTTTTCTGTAGTTTTAAAAACCAACAGCATGCAGTACAAGCCTAGTAAGTCCTCTGCCTAGTCAATTTGTTTCAGCAGTGTTGGCATATATAATTAGATCCTATCAAAACTAGGAGATGTAATTTCTGAACAAAGACTATCAAGTACCTTTATCAGAAGCAAAGATAATTTCCAGAAGCAATAAAATTTAGTTTATTGATAAAAAAGGAGAAAAAAAAAAAAAAGTAATTTGGCTTCCCGCCACCTAAGAAAAGTTCTACTATTTCAGTCAGATTTTGTTATGTGAGTGTCAAGAGTACTAATGATAAATACTTATCTGTAGAGATGATCCATAGAACTACTTCGTATTAGTGAAAACCAACTTTCTTAACTTACTTGAGTGTCTCTGAAAGGAAGAAACTTTGCTGCACATCATCATGGCTTTCATGATTGTTATAAACATCTCTAATGCCAGAATAGCCGCCATCTACTCTGCAGTGTTTTTCCAGTGCCTGAAGAGGGGAAAAAACCCAAAACCCAGTGGGATTAGAAAAATGAATCATCTGTCAGTTCTTGTTTGACAATAAAACTAGCAGAAAATAGTCACAATTTTTTTTTGATAAAGAGATGAAAACTAGATAAAGCTCTGGCTTGAAATTTTTTTTTTAAAACACATAGGCACACACGTCTGATTTCACATTTAGGAAGAGAAGCAAAATGATAAATTAATAAAAGAAGTTTTCAGAAGGAACACTATATGGATGTAAAGATACACGGATTTTCACTTATTTTCTTTTTCCTCTTTTTATATAGGAATAACAACAGTCTCTCTCACAGGCTTGTCTATCAGCCCGTGTCACATAAACCGTTCTTAGTCATATTTTAGTGCTTAAAAATGACTATGACAGAATTGAATACCATGATACATACCGGTCTTTTCCCTACCCTCCTGCAAGTCGCTTCAAAAAAGGAAAGGCAACTCTCAATTTTCTAAGTTGTTTGGTTCCTCCTTGCAATTCTTTCATTTTTCAATGGGAAATCTCTGATACTGGGCTGTGACTGAATTTTCTGCAGTAGGTACCTTTTTTCTTTGATACCTTTCTGAAAAAGCTCTGTCTGTTACACAGGAGTAGATGGAAAGCCAGTATGTGGCTGGACTTAATGCAACCTGTTTCAGATGTAAGAGTAAGAACTTGTTTTTCTCTCACTAGTTTCCAAACTGTGTATTCAGTTAAAAGGTGTAAAACAGATGATTGATTCCTATTTTACAATAAAAAGGAGCACACAGACCACCTAAAAATACAATTTCTTTTCTGCCCACAGGAATGTTCTAGATGATCAGCTAATTTTGAAGGAGAAAACAGATCAGATGAAGGCTGTATACAGAAGGGCAAAACCCATGCCCCAGGTGCTGGAAGTGTAGAAGGTGTATAGAGTCATACTATTTAATAAATTTTGTGGCTTTTCTTTATTTCAGACAGGTGTTTGCATTAGAAAGGTGGTACCTGTATGCCTATATGAGCCGTAACTTCTTTAAATATACTGCTATCCAATACCTTATTTGAATATTAGTTCTTTTATCTCTGGTTTGTTTTAAATATTCATTCATCTTTTTTCTTTATAACTGACTGATTTAACAAGGTCAAAAGTATTCTTAGCCTCCTCATTTTTCTTATTCTGTTTTATAATAACTCCCTGGTATCATGCAGTATAATAAAGGAGTGAAATGAATCTAAGATGTAACAACTCATTATTCAAAACCAAATCTGGAAAATGCTCTTTAGCCCTAAATAACTTCTCTCAGTAAAAATGATGGTAAGCATGGTGGATTATTACGTTCACTCAGGACCACGCTACTCTCAGACATAGTGCTTGCTGCGGAGACGGGTATCAGAGCAACAACTTTCAGGCAGAAATACCGGAGCTTTACCAAACCCCCGACAGAGAGATGGAAGGCAACTAGTTCCTCCATTTCTGAAGTTATTGCAAATATCACTGAAGCGATTACAGGATGTGTAGACTTTGTTTAGGGAAAGATGCTGCATTTCAAGCCACATATGGCACAGTGCTATGACAAGGCAGAAGATACAGCTAAAACAAGCAAACAGGCAGAATAAGCATCTTCTGTTTCTGATGAGAGGCGAGACTAAAAGTCACTAATAATTACGGAGGTATCCATCACCTCCACCTGCTCTGAAAGCTGTTCAGGATCTGTGTTTTGCTGTGAGTAGATATCCTAAATGTCCTTGTTTTTGCTGGAGTCCCTGTAGCTATCTGCATGTATTTAGCTTGCATGTCAGGCTCTCCATAGTTTTCACTGGAGAGTAAGCTGCCTATTGTATATTTAAAAGGGATTTTTCTCCAGGAGAGATCCTTTAAAATATAACAGGCCTATTTGTCTTTTCTTATGTGTCTTTAGGTTCTTTAATTTTCCTGGACACTTTTACTAAGTGACAAATATACTTAAGTTTAAACAAGTAATTTCCCCTGGCTGGTACTCCTTCCCTCTCGTCTACTTCTACCTGCAATGAATTCAAAATGCTGAATCTGTGTCTGGATTTTCAATGTCAAACACAAGATTATGTTTTCCAAGGCACAGCAAGAAGGAGAACTTGAACTTGAAGGATAAGGCTATTACTCAAGGAAACACCCGCATCCTAAACAGGGTGAGGTGAAACAAAAGCAAACCACATTTACTGTTTATGTGCTCTAACACGTAGTGAGAGCCTTCTTTACGCGTTCGTTGTAGGGATATACCGTATAGGTACCTGAACACACTGTTATGATGTAAACGAAGAGGTTAACTGCCTCCGTGTTAGCCATCTGGTGGTGTCTACTTGATGCAAACACGAAGCATCTTACCCTTCAAAGCTACTTTCCATTTAACCAAAGGAACAGGACACTGAGGTGCAGCACTAGTACGATAAAAAGGCTCTTGGTTGTCACCCTCCTTTAACTGGCAGTAATGGCCTTTCGTGCCCATACCTGCAGTTTCAGAGTTCAGCGATGACAGTGGGGTAGAGGTGGGTGGGAAGAAACAATCAAACACATTTTAAGTTACTAGTTCTCGGAAAATGAGGGTGGCTAAGATTAGTTATGCTAGAGTAATGGAAAACATCAAGCTGAGTGAAAACTGGCTGACAGTCTCAAAGTGTCATAAAGGGAAAAAACAAAGGAAGTGCTATGAATTCAAAATATGGGCCACATTTATAATGCAGAAAGGGAGACTTTCATGAGCTAAGCTGATAAAAACCTTTCTGACTCAGTAACAGTGGATATTGCTGTTGGTCATAACTGCATTTTCTCCAACTGCTGAAGTACATACAGAATGATTTTGGACTCAAATTAAAGCAGCAAAGCAAGTTTCCAAAGAAAAAAATGGAGAGGCTAGAGCTTGTTTTTGGTTTATAAAAGTTCGAGAAAGAACTAATAGACTTGTAGGAGAGTTTAGAAGTCATGACTTATAGAGCACCCTGCTTTTCTACCACAAGGGCACTGGGAAACAAACCTCATGAGTTCTTATTGCCGGTGTCATGAGTTGAAAATGGACATGAAACACCTGAAGAACAACTTTTTTGGGCAACAGCAAATGGTCTGATTGTTCCCCTTTTTTTCTTGTTTCAATCTCAGCTTCCTCTTTGTGCAACAGGTGTTCGTAATGAAACCAACCGCATGCAGTGGTCAGGGGCTTCCCCAAGAACAAGGGTGCAGTGACATGATCCCTGCTGCAAGAACAAGGAGCAAGAGGGAACAGAATTGATGAAATACTTGTGGTAAGCTATCATGACTTGCTGGAACAAAAAACCCCACAGTATCAGGTGGAGCTGTATGGGCTATAAACATTAAGGAAGAAAAAAAAAAACCAACCCCCAAACCAAAAAACCCAGCCATTTGAAACCTACAACTGACTGTGTAACTTCTGTGAAGCTGCAAGATTTGTTTTCGTGAAACATGCAGCTGCACATAAGGACAGTGGAAGATGGGCCTGTACAGAATGGGACCAGCTGCATCTCCCACACAGGCTGTAATCCACTCTGTTAGAGCCAGACGAGAGTAACCATAAGAATGTTAAACAAGGAACACATGGGGAGTGCTAAGAAGGTAAACGAGTGTACAAACTTGAAATAAACACAAACAAACTGAACCAACAGGGTAAAGAATAATAATAAGGAAAACATTTCAATTGTTTATAACACTGTTATCAGTATGGGCAGCAACAATGAGTCAGGAAAAACACCTCCTGGAGAAGGAACACTTGGCATTGCTGAAGCCTGGTGGGATGACTTCCATAAACAGCCATTGTAAGTGTTCCAATTATAATCTGCCTGGGAAGATTCCAGTAGTAAAATGTGTGCCTATGGGTGGTGTTAGCAAAGAAGGAAGTAAGGGAACAGCACTCTAAATTAGAGGGTTGTTTTTTAAAAAAATGCTTTGGAATCATGAACTCGGGAGCATACTGTTTCAGGGCCGACAGAGCCAACACTTGAGGGAGGTAAATAAAATGTCCTAAATAACTACAGCCTCAACCTAGCTGAATGCAGTGCTGACTGCAGATATGGAATTGCTGTGAATATTCAAAGAGAAGTTAGAGAGTAGAAGAAGTATAGTTAATGCTAGCAGCTATTCTTTTATGGAAAGCAGATTTTACCTTAAATGTCATTTTTCAAGAATAACTAATTACCAACTTTGAAATGCTCTTTTTTTCCCACAACACTCAACGACATTTGCACACCATTTGTGATGCGTTCCGTATCTCACACAGTGAATACTCAATACAATGACAGATCTTGGTTGCTGTTGAGGGAGGCAGGTAACCGGCGGATGTCATGTCGCAGCCAGGTATATGGAGCCATAACCCAGCAACAGCTCTCTACTAGGGTTCCTCGGGGATGAGCAATTGCACAAGCCTACGTGTTCTTGCCTCAGTATAGAGCAATCTTCTATAACTAGCGGTGTAGGCCTATCCAAGAAAGTTGTGATTATATACGCTCCTAGAAACAGGAGGTGTTGGGCAAACTGACAAACAGGAAGTTTTTGAAATCCTGGAAAGCAATAACTACAAAGGAGAGGTCACAGTGAAGAAAATACTGCACAGAGTTTTGTTTTGCTTTCTGTTCTTTTTTTTTTTTTTTTTTCTATTTTTCTTAGGTACACAGAGCTGCAGAAATAATGTTCTTCAGCTTCCTGTATCTCCTACAAGATTTTAGTCTGCTTAGAAATTCCAAAGTAAGAGTGAAAGGCAGATAATTTAGCAAGGGCAACATCAAAGTGAGGAGAAAATAAGGGAACTCTGGAAGTGTAATAAGGACCTATACCTGAAGGATGAAACATGGTAAATCCAAAGGCTCTCATCTCTAACAGTAAGGGTGATTAACCACTGAAATAAGGGAAACAATGGATTTGGCAAGCCAATTTTTGCAATATAGACTAGCTGCCCTCTTGGAAGGCTTGTGCTAGACAAGCACAGATAGCTAGGTTCAGCATGACTGGTTGAAGCTCAAACGCTAATGGGACACAGAAATTTAAATCTAGAAGAGATTGTTATCATTAATGGAGTTCTGTCCAGATGACCTGTGCTTTTTGAAAGTGACCCTTTTTTTAAATGTTCGGTACTATCTAGTACTTCATCTTGGCCTTCATCACATTAATTAAAATCACCTTCATACAATTACTGTTGAAAATACACTTCATAAAACTTATTTCCACATCCAAGGCTCAAATCCGACACACGGTTGCACTTCCCATTCGCATGCAGCAATACTCAACATCTTGAGCAGTCCATCCAAATACGACACTGATTGGAGAAGCATTTAAGAAGGTATCTCTGTTCTTCTGATATACAATACCAGCAGTATTTGGATTTGTTAAAATGATCTTAGTTCATCTTATTAGTAAATGAATCTCTGGAAATTTGAGTCGATATTACTGATTTAAAATAAATATATATTCTCCAACTGCTAACAATATCCAGATACTATTCAACAGCTCACTTAACAAGATATTAGGATATAATTAGAAAAAATTACCTCTACAGCTTCCCATCCCCACTGCCTGTACTTTGGGTCATGAGTGAGCCGCCACATGTACATGTAGGTCTCTATAACTTCTGGTCGTAGGATGTAGTATTTTTCATTTTGTCTTGTAGCTATGGCCTCAACACCTCCATCAAATCTGAAGGCTTCTGGTCCCAGTTTCATGCCTAGCCAATATAAAAACACATGCTAAAACAAAGGCATTAAAAAAGGTTTCAAATTATGTCACCTACCAAATCAACTACGTTTCATACAGCATGAAGCCGGATTACCCAAAAGGTATGTAATTTCTAAAAGATACTGCAGCACCTCCTGTTTTTAATATTTTTGTGAATAATTCAGAGGAGAAGAGAGCTGTTCTTCATCAATGCCTTAAACGGCAGTTCCAGTTTGAACAGTGATGCTAACATTTGCATTCTGGAAGACTGCATACAACTAGCAACATGTGAAATTTTGCTTAAAAGACAAGGATATTTACTTTTCTATATCAAACTGGAAAATACACTCTGGGACCTGAAATGCTGCCAGGGTTATTTCTATGAGAAGATGAAAGAATCCAAAGAAACTTCCCACACAGAAATCCACTTTCTTTGTGCAAGTCTATTGTTTGCAGCATTGTACCAACAGAACTGAGAATAAAATTATTTTTTGTGCATAAATCAGGATTAATAGCTATATTGATGTATAAACGAACAGGGTCCCTTCTCTTATTTGTATTCCGCTGTACAGAAATCAGCAAAGTGAAAAAAAAGCTGTCATGATAATTACTAGAGTGAGCAGATATGATTCAGGTGCACAGAAATTATTTATAAAACAGAGCAGCCGTTCTTAAAGATACTCTTAGACCAAAGCAGCGTTTGCTCAGAAAAGATGAATTCTCACCATCATACAACTTTCATTCAGCATTACACAAAAGTATCGATGGCTGCCTTCACAGAGCCAAGCTGAAATTGAACTCTGCGCTACAGTACTTACTTGTACGATCGTAGGATTCATGGCAAGTCCTAGCAATTTCGGCACCGAGCTCGATGTGATGGCCCGTCTTGTCGTTAGGTGCTCCGTCCGCTCCGAGAGCAAACATGCCTCCGGCGAAACACGTGAGATGTCCCATCTTGTGTTCGAGCAGTCCACCTTTCCACTCAGCGATGTATGTCAGCCCCCCACTCGATTTTCGAATGAGGTGGGTCTCTATGGCCTGCAAAGGTACATGATTTCAAACCACAGATACCATTTGGTAAAAAACGAAGGACGAAGTCAAAGTTGTCTTGTATGTTGGGTGGTTTTCCTCCGTATCACCTTTGCTTGTAAAATGGAGAATATAAGGTAGCATAACCTCAAAGTGCAGCCAAGCCAACACAGATTAGCATACATCAGTAACGATGATTAATTTTGCTACAACTTTGAGCTATTTACGGAGTACGTTTTATAAAAATATTGGAAAGGCCTAAAAAAATATAATTCCATTTTAAATGATTTTATTTCTTTCCCTTTCTACTTTGAGCAATTTCAGGTGACTTCACTTTTAATGGTAATTAGCCATCACTTCAGCTTCCAAACTTCCTATTTTAATTCTGACTTAAACAATGTGGTTATTGATATAATTTAATGTCAATTATATGCAGACATAACTCATATTCAAAACATCCGACTCAGTGAGTGCACTGAATGACGTTAGGCCTCTGAGTCTATATGGCATTCCCAAAGTCCGATGAGTTTCCCCTCCACGTCTGAATTCCTCTGTCACCATCAATCAAGAGTAGGGTCCCACTGAGATTTCTGGGAAAATAAAACCTAAGCAGAATAAAAATATACAAATCTCCTAGAGAGAATCAGACGTCAGTGCTGTTAGCAAAGTATGGTCAATGATTACAAAATCCAGGAAAATAACCTTCCCTCGCGGTAGGAACAGAATTAAAACGATAGAGGAGATGCAGAAGAGCACATTAATTGGAAGCCCACACAGAAAGCAAGCTAATACTCTTTAAAGGGTAGTGAAGAGGAGACGAACAACGCTATCATACATTCGGTTATCCAGCAGTGTGCTGGTTTATTCTATAGAAATCATAATGGCCAGAAGCAGCACTCAACATGCATTATACACGAGAAAAAACATGAATAAAATATCAGTACAGAGAACTATTAATAAAAAAGCCAGGATTTTAAAAAAAGTGTGACAAAGATAAGGTAGTGATGGTTGTTATTTCTTCCCATTTAAACATCTGTAAATGTTGTTTTTATAAGCATGAAAAATCTTCTCTAAACTAGAAGCATCAGCAGAATAATTGTGTAAGTTTTACTTACTAAGTAGGTTTGTTGTGCCAAGAATGTCACATTGAAAACTACACTTTGTTTTCCACCAGCATTAGTGCAAAGCACTTAGTAAGGCTGTTTTCTGCCCAGCTCCAGACCCACTACTGGCTCAGAAAACTTCTCCATCCCTTTGTTTCCTCCTTGCCTGTATGTTTTTAGCACCAGAAAAAGCACTGAAAAGCATACCTGATTTTTAAAGCAGCAGTAAATAATGAAGATTCCTGTGCTTTAAGCAAATCCTGCATAATTTAACCTAGGAAAAGATGAGGTAAAGGGGAAAGGTGGGAAACCATTTTCCTTAAGCATCCAAACCACAGACCCCACTATGGAAGATGAAAGAATTACAGAGGCTGGGTAGGTGTCGAGCTAATTGATGGCCATGTATTCTGAGTGCCTATAAAAATCCTTTTCTGTCCTGTTGGGAAACTAGTAGTGGAATACCTAGGTAATTAAAAAAAAATAGTGTTCTTTACAACATGTCTCTTGTGCACATTTGGGTGTAAAATATTTGAATTTACAATTGAAGAATTGAGAGAACAGAGTTCAAAGTACCTGCTAAAAAAACGTATTAATGCATAAACAGGCAAAATTTGTGAGAAGATAGAAATAATTGGAAAACTTCCAGAATCTTTCAGAGTACTGTTTGCATTTTTATTAAACAGTTCATATTTTGTAATAGGATGCCTTGTTGTTAAAAACACACAACAATTTTGTGGGAAATAGCTTTCAGACTACTTGGGCATTCAAAAACATAAGCTACCTGAAACAAAGTTCAGAAATGAAAAAACTTTTAATTTAATAACATTTCATTAAACCTTTCAGTATGGTATCCCCATCTCACCAAAATACCATTCTGGCCATAGTCGATATAACTCTACTGGTCACTTGGCTGTTGAGTCAGAATTTATATTAAAATAAACAAATATAAAAATAGATTGATGACTAAATTTACCTATATTGCATTTTTTTTTAGTAAAGAATTAATGAAAGATTGAATGAAGTATTACTGTACCTGACAGAAATAACAGTAATCGTGCACCTTCAGAACTACAGTAGCTAGACCAGAGTTGATCCTTGCAGTTTGAAAATGGATTTCGTAACACCAATTAGTCTTTCAGAGTTTTTTCCCCCTCTTTTGGCTCTAGATTAAAGTTCAGGCTGAAAAATGGTGACATCCACTTGGGAAATTTTAAAATTATTCTAAGGAACTGGTGTCAAGAAACTAACAAACTGATGTTAATTGATGCTAAGAATGTCGCAAAATAAAAATATATTTCCAAATTAATTATTCATGTTTAGTAAAGCAAATCATCTTGGTTTTATAAATGGGTCCCATTAAACACTAGTACATATGCCTATTAAAAGTTATTTTTATTATGTAAGCATCTTATTTAAAGCTATTTTTGTTAGGTAATTATTTGATATATTACAGACTCTCAAATTGCCTTGTCATACTTTGGACAATCATGGGTGGCTGAGTGCTGGGTAATACCTGTACTGATGTATAACACCTTTATTAATGACATGCTGGGTAACTTCTCATTTCTACCTAGACATGCAATCGCAATAACCTCCGATCTGTACACATAGCCCTCAGAAGCCACAAGCCCAAGCGTGCCAAACTTGCACGTCCATCAGCACTCAACAAACTCTTATTCTGCAAGACAGGAAAACAAATACTGTAACTTGGGAAAGCCTAACCTTCGTTTGAAGCTCTGTGCTGGTGAAGTAACAGTTTGCAGAAGTTACATGATTGAAGCAAACTGACCTCCACCGAACAGCTCCCGTGAAGGGCAGAGGAGCGTCTCTGCCCAGAGGGCCGGTTGCCCCTTTTGTGGCACTGGGTGGCGCAGCAGCAGAGCTCACAAAACCACTGCCGGGGAGCTTACCGTGGGACTGTCAAAGGCTTCAGCTAAATCTGAGAAGTTTCTTCATGGGCCATTTGCCGTCTGAGCTAGACAAACGTGTTTTCGTCAGAAACAGGTTTCCCTTCTCTCATCACTACTCGGCTGCCCTCCGACTAGAGGACAGAGAGACTAGCCGCTTGCCCTGAAGCTACATCCTCCAAAGGCTTGCTAATAAATTTGCAGTGTCACAGCTGCATAAAGTTTGGAATAATTCCAGCACGGCATCGACATGTTAGATGATAATGAACATGTTAGGTGTCTTCCAGTTGTTTCAGGGACTCAACAGAAAAAGAAAAGTCTTTATAAAAAAATCAGCATATTTAGAAAGCCTCAAAAATGTAAACGCTTTTTTGATCTTTTTAAAAAAAAAGTGTAATCTGCTTGAGTAGAACATAGAAAAGAAACTCCCTAACATTAACTATCGATGAATGTATTCACTGAAACTTTGAATCCCTCTATTGATGACAGTATTTGCAGCATTAAGACATGGTAAAACCTTCCTTTTCCCCACAACTCCAACCTAACTATAGTTTAATTTCAGAATTTACTTCCAAATATTGTTAGAGCACTACTTCTGGGAAGTCTAATGTTTGTATAATGCATTTGTATAATACATTAGTAGAATAAAGTATTTTCAAAGTAAACAATAAACAAAAATCAGTACTCTTTCAGGTATCAATTCTGAATCTATACCCAAACTGCCAAAGTGCCAGCTGTCATCCATCTGTTGGAAATTCACAAAACTGCGATTGACATTTTTAATATTTTTTTTGGTTCTAATATAAGGGTATGTACATCTGTGAGCAGCACATCAAAATATGCTTCAGTGAGCTTCACAAAGGTTGTAAGTGCTATCAGGCTGGACTGAACTTCCTGAAAGACATCCCATTATTTAAATAAGGTTGAGGTCCAGAGCAGGACTAAATCACTACCTGGAATACATGGGCAATTGTTTTTCAGTACAAAAAAACTTGAACACAAAGTTGAGAAAGTACTTGGATGAGGAAGAAATACTATCAGTTTAAATGAAGCTATAACATGGGTCTCCAACTTGAGCAGTAGGGTGGAAAGGTAGCGATACAATCCCACAGGGAGATGCTACTTGCTATCTGCAGCGCTGCGGGCGCAGTTCTGGCAGGAAAATCAAGTTACTAAAACAGTTTATGATAGGAGAATAGGTAGTGTGGTGACAAAGATCCACCCAAGTGAAAAGCTCTGTTTTGTAGAATTAATTCTTAATTTCATACTTGGAGCCAATTTACTTTTATTGGGCAGCAGAGCACTGGAGCAGGCTGCCCAGCGGGGTTGTGGAGTCTCCTTCTCTGGAGACATTCAAAACCCGCCTGGACGCGTTCCTGTGTGACCTGCTGCAGGTGGTCCTGCTCCGGCAGGGGGGTCGGACTAGATGATCTTTCGAGGTCCCTTCCAACCCCTAACATTCTGTGATTCTGTGATCTACACACTTAAAAAAGGGACATGTTTATTTGAATTGCAGCTGTATTACAACTTGGTCCCCACCTACAAATAATTCCTTCCTGCTGTGCTTGCAGATCAGGTGGTGTCATATTTATCACTACAGAGGTTATTATTTCATTTTACTGTAATGAATATTCTCAATATAAACCAATATACAGTATCTGCAAATAAACAAAAAAGCTAGAAGAATGTGGTCTTTGATTAGCTGAAAATGCATTATTGATGGATAATTGTTTGGAGCTGCTACAGTTTTTCTTTTAAGTAAATGGAAATTTCATTTTACTGTTTTCCAGAATGTATTTCTGTAATTCAAACAGTAATTTCTTTCTTTCTTTCTTCCTTTCCATCAAGGTAAAGCAGAGAGACTGTGCAACATAAAAGCCTGCAAAGAAGAAGGGGCTGCAAATGTATGTTCCCAAAGGGAGCAATAGCAGATGCTCCCTGGGAGTGACATAAAAAAAAAAAAAAAATTGAGACAACCTGATTTTCAGCTGTAGTGGACAAATGGGAGAGGAAGGAAGGGACACTAAAGGGAGAAAAACATTTGCCAGATATTTAAAGAATGAAATTTACTGCATGTAAAGCTGATACACCATACAGCTTGTAGCATACCTGCAGCTTTTACAGCCAGACTAACTTTTATGGCTGATACAGTTCCTGGCAATTTTTGTGTGTGTGCGCTTTTGTACAAGGCTCTGCTTACAGTCCTCGCTGCAATAAAGCCTTTAGCTAAATTACTTTTTTCCCATCTTGTGGGAAATTATTCCTTCTGTACAACAACTGTAAAAATGCTTGAGCACTCAATTAGAAACGCTAACAGTCCCTTTTACAGTTTCAATTGTGACTCAAGTACACCTTGTATTACTCCTGGCATCTTTCTCATGAAAAATTTCTCATCTGTTAAAATTATGCCCTTGCCTACCTGTCACTGCAGTGAATGAGGCATTATGAATTGCTTAGGTTACATGATTGCACACCGCACGTGTCTGTAATCTCTGTTACCGACAGTTCATGAAAGAGAAACTCTTCCATTTTTCCCAACCTGGTTTCCTCCCACTCCTGCTCCCTTTCTTAAGGGGGTATATTTTGCGTTCTCTGCTTATCAGCCTGTTCCTTTACCTTTTTACTGCCAGTCCTTACACTTGCAAAATTAAGCAGAACCCGACCCTCCTAATAAATACCCATTTTCCTTTATTCAGTACTTCACTCCTTTAAGCTTTCACACAGCTTAACTGCTGTCTTCACCACCCCTCCCCTCAATCCCTGACTTGATTTTGTAATTGGGAAGGCCTTCATTTACCCTTTGAGTTGCTGAGGTTGATCTGGAGCGCTTACAGAGAAACATAAGAGGATACAGAACTGAAGTCCTCTCACTGTTTGAATGAGTACAGAAACCCAATCAACCAGCTGATTTTAATAGAAGGTATTCTCTTGGTGGATTATGCTGACAGGCGATGCCTACGGAGCACAGATGGAGGCTTCTCAGGAAAAATGTTCTGCACCTCAGAGTTGCTCAATTCAAAATAAACAGGCAGCACAAAAAAGTTAACTCTGCTAAAGGAGGAGGGTTAACAAATTACAGACCTCAAAACACAATGTAAAACTGGAGTTCTTTCTCTAGCACCTAGGCATTTTACCTCTCCTTTTACAGTAACGCTTCAGTTATGATTAATGAATTTTGATGACTACTGCTGTTTTATCAAAAACCAGGTGTTTCATTTCCCACCTCAAGAAGTCACTATAGCTGGAGACAGAACTGTCTTGCAAGTCACAGTTACGTATTTCCACACCTTAATAAATTTTGAACTTCAAAAATATGATCCTAGTTCTAAATTTCCAGGGTTTAAAAGAATACAGTCACAGAATAGTTTGGGTTGGAAGTGACCTTAAAAATTATCTAGCTCCAACCCCCCTGCCATGGGCAGGGACGCCTTCCACTAGACCAGGTTGCTCCAAGCCCCATCCAACCTGGCCTTGAACACTGCCAGGGAGGGGGCAGCCATGGCTTCTCTGGGCAACCTGTGCCAGTGCCTCACCACCCTCACAGTGAAGAATTTCTCCCTAATATCTAATCTGAATCCACCCTCTTCCAGTTTGAAATCATTACCCCTCGTCCTACCACCACCCTCCCTGATCAAGAGTCCCTCCCCACCTTTCCTGCAGGCCCCCTTTAAGCACTGGGAGGCCGCTGTAAGGTCTCCCCAGAGCCTTCTCTTCTCCAGGCTGAACAACCCCAGCTCTCTCAGCCTGTCCTCACAGGGGCGGTGCTCCAGCCTCTTGGTTATCTTCATGGCCCTCCCATGTCTTTCTTGTGCTGGGGGTCCCAGAGCTGGATGCAGCACTGCAGGTGGGGTCTCACCGGAGCAGAGCAGAGGGGGAGAACCCCCTCCCTTGACCTACTGGCCATGCTGCTACTGATGCAGCCCAAGATGCGGTTGCCCCTCCGGGCTGCGAGCACACATTGCTGGCTCATATTCTGGTTTTCATCCACCAGCACCCCCAAGTTCGTCTCCGCAGGACTGCTCTCTGTTTGTTTTGGGGATAATTACAACTCTGCAGGCTACTTTACAACAAAGCCCTATAAATTATCTCAGTCCAAACTTTTAATGCATTTTTCTTCCCCTAGGAATCTTCTTCATAAAGAGTATTTTGACAGTTTGAAGCAACAGTGACTACAAAAGAGAATTCTACCATGTGATATTACCAATAATTCAAAGATGTATAATGTCAATTGCTTACTTACTTATCTTAATATTTACAGCTTGCACTAATACATTTTATTGCTTTGAAACAGCACACAGCAGGCAGGTCAGGATTACTGTGGTTTGGCATGCTGTGAGTTTATAAGTCAATTGCCTGTTTTCTTGAATCCAAGTTATTTCCCTCATATTTTCTCTGTTGAGTTGATGTAATGCAATAGATACTTTTCTTTGGCAATCTCCATAATTCATCAAATTTATCCTTTATCCAAAATTCCAATGAGTTTATTATGAAAAGTTTTAAGATTTGAATTGTTCCGTTATTACAGCTGTTTTAGAGATGGCAGAAAAACATTGCACTTTTTTTTTTTTTTTAAACTTTCTATTTATTAGTTGATTCTGTTTTCTTAAATATTGTTCTTACAAGTTTTAAATATGTATTAGAAGATGCATGAACCATGTGAAAGCATACAGTCAGGAAAACTAGGATGGACTAGGAAGTTCGAGCCCTTCTTATAATTTATTTAAATACTTCTGTCAAAGAAAAGTGGCATCTCCTTATCCTGCAGTCCAAACTCGTCACGGAATGGCGCTTGGAAAATCAAAACCAAAATCTGAACAGAGAAGAACTTCCTTTGTTTAAACACATTATATAAGAAACATTTTTAAAGCAATACGGCACTTACTGCTTTTGGACTTACGACATACTATACAGACAAGATTATGTGTGAAATTAAATACAAATGCTTATAACAGAGGCCTAAATTTTTTAAATGGAAACATTGGCAAATATTTAACTACTATGATTAAGTTCTAGGGCCACTGAAGTTTCTAGGGGAAAACTGATAATTTGCTTTTGTCTGAAAATCTAATTATGTCCCCCCCACCCCCCTGTATAGATCTATTAGTATTTCTAAGAGCACCAATGCTCTTGTCCTAAATGTACTTAATGCTGTCTGCTACCAGAAGGCTGGATTTATTCACATTCTTAAAACGGTATTAATGGAATGGCCTGAATGAAAGCAAGTCACTCTCAAAATGTTACATTATGTATTTTCTGAATATTTTAGAATAAATATCTATTGCTCCTGACAAGGTTTTTTGCTGTCAAAAAAAGGAAGGGAAAACAGCACAAGTAGTAAGGACACAGCTGCTCTGACAAGAGCAAAGCCATGAGCAAAAATGGGACAATTCCTCTCGCAGGACTTTTCTAGTTAAAATCCTCCTTAAAGAGTTGTAACAATATTATAGCTTGCTGCTTCTCCTGACAGTCCATTAACAAGCAAACATTTTAATAAGTACTTTCTATAGTCTAAAACACAGACATTGTGCAATTATAAGTAAATTAGCAACAATTTAAAAATCTGCAGAAGCCTGGCTTTAGTCTTGATGCTGTCTGTAAGCAGTGAGCAGAGAGCCTCAAAACTCTGTCAAGAGGGGAAATACAGTGAAGAGAAGAAAAAGGAGCAGCGAGTCCTCTGGACGTTCTCGTCCGTCAAGCGTAATGAATCTTGTGCTCCTACATAACACAGCTATACTATCGCTACGTGCAGAACACCAGTGCAGCTGGGTGATAAATATTTTAAACACGACGGCTGACACAATATGTAAATAAACTGCCTGCTTATTCATTTTTACACATCTAAGTTACAGACAATACCTCCCCCGCCCCCGCAATGTGTGCAGTGGGAATGCTGGGTCCTCTGCACCAGCTTCTCCATTCTGAACACGGGCTGTTGCACCACCCGGCCCGCCCTGTTTACGTGTTTCTTTCAATGCCAAGAAGTGCTCAAGAACTGAATGTTCAATTCATTAATACACTTTTGGCTTGTGACAAACTATTCTAACTGCGTTGTGGCAGTTCTGTCATTGTCCACATCAGTTATGTAGTTTTTAAGATCATTACGATCACAAAGCAAACCACTTCAAGCAGCTTAACAGAAACTGCAGTCAGCACAGACCAGCCACCAGCCTGTCACCACCGTTAAACAGACCCTCATGAAACTCTGGAGATGAAAAGGGCCTATCTGCCAATATCATGTTTTCAGTTTGCTAACAACACTTTGTTCTCTCACTCATTTCAATAAGAAAGGAGTCTACATGGATTTCTTTTATTTATCTGAAAGGCTGAAATCTCGACAGCTCTGAAAAATACTCACTACTTAATGCTGACAATTAAATATACCAAAAAAAAAACCCCAAACAAAATCAAAACCATATAGTTTCCTTTGGCAGAGTACAAACTGAGTATATCAAGGCTAGTCTCAAAAGTTAGCAATGTGCCAAGAAAAATTATAAAAAAATTAAAAAGTGTTCCTATATATTTTCTGTCTGAATACTCAAAATACTGAGGCCGAAAATGACTTTTTTTGCCTTTTGATACCCACAAAAGTTTACTGTATTCCTAAATGGCACAACCCAGCCTAGCAGCACGCTGACTTTCAAGAGTGCTGTTGGAATCTTGCAGAGAACGGCTGTGGCACTGCTTCACAACACCTATTCCTCTTTTTGCTATTTCCATTGTTTCTACTTCCACATGCTAGGTTCTCTGAAGATCACTAGTTTTCTTGTTACAACCTTCTGAGCAGTTGTTAGCGAGTAAGAAAAATTAAACCATCTAAATGTCTGAAAGTAAACTACCCTGTCTAAAGGTAAAACTGCAGATGGCAGCGGCTTTTCTTCTCTGATGCCACAGGGCCACCGTGGGCTGCACTGAACAAAACCGCTTGGGAAGTACGGGCGAGGGATTCTCCCTCTTCCTGTGAAGTTAGTTCTTCTGGGCCCAGTTACTGCTCTCTTTACAGCCTTTAGATATGCCACTTGTCTAGGAACACACTGAGGAGGGGATGAAGGCAGCATTGGACAGAGAGCAGAAATATTTAAGATGCAGAAAGCTTGCAGTAATGGCCGTAAATAAATGCAATGGGAAAATTTGGGAAAGACAGCTGACCATTGGACATCAAGTGTGAGGCAACCTGTTAACAGGAGTGGTGGGAAAACTGCCCTTCAACTGAGAAGTCAAGGGGCGACACATTCAAGAGCGGCGGATTTGATGCTGTTTCTTGTGACAGTGCTGTCGCTAGACTAGATATAAGTGAACCCATAAGGTCCATTTTTGCTTTAAATTATTGTGTTCTCTTACTAAACCTACTCAGTTGTGCCTCAGAGATCAACTGTGTTAACTGAAAAGAGTGGGATGGTTCTTGTGCTGGATACTTGCAAAGACTGACAGATTAGTCTATGGGCAGTTACATTCTCAAAATATGACTAAAAGCTGAATACATGTTTGTTCTGTAATGAAATGTTGCATGCTATCCACTGAAAACAGTTTAAGATGATCTCTTACTTCCTGTATTATGTGAAACAGGACATTATATGCTTTTCAAAAGAGAAAAATAACTTGCATTAAAAATACATTCACTTGTCTTTTTGTGTGAATTCTAGAGTTTATTAATCCCTCCGATGGCCTTATAAATACATTCATATTATTCTCTGGTATTCAAAACAAGACTATCTCTGTCCCTTTTCCCATTGGAAATAAACTCTTCTGTAAATGGCATCAGCCAAATATGCATCTTATTTATGGCAAGCAGAAAAATTTTTTAAATCTAGTTTGACATCTTAGTTATTGCTTTTAACCTAAGCCATAAAACAATCTATAGGTGCTGCAAAAATTCTAATAGAAAGAACTCTTAGTTTTTAATGAGTTACGAAATAATGTAAGAAATAACCCCAAAGATTTATCTAAATAAATTTCAGCTTTTCACAGTGAACTGTAACTCACCATATATTTTCATTTGTGCTTTCGGGACAGCAGAAGATACTGAATTAGGCATCAAACCTTCACATCGCTCTTTCAGAATTTGGTGGGTGCCTGCTGGACCGAACGGCCAGGAATAACCATGCCGTTCCCTTTGGCGTAGTCTTAAAAAGAGTCTGAAAGCGTCAGGGGAAATTTGTCTAAGAAAATACAACGCAGACTCAGAATGCCCAAACCGTGTAGGCTCAGTCATAAAGAAAGACTGCAGCTTGTGAAGACGCTTAAATTAGCTAAGTAAGGGATTGATAGCAACAAAGCCAGTATGAGGACAGATTTCAAAACAGGCTAGTTACTCTGGTGAAGAACCTGGCATCTCAATGGGGCCCAAACAGTCTGCAGTTTCTGTGAGACCTCAACTTCCCTGCTGTTTTCTGAACAAGCTGCGTTACAACATCAAGCTATACCTCCACATGCTGCTGCGTGTACACTTTCAGCTTTGGCACGGATGCACCCCGGTATAGAAAACAGAGAACATGGATGCCATTGCTCAGAAAATACTGGAAATGGCATTCGACCAGCAGCATGGCAAAATCTAGCACACCTTTAGTGATCATTTGGCCCTCTCAAACACTGATATTGTGCACAGACACAATGCTTGGACTGCTTAAGAGGCAGTACTACTAAAAAATATTAAGATAATAGGTACTTTAAATCTAGTCGTATATAGCAGAGCTCAGACGCTGTCATTGATATTGCCACATTCAGTGATGCTGCTGATCGGGCAGTTCTGCTCCCCCAGCTCAATCCTGAGCAGGCAGAACCGGCCGTGCAGCGTGGTGGCCATCACCGCTTCTGCTCCCTGCTGGGACCTGAGGATGCCTGCGACAACTTTCGCACCCGAGGAGGTCGTTATCCCGGTGCAGCTGAGGTGTGAGTTTAAACAAAGCCATGCTGCTGCACCCCGCGTGGACACCCCCCGCAGCGCTCCTGGCCCTCCCCCGCCGATGACCAGCCCACAGCAGGTCGCTCTCCACCCGCTGGGCAGCTCGGGCCGGGGCTCAGGAGGGACGCAGGCACACGGCCACCCTGCAGCTGGCCCGGGGCGGCACACCGAAACTTCCAGATGCGCCTCCCTCCGGCCGTGCTCCAGTCAAGGCAAGGCGAGCCTTCAGCCTTGGCGGGAGCCGCCCAGCGCTGGCCATCGAGGCGCTGGGCTCTCTTGGGCTCTCTGTTGTCAGCTGGGATCAAAGCACCCCTGCTGCCCCCTGGCAGGACGGGAGGCAACGTGCTCGCGGCCCGGCCAACAGGGGCGATGGTCACACCACATTTGGGGTATTCTACCTGCAGCGGTTCCCAGCATAGCTGTACACGCGAAAGCACGTTTTTTCACCACATGCCTCTATGCACTAGCGCTTACCCTATGTAAGAATGTATTTAAAAGAAAAAAACTGACGTTATTAAACCAGTGGAAGTAGAAGACCAGAAGCAGCTTTGAGGTGCTTCAAAATGCCTTCCATGGTAAGATGAATTGATATCGTATTATCAGACACTTTGTTCTTTCTTTTTGGCTGCCAACCTAATGGCTGAGCTATTACAGTATCACTGTTCTTATGTTACAGCCTCAAATGCACTCAAGCCTAATTTAAAATCCACCTTTTGCTCTGAAGCTGAAACCACGTTAGCGGTGAAAATGAGGCCAACTGCATCCAAATCTGCACTTACAAAATTAAAGGCAGGATTTTCTTAGCAGAGGATTTCTTAGGTTGTCAAATTTACTACCACCAGAGATCACACCCTCCTTCAAATCATCACATATGACTTTTCACTCTAATGAAAAAAAAGATAGTTTCAATGAG
Organism: Leptosomus discolor; assembly: GCF_034619465.1. Lineage (NCBI taxonomy): Eukaryota > Metazoa > Chordata > Aves > Leptosomiformes > Leptosomidae > Leptosomus > Leptosomus discolor. The sequence goes on along the minus strand of NC_141392.1, from coordinate 71,700,858 downwards.
CCAGGGTTGTATTTTTTTAATGTCACCACTTTTTGTGGTACAGGAAGTAAAAGGAGACTTATGTCTCTTCCCTAGGGACGGTGCATTTCCAGATGTGTGTAAGAATAAGCAGATACGCTTAGCATCTCGAAGCCTTGTCTATAGAGGCACTGTACGTACACACAGTTAATAAGAGATAAAAGTCCTAGAAAGCTTCCAGTCAAAACAGATGAAAGGATGGGGAAAAAAGAAATAATATTATCCTCTTTTTACATATATAACTGTATCTATCTGTGAAAGCAAAGAACTGAGAAAATAATTGCTTGCCTAAGACTGGAAGGAAAGCCTGTAAATATGAACTTAAACTTAATACTTCTCAAGTCTCAATCTGGTGTCGTAAAACCATTACTTCTCCCAAAACAGCATATTAAGGAAATACCATCAATTAACAAAGCGAACTGCAGACCAGAAGGATCGTAAATAAAATACCACATAGAAATGTAAGTATGGACAAATCTGATTTTTGAAAACTTTCTCCTATGTCCAGTTTGAACAATTGGCTCTTTCACAGAAGCTGGCAAATAAATGCTAAATGTAACAAAAAGTCATTGTGCAACAAAATCTTCATTTATAATTATCTACCATATTATATTGATCTCCCATATTATATTGATCCCCGTGTTGACCACAATCAAAATACTCCAGTAGCTGACACATGAGGTCAAAACGCAAGAGAGGAACACCCTCCTGGATATAAGGAAAAAGGACAAAAGGAGTATGTTTAGGGAAGACTGAGGGAAAAAGAATTGAACTTCCATCTGAGAGCTACTTGTAGATGCATTTTTTGTTGCATATTTTATACTTTCCTCTTCCAATATCAGAGAGAACTGAGTTTATTGCAGTTGTAAAAAAAAAAATAGCAGTACTTCAAGACTCCCCTTTCCCCCAGTATCTGTATTCCTCTAGCATTTATATTTGATGAAGTCTTTTTAAAAGAGAAACTAATTCTTTCAAAAAACTCACACCGTGGTGGCAAAGACATAAATCTCTCACATTGTCCCCAGAGCCTGATTATTATAGATTAGATTATTATGGAAAGGAAGATTTAAATATCTCATTTACCTGAACAGCATCATAATACATTTTCTTGCCTTCTTCATCTGTCTTGTCCGACATCAGCCATGCCTTGAGCAAATATTCATAAAAGCTATCCCCAAGTCCTCCAATGGAGACGTGATCTTAAAAGGGAAGAAAGAGATTGAACAGCAATTTCATCTTCAGCCTGGGCAATAAAATACAATTACAGTTTGAAACAGTGCATTTAATGATCTCTTCCTACAACAATTTTTAATAACTATGAGCCTGGAATCTCAGGAAAATCTTAACTGTATATAGAGAGAATTATTTCTTGCTAACTTTTTCATCAAGCTAAAGCACCACAGTTATTTACTATTCACAACACACTATAGGAGTTCATGGCAAAGAAACAAGAATTAGTACGTTTAGCATCTAATTCATGCAGCCTATCCCATACAAAAGAGTGCTAATCTAAGCTCCTTTTTATTCTAAAAACAGGGGGAAAATGTAGCAAATGCTCCATTTAAGTCACTTCATTAAAAAGGCCAAAATGTTTCAGCTCTTTGGTAGGGTTGAATTTCAGGTTATTTAATGATATTTCAAAATGCTGACCCATATGTTTAAAAATAATACTACATTTTTGAACATCTGTCTGCTCTCACAACTCAGCAGTGGTTCTGGAAGGAAAAAAAAACAACAGACAGTTTGCCACATCTACAGAGGATTATTGGTATCATGCTGCTTTATTCTGCCCTACACTTACTATGTGAAATGGTGTGGTACTACAGACGCTGTGATTATCCAACTGCACACGTTTAGGACGTGACCCTGCAAGCTCTTGACACCACACAAGGCAGACTGTTTGATGTCAGATGCATCAGTGATGTGAAAGTCAGTGATGCTCTCAGCCACTTGGCACAAGGTTGCACTCCCTTGCTGCCCAGAAGCCCAAAAGATTCTTGGCACAATTTTAATAGGCTATCGAGATTTCAGCACAGATCCCCCAAACACATGAAACACTACAACCGTATATGTGTGTGTATGTGTACATATACATATATATATGTGTGTGTAAAGTGTTTCTCTAAGCTCCATTAAACTAAGAACACAAGCTGGGTTTTTCTTTTTTAAAGATGCTCCTGGTAACATTAAGAGATTTGGCATTTATCGAGTCTTCAGTGAAAGGATTTCAAAGTGCTTTACCAGGACTACTCATTTATAATGGTCAGTTTTACAGCGAGGAAGGGATCAGCTAATTCCACCCGAGACATCCAGGATGGAGACGTGATTAAGTATATCACGCAGCAAGTCTGTGCGCCATACCACAAAATTCCGGGCTGAGAAAAGCAAAACACTCATGGGGTAATTCAGGCTCATAAAGCGAGACATAGAAGGGTTAGTGGTACAGAGCTTACACTTCCCAACACCTAACTCTGATCTTAGCTTCAAAGTTTAGCCTCTGTTGGTGGAATGCAAAAGAACACAGAGAGTTATTTTTAAACTCCTTAGCATCTTCTCTCCATGGAATGCCTCCTTTCACCTTCTGAAGAGGCTGCAAAGCCATGCAAATGTAGAAGTACTTTTTTTCTATTCAAACTTCATTACTAGTGTCTTTTTCCTCCACTAGCCTGTGACGTACAAAAATAATTTAGTTTTCCAAACGTATTCTGTCCCTTTGCCTAACAAATACATTGTACCATCAAACCTGGGTTATAAATGGCTTTTTCCCCCTCTCCTCTTTTGAATGAGATGTATAAAATTTCTGGAAAGAATACACCATTTATTTAATTAAATGTTCATGATCCAAAAGGAAAAGAGGCTTCTTAAAAAAAATGAGAACATTTTGTATGATCGAAGGCTGATCTTTGAACAGCAGCATTTAAATGACCTTTATGGTTTCCTAAATAAATTACCATAGAAACCTCTGACATTTGCAAACTAAATAGCACCAGCACAGTTTCATCAATAATAAGCCCTGTTATTATATACATTATTGCAGTAGACAAATTCAATTGACGCATGCTGCAGCAAATCACTGTCAGTTTACTGTCAAAATAACAGGGGCTAAATGAATTTACAGGAACAATGGCAGTGATCCAGCAGCGTCCTTCACAGTTACAGCACTGCTAGAGATGAAATGTTCAGAAACTATCCCTCCCTCCCCACTTGATGTTTGAGGGATAATACTTCTGTCTTGTACCAATTAAGAGTCTAGGGTTTTGTTTTGCTGTGTAATCAACTGAAAACCACCTAGAAAAGCAAGCTCAAATAAAACCTCTCTGAAGTCTTACATGCTGATCTTCTACTATGGGGAAAAAATTAATAAATTGGGGTCTTTGAACAGAAGCAATTGAATTGGAAGAGATGCAACAAGATCGAAGCTGCTCTCGCTGCTTCAGCATGCTAGGGGCTGACCCGCATCAACATCTGTGTCCATCATTTGCATGCGCAGGAAGCTATTTGTCAATACTACATGCCATTGGAAAGCAAAGCTGGTATAAACTGTAAGTTTTCCTGTGCACACTAACAAAAACTGGTATTTAACGTGAATAAGGAGTACATAAGACACAATCGTATTAAAAATAGGGAAATGGCAAAGGCCATAAGGCAGAGTAAATACTTGACTGCTTTAAAAGAAATAAGGCAAAGCCACTAACGGTGTGAGCCACTAGAAAGATCTGCTCTCCTGCAGCTCACCAAAAAGCTGAGTTTCTGCGGCTGACTGAAGCTGAGGAAGGAGGCAACTGGACCTGGCCTACAGACGCTGAAGTGGCCTTCTAACCAAATGCAGTGCCTATTGCTGCAGGAGCGGCACTTCTAGTATGAGGTATAATGGTTTGCAAAGCTGTGCTAAACCAACACGGGTAACAAGTGGGCACAGATCTCAGATCTGTACATGTGTGTCAGAGTTTATACCAACGTGTCAAGCAGAGTCGATGGTTATGCATGCTGAGCTACCGCAGGCCTTGTGGCATGGTGACCTGAAGCGTAGCAGACTAGGAGGTTTTCTAAAATGATGGGCATACTTCTAATTCAGAAAGGGAAATAGACTTTGCCTTGATGGGACAATACAACTGAGCAGCACAACCTTTTTGGTCATCTTTTTAATTCTGAGAGTGACATAAAGCATTCAAAAGTATATTCTATTCAATAAAACACTCATTCTTTGTCTTTGCAAAAATCACTTTATCTATCCAGACTGTGGCAAGTCCCATAAGGGTCCCAGAACCTCACTTCCACCTTACCTGCATCCTAAACAAACTATTATATTCAAAAACTTCTCTAGTCCTTTCCCTCCCTTGTATTGTCTAACCAGTTCCAACACTGATAATCAACATGAGCAGCTCATCTGCCTGTGTCTTTTCAGACCAAGATAGCACATCTTGCTTGTTTTCTTTCAATAATGTAGGGAGGAAAAAACAACGAGAATACTGAATCACATGAATGGGATAGTGGTAGACCGAACCCAAGTGGGAAAAATGGAAAAAGAATCTCTAGAATTGTGATGCTACACGCTACGTAGGCTTTGAACATGTTATGAAGATTGGAGAAGGCAACGTACAACAAGAAAAGGCTCAGTCATCAGGAAGGGGCTAAGTTCAAATACTTCAAGCATTTTATCATACTCTTTCCCTTCTAATTTTGCTGTCTCCAGTAATGGTTCCAAGGAGATTAATGCTGTGGTACAGTTCTGTTTAGTTTGCTTCCTCAGTTGTCAGCATTAAACTTCAACAGAAATCAAAGCTGGTATTAACTGGAAAGACTTTTTTTTTAATCTTCAATGGAGCCACACTACTCTAAAAATATGGAATTTGATTCAGAGGAGCTGATAATGTTTCCTTAAACAGCTGCTTTACAGAACACTTTGGATTTTTGAATAAAAGACTTTTGTAGTCTACAAATTCCTTTCCAAAATGATACATATTCAGACGTTTGCTCCACTTGAACAAGCCATACTGAAAGATCAAAGGAAGGTACATTAAAATACAGCAAGTAGGATTATTATTATTTGTAGTATTTTTTACATTGTACAGAACCCCAGATATAATGCGAGTTTTTATACTTCGTAAAAGTTCTTTATATCTATACACAAAAAACAGATAACGGTGATTGAAAGAAGTTAACGACTACAAACAGCACACCGACAGACAGGTCGTAGTACCAAAGAAGTGATCTACTTACGCTGGCCCCATTGGCCACTGCTGGGATTCAGATAGTTGGGGTAAAGACCCTCTGGTTTATCTAGTCGATTTAGAACTTTTCGAATATTCATTACCTGTTGGAAAGGTACAAAACACTGAGCACTGATGCGTTTCCCCGCCCCAAACAAAAGTGTCAATACGAAAGTCTTAAAGTGCAAATGTGCCTAAAAATAAAAATAGTCTTATTCTACGCATATACCTGAACACATCTGGGCAATCACACTACTATTAAAAAAGATCCTTTAAGCTGCTATCATCACATAAACGAGCTCCTCAAAACCTCTGGAATTTCTGTGTCGATTGTCAGCAATGAAACAACACAACAGAAGCAACCTCCCAAGTCCAGGACTTGCCATACAGGGTATCTTGCCCCTCCACAGAATACTGAAATTCACGGAGGCTTGTTGCTTAGCTCAGCTAATTCAGCATTATATTTCTCATATAGCCAAAGCAGAAATAGCATTAAATACTAGGCCTATCACCTAGTTCAGATGCAGAAGTGAACTGTAAAGCAGTTTTGCCTGGAAAGGAGAGCACTGCTGGAACTGAGCTTCACACAACCAGCTTGCCCAGTAGGAACCCAAGCAGCCCTGAGTGATCCACTGGCACTGTTAAGGAGCTTGCTACAAATGAGAGGCCTGGGGCAACAATTACAGTCCAGATGCTCTGCAGCTGGAGTCATCCAGCAGCACAATCCACTGCAGAGCACATGAAGTAATTTATACTGAATTTTAACATTCACCGAAAAAGCAACTTGGGAGAATGAAGATCCTGAGCACCACAGACCAGAAATTGTAACAAGAAGGTACTGACAGCTTCATTATAACACCCTGAATGCCTAGAGATCAAGTGAACTAGCTGCTGAGAAGGAAGATAAATTAGCTTACACCAAGCTGCAGAAGGATTTCTGTTGTGGTACACAAACTGCCTTCTGCATCCTGACACTACATTGCTAACAGTCGCTGCCCAAATGCAGACCGCAACGAGTCCTAGACCTCCTTTAATGAATTCTTCCATGCAAAGCTTATTCCAGTGTTTCTTCTTCTTTATCAAGCGTACCAGCCCTGGAATGGCTTGCCTCGGAGGGCTGTGCAACTGCAATCTCTAAAAGGCTTTAAGAGCAGCTTACATAAATAGATTTCCAGCATCTTGCAGCTATAGCTCGATGTCACTTTGGAGGAGAACCATAGGCTAGGATATTTAACATACCCACTCTCATCACACTTTAGTTGTTTCTTAGTAGAACAGATGTCATACATTAAATTACCATAAATGTAAAAAGATAATTAAGTTATCTAGCAAGTTTGTTTCTGGCTGTTCCTGGATGCTGTCACCAACCCCCCCGTTCAGATTTGTTTAAGAGAAACTCTCTTTTTAAATTCACCCCTAAATACATTAAAATTGCTAGGAGTTTCTTTCACAAAATTTATTCCAGTGCTGATGATGGTATTGCAGCAAAGTCATTCAGTCCTTCAAGTCCGGTACAACTAGTATTCATTTTAGATTTGACCATGGCTTTTAAACCTACTGTGAAACATTTGGAGTCTCATTATTATTTAGATTATCAGATAGATAATATCAGTTTTAGCTAACGTGGGGCAGTTGCATTAAGAATACATTGCCAAAACAAGGGGAAGCTTTAACTAGGGAAAAAAAAAAAAAAAAAAGAGAAGATAATTGATATAGTGTATTATAAAGAACAGGACTCGCTGACTATTTACACACCAAAAAGCAAGCAAAATTGCTTAGGCAGGAATTGAGGAAAGAAGGAGTTGCTTTCCATGGCTCATGTAAATAAAAAGTATCCAGAAGACAATGTTATCAAATTTTGGAAGAATTAGTAAGCACAACTGTTTTGTTAAAGGATGCTTTTTTGGTTTTTTGTTTGTTTCTTTTCTCATTCCCTAAAGAAAGCTCAAAGCATATTTCTTAAATGTCAGTGCAATGGAAGGGCTTTCTGACCTCACTGACAGCAGTGATACCACACAGCATTTTGAAGACTAAACTTGCTGGAATCACACAAGTAGCCATGGTGCTTTGCTTTCTACAGGCATCACATATTATCCCAAATATAATGTCAATTTTTGTTTTTACCACGTTCAGGCGAGGTACCTGCATTAGGTGAATGCTCTATGGTCTGACTGTTTAATGGGATACTAATTTACAACGTACACAGAAATGATATGTTTTATGGGGCCAGGCAAGTGCTATATACAAGAAGATACATCACAACAATTCTGGAACAGATTTTTTACTTTATAATACAAAAACATGCCAAGGTGATTAGGGAAATATCTAGAAACTATCTACTTTCTTTGACAAATGCTTATAACAGGAAAATCCAAATCTCTCCCCAAAGATATCAGTCTCGCAACACGTACTTTATGTTTTACAACATGATTTTGACTGAACAGTCTAACCTTTTCTGCAAAGACAGGGTTTCCAGACAGATGGCTCAAGTGGACAAACTCCAGATGCAAAGTCCCAAATTCTGCCAAAATGCTGCTGCCGCCAGAGGCCCATGGCCAATTTCGACCGATTCCACTAAGATGGGAGGGAAGAGAAATACAGGAAATAACCATGAGCATCCAGAAGGCAATGCTAATAAAATATAACAGTAGTAGTAGATAGACTATTATCAAGAGAAGATAATTAATTTAAAATGTACTTAATATCTGCATAAGAGACCATGCTTCGGCAGCCTTCCGTGACTTCACCACAGGACCTTGAATTACTTCGGTCCAATTCTGCTTAGGCTTGAAAAATTGCTTCTTGCAACAAGCCAGTCTTTTAGCTCATGAATAGCTCCATTACACGTATCACTGTACCAGCGTTTCTCTGTATGCTAACATGTTTAAAGACATTACAAAAAACATTCAGTATGAGAAAACATTCTCATAATTCACCTGTTTTCCCTGTATTTAACACAACACTCCAATTCTAACCTTTCTACAGTGCAATTGTTTATTAACTTAAAATAGTGCACATATACAGCACAGGCTTTAAGTTAAAAGTACTATGTGCAGTATTATCCTCCTTAATACCTGAGAATTTAATAGAGTAGGATATGTAGGCATTGTCTGTATGGGTGCTCTTACCAGGATGAGTAACTTCAGTTTTAATTAAGACCTAAAGAAGCTTCACAGCAAAATTAATCTCAGGTTTTGTGCTGAGAGTATAGAAAAGCACGTTTATCGCTAAATCCCCACTAGAAACTAATGCTGGTTGAGACTCAGGATGAAAAGTGTTCTAAAGGTTCATTACAAAAAGTGGGTTTTTTTCCCTTGAAATTTCCAGCAGCAATATTCAGAAACCATCCTGAAATTAAGGAAAAGCTAGCCAACTTTCTGGAGTATCTAGGTGAATAACAACATATTAGACCAGCATATTACTAGCATGAATGTTAGATATAAATACAATTATTAGGTACTGGAATGTCTTCCTCATTTTCAAGTTGTAAACAGCATTAAACACACACACACACACACATACATATATAAATAAAAATCTCGTATTACTTTTACACATAACCAGCCACTACAGCCATCAGTTAGCACTTGCACAACCATGAAAACTGGGTATTCTTCCTACGTTAAAGTGTGACTCATATTATGGAAAAAAAAAAAAAAACAAAAAACCCAAAAACAACAAAGCAAAAACCCAAGAAACCCCATCTTTAGTTCATCATGATGGAAGTCCTCAGTTATTATTAAAATTTCTTCTTCAAAAGGTCAAGTATCTATAACTGAAGTTTAACCAATATAATAAAATTAAGTCTCCATTAAATTAATTTCCCCACTAGCCATATTAACACTTTATTTTGAGATTTCTGCCACACATACAAAATAAAAACAAGTAATTAAACTTTAAAAGTAGAGTAAAAGCTACAAATAGAGGGCACATTTGTGTGGTACTTCAATGTCACGGCTTTAAACCATGCAACACTTTTGGCTGCCTGGCCTTGAGCTGAAGGTACTGCTGGAACTCACTCAAGGGCCACCAAAAATAAAAGCAGAATATCACATACTGATATCGTCTCATTTCTGAAGTACCATAGCATCTGTCAAATAATCCCCACAGGTATGCTACAGATTTTCTTTTTCCCAGACCATAAAGCATTGAAGTGACTAAGCTTATCTGAGTGCTGAGCGGAAGGAGAACTTGGCACAGCAAAAAGAAAGAGACACTCAACAAAGCTCTCGGCATACGGAACAAGAGAGATTTCGTAGTCTCTGATCCTTTTTGACCAGGGGAAGACGACTTTAGCTTTTGTTTAGCGGTCTCTTGGCTTAAAAAAAGGGAACTGAAGAAGGTGGTGTTCTTCCACCCCTCCCCCACCCAAATTTTCCTAAATACTGTATACTTTTAAACAGAACAGACCTTAAGCGAGAGAACCTGAACAGATGGAGGGATAAGGTGAAATGGAAAAAGATTTCTGTGTCAAGGATTAAAAACAATGAGTCCTTTACAAATGACATGAGGTGCCCTAGAAAATAACATGCAATAAATAAGTGTAATAGCTCAGCAAATCTTAATAACCAGGCACAGTAAAATACTGGTTTCTGGCCATGCATGAGATGACACATCCAGTGCTCCCAGCTCAGATATCTTTCAAGCTCTACACTGATATTATCACGGTGACAAAAAAATTCTCCAAAGTTAAAAAAGTCAGTGCTAGGTACCTATTTACTCTTCAGCCACAGAGGCAATGCTGGGCATCTATTTAGTCTTCAGTTATAGGCTGTCTTCCTGAAGTCTTGAGATGCAAACGCGGGGCTCTGGTGAAAGGTTTTATTTCTACTGTAAGTTTTAGCAAAACTATGTATTAACATTGCAAGTTCCTACTGTTTTTCTTCCAAGGGCACACATTACTCAGGTCAAGAAGCTGCAGCGGCAATCTGAACCCGAAGAACGATCAGGGCATTTGGGGGATATTCAAAAGGTGGCTTACAGCTCTGTTTGTGAGCTGCTGTCTCAACTAAAGCAAAATCTGTAAAGCACTTAAAACTTTTTGCAGCTTATTTTCATCAGTTATTCTTTCAAAATGGTTTAATGTCCCAAATGCCTTGTGAGTTGACAAATGCACTCTTCAGAAAGAGACAGATACATACCACCACTGGTAGGGGACAGCAAAGGGGGCCCAGGTGTGACACTAGCCGCACTCCTTTATTTTGCTTTCTTTTTGTAATTTACTTTGCCACTGTGTTTTTTGATTTTCATATGTTGACAGTCACTACAAACCTGTACTAAGAGTCAGTCATGTGCTGACATCAGAGTCAGAAAAAAAACCTTCTTCTATACGCTTCAGGAAGGAAGGAAGAAGCTGCACTACTTAAACGCGTTCGAAGTTCCAGACCAGTACTAAAATACTTTCAGTTTACAGGCCACTATTAGAATGTATCTCAAATCATTGTGTTTAAAATCATATTGTTTATACTACTTAAAACCCGTAAATTTTTTCCATAAAATATTAATAGAATTTCAGAATTTATTTCTATATTATTATAACTAGTGTTATAACTAGCATTATGCAATTATGTGAAATTTGAAGTGAGGATCTGGATCAGAAAAGTGTATTAAAGCAGGACCACCACTGTGTTATGATATTTCCCATTTATTTTATAAACTTTGTTACTGAACACCAAGTGCCACAGAATCTGAAATGCAGCATTTGTAATTCTCCTGTCATTCATTCTCAGGAAATACGAGCCTGATTGACCTGGGCTGCTGATAACACAACTCAGTATTTTTCCAGTAGACCGCTGTTGGTCCTTCTGTACATAGGAACAGAAAGTATGAGATCAGTATCTCTTCCAAAATGTACAGAACGTACCCAGAGAAGGAACCACAGAGGAAATATAAATATTCGAAGGTTTTTTCTTTTTTAAATTACTGAAATCGAGGCACAGCAATACTTACAAGATTTGAAAAAAAATTACATTATGTCCCCAATATATAAAGCAGCAGCTAATTTTCAACTGAAAGGAACAGCAAACCCTCAGGGAAACTGCACAAATACTTCAAAGGGTCAAAACACTTATCAAATCAAAATTCTTGCCATCAGTCAGCAGAACTGTTTCAGCCTCTGCAGATAGTTTGTTTATTATCCCCCAGTCTTTCCTGGGGAGTGCCAGGACAGCTCCACAAGCTGGAGGCAGAGCAAGGCTTCCAAATTTCAATATTTAATGCAAAATGCAAAAGCACAACCCGATAGTCAGTATCCTCCTGCAGACTTAGCCACTAAAAAAGGTGAAAGGTCAGAATAAAAGAGATCCAGCAGCAACAATGTGAAGTGTCCAAGAGCCGCTGTTGTGAATGGTTTTGGGGTTAAACATGAAAATAACTCCCTACAGCCCCTCTGGACTTTACTAATGCTGATCTTTTTCTCAAAAAAGCTACTCCAACTATAATGGGGGGTGAAAATACAAAACGCTATGACAGAGAAATAAGAACATGGCAATATGAAGGGTCCATTTAAATTCACCAGAGCCATAAGACTCAAGTTGGAGCATACCGGTTGTGCCTGTACAAGGGGGTCTGCCCAGAGAATGCAACTTATGACTGGAATTGGTTTGGCTTAATCCTATTTTAACAGGAACCAGCAGGAGCAGAGCGTTGCCCAGCCGAACCTGCAGCCCCTGGGCTCGCTCACCTCACTCTGCACCACCAGCCACCCCTCTGACACCCACGAGGGAGAGGGACCTTCCCAAACAGAGGTCAAGGAAAAGGAGGGGGGTGATGCAAAGGCCACACAAACTTTCCTGCAGCTTTTTCCTCCTTCTTCCCCATCCCAGTTCCCCAGGTCACACTTCATGCTTCTCCTTGAGTCTCAACCCCCAAGCGTACATGCTTTATAAATAGAAATAAAATAAATTAGCTTTTTCGTGAAAGAAAACATCAGCCCCCGCTTTTCCCCCAAAGGAAGCCTGCAGTCCTCAGACAATTTTGAAAGCATAATGTGATCACTTTTCCATGTTTTAGCCTTAAGATGACGACCACATGTGACTCGGCTGCACAGCTCATACCCCAGAGTGTGTAATTCAGCACAAGGATGCTGTACTTGCTACAGGTCTAACCAGGAGTGAAGATGGGGAAACGCGAGAGCAGTGCAACTCCAGTAAGGGTGTTCACAGAAATTTGGGGCTCCCCTGATAATCAGTACAGGGAGATAACAGAATTAAATCACTTCACAGGGGAGATGAAACTAAAGACGGAGTCTCTTCCTTTACAGAGCAAACCCAGTTACTACAGTTACCCCTTACCCCATAATCAAATCTCCCTGAGATTTCAATTAGTTTCACAGTTATCAGATTACTTTTTTAACACTCTATAGGTTGATATACATAACAAAAAGCAGGACCAGAGAGAAACACTTTGTAATGTTGTATTTTTAACTCTTTAGTTGTAAAATAAGGCTTTTCCTAGCTCACAATTTATTTTTAGTAGTCCTCTTTTGTATTGGCCACATTTGCATGGCATTTTTATAAAATATTGCAAGATACCATTTGGCAGATTAAATTACAACACAGAATATCTTTTTTTGCAGTACTGTGACATGAAAAAGATTCTTCAAAGTCCATGAACCTTCTATACCTAGACAGGCACAGTCATACAGATGGTGTCACATATTGTGAATTAGTAAAACAAACAAGTTAACACAATGCATTATGTCCAAATTTTCTCTCATAGATGTAATATGTGTCAATTTATTACTGTTTTCTCTGCAATATTTCAATCCAGTGAGAAAAATCTCCAAGGATACACTCCATGTTGGTGGGACTGGTCATTATTTCTATGGATGACTTTTTTTTTTAAATAAGTATCTTCCTTTCATAAAAATCTGTATAACTACATAACGGCCAGTCACTACTTTTTTAATAAAGTGTTTATACATTGCAAAAGCCTTCAGTCTATTTCTTTCCTGCTACTATCAGTCTTTCATAACAATATTTTAATTTAATTGAGTCAACTAAGTCTCCTTAGAACAAATGAAGTGAGGTCAGTAAAGGGTCAGGTTTTAATTTACATACTCAGTATCTGTTTCTCATTTTTAACAAAATATATTTAAAAGATTAAGTTGCTATAGAGCCATAGATGGCACAAAATACGTCAAAATGCTAAATAAAACCTAATTGCTTTCAGCATTTCCTAGGCAAATGAATGAACTCAAAACCAAACAACTAATATGTTCTAAATATACTTTGTGACACACACCCAATATAATAAAAAAGCAATTAATGGGAAAAAATATTTCATGGATACTGTAGTTGCATGCTGTGATCCCCTAGCTAAGGGAGTCACTATGGCAGCCAGAAGGGTGATACTCAGAGGTCACTTCCATAGAATATCTGAAGTTTCATGCATTATTTAGGATTGCCACATCTGAAAATGCTTTCATAAGAATGATTTTGTATTTTGCCCTGAATGGAACCATTTATCAATGTGTCACAAAAATAAATGAAGAGCGGCTTCTCTTCTTCCCAGAAACCAATGCTGATCATTAGACACACATCGCTTGCTAACAACTTGCTAAGAGGGAAGCTAAATCCAATACCATCGACCAAACTGGGGAAGTGAAAGGGTGATCTCCTGTTGATACTTTTCAGAAAAGGCTTCCTTTAAACTCCTGTGCTGCATCTTTCTCATTTTAGTATTGCAGTTAACTTAACAATTCTAATCAACTATGGGTTATGATTTAATTTATAAAGAAGCTGTGATGAAGAATGAAATTATTTTATTAGTGATTCATACTTCTTGAAACAAAAAAAACCACCCAACCATGGAGCACATAGGCAATGCTTGCTAAAGTTTCAACTACTGTATTTGAGAAATTATATGCTCGAAATATTTTTTATATTTTTTTTTTAGATTTCCTTCACCCCTGCCCCCAAGAGTACAAGATATGGGATCTTGGTGTAAGGGCCTATCTTCACAAGCACTGAAATGGATGATTTATTTGTTAACACTTCAAAGATATTCAGTGTGGTTTTGTTTTCCCCATACCTGGCAAATCATCCGTACCCCTATTTGACAGAAGAAAGATAGAAACACAGGAGTCCCATGTTTGTGTACCCCATCGGTGCTCAACTCTTCCAGCAAGTCTAGTGGTGGGCGCTGCCAGGAAGCACCTTGTGGGCAAAGTCAAATGGGGGAACCCACAACATGGCTAGCACAGTAGCTGTGTATTTCTAGCCCCAGTAGCAAGCATGAAGCACGTTCCTGTCCAAATTGCAGCAAATGGCAATTAACTTTTTGCAGACCTATGTGGTCCCTATCTCCTCCCAGAAGCATCAACCAAGGCAGACAAACTCCTGCTGGAGCTCTGACTTTTCCACAGTATCCCTTTTCTGAGAAAGGAAAATGATTATAATCTGGTTAAGTATCTCTCACACAATGTCTTGACAGCTGGAGACAGCAGAAAAAGAAACTTCCATCAGCTAGCTAGCCTATGTGGTAGTTTTTGATGTCTGTTTTATTCCTCTTTCTTAGGAGAATCGTTTAGGCAAATGGTAACTGCTGGTTAGGTTTTCAGCTGTGACAATGAAGGTGGAACTACTGTCCTTGCCTAATCATTGCCCAGCTGGCAGCTTCCTGCTCAGCTGAGCTGCCCTCTCCGAAGACTGACCGATACCAGCTTTTACCTGGTGAGGTGATTTCTAGGGATGCTGACTTAGCAGGAGGCGGCAGACAGTGAATTAGTAACATCAGCAACTGCAGTATGAAAACTAACAACAAAAGTGGTTACTCAATTTTACAGTACAATGGGGAATAAAAAAAATTCCTATGTTGTAATGTCAGACAGAACACCAATTTTTTTTTTTACTGTAACAAGCGAAATAATGAAGAGGTATAGCCTCAAGAGCTATTAGTTTTAGAACATTAATTTTGTCTATTTGCCTAGTCATGTGCAATGTCACCATTAACATATGCTGATCTCCCGACCACTTCAATTCTGCCAGTACAGGAGATGCAGCCATTTATATCGGAGGCACATGCACATCATTGTCTGGCTGGAAATGAGAGTAGGAAAAGTCAGATTACTGTGGCTGACTGTTCATCGTGTGATGAACTCCGAAAAGATGCTAATATGAAACAGATCTTAAAATAAGATCCCTGCTTTTCTCCATGAGGTTCATCAGGTCCTTCAAAGGCAAAGATTGCAGCATACTTTCCAATCCAACCATTACAGAGATGTTCCTCTGTAAAAGGGCAGAAGAGGAAACGGTCTCCTTGCTCTCCTTGTCAATTTTAGGACCCGTCACAATAGTTTTGTGGTTCTTGAAGATTAACAGTTGTTTTACAGACTCTACAGTACCGAGGCTCATCAGTTGCACTGTCTTGTTTTCAAGAACAAAAGTTATCCTGCTTCTGAAACTTTTGCTTTTCACCTTTGAAAGGAAACAGTCACACAGAATTACAGGACAGTAGGGGTGGGAAGGGACCTCTGGAGATGATCTAGTCCAATGCCCCTGCTAAAGCAGGTTCACCTAGAGCACGTTGCACAGTAACCTACCCAGTGACCTTTAAAGCTGATCTAGAATGGTCACTATTTCCTTACTGTACTGGCAGGCAAAAGGTTAAAATGCTCAGCAATCACGGAATGCTATCAAGTGGGCTAGTCTTCTTCTAGGTGACCATCCAACAGGCAGTTTCTCTTGAAATTGGACAGAACAACAACAGAGACCGAAAAGCACTGTTAATGTAAAAGCAGGAAGCGAGCAGGAGGTGCATGGAGTATGACATTCCCAGTATCAACCTGTGCTGTGGCCTCTGCCAGGACGGTTCCCCACCTCCCAGAAGGATCAAGTCCATGGTGGAGGAGGTGTTGGAGAAGTGTGCATATAAACGCACAGGGGAAGCTAGAGTTTTGTCTGCTCCATGTCCAAGTCATAGCCCACGAAAACCCACTAAGTACTCTTTGGTCAGGAAAAAAAGACACTGTTCAATACCACCATCAAACTTACTGTCATGGCAACAGGACCAGCCCCCCCGTGGTGAAATGTACTTGCTCATGATTAGGGCAGAGCAATGATGGCTCCTGGGGAAATACTGAAGTGAGTGGACACTGAAGTGAATGGAAACAGCAGCACAGGGAGCAGGAGGAGCCAAGATGCAGGTGGAGACCAAAATGACAGAGAGAACCAAGATGAAGAGAAGGCAATCTCATCTGCCACTGGAGAGCAGCAGAGAATAAGCAAAGGCCAGTGAAATTGCCCAAGGGACGATCACGCTTTACTCTACACACTGAAATCCGATGGCTGCTCAGAATAAAAATAAAACCTCCTCCATGGGCTTCGAAAACTACCAGACAACATCGGATATTTCTTTTGTGATCTGATGGTTTTCGAACATTTGGATCTAGTGATACTATGTTTATCGATGCTTAAAATAATGAGAGTATCTTATTCTTACCAGTCCATTCAGACGGTTGGGCTGCTTTGTTTATGTCAAATTCCTGTAGCATTTCTCTGTGGAAAAAGACTGAATTTTTTTTTAGGACTTTACTGGCAGGATTTGTACAATCCTTTCCTTATGGCTGTCTGCCCTGTGACACTTCTCACGTTACTGGTGCTCTAAAGGGGCATCAAAGCTTGTGGAACTGGCACCCTGCAGCAACCCAACAGAGCAGTAAGCTCACATATACACACTCTCACATGGAGGAGTGTGAGAAAGGGAAAGTCAATTAGTAGCCAAGCAGTATGTGATTTGAAATGTCACTATGAGACATGTCAAGTGTTTAAAGATAATTTTCAGTGTCAGCATCTAAAACTGCACTTGTTACCATAATAATTTCTGGTAAAAGTTATCTGGGCACAGCACAGACCTACATGTCTCCCACAACACACTAATGAATAAAGGAAACAATTCTTGGTTCCTATTACTTTATGCACTAAAGGTTTAATTAATCAGTTCCAAGGGCTAAAAAAGCAAGAGGGCGTGCAACACAACAGAGCAAGGCTAGAGATAATAAATACCAGCACAGACTACTTTTAATCAGATCCTCGAAGAAAAGTGAAAATAGCAGGAAATGAAAAGTCATGAATGGAAATCCACAGTTCTTCCATCCATGCAATAATAAGTTAGACAGTGTAAAAGAAGGTATTAGAATAAATTACCCACTGTAGCAACTGCTATAGTGTTAGTGACAGCCTAAAGAAACTTCCCAATTCATACCCAAACAAACAAAAAGCCCCTCCACCTCCATACCCCCCCCCCCCAAAAAAAAACAAAAACCAAAACAAAGCAAGAAAAAACTCCAAAAACTCCTGGTTCTGAGAAGCCATATGCAAAACACCTTCTTAACAGATTCACTGGAAGAAAAATAATTATTTTGGAAGAGTCCATGAGAAACACCATTTCTGTATGTTCTCATCCTGCCTGCCACGCCTTCTAATACTAAAAGATGAACTAACTTTGTTTAAGTCTGAAGCTTATTTCAGAACTTTGCATTTCACATTAGAGTGCTTGCTGCCTTAAACCACCATAGCCGTGGCAATCAGCACTGTTGATCTACTTTGATCGGTATATCTCTCTAGAAGACTCTGCTCCCAGTTTTACATCACTTTTCCAACATACAACTTTTAAGTTATTTTTTTTTTCCTGCTGAGGATTTCCTACAAATCCCCCCTCCACTCTGATTAGTTCATTAACTTCTGACTTCAGTGAGTTTCTATCCCAGAAATTAGAATTCCTTTACTAATAACTGATTTTTGAGCTTTGCTAAAAAATTCTTGTGTCACATCAGTTACACTGTCCACGTGCAAATAAATGTTATTAATTTCCTTCATCTGTAAAACAATTTGTTACGAGGATGTGTGCTGAGCAGTTTGCATTTAGAGGTGACTAGGTAACTTAGAAACAGTGTGGAGAATTGGTGCTAGAACCAGAACTTCCCCATTTCTTTTTTCTTCTTGATGTATTGGTTTTTTTGTTTGCTGCTCTTTCTTTCTGGCCCCACAGCTCTCCTCTTGCTCTTCCAATCGACTTCCATGCTACCAGATATTCTCCTCTCTACTGCCAGTCACTTGAGATCTTTAAGTTGTCTCCACACAGCCCCAAGTGGAAAGGAGCAAGATGTGTTTCTGTGATGGAGATCCTCCAACAGTGGTCACCTCCAGGTCAGGTTAAGGACACTCACAACCCAATCAAGAATATTAATGTACTGAAATATTGTGAAAATAGTGGCTTCTCTATCAGAAAAGAAGTTGTCAAATTTTCAAGGAAGGCCACTACTGACCTTCTGGACAGTACAAAATTCCAATATTTGGTCTTTTCAGTCTGACAAGGATTTTTCAGAGAAGGTAAAGATTTAAAGCATCAAAGCAATGGATGAGAAATGAGATGCTATATAAAACTTCCCAGCCACTAATTCCCCCTTTTCCACTTACCAAGACTGATTTTATAATACTGTAGATTGTCCTAATCACAATCTCAGTCATTTTAAACATATCAGTGTCACTCTTGTTTATCCAGAGCATATTTATTCCTTACTACCAGATGGTAACTTTATAAAGTGTCTTTGATCTTTTACTTTTCTGAACTCAATTAGCTTTCATTGGCTTCTGATGTCAAGAAAATATTTTAAGTGGATTCACAGTCATTTAAGTTAAAAAGTCTTTCAAAGCATTTAGTCACATTTATAGTGCTTGATATTGCATGTGGTACCATTAAATGTTTGAAGTGAGAATCAAAATCATTACATTAGCTGCATGGCTCTGTTATTGAAAATAACTGGCTGACAAGTTGCAAGGGTCTGTTTTAAGCAGTTTTGTAGCTACCATTCACTGCAAGGAGCCTATGTCAAAGGCTTTCTGACTGACAGTCAATTATTTCTCCTTTTAATATAGCTGTTGGATCAACAGTGGTTTCAGGTACTGGACTTGTCACAAGACTTGCAGCTGTGATACTCATCTGATGCAACATTAAAAATGCCATAAACTATACTTGCATATGCATTTACAGATATCTGTATCAATCTAAACATGCACAATACAGAGACACCACTGTTGTTGAGGGAAAACTCTTCAGTATTGGCTTTCACAGATGCTGTGACAGCTGTATGAAACACTACTGAAATGGCATTCTGGTTCACTGAAAGGGACAGCTTTTCCAGATAAGAAAACCTGAAGTAGTCTTTTTTCAGACTAGTGTTGCTAAAGACATAATCTCTTTTGACAAATGCTTTAAGAAAAGTATAAATGTCCCTTTTTTCCCCAGTCTGCTTCAATCTTCTCCTTCCTCTCTACTCACACATTGCTGCGTCATACAAATCCATTTGTTCTGGGATCAGATAAACATTTGTTTTTCTCAGTGCCAGTTATTAAGGGCTTCACCCTTACTCGTAGCCCACAGAAAAACTCCTGGTGGCTTCAACAGACACTGATCAAGCATAAAAATCCTGTAACTGTCATTAAAATTATTGCAGAGATAACAGGTAATACAAATACAGGGAATCCCTGTAGCCTGACTGAAACATCAGTATCACTGTATAAATCCTTTCCATTAACACCATTTGGATTTGGGAACTAGTTCTCTTTCTGGAAATCAGTAATGCAATGTAAAAACACTGTTCTGGTTTATTTTCCCAGTACACAACACATTTGCTTATGCACAGCTTTATCCTTCAATGACCATAACTACTTGAAAATCAAGATTAAAGTCAATTACTTACATGCAATTTACAGACTCCTTTTTCCTTGCTTTATACACTTCTAGAAGATGCATATTATTCAGTACCATCCAGTCAATTTAATGATAAAGAGCTATTCCTATTTTTCTCAAATGACATTAGCTTCAGGTATATCACAAGGCACTTAGAAGTTATCCATATTATTTATCAGTTTCTGATTCTCAATGTTATATTTGTGCTCCAAACATAATGCATTATGCTTCAATAAACATTAAATGGGATTTCATTGGATCACATATTTATAAATTAATCAAGTCCCTCACTGTTTGTAGGATCAAGGAAAATCAACCAATTGCTAATATATGATCAAAATAATTAACTAAGGTATGATTAAATAGGAATATTTCCCTACTAGCAGGTAGATGGGAAAAAACCCCAACCCTATAATCTAATATGCTCCTGATTTTAACTGACGAAAATATGCCATTACACTTTTCCTGTGGTGGTCTCTACCATCAGTTATTCAATTGCATTCCACCAAATCCAGAAATTCACCTTTAATCTACTTATAATTACTTCAATTAACAAATACTTTTACACAGCTGCTGCTCTTATAGGCGAGCCATTTACAAGAAACCAATGACGCTGAATATGTCAGCTAGCAAGGTACAGCACAATGCAGCTTAATTCTCAGATATGCACTAAAAATTATGATCCAGGACAATCTGATTATACCATAAAGAGAAGAAGAATTAAAAAAAAAAAAAAAAAAAAAAAGGACAAACATTACCTTGAAAACTCAGTAAAGTCAGATTAGGCAAGATTTGTATTTTTAAAGAAAAAGTAATTTTGTGTCATAATCTTTTTGCAGTAATCCATGTTTTAAATTATGATACAATGGTACTATAAAGTAGTGAATATCCTGAAGAAGGAAAGTTTTCCGTCCAATTACCTAATAATTCAATAGAGTTGAAAAAGACTGAAAGACCCACACTACCTTGACAGAGCAGAAAAATGAGAAGTACCAAACATCTCTTCTAAAAGCACGTCTTAAAAAAAAAAAAAAAAAAAAATACAATCCATGCACTAACACTCATGACCACACTTAAGATATTCCTTGGAGGATTTTGTAAACCAGATTATCAGATAATAAAGAGGCTGGCATCAAGTAGTCAAACAAGCTTTTCCTAACAGTAATGGGATTTTAATCAATACAATGAAAACAAGATAATAAAGGATGAAGTGAAATCAGCATGAAGGGATTGCTATTTAAAATGATAGAACAATCAAAGGCTCAGAAAAAAGCCACACTTCTGGAATCCTGCTGGTGACAGTATGTGTATTTTTTGTTCCTGCACCAGCGTGGTTTCATTAACCACATTGAAAAAGCTTCTGCATATTAAACAACGTACACAGGGAAAGTACCTTGCCATTTTTCTTTTTTAAATTATCAATGAGAACAACGATGCTATTTATAAAGCATTTAAGAAAATCAAGCATCTGTCCCAACTGAAGCAAAACATTTGGTTAAAGGTTTTAAAAGTTGTTGGTATCTCTCACTGCTTGTAGTGGCTTTAGTGCAAGAATCTGTAGCCACACTTGTTCTTCAACTAAAATGAAGACCTTGTCAGTAATGGAGTATATTCTGGACAGATATGGCATATTGGTTAGTCTTTTTGATACTTTTGAAAGACAATGTTAGTCAAAATAAGTATTTTTTGTAAGGTGCACGATTGCCCTTGGGTACCAGAAAGACTTGGGACTCAAAAGACATCAAAATAAACTATGTTTAGGTTTCTTACGAATAAAACAGTCTGTCTATTCTATCAAAATTATTTATTTCTCTACTCTTATTATCTTACAAATTTGGGAGTACGAGAGCAACCACAAGCCAAAACGATCAGATTAAACACAAAAGTGGAGATGGCTCCCCTTTCTCACTCCCATCCCTTTCATGCTGGCAGATTTCCAAAGGGTGTCTTGAAGGGCCAGCAACCAGAGTCTGAATTGCCTTTGATGTGTGGGTGAACACGAGGATGGAATGTAAAAGGCCAGGCTCCCTTCTCCTCCCTAACAGGCGAGCATGAAGAACAACCTCTGCTACAGCTGCTATCTCTGTGGACAGCAACAGGTCTTTTTCTAATCCTCTGAAGTACCTAAGACATGTTTAGTAAATACATTACTGATTAACAACAAACTAATCTGGCTCACACACAAAAAGCTATACAATTACAAAGGAACATAAAAGGAAAAGAGGAAAAAATAAACGGGTTATTTACTTCAAAGAGGCTCAAGAGATACTGAAACATAGTCTCCCATATCAGAGGATCACATACTGATATGGTATAGAATAACACAAAAAATGCATAAAAGTGATGGTGATGCCACAGTTTTGTTCAATGTTTTCTCTTTCTTTTGTGTTTGAGTGAGGGGAGGGACTCTTTACCAGGGAGGGTAGTTATAGGATGAGGGACAGCAGTTTTAAACTGAAAGGGGGTAGATTTAGATTAGATATTAGGAAGAAGTTGTTTACTGTGAGGGTGGTGAGACACAGGCACAGGTTGCCCAGAGAGGTTGTGGCTGCCCCCTCCCTGGCAGTGTTCAAGGCCAGGTTGGATGGGGCTTTGGGCAACCTGGACTAGTGGAAGGTGTCCCTGCCCATGGCAGGGGGGTTGGAACTAGATGGTCTTCAAGGTCCCTTCCAACACAAAACGTTCTATGACTCTAAGATTCTATGAAATAAACATAAGTGATTCTGAGCATGTATCACAGCTGCTCTGAGAAGATAAGTATTTTGCTGACTCAAAAAATGTGTATGGAAAAGAGGTCTAGAGAATTCATGAAGCTACTACCTCAGAATAGAATTTGCTACAGAAGCATCCCAAAAAGCTTGAAGAAGCAGGTCTGGGAAAGGAGGTTTTAGAAATAAGCAGACTGTTAAGTGGAAATGCAAACAAGGTATGTCACGGGGTGTATGACGTGGCTTAAATGTGAACTGAGGAATGAGAGTGCTGAAGGACATTTGTTATTTGCTCATGGAAAGGCCTTCCTTGACCTGTATCCAATATTGGACACCAACTACATTTCAAGAAAGATAGTGACAAATTTTAGAACACATAGAGAAGAGTAACAAGAATTATCAGGAACACAGAAAGCATTGCCCCAAGGCTGAGGGGTGGAAGAGTGATCTTGTTAACAGACTAATAGATTAGACACGGCAATAGTCTTCTTTCAACATGTAAAAGGGGATAAATCTTCCACCAAAACAGTGAAGTACTTAAGTTCCAGGACAGACATCAGAGAAAGTAACAGCCACCCCAAAGAATTCCCAGTAGTGAAGACACAGAAGCACTGGAAGCAGCCTCCTTGGAAAAGCATGGAATCTCCCTGTTGCATGTCTTGAAGAAATGCATCCATCTGGGATAACTTAGGCACAGCTTAGCTGGTCAGTATTGGAACATATGGACTGATGACATGACTTCTGCCTTATTTTATGTTATTATTTCATTTCAGAAACCTCTCAAAAAACATCTGATAAAGCAATACGAAGCTAAACCATACATTGTTGATGAATTAAGCTTGTTTAAAAAGAGTAATAAAAATTTTACAGTATCTCATCCCTGTGTATTATAGGAGGAAGGAAGCAAGTAAGCAAGTAAAGCCCATAAAGAGTCCTTTTCTAATTTTTAAGGTATGTCTTATCAAAGCATCTGTGATACATCATTCAGAAGAACCAGTATATCATGTAAAAATTGGACAGCTTAGACTTCATTAAGTGGAGAACAAGAAGCAATTTTGAAACACTGTCCAAAGTTTAGTTACTCAAAAGCAGCCTTGTTAACTTGTACTGCTCATGAAAACCTTGGATGGTAGTAAACCTTAACCATACAACAGGTAGAATACTAAAATGACAGATTTAAGCCTTAAAAGACAGGTCCAAAAGCTATTATTAACAATGCTGACTTAACTATGTTTAAGTAAAATTCAATTAATCCACAAAATTAATTCTGGGTAGAAGATAGAGAAAATAGTTTATTTATGGCCTCAATAGAACATCATGACAGGATGTGAACAAACATTGCTGAAAGACTGCACATTCTAACGCCTGTTTGAAAATATTAATTGAAAAAGAATTAAAATCAAAATGATGCATTTTTAAAATCTTCTTTACTCCAACAGATCTCATTATCTAGAAAGCATGCTGTATGACATGAAATGGACAACTTGAAAGGTCAACCAGAAAGACTGTCAGATTTGCTGCACCAACCACGGTATATTTAAAAGACACGAGCCTCACCAAGGCAAAGTATTGAATCAAGACATTTACATCAATAGCCCTTTGACAGACTAATACGCAATTTTTTTATACTACACAGAAACCACACAACATGAGCACCATTACAAGATATATAGCATATGGATACCATTAAAGCTCGATTATAATGAATACTTGCTCATTTATTTCTCTAAGCACTACTGCAAGGAATGTAGCAGCAGTTTCACAGATGTCAGCTGGAAATAGTAGCCTTTCATTTAATTTGCGGAAAGATTGTTCCCTCCTATTAACTTCCTCGTAAAGATGTGTCAGTGTTGTAACAATAAAAACGTAATTTTAATGTGAAATTTAAACCAACGAAGGCAAATTTCTGGAACAAACTGCTTAGTTGGCTCACTAGCTTCTTTTTATTTCCTTCTCAATAGCTCTCAAACTACCCCGCCATTACACAAGTCTCATTTTGTCTTTACCTTCTGCTATCTGTATTCCTACAGTGACATCCATGTGTCTATGGCATCTACCACTGGGGTTTTATTACTGCTTGTTGGTGGGCAGAGGATTTTTTAGTATAGAGCAAACTGAGTATCCTGATAAGTCTTTAAAGATTACATTCAGTTATACCATATCCTTTAAGCCACGTCAACTCAGTAAGGTCCTGGTTTACTACAGTGAGCAAGGTCTACTCATCAAAAAGCAGTAAACACAACGTCACTAATTTTTTAATGTGAGATTAGAGCGAGAACACCACATATTTTGGACGTTGGCCAGGTGCATCCTCCTAACTCAACATTTAAAAGAGAGTCCACATCAGCCCACTGGACTAAGAACTCAGGTTGTGTGTTTTCCTCAACATAAAGACATGCCGGTGAGCTCCTACTCTTCTCTGACCATACACAACTCAACCTGTAATAAGTCAAAGGTGGGTCAGAGCAGAACATGATCATGGAGGTATTGCTCGTTGCATCATTCATTCTTAAGGTTGACAAGCCAGGCATTAGCTCTCTACTATAGCAATTCCAAATTATATGGCAATATTAGCGAAAAAATAGCAGAGGGTCAGCCTACACAGCATCCCATAATCACCCTAACATCGGCAGGCTCCTGTAGCAAGAGGCACACTCACTCAAAACGCTCATCCAGCCGTAACGTGGATATGATAATGCCATGCAGTTAGTTTGAACGCATACAGGATTTTTAGCAACAACTCATTGCAAAAAAGCGTAGAGAAAATCTAGAACAATCTCAGCAAATCCAGACTCTTTCGTAATCCTTATTTCTCCTGACAGAAGAATTCAGCATCTTCTTTTACAGTTTCTTTCTCAATACGAATATTATGTTGGTCATCATAGCAGAAACCAAAAGATATGACAGAGGATCAGCTTTCAAAGTTTTATGTACATGCAATTCATCAGCAATCAGGAGATTAAAAGGAAAAAATTAAAAAGTTTTTCTTAAAATAAAAAAAAAAAGAAGAAAAAATACATTGAAAGACAAACTATCAAAACTAGACAGAAAGATTGAAGTTCTACAGTTAACATTCTATACCTTTTAATACTACGAGGAAAACCCACAGACAGCTACAAAAAGCCTTGAGGCATTCATACATATGACTGAATTTGGTTTTGGACAATCCCTTGGACTTCACTACCCACATCAGTTCTGCAACCATCCACTTTGTCAGCTCAACTGAATGAATTACACTACTGGATATCACTTAGGGCTATATTTTACCCTACGTATCTATAAACTAATTTTGTAATGTGTACTCTTTGTCAGTCATAGTAACTGGTAGCACACAAAACACACAACGGAAGTATTAGCTGATTTAACTGAAAGTTACAGCATGATCAAACTGATTCACAGTACTGGAGTGCCTAATCCACCACAGAATGACTTCAAAGAATACCTAAGACAATTCAAAATATCTCTTTCTCCAAACAGCTGCATTTCATGTAACTGTTCGTATTTTGCCATGTGAATACTCATGAAGATTGTGTTACATTGGTGAGTGCAAAGAAAACACTTAGCAAATTTGAAAAGAAAAAATACAAAAACTGACAAAATGGCTTGAAGCAGACAAAACCAATGAAAATACGAACTGTTCACAACCATGTGTCTAAACAGAAAAAAAATACCAAATTTGCTATATTCTTTATCCATTTGATTTGTTCCAAAACAAACTGTACAATATGACTAACACAATAAACTACATTGCTGCCTATTTTTTATTTTGAAATACAAGCTAATTTATTCAACGAAATTTTTTTTAATATGGAGAATGATATGGAATATTTCAGGATCTTAAAACTACTGATATGATACTGGCTGTGAAACACAAATTAGAAGGCGGCATAAGATGAACACCACCACACAGTATTCACAGTCATTAACGTCAACCAACAAACCTCAGACTGCTTAAGAGCATTTTCTCATATCAACTCCACTGCTAGGATCCTAGTTCCAATTTTTGTTCAGTAGCATTTGATTTCCTAGTAGATGACAGGCACTTAGCATGGGATGATCCACAATAACCTTCACGCCTCAGAGAAGGCAAGAAGGGCACAAACACTCCCCCAGTCAAGTCACCTTGTCATGCTAATTCAATACACCTATGTAATTTCTATTCTCCCTTTGTGTTTCTGAAAAACATTTCTGGATAGGTTATGAAAAATGAGAACGAATACGACCATTACAGTAATTGCATTGGTTAGGTTTATTAATTTGTCACAATTAAGTCAATACAAGTTTTAGTAACACCATCATATTACTTGATTAGTTTTGAAAGTGATTATCCTAAGAACTCTATTTAATTGGAAGCATCTCAATTTACAGGGTACATTAAATTCTCAGTAGCATTTTAAGATTATTCAACATATGCAGGTCAATTACCAGTAATCACTGTTCCATACAGCTGCTTCATAAGAAACTTCAGTACAACACTGGAAAAGACTAAAAGAGGGTTCTAAAAAATACAACTGAACTTCAGTCCTAAAAGACACAAGTGAACTTCAGTTCACATTATTATAGTAAAAGGCCATATCTAACATCTAAATTATTAAAACACTTCTGAAATGTAAAAGATTATAAAAAATTGAGCAAAGATTAAAGAACAGTTGTCTACCTTAAAACAGATGATGATAATTTGTCAGGACTGCACTCATGCCCAGCTGCACATTAATTACCAGATTAGAAAGTTATAATTAATTTTCTTAATATCACTACACTGCTTTTCTTCCTTGACTTAATAAAAACAGATTGCAATCAATCTTTGTTAATTCACGCTGCAGAACAGAACTGCTGTAGCTATTTCCATATGTGAAAAGCACTGCATGCGTAGTTCTTGGTGTAATACCCTGCCTAGAAGCTGTATCTTCTGACATTTTAATGAAGTGTTGTAATAAGGCAAATAAATTATAAATTATAATTTGACTTAATATAGTTAGTAGAAAAACTACATAAGCTTAAAAATTAATTTTTAAAGAATCTTTTTAATGGCAAAATTCAGAAGTGGATGGTATTTCAATATATTTTCAGTTAGAAAAGAGGTTTTACTTGTAGTGGCATTGTTGAAAGACATCACTGCTGAGACTTTTTACATTTCTTCATCAGCTGACTTTGTCACTAGAAACCATTAAAAGTGCTCCATACCTGTCTGGCCTTCACAGAGCACAAACTGCAAGAAATTTTAAGAACTAGTAAAGGAAAACAACTTCATAGAGATATAGACTAAAGTTTACCAGAGTTCTGATCAAAAGCATTCAGTTATAAATACTGCAAAGATAACTAATGCAGCATTCAAGGAGCATACATTTTCCTGTGTCCGTATCTGTATTACTATCAAAAGACGTTTTATAAGATGGAAAGGATTATTCAAGGGTTCTCGTGTGAGGAAAGGAGAATAGAGTAAAATCGATATGCCTTTTTTCACTTGCCATTTATGACTGACAGATGTTTTATTTCTCCAGCCTCATTGTTGTTTAAAAATAATTTCTTTCCCCTCATTTGTAAAATATAAGAAACTAGTGTAGAAATAGGAGAATTATGACATCATGGTTTCCAAACAGCAGTAACGTATTTTATTCTGATCTAATAGAAGCTTTCACATGGTCAGCTGAGGTGTCAGAAACGGAAGACTGAATATTCAATGGCAAATGAAGGCTGACAATGTTTTGAATTTGGGGTCGTTTTTTTCTAGCATTACTAAAGTCTTCCAAGGTATGGAAAAAAATAAGTAATTCTGTATTTGAGTGAAACTGAAGATAACAGATTCTTAAAGAATATGTAGCTTTCAGCAGCAAAGCCAAGCACAACATGTTTTTATTTGTCCTTTCTCCCAAACTTACCTAAAGCAGCCCAATTTGCCTTACACTGCTAAAATTATGTGCTCTATATATATCTCTACATACATATAAAATAGCTATATGTGTGTATAGATATGTACATGCACCCCCCCGAATGTATAACAAAATATGCCTAAGAATAGCTTGATTATCACACCTTCCAGAATATTCAAGTACTTAACAACATTAAAGACCTTAAGGAACAGTGTATTACATGATAATATACTAGGAGAAGTAGGATTTATGGATCATGTCTTCCATAAAGCATCTTACCTTAAGGCAGCAAGTCCAGTATATGTCCCATTTGGGGCACTGCAGACAG
This sequence comes from Leptosomus discolor, assembly GCF_034619465.1. Taxonomy (NCBI): domain Eukaryota; kingdom Metazoa; phylum Chordata; class Aves; order Leptosomiformes; family Leptosomidae; genus Leptosomus; species Leptosomus discolor. The sequence continues at coordinate 71,672,033 of NC_141392.1, read as the reverse complement.
GCAGAGAAGCAGATCAACTAGACAATCTCAAAAACAGGCAGTAGGGAGAGAGCGAGGGAAGGTAGGGACAGAGGGACTGAAAAACAGTCGGCCCAGAAGTCTCCTATGTATGTAGGACAATACCCAGTACAGCACCCAAACATCAATTTTCGCAAGTTATGAAATTGAAACATCTGAAAAAAACACTCAGAGAAGCAACCCATAGATCTGGAAAACACGATGCACCCAGGATTCAGATTCCTCTTAAGGAAGATGTGGGGTCAAGGGGCAGAACCACAGTTCAGTAGAAAAATCTTCCATCAGAGACGAAAATCATCATTGAAGTGCTTCTCCTCCAAAATAAAAATGGATCAGAAGAGGGCAGCAAGCATAGAAGAGGAGTACCAGGGTCAGAAAACACATAAATTAGAGCAGGATCACAGATGGATTGCAGTAGTTCTCGATTTACAGAAATCATACAACTGAAGCACTGGATCATCTCAGAACTTCGTAATAAAAACTTGCAGCTTAGATTAAGAATTCAAATAAGGCCTGGATGCTGAAGAGACACTACGAGAAACAACATAGCTGTTTTCCAACCAAAACCAGCATCATTACAGTGACTAACATTGAGATAACTGAAAGTAACAAGTACGGCACTACAGGTATCTGTGTTTAATGCTGACATTATTGTTTAAAAACAAGGATGTGCTCTGTATTCAGCTGAGTGTATGAAGCTGGTCCTAAACATGAGAAAATCCAACTAATGCTTAGCAATTACACAAGCAAGGAAGATAAGAATCCTTCCATCATTTTAAGATTCCTGAAAAGAAAGGAAATTCTGCAAATCTCACCAAATGCCAAACCTAACTGAACAACTAACAAATAATAAATTTTACTTTCTGCTAAAATCTAGAGCTAAAAATCAATCTGCATGAATGTTATTATTCTGATACAACGGATTGATATCTAGAGAAAAAGAGAACCTATTTTATGGAGATTTATTATTTTAAGGTCACTCTAAAATATTAAATGGAAAACTGCAAGAGTATCTGATGTGCCCATGAAAACAGATATGCCACGAATTTCAGAAGAACAAAAGATGTCATAGGCAGTTATGACTAGTCAGCTCAAAACTAAACGTGATTATAAAAATGGCATAAAAAACACCTGTCAGCATTGGCATACTGAAAACCACAAAATTCAAAGTATTAACAGGATTATGAAGTACTATGAAGAGAAGTTTAAAATTCAGGTAAGTAAAACAGTTATTTGTGATACACACGACATATCACAACTGCATATGTTACAGGTAGGGTTCCAGCTGTCCAGCTGGGAGGTTATAGTTTGGAGGAGCAGCAATGAGAAACCATATAATGAAGAATAAAGATACTTTAGGACATTAAGAATACAGAGTAACTACAAACATTAGTCACCTATTTAAACTAGTGCTTATCTTAGAATTTCAAATAGTCCTGACTTTTGATGCTAGGTAAAAATCTTATTCCTCCAGTCTTGTAATGCTGAACAGGTATCAGTATTATGCATATTATCACCAATGGTTTAGTCAGATAGCCAAATTACAGTGCTTGGTAGATCACAATCCTTATTATCCATCATATCATAAAGATGCTTAAACTAGACTAAGAAAAACACCAACAACCACCTTTCCATTTGAAATTACATGCTCCATTGTAGAATTTATCCAGGTAGAAGCATTAAAGCAATTCAAGCTAAAATATACAAGCAAAACAGTTTGTAAATGCCCCCTCTCCCCTTCTCATGGCCATTTAAAAGAGTTCCCTATAGAACTACGGAGTGATGGATCTTGCAGGCAAAATCCTGCAAGTGTACATACATTGTATCAAATACACAAAGTAAATAATTCATAAGTGTCTTCAGAATTTGTCATTTGGAAAATTCTTAAGAGAAACAATCCTAACGCAACTATTCTTTTTAGATGAAGTGTTTCCGTAAGATGACTTGAATTGTGGTAGAAGTGATTGAGAACTGCTTGTGCTCGTTTTATTTATTTAATGAAACATGAAGTCTGTACAAATTGATTTCCTTCCCTCTAAAGGAAGCCTCTTCCAACAGTCACATTTTGTCTATTATAAGATTATCACTTACCGGACACAGATTAAAATTAGGACATACACGACAAGCAATTGAAAGGGAAACGATCTTTAACCAGTGCAAAGATTAATGTGCCTACATTCAGGTATCAGAGTTCCCAGCACAGTCAATACAGTCAAGGAAGGGGGCAGCTCAGCGGGCCAGGCACCAGGCATTTATTTCCAGGCAAGGTAATCACTCCCCAGGCTACTTTGTAGTGCCTGGCTCCTTAATAACCGCAACAGGAGCTAGATCCTGCTGCACTGGTAAAACATACAAACATGTCTCATCTTGAACTGAGCCTCATTCTGTGCATCTTTACATTTAACTCCAACTCACAAAATACATTTGGCAACTCAGTACTACCAGAGAGACTCACGTGCTCCCTCACTTCTCTTAGGTGGCGGGATAAGTCACAATTATCTGCCAATATCAAGGTGATAGCAGCAGTTACCCAGCTAAAGCAAGAACACAAGCAACACCAACATCTATACACTAATTTATAAAATCCTCTTTCGAATAAATGCAATTTCAAAATCTTGCAGGCAGATTTCTCTGGGGACCAGGAGCAGTTTTAACTGTCAGGAAGCAAACTGAGGATCTGATGCAACTTTCCCACGCTCATCACCCATTCAATGCAGTCACCGTGTTTCAGCCCGCACCTGGTTAGTTTACAACCAGACCAGTAGAAAAACTGCCGCACCTGGTTGGTCCATGTCATCTATTGGTACACGCCATAGGTGACCAGAGTGAATGTCCCACTGCCGATTTCTTCTACAGCAAAACTCAAAATAATGCTATCTGTTTATCCTAACTCAAATCCCTCCCCCTTTGCAGTAAATAAAGCTTTCATATCTTCTTTATAACTAACACACAAAAAAGACACTTCCCATTTTTTTTTAAGCCATCAAGACAAAATCTTATGTCAGCTAGGGAAGGTTTGGATACCCTGAAGAAAGCATCTGCTATAGAAGGGGGCAAAACCCATGAAGTGAAGACCAAGACTCTCCTCTAACCAGCTGGCTTCTGTGGGACTGTCTGACACAAGGTTTGTTTTGTTTTATAAAAGAACACTACACCTATTGCTAGCACCGCAGAGTTCTATAAAGTGTTTGCAATCATGCACTTTATGCCGAGGAATCACATTACTAACACTCACATAGGGTTTTACACAGATAAGTAGGATGATCCTTATGAATTTGTAAGTATTTATACTCATTTTACAGTGTGCTAATAAACTGTGGGGAAAGAGTTAGTGTTTAAACTTCGAATTTGGGACTAGATTCTCTTTCCTTTGGCTATAAAGAAAGTACTTGAACTGAGAAAGATATTTTGCAGTAGCAATAATAGGTCCCAAATCCTTCCTGTGTTATTGCCAGAGGGCAGCCTCCCACACAAATTGAGCATTACAATATTGAACTGAAGCTGCTGTTTGAACAATACAGCTTAACATTATGGGCTATCACCAAAACAATATTTTTCTTGGTTCTTTTTTTTTTTTCCTCTGCCAAACAGATACGTTCCTTGAACTATCTCATGGAGTTTTTTTTATATTTTTATTACATTTTTTGCACTGCTCAATGGCAAACTAGACACCATCACTGGTCAAAAGTATCGATCCTGAAAACCACACTGACGTGTACTGATACCTACAACCAGAAAATCTAAATTTTAATAATACTCTCAGACCAAATAATTTTATGTGTGACCACAGAAGAATTATTTATGGAAACTCAAAGGAAAAAAGGAAAGCTCTTTGCTTTTTTAAAATGAAATACAATTTCATAGTAGTTCACTTTATTCTTATCACATATAAAGCACTACTCATGCAATGCAGAAGTGGCTACTCATTTCAGAGGAGGCAGACATGGGAAGCTTAATGTGGTGTTCTAACATGTTCTAAAACAATGAAATTGCTAATGAGAAGACATATTAAATGGTGATATCAAAATGCCCCCAAACCAAAACTATTCTTCAAGTTTACTTTGCATGCAGTACTGACTGAAGAAGTGTAAATTTGTTTATGAATTGTGCAATGAACCTGGGGTTAACCAGCACCTGAAATGTAGTGTTGAAAAAATGTACCCTTTGCTGAAATCATCCTTGTCACTAGTTACTGATAAATTAGGATGGAATTCATTTCCTCAACTCAAAAAGTTCTTTCAATTATTTGCCTAAGGTCTTCTTTAGTCAATGGAAAGAGATCAGTATCTCTACGAGGCAAATAATTCCATGCCAAAACATATTTAATACCAGACAAATTATTTTTAGATAGGTAAAGTTCAGCTAGGATTTATCTCTTCGCATCCAGTGCCAATACAAAACACACACTGTGATCCAAACGCCTGAAGGAAAAAGTCTGGTTTCAATTGGTCTGTTTTGCTACAGAGGAAATCTCAGTGTTTAACTCAATATCCAAATCCTTTTTGTTACTATTGCCGCTTTATTACATCCGTGGAGCATTTGCCAAAACAACACTCACAAAGCAATTATTAAGTATGTAAACTAGTCTACTTTTAGCATTTATTTCTCAGGTAGCTTTGATTTCTTTAAAATTATGCCCAAATTAGACAGAAGGGATAAAATCAAAGATTCTGTCTAAACACAAGTACTACACGGTCCTACATTGACAAACTGTGCAGACAGGTTTATTTTTGCCAAAGATAGTCAAATTTTAAGAATAAACTTTATTTAACTCTGTAGTCTTTTTAAAATTTAATTTAGACACTAGAGCTAATAGTGCAAACTAGAAAATTTACATTAGCCATCCTGATTGAATCTCTGCAAGAAAGTGCTCGTTGAATCACTGGGACAAGTAAAAGCAAGAACCACTAGTTCTGTTAAGGAATATAGTATCATACAAGCAACTTGATGCTTAGTAAAATTTTGCAAAATAATGCATCAATCACATTTCAGGCATTTCTGGTAGTGTAAAGTAGGGGAACTGAGCTGTCCAAAAAGGTTTACTGAATTTATGTGTTTGGATCCTCTTTTTTTTTGTATTTTCAAACTTTCTCAATGCATTAAGATTCCTTTACAAACTATAAAGTACTATGCTCTTAAGTGCATTGGTGATGATTTTTTGGAAGAAATCCCAGCACTCAAAGAGAACCGCTCTGGCTACATGCTAAAATCTCTTAGGAATATTAGAGTTTTTCTAATGAGGTAGCACACTAAAGACATTTTAAAGACCATCTATGCCTCAAGTGATTTAGGCACATCAGACCTTAAACGTGTTTTGAATTTGGGAATTACTTTGAAACTTTAAAATGTTTTCAACAAGTTCTATTGTCTAAATACCAACATTTCATACCTCAGTGTTGGTTTATCAGCCACATTTCCTCCTAGGCAGAAGGTGCTGAGAGATAATCTCCTTTAAATGCCCGCAACCTAAAATACTGCCAGTACTCTGAAATACCAGAGCGTGTGCCCCAGAAGAGAATGCCAACTGTGCCCGTGTCACTCTGGCAGACACTGTGGCATTTTAGCATAAAATTCCCTCTCCAATGCAGCCAAACTGTTGGGCAAGCCAGACTGGTGAGGGACAGCCATCCTGCTTGGCACTACTGCCATGTAACAGGAATCTTAGCTGGTGGTAAGACTTAAAGCATTCAAAATAAAAAACTATGGGTGTATTTTTCCTTGCTATTTTCTTGTTTTCAAGTAACGTGAAAGAAAAAAAGATTGGTTTTGAAGCTGTGCTGTGGGTGCATCTTGTTCTGAATCCATGCAGTGGCTCCGAGGGCTCAGTAGCTCCAAGAAACTTGTTCAAACATTGAATGCTTTGAGGCCTGGAAAGGCCTGTGGCCTGACTTTTATATTCTGTACAAAATGCAGAAATTAAAAAAAAATATATTTTTTTAAAAAAGACAAAAGAGGACCTTGCTTTGAAATCATGCTGACAACATCCAAATAGCATAAATATTGTAGCTTTGTCACTTCCATCCTCAGTTACCGACGAATGGGTAACTACTTTGTTCAAACAACTTAGCAAGGCCTCTGATATCTCACTTTGTAAAACACGTAACACTGAATTAATGTGCAAACAGTGTTAACATGTGATAGGCAAAGAATCCTGAGCTGACATCAGGCACAGTAAACATTTTACATTTATGTTGAGTAAATCTTACCACTCCCTGTGGCTTGACTTCAATACAGATTAATCAAATTCATTTCAAACTCCTCCTTTTTGACTTCTGTTAAGCTTTGCTACTCTGACCCACTCCACTCATACCTCACAGCTTTTCCTTCTATACAGAACTTCCCATGGTCCCTATATCCATAAATGCTTAGAAAACTTACTTTTGTCACTGAGCCAGTGGCGCAGGCACAGTAACCCCCTTAGCCACATCAACGCTTGCAAACAGGCTAGACATCCATAAAACCCATTTCCAGTTTGTTCTGTTTCCAGAAATAAAAGCATTATTTACCCCAGTCAAAAACTTTTTCATTAAGGTAAGGCATAACTATTTTTCAAAATTTCAGATGCACTTAAAGGTTACATGATACATTGATTCTTCATAAAAAGCCCCGCACTTTAATGACTAATTGCTACATTGCAGCACACAAGGGATAATAAACAACCTTAAAACAACTGTTCAACTGGTCAATGTATAGAGAGAAAACATTTTATGGAAAATATATTCTTTCATATAAAGATTCTTCTGGCTTGTTTATCAGAGAGTATCAATGTGGCCTTACTGGAACTAATAGTGACTAAAAAAAGACACAGGTCTGCTTTCAAAGGGGCAAAAAGTGACATAAAATAGACAATTTCCATCCAAAAGAGAAAAAATATTGTACAGGATCTTATACTCAGAAATTTATTCCTGAGTGATCCAATAGACTAACAACAATCTGGGTTCATCTCTGTATTTCACAGCTGGGCATCATCCCACACAAGCCCCATACAGCTTCCTATTTAATAGTTACAGGTGTAAAAGCCAACAGATATATCAAAAGGTGACTTGATCCTGTGAACATGATGCAAGCTGGATATTTGTTAAGATTAGTTAACTCACTAAGGGAGTTATAATTTTGTGGTTTTTTATTTCTACATATCCGAGAGGCATATTACAGAAATACACAAGCAATCTGACCGGTCAGTCATAAATTACTTGAAGTTTTTAGAAAGAAAGGGAAATGAAAATTTTAGCATGGAGAAGCCAGGTTGTCACGGCTCACTGAGAAGAAAAATAAAGGATCATGAACTCGTGGTATTTTAAGAAGCTGTTATGGTTGGTGTTTTAGAAGTACTAAAGATGAAATACCTAAACAAAGGATTTAGGTGAGGGAGGAAAATAAGTAAGTAAATAAATAAAAGCGACTTTGCCAGCTTGTGCTCCTTAACCCCCAAAGAAGACTCAAACCTATCTGTCAAGCCACCACTGCTTTATACACATTCTCCCTCTGCAGCCTCTCTTTGTACCAGCATTTTCAGCCAGAATAGCCAACAAGTATTATACCACTCTGGTTACTCAAATAAGTAAGTGAGTTGTAAAAGAAACTTCAAATTTGGCAGTATAAGCAAAGTGAAAAACCGATGCTGAAGATGAACTGAAGATACAGAGCAATATCAAGAACATCAGAAATATGGAAATGCAACTGAAACATTTAGAAAGAAAGAAAAGGAAATCCCAGTACAAGCTACCAAGCTAATGACTTAAAATGTACTTCAGAGTCGAAAGAAAATTTTACAAACACACACACACTCAAGAATTGGCTAATACTTTTAGCTGAAGAATAGCACAGTGAACTTTTTAATATATTTGATAATTAGGGTTCCACAAGTAAGACAGTAAGTGTCCCATGGTCATTAAGTCGTGAGGTAAGAAGGAGGATGAAGAAAAACAACAGAGAAGAGAAAGAGTACAAGACTTCAGGTGGATGCCTTTGGTATGTAAGGACACACTCAGACAAAAGCACATCTATATGTATACATACAGAGGCATGCAAGGAGAGAGCAAGTCTGGCTATGATGATACAGGACAAGCAGAGAAAACAAACTACTTTGTGAAACACATTTGCATAGTGAAACAAATATCCAGCTCATCTGTTAATCCAAAAATAGTAATTTAAAAATAACCACTGACATCCACAATCTATTGTGAGTGTTCTCCAATTTGAAGAATAAATCAAAATAAAATCAAATAAAATACTAATCAGAAATGAGGCGTATTAGATCTGTAATATATGCAGGCTTCAGTGGCTTAGCATTTCCTAAGCCTGGATGACAGTGTATTTGTTTATGCATGGTATTATGGAAGAGTCATCTATTGAAGGTCAAATCTAGACAGATGTGTAAGGATTCAGAACGAACAACCAAGAACCCAGCATTTAACATAACTTTTTCTGCCATAGCAAAGGAAGTTATCTCGACAGAGATCCTCTTCTGCTTTGGTGCCAGGTAAGAAATGAATCCCTTTTGCATTACCACGTTGTAGTGTCTGTAGCTGATGTGTAGCGCACCACATCAGTTGCTGTGAGAAGCTAGGAACAAAACCATGAAGACCTACCGCAGAATTTGAACTACTTGCAAAAAACATTGATATATTTAGTAGATAAGCAGGAATTTAGATAAGGGCTACATATTACACAAATTTTTATCCTAAATACCTTCAGTATGTTTACACATACCATGTAGAATAAGGTACTACTGTGTTGCAATTACAAATGTATGCTAGGGTTTCACACTCCAAATTTTTTGTAACAGCTTAAAAACAAATAGCCAATAAAGCTCAAGCTGTTGCGCTATTGAACTTGTGCAGAACTCATTACAATCTGTTGGGAAGAAATCATTAGCATGCATGTACGTAATCAGTCAAAGTCCAAGGATCACCACCAGGCAGCAGTTAATCAGCCCCTTCAACGACGAGAAAGTTCAGGATGCACTAACTCCCTCCCTCTCCTGCAAACAGACATGCTTTTTGCCTCCCGCCTCACTTCTGTTTGAAAGGAAGGCGGAAGATAAGCCTGTCTGAACTGACATACCATGGGTTTCTGTAGGACTGGCTCTGAGCAGTTTACTAGGAAGCCTGAAGCAAACACAGCCAACTGATCAAGCACGCCAATGTACGTCCGACTACAAGGAAAAGGTGTCCCCATAAATACAGATCAAGCAGAGAACAGTGCAAGATGCTGACTGACAAGGAGGGAATGGTGCAAAAAAACCCCACAACACAATACCACACAGGCACATGTGAAATGCTCCTTGATTCACTTTCTTGTGATGGGTGGTGCTGGGGTTTATTTGCAGTATGAAGAAAGCTGATGTGTCTTTAGAAATACACAAATATACCCCACAGGTGTAACTTTCAATATTCTTCCCCAGGCAGTGCAAAGACAACATTTTCTTTACCAGCACAGTGGCACTGCTAGCAGGCTTGAGGGACAGACCAAGGAATTGCTGACATCTGTCTGGAGTCAGATACTGGAGGCCAGAGTGACTTCAGGAGAATATGCATCTCCTACAGCAAACACACAGTTGCCTTCAAAGCACAACTGGACAAAGCAAAACCATTCCTTGTGAGAGGGTACGAAACAGCAAGTCATTTGTAGTAGGTACTACCCTTATTTCTTGGTATGCTACTGAAGGACATGCTGATACTACATCTGAGAAGAGGTGAAAATAAGAGTAGAAAGGGGCTGGAAACCTTACTTTTTTGGAGTTGCACATGTCCTTTTTGCTCTTACCTGACTTATAACAACATGAAAAGCAATAGAGGACTTCAGGAAAAGTAATGAGTGACATACTAAGTGACAAAAAAGCTGCCTTATTCACCTTATTCTAAGGTGAATAAATGTATTTCTACAGACACTCTCGTATGTGCACTGCACATTACTTAAATTTCCTAATATAAAGAGTAGAACCAAGGATCTTATGTCAACATTTATGTAGCTGGAAAGACAAAAGCTGTGCAGCAATTGTAATAGTTCTGTGGTGAAGATGGTTTCAATATAACTTTTTCATATGCTCCAGTCACCAAAAAGCAGTTGTTTTACCTCTTAATATTCAGCAATGCCCAAGGTATCCCAGTGGGAGTGTTGAAAGCAGGTAGCAATTTCTCTCCAAGCTCTACTGCCTTCTTTCGGAAAACCTGGAAGTTAAGAAGAAACAAAGGGTTGGAAAATGCATTGTTGCTCCCAAGAAATTAATTTAAAGAATACCGTCATTGCACGTATGGCACAAGTCATCTCAGCACAGTGAAGCGTCCCTGCTTTTTTAGAGTGAAGCAGCACAACCTGTTTTCCATTACATACAGTAACAAGAGAACTCACACAGCAGGATCACACAGCGACGGTGCCCAGACGACCTGTGTCTGGCAGGACCAGCATCAAGCCAGAGACATCAGCATGGCCAGACCCACTCTGGTTTGTACAGAGCTGCTTGTGCGCTCCCCGCCGTGTCTGCCAGGTACTTTGGGGTCAGGGAGCGGGGCCGTTAGCCAGGCACGCTGCTGGATCCCGGCTGGCTTGCAGGCAGCTCCCAGCCCTGAACAACACCTCCTCTCAGAGCGCTGGGGATGCTGCCACAGAAATGCCGCCTTTGCTCCGCGTGAGGTTCATTAACAGCGGCTCAGTGTGCGGCGGGAACCCGGGCTGGATCGCCGTGTACCTGCCATACTGCGAATGCACTGCACAGGCAATCTGCAGAAAAAACAATGCCTCCCTGCCTCCACCCCCAAGATATTTTTGCAGCACCACAGTCCGTATGGACTCAGCTGGCTTATACTGAGATGGGTATCAATGCCACGATTAATCAAAAAATTGGAATACTTCCCTTCAGATAAATGAGACTTAACTGATCTTTAGCATCTAAAGAGTTTCAGCTTTCATCTTAAACACAACAAGCAAAAAGACCCCAAATGCTTACCATAAGCCCACAAGAATGACAAACAATTTAACATCAGGAACTTTTATGTCCAGAGTAATAGTTATAAAGCTAGAACAAAAAGGATTTTGCTCTCTTTCAACTGCCAGCTCAGCTCAGGTTACAATAAGCTGACTTTTTGAGCACTGAGTGCTCTAGTAAGAGAGTTTTTAATTAGAAGCAATATTGTTCCATCTTAAATATAGAAACCTATTTAGCAATTTCAATAGGTGGATGTTCAGGGCCTATTTGCTGGGAATTACACTGGGATCCTGTGCAACACTGAAAGGGATTATCCCAGGTGTAGTAGCCAAAATAGCAAAGTCACCTTCGTTGTTCTCTCCTTCTAATAATGGCTCCCTTCAATGCATTTTTTTTCCTCTCGGACATATTTATCATGAATTTTTATTTATGTATTAGAAATCAACTTGTACATCTGATGCATCTTGTGGTGTAGCCAAGTACAGTACAGCAAATTTTCAGAGAAGAAAAAAAATACATACATGTTTATGTGAATACATAAATACAGACATTTGCTGGTCTAAACAAGATAATGAAGAAATCTATTTCTACACCAAAAAAAATACAGTTTATAAAATCCTACTTTCTAAAACCTACTTTGAGGAAAGGATTTTGTTACTGAAAAATACATGTTCAGGACAGAATATAAAACTCTGGGATAATCACATTACAATAAAGAAGCTCCAGGCTACTGTCATATGACACAGATCTCAAGACTCCTGTGACAACAATCCAAGATTCAGAATTACAGTACAAGATATTTTGAGGGAGGTTACGTAATTTGAAGCCAAATTATGGCTGGAGTCAGAAAACTTTTTTTGAGTGGATTGCATGAGTGCCAGGAGAAACTCTAAGCAAGGAAGCAGGGAAAACAACTTGCTTGGAAAACTCTTCATAATCCACATTACTTCTGCTTCCCTGTTTACTGATTATGTGGATTCTGCTGAGAATTAGTCATGGATTTGTGATCTTCATCCACGATGTAACTCAGTCTCCCCAAGATTTAAAACCTTTAAAACACTCAGAAACAGTTGATGCAGAACATAATTGTCTCTTAGTAGATTTCCTTGAAAGGGGCAAGCGACAGTAACCCCCCGAGGAGCACACAACCTTTCCCCTTGTTACATTACGCAGCCACATCTTTTCACTTTTGTCTGTTGAACCCAAACCTATGCTTTGCTCTTTCAGCACAAGAAAGGCCTCCTCAGCTTTTCAACTCATCAGCTTCCCTTAGCATCTCTAACAGGAGAGTGGTTATGATGACCCTCACAAGCAATGGGCACACAAGGACCCCGAATTTCTGCAGATGCATATTCTGCGCAGCATAAAACCATATCTTTTGTCACGTGTAAAGGGGGCAGATATTTTATTTTATGCAATGTGGTTGAAGATGCCATATGTACTCTTTTTAGATGTGTATTTAAGGACAAGAGGAGATCTCCCTTTCAAAAAGCACACACACATTTAACCATAGCAGTGGCAGCAAGGCCTACTAACTGCTGTACCTTACAGGCTGTATCAATCCTTCATCATTAAAAAGATTACATGCAAACTCAGAAAGAGGTCTTTACAATAATTGCTTCTGGACAAAAATGTAACATTTTAGTACCTTAATTAAGATTTTACGTACAGCAGGAATGCTTTACTTTTAAATACTTCTACCAACTCACATATTTTTTCAATTATATTGTATTTCTTTTCTAAATTAACAATCCAATTACTTTCAAAATAAAATTGCCTATTTAATGGAAATGTCAAAAATAATGGTTATCAAAAAACAAACACATCTGATACAAAGCAGTAAGGAAGTATTGTTCCACACATGTTCTGACAAGGACAGTGCTCTGAACACCAACTTTAGAACACTCAGTGAAGCCAGGAGGTCTAACTTTGTTCTTGTCCAAAATGCACCTCTTCCAATGTAGCAAATAATTTTCCTAGTAGGCAACTAGGAAAAAAGGATTAAAAAATTATTTCTGAACCATCACATAATTTTGGAACAAGTCTTGAGGTGAAGATGCACTTCTTGTTTACAAGAGAATTTCAGCAGGTTATTACTAATGCATGCTAGTTATTTTTCTTTCCCTTTCAAAGTTTAAAAAAGTTAACTATGGACATTATCCAGTTTTAGCTCTAGGGCAAATTTAACATGGCTGAACAACTGACTGCTAAATTGCTATCTATTAAGTAGGACAGTATAGGCAAGAATGACAAGAATATGACAACACTGAATGACTGGACACAATAAATAGCAACTTCACGCAGCAAAATTATGCTCTTTGAGCAAGTGTAAAGGGGTGAAGACTAATAAAGGAACCACTTTATTTTTCAATTTGCAGCTTTAACAGTTAAAAACTAGTAACAAGAAATGTGGGTGTTGTAATTAGTGCACACCGTCCATGATGTTCACCATATTTTTCTTTTGCAGAAACTTCTAATATTGGACAAGACATAAATATTATGCAGGGTAAGTTATTTTTTCAGATAATAAAAGTAAATAAACAATGGAAACTTCTACTTAATATCTCTATCGTTGATATGAATTTCAACTGTTTGCCAAGACTGAATCTCTCCCTACTATCACTCAGTAAAGTCATTTTTTGGTGAGGAAAAAGTATGACAGCCATTACTGAGATGCACAGAGTAAAGGCAGAAATGACAGAGCACAAAACCGAGAGACATTATGTATAATAAAGAAAAAGATCCACAACAAAAATTTACCATTCTTGAATGGTAAAGGGGTTATCTTGAGAAGCTCGAGGACTTTTCTTGGCCTCTCCTCATGGATGCTCAGCCAGCAGGAATTAAGGCTTACACGAAATACTCCAACCAGATCAGACCTGGTAGAAGCTGTTGCAGTCCCATGCCTGCACTCACCCTTCACCCCCTTCACCCCACACTTGGTTCTCATGGTTTAAATGTTCACCTACAAATCTAAAAGTTTACATGCCACTCCCAAGTCCTCCATGACTTGCTCCACTGCTTTATCATATCTAGACTGCACACTTTTTAAGGAAGAGGGACTGTGCAAGTTATTTACCTGACATATCTGCTGTCCCTTCATCAGGTGATGCAATGTGTAAGCCACACTGTCATCAAGCCCTTCTTTTAAATTGAGGATTCAGAGGAAAGTAGCATGGCTACTTTAAAAAGCAACCAAACCACTAAAAATTGCACTGACATTTAACTCAGCTAGATACTATACTACAATAAAGAAAATTATTTTAAGCGAAGCACTGTGATAATTGAAACCAGTCAGAAGTAAATGATCAGTGTGTAACACTATAAAGATAGGTAGGATATTAAACGCTTTCTCAAGCCTTTCTCTTTAACCTGATTTTGCCAGAAGACAGATTTTGGATGTGAGATAATCCTTCTTTTTAAACCCAAAGTATTATTAACATTTTTTTAAAAGGTTTATGTAAGACATTTAACAAACTTGTATGATGTTGATTCTCACTGTGCAAAGGTCCTGTGTAAGGAGGACTCCTCCTTGGAATAAGTACACAGACTCCTTCACACTCTGCAGTCCTACTCGTAATTGAAATTAGCACTAAAGCAAATTGATACTTACTATAGACATATAATAGATTATACAGAAGATAAAGTTACTACATTTTCTGTTGAGATCTCTGTTTATATAATAGTAGGCTGTGAACTGTTAAAATAATCTCAATGACCCGTAAAGCAGCACCTTTGCCGTCCTTTGAGTTAACAATCTCAAGTGCCTTACATACACAAAAGTCACTCTAAACCATCACCATTACTCCAAGCCAGCAACTATACGAACAACATTTGAGTAAGCAGTAATATGGAAACAAGAAATCCACCTCACTGCTGTGCACACTCGGCTTTCCTGTTACTGTCTGTTCATTCCAGGGGCAACACACATACCAAGCCAGAGAGCAAACCATTTTTTATATATCTTAATTATCTTTTAAATACATTTAAATATTTTTGGTCTTCATAAGAGAGAACAAACTAACTTGGGAACTTGCCCTCCCAACCACTGCACAAGCTGTTAGGAGGTATGCTTTTGCACAACACCACACCTATGCACGTCGTGACTCCCAATGCCAAAAGTCATCCACTTCCTCAGGAGCTATAATCTGCATCTTTCATTCTAGTAGGGCTGCTAGCACTATTACTGGGAAAGGTAAGGAAAGTAACCACATTTACATATACAGTACTTCCATCAGCAATTTTCCTACAGTAATTGTTTTTCTAATAAAATTTTCCCTTTTTCTCTCAGATATGACCTTAATTAAGTGAGGCACTCTTGCTTAGAAAAGCAGTTTGCGTATGGGGTTTTTTTGGTTCTGCTTACTTTGTGCCACTGATGCAAATGTAGAGGTTTTGGATGTGAATTAGGACATACAGACAAACTTTGGATGAAAAAGAAGTTGTTAATTTAATGAGCCAAATATCCACTTAGTTTACTTGCATTCTCTACACAACTTCGTGGCATGCAGATATCAAGAGTGTTTTGTGATTTTTTTTTTAATGGCTTTACAGAAAAAGTCTTTTCCTTCTAAAACAGATTGTTAAAAGAGGTCATACATCCAGAACTGCGTTGCTCATAAGATCTAATCCCACAATCAATCAGATTTTGCAGACTCTTGTGTCGTTTATCAAATCTTATTAAAAAAATAGCATTTCCACAGAGAAACGAGAATCTGCCTCAAAAGATGCTACCACATGGCTAAGACCAGGGCTGTCATCTGGTGAGCACTGGCTTTCATTATAGCACAAGAATGTTATCTCCTCTGGATAAACAAAAACATTTCCTCTGGCTGGAATGACAAACCCCTTTGAAAATGTTAGATTACCTCATCATACATTTAATTGCTGTTGCTAATCAGGAAGAAAAAAAACACCATAGGAAACAAAGAAATATCTTAGAATTGCATATGAAGCATGTCTAATTAAAAAAGAGCATAACACGGTACTGTATCACAAATTAAAGAACAGCCAGAATTCTGCCTTAAGAAGTCCTCGATACGAAGGAAACGAGAAGTTAAGAGGAAACAATCCTTTTTTTTTTTTCTTTTTCAATTGACAAAGACATTTTCTCCACATTTCTAATTCTGTCAAATTAAGCATTTTTCATTTTTGTTTTATATTTACAGATAGAAACTGACAAGCCACTAAGTAAGATTTATTGCTTTCTTTCCTGTACCTGACTGCCTTTCCCAGTAGGGTAAGGAATGAATGTCTCAGTGCAAAAGCAGGAAACGAGAGCAGAAAAATGAACAGGGACAGGCCGCTTTGCTGCTCTTCAGAACACTGAATAGAAATCCTTTTAGCGTAACAAATGTTGATTTAGGTTTGAAGCGATCTGCTAACAAAAGAGAATGCTCTTAGAAGAATTTGTTCCAATACTTTCTTCCCTGAAAGACAATCCAGGATTTTTGCTATATTTACATTTGTTTAATTTTTACAATGAAAGATTAGAAATGCTACAAAAATTGTGGCACCTCACCTGAAATACCAGAAATCTTGAAATAGCGTAAGCTGAATTCTTCTACTTTCTCCAATACCAAGTGACACAACACTTTAGTGTTGCATTATTTGAAACCATTTCCTAGAACATATTTTCAGTGTTCATGACACCTGGATAAGTTACCCAGCTGCTGCCATTAATTCAACAGCAATTCTTGGTTTTAGCGTTACTGTCATTTTGACACTAGCAGGTGGTTTTGAGTTTAATTTCAGTCAGTCCTCACTTACTCCTGACTGAGCCAAGTCAGTTATGAATTATCTGTGCTACAAGGCAAGAAGACAGTTAATAACAGTTCTGGAAACAAGCGTTGCAATGAGTCATGTTAACGTGGTAACCAGCAACAACAGAAGGAGCCTAATGGACTTCATTTGGGACCTTCATAGCTGTGGTTGTATTTATTGTACACTCAGATCCAGAAGCGCTAAGAACATGCTTTGAGCATTTTTCCCAGGAAACAGTCTAGGTCCAAGAGCAACTCGACAGCTCTGGGCCATTTCTGATCTTGCTGGACCTGAGCAGAGCACATGTGAAATGCCACACCAATGCATGAACCCACCTCCAGCCCAGGGTTGGACCCAATCTCATGTCTTCCTACCAGGATACAGAAGAGGACATATTAAAAATAAGCAGCTCTGCTTGAGGCTACACCTACCATGGTCAAAGACGAGCCAGAGCTAATCAGCATGACGGCACATGCTGACACCTGAGTCAGCATCACGCTCTTCAGCACTGAGTTTTGGGAAGGCTTTCTGGTTTGTAAGCGTAGCATCAGACCCAAAGCACCTTTGCCCATCTGTATTACTCTTCTCAGAGCTAATAAGCCTCCCTCCAGTCCCCAAGGTCAGAGGGTCACTGACAGCCAAGCGGAGTAGGCCTGGCTCTCCTGGGGTTGCACTAAGCCGGAGCTCAGAAGCTTGGCTGGATGCAAGAAGTTTTCCTACAGAGGCAAGGAGATGCTTCTGCACTAAACACCCTAAAGCATCCCGTACTGCCTGTGCTGCCCAAGCCGACAGCAGCATCGCAGGCGTAGTCAGCCTGGACAGCGAAGAAATTTAAATTGGCACCAATTCTGTAAAAGCACCGTGAAGGAAGCAAAGTGTGCTTTAGCCCCTTTACAAAGCATGGTTTGTCACACCTTCACAAGAGAATATTGACCGGACAGAGCAGCATTTTATTTTACTGAGAATTTAAATAAGTCACCCTCTCCCTGGAGATTAGCAAAATGCAACTGGTCGGCTTTCTATCCCATGTGGATGCCGGCAGAGGGAGCACAAGTTAAGCTGTTACACAGCACAGCACAGGGGCATTTTGGGATTAGGAGAGGTCAGAAACCCCAGGAAAAGGACTAATTAAAAAAAAAAAACCACCAAAGAAAACCCCCTTGGTTTGATAAATAATCTCAGATGCTTCCCTCTCATTAACAAATCTCCCCCTGGCACATATAAACAATATAACAGCTGTATAAAGCAGGAGGGATGTTTCATTTTAAAATAATGACAATCTACAGCCATTCCCACAATCCTGCTCAGCATCTACCGTCATACAGTGCTGGGCTCGAACGTGTTCAAAGACAAATGGTTTGCAGTGGAGAAAGCCTGGAAAATATAGATTCTGTAGTAAAAGGAGACTTTCTATCCCAATCTAAGGCTGAAACAGCCACAGGGTAGTATTTATAACGAGACCTTCAGCACAGGAATCCAAAGCTCTTATTTGACACATCTGTGAGAGTGCTCAAACCTTGTAAAAGCTCTCAGCACTCAAGATGACGTGGTAATTCAGGAAGGTGCACGTAAATTTCCAGCTTTTGAAAATCACGATTGTAGACATATGCAAATAACCCTACTGGAGAGATTCAGGCAGCTTGTGGTATCTGTGAGCAACAACCCTATCTCACCTGCAAACTGCTAGAGCAGTACGTGTCTTTTTCACAACTTGAGGAATTAACAAACTCGAGTAAGCTTTAGGATCTGTACAGCCTTCTCCACAATACTCCAGTAAGCTGGTCACCAGCTCGTAGAAGGAAATCCACTTTACAAAAATGCGTATTATGAAAATTAGATTACATTTTTGGAAAAAAAAAAATCCTTTCTTTTATTCAATCAGACTTTTTTGTTATGGTTTCACTGATGGCAAGAAAATTAATTTTATTTTCTAGCTGATTATTGTACCAAAGAAATCACACAGTACCATGAAGATTCCCCCCCCTGTAGAAAAGACTGTAGAGAACTTAATCAAATGGAAGTAACTGGATTAGTGAGAGATTTCCAGATTTAATCCAAATGTACATAGCAACAAGCACAAACCCCCTCAAGTTATCAGCAGTAGCTAACACATGCAATAACTTCAGTTGTTTTTTAACTAAAGAATTTCTAAGTAGATATATCGTGTTTGAAAATCTTGTTTTAGGAAGGGCAGTAATAAATGGTACAAACTGGCAGAAAGAAGGCAAAGCATAAACCAAAGATATATTAATATACAGTAACTGACACCCATCTAACTTGCAGTTTAAAATGGGAATGAAGGAAGGAATTGCCAAACAACTGCAGAATTAAAAATCATAAAGGAAGAGTTTGTTCCACTTATATTTTATTATTTCCTTTTGTGCTATACAAGTTTATTTAAGTTTTCTTACACAGACATAAACTCAAATAACTATTTAACAGGAAGAACTTTCAGACCACAAGAGAAAAAGTAACTGCTAATTTATCTACTAATGTCAAGAAAACATTAGGGTTTTTTTAAAGCTTATGTATACTTGCACAATCAAAAGCTTAGCTACAACCCATTAGTACCTGGAAAGCTCATGAACTGACCCTTTAATAATCTCTCTGTTGTGGTTATTCAAGAAAAGGTGGTGACAAATGTAGTAAACAAATTTTTAATGATTGCCTGTAATAAGAGGAATTTGTCAGTTATAAAAGCTTTTGAGAATCCCTCACCCCCATCTCAGGGCAGCCTTAATTTTTCAAGAGGTGTGATACACAACATACACAATAAGCAATGAGTTGGATTTGCTGCATATGTGCAAATCAACAGTGTGCTGACCAGCTGGCTACTGAGGCCTAAACCTACTGAGGCAACAAGACTTATACCTACAAAAGCTGAGCTCAAATATTAAGATTCTGAAATCCCACATCACACCAAATAAATAAATTATGAAACCGCTCAGTGTCAGTAAATCAGTATCAAAGATTTAGGATGCTAGTCTTGCATCCTATCGGCAACAGAAAGCCTGGAACCTCAGATCTCCAGTCGAATAAAGCATGTGTTTCTAGCAAGGATAGATGGCGAGCTAGCAGGCATTAAAACTGTCAGCAGCCCATGACGGAGGACTGGGCCCACACCTAAGAGCTAGTGGAAGTCTTAAATCTGTTTTTGCCAGGCATCCACATAACTGGAACAGGCTATTAACCTACTATATATGTATTAACACTATGGTACGTCCTGCTGTGAACAACAGGCAGCACTGATAAGAGTCACCATAAAACCACACAACTGAAGGATGAACAGACACTATCACTAAAAAACTCCTTCCCAAGACCCCTCCATACCCCAACAAAACAACCCCCCTTGAAACCTGCAGAAGCTTGATATTCAAACGCTTGGATGCTGGTGAAAGACACTGTCAACCCTAGAAGCAACTTGTAAACTAACACCAAACAAGGATGTCAAGAGCACAAAATATGTCACGTATCTAGTGCTCAGGTCTTCTAAAGCTAAGGAAGTTGATACATATATTTGAAAAAATATTTGATATAAGTAAATACAAATGGAATTTAAAACACGGCATATACAATAGAATCTCATTATATTGTGAAGTGATACAGAAAACATCTGGCTGTCATCTTAGAGGTTTGTGTTTTTCCTGATTAAGGAAACAGCTGCCTTAGTAAAATTACTCATATCCACCAGTAATGAAGAGTATCTTTTAGTACAATTCCTCTGTTAAGCCACAAGCATCTGCTTCCTAATTTTCTTTTTATTTAATCTTGTGTACCCAGCCCAAATGCTGTAACAACAAATTTAAATAGCTGCCTCGTTTTACATCTTGCAAGCTATCATATCTAAACAAAGAACAGCACTTTGCATATGAAACTCTCCTTTGGAGCAGGTGACCATTGAGAGGTGATTTGCAACACCATCTGTGTGAAAGCAGGGAGTGGGGTGGAGGAGCCTAATAAACTTTGCATGGTGAATCAATAATTACATCCTTAATGTAGCATAAAGTGCTAACAGAAGATTCATTTCTGGCATCGTACATTCAACTGTATCTTTTAGTTCTGATACCATTAAATGATTTAGAGCGATGCCTTCATGCTAAAGTACGCTCCTAGACCACCGTGGCGGGTACAGAAAAGGCTAAAATCACTCTGTATATGTAAAGGATAAGCTATTTGCTTTTTAATGCTAACTCAACAGCAAATGGAGAGCTGTTTGTTTCAGTCAGTGTTATGTGATACTCGCAAGTTTGTTCTAGCTGTTAATGGAAAGAGTTTTAAATGATGCTTATCAAATATACAAGTATGACGACGTGAACAGGATACCAAGTATGCCTACTTAATTGTTCTGCTCATTTTTTTTTTTACTTCATTTACTTGCTTTTATATTTTACTCCAACATCAGAATAGCAGCTTAATGAAACGACTCTCAACAGTTGGAATCAAAACGGTCTTTTGTCAAAAGGGTTCAAGGCTCAGGACCACCCCTATTCTGCCACCTTTCTTGAACTGACCACTAGCTAATGGGTACCTGCAGAGCAAACCTGGTCAGCTCGCCAAGCCAACGGAAAAAATCAACTACTCTGTCTTTTTGCCCCTCAAAAGGGCGGTGTCCCTTAATCACTACGTAGTCTCAGTCTGACACCATCACAGGTATTTTAAGTCAAGTATTTATATCACTCAGAGACCAGTCCTCAAACGGTTAAAAATTCATACTGACAATGTCCTCAGACTAGGTAACACAGAGTAGCTCTTCTCCAGCCAGCTCAGGGTTTGTTCTCTCTGGAGAGAGATACTCCTATTGCTGTAGAGCAATTGCTGTGGGTCTGCAGTGGTAGTGCTGTGGCCCTAAAAAAGGGAAGTTTTGCTTTTTCCTGTTGTTTTCACACAAAGCGCTCCAGACAGCCAAGGGGCTGTGTTTTCATAAATCTGTGAGTGAAAGTTCACAGAATCACAGAATGGTTGAGGTTGGAAGGGACTTCTCAGAGTCATCTGGTCCAACCCTCCTGCTCAAGCAGGGCCAGCTAGAGCCAGTTGCCTAGGACAGTGTCCAGATAGCTTTTGAATATCTCGCAAGGATGGAGACTCCATAATCTGTCTGGGCAACCTGTGCACTCTCGCAGTAAAAACATGTTTCCTGATGTTCAGAGGGAACCTCCTGTGTTTCAGTTTCTGCTGAAAGTTATATATAAGTGCTATACATATATTGCAGCACAGTATTAGGGCCTGTACAGGGCAGTGTCATCCTAAGTGACTTTAGTCTAAGCTATGGCTTCAGTAGACACTGGAACAAACTATTTATCAATAAGAGTCTCCTCTTGTAAGGTGGTAGTGGCTTGCTTTAGAAAGAAGCAAGCAGTAAACTAATAACAAGAACAACTAATAACTAGCGAACTACGTGCAATGGCAGGTGACAAAAAGATTAGGGCAAGGAACAAAGTAGGATGAGAACACAAACTGACAAGTTTGAATACTGAAGTTTTAAAAACAAGTCATGATGTTGGGCGCAGAGTTACAGAGTTCCAGGCTTTACAGAGTCTTCATTAAACACAAAAAGCTTAAGGAGTCTGATTTGCATTAAAGTCTACTCCAAAGTCCTTTACAGAGATCCTCTGTTCCTCTTCATGCATGGGCAATTCCACTGACCATTAATTTGATGTGTTCATGGATACAAGAATAATAAATTAAAAGCTACTCTTCTAGAGTGTTTCTTCTACTCTTTAAACATATATCAAATATAATGAGTATCCACTGAAAATTAATGTTGTATATTAAGGCTGTCCCATGTTTAAACAGTAAAGGGCTTCTTTTAATCCTTATACCAGATTGAAGGCCACACAAGAATTTCCAGATTTTTGTGATCTCAGATACTGGAAACATCATAAATAACTTCAAAAGTAAAATGATCACAAGCACAAGGACAGTGCCAACTGTCACTCTCTTAGATTTACAACATGGGTCACTTAGGAACAAGCCATTTGATCATAAAACTCTCTCATTGAACTTTCTCTACCACCAGCAGCTACAGATTACTTCTGTTTCACTTTTATATATTATGGAACAGGAACCAAGAGTTTTTCCTCTGTTCCAGCCCAAATGTTTCTGTGGTTTCTCAGATTAGAAGTAGATATGGGTAACTGTCACAACTGATAACTTCTTTGTTTTGGTAAATTCCATCAAAAACAATGGGATCTAGATGGTATCATTTGGATAAATTCAGCTTGGATTTGCAACTGCACAAACAGCTTAGCTTGACTCCATGACAGGTGAGTTTTGTAACACTAGCAGTTGCATTGATGATTCTTTCCTAAGAAGTTATTTTTCAGGGGAGACTAACATGTTAACATTTAGCATACACTGCAGGTTCCTTCCTCCACCAGACCTCTGACACACCGTCTAGCTGGCTTCTTATATAAGTAATGTAACAAGAAAAACTTCTTTTGTATAGCAGGAAAAGATGATGGTTTCTTAAGTCTGTGCTTGCTTTCTTAAGTCTGTGCTTGCTTTCTTAAGTCTGTGCTTGCTTTCTTATTGTTGAGATTTCTCTGAAAGTCACTGAATTATCTGATGAATAATGGCCACATCCAAAATGAGCCTAAATAAAGTACTTAGGTATTTTCCTTAAATTAAATATAAGAAATGTGAACTCTCTTGTAGTTCTTTTTATGTAAGCCAAACGGGAGGCTTCAAGAGAGAACTATGATTTAAGGAACTGCTTTTACATTGTAAGTTAAATCATCAGGCAGACTAATTCAATTCCTTTCTGTTTACTGTAAGACTATTTCTCTTACCGGACAAGCCATAAAACTAAAATGACTAAAATATAAGGAGGCAAGCAGACATTTCCAATTCTTAAGAGTCAGAAACAAGTGTTCTGACTGAAGAGCAGTGCTGCCAGGAAGTAATAAATTTATGAGCAATTGAACTGCTCTGAATTCCCTGCAGTTAAAACTTTTTTTACAATTAAACCTCAAAATCATTCCTATAATTAAAGAGACATAAGATGTTCTCTCCAAAGATTAACATTATTTTTGAATGCAGTGTACACTTGGAGGAAATAATGGTTAGAAGTATTCAAAGATTTCAAGTATGCCTATTAGCGTATATGGGTATCATTACATTGCTTCCATCCCCCCTACTTGAAGCATGGGGAAAGAGAGAGAGACATGACAGTCATGTAAACTCTCTCTTTTTTTACCAAAACTCATGACATGGCTTTAGTGTTTTGTTCTACTCTTTGACTGAACACTTCACACAGCCATTACTAGAGAGAACACTTTGCAGGTTTCACTAATCTATTTTTATATTTGATGGTATGTAAATTAAAACATTACAATACCTTTACTGTAATTTCAAGTTGGACCTAGATATAAAAACAGAGTCTTAAAAGTATGATTTAGCAAAGGGGCATCTTAACACCAGATACACTCATTACTTCTATCACCAACTGTCACAGTCCATCAAGGAAAAAATTGGTTGAGCAAGGAGTTCTTCTAGCTATCTCAGTAAGTCTTTACTTTTAGCCTTGGGTCAGTTAATAACCATATTAACTTAGCACACAACCTTCAAGCAAATCATAAAGGCTGATGGCATTTAACATCAGAGTAAGTCTGCCCAGACGTGCTGAGTACCATCCCCATAGTCTGCTGCAGCAGTGCGGCAATGTTCGCCCAGAGCATCTCAGCAGTTATTGATCTTGCCTGGAATCAGGAAGATTATTTGTTCTTCCCTCTAGAATATAGAATATAAATGGAAATAAAAGCAACTCTGGAGAGAAAAGACTGAGCACAGACTGAATGATGTTTGTAAGAGATACCCTACAAGCAGCAAATGCTGACGACAAGGTTTGAGTTATTCACTGGTTTTGCATGATAAAAGGAAAAAGATTGAAAATGTCTGTATACTATGAATAGTGTTTTTAAGAACAAATTGGGGAAAATAGCATCCTTTAAGAAACAGCATTGTGAGCTGCTGACTTTGTTCTGCAGCTGTTGAAGAAAACAAAAAAAGAATTTTCAAAGAAAAATGGAAGAGAATGAAGTTCACAGCGTATCCTTTTCACATGATGATCCTGGAGGAGCTACTGGACCGTAAAATTATCTAGTCATGCTTGCAAAAATTAAGGACAACTTGCCCCCCAAGGGACAACACGACTTTAAAGCACTAACTGGACTGAACCAGCTTCCAAAAACAACTAGTGTGGTTATTTTGCTTAGCCTGCAAAAGCACATGACTGCCTAAAGGCTGAAGAAAAGAAAAAACAGACTCATCTAGTTCTTTAGATTAACTAGTTACAGAGCATTCTTGGTAGCTCAATGCATCTGAATCATAAGATACAGCAGAACTGGCCCTTGATGCCAGAAGGAAGATTGCTTTCTGCTAATTGAAGGTTGACTCTACTCCAGTAACAATGCTGCTGGAATAATCTTCTTTGCTTTAGAATTTTATCAGTTCACATAAGGGTGGCGTCTTTTGGATGTTAAAATAAGCATTTGAGACTTCATGTAGCTGAATGACGAGAGTCCCCTCATACTGTACTGTCTTTATTAGCTACTTGAAATAATACTTGTTGACAAAAGACTTGCAATGTAAACAGTAAGCTAAGAAACGGAACCTGCTGGTTAAATACATCCTGAACTATTTTTCCTTGTTGAAAGCAAATAGGATTTATATGAAACTCTGGCACTACATACTACTCCTCCTTCTCACCTTTCAAATCTTCATGGAAGTGATTTTGTTCATCCTCTTCTCAGTCTTTGGCTTAAGAAAAATTTGCAGTTCGCCCATTTCCGTGCACTTAGCCCTATGCGAAATCAGCCCTTATACTTGTTGTTTTGAGGAAAACAAATATTTGTCTTTGAAATGCTTCAAGACAGCTCTGTTTAGGGGCAATCACCTGCCAAAAACCCAAATTCCTCTTGGCATCCATTGTGCTGGAAGTGGCACAGGATTTTTCATGTGAACATCTTTTCCAAAATCCTTCACAATCATTTGCACATAGGGTGCAAATACAGCCTGCATATGGCAGAGACAAGCTTTTGGCATAGGAGAGACAAGAACTGCAATCATTTATCAACTGCAACATTTATCAACATTATTCAACTGTTGCATTTTTACAAACAAATGGCAAACAAATAGCAGGCAGATTCCTGCAATTTCCGAAAGACCTGAGAAAAAGCTCCCTCCTTATCTTTCCTTTCAAATCTTTCAGACTTCTGTTTGAAAATCACAAACAATAGATCCTGCCAAAAAATACACAGGCCAATTAGCACTGTCCATAAATTGATCCCAAGGCTTCATGCTAACTTAAAGCCAGTGAACCTTGTTTGTATCCATTTCAGGTTTGATCTGCTGAGCAAGATGTATTGTTAAATCCAAAGGAGACTGAAAGAAGATCTGTTTCTTCTACAGCAAAGATGCCATTACCTGCACCTATTGCTGGAGGCATGAAGGGCATGCAAGAACAGCAATGATGTCTGCTTCTCATTTCAGGCATTCAGTTTTCTCAATGATTTTCAGTTAGCTTGAAGCAGCAGGACTCATATTTTGCACAAAGTGGTGTTTCGTAATGAATCTCTAATCTGATCCTTCAAAGAGCAAATGGGATGAGGAACTTTCCCAATTTCATCATAAACTTCTATTCACTTGATTTGTATTTAAAATACTCAGAATTAATTAATGCTTACATATTCTTCAATAGAAGTAATTTAAATTTTTGCAAAAAGATACACGAGTAGAAGGATTCTTTGCTAAGTCAGATTTGGGAATCTGATGGAATGCCTTAGTAGTTGCCAAGAGAATGAGAAACTTTAGAGTCTTCTACTGGATGGTTTATGCTTTTATCTTCTCTAAGCTAATAACGAGAGGACATTATCATCTACTTAACTCCCAACTTAATGAAAAATCACCTCTGGATCAGACTCAGTCTACGGAGACAAAGCACAAAATGGAATCTTACATAAACTAGCTATATATTGTGAAAGATTTAGATGGAGAAATGAAGTTTACCAGAGTAAAATGCAAGTACATACTATCTTCACCTGTACTTTCTTGGGGAAAAAATTCAGTACGTTGATTCAATAACATTTATTACTTATCACCTAATTGAGCTTTCATAATACATCCAGATGAAAGAATATACTATCCTAAATATTTTCTAAAGTCTAGAATTAAAGGAGGGTAAATTCATGTTGATCTGTTCCCACTGTCATCACTGACTGAGATATTTTTATGTTGCTTTTATTTGCAGAAATAAGTCAAATTGTCAGCTGTAAAATTATACATAAGGATTATTCTTTAGATATGGATATTATATTTGCAACAATCAATACTGCTTGCAAATAGCTCCAGAGAACCCTATGCTTAACCATATGCTGTGCATTTTCTATTAAATTTGCAGAATAGGACAATCCCACCAACTCTTTAGGCAATATGTTTTTACTCCCCTTTTACTCTTCCTTATTATTGCAATTGCATTTGGTGCTGCAAAATGACAGAACTGAATACTGAGACAAACGAAAGAGATGAATGTCTTGGAAACCGAACTTCTTTGCAGATTCGTGGTGACTCTGGACAGACTGTTAATAGTGTATCATTTCTTCTGTACAGTATATTAACCCACATGCAAAGAATTCTTCTTTTGGGTCTATCTAGAGCTGCTGCTGAAAAGGAAAGCACCCACACTAGTATTTCTGGTAGACGTGCCCTCTCCAACTGTTCTGTAGAACCAGAATCAAGTGAAACTGCAGGAGCTGGTTGACAGCCAAATCCTTAGAACAAACAAACCAGCTCCCTTTCAGCTGCTTGAATTCTACTTAATAATACAGCTCATGACAAACACACTAGCTGTTACTTTGCTCTCATTATTATCCAACCTCCTTTCTAACAGTTCATCAGCTTTAGTATCAGACTATAGTAGTCTGGAGGTGAGCAGGGATTTTTTTCTAAAAAAAAAAATATAATGAGCAATAAAGCTTTTTGGTTTAGTCATTTCTAAAGATAACACATCAATGCAAAAACCATGTCAAATAAGTTTGCCGTGGGACAAACCAAATTTTTCATGGTTCTAAAAAAACTCCCCAAACAAACTCCTTTCAGTTATGCGAAAGAGAAACCACTAAAAGTGAAGAATGTAGTTATGTACAGGTCAGAGTTCTAAATCCATCTTTCTCAGGCCAAAATCAGGGCTCTGGCTCACCGTTTCATAGTAGGCTTAGTTATGTCAGCTGCAGCAGGCTATCACCACAACTTCCCCATCCCTGCTGTGGATATTCACCCTGATGAAGGACATCTGAAAGAGAAACATACCCACTGCTGAACTCCAGCAGACAGCAATTCACTGAATGAATATAAATTGCCACTATTTTCACTTTGTTAATAGAGTAGCCTGAGGGTCTTTATTATGGGGCACAAAAATTGTTGCTGATGGCAGTTGCTTGCGTGCCCAGTGTACAGGTGGCAGAGGCTCCACAAGGCTTCAGGTACTGAAGAGCTGAGAGGAGTTCTCAGTCGTTGTGCATATACGTGGTACCAGTAACTCCAAAGCAGAGAGGGAAGAGAAGAAAAACCAAGAAGCAAAATTTGAATTCAGTGCAAGGCTGGAAATCAGCATCTCTGTTACCATTCTTTGAAGCTTCCTCAGAATTATGTGTGGGGCCAGCTTGAGAGGCAGAGTTGCACAGAGCAGCTGAGCAAGTTGGCATTGGGAGAAAGGGGACAGAACTGCTAGGAACAAGGAAGCTTTTGGAGTATAGGGAACCTATTTAAGAGAGATGTGTTTCATCAAGAGCGACAGTATAATTGCACTGCAGGAACTTATGAGACAGAAATAGAAGACTGAAGGGCAGTCTGCTTGCAGCAGAAGAACTGTCTACATCAAGGAAAATCTTAAGAGTCAAGGTTATCACCAGAATGGGAATCCATAGGGATTCTATAGCACATTTTGATGCAGCTGGCAGAGAAAGAGAACAATGTTAGATCTATTAAAGGTGGTGAAGAGATTGAAATACTAATGGAAATTACAGAGTGTGATTGTGGGAAACAGAGGAGATTTTAAACCCTTCTTTGTCCCTGAGAAGGCTGTTAAGTGTTACATCAGATCAGATATAAACCATGCTTTTATACACTGTATTGACAGCTTCTTGCAAAAACTCAGAGTTTGTAAGAGAAAAAGTAGCTCTTGACTTAGTTTGACATATTACTGTCTAACAGGGGCCACATGCTCTAATTCAACATGTTGTTACACACAAAAGGTTCACTTTCATAATGTTTAAGTTTGGAAAGAGAATCAAGACTACCAGCCGAAATGAACAGCCAAGTGGGTAAATGCTTGGAGATGACTCGGAGAATAAAACATGAGGTTCAGTCTCACAAGATTCTCAGATCAAAAGGCTCAGATGCCTTCTCTCTTGTTTTAGTGTATCTGTAAAGATGGTAGTTACAAGCAAAAGTATATGAACTCAGATTAAGGAATACAGACACTGATAGTGTCTGACAAGTCAAATTAAAAGCTATTAAGTCAGGCTAAAACTAACTTTTGAAGAAAAAGTTTTTAAGTTAAAAATAATAAAAAAAAAAAAAACCCAGAAACATGAGGCCTGCAAGAGAGCCAGGAAGAACAATTAAGAGATGCCTGTGTAAAAGAGCACAGTGCATGAAACAAAGCCATTGCAGAAAAGCTAAATTTGCCCCAGTATTCAGCCTTGAAGAGCCTAGGCAGGTTCCCATCAAAGGAGGTTCTTAAAAGGACAAGCCTAATGCACTGTCCCAATATTGAGGGTCGACTAGATGACCCATTGAGGTCCATTCCAAGCTGAATGACTCCAGAATTCTATGAAATACAGAAATTAAAAGTAATCGTAAATCGCTAAAAATGAAAGAAATCATCAAGACCATTCCAGAGCTCTAAAGAAACTAAAACATAACACCACTGAATTACTGATGTATCACTTAAAGTGGCAGCAGATGGATGGTAGGTGGCAAACAGGACCCAAATCCGAAAACAGGGCTGCAGAAAACTGCAGGCAATTGCAATCTTCTAGTTTCTACCAAACAGGGAATTCTACCACCAGTCTGTAAAGATGCTTAAGAAGGAGCTGAGTGGCATTTACACAGAAGTGATCAAGCTGATACAGTATGCCTGGAGTTTCAAACAGCATTAGAAATCAAGCTTCCAAGAAATAAAAGGAAAAGTCCTCTTGTTAATTAGTGTCAAGTTAAGTGAAAGGAAGCGGGAGATAAAACATGCGGTCAATTGTCACACCAGTGAGATCCCCAAGGCATCTATACTGGAACTTACATTCCTGACTTGCAGAAATAGGCCATTCCTTTGTATAGGTGACTAACTTCATCCTCCTACTATTGAAGATCACTAAATGATGAATTATATTTTTTTTGTATTTATGGAATTTAAACGTTCTCTATTACTATGAAGGGAGACTTCTACAAGAGAGGGAGAGCCAGATAAAAATAGCTATAGCTAAATTCTGGAGAATGTCTTAGCACTATATGAAGTCAGCAATGTTTAGTGGTCAGCCTGGCAAAGGCAGCTCTAGATCAACAGCATCTTCACCATTATTTCATGTCTGCTCCTCATTAATAAGACAGCACTACCATGGACGGTTGTTTCAAGTGGGCAATGATTAAGTCAGACAGGAGACCAAGATCATCAATTGAGGTTGAATAGTGGCACTGTAACTCCTATTCTAAATGCAGTTATAAACTAACTAGGTATGTTCTTTTTTTTCTTTTTTACTTCCAATTAACGGTTGATAGAGAGTAACAGACGAAACTCAGAAAGTCCAACATTTATCATGAAGAACGGTTTGTTGTGGGTTTTTTATTCCTTCATCCTGATCAGGATAAATTTGTGTTCCTTCAAACTGGATAAACTGACAGCACAAAAAAATAAAAATCTGTCACATTTTTGCTTCATGCCATAGAGACAAACGGCCATATGAACATCATTATCAACTTTATTTTGTCTTCCTCCAATGAAGATAACTATCTTCTGTCCTAGAAAAGAGAAGGTTATATTATACAGGAACAACAGCTGCTGAATCCAAAATGTTTTAACTCTGGGGGAAAAAAAAATAAATTACTCATCCTATTCAAAAAATGGAAAAGCTTCAAAGAAATCTGGAAATTTACCAGCTGTATCTGGAACTCATGTGTTCCTTATTCAGTTCAGAGTACTTCGGATCTACTTTTTTTGCTACTCATACAAAGAGCAATTATTAAAAGCTCCTTCTATTTCTGCCTATGCAATATATTCCCTGACTGTGGAATCAACTTTCAGGTAAAACAGTCCCCTTATTACACAGCTTTAGCATATCTGTAAGAACAGCTACCAGTAAACCAGAAGAGCTAGTCAGATCAGTATTTAGGCTTGTATATTTTCTACAAGCAGTGCCATACACTTTCCATTACTTTCAGCACCAGTATCACAGTTATTCCCCACAGTGAAGATTACAGTGCTCGGAAATAATGTTTGTCATCTCCATGAATTCCAAGAAAAGTCTTAGCTGCTGTTAGAGGATACAGTGTTGTCCTCCTCCAAAAGCTAACAAACTATCTTCTTATAAGACTACATTTGGAAGTGTGCTTTAAGCAAGAAAAAAAACCCATTATCTCCGTCTGCAGAACTGGGGAACTTGTTGTATGCAATACTCCTGACCATTGGTATACCAGGATTTTACATCAGACTAGTAAGTCCAGCAAAGTAGTTGTAAAACAAATCTCTCCCTTACATCTTATTTTCCAGCATAAAACCAAAAAAGGTTGCATACCAAGTTTCTTAGAAGAGGAATTGCATGTCTACTGATGAATTCAACTTTAAATTAAACAAAACCATCAAGAAAATTTGCAAAAACATCTGTCCTATTCCTCTGGGAACTTACCATATTACAGGCTCCTGCAGATGCTTTCACACAAACAAACAAAAAATCAATACTAGCAGTGCTTTAAAGGAGCCAGGTTTAACAATCCCTTACAACCACTGACTCATGGAGAAATACTAGGGAAGCATTCATATGCAATATTACTATGAGGGACTTTAAAAAAAAGAAAAAGAAAAAGGCAGTCCTTAAAGAGTTACTTATCTTGGAATCAAGTTTTCTGGTATTTGTAACTATGTTACAAATGAAGTGTGATATTTGACTGAAATTCTTTCTAGCTTGGGTTTAAATAGCAATCACAAAATACAAAAGAAAAAAGTGACTTAATGTGTAAGACACTCTTCTAGTGCTTTTAGGTATTTCATATTAATCCTAGTACAGCAAAAATTGTACAAAGTTTAATAGAATACATCTCATAGCTCTATTTGCAAGTGAGCACCAGACAGTTATTAAGACGCAAAGTATTCAATTTGTTCATTTTAGAATTATTCACATTGGTGCCTCTATCTAAATGAACTATTATGTCAGCAGGATGTTTTAGGAACTACTCAGTACGATAGGATATTCTTTAATCATGATTAGTTAGACTTACAAATGATTATGGAACATACAATGTGTTGCAGCTTTGGATCATTACCCAAGGAAATGTAATTCAGAAGTACAAACAATAATTATTTCTGTCACTCCTTTTACTGAAACATAGCTTTCTTTGATTAAGATACCGGTAAGTGAGCACAGCAAACATAAGATTTTCTAAATAGTTAATCTGATAAAGAATTAAATGAGCCTTTAACTGAGAAAGCTTAATCCTCCAAACAGCTTGCACACAAGTTATTCCACTTCCTAAGGAACGCCCACTAATACAATGGACTAATGGATGATTAAAGATGTATTTTCTATGGTGGCAGCCAGCCTCTGGGGCCCCCAGTCCTTTCCACACCTGTCAGCAGCACCAGCGAAGGACAGACAGACCCACGCAACACAAGAAACTCCACACTGTCCCTCCGAACAGCTGCATCCCACTCTTCCCACAGGCAGCAGTTGGCTATTGCTACAGTGTCTTGGATTTAGGAGACAAATCTGGAAGTTTGCCAGAATGTGATAAAGGCAGAGCATGCCGAGTTGCATGGACAAGCCACTAGGACAACCG
Source organism: Leptosomus discolor (assembly GCF_034619465.1). NCBI lineage: Eukaryota > Metazoa > Chordata > Aves > Leptosomiformes > Leptosomidae > Leptosomus > Leptosomus discolor. The sequence continues at coordinate 71,639,284 of NC_141392.1, read as the reverse complement.
TTAGTTTAGGAACATCATTCCGTCTCAGACAGCAGACGTCTATCAAAGAATATGAAAGCCAGCGGCAAGCATGGACAATGTTTTTCCCAGCCTGCAAGAGCTCAGGACCCTCCTTAATCACACACATCATCTTTGCATTTAGGAGCCCATTTTACTTTCATTAATGAGTCTGTCCATTTTCAGAATGGACATTAGCATCCAGTATCACCAATATTCCACTGCAAAGAGTTCCATTTAATTATCCACTGTGTGAAATGCTTTCTTTGTTTTCAATGTTTCCTCATTTCATTTGTACAAGAGTTTCATTTAAACACAGTGTTGCTATCAATCTGGTCCAAGAGGTGGTGGTAAAACTGCCTCTCTGAAGATGAAGGCATGGTTGAGAAGCAATGACTAGGTGTTATTTAGGAGAAACTATATGCACTGATTGAAAGTGAGACTGCACATTAACAGACACAAGATATAAACCATCAACATATATATGAAATCAACAGCAGCAATGACAAATAGTTCAGGCATTTCTTGGTAGACAAATACCACTCGATATAAAGGTTCACATGCAGTCCTCTACAAGCTTGTTGTCTGCCAAGCAGCATCCTCTGCTTCTGTCAGAACCAGTTAATTAAAGTGTAACAACGGGTTATACTGGAAAAGTTCACTCCTGTTTGCAAGAAGTAAATCTGCAGTGAAAGTTATAACTATTTAATTGCAGAAGGGAGAGCTCTGAATTATAGACATCCTTAGATATGGTTATTTCTGGTTGCTGAGCTCCTGTAGGAGGACAAGTGATTTCCTTCAAGTTGGAGATGAAACATTAAGTAAAACAATGTTTAGTAAAGATCAAGAAGACAGCTACAAGAACCTCTCAATTTTTTTCATTACTGTTGAGTGTGAACTTGAAATGGGTCTAAGTGCACTTTTTTCCCCAGAAAATTATAAGACAGTTAAAATACAAAAAACTGTATATTTTAAAACATTAATGTCTTTTCAATACCAGCTACACTCAGGACAGGACCATGGGAAATAAACAGGTAAGTCTACTTAAGCCATAAAAATGTCAGAGGAACATTGCCTCCTTTTAACTGCTTTGTCAGGTACATGACCCAACAGTACCCGCTAAGACAGCTTCAACATAATGACAAATTTTAACAAAAAACAACATGCACACCATAGAATTTAAGTTAATTTAATGTGACAGGTTCAAAACAGCTTTATGCAGTATTTGGAAAATTTACATACGAAAGAAAATTATACATCTTTAGGGTTTTGTGGAGTTTCCAACAGTAATTCCTTTGGATTTAAAGAAATCCAATGATAAATTCAACTTATGGTTAAAGAGTATTAACTTGTGTTAATCCTACAATAAAATACTACTATAATCCAGAGACAGGAACAAGAATCTAAACTAGTAAGATTAAAGACTTTTCAAGTGCCAAGCTAAAAATTGAAAATATCACAGTACCTCTGACTTACTATAGCTTTCTCCAAATATATTACAGAAATAATTGCATTAGTCAAAGCTCAGACAAAATTACTTCTTCACTCTCTCCAGAAACCATGACAGGCAATAGAGATTAATGAGATGTTAATGCTTTTAAAGACATTCACATGTATAGGTTTACTAGACATCTTTTCATTCTTAACATGTCTTTTCCATGCAAGTTGAAGCTTCAGCTTCAGGAAGGCCAACAGAAATATAGTATACAGGAGTTAAGGGATATGCTCGAAACGAATTTATGAAGCAGGAACCTAATGCACCAAATCTACCACTGCCATGGCATAGGAAATCCGTAATTACACACTTCAGCACAAAGCCTGGTAAGAATGTAGCGGGGATGGTTCCAACTCAGGGAAAACCATTTAACACTTACATGGAATAATACCTTTAAGGCTTATACAAAGCAACAGTGATAGAAGCAAGAAAATTTGACAGGTCTCTGCTGTACAAGCCATTTTCAAAGCTCTAAACAAGTTTAATTCAGATAAATAAAATTATTAAACTAAGAGTTAACTAATTATCTAGATGATAATTTTTCAGATAAACCATGTGGAAATATCTTACCTCTTCTCCCGAAAGATAGTAAGCTGAAAGTAGTCCACCGACAAAACGAATGTTCACTTCAAATACTGAAATTTCAGTATTCTGTTGAAATAAAAAAACATAGGTTTATTCCCTGATACTTTTCTGTATTATTTTGTTCATTTGATTTTATCTTTTTATACACATGCACATATTAAGCTACCACAGCCATAAACAGCAAAACACAGAAGATTCAGGGAAAGGCAACGTAAGTGAACTTAAGAGTATTTTAAAGTATTTGCTTCTCTTCCTCATGTTAACAAAATATCCTCTCCGTTATCCTCAGCCTGTTTAACTTTTCATCTCCACTTGGACATAAGGCATTCTCTAATTCTTAACACCTCTCTATGTGTTTCCTTACAGATGATTCAGTGCTCACACACAGAAAGTATTCTCAGATCACATGTCCCCACACTACCTCACCTCATACCATCTCTTCTCAGACACTGTATGAGAAGTTCTTGATCAGAATGTCATATCAAGAGTTTTCCTACTTTGGTCCAAATGCAGGTTATTGTAAGTGGGAGGTAACATTAGAATGAGTCAATTACATGTTCATGACAAAAATGTAATCATGACTTGTATTCACTAGGAAGCAGATGATCTTTCACTATTACAGTGACAGCCCTTCCCAAGCTGACCTGGTCTTTACCAATGATAGAGACTACATTTGTTGTACTGAGCAGTATAGGTGCAGCCATTACCTATTTCAAAACTCAAAGCACATTCTTCTCTGCCTGTTAAAATTCAAACCTAAATGAAGAATCTGACTCTCATGATCACTACATTCTCTTGTTATTTACCAAGTCAATTCCAAGTTTACCCCAACACACAACATTCAATCCACTCAAGAGGCATTCGGTTGAAAAGCTGTCTACTGAAGTTTCCTAATTTTCACTTCTTATGTGACACTATTTTTTATATTTTTGTATTTCTGTAGAAAAATGGTACCCGGCAGTCTATCTTCTAAATTTTTGGGCACATAAATAAGGTGTTTGTCTTTCATGCGTTCTGGGTTGCTCTTGCTTCTATTGAATTGTTTTTCCATCTTTTATTTGCTGACATACACCATAGCTATATTTAATATAAATCAATGCATAGTGGAGCTGAGGGATTTTCTCTCAAAGGGCTTGCCGGCTTTTCTCATTCAGCTAGTTTTTGTACTTTTCCAGTTTAAATGTTCAGATGCCAGCTTATGTAGGAGGGAAGAAGTTGCTCCCTGTTTTCTACGGATTTTAAAGTCCAGTAAACTGCCTTTGCAGAAGAAAACAGCACTAGGTTACTTATTAGAAATATTACTTCATGCTTTTCAGTATGCAAGGCACCCTGATTAAAGAAAGGCATCTAGACACGTTGCGAGGAGTTGTTCAGCATTTCATCAGTTGTAAATACAGACTTCAAAAAACACTCACAGACTTGCTAGTTCACTTACCTTCAGGCATTCAACTTTTCTCCTCTAAAATGTGTTCTGCACCTCCCCCTCTAAAAATTGAGGATATAATTTGATTCACAGGATTGCCCTGATTAATATATAATTCATACAGTATATATGTGTGTGCCTATGTAGTTTTTTTTAATATACATGAGACAATTCAAAGGGGCAAAGTAAAGCCATCACACACATCTGCTTATTGAAAATTCAGACCTGATATCACATGTTAAGATTGCAAACTGAAAAAGTTATCTTGCTGTCTTGCACTGTTCAGAACATAACATTTTTCCAAGTTTATTTTAAGTATACTAAAACTCTGAAGTTTCTCCTCACTCACTGCTCTCCCAATACTGGTCTACTCTTATTCTTTCTGAAAGAAACTACAAAGGAAAAAAAAAAAGAGAGCAAGCTTAATCTCAGTTTCCAAAATTAATCTGGTATTTCTGCTTCCAAATATTCTGTCATCGTCTCACTGAGTCCAGCAAGAAGGAGAATGAAGTAACTGGAAACAGGTATTCACTTAAATTTTATCTAGTGCCATTTCTGTGCATTTCTTTTTATTATACCATGATATATGTTAAACCTGGGGAGACAGATATGAAAACATTTAAATCCTCTAGAAATCTGAACCAACTAGACAATACAGCTGTTCACCTGCTAAGCAAGCTACCTCTGTAAGAGCTCTACATTAAATAAAGAAGTCTACTTTAACTAAATCGAATGCATAAAACAGCTTGTAGAGAACTGATCTCACTTAAGAAATGCTGATCTGATCTGACTAAAGAAAGGATGATTAAAGGAGCGATAGGGGCAGCTTCTTTCCCTGGAGCTTCAGCTAGCTTAAGCTACTGAAAAATAGTATTTTATTTGAGAACCTTCTTCAGAAGTTCAGGTTCTTTCCATTTCAATCCTGAGATTCAGCACATGCCAAGAACTATTCTTTGATGTTGTTGAAGCTGTAAAGAAGTAGGTATCAGACCAGGTAATCAGTTTTCAGATATCCCAGACACTTGTGTTTCCTTTAAGGACTGAATTAAACTACTTTGTGATTTTGAATTGCTCAAAGTAAATAGAGTGATATATGAGCTGAATATTTTGTCTCCAGAACCATACATTTTGTCTTTCTGGATTTAATATGGCTGCTTCACTCACAAACCATTGCAACCTTTCAGGGAATGCAAAGGCCCTTTAAGAAAAGCTCAGTAGGTATGCACTGACAGATGCTTCTGGAAATCAGTTATAGGCAAAAAGAAGACTTTGAACTAATGTGAGTAAAGATTTTACTGTCAAACCACAAAGATTAATTGCACTGTAATCCTGAGCACTTGCTGAAGTGGTGAACTTTCAGACATTTCTTGAAGCTAACCATTGTTTTAATGTTATCAGATTTCCAATACTTCACTTGCACACATCTCTGAACCTTTGTTCAAAATCTTCACCTCTTACTAAAATCTTTATATAAGCCACTGATGCAGACGCAATTAATGAAATGTACAGACATTTCATTAATTGTAGATATGAAAGCTGTATGCTTAATACATATTTTTTCTTAAACTCATTATACCGGGCTAGTAGTATTCTCAGAAAGCACAGGAATTATAGCAGTTTGCAAAACAGTTAAAGTAGTTTTATAATTTCATGTCAAAGAAACATTCATCTCTACAGGGAAAGTTTGTGTGAAGAAGTAGTCTGTTAAGAAAAGTGAACTTACCCTAAAAGTAGCAGATTTCTGCTACATCAAATTTACCCTTCTTTCCGGTTTGATTTTTAAAATTTTTTATATTGCGTATTTAAGACGCCACACCTTGATCATTACCCTCTTCATATTTTAATCATCACCCACATACAGATTGCACAAATAACCCTGTATATTTCCATTCAGCAGTCAAATCCTAAGCAATGTTATTTTTTATTTTCCTCTCAGATTCAGCTGTACACAAATACCTTATGATCCATTTAACAGTGACAAAACATATAGGAAAAACATTCATCTGCACTTCCCAAAGTTTCTACTTCACCAGCTGAAAAGGCCAGAATTATTTTATTTTTTATTTCAAGTTTAGCCTTCTCTCTCAAACCATTACCTTATTACATAGAAGGTCTGAGAAGTGGTTGAATTAATTCCATTGTATCTAATGGAACTTCTATAAGGAGAAGCAACTGGACACGTTTATTTTAAAATGATGACAATGGTTTTTTTAATCTTTTGTAAGATCCCAAGTACATAAGATGGCTCTGGCCAATGGGATAGATATAATTTCTAATTTTACAGTCTTTTCATTAGTACCCCAATTAGACTGCATGGCCATGTGCTGTGTACAACAACATCTGAAACACCTTTCTTAGTACATGTCTGTGCTAAGCACTTATCGTTCCTATGCAATATCATGCTCTGGCTGCTAATTTTGGAGGCCATCCTTTTATAAAGGATTCTGAAATTATGTAGATGCTTGGGAAAGTGATATGTATATTGGGAACAACGTATTTTTGTTTTACTTCCAGGGCTTTTATGTTAATTGATGTATGTGAGTAATTTGGCCTTTCATCTTACATTTGATCAATAATTCATCATTCACTATTTGATCTTCTGGTAAGTGAATCATAAATGGTATAGTCCCGGTACTATATGAAATCCAGATAAATTGTGACTGCTGCTCACTGTACTTAGAGAAATAGAAAACTGAAAGCAATATATGTACCCATTACATGGTGCAAGAGTAAAACTGTGACAACTTGATGGAATTTCATCTGGTTTCTTTGATTAGCTTCTAAAGACAAAATTATTTTGACAAAGAGATGTAACATCCTTTACACTGCTGGCTAGACACGTAACACCAAAGTGAATCCATTTACTTAACGTGGAGACTGCTCTTTCTCAAACTCAGGCTATGCAAATAAGCCAGTCACTGCAATCAAATGATGAAACATTTTGTCTTCACATGAAGAAATGCTAAAATAAGTGGATTTTTAAGCAAGAGAAGAACCATAGCTCAGAAACACTCAAGAAGCTGTAGAACACGAAAGATTTAACTAGTAAGCCTATTAAACTAGCTCCTTTTAAAGAAAGGGTGGTGCTCTATACATTAGGAAGCCTCATCTTCAAAAAGCAACAAATATTACCAAATGGGAAAAAAAAAAAAAATAAAGTGCTAAGAGTTACATTAACTAGCTTGTGTTAACTCTGCTTTTGTGTGTAATTTGCAAACCTATGACAGGGACAATCTGATCTCAGCTGCACCTCACCACTTCACTTCCCTTACCCTTCTGTAAACTGGAGCATTGTCTACAACTGGTAAACTACTGAAGCTTCAATCAGCTGTGGTTGAATTTAATGTTGAAAGCACTGTTCAGACAACAAAACTACTGTCAGCTGGGCTCTCCTGAAGCCCTTCTCCTATTGGACTTGTTCAGTTTCCCAAAAATCAGTATTCACATCCTTCTGGATCATTTCCTTAACACAGCTCTTTCCTGAAAGTCTTCCTCTCCACAGATTCATAGACCAAGGCCAAAACAATTTTCATCTGTGTTTTCTCATGGGAAGTCAACCTCACTTATAAACACAACATTTGAAATACAACCCAAATTTGTTTCTCTAGTATCAGCTTCCACCACTCATCAGCATTGGTACTTGCTTTGCCATTCATAATTCAATTGGAGAAAATACTGTGTGCTCTTTATGTGGATGAATGTATTTACAATAATCAGATAAAGGACATACTCTCTTAGCTTTTATAAAGATCCAAATAAGGTCAGAAATCCTACCAAATCATTTGTTTCAGATGTCTTTATTGCACAGATTCTTTCCAAAACTTACTTTCAGTTCTCCTGTTCTTGTCTCATCAAGACTGTAACAAAACTTCAGTCACCTCATTTGCATTTCCATCTATTGCTCCCATGTACAAGGAATATTGTGACTCCCCCCACATCTGCATACCATACTGTACCATCGCAAACGGCCCATATTCTGCAGGTTACTAAGCTGTGCAAGAGATCACCAGGGACCCCACACTGAACAATACTGAATAATGTATATAATTCTAGACTAAAACTGGACAAAAATGGCCCACATTTCAAGTGAAATGAGAGGGACTTGCAATTATTATTACTACTAAACCATATCATCCTTAATTACTATTAAACAATAACTGTTGGGAACAACAACAAATCATTTTCAAGCAGTCCAGGAACTATCATAAAGACATGAAGAGTACTGCAATAGCTCACTTTAAGCTATTGTAATTAAACATATTAATTACTTCCAATGGTGGGGGAAAAGTTTCATTCATACTCCACAAATGAAATTTAGTTGCACTTTGCTAAAATACTCTGTTCTATCGACAAGGGAAAAAATTTTAGCAACCTTTTTATTGCAAGTGTCAAAGCCTGGTTATTGCTTAACATGCTATTTAACTTTGCTGACATCCCCACATGGCAAACTGCAAGATCTTAAACAGGCACAAAAATAAGGTGTTACTGAAGGCATTAACGAACTCTAGCAGCAAAAGAACTGCATTTAATAATAAACTTGCAGGATCTCCTTCTAGCCCATCAAAACAATTTCTTATTCATAATCAAAACAAAATCAAGCCACTTTGAAGTGACTTTGAAGAATAAAGCGCCAAAAAACCGTCTGCCTCCATCAGGTTATGCACTGTCAAATGTAATTACAAGTCAATCATACTACCTACAGTTTTAGAGTGCTAGGATTTCAATTTGTAAATGCTGAAGCTTGAAATAAACAATCTGGATTCTAATAGTCTGTCCCATTACTGACTGCCACAGCACAGACAAATTTGAGCTAAGGATAAATGCTGGAAGCATTAATAATTAGATCCAAATAATATTTGGTATTCTAGAATCCTGGAAAAGGGGTATGTTAATCTATACATGGCAGTAGAGATAAACATAATTTCAAGTTTCTATACTTTTTCTGCTCTTTTCCAGTTCCCAAAATACTATACATAAAACTTCTACGTTTCATGAAGCTGCACACAAAGCTTCTTTAAAAGAAACTCAAAATTGCAAAGCTAATTACAAAGATGAAAATCAGAACTGGTAAGAAAGCCTTCAAGCTTCAGAGTGGCTTATAAAATCAGATACAGTGACTGGCTGACCTCTGTAAATAGCTTTGCTTAGGAGCACTGACAGGACGCAAGACTGAACATATCCTTGCCATCTTACTCATTCCCTTCTCTTTATGCAGTTCATCAACTCATTTAGTGTCTATCTTTGAGAGCAATAATGAAATACTCTTTATATTTTCCACACAGCACAGCAACAACTTTTTCCCTAGGTTGATCCAACCTGTGCAGTTAACAAGGGAAGGTATCTGTGATGAGACAGATAACGCACGATAAGTCAGTGTTCGCACAAAATGTCAACTAAAGTCAACTAAATTATATCCACATAGATAGATCTATTGCACAGACTGTTGCCGCTTTCATCCGACTGAACAATCATAACCTTCTGCCATCTTTCATTTTGAACAAAAATAGAGGGATGAGGCAAACAAAGCAAAATCCACTAATAACCATCAAGAAGGTTGTTTTAGTTTGAATTCAAATTCACCTTTGAGATATCTTGAGGTAGAAGAAACCATTTTCCTCTTCTCCCAATAAGCGCATGGCTTGTTCCCATACCTTGTTCCCATTTTGATCCTGCCTGACAACACTCACATCAGATGGCTAATCATAAAATCATAGAATAGTTTGCGTTGGAAGTGACCTTTAGAGGTCGTCTAGTCCAACCCTCCTGCAGTGAGCAGGGACATCTTTAGCTGGATCAGGTTGCTCAGAGCCCCGTCCAACCTGGCCTTGAACATTTCCAGGGATGGGACTTTACCACCTCTCTGGGGAGCCTGTTCCAGTGTCTCACCACCCTCATTGTAAAAAATGTCTTCCTTATATCTAGCCTAAACCTGCGCTCTTTTAGTTTAAAAACATTACACCTTGTCCTATCACAACAGGCCCTGCTAAAAAGATTATCCCCATCCTTCTTACAGGCCCACTTTAAGTACTGAAAGGCTGCAATAAGGTGTCTCCAGAGCCTTTTCTTCTCCAGGCTGAACGACCCCAATTCTCTCAGCCTGTCCTCATAGGGAAGGTGTTCCAGTCCTCTGATCAGTGGGTCAGGGCATGAATTCAAGCACTGTCCCATATACCATTTAACTGTTAGCATCTTCTGGTCTGGTTTTGGGCCCTTGTTGTTCCAGACGAAGTTCAGGCACACTTTAGGACACCATGTAGGCCAAGAACTGTTCCCAGTACATGGTATGGGCAAGACTGTCCTTTTGCAGGGAAGGAGTTTAGCAGGACTGAAGAAGAGGGGGATGGATCAGTTAGTCTCTCATCCTAAAGAAGTTGGGGTGTGTCTGGGTGTAGAAACAAAGCACCATCAATTCCAAGACTTAATGACTCCCAACCCTTCACTGCTGTGCCACGTGGCTCAGCTCCTGCATCACTACTCCCTGACTCCTGACCCCTTCATCCATCTCATCAAGATCCCTCTTCCAATCTCCCTTCCCAAGTGTGGATTCATTGTGGTTCGCCCCTTGCACTGCAGAAACTGATAGCTTTTTCCTCCCCAGTGTGAAGCAGAAGTTGGGTGGTGGTACAGAAACTCTTTCAGAAAGCTATGAATGCTCTGTGTGTGTGCAGGTTCTAAAGTAAATAATGAAAAAGTAAAAACAGAGAAGCACAGAGCAGTGTGTAGTTGTAGCTAGGAAACAGCCAAACTCCCTAGTGATCCCGTGAAAGACTGGCTCCTTTTTTCCTTCGTTGCAATGTGCTGATATACAACCCAGCCCAGTGCAGCCTTGGGCAGGGCCATGCACAAGTACTGTGAAAAGGGTGCGCAGGCAGCAGCAGGCGTGGGGAGGTCAGACCAAATCCACAGCTATACTAACTAAAGAGCAAAGATACACCCCCATGGAGATGAAGTGATTTAATGGAAAACAGAGCACACATCCATGGTACAAAGACCATGGATTTAGCCACTGTAAATGTCAACTCTTTCCAAAGGTACAAGTATGTCTAAACCTTTTAAAATATTGACAGAATCAGAAAATGCAACTTAATTCCTGAAAGACTACTCAGTTTGGCTGAAACTTCAGCAAGGTATCAACTACAAGGAAATTCAGCAGTTATGAGACAAAAAACTCCCAAGCATTGCAATGTGGATATCTCAGTTATAAAATCACAGTGCTACCAACTCCAGCTATAATAAAAATAGCTTAAGTGTGTTATACTCCAAAAGGGGAAGCTTCCAAACACATCCACTCACAAGCTTACCAAAAATCACAAGTTTGACAAGAAAGGTGGCATTTACTTATCTACAATTTTCTTTTGAAATCAAAATAGTTTGCTTTCTTCAGAAAATTCTAAATGTAAACAAGAGTAACCCTGACAACTAATTCATTGAATTGAGGGACTGAAATCTAACATGTGAAGAGATGATGCCATTTCCCATTAAGTCATCTTTATTCCATAAATCCTTTTACGTGGATAAACTAGTGCCTACTTTACAAAGTGATATTTGGAAACTTATGATCAGGTGATGAGAATAATCGAGCGCTGTCCAAATAGTTCAAAATGTATGAATGAGTTTCTGACATGTTACAAACTTCTAGAGAAGAAAACTTGCTTTATCCAGCTACAGTGACGTAAAATATAAAGAGAAAAGATTCTGCTACAGAGTACAGTCATGGTCATTTTGTAAAGAACATCTTAAAGAAAATTTAAGATTTAAAAAGCATAGTTCTAAGATTAAATGGAGAGAAAAACTAATCATATTTATACAAATAAAGGCCAAACATGCTTCCCCAAAAGCTGATTAAGCAGTCACTGTCCAGGAAATCACTAGAAACATCAAACAGAAACATATTTTATACTACTTACAAGAAACAACACTTCAGAATATGTCAGTGCATCAGTTATTAAAAACAAAATCACTGTCATGGGAGAAAGGTTTCTAAAACAGGAGCAAGTAAGAGTGTACAAAACATCAGTGCAGAAAATGTCAAGTAATGCCTGATACGTGATAAATTCTTCAAAACAAAAGAGGGCCCTGCTGTTATTTGTTTTAAGTAATTTCCAACTTTGCACTGTAAGACACAAATACAAAGCAGCATTTGAAACTGGAACTTATATTTAAATTAGAAAACTAAACAAGAGTACAAGTTGAGTAGCTTTAAACAATTCAGCCATTAAACAAACTGACATCAATTATTAAAGTTGGTGTGGTGGTGATTTATTTTCATTTCCTTGTTCAACTTTGGGAAAATTAATCTACTTATAACTGATGTCAATGTAAATTCAATTCCATATGATTATGAAGTATTATGAAAATAATTGTGAGGTGTCGAACTCAAGGGAGCTATTTACAGGAACATCAGGAACAAGATATTGTTCCCGGTGAATATCAGCATTGTCTGTAAAGTAGTTTTGGTAAATCTGCTGGATTGCTGCATTGACCGACTAACACAATATAAAGTTTCAGACATTCTGAAAGACTTTATAGCTTTTAAGCATTACTGAGAAAAAAATAAATGCTACATAATTGTTAGAAGTACATGAATTAAGAAGAGGAGCTGAAATTGTAGGCAATACCATCTAGAAGTTTCCAGTACAAAGTATAGCAAGTTTTATGTAAACTCAAAGATTTTAGTGTCATTAATGTAAATACTCTGCAGCACTTTATGATGTTCCTGCAAGTGGAGCTCAGCTTTTCCTTTAAAGTGGAATTTGCTATTTTCTATGATGTTTTGTTCTTACATTTTTAAACACCTTAATAATGCTAAGCCAATAAGACAGGAATTTAATATTATAAATTCCTTTAGAAAAAAAAATAAAAATCTTATGCACAAGATAAAGTTAGCATGTCATTCAGACATCTGACAGTACTTGGAAGCACATTTTAATATCCTGTATTTACATTATTAATGTAAACACAAATGCACACTAAATTACTGCTTATATAAACTATATAATATCCACTCTTATTAACTCTTCCTTCTTAAAATGATAATTAATTCTCAAGCATGTAAGAGAAGATAATTAATCCTGGCTTTTGCATAACATATTAGAAAGAGTACTTTTTTTTTTTTTTTTTTCAGAAAATGTTTCTACCATTACACACGTCAACTACAAGAGCTTTTAAGTGCTTAGTGTACTTTACTACACCGGTCAGCAAAAGTACTCCATTAGCTCTCTGTACCCAGCAATCAATAAACTCTCTGGCCCACAAAAGTTAAAAAAAAAAAAAAAAAAAAAAAAAAGACCAAACCCAGGACTTCTCAATTTCATTGAAGTTTTACAAAGGTTCTTGCTGTCCAGAGCCTTCCTAGAATAAAAACTTTAATAATGAACTTTGCTCTCAGCTGCATATTTACTGGTTAATATGATGATTTGTACATCCAGTTGTGATGACATAGTGCCTCATAAGACTAGAGCAGCTCAGTTTGTGCCAACAGTTCAGCCTAACCCAGGGGATTCAACTCTACTAGAATACATAAAGGAACTTAAATGGTATGCATGGCGTGTAGCTTTCTCTAAACGTAAGTATAATTTGTGGAAAAATTCACAAAGCGAAAATGTAAAGGGTTTATGTAACTAAAAAATTAACGCTTGAAGTGTCCTGATTCTTCTATCCAAAAGAGCTGAGATATTTGTTGTTTGCTTTACAATGGTAAACACTCTTATTTCTTTTTCCTTACTTCAGTCCAGCTCATTGCCTGCTATCTACCTAAATCTCCCATCAGAACAGCAGGTTTATTAGGTTTCTGTTTCCTGCCTTGTTTTATCTATCAATGATCTAAATTCTGTAGCCATGCATCATGCTTGCAATATTAGAACCCAGTCCTCAACTGGCCCCCGGAGACTAAACAGATCATTAAATATTAATCAACAATGCTACTTACCACATTGAAATCTAAGTTTTTTTCAACCCACTCCTTCGCTTCCTTGAATTCCTCTTTCATTTCCATGATGTATAGTGTATCAAGGGCATCCACTATTGTTGCTCCTTGAATGTTACCTGAAATACATGAAGAGCCAGTGATTTACTTTCTAACAGAAGGCTTTTCAGTTAGAACTAATTAATTTAAATTAAATTTAATTTCAAAACCCAATTTCAATTAATCCAATTAAAAATTGGGCATATAAGCATTCAAGTGGGCAACTAGTAATTCATAGACTTAACTTTGATTCCCATGCCACAACATGACATCGTAACATTTAAGTATTTCTTCCACTAATGAAGTTTTGAAGAGCAGTTCTGATGCACTGCATGACTGTTTCCTCCGGTTTGGAGTGAAAAAAATCAGATTTTTTTTTTTTTTTTTTATACTCAGTAATACCCATAGAGCTTTAAGAAGCTGATAAGTACTAATCACATTTCAGTTAAGAAACCCCTTTAAGAAGCATCCTCTCTGAAAAACAATTTTTCTGATGCTGTGCATCACCATGTAACTTGCAAACTTGCACACATGTGAATTTCTCAACTCAGGAGAGGCTGCCAGACACAGGTTTTCAGAGCAAGTTCTGGTTGTTTGCAAAAGTGGCATCCTTCTACCTCTGTTACGGAGATGGATAAGAGTTAGCCTTTGCCTAATGTTGCAAGATGAAATATCATCAGTATGTTCACTTTGGCATGGATTAAATGTTCATGATCCTGCACTAAAAGGTTAATGTGGAGGGTGAAGGAGAAAATAAAGCCACTCAAATGAATTTCCCATGCTTCCTTCAAACTTACAATGACCTTCTCAATACACCATTTTTGTCTAGCAAGAGTTTCAATTCCTATTTACTGAACAAGGTAAAAAAATCAATTTTGCCCACTTTATTCAATTTCATATTTATGAACTTGGCTCCAGCAATCTTCATTATGAATGGAAACTACTGTTAAGGTATACTTTAGAGAAGACCCTAGATACAGAAGTAAACATTTAGAATTGCAAAATAGTTTAGGTTGCAAGGAACTGAGGAAGTCATTAGGTGCAACCCCTCTCCCCCAGCAAGGCTAATGACTCAAGTGGATAGTTGACTACTTATTCAGGAACTGATTGCACTGGGCAGACAACAGGGCAGTAGCTCCAATTAACTTTACAGAACTTGATCATCATTTTGTCTCTGAAATACCCGATTAAAAAGTAAACTTAGTTTTGTAGAGTTATCAAGCATCAGAATTGAATTATCCATATTTAAGTAGGAAATCTTCTATTTTAGTAAATTCTTGTGTTTAACACCATCAAGGTTTTCTGCTTCCTCATGAAATGGAGAAGTGATTAAAGACCTACATATAGCAGGATTGACATCTCTTTAACTTAAACTGCCAAGTAGAAAATAATTTTCCATTTGTATCAACTTAAACCAAATGATACTTGGGATTATTATAACAGTTACTTGGTACATGTAACAACTAGATGCTCTCTGTTTTAGCAGCTGCTAATTGCCTGTACCATCTTGTCGTGATTTAACCCCAGCCAGCAATTACACACCACACAGACATTCGCTCACTCCCTGCACTGTCCCACCCCAGTGGGATGGTGCAGAGAATTGGAGGTGAAAGAAAAAAAAAAAGGTAAGACTTGAGATAAAAACAGTTTAATAGCACAGAAAAGGGAAAATAATAATAATAATAATAGAACGTACAAACCAAGCGATGCACAATACAATTGCTCACCACCTGCTGACTGATGCTAGCCAATCCCCAAGCCACAGTGCCCCCCAGCCAACTCCCCCCAGTTTACATACTGGGCATGACATCATATGGTATTGACTATCCCTTTGGCTCTTTTGGGTCAGCTGTGCTTGCTGTGCTCCCTCCCAGCTTCCTGTGCACTCCCAGCCTCTGCTGGTAGACCAGTAGGAGCAGCTGAAAAGTCCAGTGAAAAGCACTGCTTAGCAACAACTAAAACATCTATGTGTGATTAACATTATTCTCACACTAAATCCAAAACACAGCACTGTACCAGCTACTAGGAAGAAAGTTAACTTTATTCCAGCTGAAACCAGGACTCATGCTTTTTGGAACATCCCTTTGCTACTCTGAAGGAAGTAATCTATAAGTTTTCCCCCAGATATTCCACTAATAAAATTGCAGCATACTTTGGTAAGAAAGACCTCATATCTTCCCAGAGCTTATCTGGAGCTTGGCTGCCCTTCTCGTACATTAAACAAAAAGCACTCCTTTAAACTTTGCTAAGTAACTTTGAGCTAATGAGAAAGTGAGAATGAGTGTGGAAAACTGCTGGAGGATATGTGTTCAAGAACACTATTGCAAAGGCTCTGGAGATGTTTAGTTAACTCCATACAACAAAAGCAGCTCCTGGTGAACTTCTACAACAGAGCTCTGCTTATGGAAAAATCATCTATACTCTGATTTGCTTGAGTGGATTGTGATAGGCTCACTGTAAAACAACATTCTTTGTGATAATCCTCTTGTAATACAGCTAACACCACCTCTAAACAGTTGAGCTTTCAGTTTTAAGGGTTAGTACTTGAGCTGCAACTCACTACTGAGTCAGGAGAAAGAGAATTCCATCTTACTGAGAAATCACCCTTGAAGTCACCCACTTCCTATGATTATTTTTTTTTTTTTCTTCTTCTGAGTCTGGCCTATATGGCCTGCTTAGAGCATAGACCTCTCCCTGCATGCAGACACAAGAAAATGGGAGAATCTCAAGTAGATCTTACTTTATTGGTAATAACTTTTGCTATTCTGAAGGCTCCAGAAACCAGAATAAAGCAATTAATGTGACAATTAAATAGTCAAGTTTGTCTCAAACAGTTATACTTCAGAATTCTTGATAAAAGAACACAGAATGCATTTTTAAAGTGTCAGTCTAGAGGCCAGAACTATGACTTGTGAACAACTGAAGTTTACATTAAGTTAGCCTATGGGTTAATCCAAACTTAAAGAGCGTTAAGGAAATTGTGTAGCTGAAAAGCTGATAACCAGTCAGACAAACAAAGGGAGGGGGGGGAAAAAAAAAAAAAAAAAAAACACAAAGAAGGAATGCAAAGAACTTAAATGAACACTTCTTATTATGGAATAAGACCAAATGTTTCAGAAGCCTATATATGCCATGCTTCTCAAACAACATCACATAAATTATTAAATACAGTTATCATTCATGTTAGTTCCTACACAACATTCCCAAGGAATTACACAAGCAGTCATGGTCTACAAGAGGCAAAGATTATCGCTAGGTAATTACAATATACACACCTATGACACAGAATATTTGAACAGAAGGACTGTTTTGTTAAACACCTAAGGTACTGCTGAAAATTTGATTAACAGTGAGCACTGGGTTACAAAAAGTGCCAGCAAAGTTGCAGTCACCACAGCAGAATTTCTTAGTTGCCCTAAGCAGAAGAAAGGTACCACAAGCAACACTTGGAGCAAATTCATACACATCAGGTAACTACAGATATATTTTGCAGATAATACAAAAAATTGTATACTCAGGGTAGAGAAAATGGATTTAAAATTTATAAAACATAAGCTTGACATGAGTAATTTTGATGATAAGAGATAAACCAGATGTACAAGCCTACCAAAGTGAAACATTATTAGCCTCTACCAAAACCTCCAATACTCACATATGCTCCATTTTACTTCCTTTGTTAAACCTGCTTCTGTTTTTCCTTCTCCTCTTTACTAACACCATGACTAATTCTATGTAAATGATTAAAAGAGAACATATAAAATAGCCTATGAGGTAGTTAACTGAAGAGAAAGCAAAAGAAATCGGTCAACATGAAACTGGAAGTGGACTATCTAGCAGCATCTACAGAGCATCCTTTCCAGTTTAACACTTGAAATCTTTAGCAATGATCTGGAAGAAAATAAAAAGAACCTACTGCTAACAAGATTTGTGGACGATTAACTAAGATGACTGATTACCCAGCATTTCAGAATAGTGTGATATAAAGCATAGAGCAGTCTAGATCACCTCTGGGTATGCACAGTGAGTCCCTTTAAACAGCATGCTTTTTAATATCTAACAATGCAAAGGCATGCACACACAAATAAGAAAAGGATATTACATTAGAGAACAGAGTAGCGCCTCAGGGGCGGGCAGGAAGAGCAAAATAAAAAAAATTAATCAGAGGATGAATAACTTTGTATGAGTTTCCAGGGTGTCACTGCAGGGAAAACTGCTATGGATGACAAGCTTATTAGCACAGTGCTGTGACTGATCTTATGTGGCCATACGGTTTAAGAACCACAACTGGCTTACAGCCAAACTGTTTGAAGCGTGGGCCAAAAGAAGCCTTTATTTGCCTAGCCCAGGCTTTTAGACATGGCTTATATTTTGGCCAAAAAAGTCTGAAATAGAATACAGCCAGGATCAATGCATGCTGGTGCACTTAATAGTTTGTTTACAACTTTCCTCCCATCCCTTGTATACAACGTTTGGGGTTTGGTTCTCCAGAACATCTGCATCCCTCACCATCAAATCTATCTATCGATTATATATATACACACACACATATATATGAAACAGATGAAGATCTATGATCTGCAAGCACATCATACAGAGCATTACATGAAGGAAAGTTTCAAAAATGCATCCTAATGCACTGCCTGTAAAAGGATGGAAGCCAGGCCCCTTACTCTTCTCAAATTGAACTGCTTTGCTTTTTCTGATTCCATGTCATATTCTGAATGGAAGGAAACTATGGCAAAGCATATGACAAAAATGGAAGATAAGGAAAGATGAACTATGAAATGGCCTCAGGTCACTACTATATTTCAGCCCTCTCACCTATAATAGTTCACCATCCAACAACTGCCATAAACTAGGATTTCTTGTTCTTGCTTGACTGTAAAAGATGAGTAGAATGTTGTTTTTTCTTCGAAAAAATTTTACATTTTTGTGTTTCTGATATGAAGTATGAAAATTAATATGGGATATTTATATTTGAAATTTTTAATGTGATGGAAATTCAGCACATACATGGATATCCCTTCAAATAAAGTGAAAACGTTCAAAAAAAGTTTCCTTTGTCATTGTCAGAATGCTCTTTAGGGCTACTTTGTACTACTGTGGAGAAGAAAAAGAAAATTTAGTACATATTTGAATTGTGCTCAGCCCTACCCTGATCTTCTCAGACTCTTCATTGTTTTCAGCCAGTGAGGCAAACTTGTTTTGTCACCTTCCAGTTATTATAAATTGAAGCAGCTCAGTCAAAGCAGATGTATTCTATGAAATCTTCCTCCAGTTTGTCATTTCAGACTCAAGATTCCAGCCAAACCCACAGAAACATGTCACAATTTTTTCTTGGAACAGTTCAGATTTTTTAACATGGGGAGTAAGGCCAGCTACTTTGTAACATTAAATATGCAGACTTAAAGAAAAAAAATTAAATTAATCAAGCATCCAGTTTTTTTCAACTCTATATGCATACAGATTGTACATTAGCAACTCTGACCTATGTTATTCTCAACATATTTAGGAATACATATAAGTTTAACAAAAGGTTTTGATTAGACCTGTAGGTTTCTTAGAGCATTGTCTCAAAAGCTGACTCAGATTTCAAAAGTGTTTTCCTTTATTTAAAGTTCACTGAAAAGGTTCCTATCCAATATCATTAGCAATTTAAAGTGTCAAGAGTGATTAATTATTAAAATGTGCTATGCCAAAACATGAAACTCTTACTCAAGTACTGGCAAACACCCAGCAACACTAACATTTTTAATTTCAGTCACTATTACCAGCTGGTAACAGTGGGAAAAGAAACAATACTTTCAATTTTTAACAGATCTAGCTTTTTGTCTGTGTAACATGAACCAACGCTGTAGTATATCTACAATACTCTTCTAATTCCTATTATTTCGCACAACTGTGCATTTTAGAGTCAGCTCTGCTATCTTCGTATTTAACAGAGCTTGATGAATTTTTCTTCTATTGCTTGTCTCTTTGCTTCCTGTGGAAGCCTTTGGCATCCACCACCCCTCTAGCACCCATGCAGCTCAGCTACATGTTTCGTTATGAATCACCTTCTTTTGTTTGTTTGAAGATGCTGTCTGATGGGACATTTCCACCCCTTACAAAGGGTATTGTTCGCCACCAGGAACAATAAATCCTTGTTCATCCCATCTATGCCACTTTTTATGGGCCTCCATACATTGTATTGAAAAGTTTTCAACCTTTACTACTTCATCTTGAGTTCAAGTCCATCTGTTCTCTGTATTAACTTAGAATCGTATCTCCCATGCCACTACGTGCCAGTTTAAATTTAGGTATGTTAGACTTTATTTGCTATTTCAAAGTACAATTATCATCTGTCAGAGAATCCTTCTGGGTTCATGGAACTGCTTGCAGTATGCCTTTGCCATAGCTACCTCAAGTAACTGGCTAGCACTGCCAAGCTGTCACTCTGGGCACTCGATTTTCCAGCATTGTGGTAGAGTAATTTGAGAGCATGTTCTCAACAGCAATGGATCCCTGTGAGAAGCCAGTAATAACCCCCAAAAATACTTTTTGGAAATATAAAAAGACAATAAACTTATCTTCATACCGACTAACTTCTTTGGGAAAAAAATAAAAAAAGCAGTCGTGCAGCACGACTGCTCTCTCAAATGCTGTATTGAGTCATTCATCCACATATCTGCTGACGTCATTCTTTAGACAACTTTCTATTAACTTCGTTGCAAAAGATGTCAGGCTTACTTCCAAAATTAAGATCACATACTGAAATCCAAAATTCCAAGGAATCCAGCAGCCACAATGAAGAGAAACAAGATGGGGGCAAGATGTCGAAGCTTTTCAATTTAAATTAACATACTGTTTAAATACATGTACAATTACTTTTCCAGAGATATATTAATAAACTTACAGTTTAAAAAATACACATTGTTGCACACTGCAAGACAGTTTTGAATACAAATTTTGGCAGGCTTTTAAAAATCTTCATACACCTCAGTACTTCGTACAAGAAACTACAAAAATCCGTTCAAAGTGGGAAGAACGGGATCTTGCTAATTTATAGCACTTCGGCTTTGCAGATTGTGAGTATTTATTGAATACCTCCCTCTTTCCCCCCAGAAAAGGTCCTTTTTCACTTGCAGAGACTAATTATGATATGCCTACAAGTTACAATGTTATTAAACTGGCAACACTGCACAAGAAATACAGTTACAGATAATTAAAAAAGCCCTTTAGTAACGCTCGCTTAAGTGCAGAAAACACTTCTAGAAAGAGCTCTCCACTGCTGCAGCAATGCTCATTAGATTTAAAATTAGTACAGAAGGCTTGAAGAGGAATAGCTTCTGGGCTGGGGGGCTGGTGGTAGGGCACTGTGAAAATAATTGGCAAAATTGTGATTTTGCCACTTCCACACTAGGAAGGTACCATGGATAAAGCTCTATTTTAGCAAACACTGTTAACAGTAATCTGAAACTTTAAAGGTTAGAGTATTAAAAATTACCAGGACTTACTCAAGGTCTACTTTCTACCAGGTATGGACAAAGAACGATTAGGAGTCACAGCAGAGGTCACACCAGCATGGGAGACATGCCTTGTTTTGCTGATGCACAAGTATGGTGCAAAGAGGTGTTCAGCTACTCCAATTTACTTGATTAGTCTAGAAAGAGTTGTATGCTTCAGGGAATTAAACTAGCAAGAATGCTACAGAGACAACAACTGATTACTTTTTACTTCTGCCTTCCCAAATAGTTGCTATTGTAACCGAATTCTTTGTAGTTGGAGTACACTATAAGAAACCCACAATAATGCTAGTTACTTGACAAGACAACATGGTAAAAGCTAAAGTGGCAAATAAAAAGCAAACCAAAACATTATATGCGTGTGCTGAAAAGACTTTGCAATGGTCAGAGGCAAGTATGTGGTTTCGGCTTGAAACAGAAGTCTCCCGTACATATGTTGCAGCCTTTCTCTAAAAGTTTATTATTTTTAGTGTGCACATGTGAGACCAAGCAACTTCTGCCCATAACGTGAATATGTCTACAGTCTACCAGTCTAAAGACTCCCTCAACTTATCAAACACACTCTCTATACACACGTGGCTAGAATACCAGCAAGATCAAGGCAAGTCCTTGTCTTCAAAAGTTGGTTTCATGGCCTGGATTTAGGAAAAATAAAATGTCATTTCAAAATTCGGCAAGAAGTTCTCAGCTGTAAAGGAGCTCTACTACTCTTAATTTGTATGAGGTCATAAAACAGGATGCTTTTCCTTCATCCAATGTCAGAACCACCAGTCGTCACTGTCCTTTCTCCCATTGTCATCAACCTCTCTCCCATTGTCATCCCACCGGCCATATTCCTCTTCACCTACCCTAACAATAGTGTCAGTATAGTTGCCAAATTCATGATGGTATTGCCTAGCAGTCACATCTATGTGTAATTACACTTGTTAAAAGCCCACCTTATTTTTGTATTTCAGACAAACACATCATGATGGTTGTGTTTTACCTTGAAGGCAAGGACTGCTAGCAAGGACTGAAGCATTTATACTTTCAAATTAAGCTTAGAAGCAACATAATCTGAAAACAACACTCCCCTTCCGTGTCAGGAGAGCTATATAGTCTGTAACCTATATAACATTAAGCACCAGTGATCTACAGCATTGGAACCTGCTGTTCACCACAGTGAGGTTCTTAAAGTCTCTATCCCACAACAGACACTCCCAATATATGCAAAGTACCATAATTGCACCAATTAATTCATAGGCAGTTAAGTGTTCAAAATTAAGCAGCTAGCTAACGAAACATGCTATAAGACAATCTCATATCTTTAAAAAATTGAGACCTGGAAGTAAGAAGCAAAGATGATCATGGCAAATTGGAGATAGTTATGATTAATGACAGTGAACCAAACGTCTAACTTTATTTCTGAAGGTTGCAAGGAAATTCGTGGGACACAGAGCTGGATGTAACCCTTTCTCAACTAGTTCAATTCAGAATTACCTTAAAAGTAGTCAACCATTTGCAATCCATTTTCTTTTTTTTTTTTTAAAAAATAAGAACCAGAAGCAAAGACAATAAGGAAACTTGTTTGTCCTTTCATGAGGAAAGAGAGGCTCAACTATTTGACAAAATAAAAAAAGTAAAAAACAAACCCAGACCATCCTTTCATTGCTTTATGAAAAAGACGACACATGTTGAATTCAAACATGAAGGTACAGAACACATCTAATGATCTGAGAACACTATTACAGAAACAAGGATTTGCTTCTAAAAAAAACAAAAGGAGATTATGGATTCAGGAATGGGTAGCTTATGAGACAGAACTGCTTGCGGATATGCTGCTCTTTAGTATTCTGTAAAGCAATTCAGCAGAAAGAGACCTAATGCTCATTTTGATTTGCCACCAAGATCAATAAGAGAGAAGATGTTTCTAAGGAAATCTCCTCAGTGATAAGATCTTATACTAGATGATCATGATGAGAAAGTGATCTGCATTTAGACTGACTCTGGCTCTTACTCCTTTAAATGCAATTTTATTTTCAAATTCAACACTTGTCTTGTTTCACACTGAATAGTGCCTGCAGTGACTTATTCTTATGCAACATCCACAGAACTCCGGCTTAAGAATTTCACAAGTCAATACATCTATAGCTTTTTCTGTGAATCCATGCAATATTATTAAGAACTGTAACCTCATAAATTTTTATATCACTTCTGATTCCAAATAAAACTACATTAAGCATTTCAATTTTCAAGACATCATATGCCATTTTGTTGTCCTCCAAGAAAACAAAGAAAACACGATTGCATTAGTTTGTCAAATATGATATTAAATTTCACAACTATCAGTCATCTGAATGAGGATAATAAAAAAAAAATTTAGTTTTCAAGAAAACAGAATAAAACAGAAGCCTGACTTAACACTGAAGTTCACCCAAACAACTCTGCTTTCAAGCACCCAATTCATGTTTAAAGTCCGATAGCTAACTGTATAATAATTACCTAGTAACATTTTTGATGTTGCCTTGGGTAGACATGCAGTGCAGCAAGATCAATGTATTTTCAAAATTATTTTTGTAATCACAACTACTGTCTCTTAGCAACTTCCAAATATAGTTGAGGATTTGATGAGTGCTCTATTTAGGCAGTTTTAGGAAATGTTTCCACTTCAAACTATCTTTTCAAAACATTCAATAAAATAAGTTCCTGTTAAAATCAAAGTAATGTTTTTATGTTGTCTCAGCTACAGAAATTTGTAGTCAAACAGAAAGCTGAAAAATTAACTAAGATTGCTGTCAAACAGTTTAATTCTTCATTTTTCTGCAAAACTGAAGACGATGACAGTTCATAGGCCTGCTTTCTCATGCTTCCTCAGAACGCTGTTGCTCTTCAGCTGCTATTTATCCAGCCCTATGTCCCACTTGGACATTGAAAAAAATTCTTGCCTCATTACAGTGGATTTCTGCAGTGTGCCTCTCCTACTAGAACTTTTCAACCCTGTATTTGTTCTACACTGATAGCCACTTGGGCGTTACTTAAGCATCTCCTGTGTAACATTTAGAGGTGCAAATAATGGTTATATCAATGAAAAAGAAAGCCTGATAAGGAAGCCTGGCTGATACACGTTAACAAGTTTTTTTAAGGAATGGAAATAAATTCCTGACAACTGTAGACAGCTGCAGCTACCTTCCTGACTGTAGAGAGTATGTTTTGTTCCTTGTACTGGATTTTTTTTTTTCTGTCTTAGAGCTTTTGTTTCCTGCTTATTGAATGTGGTGTCAATGAGTCCACTTCATAGGAAAAGTTTAAGGCAGGGCAGTATTTAATGCAACAAAACTACATCTTTGTCATGCAGCAATGACACGCTTCATCTATTCTCATTCAGAAGGGAATCTATAAAAGTCATAGACAGCATCACCTTCATTTACTGTTACTTTTTATACACAAGCAAGAAACACCACACTGCATGACAGAGGGTAGAAAGAACACATGTTTATCACCTATAAGCTTTTCAGCTGATTTACTGTTTCATGCTATCGTCACTAAGCTCAAAAATACACTCTACTCACCAAACAAATTGCTTGAATGTCCTTGCTTAGATATGGGTTTCAGTTCATTTAATCCCCATGCGTAACGCTTGTAATTATCCCAGGCATGTTTCATCATCTGTAGGGAAACGAAAGCAGGATTATAATGTTGATTTAGCAAGAAGCAACAGCAAATACTGACTTGAGAATATTCTCAATATTAAACACATTTAATTCAATGCTTAATTAAATTCATGTCATATGCATTAGAATTATGAAATAGTCAATACAGAATAACAATGGCAGCGTTTTCCAGATGGCAGTGGGACGGTTACTAAGAATTCCATGTCTGTCCCATCCACCTCTACTGTCACCTGCACACTTACGGTCAAGACACACTCAAAAATAAGTTTTTGGCTGGGAATCTATTGTGTTATATATCAATTCAAACAAGATTTTATTTCCCTTAAGCATATACCTCTAAACTGAGGGAAGTAATATTTTTAAAGAAAATTTTTCTCCTAGAACAGGAATTCTTAAAGTCAATATTAAGCTCAGAGTAGTTTTCAGACTCTGGCAGTGACTTTCTTGTATAAAATTCCCTGGATCAAACTCTGTACAGCTAATAACAGCAGGAGGAAGCTAAAGTGGGCAGGTAGAACACCTAGAAAAGGTTTTGAGATTATTATGGTATCATCTTCTATTACTATAAATGCTATTGTATGCATCTGAAGCTACTTTCACATGTTATTTTGCACAAATTGCTAAAAACTTTAGCAAAAACGTGTTTTGCATAAAGAGATGCACCACAAATAAATACTGCTTTGGGAAACTGCCTCGGGGAACCCAGCACAGCAGCTCTGCGCAAAAAGCAGAGGACATCCACATGAGAAGCCAGGGCAGAGGGCTGACTCAAGGACACCTCATACTCTCTACCACTGCAATCATCCAGACCTAGCCCAAACTGTCCTATTTGGGGGTGGTCCAGGTGCACACCCAGAAGCCCACCTGTCTCTCCTCAAACACGCAACAAGGACAACACACCAAGCTCCACAGGCCTTGTGAAGAACCACTGCCACTCCAGCAGGTCCAACACCTCCCTTTACCAATCACCACCTTTAATGCCTGCTGACAAAGAGTCTTCTTTAAGGGCCACCACAAGCAGCCTGACTTTACGTAACAGAAGAAAAGGTTTTGCCTCCGCGTTGTCCCTCCTCCCCTCTTCAACAAGGCAGAGCAGTGCTGTGAATGCCAGAGGTCATCTTCTAGACAAAAAGTGACAATTTCAGACCTTTTCAAAGATATTGCTTCAGGCTGTCAGCTGACAACACTGCTCTGCCCTCGCTTTCAGACCTCTTCTTGAGGCCATGTTTGTCAAGGATAATTCTGTTAAATAACAGTTATAATTCTAAATTTAAAAGCAACAGCCTTGGGACATGCTGATAACGGTAATCCTACACTTTCTTTCTTCCTTTGCTCAAATCACAGAGAAATTATGTCAATTAAAAAGCTGCATTAAGCCAGACTATAATAAATACAACAGATTTTCTAAAGCACTGCTACAGTTGTGAGAATAAACGTTTCTTTGCTATTTATGGAAACATAAATGCATATCTATCCTGCAGGAAAATTTAGGGGTGTTAATCTACTCTAGAGCCCTTACAGGCCCAGCTTTACAAACACAAAAATTGGCATTTGCATTTAATACGTGAGCATTTTCAGTCAGAAGGTTAGCATACTGTAAGATCTCAGCTGAAAGGTGGTGGGTAAAAGGCTCTGTGGAAATGGTCTCAGGCCATGGATGGCATCGATACAGTGGACAGCAGGAGCACTGTCCTCTGCTTGACTTCATTGAAAAATGGCTTAGGAGCTCTCCAAGGATGGGACATTTTGTCCCAACACAGAACTGGTAATAGGCAGCGGAGTGGTAGACTTTATGTCTATGGGGCATTCCCAATCCCTGGCTACAGGGATCAAGATCACACGGAACGGATCATTTGGCAACAGCATATTTTCTAACTTACCAGTTCAAGTTTTCCAGTAATTTTGCATATTATACAAGAAAGATCTATTCTGCCCTGACATCATGTGTCAGACCTGCAAGCTCTGCTTTAGATATTAACGTACAAATTCTCAAATATTTCACCAGGCTAAATCCTGCCCTGCACTGAACCTGACATTTGCTATGCTTTGTTAAAGCTTATTTTCTCATAAAATCACATCAGAATCTTTTAATTTGCTTAATGTTAATCTGGGAACACCACACAGAAGGGCACTTTTTTTTAAACTAAACTTGTAAATACATGGCCTGAATGAAAGTGCCTAAAGATACAGTGTTTTAACAAAATTAAAACTGCTCAAGCCAGTACTGCCATGGTCCTTCCCTTTTCCCTTCCTTTTTCTCCTAGCACATCCCTGCTCCTTCTCTTGCATAAGGGACGTAATGCTCATCTATGCCCACACCAAGTCAGTTCAGGAAACAAACTCTCCCAAGTGAAATTTTTGTTTTGAGGATCAGTCAGATTGCCATGAGTATCAGAGTTACCAAGTGAGAAAGGCAGGAACAGTTCAGTTCAACCAAAACTGTCACAAAGTCCATGATGCTACAAGTTGTCTCATAGATATTCAGTTACCTTTATTTTTTCCAACTGATTGACATTTTGATCATATTGCATTGTAAATGCATGTGTGAGCTCTTAACAGAAACCACTCCGATTACCATATTGTTAGTCAACCCCTAGATAGTAAGACAGGAAGCTAACCCACACAGTAGACACTACCTTCTAGTAATATTTATTATTGCATGTTAATGAACAACAACTGTTTTGGGTTTTTTTTTCCAAAACGTCCTCTCATTTTGTTGAGTCTTAACTACTCAGGTATATTTGTCTAATTGTTTCTTAGTAAATTATAATACGTGAATCCAAAAAGCCAAGCAGACAGACAAAACCAGTAATTTGAAAAAAACCCAAAACTTTAAGAAATATTTCTGTGGAAAAAAACCTCACCAGAATCTATCGAGCAAGAGATCTAACTCTTCTCTTTTGGCTAATCAAAGTGTTAATTTAGAACTCTTCCAGAAAGTCTAGATTTAGATATAAACACCAAGCTTAGTAAGTTTCCTCCTAAGAAAATGCACCTTTAGAACATCCTTGCTTTACACATTTGGAGGTTTATGGACATAACATTGAAAGCAAAATGCAACTCCAATAGCAGACAGTGAGCCCTCTAGTGTTTCAAAACGATAGGAGTTATTCCAACTAGACCAAACATGAGGGGCTATTCAGCAAAAAGTTACTAGGACTCATTGTTACTGTACTCACTGGGGAAATAGCCCATAGGTATAGTGGCGTAAAAAAACCTACCTTAACACTGCCTGCTGGGCAAGTGAGTTTGGGCTTCCTACCTAGCAAGAAGTCTCAATTTCTAGAATTCAATCCATAAGAAATACTCTATATGCTTTTTCGCCTCAGGAAATCACAAAACTGTATTTGAATAGACCCAGCCCACTGATAACTACTCTTTGCTTAGGCAAAACTCCTAGCACTGGTAGTTCAGGAATGAATAGTTTTTTGGAGAAATCCATCTATCTTTGCAGTCTTCACTGTTCTGTTTGAATAAGACATCCCCAAATCAGTATCTTCAGATTTTTTTAATTCACGAAGACCCTTTTGATCATGTCCCTGACTACTTGTACAAGTACTGTTGATCACTTGAAATGCCTACACAAAGATCGCAGTTACTGAGAACATCTGTATTTCAATACAACATTATGGATCCCGTTAAAAAGAGAAATTCCTAATGATGAAGAGTCTAACAGCTTTTGACCAGATGATTCCAGAAACTCTCAAACTCTTCTATAGTGTAACTAATAGAATTATTTCACCCAAGTACTTTCAAATATTTCCTTATTAGTCCTCCAGGATGTCAATAGGCAGAGTTACATTTGCATAGACATATTCCTCAGTCCTCTAGTTTTTCTAAGATATGTTCATTGAACCTCAAACTCCAGAAGAGCCCAACAGCTCATGCAGAAGCCCCATGTCTACATTAGCAAAGTCCATTTCCAACAGAGCTCTACCTCAGGTGACTCACAATTAGAAGTAGCAGCTGAAGGCTTGACTAGCTTGCACTGTTTCCCTAGTAAGCTGTCTGGTTTTAAGTCTTCACAAAAAAATGGGGCACTGATTTTTACCTATGAAGTCAGAAAATGCCAAAATACTATCCCACCTCTGTTGAAGAATAAGCACTCTGTTGAAGCGTGCTATTGTTATTGGTATCAGCAAAGTCACTTAGAAGAAAAAGGTGAAGGTCTGACACAACACACAAAAGCACCTATGCATTTCTTTAACTCTAAATTATAATATAATTTAAAAACACTTCTCAACCCACTGAATATTAAAAAACAATAAAGTAAAATAAAATAAATTTAAAAAATAGATTTTTTTTCCTCCAGAAGCAGAAACAAAGACACTTACTACATCTATAATGCTGGCCAACCCAAAGATGATGATAATGCACTCCCATTTGTTGGTATTTTACTTACCATCATCTTCCAAAGCACTCTAACACAATGTCTACAGAGGACACATAAGCCACTTGAAATATGCAAAATACAGTTCTATTCAAACGCGAGTACCCAAGAGTTCAGGCACGAAATGCTGCCAGAAAACAAGACTGATGCTGAATCAGCACGGTAGGAGTGGTATTTAGATGCAAACTACTGTAGTACCAGGTGGAGTGAAAATAATAAGAACTTAATAAGGCTTATTTTTAGCAGTTACATACAAGCTGGGGACATGTCAAAGAGGATGTCAGGAAAAGAATTCAAGTACCTCCTAGTACTGGGATATTAAAGGGAAAAAAAAATTCATTGCATGAAAAAGTACCATTCTGACCTTCAACACAGCCATTTAAACCATGCCAAGAAAGGAAGGTAGGCAAAAGACTAAGATATTGGAAGCCCAAGAAATGAAGAGACATGCTTAAAAAAAATTAAAAAGGAAAAAGGAAAGCCACAAAAACAAAACTCTGAAGAAAGCATAGCAGTTTGCTTGTCTAATCTCTACTAAACTCTCATTGCTAGATTAAATAGTCGTCTTTCTAAGTTTACACTGACCTTTTTACACATTTAAGTTATTCTCACCTTTTAAACTTCTCCTTTCCAGAACTACATTACTCCATCTAATCTCCCTGAATTTTCTCTCCTTCCTGTTGCTGTAACTAACATTTCATTCTTTGACAGTATCAGCAAAGGAAATGAAGGAAGCCCCTAGAATTAGTAAGAAATGTCTATACGCATTCCACTTAAACTTTCCTCCTGTACAAATCAACTCGCCTGTACTGGGTCTGGCTAGGATGCAGTCAGCATCCTTCACAGCAGCCCATATGGTGTTTTGAATTTGTGGTTGAAATGACATTGACAACACAGCAATGTTTTGGCTATTGCTGAACAGGGCTTGTACAATATCAAGGCTTTCTCTTTTTCCAGCCTCCTCCCCTTTCCCTCCCTCCACGACAAGCAGGATGGGGGGGTGGCCAGGAGGTTGGGAGCTGAGACAGCTGATCAAAGAGATATTCCCTACCATATAACATCATGTTCAGCAAGAAAAATTGGGGCAGAGGAAGGAGAGGTTTTCCAAGGTGGCTGTTGCTCAGAGACTGGGCATCAGTCTGCTTCTGGGAGGTAGTGAGCATCACTCCGTGCCCCCTCCTTCCTTCACCTAATAAACAGTCTTTAACTTGACCCACCAGTTTTCTTGCTTTTATTCTTCCTGTTGTCTCCGGCAGCCCATCTGGTGAGCCAACAGCTGTGTGAGGGCTTGGCTGCTGGCCCAGGTGAACCCATGTCTCATAGTATCTCCAGTGCAGAAACTTTGTGACCACAGCACAACCCCCAGTTGCTTTCTTCGCTCTAATGACAATGTGTTAACCACCAGCAAAACTCCAAGCTTTACAAAGCCTTCCTGTCTTATTTTCCCTTCCCATTACTCTTAAACAACTGAACCTAAATGAGTCTCAGTGAATCAGAATCACAGAATGGTTGACATTGCAAGGGACTCTGGAGGTCATCTTGCCCAACTCCCATTGAAAGACCTATTCTCAACTGTTTTCTAGTTTTTCAAGTCCCCAAGTACCAACCAAATCGCAGTACAGCTGAAAAAAACACTCACAATCTTTACAGAAATCTGTTATTAGTAAATATAACAGTACCTTCAAAGGTACTGTCACCAATCAGGATTTATCTGTGAAAAACTGTATGATCTCCTTCAGCTGATTCATTATCAGTTTTCAAAAAATCATGCTGCATATATAAGAGCTCTGTTTAATATGCTCTTACAGAATCTACTGATTATCACAGCGAGTAATTTTTGGCAATACACAGCCTGTCTTTTTCATTTTAATTTTCAAAAGTATTAGATTTGCGTTTCATCATCTTCATAATGCTATTTAGTGTAATATTGCACTTCTAAAGAAATATAAGTTATTAATTGAGTTTATTGGTCTGGTCTTAAATAATTTGTATCTTGGAAAAATGAAGTAATAGGTGAATTTTTCTCTAGATCTCAATATGTAACACTTTTTCTATGATTAGGAAGCACAACTACATTGTGAAATCGTTTGACAGCTTCCCTTGTTTCAGAGCATATTCTGTTACTTCTCTAATTATTCATTATTATTGCTTTAGTAGTACTTCAAACCCTTTATTTCAAACCTTTCCTTGCAGTTCTGCAATCATAACACATTCCAATGTCTTTTCCATCTGGAAGTGTTTCGATCACTAAGAACTGCTTTGAATCACCTTAAAACATTAAACTGGATTTTTAAAGTATTTTTTTGTTGGTGTGGCAGCTTTTTACCCTGTTCAGACTTGCTCCATAGTGGAAATTCTAGGTAAAGATGTAGGATGTTCTACTGCAGTTACTTCTTCACTAATTAGTTCATAACCTTATCTAAGCAGACACACAGATAATACTAAGAGTGATATGTGTCTGCTTTTGGTTTTTTTCAGTTACACTGTCTATTGTTATGCTAGGCTGCCGACAAGTTTTAAGCAACTTTTCGTAAAACAAAACCTCAAAGCTAACTTCTTGACTGAAGACCAAGATTCACTAGAAGACTAGATAAAATAGTTTATACTCAGATCAGGTTTTCTGTAGGTAGAATTGTGTCTACAGTTTGATTTCAATTTAAAAATTAGCAATTATAATCGACAGGATTTTATTCTAAGCTCTTAATTTTTAGTTAGCATTTCCTATTCCAGAAACAAAGCTAAACCCCCCCCACATTTCAAATATCCAAAGAAGGTTCATCTCATTGGATACTGTTTACTTTTTTCCATGAATCTGACAGAAGATGATACAAATGACAACATACTCCCTTTCTCTACTGGCCACAGAAATTTGTTTTTCTCCTTCAAGACAGCTAAAATAAATCCTGTCACTATGAACCTTCGTATATATACAACCACTTCTTATCTGTCAGCAGGAAGATTACTGAAAATCAGGAGCTTGACAGATTTCTGGTGTTTATAACCTCATTTCCTAATGGCATCATCCCCAGTTAAACGCAAGCTACGCACTGTCAATGTTTGTTTAACAGTCACTGCCAAAGTGTCACAGTTTCTAATTCAGCAGGTGGATGACAACCATGCTCCAAAGCCCATGCAGGCTGGAGGAATTCCTGCGAGTACTTCCTGACAGGACTTCCACTTAGCCAAGTAAACTCCCAAAGGAGACTTTTGTATTAGCTAATGGGCCAGTAACAAGGATTCCAAGTTGCTGTTTTCCACTAAACAGCAGCTAGAGATTTTTGGAATATTTAGGTGCTTGCGTTTTAGCTCACGGCTTCGTTTTGCATTGTGATAGGAATGAAGAACTCCTAACAACTCAGAAGTTCGTCCAAGAGTGCTACCCACAGCGTATGACATGCCACATACCGCGTGAGGGAAATACCTACAACGCTTTAAATGACAATAGAGCTAAGGTAGCTGGACTAATTTACAGGATTCTCCATTAATATTAAACATGCATATCATATAATGAAATATTTTATATGGTTCTATATTTAATGCTTTGTATTAAAGGGATAATTCATTCCTTCCCCGCAAAAAGAAATTAAAATAAAAAATGTAATATCTGCATATAAAAAAGGAACTAAGATGGAAAATAAAAACATTAAGGACTATTCTGAGGATTAATCTGTCAACTGTATTGCAAAGCACTTCAAAATCCTCAAATGGAAAGCCTGACAGAAATGCTATGTATTATTCCCATATGTACTATGTTAAGTTACAGATAAGCTTTTATTCTTATATTTTCTACTCCTCACAGTAGCTTGTAAGACACTTCAGTAATGTACTAAACTATCCAACTAATATTCATCATATGCTGTTCTGGGCATCATTTGTTAACCAGGGACAGACGCTGCCCAGTGCTTCATTCTGTTACCATTTTAAAAGGAATAAATTATCCTATTAATTCTGTAACATGAATTCTAACTAAAAGGTAACTAAAGAGAACAGGAAATTTGCAGGTAAAGGTATTTTCTACACTTATTCTATTACTGCATATTTTATTTCATGCACAAGCACACAGGAAAAATTAGACTATTTCATGAAGAAACAATTAATAAGAACAGCAGCCCTGATGCTTCGATGTGTCTGCACCAAAAAAGTTAATTTGAAAATGCTTATACAACATATCCAACTACTCAATGATAACAAGCTACGTTTTACTCATTTATCAGGCATACCTCTCTTTACTGAACAGTAAAGTACTTCTAAAATTATGAATTTACTGAAAAACCAGAGACACTAGAACGTTTTACAGCTAGTTTCTGAGAGCTGGGCCGTAGCACTTTACTGCACCGTTCATTTTAGTAGAAGTCACAGGGTGACAAGGCAGAGAAACTTGAAAGACCACCAGAGTTCACCTCCATACTCCAAATACTCCTATCATTCAGTACAAGCTGATATCTACAGCCTGCTTCTTACCTGGACATCCCAACACCATAGATATAAGAAAAATAAACTATTTGGTGCAGCACAGAAGCATCCGAGCCGAGACAGTTTCCTTACTATACAAAAACTAGGAAGGCAAGAATAACATACAACCCTTCCCATGAAGAGCACTGTCTTCTCACTGTCTGAAGCCACAGGTCTGGCTAATTTCAGCCAAATTAAATTATCGATTTCAAGGAAAGAAAAAAAAAAAGTGTGGTTCCAAAATCTTGCCCATATAGTTACCCAAATCTAATATATCAGCATTCATCCAAAGTAGATAAGTTTTAGCTCAGTTTTAGATTAATTTCCTCAACTTCAGCTGTCTTTCATCCAATGTATAGAAAGCAAAATATACATGCAAGAAATCATTATTTCCTTTTACAGCTGAGGGGTTTAGATGATATATTTGTTTGTTTCTCCCCCCAGGTAAGCTAGGATTTCAGTATGTTCTGTAGACATTTTAAGAGTTTTTT
Source organism: Leptosomus discolor (assembly GCF_034619465.1). NCBI lineage: Eukaryota > Metazoa > Chordata > Aves > Leptosomiformes > Leptosomidae > Leptosomus > Leptosomus discolor. Next base: position 71,605,332 of record NC_141392.1, on the reverse strand, counting down.
TTTCCTGAAAATATCTGCCTTGAAAGCATCAATTAAGATGATGTCAAACTGCTTTGGCCTCCAACTTTCAGTTACTAGCAGGGGAACCAACAACACATTCTCAGTAACTTCACCAGTTGAAAAAGAAACGAAAATATAGTATTGAAGTGTAGCATTACAAAATAGAGCATAGACTACATTAATGTTGAAGAAGCTCTATTTTCAACTTGTTTCAGTTGCAGTTTACATCTGTATACATACACAAGATGGAAATCTTAAAAACCGTCCAAGTCATCCAGTTACATACAAAACAGCAGTCTAAAGAATAAGCCATATAGCCTCTATCTTACAACTTAGCAACTGTTACCAAGATCTGCATTTCCGAAAAAAATTGAAGCCTACAGCTTGTCACTCAAGACCACTATTTCTCCAAAGCTAAGCCCTCTTCAAACACTTAACAAAAAAGTCAGATAGACTCTTTAACAAAGTATTTCCTTATTATTAGCGTAAGAGGTAGATGACGTTCCTTCAGACAACCTATTTTTTCAGCAGTTTGGATTTTTTTTTTTAATCTGTGATGGAACGAATCAGTGACTCTCCAATTATTTTTTTTTTTTTTTCCTCTCAGGGGAGTCACTGATGGCTAATTTTTAAAGAATCACATCACACAGATTTTTTGTGTTAGTGAAACATCCATTAAAAGAGAAACATATCACATCACAAGGTAATGTGCAAGAACTCAGATCATTATTCGTTACTGACAATAACCAGAAAGCAAGCTGAAGTATTTTCACTTAAAACAGAAAAGCATTGCAGTGTTGTACAAAAAACTAATGTATTTCTTTGATCTTATGCAGAATTAGTAGCAGCCTCTGAAGTTCATGCATAATTTGACTAATGTCATAAAAGCGAAAGAAAAAAGAAAGCAATTTGTGGAAATACTACTCTTATGAAGAATAGTGGTATACATAGACTCATCCCACTCAGTGTCTTTTTTTTTCCCTGGTCTACTTATGACTTGCTACAGTTTCCAAGAACTCCCAAGCTGAACAGTGTGAACAGCTAGGCTCCCGCAACGGCATGATACAATCATGCTTTTGTTCTCTATTTTTTCCTACTGTTCTTTAAACAGTTATTTGATAAGGTTTGCTTCTAATTGGATTATAAATTATTCATGGCATGGACTGTATCTCCTACTTGTTCGTTAGGTACCTGGCACTACATAGTCGTGCTGCTACAGAAGTTCCCAATCTCAGCAGGGGTAACGCAAATAAAAAATAAGCACAGTGCTAGGCAGTACAACACGTTCAGATGAAGTGATTAACATCAAGGTGATCCAAGTTGCTGTTTCAGAGCACAATTAAAATCCACAAAAAGGAAGTAAGGTGGATTTAAAGAACCTGTTTATTTTCCTTTCACACAGTTTGAACTCACAACCTTCCCTTCCATACTTCTAAGTTTTACTCTGCCACTATTAAGCATCAAACTTTTGTCCACTCCATTATACGAAAAGTGTTAGTATATCCAGATCTATCCAGGATGTCTTTCAAAACAAAAAACAAACAGGAACAACAACCAAAAAAACCCAACAACAACCCACCAGAAGTTTCTCCCCCTTGCAGAATGAGCCTATCCTAATCCCACAACCCTGCTTCCCTACCAGGGCACATGACAGAAACTGGGAGGGACAAGAGAGCATCCTTGGCTGGTAAGAAGTTTTAGTTGTGATAAGAATGCCAGGCTGGCACTGAAAGGCAAAATTTCAGATGTACTTTTTAAGTGCAATTTTTCTTTAATTTTATTTTCTTTTTTTCTTTTAATTGCATTCTTTTGAAGCAAGTATTTTTAAACATTTTTAATAGTAGTTTTGGTCTTAAGTGAAAAAAATAAACAGTGGGGCATTCACTATTAGTAGATTTGTGGCTACAACCAACCTAGTTAAGTAGCTAATAACAGTAAGTAAATACACAAACAGTTATAAAAACTATTAGATATCAGTTAATGAGAAACTTACTAAGCTTGACATTGACATTGACATTGCCACAAAGCACAGGGCACTTTGAGTTTTCCAAAATGCTGGGAACTGGCATTAAATACTTTCCCTACCCTCAGGCCACCAGCTTTTGGCAAGAGGCCTGATCAGACCACATAAAATCCTTATCCATGTGCTACTAATTTCCAGGTGTAAGTATTTTTCTCCTCTTCCCCTGCCCCAGGTGAGTTCTTCCTTTCCACTCCCCTCTCCAGCATTCAGTTAAAGAAGCTGAAGTACTCCACTGATAAAGCTCATTATTGTGGTCATGGTGAAACTGCACTTTCAGAAGTCAGAGAGCCTGTTCACTGAAAAGTATTTACATAGATTAATCTGATATGCAGTTGCTGCATGGATCAAGGGCTAAAGTCTGCAATCATTACCACCACTCTCAGAGAAGCATCTTCAGCCTAATAGCCTGAAATTAGAGCAAAAGGATTGGACTGTTTCCCAATAGCTGAAAGCCACTTACACAGAGGTCAAAAGTAGGTAATACTAACTTATGACTTTTTTCTTTTTCCCCCTTCCTCTTTTTAACATCTTTATCAGTGACCTAGAAATACAATGCACCCTTATCAAGTTTGCAGGTAACACCAGGTTGGGGTGGGGAAGGCAAATCCCACCTGGGAGTCAGGGCTGCCATTCACAGAGACCAAGACAGGCTGGAGGAACAGGCCAACGGAGACTTCATGAAGTTCAGCGGGGCCAAATGCAAAGTCCATAACCCCTGGTGGCAGTACAGGCTGGGGAGCAGATCTGCAGGGAAGGTGCTGGGACTCTGGTGCACAGGGAGCTGTGCACATGCCAGCAGCGCCCAGGCAGCAGGACCACAGGCCATCCTTCAAGGGACAGGATTATCCCTCTGTTCTTAGCACTCAGGAGACCACATCTAGATACTTGCATCCAGTTCTGGACCTCCCAGTACAGGAAAAGGTGTGAGTCCAGCAGGATGGGGGGGCCAAGCTGGTCGTGTTTGGAGCAGCTGCTTCACGAGGAGAGGCTGAGGGATGGGGCTGGCTCAGCCTAGGGGGAGAGGGCTCCGGTACCTGCAGGGAGGTGGTCAAGAAGAGGGAGCCAGAGAGACAAGGGGCATCGGCTGGATCCAGCAAGAGGGGTTCAGATGGTACACAAGGAGAAGGCTTTCCCCTGAGGCCAGTGGGGCAGAGGTGCAGGCTACCCCGGGGCACTGTGCCAAGCTCTGTCTGGGGGTTTCCAGCAGGTCCTGATTTTGGTGCTGAGACTGCTGCAGCACAGCCAGACTGGGGACCTCCTCAGACCTCCAGATCAAGTTATCCTGTGATCCCACTAAAATCGGTATAGATTGTACACATTTACCTAAATTTTACAGTGCAGGTAAACTGACCTGTTTCTCCCCATCAACAACAAGGACACAACTCAAATTCTAGCCCAAGACTGTGGCTGTCTAAAATAATATTCCAAATGAGACCTATGAGTTGCTAAAGGTTTTTCCCAGCCTTCAGAAATATTTCAAAGTATTTTCTATATTGAATAAACTACTTCAGCTATGCAAGCACTGCCAGCTCATTTCTGACAGGAAGTTAAGAGCTATCTACTTATTGCCTTAGCATAGAAAAATTCAAGAAGAACAATTAAGATAATTGGACCCTGGTGAAACATGATGAAGATCCAGTGTCATGTGTGAATTCATTATTTCTGCCCATTTCACACTTACATCTACTTATCTTGGTAAGGACTGATCAACCAGCTTACCCAGGGCTGCATTTGATTTCAGAAGAAATTTATTTTAAGATATATGTATTTCTGCAGCCCTCAAACTACCTCTAGGAAACATGGGCTGTGTTGTAGCAAATTTTCTGAGGTGAAAATTTGTTGTTGTAAATTAGTCATCACATCTCTCTGTACAAACAGTGAAAGAACCACCAGAACAGAAAACACATATCAGTTATTTTCCTTTAGCAATTTTATCACAGCATTCAAAATTGATATTGTAAACCTAAACATTACCATTTCTTGTGTGGCATCTATTTTCCTCTTGAAACTTTTATGTGATTACCTGGCCTGTGGATCCTGACACAACCAGTGCTGGTGAAGTTTCCAAAATACATGAAGCTCAGATCTTACACCTTTTGCTTAATTCCACTACCAAAGTATATACGTGTTTTAGACCAGATTTGTACTTCAGCTTTCCAGTTCACATAAACATATCTGCAAAAAAGTAATACAACACTTGCCTTCATGCCCCACAGACGAAATGTACCTATCAGTATCTATAATGTCCTTCATTCAAGCTGAAGTTAATCATGACAGCTTGGAAATACCACCTTTATACTGAAAAGTATATATATGCAGTGAATGTTTTTGTGAAAGAATACAATTTAAAAACCTCCTTAAAAATCTATACAAATCTACTTTTATGTACTAGAAGTAATTTAACCCTTAGGTAGCATCTCTTCCAGTGCTATGCATAGCATACTAATGCTTTACACAATATTTCTCTTATATATCCAAATGTTCCTCAGCAAGAAGCCTTTATAAATGAGATGATAGCAAATTATAGTACTGTTAATATTTCATAAGCTCTACATGGATTTAAGAAGAGCTGTCACAGGCTTATGGAGAATGTTTGTGCTTATGCTTTCATGACAGGCAGAAGAAATTACAGGCTCAGTTGTACAAGGAAATGAATGGAAAAACCATAAAACGTATATGCAATTAAAACAGCCAAGATGAATAATACTAGTGGTTTGTTCCAATCATCTCCTGGCAGTAGAGGATACAGAAGAAACAGAATTCAATTAAAAGCCATGGAGATATTTTCCTCAATGGAAAGGCTGAAAAATTAGCTCTACTCATTTGTCGATGGACAAAAAGTGAACCACACAAAAGTAAAGGCATACAGAAAGTAAGGGCTCCTCCTGAACATCTTTGTAAAAGTGAAAAGGAGGCAATGAAACACACAAACATTAGGTTTGTAACTGAGAAGACAAACACTCAGTAATCATTGCCAGAAGATACAGACAATGACAACTGAAAGGGATACTGAAGGATTTGAGAGAGCAGATGGTCATAGTGGCCCAAATTTCATACTGTACTTCCTAAGCCGTTAACAAAAAGTGCTTCAAATGCCTTACAGCTTTCACAGCACAAATGGAGCATAATTTCAGTTTGCACCACCTGCAACACAGATAATGGCATGATGACTTTCATGCAGTGTAGTTTATCAGGAGAAGACACCTTCCACCCCGTCCACCCAGTGAAGGCTTATTCCCACAATGGGCAAAAGTGTTAGCTTTGCAATGCCATCTAAACTTACCAGCTTGTCAGCATATATGGTGACTCACACAAATACACAAGGTATTAAAAAAAAAAATACAGAAGGTGGGCTCCTCCTCCATAACACCATGCAGTCAAACAACTATGAAATTTCTGTCCCTTCCTAAGCAGGAACAGGGAAGCCAGCTATAGAGTTAACAGACCTGCAAGCTTGCAGAAAGGAAAGACAGTGGACGGGACTTGTTTTCCAGCACATACTACTCCTTTCTTTCCATTCCCTTGCTTTTTTCAGGCACGTATGTAAAACCACCCAAGTTTCCCAGATCAGCTCTGTTGATTCCATACTTTAATTCAAGTTCCCCAAAGGAGATCAGTCAAAGTATTACTTAAAACTACAATACAGAAGAGATAAAGTCTTTGATCTCCCTCACACTGTTTTGGATAGTTCAGCCTAACTATCCAAAACAATCTAGGGAGTTTGCTGCAGCTATTTCTAAGAAATACTTCAAAGATATGCCCAATTAAGTAGCAAAAGTGAAAAAAAACATCCAAATTGTCATAATAGTTTCTAAAAAATAATACCTCTGTCAAGTCACCAAGCTACAAAGTGGTAGAGTAGAGCTGGTGGAAAAGTTCTCTGTTGAAAATCCACCTGTCCATGTTTAAAAAAAACAGACTGTCCATGTTTAAAAAAAACAGCTCCCCCTCACTCCACCAAAACCAACCAACCAAAAAACCCAAAACCACATCAGCTTCACTTGCTATGGATAGAAAGCAGAATTTGATGAGTCCCTTCCAGGCAGTCTGATGAGTGAGGAGAAGAGCAGGCAGGGACTGATTGAGCTTCCCCAGCAGCCTGCTCGACAGATCCTGTCAATTTTCATTTCTGGTTTACTGCCTGCCCATGAGCAAATTTTTTAAATTCTGAAGAATCTATTTTTGGGTGAAGCTTTTTTGGAAAATAAATAGTTCTTTTGTCTCACACATCTTCCCTAAATCTCAAATTTTTCCACAAGAGATGTTCTCCATCCAGCTCTGGGCTTGATCCCTTTTCCAAGTCTACCCTTCTCCAGCTACCAAGTCCCCTAATCTCCAATGGGAACAGCTGCGGTTATCCTGATATAAAGGCTTTAGGAAATCTCCAGCCACATCTATAGTTATGTTACCATTGAGGTATACGTAAACTATACTATTTTGCAATCTTTTCTGGCGCACAGACACATAGAATTACAGACTACAAGACCTTCTGTATGTCAGGGTAGCATGTGAATGGCATATCCAGGCCTGTGGTGCCTCTAAAAAGATAACACCACCACCAAGTGCGAGATGCTACAGTAACAGAGGAGGATTAGCATATATGCAGATCCTCACCCTGTCCTGTGGCACCACTAACAAGACAGCAACACAAGAAAGGGCAGGCAGGCACTAGACATAACAGAAGGGGAGTGCTAGCTTAACAGAATTTACCAGTCAACAGAATTGAGGCCAGTGGGGAAAGAGAACCAATGCTGAGATGCTTAACTGGGAAGTGATGAGGATGGTAAATGGAAAGAACTTGGAAAGGGAAAAAAGGAAGGGAATACAAGGGGAAACAAATCAGGTGTTTGAGGGCACATTATTAACGCATCTTGGGACAGGACAATAAACCTGTTGATGCCCTGGTCATATCTGCATCTGACTTACATAGTAAGGGGGATCCTGGGTGCTCTCCCTCCTGCCAGTGAGAGAACAGCTAGAGGGAACCTCCTGATGTCCTAACAACTTACAAGACAGAGCAGACCTTTACCCATGCTTCTAGCTCATTAACTGAGCATTTGGGTAATTCTAATGTAAATCTATTTAAGACAGGTAGGAATTCTGTTCGTGCCATTCTGAAACAATTCCAGCATCTATCTTCATGACCCTTTTTTTGATTATTCCTTTCTCAAAACCAGATTTCTCCTAGCACAAGCCAGGCAACAACTATTCCAGTTCTCAGAAGATACCGAACACAAAAAATGACTGCTAGATGAAAGTCTAAAAGGCTTATCTACTACAGCTTTCCATCCCTAACAAAAGTTTAGGAACACTACAAGCAAACAGAAATACTTCCTATGAGTAACAGGAGTGTTCAGAGCTTGAGAGTCAGGGACTTTCAGAGCCAGATGGGATGCTTGTATGATTAATAATCCCCAGTAGAGTTTTCTTCCATGAAATTACGCAACTGTTTTCTGAACCTGTGTAAATTTTTCTATATTCACAACATCCTGCAGAAAGGGCTCTACAGTTCTACAACATAATGTGTAAACAACAGGTTTGTTCTGATTTTGTCACCTAGTAGTTTCATTTGATGTGCCCTATATTCAACAAACAGGAATATTTCTGAGAATAGGCTTAAATAACACCACTAAATACAGCATAAAAATCGATGTCATATTTATTACCTCTTTCTCCCAATTACATTACTTTCCTCGAAAACACTGAATCTATTTAATCTGAAAATTTTGAAACTAATATGCTTTTATTATGTGTTTTGGTAAAGATCATTGTAGTGGAGAATAGATTGACTGTCAGAGATGTGTAATTTAGCTTCCTTCTAATTATCTACTATTTGTGTATTAGAAGAAGCTAAAGTGCTCTAAATCTGCCTTAGTTCCTGCATTCTAAATGGGGGAGCAGTTGTGATCTTCTCTGAAATGCTTTGTAAGATCCATCCATAAAAACCTTGCATAAAATAGTCATGTGTTATCATAGCACCCAGTTTATACACCACGCTCATGAGCAGCACCCTTTAACTCACACTGACCTGCAGGTTACCTGCCTGTGATCTCACTGCCATCATACACTTCTTGATTTCAGAATAAAATTACAGAAATCCAGAGCTTTTAACTTTCAAGGATTCAAATACAACATTTAGCACATTAAACTCACATGGCTTAACGATGACAGTTTAGGACAACAGAGGTTTCAGTCATTCGAATGATATTACATTTCTCCAGAACTATACAAAAGTCCCTTTTTGAGCACAGAAGTCGAACATATAAGTTATTTAAGACAGCTTCTTACAGTCTTCTCAAAACTGAAACATGTTTCATTCCTAGAACTTATTCTTTCATAATGTCTCCCTTCAAAAATGAAAGGGGAAGAAATACTTGTTATTCTAATACTGCATTTTCACAAAAATGTGAAATGTTTCACCCTGACATCAAAGAATTTGAGAGAGACATTTCCTTTCTTCCAAATGCTCCCCTGCTTCTGTGCTCGAGACTTAACACAGAAAAGCTACATCGGTATCTTACTCCAAGGTTTCCATCTTGTAATGACCACTTGAAAAGAAAACCATCACAAAAAACCTCCGGACACATCCATAAGTCTGTCTCGTCTGCCCACTTTTGCAAAATGCTGAATTATATTTTCCACATGCACAAGAGATGATTCACCGCACAGAGAGCTCATCTGCACATCACTTGGATCCGTAACAGAATTTGTTTATTTTTTTGTTTGTTTTAAAACCAGGACACTTTGGAAGGTCTTGGCATCACTTGTTTACAGTAGAACATAATGCATCCCAGTTGTTTCCTGTTAATCATGAAAAGCAAGCCCCATCACCCTCTGCATCCAGTGATTTAGGTCTGCCAAGCACATGGAATATTTCAGGACTCTTTGTTTGACTGTCAAGGCTTACAAAGGCAACCTGGAGACCTCTGTTCTGGCATATCCAAGTTCATTTCAACAATTCTTTCTTGATTTGGAGCATGTTGTTAGGTGTTACTTCAGAATACCATAAAATACCTCATTGCTCTTTATTTTTAGCACTGCAGTATTTTGGGACATATCTATATATACACCATTTGGAGAAGTAAAAGGAGGTATTTTTCTTTAAAAGCTACGGTATTAATTTAGAACCCAAGCAACCTACAGTCCACTATGGACAGACAGTAGGAGATTCAATTCAAGAAGCCACTAACTTTCACTTCTAACTTTTTCATATATTTATCTGATAAGTGTTTCATGAAATAGCAAACCTATATGTATTTGAAATACGAGCTGAGGGCTGGTATAAAGAAATGTGCGTCAAAAATCAAAATTTGACTCCTTTATAAAATTAAGGTGCTACAGTCTAACAGGGAAGTGGAACTTGTTCTAACAAGTAAATTACCTTCTAAAACAGCAGTCAAAACACAGGATGCTGCATGGCCAAGAGATTCAGTCTTGACAGAATTAGCGTGTCACTTAAATAAAAACCTACTGGTCTAAACCATCATTTCAAATAAGTTCTGAGAGATCTGTTAAGTAAAAGTTAAACCTATCACTAAAGGTGGAAACTTTTCATTAAGTTATGAGTGAGCAGCATACCTAAGGATAGGAAGATACACTTTGTATCTACAGCAGAACATCATACCTGGAAACTCAACACTGTGTCCTGTGCTAGTGTACTACCACTGATATTGCTGCCATAGTAACAGCTCTTAACATTAATGGCTAGTTCCCCAAAAGATTTACATGTAGTTACAACCACACCAGGTATATTGGGTTTGAGTGGCAAGGTTTTGGTAGCAGGGGGGCTACAGGGGTGGGAAGCTGCTGGAAGCTTTCCCTATGTCCAACAGAGCCAATGCCAGCCAGCTCCAAGTTAGACCCGCCACTGGCCAATGCCAAGCCCATCAGTGATGGTGGTAGCGCCTCTGCGATAACATATTTAAGAAGGGGGAAAAGGAAACTGCATAACTGCAGCCAAAAATAGGAGCGATAATATGTGAGAGAAACGGCACCAAGATCAGTGAAGGAGGGGGAGGAGGTGCTACAGGCACCGGAGTAGATTCCCCTGCAGCCCCTGGTGAAGACCATGGTGAGGCAGGATGTCCCCCTACAGTCCATAGAGAGCCACAGTGGAGCAGATATCCACCTCCAGCCCATGGAGAACCCCATGCTGGACTACATGGATTCCTGTGGGAAGCCCATGCTGGAGCAGGCTCCTGGTAGGACCTGTGACCCCGTGGAGACAGAAGCCCACACTGGAGCAGGTTTGCTGGCAGGACTTGTGACCCTGTCGAGGACCCGCGCTGGAGCAGTCTGTTCCTGAAGGACTGCACCCTGTAGAAAGGGCCCACACTGGAACAGTTTGTTAAGAACTGCAGACCATGGGAAGGACTAATGTTGGAGAAGTTCATGGGGGACTGTCTCCTGTAGGAGGGACCCCACGCTGAGGCAGGGGAAGAGTATGAGGAGTCCTCCCCCTGAGGAGGAAAGAGCAGCAGAGACAGATGACTGCAACCCCCATCCCCCTGTGCCCCTCACAGGGAGGAGCAGAGAAAATGGGAAGTTAAGCCCAGGAAGAAGAGTGGGGTGAGGGGAAGGTATTTTTGAGATTTGTTTTTATTTCTCATTTTCCTACTCTGATTTGATTGGTAATAAATTAAACTAATTTCTCCAAGTTGAGTTTTCTTTGCCCATGATAGTAATTGTTGAGTGATCTCTCCCTGTCTTTATCTGGATGCATGAGCCTTTTGTTTTATTTTCTCTTCCCTGTCCAGCTGTGGAGGGGAAGTGATAGAGCAGCTTTGGTGGGCACCTGGCATCCAGCTAGGGTCAACCCACCACACCAGGTTAGGCCTATTTACGAACCTTTAGCTGGCTTGGTTAACTGAGAGTTAAAAATTTACCTGCACTAGATAAAGAAGGCAATAAAGTGCTGATGTGGATATTGAAGGGGAAATCTTATTGTCCCATCTGTCAGTCATAAAAACAAACAAGCCAACACTCTGTCACTGCCTTACTCATTTCCTTGTATTCTACTTGTACCCATTAATAGCCTATATTCTTTTAAGGCTGTCATTTCTTTGAGCAGAAATCAGCTTTGGGTCTAGTCCTTTTACATGTACTAGCATAGTAGCTTTGACGAAAGCTACTAGCCAGTGTGTTCATCTGCTACTGACCGAAATAGGTCACTAACCATTGCTCCATCTAAATCAAAGCAGACTCCTCCAGAAGTATCACACCCGTCAGAGCCCACAGCTGAAATGCTGAAGCCTGGAGCTTTTCACATTCCATCCAAGATCAGCGAGATATGGCAGGAAAGCCTTTGGGCTGTGCAATAGAGGAGAGAAGGCTTTGCTCTGGTGCATGGTGCTATGGGAGCTGGTCTCGTATCAGGGCCTCTGGCCAATGACTGAAAGCCAGAGAATAGGCCTGTTGCTGATCCCACAAACAAATCAGTGTAATTAAAATATGCAGCAGCTCAGACTTTAAATTTCTCTAGCTGACTCCATGCCTACCTTAAATATGAAGCTACTGCTACTTGCTAACAGATAATAACCAGAAGACACAGCAAGAAACTATAAAGTTTTAAATACTGAGGAAGTATTTTACATTTTTTGAGGAAGTTTTAAAGTCAGCATCAAATGTACATACCTGCTTCTAAAAGTCAATAATGCCTGCTGGTGCAAGCTAGTGCTGTAATCAGACTGCAAACTGAATCCAAGGGTGTGTCAAGCAGAATGGAAAAAGAAGGGTCTGCAAGACAGGCAACACATCAGCAATACATCTGCATTTGAGGTTTCCTGACAGTATTAAATAAACTCAAATTCAAAAATTACAGTCCATCAAAACGCATACCCTGAAAAACTTGTTTAATATTTGCAGTCTGGTGGTTTTTTTCATCGATTTTAGGAGAAATTGCTTACTGCTTTCTTTCTCAAGAAAGGCAGTCCCTGTGGAGTAGAATTTGCCATGTTTGAAACTGACAGATACAGCCACAAAGAAAGGAAGCACTCATCCACTGCAGTGCCCCAATTCTCATCTGTTTCCATTCTCAGTACTGAAGAAGTGATATTAGAATGCTTTAAGCAAGCATTGGGAAAAGCCAGTTTCATGCCATGATGTCCTTAAAAGGTAGACACTGGGAGAGCTTAATCCCTCACCCCAGCTGGAGGAATCTGCTGGTGATCCCATACATGTACACTAGTATTCTTCTTGGGAGCAAACTACTGTAATCAATTTGTTCATGCAAGGTATTTTTTTTACAGATCAAAGTGAACTATAGTTTTAGTTAGCTTGGCTTTTGTTCACATTATAAAGCAAATAAAGGAATATATGTTCATCATATGACCAAAGCTTCAAGAAAAAGAACAAATATTCCACAATCTGCATTCATTTCCAGAAACACTTGTTCCCTGCAGTCTAAAAGGCTTGGCACCAAGAGCACATACAAGCATTTTATGATCAAGATGAGCACATGCACTCTGCCTGAAGAGGACTTTTCTATGGCGTGTGCCAAAAAACCACTGGGGTTTTGGTGAATTTGCCTTCTGATCTGGCAGAGCCATGGATGGTTAGACTTTTAAGCATACTGCCAAAGCCCAAGGGAGAACACAGGTTTGTCCTGATTTGGTGAAATTGGCTGACTATATAGAACTTAAAAGGTTATGAAGACATAAAAATTATTTGGTTTTCCTCACGATACATATTTTGAGAATTTCTCTGCAGAAACAGAATCAAGTAAGTTTAGGGATAGATGCTAAAAGAAATTAAAATTCTGCCAGAAAAAAAACCCAAAATATTTATAAATTCACCTGGAGGTACTGCTGAGGTCATAGCTACTTCAGTAACACTAACCATACCACAAAAGCTGGAGAGCATGAATGAAACTGAGTGATGTCCCAAAGTGAGTGGGATTAACTATGTGGATTAACTGTATAAATTAATTGTTATCAAATTCTTTGTAAAAAAAAGCTGATAGAGAATTGCTGATTAGGATTTTCAGTAAGCTATAAAATAGCGAATAAAATTTATTTTTAAACGTGTTGTGACCTGCAAGGAAATGCTCTTCTTATCCAAAGAAGTCTATATTTAATTAGTAGTAGCACTTCTGAAGATCAAAAATGTTATTTCTCCCCAGCAGTCCAAAGGGCAAAAGGTAAAACATATGAATAATAAAACACATAATCAGACTTCACACAATAAAATCACTAGTACACCTTCATATATAGATATACAATGTGTCAAGAACAATATTTCGTCCTCCATCCAAGCTGCCAAACACTTCCTCCCTACTCACCAGTGAAAATGAGCGCCACTCCCAGATTTCAGTCTCATATAAAAGCAGCAATGGCTGTGAAACAGTCACGCAAAGTACAGTAAGAGCAAATACAGATAGCAAAGAGTGCTACAACTCTATCTTTACCATGTTTAAAAAGAGGGTAAAAATTATAGTTCGGCTTTACTTCCTAGGCAATAAATCCACATGTTAAGGTACAAGCTATCTTTGGTCTTTTTTCATTAACACACATACATATTTATATACACATACACACATACAAAGCTTCTTCCACATTACTCCACTCTTATATGCTAGTTTCTGTGGTAAAATGTGGGACAGCCATGATGTCCCCAGTTATAAGTTTTCAAATGAGAGAGGAGCAAGTTTTCCTTCACATACTTTCATTATTCCTTATCCTGTCAGAAAACCCACAAAGTTTCTCTCCTCCTTCTACATAATATCTTTGGGGAATTCAGTCAAGTCTGTAACTATTTCAAGGAAAAGACAGAAGTCGAGTGGGTTTTTTGGTTTGGTTTTTTGTTTGTTGGGGTTTTTTTGGGGGGGTGGGGGGTGGGGGGGGGGTGGTGGTGGTGTCATGCTAGTGGTAGAAAGGGTAACATGTAACAAATTCCCGGTTGTTTTGCCCACAGCTCATACAATGCCACCCAGGATGTCTCCTATAAACAGCATATTTGAAACTGGCTATTAAAGCACAGCAGGAAGATCCACGAGAAATTACAAGTTATTTTCTTCTTGATTATAGCACATTCACAGCTCATTTTACAGCCTGCAGAAGTTCCCCAAATAACACAGAACTAACATGAAGTTACCAAGTACAAAAGAATCATTACTGGTGAAGCTGCAGTAAAATCAGCCACAAAGTTCTTAGGGAAATGTTTCTCCATGTGGACATAAGGTAGGGCTTGTAAAACAGACCCTAGGTGTGTTTGACATTGAGGTAGTAGATCATGTCCCCATTTATTTGCACTGCAGTGTTCACACAAACACAGAGGACTTTTAAAGCCTGTTTTAAGACTTGTCTTTGGCATCAGCCACTGTCCTTGTTCCTTCCTCAGAAAGTAAAACATACATGCCACTGTTTGAAAAATGCATCTGAAGTGGATAAGACTCCTCATGGCAAATAAAGAATAAAATAGGCATCACAAAAATACTGTGTTCAAACAGAAGGGAAGAAAAAACTCCACAAAATCTCCCCATCACAGAACACAGTAATGGGTAATTAGCACACCAGGAAGCTACTATAAAGTCACTCTGAAATGAAACACGTGTAACGTCTTGCAGTGCACTATTATGTGTTTAAAATAACTTTGTAATAGTTCTGTCCTTCTAGGTTCTCACGATCAAGACTATAGCTAAAAAAAAAAAATAAATAGTTTTTTCAATGCCCAGCACATACAGATCAGAAGACCATTCATCTGAAGTTTCTTCTCACATGCAAGAGATGCAAGTGGTGGGACCTTCAATAGCTTAGACTACAGGACCTGCTTTACATTGGAAAATAAAATGCGAAATTTTTACTTCAAGTCACAGATCAAAAATGTAAAATTGGAGATGCAGCCACGGTCATGCTTTGGATTGCTAAACAAGATTCAAAATAACTTAATTTCTTGATAAAATGAAACATCCACACACAGACTTAGTAGAAAATTTAAGGAAAAGAAACCTAATGAATATTGATTCCTTTCCAGAACTCAGAGGCCCTTTCCTCAAACTTCTTTCCACCAAAAGTACTCATGCAGGTCTTACAGCTACCTTTTCACGCTTTTGCTTTAAGTGCCAAATAAAAACTATGGGTGATCACTGTTCCTGCAACAAAGGATCATAAAGCTGGGGCAAAAGGAAGGTTATGTAGTCCCTGCTATAGCTGGAAAGAGGTTTGCTTCTCACATCACAAAATCAGAACAGGCATGTCAAATTGAAGGGATGCTCATGTATTGCTCTAACGATGGAAACCTACCCTTTTCAAAGCAACTAGTGTGTTTGGACACTGAGCATGAGGCAGTTTAAAGAAAGACTTCATTTTCAAAACCAAGCTTCTGTAAAGCCAGACCTCTTTGTGATGTCAAAAGTGACAGAAAATCAAATGCTGAAGAGTTGGACTCGTGAATTTGTAGTGCAGTACAGTAGTAGAACCCTACTGCAAATATATTTATAGTGCCTGCTGTAATAAGTCACACCAAACAGATGGAAATTTAATCAAAATACCCAACTTTGTAAGCTAGCAATTAGACCCTTAAGAAAGAAATCAAACAGAACTGTACTTTAAATCTTATTCAACGGTATCCAGTTACAATATAAACTCTGAGCTTACCAGCTTTGAACTGACACTACATTAGCTTTCATGTCCTTAGTTTCATATTTGCAATGTATAAACATCAGATGATTGATATTTTGATCAGAAGTATGATGAGGAAAGACACTTCAAAACAGCACACGATCTTTGATGGTATTGTCTCCCAGACAGTGTCAGTATGCTAGTAACTCATTAATACCCACAAAAGTGGCAAAAGTTGCAATTAAGAGTTTTGCTTTCTATCAACAGCTTGTATTTTAAAAATTCAAATGGGAATTCCCTATATTAACCATATCTATTTGTCCAGTAAACATTTCCTCATTTTTAAAAATTCCAAAATACGCACTGAGCTAACATGCAGTTGCCTGCTGGGCTTCCCTAACGAAACTGGGAGAGGTAGCACAGATGCAAATTACCCAGGAAAGGCTACATACCATTTTCCTCCACCACCCCACCTCCCATAACAAAAGCTCACTTCAAAACAATTAATTTGTGAATAAGACATGTCTAAACCCCAAGCCTATTTAAATGCTAGACAGGAGAGTTTAAGATCCTCAAGGAACTGAGGAAGAAAAGTAATAAAGACCCCAGACTTCAGAGGAATAAGATCAGTTTGTTCAGGGACCAGATCCGCAGGATCCCATGGGAGAACTCCCTGTAGGGCTACGATGCCCGGAAGACCTCGCTGATCTTTGATGTCCCATGGCAGGAGAGCAGGGTGGCTGCACAAGGAAGGCCCAGCTGAGCCCAGTCCCTCAGGGAAGCGCATGGAGGGGGCATAGGCAGGGTCTGCCACACAGCAGCACAAAAGCTCTGCCCAGGTGCCAGGGGAAAGAAGGCTAAAGCTCAGCTGGAAGCTGCCAAGGGGCAAGAGGGTCTCTACAGGTACATCAGCAACAAAAGAATGACCAAACAAAACAGAGGCCTGCTGCTGAATTAGTGACAAAGGACATGAAAAGGCTCAAGCACTCTGTGTCTTTTTTGCTTTGATCTTTACCAGCAAGGCATACTCACAGAGCTTAAGTGGCAAGAGCCTGGGGAAAGGTGTCAGGTAAAAGGTCGGGTGAAGGAAGACCAAGCTAGAAAAAGAGCACTTAAGCAAAATGGACACACACAAGTCCACGGGACCAGATCAGATGCTTCTGACTGTGCTGAGGGAGTTGGCTGATGTCATTGCAAGGCCTCTCTAGACCACCTTTGAAAGGTCCTAGTAAGCAAGGGAGGTCCCTGGTAACTGAGGAAAAGAGCAAGATGGAAGATCCAGGGAAATACAAGCCAGCCAGCCTTATTCCAAACGCTGGGAAGAAAATGGAGCAAATCCTCCTTGAATCTATTTCCAGGAACACGAAGGACAGAAACACCTTTGCAAACAGCAAGCATAATTTCCCAAAGGCAAAATGTGCTCAACGAACCCAGTTACTTATGATGAAGCCACTGGCTCTGCGGATGAGGACAGAGCAGCAGATACCAGTTACCTTGACTTTAGCATGCTTTTTGATGCAGTCTCCCCTAGCACTATGGCAACCAAAAAGGCATGGACTAGATGTCTGGTGAACAAGGTTGATGAAAAAACAGCTGGACTGACAAGTTTAAGACAACAGTAAACAGGTCAAAGTCTAATTAGCAGCTATCTATAAGTTAAATGTCTATGGGGTTAATCTGAACAGAGCAGAACACACCCTCACCAACTTCATGGGTGACACGAAACTCCAGCAATCAAGAAGCTGTAGAGTAGGGCTCTCTCCTGAAGGACCTCAATAAGCTAGAGGAGACCTGACAAGCCTCATGAAGTCAAATAAATGTAAATGCAAAAAAACCTTATGCCTAATGTGGAATAATCCCATGCCATAGTACATGATGGGAAATTACAGGCTCGGAAACAGCTTTGCAACAAAAGTTCTAGGGGTTCTGGTGAACAACCGGTTGAACACAAGTAAGCAATGCACCCATCCTTGCAGTGATGAAGGCTACCTGTGTATAGTGGGCTCCATTAGCAAGAGTCCTTGCTAGTGATAGGAAGCAATTAACACTTTCTATGCAACATTCCTCATGCCTCAAATGCGAACCCTGATCTTTGTTTTCAGCTCCCTTGTATCAATTAGAAATTAAAAAAAGAATGGAGAACACATGACACATAGGAAGAGATAAATGGAACTGGGTTTGTTCAGACTAGAGAACAGAAGGCTTCCTAATGTCTTAGTGGGTGCCCACAGAGAAAAGGTAGCCAAGCTCTGTTCAGTGGTGCACAATGAAACAAGGCAGTGGTCACCAGCTGCAGCAAGAGAAACTCTAACTAGATACAATAATAATTTAAACAAAGTGCAATAAAGGGTCCTCAGACACTGGAATATGTTTTTCCAGAGGGGCTGCAGAATCTCCCTCCTCAGAGATTTTCCACACTTGAGTGCACAAGACTCTTTAGCAATCTGATTTAATTCTGAAGTCAGCCCTGCTCTAAGCAAATCAGGCCTCCAGAGGTCCAGTGGTGAGCCTGAATCTCCCTCTTTCTCAAAAATTAAATCCTATGGTAAGCAGAAGGTTGGGAGAAAGAAGAAACACAGCACTACAGTGTGCATAAATGCAGACCAACCATGTCTCCATAATGCTTTCAGGTGACTGGGCTGCATATGAAAACTGTTTCCATGAAGCATGAAAACTTTCTCACAGTGCATTTACTTTCTACAAGGTTTAGATTTATATATTTAAAAATAACTTGAGCAAAACTGATTATTGAAATACAAGGATTTATTTGCTCCATCCTAATGTTCCAGATTTTGCTTGCAGCCTATGTATAATTATCTTTTCAATTTAGATGACTACTCGGAAAAAACAAAAAAAACAAAAAAACCCGAACAAATCAAAAATTACTTTTTTCAAGGTGTTTACTCAGATCAGAACTTGCCCCCAACAAACTACATCTTCAGTTCCAGACAACTGAATTTATCCTTTATCAACTGTATACTATATTTGGTTCATGTAAAACATATATATGGAGAGAGATACAAACACATCTCTGTCTCAATATACAAATACAGTGATTTTATTTTTTAAAAAAAAAATGCATGAAGAGACTTAACACTTTTCTTCAGAAAGGACAGTTTTTGAAATGCCCTTCTTGATCTGTGACATCACTTCAGCCCTTCACAAGATCACACACATTTCTACGAAGAGTCAGTTCAGGTTCAGTGCCATGCCTACTCTAGAGCTTTACAGAGTAAGACATAAAAATAGCTGTCAACTTGCAGTTTGTCTTTACACAGCACAGTTTTTTCCGTGGTGATTCTTCAGACAATCTCACCAGAACAAAGAAAGCAGCATGCAGCTTTGAAGTATTACGACTTTTTAAATATGTAATGTGTATAACTCTTCTACTTTCTAAATGGTAAATTAGGTTTTCTGTTGCATGATGGGGGGAGGGGGGAGGGCAAAATCCATCACTGCAAATGATTAAGATCTATTTCTCTTCTTTAAGCTTTAGTTTAAAGAATCTAGTATTACTAAGTCCAACACAAAATGTAAAGTGCAATTCTCAAAATCACAGATGGGTGGAGAACTATAACCACAGTAACAAGCAGCAGATTTCCCTACAGACAGCAGTATGGGCAAAGCTTTATCATTAGTATCACCATTCACTGCACCAACAGATGTCAGTGCTCAAAGGCAGTGAGAAAACTGACAGTGGAGTTAAAGACTGGGTCTGCATCTGCGTGTGTGTATCACTGAATAGTAAAATTACTATCTCCTTAAGCACTAAACTTTGAAGGCAAAATGTTTTTAGCTTGGTATTCTTTTACACAAGCTACTTCCTATTTCCTTGGAAGAAAGCAGTCCCTGAACAAAAGAAATTTCAAAAGGCACAGAGATATTTATTATGCAGTGGACTGAGTGAAAGAAAAATATGCAGATACTTTAAAAAAATAGCCTCACAGTGGTCTGAATACTAATTAAAGAAGCAAGCCACACTGATCTAATGCATTTTTATTGCAATACTGACTTTGAATAAATAATTGAAAAAGCGGGTTTATGTTGCCAAGCAATAAGATCACCCCTATACAAGTCAGATGACGTAAAATTCTGGAAAAAAGTATCAGACATTCTTTCCTTTCTACTTTATTCATACAAACAATGCACAGTACTGCCTCTAACCTAAATCCCAGCAATATATATTTTCACATGGCAAGTGCAAAGCTGCATGCTTTTACATTAAAATTGCAATGTCTGTTTCTGCCCAGCACCAGAGAAAGAAGTTGATTCTTCTGAAACAATTTTTGAGATGCACACAGGAAGTCTTCTAACAGCCAGATGTTCCATAGTCATCAGCACATTCATTGCACAGAATCATTTTGGTCCTTTGCTCAATATTGCCTACCATCTCTTCCAATTTTCAGGCACTTTCTCACCTTATTAGAGATTTGCATTAAAAAAATGGCCCAAGTTTCTTAGAAGCTAGACTTCCATTCACTTGCTTTATTCCTAGGACAATTTAAAAGCCAAGCTACATATAGTTTTCAAGAGGGAGTGGGAGGAGAAATGAAAGTAGATTTTATACTTGTAGTTACCTTTGCATAAGATACTGCATATCTCAGTGTTCCCACAAGGGCTGTGAATGTTTAACAGTTATAAGAATGTAACAGCAGGTTATGTGCTCATCCAATCTGTTTGAAAAGCTTTTAAAATTAGAGGTATCAGAATGAACAATACCTGTATCTTCATAAACACCAGCTATAAAATCCAATCAGCTTACTGCAGAGTTACAGCAAGTTGTCATATTAATTCGTGCAGGAATTTCTTGGTTACAACAGAGTTCAAACTCAAGATTTCAAGATGCAAGAAAGGCAAACTGGGAGTTTTACTACTCTACTTGCCATCCTCCAAAACAGCACTGGATCAGAGCATTTGATTTCAACTATTTCTTAGAAAGCTTACAGCTAGTGACCTAAACACAGAACCAGGGAGTCTCAGGTTTAGCCTCCCCCTGTAATAAACACTGTGATTAGCAGCAGTTCAGTGGCTAACCGTAGCTGCCCACGTGCAGCCACGAATCAGACTCCAAAACCCAGGTTTAAACTGAGCCTAGTGAGCTGACATGCCCAGGCGAGAGAGCTGCGGGTGGGTAGAAGCAAAGACAGACTTCACCCAGTACACAACAATAGCCCCTGTTTAGTTTAGTGGGAAACAACCAAACAGGATCCTGGTAACCAAGGTCTGCTCTTAGACCTGTCACACTCTGCAACCTTGTGCAAGTCCCTAGATCCTTCTTACCCCTGGAAAACCAGACTGCTTTCTCAGAACAGTAAAGTCTTCTGGACTCTGCAGGCAAGGCTGCTGAGCACTGTGATACAACAGTGGCTTAACCACAACTCTGTACAAGGTTTCATTTAATCTGTTTCAGGCAAGCATATGCTTTATTACTCATCAATTATGTTTTCATGACAGACTTCTGACCCGATTATAAAAAGTCATGGAAAACAGAATAACAGAGATGCTTCTTAGAAGTGTGCACACATTCTTTACATCACACGCTTAAAAAAAGCGGAAAAGCCTTTAAATAAATTTTGTGGATAAAGGAGATTTTCACACAAAAGAAGGAACCAGTATATCGAGTATCTGGTACATTGCTCATATTGCTTAATTCACAGGCCCACCTAAACAATGATTTTCTTCATTTGTAAAATGACAGTTCTAGAAATAATTTAGAAATAGACCACAAAATCTTTCAAAACTGAAGGTTTAAGACATACTTTACACAGAGACACATCTGAATAGTTGAGTTTGTTATCAAAAAAGCACAAAAGCAGAGTTTTTCATCATCTTTGTCCCATCTTAAGCGGCAGTTTATTGCCAGAGAAGTGCTGCACCATTAGACAGCAGCAAACACTGAATCAAAGCCACTTTCCTGAAGTATTACTCTTATTCTGCCAAATAAGTTAAGAAGAAAATATATTATCTGTAAATAAAGGAACTACTTGTTAAGATATTCTATTCAAGATGAAAACTGCAGAAATTTACACCTATGCTGGTTCCCCAAGCTAGGAAAAAAAGAAAACAAATTCAACCATACAGAAAGTTAACACTCAACAATTCCTGCAGCAGTATGTTTCAGATAGAAGCTTTAAGGAAAGGTCTGTCCATCTGTCAAAAGTACTTCTGTAATGACATTAATACCCTCCACAAGAAGTGCTGTCTCCTGTCTGTCCATAATTTCCTTTTCATAGTCCTGTGCTTTCATTAACATTCAAAGAAGCTACCAAAGCCTGGCAGTCTACCACTCTTATTTTCCTCCTGAATGAGATAAGACATTTTTTGGCCTTAACAGTAGATTTTAATAAACAGGTGGAATTTTTCTGCTTCAGTTTGCCCACAGCACAGAACTACAGCCTTAAGCAACTGTACTCGCCAATATTATGATTTACCCTATTTCTTTATATTAAATCACTGCCATAGGCTGCTATACTAACATTAAATATGAAATAATCACCATGAGAATACAACTTTTGCCAAAATGCAGGAGACATTCCATTTTAAGCTTTACCTCATGTCTTTACATCACCTTATTTAGCTTTCATGAAGAGTCCTGCAAGTCTGGAATTTATGTTTTGCCTTTACATAAAATGTGCACGGGGGTTTCAGTTAAAGAATTAATAACGCGCTTGGTGTTTCAGTGAAAGCCACATGTTTTCTTCTGAATATTTAAAGCCTTTTCATTTTCCCCATAATTCTGAGGATCCAGTTACATAGGACATTCAGTTAGTTTTGGTAAATGTACCTGTTGGGAACACAGACCAAATCTGAACATAAGAAAATTGAATATTCTTATTAGCTCACATAAAACAGGTGTAAGGCTAAAAAACCCCATGAACTAGCAATGGGAACACACCCTATTCTTGTCAAATATGCACACAGTCACACAGAGATATCTCTCCATCTCATGACCAACGTTCAACTCAGACATGCATTTGCATGACAAATGCAAGTCATTTGACTGAGAAGAGGCTGCCAGGTTCTCGAAAAAGAAAAAAGGCAGCTGAAGCAACTCACCTGAGACAACGTCCTCTCCTAAAAAGACCTGAAGGTCTCCCAGCAGAAAGAACATCACTTTGGCTAAGGCATAACCTATTTCATGTCTTGTGGACAAAAAGATGCCTCAGTCCCATTCTCCTCCACTTTGCTCTCTTTTCAAATGCATTGGCTTAGTGGAGGCCCACTGCTTCCACAGTGCTCAGATGTCCATTAAGCCATTCTGGCTCCCTACCCCATCAGGCCACCAACTCAACAAAAGCCAGGGTAGCTTTCTGTCTGGTTGGCAGGTTGAACTGGCTCTGCATAGGGTCTGTCAAGTGACAGAACCAAGAGGTTGCTTAATAGAGTCACTGAATCATACTCTTAGTAACTCAGACGGAAGCTTCCATCCCTAAGCAAGCAATTTAACTTACTGTTTTGTGACATTTTAGATGCTGTAAGATAACCCTTGGCACCTCCAGCTGCCACTTCACAAGACCACAAATCTCCCAACAAACCCAGGGAAAATGTCTATGAGCACCAAGAGAATGCCCTTAATTTAGGGGTATAAGGTACCCACCTACCCACCGTATTTGATTCCCCGTATTTAGGCACTTAATTCACCTCCTTAGTGTCTTTTCCAAAACCGTTTAAAAAAGAAAGAAAACAACTACAATAAACAGTGTTTATCAGGAAGGAAGGCACTGCAAAATACTCCAAAAGAACCAATAGACACAAAAATACTGAAGATTATAGGTAGGTAAGTAAAGCTTTGAGGAAAAAAAAAAAAAAAAAAAGAATCATTTTACACTCCTTTGACAAACTGAATGACAGCTACAAGATGTCAGCATTAACGTCACAAAGTACTTTAAGAAAACTTCTTTCTAAATGCATTGCATCATCAGCATGTTGCCAGAAATCATCACATTGCTTACTCTTATCAACTCCTTTCCTTTCACTGTATCTTGTTCTTAAAGAAATGTACCATCAAGGAACATGGCTTTTTCTGTTTGAAACTGAAACCACTCAATACTTCCACAGCTGCATTTTAACTCTTTCCTTCCCCCCTCCTATGAAGGCCCCGACAACCTTCCTCCCAGTAAAAGCACTCTGAATTTTGGTCTACAGGAGCTCGGGCTTCAGTAATTCCTGTCATTGTGTTTCTTTTCCCCTTTTCTGTTCTGAGAAAAGGGGTTGGGAGGTAACAGTCTGCTGAAGCACAGCACTTCAGCCTGCTACAGAAGGTTATTACAGTAGACTGAACCTTTGCTCTGCAAATGTCACAATGCAGAAATTCAATTTTAACAGAGAAGCTAGGCCAGAAGATCAGATACCAGCTCCTAAAACAAGGCTACTGAAAGAGGTTTCGTACCTCTTTCATTCACATAGTACTGTTCTCTCACCACAGCCAAAATGAGCACCATGTTGACCCTTTCATTATGGCCTTCAACTCACCAACTTGGCGGAAAACTGTCCAACTTTTTTGCTCTGACAGCTTTCTCCTGGCTTAGTCAGCTGAAGCAGCTTACGGAGGGCTACAGCAGAATTAACGCAAATTAGACAGTGGGAGAAGGCAGTCAAAAGTGGTAAGTAGAGACTTCCCCATCTCTTTTGACAGCAATAAGTATTAGTGAGCTCATCTTGTCTCATAAAAATCACCAAAAGGAAATAAACCTGCCCCCAACCTGGCACTGGACCTACCAAGCAGCAGCACTGGGATACCAGGCAGTAGAAACGCAAGCGGTAGAACCACGCAGGAAGGCACAACGGGCCGACTGCTCTTCAGCAGCGAGCCACCTCCTATAATTTTGCCATCACTCCTCCTTGTTAACAAAGAGTTCTGATTATGCCCAAGTACTGCTATGTCAAGTGTGTATTAGATGTCCAATTAGTGCTTTATTTCCACGCTCACAAGCTTTCTTTCCTGCAGGTACTTCTAAACTTCCCTGTAACACTACTGAGACTTCTTGCTTAACCTAGTGACCTCCAACTAAACTGCATAAAAGCCACCACAGAAAACAAACGAACAAACTGAATGCTGAGGACTTAGGAAAGTCCAGAATTCACACTGCCAATGCAATCTCAATTCACTTCTTTATAGAAAGGCAGTGCGAAGTAATCTTCAGCTGCAGAGTGTTTTCCCAACTTGTGACCGTTGCCCTGTTGAGCTCACAGTGCTCAGGAATGACTGTAGAATCAGCGAATAAAATTCTCCTCTCCAGGACTTCTACTAGATGACTGCAACAGTTGAGAGCTGTGCAAGTACTTGGAGCACCACATGATCACCTTCTTTGGACATCGACTCCAGTTTACCAAGGAGGTTTTTATCCTGCGGACAAGTCCAAACAGCTCTCAACAATAATGAGTAGAGCTTCCAAGCTAACTACCTTGTACAAGAACAGCACAGCGGCATTAGAATGGTACTCCATCAACACCAATAGCTTGCTGTTCAGCAGGATTAATTAGCTTGGGCAGAGTACCACACTAATGTGATTATATTGCTTCTAGTACCTGGGCTAGCCCATTCGTTGTTTTCTATTCCTTTCCTCCAAAATAAAGAGAGTGCAGTTTTTGCTATTTTGTCAACACCTAAATAATTCAATTTCTCGCCCACCCTTTTTTTTTTTTTTTTTTTTTTTTTTTTTTTGGAAGAGAGAGGAATGAGACTTGGAAAAGATTCAAAGTCAGATTTCCCTAATTGAAACAGTGCATCTCCTGCCTCCGTAGCCTATTCACACTATTACCATCCTCTTCTAATCACTTCTTTTGTTCATATCAAGCTGCCACCTTTTCCAAACTGCCTATGCACCTGCAAGTCTTCCCTGGACATCATAAATAATAATATCCAGCCACAACCAATGGTGACAACAGCAGAGACTGGAGGACTTTCAACTTATTTGAATAGAATAGAGTCGTCATGGACTTCCACTTCCCCTTTTTTCACAGATAGGAAACAAATATGACAGGAGGTACTTGCTCAAAAGAGGGACCACCTCTCAATCAATGAGTGGAAGAGCAGGAACACAAACCACAACTCATAGCTTGAGGCTCCTACCAAGACACCAAAGCAGAGACCAGTGTGAGGTGTACTAGGTACCCAGACCCTGCCCCAAGACATGGAGACAGCAGAGCATCAGTGGAACTGCCTGAAGAACTCAAGTTCTGACAAAACACAAGTGCACTGGTATGCTCAAAAGCAGCTGTGTCTCTTTGCTTGAGCCTTCCTGAAGCATCTGGCATGAGCAAGACATCAAAGAAGGCAACATTAGGTCAGCCAGTAAAAAAATTCAGCAGTCACAAGCAACTGGCAGCGGTTTTACAACATGAAGTACTGGGCAAACCCCACTGCCGGCAGTACTGCCAGACCCTCTTTCTTTTGAGTTTGCCTGCAACTCATCATCAGAAGAGAAACAGAGGAATATCACAGCACCCATTAGTATCTCTTATCTTTGGCCCACATCCCTTATCGGTAGGGGCACACCTGCGCACAGGTAGGCCCTGCGGCTGTAACACGGCGGGACAGTTATCACACACAGACCTTGAGAGCAACCGTATCATTCTGATGGAATGGAAGGCAGCGACAGCAACACGATCTCCACTTCTCCGTGTTTCCACAAGTCTTTTACTTGCTCAATAACCTTCTAGCAACTTATTTTTCTAGTTATTTGTCATACTATGTTGGTTTCAACACTAAAAAAGGTCCAAGAATCTTTATATTCTCATCTTTTCTAAGTTTCACTTTTTTTAAAATAGAAAAGAGTATGCCATAGAAAAAAATAATTAAGATTTCCATAACAAAACTTTGTTAAGAAATGCTAGAAAGTAACGGCATTTTATTGTTTTGTGATGACAAACCATATTGTACTGGCTAGAATTCTAATTTCAACTTAAAATTTAAAACACTAAATGAACAAAATGCCTCTCTCCCCTCTCAGCTTTATATCAGGATGTTGATGATACAGAGTTCTTCCAGAACAGAAACACAGAGAAGAACAACCTTATCTTTTTTTGCATTCTTTTCCTATAAAGTAGCCTGCTTCCTTCTGTCAAAAATATCCACAGTAATAGTTTCAAATTTCGAGTTTTACATTTATGACAGACATCATGCAACACGGATGCAAATTCCAGGCTCAAAGAGAGTATGAAAACAAATTCTTTATGTTTGTACCTCCAGCATGCAACCACCAGGCACAAGGAGAGGAGCTTTAAGGGGTAATTCCAGTTTCTGTGCATGTACAGCATAGTAAAAAAGTTGCAACTTTCTAAAAAGACTGCAGATTAGAATTCCAGCTTGACAGTAAAGTATCAACTTAAAAAAAGCAGATAAGAGCTTGCAAAGACAGAGAGAAAGCAGCATAAAGGCCAACACATGAAACTATGTGAAACAAGTTAACAGAATAGGAAACACTGTTTCACAGTCAATGAAAAAAAAAAAAAAAAGAAGAGACATTTAAAAAAGAAAAATCAAACCAGTCAAGGTACTGCAAAAATGCAAGAGCAATTAGGTAAACAACATGTTAAGGTCACATACTGAATCAGGAGGAAAGGAAACTTGCAGAAACAACACACAGTATTGAGGAATTACACTGAGATACGAAGGAAAAATAAAGATCTGGAAACTAAGTGCAGTCCTTCTGTCATTTCCTATGCTTACACAGACAGAAATCCGGGTAGGGGGGGTTACTGTGTTATTGGTGGCTCCTGTATAGAAGTGAAAGAGAAAGAAGAGTGGTAGAATGGAAAGGGAGGAAGAAAATTTGAAGAGATAAGCGGGGTACGTATATGTATGTACATACATATATACAAACATACAAATATACGCACACAGACACATGCATATCCATATATAATAAAAGATAACTTTGTCTAGTTGGCACAGAGCAGGACCGGCAAAAGCAGCAGTATATTTAAGTTTTATCTTCTTCCTCCTGCTTGTTTACTTGTTGCAGTCTTCTACACTACAGAATCGCGTACATCAGGTCTGGAGCCTCATTACTTCTAAATGCTTCTACACGGCAATTCGAGATAACAGGAAAGAGAGATTGCTGGTACTCCTAATTGTTCTGTGTGCCTCAGGGAGGCTGTGTGACTAAAACAAAAGACAACATAGCCTCTGCGTACTTCAAGATGTGGTCTGTACTGTTTTGTCCTGCAAGTTTCTCCTTTCAAAATACCTTTGCATCAGTATTTACTGCCTATGACTGCTGCACAGTTTGCTAAAATAGTTAAACTGATGCAAGAACCCCAGAGCACAGAACACGACTTCAGATTCGTGAGAGCTTATTCTCTGGTGCTCCGTCCGATGTCAGGGCTCACTTTTCAGACCGCTCCGTACAAACACGCGATAAAAATAAATCAGTCCAAAAAGGCTAATGATGTTTCACACACAGAGAAATACTCCGTAGTCAGTGTCTCGCTCCTATCTCATTTCCATCACCACAGAACAGGAAACATATACTGCTAATTAATTCATAAACCCTAACCTCTGCAGGCAGCCGAAATTGTCAGTTCGATAAATAAACCGGCCAGTAATGACGCAAAGTTGGAACTATCTGATCAAGGAAATACTTCTTCTGTCAGAGGACCCTGCTCACGACAGTCTTACCTACCCACCGGTCGGAGAATTTCTGTGAGGAAGGACTTTAAAACGGTACCTGAACCAACCGAGCAGAAAGACGGAGTAAGACAGTTCAGGGAATTTGTCAAAAATACGTACAGCTCAGACGCTTTACCGCTATAAGCTAAACCGACTGTATTTCGCCAAACACGCTCGGTTCCTTAGAGAGCCGATAACCCGGCACGGCAAACCGCACGACCGCGAGGCAGATCGCGACATCCCTGGCGCGCTGCACCACACCCGCACTGGGAAACTCACCGGCTCGGCCCGCGCAGGACAGCCCGCGGTAACTCCTCCTCTGCCCCCCGCGAGGGCGCCGTCCCCGCACCCCGGGGTGCCCACCGCGGCCGGGCCCGGGATACCTCACGGGGCGCGCAAGCGGACCCGCGGCGCGATGGGGCTCCCGGGAGTCACCGCTGCCCACCCCCCCCCCCCCCCCCCCGCCCCGCCAGCCCTCGCCCGGCTCCCCCAGAGGCGCCCCGCAGCCTGCCGGGGCTCGCAGGGCTTCGCTTCCTCCCCGGGTTTTGGCGCAACAGCTCGGGAGGCCGGTAACGTCGGGGGGGGGAGGCGCGGCCGGCACGGAGCGCTCCCGGCGCCGACGGTGCCGGGTCCGCAAGGCAGCGATCGCTCCGCGGCCGCGCAGGACGCACCGCGGGCTGCGAGACTGCAGCCGCGGGCGACGAAGCCGAGCGAGGGCCGCCCAGAAAGCCCCCCTCCCGCAGGGGCGAGGAGGAGGCAGGAGGGCTCAGGGCTGCACCCCGGCAACGACCTGTTGCCCCGCGCGGGGGTACCGAGCCGCGTCCCCGGGACCGGGACGGGCCGCCACCACCCACCTCTTTGATTTTGGCCCTCCTCTGCCGGACGGCGGGGTCGGCGGGCTCCTGCCCCACGGCGCCGACGGGCTGGCGGAAGAGGCGCTGGGGCAGCCCGGGGGCGCCCGCCTCCTTCCTGCCGCGGGCGTCCTGCAGAAGTTTCTCCTTATCCTGGCGGATGTCCCTGCGGATCTCCTCGGGCAGCTTCTGCAGCGTCTCCTTGGCCTCCCGCAGAGCCCGCTCGTGGTCCGCACGGATCCGCTCCAGGCTGCCCGCCCCGCCTGCGGCCGCCGCCGCCGCCCCCGCCGCCGCCGGGCCGCCCCCGGTCTGCGGCGGGGCGCGGGGCTGCCCGCCGGGCGGCGGCGGCGGCGGCTGCAAGGCGGCCGAGTGGAAGAAAACGCCGCTGAGGAGCTTGGAGGAGTCGGGCAGGAAGAAGATGGCCCCGAAGCAGAGGGTGATGAAGGCGCTGAACACCAGCAGCAGCACGAACTTCTCCGTCAGCCGGAACGCGCCGGGGCCCGCCGCCTTCCTGCCCCCGCCGCCCGCGCCGCCGCCCGCGGGGCCGCCCAGCGCCCCCGGCCCCGCCGCGCTACCGAAGAGCGGCAGCAGGCTGGCGGCGGGCATGGCCCCCGC
Source organism: Leptosomus discolor (assembly GCF_034619465.1). Lineage (NCBI taxonomy): Eukaryota > Metazoa > Chordata > Aves > Leptosomiformes > Leptosomidae > Leptosomus > Leptosomus discolor. The sequence continues at coordinate 71,575,674 of NC_141392.1, read as the reverse complement.
GCCGCCTCAGCGCAGCGCAGCGCGCCCCGCCGCCGCGCAGGGACCGGACCGGACCGCACCGCACCGGACGGCTCGGTTCGGTTCCGCCGGCCCCTCCCCGCCTCGCCTCGCCTCGGCTGGGCTCGGCGGCAGAAAGTTTCCCCGGGCAGACGCGGCAACTTTTCCCTTCCCCGCCGACAGCGCTCGAGCGTCTGCGGGGCGGGCGCTGTCAGCTCCAGCCCATACTGCCGGGCCGCCGCCGCGGGTGCCGCTCCCCGCTCCGCCCGCGCGGAACTGCCGGGCAGCCGGGGGCGGGGCGGGGCGGGACGGGGCCGCCGCCGGCCCAATGGCGGGGGGGGCGGGGCGCGGGCGGGGCGGGGCGCGGGCGCCGCTGCTCCACCGCCCTCCCGCGCTGCCGGACCCGGCGGGTCCCGGGGGTCAGCCCCGGGGAGGGCTTCCCAGGCACTGCCTGCCCCCGGGGGCGGGGAGGGGGTGGTGCGCGGCGGCGGGCCCTCCCGCCCGCCCGGCCGGGGCAGCGGGGGCGGTCGCTTCGTCCCCTCAAGCGGCGGCGGCGGCGGCGGCCCGCGGCGGGCGCGCGGCCCCGGCACGTGCCGGCAGGCTGTCACGCGCGCACGCTTTTGCACACACACACGCATGCCCTCCCACCCCCCACCCCCCCCCGGATGTGCGTGCACACACGGGCGCACACGCACGCACGGCGACAGGCGTGCAGCAGCCGCGCGGGTGCTTGCACGCTGACGGGCGCACTCGCAGCCGTGCACGGGCGCACACACGCACACCCACCCCACCCCCCACCCCCCGCCGCGCCGGCAGGAGCCGCACCCTCTGTCAGGAAAAGTGCGGTTTTCGTTTAATTTTATTTTTCCCGCAGGTAGAAGGCGCTTCTTTCGCGAGGACCGAGGGGGAACGTGCCTACGTGAGTGTGAAAATCCGCGTCCGCGCTAGCGCAAAGGAAAGAGCACCGTGCGTCGGCCCGCGGAAACGCGGCGGTTTGACCGCGGACCGAGCTGCTGCGGGAGCTCCCCGAGCCTTCCGGCGGGGGAAAAGTTTCCAGCACATAACGAGGCGCCGATGTCTCGTTCCGCCCGTGTTGCAGAGCGGCGCGATGAGCAGAGGGGGTGTGAGAGGCAGGGAAAGGCGGTAACGCGCCGGGTCGCTTTAACGTTTGGGGGGAGGGCCTCCCGCCAGCACCCGGGGGTGTATCCCAACTTTTCTGGAACAGGCTTGGAGGCGACCTGGAGTTTCGCAGCGGTTCAGCACCGCAAACTTCCAGCGTTTCCTCCGAACCACTGAACTGGAAAGAAAACAGTGAGATAACGTTGTTCCCAGAAGTTACGATGCTGAGGCCGGTTTGTGTATTTGCATGACTTCGTTTTGCAAAGGGGAAAAAAAAAACTCACCAAAAACCCGCACGGTAGAGGGAAGCGTGTGCTTTAAACAAGGGCAGGGAGAAGGCGCTGGGTAAGCTGCAAAGGCGTCATTCTGCGAACGCGCTTGGCGTGGGCTTCCTTCTGCTCCCCGTGGGATTAAGGGGAGTTTTACCATTGACTTAATAGGAATAAAGGAAGGCTGCTGCCCAGTGCTTTTCTAAATCCCATTCTTTAGAAGTTAGAATATGTAAGAGATTAATTAAAAACAGGTTTAGAGAAGGCAGTTACATAGAAATGTTGGACTGAGTCCTGCAAAACTCCCATAAGCATGCAAGCAAATGCTTCTGTAAAATTTCAGGTTTATAGGTGAAACCGAAGGATCAGGGGCCCAATTTTGCATCCAGCGAAATCACTAATTTCCTTTAGTATTCACTCTGGTTTTCTTTTAAATCCTGTTTTTTTTCCTGAGTCGCATTTCCCCACATTTAGATGTGAAACCATTCCTAAACAATAAGCACTCTGATTTTGACACACATTTCCCAGAAATGTGTAATGTAGCCTGATAGCTGTGCCAAGATAAAACTGTTTAGGATTGAAGAGTTCAGCCTGCTTGGAAAAGGAGATAAGAATCTATGCCACTATTTTTTTTTATTAAAGCAACATTTAAGGTAGCAAATACAGAGTTTAACTCTTGAAAAACAGTTGACTAATGAAAAAGCTTCCTAAATGGTGAAATACCACTCCCAGCTTCAGCAAGCATACTCTGCTTCAGTTGCTGCATATGTGGGCATACAATATTTTTCACAGATTGCCCTCAAAACTCATCACTACCTATGTGATAATATTTGGGGGCAGAATTTATTGCTGGAAGAAGTGCCTTTCTGAAGTAATTCCTTAGGTAGCACTTCATGAACATACGCCACAGTTGGAAACACCATCACACGGGGTTCTGCTCCTGTGTCTCCTAAATGAAAGCTCTTCGGACTCACCAGCCTCTTGCCTTCTTTTGGTGTCCGTCCTAAGTGCTAAGGGACAAATGTGAATTCACACCCAGGGTTTCACTGCCACCCTCATCACTCTCTGGGACATCCTGCTCATTTCCCTGCTCATTTCCTGAGCGTGAGGGAAGCAACAACTTGTATTTTCTATGCAAGGACAGAAATTGTTAAATTCTCTAGCCTCTGTGATGAGATGATCAATCCTAGAACGATGATAATCTAGGCCCTAAAATGGGACTCCTCCTCTGAGCGGGACCCTAAATTTTGTATGCAGAGTGTTCCCGTTGTTAGCACCTGATGTTACAAACAGTTACCACCGAAGTCACGTGGGAACTATTCAGTGGGACTGTTGATGCATGTAAAGTTAATGGCGTACAGACCTGTTCACAAGGTGAGGGCAATGGAGTCTGAAAGAAAAATAAACCTGCCTCAACCCAACAGCACTATACTAGTCCCTTGGGTTTTTTGTCAATAATTTACTCTGGGCACAATACAGATCTATACAAGATATTCTGCCCAGAGAGGCTGTGGCTGCCTCCTCCCTGGCAGTGTTCAAGGCCAGGCTGGATGGGGCTTGGAGCAACCTGGTCTGGTGGAAGGTGTCCCTGCCCATGGGGATGGGAACTAGATGATCTTTAAGGTCCCTTCCAACCCAAACCATTCTGTGATTCTATGATATTCCAAAGAACATGAAAATACAGGGACTATCTCAGAAAAAAACTACCTCAAACACAAGCAATAGAACCAAGGGTTGTACATGCTCAGTTTCGACTGGCTATGTCCAAAAGGCAGTGCAGCTGTAAAGTTAAACTGTGTTGATAGGTGCTTAAATTGTGTCAAATAAACCCAAATAAAGCATGATCAAATGAAGCCTGGTGTTCGCAATAATCTACTGACAGTCATGGAAAGTCACCTCTGATACAGCTTTGTCAGCCTATCCACCTAGTGGAAACATTGAACTGGCTGACACTTTGGGTTGGGTTTTTGGTTGTTTTTTTTTTTCCTTGCTAATTGAGCTGCATTGCTTCCTGGATGACATCAGCTAAATGGGAAAAAACCCAAGTCTTCAGGCAGTTGTTTTGCTAGGGTGGGTAAGGCTGGGTCCGATCCAGCTTGGTTATACCAACGAAACGCTGGACTGCATCTCTCCTGCAGAGGGACATGCTGCTGCTGTGGGTTCAGCTGCAGGATCAGGAATAATTTTCCAGCAATCATGCACAGGTCAGACATTTATAGAAAAGTAGAACTGATATATGAGAGGTGGTGAGGCAGAGATTTGCATAATCAAGGGACAAGGCTCTTTTCTATAATAAATGTTCTGAATGGGCAAATTTGCTGCATATTGACTCAAAGGCCTGGAAAATAAAATAACTACTGTTTCTTTTCCTTTCCTTTTTTTTTTTTTTTTTTTTTTTTTTTTTTTTTTTTATAATCAGCTACACCTAATTTGTCATGGTTCTATCCTTAGATCTTGCCTAGTGATAGGGAATTAGCCTGCATGGTCTAAAGATACATGTAACAGATAAGGAGGGTATTAACAGCTGGCCCATTTTTAGGCACATTTAGCTAGAGTAGAGATACTAACTGAAACATCTTTTTGCATGGCGAGTTTGTAAGCGTACCACTTCTTTACACAGGGTTCCCAGTGTTATGCTCTGCTTAAGACTACTCTAAAAAATTACTGGACAGCTTCCTTTTGAAGTGCAATACTTTTGCCTGGTTCTTCAGAGACATTTTTAAGAGGCTTGCATTTGGGAACGTGATTCACAAACCCAAGTTGGACAACCAGCTCTTCATAGAGTAAGTAAGTAGCGTGACATAAGACTTAGGGTTCCCAGGGCTCACAAGATGGATTCATAACATCCAGCGTGCTGTTTGGAAGGAGGCTTCGGCCATTTGAGGACCAGATGTGTATGAAATACTCTCTGTCTCTCCGATTTTGGTGCTTGGCTGTGCTTCAGAGTTCAGTATGTAAGGAAAGTGTGATTCACAGCCACAAAACTTTGCTCGATCTTCAGTTCTTTGAGAATAAGGGACTGCCTCATGCTTTCCTTTAAGAGCTCAGAAGAGAGAAGTGTTGACGACTTATTTAGGAGTCCTGTGGTTAGAGCACTTGCTCGGGAAGTTGGAGATCTGTGTTCAACACGTTTTGTAGTCTCAGGGGATTCAAATTATCCTCTTTTGCCTTGCAGTACTATCCTGGAGAATGTGTATATTCCCCACCAACTTTCCTTTTGAAGTAGTGCTGTGACTCAGAGAGGACTGTGGGACTCTTAGGGCAAAGAGGAGAAAAGTTTTCCATAAGGAGTGCAGCTCAACAGCCCTGAAGTGAAAACACTCCGCTCCCAGAGAAGCCTACAGCCTTTTGAGGATGAAAACCAGAAGAAAGAAAATGAAATTTTATTACAGCCTTTCTCAAACATTTCCTCTAGTTAAACAGGAGATGAATGTGGCTAATATCCAAATTTTATAAATACTGTAGAAATGTACCAGGAGTATGAAGTTGTAAGCTCTCAGACATTCTTACTCTACTTCAACTCTTTTCTGGCATGGCCCATCAATGCTAAGAAAGGTCTCTTTTCTACCAGTATCTTTGGAGTTATCCTTCATAATTCCTTCCATGTCCACCTAAGGGAGAGGATCATTAATTTCTCAAAATGAAGGTTCTGTAGTGCGTGCAGCTTTCAGTGCTTATTGGGAGGGTTCTCTGAAAGTGTCCAGCTAAGCATCCAGCTAAGGGCAGATTTCAGAAGGCGGAGAAGATGAACTGCAAGAAATGCTGCCTGAAGAAAATATTTGACTCTTGTTCTATAAACCCATGAAAGATTAAAGGCATTTTCTTCAACATTGCAAGAAGCCTGAGTCTAGAATCTGAACTCTGACCACTTGCAGGATTGTGTTCAGTACTAGCATGAAAGTATCATACTGAACACAGATGGCATCTTTGAGAATCTCTCTCTTACGTTACTCCTTGCTTTTCATCTTTTTTTTATTGCTTCTGTTATAGACCCTTTGCAGTCCTTCAGAGCAAGCAAACAAGGCCATGGTGTTATGTGTGCAAGGGAGAGGTAAGAAAATAAAGGAAAGAAAAAAGAGCTACAAGCTTTTGTCCCTCTTTCCAGAACTTTTTATCAATGCTCATATCCTTGAAGAGAATTTTAGCTACTGAGCTAAGAAACAGAAGTTAGTGTTTATAGTATTTCACCATTTTAGAATCAGGTAGGTACCTCATATAATTATTCTCATAGCAACTAAGGATGAAGTTGTTTTGAGAGATCCCATGACATTCCACCCGGACCTTTGATCTTTCAGAGATTATTAAAAGTCATGACAGGTACTTCTATTCTCTTCCTTTGTCCCTTGGAGTTGAAGAGACTGCCATTACATACAGGTTGGTATGTTCTTTTACTTCCAGTCTCCCATTTCTGTACCCACAATCCCCAGCAAAGGTAGAAGGCAACCAGATATGGTGTATATTTAAGGGACAAAGTTCAATGGATTGTGAGTCACTGAAAACAATTTATTTCTGTGCTTTCCTTTAGTCTTAATAATCTCCGATAGCACTAAAATATCTTACGCCAGCACTGTGACAATAGCAACTGCTTTCTCCCAGCTGTGCTTTCTTCGCTGTCATCAAGTTTGTATACTGCATTTACGGGTTTGAACTTACAGTTTGTTCTGACAAGATTAAATCAAGACAAGAAGGCAAAATTTTGTGAGAGGATCTTTTTAAAACAGACTTACTTTGCTTTCCAAATAATTTTCCTGAACCAAAGGGGAGAAATGTTGGCAGAAAACCAGACAGGGCCATTGACGTTGGGTTTTGCAATCATTTAACGGCTGTATTTAGCAGCCAGATGATAGGAATAACTGGACATCTCGGTTGCACACCAGAGCTGTCTTTTTTCGTATATAGCCCCAAGGAAAAGTGGTTAGAGTGGGGTTTACTAACCTGGTAACCCTGCTAAGGAAGAAAAGTGTATTATAATAGATGATGAAAAGTATCAAGAGATCTTAAAAACAAAGGATGCTGTGAATTATTAATTTATTTCTTTGTATTAGGAGTGCTTGATTTGTACAAGATTTTAATTTCATATTTAATGTCTCCTTGGCTATTTCAGAAAAAACAAAGCTGAAAATGTTCCCGACCTTTAATCACCCCAACCACGTATGATGCCACGGATTGTGTAAATTGCCCTCATATAATAGTTGAAGTGGTGTCCTCGTGCCTGTCTTTTCCCAATGGCTGTTTCCCTAACTAGATGAGTTAATCCTGCTCAACAGCATGTTTTAATAGAACAAATACAGACGTGGCTTACTGACTGTACCCTGATTGACTGAGGCATTACTCCAACTTTATTTTTGAGTCTGATTTAAAGCTGCTTTCTCTTTCTGTAGGTCTCAGATGGCTTTGGGATTTTGAGCAGCAGAGGTTATGTATTTAGTTATTTTCTTAGTTAATCTTTCCTATTGAAAATATTCCACTGTTTACTGGCTCTGTCATCTGGAAAAAAGTGGTGCACCTTCTTCCGCTAGTTCTAATTAGGATCACTACACATTTCCTCCTCACGGACTTTTGTTCAAAATTGTTGTGGCCAGTTCCATCAGTCCTTGATGGATTGTCTTACTCCAATCCACAGAAAACTTTTGGTGACAGAGAGTTAATCTTTTTAATTTTCCTGTCTGCTGTGTGTGTTCTCACTCACCTTGACATGTAGTGATAATGCGTCAGATGTGCCCAGCTACCACCTGACAGGCTGTGAATTTTTTTTTGGGTAAAATCACTCCCAGAGTAGTGGCTCTCAGCTGCATAATGCCAGCTGATGTGTGTGTGTGTGCAGTGCACATGTGTCTGCTCAGATCTTACACAAGTTGTGAACTATTTGTCTTCTCTAAATGAAATCCAGGAGTTTCAGCCTCAGTTCAAATCTGATCTTTTATCGTACTGAAACTCCCTTGTTTGATTTACTGCTTGGGCTAAATGATGCAGAAAAAATTGGAGCTAATCTGACCTTTGCTCTTGCTGTTTGGCTAAACCAGGATCTTATTGAAAACCTAGATAAGAAAAATGGCTTTGCCATTTTTTGTCTGTATAATGGTGAGCCTTAGTTTCCTCAGCTGTGAAAAGCACTAACCTATTTCACAGTGAGACCTAATCTATAGTGTTTGCTTTGATATCCTTAGATGAAATGTTGGTTTGGGGTGCAACGTTTTGCTTTGTTTTCCTTAGAAATTAAATTCTTCCTAGTTTTCAATGCTCAATTACTAACCCAAGGACTTGTAGTACACCACTGACAATCTATCCTAGACCGGTTCTGGTTCATTTCACTTTTTTGGCTGTCTTCCTGAAACACAGGTCTCCTTTCTCCTCCATATGTCCAGTTGTCCCTGAGCCTCCTGCTTTATTGACAGCTGTATTGCTTCAATGTTGTCTTATGCTCTGGTCCATTGCTGCAAACCTGAGCTTGCAATGTGTAGTGATTTCCTGAATTCAAGGCATCTCTGAGTGCTTTATGTCCCCCAAAAGCACCAGACAGTATGGAATCCCAGACTCAAGAATGATAAGAGTGAATTAGTAGCAAGAAGCTTTTGGACAAGCAAGATTTCTGTTTAAGATGAGACTCAGGAAAATATCCAGGACTTAAACGGGAAGGTAATTATTGAATCAGAAGCAAATGTTTCTTAGGGAAACCGTCCTTACTCAAAGAAGATGCTGAAGACTGAAGAATGTATTTTGCCTTTTGGACTGGAATCTGTGGCATGAAGGTCTTCATGCATGTAAAGTATTGTCTGGAGAAAAGGGTAAATGTTTATATGTAAAACAAATCTACAAATTTGGGTGCAAGTGGGAGAAGGTTTTTACAGTTTCATGCCTCTTTGTAAGTTTCTCTAGTTCTCTTTTATACAGTCTGTTCCTTTAATGTCCCTGCCACCAGGGACCTGCCCTTTGTTTTGAATAAACCTACAGGGTAATTGTAGACATGGGAAGTGAACAGTTGGGGTTTGTAACAGTGGTTGAACATCCACATATTTAGATAATGTATCTACTATAAGAGGTAATACTCAGTATTTTCTCAAATTAACAATTACCTGGTTACATTTGAAAAATATTCGTGGTCTTTTCCTTATTTTTGGCTCATCACTGGCATCAGCTATTTTGCTCAATTGAAAACAATTTGGCATGTCTTTTCCCTTATGTATTTGAATCAACAGATGACAGGTGGCAAAATAAGTTAATTGTTAACATATGTGCATGAACACAGAGGACAAATTCCAAACAGAGCAGAATGAGGTGTCTGAGTAAGGTCATCATACACCTAGAATCACCTATTAAATATAGGCTTTACCTTGTTCTTCCACCTTTTTCCTCAAAAGGTTAGTGCAGAAGAAATTTCCTTTCATGGATATACAGATTATGGTTTGTTCTATTTTAGGAAAACATTGATTTGCAAAGTGCTCCAGAACAGATCTTTAAAATGAGGATTTGTGTTTTTTTTTTCTTTTTCAATAGGGAGTGTTTCCTGGTAGATGACTAGACGACAAAGTGCACCACACAGCATTGAAGCAGCTGCAAGTAATTTACTCTTCTGTCTAGTTAGAGTGGAAGAAAGAATAAATCCGTCCTACCTAGCAAGCAGGGAAAAGTCATGGTTCTCTAACAGTTTGGGCTGGCATGACTTATCCCATGCCTTCTGCAGCAGCTGGAACATACTACTTTTGAAAAAACAGATGGGGTTATCTTCTGATAAAGATCTTTATCAAAAATTGTTTGGTGTCATGCTGTCTTTTACTACAACCTCACCACCTCTCTTCCAAGAAAGATTTTCTGTCTTGCGTTGCCTCATGGTTATTCCTCTGTTTCAATTCATAGTAAGAATTTGATAGTGCAGCAGTCAGGTGGACAGAAAAATTAATAGTCAAATGTTTGCCTCAGAATGTTAGTGAAAAACTCCACAACTAGAAGGTAACACCCCATTTGCCAAAGTTGTATCAGAATGTTTGAAAAAATTGCAAAGAACTCTGAATGTAGTGGAAAGAATGTGAAGAAATTACTTTCTGACCAATGCTGTGCTGCTTTGTTCTGTCTCTCAAAAGGGTTGTTGTACTGAGGAGGGCTCGTGCTGACTTGTCTTCTCACCAGCCCTGTCCTACTGGGGCTGTAGAGAAGCCTCCACAAGGCATCTCAGGGACCAGATCCACCAAGGACTTTTTGCACCTCTGGCTGTTCACTCCATCTCTTATGGGTCTTGTAGAAAGGTGGTAACTTCATTTAAGCCATTGCGCATTAGCAGCTCGTAGCAAAAGTTGGAGGTTAGCAACGTGGGCTGGTGCCAAACGTTCAGGCTACAGACTTGCCTGCAGTACACCCGTATATCCAGTTGTCCTTAAGGTCTAGCCAGCTGGCACCCTCCCGTCATTTTGTAGCCTGCACAGAAGAAGACACTCCCCCCCTGCCAGGAGCTGGCCCTGTTGGCATAACCCGCAAGAGTCATTGGTCCAGTAGTTTTCTTCCATGAGGGGAAACTAGAGGCCTGACCAAGAATAGTTCAAGAGTGGCAACACAAATATGGATGATTTGTCCATGGAATATGGACCATACAGCACATGAACTACTGGAAGGATGAAGGTAGAGAGCAGTTCTTAGGGCTATATATGTGTGGAAGGAAAAGTAGGGAATACAAAGCAGGCATTTGGGAACAAAAGTCTGTCCCTGAGGCACTGTGTCAGGAAACCAGAGATTGTCATGAGCTGTTATTTATTGCCAGTTAGAATCACAACCCGTAGTTATCACCCGGAAGAAGATGTCTTTATAGTTGTCTCTTGCAATAACCGGAGGCAAGAAGGAGACCTTAAAACAGCTATCCCTCACCTCCTCTACACACCAGCATTTCTTAGCTTTACAGACCTGTGATCATCCAGACGTTGCCCGAGATGGTTTACAGTGACCAGGGAAAATGCAGACATGGTATAAGCCTTTCAAAATTATGGGTGAGGTCTTTCTTAGAGTCAGTTTTTTTTACCTTTAGTGCTGTTAGATACTGCCTAATTCTGTCCTATTTTAGTCAGTTGGATTACTTACTGTGGTGTGGAAATAATCTGTGTAATGGAGTGGCAGCCGTGTGCTCTGAAGCCTTGACCAACAAATTCTGCATAGGAGCAGTGCTGTTCCCTGCAGCTGAATCTGTTTATAAGCATGGCTTGGAGGTTAAGCCACCAGGGCAGCAGGGTTGCTACCATGCTCATCTGTGAAGTAGCTCGTGAATAATTAATACAGTGAAATAAATACTAGGATGAATGCCTAAATAGATAAGTAAAACAGACATAATATTAAGAACTAGGAAATCTGAATGGGTTGCTTTAGTTTAATGCATCAACCTAAAATGAGTTACTCCACTGTCCTTCCCAAAACAGGATGGGTGTATATGGAAAGTGGATCCATAAATAGAAGTTGCTGAGTTGTGTCCTGTGTCAGGCCTGTCTAGTGCTCCTTATCCTTTGCTTTCCTTCACTTTTTAGCTGTGGAGACTTAATCTGAGCTGCCCATCATTGAGATGAAGAACCAGATGGGGTTCCAAAGAGAGCGTAAGAGCCTAAGCATTTGTGAATATGGGAAAAGACACACTGGAGGAAGGCTACCCTTAGTCTAGTAAGGGCCATTTCCATGGACTCCTCTGTAGTTGGTGGAGAAAGATAAGCCTTTTCAGTTGTGATAAAATACAGCTGCTTTGGGCTTTTGTTCTGAATCTCTTCTGGAAGAGATGATCTCTATCCATCAGCAACAGAGAAAACTACTGGAGCTTATAGAGTAATGCCTGTGATAATAGCCCAGAAGCAGCAGACAAGCACCAGTGGTTTCTTCCAGGGGTGTAGGAAAGCTCTGGAGATTTTGTTTTTTGAATCAGATGGGGAAGCAGGCAAGTGAATGAGCTGATATATAATATCAAGAGAAAGACCACTCTTGCCTGACAGCAGTATGTGCTAGCAGCTCTGTATCCTTGTTCATAAAGCATGAACTATTAGTGGAAACAGGCTTTTCTCTCTTACAATCCTCTCACAAGCACTGAGTAAAACATTAGGACTTGTATGCAGTTTCCAGTCACTGCACTAATGGAAAGTAACTGAATTGCACTCTGACAGGTTCCTGTCGCAGAGCTGGTTCAAAAGCTGTGGTGAGATGCACTTAGCTGCAGTTCATTATCAATCAGTGTTCTTGACTGTAGTGCTGATAGGTGATCTTTTTCTTCCCACAAGGATGTACTTCTATCCCGTATTGGGGATGAATCCCATAGTCCTGACAATCCTTTGCCTTTCACCTTTGCAAGGCTTTTTTACCCTGTGAAGAGGTAATAGAGTATCCATTGTCTGGTCTGGCAGTGCCCATGTGCTCTGAAATGTTCATGCTAGGTCATGAAAGCCTCTGCAGTTAAGCTTTTTAAAAACTGATGTAAGAAAGAATAGAGTCAGCCTCCCAATACCTTGGGTGTTTTCCTTTCCCCTCAAGCTACTGCTTGTTATATTACCCTCACTAAATTATTTCTCTCATATAAAAGCATCTCCATGTAAAGCCTCTCCTGGGCAGTGATTCAGGCAAACAGAAGCATTGTACGTGGGGAAGCTCTTTCCTTATGGATCGTTGTGAAGAACTGAGGTAATTTAATGCAACCAAAGAGAAAAATTTCCCAGCTTACTCAAATATAATATTGTTGTAGTTTTCCTGGTAGTGTGGGGAAAAACAGTGATGTGTTGTGACTGGCGTTAATGCAAGTGTCTTTTCTTTCAAATCATTGGATTTGCAATTGAAGGACTCCCTCTGTCCTTGGACTTCCTTTCAGGTTACCTTTAAATACACTTTTTTTTTTTTGATTGTTCAGGAAGCTGTCATTAAACAGCAATAACCTTTTATTACTGAATTTAGCTGGATTTGAATGGGTGACCTAGAGATTAAAATTTCAGACTCTGTTACTAATTAACAGAGTCATTTGAATCCCTGATGGATTTATTATTTAGTACCTGCACTTGGATATTTTCTTCTTTCATTTCACAAAGGTGGTTTTCACCTGTCTTCGGTGATTTGAAAGCTACCACTTATTGTAGAGCAAATTTAGTATGCTTATTCATCACTTTGCCTTGATAAGCATTAGTTGTCTTGGCCCTGATTCCTGCAAACCTTCAGTCACATTCTTTTTAAACACAGGGTTAAGCATGTTCCTAAAGGCTGCGCTGAGGCAGGAATTTATTAGGCTACTCTCGGCCTCCCAAGGTTTCCCTTGGGTTTGCATTGGGTGTGAAAAGGTAGAATAGATGTTAGTAAAATATGTCTTTGCTGATTTGTAATTAAGTCAGCTTTATATATATCACAAAATGTAATTTTTAGTTGAAGAAATTATTTTTCTAGCACATAAGATACTCGAATTGCAGGAAACTGCGAGTTCTGAGAATATCTGACACTGCTTCATTGTAAACCTGTGAAGAACTGAAGAGGTTTGGGTTGAAAATTTGATTTAAAAGTAAATAACCCCACCTACAGTATAATAAATAAGTTCAGGCATCTGAATGTCAGTGGCCTAAGTAATTAGAAAATACTATTTGGAGATCAAAAGTAGATTACTAGAACTATGCAATTTCTTCTTCTGTATATCAACAGTGACTGAAAGAACTGGACAGCTAAATCTCTGAAGACTGAATTATAATCCCATGTAAACATTTCATTGACAAAGTTCAGCATGATTGCACTCTTTAATAGAATCTTTATTTTATAGTGTAATTTTTTATATATATTATAATTCATGCAATGTTTGTGATGCAATCTATTTAAAACCATGATTTAAAAATAAGATTTTTAAAACTCAGAAATTCTTTAGGAATAAATGTCGAACCTTGTGTGAAGTTTCTAGGTACCATATTAATTAAAAGTAACTTTATTTAATCCCGACAGGTTCTAACCAGAAGACAGCTTTGCAGATTCTACAGCTGAGGCAAGGCACCGTGAACAAAACCTAAGGGCAATTTAAGTATCAGTTTTTAAACTTGTAACTAGCCGGTCAGTCTGGTTTTCTCTTGCGTTGTAGGTTTGTGGGAAGAAAATAGATTGTTTTAGAAAGGCTTTCAATGGGTGGTTTACTTTAAGACTCAAACAGCTCAGTCTTCCATTTATTTTAATTTACCATTCATTACATTACCATTCTGAATGAATTATAAGGAAACTTCTTGTTATTGAAATATTCTGGTAAGACTTAGGTCACAGCTTTCAGCTAAGGAAAGCCATTTAAGTTAGATCTTTTACAGTTTACATATCTGCAATTACAGGGAACAGATTTTTCGCTGTCAGGCTTAATGTAGCCTGAACAATATCAGAGTCTTACAGAGGTTTAAAAAAAAGCTTTACCTAATAAATTATTGTTTATTTTTCCTTGCTATCCTAAATAACTGTGAAATGTGGAAAGAGCAAGCCCAGGTACCACCTGGGAGCTCTTCCCAGCTCAGTGATTCAGGTGTGAGCTGTGGGGACATGATACTTGTGCACACACTTCACCCCTCTTTTCTGTGGTTTAGGATTTCAAGGAAATCACTGCTCTAACATATCTGCGTTATTAGGGAAACAAGACTATGGAGCACAGAGCAAAGACCTTTACCATGCTATACAGGTAGATCTAGGATAGATCATTGTATTACTAAGGCACATCATTTACATATCCAAATAAAGATCTGGGAGAAAATAAACAGACACAAACAGAAGCAGAAGATTTGAGTACCTTTTGTAGCAGTGGGACTTATATTGCCCAAGTGAATAGGATTTGAGGTTGAAGTGCATGGGAAGGAGCAAAGTCTAAGTTTGGGGGATTTTTTCTTCAACTGTATAATGTTCGTGTGTTTCTGCTTTCCTGGAGGGAGTACACAGAGGCAACTGCATGTTTGATGCAACACCAGCCAGGAAGCAGCACCACTACCAGAGCTATTATCTGTATCTTTAACTATGTATATATATATATATATGTATATCTGTATATAGACATATATAGTTTAAATAAACCTTGCAGTAGACAGAAGTCCTGTCTAAGTAATTTTTTTTTTAGAATTTCAGAGTGGACTCCTAAGAGTTATTCAACTGTTCTGTGACAATGTAATTAAGAGCAGAGCATTGTTTAGGGCAAATGAGACTGTCTTCATGAATAACTTATATTCTACATGAGCTGGCTTTGTGTCAACATGTATAGAATAGCCAGAAAATAAAGTGATGGATGCCTCATTTGCACAGTTTAAAAGTTTAAAATCAGTAAACTTTTTTTTTTTTTTTTTTCCCACATGGTTTCCTTAACTGGCAAAAAGATGTTTAACATGATGGCTAAAAAAGAGATACTTCAAAGAGCACAAGGGAAACAAGATGGTGCCAGAAGTGAAATGAGGAGGCACTTGCTGATCTAGAATCAGTAGGGTGGAATTGTTTTCTGCCTTTCACACAGGTGAAATAGAAGTCTGTGTTGATATATTTCTAGAAAAGGAATAAGCAAGTGTTTCTCTGAATGGCTCATGAGAGTTCATCTTTTTATCAGTCAATGTCTTTTATTTAAGACCACAATTCCAGTTCCAGCTACAGATTATTTCACCTATATTTAATGGATTTTGTTTACTGTGTTGCCACTGTACAAATGCCCCAGTAGAAGCACAACTCCCTTCAAGTCAGAAAATACTGATTTATGAAAAAAACTCACATTTCCTGTTTTCTTAACTTGTTTTGAATGTGTTTTTTATTTTTATGAAGGTAAAATCTGTTGCCAGATTAATTTTTCAACCTTTCCAATCTACCATAAATATAAAGGTAAAAGTCCTAGAGAACAATGGGAGATTGCAGAATGACTTTGTATCTTTTTTGGAAGGAGACAAAAATTTGAATATATAGCATTTATTAACAAACTGAAGTGAGCTTATGTATTGCCCTCTGGATTTTTGATCTACATTTTAACCTAAACCTTGGAGCAATTTAAGAGAGATTTTAATTCAGAGCAGCTTTCCTTCATGTTAGGTTGACTCCAGTGCATGAAGGGACACAATCTGGAGGGCCTTGTAGGTGCTTTGCTTGTAGCCAGTGTGGGCCCGTTCCGTACAGAGCATGGTCATGTTCCTTACTACTGAGTCTCAAGGTTCTGATATAAGGAGGTCTTAATAATTGAGACTACAAAGCAATTATGTTTTATTTTTTCAGGTTGAAGGGGCACTATACCTTTTTGCTGTAAAAAAAACCCCATAAGCTGTTAGCTATGTGACATAACTCTCCTTTCCAATAAATGCTCTATTCCCGCAGCACCAGTGGGAAGAACAGAATCCCCTTTCCTAAACTATTACAGTTATTTTTTTTCTTTAGCTACAGATCAGAAAATAAGGCAGAGGGCCATGTCTTAATTCCCGTCTGCCTACAGGTCAGCAACAGTGTGTTAGTGAATGCATTTGTCAGGGCAGTATGACGTAGCTACCCCACTGCATTGGTAGACTGCTTCCTGTCTCTATCCCCACTTTATCACGAATCTGATTGCGGGATAGACAGTATAGAGCATCCCATGGTTCACCCTACAGCATGTCAGTGCCTGCAGGCAGTGCTGTGGGTTAGGCTGTGTGCTTGCAGGCTGCAGGAGGAAACGGAAAGGTGTCACAGGAGGAGGTTCCCTTCACCCAAGAGACCAGAGGCAGGCAAAGCAGTATGTCTCTTGCTCCTGTAGCCTCATCCGTGTTGAAAGGCTGGTGTAGGAGTTGGCTACAGACCACCTGATTTGCATCACCAGGATAGTATTCCCCTTCCTCTCTCACTCTGACAGCGAAGCAGGACCAAGGCTGTGAAGAAAAGCTTTTTTCTGTCTGTGTAAAGGGAATTTTTCTGCATCTTTAGCAGATAGCTGGGTTAGTGACAGGGTAAAAATGTCAAATTACAAGGATATTGCAGGGAAACTAGTCTTAACAAGAGATTGCAGAGATCACCTCTAATTTTTACTGAGCAAAACACATACTATGTTATCACTTTCCAGTAATGGATCTTTTTGGGAGAGGCAGACTTAGATGAAATGGTATTTGGGTGGATGTACATTTAATAACTTTTTATGGCATATTATTTTTTACAACAAGCATAAAGGTTGGTATTTTTGCTTCTCTACCATAAGAAAAATAATGTTCTGTTTGAACACTGTAAGACATTACGTTGTGGCATTTTTACCTCTGTTCATCTGTATCTTCGAAGTAGGGGTGAGGTGAGTGAAGCAGACAAATAGATGTGAGTTGACAACATACCGTTTGAGCAGTCGGGAAGTCACAGCTGAAATTAGAGGGTAAAACCTGACCCAAATCTTTCATAATAATACCTTGTCCTGCCGATACACTTAGCTCTCTCTTCATTCCCCTGTGCAGATCACCTTCACCCTGCTGTGCTCTGAGTCAGTCCAAGAAGAAGAGGTGGGGGGATGCAGGGCTGTGGGTCCCTCTGAGATAAGTGTCATCCCTTTCTGGACTGAAAAGGGGATGGAGCATGTCTGCTCACCTCTGGGGTCTTCACTTGTGCTCCTGACCCCACTGATGAATTTATGCACGCATGCCCAGGGCATTGCTCAGAAGCCAGGTCAGTTTACAGCTGTCAGGGCAGCTTTGAGTCCCCATTTTTGCCGTTGGCCTCCTGTTGCCTCAGTGTGCACACCTGATGTTTTCTGGTCTGTTCGGTCCCGTGATTAGGCAGTGGTTAGCGAGGTGCGTGGCTGCACTCTGAGGATGTAATTGGTACTTTTTGCATACCTCTTCCCAAAGCTGTAGTGAGAACTGAGGCTAAGCCTTGGGCAAGGTGGCCGCAGGACAGTCTGCCGGGAGCTGCGGCGCAACGTTGAGCACAACATAGGGGTGAAACCAGGAACCCTTCAAGAAAAGCGGGGTGGAGGATGCTGAGCAGGGATGTGTGCAGACAGATTATTTGCAGCCGGAGGTGAAAGCAGAAGTGGAAGTGTGATGACACAGAAGCAGGAGTGTGGAGGCAGCTGGGGTGAGGGCCGGGAGTGCTCGCAAGCATTCGCCTGTTGTGACAGGCCTTGCACCACAGTCACCTTGGCTGTACAGTGCTCAGTGTAAACTGGCTCAGGTCTGCCCTATACAGCTCCACGTTACGGCTGGTTCACCATTTGATGAGGACGAAGATGTATGAAAGCAGGGTGTGATGTGGGGAAAACCTGCAGCTGAAGAGAGGTGAGTGTGCAGAGAGGAGAAAGCCAAAATATCTCTGTGTTTCCATTGAACTCTGAAGTTGTCCCCAGACACTTTTAGGTTAAAGAACTGACAATTACTTGGCAGATAACCCGTGGAGGCACCAAACTTGACAGAATTAGGAAGTCCGTGTTCCAAGGATGATGTGTCCTTGAACAGGTTTTGGGAAGCATTACATACATAAGTGCCATCCCTAAGCATCATTCATGCATGCCTGCTTGTTCGACTGTCAGAGCACTAAGACAAATATGTTGTTGTTGTGGTCAATGCGAGAGAACACTGACACTCAATTTCCAGCTGAGTTCTTCCATATCATTTTTAAAGCAGAGCGTACTGTTGATTGAGTATAGTGGCGTGTTGCATAGATGTGGTTGGGGTTTTTTTTTCATATTTTTCCCTTGAGAGTCCAGTAACAGAAGCAACAAGTACTTTACTGAACCCCTCACCAATCTTTCCAGTTTTTAAACACTGAAAACTTTTTACAGACAGCATTAACTTTGTTTAAATAAACCTGGTATTCTATGATTTAATTAAACCAGTTCCCATATCTCTGTCACTTTTAGTTTATTCTTGTTAGGAAAAAGTTTATGCTAACCCTAGTGGCTTATTAGCCACTTGTCAGAAGTATAATTTTTAAGTGATTATTTAGGGAGGCTCTATAAACATTCTTGAAATAGAGACTTGACCCCACAAGGAAATACATATAGAACAATTTAGGCTGCACCTTTAAAAATGTAATAGCTCTTACATTTTTAACTAGATGCCCTGTGTGGACATTCAGCACTATTTGTAGGAAGGGGCAATAGAAAGTTGGAGCAGACCATCAGGTTTCTGCTGCAGGATATCTTAATTCACTAGATTTATAGAAAATTCTTAATGACGTGTGGCAAGGTTATAGGCAAATATTTTTGTGGGTCTCAGTCGGATGCAGGTGAGAAAGAAAAGGGCAGTATACCTTCACCTGTTCTGGAAATCTCAGAGGAGATCACTGTACCAGGTCTGGGCCTCTGGGATTCCCAGCAAGAAGCGTGTTCGTATCTTAATATGTGTTTCCTTCATTTCTTAGGCCATTTCATGCTGGTTCATGAATGTGATGGGACTTTCTCAAGGAGATATTGACAGGAACATCACAGGATGTCAGCTTTTTTGTGTATATATCTGTTGTTGCATTACTCTGATCACTCTGGAAAATTTTGAGGTCTTGATTCACAAAAAGCCTATACTGGTGTCCATCACCAGAGAGTGCCTGGTAGCAGCTCCTTCATCTTCAGGTGCATTACAGCACAGCACAAGTACCCTGCACACTGTGTTAGAGCCACAAGATGGGCCAGCAGAGCCTTACAACTGGGAGGTGTGGAGTCAAGGCTTCCATACACGATGATTTAATGTATCTATCATCAGCAAGCACAAGTTTTAACCCATGTGCTGAAAAAAAATCACTGACAAGGGCATTAATGCCAACATATTTATGCTTCTTGCTCTCCCTTGGGTGCATCAGCCTTTAGTAGGCATTAAGATTTTTCAGTTTTCATCTCTCATGCCAGTGGATATGAATTACAGCACTGCAATTTAAAATAACAAACACATAGTATGCAGTCTAAAATAATGAGAAATCTAGAACAACCATGGGCAGATGGTTTTATAGCCCAGCATTCAAAAGAAGATATAATGCTATTCAGTCTTGAATTAAAAAAGGCAGGGATCCTTTAAACTCACCCAGCTCTCCAGCAGTCCTCATTACAAACAATGAGCTCCATATCATTGCCAAAGTATTAATATCTTTCTTCAGAATGGCTGAAATTAAATGAACACAGAAATCTTTGAGTTTTGAAGAGAACTGTTTCCACAAAACCATACAGCAAAAATTGATGCTAAGAGGGTGACGAGATCTCTTGTTTGTGACAGCTGAAAATACATGTGACTGCATCATTTAGAGGTGTTAGACTGGTTTTGCATTAGACAGACCTTTGTTCAACAGAATAGTTGTAGAATGGTGTGTAGCATCTGATTTGTTCCAAGAGAATTAACTTTTTCATTATAATTTCAAAAGAGTGACCAGCCAGCAGTGTTTCTCCTGTCCTTAACAGGATACCAGGAACTGGGAAGAAATGAGCAGTTAGAAATCAGAAATCATCCCCTGAATTTCCAATAAGCCTCAGCCTTTCAGTTATTCAGAGGACAACTATTGCACTTTTTTTACCCTCAATGAAGTGCAGGTAAGTCATAACACTAAAGAACTTGTATCTTTTTCTGCATTATTCTGCCAGATCTGAGCTCTTGATTCACAATACCACAGACATCAGGCCTTTGGCTGAAGACTGAGGGAAACTGGTGATTAAAACATGCCTTCCCCAGGACAGATTGCCTTGCTTACGTAATTGATTATTTGTCAGAATTTAATTCCCGTGCTGTTTTTGTGATAACACGGAGGTAGTGACAAAAGTGTGGTCTAGGTGTTAAGGTGCTGAATCCTGCTTGGGTAGGCGTGGATTTCTTTCTCACTTCTACTCCAGATTTCCTGTATTGCCTTGTGCAAGTCATTTAACCAGTCTGTGCTTTACTTCTTTATCTAATAAACCTGGATGGTAAGCAGCTGGTCGTAGTTCTTGTCCAGAAAAATATCTGGCAATTTTGGGTCCTCTAAAAGCTGTGGCCAAACAGAAAACAATGGAGCTGAAGAGAGCCATTGAGCTCCTTTAATTCTACTAAACTGGAAAACAGGGAAAGGTAAATGATGAAAAAGGAGGTAATCAGATGTATTTCTTTGAATGACAGGCAGAAATACTTTTAAACGCCTAGTACATTTAATTTCTTTTTCTGTGGCCGCTTATAACTCAACTTTTCTCAAATGATTCTATGTTGCTTTTTAATCAGCCTTTACAAATTGTTCAGCTTTTTAAAGCATTGTTCTAATGAAACTTTTGAGAAGAAATCAGCAAGTAGAAGAAAAAGTCTGGCCTATTCCTATTTACAGTACTGTTTATTCCTCCTAGTGTATTTCTCCTGCTAAGTGCGTTTTCTTTTCCTTTTACCTTGAAAACTAAATTTAAAAGTCTTCATTGACAGAAAATATGGGTTTATTGCCAATATGCACAACAGTCAAACAATATAGCTTCTTGGCCAAGTAACAATTTGCTCTCTTGCACAAATGTTGCATATGGCTACTAGCCTTGGCAGTGCCTGGGCTCTTGGTGAGGTAGGTCATTGCATGATCATGAGAGTCATTGCAGTGCCAAATGGTTGAATTCATTCCATGGCTTTTAAACGCGTTAAGAAATGTAGAAACATTTTCTCCTAAATACATTTTCCTCTCAGTATTTCTGTTCTGCTGGATGTACTCCTACTGCCTTACTTCCTGATCTGTAGTCCACCAGGAGCTAGACTTGGTGGGAGTTTTTTCATTGATTTCATTATTTACTTTGTTTCACTTCGCATTATTGACTCATACTCACTTAAGCTCAGACCCTTAGGCTAAATGCTTCTAAAATGTGAAACCCCTTCTGTCAGGAGCACCTCATTTTCAATGAGAAAGAAGATTTCTGAGACCAGAAATATTAATGTGGACCTGAGTCAAGGGAAAACAACAATCTGTATGTTCCTGCTTATTCTGCACATTTTATACCTCCCAGAAAAGACATATGAACCCAGATTTACATTTTTATTTAGCCATCTTTTAGTTTAATCTCTTCATCCTTCAGTAAGTTAAGCACAGAAGCTTTCCTTATGTTTTTCTCCTACTTGAGCCTTCCCTCTCCTGTTTCTCCTCAATCTCTGTAGCAAGCTAAACATTGGCATCTGCTGCTCCAGGAAATATTTTATGTTTTTCCTAGTATCTGCAGGTGGCTGTGCTTGGCTGCATCTCCCAACCCTGCTGCTTCCATGTTTCTCTGCTAGAAAGATACGGAAGTAATACCATACAGAAGTAGCATAGTTTGGAGAAAGAAATAACTGTTTGGGAGTTCACACTTCCCAGATACACCTCCCCAGATGCTTTACCTCCCATGAAAATTTTTGAGATTTCTTCTTTTTGTGGTTTATACTGAGAGGAAAAAGAGAACTTTTTATGTTAATTTTGTTTGTTTATTTATTTGGAGTGAAGGACTAGGAGCGCGTAGTAGTTGAGTATTGGGGGCATTCACACTGTGTATTGAAAGCCCTAATAATCTACTTTAGCCCAGGGACAAATCCTTTTCTACCCCCATCTGATATGAGTACAGAACTGCTCTGCCATTCTAGAGCAGAGTTCTCTTCTTTCTCTGAATTTGAGAGCAAAAAACCCAACTGTACCACTATCCCATGAGAGACACTAGGATATCTTTCCCAATATGTTTCTACAACAATCCTGCAATCTTGATTAATCAAGACTTTATGCTTTATTTCCCTCCTCCAGTCGAGTCTCTGAATTTGGTTTCTACCTCTAATGTTGGTTCATCCTGTGCCTATGGGCTGTTGCTCGATACATTTCTGTCTCTGCTGCCCAACTGCCTATAAAACAGGGGTAAGATATCCTCAGTTTCCCTGGGATGCTTTACAATGATTGTAATAGCTGCATTTTGATGTAAACATGTAAATAGATGGAAGAATGGTAAATATTACTCAAATGGAGAGTACAGCTATAAGTGTGTCGAGAGGTTGTGGGCTGAATTTAATTCCATTTTAAATAAGCATGTATTTATTCCTTTTTCTGACTTTGCCTTCTAAAGAGTAAAGATGGTAAAACTACATGGTATATCATACAGGTAGATAAAGATAGATCAATAGATAGATAGATAAATAGATAGATGGATAGATAGATTCACATATGTGTGTGTGTGTTAAACTTTTGATGGTTCCTTGCAGATTTGCTTGAGCAGTTGGTTTTTTGGATTGTTTGTTTTGGTTTGGTTTTTTTTACAAAAAGAATGCAATGGGTTATTCTAGACTGGGAAAAATAAACACTTGCAATATTTTGTGTTTATTTCCCGGATGGCATACTATGAAGCTGTTACCACATGAGGTCTTAATATTCCTGGAGTTTATAGCTCTAGGTATTAAGTTTTGGTTGATTTTTCTCACTGTGTTTGCAATGCAGCTTGCAGATATTCATGTCATTTACTCACAGTTACAAATCTACACACAACTTTAAGGTGTGATTTTAAGGCAGGGTTGTACAAAAAGTAAACCATAACAAAGTCTGTGTGAATTGCAATGCGTCTGTGTGAAGTATTTCTCTGTTCATGGGGTTTTGTTGTTTGGAGGCTTTGTGTTGTGCTTTGCCCTAAAAGCAGAGAGAAAGTTAAGGCAGTTTCTGCCTGCTGTGTGATCAAAGCTTCACATTGTGAAGCTTTTACCAGATGAACAATTAATATTTTGTTTTTACAGTTCCATTTCCTGAGAGAGAAAATGTTTTTGTTTCAGGAGTCTGTGCATCATCTGTGATATTACACCTAATGAGGATGGCCAGATCCCCAGATGATATTGGGGAACACCTTCCCTCTAGATACTGCGCCACTGGAATCAGCAGGAGTTTTGCATTTGAAGAAACGTGGGTATGGAGGTGGCTGTAAGCACAGACTTGCTCCACTGGTCCTCCGACTGTGCCTTCTGGGCAAAACTAGAGCCTCCTAAACTCATGGGGTGTAGCTTTACAACAGGTGAAGGGAACTGAGATGATGGGATATTATCATGTTTTCCCTGGCTTTACTTACTGCATCAGGGACGTCAGTCGAGCTGCTGCAGTGGTCTCAGGACAACTCACACATCGTGTATCCCATTTGTGCATGTATGTTTGTGTTGGTGATTTAAGCTGGTAGGCAGCTGAAGGCACCCAAAGACCTGGTGCACAGATCATATTGCCTTTACAGTGTGATTTTCCCCAAGGAAGACAGTGAGCTCAGACTGAGATGCTAAAGCCAGCATAACTGTATCTACTCGTCGTGCAGTTTGGTGGCTTGTCTTCTTCCTACAGTGCTTCTGAGATGCCCATGAGCTTCATATTGGTAAAGTTTAATCCATGTTCCCACCCAGAAACGTTGTGCAAAGACAGTTCTGGTAATGCAATGAATTGCTTCCTCCAGTAGACCCAGGTGGGTGTCGGCAGACAGGTTTGACCATACAGTTGTCCAGTTTAGACACGCTGTTATGTGCTATGTTTTTAACAAGTTGCTGCAGTGAGATTGGTCCCAGAGGTACAATGAATTACAGTGTTTGGTTCTGCTTGGCAAAACAAAGGTGGCCAATGGTTTGGATTACAAATTTCATCAACATTCCATAATTACATATGTTAAAATTTTGTCTCCTTTTGACAATCTGACAATCTTCACAACCTTTTCATACTGTGCTTTTTTGCTGTCCCACTTCCTTTCAGCATCCCGTTTTGGCCTCTCAAATGCTTAGGCCAGGAGAAAGTGAGTAATAAATACAGCAAGGCTCTTCAGTATTGTAAAGATGTGAAACTCTTTCAGTGTTCTCATGGGAGCATCATACCCCATAACTCATAAAAGATTCCTGTGGTTAGTTCAGGTATGTAGGAGTTTATGTTGTTCCCATTAAAAGTCAAAGGCATGTCTTTAACACCTCCAGTGATTTTAAAGGAGGCAGCTTCAAAACTTAATAAAATACTGTATCATTTAAAAATTTGAGAGTATCTGGTTCTGGTTATGAAAGGTTAATAACATTTTAAATTGGAACTACAAAATTTTAATTGTGCTTCCTCCTTAAGTCAAACGTACTTTATGTCTGTTTCTATGGCGATGATAATTAATACACGGGGAATGGTAACAGGCTCAAACAGACTGGATCCGGCAGTGAGCTGGGTAACTCCTGGAAAGACTGAGGGTCCTCAGCTCCCGGCAGCAGTAGAGAGGAACATCTCAAAGGAAAAACACTGCATTTTGCAGGGTCGGGTGTTGCAACTTTTGCCAATTAGGAGTGGAGTCTGTTGTACAGTACTGCGTAATCCTATTAAAAACAAACAGATGTGACTCCACAGCAAGTGGCAGCACCAAACATAAAACATCAATCCCGCGAGTCGCAGTTCGTGCTGGTGTTTGCACGGTTAGTGCTTGTCAGCTTAGATGCTTACCTGTATGACACCTAAATTGCTACTCAGAGCACGGCTAAATGATCCCCACAAAGGCATTCCAATGCTGGTAGCAGAGAAATGAAGACGACCAGGATAGGAAATACAGCTAAAGTGCCATTCGGGAAGCCGGGGAGGAGAAGTAGGGTTTATGTCTGTTTTCAAACAACTGGTAAGTGCAGTGAAGACACTTGATGAATTTGTTCTCTACCCCATTCCCTCCCTTCTCTTCCTCCTTCTCTTAGCCATGGCTGGAATTTGTTTTCAATCAGGTATGAATGTATCATTTAATTAAAAAAAAAAAAAAATCAAATAAGAAATAGTATTTTGAATTTATTTCAAAATTATTTCAATTTCAATATTATTTCCTATTTGAGTTGATCCAGGAAATTTGGGAGGACATACATACAAACTCACCACAAATATTTTTGTATGCATCTTATATACATACCTGCTAGGAGCTCATTTTTTCTTTCTCAGAAAACAGAAAAAGGAGGTTGGATAGCAGATGTTCAGAGGACCTCGTCTTAGGACTATTTTTACTTTAGTTCTCTGTTAAATGAAACTGTGAGGTTTTTAATATGTCAATGACAACTGTGAATATGCTATTGAAATTTAATTTATATATGTCATATTTTTGACAAATCACATTGTTATACATGTCTTTCAGACATAAATGGACCAAGGGTCCAATTTAATCAAAACTGAAATTGGATTTATTTAAGAAAATACTGCACAGAAAATCATTCATCTGAGATTTTAATCCTTCTGTGGCTGGAGGGTTCCTCCCATTTTCCATGAGAGAAGCCTTTCACTCCAAGCGTACTCTCCAAACTAGTGTGAAAATGACTTAGCTTTTTTAGGTCAAAGATGAGACTTTTTACACAAGTCTGTTGATGGGACAGTGTCATCTATGTAGCTGGAGGTACAATTTCATAAAATTATATTTCTCTCCTGTCCTTTTGCTATAGAGTAGAAGTAGTAGGAAGTGGCTCTGTTATTCATGAGGGTAGGTTAAACTTCATTCACCAAAATAACTTAATAGAATCACTGGAAATATTAAGAAAGCATTTTACCTACTAAAATGAAAAAGACTTACCTTTTATTTGATGGTTTACATTTTACTGTAAAGAACTGTGAAGGTTGGGAGGATGTTCTTTTCTTAAACAGACATTTGCCATCTTAGTGAAAAGCAAGATGGGCATTTAAAAACGTTTAGGCAGAGTATTTGTCACGGACGCTGAAACAGAAGCCTGCTGAATTCTAAATTACAAACCTGGTCTGGAATTGACTGTTGGACTGTGTCTTTTTAAATCTCCTTCAAGAGATACAATATGCCTTTGTGACTATCAGCATCCCAGAGAAAAACACACCATAGGCAGCTTTGTAAGGTTCTTGCACAGGTAAAACAAATACGCAATTAAAACTGTTTAAATGTGATATAACATTTTTGTTAGCTGGGAACCTGCAGCGCCTCTGCTACCCAGTTGTACAGAACTACTCAACACTGGTTTCGCAATTGCCTTGAATCTGCAGTTTCCTGATGGAAAGATCCAGAACAGAAGCCCATGCCTCCACATGTCGTGGGAAGCTGGGACTCAGGCATCTGTGGCACTGGCAGTAATTGAGCGATGACATTATTCTGCCCAGTGACAGGTAAAGGAGATGGTGGCATACCAATTCGCTTGTTTTTTACAAGCCTCTAATCTCCGTATATAATTAAAGAGACTTTTCATATTTTATAGTATTTATCTTGTGTGTCAGATAACACTTGTTAAAAGTCATCAGCTTTTCGTTACCAAGATCATTAATACTATTGGTGATACCGTGACTTGAATGGCTCTTCACTTGTTTGTCACAGCTGCAAATTGACTTTCTAATGACTGATTCAGTTGTAAATTTGCCTTTTCAAGAACAAACCCAGAAATATCAGACTTGTTGCTTACCTCAAATTCTTTTATTGACATTTTCATTTTTTGTAAAGCTAGTGATTTTTTGGTAAAGCTAGTTTTGTTAAGCTACTGATTTTAGTGGGAAGCTCTCTTCTGGAAGGTCATATTTTCAAACAGGTAGCATACTGCCCGATGGAGCAGCTTTTTTGTGCATCCAAATATTGCTGATTTCCCCATCTGTTCCCCCTGCTGTGATAGGACACCTGGCAAAAGGACCAGATCCTGTTTCTTCCTGCATGTGCACACTTTGGCATGCTAACCTTTGCGTTGCTACCACTGTGTGTGATGGAAAGGACAAAATTGTGCTGGGCTGGCAGGCAGGAAACCAGTCTGCTCTGTGCTTTCACTTTTACTTGCAGACTGAGCCAATGAGTTACTGGGAGACATCAGACTGGACTCTGCTGCTCTTTCAGAGCCCAAGGGCAGGTTAAGGAGTTTGCTTATTTTTTTGCACCTTCACATACAAAAAACCCTCAATATGAATTTGATCTTGTACAAGGCTTTAGATGGACAGATAATCTTAGATTTTAAGGCCAAAAATAGACCAGTAGGTCATTTAGTTTCACCTCTTATGAAAGTCAAGTTGTGAGTTTCTTCTAGTTCTTTAGCCAAGCTCAGATCTTTGATTAATGTATAACTTCCAGAAGACATGAAGGAATTGGAGAACACAATGTTTACATTTCATTTTTTGCCATTATTCCTAACCTTGATGCTATTAATTTTTTTTGGGTGTAAATATTGCTCCACAGTTTCTGGACTTGAAAGACCACCTCTGTGCTGAGAGACTGATTCAGTCACTATTCTTATATGTGCCAAGTAATCGCAATGCTCCCATCACCTGACGGTGTAGATAGATATGGCTCAAAGAAATACTTCGTTTTGGAGGTCTACTCCATCGGGGTATTGCTTATACTTTCTTAGATCGTGATAGGCCTTGTTTAACAAACAAACAAAAAATTATCAGGAAGTTCAGAACCCCTGTGCTGACAGAAGCTGTTAAGTGTGTGTTTGCAGTGAGTACCTAAGTTGGAAGGAAAGGGCAGGGGCATTGCCACCTGATGCATGACATGAAGAATAAAGTGTTATGAGGAGCCTCTGGTTGGTACAGATAAGCCAATGTATTGTAGATGCAAAGAGTGTGTCCTCAAATTTGGCTATACTAGATGACAGTTTAATGACAGTACTGTGACAGCTTTAATTGTTGTGTTGTCAGCAGGCACAAGGTTATATACTGGCAGAAAACTACTTTTGAGGGGGAGGGTCAGATCAGAAAAAAGCAGAACATCACTAAAGCAGCGCTGTAGTCAGGAAGTGATTGTCAGAGGCAAAATAATTCAGCTTGGATGTTCAGCCCATTTCCTTGGCATGACTGTGAACTGGAGCTGAAACTTCCCGGAGGCATCCTTGCTCAAGGTGAGAACCAAGCCAGAAAGATCAGCCAGGCTTGCAGCTGAATCCAGCGCAGTATGAAGCACCGTAGTCCTGACCCAGTAAAACTGTCAGGACCAGACTTAAATTTATGGACCTTGTTGGTTCTCTGCCTGGGCATGGAGGGAGGTGGGAAGGAGCTGTGAGCTTTGACTATCTCAGTGTTTCTTGTGGTTGTGTTGGTGCTCCCATCACTTTCACCTTGCACAGGATGTCTAGAAACAGAGGGAACTGAGGGAACCTTTCCCCTAGCACATCAAGAGCAAGTCGGTTTGGTGGAAAGCCCTTGGGAATAAGGTCTGTTAGTTAGTTTGCTCACCAAGACGGCTGGGCATTTGGTTTATACAGTTGTAATCTTGGTAGTACAGAAGACATTTCTTTCTCCCTTTGTTGCCAAGATGTAGTCTAACTTATTCACCATCTCCATTTAAAGAGCTTTGCATTCAAAGCCAGACAAACATCATTTGGACATTAATTGCTGGATAATCAGGTAAGCTGTGATCTCACATTGTTGCTGAGTTATTTCAATTGATTTTGTGTTTAAATCAACTTCTGTGGAGAACTCTGGTATATTTCATGTATCCCTACTTCATATATTTGATGATGAAGTGAGATATTAAGGGAGTTCCACGAAGATCTGTGTGCAGGTAAGGTTTTGTTGTATATGGGGAGGTGTAACTACAGGAATGAAATTGTCACTGCAATCCAGAGTGATCTGTCAAACATCTCCTGCATGAGGACTGAGTGTTCAGTGTTGGGAAATGGAGGTGCATTGCTGGATTTTCAGTCAAGGGGTAACTTGAGTGGGAAGGTTACCTGCTTTGTGGGTCATATTAAAAGAATCACAGGAGTTACTAATTGCTGAGGTAAATGGCCCACTGAAAACAATAAATCTACATGAAAACCATGGGCTTTGCAGTGGGAGCAGTGAATGTTCCCTTTTACAGGCAGCAGTTACTCTGTACAGAGAGTGAGCTCTGTGTTTCCACCTAACAATACAAAATAAGATGTGGAAAAGTTACGTGACCCTGGTAATTTTCTCTTGCAAAACCACAAATGTTTTCCTTAGTATCAAATAATGAACATGTAAATAGTTCATAATCAGAAAAGTGCTTTGATAATAACAGTCATTTTAGATAGAATGAAATAAAATACCTCTAACAGTGATAAATCAACCTATTACAACCTTGCTTCTAGTGGTGCCAGTGGCTTTTTGCAAGAGAGATGGCAACAGACATCCACGACAAGGATAAAACAGCACAGACAGAGCGTGGCAACTGAAGAGAAAAAGCTGCAATGCCATAGCAAAGGTTATCTACTGCTATCATTTGCCCTTATGGGTGGAAACAAGAAAAATACTTGTACAAACTTGACTAGTTTTATCATTACAGGGGAAAGAACTGCTATCCCCTAGGGTGCATATGTACTTGTACACAATTCACATGTGGACTGTCATATGCACTTATATACAATTACCTTCTAGAAAAAAAATAAGAATTGCTGGAATTGCCATGTGTACTGCTGAAATATTAATGGAGTCCCATGTAATCTCACTACTGAGGGTTAAGAGCGGTGGATAAAATACCTACATTTAGGTGTCTTAACCTGGAGACAAGTCATAGAATCATAGAATCATTTAGGTTGGAAAAGACCTTTAAGATCACTGAGTCCAACGCTCAACCTAGCACTGCCAAGCCCACCACTAAACCATTTTCCTAAGCACCACCATCTACATATCTTCTAAATACCTCCAGGGATGGTGACTCCACCACTTCCCTGGGCAGCCTGTTCCGGTGCTTAGCAACGCTTTCGGTGAAAAAGTTTCCTAATGTCCAATCTAAATCTGTACCCTTGCACAGCTTGAGGCCATTTCCTCTTGTCCTATCACTTGTTACTTGGGAGAAGAGACTGACCCCCCACCTCACTACAACCTCCTTTCTGGTAGTTGTAGAGAGTGATAAGGTCTCCTCTCAGCCTCCTCTTCTCTGGACTAAACAACCCCAGTTGCCTCAGCTGCTTCTCATAAGACCTGTTCTCCAGGCCCTTCACCAGCTTTGTTGCCCTTCTCTGGACACGCTCCAGCACCTCAATATTGTTCTTGTAGTGAGGGACCCAAAACTGCACACAGGATTTGAGGTGCGGCCTCACCAGTGCTGAGTACAGAGGCACAATCACCTCCCTACTCCTGCTGGCCACACTTTTTCTGATACAGGCCAGGATGCTGTTGGCCTTCTTGGCCACCTGGGCACACTGCTGGCTCATGTTCAGCCAGCTGTCGACCAGCACCCCCAGGTGCTTTTCTGCCAGGCAGCTTTCCAGGCACTCATCCCCAAGCCTGTAGCGCTGCATGGGGTTGTTGTGACCCTAGTGCAGGACCTGGCACTTGACCTTGTTGAACCTCGTACAATTGACCTTGGACCATCAGTCCAGCCTGTCCAAGTGCCTCTGTAGAGCCATTCTACCCTCAAGCAGATCAGCACTCCCACTGAACTTGGTGTCACCTGCAAACTTGCTGAGGGAGCACTCCGCTCATCCAGATCATTGATAAAGATACTGAACAGAACTGGCCCCAGTACTGAGCCCTGGGGAACACCACTTGTGGCCAACCGCCAACTTGATTTAACCCCATTCAACACAACTCTTTGGGCCCAGCCATCCAGCCAGTTTTTTACCCAGCAAAGCGCATGCCCATCCAAACCATGAGCAGCCAGCTTCTCCAGGAAAATGCAGTGGGAAACAGTGTCAAAGGCTTTACTAAACTCTAGGTAGACAAACATCCACAGCCTTATCCTCATCCACTAAGTGGTTCACCTTGTCATAGGAGAAGATCAGGGTAGTCCTGCCCCTTCATCTCTGAGGCAAAACAATCAAAGCTTGATCCTCTGTGTTACTAAGGAACTCCAAGTACCTCTTGTGGTATTTTAGAAAGCAACTATAGTTTCATGGCTCTTTCTTTGTTAATAAACTGATAGGAATTGAGAGGGAGGATGATGGGGCAGCTTAAAAACATGACAGCTAATAAAAAAAATTAACAATAATGAAATGGAGCTTTTGTTGCTAAGTCCTCGTTTCTTAAATAGCGTGAAAAGAAAGTTATGCTGATGATGGGGAGAATTTGCTTCATATTATAGTCTTAACTAATAAAATGCTACAGTAATGCTGGGAAATGGAAGATTGTAGCTCCTACTTTATGAGTCATCTGAGCTTTCAAATTAATGAGTGTATATTAACATCTACATTGCTTAGGGCTGGATGGAAGTTTAGATAAGTGACCTTCATATCTTATGGTTTAATGCTGATGATTCTCAACTGTACACTCATAGGACTGTCTGTAAGAAGTTGTGAAAGTCTTTTTGTCCGTATCCCTGGCTTTGTTTGGTGTTGAGGAAAATAATTTTTCCCTTTGACTTTTTATCTTTGTGCTCTTCTTGGGCAGGGTATGTCTCTAGTTTCCTTCTGTGCTTCAGAATTCTTGTTTGCATCATGTTATCCTAGATGCCAAAGTCTTCTTTTGTAAATCTACTATGACTGCCTCATTCTCCTCTGCCTTCCACCCTGCATACTAATTTACCTTTGTGTGACCAGAGTAGGAAAAACAGCAAGAAAAAAAGGGAAAAAATGCAAGGACATTTCTGTTGGGATAGCTCATACACCTAATGCCAAAGGGAAAGCAAACCACACTCTCTTGGTGAAGTATGAAAAATCAATAAATCCTTTGATCTCTGTATGAAATCTTCCCCGTTTGGAAGAAAGGAAACTCCCCTTTCACTGCCTCCAAGAGCTCTCTGGGGGAAGTATACCCTCCTTGCTCTTCTCTCTTTGAGGGATGAAGAAGCCTCAGGACTTGTGGCAGAAAGACCCAGGGGATCCTGCTGCCTGGCCCAGCCTCTGCATGCCCAGGGTCCCCTCAGAGCTTGTCCATGCTCAGAGCTCAGGGGCTGCCCCCTCACCCCTCCTTGAAGCAAGGCATCACCCATGTGAGTAGCAGGGTCTCACTGCTCCTGTTGAGTTTTTGAGTTAGAGATTTTAATTTTCACTTGTAATCCAGCTCTTGCTCAACTGGTCCCTTTCCTGCTGGGAGCATACTGGTATTAATGACTGTGCAAAGAGCAATGCACTTGTTCATTTCTCCTACAAATTACTAGAGGACATTACAATCCCCCATTTTCTATGATTTTCCATATTGCAGCATGCGTGGAATGGTACACCCCTTTGCACATGTGCACAAATGGTCGTAATCTCTCCTGCATTTTCAGATTATTTTGCTCGCTATTTTTAATGTCAAATTTACTCTTCTTGCTTCAAAACCTTCCAGTTTCACAGATCCATGTCTTTCTTCCCCCTGTGCTCTTTTCCTCTTTCACTCTATCCATTTTTTTTTTTTTTTCTGTTTGTAAGGGACTGTCAACATGTACAAACTGACCAATGTTAAGTGTATAGTAAACCAAGCTATTCTGGAATAACATCCTGCATGAACAGACTTCCAGAGAGTATTACAGAATAATTATCCTTTTTCCGAAGCTACACCTTACGTCCTCAAATCTTGAAGAAAATTGGGCCAGATTCTCATTGATTTGTCTCCAGTTTAATGACAGGGAAACCCAGATATGTGTGTGTTGGCTGACATGCATTTTTTATCCTGATGTAAAGTTTGTGCAACACTGTAGAAAATGAGTTCCCTGTTTCTCTGTGTTAAAAGGACCATCCCAATTATTTCAGATTTTTTTCTACTCCTGGTCTGAATGTATTGATTTCTATCTCTTCTTAATATCATTTAATTTTGTCATTAAAAATGTAATAGCCTTCATAAATTTGGAGGTGTTTAATCTCATAAAAATAGCTGTATTGTAAATGCTACAACTCAGAGAAGACAATAGCATTTTGTTATACTACCACAACTGCATCCTTAAATGATCATAAATTGACTTGGAATTAGCATAATAATTCTATAAAAGAAATAAGAATTTACAAAATGAATGTGAAAAAGCATAAGTTTAGCATAAAGCAGGAAACAGATCCTAGGGCAGAAATGGAAAATACTTGGTGGTGTGTTAAACAGTAGGAGATAAAGTAATGGCTAGAAAATCCAGAATGTGTTAATACAATGAATGACTGTTGGCTGAAATCATAACAGTATGTGAAGGATTAATGGAAACCATCCTTGCATATCAAGAACATATTAAACACACTACTTTTCTGTTAGGACGGTTTGGAACCATTAGATACAAGCGTTTGATTAAGGAGTATTTTCTTGTAGGCAGCAAAAGGCAGGCAGACTGAGGCACACAGCGTTCATTTAGGAACCATCACACTTTTCCTTGGTGCTCATTCCCCTGTGATCTGTGCTGCCCTGCTGCGCTCTGTCTGTAAAGCTCCTTTGGTACCATCCCTAAGGGGATGCATGTGGAAACATCACAAAGGAGAACATGTATCTTTAGTAACTGGGAATGTGCTCTGGTTTCAGGACCCATCTCTGTGTCTACATCAGCTTTCATCGCAATGACACAAATCGGTGTTTCACTCTAACATCTGCAAATCTGAGAAGCTAGTGCTCCTTAGGGGCTGCTGCCCACCCTTCCAGTGAAACTGCCTGCATGCTGGCTAACTGTGAGCACAGCCCCTAGGCAGCCCATCAAGCCTCAAAAAGCCAGGCATCTGCTGCCAGTGCCTGCCAAGGAGTTTCTGAGGGAGCCCTTCTGCTGGAGCAGGACACTCCTGTGCTGGGAGTTGATCCCTTGGGAGCCATGGAGGCAAGCTTGGCGGAGCAACGGGGCAGCTCTGGTAGGGAAATTGCGTGCATCCTCAGCTTGGAAAGGAAGATAGGCTGTTCCACTGTGACGAACATTAGGTTTTCAAGATGTGGAAAGTGGGAAGGAAAAAAGGAACCAAGAAGACAGGAGAGTGAACATGAAGTGTGAAATACCAGGGCAGAATGTGAGAGGAAGGAAGGGGAGAGGGACTGGTAAGATGGAAATATGAAAGAGGGAGAAGATAAGCATAAAGCAAAAGAGTGTGGGCATAGAGGGTCTTCACTGGTCCCCATTTTCCTGCCAAAGGGATGGGGATGGTCCCTTCTGTGAAGGGATCACTCATCTTCCATCAGCTCCTTGCCACGTGGCTTTTTTTCCCTCCCTGCCCATTTCCTAAACATAGTCCACTTTTTCACTTATAAAATCTGCCATTCTCCTCATCACTATTAACATTATCAGCAATACCTCTTTTGACTGAAGTAGCACTTAGCAGCCATACACAGGTTGAGGTCTCCAGCGGTAAAAGTTGTCCTCTGACATGTGCCTGAGGCAGAAAGGAAGCTGAGGAGGAGGAGAAGAGAGGGAGCCTTCAGAAGAGGTTGAGGCAAGCAGAAAGCTGACTAATGTGGTATGAGGAGATGAAAACACCAGGTGTCTTATTTTTTTTTTGCCAAGCTAGCTCAGGTCTCCAAGTGCTACTCTTTCAGACTGTTATCCTGTGAGTGACATGGGTGCTTGACCAGCCACTCAGAAACTACCGCCATGCGGAAGCCACATGAGGCTGGTCCTGCAGGTGCCCCACCAGCCCTGCTCCAGGCATCTGCCCTGTGAGGCAAAGTGCACGCCTTCTGGGTGTGGGGCAGGTCTCCTTCCAGGGCTGCTTCCTCACCGATTTGCCTATGGAACTTGCTAGCAAAGACATCCATTGTGAAGGAAAGACATGGGTTTTCTTTTTATTAAAAATGATAAAAAATAAATTAAGACCCTTTGTTTTCAGACGAGTTGCTGATGTTTATCTGCATTGCATCACTCTGAAACAAAGAGCAGATGCACTGCTTACTGTAAGCACATCTGGAAACAGGGGCTGTGTGGTTTGCCCAGGCAATACTGTAAAGGAAACGCAAAAATGAAAGATTTTTTTTGATGTTTATTTTTCTTTTATATTACTTTGCTGCTGTTCTAAGTCGAATGATTTTGCAGCTTAGATTTGAGTGCATTTGAACTGTGTTCAAGTTAGTTGCCACTGACACTAGATTTAATCTGAGCATCAGCTGGAATTTTCTGAAACAACCAACTTTATGGTATGGTTAAATATGCTTTTTTATTTTTTTTAGGTGTTGTGAATGTTGCCAGGTAAGGGAATATTTTACATATTAGTTTGGGTAGAACAAGAGATATATTTATTGCAATGTTATTTTTGTAATAAAATGTAAATAGAAATTATAG
Source organism: Leptosomus discolor (assembly GCF_034619465.1). Taxonomy (NCBI): domain Eukaryota; kingdom Metazoa; phylum Chordata; class Aves; order Leptosomiformes; family Leptosomidae; genus Leptosomus; species Leptosomus discolor. The sequence goes on along the minus strand of NC_141392.1, from coordinate 71,540,442 downwards.
GCTTCATTTGAAATAGTTTTTGGACTCCATTCTTATCTTGACAAGTAAAGATTTGAATACATCTTTTTTCTTCATGGTGGTGAAACATATATATCAATCACAGCCTACTGAGAGCAAGACAAAGGCTTTATTTGGGATCAGAAAACTAAATTTGTTAGTTGGCTGTAGTTTGTTTTTTATTGGAGAATATTAATGGAAAATTGGAATATCTTAATTTTTCAAAATTGTGTCTGAATTTTTGAAAATCCCATTTTAAATCTTGTGGAAAAAACACCAAAAATCCAGCAGAGCTTATTTAATGTTCCTGATGCTTGACTTGCTGCCTTCAGAAATTATGCAGATTTACAGTAGGGGGAAGCCACAGTCATTCCTGACTCAGCCTGCTCTTATTTATTGCTTCTCACCCCTCCTGTTGGACAGCTCAGCTGTTTGCTTGGCTCCCATGGCTTGTAGCCTCTTGTACAGAGGCAATGTGAAATGAGCATCAGATTACTTTTGTGCATGGTAGATAGCATTCATGTGAGTGTCTCTGTCACCCACAGAGTGGAGGAAGAGAGGGGGAGCAGAGAGCTGGAAGTTGGAACCACAAGCACTGTCCAAAGGCAGAGAGTCCCCATTTGTCGATCACAGCCCTAAATCCCAGGTAGCTGGCACAGCTATGGATCTGCCTCAGGCAGCTCTAATGCAGATGTAAAATGGTATATGGAGGTTTTTGTCATTGAAATTTAGTCAATGCTAGATGGTAGGGATACCTTAGAATCATAGAATCAGAATGGTTTGGGTTGGAAGGGACCTTAAAGACCATCTAGTTCCAACCCCCCTGCCATGGGCAGGGACATCTTCCATTAGAGCAGGTTGCTCCAAGCCCCGTCCAACCTGGCCTTGAACACTGCCAGAGAGGGGGCAGCCACAGATGCTCTGGGCAACCTGTTCCAATATCTCACCATCCTCATGGTGAAGAGTTTCTTCCTAATATCTAATCTAAATCCACCCTCTTCCAGTTTCAAACCACTACCTCTCGTCCTATCACCACACTCCCTGATCAAGAGTCCCTCCCCACGTTTCCTTTCCTGCAGACCCCCTTTAAGCACTGGAAGGCCGCTGTAAGGTCTCCCTGGAGCTTTCTCTTCTCCAGGCTGAACAACCTCAACGCTCTCAGCCTGTCTTCATAGGGGAGGTGCTCCAGCCCCCCAGTCATCTTTGTGGCCTCCTCTGGACCAGCTCAAGCAGATCTGTGTCTTTTTTGTGCTGGGGGTCCCAGAGTTGAGAGCAGCACTGCAGGTGGGTCTCACCAGAGCAGAGCAGAGGGGAAGAATCACCTCCCTCGACCTGCTGGCCATGCTTTTCCTGATGCAGCCCAGGATGCAATTGGCTTTCTGGGTTGCGAGTGCACGTTGCTGTGTCATGTTCAGTTTTTCATCCACCAGTACTCCCAACTCCTTCTCCGCAGGGCTGCTCTTGATCCACTCATTGCCCAGACTGTATTTGCTTGATATCGCCCCGACCCAGGTGCAGGACCTTGTGTTTGGCCTTGTATGTTTTGATTGCTATCATTAAGACAGAACAGCTACATGAATTGTAAGAAACGAAAACGTGACAGTGCTTGGCAAGGAGGAATCTCCATGGCAGAAAGCAGGTTATACTCATCCGGATAAGTGCCTCTTAGTAGAATCCAGTAAGTCATTTCAGTACGGAGCAGGCTGGAAGGGGACACTTGCTGCAGCTGAAGGGGGTGTGTGCTCTTCATACCTGCTCCTCTGAGAGTTTCCTCACAGTGGGAGCTCTGTTCCCCCCTCCCCATGAGGCTTTGCGCTTACTAGGCATGATTTAGTGTGGGTTCAGAACTGAGTCAGATTTAATTTGCAAGTTTACTGCCAAACCTGAACCGATTTTTAAGCCAGCTGTACAGCACTGATTTAACAAGAAATGGAAACCATTCAGAGCTCTGTGAATTTGGCAGAAATTAACAATTTTGGCTGAGTGTTACTGTGGGGTTTGGACTAATTCAAACATAAAGCTCACAGTGAAATTCAGGAGGCTTGAATCCGTGCCGAGGGAAAGGTTTGCATAGATCTCTGCAAATTGGACGTGTCAAGGTTTCAACAGCTCTGCCTGATAAGTGATTAAGGGGAGATTTCCCTCAGAAGTCTGCATCTCTCCTGGAATCCAGAATGAATGTGTCATGGCAATGTACCACACCTGATAACATATCTTCCTTAAATAGCTTTATTTGAATGGGTTGTTAATGACAGAAACAATAGCAATTATAAGTATTGATATCATATTGACAGGCTGTGAAATGGTTTGGTGATTCGTTCTCCTAAATTAGCTATTTTCTTCTATGCACTGTGAATATTGCTACTGCTGATAGCAAAACAAAAATAACTTAAGAAAAAAAAAGAACTATCTTGGGGGAACTATATTTGGGGCAAATATTTGTATAAGGATTGGAGCTGGGTATTGTACGCCTTGCAAATATGTTATGGCTAAAACTCGTCTTCTTTTCTGTGTATTATTTGCACATTAAGTTCTGTGAAAGTATTTGTTAGTTATAATTAGTTGCCAAATTGGTTGAATAGTTTTTAGGTACAATGGTTGTTTGCAATTTCTTGCAATGAATATTTATGATATGCAAAAAATTCTATCATATGGTGCTGGATCCAGCCCTTAAAAGAGTAACTGAAACAAAGCAAGTAGAGGGATAAAAACCCAACAAAACCCCAGCAACAAGATTATAAAAAGTACAAACTAAATATTGTTCACACACTGATAGTCATGCATGCAGACAGCTGTAGGTATTTGTGTGTGAAGCAACGACTTTCCAAACATTTGAGTCTACTGAGAATTATTTTCAGTATCTTTTTTTGTGAAAATAATACCATAGGAGTCACTTATAAAAACTGTTTAAAATGTGAAGAGATAAACAAATATAAAATCTGAATTATCCAGATGCTGCTTGCATTCAAGAATTAGAGCTTCGGGTTTTCACACCAATACTGGAAGGTCAACATTTAAAAAAAAAAAAGAGATTTCAGAACCTAACTGCAGACTCTCATTTTTTAAATTAAGATTTCCACTTCATCTGTAAAGAACTCTATTCTGTAGCTACTAATGTGTACCACCGGAAAAATACTAGTACATGGAAGAGAGGACATGGGAAGGAAAAGAATTTATCTTCAGTGAGATTAATTGAGTACAACTCAGTACCATTTTACTGTTCTGTAACCCCAGATTTTAGTACCTGATCTGTGCAACAGTCACAAATGGCTGGTTGTCTTACTTTAAACCAGAGTAATTTGTGATACTGTTCTTGCATTTATCACAGTCACGTAATGTTTATTACCACAGTGCTATCTCTCCCTTTCTTAGTATTTTTGGTGTGTTTACCTGTGGTGTTTCAGCATAGCTGGTAATTACCCAGTAAGCCGTGGGGCACTGTGGCAGGACGCCAAGTAGTGCCACATCCTCTAATTCTGACCCAGGCCTCCCATAGAATCATAGAATAGTTTGAGTTGGAAGGAACATTTAAAGGTCATCTAGTCCAACCCCCCTGCAGTGATCAGGGACATCTTTAACTGGATCAGGTTTCTCAGAGCCCCGTCCAACCTCACCTTGAATGTTTCAAGGGATGGGGCTTCTACCACCTTTCTGGGCAGCCTCTTCTAGTGTTACACTGACATCTGCATGATAGTTTTAGTTACAGGCATCAGTAATCACAATCTAAATATATTAAAACTGAGTAATGAGCTCATCTGACCACCTTTGTAAGAATGTTTATCAATCATTAGAGAAAGAGTCAAAAAAGTGAAAAATTAACATGCCAGAAGCTGTGTAATAAACCCTGTAAGACTAGATATTAGAAAGATTAAGCTGCTCTTTCACTACAGCAATATATATCTGTAATGAGATGCAGTTGCTTCTTACAAATGCGCCACAGATTAATTAGTTTCAGAATACTGCGGCTTGGTCACAGTACCTTAAAGGCTCTTGAAAAACATTATCCATGACAGGGGAAGCAAAGTGAGTATACAGGAGGGACACTGAGAAAAGCAAATAAACTTTGCTCTTCACGTTGGCATATTCTGGGGAGTCAATTTCTCTTTAACAACTTTTCAATCAAAAATCCTGACAGGATGTTACAGATGTGACCTTCACCTGTAAATTTTGAATTTGAATCATTAAGTTAAGGAGAATCAAGTTGGCAGAACACGTATTTCTCAAAAAATATGTGCAGTGTTAGAAGACCCTGGAGTAAATATTGTTTTCATTTCTTCCCCTCCTGCTTCATGTGTAACTTTTTAGGTAGTTCCAATGTTTTAAACCAGATGTGCTGGGCCAGAATTATTCAACTGTTGCACAACTTAAGTTAAAGAAAACATGTGATGTGTGTGCCTGCATAAGTAGGTGCTGTGCTGTGCCAACACTTTCTTTTTTCTGTTTGAGTGTTTTCTTCACTCCAGCTTCCTCAGGAAAACAGAATTGCATGGGACTGTGTATAAAACATACGACAAAAAAAACCCTAAACCATGTGTGATGCATTATGTAAAGGGAAGACGTGGTGGTGTAATGTAAAGAATTTATCAGCATGGGTATGAGATGCCTGCATTACTCAAGCAAAAGCCAAAGCTAAATTATGTAGGTCATCCCAACAAATACCAGAAAACTTTATACAGACTGTCCTTTGTTATGTGATACACAAAATTTGTTTATATTTATTACTGAGACTTCTTGTTTCTACTTGAGCATAAAGGTTGATATTTTATTTATAACAAGGTTTATGTCTAGATGCAACCTGAAATTATTTTTAGAACCACATAAGCAATGATGTAGATCCAAACAAACCACATGCCATGGTGTGGGAGAACCAGAACATTAGAATTGAAAGACAAAAGACCCAGAAGTATTCACTGGGAGTGAGGTGTAAAGACTATGCCCAGCAGAACCACTAGATTTTTTGATCTGTATCGCAGAAATTTATAACTGATCCAGAACTGAATAATTATGTCCTGGGAGAAACGTATTCTTTGAGGAAGAAGTAAATATTTAATTGCCAGATATTTTTAAAATTATTTTTTAAACGTAGCTGTTTTAGCATAGTGCTTTTTTTCTGAAATGATTAACAAAGAGTGCAGGTGGTATCACAGGCAGAAAGTGAAATTATCTCCTGGCTGTCACTTCTATGCATGTTTACATTACTGTTCAAACTCTAATTTTTGTAGACAATCCTGAGTAACTACAAGCTTGTTTTCCTTTTCCTTCAACTGTGATATTTATTGACCTATAAATTACTCCTATAATTTTGTTTCTTTGGTTGTGCTATTGTGACAGCACTTTTTGGTTACAATAATCTCACTAATAGCTGACAGTAATGTGTGCTGTATACATGTGAACCTGAGGCAAAAGTATGACTTGCATTAGAAGTTATGACATATCAAATCCTGGTAAAATCAGTGGAGACAATTATATATACTTTCCCTCATAAAGCTTTCTCAATATTCCCTGGGATGGATTAAGATGTGCATTACTTGCTCCACCCTTGCCAAACAGTTGCAATAAGAGAGATGCCGTGGGGGTCCAGTGGCTGCTCCAGAGTTTATGTATGGGGACACCCTCTTAACAGTATTCTCAAAATGCACATAGCCAGGGAAAAAAGCAGGAGGATCTTGAGCACCATGTGGTTTCACAAAGCTACAATGTTGTTGGAATAGCTGAGATGTGGTGGGACAATTTGCACAAGTGGAGGGTGGTGGTTAATGCATTGTACTTTACCTGGAGGCTGATAACAAATGGGGTACTGCAGGGGTTTGTCCTGTAACCTGTCCCATGTAATATCTTTATCAGTGATCTGGAGATGATGGACTGCACTTTCACCAAGTCTGCATGTGACAGCGTATGGAGGGATCAGTTGATGAGGTTGAGGCCAGGGCTGTCATTCACAAGGAGCAAGACAGGCTGGAGGAACAGGCCAACAGGACCTTTATGAAATTCAGTGGGGATAAATGCATAGTGTGTAACCCCTGGATATGGGTTGCCCTGTGAGGAGAGACTGAGGGACCCGGCATGGCTCAGCCTCGGGAAGAGAGAGCTCTGGGAGTGTCTAACAACAGCCCCTCAGTACCTATGGGGAGGTGGTTGAGAAGAGGGAGCTAGATAGACAAGGATCGTTGGCTGAAACAAGCAAGAAAGGTTCAGACGGGATACGAGGAAAAGCCTTTTCCCCATTGGGCTGGCAGGGCAACCCTGCCATCTAGCCCAAGTGATCCCGCTATAATTGGCCAAGCATGGGCAGAGGTTGCCCAGAGAGGTTGTGGAGCTTCCATCCTTGGAGATATTCAAAAGCCATGTGGACATGGATCTGGGCAGCCCTCTAAGTAACCCTGATTTAGCAGGTGCTTGGACAAGGTGGCCTCCAGAAGTCCCTTCCAATCTCAACTGTTCTGTGATTCTCTGATCCTATGATTTTAGGAAAAAAAAATTATATTAAACAGGCTTCTATTCTGTGTGTCCTAGACCCTCTAACATAGTCAGGTCCTTGAGACTGTAAATTTATCCTCTTCCAAAAATTTCAAAATTTGTTCCCAAGTAATTACATTGCAAGACTAGAATTGGCGTTTTCCACCTCTTAGTGTATGCGTGATGCAACCACAGTCCTGCCAGCTTTTACTTTGTAATCACAGATAACATGTTGCTGACTGAACTCTTATTGGATGGCCTAAAGAAGATTTCAGTATTGTTCTGCCTGTTCCTTTATGTACTTTCAGGTCTGTACTCAGTAAGTTTTCTGAACACTGGAGCTAGGGCCATGGCACACTTGTATCTTAGGTGTCTTGGAGTTTGCAACACAATGTTGCTGAAGAACCCACTCCTGGGTTCCTACTAGTTGGATAGTCACTTGGTTAACCAAGAAACCTAGTGTAGGACACATACCACTGCACATGCATACCTGACATACCACGCATACCATGCATATGCATCACTTATAATTAATCAGTGGTAATGTTATTTTACACTTTGTAAGCACTTTAGCAATCTACTTGTGTCTGATGTTAGAATACACTAGATCCTAGCAGCAGGATTTCAGATATCAAATCTGAAATCATGGCTAAAACTCTGGGTTTGAAACTTCTCAGCTGTTTGCTCTGCGGCGTTCTTCCCTATTGACATTTCTGTGTTTTGGTGAATGCTCTTGTCACAAATTGAGAGCTCAATAAAATATAATGCCCCATAACAATACAGATTATATGAAGGTAGAATTTATTCCATGAACCCAAGGGGATAATTTGCTTTTTATCTCTTCCTTCTCTCTCAAAATATAGACCTACCAATAAATGATATGTAAAGGAGACCAGAGCAAACCGAAGAGTTAAAACTTCGCAATTTATTAACTCCAGAATGAAAGTACAGAAAATAGGCAGGGACTCAAGTTAGTTGGGAAAGAAGTCTCAACCTATTGCATTAAAACATGGTTTGCACCAGTCTAATGAGTTTTCTACCAAATGAGGCATGAAACATGCTGCCAGAATGTAAAGTCAGTAAAATACTCAAATTACTGTATAATGTCATTATATGTTTTATCTTATTGGGGAGCTGGTACAGAATACATTATCTTTAAATTCACACAATCTGCAAAAACAGGAAAAAAATGCTTTTTTAATGAGTGTGCCATTCAGATAAGTTGCTAATAAAAAGAGATCAAAACTTATTGAAATCCACAAGAAAAATATACATCTACAACTTTCGCAAGAACACATGAAACGAATTGTTCAGTAAAGATGTCAGTTCTGTAGTCTGTTTAGAGTCCCTGTTTATTCAGACCTACAGGAAAAAACACATGAAAATAGGAAGTATAACATCACAGAGAAATTTTTTTTTTCTAAAATTGTGCAAGTAATTAAGAACTGCAATATAGTGAATTTAATTTAGCATATATTGAATAATATGCAGAGATTTGCTTCAAAAGTGAATCTTGATTATTTTAGAATGCTATGTTTTGTAAATATTTAAAGAGAGAAGACTGCTTTCCTTAATAAGGAATTGTGCTAAATTGCAAATGGTATTTTTGCATGCCTAAAGGATTTGGTGATTAAAATAAAATTTAAAAAAAAAAGGAAAAATGATCTTAAGTTGTTTGTTCAGAGCCCTATTTCTGTTTCTGTCCCTTAGGGACCTCTTTGCAACTGCAAGACAATTGGATGCTTTTGAAATTAGTGGAATTTCTATTACATCTCATGAAGCTGGAATTTGTTTGCTCCAATCTCCTCAGACATGAGAGTGGACTGTCTGCTCAAGTATTCTCCCTTTGACTACTCCTGAATTCTATTTTTTAGTGGTTTCATTACAAAATACACCCGGAAGCTTCCTAGAATTGACTACAAATCAGTGTATTGCATCAATTACTGCAATGCGATTAATTAAATCTTCATTTATCCTGAATGCCAATAGACAGCTCCGAATCTTTCCTGCACGGCCAAACATTGCTTTAAGAGCAATGGCAAAGCTCTGCCTGTGTTGTCTAGGCTGCTTCACTCTTTTGCGTCCTTTTGCTGTTATCTGTTGTTAAAACAGTTGTGTTTCCTCTCAAAGCACTGTTTAACAGATGATTGTCCGTCAGCCTTCTCAATGTCACTTTATCTGCCCAATGATACACTGATATTGACAGACTCTGCATTCATTTTTAACATGACTCAGGTGTTTGCCTTCTAGATACCTTTGGAAATAGAGTGCTGTTGAACTCTGTGGCTAGCTATAACATTCATTAAAAATTAATTTCCTACTTGCCTGGTATTTTCCTGATTTATGTGCTTCTGAAGGCATTTTGATTCTTTCTTGTGCATGGGTAGATTTCCAGGCTTCACATCAGTATGTTAAATTGGAAGTAGGATTGAGGACCTACGGTTTGGCTTTACCAATTAGGGATTTTTTTCCTTCTGGGCAAAAAAAGTCCTGTCACTTTCAAGTTATGTAATCTGATTTCTTCTGTTATATGGGTTTGTCTTAATGGAGCACTTTATCTTAGGAGAGGATATTGGAGCAGAAGAGCTGGGCAAGGACTAAGGCCTCTCTTCCACGCAAGGGGACTGCAGAGAGCAAGGGAGCTGCCCTCTTCTGGTCCGTGAGGAGGGAGGAGGATGATTTGGGTTAAACTGTTAGGGGCCTGGCAAAATGCCCTCTCAGAGGAGAGGGAAACGTGTTCTCGTGAATCTTTGTGGACATTCTAAAAAAGAAATTTTTTTGTAGCTTTAATCCTATCTTTTTTTTAACTATGGCTTGCAAATCAGCTCCTCTGTTACTGGAGAAAGCAATGGCTATACTTAAAATCTAATTCTTCTAGTGTGCAGTCAAGATAAGCAGTGCCAGTGTTGTATCTGCCTACCTTGTGTACATGCTTGTTCTAACGGTGCAGCCAGGATCAGTGCCAAACAGAAATGCACCCTCATTTGATACCATTTTAAAAAATGATCAAGTCTGCATTTTTGTGGACTACACAAAGTGCTCCTTGACATAAAACCCTGATGATAGTAATTGGTTTTATTGGCACGCTGTTGTACTTTAAGATGGTCCAGAGTCAATTGAAGCACAGGCTGCCAAATGTTTTTTAAAATCTTTGACATTTGTGGCATGTGGTTTTTGCTATTGAACATTCTCTCACTTATTTTTAGAGCAAAAATGTGATGGACACATAATCTTTTGTGTCTAAATCCAGCCTGCTCTTCTCTTAGGTTTGCCTCAATTAATTCCTTTGTTCTATTCATGAATGAAGTGCAGAAGGCTTTGTCACTGAAAAGACAGTGATACCTCACCAGACACAGTCATCTCTTAATGCATGCTTCTTTGGTCTTCTTTTTCTTTCTTCCTCACATAAATTATGGTCCCCTTTAATGCCAAGTTTCTCTTTTCCCTGATCTTCTGGAGATGATACAGATGTTCAACCAACACAAAAAAAGATCAATGTGGCTCTGGGGGAGACCACACTGGAAAATGTAAGCAACTTTTCAGATACTTAGTGCAGGAAGAGCATCTGTAGGGATAAGCCACCACTCTCTGAGCACAACGATTTCCATGCCTCATTGGTTTTGGTCTCAGACTTTCCATAAAACACCTTTACAACTAAGCATATGTTGAAAAATATTGTCAGTGTTACATTTCACTGGACTTTCGGTTCTAATGATGCCATCATAGCTGACTATTGATATTGAACACTGTAGATTCATAATTTTAATTTATTTTGTTTTAAATGTAGCTAAAAGCAACAGATTTTTTCCCCAGTGTGAATAACATCTCTCTGCTTTGGAAGTCCTCTAGAAGCATCATGTCACAACATCTTAGCTCCTTGAATATGTTCAATTTTTATTTGTGAATTATTGTTTTTCACTGAACCTAAAGAGTTCTGAAATGTGATCTGTCTGGTTCTTCCATCACCTGTACTACAACCACTGTTTCTAAGACACAGAAAGCTGTTTTCACAATTCATTTTCTATTTTTGCAGAACTCCTTGACTCAAAGACTCCACAGAGACTTCCACAGCTTTTGTCATTCTTATTGGGACAAAGTTTATTGATTTTACATGCAATATGCAAGAGTGGTGACTTTGCTTTGTTCCTTTTGCTGAAGTCTTATGATGCTCATCTCTCAACCCTGACCTTTGCCTGTGCAAATGCAGTCTTTCAGACAGAACTTTTCTCTGTGCTGGAGAAGAGGCCTGGCAGCAAATGCTGGGCTCAGAAGACCATGTGCATGTGGGGAGAAATGGCTCAAAAAGCTGGCCATGTTGGGTAGTTGGGACCAAATATCTTGTCCTATAGCTTCTTTCTTCTGTACTCCCCCACAGGGAGATATGAAAAGAAATAGCCTGCCGTTTACCAGAAGTCATTTTCCTTAGGTACAAGGGTTTGGACTGGTGAAAGGAGGTATCCCCTCATGTAGACAAGTGGTGGGGAATCTGGCTCAGTGGGTTTAAGAACGCTATCCTGCGTGAAGCCTCTTTAGCAATCTCTGTTGCAGCAGGACTTCCTTTTTCACTCACCAAAATCCTAAGGGGACTACTCTGGGTAGGCCTTCTACAGCTTTTTCTTCTCTCAGAAATATCTCAACAAAAATTTAGGAGGGAGATCATCCATTTGCTTTTTGCATCCTGACAGCTATTAAAATGTGGGATGCAAAATGAAGACTGTATTAAATCGGTCCTTTGTCCATCCACTAAAAAAATATTTCCAAGTGTGGGAAAATTATTTTTTTGAAATTAACTCCTCTAGCAAAGTCCTTTTATTTTTGTATGCAGGTGTCTTAGATGGTAGATAAGGCTGTGCACTTATCAAAAATGTTCAAGATTAGCTAAGGTGGTCCTGGCACAGGTTAATGGATTTCAAATACAAAGTAGAAAATTTAAAGAGCCTTCAGGCTTTTTCTGCACTGTGGTTTAGAATCAAACTTATTTTTCACAAAAGCTTAATTTTGAAAGATAACTTTCTTTTTTTCTATTCAGCAAAATGTAAATTGCACTAGGTAATAACGATAATTGTTTGTGAAAAAATGCTTCTTCATTTGGCACTGTTTAGCACATTGTAATGAATTGTGGTAATAAAGGCATCTTTCTTGTGCTTTATAGTATATGAAACTAATGCCTTGAAGGGACAATACGAAGGGATGCAAAGCTGGTTGCAAGCAGTATCTTCTGTAAACATTTTTAAGGTAATTACACAGTAGACAATAATGAATACCAATCAAAAAGACAGATACTATGTTTTTCCTCTTAGGTAAGACTGAGACATATTTAGGTTCTAAATAAGCATTTGAAAGGGAATACTTTTTATTGGTGGAAGTTTGAAGTTGGACAGCTAATAGTACTGAGCTCTCCTCCTCTAAAGGACTAAAATTAATCATAAGTCAAATTTTGCATTTAATAGTGAATGAGAACACAGGGGAATTACAGAGATTGTAATATTTTTTGCTCCCCTTCTGTATGTTGTTGTGGGGAATGGTAGTTTGTGGGGAGCAGTACACATGACCTAGAAGTCAACATTTGGCTCTGTAGGATGAAAGGGCATTAAAACCATATTGAGAGAGAAGAAGCAAAGGGATGGGGGCAGGATCTCACTCTATTTCTATGCTATTATTTTACCAGTAGACTGTATTCCATGGTGTACTGAAATACATCTGGAGTCAAAACTATGGGAATATGCAAGTTGCTTGCTTATAAAGTTCTGTGCATTGCACAGTTAAAAAAATACTGTAAGTATTCTAAGTATCTTGAAGTTATTTCTGGTGATTTTAACAGTGCAAAGACTTTTTAAAGGAACTTAGAATCTCAGAATATACTCAATGGATATGTATGTTCATAATACATTATTGGTAGGATATTGCTCAGTGAACAAAACAGAATAATGTTATTCTCTTCCAAATGAGAAAACAGAAATATGGAAATTGCCTTAGGGGATCAGACCATCAGTCCAATATTTTGTATAGGAGTTGTCAGTGCTAGCTGATTAAATGCCTAATCCTCTCTCCACCACCAAGAACGAAACAAATCCTCAAAGAAAAACTTGACTATTCATGTATTTTTGTGTAACTACATTACATTGAAATTGCCTTCAAATGCATGTAAAATTGATATTATATTCATGGCATTGTCAGGAAATCCCACAGAGGAGATGAGAGAGCATCTTCTGGAGGATGACTGGATTCAGCAGTGAAACAGAAGAAGGGACTGAGCAGTGGCAGATGCTGAGCTGCCCCCCAGCTGTGGGATGGGATGTCTGCCCTGCAGGAGAGGTAGGAGCAAGGAGTGTGAGGCAAGCAGCCGGCATTACTCTCGAATTACTCCTGTATTATGATTGATTTGTTTTGATGAAGCGTATTGGGAACCTGTTCTGAGGAATAATGCATGCAATGACCACTGGTTCATTATCCCTCATTTAATAGAGGGGTTCAAACTAATAAAGACCTACAAAAATGCAAGCTGTTTTGAATTAGGTTGTGAAATCTGCACTACAGGGACATTACTCATCTTTACAGTTGTTCCTGGCAACTCTGAAGTGTATTCCTAAATATTAATAAACTAGCAAAGAAGTAGAACTAAATGAACATCACACTTTCCTGGGTTTGAACATTTAATCTTTTTCTTTTCTCAAGGTCATTTCCATTACTGGCATTTTAGTTTAATGCGAAATTAACTGTGTCCCAGCAAAAGTTCTATATTTTGTAATTAAATCACCAGCAGGCACAGTGGTGGTTGGATATATTTGGCAAGGAATATTGATGCGGCTTTCTTGCTGCAACGACATGCATGTGTATAAAGTTCAGCAACATGAGTTCTTTGTCTCCGAACATTGTACAATCAATATTCTATTACTGCAGCGCGAGGTCTGCTGCATTGTAGCTAAATTAGTGTGTAAGACTCAAGAATGCAACGATGGAAAGAATTCTAATTTCTATATATAAAATGCATGTAAGCTGTTTATTTTAGCTGTAATGGCTCTGTTCCAGTACCTGTTGCTTCAGGTTGTACTATTGTACTATTTATGTAATTTCATTAAATAGGAATTTGAGAAGTTTTAATTTATTTTCCTTTGGATTTTCTTCAGTAATAATTTCAAAGAAGCATCGTATTCTTCTTGATGATTTTGTTCAAATCCTTTCTGTTTGTTTTGCTTTGTATGATGAAGATGTCTACAGCATCAGGAGGTCCATTATACAGACTTTGCTACAGACTGAAACTCTTTTATGATAAGAAACCAAACAAATCCAAACCAAGAGGTATGGGGATGAGAGGGATGAGCTGCTCCCGGAGAGCAAAGGAAAGGGTGCAAAGCTGTTACAACGCAGATTAGTTAGGCAGCAGGCACTGCTGAACTTCACCCCCACAGACAAACCAGGATGGGCTTTCTATAAAATGCAGGCAGCTGTCTGCAGGAGCAGAGCGCTGAAGGCAGCAACTTCTTTCCTCATTTCTTTCCTTGCCTGAAAAGACCTCTGCTGCTGTCATTGTTGGTGCTGCTGGGATGGTGCAGGGAGAAGCCCCCTGTGGTGCACAGGTTGTCCTAGTACCCCTCTCCCTCCCTTCTCTGCCTTCTCCTTCCAACAGGAGCCATGCCAGCCCCTGCCCAGCCCCCCCAGAGAGGTGCAAGGGGGACCCATCTGAAAAGCTGGGAGCAGAGGTAGAGGGGCTGCATAGTGAGAGCGGGATGGAAGCTCTTGGGGGAGGAGGAAGATGAAGAGTCATTTGGGCGTGACTGAATTTCGGACACTGAGTGAAAGGTAGGTGATGCCAAGGTTCAGTCTCTCCAGGAGGAGGAAGAGGAGGGTCTGCTGGGGTGGGGTGGGAAGTGGGGGAGGCAGAGAGTGAAAGAGAAAAGCCTTGACATGCAGCCCTCTGGGACCTCCCACAACTCTCATGACCTCTTTTGTCCAGAGTCTGTAAAGTCTTTTATGCACCCGACTCATTCTGCCACTATTGTTGAACTGAATTTTGAATTTATTTTGTCGTTTTCTTTGGAAAATGGGAGTCAAATTTGTCCATACAGCCTAGAAGTTCTGATTTTAGTATGCTTGCTTTAACCACCTCATCTGTGCACGTATTTCACTGGTGTCTTTGAACAGATGCTAGGCTGCTCTGCTTTGCTCCCTCCTTGCTCCCAAATCCTGAGACAAAATACACAAGAAAAGTTTGGTTTTTTTAGGGAAATCAGGATATATGTGCCTGTCTCTCAGTTTCCAGGTGTCAAAGCACTAACCATAGGTTCAGTATTTGAGTGGAGTTTGCTTCTAAAATGAGAGCTCACAGAGAGAGGAAAAGGATCGTTTCACTGTGTGTGCTGTTTAGAGGACAGCACTCAGCGTTCACCACTACCCTCCTAAAGCCAGGAAAGTATCGGTGAAGGCAGTGCTGCCGCTGCAATTTTACGCTATTCTGGAGTGTTTCACTGATAGAACTCATAAGCGGTAAGGCGGAGAGGACTTGAAAGGCCATGGAGTCCAATCACCTACACAAAGGCAGGATCAACCATAGCTATACAGTTCCCAACAGGTGCTTGTCTATGCTTAATGCCTCCAATGGGAAGATATAAGGTCCTCCCCTATGTTGTACTTGTGCTTTACTGTACTACCGTGGCTTAACAGAAGCATTTGTCTGTGCCGATAGCTGATACTCACGCTTAGAGATTTTACTTGCCTTTAAAGTATACATACTGTTTGCCTTTTTTTGTGACTTCATGACATTGTTGACTCAAGTTCAGATGGTAATTCATAATGCCAAATGCTTTTCTCCATGGTGACTGCTGAAGTGGTGGTTATTGTACACTCTGTATTTATGTAGTACTTAAGCACAGACCTTTATTTATTTGTTCTGACTGCAGTGCATCTTTTTTCTTCCTGACCATTTTTTCTACTTGGTAAGAGGCTTTAGATTAGAATTCTAATCCTGTCCTGTGGTGTGTTTGTGACCCTTCCTGGGCACACCTAGTATGTATTCCTTTATCCAAAGTATCAGTGCAAGCATTAAGTTGTGCAAGCATAAGACCCAGCGCAGACCCCTAGGTAATCCGCTAGATGCATCTCTTTGGTGTGGTAGCACACCTTCTGATCTGTGCTTTCTTGTCAGAGTCCTAAGAGGCAGTATCAAAAGCCGTACTGAAATCTAAGTATTCCAAAAGTAGAGCTTCTCCAGTCTGTGAGAATCATTACTCTGTCACAGGAAGGGATGAAATTATTTTGACTTGATTTGTTCTTGACTGCTATTTATCTCATTGTTATTTTCTAGGGGCTTATTTACTTCATGTTTTTGGGTTGGTTTTTTTTCCTAAGAGAGAAGAATATCAGCATTGCATTTGCCTTATTTCCTGCAATACCTCTCCATCCTCCATGCACTCTCAGTGACAACTGTTAATGCTTCTGAGGTTGTTCAGATACTTCTTTTTCACACATGAGAGTGAAATTCATTAAGCCCAACTGATGTGAAAACAACTAAATTATCAAAGTATTTTCTAGTCTGTTCTTCGCTTGCTGCATCTGAGTTCTTACTCCATTCTCACTGGTGCTGGTTATACTAACTGCCTCAGATAAAAGTGTCATTTTTTTCTTTCTTGGCAACATTGGACCATAAGTGCCTACTTACCACAGAGCAAGGAACGTTTCCCTGGGCTTCCATTTCAATATGCTTGTTTTCTTCTGCTTCTGATATATCATTTGGGAACTTGGTGTCTGCACTTTTTTCCTTTTGTCTCTGTATTCAAACTCCTCTGTATCAGTTCTGCCTAATTTACAGTTTCTATGTTGTCGCAGTAGGGACCAAAGCTGACAAAAATATATGTAAAAAAGAAGGCAGCCTTTATTAAGTTACAAAAACCAAGATGACCGAGATAGTGCAGCAGAAAAAGCATACCCTTTTATAGCCTTTCTTATCTGTCCACCGTTTCATGCACTAAGGCTGCTAAAATGATTCACTCAGTAGCTCTGTCCATTCGCCTCTATTCACATACTGATTGGCTGGAGCTCCTACTGTATTTCCCACTTCATTCTCTTACCAAATTTCTGCTCTGTGGTATTCATTTGTTTAGTCTCTCCTTGCTCACTCTCTTATCACCTTCTCAAGCCTGTTTACAACATTCTTCATCCACTTCTTTCATCTTCTCACAGGTATACTGGGATGCTGTCGAGGCCAGTTTCATCTTCCTCAGTCAGGCTATCCCTGACACTATGTGATTTGATTTTAAGATCACTGAAAGACTGATCATTTACCCACCTACCTTTGTTTGGTTTACTCTGTTTTCTGCATTGAAATAGTGTTTTTTTTTTTGTTTAAGGATCTTTAGATTTATTAGATCTTAGCTATCAGTATTTCTTAAAATTTACCTTTCTGAAGTCTGTTGTCCTTAATTATCTGGACACTTCTGCTTATTTATTATTGCGTACATGCTGTCACCCTACTTACATTTCAAATGTAAGGTAATATCTACTGCTCTTTTCCCCTGCGCACCTCTCCTCTAGAAGCATAGAATCTCATAGAATGTTTTGGGCTGGAAGGGACCTTAAAGACCATCTAGTTCCAACCCCCCTGCTGTGGGCAGGGACACCTCCTACTAGACCAGGTTGCTCCAAGCCCCATCCAACCTGGCCTGGAACACTGCCAGGGAGGGGGCAGCCACAGCCTCTCTGAGCAACCTGTTGCAGTGTCTCACCACCCTCACAGTAAGGCATTTCTTCCTAATATCTTATCTACATCTACCCTTTTTTCATTTTGAAACTGTTACCCCTCATCCTATCCCTATACTCCCTGATAAAGAGTCCCTCACCATCTTTCCTGTAGGCCCCCTTTAAGTACTGAAAGGCTGCTATAAGGTATCCCAGAGCCTTCATCTCCCTGGAGCCTTCTCTTCTCCAGGCATAACAACCCCAAGTCTCTCAGCCTGTCCTCATAAGGGAGGTGCTGCAGCCCACTGATCATCCTTATGGCCCTCCTCTGGACTGGCTCCAACAGGTCCATGTCTTTCTTACACTGGGGGCCCCAGAGCTGAACACAATACACCAGATGGGGTCTCACAAGAGTGAAGTAGAGGGGAAGAATCTCCTCCCTCAACCTTCTAGCCACGCTTCTTTTTATACAGCCCAGGATGCAATTGACTTTCTGGGCTGTAAGTGCATATTGCTGGCTCATATTCAGTTTTTCATCTACCAGTATCTCCAAGTCCTTGGCAGCGCTGCTCTCAATCACTTGTCCATGCTTATGTTCTAGCCAAGTGTTCACTGTGTCTTTTGCAGTAATTAAATCAGAAGTGTAATCACTTTAAGACTTCCTTCTCCTGCTTATACACTACATGTCTGGTCTTACTGTATTGTCATCAAAACTCATTCCTCATACCTTTATTATGAATAAACCTATTCTTTAAATCAAGAGCCCTTCCCTCAATTACTTTATGAAGTACTTGTCCCTAAGTGTTGATGCAGCTGTGAAGTCCTTTCTTTTTGCCTCCCTTTGCTTGGAAAGGAGCACAGCACAGTGTTTCTGTACTCTTCACAAATGTGAATCCTATAGCCTTTTCCTAATACAAGGTGAGATTTCCATGAAATGACATGACCAAGGCTCTAAGAAACCTGCTACCCTGTTCTCAAGGTGAGAGCTCCCTTAAACTCATGGATCTCAGTGGCTTTCTGAGGCTATAATGAGAGTACCTAGGTTTACAAATATGGAAAACTTAAACATAGATTGCCAAAGGATCCTAAAAATTGTGAACATGTTTTTAAAATCCTGAGATTCTACTGTCTAGCAGCACATAGTTACTAGTAGTTAAAGAGGCAGGAACAGTATTAGAAGTTTTGCTAGCACTTGTTAGATGTCAGCTGCCTAAATAATTTCTTTTCACCCTTCACGTGCTTATGCTGCAGATAACGCCTTTCTACCGTACCATCATTTATTTAATTATTTTTATCAGTTCACTCACTTCACAGAATTACTGGGTGAGAGAAAAACACCTACTTGCAATCTAATCAAGCAAACAAATATAATTATAGCTATCTGATGTTTTCTTACTTGCAGTTGTCTTATCTGTCTTTGCCTTGATTGTTTTCTTGTTTGCTAATCATAGATTCAGGAAAATGAACTCTAGCTGGAACACCCTTTCCCTAGCAGATGCTAGACTAAATGCTTAAAACAAAGAAATATAACAACAGGAAAATCAAGACAAAAAAACCCATGATTTTTAGCTGGAGGTCCTCCCTGTCACAGGGCACAGGCATTGGCTGATCTGCAAGGGCCGCTACAGTGAAGTTAGTTTTATGTAGGTTTCAAACAGCTATCACCGAGCATGCTGGTAGTTTTTCAAAATACTTTCCAGGGAGGCAAAGGATTGTTCTCTGTCCCTCGCAGTGTTGTTGTTCTCACCATATCTCACCTCACTTCTGCCCCAAGATGAGTTTGCTGTGTTCAAAATATCTGTGTGGACTGGTCCCAAACCTGTACCATCCTCCAAATCATGCCTGTATATTACCTAGGAGAGTACTGACTGGCATGAGACAAAGCCATGTCAGGGGCACTCAAACAGATAAACAAAACAGACGTATGGGCTAGGAAACTACATCTATACCAGCTGCTTTTTTTTGTGTATACAAATCCAATAAAACATATCTACCTCATCAAGATGCTGTTAGTTATGCAGTGATATCCTTGCTGAATGGGAAAGCTGCTTTCATTGTTACAAATGAAAACTTAATTTTTAATAACTTTTAAAGTTCCAGTTTTCTAAAAGTTTTACCTAATGCATGATTGGAAGACAAAGATTTTCTTAAAGACTGAAAATTTTAATGACAAGTTGCATTTTTTTAATAAAATTCAACAGTAACAACTGTGTATTTCACCACAGTGGACAAATAAGTGTTCAAAGAACAGTTTATGTTTAGAACAACTGCTGAATATCAAGAGAAAAATGGAGAGAGCTGTCAGCTTCTTCCCAGGCTGTGTTTTAAATGAGAATAGACAAAAGACTAAAAAATATACTGTTCTGTTTATGCAGGGCAGTGAAACAAAGATGTCTTATAAGATTTTGCATTTCTATCCCTTTAACCTGAGTGATCCACTCTCAGATTTGAGATAAAAAAATTTTATATGTAAAATTAAATGAACAGACATGGTATTTCTCAGGATGTTTTGTTGTTTGGGTTTTTTAAATTTATTTAGCATCTTAAGTTTTTAGCTTGAAAAAAGTTATGGTTTTGGCGTGATAACACTGAGAAGGGCCTTTTTTTTTGTTGCAGGAGGGCCTGGGAGATACAGAATAGAGCTGTGTATTGCCTTGGGCAGCATTCTGTTCTCAACAGTTGTTTTGATTACATGGGACTTTTTCTAAAGTTTAACAATATTGGTGGAAATCAGTGCAAGCCTGAAATGGAGCACCAGCTATTAGAACATATCCCCTGCTCTGGCTCTTTCTTTTGTGGTATATCAAGCCAATCCATTTGTGTAGATCAAAAACGTTCTCTTCTGTTTGGTCTTGCTCAGCCTTTTTCTCCTGTCAACATGACATGGGGCTTTGCCTTGTGCTGTTAGCAGTGTTAGCCTTGATGACCTGCTCTCCTGCGTCCCCCTGGATGTGAATACCTGTGTACATTGTGTTGCACTGTCCATCTGCCTAAAGAAGAAAACTCACACTGTGGTTGCATTTTTCCGATGCCATATTCTCCTTCATCTGTGACTGAGAATTTCATTATTGTCACCTGTTTATGAATTATGATTGCTGGTTGCTAAGGGTACAGCTATGTGACAGTGCTTGAGCCAGTCTGGAATCACACAGAATCACAGAATGTCAGGGGTTGGAAGGGACCTCGAAAGATCATCTAGTCCAACCCCCCTGCCAGAGTATGACCACCTAGAGTAGGTCACACAGGAACATGTCCAGGTGGGTTTTGAATGTCTCCAGAGAAGGAGACTCCACAGCCTCTCTGGGCAGCCTGTTCCAGTGCTCTGCCACCCTCACAGCGAAAAAGTTTTTCCTTATGTTAGTGTGGAACCTCCTATGCTCCAGCTTGCCCATGTTGCCCCTTGTCCTGTCATTGGCCATCACCGACAAGAGCCAGTGATGCCCCTAGAGCAGTTCGACTCCCTTACTCTCTGTCCCATTTTCCTCCCTTTTACATACAGTTCTTTACCTTGCAATCCTGACCTCTCTTGAGCTGGCTCTGTGCTTCTTCTGATCTTGCTCCAAGCCAATGCAAACTTGCTCAACTAGTAGCAAATCAATTTAGTGAAAAAAAAGACATTTTTTTTCTTCTCTATTAGTGAGTTGGTTACTGCTTGTTCAGATGTACTCTAGAGGTAGCATGGCGGGGGCAGGAAAGATGATGTAGGCAGGAATGTGTGTTTGAATGGGGAGTTGCACTTCCTTTCTGATAACACCAGATATTGAATGGGCTTATCTGTGTCATGTAACCCCAAACTCAGAACTGACTCAGACACATTCACAGTTTTCTTAAGGGTAAGACATTACAGTACATCAACTAATGGCAGTAAGGTACAATAAACTCAGCCAGGGATGAGAGCTTTGTATTAGCTCCAGTTATTTGAATAATAACTCTCTGATAAACACAACACTTGAACTTTGGTCAAATCCCCTTGTTCAGTAGGTTATTTGGAGTTGTAGCCTTTGGTCAGCAGAAAAATCAACGGATGAATTCCAGTCTATGTAATTTGGCTAACAACCTTGTGCTTTAACTTAGATGACCCTCACGCTTAGGCAGATAAAATTTGCCACTGGAGACATTAGCCTCTTTCCATTGATTAGAGAAGGAACTTTAACCTTTACATCTAGAGCATGGAAGGAAGTGCAAACTGGGTGCCTAAGGCTGGTTGATTGGATCCTAATTATTAAGCATTCAAATAAAGATAGTTCACAGAAACAGAGGAAGGCTGGGGCTGGAAGACACCTCTGGAGATTGCTTAGTCTAAAATTG
Organism: Leptosomus discolor; assembly: GCF_034619465.1. Classification (NCBI taxonomy): domain Eukaryota; kingdom Metazoa; phylum Chordata; class Aves; order Leptosomiformes; family Leptosomidae; genus Leptosomus; species Leptosomus discolor. Next base: position 71,519,010 of record NC_141392.1, on the reverse strand, counting down.
CCACTAAAGGCAGGGTCACCTAGAGCAGGTCAGGGCTGTGTCCAGTCAGGTTTTGAATATCTCCAAGGATGGTGACTCTCCAACCTCTCTGGGTAATCTGTTCCAGTGCTCAGTCACTCTTACAGTTAAGAAGTTTTTTTTGTAATTTTTAGATAGACTTTCTTGTATTTCAGTATGTGCCCATTTACTCATGTCATTTTACTGGGCATCACTGACAAGAGTCTGGCTCTGTTTTCTTTACTCCTTCCCATTCAGTATTTATACACCTCATTCATAAGATCCTCCTGAGCTTTCTTTTCTCCAGGCTAAACAGTCCCAGCTCTTTGCTTCTCCTTGTATGACAGATGCTCCAGTCATTTAGTCACCTTTGTTGCCCTTCACTGGACTTGCTCCCATATGTCCATGTCTCTCTTCTACTAGGGAGCCCAGAACTGGACCTAGCACTCCAGATGTGTCTCACCAGTGCTGAGTAGAGGGGAAGGATCACCTCCCTCAATCAGCTGGTGATGCTTTTCCTCATGCAGCCCAGGAGGACATTGGCTTTCTTTGCTGAAGGGCACTTCTCTAGCTCATGTTCAGCTTGTTGTTCATCAGGACCCCAAGGTCCTTCTCTGTAAAGCTGCTTTCCAGACGACTGGTCCCCAGCATGTACTGGTGCACAGGGTCCAGCAAAGCTCCTCTTCTGTGTCAGGAAGTTATCATTGGTTCCTTCTGGATTGCTTGTTTCCTGCTGTACTGTCCCTCCAGCAGATGCTGGGGTAGTTCAAGTCCCCCATGAGGACAAGGGCCTGTGAGTGTAAGAAAGAAAAACTGAAGAATGAAATATGAGTGACAAAACTGGGTAAGAGGCTCCTAAGAAACCACCTGATTAAAGTGCAATTCTTTTACTACATGTCATTATAACATATCCTCAGTATATCCTAACTACATTGTCAATTAATAATTTAAAAGAAACTTTCCAGGAACAAGTCTTGCTTTGTGTTTTGTATGGGAATTGTATTGATGCTATAAACTATTAACAACTGTTTGGGTTAGCTCAGCAAAAATGACTGAACCTGTATACTTTGTGTAAACCCTACTTGTCCTTGAATTTTTTCTCATTTAAATATTCTGTGCGTGCAAGGTAGTCTACAGAGGACAATGAAAATGCATGCACAGTGCATAAACAGTGTGATGTAACAGAAATGAAAGGCAAGGAACTAGGATAAAACCCATCAAATCTGATAAAAAGATGGTAAGCAATATAACACAGAACAGTAGAATTAGGATGATGAAATACTGTACTAGGAAGTTAAAATGGTTTGATAGGTAGGATGTGGTTAATGAGGCAAGGCTCTATAATTGCAAAACTAAAATATTAGGACAGGGCAATGGATAGAAGGAAGTAGGACAGCAGTGACTGAGAGGTCCGAGCAGTAAGTTTTTTAATTCTTCACTGTGGCACTTGATAGAGGTTATTTTGAGATTCACACAGATTTGAAAACTTTAGTTCTAATTGCTTGGTTCATGTGGCTTTCTTTTTTATTTTACTCTCCAGAACAGTGATAATCTGTCAAATAGGGAGCTCAGTGCTGTGATGGATTGGCTGGAGCAGACCTAATTGCAGTGGTTTGAGACATCACTGTCACCAACCCCTCCACTCCTCTGCGAGCTGTTCCTCCCCTGTCTGAGTCGTGGGAGCACCCAATGTAGGTAAAAGCAGTCGCTCTGTATCTGACTAGAGGTCTGGCTGTCTCCACATCCTGCTCTCAGCAGTGGCCAAGTGCCAGGATGGATATGTGATAGCACCTGGCTGTCGCGGTTCACATCCCAGGAGGGACAAGTCTGCACTGGCATGTCAGGCTCAGCTGCAGCCAGGAGAGAAGGCACTGGGCTCCTTTGTGCCCCACCATGGGCAGGGATGTATCAAGGAAAGGCAGAAAGCACAGTGAAAGTTGTTCTTTTGTTTAAAACACATGAGCTTTAGTTCAAATCTAATGAGAGATTCAAAGCTCCCTGAAGAGAGCAAATCATGAAAGAAGATGTTACTGCAAATGAAATAGTATGAGTGACATCCTGTCACTGCAAAAGTCAATGATAAATGACCATCTTCTTACCTATAAAATCTATAAAGAGCACATATTAGTGTGTGGCTAACAACTTGGTTCCGAGAACATGCGGGTGGGAACCTTTTAAGTATGTCATGTCTTCCATATAATTCAAGGAAACTGTTTTTCTTAGGTGTGTAAAAGTTTGTGGGATTGAAGCCCAACAGTTTATTGCACAGGATATGTCTTAAATTGGTAGAACTGGGCACTTAAATTTACACTTACATTAATCTCTGTTGTGGAAGTGTGGGAGGACGGTGTCTCTCTAAAGTCAAGAGAGGTGTGAATGCCACAATACTGTGTAATGACGAAAAAACCAGCATATGAGTTGATTAGGTTTCCAGTTAAACCTGAAGATACCTGTTTTGGTAAAGCTTATATGTCAAAAGCATTGAAAGTTCAGTTTGGAAAAAACCCTAAAGAATATGAATACATTTTACAGCCACCTAAGCTGACTGCAAACCTAAATTCTTGGGACGTCCGGTTTCCAAAAGTGCTGAGCATACCATTAGGGGACCAGCTCTTGCTTTATTTTGGCTCTGACGTGTGTTTTTCCAATACCAGAAAATACTGGAAATCAAATGGAAATTGAAAGCTAAAGCTGGGAGCTTTTTCAAAAATAGAGCCCAAACCCAAAGCGCTTTTTTAGTTTTGGATAAAGACTTAAGCTTGACATTTTGCATGCTCTCAGTTTCTAGCTCCCTTTCCTATGCTGTCACACTGTATTGCTCTCATTGTGAAATTAGGGAAGATTTACAAAGAATTAGTTTGTGGGTTTTGGAGCTGGGATGGTGAGAAAAATGGAGAAGAATTGAGGAGGTGGACAGTGGAAACACTGTTTCTGCCAGCAATTAGAAAGACATATTAGTGGATATGGGGAAATTCTCTAGGACAGAAATTACAAAAAACAATGTATGGTAATGATTTGCGCAATCATTATACACTTATTTGGAAATAACGGGTTAGTGATTATGCAAGTCCTTCATTTCTGTTTTGATAATACTTCTCGATGAGAGTATAAGGTGCTGGAGAGGGTATAGAGGCGAGCTACCAAGGTAGTAAAGGATTTGGAGCATGTCTCATATGAGGAACAGATGAGGGGTCTGGGGTTGTTTAGCCTGGAGAAGAGGAGGCTGAGGGGAGACCTTATCGCTCTCTAGAGCTACCTGAAAGGAGGTTGTAGCAAGATGGGGGTCGGTCTGTTCTCCCTAGTAACAAGCAATAGAACAAGGGGAAATGGCCTTAAGCTGCACCAAGGGAGATTCAAGCTGGATATTAGGAAGAATTTATTTACTGAAAGGGTTGTCAGGCATTGGAACAGGCTGCCCAGGGAGGTGGTGGAGTCATCATCACTGGAGATGTTTAAGAGACGGGTAGAAGTTGTACTTAGGGTTTAGTGGTGTTGATAGAGCTAGGACAAAGTTTGGACTCAATGATCTTGAAGGTCCCTTCCAACCAAAGCTGTTCTATGATTCTATGAATGATATAATTTAGAAAAATAAGTGCCGAGTTGTAATTTAGACATGGCATTCAGTCCCTCCATGCTGTCTGGTTCAGGAAATGTCAGTCAATAGAGGACTTGGTGAACACGAAGCACAAGGACATTCCTGTCTGTAATTTTGTGACACAGACAGTGTTTCACAGCTGTCTCTCATACCTACAGTGTTCTGATTATAGGACTATGCTTGAATTCAGAGAATATGGCTATAGGAAAAAAAGCAGAGGCTGTATGTTAACATATATAAATAATGATTGCGGATGTAACTCTTGTACATGGCGTAAGGGCTGAACATTTCTTAAAAGCAGGGATCAATATATTTTCTCTGCCTTTTCTTTGGCAAATAAATAAGGATTTCTCTGTCCTCTGATTTCCAAACTAGGTCTTATACAACACTGGGAACGGTTTGCTGTTGTAACTGTACTGACAAACTGTTCTAATGTAGGTGCAGATTTATGAGCAAAGGGAGATTGCTTATACTGCTTATACCAATCCCCTGAAGAAAATAATGCTGGCAACCTATCCTCTATCCATGTTTTTGTTACTATAATTAGTTTGTGTTTGGAATTTTTGGCATAGGAATGAGCACAAAATAACACAGCTTTAACTGATAATCTATACGGACATTTAAGTTTTGCCTTGGAGGAAAGTACCTCCTTGCCCTCCCACCTTGACTTCTTAATCTGAATTTCTTACAAATGTAGAGAGAGCTTCCACTGTTTTCTTGACACTTTATTTTTGGTGATGGGTGTTGACTTTTCTCATTTTAACCTTCAGTAAATGACAAGAGAACAGAAGTTAGGTCTATAGGAACAAGGACAGGAAGGAGGCATAGTGTTGCCTTATTCCTCTATACAACCAGTCCTGACATTTTCTCTCTTTCTGATGCTTATATCAGCTGTGATCAGGAGCAGAAATAAGATTATTTCAATGTTTGTGAAACAGAAGCGGAGGAGGCGTATTTAGAGGCAGAAATATTTCAGAATAAAGAAAAAGAAGCTTAAAGACACTTACTGTAACCTGCTAGTAACTTTTATTTGAGTAAATAACTTCTCAGCCTTTTGTTACTGAGTTTATGTTTAGCCCAGGGTGCAGCTATTGCCTTGAAATGAACTATTCATTTGTCTTTCAAATAATGTTTGTTATATCACTGCTAGGATTTTGCAATAAGGACAATGTTAGAGAAAGTAGGACTCCATCTAGCAAAATCAGGACAGCATGTTCCTCTGTCCTTTAAGATCAAACAGATTAGTCTCCTGCATCTGCTTCACCCCTCTACGTAAATATGTAAAAACACAGACTGGATTATTAAGTTTACCTTGTTCAGTCACTCTGGTGACACTGATCCATGTGTCAGCCTCCCGGAGTTTTGTAAAAGATAAGATTAGTAAGGAAATAAAGTTCAAGGGTCAAAGCTTTGGTAAACAACCAAAGCTGAAGGAAGTCCATTGAGGTGAAATTGCTTAAAACAGACATGTCAAGTAGCCATTTAAATTTCAGACCTTGGATTTATAGTGCAAATAGGCAGAGAGGAAAAACAAGCCTGGCAATGTGTCCCTAATTCAGATATCTCAGTGAATGAGAAGAACTTTTATGGGATTTCTCCTAAGCTTTCCAACTGCTGTGCTCTTGAGATGTTGGTCGGCCTTCAGCCAGCATTCTGCCTCTGGGCTTTTTATCACTTGGACAATACTTTTAACTTGGACTGGCTTGGGCAGGGTATTTACTCCTATCCTTATTGATAGTACTCTCTAAAAGATTATGCTAATGCTATTTCTAAGGAGAAGTGAGATTGCATTCTTCCCAAGGGAGAAACAGATGGCCTTGCAGCCTTTTGCTCATGCACAACCTTTTGCAGAAGTAAGAAGGAGTTGCAGGGACAACACCCATGACTGCAATAGCTGTGGGAGCAATATGACCTGTAGCTGCAACAATGGAATCAAGGGGAGCTACGGAGTTTGAGAGAGGGAAAAATAATCTGACACCTTGACTGGGACTATGCTTAGCAGCTGCCATGTTTCACCTTTCACTTCTCTCCTGGTTACTTACCCAGTGTGAATTGCTTTTCTCTTGAGTAACCAAGTAAAGTGCTTTGCCCATTGAGTAGGTTTAACTTTAAGAACATATTGAATATACAGATTTCTGAGGACTGTAAATTTTGAACTTTGAGAGTGGCTTCTTTTTGAAACTCAGGAGCACAGACAGAACCCATTCTTGTTGCTGGCAAGAGTCTTCTGGAATTCCTACTGGTTTAAAAGGAATTGAGGATCACAGGAGGCAAAGAGGAAAGAAATCCAGTCTTCCTTTCAGAGCTATACATCTCTAATTCCATTTGATCTTTTGCTCGGCATTTGATTAAAAGTTTGAGTGTAGACTGGACTACCTAATCAAAGGCAGTTTGCAATAACTGTGTGCTGGTGCTGCGTGCTGCAGTCTGCGTCTGTAATCCTGTAGACCAGGATACAAGGACTTGGTGATATCATTCATAAGCAAGAAGCTATTTAAGATCAGTTTCATACTTCTTTTAAGATTTTCAGAGGCAGTTCTCCAGGTACAATAAATTCTGTGTTGGTTCATTGTACTGAAGCAAGACTGTAAAAGTAGTCTTTTAGCATTAATATTTACAGTTGTGGTTGCAGGGGAAAGTACCTTATATTCGTTACTCAAGACTAATGTCAGCAGAGTGTTTCAGTTAGAGATGTACTTTAACCACAATCTCAGACCCAGATAACCTAGATCTGAACATCTTTCAAATGTCAGGACGTTTAATCCTACTGTGACTTTCACAGTGACTCTCTGTTTCGTAATGAGTCAGACACTCGGTTTAAAGATACTCCCATGTATAAAAGTCCCAGATCTAACTCCCTGTCTTGCTGTTATTTCTACAGGTTTAAATCCAGCTCTGATAATTGAACCTTAGGCTATACCTACGCTTCTGAGTCAAACAACATCACAACATTCCCAGGCACTTGCTGGAATAGTCCCTGGCACTCTTTTCACCCAGAATAACTAGCATTTTCTCAAACAGTTTCCAGGCACAGTGTGGGTCTTAGTACATGCCAGGGACCATACTTGCTGTGGTACTTTGGATGACCCTGCTTTGAAGACTAAGAGAACTTAGTAGAAGAGACATGACCGCATTGTGCCAGCTGATCTCAGAGACAGAAAACAGGCCGTGGCATGTTTCATTTACTAGTATAGGTATAGATACAGCCTCAGGGTTTTCATCTTTGACTCTGTTATTTGTTAGGAAATGTTTTCCTTCGGATAAGACAGCAAGATGAATCACTTTATCTGTTCGTTTAGGACTTGCAACTGGGTAGAAGCTAAAGATCTCATGATACTTTTCAACAGAAAAACAGGAAGAGCCCAAGTGTCCCCGGGTATGTTTTTCTGTCTCGGTTGGTAGTATTTAAAATGTGAACTACTTTTCTTTAATCATAGTGGTGTTACTATTTGGTTCTCTACATTTCAGGGCAATTTGTCATATTAGAAGGATGGCAGGCCAATGAAAAATTCTATTTGATTCTATTTTGTTAATTTCTGTGCTCACTGTTTATTGTTTTCTTAAGATATTTAATTCAAAAATAAATACAATTTTTTTTCTGAAAGATCTCGTGAATGATCTGTTCTTAATGCCCAATACCCACTGATGTTAAATATGAGATGAAGATAGTTTCTTTCTCATAAAGAGATGCTGTTGAAACACTGGAAGAAATAGCTCTCTCAGGGATCACTGGGCCAAGCAGAAAGTTTTACTACTTATGATGATGAAGTGGGGCAGGCAAACTGAAACTCACTTTTGGTATTTCACTGCAAATTTGGGTTGTTTTATGTAATATCATGCAGATATTTGGAGAGCCATGTTAATCCCAGCACCCTGGGGGGATCTCAGGACCATCTGCCTAAAGTCACTGAAGGGGTTTGTGCCTGTTGCTGGAAGCTGATGAGGGACATGCTGAGGGGATGACACTTTGGTCTAGTTCATTCCATAGTGGAGGGAGAGCTGTGACAAGCTGATGTAAGCTTAAGGTATGACTCCTGTCTAGGAGAATCTCAGCTGATCAGATTACAGGGCTCCCTTCTTCTCAGTTACAATAGTGTCAATCTGAAATTTCAGGACATTCATACTAGCAAGTGGAAGAAAAAAAATGTCCCATAGCAAACAGAAAAGCTTTGGGTCGTGTAGCCCATTGCTCTGTCAATGCAAGTTTATAGCTCTGGAACATAAGTCTTGAGCAGATTAACTGGCTGCCCAGGTTTGGCTGGGATAGAATTACAGCCCAGCCATGCTAGGCAGGCTCAAACCAACCAGGGCAGCTGACCCAAGTTAACTACAGGTGTAGACCATACCATAATGCCATGCTTATTATAAAGGCACGAGGTTTACTGAGGAGAGGGGGTTTGTGAGGTCATTCTCTGCTGGAGTTTCTGCTCTTCCCCCTTTTCTGCTGAGGACTACTCTGCCATCCATCCTGACAATGGTATATTCACTTGGCTGAGTATTTTCTGTTTGTACTAGGGGTGTTTTCATTAAACTTGTTGTGTTTTCACCTATGGGTTTTCTCTCCTTTTTCCTGGTTCCCCTCCCTGGTTGGTGAGGGTTCTCAGGTGATAGGGTAACTGTTACTGTTTAGCCCTGGTACAGGCTGAATGTAGACACTGGCTCAAATAAGAAGCCTTCTACCCCTTCCCCTTGGGGGATTTTCAATTTTTAGAAGTAACTCTCATTTGATCTTTTAAAAAATATTAGATTGATTTTCTTATTTGCCCTTGTGTTATCCTCTGTAACTCTTTCTGCATCATGCCCTCTGAAAGGGAGTGAATGGATCCCAAACAAGTCACATCTCAAATCTGGACTTGGTACAAGATCTGGATTTCACAGGTTAGATTTGAGTGCTGAGAGGCAACTGTGTCCTAACTGTGTCATCACTCAGTTTGCAACAAGTAGTTAACTCTTTTTCATTTTCTTAATCTTCTTCAGTTGCTTATTGTGTACAACATGAAGATAGAACACATAGGGTGTTAGACCTGCTCAAACAAGTTTAGCAGTATTTTAATTTGATTTTGTTTGTAGCAGAAGAAAACACATTGTTTTAAAACATGGGATTAATGGGAACATTTACAGAAATTTTCAAATCTGTATTCCACTTGTTCTTCCTTTTTCTCTGACAGTCTTTCTTCTTTTAAGTGTGTATTTCTGACTGGCAAGATAATAAGAGACAAATCTCTCCTTGGCTGGCAAGGTAATCAGGATTATCAGAGAAATGATCAATTTAAACTAATGTGCAAGGGTAGTGGAATGACAGAGGTCAGCACTGCAGGTTAGTAATTTGTGCACCTTGAACATCAAGGAAGCCTTGCACTGAGCACCATTGATCCCACTAAAGCAGAGCTCTAGTTTTCACCAGCAGTCTGAAGACAGAAGATGGGTCTTGAACAATCAAAGTACTCTAGCTTTTTTTTTTTGAGAAATAGTCAGTCTCTTTAAGTGTTGTGCTTAATTTACTCAGTCTATTTTACCGTATTTGCAGACTCCCAGTGGTGAGCCAGGGGTGATCCATGTTGAGCCACGTATTGATAAAAGCAAGGTAATGAGCTGTGGGCATCTGTTTTAATTTTTTTAATGTGTAACAGGTCTTGAAAAGGAGTCTTGTATTAAACGTTAAATGCCCATTTAAAAAAGTGTCAGTGGGTACCAAGTCTCTGGGCATTGGCATACATGATGCTCTCACCTCCTCTCATTGTATGCTTAAACACCTAGAGATGATTGATTTACTACCATGCTCATTGCTGTGGAAGGAGGTCTTAGACATGTTTGTGATTTCAGTGCTGTATCCCTGTTGCCTTTTTGTAGGCTTCTCTGCACAGCTGAGAAGATGTTAAATTTTTTTAACTTGCACTTAAGTGATGTTAAGGTAAAAATCCAACCCAAACCAGGCCTTTTGCTTTCATTTCCAGGACAAACATGTGAGGTTAGTGCTGTACCTCAGTGAGTTCCTCACATCCTGTATTTCCAACTAGGTTTTAAGCACCTCCAGTTCTTAGCTTCTGAAACACAGCATTCTTCATACAGAGCCATTGTCATTTAGTAAATGAGAAAAGTGATAAAGAAAGGTTTTTGAAACAGCCATGTGAATATTTTATCTAATCTCATGCTTCACTGTGAGCAAAGCTAAATAAGCTTCCCTCAAAGCAGCAGAGCAGAACCCCTTGTTGAATTGGCTTTTGTACTGCTAGGGCTGTAATGAACTGTATGGAAGAGGCTCCCCCTTTTTACACCAGGCTAAATAAGACACATCTACAGCCATATGCAACTCTGAAAGCTATATGGCTAGCGATTACTGGATGTCTTTCCTCAATGTTACTACTTCATCTCAGAGTTGTTTCCCACTGCTGGAGCTTTCAAGTTGTTAGGGAGGGAGGTTAGACATTTAGGAAAGTGTCCAAGGTGAGGCTTTGGTGTTGCATGTACAGTTTTCAGGAACACCTCCCAAAGAATTTGAGCCATGTGTTGCCAGTACAGGTGACTCTGGACTCCACCAACCTTATTTTGTGTCTCCCTCAGATTGTGCCACTTGGAGAAAAGAGGGTGCAATTTGTTCATCTTTTCATCTGTCTTCTGTTTGTTTGCTTTTCCTCTTCTTCAGTGATATCAATTAGATGGTCTTTGGTGGAAAGCTAATAGCATCAGATAGCAATAGTATCATCTGATGCTCCCAAATCCTTTGATTAACTGGCATTAGTTTAAAGTGCAGCTCTATGCTGAAAAATTATTCTAAAAATGGCACTGTGGGGTTCTATGCCTATCATCTCTAAATTATTTCCATATCAAATATCTTCTGTGAGCAATGAAAAAGACACTTAATTTTGTTCCTGCCTGTCAGCCCATGTTAACATAACCTGGACTTGAAGTTCACACTGGATTCTTTCTTCCCATGTAATTGCCAGTAATGAAGTGCTCAATGGGCAAAATTAAGCCTTTATTTATACCATAGCAAGTCTACTGTCTTTGAACTGGACCTCATTGCCACCTGTGAAGCACCATGTTTTCTTCAGTTTTGCTCAGGTGACAGGAAGCTATTAGACAGCTCTATTGAAACATGACAACAGGAAATAAAAGTTGTCTTCCTGTGTCTTTGCCACTTTCGGTATGTGAATAGAGATAAAAAGCCGAAATTTTTATTTTTTCCTCTCTAAAGTGGAATGCACAGGGTGCAAGTCTATGGGGGAAAAAGTCAGGTTTTTGGTGTAGTATTTTTCAGATCAAAATTGTACTCTGCAGAAGAAGAATACTTCCCATATGACAGTCTCAACTAATTTGCCTTGCTTTTTTTCATATTTTCAATGTCATTCTTTCTTAGTATGAGCTACTCAATATTTTTCTTGTTGTTCTTTTGTATTCTTTTCATACTCTTTTGTAGTACCTCTAATCTTGTTACAGAGTATACACCCCATTTGATGAATCACCCTCCTATCTCTCTGTAGGTTGAAGAGCATTTGCTGTTCAAACTGTTCTGCACTTTATTTCCTTACTTGAAGTACAGAAATGTTTTATACATACAGCAATGCATATATTATAGATGTAACAAAAGTGTGCATGCTGCAACATCTTTTTCTAATAGTTGTTTTCAAAAACACCAAGTCCCCAATATTCAGAAATGGTAAAATGTAGCAGATCCCAGCAGTAGTACTTCATCAAAGACAAAGACATCGCAGGAAGTGCATGCAACTGAAAATAGTCTTTCTTTATTGGTGGATAGTTTGACCAGACTGTGGAGAGGAAAGAATACAAAACTTTAAAGTAAACCTTATTTTTGAAGAAAGGGACTGGTAGACTTTGGCTGCTAACTTTTCCCAATCAGATTGGCCAGCTAGACTAATATAGAATCATAGTATCATTTTGGTTGGAAAAGACCTTTAAGATCATCAGGTCCAACCATTATCCTAACACTACCAAGCCCACCACTAAACCATGTCCCAAAGCACCACATCTATACGTCTTTTGAACACCTCCAGGGATGATGACTCCACCTCGCTGGGCAGTCTTTTCCAATGCCTAACCACTCCTACAGTAAAGATATTTTTCCTAATATCCAATCTAAATCTCCCCTGGTGCAGCTTGAGGCCATTACCTCTTGTCCTGTCATTAGTTACCTGGGAGAAGAGACCAACACCAGCCTCACTACACTTCATTTTAGGTAGTTGTAGAGAGTGATAAGGTCTCCTTTCAGCTTCCTCTTCTCCAGGCTAAACAATCTCATTCCCTCAGGTGCTCCTCATAAGACATGTTTTCCAGACCCCTCACCAGCTTCGTTGCTCTTCTCTGGACCCGACTAGTTCTTTGTTAAACTGTTTGTACCTAGGATGCATGGAGGAAACAGCAAAATGCATGCTGAATTCTTGCCCCCAGAGAAGGCCATCACTATTGCAGACAAAAGAGAGAAATAAACTGTACAAATATGAAAGAATAGATGAAATAATTTCAGAAAACCATGCTTGCTTTGAGTTGTAGAGGTTTAGTTTTGTTTGCTTCAAATAATCAGCTGCAGACCCTCTATGGTGGCCCTCTGACTGGCTAGCTTCCCAAGCACTTCTTTGGAAGTGGGTCCAGGCTTCCTTTTAATGTGAGGTGAATTCCTGGGTATATTTAGCAGTGTTTCCTTTAAAATAGGTCTCTGAGGAAGTGGCAGTTGGCTAACATTGCCCAGTGCAAGGTAGGGAAGGGGACAGAGATTAATTGCCTTCTATTAAGGTCACTGTGTAGCTGTGGGGCATAAATTTGTGCAGAGGCAATTTTATCACAGGGACTGTGCTATATATTGGCTGGATAACTTGATATACAGAAAACCCATGCAGCATGGAGCTTGTCAAAAGGAATGCAGAGGAATGCTTTAGGCTTCCTTCTGCAGCATGTTCACAGAGGTGCAGGGGCCATGGGAGAAGAGGGATGTTAAGTCTGCCAGGACACTGGTCACTGCTGTTTTCTTTACATGCCCTGAGCACATTTGTGGTGATGGCAATAGCACAAGCATCTGTAAGTCACATTTCAACTGTACAAACTGAATTGACAGAACTTCATTACATAAATGGCTGCTGAAGGGTGCTGTTGGTGGAAATGAGTTCTGCCGCTCCTGATATAACATTGTTTCTAATCACTGGTCTTCCAACAGGGATCAAAAAAAAAAAAGTGAAAGGGAAACTGAAACAGTCCATACTCAAATCATTAGACTGCTATAAAAATGTTTATATTCTATGCCCCTCGTGTGGCAAAGACTTGTGTATCTCACTGGTGGCTCCATCACTCATGAGTAAAACACTCATCCCAAATGCATGGCCATAAAATTTTTATAGTGCCTTGCAAAGTGTGGTGCGCTATAAAGTTTTTATAACCATGCATTTGGGATGACCACATTACATCATCTCATATTTTCCCCATAATGATTTTGGCTTACTGCTGCTCTAAGTCAACTAACCTTTACAGATGGTTCCTAGAATAGCTAAAAGACCCCTGCTTTGTTTTTTTGTTGTCAGCACGAATTTAATGTACTCCTTTTGTTTCATTAAGTCCTAGAGTTAGGCTGCAGGGGAAGTGAAATAGTGCAGTCAATACACAACTGGATTTGCTTTCTAGTTACATCAATCACATTGTCTCACTCCATTATTAAACATTTATGCTGTGGTAATGTTTGCATAGTACAGCTGATGTACAAGCCCGTGCGCAGCAGCAGTGTGCATGAGGTGTGTATCATGGGATCTGGTTTGTATGCTGTCAGCCCTCGGGGAATCTTTATCTCTTTGAGATTTCATCGCATAAAGCACTAACATACACTAAAAAGTTACTTCCTGACTTAATTTTTGTTTACTCTCGGTTCTTTTTTTGGCTACTTTTCAGTCAGATGGATTAGTGATTCTGCCCCTCTGTGACCCTCTGAGCCCAGCAATACACAACCTGGAGTGAAAAAAGAAATGAAGGAGCCCTCCGTTCTTGGGTAGCATGAATCTACTTTGCCTTAACCAGTTATGACACTGCACCCACTGACCACGTTTCACTATCTGTAAGATATGAAACCTTGAAATATAACTGTGTTTAAAGAATATCCCTGTGTTTAAAATCAAAATTGCTTTCAAAGCAAATTAGGGTTAGTATATTTTAACAAATGACACAGTTCCAGCATAAGAATAACTAAATGATAATGATAAAATAAAGAGAGGGAGGCACTGCAGATTTCAAACAGAACTGATGAAAAAACAGTTCTCAGATTCAAGGCAGGTTATGTTGAGGGACAAAACAATCTCTGTATGAAAACTATTTGAACGAGTCTTTTGGTCCAAATACAGAGCATTCCTCAGCTTTTACCCGTAGTTTAAATATTAGTGCTGACCGAAGAGATGGGGATCTAAATCAGTGCCAAAATACATTAACTAAACAAGGCAGAATAAAGTTCCTATCCAAAGTTCTACTCTTACCTTAGATTTTTAAAAATTATTATTTGTTTAAAACATTTTTTACTTGCATATTTATCTCCAGTTTTGGTCCCCTCTTATTAGGCAACTGGGTCCGCTCATGGTTACTCCTTGTCTCTTGAGCAGTCCTTTAACGCAGGTTTCAGCGGATTTTTAGAAGCCCCAGATTAACCAAAATTTGTGATTTTGTATTTGATGGTTGTCAGTATACAAGGAAAGGAAAATAATGTCGTCCATTGTCACCTATTCATTCATTGTCATCTGTTTCTGACAGCAGGCAGAATCTGAGTTACTGCCATACGTTTTCAGCTGCTGAACAAATGGGAACACTTTGACACTCTGCAGTGCTAACTTATGTATGCAAATGGAATTGGTGTAGTCCACTGGGTGGAATGCAGAGCAATGTATTTGTGCACGATACATTAAATGATCATCACTTTCTCATGAGGAATAGGTCCAGTCATCAATTAGGTAACATTCGGCTGTAATTGATAAGTTATAGAAGCAAAAATTTGAGACTTAACTGATTTTAGGCAGGAGACTTGCAAACTTTCACAGGATTGATAAAATGGAGGAGGAAGTCACACTTTGCTGTATGTCTAGTGCTGTTGGGTGCTGAGGATTGTCTGTAATCGATGCTTGAGTGTTAATGAGTAGCCCCTCTGTATGTTTATTTATGCTTTCAAGCTACTGTTTATATGTCTGGTAATGGTGAAAAATGTCTTCCAGGTGCAGCATAATTTAAGTGTGGAAGACAAAGCTCTGAGGGACAGAATTGAGTTTTGCAGCTGACACCTGCACATGTGAAGGCCCCTGCTGGAGTAGTTTAATACAGTCCACAATCGGTTAATTACATTTATGGTTTGTGGAGTGCAATGCAAAGACCATCAGGTGTAGTAAAAAAAGTAGTTTTGGAAAGACATAGATGGAAATGTGTGTTTTCCATCCTTAAAATAGCTGCTACAGATATCATTAGTATCATAAATTATCAGAATAAAAGAAAGAATACGTGACCTCATTTGCTCTTTTGCATTTTCCTTCTTTTGACATTTATGTTGGCCCAAACAGTGAAAATAATTTGAGTGCAGTTCTTCTCTGAACAATGTCTGGATGAAAAGAGCATTTTAGAGTTCACTGCTTGTGTCAGTGAATTCCAGATCAAATCTGATCCAATTTACACAGAAAATTTAAAGACCACTTAATCTGATGTAGGTTTATATTATTTATTTTTAGATGGACATGACATTACAAATTACTGTAAACTGAAGGACCTGAATTCTAAGCCTGGAAAAAAGTCATTCGTAAGTGGAGTGATAGTCTTCCTTTTCCCACCGTATTATTTTTTGCTTATCCATCAACATCCTTTAGTAAGGAACTTTGCAGACAAAATGCCCTGATCATTTTGCTTTGACTTAGCTAATTGTGCTGGCTGCATTGAAAGGATGCTCATTCTCCCACAGAGAGCTAGTTCTAATGTGATAAAAGAAGTATAAATCAGTACAAACCACACCCAGTTTGCATACTTTGCAAGCATCCAGCTGAGCAACTAAATCTCTAAACACGTGTAGATTTATGCATCCTTTTTAAACAATTTCCAGCTATGCAACTTCATCTAACAATAGATATTATCTCTCAAATCATTCCACTGTCAACCTATATATACCTATATATAAGAATTATGGCTTTGAGATTCAGTCTAGAACCTCCCAATACACTGACAAACAACCCCCAGTGTGCTACGTTTCCAGAACTGACAGTTTTGTGTGCCCAGAGTGCAGGGATGCAGCACAGGGAACCACTGCACCACAGAGGGACCTGGGATTTCTCTATTTGAGCCCAAGCAAGGCAGAGAGCAGAGTGTGCCAGACACTGGCTTAAGCAGCTGATTCAGATATTGGCTGCTTTGTCAACAGTTGTTTTGGCCAAACTGTCTCCAATAGAGATCTGGCCTTGAACAGCTATTGTGGAACTGCTTCTTTCAATTAGCTCTCCAAAGGGATGCTTCATCCCACACTGAGAGCCCATTTGTGTGGTTTTAGAGCAGTCTAAACTGTCACTTCCCTAACATTCTTAGTGTAGGAAAAGCCCAAAAATAGCTTAAAGAAGGTATTGTGCCTATAGTTCAAACTCAAACTTATTTCACTCTAACTACCAGCCTTGATGGTCTTCCAGCTTAATCAGACAAAAGATGGGACAAAGAAAATCCACTGTTCAAGTGTTTATGCTGTTCTTACAGATTTAGAAGGCCCCATATGAAATACAGTTTGAATTAATATAAAAATAATGAATAAATGCATAAATCGCCAAACTTGCATCTGAATCTCTGTTTTGCACTAACTTGAGGTCAGTCTTCAGGCTTGTGGGTTTTAGGGTTTAAGTCTTTTTGGTTTAAGCCAATTAAGTATTTTCCTGATTCCTATTTTCATTTTCTCCATTCATGCTCCTTTCTGTGCCGTGGCTTCTACTTTCATTTTTTAATGTATTAGCCTTGGTACTCAGCCATAGTCAGGGAAATACCAACACTTTTAATCCATTCAGATCTATGACGGACAGGAATGAAAAAATGCCCACTGACAACTAGCTGCAATTTCCTTTACTGTGCACTGCAATACGGCATTCCTCACACTGTGTAGCATTCTGGGAGACTCTAAATTAAACTAATTAATGTGATTTAGGGTGTTGTCTGTTTATCAAGCAGCAGTCACTGTTTGCTTCTCTCATCTGTCTCCAGGAGTCTTCCTTCCAGGTAAGAGCCTTTCCATTGCAGGGAAGGCTCTTCTCTGTGCTTTTTGTAGCTGTAGTTTGGTGAGAGGAAGGCAGTTTATTGTTCTTAGTGTGTCTTATGTAAACCTGACTTAGGAATCTGAGAGGCCCTGGGCGTAAAAGCAGTATGTAAGCAAAAAACCCTCTCTTAGTGGTTGCTGGTTGCTAGGGCTCCATAAAAGATAGTTTCTTGGGGTTAATAGCCTAATAAATTACATAGACCAGTTCGGTGTCTTGAGAGCTATTGAACTGAGAGGCCTCCAGGGACACATTTTATTTGCACCTGTTTAGCTGTGGGTTTTTTCAAGTATTTTTGGAAGAACCAGGAGCTAAAAGTTCTGTTTCAGTTTTCTCTCATCTCCCCAAATGAAAGCTGTGTTTCCATTAACAATTACATTTCCTTGACCCAGCCTTGTTGATAACAATTCCTACTTCTGATTCTTCCCGGGAGTTCTTTGTTAATTTTCTTAGGGTGCCTTGGATTTTCTTTTTGCTTAACCTTTTAACACTCCCTATTTTGGTTATCTTTTCCTCCATGGGAGTTCACTCTATTGATTTCTGTAGTTTGGGATATATAACAAAAGTGTCCTGGCAATTCACAGGATGTTCCCAAGCACTGGGTTACTCTGCTTCATGTGGACTGTCTTTCTTGTCTACATTCTGTTTTGAAGATTTGCAGGATAAGGAATTAGCTTGTCTGCAGAGTACTGTGCTCACCAATGCACCCCCATAAAAGTAGTAACCCGATTAATCCACTTGGTTTCTTGAGGTTCTCACATTAAGTAGATGCTTGTTATATAACGATTTTTGAGCATCCTTCAAATGAATATTTCGATTGGAAACCACTCTGACATTACTACACAGGTGGCAAATCAAGAAGCTGCTTTCTGTAACCCTTTAAAAATGGAAATGGATGCAATAATTGGCTTAGTGTGAGCAGCAAGTTGCAGGGAAGTGTGTAAGAAGAGCAAGCACAATGTGATAGATCCCTAGTTTATGCTTTAACATATTCCAGCTCACAGTCTTCCTGAATCACATCGTATCTATGATATTTCCTTCTTTGTCCAATCCCTCTCTAAACTCATGTGAACTTAAGAGCTTTGTGCATTTTTGCAAGGAATTACTCAGTTCTCTTCTGCTTTCACAGAATGTTTCCGCCCTGCTTATTTTTAACCTGTCACTAGTTCACCAGCTTGAGCTGGTAACTCTGAGGATTTGTTCCTTGTTCACTTCTTCACAGTTTCATAGATCTCTGTGGCAATGCACCCTCAGCTGGGTATAAGTCCAGTAATTTCAGTTCCTTGTAGTGGGAACCATTCTGAAACTGGCTTCAGGCAACGTTTGTAATTGGCTTCATTGTTGTTTTGCTTCTCCGTTATATTTTCTCAGCTCCTTTTTGATATGGGGAGGGAGACAAGAACAGCGCACAATATTCATGTAGAGATATATATGTAGTGACATACCAGGATTAACCCTGGTAGGCAGCTCAGCCTCACCCAGCTGCTTGCTCACTTCCCCTCCAGTGGGATGGGGGAGATAATCGAAGGGCAAAAGTGAGAAAACTCATGGGTTGAGATAAGGACAGTTTAACAGCTGAAACAAAAGCCATGCTTGCAAGCAAAGCAAAACAAGGAACACATTCACTCCTGTTGGTGGGTGTTCAGCCATCCCCAGGACTGTAGGAGTCCATCAAATGTAACAGTTACTTGGGAAGACAAACTCCATCATTCTGAACATCCCCCCCTTCCTCCTTCTTCCTACAGCTTTTATTGTTGAGCACAATGTCATGTGGTATGGATCCACTTTGGTCAGTTGGGGTCAGCTGTCCCAGCTGGGTCCCCTCCCAATTCCTTGTGCACCCCCAGCCTACTTGTTGGTGGGACAGCGTGAGAATCAGAAAAGGCCTTGACTCTGTGTAAGCACTGCTCAGCAGTAACTAAAAAATACCTGTGTTATCAACACTATTTTCATCACAAATCCAAAACATAGTATGATACCAGCTACTGTGAAGAAAACTAATGCTACTCCAGCCAAAACCAGTACAGTTCTCTATTACTTTTCTCATAATTCTGAACATTTGATTTGTTTATTTGGCTTCTGCTCAGTATCACGCTGATGTTTTCTTTAAATGATTTATTACAAGCTGAAGATCTCAATCTGGTTGGGAGTCAGCTCTGAGCCCTCTCCTGCAGATGTAAAATTTAGATTGTTTTTCCCTACTTGCAGCCGTCTACATTTATCTATATTGAATTTCATTGTCAGAGTTTACTAGAAGTTGTATTAAAACAACACAAAAAGCTGTTAACTATTAAACCTGTGCGTGTGTGTACCTTTCCATATCAGAACCTATCTTTCATGGTGGAACCTGCTTAATACCAGACTGAATAAAGAGACCTGAAATCTGGAGAGTACTTAGATGGATTGTTCTGAGTTGCATAATAATAAGTGTCCTTCATGAGGGATTAATGCGGGAGAAACTGTGGAAAGAGAAGAGTACAGGTACAAAAGCCATTATAGGAGAGTTGTGATGCCAGGAATATGGACTTGCCATAGGAGTATGGAGCATATGGCCATGCAGTTTTCTGGAAATCTGGATACCGTCTACCTTATTAGAAGAAAAAACAGCACTGGTTTTCTCTTGTGATGTTGGGGTTTGTTTTGTTTTGCTTTGCTTTGTTTTGTTTTTTTCTCTTATTAAATCCTATCTGTTCATATTTCTTTGTTCTGAGACTTGATGTAGATGTGAGGGTGGCTTGTTGCCCATAGATGGGGGGAGGGTAATGCCATGGGGTGTTGAGGTTCTGTGACTAGAACACCCAAATGCATTGAGACAGGTTTTCAGGCTCTGCTAGCTAAGCCAAGCGAAATCTCCAGAAGCATGCACACCTAGGGGATTAGTGACCTCCCACTTTGTTGGACAATACCTCCTATAAACATTAAGATGTTAAATAACTGTGTCTGTGTGGCTCAGCTTTCTCAAATTCCTGAGGATAGCTCTGCTCACAGCAGAGTGTCATTTGGCCTTGAAACATGCACAATAAAATGGGTTTGTATTACTGACACGGTAACAGCTTGACACTGTATATCTGCAGTGCTGTGGTGGGTCTTCCAGCACGAGAACATGCAGTAGACTAGTGAATCTGAACAGAGGGGGAATATGGTGTTGGAGCACACGTCTGACTTGTGTGTAGTGCTGCTGATGCCTGTTTTCACATGACTGTTCAGATAAAATGATAAAAAATTTGGGTTTACAATCTTGGATTTCCTTAAACGGACAAAAAAGAAACAATACCAGAGCTGTTAGGATAATCTCTAATACTCTTGTGTCTAGTCACTACCGCACAAGAAAAATCACGAAACAATGTAATAAAGAGAATAAAAACTGGCCACGTGTGGGTGCCATCTGGTGGTGAATACACTAATACTGATCAGATTTTGAATGCAAGCTTGTTTCTGAAGCATGAACGCCCCTCTTAAGTGTGTGGGTGCGTTACTAGGTCCCACTCAACAGGGTGGGCATGTTGGAAGAACAATCCTAATGTAAGCCCTCCAATGGAGATTCTCTGAATATTTGCCTTTCAAATTAACTAAGGCTTGTAACAACCCTGAGGAGGACAGAGCACTTCTTGCTCACAGGAAGACTGAAGGACAAGGCAAGGAGCCCTATTGTAAGGTTCCAGCACACACAGGAAGGCATGGAAGAGCTGGGAATACCAGCACTCAGCTAGCTATTTTCATTCTGGTACCTTTGCCACAAATACAAATTTCTGTTCTTGTGAGAACTTGAAATAAAACGTGAAAGTGTTTGGGTTGTAATTACGTGGATGTGTGTGGAGGAGGCCATGCTCAGAGCTGCATTAGCACAGCACTGTGCCTGGACTTGTATGTCCTTCCACAGTCTGTGAGCTCAGGTGTGTACGACACCAAATTAGCTGGGGATGTTGATCTGCTTGAGGGTAGGAAGGTTCTACAGAGGGATTTGGACAGGCTGGATCAATGGACTGAGGCTAATTGCATGAGGTTCAACAAGGCCAAGTGCTGGGTCCTTTCAGCGCTACAGGCTTGGGAATGAGTGGCTGGAAAGCTGTCTGGTGGAAAAGGATCTGGGGATATTGGTCAATAGGTGGCTGAACATGAGCCAGCAGTGTGCCCAGGTGGCCAAGAAGGCCAACAGCATCCTGGCCTGTATCGGAAATAGTGTGGCCAGCAGGAGTAGGGAGGTGATTGTGCCTCTGTACTCAGCACTGGTGAGGCTGCACCTCAAATCCTGTGTGCAGTTTCGGGCCTCTCACTGCAAGAAGGACATTGAGGTGCTGGAGCGTGTCCAGAGAAGGGCAACAAAGCTGGTGAAGGGCCTGGAGAACAGGTCTTATGAGGAGAGGCTGAGGGAACTGGGGTTGTTTAGTCTAGAGGAGAGGAGGCTGAGGGGAGATCATATCACTCTCTACAACTACCAGAGAGGAGGTTGTAATGAGGTGGGGGTTGGTCTCTTCTCCCATGTAACATGTGATAGGACAAGAGGAAATGGCCTCAAGTTGTGCAAGGGGACGGATTTAGATTGGACATTAGGAAACATTTTTTCACCGAAAGCGTTGCTAAGCACCGGAACAGGCTGCCCAGGGAAGTGGTGGAGTCACCATCCCTGGAGGTATTTAGAAGACATGTAGATGTGGTGCTTAGGGAAATGGTTTAGTGGTGGGCTTGGCAGTGTTAAGTCATGGTTGGATTCGTGATCTTAAAGGTGTTTTACAACCTAAATAATTTTGTGATTCTACTAGCAGGGACTTCTGGTTTTGATCATAGGTAGCGAAGCTCAGGGCTTTCCTCACCTGTCTGTGGAGACCTGAAAGTCTAAAGAAATACCTAAATGCCTACAGCTAGCCCTCTTCCATCTGTGCTCAGTTGGTGAGAAATGGAAATGCTGCTACCTCATATTTCTTATCAGCATCCAGTTGAGGAGAAGCTCTGCTTTCCTAAGACTGCTCACAGAGGAGGTGAGACACTATCTGCAGCTGTTTAATATAGCTTACTGACTTTGAAGCTACTGTACCATCCCTTATGCAGGAAAATACTAGAGACAATAGCCTCCAGCGGAAGGACAGTAATCTCCAGTGGAGGGACAATAGCCCAGAGGCCAGGGAGGAGGTAAGGTCAGGGTGAATGGCCACGCTCACAGTTGGCACAGCAATCTGGGAAGGGACCATCTGTCCCCAGTGGTCTGCGTGCTGCTTTCTACCTCCCTCATCCATTGCCTGCAAACTGAAATGCTGCTGTAAAGTGCTACCACAGAGGCTTTACAGCAAGGCATGAGATTTCTTACCTCATATAAACCAAGCAGAAAACGGTGCGATAAGATTAAAGCTGAGGACAAGACTCAGAATTTCCTTTCTTTCTCTTACAATAAAACAAAGTTTTATCTTAATTTCAGCCCTACACACATGAGTTTAGTATTCAGGCGAACAGTTCTCCTGAACTATATTGTCTTGGTGCTGTTCAAAATCTCCTAAACCAGAAAGTACTAGATATCATTCACCCACAGAAAGCACAGTGGGGAATAAGCAAATAAAGTTGAAACAGATAAAGATCCGAGTATTGATCCCTGCTTGTGTTGCCTAATAGAGCGTAACTCCAAAGGAATATTGTAGTCACTGATGGAGGAGAAATCGAAATAATCTGGCTATCACTTTACATGTCTCTGTATTAGAAGGGTCGCATAGGCTAAAGAGTGCTAGGGATTTACCCAAAGTAACAACAGATTTTCATGAGGCATATAGATTTACAGCAACCTTCAGGAACATGCTATAAGAAGCACTTTAGTCCCCTTAGCAGTGACCTCAAATGGGCTAGCACAGCTGCGGTTCTGTTGTGAACTCACGGCAGCTCCTCCACACTTCTTTATCTACCTGAAATGTGTGTTATCTCACAGCTGCCAGATGTGGGGTGTCCCCCCAAATGATTGTGCTGAAGTTAACACCAGGATTTTTCTGCTTATTTTTAGTGTGAAATTAGTAGCAGAGGCCACATGTGAAAGGCAGTATTTTTCTAATGTGACCATTTCACTGTATTTTGAAGTTTATTTGAAATCATTTGGGAAGACTACCTTCATTACGCAATTTATTCATGGTACTTACTGGAGTTGCATCTGTATCTAAGAAATAAGAATAGAAATGACGTTTTCTGACTCAGCAGTGATGGTTATCACTCTCATGGATAAAAGGGTTTTATTACAGCTTTATTTCTGCTCAAATCACAGAACCTGTAGTTATAGGAAGGCAAAATGGATTCCATCTGGCTCATACATTATCAACAATTGTTAACGGAGCTTCAGTTACAAGGACAAATTGCCAAGGCAGAAATGAAGACCTTGAGGACAAATGCGGTTTCATACCTGTAATTTAGAGTAGTTTGGCTCACAAAATCTTTGCAATGTGCAATAAATGGGAGACTTGCCTGACTTTCAGATCAACTTTCAGTTGAATTTTTCAGAGCCAGCAGCTAGAGAAAAAATAATTTTGTGCTTGTAAACTGAAAAAAATTCTTATCTGAAAGCCCTCTGGACACTTTCAATACACGGTAGCATGATGCAGTTACTTTTTGCTGTGCACAAACATCACCCTCATGGTTTACATTATTCATGCAAACAAGATGCTGTAAATGCTCTCTCCTCCAGAGCCTCTTAGAGAGGAGGCTTCAGTTGTGCTTTGGAAACCCTGCAGGCTCTCCTCTCAGATTTGATTTGCAAGGAAATAAGAGGCTGCCTCGGCTTTTTGTTGAGTAAAGACATATTCCTACAGCCACTTGTAGGAGCTCTGTTGAAGGCACAGGACAGCTGTTCGGGCATGGAGTGCTACCTACATGTATTGGAGTAGCGTTTCAGGACCTAAAATATGTTCAGCCTTACAGCCATAGAGGCTGTCTGCAGAACAGTGATGAATACCTTCTCAGCTCAAGAGGCTTATGAGAAAAACTCACATGTTTTGTAAACTGAAACACACAACAAGTGCATCATGTTGAAGGCATGCGTGGTTGGTGTGCTACAAGCTGATAATACTGAATTCCTATATATTTATTAGTCTGTATTTCACTTAGAGCACTGAAGTGGCTTTCTAATTCTGAAAGCTGCACTTTCTAACTTGACTGTGTTGACTAAGTGAAGGTGGGGAAGGAGATGGAACAAACAGGCAAAGGTTAAGGGTGACGAATTTGTAAGGCAGGAATAAATTCCAATACCAAATCTCAGGCAAATGCCTTTATCAGGAAAATCTTTATTTTCTGTCCTCCCACTTTTTTTATTCATTCAATTTTTGTGCCAGTAGCAACAGTATAATCCTGTCACTTGCTGTAGACCTTAGCAGCCCTATAATCCCTGAAACAGCTTCATACCAAGAACTGTGGTTGTGGAACCTCCTTCTTAGTATCCTTCTGAATGGGAGAAAGCAGTGGCCTTAAAGTTGAAGTGACTGCTGAAAAAATATTAGTGCTACTGATTAACCAGGGACCCGAGGAAATACTTTACCAAAAGCTTAACTCTAAATTTCTGCTTAAACTCCATTGTTTTAACATGCTTTAAATTAGGAGTGCACTGAGTTCTTCCTTGCTTCTGGTCCTATAGAGCAGCCTGTTGCTCCAGTAGCCCTTTTCTCACTTCTCACAGTCGACATGCACTGTGAGAAAGTGAAGTCTATTTTTTTCCTAAACTGATATTGAAACATAGGTTATGGAATAACCAACTTTTAAATTGTATTTCATACACCATTGACTAGAAATTCTCACAGCTTCATTGCAATGCAGATCTCTTTTATTAAAAGGCATTCTTTCAGTCCCAGTGTGAGATCCTTCCATATTGTGAGTTATTATACACTAAATATGTGTGCTAATCCAAATGAAACTAACTTCCCTTGAGTATTTTTATAGCCTACAGTCAGCTGAATCTGGGCAGAAGCTACAGAACCTGGATTAATGTACCACTCTGTTTTGACTGACATAAATAATTCACTTATTCTGCTTCAAAACAAAAATATTTATCCTTAAAGACAGGCTGGAAAGGATTGCTTTTAATAAAGCTGCTAGTTTTTTTCTAGTTTATATTTTAAAAAATAATGATTGAATATTTGTGAACATTCACTTAAGTTCTGTGAAGTGATGGTACACTTCTGTCACTTACACAGTGTAGTGAGATTTTTGTGCCTAATTGAAGCCACTAAAATGTTACGGGCACTAAATTTTTGTTAACGAGTTGTTCATGAATGCAAGGAAGAACAATAGCCTGTCACTTCTTCATGAACTGATCTGACAACTGTGGTATGAAACAAAAAAGCTGTAGAGATGTTGTCATTAGTAAGATTTATAGCAGCAAAGGCTATGGTGACATAGGCCTGTTAGGATTACAATTAGATATAAAAGAACATCCAAAAGAGTACAATTGCAGGCAATTTATCCAGTCAAATATGTGGAAGTGACACTTTTCAGAGAGACACTGGGGAAAAGAAATCCTGTTCTCCTGCAGTGTTATTTACATATGGTGTTAGGGGTCTTGGTGCTGCTTCCATAGATAGAAATATACTTTGTTTCTCTGGAGCATGTTATTTTCCCCCATTTTTTTTTTCACCTTTAGCCTATAAATAAAATGACTGTGTATATGTTAAGTGTGTGAGAATTAGTTTATGCTGTTACTTACCTTTCAAGATGTTTTAGTCTCATGCTTGCCTAGAGGCCTTGACCAAATAAGAGAGTTCTTGTTCAACAAAATATTTTTTAAGAGTAGTCCTGCAGAGTGTTTCTTGTCTTGCTTTTGTTCGTAAGGGATATTTTATGACCCAAACTGTGGAGTCTAGCATGCTTAGTGAAGATCCACTTCCCTGAGATCTTTTCAGAAAGGAAATACATTTTATACCCTAGATGTAGCCCAATCTGATCATCTAATTGTCACTGAATATTGAATATTGAAACAGTTATTGTAATCCAAGAAGATTAATTGCTTCTGTGACTAAACAACTAAAATAACTAAGCTTGTGTTAAAAAAACCCATGGGGATTATTTTCTTTGCGCTACAGGACATAAGCTAATCAGTTGGGGGGAAAAAACATTCAATGACATAGTGATTCATAATTGGTCCCACTTTGGGTAGTTTATTTTTTTCCTTGGAAACACTCAGTAGTGGCCAATACTGGAAACAATAGCCCATTTAAACTACTGATCTATTCTGATGCATTTATGTATTTTTCACGTGAACTCTATTTAAGAGGACAACTTTCCATCATGATGATGCTGCAGGAAGACTGTTTTTGTGTCCTCTTGTGCAAGGAACACATATTCTTCACCGCATGCAGATCTGAAATCTATGGATTTACAAACGCTGGTTTTGAAATAGCTTTTCTAATAAACAGTTCTATGGATTTATGTTCTTTTTAGATGAAAATAAAAGGGAAAAAAAAAAAAAAGTAGGCATTTTCTACCAAAATCCAAAGACTGAGTAGCAAGTTACTGAAAAGCATAACACTGGATCATGATCTAATTCAGCTTTAATTGTAGTGCGTAAAAGTTTTTCA
This sequence comes from Leptosomus discolor, assembly GCF_034619465.1. Taxonomy (NCBI): domain Eukaryota; kingdom Metazoa; phylum Chordata; class Aves; order Leptosomiformes; family Leptosomidae; genus Leptosomus; species Leptosomus discolor. The sequence continues at coordinate 71,492,647 of NC_141392.1, read as the reverse complement.
CTGTCTCATTGCCATGACCTTCTGTGGTAAAGAAGGAAAAAGCAGGTACAGAAGATATTTCTGAGTGAAGTACTGCAGCCTGTGTTAAATGGGACACCACACTCCTTTTGCATTTTTAAACTATGAAAGTGTGAAAAAATAATTCACATTCCACTCAAAATTGGGAAAATGAAGACGTGGAAATCTGTTTTCTCACCCAGCAATAAAATTTTGAGGACAACATCTATATCCTTTAGTCAAAGTGCTATATAAGACTGTGAATAACACTGCATCCCTTGAGGGTATAGATTACCCATAATGAAGAAGCCTTTTAAGGCATCTGTTGGCAATTTTATTCTTTGAGAGCTTCAAGTTATCTTAGAAAATGAGTGCAAATGTGATAAACTGTCATTCATCTCCTTTGAGTTGCCCCATAATTCCTCTCATCTTTTCTTCAGACCTATTTTTTTCCAAAGAGTTCTACCACTACCTTTTGATTCCTAGTGTGGATGCCCATGCTTTTCTATGAGTGTCTTTTTCGGTTTCATTTAAACCTCTTTCCAAGTTGCATAAATTGTGAATAAAATCAGTTGGTTTTATTTTTGAAAAACTGCCTATAAAATGCCATACTGCTATAACTGTTTGGCCTACATTCACCTCTTAGTCCTGGTTTATGAATAAACTTGCCAAAACAAGAAAAATATTGGAAACTTTGGCTGCTGGGAAATCTTTTAATCACAGAGCATTGTATTTCAGAATTAAAGTCATACCTGTAACTCAGTGGACCCCACAGACAGTGAACGCAAGCAATGCCTCACCTGCCATTAGTCATCTAAATGTTTGGAAATGAACGATTCTCTTTTAACATTAACTGTGCAGAGGTTGTCTTGAGGGGTTTATTTGTAGGCACTGGAAAAAGACTGGGCTCTTCCAGAAGGATGTTTATCCCACTTATTTTCTGATGAAAAGAATCAACCTTGGGAACAGATCAGCTTTCCTCTTTCTAAATTATAAAGGGATCGTTAGTGTCAACCATATGCCTGTGTTTTAGGTTACAAAAATGAGATGAGAGAAACCTCACACACAGAGTGTCTGTACTTCCCAAGGCACTCAGTAGGCATACTGACCAGATCTTATTTACTTTAGGGTTAACACTACTTCAAGACTGTAATTTTAAACCAGGATTTTGGATTGCCTAAAAGCAAAGTCGATGCAGTTAAAATTTTTCTCTTAAGATATAACCTGCTCTCAGTGGAAATGTATGGGAATCACAGGCAACATAAACTAATAAAGATGCTAGTGCTTCATCTTAAAATCTAACTTGGACATCTTGCTTTTATGCCCTGTGTAGTAACATCTTTCTGAAAAATGACTTTCTATTACGTACAAGTACCTCTTTTGACAGTGATGACAGAGAGTGATCACCAACCTAAATACTTTTCTACTGTCTACATTATTTTATGCTTCATGTTGTTACATATAATATTTAAGAGTGCTACAGGGAAGTGATGAGAGAGGGATTCTTCCCCATTTTCTGGCACCCCCTCCTTTTGTTTTATTCTTTAGTCCATGTTTCTATTGCCTGTATCATGCCTGTTGTCATGGTCAGCTATATCCTAAATTTCTACTGTATTCTCTGCAGTCCTAGGAGTTTCTCTGTGTAAAGGTCTATTTGCAGGATAGGAAGTCTAGGGCTCAAACTGCTGGGTTCTGTTTGATTTAGAAGGTGATGCCTGAACCCATTGTTATTAAATGTGACAGGACCTGACAGAGCCTTAATCAGTTCCCCCTCTTGTCTTTTTCCACAGTGAATAGTGAAAGAGAAAAAAATTAACTGAAAACTGTGGTCATAAAACTCATGGAAAGTGGCAAGATAAAGTATAGATTATAAGCAGTATATTAAATTTGTTTTAATTCCGGTTTTTATATGTAGGAATGATCAACAATGGTCCTTTAGCATTATTTCCACCGTGTGAGTAAAAATTAATATCAATTGATGGCCTTTAAATGTTCTGTATTATGAAATATAATAATTTTGATATAATGATGATTCAATAAGTAATATATCCACATTAAAATATTGTGCTTTGTAATACAATGAAACAAAGTGTTTGTATTTGGTAAGAAAATTATCAACAGCTTTCAGCCTGACTACACTGATTAGGCACATATGAGAATTATGACTGGTAGGTGGAATTTTGTTAACATAAACATATATGGAAGGACACAGGTTATATTTGCAAAGTGTGCAGCAATGAGACCAAGTGATGAAACAACATCCCATGTAAAATTTGTATGAGAATCAGTAGAGGCTGATTTTTCTTGTCTTTGGCCATTGTGCAGGTCAGGGTTGCTTCCTGGTAGACTAACTCATGAACTCTTATGCTTTTCTTCTTGGGGGGCACTCGGTAATGCCTAGCTGTCTGTCTGTTGGAGGAAGTTTGTAGCTCTCAGAAAAGGTTTCTGGCCTTCTCTGATTGCCTTTTCTGCACAAACCTGTTCCAGACATGGGCACAGGTTATTCTTTTTCTGTCTGGAGTGTCCTAATTTATGTTCTTGCATTCACTATTGGTTACAGTTCCTTCTTGGAGTATCTGAGTTGTAGACAGTGAATGGTCAGAGGAGATGATCTTACTGTCTCTATGGCATTTGGTTATAAGTACAGTATATGAACGAGATACTGATATATATGTGCTTAATCTTAATTCTCATTCTGCATTTGACTTGTGCCTTTCTGCTGACAAATGCTTCCCTGCCAGATTCATTGGCACACTCCTTGAGCAGCTTCCAACACCTGTAGTAAGACAAGACCATTTAACAATGCTGTGGTTCGGATGTTTAGCTGTGAGCTGGCAATCCTGAACTTCAATCGTGAACAGAACTGCAAGAAAACTGCTTAAAACAGACAGTAACACTTGTCACAGGAAGGAGCAATTTTAAGAGTGTTGTAAACCCATTTTTGCCTAGTGCTCCAAGTTTATCTGGGCTGGAAGATGATTAGGTGGGTGAGATCCCCAGCAAGATTTACTTCCAGAACTGAATGGAGCTTGGCTTGAGTTAGGTTCTATTTTAGGAGTTACAATTTCATTTTCTTCTGTTAGACTTGTGGCACTAAGGAAATGCAGCAATACAGGTGGAGATATGCAAAAGATATTGCTGTCTTGGGGCATGGCAGTCTAATTGACACCTAGGGTGACCTGTAAAATTCTCTTGAGGTTTTGTCATTCATGAGTAATGTAAGCCATTTCGAAACCAAGCCTCCCAATTCTTTTATATGCATCATGGGTCTTTATTTTTTATGCTTAGCTTCTGTCATTTCACTAAGCAATTAACATCTTCTCCTGGAAAGGTTTTGATGCTGCTTATTGAACGGTAGTATGTAAGAGAACTGAAAATAAGCATTTGTAATACAAACTTTTAAAGATCTTGGTCTTTGTGCCTTTGCTCATTCTAAGTTAACACATTTTAATCAAAACCATAATATCAAATTAATTTTTTCTGAAGTGTAGCATGTCAGCAAGTATAGTTCGTTTCTGTAGTTGGCATATTTTAATATCTCCCCCAGGTGTAACTCAGATATTTAGTATCCTTTAGTGTTTCTGTCAGGATGTCGTAGCAGCAGCATCTCATCTCACCTCAAATTGGAAAGGCTCCTCCATAGAAATGTGAAAAGGCTGGAAGGCTGATGCTTAAAATAAAGAAGATAGAACAATCTCTTTGTAATGATTGCAGTGCCCATCAGTGCTGAGTGAATGAGAGCGGCATTACTAACAGCAGCACTGAAGGTTTGCTCTAAGGACACAGTTCATGTCAGGCAGCTGAGTGACTCTGCAGATGGATAATGCAAGGTTAGGCACACTTGCTGGCTGCTTCTCCCCTCGCCTTTTTTTTTTTTTCATCATGTGGATAATCTTTTCCATAGCTTTCCTGAGAATAATTCAGCTAAACTTGTGCCATGCCCGAGGCAGAAAGGAGCTCCAGTAAAGCATGTGTAATGCAATGGTGAAATCGAGTAATTTCTCTTTTATGCCATAATAAAAGTTAGGGAGCTAGACAGGAAATAGGCAAAAAAACTTTACTGGTAATTATGGCTATTTTCCCCAGCTTTAATTCTGGGGAGGGGGTTGGCTGATGTTTACAACCCAGCAGCTAAAACATTCCTGTCTGTACTGATGATGGGTGCTAACTGTAATAAATGCAGCAGATAGATGCCCCTCTTTGGCTGCAAAACCTCAGCAAACTTGCTTATCTGTAGCTGGGCTATGTTATTAAGCATCAGTGTCAGCTCAAAAAGGGAGTGCCTCTGATCTCCTTTGAAAAGTCTTTTGTTTTCATTCTTCGAGGAAGATGATCACACGTTGTGTGTCAGCAGTTCAGCTTTTGTTTAGAGCCTAGCTGTGCAAAACAAAGCTTAAGTCAGGTACAGCCTCAGTGACAGAAGGTGATGATGATGGTGTTCCTGATTAAGCTTTATAAATATTAGTCTTAAAAGACTTCATAATAATAATGTGCCTCACTAACATCGAAGACAAATCCATGCCTGTGCACTTTCAAATGAAATAGAGTAAAACAACTAAGCTACTTCAGCAGTTACTTAAAGGAAAAGAAAGTCTGAAATATTCAGTCAGTTTTTATGTAGTAACTCATACAGGTACACTAATCAAAAGTAGAAGGAGAGTGTCAGCTAGAAACTGGAGAGTGGTGAAGGACGTGCACATGATTAAAACTACCTCTGCCATAACAATCTTGTAAGCATTTCAGGACTCATGAGCACAGTGAATGTGTGGTCTGTACTGTTCAGATGGCCTTGGCAGGGTTGCTTGAAAATTGTTCTTGGCTTACCTGGGTGCCCATGGACTAGTCACTGGCAAAAGTGAGTGCAGGATGAAGTGAAGGAGCTGTGGATATTTCATTTTAAAATGTAGCAGCTAAGAAGAAAGAGTAGTGGTGCTCTTCTACATAAAATCTTTTATCCCTGGAAGTAGGAGATGTGGGTCAATTACTTCCTCAGCCTGGCAGCGTTCAAAGACATGTCCCAGGAGCGTGCCATAGAGGCTTCTATCTCTTCTGTTGGAGTGCAAAATGAAGCCCAACACGGCTGGCATTTGTGTCTGGATTTGTGCAGCCACGTTTGCAAGATCCATGATGCAGGAGAGAGCAAGCACAGGCAGCGTCTCTCAGCTCATTGCCAAAGGTGCTGAGGGAGGTGAGAGGAGTGAGTGCAGATCCTGCTCCTGCTGTTGCTTGCACTTTACTAGTTCATGGGCTGACCTGGGATATGACAGTGTGTGTGAGTGAGTGAGACAGTGACGGTGTGTGACAGGAATGGCTCAGGGCAGTAAGCTAGCCCCAGGCAGAGGTGCCCTGAGCCTCTGGGTGCATGTCCCTCCAGTGCCAGGGCATGACCAGCTTGGCGGCGATCTGAGTATGGCAAATGGTCACAGTGGCTTGTGGGGTGCTAGCGGTGAGACTCATCCTGAGTCTCAGTCCTCCAAATGATTTCTGGTACCACAAGAGCTGTTGAACCTCTTTGTAGCAGCAATTACAATTTGGTAAGTAAACTGTCTCTTGGACTATGTGTCCTTCTCTTCCCAGCCATGTAGCTCATGCCTCTCTCTTTGGATTAACAGCTTTTTTGGTGATAGTTATAACAACTGCTTACAAGGACAACAAACACTAGGAAGACAAGAGTGATAATATGAGTGATCTGTGCTCACATATTTGTGTGCCTACGGACATGGTGCAGTATTTAGGATTTTAGTCCTTTGATTCACTGAACATAGCTTTTAAGATCATAGTTAATACCGTGATGTATGCAAGCAATGGGAGCACAGTTTTGGCTGATCACATTTTTCATGTTATGTTATGAAATTTCCTGTTCTTCTAAAGACCTTGTTATCTGCATCAGCATTAAGCATGTGTAACATTATTACTTAATGCTTGTAATGTTTGTGGCCCCTGGGCCCCAGTCAAGATTGAGACCCCCACTGTGCTAAGTGTTGTATAAACATGAACAATTTGAGGAAAGATGTGACCTGAAAATAGAGACAAAGTAGAAAACAAACCAAATCTCTTTTGAGATGACACACATTTGTACTGTTTAACTGTTGTCATAAACTGGTAGATGGCCTCATTTGTGCCTCAAGCTATCATTAATTATCTGACTCTTCTTTTTATAGGCAAAACAGCAAAGATGGATTTTGAGCAGTCATTTGGATTAAAAAAGGATATATGTGTTTATCTTGGTTAGAGAATTCAGTGTTGAAGTAGCTTCTGGGCAGAAAGATCAGAGACTTCTGGAGTATCTGGGAGCATGATCTGCTGGTAGAATAGGAAAGGAAGGGAGAAGCATGGCAAGACATGAGAGTCAGGCGTTCGGTGGAAATACTGATTTGATTTTGAAATACTGATTTGAGTCAGTGGAAGATTTTAGAGATAAATGCCAGTGTGTTGTAATTAGAATTATAGAATGGTTTGGGTTGGAAGGAAACTTTAAAGTCACATAGTCCAACTGCCTTGCAGTGAGGATGGACATCTTCAACTACATCAAGTTGCTCAGAGTCCTGTCCAACCTGACTTTGAATGTTTCCAGGGAGGGGACATCTGCAATCTCAATTGGGAAGATGGGTTAGAAAAAAGATGATATCTTCCCTTGATTGGAGAGATATTGCACAACACATACAGATGTCTCCCAGAGGAGTGGATGAGAGAGAAGGGCTCACAGGTCTGCTGTCACTGTGTTACTCAGTGCATGTCTGGTAGGAGTGAAGACCCAGTGATGCAGCCTGTAGCAGCAGCAGTAAGAGTGACAGGGAGCATTGTGTTAAATTTTTAGCAGTGTCAGATAATATGGGGAGCACTGAGATTTCTGCTTTGGCTACTTGTAGCTGACAATGAGTCTTCCAAGGGAAGGTGTGCAGCAAGTAGGTAGATGCAAAATGGCAAGGAATGGTGATGGTCAGAAACACAGCCATTGCAATGCTTGAGAGCTGGTATTGTGTTGAAAGGAAAAATTAAAATTACTGACAGCTCAGCTGCAGAAAAAACCACCAGATCGTTGATAATTTTCAAGATAAATTTTGTTTTTTCTTCTAATACTCCAAGTACAAGGAAGCTATTAAGTCTGGAAGGTTATTTTGTTGCTTGATATCAAAACTTTGAAATGCTTTATTTAGTTATATTCTGGATATGAAAATACTTGCTGACCCATATCAACTTAAAGCAGGGACTAGAAACTTGAGTGCAGAATTTGGAAAGTTTTTGCAAGAGTGCTTGTCACCATGATAACTGTACTATCACAAGAAGATGGTGGTTGTTTTCTCAGTGTGACTTGATTTTCAGTGCTAACACACCCTGCAATTTATTTTCACTGTTTTCTGCCAGCACAGAGACTAGCTAATTTTTTATTTTGTTCCATCTTTCCTTCTAGCAACAAATACATCTCAGAGGGGCTGCCAAACTTTAAATGATCATGGTGTCGATCAGTGATTTCTTATTTATGGGTGGTTTTTCCTTTCCATTTGTCTATTAATTTCATTTAACAAATTTGGTTTTGTGACTCATTTGTTCATTTGTCTCAGAGGCAGGAGCGTAAATAAGGGGAGAAAATAAAACCCAGCTCTTTGAAACAGAAATCCATGGAGTGTCTTTCTGGAAATGTGAGAGAGAGGCTGAGATAAAAGGACATCAAATCTCATCAGTCTCTGTTAGCTGTTCCAGCTAAAGAAATAAGGCTGACATACAGAACTTTTAACAAAAGATAATTTTCTTTTCATTTAAACATTTAATAAGAGTGCATCAGTCTCAAATATGAAAAAGAAGAATTTTGCGGTAAAATCTACAATATTGCTGAAAAACAAGACTAGAAGTAGCAATGCAGAGAGCCACTGGTGATACAACAGTTCTGCTACGCCTAAACTAGTCGTTCTTCCTTTACTCGATCTGTGGCACCTGGCAGGGTCGATAAATGGTGTTCTGTACAGAAATAATAACTTTTTCTGGAAAAAATTAGGAATGCCGTCTTCTGTTGTTTTAGATGAGGAAGCAAAGAACATTTCCCTGACAGTGATGGTGTGTGAGGAGTCAGTGATATGTTAGAAATATTAATAATGAAATATGTACAAGTGTAGTACTCTATCAGTATCAGTTCATGCTGATATCACCCAGTTACATTTAGGAATTTAATGCATGGAAATGGAGTTGAAAAGACAGCAGGTTTTGGTATTTTTAAATATTATTTGAAACATCTGAAATTTTTTAATGATAATTAAAAGAAGTGCCCCCACTTTTTAAAATAAAGTTGTTAAAAAGCTACTCACTTGAAGTGCCATCATGGATTGTGAATTAAAGACAAATTAAGTTTAAAAGATGGATTTTCAATATGACAAAAAGTTACCAATGCTTGTCCTGGGTGTCTCTGAGGAACAAATCAGAAACAGCCAAAAATAAAATATAAAACATGGCTTTGTGAAAAGAGTAGTACAGAGAATGCAAGTGATAGTAACGCATTATCTTTCGTTGCTGGTCACACTATGTTTGGCTCTAGTAACCTCATTTTTATGAAGAATTAGGAATGTGAGAAGGTAAGGTGGTGATAAGAGGTAGGTGATAAGCTTTATGAGAGATGACTGTATTTCCTTCTTGTGGATTACACATCTAAAACCGAGTAAAAGTTGTTCCTCTAATTCAGAAAGGAAACAAACAATGTGGTAGAAATAGTGTGGTAGAAGTGTACCTTGCAAGTGCTGCTACAGGGAAGAAAAATTTGTAGCTCAAAAAGAAAATCCAGGTGAGATTCACTGCTATAAGTCATCACTGAACAAAATGAACAAAATCTTTGTCTTCCCGGATATGTCTGTGAATAACAGTACTGTGAAGCCTTTTTCTTTTATTTGCTGCACAAGGAGGAAACTCTTTCTAAACCTGATATTGCTGATATATATTTCAAGGCAGGGTGAACTTTTGGACCTTGTTTTCAGAAGAGTCGTTTAATCTGCTTTTGGCTGTAGGTTTTGTCCATCTGATCACAGTGCATTCTGACAAATTTGCCCATATGGGCTGTTTTGTTTCGGTGACACATCTGGTATCGGCCACAGCTGGGGGTGAGATCAATGTTTCTCAGACTCAACTGTGATACTTTTTTGAGCTCACAGGGGTGCTGGATTGGGGAGCTTGTGGTGCCTTATGAGTCAATAGACAGCAAGAAGGCGGTTGTCCCTGGCTTGGCAGCATCTCAGCTCCTCCAGGATACAGGACCCACTGCGGTGACTGGCTACACGTGTGCAGAGTAGCCAGCAATTGCAAAATGTATGCCAAGCACTGGTGGAAATGGACAGCAGGGCTGACCTAGTTTTACAGGAGTATCAAAAACGGGGAGTTGGGCAGAAAGCTGAAGAAGAGGATTCATGGTGAGGAGGGAAAGCCAGAGAAAAAGGGGTGGACAGAATAAAATCCAGAGGGGTAAGTTTTAGAGAAAAGGAGAAAGAGAACCACAGAACTGAGGGAATAAGCAATCCTAAGGAAAGCAGCACAAGAAGACAGCAGGACAGACAAGCAAAGCATGAGGCATTTTGGTAGTACACAATTCACTTTTAGTGAATCCCTTGTTTCCTCAAACACTGACCAATTTCCTAGGACTTGCTGGCTGAGTACTTTGAATGCATGTTTGTGTAAGGTGAGGAGATGAAAAACATGACCTAAGCTTCTATTCAGATACACTTTAAAAATGTTTAAAGCACTCAGTCAGTTGGGTCTTAATTGATTCATCAATAGCTTGTGGCTTATGCTTAGTTCAGTAACGAACAGTAGTTCAGGGACTAAACTTCAGGTGGACTGTTGCTGAGATTAGTTCACTAACTGTTGTATACTATTTTTTTGTCTGTCACTCAAGAAGCTCCAAGTTCCAGCTTTTCTGAATACAGCCCTCGGTGTCACAAGCCTGTTTTTGAAATGATGTAGAAATGTCTTATCTGCCTATCTGTGCGGTGGGGTTTTCAGATACTTGTTCATGTTTTAGATGTGAGGAATCAAGTGAATAGCTGAATTAGTATACACTGTCTCTGAGAAGTGTGTCTTGCACTGTTATTTATTTTGCAGTGATAGCAATTTATGGTGCTCAAAACCTTCAGATTGCTGCATTGTACACACCTTTTCAGTTAGCAAAGATAACAGCAGCAGTATTTAATACATACGGACGTCATTGAGGACTTCTACGCTGTAATACTCGTTCCATTTTTCATATTGACAACTTAGTTATAACTCTGAAGGAGTACTTTCCTGTTTAACCTGGTGCCTACAAGCACTTAAGATGTAGTTGTATTTTTGGTGTTGGTTGGTAGCTATATCTGCATAGGAAGATCTGCAGTTAAGGGGGAGGGAGAGGGAGAGACTTTCTGAATAGCTGATGTGGTGACACATGAACAGCTGCTCAATGTCTTCTTTCCATTTCTTCAGCATGATGCTGAATCTTCCTGTAAATACTGTAGAACAAGAATCTGCTAGGACATCATTGCAAATTTGAAGTTTACCTTTTCAAAAATACAGAAGGCTATTAAAATTGACAGACTGTGGAAATCTTTTCCCATTTGCATCAAACTTTGTATAATCCCCAATCTCCTGAGTAAGGGCTTCATCTCTTTGTTTTGACTTTTGCTATAGGGAAAAAAAAATAGAGGGAAAGAAATTTCATTGATATAAAACCCATAAAAATGCAGGTAGATGCTTTGACTCCTGCAGCTGGAATGGAGTGATAGCACAGGCTGGTATCCCCATGTGTGGAGGAACAAGGAGGGATACAAACTGGCTGCCTCATTAAGTGCAGCAAATCCCTTGTGGTGCTTACAGCTCATGAGCAGTTAGTTCATTGCCATATCACTGGGTACCTGGATTTTTAAACTAGCACAGATTATATGTGCTGTATAATCATTGCTCTGACTGTAGGATGAACCCTCTAGTTTATCAAGACAAGTTCTAAGTCGTGTACTTGCTCTTGAAAATTTTTGTTTTCACATTGATCATGTCCTTCCAAAAGATCAATCTCATTTCAGAGTATTGTTTTTTGTGGCTTAATGAACTGCATGCATATGATTCAAATTTTTTCCTCATAAACTGTATGCTGTATGTTGATACTTATCTTTTAATGTATTAAAATGTGCCCTTTTAATTGTTTTACTCACAGTCATAATAAGTATCTTTGTAATGTTTTACATTACAATAAAGGGTGTGAAAGTTTTTAGAGTCTTCTGTATTTCTGCAGCATTAGTAAAAAGAAGGTCTTGAGAAAGTTTTGTCAACAGATTGATGAGGTGCAGTCTGCTGCTCGTTGTGTGTCCTTGTTAACTCTGGGTGTTCGGGTCACCAGTGGTTTACTTGTGAGAAGTTTCATGTGTTTTCACCTGAGTGAGTTTTCATTTAAAAATTTGTAGCTGAGGAATGTTTTCTGTTGACTGTTGACTAGCATTCCCTACGTTGTTGTTTCTCCTGGTGCATGAACGATCTGTAATACACGCCACCAATCACAACTTTAAGTGAAAAACCGTCAATATGAATAGTTTTCTGACTGAGGAGTAGGTTGAAATCTGTATTCAAATTTGTCAAAGAACTCACCAATAGATCTACAGTAACCACGACCAATTGGCAAAGGGTTTGTGAACAAAAAACATGTTTTCTTCATCAGGCATTTTACTCATGATGAACACTCAATCAGCTCCTGTATTGTGAGGCAGCGTGTACTGATTATTATAGTGTGCAAGAAGTTCTTACTGGTTTGAATGGCTTTTTGCCTGCTCAAATCTGTGTGAAAGAATACTATCTATGTAGCTGTAGTTATAGTCATACTTTACAAGAATAACTTAAAAGAGTAGAGGGGTAAGCTTAAAGAGGAATAACAGGCTAAAACTGAGCAAAAGAAAACCAAGGATAAATATCAGCAAGTAATTCCCAATAGTAATTTCTGAAGGTTACAAATAGTTCCAACAGAAGTAGCTCGTATAGCTTGAATTAGACTGGACAAGTAATTGATGAGAAGCAAAACTGTATTAGTGGAAGAATAGGCAAGATAGGCCATTCTCATCTTTATTCAGGGTAATCTTAAGCGTACATTGCTGGTCTAAACATCATATTCATTTTCTGCATCTAGGCATTGGTTTGTTCTTTAGGTAACTTAATTAAAATATAGAGGTTAGCGATATTATATATTGCAAGAAGGCAAAGCCAAGCATCTAGATGCTAGAATTTTTCAAAGGAGTTATCTGTTATTATGCTTTCATATAGGAATAGTTTGTCAAGATTTGATTTGTTAAAAGAAGATGATAACTTTTGCATTTTATTACTAGTTGTTTGCTGTCATAGCACTTAGGTGAAATGCTATTCTTTGGACTAATGAGTCACTACTGTAAGGGCTGAGATCATTTTAGACAACACTAGATACTGTGATAAGAAAGAACTCTGGAATATTTTTATGGGTCACTACAAGAATTCTCCTTGCAAAAGGCAGTGTGACTCCTTTTGAAAAGAAAGTGTTTCTTTAAAGGTTAAAACTGTATTGACAGCTTCTGTGATCCAATAAGAATTTTTTTCAAGATAAGGCCTACGTAATTTCAGATATTGCATGATTTCCTCTGGATAAATGAATGTCAGAAAATGAAAAAGGCTCATTTTCTAAGCCTGAGTGGCAATTTTCTTATTATGCTGTCATATGGATAAAGTACTCACCTTTCTGAATTGTGCTGGCTCTTAGGAAGTAAAATTTGGGCCAAGATGAATGAAATCAACCAAAATAATATTTGTTTTCTTGGACATTCTATTGATATTCCTAAATGGCCTGTCAGATCTCTTTCCTAAGATCATTAGCTTGCTGATATAGTTTGATCTCTCATTCAAAGAGTCCAACCTGCAAAGCTGCCCTCCTGCTGGCTGTATCTTGCAGGACCTTCTGAAAGACCAGACCTTCATCATCGGGGCCTACTCTCTCAGCAGCACTCCTTTCAGACGATGAACAGCCCTGGAGACATTAAAACATTTTGAAGAAGTCAGCAGTATTGATAACTTCAGGAGCTGCAGTAGATCTGGCTGCCCAGGTTGGGGCTCCAACCAGGGATAAGTTGAGGATGTGTGAGAGGTTAGTCTGTCTTGGCAGCTGGATGCTGAATGCAGATCTGACTCCACTGTTCTGCCCAGATGTGCAGAAGAATAGGAACAGTATTCAGAAAGGATCAGTGCCCATTGAGTGACTTAAAAACAGTAAAGTCAAGAGGAATTAATGGTTTAATTACAAAAGTGAATTTCCTGAATGCATGTTGGCTCTTCTGGGACCTGAAACAGGCCAGGGACTGCCTAGCTTCAGCAGAGAGGGGTAGCTAAGATTAAATCAGCCTAGACTGTTTGCTTGGATTTCAATGTATTTCTTCACTCTGCCATTGGAAGTAACATAGATGTTGCTAATGTGAACCACGTGCATCTCTATACCCTAAGTCTAATTTGAGTGCTTGAGGACTAAAGTTGAGATCATAATATCCATCAGAGTTGGAGAGGAGGGTCGTTGGGATGTAGGGTAGGAGGAGGGAATATGACTGCAGTGTCGAAGTGACTCTTGCGGGTGCTGTTAAAAAGGTCTGATAAAAATATCAGAGCATAAACTTGTTACAGTAGAAGTATGTTAGAATACTGATGTCAAATAAGCTGACATGCAATTGCATGTGACACCTATGTACATGCAAATGCTTGTGGGAGAGGCTACACATACACACATATTATTTTTTGGGGAGAATATCTAATGTCTGTGGGCATATATGCGGCAAAAATATGTTGCAACCAGCACAAGCCCATGGTGCATGGGGACAGAAAAAATGGTATTAGATATGGATTCTTGCTCATATTGTCAAGAAAGTTTTTGAAGTCAAGACAGGGCTGGGCATGAAAATAAATTGTACACTGAAACCAGAAAGCAGGCATGACAGTATAATTCGAAATAAGGGCTCTTAAAATGAAATTTGCCCTTTGGCTGTTGTCATTTAACACACTTATAGCATGTATTTTTAAGGGTATCTCATACTCGTCTTACTGTAATTCCCCTGTAGAGCTATGGCATAGCGTGTTATGAACCTTTTAGTGTGCTGCATCAAAGCAGACCATGATCCAGTATACCAAGACGTCTTCAGATGGAAAAGCAGATGTCCTGGTGTAACGATGTGGCTGACAGAAACCAAGACATGGCATAAAAGAGTTAATCCAGTCATTTCTATTCTAGTTTTCTCTTAAACCTTAATATAAGGCCAAAGTCGATGCTTAGCTGCACAGAAAGAACTCTATGTTTTGACAGTTTTTTTCCTCATATTTCTTGTGAGAGACACAGGAAACCATGCACCTCTCTGTGTTTGTACTGGCCTAAGGGCTTCGGTGACAATCTCATAAAGATCAAGTGTAGATTCCTTATTAGAAAAGCTCTTAATTTTGTACAACAGAAATACTTTTTCTAATTTTCTATGTAAATTTACAAGCATCTTTCCCCTATGATTTTGTTCTATGCACTTTTTTCTGGATTCTCTGGAGATTTTGGTACCTGCTGCAATTTCTCTAGAGTTTGGCTAACCTTCCAGCAAGCAGATGTGAGTCCAGCAACTGCTTTATTATCAAAAATGAAGACGTAATTCTGCAAACAAAATGTGTTGACTTCAGTAACTGAACCGCTCTGATAGAAGTGGTGGGTTTTTTACAGTAACTCAGAGGGACATGAAAGTTTAAACTTCTTTCAGGTGCTGCTGAAAAGGACTCTAAGGGAAGTAGAAGGAAGAGAAGGGATTCTTGCTTTCTTTATGTGTTTTCTCCTACTAAGTTGCATTTGTAGGAGAAGCCTGGGTATCTGCATTAAAAAGCTGCTACTTTAGAAGGAGAACAAATCTCATTCTTTTCTATCTCTGACAGAAGACTTGTGTAGTCATACATATGCGTAGGTGACACGCGTGACAGAATTCTATATGGGGAGTAAGAGCCTTCATGGCAGATATAAATGACTGTTTTACGACAAGTGAGTTGGAAGCTCGAGATGGCCAGGTCATATGGCATTTGTTTACAACAAGTGGCAGAACAACAGGCAAACCAACATTTCAGCTTATTTGAAGTGGCAAGGCTGTGTGTACACAGGGTTCCCTGGTGGAGTGGTGACCCTCTGTAACGTGATGCAGGGACTGGCTTCTACATTTGAGTTTAGTAAACAGAGGGTTGCAGCCTCACATACTGCGGCAGGCTTCCCAGTGCGTGCAAAGGGACGGTGTGACTCGTCTCACTGCTGCTGTGATTGGCATCTCCTTCCACTTTACAATGTTTTTTATAAGGCTGTTTTGTTGTACAGTAACTGGAACAAATATGGACAACCTGGCTGTAGTGCAAATATTACAATGATTAAAACCAGACTTGACCAGTAAGATTCAAGGTTTAGTTAATCACTAACTGCAGCCCTTGTGAGTCTTGTTACTCTCAGACCTTATCAGATGTTTGCTGTGTTTTAGGAAGACAAATCTGTACTAGATCAAACCAGAGATCCACCTAGCTTGGTATCCTGACTCCAGGAGTGGCCAGAAGATCATCTGTGGGGAAGAGTATAAGAACAGAGAAAAATGATCTTCCCTACTATTCTGCTCGGTTTCTTGTGCTCTGCAGTTCAGGATTTCTTGAGTCAGGGATTATATTTTTGTGTAAATCAGCCTTCAGTACATCTTCCATGACTTTTTCTAATTACTTGCAACATGGTTTATGAATAAAAGAGATAATGATCCCATTATTTCTGAATTTTTGAGATATATTTCATTTCCCTCAAAGCAAAATTTAAAGTTTAGAGCATTGGAAAAAAAAAAAAAAAAGAAAGAAAACCTTACAACTTAGAAATTTCTGAAACCTAAGCCTGTTTAACCTAAATAAGATAGGCATATAATTTAGCTAAACTGCTCTGATTCTTTTTTTTAATTGAGATCAGAAATACCTTCTAAAAAGCTATTACCTGTGTGCCCTGAGAACAAGACAAAGCATCAGTGTCTTGATTTATCCAGGTTCCCAAGCTGCCCCTGCAGCAGTCTGCAGTGTTACCCATCGCTGTTGCTTCACGGTGACTGGAGGAAGTAATCACCATTTGGGAAGGGAAAATGATGCAGAGAGAAATGTGTGGTTTGAAAAGTATGAAACAAAGGAATCAGGCAATGGTCTGAGTGGAAAACCACCTCGCTTAATGCATAGGACAGGTCCTTGTTCTGATCTGAAGAGCAAGAGCCCTCCAAAGTACTCCAAAAAAGGTGAAGTAATTTGATGGAGCAAATGCATACAAAAGCAAGCTGTTGGCCAAGAAAAACAGTGAGGAAATGTGAAAAAAACAATTATGGAGACTCTGCAGAGTAGATTTTTTCTTCTTTGTCACATGATATTTTCCTTGTAAGAAATGTCTATCTTCTCCCTTTCCCCATTCTTTTGCAGGAGAAATGGGGAGGGATGAGGACAAACTCAGGCATGGCTGCTGCTTTTCCTGAGGGCAGCCTGGTGCTGCTCCTAGTGATAGCAACTTATCCAGATCTTGCACTGACACTTTCATGGCCTTCACCCTTTCCTTCTGCTTTCCCCTTTTCCCTAGATAGATGGTCCTTTCCCCTTCAGGCAGCAATCTCCTGCCCTCCCCACAGGCTTGGGCATCTCACTTGAATTTGTGCCCCAGCCCTGAGCCAAGATTCCAAAGATGGCTTGAAGGGTGGCAAGAAGTGGTGCTTCCAAAAGCACTAGGTATAAGCTGGCAGGAGGGGATCTCCTGGCTCCACCTTAACCTCTTCTGGATGCAGTAAAAAGCAACTTCCTAAAAAGCCCACCAAGTTTAATGCATTTTCCTTTGGCAACTGCAATTTCATTTTGATGTCCTCCCCCCACCCCCCCCACCCCCCCAACTTGCATCATTTTAATCAAGTTTCTTTAAAATACTGTTCTAAATTGTCACATGCAGTGAGACTGATTACTGGTTACATGTAGAATGTGAGAAAGGAGAAGGGGAGTTGATTTTTGCTCTTTCCATGGGAAACTGTACCCACTTTGTCTTAATCCTTGACACATAAGGTCACTAAGAAGAGTGTTATCATTTGATAAGCAAATTAGGTACAAGATTACCTTTGAGATGCCTAAGTGATTGGAAGCTAAAGCACAGACATCTCACAAACAGACTGGCCTCAAAGACACAGTGTTTAAGGGGTGGAGGCAAGCCCTGTTTTGTACTGGCCAGGACATAAATTTTGTTATTACTTACAATGTGTAATTTTTGAACGCCAGAATGTCTTACTGAGTACATTCATTAAAGCTGGGTTGCTACCTCAGTCAGCCTCTTAATATCCTCAAACATCCTAGCAATCATACTTATGCACTGCCTCTGCTTGCTGATGTGCTAATGTAAGACTTTAGCTGTCATTTTGATAATTTAATGTTAGTCACTACACAGCTCAGAAATATTTAGAGAAAATCCTTAATGTCAAACCTTCCTCCCACATAACAAAGATAATCTAATATTTCTCATTATATATTTGTTGTTCACTGCTTTAGCTGTCTATAAATCCCTATCCTGATTTTAAAATCATCTTATGCATTTGTAACAAATTTCTATTGATCTCACTTTTGAGTAATTTCTTTCACAATGGCAAAGGTAATAATCATATTTATTTTGGCACATATGTTCAGTATTTACTCTGCCTGCTGTGTAAACACACAGAGAGCTAATATTAGGAAGATCCTGTTCTTCCTATGTATCTGCCTGAAAAATATCAGGTTATAACCAGTTGAAACACCATTAAGAGCATTTACTGAAGTAATTGACAGGGAAAATAATTCTCCCTGCTGGATGTAAGCGTTCAGGTGTGATACAAAACACAGCCCTCCCCAAATGGCAGAACTCATCATCAGTTTGCCTCCTTAGTTTTCTTATCTCAGCGCAGAGAAAGGTCATTAAAAGCTGTGACCCGTGGTCTGGCAGTACACACAGACCCTCCAGACTCCCTAATGAGCAGGTTGCCTGACCAAATTTTCCTCTTCAGAGCACCAGGGTTTGGTGCAGGGCTGCCCAGCGACCGCAAGTAGCAGCCGCTTTGATCCTCTTGAATCTTAATTAAGAGGGTTCAGGCCACAAGTGAGAGGTTGAGGAGAAGGACTTGCTAATGCAGCAAAACCTGGGAGCCTTCAGTTTGCACAGTTTTGTAGTGAAATATATGTGTTGATGGCAAGACAGTCCATGTTTTTAAGAACTGGGCAAGGGGCCAGAAATATTCTGCCTTTAAATTCAGGATCTGGCATTTTCTCTCTAGATACATGCAGCCCATTTAGCCTTCTCTGTGTTACTCACCCTACACACAGCACGGGGTTGGTATCTGGTTGTTGTCATTACAGAGTCTGTTGGTTAGCGTGAGTAGAGATGAGAAAAGCCAAGTACTAGTAGCTCAATTTTATTAAGCTGTCCTGCTTCCTACTCTATCCACCTGCGATTTGTTTCACATGCACCTACCTAGACGTTTTTTCATGTGCGCAAACAATTTATACAACAGAAATTTACAGCCTATTAAAGCAAATTTACAGTCTATTAAAGAACAAAGAGAAACATCTTGGTGTAAATTTTCCATGCTGTTGTAGCAGCATATTTGTTTGCACAGACATACATCAGAAAAAAAGCTTTGGAATTTGTATTGTGTTCTAAGAAAAATAAATGGAGCCAAACACCTATAATTTAATTAAAGCATTTTGTTGCCATTTCATAATACCATTTTTATTTTCTGAGTAGAATAATCTATTAGTAATTTTTCCTCATGACATGTCAATTTTTGTCTTTTATTATTATTATTTGCAGCGTGCATGCCTGACTCCCACCTTGGTCCCTAGTCACTACAATCTGAAATCTCTGTAGCGTTCAGTTACAAGAAGGACATTGAGGTGCTGGAGCGTGTCCAGAGAAGGGCAACAAAGCTGGTGAAGGGCCTGGAGAACAGGTCTTATGAGGAGCGGCTGAGGGAACTGGGGCTGTTTAGTCTGGAGAAGAGGAGGCTGAGGGAAGACCTTATCGCTCTCTACAGCTACCTGAAAGGAGGTTGTAGTGAGGTGGGGGTTGGTCTCTTCTCCCAAGTAGCAAGCGATAGGACGAGAGGAAATGGCCTCAAGTTGCATCAGGGGAGATTTAGTTTGGACATTAGGAAAAATTTCTTTACTGAAAGAGTGGTCAAACGTTGGAACAGGCTGCCCAGGGAAGTGGTGCAGTCACCATCCCTGGAGGTGTTCAAAAAATGTGTAGAAGTGGCACTTCAGGACATGGTCTAGTCGGCATAGTGGTGTTGGGTTGACGGTTGGACTTGATGATCTTAGAGGTCTTTTCTAACCTTAATGATTCTATGCTTCTATGATCGCTACTGCCCTTGTAAATGGCATACTGGTGGGTTTTTTCCCACTTCCAGTACTGTCACCTCCCCTATGGCTTTTAATAGATGGCTTTTCCTCCTAAGCCTTCCAACCCCCTTCCCAACTGTGGCTTTGCTGGTTTTGTTCCTACCACACCTCAGTTCTGAACAATCTTATTTTCTGGCCCACTGTCACCAGGTCAAATCCTGCTGAAATGCCCAGTGCAGCAGTAAGAATGGAGATGCTCATTATAAGCACTGGGGCAATAAATTTGCTTTAAAATATTAGATAAAATTTCAGAGAATTTGAAACCTCTGTCGAATGCTATCTTGAATAAAATTTGTTTGATAAGACTTTAGTTTACTTTGGTTACTTCTTTCTAAAAGTTTGAGCCATAGCTCATTGGAATAAATCTTTCCTTTTACTCAAGCATACTTTGGAAACTGTCCCTAAGTGAGGTACAGAGTTTGACTTAGCCAGGGGAAGTGATGGTATTTTTGAACTTTAGTGGAAAGAGAGGAAACTCCATAGTGGAATTTCCTATATAGTATTAGCAACAGGTGGCTAAAGAAAAAAGTTTTCATATTTTCTGTGCATTAACTCATCCTCTTCAAACGCTAATAGGCAGGCCAGTAAGACTTAAGCCCTGATTTCACTGAATAGTTGCGAGTTGCAACAAGTTGCAAAGCAGAGGCTGCAAAGCCAAGTATTTTGGCATCTGATATATTCTGGAAGAAGCATTCTTTTGGGGCTTCTGCAATTACACAGTAGTGTGACTTTCTTGCATGGGATTCCTTGACTTTCAATGGCTGTTTTCTACACAGATGAGGGCATATTATTAGTCATAAATTCTTTCAAGATATTTTAAATCTATTTTTGTTTGTAATCATCTTGGATGAGTTTCACTACATGTTTTCTTGTTTGTGTATGTTAAATTGTGAATTATAGATGAAAGTTGACGTAACTTATTGGAAATTATTTCTATCCCAGCCCAAAATTCTCTGCAGCTGCCCATAGTAACTGGAAGAATTTACCTTATATGAAAAGTCCAAGATGGGTGAATGTCTGAGGACAGATGAAAGCATACCTATTTTTTTTTTTTTTTGTATAAGATGATATGACTGACATGCTATGTTAGGCACAAGTAGTTCTGAAAAATACTGTTGGAGTTCTTTATCATTTAACAGTGTAATATCACAATATGTAGAGGTGATATTGCTGTGATAAAAAGGTGAAGGAATAAATTCTTCAAGCTATTCTGATGAAAAAGGAACTACGTATTTCATTCTGGTATCCACTCAGATGAGGGTAAAATATATAATTTAAGTCTTGACTAAAAGTCAAGATAAAATAAACCAAAATGTTTAGGAGTGAGGGAAATACATAAAAGACATTCGAAAGACCAGACCTCAAGAAAAACATTACTTTTTTCCTTAGGATTCGTATCCTGTATGAAGGTAGAAAGGCCACTGTTTTCTGGTATTTTAGGAGCAAAAGGATAAAATTCCAGTGTGAGATCTGCATACGCATCAACTCCTTAACTGAATTTTTACAGGTTTTCCCTGAAAGCAGAGCTGGGTTTCCTAAGTGGAAGTAAGAAGAAGGGAAAAAATGTACCAGCATGCTTAATAGCCCAAGTGGCACAGACCAAAATGCAAGGATTTGCAGTATTTCATATGAGATGCACTGAAAGAATGGTGCATCCATGTTATGTGTCCAGTCAGTTGTGTAACGCCCATCCTTATTAACTTCTGCAGGCACTCAGTTTGTACCTTGAAGCCTGAGATTCAATTAACTGTCTTATTTGTTACTGCTCGATTAAAATGTTATGATGACTTCTTAAGATTATTGAGCCACAGTACTTGACTCTTTGTCCTCTGGTGAATACTACATTAAAAATGAAATACAGTTGTGCAACAAGGTGTATAGCACACGGCCATGTTTTTTGAAAGTGTATAATGCAAGTGGTGCAAAGGATTAAACATGAAAGCTGCTTTGACAGTTACTAATAATGATGTTCTAGTGTTTCTACACTTCTAAGTAGCCGAGATCTGCAAGGTGAGAACTGATACTTCATCTATTGTTTTCCTTGTTTATGGCACATATGTGTATGTATGGTGGCAATGAGGGTGCACTGCATCTAAATGACCTTGGAGCCTGCTTTTCCAACGGCCTGAACTCCTTGGAAGAGGGACTCAGCTTCTCCACTACCACCTGTAACTCAAGATCTTCAGCTCTCCAAAGGAAATGGTGTTGAATTTTCTCTTTCTGTGGAGCAGTCTCCTTGGATAACGTAGAAATGTGGGCCTCAGAGTAGACTCAGATTAATAGCCCATTTGCCCATCATGAGGCAGGATCAGCTACCCATATGTCAAGATTTTTTGCAAGTCTTTTTCTGAGGTCTGATCTGAATTCTTCTTGCTGCAATTTGCATATCATTATTGTTTGCTAATTTTCTGTGATTATCTACCATAATCACAGAAAATCGGTTTTTCTCTTGCTCTTTGCAGAAACTTTTTACATATCTGAAGCTATTCAGTAATTTTTTCTTTAGTTTAGGTGACCCTAGATCTTTCGTGCTTTCCAGACTTCTGGTTGCTTTTGTGGCTATTCTTTAGATCCAGTTACTCAACATCTTTCCTCTGGTATGACCCCTGAAACTGGATATGGTGTCCCAGCTGAAGCTTTTGCACTGTTAAACAGAGGCACACAACTATTTCACATATCTTCCAGACTACATTTTTATGATCTCATCCCAGGATGGTATTGGGTTCTTTCACAGCAACATGATGTTGATATTGTTGGCACATTTTCAATTTGTAATCCAAAAGCACTGAGGCTAGAAGAAGTTAGAGAAGACAGCAGTGGTGTTAGTAAGAGAGAGGGCAGAAACTATCTGGAGAAGCACAACTTTCTCAGATCCAAAGTTAGATGTGTGGGCAAGCTGGGTCCAGGCAGAGCAGGAACAGCATATGCATTCCTGAACGGAGATTCACAAGGGCCATTCCTGAAAGGAAATGGCTCCTTCCTGCAGCTGAAAAAGACACCCCTGTGACAATAACACCTGACCATGTATCAGAAGCCAAAACTCCAAATATTAGTAAAATTATACGCAGACTGCGTTGTTGAGTAAAGAAATCTTTCTACTATTTTCCTACAGGCTGCAAACTTAGCTATGAGATGGGACGCTGTGGTGCCACCTGTGCTTTGTGCAAAGGAACAGTGTGAGCCGTGCTCAGGGCGTAATGAGCCCAGGTCAAATAAGCAAACAGGGCATCACTCTTTAGGTCTAGGTCTCCCAAATTCTAACCCTATTCATTAGAATAGCTCAGAGCTCCAAGAAATTAAGAACAACGTATTTGATTGTACCAGTAGCATTTCTTATTGTGTGTGATTGTCAGTTTTGGAGGTGTTTTGCTTTGTGTTATTTCATGCTCAGCAGGCTTGGGGAGCTGCTGTTTCCTAAGCCTCTCTTAGCTCCCTCTTTAACTTATGGGCTTCAGAGCTTCTGAGACAGAACAGTCCAGCTGCAAGATGGACACTGTCTTGGCGTGTCCCTCTGAAAAAGCACAAGGAAGCTCAGAGAAGTCCCTAGCCACATTGATACTGATGAAGTTGTGAAACCAAAGGTACATTTTGGCTGCTGCTAGTTCAGATTATTCTTTCAGGTGAGATTGGGACACTTGCTTTTCAGACAAGACTTGAGCTATCTTTAAATTAGCATTAACAGTATCACTATGGCAATATAAAACTTTGTGTGGGTTGCTAAACCTGTTCAAGTGTATGCTAAGTTTCCCAGACAGGTTTTATAACCTGCATTGAGAAACACAATGCTGTATATCTGCTGCTGGCAGTTATCTGAGCAAGTGATGTAAGGTAATCTAGACATACTGAAGGTAGCTGCAGTATAGATATATATCCTCAGGTGCTGTAGGAAAGTAATGTCTCTTACCATAGATGCCTAGCTAGGGGGAGAAATATCTCTTTTTTTCTTTATGTGTTTTAGATAGCAATCTCCGTTTGAATATATTCAATAAATTTCTCTGTTTCTTTATGGAGATGTGACTGGAAAGGAACCATTTTTCAAGCTCTGTTCAGTTCATTGCTGCTGGTGCCTGGAGATGATAACGTCTCAGTTCATGTCTCAACAGAGTGAGCTCACCCAGGAAGGCCTGATACCTGACAGCTTGCTTGGGCTTGTCGGTGCTGTTGCATAGTTTCCGTTACTTTATATGAGAATGCTGATTAATGCTATAAGAAAGACTTTGGTTGTCCTCAAGGAACATCTCCATAATCGATGTCATCATTGCTGATCATGTTAGGGCAGAGAGCTGCGGACCACAGCATGCTCAACGGTGAGATCCCACCTCTTGGGCACAGTGATTTGCAATTAGTTTCTGAGCATGCCAGGTGAGGCGGCTGGCCCTCGAGGGCTCTTTCTCCTCGACAGCAAAAAGTTATTCAGCAAATTAGTGCAATACATTGATTTTTTTTTTCCCAGTAAGGTGTTAGGTGTAAAATAAATGTCTTTCATTTCACCTATGTAGGATGGTCATTACGGCTCTAGATAAAAACAGTATTAATAAAAAGAGACAGTTATTGCCAGCCCAACTGCTAAAAGTGAGAAGGAGTCAATATGGTCCTTTTTATATCACTATAGGCTGCTTTCTCAAGGGTGTCAGTACAAAGAAATTCCAAATAAAATTTCGAATTGTTTTTTTCTTTGTTATTATATATGATGTCATACATTATCAACGAAAGGCCACTGCATATCTGTGAAGGTCTATCTGTGAACACCTAACTGTATAGTCTTTTAACCATAATTCTCTAGGGTATTGTCTCCTAAATCGGGTATCTAAAAACTGGCAGTGTGTTAGTTTTCTCTCTTGTTTATATTGGTTGGTCTGTACCAGCTGCCTAAGTAATATATATGTTTTTCCTCTTGCACTTATGCTGTTAAGAGTGTTAAAAAGCACTGTGTGGTGATTCTTAGTAGCGTGTGGAGTTGGACAAACAAGTACCAATGTGATCTGAAGACAGAAGTAATTGTGTTAAAATTGTCACTGTTGTTGCAAATCTGCAATGGTAAGAAAAACTTATCTACATAAAGTTAGATAACTAGAGATGTCCTTTATTAACGATGCGCGCTGTGCGCACCAGGGACATGGGATCCTTCCCAAAGACGTCCGCCTGCACATTACAATCAACAAATATTTATATATTAAATTCATACATATTCAGTCTATACAATGCATATTTATTATCATCCTCTCGATGATTGGTTCTTCTTTTCTCGCTTCTGATGCAAATTAGCACGCAGCTTCTGTCGTAGTCTTCTATTGTTCTCTTTTGAGTAGGTAGTATAATTTGAGTAGGTGGTCCGTGAGCTGGAGGTCTCGACCACTCCTTGAATTGACCATGTTTTGTCAAGGAACATGTCCTTGGCTCGTAGGCTCTTGGCTCGTACCTACTTTGGTCATGATTCAAAGATTATACACAATGGGTACCATAATAAAACCTGCCTTGCAGACATCTTGGACTACAACATACTGTCCTTGTTTCTAACCACTAACAGATTATTGGTTAATGAATACCTTAGGTCTGGAATTTTACAGGAGTATGCTAGCAGCATTGGCAATACAGATTTTATTTTATATTTGATCATTTATTCCATTTAAGACTTATTTTCCCAACATAATCATTAGCCTCTCCTGCTAATATTCACTCATTAGAATTCTTCATATTCAAATCAAGATGGGAAAAGTAAGGGGACTTCCAAGCAGTATCCTAAAATCCTAAATCTGGTCATTTCTGCGACACTGTCAACTTCCATGGTGAAAGACCCAAAGAAAAGTGAAGTACAACTTCGAAATTGAAAAGGTGGTTACTCCTAATGTGCAAAAAACCCAAGGGGCTTATCTGCAATACATGCCAGTGGTGGCTTTCTCCTCTTTATATCCAGCTTTTCCAGTTTTGTCAAGCGTTCAGCATTATAAGTAATTCTGTTAGAGGAACAGATGTGCTAGAGAGTAAGTAATGAAAACCAGAGAGTTTCACTTCAGGTGATTGGACTAAGTATGTTTCATCTGGATAGTCATGATAGGTGTATCGTCTGATGAATATTTGTCTGCCTCTTTGAAAACAGATGGGAGATATAGCCCTGTTCCTCAGAGAAAAGTGTTCCTACTTCAGAAACTTCATTTGGCACTTTGTATGGAAATAAAGGAATCACTCTATATGACATCAGAAGGATAAGCTACAGCACTGGTCAGGCAAGGCTGGAGGGTCTGAGCCAGAGGAAAATTATGAGGAAAACCTTGAAGGATAGAAGTCAGAGAGATTTACTTGTTTCCATTAGCCAAAAGCTTTGCCCAGTGCCTCATGCTTGTGAGAGGAGTTATCCCCAGGTGTCAGAACCTCATCCTGTCCATGCCTCACCAGGACTCTCTTTTTATGAGAAAATTTGCCTTGGATTCTGGGTTCACAGATGCAGTGTACAATTCCATATGTGGATCGCGCTTTGCCAATAGGACAGCCAAGACCCCTGGATATTTTACGAGTAAAAGTTAAAGTTTTCACAGTAACTTCTAACCCAAATTTTATTCCATTTGTTCCTATTTTGATGCATATCTCCCAGAATCCTTGAGCAGAGTACAGACTTTTACACAACATGTGACAATTCTTATTCTCTCACAAAATTTCACTATCATGACAGAGCCCAAGTCATTTACTGTATAATCAATAAGCCATGCTTCTAAATGCTTTTATACGATAGCATATGACTACTTTGGTATCCTTTCCTTCAGGAAATTACATGACTAAGATTATTCTTCTAGTGAGAGTGACTGTGCTCAATCCAACACAGAAAATAATTTTGCTTTCAGTTGTTTTCTCTGTGTGTGGACAGAGATCTAGTTGTAAGCTGTATATATAATGCGTTATGAGTTTCTGTTCCATAGCTTCCGAAATTATTCTTGTAAATGGTGACTGTCACGGGAGACCTAGAAAGAATGGTGATTCATGTGTTATGCAGACCGGTCTATTGCACTGTGAAATGTCAGATCTCCTAATCTCGTTCATACGTGTGGCAAAATCCATGTAAAAGTTGTTAGGTTTTCTTCTTCTGTTTTCCTATGGGAAAAGAGTTCTTGAACCTCAGCTCTTTAATGAATGAGAAACCTTCATCTAACTTCCAGTCTAAATGAATTCCTGGCTGACTCATTTTTTTTCTTAGCAGTTGTCTTTCATTTTATGTGGTTCTTTTGTAATTATCCCCTTCTGATATCTCTGAGATTTTTGAGGAAGTCAGAAATGACCTTTGTACTCAGGAGTAAAGATGGACATGGACACAGTTTTTCAGAGACTGTATCAAAACCATGGAAAGTATCCCTCCCTTAAAATAAAATGTTTTTTGTTGTTGTTGTTGCTTCAGTTAAAACTATTTTAGCAAAACTTTCAGGTTTTTAAAGCAGAAAGTCAAAATTTCAGCATTTTTGAAAACATCAAACCAAAATATTTCAACATTTCAGAAACATTCCATTTTAAAAGTGGCATGATATTCTATTTTTTATGAAGAGGTCAGACCTATAATTAGTTAATTTAGTACAAGGTATAAAATGCCCATCTGTGTTTAGTAATCTACCATAGCCAGGAGCTTCCTCTTCAGTGTGTAATCTGAAAGTTATTTGACTGGTGTTTCACAAGGTATTTGTAGATACTCCACCAGTACTTGCAAATGCGACATTAGCAGCTGAGAGATTCCATCTGCACCAGCCATCTCCATAGGTTGTTTGAGCTAAGTTTTGGTAGATTTTACTGAGCAAAGAGCTACACAAAATGTAAAGTCTAGAAAATTTTTTGGAGTAAGCAGGTCCTGGTATTCTTCTGGTGCACATGTGGACTTTCAGGTTGAAGGGGTGAAAGGAGGTAAAGAAGCTAAATGTATTGTAGCTTGCTCCAGGTTGTTCTGAGGCAGAGCAAGAACATCTTGTGTTAGAGGAGACAGCACTGTGGAAGTCTCTGTCAAAGGACCATACACTTCAGGCAATTTTATATATGCATATGAATAAAAGGATGACTTTGGAGCTCTGCTTCAGAAAACAATGTTGTAGTTCTTGCTGAAATTTGATAATGTTCCATTTTTTCCTGACATCTGTGGATTCCATTTTATTGTGGCAGAGTCCTAATGTGAAGAGTTTCATATGTTTGTAAGCAGGACATGGAATGGATTTGCTCTGGGAAGGTCTAAGGTAGAGTTTAATCATGTTATCTGTCAGGGAAGCGCTTGTGCCATCTGCTTCTGGGTTATGTGT
Source organism: Leptosomus discolor (assembly GCF_034619465.1). Lineage (NCBI taxonomy): Eukaryota > Metazoa > Chordata > Aves > Leptosomiformes > Leptosomidae > Leptosomus > Leptosomus discolor. The sequence continues at coordinate 71,464,964 of NC_141392.1, read as the reverse complement.
TATCAGAGGTGACACTGAAGCAGTGTGGAATTTCCTTTGTGTAGAGAAGACTTCGGTGATTAAAAAAAAAAAAAAAGGAGAAAAAAAGTAAATACGTTATTTTGAAAATAATGCAGCCTATATGGAAAATAAGGACTTTGGGAGCTTCATGTTTTCTTTTGGAAATGCCTGTTACTGCAAAGCCTATGTGTATAGAGCCTAACATGACAATTAACCTTGCTTGAGTCAAGTACAAGCTGCAGGAGTGATATGATCACTCCTGAGTACTTGCTGGTAATTTGTTTCATTGGAATGTGCTCTATTGTAGGGGGACTGGGGAAACCTCACTGTGATTATAAGACTCTCCAGCCTAGTGTAGGCAAGACCTTGACCCCTGGTGCAGTGCCAGGGAAGTTACACCGACTCCCTGAACTGAAGAGAAAAGGACTGAGTACAAGAAATTAGCATGCATCTGGCACGTGACTAGAACCACTTCTCCGCTGCTAGAAGCCTGGCTTTTATATTGTGTAATACTTGTGACAGCAGGAAGATCAAACTTACAGAAGAGTTATTTGTTAGGACTGTTGAGAAGCAGGCGCTTAGCACTGACTGAAAGGCAGTACAGATAAAGATGCTGAATTTGAAAACCTCTGATAAAAACGACTGAACAGTAGGAAGCATTTAACAGTCACTGTGCTTAACTGCCCTGTCATCATTTACATAGGGAGTTGTTCAAAAGAGAGGATAGAATTACAATGGGGGAACCTGGCAAAATCCTGAAAGCTGCTCTTCTTTCAGCTTCCAAGCAGAAATGCATGTGGAATGTGTATTTCCACATGGTCCTCTTTAAGGCTTTAATTCTGAATTCACATATGGTATTTAATTTGCATTTTTCATACAGTCGTTAATGCTTGGTGAACTTGAAAGGTCTAGAAAAGTATTCAAAGGCTTGGATACTTCCCAGAAATGTGTTCATGCTGTACTGGCCTGGAAATCTGGCGTGAAATCTGCAGCTCAGATGCTGACCTGGGATTTCGACTCTTCGTGAGGTACTTTAATAACAGAAGGCTTCTTCTCAGGCTTGTTGGGTGTTTTAGGCTAGTTCTGAAACCTGTGAACCATTTTGCCGCTGGTACCTTTTTGATCACGTTTCTAGCAGAGGCCAAATACATGAGAATGTCAAGAACAGGGAGCTGCAGGGAACCAGACCAATGTACCTTGAAGGGAAGGCAGCAGATTTAGGGCTTGAAACTACCCTGGAAAAAAGCTACTCTCTTGATTCTTAATCTAAGCCAGAAGAAGCCGTTCCTGGCCATGATAAGGTTGATAGCAGGCTCCCATCCATTTGCAGGGACTGCAGTGATGGCCGCAAGACTTGCAAGGAAGAAAGTACAAGAGCAGAAAAGCTCAAATGAAAGATGCTGGATTATTTTCAGAGAAATGCATGAGATCACTGGGATTAATTCTCTTATTGTGGAATTTGTTCTCAACTGGACAGCCTCCTGGTACTAGGCACAGTGCAGCAACCTTAACCAGCTGCAGGAAACTGCTAGATAGTGTGGGAAGCTGCCTCTGCAGAGGGAAAGCACTCAGCTGCTAGGAAGATGTGACTGAAAGCAAGTCTTAACGTGTGTATATCTTAGAGATAGGTTGTAATCTTAGTTTCAGAAACCAAAACAAATCACAAAATATCATAAGGAAATTAATTCTTTTGTCTTCTCTTTTATGAAGCAATAAAAAAATTCAGATGAGAGGAGCAGGGTGATAGCTGATGAGAGATGCAGTAAGTCTTCCTCCCCTGCTCCCATCATACCCCCCATCCAGGGGCACTGATGTGCAGAGTCTATTGTTCTGCTGCTTCTCTTTCCTTTTATCTGTGCAGCTGTGTTCTCCGTCAGATACCATCATGCTGCCAGAGCTACTCTTCAGAGTGGGGGTAGGTGATTTGTTAACTGCTTGTCTTGGAGTAAGCTACTCGGTCATGCAAGTTAGTCTGACAAAAGGACAAAAGAAAGTAAGTAATTGGTAATTATTCCCTCTACGCCTTCTCCCCTTTCCATTTTAAAAAAGGGATACTTTTACAGCAGTGTTTTGTACCTATTTAATCACTTAGACCAGCTGATGAAATAAAAGCTCTTGTCCCTTGGCCCCTTGCAAATTATTCTTGTTAATTATTTTTTAATTAGCCTTCCATCATTGCTTCTGGTGCTACTTTCATAATTTCTACATCAGTGGGTGCAGACATGACAAATCTAAAAACTTATCACAGAGAAGTATTGCTGCTGCTGTGCTGGCTCCAGAGGAGGAACAAAAGGTGGAGCGTGGCCCGTGGGGACTCCCTCCTGGTTTACCTCCCTGTCGGTGGCTCCTCGGCTTTGCTGTAGGTGAGAATCCCTCGGTGGCATGCGCACATGCACACACGTATCGACTCCCATGTGTGGGCACACTTGCATGAGTGTGTATATGCACTCATTAATTAGCTCAAGTTTCACATTAGCAAGCTAATATCTGAGTGTTTTCAGGGTGGCTGAAAGCAAATTAATCTGAACCACATTTAAACAGATGGGTACATTGTATCCCTCCCTAATCCAGACAGGGAAGAAAAGATCCCCGGCATGGAAGAAGAGATTGCAGATTGCAATGCTCCGCAGTTGGTTTCCAAGGGATAAAAAGGATGGATTTGTTTTTGCTGTTGGCAGGGTGCAGTGAAGATGACAACTTTTTGCTATGCTGTATACCTGCAAGTTTACAGAACGTGTGTTCCAAGAATATACAGGTTCTGGCACGCTTGCTCTGTCCCCAACACCTTCCCGTTTTAAAAAACAGTGACAGAACTTGCTGGAAGATAAAGATGAAGCAGAAGTGAAACCCTAAATGTGGATGTACAATTGAGGGAAAGGGAAGGAAATGGGAAATAATAAATGTTTTTCCCCAGGGGCTAGAGATATTAAAAACAAAGGATTTTCAGCATGTGTGACAAAAGCAAAGAAATAACTAGGCACAGTATTTGCATCAGAGTACTTATTTATTCCCTGAACTGCCTTTTTTTTTTTTTTTTTTTTTTTTTTTTCCCTCTAGGCAAATTACTGACAAACAGATGTTATATTTTACTGGTGTTCCTTAGAACTAGTTGGCAGGTGGCTTATGCAATGACATTCAACCTCTGATCTGCCTGCAGTGATTCACTACTGCTGTTTACCTGAGGACTAGGCTGGCTATATGTGATCCATACTTTATGCAGAGTTTGATGATTTTACTGTTTGATAAGCACTTCCACAATTTAGCTCCTGACGACCACGAGGGCTATCCCTGTTCTGTTTGCATGGAGATAGCCTAAACTGGCAAATTTTACATCAGTGTATTTCCTATGTTGCTTTTCAGCAAATAGTTTTGCAGAAGTTTCTTTGCCTTTCTGCATTTTCCCAGCTCCAGACTCTAGAGAACACTTTGCGTGACATTTTTCATAACCACAATAATTAGTTTCCTTGGCCCTTTATAAACCAGAATACTCTTACTCTTACAGCTGACAATTTTGTGTTGAGTTTTCATGGAGGTCAGGGGTTACTTACATTGCCCTTACAGTGCCTTTGGAGGCCATGAAATCATCACATCAGCTGTTTTTAGCTGTAAGAGTGACCTCACAATAGCAAGTGTTTGAAGTCAGCAGAGCTGTCTGCTGACTGCTCACTATTACAAGGTGCACATCTGTGGAGGCCTGACTAACTTACAGCCACAAAATACATATTATCATAGTGTGATATGAGCTGGACTGGGTGCTGCACCACTGTGATCCATCATGACACTGATTTTTTATATGCCCTTGGTCGTCTCAAGTTATTTTCCTGGTTAAGTTCTTCCATTAATAAGGTTTCTCACTATTTAAAATGCTGATACCCACATAAAGTATGATGTATTGCCTAAAATTTATCCATATTATCTCCAGACGACTGTACCTAGGAGTTCTGTACCTAAATCTGCCTATTAAATGGATGAAATATTTCTTAAATATCGGCAATCAGGCAGGGTTTACAAGTGCCTGGGTTTTCTTACCTCTATGAAGGATAAAGAGTTGCCTTTGTCCTTTTGAATTCGTCCTCTCACAGCTCACATTTGTCAGAAAACTTAGTCACGGACTCATTTCTCTCAGGAAAATCCCAGGGGCCAGTCCTAGCATTAAATAATGCAATGAAGAGGAATTGGCAATGTTTAGACTTTCAGGTGAAAATGAGTTTGAAGATTCAAAGTTGGGCAGAGTCACGGCTAGTTTCCAGAAAGGAAAAGAGAACAGTGATTATGAAGAGCAGACAGGAGACAATAAAAAGGTGAGGAGGTGAACACAACACACAAGTCAGAGGAAAACCTATTACTTAATTCTGAAATGGTGTAATAAACCAAACTCTCATGGATTGGAGGTAAAAAGGGGACTTGGTAAGAGCACACACAGTACAAAAGAAACAGAAGAGTGAAATGTATGATTAGGTAGGTATAGGAAAAAAGACTGTAATTATAAGAGAGTTCATATTCTTATGATTTTTGTTGCCTTTGTAACAATAGGTAACAAATGAAATGCAGATGAGGGATTTAGCTAACAAATGTTTCTTGCATAGCTACTATACCAGCAATTCAACCTACCTGTGATTCAAAACCAGATCTGTTCTGGATTCATGATCAGAATATTTTAAATCTGATTAACTAACACAGATCCTGATGTAATTACTGTTGATGTCTCCTGATACTAAGACCAAGATGCACGGCTCAATATAGACCTTAACTCTCTAAAGGAGAAGCAAGAGATATGGAAACAATTGAGTAATTTTGGAATTAATTATTTATTGTGGATGTACGCAGTCAATTTTTTTCTTGGGATAAAGCCACCGCTGTCAGTTTAATTACATTGGGAGTAAATGTGACACCACCACCCCCAAGCCTTCTGTAAGTGAACAGTTTCTAATAAAGCTGTAACAGATCAATCATGAAAAGGTCTTGGCAGAAAAATCGGTAGGTAGGTAATAAAAAAGATAAAGGACACTGAAATGAATAGAGTGACATGCTGTGGGATATTAGCTTTATGAAGACAACTTTGCCCAATAAGGAAAGTTAGTAGCAGGAGACAGGAGCAAGTGGAGTACTCCTAACATTGCCAAAAATGCTTGGTTCTGAGTACAAAATGTTGTGGTGGGAATGGCAAATGCTTTCAGTCAGCGATGCTCTTTTAGCATTAGAGTTACTTGAACCAGATTAAATGGTCATGTTGATAATGCAAAATGTAAGGATTATCCATCCATCAAAAAGGTGGTGGTTGGACTTGCATTTAAAGTGCTGAGCTGGAGACCACATAACGTGTTTCCAGTTCAGAGCTACAGCGTAGGCCAGTCAGTGCCCTGTGCTCTCCACAGAAAACCCTACTTGCCTTTATGCCTGCCATTGTGCAGTGAGCGGTGTTGCACTGTGTTTTGAATGTGTTGAGTGCCATGGAAATGATAAATAAAGTCAAGATCAACTTAACCGTGTGAACTGATAAGTTTGCTTTGAAAGTACTTGTTCTGCAGGAATTTGTGTGTGGTCTTTGCTCACTGTGGAAGACCATGTTGTCCTTGTGATGCCACACACTCCATTTTGTTCTAGCTGGGCTAGGTGTGTGGGCAGAGGGGAATACATGTCATTTTCCTGGAGGAGAGCTGAGCAAATTTTTCTCACAAGAGTACTCACTTCATTTGTTTGCAGTTGTGCTTGTCTGCAACTCACCACATTTATTGTCCCCTGCATCTCCCCGCTCCTTTCCCCTATAGCTCCTTCTTTTTCTACCTGCATCTTCCCTTCCCCTCTCACCACTGTTACCATCACTGTGCTTTTGCTCTGCCTTCCTTTGCCTTCTGCCCATCTGGTTTCCTTCTCTTGCATTCTGCAAAAGTTCCTTCACTCTTATTCAAAATGAGTAAGTCAACCCCCTCCATCATTTCCTGTCTGCTACTTTGTGGGTCTGAGATCTGAACTCTGTTGTTTGGAAGGTTACCTGATTTCTTTTAAACCTCTTTTCTTAGTTTTTCCACTGGATTAGACCATGGCAGGGGATGTTGCACTTACTCTCTCCCAATTTTCACTCTGAAGTACTGCTTCTTCCTTTCCCTACTCCTTCGTTTCCTCTGAGCAGCACTGCTTATGATTTTTCCTCATTACTCCCTTCTACCTGGTGCTACCAATGGTTTATCCAGCTCCTTCTAGTCAGTTTTCCATCCTGAATTCAGTTTTGGCCTCTCCCTTTCCACACTGTACTGACTATCGTACTGACTAACCTCCAGACACTGGTAAGGCTGGCTATCTGATGAAACTCCTGTCTCACTGCATTTGCCTTCCAAGTTTGGGTCAAAGCTGTTTCTGTCATCAGAAATGATGCATAATACATATGAAGAGCTGTTTCATTCTTTTGCTACAGAGTAACTGCAGGATTAATCTTTAAATATACCCCGGTAGAGAACAGTATCCTAAAAACCCTGCATATGGAAAGTGGAAAATCTGGTCAGTGATACTTCTATTGTTTTGGACATAATCATAAATATTGTGTTTTGGGGTGTGTGTGTGTGTGGTTTGTTTTCTTTTGTTTTGTTTTTAATTTCATATTGTTGGATCTGCCTTGCCAAGGTGTCTAGACAGCTATTATTACTGTAATCTGAAATATATCCAGGTTACTGTGATGGTGGTACATTTTCCTTCAAACAATGCATTCTGATTCTGACACAGTACATTCTGCCCTCTGTGCTGCTGCTGTTTGATAATTTGAAAATGGTCTTTCTGGAATGATGATGACTGAATGTGGGAAATGGTGGGAGGATCATAGCTTTTCTCTCAAGGGAAATAACTTGCTTTTAGGAAAGATAGGTGTACCACCTAATAGTAAAAGTCATCTTTAGAAACCACACAAACAAACAAAAAAAAATCCTTCTTCCTTTTGAACACTCAAGACTCAACTTTTAAAAAAGTATTTTCTTCTCCAAAACCTTTGCTTCTCCCTAAATTCCTAATTCAGTAAAATGGATGAGATACTCAAGTGAAACAGGGGTCAGTAGAAATACCTGGGAAAAAAAGAAATAGAAACATAAAAGCTAAATTCTGATCTCCCTTACATTGATGTAAATTGAAAATGGCCCTATTGATTCAAACTAAGTGGTTCTTATACTGTATTGGAATAAATTAATTATATTTGAATCTTTATTTACAAAAGAGAAAAGGGAGATACCCAGGACTTCCAGTTGTCCAATTGGTTTTGGTTATTTTATTTTATTTTTTTAGTAGGAGTTTTCTCTCCATAGCTAATTTTTACTGCTGTTGCTGTTTCAGTTTAGTCTTAATGATGAGTTTGTAACATTTATGTTTATTTGCACGGCAGGGAGCTGAACTGCCAGAAGAAAGCATTACATTTTTGGAGAATGATTAACAAGAGAAGAAGCTGGGTCATAGGAAACGAAATCACGTGTTCAAACTGTCTCAAATATCAGAAAACAAGATTAAAAAAAATTGGGGTGAACACATTACTTTTTGTACAAATCTTCTCTTCCTGCACCGCAATTCTTTTTCTGCTTTCAGTCTCTTTTTTATTCCAGAATAATGCGATAAAGACTTTGCAGATTTAAATACTGACTTAACCCTTCAGAACTGACCTTCCAACACACAAATAGAACTTGATTGCAAAGGAAAAAGCCTGATTTAGCAAGGAATTTAAATATGGGATTACTATGCTGTCTGAGACCTTAAAAAAAAACAGATTGCTGACAGATAAATAGAACTTCTGTGAGGCTAAGATATATTTCCAAGCCCCTTTTCACCCATTACATGATGACTGAATAAAAAATATAAGTATAGGTCTAATTTTAAGTATATGTTTGCATTCATTTGAACTAATCATGGCCTTAATAATCTGGATGAATTTGGGCTAAACGAAGAGGTCCTCTTTTCCTTAAAATCATGTGTCTGACTTCTGAGACAAATTGTATTGGGTTTGTGTGCCAAGGTTTTAGTAGCAGAGTGGCTACGGGGGTTGCTTCTGTGAGAAGCTGACAGAAGCATCGCCTATATCCGATAGAGCCAATGCCAGCCAACTCCAAGATGGACTGGCCAAGGCTGAAGCCATCAGCAATGGTGGTAGTGCCTCTGGGATAACATATTTAAGAAAAGGGAAAAGTTACTGCACAAAAGCAATTGCAGCTGGGAGAGAGGAGTGAGAACATGTGAGAGAAACAACTTTGCAGACACCAAGGTCGATGAAGAAGGTAGAGTAGGAGGTGCTCTGGGTGCTGGGGCAGAGATTCCCTTGCAGTCCTTGGTGAAGATAGGCTGTCCTCCTGCAGTGCACGGAACTTAATAGTGGAGCAGATATCTGCCTACAGCTCGTGGAGGATTCCACACCACAGCAGGTGGATGCCTGAAGGAGGCTGTGACCTCGTGAGAAGCCTGTGCTGGAGCAGGCTCCTGGTGGGACCTGTGGACCCATGGAGAGAGGAGCACACTCTGGAGCAGGTTTGCTGGCAGGACTTGTGACCCTGCAGGGAACCCACACTGGAGCAGTCTGTTCCCGAGAGACTGCACCCTGTGGAAGGGACCCACGCTGGAGCAGTTCATGAAGAATTGTAGCCCGTGGGGAGCACTCATGTTGGAGAAGTTTGTGGAGGACTGTCTCCCATGGGAGGGACCCCACACTGGAGCAGGGGAAGAGTGTGAGGAGTCCTCCCCCTGAGGAGAAAGGAGTGGCTGAGTCATAGTATGAGGAACTGACTGGAGCCCCCATTCCCCATCCCCCTGCACCGCTCAGGGGGTGGAGGTAGAGAAACCAGGAATAAAGTTAAGCCCAGGAAGAAGGGAGGGGTGGCTGGGAAGATGTTTTTAACATTTGGTTTTATTTTTCATCATTCTTCTCTGGTTTGATTGGTAATAAATTAAACTAATTTCCCCAAGCTGAGTGTTTTGCCCATGCTGGTAACTGGTGAGTGATCTCTTCCTGTCCTTATTTCGACCCACGAGCCTTTCATTATATTTTCTCTCCCCTGTCCAGCTGAGAAGGGGAGTGATAGAGCAGCTTTGTTGGGCACCTGGCATCCAGCTGGGGTCAACCCACCACACAAATGGAGAGCTTTGCACCAATGTCAGCTTTGCAGCCAGCTGCCCATTTTCATGTTTATTATCTAACTTCTTTTCACTCAACTGCTTTGGTTGTATTTGGCCTCTTGGACATTATTTTTGTTTGCAAGGGGAAGGGAAGTCAGGTGATTTCTTGATAGAACCATGATTTACAAAACCCTGATCCTCATAATACAGTAGAATTGGATGATGGAAAGTAGTTTCCTTGCTTAGTGATCCAAGCCTCCCTTTTTCTTTTTTCTTCTTTTTCTTCTCTCTCTCTCTCTGTCTCTTTTACAGTCTGCTTTCTGTTAAAAAATCCTCTTAATTTTGTTTCTGGACCCCATAAGTGCATCTCTGCTTGTCAGACCTCCTGTCACTCTCTGTATTTATGCATCTGGCATTTTAGGCTTGGGTTTTATAATGACAGCTTCCACAAACAGCAATCAGATCTCCGAATTTGTGGTATGTCCACAGTGAATATGCCTGTTTCTTCCTCCACATAGCTCAGTTTCTGACAAATGTTATGTGTAGCTGACCTTATGGGCAGTAACAACCATTGCTTCTACTTCCTTTGAGAGAAGACTTATTTGCCTCCTATGTTTGAGTCAAATAATGTTTAATCTTTACAGGAACTGGGGTAAATGATCCATCCCTGGGCACAACAATTCTGTATCTTCAATATGTCTGTTACATTATAAATGTGAAAGATTTGTATGCAAACTGTACATTATATAATCATGTTAAATACGTCTAGAAAGGACCTTGAGAGGTCCTATGGTCCATCCTTCTATTGAGACAGATTTAGTTATACTGAGAGCCTTTCTCATAGATGTTTTTGTACTCTGCTCTTAAAGGCATTCCAGTCAAGTGGGTCAATCACTTTCCTAAGTGCTCCTTTATTTTGTTGTCTAATTATCCTTCTAATTATAGAGATTTTTTTTCCTTACATCTTCTCGTCTTAATTTAAACCCATTACTTATTATCCTTTCACCACTGAATACAAAGAACATTTATCTTTTGAATATCTGAAAATTGTTACCATGTCTTTTTTAATCCCTGACTCAGTAAACCGAACTTTGGCTTTTCCCATTTTTATTTGGGGGTCTATTTTCTTCACCTTTGAGTTTTACTGTTTTGTTTGTTTGTTTGTTTCTTTCTGTTCTCTTTGGGTGCTTTCTGGTTAGTTTCTTTCTTGAGGTTTGGTAGCCAAAAGGACAGAGCGATGTGGCTGAGCTGTAGCCTCTCTGAGGCATGTAGGAGGCTTGCATGAAAGAAGCTCCTCTTTACAAATAAGTGCCCTGACAGGATAGTGAAATAATAATGTTGACTCGGTGCAGTTCCTGAATTTTTTAACTCTGTGGGCCCTTTTGGGCAGTGTTTCTGTTTAGATGTCAGTTCTCCATTTCATAATTATGCACTTGATTTTTCCTGTGTTAGAGCAATGGTTTGCAGTGGTCTTTATTGAATTCCGTGCTTTATATGCATGCATAATATATATTATTCCATGCTTTTCACTCCAATGACTTATATGTTTTTACTGCAATGACCTGTAATGACTTAATATTTGAAAGTATTTATGGTTCCCCACTCCTCAATTATTTTTCTTCCTAAGTGTGTGAACTCAAAAGCACAGGATGAACTGAGCAAGAGGCTTGAAAGATTCTAAGTTTTATATGAGATGACTCTGTTAAATTACCAATGTAGAATTATAATTTCCTTGGGTTGACATACATTCGTTATCAGAAAAAAAACTTGGCTTGGGCAAGTGTTCAACTAGATACAGACAAAAATCTTATTCATCGCACTAAGGCACCTGGCCATTAGTCAAGGATGGAATGAATCATGATTTACTGTATGAGTTGAGTTTCTTAATCTCACAGAAAGTCATCTTTCAGGTCTGTCCCTTGCCTAAATTAATCAGGTTTTACTTTTAAGGAAGCAGAGCACCCTTTCTGTGTCTCTGGATTCTTTTCCTCTTAAATGGCAGTGAAGTTATATTTTCTAGCAAGGTGGAGCTATAAGGATAGCTTTCCTGGTTGGTGATTCACTTGGGACCTTGGGTGTTATTGGCCATTTTCACAGCTTCATAGAATCATTAAGGTTGGAAAAGACCTCTAAGATCATCAAGTCCAACCGTCAACCCAACACCATCATGCCCACTAAACCATGTCCCGAAGTGTCACTTCTACACATTTTTTGAACACCTCCAGGGACGGTGACTCCACCACCTCTCTGGGCAGCCTGTTCCATGTTTGACCACTCTTTCGGTAAAGAAATTTTTCCTAACATCAATCTAAACCTCCCCTTCTGCAACTTGAGGCCATTTTGTCTTGTCCTATCACTTGTTACTTGGGAGAAGAGACCGACCCCCACCTCACTACAACTGCCTTTCAGGTAGTGTAGAGAGCAATAAGGTCTCTCCTCAGCCTCCTCTTCTCCAGACTAAACAACCCCAGTTCCCTTAGTCGTTCCTTATAAGACCTATTCTCCAGACCCTTCACCAGCTTTGTTGCCCTTCTCTGGACATGCTCCAGCACCTCAAAGTCTTTCTTGCAGTGAGAGGCCCAAAACTGTATTCGAGGTGCGGCCTCACCAGTGCCGAATACAGGTTCACGATCACCTCCCTACACCTGATGACCACACTATTTCTGATACAGGCCAGGATGCTGTTGGCCTTCTTGGCCACCTGGGCACACTGCTGGCTCATGTTCAGCTGGCTGTCGATCAGCGCCCCCAGGTCCTTTTCTGCCGGGCAGCTCTCCAGCCACTCATCCCCAAGTTACATGGGGTTATTGTGACCAAAGTCCAGGACCCAGCACTTGGCCTTGTTGAACCTCATACAATTAGCCTCAGCCCATCGATCCAGCCTGTCCAGATCCCTTTGCAGAGCCTCTCTACCATTCAGCACATCAACACTCCCACTCAATTTAGTGTCATCTGCAAACTTGCTCAGGGAGCACTCAATCCCCTCATCTAGATCATTGATAAAGATGTTAGACAAGACTGGCCCCAACACCGAGCTTTCAGGAACGACACTTGTGACCGGCCGCCAGATGGATTTAACTCCGTTTACCACAACTCTCTGTGCTCATCCATCCAGCTGATTTTTTACGCAGTGAGGAGTAGTTTTGACACAAACCACTCTTTGCTACCTAGCAGGTGCTATTATGCACGCCAGTGACACCTGACTGAGATCGGAATTTGGCTTTTCGTCTTTTTTTACTGGAAAGCTGCAGTGTCATTTTGTTTTCTAGGACCAGTTTCTTTGTTCAACCCTACTGTTATGAATTGGAAAATTCCATCTTGGGGCTGTCAGTAGTATAGAAAAATTAATAAAAGATTTAGTTTCCATGTGATCAGTGGGAAAGTATTTTATTATCTTGGCTATGGATTTTATGTGTGGCTAGAAAATAGCTTTTATCCCATTTCCTTTGTACTGGAGAATTTTCTGTGTGTATTTCAACTCCTGTTCTGGACACAAATCTTCTGGTAGTTCCTACAGGGGTACCTACAATTTTTGGATACCATTTTCAGTGATGACAGGTATATTTAAACATCTGTGGAGTCTTGGACTCTCAACTGCTGTGTATTTTGCTTCCACATTTTGGCTTTTTTATTAGAAAAACCAACAGAACTGTCAGAGATCAAAGTTCTCCAGACTATGTACTGGAACAGGTTTAGAAATGAATGCAATAAATCTTGAATTTTCTATTTTGCTATGTAAGTTGATCATGTGTTTCAGCATAAAAATTGTCTTTGTTCTTGAAGGTTGAAGGAACTGGTTATAAAACAAAACTCAAAGGAGCTTACTGTAACAACAACAAAGCTTACTGTAACAACAAAAAAGCTTAGTGTAACAACATAAAGCAAACCAAAACAGGAAAACCTTGCTCCTTTTCAGGGATTCAATGTAGATGCTGGCACCTCAGTTCCCAAATAGGGGTCGTAATGAATTGAACTTATCTACTGCAAATCAGATACTGCTCCTCATATTCTTTTTTTTTTTTTTTTTTAGTGACTACACAGCACTATTCCCTATGTGTATCACGAGTATGTAGTCTGTATCTTAGAATAGTACCTGTCTGATTGACATGACTTTCTGTATTTATACTACACTATATTTTAAGATCAACAATGCCAGAGTGGAAAATGTTTCCCCTGAAGTAACATCCCTACTTCCACTGCTCAGAACAAGTAACGTCAAGAACCCGGAGACAACTTTACATCTCTTCTAATAAATAAAAATTTGCATTTAAAGTCGGGTAACATTTTGCCTTGAAGCCTTTTCATAGATGGATTTTTCTTCCTGCTTAAAAGACAAGTCAGTAAAGATTTATTACAAGTTTTCTCAAGAGATCTCCTACTTCTGTAACTCACCTCCTTAAAGAGATAGTCATAGGAATAATAGCTGTGTTCTGCACAGGAGGTTTGGAAAATGATTGCCAATTTCTAAATTATTATCGTGCATTGGATTTGAAGTATCTTTAGATACTAACCCCTTTACTGCCACATTACTTTTTATGTCAGAGGTCACCCCTAACGCTTTCAGTAAGCTAATGATTTTGTCTTAAGTAAAATCTTTGGGGGGTTTTATAGTCACTTTCTAAATTAAATTGCTCATAGCAGTGCATTTATGTAAAGCAGAGCTTTAGTAGGAGATGATACAAGGCATACGGAAGGAGAAGGCTGTGAGAATTTTGTAGATATGAGATCGAATGCGGACTTTCTAGGGCGAACAGAATGATGTTCGTGGTACATGCAGTCCAGGATGCCCTATCAGGCAAAGCCTGGTAAAAAAGGCAGAAAGAACTGGCTGCTCCCTGCTATGGGGCAGTGAACAGATATTACCTCATTCAGCCTTTTTGTTTCAGCAAGACACTTGAATATACTGACATGTTTCATCTTTTCCTCCCTTGATTTTCTACGAGGGACACGCAAGTGATTACCTGCAAGAAGAAGAGCTGCATCCTCATTCTTTCTGTGCTATAGAAACAGCATGAAGACACTCCTCATGCATTGCAAGAAGGCTTGCATTCCATTCATATATCTTGGGATCACTGACTTTTTTCAGCATGGTTTACAGTATGTAGGAGTTTCTACAGCATAGTCTCAGTGCAGGGGACAGTGCAGTAGCTGCCTCTGGGTGAAAGTCCAAGTGAAAGAAATCATCCTGTGTTCCTCCTCCTCCATAGGTACGCTCTGCATTCTATGACCTATTTGTCATAGATACTTCATCTTGTATCTTTGTTATTCTTTCTTCACCCTGTGTCCTGGTCTTTACTGGCTTCTATCTGCGTGACTGCATCTTTAGACTGAAGAATTCAATCTTACTCTCTTTTTGTAGGTAGGGACAACAGTGGTTTTACTGTCACTAATTACAATGTCATAACTGAACAGTGACTTGTTTGTGCACCAGAAACCTGCTTTAAATTTAATTAATAATCTCCTCTCTTCTGTTTTCTATTGCTTAGTTTTTATTCTTAGACTTCTGGCTTCCTCCCAAAATTACTCATACTCCTTTCTTGTGAGTAGTCCCCTCACGCACTTGCCATAGTCAAGGTTCATGTGAAACCTCTGAAGAGTTACAGGCCATCCATAGGGATTCTAACTGGGATCTTCACAGAGAAAGGCTGCTGGTGGTTTGCTTTTCCTTCTGTCTGTTCCCCAGCTTAGTACGGGCAGGTGAATGTCATGCTCTGCTGAGTGGCTGAGTCAGGTACAGGAGCTGGTGAGGCACTGTGAGGGGTGGACCTGAGGCTGATGGGAGCCCCAGGACTTTATTTTAAAAGAGCATTCAACAGGGACTTGTGTCAGGATGGCTAGGGCACCAGTGTCTCCCTTGTAAACTGGGAAATGGGAAGGGCTATTGATCATAATAATCAAGATGATAGAGTTGGAGCTTAAGATGGTTGCTATTAGTAAATGCATTAAGATACTACTGCTTAAATGATAGTTCACATTTCTATAAATGATTTTTATCCTAAAAGTTGTTAGCTCTCATGCTCTCTTTCTTTCTTTCTGTAGTTTGTCTGTGTGTGTAATACGTATTTACAGACTGTGTTTATAGTTATCAGGCTTTTCTAGAAGAAATAAGCATGACATATTCACAAGAAATTACAAAGTATTCACAGCCAGCCTTAAATGTGTGAAACAATGCCTCTGATGAATAATTATGGTCACCTCCAATCCTGTTGCTTGAAGGATATAAGGTGAAGAAAGAGCATTCTGAGAAAGCCATACACCATGTCATGACAACATGACTTGGAGCTCAGATGCTGAGCAAGGTAGGGTGGGGAAAAGGTTTTAAGCTGAAGCTGTGTTCCAGCCTTATGGGTGTTCACTTACGTCTCCTTCTGACTTACCTCTTACTTACCCTGTGCTGCCAGCCATGAAGTTTGGCTTGCAGGCAGTGTTGGCAGCATCTCTTGCCTGGAGACTGTACTGGTGTCTTCTCTGAACAGAATGACTCTAAGGTACATGCCCCTGTAGAATCTTCTGGGAACAAGGGTTCTGTCTTGCTGCAAATCGCTCCTAAGGAGTGTGTAAGGTTCCCTAAGGGAAAGGACACTGGTCAATGTATGGGTTCCAAGGAAGAAAAGGACCTCATCTAGATTGACAGCTGTCCTCTAGACACATATCTATGAAACGTATCTATCTATGTGTGTTCTGCTTCCTAATATCTAAGTGGTGGCATCATCTAAGTGGTGGCATCATCTTTACTCCCTTTATCCTTCCGAAAGCCTTTTGGCTGTCCCCAAGGGAATGAGTACTATGGCTCAGAAATTGCTTGCCAAATGCTGCACAAGGTATGTCTATGAAGCAAAGTGTAATGCTGTATAGAAAGAAACACACCCAGCTATGATATGTCTTTGGCTTGCATCCTTACAATAGGGCTATTGAGCTTGGAAGTGACTTTTAACGGCATCCTCTGTGTGTGGAGCTCTTTGCAAGACTGCCAGTAGATGTTCCCAGTGGCCACGGTTCTGCAAAGCTTCCTAGCATGGATGTCCCACAACTTCTTGAGTCCTTTGAACTGAAAGTGTTTAAATTAGCACTGATGTGCACTGTCCATTTTTGCTTTTTCCAAATGAGTTCCCGCTAACCAGGGTGATTACTCTTTTGTGCTGTCTTTCCTGTACCAGTCTGCACTGTTTTCCCACCTCCCACAGGTGCAGTGGAAAAGATTAGCCTTCAAGACTTTTTGCTACATTTATTAATTTAGTTAAAATAAAATTTTTACTATTGTAGCTGTTGACATTTGACTGTAGCACACCCAGCATTGGCTGAAATGCTATCCAGTTGAGTAAATCATGTTTTACCCTTTTACAGCTGTCTGGAGTTTCCAAGACTTTTTGTGCCTCATGCAGAAACTGTTTTCTAGTCAGCTGTGCTTAAGATTTGCTTCTGACGTTTCTTAAACAAATAGGAATGAAATGGGCCAGCAGTAGTAATTTCTATATGCCCGGCAATGGATGTGCTTACAATGTGAATAATGAAATATTACTAGGAGAGAAAGATACTGTTCATCGGGAAAGTTCATTGAGAAATGTGTTGAGTGATGGGCTGAGTGATGCATGTGTTGGAATTACTGCATGTGGGAAAATGTTATGACACTGGCTTAAATCAGGGAAAATATGGTATGGTGCAGCATAACTTGTCTTGGAATCCAGCATTATGGATTTGCTCCAAAAAAGCTGACTCATTCTTTGCGCCTCTGGCAGATTCATGCTGCTTGACTGTGTGCACCTATTGCTCATGAGGCAGGATTTAGTCTGTGGGCTGGTGAGTAAAATTTACAGCATTTCCAGAAACCTGAAACTGAGGAATGAATCTTTAAACAGGCATATGTTTCACATCTTACTAACAACCATTTGCTAAGGCTATAAAAACAGTGTATTGCAGATGTTTCACAGTCTCACCTGATAAACCTGGCAAACTGGAGGAATATTTGTGCCTGTGCACCAAAAGAACAAACAAAATGGGTCTTGCAAGCTTATAGGCTGTTCTGGAATGTGAAATGAAGTTGGAAACAGGTTGCTCAGAGAGGCTGTGGCTGCCCCCTCCCTGGCAGTGTTCAAGGCCAGGTTGGATGGGGCCTGGAGCAACCTGGTCTAGGGGAAGGTGTCCCTGCCCATGGCAGGGGGGTTGGAAGTTGGTGATCTTTAAGGTCCCTTACAACCCAAACCATTCTGTGATTCTATGGATCACTGCACAGCAATATCACTTTAATTACAATAGTTGTGTTTCTTTACAGTCTATAAGACCATTGCTACATTTTGTAATCTCTACTTTCACCTAACCCCAGGCAGTTGAAATTAAGTGAGGGTTACAATAAAGGTTAAGGCTTCTGGATTTCCCTCATCACTTTAACTTTAAAACAACACTCAGCTAAATTGGTATAGCGTTCTCCTGGGACATAAATAACATAGTACTCAACTGCTAGCAAGATAGCTTACTAAAACACCAGTTGTTGAAGGGTTCATTATTAGATCATCAGAGGCATGCACAAAATGTATTTGAGCTAAGAGATTTGCAGGCACAAACCTGATTTCTTATGCTGGATAGTGTGTAAACATGATCAGATTTCTCCATACTGAATATCTGCTACTTTTCTCAAAGTCAGTAGAAGATGTACTTTACATGCATGGTACATATTACATATATACATACATACATTCAGGAAGAATCAGGCCCCATGTGCCCCTTCCGGAGGTGCTGAATACTCATACCCTTTGTCTGCAATGCAAACTGAGGTTGCTTGGTTTTTATCTAAATGGAGCTAATAAGCAATGAAAGGAGATATTTTTAGCTCCATGAGCTTTGGTCATTAAATGCAGAGATGAGTACTATGAATTGAGGTAAAAATGTTAACCTTGAAGAAAGTGAACTGCCTTGGACTTTACACACAGAATTTAATAAAAGATGATATTTTAAAGTGAGAATGTATATCTCTGTCCCTATGTACATATATAGATACAGGGAAAAAATGTATCCTTGTATGTACAATGAGAAATAATTCTCATTTAAATTGTTTTATTTCATGAGCGACTTATATAGCTGTCATTTTGTTTTTCCTTTTTATTGCCTATTATTTGTACTAGTTAGCTTTCTTGCACTGGTCCTCAGATGTACAGTAAGAGACCATTTCTGTCTTCCAAAAGCTTATTGTGTGTGCATCCTGCTGAATTATCCAGGATTTACTGTAAAGGGGTGAGTCGTGTTTTTAGAGGAACTAGTTCAATAAAAATCTAAGTCTCTGTTGAGGTAGCAACTGTTTTATGATATAATCAACCACTGAATTCAGAGGAACAGAAACCAGTACCTCCTTGTAATACTTGTTAATTTTGTGCTAATTATAATTCAAATCCTTTTTTTTCTTGTTAAAAATAATCTAGATATATTGTACTGAAGTATACAATATGTGCTAGATGAGCAAGTTGTCATTGTATGGACTGGAATATGTAGCATTATCTTCCTGTCCCGCAACCAATGATGCATATAAGTAAATTCACATTCCTGAGTAGCTCTATTAACTTAACACATGAATGTGTATTTCCAGCAAGTTCTATGGCATACTCTTGCATATAGAATTATTAATACATACAAATTTCTGCAAGGCTTCTGATGTTTGTAGCACCAGGCATATGGATCACAGCCCTTCTGTGTGCAGAGTACCTTTAGAGTGAGAGTATCAATCCTTAGTATAATTTTTAGGTCATATCTAGTCTAAATCATAAATCATAATTCTTAATTTCATCTTTTGCTGACTCATATTTAGATCTATGAACTTGTTGCTACATGGAGTGTAGGGGGTTAGTTGCATTTTTTGGGGGAAGGAAACTGATTTTGGGGCTAAAAGGACCTAAGAAAAAAATAAGTAGAGCTTAGAAAAGAAGTAATCAAATATGTAATACAAGCCAATAAGAATTTAATTGGCACAAAGCACCAGTTGGAACTGTTTTTTCCAGCTCAGTACAGATGATGTAAATTGAGTACCAACAGAGAAAAAAAAAAAAGTTTAGGTAGCAATTTTTTCAAGCTGAGAATAATGAAAGTATGAAATATCCCACCAGGCACTAGGCTCAAGCCAAAAACATTCAATCTTCCTGTGTGACAAAGCAGCACTAAAACAATGGGGCCCAGTAGGTAGCGGACACCTTGTGTATTGCCTCAAAACCCTTCATTTTGCAGATGTTGTGATTTGTACCAGGATATAATGATTTCTTTAAGCAACATAAGACGCGGTGACCTTTTTTTCTTTTCAGAGGACAAATATGAAGATTCATAATAGTCCAGTCCCTATTAAACCAGCAATTTTCACAAGCAGTTAAAACACCATCCAAAGCCAGAGTCTGAGCATAAACTGTAAAGTGTCTAATATGGGATCACTGAGCCTATGTTTCCATGAGCAATTAAGTATTAGCTTGGGATGAAAAGTTTTCTGAAAACACCTTTATTTCCTCAAAGCAGAAAGAGTCCTCACAGTTATCTTGGCTCAACTTTAGAAAACAGCTACTTCAAAGTGTGCTGTTTCTCCACAAGACCTGCAGCTGAAACTTTCGCAGTTGCTTTAATTTATCTTATATGTGTGTCTGGTTGATAAAACTCATGAATGATGATGTCCTGGGTTACAGTGTAAAATGTGCCAAAAGGAAAAAAAAAATAAATTCTATTACCATCTTCAGGAGCTGTTGAGACCAGGTGGGGCGGTGCTCCCTGCCTCCCCCCTCTGGACTATCTCCTGTTACTGGGCACAACAATGCCTTATCGCCTGACCCGTCGATAACTCGCTCCTGGGCTATCTCCTGTTAATGGCCCATCAAGGAACTGCCTCACGACTCCCCATCCCATTGTGAGATGCTCCGCCCGGGGAGGAGGGGGAAGGAGCCAAGCAGTCCATGCCAAATAAAAACGGAGATTTTGAACACCCTAGCAGCCTTTCTTCCACTGGATTCCCAGAGGAGCTTTTCCCCCCACTGGAGTTCCAGAGGACAAGAGCTACCTGCCGACCACTGGACCTTCGGAGGAAGACCAGACCCTTTTACCTGATTGCTGCTTCCACAGAACTGCATCCATCGCTTCAGGAGGACTGCAGCCAGCATCTTATCGGACTGCTACTGCCACCCTAACAGGGTGTCAGGTTGTATTCCTGACTCTGTCAGTGTAAACCAGTGGGTTGTTTGTTTTTCCCTGCCTTGTGTTATATATATATATATATATATTAGTAAAGAACTGTTATTCCTATTCCCCATATCTTTGCCTGAAGGCCCGTTAATTTCAAAATTATGATAATTTGGAGGGAAGGGGGTTGCACTTTCCATTTCAAGGGAGGCTCCTGCCTTCCTCCACAGACACCTGTCTTTTCAAACCAAGACAGATGAGCATCTTAAAACCGCTACTAAGTAAAGAGACCGTTTCAGTTTAAGAGTTAATCAGACCCTTTAGATGGGTTGGACTCTAAGACAGTGTTATCAGAAGCTTTTAGTATCCAGGCACTTTTTTATTAAATGAGGCAACTTGGGGTCAGCAGTGGGAATGGCTCTAAAATGCTTCCTGCTCTACTTAGTGTAGTAACACTAAGCCAGTACTCAGGCATTTCTGAATGTGGGCCATTTGCGTCTGGACCTGGAAAGCAGACATCATTTCATCACAGGACCATTTCAGGCAGCTGCGTTCTCAGAAATGTTTTTTTCTTGGGATCACACATAGTTTGTGAGTTATTCAGCTAATCAAAATAGTTTTTCTAAGACTGTAACTATTTGCATCCAGCAACTGTAATTTGTTCTTGCCCAGCTGATTGGATCTGTAGTCTTACAGTGCTTGTGCTTACCCTCATTCATTCATCTTGCATTATAGGCCTGTTTCTGAAGGATGCTGAGTACCTGTGGTTTGATTGAAAGTTATTGCGTCTCTCAGGAGTAAATTTAATTTGAGTGATACCCCCTATAATCCAGTGTGATGTGACGCATTAGAAAATAAAGCAATAACAGAGTATCTACATGCCATTTTTTTCAATCTTATTTGAGGAAAAGAAATCTTAGCAGAGAAAGCCATAGGAATAAACAGGTTTTTATTCTTTAACTAATAGAGAAGTTCCTTGAATCTTGAAAAAAAGAAAAAAGAAAAGAAAAAATGAGGCATTGATCATAAACAGCCTTCTGTCAGCTGTTAACAACTGGGATTAGTGGTTTGGTACCAACATTATTTCAGGTAAATGAGAAGGTAGAATTGTAAACAAAGGAAAATGTTCGATCCCCCAAGTGAAATGTGGGCTGGTGCCTAATATTTATAGCTTAGTGCATCCTCATTAATCCATTCTCTTAATTTTTTTTCTTTAACACTGACTAGGAAAGAATACTAATGCAACATTTCTCTGATGTTTCTAAGTGTTCTGTTATATTTGAGGCCTTACTTGCTACCATATATTTTTCTTTCCAAAGAGCTCATACAGTTTTTACTTGGTTTATACCATGGAAAAAAATCACTGCCTTTCTTAAACTATTAACAAATACTTTAAATGATGAAAATCTACTGAAGCCAGGAGAAAACACAATCCAGCAATTACACAGGAGCAGCAACCTGGATTTTTTCTGATTTGGATTCAGTGAAAGAGTGGTGGGTATTGTAATTATGTCTTTAAACAATAAAGGAACTGTTGTACTTTGAAATCTGGCAACCAACTGTGCAGCTCCAGTATAATTCTCTTACTACTTCTGCATCTGATGAGGAGTTTTACTGATATCTGTATGTTTATGGAGCCCATCTATATATTACACTGAAATACTCAAAATATTCCCCCTTCGGTTAGGACACATCAATGTCAGGTAAGGTAAGGAAGCTAAATTTCTGGCTGCAGACCTTGCTAGATCCTTCTGAAATTTAGTCTGCTATTTTCTCTGTAAATATTCATGGTCTACCTGTTATTATCACTCATAATCCACCTTTTGAGAAGGCTTTCAATGTCATACAAGGTGCATGCTGTTCACAAGTGGGGAAATGCAAACAGAAAGCTGGGGACAATTCCTGAGGACGTGAACGTGACATGAAGACTTGGCACAAAAAGGTCAGTTTTTGCCTGCCTACAGAAAACTTTGCTGGAATGTTGATTGCTGGAGAGTTAATTGAGTTATTTAAAATGACTTGTAGCAAAAATCTAGAAAAATGGCTCTCAGTTGTGTCTGTGAGCTATAAACTGAAATGCTGTTCATTAGCTACCTTCTGTGATGATGAAGGGAGTTGAATAAAAGTACTGAGAAACAGAAGAACAAAGAGTGATTGCATAGAAATGCTCAGCACGGTCGGGTTATCTGTTTCATGTGGAAAACTTAAAAGTTTAAAGAGCTTTAAAGTATGTATTTTTTAAAAGATAATTTGGAAGATCAACAAGAGAGAAAGGTAGAAAACATTAAAAACTCATGCTTTCTACATAAGCTGCATTCTTGGTGTCATCTGCATTATTGCTACCAGGCACGGCAAAATTTTGAATTAAGCTTTTTCTCCCAGAAACTTTATGTTCTTCAAGTTCTGCTCAAATTGACTTGAGATTATTGGATGAGTTGGAGAGAAACCCAAAGAGACCTACTGCAGGAAAATGTGGCTTTAAGGAGGGGAAAAAAAAAAAGAGGGTGGAAAGCTATTAGAATTTATGCCAAGAATTTACCAAAAAAGGAATTACTTTTTTTTTTTTTTTTTCCTTTTCCTTTTTTCCACATTTTCCCTTATTTTGCTAAGTGGCCATAGTTAGCTGGCTGTTTCATTGTTCAGTATGTGATGTTTCCTTTTGCTTTGAATACAGATGTACCTGAGAGTTGCCGTTCGTGCTCTAATTGTCTATTTAGCAGCTGCATATGGCCTTTTAATATAGAGGCTCTGATCACAGCTCTGAGAGTTAAATTTGTTTCTAGTTCTTCCTTTAACAGCATGTTCACAACTGTATCATTGAGTTAAATATTTGGTAGCAAGCTTCATTTGTCTATATTCTATTTTTCATATTTCTGAAAGCTTTGTTTCTCTGATATTTGCAAAATGTTATTCCCCCTGTACTTGCAGTCACACTGACTTTCTCACAGTCAAGATGTTATATGTAATTGGCAGCAGACAGCCTGTCTGACTAAAATATGAGGCAGTGATCAGCCTGAAATACGCCTGTTGGAGCAGACAGAGCAATCACCTCGTCACTGCGGTGGATGAGTTTTGTGCTGTGAACTAGAAGGTCTCCAAGGTGGGTAGCAGGGCTGACACTGCGCTGGAGGGAGCCCTGGCAGAGGCAAAGGGCTGAGGCAGCCCCTGTGCGATTGGCACTGCTCTCTCATTCAGTTAATTCAGCCCCTGCCACTCACCTCTTTTTGCTGGGGTGCTGGCTCAGGCTGGCCCATCCTCTGTTAATAGCATAAGACTTCAACAAAGGAAGCAGCACAAGCCAGGACCCAGAATTGAAAGAACAACCCCACGTACCAGTATAGGTTGGGGACTGAGCTGTTAGAGAGTAGCATAGGGGAAAGGGACCTGGGGGTCCTGCTGGACAGCAGGATGACCATGAGGCAGCAATGTGCCCTCGTGGCCAAGAAGGCCAATGGCGTCCTGGGGTGTATTAGAAGGGGTGTGGTCAGTAGGTCGAGAGAGGTTCTCCTCCCTCTCTGCTCTGCCCTGGTGAGACCCCAACTGGAATAATGTGTCCAGTTCTGGGCCCCTCAGTTTAAGAACGACAGGGAACTGCTAGAAAGAGTCCAGCGCAGAGCCACAAAGACGATGAAGGGGGTGGAACATCTCCCTGATGATGAAAGGCTGAGGGAGCTGGGTCTCTTTAGCATGGAGAAGAGGAGACTGAGGGGTGACCTCATTAATGTTTATAAATACATAAAAGGTGAGTGTCAGGAGGATGGAGCCAGGCTCTTCTCAGTGAGGACAAGGGGCAATGGGTGCAAGATGGAGCATAGGAGGTTCCACATTAATATAAGGAAAAACTTTTTCACTGTGAGGGTGACAGAGCACTGGAACAGGCTGCCCAGAGAGGTTGTGGAGTCTCCTTCTCTGGAGATATGCAAAACCCACCTGGATGCATTCCTATGTGATCTACTTTAGGTGGTCCTGCTCTGGCAGGGGGGTTGGACTAGATGATCTTTTGAGGTCCCTTCCAACCCCTAACATTCTGTGATTCTGTGATTCTGTAATTACCTACTGGAGCTGCTGGTGCTCTGCTGTTCTGCAAGTGCCCCTTGAGCATGTGACAGGTTATAGGGATTTAGCAAGGGACAGGCAGCTCAGGATTTCAGCACTTTCCTTTTCCAAGGCTTTATACTCCTTCGAAGTGGGAGGGTCAGTGAGTGAGGAGACATGGAGGTGTCTGTAGCTGGCAGATTTATCAGGGACTTCATGATGGCTGTTGGTGCTATGAGCAGAATAGGGGTTTGTATTTCAGTGCTGACTGAGACATAATACATGGAGAGTGGTGGTGGGGAACAGGTCTATGAAGTTTAAGGTAAGTGGATGATGCTCAGTGTGCCAGAAAAGGAGGGAGGATAGAAGAAGAGAGGATTGGAGAGGTCAGACGGTGAAGTCCTGTGGATAAGACTGGACAGAAAATTGTTGCCACAGTTGAGGCAGAAGATAGGATCTTTTTGGCAGTGTAAAAGAAGAAGCATTTTTTGAAATCGGAAAAACAGAAGTTAGATACATTATGCAGAAAACTACAGTACTTACACAGAGTTGGGAGCTCTGGAGAGGTATTCAAACATTGTTAGAGGTGAGAACCTAGTAAGATACCTTGGTGGAAAGCAGCCCTGAGGAGCCAGCTTTTATGACAGGCAGGATGCATTATAATCTGCACAGAAAAAGGAGACAGTGCGGGTAGCTTGGGTAAAGATTTTTTTATCCATATTGAGCTTGCGTTATGCTGTTAATTTAGGCTGAATATCTGTGTTCGGTTCAGATTGTCTAAAGCTGAGCACTGTTGTTGTTAATTTCCACCAGAACCCACATTTCCCTGCCAAAACGCAAATCTAGATGTGCTGACACAGCAAGTTTCCATGCTTTGGGCTGGAGCCACCTGATATGATACATTTGGTGCATGCAAAGGGAGCCAATTTGTTACTGGCAGGTAACAGTTTTCAAATTTCCACAGGGTTTCACAGAAGTCCATCTAGCAGAAACAGCTTGGAAATGACTCTGTCTCAGTTTCCCTCCAGTGCTTTTGTGCACCAGCCTGACACCCCCATGAAGGAAACGGATTGACGGTGGCTTGTTCCAGCAGAATTTCTATTGCTACAGCTAATTGTCTGGTTTAAGCCAAGGGTTACTCTGTTGCATATCAGAGAATTGCTTTGAGGGCAGGGCGCTCCCAATAACTAAGTTTCACATATTGAACTTTGTCCAGGCTCAAACTGCCCGCTGGGGAGAAATGTGTGTGATTTTTCCTGTTTCCTTTCGGTCCTCTGCTGCATTGTGTGCTGTACTGTCTTGTTTATCTGTCTGTTGGAGAACAGGGTGAGATGGAAAGCTGAGTGCCAGATTGTGGGCAGTCACACGGGAGGTAGGTTTGGCAAGGTCAGGAAGTGCTGCAAACACTGCCAGGCACCTCAAAAATATATTAAAAAGAGAATTATACTTGAGCCGCGTAGCTGGTTGCCAGATTTCAAAATACATTTGTTCTTCTGCCTACCTGAGGTAACGGCAGATATAAACCACTGGAAGGGAATGCTAATGGTTATAGTGGCTGCTGTGCTTTTGGCAGGGTCATGATCTGTTTTGCTGCAGCATAGTGCCATTTGGCATGAAGGGCAGTGGCAGCCTGATGATGGTTATTTAGAAAGGGAAAGCTGCTCAGACCTATGGTGGAGCCTGGTTCTGCCAGAGTTGCCCCTAAGGTCCATGAGGGTTAGACTAAAGCTTGAACTGCATGAAATGTTAATGTGGGAGGGTGGGAAGTCTCCGCGCCTGCCACTAACCCTGCTTGTGGGTAACATGGGCAGCTGGAGAGGTGTGCGGAGAGATGTCTTTCAGAGTCAAATTGCCTTCCTCACACTCGACTGTTCCCCCTCAAATGCTTGCTTTGAACGGCTTTTTAGCCTGGCAGGTGCTGCCGTCACTGACAACTTGTGCCACCCCTGTGGGGAAATGCACGGAAGCGGCAGTCACCAAAATGAGCAAATACTTGCTTTTGTGCAGCTACTGAAAGTGAGAGCTCATGGCTCCTATAGCAGCAGGGCAGAAAAGGACACGGGGGACCCCAGGAACTAATAGTATGGTCTTCATAATGTGCTGCATGGAAAACAAAAGTCAGCGGTGACAACAAAGCCGTCCAACAACTGTCTTCTGCAGTGAGCTGCTTTTCACTTGGCTTCTGAAGATTATTTCATTTTGGTTTAGTTAGTAACTGAGAGCCTCTGACAACTGTATGAAAGAATAGCCTTGTTTTTGGGACATAAGTAGCATAAAAGACAATCCAAGTTTTTATTTCTTTGTCTTTTCTCCTGTTTTGTTTGCTGTTAATATGAAACAGTATTGTTTTAAGTATCTCTTTATGCAAAGAACTAGGTCTGTTTCCATTGTCCATGCTGTTTATATGCCATGATCCACCATCATCTCTTGCTCTCTTGAGGACAACTGCTTTGCCTGGTAGGATAATTCTGGATGTTAGATTGTGACAGGAAGTAGGAGCTGGTGGAGCAAAACAGGACACCAATACCTCTCAGCATGGTCAGAATTTCTGTATCTGAGATACTGATGGCATCATCTTTAGCAAAGCACTGCCTTACAGCACCAGTCCAGCATCAGCTCTCAGGGGTTACTTAAGACACCCCACATACAACAGTTAAAAGGGGGAGCAGGGGGTTGCTTGTAGGCACTATCTACTCAACAGCTGCAATGTGCTACATCCCCCTGACCTCGGTGGCATATCTGTTAATGGCTTCTGCAGAGGAGTGACTGGGATATATGTTGTGTGAGGTGATGGTGTGTTGTCCTGTGTGCTGTCAGCTGAGGACTAAATTCAATAGTTTAAAGGCGATAGCTCCATCAGCTCCAGTGCAGCCCTGGCACAGCTCTGGCTGCACAGCCCCCTGGCACTTCCAGAGATCCAGAGTTGAATTCTGAGCTGGTAGACCTAGTCGTTCACAAGCGTTGCTGTGCCAGGCACTGGGCTTTTATCCTCATGCCTCCCTCTAGTTTACTCTTCCCTTGCTTTCTGTGCTTGAATTCTAGCTAATCTCACCCTGTGTTTCATTTAAATAAAAAACAAGACTCTTTTTTTTTTTTTCATATGCTCCTTTTCATATCCTATTTATAACCAAAATCTAATTCCCAAGTCAATACACTTAGTGCAGGCAAGGAAGCATTCTGTACCTAAATTGGTGCAATCATGGGCAAATAACACACAGCTAAACTTCTCAAAAAATATCAGTGTAGATGTACTGTGGCTGCATGAATGTTGACAGGCTAATAAACAAGAAAGGCTGTGGACTGAGCTTTATACATAAATGTGAAGGTAGTATTAATCCTGCCTTGCTCTTAGGGTGTGCACATATATTCCCATTCTGCCTTTTACAATACTGATAATTCATCTTTAATAAATCAAAGGCAGCTTTTTCTTGGTTGCATGCTCTCAGAAGGAGAAGGTATCAAGTCATATCCTAAACAGTTTTGACACATAGATAATGTCTGGTGAAAAGTGCTAATGATAGTCTTTTATTTACAGATGTGTTGAGAAATATGTGGGGTAATGAGTTTATCTTCCCTCTTCCTCACAGGAGGAGAATAAGATGAGCGCCACACTCTCCTTTTGTCCTCTAGCTCCAAAGGAGGCTGGTTTCCTGTCATCGCTTGAAGAAACTCCTTTACACTTGTCTAGCCAGGACAGTTTCTAACATGCCTCTTTTGTTATGCCCAGGCACCCTGGTGACTTGGCTGACACTGATATGAGCGTTTCTCTTTCCAGTCTCCTCCTGCACGCCTGCCGTATGGGCTGACGCTTGTCAGCTGCCCAGAGTGCTGCTGCTGGAACACCTCCTGGATCAGTGGGCTCTCATCATGTGGTGAGGGCTCAGCAGGAGTTGCAGGCTGTTGGCATGCTCCTGGTCTTGATCTGAAATTAATTGACAACTTGAATCTGGTGATGATGCCAGAAGGAAAAACAGAAGACCTGTGAGATTCAAAGAGCAAATATGATGTAAAATTATCCACTGGCATTCTTCAAATGGAGAGGTTTGATTTTTCCTTTACAGCTTGGTTGCTTCACCTTGCAGCCATACAAGCTCTCATTTCCAGCTTTTGAGACTTGCTGTTGTCTCAACAGCTCTGTGGGTTTCTTTAGCCAGGAGAGGTTCAGTACTATCTGTGATGATAAAAGGCTCTTTGTGCCACTGTTCAGCCTCACCTGTAAGACTGACAAAACAGCCTTGTCATAATTGTGAAAAATACTGATACTTTGCAGGGTTTTGGAAAAGGAGCAAAAGAGAAGGAGTTTTTTCCTGAATTAGGTTCCTGGGTTTACTTTCTTTGAAGGAGACTTCATAATTGGAATGTTACATAAATACTGTACCTTTTGTAAGTGCATACTTGTGTAAGGTGCCCTCAGAACTCTAACTTGTTCCAGAGATCAAAATAATTCACGTCTCTTTTACCTCCCTCTTTCATATATGGAACCAGTTCTGTAAAGCTCCTTTTCTCTTGCTCTTGGTGCCACCTTCTGTAGGTCACATTAACTAAATTACTCTAAATTGTTCCAAAAATCTCTGGGATTTTCAGTTTTGCGCCCCACTGAAAGCTTTACAAATGAAAACAACTAAAGACATATACAGTGTCTAAGTGGTGGATAGCTGAGATTTGCATATATTCGAAATTTACCAGTCTTGTTTCCAAGAAAACTGGGAATGAATCTCCCTCTGGAGGGGCCATTTTCTCTCTGACAACTGTAGAGGAACTTTAGCTTGGTGTTAGGCAGATGAAGTTACAGGTAGCATTCATCTGACCCAAGAAAGAAAAATCCTCTTCTGAAGGAGAGATCAAACTGTTACTCAAACACAGAGTAATGGGAAAGTAAAATGTGTGCACATAACATGTGAAGTACAGAGGTAGGGACTAAGAGCCTGCCATACCAAGTAGCATAGGGAGGTATGGTAACATTTCATGGGGGTATGAAATCAGTTGACTGGCCTTTTTCATCATGGGTAGTGTTTGAAAGTAGAAGTGATGGTTTGCATCTCTTAATCAAGAACATAATTGATACTTTTATCCCTGCAGACACTGTCAATGAAGCCAAGTACAGACAGCTGCCTGCTAACTTTGCCTATTTTCTGGGCACCTGGGATTCTCTGCCCAAATGATGTGTGTCACCTCCAGTCCAGAAGCCATTTAAACGCATTTTAAGGGATAATAATATCAAGATTATCTGTGATAAGCAGCAGGATGATGCACCAGGGTTGGAGGGATGGGGTGCTGCCCTGAGGCATGCAGTGGACACTGCAGCACAGGCAAAGTCTTACAGAGATGAGCCAGGAGCTCCTGAGGAAACGAGCCACAGGGTAGCATCCATGAAACATCTTGGGGGAATAAAGGGGTGTCCTTCTAAGAAGGTGACATGGCTGGCAGCCCAGCTTAAGTGCCTATACACCAACACATGCAACATGGGCAACAAGAGCAGGAATTGGACGGTACCGTGCTACAGGAAGGCTATGACATAATGGTCATTACTGAAATTTGGTGGGATGAATCCTACGACTGGAGTGTGGCTATTGATGGCTACAGGCTGTTCAGAAGGGACAGGAGCGGAAGGAGGGGTGGAGGTGTTGTCCTCTATGTTAAGAAATGAATGGAGTGTGAAGAGTGGTCCCTAAAGAAGAGCCATGAGAAGGTCAGAAGCTTATGGGTAAGAATTAGGGATCGAGACAACAAAGGGAGCCTTGTGGCTGGTGTCTACTGCAGGCCACCCAATCAAGGGGAATCTATTGATGAAGCCTTCTTACTCCAGCTCTAAGAGACATCATGCACACAGGCTCTCATCCTTCTGGGGGATTTCAAAGATGCTGACATCTGTTGGAAAAGTGTCATGGCAAGCTGTAGGCAATCCAGGAGACTCCTGGAGTGCCTAGATGACAACTTCTTAAGGCAGGAAATAGACAGCCCTACCCGAGGGGGTGCGATATTGGACCTGATGGTCACAAATGCCAGTGAACTCATCAGGGATGTCAAGATTGCAGGCAGCCTGGGCTGCAGTGGTCATGCACTAGTGCAGTTCACTGTCCTAAGGGGTATGAGGCAGATGAAAAGCCTAGTCAGGACCGTAAATTTTAGGAAAGCAAACTTCCAGCTCTTCAAGGAGTTATTCAATAGGACCCCTGGGAAAGATCCCTGAGGGACAAGTGAGCAGAGCAGAGCTGGCAGATCTTTAAGGACACTTTTCATAAAGCACAAGAGCTCTCAATCCCCAGGTGTAAGAAATTGGGCAAGGAGGGCAAGAGACCAGTATATTTGAGTTAAGACCTGCTGGTCAAACTAAAAGGCAAGATGGAATGGCACAGGCAGTGGAAGCAGGGACAGATATGCTGGGAAGAGTACAGGGACGTTGTGTAGGGACAAGGTCAGGAAGGACAAGGTGCGGCTGGAGCTGAACTTGGCAAGGGATGCAAAGGAAAACAAGAAAGGCTTCTAGAGGTATGTAAACTAGAAAAGGAAGGTCAAAGAAATTGTACCCCCTCTGAGCAGCAACTTCCATTGTTTGATCATCCTCATTGGTGGTGAAGAATAGGAATAGTCTGCTATCCAGTTGGATTTTCCTTGTTCCTGCTTGTGTCTCTTGCCTCTCATTCTGTTGCTGTGCATTTTCCAAAGCAGTCTGAGTTTGTCTTGTCTACATCTTCCCACTAGGTAATTGTAGACAGCAACAGGATTCCTCCCTGGAGCCTTCTCCTCTTAATGCTGAACAAGTCTGGCTTACCAGCCTCTCCTTCGCCCTCCTGTGTCCTAGCCCCCTGACCAGCTTCATGGCCTTTGTTGGACTTCTTCTGGTATGCTGATATCTGTCTTGTATCGGTGAATCCAATGCTGGACACAAGAGTCCAGAAGTGGTCTCACATGTACTGAATAGAGAGGAAGGATCACTTCCCTGGACCTGCTGGCTAATGCAACCCAGTATGCAGCAAGCTTTCGCTGCAAGGATGCCCTGCTGACCTATTTAAGTTACAAATGTTGAGCCCATAGATATGCTCTCTGTTGACTTAATTAGAATAGAAAAAACATAGGGAAAAGACATACCAGTATACATACTGAGCTGGAATTAAACAAAAAATCCTAATGAATGTTTGTTCATTATAAATAAAGTATAACATACCTTATATAAATAACATAACAGATAAATCACGACTACACTATGAAAAAGTCTGAGCAGAGTTACCTTCACACAACTTGCAGTTCCCAGGCCTTATTTAGAAGTATCTTTTTCATGGTCAGCTTTGAAAAAGAATTTCTCGTGTTCATTCCAAATTCACCACAAATAAAGATCAACGGTAGGTGAACGTTTGAACAACATCACTTACCTATGGGTACTAGAAACATAATAGGAGCCATTAGCATCTTTACCTTTAGCTTATGTTATTTACCTTTGCAAACAGCAATTTAAATAATATTCATCACACAAAAGGTCCATTGCTAAGAAGAGAGATGATATTAAAAAATCATGGGACAACTTTTATCCAGTTTGTCCTTTACAATTTTTATCCATGTTCTCTACGTGTGAAAGACCTTGGCCCCTAAGCAGGCATTTTGGAAATGGCAGCATATAGGGCAAAGGGAAAATGTATTACTTTCATAGCTAACTGCTTAGTAATGAAAGAGGTCTACTTTTTTTTCTTTTTTTTTTTTTTTAAATAGTATATGAAGTGATGAAAGGTCAAGATTCCTGAGGCACTTTTAAATTATGCCCATGGAAAATGTTGAGAAACATTAATTTATGATTTAAGTATTTAACAATTTATTGAGCATCTTCAATAAAATGAGTTTATTTTTGTCCCTAAGACTGAAGGTTTCCAATTGCAAATATGTAGCTACCTGTTCTATTAGGAGAGGGTTGTACATTAAGATTATGGCTACCCTACTTGCAAGTGGTGATCAACATATTTCATAGCAGTTCCAGGTTTCAAGAGAGGCAATATCTTTCCATTATTAGTAATGAAGTGGTAATGATAGATTGACTGTAATAACTACAGGCCTGGCCAAAGCTTTCAATTTACTGAGGCATAATCACATTACACAAGCTGATAAAAATTAGGGACTATTCTTATAGAAAAATTTCAAGATCTATATCAGAATTATTCTCATTTAGAAACCAAACTGGAATTGATAGTGACAATTATTCTGATTCATAATAGATTTATATAGGGCTATCCATAAGTCCAGATTTCATTTAATATTATCTTCTATCTTCTCCTTTGTTAATTGAGGAATGAGATAATCAACGTTGTAATAATTGGTGGTCAAATAATAGCTTTGGATTCTGCAAATACATCTGTTATTGGCAGGAATTAGTATCCTGATACGATTAAAAATTTAGAGTTGCAGAAATGATTTTGTTCTTGCAGTAGGTTTAAAATAAACACAAAGAATATATGTAAGCATTACCTAGTATAAAATATATTCTTATCCTAAAAGAGTACTGAAAAATTAAGTGAAGTGAAACTGGTAATATAGGGGAAGGTTCATTTGAAATATATTTGGAAGTCCGAATTGATTCTTGGAAGAGTGTAATATATTTGTCACCTTCAATTAAACAAATTTGGCGGTTCAATAAACTAAATCAAGCAGCAATTAAAACACTAGAAATAGAAAGTTCTTCATGCTTATCCTCTTCCTGGATTATTTTACAGTTTAACACACTTTGTGTCTATTGGTATCTAAGCTGTTATACAGATTTGCTTGAGAGAAAAACACCCAAAACCTCATTCATCTATCACAATGGACCTCTGACCAGCTAATGTATTCTGGATTTAGAATAGGGATCTTTTGTCCTTCTTACGTTTGCCATGTAGCTTCTCATAAATCAGTTAGAAATAGAGAAGATACGCTGTTTCAAGGGGTTGAAACCTCTGCCGTTTATGTTGGTGAGAACTCACTGCAGCAAATCATCTGAAGTGTTTTTCTTATTCTTCAAATTTCATCTGAAGACAAGCATAGAAGTCCTTTTGTCAGTGTCAAGGGATACAAATAAATTATTTAAGAAAAATAGTGATAGAAAATCCTGGCTAAAAAAAAAAAAAAATCTTTCTTTAGGCCACCATCATTTACTGCAGTTTTTTCAGATAAAGTTGTTTTTATAGGGGCAACATGATGTCTTTTGTTTTTGACTTAATCTTGCAGATGGAAACACTCTCCATGTCTGTGTTCAAAGCTACAAAACAGAAAATATCAAAATACAGGAGGACTCTAAGGTATGAGAAAACTTCAAATTAAATTGATGAAGATTATTTTGAAACAGTCCAAAACCACCAGCAGATTCTGCAAAACAACTGGGGACTCTAAAGGAGATGAGAAGGCAGGTTTTTTACATCACAGGAAGGTGGGATAACAGCATCTGTTATATGAAGAAGAGCCATTGTTTGAAGATGGAGTGATACAGTTAAAGCTGGAACAGAAGAGAAGC
This sequence comes from Leptosomus discolor, assembly GCF_034619465.1. Classification (NCBI taxonomy): domain Eukaryota; kingdom Metazoa; phylum Chordata; class Aves; order Leptosomiformes; family Leptosomidae; genus Leptosomus; species Leptosomus discolor. The sequence continues at coordinate 71,431,249 of NC_141392.1, read as the reverse complement.
ATCTCTTTTTGATCTTCTGCAGATCTTTGTTATTGGGTTGTGTAAAAAATGGACAGATGGCAGTTGTACATCTATGTTTTTTCCTGGTCTCTCAGTGGATCTTTTGTTTTAGAGGATATGAGGGAAGACTGGACTTTAATAAGTTACAAACAACAGGTCTTCTGATTACAGAGAAGCAATCCAAAAGAATTAAAAAGAATGTGTAAGAAGGTATAATTTATAGAGCGTTGTGAAGGGCTTTGCAGGTTAATCAATGTATTTGATTCTGTCTGAGTCTGACTCCGTCTTTTCTATAACACTCACTTTAGGCAGAGGGAGAACTCCGGTAGATTACCAGGCATGATTTCCTCTTACAAGGAGCGTGCCTTTTTTGGATTTTCATGGCAGCCTGATAAAGCAGGAGATCACAATTGTTGATCTGGAGCATTATCTGAATAGGGCAGCGCTTGGAGCTGTGGCCAAGGTGCTGACCAAACCCAGAAAAGTCTGGGCTAGCCCAGCGGTTTAGGCAGACATTTTGGGTTATCTATTAAGCACGGATTCCCCAAAGCTAGCCAGACCTAACTTGTGATCCTCCTTTGGAAGAGGAAGCTAAACTAGTCTGTATCATTTTGTACCCTGGTCATTGCAAATTGCTGGTATGAATTATGGATTGCTCTACCTCTAAAACAAAGGAGTACCAGAATGACTTTGGAGAGATTTGCAGTCCCCATAGCTACTGGTTATTCCTGAGGAATATGTGGTCTATTGAAAGCCTAATATAACATCTAAGTCCTTATAGATAATTATCTTCTCTATTACCATTTTTTTGTTGTGTATTACATACATTTTTCTGAAAAGTCAACTTACATCTTCTTTATTCATGGATAGCTTTTTGCTTTTGCATTCATGTGCTTTATGGTATTCCATGGACACACCGTTGTTGTATCTTGTTACCTTCAATGTGCATTTGCAAGTAACTTCTTGTCTGTGGGAATATATCTTGCGCTTACTTAGTACCTATTCCTGTGAAGGAACCCAATGTTATACAAGCAATAGGCTTTAGAATCTTTTTAGTACATAAGGGATGTGTCTTAGCCTGCTTCTTGAGACATTCATACCTCTCTCATACAGGGCTTTTAGCTCCACATACAGACTGGGGGTGGTTGAAAAGGCCTTAAGAGCTCAGCAGATATTTTAGATGCCTAATTTTTATTGTTTTCTGTTGCAATTGGGCATGCAAAAAATCAGTGAATTGGATGCTGTAATGTTCACAAGGATCATGACCAAAATTATCTACCACAGCAAATTACCAGCAGAGGTAGGGTCCCCATTGCTCAATCTCTCTAGGCTTCTGACTCCTAGCTATTCTCCAGCCCTCCAAAATACTCTCAGATGTTCAGTTTAAGAAAACATGGACAACTTTCCTTCCCAGTCCCTTGAAAACCTTGCACATATTTCATATGAGAAGAGGAACGCATAAGGACAGGTCCAGGGGCTGATGAGATGTGTCCCTCCACAGTCTCCCTTAGCTACTGTCATTCTAGGGTACCTTGGGCATATCAGCTACCTCAATGAGGAGGTGAGACTGTCTAAACAAACCTATACCAAGTAAATCCCCCTATAACATTTAGTAATAACTGGGTCTTCCTTTATGCCAATGAGTGTGATTATTTATCGTATTTTAGTTATTATTATTCATGCATTTATCTGACTAAAGGCAACATTTTCTCTAAGTAGACTGTGAATTTCCTGATAAAACCAGCTAGACTTAATTTTTTATTATTCCTGTATGTCTTTGTGGCTGGTCCTATCTCTTTTGGCTCAGAAAGGATGATTAATTATTCTACTTGATCTTCACTTACCATGGGAGTACTATGTAAATTATTTCAAAAATGTCCTGGTTTAGATTTCATTATTTATCTTCAGTATAACCTGGGTATTATGAAATATGAGAATTGAATGCCTTTATAGCACACTTCTTAGATTTGAAAATTTAGCATGTATTTTTATTGTGGGTCTTATAACCTGTTGTTTACTTTGCCTGTTAGCAATATACTTCTATGCTTTCTAAATGAATTATCCTGGTTTCTAACTATCAGCTTACTATTGTTAGTGTCTGAAAATGTATTCTGTTAGCAATTCAAAACATGAATATTCCTTAGCAATGTAAAACATGTGTTTAGAAGTCAACAAGCAGAAATAACAAAGGTCCTTTCTATCTTGTACGTAGTACGCATATACTTTTTTTTGGTTTTCCAAGTGTGGAGCAAAACTCATTCTTTGATGAGATCTGTGGGCCACATGTGTTTGTTTTAGTCTTATTTGTGAGCAGCTTCAGTGATGTGAATAGAATTTTGTCTCACAGAAAAGAACATATGGCATAATGGAGAGCTCCAGTATACCTTAGAGGGATACGGTTTTGCTGTTGAAAGCTCGTGTTGAGCAGTCTCTGATGTTTTCCGAACTTTTCGTCTATGAATGTGCACTAGCCTATTCTGTTCCCCAGAGGACTGTTTCAAGTTGGTCACATTGCGCCCCTTTAATATAATGCCTTCTGTCATGCTGTACTAATAGTGTGTATTGCTCTTTGAAGATAGATACATTTTCTTTTTTACCCCAATAAAGAATAACTTATGCATCAAATGTTTATTTATTTATTAATTTATTTATCAAGTTGAAGATACAGGAATAAAATCAGAGAATTTGAAAGATATTTGCATTCCTTTATTCTTCAGCTTTCAACTTGAAATGTTACAAAATTATGTATTCCAGTGAGGATTTGTAGTAATTAAACAGCATGCCTAAGGATTTCTCAAAAATTTTTATTTTTCAAATTTTTCTTACAGTCATTTTTTAAAGAGCTTTGTTAAATTTGTTTACAGAAAGTTTCTGAAGAATAATGCTTGTCTCAATAGTAACCACTTTTTGTCTTCTGCACTGGTTTTACTTTATTGAAGAATCTTTCTCAGCAAAATAAATGCACTGCCTGTTGTTTGTTCCTTCTTAGAAAGTCTTCTGAATTCATGACATATACACATTTAGAACTTTTACTACTTCCTTCATTATCTAGCTGTAGAAGTTATGAGAGTAAATCTATGCTTAGCACCTTTTCATCTGTTTTCTTAGGAAAGTTTATGATTTTAAATTACATATGCACTGGATAAAATCAGGAAGTATTCTGGAAGAGAACCAGGAGACCTGGTCTTCCTCTCCAACTCGTAAATCCTAGGGCAGATTTATACTCTGTTTAATTTGTTCATTATCTGGTCCTGTAAATCTTGTATTCCTGGCCACTCAATGATCATGTTTTGAAACCTCCTTCAGTATCCTTCTCATCTGGGAAGTGCTGCTGTTGGGTTAGATCTCCCATTTGTTTGGTAGATGTTTTAACCATCAGGCTAGCACACAAAAGATAACAAAAACCTCCTCTTCTTTTGACGGTGTCTCTGAAGGAACTCCAAGAATCATGTCTTAGGGATACTCTAAATATACTTTCCATATCAGATCTATTCTGATCACAGGTTGGGGCCTATCTTTATCTAATATAAGGACTTCAGGCTTACCAGAAAGTCTCTCCAAGGTGGGAGGTACAAGAGAGTACATTATCTGGACTGACTTCAGGAACACAGATAATATAAGGAAAATCAGAAGTTTCTCCTGGATGACTGAAGAGGTCCATGACCAGAGACCAAGAATATTCTTCTAGTCTCTGAAGATAGCCTAGGCTAAATAACTCTGGAGGGATGATCCTCCTCCTGTCCTACAAACCCTTTCTGCAGAAGAGAGAATCTCAGGTTTTCACCTTAGAAGGGTTTTGCTTTTCTGTAACTTTATACTTGTTTGGATAATAAGTAAATAAGGTTTCCTGCCATGAAACAATTACACTGTCACAGCACCCATTAGTCAGAAATTTAATTTGTCTTCTCTGATGTCGCAATTCTCTGAGCATTTGAGGAGGCAGACAAGAGTCTGAGTATAGCATGATGAGAAGTGTTGGAAGAAAGAAGCCTCCACACTCATAAGATGGAAGAATGGCATGTGTCAGAACACCAGATACCCCACTGCGGGCATGGAAAATGATGGCACCCAGCAAACTTAGTTGTACCACTTCAAAAGCAGAACATAAACTGCAGCCCAATTTGAAGTTTGAGCAAGTGAAAAAAGCAAGCTTAAATGAAAGGTGGAATCTTCATGTTACAAAAGTTTTACTTACATAATAGGTTATATCTCTTGTCACTGTAGTGAACAGTGCATGGGGACGTCTTGCTTGTATTCAGAGACACAGGTCTGTCTGCCTCTTCTGTAGGCTGGAGTACATCTGAACTATAGTCTGGGGAAAGTCCTCTCATCTTTGTGTCTTTCTTTTAGTGTGACATTTTTCTTTACATAACATACCTAAAAAAAAAAAAAAAAGTTAGCTATATTTTCCTGCTCTGCTCTAAAAAAATCCAAAACCAAACCCAAACCATTTTGGACGGACTCATTTCCCTGTAAGGTTGGGGAATCCAGGCCCAGTAGCCATTTACCTGGCTCTGAAACACTATTCCAAGTCACTTTCTTTTTCTGCAGTCACCTCTTACAAACCCTCTACATGCAAAATGGACACGGAGAAGGAAGCATCTTTAAAACAAATGATTACAACTCCACAAAAGATTAGACATGAGGCAAGATTTCTTGGCTTGCCTTGGGGGAGAAAAGTTGAACCAATAAACAGAAGAATGAAGGAAAGGAATAGCAGATTGATAAAGTCATTGCAACCCACTTCTGATCAAAGCAGTTTGGTCCAGTAATTTCTTAGCTCTGAAGAGGATATAGTTAAGAGAAAACAACGGCAAGCAATCATTATGATAACAGACAAATATATCTGGTAAGTGCTTCTGTGACTTTAAAAAGTAAGAGCTGATGACTTTCTTGTCTTTATCTCCTGTTAAACAGCTTGGCTAAGAAAACTTGTGGATCTTGTTATTCTCTCTTCATACTGTCATCTAGTCTACATGTTAATTTTTAGGAAATTCTAGGGATTCTTCCTCCAATGTGTTTGTAATTGGAGCAGATGATAGGCACGAATGGCTGCAAACTCAGCTTTTCAGTCAGACTTTCCTGCTGGGGTGAACAAATTAACTTGCAGGTAATATTTATGGTGATCTTCTACCTTGCACCCCCAGAGGAGGACAAATCTCGCTTGGACATCAGCAGAAGTGAGAAGCCCTTTGGCAGTTGAGAGGAACACACAGGCACTCCAGTTGCCATGAAAATTATTCCCTGCTGGCATCTGAGGGACAGAATAGGATATCCATGACTGACTTTTATGTTTGAACATGTGATGTTTTCTACACGTTCTCCACACTATGAAACTGTGCAGTTGCGGTATTACACTGAACAGTAGCACAGTAACTGCACAGTGGGATCTGAACAAAGTCTGTCTCAGATGTCAGAATTCAAATATATCTTTGGGGTAACATGGCTGCATGTCACAAAAAATGTGACCTTCAATTGCTGTGTTGTAAATAGGGATCATGTGGAGGGAGAATCATATTCTTTTCTACATATAGCCCAAGTTTATGCAACTTGATGCAGCATTGAAGTTATCCAGCAAAACTTCAAGTGTCAACAGCATCTAAGCATCTGACCTGTGTATAAGCCTTAAAATCAGCCCCTGCCTTTTATTTAAAGGTGGCAGTCAACAGCGAAAAGCTGAGACAACAATATAATTAAGAAAACAACATGACTAGTCAGTAAACTTTTACTGTTTAATTATAAGAAATGGAAGAATGAACAGCCTACAACAACAGGAAAAAAAGACAATGGTCCACCTCAGCACCCCAGCAGGCTGTGAGCTAATATAAGAGGGAAATTAAAGAACTGAAACAGGAGGCAGCCTCATCATTTGCTAAGCTTGTGAATTCAACCTCAGAAATAAAGCAAAGCTTAATAAAAACAGATGAGGGGGCAGACAAGCTGGAGCAGCAAATAGGAGAAAGAGAATGGAAAGGTGTATTGATTCCTTTTTATTGAAGTAAGAGAGACAATTGTGCATAAAGTGTTCTAACTTCTGAAGCTGATTAAGAATGAATAATATAAGGATTTATGAGTAATCAGAAGAAGAAAATGATGAAATGCTAGAATTCATATCTTTATTTTTAAATCAAGTGCTAGAAATAAATGAGAATTTTGATTGCATGCCAGTGCAAACCCATAGGACACTGATCTCAAGGAGACAGAGTCTTTTTCAGGTGTTGTGTGAGTGGCAAAACTTGTGAATTGAGTTTAATCTCAATTAAAATGCTGACTTTCCTAGATGTTTCCTTTGATTGTTATACTTCATTTTATACATTAAACAATTTTTAATCATCTGTAAGTCAAAAATGGAACGTTTCTTTCCCATACTGCAAGGCTATCTATGGATCTCAGCCAATATGAGGGAAAGGGGAAGGAGACCTGAACAGATTGTAATTTGTGCTATAATCGAATAAATGTTGTTTGTCTGGGAATGTATGTTGTTAATATGCCTACAAGAAGTGTTTTGGCACATTTTAAGATAGATGTAATAATACTGAAATTTATGCTTGTGATATAGTTGGACATGTGCAGCATACTTTCAAAACCTTTGTAGAAAAATATAAATTTAAATAATACATTGATTCTTATGTGTATTGTGGGGATCTGCTGTTAGTCATTTAGAGCTGAAAGTAGGTGAGGTTCTGTTCTGAATATTCTCTTTCCTAATACATATAAGGTTGGTACTTGTAAGTGCTTTTACAGCTCTAACCAGAACTATTGAATGTTAAAATGCTGTAAAAAACCATATTGCTGTTCTCTAACTCACTTTACAGAAAATATCACGACCTTGTGGTTCAACTGGCTAGATGTTTTATCTAAACGTTACTTATTCTAACTGATTTTTTTCTGAGTTATAAATTTTCAAGATGCCTCAAAACATTTAAAAATGACTGCAGAAGTATATGTCTTGAAAGGTTCTTTTGTGGTGGTGTTCCGTTTTTCTGTTTTAGTTTTGTTTTTAGATGAGAAGAGTGGTCATACAAACACAATAGCAAAGGAACCTGGGAAGCAAAAGGAGGATTCCTGGTATTCCCACTTCCCTACATTGCACATGCAGGATGACCCTAGGATACTGATGGGCATGTAATATTACTGAAATTGCATTAAAAAGAAACCAAAGGTTCATAGGTTCCTTCTCACACAAGGTCTCGGAAACCTCCTGGAGGAATGTTCAGGAATTAATGTATCCTTTGGCAATGCATCTGAGAAAAAGTTTTACACGCATTTAATACACCTTTTAAATGATTGTCCTGGAATTTTGTCCAGTCATCATTTTTTCTTTCCCCTTTTAAAGCACGCTTAAGGGACTCAGACACATTTTAAAGATGTGGAATAGTTGTGATAAATGTACCTAGTGAAGGTGAGGTGTTAAGCTTCCTTTTCCTTGGAGACCCAGAGGCAGCAAAACACTATAAAACACCCATGGAAGTGACTTTGTTAGGGTTAAAAAAGAAAACCACAAATTTTAATTGGCAGGAACAAGCAGGCTTTTCACTTGATTCTTGCTGCAGGCAGAAGGGATTTGGCTCTGATGCTCTTTTCCAGTGTTTCAAGCCTTTTAAAATATGGATGTTTGTTTCTGTTTCCAGTTTTGTCTCTCTCAAACATTTCCTTCCCAAAGTGAAGGAAGCTGTGATTAAGGTAGATTCCTCATCATCTCTTCGGGAAGGGGATCTTTTTTGTTGTTGTTTTTAACTCCTTCTGTCCAAACAAATATTGCTCGTTTCCTGCATGTTTTCAGTTTCTACCAGGTGTTAAGTGCTCCCCATTCAAGCCCAGTAGATGAAAAGGCTGTGGTTTGTGCTGCTCCACTAAGATTCAATTTCTCAAATGCATCTCCTCTTTTTATTGCTCTTGAAGTGAAAATGTTTAACATTCGTAATAGAAAGAGGTATTCATTGTTACCATAATTAAGGCAAAAATATTCCTGACAAAAAGAGATTCATCTGAACACAGCTTGACAACCTCTGATGTTATGTGATCAGATCATTATGGCTAATTTGCCAGTTAAAATAAGTAGAATCATGGAGTAAAACTTTTGGGAAAGTTGTCCATTGTTTTATAAGTATAATCATCTCCCCTATTACTACTTCTCTCATATCATTTTGTAGCTCCTTTGTTACACATAAGAAACAAATTAGACAGGTAAAACAAAGGAAAAGGCATTTCTGCTGTTAGATATGTGAAAAAGAAAGTGGTAAATGCAGTGGAAATCCTTGGGGCAGTGGAAGTCAGTTATTGGTGCAGCAACGCTGATTGCTGAAGGTGAATGTGCACTGCTATTCCTCTACTAAATCTGGAATTGCATTTATCTGTATATGCAGATTGGGCAATTTCCAGGCAATTGTGCAGGCAAGCACCACTTTCTGGAGGTAACTGATTTGCATGACAAATTTGGGCAACCGGACACACAGATTTTGAAAACCAGGCCCGGTATGTACAGGCCCTTGGGCAGGGCAGTCTTACGTTTCAGTATTTTTAGGGCTCCATCAAATTAACGAACACAATTTGTACAGCCAGAGTGGCCTCAGTGCCCTCAGGAGTGACTGTCACTGGCCACTTTCCTAGATCTTTTCCTTGAGTATCTCTTTGCTCCTCCCAGGAGTTTTGAATTCTTTCTTTCCACTGGAAGCACGAGAAGCAAAAACTTTCTTTCAAGCCTAGATTATGCATTATAGTATTGCTTCACAAGCGATCTAAGCCAGAATATTCTGGTCTTGTCATCAAAAGAAGCCATACCTCCTTTTCATGCATCATGTTATTTCTAGTTGCCTACTGCTAGTCCAGCACATTTCCTCTCCTCTTTATCTGGGCAGTGGGTACAAGCTTTTGCGCAGCTGTGCAGGGAGTCACACCAGCGTCTTCATCTGGACTGGACTGAACCTGGAAAAAATACCACCCGAGAGACTGTGTTTAGTTTACCTCAACAGTCAGGATGGATTTGACTACTTGAGTGATGGAGCTGACGTATGAACTGGGGAGAAGGAGAGGAACAAGAACCTGGCAGCATGGGGGAGGACAAGACTGCCCATCTTTTGCAGCAGAGCTGATTTGTGTCAGTTGAAACATCTCATGAAAGTACTGCGAGAAGACTTTGGAATCATTGGGAAACTGCCGAAGAGCAGGTTCTGAAGAGAAGCTGTGGCTGTCTGAGTGCTGAGTGGGTTGGTGGTAATTGCTTTACCCCATGTGGTTCATGAGTTTAGCATACAAATAGTGTTTACTTATCATTTAAGGAAATGTTTATCAAAGGCTATGAAATTATTAATTAAAAAGTCATCAGAACTTGTGACATGTTCAGAAGACTGTGAAAAAAAAGCCATAATAATGATAAAAAGACATAATAATCATACAGTGTGTACTGCTTTTAACAGAGATTTCTCTGGATGCCATACAGAACAAAAAGCATGAAGCAGAGAAATAATGCAGATTAAGATGCTAACGTAGTTATATAACAAAATAATAGGTATGTTGTATTTGCTAGCTTTTGATGCTACATTAGAAAAGGAAAGGTGGAATCTAGAAAATACTTCTCAAGTAAACTTTGTTAGAAAGTTAACTGCATCTCCTGTTCTGCATGAGTAGAGACTCTTGTTTTCGTATATGAGATGGAGTTGCATCTTTGGTCAGACTTAGCAACATTGTGTCTCAGCAGATTTCTAGATTTTAAAAATGTTTTTACTGTAAATGCTCCGTTTGTTAAAGTGTATGCTTGACAAAATGCACAACTGCAGCCAGGCAGACGGTAAGCAAAATATGTACGAATCCTCCCAATTTGCCTCTACTGGGTACAGTCGTGGTCACTGTAAAGTACATCTTGTTCTGGAGGTGTTACAAAATGGTGGAAGCATTGTCTCAACGCCACAGGGGCAGTGATTACCTTTTCCAGCTGTTTCCAACTATATGTATCCCTGTTTCCATGAAAATTGCTACTTTTACCTCCCATTGTTACCCTTGCACAGAAAAACCTTGCTACCTTGGCTTCCTGTTGTCTTCTTAATATAGCTGCCTTTCTTTGCTGCTTTCTTCATATGAGAACATAAATGATGTTTTTTGGTATTATAGGAAGGCTAAAGTTGAAGTGGCTGCTGTTATTTTTACTTCTAACTCAAGACAGGGTGTGAACCAAGCTCTGCTGGTATGCAAAACTAATGAATCAATCCACTGTGTTGCTTCATCGAGCTTTGTTTCCTGCTAATTTAGCCTGTGGCTGACTGTCGAAATGTGCTCTATGCCACTTCTTTTAACATTGTTTACTGCTAAAAGGAAGTCTAAATTTTCCATTTGGTTTCTTTCTGTGAGTTAAACATCATGTTTTTCCTGCCTACAATAATAATTCAGGTTGTAGAGGGACATGTTTTGACAGGAACATCATACATAATTTTAAAATTAAGAGTTGCAGAACTCATGAATTATATAGTATGACAGTTTTAGGCCTTGTTGTTCCTAAAAGGCTGGGTAAAGCGAACAAGAAATTTCCTTTAATTAGCTTTATTTACTGTTCCCTATAATGAAACATCCAAAGGACCTTTAGTCTGCAGTTTTACATGGGCTGAGGGAAGGTACTACAGGCTGTTCCTTCTGAGATGGTGCTGGTGTTGCAGGATGCTATATTATTGCACCACTGCTATCCTTGAGAAATGTGACAGCAGCTAAACTTGCCTGTGTTGTCAAAGTGCTGCCATTACTTCTAGTATTTTTGATTGATCCCTTTTTTAATTAGGCTAGCACAGCAATTGTTGAGGTGATGAAGTGGCGAGTAAACATCATCAAAGGCTTCATCTGGTTGCTTCATAATAACAGTTAAGTGAGGATTTCAATGGTGTGCACTGCTCGGTTTTCTGTTTGCGTAATCCAGTAATCATGCGTATTTTCCACCATTAAGCCTTTGTAAATACTAATAATAAACTGCAAAAAGCTACAGAAATTAAACGAAAGTAAAGAAAATTAATAAATAGAATAAACAGGAAATTTATATAAATGATGGGCAGGAAAATGTTTAAAGAAAAAACATTCAAGGACAGTCTAGTATCTGACATCACAGAGTCAAAGTGTATGCATGGGGAGGGAGGGGGGTGTCTTCTCTAGGGCAAAAGCAATAGGTGGCTTCCTTAGCAACCCTGTAGGAAGATATTTCAAAGTTAAATGTTGAGAATTTGGAACTGATCTGATGCTGTTGCAAAAAAAATTAACTCCCTCTTGAGAATTGGCATATATGATCTTGGAATAAAATGAATCTTGCTTATGAACTTCCAGAATAATTTATTCAAGTACATCAGTATTTCAGGTGCTGACTCTTGATCTTCAAATTCCTTACTCAGAAACCAGAGGTGCCAGCTGCTATATATTTTCCTCTGGGGAATGATTATAGACTTTTTGGTCTGTAAAGGGCTTGTAAACTTACCAGGCTACAATATGGGAATGAAATTCCTGAAGGGATTGGAAAAATGTAGAAATTTAACAACCTGAACTTATTTGGCAAGACCCTCCTTACTGATCAAGGTGTGATTAGAGAGAGGTATAGAAAGAAAATCAGCATCAGTAATATAGAAGCCCAAGGGAAAAAAAAAGGAAGGGAATATTTTAAGCACAATAAGGACCTTATTTTACCAAAGATGGCTGTAAATACAGCAGAAAAATGTGTTACACATCGTCAAAATTGAAATTACTCTTGTAATCCCACTGTGTGTGAAGAGAGGCATTGTTATTCTAACACTGTTGATGGTGTTGTGTTGCAGGTATTGTCTCTGCTTCTCTGATGTAAAGATTTCTGCATCTTTGTGCATTCTATTACAAAGAAAATTAAACTCATAAGTAACTAAGGGTTCATAATTCAATCAGTTCTAATCTCCTAACAGAGAGAAAAAGACTCTTCCAGGACCAGTATTTCTTTGTTTCCTCTACTTTTCTCTTCTTAGTCCCTTACATTTCCTTTTTGCTGATTGTCATGGTACGGGGTCTTGAGTTTAGGTTTCTCAGACACCATGAAAGTGTAATATTGTCCTACTTATTTGGCTTCCTTCTTTCCCCTTTTGTATTATTAATTAAATATTCATCTAATGCTTCCCTCTTGTCCCTCTCTGACTGACCTTAGAGTCAAGCTTTTTGATTTCCTCGACATCTTTCCGTGGTTGTTTAATAAAAATCCAAGGATTCAGGCTCATTCCAAAGAACAGTGATTGACTGTAATGTAAAAGAATAGATATCTTTTTTTTTTTTTTTTCTTTTTTAAAAATAAGAAAAATCTTACTAGTGTCAATGCTTGCCTTCAAGAGAGAGCTATGCAAATGTTTTCTGAGCAGGGATACATGACACTCTCCTATCTGCAGTTAGGCTACGTCACAGTTTGACACTGGGCTGGCCACTAACAAATGACAGACTCTCTATTAATCCGTCTCCCCTCCCAAAAAGGGAAAAGGAGAGAGAACATGGGAGAGAGACTTTATGGTTTGGAAAAGAAAACTAAAACAGCTTTAATGAAACAATAACAATAAAAGAAAAGATAATAATAAGAATAAGGAAATAATGAAATATATACAATATATACAAATAGATACAAAACCAATACCGAACTCAACTCCCCCCACCCTGATGACAATACCTCACCACCACGCTTCAGGGCTGACACTGGAGCAGTCCCAGGCTGGACTTGGCAGCAGACAGGGATGGGATGCAGTAGCTGGACTCAGGCACTGGATTCAGGGATGCACGGGTGGGATCGACGACAGAAGAACAGTCCTCCTCAGTTGTCGGCCATTGAAGAAGAGAGATTGACCCTCGTGATCCCTCAGCTTCATACTGAATATGACGTCTATGAGATGGAACACTCTGTTGGTCAGGTTTGGGTCACCTGTCCTGTTTGCCCCTGCCTGCAGGTGCGACCTTTTTTGTGCTTGCGACCCTTTTCACCCCCGGCACTCCAACATGGAGTACAAGATTTAGCAGTGACCTTGGTCGCTACAAGAACAACTATAAGCCAGGGCCTCTCGGCATCCCATTCCTTGATAAGAACTATAAACATCAGGCCTTATCACTGCTAGAAGCAGTCACTGTCTGGAGAAACATGCTGTTGTTTCAGAAAATGCTGTCAGTTAGAGGAGACTTAACTGAAAAGTTAAAGCACTAAAACAGAATTAGTTCTCATTTAGCCCAAACCAGGACAGGCTAACATATCCAGTGGGTCTGGGACTTCATATATAACAAAGTTCCTTTTTCGTGAGACCATGGGCCTGGGTTTACTGAATCTGCCTTAGTTTCCTGTCTCTAATGGTCACCAATGATCCTGTCACTGAAATGTAGGAAAAAGTACAAGAAACACACAAGCATATAGTGGTATTTTATCCAAATATTCTCCAAGCAATCACCGATCTGTGATTTTTGTAGCTCCCAAGTCAGAAATGCTGCCTTACATTCAGTGCTGCTAAACAGATTTTTTTTTTTTCTTTCACCCAATAATTATTTTCTGTCCCATTTTTAATCCGGGTAATCTTTACTGTATCCACAACACAGCTGAACTACATGTCTGAGGAACCACCTCTGTCTGTTTTGCATCCATCATTTACTATTGCCATTCATTGTCCTTTAATTCTTACATTAGGAAAGAAGATGAAAGATTGAACCTTTCTCCATTGCACTTATTGGCTATACACATCCATCGTGTTTCTCCTGATTCATGGCATCTCTTGGGCGATCCTGGTTGCCCCTCGCTAGTCCTTTCCTTGTTCTGTTACATTCTTTTGTCACTTTTTGTGACGGGCAGCATTCGGGTTTTGCTGCTGTGCATAGCTGCCCCTTTGAGGAGAGCATGGTGGAAGGAGTGTCTGGAGCAGGAGGATGACTGCCCCTGCCTGGGCACCTCACTTGGGTGAGGACAGGAGGGACTTGACACCAGCCGCAGCTGTAGCTGGGGCTGGGGTCTGCTGTCGTGAGAGCCAGGGCTGGAGGGCATGCATAGACATTTGGGAGAGGGCAGAAAGGATTTCCTAGGGATCGGGCACAGTGGGCAGAGCTGCCTGCAACTCAGACAATTCTAAGCTAACATGAAAACAAGGACTTGCCTGCAGGGGAATGGTGGGCAGTGAAAGCATTGCATATAAACTGCTCTTATTTCTGTTCTGCCTTCCATTGCTGCTTTTTTATTTTTCCTTTTATTTTTTTTTTTAAAAAAAGCTAATTATGTTAATTTGCATTCAAATTAAGAATGCCATTTCAGTCATCTTTGTTGAACTCACTGTAGAGGAAGATGTCTCTCTTTGAGCTGTGACTGTATTTGGATCCTGCTATCCTTTTCAAAATTAAAGGATCCTGTCCCATTTTCAAGAACCTGTCTCCCTCCTGGAAGCACCTGGACACCCCAGTTGTAATAGGAGGAGGCTCACCTGGCAACAGGGCTACCCAGAGTTGTAAACATTTACTGCTGAGAACTGCTGTGACTATGTCTGTTTGTACATCTGACCTCTTGTCCTCTCTGTCATGTAGCTGTCATGATCCACACCCTGTATGGTGAAGAATGATCTCAATCACAGCAATTTCAGTCCAGCACAAGACAGTCCTGTCATTGCAATGTGTGACGATGAGGACTGCATTGACATTGTGCTGTGCCACTCAGGTCCCCTGCATTAAAAGAGACAGTTTTGCTGCAACATCTCATAGCTGTGACTTTATCCTTGTGACATTGATGGAAGCAATTCAAGCCTTAGTGAGCAACACAAAAGTGAAAATAAGTAATGTTCAGATGAACACACTGCAAGCATAGGGTAGGTGGTCATGTCTTTTTCAAAGTCCCCTCCTCCCAAGCTGGCTTGGGCTTTGCCTTTGACAAAGGAGAGTTTGCTGCTTCTGTCATCCTCTTTGTATCTTCCCATACAATTGACAGGTACCCACCTTCCACCTCACTCTTTATTGGGTGACCTGCTGGCTCCCTTCCCTCTTTCTCCCCTGAGGCACTCTGACAGAAAGGCAGGCGAATATATTGTGTGTGAGAAGTACTGCTGGGTATCATTTGTCTTAGTTATGTTGCCTCTCTTGACACACCCACTACAATTTATGAGCATGTTCAACTTACCACAAAAATTATTCTTCTGCCCTCACAGTGCAGGCAGATTGTGGGTAGATATGCCTGCAGAGTACATGGCTTGCATTGTGTCAGTGGATTTTGTAGTGATACAATTCAGAAAAATACTCATTGGGGTTGATTTTAAATTGCGACACGTCGTATTCTTCCTGAAACAAATAATAGCAATGCAGTTTCAAATTACAAAAGTGACCCCAAATTGCACAAGAAAACCTTTCAGATATCACAAGGGGTTAAAAGCAGAATTATCACTTTGTTATACGTGCAAAAGTGTAAGCTGAAGTGTGTTTTCTGTAAAGCTGAGCTTAAAACTTATGAGATATTTCTCTAGAAATTTTTTTACAGAGGAGTAATTGATGTTACTTACATGTAGTTTGGCTTGTGCCAGTTTATAGCAGAACTACAGCCTGAGAGGTGCAATTAGCTGAAATCTGCATAGTAATTTTTGTACAAACTTGCAGCAGAAGCTTTATGTTATGCAATAAAGCTCTGAAATGAGATATATTTTAATTAGGTGATAATACTGATAATACAAAGCTTTGTTTATTAAGTAATCAGAAGGTTCAAATGAGCTGTGAATTTCGAAGAAGTCTTTGGCAGGAGATGAAAAACACTGACAGCATAGTTCAGAATTCCTTTTAGTTTGGATGTAATCTCGTGAGTGCTGTGCAAAAGTTCAAAATAAATAAGGTCTAGAGATTTTGTAGATGTTTACATTTGACATTTCTATTCTGGGAACATCTAAAAAAATAAGAACTTGTGTTTTTTAAAACAGATGTTGAACTCTCTAAAAACATCTGGTTGGGGAGGGCTGTAAGGTGCTAGAAACCAGGAAGAAACAAATGTCTTGCTTGTTTGCTAATCGCTATGGAGACATTGTGCGTGAGTTCTGTACATTATTTCATCACTTTATTTGGCCCCCAAATCTTGAATGCATAAGTGATCTAGAAAGACTTTTGTGTCTGGAGTGTCTGCAGAGAAATAGCTGTACCTAATGAGGGATAAATACCTATGAAGCATTTGTTAAATTACCAGGACAACTCCTTCTCCCTTTAAAATAGCCCCAATGATAAAATGAATTACTAGAATCCCCCAGATCTCTTTGTTGAGTGGCAAAGAGTAATAGATAAGAGCAAATAATGCAAAAGGTAGACCTATCTGTCCTGTGGCAGCCTTCCTGAACCTAAGTAGCCTTTGTCTTCTTCCTCCTCCCCAGTTGATTCAATCCCTGTCCCTCCCTTCCTAGCTCAGGAATTTTTGCAACTTCGCCTCGCTGTGTGCCTCAGGTTTCCTGCAGGCTGTATGAAGAACTGCATTAGCCCATGATTGCTTTTCAACACCTGGTCTTCTGCATGGATGTGAGATATCTGAAATATGGTTTACACACATGAAAATAAGAGCAGGTGTGTATTTCCAGCCACTCAGCAACGAGCTTTTTGGCTTTTCCTAAGAAATGAGAGATTTGAAACGATAATTGGCTTTGTAATATTTCCTTCACTGGGATACTGTTCATAGTGAAAGAGCTAAACCCTGACAATCCCTGACTAAGGCCTCGCTGTGATACACATAAAAGCTTTACTTGCATATTTTTGTTTAGTTTCACTTGTGTCTTTGTTTTCCTGAGTTTTCCTTCCCCACAAGCATGGTTTTACCTATTTACTGAGCAAAGTTGATAAATAGATAACATCTTGCCTGACATCAAGGAGACAAAGCTCCAGATATCAAGGAGGCATTAAGGAAATATCAAGGAGACAAAGGTATATACACATGCCAGAAGTTAGAGGATTCAACTAGCAGGACTGTGAGGAAGACTATGAGCGACCACCGGAGGGTGAAAAGACCCTAACCCTAAATTTACTGAGCAAGCTTGGACTATGTAAATGAATTCTGGGAACTCATCACCATAAGACTGCACTTCTCAGAAAATCTGATGAATATGTATGATTTTTTTTTGTATATAAACTGATGTGTCTTGCTAACCCGTTGGAGCACTCATGGTCGAACGATCCCCAGTGCTGCCCAGCACTGCAGTAAAGAATGCCTGCTTAATAGCACTCTGCTGTTGAGTTTTCATCTTGGAATCCTTACCCAGCAGCACCTAGCCTCCCACCTCGGTGAGGAGTGTTAGAAAGCACGGGGATTTGGAATCTCTGAATTTTGTATCAGTAGGAAGTGACGTATCACTATTAGTAGGCTTGAGAGAGAAACAACCTTACTTAGAAAAAAAATGTTTCATAATTAGCTATTGCTCCTCAGAAAATAGATCCTGGAATCACCATGGGTAGGTCCATCGACTGTCAGCTTGGTGCTCAGCTGTGGCATGACAAGGAATATGTGGCAAAGGGATGGAGATCACATAAAAGTCTTCAATATGGAGCTGAATAGGTCCAGGATGCACCTATGGCTCTTGAGAATTGATGTTCATTCTACTTTTTCACTGTAAAAGAATCGAAGGGTATCACATGGCAGCTAGTTTACAGCTAACAAAGAGAGTCCTTACTGAAACAGGTTAAAAATAACTGAATAAATTCATGGAATAATAATAAAAAATCCATCAGAAGTTATTAAACTCAAAGATGTAAACAGTAAACAGCATCTTACTGAGACCTCAAGGCATAGATTTCTGGAAGCTGAGATTATAATGTTTATTGCCCTCTTCTTTCTGACACAGCTGTTACTGTCCACTGTCAGACAGGATGCTGGATAAAGTTGATTTTGTTTTGAGCAATGTAGTCATTCTTACATTTTTTTTTATATAGAAGAGGAATATAAATAATGTCTGCCTGTCTGCCCTCTCCTTTTCCTGCCTCCAGGCATTTGTAACCTGATAGTTGTCTTTTTACACTTCTCTATATCAGAAATAACAATGCTGAAATAATTTAAAACAAGTCTATGAGAAGTCAGTGTGAATAAAGAGATCCTTTCAGTTTATCTACCTTGGGGACAAGCTTTTCTCTCTAGCATAGCAGGTAAGTTTTGTAGCCTCTTCTTGCATATACAAAACTTGGTTTCCCAGCTTGTTTTTATTGATTGCATTTCTTGATACAAACAAGTGATCCATAGATAGCTCTCCAATGCAACTCTGCATTTGCTGAATACAGGTTAACACTTTTGCAGCTACATTTTGCAGCTACAGTGTTTTTTTCAAATATCCTGGGAGGAAAATAACTGGATTTGTTACAACTAATATAGTCAGCAAATAATTCAAAAAGTGTCTGTTCTGAGCCAGTGTCTAGTAAATAACCAATAAATAATTTGGAGCTCTCTCAGAATCGTAAGCATTATTGCCTCACAGAAAAAATGGATAAGAATGCACCTCATGCCTCCAAAGGCATCACAAGAACAATTAACCAAGCAATGGGAGGTCCAAACTGTCCATCATTAGCCTGGTCTTTTCTCTATCGATGAGGACATTTATAGTGACCCTGTGGCATCTCTACTTTTGGCTTATATTGTTAATATGCATTTTTTAATAGTTTTCTATGAAACCCTTCTGGGTTGTGGGAAAGTTCAGGTCAACCACTTTCCCCTCTTCCCAGGTGACTTTAACACATCTCAAAATATGCTTTCTGCATCCCTTAAAGTATTCACTAAATACCAGCTAAACTGCCGAAAGATGCAGATTGAATAAATATAAATGCTCCTTTGAAGCTAGTCCCATCTGGCAAATAAAAGAACAGACATTTCAGCAAGGCAAGATTAACTTAGTTCAAAAAGAAAAAGTGTGTTGCTACCAAAACCAGAAAACACCAGAAACTTCAAGCTTGGAGTTAAACAAGGAATAGTGAAATGAAGACTAACATTGCTGACAGAATGTGGAAGTCAGGTTTTCCTTGCTCTGTCAAGATTTCTGTTACAGCTCTGCGGTGCGCTCTAACCTAGCCTGGGAGTGCTTTCTTCCATCTTCTGCTACAAAGCCACAGGTCAAAGAGGTGTCAGCCTTCAACCTGAAAGACAAAAGTAGTGTGAAGTACGTGTGCTTGGAAGACTCTTTGTAGGTAAGAGAGGAGGAATTCTCTCCTCATACATACCCCTGGGCATACTAATCCTGCTATTTATCAGACCCATTTTTCTGGGGACTGCCTTCTGCATACCTTTTTTCCTTTCTCATGACTGCCCTGGCCATTTTGCTGGCAGCTTTAAAAGTCCTGATGTTATTCCTGGAGAATAAGAAACAACTTCTGCTGTTTTCAATCCAGACCTCTGTTTACTGTGTCTCTGTGTTTCTGACTTGTGACAAGTTTTAGGAAGCTGATAACTTCAGATCTTGATTTGTTTTGACTGTTCCCCAAAGCCACTTTGGTTTAATTTCCAGGGTTTGTAGTCAAAGAGAGAGAAGGAATCATAACACCATATGTGTGGTGAGGTAGACTCACTGGAGGGAAGGGATGCCATGCAGAGGGACTTTGACAGGCTGGAAAGGTGGGCCTGTGCAAACTTCATGGAGTTCAACAAGGCAAACTGCAAGGTCCTCCACGTGGGTCGGGGCAGTCCCAAGCACAGATATGGGCTGGGCAATGAGTGGATCAAAGAGAAGCCCTGTGGAGAAGGACTTGGGGGTGTTGGTTGATGAGAAGCTCGTTTATGACGCATCAGTGTGTGCTTGCAGCCCAGAAGGTCAACTGCATGCTTGGCTGCATCAAAAAAAGTGTGACCAGCAGGTTGAGGGAGGTGATTCTCCTCCTCTGCTCTGCTCTGCTCTCCTGAGACCCCACCTGGAGTACTGTGTCCAGCTCTGGGGCCCCCAACATAAGAAGGATGTGGACTTGCTAGAGTGGGTCCAGAGGAGGGCCATGAAGGTGGTTGGGGAGCACCTCCCCTATGAGGACAGGCTGAGAGAGTTGGGATTGTTATGCCTGGAGAAGAGAAGGCTCTGGGGAGACCCTACAGCGGCCTTCCAGTGCTTAAAGGGGGCCTACAGGAAAGCTGGAGAGGGACTTGCTATCAGGAGTGTAGTGATAAGATGAGAAGTAATGAGGCTTTACACTGAAAGAGGGCAAATTTAAATTAGATGTAAGGAAGAAACTCTTCACTGTGAGGGTGGTGAAACACTGGCACAGGTTGCCCAGAGAAGCTGTGGCTGCCCCCTCCCTGGCAGTGTTCAAGGCCAGGTTGGATGGAGCTTCGGGCAACCTGGTCTAGTGGAAGGTGTCCCTGCCCATGGCAGGGGGGCTGGAACTAGATGATCTTTAAGGTCCCTTCCAACCCAAACTGTTCTATGATTCTATGGCATGAAAGTATCATGTCTATTAAAGAATGCAGCTCATGCAGCCATCTTCTTGGTTGCAGTGTGATAAATAGCGGTCAAACATTGGAACAGGCTGCCCAGGGAAGTGGTGGAGTCACCATCCCTGGAGGTGTTCAAAAAATGGGTAGATGTGGGACTTCAGGACACGGTTTAGTGGGCATGGTGGTGTTGGGTTGACAGCTGGACTTGATCATCTTAGAGATCTTTTCCAATCTGGTGACTCTATGATGCTAAATTACGTTTTCCTAATAAGGAATAAGTAACACTGTTTCAGGTACAATCCTTCTCTTGTTGTCAAGACAATTATACTATCTATACGGGGCTCCAAATTGAATTTTTATTCTGCTTACAATTTTTATTGCATTCAATATTATAATTCAAGTTTAATTGTAAACCTGAATACTTTATGCTAATCAGCACGGCAAAAAAAGCCTTTTTACAGAAACCATTAAGTCCAAAAAGGAGAGGTCATATCTGTTTCTGTGCAATACACTGAAAATATATACTTATACCACTTTCATAACGATAAATTCTGTTACATTTCATATGGGTGAGAGACTTCTCAGATATTGCTGGAAACCAATCATCCATAAATGTGTATCTCACTTGCCGCTTCCCTTTCAGCAATAGGACATTCAGATTGCTCTTCTTCACCTTATAGCTTAAACACTAATAATTGTGAAGAGAGATATTGGTCACTGGGTATATTATATAGGTATCCATCCTTTTTTCTGTCTTTAAATACAATGTTTCTCATTGCTGTCTGTGTATCAACCTAGTTGAAATTCAGCTATAGCTGTATGTGTGCTGCCAAATCTAGACTGTTAACCCACAGGGGACTTCATTAGTAGATATCTTTTTTCAGTTCAAAGATTGCACTTGAGAGTTTTAAAACTCTCTAGTTTACTAATTAGCTTACCTCCAAGGACTGTGTTTAACAGTGTACAAACCTTTTTTATTGATGTGGGCATTTGCACACATCTCCATTCAACTTAGAGCATCACCATCCCCTGTTGCATTCAAGGACAAATGCTTTTAAACTTTGAGTGTGATAGAAAGGCTTTCACTGGTCTATCAGCTCTGCTTTTCCAGAACGACTTTTTTCTGCTTATGTACATGAGGATAAATAATCCAGTTTTAAATAAATTAGTGTCACGTATTGAATGCGTTAAGAATGAGAGTTACTGTGGCAGTGCAAGGGATTTCCCACATGGTTTCATTTTTCCAAAGCCCATGTGTAAGTTAATTCTTATAATTGGAATAATCAAATCAATCCCTAATAGAATACTAATCACAAGCCTTGACATAAGATCTTATTCACAAGATGTTATTCTCTGGATTGCACGGTTTCCAGACTGAGTAACATTACTGATCAGGTCTGCATAATCAATTCCAGAGTGCAGCAACCCTAATTGTACGGAAATGGAAAGGTTTCTTTCCTTACTCAGGACTCATTACCTGGCAGTCCCAGGCTCCCCCTCCATTACAGTGTTCCAGCTTTTCAATGTCTGCTGAGCAGGCTCTGGGTGGGTTTATGTTCCTAGCCCTGTCACCTCACTCTGTTTTCCTATTTAGTGATGGGACAGACTCCATTAGCCAAACAGTGCTGGAGGACAAATTTTATGGTTTTGGTGGGATGCTCTGACAAGCTGAGTTCCTCAGGACTCATGATTTTCCTGTAGGTTGATATTATGCAGTCAGTTATATTGTTTGAATTTTTGACTCCTTTGGTTCATGTTTCAAAGAAAAGAGTCTTGGAGGACTGTGACCTTACAGTGAAAGTGTCAGTTATTGGTATATAGAGTTACACACACAATAAACCAGTATATACATACTAATTGGAAGGCAGCTTATTGTGTTTCTGTTTTACAAGGTCATTTGTTCTAGTTCCTGTTACTGTGAATGTAAAATCAATCCTTAGCACGTCTGTTGGTCTCTGCCATCCACTTACAACCGACCTGACTGATAGAGTTTTCGTCATTTTTTTTCTCAAAGACTATTTCATAGCTTACTCAGAATTCTTCTCAGGAAGCACACCTGCATGTCCAAATCCTCAGTCCCTGTACTTCATCCCAATATTCATCTTTGCACTGTCTGGGTAACATGTATTTAGATGGAACTGTTAGATATATCCCAATGCAAGTGCTATCTAAAAATAGCATTTCTTCATGTATTGCTTTTCATCTGTAGAGATGGGGGAGGGATTAGGTCCTTTCTGCTTTTCAGATTGGGTAAGCGCTACTGATTTTCAGTAAAATAGATTATGTCTCAGTTGCCCATTTTTTTTTCTCAGATATTGCATCTGTGAGAGCTGGCATCCTTAAATGCTCTGAATTTCGGATCCTGAGCAGTGGCTAAATATTTTGAGTAGTCTCCAGCATTAAGAGTAATTTTAGTAAAAATCTCCCATTCTCTGCTCATCATCCCATTAACTCTTTGTATGTATGTGGACCTTCAAGCTTACCTTGCTTCACAGCCGTGCACTGGCTCTATGTCCTGAGCTGCTGGACCACTGATGCACTGGGAAGTCAAAAGTATTCTCTGTTGAATGTCAGGGAGTCACCGTGCACAGTGCAGGGAACCTTCTTTTTAGCTAAAACAAATTTTTCTCCTTTAGACTTCATCTGGGACTGTGAAATAGCACTTATCAACAGCGAACATACTGCACAAAGTTTGATGAGGTGCATCGTTTGTTATGGTTTGAAACCTGTGTGAATTATCTGTACTATGTGTACCAAATGCTTGAGGAATACACAATATATTTTTAATATATATATTTTTATATATTATATTTATACACAAACGTAATGAGCATACATATGCTCATATTACATATAGGTGGTCCTCCCTGAAAAAACAGAATAAGCTGATAATCTAATAATGTCTGAAACTTGAAATTCAGTAGTATTCAGACTGCTTCTCCATACTTATTTCTCCCACCTATTACATTAATACAATGTATCAGTGACTTAAGCGAATTCAGTGGGGGATTGTGCTAAAAACTAACCCAGTGGAGCAGGGAATTGGGCTTGTTATAATGAGCATAATAGTCTAAGTGCTTTGATTTGAATTTCCCTTGCTCCTGTTTTTCATCACATGTGAAGTTATTTACTTAGAAAGCCTTTTACATTGGAAGCGACACTTGAGCCCATGAGAGAAATATAAATCAGAGAGGCTATTTTTGGAAAATGCAGAGGTGCTTTCTTCTGCTACCCATGGTTTGGGGCATCCTGAGGTGGGATTGCAGATTTGACAAACCTTGTTTCCAGAAATTAAACTAGAACTCTATACCTCTCTGAACACTTTTTCTCCTTTCCACATTATTTCTTTGTGAGTAACTGCTTTCTGACATTGTCTTCAAGCTTTCTGTGAACTGCCCTTGGATCAAGCAGATATAGAACATTTTCCTCATCCTGAACAGCAAGCTAAAACTCTTCATTTCATTAAAATCACTCATAAACAGTTATTTCATCATAGAAACCAGTTTAGTTTTTCTGGTAGATTTTATCACTGGAATACTGCAACCAGCCATCTTCCTCTCCCATTTTTGCAGCTCCTTTCTTCAATATAACTTTCAACTATTCTAAAAGTTGATGCCTGGGCAGATATGCTCAGGTATTACAACAAAGGACACAGTACAAAGACCTAAATAGAACAAGATGATGTTTTTGCCACAATCTACAGACTAACTGCAGCATTGACAGGTAAATGGACATTTAATTGTATCACTTTTATTTCTACTCTATCAAGAATCAAGAGAAGGAAGACTAAACTTAACAGTCCAGAAATTTTTAGGATTTTGTTCAAAACCTCAGTTTTCAGTGGTAGGACAGACTCCAGGTAATCCCCTTTGTTGTTGGATTTGCTTGTTTGCAAGAGGAAAGCCTAAGATTTCCATACAATAATTATTTTAGGAAAGCAGGAGGAAAAAAGTGTTCCAGAATCTGTCCCTATTACCCCTGTGGCATTCATTCTTGAACATCCAAAAGAGTAATTCCCCTAATAGAATCTCCTTAGAGTGTGAAAGTACCTTTTTTTGTCTTTTTTTCGTAACATAGTAATGCAGAAAAGTGCATTAAGAATCTATTAGTATTAGGTGTTCAGTAGACAATCTGTCACTGTAATTTTGTGGATCGTTTGGAGTTGTTTGGCCTTATTGAGATCACTTTTACTTGTGTATGTTCCTGTACTCTTGTTTTAAATTATGGCTTTTGTGGTGGAGTATGTATTGAGTCATAGTCAATTGTATGACACTCCATTCAGGTTTGGTAATGATAGGCTCTAGAAGGTAAGGCACAGTGGCTTGAGAATCACTAAATTTGATGTTGCGTCTATGCACAAAAAGTAAGGGTTTCTTTTGTGGGTTTTTTCCTTCTTCTTTTTCCAGGATATATACCTGATATAAGCAAGTTCATTTGTCATTGCTCTACAGGTGCTTAAAAGCCAAGGCCAAATTTAGTGAGCTGTGTCTTTCATGCATTTTATAGTGCTATAATTTCTTCTGCTCTTGAAGAGGAATACTTTAAGAGCTAGAAAAGAAGTGCAAGGTAAAACGAACACTTTTTCACTGAAGCATTCTCCTTACACTTTAACCTAATACGACTTTCAAAAATTGAGAAGCAAACCAATATAAATCAGTAGGATTTATTTCAAGTTTGCTATTGAGAAAAGACCATATTGACCCCTATTTCTTTGCCATGATATCTTGTTGCCTTACTTGCTAAGAAAAACAGTGAACACACAGGAAAATTATCTCAGAAAAATATAGAGACAGAGAAGTTAGTACCATGTTATTCAGTTATTTTTTTTCTACAATATTTTTAAAATTTTCTTGAAGATAATATTTATTTGTACTACTTTATGAGAAGATTTTAAAACCATGTTTCATTTATGATTGTAGAACAGACTTTGCAACTCATTTTCCATTGAACTTGTACAGCAAGGTTTGCTACCCAAGAGTTTATAGAAAGGAAATACAGGTGGTAGTGTGAATTACCTAAAGAATTTAAACAAATATTCGAGTGAAATGCTCTATGTTATATGTGTAGTATTAATTGTATTAAACTTGGATAAATCATCACTGCTTACTGAAGAATTATTTTCTTTGGATTTGTTCTCATTTGTAGATTTACTTTCATTAAGTGGTTCATCTGTCTCCTAATTTAATCTCTGCTGAAATAGAACTGAAAGGGAAAGGCAGCATTTTAGAGGATTTCTGATTAGACTTCTCAAACAAATTTAACTACCAGTTTAATCCATTTCTGGTGACTGAATTGTGCAAACTCATAATGTTATTTGTGAGTATACTAATTACTAGAAAGCATTCCCTAAAGTAGTCTGGATAAACAATCTTCAGAATGGGAATAATTTGAGAAGAGTTTTTCATTTGCAGCTCAAAATTCCTCCTGCTTGCCTACCCTTGCTAGAACATGCCATCCTGTGGGATTAACAAACATTTGTCATGATTTTGTATGTGTTTGGAGAAAAAAACTAGTGTGAATCAGAGAAGTACCATCTGTAAAAGCTCTTTTAATTTGTGAAAATTCTAGTAGAAAATATTAGCCATGGAGATTCTTTTATCTTGTAGAAAAGTGTCCCTGGTCAGCTGTCCTAAACTAAATGAACTAAATGAAAAGAGCAACAACTACAGTAAAGGTTGATAAGTTTCTTCTACTCCTGCTAGGACCAACCTCTGTTCAGATACAAATGTACAGTTTCTGTCCCAGATATGCAGTCCTGATGTATATGTATGGTAGTCTGTTCTGTAAATCCTTTCTGGTACAATCTGCCAGGATGCTGCATTGCTATGTATAGGAAAACAGGTTGTGTCTTCACCTGTTTTACCTACCTACTTGCCAAATCTTCTCACTGGAGGCAGTAGGGCTTTTCTTCAATGGGATGTTACCATACAGTTGTTGAAAACTAACTGAGTTCAATATTCTGTAAGATGTGCAGATTCTTCCTAGATGTGCTGGGCCACCCGTTAAACTCAGTGTGTGACCTTGTCTATTACTAATGTGCCTGAGAGGTATTTCTAGGGAACAACTACTCCAAAATCTAAAACCAAGTCCAAACTTGTTATGTGAAATGCAAGTTCCTACATTCTGAACGATACTGTGCTGTGAGGTTGATATACCATTGTCTAGGAGTTGACTGTGCCTGTTAGATGATTTTTTATGCTGTCATTTACATCTGTTCCCCATGTTTTCCCAGTAACGGTAAAAGATGAAAGCAAATGTGAAATGATGCTTCTAGGTATTTTTTAGGTATTATAGTCTATGTCTTGATCTTCACTGAATTACTCAGTTCTTCCGTATATTCTGTATATTCCTCTGGGTCACTTCATAGATCAAGTTTGCATGATTAACCAAGACTACTTCTTGAGAAAGTGGGGGTTTTTGTTGTGTTTCTATTACTCAGACAGTCCTGTTTCCTACCATCAATGAGAGTGGTCAGCTAATAACTTCCTTTTCTTTTCTGGTAAGTACATTCAAACAACTTTGATCAAGTGTAAGGAGGCATGTGGTGCCAATGCTTCACTGATGGTACAGATGAGAGGCATCCCACAACAGAAAAGGCATTTTCAGTATTGTGCAGGCTGCTCATCTAAACGTGTTACTGCTTGCCACGTGTACCCTAGAGCAACCATCTGACTGACTTGTGGGCAGACTCCATGCCATCTGAACAGATGGGCATGAGTGTAAGCTGACAAGGGAGCCCATATGTTTCTAAATTGTGAATGTTGAGGAGGGGATTCTTAGCTAAGAATGTGCAGATGACTGTCTAAGTCTTACATGATTGTCATTAAGAAAAGACGGCACTGCCAAGTGGAGCTTACTCCTTGGAGTACATGCATGTACAGCATTGCAGAATGACTGGACAGCCTTTTATCCTGGCTGAACATCAGGTGTCCTCAAACTTGGATCTTGCTTAGGGACCATCATAGATTTTCCTCAACACTTTCAAGTCTAGCTTTTGGTTGTGAACAGTCAGGAAAGTACAAATGTCTGTTCTTCACCCACCATTTTTTTCTCAAGAGGACAGAGGATATGACTGTTAGGATGTGAAATTAGGCCAAGAAATTTATCAAGGTTTATTTTCTGTCACATGATCTTCAAGCGGTCATAACAAAACACAGATTAAAATAACCAGTCTAAGTACCTAGTATAATTCATTAATTCAAAGTAGATATTCAAGTACTTGAAGACAGTTGATATTCATAACAACTCTCTGATTATGGATGACAAATTTTACCATGCTTGACTGTATAATCTGTTATCAAAGGAACAAGAAGTAGAAAAAATTTTACAAATTACATCATATCTGATTTTTTTTTTTAATAGTTCCATTAGGAGATAGGTAACTATAATCTGTAAAACATTGTAGAGATGATAATGAAAGAGTGACTAACAAGGAGTAAGATTTTTGAGGAAAAATTTCTTGACTTTTAGGAGACATAATATGGCTTAGCTAAATAGCAGATATTATTCTTCTTTTAAAGTTGCATGAACTCAAATAATTTATGATCATCTAAAAAGAATGTTTATTTAACTGCACGTAATTTTGCCTGCTGCCATAGTAACTTATCACAATATGCTAAAACTACGTGAGAGTGGATTTCTATTTTGATAACTCCAGTATTTTCAGTCAAATTAAGAATGGTGGTGCTCTTACCATTCAATGTTTCTATTGTTCAACTGCAAAAAGATGTAAAACAAGACCAATATAACAAGATTTGTTACAGAATGTAGAACTAGTCTGCAAGAAAAATGTAAAAATATTGTACATGATAGGAAATCTCCTGCAAGTTTCCTGTCAATAGAAGATAGGCTAGTAAGTCTTGTTGTCAACACAACTGGAAAAAAAACTCACCTCACTTGTGAGGAATAAAACCTTCAACTTGGGAGAAAAAAACGACAATTTGAGTTACAGTTGAGTGACTTGGCAATTAGTCATTAGTGGCAGAAATCTCTGATGCATTTGCATACAAACATCATGTATAAGCACTGGTACAGCACACCACATTTCTTTGAAAAAATCATGTTTTGATTTCATGATTGGCCAAGTACCATCTGGCATCTCGTCAACGCCAGTAGGGTCCCATGTAAATCAGCACATTCCCATGTTCCTTGATTGGAGCTATAGTAAAGTGAATGGTAATCTCACAGGCTGAATGCCTGCATTTGAAAAAGCATTTCTTTCACTGATATTTAGTTTATCATTAATATCATGTACTAGGAGCTGAAACTGAAGTTCTGAAGGCTTCGCAAAGGCGCTTGTGCTTGCTCAGATCTAACACTGGTGTGTGAGTAATTGCTAGTTAGCAGCATGAGCATTTCCAGGCTGCTGACACTGTGAGGTTGATGACTGACAAGTTTCACTCCCATGCCATAATAACCTACAATGAAATGCAAAGCAGACAACAAAGATTGCAACTTAAAAAAAGACAAAAGAAACGTTAGCAAATCTTTACTCAGTGTTGCTGGAACATTGTTATTTTAGCTTAAGGAAGACGATTATGGGCAAGAGGGAGACTGCTTCTAAAATAACCACAGGCGTACCTACGAAGTACAGCTTTGTTGATGCTTCGTTTGAAGGACAATTTTGTATTGCTAGGGGGCTGAAGGATTTCACTTGTGTGTCTTTACAACCTTAGTAGAAATACAGCATCTTTATGAAGAGTTTGTTTTAATAGCTTGATAAAAGTTATTGTAGTAGATAATAGATTTTAGACAGTTTTAAATCTGGCACTCTTCATTCAGTTTCCAGTAAAGCTTTGTGGATGAAAGCAGGGAAGAAACAAGCGTTTTCTGAAACGGATTAGCATCCATTTTGCCAAACACAAGACTTAACATCTTCTCATTTTACTGAACCAGTTGGTTCCAGGTTCTCTGTCCCAGCAAGGCACCTTGCCAGGTGCTGCACTGCCACAACATAATAAACACATTTCAGCTTGCTTTGTTTTAATATTAAAACAATAAACCTGTAATCTCTGCCTCTTTGGGGATACATCTCGTCCATCTTTAGATATCCTCAGTGAAAGCCCATGCTCTTTTCCAATTCCCCAGTCTGCGTTGTACCAATATCTGATGTAGACATTGAGCTGAATATCTTTGAGAGACCATTAATACATTTCCTAGATAATTCAGACTTACGGCAGGGTTATGCTTCTTCCCCTAAGAAGGCTATCACTCCCATGATTGTTGGCCCAGAGAGAAAGAAATAGCTACGTAATTTTCTATGCTTCTGTTCTAATTTCTGGAGTTTGTTTCAGAGGTAAGAACAGGTGTGGGGTTGCACTAATACTTCTGCAGCATGGCTAGGCCATGAGGTGCCCAGGACATTGAAGTGCAGATTTTCATCTACTGCAGTGAACATCTTCCCAAAGACCAGCAGATTTAAGGTTCAGCTTCTCACACTCCCTTATGATCTGATTAAGAAGGTAAAAACACAACTACTTTTTAAATACATAAAATGCAAATCTGTTAGAGAAAGCAGAACAGGAAGAAACAGAACTTATACAGAGCTCTCCCCCTGCCCACTTTCTTTTTGCAGGTGACACTTTCCTTCTATGCTTGGTTTCAACTAGCTCAGCAACTTTGTGTTACAGCACCACTACTCAGGCTCAACACGTTGGGCTGTCTGCCTGGTGGCTCCCAGCTCCCCCTTGCTGTCCAGTTTTGCATAAGATATGTTTTTTTCCCCTGTGCCACCTCCTGAGTCTCTGGAACCTCTCTTACTAGCTGCTCCAGAGGAGGAACATCAGCCCCCTCCTCCTAATGGGCCTGTATGATCTCTTCACAAAGTAATAACCTGTGTAACCGAAGACTAGCAAAACTCAACATATGCAGCACTGAACCTGTCTGCTGCACGTACAAAGAGGTGTGGTTCTGGGCGCAGCCATGGCAATGGCTGCTGCCTGATAATGTGACTTGTAGCTTTGCTTAGCTTTTCTTATGCCTTGCAGGCTCTAGTATAAGTTGTTATTTCATTTCTTATAGCTTGATTTTCTTCTGCTGCTTTAACTCACTAATTTTTGTTATCCTTCAGTTTTCTTGTATAGAACATAGTAAATGTAATTTCACATATTATGTAATACATAAAGGCCATATTTATTTGGGCATTTTTCCGTTTTTCAAAACAATTCTTTATGCTTTCCTATGTAATACATAAGAGCAATTGAAGCAAAGCTCATTTTCAACTTTAGAATGATTGCAATGTATCAAAGTTGGTTCAGAGCAGACTGTTTGTAAGGTCACTGTTTCAAAGATCTATTTGAACTGTTGTATTTTGTAGTTAGTGCCTTTGGAACATCTCTAAGCGGTTATGATAAGGTTTCCCTTGATTCATATCACAACAGTCAGTTTTCACAACTTCTTGCTGCCTAATTATGCTAGAATCTTGAAAATTCATAGATCTAGGGGTAAAAGTAGGGATAAAATAACTGCTCTCTCTCTATGATGTCATACATTTCAGAATTGAGACATTCTCATGAATCCCCTTCAGAGATCAGCTGAGGTTGTGTCACAAAAAGGTGTTATTCCCAAACGAAGTGAGTGCTCCCAAAATTCTGTCTGTTTTGAAATATGAAATCAATACAACTACCTCAGTATTTAGGTCCTGGTTATGAAGGAATGTTCTGAGTTATTACATCTTTAAAAGCAAGTCTTCAGCTTGTATCAAAGATGTCATTTACCTGTAAAGCTCAGTATTATTTAACTTAAGCTCTAAAATGGGAAGTTTAAATAGGTGCATCTGAGATGTGAGACTGTTTGGATCATGATAATTAAAACGGAAATAGTGATACAGCTTGCAGAGTGATCTTTATTTTTCCAGGAGATGTCAGGTCCAAATACAGATTACAGAAGGAGAAAAATGCAATCTGGAAGAGCTCATAGACTATGAAGGAAATAAAAATGAACTGCTTTGCTACGATGTAACAGAGAGTGACAGATGTGCAAGTGTGTATAACAACAGCAATGAGACGACTTGACTACCATATGCAGTCCTGGTGAAGTACATGCTAAAAAGCTGAAAACAACTGATACCAGAGTTTGAATATCAACTTGAATAGATTTAACTGAAATTCAGCCTTCTGGAAGCTGGGTGTGCAGTCCAGCCAGTTGGCCTAAATTCCTGCTGTAGTCCAGAGAGAGAGAGTTACATCCAGACCATCATTATTTGATCCTGAAAGAGGTGTCTAAGAGATAAGGATGAACTGCTATCTGGATTGCCTTCTGTCCTCTGCGGACTATAGAAGGACCTTGCAGACTTGTCTAGGCTACATGTCCAGCTTGTAGCAGCTAAAATGAGATGAGCCGAATTAATATTTAAAGAAGAAAGCTGAAAGATTGAGAAGAAATCAACAGAAACATATGAGGGCTGAGGAAAATGTCAGAATCAAAGACAGAGTGCAATATGGTTTGTTTTATCCAAAAGATTATTTACATGTAATGTGATCAATATGGATTAGTGTTTTCATGGGAAGAAGTTACTGGGTACTACAGAGCTCCTTAATTTAGCAGGCAGCTGCATAACCAGAACCAACAGCTGGAAGCCAAAACTAGACACATTCCAGTTGAAAATAAAGTGTGAATCATTAACAGTAAGGATGATTAAACTGTGAAATATGATCTTGGAAAGTGTTGAATTGTCTATTCTGTAAGCTTGAAGTCAATATTGTGTACTAAAACATTTAAACTATAACTGACATTTTACTTGCAGTATAAACTGCTAGATGTAAGATACCTAGTTTATAATACTAGCAGGTCAGATAAGGCCTTACACACTTTCAATTTAATGACTAATCATACCTCTGTCATATTTCTGTTTGCTATAACGTAGCAGCACTCTTTACTCTGTTGTTCTTTGGCTACCGTGATTTATTCTTGGTTTAGCTGTTCAAACAAGCTCTGATGCAGTATTGCATTAGTGTTCATGCTCTTTCTTTATATTCCTACAGAAGTTATAATGAGGAACTCATAAAAGTGTGTTTCCTGTATAATGCCAGCTAATACTTATATACTTGCTCCATAAATATCCTCAATTCTTAATTTTAGGAGTAACACAAATAAACTTTTCAAAGCAAGAATGGCTTTGTCCTAGGCTTCTGAGCAGAAAACTCCACCAGTCTAAGAAAGTCAGTTAAGCAATCTCAAGTTAGGCACAAGTGTAGTATATGGCTTTGTTTTTTCTGTTTCAACCTGGATGCCGACTCAGTTCCTGTGAAGGTCAAAAGGCTCTGCTGTATTTTGAGCTTGGGTTTGTGTGCTGGTCAAATAAGTAAACATTACTCTTCTTGTTAGGGTTTCCCTGAGTGTCTGAACTATTAAAAATATATAAAAATATATTATCTCATCAACCCTAACATGACATTCGAGCTAACAATTTCTTTAGGAAGATGGCATAAAGGCCTTTTAATACTGTCTCCTGCCTTCACAACCTCAGAAATCTCTTTCAGTATATTGAACTTGCTACCCTGACCATCCAGTCAGTATAGCCCCTGAATATAGTTACTGAACTCTTCCTAGTTAGGTCTAAAATGTCAGTCCATAAGGGTTCTACAGCATTGTAGGTACAGATCTTCCGCTACCTCGCACTTCGTATTAAGGCTTTGTAATGCAAATATATGAAGACTTATAATGACCCTTACTTGTCCGGTAATTTTCCCCCATACTTCACATCCTAATGGAATAATGTTCCACTGATTTTTTTTCCTCTAAGTTTCCAATGTGAGTACTGTTTCAAGCTAGGCATTCTGGCTCTACCATCTTTTGTCTTACTTTTTCTGCTTAGAAGAATGTGTAAGTATTTCACAGCATTTATTTTTGAATGATCTAACTATTCACCAGCATTTTCCATTTAAGTTTTCACAGTTTTTCTTTTACTCTTTTCTTAAGGATACGGAGGTCTTGTGACTCTATCTGAGAAGTTGCATCACCACAAACTATGTGCTTTTTGGCAATTCACTGGTTGAAAAGTCCTCTTAATCATTCATATTTCAGTTTAGCTAAAACCCATTTCTTGTGGAAATCTTTAATTGCATCTCTTTCCTCAGGTCCTGAGAATCTAACCTCTCATCTTTACAAAGTATCTACATATAGCTATTGCAACAGTTCTACTCAATGATCTTAAAGGTCTTTTCCAACCTAAATGATTCTACGATTCTACGATTCTACCTCTGGCCCTGCATGTGACAACAGTCTTGTAGTTGGTCCTGCTATCGGAGGGTCCTAGTCTTCAGTTTCCTCTTTGGCGGTCTGAATTCTGCTCCCAGAGCATCTCTGCTTGCTTTTCCTTGTGTTACCCATATGGACTAGTTTGTAATTCTGATGGACTACTGCTGGCACTTTTTGCATGTCTGTTCAGACTCACAGGAGCATCAAACCACTGTTGCATCTGGTAGGTAAACAATTACTTGGTCCACTCTGATACTGATAAACTGTATTCTCACTGCAGTGAAAATCACCTTTCACATTTGAAACTTTCCTCACACAGATAAGAGCCTTTTTCTGCACTTTCCCTTAGCTTTTTATAGGAATGACTGGACCTGTCTTTCAGCCAGAGCCTTTATCTGATGGACTAGTTGTACGGTTAAGGCATTTTAAATTTTTTTTTGCTCTCTTTGGATCATGGATTATATTTTAGCCTGATCAACCTTTCCTGTTTCTCCACTACTTGCTGAGTCTTATGGTATTTGCTTACATGCACTTTACCAAATCCTAGTGACTCCATTTGCTTGTACGCATAGACTCGAGACACTTGTCTGTCTCATCTCCTGACTTTACATTTTCCTTTTCTGATTATATCATATTAACTGCTTTGCCTTGCTGACTCTACCACTTCCTTCAGCGTGTCTTTTCTCTTTTTATTTTTTTTGTTTGTTTGGTTGTTTTTTGAGTTTTGTTTTTGGCTTTTTTTCCCCTTCTGCTCCCAGGCATTAATTAATCCATAAAGTTTCCATATTCATTACTCTTTCTTCTTCTTACATGTTGATAGATGGCATCGGTTTCAGAGCTCTCTCTTAAAGGTTCTTGTCGCCAGTTTATTTGCTTTAAATCACATGAAATTTGATCCTGGTATGTAAGTTAGCTAGATACTGTGGCTGATGAGGAAATCCCTGTGTCAAGAGACTGTTTCCCATTAATTCCTCTCAAGGATTACACATCTGAAATCTTCCTCAGATGCAAATCACATATTCCATTAATTAATCTGTTAGTCCTCATTTTCTTGGTGATCCCATGGGGATAGAGATAGATATCGATATAATGTAAATCATCTTGCATTGAACTTTATTTCTAGTGGGTAGAGCAATTCTGGATTTGTTTCAACAGGAACCTGGCAGGATCATCTGTTCCCATGTAAAGGGCAACTTGGGGAGTTTCTTCTGTGCTTTCCTTGCCCCCACTTCCTATCAGTAGTTGTTCTTGCCTCAGGCACATATCTCATACCTTTTGCTCAAGGCAGATATCATACATCTTCCTTGGCTGCAACAGTTTGAGTGACAGACTTGTCAATTCTTACAACAAAGCCCATAGTCACTACCTTTTCATAATTCTGCTGTAAATCTTAGGCTTTCTTTCCTCTGTCAGCAGATCATTCTGTTCTCCTTCGGAGCCTAGCAACAAGTCATCCTTGTCCCTCTTGGGTTATGGTCCCTTGCCATCTCAATCTTCCCCTCCTGCTCTTTTCCTTGTCACTTCTGCATTCCCTTACTGCTCTCCTATGCAGCATGTCTCAGTTTCTCTTTCTCAGGTGTGAAGCGTGGATTTGACACCTAAGGGGATATCTCACTTTGCACTCTCCTTAGTCTCAAATTTTAAAGGTAGATGGGCAAAGATGTCCAGACTCACATACATACTTTGTTTTTTACTTTTATCACTGATTGCTATTTTTTTTTGCTGAGGTCAGTCCTTTCTCCTTGTTAAAGCTTGGTAGCTCTTAGCCTGCGGAAGTGGTCAAAACAAGGAAGTGAGCTACAGCATTCACTTGGGACCCTTGTCTCCCAGTACCTGTCTGATTACCACAAGCACTACTGAGTAACAGGGACCAAGATGCAGTCATCTAAACTAAATAATCAACTTCTTCCTCGTCGAGGAGTTAAGTTTGTGTGTTGTTGCCTGAATCATTTATGAAGAGAACCACAATCCCTTTGAGGATGTAGCTGAATGAGTAACAGTTAATCTGATACCATCTCTGAGAGGGGGAATGGCACAAAATCACATCAAGAGAATGTACAGATTTCTTCTCAAGTCATATCCTTTTGGAATCTACAATCCTGCACCAGTGTGTGTAGACTGTAATTGCAATCTTTCTCAATTTTGATATTTTCTAGGAGTTGCTTTTCCTACTATTATTTCTCTCACACAAAATGGCAATAAAAACCCAAAGAATTAAGGTTGAATGGCCAGCCACTGAAAAATACAGGAGTCCCACAAGTAAAATTACAGCTCTGGGTCATCCTATTTTGGTGTTCACTGTATGCAGTAACCTTTACTCAGACGCCTTTTTCTCCTGCACACCCTGAACATGGTCTTTTCCGTGCACAGATGCAATGTACTCCCTTAAATGGTCTGTTTGCTGCCACTGATCAATGAGTGATCATAAGCCTTATTTACTGATTGTCAGCAGTTTGCAGACAGGAGTCATGACCCCAGGTGAAGTTGTGCCAGGATAAGCAGAATTGTCAGCCTGACACATTCCACTGTTATAGTACATGGGCTTCACAGCCTGACAGAAGAGGAACAACTAGAAATGGGGTCACAGCCAAAGGAGAAAAGTGAGATGCTTGTACTTTGCAACATTCAAATACGATTTTGAGGACAGAGTCTGGCATAGTCTGGAGATTTCATCTCCCTGCCCTGCACCTCATCAGCTTGAAGACAGGCCTGGGAAAGCTTGCTCTGCTGAGCAGGACCATGTCATGGTCTCTGCTGGTCAGCCTCTGGAGGGCTGCTGCTCCTCTGTGTCCTCCCCAGCCTCAGACAGACATGGAAACAGGTAGAGCTGAACAGGCAGCACCTTCTTTTCTATACCAGCAGAAGTAGCTATATGCAAGAATGCTAAGTCTGGCACTGATGCCTGAGCATCTCTGACTGGAACCAACAACCATTGTCTTAACTGTCAGGATGGACTGCCTCCCAGCTTTCTACCCCAGCAACTGGTGGGAATGGACAGCACTGGAGATCTCATAAAGGTTCCCTGATTTCCATAACAAGACTTTCAACTTACTCAGTTGAGCTGATGAATTCTGACAATGCTGACAACACCTTTGAGGGTAGAATATACACCAGTGCCTTATACATCCTTGTTAAGTGTAGAATCTGTATCCTTGGTGTATTGCATTTCGTCTCTGCAAGAAGCCAATGGAGCATAATAACAGCTGGCAATCTATACCTTTTATGTAATTTTTTTCCTGTTGCAAAGAAGTTTTACTGTAAGGAACATTATCTTGTCTGGCTAGCCAGCCATCTACTCAACTTACTTCCTAATCAGAACAGGGGGAAAAAAAGGGAAATTGGCAGCCTAATGAACTATGATCATGCAAAAGGTGATGCTGTCCCCAGTGAGCCTAGACTGAAGGTTGTTTCAGTGCCCATAGGCTCAAGGATCTGTAGTTTATTTTTTCTCCTATGGAAGGCTAGATGGGAAAAGCAACCAGTCTTGCAAGAAAAGCTTCAAAAGATTAAAGAGGAAGTCTTCAATATGCATTTTTGGAGAGTGTGAATTGCATTCAGTTGCACGTAGTAGCACTTGAAAGATAAATTGTGAGTAGGTGGTAGAGAGACACCTTAGATTGTCTCATGGGGAGTTACCTGGCTAGCTAAGAAGGAGTTGTATTGGTCAAGTTTAGCCCAAGAACTGCACCTTAATGGTTCTTATCTTTGCCATCCTGTTTCTGACTTTGTAATCCAGATCTTGATCTTTTTCTTTGATAGAATATGTTTGCAATATTTTTCACTCTGAAGTGCCCCCGTTAGAGTCAAGTCCAAATGAAGCTGAGCGATTCTTTGCATGAGCTTCTTCTGAGGAGTCAAATCTAATCTAACTGGTGAATGAAGACAGCCACAGGGAATCATATGTAATCATTTACTGGGACATATTGAGAGGATTTAAAAATTAGAGGGTAGCTTTTGCCACATTATAGAGGCAACACAGAGGATATTGTGGGCAGCTCCTTGGTTGTCTCAGATCTTTTCTTGCAGAGGGAAAGGATCTCAAGGCGGAGACGTAACTTACTGCTCCCTGAGTCATGATCTAGACACTGCGTCATTTGGACACTATTCAGTAAAAAGAGAGGAGGAATAGTGTTTTTTTTTTTTCTTTAAAGACTGCAAGAAGGGCCGTCTAAGTAAAGGACGACCTTAGCTTAAACTCCTTTGGGATAAGGTGTAGCACTAGCCACTGTGGAATATATGTGAATATATCGCAGAGTGAAGCTTAATTTGTTCTTTTAAATTATAGCACCAGAGTGAATGACTAAATAAAAGTCTATTCACTGGTATGGCATCTCTAGCACTTCTTTTGCAGTAAGCAGCATAGTAGATCAGCATAAAAAAGGCCAAGCAACAGATACGTGGTGATTCCTCTAGGCGTAGCAACAGCACCTGTACACCCACTGATGAGCAACCAACTCCTTATTCCTTAGAAAAAACACCAGTCAAATTTAAAGGTTAGATATTCAAATACATTCACATATAAATATGCTAAATCTACAGGACAGATTATTTACAATGTTGTTAACTCCGGTACAAATAATTTTAGTTTCTCTGATTTCCTCAGATGAGCTGTAGTTGTAAATCTCTCTTTATGCTTCTTGGGGATGGACAAAGTCTTCACCTGCTTTTAAAAATTTAAAAAGATATTTGGTCCTGTTTACTTGTGTTGCTGTTGTTAACTGCCACATCTTACTAAAAACTGGACAGTTTTTCCCAGATTCCTCCACAGGTTTTCACATCTCACCATTTTCAGATTTCTTTCCAAAAGAGTTGACTCAGAAGACAAGTGGGAAAACACAGGAGCTTTTTTCTTCCCTCTATTTCCTTCTTCTCTTTCTTCTCTTTCCTCCTCAACTTACCTCCACCTTAGAGCTATGTACTAAGCTATATTCAGCTGGATGACATTGTAGAAGCTAAATGAAGCTGTCTTTAGTGACTGCTTTCTAGGAGGACAAAATGTATGCAAAAAGTGAGGCAGTTGAACCTAGTCAGTTAAATCTTCAGTCATCAAAATTCACAGATGCTTTGGACAATTCAAAACAGGCAAACATCTCTCCCACACCTCAACCAAGGCCTCCCTGTTCTTTAGCTGTTCTGCTCTTCTTCCTGCTCTCATAAGTAACACTAACAGAAGTGAGCAATGTTGTTGGGAATTGCATTGTTTAATATCTTTTTTGTACCATGTGATGTCAAAATCAGGAATAATACTGGTTTCAGGTAGGTGAGCTAAACTTTAGGCACGGGAATCTAGTAAATGGACTCCAGTTCTGTAAAAAACTTAGGGAAAATGGTTGAGTATTTTTCAGAGATGATGAAAAAATCAAGTCGAAATCCTGGCCAATGCTGTCAGAATGGATGATGGCAAGTTGCATCTGTGCCTGAAGTCACTTGAAAGTCACACTTGACATAGCTGGAAGTGTAAGGTTCTGTGTTTAGCTGTTAGTTATCTGTTTGCATTTTCATTGCTTCTTGGACTGGACTGCACCTAGACAATGAAAGTTGGAACAAACGTGGTGGAACTCAGTTACTCATCTGCCATTTCAAGTCACTAACTTGTTGTTGGCACGAGTATTTCCCCTGCCTTGGTCCTCAAGGGAAGGTATGTAAGGAGCTTCATTTCATATGTCCGTATTTAAAGGATGATCCTGCTGTGTTGCCTAGAGGCATGTATCTGGGAAACTTCACTTTGACATGCTTGGGGACTGCAGCATATCTCATTACACCATCAGAAGAGAAAAATTTGTTGACATCTGAAGATTTGTTCCATTTTGAGAAGATTTGCATGTTCTTCTGTGGGAGAAATCATCACTTTCCTATCCTTGAGGAATATTTTAATGTCACCTGTAGATTAACAGAGCAGAACCAAATAATTCTGTCTATGGAGATTTGTTTTACCTGGAGAATTGCCCAGGGTAGTCATTTTGTTGCAGCTTGTGAATGACAAATGTGGGTTTTGTTCTCCAGGTGCCAACAGGCATAAATACCTAAAGTAATGGATTTGTGGACTTTATGGATGGTGATGATGTTTCAAGTAAGTGCAAATACATGTTTTCATTTACATGAGTGGGAGCTGTGGTGTGAGACCTTAGGAAAGCCTAAAGGAATCTCTGCTATGGTGACCCCATTCCACTTCTCCTTGGCGTCTAATCTATTTAAATTGCCTGGCTTTCCTCCTTCTCTGAGGTATGCATGGCAGATATCCCAAAATAACTGGCTTTGGCCTTCTGAATTCAAGAAGATTATTACTATTTTGATGTCAGTTAAATATTTGCATTGACTGTGATTAGGATAAGGTCGAGCTGGTGGATGAGTGCTGTGAAGTTAGGTATGAAAAAGTGTGTATGCATCAGAAAGCCAAAACATACTGACTTCCCAAAATGAAATGGTGAGGGTTTTAGGGAAGATTTCTGGATTAATGTTGTTTGAAAGGAATGTGTCTTTGCATTTTCTAATGCAAAAGTTTGCTGCCTATAAGTTTTGTTGTGAAATTTTCCTGTTTTTTTCCAAAGTAAATTTCTGCAAGATGGATTTAACTTTTGGGTGTGGTGTAGATTTTTGTGTGTGTTTTGTTTTGCCTTTTTTTTTTTTTTTTTTAATCGTGTTGTCACCATAAGATGATTTCCTAGCTGTTTGGAAAGATAACATTTTCACAATTTTGTCATCAGTCTATCTTTTTTTATGAATAACTATGGAAAAAATTTCCTTTATTTCTGGAGAATGTTGATGCAAAATGATAGAGATTGTGTTGATGGATCTAACTTACAGATGGTATACATTTATAAACCTTGGTGCACATACTGTAGGCTTTGTCAGATAGTGCTATGATAATCCTTTTTAAGTAATTTGTTGCATGGCCAAAATCCAACATTTTTTTTGTCTGTTACTACTCTGACTTTGCATCTCAAGATTATCACACAGCTGGTAAAGCAGTTTCCCTTTTTGATCGTCTCACACAGAAGGTAAACACTGTAATCCACTCAGCTCTCAGTTAGACTGATTAATCTCGATAAATTCTCTATTTTCTGTTGATTCCTCTATGGTCTGGTTGATACTTTGAAATTTATTGTCCACCAGTCTATTTCTTTTGGCAGCTTTTATCCACAGTTTTTTGCCAGCTATCTTGAACCCTCTGGGAGGCCCTGTCTGCTGAAGCAACACCACTTTTCTGCCAACATGTTTTCAGATGAATGGAAAACAATTTTTTAGTTGTTGTTTTATATTTTTCTTACTTCATAGTTGACTCCATGGCTCTGTTGCTGAAGGCTAGCTCTGATATCGATTCAAAGGGAACAACAAGAGTTATATATTGCTCACAGGAAAGGAAGGCACTACAAAATTGACATCTCACCTTAGCCACATCAGTGTGCTGGAGCAGAACTATGCTACCTCTTTTGGCCACTGTTACAGGTGTCTGCTGTAAAAGAAGTACACAGAAAATAAGCCCACCTTTTTTGGACAGTTTTAGAATTTGCTGCATGCTCTAATACTTTCTTCTCAAAGACATCTCTAACAGCATGTACATGCACAGTGTTAAGGAGAGCTAAACCAATTGTGACACCACTTTCATCCTGGGAGTCTCCCAGAGAATGCCGGTAATTGAACATCGATAATCTGGCGACATGGTGTTGCTTTGCAAGGCTGGGAAAAGAAACCAACAAAGTATGCCTATGTGATTATCAATAGTACTCTGTCAAATTTGAAATGCAATTTGCAATTGAAAGCAAAAGGCTATTTCTACCTCCTGATAGCCTCTCGTATGTTCTGCCATTAGAGTTATACCAAAGTGTACAAAGATGGGTGTGGATTTGTTGATTTATTTATTGTGAACTTGAATCTATCTTATCTTTGTCACTTTATTACCATTGCAGAATACCAGGGATGACAGGTAAAGCTAAAATTAATCATGAGTTTATTCAGCATGGTAGATTGTGGTTTTCGTGCAACAACAGCATAGTGACACATCAAAGGAAAGACTTTAGGAACAATTTGGAGGAGAATAACGAAGGAATTTCTTGGCTGATTAGTGAATTTTTCCTAACAGGGAAAAGCATAAGAAGAAAAAAAAAAAAAAAAAGTTTGAAAATGGAAGCTATCCAATAGGCTGATTTGATCTAACTTATTGAAACTAAATATGAGATAATTATGAGGTTTGAACTAAATTGTGAGGAGTCTGCAAAGACAGAGTAAATACCTTATGTATGATGCAGTAGGTGGCAGAGCTGAGAAAGTGATTCAGAGAGATGTGAGAATCAGGAGAAAAGATCTCCAAGCATGATTACTAACCAGTTATAGGATAAAAGCTACAGGAAAAGTCTGCAGTATTTGAACTTTCGTGGGAGCTTGAAGATGGAAGGGTTGCCTCTCCATAGTTAAATGGAACCATTATTTATGATTGTAGATGAGATAAGTCATATGTAAGGTAAAAAGGAAAATAGAAGAGAACCCTCAAAATCTGGAAAAGGCAGACATGAGATCTTCTAAGGAAATAATGAACATGTGGGACAAAGTTGTATGCATAAATGACTCGGGGTCTCTGAAAGAATAAAAAAAAAGAATACAACTTCAAAAAGAAAAGTTTTCAGTTTTGCTGGTGAAATAGACCTACTTTTTACACTTTATTTTGTATTTGTTCCTTGTAGTAAAACAGAATATTTTCTTTGGATAAATTTTTGTCAGTTAAAAAAGTGAAATATATTTTCAAATGGAACCAGTTCAATGGGATTGTTTCATGCTGAAGTTGTTTTTATAAATAATGATGACTCTTTCTAGAAAATATCAGCCAAAAAAACCCTTGATACAAAATTACTAATATTTTTTCCCTGCTCTAATTGAATGCAAATCAAGAAAAACAAGGTCATATTAGGAGACCATAGGCTGTGTGAGACTGTGGTGTCAAGGAAGATGAAGCTGTAGTACTGGTGCTGAGAACTGGATAATTTCCTCTCTTTACTAGTAGGTGCGTATATGAAAACGTTCACACAAACACCTGGTTATCAGTGAATATGTTGCTCCTTTGATGCTGTGAGGATTAACCATATTGACTGATTAGAGACAGGCAAGGGTTTTTCAAAGGAAAGTTATACTTTTATTGTCAGAAAGGATGGATTAATTAAGAATGATTAT
Organism: Leptosomus discolor; assembly: GCF_034619465.1. Taxonomy (NCBI): domain Eukaryota; kingdom Metazoa; phylum Chordata; class Aves; order Leptosomiformes; family Leptosomidae; genus Leptosomus; species Leptosomus discolor. Next base: position 71,388,546 of record NC_141392.1, on the reverse strand, counting down.
TATTATTTGTAAGTGCCTACCATGTTTGACAAAACCATTATATTCTGGTTAGAATTTCTACTTAGACCAATAACTAACCAAACTCAGGATTGTCAGCTGTTTTATGGCCCAAATGAAAATTCCTTCTCAAAAAAAAAAAGAAAAAATGGGGAAGGGTATAGTGGTGGGATTGGAACCTCCTCTCCTCTTGGGAAAGGAACCTCTCCTTTGCCAAAATGGAGACTCTTTGCTGCCAGACTCTCTGGGGTTTTTTTGGGACTTGATGTCTAATTTATATTTTTAAAAAATCTCAGAAAGATCTTTATATCTATGGCAGATTATTTTAATCCATTCTGATCTAAAAACTCTTTCTGCCCAACTGGATACATAGTGCTAAACCTGTAAGATGCAGAAAACTGGAAGCTGAATATACTAGGTATTAATAGGACAGGATGTTTTATTTACATGGTTTTGTACACTAAATATTATCTATTTTACTGTAAAGAACATGTTGTGAGAAAGACACTGAAAAGAGGAAGTTTTGGAATAGAAACTAACGACTGCATCGGAAAATTTATTAGCTTATGTCAGCATTCTGCATATGTTGGAAGAAAACTAGCTGTATGCAAATTCCTGAGTTGTTCCCATTTTCTTGTTCAAACTGTCATGTGAATGTTGGTTTTATTTGTAGTGTTCAAGGAAGACTGTAAATGTTGCAGTACTACAAGGATCCAATGGCATTGTATTCAATCAGTGACTGCTATGGTGACTGTGCCAACAAGTTTTTCACCCATGCTTTTCCACATACTTTACAAAGAATGTTTTATTTCTGCTTCATAGATGAAGGAACTGAAGGGTAGAGAGGTTAAGGGACTTGTCTGAAATCTCAGAGAGAGTCAGAGGCAGAGACTGAAAGAGAGTCTAGGTTTGATTATATCTTATTTACACCTTTGTTCACTGTAGCATAGTATTGCTCTCAAATTCCTAATCCCTTTGTGAGTAACTGATAAGGTGGCTGTTTTGGTGGTTTGGACAGCTGGCTGGCATGTATTATTTGAGAGAAACTGCCTTTTACATACTCAGGTATTTTACATACTCAGTATTGTAACATGGCTTACCCAGTGAAAGTTTAAAGTTTCTATAACCAACAAAAGTGAGGAGACAAGAAAACAACTAAATCCTTACACTGAGACAGTGAAAATTCCAATTCTTAATAGCTCTCCCTCAAATCCCTTTTTAATTTATCTTTTATTGAAATATTTCAGTAGGAGAGATTAAAAACTCACAGGGGAAATAATTAATGGAAATAAAAAAGTACACATCCCCATAGAAACGAATAGCATTAGGCGAATTTTATATCTAGCTCCTGTGTTCAGCCCCTCTCTTGTGAAAACGCATCCTATACACATTTGTTTAACCTGTTGAAAACTGCTGTTAACTTGTTTGAGCCTCCTTCTCTGGGCAGCCAATGGTTTAAAGAATCTTTAAAACAAGTTAATCCAATATGTTTGGCTAAGACATGAAGGGTAAACCTCTGTTTAGTCATGTTAAAATTCCTTTGATTTACTGACAATGTCACTGCTCATAAATGGAGACAGATACAGATCTGAGCATCAGACTTACCTGTAAACCTGCTAGGTGATCCCTTGCAGCTTTTGGCCCTGGCTGAACACCACTGGTCAGACCAGCTCCAAGGCAGAACTCTTACTTAGTACTTTCAATGCTGTTACAGGTTTGGAATCTGCAAGTTTAATAATATTGACCTTGGCAGTTTGGGCTTTTGGTCCTCTGGGCCAGGCACTGAGTCCTGGCACTGCTTGGCTTGCATTACCCTCAGCACAACCAGAGCTCAACAAGGATGCAAACAAGGGAGCTAGCCTGGAAAAAGCCTGTGGGAATTAGTACAGAAAGTGACCATCTTCGAGGAATTTGAATTTTGGTTACTTAATGAATTACTGATAATGTCTAAACAAACAAAAAAAAAAGCAGTGAGTTTTGAACACTACAGTATCAGTAGGAAGCACCAATTGCTCTAAAGTCAGTTGATTAACCCAAGCTTTAAAGGAAGTGAAACACAAAACCCCTTTACCAAGGAAAAGTTTCTGTGGTAACTCACAGCTCTTGATGGGAAATATGTTGCCAGTGTAATCTGTTTATGTATTGTCTTTTACAAGAAGTGTGGCAGGCCAAACACCTGGAGCTGTTTTATTAATAATACATGTAGTGACATCAACAAAAGTTTCAGAAAGGCAGTGAGTTCAGACTCAGCATCACAAAATATTGCAAAACTGCTGCCTTTGCAGTGTTCACAGTAAAACAGGAAATAAATGAATTAAAAATTACATGAGAAGCAGAAAATAAATTTAAAAATAAACGGATTATATATGATGCAGAAAGATCTAGAATGCTGCTCTAGAGGCAGGAGCTGAAGGGGACCAGTTTTTCAGTTGTGAAATGGTTTACAGGATGGAGAATGACCTAAGGAGGTTGTCCCTAGAGGAGATGGTCAGATAATAACGAAAATTCATGGATGCTTTTGAAAATCAGGCCTCTTTTCAATTTGAGAAAAGAATTTCTCAATAATAAATGAAAGCATACTTACATAAATTATACAAAAACTGTGTGGTATGCAGTTAGGTATCAAATGCTGTGCATTAGCATTCTTGGAGTACAAAGATTTGGGACATAAAGGTCCATTTACTTATTCATTGTCTTTTTTTCTTCATTTCCTTCAAGGCTGCAAGAATCAGTAACCCTGGAATTTACACTTAAAACAACTCCAAACAATGTAATTACTAACAAAGTCTTTCTCCTATTTTGGGCCAAATGGTGTGGATCAACATAACACCACTGAAGTCACTTCTGTACAAGCTACTGATAAAAAATTATTAACAAGGAACAGAGACTTTAGGAGGGACTTCTAGGGACATTCAACACTAACGCCCCTCAAGTGCAGGCAGTTTCAGAGTAGAAATTTGGTTCAGAGAGCTTCCCAGAATGTTTGCTTTGCACATCTCACTCCACTAAACGACTCTTTCTTCTCAAAAGGGAAACTTGGCATTCATAGCAAAATGCTCAGTGTTTCAGACAGATGTCAATTGGAGAAATCAAGGCTGTACTCAGCATTGTAGGATGCTTTGATACCAAGAGATTTAGAAGGTGAAATTTCCAGCTGTTGGCAGACATCAGGTCATACCCTTTGATGCTAAGTTGGCTCTTCTACTTTTCCAGAAGGAATGTCACCTTTCCAAAGACAGATTGACTGCATAGGTGACTAGGGTCTGACCCTTTTAATTCCTTCCCTTCACCCCCTAAATGCCCTCCTCTCCCAAAAGAGAAAACATATCGGTTCTTGAAAGTTAGTAATGAGACATGAACTTTTTTGCAGAAGCAGTAGCTACTGTTATTCCTGTTACATCAATGTCCATCTTGCTGCATCACTGTAATATTGTTTTCACTATTCCCACTTACCCTTTTAATCAAGATGAAACTACAGAACTGATAGCTGAGCTTCTTCAAAAGAAAAGCAAATGCTCAAACCAAGTCAGTGAAATGTTTCAAACACTGCTGCTGAAGCCTCTGAAGGTAAAATTGCTTCGTGCCTTGGAATAAATATGCCTGCGCTCCAATCATGACAGATCATTTTGTAATTTTTTTCCCCATCTGTGTATATTTGCAAAATCAGTAGCTCTTTTCTTCTTTTCCAAATGATGATAGAACAAATCTAAAAGCTCTCCTTTTCAGAGTAGGCTTACCCCTCTAAATCCTTCAGAAAGGATATTGTTAGTGTATTTTCTTGCTTTTTACTCATTTCCAAACTGAAACTAAGGATATACCTTTCCCACTGAATACCTGTTATTTCCAGAGGTCTTATTTAAATCTGGCTTTCTAATTGGATATATAAATAGTCCCCAGTTCCCTAAGGATTATCAGTGATTCACTGGTGTCGGTACACGTTTTAACCAATCTCAGCAGTGCATTTAAAAATGAATACATGAAATCAAATGAAAGAATGGATTATTGATCAGCTGACATTCATCCTGCAAGGCTGAATCAAACAGGAATCATTTATCACTTCAGTTTGAAGAGTTTACCCATGTCTCCAGAGAATAGTGCAAAAAAGAGCTCCAAGAGCTAAAACTCTACGGTTCCTCAGAAATGCCACCCATTGCATTAATCTGGGAATTAACGTGGGGCTTAATCTGGGAATACTTGAATAACAGTAATTGTCTAGATTTCGTAGTTTGCATCATGACTTCTTTTGATGGCAGCGTGAATTGCTGCTCTCATAGGAGTGATAAAGAGTTCTATACATTGGAGGTTTACCTTAGTTCTTGTATACCTTATGTGCAAGTATCTACAAATACTCTCAACTTCTGTCCTGAAAAAGAGGGATGTACAACAGAAGGGACTGTGTCACTCAATCTAAGTTACTGCTAATACTGGAACAAATCTATGTGGCTCCATCTTACACTTAATTAAGGTGTTTTCCCTCTCTGCTTTCACTGGAAGAGCCTTCCAAAGCTCTGTTCCTTTGCTATTTAGAAACCTTCTCACTCCTGGTTGAAATTTATTCATGGTCACTTTATAACCGTTTGCTTTTACATCCACATTTTCTCTAAGTTTGTGTCCCTTTTCCCTCCCTTCTGATTAGTTTTCGGTGTATTAATAGAGACCTTTAATATCCACTCTCACCCTTCATTTCTCTGGGTGTATGAGCTAGCCTTCTTTCAGTCGTCTTTACTAAAGTCAGCTCTCTGCTTCCTTGATCATCTTAGAAAACCTTCCCTGCATCTGTTCCAGATCGAATTAATTTTTATTGCCCCTGGGAGATGAGGGTTGTACACAGCATTCAGAATAAGGTTTTACCAGGACCTTATAAAGGAAGTTGACACTTAAAAACATTTCTGTTGCTGCATTATCTACCTCTGCCTAATTAAAGTCTTCCTTTAAAATGTGACTGTATTGGCTGATACTACTTTTCAAAAATGTGAGCCCAAAGGCTGATAATATATGTGTGTGTCTGTGGTGGTGAGTGGGGCAGGGGAACTATAAATCGTCTTTTATTAAAAATTGCAGTGTGCTTCTCTTTAGTAATTTGGTTTTGTGGTGGAAGAATATATTTAACAAAATTAATTTATTCTGGATATATGGAAAATTCTGTAAGTGAAATTCAGATTCTGGCTCTTTGTCATTACATAGCCTGTTGTAATAAAAGAAGCATCCACAACCCAGGCTGCTGAGTTCTGGACTATCAGTTTTAGTTTAATATATAGCAGGAAAAGAAAGAAAGCAAAAACTCTTGAGTTGTCCAAATTGCAGTGGCATCTGTGTCAGTAGAAGGAAGAAGTAATACATAAATAAATGAATACTATCAGCATATAGTGACAGCTCGTAGATCTGTTTTGGGCTGGGAGTTAAAGTAAAGGAGGCTGAAGAAGTGTTCAAGCTAATGGATAATTCTGGTTCAAACAGGCTCAGCAGGCAATCACTTTCTGGGTTTATTTCACAATGACTTTCTGAGGTTTGTGGAAGCCATCAGGTGAGGCTCCTTGTTATTATTATCATGCTATTTTCTTTTCACTCTTATGTAAAATGTTTTCTTCGTATAGGAGAGAGTGGCCTGTGACCTACCTCTCTGGTAGGCTGCCCCCCCTGCTGACCTGGGGGTTTAATCATCTGTCTCTAAATCTGAGCACTCCTTGGTTAGGGCTAAGGCTTTCTCTGCATAGAGAATTTCCTAGGTAGTTCAACAGAACTCAGTTCCAGCAACCTTCAGGGCATGGAAGTAAAGATTAAAAACTAGCTTTTCCCAGCTGAATGAAATACCTGCAAAGATCTGGGTCAGAACAGTACGCATAAGTAGCCCCTATTTTACAACAGGGCCATTACCTATATGCCAGATACTGCCTTTCTCTTGGAGATCTCCTGGTTGTGTGTTGATAGCATTCCTTTGAGACATGTTTTTAGCCAGTAGCCTGACTGACACTGATTCATAGTCCAATGATGGAAAAAGTCCTGGCATCGTTGCTGCTGCCTGGAGCCTTGCTGAACCTCGTTTAAACAAATGCCTTGATCCCTTTTCATGTTCAGTCTCTTCAGACTTCCTCTTGGGTCTGCCTTTCCAGAGCAGGCCCTCCTTCCTCCAGGCAGCACAAGCAGTAAGCAATCCTTGTCTGTAGCTGCTTTTTGTGCTGTCACACCATTATGTGCTCTCTTCCATCAGCAGGAAGAAACACAGACACACCTGACCTTCTGCTTGCCTCTTACCTCACCAACCTCCTGGCTCCAAAGTGGAGCTGCTACTTCGTCAGTGATTAACTGGCTTAGTTGGTTTTTGCTTTCACAGTAGGTCTGGTAAATGTTGAAAAGAAGCCAAAATTTTATTAGCTTTCTTTCCTTTCTACCCTCAAAATGACTGGGCTGAAATCTATAAAGACTTTGTAATTGGATAAGTGTCAAAGGTCCACTATGAATCTTTTTTGAGGTTCCAAAGGCAATTCTGGGATTAACCAAAAGTTAACTAACTCTTATGGCAGTTGACATTTAAATAACTGCTGCCTATATTTCCCTTAGTCATTCACCATTTCAAACAAGAATTGGGGTATTTTTAAGCTCCCAGTGCCTCAGGGTAGGAGCTTGTCTGGTGGGAGATTTATCAAGCTGGTCAGGTGCTGACAATTTTTATAGGAAACCTTAGGTCTTAGGCTGGCCCACCTGCCTTTCAGTGTTTCTTTGCTGAGGTGCTTTACTCTTTCTGATACGGAAATGCATTTCTGAGAAACAAAAAATCAAACAAAAATCAAACTGTGCCCTGAGATAACGTAATGGGAGGAGACAGGGAAGATAATTCATGCTGCCAAACTTCAGAAGCTGAAGACGCTAGAGTTAGGTTTATCACACCAGGCTCCCTGTACAGTCCATGCAGAGTAGAGATGCTACACTATAGAATGTAGTGGCACTGAAGATTAGACTGCAGTTCCACAAGTAAAATTAGGATGGTCCCTTTGCACTTCTGTCCCTCTTACCAGGCAGATATATTTTCCAGAGACAAGGAGTCTGCATTAGATACAAAGCTGTGTTAGCTTTACCTGAGAGAGGATGACCACGAGGGAACCAAAGTTTAAGCTGTAAAGGGATCACAGTAGGAGCTAAGGCGTCATTTTAACAAAAATTACAATACATATTGTTTAGTAGGCCAGCCAACTTGTGGGTAAAGACTGAAAGTATCACCATAGGTAGGATATACCTGTTCATATGTGGACAAAAAGTGTGTTAATACCAAGATACATAACTGAAAATTGTACACATTATACAAGCAAAACTTACATAGTTTTTCTTGTTCTATCAATTTTCAACTTAGTTTATACTTTCATTTGTAGGCATACAAGATATGCTCTCTTAGAATTTTCTGCAGGTCACTCACGACGCTTAGGGCTTGAATCATGCTTGTGTTTCAAAAATGGACCTTGGAATTAGGTGACCAGATCCCTTTGACTGCTTGAAATGTATGTAGTGCATCCCTCTCCAAGGCTTTGTACAGCCATTTATACTCGTACAAAATAGGTGTAGCAGATCAGACCGTAACGATTGTTTGCACACATTTTGCTCTGATGCGGATGACTAATGTGAGGTGTGAAGCAGCAGGGAAAAATCAAAACAGCAGCATGCTAAGAGTAGGGTCAGAGGTTTGTTACACAGGTGCTGAGGCATGAGCATCCTGATCAACTTCTATAAATGGATTTCTAGCTTCTGAAAGGATTCCAAGGTTTACTCTTCCTTTGTACACTGACTGACAGGTTGTGTTTCAGGTGAGGAAGCAGTCATGCATTCAGGAACCATACTGAAATATTTACCTTGCTTTTTTTAAGATTACTATAACTTATAATATATCGCAAGATGGTTTGAAATTTATTGCTGAGCTGGAAGTAGCTAAATGCATTTCTTTCTTAAAAGACAGTAGAATTTAAGGTCCTATTAACAAAACTGAGTCAATGTCACAGAGCTATGAAATAGATGGAGAGAAATAATCTATCCTAAATCTCTAGTGAGACTTGTGTACTACCATTGTCACCCACAAAATATGCATTTTTCATTATATAAGAATGTGATAAAGATGTCATGGATTGACACCCAAAAACATGAAGACTAAGAAAAAAATGTGGTATTTTGTGATTCAGTAGTTATGGAGTTTAGCATCTGGTGTGTAACCAGGGTAGGGAGCTCCTCTAAAGAATTCATTGCTACAGCAGACTTTTAAAAATTTTTTTTATCGTTGTCCCTTTATATCATACCTTTTGAAAGACTAGCTTCTACTGCTGTTTGTCTGGATTTGTTTTGCAGTTCCCATGGTGTATGAGGCACCTGTCTGGCTTAATTTAGTAGAAAAAAGAAGTGTAAAATACCGAGATTTATATGCTGGCAGCTGTCACAAGAGAAAGAAAACAAATGTTATTTTTATTAGTAGGCTGCTCGCTCTTCCAGTGCAGCGGCTCATGCTTTCCAGTGTGGTTGCTGGCTGCTGTCAGCCCTCCCAGCAGTGATTCAGGATCTCTTCGTCACAGCGCAGGGGTGGGCTGGGGATTTCTGCTGGCTGGCTCATCAGAGCTGAAGGATTATATTTGGCTAAGACCAACTTTGAAATATCAGAAGTGTAGGATGATGAAGGGAAGCTGAGCAGCGCTTTTGGGATTGATCAGAATTTGGAAGCAAAGATGGGACATACAGGTATGCTGTAATGTCTTGCTCAAATGCTTGCATGAGGTGTAAGCCTGGGCAAAGTTTGACCTACTAATGTTGCCAAAGCAGTATTTTCTTCTAGTTCATAAACAAACAGATAAAATCTTTGCTTCTAAAAATCCTGCAACTTTGTTACTGTATAATGAATCTGGATGGTAAGGACAGTGTTAAAGAAATTAAAAAAAAAAGCTACTTAGCTGTGACTAGACTGATTTGGAGCTGAAGAACTGATCTTTCATCTGGGCTCAGTAAATGTCCAGTCAGAATTCATCTAGTGAGTCTTGCTTTTCCTAGGACAGGCAGAAGGACTTCAGATTTCAGCAGCTTTGGAGAACATGGACAGAAACGCCTCCCATTTGAATACTAGTTATGTGAACGAAAGACATATAAAGGCTTTCACAACTGCTAAGATGTTATGATGCATAGTATCAAAAGGAAATAAATTCTGAAAAAAAAAAAAAAGTGGAAAAAATTAAGATCTACAGGGCCCAATTTCTTTCCAAACTCAAGCAATGCTCAAGAAACTCAAAAGTTCTGGCAGTAGGAAAAGTCTGAAGGATATGTATAATTTTGGCTGCTTGTGCCTATATACTTACAAAGAATTGGAAAAACTCTCTTTTCATCTGAGTGATTTATAGGGGTGGAACAATGATAAGTGCAGGTGTTTCTGCAGTTTCAATGGGCTGAGCATAATCCAGTGTGTGTCAGCTCTGAAATTCTGTTTGGCTTCATGGTCCACTAGTTTGGATGTTAGCACAAAGTCCAGAATCCAGAAATGCAGTGTTTGATGATGGAATCACTTCTGCACTTAAGACCAGCTTTTAAAATTTAGTATTTTATGTAAGACAGAGTATACCTGCTTCAGATTTACAGTAAATTGTTTATGAATCAGGATTGAGTTGTGTGTTTTCTAGTAAATTTCATTGATTTTAAGCATAAATAAAAATGATTTTTTTTAGGCAGAGTTCTGTGACTTCTGTAAAATTTTATTTTCTTAAGCTAGCAAATATTTGGATGAGTGGTCACTGTATGGATGTAGTTTGCCTTCCTGGTCCTATTGACTCTTTCTATTTTACTTAATAGAAGATATAGTAAGGTGACCATCAAATTATTAAAACTTTGCTGTGTTAATATCAACTATGTCTTGAAAGAAGGTTTCACATTGTGAAGTTTATGAGTGAGGTTAAAAAAAACCCAAATGCCAAAGAAACCTCTAGAAACAGCATGGGCCTTAATAATGACTTCCTATTTTGCTTTACTTCTACAGGTGTATCAAAAAGTAGCATCTTCTAGTATTACTTAGTAGTAATTCAGGTTTTGTAGTAAGTGGCAATAGAGCTGTAGGCAGATGCTTTGCAATCTTTAGCAGACATTTGGCAAGAGAGATCCTTGGAAAGAAATGGATTGAAGTCATTATTGAAATATGTGTTAGTAACATAATCTTAAGCCCAAGATGAATCCTATTATGTCCATAACCTTACTTTTAAGAATCTGAAACAGAACTGTGTCAGATATTTAACCAACCTTAGCTCCTTTAAGCATAAAACTAATGCTTATTGGAAAATGAGCAGGGCATCTTATCTTTAGTGAATTATTTTTACCATAGTTTTATCATCTTTGTCATCTGTTTTTCTTCCTTTCTTTCTACATTTATGAAGCAAAGCATAAAGGGGATAAAAATATGTTTTTAAAAGACTAAGTTCTTATTTCGAGCATTTCCAAGTAGCAATCAGGAATAGGTGAAAACAGCACCATGGCACAGAAAGAAAATCTGTGAGGTGTTTGTATACAGCTTTTGTTTATATGCTCAGAGAAAGACAATTAACATGCTCACCATAAAAAAAAAAAAAAGGTAAATACGTTGGATGTTATTTTAAAGGCTGTCAGGGGTCTTCTAAATGAACTAATATTTTAAGTCTTCTCTACCTAACTTTTAGCTAGTTAGCATCCTACCTATAAATCCCAACCTAAGAATGTTTTAAGGTTTCTTGCCTGATCAGACCAAAATGTCCACACTGCCTGAATCTGGAGCCAACAGCTTTAGGGATGTAATCACACAGAGAAATAAGACTGTTAATTATGTGAGCCTAGGAGCATTTTATTGTCATCATTAACAATGTTGCCTAAATATTGCTTGAGAAATGGTCTATGTAAAATGAAGAATGAACTCCCATGCATCTCTCTTAAGTTTATATATGACATTTCAAAAATGAATGCAGTACCATGGAAGGTCTTAATGGCTTCTAATGCTATCACTATGATATTTTGACTATCTCACTGCTAATTCTTCTGTGTTGTCTACAAATAATGACCATAAAGTAGTCTTGCAATCATTATTTCCATTTTTCTTTTTGTAATTCATCCTAAGGAATGAAGTCTATTTAACTGTATTTTTATTATCCTTGTCTAAGATGAGTTTATGACTATGAGTTTCGCTGATGCCTGCTGGAAGTTCTTTGTTGCTCGCATTTGACAGCATTACTTTAAGTTATAACATCCTACAATATCCAGGTGAATATATTGCTATGTAGAGGGTACACAAATTTATTTCTTTTCCTCAGGAGATTTTAATTTGACATTTCTCCTTTAGAGACTGATTCAGTGAAACAGAGTTAGATAGAGTAGATGGGGGAAAAAATACGTTAAAACTCTGGGGTGGCGTAACTCTGGTGGTGTAATACTGATCCACATCTCGTCTGTACCAGAAAAGAATCCATTTCCTTATTTCCTACAAGTTGTATGAAGATATACTTGACTGATATCTTAACATTCAATACACATTGTGGTTAAACTTGTGTTTTATGCTTCAAAGTTCTGTAGTTTCCTTGCCTTTATTATGAATGATTTATGGAGCATTCTGTTAAAGTAAACATTGATAGCATAAAGTAGTCCGTTCAGAACAAAAGAAAATGATCATATTTCTGTTAAGTAGATGGAAATAATAATAAGAATATATCTGCACAAAATGCAAACCAAATTTTGTTATTTATGCATAGAGTTTATTTATGTCTAGAATATATTGAAATACAAATACTATACAGAGTAGAAATGACAGTATGTTAGAAGTTATGGACTTTTTGCCTATGTTTCAGAAGGCAATGTATCTTACAGATGCACTTCATACGCATTGGTTAAAATTTTAAATATCTCTATGGGGAATCCAGAAGGGTATTACCATGAAATAACTACAGCCTCAGAAAAGAGTATAATCTCAGAATTACAGAGATATTTGTTACATTCCTCAATTACAAGTGGGCTTTCTGGGGTCTTCAAAGCAAATAAATTAATCAGTGCCAGTGAGCAGAATATTAAAATGGGAGAGTGCTGAATTTAATTTTTAAGCCTGTTTTAGAGGATGAAAGTGGCCTCAGGTATGAGTGTAGGCTGTGCTTGGAGCTTATATAATTTGCATATGATGCTGTTACGAGAATAAGGATGGCAGACAGTGAAGGTTCTTTATATACTGTGGAAGTTACAAAACTAGATACTGAAATAATTAGGTGACTATTTCTTGGGCATAGAGGGAAATATAGTCTGGAAAATACACTCCTGAAAACCTAGTCCCCCTGCCCCCCAAACCACTTCCCAAACGCAAGATCAGTACAGTACACCAAGAAAGTTTCTCTTTCTGAAACCGATGAACACGGAACATTGCCTAGTTTTCGAAGGAAACAAAATTTCTGCATTTTTGTGTGTATTCATATATATGGATATACTTACATACACGTCTGTGTGTGTCTATACATATGCATGTCTGTTATTTTCTTTAAAATTTTTGAACCCACTGGCTAATGTCATTCACAGTTGCCATGGGAGAGCCAAAGACGTCATTATCCCTGCAGGTTCTGTGACACTATGTGGCCACGGAGAAAAGAGACTTTATAAATGTTCTGAGAGAGGGCAAGGCTCCTTAAACGCGCCTTAGATTTTTAAGAATTTTTTTTTCTTTTATGTAGCTAGTAAGAGGTTAACTTCAGCATGATTTTTGTCTTTCTTTCTTTATCCTTTTCTCTTTTAATGTAAGGAATACCATCTAAAAAATTTTAGAAATGGAGAACCGTGTTCAACGGCCTTCTGTCAAGATCATGCAGATCACCCATGTAAGTAAAGGTAACATTAATATACTAACCTCCCATTCATCAGTGACGGTTCACTTGTATTCCTTCAGACTGGCTCTGACCTCAGTTTACTAAATTCTAAATTAATTCTTACTAATGTCTATTAAATGATATATTTTGGGCATTCCTGACATGGGCATCAAGGTTTGAGTATAATCATCGAGGTTTGGATATAATCTAGTACTTGTAGAACAGTAGTTTTAATTCATTATTTTTTCCTTAGTCTCTACAGTAAAGTATGGTGACAACAGATTTTTAAATGTTTATCCTTTAATCATTCATATCTTAGATTTCATATCTGTTTCTATCATAGTTGTTGTAAGATATGTAATTCTAAGGTAAATATTGTCCAATTTTCTCATCTCATTTTCACTAAATTTATATATACATAGCTTATTTCAGTTCCTTTTTGAGATATTCTTTATTGCCAACTGACAGATAATGAAATTCAATATGCTAGTTCAGAATTTTTGCCCTGATCCAATTTTGTATTACTCGTTTGAAAAAGTATGTGGCATGGGATCTTGACAATGTGGTGGAACTTGGAAACCTCTGTGAATCTGTGACAAACAAGTTATGAATGCTGCTAATTGTCACAATTGTTTAGGTTTTGTTGTTGTTGTTGGTTTTGTTTTGTTCATTTTTTTTTTTTTTTTTTTTAAATTCAGCTTAAGCAACATATAATTGATAATAAGAACTGCAGTTGGAATAGCAGTTTGAGGTCTTCTTGGCATGTCTAGTAGTAAAATAGACTACTGCAGAGTGTAGAAATTCTTCCTAATAACCAGCCTGAACCTCTCCTGGTGCAACTTAAGGCCATTTCCCCTTCTTCTAGTGCTTGTTACTAGGGAGAACAAACCAAACCCCGCCTCTCTACAACCTCCTTTCAGGTAGCTGTAGAGAGTAGTAAGGTCTCTCAGCCTCCTCTTCTCCGGGCTAAACAGCCCCAGATCCCTCAGCCGTTCCTCATATGAGACCTGCTCCAAATCCTTTACTAGCTTGGTAGCCCGCCTCTGTACCCTCTCCAGCACTTCAATGTCCTTCTTGTAGAGAGGGGCCCAAAACTGGACACAGTACTTGAGATGCGGCCTCACCAAAGCCAAGTACAGGGGAATGATCACATCCCTACTCCTGTTGACAACACTGTTCCTGACACAGGCCAGGACATCATTGGTCTTCTTGGCCACCTGAGCACACTGCTGGCTCATGTGCAGCCAGCTGTCAGTCAACACTTCCAGGTCCCTCCCTGCCTGGCAGCTCTCCAGCCACTCCTCCCCAAGCCCTGTAGCGCTGCTGGGGGTTGTTGTGGCCGAAGTGCAGGACCTGGCACTTGGCCTTATTGAAACTCATGGAATTGGCCTTGGCCCAGCGATCCAGCCTATCTAGATCCCTCTGTAGAGCTTCCCTGCCCTTAAGCAGATTGACACTTCCACCCAGCTTGGTGTCATCTGCAAACTTACTAAGGGTGCACTCCGTCTCCTTGTCCTAATCATTGATAAAGATGTTAAATAGGAGTGGCTCCAGTACTAAGCCCAGGGGGACATCACTCGTGACTGGCTGCCAACTGGATTTATCTCCATTGACCACAACTCTCTGGACTCAGCCAACCAACCAGTTTTTCATCAGCAGAGCGTATGCCCATCCAAGCCAAGAGCAGTCAATTTCTCTAGAATGCTGTGGGAAACAGTGTCAAATGCCTTACTAAAGTCGAGGTAGATGACATCCAGCCTTTCCCTCATCCAACAAGCAGGTCACCCTGTCGTAGAAGGAGATCAGGTTTGTTAAACAGGACCTGCCCTTCGTAAACCCATACTGACTGGGCCTGGTCACCTGGTTGTCCTTCATGTGCTACATAATGGAACCCAGGATGATCTGCTCCATCAACTTCCCTGACACTGAAGTCAAACTGACAGGCCTGTAATTTCCTGGATCACCCTTCCGTCCCTTCTTATATATGGGTGTTATATTGGCTGACTTTCAATCTGCTGGGACCTCCCCAGTTACACAGGACTGCTGATAAATGATGAACAGTGGCTTGGTGAGCACCCCTGCCAGTTCTCTCAGCACTCTGGGATGTACCTCATCCGGCCCCGTAGATTTATGCACATTGACGTGGAGCAGCAGGTCACTGACCATCTCCTCCTGGATTATGGGGGAGACATTTTGCTCCTGGCCCCTGTCTCTTGGCTTGGGGGGCTGACTTTCCCCAGTACAAGTGTTCCTATTACTAAAGACTGAGGCAAAGAAGGCATTAAGCTCTTCAGCCTTATCCTAGTCTCTTATTACCATCTTATGTTCTGGATCTAGTAGGGGATGGAGGCTCTCCCTGGTCTTTCTTTCATTGTTAATGTGTTTATAGAAACTTTTCTTGTTGCCCTTTACCTCCAAAGCCAGATTAACTTCTAGCTGGGCTTTGGACCTTCTAACTGCCTCCCTGCATAACCTAACAACATTCTTATACTCATTATGAGTGGTCTGCCCCTTCTTCCAGAGGCCATAGACTCTCCTTTTTTTCCCTGTTTTTAAGCCAAATCTCCCTATTCAGCCAAGCCCCTTTTTTTTTTGTCCCTGGCTTGTCTTATGGCATGTGGGGGTGGCCTATTCCTGTGCCTTTAAGATCTCCTTCTTAAAAGGTGTCCAGCCTTCTTGGAATCCTATATTTTTCAAAACTGGCTCCCAATGGGTTCTATTGAGTAACCTCCTGAACAAGTGAAAGTCTGCCCTTTGAAATTCCAAAGTGGAAGTTTTGCTACCCCCCCCCCCCCCCCCAACATCTCTAAGAATAAAGAACTTAATAATTTTGTGGTCACTGTTACCCTTTCCAATGTCTCTTTCACAAGATGTTTGCTTGAAACTTTGAGGTTAGTTGTTCCTGGTTCCTCACAATGAGCTGCTTTTGTGGTATCACGTGCATTTCTGTATGTTACATTTCTGTAATATGGGAAAAGTCACCAGAACAAGACACAGAATTAACTGGTTTGTGGGAAAAATAAAATAAAACTCATGAATATTAAAAAAGGGTTTCAATCTGCAGCACTATAGAAGTATTTTGTGCTTATTACAGCATTTGAGATGTTAGCACAGACTAGTCACAATGTAGAGATCAGACCCAGTCACAGATTGTTTTCTAAACTGTCCTCTTTCTCACTAAGCACTCACAATGGACCAGGTGCTGCAATTGTAGTGAATTTTGGATTACTTCCGAATATAGTCAGCTTTAAAACTATGTTGGTATGGCATCAAATATACTAGTTCTTGACCATAAAATGAGTTTACTTAGGGGTTTTTGTTCCAACCGTCCATGAAGGGCTGGGTTTTGTCCCTTTTTCATGTTGCTTATACCTCTGTTAGTGGTTTGTTCAAATTAAGTCTCAGTTCAGTTCATATATGTTTCTCCTGTTATCTTTATTACACGCATAGTCATATTGGTGATTACATCAACATAAGTAGACATGGATCTTCTTACTTGTCTTGCTATGCGAATGTTAGCATATGCCATTAGGAAAAAAAAAGGGCATTTAGAAATATTTATTGTTTTTTTCTGATAATCTCTTTCAGGGGAAGGAGAATGGGAAAGCAATTCCCTTAAGTCAATTTTAAGCCTGAAAAAAACATTTCTAGTTTCTTTCATTAGTCTCTTGTTCCTTTCCTTCCAGAAAATCTTGATGCATGTGTAGTTGTCTATGGCTTGGAAAAGGCTTTTTTATTTGGTTTCTTTTTTTTTTTTTTTTTATTTCCAGAGAGTCTGGTCTGCTGTAGCTAACCCAGTCTCAAGCTATATTGCTGTGCTGGCTGAGAGCTGTTCAGGAGAAATAAAAGAAAAACCCAGCATTTTAAAATATATTACAGGGTAAGAAGGTAGAGATGAGACCACAGTAAAAAGGCAGAACTCTCTTTTTTAGCTGCCAGTAAATAGTGAACTAGCAAAAAGTATGACACCTGCAGGAAGGAGTTATTGCTGTTTGCATTCAGAGAGGTGGTCACTCTTCTTGCCCTAACAGCTTAGATACCGACATATCCTTTCTGGGTTATAGATGCAGACATATTGAATAATACATGAGAATTCAAGAAAGAGGTTTTTCCCTAGACTGGTAATTTTATGCAAGTGTAGGATTTGACAGACTACATTGGGCTGAGGTTTGTCTTCCATGTCCTGGTGCTGTCAACGAGAGCTGGCACCAAATGCTGTTTTGGAAAGCACAAGGCAGGATAGGATAACTTGTAGTCCTGTTCATCATTGGTCTGTGCTTGCCTGGGCACATTAAGTTTCACATCCTTTGCGAAAGCAAAGACGTTTTCCAACAGCTCTGATTACCTGGACAGTTCTTGTTGTCTATACAAATATACAGGTGTATCTTGAATCCTTCTAAATTCTTGATGTCCATAAATTCTTGTCTAAATTATTTTCAAAATTTTAGATTGTGAAAAAAATGTAAGTTGGTTTTGAATTAGTTTCATTTTTATTTTATTGGATTTCCTATGTTACTGTGAGAGAAACTGCTAAACTATCTTCCCCGTATTACTCATTTTAATAAATATTTCTGTTTCCATGTTGTACTTCATCCTGGAGTAGTGACCTACTAGTCTTTTTGGTCTAACTTCATCAGACTGTGTTCGGGTGGATAATTCTTACTATCCTTCCTGAGATCCCATCTAATTCTCCATTGCCTTGTTTAGAATAGGTTATGTGTTAATCCAGATGAAATCATACTTCTGATTTATAGAAAAAGTATTATAACATTTTCAAAGGTGTTTTTCCCTAGTCATTATACAACATCTTGTTATTTGACTATAGTTGCACATTTACTAAAAAGCTTAGGTTTTTGTAGTGACAGTCAAGTCTCCTTTCTAAACTGATTCTGATAATTCAGAATCTTTACAGTTTGTATGAAAGTGAATAAACTTGGTTTTAAAAGGAATTGTCATTCTGAATAGCCAAGTTAGACCTTGACCTTTTTTTTTTTTTTAAATAGGTCTTAAATTCTGCCATTACTGTTACATAAATCTTGCAATACTCTAGTGGATATATACACAGCTATGCAAAATGCTATCATTTTGTTTAATTCTTTCTTATTTTACAATTTAGAATTTAACTTCACAGTGAGTTGTTTGAGCTCTACATTTCTGAAAATAACGCCATTTTTCTTGGGAATGCATTTCCCAATTTCTTGGAACTACACTGGAATTTGAGCTTCCATTCCAGCCAGCTCTCACTGACATTGATATAAGAAGAGTGTTTTGAAAAATATACCAGCCATATTTTTTTGGTAATCCAGAAACATAAAGAAGAGAGCCACAAGAATAACCAGATTTTTTGTTCACCCTTGTGTAATGTGGGGCATTCCAAAACACACACAAAAAAGTAACGTTTAGCCATTTATAAATCTTCTGAAAAGTTGAGTTTGAAGAACAGATCTGGATCTTGCCTGGCTTGTTGTTTAATCTGACTTAATCTGGTTTTCTGACTAGATAGGAATAATTCAGGCATGTAAAAACCAAGATGTATCTCCCTGTGAAATAATGTCCCTGAAAGTGACGGTGAGTACCTTCATTTTTATTTTAAACCCACATGAACCCATGGGGACATTAGTGCATTATTAACAATGGCAAGGAGGTGAAGACGATCATCTGTTATTTCATGTTTCCCTAATGTGCTCCTTTGGGAACATTTCCAGGTTTGTCATTTTCGCTTATTTGTACAGCAATTGCATTAGCACCCTAAAACAATGCAGTAAGGCGCAAAGATGATCTTCTCAAACTTTATCATCTCTTTTTTTTGAAAGGAGTTAGAAATAGCACACCAAGATCCTAATCTGCCAGATTTTCTTTTAAATGGCTACCACCATAGTCACTTCAAAGGAATGATTCACCGCCATTATTATAAGAAATTGAAGAATGACTAATACGAATCTCTATTTTTGTCCATCTTTCTTCTCCTTAATATCCTCTTCTACATTTGCCTTCCTTAATATTCACTGTGGAGGCACAGTAATACCCACTAGTGGAAGCAAGGCTGAAAAGTTTATGCTTGTCGAGGAAACATCAACATGTTTGCCCAACAATGTGGTCGGCAATTATGTGGGCTCAGGATAATTTGAAAAAAAAAAATCTCTTTGTCTTTTTTTTTGCAGGAGGAACTGTCTGTGTCTTAGAGCAATCTAATTACATCTTTTCTGTAAAGTGTCATAGAACATGAAACCTGTTATTCATTCATTTAAAGAATATGAAAGCTGAAGAGGTGACACTGTGAACTTAATTTAAAGACCATTACATGTCTGCACTGAACATTTATATCTACTGTATGATTGTGCCCTGGCTGTGCTCACTGCCAGGGAGTGTGTTCGTGGAGCTGCAGGGGCATGGCCTTGAGTGACTGGAGTTGTCCCACTGCAGCTGGGAGGGATGGGAGGAGGCAGAGACAGACTCCTCAGCAGTGCTTTAGTGGAGAGCAGAAAACCTCCAGGATGTCAGAGGGCACAGATAGTATGGTGTAGTTGATAAGAACAACAACTTCAGCCAAGTTATAAGATACAATAAAATTATCCTGAAACTACAATTCGTGTTATCTCTGCATAAGTGCTTTATACTGTCTTAAGCCCATGCACGTTCGCTGTATTGGCGGGGTCTGCGGCCACTAGAAATGGCAGTAGCTGTCGTTCATTATGAAATGGTCTGTAAAAATACAAAGGAGTCTTGCTGAATAGAGGATAAGATGCAGAACTTAGGTAGAAGCCTTGGAGTTACTGTGGCATTGCTTCCTTTGTCACCCTGCTCTCTCTTCCCTCTTCCCTTGAGTTCATTCAGGAGTGATTCTGGGCTATATAAGTAGGAAGCTCTATTAAAAGAATAAGGCAATAAATAAATAAAAAGTAGATGGAGGAGAAGAGAATGAGGAACTGAGGAAACGAAAAAGTGCAGGGATGGGAAAGATTAAAACAGAAGCAGAAGAAAGGAGGTAGAGATAGAAAAGGCAGTTGTGGCTGATGATCCATTTCTACTTCTAAAAGAAGGAAAAGAAGCAAAGCTGGTAAAAGACTTTTCCTTCAACTATTTAACATGCTTATTTATTTTAAAGCTATTTTTTTAAGGTGTGTGAGTAAGTTTTAAACAAAAACTTGTTGAGGAAGCTGTGTATGTTGAAATTTATTTCCTTTTTTTTCAGTAATAAAGCAATTAATGCCAAGAATATAAGAAAACTCTCATTATATAGCAGTTAGGTTTACATAAAATGCATAATCTCTTTGAATTATTACTTAAGTATTTCCACAGTTTCAAATTTCAAGTTAACTGTTAATTATTTTTATTATGTACTTCAATAGTTTGTTTTATATGGGGTCCATGAATAATGGAATTGTACTGCAAATTTTATTAGAATGGAGCTAAATGGTTTTGAGCAGCTTAATTGCTTGAAGTTATTCTTGATTTTGTTTTGAATTTAACAAGCATTTACATCTACTGGTGCTCCCCTTTTTGCCTAGTAGATTAGGGGTTTGAATCCTCCTCACGATGAGAATTTTCCAAGCATCACACTACAGACTATGCGTGATCGAATGAGCGGGTGCATTTCTTTTATATTGGTGTTGTTTTGCTTCATATCAGATATTTAAATATTCATTCATAATGAGATATGCTGTCGTTGGACCACTTTATATAGAAACGAGCAATCTCAGTTTGAATTCACCGTTGCAGTTGCTGCTTCAGACTGTACCCTAAGCACTGTCTTGCAGGGCATTGATGGATGGGCAGCTCTCGGTACTGTCTGTTGAGGTTGTTTTGCTTCATAATGTGCTTCATATTGAGGGAGCAGGGACTAGGAACAGGAGTGTACCGCATTGCTGAGGCCACTAGATTATAAGGTAATTCCTTTCTATGGCTCAGTGAATATTTAAGTACTTTTTACAAAGGTAGAACATACTCAGCAGGAGACATTGTAAACTGCCCCTCCCCTGTGCTTAATGACATGTATTCAGTCCTTTCATGGAAGGGAAGAAAGACAGACTGGGTTTTCAGCTGAACAAGGTGGATGCTGAAATCAAGTGCTCTGTCGTCCATTACCAGCTCACAAGGTTTTGTGGACAGTGCCCACGCCCTCCCCATTTCTGTTGCTTTCTTTTGCTATAGATACTCAAGCGGTAAATAGTCAAGTTCTGCTCCATGTTTTCTCTGCCCGCTTCCTGTTTAGGATCTAAATAAAACAATGAAGCATTTGTTATTGTTATTATTGTTTGGGGAAAAATTATGAATGACCTGAAGCTCTGAACACAGGTTTTCTACAAGTGCATAAATGTGCTCAGGAATGCTGTAATGGTGAAGTTAATTTGTAAAGAAGTGGGTTTTGAATTTAAGTGCAGTTGAAGCAAATAGAGGTCAGGTGAACTGGAGGTTGTGAATAAAATGAGATAAAAGGAGAAAGCTGGAAAGAAATGGTTATTTATTTATGCAAATTGCAGTTCTACTATTTTTGTATAGTACCTGGATCTGCTTATAATTTCCTGTGGCAGAGACTAAAGCTGGCTTTTTTTCCTTCTGTTCTCAATCCCATCTTCTCCCTCTCATCTGTATTTTGCTTATAAAGGTTTATATCCTCATAGATTAAAAGGCTTTCATATTGTTGTGAAATAGGTTTCTGTGGGCTTATTTGAAAAGCCAGTTCCTTCTGTAATTACAATAGCATGGCAATAATCTCCTTTAGGTGGAATTTATGGTATTCAAATACTCTTATAATTTTTTTGACCACCTTTTGTAGCAAGATTATAACAGAGTTTCTGCTAATGCCTTTGTATTAGCTGTTGAACTAGTTTCAGTCAGCTGTACTTTGTTTATCCCTGTAATTGCAGCCTTTCTTTAATAACCTCATTATTTTTGTAGCTTTGTCCTTGTGATAGTCTTACTCTTCTCTTGAATTTCTGAAATATTAATGACTGTTGTTTGTCTGAAGCAATTTGTGCAGGATGTCATGTTGTCACCATGGTCACAAACTGAAGTTTAAATACATTCATGCCGTTTGTATTATTTATGATCTAAAACATAGACTTAGGTTCTACTTTTGCTAGTTTATAGGTGTGCCTGTGCCATGGTCATTTAAAGTTACCTCCAGTAACTAGCACTAAAGTGGCTGGTATATGAGGCCTTTCACTGCATTTTAGATGTTTTTCGTTTTGGCCAGGTTGCTAGGTAGTGGCTGAATACTCTCCTCTGATAGCAAGGCTGTCTTCTCGTCATCTGCTGAAGTGTTTATCTAACATATTTTTTGTTCATGAAGGTATTTCTAGAGAATTTCACCTGACGTGGAACCCTTAAAAAAAAGAAGACCATATGAATGGCCATGATGGGATCAAGAATGAATTTGAGGAGCCTTAAAAACCAGTATTCAACACATCAACAGAATTTGTATTTAGTGTCCATTGATGCCCACTAAGTTTTGTCTTTGCAAATTAAGCTCTGCTACCAGAAGTAGTTTCTCATATCTCTATGTGTGGAACGTGTCAGTACATGCATTGCTACAAGAGGTTCTCAATCTCAATTCCACCGAGTCCAAAAGTGGTTTTGTGTTGCTACCTTGGGCAAAAGCTGTATCTGAGTTTTTTTCTTTGTGAAATGTAGATGTTAGCATGCTGTGGTTTATGTAGTGTATATAGGCTGTGTAACACAGCAAAGCCAACGTTGCTCTGGAAAGCTAACTTCTTAAATTTCTTTTTTGACACCTACCACCCCAGTTATAATGTTCCATTAGCATTCTTTAATTTATCCCCTTGATGCTGTTGGTGATCTTCACTTGCCAAGCCTCTGAAAACCTCAGATCATGGTCTGTATCTTTCTGTTTTTCCTGGAAAACATCCAACATGCTTTTGGGAATTATAAAAATAGTAGTCATAGGTTTTACTTAATACAAGTTAAGTTTAGCATCAGTAGCAGATCCACCATCTATTTCATCAAGGTTTGGGTTTTTTCATAGGTAGCTGCTTTTTATTCCACACCACAGACTTCTGCTGTTCTATGCTATTTTATTCTACGTGGACTTTTCACTACCTTCGTCATCTTAGAGGCTGAGTATCTAGTATCTGTTGTTTTTCATTCTTTCTTCCACTGTTACTTCGTGGGGTGAATAGCATGTGAGGCATAGTGTATTCCTTGGGTAAGGGTTTTGTTAACATATACATATCCATTTATAGATACACATGTATACGTACAGAAATTGTATAGTTCGTTTTTCCTTCCTTGTTCATACTAGTGTTGATAACTTATTCTTGAAACAGCTGAGGGATCACCCCCCTCAAAACTCCATAGCATTAGGAGAAGAAAGACAGAAAAAGACTAAAAGGAGAATAAGATGGAGCTTCTTGATGCCCATCAAGATTTTTGCTCTTTCTAAATCTCATCTTAACATATGACTGTTCTTTTTGGTTTTGAAAAATGAAATTCAAGCTGTTTTATCCTCTAAAGTACATTCAACAATGAGGACTATGCATGAATCAGAGCTTTGAGAATTTTAGCATCGCTGTTCAAAGGCCACCCCTGCCTCCCTTTTTTATAGTGTTGCATCAGTTTGTCAGGATGGAGACAGTACTGATATGATTGTTTGGACTGAGTCACCAGATCTGTTGTCCCTCACTACTTCAAAGTCTTTGTGATAATCAATTGGTTGAGACCTTAAAACTTGCAGAGGATGCTGCAAAGTGGTTGTCTTGCTACCAGTGCTGGTGAGGGACCTTTATGGTGTCCCATGCTTGTCTTATGCCTCTGTTCCTCTGCTTTTAGGACCGCCCTTCTCTTCAGTATGAACAGGAGGAAAAAAATGGCTATTGTGCCACACGTGGTTGATTTTTTTGCATCCTGTTTGCAGTTCTTAAATAATATAAACTCTTTTTCCAGGAAAATCCTGTATTGATAGAAATATTTATATCTGCTGCTCTTGGATACCTTTGACAGGGTGTGATTCAGCTAGCATGTAGTCAAGGAAGGGTTGCTGCAAGGTAGTCAGCAATGAATATGAACATGAGGCTTTTGAATTGACAGTTGTCAACAACAAGGGCAGTAAATAAGTCTGATTTCCTATGTTTGGGTCTTTCTTCTCCCAGGGGCATGCCCGATCATCAGGGTGCTATTTGTCACTCTTAGTTTTATTGCCCGTGCTAGACAAAGCAGTCACAACGGGAGCTGGGGAAGATTTAGATTTCAAAATGGGAAGAATGACAGGTGGCTGGGGATAGTAGGGCAGAAATCATGCATGTGACAGTAAGTGTATAAAGTACTTGAAGCTGGTGCTGCATGACAGCAACCTCCTTTGGACAAGCAAACTGTTAGCAAAGTTGCAGCAGTAGCAGTCTTCATGCTTTCACATCCAGAGGGACTTTTTTCCATGACTGAGCTGCTGTTTTAACACACATAATGAGAAGTAAGAGGGCAACCAGCAAGGGTCTGTCCATGTAATAGATTTCAATTAGGTCCCAGCATCATGCTATCTGTAAGTCCATGAAGGCTATAATCAGGATTTATAAAAAAGATTCATTTTGTAGTTTTGCTTCCTTTGGGATGTTTTGGACTGACATTTTGGCTCTGTTTCCTCCACTGTATTTTATACAGGTCTACACATTCTGAGACACTGATACAGATAGTCACTGTGAGACTCTGCAATGTGTACATTGGTGATATATGTTACCATGGTAAATCATTGGTTCTTACAATAGGTTGCAATTTTCTGCAGTGGGAATTAAGAATTAAACAATGCCATTGCTCTTCTGAGAATCAGACTGGGTTATCAGTGCCAATTGCTGAATCAAGCCAACTAGCCAAGTGTTAGCAAATTATCCTTGGAAGTTATTTATACTATCACTTTGTCAAGCCTGACAGAGAAGTCATTTATTTAGCCATGAGTATGATAGCAACTTCTATTTAATTTCTTTCCTGCACTATGCAGACCTCTTACAACCTAAATTCTCTGGTGATGTTCTCTAAAATGTGTAAAAGTAGCACAGACTCATGATTAGATTTCACTGGCCTAAGGACAAAAAGAACCTACTGCTTTTCCCTGTAGCATGTTTCCCTCTTTATTCATGCATCTCTTTTTCTATCCCAGCAACCTTTGGGACATTAAATGCACTAGCATCTCACTATTTCTTATTTCAAATGCTGTAGGTGTAGGATGTTTTTTATTTGTGGTTATTTCCTCTGAATCATTTTGTTGGGTGATTAAATATATATTTTTCTCTCCCAAATATGCAGTCAGCTGAATGTGGCACCTTGTAAAGCCCAGCAACAAACTGATAAAATTACTGGGGGTTTTGGTATATAATATTTCAATAATGGTATTGATTGATAGGTGATATACAATTTTGCAGATGTAAGTGCCCCAGCATGTGTTTGCTCAAGTAAAACGTGAAGTAGCAGAGCAGGGAATGGGGATTTCCTCTGTGATATTGTTAGCATTCAGACTAACACAGGCCACATTCCTAGATGGATATTATTTGATAGTGTGTTTAATGAGCATTAGCTGAGTATGAGCATCTGTCTAAAGTAATTTTAAAAGCCATCTGTAAGGCTTTTGTTGTCAGTTTGCAGGACTTTTGGTTAAGCCTATTCCTTGCTAGCAAATTTGTCGGGTACTCTCTTTGGTGGCTGTATCAGAACTACCCGTTCCAAGCAAGTGTGGCCTATCTGTGTTGTGAAAAGTTGTGAAATTTGTTGATGGTATTTCTACATGGAATGCTGACAACTTGCATATCACACCACAATGCACATTTGTATTAAAAGTGGTTCATAAACTCAGCTTTTCATCCTTCCTTCCTTTCTTATTGTTTTGAGAGGGCTTTAGCGGATCAGGGAGAGAAGCCAGGTTCTCTTTCACTGCTATCTCAGTAAGTTGTTATTATAGGATCAGAACAACAAAACTGCTTTATTTTTTGAATGTTGTCAAGAATAGTTTCAGTAAAATTGAGGCAACAATTCCTTTATTTGCTGTATTTTAAAAAGCCCAGGAAAAATAACTAAGCTGTTTTGCACCAGGGGCATTGTCTTTTGCTTAGCTTTTTAAAGCATTTTAGAGGCTTTTCCCTCCTAAAGCTGTCTGTAAATGGATCCTTGGATAACTGAATTCATTATAATAAAAAAGGGTATATGGTTCTGCTTGTTTAGCTATTGTGAACTGAAAATTAAACACTCAGTATCAGTTGATTAAGAGGAGAAATCTTACTAAAAGATAATCTTTGTTTTGTTTGCTGCTAAAAATTTGCCAGTTTCCATTGGGGTGTTTGCTTACATTTCTCTTCTTTGTTAGCAAATGGACATTCAGACTTTAAGAGCCATCCCCTCAAAGATATTAAGTACAAGATTGCCAATTTTTTTCACAGGAATCTGGGAATCTAAATAAATGTGAGGATCTGGTACTCCATAACTGAATGGAGTACTAGAGAGGGATAAAATGAAGCAGGCTTTGTTGGAGGGAGAAATGCTGACAAGAAAGCTTGAGGGGAGTGATATCGATTGATTTCTTCTAGATTAAATGAGACAATTGATAATGTAGTCCTTCGCTAGCTGGTTAACTCACTAATTCCTTCTTTCTGGATTCTGTTCTTAGTAAAAGGAAAAAGCTGAAAGAAGTTCTGGTTGCTGACATTTGCATAGCTCCAAAGAAATTCTCTTATCTGAAAATTCCCTCTGTTGCATGTAGTACAGGCTATGTACCTGCAGTCATATGAAAATCTATGCACATAAACAGTTTAGTTTTGTGGAAATTTTTTTAGCAGCTTTAGTTCTGGGTATACTCTGACATTTTACTAGGCATAGTTTGGCAAAGGAAGGAGAGGGTGGTAGCAAAGGATAGCATTTGAGGGTCTGCAAGAGGCTGTAAAATTCACCATGGGATTCTTCTGGTCACCTGGCTTGGAGCTGCAGATTGTACCTGACTTTGTGCCGCACTTTCATGGAGTTCGGTATCAGCTACAGTTACATGGAGCTACTAGCAGAATGACAATGCAGAATTTATGTGAAAAGCTAAATCATTCAGCTGATTACTGTGTTTCCCAAGACAGACTTGCTGTGTCCCCATGTCATTTGTTGAGCTGGGAGAAGGAAAAATATGTATCTTCCGAAAGTATACACGTAACTAGATTTCAATTTCCCATGGAAAGAAATTTAAGTGTGCCTCTAGATGTGAATTTCAGCTGAAGTTTGTGCTTCTTTTAGAAGAAACCCTAGACAACGTGATAGACCCATCCCTTCCTACTTGTTGTGATTGCCAGTGCTCCAGTGCACCCAAAAGTGTATGTTGATGTGACCTCTTCATTACAGGAACCTACAGTGAAAGCAGATTTTCCCTGAACTCCGGAATGGACACAAACACAATGTACCTTATTCTGAATGTAGGTGTCAATTTAAAAACAGAAGTTGCTGAAAAGTGGCACTTCTGGTTCTATACTCAGTCCCAAGTCCTTCAGGGACTAACTTCCAGAGTGTTTACTTGCCTCCTTTCCCTTCAGTTGTAGAAACAGGTGGCTGTCTTAGTGTGAAATGTAAGTTTCTTCTTCTTTCTTTGTGATATTTTTTTCTCAGTTGTAACTAGCAGAACTTCAGCAGCATGTGTCAGTGACCCCTAATATGCTCCCACAAAGAATGCAATGCCATCAAAGCAGTATCTTAAGATTCTCTAGCTAAATGCTAATTCTGTTGCTTTCATAGTAGCATTGCATGCAAGACTGAACTTTCCTGGGGAAGAACAACCCTATGAACGGGTGGCCAGCCAGCTGGAAAGCAGCATGGCAGAAAAGGACCTTGGAGGTCTTGGGGGTGCTGGTGGACAACAGGTTGAACAGGAGCCAGCAATGTGCCCTTGCAGCAAAGAAGGCGAGTGGTAGCCTTGGCTGCATTAAACAAAGAATTGCCAGCAGTTTGAAGGACATTATCCTTCCCCTCTACTCAACACTGGTGAGGCCACACCTGCACTACTGGGTCCAATTCTGTGCTCCTCAGTACAAAAGAGGCGTGGCCATACTGGAGAGTTCAACCAGTTGCCACAAGGATGATTAAAGGACAGAAGCATCTCACACATGAAGAAAGGCTGGGTGACTTGGGACTGTTCAGCCTAGAGAAGAGAAAGCTCAGGGGGATCATATCAATATAAATAAACGCCTGAAGAAAGGGTATAAGAAGCCAGAGCCAGTCTCTATTCAGTGGTGCTCGGAGACAGGACCAGAGGCAATGGGCAAACACTGGAATGCGGGAGATTCCCTTTGAACACCAGGAAATGCTTTTTTACTGTAAGGGTGACAGAACATCGGAATAGGTTGCCCAGGGATGTTGTGGAGTCTCCAGCCTTACAGGTATTCAAAAACTGCCTAGATATGGTCCTGGGCACCTGGCTTTAGGTAACCCTCTGAGCAGGGAGGATTGGACCAGATGACTTCCAAGGGTCCCTTCCAACCTCAATCATTCTGTGATTCTGTGATTCAGGTCTTCAGAAGAGCTGACTTTTGTGTACCATCCTACTTTCCATTCAGACTGCAAGCATAGTGCCAGAAGCCTCCCTGTTTCAGTTAATGTCAAATGTACATAATAGCTATTTTTGGTCACCAACTCAGCTACTGCCTAGAGGTTGCAGCCACTAAAATTATACTGAAGTGTTAATTTTGCTTCAAGGTTTTGTCAGGAACAGCCGGTATTTTTATAGGTTTTTGTATAGATTTATTACCAACAAACATTTTGCAACCAAAATTTTTACTTTTTGAAAATGACAAGTTAATTTGCCAAACTTCATAGAATACACACTAGGATAATATTTTCTTTCCTTTTTTAAAAATTTATTTTATTGGTGAGTTAGATTTTAAATAGAGATGTGTCAGCCAATGGCAAAACAAAAATCCAGGATGTGTGAATGTTTAGTTTGGTACTGGGAGCTGAAGAATATTATGCCTCTGGTCAAGAATGTGCCCTAAAATGCACCAGAGTTTGGGGGGTTCTGATAAATGAAATAAAGCAAGGAAATTTGTTTGCTTGTTTGTGTGAAAAAGTGTTTCTTTTTTAATCCAACCTTCCTATATACTCTGTTAGGAAAATTCTCAGAACATTTTTCTCCCGGACATAAGTACATGACTTGGTCTTTTGAATAAGTATTACTTTTCATTTCATGCAAAACTCAGCATGGGCCAGCTTGCATTTCTTCTTTCCTACTGATTTTGCCAGTAATGAGAATTGTTTTCTAGAAATCTACCATCAACTGGTGTAATTTTGACATATTCTCTTTCCTTTCTAACATAAGCTCAGTGTGTTGCTCTCACTGGGACCACCAACTGATCATCTGTTCAGTTTTGCTTGTTAATTTTTGTTGCAGTATTCTTTTCACTCTTACAAAGATTAAGATGCTATATAAATGTATATCAAATTGTTGGAAGAGTTGACTCAAGGCTTGTCAGCTTTGTAGGCAAAATAAAGCTATGGGGAAGCATGAAATCAATACATTTGAAATTTTTGCTAGGGAGGTTATGCCTCCTCCCTTTATGCCAGGCCATTGCTCCCTTACAGTACTGTGTTGCAAAGGAGTTCATACAGGGGCAGGTACCTCCTGTGACTCCGTCCTACAATTCTCCTAGTTCAACATTTAGACAAGACAACACCTAGGCAAAGATTACAGTAAAGTCTATTGTTTTCAGTAGAACACAACAACCTATTTGGCTTGTGCCCAAAGCTATCAGTGCCTGTCAGAAATTGGTTCTCTAGGTGGTTGGTGGTGGCGATGTAGGAGGAGAGGAGCAGGACACCTAGGGATCACTCCCCCACCCCTAACCATAACAAAGTCACAAAGCTGCAAATAAATGGACCGCTTACAGCTAATGCTGATAGATTACGTGGAAAAGAGAGAGGATAGTGTCAGTATTGCCAGCTGCAAGTGCTCAAGAGCTGTCAAAATGGTTACATTTTTTTTGAAACCACGATTTTTATTTTATTTTTTAAAAAAATCTGTTAAAAGTTGAAGCCTATAAAATTTACTTTATGAGCCTTTTCTGTGGCTGTGAGAGCAAAAAAAAAATAGATCTTTGAGCTATGGTTTTAAGTAAGACACATAAAACATTGAGACACTTTTATAGAGCTGAAGCAATCACTTAGAGTTAGACAGGGACATCACCACCCTCTTTTCATGGTTAGAAAAGCAGCCTGGGATCTGTTGCCCTTTAAACTGCAGTTTTACTGCCAGAGGGTATTGGGAAATATTGTTCTGGTTGGATTGTATTGTTTCCCATTGTGACAGGGAATGGCCCAGCGTCAGTCACGGTGATTTTTCTGTTTACAAGCACGCTTGTTATCTCTTGTTTATGTTTAAATCCATAATTTGCATGAGACTTTTCATTCATCCAACGTCAGTTTAGCCTACTAAAGCAGTCAGGGAGCTCTTCTCACTGAAGTTTTAAAATCAGACGGGCTTTAGCAAGCATTGCTTAACCAAAGCAATAAGATAAAGGTAAAACCCTTTCCTGTGGTTGAACTATGAAGTTTTCATAGGTACAGCAATGTTGCTTTTGCTTTAAAAGGAAAGTGATGCCAGGCTTGTGACTGCTCTCCTTCTAATGGGCACAACACTTGAGATAAGTTTACCTTGCCTTCTCCTTCCCCCTGGTTTAACCGTATTTTCAGTCTCCTGGCTGCAGAAGCACTAATAACCCATGGAGAGTTTGAGTCCCCTTTGCCTGGTCCTCATGGAGCCATGCTAATACACACAGCAGACTGCTGCTCTCAGTTATAGAGGGAGAAGTACTCAAGCCTTCATGAGGTCACATCTTCAGAAAGGCAAGATAAATGAAGGCCTGGAAATGCTGGAATGAACATTCACTAGATCTGGACTGTGTCAGCACTGGGAATAGGACGAAAACTCTGTTTTGGAAGAAGGGAAGGCTGTCGGAGAAGAAGGGAAGGCTGTCGGAGGGGCAATAGAAAAACTAGTGAAGGAAAAAGGATACTCGAATATGAGCTGGGGGAAGGAAGAGGCTGAAGGTTTGTTGCAGTTATTAGCCCTTTCTTCTTCACAGTGGAATAACATCTCTTGTTTTAACGTGTTGCCTTCAGAACTATTGAATGCCAATTGCTCTGCAGGCCTGGAAGAAGCCGTTCTTCGATGATTCCATATCCCCTCCTGGTGCCCTCACACCAGATTCCTGTAGGCTGTATCTCTGCTTCCCAAAGGGTTTTACAGCTCTACAAGGCTTAAAAGAAAGTCAGAGTCGCATGGCAAGGAAGTAATATTGTGAGATAATTGCTGGTGTGTGACTTGAGGCTTATGGCATGAAAATCAAGATGAAATATAGGCAGGATCTGCACTGTGCAAGACACTGAGGAGCCTGAGTTTGTCACAGGGAGTGAGAAGTCCGCATAGTTAACATAAAAGATAAGGAGCGACAGCACGCCAGGAAGACCTGAAGGATCAAGATTGAGAATTGACCATGGAAAAATGATTGATAGCTGTAGAGGTAGATGACTTCACAATTATATTTTCTTAATGGAAAAATGGAAAAGGTAATGGAAAAACTGAGGCAGAGAAGTGGGTGACTTGACTAAGATGCCACCACAAGCTAGCTTCTTTTCCACGTTGTGAAGATCCAGGAGATAAAACAGAAATCTCTGTGGAGTGTTGACCCTGGCTGATTGCCAGGTGCCACCAAAGCCACTCTATCACTCCTCTCCTTGGATGGACAGGGGAAAGAACATATAACAACAGGCATGTGGGTCAAGATAAGGACAGCTTAATAAAGCAAAAGCAAAGGCTATGCGTGGAAACAAAGAAAAAACAACGTTTTATTCTCTACTTCCCATTAGCAGGCAAAGTCCAGCCACTTCCAGGAAGCAGGGCTTCAGGACATGTAGCAGCTGCTCTGGACGACAAATGTAGAAAGGAATGCTCCCCCCCCCCCTTCCTCCTCTTTTCGCCTAGCTTATGTTGCTGAACAGACGTCATGTGGTATGGAATATCCCTTTGATCACTTTGGGTTAGCTGTCCTGGCTATATCCCCTCCCAAGGTCTTGCCCACCCCCAGCCTACTGAGGAAATGTTGGAGAGACAGCCTTAATGCTGTGTGAGCCCTGCTCAGCAGTAGCCAGAACACTGGTGTGTTATCAACGTCTTTCTAGCTACCACTACAAAGCACCATGAGGGCTGCTATGGGGAAAATTAACTCCATCTCAGACAGACTCAATACAATCTCATTTCAATCTGGAGATGTTTGGATTTAGGTAAACTGTTCAAAATTATACTTAGAACATGAGAGTTTAGCCCAGGGCTTGGGACGTCTCTTCTGAAAATTTGTTGGCACTCGAACATGCCAATTGGAATAGTTGGTCTCGTTCTGTGATCTTGTTTGGCTGGAAAGCAGAAAAATATTTGTGCCAGCACAACAGTTTTTTTAACACGTATAGGGAATATTCCACTTACTCATTCATCCAAAACAAGTAGCTGTTTTGATAAGTCAAAAATTTAAATATTTTCCTCAATTATAACAGAAAACACAGGCAAAGAACTTTTATACAGAATATTCGTGGCAATTTTATGCCAACTTGATTCTTGCAGTTATTTTTCTGTCCTCAAAATAATTGGGAATTTTGTCCATCCTCTTGGATAAGAGACCAAGAGACTGAAGTTCCTAGAACTGGAAGGGTAGAAACTTTTTAAATTTTCTTTTAATTCTGAGTAAGCTGATTCTAGCACCTGTGTCCTAGGTAAGCCAAAAAAAACCCAACTCTGCAAACCAACAACAGTCTACTGACTGCTTTGTGAGTTGAAATTCATTGTGTTTTCTATAGCCTTGGCTAACAACCCTTAGTTATCTTTTCAGTTTTCTTTCTGAGGCTAAGGCTTACAAACATCAGTTGCTGCAAGGCTCATGGAAGAGTGCTTTTGGCAAACTGGCTTTAAAGTCTGCCTTTCTGTGCTGTAGAAGACATGACACTTGTGGTGACAAGAGAGATATCACTAGGGAGCCAAGTGGTATAGTGGCACTAGTGTATGTGATATACGGTGGTTTTTCTCTATGCAATTACAAATTGTATTTCTTTTTCCTATGTAACATTAGTTCTCTTACCATCCTGGTTTTGGAGAAAAGCTTGCAACCCGATAGCCAGGGACTAGATTAAGAATCTGAATTTTGTTGAGTTGAAGTTGAGTATGAGGGATGATAGATTCCTAGTGCAGGGTGAAAAAGCATGTCTTTTTTTTTTGTTTGTTTCTTCTAGATCTAGACAGAAGGCCAGGAGAATGATATTTTTCTCTCCATTAAATAATTTCTTAAAAAAGTAGTGTAGGAAAGACTTTTTTTCTTAATTTTTCTAGTGATACCAAGGTTAAGCTAGTTACAAGTGATTTTGTAGTTAAGATGAAAGGATGTTTAAAATACAAATTTCTTTCACAATTTGTGTTGCATTTTATGCTTGATCTGGTTGGAATATATACATACATACATTATTATTACTGTTATTACTGTCTTCTATTATTATTATTACTATTATTACAGATTTTTTTTCAGCCACATGTAAATAAAAAACATAAAGACATAAAGAATGTAAAATATGCAAGGAGAGCAAATGAAAATTGACATAGTTAATAATGAGTTTCATACAAATGATGAAAACATTTTTTTCCCTTTTGCTTCTGCAGTTATAATAACTTGCTTTTACATTGAAAATGCCAATGGAAGAGAAATAT
The DNA here is from genome assembly GCF_034619465.1 of Leptosomus discolor. Taxonomy (NCBI): domain Eukaryota; kingdom Metazoa; phylum Chordata; class Aves; order Leptosomiformes; family Leptosomidae; genus Leptosomus; species Leptosomus discolor. Next base: position 71,355,036 of record NC_141392.1, on the reverse strand, counting down.
ATTGCCCAACAGTAAACTTTATCTGTTTACTAGAGATAATTGGCTGGAAAATATTGTATCGGTTGATTATCAAAAGCCGTTGTTCTATCTTTTACATAAACCCTTGACAAGAATCAAACTGTGAATTTCTGTAGAGAAATATAACACAACCGAGCTTCTTTAGAGTCCTGTGATGCACAGCAGGAACTCCTTCTTGCTGTCATCTCTTGGACATTATGTGAAGGACTGGTCAAGTCCTCAACATAATGCAAGTGGGCAGATTTAAAGAATATAACATGTTTTTATTTTAGTACTTTTTATTCCTCTGTTGCATAAAAGCACTTTTGCAAGCAAGGAGCTAAACTCTGGTCCTTGAGTCCCTATGTGTCTTGAAATGAAACCATTTAGCACTCAGCAATAGACTGGAGGGAAACTTGAGTATGAGAATAGAATTAGAGACAGAGAATCAGTTGGGAATTTAAACAGTTCTGTTCACTCTGTCTTATCTGTCGGTGTTATTGCAAAAATGGTCCAATTTCCAGATATGATAGACTTCATGGAGGTTCTGAAATGTTTCAATGCATTTTCCCTTTCCAGTTTTTATAGCTCTTGAATTTCTGGGAGCTGGCTGACACTGGAAGTGCCAAGAAACCTTGAGAGATGTTGCTGTTGAGAAATTTCCAACTAGACTCAGAAGTGCTGGTAACCTTGAAAGACAAGCCGTTCTTGTATTGAATCTACTCCCATTTACAGACTTCAGAGGTCTGAGTCTCATTTATTCCAGCCTAGGTTAGAAGCAGTGCTACGGAATTCAGTTGGTATTACACAAGGTCAAATCAGTGCAAGATCTAAATCCAGCCTTCCAAGAGTTGGATAAATTTTTGTAAAGATTATTTGAAATTCAGTGTGCTTATCTAAACTGAAAATAAATGCAAAATTTTTTGAAGTTTTCCTGCTAGCTAGAGAGCTCTCTTTCACAAAAGAGAAGAAAGCTGGAAGTAGTATAAATATTATCCACAATAATTTTAAAAATAACTTGAGGAAATTATAGTCTTTGATTTTTGAGTTGTCATTTCCACCTGGAGAAGAACAAAGTTGCCGAGACAAATTAATCTAATTTGTTCCTGGTTGTGTGAATAGTTTTTACAGCAATTTTCCAGAGGTGAATATGGGCTCTGACCACTGCTAGGAAATACTCCGTGTTTTCTCATTATCAAAGCACCACAAAAATTACAGCAACTTCAATGTATCTATGAACTTGTAGGTGTTGTTACCTCCTGTGTGGGCACTGGACATTGAATAATCTAGACATTGAGTAGTCTAGACATTAAGGATGATGTATATCTCACCTAATCTGAGCTGCCAGTCAAAGCTGGCTGGATAAACTCAAATAGTCAGTGGAAAGAGTGGCACTTTCTCATGGTGATGCATGCCAGCCTATGTTCAGATAGGGCAGATCAGCTTTGAATGTCTCTCTCTCTCTACCAGAATGACAGAGAAAGCCCTCACACTTTATTTATAAGCAACGAAGCTCCTTCCTAGGAAACCAGCCATCCAATAAGAAAACCCTTCTTGCAAGGCAAGCTTTGACCACAAAAAGAGAGAAATAGACACAATGGAGACTCTTAGGGTCTTAATAATGCTCCTGAATTTCAACTGGTGAGTCTTCAGACCCATCAGAACAAGTTAGTGGTAGACTAACATTATCTGCCATTTTTCATAAAGAATTCTGTAAGTGACACACATGATCTCAAAGACAACGTTTCATTGTTGGAGAATAAAAGTGGTAAGGCAGGTATGAATGTTTTCTAAATTCCAATTAGGCTACAGTTACAGACTTTTGTGGTTTACTGGTTTTACTGATGCAGCAAAATTACAACAAATGAGGCTGGTTTTACTGCCATTAGGGTAATTTCTTTGTGGGTGATGTTTATAAATACTTAGAAAATTATGTATTTGGTATAAAACTAAAATTTAACACTACACATAGAAAAAGTGAAAATAATTCAGCTCTCTGGAAATCTTGTTTCTCACCCATGAAGAATCTCAGATTATTATGGGTTTTTTTAATTAATTGATGAATCATTTAGACTTCCCTTGCACAATATTTATTTTCCAGCCTTTTTGTTCGGCATTCACATTCAGAAAGCAGAACACACTCAGAGCACAACTACTAATACTATATGTGACTTGCAAATAAGTCTTCTAAATAGTCTAAATTCAAGGGTTTTTTCTTTCTTTCTGTGTCTCAGTGTTTCTAATTTTGGAGTATTTACAGATTATATTAACCTCTGGGCCTGCTTTTTATTTGACCCAATAGAAGGATTTTTCTATGGTAAGAGGTGGATTTTGTCAGAATCAATATACACATCTCACAGGTGAGTGGAGTGAATGGCTTCTCCCATCAGAGAGCCAAATACAAAAAGACTATATAGACTTCCAAAATCTTGGATTTGTCACTGTTACAAGCTTTCCCAGCTCTCCGTAATGTTTTAACTAGTAATTTTTTTGTTATATTTTAAGAAGTGTGTAAACTATTGCTGCCTTTTTTTAACTTGTAATTTCCCATCACAGTATGTACAGTACAACTATATACTTTGGCCATTAATTTTATTTAACATACATGATATGCATGTGTTACATTGGGTTTTACTGAAGTTACACGGACAAAGTTCAATCAAAACTTTGTCAAAACAAAGTAGTTAAATCACTACAAAATACTGTTTTGGTCTTTTTCTCTAAACAAAATACATCAATCTAACTTGATAAAAGGTGGAGTAAACTGAAATAAAAACTCCTCAATTTTTAGTTTTTATAGGACTGGAATTTCACATTTTAACCAGATCTCCCTTCAAAGTAAATACTTCAGTATTGCTTAGTCCTTCCTCTGTGGCTTCCTGTCATCACATCCACTCAAACACTTTGTGAGGATAGGATTCTTTATGTTTTCTTTTAAAGATGTGGGTTTGTGGGGTTTTTTTTGAGAGTGAATAGTGCATAAAGCAGAAAGGTATGCAGGAAAAGAGACAGCCACTGTGTAAAAGTTTGACAGTACAGTAACTGGACTTGCTTTTGTGTTGTGTGTTATTCAAAGAAGAGTCAGTATGTTGATATACTTTTCAAAATATAGGAGGAAGTAGTTGTAATGTTTTGGGGTTTTGGTCATCCAGTTTTCCCCTGCTGGAAGACACACAAGAACTAGTAAGCAGTGCACAAGGCTGGGCTCACAGTTGGCCAGAGCCCTGTGACTACTCCCTACTGTGTAAATTTCTCCTGAGAAAGTATATCTGATATTTTTAGGATGGGTACACAAAACAACCTGAAACTTAACAAACGAAGCAACATGGGTTTTTTTGGGAAACTTTAAGCTATGTTGCTTTTTAATTTGTTTTCTAGTCTATGTTGCCCCTAGATATTACACAGAAATTTGTTGAAATATTCTTCCTTTCTGGGGTAGTCTTCTCTATACCAATGTGACTATTTGAATTAGTAAGGGGATATTCAGTGTTAGTAGCAATAACATCACTCTGGCTATAGAGAACGAGATATTTAAGGTGCTGTTTCTGGAAATTTCTGTCACCAGCAGAATGGAGACCAGTGAGTATCTCAGTTGGTAACACAAGGACATTTTAGAAGAATATTTGCAGATACTGGTGAAGAATAACTCTTTTTGTCTTGATAGCATACAACCTTTGGCACCAAAGGGGTCTGAACACTATGGTCTATACCTTAAACTATTTTATCAAAATAGCTACTCTACTTGTCCATTACCACCAACAAACTTTCATGGTCCATAGAAGATTATGAGACAGCAACACTAACGAAAATGTAAGAGATGTATTAGGAAATTAAAAACAATATAATAAAAGCTATTCTTATATTATCTTATATTGTTATATTATTTACTTTCTACATACTTATTACCAAACTGAAGAGAATATATGATTATTGATGTGTAAGTAAGACACTTTACTTTCATCCAGTCAAAGGGAGAAGAAAAAAAGAAAGGCAAGTTTTGCTGTAATTCATACATTAGTCCCTCTATAAGAATTTTTTTGATGACCAGCAACCATTCATGACCAACACTATCACCTTTCTTAATTGCAAACATTATGTCAGAATTCCATTAAGATGCAAGAATGACTGAAACAGTCCAGGTTTTTATCCCATCCATTTCAGGTCAGGTCTGCTTGAGGTACCCTAGAGCGTATTCTTCTGGGAATCTGATGCAGCTATAGATGTCAGTTCAAGTGGATGGACCTGTTGTGGGTAGTTCTAGACTGCCTGGTCTCTACTCAGAAAGCAGGTTAGGACACTGATTCGTTCAAGTGATGTGCTGGTATAAATAATCCATTGTTACCCACTGCATCTCCCTTTGATGGTTTGAATATTTCTGTCTTTCAGTCTAACATACTGATTCAATCTTATCTATGTGAGCACTGAGGCTGAGCTACCACAAATTGATACATTTTTTTTTATCATTCCTATTTGTCACAGTCTTTTAGCTATTTTTAATTCATATGACGTTATCACTATGCAAGTCTGTATGAATCAACTTTACAAGATATTGAAATAGATCAAACACTCACTAGCTTCAAAACATATTGTTTCTTGTATGATTTTTACAGTAGCTGCTTTTGTACATCCTAAGGCAATCACATTCATCTGCAAAAACTATTCTCTGAGCCTATGCTCGTTGTTTTAACCTATCATCTAAATTTAATGATTCTTTTCAATGAAGTGTCACTACGTAATTTCAGGATGGATAAAATTTCTACTTATGTGCTTTTGGAGGCAAGAATTGTAAATGAGTGCCTGAGTGCTGTAGCTGAACAGCTGTATGAATGTGTAGCGTTCATTGGCTGCTCACTGAACCCCTTTCAGTGTGTCAGTGCTCCACACCACTTTAACAAGTTCAGATATATTGTACTGTCATTTAGGAATTCTTGAGTCAGTGATTATATTTCTAAATACAGTTTTTGTGTTCTGCTTCTTTCAAGGTCTTCCTGAATATCTAATCTGAATACCAGATTTGGCACTTGGAGAATGTAAAAAAAAAAAAAAAAAAAAAAAAAAAAAAAAAGTTTGGGGTTTACAAGTTTTTCATGGTTTTAAGTTTATATCACTATTATTGTTTTCTACTGTTTGCAAGTGGATCATGAGGGTGTCTCATTAAAAAAACCATTTACATGTTTACCCATACTGGGCTAAACCATAGTAGTTATTCTATCACCCAATGACCCCTCCCTAGTTAAGAAAGGGAATCAGAAAAAGGAGAAGAAATCTGAACATTGAAGCAAAGACAGATGTAACAAAACAAATTAAGTACACGAAGTTACTCTCAGCCTAGAATGCCTGGCCCTCATTCCACAGGAGTAGAAGGAGACAGAAAACAGAGGAACAGGAAGAGCTCCAACAGGACCTGTCTTTCCTCAGTAAACCTTCTCCCTTCATAATGACCACGACATTATGGTACAGGCTACACCTGTAGCTAACTCAGGTCAGCTGCCCTGGCTGGCTTGAAACTGCTAATGGTCTGCCTACTGTGGCTGGCCTAGGATTCTGTCCCAGCCAAACCAGAAGAGAGGGTGTTGTAAATTCTTCATACCGAATGGCAATATTTGTGTTTACGTGTTACTTTCCTGACAGATTCTTAGAAGTACTTAACACAGGTAAAGTTGTCTTTTTGTCTGGGGTCTTTTTGTTTTGTACTTCTCAGAGTTGTTCTATTTCTGCAAGTGCAATGAAGCAGCAATGATTTTCCAGCATTCTTATTTTTGTTTGGTAAGGACAAGGACTGATAGAAACCTTCAATGTTAAACCTCTAATATGTCAAAAGGCTATGTCTTATAATGCCTTTCACAGGGAATTATACTTACAAGTTGCACCTCAAACCTAGCTACTGTAATTCATTCTGTGTGTCACAGGTGCATCTTTCTAAATGAGTAAAATCAATTTGTTCCAATAACTGCTGCTGTACCACTGCTTCTGTTTCTGTCACCGCTAATGGTGACCCTAGGTGGCAGTGCTAAAGATTGTTATAATAGCTTCAGTGTATAAGACAATTTATGAGAATTTTGGGAGGAATGTGTATGTTCTTCAGCATTGTGCAGCAATGATCCTGTTACTCTAGCTTTGTAGAAATGTGTGAAGAAGAGTTTAAGCTCAAAAAGTTTGCTTACTCTAAATTATTTATATTGTAGCTGTGTTGATACACAAACATTAACCTGCTCACTTGAATGAGGAGTGATCTGGTTTGTTGAGTGAAAAAGAGAATAAAGCTATCGCAATTTAGCTTATTTACTCAAGTTGCTTTTCTTGCTTTTCAGTAATAACGAAGTAGAATACTGAAATGTAATAATAATGCAAGCAAAGTAATATCATAGTAAGCACGAGATCCTTATAACATCCTTATATGGATGACAGAACAGATATGTGTAGCTGGGAAAAAACATTGATGTTAATTGATATGGCTAAGAGATGACTACGAAATTATATGACAAGTAGGTAAAATACAGGTGGAAAAGATGTTTCTTTAAAACTGTCTTCCAGGTAATGTCTATTGTTGCAAGTGGGACTAATTTGAATAGACCAGGCTCTTAGTACAAAAGAAAAGCACTTCATTTAAGGAAGCAAGCAGAAGTTACCATGCACAGCCTGGTCTATACTGACGATCAGATCTCGCTGTGTGTGCAGCCCAATTTCCGTTGATCCCTCTGAGCTGCGTAGTGAAGCAGAGTTTCTCTATGTATACCTTGTCACACTGGGAGCCATTGTACGCTTAAATACTGGCTTGACACTCAAGCTAGAACGTACTCCTCTTTTGCTTGCTGCTTTATCTCTGTAAATGGTTATCTGCTTCTCATTGGCTCTCTACATGTTATCTGATTTTTCTGAGCAGTCAGGTTTTTAGTAACTGTAGGTGGGAAAAGACATTTGAATTGTTGCACGTGAAAATACACCTGCTATGAGCAACTTTACTTCATATAAACAGCATCAAGTCACTTGCCTTAGAGGAGGAGGTCACCTGGAGGTTGAAGTGTCAGAGGTACATTCTAATGCAACACTGAGGACACATAGTGTTCTGCTTCTGCCTGGCTGCTGACTAACAACAAACATGAAAACAATGACTTTATTGGTAAAGTCAACTTCCTCTTGATTTCTCTAAGCCTACAGTTTTCTATAATTAAGTAATACTAATACAAGTTAACTGAATTTAACGAAATCAAAACTGAAGGATGATAGAGGCATGGGTATGTGAATTGCAAGGGAAAACAATCAAAAAAAGGTTGTTCTTGCAGGAGAAGTTCTGCTCCATTCTCCAGTGGGCAGTTCCCCAGACAGAGTAGAGCTGATCTTGATGAAGGGACTTCTGATTCATATTTACAAGAAGCGAGTAGTGAATAGTATGACCAGGACTAGAGGGGTCCTGCCTTCACCCAGGTGGAGGAAAGGGGCAATTGAGTTTACTGGACTGCGTGGATTCAGTGGCCTGGCACATCAGACTCACAGGAGTATAAGGCTCTAGTAGACACTGGTGCCCAATGTACCCTAATGACTTCAAGCTATAAAGGGGCAGAACCCTGGTATTTCTAGAGTGACAAAGGGATCACAGCAGCTAATTGTATTGGAGGCTGAAGTGAGCCTTACTGGGAATGAGTGGCAAAATCACCTCATTGTGGCTGGCCCAGAGGCTCCATGCATCCTTGGCATAGACTACCTCAGGAGATGGTATTAGAAGGACCCAAAAAGCTACGGGGGGCTTTCGGTATAGCTGCCTTGGAGATGGAAGAAATTAGGCAGCTGTCTACCTTGCCTGGTCTCTTGGAGGAGCAAGAGTTTTTGTGGGGCTTTCTGTTGTGGGGTTGCCAAAGGTCAAAGAACAACAGGTGCCAATCGCTACCACAACAGTGCACTGGAAGCAATTTCGCACCAATAGAGACTCCCTGATTGTCATCCATAAGCTGATTAGTCAACTGGAGAGCCAAGGAGTGATCATCAAGACTTGCTCACCCTTTAAGAGTCCCATATGGCCTGTGTGAAATTCTAATGGAGAGTGGAGATTGACAGTAGACTATTCTGGTCTGAATGAAGGGGATAAAGTCCCTGTAGTGCACATAAAAAATATGCTGGAGAAGACAGTCTACGTTATTCCTGCTTCAGACAAAGGCCAACACATCTATGGGATTGCTTTTGCTCAAGGAGCTGGGTGCACTTGGGGAATAATGCAGAAGGATGGGGAAGTCCAATATGTACATCAAGGGGATTTGATTTTGGATAAGAATAGTCAGTGGTTTGAACTGCATGATGCTAATTGCTATACAATACCGTATGTCATCACTACTATGGTTGTTATATGCCATACCATCAGTATTACAATAAAAATTACCCATATTAACGAAGAATAAGTTTTGATGAACCTGGGCAAAGGGCAGTGATAATAGAACCAGACAAGCATAGCAGTGATGGAACCAGAACTGGTTTCAGCATGCAACAATCCAGCACCACAAACATCTCTCCTGCCCTGAAGGACTACTATGACACATGAAGCCCAGAGTCAGGAGCTAAATGAACTAAACAGATGTTTTAGAGGGATAGCCCATAGACTAAGGGAATGATATCTGTGTGTGTATATATCAAAAGACAGGAAAGGCTGTGTTGGAAAGTGGGATCTGTACATTACATAAATGATATAGAATAAGGGGTGGATATTGTCCTGGTTTTTGCTGGGATAATTTTCTTCCTAGTACCTGGTGCAGTGCTGTGTTTTGGATTTAGAATGAGAATAATGTTGATAACACACTGATGTTTTAGTTGCTGCTAAGCAGTGCTTACATTAAGTCAAGGACTGTTCAGCTTCTCACTCCACCCTACCAGCAAGTAGGCTGGGGGGCACAAGAAACAGGGAAGAGACAGGACAGCTGACCCAAACTAGCCAAAGGGATAGTCCATACCATATGATGTCATGCTCAGTGTTTAAACTAGGGGGAAAGCTGACTGGGGTCTGCTGCTCGGGATCTGGCTGGGCATTGGTCAGTGGGCGGTGAGCAATTGCATAGTGCATCACTTTTTTTGTATATTCTAGTATCACTCGTTTTGTATATTCTAGTTCAGTTGTTATTATTATCTCTTCCTTTTCTGTCCTATTAAACTGCCTTTGTCTCAACCTATGAATTTTACTTCCCCTCCTGCCCTCCCCAGTTCTCTCCTCCATCCCACTGAGGGGCAGGGAGTGAGTGAGCAGCTGTGTGGTGTTTAGCTGTCTGCTGGGTTAAACCACAACAGGCTCTAAATAGGTTGTTCCAGATTTCATTACCTGGCAGGCTAGAAACTAGAATTTTTCTGATCTCTTAATAACACTTTACATCTTATTGCATGTTTTTATACTCTAAAGTAAAGTATTCTTTTGCCTCTGCTTACACCAGACTTAGAGATAACAAATTCCTCCTGGTCTTCATTTTACTTGGCTGAAAACAAGCCAGTTTCATCTAATCTCACCTCATATGATGGGATAGTCGTTGCTCAGAGCATACCGTTACTTATTCTTTACATTTGTTCTAGTCTGAGTTCCTTGTATCTAAATATGTGTGGTGAAAACTGTATTTTTAAATTAGACATCTCATTTTAATGCACTCATGACATTTATATTTACATAGTTCAACTAGAAACAGCTTCAATGAAACACTTTTAAATCATATTTTCATAGCTCCTCCTCTTTGCTGGATATTGGCCTTGCTGTGATTAGCTAAGTTACCTATGTTTCTCTCCTTCTTCAGTTCTAGCTGATGTACTTACAATTTTTCATAGAAATTCCTGCTATTTCTTCAGTTCAGGACCTTGTATTTTATTTTATGATTACATTTCTGTTTCTTCATGTTTCAAGGTAATCTGGTTCTTCCCAGGTGTTATTCCAGTTCTGTCTTGAGCAGGTTATCCTCCCAGCTTTGTGGTGCTGGTCACAGTTTTTGTGTTAAATAAATTAATGAAAACAAATTCTAAAATATTGAGTAAAACTAGTGAATGAGCAAATTTCTTGAAGCCTTCTTTCTCAAGGCAGTGTCATGCAATGTCCCCTCCATACATTTCCATTCCTTTGACTGTGTTGCCACTGGCTATTCTGTCTGCAGTCCTACTTTCTGTGTTACTGTCATTTCTGAAAAGGGGGAAAACAATCTGCTCTGTAGAATAGCGGCTGAACTTCATTTTTGTTGATCTTTTTGAGAAATACAGTATTTCTGACAGGCTATTAAGGCTTACATTTCAGATTTGTAACTTCAGCCTCCATTTCAATGAAACCAAATATTTTCTGAGATAATATTACTATAGTAATTTCTTAACTTGATGGGCTACATTTGCAACAGCAACCAGTTGTTTTCATTTTTATTTAATACAGAAAAATTTAATTAATTAGTAACACTTAATGTCTTTATACTTTCATCCCATACTAAATTCTGTCCTGAACTTGTCTAGGCTAATTCTGAAGTTTTCACACTGAATAATATTGTTTCTTTCTGCTTAATGTTTTGTTAAATGATATATCTCAGCGGGCAGTTCCTGAATTGAAGCAGTTTTATTCTACAGTCTTCTGGGTAATACAGACCCTGTCAGCCAGAATGAAATCAGTATAATTCTCTGTGTTGCCACACAATTTACGTATCTGCTTAGATGGATTTTTCTCTTTTCTGGTCACTAAAACCCAAACTAAATGTATTAAATGCATAATTTGTTACAGGCCCTTCAACAGGTCAGTTCAGCCAGTATGTATACATTTGGAAGGCAATTCTGCTGTCTCCTGCTCATAGATTATAGTTTAGCTTGAAGATGAAAGATTGATGTAACACATCAACTAGATGTTACACTTGTATTTTGTCATGTTGTGGAGAGGATTTTATGTTTTTTAGAGGAGTTTATTTCATGATAATGACAAGCCATTTACATGTACTTTGAGTTATTTCTATGCCTTGCAAGTTAGCGCTATATTGAATCTGTTCTTTAAAAGTTCTGATGTATTTCTTCATTTCAAAAATGACTATTTTTGGTAGGATTAACACTACTCATTATCTTCATAGTTTCTATATACCTCGGCATTTTCTTTCTTTCTTTCTTTTTTTCCCCCAATCTATTTCAAGGAAATACAGCACTTAATTTTCTTGATTGGAGCCATATGGTATCTGGTGTGTAGGTAGCTGCATAAGCATAAGGTAGGAAGGTCGGAAGAAGCCTCTGTTACCTGTGTTACACCTCTGTAGTACAGCCAGTTAAAACTCAGGTTTCTTAAAGAAAGTTGGTATTGTCTATACGTGTGTTGTCCTATCTCTTCTCCCTTTTGGACCTGAATGCTGGATGAGAGAGTTGGCAGAGCCCTTCTCTGCCTCCAGCCTGAGCAGGCAATGGAAATGGCTGGCTGCAGAGGCGGAGGTTTAAAAGGAGCTTAGGGCATCCTGGGTGTAATATGACTGGAGACAAACAAAATACTCTGTGTTACTATTAGATCTTGATGTTACTGGGCTGAATATTTTTTTGAGTGATAGCTCAAAACAAATTAATAGATATAAGCAGCCTCATTTTTTCATTATTTTAGAGCTGGATCATTACTAGTAGTTTCAATTATTTCATTTGTTGAGTTTGAGAAGCATATTACTTAATGACATTCATCTTGAATTAACTCTGTTTTGGAAACCATTATCATTGACTCATTTTCCTGTAAATACATCTGAGTCTTGGATGTTGACAATGAGTAATAAAATCACACCAAGCCTTATAATGTGAGCAAAAAATACAGAAGATATGAGTAGGAGTCCACTTCCTGTTAATAGAAATCAGAGGCTGCTTCATAATTCAGAAGTTATATTATTTATTTTAAAACACCATGAATCGTGCACGGCAGAAAAAGCACTACCTACAAAGTCAAACTTTGATATACCTGGTATGTTTGAATGATAAACAATAAAAATCTATTTTTTGGGGGCAGTCAATACTGTTGTTCCTGAATCATAAAACCTCATGGGTTATCTCAAATGTGCAGGGCAGGGAATCATTATTTCATATGAAAATATTAATACTCAGAAAAATGAATAATTCAGAGCTGTTAATTTATACAAGTTTTCTTCTTCTTTCCCTCTACCTTTTCCTGGGGGATAATTGTCTGTAGATGAAAAAAGGTAAAATACTTTTTACGTTTGCATATGTTCTGCTATGTGTTTATTAGAAGAGTGAAGGTCAAAGAAGTTGATTTTTGCAGACAGAGGGTAAGGTTAGCAAGGCTTGCATTGGTTCTTAGGTCTTCTAAGAATGTTTTCAACAGTTTTGGACCAGCTCCAAGCAATGTTTTGTCCAACAAAAAGCCTTTGTTCACCTGGAAACAGGCAGCATTTTGCTTGTTAATTATGGTGGGTTTTTAAGGAAAACCCACTTTGTTTTGGTCTTATTTTAAGGGACATCCACCCTGAAAGGTGACCCAAGATCTTGATCATGATGGGAAATTCTTCAGGGAGACTAAAAGGCAAAGCTGTGCGAGACTGATGGTTCTTCAGGTAAGTTACAAGGTTTTCTGCTGGATTTCAGCCTTGGCTGTAGCTTCTGGAGTTCTGTTTTGTGTCTACTTCCAAGACTATGTTGTTGTAGCCCTTCTAATATATCCAAGGGACATATCATAGAATCATAGAATACCAGGTTGGAAGGGACCTCAAGGGTCACCTGGTCCAACCTTTCTTGACAAAAGCGTGGCCTAGACAAGCACTGTGCCCAGCTGAATCTTGAAAGTGTTATAGAGTCAGATCATTTAAGGGAGAGTATGATGAGTGTCAAGTCAAAATTAATTCCTTCTCCATGTGTATTACTGTATGATGAAACTCATCAGTGAGGAATAAAAAACCCTCCTAAGCAGCCTGTGTAAGAATGGACTACCTGTGATTGCACTTTATCGAAGAGATGAGAACATGCCTTTTTGCAAACTGTGTGTTTTCCTCTACCTTACAGTGTAATTTTAATTTTGATCTGATTACTTTTCAAACAGCTGTTCTTCATCCATGAGCTCATCTTCACCAAAAAGTAGTTTAATTTAGTGAGGGTGATATAGCTGTATGATGTGAAGGGCAAACATAACTATGTACTGTTAACAAACATATTCAAATTTGAATATGTAGTGTCTCACTGGTTCTCTAAATAGTCAAAGATGAATGATCTTTGTGAATCTCTACCTGTGAGGTGTCTAAAATTTGAATTTCTTACTTCCTCTCATTAGGTGTGCTTGCTTTGGAAGGATTAAGTGTGAATTCTCAACTCAAGAGTATAGGTCTTTGTCCAAGCAACCACAAATAAAATAGAAGTTTACAATAGCTCTGACTAAGAAAGTTAATGGAGCAGAATGCTGTACAAAATATGAAGTACCTCCTTAGACGGCACACCTCTGTTTCCTGACGGAAACACTGAATACACACAGAGATCCCAGTGATATAAGAATAAAGATTAACCTTCCATCTGTGGGATAGTCAATAGCATGGCTAATGTGTTTTTAGTTCTGGATGTGTTGCGTACAGCATCAAAATTAGTGATAATGGCTATGTGAGCTTTAAAAGCACCTTTTTGAAATTACTGAGGAATTAAAAGGGTAGTAGCTAGCTGAGCCAGGTGAATTTCAACAGGGATTCATCAGAGCTGAAATACTTCCTGTTGAAAGAGGAAATAAAGATTTCTTCATTGAGTGAGAAGGGTCCATGAAAAGAACTAACCGACTAATATATTCTACAACTTTCTTATATATTATCTTTATTATATTTTTGTTAAAAGTAATAATTGCTTGGTTTGAAACTCCTGAGTGAGTTGTCAGAATCGGTCTAGGAAGCATCTGTAAAGGGTCTGCCTGAGATGCAGCCCTCACCGTGCTGTGCAGTGGTAGCTAGATAACACACCAGTGTTTTGACTACTGCTGAGCCGGGTTCACACAGCACCAGGGCTGCTTCCCCAACATTTCCCCAGTAGGCTGGGGGTGGGTAAAAACTTGGGAGGGGATATAGCCAGGACAGCTGACCTAGACTGTCCAAAGGGATATTCCATACCACATAACGTCTGCTCAGCAATATAAGCTGGGGAAAACAGGAAGAAGGAGGGGACATTCGCTTCGCTTTTGTCATCCAGAGCAACCGCTACACGTACTGGAGCCCTACTTCCCAGGAAGTGGCTGGGCATAGTCTGCTGATGGAAAGTAAAGAATATGATCTTTTGTTTTGCTTTTGCTTCCACACGCGGCTTTTGCTTTATTAAACTGTCTTTATCTGACCCATGTGCCCACTGTTATATTTTCTCTCCCCTGTCCAGCTGAGGGGGTGAGAGTGATAGAGTGGCTTTGGTGGGTACCTGGCATCTGGCCAGGACCAAACCACCACAGCATCATTAACCATTTCTTCTCAGTGGTTGTGAGAAGAACTGAGCAACACTAAGACTTTGAATCCCTTGGGAAGATTAGTAGTATAAGAAGACGTAGAGGATAAGTAAACAAGGGTATTTTATATAGCTTTAATCCTTTTCTTTGCCACAGTTGATTTGCCTAAGGCGTCATTGTAAGGAAAATTAGGCTACTGCAAGATTTATTGGCTGTGTGCATGGTTTAATTTTTTTTTTTAACATGCTTACTTGAAATATTGAAAGAGGGAAATGAGAAATGTTTTCAAGTTTTTCCATTCCTTAGAGATTTAAGGCTTCTGTGTTGGATGCAACCAGAAAATCAATAACCAGCTATTGCAATAGCTAAGGTGCTCAGTAGAGAGAAGGTCCAAAACTTGCATGGAAGTTTTCCTATAACCCTGAGAATCTTGTCTCTGAGGTTACAACAAACACATAAGCCCATCTTGATGCTGGCAAAATTTCTCAACAAAGGAGATGTTTTTCTGAAAACAAATTTTATCTTCAACAAATTCTAGTGAAAACCCATTTTGTTGAAAAATTCTCACCCAGGCTGCTGTCTACAGTCTACAGACTGCAGAGATGTGCTGTACAAATTTCAGGTTGAAGTTTGTCTGGTTTATTTAATTGCCTCTGTGACTGATTTTTTTATTAGGAGGCTCGGGAACACATGGTCTGTTATTTTAAAAATACCTCATTAAGATATAATAAGCTAAGAACTCTTTTTTGATCAGCCGTCCTAGCATTGACAAAATTAACCTGAATGCTTGTGCATGGCCTGAACTGGGATATATGTGATCAAATTCTTGCCTGGGCACAAATAAGCTCTGCCCAGGACCAGAGGCTGATAAACTACCTTGGAGATGTCTTATTGGAAGATTGGGAATTATTATAGTCATGAGCAACAGGACTCAAAGCCATCCTAGACTGAGACTTCTGTTTTCCAAAGTCTACATGCAATATGTGAATCTGATTATCATCCTGAATTTCACATTTAAAGTGGGTAGTATGAAGAAGACAAAGATAAGTTTTTAAGTTTCTACCTTACCTCTCTACCAGACTCCCTAAGTGTCATGGGATGGACAAACATAAGCTGAAGAGTACCACTGGCATGTGAAGAATTTGTGGATGTAACAACAGGGATAACCAGCTTGTGAATCGCTGACAATAAATAATCTTTTTTTTTTTTTTGTGATAATGGTTGTTTAACCCACAATATTAGAGTCATGGAATCACAGAATATTAGGGGTTGGAAGGGACCTCGAAAGATCATCTATTCCAACCCCCCTGCCAGAGCAGGACCACCTAGAGTAGATCACACAGGAACGTGTCCAGGCAGGTTTTGAATGTCTCCAGAGAAGGAGACTCCACAACCTCTCTGGGCAGCCTGTTCTAGTGCTCTGTCACCCTCACAGTGAAAAAGTTTTTCCTTATGTTAGTGTGGAACCTCCTATGCTCCAGCTTGCACCCGTTGTTCCTTGTCCTGTCATTGGACATCATCACGAAGAGCCCGGCTCCATCCTCCTGACAGTCGCCCTTTATGTATTTATAAACATTGATGAGGTCACCCCTCAGTCTCCTCTTCTCCAAGCTAAAGAGATCCAGCTCCCTCAGCCTTTCATCATCAGGGAGATGTTCCACCCCCTTAATGATCTCTGTGGCTCTGCGCTGGACTCTTTCAAGCAGTTTCCTGTCCTTCTTGAACTGAGGGGCCCAGAACTGGACATAATATTCCAGATGCGGTCTCAAATATGATTCATAAATAGCTAATGATTCATAAATAGCTGGGAACCAAGTAAGCAATTTGTTTCGTTCTTTTAGACACTTGTATATCAGAGAAGCCAATGTAGAAAATAACCATGACTTGCGTGCTGTGTCATGAATTTTTTTAAAGTACTTTCAAAGAATGCTTATTTCCAGATATATCTTCTACTATCAAAGCAGAGAGGAGTTTGAATCTCTGCTTTCAGATAGCTTTTCCACTATGTTTGCAGGATTCTATCTCTGATAAGAGAGAAGAAACTTTCAGATATATTTGGTAATATATCTAGGAATGGTTTGGATAAGAGAGAGAAACAGTTCATCAACAAAAGGTGGAAAATTATTGTGAACAGTAGCAGACATACCCACACATCATTTAATGTTAATGGAAAGAAAAAATCCACAAAGCAAAAGTAATAGTAAAATTGTCAACAAGGAAAAACAAATACATATTGAAATTCAGGCCTAGTAACCATAAACAACAACCAAAAAGAGAATAAAAACCCCAACCATTCTAAACCAGAAAACCTCTGCTTGATTTTTTTTTTTTTTTTTTTTTCAGTCTCAGTGTTATCGATAAAACATAAATACAGAATTTGCTTTCTTCTTCCCTCCCCACAAAAGTACAAGCAAATGGAGGTGTAGGACATTTTCAATGTGTTTTACAGAGACTTCCACTTGATATGAAAGGTCAACTTTGATAAATGAGGCTTTGGAGGATAGAACTCAACCCAGGTGTCCACAAACAAGCCTACAAACTAAAACCTAAGGCTAATATAAAATAACTGCAGAAATCATTGATGCACTTCTGAGTGCTGGAGAAGGGATCTCTCCCAGAACCATGGGAAACACAATTCAAAATTACCCCTGATATGTGCCTGAGTGATGAACTGGTCTGGAAAGATTCTGGTCAGATTCAAGGCAGTAAGGAGGCCACTAAGTGTTCCTCTTTTAGAGCACACCCATTTGAAAGAGTTTTCTTCATCATTCTGTTCATGTTTACATCTGCAGCATAAAGCAGAGGTCAGTTGTTATTAGCTGGGTCAGTTCATAGTTAAAAAGTATCCTTATTAAAAAAAATAAAATCTTTTGATCGCTTTCTGAAAAATGGGTAGAATTCACAATGCCATTGACCTCAAACTCAGATGAGCTTAATTTCATCATGCTTATTCTTGTGTTGTTCAATTTCTATTGTATATAACAAAGGTGAAAAATGAAATGAATGGCATCTGGCACTCATCTTAAGCCTGGTAGAGTGTTCAAAAGACTTTTGTGGCATGAGTAAAATATTTATGTGGCAGACAACAGAAATATATCTATGCCCTTGTAAGATAACCTGGGATATTTAGAAGCTTTATTGACAAACCAAAGATGTCAAGAATGGATTATTTGGGCTGGTCTTACCAGAATTATATGAATACGAATGACACTTGCTTCCTGAATGTACTGAGATATGAAAAGTAACAACAAATTTTCTAATCAGAACTACTAAACAAGTAGGTCTTAAAATGTACAAGTCAAAAACAAATGTATGAAAACTCATTGTTCCAAAAAAGATGCTCTGAGCCTTGTTGATGAGTTTCCTGACCTGGACAGCATCATTTGTATTCATACAATACTGCAGTTCTGAGTATGAAAGGCAAGCACTGTTTTCAGAGTCTTGTTTCACTTTAGCAATCTAACAGTATCAGCAACCACCTGGTAGTCTCTAGCAGCAATGCACTTCAGGTATGTTTGCTGGGTTTGAGCCATTAAAGACCAGCAAGTTCAGCTGTTGGAGTTTCAGCAGGAAAAGGCAAACTGGAAGCTAGAACACAGGTCATTTTTGTGGGGACTCTCTGTAGTGTTACAGTGGCTCAGGGACTGCGTAAAGCTTTGACATCTGTTTCCAGGAATTGGTCTCCTCCTGGTTTGTAAAGCATACACCTACCCTATATAAATAACTCGGTCCTGGTGGAAACTATGTGCTAAAGATTTTATTTGCTTTCCACAGGCACGCTCTTGGCAACTCAAATGCATAAAAAAATGCAAGTGGACACATGAGCTTGAAAGCAGCTTTCAAGCTGAAATGTAAACTTTGGCAGAACAGTCTTAGTCCCACTGCTCTTCCACATTGTCCCTATTGTTTCCTCTCTCTCGCTGTGCCAAGGGGGCAGTTTGTTGGTTTATGTTGATGGAAACTGGCATAAGTCAGGGCTAGATCAGCACAGTGACAGGCTGCTACATGTGCTGCTCCTGGGTGCTAGCTGTTTTGGCATCACCATGCTGAGTGATGTGCAATGTCTGTTCAACATGATGGGCCTCCAGCTGGGAGAAAAGTAAAGCTCTGAGTATGGATCCCATGACATGCTAATGGCATTTCAGTGATTTGGCATCCCTGGTAGGGAGCTGACTGACTGAAAGGCCAGACAGGGCAATAATTACATTATTGCAAAACTGTCTTTAAAAAAAAAAAAAAAAAAGAGAGGGAGGAAAAGAGAAATTTACATGGCAGAAACCTCTTTCTGTTAGTATGAACCTATTTTCTGTACACTTTTTTAATCATTCATCTTTTAAAGAAAGTGGAAACCAAGATAATTAGGTGACTCATCAATCCTTCTTCTGATTTTATTTTCATTTGTGTTCCCTCTCTTTCACCCTAGACTTTAAAATCTTGGGTTCTAAGTAGTTAGATTTTGCTTTGTGTAGTAGAGTATTTGAGTCTGTTTTATATTCCGAGTTACAAGAACATATGTCGTAAATCATTTAATAGTCTTGAACTCTACAGAAAGTTTAAAACTTTGTAATAAATACATTAATAAATTGATAGTTAAACAAATACATTCCAGTTATCATCATAACCATTTGAACTGAAGACTATAGGTTGTCGTGTCTAAAATTACCCTTTCTTGGCCTGGCTTAATCAGAATTGTCTTTGGTAAATGTAAGTGAAGCTATATATATATGTTTTTTTTTCTTTTGCACGACCAAGAGCAGGACTAAAATATCAAAGTTAATTTATGCAGGGCAATGTGATGTGTTCCTTTTGTGCTGGATTTATGCATCTATGGCATGCGTAAAGGGACAGAATTGTGAGAGGAAATGTACTAATCTCTCAGGTTCATAAGTGAGCCAAATTGTTTGTCTATCTATCTTCTATCTCTTCATCTAGATACAAAATAACTTAGAAAAACTGTCATACTATTATGTGATAGCATTTTCGTTACTCATAACACATTCCATTCGCAGTGACATATTTGTTCCACATCGTAAGTCTGATACAATGCATTAAAGGGAATTTATTTTAATTACTTCACAGAAGTGTGATGACTTACTCCCACTCATTGTAGGAATATATAGGAGAATCTTGAAACCTTTGTAGACTGAATGTACAAATATTTAGTCCTTATTGCTTTTCTAGCCAAAGGACTACAAGCAGACCAAATATATTAATTTTCACTGTAAGACATTCTGATATTTATGACTCAGTGCAATTCAGGAGTAAGATGTCTTCGGGGATACTAGCTATGCTGTTTCCTTTTAATGTAAGGAGGCTGATAATCAAATGCATACACGCTGAGTTGACACTGTGGTCCCCTGAAATGCCTTAGGGTAGATGAGACATCTGCATAGGGTATGTGGTCTGAGTTCTGCATCATTCTGAAAGAGAAGCCGGAGGCCAGATCAAGCCAGGCAACTAAACGTTAGGTGACACCTGACATTTAGCATCTACAGGGTAGGATTCAGTTAGAAGTTCAATTATATAAACGCAGGTGTCTATCCATAAGCAAGGTCTCCTTGTCTCCCTGTCTTCTCCTATAGTCAATGGATTGCTTTTCTGTAGAGTAATGGAAGCTAGGGGATGACTAACATCAACCTTATGCAGGGGCTGTATAAAAAGAAGCATGGCCGGCAGGTCAAGGGAGGTGATTTTCCCCCCCTACTCTGGTCTTATGAGGTCCCACGTGGGGACGCCAGCACAAGACATACTTGGATCTGTTAGAGAAGATCCAGAGGAGGAGGGCCATGAAAACGGTCAGGGGACCGGAACATGTCTCCTACGATGACAGGCTGAGAGAGTTGGGGTTGTTCAGCCTGGAGAAGAGAAGGGTCTGGGGAGATGTTATTGTGGCCTTTCATTATATAAAGGGAGCTTATAAGAAAAATGGAGAAAGACTTTTTACCAAGGTCTGTAATGACAGAACAAGAGACAATGGTTTCAAGCTGAGGCTATATTTAGACTGGATATGAGTAGGAAATTTTTTTATGATGAGGGTGGTGGGACACTGAAACAGGTTGCCCAGAAGAAGTTATGGATGCCTCATCATTGGAAGAGTTCAAAGTGACATCAGACAGGGCTTTGAGAAACCTGATCTAGTGAAAGATGTCCCTGACCATGGCAAGGGGGTTGGACTAGATGATCGTTAAAATTCTCTTCCAACCCAAACCATCCTATGGCTCTATGATTCAAAGTAGGCAGCTGCTAGCTGGTCAGCTGAAAGTCAGGTTTCATTGCCTATTGGTTAAATCTCCATTGACTGCAGTGGGCACTTGGGCCTACATAAGTTTATGTGCAGATACATATATGTAGGTATCTTCACTTTGACTTGAATGCTATCTGGTTGAGTCTGGACTGGTGCAAAGAACTGACTGCAAAAATGTCATTGGAAGCCTGCTCTGTCTGACAACTTGTGAGCTGTGTCTGCAATGGGGTAGATGTCTCCAGCAGGTTGTACCCTGGCCCAGGTCTCACCATCATTCAGACTAATAGAGATGACCAACATTCCCTCCTTGCTCATGTCCTGGGTTTGTTTCCAGAGAACAGATTGCCTGACAAGATGCAATGTATCTAGGTCTTTGATTATGTATCTGTGTCTGGATGTGCTTCAGAGTGCACTGCATTTGATTTAACAGTAATGGGGATAGAAAGAAACGAACAAAGTAAACTGTTTTGTCTGTGTTTGGTCAATTTGTGTGCAGAAGAAATACTGGAATTACAGCATATAAAGAAAATGCAATGAAATATTCTCACTCAAGAAATACAGTCATACTTTTTCCATGGTCTATCTAGATTTGAAGATCGATGATTTATAAGTAGGAACTATAAGCTTCTAAAGGAATTTACCTTGAGCCTGAGATCAAATTTGAAAATTTTAGCTCTGAAGAGAAGTGCAGGAGAAAGCTAACCATCTGGCTATTTGGAGGGAATCCTGTCTGTCTATGTACCCTTCACATTATGTTTCTGCTGGGAAGAAGAGATTGTTTTTCACTTCTACAGAAGAGTACCATAGAAACATAGTATCATAGAACAGCCTAGGTTGGAAGGGACCTTGGAAGATCATCTGGTTCAACCTTTTGTGGAAAAGGGAACCTAGATGAGATTATGTAGCACCCTGTCCAGTTGCGTTTTGAAACCTTCCAGTGATGGAGTCTGCTATATCTCTGGGGAGATTCTTCCAGTGAATGATCGTTCTTACTGTAAAAAGTTCCTTTCTTATATCAAGATGAAACCTCTCCTGTTGCAACTGTGACCTGTTGCCCCTTGTCTTCTCCATGTGACTCCTTGTGAAAAGAGTCTCCATCTTTTTTTGAAGCTGCCCGTTAAGTACTGGAAAACTGTGATGAGGTCGTCCCTGAACCTCCTCTTTGCCAGGGTGAAAAGACCTAGCTCTTCATAGGGCAGGTTCTCCAGCCCTTTGATTATCTTCATGGCCCTCTTTTGGACTCTTTCCGGTCTGTCCATGTCCTTTCTGAATTATGGTTACAAAAACTGAACACGGTACTTCAGGTGTGGCCTGACAAGTGCTGAGTAGAGTGGGATGATCACATCTCTATCTCTCCTAGTAATGTCCTTGTGGATGTAGCCCAGGATCCAATTTGCCTTTATTGTTACAGCAACGTAGTGCTAACTTACGTTCAGCTTGCTGTCCACCAGGACCCCCAGGTCCCTTTCAGCAAGGCTGCTCCCCAGCTACACAGATCCTAGCCTATACTGGGCTCATAGTTTATTCTGTCCCAGGTGCAGGACCTTGCACTTTTCTTTGTTAAACTACATACAGTTCTTGCTTGCCCACTAAAAGTTCTTTTTCTTGTCCTGGCATGAAATGGAAAATTTTAGAACCTCAGAAATTGTATAGGAAGGGAAATGACTTCTTTCCTGCCTTTCTTCCCACCTGCCTTCACCTTTATGACTGTGCAAGTCTCATTTTCCTATTTCCTGAAGCATGAACAGTACTGAACACATTGCACTTTGACAATCATAAGTTAAATTGGGAAAACAAGCTAAAAAAGTCAACAAGTCAACCCTCCCCCCCAGTTTTCTACACATACCGTATGTTTCTTCCAAGCATAGTTCGGTTCCTTCTACAGAGGTCATGTTGAGTCACTTGCTTGTCTACATGTGATAATGGAATATCCTTATCTTCTCCCCTGGCATTTCAGTTGCACTCTCATTGTAGTACAAATTGCATATGTGGAAGGGATCATTAAGAAAAATCTTCCTGTCTGACCCATTGAAACTAATGATATATGAATTTTAACCAAGTTGCAATCTGGAGGATTCATGAAGTCAAGGGAGGGAAGCAAAGTCAGGCAAAATCGAAGAAAAGCTTCCTGACTTCAAAGGCCTTGATAGCAGGTTTGACTCTGGATTGCAGGTTGTGTTTCTGCAAGTGCCTCTGGGGCTATATCAATGTAAGCTGGTAAAGCAGAACAGTTGGAGTGAAATTGAAGAGCAAAACTGTAGCAAAGCTGTTGGTATTGCAAACGTGACATCCAACCTACGTGTATGTCAAAGGTTTTACTTCACACCAGCTCTAGTCTGGTCCCATGGATCTATTACCAGTCAGGGCTTGTTAGGAGGGCCACAGACCTCTATCTTCTGGTCTCATCCAAGAGGGGACCTGTTTATGCAGTGCAAGACCAATTCTAGTATGAAATGAAGCATGGCAGAAGGTGAAGAAGTTTGCTTCCAAAGTGTCATTACAGTCTGAAATAAGAATATGCATTAATATAGATAAGGATGCATTCTGCACTGCATCTCTTGAAGTGAAACCCAGGAACATGTTAAGATCTGTGGTAGCAGTCCTCGCCATGTGGTCTTGCTACAATTGGAGAGCTTGCAGCACAGTTCTGTCGCTTAGAAAAAGAATTTAGCCACTGCTTTCTCATCCCATTTCTCAATATTGTGGCCCACATTAAAAAAGCACACAGAACAATTCTATCTGCTTTCAATTTCTGCCTTCAGAATCATAACAACAAAAACGTACTCAGGAACAAATGCATGTGTCATCTCCTACCCGTTGCCACTCTGTTCCTTACTTAGAGTCATAGAATGCATTGGGCTGGAAGGGACACCCAAAAGTCATCTAGTCCAACCGCCCTGCAGTAAGCATGGACATCTTTAGCTAGATCAGGTTTCCCAGAGCCCCATCAAGCCTGATCTTGAATGTCTCCAGGGATGGGGCCTCCACCACCTCTCTCTCTGGGAAAACTGTTCCAGTGCTTTACCACCCTTATGGTAAAGAACTTCTTCCTAATATCCAATCTAAATCTACCCGTTTCTAGTTTAAAGCCATTGCCCCTTGTCCTATTGCTGGGTACCCTTGTAAACAGTCCCTCCCCAGCTTTCCTGTAGGCCCCCGTCAGGTACGTTAGGCCACTATAAGGTCGCCCCAGAGTTGTCTCTTCTCCAGGCTGAACAACTCCAACTCTCTCAGCCTGTCTTCATAGAGGAGGTGCTCCAGCCCCCTGATCATTTTCGTGGCCTTCCTCTGGACCCACTCCAAGAGGCCTATGTCCTTCTTCTATTGAGGGCTCCAGAGCTGGACACAGCACTCCAGGTGGAGTCTCACCGGAGCAGAGTAGAGGGGGAGAATCTTGTCCCTTGACCTGCTGGCCACGCTTCTCTCGATACAGCCCCAGATGTGATTTGCCTTCTGGGCTGCAAGCACGCATTGTCGGCTCCTGTCCATCTTTTCATCCACCAGTACTCCCAAGTCCTTCTTGGCAGGACGACTCTCTATCACACCATCCGCCAGTTTGTATCGATTACAAGGATTGCCCCGGCCCAGGTGCAGGACCTTGCACTTGACCTTGACCAGATCCCGCTGGATGGCATCCCATCCCTTAGGCGTGTCAACTGTGCCGCTCAGCTTGGTGTCATCTGCAAACTTGCTGAGGGTCCACTCAATTCCACTGTCTGTATTGTTGATGAAGATATTAAATAACACTGGTCCCAGCATGAATCCCTGAGGGACACCACTCATTACCAGTCTCCATCTAGACATTGAGTCATTGATTGATGCAACCATCCAGCCAATTCCTTATCCACTGAACAGTCCACCTATCAAATCCATATCTCTTCGATTTGTGGATGTTGTGAAGGGGACCGTGACAATGGCCTTGCAGAAGTCCAGATAGATGACATCTATAGCTCTTTCCTTGTCCACTGATGTAGACACTCCATCATAGAAGGCCACTAGGTTGGTCAGGCAGGACTTGCCCTTGGTGAAGACATGCTGGCTGTCTCAACTCACGTCCCTGTCCCCCATATGTCTTAGCATAGCTTCTGGGAGAATCTGCTCCATGATCTTCCCAGGCAGAGAGGTAAGGCTGACAGGTCCACAGTTCCCAGGGTCCTCCTTGCTACCCTTTTTAAAAGTGGGCATAATGTTTCCTTTCCAGTCACCAGGGACTTCATCTGACTGCCATGATTTTTCAAATATCATGGAGAGTGGCTTCGCGACTACATCAGCCAATTCCTTCAGGACTCTGGATGCGTTTCATCAGGTCCAGTAAACTTATGTAAGTTCAGGTTTTGTAGGTGGTCACGAACCTTGTCTTCACTCATAGTGGGAAGGACTCTCACCCTGGTCCCCATCTTGTGGTCCTTCAACTCTGGAGGTGCAAGGAGAAAGGTTGCCAGTAAAGAAGGAGGCAAAAAAGTTGCTGAGAACCTCAGTCTTCTCCTTGTCTGTTGTTACCATCCTGCCAGACTTGCTCGTTTGGGGGTGTGTGTGTGTGTGTGTGTGTACGTTCTCTTTGACCCTCTGTCCTGGGTTACAGTGTAAAATGTGCCAAAAGGAAAAAAAAAAAATATTCTATTACCATCTTCAGGAGCTGTTGAGACCAGGTGGGGCGGTGCTCCCTGCCTCCCCACTCTGGACTATCTCCTGTTACTGGGCACAACAATGCCTTATCGCCTGACCCATCGATAACTCGCTCCTGGGCTATCTCCTGTTAATGGCCCATCAAGGAACTGCCTCAGGACTCCCCATCCCATTGTGAGATGCTCCGCCCGGGGAGGAGGGGGAAGGAGCCAAGCAGTCCATGCCAAATAAAAACGGAGATTTTGAACACCCTAGCAGCCTTTCTTCCACTGGATTCCCAGAGGAGCTTTTCCCCCCACTGGAGTTCCAGAGGACAAGAGCTACCTGCCGACCACTGGACCTTCGGAGGAAGACCAGACTCTTTTACCTGATTGCTGCTTCCACAGAACTACACCCATCGCTTCAGGAGGACTGCAGCCAGCATCTTATCGGACTGCTACTGCCACCCTAACAGGGTGTCAGGTTGTATTCCTGACTCTGTCAGTGTAAACCAGTGGGTTGTTTGTTTTTCCCTGCCTTGTGTTATATATATATATATATATATATTAGTAAAGAACTGTTATTCCTATTCCCCATATCTTTGCCTGAAGGCCCGTTAATTTCAAAATTATAATAGTTTGGAGGGAAGGGGGTTGCACTCTCCATTTCAAGGGAGGCTCCTGCCTTCCTCCACAGACACCTGTCTTTTCAAACCAAGACAGATTTTGGCTCCCAACGTGGGGCCCGAGGGCATCGAGAGATAAAAGGAATAACGGTTCTTGTGCGTTGGATATAGATTCCTTGTTAAGTGGCATCATGTGGGCTAGCTTATCCCGGTTCGTGTGGCATGTGGTGGTGGCTGTATTTCTCCCATTTGCAGGCCCTTATCTAAACATGGGTCCTATAACTAAGGCTACCGTGACTGTTATCCAGTTTGTTTTATGGATTAATAAGGTGAGGAATTCATGGCTTATTAACTTCCTCTGGAAGGCGGGCACATGGATTCGGAGCTATCAAACACTAAATGTATGCTTTTGGGGTTACTTTAATAATGGTACCTACTGTGAGGAAATGACACCGGGAGAAACTTTCTCCCAACCCCTAACCCAGCTCTTTGGGTCTACTCCACCAGTTTTCGAAGGATTCAGATCTTTCCTAAGTGCTAATGATATCATACAGTGGCTGGTGTTGCTGATAGTCCTGTTTTATTCAGTATTCAGAGATCAGGGGAGATTGGCTTGGATAACCACCCTGACTAGGAATGCTGCTCCAGAACCTGACCCTGCCTCACAGCTCACATCAGAAATGAACCACCCGGATTGGGTGAAGGAGATACGTGAGATGGGCCAGATGCTGAAGGAGTGCATTCTCTCAGCTGCTGGGAATCCCTCCTCCTGCCTTGAAGAGGGAGAGTCTAATGGTGCAGCAGTAGAACCCACAGACGTTACAACCGTCCAGGTTCCAGCTGAAATGCAAGGGCAGTCAGAGCCAGCAGCAGTCGCCCCTGTGGAAACGAGGAAATCTAAGATGAAATCAGAGCGCTCAGTTAAGAAAGGAGGGCCCTCAGAACCTGCAGGCGAGCCAGTGGTTGAGATAATCACAGAGTCCCTGACGTATGACAGTCTCCGTAATCTGCACAAAGACATCGTACGGCGGGGGCGTGAGGCTTTTACAACCTGGTTCTTCGGGTCTGGGATCTTATGGGTACGGGTGTGCAACTGGATGGCAGTGAGGCAAGGAATTTGGGACCCTTGACTCAGGACTCAGGTGTCAATCTGGTATTTGTAAGGGAGCCAGGGACCCTTTCCCTCTGGGAGCAGCTTTTAATGAGTGTGAGAGAGAGGTTTGTCCACAGAGAGAGAATGCAGGAGCACCATCATAGAATGCGCTGGAAGACCCTTGAGGAAGGGATCCAGCAGCTGAGAGAAGTGGCAGTATTGGAGGTACTCTTTGGGAGGGATGGACAGCATGGTAATGACCCTGACAAAGTCAGGTGCACAGGGCAAATGTTGTGGAATCTGGCAAATCTAGGGCCATCTGAATACTCCACCTTCATTGCAATGATTAATGCAGATAACGACCGAGAGACAGTGGGTTCTGTCACGAGCAAGCTTAGAAATTTTGAAAGCATGATCAATGGCCCAATGCAGGCTAACGTTTCTGCTGTGATTAAGAGCCTACAAGAGGAGATGAGGGAAATAAAGGAGGAGGTGAGGAGGAGCAGTTCCCATTTGGCACCGGTACAAGTCACAGGCCCCAAAGTCGGAGCCCAACGTCCCCCAGCTAGAGGGAGAGGGTACACCCCACGAGCTGAGCTATGGTACTTCCTGCGCGACCATGGGGAAGACATGGGAAGGTGGGATGGGAAACCCACTTCTGTCCTGGCAGCACGGGTGCGTCAACTCAAGGAGGGAAACACTAACCGGGGGAGTAACACTAAAGTGAAGGTAGCCTCAACCTCCCAGGACCGAGCTGCCAGATATTACAGAAGGGAGGATGATCTGACAGATCCCCTTGAAGGAACCTCTAGTATGTATGTCCAGGAAGGAAATGGTAACCAGTGCTAGAGGGGCCCTGCCTCTAGCCAGGGAGAGGCACGGGAAAACCGGATATTTTGGACGGTGTGGATCCGATGGCCTGGCACGTCAGAGCCACAAAAATACAAAGCGTTAGTTGATACTGGTGCGCAGTGTACCCTAATGCCATCAGGACATGTGGGGGCAGAACCTGTTTCCATTGCCGGGGTAACGGGGGGATCGCAGCAATTGACTCTGTTGGAAGCCGAGGTGAGCCTTACTGGGAAGGAGTGGCAGAAACATCCGATTGTGACTGGCCCAGAGGCCCCGTGTATTCTGGGCATAGACTTCCTCCGGAACGGCTATTACAAGGACCCAAAAGGTCTCAGGTGGGCATTTGGGATAGCTGCTGTGGAGGCAGAGAGCATTAGGCAATTGAACACCTTGCCCGGACTATCAGAAAACCCATCTGCAGTAGGACTCTTGAAGGTGGAAGAGCAACAAGTGCCAATTGCCACCTCGACAGTGCACCGCCGGCAGTATCGGACGAATCGAGATGCCGTGATCCCCATCCACAAAATGATCCGCGAGCTGGAGAGTCAAGGGGTGGTCAGCAAGACCCACTCACCCTTCAATAGCCCCATTTGGCCTGTGCGCAAGTCTGACGGAGAATGGAGATTGACTGTGGACTATCGTGGCTTGAATGAAGTGACTCCACCGTTGAGCACTGCCGTGCCGGACATGCTGGAACTCCAGTACGAGCTGGAGTCCAAGGCAGCAAAGTGGTATGCCACTATTGACATTGCCAATGCTTTTTTCTCCATTCCTCTGGCAGCAGAATGTAGGCCTCAGTTTGCCTTCACCTGGAGGGGCGTACAGTACACCTGGAACCGACTGCCCCAGGGGTGGAAGCACAGTCCCACCATCTGCCATGGACTGATCCAGGCTGCACTGGAAAAGGGTGAAGCTCCGGAACATCTGCAGTACATCGATGACATCATTGTGTGGGGGAACACAGCAAAGGAAGTATTTGGGAAAGGAGAGAAGATCATCCAGATTCTCCTGGAAGCTGGTTTTGCCACCAAGAAGAGCAAAGTCAAGGGACCTGCCCGAGAGATCCAGTTCCTGGAGGTAAAGTGGCAAGACGGACGGCGTCAGATCCCCACCGAGGTCATCAATAAGATCACTGCGATGTCTCCACCAACCAGCAAGAAGGAAACACAGGCTTTCCTAGGCGCCATAGGTTTTTGGAGAATGCACATTCCTGAGTACAGCCAGATTGTGAGCCCTCTGTACCTGGTTACCCGCAAGAAGAACGATTTCCACTGGGGCCCTGAACAGCAACAAGCTTTTGCCCAAATCAAGCGGGAGATCGCTCATGCGCTAGCCCTTGGCCCAGTCAGGACGGGACCAGAGGTGAGGAACGTGCTCTACTCTGCGGCCGGGAACAATGGTTTGTCCTGGAGCCTTTGGCAGAAGGTGCCTGGAGAGACTCGTGGCCGACCACTGGGATTCTGGAGTCGAAGTTATAGAGGGTCTGAGGCCAACTACACTCCCACAGAGAAGGAAATCTTAGCAGCCTATGAAAGAGTCCAAGCCGCCTCGGAAGTGATTGGCACCGAAGCACAACTCCTCCTGGCACCCCGACTACCGGTGCTGGGGTGGATGTTTAAAGGAAAGGTTCCCTCCACCCACCACGCCACTGACGCCACATGGAGCAAATGGATTGCCCTCATCACACAACGCGCCCGTATTGGAAACCCAAATTGCCCTGGGATTTTGGAGATAATTACGAACTGGCAGGAAGGTGAAGACTTTGGCCTCACTGACGAAGAGGAGCAGGAACAAGTGACGCGGGCTGAAGAAGCTCCACCGTACAACCAACTACCAGCAGAGGAAACACGATATGCTCTTTTCACTGACGGTTCCTGTCGCATCGTAGGGATGAACCGGAAGTGGAAAGCAGCCGTATGGAGCCCCACACGACAGGTCTCACAAGCTACTGAAGGAGAAGGTGGATCAAGTCAACTTGCTGAACTCAAAGCCGTTCAACTAGCCCTGGACATTGCTGAAAGAGAGAAGTGGCCAAAGCTCTACCTTTATACTGATTCGTGGATGGTAGCCAACGCTCTGTGGGGCTGGCTGGAAAGGTGGAAAAAGGCCAACTGGCAGCGTAGGGGAAAACCAATTTGGGCTGCTGATGAGTGGAAAGATATTGCCACTCGGGTAAAGAAGCTACCTGTGAGGGTCCGTCATGTAGATGCTCATGTCCCCAGGAGTCGGGCTAACGAAGAACATCGTAACAATGAACAGGTAGATCAGGCTGCAAAAATAGAGGTGTCCCAGATAGACTTAGATTGGCAACATAAAGGAGAGTTGTTCTTAGCTCGATGGGCCCATGATGCCTCAGGCCATCAAGGCAGAGAGGCCACTTATAAATGGGCACGGGACCGAGGGGTGGATCTAACCATGAACAGTATCTCCCAGGTTATCCAAGACTGTGAGACCTGCGCTGCGATCAAGCAGGCCAAGCGGGTAAAGCCTCTGTGGTACGGTGGACGATGGTCAAAGTACAGGTATGGGGAAGCCTGGCAAATTGACTACATCACTCTTCCCCAAACCCGTCAAGGCAAGCGCTACGTGCTGACCATGGTGGAAGCAACCACTGGGTGGCTGGAGACCTACCCTGTGCCTCATGCTACTGCCCGGAACACCATCTTGGGCCTGGAAAAGCAAGTTCTTTGGAGACATGGCACCCCTGAGAGAATCGAGTCAGACAACGGGACACATTTCAAGAACAGCCTCATAAGCACTTGGGCCAGAGAACATGGAATCGAATGGATATATCATATCCCTTATCATGCACCAGCTGCCGGGAAAGTTGAACGGTGCAACGGGCTACTTAAGACTACCCTAAAAGCACTTGGAGGGGGGACTTTCAAAAATTGGGAACTGAACTTAGCAAAGGCCACCTGGATGGTCAATACCCGAGGGTCCATCAATCGAGCTGGTCCCGCCCAGTCTGGACCCTTGCACACAGTGGACGGAGATAAAGTCCCTGTGGTACATACGAGAGGTATGTTAGGAAAGACTGTTTGGATTAATCCCACATCAGGCAAAGGCACACCCCTCCGTGGGGTTGTTTTTGCTCAAGGACCTGGTTACACTTGGTGGGTAATGCAGAAAAATGGGGAAACCCGTTGTGTACCACAAGGAGACCTAATTTTAAGTCAGAACTCTGTGTAAGGTTTCATTGTGTATATATGTATATATGTATCTGTAAGGGGGCATTGGGTTGGGTATGGTGTAGATGGTAATAGAATAAGGGGTGGATTATGTCCTGGGTTACAGTGTAAAATGTGCCAAAAGGAAAAAAAAAATATTCTATTACCATCTTCAGAAGCTGTTGAGACCAGGTGGGGCGGTGCTCCCTGCCTCCCCACTCTGGACTATCTCCTGTTAATGGGCACAACAATGCCTTATCGCCTGACCCATCGATAACTCGCTCCTGGGCTATCTCCTGTTAATGGCCCATCAAGGAACTGCCTCACGACTCCCCATCCCATTGTGAGATGCTCCGCCCGGGGAGGGGGGGGGAAGGAGCCAAGCAGTCCATGCC
Organism: Leptosomus discolor; assembly: GCF_034619465.1. Classification (NCBI taxonomy): domain Eukaryota; kingdom Metazoa; phylum Chordata; class Aves; order Leptosomiformes; family Leptosomidae; genus Leptosomus; species Leptosomus discolor. The sequence continues at coordinate 71,323,693 of NC_141392.1, read as the reverse complement.
AAATAAAAACGGAGATTTTGAACACCCTAGCAGCCTTCTTCCACTGGATTCCCAGAGGAGCTTTTCCCCCCACTGGAGTTCTAGAGGACAAGAGCTACCTGCCGACCACTGGACCTTCGGAGGAAGACCAGACTCTTTTACCTGATTGCTGCTTCCACAGAACTACACCCATCACTTCAGGAGGACTGCAGCCAGCATCTTATCGGACTGCTACTGCCACCCTAACAGGGTGTCAGGTTGTATTCCTGACTCTGTCAGTGTAAACCAGTGGGTTGTTTGTTTTTCCCTGCCTTGTGTTATATATATATATATATATATATATATTAGTAAAGAACTGTTATTCCTATTCCCCATATCTTTGCCTGAAGGCCCGTTAATTTCAAAATTATAATAGTTTGGAGGGAAGGGGGTTGCACTCTCCATTTCAAGGGAGGCTCCTGCCTTCCTCCACAGCCACCTGTCTTTTCAAACCAAGACACCCTCCTATTCTGATTGATGTACCTGTAAAAGCCCTCGTTATTCTTCACATGTCTAGCCAAGTTCAGCTCCAGTTGTGACTTGGCCTTTCATTGCTTCTTATCCTTTCACTGTCTGCCTTTGCTTACCCAATAACTGCCTACTCTTTGTCTGACCACTTACTCTGTTTTTTGTCCATTTCTCCTTAGTCCCCTTCTATTTCTTCTTAGTCCCCTACTACTTTGCTCCATTCTTTTTGAGAATTTTATTATTCCTTGATGCTTCTCCTGTAGTCCTGTTCTTTATTACAGCTTTCTAAAATATCACGTGATATTCTCAGTTATGTTTGCATTTTACCAGACAGAAGATAAATTTAAATAGTGGTAGTTACCAGAAACAGGTTCTTTTGCTTTTAAAGACAAAAGGTATATTGAGCATTTTCTAAGTCTGCTGGAACTTCTAAATTAATTACTAGTCAGTTGCTAAAATCCTCAACTAAAAGACTGTTTCATTCAAAGCAGGGACAAACCCACATGCTTTGAATTCTTGGGCTTATACATTTTCAGGCCTACTGGGTTGTATTTCCTGAAGGTTTCACCATAGCTAAGGTGCTTACATAAGTTATTTTTAGCTATAGTTATTTTAGACTTCAAAAAAATCTTCTGATACATTTCATTTTATATCGTTTGCATTGTGGGAACTTTTAATGCATATCCCATTCCTATAAATTATTGACTGCTGGAGTTTAGATTAATGAACTCTCATTAGTTATTTCCTTCGCATTTTGTTTCCTGTATAACTTTGGAGATGATTGCTAAAATAAATTACTTGTACAGGCAGTGGCTTTAAGTGCTTTTCTGTTTCTTTCCTGCTGTGATGACAAGTGTCTCATTCAATTGTTTCAAAATGAATGCCTTAAGTGGCTTTTCTCCTTTTTGAGTGTCCTCCTCAGTTACAAACTTCACTGAAGCTAAAACTTTGATTTGTAGGATCATTTCTGCACATTAGGATTTACTGCAGGAATTTTTTTTCTGAAAATGTTATTTCCCAATACGTAATGGCCTTAGTTACATGGTCCTGGAACAAATTACAAACACAACCCCTAATAACCTTATTGAATTAAATGTGCCAGGTCTACAAAATGGCATAAAAAAATCTTTTTATCACTTATTTTGGGGATAAAATGTGGACTAGACTGTATTATAAGGAGCGCTGTCTCCACTGTAATAAGAAGAATGACTTTGTGCTCTCAAACCCAGGGCTATATTGGAAAAGAATTATTGTTATTCTACTTCAAAAAAATCCTGGTATTTCCAACTGTATCGCAGATCACAAGCAACAATAAAGCAGAACAAAGAAGCTTGTAATGAGAATTTTTTCCTCTCTGGACTCATCATGTTTACCCATATTGCCAAATGCAAAATATTGCGTTTTCCAGTATGTGTATTTTAAATATTTATGGGTAGTGAATAATTCCTTTTAGAAAGAACTAAAAATTACTCCTGATCCTTTAACATGCCACAGTTTTAAAACTATTACACAAATTCATCAGGTATTCCAGCTGTTACATTAAAACCTCTTCAATGACTTTTTGCAACTTATTAGAACATTTCTGATGCAAATGATCAATTCTGACAGGTTAATGGATTTGAGTGGTGACAGGTGAAAAATCTGAAAGTGAATTTCTATTTCTGTGGTCATGAGTTTTACCATTGGAGAATATGAACAGAACTTCGCTGGTCAGTGTTTTCTAAACAAATGCAGTCCTGAGAAGGCTTAAATATTTAAGTTGCCTTTGATAAAGTAATAATACTTTGTTCTTTTCACGTAGCTTTCAGACTTCCCTTTGCTATATTAATGCAACATATGCATATTGTGCTAGGAATTCTCTTCTTTATCTGACTCATCATTTAATCTTTTACCTTAATTCATGTTGAAGTCATGGTTTCGATGACTTTCTGATATGAAGAGGAATTCAAGAGGAAGAGATTTTGATATTGCTGTAGAATGATTAAGAAAAGGCTAGGTAATGATGAATAATGATTTTACAAGTGATTTTAATGTTTTAAAAACAAGCAAAGTTTTGCCTGACTCTTGATATTTTGTGTATAAGTAGTTAGATGTGATGACAATAACAATATGATGATCAACAGCAATGCAGAAACACATAAAAAGGCCAGTGAACTTTTTATGTTCTTTTAATTTCTCCAGGATGATGTTAAGGTCTCCCCTCACTTAAATGCCTTTTTTATTGTTTTGTTGTGGGTTTTTTTTTTCATAAATCATAGAATAGTTTGTGTTGGAAGGGACTTTTAAAGGTCATCTAGTCCAACCCCTGCTTACTGCAGGGACATCTTTAGCTAGACAGGTTGCTCAGAGCCCCGTCCAACCTGACCTCGAATGTTTCCAGGGATGGGGCTTCTACCACTTTCTAGGCAACATATTCAAGTTCACCACCTACACTGTAAAAATTTTTTTCCTTATATCTGGTCCAAATCTACCCTCTTTTAGTTTAAAACCATTACCCCTTGTCCTATCACAGCAGGCCCTGCTAAAAAGATTACCTTCATTTTTCTTATGGGCCCCCTTTAAGTACTGAAAGGCCACAATGAGATCTCCCTGGAGCCTTTTCTTCTCCAGACTGAACAATCCCAACTCTCTCAGCCTTTTGTAAAATGGTAGGTGCTCCAGCCCCCTGATTATCTTCGTGGCCCGTCTCTGGACCTGCTCCAACAGGTCTATGTCCTTCTTATGCTGAGGACTCCAGAGCTGGACACAGTACTCCAGGTGGGCTCTCACAAGAGCAAAGTAGAGGGGAAGAATCACCTCTCTCGACATGCTGTCTATGCTTCTTTTGATGCATAACATTTCCTTTCCAGTCACCTGGGACTTCACTTGACTGCCTTGACTTTTCAAACATCATGGGGAGTGGCTTGGCAACTGCATCAGCCAATTCCTTTCAGGCCTCTGTGATACATCTTGTTGGGTCCCATAGACTTATGCATGATCAGGTTCCTCAGGTGGTCACAATCTTGGTCTTCTCTTATGGTGGGAGGGACTTTGCTCCCCCAATCCCTGTCTTGTGGCACATCTACTCAAGAGGTTGCCAGTGAAGACTGAGGAAAAAGAAATCACTGTGTACCTCAGCCTTTTCCTCATACATTGTTACTATCTTGCCTGTCTTGCAGGGGTACACTTTCTTTAACCTTCCTTTTCTGATTAACACACTTGTAGAAGCCCTTCTTATTATTCTTTACACCCCTTGCCAAGTTCAGTCCCAGCTACACCTTGGCCTTCCTGATCCCATCCCTACAGAACTGGGCAGCGTTCCGATATTCTTCCTAGGATACCCGTCCCTGCTTCCACTGCCTGTGCGTTTCCTTCTTGTCCTTTAATTCGCCCAGCAGGTCTCAACTCAGCCATGCCAGTCTCGTCCCTTGCTTTCCTGATTTGTTACACCTGGGGATCAAGAGCTCTTGTGCTCTATGGAAAGCATCCTTAAAGATCTGCCAGCTCTGTTCTGCACCCTTCTCTCCAAGGGCAGTTTCCCAGGGGGTCCTATTGACTAACTCCTTGAAGAGTTCAAAGTTCACTTTCCTAAAATTCAGGGTCTTGACTTTAGTCTTCACCTGACCCATATCCCTCAGGATTATGAACTCCACCAGTGCATTATCACTGTAGCCCAGGCTGCCTCCAACCTTGATGTCACTGATTAGCTCACTCGCATTGGTGATCATTAGGTCCAGCATGGCATCCTCACTGGTAGGGCTGTCTACTACCTGGCTTAAGAATTTATCCCCCATGCACTCCAGGAGTCTCCTGGATTACCTACAGCTCGCCGTGCTATGTTTCCAGCAGATGTTGGGGTTGTTGACGTCCCCCTGCAGGATAAGGGCCTACGAGCGCAAAGCCTACTGTAGCTGGAGCAAGAAGACTTCGTCCATTGGTTCCCTTTGATGGATGGCCTGGTGTAGACCCCAACCACAAGGTTCTCTTTGTTGCCTCAGTCTCTAATTCTCAGCCACAAGTTTTCAACCTGCTCGTGTCTATTCTTCAGAGACAGCTCTCCACAGCCTATCCATCTTGATTAGAGGGCAACACCTCCACTCTTTCTTCCTTGCCTGTCCCTTCTGAACAACGTGTAGCTATTGATAGCCACACTCCAGTCACGGAATTTGTCCCATCAAGTTTCAGTAATGGAAATCAGGTTGTAGCTCCCTAGCAGGACTGTTGCTTCCAGCTCCTCCAGTTTGTTGCCCATGCTCCGTGCATTGGTGTAGGGGCACTTCAGCTGGGCTGTTGATTGTATCACCTTCTTAGAGGATCGCTGCTTAATTCTTTGAGGTATTTTACTGTTGTTTCCCTGTGGGCTCCTATTACCTCAGGAACCCCTGTCTCATTTCTGTAAGACTTCAGGTGTGCTGCACTGTACCCAGCATGTCTCAGAGTGACAGGCTGAGGGCTCTCACTAGCACCCCATCCCTCTAATCATGGTGTGTCATAGAACCATAGAAAGGTTTGGGTTGGAAGGGACCTTAAAGATCACCTAGTTCCAACCCCCCTGCCATGGGCAGGGACACCTTCCACTAGACCAGGTTGCTCTAAGCCCCATCCAGCCTGGCCTTGAACACTGACAGGGAGGGGGCATCCACCCCCAGTTTGTCACAGTCAAGCGTGATATTATCCCTCTCCCCTTTTAAGTCTAGTTTAAAGCTCTGTCCATAAGCCCTGCAAGCTCCTGAACACAAAATCTTTTCCCTGTTTGAGAAAGCAAATCCTATCCAATGTCAGCAAACCTGGTGCCATGTAGGCCATCCTGTTATCGAAAACCCCCAAACTGTGTCAGTGACACTGGCCATGGAGCCATATATTAATGAACTGGGTCTGTCTGTTTCTTCTGATGTTGCTGGCTGTGACTGGAAGGAGATTGTTAAAAAATAACCTGTGCTCCAGATTCCAGCACCAATTGTCCCAAGGCCCTGAAGTCTCTTTTGATTGCTCTTGAGCTACATGTTGCGGCTTCATCACCACCCACATGGAAGAGCAGTAATGGGTAATATTCCAAGGGCCATACCAAGCTAGGAAGTTTCCTAGTGATGTCCTTAACCCAGACCCCAGGGAGGCAGCAGACTTCCCTAAGAGGGGGATCTGTCCAGCATATAGGATCCGCTGCTCCCCTCAGAGGGGCATCTCCTACAACTATAACCCATCTTTTCTTCCTCATGGAGGTGGTCATTATACAGGGGGTAGGCCTTTCTGACCTTGGCGACACTTTGATGATGAATGTGATCCGCATCATCCATTGACTGTCTTTCCACATTCAGATCCTTGTATCTGTTGTACAGATACTCCTGGGGGGGTGATGTGGACAAGGAGGGGTTCCACCTGCTGCCCAAAACACGAACTTGCCTCTGTTCACCCCTTTCCTTTAAGCTGCTGCCTTCAGCCTGGCAGGGTGAGGATACAGGGTCCTCTTACTCTTTTTTCTTTTCTGGTGGGTACTCCTGTTTCTGCTTCAGAGAGGGCAGAACATGGCTCCACCAGTCTATCTCTTTCTCAGCCTCCCTTTTGTTTTGTTGTTGTTAGTGATTTTGTTGCTGTTTATCTCGGTTAGACTGGGTTTGCCAAATTTAGTTTTGGTTAAACACTGCTGTATTCACTCCAAAATAATTTTACTATTTCATCACAATGTTGTTTTGGAGCCCATTTCGGCATGTTGATCCATCTGAGGCATTCTGTGAGGGACTCCATTGGTTTTATGTGGACGTAAGTGGCTAGCCAACAGACTAGGCTGCAACACCAGTCTCTTTTTAATTTCTATTAAAAGTCATATTTCAGATGTTTACTGCTACTTTAGCAAAACAAAAAGAAAAAAAGGAAAAAAAAGAAAAGGTAGCTAATAGTTATACAGAAAATGGGAAAATGCAGAGATTTTGTGACGAAGAAAAGCTCCCTAGTGACACATTGCATTGATAAAACAATTTTTCTATGACTTTTGCTCTTCTCATCATGGTTATTAAGTATCTTTTCTTAATATCACAATAAAATGCCACCCCATTATGGTTTCAAATGCAAACATTTAATAATTAACTCTAGTATCAATGGAAACTAAAAATTACAGGCTGCATAAATTACTTTAAGCTCAACTGGCCTATTTTTTTAAGCTTGCATCAGTATTAAAGTTTCTCATTACAACTGAAATTATTTTAATCTAACATATTGAATTATAATTAATATAATTAGAAATAATAAAATATTATTCAAAGACTGTTTATTCAATAGAACTTGTTCCCATAGAAACAAGGAGAAAAAGATTCAATTTATTCAGTTTTTATGGCAAATAAATATTCTTCTGCTGTGCATATTTAATGCTCCCACATCTATGTTTCAGAAGAATATCACAAAAAATCTATAGGCAACCGAATAGAAGATATTTCCTTTACTCTTTAAATGGAGTTTTAGTTGCATTCTTTGTAAAAAACAAAACAAAACAAACCCAGAGTAAATCTCTTTGTGCACCAAGAAGAGCCACAGATGTTTTCTTCATATTGATCTTCAGCAATAATGATTTTTAAGCATTGAAGAAGTGCATATGGGGATTTTGTGTAAAGGCCAAGAAAAAACAAAACCAAAACCCAACAAAACATAGAAGAAATAGGAGGTTAAAAAGCTGCATCAAGACTGCCAGCAGTCAGCACAGCTTTCATCATATGCAAGTACTGTAGGCTTGTGTTTGCAAAACCTCATGATTTATTTAGAATTTTAATTAAAGAAAAGAAGTTATTGGAACACCATCCTAGCAGTACCTAGCATCTGCCACCCGTAGCTAATGATTTTTACAGACTCAATTGCAAACACTCCATTAAAGAAGCTAACCATGACGTGTGACACAACTGAAGCAAATGAGTGAGGGAAAACAAACCTTGCCTGCAGCTATCACTAATATAAAAGACAGAATAAGGGTAAAAAAAAAAAAAAAAGATACTATGTGCAGTGTGCTGTAGATTCAGGGCTTAATCTCAAGTCCTCGGGAAGGATTGTTACATACTCGTGAGCATGTGAACCATTTTGGCCTCTGGATGCTCTCTTAGCAGCTTTTTCAGAATTTGCATGTTTTCTGTATTCCAAAGAAGAGAAAGAAAGACACCTTAAAAGCATAAGGCCCTTGAATTTTTCATTAATCACACTTGTAATTTGGTCTCTCTATTTGTAGCTCTTTAAAAACTAATGCTTTGCATTTGGTTGGGATTTCACTGTGCAAGGTGCAACTTTAAGTAAATCCTTTTGGGATTTAGCCTAACTAGCAAATTCTAGTGTTTTCCTCGGGGAAAAAAAGAAAAAGAGAGGTAACCATTACAGTGTTGACTAAACTTTTTAAGATTTATTGTCCTCCTTGTACAATAGTTGTTTGAGATGGAAAAGAAGTGAAAAGTGAAAAAAGATGGGAAAGTGTTGCAGCCCTTTTTCTGCCAGTGCAGGGTGCTTTACTGTGTTATAATACAGTAATACTGCCACCATACTTATATATAGCATTTATCTCTGGATATCTGGTAGAGAATTCCTGAATCTTAGGTTTGACTCCTGTCCAGACCAATTTGTGCATAGGGATAAGCACTGCATGTGAAGGTACAGGCACACAAAAATGGTAGTGAGTGTCTGTAACACCAGCTGAGCTCCTTCTCATAGTCAAGCATGTGGAAAACAAACAGAAAACCCCCAAAGGTCAGATATTGTGTGCTTCAGAGTTTAAGAAGGCTTGAAAAAGTTGACTAGAATAATAGAGAGCTTCATCTGACACAGAACATTTTAATGGGCAGGTTCTTGCGATAGCTGAATCATTGTAAAGCTTGACAAGTATTCTGTGCAGTGTATCACAAGCTAAAAAATATTCCCCTGCTGTTACCTAAAGTCATTCTATAGCTTGGTGTATCTAATGAACATATTAAACTTGTGGATTGTAAGAGACTGTGTGAAGAGTAGTGATACAAAAAAAGCTCTGAAACACATCTAGTTTTCCATCCCCTGTTCCTTTCCAGCAGTGGGAAAGTTTATGATCACTGAAAATGACTCTACAGAAAAAGAACTTGCTTTCTTTCAGACAATAAGCAGGCTCCTTAGGGAATTTGGGCTCTTTTCGTGGCGTATTTGGTTTTTACTCCAATCCCAAGAACAGTGTAGCAATGTTTTTTATTGTTCTGGAAGAAAACATACCTGTATAATAAGCATTCTTGCAGTTAATACAATCCCTTCACACCAAACATCTTTGTTAGTTAGCATGCACTGGGCTTCACTCTGTTGTCTGGCTGGAAGGTTTCAGCTGGTTTTTGTAATACTGCAAGCACATATCAGCCCTTTTACAGCTGAAGTGAAAATCCTTAAGCTTTCTTTTGACTGCCAACCATTGTCAATGCATTAAATACTATAATTGTGTATTTTTTCATGTCCCATGTTGTCTTAGTATGTTACCTTTAAACCACATGTGTATCATGGAATTGATTGCTGAGAACTAGTGGGATTTCAGAAATGTCCTCTAAGGAGATGCTTCATAAAATGATGCATACAGAAGCAATCAGAAAATTCAGCTGGACTTGTATGAGATCTTAAAAGACTTAAAATATTCAGTATTGATTTATAGAAAAGCCACTCGACTTCTGTTGCTTCATGCAACGCTACTGACAGCTTTCAGACAGACAATGGAAAAAGTAATTTGGATTCATCTTAGAAAAAGCCGTATCTGCTCTTATTGCCCATCTTGCAATTTGTTAATGCTTCAGTTGAGAAGCTGACCTCAAACACATTCAGACTAAGTAGTTTTATGAGGCACTGAAGTGGAAGAAGCAGTCAGAGGTTCAAGTGTATCTGTAGGCTCAAGCTAAAAATCTCAGATTTAGGTGTTTTAAATTAGTCATTTTACTCCATAATTAGAAACTGAAGCTAATTGATCTGATTTTTATGTATCTGCAGTTAACACAAATTTGAATGGGGATTTCAGATACCCCTAGTTATCCCCAGCTATAGTTGCAGCAGCTCTGAAAAGAGCAACTGTCAAAGCACGTATTTCTATAATTGACTTTAGACAGCTAAATGTAATATTTGTGGTTCATTGTTTTATTTTTTCTTTATGTGAACAATTTCTCAATCAGGAGATCTGCTGCATTCAAATCCTGCTTTCTTACCTGGCTGGATTCTGCACAGCCTGCTCACTCTTAGCTCCAGTGTTTTGGGTGGCCAGACTTACTCATGTCAGCCTTGTGAAAACAGCGCAGACACAGAAAACATGCCTGATTCTTTTCTATTTATTGCATTACCTTTTTGATTTGTTTTCCAGGTGTGGATTGATGGGCTAGAAACAATTAATTTTTAATATTCTTAGATAAATTGGAGGGGGGGAAAGAATCTGTCTCTATTGCAAGAACATATTTGAAATTGGATTATTGTAAGACAATAGAAATCTGTTTTTAAAGCAATTTTTCAAAATACTGCAATACTTTTTAAAATTAAAAGTACCGTTGCCTTACTGACTCTATTTAGATGGATAGATGTCTAATCTCATATTTATGGATTTCAGTATTTATATAGTTCAAGCTATACGCTGAAAGTCCATGCCAGATTCTTTTACATGTCTGCTGCTTTATAAAGGAAGATATAATCTATTGTCCTTGAAAAAACGAGTTCACTGCCAGAGTAGTTCACAAACTGTGTTCCTAAAGAGGTGCCTCTTGCTGTTCTACAAAGAACTAGTAGTCTTTATAGTCAGGTCCTTTTCAACTCTTGATGAGTTATCTTAGAGGATTATAGAACATGCTATATGCTTCTCTAATGCTGGTTTCATATATACATTTTTAATAATTGCTAGCTAGGTGATACACAATTGCAAACCAGAAAGGTGGATAATTCTAGGAGCTATGAATTAAAGATGGACTAAAATCAACCAGCCTATGGGAAAGATAATCACAGTGGGTTTTGTGAAACTTTATTTTGATTTTTCAAAAATGAAATCTAAAAACATTGAAAATCAGGTTTGCACTTGGCCTTTTATGGGTAGATAGTCCCTTGCCTTTATCTAGAGACTGGAAAGAACCAAACACTTTTGTCTTTTCCCTGGCACGTGATGAGACTGTTAGGTCTCTGCAGCACAGTAGAGTAAATTCAATAGGTCAAATTTTACTGTGGGCTTATAGGACCAATCCCGGTAATGCTCTGTGTGTGTGTCCTGGTTTGGGCTAAATCAGAACTAGTTCTGTTTTAGTGCTTTAACTTTTCAGTTAAGTCCCCTCTAACTAACGGCACTTTCTGAAACAGCAGCATGTTTTTCCAGACCGTGACTGCTTCCAGCAGTGATAAGGCCTGATGTTTATAGTTCATACCAAGGAATGGGATGCAGAGAGGCCCTTGCTTATACTTGTTCTTATGGCGACCAAGGTCACTGCTGAATCTTGTACTCCGTGTTGGTGTGCCAGAAGTGAAAAGGGAAGCACCTACAGGGAGGAACAAACTGGACAGGTGACCCAAACCTGACCAACAGAGTATTCCATCCCATATATGTCATATTCAGCATAAAGCTGAGAGATCACGAGGGTCTCGCCCTCTTCGTCACTTCCTCTCTTCTTCGATGGCTGACATCTGAGGAGGAATGATCCGTGCATCCCTGAATCCAGTGCCTGAGTCCAGCTCCTGTATCCCATCCCTGTCTGCTGCCAAGTCCAGCCTGGGACTGCCCCAGAGCCAGCCCTGCGGTGTGGTGGTGACGTATCGTCATCAGGGTGGGGGGAGTTGGGTTCGGTATTGGTTTTGTATCTATTTGTACATATTGTATATATTTCATTTTTTCCTTATTCTTATTATTATCTTTTCTTTTATTGTTATTGTTCCATTAAAGCTGTTTTAGTTTTCTTTTCCAAACCATAAAGTCTCTCTCCCTTGTTCTCTCTCCTTTTCCGTTTTGGGAGGGGAGATGGGTCAGTAGAGAGCGTCTGTCATCTGTTAGTGGCCGGCCCAGCCTCAAACCGTGACAGTGTGTTAGCGCACAACATCATTCCAGAAAAGTGAATGTACTGCACAGCCATACCAGTAGTTCTAGGTCAAGTATCTTTTCTTTTTCTTTTTGAAAATCAAATCTGTATCTTTTCAGCATTCTGTTATTCACAGGTGAATCATTTGGCTTCTGGGTTAAATGTATTCAGTGTCCCAGCAAGTAGGACCTTTTATTAGATGTAGGGTGGTGTTGTTATCTCTCCGCCTACAATACGACTTGATACAGTTGATTGGAAGATGAATTCTTTATTTCAAGACTAAATATAGAACAATATGTTTACCAAATTCACTGATGGTTTAATTTTATGCTTTTAACAGGTTTATGGCACTCCGTACATGCCACCTTCTCCCTTGCTCTTTTGCCTGATAAAAAGCATACCTAGAGAATCCATTTGTCTTCTTGATCAGGGAGGAGGATCTGGCACCTAAGATTTTTGCATTTCTCCTAGCAATTTTCATTGTTTGACAGATAGAGGAGCAGTGAGCAGCACCAAAGATATCTCCAAGAAATTATGAAATTCTGCTTTGGTGGATTTCTTCTCGACTTAACATTTCTTCTGTTGATGTGAATATCACAGGTGCATATGGTGTCTGAACTTGGTGAAAGGGAAGTGTTATTGACATTGAGGCTGCCTGCTGTGTTTTGTTCACAAAGAACTGGTGAATTGCCTTGTTTGTCTTCTCTTTTACTCTGGTGGCATATATTTCAGGGGGACAGTATTGCACTGTGGAAGGTAGATTGACAATAGCCATTATTGCTACTTAGAACCATCCTTCTATCTGCGTGTCTAAAGTGGTAGTATGTTTTAAACCTCATTAAGCATAACACATAAAATTATTGGACTAATAAGAAAGAATGTTTTGAACTTACTGTTATTGTATTTCTACTGATGTTTTACTGTTTAACCTTCTGGAAGTGTGTAGTAGAGGCTTGAATCATCTGCTTGATGTGAGACACTGAACAGAACAGATTACATGAAATGAGCTAGTCAAGGTTTAATATTTGGAATTAGTCTTGTGGTGAGCAAACTATGTATTACACCTTTTTATGCTACTGCTAATTGATATTTCTGGTTTTATTGTATTAACAGGGATAACAATATCCACACAGAGTAGCACTGTGTCCCAGATACTTCAGATTGGTTTTATCGACCCTGGAGCAAAGCTAAACTGGGAGCTTTATGGTTAGATCATTCTTTTGTTTCTTGTATTTATTGGAGATTCCACACCTGGCTACCTTAGGCAGTGTAGAACTACTTTGGGTTTGTTCTTACAACTATTTTATACATGTAGAAACATGCATGGTAAATTTTCTTTGGTTTTCCAGTACTCGCGCGTGGCTATGACCCAATGTTACCTGATGATACAAACATTATTGTCCACAGCTATTACGTATCTCTAATCTGAGGGAATGTTTCTGCATTTTAGAAGCCAAAAGACATTTTATTCAGATTTCTTCCTTGAAGCTTTCTGATTCTATTTGCCATTGCCTTTGAAAGCCCATCTATTGTAAGAAACTCTCCATTGGATCTATATTTTTCACATATAATTTCCCTGAAAATTTCAAGTGCTAGGATACAAAATATTTTTTTTGCAACCCAGCATGTTGCAGCTTGTAGTTTGCCATGACCACATTCTGTATGTAGGCACATTCAAAAATATGTCTCTCTCTTTGTCTCTTTTAGAAAGTTAGCTATTCTTCTTTGTTTATATAGACGTATTTGGTTTAGGGCCTATTATATTAAACACTGTTTTCCTTTGTGCAAAACTTACTGCAAATTATCGTTCGTGGAGGCATTCAAGCTACAGAACCCCAGAAGACAAAAAGACAGAAAAATGCTGGGAAGACAGCTTCCATTAGAAGTCACCTCCTGCTTTGTCCAGTATCTTGAACTTCAAAGCTTATATCTTTCTGCAGGCTTTTTTCAGAAAGATGTACAAAGCATTGTAACTGATTCAGAACAGTATTGGGTATTTCTAGGTTTTGATTGGTGGCTGAGTTTGCATCATCTTATACTGGTGTGACTGAACCTCTAATACATTATCCGTTGATGCCTAGGACATTCAATTTCTGCAGCAAGTTTGGCAACAAGATGGCTTGATTCCACTTTTGATGGTTAGGGAGTGGAAACTTGCAAAGGACTAGTAATTAATGTACATTGATCAATGATGTAGTGGTAAATAAAAACATGGGGAAACTAATGTTTCTGCTGTCCCAGGCTTGGCAGCAGTATGAAGAAATCTTTATCCCTCTGCTTCCCTTGCAGCCCTCCAATTGACAGGTCTGCTGGTGTTGGCTCCCTGTAACCTCCCTGATCCCTTTTCAAAGTAGGTTCTCACTCACACTTTTCTGCTAACAGAAACATGGGACAAGTGTCCGTGGACTAAGGAGGTACAAGAAGAAACCAGAAATCTGAAGAAGAGTCCTGGAATGTTCTCTTTCTGTTTTCCTTCTTTTTTTTTTTTTTTTTTTTTTTCTTTTTCTTTTCTTATTTTTTCCCCTTGAGTCATGTACTAAAATTTCCAGAAGACAGAAAAAGCGGACAGGTCAGATCTCAAACCCCAGTATGTCTTGTCTGATGGAAAAGGGCAAGGTAGTAACCCATTAGGCATGGGTAGATACAGAGTATGTGCTCAGATAGAGAGACATACATGGAAGACCAAACCATATATCACCACCTCCTGTCATGTTGATCTGTGAATATATTACCTAGCCCATTGATTCAGTGACACTGAGTGGAATAAAATGACAGTGCCAGTGTGCAGGGCACATTTTCTCCAATTTGCAGCTAATAACTTTGGTAATGTATGTGTTAAATAATCTCCATAAATGGCTGAAAATACAGCTCAATAAATACCCGCTCATATGCTTGAACATAAATGATTACAAAGATTCCATATTACTACAGGCAATTAACTTTACTTATTTAAGATTTACTTTGTCATGGCCAGCAGGGATACATCCCTTCTGGGTTGTGACCAGATGTTTAAACATGAAGACTGTAATTTTTAGCTTTTATAGCAAGTATATGCCTCAGTGATAATGTATTTGACTCTTTCCAGCGAGCATCTCAAAACCTGCAATTTGGTGGTCAGCTTAAAGAAAAAGAAATGCTCTGCAAATGAGTAAAAACCAGTCTGCATCTCATATCAGTGGATCCTCTGGAGCCAGCTGCATAACTAATGGAATCAGCTGCTGGCCTTTTCACCCGTGGGGAGCACATTCTCTCTTAATAAAATAACTGCAATCCCACAGTCTGACGTAGTTTGGGAAGTGAATTTTGGACTCACTGAAGCACAAGCCTTTCACGCAGCCTATTTGCTTAGGAGTGAATGAGTCCAGCGTTAGAGCTGGTAATGGAGAGGCAAGATGCCTAGAATCTATTTGCAGCTCTGTCATTGATTCCCAGCAGGAGCACAGATGCATTCAAGTGCTTGAAATGCATTCTTCTTTTTTCAGTATCCATCTCCAGCAAGCTCTGTTTAATAAACATTCATTTCTGCAATGCCCCTGTCCCTAGTTTTGTGTGTTTGTGAATCTAAGGCACTTAAAGATACAGTTCCCAGGGCTGCCTCTTCTTTTCATGCCAAAACTTAATGCCATTTAACAAACAACATAGGATCTCAAATACTTACAACAAATCTGTTATCCAGATATAGAACCTTTTTTTTGGTGGTGGTTTTTTTTTTTTTTTTTTAATTCATGCAAGATTCTGCATAGTTGCTTGAACTTTTTCAAACATCAGTCTTACTAGTTATTTCTGCAGTGACTAGATTGGAGTGAGAACATAGTTGCGTCAAAGCTTTTGAGACCCGAGTATTATACCACAATGACAGGTTTCACATATTTTCCTAGGAAAGGAAGGTCATGCATACTTGGCATTTCAGAATCACTGTCAGCTGTGCCTAGAAAAGTAGGGCCTTGAAGACAGGACCCTAAAGTTCTGAGTACATGTCTCAGCAAGGTACCATCTGCTCTTCAAAGATGGATATTTTCCTTGTCATTTCTTCACCTTGGATTTCCATCCTGTTAGCTTTCACCAGAAATCTTATTTTGACTTACAACTATGTTTTTTGCAGTGCAAAGAAAGTCTTGTAGTTCACCTTTAGTAATTTCCCAGGGCTTGGTTAGTTTAATTAATACTTGCCAAAGCAAAGATCTGTTCTCTTGAAAAATGCCTACTTGGGGAACAATCCAATGAGACAATGTGGCAATCGCTGTAATATGGTCACTGTAGCTGGCGAGCACTGGGTTCCTCTGCACACCTGTATTGCCACATGTTGGAGATAATTAAAAAAATGATACTGTTCCCAGTCCTGTCTCTTCATCTCCTGGGCAAGATCTAATATATAGCAAAGACATACAATCTGAAATATTTATAGCTATATGCTGGCAGAGTTTAAAACTATTGTTTTAAAATAGCTATTTCAGCCTCTTCGTATTGATACGAATCCCTAGTCTCTCTGAATGTGTCTAATATTGGGGCACATTATTCTAGTTCTCAGCTATTTACATGATAAATAGCGTTTTATTGAATTCATCTTTCATCAGGGTCATCCTATAATTTGAAAGACCAGCTGACAGAAATGCTTGAAAGGCTGGGAATTGAGCATTTATGCTTCCTGCAAGAAAGAAAGAAACAGAAGTGATTTGGGGAGTCAGCAATTCTAGGAAAGCCATTTGGTTCCTGGCAGTACAAGGCCTCTGTTATCGCTGTGCTCTGCTTGGACTAGGCTACCTTGCTGAACAGATACTGAGCTCTGGCAGTTCAGCCTCCCATGCTGCAGACACAGACATAGAATTGTCATTTTTTAAATGATAGCAGTTTATCAGCTGAAGCTCATTTTCCTTTAACCCCCTGCAGGACATTTTTGTATGTTTTCAAGCAGCAAGCAGGTGTTTCACAGTTTCCTAACCTGATGGTACACCTGGAAATATGCCATCTTAGCCAACTTGTAATCATTCCTCCTCCATCTCATCCAAAGCTCTCCTCCAGCAGTACTATTTCATGCCTGGGAATGGATAGGCTTGTTGGGCTGCTCTTTTGTGCTTGCTTTTGTTCTGAGAGGAGGATGTATTGAGTGGTGGTAATGGGGAGGTGTCTTGTTTTCACTCAGATTTAATCTGGCTCTGAAGTTCCTTCTGCTATCCTGTCAGGACAGCGCATTAGCATCTACCAAAATCTTCTCAGGCTTTATTTAGCCACTAAGAAAGGCTGACAGTGTTTCCTGCAGCTCTGGCTTCCTAACAACAGAGGTGAAACATTTTGTACCCAGACATCCACCAAATGACCATACCTGGCTATTTGGGGAAATGTTGACATTGTAAGCGGTCAGGGTTGATGGGGCTGTCTT
Source organism: Leptosomus discolor (assembly GCF_034619465.1). Taxonomy (NCBI): domain Eukaryota; kingdom Metazoa; phylum Chordata; class Aves; order Leptosomiformes; family Leptosomidae; genus Leptosomus; species Leptosomus discolor. The sequence continues at coordinate 71,306,848 of NC_141392.1, read as the reverse complement.
TGTCTTTGCCAGCAACAGGCTGCCCACATTGTAAACACTTGCAGAGTCAGCACCAGTGATACCTATGGTGTGTTTCAAGAGACGATGCCAGGCGAGTCCAGCCTTGCAGTCCACTCATATAGCAGCAAACACGTGGGCGCAGGCCCAGGTGAGGCCAATGGTCACCTTTTGGAGCAGGCAGCAAGTGAAATCGCAAACTTGGGAAGCCCCTTGGCATCCATCAGCCAGCTCGGCTGGTGGGGGGGTTGTAGCAGCTGCATGGATGGCAGATAAGCAAGCCTGCAGGGAGCCCCCCAGGAGACTGCTCTTTCTGCGCTGTGTGGACCTGGAATGAGTGGTGCAAAATGTTGTGATATCAATAACAAGGCCTATGCCCTCTCTCTCTCTGTGTCTCTCTTTTGAAGCAAATCAATGTCAGATTATCTGCTATAAAAGAAATAACTATGTTAGAAATAGAAGGTGAGGCAGCTAGATAAATCATATTGTATCCTTTAAGCGGTAATATTTATAGTACTTTTTCATAAAAGCAGAAAGCTCTTATAAGTGAATGAAAATGGGAAGATACTTCGAAAGCCTGAAGTAACCTCAGGTGAAATGAATGTTAGAAGCAGCAAGCCGTTCAGGTCCATGCACAGCAAGCTAAGCTTCTCAGAGTTGTGAGTGAGATTAAATTTGCTGCCTCCTGCTTGGTATTTAGTTTTCTAGCCACAGTGGGTCACGCATGCTTCTCCTGAAAGGCTGAGAGTGGGGACAGTTGTTTGGATGGGACTCCTTTCCTCTCTACTCCAGAACAGCTTCTCTCCCACACAGCCCCTGTAAGGGTGCAGTCCTGGCTGCCATCCCCAGGGCTCTGCATGGCCCAGATGGAAATGGACCACGGCTTCTCTCTGCAAGAACCCTTCCTCTGCCTGGGTTTTCTGCTGCCAGAAGCAGCAGGGTACTCTGATGTGACTCTGTTAATGTAGTCTATCTGTGCAATTGGCAGGTAAGGCCATTACAAGGGTTCAGATAGTTAATTTACCTTATAAAGATGGCTTTTGGGTGCCCAATCCTGTTCTGAACTTTTCCTGATTGAGTAGGTCAAAGGCTGAGTGTTGTGCATGTGTTGATTTGGTGATCTACATGGGGTGTGATTTTAAGAGGAAGCATCCTCCCCTTCCCCATCTCCCAAGTCTTCTTCCTCTCTCCCCAAGCAAAATAAACACGCCTAAAGATTGAGCGAGCTTCAAAGGTTTTCTTAACAGCTTCCAGAAGAAAGTTTAATTCAAAGAAACATATAAGCGAAATGAGACATGGGATAACTCAGAGTGGGAGAAAAAAACAAACCCAGCCACAGATCAAGTCATGCTGCCCTCCACTTTTTATCTTATCGGCTGAGGAAATGCAGCCCAGCTTGGCTTTCATTTCATTGGCACTGCTGTTCCCTCCCTATGGACAGCTGGGGATTTGGGCTATGAAAGAAGAGTTAGCAGCTTTGTGCTCTGTGCATGAAAATGTCTACCTGTGACCTAGAATTTATCAAAGGAGCAAAGCAATAATGGCAATGAAAGAGATGTTGAAGTTGCTCTGCTCAGTAATGAGGAGATGCTCTCTGCAGTGATGCTGGCCGCAATTGCTAAGGCAAATTAAAGTAGCTGAGAGGAAAAGCCAGTAAATGTCACTCTTTTCCTTCCTTGGTAGCATTAACTATTCTACAGGACACAAATATAACTGTTTATATAACTGTTTACTAGAGGCTTTTCTAAGTATGCACAGACATAAACACCCAAGACAACATGTAAAACAAGGGACCTGATCTCTCAAGATATTTTCCATATTTAGCATCTTTTCCTACAGAGTGTAAGCCCTGCTCTTCACAACACCTTACTGACCTCAAATATATTTGATTTAATGTTAGTTAATTAACTCTGTTATTTTTAGTTTACTATTTGTTTTTCTTTTTCCCTCTATGGCAACTAGTAACCAGAACATAAAAGCATTAGATACATGTGAAAACAATTTTGAAGCTGTTATACTCATTTCAGCTGAGGACTGATAGTTGACTTGTAGCTTAAATCTTTTAATACCTTTGAATACGTGACTACCTCTATTTTAAAGAATTACAGATATAAGAGACAAATGTTTTATTACAGGGCTGCGGCATGTTCTGCTAGGAAGGGTTACTTTCCACTGAGCCAAAACTCAGGCAAAGCAATTGAATAAGGTGGATTCAGCTTGGTAAAAAGAAATTCTCTTTATATCACATAGAATTAAGAAGCTACTGAAACTAAAAGTGGAATCAGTCTCTGATGCATAACAAAGGGTTATCGTGCTATCCCATTTGAAAATATTGTAATTTAAAATTTACATTATTTATTTTTTTAACCTACAGGGAGTTTGAAAGAGACTTGTCTCAGTGACCATTTGGACCAATAGACTGTATTGGTACATATTTCCTTTGCATGGTTCTAGATTTAAATGCAGTCTGGTGGCTTTTCTTTGATATTTCAAAACACAGCAGGAGTAATCAGTTTCTCTGTGATTTCCCCAAAAATATTTCTGCTGGTTTCCTTTATGATTTTGAACATCCTAATAAACTTTCTGCATGTCACTAGCTGCTCTTTAGACCTTTTTTTTTTTTTTAAATCTAGGAAATTTGGCAATAAATTTGGTGATATTTAGAAACCATTTTCTTCTTATGTCTGTTTCAATTTCCAATTGGGATGAAAGCATACTTTATTCTTTATAGGAGAGCATGACGATGTTTTATTCGGAGTATCTTTCATTCCCTTTAATCCACTGAAATATCTTGTTGCTTGTTTAAACACTCAGGAGTGATGGCTTCATTGAACTATCCCATTCATCAACAGCTCAATTCACGCCTACCACTGCCTGGCGTTGAGAATCTGTTGCCAAAATCTGTCAGGCAAAAAGAAATTCTTCTTGTCTCAGTGACAGATGGTTCTCCTGAACAAAGATCTTTCTGTCTATAAAATACTGTCTCTTTTCTTTTTTTTGTCACAGGCTTATATCAGGTAGCCACAACACCATCAATATGGTGCTGTTCCACTAGGCTGGGAGAGCAGGTGAGAACACAGATTTGTGCCACTGCTTTGCAAGGCTAAGTCAGCAGCTAAAAGCCCTGTCTAGACACTGTACCATCACATCTTTAGAGTGCTGAGTTGTGATCTCCAGCTCTTCTTAAATGGATTACACTAGCTCAGGTCCCGTGCCATGCTAATGCAGTTATGGGATTCTCAGAGCTGAGCTAGTTTGTGTCTGGGTACAGCAGAACATGAACATGCCTCTATACAGTTCTTTTGTACCCCAGGCTGCTGAGGAAATTAACTCTGGGCAAAGTTTTTTGCCTGTCTAGTTTTTCCATGTTCCATTTAGTAACCTTTGAATCCTTTCGACCAATTTGAAGTACATAAGACACATGAAGAATGTTCTCAAAGACATTAAGAACCTTGGCATTTTCTGGAGGAAAAAACAAATTCTTTGCCACCACTGAAAAATATCAGTGAAAGCTTAAACCTTAATGGACATCCTAAAATTTGCATAGATGGAGAGGAGGATGGTTAAGATTTCATTTGAGCTCAATGTGTATCAGAAAGGATAGTTTTATTCTACAAGTATTTCATTAATGCAAGGAACTCTTCACCTTCTCCAGAATTCCTTTAGGATTTTGAATTTTTAGGGAGAAAGTAATAAAGCACATTTTCCCCTCTTCTGGCATATACAAAACATTGCAGGGCAGTACCATACTAAAGCAGAGCTGCAAACTCCTTTACTCTTGTAATGCATTCAGCTAGTTCAGCAGAGCTTATTGCAGCCAGATTTTGTTGGAAAATGGGTTAACATTATGCAGTATTGTATACTGAATCCATCAGATCCATGCAAATTCGGTAATCATGTTATGTGAAGCACCCTGTTTGCCTGGGTAGCCAGGGGAAGTAAATGTATAAATTAAACCTTTATCCTCATCCAAACATTGTTTTTAAATGATGCTGAACAGCGTGAAACCTACTAACCAGCCTAAGTAACGAACCATGAAACAAATGAAGAAGGTTTGCTGGAACCCTTTTAGATAAGTTCTAGGGTATTTGTCCTGTTATGCTTCTACTTTTCTTAGTGCTTACTTATTTTTCCTTTGTCCCTACTACTTTAAAACTCTACCTCGATAAACTAGTTGTTCCAGCTACCCAGAATAAGAATGAAGCCATTCTCTTTTTAAGTATTTTTTCTGGAACCGCTTGCATGATATTTTATATTTTCCTACTGTCCCACTGAAAGAAGGTTGAAATATATCTCAATATTGGACTTGACTTAATAGATTAGGTTAGGTAAAATTCCCACTCTGATGGTTACTTCTTCAGCTCTGCTTGTGGTGCAATGGCTGAAGAGTTTATGTGAAGCAGTTATAATTGTCTAAAAGGCAGAAAGCTTAAAACTTGCTCCACAAAACATTTTTGAAGATAGGATACTTCAAAAATTAATACCTATCCTCATGTTCAGTCCCATTGATGCCAGTGGTGGAGTTGAAATCTTAGTGTCTTTACAGATAAAACGTTACTGCATTAGCTTCACCGATAGTGTGGAGCAGGAGGCTGGATGAGCTGAAGTACATTGCTTAGCTCCAGAAGTTTTGAGCCTTTCTCTGAACTGAGTGCTCCAGTGAAATGAGTCAGAAGTACACTTCATGGAGTCTGGCGCACTTGTGTTCAGGCATGGCCACAATAAAATTTTTTTTCCGTCTAGAAAAGAACAGAGTTCTCAAGCAGTATTTTAAATCATTACAGGATTCCTGCCTCCAAACATTTGGTATCTGTGGGAGTTAATTCTGTTCAATTTTATTTTGATAAAATTTTGAGGCAACTATTCAAAATAATATCTCTTAGATGAATTACAGAGTAATTTCTTTGAAGCTAACAAATACAGGTCATCTTTTTAACTACGCATTCTGTTATAGTGTGTGAAAGTTAAAAGATGCAAGAATTACAGTCAGCTAGTAATGCACGAGAAGGCTGTCTAATTTCACATGCACTTTTTAATAGGACCTGACTGTCCTCTAAACCTAGAAAGAAAGGATTTTCTGTTTCTGTGAGATTTATAGAGAAACATGAAATAGTTGATAAAAGGTCATTCATCTGCCTGTTTTGAATTCCCTCAAATCTGTCATGCTTGTGTTATTGCAGTGCACCAAATCTAAACTTCAGGTTCTTCACGCACAGACAATTCCCTCACATATCTGCTTTATTGAAAGGGAAGTGTAGCTTAATATTAATTATTAATAGATCAAGTACAAATAGAAGAACTATAATGTTCTAGTTTGTACACATCTGTACTACTGTACATGCGGTAGGGCTGACACTAGAAAGGATGTAGGAGAAACAACATAAAGGCAAGAAAAGAGAAAGAGATAAGCAGGTAAGACATGGGAAGACTGAAGAAACAAAATTTATGTATTCTTTAAAAGAGAGGTCTCAAGGGACACAAGAATCCTAAAATACCTCCAAAGTAGCACCCCTAAATGAAGTCACTATCTACAGTTCATTGAACATAAAGTGATTGAATTAAAGAAGGCATTTCAAAGCAGACAATAATGAATAAAATCCTATTGCTGCATAGATTCCTAAAGGAATTAGTCAAAATCAGAGTTATCCAGAATCAGTGAAATGCTGGGGAAAAAATTAATTAATGTAATTGATATTTAAATGTTATTTATTTACAACCCAATAAAAGCCCAGACTTCACTAGAACAATTATTTTATATTAAATACTAATTGATTGCTAACACATGGCAATTGAAAACTAATTATCATGGCATTGGTATGTAGTCTTTTATTTCCCCATCTTGGCAGATGGATTTTAAATAATTTGTTATTAACTAATATAGATAAATGTCTTATTGAATAAAAATGAAATTGATATTCGGGGACTGTCACTTAATCATTTGCTTTCATTATTTCCAGTAGGGTTCTTTTAGACCCCTGCCTGGTGTTTTTCCTCCCTTCTGCCCATCTTTATGCCTGAGGATAGTAATAACAATGAAGTAAGAGTAGAAAGTCAGTAAGGTAGTAAAACCTTTTCTCCTTCCCAAACTGCACAGAAGGTGCGTGTGATTAGATAACAAATTCAATAAAACAAAGCATATTGATTGCCAAAGGGAGGAATTTTTTTCCAAACTAATGATGCTAAGCACCGTAGCAGGCTGTTAAAAGTAAAGCTACTTCTTCAGACAGCTGTCATCTACAAGAGTGATCTGCATGTCAGGGATAACATAGTTATGGAAAAAAAATAGGATTTTATTATTGCAGGTAATGCCTGCAGAGCAATTCTGGTGGGATGCAACTGTTCTAGATGTTACTGTAGGTCAAGCATTTCTTACAATACATGGAAATTTGATCAGCTTCACTGTTTTGCGGCATTTTGCATCTGAAGATCTCAAAGCACTGTATCAGTGGCAAATATTTAAACTAAGCAGCTTATTTGTGAATGCCCTCTGATGCATAGAAAATGGCTATCATGCTTTGTGAAATTTATCTTTCAAACTTCGTTTGTGTTTATTTGGAGTAAAGTGCTAAAATTCTGCATCAAAGTAAAATTTTGAAAATATTTAATAAGCGTTGCAACATGGTGTTCAAAAATAAGAACACTTTTCCCTTAAGGTAAAAATTATATTAATCTAATATTAATCTAATATCTGCATATTGGTATAGTAGCATTAATATTACAAAAGTTAGAGCATTTCCACTGTATCTAAACAAAACACTTCAGTGTTATCCATTTTATTGAAACAAGCAAGCAGAAATGATTTGTTTTGACACTTCTTCCCCAAAATATAATCAAATTGGACACATTCTTGTGAAATGTTTTCATTTCCAAGTAACAGCAGTTTTTCTGACAGGACAGTATTTTACCCGGCTTAGAGCTGCTTTCTGTTTTAACTGAGGCCCAAAGGACATGCTTTCCAGATCACACAGGAGTTGGTGACTTGTCTTGCTAGAGCTCCTGGCTTTGCAAGACTTGTTCTCATCATCAAAGAGGGAATTCAGGTATGTACATCTCTGATAGCTACATTAGCCCAGCACACGCTATGAACAAAAGAAGTGTCTCAGCATTCAGCATTGTTCAAAAGGTGAAGATACGCCCGGCCATACCCCTTTAAAAACTGGGGCTAAGTTTGAGGTGCCATAAACTTGCTTCTGATCTCTCTGTTCAGGTAATTTCTTGGCATCCATATGTGTTTCATAACAGATTATCCTGTCCAAACGTTTTTGTTTGGAATTTGAATGTGTTTCCCAATGTTCTTGCTCCTTTAGGAATTATTTCTTCGATCATTGCTATTTCTTCTCATTAGGGAAAAGGAAACTAACTCATGACAAGACGTTATCTGGCATATCCTCCCTCCTTACGAATGAAAAAACATGTCTGGTTGAATTATTTTTACACACACTTAGGAGCTTTCTGTGGAGATTCCAATTCTCAAATGGATCCCAGTGTGAAAGTCTAGAGATCAATCCTGCTTTAGATGTCTTCTAGCCAGGGGGTTTGTTGCATTTAGGGTTGATGCTGGTATTGATTTAAAATAGTTGCCAAAATGGCTGCTCAGTTGTCTATATTCAACCAGCTTGATATGCCCATTCAGTTCTCAGTATAAACACTAACAAACCACAGTCAAATAATTCTCACAATCTGTTGTCACAGTCTCAAGATCTTGTGGATGTTACATGGTGATTCTCAAGTTCTCGTGGTCACGTGAAAGCTCTGTATTTTTGTAGGCTAGACTACTACTTGATACAACAGTGAAACAAGGTTTCACAAACCTATTAGAAATTGGTCAAGGACCAGCTTGAACATAGTCATGTACTCACTTGCACAACTGGAACTGGTAAACGGTATTCTTATATGGCATTCAAGGAATGAGAAAGAAATATGACTTGATGTAACTGGGAGGGCAGGTTCACAGAATACTTTGCCACCACCTTGCCGTATAACAGCTAAGCAAAGGAGGTGTCCCTGTCTCTTTTTAACCTCAAAACTGTCCATGTGCACACAATTGCTTTGTGTCAAGTTTGATGAGAGAAAATCACATTTAAACTTTGCATTCAGACAATAAATCTGTCAGAATCCAAGCAGTTTCAGGTTGCCTGACTCTACCAGTGAAATGTAAGTGATGGAGAAGGTTTTTTTCAGAGTCACCAGTCAAGGTTTTCTACCTTGTCATAAACTGAGGAAGCTCAAACTTAAACCCTCCCTCTGACTAAAATTATAGTTTGAATGAAGCAAATAGTTTAAGTACAGAATGGGATAAATAACTGTCATTTAGGCTAGACAGAACTGTTGGAAAAACACAGAATCTTGATCTGCGTATGACAGAAAATTTAAGAAAATCCCGTGTGTTGTAGTGGCTAGATGCACCCAAGCTGTGACCTTGTGATCTACTGAAGTGGGTATAAATTGATACTGCTTTTGAAAGTGATGATCTTATACTCCCATTTCTCATTCCCATCCTCATGCTGTCTCCTTGTGCCTCCACAAGCATCAGTGCCATCAGGTGGTAACCTGCTTGGGCAACCAAGTCAGGTTAAAAACTACGTAGAAAAAGAAAAGTTAGTGTTCACCTGACTTGGGTCCATAGTTCAGTTCACCATATGGTCTATAAAGGATTGATTTCTGTGTGAGAGAGGTGGCTGGAGAACAGAAATAAATTTTATAAATATGATGAAAAAGAAATTGTATTTTTCCTTTCTTTCTTCATTGCTCTCACAAAACTGTGTCCCTAAGTTCATTGCAGGAGGTAATTCATAGGTTTTCTCAGGTCATGCAGGAGGACCAGGAGAGTTAGTTACTTATTTTTGGATTAGAGATTGACAGACATTTCAATCCAGATTATACAAGTGGGCTGCTTTCCTTACAGTTCTCAACAATCCTTCCGGGGGATGTACAAATGTTTTACATGCTTACTTTCAGAAGTACAATTCTGAACCCCATGAAGAACACCATGTGTCAGAGCTGTTGGATCTGCCTTGCTTGCAACTTCCTTTGCAAAGTCCAGGTCAGATTTCAGGGAACAGATCAGGAGTGTGAAAGCAAACATTTCCTAAGGAAGGAAAGGTCATTGTTTAGCCTCCTGTGTTAGTCCTCATGGAAACGTTTTTTTAATTAAAAAATACCATGCTGGGAGGGGTTTTGTACTGATGCAGAAATGAGGGAGTTTAACAGGTCCTCTGTCAAGCTCCCAGTCACCACCAATACTGTGTTAGGGTTTGAAGAGACACTGATGCATTTCTTTGGAAGAAACTCACAATTTGTTAAATTTATGGGGTGTCACTGCACATGATACCTGGTTACTAGAAATTACATTGTCACCTTAGTCTCTCTGGGGACTTTCGACATTAAGCAAGGTGGTAAATATTGCAAAGTACACCCACCAACCTCAGAACAATTTTTTCCTAACACTTTATTTTTCATATTTTCAGTCTTTGCAGTGTCAGGGTTATTCTTTCCACCTGACACTTCCTTCAGAAGATACAGCAGCTACATAGGTCATCTTTTCATGGATCTGTCAACAGTGACAAGCAGTGTGGTTCTGCTGGAAGTTTGTCTGCTGGCTATCCTGATAAAGTGTCATGAATGTGCTTACCTGTTCCTTGGAGATGTTCTACTTCAGTGCAAAACTGGATTTTGTTATTTGCATTTTCCAGTGTATCAGCAAATATTTGTCTCAAGTTGAGAACAGCAATGAAATATTTTCTCCCTTAAAACAAAAGCTTTGGATTATATGAGCAGTTAGCTACTAATGTCAGAGCCTGTTTTTCTTATGCGTCTTCCCAGTGTTCTCTCAGTCTACAGTTATTTAGCTTTTGGCTTTTTGGAGTAGTATGACTATGCATTACTCATAAAGGAACCACTTTGTGCTTCAGCACTCTTGTAGTTACCAGTGATTAGGAATGCCAGAAATCTTACTTTTTTAATCCATGATATCTGTACAATCTAAAACACTGAGTTACTTCTGGGATTTAGAATTTAAATAATCTTTTATTAGTTTTAGTGTGCCTATTATGATTATGGTTATGGCTTTAATCAACATTTGCCTTTGTCAAAAAGTTCTGTTTGCCAGGTAGGGTGATTTTGAAGCATGCTTTTGAGGGCACTGTATGGAGCCAAATGAATGGACCTATGAGAGCAGGCATTTATTTCATTCATGTGCTTACTTATGTTTCACTTATCCCTAAGTTATTGAAGCATCTCTATTATTGAGGCTTTTTTTAAAAAAAGGTGGAGATAAAGGGCCTATGACCTTCAAAAGTCCAAGCGTTGTCACAAATATGAAAAAGTGAACAGTGGTCACTGTTCCTCTGCTGTGCTCTGTTGAACCAGTACAAACAACCAGTACAAACAACCTTAGATGCTTCTTCCACAGAGAATCATCCTCGTGTGCTTTCCCGTGCAAATGGAAGATAGAAACACGTTGCAACATTTCGGCCATTGTGTAAAGATGGCTAGTACTACATCACTGTTATAAGACGACGTGAATGTAAAGTAAGTCTGGGAAGCGTATCAGAGTGCTAACTTTGAACATTAGATGTGATAGCTGAAATCTGTTCTCTGCCTCTAGAAGGAGACAGTCTAAATACTGTCCTGCGAATTCAGCAAACAAAGGTCTTAGTATGCATCCTTAACTGTTTTATCCAAATCCTTACCTTCACTTCAGAGAGGCAGGCATGGTCTTACAAAGGTAACCCAGAAGAAAACAAAGAGGCCAGCAAAATTTCCTGAGCAAGTTAGTTAATATGTGTTAAGGTACCTTTGTGAAGATTGCTAGATATCTCTGTATGGCACATAATTTAGGCTGCAGATGACCTATTTTCTCCATGAATATTCTAGTTCAGGGGTTCTGAGGTGAAGGGAGATTTTTTCTTTCACTTATTGGCATTAGCATGGCCTGATACTGAGAGATTTTTCCATGTGGAGATTTCAATTTCAATTATTTTGTTAAAAAGGTTAGTAAAAAAGGATCGTTGATTTTAAGAAAGCAAAAAACAGATGAACTAAAAGCTTAGATGATAAGTATAAAGAAGGTGACAGAATTTTGATAAAAGGAACATGGGATTTTTGATAATTACATTACAGGCAAATAAATGCTTCTTATGTATTGATTTGTTCAGTATGTTTTGACTAGGTAGAGAGAGGAAATGCTAAGATATTTGAAACAATTTACTTAGGTCATGAGTAAAAAGAGACCAAGAGAAAATAGAGAAGCACTCTAAAATGAAACAAAATAAAGCCCGATGGAGAAGGACTTGGGGATACTGGTGGGTGAAAAGCTGGACATAAGCCAGCAATATGCGCTCGCAGCCCAGAAAGCCAACCACATCCTGGGCTGCATCAAAAGAAGAGTGGCCAGTAGATCAAGAGAGGTGATTCTGCCCCTCTACCTCCACTCTGGTGAGACCCCACCTGGAGTGCCACATCCAGCTCTGGAGTCCTCAGCGTAGGAAAGGCACAAACCTGCTGGAGGGGGTCCGGAGGAGGGCCACAAAGATGGTCAGAGGGCTGGAGCGTGTCTCCTATGAAGACAGGCTGAGAGAAGTGAAGTTGTTCAGCCTGGAGAAGAAAAGGCTCCAGGGAGACTTCTTGCAGCCTTCCAATACTTAAAAGGGGCTTACAAGAAAGATGAAGATATTTTACCAAGGCCTTTAGTTACAGGACAAGAGAATCATTTACACTGAGAGAGGGTAGGTTTAGACTAGATATAAGGAAGACATTTACAATGAGGGTGGTGAAACACTGGCACAGGCTGCCCAGAGAGGTGGTAGAAGCCCCACCCCTGGAAACATTCAAAGTCAGGCTGGATGGGGCTCTGAGCAACCTGACCTAGTTAAAAATGTCCTTGCTCACTGCAGGGGGATCAGGCTAGATGACCTTTAAAGGTCCCTTCCAACCCAAACCATTCTATGATTCTATGAAAATCCAATAAATATCCCTCTTGCTGTTTTGGGTTGGTGATGCTTATACTATATACCTTGTGAGAGCTGCTCTTTATCCTGCAATCTGTTACATATATGTGATTTATCCAGTTGTGAATGTCACAGTTAGCTACATGAATTGTTGGAACACCTCTGCAACATCCAACTCTTTCATGGGGACAAGGAAATGCATGGCAGCAACTGGTGGCATTGCCAAGATCCTGTCCTGCCAGCAGGGGTTGGCATTCCTCAAGAGCCCTTGTTGCTTCATGTTACCCTGTGTTTTCAAAAGAGTCAGCTTGTGCTTTGCTGACACTTCCCTGGCTGCCATTTAGCATAAATGGAGAATTTTGTACCCTCAGAGGAAGAGAATTGTACCCATATTTTCCCTGCACCAGAAGGGACAGGTTATGCTTGCCAGCACCAAATAAACAGAGTTGGGTTTTTTGCATAAGAGCCAAGGTTAAGTATTTATGTAGTAGGAGCTAGTTAGGCCCCATTCACCATTCCGCTACAGGTCCCAGCATCTGTGTTTGTGGGGAGAGAGAAGAAAGCTGCCTTTCTTAATGTGGCTGTTATAATTCACAGATGTTTGCTGGTGGCAAGTGCTAAAAAGATAGTGACTTTATATAACAGGATTGAACAGAAAAATATTCACAGCGAAATTCCCTCTGTCTGGAAAATTCAGTCCTGCAACAGATGTAAAAAAACCCCAGTCTGCACAGTCTCACTGTTCAGCCTTCTGTCCTCAGTGGGCGCAAACAAAGTCTATGCCCAAGCCAAAGCATGTAGGCATGTTGTCAGCCTGCCTTCCATTACACACTGCTGAATGTGGAGCAACTTTAATAATGCAGTATACAGAAACACAGAATTAAAAGCAACAGGGGTATATCTGTTACATGGAAGAGTAGGGAGAGACCGTTGAAAATCCTATGGCAAGAGTATAACTGTATTAAAGCACATGCAATCATCTCTCAGCATCTTCATCCTCTGAAGTTTAAGAATTCTATCTATGGATTCACATGCAAAATTAAGGGCAAGTGGTAGAAATCACCCCTCCAATCATAATGGAATATTTCATCGTGAATAAAGAGGACCCTTGCAATCAATCTCTCATTGTATTCAGAGAGCTTTATGAGACAGCACAGTTAAGAAAAGAAGAATCTTTCAAAAGTATGAAGAATCCCAGGTACTTTTTTGATAGACAAGAAGTAGTCATTTGTGGCTCATTTTTACATGTTTTTTTATTGCAACAGCAATATTAAAACTTATAGAAGACTGCAAAATTAACAAAGTCAAGATGTCTAAAGTTGTTCTTGAAATTGTAGTTGCATAATTCAGATGTTGATGTATTTGGTTTTTATTACAAGCTTTTTATTACAAGGTGAACCTGAAATGAGATTCTCAAGTTCATGATAAAATGAAATATTGTTAGTCTGCAATTCTCTTCAGCAATTTGTATTACTGGGGTTTGCTTTCACTTCATTATACTTACATTCCAAAATTTGGCTCTCAATACTCAACTTGCCTTTTAATTTATACTTACAATCACAGAATCATAGAAAAAAATTGAAAATAATAAAAATAATAGAAAAATAGATTGTGAGGGATGTTTGGATGTCACTTAGTCCAACTTCCTTCTCAAAGCAAAGCTAATTTCAAAATTTAGATAATATTCAGGGCTTTGTCCATCTGAATTTTGAAAATCTCCAGTGATGGAAACCTATTCCAGGGCTTAACCGTGCTCCTTGAGAAGAAAGCTTTCCTCAGAGCAAGACTGTTTACCTTGCTGTAACTTGTGTCCTTTTGCTGTGCAACTCTGACGTGAGTCTGAATTCATCTTCTCTATCATTTCCCTTTACATTGTAGAAAATAACAATTAGACTTTCCCTTATATTTATTTTCTCTGTCAGCCTCCCCTCATACGTTGTGGTCTCTGTCCCTTAATCGCTTTAGTGTCCTCAGCTTGATTTTCTCCTACTCATGAGTCATAGGTCTTGGCAGTGCAAAAAAATGCTGATCTTGAACACTGATTACTTGTTAAAAACATCTGTTTTGATGGCAAAGTCAAAGTGACTTTTTTTGCTGCTTTTGTCTTCTGATGGCATCTATTATTTTACTTGATGTTATGTATGAGACATCTTCCTTCTTTGCTCTATTATTGCAGAGGACCTGAACACAGGAAAATTAAGAACTGCAATGTACAGCACAGTGGAGAGAAACAGAGGAAAACGACATTTTTGCACTCATAGAAACTGCTTTGTTTTGATTCCTCAAAATATTTGTGAACAACTTTGTTCTTTCTTTAGAGTACCTAAAGATTGCATCATTACTATGTAAATCTTGTACTAGTTCTTATATTCTTTATTAAATTGAATAATTCCATTTCAGTTGCATGCTTTTCTTTCTTATGTTATTTGTTTGGACATCCATGGTAGACAGACTTATGGTGCTCAAAGGACATTTGGGTACTTCTGTCTAAGTATATAAAGCACATACTTTTACTTTTTATCCACAAAGAGAACCTCATATAACATTTTCATTGCATGAATTTTACTTTTTACTTATTTTTATCCAGAAAGTCTTTCTAGAACTATTCATATCCTTTCTTTTTGTGCCATTTTTCTCTCCAAAGGTTTTCCTTCTGTTTCTATTGTGTTTCTTCCCCCCAGACAGGTATGACTAACCTTTAATTGCCCTTCTGACTGGATAGATCACATGCTTCATTCCAATAGTAAGCAAAGGTCGGTGCCAGTGCCAATATACTGTCATGTCCACTTGTCACATTACTGGACCTAATGTGAAAGCAATACTGTTTGCCATGATAGGATGCTGACACCTATCCTCTTGGCCACCTGTTAACCCTCTACAGTTCCGAGACTGGAGGTCTGTACTTCCTGTGGCACAAGATTTTCTTACCCTATAACATGTGGCTGCCAAGACTGAATTCCTGCTGTGTCCTGCAAAATTGATCCAGGAAAGAGTTCATTTCCTCAGAAGAGGGCCACTGTGAAAAGGTTCTCAGTCTGTTAGCTGTCCTCGTGAGTCTCAAAGAAACTGGTATTGGAGGTTGAGATCTACAGTCCCGTGGCATTGTAAGTGTGTCCTATCCTTCAGTAAGGTACGTGAAATACACACGAAAGGCAGAAGTGAAAACAATTTAAATTCTTTCCCAGTTTTGAGAACACTCATCTGGATCTAGTTGAGGCATCTTTACATGAGAAATATGATTGACTTCTGAAGTGACAAAAAGTGGAAAAAAATTCTTTTTCACGTTATGTTAAATTCTTCCAAGGTGACAGAAAAGGAAAGACTTTTACCTCCTGTTGCAAGTAACAGTGAAGATGCCTGCTTTATCAGCTATTCTGCTTAATCAATGATTTTCCAAGCAATAAGCTCTTCCTTTAACCTTTATTTTAGGGTACAGGATATTATTTCAATATAAATTATGGTGATGGTCTTTCATCTCTCTTTGTAAGGTCTTCTTTCACCATTAGGAAGAAGATGGCCTCAGATACTTCCTTATTCCTTTTAAGCCTCCGCCTTACAGGGACTGCTTTTTCTTGAGGGAGAGCAATGGCTTGATGAGCTTTCATCCCCGTTATAGACACATTTCTCGTTGCTGCTGTTTTATATTTTGTCATTTCCCATTTATTATTTTGTTTTCGTGCATTCAGTTCACATACTCCCCTATAGGGATAAAGTTACAGTTGTAAACCTTCAGGTCCATCAATTAACTTTCTGTTTTCTGATTTTTTTCTCTTTGTGCTAATGCCTGTAAACCTGTGAATACATGGCATTATGCATTCTGTGTTTTGAGCTGAGTATTGTTGAACAATGCAAGACCTATCCATCTGTAGACGGATTACTCTTTTCAGTTGCACCATCCATGGAGTCTTTAAAAAAATCTATTTGGCTAAAAATGCTGTTCTCATCTTCCCCATGTTGTGTACACTCTGCAGATCTTCATATGAAGGTGTAAAGTAATGCTGTTCTTTCTTCTGTTTCTAAATGCCAGTCACGTCCTTCATCTCCTAGTATTTTTTCTTCTCAAAGATGTGCATATAGTTTGTCCATAGTCCACACTCTGTATGTTCTAGTCGAGACCATGTAATTTCTTCTGGGTGGCACACTCTTTCAACTGTGTCCTGGGTTAACTCAGGGTTGTTTTTTTGACCCACTTAAAATTTAGCTCTTGTTATGGACTTATTTCTCACAATCACAGACTGGTAGGGGTTGGAAGGGACCTCTGGAGACCATCTAGTCCAACCCCCCTGCTAAAGCAGGTTCACCTACAGCAGGTTGCACCAGACCACATCCAGGCGGGTTTTGAATGTCTCCAGAGAAGGAGACTCCACAACCTCCCTGGGCAGCCTGTTCCAGTGCTCTTTTTCAGTGTGAGCTTTTTCATACTCACAGTGAAAAAGTTTTCCCTTACGTTAATGTGGAACCTAATGTGGAAACTTATTTGCCTCAAACAAAACCACAGTTTGCCATTCAGTCTTCTAGTACTTATGAAGTTTATTTGTTTTCTTAAAAAAAACAAACAAACAAAACCACCTTTCATTTTTATGTGGAGCCCTGGGCTCAACAAATGGCTGTATTTGACTGCTGTAGATTGGTAAAAGTTCAATTTACCATAGAATGAGAAAATGATGTTGAGGAAAAAAAAATTAAAATTATTAAATGGTTATTCACGTACAGTAAATAAAACAGACCTCAACACCATCCTCCTACTACACCATGAAATGCTGAGCAGGATCAGTGTTCTTGCAGATGTTCTCTGATGTTTCAGGTAGAGGTTTTTACAAGGTCTAGACAAATTCTATATGTCTAGGTATTGCCAAACACTCAATTCCAGCAGTCTGCACTGGCTGGAGCAAGTTAAACAGACCAGGACATTAGGGGCACTGACTTTCCTGGGAGTTTCTGCTAAACAGCTGACACAAAGAAGAAAAATTATCCTGTGAAATCTGCCTATTCTGATTGTGATTCCCACCCAGCTCTGATACATTTCTTAGGACTCTAGTTTGGTTTTAGAGGGTGAGAACAGGACCTAGAAGAACATGGGATGTTCAAATTGCAAAACTCCCAGAAATTTCAGGGTAGGTATTTTTAGGAGGAAGGGAGAGTTTTCTGTCCATTCACTGATGTCACTAATAATGTTAGGCAAACTTTTCTTTTCTCACATGTACAAAGCTGTCATTACATGAATCTGACAGTGTAAGGGTGCAGTATAGCCTCCTCCAGCTGTTAAATTATTTCACCACTTTACCTGATATGTGTAAAATAGTCTTAGTGTGAAAGAGAGTCTGACCCATGAATAGCAGCATGCATGAAAGGGCAGAATATTGGCAATCACAGCTGGCATCTGGATCTGGAAAGATAATTCTGTCCTGCAAGATGTAAATACAAACCAGGCAAATGTTCAATAAGCACTACTTACCTGCAGCACACAATTTCTTAGCAAAAAAATGGTATTCAAACCCCTCTGTGACTTTGATAAATGTTTAATTTGCATGGCAAGGTGTGAGAGAGGCAGGAGCTGACACATCAACATGTAAATAAAACATTTGTCAGACATCTCTAGAGATTCTGGGTAGTACTGTTCAGCAGAGGAGCAGTCTGGGAGCAGGTAAGTCAAGTTATCAATATTATTAGTGCCATAATCCAAACTAGACTGATGCTGCTGCCCTTTATATAATTACAAATTATTTTATATTTGTGTATGAAAGCCTTAATTTTGTTTAATGAGCTTTCATGTGTTTGAAACTTGTGTTTGTTTTTCTGCCTGACACTCTGCTATACTGTTACGAATTAGATTAGTGGTACAAGGGCGTAGCTTATTCTTCTTGCCACATTCATTTTGTCCTTGCAAGATATTTCAAGAAAGAAAATTTTCTGAAGGGGCTTAGGAAGTGCCTGACAGAGCACCTTTCAGTGGAACAGAATGATGTGTCTATAGGCTGCAGCCACAATCTGGTAATTTTTGAACAATGCAGGATACAGTAGAAAATAGAAATACTCAAAGACAATTATTGCTATGTTTAATTTTCCTTCTTAACCTTTCTTGTACAAAGTTATTAAGAGCAGTTGTGTTTTGCAAAGTTGCCCAGTCCTGTTTCAAATAATACTTCTTAAAATCTGTGATGTACATCTGCCTACACACATGCATATACACACAATCTAAGTCCTTTGTCACTCTCCACTTTAATGAGTAAGTGAATATGTCAGGCTAGAAAAGATGTATTTAGTGTTAAGCTTAGATATTTGGAATACATTGCATTTCTTATGTGGAGTACAAAGCTCAAAGTCCTTGTATTTTGCAGAACACAATCAAAGCTTTTATGAACAGATCCGTCTGGGACAGAGTAGGACCAAAAGAACTTCCTGTAAACTCTGAATTTGTCTCTTTACCAGGGAATACAAGAAGATTTAAACTTATATCCTTAGTATGCCCCTCAAATTAAAGATCTAGTATTCTGTGAGTGCTATTCCTCTTTCTGGCTAATTTCTGTGAGGAAGTGTATTTCAGGCAACCTCTGGTTTGGGCTGGTTACATCAAGCTGTTATATATATTCTAAAGGTTTATCTTGTGTTAGTCTGAGCAGTCAGATGCAGGTACTGAGGAAACAGACCCTGCACCTACATCAGTTTCCATACAGCATAGATGCATAGAAGGTCTGGCCCAAGGTATGGGAGGGCTGTTCCAGCTGGGCAGGACAATGGGCTGTGAAGCCCACTTTTGCCCTGTCTCTTCATGTTTGTAGGGAAGGGGCAGGGTGCATGGGAGGGCGGTGCTGTCCTGCCACCCCTTGCACCCAGCCTGCAAGAGAAAGCATCCACTGTCTGAATGGAGGTGGCTCTGCCCTTACTGCTGGGAGCTGCAACAGTCAGGAAATATACTGCCCTGCTGAAAGTCAGTGCAGATGGCAGTGGCTGACTATGTACTTTGCAGCAGCAGGGAAAAGGAGAAGGGAGGGTGTTATGAACACTAACTATTACACAATTGATAATTTGATGAATTGACTCTTGGGATCCTTCTAGATTTCCGTAATGTGGTTTGCTTAGTTTTAATTGAACATATCCATCTATAGGGTTAGATTTAGGTAATAAGGGTTTGTATTAGGTTTTGATGTTCCTGTTTCTAGGGTGCAGTGAGTAACTAAAATAAAAACCCTCCCTATCTGTCATTTACATAAAATCCTGAGGTATTTCAGGCCAGTTGCTGTTCTAAACAGGGCATTGTTTCTATGCTGCATTTTATCTGCAAACATAAACTGATGAAAGTTGTTGTATCTTTGGAATAGCATCACAACACTATGTGTCCTTCAGACAAGGTGCCATTTCAATGGCAGTCCAGTGACATACAAATTTTATACCAAAAGTTTGCCTGACTTCAGCCTGCTTGAGATAGTTTTGGTAGAAAGACCAGAAAAATATGATTACTGTTGTGAAAAAAAAATCTTTTGGGCAAGCTGCATAGCTGTGAATTTAGTCAGTTTATTACATGTTCTTGTATCAATACGCAGATCAAAAGACTGACCAATTGGATGTGATCTAATTTGTTCCAAAGGTGATGTATTTGCAGGGATGCTTTTTAACAAAACCTGATGACAAATATCCATACTACTTTGTCATACCCTCTCTGTCTTTGAAATGGCTGTGGTGTTATGATACTGCTGTCTGAGAAGATAAGTTTCTCATTCTTGACTGTGGTAACAATCAAGATCTTAGCACCAGTCTGAGAATCTGTGATTACGATTACCCAGCCCCCGTTTGTGCCTTTCTGTTATTTGCATTACAATACTGTCTGTGATTATTTAATCATATGCTATATTATCTACATAGATCCTTGTCTTGTGGGAGTATAGTACAGAATTTTTTTGTAGATGAACGAAAGGTTTATGGTTAAAAAGCTTGATGTCTCTAGCTCATACCTAATTTGTTACTAAAAAGGAGCAGATGAGTAAAGCAGTAAATATGACTTTGGCAATACTTTTTTCCCCCCTATTTCTTCAGAAGGTAAAGAGAAAAGTTTTTGGAAAAGTCAATTATAATTATTATTGCAGTCTGGCAAAACACAAAACAAACCAAAAAAAGATATTTCATATCAGCATAGCAAATATATTTAAGTTTGTTATTTCCCATACAGAAGAATTAAAAACCAGACAGCTATTTTAAATTAAGGGTCAAAGTGCTTATACTCGAAAGCCTCTTTTCTTTCACCTGATGCTGTATAAACCATTACTCTGTGAAGGTGTATTCTGTTGTCTGTCAAGGTGTATCCTTTTATGCACCTTTCTCTTAATCTCTCCTACTCTCTTCATTCTAAAACTGAATTTTATGCCAAATTTTCTGTTCACTGAAGAATGACCCCTGACCCAGAAGGGAACAGTGTAAAGATAAAGGATATTTTTTATTGCCAAACAGTAGACTGTCAAGGATTCCATTGCTGTTGATTCCACATTATTTCTATGTAACTGTGGGCCTGTTACTCAAAGTTTTCACAGATGGTTGCGAATACTAAGCTCATAATTTTTTGGTTACCCAGCTCTCCACACCTGCTATCTGGCTTCCAGAAGTGCTGACCAGCTGCCTGTATTGTCAGTGGGAACTCTCCCTTGGATGTACAAAGTTGTCTAAAATTCTAATTACTTTCTTAAATCAGTCTCAAGTCTTCTCAAACTGAGCATCCTGAGTTAATGACATTTTTGAGACATTCAGTTTTAAACTCTGAATCTCAGCACAAAACAAAATAAACATATGTACCCCGTTCTATGGGAAGAGAAGTATATTTTACAGGAAATGAACATTGATCAAGAACTGACATCTAGATCTTCAAAAAACTACATCTGAATTGTAAGACCTCAAAATGTTTCCCTGCTTCAACTGGCTCAAAGTCTAGACCAACTCCACTGCTTCCATGAACATTCAGTGAGAAGGAAAGCCAGGCACCTAGCCTGGAAGAAAATACGTGGCCAGATACCCAATTTGATGAATCAGAAGGAGAGCACAGTGAGTCACAGGACACAGTCTAGGCTTAGCCAGAAGGAAATAAGCATTTGACTCCTATGATGAGCTTTGCAATCTTATACTGTACCCCTAGAAGCAGGTATGAGTGCAAGTGTATTTTCCTGAAAGTTAGCATGCTGGAAAGGTTTATCATTGTCCAAAAGAGTGAGAATTCCTTTAAGCACATCTGAGAGGACCCTTGAGGACTTAAACCAGCATAGCGATCTCAGGGATTGGGGACCCAAAGGGACGGAAATGTGTGAGGGGTGTCCCCTGCCCTGCTCCACCAGGATGGAGGAGCCTTCTGAACATCCAAGGTTTATGGAGCTGGCTGGTGGCATCAAGACTGCTCATAAAACCTCACTGTATCAGTCATGGTTTTTGCTGACCACTTGTGTGACTGGAGTGCCTACATGCTACATTAGCAGGGGAATTTATTTCAAAAACTATATGTGACAAAGTGCTGAAATCAAGAATGGATACAGTAGAGTGGCCTTGCTCATTATTTTGTGTGTCGAGAAGTGGGCACTTCTAGTGTGAGGTCTAGCTGGCCCCTTTTTTGACACTTACCTTAGGTGTAGTATGCTGACCCAAAGAAAGGCAAATGTATAATACTATCTTACCTTGTTTTAAGATTCAGATCTAAGATTACTTTCTGAGATTGTCAGAGAAAAGCCCTGAAAGAAATCATTACTTCTCTGTATTTGCACTGTGGATAGTAAGTAGTGAACGGAGCTGTAAGATAAGTAAGTGAGGAGAAAGAGAAACTGGACTGGTATTAATTTAATGAGAGCACTCTTTCTTTTCTCTTTTGTTTCTTTATGTAGTTAATCCTAGTTGTAACAAGATAAAGTGGTTTAGATGCCTGTAATTACTCGTATCTGTGTTTTTTTCTTTGAGATGTTCAGCTATGTGTCACTTGTTCTTTGTTGTCTCTTGTCAAGGACAATATTGATTTGAATAACTGTGGAGATATAATTTCTGACATTTTATGGACATCAAGTCGAAATATATAGTATTACCACAGGGAGTTATCTTTAAATTCAACACAGATAGAAATTTCAGATTTTCATCAATAAAGACAATTAGGAATTGCCACAGAAAGTTTTCATTAAGACTATATATTATGATAGCTTTCTTTCAAAATCAGCACAAGTTTGGCTGTATTACTTGAAAAAGAATTGTCTTTGATCTTCCCTTCCATTGCTAAATCTGGGTTAGCGAATTGACTCTATAAGCATTACAAATGTGCTGCTGATTCTGAGATTTGATATTTGTGTCATATGTTGAAATGTGGACATGTATATGTACATGAAACTAAAAAGAAATGGCACTACATCACTTGTGGCTAGCTGTCACAGTGCCTTATAGCTCGAATTTTGAATCTCAGATACAAACAGTGGTTGTTTCTGGAGGCCTTGTTGAATGTGAGATGGAACAATCTAAAGGGTAGAGAGGAAAGAAAGAATAAAGACTAAATGTAGCAGGTTTCCCTTTTACAATGTAATATCTTGTTTTTTCATGTGTTCTCTGCTCTCCTCAGACTTTTTTAACCATTAGCTAGCAGCTACAATTGGTACATAACATATCTCTAGACAGTGCTGGGGAATGTGGTCCTGGAGACCACGGTGCTTGGATACTCTGAAGGTGCATTTTTCGTTTCTGCAGTCTGAGTGCAGTGACAGATGGCAGCTGTCTAATCTGTCAATGCTTGTATCTCTTGCGCTCTCCTCCTCTCCCAGTGTCAGCCACTCTTGCTTATCATTGTTTTGATGTGAGAACTATTTGAGCCCAGTGTGATGAAGTCAGGCAGTGGGAAAAGAAGCACCCTAATTCATTTGATATAAATATCTTTTTGTCCTGCTTTTTTAATTTCTTGGTTTTGTCACTCAAAATCCTCAGAGAGGAGCATAACTAAGAGCCATTAGAAGCTTTTTGTTTTAAAGTTCATACGCACAAATTGTAAAACCTATTGAATAGCTTAGTGTGTAAAACCCAGTGCTCCCACTTGGGGGGTAGGGGTTCTCATTATGAGGATATTACATAGCAGGTCACTATCACCATTTTGCTGTCGCTTTTTTATTTTTAATGTGACAATAACTGCTATACGTTGTGTTGTACTCAATAGTATCACTGCGTGTCAATCTTGCGTTGAGTTTACCTACTGAATCAGCACTGGGGGCCGCGATACCTACATGCTCAGTGATGGTGTAAAAGCCTGCGGTATGCGTAACAGCAAGTTATCTTGTGAAAACTTAAACAGTTATGGCCTCTTGACCACCTAAGCAGGTTTTTTGGATTGTTGTCACAAACTCAGGTCCTTAAATTCTTTCTGAATTGTACTGCTGATGCCAAAGCACTGTTTTGGATCTCACTGAGAGATCAGAGAGGATTGCCAAGAGCAAATCAAGTTACAGTTGCATGTGAGGGCCAGAGAAGTTTTACCATCATCTTGCATATATTTTCCATAAAACTGGCATACCATACTTCCTGTACCTTATAACGTTTTCTTGAGAAAAATATTTAGTTATTAGTGAAGATACCAGGTGATATCAAGTCTGCAATATTAGTAAATTGTTCTAAAGTGTAATATCCTATTGCCAATGATTATTTATTTTTAGTTTCCATCTTATAAACTATTATTTGGAAGACTTAGAGGTCAAAAAAAGAAATCTAAAGAGACCAAATATGAACTTCTCACAGATGGTAATTTACAAACTGAGCCCCAACTTTCGAGGCTCTGTTACCAGTCTTACCAACCTGACTTAATATTTAGAAAATGAAATGAAGAAATTTTGAAATGAAATTTATTACTCTTTGCAGAGTGCAGCATGATAGATATGAAAGTCACAAAACAATTTTCTACAATGGAAGTACCAGTGCTACCAGAATTCGAATGTTTCATCCAGTGCTGGAATGGTTCACAGACTACTGCAGTTGTAACCTAGAGGAGTGAATCTGTTTGCTCAGAGAGTTATTGTTTTATACCAATATGCTCCATGCTAATGATCTGAGGTTTATTTGTTAGTAATCCAGGATAGGCATCTTGCAAAAGTGTACTGTTGACTTATTACAGGATTATTCTGAAGGGGGTAATCTGCAAAATCTTCAAAATATTCTGTCTTACAGTTACTAGTGGTAGAGATACTGAGGTTAAATACTTAAAATGTACCTGCTTGCATATATTCACCTCCATGGGAAAAAGTCTCCTTAAATTTCTGTGTGAGGGAGAGTCCTCCCTTATAAAAAAAAATTACTAAATGATGTGACAAAAATTGTGAGAAGTTCAGAAATGTTAGCTGTTTGGAAGCAAGGGAGGTGGGCTGCAGTTCAAAAGTCTCACACTTAAGATCATGTGGTAAATTAAATTTAGGCACATTGCAGCCCAAGGGATACTGCTGACCCTGATTGAATACCAAACCTTAATCCACTCATATCAGTGTGACCTTGATGAAGAGGAGTTTAATGCAGATTTTTGAGGTGGGGTAGAGGGGCAGGTGACAGAAAAAGGTTTTACAGGATAATTCAATGGGAAAAGAATTAAAGGACAGTACTTGTCAGTGCTTCATTCTGTAATATGCTCACACTCTCCTGGACTTCGGATCCTTTGCTGCAGAAAAAATATGAAACACAGTAAACCTCTGCATTTAGCCATCTCATTTTCATGCAATCCAAGTCTGAAGCAAGTAAAACAAATGGATCTTAGCAGTCATAGCCTTTGATGGTAGTTTCCGTGCTGAAAGCTCCCCTTGCTTTAGAGCAGAAAAGTGTCTTGGAAAAAAGAAAAATTTTCCTTTAGGGGAGAGACTGCCCTAACTGAACAGCAGATATTAGAATAGTTAGCCACAAGAATCGAATATTGTGAAGCTGATGTTCTGCTTCTGTGAATTCCAGCATCTGTCATTCATTTCATATCAAGGTTAATTCACGCACAGACTTTCTGAGAAATAATTATCTTTCCATTTACTCAGACAGGCAGCTCCATGGCTCTTAACTCGGGTGATACATCAATTGCAATCTGATGTGTGTTTTTCTCACTATTTTGGACCATTTTTGTGTTGACCTTTAAGGCAACAAAATAATTAAGCACATCAGTGTTGTTCTGTAACTTTGAATTCACTACATTAATAAGATCATGGTATTAAAAGGCCACTAACCCATCCATTAGGTCTGATCATGCCCTTTTAGAATCAATAGCAAAAATCACAGTAATCTCAACTGGTTGTGCTCAGACACTGGAAATTATTTTTATTTGCAGTATCACAGAATAACAGAGCTTGAAAGGAACTTCTGGAGATTATCTAGCCCACTGCCTCTGCTCAGAGCACAGGATGCCCAAAACCATGTTCAACTGGGTTTTTACTATCTCCAAGGATGGAGACTCCACTGCGTCCCTGGGTGACCCACTCCAGTGTTCAACCACCCTTACAATAAAAAAAAACTTTCTCTTGTGTTCAGATGCCATTTTCTGTGTTTTGACTTGTGCCCATTGCCTCTTGGTATATGAAAAACTGGACAGAAGCCAGCAATGTGCACTCACAGCCCAGAAGGCCAACCATATCCTAGGCTGCATCAAAAGAAGCATGGCCAGCAGGTCGAGGGAGCTGATTCTGCCTCTCTGCTCTGGTGAGACCCCACCTGCAGTACTGTGTCCAGCTCTGGAGCCCACAGCACAGGAGAGATATGAACCTGTTGTAACGAGTTCAGAGGAGGGCCACAAAGATGATCAGGGGGCTCGAGCACCTCTCCTATAAGGAAAGGCTGAGAGAGATGCGGTTGTTCAGCCTGAAGAAGAGAAGGCTCCAGCGAGACATTATTGCAGCTTTTAGGTTCTTAAATGGGGCCTATAAGAAAGATAGGGACAGGCTTTTTAACAGGGCCTGTAGTGATAGGACAAAGGGTAACAGTTTTAAAATAAAAGAGGGTAGATTCAGACTACATAATAAGGAAGACATTTTTTTGCAATGAGATGGTGAAACATCGGAACAGGTTGCCCAAACTGATTGTAGAAGCCCCAACCCTGGAAACATTCAAGGTCAGGCTGGACGGGGCTCTGAGCAACCTGATCTAGCTGAAGATGTCCCTGCTCACTTCAGGGGGGTTGGACAGATGACCTTTAAAGGTCTCTTCCAACCCAAACCATTCTATCATTCTCTTGTCTTTCACTGGCCACAACTGAGGAAAGGCTGGGTAGTCTTCTTTACACTCCACCTTCTTGTATATATGCACATGCATAACATGCTGAAATTTTCTCTTCTCCAAGCTAAACAGTCCCAGCTCTCTTAGCCTTTCCTCATGAGAGACATGCTCCTGTCTCTTAATCATCCTTCTGGTCCTTTGCTGGGGTTACTCCAGTATGTCCATGTCTCTTGTACTAGGGACTCCCGAAATGGACCCAGAATCCAGACATGGCTTCATCAGTGTTGAACAGAGGAGAAGGAGGGTCTTTGCCAGAAGAATACACTGCTGGCTCATGGTCACTTTGTTAACCACCAGGACCCTAGGGTCTTTTATGCCATAATCAACAACGGATTTTGGCAACGGTTTTTAAAGAATGATTTGGAAGTAGGAAAATAAAAGATGCTACACGTATACTCGTTGCCAATACATTTTTCTCCAGTTCAAAATATAAAGAACGCTGGACCCAGGAAATTAAATAAATGTTTAATGTTCAGCTTAGACTGTAATTTTGATGTGAATACAAATTGCTTGGTACTTGTTTTAGAACTTATGCCTACTTATTCTCTTTCGTGCGTCTATTTCCATCTTGTAATTTAGTTTGATAGAATTTTTCTTGGAAGAAAGTATACAACTAAAAGCATGCTTTTATAATGTAAAATCAATATAAGTAATCGGTTTAAAATTATGTAGATATAAACCATTGCCTGTCAAACTAAGACAATATAGATTGCTGCTTGTCAGGAGAGGGAGGGAATGCCTTCGCGGCTCCTCTACCTGATTAAGTTTAATAACATAATCAGGAAAGCTTTTCTTCTGGAAAGCAAAGTTACTTTTTGAACTTAATTACATATCAATACTAAATTACATCAATTAATTGCTAACAACCTGTAATGCACTTTTAACAGAAATCCTAAACCCCTGTAATTTGCTAAAAAGTTAATTTGGTTCCTTAATTGAATTTTAATTGTTTTACACACACCTCTTTGATAGACAGCTAATACCTGCATTGCATACAGTTTGATGCCTTTTTCCACAAATGAATTTATTTTTAATTTCTCCAAATATGCTTAATTTTTCCTTTAAACATTTAAAAGGTTTCTTTGGTGTCCTTCTTAGGCAGCTATGGCTACTGACACTGAGTTTTGACTCAGTAGCACATACAAAAAAGAAACTAATCGGTTCAGTGAGTGCTCAAAATCCATCACCTAAGACATTGCATAGGGGACCTTTTTAACCAGATCAGTATAGTGTGATACCAGGAAACCTTGAAGCAGGTATAAGATTCTTGCTGGCAAAGTGTGTGTGTTGTTGATGGGGTTTTTTGCAAAGCTTTATATCATTGAAATATTTTCTACTGTCTCTACTGGAGCACAGCCCCATGTGTTGAGGAGGTATTATATGCTAAAGGAAGAGAAATAAGCATAGTGAAAAACAGTGTGGTCAGCTATGAAAAGCATCAATCCAAATAATGTACTCCGAATCTGTCTATCATAACTTTGAATGCTGGCTTTGATGTCATCATAAATGAGGCCTTAGCAAGCAAGCAAGATCCAAGATGTTCTCAAAACTTGCTTAGGGTGTGGGCTGAGAACTTTCTAAATAGTTAAAAGTAAGGAAGAAATCCTCACAAACCTCCCTCTGTTAACATCACTCCAGTTAGGAGTCTCTGAATAAAAGGAAGGAGAATCATTTCAATGGAGCAAATTGTTTTGGTTTCAGGATGAAAGGTCCATTTTGTTTTAGATATTCTGAAAATACTGAATGCTTTTACTTAAAAATTAAAGAGACTTGGATTTTCTAACTCATTTATTAGTCAGAGTCTTTACAGGTTTCTCCTTTGTCCTCTTCAGGCTCTGATTGAATTCTCAGATCTAGTGGGACCAGACTTCTGGTTGTATTGCAGTGGATTCCTTATTTCCTTTATTTGGCACAGTCAAATATTTCTAATATTTCAAACCACTCAGAATTCCCAAGGATATATCTAAGCAGGGAGAGTGTTTGTGGGGTATGGATTTGATCAAATCGAACTTCCTAGAAGGTAATATGTTCTTTAAGATACAGTTGATGAGTAAATTAGTGAGATGTTTCTAAAACCTTTACACTTTTTTCTCTTTGGAAGTACTTGTGTCAGCATACTAGTTATAAGAGGCAAACTATTTTTTTTTTTTTTTGCAAGATGCCCTTCTAGGTATCTTAATTGTGTTTGGTTTTCAGATGAAGATTCAAGACGTCCAAGAAATTGCAAAACAAGTTTTTCATTTATTTATCCATATTAGCCAACTTCCAAGGATTCCATCTTGTCTCCTACTTGGCAGCAGGCTTCTACTGACTAAAGACATAAGAATTTTTTGTGGTGCATTTAATCCTAAACCAATGGTTTCAAGACGTACAAGATCTAAGCAGAAAAGAAAGTCTTAGAATATCAACTCCTTACTGTAGATCCTCTACAGTAGCTAACTTTTAAAACCCACTCCAAGCTTTGCAACTTTGTATAATTTTTTTAAGATTATGTATTTTCTCTTGTAAAATCCTAACCACATTTAGCCCTTGAATTCTCCATTTTAATAGCTGCTGTTTTATTTTACAGAATTACTGCTACATAGATTATTGTACAACCTCTTTTCATTAGTTATCAATCAAGATTTTCCTATCACAAAAGCAGGCTCTGCATAAACTCCTCATACAATACACAGTTTGCATTTTATCGTACATGTGAACAAGACCCTGTGGACCCTGAAAGGCCAATGTGAAACCGTATTTCTGTTTGTAGGATCAATGCTTCCAGATGGTTTGGGAAAAGAACTCTGTCTTTGAAGGCATAGAATATATCTGGGCTGGAGCATCATTCTGGGGAAGGAGAAAAGAAAGATGGTTGGCAGGAGTATTTTTTTCCTGTCTCACAGAACCCATTGTGAAGCTTAGTGGGTTGGGTAGCAAAATCACAGAACCACAGAATCAGAGAACCGTATAAGTTGGAAGGGACCTCTGGAGATCATCTAGTCGAACCCCCCTGCTAAAGCAAGTTCACCTAGAGCAGGTTGCACAGGACCACATCCAGGTGGCCTTTGAATACATCCAGGGAAGGAGACTCTACAACCTCCCTGGGCAGCCTGTTCCAGTGCTCCATCACCCTTAATGAAAAGAAGTTTTTCCTCATGTTGAGGTGGAACTTCCTGTGCTCCAGTTTGTCCCCATTGCCCCTTGTCCTGTCGCTGGGCACCACTGAAAAGTCTGGCCCCACCCTCTTGACACCCACACTTTAGATAAGCATCTCAGCCTCCTCTTCTCTGGACTAAAGAGCCCCAGTTCTCCCAGCCTTTTCTCGTAGGAGAGATGCTCCAGTCCCCTAACCATCTTTGTAGCCCTCCACTGGACTTTCTCCAGTAGTTCCCTGTCCCCTTTGAACGGGGGGGCCCAGAACTGGACACAATACTCTAGATGTGGCCTCACCAGGGCAGAGTAGAGGGGGAGGATAAACTCTTTGTAATGCCCCCCAGGATACCATTTGCCCTCTTGGCCCGAAGGCATATTGCTGGCTAAAGGTTAACTTGTCCACCTGGACTCCTGGGTCTTTCTCTGCAGAGTGGCTTTCCAGCAGGTTGACCCCAGCCTGTACTGGTGCATGGGGTTATTCCTCCCCAGGTGCAGGACCTTACACTTGCCCTTATTGAACCTCACCATGTTTGTCTCCGCCCAGATCTCCAGCTTGTCCAGATCTCACTGAATGACAGCACAACCTTCTGGCATGTCAGCTACTCCTCTCAGTTTTGTGTCATCAGCAAACTTGCGGAGGGTGAACTCTGTCCCTTCATCCAGGTCACTGATGAATGTATTGAACAGACTGGACTCCGTACTGACCCCTGGGGAACACTGCTAGTTACCTGCCTCCAACTGGGCTTTGCGCTGCTGATCACAACTCTCTGAGATCTGTCCTTCAGCCAGTTCTCAGTTCACCTCACTGTCCACTCATCTATCCCACACTTTCTAAGCTTACCTTTGAGGGTGTTGTGGGGACAGTGTCAAAAGCCTTGCTGAAGCTGAGGTAGACAACGACCACTGCTCTCCCTTCATCCACCCAGCCAGTCATGCCATCATAGAAGGTTATCAGATTAGTCAAGCATGATTTCCCCTTGATGAATCTATGCTGACTACTCCTGATAACCTTCATTTCCTCCACCTGTTTAGAGATAACATCCAGAATGAGCTGTTCCATCACCTTTCCAGGGGTGGAGGTGAGGCTGACTGGCCTGTAGTTTCCTGGGTCCTCCTTCTTGCTCTTTTTGAAGACTGGAGTGATGTTGGCTTTCCTCCAGTCCTCAGGTACCTCTCCTGTTCTCTGTGACCTTTCAAAGATGATGGAGAGTGGCTAAGCAATAACATCTACCAGCTCCCTCAGTACTCATGGGTTGCATCCCATGAGGGCCCATGGATTTATGAGTGTCCAGTTTGCCTACATGATCTCTAATCTGATCCTCCTTGATCAAGGGAAAGTCTTCCTTTCTCCAAACTATCTCTCTCACCTCCAAGGTCTGATATTCCTGAGGGTCAGCCTTAGCAGTAAAGACTGCTAAGACTGTCTAGATGCTGTATTTAATTCAGAAAGGGGTACTGTCTGTAAAGCCTTCTCATTACCAAGTCAAATAGTAGAAAATTATTATTAAATACAAATAGTGCTTTGTTATTTATTTTTTTTATTTTCTGATGAAGTCTAATTCATAAAAGAATATTTTAATTGCATAGCAAAACAATAAAAATACAAGGACTTTTTAGGAATTAACAAGCAATTGTTAATTAGTTGCAAGAGGGCCCAGGTTTTCATTGGACTACTGAATAAAGACCCTCTCCAAAAATAGTTTTAATTTTTTTGAAGTATGCAGACATCTCTAAAGAATGTACATAGTTATTAACTTTAACATTTCAAAGTGTTTTTAAAGCAACAAGAAGAACTAGAGAAAGTAATGTGAGTACTTCAGTCCTTCAGAAGACAAAATCTTTGGACAATAGCAAAACACTCAAAATACAAAGGCCAAATCTGGCATACAACAAAGAAAAGTGTAGAGTCTTGCATCTGGGAAAGAACAACCTCATGTACCAGTATAGGTTGGGGACTGAGCTGTTAGAGAGTAGCATAGGGGAAAGGGACCTGGGGGTCCTAGTGGACAGCAGGATGACCATGAGGCAGCAATGTGCCCTCGTGGCCAAGAAGGCCAATGACAGCCTGGGGTATATTAGAAGGGGTGTGGTCAGTAGGTCGAGAGAGGTTCTCCTCCCCCTCTACTCTGCCCTGGTGAGACCCCATCTGGAATAGTGTGTCCAGTTCTGGGCCCCTCAGCTCAAGAAGGACAGGGAATTGCTTGAAAGAGTCCAGCACAGAGCCACAAACATGATTAAGGGGGTGGAACATCTCCCTGATGATGAAAGGCTGAGGGAGCTGGGTCTCTTTAGCTTGGAGAAGAGGAGTCTGAGGGGCGACCTCATTAATCTTTATAAATATGTAAAGGGTGAGTGTCAGGAGGACGAAGCCAGGCTCTTCTCGGTGATGGCCAATGATAGGACAAGGGACAACATGTGCAAGCTGGAGCATAGGAGGTTCCACATTAACATAAGGAAAAACTTTTTGAGGGTGACAGAGCACTAGAACAGGCTGCCCAGAGATGCTGTGGAGTCTCCTTCTCTGAAGACATTCAAAACCCACCTGGACACATTCCTGTGTGACCTGCTGTAGGTGGTCCTGCTCTGGCAGGGAGGTTGGACTAGACGATCTTTTGAGGTCCCTTCCAACCCCTAACATTCTGTGATTCTGTGATTGTGTGATTCTGTGAAATGACTACCTGAAAAAACGATGCTGGATGAGAAGGAAGAAAGTGTTCCTGCTGCTGTGTTTTCTATAAGAAAAGTGAGAGAAGTTAGAACACAAGGAAATGTGCGGGCATCTCTTCCTTGAATCACTTCCTAGATTTATGTTTTTAGTGGGTTCTTGAAAGTGAGTGTCTAAATCAGTGACATTGAAACCAAAGTTAAAATATAGGAATGGATGATTAATGTAATCTTGTAATTGAGTCTGAAAAATCAGCTCAGTTAATGTACACTAGCTTGTTTGGAAACAGTTTAGGAGGAAAACTTAACTCTGTAAGAGTTTTCTAGAAAATAATTAAGCTAAAGATTTTAATTCCAAACAAGTTGCTCACAGATTAGCATCCTGTTTTAGATGACAGAGATGTATTTTTTAGACTGAAGTAGAACAAAAAGTAGCTCTCTAGTTTTAAAGACAAGTAATTAATACTTTTACGTTATTTTGCTTTAAGATTCAATCCCTTAAATATCGTTATAGCAATGGATTCTGTTTTCAGTGGTTTTGAGAACTGAATTGAAAGGTAAAGTGTGGTATTAGAGAAAATATTAGAGCTAGGTCTAGGCAAACAATTCACCATGTAAAAATACAGTTTGGGATGAGATTTTAATGAAAAGTTTATTTTTTCAATTTCATTCTCTTTATGAAGGCAAAGATATTGTTTTGTTAGAAGCAAAACTGTCTGCTGACGCCAAAACATGAATTTTCATTTTCAGGGACAAAAAAGAAAAGGTAGAGGAAAAAAAAGGGCTAAACACGCACACCAAACTTTCAGACAGGGAAGAGGTGGTCCTGCTGTTCCTTTCCATAGCCAGCAACCAGATTACTGAATGAGACTGTGGGACAGGCAGAGCAAGTCCTTCCTTTGCCTGGAGCTTGTTCCTGATTACTCTTCACAGGAAAGTGAATTGATAACCATACTATAAACTATCTGTGTTCGGAGGTAAGGGAGTCTCAGCCATCTCTGCAGAATCTTTTCTACTTAATTTGAGCAAATAACTTTGTCATGAAGGCTGGAAGAAGGTTGAGCAGCTCCTGAGTTTCCCAAACACCAGGTGTGCGGTACAGCACTCTATATGTATGGGTGGAGGTGTCTGACAGGCACAGCACATCAAAACAAACAGCACTTCAATCCACAAGGACCTTGACAAACTTGAAGATGAGTTTGTCATCCCTGTCTACCCTTAGCAGAAACTTCACGAAGTTAAGTGAAAAGTTCTAACTCCCACAGCTCAGAGGAATAATCCCCATGCAGCAGTACTGGCTGGGGACTGGCTGGCTCAGGAGAAGCATTGCTGGAAAAAGACGCGGCAATTATGGTGCATGCCAGGCTGAACATGAGCCAAGACTGCACTCTCATTGCAAATAAGACAAACTGCATACTGGGCTATGACCCACTCTGCTTGGCACTAGTGAGATGGCACCTGGAATACTGTCTAATTTTGGACCACCCAGTTTAAGGAAGAGATTGAGAAACTGAAGTGCAATGAAGGACTGCTCAGGTCACCAAGGATCTAGAGCACACAAGCTGGCAGGAGAGGTTGAAGCAGCTGAGCTTTTTCAGTTCAGTGAAGTGCAGGTTAAAGTGACCAAATGTGGGGAGTTACAAAGATTGCAGAGCCAAACTCTCATCTGCAATGGCAGTTGACATAATGAAGGGCAACAGTCAGAAGTTTGGGAAAGACTGAAGCGCTGGGACAGAGAACTCGCAAAATTTCTGTGCTTGGAAGTTTTTAAGGTTCAGGTAGGTGAAGCCCCAGCAGGCATTACCATCAAATCATAGAATCCTTTAGGTTGGAAAAGACTTTTAAGATCATCCAAGTCCAACTGTTAACCCAGCACTGCCAAGTCCACCGCTAAACCATGTCCCTAAGCATCACATCTATATGTTTTTTAAATACCTCCAGTGATGGTGACTCCACTGCTTCCCTGGGCAGCCTGTTTCAATACTTAACTACTCTTTTGGTGAAGAATTTTTTCCTACTATCCAATCTAAACCTCCCCTGGCACAACTTGAGGCCATTTTCTCTTGTCCTATTGTTGCTACTTACTTGGGAGAAGAAACTAACACCCACCTCGCTACAGCCTCCTTTCAGGTAGTTGTAGAGAGCAATAAGGTCTCCCCTCAGCCTCCTTTTCTCCAGGCTAAACAACCCCTGTTCCCTCAGCCACTCCTCATAAGACAGGGGATAATCGCTTCCCTGGTCCTGCTGGCCATCACTATTTCTGATACAAGCCAGGATGCTCTTGGTCTTGGCCATCTGGGCACACTGCTGGCTCATATTCAGCTGGCTAGTCACCAATACCCCCAGGTCCTTTTCTGCCAGGCAGCTTTCCAGCCACTCTTCCCCAAGCCTGTAGCGTTGCATGGGGTTGTTGTGACCCAAGTGCAGAACCTGGCACTTGGCTTTGTTGAACCTCATACAGTTGGCATCGGCCCATTGATCCAGCCTGTCCAGATCCCTCTGTAGAGCCTTCCTACCTTTAAGCACATCAACACTCACACCGAACTTGATGTTGTCTGCAAACTTACTGAGGATGCACACAACCCCCTCGTCCAGCTCATTGATAAAGATTAATTAAACAGAACTGGCACCACTACTGAGCCCTGGGGAACACCACTTGTGCCTGGCTGCCACCTGGATTTAACTGCATTCACCACAACTCTTTGGACCCAGCCATCCAGCCAGTTTTTTACCCAGTGAAGAGTGCGCACTTCCAGTTTCTCTAGGAGAATGCTGTGGAAAACAGTGTCAAAGGTTTTATTGAGGTCTAGGTAGACAACATCCACAGCCTTTCCCTCATCCACTAAGCGGGTCACCTTGTCATAGAAGATCAGGTTAGTCAAGCAGGACCTGCCTTTCATAAACCCATGCTGACTGGGCCTGATCACCTGGTTGTCCTGTATGTGTCACGTGATGGCACT
Source organism: Leptosomus discolor (assembly GCF_034619465.1). Classification (NCBI taxonomy): domain Eukaryota; kingdom Metazoa; phylum Chordata; class Aves; order Leptosomiformes; family Leptosomidae; genus Leptosomus; species Leptosomus discolor. The sequence goes on along the minus strand of NC_141392.1, from coordinate 71,271,921 downwards.
CAAGCTGACTTGCTCCATAACATTCCTCAGTGTTGAGGTCAGACTGACAGTCCTGTAGTTCCCTAGATCCTCCTTCCAGCTCTTCTTGTAGGTGGGCATCACATTCGCTAACTTCCAATCAGTTGAAACCTCCCTGATTAGCCAGGACTGCTGGTAAATGACGGAAAGTGGCTTGGTGAGGACTTCCACCAGCTCCCTCAGTACCTTTGGGTGGATCACATCTGGCCCCAGTGACTTGTGTGTGTCTAAGGTGTGTGGCAGTTGCTAACCATTTTCCCTTGGATTATGGGGACTTCATTCTGCTCCACATCCCTGTCTTCCAGCTCAGGGGGCTGGGTACCTGGAGAACAACTGGCCTTGCTATTAAAGACTGAGGCAAAGAAGGCACTAAGTACCTTAGTTGCCTGCCCCTTCTTCCAAAGGTCATAAACTCCCTTTTTTTTTTCCTGAGTCCCAGATGAAGCTCTCTATTCAGCCAGGCTGGTCTTCTTCCCTGCCGGCTTGTCTTTTGGCACATGGGGAGAACCTGCTCCTGCACCTTTAAGATTTCCTTCTTGAAGAATGTCCAGCCTTCCTGTACTCCTTAGGAGTCCTTAACAGTTAGTTCCTACTAGTTAGTCCTGCTCTGCATGGGTGGTGGGACAGGACAACCAGTCCAGCCACCGGTTTTATCACCTTCTGTCTATTTACATTTTCAATATGAAAAATGTTATGATTTCAACATGGAGGACTAAGCACACATCTGTTTCTTAAGCCTCTGACCAGGCCATGCATTTCAGTGAGAGGAAGGAGAAGCAAAAGCTTTGCTGAAACCCTCCCCAGGGCTGTACAGAATATAGATACAAATTAGAAGTGTCCTGCTTCCTCTAAGTGTGTTTGAACTACTGAACTGTTGGAGAATAGAGGGGAATATCATCAGTTGCTCATCTGATACTTTTGCCAAACCATCCCCAACGCTTTCATTTAAAAGTACTTGGTGAAACCGAAGTCAAATTTGTAAATAGTTTGAGGTGGCAGAAACCACACTTTTGCTGAATTCTTAATTCTTGAAAATTCTTTGTCCAGCTTTAACGAAAGCCTGCAGAGGGTAATTCAATAACGGCAGAAAAGCCGCATTTGCACTTCACAAAACTATGAAATCTCACAACATCGCATATTGTCACAAATCAGGATATACACCATTTCAAATTATGGAAAAATTTTTTTTTCTAAATTTCAGTAAACACCATTTTGAGAATTTTGTCATGTTTCAAGATACGATAGGTACTTTGCCAATCAAAATTTTGCAAGGCTAGGACTGACAGACAGCTGGATAATTAAAAGAAAATATTCACTTGGAAAGAACTGGTACAGTTAAATCAGGTTTATCTTATTTGTATCAATTATGAATTTTTTTCACGGAAATTTGTATAACTCTTGACAGGTCTTGCTTGTACCAGGCAAGATTTTTTACAGATTAAAAAAATGCAGTTTTGCTTCCTTATGGTCTTTCATTTCCCCCCAGATTCCTCTACATTCATGAAGTGTCAAGCTAGCTAATTTCATTTAACAATTTGAATAGACTATTTCCCCTTGACATTATTCATATGCCTCAACTCACAACGAAGAAAGTAATAGCAACGGCAGCACCTGAAAGGTGATCGCTTACAGGCGGTGTTGTATGACCTTTCTGAAGAAGAACGTAATAAGTCTATTATATTGAAACAATGAAGTGTGTAGGCCTAAAGCTCAAGAGAAATAAGTGCTGCTTTTGTCACAGTCATCTAGGACTTCATGGAAACAATTAGCAAGCAAGTAATAGATCCAGATAGAGAGAAGGTAGCAGCTAGTCAGGCAGCACAAATTTCTGAATTAATTTTGGAAATGGAAGAATTCTTACTATGTTTCATTGTCTCATAGATACAGTCAGGAATTCTGACAAACCTTTTGCAAGAGACGGAGACTCTTGAAATGGAAGCTTTTCATACAGAATTTAGCTAAGGGACAGAAGGAAAACCAGAGAGTAGATGAAAGCAGGAAAGGACAGCCTGGTAGAGAGCTGTCACAGGTGAGACATTGTAAACCACAATCTGTAGTGGATCTGGATGCTGGGGTTTATTTAAGGACCAACAAGATGACAGCTATTTCCCTATCTATTTGTTTCATACACTCACTCACTCTGTTCCCACAGTGCTATCTTCCCTGGGTCCTGACTCCCCTTCCTCACAGGGAGGTCATTGCTGCTCTGGGACAGTTGTGCAGAAAGTTGGGTCAGTTCCCACTGATCCGCTGCTCTCAGGTACCAGCCTTTGACATCACTAGCCAAGGTCCCTGGGCATCCCTGGCATTCAACTCCACACAACTCTCTGATCTCCAGGATCTTCCTCCACTTTCAGAATCTTTCCTGCAGCCAGGGTCTTCACCTTCTGCTTTCTAGGCTCGCTTCTCTTTTCCAAGACCACTTCTTTTTGACACCAGCTCTTCTTTCTTGGCCCCCAAACCTCCCATTTTCCCAGTGTAAATAGCTTATGTGCAGAAGCACAATGTGTGTTTAGTCTCCTAACTAGTGTGTTTCTCCGTCATGTTTTCTTAGCTGGAGGATTCAGGATGTCTCACTTTGTTCGGTCTGAGTATCAACAAAGTTTACAAGCAGCCCATAGCAGCTGCAGCTACCAAGTAGTAGCCTTCTGCCTGAGAGTTGAAGAGTTCAAAAGTTCAGTTTCAGACACTGAATCCAGTAAACATACACCCAAGTAGCTGCTGCCTGTTAGCGTTCAAAATTCAAGCTGTTTTTCCGCCTGCAAGTGAATATTTGAACAATCTATTTCCTAGTCTTTCCTTAAAACACCTTGAACGTGGCTATTCCCTATCCCTGGTGGGACCTCTAATCTCTGGGCTCTACCTGGATGGTGGGAAAGCTGAAAACATTGTTGAGCGTCTCAGACTTGTTGGATAGAAAAAGAGAACAAATGCACAAAACCTTGAATCCCGCTGCAAAACAGAATTTTGACTTTTTTCTTTAGTCTATGCAGAGATCTCTGAAAGATGACCTGCATTTCTGTAATGAATCCTGAAAAAGGAAAGCACTCGGTAGTGCAGGAAAATATAGAAAGTAAGCATCCATCAGCCTGGATGGCCTGTAAGGCATGCCAGTGTTTCCTTCTCTGCTGCCAGCAAGTATACTCAGATGGAAGTGCAGAGAGCAGTAAGTGTGGATTGACAGTCAGCCAAAGCAAGCTGAATAAAGTTTGAGGATATTGAAGGGATACTACAACTTGCTATGCTCTGATTGAGATTGACTGCCTGGATATGTTATGGGCTTGAGAATAAATTGCAAAATGGTCCTATGGATTAGATTGCTGTCAACTTTGGACTGACAACAAACCACTCACATGACTGAGAAACACCAAGAATAGATTCCAGTGAGAAATCAGGTTATTATTATGCAATTTGTAGGCAATGCATGATCATGGAAGGGCCTTGGCTCAGTAATTGCTTCTACCTTGTCTAGACACTTTCTGAATACTACTATTATTTCAGATTAGCTTTACAGAAATGTCCAGAAACTCTGACTGGAAAGTCATAAATGGGTAGTCTCTGTCACAGAGAGCTTGCAATACAAGAGGAAACAGAGGCAACTGTTGAGTGCGATGAGATAGTAGAGAAGAAATGTGGAAGATAATGAAGATGAGCTCAGGCAGTGATATCAGAGAGCTGTGGATCTCCATTGATTTCAGCTGCACATACGTGTTTCTGAAATAACTCTGCTGGAGTCTTTGTAACTGCAGTAAAGTAAAATTGATGTAAGGTCAAAATCAGAATCCTATTGTTTCAGGTGTGACGCATAGATCAGTGAGACAGTCTTCTTCACTGTGCAGAGGTCACACATTTGTAATGTGACAGAGGATTTTGCAAATACTGAGAGACATTTCCAAATCTCAGTGATGTACTGCTTAGTCTCCTGGGTCACTGACAGTTTAAGACTTCCTGAGCACTCACTGTTGTCATGCCACACTGAAATTTATCTTTTTTATATATTTGAAGTTTTTTTATTAATGGAAAAAAAAAAGATTTTTTTGCATAGGTGTTTTATTCAGCTGGTAGGAAAAACATAAATGTAACATTGCTACAGTGTTAGCCAGACTAAGTCTGAAAGTATTTTCCTCAACTAATGTGCTCACACACAGTATGAAACTGTTTTCACACCTCATTTCCTTAGCAGATGAGATGGAAAATTAATTTAGAAACAAAATCAAATAAAAATGTAGAATTATTTTTTCTGAATTAAAAAAAAGTAAAAAAAAAAAAGTAGTGACAGTGCCAGTAAAATAAAGGTTTCACGGCCTAGGCCACAACCCCAATCAACCTTCCTGATCCAGGTAGCATAAGACAAGGCAAAGGTAGTTTAATGTTCATCTCAGATTATATTACCAAATCCATTTAAGACTATAATTAGAATATGGCTAGTAGCAGGTCTGTTTCTTATCAGTCATGAAGAAAAAAGTCTGTAAGTAATATAATTAGTCTAAGGGTTTTACTTATAATTTGGTTTCTTTTGTACTAGGAAATACGATGTGAAATCATGTAACCAGATGAACAGGGACACCATGTTTGGAAAACCATTTAAAAACTGTTATGAACAAAACTGAGTTTTAATACAAGTAAAAGAAACACTAAGGACAGCCTAAGATTCTGCTAAGGCTTTTTTTTTTTTTTTTTTTTGTCTTTTTGTTTTAAAAAACTTATTTTAGCCTGGATCATAGATTTCTAAACAGTAGCATATGTGCCACAGGCAGCTTGTAAGCCCCCTCCAAATGATCAGACACACAGATGGGAGCTGCTTGCACCAGCAGTGTTACCTGCTGCTGCCACAGCTCATGATCAAGGGCCTGTAGGGCTTTATCTCTGCTAGGTCCCTTTTTATCATTGATTCCTGTGTCAGATGATAGGAGAGTCCAGTCTTGTCTTAAAGGGTATTAGAAACTGCCTTAGTGTAAAGTGTAGTTGAACTATAGTCAAATGTGTTTTTCTTATTGGGTTTGTCTTCTCCAAGGAGTAATTGGTGAAAGACAGCGTGACCTTACTTCTCCCTTCAGACTATCAGCCTCTGCTCTTCTCCTAAACTTCTCTGCTCAGAAATTCAAAAGGTCTCTTGTCCGCTTTCCTCTTCTAACCTCTGTGCATTTAAAAAGGTCCCTGCCCTCTTTCTGTGAAATGGCACCATCTCCTGAACTTGAAAAAAAATATTTATTTTACAGGCAGATGTCACACTTTCATCCATACCAAGCTGTTAATTAGACTGGAGAACAAGTAACTTCAACATACATTATTCATATGAAAGCTTTGAATTATCCCTACAAGTTTATCCGCAGCATAAGCTTTGGAAGAGCTCATGAAAAATCCACAGAAAACATACGAAGTAACAGTGCTGATCAAATTTTGAAATAAATATTACATTTTGAAAGAAAATCAAACATTGCTCACCTGAACTTCAAGTATCTAAAATACACCACTGTGTGATGGAACTTCTGTCACCTTGTCATATAGAGATGTTTCTCTCCAGCATGTGAGTCTGAAGAAGGCCACTAACTTCCTAAAAGAGAAGTCTAGCAAATCAGTCAGGTACTCAGATCTTTCCAGAACTGAATTCCTAATTTTCTGGATCCAGCCCATTGCACCTGCTGGAACTGGTGTGATCCGATGCAGCTTGTGCATAGCTGGTCTCAGAAACTGTAAGAGAGGCAGGTTGCGCTCCCCTCTTGGCCAAGAGCTCACTCTAAAAATAAGCCTGAAGAAAATGGAAAATACAAAGCTGAAAACAGCTGGAAGCAAGATGAAGTTATTAAAATCAATGCATCTGGATGCAGTCTGTGACTCATGAAATCCATAGGTTGTTGATTGTTGGAAGCCAGCAGGATGCACCAAGGGAAATACCACTCCGTGCTTTTCTTGCTCTTTAAATGCTTTCCCTAAACATTTTCTATTTGTCATTGCCAGAGACAAGCTATTGGGCTGGCTGAATCCAACGGCTACATTTATCATGTTTAAAATCAACAAAAAAAACCCAGGCTGGGACAGTTCTTTGCAGCCAGCTGGCACGATATGACCTATGTCTTGCCATTAACTCTTTTACCCACCTAAAGAGGATGGCCTTATTCAGACAGCCTGTTGGAAATTATTCCTGGCCTATACAAAACCCTGATATATGCCCAGGCTTAGTTGACACAGGCACCTTGCTAACAGTTTAATTGTTAGCACGACAGTCCTCAGGCAAGAGCCCACATGCTGTTTATTGTGCTGCTATAGAGGTAGCCATTGTGCCACTATAAATTAAAAAAAAAAAAAAGTAAAAAATTCTTCTCTCCTATTTTGGCTTTTATTTGTACAGTTCTGTTTGTGTTGACTAAGTGATTCAGCAACACAGAAAGAGCAGTGAGAGAGAATTTCCTATGATTCTTGAAGAGAAAAACCCTGCACCACACCTCAGAGAAAGGTGGTCTTCATAGTATCTATGATTATCCATTCTCCATTTGTCCATATTTATTTGGCTTGGAAATAATCCTTGGAAATAACCCAAAAACATTCTTACCAGAGCATTAGAGGGGAGAGACTCCCGAGAACCTTCAATCTTTGCAGCCTAATCTGGGACCTTTACTGCAGGACTGGACTGTTTCTACCAGAGAACAATTCTGCTTTGAGTAGTCAGAATAGACAAAAACATGGAACAGAAAAAAGTGGGATAGTCAATCTCTCCACATTGTATCAATACATTACAGTACCCTCCTGCACAGCAGTTTGTATGTTGGCATGTGCAGGGCAGTTAGCCTGACCTCAATGTCCTTTTCAATTTCCAATGTCCTGTTCTCTTTCTGCTCTTTTTCTGCTAGATGTACGGTCCTTTTCACCTTCTTTTCCTTGCAGTACTTTTGGATAAAGTACATCTATTACGTCCAGTTTTGCAATAGATATTGGTTAAATCCACAAACACACAGAGTACCAGCAATCCCTGGTGACTTAGAGTTAGTAGGAAAATATTGCCTGTTTTGCTCTGAATTTAAAAAAGAAGTTATTGTACGGAAGGATTAACGTGATCAGATGTCTTGTAACCTTTCCAAGAGAGATAGAAATCTCCGTGCATTGGATGGGACTTTCTGAGAAATGCAATTTCTTTTGCTAACAGATCTATTTCAGTAAAGATCAAGGAACGATTCAAAAGTCATTCACACCAGGTGCAGCCCTAAAAATAATTCAGATTGGTATATAAAAACACCAATATACTCAGTACTGTTGACCTTTAAAATGGCTGTAGACATTAATTTTGAATACTTGTAAAGGTGAAGTCTAAATAAACATATAAATTGGTGCCACACATGTATTCCATCCTACAGCAGTTGTGATTCTTACACACACCCTGACTCATTAGTTTTTCATGTTTTCAGCTCATTGCCTGATTAATTATTTAGCCTTCAGCTTTTGCAAATGCCTGATTATTTAGTGAAAAATAATGTAGAGAATCTGGACTGAATCATTCTTTAAAGGAGGAAAGGTGTTAATTTAATCTTCCTTTGCATGATCGTGCAATTAAACAAGTCAAAGGTGAACCATAACTAAATCATCAATCAGAAGAAATCTTTGAAGATACTTTCCTGTCTACTGAAAATTTGAGAATGGATGGTCCTCAGAACTGAAATCTGTTGATCTAAACTACAGAACATGAAATAAGAGTTTTTTCATCTTAGGCTGAACTTTTTTTTTTTTTTAATCTAATATACAGGACCCTGAAAAGCAGCTGTTTCTTGGTATTTTGGTGCCTGTTGCTTGAATTTTGTGCAGTAAAATCAAAATTACTAACTATCAATTACACCTTTCATTTATGTATGTTCAATAATGAGGATGTAAAAGCTTATATTTATCCTATGTTTCCATATGACATCGTCTCTTGTCACATAAATTGCATTCACCATTTTTGTCATTCATTATTGGGCTGACCTTAAGCTACAATTTTACACTTTCTGCTGATTGCTAGTTAAATTTTCACTTGCTATATTTCACTAAATTTTTCTTAATTCAACTCAGAATATCTTCTTTTCTCCAAAAAGAAAAAAAAACACTTTTATAGGCCACATAGATGCAAACTCTGTTAGACATTAGGTTGCCTGACAGCAAAAGGGAAACATCTCATATTTGAGCAAAGAGGTATCAAGTTCTAAAAGTGGTAACTACCTTAAAGATTAGCAAAGAGTTGTGTAAGAAACACTGTGACTCCCAGCAATTTGGGGTGGAGCTCTGTGATTTCATTTGGTCTGGATGCCAGTAATTTCCCACTTCTTTGGACTTGTATAGTACAACTTTCCCTGTGTTAAACAGCATTCAAGTGAAATTCTGTCAAAGCTTGTGTATTCATCACTTGCCTGTTCTCAGGTGAGAGTATGTGTGCTTTGGTGTACAAATCTAAGTTTTGGATAATCTTCAGAGGGTATTTAAAGAATGGACAGACTGTCTTTGATAATTACATTGTTCATGTCATCATATAATAATTTAAAATATTGATCCATTGCATTTTTGTGAGAGAAATGCATTATGTGCATCTCTGGTGAGAGAAAATTACATTTCTATAGGTTTTTGGTTTATAGCTTTTGAGTGTTTTGTCTATTTATTCACATATCTTTGTTCTCATAAAGTAGATTTTCAGTTTTCTGTTGTTTTTTGGTTTGGGTTTCCCCCCCCCACACACAGCTAGTTTAATTTTAGGTTAGTTTTTCCTCACAGCTAATTTGACTGTTGTGATATTCCATATAACTGTTAATTTTTGGAGTGCTGAGCTGGGTAGTCACTGATATGTACATCCAGACAGCTGAAAAGTGTTATCTTACCTCTTTGTCTGTACTGTGTGATTCATAGTAATGTGTTTTTCAGGAGTTTAGAGAATTTTTAAGACCTACATCAGCATTTTAAGCTTCTTTCTCCTGAGTTACCTGTAAATGTAAGTATCCATGCCTGGTATACATGCAAGAGAGTTTTGTGGGATTTTTAAAATAAATGTATACTGCTTTAAAGGTAGATAACTGGAATTTAAGACCTAGAAATTCTAGGTGACAGCCATCCCATCTACCATAGCTGTCTGGAATATAGGTATCTAAACTGATAATCTTGGTTCCCTCCATACCAAATAAAAAGTAACAAAATGATTTAAAAAAACATTCAACCCAACTATTTTAGATACTTTTTACGGTGGAATAAACTGTCCTTTGGAAGTACACTATGTTCCATGTAAATGTGGAATTTATTTGCCATCTTTTTGACTAACCATCATTATCTTTTGTTTGATAAGTGGCATAGCCTGAATATTACCATTGCTTTTCTCCACTGCACTGTTTTGTATCACATATTGTTCTTTAGTGTATCATTCATTTCTTACAATTTTTAATTTGATAGAAAACTTAGGAAAGAAACTGTCTGAAAAGGTTTCATTTTGACAATAATTACACTGTTCAATCAAGTAAGTTTTTTAGTATCTGATTTATTAATGGAAATGTTAAATTCCAGTCACTTGTTCCAAAATGTTTGAAGTGATCACCCTGAAATACTTTAATGAATGCAGGGTAAATATATAATAATTTTAGACATTTATTCTAGGAAAGTTTTTTGATATCATTTGTCGTTCAGTAAAATTCTCCTGAACATTTAATCTTCCACACTGTGTTGAATTTATTTTAAAATTTCAAAAAGGTTCAGGCAACTTAAAAGCAAACAAAAGTACGGCTTCTATATACGTGTGCCACCTCCCTTGCTTCCCCCCTAATAACTTTCCCTTTTTATGTGTGCAATTAGCAAATTATTATGGTACTATCAAAAATAATGCTAGTGTTAAAAGAACAGTCCTAAGGATTTTTAGAAGCAAAAAATATTGTCCCTAGATTGTAACTGAACTGCAGAAGCTGTACATATCTGATGCAAATGGACTTGAGAAGCCATCTCAGTCTCCATGCATCACAGAAGGATGGATTATTTCAGGGCACTGTGCTCAGTGGTATATTGAATGAGGTTTTGGCCATAAGGACAATCTTTGTAGGATCATGCAGTAAAACATGTGGGTGGGTGGCTTTTGCCTTGGGGATAAAGAATTCCATTCCTACTGGAACTGTAAAGGTTTTCAGTAAGACCTTTCTGAGACTTTTCCCTCCTATGCTACATACATGGATATAAAGCACATGCTGCCACCGAGCTTGGCACAGCACAGGGTACATTGTCCCTGGGAAACAACCCTCTGTGGGACTTTACTTGCTACATCCAAAGTTGCAGAAAGTGGCACACAGCAGTATGGGCTGACCATGAAAAGCGGCCCATAAGGCAGAATTAGAGGGTCCAAACACCCTGACTGTCCTGCAATTTCATTTACAAAGTGAGCAGAAATAATTAATTGTTTAACTGATTACTTTGATCTTTTTTCCTGGGATGAAGCAGAATGAAGCAGTATGAAGATTCTCAACACCTGAAAAACATCAGAGCTGTCACACATGTGTGTGCATCAGCAATGACATTGTAAGACCAAGCCTAGAATTTTGTAATTTTTCAATCCTTGATTTTGCAGCCTTAACATTTTTAAATACCTTTTGGTGTCTGTGTACATTTCTTGTATATCTTTAGACCAGGTAACTAAAGCTTATATATTCCAAATTGAAGAAAAAAGTGAATGTGTATAGTAAGTTCTGCTTTCCTGGTCTCTTTTGTTCTGATCTTGTAGAATAACTAGAGAGGCTCCTGTTTTCTTCTCTGCAAACTCATGAAATTATGTGGTATTTTATTCTAACTTTTTAAATGGCAATATTTTACACTTCTTGAATTTCCAAATGTAATCTTTCTTGTATTTTGTCTTTTTTGTCTGGTACTTCTGGAAATCTTTATTGATATATCCAGGAGAGGTTACTTAAGCATTATTTTGTGTTCAGATACAACATGCTCTCTGTAAATAATTCAGTTTTACCTGGATCCTGTAACAGGACTGTATTTATCCTTGACATTTTCTATGCATTGATATATTTTTTTGATTCAAGTTAACATATAAATTTCACACCTTTGGAAAACAGAAAATCAGAGAGAACGTTATCTGATAGAAATTTGAAATAGTCTTGGAGAATCAAGTTCAGCAAACTAAGTATCAGACAAACCAAACAGAAGAAAGGTGACTGAGGAGTGGAGGATGCTAAGAATAATGCAATGTTTTCTATCCGAAGAAGGAAATAGAATATCACTAAGAGGGATATAATGTTTTTGTTTTAGGGGAGGAAGAAAAGAATGAATTAAACTTCAAAACATGTTAAAGGTGAACTGAGTAGGAAAGGTGTCCGAATTATTTTTATATTACTGGAAAACAGAAGAGTTGTATTTTGAATCTGGAGTATGAGAGGACAGTCACGTGATTGAGTACCTTGTTTAGGATCAGGGAGAGCTGCAGTCATTGTTTTGCTCTGGTTTGTACTGTGCATGATGTTGGGCTTGTGCCTATTTCTCTGTACCTATTCTAAACAGAGTAATAGCGCTTGCTAAACTCTTCAGAGTAAAACTTGTGGGCTGTTCATCTTCCAGGATCATTAGGATTTGCTGCATGTTGGAGATTATGGTGATTGCAATATGTTAACTATTTTCTGTGGGGAAATGTCCCAAGCAAAGGAAGATATTTCATTAGCCCGGCTTGCTCTGAAAGGCAGTGCCTGTATTTTCCTGAACTATATTTGGAATTGTGTGTCATAGTAAAAAACACAATTGCATTCACTCTAACATGACAACAGTATAAATGTTCCTCAAAGCATAGAAAGAAACTGAATTTTATTTAATTTGTGTGTATATGTGTGTCCGATGGTGTATTTCTGATGGATGAGTAAAGCAAGTAGATTTTGGAACTGTATTTAAAATGGGATCAGTAAATCCTAGCACAGACCATGTACTGATTCTGAAGAAAAAATTAAACAGGCAAAATAATAACAGTACTAATTTCCAATGGCCAGAAACATTACACATGACAAATGCTTCTGTAATATAAGTATTGGAGCACTGTATTTTCTTTACTGCATGAAGTTATCCGAGGATGTTGTCTTAGACACCAAGCCTTAATTTCTGATCTTTATTTTCTCAGAATCATTCAGATTTAAAGACTCAATCCCACTCCAGTTGAAGTCAAAGGTGAAAGAACAATCCCACTTTTAATAGCTTTTATTAGGATACCCAATGTGCTTCAAAGATACTTAAAAGGACAACAAAAAACCATGATGTGATCTGAAACTCTGTACTGCAAATTCCATGTTGTGCTAAAAACTCTGTTAACCTGATTTCTAAAACATCTGTTACAATCTCAACTTGATTTGCTAGATCAAATTACCAGATTCAGAAACAGCAATAGATAGGGAAAAACACAGAGAAAAGAATAACAGTAATAATAATAAAGCCTCCTAAGGCTTTATGTTTAGATCAGAGGGTTTGAATATAAAATTACAAGTGAAGCAATATTTGAAGGGCAAAAGTATTAAGAATATGCTGGGAGGAAATATTAAGTGAATTAATGAAAGGACCTTTCGACTGACTAACTATTACTCAGTTAGAAGAAACAACTTACAAATGCCAAATGAAGGTAACATGATTAATAGAAAAATAAAATTATTGCACTTCTTATCAGCCTAAAGGCAATGTAAATGTAATGGTGCACTTGGTGCCACGATGATGTTGTAAACTGTTTATCTTGGCTTGCAGCGAGAAGTCAGGCTCAGAGGGTTTTTATGCAAAAATTCTGCAGTGATTTGGAAAAAGGACAACAGTAGCTTTGGGGTTAATGTTCCTTTTACTAATCAAGCTCCTTATTCAATATTTGAAGAACACAAATATTGCAGTGACTGTCTCCCAATGCCATGTGGCAGATGGTAAATCTAGAGGTGTAAATGAGGAAGAACACATGCCAATCGCCTCTTCTGATACACACATCTGGCCATAACATTGTAGTATAAGCTCTCCCAAAGTCTAAAATCATTCATCATGAAATTAAAGAAAAAAAAATCATAAATTAGGCAAGGGAAATGGAATAGAAATACCTGACTGAAAATGGCATTTATTTGTGTGTGTGCAGTTCTTCCACTGGAAAGGCATTGTTTTCCTCCCTGCTTCACAGAAGACAGTGTGGTGACTGCCATTTTGAGATTCAGATGCAAAGGCCTACAGGCTGAGTGAAATCTGTTTCAGTAGTTCTATTCTTCCACTGTCTCTTGAATAAAAACACCACTTTTAGGCTTGTGCAAGATTAGTTCTTCTGAACATATGAATAAAATTTTATCTTATTTCAGAAGGGATTCAATTTCAGCAAAGATTTAACTTTTCAGTAAAGATGTGGAATAGGTGAAGAGCAGGTACCAAATACTCTATTATGACAAAAAAAATAACAGAGAGCCTGAGTTATGTGATTCTTGCTGTAATATATTTTGGATGTGTGGGCTGATGAGTGGGCTGGTGGATGAAATTTAGCTTTCCTATTCTTAATTAAATTATCGCATATTTTAAGGCTGAGGCGAACTTCTTTAATATATTTTGAGCTATTTCCTCTCTGCTTTCTTGATGGTCTTGAAGCTTACCTAAAATTGTAATAGAGTTAAGGATCACTGTTTTGTTCTGAACACACAGATGACACTAATCAATGCAGCTGAGAGAAAAACTTCAACAAATAACTTGTTTCTTCACTAATATAAGTTTTTTTTAGTGTAATTTCCAGATCACTATCTTAAGTCTTGCCAGACTGTCAGATTATTTTTTTTTTAAACAAAGCTGTAGCAACCTGTCACTGCATCAAGTACTTTAAATGTACAAAATGAAATGGTCTTTGGTGTTTCAGTCATTCTCTGTTGGACCTACGTTTTATCCATATTTTTGAAATGTATAGAAGTTTGTTGCATTCATGAGCTATAGGGATGAATGAAAATAGGTCTAGTTTCCTCATTAACAGTACTTGCTTCTCTCACTGCTTGTGAGTCTCAGTGGAAACCAACCTCTGAAAAAGGTCCCTATCGCTCACCATATTCACACCACTTCTGCATTCAGCTACCAGCCATGGAATTAATCTTGTGCAGTCTCCTGAGCTCACAGTTTCTTCTTCCTTTGTCTCTTTGCAGTAAGTAAGTAGCTCAAAAGACTTGTGAAAGAGATTTGGCTCTGGCACTGCAATTTTCAGAATGGCAACACCATTGCATTTTTGCAAACAGTTGCCAGACAGTGTTGTATGTCACTAACAGAGGTAATTACAGTTCCTAGCCTGTCTGTACATACTCTCTAGGTGACTCATGGATGCACATGAGTTTGCAGTTCTTGCGTACATCAGATTTAGTGTAAATGTACAGGCCATTGGTGCAGCACCTCTTCAGGATGTCCAACATATCCAGGAAATGGTAAACCTGTTTTGCCCTCTTTACATCTGCCCTAGAGTCTGCTGCATCCAGACCACCAACATGACAATGAGGAGGTATGTCATGCATATAGCACATTGGGTCCTTTGCCCATGATCATGCTTGGGCACCACTAATTACAGTGCAGAGTTTTCAGATTCCACCTGGAAAAAAATTCTTATCAGGAAAAAAAGACAAGTCCAGAAAAACCAATGTGTCTGGCAGCCTTGGCTATATCAAGAATTGCCATTTTCTATGTTGAAAATTGGGACTGCATGCACTCTGCACAGTTTGCAGTGTGGGCTAGTGCTTAATGGGCATGAATAAACCTTACTGATGTCTGCGTGTGAGTCCAAGGAAGCTTGAATTATTTAGCATATGCCAGTATAATTAGTGTCATAAACATGAGTTAAACAGTGGCACACTGTGAGGGACAATCCCCAGCTACCAGCTGATGTCATTGTGAATTAGTAGTATTGATTCAAACTCAGTAACGGGCATGTGGTTTGCTAGTTAGGGAAGATTCATTAATTACCCATATATGGATCCTGTAGAAGTGAGTGCAACTCTCTGGGCTGTAAAATTGTGCAGTGGCACCTTGCTGGGGAATATTTTCCATATCTCTGCTATGTGATAAGAATTAGTTGACTCAAATTAGAAATTCTGTCATGTGTTTTTTGGTATTCCTGGTAATTGACAGAATGAACACTGCAAGTACTGTGAAACCAGAACTTATATGGCTGTTAATACCTTGATATTATGCTGTCTACATCACAGTAACACTTTTAATTTCTAAAAACAGTGCCCCGTATTCAAAATATTACTTTGATATTCAATATCAATGTCCCAAGAACAAAACACTCATCTGTGTCAGAAGTAGTACTCTTTATCTCAAAGTGATCATTAATTTACAATCAGTTACTGCAACACTAACTATACAGTAGACTGCCTGGCCCTAATCCATTAGCTACTGTTTGAATGCCTGCATTCTCATGCTTCTTTAGAGTGAGCTGGAACTGATCCAGGTCGTTTTCAGTAAGTCTGTCCTGAAAGGTCTCTAGGAAGCTGTGACAGCCATGGAGGCTTAACTTGTAAGTAGTGTTACTGAGGGGCAAGACAAAGTGGAATCACCAGGGTCAAATAGCCTGAAGTGGCTCTGAAAGGGAAGCAGCAGCTCTGCAGAAGGCATCAGTGAGAATAGTTTGTGACTGATATTTGAATTCTCAGGCTATCTTGAGTTCTACATCATCTCATGGATTTGTGGTTGTTTGTGAATATTTTACATGTTTTAATTTTGGCACATTTGGATCTTAATGAGACATAGCATAGACAGCAGCCTCAGCATCCTCCAAGATATCTCATTCATTCCCATATATTTGTGTATGTCCAGTTTACTTAAGTGGTCCCTAATGTCGTCTTCACCTACCATGAACTCTTCTCACTCCCAAGCTCTGCAACTAAGCACAAAGACATGGGAGGCCTGAGAGCAGACTTCGCCATCAAAGGCCAAAGCAAGGAATGTTTTGAGTCTTATGTCCTTTGTCACTAGATTGCCCTCCCCAATTATCAGTGGGCCAACATTTTCCCTGATCTTCTTTTTGCTGCCCATGCAACTATTGAAGCCCTTGCCACCCCACACATCCCACACCACTGCCACCTTTCAGACAGTATTTGTCCCTGCTAATTCTATCCCCGTGCACCTGGGCAGCACTTCTGCACTGCTGCAGGGCAGCCCTTGATTGTGTCCCCTCTGTGTGTCTCCCTTGGTGGGATGGACTCAGCCAGGTGCTCTTGTTCAGCCACCCCAGTCTCCTGCCGCACACCACTTGCAGTCCCACACACTAGTATGGACTTTTATGCACCTGAAGGCTGCACAGGTATCCTGGGCACCTTTGCGCGTTGGAACAGTTTCCCATAGGATCTTGCCGATCAGGTCTCTGAACAAATTGAGTTTGCTCCCATGAAGTCAAGGGCTATTATTTTCTTATTTATCTTCCTCACTTCCTGCAGGATCTCAGTTGGCAGATCAGATCTGCCGATCTCATAGACAGTCTAGGCAATGCTGCCATCTAACATCACATCCCCAGACAGTTCTTCCTTATATGCGAACAGAAGATCTGGATGAGCATCTCCTTCAGCCTGTCCAGCATCTGTATCAAAAAACTGTCGCAAATGTACTCCAGACATTGGATTACTTGTACTCTGACATGTTGCCCTTCTAGATGGTTAAAGTCTCCCATGAAAGTCAGGGCCTGAGATTGTAAGGTTTCTCCCAATTGGTTTAAGAAGGGTATGTCTATTTCCTCCTCTTGATGAGACAGTTTGTAAAGATGTCGACTGGTATGTCTCCTCTCAGCACAGCAACGAGAGCGTTGCTCCCATGTGCTGCTGGGGCAGCTCCTGACAGGCACTACAACTAGGGGCCTGGGCAGCTGCATCCTCCCTCAGGAGCTCCAAGTGGGCCAAGATCTCTTAGTGTACAGAGGCAGCTGCTCCCACTGGTGCCATGTCCTCAGACACAAGTCTGTGGTGACGAGGCAGGTCCAAGGTCCAAATAAGAAGACAAAGGTTTTAATAAGACAAAATATATAAATGGGAAAGCAATAAACTAGGTATCTTTTTCGGGCTTTCCCCTTCTTGTCGATGGTAAAAAAACAAACTAGAGGAAGCATCTTTAAATCATATCAGTGTGATAAATTACAATAAAAGGAATACACTGGCCAGGGCTCTATAATTTGCTGTGCAAGACAATGCATATAAGTCTCTTCCATGAGAATATGTGAATTATGTAAAGTTACGTGGTCATTTTCAGGTTCAGAATCAAGAAGAAAATGTTGCTGACAGTGCAGCTTTTTTCAATAACTTTTGCTCTTTAGCCCTTTGTTGATGGCAAGTTCTGACTTCTCAAGTATAAAGCCTGATTCCCAGCACTCTGGTTGTGGGAAGAAAAGATGACCATCTAATGCCTGTAAAGCTAAGTGAGCACATTAAGTTAGATGAGGACGAGTAGTCTCTCTGATTAAAAGAAAAAAATTCATGTACCTGATGTCAGGGGAAGTATACACCCTCCCATCTGTGAGTACAGCACACAGAACAAAGGCTGGATTTTTTGTTTGTTTTGTTTTGGTCAGCGTTGGTTTTTTTTTTGTTTCCCACCCCTAATCACCAACAAACCACGCAGTTGCTCTGTGTTTCACTTTCACACAGGTTGAGTGTTGCTGATGTCAGGGACTACTCAGATAACCACCAGGCAGCAGCCTGGTATGAAATTCAAATGCAAGACATTCAGTGTCAACATCCTGACGAATTGCCAATGAATTAGCCAAAATATAGCCACCTCACCAGCCTCACAGAGACTAGTCGTACACACAGACCAACTTATACTCTTTACTTCCTCCTTTCACTGCAAGTGTGATCTAATAAGACATCTCAATGAATCATCTACTCCACAACAAGCTGCTATCCATGTAAATTGTTTATAGCAATAAAAAGAATTCAGTGGAAGAATCAGTTTCTACTCCTCGTGCCGACTGTGTACTTAGTCAGCATCTATTATGAAGACTGGCTGTGCTTTTGGGAATAGGCTTGGTGAGGTTGATTGCTGTTGTGTCCCTGGGTGACTTCAGATAAATCATACAGCTCCATCTGTGTCTCAGTGAAATAGCACTGCGGAAAGCTTACATTTCTTGTGTGAGCTTGAATACCTGCGATCATCTGGGCCACAAGTAATGATATTTAAAGTCCCCTGAAGCAATAACTGAATGTTGCAGGAACAAACTGCTCTCAGCAGAATAACACTCAGCATGTCTATACCATCAGTTAAGTACATGTTCTCAAGACAGATTTCCTCACAACTGCCCATTATAAATCCTCCAACCTTCACTTATTGTTCATCCGAGCCCAAGCTTGATGTTCGCTGCACACCGGGAACCCGGGTGAGATTGGTCCCTAATTATAGGTGTAAACTTCTACTGAAGTGTCCTGGATAGAATGAGGTGGAGTGGGAAAATCTGTTACCACTCAGCTTTTCCAGATCGAACATGGATACTTTGGTTCAACGCTCCAGCCAGCAGAGTAGGCTGAACATACCCATGTTCTTCTCCATTAAGTGGAGACAAAGCCCAGCGTGTCCAGCAGCCTGAGCCTAGCTGCTGTAAACTTGGTGTCATATAGAGGAAAATGGAAGATGAAATATGTAATTGGGGAAAAAAAAAGAAATCATGACATTAGCAATGTTATTTGATTCAGCCTTGGGAGGAGGTGCAAAGCTTTGAGGCAACACTATACACCTCACTCCGAAGTTTAGAGATTCTGGGACATGCCTTAAATGTTGAGTATCTATGACTGCTTTTGCATGTATAATCTGCAACTGTTTAAAAAGGAACAAGCCTCAAAAAACAAGTTCCTAAGCTGTGGCCTAGCATTTTTGAAGTACCCAGCATGGAGACTGGTCAGGGATGACTGCCACCTCTGTGCATATTCCCACTGCTGCTGTGAGCTAGACAGGGAAAGTGACCCGGCTTGAAGAGAAGAAAAAAAGAAAAACTGTGGGATTACTTCCAGCTGGATCAGTTCCTTGGTCTGGTTCACAGCAAAGCCTCTCAGACAGCTGTGCCAGTACAGTTGAGGAGGTAATGTGCTGTGACAGGAGTTGCTGATGCTGAAGGCTTTATTTTATGAAATCAGTCTCACATGTGTCTACAATTTGAGCAAGGATGGACTCTAAAAACGGCAGGTCTGTTAAATGGACAGTGAGTGGATTCACACTTCAGAGCTAGCAGTGTCTCAAAAGGAAGGACTGGAAGGGAAGGATTTATTTGTTTAACTTGTAACTCTTGTTCGATTAGCTGTTATTAGGTCGATTATCTGTGAAGTTTTGGCCAATTAGTGATCAATTTTACATTTGTAAGTGATTCCTATCAACACCCTGTCCTGTTTCCAGCTCTGCTTAGCAGTAGTAAAGTGTAATTTAGCTATTTAGTATGTTTAGTTGCAATTGCATAAGATGTTCTTATTTAATTTTGTAATGATACTAAGAGTTTATAATTGCGTGCCATTTTGACTTGTGGTGTAGCTTTTGAGTTAAATAGTAATTTGAACATTTGTAAATTGAATGATGACAACTAACATATTTAAAAGTGAAGAAAAAACAAAATAAAACAAACACAAACAAGCAAAAGACGTATCTTTATGGTAAATGTTTACATGCAGGCCCCATTATTGCTGAACCGAAGCCTTTGTGTTTTTTTTCTACCAGCTATCTTGCGAATGATATCTGAAAATTGTGCAATTTAGCTAAGAATAAACAGGCTAGAGCACTCACTCTCCACCCTGCAGAGCTGTAGCACAAGGAGCCCTGCTGATGAGCGATAGAGCACTTTTCGTGAGAGTGACAGATGCTGTGTTTTGCTCTCAGCCATTGGCTGGTAAAGCAGCAGCAAGTGGTTGCTCTTGCAGGAGCAGCTGACAAAAATCAGCCAGCAGACACCAGTGCTCTAATACATGATGAACGTGTTCTGTCTGTCACTTGTACTTTGTGTCTGAACAGTCCCATCTGATGCTTTAATCCTACCTTGCTCCTCCTTTTCAAAGAGAGTGGAAGTGAGCTGTCTTTCTCTTTCTCCTTCCTTCTTTCCTTGTTTCTTTCACTTTTGCTTCTTTCTTAAATCATGGAATTGCAGCAGAGTTTTTTTCAAGTACTTCACTGTGTGAAATGTTAACAGTGGTTGGTAGTGGAGACTTTTAAAAAAAGAAGCAAAGCTAAAAGCTTTTATTTTCATTCAGAGCTCCAAAGAGAGTGAACAAAGGATTTAGAGGGGCCTCAGAATAGATTGATTTCTAGGTCAGACTCTTGGGTACCATGTACCCTCTGTGTGCATGTACAGCAGTGCAAAGGCCTTACAAGCACTTGGACTGTATTTTGCTTACATTGAAGGGCAATAGTTGATCATCTGTTGAATCGGAAAGCTGAGGCTTCAGGCAGAAATTTAGGGACTGCAGGACTACCCTTACCTTCCTGCACTGGGTGGCCCATGTGTTCCTGAACTTGGAAACCATTCAGGAACAGAGAAGGTCAATATTTGGTGTTCTCCAGAAAGTTTTTATTCACCTTGCACATACTCATTTTACACCTTAGAAACAAATTTTGCTATGGACTACTTGGAGAATGAAAACTGTCATATAAGCATTATCTCATGTCTTCTGATTCAGACTTCTGCTACAAGTGGAGGCAACAAGGTATGCATAATACAGCAGCATGACATGATGAGTCGGTTTATTGCGTTCCTAGTGTCTCCTTTGGGCATAACATATGGTGAAGCTGTTCTACAGCTTCCTAACTGATTTCGCTCTTCTTTTAATGTCTCCTTTGAAAACACCTACCCGAGCAGGAAACTTTAGTAAAGAGAAGCCCAGGAGTGCAATAAGAGAAAAACAGGGGGGGCTTTTGCATCAAGAGACATTCTTGTAAAAGTGTTTTTTAATTTTTTTAATTTGTAAAATTCCCAAATTTAGTTTCATAAATGAAAAATCAAGCTAAAAGTTTCTGAGGATGCATAGTGGGAGGCAGAAGGGAAGGGAAAGTAAAAAGAGCACTGTGGAGGTATAAGTGTAATAAGAACTTGGCTGTACATTTTGAGCCCAAGGCCTGAACTGTTTACTTTAGTATAAGTTCTTGATTTCAGCTTAATTAAGTTTGCGTAGGTAGTAAACAACTGTATAGATCTTTTTTACTTCTGCAGTGCTTTGCAAAACATCTCTAAGTACTTCTTGATTGTTTGGTTATTCAGCTTCATAACATTCCTGCAACCATTACCTGGTATTATATAAAGTTCTCTTTCAGTTATTGAGTTAGGAAACTCCACAATTAAGCTTCTGTAAATTACTAAACCAAGTTAAGTGCATACCTTGTAGTCTTCCCTTTAGCTTTTCCTTCCAAGAGTTTTCTAAATTATTTTAATGTTTCTCTGGTACGTAACATTTAGACTGTGTCTTATTTTTTCACTCCAGCAGGCTACCTGCCTTTTTCTTAAAGTCGAATGTGTCTTGATCCACTAGCACTGATGCAGTTAAAACATTTTTGTAATGACTTTTTGAATTGTCATAATTTTAACCCCTAATGCTGGTTTCTGATCTTCTGGGTCACTATTCTTGGTAACAGTTCAGAGAGGATTGGTATTCCCATCCAAGTCCATCTGTGATCTCTGTTATTTTCAACCACCCTGAACACTTGGCTCTGAGCAAAGCTCCTGTGCCAGCATGTGGATAATCAGAGCATGTGAGCTGGATTTGAGATTGAGCTGTACAGATACAGAATCACAGAATCACAGACTGGTAGGGGTTGGAAGGGACCTCTGGAGATCATCTAGTCCAACCCCCCTGCTAAAGCAGGTTCATCTACAGCAGGTTGCACAGGATTGTGTCCAGGTGGGTTTTGAATAGAATATGTCTGGGCTGGAGCATCATTCTGGGGAAGGAAAGAAGAAAGATTGTTGGCAGGAGTATATTTTCCTGTCTCACAATCCATCATGAAGCTTAGTGGATTAGGTAGCAAAATCACAAAACCACAGAATCAGAGAATGGTGTAGGTTGGAAGGGACCTCTGGAGACCATCTAGTCCAATCGCCCTGCTAAAGCAGGTTCACCTACAGCAGGTTGCACAGGACTGCATCCAGGTGGGCTTTGAATATATCCAGAGAAGGAGACTCCACAACCTTCCTGGGCAGCCTGTCCCAGTGCTCTGTCACCCTTGTTCTGTCACTGAGCACCACTGAGAAAAGCCTGGCCCTGTCCTCTTGACACCCACTCTTTAGATATTTGTAAATGTTGATAAGGTCCCCTTCCAGTCTTCTCCAGGCTAAAGAGCCCCAGGTCTCTCAGCCTTTCCCTGTAGGAGAGATGCTCCAGTCCCCTAATCATCTTTGTAGCCCTCCACTGGACTGTCTCCAGAAGTTCCTTGTCTTAGGGCTCTGAGTCCTGAAGTCCTTTCAGAGTACCTGTCATAATGAGGAAAGGTCTCGTTGGCTCTTTCTGGATGAAGCTTCTCTCTTCAGCAAAATGTGCTACCTATTGCATGAAAGCTTTTTTTATTACGTGTGAGGATCTTAACTCTCACCTCATCCTACAGTACTTGTAGATTACAGGCTTTATTCTTCATTGTTCTGTAGCCTTTTTTGGCCATATAAACTTACTATTAAGTCAGAAGATCTCCCCAGTGGAAGTACAAATGTCATGAGGCTCTGATTTATGCCTGGGTCAGAGAGGCTCTAGAAGTCTCAGTATTTTACCTGTTAGAGAGGGGTTATAGACCCACCTTCTTCTCCCTTCCTGTGGTGAATGCTGTTTTGTCTGGACAGGGAATCAGTGCTATTCAAAGGAGGAAGAGGCCCTAAGAAATGCATTTTGGGGGGGTTATTTATGTTTCTTTGTCTACTTGATTTAGGCCTTAGGTCTACTGATGCAGCATCAACTCACCTTTTCTTTGTATCTCTTGCTTCAGGCTTCCCTTTCTGCACACACCATAATTAAGCCTTAAATTTCCTGATGTGTTTGTTTTCATAGTAGGATAACTTGTACTGACATTGTGTCACCCTGATATTGATTCACATCAACAGTGCCACAAATGTTGTCATCATTCTGACATTGCAATATCATCTTTTAGACTTTCCAGATCTTTTTGAAGACATGTTTTTCCTTCAAAGCAAGTTAAAACTCTTAGGAATGTTTCTGACCATATTTCCCTTCCTTACGTGTTCCATATTAGCTTTTTGGAGCATGAAGATCTGGTGAGAATACACACACCCAGAAACCCCCACAAAAATATTCTGGAGAGCTCATGTCTGATGGGGCTTTCCCTTGCTGCTTCTTTAATATTATCACAAGCCTTCTTGATTCTTCTATATGTTAGCCAGAGTGTTCCGAATTGCAAGTTTCAGGTTTACATTATTGTAAAATTTAGGATGTGCAGCTGACTAAAGTATAGTACTGATAACGCAGGGAGCAAGAAGGCCCAGAGATGTCTTGCTTTATTAGTTTCTTTCATTGCATTGGCTTTGTCCCCTGCTACTCCCCTATGCCATTAACATGAAACTTTAACCATGAGTAATTTGTGTAGAACAGAGCAATAGCTAGTTGCAAATGTAAGAATGTGTTTCATAATCACATCTGCCCTGCTTTCCACCAAAGCTATTTTACTCCTAGGAGTGTGGAATAACGCTGAGGAATACAGAATTGTAACATTTTCAACTTCTGTTATGGATGTAAGCACTAAAGAAAAGGTGTCATTGCCTCAGACATGGTTAAAGAGGAGGGGAGGGGAGGGGAGGGGAGGGGAGGGGAGGGGAGGGGAGGGGAGGGGAGGGGAGGGGAGGGGAGGGGAGGGGAGGGGAGGGGAGGGGAGGGGAGGGGAGGGAAGGGAAGGGAAGGGAAGGGAAGGGAAGGGAAGGGAAGGGAAGGGAAGGGAAGGGAAGGGAAGGGAAGGGAAGGGAAGGGAAGGGAAGGGAAGGGAAGGGAAGGGAAGGGAAGGGAAGGGAAGGGAAGGGAAGGGAAGGGAAGGGAAGGGAAGGGAAGGGAAGGGAAGGGAAGGGAAGGGAAGGGAAGGGAAGGGAAGGGAAGGGAAGGGAAGGGAAGGGAAGGGAAGGGAAGGGAAGGGAAGGGAAGGGAAGGGAAGGGAAGGGAAGGGAAGGGAAGGGAAGGGAAGGGAAGGGAAGGGAAGGGAAGGGAAGGGAAGGGAAGGGAAGGGAAGGGAAGGGAAGGGAAGGGAAGGGAAGGGAAGGGAAGGGAAGGGAAGGGAAGGGAAGGGAAGGGAAGGGAAGGGAAGGGAAGGGAAGGGAAGGGAAGGGAAGGGAAGGGAAGGGAAGGGAAGGGAAGGGAAGGGAAGGGAAGGGAAGGGAAGGGAAGGGAAGGGAAGGGAAGGGAAGGGAAGGGAAGGGAAGGGAAGGGAAGGGAAGGGAAGGGGAGTTAGCTCTGGGTGAATGCCATTAATCCCGGCTAGCATTCTTCAGCTCATGAACTACGACTCCTTAGAGAGTATATGAAGAGCCACCAGACGTACTGTGAAGCATTGAAAATCTTATTACAAGTCTAAACCAAGGAATATTTCATTCTCTTTTCCTCTGCACACTATTAGCTTACACAGGCACGTGTTCTCTGTCAACTTCTTGATTTGATGCTATAAAATTTTTAACTTTGTCTGTGATATAAGTTCACCTTTATTTTTACAATTATTTGGAACTTGAATATGGGACCTGGAGGTTTAGTCTCTTCATATGCTAGAGGGAATTTTGTTGCTATGTATGCTCTTTCCCAAGACCCTAAGTGACAGATAGGGTCATGATTGTTCCCAAGTCATTAACTAGAGAAAATTGACTAATGTTAATACCTATAGGACCAGGGAGTAGACTGTATGGGTGGTGGCTCCTAAATGTCCTTCTTACTGTCCTGGTGCTTCCTTTTTTGGGATAATGACTCATTTCTCCAAGTATTAAAGCTGCAACAGGGAGAAGTGAGAATCACCTCCTCCAAGTTATCCGGTGCACTAATGGAGTCAACTGAAAGGCGAATGCTCAGACCCACTCTTTGCCTAGTTTATAGCATGGGTTTAAATAAAATTCTCTACCCAAAATACTTGTTGATGAGATCTGGACTCAAATCTCTGGAAAGAAACGAACATAGCCTATTGCTTCCTCCAAAACTTTTGATGTGATCTGAATTTTCAAATCATTTGAAAATTATTGAAATTGTCTTCTCCTCAATAAGTTGAATAGTTATTGAGAGAATTAATAAAACTGAAATTAAATAAATTTTACTGTACTGTAGTTGTTAATTATAGAAGGGACAAACATTAAGCCACTTGCTTTCTGAAACTGTTTTATAAGATGTATCATGTTGAGTGTTAAGTCTGGCAGAGAATCTGAAATCCAGTCCAAACTGTTGCAACAATCTTGTCAACTGATTGAAATGCTTTGGCATGCTTAAAGAACCCCATTCATTTCAAAGAATTAAATGTATAACAGTGCAGCAGGAAAGAAAGACAACTTACTCCTGCTTCTTTTGAACAAGGGAGCAGGAGGCAGGACTTAAGTTGGCTGTAAATAGGTTGTTACTTTCCTCTAATTCAGCAATCAAAAACTTCTATAAAACAGATGAGAAAGAAAAAAATCAATTGCAATTAATGAAGAGCTTATTTAAATACAGCTGATTTTTCTGGACTTAAATAGCTCAAAACCTTCTCAAATGCCTTTATGTAAGATAATATCACATTGTGTTAGACTGGAGGTTCTGCGAAGTGAATACCAAGATCCTAATTATGGGAGGTAACTACTGTGGAAGTGATTTTCCTGCTTCTCATGTTTGTTTTGTGGCTAACTTCATGCGTGAGTTGAAACGGGGATCAGTTAGAGCAGCCAAGGATAATCCCTAAAAGGGGAAAATATGGTTGTATGTTTGCTAGTAGTGCTTTGTAAATTTTCAGCATTTACTGTGATATCATATCTCACGACACAGAGCAACACACTGGACTACCTGAGCTACTGAGGAAGGCTGGCTGCAGTGGCAGTTGCTTAGGTTAACTATAACTTTTCCAGCTATGACTATCTCAACTGAAATGTGGAGGGTGACAGAAATGTTTGGAGGAGGCAGCCCACCTCCACCAAAACACTTCAGTTGAATTTTTGAAGGAAACAGTGAGAGAGGAAGTATAAGCGTAATTACTGAAAACGTTCAGAGTAGAGACAAACAAGAGAAAACACTACACGAAAGATGTAAAGTCTGATTGCTTGTTTCTAGGTTCTTGGACACCTAAGCAGTTGCTTAAAGAAGAGACAGAAACCACCAGTCCCACATTTCATTACTTATCGTTTAGTTTTTTAGGCTGTTTTAGACAATGCAATGATATATCTCTTCTTTCATTTCTAATAATTCTTAAAAAAAAACCCAGCTTGTGCTTTTTATAAATAAAATATGAGATTTTGACTTACTCCTTGGTTTAAGTGTTGGATACTGGATAAAGAGATCAAGCTGAAAATCACCTTGTTCCAGTGTAGCCTTATATTCTCCAGATAGAAATAGATTCTATTTATTATAAGCATATTACCATATTATAAAGATGTGTTACTGTTATTATTATTATTGCAAGCTGTTGCTAGGTGAAGTGACAGACTGAGAATTTTAGCAACCCAAGATGTCATCAGGAGAGCCAAGGACAGATATTTAGATGCACATGGCTTCTATCTCAACACATGAATGCGAGGTCACTGGCAGCCACATTCCTACAAAGTGTCGGGACATGCTAATTGATAGTAACCAGAAGCTGTCCAATTTCTGCAAGCAGGGAAATGAGAACAAGCTGTCATTACAGTCCTCAAATGTTCACGCTGTTAGATAACTTTAATCGCTGAAGGAGTTCACTTTCTTCCAGGGTTTGGAGGTGCATATTTATATCTGCAACTAGTAATTACAGCTTGTTCTTACTGTAAGCACACCCCACACCTCCCTCAAGCTGAGCTGCCACAGAAAGACAAGTGAAACAAAAATTGCAAGCAACATATTGGTGATTGAATGGGATTATCACCTAAATATTAGCTGCTTAGACAAGATACAGTGATGCTCTACAGATGGAAAGTTTGTGGAAAAAAGAGTATTTTCAAAAGTAAATTTTATTATGCCTGAAGTAGTTTATCAAAGTTAGTACTGTGGCGAAAGAGAGATAGGAATGTTTAAAAGGGATCAAAATACTCTTATCTACTAAAGAAAAAAAGGATAAACATTAAATCAAAACTTCTTCTGATTTATTGCTAGTAATAGCTCAGTTTCTCCTGTGTAATGGAGTACAAAGCAGCTGCAACTGCTGTTTACTACTGTTTATACTAGCCAGGGAGCAGCTAACAACCTCTAATGGCAAGCATTGGCTTAGCTCCCATGTGATGGGCGAAAAATGAACTAAGTTGTTCCAAATAATTACATCTGTGCCTCTCTTCCTTACTCCCTAGGAGGGGACTTGCTGCCATCAATCAAAGGTAGTAGCTTTTCCCCTCTTTGGGGACAGGAGTAGTACAAAGGCAATGAAACCCAGAAAAGGTCAGGCTTGCAGGGAGCTTGAGGATAGCTGACTTACAATCAACAGGCTCCTTTAGTGGGCAAGTCAAATCACTGTGTTGCATCTTACCTGTGAATGGCTGTACTAGTATTTTGTGCTTGTTTCACAAATGATTGGTAATTACAGTGGGCTACAGCAATAGTGATACTGTTATCTGTTTTGGAGAACATAAACCCAGAGATTCAATGGCTCCTAAAGGTGGAGAGAGTGGGCAGTAAGATCATCAAAATTCTCTCTGCAAGTTAGATTATCCCTTATCCCTTAAAAGTATAAGAGAAACAGCTAGGTACGTTAGGAAATAGAAATTTTTTTTCTGTTGGGTGTTGTGCGTTTTTTTTTCCTTGCATTGCTAGGCACCAGCTCTTCAGGAAATCTTGCTGTAATGCTCAGAAGCAGTGTCACAGCCAAAATATTAAGAACAAAGTTTTCTCTTAATTCTTTTTTTTCTTGCTGTTGGTACAAGATTGCTTGCTGCTGGTGGGAGTGGGGGGAATTTTTGGCAGAGAAAGAAAACACATTTATTTATCCAGGGCAGCTGAAAGCTAGAAAGAGAAGAACTATTCTACATGAGCAAACAGTGCCTAAATTTGCAAATTCCTTATTGCAGAACTTGTATTCTGAAAAGCTAAGTCTATCGTTTAAATAGCAAGGTCTCTTCTTGAACTATTAAACCAACACAGGTGAGAAATTCACCTTTTATTGAGGTTTAAATGCTGTCTGTGTTTCAAAGAAAATGTTACTAACAGTAGCAAACTCTGAATATCAAATAAGTGTAAGCAAACTCCATATTTTTCAAATACATCATTTACTTATTGCAAGAAAAGTATTCTTGCTTTTATACCTCTTTGAAGAATTAAGCAAGTATTTTATTTTTTTTTTTCTGTAAAGCTATGATTTAAGAAGGTCTTTGGAAAAAAATCTAACTTGAAGCTGATGAAGAACTGCATCATCTTCAGGGGTTGCAGCCTGCCTTAATATGATGTGAATTGTTATGTAGCTTCTAAAACTGAGGGCTCAGAGCACTGGAATATAAGAAATGAGGATGGCTGTGCCAGAGAGATTGAGGTGGTTGATTGCATGTGGTAAGGAGTAGATGATGACTTGGTGTCAATGTTTTTTTCAGTTGCTTTAAACCTTACAGCTGCTTTCAATGCTGTTGCTTGTGAAGGACTGCAAGTGACTTAGTGGTATCTCAGATCAGAACTTTTTTTCAGTGTCTTCTTTCTTACTCTTAGATTTTAGCAGATAAATGTGGGTAATTCCCCCCCTCCCCCCCCCCCCCCCCCAACTTCTTTATAGTGTGGATATTGCTGGACACTGGTTTGGTTTTCACTTCTATTTGACCAGAAAAGGGACCACTTGTGAGTTAGTGAGGGATCAAACTCCCGGGTCAAAAACACTTGGGCAAGTCTGAGCTAGACAGTTGACTTTCCTCACTATCAAGAGAAAGAAGCAGTGATTGGAAGCAGAATAAGTTTAAACTTGGTCAAACAAGTTGCCTTGTTGATCTGCTTATTACTTTTTTTTGACTTACCTGCAGAGCCTTGGACAAGCAAGGGCTGTGGAAAAACCTGGCGTGGTATGTCCTGTTAGCTGGTGGCAATGGCAGCGAGAAAAATGCATGAACCGCAACAGCTAAAAGAACAGCAGAAAAGATATGCCTTTCAACTGATGTGTAACTGAGAGGTCAAGAATACAGAAAATGGTGATACAGGCCCTACAGACTTTATGTGGAGCTATGGGAGATTTGACTTCAGGTGGCTAAAAGTTTAAATGAATGAATCCCACCCTTAGGAAGGATGGGATCTTGTTATTTTTTAGCCTATTGATAAAGAGCACATGTATAAATCTGTATCTTCCAGACACGATGGATGACACACCACCTCAGTTTGCAAAGAAGAGCACAGCAGAGATATGAATAGAGCACAGCAGAGATATGAATTAGTTAGCTGAGGCTCAACTCAGATTAACTTGAGATTGTGATGACAGGTTGGGAAAGTAGCCAGAGGAGACAGTGGAAGTAATCTTAGCCCCTCTGCAGGAAGAAATATATCTGCCATAGTTAACAGTACCCACAGATAAGATGTGATTATAAACTCCCAGCTGCTATTTGGCAATTATGTCACAGCAGAAACCCAGATAGCCTTGAATTATTGGTGTTCGGTTAAGGAGCTGTGACCTTCTTTGTGGATATAGACATTGGCAGTGGCATCCAAGTCTTATTCTCTTAAACATTAAATTATTGCAAGTATCTGGCATTTATAGAGGGAGGCTAACAGGGATTCTGGCAGTTTGTTTATGAGGAAAGCAACTTGATGGAAACATGATTCCTCCCAGGTCTGTACAGGCTTCCTGTGGATCTCAGGGCAAATGGAAATAATAGTTGAGGAACAGCCCAGCTCTTGTTCTTTGCCATTATTTCTACAGTTGGGTATTTCTTTGCACCATTGACTGAGACAGTATCAAGACTCAGGAATTTGGTGCCTCTGGTCTGACCTTGCCAATATTTGGTGACACCCTCAGCTTGGTGAAAAAATCTGTTTAATACTCTTGAGTATTAAAAGATGATAAAGGAGATGGGTAATTTTGGGAGCAAGTCAACTTCTTGGGTAATTGAGCTTGGCACTATTTATATTTAATTATTTTAAATTCATAATTAGTTTTTTTCAGGATAACAATCTATAAATGATAGTCTATAGAAGATAGTCTATAGATGATAGTCTCCTATGAAGACAGGCTGAGAGAGTTGGAGCTGTTCAGCCTGGAGAAGAGAAGGCTCTGGGGAGACCTTACAGTGACCTGCTAATACCTGAAAGGGGCCTGTAAGAAGGCGGGGGAAGAACTGTTCACAAGCGGTTGTAGCGAT
This sequence comes from Leptosomus discolor, assembly GCF_034619465.1. Classification (NCBI taxonomy): domain Eukaryota; kingdom Metazoa; phylum Chordata; class Aves; order Leptosomiformes; family Leptosomidae; genus Leptosomus; species Leptosomus discolor. Next base: position 71,241,566 of record NC_141392.1, on the reverse strand, counting down.
TGGATGAGGGGTAATGGTTCTAAGGTAGAAAGGGTAGATTTAGGTTGGACATTAGGAAAAAGTTCTTTAATATGAGGGTGGTGGATCACTGGAACAGGTTGCCTAAAGAGGCAGTGGAAGCCCCATCCCTGGAGACATTCAAGGTCATGCTTGATGGGGCTCTGAGCAACCTGACCTAGTTAGAGATATCCCTGCTTATTGTACGGGAGTTGGACTAGATGGCCTTTAGAGGTCCCTTCCAACCCAATACATTCTGTGATTCTATCAATGAGTGTATCTGTTATTCTAAATATATGTAATTTTATTTTAAAAGAAATTTTAAATCTATTTTTTAAATTTATTTTAAATTCAAAATTTAAATCTAGATAATGGTTATTCTAATTTGAAGCAAAATATTTGAGCTGTGTTCCCCATTGTGGATAGGAGCCATTCTCAGACAAACTCTGCCCTTGACTGTTGCTATCAGATTCCTGGGAAAAGATTCTACACATACGTAGAAGATACAAACTTCTGCTGGCACACTCTCAGATGCCCTGCTGAATGTTGTTGTGCAGATCCCACAGAAGTCAAGAAAGTTTGCCTGGATGGTGATCAGTGACTACTTCCTGGCAGGTAGTAGCTGCGTGCATGATCTGTGCGTTTACAGTTAGAATGAAACTGGGATGCTTGCCATAGGAAACCTCTGGGTTGAGAGCCAGGAATTCTGCCAGCAAAACACTAATTCATAATGGTAACTCTTGGCACTGGATTGTTGCTTTAGAAGAAGGGTAGCAGGCTTCACGTGAAGACAGTGGAAATCAGCAAAATACAGTCTTACCACTTCGTTGTTCTCTTTCCCTCCCAGGAAAGGAAAGCAGTTCAGACACAGCAGGTTACCAGTTCCCTCCTCCCTTCTGCTCTCCTATCCTTTTTCATAATACTTTTGAGATTAAAAGAAGCTTGACGAAAAGAGGGTGAAGATGGAAAGGGATGCTACATAGTGGTGTTTGGAACATTGTGTTTTACCTCATTACTGGAAGTACAATAGAGCTCAGGAACAGTATGGGGCTTCATTAGCTCTGGGAATACTGGTACTGGACTATGGGGGACTTTGTTGTTAGGTTATTTTCAAAAGATATTTCTTCAGGTCCACAGATATTAGGCACCCTCAAATTTAAGCAGCTGGTAATGTGAAAAGTTTGGCAATGTCATCTGAATTGTATATGAAGCATTGCCTCTGGTTAATAGCGGTAAAATGTTAATTTAGTCTTTGATAGAACATATTAGCATGATAACTCACAAAACAGTTTTGGTATGCTAATTCTGAAACAAAAAATGTGTTCTGATTAATGCCTGAATCAATATGAAAACTACTGGATGCCTGAAATGACAAAGCTGATCAAAGCTGCCAAAATTGTGTGGCAAATATATTAAGAGCGCTAGAGGCAAATTTTTTTCTTCCTGTCAGAAACAGTGTGAAATTTGATTATAAGTGGAACCCATTTAAACACGTAACTCTGCAGTATTAAACCTGTGTGTTCTCTCCTTACCTTAATTCACATATTATCGGGTTTTGCTGGCATAGATTTCATAGCTAATATTTCTAATGAGTTGTCACAAATGTTAAGCTCTTCTGAACTAACATTAAGGATTTTCTGAAGAACTTTGCTAGCCATATCTTCAAGAAATATTGCTTTATGTTGTTCTTTGATAAATTAAATTACTAGACCAAAATGTTATTGCCTCTTTACAGTATGGAAGATTCACGGGACTTGGAAGGTACAAAAATGTGTTGGCTGGAGTGTGCAGAAGACCACCATACAGCAATGTGTCAGGCATTCCATTCTGGCATGTTCCCTCTTTTGTTTACAGTAGCTTTTTCTTCTTGTTACTCTATATGAAGTACCAGAATCATGTCTGATGGTTTACAGAATGCACATAGAAAATCATTATCTACCTTGAAAAACTTGGTGTCTCATAGCAGCAATTAGAGGAAGAATAGTGAGGCACAGTAGACTGAGGTACAAATTAAAGGACTATGGGAAGATGAAATACTTTAAATTTAATTTCTTGATATTAGAGACCAATGTGAGATTTTTGCAGATATTTCTAAGACTGTAGACTGCTCAAGATTAAGCCTAGGGTGTACAATATATTATACTGGCTGGTAGACAGATATACACAAACATGGAGAGCTTAAGGTCTGGTGCAGAGAAAATTCTGCTTTAAGGCAGCACTTGAGAACATGCTTGTTTCAGCAATATCTGTGCTCTTCTGAATGGACTTTTAGGGTATTGCTCTAGGTGGCACAATGATAATTGTACCAATCCAAAAGCCCTAACACTCCCATTCAGGCTTTCCAAGAAACTATGTCACACTGCATCCTTACCATATTACGATAATTTCTTATAATTTACTCGGAAGAATGGTTGGTAAATCTTATTAATGATGTGCTAACACATTTGCATGCAATTAATTCTGTGCTGTATAATTACGGTATACAATATAAAAGTATAACAGTATAAGGTACAGTAATATAATTACATAGCAGCTTATTCAAGCCCCAAGTCAGCAGAAAGTCTGGCATTGATTTCAGTGTTGAAGTGGGAAGCAAATGAGAATATTTCTGTATTCTCATGGTGCAGTGCTCTCAGGAGGGAGGATGGTTTCAATTAATCTGCCAGGTCAGAGCAGCAATTAAAACGCACGTGTCTCCCCTCCCATGCTTTAAAGAAGGGTGTCTCTCTGGCTGAATGGGCATTTAGGAAGTTCATAAAAATGAAGCTGATCAGTGCTGTGCAGCTTGGAGTAACCTCCTGTGCTGAGATTAGACACTCCAAGGGGAGATGGATTCAGACATCCTTAGCTGGAAGCTGGGGCTGAGAACGGCCACATAGTGGTCTTGTGAGTGATCAGATATTGATATTAAGTAGTAGAATTGCTCCACAATGAAATCTCTATCTTCTTTAATTTTGTGGTTATGCCCAAAATGAAAGAAAGTGTTTCAGAAAGGCATGAGGTTTTGGCCCACACCTTTTTTTTTCCTCTCCTGAAGGAGTTAGACAATTTCACTCAGGTAAAAAAGTCTTGTTTGTACATAGTGTAACTCACTTTTCTCAGAAGCGGTAGTAGCAAGGATTCTGCTGTAAGACAAAGTTGTAACCTCTACTTCTGAAGGTATTTCTAGGACCTCTGATGTTATTACAAGCAGGAAGAATATCAGCAGCTTTTGAGATGGTGAGCTCCAGTTTCCAAGCAAATGTTCTTTCTTTGCCTCTTGGGGGAACAAAAGCAGATTTGTCTGTCTAGTAAAAGGAAGAGATGGTATCAGTGGCTTCCTTCTCTTTTCCCAATGAGTAGGAGAGGGATGATGGACTCCTACCCTTTGGAAAAAAACCCACTGCCTTAATTACTACTGCTGTCTGGTGCTAGAGGAAGGGAGAAGCAGCCAGGTCTCATACAGGGTATGTCTTTTCTCTCCTCTTTTTTATCTTACCCTTTCTTCATCTTACCTAGTGATTATACAGATGGGGAAGATGAAAGGTATGAGGAGGAAAAGAAGAAGGAAGTGACAAAACATGCAGAAAAGTAATAAGAAGTTGGGTTCTAGGAATATGAAAAGAAACCATGGAGAGAAAAGGGAGGAACAAATAGAGAATCAGAGAATGGAGCTGGAAACAATGCACAAGTCTAGAGAGAGGGAGTTAAGGAAGTGAAGGGAAAATAAGACAGCAAAATTCAAAAATGTACAAGGAGGAAATGAAAAGAATCATATAGTACTGTGGAGCAATACGGGGGAGAGATGAAATAGGAAGAGAAAAACATGAGAAAAGAAGGGAGGGCTTAAGTAGAAGCTGCAAAACTGCTCCTTTTGTAGAAAAAATTAGCAAGTGAGGCAAATAATTATATCTTTCAGTAGCTTTAGTCAGACAACAAAAAACACTTCACTTTTCTTTTAAAGATATGACACTAATTCAAAAGTATCCCAAAGTGATAAACTAATATCGTAATTCTTCTTGGCAGCATTTTAGCACTCAAAAACCCCCCAAAATAGTTGCTAGCACTCCTAATTTTTTTTTCATTTATTCTTCCTAATTTTTTTTTCTTTAATTTGCAGTAGTGACATGTACAACTCTTATTCAAAAAAGCCTCATGGCCCAGTTGACTCAGCGTTGACATGGGGAAACTCCCTTTAGGTGTAGGATGCAGATTGTAGTTTCAATTTATTTCTTTATTTAGTGTTTCTCCTGGATTGTCAATGTGGATTCCACTAACAAAACCTGCAGTGGCATCAAAACTGTCTTTCCACTTGAACCCTGCTCCCATTTTACATGTCACTTCTTGTAGTGTATGATGTTGAGTTATTAATAAATACCTGTTGAGTAAGGTTTCTTTCCATATCCTACCTAAAGACAAGTACTCAGCCCATTTTACAAACCATAAGTGACTGAAGCACCAGAGACATCCTTGTTTAATTCTGAGTTTGGATCAGCCCTTACAAGGACCATGCTGTCCTCTTAATACCAAGGCATCCTGTGGGAGCACAGGTGGGGATAGGAGGGGAGTCAGGGTATGTCCCACACTGTGGGGATCTGGGCTCAGGAGGAGGTGCCCTGTGGGGATGGCCCACAAAGAGGGGAGGACAGGGCCTCCCTTTACACACTGGGGCAGTGACTTCTGTGTCAGACTCTGAGTGAAGATGGCTGCTCTCTCCTCTCCCTTTTCCCACCTTCTAAACTAACTGTCAGGGCATAGTGAGGACCAAGTGCTCCTGAAGGCAGGCAAGCTGGGATCTGAGGGTAGGTAGAGCTGGGGACTATAACAGTGTCCATCAACAGTCCCTGACATGGAAAGTGATGAACCAGGGCTGGCGACCATCCAAGGGCCCCCTTTAGGAGCTAATGCAGGTGGGGCCAATGAGATCAGGGACAAGGTTGCGGTTCATGACTGAGGTGCCCATCCAGCAGATATGCAGCCCACAGTGGAGGACCGTGTTGATCCAGGAGATGTGAGTGGAGACAGGCACTGTTGTGGCATTGCTGCAGCATGGACTGATGGCCCCATGGGGCTGAAATGGGGTCCTGGCCCATGGGCAGGGTCAGGGAAGCACAATGGGACCAGGCAGTGACAGCCAGGCCTGGGCATGCCCAGGTTTGGGCCCTGGCTGATGATTCAATTGAGTTTACTGAACTTAAAGCAGATTGGTTTTGGCATACTGTAAATTAAGACAAGTGATGATGATGACCTCTTATTTCAATTTCTGCCACATCCAATTTGATTTCCTTTCTGCATCATGCAGTTGCTAGAAGGCTATCTAGATTTTTAGATGCAGAAGATTATATGTAGAAGACAGAAAAACATCTTTTCCTTTTGTTCACATCACTGTTTACTAGAATTGTGATCCAAGCAAACAATATTTTCATTAATTTGCTGGGTTTATTTACTTTTTTTTAATTGGATTTATTGGGTTTTTTTTGTCTATGTCTAAGAATGCATTCATTAACTGCAAAATGGATGGATATAAACCGAATTAGGCTGATTTAGGAAGTTTGTGCTAAATGGTTTCAATAAAATTCAAGGAAATCCATAGTTTCACTTAGACATTTTGTACAAATTTTAGCCAGTTTAACAATCTCTCACTACTGCTGCTATTGCTGTTAGAGCTGATTGAAGCTGCAACTCACTCACACAAACGGCAAAACCAGAAGCACCACCTACAGACTGCTCTTATACGGGCTTACCTCCTTCCTAAAATTATTTGCTCACTTTGTTACTGTTCTAAGAGATAAATAGTCCCACCAAACAACTTATCCATAACAAAATATACTAAATTAATGGGTTCTTGCCAGCAGTATCCAAACTTGTCATTGTGGCTGGGTTATCAGCTGTATTTGTTTTATTCTTAAAATATAAATTCCCAATGACCAGCATCAAATATTTTCTTAATGTAGACACATCTAAGAAATCTAAGCCTTAAGTTTAGCAGGATTCCTTCATTCATCCATCAAAAAGTCTGAACTGATTAATTGATCTATGTGAAACTGATGATAAATACACTGGAAGATTTAACTACCCCTATAATCTGGAATGTGTTTCTTCTGGCAGCTGAACTCCTTACTTTTTTCCAGAGTTAATGGTGCATGGATAGTAAGGAATCACTGTAATCTAAATTCTCAAATTTCTACTAGTCTTTGGGATTGTTTCTTTTACTTTTAAAGAATCTACTAGCTTCATACAGTCTGTGTTACTCCATAGTTTCAGGCATCTCCTACGACACGAAGAATAAGCAAAAGAGGTTACCTTCCAAATATTGCAATGTGCTGGTGTTCAAATAACTGGTGGAACAGTTTATGCTAGGAGTATCCTGCTGCTCTGAACAAGTGTTCAGCTTCTTTGCTCCTACTGGTCCACCAAGTAACGAGAAGCCAGTGCCTGTCACCCTACCTTTTCAGGTGTAGTTATGACACTCAGAAGCTGGATGCTGGTTTTGGTGACAGCTTTTATATCAGGAAATCTGAAGAATTACCATCTCTTTGTGTTCCTTTAATCACTTATGAAAAACTACTGATTTATCTGTCTGTTTCTTTATTTATTTTTCATTTCTGAGGCCCTTCTTGCAGAATGGTCCTCCTTTCACCATTCTCTTGGGATTTTTGTAGACTTGAATTCCTCCTCTAGCAGTTTGGCAAAAGGATGTTTCTTTGGGGAATATATTTTTCAAGTCACCTTTTATGCTGAAGTCTGCAAATAGGTACAAAGCTTGCACCTGTCTTTTAACAGGAAAATTATCATAAAGTGCCTCGTGTTTTATAACACATGTTCTGTATTCATACAGTATTGGCTCCTCTTCAGCTCAGGATTTTGTCTCCGCTGTTCCCTCCAGATGGGAGCATAGGAGATTCCACACTAACATAAGGAAAAACTTTTTGAGGGTGACAGAGCACTGTAACAGGCTGCTCAGAGAGGTTGTGGAGTCTCCTTGTCTGGAGACATTCAAAACCTACCTGGATGTGTTCCTGTGTGATCTACTCTAGGTGGTCCTGCTCTGGCAGGGGGGTTGGACTGTGTGATCTTTCGAGGTCCCTTCCAACCCCTAACATTCTGTGATTCTGTGATTCTGTGTTTCTGTGATTCTGTGATTCTGTGACTCTATCATGAATTACTGACTTCTAGGAAAGATGAAGGGAAAAGAAGGTCTGAAAAGAGAGGAAGATGAAGGCAAAGCCTTTACAAACAGGGATCTTCTTATAGAGCTAAAAGGATGGATAAAGAGCATTAGTAAGTTATGTGCATAGTATGCGTAATACTGGTGTCTAAGTCTGTGGATACTCGTCCTAGACTTGCTTCTGTCCTGGGCAAGACAAGCAGAAGGCCGTCATGTTCCTAGTCCAGTGGGGGTGGGAATCAATGAACGGTTAGTGGTGATACATTGAGACCTGTGAAAAAATTATTGCAGTGTAATGAGCATATCTGTTGCTCACAAGGACAATTTTTGAGTGGGAAGAGTCCTACAGGTGAACCAATGGATCCACTTAGTGTAACAGCAGAAAGGTATGGAATTTTGGACTTGTGTGAAAAAAAAAAAAAAAAAACCACAACAAAACCCCAACCTTCCTGATCATTTTCTGGAGATGGCCTGTCTACCTTTTTCCACATGATAGTCATGTAATTCTACTGCTCTCTTCAAATCCCTCAGAAAGATAAAATTGAAGTAGTGTTCAGTTTTTAAAGTTGCCTAGTTAACACCTTAAAAATAAATCAGCAAATGGTTGCCTCCAAAGATACTTTCCATTGTCATTTATCTGCTTGCTTTGCAACTGTTCTGTCTTCCTAAGACTGCAAAACCAATGATGCAAAAAGACTTGACTGGGCTTCTATTGAGCTGCATCAATGTGAGATGGAAGAAAGCGGTGACATGAGCCTACCTTCACTCTAGAAATAATTATATCAGCTCTTTGAAGCATCAGATAGGGCACAAATGCTGAAGTGGTTAAACTTTGTTGATGTTCTCCTGAACATGTGTAAATAATGGCTTGCTTTCATTGTTGATCTGTCCTTAATGGACCGTGACAGTGCAAAACTACTTTTTTCCTCTGTGCTCTCTCCATAAAAACTCACAGGAAAGAGAAACTATATAACAAGATCCCTAGTGGGATGAGTTACCTTCATAGTAGCTAGTGAACAGAAGTTATTCAAGACGTGTTGCAAAATCTCTCTTTTCTGCCTAAAAGCAGCTGACGGATTAAAGGAGGAATATTTCCAGCTGCAGAGGTATTTTATAGTAAGCAGACACTGTTATTCCTTTATCTGTTTTGTTAGGAAGTGAAAAGGGGGGAAAGGCGAGGAAAAGTGTGGTGAATTCTAATGTGTGAAAGTAAATGAATGACAATGGCAGACTAAAGTAAAATATAATGTTTTTAAGCTCATTCTTGTAGAATGCCCAGTGAAAATCTTTGGCGCGGTATCACTGGTGCATAGGCATTCAGCACAGGAATCAAAATCTACTAAAGTGAGCAAATAACAAAAATCTTTTGCGGCGCTTACCTTTGATGTTGCTCAGTCCACTGGCTCATAGCTTGAGTTGTATCCTGATCTCCCAGTATTAGGGTCACAGCATTTGACGTCATGGTACCAGTCCCTATAGCACAAAACAGAAAAAAAAATCATGGCTGTGATGGCAAGAAAGAGTTAAATGGCAAATACTGTGGCCAACATACTGTTCTCCTTTTGTGGTTGCCTAAACTTCATTTCAAGCATCTGCTCCCTGGCATTCACTCAATTCCAAACACTATTAAGCTGATATCTGTTTGTCAAAGCACAAAGGGAGGGAACATAAACACAGTTAAAAAAAAAATAAAATAAGGAAAATTATGAATAAACCAATCATACATAAAACTGGACCATCAAGACATTCCTGGGGGGGGGGGCGAAGGCTAGGCAGACAGAAGTAGATCTAATTTTCTCTAGAGCTGTAGATTAGTTATGCATACATATATTTAGTAAGCAAGATTTTTTTTCCACTTTATTTTTGACACTTTAGTCCTATTCTCTGCCCTGTTATTGTTTTAAAGATAAATATTCATTGATGATGTGCAATGAGACCATAAAAAATGTGCATTCTGCTTTGCAAAAATGCTATTTTTTGCCCAGCTACTCAAACATGAACAAAATGATTGTCTGATCGGCACTTTGGGTCCTCTTTCTCTGAAACAGTGGTTTATTTGAGATTAATTATAGATTAAAAAAAAATTACCCCACAGTTCTGACTGTTGACAAGGGACTTTTCTAAAGTGACTGTGAAGTATGTGGATGAATTAATGGAATGATCTTATCTGCCTTCCCAATACATTCTTTCAGTCTTTCTTTTTTTTTTCTTATATTCCCCAGAAAATGTAGGCCCCAAGGTACAGGTAAGCACTGCCTTGTGTATTGCTATGGAATGGGACGAGGGAAATGTGTTTTGGTGAATCAGTGTAGAAATTTTCCTAATATTTTTCCTTTGACTACACCTTACCTATGTAGTCGACAGAGAAGAGAGGGATTGTAGCCCTTCCTGTTTTCTTTTTAAAAAATGAGATGTTTAAACAAATATCTCTGACGACTTTGCTCAGCATGGTTTATTTTGCATAGCTTCTCTAATAAGCTATTCTTACTACAGACCACCAGAAAACAAAGGAATCATCTTTGACCAGCCTGTAGGGGATCCAAATGTGCTGTTCTGCTTCTTAAAACCTGTTTCGCTGAGCTGGACTTGGGCAAGGATCTTCTTTTCACAGGCCATGAAGAGACAACTCATGCTACTGGGTTTGTGGATCCCAGCTGATGCTTACTATTGGGTAAAAGAGCTTTTGCCATTAGTAATTCTGTAGTGAAGTGCACACATTTTAATAACTTACCTTGACATTTTAGGACACAAGTTGCAGAAGGACACAGTCAGCTAAAACCCCTGTTTGTTCTGCCTAGAACCAGCACTTCCCTTTTCTTTTGTGTCCAATGTGTGTGGGGTTTTGTTGATGAATGTTTGTTTATTGTGCTTTTTTGTTTTCTTTTTAGAGACAGCTAAAGCACAGACTGGAGGTAAGTGTAGAATTTGCTCTCATGCAAACTTCATAGGAGGGAAAAATATGTCAAGATATGCAAAGAACAATTTTAATTTAAGGTCAAATCTCAGTCAGGTAGAAGGGTAACTTTTTTAATTTTCTAGTAAGACTCCTTGTTCCATCTTCAGTCAGAATCATTTTAGGACCAGAGGTCACCCGCTGTAGATTTTTGAATGGGAAAACACTTGCTTTTGGTATCAAGGAAATACAAAATGGTAAGAGCCTTTGAAGATGTCATTTAGTCCATGTGCATAATTTAAGGCAGAATTGCACATACTTACATGGCTATTGACAGATGTTGATGAAATTGTTTGTAAATCTTTGTTGTGAACCCTTTCTGAAAAACCTGTTCTGATGTTTAAATATTTTTATACTTGGATGGTTTCTCCTTATGTCTATCTTGAGATTTAGATTAGACCCACAACTTGTTTCCTAACCCCATGCATGTAGGCAATGGTACATGTCTGTCCTACTTAGAATAACCTTTTGCATATCATCTCTTTCCCAGATCTATCTTTTTTTCTTTCTTTTTTTTTTCTTTTTTTTTTTTTTTCTGCAGTGCAGCTTTCAAGATAGCTATGGCCTAACATACCTTTTTAAACAAGATTCTTTCTTTTTTAAATGTAGTTCTTTACTCCTGTAATTATGGAATTTACTGTATTTATAATTTCTTCAATTTATCAAAATAATTTGAACTTTTATCTGGCTTCCAAAATCTTTGCTTTCTAGTTTGATGTCATGGCCAATTTTAAGATATGTGCTTTTCTGTTCCGTTGTTCATATCACTCTCATAAATACTAATTGCGTAATAAATATAGGATATGCGAGACCACTGTGTTGTTTAAAATGCTCTCTCTACTTTGAGACTAAACTCAATAACTGTTCTTCAAAAATCTTTTTTTTTCTAATTTCATATTTCCAGTAATTTTTCCAGTCTGCTTATAGGATTGATATATCAAACTAGATCAAAAGCATTACTCAGAAGTCAAAATAGATTGCATCTACTTTTTCCCTGTGTCTTCTAGGAAATTTGTCCTACTAAGAGGAAACAAGATTGTTTTGATTAAAACCTGGTTTTGACTAACAAATGTTGGCTGTTCGTTATTGATTATTCTTGTATTCTTGAGGTTCTTACAAACTGGTTAATAATGTAGCTCCTATTATTTTTCCAGGCCTCCATATTACATGTTTTGTTGTTCCTAACCTCCTTTAATCTTTCTTCTCCCTACCCCTTCCCTTCCCTCCTAATGGATACTAATTTTTTCCCTTTTTTTAGTCCACTGAGTCCTCATGAGTTAACCAAGAAAACTGCCTAAACTATTTGCCTTAAGTGATTCACATCAGGGAATGATAACTTTAAAGGTCTAATTTGTCTTAATATCATCAGCATGGTTTTTTTTTTCCTAATATAGGCTTATTTATTCATCCCTTATTATTAATAGTAACCCTGTTAAGTGGCTGGTCTCAATTACCCTCTTTATACAGAGTAAAGCAACCAAACTGAAGCAAGAACACTTTGGCTTTCTCTGTCATCTGCAATAACCTTCTCCCTTTAAATAACAAGCCCTTCTTTCTCCCATCATGTTATTACATCTAATGCATTTCAGAGCATTTCCTGATTGCCTTTTATGTTTTCTTCCAGCTGTGTATCATTTCGTGCCACAGGCTTCTGTGTCTATCCCTCCATCATGTGCTATTCTTCTAAGTTGTTTTTTGGCAATACGTCCTTGTTTCTGTCGTGTACAACTTCTTCCCCCTGCCCCCATCCCCGCTCCTTATCACTGAAAAGCTCCTGCAGGAGTTGGTGTCTTACTACACCCACCAGCTCTTGTCTGTAACGGGGTAGGTTGTCATCAGACTTTGCAACCTCATTACAATCAGCTACTCTCCTGCACTATGGAAAAGGGACAAAATTGTTTATTAAAACAAATGTTAGGAAAGACTGCATGAACTATAAGTCAGTAATTACCCAAGCAGTATCAGAGAATTATTTAAAATTACGAGTCATAGTTGTATATAAAAATATCTAGTAGAACATGATATGCTAGACATGTAACAGTATAGCTTCACTAAATTAAGTAGTACCTTTACCATCAATAGACAGTGCTTGATATTAATTTGTATGGATGGAAGTAACCCTGTTCATGGCTCAAGTCTTACCATGTGCATACTCAAGGTAACAAAAAGAGCTAAGAAGACAAAATAGATGCACATTAAAAACAGTCTCTGAACATTAACTTTCACAAAGATTGTAAGACAGAGCACTGACTCAGGTCATCCTGCAGGGTAATTTAGATTGGGTTTTCCCATGAGAATCTTTGAAATCTCAACTGGTTGTGTCTGAACAAACAGCTCTCTCAGCCTTCACTGCTGAGCAAAGCCTTTTTTTTGAAGTTCATACAGAAACATTGCAATCCAAGAACAAAGGAGTGTCAGAAAAAGAAGCAATTCAGATTTTTCAATACAAATTCAATGCTGAAATATGGTGGAAAAGTTTATATTTGTGTGATTAAAAGAAAGCAAATAGCCAAAATAAGAAGTGCCTTAGGTCTTGATGGAAAGAAACTCAGATTACAAGTGAACAAACCCCAAATCTCAGCTACGGAAGGTAAAGAAGATTCTTCTACCTCCAGATCAGAAAAGAGACACTAAATCATACGTATTTTAATTTATAAATGCCACTATTGTTATACTTGATCAGAAAAACTGTTCTTATCATTGCCTGACACTTGAGAGTGTCAAGTGAAAGTGTGGGGAAAGATTAGGTGATGGCTGTTTATTCAGTGCAAAACAAAGAACAACCCTGTATGCATCAATTCTCAATTTTGAGTTCAGTAAGTAACTTCTAACTCATGCTGTTCAAATACAGATTGCTTCCCATAATGACATAAGTCCTTTATGGCACAGTACGATGTCTTGTGTGGGAGCAGCATTGTTGATACCAACAATTATGTAGTAAAAACACCAAAATATGCCTATCTATGTAAGAGAGACCATTTCCTTCCACTGGAGGATGCAGTCATTGAAGTGCCTAAAGGACTCAAGGCATAATCAAGCATTTTGACTGATTGCTTTGGTTTCTTGGCTTATCAGTGGCCAATCAAGATTCAGAAGAGAGCAATGAATTACAGAAAATCTGCTCTTATTTTTTAAATACCTTAAAAAAAAAATATATCTCAGACTGTGTACCAGTCTAAAAATATCTTACCCTATCTCAGTCTGCAGTGCAACCATAACTCCTGAATAAATACAGGAATAAGCGATCCTTATTCAAATGCTGAACAAACCAAGAAAAAGATGAATGAGAGAGACTTTTAGACAAAAGGAAAGAATTGCAGTCTGACCGTAATGCAAAGGGCTGGTGAAAAATTTGGGGTTGCCTTCTTATACTGCTGTTCCTAAGTGGAACTGGATGCCATACCATGTAGGATCACGAGAGATTTTATTTTCTATACTGGAAAATTCTGATGATTTTGCTGATTACTCAGTTTGAATTACGATTAACTCTCAGCTGTTTCAGAGGTCCAGGGACACCAGTGCACTCTCTTTAGGTAGCCAATGAATGCCTTCATCACCTGGAGATTCTAATTTGGTGTTGCAGCAACCCGCTTCCCCCAACTGACTCATTTTCCTGGCTCAGTAGCCAGCCACTGCAATAATTGCTGTAGTTCTGCCAAAGCAGATGAAGCAAGACTTCAGTCTCTTTTTAGAACTGATTGAAGAATTACACCAACTCTGCAGCATCTCTGTAGCTGCTTCCAGCAGAGAGAATGGAGGAACAAAGCATGGATGTTACAAGAGGGACCAGCAGAAATTAAAATCTGCAAAAAAGGAAATTTGCAGGAAGAGAAGATTCTGCTTGAAATGTGAAAACTTGTCTGGTAGTTGTCACCCCATAATGCACTATAGATGCATTTCAGAAAGAATCAGCTGTGCAACACTGATGTAGAGCAGGCTGGTACGGTGCAGTGCATCTTCTGTGACAGAATTCCTCATGGTATGCCCGTAGCACATCAACCAAGTGTGTTTGTAACTTTGTCCTGTCAGCTGCCATCCGTTTCTGATACTTCAGCCACTGACAAAATTTCTGTGGATAAGTATGGCTTTTTCACCTACTCCCTCTTTCCTGAATTGACTGATGAACATTTTCAATTAGGAGTGAAAAAGCCCAGAAAAAAGCCTTTTTTTTTTCTTATCTTCTTTCTTTTTGTTTGTTCATAATTGTAAGTCAGTGTTAGCAACAGTCATTCTCCGAGCAACCCTACAAAGGACAGAATCTGCTCAAATACTTTAAAAAATGCAACCAGAATGGGGGCATGAATGTGACTGAAGAGGAGCTCCACTCAGAGTAGGAGTTCTTGGACTCTTACTCCACACAACAAGCCTTTTACACTCAGTTTTGTTAGGATGAGTGATAAGAAGCTAGTCTACACATGTACAAAGGGGCATAGAGGAACGATGGCAGGTAGGGTATTCCAAATAATCCAGCCAGAGACAGCAGTCCCTGACCCAGCCACCCCAGGAGGGCATCAGCCCCGTCGCAGGGAGTGATAGCTACCACTGTGGGTCCCTGGGAGAGGCTGTCCTGAAATCACTTACAGACTGAGGGGTCACTGCCAAGGGGTATGGGCTCATTATGGGATACCAGGGAAGAGCATCTGGTGATTGCACAAGACTTGTTGTAGGGTGGTTATGGGAGGAATCAAATACTGGGGAAAGAAGGGGTCAAAGTGGTTTGGGCAGGAACAAGCATGGCAAAATAAAGGGATAAAGAAGATAAAAGGAACCAGTTGTGTAAACAAGTGGCTGTCCAGTGTCCTTGTCTGATCCCCCAGGCTGTCCTGGCTTCTTATTAAATTCCTTTCCTAACCCTTTTCCTGGGTGAGGGGCTCTCTATCTGAGTGCATGTGTGCATATGGGGGTTTGAGTGCAGGCACTGGAGAGGGGACCACAGGTCAGAGGTGCCAGTGCCTGCAGCGGGTGAGGTTGTGTGTGCCAGTATGTGATCACTAGTGAATGTCGAGCTGGTCAGTAGAATGGGTGGCTTGGGAGCCGGGTGTACATGTGTGTCTGGGAGTGAAACAACTGGAGGAGCTGGGTACTGGGGGGACCAGGAGGTCCAAGTCAAACACTGGAGAGGCCATGGAGTCTGAGGGTCAGCTGAGACACATTTAGGTGTTTGCGTCTGTGCGAGAGGCACTTGGGGAGAGCAAGGGCAGCTACCAGACGGACTGCATGTCTATAGGCAATTACTGCAGGCTGCTACCGTGTCCGTAGGTCAGAGTACCAGCAGCTGACGTGAAGGCCTTGGGGTTTCACATGTCCCAGTGCCAGCAACCGGGGATACTGGGATCAGGGGTAGTAGCTACTGGTAGACTGAGTGTCTAAGCCAACTACCAGAGGGATCTACATTGTATATGTTTTTAATGAGAGAAAAGGGGAATGTAGCAAAAGTGTGAGAGATTTTCTAAATACTTCAGGTATACTCAGAGGTAAGTGACTGATGGATAAACCAGAAAATGTAAGCAAGAAAAATGTATTTGTACTCAAAAAACCCAGTTTCTAAATGCTTTGATAACATAGGGAAAAACCCTTCAAATTTACATTTCAGGTCATCCTGAGGCAAAATATTTTATTAATATCATAGGCTATTTAACTCCTTTTTTTTTAAAGGCTAGTTTTGAAATGAAACTACTATGTTTAAAAGAAAATATCACAAAGAATTGCTTTATTTTCTTAGAAAAAAATCTTAAATGAAAGAGCTTGAAATATCTGTTCTTTTGATTTTGAAGTAATAATAAAAAATCCCCTCTTCAGGCGATCCAAATGCTTTAATTTCTTTTTTTTTGGAAGCATTATTGTTCCCATTGAAATGTTTCGATTTTTTTTTTTTCCCTATGAAGTTGAAACTATCTAAAAATTTACTTCTACTCCTGGATGCATTCAAAATTAACAAGTCCCAAAGATAATTCTTTTAAATCACAGAGATTACATTTTCATACAGAAGAAAATAGGACTCATTGGGCTTCCAGATCCCCAAAACACTTTTGACTGTGCGAGGGAAATGAATACAAGGTGGCAGAGAGAGAAGTGGAAAGAAGTTGTGCTCTACTGCCACAGCTCAATAAGTCAAAGAAAATATTTCAATTTTGTTTTTATTTCGGATAAATTCATAACATTTTGCCAGCCTTCAGTAGCTAAAAGCACTAGAGACTAATGTCTTGGTTGGAACCACAGCCAAAGAAATCCAGCCTAACATTTTCTGAGCAGTAGGAGTAGTTACCATTACAATCGATTTTATTGCACTGTGGTAAATTTATCGTACTTCTCACTGCTCATACAGAGATTTGTTGATCCCTGTTTGAAGCAAAGGCTAGTGCTTGATAATGTGGGAGGGTTGCTATGCTCTTATTTTTCTCTCGGTTGTTTTCCCTTTCCATGAGTCCTGTCCTCTTGAGAAACCAACTCACACCACCATGGCCTGAGGCTTGACTTCTGCTGGAGTGTGTGTCTAAGAAAATGTCCTGAAGGGAGGTTATTTTTTGTTCTTAGAAGTCTTAGAAAATGTTCAGCTCCACTGTGAAGTGGTAGAAAAGACAGCTCCTCTTTGCAGAGGACGGTAGTGTCTGGTTGGGCGTTACAATGTATGGATAAGATTTCTCCACTCTTGCTTCCCGGAGGTGCTTCACCCTTTAGTGACACCGAGAAAATGGGAGAGGAAGTGTCATCATCCTCTTATAACTTGATGATACGGCATTTGCCATAGAAAGACTTTTCTTCTCTGTAAGGAAATTGTGCCATTTTAGTTAGGGTTTCTTCAAATGACAAAATGTAAACCAATGAAATCTGCTGGAGTGTGCTCTTATTTCAGTGTGATAGGAGGTTTTCGGTTTACTTGCAGATGATTTGGTTTAAAAGCACACCTTTTGAAACATGCCTTTCACTTATGTAGCCCAGGCCTCAGACAGCTAGAATAGTTCAATTTCCCAAGGAGTCATATATATGGTGTGAAGGAGCCTGTCTTTTGGCTGTTTATTCAGGTGGGAGCCAATTGTGTTCAGACTAGTCCTTCTGAGAACCTTTAAATCTTCCAACAAGTATCAATATATTTTGTTTGTATAAAATGCCACTAAGGAAAATGTTACCTGGTCTTCTACTAGCAGCCTGATAAATACCAACCTTCTTTCACTATTTTCTTACTCAGAAAAGTTGAAGAATTGCTGCTGAACACTGCACAAACAGAACAAGTCAGCAGGGTGCTGAAATTTCAATATTAGTTGGTTCAGAGGTAAGGGGCAAAGATCACACTTTACCCACAGAAGCAGAACTCCTGCAGCAGCACAATTACCAGTGTCCCACTATAGTGGAGGCAGGGCACACCATGGAGGCAGGTGCTACCTGGTGGAAAGAACTGATTATGATTTCAAGAACTACATCAACATAACTGGACCAGGCTTTTACTAGCAGCATGCTGGATCTGCAGAAAGATCTTCCTCAATCATAATACCATTTGATGTGTTGAATACCATGAAAATCTCTTAGTTCAATTACTCAGATTAAAAATTCAGACCTTCTGCCTAATGTTTTTGGTGACATGATTATATATATGTATTTTTATTTTAACAGCTCTACTTAGAAATCTGTTATTTTGGGGTTTGTAGGGTTCTGCATGGCTTTCTTTGTAAAGCAGAGGACCCACGCATGATAAAAAGAGAAGCAGTGGAGCGGGTGATGCTTGACTGTTCTTCCCAAACACTGGGTGAAGAAAATGAAACTTCTGAAATAACTACAGAAAAACTCCAGGTCAAATAAAAACTTAGGCAACTTGTCTGTAACCAGATGCTGTAAAAACTGTGTCAGAAGGAGGAAGTACTTGCACAGTAGTTTCTTTTTCTTGAGGTCAGGACAGTTTTCCACTGCCGATGTAATTTCCAGCTCATACCAAGTACTTTGTGACTCTGTCTATTATCCTGAAAAATGAATAAAAGCAGGAACATGCTGTATTTTTTAATTATGTCATTCCCACTAAGGTGAGTGTCAGCTACAGTGAAGTAATACACTTACAGAGTAAAAAGCAGCTTTGTCCTAGACCAGAGAAAAGCCTAGACAAAGAATGACTTCAGAAGACCTCATGTAAAGGGATTGCAAACCAGTTTAGATAGCATTTAACTTATTCACACAGCAAAATCTTTTCTGTCTTTGGAAAGGACCACACTAGCCACTCATCTTGGCAAGCTGTAAAACAAAAAATAGAAAAATAAAATAATTTCAGAGCTTATTTTATATAGGTACTCTTTGGGAGCTAGATCCCACAGAATAAAGAAGTTGGACTCTTCTTGCTGGTTCTCTCTCTGGTCAGCTGTTTAGTAAGGTGGACACCTACACATCACAACATACATCAGGATCTGCAGTGTTTAAATACTTTGACTGTGGGTTTCCTAACAAAATAATCTGCCCTAAACTCAACTGTCTTTGCAAACAAACTTTGGCAGGATATGTATTGCATCTGAATATTTTGTCTTCATCCAGTGCATCTTGTACCATTACATATTTTTTCAGCCAGTTCAGACAAACTAGAACAAATTTCAAGACCCCAAAACTTGGACAAACAGTCCCTACTCATACTATTACGAGCTGAGGACAAGCTACGGCTTTCCTGGAATCAGACCTCTTTTTATACTGAACCATAACAAAAGGCACAGTTTAAAACTGTTTCTGGAATTGGCCTCTCTCCTGCATTTCCTTGGTGTGTAAAGTGAGCTTGAGCTAAGACAAGTGATGCAGCTTCTGCTGCAGCTCTGGAGAGCGCTACTGGGGTAATGTCCACTACAACAACATGAGGTAGCCGCAGTGTCAGCCTCAGCAGGCAATCAAAGGAAAACTGTGTTCCACAACAGCAGGTGGTGACAGACTGTCCCTTCCTCCTACGCCCGCCTACTTCTGTTGGGAACAAACTGTTCAGAAATTACTAGAACTGTTGTAAGAATAAGTGTTGCAGTTTCAATAGCAATCTACTGCATCACTATTTATTGTTTTGATTTAGTGAAAAACAAGCCTATCCAAAAGTCCAAGAAAGTGTGTGAAATAAAACACAAGTAAAACTCAGTGCCATAATATAAAAGCCTTCAGAAAGTACTGAAAATAAGGTCTTGCCCACCATCCAACACAACCCACTCACCCTGGTTTCCCAGAAAGAGCCTTGTAGAAAAGGTATCCTTTGTAGCATGACCTAGAGGTCAACTAATTCAGGTTTTGTGGAAGGATGGGAAAAGCAAGCTCTGGAGTTCAGGACCTTTTGGCAGAACACTCTGTCTCAGCCCCTCTCAATTATATCAGGGCTCTGTTAATACCTCAGGCAACCTACCCTGCCATGCTATTCACCTGAAAGAAAAAAAAAAAAAAGCAACATCTGTGATAAATGGAGACTTCCAGGAACCTGGATTAAGGGCTTTTGGGTACAAGCGAAATACACTCTTTTTGCTATGGTTAATATCAGTTTAGCACCCTGCTATTGTTTGTTATAAAAAATGGTGCTTACTAGTTAAATATTATTAACACAAAACCTTACTCTGTGCTTCAAAAATGTCTGGGTATCCCAAAATAGAGATTTCATTTATTCTTTATATTATGCTAACACCTAGAGGCCAGAGCTCTTCTATGCAAGGCACTCTACAAATATAGGACTGGCTCTTGCTTTGAGGAATATATTGTAAATACAAGGCATAAGCAGCAAATGGGTAATGCAACAAATGCAGTACAAGAACAAGCAAGATATTGGTGGTTAATATAAAAAAAAGTGGCTGCAGTGACCCATCTGTTGAGCTGTAGTTGGGTTTTGTGAAGCACTGTGTCAGAGAAGACTTCCCAAGATTGTATTTGGAAGAAGTCATTGGACCATAGACTTTGTGAGGAAGTATGTTAAGCATATGCAGTGTCAGATGCATATGCCATGTCAGATGCATATGCCAGCATCCCTCACTAGCTTCACTTTCTAAGTATTTTGGTGGGATTGTCATTATGTGTTCAACAGTGACTAATAGATTATAAGGAAATAATTTGCCTGAAGATAATAGTCCATCATAGAATCAGTCAACATGGGATTTACACATGTCCTGGAGACTGAGGACATTGGGTTTTTAGGTTTTCCTTTTGAATGTTACCTAACATGTCTGAAGAAAAGCTATTGATATTGTTGAACAGTCCTGGAACCGCACTGCCCCCTCTGCCTCTGCCTACTGAGTTGGTGACAGAAAAATTAAAGAACTTTTATGGTTTCAAAAGAAATAATAAGCCCATGTAGAACATTACTACTGGTGTCTGTTTAAATTTCACAGCAAATGTCCTCCTCCTCTCAGCTGGAGAATGTTATCAAACCTGACAGTGACTTAAGACACAGGGTCAGGTTTGGGGGCTGAATGTTAGTATTGGCTTTGGTTCAAGCACTGAGCCTATTGTAGAGGGAGTTTATTAGTGTCAGTGAATATCTTTTTCTATTTTTATAAAACAGCTGTGAAAGCCTCCTTGGAAGTGGGTGACATTTGGCTGGTGAGCTAGCTGCGAAAATGTTGCAAGTTTTGTGATATTTATCACATGCCAACATTTTGCACTGGCAGCAAGTTTTCTGTGGAGCATTATTCTTCTTGGTATCAATGCACTGGACAGCTTCTAACGCCTTCCCTGAACATTTTCCAAAACTGTCTTGTTGGCTGGGGAATAGTGAAACACAAAACCCACGTGTACCAGCTGTTGATGCATCTGTGGCACCTGGCACATATTATTCTCTTTATATGGACAGGCATGAGATGGAAACTGCAGGCCACAGTTTAGCAGGACAGTCAGAGCTATATCATGAACAGCTCTGCAATGGCACTGGCTTGTCATGTATCACCTACAAGTCCCACAACACTTTGCTTGTTACAGTGAAGTGATAAAAGAGCAGAAGGGTTAACAACTTGATTTTACAATGTAAAGACAAAATCACACACACAAGAGATGCCAGAGAGTTTTGCACTATGTGTTCAGCTCCTCTGTTGTCCAGTAATGCTGTCTAATTTCACTCATCTCTTTTGCACTCATCCCTTACTTCCTCTGAATTATATTTTTCTATACTTTCACATTTCCACTGCACATGGTTGGGGGAATCTTCCTTCTAAATCCTCACAAATTATTTTCAATTCTGAAGTCACTATGAAATATGCAACCACAAATTCTGAGATATCAGCTGATTCCTGGTAGCCATTAGCAGAGGTATCTGTCTAGCCTTAGTGCTTCAGACTTAGCCTGTCTCTTGCAGCACTTTTTTCCTGATTGTTTATTTTTAAACATTTCTTCTGTGTGTAAAGTGGGAAGAAACTGGCAGGTGAAGAGACAAGACTTAACGCAATTAGCGTTAATTTGACAAGTGAAAGACTATCAATAACAGAAGTTACATTTTTATCACAGATAATTGGAGGGTACTGACTGAAGAAGTGTTTCTGGTATCAAACTTGGTGAGGGCTGGAGAAGACCAATACAACAGTGCATACTGAAATTCAGGCAGCAAAACAGTGGTGCACACTGTGAAGGCAGCTAAGATATGATAATCTTCAATGATGTTTTGCTGCTATGGAAAGTTAAAATTTTCTACTGCCATCGGCTTTCATCTGAATATAAAAACAATGTCAGCAGACATTTGACAACAACAGCTCTGCAGCTGGTTGCTGTTTTTCCCACTTCCCTGCTGTTTCATAGCCTTCACTTCCCTTCCAGCATTTCCAGGCAGAGGCAGAAATTTAGTGAGGAGGGCAGCACGGCTGCCCCACAGCCCCTTGGTGAAAATGCCAGCCTCCTTCACCCTCGTGCTTTTCTGTACTCACTCCAGATGTAAGTTCATGATGCTTGCAGACTAACATCCAGGCTAGATCCAAGACTGAATATTGTTCTCCAAGGAGATTTATGGATGCAAGGGAGTGCATCCGTATTGCATTGCATGGTGCAAAGCCTCTACGTTTATACTGGCAAAATTGCATCACAGATTCTGTAGACCTAATGGTGTTGCTTTTTCATTTCTTGTCCTGCGTTCTCTTCAATCTCATGCACTGCAAAACAGATTTCATTGTCCAAATCTCACTTTCTTTCAAGCATTAGTTATATGTCATGATTTGTGTTCATTTAGACCGCAGAGGCAGTTCCTTCAAAAGCTGTAAAATGGCTTTTACTAGCAAGGACTGGGAATAAAATTTTTCATTTGAAGACAGTAGGTCTGATTCCTTCTTCCTTCTGCTTAGCAAAGTCAACACAGGATATTACTGTGCCGGCACTAGAGAAGCAGTGGGGAATCAGGTTCAGGAAACCCCATCTCATGGTGCTTTTTGTTCTCCCAGACTTGAAAAACAAAGGACCAGGGAGAAAAAAGACTGACCTGGCTCTTTTGTAAACAGGGCAGCACAGTGTATCACCAAGCTGTTACTGAAGTGACTAAGAGAGGCAATTTAATCAAATGTGGGCAAAAAAGCCACACATAATTTTTCAATTGTTGCTTCACAACCCAGTGTCTGAGTACATAAATTTTGGACAAATGATTTGGATCTAGCCACCTTTGTATTCCTTCAGTGGTAGTTTAAGTATGCACCCTCATCTCACAGCATCATTCAGTGCACATTTCTGCAGTGACTTGTACAGAAACTCACCTGCCTCGTGCTGGTGTCTTCCTGATATTGCTGTCAGTACTGTTCAAATCCTGAACGCAATGGGAACGACATATTATTTGCACTGGCCTATAACTTACACACCAAAATATACTTTTGTAGCATCCAAGTGAAACCATTTTCAGTGACTACACAAACCGAAGTAGTAAATTATCCTAAATGAATATAACTATTTTTTTCATTAAGTATTTATTTCATTGTTCTCATTCTTTACTATTGCTCTTGTAACCTACAAAGCTTTTCTTGGTAAAAGGTAGCATGTCTGCAGTCACCAGTCTGTAACCATTTAATTAAGTGGTAATTCATGTAGTTTTACCAATAGTCTGTGAAATTTTGTTTTATTTTCTATTTAGAAAGTGTCTGATAGAAGCCATTTCCTGGTACGCAGAGATCTAAGCTAGTACTCCTCCCAAACACAGCCATTCAATATTTAAAACATATTTTTCAGATGTTAAATCAAAACTGTTTTGGTTTAGATTTGTTCAGAAGTGTGGAGCGTTGCGCAAATTTGACAGTCCAAGGAAAAGCACTTGGGTTATTCACTGCCAAAAACATGAAAGTTTTCACCCCCATGGTGAAATACAAACCCCGGCGGTCAGGACACTGATGAAACACATGGACTCCTCGTTCCCCATGGAGAGGAGACACAGAGACACTGCAAGATCCTCTATGCCAGGCCCTCTGAGGTTTTGCTGCTTGGTGAGACTTCACATTGTGGCTTAATATTTGTCATGACACAACAAGTAAATAAATACCTTGGCACAAAGCCTAGAGCCTGTCAGCAGTGCCCCTGCTGCAACCTCCTGTTCAAAATACAGAGCTCTATTTATCATTTTTCACACAAAACCTGTTCAGAGGAAATAACCTAGGATATGTTTAATTTCCTTCTTTGGCTTCTTGATGATGTCACCTAGATAAACCCCATACCTAGAGACCCTCGCTGAGAGCATTAGGCCAAAGTAGCTGTGAGGGCTGTTACTTGTCAAAGTCATGTAATTTATAATGATAGGTTTCACAGTCGGTCTGTGCAAAGTCATCTTAAGCAAAAGGCTTCTATCCGTGTTATTTCCCCTAAATGCTAAAGTATGGAATAGTTACAGCAGCTGTTTAATGAAACATTTTACAACCACAAGGATTTTCACTCTAGATAGCAGCACCAGTGCTGACTCTTTTTATCCCTTCAGTGGTGTACATATTCCTAAGCATTCTTGCTGAAAAATAGTAAAATGCTACCAAAAATGTACTGGGAGCAGGAAAGTAGTTTTTATTGTTATCTTCCCTCAGGCAATAATTATTGAGTTCAGGCACTACAGTGGTGCAATTGGTTGTCTTTTGGGTGAAGGGAGGAACATGGGAAAGGACAGAGGTGACAACATGGAAATTGTGGATGATACATGTGGGTGATTGCCCAGAGAAGCTATGGCTGTCCCCTCCCTGGCAGTGTTCAAGGCCAGGTTGGATGGGGCTTGGAGCAACCTGGTCTATTGGAAGGTGTCCCTGCCCATGGCAGGGGGGTTGGAACTAGGTGATCTTTAAGGTCCCTTCCAACCCAAACCATTCTATGATTCCATGATATATTGAAATCGAAGAACAGAAAGTGAAGAGTGGTATCCAAGGAAAGATAGTCATGAGTGTTAGCAAATCAAGTGGGACCTATGGATGGAGAAAAAAACAGATGAAAAAAACAGTTGCATTTTGAGAATTACATAAAGTCCTGGGAGACCAATACATATTGTTGGAAATCTATGGTCCTGGAGGTCCTTAGCCCAACCCCTTTGGATTTGGCTACTTTGAAAGGAGGCTTTCAAGACAGAAATTTTGCACAGATGACAAGGAGAGTAGGGCCATGGGGTGGACATCAACAGCCATCTGCTGCTCAGTCTAGACAGTGTATCTCTTTGGAGTGTGAAGCATGTTTTGAGGGATCTGATGTGGAAGAAGAAAACAGACAGTACATGAGCAGGAAGATGTCCTTGGACTGTCCTTCTGGCCTTAAAATCTCCGAGTCTGTGAATGCCTCTTGGAAAATGGTCTTTTTTGATGCCTCGTTTCTACCCTTTTTGGAAAGCATTTAATTTTTTAAAGAGATGGAATAGGGGTTTTTCTATCCTTCAGAATATTAACCTTTCAAAATCAACAGGAAACACAACATAACCCAGTATTTCAATCCTATTTCACCTCTGATGGCTATTTATAATTGCTACTCAAATAGGAAGTCTGCCTCTGACCTTTGATGCTGGAATATACTTGAAATTCATGCCTTACTGTGCTCTGTCAGCTCCTTTTCATGCATGCTTTTATATGTGGGCTAATAAATATAAGTTTGGGAGCAAAAGCTTTGGCAGTGAAATCCAGCTTGTGATTTTGCTGTGAGGTATGATTGCAAAAAGCTTATCTAGAATCCAAAGGAGAACAATTTTTCAGGGAGTTTTGAATATGACATCACTGTTTATGACTGACATTATCAAACAATTTTAATGTCAGTTACGTAGATGACAGGATCACTAAAATTTAAGTATCCCAGAGATGCACATTTTAATTAGTACTCTTTGTTGAAACATATTTTACCTGAATCTGTGATATAAGCCATTTATTTTAATATTATCCAGACTACAATTTTGTTATTGCACTACCTTGTATTTCAATCTGAGTCAAAAGAAAACAATGGCCTGTACCTTCCAAAACATACAATGCTCATCTTCATGCTATGAAATTAATTCAGCATTCTCCAGCTACATGTTTCTGCTCTACATCTCCAAAATACTATGCCAATCAAACAGAAAGTATTTATACAGATGATGCCCAGAAGACATTGAGGAGTAATGAGATGCGTCAAATCCTTTCATCCTCACAGTCCAGGCTGGGGCGGAACCAAAGTCAGCAACTATTCGTTAGAGTCTTAGACAGTCTAAAGTGGATAGGAACAGTAATTTCTACCAAGGCACAACCTAAGCAGTAGTTACTGACAATGTATCTCAACCTTGTATCTTCTGTATACCATAGACAAAAATCTGCTGTATATCAATCATACTATAAAATGCTAACTGAAATTATTATGGCTGAAAAAAATTCAGAAAATAATGGAAATTAAAATAGGGTAATAAACTAACCGTTGATTTGCAGCACAGTGTAATGCTCCTAGACTTTTGAGATAAAGAGGAGAAGGTAATTTAATGATGAAAGTTGTATGTCAATAGGCAAAGTTTTGAGAAAAGAATATTTGACCTCCTACCTGGAAGCTGTCAGTGTAATTGCAGGAGTTTATCCATCATGACAAAAAGCAATATTTGGGCACTGACAACACCTCTAGAGCTCTAGGCACATAAGAACAAAAATATCCATGCTTCTGCTCTGAATGTAAAACTATTTTCACTTTTCTGTGGCTTCCTCATGCCAGATTCAAACAAAAGTCAAGTTTCATCTTTCAGGACCAAAATGTGTTTTAAAAAATAGGCACACTGTCCTTCTTATACACTCTGATGTGCTCATGTAAAAAATGCTTCAGTGGAGCATTGAAACAAGTAGCTCTAACTTCACTGTTTAGCAAAGGACTCAATTTTTAAGCATGGTTATGTATTTTTCCTGTCACAACTTGGAGTTAAAAAAGCTGTAATACAAACATCATTAAAATTAGTGCATTTAAGAGAAGTATCTAAGAGTCCACATATACAGTTTGGTGAAAGGATGATGGTGACTTAATTGTTCCTGCAACTCTAACATGCAAAGAAAACTGAGCACAGGAGTTTGAGAGAAATTTGTCAGTTGGAAATGGTTTCTGCTTGAATTGGTTCAGTATAATGTGTCAAAACCAATATTTTTTCATTCTTAAGTATTTAAGATTTGCATTTTAGTTATTTAGCTTTGGAAAAGGAAACCTCAAAATAAAGCATTTTTTCTTTCCTAAACATTTTCTTATTTGGATCTAAATGACAGCTGTCTTCACACTAAATTTAGTAGGCTTTGGATTAAGTGCTGTTTTCTCTAGGGTGATAGCAGTTGGCTGGGGCTGGTTTGTGGTTTGTACTAAATGTTGCTTGGATCTCAGTACAGTTGCAATCAGACGAAGGTGCAGACACAGGAGCTGATGCAGGTGGCAGAGTGGTGCACTTGGGGAACAGTGGGGTCACCAAGAACTGGTGCTGAAGCCTGAACAGTCACACCTAGAGACAAGCGTACAGATGAAAGCTAAGGCAGAAATTATCTGGTAGTTTGGGAAAGACAGTATCTCTTTGTTTTATCTTGACAGCAAACCCATAGTGCTGCTGGTTGTATCAGCCCAGGATATTTTATATACCCTTTAATGTGCTTTCTGTGCCTCATGGGAGGGATGGTCTGACTGAAGTGCCCTCAATCTCCCCTTGATCTTATTCCACTGTATATAAAGTATTGATACTCTCACGCAAAACTGGCTGAAATTAATATCAATGACTCCATAAACTGGTAGCTAAGACTTTTGT
This sequence comes from Leptosomus discolor, assembly GCF_034619465.1. NCBI lineage: Eukaryota > Metazoa > Chordata > Aves > Leptosomiformes > Leptosomidae > Leptosomus > Leptosomus discolor. The sequence goes on along the minus strand of NC_141392.1, from coordinate 71,214,344 downwards.
GAAAGAGATACCAGCTCAGATTTACTCATGGCTGACTGTGAGCAGGGAGTGTAAAAAGATTCCAAGCCCCTGGGAGAGGTCCACAGTAATGTATTCCTGGGGTCATATGGGCAGGTCTTTCCTGATCTCACTTATTGGAGCTATTTGATTTTGAATAAAATATTTTAAAAATTAATCAGGTCAGAGAGTCCCTGGGAATGGTGCTTTATCCTGGCAGGTAGACTACTTGCTAAGGAGGTGGAATATCTGTGTGCAATGAATCTTTAATAATTTTATGTGAGGTTGAAGAGCCACAGTAAGAGAGTTTGAGAAGCTATCACCATTCTGCCCTAGAGTGCTAGCAGTCAGGTCGCTGGGACAGCTTTTCCCAGGCAGGTGGCAACCATACTGACCCTTGTCCTGGCCGCTGTGCATGATCCGCTGGTTAATTAGGTAAAACAGGCTGACAAATTTCTTCTCTTGTTATCCTGGGAGAATCAGCTGAAAGCATTGTACGTCTGGTGAATCAGAATCAACGATTTCAGCTGGCTTTTCTATTATTCATTAAACTCTTTCATTAACAAAAAAAAAAAGCAGTGAAGAATGAAAGAAGATGGACAGTTGAGCCTAAGCCACCTTTGTGGCTTGATAAACCTGTATTCAGACTATTTTTCACTTGATCCACTATTTTTTACTGAAAGAGTAAAACATGCATCAGTGATAACACTGACAAAGCCATATGTCTTATATTTTGGTACTCGTTTTGAGATCTTGACAGAAAATATTTTATTTTGAAGGGCAAAATTGTGTGGCTAAAGGTGAAAAAGTTTATTAATTTTAACTTGTAATGTATTTTTGAGTGCTGTAGGACCATTTGATTACCTTTTATGACCGCTTGTCCTTGATATCCTCTGACTGAAAACCATTATACCACATAATACTTTTCATTCTTTGCTTGTGTCTTGTTTTATCCATTTTCTTATAAGATTAACTGTACTATTCTTATTTGCCTTTTTCCAGTCTTTTACTGTTCTGAGCATAAAATTTCTCCTCTCTCCTTAATTCTTCAGCTTCCTTCACCAAGATCCTGTGACCAGGATCCTAGATTCCAAATGAGAAGGCACTACAGGTTTTGAACAGCATCCTATAATTTTCATCTTGTTTTTTAGGCATTTCTGTATACATCCTACCATCATAGCTTTTGTAACAAGCATTGCATATTGAGCCATGACTTTTACTAAGAAGCCTGTAAGGGTGCTTCTTAGTTGGATTCAAACAGGTAATATAGGTTCCTCTATTGTTTCCAAATAGTATCGTGTGATATGCTGGAATATGTTTGTGTAGTTCTGTACAAGAAAAAATGTTTACAAAAAACAGCAGCTGAGGGTATAGAAAGGCCATTGTACAAGGCCCCAATCATGCTTGAAAATTTTTTCTCTAATTTACAACTAAAAAGCCCATGACGGCTGATGAGAAAATAAATAAAATGGAGGGAAAGGTAGGTTAAATGTCAGTGCACTTGTCTATTTGTAAGTACCAAAACATTTGCAAAGGCTTGTTTATATATTATGTCTGTTTCCTTAGCACTCTGCATTTGCCAAGTCACTTGTCTGAAGAGACGGCAAACTGGCAAGGTAGAAAAAATAATTTATAAAGCATTTATACTAAAGACATGGTTCAAGGAGACCTAGTCCTGACATGAGTTTTAAGAGACTATAATAATGCATGTAAGAGCAACGTGGCAGCCAAGGAGGGGCAGGATTTCTGTAATGTAGCCTGTGAAGTAATACGGAGATGAAACTGGACAAAAGCTATTTGAACCTGACTGCTGATGTGCTTTCTAACAGTGTCATCTATCAGAGTGATAGTCTCTCGAGGGAAGCAGTAGAAACTCTAGCAGTGAATCATTTAAAAATTAGTCTGCTAAAACACTTGAGAATGTAGTAAATCGAAGAGGTCCATGTTGGCGGAGGACAGCTGAGAAAAAGGAACATGTTTTTTTCCAGCTCTCAGCTCTGTGAGTCTGGGACAGCTACAACACACTTGTCTTTCACTTATCCAGTACATCTAACCAAACTGGCTAATTTCGTAACACTTGGGAGAGGTAGAGATATACTGTATTAAATGCTTCCTCTTATGAGCTGCACATACACCACAAAATTTATGGCAGCTCTTTTCTTCCCAGTGGAGGAATTTCTTCTTACAGCCTTTTCCATCAAAACAAATAATTCAATCAGATCTGGGTGCCAAAACAAAATGTGAAAAGGTACTGTTCTTCAAAATGTTCAAAGCCAATTGTACAAAGTGATATACTTCAATGTCTGTAGACTGTGTTTTTCCAAAACCAGGTTTGGAACGAACTATATAGTGGAAAATAATCTTATATTCTAGCAACAGAACAGCAAGTGAGTGAACATGATGCACAAACACCCCTCCCGCCCCCAAATTAATTTTCACACACTGTGTTAAGTTCTGGAATATGCTGTTCCTTTATATCACAGCAGCATTTTCATTCTATTTAAAGTGATTTTTTTTTTTTTTTTCTAAATAGAAGATATTATAGGAGCAGAATGGGACAACTCTTCACGGCCAACTCTGCGCGGGGACAAATCTGCACGGGGACAGCTCTAGGCGGGTCGGCAGATTACTCCAGTCCTCCCCAGCAGGGGGCGCCGTTCTGGTCCCCCCTTGTTCCCGCCGTGCTGCCCCGCCGCTCCTCCCCACTGCCCAACGAGCTCCTCAAAGCCCTTGAACACCGGTGGGGGCTCTGTGTGGCGCCGCGGGGAGCCCCTAGCACCCGGCAGCGAGTGGTCCCTCGTGGGAGGCAGAGAGGGGACCTCCTGCCAACTCGTTCCTGCCATGCCTGCAGTGCGCATTACGTTTGGGGGAGGAGGAGGAGGAGGTGTGCAGGCAGGCTGGCGAGCGGAGGGGGAAGCAAGGAGGAAGCATCGGGGGGAGCAGCTCTGGGCGCAGCTCCAGATGCAGGGGGGATGCCGGCCGCCTGAGCACTGCCTGGCTGGAGAGCCTGCTGTTTTGTTGGCTTCATGCTGGGGTGTTGCTGGTTTTTGAATTGAGGGACTTAGGGGCATGGCACCCCACCACCTCAGCATCCTCCTCAGCCCTGGGCAACTGCCAGCAGTCCCCACCACCGTGCCGCTTCTTCCCCGTCAACACAACACGCATGGCACCGCATATATACGAGCAGAAAGGGATCTAGGACAGCTCAGCTTGGCAGCACCACTGCTTCCCCCCTGCATCTGCTTGCTCCCCTACCTGCGTGCCTCTTCCTTCTCCCCGAAATGTCCCTCCTCTGCCTGCTTGGGCTCCCTGTGGCGCCGTGCAGAGCCCCCGCCGGTGTTCAAGGGCTTTGCAGATCTTGCCATGCAGCAGGGAGGACCGGTGTGGCAGCGTAGCAGGGGCAGGGAGGACCAGCTCGGTGCCGTGAGCTAGGGAGGACTGGTCGAATCTGCTGACCTGCACATAGTTTTTCCACGTAGAGTTGTCCCCACGCAGAGTTTGCCACACAGATTTGGCCACGCAGAGTTGTCCTAGACCCCTGCAAAGAGTATTTGTTATACGGGATAGCAGACCCCAAAGACCTCCTTGGCGCTAGACAAGTTACAGACACACACATTGCTCTAATCTGTCCTTTAAGAGCTTGCAGCCTACTTAAAAGTTGATGTGCAGGTATAATGAAAAGTGGGACATGATCAAAAAGAAGTGGCGGGGAAACTGCAACAGCACTGTGGCTTATCTCACATGTGCAGAACTGGATATGTCTGATGTACTTCAACTTGTTAAGTAGGTTTAATGAAAGACTCCAAACCTGCTGCCTCTGTGCCCTAGCTCTTCATATCCTTACATGCTGCCCCTAAGCTTGCCTTTACCTTTAAATATCATTCCTTTTGCCTTAAATAGCTTATTTTTACATTTTTTCCCATAAGACAAATCTCCTGGCAGCTCTCCAGGGCACAGGATGCAACAGAGAAGGCAGATGAAGCTGCAGGAGCTGCAGAGGGGACAGTCATTTTTTACAGGGCTGCTGAGGGTCAAGTATTCCCCCACGGAGGCCGCAAAAGTGATGCCAGAAGTTTAACTGCTACCTGGGATGCTCACTTGTCCACAAGACCTTAGGTCTCAACTCAGAGCCAGCAGCATTCCGGTGCCAAATCAGAAAGAAGAGGGGAAAAGCTCTGTTGTTCCTCAGGTTCAGTGGTGAGGTCTGAATCAAATGGTGACGCTGTACTGTGCTGGAGAGTTGGCTTATAGCAGTTTGTCTTAATCAGAAAAGAGCCACAGTGGCTGGGCTATGTGGACAGAGCTTACGTGCTTTTAGTCACATTTTCTAGTTGTACCCTTGAGCTGTTACCTACATTCCGCAAAGGTCTTACAGTTTGCCAGGCTGCAATCACTGCAGCATGGCATCTTTTTATGCAACCAACACACGAGGGCATAGAAATGTAGTTTATGCCTTCTGCTTGTTTTCCTAGAGAGTGTGTTTCCCAAAATAACAGGAAGACTGGTGTGTCACATTGTTTAATTAAAAAAAAATAATGATGATCAACACTTACTGGGCCTTATGGGACAGGCTTTCAAAAGGCTTTCCACTGAAAACACCTCCTGAGGAATCAGACATGCTATAGGGCAGTCAGTGAGGTCTTTGGTATTATCTGTTCTTGGAAGAAAGAAATGGAGAAGAAAAACTTATGGACTGAAATAGCAAGAGATTTGGAAAAAAAAATGTTATAGAACACATAGTGAGCCTGTTGGTAGTGAGGTTTTGTTGAATCTGGAAATCGAGTGTGTTGGGTAATTGTGCATACATCCCTTGTTCAGAGAGAACCAAGATGCCTGTAACAAATCTTCCTTTTGCCACAATAGCAAGGAAGGGAACCCTGGATCATTTTGAAATATTTCTGCAGAAAAGCACATTAGACCTAATGACTGCACACTGGGTGATGGAAGGCACTTCACTTATCTGGGAAAAAATGCTTTTTAATGACTTCATTTATTCATTTTTAAAAAACAGTAAAGTTGTCATGTTATAATCTCCCAGAGATACTCCCGGGTGAGCTGTTGAAAGGTAATTTCAGCACACCTAGGGCTTCACACTGTAATATAACCTGTTGTGCCCTACAGCTTAATCACACTGTGGCATTTAAAAATCATTCATTGTTGTTGGCAAAAATGTCTTGCAATAACACTATTACCACAACTTACATTTTTACAGCAATTTTTACTTCTTAGGCAAACATACTGAAGTACTCTACAAAATACTTTAAGTACATATCAGGCGTTGAATCACTGAGCATTGTGAGTCCCTTATGAACCAGCAGTGGCCCTTATATAATAAAACTATATCACTTTTTCATAAGAAGCTATCGCTGTTATAAAACATGCATATGTTCTTAACTTACATAAAACTTCCTTTTCCAAGGCATCATACTGAGTCATGGACTCAGATGCCGAAGTTTAAAATACAAGACAATGCCTCATATCCACTCGGAGACTAGCAGTCTGATACCAAAGAATCGAATGTTTTAAAGAAAATAAGCTGTGGTAAAAAGTGCCTCTAGCAGACTACTAATTTTAGTTGGGGATTACTAAGCTCAGGAGTGTACAACACAGGCAATTCAGCATGTAATATTCTCAGTGCTCAAGGAACAGGCTGTCATCCACGTTTGGGAAGAATTCAACAGTTGGTGTGTCATGGTGTGTCAAAATGTCTCTTCACAGGTGAAAATCATGTTTAATTTACTAGGATTTTGGGTGTCATTTACAAGGCTTTTAATATGCTAGGTGCAACTGAAGAAAAAGTTTACTACTGTCCATGCTCCTCTACAGCATTTGCATTAGGCTTATTCACTGTCAGATGGCCCCATCCAAGCTCATTGTTGATTCTGGGAGCTCATTTCCCCACATGGCCAAGAGAGCCTCCAGGGCACGCTGACATACAGCAAGCTTGTCTCAGGGCTCTGAGGCACAGCAAACTGTCCTCAATGAAAAAAAGAGTGAGTGACTGAGTGAGTCAGGAAATATGTAAGTTTCTCATTGCTGTCTGTACAATAGGTATGATATGGTTTTTATAAATGCAAAGAAATCCATTATGGCATTGGAACATTCTACATTTATAGATAATAAATAGACTATGTGAGTGAGATGGGAATCAACCTGTTTCATATATTACATCCAACACCAAGATACGATTTTATATATGTGGCATATTCATGACATACTTGAAAAAATATACTGAGTGTATTTTTCTTTGCTGAGTGAACCGAATCCATTTATATCTTTGCTAACATGGCCACAAGAAGAAAAACGTTGACATCTAGCACAGCTATTAATATATTCAAAACAGTGAGCAGAGAACTTTATGAAATATTGAAAGATAAGAAACAGTATGCTTATTATGTTCTGGTTACAGATAACAAAACCTAATGATACACTTTACATTTTGGGTAGAAGGAAAGAAGATCTACTGAACTAGAACTCTGTTGTTAAATGACCTTTAACATTGGCCTAAAACCCACTGTGGCATAAGCCCTTTTACCAGGAATCCCCAGATTTGAACACTGTTGCTGGATATCCAGTATTTGGATATTTTGAGGCCTAAGAGTAGAGGGATCTAACCTGAAATTGGGAATTCAGAGCCAGATTCACATTTTTGGAAATTATGATGTTTTGTCTTCAGGAATGGCGGGGAAATTGAGACGCTCAATTCTATTTTAAAGGACTAATGGTTTTAGTAGAGCTATGTAAGTCTAAAATAAGCAAGTGTTCCTAAACAATAACTTTCTTTGGACTTTTACTTGCAAACTGGCAAGCCATATTCCAGAGCAATCCAGGATGCCAGCTTTCTCACAAGGCAACGCATGTTGTATATGAAGAAGCTGAAAAGTCATCCTTCATCTGCCTTGCTTTAACATTTACAGAATTGGTGGCTGCAAGTCTCAGAGATCATCCAATACACAGCATGACTCAAAGCTGGCACCTTCATCACTGCTACATTGCCTTGGTAGGCTCTGAATCAAATCAGTTCTTAAATAAATTTTGCTTAGGGTGTATTTTAAAGTTATAGGAAATATGAAATATCCTTCAAAATGGAAACTTTCCAAGTGTAATCTGATCACAATAAGAGAAAACCAGTGATCTGACAAGCAAATGGAATTATATGATGGTAAACATGAGGAGGTTCCAGCAAGCACAGCGAAACAGGTAAATAAATATTACTGATCAGCTCACCCAAGCCAGAGGTGTCTGTATTGGAATTTTACATGTGATCGCATACACCTGGAGTGATCTGAAACTGATTTTAAGGAAACACTGATGGCTATTCGCCTACAGCAAAATAAATTCTGTCCCAGACCTTGGGCTGATGTCATCCTTACAGTCCTCAGCTACTGTTTTTCTATTCTTGTGCCATTGTTTCCCTTTTAAGCATTTTTCTTTATGCGAAGAAAACAAGAAGAGATTTGTAAGCAGCAGAGGAATGAAGGGAAGAAGTCCTCCTGTGACTCAGGCAGAAGCCATGGGCTTTCAGTAGCAATGCGTGGTCTAAATTTGGGGTTAGTGTATCTTGAATGGCCAGATGGAGCCTCTGTACTTTAAAGCCTGGAAGTGGGACAGGAAGGGAATGTTAGTTTAATTCTTCAGACTGATTTTAATTTCATATCTCACCTAATTGCCATTAAAATTGCACATTTACTATGCATTACTCTCTATGAAAAACAACATCCTTAATTATTATGGTTATTAACATCAGATTTGTTAGAATTTTTAATATTTTAACAATTATTTATTAACAGCTATGCTGTATTTGGAGCATAAACTCCTCTTAGGCCTAAGAACGTATTCAGAAGCCTCAATTCTGACCATGAGATATGTGCAGACAGCACTGAATTTTATGTGGGTCCACAAAAATACTTGAGTCTAATCTCTGCTGTTGCCTCATCACACCTACAAGCACAATGCTCAGAGAGATCCTGATCCAGTTGTGCTCAGTGCTGCCTTGCCACAGATTAGGTGATGCTTTAGCAGTGTGGATGCAGCTTCTTTGCCCCAGTGAAAGAAAAACAGCTTTACTGGGAGGGTAAAAAGCCTGGCAAAGTTTTGGGAAGATGGGTATACACAGGGGGCTGTATGGTGGTCTGGGGTTTGGGATCAACATGTACCTAAAAGTCATCTCATTACATACCAATTTTTCAGGCTCTTAGAAGTTCAGAAATAACAGATGTTTGTTAATAAGGAGCTAACTACTTTAATGATTTTAAAATACATTAGCAATTAATAAAAACAGGTTCAATGCAGCAATGCAAAAGAGGAAAGAGTGGAATAATCATAATTTCATTAATGCTGTACTTTAAAAGAACAAAAAGCAAAACTTAAATAATACAAATCTAAACTTTCATATGAAATAAGACATAGAAGTGGGTTATGTTTCACAATATAGTAACTTTGGCTAATTCCTACCAAGCCATTAGCTGAACTTTTTGTGAATACTTTTGCAGCAAGTGAAACCAGCTGACTTTTCATAGAAGGGAAGTCCTAGGTAAGAGTCAGAATTTGCAGCATTGCTGCAATGCGTTCTCTAAAAGCCTTCTGGGCACTGCCCAGCAGAAACAGAGGAACTAGGCTGGATCCAAAAGAGATGTGGTTGCCTGAAGGACTGTGTAAATACCTGTGAGTCAGAAAATCCTCACGTGCTGGATAGACATTTAAATACTGAAGATGTGTTGGGTTTTTATGTTTGGTTTTGTTTTGTTTTGTTTTGTTTTGTTTTGTTTTGTTTTAATGGGATGTTACCACCATGTATATAAGAAAAAATTCAGCTGTTTGTATTCCTTCACAGCTGTGCCTCTAGCTCACAATTAAGACACTAAGCAAAACATTCTTCAGCCTTTCACTCCAAAATGATCCAAACTGAAAGGTAAGTATTGAGAGCAAGTATGGCACTGGGATCCATACCAAATACAACAGTAACAGTTATTTTCCTAAAGGCTGGGTGAGAAGGGAGATAGCCAGGCCTGCTTCTGTGCCTTTTCTCTCCACATCTCTCACCTTTCAGAAGAAAGCAGTAAGCATCAGGGTTACAGGTATTCTGCACAGAGAGAGTACCTGGAAAAGCTGTTTCACCTTCCATAAGCTGTCTGAGATTCATTGCATCAGAGAGAGGAACTGTGACCTCCTAGTCTATATGGCACCCTGGTGATTTGCCCAAACATGAAACGTAACACACGGGGCCTGAGCCATTTTAGGGGGATCGTAGTCACAGTGGGACTTCATAAAATAGCAATGAAGTCTAAATGGATCTCTTACACTACAAACATTTACTCGTAAACCCATGGTATTACTCACGGGATTAAGCATCTGTCAGAACTGAGCCTTAAATATGTCACACATCCAACCTGATGGTGGGTGTGAGTATATAGTGATAGAAAAATCTAAATACATAAATATGCCATCCTCCATGTGGCTGTCGGTGACTGATAGAATCATCTGCTTATCGAAAATGAATACTTAATTAATATACGAGATTCTTCCTAATGTTTTTTTTTTTCCTGAATGGTTGGAAACTAATTAGAGCTCTAATTAAGCAATTTCACCTGACATAGTTATCTGAATATCATCAGTAGTGCAGTGAGGGATTTTACATACTCAGGGAAATCTGCTCAGATTCCTTCAAATCCCTTGAGTTTTGTGCCTATCAGTTTTATGAGACCTCCCCAGGCTTTTGACTGGGGATTGCATAGGCTTTGTTCAGCTTTATTTTTCAGGTGTATATTAGTACAAGATCTCAATGGATTTTCTTTTTTTTTTTATGTGTGGTTTGCACTTTGGGTTTTTGGTTTGGTTGTTTGGTTTGGTTTTTTTTTTGGTTGCTATTTCGTGTGTGAGGAAGGCATGAAGGTATGAATTACCTGTGGCAGCAAGGGACAGGATTTGACAAGTCAGATGGCTCTGCCCAGTCTTCATTCCCAGTTCATACTATGCTTGGTGCTGCCCCTGCACATGACTTTCTATGATCCTGGTCTTTCGGGTGCTTTGAGTGTGTTTTCTACATTAGTTGCACAACACCAGCCTCACACAATTCTACCTTCTAGCCATACTTGTTTCTTAAGATGTTGCTCAGGAACAACATTCAGCATTACTCTAGCAGGTAAAGTTATACCCATCTGGCTATGCACTAATGAGATAAACCACAGACTTGCACCACAGTGTCCTTTTAACATTAAAATGTACACATAATATATGCTCTGCCTCCTGCTGTAAAAAGGGAAATGAATACCTAGCACTCACAAATCTTTTTATTTAAATGCAGGTGACAGCTTTCCCCACAGTCATTTGGAACCATTAATCCTTTTAGGACCTTTCTTTTCCCAGGATGGAGGGAGATGGACAGGGTTGCCTTGCAATATGCTTTTTTGTTCTGTGCAAACCTTTAGCTTTTAGAAACTGGTGGATCCGCACCAGTTTTATTGAAAGGAAAAGAAGAGGACCTTAAGTCTGTTACCCCTAGCACTAGAAAAGATTTATTATTTCCAGAGTCTGCCTCTGCACTGAACAAGATTTTGAACATGTATAAACTTAGTCTGGGAAACACTCCAGCTTTTCTAGTAACTTATGGTTACCATAAGTTCATTAGTTACTGAATAGTCTACAGCTAGAGAGACTTTTGAGCAAATTCCTCATTTACTGTTCTCAAGCTTACTGCTACCTGCAGGCTGCTTGAAGCCAAGCCATCCTGGCAGATTAATTTGGGTTAAGTAGAGTTGTGCCTGTTTCCAGTTATGCTCAAAGGAGTAATGAGGCCAGCATTTAAGTCTCCTGCCTGACGGTAAGATATTTCTTTGGAGCCAGTTTAAACAGGAGCAGGTCTTTCTGACACTTCCCAATGAGCCTTGAACTCAAGCAGTAGGATCTGAAGCAAAACACTTTAACTGTTTTGCTGCCATGCCCTTGTGTTAATTAACTAAGTTGTGATGCATCTGATAGTCAAGTTAGTTTAGGATTTCCTGTAACCCAATAGATTCATTTAAGGTCCAGTCATTTAACACCAAAATAACTGCTGCTGAAGTCTGTCTTTTTTAGAAGTGATCCAGTTCAACTAGAAGTGAAGAGCGAAAGAAGAATTTATGATGAAGCTTCAGGATAACAAGTTCCTGACAAAATTCTGTTTTCCTGCTGGATAGCAAACTCTCTTCTCAGGAATTTTTCTGGGAGGTTGGGGCTCTGCACTTTGTGCATTGAAACAAATATACAGGATGTCCAAGGCAGGCCGAAACTCAGCCCAGCCCGGGAGCTTTGGCCGATCACTCAAATCCGTGTGCTCTTCTTCCTTCCCCTAGGATCTTCACTTTCCTTAGATAAAGCTGATGACTTTTATGTTCCTTACAGAGGAAGCAGTTCAACTTGAGGTACTCTGATGAGGCATGCGGAGCAATGAGATATCTCAACAAACATACTGAATACCACCCTGAAGACATTTTAAACTCATGTGCTTTGTTTTTCCTTAGGGTACGTGTGCTGCACAGCTGAGTATGAAGGATGTAAGAACTCTAGGCTGCAATTTCACTAGTAGTAAGTGCAACTGGGAATGTATGTCGTGTGAGGCAGAATACTAGAACACTGGTGGCTAATGACTTCTTTTCCCCACCATATAAAATTAAAATAATATATTTAGTTGAGTTAGAAGAGTGATACACTCAAAATGAAAAGTGAAGCCTCACTGTGAGCAGATTAGAAAGCAGGGACATCTCTTGAAATATTTTACTTTAAAAGCCCAGGAAGCTAGAAAGAGCTTTGGATCCTTTACCGCAGTTTCTGCTAGGAGAGGGCATTCCCGGTGAAGGAGTTCCTGCTCTTGTAGCGCTCTGAGGGCTGGCATGGATCTTAGCTCTGGCCAGCTTGGACCACAGTAGTTATCTAACCTGCCTTTTGCATAAAACAAGTTGGAATGAACTTCCATTTCTGAGATATCTTGGACAAGATCTCCTTTTCCACCTGGAAATGTTATCTAGTTTTGAACAGGCTTCCTGATGATCTGGTTTTCCTAACAGATCAGAAACATTCACTGTAGCTCCTGCACACCCGCAGCTCTGGGGTTTGACCCTAGCATGCACATGAAGGAGAACAGCAGCTTGTTCAGAATTCAGTAACAAATTGTGCTGGATCTTTCAGAGGATCAGTTGTGACTCAATGTCTCCATCTGATGGTGAATGTGCTACTGAAAATGTCGTCTTGTCTGTGGTATTTACTCTCTACCAGTATTTTAGACTTTTGGATGGTTACATCAATGGTAGTACTTTAACACTCAAAACATGTTGCTACTGAATGTTCTCCCCTACTTTTTCCTCCACTGCAAAGAAGCAAAAGGTGCAGCTGAGTATTCTTCCAGGCTGTCTAATTGTCTGAAGATCTATTGTTACTTGTTCTAGTTCACAGCCATTGAAATGTAACCCTTAGCAACATAAAGAAGAACACAAAGATGATCTCCCTGAATGAAAGACCTAACAAATGAGGGCAACACTTGATAACTAACAAGCACCAAACTCTTTCCTTTTATGAGATGGAGGTTTTTCATTTCCTGTTTCTTGTGGCCTCTTACAATAGTACTTGGTGCTTATACCGTGCTTTTGATCTTCAAAGCACTGTATTAACTAATTAATCCTCCAAACACCCTATGAATTAGGTGAGAGGAATGTTTCCATACACTTTCTGCTAGCACTGTAGGGAAGATATTAGAAAGGACTTTGAAAGGAACTCTTTGCTCATTTATATGTATTAACCTCTGTGTTACATATATTCGAACAACAGTATTCCCTTTAAGGGCACACAGCAAAGCAGTAACATTTATCAGTGTTTTTCTGATTTTGTTTTTCATTAGCTGGCTGAGAATTAAATATGAATTTCCCTCCTGCAACTTGAATGGCTCTCTGACTCCATCTCAGGGTTTTATGCCTCACTCATCTCTGAGGTTAGCACATAAGGTGATACGATTAATCCTATTTTGGACAGGGTCTTGTAGTTCCTACTTCTATGATCTAATTTCTCCTCCCCCATCCTTAATGTTCCTGTGATATCTGTGTTTGTGCTATTCTTGCTATTCTTTTTTCTGTCTCAAAACACAGGTCCTGTTACAAAATCAGATCCTAGGCATTGCAACACTTGGAATTGCAGTACATAACTTTCGAGACTATGGTACTAAGTTCATTTGTTCTGATATTATAATGTCTTGGGACCTTCCTGTCTATCTGTGACTTTTATCTGTGTGCAACCTTAGCAGACAAATTTGAGCACACTTTTCTTTTATCTGCCGCTTGCTGGTGAAAGAGCAGTTGTCTGTTCCTCCTCAGGATGTGTCCAGGGGGTATAACAACCTTACAAGGCTGTGAGCAAGCTGTTGGGCAACTGTTATTGCCTGCAGCCACAGTACTTGATAGAATTTCTTATTTCATCATTTACCCAAAGCCATCACTGCTTCCAGGATCCCATATTATGCTAACTCTTGTTGCTATGTTTGACTTCTCCTTACATTTCTGCATACACTGAATTCTTTCCTGAATTCCTGATGTCAAAGACCTCCTTGTTCCCTGTGTGGTGTTTGATGAGTGTCAGAAGGTGTCAACTGGTGTTTCACTGTATCTGCCATGCACCCTGTCCCTGAAAAATCGTATGTATAATTGGGATCTTACCCTGTAACCTTTTTTACTCTTTAATTTACCAATCTGTCAGATGAGGGTTTCTGAGACTAATGAAAATCAGGAAATTTACTTTCCATGAAATAAGTAAATAAATGCTACTGGAGACTGCTTAAATTAATGTTCACTACATCTGTAGATTGTTATTGTTTCGTAGGGTATACTGCACCTAACAGTAAACTGTCTTTGGCTTGAAGTCACTTTGCCTTTCAGAAGAAACTATTTCACAGAAAACTGAATAATACTCATACAAGAAAACAGTTTTCCACATATCCTGTACATGTATGTGTATACTTACTTTCCTGCACCACCAGCACACACTCTCCTGCTTGTCCTGGTCTCTGTTTTAGGATATATAATGTGTTTTAATAGCTTCCCAATACTGCTGTTCAGTAGAAGCCAGAGTAAAATATCATTCTGCATTTTTTTTTTGTATTGGGTGTTTCATTGTTTTTTGTTTAGTTTTGTTCTGGTTTGGTTTGTTGGTTTTTTTACATTCGTAAAGAACCTTTGTATAATCTGTTTAATATACTGTTCTCTGTTGTCTTTAAACAGAATTGCTTTTGAACTTGAGAGATTCCCCCTGGCTTGATAGTAGCGGCTATGAGCATGAGCTTCCAACCACCCTGTGCTAACAGACTGTTTCCTCTGTCCTAAAATGCCGCTCCATCTACAGTTTATCCAACAGTTTCTCTTTTTTTATCAGACTTAATTGTTTTTTTATTATATGCTCTAGAGAATGTGCTTGCAGCTCTTAATGTTCTCCTAAGCTTATTTTCAACTTGTAAGACATATATTTTTAACTGAAAGCATAATATTGTGCTCTTAAAACAATTTGCCATTTTCTTTTGTTAGTACTGGAAAGACATTTCCATTGTGTTTCAGATAGCTGCATTCACTCAAAGGAATAGACATGGCAGTTTTTATATCAATCCACTTTTAGGTTGATTCGGTTCCTTCTGTCACAAGCCAGTGGTCTTACTTTTTTTTTTTAATCTTGATGCTGAAAGCAGATTGTACAGCTCTCTGCTTGGAGGACATCTGCTGTCTATAGGATTTTCAATTTCCTGTCCCAGTTCCTGAGGTCCCAGGACCTCTTTAAAGTCACCTTATTGAGTTTCCCAAACTCTTGCCTTCTCCATAGCTACCTTAGATCACCATTCATACTACAGGGAATGTTCAAGGCACCGGCATAATTTCAAAGTAGGAGAAAGACCTTTTATAAAATACAGTTACAAATTTTATCAAATATAAAAGAAAGAATTAGAGATTATCTTGTACTGTACAGAGCACAATTTCAGAATTACTGTAAGTCCTATAACAACACAGCGACTTATATATCAACACCTAGCTTGGGAGAAGTGCTGTTTCACTTGCTTTCATGTGGGTTGACAACTCAACTTTTGTGATAGCACTGTGAGGGGCTCTTATGTACTAACAGGATTGCCGTAATTCTCCTTGCTTGTGTACTAGCAGCACTCAGAAACTGTGAGAGACAATGTGGTTTCTTTTATTCTATTGCTTGTTTCCTATTTTCTAGGCATTGCCTAAGCCAGTGCTCTGTCCAAGAATGTACCACACCGCATATTATTTTGTTCACGTTGAACACTGCATTTTGTGGAGCTTCTGCCATAGGTTCTTGGGCTTTTTTATGTACTTTTAGAGATTCACTTATGGTTGGAAGGTCAGAGTCCACCCAGTAATGTGTAACTCGCATTGTACAGCAAAGGCAGAGGATGAAAGCTTAATCTCTACATAGTCTTATTCTGAGTTATTTTATTCTAAATCCAGTTCAGGTTTTTAGCAATTGTAAGGTGGACTTTTCATAGAATCATAAAATCATAAGGTTGGAATAGACCTCTGAGATCATCAAGTCCAACCGTTGACCTAACACCACCATGCCCACTAAACCATGTCTCAAAGTGCCACATCTACATGTTTTTTGAACACGTCCAGGGATGGTGACTCCACCACTTCCCTGGGCAGCCTGTTCCAATGTTTGACCACTTTTTCAGTAAATAATTTTTTCCTAATATCCAATCTAAACCTCTCCTGATGAAACTTGAAGCCATTTCCTCTTGTCTTACCACTTGTTACTTGGGAGAAGAGACCAACTCCCACCTCACTACAGCTCCTTTTGGGTAGCTGTAGAGAGCGGTAAAGTCTCTCCTCGGCCTCCTCTTCTCCGGACTAAACAACGCAAGTTCCCTTAGTTGTTCCTCATAAGACCTGTTCTGCAGGCCCTTCACTATCTTTGTTGCCTCAGATCAGTCTTAAAGTCCTTTGATTTTTCACCTTCACTTAGTCTACTCTGATAAAAATCAGATGCATGTGAAATATATTTATAGAATGGGGAGCAATACTACCTAACTTTCTGTATAAGCTATTAGACAAATCAGATGCTTTGGAACCAGCCAACCATGAAAAACACCTGATGTCTTCCATTTACTGCTCTTCATTACATGCAGAGTAAAATGTCATTTGAGTTTTCTTCTAGTTTTTTTGACATTTCTAAAGAGATTCAGCTACTCTGATGGAGCTTTTAGCAGCTCCATCCTTTCATTCAGAGTATTTTAGTACATTTTCTTTTACTTTTTATCCATATCGGTAATCTCTCTGATCTGTTGTTTGTCTCAGACCTTTTAATTTATTGTTTCAGTTTCCACCGCCTTTGAATTATGAAACAAAAGCTGCTTAAAAGCGCAATTTCCTGTCAGCATCACAGCAATCAAGAGACCAAATAGATTCAACAGACTCTCAAAGTATAGCAGCTTAAAACCACCTTAGTTTCTGGCAAGCTATTGGTAAGATGTCAGAAAAACGAAGGGCTTAAAGGTTATGGCAGTTGGTTGAAAGAGGGAAGAAATGGGAATAAGCCTAAACACAGAGGGAAATAATGCCTGTTTTATCTCTTCTGTCATCCATAAATCCAAACCTTCACTTTAAGGAGATGACAGCTTTTTCTGATCTTCTGCTCCTTTTCATTCTGTCCTGTCACAAATAAAAGCTTTTCACAAAAACAATTTAAAAAGCCCACAAACCCACCTATATATTATGTATAATTAATGAAAAAAATACACAGGGATTTATAAGAAACACATTGTGTCAAAAAATAAACCACTCCAAAGTAAAGAAGATAAAAATGGATATAGTAAACAAATGTCAAGTAGCTCAAAGATATGTGGTTTGTCATTAATGTAATGGAATTTTGCAAATATAAACAAGGAAGTCGTTAAACTTTAGATGAAAAAACATATTCAGAAGGATATTAGTCATACCTGGAGAACACAGTTTATTCCTTAAGAAAGTGAATAACTGGGCTGCAGTATAAGATTACTGTGAAAACTATCCACTTGGACCTGTGTGTCTTTCTGTGCTGTTTGTGGAAGTGCTGTGACAGGTTTGTCTGTTACTCAAGTAGCAGTGCTGCAAAAACAGCACAGCACTTCTATTTCAAGTGAGACTGTCGGAGTGCTGCTATAACAAGCCAGCCTCCATTTCTTCTTCAGTACGAACAGCAATCTTCAACATATCAATCATAGAAAACTTTTTGGGGGGAGAAAAGTTCAGGGCTATTGTATGTCAAACAGACTTCTCCAGTTTTTCTTCTTTTGTCATCCAACAAACACACCAAAAACCCTGGCAAGAAGAAAAAACTTCTTTAAAAAGTAATCTTTTATAAGAATTTAAGAAATCATAGCAACAAAACAAAAGCATTGGTTCCAAATAGTGCTTGGAAAGTTTCTAAAGACGATTGAAGAAATAACTGTATGGGCTGAAGAGCTCTGGGGTGTAGAAGTAGCTGATCTGAAGGACCATGTTTTTTAATGGACTTTTCTAGTAAGCTGTCAAGACACTTTTCCCCCATGAATTTTGAGTCATTTCACTGACTCTCTCTCTTTCTCTCACTTGCTGTTTATTCCATTATGATGGTTACTAAAAATTGTTCCTGTTTCATCTAGATCAAGTAATTCCCAAACTGCTCACCAAACACTGATATCTACAAGGCTTTAATAAGCAAAGTCCATTTTCAACAAAACAATGTGGGTTTTCTAAACTTTTTCACATGTGGTATTTTGACCACAACTGCAAATGTTCCTAGGTTTAATATAGAGCAGACTTATATGAAAGAATTTCTATTTTACCAAGAGACAGAAACAGTGTTAGTTGTGTTAGGCAGTAATAACAATGCCAGTGTCAAGAAGGAAGAGATTGAAATCATTGACACTGCTGGCTACTGTATTGACTATTTACAGATGTGATGCTGGCAAAAGAGTTTCCCACAGGCTGCATCTGGAGTGAGCTGATGTATCCTGCAATGTGTCCTGGCTCCTGGTCCCTTGAGCATCAAGCTGGGGCCAGGGCACACCAGGGCTTCTCCTTGTCCCAGCTCTTCCTGCAGGGACGAACGCCTGGTGAAAGACAGTGGTTGTGCTAGCTGGGCCATGGGGGAAAACTCTGGTCCACAATCTATATGCTTGGCTTCTGAAGAGAGTGTGCTGTGGGGACAAGTCATCAATCTAAGAGTAACCTGAAAGCTTCCTCTGTGGTATGATTTTGAATGGGATGTGACAGGGACTGGAGCAGGAGTTTTGGATGAGGAAAGGACTGAGTCAAAGTCAAGAAGCTGAGCAGGAAAAATGTAGTCTTGAAAAAATTTGTGTCTTACTTTTGCCTTTCCCATCAGCATCTCTTCAGAACAGCATTAGCAGAGTTTGGCCAGCTGTGTTATATACAGTTTCTTTACTAAACCAGAATTCTCTTTCTTATCTTGCATATTGTTTTGCTGTGTAACATATGGGTTTAAGCTGTGGCAAATTTCGTGTTAAGCATAATAAGACAATAATCAGCCTCAGAGAAGGCAGAAAGAGGGAAAGATATCTGGAACTTTCCCCTCCCAAGAATCATATTCAGAAGTGAATAAATTATATAATTCTCCATTGTGTTCACAGAGCTTAAGTTTCTGGATGCGCGAGGTATACACAGTGACTATTTTGGGGGAGAAATTTTTGTTTGTCAGTGCTTCCTCTGCCTTTGGGCAGAGTAAGTTTACAAATGCCAGCAGATCACAGAGCTAGGAGCTGTGGCTTCCCCCTGAGGCTCTGCAGGGGTTTCTTCAGCCCTCTGCCTGTTTCCCCAAGCTTAAAGGTCTGTCATCTGGCCCTGCTCAAGCACTCTGTTCTTTCTCTTCTGAGTTCGTCTTCCTACTCTCATTTTCTTTGCATTGTCTTAACCTGCATTCTTCAGATATGTCATACCAGCCCCACTGGCCTATTTGTGTCCAATGCTGCTTCTCAACTCTTCTGATGCCCACTTCCCACCCCCTTGGGTCCCTGTCCAAGCCTCTGAGCTTTTCATCAGTCTCAGGTCACCTCCACGCTCCCTGCTTGGCTCTTTTAGCAGTCTCATTTTCTCTTTGTCCATTTCCCATCTTTTGTACTCCAGCATGTCTCACACAGTTATTCTCCCTCTTATTTCTCCATTTCCTATTCATCTGTTCCAAATAGCTTAAGCTGTAGCAACAAGCTTCTCCATGTTTTTCAACCATTTGTCCAAGTTAGCCAAATAACATTCTGTGTCTTTTACTAGCTCCCAGTCCCAGTCTCATTCAACTATTTTACTTGCTCAGCAAAGTCCTGTTTGCCCTTGATCATTCTCACCTCTGGGTCACCATTTCCTCCTAACATTTCAGCCAAAACAGTTTGCAGAAATCGCAAAGGATCTAAGAATATGAAGCACTGGGAGTTTGAATAGGGGATGGTATTAGACTACATACAACATAGATTTCAATCTCATTAGAGTAACATCCTTGTCTTTGTTTTGCTGCATACCCATAAAGTGCCAAGGAAGCCATTAGAAGCATTTCTTTTTATTTTATCATCTACCAATAGTATAAGTAACTGCCTGTTATAACTTAGATCTCTCTGGCTTTGGAGAAAATTGAAGCAGCATCAAGTAATAGAAAAATGGTAATAAAAACAATAAGCCAGATGCTCAGATGGTGTAAATCAGTGTGAATGTACTGAAGACTGTACAGCAATTCCAGTTTGTACTAGCTGAAGATCTGCTATCTTTTGAATATATATTCAGTGAGAAGAATGCTAACAGAAAAATTGTTAAACTGAGGCTAAAAATCTGTCTCATAATAACAGCAACTTGATCAATCTCTTTTATCTCTTAAGCTTAATTTGTATGCAAAAATAGTACGGTTGTGTTTATTATCCAAGTCAACTTTCCAATTAAAAACCAATCAAAGTTTTATAACACAAGCATACAATATAAAGAGCTCAGTTCACCCACACTGATTAGAAACTGAGGTTGTATCCCTTAATAAAAACTATAGATTTATTATTTTTCTATTTATATAAATTACATTAAATCTTAGAGGTTATTGTCTTTTTCTTTTCTTTTGATTTTAATTATTCCTTTGTTTGTTTGTTTGTTTGCTTTCAGTATAGCCTGAATTGATGTAGTAATAAGTCAGAGTAATTTCTTCTCCTCCTTCAGAGTCTTCAGCTTCTTGCCCTATTTGGATATTATGATTTCAATTTCCCCTTCTCTTTCACAGGACTCTTCATTTCTATTTATTCTTTATAGTCCTAAGGATTATTTAATAGTAGTAGGTAATTAACCTATTTCCAGTCATGGAGACTCATCTATTTAAACTAGTTTCAAAAGAACTTTATTTATTTTAATTTATTATGTTATTTATTTATTTATTTTTAAGCCTCATCTGTGTAAAATTGTTTTATGGTGTTTATTGCTCCTTCACTTTTTTATTTCCGACTCCTGATAGAAACATTCCTAAGTGTAACAGAGTGGGGTAAGTTTCATTTTGGGACTAATTTAATTGATTGATGTATGCCAGGCCTGATTAAATTAACACCAGTGCTTTTGCACAGTTGATAGAGATAGCCAACATATTTTGGCATGCCATTGGGCAGCCAGCTATGTAGTTTTCATGTTTAACATCCTCTGTATATCTGGCTTACCCAAAACAAAGCATGGACCAAGGAGTGTTATCTAAGAGTCTCTGCACTAACACCAAGTTCAGCTTGGGTCTACACAAGTGTTTGGTAGAGCTGGTATGAATGAATCTGATAAAGTATTTCCTTTTAATTAAATGAAAATTTTCACAGAGATGTTTTATTTCAGGTTTTCCACAAGAAAAGTCTTCTCTCCCCATTCACTGATCACAGATATAAATATGGAAAAAAAGAAAAAGATACAAAACCTTGCTGTTTTTCTTCATCTTTACAGCTTTTATAGACAAAATTTCTTCACGTATCCATATATTTCAAACCCAAAAACCTTCACAGTGAAACTTTGATGAAAGAAACTGCATCAGATCAACGACCACTTTTTAATATTCTCCACAATAACATCCAAACCCTAAACATTTTACCTGTGACACTGAGCCTGAGTCGCAAAGATGACTTTGGTGCTGTATAACTAGTGACTACGATGGCAAATCACATCCTCAGTTACAAAGAAGTGAGGTTTTGCTGTTATTAGCCTTTCCTTATTGATTTCAGCAAGGCTTTTTGCAGCTATCTGAACCCACCCAGCTGCTTTAGTGGGAGCTGGCAGAGACACTGTTCTTAAGATATAATAAACAATACTTTAATTAGACACCAAACATCTATAACTGAAGTCATTTTTTCTATTCTAGCAGTTGATATTTCCCAGCTTGAATGTGCTTAAATTATTTATTTGTTTGTTTATTTCAGTTCTAGAGGATTACAAAAAATTTCAATCCCCTGATGCAAGTTAGACACTACAGAAAAAATGCATATACAGAAAAGACAGTCCCAATCCCCTAATTAGACAAAAGGAGTGAGGAGGTATGCAATATACAAATGAATGAAATATCGAAACACTGTGAGTGTGTTCGCAGCTTTAACTTCTAGCTTTTCAGTGTTGTTCTAGAATCTATGATAAATTTTTTATAACTGTTTGGTGGTTTTTCACACAGGTTTTCACAACATTTGCTGCATGTCATTCTCTTCTCCTTTCAAAATGACTCATTTGTCTTTGCCTATTCCTGAGTGTAGAAGAAGAGAAACCTGGAAAATTTACAGCAAATGCTGAAAAGTTTAAGGAAGTTATGGGATGAGAAAATAAAAGTGGTACTGGAACACAACAAATATGAGACTACTTTGGTACTGCAATGCCACTACCCACCACATGTCTAATACAGCACAAGCAGTGAAAAAACATGGGACACTTCTAGTTGTCTATTGTTTCCCAGAATAATGCAACAATACTGCTGCCAGGTTTCATTGCTGCTCTGTAAGTGACTTAAATATTTTTGCACCTCTCCTGTTTTCCTTGGTGGCCACTACTGTTCCTACAATATGCAGGAGAAACTCACCAGAGGGTAAATCTAACATTTAACTTTATTTCTTTGGCATAGAGGAAGTGAGGCTGAATCCACATTTGCAGAAGTAATGGCATCCCAAGAGAGAAGGAGCTCTGTTTTAACTGCTGCCTTGCAAGCACTCCTTGTTTTACAATTTATAGTAGTATTAAGAAACGGTTTGCATAAATTGAAGCTGATTTAAGTGCAACACTGTAAAAAAAAAAAAAAAAAAAAAATTAAATGCAAACGCAAGAGCCTCTGTTGCATCAGATGATTGATGAAAAATTAAGCTATATACAAAATTAACCTTAAGGCATTCGATATTCTTATTTGACAGCACTGTGTGGTTTTCCTTTAGATATTTTTCTTGCTAAACTTGTACTTCTTTTCTAGTATTTCCTTTGTCTGACAGGAGAGTCTTAAAAAATTAATTCATTCACTGAATATAGTGTTCATACACAGTCACAGAAAGGAATTAGACCTTTTTTTACAACACACTGGTGACTAGGTCTGTTGGCGAGGCAGTGTTGTAAGATGGAGCTCTTCTACGGATGTTTGCATTGCAACCGTTCAGCATGCATGTCCATGTTCATGTTTCAACATGACACTGTAGACATCATTATTTTTGCATTTTCTCTCCATTGTCTTTCCTC
This sequence comes from Leptosomus discolor, assembly GCF_034619465.1. Classification (NCBI taxonomy): domain Eukaryota; kingdom Metazoa; phylum Chordata; class Aves; order Leptosomiformes; family Leptosomidae; genus Leptosomus; species Leptosomus discolor. Next base: position 71,191,650 of record NC_141392.1, on the reverse strand, counting down.
ACATTTTGGAGTTTTTTGATCCCATCCCAAAGAGACCAAGTAACTTTCAGTTTGATTGGCCATGACTAGAGATTCAGATGTTGGAGAAAACAGTTTTTAATAGACACATAAACAACATAGAATCAATCTATTACCCCTGTCCTCTCTGGAAACTGGAAAGTATATGAAGACTTAACACCTTTGTGAACATTTGAGCCAGTAATTAGAATCACTGGAGAGATGAGGACTTGCTATGTACTTTGCATCTGTGCAAAAGTATCTTAGGTTGCCCGATTTTTTTTTTGATTTCTCTTCTCCTCCTCTATCTTTCTACTTCATCACTCTGTCTGTCCTGCTAAGACAAGAGTACCAGATAATCATCTCTGGCCATGAGGTTAAGTGACATATCTTGACACTGATTAAGGATAACTACTCCCAGAGCAGAGTAGCCACGTGTCCAAAGTGTAACACTTGGACCTGGGCCCTTTCAGGTCTGCGTCCAGTCTGGGTTCTGCTATTGTTTCTTATGTCCCAGTGCTTGTCCTTCCTTAGAAGAGGGCCTTCTTTTCTGTTGTTTTCTTCTTTTGACTCTCCTGTCCCACCAGTCCTGTTTATCAGCTCGTATTCCCAGAATAAGATTTCTCTGTCCAACACGAAGCTTTATCAAGTCCACCACAGTCAGCCAGCCCTTCCCTTGCTCTCCTACGCACTGTGCTCTTTGAAATTGCCTCTGTCTATCTTGTCTTTTCACTAAATGAGATTCAATGGGAGTAAAACACGCTTTGTTTCAAGGTCAGCTTTTTATCAGTTCCTCCATTGCCAGCTTATTTGGCCAGACGGTTTTGAGGTCTACAACACTATGTGAATATCAATGCCTCCCCTTCATTCTGTAGAAGCATGCTTGTAACTTATGTGCTTCCAAAAATATAGGTATATCCATCCGCATATGATGAGGCATACGATGTTCAGCCTTGTTCTATCATCCCTTTTGTTTAGCAGTGTAGACATATTCCTCATGCCTGACATTAACATGTACCTAAGTTTACATCATGCCTAACACAGTAGTATCTGATTGCTGAAGGTCTTTCCATCCTTACTAATGGAGATGATAATTAAAATAATAAATACTCCTCTCCTTGAAGAGCTTTCCTTGTGACAGTCTGAAAAACTGTTTTCCTAATCACAGGGCTCCCTGGTTCCCCTTAGCTTCAGTGGACAAACTGTCATTATGATTCTTTCCTGTATCCACGAATCTTCCTGTTATTTCTACAAATCATTCCTACTTCAAATGTGGACTTTGGACTCAAATAATCCGATAAAAAATGTCAGGACCCAGAAAGGACAGAGAAAGGTATTTTTCTTGGACATGGCATGACAGTGTATGGATGTTGTTTCAAGACTTACTTTAAATATGCCCTGACTGTATGCATTGAAAATAATAATGTAAGATAGCATGAAGCATTTAAAACTGATTATGAAGTTGTACAAAATCAAATCAAGGTTCTTATTATCTCTTGCCACTAAATAAAAATACAGGAATATCTTGTTGTCTAGTCTAAAAAGTTTGCTTGAGTTCCGATTACTCAAAGTAAAGTCTGTCTGGTCCCAGTTCTGCCTAGAATCATAGAACAGTTTTGGTTGGAAGAGACCTTCAAGATCATCGAGTCCAACCTTTGTCAATGGAACAGAGATCAGGAATCTGCAGTATGAAACAATAGTCTTTTTTTTTTCCCCCAGAAAGAAAATATAAATTTTATGAGCATAGAGTGAAGTCTCTGATGTAGTATTTAAGATCTGAAAGGCTTAGCTTGAAGGGCTTGGCAAGAAACCAGACTTGTAAGCTCCTTGGACCAAATAGCGGTAGTTTAAGAAACATATATGCTTCACAGCTATACTCAGGGGAGCTCATAAGTTCTGGACTGAAAACTTTCCTGTTAAACTCACAGCTATTGAAGGGTTGCAGTTTTCATAGTGACTACTACATGTTTCTCAATTACTCCTACAATGGGTCCTATTGCTCCACTGAGGCAATAGCTGGTTCACAGAAATTTCAAAACGTCTATAGATAAAATTTCTGGAGGACTCAAACTGCATAAGAAAAATAACTTGTTAACAATTATGTCTGCTTTTCTCCCTGAATCTCCCAGAAGATCTCTCTGGATCACTGCCGCTTCTGTGTACTTGTAATCCTACTGCTGCATTTGTAAAACATGTTAAAAAGTGTCTGTATTGTTTTGTATGGACAAATAAATAACATCTACATATAATTTTTCTTTTTTAAAAATTGAATGCTCTTTGGGTCTTATTATTACCTCTGTGTAGTACTAAATGTCAAGTTGATGGAACTGTTTTCATGTCTGCAGGATCACTCCCAGATCTGGTATTAAAGAGGTAGAGTTGGTAATAAAAATTCTATTAATATTTTAGTAATAGTAATAAACTAGTAATTATAGAAACATTTTAGTCTTTTCCTGCATGTGTTGGGAGGCAACAGGTGATTTTAGGACAAATTGTTATTAAAGAGATTATACGTGAACAACACTCAGGTTGGGGTTAAAGTGCATGTGATTGCTAGTTAAACTTGTGGAAGAGCACATACAGGTTTTGGTATCCACATAGAATAGACTTGAGAGGCAACCTTGACAACCTGAGTAAATCCTGATAATTAAGAATTTGTGATATTAGTCAATGAGCTTCTAGCAGCTATCCCAGGCTACCTTTGCATAGTGCCAGAATGGCCTTCAGCAAGTGATGATTACTCCTTCATCAGTCCTCCTCAGCTTCAAATGAGGTTCTGAGGACCACGGGGAAGAATTCCCAGATGGAACTGGGAGATTGGTGACATCATCAACTGCAGAAGTGTCCCCAGTCAGGGCTAGCTTTTAACTCTGTTTTCTGTGGCACAGTTTAGCGTTCCTTGGCTGTCTGGGAATTTGAAAAAGACCTTGTTCTCTGAAGAGTGTGCAATTTGCCAGGTCTACCTCACTTTAATCAGGCTTGGTGTGGTAGAGGTGGCTTCATGTCTCATCATGTGTTCAGCAGAGGTGGCAGAACACTGCTGTGAGGTTACAGCAGGAGCAAGGGTCTTGGGGGGCTTGGCTTATACAGCTGCTGCCAGCTGTTCTTGTCTCAAAATGGCCAGAGGCTGATGGCAGCGTCTTCATATCAGTTAACATAGACCGCACACAAGTGCCTCAGCTACATCCATTGTGCTGGGTTGCAAGGGTGACTGAAGCAGTTAAGAAGGAAGTTAACATTGGTCGTCAGATAACATCAGCATTGTATCACAAGGCAAATTCTTTTCAAAACCTGAAAATCTGTAATTCACAAAAACTGGCCTTTGCACAAAGCACCTTGAGAGAAGGGCTAACGTTCTTAGAGCTGCAGTGTTGCCTAGGCATGCATTTACAAGGTGTGCGTTTGCCAACAGTTGTAGCCAGCAGATGTCACAGGTTGCAATTTTGATTTTTCCCTGGGGAACAAAGGACACAAAGCTGTTTTATAAGCGTCTGAGTAAAGACTCTATAAACATATTCTTGAATTTAAATTTTGTGTGGCGTAGACAGGAAGACAGGAAATATAGGGTAGATGGGAGGTATAGGGGAAATATTTGAAGTATGGTAAACTTGTATCAGTGCATCACCGACTACCAGTTACTACACAGCACATATTGCAGTCCTGTAAGATCCTTTACGTCCCTTCAGAAAGACCAAGAAAAAGATACAGTACTGGTCATAGGTAAATAAATACATTCCCTGTCACCTCATGGAAGGTAACAAAGGTGGTGTACCATATTTGCAGAAGGTAAAAACTGTGTTCCTCGTCCAATGTGGTGGGATAGACAGATATAGGCAAAAATTTCTGTATATAATACATACTGAAGATATTAAATACTTTTTTTGCCATCTCTTCCTTAGTATGATTAAGGTTAACTGCATGGCCACCTTGAAAGTATACATTTTCAGTGGGATAGGTGGTACTAAGCTCGTATTGAAAAACTTGGCTCAGTAACACAAAACCAAGGAAGGCTTTAACTTACAGCATACAAGGAAGATTATATAAATAAAAATATAAAATTGGCAGTCTTCTAAAATCTAAGTTTCAAAACGTCCTGACACAGAGATATTTATTGTTTTGTTTGAGATTATGGGCTCTCCTGCAATTTCCTATAGACCTTGCCCCAGTCTTAAGTTTAAAGCTGTGAATACTTTTATTATTCACAAAACTAAAATACTTTTTCACACCATGTCAGAATGCTAGCATTTCATCTAAAGCTTTGAACCAGTTCCTCTGATTCAGCAAGAAACTACTATTAGTTGGCAACAGACTGTTTTAAGGCACCCATCTCCACGTTCCCAGAAGGACTGAATACATATCTGCTTTGTTTTATTTTAAGACCACTGCCATTAAAAACCTTCTTTTTCTTATTCCCATGACTGCTGGCATAATACCAATTTAATTATCAGAAAATATGCAGTACAGTGTATTCTTTTTTTTTTTTCTGCCTGGTATGTGAATTACAGCAGACTTCATAGGGGATCTCCTCTGAAGCTTTATGATTCATACATGGTGCTGTAACCATGACTCCCAACATCAAGTTAGAAAGCAGTAATTTAGAATTAGTGACTCTCTACAGAGACAGACCTGCAAGTGCCCACATCCCAATTAGCAGGGGCTGATCTTTGACTTGCTCATTTATTAAAGCTGTAGGAGTGTAACAGCAAACCAGTGAAGAAAACGTAGGGTGTCTTGGTATATCTGTTTTAACTACCAAACTGTAATCCTGAGGTTCTGAAATCATTATTCCCGTCTGACAATGTGTTAATTTTCAGAGATCAGCTTGCATTCCCTCTTGCTGACTGGATATAAATTACTCCAGGGATTGCTTTTGATTTGCATTCTCCTATTAATGCTACCATTAGCCTTGATAGCTTTGTTGAGAAGGTTACAGAACGTAATAAGTATATTCATCTGGGACCTTGTGCTTTCTTGTTTGGTTTATTTTGAACAGATTTTTCACTGTTGAGAGGAATTAACTGAAATGCTGTCTCAGCCTTTACTTGGAAGGCAATGTTTGCTTCCCTGCTGGAAAACTTCAGTGTTCTCCTGTCACCTTCGCCCTGTTACTAATTATTGCTTAGGATTTATAAGTTGTCATCCCTCTGGTTTAGATTTGAAAAAAACAGTGCTTGAAAAACATACAATGCAAGTGTGGTGTTATGTCAATTCATTAATTGTCTTTGGTTTTGGTTTGGCCAATACAAGATTTGGGATTGAAGAGTTAAAAACGGTGCATAAAGAGGTGAGGTGCAGTAAGGTGGGTGATCTCTCATGTTGTCATAGTACCCATATTATTTCTGAACAAATCAAGAGAGAGGTGGGCAAAGATGTGGAAACTCTTACAAACACTAGCTACAGATTCCTATAAGAAGCCACAAAGCAGAAACTAAATACTTTGAGTAAATGATGGCTACAAGAAAATGAAAATAGATCTTTCAATAGTGTGGGTAGAGAAACTGTTTAAACAACTACAGAGCAGCAACAAGAAGCAGTAAATGGCAGGGAGCAGAGAAAGTATTTTCTGCCTCCTATGGCAATGTTGGCGTGGGGAGGATGAAAGTGTGTATTGAAAAAGGAATGAAGAAAGACAATAGGTAGGAGAAAGGTAAGAAAAGAATTCAGATACTAGTTTTTTCCTGTCCAAGGGGACAGCCACAGAGGCTGAGGAAACCTGGCCAGTAGGGACATACTCACCTGGACAGAAGAGAGCAGAGGTAGGCTGTGTCTATCAAGTCTACACAATTCTCCCCATGAGCCAGGTTAAAAGGAGCAGAGTACGCAATATAGAGTTGCACATGGACAGAAAGGAAAAGAGAAACAGGGAAAGACCCCCACAACATGAATATAACAAGGATATATTTGCGATGCTCCACTTAATTCCTACCTTAAGATGGGTGCTGGCAAGTCACTTCATTTGTCTGTGTTTTGACTCTTCTGTAAAATGGTCCTGCTTCATCTGTCACCTGTCTTGTTCATGCAAGGAAATCATAATGATTTGAGAAAGGACTTTCACCGGTGCGTTGTGGGTTTTCTCTGTAGAGGATTCCTGAGCTGTGGCCTTAGTCCACCCCAGAATGGGGCCTGTCTTTTACTATAGCCCATATGCTCTCTCTCTAAATATAAACACACAGTACACAGCCTATCACAAAGTAGTCTGTTGCCTCTGAAGGGAATGATAACAATAGTAATAATAGAGAGAAAGCTGAAAATTATAATAATAGTCAGTGATTTACAGATAGATCTCTAGGTTAGATATAATTGATTCTGAAAGCGAATGAGAGCTATATTTACCCACTAAATACATGGTTTTAATGCAGTTGCTGGGCAAGATATTTGCATCGGAGAAAACACAAGTATTTTAGGAGTTACACTAATGGTTTCTCCCCCAGCTCACAATACAGAGGGCATATTTAGCTGGGCAAGGCTGCACATTTTCTGCCTTTGCTCTGCTGATTTTAGGAACAAGCATATTGGACTTAATTTCCCAACGTTGTCAGCCCAACCCTCACAAGCATTACATTCAATTAAGAAGAAAACCAAAACCAATTTAAAACAAATGACAAAAAGAAGAATCCACAATGAATAAAGTTGCTTACTCACTACTGTAATGGCCATCCCACTTCCTCAGCTGCTGGGATTATCTCAAGAGAATAATGGTAACTACTGTTTTTTTCAGCTTATCTCAAGTCTCCACAGTGAGACTCAATTTTCTAAGTATGTGTGTTTTAGAACAGCTTTCCTTGCAAATGCAAATGATATACAAATGGCCTCTTAATGGCTTATTTTTATGTCCAGTGTTAACTTAAGTGTGACTCATTTACCTAGCCTTCTGCTGCATACAGCAGAGGAATCAAAGTTATTATTATTATGATATTACCCCATGAAAGTGCCAGGTGATTCAGTGTGTCTCACTTCATATTGACTCCCCCAGCAAATACAAGTTTTTTTATGTCTGCTGTGTGCTGAGGTAACTGTGGATTTTTAGTTGCCCGTGATTTCACAAGTGCATCTCAGCATAAATATTGTAATTTAGGTTTGTTTTTATAACAGTTATGCTCAGATGTCTAAAAGTGACCTCAGCATGTACTTCTTGAAAGCTGCATTAGAAATGAACTCACCCTGGGAGGATATTTGGGACTGATGTGTCCTACTAGCCAGCTGGGTCCCTTTTGAAGTTAGTTTAAAATAAATATCAAGACTTTTCTTTTTAACGTTAAATTATTTAGCATCTGTCACTGGATTTGTACCTTTATCTTCTGCTGTGTAGTCGAAGTACTCTATTTATTATTTCCTGCCACAGCTGATCCCGTATCCTCTCATCTATGTGTTATCAATGCCTCACATCTTCTAGCAGGTGCTGAAATTTGTTCTGTAAATGTTAACAGAAACGGCAGAAGAAATTTGAACATTCACCAGCAAATGTCCTCTGAAAACCAGCAGTTGAAAGAATCCAACAAAAAGCTCCTGCCAGAAACTATTTGATCATAAACCTCTCAAGCAGAAAATTGGCAATCACTGCAGAAACAATTCCTCAGGAAAGTATTCAACTTTCAAATAACCCTGAAACACAACTCAATATCATTTGATTTCCAGTGAGGGAATCTAGCAGTCCATCCCTGCACCAGAACCCAGTGCAAGGTAAAGACCTGCCTGCTGTTTCCACAGTCCCTAGAAATGACGTCCTTTAGGAAGAAAGAATGCAAAAAGTGCTTTTGTATTATAGGGGTGATGATCCTCTTCACGTGTTGACTCACACAAAAGTAAGGAAAATCCAGAAGTTCTTCACAGATTTCTGTAAAAACCCTAAGGTTTTTGTAAATCCCTCGATGGATTTGCAGTAAGCAAAATGCATAAACCAGAAACCATTAAGATCTGATAGTTTCACATTCTTCTTACATGCACCCCAGGTGTATGTGGGAAATGATAAACACCCAAAGAGGCTGTATGTGTGTATGCACTGGATTTGAAGTACAAAATAGATGTGATGTTAGTTGGCACATATACGCAGCAGAAGATGAAAGGGGAAAATGGCTGGTTTGGGACCAGCCTCTTGCAATCCTAGCTGAAATAAGCTAGGAGTGAAGCAGAAGGCTTTGCAGAAGCCTACAGTTTTTAACTATTCTTCCACTTCTCTCAGGTGCAGTATACAGGGAAACAGAAATAGATGTGGTTTTCTGCACTCTGATATGTCTTCATCCACAAACACAAAAGTGTCTATTGCAACATGAAACAGTAAAAACTTACCACACAAATCTAAGAGTTTCAATGAGAAGCTCTGCAAAAAAGGAGACTGAACTGTGAGTGTACTATTAACATGGGAAATACCGCTTGTTGCTCTGTTGAGGAAAACTTTTATTGAGCTAAAAATTCAAATCAGAAGTTTCTGGTTTGTGAATGTAAGCAAAGAATGTAAGGAGGTGGTATACTTACCCAATATGCAGAGGTTTTATAAAGGGAAAATATCAATCATAAGACAGCATTAAATAGACTTAAATGTAAGATTATGGTATGTGTAAACAAAGAAGTGTGTAATTTTTACAAAATTCAGTGTATTTGTTTTTAGTTCTATCACCTCATCTCCTTCAACATTTATTTATCTCTGTTTATTAATAGCTGTTTTTCAAGAGATGGTGTTGCGGGAGACATTAAGTTCCATAATTGTAGATTATGATCACCAGTTTTATATGTGCCTAAGTCATGTGAGTGACTTGCTATGACAGCATATTTTGAAAGGGCTTAGTTTACATTCTGGAATGATTAAGATAGTAGAGGCAAGAATAAGAAATTTCTTTTTCAGTCTATCACATTGTTTTTCATGGCATTGGCTCCTGATTTTCACCAACAAGGGAAATTGGGTAGGACTGAACCTTACTCAACCACTTTGAGTAAGCTCAACTCCCTAATACGCAAATATTTCTGTTCTGTAGAAGAAATGCCATCAATCTGTAGATTGCCTCAAGTCCTAAGTGCAAATGGACTTCAGCAAAGCTGATTTTTCAGGCTACGTGTTGATATGTGCCTGTGCACTAGAAGTCAGAGATTAAGCCCTCAAGATTACACATCACAATATATGTGTGTATATATTTATATGGAAGAGGAATGAAGTGTGACAACTGCTGTTGACAAGACTAAGGTGGTCTTTCACGTGTATATTTTTCTGCCTCAGGTAATAACAGTAGTAAAAATGAAAAAAATTACATAGGAGTTGGATGAAGTGTTTTAATTTTGTAGTGCATAATATACAGACAGAGGCAGTAATAAGGGAAATACCAAAGGGATTAAATATCTTTTGAATATCTGAAAACCAGATCATAGTAGAAAAGATTTAATAATTATTTTTTCACCTTTAATGCATATCAGTGTAGAGAATTCATGTAAACTTTCTAGCTTCCTTCTTCCTTACACATAGAAGTGAGATGCTGTGTATGAGTAGGTTTATATTTGGGTATTATTGAAATGATACACTGATTATAGTATACAGTTTATAGATCAAAAAAGCAGTAGAAGCTTTCAAATCTTTTAGTAATATTTAAAATTCCAGGGAAAGTAAATAGTATTTGTGTCTACTGGAACACAAGGTGTGAGTTTATGATATACTCTTGCCTTACCCAAGGTCTGAACTATTCATGAATCACTTGCCAGCAGAAATGTATTTTTATTTCACTCTTGGTGAGAAAACATTCTGCTATAGAATTTATGATGCCTTTTATATTGATCATATAAGGTACATTCTTAATCTTACCAGTATTTAATAAAAACCAGTGTAGGACTAGGGAAACTGAGGCAGGAAGGCTAAGTAGCTTATTTTGAGGAAACTTATTTTATTTCTTCTTTCATTTAACTGTCTGTTTAATTTAATAATAATAAATATTGTACAGCCCAGTCCAGCATATTTCCAACTTCTGTCTTCTCAAATACTATTTTTATGAGTTTTCTAGTGTGCACTGTGGCATTATTTTCATTTTTTAGAAGTATTATTACTGGTATTGTGTTACTTTCCCAATAAGTATTTTAAGAGAGGGGGGAGTCACTCTTGACAGATCTTGGAGACAAGCCTTCCCTGATTCTTCTCTTATCACGAGCTTTTAAACCCATGTCAAGCAAACATTTATTTGAAAGAAAATGAAATTACAGCAGATTATGATGAAAATGGAGATTATTACTTAGGCACTGACAAATTAATTATAGTGAAACAGTCCAACAATTTCTTTCATGTAGCTGCAGGATGCAAATGCCTGAGACAGGTATCTAAGACAGTTAAGGTGAATTATGCCTGGGCAGTACTTGTATTTTCCCACCACTGATTATAACAGGAGTTGAAGGTGATTAGTTTAGACTCAGAGACCTAATTTCTTGACATCTCAAGCTATGAAAAATGAATCCTGGCATCTGCTGGTGTTACCAGTAGTGACATTTTGTACTGTTCCTTTTAACTACCCTACTTAAAATCACTTTGCAACAGACTTCCTTTTCTTCCATATTTTTATTAGATGGCTTGGCAGTGTGGAATATTCATTTCTACTACAACGAAGGAACCTTACAGACCTGAGAACAGGAATTATTAACTGCGACTCCAAAGACAGCTTCCAAAAATCATCAACTATTCTTTTGTTCAAAGCCATATAAATGAGCTATTTTCTCGTTTCTCAATGTTTAATAGAGGACGGGTTTTTTTAAGGTTTAGGTCACTTCTTTCTGGATTAGTGCAGTAGTCATGCTGCCACTGGATCATTTGGCAACACCTTTTTAATGCTCAGTCACATTCGCTGTTCGCTATTAATACAGGTATTTTCACAGGTCTCAGGTCAGGCCTGTTCTCTCTTTACTTATTGTTCAGTGAATACGAGCTTAAATGTCCAAGAATCGATGACAGCATTTTGTTAAACTGGTGATGTATTCAGTGCAAGGGCTGTCATTCTGATTTTCTTTCCTGAAGTATTAACCTTCTATAGTTGCCCTGGCCTGGGGCAGCCATTGCCTGCATGTGATCTTTCAATCTTGCCAACTAACTTTTCTTTTACTGGAAAGCCAAGAACCACTTACTGAAACATGGCTGCTCATTTCTTTTGTATTATTTCTTTAAATTCTTGTGTGGTCCCTGAAAGAGTATATTGTATACTCTAGTTCTGGCCTCAAATTTGAATTCTGATTGAGTGTGTTTACTGACATGGCATGGGCTCAGAAAGCCGAAAGTGCTGATGTTCACTCTTGTCCTCTGATTTCAGCTGTGGCTCAAGGTTTGGTTTAGGGTGACAAAGAGGAAGGTGAAGTACTATATTTGCCTAATCATTATTTCGTGGAATTCAAAAATGAATTAAATTTTGGATCCTTTAAAACATCTTTCACCTATGTAACTTACATTCTATGAACAACTCTGCTATCATCAATGACCAAATCTAGAATACAATAAAGTTACTCTGATTAGTCTGGAGAAGAGGAAGCTGAGGGGAGACCTTATCACTCTCTACCTGAAAGGAGGTTGTAGTAAGGTGGGGGTCAGTCTCTTCTCCCAAGTAACAAGTGATAGAATGAGAGGAAATGGCCTTAAGTTGCACCAGGGGAGGTTTAGATTGGACATTGGGAATAATTTCTTTACCGAAAGAGTGGTCAAACATTGGAACAGGCTTCCCAGGGAAGTGGTGGAGTCATCATCCCTGGAGGCGTTCAAAAAATGTGTAGATGTGGCACTTTGGGATATGGTTTATTTGGCATGGTGGTATTAGGTCAACGATTCAGCCTGATGATCTCAGAGGTCTGTTCTAACCTTATTTTTCTATGATTCTATGATTAAAGTAGATGTCACTCAGGCTTTCTGGCCAAAACTCTAAATTAATTTAACCTTTTTCATATTGATTTTTATGTCCATGCACATCATAACATACTTGTTTCATATAAGCCTACAAATAAAACTGCTGTGGGAGGTGATAGTAAACATTGTTGAAAGAGGAGCTGGTAGTCTGTGCTGTGCGTCTGAGAGCCTGCACAAAAGTTAAGTAGCATAAAGTGATGTTGAACTGCTTTGTGCCCTTCCAGTGGTAGTGTGTCTCAGGGCTGCCCTGTTTCTGTTACAAACATTTAATTACAGCAGCTGGAATATCTGAAACAGTGACTGTTGCATCTTAACCTTGATGTATCCGTCTTTTAAAGCTCTGTAATGCTTTTTCAACATTATTTCCTTAGTAGAAAGAGGCCTGTCCAGAGCAAGGGTGTAGGAATTTGAACAGAGATACTGTTGTAATACAGTTTTCAAAGATGCATGCTCAACGCTTTTTTACACAGTATGAATGCAGCCTCTGTGTGGTCTAGTGCCCCTCCCAGTATATGTGTTGTGTATAGCAAATTTATATTATATATTCTGCATTTTTTCCTTGTTCGGTCATTAAAAAAAATATTTTTGTTGTTACTTTTCATTTTTAGTTCAACCTTAGGAGGACCAGCCATTTTCAGTTGAAGATTTCAGTTGAAGTCTCTCTCAATGGAAAATAAAGGAATCAAGAATTCTGTTTGCAGAGATGGTTAATGCACCTAAGGGGGAAACTACAGTTATATTTATTTTTTTGCCCATATTCTTGCTTTTCTATCTTTTTCTGTCTTTGTTCATTTGAGTACTATGAACGTTTTGCTGCTTGTCTCTTGGTCTGAAAAGAAAACAAAAAAACGTGTTTTCAGGATGTTCTCATTGCATCAAAATCAAGGACTACTGCAGGTAGTTTTGGGGTGCTGCATATGCACATGAATGATGTGCATATGGATAGCTACTCAAAATTTCTCATTTTAGTTATTGCTCAGAAAGCAACTTTTGTGGTTTCATCCTCAGTATCTATTTTGTGGTAAAACCAGGTGAAAGTGTACTGGCTTGGTTTTGAGAGAAATTTCCTGTGGGATAGTGTTTTTTACTGGTGATATCTTGCTGTGAGGGGAGTTGCAGGGAAAAACAGCTAACCTGTTCAGGCAGGCAAACTATTGAGATCTGTCCTGAAATCTTCTTTAGCAAAGCAGAATATGCTGGAAAGTGAGAATAGAAGTAATTTAAAAGTGTTAGTTTACAGAAAGCTGCTGTTTAATTTGTGGAGACTTTGAAGCGGATGAGAATGAATGGCCTCATGAGACCTGATACGGTAAGGCTGGCTGACTCCAAGAGTCAAAAAAATACCCAGAAAGATGGAGGAAATGAAAAGCACCCACTAGAGCCCCCTACCAAAGAACTCGGGAGGAGTGAGAGATGGAAAAGGAGAAAGAAATGTTTAGGGAGCATAGGAAGTAAGTGTTACGTGAAATCTGCAGCGATGGGCAGCAACGAAGTTGAAAGACAAGAAAAAAATGACCTTATGTAGTATTTCAAAAAGAGATGCATCTGCAACACCAGAATCATTCAAAAGACCTACAAGTGATTGTGGATGATACCTGATTCTTAAAACAACTTTTTCTTTTTTACTGTGCTTGACAGTTGCCTTTTGGGAAGCAAATTGCAAATATGGCTATTTTCTCAGGTACATACTTTGCTGTACTATATTCTTGAAGAAAAGCAGCTTTCTGACTGCTGCTAGAAAGCAGATAAGGGCTTATCTGGAGCTCTTAATCTGGAGAGCTGAGCAGCAGAAGGTGCTGTGCACTGGAGTGATGTTCTCTCATTTTCTTGCAATACCTCAGAGATAGGCTGATCAACTTGTGGAATGGAAGACTGGCTTTTCAAATGACATAGGTAAATTAGTTGAATGCAAAGATGCGTGAAGACAATGAGACCCCCATATTTAACATACTTTTCCCATATTCTGTACAAAGAGATGTTTTACTGGTTTCTAAATTTGACTTTCTAACTAACTCTTACTTAGAAGTCTCATAGCTTTCTGATGTTCCTATACAAACTGAAATGGATGTTTAATACCAAAATATTATGTTTAATGCTGAAATATCTAGGAATGTGGTAATGTCTTTCTCTTCTGGGGTGTAGGTTGACTTACAACAGGACACTACTGTGAACACGGACATGAAGTAAGCATTTAGAAGAGGGTGGTGAGACTGTGTGGGCAAGCTACAGCTGTGCTAGAAACCAATCTGCCTAGTTTAGTACAATTGTCTCCACTCCCTGCTTCCAGGAACAGTGTACCTCCTGTGTTTGGCTTAGCAGAGGACTTCCTTCCTTCTCCATCTCAGTAATCATGGGCCTTAAAGTCCCATTCCACAACCCATCCCTGCATCGCCCCTGGTCTGCCAGCAGCTCCACCTCACACTCCTTGCATCTGCCTCCACAAATGAGTGTCACTCACTGACAAACCCTCTTGGGGACAGCAGCTGATTAAAACTATCGGCTTGTGCTGCAAAGTCACACCGGGTCAGGTCTGGACTGAGCACTGTCACAGAAATAGAATGTGTCCCTGGAAACATTGCTGGACTTTCTGATGTGACAGTTCTTGCTGCCAGGACTAAAATTCTCTCTTCATGTAGTGTCGGGGGATTCGCTGCTCTCTCGAGTGACAGATGTCAGTTAGGCAGTCAAGGGTAGCCAGAGGGACCATTGAAATGGAGGACTGCATGGCACTCTGCACTCTACAGAGCCCTTACAAGCATGGCAAGAAAAAAAATGTCCCTTACTCCTGGCTTCAGCATGCTTTGCTGTCTCTACACCCAGATTAAATTCAGTTCCCTGTTTCTGATGTTGACCTGTAGTGATGGAACAAGAAGAACACTCTAAAGCCACATAGCATCATCAGTGACATTCACCTGTGGGACCAGACCTGAGGGGAGATGAACAACTGTTTTCCAGGTATCACTATGATTCTGCGTTTCCTGATGGTGAATACAATGCAAGCCCTACCTCTTTGCAGATGTCCTGCCATAACAAGCAGAATTTCAATCACTTCAAAAATATATTTAAAAAACATTTTTATTTAAGTTATAGAGTTACTATTTCTGAGATAGTCGCAATAGGCAGATCTCTTAAAACAATCATCTGGTTCCACCTTATCCTGCTAATAAACTCTGAAATAAACAAAAAAAGAATGAAATTAATGCCCCATTTTTCCTTGCTGTTCTGGCAGTGTTTGTTTTTTTTTTTTTCCTCAGTGCTCTTTGCTCTTTGTAGTTGGAGTACTCAGGCAGTTGTAGTCAGAGTGGCTGAGGGCAAGAGGGTTTTTTTTTCAGCTCATACTTTACAGAGATGTTTTTGGATTTGTGAGCATAAGGGAAGATAAGCTACATAATTTTCTCTGAGCTCTCATCATTTTGTAAGAAATTATGAGCATGTATGGGTGCTTACAACATTGTTACTTCCCGAAAATTTTCTAAGCCAATAGAATATAATGAAGTAATTTGCATATACTGAGCCACTCATCAACAAGGTGAAAGAAAAGTCCATGATATTCATGAATATTATTTTGGCGAGCTGGGTTTTTTCAACAAGCATTCACTAAATGAGAGTGGTTCCATTTGACACTTGAATATCAAATTTAATTTTGCTTTTGGAGGGTTGCTCATCTCACTCAAATCTCCTTAACAATGAACTACTTTTTTTTTTTTTTTTTTTTTTTTTTTTTGTTAATTCAGAAAATGTGCAAAATTGAGAACTTAGGTCATTGAAGTTCTCTGACACACTATCTGGATTTTTGGATCAGTCAAGGATTCGAACTATCTCTGTAACAGGAAGTGACTATCTATGTTCAGCTCATTGATACGTAGGGGTTTCACTTTTACTTCTGCTGCTATGATAAAATGTTATGTGAAAATTAATTTATTTCTCCTTTGAGCTCAATGAGGCATGCCTGCACTGTACTGAGGCTTGTAATAGTGGCTTTATGCTTCTCAGAAGGACATGCAATAATGCTCTGAGAACATAATGAAAAGAAAGAAAAAAGCCAAGAAACTTAAAAAATAAAATTGTCTTAAGAATTAAGGTATTGATAAATGCATAGGTTTAGATCGATTTTTGAGCCTGTTGAATGTTAGCTCCATTTAACTGGAGACTGCATTTCAAAAGAAATTTTGCTAAGACGGGGGAGCTGGTCCATCCACTACATTTCTCTTGCATGAAAACCTGCTGCAGGTAAGAAGATCAATAATTAGATGGTTTTCATTCACTGCTTCATTTTAAGTCTTATTTAAAAAATCTTGGTTTGTTCTTTATCTAATACATCTCATGAATTGCTACTAGCATCCGTAAGTGATAGAATATATTACTCAGAAAAGTAAGATATGTGAGTAATTCTACATATAAAATCAACAACTTTAATATATTCTGTTATGGGGGGAAAATTACTTTCTCTCTTGCACTTTACTCAAAGTTTGATGCCTGAATTTGTTTATTCTGCTGGATAGAGAAGATCCCAGACTTCATTTTTTTGCTGTTTATGGTGGCAATACTTAACTCGGAAAGTGTCAGTTGTTTGTGGTCACAGCACATTTTTATTTGCACATGTATCTTTGAAGAAGAGTGTGAAGAGAATAAGGTATTAATAACAAGAGATTAGCCACAAGACCAAGTGATTAGGCAATTTTAATTGGTTTAAAATAAATGCAGTAGAATCAAAAGCTTTTTTTAGATTTCTGCTTTTCACAAGACAAAAAAAATAAGAGAAATGAAAAAGAATTTCCTGGGTGAAACAATACTCTAAAAATCTATTTAGCGCTTTTTTTTTCTGCAGAAAAAAAAGGTCTTAGGGTCTTACCAATTAAGATTTTGTGCATTTTTGCAATTTATCTAAGTACTTTTTCTGTCATTAATGGAGATTTGTTAATCTTGTGAAATTGGGTTGGCTTGCTTTGCTTTTTTATGTACTTCTGACCTATCTCTGGGCACAGAAGATATTTATAATAGATTTGTTCAACTTTTTGATCTGTTAAATTGTAATGCACCTGGAGTTTGTGAACAATGCAATAACAGTTTGTATCATCAAGAAAATACCACATCTATCGTAGTTTCTTTCAAGGGTAATGACACTTTCTATTATCTCTGTCAAAGTACTACTGTGAATTATCTGACTGAATGTAGCTTTTTTTTTTTTCCATTCATAAGCAGATCCAGAATTTTATGAAAACAATCATTGTTTGCAAGCGTTTGCCAAACAGCAAATTAATTTTATGTTGTGGATTATTTACAAATTGTTTTTCTGAATTCTCTGTGGTGTCACTGGTCACCTTGCTGGCACTACTTTTTCTTTCCTACATAGAAGTGTCTTTTAAAACCTGTGGCTTATCAATAATTGGGGCAAAAAAAAGTACATGCAGAATCCTCTGTTGCCCACACAAATATACTTGTTTCTGCATATGAAAAGGAACTGGGAGAACAACAATAGAAACAAAAAAAAAAATTGCTGGACCAAGCAGGTTTTCATCTTGAAATGGATGTTTGCAAGAACATCTTGGGTGTTTGCAAGAACATCTTCATCTTCTTGGAATATCAATGGATGGCCAGATTATGGGTTCAAAGTTTACCTCCTGTTTACATTCCTCCTTTGGTTTAAGGTAATTTGTCAAATTACATTAAGCTGATCTTGCAAGCTTTTTTATTGAGCTTATTAAATGAACCAGCTTAACCTCCTTATTCACCCTCACACTGCCCAACTATAAGTTAGAGTTATCAGAAAGTTTGTGACTTTTACCAGCTTCTGGAATCTTACAGATATTTTGGATCTAAGTGTTTCCTTTTGCACAGAATTAAACAGCTGTGAAAGTGGGAATGGAGAGCCGCATGTGGGAAGAAGGCTGACAGAGGAAGATGCCTATCAGCTGTAATGGTTGAGTTCATGCTGTGCATGCTGAAGCTTCAGTGGTGTGAAAGATACCTTGTCC
Source organism: Leptosomus discolor (assembly GCF_034619465.1). NCBI lineage: Eukaryota > Metazoa > Chordata > Aves > Leptosomiformes > Leptosomidae > Leptosomus > Leptosomus discolor. The sequence continues at coordinate 71,173,827 of NC_141392.1, read as the reverse complement.
TGCTAAAATAACAGCAAAATCTGAAATGAAATGATGCATTCATTACTGTCTTATGCAATCTCTCTTGGAACACTAGATGACAGTGGCATGTGTCCAACTTGGATAACAAAAGTCCCCACATTTTCAGCTGCACTAAAAACCAAGTAGAAAATAATGTTTAAAGGGATTTTAACCTAATTTTTAATGTCCCAAAATTAATATTCTAGTAGATTCTCTAAGTGAAAAAATATTTCTTTCTTTTTTTGTAAGGTTCTTGGGACTGGAAGAACCAACAAACCTTCATAGAAAAACTGTTGGCTTTTGAAATCTAGATTTAAGCTCCATTGTCACTTACAGTCCTCCTAATTCTTTGTCTCTTATACATTTATCAGTCTAACTGGAATATGCATCAGCCTGAGTCAGGGGGATAAATGAGGATGCATTCTGACTTAGTGTTTATGACTAAGTCTGGTAGACCATAGCTGAGATGGAAGCAAGGGGGTTCTAAGGAAATTAAGAGAATAAATTGTTTCTCAAAAATAAAAAGCCTTCCTATAACCTTTTTGAAACATTTTATAGAAGAATATGGCAGGTCTCTAATTCCTTATTAGGTCCACAAGATCTTCAAATAAGGGAGAAAAGCCGAAAGGCAGATTAATTGAGACACTATAATGAGTACAGTAAAAGGAGGAAGGCAAAGTTGATTCAGGGTTTAGCTGCGTGCATCACCTACATTGCAAACGTACCATCAGATTAAGCTTGCAACGCCACTTGATGAAAACCTTTTTATTAATTTTAATTACTTGAAATAATTCTTAGTAGTGCTTATTGACTAAAAAGATTGGACTTGATGGAATCTGAGATTTTTAAATGAACAATTTGATGGAAAATTTAGGAATCGAATGGATGTTTGGACTACCAGATCTGTGTCAGAATGAGTCTGTTCCAGTATTTTTCCTTACAGAGATCTACAACCAAATTCTGAAGTGACTTCTGAGTAAACAAATTTAATCTTACATGTATCTCCTTAAAAAATATACTTCTTTTAAAATTCAAAGTGATTCTTTCTGTGGGGTACTGATATCTGTGTGAATATTTAATCTCCTATAGTATTTGATCCCTGGGGCGGGGCGGGGGGGGGGATTATTTTCCTCAGACAAGGAAGGCTTGGGATGTTTATGATTATCAGCACTGTTTGTTACCCAGGTGAATATATGTAGAACAAGGAAGAGATCATGATCTGCTGTGATTATTTTGTCAACACATTACATGCAGTTGGAACAGCCATGAATGAAGTCATACCAAAGAAAAGAGTGCTAGACTATTATCCTGCCACATATACTGCTCATGCATTTGCCCCATGTTGAAAAAGCCACTTTAAAAATATTTGGAATGTTTAAAAAGAGGTAGCTTGTACAATTTATTCTCTCTTCTACAATCATCACCTACTTAATTTTATCTATTATGGGCCAGGATCACCTTTGAAATAATTTGATTGCTTCAAAATTCCTTTGGAGCAAGGCATACACTTACCTCTATTGAGCGTATGATGACTTACGTCTAGTGAAATCTTGGTGACATCTTGCCCACATACAAATGCCCTGCTTCAACTCCTGTGTGACAACCGCTCTGGTCAGAATAACGCCTGAAACCTGAACAAATCTGGAACACTGCAGCTGAGATTTTTGTTGACAAAGAAGCTAGGATATATTAGGAGCTATGACACAGTACATATTATTATGAGAGAACTTCGTAACTCTAAAGCCAGAGGCTGGCTGTTGCAATCTGTGCAGGCTTTTCTAAATATCACCAGTGACCTCTTATTTCCTGGACTAGTCCAGGACTGAAAAGACATACAGCTGAAGGTGACTCACAGCTACTTCAGCACCCCTTCCTAAGTTTGTATGCTGTTCTCTGACCACCGGTCTTACCCTTGCCATGAAGCCATGTGAAAGAGATTCAGTAGTAGAGAAAAAGTAAATGGAAAAAAAAAAAAAAAAAAAAAAAGAACGTTATTTGAAAATTATGACACACATTCTTCTTCTGTATAGTTAATCACTGTAAGTCCCAGCACTCACTCCAGAGATAGGAGTGTGGGATCTCCTGTACTCAGCTTTGTAAACTGCCCATCTACCCTGACAGGCAGAGACAGCAGTGGATTTTGAAATGTGATATGTGGCAAAACTATCAGTGTCTACTCCAGAACAGATTTTCTCTGTCACAGTCCCCAGGCTGACATAGTTCCATGTAATCCATAGCAAGCACTCAACGTGGAGGGGAATCAACAGGATTAAATTTGCATTTTAAATTCAGAAACTGAAACCTTTTCTTTTGCAGGTCAATCTTTTCAATGCTCCTCAGATTAACTTGCTCAGACTTGGAATATTAAAGTGAATTCCACAGAGTTGAATCTTGTGGTAAGATGGCAAAATACAAGATCAGTAAAGCAATAAATAACAAATTGGCTATGTAGCTGTGTTTACAATACAGGACCTGTCAAAAATGTGCCTGTTGTAGACTACCAATACCATGATCACTTATTGATTGACCATAGACAACAGAGCACCACCAAGTACTTTCTCTAGTACAGGGTGTTCTTCCACATTGCATGAGTTAATACTGTCAAGACACATAAATAGAAACATACCTACAGTTTTATGCTTTTATTACTTTTTTTCTGCTGAGTAGAGAACAGAAGAGAAGCCATTAGGCGTACACAGAGGCTGCAAAAGGCCCATATTTTGTAAACAGGAAAAGCAGAATGACAGCTCAAACTACCCTGCTAGATTTGTATGTGGGTCACACAAACAGAGGCTATTACTAATTTGTGGGACAGTGTGAGGACCTCAGGCAGGGTCAGCCTAATCAAGTCAGTCTGAAAAAACATTTAAGGTAGTGTTAGAAGGGTCAGATTTGTTCTACTTAAACCTCACACTGGGGAAATTTCATCACTGAGCATTACGAGTCAGGGAACCTTATACTTTCTCTGTCTGTGCTCAATATCCATGCTCCTTAGCTTATGTTAATGCTGTATACTGAAATCCCTACCATAACCTGCCAGACAACAATTTATCCTCTGCCTCCCCACAAGGGGTTTGCTAAAAATGCTCAAAATCACACAGCAGATAATGGATCAAGGGTGCCAGGATACTCTCAGTCCTTGCCACTTCTCCATGGAGGGTCCAGCAGTATGCTGCTCCCACCACTTCATGTGCAAATCTTCTGCTTTTCATTTGCATTGCTGAGATGGCAAGGAGGGTAGCTCTGAGAACTTGATGTTATTTTGCTAAATCTGCCCTTACAAGAAAAGCTGTTACACTCATTCCAGCAAGAGACTTGAATAATAACAAGAAGCAATAAATTCTTTCCCCCCTGCCCTTGTTTTTTACTTGTAGAACTTAAAGCCTTTACTTCAACTGTGCTAAGTGCCCTGCACAAAAGCATAAAAGGAAACACGTTGTCCCTTATAAGATACAATTAATTTTAGCAGTCTAACTAGACATGACTAGGCAGTAGGGAGGGCTACTATTATGCCTGTCTATTCTGTAGTACAAAAGGATTTGGTTAATTAGCCAGGGCTGTGCCAGAAACCTGTGGAAGAGGTGGGAACTGAACTTGGCTTATTTGAGACCTTCTCAGAGTACTATAATTATAAGGTCATGCTTCCATAAGGGTGAACAGCAAACATTTTATTAGGCATTTCTTCCTCTCCAGTTCTTTCTCTGGGCAATTTCCCCTTCTCTTCCCACCCAAGTCTCTCTTATTACAAAGTTTATCGGTCTTTTACTGGACCTGGGCCCATTCTGAAGGTCTGGAAAGTTTTATTTTAATACACAGGAATTGCTTATTTATAGATTTCAGGATTATTTTAAAGTTCATTGCCATTTTGGGTCACTCTGGTTAAAGATATCCCTTGCATATAGACTAGAGAATATATCAGATAAATATAATGGACTAGTGGAATATATTCTAGACAATATGCAAACTATTTTTCCTGCTTGCTCCAACACAAGGTTGAAAGTTAAATAACTTGCCCAAATTCATACATTATTTACAGCATAGGTAACAACTAATTTACAGTTCCTGTGGTTCTAACCATTAGTAACGGTGTTTAATTTATCCTCTTTGGAGGCCTGACTGGTCTGTGAAGGATTGCCACACATGTGAGCACATTTGAATCTTTCCAGTAATAGGTCCCTTGGCTTTATATGTAGAAACACTCTTTCCATCAGTGATGATGGCCACAGTGATGTTCAGATGCCTCAAACCTGGCAGCTTCTTTGCTTCCCAGAATCACTCATCCCTTAGTGGGACAGTCCTGAGAAGTTTCTAGTAGCTCTAGTTAGCCTATTCTCACTTAAGAAACATAACAACTGTCTGCTCGGAAATGAGAACAGTGGCAATCAGAAAGACAATATTGAAAGGAAAGAGCTGATTGTGAAATGTCTTGGACATTTTCCCCCTCCACCTCTGAGCAAATTCATCAAAAGCCCTCTTGGGATTCCTGAGAAAGGACAACTGCCAGAGTGGATTGTGAAAGAATCAACTTAACTTACCGTTCTTCTGCTGAAATCTTGTCTGAGGCTCTTAATTTATTCACAGATAAACAAAACGTTCTTTATTGCCTCACATGTGGTTTTGACAGATGGTTCTTAGCATTCAGCCCAGGTGTAAAGAGACAGAGATAAATGGATCTGTTCTTTTTAATTCACATACACACTTGTGACTTTCATCTCTACCTGAAAAGCTCCTCAGGCTGTCTATCTGTTCCTTTTTCCATCTATTAGACAGATCTCCTTCTATCCAGATATTCACTTTATTGTGACTTTTAACAGCAATCCATCCCCCTAGAATATGCAATTTCCAGAGCATGAATCATATATATCATTAATATATGATTTAAAAGTAAAATAACAATTATGAATGTGCAGGAGTTCTTGGCTCAGTGGAAAGTCTTATGAAAAGAAAAGGAAAAAAATACCTATTCCCCCCCCAGTATGTAAAAAGAGGTTTCCCATTCCGAGAAGTCATGATTAAAAAGTTATGGGAAGTTAAACAGTGAAAGTAGAGAGCAGGATGGAAATGAAAGGGGAAATGAAACTTTTCCTATCCTAATATGCATCTTGATGGACCTCCTTGCTTAATTGTGCAGATAATGTGCAGTATGGCACCTAGAAGTTTCATGTCATATTTTGCAAAATTTCTTATGCCATAGGGAGCACTGTATTCCTCAGTACCTTAAGATGTGTCACATTGTTGGAAACTACAGAGGATGAAAAGCAAAGAAAAAGGCAGAGGAGTAGAAGAGGTACCTGGTTCTTTGCCACTAACCTATATCTTAGGGTGCACAGAATCTGGAAGGTCAAAGTACCTGTTGCTATTAAGAAAGAGGACTCCAGAAACAGAAGCACAAATAGGCCACACAGGATCTCTGAAATAAATGTAATCATGTACTTGAGCCACTTGAAAAAGAAAAAATCATCAACTTCCCTCTGTTGAGGGCAAGGTCTTGTGGTGATTGCAGTAGTACTCTACATCTGTTTGCTTTATACTGTTGGTTAATTTTGTGCTATAAGGCAAACCAGTATTGAGGTTATGTCAAGATACCCTTGGTCACTATGAGAATGAGAAAAATTTTTAGTCAGGGGTATGGGACCTGAACATACCCCACATTCTAAACCAGAAATCATATTGACTGAACAGAAGTTATGTTGCTGATTGTCTTCTTTCAGCTTTTTTCTATTACGTTATGTGGCTATCTTTGCCAAAGCATTGAAAGTATCTCTGTCTTGCTCAACTTCTACACTCATGGTTTGGTAATACCAAAACCTGGCTGTGTTTCAGACCTGGAGATGGTAGTGTATCTGAGTCCAGTCAACTTATCTCTCCTTATTAATTTGGCTTAAATGTGTTACAGAACAAATTTCAGTCAATTACCATCACCAGAGTGATGTGCAATACAATATAATTTCTCTCCTATGCTTTTAGGAAGCTTGGTAATTCAATGCAAATTGAAGGGGTTTGTTCAGGAGTTTGTAATACTGCTGAATACACTGCATGGATTTTGTTGGCACTCTTTTGCCTCCACAAGCTGCTACCACTGTAACGAACATAGGCCTTGTCGCAATAAACGGGGTAAATTTGCTGAGATTATTTGAGGTTAGTGGACCCACAGGATCCTAAGGGGAGAGGTAGGCTGTGCTGCTTGGAATATTCTCTCCCTACTTCCTCAGAACATCTCATAGTGACCAATATCAGTCCTGCTTCTGACGATGGTGATAAACAAGAGATTTCACCAGCCCTATCTGCTGCCTTTGGCTGAAGTATAAGGCAGGAAGGAGAGAGAATTGATTGTGTGTGAATGAAATCAGTCTATGCAGTAAGAATTCTTTTCTGCATGTTTTTTACACTTCCTGCCCTCAAAGGGTGTTTGAACTGCATTTCCAAGAATTTCTGCTGACACTGTTTAATCATATGTTATCACTAGAATTTGGAATTTAGAAGGGCTTTTTTTTTTTCCTTGCAGGATAAGGTATTTAGTGGATTTTTCTACTTGCTCTGCCAGAATGCCAGTGTCAGTTAATAAAAAGCACAAATAAAAATTTAAAATCTTCACCCTTAAAGTGGAGTTGCTTTTTTGTTTAAACTTGTCCAGAGCAAATGAGAAGTTCAAAGAAAACAGCTCCCACAGGTGAAAATGAAACCTTTGAAATAACTACTGATTCTGTTAACTTGGATGGAGAAGAGATCTTACAGCCTCTGCTCCAGCTACCTTCATGTGCATCACATTTCTCCCTGCAGGAAGAAGATGAGAAGAGTCAGAGGCAAACAGAATCTGACAGAGGCGGATGAAAAGGCCAATCTCAAAAATTGCTGCATGGTGTGAGGCTGCTTTAGTGCTGCAGTTGGCTCAAGGAATGCCAGATTCTTTGAGATGGAGAAGGATGATATTAAAGTTAAAAGATAATAAGATGCAGCCTTCTGTTTAAAATTCCATCCGTGGGTTTATGATTCTCTGTCCTGTGTGTCCTGTCTTCTAACCAGCCTGTGTACAAGACTAGAGAGTTCATCTCTGCTCTGATGTAAATATAAAGCTTGGAAGTAAGTGATCATCCTTTACTTTGGTTAAACCTGTGAAAAAGCACTGAAATTTGGCATACTGTAAACAGAGAGCACTTGAATGTGCTTTCTGATATTAATGTGCAGAAAATGGCAACATTATCCTTGCAAATATCCTAACTGGAATCATCATTTTCTGGAAACATTGCAAAGCTTTTCCTCCCAGGCTCTTTCTCTCTGTTCCCCATATTGCCTATTACATGAAGTCAGAGTTCGAATGTATATTCTCTGCTTCGAAATACTCTCCTGTGCCAAGATGCAAAATCAAACAGAAGAAAAGTTTTGATATTCTACAAACTGCTCTAGTGCTGGCTGGAGTTATCTGATGTCTTGCTGAAGAGTCTATATTATTAATGAAGTATCTGAAAACCTTTCTGTGAAGGAGAGGAAGGTGACAGAAAATATTCTGATTATACTTCCACCCTCTCTTTCTCAAGGCATTTTGTGGGGATAACATTTCCTAAGGTTGCACTGCCTGAGACTTACATTTCAGCTAGATGTAGAATGCAGTGAAACGTTTCACTTCTGTGTGTTACGTAAGTGCCACAGAGGAACATGTTAGTTCAAACACAGGGCCATACTGCTATGCGAATATATCTATACAACTTCCAGATCATAGCTGGCTCCTATCCAACCACCTTAGAGTGTGGGTAGAATAAGTTTTTGTCTGCCACAGAGTAGGCATACACATTCTTCTGGATTTGTGCTTGCTGTCTTTGGCAGAGGAAAGTGGTTTCGAGCCCCCATGAAAGCTGCGAAAGGCAGTAGCTGAATGTACTGTAGTGACCTTTTCAAAGCTCTTCCACAGCTCAATTGATTTCTTAACACTTGTGGCTTCAGTTTCTGGGCTTTGAGGTAGGGGCAGAATGCCAGCTACTCAAAATTATAGGATATTGAAAAGGTTAAATCAGTTCAGTGTCTTCATAACTATCTTTATAAAATGTTGTTAGGCAAAATAGACAGCTCAAAAAAAGAACCTTTTAATGAATATGCATGATTGTAATAAGAACAGAAAATGGTACATACACTTAACCTTTTTGTATTGTAATTTGAAGACTGTACTCTTGTGGTCCTCCTGATGTGATATACCTGAGCTGCAAAGCGGCATTTGCATAGCATTTGATCTTACAGAAGTCTTCTACTTTTATGAGTCTGATATGATTTAATGCTTCAGTGCTTTTGACTCATAAATGGTAGTTGCAAATCCTTTTCATTCTTTTGGAGCTGAAGTCAAAACATAATTTTATGGAGAAATAATATGTAGATGACATCTTTGTAAGCGGAAAGAATTTGCCTATCTCTGCTGGGTAAAGAACATTTTCCTGAGGAGTGGAGGACAATCTTTTTTGAGGTAGTCCCTGGTATGTTCTTCCACTGAACTAAGCTGGTTTCTTAAAAAGGGAAAAGTACAAACACCTTTAAGCCAAAGAATAAAAAAATTGTGGCTTAGATAGCCACAGTAGTTCCTACCAGAAAGACAGAATTTTTTTCTACCACTCCTTAGTGAGCCATTAGAGATGTAACTGCTCTTGGCAAATATTTGAGGTAACTTAGCTGCCTTCAAAATTTTCATCATCTATAGCTAGACTAAATACATAATGTTAGAGTCTTTTCTAAGAAAACAACTTTTAGCATCAAAACTATGCATGTTAGAGATGACAATCTCCTTTCAACATGCTGACATTTAAAAAGCAGACATAATATTCAGTATGCTTTTCAATTTCTGGGCTGCAGCAAATGCTACATCCTGCGAGGGCTTTGTTACAAAATGCTCTTATGAAGCAATTTGTAAGAAGACCTTCACAGGATTCAGTGAAGATCTGTAGCAGAGTGAGGCACTCTTGCACTGATTGCCTATATGGAGAAAAGGACTGCAGCTATAGTAGCAAATACAGCTAGGCAAGGCTCACAGTGTGCAAACCAAGCCAGCTGAACCAGGAGGGAGATTGAATTGAGCACTGTAAATTACTGTTTTACTGCGAATTAGTTTTGATGGGTTTGATAAATTTCATACTTTTGATAGAAGAACAAAATAGGAACCAAAATGTGACTTCAGCTAATTTTGCTGTTTAGAAGTGAACCTATTTCATCTGAAGCTAGCAGGAGCTTTATGAGACCCTAAATACAGATCTGGGACAAACTTCAGACACCTATGCTTACAAAGCCGGTCTGTGTGTCACAGGAAGGCTAGTCCTGAGTATAATAAAGCATATATTTGGATCCAGGTAGAAGCAATGAGGAAATTGGCAGGTGAAATTCTACATGCAACCAAGGAATGAAATACTAACCTGCTTAACTAACATCTGTCAAAACTGGGGATTTCTGTGTTGCATCTCAATTCTAGTTTGGAGGTGGTTTCAGCAACAGAATGACATTGACAGCACAGTGCTCAAGAGCACACAGTGCTGAGGCCACTCTGCCTATTTTTGTAATTGCAGCATCACTGCTAACTGGAAGATGGATTTCAAAATACACCTATCTTGTGTACAAGCCAGTGACTGGGAAGCTGTAATTCGGCTTCAATTCACTAAAGATCTTCTGTTGCAATCCTATGTCAATGAAAGGGAAATAATCTGTGACAGACTTTTGTAAGAATGTGAGAAAAGGTGTTGTCAGAGGAGAGGTGCAGAAATTAGGCAAAGGCAAGGATTCTGTGTAAGGAAAAATGTATCGTGTTAAACTTTATTATTCTGGACATAAAGATACTTGATATATAGTGCCTGCTAGCAGTGATCCATACTGGCTGAAAAGCCTGTACTAGTGCAGTCCAGCCTCCAATGTGTGGAGCCAGGCACTGTGATTTGCTCATTTAAGAAATTCAGCAGCACCCTGTAAGTTTAAACTTTAAATTAAAAGTAAGTGTTACGTCCAAGACAAAGAAATCAGGAAAATACTTTATTCACTCTCTAAAGGTTTTGCACCTGGGCTGGTAATGCTATGTCCCTGGGGCTGTCTAGAGCTGTGTTTGACCAACTGCTCAAGATAGAGGACCTGCAGCTGGGAGAAATCTACTACAGGGACAAGTTGTGAGAAGCAGAGCCGGAAGAGCAGAAAAATCCTCCTTTTCCTGCTGTCCCTGTGCCCAGCTGATGAAGAGCGCTCAGAGCATCTGACAGTCTCTGAAGTGTGACTCAGGCACCCTGGGTAAGTGCCTGCTTACAGCAGAAATCCACATAGAGCCAGCTAGTTGGAAATGCTAGATACAGAGACTTTGGTGGATTTTAAACTGCTGTTATTGAACGTGGCCTAATGGGGCAGCTTTCAAGTCACTCAGAAATTCACGTGGGAGGAGCAGTACATTTAGTTGTGATAAGGGAGTGAGGGAAATGGGATGAAACCTGGTTTAGTTAAATGTTTTTAACTCTGTAGTTGTACCAGTTGTGAACAAGACTGAAGTGATATTTCAAAAAGCTTTTCTGTGTTGTTCACTGTGTCAGACTCTTGGACCAGTGATGAGTACTGTAACCAGGGCAATTTAAGTTGAGGATTGTTTGTTTCATTTACTCAAAAGAAGAAAATAGCCCTGGCTCAGTAACACATCTCATTTCTCCCCATCTGAACCTCTGTAAATGAACTGAGATTGACATAATACAGACACTTACAGAAATGAGAAAGCTAGGAATAGAATATCCTCAGCCAATATTTTTTTTTCTGCTACCACATCACGTGTGTTTCCACCTTGGATGTGGTTTAAACCTCTTATCTTCATGCAGCGAGGATAAGTTGTAAATAACCATTACAGAAGAAATTTTTAAGAGAAACTAGCTAGCCCATATGCTGTGCATTTTACTTGCTATTACAAATAAGAGCCTTTTGTAATGACTGTGGCTAATACTCGTAACATTCAAAAGCCTGTAAATTACTTTCACTCACCAAATTGGGGCATGCATGTATATCTAAAAATGGCATTGTTCTGGCTCCTAATAATCTGGGAGTGTAAAATAGGTGTCAAGGTGTCCATACCTTTGCTTAGGGCGCTGTCAGCCCTGCCAGAGCTGCAGAATGGCTCATGTAAAGAGCAAATACATTAAATCACAAGCACCCTTTTCCCTAGATGGAATAGAAGTATTTCATGTAATCCACAGCAGTGCTTACAATGAATAGGAAATGCATTTATGTGTAGTATTGAAAGGATCCCTGAGGTTAATGGGGGTTAGGGCAGGAATCTTAATTAATTAATGACTCCCTGACTCCCTTTTAGTGGTAGTGGTGATTGCCTCCCTTCCGTTAAAAATAAATAATGTAAAATATGATAGTGTAATGTTAAAGCAAATACTCATTTTTAATTGCAACACTTCTTTGAACATAGAGATACAGAATATTCTGTGCCTAAACCCCTAAAACAGTCTTTGCTCAAGAAACTCCTCGCTAGTACCTGCAGCAGCTGCTCTCTGATACACAGAAATTCCACATCCAAGCCTTTTTCTTGGCATCAAAAAATATGTATTTCCTTCTTTAATATTCTGCTGGTGTTCAAAAGCTATAAAATAATATGCAAATAAAAAAGGCATTGTATCAAATCCCTAATGGATCCAAAAGATGTCACAATACATTGAAAAGATACTTTGGAACAAATAAATCAAATATTGTATAAAAATTTACTTAGGTTTGGAAGCAATCTGCAGCATATAAAGAGAAACTGTTGAGACAGAACCACAAATGGCGAAGACAGTCAAGGATAAAGGAAGAAATTCTATTATTCTAAATCAGGTAAACAGATTAAGAATAAAGGAGAAATAAGCTGTATGTTCATTTAGTCCTCAGGTAGAAGGGTTGGTCTGTGCACCTGTGGAGGAAGAACAGTGGAGGAGCATTGCCTTCCAGTCCTTCCTTGTAGAATATCCTTTCCCAGTATGTCTTTCACCACACTGCACATATTGCCTGTTAGTTTTGCCATCTCTCCAGTAGCTCAGTCTTTTTGCTAACTTGAGGAGATAACTTTCTCCCTAAATGCCATTCAGCTTTCAAGTTAAGAATACTTGTCATGCTGTGCTGCTTTGGATAGGTGATGGGCAAATCTGTACTGTGAGGTACTAGTGTTCAAGGTTCACCTTTCCAGTATCCCCTCCTCCCACAGTGCTTTATTTCTTCTTGCACCTTCCAGCCTCAGTGGACCTACAGCTTTTCATCCTGCCTGACAACAAGTGTTGTGGTAGTAGGGACCACCGACAGTCATGCAAGTTTAGACCTATCCACTTGTCCTGGACTAGTGATGACAGGATCTGTTCCTACATCTCTTGTGAATGAGATGTAGACTCCTATTTTCAAAGTAAGTTGTCTGCTTGAAGGCATGGTTTATTGGTAAAATCTCTGTCCTCTCATAGCTCACAGAGGTGGTGGGAAATAAAGCTGAAAGAAAACTTTTTATTGCTCCTCTCCTGCTTTTCTGTTCACTGCGAACACCTTGCCCTCTTAAGAGTTAGAACACAGCTCTTTGGCCTTGGGAAGGGCAATCACCAAAGGCCTTCTTTCTATCTCCTTCCTCCTGAAGGAAGGGGTAGGGGTGAGTACTGAAATACAGGGCAGCTACAGGAGTGCACAGTGCAGTGGGAAACACAGCAGCATTTCAGATAACCAATGTTGAAGAATGCCATAACATCCCTGTGGTCTCAGCACTCCTTGAGCAGCTAAGCCAGCTGTATTGAGACTCCAGGGTGGACTTTGGTTCACAGATAAAGACCAGAAGCTCGGTTAGGAAGCAAAGGCTGAGACATGTTTAATGTCAGCAAGGAGATCATCCTGGCAAGGCCTTAGCTAACAGGGTATTAGCACCAAACCACACCCCATGACCCAACAAATACCTGTGCAGTTTCCAACTTTTCTTTTATATGTTGTTCAAAACAAGCTAATTAAAATAGATTAGATATTGCCTTCCACCCTCACACTGATAGCTGTAACGAAGTTCTATCCTGTTTGTACGCTCATGTTATATCCATACAGCATTTGACTGTCCTCTGCTTAATAACTGTCTTCCTTACTCTTAGACTGGGCTCTACGTAGTCCACTATTCTCCTTTTACATTTAAGCTCATTAAAGTTGATGGATTTTGCATGGTAAATAACTCTTTCCAGGCCCCACATTGCTCAGCACTTCAGAAAAGCCTTTACATAAGCTGAGAAGTGCTTCAGCGAGAGCCATAATGAATATCAAAGGTGACTTTTTTTTCGTTCATGAATACTGCTTCTACTGATAGCATAGTAAATTTTGCTTTGTCATATGTGCTTCAGCTACCATTTCCCCCAACTGAGATACTTCAGATGAAATAACTTCATTTACAATAGGAAAGAAAAAGGTTGTATTTGCTACTATAGCTGGAATTGATTTCTGTTGATTGAGTAATGTGTATGCAGTGTTTAACTTATTATCTGTTGTGTCTGTTTCAGGTTCTGTTTGGTGCCTGGGCAACTTTTAATTCTTCCTTGTCTCTTCTGACCTAGCCTAATCTCTGTGTGGATACACAACTAGAAATCCAAGTGTGATTACGAAAGTTTTTTATAAATACTATGCTAATGGTGTATTTACAAGAAGAGGTGGGTGTTTTCAGCATTTCAGCAAATGGAATTTCTACAACTATACAGAAAATTAGAGAATACTGTAAGGCAGGTGAATACATGCTTTTGAAAAACACTTTTAGCTTTCTTTTTAACAAGGTGGCATTTATCATGTGTACAAAAGACTTGCAAACTCCAGTGAGGAAAATCAAACCATTCTGTAGGACTGACTGTTTCTTGGCAACAAAAGTCCTATGTGCCTGATGTACCACTGTGTGGCTTTGCATCATGTTCAGAGTGGCTTGTGTAATTGGGAATGGTTGTATAAAGGCCTCCATGGCCAGAAGGGTAATATCTTGCCTGGATGTAGTTAGAGAATGCCCCAAAGATAGGATCCGCCTGGCCTGTGTGGAAGCAAGGCTTAAGCCTTTGCTTTTGATTTTGAGGGAGCAAAGCTTAAGCTCAGCTCTTGTACATCTCCAAGACTTATATTATGTGGTTATTTAATTTTCCATAGTTTTCATCTTTTCTTTTTTTTTTTTTTTTTTTTTTTTTTGTTAAATTGTGGTATGGAACTGTTTGCTAGGTAGCCCTGTTAAATGGGAAGGAAAAAAAAAAGAAAGTGAGATTATCTTTTGATACATTTTCCCAGATGCCTTAAGTGCTGTACTTTTTTGTGCTGGACTTATATTTGCAGAGAACTGGGAGGTAGTTCCCCCCAAACTTTTCTCTACTTCCTGGCTAGAGGGAACATGCAAGGTGGATCCCACAAGGTAGTCCAGCCAAGGCCAAAGTCTTTTGCATTGTTTTTGTACCAATTTCGTTTGATTTTTGGTTTGTGGTTGGTTTTTATTTTTTTTTCTTTCTCTTGCCTCTCTTGCCACACAGTCCTAAGACATCCATAAATTGGCCGAAACTCCTTCAACAGTGCTGTTTCTGGCTGTGTGGGTTCCTGTTTCATCCCAATGACACTTGGCAGAGTCTGACTGCCAGGACAGGTGGTTTGTACCTGCCCCACTGCCAGAGCTGCCTGCATTGCTGCCTGTAGTCAGGCACTCCCAGCACAGCCTCTCTGTGCAGGCAAAGGTGTAGTTCTGCCTTTTCAGTAGCAGAATTGGAAACTCAATGGACTGAAGTAGCAAATGTTTGCGTACAGCTCTGGCAACCAATGATTTCTTTCAGTCAGTTTTGTTACACTGACATACTTCTTATAAATCCAAGCAGAGTTTCCATTCTCTGCATCCTGCTCTGTTAGCAAGCAACAGTTTGAGATGTCCAGAACTGAGCTTTTAACATCAGACCAGTAGTATATCTAGTATTTGGGCAGAATTAACAAACATAGGAGTTAATATACTGAGCATACAGATAAACTGATTGCTCTGGGGCTCCTGGAAAGTCAATCTGACTAAGGTTTCCTCTAAAGTTACCAGTGGCTGTGAAACTGAGAGTTAGGGCTAGCTGCTTCTGTTGCCACTGATTGGAGCACAGTGCAAGGGGAGTATGAGGAACAAACTGGTATAATGCTGTTGGTCTTGTGTCCAAATATTCTTGCCTTGTTCCTGTCCTCAAGGATATATAGGGACAGCATTATTTTAAAAATGTAATCATATGGCAAGTGGTGAATACAAATCCCAGTGCTTACTTTGGCAGCCTTCTCCATCTGCTTAACCATTCCCGGAATGATAGCATTGGGTGATGAGGACGCATAGGCACTCAAAGAGTGCACCAGTTTGGAAAAGCCAGACTTCTGAATTCCAAGACTCTGAAATAGGAAAGGATGTGGGATAATCGCTGTTTCCACTCTGCAGAGGCAGTGAGGTTACCATTTCTCTGTGCAGCTACATGCAAGATTTTTGTCTGCGTGTTATGGCCTTGTACCATGCTCTTGGTAATATTCTGACCCATGAATTTCCACACAGCTCAGCTTTTTCAGCGTCTGTAAGAGCATTCATGTATGTACATAACTTTGAATGAGACAAAGATAGCAGCAGCAGGCACCACCGCTGGTCCCAACTTTTGACTTCCTTTTCCATCTTCTGACCTTTTTCTCTTTCAAATGCTTGTGGAACTGGCAGAGATGGCCAGCTCCTGCTCACGGCAGGTAAGCTCTCAGACTTGGAATAGAACTCTTAATCCAGTTCTTGTTTTTCTAAATATGGCTGTGGGAAAAAACCAGAAGATCTTCAAGGAGGATTGTAAACATGTTCAAGTGACTTGCAGCTGGGGTGTCAAAAACCACATATATCACACTAATTGTTGTTTAGTTCTGTATGTTTGACAAGTAGAACATCTGTGTTCAGATAACATAGGCCTGTGATGGACTCTGAGGCACCTTATTGAACATGCTTGAGATTCCTGCCCTGCTGTGGGAAAGATCAAAGCGCAGTGGAAAAATACACCTGCTAAATCCCTGATATAACAGATTAAAAGCAGCAGGGCTGTTAGCTTTTTGCTTGCTAGCAGGATTGAGCTCTGCGGTGCCTGCATCCCTGGTTACGTGCCTCCACCGGGTGCTGCTGCAGAAATCCCTAGGATCGCAAGGTAATGAGAATAAATTTAGTCTTTTCATTTCATCTGTGGTTTTGTGGTTGTTCTTGCATCCTGCCTGTGTCAGCTCACACAATGGCCTATTTCAGGGCTCCTTTCACAGCAAGGCTGCACAGAAATCAGAGCTCCTCCTTTTTTGTTCATTGATGGCTGCACTTGTTTTCATGTTTCTTCATATGCTTTTGTGCCAGCCTGCTTCCACTATCTTGCTCTCAGGAGTTCTATTTTTTCCCCTCTCTAGCCCCAGACATTTTGACAAGATAGGATCGGATTTGCTCAGGTAGATCACAGAGTATTGTTGCAAAAGGAGGTGCTGCTCAGCCTGGGGTTTCGCCCTGTACCCTCTGCACTATTGCAGGTCTTCTCACCCTGCCTGTACCATTTGTAGTCCAGTGAAACTGAGCATTTGGGAGTTGCAATGAAGAAGCTCTGTTCCAGCTTCACCAAGCACCTCTGGGCGTTGCAAGAACTAGCAGTGCTAAAAAGTAGGGGGTGGTTCTGGGAGCAGAACTAAAGAGGTTGACCTAGGAACACAAAGATGGCACTGCACTATTGTAGGAAGAGTAAGAACCCAGCAAGGCATGGCAACAACATGCTGAGTGCAGTGACACCTGCACTGGAACAGGTCTGTAACTTTTGCCTCCTATGTAGCTTCACAAAACTGGAAGAACAGATGAGTTAAACAAGTTCTTGCCCTTAAATTTCACTTACAGCCCAGGGTTTAATGCACTCATAGAAACACTAGGAAACTGGGATTTCTAGGCTTTCCAAGGAAAAACTATGGGGAGAAAGTCTCCACAGCTAATCTTAACTGTAAAACAGCTATAACGGACTTGCCTAGTTTCAGGGAGGTTTCTAACTGACTAGCAGCAAAAGCCTGGGCCAGACTGCAGGTACAGAGCAAGGGTTCTCTGATTCTGCCTGCTCACATGCTGCAGCTCCTGGTGTAGGGACTTCCTTGACCAAGGTTAGTGTTTTCCATTTGATAGCCTTTAACTTTTCTTCCCTAGATCTAATTACTTTTTGATCCCGTTTAGACTTTTGGCCTCCACAGCCTCCTGCTGCAGATGTTCTGTAGTTTAAGTATGCTTGGCTTTAAGCCTGCAGTTTGATAACCGAATGTCCCTTTGTTCTGACATTATGACAATCTGAATAATATTTCTACATCCACTCATTATTTTACACACCTCTACCATATTCCCATCTGTGGACCTTTCTTTTACCACTTTAACAATTGTAGTTAATTTGATATTTCATCATGCAGATGTCATGCCATATCTTTGATCAACTTTTTCCACTTTTCTCTATACCTTTCATAGTTGTATTGTATCCTGTTTGAAACAGGTGACCAGAACTCCATATAGGAATCAAGAGATAGATATGCTGTGAAAATACACAGTGGCATTTAATATTTTATTTGTCCTCTCTTTCTGTCCTAGTAATTTCTATAGTTCCTTTTATTCTTTGACACCATAGATTTGAAAATGATATTTTCAGAGAACTATCTTCAGTGGCTGCAAAATCTCTTAGTGATAACAGGTAATATCAAGCTTACCATTGTGTTCAGATGGTTATGTCTGTTTATTCCTCCTTTGGGTTCCTTTGCATTTATCAACACTGAATGTAATTTTATCTATACTCATTTGAACGAAATTTCATCAGTGTTGCTTAATGCTGTGAGATCCTCTGAAATTGCCTTCTCAGTAAGTGTCTGATTTATTCCCTTGAATTATATCCATACCTTTTCTAGCTCACTGAATTGTCCAGACTCCAGATCCTTGTAGAGCTTACTTGCCTTTTATTAAGTTATTAACTTATAAGAGGTAACTGAGGGCTGATGAGAAACTGGTTTTGTAAACAATGAGCTGTTACTCAAAAGCAGGTAGAGTGCCACCATTCTTTCAAACCCTTCCAAATTCTTTCTTTCTTTTTAAAAACTTAGGTGTTTTCTGAGCGCACATAAGGAGCAAGTCTGTTTGCTACTGGATAAATTCAATTATGATGCTGTTTTCTTCATTCTGAATGCCATTGGGAAGGAAATTGGTGACCAGTTTGACAAACAGTGTGTGTTTAACGGCACAGCCTTGGGTATCCAGCAAAGTTTTGTCCTGAAACCTGAGGCAATTGAGTCTTCATCAGGAGTGTAAGCATCTTTACCTGGACAGTCCTTCTGGCCATAAATGGTTGTTGAATGCCTAATGTAATCTTTCTGTGCAACTGCCCATCTTTTCCCTGCATCCTTTGGTCAGCCTGTTTCACCTCTAATGAGCCAATTTGCATGGCTTCACTGTTTGACAATTTGTGAGTGTGCTGGAGTTCTCCCTTTTGAAAGAGAAATACTGGCTATGTCCAATCCCACCTTTCACTTCAGGAGTATCTTTTTGTTGTTGTTTTGTTTCTTTTTATTGTTGTTGGGGTGTTTTGCCCTTTTTTTTTCCCCTTCCTTCCAGAAACTCAAACTCACAGACAACAAGGATAGGGGACAGTATGAAATCAAGCCAAAGTCTTTGGGTGTAGAAGGAAAGTCTATACTGCAGAGAGCTCCTTGCTGTGGGACTGAGCTGGTCTTGCTAGAATATGCCTAGATATGTCAAATTTTAGGGTAATATAGAGATGCCTTAACATGAATTCCAGCTCATACCACCTTAATTTCTGCTCTCATGGCTTACTGCAGAAGGCCAATCTAGATGACTTGAAAAAGCAGAATGCCAGCCCAGTTGCCAAATGACAGAAAAATAAATAGCAGAATGAGGTCTCCTGGTTGCATTGTTACTTATCTAGGGAATCAAGTGAACCTGACTGAAAAAAATACAAAAAAACCCAACCAAACCACAAACAAGAAGGAAATTAAAATGGATAAGTTATAAACTATGCCCCTTTCAAAATTACTACCACTATGCAGAGTTTGACAATTAAGCAATAATTATTTCCCCTTGTTTAGCTACAATTTCGAATTGGGAAATATATTTATTATAACTTTACAAAAATAAAACAAATTAATATAGTCATCTTCATCTTTTAAGTTAAAAAATGTTGGCCAATTCTTGTTGAAATGTATTAGATTTTGACAAGGAGGAAAAAGATTGAAGAAAAAAGAAATCTTTTGAACACAATCCTTTTCAACTGTCATTGAGAATAACCCATGTTACGGACACAGCATCAGATGAAAGACTACAAGTTTGACTACTGCTGCTGCTTTTGCTCTGGCTTTGCTATATAACACAAATAACGAGAGTATGACATTTGATTTTTTTTTTTTTCTTTTTCTCTGAGTAGCTATGAAGGATCCAGTTTCTGAGGGTATTTTGGCAGAAAATTGTGTGGATAGGCATATAAAAGATTTGTACCCCGAGGTACTTAACACCCACTTCAATGGTCTTGCAGTTCTGTCATGCAATCATTATGGACTGGCCTAGGAACAACATTATAACGGAGCAAGAACTTTTAAAAAGGATTGCTAAATTTACCGTTAACAGAAGCAAGTGCTGGGTGATAGACAGATAGAATTAGTGCTCATTACATTTTTCTGTGGTGGCAACAACTCTGAGACTTTGGAGTGAGCTCCACATCATGGCTGCCCATCTCCCGCAGAGGGGATGCTCACAGCAGGGAGACGGCAAATCACTGATTCCTGCTTTCCCTCCATGGCAGCTGAGCTGCCCTCTTCTTCCACTGGCTTCAGCTCAGGATCCTTGAAACTCCAGGAAGGCACTACTGGCTGGCACTGGGATTTTCCTAGGCACCACAATGCTTCTTTCTTTTTTCCTCCATCAGCTGAACTACTGAATTTATTTTTTCAGCATAGAAATTTTCAGTTTTGGAAGTGAGAGTGGAGAAAGGTTTACATAGGCAGTGAGCTACATGTGCTCTCATAACAACTAGTTTTGCTTTTCCAGATACATTACTTGATTTAGCCCTGATTTTGAGTTCAGCATTTGTCCTTTTTTTTTCTTACTCTAAAACTGGACACATGCCACATCCAAAGACAAATTCTAAAAGTATTTACTTTAATGTAAAAAAAATTAAAAATGGATTTGGCTTTTCCCTGTGTTTCCTTTTTATTTTTTTATTTTTTTTTTTAATTTTATAATTCAGATTCAGTCACTGAGTAATTGAGTTTGGAAGGAGCCTTCATATGAATGAATGGAAGACTGCTTTGTTCACTCTGTTTTCAACGAGCAGGAAGAAAATCACACCATTGAAGGTTAATGCTCCTTGCAGTTCTGAATGTATTCAAGCCCAGAAAGCCCAAGATAAATAACTTCCTGTGTTCCTTAGATGGGGTGTTATAGCATGTGTGCAATTTGCCCAACTACAACAAGAGAAGACTAAATTTAGGTACCACATCCAGTCAAGAAATTTCAATAAATATCTAAACCACTATTACCCTGCAGAGTTCAGAAAAGAACTACCACTTTCTTATGGTATATTTTTACTTCTTTACCTATACTCCAGAAATTCAAAATTCAAATGCTTCTTCCTATCCTTTTCCTCACTCCTTTGTGTTTAACAGGACTGAGACACAAAGCAGATGACCAGCCACATTACACTATTGCAACATGGAATTGCAAGTATCATGTATCAATTGCTAACAAAAGAATCTGCTGACAATGTATAGAGCATTAATGTTAAAAAAAAAAATCTGTAGATTAACATGTTCATAAAAAATGTCCTGGATTGTTTACTCTAGGGCCTTGCTTTCCTCATAGTGTAAATGGGCCTGAAAAGAGGATCCTAGAAATGTAATGTGGTTTTAGCAGGAAGAAGAATTAGCCTATATTTAAGCAGAATAGTTTAAAGGCTGGAATATCTCTTCTGCTTTGAAATATATGAAAAATTTAGTGAGAAATGCCTTTGGAACACTTTGGCTTCTTCCTTTCTGTGTAAAGCTGGAGAGCTTTTCTTGAGTATGATGAAAATTATGTCCTATTTTTTTTGTTGTTATGAATCAGCTCTAATTATTGCTGCCGCATTGTAGACTGAAAGTCTTATTTAAAAATCTAGTCAAGGTGTTTCATGACATCTCACCAAACTTTGAAACTAAACTATTGAGTCAACTACAGAAAAACATTATGCTGAGTGTAATAACATTTCAAATAAAAACTTTTTAAGAGCAGTACTTGCAAAAATACTCCTTCCTCTTACTAATGGCTTTGGAATAAAAAACCAACAGGAAGTATCAGACCTGTAAATGTGCTATTAACAAGTATTTTAAACCTTAAGTTTCCTCTGCAAGGGGATGTTAAAGGGAAAGAAAAGCAAATTGACAGGGAACCTTAATAATTTCCTGATTTTTACTGTACACTGTCTACCTTTATTCATTCCTCTGCTCAGTCTGAGATTTTCAAAGGAAACAAAGCTGCGTGCACATCTTCTATTTGAAAGCATGACAGCAAGTGAGGATTAAACTTCAAACCTTCTTGCAGCCCACTGAAGTGACTAGCCTTAGACGAAAACCACCCAGAAGTTCTTAGCAAACATTTGATCCTAAACACCTGATGCCAGATACTGTTCTCTTAAGAAAAAAAAGCAATCATGTACCAAATGGACAAACATTATTCACTACCAGTGGCAACAGAGCAGAAGGGCAGCAACGAACAGGATGTGCACAGCACAGGGACACAGCTGTGCTGGCTGGTATCTGGGGACTTGATTCATGAGTGCTGTAGCAGCTGGGCAGAGCAACAGGAGACACAGCACACAGTCAAATTATCAAGGGAAGGTAACAGCCATGAAACTCTGCCTTCCACTACAAACAATACAGCCACACCTGTGCCCCAGCTATGACATCTTTATTTCACCTTTATTTCATTGCAAAAATGATGTCTGGCTGTAGAGCGAGGCTTTGAAAAGAAAAGAACAAAAAAGTTAGTTTTCATTTTAACTTTGTTTCTACATGTAGGGCACGCTCCAGCTCATCTGACTTTGTTATCTACTGGGTAGAAATTTACCTCTGAGTTAGTTACCCCAGGCTCTCTTTGGAGTCACTGAAGAGCTATAGACACTTTTAGGGCATAATTCATCCAATCTATTTTAGCCACCAGCTTCAGCGACAGATGAATTACGGCCCAGAAGTACCTATTTTTCTCAATTGGCAGTAAAGAAGCCTTGAGTGACTAGCTCAGATGTAGATGTCTATGCATGTATCCTACTCTCTACAGTGTCTTAATCAAGCTTCCTAAGGCCCTTTTCTACAAAGAAAACTACTTAAAATCTTTTGTGACAACAGTGTCCATCTAATTTCATGAGCTAGTTTCTGTTAAAGGAAGTGATGTTTTCTAAGATGGAAAGTAAGCTTCTTGAGGTATTTTTATACACTTATTTGCAGCCTAAAGGATATGGTTGTGTATGTAAACAGGAAAACTTTTTTAAGAAAAGCCCTAAAATGGTCACTTTCGTGCTTTTTTTTTTTCATTACAGGAGAGTTTAAACACAGTGATTCAAGCAGAATTCAAAGTTGTCCCCAAACTCTTCTTGTTTAGCATTTGTATTCTAACAATCTCTGAGAGTATATTTTGGACTTCGTGAAGTATGAAAGCTTTCTTTCAGCTAGATCTTCTTGTGCTGTGTGAATACTTGTTTTCAATTTACAGGTAAGCTGGAAAACTTTGAAGAACAGCTTAGTCATCCCACAAAAGAAAAAAAAAAGGGGCTGTGACTGGAGAGGCTTCAGGCTGTTTAAGAGGTGATTTGATTAGAAGAGACATCTCTCGAGTAGTAATTGAAGTTTATAAGTTTCACGGCCAAAGTAATAATCAATCATATGTCCAGGAACAACATTTAGTCCCTCTGTGTCTGTCAGTGTGAGCTCTGTACAGGTTTTTTTTTTTTTTCCTTTATGTGTGTTCTAGAGACAACTTTGTGAATTGCAGTGTCAGAGGATGAAGCCTGGAGATGTTCAAAGTACAAAGTTTGACTGACTCTAGCTTTCAGTGGATTCTCATGAGCCCATGCAGCCTGGGAATCTGAGCATCCCTTTACAAATCTTACAAGAATTAAAATGGAAAACTATGCTAGGCATTATCCATTCAATACAAATTTGTTTAATTGTTGAGAGCTGGAAGGGAGGCGAGCTTGTTCCATCAGGCACTGTTAGGGAATGAGGAGATTAATGATACTTTTTCTACCTCCCTTCCTTGCTAACAGCAGAAAAAGCTGATCAGGTTTTCTTGTCTGACGAAATGTTACCTCTCTGTGTCTCTCTGCTCTTCTTTGCCTGTAACTACTTTGCCTAAATTGAGGAGTTATCCGTAGCTTCATGGTGATGACAGTAAACAGCGCTTAGCCAACAGTTCTCACAGCATCCATCACCCATGATCACTCTGCCACCTGGAAGTCCATGGTGTTGAGGCTGGCCTGGGGTCTTCAGATTGACCATGCTCAACTCTTTTCTCCGGAAGAAAGCAAAGACTTTTACTGTCCCCACCAGGAAGAAAAATCTCTTCCTGACCCTAGATCTGGTATGTGGTGCAACACTTCATGCAAGCAAGCCAAATGACTTCTTTAATCACGTGTCTTCCTTTACCTTTGCGGCTGACAAATTTTTACAGCTTATGATTTGGTATATGAAAAAGCCTGTTATTTCTGTTAATTTTTTTTTTCTTTTTAATTGAATGACATTTGAGCAGGTTGCTGAGACTAAAAGGAAAGACCACAAAGGTATTTTGTAACAGATATCTGTCATCTTCTTGACAGGCAGATGTTAATTTATACTCCTTTTTTTTATATGATATATCAACATTTTTCATGAATGTCATGATCAATATCCAGTATTTCATTTTCTGCAACAGCTTTTTGGCCTTATATTCCTTAGTAAGAGTCATCTAGACACAAGATGTATGGGATCTCCTTTTTCAGAAGACAGGTCAGCACTGAATCAGGTTTTTTTCCAGCAGATTGAAATAAAACAGAAAAAGTAGAGCTAGAAAATGAACCCAAGAGTGGAAAAATTAACACAGTAGAAATATATTAGAAGAATCCAGTGACTTTCAGAAGTAGTATCGTTAGCTAAAACTGAATATTAACTATATATTGTGCTCTTATGTAAGCATAAATGAAACAATTACAAGAATTGTCAAGGGAAGTCACTAAAATTGATTTTTTATAAAGATGCTGAAGGATTTTGTATCAACATCTAGTCATATTTATTGCCTCTTTTACTTCAGACGAATCATTTCTCTTCAGCTCTTCTCTCTCGCTGGTTAAAACATCTGTATGCTACACCCATGTTTATTGTACATGGAATAAACATCCCTTTTTTTCAGGGTGCCACCAAAACATATATACTTGTGACCTTTAATTTCTTTCTTTTTCTTGACACATATACCTAGCTACATTAAAATTCTATTTGTTTGATATATTCCAGCTACACCCAGATTTTCACCTCTACCACTCTTTATTACAGTCTTTATTTAGATTTTTCAATATAAATATTTCTTTCCAAACATCTCCAGTCTGTTCAGAATTTATTCCTAATTATTATTATTTTTAACAAGAAACATGGATAATAGCCTTGAGGTGGGACTGAAGACAGAATATGGTAAAATGGAGTAGTAAAACCAGGCTAACTTTATGTTTGTGTGTATGTTCTGAAATAATGGCACGAGGCTTCATGAGCCACTGTCACTGGAACACAGCAAGAAGCAGGGTGGGGCAATACAGATAAAACCAGGGAAACTCAAGGGAACACTTTGCACAGGATGTCCTTCCTCAACTGAGGTCACCATTGGGGACCTTTAAGTGCTATTTAATTTTTAATATTAAAGAATAATGATCAATGAACACATATATAAATTCATATAACCATAGAATGGTATAGGTTGGAAGGAATCTTTAAAGACCATCTTGTCCATGGGCAAGGACATCTTTCATGAGATCAGGTTGCTCAAAGCACCGTCCGACCTGACCTTGATGGGGAATCCACAACTTTTCTGGGAAGCTGTTCCAGTGTCTCACCACCCACATTGTAAAAAATTTCTTCCTATGTCCAATCTAAACCTATCTTCTTTCAGTTTAAAACTATTGCCACTCGTCCCGTCCATACAGGCCTTGGTAAAAAGTCTCACTCTGTATTTCTTATAAGTCCCCTTTAAGTACTGAAAAGCCACATTAATGTATCCCCAGAGCCTTCTCTTCTCCAGCCTGAACAACCGCAACTTTCTCAGTCTTTCTTCATAGACAAGATATTCCAGATGTATGACCATTTTTGTGGCCTTCCTCTGGACCCACTCTAACAGGTCTATGTCTCTCTTTTACTGTAGACCTGAGAGCTGGATAAAGTTCTCCATGTGGAGTCTCATGAGAGCAGAGTAGAGAGCAAGAATAACCTTTCTTTACCTGCTGGCTCTGACTTTTTCTATGCAGCCCAGGATATGTTTGGCTTTCTGGGCTGCAAGCATCCACTGCCAGCCAATATCCAGTTTTTCATCCACCAGTATCCCCGAGTCTTCTCTGCAGGACTGCTCTCAAACGATTCATCCCCCAGTCTACATTGACATTGAGAACTGCCAACCCATGTGCAGGACCTTGCACTTGGCCTTGTTGAACTTCATGAGGTTTACATGGGTCCACTCCTCAAACCTGCTAAGGTCTATCTGGATGGCATCCCATCTCTCAAGCAAATCAGCTGCATCAGTCAGCTTGGTATTGTCTGCAAACTTGCTGAGGGTGGACTCAATCCTACTGTCTATGTAATTAATGAAGACATTAAGCAGTACTTGTCCCAGTATGGACCCCTGAGGAACACCATTCATCACTGGTTTTACTTAGACATTGAGGCATTGACTATAACTCTTTGGATGTGGACATCCAGCTAATTATTTATCCACTCACAGTCTACCTATCAATCAAATCCATATCTCTCCAATTTTATGGCAAGAATGCTGTGTGGGATCATGTCAAAGGCCTTACAGAAGTCCAGGTAGATGACACCCATAGCTCTTCTGTTGTCCACTGATGCAGTCCGTATTCCACTTGATGTTTTCTTGCTTGCAGAAGTGTGTGTCAGTAGTAACTCTAGGACAATTCACTGAGTTACCCTGATGTGAAGTTATGGCGAGTAAAAATCTGTCCCAAATTTACAAAGCACAATGAAATCCTTTATTCCTTGCTACTACTTTAAATGGGGAATTCACTCTGAAAATTTGGGCTGAGCATGATATAGACCTGACAGAAAACTTTACATCTTCTTATAGGATTCACAAGCATAAATACTTTACCTGTATTATGTTTCCAGAAAGTTTTTTTTTCACTAATTAGATGTGGATATTTACAAGTAGGACAATGTTCATAGTATCTCTTTACTCATTTTGTACTTACGGATTCAAAGACAGAAATGAAAGATGTGCAGAAAAAGTGTACACGCATGTAGAAAGTTCAATGACCTACACTGCTGATAGGAGATAAAATCAGGTACACTGAATAATAATATAATACATTTTGCAGCACAGACTTTCTTTATGGGATGTTTCAATAAACTAAAATAGCTATCAAAATAATTTTGATGAACTGAATGTCATTGTCGAACTGAAAAATTTTTCCGTACAAAATACTGATGTGATAACGTAAAAACGTTTCTCAGGAAAATACCAATTTTGTAAACATTTTCTATAAGTTATCATCAATACATTTCATTTTTACCTCACTGAAATATTTTGTTTCAACTTTGATATATTATATTAGATACATTTTTAAAATAGGAAGGGGAAAGAACTTGACTCCACATTCTGATGGAACAAATCATATTTCAAACCCACAAAAAGAGAAATTCAATTTTTCATACAGTTGTACAATGGAGATAAAATCTAAGGTGCATGCTTACTCAGCAGAACAGTGCAGTTTCTCACAGCAGAAAGCTAAGAAGTTCAGTGTTCCTGTAACACTGTTCATATATTTCAGATATTCTAATCCAGGGAACAGGGAGTGAGATGATGCTCTAGCCACCAGCTGAAGCCATATTTCAAAACTTCTGAAACTGTCAGTTGCAAAAATATAGCCTTTTAAAAGAGTATGAAAGGGTATTTCATATTTTAAGGGACTTGCAAAGGTCTCCACTGGAATTTCTGATATTCGGATCTAATAGTATCTAACAGCTTTTGGATATACTTTGGATCTTCTTTTAAGTTGCTGATAAGTTTCATTTCACTGATACAATGTACAAGTGCTTAACTGTTAGTTTGAGAGTGCATTTATTCATTAATGTTTTGAAGAGGTACATAGCTCGTTAGTTCCACCCACAAAAATCTCCAGGTTAAGTCTGAAATGAGCCCTTTCACTGTAAGAAATGGCAGTAATAACTACATATCTCATGGTCTTGGGAACTGCAGAGGGGACTTAGAGATGTAGGTGAACCTCTGAAAGGACTGTAAGTGTTGCGAGTCCACATAGTTGATGGTGTGCATGTGAAGGAAAGAAGATGCTTTTCAGTGAGAGATCCTTGGGGAAGAAGCAAGATCCAAGGTTGGGTCCCAACAGTCTGGCATTTTACTATCCATAACCATCTTTGGTGAAGGAGGGCAAGGGGATAAAAAAGAAATAAAATAATACAGACAGGAAATTGAAGATCATCCAAGTGCTCCCCTGAGTCAAGAAACGCAGAAAGCCAAGTAGAAACCAAACACTTGGCAGAGGTGAAAGAGGTGACTTTCAACATGGTAGCTGAAGCAGTCTTATGCAGTATCTTAAAGTAACAATAGGAGACATCAGTGGGAAAACCTAGATTGGTAAAAGGAGGGGAGACCTTGAATGAATCCTTAATGTACTAGTCTGTCCCTTTAGCAGGTAATTGTTCTAGGGCTTCTCAGGATGCTGAACTCCCCTCCAGAAGGTTTTTGATGTGTAACTGCAAGAGTTCGAACCAGTACTAGTGATAAGCAAGTGTAATATATCTTTCATCAAGCTCTTGTAAAGTGAGATGGCTGGAAAGAAAAACCAGAGAGTTTACAGAATTGTTTTCTAAAGCCACACTGACTTAGCAGCTAGTGGGAATGTTTCTTTGATGGCTATTCAGAGTCAGTGCAGATGGAAATAAAATTAACAATAAAAAGAACTAAATTTATGTCATTAAGGTTTATGTTGACAGATGATTTCCAACTTCAAAATTCTGTGGTAGACTTTGTGATTATAAAATGTGAAATATGTATCTTTGATTCATAAACTAATCAGTAAGGGGTTTTTTGTAGTATCTGTCCCAGAAATTTTCCTCATGGCTACATCTAAATCTACCAGAAAAAATCGAGCATAATCCATTGTGGTGGAAAAGTGCTGAGGTTGTCAGTCAAAATGCAGATATGAATTTGTAGATCTTTATTAACTTGACATTGAAATCACTGTTTAATACAATTTTCAAGAGAACTTGAACCTTTTAGTAGGTACTTGTTTTGGATGGTTCTTCATACTGCATTTGCTGCTTTTCTTGGACACATGAGCAACATTTTTATTGGCTGAAGCACAGAACAGCTGGCTGATGCACAAAAATGTAAAGCCATGAATGAATTATTCTGCTTGTCCTAAACATATAAAATAAACCCATCTGCCACAGCAAACATCCTAGGATTTTTGTTTATCTTGCACATTTTAGAAAAGCTATTTTTTAGAATAAAAATAAAAGACTTTTAAGAAAGTTTTATTGGTATTACCTCTATCTGTTCCTTTCACCTGGCAGGGTCTTTGCTTGCTAAGAGCTACAGTAATTTAGGTAAAGCATATGCATCTATCAGTTCCTATCACCTGGCTGAGCTTTTGCTCACTAAGAGCCACAGTAATTTAGGTAAAGCAAATTCTGACTCATATGAAAAGGAAGTACCACTTTACGGCGTATTTCCTGCTGTGGATCATGGTCTTGGGTGACATGCTCTCCCTAGTCAGTGAAAAGCAGGACTGAGACCTATAACCACTTTGTACTGTAAGTTGTTTGCATCAAAACACCTTTTTTGTTTGGGATTTTTGTTTGTTGTTTTGGGGGGGGGGGTTTGTAGGTCAGTCATAAGTAACTGCAAACTAATTTCGACATTTTGCACTTTATTGCTGCGCTATAATGAAAAATCTACTTCATGGATGATTTTTTCCCTCTCTGACAGTGTTCCACTGGCATTTTTCTTTCCAGCTTTGCCAAGCAATTTCCATCTGTTCTATAAATAAGGTCACCATAAAGTTTCTGTAACAAGGCTAACTTACGCCTTTGTTATTTCTTTCCTCCTTCATATTAACACTGAGTTTGGGTTTTGTTGACATTCCACCTGCCTTCAGGAGCTGCTGGCAGAGGAGAACATGCACAAATATTTGCTGCTTTTTCTCCTTTTCCCGGCAGAACTGCTGCTAGTGATGGTCTGAGGCAATCTGGCACACCTGCTGGGCAGCTCAGGGGGTTTTGTGCATGGGAGATTTACTCATGCAGAGCTCAGATCTATGTGGACATAGGGCAGGTGTGTGCTCTGTACGCGCGTGAGTGATGGCAAACGGTGCACATGCAAGGTAGTCTGTTGAAGAGCTGATGATGTGCTTCTTAAATCTCAGAGGTTTTAGGGTCTGTGGAAAATCTAGGCATAGATAGGGGCCAGTAAGTGATCCCTAATGTAAGGTTGAACTGTACACAAGGCTGAGAACCCGGTGTTGCACAGCCTTGCAGGTTTTCTTGGGCTCTGAATGATGATAGGATGGAGGACACTGGCTAGGGGTTGGGGTTCTTGTTTTGTGAGGGAGTGTTTCTTTAAAATTGGACATCCAGGTACCATAGGCATACTTTGGGTACTTAGTGTCCTTGAGACAATAGCTTAAGCAAGCGCTCACAACTTGGAACTGGTGTGCCTTTGGCTTCTTTTCTCCCTTTGTGCAGAAGCCAAAAGCCGTCTCATTAAATTGTCACAGACTTCATCTTGCTACATCCTGCCAAAACACAGTTTAAGATCCAGGATGGTAAATCAGATAGCAATTGCCACAGCACCAAAGGTGTAATCTATTTGAAGTAATGTGTAAAAATCCTTCAAAGTGAACATTCGATTTCTGTGATCCATGCAAAATGCAGTGCTTCTAACCGATGGACTTCTTACAAATTTTTCCTACCAGAATCAGGGGCAAGGTCCAAGAACTGGTTGAACAGTTAATTGTGCTTCCCTGACATGACTGCTCCATACTGCTTCCTTTCTCACTGGTAAAACTTAAAGATGTCTGCTCAGCGGGTCTGCTGTTCCCAAACAGCCCTGTATCTCTGTGGGATGAGGAGATCAGTTCCTCATAGCTATTAGGAAAATCTCTGAGACAAGTCTGTTTACCCCTGTTCTTTAAATTGCTGTAGTATATGGGAGATCAGCAGAGCCTGTGGAACTCATCCATGCTTCCTCCCCTATTTTCTCTGTCCCAGTGTTACTGAGATCTTCTGTCATGTTTTCCTTTTCCAGCTGTGATGTGTTTACCCTGGAGGAGCCAGTAACAGCTAGGACAACGAACAGCCATATACAATTCACTTGGTTTTATTGTGTCAATTGCCAAAGACATGTAATAAATAAGCAAGAATTTTGTCTTAAACCAGACTGATAAGAGCTTCGATAGATAATGTGTTTTCTACACTACTTGTTCTCAAAATGTCTGAACTGTCAGCCTGTCCCGCAAAGGTGAAGCACTATTTGTTTTAATGATGGTCTCCTTCAATTCTGACTTTGCTTATGTGTATAAGCTGTGGCTGTTGGTGTGGGACCTACTTATTTATTAGTTTCCTAAAAGTAAATCCCAGTTACCCTCTTATCAGCCTGTAGATTCTTTGGAGTTAGAAGTGGCGTTGTTCAGAAGCTGCCAGTGTGTAAGTTTTACCTGTCCCACCTTTGCACAAAGTCTTTGGAAAGATTATGTGTTATTATCAGAAGGGATGAAACAAAACAAACTGTAGTAATAAGAAACTGGAGGAGAACACGATAAATTAGATTTTTTTATAAGCATTACTATACTTTCTGAAGGAAAGCCAAGGTACAATGACTGTATGTGCGGACAATATATTCTTGCAAGAATCTGAGATCAAAGTAGATTCTGCCTCACAGACACTTGCGTCCTACAGACCCTTTTAACCTTCAGTAGAAAGAAAAAACACTATATATTTTGAAACATTGGCTAAGTATCTCAAACAGGAAAAATCTGACTCCTCTGTAAATTTTCGTGATTTAAGTTGACAAAGTAATTTTCTCATCCATTGTTCAATTTGATTAGTTTGATTACCTGCTTTGAATACGCAGTGCTTTGATGATTTGGACATATTCATCACGTCTCTACTTATGACCTTGTTTTCTGCTATGGAAAAAAAAAAATCCTTTCTTTAATTAGCTTCCAGAACTTTTGTAGAAGCTTGGCTTATGCCAATTTGTGTATTTGTTCATCTTTTTCATAAAATCCTTATTTATTCTAATCTATTTGAGATTTACTTGGCAAATGAAAAAGGTACAGGTAATCTCCCACAAACAATTTGTATGTTGCTTGTCTCTACTTCCCAAAATATTACCATATTTTTCTCAGGTTGTCTCAATGACACAGAAGTGTCCTTTTAGTGCAGTGTTCCAATACTGTAGCAATCCTTTATCAAATTACAAGGAAATGCAACTTTCCTGGTTTCCCTTGTTTCCTGGGAAATCTTCTGGAAATGATTTAGGGCTTCAATTCTTCAGTATATTTTGCCATACTGCAGTCCTCTCCAGAAGAGGATCCTAGGAGTATGGTGGGCGTTGCCTTAATCTTTGTGTCTGGTCCGTTTTGCAGTTTATTTTGACTGGCCTTTTGTCTTCGGCTTTTCATCTTCATCCACCTTTCTTTCTGAACCTTCATTATTTCTTCCATTCAGATTCAAACTAACATTTGTTCTAAGCCAGATTTTCCTCTCTGAAAGCCAAATCACACTTCCTACCCACAACATAAACTTTTTAATCTAAGCAGGATTTTCAGAATTCACAAATAAAATTTTTCCAAAATGGATTTCTTGAGTTTTCCATGTTCTTATAAAAAAATAAACTGTAAGAAATAAAATGAGCGTTTTATCTATAAAACAGAGGTATATTAAATGATAGCTATGTCAACCAGTGTTTTATTTGTGAAAACACTGTAGCAGAGCAGTAAATTGCAACAAAAGTACAACAAAACCTTGTAATGACCTCCACTTTCATGTTTATTTTATTGTCAAAATTTCCAAGTCAATAAATACACAGCATACATTTTATCAGTGGAGAGAGGCATACTAGGCTTTCAGCTTGCTCTCTCTCTCCGTCTTAGGACTGTAAACAGCTTAAAGCTGTCACAGTGAGGTAGACACTTGTAAAGAAGGATTTAGTTAAGTAGTACTTAAAGGTTAATGAATTTTACCCAGAGACTGAATAATCTTTTGGACTAGCACTGAATGGTGTATCTGGCTCAGTAACTTGCTGCATGGTTAGATTATCAGGATGCATACATTATAGCTACCTAAATAATATCTTTATTCCTCTCTGCTTTTTCTCTTAAATTTCCAACAAAACCACCTAATTATAGGCAGAAAATATGTATTAAAATGACCTTTACATTTTATATTTTGTAACTAAAGCACACTAAAGTTAATGTGAATCTTCCAATTTACTTCAGAGGACTTTGCATCTAGCCCTAGAGGTGTTTTTTTAGAATTGCCTTGTACCTCATGGTTTCTTCTGCTGAAATGATTGTCTGACTGTGAAACTGTAAGTCAGGAAACATTGCAAAAGAAAAAAAAAAAGCAAAAAGGTAAATAAAAAGCAAAAGCAAGAAAATCCAAATGCTATCGAGGGTCACACTAGAACCTCGTCATAATGGGATACATCAAAACAGTATTTCTCAGATTGTACATAGCCTGTCTCTCAAGAGCATGATATTTCATCCAACATCCTGGCTGCTCAGGTGAATTTCACACCTTTACTAGAGTTAACAGAAAAAAGAAATTCTGTTATCTTACTAAAAGTGTCTTAATAGTTTTACTGGTCCCGCCAATTAGCCAGTGCAGCAGTCTTTCCCTTTCCTGGTCATTTACAGCTGATAAAGTCATATCTTCTAGCAGAAGTTCTTGTTTTAAGTCCTGAACCATATGACTTGCATTTTGCACTACCGCATTTTGGTATTTGCAGTGCTTCAGCCTGGACCTAAATGTAAGTCATTTCTTCCTATCCATCAAGCCAATCCTTTCCATTGATTGGATCTGATAACTTTCCACCACCACCATCACCTTCCAACTTTTTGTCCCAATCCATTAATATAGAAAATTAAATCAGTCCACCAGTGATACCCAAGCAATTCCATGAATTACCTCTCTCCTTCATTTCTAAGGCCTTAACTTCTAAGAAGACCTATCTTCCCATCCATCAGTTTATTACTCACTTTACAACCTTTGTGCAAATTCCACTGCTCTTCAATCAAATAACTTCTCAAATAAGCCCATAGCTAAATAGCTTAATAAAATACCGTTTATGCACTTTTTCTGAACTTCCTCTACCACTCCAAAAAAGATTGTTATTAAAGATATCAGGCTGATCTGGCATGCTCTAACTTAGGTGAACGTATATGGCATTATATCTTCTTACTTGTTATTTTTGTTTATTTTTTAATTTCAAAGTCAGTTATGCCCTTAGCAGCTACATTAATGAGCTCTTCCCATACCCTTCCCTTCTTCTATTAGTAGGTTTGGTATTTTCCAATCATACAACACAAGTTCAGGTCTATAATTTTATGTGTCAGCTCACTCAGAATTTGGGATGTAGGTTATCTAATTTCCCCAACAGGAAATGAAAGCAAACCTTCTGTGAAATGAAGTGTTCTGTGTAAAGAATTGTGGAAAACATATATAAAAGACCAGATGCGAAAAAAAAAAACAGAGAATGAGGTGCTGGAGGGAGCCTTTCTCCTGTAAACCATAATGTGGAAGGTAACTGCCCTAACTGGCTGTTCTGGGACTGCCTTGGTTTTGACAAAGTGATACTTTTCACCTGTTTTAGAATAACTCAAGAGTAATGTATTAAATACTTCTCAGATGTTTGGGGTAAATGTGAACAGACGCTGGTCGGGTTTCTGTAGCAGAGCCATCTAAATACGATCAAACATGGTGGAAGGAATTTTTTTGTCAACCTGCAACCCTAACACCAAAAAACAACACACACACTCCCCGCCAAAGTGTTTTCCTTGTATTATAATTACATTACATTCCAGATCTCAGGATTTGAGAAATTTCTGCTTCCATGATAAGCTTCTGTGGTTCTGAGTACCCCTCATAAGAACGATTCTTTCTGGTGTTGATAACTATGTACACTATATTGATATGTTGTAATAAGATGGGGCAACCTAATGTAACGGGTCTGCGTGGCAAGGTTTTGGTAGCAGGGGGGTTACAGGGGTGGCTTCTGTATGAAGCTGCTAGAAGTTTCCCCTATGTCAGATACAGCCAATGCCAGCTGGCTTTAAGATGGACCCGCCGCTGGGCAAGGCCGAGCCAGTCAGCGACAGCGTTTTTTGCCTCTGTGATAACGTATTTAAGAGAGTGAAAAAGTTGTTGGGCAGCAGTAATTGCAGCGAGTGAGAGGAGTGAGAATATGTGAGAGAAACATTTCTGCAGACACCAAGGTCAATAGGTCAGTAAAGAAGGAGGGGGAGGAGATGCTCCAGGCACCGGAGCAGCGATTCCTCTGCGGCCTGTGGTGAAGACCATGGTGAGGCAGGCTGTCCCCCTGCAGCCCATGGGCGGTGGAGCAGATGACTGCCTACACCCCGTGGAGGGCCCCCACGCCGGAGTAGGTGGATACCTGAAGGCAGCTGTGACCCCGTGGGAAGCCTGCACCGGAGCAGGCTCCTGGCAGGACCTGTGGCCCGTGGAGAGAGAGAAGCCCACGCTGGAGCAGGTTTGCTGCTGGTGACCCCATGAGGGGGGCTCACGCTGGAGCAGTCGGTTCCTGAAGGACTGCACACCATGAAGGAGACCAACATTGGAGCAGTTCATGAGGAACTGAACCCGTGGGAAGACTCACACTGGAGAAGTCATGGAGGACTTTCTCCCGTGAGAGGGACCTCACATTGGAGCGGGGGAAACTTGTGAGGAATCCTCCCCCTGGGGAGGAAGGAGCAGCAGGAAACAACAGTGTGATTAACTGACCGCAACCTCCATTCCCTGTTTCCCCCCCTGTGCCACTGAGGGGGAGGAGGGAGAAAAATCGGGTTCAAAGTTAAGCCCAGGAAAGGAGGGAGGGGTAGGGAGAAGGTGTTTTAAGATTTGGTTTTATTTCTCATTACTCCTCTCTGAGTTAATTCGTAATAAATTACATTTCCCTTCAGTCGAGTCTGTTTTGCCCGTGACGGTAAATGCTGAGTGATCTCCCTGTCCTTATCTCAACCCCAGGAGCCTGTTGTTATTTTTTTTCTCTCCTCTCTCCTGTCCAGTTATGGAGGAGGAGTGATAGAGTGGCTTTGGTGGGTACCTGGCATTTTGGCCAGGATCAACCCACCACACCTGTTTACAGCAAAATCTCATTCAAAAGAAATCCTGAACTTCTTCAACACCATATTTAAATAAGAGATTAAAGAGAAAATCAACTCTCTGTAGACCAATGAATGGAAAGACTCCTGAGAGATTTTCCATTATAATTAAAGTTTCTTCAGCATGTTTGAGCGGAGTTAAGAAACTGTCCCCTTCATCTCAACAGGTTTCATAATAACATGATGCTTGTCTTCATCAGGAGAAAGGGAATTCTGTTCTTTTCTACACTGGCTGTTATTTCCCCCCGTATTTCTAGCAGGCCTTTGTGCCCACATTAATTAGTTCAGCAGTGATTGGTCATAACACTCTGTGAGAAACTTGTGGAACCACAAAGGTCGTCCCCTCCACTTCGTTACCAAACTTCTGTTGTACAGCTGCAGCATCTCTACAAGTTTTTCAATCAAAACAAAAAATACTGTTGTTCATCTAATTTTGAAAAGATTTGGAAAAATTCTATGTAGGTGTCAAATTAAGACATTCCAGAGTTGCAAAACTACCTTGTTCAATAGTTATCCGTCCAGCCTTTAATTCTGTTTCCTTGTGCATTTAACTTGTGTACAGAATTAGTAGTGATTCTATTAAGAAAAATAGGATATAATCACATAATCAGAGACTATGACTATGACTTAATGCAGATGCACAGGGACCACAGTAATGTTTTTTGAGCTGAGTTTACTTTTAATCTTAAATAATATTATTTTAAAATTGTTGTATGCCATTTCCAAAATGCTGTTCACAAAGTGAAACGAACTCATGAAACCGCCCATGTTCAGTGAGAAAAATTTGAACCCTTATGTGTATTAGCAAACAGTGCTTTTATTTGAACTGAAGGACAAACTTAGTTGACTGCTAAAACCCAACCAGATGATTTTGGTCATTGATTGAATGAAACATTCTCAATCTGATATGTCAACACAGCAAATCATATCCAGAGATGGTCAAGCTCATAGGGCAGATCAGTTTTCTTGTCTCTTATTCCTACCTAGTGCCACATATTTCTAATGCAGTTTGTACTTTGGGGGTGATCTTACACAGCCCTAGAACACCTATGTGATTTCTTTTGACACTTTGACAGGAGTGAGTTTTGTATTCAAATGTCAGAAAAGAAATAAACAGAAATTCATGGGAAAGCTTATAGTAATTAGTAATTACTCCCCCCGTCAAACGCTTGCTGTGGTCACAGATTCGCTGAAGTGGCAAATGGTAAGAAAAAGGACCCATTACCAGCTGATACCTCAGCAGGGTAAATGTAATGGATTTCTGCTAGAAAACAAATCAGTAAACATTCTCTTTCATGAAGGAATTGGCATCCATGGAAGACAATCACAAAGTTCATCTCGTACAGAACTGAATAACTTTTGAGAGATAAAGCATGCATTTTTTCCCATGAGTATGGAAAGATTGTTGTGTGGCAGAACTGTTGTGTTTTTACTGACCAAAGCAGAAATCACATTTGTTTTGCTATCCAGACCAAAGGTTTTGAAAGACTTGAAGTAGATCAGACCTGTTGAGTTCAGCAGCTACTGGAATAAACCTGTGCCTGACATGTGGAAAGAAAGCAGGACATGTGCCCTAGCTTCTTAGCCACAATTGCAACTCCAAACTGCCTCCAGGGCTGCTTCTTCCATTTAATGTAATGTTTCTGATATCTAGACTGGCTTGGGTGTGAGTACCAGGGGACTTCATTGTACTTCCTTTGTGTCTCACAATTCATTCCTGTTTCACTGCCATCAATCTCTAATATCCACGTACAGGAAAGAGACTCAAGTGTTGAAATCATCTTTCTGTTCATTGCTATGTTACTGAAACTAAACATTATATACAGTACACCACATGAAGAAAAACTGCTAGCAATTTATTGTTTCTTAAGTAACAGATGAAGTACAAACTTCCCCATATTGTTATACAATTGTGTGAAATACTCTAATAAAAGTAAATAAAATGTATTGGCTGATATTACAGCACAGAACAGAAAATAGAGATGGAGTCACCTGGGCACATAATTACACAGTTGAGCTGTTATATTGCCCATCATTTCTCAATAAGAGATGTTAAAACATGTTATTTGACACATTCTTTTAAATACTAAACATTTTGTTCATCTACTGCCTCCCCAAGCATTTTCAACAATTTAACCTGCAAGCTGAATATATTAGTGTTTCTGGTTGAAAACTGAAGACATTTGAAGAACATATTTTTAACACATTTTTAAAACATATGTTAAATTTTTACTGTAATGTTGGAGAAAGGGCAAATCTATCTATCACATCTTCAAAGAAAAGTGTTTGTGTACAAACTGATGAACAAAAATTATTTATAAGAACATACAGGAACACAATTTTTCAGTCTTCTTTCATAAAAAGGCAACATAAAGTTTGTGAAACTTGTTGGTTGAGGAATAGTCAAATAATGCTACTTTTGAAAGGTAGAACAGAACTGTTTACAGTTTGGCTAGTTACATGATCTCAAGTTCCTAGCTAAACACAGGATGCTCACTTTTTCATTTAAAAGATTGGTACATCTGGGTCACTCACAGATTCCCCTCTCTGTTCTGCATGCCAATTAAGTCTTGTCTTTAATAACTCTTGGAATGTTTCTGTATTTTCTCAGGAAAAATCAACAAATTCAGGGTTGTCCCCTGTTTCTAAGTTTATATCTCACATAGGAACTTTTACGGCATGGACTAATCAGTTTTTGCTCTATGTTGACAAAGATTTACTGAGGAAAGCCAATAAATACAGAACTAAAAAGAAATGGCCTTAAGCAGTGATGTCTGTATGCTTGTTGCTTTATTCTTGAGCTTCTGCCTCTCACAGCAACAATACCTCTTTATCAAGTTAAGGTAAGAATGGACAAAGCCCAATAAACAAATTAATAGAAACCATGATGGTTGTCCATTACCACCTACTTATGGTTAGAGGAGGAACAAGATGAAAATGCATTTTCAAATGAACTTTTACTAGAGCTTTTAAACTTTTTAAAATTAAATTATATTTTGTTCTCATCTTATCATGCTTCTTTTTCATCGTGTCTATTACTTTTGACCCCATTTCCATGTCTTCTCTCTCTCCACCCTCTTTCACGTTCTTTAGCCATCTCCACTTCCATTTAAGTGATGATGCTAAATACCTGCAGAAAGGGCTACTGCTATCTATAAAATTAATGAAGGACCTTTAATAGTTTAAGAAAGACAATATCTCTGGCATCTTCTTTATTATATGCTTTCAAAATGTTACCATGAAGTCTCTGTCCAGTTTTAAGGAAAACGTACAATCTGTCACACTCCTTTTACTTAATTTGCCATTTCTTATAGTTTCCATCTACTTCTTCCAGTGCCAGTTCTTTAACTCCCTATGTACTTTACTGATCTCTTCATGAAAAATTATATATATGCGTATTTGTCCTGCATTCAGTCTAGATATGCCACTTCCATATGACCCAAGTAAAGGCTTATCCTAGGAATACAGATGGGAAGAAGTGGCTTGACTATGTGTGTCCTCTCACCTGACTGATGTGATTAGCTGTACTCCAGCCAGGGATTACCAGAGAGACACTCATCAGTCACAGGGTGGGATATAAAGGAATGAGGCTGTGGGCTGAATATGTTATTTTAGCAGGCCAAGTTCTTCCTGTGTGGCACTGTTCAAGACAGATCAATTTTAATGCAGGGAGGGGAACACATGTAATCAGTGAAATAGTGTGGAGGAACTGAAGACATCAACTGATGGTAGCACGTTCATCACAATGACAACAGAATCTAGTAAGTACTACCACAAATCAATTTTATATTGATGGACGAAGTATGGTTATGTTTATGCTGTAAAAGATAGAGTAAGGGAGATGGAAAAGAAAGGGAGTGTGAAGGGTACAATATTGGGGAAAAAGCCTGGTGAGAAGAGTTGAAAGACAAGAGATGTTCAGGTCT
The DNA here is from genome assembly GCF_034619465.1 of Leptosomus discolor. NCBI lineage: Eukaryota > Metazoa > Chordata > Aves > Leptosomiformes > Leptosomidae > Leptosomus > Leptosomus discolor. The sequence continues at coordinate 71,134,274 of NC_141392.1, read as the reverse complement.
GCATAGGTGGCAAAGGATAAGGAACAAAAAGAAGGGGGAGGGAAAGCAAACAAAAGAAGAAAGGAGTGGAGTGAGTATATAAATTAGTGGTTTAGTTTGGTTTGGGTTGGGTTGTTTTTTTTTGTTATCCTTCATTAAAAAGCTAGTGAGATCCTGTGATAACAGCAAAAAGGTGAGAAAAGCTTGAGAAGGAAGTCAAAGCTGGCATTTAGTTTGTCAGTCATGTAAGAATTAAGGGGCAATGGGTGCAAGCTGGAGCATAAGATGTTCCATATTAACATAAGGAAAAACTTTTTCACTGTGAGGGTGACAGAGCACTGGAACAGGCTGCCCAGAGAGGTTGTGGAGTCTCCTTCTCTGGAGACATCCAAAACCTGCCTGGACGTGTTCCTGTGTGACCTACTCTAGGTGGTCCTGCTCTGGCAGGGGGGTTGGACTAGTTATCTTTCGAGATCCCTTCCAATCCCTAACATTCTGTGATTCTGTGAATTAATTTCAAATAGAATGGATAAAAATTATTTATTAAAACCAGTGAAGCCTATGATCTGGGCCACGATGTGATTTGGACTGCTGAAAGATATTATGGAAGACTCATGGTTAGTGTTTATGGGGTTAAGTAACAATTTCTGCTTTTGCAGGGTTTCCCTGTGTGATGCTGAATATGATGTACAGAAAATTGGAACTTGGATTTCCCAAAGGCCGGCATGCAGTGCAGTGTTAGGTAACAAATGTTAAATTAAAGCATATACTAGAAGTGGGCTGTTTCACTAAATGTTCGTAACAGAAAATATACCAATTCTGTACATGTTTTCATTTTTTTAGAATTTTTCCTTTTCATTAAACTCAATTCACTTTCTCATTCTCGTATGTGAAAGATGAGTTTAATATTTCACTTTAATTAGGAACCGGAATGATGTCATGTTTAATTAGTTCAGCCTCCCACAGAGTTATGATTGCACACACAGTGTTTTAAACTGTTACTGATATTCTATCATACATTTCACCCTGAAAATTTTTGTGTGGAAATCCTGGTACAAGAACTCAGATTTGATCGGAATATTTTCAGAAATGGGAGATTCAATCACGAGCTTTAGTTACTACACTTTGTCCCATAAAGCAGCATAAAAGTTCTTAGTAAAATAAGGCAACAACTCCATCCAGTCCAATCATGCATTTACTTACGAATATTTCAGGCTGGTTTATTACATTACACCTATTCCTTGGAATCAAGTTGAGGATCTGCTCCCTATTGTTAAACTCTTTATATTCTTTACCTAAAGAACATAAAATGTTATTTTCAAGTGGGTTGTAACTGGTGGAAAAGCAGACAAAGAGAACATAGGGTTCTTCATAGGATGAGGAATATGAAAGGGAATTCTGCACAAAACCAGAGTTCTTGTTTTGTGTCTTGCCTAGCTAGTGCTGGAAGGCAGTGCTCTGGGATGTCAGGGCAGTCATATGGTGTAAGCTGGGCTGCTTAAAAGAATAAGACAGCAATTTTCTGAATTTTGACAGGTTGTTATTACTTTGCACAGTGGTAGCATAGGAGAGAGTGCACTCACTTGATTCAAAGTTGCTCATTGTTTCCATTGCCATATAAAACTCATGTTAGAAACTATTTATTTTGTATTCAGACATTAACTTTTACGACCAGAAATCCCATAAAACCAGCTGTCTCTTGTAGTCTAAGCTTGTGCTTAAAAGTGAAAAATGTTTGTCTCCTTTCACCTTGTTTATCCTCTACATCTGTAAATGTTTTGGATGGAAACACACTACTAAAATATAAATAATACTTGCTTGGCTCAAGCTGTTGAGGTTCTCTCTCCAAGCATACCAGCCCAATTTTCAAAAAAAGAAGAAGCAGTGACAAGGGAGCACTGCTCAGTTGAAAGGGATTATGGAAGACTAGTGACAAGTCACTTGTTCACTTCCAGAAATGTTGCTGGTGTCTGGTGTTGTCCTGCTTTTTATGTTTCACAAATTCTAGAAGAGAGTTGCTTTCAGGCCTTCATGTTGGTGTCCATAACCAGTTGTTCAACACCTGACAAAAACGGTGATCTTTCACATGCCTCACTACCAGAGATCCCTTTGTAGACTCCCATTATCATTATATCTAAGAAGCTACAAATAAAAAGTGCTCTTTTTTGTTTGTTTGACTTTCAACAAGAATCCACTGTAATGTTACTGCTTTGAAGATTAAACTGGGCACATGACCTAGTTGCTACGGAAACCTCTCTGGAATAAAATGAAAAGCAAGGGGAGGCAACATCGATGAGTGCTAATTTACAGAAGTAAGAATATTAAGTATCCTTGATCTGTGGCAATTGATACCACCTCCCCGTTTTATTTATTAGCAAAATGGTTGAAAGGAGATATCTGTTTTAATTTGCCCCTGGGAGAAAAATACATATGTAATTGCTGCTTTGCAGTTATAGTCATATTAGCTTGGCTAACGTAAGGATTGTTATTGTACTGAGCCCCATCTGCCACAGACATAACACAGTGTAGTCACTTTCAGTGTGGTTGTTACTGCTGTAATCCCTCAGAAGCCACGTAACAATATGTAGTGGTTTAACTTTAACTGGCTTCCAGGTGCCCACCCAGCCGCTCTCTCACTTCCCCTCCTCAGCAGGACAGGGATAGAAAACAAGAGAAGCTCATGGGTAGAGGCAAGGAGAGGGTGATAGCTCACCAATTACCATCACAGGCAAAAAAGACTTGACTTGGGGAAGATTAATTTGATTTCTTGCCAATTAAAGACAGAGTAGGATAGTGAGAAACAAAAACAAAATTAAAACCACCTTCCCTCTGTCCCCACTTCTTGCCAGGTTCAACTTCACTCCTGTTTCTTCTTCCTACTCCCCCACAAGCAGCACAGGGGGATGGGGAATGAGGGTTGTGGTCATTCCATAACACTTCTCTGCCACTCCTTCCTTATCACAGTGTTTCACTACTCCTATGTGAGGTTCCTCGCATGGGATGCAGTCCTCCACAAACTGCTCCAGCACAAGTCCTTCTCACGGGCTGCAGTTCTTCAAGAACTGCTCCAGCATGGGTCCTTTCCACAGAGTGCAGTTCTTCAGGAATGAACTGCTCCAGTGTGAGTGCCCCAGGGGCCACAAGTCTTTCCAGAAAATGTTCTCTTGCATACACTCCTCTCCATGGGCCACAGCTCCTGCCAGCAGCCTGCTCCAGCATCGGCTCTCTATGGGCTGCAGCTTCTTTCAGGGCACATCCACCTGCTCCAGCACAGAGTCCTCCATGTTCTGCGGTGTGGATATCTGCTCCAGCATAGTTCTCCATGGGCTACAGGGAGGCAGCACAAGTCATCATGGTCTTCTCCAAGAGCTTCAGGGAAATCTCTGCTCTGGCACCTGGAGCACCTCCTCCTCTGTGTCTTCACTCACTTTGGTGTATGCAGAGTTGTTTCTCTCACATATATGACTCTCACAGCTGCTGTGCAGTGTTTTTTTACCCTTTTAAAATATGTTGTCACAGAGGTGCCACCACATCCCTGATGGACTCATCTTTGGCCAGTGGTGGGTCCATTTTGGAGCTGACTGGAACTGGCTCTGTCCATCATGGGGGCAGCTGCTGGTGTTTTCTTACAGAGGCCACACCTGAAGCAACCCTGCACACACACTGCCAACACCTTGACACATACACCAAATACAAAATGTTAAGTTGCTAACATCCTTCTGTAACATGGATTATCTAGCCTGGATATTTTTTCTAAGGATGACATCTCTGGCATATAATCTGACATTCAATTACTTTATAACTGGCTATTTCTACCCAACCAGTAACAGGCTGAAATAGAGCAAAGGTGGGACGCTTACCCCACAGCCTTGCTGGAGACAAGCAGTGTGATTATGAATTTGCTGGGTACAGTGTGGTTGGCCAACCAAAAATAAAATCTTTCTATAAAATCTTTCTACAAAAGTTCTGCAGAAGACTAAATCCTGGGAGATGAAAGCCTCTTCTCTCAGTGAACAAGGCACTTGAGCCCAACCGAGTCAGCTTTCTGTCCAACTTGTCTTTGTCATTATCACCAGTTCTCATAAGGTCATATGATTTTTCCTCTTGTGTGGTGACTCCTGCTTTGTGTCTAACAGAGTCCATTCACTTCTGGTCTGCTGCGGTTTTTATCTGACAGCAGGAGGTGGAACATGAAAGTAGGCAGGGTGACAATAAAAATGCTTTATCAAGTGAAAAGGACCAGAGCAGACGAGGGATAGTAAGTACATGTATGGTCTGTATTTTGATAAATCATAAATGATGATCTGTCTTCCCCTGACGTTGCAGTTAGTTCTTTAAATCAGATTTAATGATATATCTTCACAGATGCAAATCTGTATTTTTTTCTTAAGTGTGACAGCATCTTGTAATCTGTATAGGTAGTCTGTCGTTATGAGTGTGAGGGAGGCTAGAATACTTACTGCTTTAAATGCTTGTTTTAAATCATATAGGTGCACTATAATGTAATACATCATTGCTGCAGGCTTTTAGCACGCGTGACACATACATGCAGAGTAGACTAAATCTCTGGTTATTCCCAGAGGGTTTAGTTTGTCAGAGTTTAATGAACCACTAGACCATAGATGTCTTTCTATCTAGGCACTGTCTAAAAAGATAATGTTTCATAATTGGGGCTACTGTTGACGTTAGAAGTCTCAAGATCTTTTTTTGTTGCACTTTGCCCTCTTCTGTAGGACTTTCTTTCTCTTTTTTGTTTTTCCCTTTTTTTTCCTTTTCTTTTTTCTTTATTTTTTCTCTTTTTTCTTTCTTTTTTTTTTAATGGATGGAAAATATATAGTCTGTTTCTAAAGCAGAAAGAAAAAAATTAGTGCAAAGTGCAGCACAGTTTATTCTTACTTGCGAAGCTGAACACTGAAGTGTAGAGTTTTGTCCTCTAGCTCCTACCTGCAGAAGTAATATGCTCAGTACGTCACAGTAAGCTGATGATGTCTTTTTTCTTGAGTTGACTTTGCCATTTCTTAGGAACAGTATTGGGCCAGGTAGTAGAGACAGAAAGACATGAAAGACAAATCTTATCATTGATGTTTCCCTCTTTGCTCTCTGTACATAGAAATCTCTTGACATTGCATAGTTCCTATCACTTGGAGGGGCTTTTTTTTCCTAAATATGCATTACACAGTCTGTGACATTCTGGGTATTGTTTTTATACCTTCCACCTAGGACTTTTTAAATTGTCTTTAAACCACCCCTTTTATATATACTTAAATGCAAATATATATTTATATTTACATATACATGTATATCTCTTCATGCTTGTATGAAAACAAAATTTGCTGGAGTATAATATCTCTCATCTTCTGGGGATAGAAGGCCTGCATAGTTGGGGGATTTTTTAACACATGTGCCAGAATGCAAGCTTTTATTTCTTAAGAACCTCATGAAAATGCAGCTAATTGGCAGTTGACTGCTTCTTTCCATCTTAATTATTAAACTTCATGAAATTATGAATAAAAGCATTGAGATTTGTTTCTCTCTAAGTAACACGGTGTGTGCATAACAACAAAATCACAGTAAAATGTTTCTCTAATAATGTCAAGAACTAGTCATGGGCATTCTGCCTTCAGGATGCAATTAAGAAATTTTTCCAGAGGGGATATCTGCTAAAACTGCTTTGCAAAACAAGTTAATCAGAGTGGGTAGGAATTAATTATTTTACCTTAACTTCAGAGACCTAGGGACATTTTTCACCTAGTTGATTTACAAAGAAGGAAGTGTGCAGAGACTTCTCTACGGAAAACTAATGTGAAAATGAAAAAATGGTGTGTCAATTTGAAGGGTATAAAGACATATGTAAAAAGCTGCTTGCTTGTGAGGGAATGAATGATCTTCCACAAAAATGTGTCTTGCTATAAAACAAACAAACAAAAATATTAAAAAGTTTTTTAAAAAGATCTCAACAGTAGAGAAGATATTTGAAAATGCGCGGCGGGGGGGGGGGGGGGAGGGGAAGGTCAGAGCCAGTGGGTCAACTCACTACTGGCAAACTGATTACAGAGTAGGACATTAAAACGTCTGTGTGGTGTCACCAGGGAACAAGGAGATCAGCAGGTCATATGCAAAATAACAGCTAACTAAAGCTACAAAAAATGCATTAACTTCGGGCCCTTGGGACTGGAGTTTCTGCATTGAGAAACATCAGCCTTTTATCAGACCTTAGTATTTGCAATTAGGTTCTTTCTCCTCTCCTACCTCCTCCTGCTATGAGGTATTGGTAGTTCCAGGTTTACCATTTCCTAGTCAACCCAGGAGGACAATTTAGTAATGATGACCTCTGGGCTGAAATTGCATACAACAAAGCTGAAGCAGTTGCAGAAAACTCGGAAACTTGCCTCAGTTTCTTGGCTTTAGAGGAGAGTCATAGCACTTTGAACATTGCAGAGATACTGTTATCAGATCTGTGATGCTGAGATGTACCCTCTGGAACAGTGGAGATGTACGTACGCATATTAGTTTGGGAGGTTAATGGTAAACAGGGAAAGGAGTTATTTATCTGATAAGCTCGGTGCACTTTCAGACATTCATGGAGAAAATTATATTTTCTAGTGCTTGAACTCTATGTATAAAAGGAGGTGCAATCATATGTGAAGCAAAGAATAGCTTCATCTTCCAGAGAGGCACTAGAATTGCTCTGCAGTTTTGTGATTACATGTCTGAGGGAGTGATTAGAGATAGAAGATCAGTAGCTATTTCACATGACTAAGTACATGGAGTAAAGCCACACCTGTGTTATATATAAGACATGTATTTGTCTCTGCCCTACTAGGAAACACAGAAAGAAAGAAAGAAAAAACCCCTAAAAATGTTTGCTTCTCTCCTGTCCAGTACTATCCTAAAAATTGGTAAGGTTTTAGAATATCTCTGCACAATTAGAAGCGAACCTGCAAGAAGTCCTGTTATTACAGGACTAAAGTTCTAAGTGATACTGCCTGGCTGTTACTGTCCACTTAGGCATATCAAAGTCTCTGTGAGTCCAACCCAGATAAGTAACTAAACTAAATAATTAAACACTATGCTAAGTGTTTAATTGCAGTTGAAAACAAATGCTTGTTAAAGAAAACTCATAGTTTGCTTCAGCAAGCTTCTGTGCTGCTGTTTACTGGCTGGATAGTGTATACACCTGTTTCTTCTCCATTACTCTTAACACTTTGAAGGTATAACCTTCTTAGTGGGAAATTATTTTAGTTGATGGTTGCTTCTTCTTGGTGCCTGCAGTAAACTCTCACTCTCCCATTGAATGTATGAAGTATGAATTCTTTTTCTGTTTATAATCAGAGTTATTAAACTTTGTGATGTTCCTCCTCTTTGACAGGAGAAAAATTATCAAAAAGATGATCAGACTCTGGAAAGCTGACATTCATTGTATGCTCTGAGGGTTGAAGCAAAAGCTGTCAAAGTAGCACTGTGCACTATGCATTAAGTGAGCTACTCATATGATCTACACGGTCTGCTTAAAACACCCCAGAGTAGGCCATGGTCTGAGTTTTGGAAGTAAATGGAGACGATAAACAAGAACATACCCGGTTCAGGAACTCATTAGTGCAGCCTAGGCAGGTGGCGCATAGGATAGGTCCTGAAAATTTCGTCCTATATATCAGCAGTAGTGGAGTGCTTCAAGGGAGGAGGGGATACATCTTATGTCCAAGAGCCAGCCTTCCTAGGATGGATAGATGCTCTACTTATAACACAGTGACTGTATGGAGAATCTCCACTGTGACTTTCTGGAGGCTTGTACCTTTTAAGGCCAGAAAGAGTTGCCTTTACTTCCTCTGTAACATGGGCCATAGATTTCACAGAGGGATTCTTGCATGAAGCCCCTTAACCACTGTTCATGCTTCAAACGTTCTTTTCTTATTTTCAGGATTCCCAGTGAAAGGGAAGATACTACTCTCAAAGGGACTCTGCACGTGTGATTAATGACACTTGCTCCTAAATGTACATTGCCCTGCAATATGCAAAGTTTGTATTGACAAGAATGGCAACATGGAGATCAGTAGAATTCAAGTATTCCTGGAGTACATTTTCTATGTAATAAGTGGAGAGGCTTTCATTAACATTATTTTGCCTTCACTTTTATATTTATTGCATGTACTAGTATGGATACAAGCAACTGTTTGCTTAATTAAATGCTATGCTGAGTTTCCCTGGACTTTGAAATAAGATCCTTCTGGGAAGAGTATTACCTCATTCTATGGATTCTTCCCAAAAATACATGTAGGACAGGTAGCAGGAAAGTCACTTCAAGGAATGCTTCCCGCAGGTGCTGAGGGAGCTGGCAGAAGTCATTGCTAGGCCACTCTCCATCATCTTTGGTAAGTCATGGGGAACACGTGAGGTGCCTGAGGACTGGAGGAAAGCAAATGTCACTCCAGTATTCAAAAAGGGCAAGAAGGGAGACCCAAGCAACTACAGATCGGTCAGCCTCACCTCCATCCCTGGAAACTTGTCATTGTCTCTGGGCATATCAAGGATAAGAGGGTTCTCAGGAGCAGTCAACATGGCTTAACAAGGGGGAGTCACGTTTGACCAACCTGATAGCCTTATATGAAGACATAACCAGGTGGATAGATGATGGTAGTCCAGTGGATGTGGTTTATCTTCGTTTCAGTAAAACATTTGACACTGTCTCCGACAGCATCCTCGCAGCTAAACTGAGGAAGTGTGGTCTGGATGATCGAGCAGTGAGGTGGATTGAGAATTGGCTGAAGCAAAGAAGTCAGAGAGTTGTGGTCAATGGGACAGAGTCTAGTTGGAGGCCTGTATCTAGTGGAGTCCCTCAGGGTCGGTACTGGGACCAGTACTATTCAATATATTCATCAATGACCTGGATGAGGGAACAGAGTGCACTGTCAGCAAGTTTGCTGATGACACAAAACTGGGAGAGTGGCTGACACACCAGAAGGCTGTGCTGCATTCAGCGAGACCTGGACAGGCTGGAGAGCTGGATGGGGAGAAATTTAATGAAATACAACAAGGCCAAGTGTAGAGCTTGCATCCGGGAAAGGACAACCCCATGTACCGGTATAGGTTGGGGACTGAGCTGTTAGAGAGTAGCATAGGGGAAAGGGACCTGGGGGTCCTGGTGAACAGCAGGATGACCATGAGGCAGCAATGTGCCCTCGTGGTCAAGAAGGCCAACGGTATCCTGGGGTGTATTAGAAGGGGTGTGGTCAGTAGGTTAAGAGAGGTTCTCCTCCCACTCTACTCTGCCCTGGTGAGACCACATCGGGAATATTGTGTCCCTCAGTTCAAGAAGGGCAGGGAACTGCTTGAAAGAGTCCAGCACAGAGCCACAGAGATGATTAAGGGGGTGGAACATCTCCCTGATGATGAAAGGCTGAGGGAGCTGGGCCTCTTTAGCTTGGAGAAGAGGAGGCTGAGGGGTGACCTCATCAATGTTTAAAAATACATATAGGGTGAGTGTCAGGAGGATGGAGCTGGGCTCTTCTCGGTGATGGCCAATGATAGGACAAGCGGCAACGGGTGTAAGCTGGAGCATAAGGGGTTCCACATTAACATAAGGAAAAACTTTTTCACTGTGAGGGTGACAGAGCACTGGAACAGGCTGCCCAGAGAGGCTGTGGAGTCTTCTTCTCTGGAGACATTCAAAACCCACCAGGACGCATTCCTGTGTGATCCACTGTAGGTGGTCCTGCTCTGGTAGGGGGGTTGGACAAGATGATCTTTCAAGGTCCCTTCCAACCCTATCATTCTGTGATTCTTCGAATATCTCTCCACCTGATGGGTGGTGGAGAGTCCAAGCTGTTGATGTTGGCTGCACTGCAAAACAGTTCAGAAGCAGAAATGCCTGGAAATTTTATCTTCCTTTAAAATGAAGAATAAAATCCCTCACGGCAGTTTTCAGGTAGCTTCAGTTCAAGGGTCTGATTCACCATCTATGGGTTGCAAGAGGACTTCTCTGAGTAGTTTCAAAAGGCACTGGAGTGGGTCCTGGGAAAGCAGCCTTACTGGGAAGTGTAGGTCCACTCTACAGCCATTATATCTGCCAGCAATTGCTGGAAAATAGAATTAAATGTACATACACTGCCAGCAGAAGCAGAACACAGTCAGTACTTCTCCTGAAGTACCCTTATCAGGAAATCCACAGAGCCATCAGTCAATGGTTTGATAGCAAACAACGCTGAATTCACCCTTTCAGCTATGGATCAGGTTGGCTTGTCCCTGGATAAGCGTGAATAAACTTTCTGGGCAAAGAAGCTTTTTTTGACTATTGTCCAGAGGTCCCAAGGATATGCCTTTCTTGTTTGACTTACAGCTCTTCCATGTCTACAGAGCCTTAGCAGTCAGCTTGATCTGAATGCTGAAAGTTCAGCAGTCTGGATACACAAATGAGTGCATGATTGAAATTGTTTGATCTGAATCTGTGTTTTAGGGAAAACTCCAGAACATGTAGTTGTTGGTTTTAGCTGTCTTCCCTCTCATCTCCTACTTGCAAATGCTGTGTTCACTGGCCTGTTTTGCAGTTTTTGTTTCACACTTGCAGTATCTCATATTTATGTTAATATATGTCCGCACCAAAAATTTAATGGCATAGGAAAATTATTCAGATATATAGTATAAATATATGCTTCTATTTAGACTTCCTAGAAATTATTTTGCTACAATATGTTCTACAGTGCTAGCTGAACATAGCAAAAGGCTTACTTGCAACGTTGGTTGGTTGTTGGTCAACTAACCATCATTTCAGCTTGAGCTTATTGACAGCCTGCTTTCTCACACCACCATTGCTGGAGAGAGAAGCAGTTTTTGCCTCAGATTTATTACTATAGATCTAAACTGGAAATCTCTAGATCTGTAAAGGTCGACCCCGAAAACAAATTGTGCTCCTGTTAAATGGTCTTTATGGCCGGCATGCCATAGAAAAAAGAAATTAATAAAACAGAACATACTATGAATTTGGCAATAAATTTGTTATTATCCTTTTATTTATTTTTTTTAAATTGGATTATTTTTTCCTGTCTTTTGCATGTTATTTTTATGGGTGTGAATTTATCAGATAGAGAGATAGACTTCTTACGTAACTGCCAGGAATGGCAATTACATAGACATTTGCATTGGAGTCTTCCTCTGTGGACCTGAGTTTATAGCAGCAGATGATCTGAGCAGATGGAAATTAGAAGCAAGAGAGATATGCTGAAAAATCACACTGTGGGAGAACTCTGAAAAAGATGTAACCTGCCTGTTGGACTGTAAAATTGCCCTGTGATGGCATGTGGCAGCCTGTCCTCAGTTGCCTAATTCATCCAGCTTGATTGACAATGCTGTAAGATTGAGTAGATGTCCTTCATGTGCGAGCAATATTATTAAAACTTTGGAGATGGGAAGTAGCATGGAAGAAGGAAACACTCGCTGCAAAAAATGCTTCTGTGCTTTTCCTAGTTCCAAGGTGCTGAGATCATATGACAGTATGTTCATGGATTTTCATCATTTGAAGAGTGCTTGTATGTGGTTACACTGCTTTTGGGTGTGTGTGGATATTGGTATATGTCCTAAAAGTCAATAAGAATTTATTTTTTTTTTAATTAATGCTGCTTTAACAGTGTATCTGATGTGGTTACTGTTGTCCTACAGTCCTGTGCACAAACAGAAGAAAATCGCACTTGTACATTTACAAAGAGTGTGCTATCACTACGTCACTATGCTAAATCATTCAAAACTTTGAAGAATTCACAAAGTACTGAAAGTTCTTTGTGATTTGTATGGTGCATGGAGCTTATATTATGCAAATGAAGCTCTAGTTTTCAAATACACTAATCACTGAGTTTATCCAGATGTGCTCAATGTAAAAAAAAACATTTACTAATCTTATTCTCTGAGGCATACTGTGAGATGCTGTTCAAAAGTAATTTGTAGGTGGAAAGAAGCTAGTGCTCACATATGCAGGAGAAGCAGGGAGGTTTTTTTCTCTTTTTTTTTGTTGTGAAATATAAGAGTGTCACTGTCAGTTATGGTTCAGCTATGTAGCTGTTTGTGGGAGCTGGGAAGAAGTATCAAGCCAGTTTGTAATATCGGCATACTGAGAAATGCATTGTTCATTTACTCATGCATTTATGTCTCTTGGCCTCTTTGAACAACTTTAGGAATGCATGAGGTTAAACAATTCGATTTCAAGACCAGATTTCAAAAAGAAACAAATATCTTGAACTTCTTATTGTGCTTTTATTTGATAAGAATAGTTTAGTTTGTCAGCAATGTCTGAAAAAGCAAATGAGTTCCAGCATGGAGTCCATAAATTACGTTGTATATGATTTAGCTATTTTTATATTTTCTTTTTCCTTTCAGGTTCCTTTATTTCAGATCTCAGATACCACAGAAATAATGTCACCAATGGCATGGTGTGATCTTCCCCCTCAAAACTGTGTAACAGGGATCATTCAGATTTAATAGGAGAGAATGTATAAGTGAATTTAATTTAAAGACTTTTATACTACTATGATCCATCACATTTCCTCATATAAGGTCAGGTTGTTCATTCACCTCTGATGATGTCTGTGGCTCAAATATTTATTCTTTACTACCCATGTTTCTTGACTGCTGGAATGAAAATATTGTAGTCAGTCACGTTTACTTTTGAGGTTACCAGCTCCATTTTTCTTTTTTATACTTGAGATTTTTGAAAGGCAGTTTTGGTGTGTTTGTTGAGGTTTATAGTGTGACAAGTGCCCATCCAAATGCACAAGGTGCTTCTAATGAATACTTGTACAAAAAAAAAGAACTACAAAGCCACATCACATCAGCTCTGTTTGCTTCAACAGGCATTTCGAGTTTAACTTACGTAAGGCTGAGAAGAATGTGGGTGACTCAGAGCATGTCAATGAGACATCTAAAACTTTAATCTATACTTCACCTAGTCGAATATTACCTATGTCATCACTACTCATGGTTACCTTTTGCTAACAGGTTACGTTAACTTTCTAAATCAGATTTTGGTATCTATACATATCTGTTCAAAACACTTTTCCTCTTCAATCCCAACTGATGTTCATGCTGTGTCAGAGAAGTTGGAGTGAATACATGAAAGAAGACACAGGATGTTTTAGTTTGGTACCTGTACATATCAAGAGCAGTGAAGACACAGGTGACAGATACTTTTGTGGTGAAGACCATACAGAGCTGTGGGGTACACCTACAAGGACTTTATCTACGCAGAAATCTGTGTCATCGCACCTGGTCTGCGGATTTGTACTAAGCAAAATTCCATGATCTGAAATTATATGCCTAATTTCAGTCTGCACAGAGCTGTAACATTAGGGCTAATAATATTCCCCATGCCTATGTAATGGGGAAATGAATTCTTTTTTTTTATTCTTAAATCAAAATAATCTCTGCTCATATACTGTCAGAGCTGTATCAGTGTCTCAATGGGAGCATTCCTAATGCTGAAAGTGTTTCAGGTAGCTGCTGAATACTAGTTAGATTTTCCAGTTTTCTGGAAATTAGTTGTTCTTCATTCGGATTGTCTCATAATCTGTTTAAATACAAATTAAAGTCCTCCAGATAAGAAAATATATTGAAATGTTTAAGCTATAAAGAATTATGTTCAGGCTTGTAATTTAAAAAGAAATAGCTGAACCTTTTTCTTTTTTTTTTATTTTTTGTAGAGGAATGTTATTAATGAGAAATATGGGCCTTTGTCATAAAGGCTCATGAAAAATCCTCTAGGAAACTATCATTAAGTTATGCAGCTTTCAAAGGGAGGCATCATGGACTAGAACAGGCTGGAAGCTTAACTTAGTGTATGACTGCTTTCTACTCTGAGAACCTTTTATTGGTCTGTGACCTGCATTGCCAGGCAAATTGCTCTTTTACTCCACTGATGGTAATCATGGCTAGTATAAGATTAAAAGGCTGCCTAATCTTCACATTGCTGTCAGTCGCAGTCAAGAGAAAAAGTAGTGAAAGGTGATGCAGAGTTTCTGAGCTGAATCGGGAATGATGTGCACTTTTCAGCGCCGAGTAACGGGTGGCAAGCAGAGGGAAAAAGCACTCCAAGTGATATTAAACCATGAGCTGCTGGAGAGAGCAGCTGTTTTGGGGTGCCATTCTGCATGACTGGTGGTGGCACTACTGACGATCCCCAGGCAGGGACTGTGTTTGCCATTAGGCAGCTGCATACCTGCCAGGGGCTGTGCAGGGGCAGTTGGGAGCACGGAGAGGGCAGACGCAGCTGCAGCAGTGACAGAGAGGTTGCTTCTACCTGACCTGATTTGAAATCAGGTCATTGATTTTGAATGAGACTCAGGGTTAAGAAACCACACTGGGCTCAGGGGGTTTATTACACCCTTTTCATTTGACTGAACGAGCTGTTGGTCTCTCACCCTGCTCTTGAGCCCTGTGCTATGGTGCTCTGCCTGCACAGCTGGCTGATCTCCACGTGTCAGTCCTCACGTGTGCACTTTGCGGTGACTGTGGCACACGGCCGGCTCTCCTACCTTGCTGCTCAGCTGTGGCTGTGTCCTTTGACAGGGCTACCTCAGTGGTGGGCAGGTGCCTAGCTAACTTTGTTGCTGAAAGGGACAATGGAGTATCTGGATAGAAGATGGCTTTGCTATGACTGCAGTCAAGGCTCTTGGCTAGGTCTCCAGGACTTAACAAAAAGGAAATGTTTCCGCCTGATTTACTACCATTCAATGGTAGTAAAACATTTGCTAGCAGCCTCTGGCTCCATAAACTTTTATCAACCCTGAAACCATGTAGACTTACAACGTATTTGTCCACCTGTTAGCACCAGTGGATATAGGTGCCTGCTTCCAGCATGAGAGCAAAGATTGTTGATGATCTTTCTGTGACATTCTCATATTAATCCCTGCAGGAGATGTGGTGAAGGTTAGATTTAAAACAACAATATCATTCAAAGTATATTTCCTGGACAGAAGTAGCGCCAGTGCTGCTGAGCGAATGGTGGGATGTACACAGCAGAATATCTTCTCTACAGGGCAGCAAAAAGCAGGAGGCTAAAATTAAATTATCAAATGCCCATTACCCATTATGATTACCTTGTTAGTGAGTTTCTACTATTTCATTGTATTGCATGACTGTTTTGTCTTGATTTTTTTATTGTGCAGAGTGCCTTTGAGTAAGTGAGTTCAGGCACTGTCTACCTGCCCTGTGAGAATCAGTATTTTCTGATGTGCATGACCTTGTCAGAATTTATGGTATGGTACAGGCAGCTGGACTGCAGCCATAATTCCCTCCAGAGAACGTAGAGGAGTTCAAGTGTTTGGGTTGAAAGATAGGGCCACAATGACTTTTTCTGCAGGAATGAGGAGTGGCACCAGTCTCTCCTTTACTCACTGCAATCACTTTTGGTGTACATTAAAGATGATGTAATTCAGAGCTGCATACTGTCAGTGTTTTATTCCCTGAATTACTGCTATGCTTAAGTGACAGTATTTCAACCCATTGCAAACATGCACATCTTATTCTTCTCTTGGAAAGATGCCACTGTTAAGCTGAGCAGCAAAGGTTTTCTCATGAGGATTAGAGCTTGCTGGAAGCTTTACAATTTCTTTTTCTCTGAAATATGTACGTCTGTCAGAAAGCAAGATGTTACGCAGAAATATTCTTTTTTTACCTGTGAGTTTCCTCCAAAGCAAAAGAAGAGACCTAATGAAACCTACCAAGGGAGTCTGCCAAGCTGCAGGATCACAAGAGGTTGATGGTCTGGTTCTCTGGACACCTCTCATAATATGTACACAGTGTCTGGGTCAAGCATTGTACACGCTTGTGAACTCTTTGCTTCAGAGGGGCTCTGTTGGCAAATTTCTGTACAACTGGTAATTTCAGTGCTTCCGGATTCCCTGTTGATTTAAGATGGGAAGAGCTGTTCTTGAAGCCATTTTCAATTTATGTGGCACAGAGTTTGAAACTCCTAAAAGCCTTCTTCTGCCCTCCATTTTGCTATGAAGGACTCTTAGATTCTCAAAAGATGGGATAGGCAATTAATTACTTTGTTTTATAAAAATTAAAAGAAAAGTTCTAATTCTTCAAAAAGATACTAAATTTTCTCAGTTCAATCCTGCAGGAATCTTGGTTTGGACCAAAAAGCTAAATTTAAAAGCCAAAATAGAATTCTGTATGGGATGGACATGCCAAGTTTTGACCAGTTGTATCAAGGTGTCTGTTTTCTATACTTCTCAAAAGAACACAACTCTATGGAGTCCTTCTTTCAGAAGACAGATCCTGGGACCCAGTTAAGACCTGGGGTCACAATTACACTGCTTTTGGAATAATACGGAAGGGGATGAAACCTGTGACCCTCCTACATCTGTTTTATGGCGAGCCGTTTGCCTAGCTGCTGTGGTGAACTGGAAACTGATTGACAACAGTGGTGAAGAAATGGAAGCACATAGTGGCATCTTGGCAGATCCAAAACTCTCTGTGATAGTATCACGTTGCTTTCACTCCACATGCGTCCCATTTCCAGTCTTGAACACATTAGTTATCCCATCCCATCCCAATCCAGCAAAGCAGTTAAGCATATGCTTAATTTCTGTCAGTGTGATTTAAGCAGCACTTAAGCAAAGCATGTTCTTAAATGCTTATATGACTGTAGAGGGATTGAAACATGTGCTTAATGTTCAATGCATACTGGTATGTTTTGCTGGACAGGAACTTTGAAAATGGAAAGGGAATAAAGCTATTTTTCTTCATTGTACCAGTGCTTAATCCTGCAGATATTTTGATGGCTGTTAGAATGGGATGAGGTTAGTTCAGACTGAGTTCAATAGGACTGCTCTCATATACTGACTTTTTCAAGTTCATAAACATTTAAAGGAAGGAAATTGCATTGCTGTGGTGCATTCTGGACGGTATGGCAAACCACAGTAAGTGTAGCCAAAAGGACAGAATAAACAATGAATTTGGTTTTTTAAGAATGTATGATTTTTAAGATGATTTTCTCTTGGATAGTTAGTGAGGTCTGAAGAATAACATAAAAAGAAATAACTCAGAAAATTCACTTTCACCTTCAGCAGTAAATGAAGACTATTGTTTTCATTGAGAAAGTACGAAACAAAGAGATTTCAATCTATTTTGATTGGGAGAGTTCAATGATACTTGCATAATGCATTTTCATATATGTTTCTATAACATATCCTGTTTATTTTTTCACAGCTGTGCACAAAAGAAGTGCTTACAACACTACATTAATCACTTTGGACATTCTGTTAATAACTTATCAAACTTTATTCAAGGATGGTTACCTAAAAAGTTACATGTTAGATGTGTTAAATGTTTTTGTTTGTTTGTTTGTTTGTTTGTTTTTGCTCAAAGGCTCTATCTTCCTCTGTTGTGGTCCTCCTAGAGTTTCTTGTTTTTCCTTACGACTTTATCTCAGGGTTCCAGTTAAGCCTAGTTAACAGGATAATAAAAAATAATTTCCAAACCTTGCCTTTATAACAGTGTATTTCTCATAAACTAAAAAGATAAAAGACTATGAATAATTTCAGCTGCAGAGGAGAAATGGGAGTCTGGCAGATTTATACTAACTTAGAGGGAGCAGCTGGCATGCTGAGTGGTAGAGACTTCATCCAGAGCGAAGACTGGGCCAAGAGAAATGTCGTGAAATTCAGCAAGGAGAAGTGCAAAGTGAGAGGAACATTGCCATTCATCAGTGCTGCCTGGGAACCAACTGAAGACCAACTTTTGTGCAAAGGACCTAGATGGGCAATGGGTGCCAAATGAAAAGTGACTCAACAGGGAGTTTTTATAGTGACTAAATGAAGCCTCATGTCATTTATCATTTGAAAAAAAAATAACTATGCACATGCAGTCATTTGTAGACATTTTTTGTTAAGTACCTGAGTTCTGCACAACATTAGGTATGTATAATTAGCACTATCATTCAGAACCACATGGAGTATTAACTAGGAGTTAATATAACCAGAGTAGGTTGATGAGTCACAAAAACTAATATAGCATTATCATGCAGTGGATCTACTTGGTTTCTGTATGACTATATGTAGTATCAGGTCTACTCAATATTTTCATCAGTGGTGTAGAAGAAATATGAAACCAAAATCAATTTGCAAGATGACAAGATTACTACAGCACCAAATGAACATTGAGGACGGGTCATATAGTTCTCCTGAGCACTTGCTAGCCTAGGTCCTTTCAAACATTACACTTCTTGTTACAGTTTAAAGCAAATGTGTGTACCTAGAAATAAGATATTCAGTCCACATCTTAAAAAATTGGGGTTTTGACTCAGTATCAGTGACTCTGAAAAGAAGAAAGGCTTAATAATAGGTAAAGAAAAAACATGAACCCTGAATGTGATACTGGGGAAACATAAATGAGCAAGATATAAATTATTATATAAAAATAGAGGTGGGAGTACAAGGTGATTTCATTCAGTATGAGACATTGTGAAGTTACTTGCAAATTATTTTATAAAATGTAAGGGTCCAGAGGTTTTAAAGAGAAAGTAAAAACTACAATGAAATTATGTAATTTATTAAAGAATTGGAGAATACTTCAGCGAAATATTTAAAGCTCTCCATCCTTTTATTACAGTTGTTAAGTATCAAAGTGAAGACAAATATGAATACAATAAAAAGCTGCTGTTAGCAGTGTCCCCAGCAAGGAATTGCCCTGTTGATGTGAAAAACTTCATCGCTTATCCAAAATGTGTTCTTTCTATGCTGTGAATATAATAGAGAAAGTGCTTTTTGGCGTTCAGCTCTGCTAGATTGTTCTCTGTAGTCATTTTCTCATCAGGAAAGGGTTCTTTAATCCAGGGGAGAAAAAAATAGAAAAAATGTCTAGAAACTGGAGCCAGACAAATTCAAAAGGGGGAAAAAACATTTTTAACAGCTAGATGGACTGGATTAATGGGAAAAGCAGAGGAAAAAATCACGGAACATCATAGAGTCCCATTTCTCATTTCTCCAGTTCAAAACTGGGTGTACATCAGAAACTGTGCTTTAGTCAAAGGCATCCAATCCTTTATCAAGCACCAGTAACTAAGCTACTAAAGGGAACTTGGTGAAAACATATTATTCATGGTGTCCAGATGTTCAGAATAAGTTATTTTAGTCATAGCCAGCATTGTACTCTATGAATCCATTATTTCAGCTACCATTTTCTGCCTACTAGTATCCTACCACATCTCTGCAGCTGAGTTAACTTTCAATGTACTACTCATCAATCAGCAAAGCAGTACTCCTCAAGCACTCCAACAAATAGTAGAAAGGACACCTAGCTATGTTTTCATACTAGATTTCCACAGAACAAAAAGCATCAACATTTTTGTACAGTGATATTAATATAAAAACCACCCATGCAAAATCCTCTTCTTATTAAAAAGCTGAAAAGCAACTTCCTCATGATTATCATATCCATTCAGTAATGGTGAGTGTGAACAATAAAGGAATATGCGTAAAGAGTCTCAACAAAAAAATCCATACTGGGTGGTAGTATTTCATGTGCTGTAAATACCTTTACTAGCTTTTGCCTTTCCAATTGCCAGTTTATAACCCCAGCTTGCATAGTGTCCTGACCCAGTGAGGCATGTTAAGTATACTGTGGCAAATAAGAATCGCTCTTTCAGCTGTATAGCTTTTTATGTCATCATTTTTTCTACAAGTGCATGATCTTACATTTCCTGGGGGGACTGATGGCCCTAGGCAAGTCTGTAGTATGTTCAGTACCAAAATGGGTCTAACTTTTTCTAGAGAGAATACTTGCCAAAAGTTTGTGAGCTCACGTGTTTTTAGAAAAACATGCTTATTATATCCATGTAATAATTAAAAGTTCCATTGTCCTGTAAGAAACAGTTGCAAAAGAAATCCAGAAAACTTATATTGGAAAGAAAGGGTTTACATTTTAGGTGCAAAGGGAAATTACAAATGAGAATTCAGAAAGACTAATCTCAAGCTCTTGTGTGATATCTGGGCACATATGCTGAAATCATCCCCAACAGAGCTTGAAACTGGAATTGCAGTGACACTTTGTGACTTTAACACATGATGAAATTACTTCACTACTTTCTTTTGTAATATAAAGCTTCATGGAAGTCTTACAAAGATAGATTTCCCTGATCCTAGTCTGTGCTACAGACATTAGGAATGGAAAGCATTTTGATTGTTTTTTTTTTCAGAAATACTCAGACTTCAGAGTGTCTTGGACCATAAAATATCTTAATTAAGTGATGGAAACCTTTTATTTTAGTTGCTGATTAAGACTATGTAAAATACCTATGTAGTAGTAATGCATTTTTCAGTATTAACAATTTGAAATCTCAATCAAACTTCCGAATTTGCATTGTTTCACAGTGGAACCTACAATTCTTCCACGGGTAAAAATAAGTCCTGGATAGTGCTTAGGCAAGCGAGATAAATCACTTAGTTTACCACAACTGAGGCATAATATTACTTTGTTAATTAAATATGCATGTTACAAGAAATTTTTTTTACACTGCTGCTTCTATAATGATATCTCGAAGTCATCAGCGTTCTTTATATGCTCTCTTCCATACAGCTGGAGTTCTTCCTTCTCCCTTCAGTTTATCTTTCCTGAGCTGTGATCTTCTGTGTAGAAAAGCACAAATATCAATGGATGTGTGTGATCATACTCCTATAGTCAAAGTCACAGAAAATAACTAGATTTTATTTTCTTCATGATAAGATAAAGACTCCATGGAAAGATACAAATTTTAGTTTTGGAGTAAAACAGTTCCATTATAACAAAAGCTGTTTGAGTAAATGCCTAATACAAAGTCTAGCAATGTGAAATGGAATCTGAGAAGTAATTTGGCCATCTTTCTTTATTTACTCCCACTGAGGCCTAAGAGTGTTTCTTGGTTTGAAAGGTTTCATTATACCAATTTGAGAGTTAATCAGCTTCTTTTGTGGAAGCAAATAATGCATTCTCCTGCACCTACAGAACCAGCAGAATATAGCTTAAAATGTCTTTGTGTGTTACATAAAGTCATGAGTATGTCTTTAAATTATCTTTTACTCCCACATGAATAGACATGCTTTCTTAGCTTCTCAGTTAAGTATATCACAATTTCAAATCAGCCAAGTGTCCTTAGTGGGGTTCTTCAGTTTCTGAAAGTTGCAGTTGACACCTCTCCAATAGCCCCCAGGAGGGATGGAGTTGGCACAGCCTCCCTGGACAGCCTGCACCGCTGCCCCGCTGGCCCCAGGGGAAAAGCCATTTCCTCAAGTCCTGTCTGAACCTCTTCTCCTTGGTCCAGCTGATGCCCCTTGTCTCTCTGGCTCCCTCTCCTTGACCACCTTCCTGCAAACACCAGGGGCTGCTTTCAACTCCCCTGGATAAAACTTTGCCCCAGGCTGAGTCAGACTGTCCCCTGTCCCTATACTTTCTTTCTGGGACCAGCTGTATCAGCTGAATGTTCACAATTCCATGGGGCCTGATGGGATTCATCTCAGATTACTGAATGAGCTAGTGAATGGTATGACAAGTTGAAATGCCAGATTCTGCACCACTGAGTGCAATCCTTCGAGTGTCATGGATTTTTATGGGTTGAACTCTTAAGCAATCCATGACTTGACCCTCATTCACTGCTGGTCTGTCATGTCCTCCTTGAACCCTTTCACTAAGCACAGAGGCCTGGGAGACTCAACCTTATCTGTGTCCATTATTACTAAATCACTTACACCAATCAGAAATGAGCCATGAACACACATTTTCAGTACTAACTTTTGTAGACATTCTAACTTTAATATATAGTAGAAGTTTTACCCTTGATGCTCCTTGCTGATCTCAATATCACTTGCATTTTAACTTTCCCAGAACCATCCCTGCATGCTCAGAAGGTCGTCCTGAATTTCTGCTTTGTAGCCTGTCCCTCATTATCCATCATGTATGCTGCCTTTTTGCATTGGAGCTCTGTCATGAGTTCCCTGTTTAGCCAAGCCAGTGTCCTGCTACATCTGTTTGTTATTGTAAGCATTGGGATGGATTGCTCTTCCACTGCCAGGATGCAGTCCACAAAAACCTGCCAGCTTTTATGAGCTCCTTTGCCCTTCAGAGCTGTCTCCCATGGGATTCAACCTACCAGTTTCCTGAATAAGCTGGAATCTGCTACCCAGAAGTCCAGGCTCTCTACCCTATTACTGTTTTCTCATCTCCCTCAGGATCTGGAACTCCACAACTTTGTGGTCAATACTGTAACATTTTATCTTACTACATTTAACAGCTTGCTGAGGGGCAGTTTTGTTAACTGGAATTGTGTTTGTAGCAGTCTATTAAAAATTTAGCCTGCAGTTAGTCGAAACAAGTTTCATATCAATTTCTCAGAAAGCAACAATCCACATATCAGTCTTTTGGGACATTACGGTTTTTTCCTATTGAGAGTTTTGCTTCAAATCACCTGCCACTAATGAAGTCAGTTTATGGGGAAGACTATGCTCCCAAACATTCCCTGTGAATTACGAATTAAATGTACTCATCTGTGTAAAGTAACAGATGTTACTTTCCCTGTAACAATTAGTAATTTGTGCACTTGCACTGCCAAGCCACTGTTGCTTCACAAGGCTGTCTTTCATGTTGCTCAGTCCTCTCAGCACTCCAGTTTGATTCTGGATAGTATCATCTGAACTTCTGGGAAATTCTGCCACAAATTTTAAGGTGATATAAGCAGCTCAACATTATCATTGGAAAAATTGCTTTTCCCTCTTGAGCATATCCCAAATGCCCATCATGCAAACTGTGACCAAGGGACTAGTCTGTAAGAGACCACAGTGTAGCACTGAGAGGAGATGCACTACAGGAGATGACTGGGTTTCCGCTGTGATACACTACTGCGGTTATATAACATGTAATTTGGGTGTGAGAGATCATTTTTCCTCAATGCTTGCTGGTTCTGCAGCAAGAAAGGAAAGCTTTTCTTTTCATATAACAATACTCTTCCTTTTAATTCTTCTTTCTCAACACAGTTTCTCTGTAGCTTGTTTTCATTTCAGAGGTTTTTCTGATCTGTAAGAACATTCACTGTACCACACACTATTCTTCTGTCTGAATAGTAGTATCACTTCAGCAGTGCTGGTCCTGCCAAAATAGCAAGTCTAAGGCATTGCAGGCAAAATTCTGTAGGGCCCAGATGTGTAGAAATTTAGCATTTATACATTTATAGTGTTCAGTGTGAATTCTGCCTCGTAATATAACTACAAAAGATACTAATCTCAGTTTGTCACAAAGGATGTAAATTTATAAAGTATTGAATTGGCAGAGTTTTGATAATCTTACAGAAAAAATTACCTTCCAAAATAGTTTCACCTTTTGGAGGGTTTTTTTTAGCCCATTTGTGTTGCCTAATTAAATAGCTGTTGCTTAATTAAACCAGAATTTGACGGCTCTGAGAAGTAAAGTATGCTTGTCTTTGCTTTCGTGATTTCTAACTATGCTCTTATTCCTTGTCAACAAGTGTACATATTGGATTATACTAAGTACTAGATTGACATCTGCACACTTACAAAACAGTTTCTCCTTCCAAATAATACTAATAGAGGTTGGAGTCTGAGTGATTGCAAGACAGACAGAAGAAGATTCATTAAAGAAATACTTTGTTTGAGGTATATTCTGCTCTGAAATTTATTTTTACTTCCTTTACTCTCAAAAAGGTCATAATCACTGAATTGTGAGATAGAGTACAAAGGAAAAAAGGTCATTTACCCATAGTTCCCTGAACGGTTCAGCGTTTGGTGAAGGCTGCTACAGAAACACATCGATCTAGGTTGCATTATACAGTGGAACTTGGGTAGAGCAGTTGTTTACACTCCTTTGGGTCCTGCTACAGAAAGCAACTTTCTAGAAGTAGCTTGAGTTGTAAAATGGGCCACGTTATTATTTATAAGCGTAAGCAAAACAAAAAATGGAAAATACAATTTCACATGAAGATGGTAACGACTGTCTTCTGCAACTTGGATCACATCTGGTATTATGTGAATAATCACATTCATACTTTATGATGGCTATGGACTTGCCACAGAGCTGGTGTGCCTAGTTCTTTAGCACTGTCTGATGCAGTACATTTCAGATCATGGCACACTCAAAACTACATCTCCTAATCAGCAACATGCCTAACCTGAATTTTATGCCTGAAACACTCATACTTCACTAAAAATGAGCACTAACAGGCTTTTAACCCAGAGTCATATTTCTGGACTCCTCTGTTTCACACAGGCTGAATTTCCTTCAGCATTTGCCACTAGCAGATCTACCTATTTATTTAAAAAACTTAAATAAGGTCTACTGAGATTAATGTGTGGTCACACACTGCTTTGAAATTGGTTTTGAGCCTGGGTTTTTAGTTGCTGATTTGCCATCTTTACTTATTTCATGAAGAAATAAGCATGAAAAGCAATCATGCTCTTCCTTTCTTTGTCTTGAAAACTTTTCCTTTGCTCTCTTGGAAGTTCCTTTCTCACACTCCTGGGGCTGTGAAGCTTTGAAACTCCTAAATGTTCACCAGATTAGATTGTTTGCACACCCCAACACCTCCTGCAGCTAGGAAATTGTGTCTTGCCATGAAAACGTCATTTAATTTTTTCCACACAAACTGCCATTCCATGAGTGGTTCTTTTCCCAGTGGAGACATGGCAGAAAGACTGTCATCTTCACCAACACTGTTTGACTGTTTGTTGGTTGAATTTGGATTTTAAATATGCTTTCTAATAAGAGGCATCAACTATAAAACATCCATAGCCTTTCTGTACTATTTGCAGACTGACAGGCCTGAGCTCTGTATTCTGCTGAGGGTTTGTGCGCACGTTTTGTTTTAAGCATCCGGGACTACTCAGAGTGCACCAAGTTAAACACATACACAAGTCTTTTCAGGATCCAAGCCCTGAGAGGACTCCTGACATCTTATAACCTTCAAGCTTGAGTGCTATCCACACTGCAGAACACCAGTGGGATTTGCACAATTCTTTAAGCATTCCACACAGACTTGTGAATAGGTTGATGCTTGCTCCTTGGCTTTCTCTGATGAAATATGCTGTTGGGTTCAGACAGAGAGAGAGATTTCACTGTTGACATGGCTGGGAAGACTTCAGGCTGCTTGCCATCTGGTACTATGGTAATGATAGATTTGTAATAATATTACAGGTTTTTAGAAGTGAAAAGGCATTCATTTATAATGGCAAGCTAATGTCAGAGGGGGTGGGCTCTACCAGACAGAGAAATGCTGGAATGAAGAGATTATTTGGCTCTATTACAAAAGCTCAGTATTTCAATGCATTATCAAGGGTCGAGGTTTCACAATGCACTCTGAGATCCTGAGTGCTTGGATCTGTGTTGCCATGCTTAAAATAGGTAAGCTGAAATTTCATCGGTACATAAGGATGACCGCGTCAAGCGGAACTAAAGATCATCTAGCTCACTGCATCCATCAGTGGCCTAGTGTGAATGTCTGTTTCAGAAGCTGAGCATCTGACTTTGGCTCTTTTGTTGACATGGTTGGTTGTTTTCTTTAGATTTGGGTAAAATTCTTCAGTCGTTTTTGAGGCAAGATCCAGAAGTTGACAAAGACAGAAGTCATGCTGTAGATCTAAGAGAAGAAGCAGTGGCAGGATCAGGAGAATAGCAAAAGGAAAAGTTTAGGAGGACAGGGGGGGAAAAAAAAAAGAAAAAAAATGTTAAAAATATTCAAAGACGTTCCCCTAATTAATTTTTCCCAGTTTCTTTAGATTCTGTCAGCACTTTAGTCTCAGCTCATTTTGGCAGTGTGTTTCCTCCACTGCCACAGAGTCACTCACTCAGAATGCCAGCCCACAGGCTTCTCCATTTTCGAAAAGTCTCTTTTTACAAGATCTCTTCTGTGGAAAACCACAAACTTTTTTGTACACACACACACAGACACACCTGGAACTATTGCGGGGTGGGTGGGTGGGGAGAAAAATCATCTAGCATATCTGGACAGAAAATTCTGGCCATGCCTCTTTACAGAGTGCAGAGAGCACGCGAATCTTGAGTTTCAAAGTTTTTATTTGCAAATGGTTACAACTCTGATAAAGCAAGTATCTCTACCTTCTTTAGTGACAGGTCCACGTGACTTACAGATAGTTCAAAAGAAAAATGCCATCACTAATTGAATCCTTCTCCATTTTTTTAATCATTTAGTTTTCAAACGATTAGAAGCTTGTGCTATAGACCTAAAGATCCCATCCCTGAAGATGACTCATGCAGACAGTAAACATAACCCTACAAGATACAGTTCTAATAGTTTTAATTTAAAAAAAAAAAAAAAAAAAAGGCAGGAAATTACTTTCAAAAGCAAGTATTAGTCTCATTAAATCACATTCTTAAAAGTTAGGCTATGCCAGCACTATGACTATAGCCTATGCAAATCTAATTCATTCCCCTGACATTAATTATAGGGCCATGTGATTTTTTTTTTTTTTAAATTTTTTTTGCCTCCACAGGAACCAAGCCATATCTGCATAGGACAAATAAGTTTCAGGGACAGTTCTGGCTAGATCAACAAGTATCTATTAAGTAGAGAAGCACGCCTTATCTCACCCTGCAGAAGTGTTCTGAAGATTGATTTTTTCAGTATATAGAAAGTATTACAATGTTAGAAAGACATTACCTGAGGAAAAACCTTGAAGAAATTAATTACATTGTCCTTGGTTCAGGATTTGAATGATGTGTACAAAGATGTACAAAGCCTCTCATTGAAAAATGTTGATAAACAGAAACACTAAATCTCTGCTAATGAAGTGAATGTTGCATCACATGTATTGAATGATCAAACTGTTTAATGATATATAAATATAAGGGAGTGGAAGGAATACTGCTCAGGCAACCTTAATTTTGGCACTTCCTAGTATCTGAGCAGTTGCTTTTGCAACCTTAAAATTCATTCACTGCTATGGCTTTTTTTCACATAATGTGTGTGGATATAGGAATTATACTATGCAGACTTGTTTCATGATTCAAAATTAGTGATGTATTTGTGATGTAGTTTTAAATACTATTAGAAATAAAAATTGGCTAGCATCAGAAATAAAAGACAACCTAGAAAAGTAGTCCCATAAAGCGGGTCAGAACTATAACAAATAACATAAATACTGTTGCTCAGATAAGAAGATCTCTCTCTAGAGGCAAATTAATAGTTCTTCTTAATACCTGAACATACAATGTCCTTCCCAGCCTTCCTGTGTATTGCTATCTCATTTTTAGCAGTCGGTAAGTAAGAAGTGGCTTTTAGTTTGGTTTTTCAGCAGACTTAAGCCACTGCTCAGGCACCACTATTCCTTATGGCACCACTGAATTGATAGAACTCATCATTGAAAAAAAAAAAAAAAAAAAAAAAGCCTCTCTCCCAGAGTCTGCTTTCTCACAACCTCATTTTTTCTAAATTTAGTTTTTAATAGCTCTCAGAAACATGGTTTCTTTTTCTTCACAAAGCTGGAAATTTCAGCTACCAAACTGCAGTAGCACCTTGAGTGCAGCATAATCCACCTGCCAGTCCACCAATATAATGATATACCACTATAACCCAGCAATTAATTCAGCAATGATAGAACATCCAAAGGCAAACAACATATATTCTCCTTAATGTTAAAGTTCTGAATGAAACACAGACAAACATGTCAAATTAGAGTAGGGCACCTGGTAGCAAAAGCTGTACGGGTGGAGTGGCAGGCTCATTAAAGATGTTTGCTCTGTTAAGAGGCACGCTTCTCTCCCATTACTTGGGAACAATATATCTCAGCTCAAATAAAAATAAGAGTGTGTTTCTTTGCTATATGCAAGCTGCCCTTCATTTTAATCCCAGTCTCTAGTGAGGCAAGTCTGTTGATGCAAAACACGAGAAAAAGATGGAGTGCAGCTGAAAACTTTTCATATCTTAATGGGAACCCCTGGTGTTTTGATTCAAGTAACTTGTACAGCAAAACCTGGATCATGAGCTCAGGATCATGTCCTGAGCAGTAAGGTTCAAATTTAATAGATGTATCAGAAAGGCTGCGCTCCCCTACTGCTTCTTTCTTTTCACTGTACTTAACTTTATCCCAGGGATCTGGTATGGTTATCAGTTCTTCACAGTGCATACTGCAAAATATGAATATGCAGGACAGAATTGAAGTTCTTTGGGCAAAGAGAAGCGGACTTATTAGACTTAGGATGCAGCATCAGTGACTGGTTTAGGGCAGACTAGAGAGGTCTGATTTGGGAGAGAGGCAATATATAAAGAAGAAAAAATACAGTCTGGTTTAAATTAGCCTACAGTGATGACAGGTAGAATCCTCCATTAATTACAGCAATACTTTCTTTTTCAGTTTTATAGCAGTCTGTAATGAGAAGCACCCCAATTTCTTTGCTTAGCAATGCAGAGAGAGAGACATAAAGCCTGTCATGTGTTACCAGAGTAGGAATTCAGAAAACTACCCACCAATTATATCCTGTGGTGAGATCCAAGGTGCATCCACTCTGTGTCACCTCCTGCTCTCTGGATGCTTTGTCAAGGTTAGACTTTGAGCCCATTTCTTAACGCACGTGTCACTAATGTGTTCATAAAGTGTCTTGATGGAGTGCTTGATGGTCTCCTTAGGGCCACTAGGAATTGTGGTGCAAAATATTTGTAAAATAGCAATTAGCTACAGTTCAAAACACAAGGTGAAGAGGGAGAAAGGGTACTTGAAATTTCGTGTGTAAACTAAGGTGGCAGTGTCCACCTAGCTGTAGAAAGAAAAGTTTGGTCATAACCTGCTCTTTGGTTATATTTGCAGGGTGTGACTGGGAAGCTCATAAATGTAGTGATCCAAATGCATGGAAGAAGCACTATTCTCCCTAGATCTAGTGAACTGGGAGAGAATTTTCTGTTCCTCCTGAATTTTCAATAAAGGCTGACCTTCTGGTTTCTAAAGCTCCCTCCATCTTCGAGGGCAGTCTGGATCTTGTAGAACAGTCGATGATGTTGACCTGATATTTGGGCTTATTTTTTCATCGGATTAAGTGAGATATTTAATCTCCAGTAGTGATGAGCAGTTCATGTCGAACTCACTCACTTGGTAATCTTAACATAGAGCTTAGTTAGGTATTTTTCCTATCCCATCTGTCCCCCCACCATTCTCTTAAATCATTAAGAAAAGGTCCATGTCAAACAACAGAATTAGTGAAATTGCTAAAAAAACTTAAAATCATATTGCTTGAAATAACTTTTTGGTTCACATATTTGCTTCCCTCGAGAGAAAAAGTGGATCTAACACTGACTTCTTACACATTACAAACTCTCACAAATGTTTCTCTCATTCACGTTGTTCACATAATTCACAGAGTAGAGGTAAAATTCCTTGCATTGCAGAATTGTTTGCACGTGACTTTTCAGAATAGAAATTTACAAAAATATCTTAAGATCATATGCAATATTTTGATGCAACCAAAACCTATTAATTATCCAGAAAAACAAACAATTTTTACTATAATACTACAGTTATCACATTAAAGCAAAAATAATGTGTTTCTGTATGGAGGCATGTGTCCACATCTATGCTTGTGTGTGCTCACAGTTGTGCATTCTTCAAAATTCTTAACTTTTACAGCTTGTCCATCCAGAGGCAATTTGTCTTCCTCAGGCTGTGGCAGTTCCTGTCTCTTATTCATATATACTGTTCTTAGCATCATCAGACAAAGTATCAGTGTGATGCATCTTTTTCTGGCTTAAGAAATAAAGGAAACAACAAGGAACCTGAAATATCAAATATAAATTGGTCTATCAGAAGCAGCTACATTCCATTACTGTAATATTTAAGGACCTCAAAATCAACATTGCACATAGCATAAAGATTGTAGCACTGTCTAACTTTAGGGGACATTTCTTAATATAAAATTCTTACTATTTTACAGATCAAAAGAATTGAAAGGCAAAATATCTAGCCCAAGAGAAACAGAAATATTTGGTGGAGCAAGCACCCTCACAAGAAATCCTCTCCCATATACCCCCGATATCAATACAGGCTGGGGGAAGAAGGGATTGAGAGCAGCCCTGCACAGAAGGACTTGAGGGTACTGGTGGATGGAAAGCTGGACATGACCTGGCAATGTGCACTCACAGCCCAGAAGGCCAACCATACCCTGGGTTGCATCAAAAGAAGCGTGGCCAGTAGGGTGAGGGAGATGATTCTGCCCCTCTACCCTGCTCTGGTGAGACCCCACCTTCAGTGCTGTGTTCAGCTCTGGGGCCCCCAGCACAAGAAAGACGCGGACCTGCTCAAGTGGGTCCAGAGGAGGCCACGAAGATGATCAGAGGGCTGAAACACCTCTCCAATGAGGAGAGGCTGAGAGAGGTGGGGTTGTTCAGCCTGGAGAAGAGAAGGCTCTGGAGACACTTTATGATGGCCTTTCAGTACTTAAAGGGGGCCTATAAGAAAAATGGGGGCAATCTTTTTAGCAGGGCCTGTTGTGGTAGGACAAGGGGTAATGATTTTAAACTAGAAGAGGGTAGATTAGACTAGATATGAGGAAGAAAATTTTTACAGTGTAGGTGGTGAAACACTGGCACAGGCTGCCCAGAGAGGTGGTAGAAGCCCCATCCCTGGAAACATTCAAGATCAGGCTGGACGGGGCTCTGAGCAACCTGATCTCATTGAAGACATCCCTGCTCACTGCAGAAGGGTTGGACTAGATGGCCTTTAAATGTCCCTTCCAACTCAAAATGTTACATGATTCTGTGATTCTATACCACTGGACTATCATTCTTCTGTTACATTCTTCCATCCTATTCCTTCTATTACATAGTGAATGTAAATATTCTTTCTAACAGTTCTTAGCCATTTGAGATGACAATGTCCATTTTGCTATATTTTTCTTCGGATAAAATTAGTCGAATGTGTTCTCAAAAACTAGTCAGTTATTCCAGTTACATCATTTCCTCTGAAGTTATCGCCTAGCACAGTCTGTCAGAGAGGATATATTCCATTCCTAATCTGAGTTTTCTATTGCTTATCCCTTATACCTATGTGTTACATTTGTTTATTTTTGTATGAACCACAATTTTCAGTGAACATATACCAGCAAAGCAAATTTATAAGTAAACATTTGGCAGCATTAGCACAGAATTCGCTGGAGTGGTATTGTGATATTCCCACCAAAGCTGGTATTCTCAGACATTCTCAGCCTACCTGCTGCTGCTTCATCCCGTCAGCTAAACATATCTGATAGATCTTTCTTGTTCACCACATAGTGCTATGGATGTGATTCAGATGCCTTTCAGTCTGTAGTCCATGTTTGCCTGATAAGCCTAGTCAAGGTGTATTTGAAGACAAAGAGGGAAAAAATTTATTTATTCTTTTTTATATAAAGCCACATGGACAATGCCTAAACCCCACTCAGTAATGCTATTTTAGGGACTGATATTTCTGCAGTCAATAAAATTGACGATGACTTTGTTTGGATTATGGAGATTTGAACTATGACAACATAAGGGACCAGCTGGCTCAGAAAGTCTACAAACTGTCTCAGAGTCTACTCAGACTTTTTGGATAGTTTTGTCCCTGTGTAGAGAAAGCATATTGTCTTGTAAAACTATATGTCAGGGAATGAGTGCCTTCAAGTGGTGCCATTGTAAAAAATGCAATACTACTTGACAAATGCTACACAGCAGTACTTGTATGGATAGAGAGACAAAAAACAGCCTCCCAGGGAAATGAAAGGATCAGTCCCTGAGGGTGAACTGGAGTACTCCTGCAGAAGGTCTGGGATTGTATCTATCCTGCAATCAAAATCTTGTAAAGCACAGAGGGCTCACAAGACCCTGCCGAATGCCAAAGCTCTCCTTCTGTTCTGTGCTGTAGTTGTTTGTAGCAATTAAAAATAACAATAATAGATCATGAAAACATGTGGAACAATATTTATTGCTGTTCTACATAGTTATATTTGCACAAGGCTGATCCTGATATGTGTCTTGCTGCCATAAAAATACAATTGACAGTTTATTATCCCCGTTACAGAACATCCTTCATTATTTATAGAGATTGTGTTTGGAAAGACAAATGACTTCTGTTCTTTCCAGAAGCAATAATAAAGTGATAATACTTTTTGTTAACAACCAGCTCCTTTCTTACCCCTTGAGCTTGCTGCTTGCTCGTCTAATCATGAGGTTTCACAGTCAGTTCGGCACACTGCACTGTTGTATTTATTAGCTGTCACAGGTTAAGGATGGCTTTTTGCCCACTTCTACTTTCCACCCTAATGATGGTAGTAATAAACAAAGTATTTCTTGAAATTAATGAATTCAATTACATGTTTTGGGTGTATTTTTTCAAGCAGCTGCATAAATGTTAGTATATGGCTTATTTTAATAGAATATATCATCTGCTGACAGATCTCAATGATCATACTTCTTCCCAAACCAGCGGTATGGGGCTAATCCTTAAACTGTTGTCTTTATTAGACAAACATTCACAGCAGTTCTTTGATGTGTATTACAAAATGATTATTCATAAAATAAAGTACTATTTCTTAATGACTCTGCATAATTTAGACATTAATGTTATGAAGCTGATTTTCAAGCTTTCAAGTACTCATTCTCTGATAATGTTTCCTATTTATGAGCCTCACAGAGGAGCTTCTGCACAGTATTCCAACAATCTGTGTAAAAAGACAGAAAAATTTTTCAGTCTAGTGCAGATACAAGCAGTAAAAATCATGCAAGGAATTCAAGGATACTCTGAGCAGAATTAACAGTGAGAAACACATTTGCTTTCTGGGGAAAGGCAAGTGGAAGCTGTAAGAAAGAATTTGAATCAAACAGGGAGCTGGATGTTGTCTAAGGTTTACTTCAAGTTGTGTCTTTAAAATAAAATGCACACTTCTAGCTAAGGAGCCTAGTTTATGCTTTGAGCCACCACTAAGTACATGAACCATTGCATTATTCAGTGGTATCACAGTAAATATTAATTTGCACAACGGCTATATTTTTGGCGAAGCATCAACAGAGCAGAACAAGTTGAATCTTACAGTAATTAGAAAACATAGCAAGTTCATGGTGATGAAATGTGAATGTTTCAGTGGACTTAAGAAAAAAAGTTAATGCACAATGTACAAGAAAGTCAGTCTTGACAGCCACTCTTGACAGTAAATCTAATGAATAGGAATTGGATTGGAAGGCTGGATTTGGCTTTAGTTTTGTTACGTCTTTGCTGTGAATATGATAGGGAAGAGGACAGGAAAAGGACTTTTTATCCTGTTTTCACTCTGCTTGCAGAACTCAGAACAGATGACTGCATCTTTTCTGTTGCATCAGTACAAAAATACTGTCAGTTTAGACATGAAGATAATGACTGTAAGTCTAATAAGTCATTTTTGCTTGTTGACCACTGTCTGCTGTGTTTGATGCAATGTGCTTAAACATCAGTTCTCCTCTTTTCCTATTAGGGATTGATGGACCATCCCAACCCTCATTTTAATTGGTGTTCTAGTAACAGAAATGGACTGATCAGTGGCATTGCCTTGTTCCACGGTTTTCTTTGGCATTTTCACACCTACCTGTTTAATTCAAAGTAGATTTCAAATAACTTTGCTGAAGAGTGAGCTGTAGATAAGCGATAGTGCTGCATTTCAGAGATTCTGAGTTAAGGTCTGTGCAGCACATTACCAGATTAACTAGATTATTTTACAGAAGTTTATGCTGATCAGTAGTGCTAGGTACATATACTCTGAAGCTAGTATTAATTGAAACTGACATGTTTATGTCATTCAGTTATTGGCTTGGTCCTAAAACCAGAGATTATATGTTGGTACTGTTTAATCCTAAACATATGAGGTAAGCCCTATTAGCCTGAAAACAGGATTTTGCTGTTGCTATTCAGATGTTATTATCTCTATACAGCACTGTACTGGGGCTTGTGAATGTACCAGATTAAGTCAGTAGCTGTACAGGGTCCCTAGAACACATGCTACTGAGAGCTGTAGGTGTGGCTTGCATGCTTCCTCATCGTGCAAGTACTATTGCTACTTTCAAGCAGTCAAAGCAAAGTCAAATTGCAAGAGTAGCACATTCCTTACCTCCACATTTCCCATTTTCAAGAGTTTAAGGATACTCTCTTTTTCTACTCTAGGGCAAAAGGCTGCCTTTAAGAATGCTCCACGTCCTTCTTTTTTTGCCTCACATATTATGAGCTCCTTCCTGCAGGTGGACTGTGTAAGTACTCAAGGTTCCGCAACTGTGACATACAAGTAATATCATATAAATAGATGTTAATACAATAGATGTTTGAACTATTGAACCAGGTCAGAGATTTTTTTAAAGCTATGGGAACTTGTCTAAAAATACTGAACTCTTTTCCCCCATGGGATGTTTGCCTTAAATTCAGGGGGAAAAAAAAGAAATTAAGATTCAGCACAGAAGTAACATTCTTCCTGAAAATGGAGAGGCTATAGGACTTGCTATGTCTTCTATAGTGTGTTATGGTGAAAACACATTGTAGAATGACTCTCAGCCTTGGATTTTGCTTGTATTTTAAGGACTTAATCAGCTACTTCTAAACAAAAGAGGAAAAAAAAGGAAAACAAAAAAGAAAAAACCCAAACCCCAAAATGCTAGGGGGTTATGGTGAATTAAGGCACAGCAGAACTCCCAGGACTGCTATTTCACCAAATTTCTAAACAAGAAAACACAATGGATTTTCACAAATTAAAATGTTAAAATAATGGATTGTGACTTGAAAAATGCAGAGGAGGGAATCCAATTACTGAAGCCAGGGAACTATTAAGCAAGTATGTCAATCTTATTCCAAGAGAAAGTAGGGGACCCCTTTAAAATTTAAATAGCATCCTCTGGGGTTTAATGGCAAATCATCTCACCTAGAATGCATTGAAGGTTTATATTGGAAATGTTCCTAGTATTGAGTCATTTGGACGATACACTTAAGATGTCTGGAACATTGCACAGTAAGTTCCAACATTTAAAAGCTATGACTCGCAGCTATTTTAAACCCAGTCTTGTTAAGATCTCATTTCCTTTTTAGATTTGACATAACTGGAGGCAAAAATGTAATTGAATCTTATGTTTCTTCAGTGTGGGGGGTAAGAAGAGGGGGGTTAAATAAAGGTTATACTGTAGCAGCTTCTCTTTCACAAGAAAATGTGGGTTTTTCTAATGAGTGCTCGGTATGATCTAGTGAGAATTTTCCATTCCTACTCACTTACACAGCATTCTGTGGCCAAAAGAGACCTTACAGGCTGAAGGTGAAAAAAGAATACAGTGAAAGAGCAAGAGATATTTGAATGAAAAGCTGCTCTCTCTTCTCAAGCTGCTCATCTGCCCCATGCTAAAGCTAATCAAAGCCCTTCCATGTTCCAACAATCCAAAACAACTTGTGAATCTCAATTCAACAGAAATATACAGGCTGAAGTTTGACAGGTATCTCATTTTTATATTTGCAGGTCTCCCTATAGCTTTTGTGTGTGTCACAACTACAGAACAGACAAAAAGAAAACATCTTGCACGATGTACGAATGTTATAATCTCCATTTTGGGGTGATGTAGGGTTTTTCTCATTACCAAACACAACTCTATCTTCTTTCTTTGCCCCATAACTTCTTATTTAAACATTTTCAAAGGCAAGCACTTAGCATGCTGCTGACTGCATTTAGGACTGCTAAGGTGAATCTGTATTCTCTGCAAAGCCTGTGATCAGGATATAAAATTACAGCCATGATTTTGGATATGCTTTTGACCCAGTTCTATCTAAAAATTTTAGGGCTGCTTTAGTATGAACAGAGAGACATTACTGCCTATCAGATTTACTTGCATTTGTCAAACTATCCCTGCTCAGGCAAACTGTAATTAAACTGAAATTTAAAAAACCTGAGATGTAAAGAAATAATAATTTCTTTATTTTCATTCACTCCTTCCTCAAAACGTGTTTCTCAGATAGTCAGTCAATGATTTTCACCATGTCCATGGCAGAACACAGATGGGAGCTGTTCTTGAACTTGCAAGGTAGTTTGCGTTTTTTGCATTTGTCCCTGAAATACAACAGCAAGTTCTACTTAGTAGAGGGAAGGATAATGCCAGGAATTATGTGCTTTGCTTTGTTGAATGTCTTGAATCTTTGATCTAGAACCTGCCTTGCTCATTCATGTTGAGCATTGCCTTCATCCACTGATTATCCATTGCACCGCATTGAGGATTATTCATGGAACAAAGATGTTACTCTACATGATGGAGAGAAAATTTAAGATCTAATTGGGAGAAGTAAAATGAAAAATAATTGGATAATCATCCAATATCTTCTCGGAAATAAGAAATAACTTTTAAGAATTTAGATAGCTGTGTAAAACAAGTACTCGCTTGTCTCTTCACAAATAGATATTTTGCAAACAAAATAGCCTTGTGTTTGGTATGCCACTTACAGTGACACATTCAGAAGTGAAGTGTGTAGAATGTCAGCAAGAATTTGAGATTATTGGTTCTCCTTCTCTTGTTTCATAAACACATTCTCTCTCATACCTTCTGCACAGAGACAGAGTTAACTGCTTGATGCCCTTCCAAATTTTCTTTCTGTCTTCTGTTCTTCCACGTCAGGTCAAAAGTCTAAACTACTGTTATTCTAGAAAACTTCCGTATCACATTTTACATTAACCTTTAGGATTCTAAAGTGTGGTTCTTTTTTACATGCAGAGTAGGAATAAAGGAGAACAATATGTAACAATGCCTCCTATTGATTGATGCTTTTGTGCATTTGACTTTCACAGGCTGCTGAGCAGGAAGAGTTAATTCTCCAATCTGTTTATTTGCACAAGTTTTTTATATCTTTTTCTTGACTTTCCCATCCATAGCATTTTGCCTTACAGCATCATTTCAGTACATATTCAGAAGTTATGCTTCTGAGTTACCGTGACAATGAATATGGCTGTTTCTTTACGTAATTCACCATAAAAGAAGATAAACTTTTTTTTTTTTTTTTTTTAATTATCTTAGTTTGTGTAAAATGATGCTCTCTTCAGGTAGGTTTTCTGTGTGGGACAGATTGCTGTTTTTCCCTGACCCTTATCTATATTGATAACTGATTAGTATGCAATGCAGATTCTTGGAATAAAAGATCTTGCACCTGCTTACCATTTTGATACACCACATGAAAGAAAAATCAAATGTACTCCAAGGATCTATTACCACAGACTAAGAGGAAATATGCCATGACTCATTGAAACATTTTAATTTCTATGTTAAAAAGTAAAAGGTCTTTTGTCTCTTTAACAACAACAAAGTTTTAATAAAATATAACAGTAGCTGTCAATGCACAAGCACCAGTAAAATGCAATTCTCCTGCCAGTTTCATATATAAACTGTGTTGATTTCTAGGTTCTAGACATCATCAAAAAGTGAAGGATATAGAAAAATAGCTTCTCTTCACTTCTCTCTTCTCGCCTTGCCTTGCCTCATCTCTCTCTTCTCATAAAAACTGGTTTCAGCTTAACAGTTAGTTTATGTCTGAAACAAAATTTTAGCAAGATATTCCTCACATCACCAGATGAAATTAAAAACTTCACATGAAATAATGTAGACAGAAATATTCTCAAACCAGAGAGACTTGGAATAAAAACCATGACGTGTTGTAGAAACTAGCTGTAGGAGTGGTAATAGATGTAAAGTAAGATGTAGGAGAGATAAATACACCAAACAAAC
The DNA here is from genome assembly GCF_034619465.1 of Leptosomus discolor. Lineage (NCBI taxonomy): Eukaryota > Metazoa > Chordata > Aves > Leptosomiformes > Leptosomidae > Leptosomus > Leptosomus discolor. The sequence goes on along the minus strand of NC_141392.1, from coordinate 71,096,614 downwards.
AACAGGCTTTCTTTGTTGAATGGTAGAGAAGGTCTTATGTGCACACTGTGTATAGCTTGTCTTTATGATTCACCGCGCTGTATGACGGAGGAAACCAATGTCATTGGCAGCAATCTTGGTATGGCTCCTTAAGCATTTGCAGAATTTTTTAAACTGAACAGTCATCAACTCAGTTAAAATGCCCTGTGGAAAAGGTGATGGTTCAGGATGTGGTTTACCAGGAGCTCAGATGTCTTTCCAGATGATGTGCATAGAAGGAAGAAATAATCTTGCCAGCCTGTCCCAAAGCTGTCCCTGCTTATCACTGTAAGCAATTACTTGTATTTTCCATAAACCACTACGATGCTTAAAGAGATGAATAGTGTCAATTTTGGGTTGAGAAAGCCTCTAGGTCCAGCATCACTGAATCTGAAAAACTGTTCATTTGAATCCCTACTAAGGAAGAGAAAAAAACCTATACTCACCTATTCTACAGTTAGCCCTCACATCCCAGGACTCCTGATCCAGGCTGCCTAGAAGCAGCTCAACTACTGCAGCAGCTCAGGAGAGTCAGTGCTGTCTATGTGTCCGAAAGGAGTGAATTTGAGAATGACCCAGGCTACGCATTAACACCTCTACAAGTAAATAAAACAAGTCAGGGACTTTTGCTGCCACTAGGTCAGTGCAGGCACTTTGCTCTGCCTTTAAGCAAACAGTCCTTGGCATGTGCTGTTCCCCGTGGTGTGCCTGGACCTTGGCTGGCAGAGTGAGAACTGTCACAGGCCAAACCTCTGTCAGACATTGGCTAAAAATTAAATGGTGTGGATGGCCAGCACTTCTATTTGGCTTTCTTTTTAAGTGGATGAACTTGGTCTTGCTGTGCAACACACCAATATCCTGGTTTCCCCTTCCTGCAAAGCTGTATCACTAACTTCTGTATTAGAAAATTACTTGACAGCAGTCTCAATATGAGTCAGCAGTGTCCTGGCAGCCAAGAGGCAAACTGCATCCTAGGGTGCATCAAACTTGGCATAACCAGCTGGTCAGCACAGCATAACCAGCTGGTAATTATTCCACTGCATTCAGCGCCCATGCATCCCCACCTCGAGTACTGTGTGCGCTTCTGGGCCCCCACAATTTAAGAAGGATGCAAAGGTCCTTGAATTCATCCAGAGGAGGGCAACAAAGCTGGTGAAAGGGCTGGAAGGCATGTCCTATGAGAAGTGGCTGAGGACTCTGGGTTTGTCTGGTTTGGAGAGAAGGAGGCTGAAGGGTGACCTCATTGCTCTCTACAGCTTCCTGAGGAGGAAAAGTGGAGAGGGAGGTGCTGATCTCTTCTCCCTGGGATCCAGTGACCGGATACACAGGAATGGTTCAAAGCTGTGACAGGGGAGGTTCAGACTGGACATTCTGTGACTCTGTGATTAGGAATCATTTCTTTACCAAGAGGGTGACCAAACGCTGGAAGAGGCTTCCTAGAGTGGCGGTCAATGACCCAAGCCTGTTAGTGTTTAAGAAGCATTTGGACAATGCCCTTAATAACATGCTTTAACTTGTGGTCAGCCCTGAATTGCTCAGGCAGTTGGACTAGATGATCACTGTAGGTCTCTTCCAACTGAACTATTCTATTCTATTCTATTCTACTCTACTCTCTGGAAGTGTAGAAGAATAGAATGAAGGTTTCTGGTCTCATGGTTTGTTTTGTTTCCCCTTATTAGTAGCGCTTGGCTAAGATCCTGATGAGAGGCAATATTATTTTACCCTTCCTTGGAGAAACAAGAAACAAGTAGAATTTGGAATATAAGACCTCTCTTTTATAATGTATACCAACATCTCTGACATTATTTGAGACAGACCCTATGGCTATAACTTTCTGTAAAAATTAATGTATTTCAATGGACGAGTCAATTTTAACAAGTCCATTTTAGAAGGTCATTAGCACCCTGGGATGTATTAGAAGAGGTGTGGTCAGTAGGTCAAGCAAGGTTCTCCTCCCCCTCTACTCTGCCCCAGTGAGACCGCATCTGGAATAGTGTGTCCAGTTCTGCACCCCTCAGTTCAAGAAGGGCAGGGAACTGCTTGAAAGAGTCCAGCGCAGAGCCACAGAGATGATTCAGGGGGTGGAACATCTCCTTTACAATGAAAGGCTGAAGGAGCTGGGCCTCTTTAGCTTGGAGAAGAGGAGGCTGAGGGGTGACCTCATCGATGTTTATAAATACATAAGGGGTGACTGTCAGGAGGATGGAGCCAGGCTCTTCTCGGTGATGGCCAATGACAGGACAAGGGGCAACAGGTGTAAGCTGGAGCGTAGGAGATTCCACATTAATATAAGGAAAAACTTTTTCACTGTGAGGGTGACAGAGCACCAGAACAGGCTGCCCAGAGAGGTTGTGGAGTCTCTTTCTCTAGAGACTTTCAAAACCCGCCTGGACGCATTCCTGTGTGACCTACTCTAGGTGGTCCTGCTCTGGCAGCAGGGAGTTTGGACTAGATGATCTTTCAAGGTCCCTTCCAACCCCTACCATTCTGTGATTCTGTGATTAACGTGTACATTTCTAACAGGGTTATTTTATAGCAATTTTTTTTTCCTTATCAAATTGTTTGAGCATAGTAAGGATCTCTATAGAGAGGATTTAGAGCTACTTCCCCTCCCTCCCTGCCAAAATAATCTCAATATTAAAAATGTCCATTTCCACAGATCTGGAATGTAAGGTTGGGTGGTTTAATTAGCAGGACATAAATAATGTTTCCTTTCTCTTTTTTTTTTTAATTTTTCCTCTTTGAGAACACATAAATTGACTCTTTGAGAAGTTGGAAGAAAAGACCCACAGGAATGAAAAACCTGTGGCATCGTTTTCTGAGACTAGCTTTTCAGTGCTTACATTGTTAATTGTATATTAAAAAAGACTAGCAGCTACAAAAGATGAAAAGGTTAAAATGACATTGACTGCTTCAATATCTGGACATATTTAATTTACTACTATCTGAGTCGTTATGCAAAAGAAGTTCTAATTGACGTCCAGTCTCATCAGGAAGCTGTTGGGCTTTTTTAAAAATACCACACAAAAGACCCCAAAAATCAAAACTAAAACCTTTTTGACTCCCTGTTACTAAATAAATATTCATTGCATTTTTCCACAATATCATACGTAAATGTTGATTAGTACTTCTCAACTCATTTAATTTGAAATAAGATATTTGCTTTAAAAAGCATACTTAGTCATCATAAATTAAATAATTTATAGACACTTTTTCTTCACTGAGAAAAGGGCCATTTATAGAATACTTCTCGCTGAAATAACCCATATTTAAATGGTAGAAAAGTAATATCAGCAAGTTAGACTGTTTGCTACAGTGCATTATCAAAATAATTTAAATCAGGAAATATTTTTAATACTCAGAGATCAGCATATTACTTTAATTTTTACATGAAATTTATCAAATATTTCGCATATACTACCAGCTAAGAATGTAAAAATGTTTGGTTATTTGAATTGTGAAAATATGGCTTATAGTAAATACTTTCACAAAGAAAACTGAAATTAGACCTGAAGCAAAAGCCAAGATCAATTCTCCTTCTCTTAGTCTGCATGTGCTATAAATACTAAGCCTAGAGCTGGTTTGTGTCTTTTCTCACCTCCAGCTCCAGTCTTTTGCACTGACACAAATAGGGCTGACCTACTAGACCATGAGAGCCCTGTGAAGTGGTATTGGAGCGATACTTGTATTGGAGATGTGGATGAGAAGGATCTCTAAATCTGTACTTAGGGATAAAAAACAATACTTAGTTATTTTGTTCTCCACCAACACAAAAATAGCATCTATGATACTCGGAAGGAAGGAATCAAGGAGACAAAAGTTTAGTTACACTGCCATATTTCCTTTGCAGCTGTGTCTCATTATCTTGCAAGCAGTGGGGTATCTGCAAGCTCTGACACTCCTACCAATATATTTTTGACCAAACTGATAATTAAAATCAATTAAAGGGGACAGAAATGATGAAAAGGATATCTTTCCCAACAGAGAGCTCTAAATTAACTTTGCTGCCATACAATAATTTTCTAGCTTACTGGTTTCTGATTGGCAGATGCTTATTTTAGATTCTTAAGTGTGAGAGCCATCTTCCTTAAAAACAACTATTTGGTCTGGTTTGGTAAAGAAAGCAGAGAATGGAAAAGTTTCTGTAGTGCAGACTGATTGTTTTTTATGCACATTTTAAAGAAGTTATTTATGCCAGCTAAGTCTGTAACTCTTATGTTTAATAGAATATTTAGTGTATATTTCACAGAGAACACAAAAGTAAAATGTAATGCAAAAAAATTAGCTGTTTAGACTGATATTTTAAAATCCCATTAGGCACACAGTGGTATCTGTGGTGGTACTTGCATGCCTTTGAAAATCTTGGCATGAACACATTTTGGATATGTCACCAATTCTTAATTTATGGGCTAATTATGTCATCCACGTTGGGGAGTTTTCTAAGAGCATTCAATAGTGCTACAAAGCCCAGATTAGGATCCTCTGCCTTTTGAGCTGTTGGAATATGTGATTGAGATGTAGCTATTCCATTTTTTTTCTCATTTTTTTGTATGTGCTTATAATACAAAGGACATAGTGGCAAAAAACAATGACTATGAGCATTCTGGACAGAAAAAAAGAATCATAGAATCATTTTGGTTAGAAAAGACCTTTAAGATCATCAGGTCCAACCATTATCCTAACACTACCAAGCCCACCACTAAATCATGTCCCAGAGCACCACATCTATACTTCTTTTGAACACCTCCAGGGACAGTGACTCCACCACCTCGCTGGGCAGCCTGTTCCAAGGCCTAGCCACTCCTTCAGGAAAGACATTTTTCCTAATATCCAATCTAAATCTCCCCTGGTGCAGCTTGAGGCCATTACCTCTTGTCCTGTCATTAGTCGCCTGCGAGGAGAGACCAACACTAGCCTCGCTACAACTTCCTTTTGGGTAGTTGTAGAGAGCAATAAGGTCTCCTTGCAGCCTCCTCTTCTCTAGGTGAAATAATCACAGTTCTCTCAGGCGCTTCACATAAAACATGTTTTCCAGACCCCTCACCAGCTTTGTTGCCCTTCTAAGAGAACAATCATATGTCTTCTCAGGGCTTTTGAGCTCTTGTCTTATGAAAAATACTAGAAATAGTACTGTTTAGGTCTTGTTTGTTAGTTTGTTTGGCTGTAGGGAGTTTAGCTATTCAGTAAGCGAAAACCAGGAACCAGGTGAATCACAGCTAACATCCAGCTAAACATAGCATAACCCAAAAGTCCTAAGACTCAGCCATGATATTCTAAATTCAGAAGGGCATATACTGTTATGCATGTGGTAGTTAAACAATGACCTCTGATCTATCTATAAAATACACTATGAAGGGTTAAAATTACTGTTAGTGACTTTACATAATCCACTGGAAACCAGAAACAAAGGTCTTTGTTTTTAAAGGCTGGTTCTAGGAGACACATTTTTAGAAGTCAGAAGATCAGGCTGGATTTCACAGCCTCATTCTTCCAACCTTTCTTTCCCTATTATTGCAGAATACATCCTGATCCTGCCTTTAGTTTTTCTTTATACCTTTTACTTTCCTTGACAGTTCTTCTGTTGAGGGTTTACCTTTCATTAGCTTTTAGGCTTCCAGCCATCGTACACTGTAATGGTCCTTTGGGGCACCTTGATCTTTATTCCAGCACTGTCTCATTCACTTGAATGCTTATCACCAGATTTTCTTTGTAAGACTGTCTCCAGTTTAATACCTGAAGGTTAGACAACACATGATAGACCCTTTAATCTCACCAGCAGAGTCCTAAGCCAATATTATCACTATTCTATTCTTATATTTGTAGGTTTTAATTAGCTTGGATGAGGAGGAGAGAAACTTTTAAGCAGCTGTCAAATGTGATTTGTGGACTCTTCTCCAAATTCTCGTCTGTATTTTAATAATGTACATGAGTATTCTCACAATTAATAAGGTCATAATGGAATCTTCATTAATGTAACACTACCTGTCTGATCTGACAAACGCAGATGCTTTTCATTGGATTTTTGAGTGAGTTTTTTTAAAAAGAAAACAAAACACCTCCTTCTCCATTAAGCAGTCAGCAGTAATGGGTTATGTGTTTTGATTTTTAAATGATTATGCTATAAAAACATAGAGCCATGTGGGAAATTCTGATAGAGTCACCTTGCCTTAGATTGTATAACACACTTAACTAACTTGTAATTAAAAAGAAGAACAAGTATGAGGGGCTTAGCCTTTAGATTGTTTAATTTGGAGGAAAATACTGAACAGTTCAGGCACTATGGTATTACTCTTAGGATGCAATTTGCTCAACAGGCTGATTAACAAGGGAAAAGAGCAGAGGTGGAAAGGTGAAGAACAGGGACGGGGGAGACTTTTTCTGCAGCCTTGTTCTTACCACAGGAAAATGTTTCAGTGCTTGTGCCAGTTTAATTCTCATGGGACAGTGAGCAGTGTAAGTCCTACTCACTCGATAATATCTGCAGTGCTACAATTTGCCAAGTTTCCTTTTTAAAGCACCTCAAAGAAAATATGATTACTCATTATTATTTTAGAAGAATGAATGTATGCTTCTGCTGATACTGTGCTTTGATCCATGGGTTCCTGGCTGATGGATGAGATGCCTCTCCATCTTCCTTATAACCGCATGTCTCCCAGATGGGCAGAGCATCAGTAGGAATCCATATACAACAATTTAATAAAACGATGCAGTAAGGTTCTTTGGCTGATACATACATAAATCATTCTCCTTATTAATGTGAACTGCTCTTATTCTTTGAATATGTATTTCTTGAGGCCAGAAATTAACATAACCTTACTTAGATCTTTTTAGGTCACCAAGCAATAATTTCTTTCTTGGCTCAATGTCATCTATACTCTATCTCTGGATGTGTTCAATTATTTTCCAGGTCAAAGCTATTTCAAAACTGACATGATGCTTTGGGAGAATAAAGAAAAAATACTTTTGCAGTTGTTTGCCCTATCTCAATCCGTATCCCCCTCTGCTGCTTCCTCATTCACTTCCCCTCCTCTTTTCCAGGTTTATTTCTAAATGGAGAACGCTTTCTCTAATTTCCAGTTTATACATATTTGATGTCAGTTTATTACCATTTTGTGGTGGGTTGACCCTGGCTGGATGCCAGGTGCCCACCAAAGCTGCTCTATCACTCCCCTTCTCAACTGAACAGGGGAGAGAAAATACAACAAAAGGCTCGTGCATCGAGATAAGGACAGGGAGAGATCACTCACCAATTACTGGCATGGGCAAAAGAAACTCGACCTGGGGAAATTAGTTTAATTTGTTACCAATCAAATCAGAGTAAGTTAGTGAGAAATAAAACCATAGTGAGAAATAAAACCAAATCTTAAAACACCTTCGCCCCCCGCCTCCTTTCCAGGCCTAACTTCACTCCTGAGTTTCTCTACCTCCTCCCCTCAAGCAGCACAGGGGGACAGGGAGTAGGAGCTGCGCTCAGTTCACCACACATTGTCTCTGCTTTTTCTTCCTCCTCAGGGCAAGAACGCCTTACACTCTTCCCCTGTTCCAATGAGAGGTCCCTCCCGTGGGAGACAGCTCTCCATAAACATCTCCAACATGAGTCCTTCCCATACACTGCAGTTCTTCATGAGCTGCTCCAGCGTGGGTCCCTTCCACAGGGTGCAGTCCTTCAGGACAGACTGCTCCAGCGTGGGTCCTCCATGAGGTCACAAGTCCTGCCAGCAAACCTGCTCCAGCATGGGCTCCTCTCTTCACGAGGCCAGAGGTCCTGCTAGGATCCTGCTCCAACATGGGCTTTCCATAGGGTCACAGACTCTTTTGGGCACCCATCTGCTCCAACATTGGGTCTTCCACGGGGTGCAGGCAAATATCTGCTCCACCATAGACCTGCAGGGGAATCTCTGCTCCAGCACCTGGAGCACCTGCTCTCCCTCCTTCCTCTCTGACGTTGGCGTCTGCAGGTTGTTCATCTCACATAGTCTCACTTCTCCCTCCCAGATGCAGTCGCCCAGGCATTGTTTTTTCTTCCCTTTCTCAAGAGTTATCCCAGTGGCCCTACCAACATCCCTGATGGGCTCAGCCTTGGCCAGTGGCAGGTCCATCTTGGAGTTGGCTGGCATTGGATCTATTGGACATTGGGGAAGTTTCTAGCAGCTTCTCACAGAAGCTACCCCTGTAGCCTGCCCATTATCAAAACCTTGCTATGCAAATCCAATACCCATTTGTTTTTACATTAGTATGAGAATTAAATGATTCTTCTCCCTCCCTAGTGTTTCTATAGAAACATACGCATTTCTTGTCCATTTTCACACTTGCTTTTCCTTTTGCTAGGCTAAATAACGCAATGTCTCCCAGTGCCCTCAGCTAAAATAATCTCTGTTCCCTTGTACATTTAATATTGTTTTCCTGAATCTCTTCAGTCTTGAGTTCAATTTTCTTGAGCATGAGTGACCAGAAAATGTCTCAGCAATAACTTAAAAAAAATTTCCCTGTCTGTGCTAGTCATACGTTCATCAAACTGTGAATAATTAGGACTTGAGGTATGTTTATTCATTGTTATATGTATAACGTAGCATCAAAACCTAAATATGGACGGTAAGTTTTGTACTTCAAAACTAACACTTTGCACATACATAGAAGAGGATGGAACCTGTGACTATCATGAGAAAGCAGTACTGCCTAATTTCAGCAGTACCTGTCTGAAATAGGAAAGATGCTGATCTTTCCCTGCTGAGAGTAGCACTGTACAAGCTAATGAGCAACAGGAATAAGGAAAATTCTGATGCAGGCTCATCACTACCTGATGCAAAAAAAAAAAATCTGCTTTTATCCCCCAAAGACAGACAGGCTGCCTAGTATCAGTAGTTACTTTTGCACTGTAATCCTAAAAAAGGGGACTCCATAAGAGATGGCTTTGAAATGAGATCCTTTGCTGTGTTGTTGTGAGCTACTGTGATACCTGCCCTGACTATAAAACACTTTGCAAAGCCTTAGAACTTTAAAAACTTGCCCTCTTAATGTTGACAGAAACTGTTTTGACACAATGAAGAAACTGTTCTACTAAGCATATCTGGATCCTAATGGGAAAGGAATCCTTTAATACTGGAAAAGTCCAGGCTCTGAAATTGCTTTGATGCAAGTGACTGTCACAAAGATGAGTCTGCCAGGATGGCAGAGGGGGAGCGTTAGTCCAGCATGCTTTCCACCTTCCCAGTAATCATTCATTGCTGAGTTTGTCATAGTCCTCCTTATTTCTGGCAATGATGCTTTTCTATGCCTAAGCTTGATATTCGCATAATGTCCCATAGGCTGTTAAGAAATCTTATAATACTCAAGAGTGATATTTCTTGGAAAGAATGTGGATATTAAAAAAGCCCAAACCAACCAACCAGAGAAACCACAAAACTCATTCACTTGATTTATCGGAGACAGTTGTAAATGTTTGAGTGATTCCAACCCCTGGAAAGAATGTGCAAATTACTAGAATGTCCTTACTAATGTGTGGCATAAACGTTACATAGAAGTTCAATATAGCTTACTAACTAGCTTCCCTCTAAACCCAAAGGTAAGAAAAAAGACTCTCCAGAACATTAATTTCGTCAGCCCTGAAATAATCAAGCAGTTGGACTAGATATCCCCTCCAACTGAAACAGTCTAGACTAGACTATTTTAATTCAACTTAGTCTAAGACACATACCTTAGGAGGTACAAACTGCTCTCCAGTAGCGCCACTGTGTCATACTCCCTTGATTACAAAAGGGCAGGGAGACAACTAGAATAGTTTTGGTATTTCAGTTTTACACACCTCACATCATGATAAATAAATTCAAATGTCATCACAGAATCATAGAATGGTTTGGGTTGGAAGGGACCTTAAAGATCATCCAGTTCCAACCTCCCTACCATGGGCAGGGACACCTTCCACTAGACCAGGTTGCTCCAAGCCCCATCCAACCTGGCCTTGAACACTGCCAGGGAGGGGGCAGCCACAGCTTCTCTGGGCAACCTGTGCCAGTGTCTCACCACCCTCACAGTGAAGAACTTCCTAATATCTAATCTGAATCTCCCCTCTTTCAGTTTGGAACCCTTACCCCTCATCCTATCACCACACTCCCTGATCAAGAGTCCCTCCCCACCTTTCCTGCAGGCCCCCTTTAAGTACCAGAAGGCCGCTGTAAGGTCTCCCCAGAGCCTTCTCTTCTCCAGGCTGAACAACCCCAACTCTCTCAGCCTGTCCTCATAGGGGAGGTGCTCCAGCCTCCAATCATCTTCTTGGCCCTCCTCAGGACCCACTGGAGCAGGTCCATGCCTTTCTTATGCTGGGGGCCACAAAGCTGGATGCAGTACTCCAGGTCATATGTGCAAACTGAAGAACGTGTATTTTCTAGTTCTTATTCTCACCTACTTCTGTTCTTCTGGGTTTGTTTTCCCCTCCTTTTTGCAATAGAAAGAACAGGAAATGAAGAGATGAAAAGAAAAGGAAAGCTTGTTTGTAATAATTCTGTATTAGATCCTTAATGGGGAATTTTAAACAAAAAAGTTAGGAAGAACGCAGTTCTGTTGTGAGCTTAACCCTTTGTTCAGACCTCAGGTACTTAAAGGAAAATGTTTAAAAAGTTTTGCATACAATGTAAGCAAAGCAACTGTGCATAATTACTTACATTAAAAAGTATTTCAATGTATCTGAGTCAAAACAACAACCAAAAACCATCCTCATCTGTTGCCTTCTGAGCTCCATTACACTACATAAAACATCCTTGATTGTACACAATCTGTACTGAGAATCCCTCAAGAAAGATTTGCTAACAGAAAAAAACCCTATGAAATGTTTATGGTTTACATCCCCCTTTCTTAGGTAAAACAGTTATTTATTCTAATTTAAAATTAATTACTTTGCTTATGTTCTGAGTCCAATTTCTCTTCCGAGAATTATTTCTCCTATGCTTACAAACAAAAGCCGTCTTTCTGATTCTACCTTCTGTCACGCTAATTATTAGGTCTGCTTTGCCCAAAACAATAAAAGCTAGCAATAATAGTAAAATATGGGTTCACGATTATTTATTATGTTATAATCTACTTACAAAGCAGTTTGAAAATTAGGCCTCAGGTGATGGAAAAATTATGGCACTAAACAAGAGGCTGTGCTGGAAACCTAGCCTCCTGAGCTCTAACCTAGCCAGCCACCAGTTATAAGCCACCAGGGTGTTCCAGGCACAGTGGTGAAAAGACATTGCATAAAAAATAAACTGTAGATAGGTAAAACTGAAAGAAAAGGATGGAAGTCTCATCCTCATGAAGGCAGAAGTTTTGGTGCTCACTCCAGAGAAGCCAAGGGAGCTGAGCTTTGCTACTTTGGCCCATGGCATCTGAGGAAAAAAGGTATTAAGGCATTTTGCCTGTTTCTTATTTTCACTTGAATAGGCACAGCCAGAAAGATGTGACAGACCATCAAGTCCAGGCCGCAGCTGTTGCAGAAAAACAAAAAAGTCGCTTCTCCTGTTACTTGCTACTCTTATTTTCTGGTACCTGCCATCCACAAGTACATTATGTATCTCAAAGATTTCTGTTTATTTCTCTCACCTTCTTTCCTCTTCCTTGCATGTATTATCATCTCCCTGACTTTTCCTTCACCTGCAGGTCATCTTAATTCTCTCTCTGAGCTTTGCTACCCTCTCCTCCTGCTTTTTCTTATTTAACCCTTCAGAATCCCTGTGCATTTGAGCCTCCCTCTTCCATTCACTTCAGCTCCATTCATTTCTTATGCATGGTTTTCTATCTGTAACAACACTTCACCTCACACTCAGACCTTAAATCCTACCTCCTCCTGTACCCAGATTATAAAATTTTTAAATGTGAAGCCACAAGTGCTTTCCAGAAGTCACAATTCCTGACCAGAACCATCAGCCTAAATGGAGTCTTATGCTATTGATTATATATAATTTAATGTAATTCTATTTTTCTTGAACCTTCATCACATATAGATAATACCAAAATCTCTCTCTCCTAAAGTTCATTTATCATGATCTTTGATAAGCAAAGTTTTTCTTTATTGCTTTAAAAAAAAGATGTCATACTTCTGTACTCTTGTTCAACACTTTTGCAAAACCAGGTTACAGATCTTCAAGATATTAGGGACATGCACTTCCTCTCAGTTATCACTGTACTGTTTATAAAACACTTTCTGTAGAATAAAGCTTTGTGGAACTGTGATAACAAGTTACTTAGTGCTGGACTAAGGTCACTGAGGAGTGAATTCATATAATTTTACTTTAACCACCTTAAAATTGGTCATCTAGTTCAAGGGCATCACCGACTCCTAGTATTCCAAGACGAGAGAGCTTGCTGTCTCTCATGGGATGCAGCTTGCCTACCTGAGGAATCTTTGTACAGGAAGAAGTGTCTATGAGAGTTGCAGTACTCCTTTCCAGGAACCAGGTAGTTATAATAAAATTTAGGTGACAGAATCACACTATCACTCTTGCAAGACGCATCTCTTCCTTGCTAGGCCTTTTAAAATGTACCTTACAACCACTAAGGCACCATCTTCACTTTTTTCTTCCAAACCAACGTTTCTAGAATTTCTGTGCCAAGCTGAATTAGAATATATTAAAATCTAATTTGTTAAATGGTAGGGGGCTCTCCTCAACTCGGATTATTTGATTGTAACTTTGGGATGTCATCTGCACTACTAGAATATTGTTCATGAAGTTGATTTTATGAAACTACTTGCTACAAAATCCAACCTACATTCATCAAGTCTGACAAAAAAACAACTCTATTCTGTTTAGAATTTCTGCAGGAAACTGTGATCCTCAGAGAAAATACGGACAGTTTTCAGTGTTGCAAATTGGATTCCCAAAAGCAACAAGATAAATGAAGAGGTAAAAACTAAGAACATAAAGACAAATGTCTTTTTCCTACAATGTTTCTGTGTCACTTGGGAATGATGGGCATGACTGCAAATAAAATATTTAGCATATGCTTTTCTTTCTTATAAAGTTTGATACTGTTGTATAAATAGTTTTATATCACCACTTTGTCTCAAGAGCTGAGTGGTTTTTCTTGGACTGTATTCCAGTAGTTGCCCTAAGAAGATGCTGTAGTAAATCTACATCTGATTTCTCCCAAAACTCAGGAATTATAAGCTTTGTTCCAAGGAAAACATGCTAAAAATATTGAAAATCCCCCAACTAATTTTTAAGGATATGTTTTCATTTCGCTTTAAGTTCACTGATTTAGCAGTAGTGTTTATTTCTTGAGAACACACTAAAACAGATGAAAACATCTCAGAAGCCCCAAACACCTAAGATGATATTTAAATATTTTTCTTTTGTGGATTTTTTCATCACTATTGTAACACTTTGCTGCAATTTATGCCTGAAAGAAAAAAGCCGATCAATTTGGGATTTCTTCACTGCATATTGTTCCAAGATGGTAACGAAAAGTATATGGAAATCATGAAAATACTATCTACCCGCTTCCTCTGGGCCTGTTTTAACCCACAATTCAGCATGAATGAAAGCTTGCTACAGTAGAGATGTAGTTTAATTAAATGGCTATATTAATCATTTAAGTCACATCTTCTGATTATTAAGCGTGCTTTCTTTCATTGCAACACCCTTTTTACATTTTTCTTTTCTATAGAAAATGAGAATCACAGACAGAGCATAAAAGGTCACCTAACTGACTTCCCTTCCCATGTCCTACACAGAGCACAAATTACTATAATTAAGCTATCTATGGCAGATGTTTAGCTAACCTGCTCTGGAGATCCATCATACAAGGGATGCCATAACATATCCAGAAGACCTTTGTAACACTTCAACTTTACAGGCAAAACCAGATTGAGCTTTCCCCCCTCCACCCCCCCGTCACACAGAAACCAAGCGATAACCATTCTGTCCTGGACTTTTTCCACAAGAAGATCACTATCAGTTTTCATACAAATAAGCCAATCGTGGTGTGGAATCATCTCATGGTAAAATGAAAAGCAAGGATTTACTTTATTCTGAAGGGATGTCGTGGTTTGAGCCTACCCAGTTGGCTCCAACAGCCCAATGCAGCTGCTTGCTCACCCCTACCCCGTCCCCTGAGGGATGGGGAGGAGAAAGTGCAACCAAAAGGGCTCGAGGGTCGAGACAAAGGACAGGGAGGCCTCACTCACCAGTGATGGTCATGGGCAAAGGACAGACTCAACTTGGGGATAACAACACACATTTAATACAAACAAGCACCGCCATCAAGGAGAATGAGATACAACCGGGTCTTACATACAACACACCTCCCCCCGCCCCTCCGGTCTCCCCGGGCTCAGCTCTGCTCCCTCTTCCCCCCAAGCAGCGCAGGGGGCAGGGAATGGGGGTCACAGTCCATTCGGCACAAGGTGTCTCCGCTGCTCTTTCCTCCTCAGGGACAGAGGCCCTCGCAGCCCTCCCCTGCCCCACCGCGGGGTCCCTCTCCCGGCAGACATTCCTCCTCCCGCTGCCCCAACGTGAGTCCTTCCCGCGGGGCCGCAGCTCCCCAGAACCCCCCAGCGCGGGGCCCTCCCGGGGCTGCCGCCCTCCCACCCACGGGCGGCTCCAGCGCGGTCAGTCGCGCTCTGATTCGGGCCCGGTCCCTGCTTCTCCGGCCCGGGGCCCTCCGCGGGCTGCAGGGCGACCTCTGGGCCACCGCTAGGCTCCAGGGGCTCAGCCGCCACCCCACTGCGGGCCGCAGGGGAACGTTTGCTCGGGCACAGCTCCCCCTCTCTTTCCTCACTGACCCGGGTGTCCGCAGGGCTCTCTCTCCCATCCCCCTTCCCTCACCCGCTCACCGACCCAAACAAACAAAACAAAGAGAGCACTCAAGCGCTTCTTTCACTCTTAAATAGTTGCTCGCAGAGGCGCCATTGGTCTGGCCTTGTCTAGAGACGAGTCGAAATTGGAGCCGGGAGAGCTTCTTGAAGCCTCTTACAGGAGCCACCTCTGTAGCCCCCTCCCACACTGCCAAAACCGCGCCAAAACCCCACCAGACACCAAACCACCACAAGGGATTACAGCTAATAAAACCAAACAAGTCATTCAGTCCATAGAAACTGTTTTATAAAGCCTGTGGAAAAGGATATGTCATTAGGTACAGGCTCAGCACCCAGCATGGTAGACCAAGCAGGACACTTACCTGCTGCTGTAGTATTCAAAGAATGGTAATTATTACTATATTTTAGCATACATGTTCTACTTTCCATCTTTAAAGTGTTCTAAAGTAGAGGACTGGTTTCCTGCTGCTACTGTTAACATCTGCATAGCTGCATTTCCAATATGTTATAGGTCAGATCAGACTGCCAACAGTCTGCATAAACAGTGTTTCCAGTTGTCTACGCTTAGCCCATATCCAGGACTAAACTATAACAGTTGCTCTATCACCCAAAACCCCTTCACCAGCCAGGAAGGGGAATCAGGAAAAGGGAGGAGACCCATGAATTGGAGTGAAAACAGATTTAATAAAATATTAGTAATACCAACAAAGGTATGCAAAGTTATATTCAGCCAAATAGGCAGCAATCACAATCAATAGCAGAGCAGTCCTTAGAGGCAAGTAGAAACCAAAGGAACCCCAGCAGGAAACCCACAGGGGCTCTCCTCCCTCAGCAAACCTTCCACCTTTATACTGAGTATGACATTATGGTGTGGGCTACACCTGTACCTAACTTGGGTCAGATGCCCTGGCTGGCTTGAGTCTGCCTATCATGGCTGGCCTATGATTCTATCCAAGCCAAACCAGGACACCGGTAAACAAGTTAGCTGGAAATAAGATTTCAGTGTAAGCCTGTGATAATAGCCTGTGTTGTGAGAACAGGGTCCAGCCCTGTAGACATACC
Source organism: Leptosomus discolor (assembly GCF_034619465.1). Classification (NCBI taxonomy): domain Eukaryota; kingdom Metazoa; phylum Chordata; class Aves; order Leptosomiformes; family Leptosomidae; genus Leptosomus; species Leptosomus discolor. Next base: position 71,080,743 of record NC_141392.1, on the reverse strand, counting down.
AGTTGTGTGACATGTGGGAGTAGATGCCAAGCTTTCCCAAACGACTTCTTGCTGCCTGAGCACAAAAATGTGACATCCTCTCAGCTGTTGCTCTGCCCTAGGTTAAGCCCACTAGGAAGAAGTTCGTGGACAGAGTAGCACTTCACCCACGTAGCACTGTTGTATGACCATGACATAGGTCCAATTGCCCCTCAGGATCAAAGAAGCTGTTCTATCCACCAGCCTACAGTGATAACCCAAAATCCACACCTAAACTGGAAACTATAAAATTTTGCATCCAAACCTTGGGCTTAAATGTATTCTAAGTAGTCAATTTTGGTTGTCATCCCTCCTTGTCCCCTCAAACAGATGTTAAGTTGTACCAAAATCTTGCACTATTACTCCTCATGGAGGTGTATTTTAATCACATATGATGGCCCACTCCAAGACAGGTATACGAAGTCTAGCTTGAACAAAATCATAACTCTGCTTTTTGTGCATGAAAAAATACTTGATTTGTTGCCTCTATTTCTTCACCTACAAGATCTAAAGTTGTGAATGTTGTTATACAAATTTAAATGATATCTGGGACCAGGAAGCACATGAATTTTATTCACATTTCCTAGTTCCTTTCATTTCAACATACCATAATATTCATGTTAAGAATCAGAAAGGATGAACCATGTTCTGTAGCTAACCCTGTTTTTTTAAACAGTTGCTCCTTGGAAAGTGAAAGTCCCACTTGAAGGTTAGGAAATATATAGAAGTATTTCAGGGAGGTAGGGTTATACCAAGGAAGATAAGAAATTAATATTTACATTTAGATGATGGTGTTTGTATGTTTCAGATATCAGAAGAAATCCATTTATGGTTTCTTCTGTGGTTCCCCATTTCCCATATCTATCTTTTCTGTCAGGAACCTTTTTTCACTGTTTGAATTATAACCTATTGGTCAGCACCCTGAGTTTCTGGAGATATGTGCAAATAATGTGATTTCTAATGTAAAAGAGAATGTGATGGCATTGCTCCTGTCTACATGATTTCTTCATAATGGTGTTGCCTTAATGCTGTACAGATTCTTGGCTTTCATATACCATTAATTTTGACTTGCTGTCTTCATTAAAATTCTAAGAGGCAGAAGGCTTTAAGGAGAAAATGACCCCTAGTAAGGCAAAGCAGTGGAAATGTTACTGCACTTTCCTTTACCCTTAGGCATTTAACCACTAGAACTTTTTTTATTGCTTAGAACATTTATTTAATGTATAAAATGTGAGTTCTTATTATTTTTCCCCAAATATGTTTTAGAAGAAAGCAATGAATGAACAGGTTCTAGGAGGTTTGCTTCAATAAATGTAATGCGTGATGAGCTTCTGTCCTGATATTGTCTCCAATCAAACCCTGTATACTCTATATAGGAAGGTGAATTGACATAATTCTTGGAACAGCATTTTTCATCAAATTGTCCTGTTAAATAGGAAAATTTTACTCAAGCCTGCAAAAATGATAAGCCTGACCCTCAGCTCTGCTTTGAAAGGTCATTTTGATTAGTATAGGCAAAATTGGAACGTAAATCCATTTTCAATGCCTGGTGTCTTTTGGCTTTAATAGCTGAATGGCCTGAAGTGTAAATTTTCAGAAGTGTAAAGCATGTGCAGGTTCTGCTGAACTCAGTGGAAGCAGCAGGCATCACACATTCCTGACGGTCAGACCATGAGTTTCCTCACTTTTTTTCTTTTCCCCTTTCTCTCCCCACTCTTTTCCTGATAATGTAATGGCCTTTTTGACAAAGAAACTTCATTCATGATCTGATAAGTATAATGGCTTTCATCTCAAGATTGTATACTGAGAAAACTGTTAAAGTTTCCTTTCAATTCATCAAAACTAAATTCTGTTTCAGACAACATACTAAGTGCATCGGAATTATCCATACAGTACCCACACTCAGATTTAGCCTATGAAATGAAGGGTCTCAGCTACATTCAGAATTGATAAAGGATTGTCACCAAATAAGTACCTTTCTCAGGAAATTAAAAGAAGAATTCATTGTTCTAATATTTAGCCAAATTATTGCTCAAGCATGAAGAGGGGATGGAAACAAGGTGGTGGGAAGAAGAAGAAATTGCGGCTCTCTTAATTGATTATCATTTATCATGATGCAAACATTTTTTAAAGAAAATAATTTTAAAATTTAAAATTAATTGCTATTATTTTAGATATGAAAGAACAAAACAGGCTTGGAACAAATTGTGCTCAATCAGAACTTTTCTAGTCACAGAAAAGTAGTTTTAAGTAGCCTGCCATTAGTATACAAACACTAGTATATCTATTCATACCTGAGATGAAGAGCTACCCATGTAAATGTATAAACATTTTTTATACTCTACAGACATAAACATTTCTATCCAAAAATGACCAAATCTACACTAAGGTCCATACCTGTCTAACATAATACCTGAAATAGTTTTACCAGCATAAAACTGCATATAGCCATAGCAGAGAATTTAAAATGTGAGCTCAAGGGCTTTTCTTGCCATTTTAATAAGCCATTCATTTTCTCTGTGCAATGGATTTATGACTTGTATTTATTAGTTTGATTCTTCATCCACCTCGCTTTTCCCTTTTATATTAATTTCATATTTAAGGTGCACTCTGTCAGAATGTACAAAACCTTTTAAAAACCGTTAGAAATAAATGGTTGAATAAGAATGGCTATATACATTGTCCTGGTTTGGGCTAAATCAGAACTAATTCTGTTTTAGTGCTTTAACTTTTCAGTTAAGTCCCCTCTAACAAACGGCACTTTCTGAAACAGCAGCATGTTTTTCCAGACCGTGACTGCTTCCAGCAGTGATAAGGCCTGATGTTTATAGTTCGTACCAAGGAATGGGATGCAGAGACGCCCTTGCTTATACTTGTTCTTATGGCGACCAAGGTCACTGCTAAATCTTGTACTCCATGTTGGGGTGCCAGGAGTGAAAAGGGAAGCACCTACAGGGAGGAGCGAACTGGACAGGTGACCCAAACCTGACCAACAGAGTATTCCATCCCGTATATGTCATATTCAGCATAAAGCTGAGAGATCACAAGGGTCTCGCTCTCTTCGTCTCTTCCTCTCTTCTTCAATGGCTGACATCTGAGGAGGACTGATCCGTGCATCCCTGAATCCAGTGCCTGAGTCCAGCTCCTGTATCACATCCCTGTCTGCTGCAAAGTCCAGCCTGGGACTGCCCCAGTGCCAGCCCCGCGGTGTGGTGGTGACGTATTATCATCAGGGTGGGGGGAGTTGGGTTCAGTATTGGTTTTGTATATATTTGTACATATTATATATATTTCATTTTTTTCCTTATTCTTATGATTATCTTTTATTGTTATTGTTCCATTAAAGCTGTTTTAGTTTTCTTTTCCAAACCATAAAGTCTCTCTCCCTTGTTCTCTCTCCTTTTCCCTTTTGGGAGGGGAGAGGGGTTAGTAGAGAGCGTCTGTCATTCGTTAGTGGCAGGCCCAGCCTCAAACCATGACGTACATATATATATGGCCACATACATATGGTCATATACGGTTATTGTAGGCATGTGACTGGCTTAGAGCAAAAGGGAATTAGTCCTGTTTCCCTTTCTTCAAAAGGAGAATAGGAATGAAGGACACCAGTGGCATTCTCCACAGCCAAGAAAAACACATTGCATTGGGAACTGTGATTATACATTTTACTCAGATTGGGTGATGATGCTTTTAGGAATACTTCCATTTTATCAAGACTGTTTTATCATCTATAGGATAATTGTTTCAGGATAAAATTGAGGATGTGACAGGAGACAGATCACATTAATGCTTTGGGTTGAAGTGGCCTACAGGGGAAGGAGGCAGAGAAAGACTGCCTCCTGACGTTTTCTGAAGTTTTAACGTCAGTGGGAAGAGGGAGGGTTTAGCATGCCTTGATTTGAGGGCATTTCAGTGCTGTCAAGCAGCAGTGAAAAAGGAATAGTTCCGAGATTGGATGATATGTTAAATAATTTAAAAGATAATATACTATTATGTAATATAATAACTCTAAAATAACCAATAAGATAGGTCTTTACTGGAATTAAAATAAAATGGCACAATAACCTAAAACCCTGCAGTCCATCAGAGAAATAGACTGGCTATGATTTTAGTCCATATCAAGGAGAAGAAAAACCAGCACAATCACTGTGCCTTGGTGTTTAGTTACCTTTGGGAAAGACAAAATCATAGCATACTGAATAGTGGATTTTTAAAAAAGTAACGTGGTGATCTGACATATAGGAGATATGTGCAGTCAAAAGCATAAGGAAGCAAAACTGCCAAAACATACCACATTTTTAATGAATTACTGAATTTTTTTTTTTTTTGGCTCAGTAATGGGAATAAATTCTTATCATCTTTTATCTAAAGTGTTTTATAAAATCACATCTAAAAATATGAAAATTGTGAAAATACAAGCTTAAAGACATATCCTTTATTTTGCAACTGTGTTTTTAAATTCGGAATCACAGAATCACAGAATGTTTGAGATTGACAGGGATCTAGTCCAACCCTCCTGCTCAAGCAGCGCCACCTAGAGCCAGTTGCTCAGGACCATGTCCACATGGCATTTGACTCTCCAAGGACAGACACTCCACAATCTCCTTCTGCAACCTGTTCCAGCTCCTTTATAGAAAATCTTAGTTGCTTATTAGTAATGAATAAAATAATTCAATTTTTTTAAAAAAAGGTATTTTTGTAAAAAATTAATTAAGCCTTTTTTTTTTTTTTTTTTTTTTGGTGGTGGGGGTGATGTTCCTGTCCACAAAATGGAGTTTTATACAGTGAGAATACGAAAGAATGCAAACATACAACTAGGAGCTGAACCTTTTAAATATTAAACTGAAATTGCTCAAGGTGTGCTTTCCACCAGGTACAGAAATAATCGATTTGGTAAATGATTACTCTTTGAATAAGTCTGTCAGACACCTAAACAGGAAGATGCCTTTAACAGACATGGAGGCAAAAGCAGAAAAATGTAGTTGGCACACATGATGAAATGACAAGAGTGAGGTATAATTTGTCATATAGTAACTTTAAAATCAAAACTAAAAAGAAGTTATGAACAAAAGAGTTATGACTTTAAGATCAGGCTTGAAAGCAGATAAAAGTGGGCAGGTGAGCAGAAAAGATACATGAGAAAGCACAAAAAAAACTGTTTAGTTGAACAGAAATATAAACTTTCAATGTAGTATTGAATATGAATTGTTGCAAAAAATTAAAGACGAGTTTTTTATGAATTTAAAAGATTACAAGATACAGTTTAAAGGATGGCAGAGATGAAGAAGTCAAAGCAGAGAATGCTTTTTATCATCCATGAGACAGTCAACTATGAAAATGTAAAAGAATGACATATATTCAGTCAGAGATGTTGAAGGTGTCTTCTCACAATTTCCTTGTGTACTGCAGGAACAAGAGACTGATGAAGAACAAAATTAGATCTTTCTAGCTTGGAATAGGAAATTATTGGCATCTTGAGAACACCTAGTCCAACCCCTGCTCAAGCAGGGTCAGCTATAGCGGGTTGCCCAGGACTGTGTCTAGTCAGCTTTTGAATATGTCCATAAATGGAGATTCCACAACTTCTCTGGGCAACTTGTTCCAGTGTTTGCCCACCCTCACAGTAAAAGTGCTTTTTCTTGTGTTCAGACGGAATTAACAAAGCTGATATTCATGAATTCGAATTACGACAAGTCTTCTCGGTGAGATCAGGGTGAATGTCCAAAAAGAAAAGGACTAACAGAGAGCACTCTTGGTGTTCTTATCCACGGAGATCCAGCTGTAGAGATTCAGACTAGGCAGAAAAAGAATACAACAACAACACAGTTTTGTAGGATGAAGAAAAAGAGAACAATCCCGTGTTTGTGTACTGTCTTTTTCTTCCAAAAAGACTGTTCAGGCATATACAGTTGAATCCCTTAATCATTTTTTGTGTCCCTGTGAAGAATGCTCTGCTTCCCTGTGTGTCAAGAGGATGGAAGAAGAAAGAAGTAAGGCCAAAATGGCCTTCATTGGGTCAGAACACTTCCATCCTGCAAGATAAGGAATAGGAAAGACCAGACAGACCAAGGAGTTTGCAGCATCAGAGAACCCTGAAGTATTTTGCAGAGAATTGATTAGGTAAGTTATGCTGTATGAGGTAGAGGAAAGCAGAGATAATACCAGTCTGTTTGGGAGCCTTTCCAATCTCATCAGAGAGAAAATTTCTCCCAGCATCAAATCCAGCAATCACCATAGCTTTGTGAGCAAGACATTAGCCGTGTCACCTGAGAGGTTTTCCTGTATTATGTAATATCACATTTCTAATAGTCCTGAGGAATATGAAAAATCATTCAGTAAATTATATTAAACATATGACAAGAAAAATCCTTCCCTGAGTCCCCTGATGGACTAAGAAGGGAATCCTGCTAGAAGGAAATTTGATATGTTGACAACTGAAAGACATAAGACTCTATCTTACATCTCTGTAATTGTGTCCATGAGAGGGCCTGAGCCGGTAACACTGTGTGACTTTGAAATCATGGGAGCCCAGTCCATTTCAAACATTATTCTCCCTCCTGTTTGAGTTTCACAGGTTGATGATCTAGTTGTCTGGCTCCAAGATGTATACAGTGTATGCATTCAGCATAATTTGAGCTATCATGTGAGTCTGAACCCCAAGCCAGCTTGACAATCTAAGTGTGTTTACACACTAGAGATGTACAGTGGTAAAAGAAGGAAAAGGTGGACCAATGCATACAGATTGTCCATTACTCCAGGAAGGACATAAAAAGATATCTTTGGTCTATTACTGAAGTAGCCTTCACATAATTAGGTCTCGTGGTTTAACCCCAGCTGGCAACTAAACACCACACAGCCGCTCACTCACTCCTCCCACCCTGGTAGGATGGGGAGGAAAATCAAAAAAAATAAAACTCATGCATTGAGATAAGAACAGTTTAATAATTGAAATAAAATAAAATATAATAATAATAATTGTGATGAAAAGGAAGACAACAGAAAGAGAGATAAATATAACCCAAGAAAGGCAAGCGATGCACAGCGCTGTGGCTCACCACCCGCTGAGCGGTGCCCGAGCAGCTATCTTCCCCTTCCCGCCAACTCCCCCAGTGTACGTACTGAGCATGACGTTCTATGATATGGAATATCCCTTTGGCTAGTTCAGGTCAGCCGTCCTGGCTGTGCTCCCCCCCAGCTTCTGGTGCACCTCCTCGGCTGGCAGAGCGTGGGAAACCAAATAGTCCTTGGCTTAGGAGGATGAGCGCTACTCAGCAACAACTAAAACATCAGTGTGTGATCAACGTTATTCTCACACTAAATCCAGAACGCAGCACTGTACCAGCTGCTAGGAAGAAAATTAACTCTATCCCAGACAAAACAGGACATTAGGTAATATATATATAATGTAATTTCATGTAACTACAGGCACTCTTCAGTATGAAATAGATGCTTATTTCAGCCTCCATCCTCTCTACTCCCCTAAATATCTGTTTTGGTCTTCCACTTATTTTTTCAGCTTGATAAGAACCTATTAAGTTCTAATGAAATGCATATAGGCATGTATTTAGAAGTAGTTGAGCATAGATAAAGAAATAAGCAATTGCTAGGTGGGATTTTCCAAAATTGCTAACTACTAAACTCCCCTATGAAACCTTTTCTTAGGTAGTATTTGTACTTTCAGGCATCCAAATATAGTCTTAAGCTTTAAGCAAGTTTTCAGTATAAAAAGTCTGATTTATAAGTTTTTTGTAATAGAATCTTGCAGTCTTTTGTACATGAAGGCTTCAGAAAACAATTGCCTAGTTTTAGAAAAGATGTTTTTCTGGGTGTTTGGTTTAATATATTCCTAAAGAAGTAATTATGACAATGGAAAAAGTTCAAATGCTGAGTTGTTCAGACCATTACATTACCAGCTAGTTGTTCACTGTCTCCAGGGGCAGCAGAATTAGACCCAACTAATGTATTTTAATTTAAAATCCAGATTTGTCATGAGCATTAGGTCATTTCCCATGAAAGATGAAGGATGAAGATCAGAGGTGTGATCTGAGAGCTGATGGTGCGTTCCCATTTTACTGAATCACGGTGCTAGTATATTTGATCTCAGTTTTTGTAAGCAAGTTCTCTATTTTTCAACAGAACAATTTACAGGAAGTTTTAAGAATTCAAATCCTTCTAAAAAAGAATGGAAAGAAAAGAGAAATCTATTGAAGGTACATGTTCTTTCCCCTAAAATCTTGTGATGGAATTTGGATTTTTTTGACCTTGAATATAATAACCAGGGCTGAAGAGCAAAATAAAGAAGAACAAAATAAACAAAAGCAAAATGAAGGCACAAAAATACCCAACTGAAATTTAAGCACTAGTCCCAGTGAAACATTAGCGTGTGTTTGAAATAATATCTTGCATTCTTTCCCAGTTGGGGCAAAACCGTGCCCAGCTCTGGAGTCCTCAGCTCAAGACATGGACCTGCTCGAGCAGGTCCAGATGAGTGCCACAAAAATGATCACGGGGCAGGAGCACCTCCCTTATGAGGACAGGCTGAGACAGTTGGGGTTCTTCAGCCTGGAGAAGAGAAGGCTCTGGGGAGACCTTATTGTGGCCTTTCAGTACTTAAAGGGGGCCTACAGGGAAGATGGGGGCAGTCTTTTTAGGAGGACCTGTTGCGATAGGACAAGGAGTAATGGTTTTAAACTAAAAGAGGGCAGATATAAGGAAGAAATTATTTACAATGAGGGTGGTGAAACACTGGAATAGATTGCGCAGAGAGGTGGTAGAAGCCCCATCCCTGGAACCATTCAAGGTCAGGTTGGACGGGGCTCTGGGCAACCTGACCCAGCTAAAGATGTCCTTGGTCACTGCAGCGGGGTTGGACTAGATGACCTTTAAAGGTCTCTTCCAGTCCAAACTGTTCTACGAGTCTATGAAAATAGTCACCCAGCTAACACAGATTAGGAAACTTGCTGATTTTCTATTTGCAGTGCACTTTCAGCCCCTCTGGTAGAATGTCTGATCCGAATGCTGTGTTCTATTGATATATACGTCACAAAACATATTTGTCAGATGGTGGCAGGTTATGATCTATGGCTTAAAAGTAATCAGATCTTAGAATATTTTGCTGGGCAAGATTTCAAGAGAAATTACTCTTGATGGAGCACCTTAGACAAGCAACCCATTTTTACATGTTAATTTACATGCTGAAGCATAATATAAATGTTAAAACCCTAGATGGCTTTGGAGCAGGAGAAAAATGTTCCCTTGTACTCTCTCCTGCTCCAAACCTATGCATAGCCCCAGCACTTATTTTTTTTCACAGCTCTGGCTGTGAAATTCTCGGATTTCCATCACTGTCTCTAAATAAAAATTCTAGGGTGCAGAGAGGAGAGTAATTCAGGTGAGGGCTTAAGGCACATTACTGCATAGCTGAGGACTGCCGAAATCAGCCAGTTACAAATTCACTGAAGTTACAATCGATATTACACTTTCAATTTTATGAATGTTCTTTCAAAAAGACTCTTTTTTCAAGTGTATAGAAAAAAAATCCCATACTCATGCAAGTCCCCTAAACAACTAATTGGACTGCAGAGTGAATGACTGCTTGTGAAGTTTGGTTAGAAAAACGTCCTAATTGCTTGTGGAAAGAAGGCTAAAGGTCTATAGTAACACATCTGCTAGAAATAAACCATCCTTAAAGAACTGTGCTTTAAATGTCTGAGGGTATTCTGAATGAAAGCTTGAATGGCGATTTTCGCAATAATATAATTACAACATCAGAAAGGGAAAACAGACAGAATTTCCCTAACTAAACATGTCAAAAAAGCTGAAGAAAATCTATTTGCACCACCGAAGTAAGAGAATATGAGTGTATCGACGAGCAGCTGGTTAAAATTTTCAGATGGCAAATTATGCATACGCATTTAAAAGAGTTTTTATGTGGCATGCTGTGATGAAGGGAATGTCTTCCAGCTGGGATGTAGTCAGAATTGCTGGTAAACTTTATCATTGTATTGTGATGTAAAATTTATCATTGTATCACTGCATCAGTAGTTTGGGGATATTACTATTTCTTTTTTACTAACCAACTTCCTCAGCTGGGCTCTGTGGGCTATAAGCTTAATTGCTGAGGATCATAGAATTTCACTGATTCCAATCTTTTCTCTATTATGCTGCTTCATCACCTTACCTCACTCTTAACATTATTACTTTAAAAATTAGGCATGGTGAGTTCAAGCTGATTGACATTAAACAGACTGGTATTTACTTTTAATCTAGATTCTATGTTTTAAATGTTTCAGGTTTAGGAAAGAAAAATTTTAATTCAGGACAAATGTAAACATTGGTCAAATGTGAATATTAAGAGTACTGAAGAATTATTACATTCTACCCTATTTCTCCCCTTCGTTCCTTTTTTCCACTTTCAGTTTTATGACTTATATCCTTTTCTTCACTTTCTGACCGCTTGCTGACTAAGCTGCTGACATACTTTTAATTTAAATGATAACTTTCACTGACATCAGTGGGAGGTTAGGGTGCAAAAAGACTTTCTTGAACCAGGAAGAATACAGAACAAGATAGAGACGGGAAATAGCAATAATGAAAGTATATGGTTATATAGGTTAGATAAGTGCACAGCATGATCATTCAGAATCAGTGAATCTTTTTTTAAGTAACTGCTTTAACCTGTATGTCTATTGTAGTTCCCTGTGGATTTCTACAATGAATGAGTAAGCCCATCCATCAGCCTAGAAAACATCAGAGGCTAGGAGAACATGCAGACTAAGTATATATATATATATATATATATATGTGTATATGTATATATATATTTTTTACATATATATGTATTTATATATATACATGTTTTTCCTAGTCTTACTCTTACCTAGACTTCTGCTTGTAATCAGTGTTGGAAAACAGGATATTGGGCTAACTGAACCCCTGGTCTGAAACTGCATGGCTCTGCTTTGATTCATAAGTTTTCTTACAAACACTGGCATATTTGGTTCTATTTTATGGCAGTGGTTCCCATACTATGTTCCATTCTATGTACCCATAGAAATTATTCACATCCACTTACAAGCTTGATGATAAAGGGATATATGCTTCTCTGACACTATTTGTTAAATATTCTTCCAAGTTCTGCATCTATGACTTGTTTCTAGTACTCACTTACTCTCTTTTTCCATTATTTTAAGTCAGACTTTCCTTGTGTTTTCCTCTTCCTGTCTTTAAATATTAATTCAGCACTGTTTTGCTGTTGCCCGTTTCAGTTCTCAAGGCCTTGTGAGTTTTTAAATTTGTAACTATTTTTCTTTCTATCAAATCCTTCCTCAGGACTAGCCAGTCACCAATTTTAACAGACATTGCCAGAAAGCATGCATTTTTATGTAGAATGTGCATGACAGAACCATAATTTTCAATATTTTTTGGCTATTTCTATGATTTACGTGTTTTATTGAGGAGGATTTGCATTTAATTCTTTGATATGCTTAGTGTCAGCCATGCTATGATTACTTTAAAAATAACTGTTTATTTCTATACGGTATCACAAGGAAAATTCAGTATGTGTAATATCAGACCTTTGATTTTTGACTTGGTTTTTAAAAAAACAGCAAAATAATAAATAGTAAAAATGAAAGAAAAATAATCATTTGTGTTAAACACTGGGATACATACACACTTCAATGACTACTTAGAAAATATATTACAAGTAGCAAAACCTGCAGCAAACCTTGGCAGATGAAACTTGGTGCCTTTGTTCATTCATCTATTAGCTTTCTACTGAGTCAGCATTGTGCTAGCCTGCAAGTCATTCTCATCTTTCTAATTTAATTCCCTTGTAAAGAAAACATGAGTTTTGGGGATGTACCTGATTAAATAGGGTTGCATTTTCTGATTTGTCTTGGATTTTGGAGGGTTTTTTTTTGTAGTGAATGGGCAAACTTCTGCCTAGTTTTTTTCGTATTTGTACAAAATGTGCAATCCATGGAGCATGTTATGTCCCATGACACAAAGGAATGTCATAGGGAATGTGAAGACACTTAAGAACCACCAGAGCCATCTCTTATTTTCTGTATCATCTGACTGAATGAATCAGATGAGTTTTAATATAGTGTGGGTATTTCAGCTACTTCAGTTTGATTGTATGTTTTTAATAAGACCTCACTGCTGCAATAATGAAATTCTCCCATTGAGAGAGAAATGAAAAGAAAGCTACCTAGCTTAGCCATGCAGTTGGTTTTCCAAAGCTGTTGGAAAACTGCATTGAGGCATCATATTCTTAGTCAATGGAAGCTGACTGATTCAGCTGTCTTTAGGAGAAGCGTGAATTTATAAGTAAACAGCTGGAGTCTCCAGAAGCTGATCTGCACCTGTACTATGTGAGATCTCTGCCTTCAATGTGCCCTCCTGGTAAATTAATTTCGTTTGGTTTTGTGACTTAGGAGAATAGTAAACCTGAAACCAAAATGTAATGTAGGGTCTTGCTCCCCAAGGACTACCCTGAAACAGTCCAGATCCTTCCTACCACCACCACCTTGGGAAAATGGAAACACTGGACAGTTAAAAAATAATCCTGTAAGATGTTTGCAAACCCATCAGCTAATCTCTCACCTCTTAGGACTTTCCCCTTCCCCATCTGGCAGCGTTTGCTTTTACCCTCAGCCTCAATGGCAACTTGCGGAAAGGAGCTGGGCCTAGTCGTGAATGAAACCTTCCTCATTTAATTGAAACAGGATATTGTAATTGATTTTGAAATCCCAAATGGACCAGCAGTTTCCCTGTGGTTTCATTAGGAAAGCTTTGTACAGCTTTTAGTGGCTATATTCATGGGGAGCAGTAGAGGAATTCAAACAAGAAAGAAGACTTTTAATAGCCCCACCTGTTTGTGTGTACAAGATCACATGATTATCCATTTACAACAGCTAAAATGGAAACAGCTGTCTTAGAACAATTTAGATCTTTATCCCCTACTTAACTGCACAAATAAATAAAAATCCATTTCCAGTGCAAATTATTCTTGATGCTAGCTAAAGGTATTTAACAAGTTAGTTACATTTGTACTAAGGCTTTTAAGGCATTCATATTTATCCATGTGTTTTATCTTTAAAAATATGAGGTTTGATGCTGACAAAAGCTATGAGAAGCATACAGTGTGGGCAGGCATCTCCAGCACAGTTGAGTGAAACAACATAAATGCAGATCAGCAATCAGCTTCCCTTGTTACTGCTTTTCTAAGAGTCAGGATAAGAGACTGCCTGTAGTTGATGCCACAGTGCTTTGTAATGTGGCTCTGTCTGAGTATCTTAAAAGATATTGCAAAAAATATTATTTGGAAAGCCTTGAGCTAGTACAGCCTGTCTACAGACCCCCAACAACAGCTGTCTTGTGTATTTTAAAAATGCTGTCTCTACTGGTTTCCTCCCAGCATGAATAGAAAATTACCAACATTAAAAGCCTATTGGTACACCCAGCCTTTGTACTTTTTTTTGCCTACAGTGCAATACATTATGCTTTGAATTTTACTCCCAAAGATTCTACTGTCAAAAACAACAGAGGGCACTTGGGGAGAAGTATTTTTCTGAAGACACAGAATGGATTGACACGATGACTCATGTCAAGTCTAAGAGTGTCACAGGGCCCTTCAAACCAGCATGCGTAACCCAAATGTTTTAGGGGTAAGAAATCTGTGGCAGTTTTCTTTTTGTAAAAAACATGTGCTGCACAAATGCCTCTGTGTCAAGATGGTCTCTCACCCCAAGCTGTTAAGGAACAGCTGCTTCAATAAAAAGTTTGGGGAACTCCCCGATTCTCCATTCCCTCTCTTGTTCCTCACAGAGTGAGAAGGCAAAGAGGATTTATTTGAAGTTGTGCTGTGTCTTTAGACTTTTTGAAAAGCCAAGTGAATTCTCTATAGGCACTCTGTTTCCGTATGAAGTAATTATTTTGCCTGACTGTCTGAGTTTTCTTTCCAGACACTTGTTCATTAGCTTCTATTTAATATAGTCAGTCAGGTCTCCATATTGTGTTTTCAGCACCTTACCTCCATCATGTTCCATGATTTTTTTCCCTGTCTGGAGCATTGTGAGGTCTCTCAGACATATTCCATGGAATCTAAAAAGGTTTGAATTCATATATTAGCTATTTCTTCAGCAACGATGCTTATAGAGTTGTCTTCTTTGACACAGGTTTCCATGAAAATTAAAAAAAAAAATCCTCTTTGAAACTATGTTCCTTCATTAAGGAAGGTTAAAGACATATCAGGGAGAACGTGTAGGCAGAATGAAGGACACCTGCGCAGAAGGTTTGGAGTCTCTAGTAATCAACAATTCATAAAGAATAAGGGAAAATAATGTCTTCCAGGAAAGGGGGGTGGGTTTAGCTTTTAGAGTTCTAGTGTTGAAATAATATACTTAACAAATAGTAATAATAATAAATTCTTGAAAAAATTAAATGATGGTCAAATGACACTTAGAAATTTTCCTGCTTTGAATTATTTTATTATTTGTGGTGACATGTGACTCATTCCTGGTCTTTCAGAATGAGACTAGGGACATTTCCAAATTTGCTTAGTGCTGCTTTGCCATGCTGAGTTACTCAGACACTCAAGGTCTAATTCTGTCTGAGATACTTCATCGCACTGCAGGGTGATAATTTAAAAGCAAAAAACAAAACCTCATCCACGTTTAGTAAAGCAGCAGAAAAATAATATGAGGTATGGTTTAGCTCAGGTAGATAATATTAAATATTATGTCCCTTAAGAGCCTACAGGGTTTAAATCATTGTAATAGTACACACTATAATGGCTTACGATGCTGTGTGAGAAATGATCAGTGCTGCTTCTGCCGGTAACTCGGAAGACAAAGTTCCGTGCTGGTGATATGATCTGAGCATGATGAGTCCATAATTTCTCATGTTCATCTTGGACATTCAGCTTAATTCTTAGTCAGAGTGTAACAAGCATGAAGCACACGGAAGTGGTGAAAATGGTGATGGAAGGTTTTCTAGTGAGCCTCATTTATTTTCTCTGCTCTTGTCTAATCCTCCTTTTGACTGGAGGTTACCTTGCAGGATCCTCATTATGCTAAAATGTGTTGTTAAATGCTAATTAAGAAAAGATAACAGCTTGAACTTTTAGACTGGTTTGGTAATCAGGAGCCTTCAGCGAACATATATGCTTCTTTCCCCATCCTAGACCAACTGGAGATTGCAGTTTCTCTCTGTGTAAGATTTTTTTCCCAGTTTTTCTTGGAAACTGATTTTTTTTCTGTTGTTCTAGTTCAGTTGATTATAATTTTGTATTTCAGTGAATTGACACTAATATTCATTAAACCAGTTTGTTCAGCCATAACAAAGAGCAGTGACTGGAGGTCTTCATCAACTAGCACACGGCGACTGGCCCACAGCAGGTCTGTGATTATTGCCGCAACACCAAATCCATCTCTTCTGCCAAGCTACACAAATATACAAAAGGAAAGACTAAACAATTCTTAGTTGTGGTACGAATAATTTGCTATCTGATTCAAGTGATCCTCTGACACTAGTTTGGAGGAGGAGCTGCATTTACTGCAGTTTACGTGTTGCATGATCACATATTACAGAAAAGCCACCAAAAATACACAAGGGCTGAAGACAACAGCAATAAGGATTACAAAGAAGGGAGGAGATGCAGATCTGCCAGGCCACTGCCATATCACACAGACCAGCATGTGTATGTCAGACTATGTGAAACTGTAGTCTTTGAAGAGGTCAGTAAAAGTCTTATCAACATTCTGCTGCAGTAAATCTTTTCTAGAGACCACAGGAGAACTGGGTTAAAGAATCTTTTGAAGATATTTGTAGAACATATCTAAATGAGTACACTTTAAGCTACTGAATAGGAGTTAAAAATATATATTCTACTTTCTAAACATGTATTAGTAATATTTATTTATTCCTGAATCTTCGTTGAATAAAATAGACTAAATCAGAAGTATACTGTGAACAGTTGATTAATTATTCTGCATTGTCCTCAAAATTGCAGAAGTTTGGCTTTTTTGAGAGAAAACTGCATTTTCCTGTAATAAGAAGAATTTCAGAGCATGTACCTGGAATTTTTTTTTTAAAAATGAAGTGTTACTAAATCTTTGAAATGAGATCTGAATGGAAATAGACAATAGTGTGCAATTATACTGGGCCATTTATCAAATTATCTGGTCTTGTTATTTGTGAAAAAACGATTTTGTGACATATTTACCACTGACTTTATTAAAAGGCCTGGATTCTCTCATTCTCTGACAAACTGCCATGGAATCTGAAAGCACAAAACAGAATTTGGCCTCCGAAAAATAATAATGATATAATGAGGAAACAGTCTTAGTTTGGATTGAAAGATTATCGGCTATGGAAAATGTTACTATAAGTAGCTCATAATGGATAGAAAGTCAAGCTGTTTGGATTGTTAAACCTAGACTGAAAATAAATTACTCAGTTCCAGACCCAAGGAAAGTAGAGAAATATCATCTCTTATGTATTCATTTGTGCTCTGCTATTGCCGTATAGTGAGCTATAGGGGTTTTAGAAAAAGGAGGCAAGTCGTAAATCATCAAAAGCCAGTGATGAGTAGTGAGGGATAGATTTCTTAGAAAGTTAATCAAGCTTGAAATCCTATTAATAATTGTTGCACGTTGTTTTCTAACCTTCCTGATCAATCTGCAGTGTATCTGTATGCAGCCATAGTATTGCCTTTCTGGGCAGAATTTATTCTAAGATTCCCAGTATTTAAGGTAAAAAATGTGGGTTTTTTTCTCGGTAAGCATACATGTTTGTGAACCATGACAAGGAATGAAAACTTCAGAAGATGGGTACAATACAACAAGTGAAGGACAAATCAGCTGTGCAAATTAACTTTGCCTGACCATGCTATTGCATTTAAATCTTGGCTTAGAGGTAAATCTGTCTCTAGTATTAGTTAAATCCAAATCTTTCCACTAAAACTTCCATAAAACATCATTACTATTTGAAGTGGTGGTGTTTTGCTCTATGTGCTTAGTCTTTGAAAACTGAGTCAAACACCATATCTGTTTGACAGAGACTGTGAAACAAGCATCACGGCTTCTGATCATTATTGATATGGTCTACACGACCAAAAAGCTAAAATATCTTTGCTCCTTGTATGAACTGCTTGAGTTTACTGTATTTTTACCACACTTCATCAAACTTCTTTCCAGTAGTTCTTCAATGGTAATTTCTGATTCAAATTGTCTTCAACCAACTCCCCATTTTTTTTCTAGTTCTCTCCAAAAATGCCCAGCTGTATGATATGCAGCAACACATTGTAATGCTAGTAAGGTTGCGTACTACCCTCTCAGGGGCATCACCGTATGTGTGGATGTTTCATAACATCTATTCCACCTACTCAAATTTCTTTCCTTCTTTTGCACTTTAGTGGATGATTTGTGAATTATCTAGAAGTAATGTATGCAGAACATGAACGTGAAACCAGTTACTCAAACCATTAGATATAAAGGGAAGTGGGAAAGAGTAACAGGGCACAGATCAATGACCTAAGTTACATACACAGATTCTGTGCCTTGCAAACCTTTAAAGCTCCTAACTTTAAAATACAACTTTTACTCTTTCAGCAGTAGATCATGTTGTAATTGTATCCTTGTTGAGTCTTATCAGAATTTTCCCAGATGCGGAGGCAGAATTTGTTTCCTTGTGGAAGACTGTTCTGCAGATAGAAGGGATTTGGTCACTTGGCCTCTAGATGGGACACCTTGCACCTTTGCCCAAAATTTTGACAGAAATGAAAAAGATTCTCCTGCATATTTTAGTTAAAGTGACTCACACAATCATCAGGTCGTCAGTTTCTTACCTGAATGGAATGAAGTAAAAGACATTTGCATCACGGACTTTCTATAGTCCCTGTTCAAAGGCAAGCTGGAGTCACCCTGCAGACTATTCACAGGCAATACACAGTGAATACCTTGCTAGTATCGCTAGTACACAATGAAACTCTTGCTATTACTGCTATTACACCAATAGTCAGTTTCTAACATAATTCCTTGTCCTGGAAGAGTACTTTATTCCACCAGATTATCTCCAGATGTTACTGAAGCCACTTCTGGGGAAAAAAAAACTGGTAAGGGTAAAATAAGGATAAAAAAATCTTGACTCCTGGTGTTTAAATGTATCTGTAAATTCAACCTTCTTCATGAGATAATTTGTTTGAAGTTATGTAAAACTTGGCAAGGAGCCAAGCGTGTTCCAATGGCTGATAATTTCTTTCTCTGGTTATTAGATTTCTGTGTTTGCAATCATTTCTCATTCTGCTAATGTAATGCCATTTCTTGACAGATCACCCATCATCATTTAATTTTGTCTGCTGGGAAAACTGTGCCAGTCTATTCCTCTTCAATGAAGGAGCCATATATCAAGAGTTTTTTTAATCCTGATATACAGTCAGAATCGATTACCCTGTAGCTCTTAACATATACTACTGTAAGAGAACAAGCAGATTTTTTAAAATATTAAGCACTACTTTTTTTGTTAATCTTTTGACTTTCTTTACAAAATTTTTCCAGACAGCTTAACAATATTGGTTTAAATGTGACATACAGTCTCTGAGTAGATATGATAAATCCAAAGACAGGTTAAAACCCTGTTAGCCTGCATCTTATTAAGTTATTTTGCAATACTTTTGTATTTGAGAAGCAAAATTCAACCATACTGATTTGCAAAATCCTAACTTAAGTTAACTTACATATTGTTCTATAGAATTCAAGAGTGCATAGGGATCTTCTGTGCTGAATTTCTAGACACATATTGTCTTTCAAAATACATGTTACACAAACCAAGGTACGATATATGTCTTTATGAAGATTACTTTATACATAGTATGATCATGACTGTAGGAGTATTATTAGATATTAGAAAAAAAAATTCTACCATGAAAAGAATCACATTAGAATAGGTCATCCAGGTAGGCTGTGAAGTCTCCAGGATTGGAGATCTTCTCAACTTTTTTGGATAATGTCCCTTGTCTAGCACTGAACTTAACCTTTTCTGAACCAGTGCTTGGAGAAGATAATCTTTTGAGAAACGCCCCAACCTGAACTAATCATGGCACTCTCAATTTTTTAACCATCTTGTGATCTGGGAAAATGTTTTAGTGTTTTTTCACCTTGTATCAGTCAGATTTCATATCCAGCTGAAACTTGTATTGTTCGGACAGTTTTCAAGCAAGGAATTCAGCATCCAGCTCAGCTGTTCAGAACATATCAGGTTTTATTCAAAGCACTCCAGTCATAAGAACATATTCCTTGTACCTATAGATTACTTCTAATATTTATGGTTTTTCCGTTCAGATTAAAACTCCATAATAACACTGGATCAACTTTCAAGATTTTAATCTATACTTTTAAAGAATTGTATTGTATAGCATGTATACAGCATCTTTCAATAAACTATCAGGTTAATTTCTGCCTTCTACTAGTTGAGTGGAACTCTGAAGAAAGCTTTGGCCCTTGACAGTTACTTCTCAAAACAAAATTTGACCTTTGTGATTCTTGAAAACATCTTTTTGTGACATAGGTAGGAAAGGTTTCTGTGGCTTTTAATGATCTATAATTACATTTCTGCCATAAAGAAATAACTTCATCCTCAATTTAGCTTCAGTCTTTAAGAGGATAACTAGATATTTCTATGGCACTATAATAAATAATAATGCTTATTGTAACTGTACATTTATTTGCCTATGTATTGCGTCTGGCTGAGATGGAGTTAATTTTCCTCATAGCAGCCCTCATCATGCTGTGCCATGTATTGGTATCTAGATGGGTGTTGATAACACACCAGTGTTTTGGCTACTGCTGAGCAGGGCTCCCGCAGCATCAAGGCTGTCTCTCCAACATTCCTCCCTCACCAGTATGCTGGAAGTGGGCAAGATCCTGTGAGGGGACATAGCCAGGACAGCTGACCCGGAGTGATCAAAGAGGTATTCCATACAATATGACATCTGCTCAGCAATAAAACTTAAGAGAAAGAGGGAGGAGGGGCAGCATTCGTTATTATTATGCTTGTCTTCTGAAGCAACCACTATGCAAAATGAAGTCCTGCTTCCCAGGAAGTGGATGGACATCGCCTGCTGACGGGAAGTAGAAAGTAAAACATTTGTTTTCCTTTGCTTCAATGCACAGCCTTTGCTTTTGCTTTATTAAACTGCCTTTATCTTGACCCATGAGGTGATTTTTTCCCATCTTATTTTCTTCCCACCACGTCCTGCTGAGGAGGTGAGTGTCAGAGTGGCTTGGTGGTACCTGGCATCCAGCCAAGGTCAACCCACCACAGCCTAAAAAGTTTACACACCTTTTTTGACTTTTATTTTCTGCAAACATTCTAGTAAAAATGAACATGAAGCCAATATCAGAGATCATTTGTGTCAAGTGATTTTAATTCATAAATACAAATATTCACATTGCAAACCTGGTTCTCGGAATTTATGCTCAGCATTTAGGAAAATGCCTTGCATAAACTTGTTAACAGCTTCAAAAAAGACTATCATGAATAATACATAGAAGTCCCTTAGTGAATAATTTTGGCTAATCCTTATGAAAAAATTGCAATTTCCTAGAATACAATCGTAAAGGGAAAGATATGAGAATAATTTAATAGGTAAGTGGTTTATTAGTCATTCCCTGGCTCAGATCATATTTGGGTAAAAATCGATTTAAGTTACTGAGAGCTTTGGCTGAATAAATGCCTGCAGAATGTTGCTGTTGAGAAGCCTTAGAAGAGAAGCAAGGTATTGAAGGGAGAAAAAAGAGACAGAATTTCTTGTAAAGGACTGAGGAATAGAGGCCATTGGAAGATGGAGACCTCCAGGGATCTTATTTTAATTTCTTTTTATATCCAGCAAAGGGATGTGGTGAAGAAAAGCTTCATTTTTATGCATGTCACCAAAAAATTTGCTTCCTTTTTGTTTTTAAAAAGTTAATGAATATTTTAAAAATCTGTCCCTTGAATTATGAGAACGAAGAGAACAAGGTTCAACTTGGAGTTAAGAGATGACCATTACTACAGTCTCCACTAGTTTGGCAAAGTAGTCCTGTATAAGTTAAGGGAAAGAAAAACATTTTCTCTTGAGAGCCAGAAACACCTGAGGATCTACTTCAAGAGCAGTCAACACAGAGCTGCCAGGTTTTCATGAGTCTCAGGCTTGTGGGGCATGTCAGACCCACGGATCACACTTGGTGCCTAAGTATTTCTCTGAATCTTGCTTTTTGGTGTTTTAAAAAAATGGTACCATAAGGATCTTAAGGATATTTGTACATGGAGACACGTACAAGAAAAATTGTATCAAAAGAATGTCTTGTGTAGATGTTCCTATTCCAAAATGATAAGCTTTTACAGTTTAGTGTGCACCAGCTGCACACTAAGCTGTGTTGAAAAAAAAGTGTCTACAGCAAGATAGGTGTGCCAGCAAAACAGGAAAACCTTTACCAGCTAGTAAAAATGTTTCACAAGTGTTATCCTACCTTAAAACAAAACCCAACCAACCAACCAACCAAAGACCCCCAAACCTCCTCCAAGCTGAAGAGGAAAACAGATTTACCCATCACATCTATGAACTACTCACTCTCTTGCCTTGCCTTGCCTTGCCTTATCCTTCCTCTTCCGTTTGACCATCCCTTTCTCCTTCCTGTTCCTTTTTTCTTGTTGTAACCGAGGACTTTGTGTTCTTATCCTCTAAGCAGAGAAAGTTGCCTACGTATCAAAGAAACCTACCTTACTGTTATGCAGCAAGGATAAGCAGAATTTTAGTTTTGGTGTGGGCTTTTTTGTTGTTGTTGTTTTCCAGTGATTAAATTTAATTAATCCTATTTTAGTCTTGTAATTCTTTTCCTGTATCCCCTTTTACAGGCAGAGTCCAGCTGCTCAGTGTTTTTTTCTTAATGTCAGCGTAATATCTTAACTTGATAAGGTAGCACTTATTTGAGTATGTTGGGGTACACTGAAGAGTATCAAACCTTTTCCGTTACAGAGCACGAACGGTCTCTAATATTTTATTAAGCAGTGAAGGGCTACAATAGTTATTTTAACTGACAGTTCAGCTCTTTTTTTTTTGCTGATGTTTAAAAGTCCGTATGATTTTCCCAAAGTGTGGATCTCTGTCTCTACTATATCTTTTTCTTCATCTGATAAAGGCAAATTAGATTTTTTTTTAATTAAGTAACAAAGCCCTTAGATTCAAAAGAATTTTAGTTTCTTTTATATTAGACCTCTATATATCTTTCAAACTCTCTCTCATGAATACTTCTTTGGCTTCCTATATCCCACTGTTTTGAGAGAGCATTTGAAAAAGATAACCATATTTTAATTCTGATGTAGTTACTTTGCCAAGCCAGCTCTCCTTGCTGATACACTCTTCTTTTTCTGTTGAGCTCCTTTTGATGCTTCATTGAGGCAAATTCAACTCTTTCACTTAAGGCAAGAGTGAAGCTAGACTTACTGAAGAACAGGTCTGTGTGACAAGTGGTTTTTATGTCCTACCTTCCTGCTTAGTTGATATATCTGTGATATACCCAAATTCTTTAGACCTGTGTTCTGTTATCATCACTAGAATGAGGTAGAAAAAGGAAAAGCAATAACTTGGAACTCATAAAGAAACGTTTTTCTAATGTAAATGTGTATGAAAGGAGAAAGTGGGAGGGAATAATTAACTTAGTAAATACATATAATAAGTATAGTGCCAGTTTGAACCTAATGTCAAAGATTTTGTAGATAGGTAACTGGGGAGATAAAATCATAAATTGAATGAGTGTATGTGCGTCTTGGAAAGTACAAGATAAAACTTACAGTGTACTTGTCATTCATTCTTTTCATCCATATGCTATAATTATATTGTTTATAATATACATTGCTGAGATTAATTTGTATAGGTAGTAATATCTGTCAAAAGAGCAACAGTAATGCACTTAAAACATTTTCAAGCACTAGCTTCATTAATCATAGTGTTGTGGGGAATGCTGGAACATGCATTTCTTCTCTTGGTCATGTTGTTTTGTTTTTATTTTGATTTGTGATTGTTAAATCAAGTAGGCTGTTTGATGTCCTTGCTGTGTCTGGCACTGAAGCAATGTGAGTCAGCAGATGTTAATACAGAATAATTTATGTCCTATCAGAAAAAAACAGAAATGCTACCAACTCCAAGAGAAGCTTATCTCCATGGGTTTAATGGGCAAACTTGTTCCATGTATTTTCATCCACATGGGCTTTCAGATTCTTTATTCAACTGCAGATGTAGAAATGTGTAGTAAGAGATGAAAAAACCCATGAATTACTATAGATGTTACCATAAGCTTTAAGAATAGAATTAAATTCTTTTATATCTGAGAATGTACTTACTACCATTTTAACATAAGAAACCTTTTAAGAAGTTGTGGTTTTTTTTTTTTTAATTTGAATTTGGAGGCTTTAAGAATTTAATGAAGCATATATTTAATTTGATTAAGTTTTTACTTGAGGAGTTCTAGCATATCTAAAATGAGCTGCGTTATCTTAGTATTGGGTAGGGACCACAAGAGCAAGATTTATTGTAATTTGACTTTTTAACCTTAAAACCAAATTCAGATGAGGAAGCCTACCAGAATATAAAATGAGATATCATGGGAACTTACAAGCATTTCATATTAAGATGGTTTGAATAAGTTATAAAGAGTCGTTCCAGTCCCAGCTAACTTCAAGTCAGGCTCAGCCTATTGCTTCTAATACCTAATTTCTATGTTTCCAAGTATTAATGAAAAAAATGAACAGGACCATTAGGGCTGGAAGTATTCTTTTTACCCTTCACTTTCATTACGATATCCTTTTCCTTATATTTCAACGATGTCAGGATGTTGAAATGTCACCTTAAAATGAGGTGCCCATTATGATAGGCACCTCACAAGAAAACTAGGTGAGAGAATCCCTAACTTAAAAGACGTGTACCCTGGACAACCAAAGAAGATAAAATACACCGGAGAAGGAATCCCTTTTGGTATGTGACAGACCTTGGCAGAGGACACTTAGAGCACAAATCCTACAGGAAAACAAGTCTTGTCCCTGTGTAAACTTCTCCTGAGTTCAGATGCAGATATTGTTTAACCACAGAGGACCTACTGTAGGATTAATACATTGCTGGTTTTCCTTGAGTACACAATTTGGCAGTAGCACATTTGCACTTAAACTCAAGTCTATTACATCTCAGAGTAGTGATATAAACAGAAAACTATCGCTAAGTTCTCCATCACTCTTATAAAAGCTTAGGTGTATGTTGATTCCTGGAAAATACTGCAAAATGCAAACATTTTCCATAAAGGTTTCCTCTACAATTGAATCTTGCCTTGAGGAGAAGGACCTGTATTATCCGAAGTACTGAGTATTTTGCAAAGGATGGAAGGATTTAGGCACAAAGTGATTGAAATGTGAGGCACCCATTCCCCAGAGAGGCTGAATTTAACATCATAGAATTTTTCTTCAGTGTCTTCTTATTGGCTGTTTTCAAGCAGCTTCCTGTTCTGCTTTCTACTTTTGAGAAGGGCTTTTTAAGGTAAATAATTTTCCCCCTGAACTGTACAAGGAAACAGGTGCTGTAATGTTCAGCTTTTCAGTAAGCACTTTATGTCTAACCATCACTGTGTGGTCAGATTCTCAAATATGTAACAATGGTTGAGCTTCTTTTATTACTTTTTTTTCTATGTGTTTTTGCTTGTCTTTGTTGGAAAAGAGAAGAATTTTTTTCCATTCATGACTTCCAATAAATTTTTCATTATAAATTATTTTTCCTTGGTTTCTGATTGTCTTAGAAACTCAAACCAAGCTGTGAACCTCCCAGGTGCTCTGATGGCCTAATGTACCTGCAAATCTTCACAGTGATTTAGACAAGAATTATGTTAAAAACAGTATTTTGAGTTAGTCTTTAGCTACGCCATCTTTATGTGCCCCCTAGAATTCTAAATCTGACTCCTTCCCTAGATTTAAATGCAGACGGCATTTATTTTCATCTTTGGAGATCAGATTCAATTTCCTCTTCAATCTTTGACATCTCTTCCACTAGTTTTAGGAAAGCTATAGTAAATCCACTGTTTGGAGTTAGTAAATCCACTGCTCCACCTTCCATAGTCAATACACTGATTTTAACTATTCAAAGACTGAAGGAAGAATGGAACTTTATAATTTACTGTAGTTCTACCAGCTTCCAGGTGAGGATATGACATAAATTACTGTTAAACCAATGATAATTGGTAGGGACAGCTGAATTAATGTGCCTAGTCTAAAATAAACCTAAACACTTTGGATTTAAATGTTTGTCTTTAACATCATTATCTTGACATTTCATATATGAAACAACTAAGGAAATGTCCAATCAAAATAAAACCTAGATTGACAGATAGTATAGAGGAATTTCATTTGAAAGGACTGCAAAATGAGAGGTAGAAAACGCAGGAGAGAAGATGCCTTGTTAAAAAAAAAAAAAAAAGCTTCCTAATGTAAAGCATTTTAAAGGTCTCGGCTGAAGAAACATGACAGTATATACATTCTTTAAGCAAAGGATGCGTTTACTGAGTCAGGATCAAGGTCTGTAGGACGTGCATTTTATTGATCTAGTTGAGATCAACTGTGATTTGGTTATGATTTAAGGATTTTTAAAAATCTTTGCTGAGGTAGATTTCAGTTAAACAAGCATCTCAGGAAGGGATGTATGCATATTTAACATTGTCGAACAAGATTCAGATTTAATGTACTACAGAATATGATTTGCAAGAGCATATGCAAAAGTGACAAGGGCTTTGAATAAAAACCAGCAATGTGTTTTAAGTCTGTAGGGTAAGAAATTTACCCAAGTTTTCTATGTTTCCCGTGCAACACTGCACTTAGTCCAGCCTTCAGGAGTCACATATACCTTCTAAAAAAGGACACTTGAAAATATGATGTTTACACTTCGTGTTAAGAGTTACTCTTCTGCTTAACCTGATTAGAAGTTTAAGTCTGGGCCTTGAATCTGGCAAACCCAACTAGAGTTTGTACCTCAAGTCTATATGCTGGCTAACTTTGCCTGAGTAGAGCAATCCACCCTCCTTTTTCAGCCAACTTTTGAACAGTTTTCTGCTGCTCTGACTGCCTTTGCTCCCAGAAAATAGGATTCCTTAATCTTATCAGTCTCACTTCACAAGATATTTAATTACTATTCAAGAAGCAAAACAAAGGCACCTAATCTCTTCAAGGTTTCAAAATTATTTGCTTTCAGAAAGTGGCTGAAAATTGCCTCCCTTTGGTCATGCAAAACATAGTGAAATTTACCACAACCGTGAGTGCTAATATGGAGCGTCCACACTACACGAAAAGTTATTAGCAATCATTACAGATGCAAAACCACAGAACTAAAATACTTGTATCAACCCCAGTTACTTCAATAACAGTCGTGTTTTGCTGATCCCTCCCACTGCTGATTGCAGAATCAAAAGCTGTAGGTTAAGCAAATACCAAGTCTGGATAAGATTTTGTCCTCAGGTTGTGTTTGCCTCCCATGGTGCCTCAGACTTACAATGTTATGACCTACTACGTGCATTTACTACTTGTATTTACGTTCAGCTGTTATCCAACAATAATTCATTTTCACATTTTTTAACAAAATCACTCTACCTATGCCATACACACAGTAAGTTCCTTCTTTTTTTTTTCTTTTCTTTTTTTTTTTTTTTTTTAACACTCCCAATTTGCAAATAGCATTCATGCCTGAACGTACTATCAGGATAACCATTTTCTTCTTATTACTGAGTGACTGCAGCACTTATCATTAAGGAGGGTGACATAGTTAGCATCCTCTCACCCTGAGCAGATTCCATTCACCATCACTCTCACTGGTCCTTGCACAGAGCCTTGCACATAGTAAAATAGGTTGTTTATAATAAAAATATTTCTGGGAAAAGAAAATCTGAGGAATACAAAAGGTGGTGAATTTATTTCTGCTAAGACAAAATATAGATAGATGGAAGCAAGCACACAAAGTGTTAGAGATGTTAAGAGCAGCCACCACCTCCAGCAGCTCAGAGCCTGGGGACTCCCCTACCCAGCTGCTGGAGCCCAGCCCATGGCATCTGGGGACCCATGGTCTCCATCCCACAGTGATGGATATGCCTGCTGCTTTCCTGTTTGCAGATTCAGCCAGTAGTGAAGCTGAGCACATGTCCCAGAGATCTGTGTCTGGGAGATGACACAGATGTGACATGATTGTCACTAGATACCCAGACCCTAACTCACTCCAATGGCTGACACTACAGGCCAGGGGAGCCTACACCCCTGCTCTAGCTCCAGTTGCTGCCCCAATATCCAGTCACACCTGTCACCCCAAGAAACAGGCAGGATGGAGGGTGAGATTACACAGAGAAATAGTCAAGAATGCATTTAACAGGAAGGTAGCACAGACTGCAGTGATCAGGCACAGGGGTCAGTCAGACAAATGTATTGACCAGCTGCTTTTTGTATGTGACTGGCCCTTTTTATACCCATTTTTGTCTCTTCCCCCATTATTCCTACCTGATCCCCTTCCCATGCTTATGCCTTCATCAGTTCACATAGTTGCACCATCCACCCCCTCAGATATTCAACATCCTCCAGGTTTGTATCCTTATCAGTTGCAAGGTATGGGTTTGCCTGCAATTTCTTGATAGCCCATCAACTAGTGTGACCACTGAGGTTTGTTTCTTCTCATTGTGCCCACTATGTTTGACTGCCAGGTTTGCATCTCTGTATATTTTGTTCATTGCCTTCCCCTTTTCCTTTCCATCCCACTTTGACAAGTTCCTTGAGTAGACAATTTTGCTGAAATCAGTATTCTCACATTGCGTGTGTCCTTATGAATTAAAGTGACTGACCAGGTTTGGTTCTTATTACTGCCTCCCTTATTTTTCAATCAGGTTTCTTCCTCTGTATGTTTTGTTTGTTGCTTCCCAGCTTTTCTTATTATCCCCTTTTATACTGGAAAGGTCTTTGACCACATACCCTTTACAGAGCAGATGCTCTCTCCTTCTTCATATCCTTCCAGAAACTACTACACACACCTTACTTTGGAGTGTCAAAATACCTAAATCAAATCAATTAAGTAGCAAGGCATCTCCCAGATCAGAGCAGTCCCTTAAAATATAGCATAAATCACTAGGATTACAAACAAAATCTCCAATAACAAAGTGAATTTCCTATTGTTAGCTCTAAATGTAAGTAGGATGTCACTTGGGTGTTTGCTTCTTATATGAGCTATCTCAGTCACTGCAGATGTATTCACTCCCTTCTTTTCAACAACCTCCATTCTTCACCACAATGCACTTACTTCTTTTTGAGTTCTATATCAGAGGACTAGTGTTTGAAAATAACATGAACTGTATGATGCCATGGGAACCCCTGTTGATGTTGTGCTTTAGTGTTTTGTCTCGCAAATTAATCTGTTCTGAATTGTAGAGTTCTTTTTCTCTCCCTCTCTCCTTTGTCCTTTTTTTCTGGTGCCCATTTCAAGTTTCTGAGGGTATGTCTGTCTACAAATAATATATAGCACCTATCCATACAGTTCTTTTTTTCTGTGTTTGTAAAACAACTCATTGAGAGTGACTAAATCTTACTGTCCTACTGTTGAGAAAACTAAGGTTCAGAAAATGTTGTAAAAGTCACCTAAAATTGTATGCCTATCCAACTGCAAATCTAGTGATCTTCCATCAAATTTTTTGTCTCACTGCTTGTGGAGTACAGAAGATAAGGTGGTCTTTTTCCTCTTGAAAATAATTTCATGCTTACTTTGTCATGGTTTAAACCTAGCCAGCAGCCAAAAACCATGCAGTTGCTTGCTCACCCTCCCCCGCCCCAGGGAATGGGGGGAGGGAATTGAAGGGGTAAAGGTAAGGAGACTCTTAGGTTGAGATAAAAACAATTTAATATATGAAAAAATAAAATAAAGTAATAGTTATAATAATTGTAATAATAAAATATACAAACGACTAATGAGCAATGCAATTGCTCATCACCTACTGACTGAGGCCCAGAATGTTCCTGGCTAGTGATCCTGGAGGGGAAAATCCCAAAACCACAATCCGAGAAGAGAGAGCACCAGCTTCCCAACTAACCCTCATCTGTATACTCAGCATGATGCTGTATGATATGGAATATTTCACTGGCCAGTTTGGGTCCATTGGTCTGGCTACGCTCCCTCCCAGCTTCTGGTGCACATGGGAAGTTGAAAAGTCCTTGATTTCTTACCAACTAAAACCATCAGTATATTATCAGCATTCTTCTCGTACCAAATCCCATACTGAATCCCAAACACAGCACTATTCTAGCTACTAAGAAGAAAAAGCTAGCTCTGTCCCAGATGGAACCAGGACATACTTACTGGGTCAGATGTCTAATGTTCTTACTTTATTCTGTTGTCCTTTCATTTTCTCTGGCAAAATTTCATCTTTGGTGTAAAACCACAGACTACACACTTATATTAGTGATAAACTTGATCCATTGTGCCTTTTGTTTGCTTTTTTTCTTATTGGTACTTTTTGTTTTGAATTTTTAATACATCTTTTAGGTTTGTTTCCTTCCATTTGCCTTTCTGACCTTTACTCTTCTCATTGATATCTTCTCTTTTACATCAAGTTGTTTTTTGGGGTTTTTTTGCTTATTTGTTTGGAGTTTTTTTCCTTACTTCTCCTATCATTTTACCTTGTCTAATGGCTTGTTTTCTCTGTTCTGAATCTTCCTTGTAAAGGATAAATTCTCAGGTCTTGTTTGCAGTGGTTGAACTATTCTTCACATTGTTGACACACTCTCTTACTTATTCTTCCTAAAGTGTGATTTTTAGGAAGAAGAGTGATGTACAGAATATGACTTTTGACTTGGGAGGTTCAGTTTTGGCATTAGGAATCATTTTTCCCCCAAGAGGTTAAGTGCAGCAGTGAAACAAGTTAACCAGGGAAGTTGTGGAACTTTCATCTTTGGAAGTTTTTGATGCTCAGCTAGACAAAACCGGGAGTGATCTGACCTAGTGCTAGTAATAGTCCTACTTTGAGTGGGAAGACTGGTCTTGATGATCTGAAGAGTTCTCTTCCAATCAACTTTTCTATGATTTTATGCAGTCTCAGATTGAGAATCAGAACCACTGAAGGCCAGTGGGTGCTGAACTGGACATGATCCTGCTGCCAGGAATTGTGTGGTTATTACTTGCAGGAAGCAAACATCATTCTCTCCTGATGCAAATAGTGCTGATACTGTAAATAAAAAAAGATAAAAACAACTTCTTAAACTCATCTACGCTTAGATGAGCACTCTACAGCTGGTTTTTAAAACACAATTAAATGGGCATAAAGTGAGAGAGGAGAGCAATAAGATGCTTAAATAATTTATTCCCACTAACCTAGATAATTTTTTGCTTTTTCCCCAGTTCCTCCTTTCCCCTGTGTCCCAGTACAGAATGTTCTGTATAGTCTCAAAGTCACTCAGTAGTTTATATGTAGAAATGTCCTCACTAATTTTTCCTTTTACTTCAGTACTTTTGAATTGACATTCACTGTGAACATAATTGAAAGTCCTCCATAGAAAATCAGTTTGAGCTACACAGTAATTTAATGAATATATAGAACTAATATTCCAGCCTGGTCCCAGTTTGTTGATATGTTTAAACTGTAAGCCCTGTCTTTCTTTTTTTTCCTTTTTTTTCTTTTAACAAGAAGGAAGCATATCCTTAAGAATTAGATTACGTCCTCATTTCGTTGTTGCATCTCCTTTAAAACTGCAGACTGCTCAGCCCATGGTAACAAAATAGTAGGTAATAGAATCTGGAGAAGCACTTATCAGCACAAACATACGCATTAAAAGGAAACACAAAATGTGTTTGAACATCTTTTTTTTTTCATCCTTTCAGCTGTAAATCTGAGGCCTCATTCTGAAATGAAGAGCAATAACCCTTCCTCTTCCTGAACCCCAGTTCTTTGAAATGTTAGCATGCACACCTAACTTTTGTTTTTTGAATAATTGTTCTGACACTTCTTGACATTTTTTATATTATCAAGTGGCCTATTTTCAATGCCTGGCTACAGATAAGGCAAGGTTCATTTACTTGCAGACTGGAACATTTATACAGCATCTACATCACATTGGGTCTGCATCTGCAGGAAACTTTCTTGAAGATGACAATGCATTAGGCATAAGAATTATCTTAATACGATACTCCTCCAGTATTACTGTTCCGGATTAGCAGAAAAAGAATTGAGGCAACAGGAGAACGATACTTAGCTCTGGAGAGCCATGGCAGCCAGTACAGTGTCATATTCAAAGCTGCCTCAAATCAAGTGCTCTATGAGATTATAATTATCAGATAGATTAGTATTACTACAGTGAAAGACAAATAATAGTTCATTTCAATATCAGTAAAGTGCATCTGTCAGAGCTGTAGATGGAAGTGCCTTATCTATATCATGGAACCTTTGACAAAATGCAGAAAAGGATGCTGATTTGTCAAGAAATAAATGTAGTTTATTTATTCACAACTTGTTGATAAAAACTACTTCTTATTTCCTACTGTGGAAAAAAGATGAAGTCTCCAAAACCAAGGAAGATTTCAAGCCCAGCAAAGAAAAGTAAAGAATACATCTGATACTACTGATAATATGTCAAATCGTTGACATATGAAACTTCATAGATTTCAAAGGACATTTTATGCTTTTGGAGAAGAAATCTCTGTGGATTTCTAGAACAAGGCTATTTGCTGAATGTAAGTATCAATCTAGAGTGAATATGTATACTACACCTTATAATTTCACTGGATAGAATACAGTGAAAGAGTCTACATGGAAAAAATATTTATATGTGGCTGTCAATACTTCACCATAGCTAGAAATTGCTTCATGCTCAAGGTGCCTGTAAACATTTGCTATGTATCATAGAATCCAAAAAGCTGTGAATATAAAGGAATCCTTGCAACAAGCCATCAGAAAAGATTTATAACTAAATATTTTTTCATGCCCATTTTACATAGCTGTTTACAAACATTTTACATGGTTTGATGTAAGTGGACTTACTCCCAGTCAATGCCAGTCTAAGCAAGAGGTCAATCAGGTGTTAGAATTTTAAAGAATTGATTTTTTTAACTTTTAAATGTAATGACTGTCACTATACTAGTATAATATTCAACTTTATTAAACAAACAAACAATACACCCCACTCTGCTGCTTTTTTTGCCTTTTTTTTTTTTTTTTAATGAGTGCAATACCATTTTTGGCTTAAATTTCCTCTTTGTATACAAGAAAATCAGGACTTTTGTAGTACTGACTGAACAGTACTCAATATTTGATCCATAGTGCCTGGGTTTAACTACGCAATAGGACTGTGCCAAAGAACTTAAAGGATTTTGATCTGAAACTATTATAGTTGTCCTGGACACCTCTTTTAAATGTAGTGAAGCCAGTCAAGCAAATAAAAAGAGATAACTGGAAGTTTAGTGCGAATGATCTGGTTACGAATGCAGTGTTTTTCATACATCATAGCTTATTCCAGCTGCATTCCCTACAGGATACCACATGATTCAGAGTTAAAATCTCTAATGTACATTTGATCAATTTTAGTTTGTCACTTGGAGGAAAAGCTGTCAAACTCCCATCAAAATAGTTTTCTCTTTATTCTAAAGTACAAAAAACTAACGCTTCAAATAATATGAGTATCAGGCGAAGTGAACTTACACCTTAATACGGAGTGATGTAAGTAAAGCACCCCAGAGGACAGGTAATTACAATGGGACAAAATAACAAATACAGATGAATTCTGTCTTTCAGAAAAGCAGTAATTTAGGTAGATAATAAAAAAGACCCTGCAGCAGCAACAATGAAAACAATTAATTTTCTTAACACATTCCTAAAGGTTTTACAAACTAATTTAGAGTATTGAAAATTGCTCTCCAGTGTTTTGGTGTTTCTCCTGTGCCCAACAGTCACAATGCTGCAGAGCCCGAGGAAGGTGAGGGTGTGGGAAGGGATGGGGTGATTCATAGATAAAGGAGTGATAAAATATATTTGACAGCAACATAAATATTAAAAGGAGATGGGACACTTGGGATTTCCGTTGTTCCATTTTCAAGACAAATTTTGTTCCATATTTCAGTCTTCCTTACTCACACGTTCTTGAATATTATAGATAATTTATATTGAAAACTAAATTATCCAATTCTTGACAGGGTCCTGACGGCAACCACAGGCCTGGCTGTCCCTGCCTAGCCCCCAGGGGTACCCCCACCTGCCCATGGCCCAGGACCCCATGTCAGCCCCGGCCCCAGCGACGCCTCACCAAGGACAGTCTCCAGTTCTCCACAGCCCTGCCCAGCCATGGGCCTCGCTGACCCATGGGCTCACATCCCATTCTGGCCTTGGCCCATCACCATCCCAGGCTGGTGTCCAATGCCAAGGATTGGGGTTGTCCTGAGCTTCCCTGCTCCTGACAGGGGCAGTGGGATGGACACTGCTGGTGAGGCCCTGCCCTGTCAAACCCCAGGGTTGAGGACCCCCCCAATGCTCCTAGTGCCTCGACCCCAGGAAGGTGCCAGCCCTTGCTGAGCTCTGACAGTTCTCATGGTAGGGCATCATGCTTTCTCCATGTCTAATATACAGTTAATTTTTAGTAAGACCTGATTTTATATACAGCAGATTACCTCAGATGTTATTAACTGACTAGGTGCTTTGTGAATTATAAATGTGTTAAAATCTAACCTGGACTGAATTTGGTTTGAATAGTGAAACTGAGAAGAGTTTCCTAGTCCATAAAATGTCTGGCCCGTGGTGGGACATGAGCAGAGCCAGGGCAGGGAAGGCGGCCCATCCAGCAGGTCTGTTCCCTGGGCAGCACTGTGGAGGTAAATTTGTCTGTTGTTCAAGTTACAGCCAAGCTGGAGACATGGGGACCAGGAAAGTGAACAATAAGATGAGTGAGAAACTGAGTGGGCTGTCATGCTCAAAGGGTAATGACTAGCAGTACGAAGTCCAGCTAGTGACCAGTGAGTAGCAGTGTACTTCAGGAGTCAACAGTAGAGCCAGTCCTGCTGCATGTCTTTATTAATGGCATGGGTGATGGGACAGAGGGTCAGCAAGTTTTGGGGTGCTGCCAGATTGCAAGACAGATCTATGTGGTAGCAAAGACACAAGGGTTATTGATGTGTTAGAAACCATGGAAGTGCCTGAGAATTGTCACATAGGAATTAGGGTGTCTCCCACCAAAAAGGCGGTGGAATCAATAGCCAAATTAGTATCTACACCAATGCACACAGTATGGGCAGAAAACAGGAGGAGCTGGAAGCCATTATGCAGCGGGAAAGTTACAATATACCTGCCATCACAGAAACATGGTGAGATGATTCACACAACTGGAGTGCTGCAATAGATGGCAATAACCCTTCGGAAGACGGAGACAAGGAAGGAAAGGTGATGAGGTAGCCCTATACGCTAGGGAGTGTTTTGACTGTCTAGAGCTTGATGATGATGATGATAGGGTTGAGTGTTTAAGGTTAAGAATCAGGGAGAAGGCCAATAAGGCAGATCATAGAATCATAGATCATTAGGTTGCAAAAGACCTCTAAGATCATCAAGTCCAACCATCAACCCAACACCACCATGCCCACTAAACCGTGTCCTGAATATGGTGATATCATGATAGGAGTCTATTATAGACCACCCAACCAGGATGAAGAGGTGGATGAAATATTCTAGAAGGAACTGGGAGAACTCTCACAATCGCTAGCCCTTTTTCTCATGGAGGACTTCAACTTACTAAATGTCTGCTGGAAATACAATCCAGCAAAGAAACAGTTTAGGAGGTTACTGGAGTGTATGGAAGATGACTTCCTGACACAGATGGTGAGTGAGCCAACTAGGGAAGGCACCCTGCTTGCGAACAGAGAAGGACTTGTGGGTGATGTAATGGTTGGAGGCTGTCTTGGGCAGAGCAATCATGAAAAGAGAGAGTTTTCAATTCTTGGAGAAGGAGAGGGGTCAGCAGAAGTGCTACCTTGGACTTCCAGAGGGCAGACTTTGGCCTGTTTAGTAGACTGGTTGACAGAGCACCTTGGGAAAAGGTCGTGAAGGGCAGAGGAGTCCAGGAAGGCTGGACATTCTTCAAGAAGGAAATCTTAAAGTTGCAGGAGCGGGCCATCCCCATGTGCCGAAAGACAAACTGGCAGGGAAGAAGACTGGCCTGGCTGAACAGAGAGCTTTGGCTGAAACTTGGGAAAAAAAAAAAGAGTTTACGACCTTTGGAAGAAGGGGCAGGCAACTCAGGAGGACTACAAGGATGTTGTGAGGTTCTGCATGGAGAAAATTGTAGGGGCCAAAGCCACACTAGAACTTAAATCTGGCTACTGCCATAAAAGGCAATAAAAAATGTTTCTATAAATACATTAGCAACAAAAGGAGTGCTAAGAAGGATCTCCGTCCTTCATTGGATGCAGGGGGAAACATAGTGACAAAGGATGAGGGAAAGGCTGAGGTACTTAATGCCTTCTTTGCCTCAGTCTTTAATAGAAGGCCAGTTCTCCAGGTACCCAGCCCCCTGAGCTGGAAAGCAGGGACAGAGAACAGAATGAAGCTGCCATAATCCAAGGGAAAATGATTAATGACCTGCTAAACCACTTAGACACACACAAGTCTATGGGGCTGGATAAGATCCACCCAAGGGTACTGAGGGAGCTTGTGGAAGTCCTCATCAAGCCACCTTCCATCATTTACCAATCGTCCTGGCTAACCAGGGAAGTTTCAGTTGATTGGGAGGTTTCAGTTGATTGGAAGTTAGCAAATGTGATGCCAACCTACAAGAAGGGCCAGAAAGAGGATCCAGGGAACTACAGGCCTGTAGGTCTGACCTTGGTGCTGGAGAATATTATGGAGCAGGTCATCTTGAGTGCCATCACATGGCACATGCATGACAACCAGGTGATCAGGCCCAGTCAGCATGGGTTTATGAAAGACAGGTCCTGCTTGACTAACCTGATCTCCTTCTGATAAGGTGACCCACTTAGTGGATGAGGGAAAGGCTATGGGTGTTTCTACCTAGACTTTAGTAAATCCTTTGACATCGTTTCTTACAGCATTCTCCTGGAGAAACTGTCTGCTCATGGCTTGGATGGATGTACTCTTCACTGGGTAAAAAACTGGCTGGATGGCTGGGTCCAAAGAGTTGTGGTGAATGCAGTTAAATCCAGGTGGCAGCCGGGCACAAGTGGTGTTCCCCAGGGCTCAGTACTGGGGCCAGTTCTGTTCAGTATCTTTATCAATGATCTGGACAAGGGAATTGGGTGCATCCTCAGTAAGTTTGCAGACAACACCAAGTTCGGTGTGAGTGTTGATCTGCTTGAGGGTAGGAAGGCTCTGCAGAGGGACTTGGACAGGCTGGATCGATGGGCTGAGGCCAACTGTATGAGGTTCATCAAGGCCAAGTGCTGGGTCCTGCACTTCAGACATAACAACCGCTTGCAGCGCTACAGGCTTGGGGATGAGTGGCTGGAGAGCTGCCCAGTGGAAAAGGACCTTGGGGTGCTAGTCAATGGGCAGCTGAACATGAGATGGCAGTGTGCCCGGGTGGCCAAGAATGCCAACAGCATCCTGGCTTGCATCAGAAACAGTGTGGCCAGCAGCAGTAAGGAAGTGATTGTTGCCCTGTACTTGGCACTGGTGAGGCCGCACCTCGAATACTGTGTGCGGTTTTGGGCCCCTCATTATAACAAGGATATTGAGGTGCTGGAGTGTGTCCAGAGAAGGGCAACAAGGTTGGTGAAGGGCCTGGAGAACAGGTCTTATGAGGAGCGTCTGAGGGAACTGGGGTTGTTTGGCCTGGAGAAGAGGAGGCTGAGGGGAGACCTTATCGCTCTTACAACTACCTAGAAGGAGATTGTAGTGAGGTGGGTGTCAGTCTTTTCTCCCAAGTAACAAGCTATAAGACAAGAGGAAATGGCCCCAAGTTGTGCAAAGGGTCAGATTTAGATTAGACATTAGGAAACGTTTCCTCACCCGTTGCTAAGCACCAGAACAGGCTGCCGGGGAAGTGGTGGAGTCATCATCCCTGGAGGTATTTAAAAGATGTGTAGATGTGGCGCTTCGGGACATGGTTTAGCATTGGACTTGGCAGTGTTAACTGTTTGACTCATGATCTTAAAGATCTTTTCCAATCTAAATGATTCCATGATTCTATGATTCAATGGGTTACAGCCAGCTCAATGTCACATCATTGCTTTTGGGCTTTGAATATTAAGTAGCCAAGAGGGCAATTATTTGCTTCACAAAGTCACTTCAGCTACATTTGACATGAATATCTGACTTGCTAGACTGCCCTGTTTCAGTGGATTTAAAGAATTGCTTTAGATGTTAAGTAGAAGATCAACCTAAAGACAATTCTGGAAACCTGGCTTTTTCAGAAGTAATGCAACAACAAAAATCAGTGTTCTGATTTTTGAAAATAATTTTGGGCTTGCAAAATACTAAGTGTAGGGAAAGGGCTAATATCGTGTTTGAACACTTTTTAATAGCAATAGTGTTGGAAAGAAGGCTTCTGTGTACCACATGTCCCGTAGCATGGCAGAAAACTACCCTCCACTAGCCAAGTCACTGCAGGAGAAAGGTGTAAAGAGAAGAGAAATAGATAAAGGTGAGAATTTACAGCTTTCTTTGTCAGTTCTAGTAAATCTGTCCTTGGTAAGTGAGAAGGGGCATGGATTTTTTACTGAACAGTAAAACCTCACAAGACTGAGAAACTACAATCACAAGGTAGAATAAGGTAGAGAGGAAAGGTTCTGGGTCACAAAGTCCACTCTTTACTATCAGGAAAAATCTCATATAATCCCTATCAGAAATTTAAGCAGCTTGAAAATGTTTTAAAGACTATCCTCT
Organism: Leptosomus discolor; assembly: GCF_034619465.1. Lineage (NCBI taxonomy): Eukaryota > Metazoa > Chordata > Aves > Leptosomiformes > Leptosomidae > Leptosomus > Leptosomus discolor. The sequence continues at coordinate 71,042,818 of NC_141392.1, read as the reverse complement.
TCAAGCTTGACTTGCTCCTAGCCAATCTCATAGTTTGCCTTCATCCTTCTTCAGTGTTTTTCCAGCAGAGCCCGAGACTTTGCTATGTGGATTTCTGAGTAAATATACACTTCAGCACTTGCTTTAGTATCATTAAATGTGTTTCAGTTGTGATCAAAGCTAAATTTTAAATGATGCTCAGCATATTCATCTGTTGAAGCAATTCATGAGTAGAAAAACTCTTCCTTGCATTAATTAGTTTTGCTTTAAATACAAATTCTGATTTTTGTTTTAAACTAACCAAAAATGGCAACAACCAATCCTACAAAGGCAATGCTATTAAAGCAGAGAATTTTATGATTTCTGCAAATGCTGCTTGGAGTGACTGTATCAGTCCTTTAATATACCCGATTTCCAACCAGTAAATTGCCAATGAAAAATCCAGCTAATTACAATGCTTGTATCCATTTGTCGCTTGTGTCTATTTGTCACTTGATCCAGCACAGTTCGGTAATTGCCTACTTTGATTTAACCACAGTGAGTTCACCCCAGCCTCTGAAGAGAGATGGTGCCCCTACAGTGAAACTGAGCTGAAGCAATGGGTTGACATGAAACTCATGCAGGTTATAGCCTATTACATGTCAGAACAGTAATTTTCTTCCTTTGATGCTTTACATTTAATGTTTCCACACAACAGTTTTACCAGCAGCAATTTGTGAAGCTCAATGTCTCTATACATAACCTTCCTAAAAAATAAATTATAATTGATACTATAATTTTCTAGAAAAATAGTCAGAAATCTGGTTTAAAAACAAAAACACAAATGAACAAAAAACCCACCCAAACCAAAACCAACAACATACTCTGCTAGGTGGAACATGCATTGAGACTACCTAAAATGAATAGATGGAAAGGGAATTGACAGAAGAAAGGTTGAAAATCTCTTCAGTCCTTCCTCATCGAAGTCTGTAAAAATCTTTAAGCATCCTGATAGTGTCATTTTCCTCAATTTTGCCTGAAGTTAAGCATATCATTAGGTGTTTTTGCTGAACTGGGCCTTTTGAGTTATTATAATTTGCTTATACACAGATACACACATTTATTGTTTGTATTTAGGTATATAAGTCTCCATGTGTTTTATTTATACAAAACATACAGTATTACTGAAAATACCTCAAAAAAAGTCCTTGTTTCAATGATTTGTTATATTCCATATCAACAATAATATACTTTCTGTGAAGGCCCAGTTGGGAAAACTTCATTTTTCTAGTTTGGGGCCATAACTATACTAAACACATAGTTTTGAAGGAATAGAATGGTCCCAGAGGACATGATCAAACTTCTTTTCCACACACAGAAACACCTGTACTTGACCTTTCTCAGCAGAAACTTTGAGAAAGCTGTGTAGCCTGGACAGTATGTTTTTTAATAAGTGTTACGATGTTTTCTAAAGATGTATTGAATCTTAAGTTATCTTTTTGGTCTCAGAGATTAAACAAAAAATAATAACATAAAAAAAGTTTGTATTTTCAGCTCTGCAAGCATGACAACTATCCAGTTGTATGCTGACCTTCACTATCAGCTGAAGGACTAAACAATGCTCTGGGGCTGAACAGAAAGTTGAATAACTGGGATGTTAGCTATTTGTCATGTTGCAGTGAATGGATCCCATCATTCCCCCGCCCACCCCACCCCCCTTTCTTTTCCCCGAGCACCAACTTTAGAAAAATGTCAAGATTTTTTATTTTAAGAATAAAAAGAAATGTTATGACTATAAATCTTGAGCTGGGGCACTTCATTGATCCTAGAATACTGTTCCAGACTTCGGAGACCTAGCAAGTCCTGCTCAAAATTTCGATGTTATAGAAGTTTACTTAGCAAAGCTTTTACAGTAAGATTCTGAGAGTGGTGAAAAAAGTATTTCCCTATGGAAACAAATCATGAGGAAAGAGATTATATTTCAAGATCAGGCTACTGTAGATCAGCAATTAGCTACTTCTGTGCTTATAAAAGTACAGGTGTGCAGTGATTTGTATGCGCACATTCTCTTCATGTTTATCGAGTCGGTTTATGGAAAGGGATGATGTTGACCACCTTCAATTTTTCAGTAATATTTTGGCAACTGTAACCTTCATAAGAAAGAAAATAACAAATTGTCTTTTCAGAGCAAAGGGCAAACATATTTCTAGGAGAGATGGCATTTCTTTGCACAGAAGTCTTTCTGTTAACTGAACCATAAGCGGGGTCCCAGTGTTCGTTTCTTTGCAGTCAATGATTGAATAGTTTCAAGCTGATTTCAAGAATATTACTACCTGATAAATACAGGAATCTGAAACTTCTTTTTGTTCTGACATGTTGGAGAAAATTACAGAAACTCAGTCACAACTTTTTCATTTCTCCAGTGATCCTCATGAAACGTGAGTATCTGGGGTCTCGGAATACTGGAGCAGTTGTCAAGGACATGAGCCCAAACAGTGAGACAGCGAGCCCTATAGACAGGAAAATAAACCTGCTGCAGAGACCTCTCTTCAACATAGGCTTTTCCTCTCACATTCCTCATTTCATTCCACTGAGGTTGAAAATAATTTGACTACTTTTGTAGACAACGAAAAGTTGTCAACACCATTTGCAGAAAACTTCTAGTGACTTTGTTTTGTTCTGGGTCTAGGAAATTTTCTGCACTGAGTATTAGAAACATTAGCTTTGTGCACTGTAACAGCTAAACTGCACTTGGCTTGCCTGACGATACAAGTAGTAGTGCAAGATATTCTCTCAATCCTACTCAACAAATATGTCCTCAAAAGTGAATTGCCTAGTGATGCTACTCAAGTAATTCTGAAGAGTCTTTTCCTTCCTGGAAAATAACTGCTGAAGTTCCTCTTTTGCCATCTATCTGCATCAATATTTTAAAGTGCTGTATAACTGCTGAGGGCACAGTAAGTTACCTTTTATAGTACTCTTACATTTCCTTGCAGATTTTTGTTAAGCTACCAAAGAAACACTGGGATCAATCAGTGCCCTCTAACTCATGTGCCATAGGCTTTCCCTGAATCACTGTGTTTGGGAGAGAACACAGATTTTTCTTTTAAATGTCCAATTTGGACTGAAAAACATCTGGTTAAGAGGAACCTCCTACATTTTGGTTGATTAATGATTGGACTGATTACTCTCCCTGTTAGTAGCGTGTATCCTAATTTTTGATACAATATGTCTAGATTTATTTTTTTCCTCCTGTAGCTATTGGTTAGACCTTAGGCATTTGTCAATCTGACTAAATAACCCTCTCTTATCAATTTCCTATTTTTCATTGCAGCTACTAATATATCCCTTGGTCTTCTTTTTATCGGGCTAAACAGCTTTGAGCTCCTAGAAAGAATTACTGTAAGGGTTATTTCACAATACTTAAGTCATCCCATACATCTTCTCCATATCCTTCAATTTATCAACATTGTTTGGGACCTGTGGACACCAGAACAAATTGCATCACTAGGCAATTCATTTGCATTACTACCAAGAACAAATGGAATGTGATATTTCTGATCCAATATAAGACTTTATTATATTTATGCAGCAGAGGGTTGCATTGCTTCTTTTGAAATAAGAGCTCATGTCTAGCTGATTACCCATTATACACTTCTAATCCTTTTCAAGTTTTTTCCCATTTTTACAATCTTTGTGGCATCTAAACATTAATAATGATTTTTTGTTTTCTTCCAAAGCACTGATAAAAATGTTGCATAGAATACAGCTAAGAGCTCAGCCTTCAGAACACAGTAGAATATGAAGTCTCTAAGAAGATTCCCTTTTATAGTTGCATCTTGAAACCTATCAATCAATCAAGTTTTAATCTAGTTAATGTCTACAGTGCTCCTTTGCTGTTGGCTGAGCCTCATTTTTAATAACCTGTATCTACAGAAAACCTCCGAAATTACTTTAGCAATGAACAGTTCTATTAACCCTACATTCTTATACTTGAACAGAAGCCTCATATAAAACTTTGGGGTATCTTAAAAAATAACTACTCTTATTGAAAACACTGTTATTAAACCAGTATACTCGTAAAAAAGAAACCAAATTGGTTTGTCAACATCTATTTTCTAGAGAAGTATGATGAACAGTGGCGGGTTTATTATTATATACCATTCTGTACTAGCAATTGTATTGTTGCTCTTGGGGCATTCTGGCAGTTCTTTGAATACTTAGCTCACACCAATTGCTTATCTGAACTCCTGGCAAACATTAGCCAAACAACAGATCTCAGAATTTATCACATTGTCCTAATACTTACGGAAGTTCAACATAAATAATAGAAGAATCTCACATAAATTTTAAAATTCTAGGAAATAAACTATGTAGATCCAACTGATGCACTATAGACATTTCTGTTCAATACTGTACTGCTTCCTGTTCAAATGGAAAGCAGTGTATTTTGAAAGCATTTATTGTATTATGAAACTATTTTATTGTTTCCCAAAAACACAATACTTATTGGAAGAAAAGACTTATTGGACAATTTCTATTGGTTACTTGTACTAGTTCTACCACCTTATGCTGTAAAAGCCAGTCCTATTTTTAGGCTTATTTAAATTCTTCATACACAAAAACCCCTATTATTTTACAATTGGCTGACAAGTTATTTCTCCTTTTCTTTTTGCTTCCTTTATACTTTCCTACATTTCCAAGCACCTGCTCTTTATGACTTATGCAACTCTCTTCTGTTTTTTCATTTAATTTTCTTTTGTACTATAATTTTTTTATACATGCTTATACCTTCCTTCTATACCATGTCACTGGGATATTTTACCTGTATGGTTGTCTTTCTCTGAACAATCATCATTTTCTTTAAGCAGTTTTAGAGAGTTTCCAATTTTTGTTTATTTTATTTGGCTTGATTCTTCTTCTTTCAGTTGATCGAGATCAGAATTATTTTCTGCTTCCCAAAATTGCAGAATTGAGTCTCACTTTCATTTTTCAACACTTTCAGGTGGTGTAGTTTTATCAAAACAAAACATTAGGAAGATCAATATTGCCACACTTTTCTGAAAGTGGTACAATCCTAACTGGACAGTTAATAGTGGATGGTCAAAATAAGATCCTTATTGGCCCTAAATACTAGTGCAGGAAAACTATATCAGATTTGTATGAAGAGATATACTTTCACTATGTGTCCCTTCAAAATCTAGTTTATTCATAGTTCCAGTTCTAATTCATAGTATTGGTTCAACAGGAAACCATGAATTGAAGTCCTACTGTGAAGCACAAAGACGGCTCCCGTAAATTCTGGAGATTGGAGGTCAGTTAATGTAGAATATGCTTAGAGAGAATTCCATGTAAGTGAACTTTTTCTGGGTTAGTGAAACGTGAAACTACTTTACCTTGGGTCATCCATAGCTGCAAAAATATTTTGCCTATGGCTTCAGTGGAGAGGCATCTGGAGAGATTTTTCACTCACCTCACATTTTCATTTAGTTTTTGCAAGCTCTTGATATGTCCTAAGGAGCTTTGGTATTTCTTCCATACAGTTAATATTGAACAAACTAACACATTATGGTTGATCTAGTCCTGTGCCTTGCTTTATTAGCTCCTGGAGAACCTGGCACAGCCTACTAGAGTCATTTCCAAAAATGTCAAGAGTTTGGGTATGTGTTAAGACCTTAGTAGCTGGTAATCAATGAGCACCTGGGACCTAAATCTTCTTAACCACGTGGCAGATTTTATCTAGCAGATTATCAGACTAGTCAACTATTCAGATAAAGGTTCCTTGCTCTCTTCAATTGAGGCTTTCAACTAAGAAAAGTAACTTTGCACCGGCACACAAATGCTTTGAACTATAGTTCAAGTGTGTATACATGTGCACTGGGGAGATACTTGATTTTAGTTAGAAGCATCTTTTAATATTTTTGAGATGGTAAGCTAGGGAATCAATCACCAAAGAAACACAGAGTTACTCTGACCTTTCAAAGCATCTTAACTGCCTACAAATAAGGGCCCCAATCCCCATGGTGTTATGCTGTATAACTGTAGCAGTCAAGTAAGCTATCCCAATTTCGTCTCAGTATTCAGAGCAGAAGCAAAGACAAAAAGTTACATTTTCCACAATTCTGAAAAAATATTAAGTAATTTACAGAGGAAAAATAAAATAAAAAAATCCTCGATGTTGTAACTGCAATGCTGGCTGTCACTGATGTGAGAAGGCAAACATGTACAGATGACTGGAGATGAGAAAATGTCAGATATCATAAGGGGTGACCTCATTGCTCTCTACAGCTGCCTGAGGAGGGGGAGTGGAGAGGGAGGTGCTGATCTCTTCTCCCTGGATCCAGTGACAGGCTGCACAGGAATGGTTCAAAGCTGTGCCAGGGGAGGTTCAAACTGGACATTAGGAATCATATCTTTACCGAGAAGACGGTCGAACACTGGTAGAGGCTTCCTAGAGAGGTGGTCGATGCCCCAAGCCTGTCAGTGTTTAAGAAGCATTTGCATAATGCCCTTAATAACATGCTTTAACTTTTGGTCTGCCCTGAATTGCTCAGGCAGTTGGACTAGATGATCACTGTAGGTTTCTTCTAACTGAAATATTCTGTTCTATTCTATTCATATTTGTATCCGTATTCTATTCTATCATTTTGTTTCCAGGCATTTGAGAGAAATGAAATCAAAACATTCTTATGTTTAAATAGTGAATACCTAAAGTGTAAAGTGATTTACTTTTAAAATAAATCCATTTAGCAGCAGAGCTAGTAATTTGTTTTCCATTTATAACTGCTTAATGATTACCTTCCACATTACATTGTATTTTCTGTCAGAATAGTGAGGCTAAATAGGTCCATGTGATAACATTGGTTTTAGGAAAAGTTCAGTGGTGCAATGGTAGTACTCTCATTTGTGAGAGACACAGAAAACTATTTCATATATTCAGGAGTCCATATCCAAAGACCACATATGGGTGTGTAAGAATAAGATGAAACTGATGCAGTGATTGATTTATAGTTGTTTGCTGTCTGTAAAAATGACCTTGTTAAAAACAAGTGAAGTAATTAAACAAAACTGTTATCTTGTCAGTTGAATCTAAATATCAAAGCTGACTCTAAAAATTTATAAACTTTTTAAGAAAACAGATGTTCTACTTCTGTAAATAAGTCTGAAGAACAAAGTTGAGGAAAGAAGTGTATCAGACTTTTCCACTGATCTTACTATTTAATAAAGCTTTGAAAGAAAGGCTGTGAACACTTGTTCCAGCATTTTGGGGGCTGCTATCATAACAAATGTTAGTTTGTTTTACTTTCACTAGCTTTTATCTTATCTTTATACATTTTTGTGCCTCCAAATACAATACTTTCATGCAATTAAGAGGCATTAAATACTGAAACAGTTATATTAACAGGAGTGAAAACAACTGCTAAGTATAGGAAGAAAATCTTAGGTTACCCACGAGAATACACAGAAAAAAACTTGAGAGACATATTTTCAGTTCTTCTTCCATCTATTATATCTCAGAGGGGGAAAAAGCCACGTAACACAGTTACGTTTAAAACCTGGATGACATATCCAGAGGGAAAAAAAAAAAATCTTTTTCTTTCACATACCCATACGTTTCCTATTACTGCTAATGAAGCTGAGCAAATTTAGCAGCCTGAGTACACACTTCTGTATGATTTTCTCCTGGAGGTAATTGAAGGAGACCTGTTTGCTTCTTTGGCATTTGTTCAGGTCACAGATTTGTATACTAGCCTCTAATCTAAAGAAGTATTTTTCTTTCCACATGCAAAGGACCCTCAAAGCATTTTTGGAGGTCACTTAGCAGAAGTTAAGGTCCAGCCTGAACCTGATAGGGGACTAAAGGCATGAGTAGTACCGTGGCAGCCCAGGACAGGCAGCAGCTAGGACACTGATGGCATGGTTACGAATAGACAAGAGCACAGGCATGGAGTTGATTTATATGGGAGGCATCAGAGTTCTGACATATGCAGATGCCTTCACACAGCGCTGCCAAGGCTGTTGATACAGGGGTCATCTGCAGGCAACAACAGGTAGCATGACCGCTTCTGAGGGACACTAAATAGCCAGGGCTATTACCTGCAAAGACTTGGTATAGATAGCAGTGCATTTGAAAAGTAGCATACATCAAAAAAAAAAGAGTGGGCACAAGTTCTTAATTATAGACTTGACAGTGTTGAACTTGCCTTCTACAGACTGGCAGAATTTTGCCATGGCCATTTGCCTTAATGAAAAAGCTAATTGCTCTGGGACAAGGTTCAGGGCTTGGAGGTGAGCAACTGCCTTTTAAGTATACATTTCCATCACTATTCACACCTGAAGTCAAGGCCTGTTGCTGAATCTCTGAAGGGCAGTACAGTTGCTGGTGCTGGTAATGTACATACAGAATGGGTTTGAGAAAGCAAAAATAAATGTTTGTCTCCAGCAATGTGATTGTGTTCTCTTCTTACTACAGACAGATTGACACACCTGTGAGCCACCTGTTTAGAGCTGAGTTTCCTGTGGTGATATCATCATGGTCTTGTCACTGGCAGTGGACTTTTTCTGGAGATTCCCTGAGGCGTTCATAGGAGCTGATGTTCCTACTTATACTTCCGAGTTCACTAATTTGTTTGGCTTTACATGCTGGTGCAGTGACATCAGTGCAGAAGCTGAATGCTGTTAGTAGGCAGGGCGTGTACACAGGGTAGCTGGATGGCCTGTGCTGTGAGTGTAAAGTTGTTAGATTGGGGTGGTCTCGCTGCGACAGTCCTCAGGAGCATGCTAAGAGCATGGGGGCCATATACTCCCAGTTGTAATTTGCAGCCTGAATCCATCCTTCTGTGTACATCTCTCTCCACTTCACTTTACTCACCTGCATTTACCTTCCTTAATCCGGTGTTAGTGCCAGATTGCTGAGAATTGCCATTTCACATCCATTTCCAATGGTGAGGGACAGGATTTTCCAGTAGTTTTAGTCAGAACAAGAATTTTGCACCCTGATTAGCTGTATGCCAAAGACAGATATAAATCTATCCCTAAGGGACTAAGATGAGACACACTATCCATTTCTGAGCTTCATAATGATTGACTGCAGTCCCAATTAGGCTGAGGCATTTAGTTGTATTTTGTGCACGCTCTTCAAGGGCAGCCTGAAATACCTTGTCCTCTTAATTCTACTGCATATATGGTTTAAAAAGTTTTTAAATTGAATTGTAAATTTAATTTATTTAATGCAGTACTATCCTTCTGTCACAGAAAGGCAAATATTTTTCAGAATAAGTTTATGTAGGGGGTTAAATCTACCTCAGACATTTAATTTTGAAGTGACCTTGTTTATATTGGGTGGGAAGAAACATTTATTATGTGTTTGTTAAACTACAGCTGCGTGCTCAGCATTATAGAAGTCTGGGCCCCTGACTCCAAAGATTAATACAGTTTTGATTTGAAGTTGGTAAAAATCTTACAATTCTTTTAGTATTGTAGTAATAAATTCTGTATAAGATTTGATGTATTAAAAAAGGAGCCTCATTCCATAGAAAAGGTGCTGATTTTTCTTTCTCTTACCTGTGTTTCGGTAACTTAAATATTGTAGAAATCATCTTATAGTTTGAATAGCAATGCTTGAGTGACCCTGAAAATATTGTGTTTAAATAAACACCACAAAAAGCAATAAAACTCTTTCAAGGGCAGTGCTGAGTTGTTTGAGCATCAGATGCGAATGTGATTAATGCTTTCTGAAAAAAATTTACATAATGTGCGCAACTGAGGACACACATATCTTTGGGTTTTGTCTTTCATTTTTATCAATGTAACTGAGTTTTTTCTCTCAAATTTCTGTTTATGACCTACTGGACATATTTTATGGTGCTATTTAGTATCACTGGTGTGGTCACTATGGCAGTTTGATTTTAATAAGTTTTAAACAGGCATTGCCACTCTGAAGGTTAGCGCTAAGGCTTATGATTTAGAGTTATCAGATTTGCTCTGTATTATATCATGAAAGGAAAACAAGACATGGCCTCAAACCATGACATTTAGATGGAGGCTTCAGAAACTCAAAGACTGGAGCTTGGCAGTCTGATGTGGGGTTTTAATTCTGCATGGTTTAACAAAAAGGTCACTTTGTAAAATTTAAATCTGAATTCACAGTCCTATTTCAAGTTACCTACGACTTTTAGAAGTTGCTAAAATTATGTGTTTTAGTAAAAAAATGTATTGCAGGTTGAAATATGTCCTTACTTTCAGTTCTCCAATAATTTTACAATCCAGGGATATTTTGAGGGAGGGAGATAGATAAAAAAAGGTTTTAATTCTGGCAAAGTCAAAACTGCAGTTGTTCACATGGAGTATTTGCTTCCTGTGTTGAAAGAGAGGCAAGAGATTGACTTCTGCAAGTGAAAGGCAAGTATCAGCATATATTGCATTGGTTTAAATCCTGTGATTTAAGAGAAGGAAAAAAAAATGAGACGTAAAGCAACATAAATTAACTACAAGTTATTCCTTAAATTGAATCTTTCTTCTCAGCTTTATTTGTAGATCCCTGCATCTAGTAAGCTGTTTCCTTGCTCTGTTGTGAAAGAGTCGGTGTTGCTATTCAACAACATTATGATCTGTATTTATGACCTCATAAAGATAAACTAGCTACATATTAGTACTGCTTCTGATTGCTTTTCTTTAAACTGAGTTTATGGAGGAAATAATCCTGCTGAGTGCACACATTGGAGTCAGATGGCATTGTTAACTTTGCCATTGATCAAAAGACCAAAGAGAATTTCTGAGCAACGCCTTGAAGCCCCAGTTTTCTGTTGGTAGCTGACTTCTGGCATTTATCAGTTCTTCAAACAGCCTTCGTTGCTTACCCATCTGACCACCTTAGCTGACTGATTTTGAAGAGTTAATGATGTCTGTCAGATCTTAGAGGTCTGTATTTCTGAGAATATAATTATTTGATGGACATTGATGAGCTAGTTCGTATATGATATAATTCTCTCCTTCCTGACCAACCCAGTCATCAACTGTATTGATGCTGTAACAACATTCTTCCCATAGTGTTGCTAAACAAGCCAGCTAGCTCATGATGAGGTATCAATCAGTCCCGGATGCCTATAGTTAAAATTTGCTGTTCCTGGTGCCAGAAGTTATGTGCAAAGCTAGTCATCACTGACTTCTTGTTGCTAGCTGTGGTGTCTGACACATCAGCAGCAACAAGCTAGAGCTGTATACAGACTGAGGCAAAATGGTTGTACCAAAGGACATTTGCCCCCTCTGGAGCTTTAGTCTTTCAAGAGAGGTCTTCTAAGTAATACATGAAATATTCATTTGTACTTGAGTTGTCATTTGTCTATGTCCCCTTATACTTTTCTGTTGCTGAAGCACTGAGTATACTGCTCCATATTTTATCTCTTTATATTTTGTCTAATACAATCACTATATTCTTGAGTTAAAAGATTATCTTCTCTAGTGCTTTCCTTTGAGCAGTTGATTTGTGGAGATTAGAAACTGATTAAGCCTTCACACCCCATGATGATGGGTGTAGCTTACACAATCAAACAGACAGATTATTGGAAATGTATATAAGGTGCAACATAAAACATATTTAGATAGCATTTGAGTGTAAATATTTCATAGCAGAAATGAGGTGCCAAGTCTGAATGCTTCCATTCAAAGAAATAACTACATTTTTCACATTAATGTCTCTTTAGCACAGCATAAACAATTTAAAAATATAATCAATTTAATGCAGTCCTCCCGTGTAATTCTCAGTTTACATATCTATGCAAATTTACCATTACTAAATCAGATTACTCCCTTCATGGACAACAAAACCGCATATATTTAGAAACTTTGCCTACTAACAATATTATATTTCAAATTATCTCTTAGGCTAACAAAAATAAACCTGTGGTGTTTTTCCCTTTGTAATGTGAAATAAAACATTTTCTAAGGAGGTCCCACAGAGGACACAGAAAAAAATCATATCCCAGTCAAATTATAGTTACCCTAAATTAGTTTCTTTTTATTCTGCATTGAGACAATACTTATACTTGTAAACTAATGGGCATTACAAATATATATTATGCCTTGACCTCATGTAATGGATATATGTACATTTACACAGACATGTATATATATACCTGTACACATATGTGCACGTGTGTATGTATATGTGAATGGCTTTAATTACATCCTTGCATATCAGAGAAATCTGAAGTCATACTGCAACTCTCAACATGATTTCTGTTAAGAAGATAACTTCTTTCAGTTAATTCAGTTTACTGTACACATGTTCATGCCTCTTTCTGAAGGAGCTAAACCAGTACCTAGCCAGAGGAGCGTAAGAAATGTAAATGTATATCATATGTAAACTCAGGTGAAAATGTGTTTGAATGCTCTAATCTAAAACATAAGCATTTTTTAGTGAGATTGTAATTTATTTAATTTGTGAGGAACAACCAGTTTGCTGTCAATTTACCCAGTAAAAATATGTAAGATGCCTGTCCTTAGATATGCTATATAGAGAGGAAGGAATTAACATTAATAATAGCATTAATAATTATATTCTCATTATTGACTATTCAACCATTCTTCCACAAGACTGGTTGCCTTGCCTTTAGTGCACAAAATGTTTTAAACTGCTCCTTCCTTGCACAGCTAGTTTGTCCTTCTGTCTTTGTCTCCCACCTTTCAGTCTCATCATTGGTTGAATTCTCTGCCTCACCCATCATCTCACTTGAAACTTTCTTCTGTCCTTGAATTGTACTTATCTTCATTTTGATAACACCTTTCCATTTTTTTTGTGTGTGTCTTTTCAAATATCTCACCTATATTATCTTTCCTTAATGACTGCATTTCCTCCTTTCCTTCCCCCCCTCAATGTATTCCCAATGTATTCCCATATTCATAATAATCCTAACCCTCAAAAGTCCTTCCTCTCAAACATCCCTAGCAGCTTCTTTTGTGGTGCTTTCACCAGGGTCTTGGTGCTAGGAATGCATGGAGCCTGCTGTGGAGGGAGACCACGCTGGTGAATAAACAACTCTGTGAGATGCTCCAGCAGGATAGACCCAAACTGGTGCCATCAGTGCTTTGAGAGTACTATGCGCAGGAAATCAGACTTCTCTTTACTATCTCAAGCAAAAGTAAAACTTTTCCTAAATACAGACTACAAGTCTCTCTATAACAATATTTTACAACTGTCAAACTGGCAAAATCTTTAGGTCAGAATTTTCCAAAAATGCATGTAAACTTTAGCTAGGATTCTTCAGCTAACCTATGTGCTTCTGCTTCTGGATTTGTATATGTAAATCCCATTTGGGTGGGTGAATTTTCTGTATATTCCTATGATCTGCTGCACCTGAAGGTGTTAGTGATTGAGCCACTGCTCATGTGCAAAACAGGTTCAAGTCTGAGAATTTTTAGTATTCTCACTGAATAAGTAGGATCCTTTACATTTCAATCTGATATTAAATGAATGTGATTTTTTTCAGCATTAGGGTTCTCAATTATTTTATTTATAGCAAGGATATTTCAACTACTACATAAATATGTTATCTCGTGGGTCATTGCAAATACTCTATAGTTTCAGCATGCATGAACACAATACAGTTTTACAATAAAAGTCCATAAATTAATGGTCCCATTCATCTGAAAATCCTGTTGTTCTAAGCAGGAACTTTGCAGAATTTAATTCCCTAACAGCAACATTTCTTAGGAAAATATTTTTTAAAAGCCACTTTAGCCATGATTAAAATGAGATACTGGTCTGGCTTTTTTTCTTTTTTTGGCCCTGGTTTTACGCCCACTTAAATTTTTCATACATAATATCAATACATAAGCACAGCTTGGAAGATACTGATTAGTGTGTACTATGGAACACTGAAAATCCCAATGGAAATGGGACACAACTAGATCAGATATTTTCTTTTTCCAAATTTTTCCAAATCTAGTGTAATTCAAAAAAAAGAACAAAAACTGCGTGTATAGTGCATCAGAGATTTTGCATCTATTTCTCAAATCTCTTCAGATAAAAAGCATGTCTCTGCACAGCTTAAGCCTGACTACAGTGACCACTGCGCATCATGCTGTGTGAGAGGGCAGCAATGCTAAATCACTTCTTGCAAAGTGAGTCACGCTCAGACAATGAACACAGCAAGAGTCCAAACAGTGATCAAAAGGCAGCATGGCTCAGTATAATACTGCTCAGCAATTCCAGGCTGTGTTGAGCAGTGTAGAAACGATAATGAGAGGTGCATAGAGTGCCGAAGACTCTCTTTACTCCCCCACCACAGCATAATATGCCTCTGGTGACCTAGGACTACATAGTCCAATCATGAAATGCTTAAACGTTAGATCTTGGTAGTCTTATAAAAAGACCATACCCTATTAAAAAAGAAAAAGGACAGTTTTTTCTTTTTCCCCTCCTCAGTACTAAGCAATGAACAGGAAAAATGTGATATCACTGACCACAGCTGAATCCAGCTTGACATTGTAAAATATGATCGCCTCTGTTCTGGCAGATATCTGAAGCTAGCTACGCTAGCCAATTTGTCTGCTTTACTGAGCAGACTAGAATAGCCCTAATATTTTTATAAAATAAGCTGAAATTGAAGGAGTGCAGTAGCTATATTAGATGAGTTAATAAGCCAGTAACATATTGATTCATGATTCTTAGAAAGAAATATGACTTAAGTTGTGCTCTAGTATGTATGAAGAGCTGAGAAGACTGTCAACCACTTCAGGAAACAAAGATAAAGAGGTTGTTTTCTCTTATGAGAAATATTTGGATGTTTCTTTTGCTAAAATTTTCTGCCGCTGCTCAACTGATTTAGTACTACTTTTGATAACAACAATAAGGATGCTCATATGGCCAAGACTAGGAGGTACTCTCACCTTTTCAGCACCAAGCGGATTAACAGAAGTGTGCATCAGACTGTAGGTGATAGGAAGTCATTCACAACATGTCACAACAAATGCAGAACTATTGTTGCTGTAAGAATGAATGAATACTACTAAAATTTTTAAGATATTCATTATCACTTACAGTTAAGTGCTGAACTTAGTAATGTATGTTAGCTGGCTGGTTTTCCCTGACTCCCTTCAAAATCAATGGAAAGTGGGTCATCTCTTCTAGAGGGTCACCTTAAGGATCTTTTATGTTAGACCTCTCCTTTGAATTTTTGTCTGAATGAACTTACTTCCCTGCACTGAAATCAGGGTAGGTGGAAGAATAAAGGGCTGAATTAGGCTCCTGCAGATAAATATTTGCCAAGACCATTTTGGGTAGATGAGACCTGAGGAGAGACCAGGGCTGTGTTTCACCAGAACTGGCTTTTTAGCCACTTGGCAAAAGCAGACTTTTGAAGGTTTATTTTGTATGCTGTGACAGTAAAAGTTTATCATATGTCAAGAGTGTGGTTTTACATGTTAAAAAGACTAAATTCAACTTAAACAGATATGTATGAACCAATGGAGGAAAAAACAATTCATAAGAGGGCATTGTCTTTCTGTTCTCGTAGCAGCAAAAACATTCATCTACCTTGACTTCTGCAAGGTCTTTAACACAATCCCACACAACATCCTTGTCTCTAAATTGGAGGCATATGGGTTTGATGGATGGACTCTTAGATGGATAAAGGGTTGTCCGGATGGTCACATCCAAAGAACTGCAGTCAATGGCTCAATGCCCAAATAGAAATCAGTAACAAGTGACGTCCCTCAGGGGTCTGTACTGACACCAGTACTGTTCACTATCTTTGTCAATGACATTGACAGTGGGATTGAGTAGCAAGTCTGCAGATGACATCGAGCTGAGTGGTGCAGTTGATTCTCTAGAGGAAAGGTATGCCACCCAGAGGGACCTTGTCAGGCTTAAGAAGTTGGACAATGTGAACATTATGAAATTCAACAAGGCTAAGTGCAAGGCCCTGGATCTAGGTCAGGGAAATCACCAGTATCAATATAGACTGGGGGATGAATGGATTGAGGAGTGTGGTGGGTTGACCCTAGCCAGATGCCAGGTGCCCACCAAAGCCACTCTATCACTCCCCCTCCTCAACTGGACAGGGGAGAGGAAAAAAAAGATATAACAATAGGCTCGTGGGATTGAGATAAGGACAGGGAGATCACTCAACATTTACTGTCACGGGCAAAACAGACTCAACTTCAGGAAAATGTAATTTATTACCAATTGACTCAGAGAGGAGTAATGAGAAATAAAACCAAATCTTAAAACACCTTCCCCCCACCGTTCCCTTGTTTTCCAGGCTTAACTTTGATCCCAATTTCTCTCCCTCCTCCCCCACAGCAGCTCAGGGAGGGAACAGGGGATGGGGGTTCGGGTCAGTTCATCACTCTGTTGTTCCTGCCGCTCCTTCCTCCTCAGGGGGAGGACTCCTCACACGTTTCCTCTGCTCCAATATGGGGTCCCCCTCACGGGAGAAAGGTCTCCATGACTTCTCCAGCGTGAGTCTTCCCACAGGTTCAGTTCTTCATGAACTGCTCCAGTGTGGGTCTCTTTCATGGTGTGCAGTCCTTCAGGAACCGACTGCTCCAGCATGAGCCCCCCTTACGGGGTCTCTAGCAGCAAACCTGCTCCAGCGTGGGCTTCTCTCTCTCCATGGGCCACAGGTCCTGCCAGGAGCCTACTCCAATGTAGGCTTCCCACAGGTTCACAGCTTCCTTCAGGCAGCCACCTATGCCACTGTGGGGTCCTCCACAGGGTGTAGGCAGTCATCTGCTCCACCGCCCATGGGCTGCAGAGGGACAGCCTGCTTCACCATGGTTTTCATCACAGGCCGCAAGGGAATCGCTGCTCCAGCGCCTGGAGCATCTCCTCCCCCTCCTTCTTCACTGACCTTGGTGTCTGCAGGATGTTTCTCTCACATATTCTCACTCCTCTCACTCACTGCAATTGCTGCTGTGCAACAACTTTTTTCGCTCTATTAAATACGTTATCACAGAGGCGAAAAATGTTGTCGTTGATGGGCTCAGCCTTGGCCAGCGGCAGGTCCGTCTTAAAGCCGGCTGGCATTGGCTATACCTGACATTGGGAAACTTCTAGTAGCTTCATACAGAAGCCACCCCTATAACCCACCCCCCCCTCCCCCAGCCACTACCAACACCTTGCCACGTGCACACAGACCCGTTACAAACAGCTCTGCAGAGAACAGCCTGGGAACAGAGGTAGATGAAAAATTGGACATGAGCCAGCGATACACACTTGTGGTCCATAAAGGCATCATATCCTGGCCTGCATAGAAAGAAGCATGGCCAGCAGGTTAAGGGAGGTGATTTTGCCCCTCTATTTTGCTCTTGTAACACCTCACCTGGAGTATCGCATCCAGTTCTGGGGCCCACAGTACACGACAGACATGGACCTGTTAGTTAGAGCTGGTCCAGAGGAGAGCCACAAAAATGGTTACAGGGCTGGAACACCTTTCATATGAAGAAAGGCTGAGAGAGTTGGTATTGTTCAGCCTGGAGAAGAGAAGGCCCCAGAGGGATCTTATTTCAGCCTTTCAATGTATAAGAAGGGCTTATAAGAATGATGGAGAGAGGCTTTTTAACAAGCCCTGTAGTGACAGGATAAGAAGAAACAGGTTTAAACTGAAGGAGGGTAAGTTTAGATTGGGCATAAAGAAGAAAAGTTTTACCATAAGGGTGGTAAAACACTGGAACAGGTTGCTGAGAGAAGTTGTGGATGCTTCTTCTCTGGACGTGTTCAAGGTCAAGTTGGACAGGTCTTTGGGCAACCTGATCTAGTGAAAGATGTCCCTGCCCATGGCTAGTTGGAACTAGATGATCTTTAAAGGTCCCTTCCAACCCAAACCATTCTATGATTCTGTTCTCTATCTTAACAACTTTATATTTACATACCTGATTTCTGAACTCAATGCTATGACACAAGATAGAGGGCTTGGAATTATAACATATAGTTCAATGAAAACATTAATTTAGTGTTCAGTTGCAGTTAAAAAAGAGTTAATTAACACTAGAAATGTTATGAAAGAGGTAGAGATTAAACCATAAATGTCTAACCATCCATCCATCTGTCTTTATATATATGTATTTGTAGCTACATATACACTTGTATTTAATATATATTCATACAGATCCAAATTTACATATACAACTATGTCTATATTTATACTTCTCCGTAGTATACCTGTATCTTGAATATATCAGCAGTTTGGGTTCTTCCAACTCAGAAAGGATACTAGACTTAGAAAATGTAGGAAGAAAGCTGACAGGCATTATCAAAAGTAGCTATATGACAAGCATATGAGACAAACCATAAATCTTTACTTCGGAGAAGAGAGAGCTGAAGTGAATGCTATAGAACTCTCTACAGTCGTGAATGTCAATATCTGGGACATGAGTGCAGTTTAGCATTAGCTACCCTAAGCTAAAAGAAACTACAAAACAAACCTGTGTGTTGTAGTTGTGGTTTTATTTTTTACTATGAACGTTTACGACAAAATGATAGATATGAATTAATGTTAACATAATATAACACAGTTTAGAATGATACAATGGAATTGTATCAAGGGAAAAAAAAAATAATTTGGAGGAAGAGGAGCTTGAGTTATTCTTTGTTTTTACTTTGCCTCAAGTTCAATTTTACTGAATTTGTCATTATCTTTTCCCAAACTCTGCTTCTACTTATTTTATTTCCTGTTACACTACCCTGAAAATTTCGGACTCATGATTTAGACCTATGTCAGCCAGAACACTTCCTTTACAAGCAACAGAAATATCTTGTACATTATTCTTTATAGCTGGAATGAGAGCACCATAAAACTATACTCCTTTTCTATATTTTCAATATTTGATTCAGCTACAAATCATTTAAGAATAAAACTAATAATGAAATATCTGTATTTTGTATCATACATTGACAGGATGCTTTCCTCAGCTGATGTTGGGCAAGTTAAATATTTATGTTGAAAAATACTTCACAGTGCATCTACTAGAATGTTTTGGAACTCCAGGAGTGTGTTTGTGTTTGTGTGTGCAGTCATTCATGATACGAGATAAAATATTTTAACATAGTATTACCTTCTCTGTTGTCCAAAAAGAAATCTAATTCTCAAATACAGTCTTTCATATTAATGTGAAACAGGATTTTTTCTTCCACCTTAAACATGGTGTCTTGTCTATATTATAATTCTCCTTGTTGATTGTGAGAGCTGAAAAAAGGTCTCCCCCAATAATCCTAGATTTTGCGTCTTTCCATTCTTTTTCCCACTGAACTTTTTTTTCAGAAAAGTGTTCTTAACCATGTTGATATATTGATTTATTAATTATCAGCTTTTCTCCACAAACCTCCAGATTTTCTTTGTGAAAATTTCCAATAACAGAATACAAAGTCTCTTGCACGGTTAGACTGCTCACTCATGATTCTTCTATTTAGTTTCCCATACTTTACTTAAAGGAGTCTCTCCTGATTTGATGACTTAGAAAGTCTTTACCACAACCACATATGATGAAAGATAGGTACTGTATCTTCATAAATCTCTCAGTAAGAACCCTGAAATCTCTATGAACTTGAGAAAGCTTGCTCTTCATAAAACAAATCTGCTTTATAAATTTCTCCATTATATTAGCATTTTCAGAGATTTATTCCTTAAGAATGCTTTGATCCTGAACTGCTTTCAAATTTTATGACATTGACTACAAGTATTTTACATAAATTTTTGAAATTGCTTTAACTGGGACATATTCCATGTCAGTGCAATAGTAATATGATATTATTTATAATTATAATCATAATACCGAGCATGTTTCTCATTTGTATGTGCTCATTTGTCAAATTATAATATTAATTGTAGTAAAAATGAACAACTAGCAACCAACTGTGTTGATCTTAGGAACTGAAATCCTGTTGTAGGCTACTGAACCTCAAAAAGTTAATTGAAGGGTTACAGTCTGAGATTATTAATAGACAAGGGTAGAATTTATTTGATGTCAGTGTAATATTCTTGGACGGTGATCAGTGTTAGATTCATGACTGAAGTGAATTATTAATGTTATTAGCAAAGAGACAAAAGCATTTGGAAAGAAGAAAAATAATGTTGTATATTTGAAGATTTTCTTTCCTTTCTGGCTCTTACTTGCATTTCAGAAAAATTTCCAAAGAGGCCATATCTCTATGGCCAATAATAAAGGTCTTGTTATGGATTTCTCATTCCCTAAATGAGCCACAGGTCTATTATAAATTTCTGCAAAAAAAATCCTGAAATTGCCTGGTGCTTTTAAACAGTTTTCCATCCAGAAAATAGAATTTCCCTTAAACTGATTAATCAGTCTGTTCATGTATGCTATGCGTGGCATTAAGGCATTACGGCATTATGCATTTTATCTTGGCAACCTTAGTAACAAATGCAGCAACCACTGGCTGATGTTTTGTCAGAACATTTGGGGTTTTTTTTTTTTGCTTTGTTTTTAAATTTGATGGACATGTATACAATCTAGTTTTGTACTCTTGCCAAATACCCTACTGTACAGCCTGACTCCAAACACCACATTTCTCCCAGCTATGTTATTTCATTTCCACAGAAGTTGCATAATAGTAAACACTGAACAAGGGAAAACAGACTGTGAAACCTGTTCATCAGTGAATTCTGTCCATCTTCAGCCCTAAATAAGTTATGAATCCTGTAAAGAAAAGAGATAATGGGTGGCCATGTTGTTAAAGATTGCACTTCAAGTTAGAATTGAGTCTGTATAAACAACTGTAATCCTACTTCATCCTGCCTTGTGTTTAACTTTTCAACTTAAACAATTGCTTCACTTCAGTATGTTTATATTTATGTACACATGTGAGTACCTTAGGAGTGAACAAAAGATCATAAAAGTGGTTTAATGTATGTGATAACCCAATTTACTATTTCTCTTTATGGGATAAAAACTAAAAAAAATGTCCAGACCGCAACATATAATGAATTTTTATTTTGTGACTACATTAATCAATTGACAATGAAAAAAACCCAACAATCGATAGGCCTATTCACAGGCCCATTCATAGGTCTATTTTTAACTGAGAAGTCACTGTTCTTGTGCTGTTCATAGCAGTATGTGTCTTTTCAGAGACAGCTACCCACTCCCATAAGTATATGCATATAGATAGATGTAAATTGCATAAACAGTACATACATATGTAGTGTGGTATGTGAAACAGTATCACTTAAGAAAGTGTCACTGAGTGTATACATGCAAGAAGCTGAAGGAGGCAAGCTTGTATCCCATTACAGCTTTGTGACAAGGAATTTCAGGCAAGAGTTCATTTCAAAGATGACTCAAGCATAAATATTCATGCACAGTAACAAGAATGTTTGCGTGTAGATAAGTAAATATGTACACTCAAACTTTTAGTCCATCACCCTCTGATACTACTCAGGAAAAATTCCATAACCAGCTGTCAAGTAATTATTCTGGCAGACACTCAGCCAGTTATTGTACTTTGAAAACTTTACTGAGAAACTTCTCTTCCTTCACTGTTGAAACATAAGTAATCAGGATTGTCAAGTCGTAGTTGTATTTTAGTCTGCGGAGATGACGTGTATCTACTTAGACTTTGATTGCACTTCAAGTATGACTGAGAGACTGTTCTAAGCTGGTGACATTTCATACCTGATGGATAGATAGTGTCTAGAAAAATGAGTATGTTCGTTTCTGTATCTTCTCCAGTTTGGTACTTCAGGTGGTCTAGAGAAACACTCAAGGGTAGATACTGGGTCACCCCAGACATGGGCGCTGCAGTCCTAAAAAATATGTACTGGTCATTTGACAATGCTGTCATCTACGACCTTTTTTTAGGGGAATTTTGTATTAGATGGCCAGGGAACTGAATTTCAGGCTTTCTTATGTAAATATTTCTTGGCAGAGAGGCAGCCTTCTCTTTCTTTCTTTCCTTCTTGTGCAGTGCCATTCTGTTTCTTGACTGCGGGGCAGCTGAGATTCAGCACACAAGGTGAACAGAGACTAAATGATGGTTGGAAGTGGAAGAGAGTTTTGAACGTAAGGTAAGGAGTTTTGAATGTAAGGAATGAAGGTAAGACAGGAGTTGAGCAGAGCACTCCCATCCTGTGTCTGACTGCTTTATCGTTGAACGACTCCAGCTGCTTGCACTTTGTACAAGACTGTCATTTTGTGCCAGGCTTGCATCAGCTAATGCCCTACAACTAGATGTGTTTGCTTGTGCTCAGACATTGAAGTTGGTTGCCCAGACAAATCTCAGTCTGACAGGTAAATGCCTCATGAACTTTAAGTGGGTCAGGGGTAAGGCAACTTCAAATAACTGTGTTTTCCAGGTGGGTTTTTTTGTACTTATGCATCATAATTTCATGTGAATTCTATTTTAAGCATGAAAGAAGGTGCCCTGAATCTCGCTTCTCATTTGTCTTAAGGTATGTCCTTTTTTGCCTTTCCATACACCTGGCTATTCACTTGGGTTTGTCATCTCAGTGCCTACTTCTGTGTAGTCTGGTTACAAATAAATCAAGGCACAAAATTCTTTTATTGGAAATGACACAGACTTTTCTTTGGTTCAGGACAAGTTAATCTTAAATAAAGTTAAGGTGACATGTTATTCTTGATCATGCCATAACTCTCATAATTCAACTTAAAATATTTTATTGAATGAATTATTTGTATTCGCTTAGTTCAGGGGCTATATTCTTTATTCTTAGAGAAATACTGGCAGGCTGTGGGATGTACAACAGGCAAGGAAATGAGTGTCTGATGCTGATAACAAACCACAAACTCCTTTTTGTTTTCCAACACCATTTCATTTGCCAAAAGGGCCTACCCTTTGTCTCTCTGCTTTCCACATGCAGACAAAAGATAAACAAAATTACTTCTACAGAAAGCTAAAATGGAAGGTTTCTAGTCTTGGTGCCAGACCCTTCTGAGTGACACACGTGCTGGCTGTGCTGAGCAAGCCCAAGGCATGGGGCTGCCCTTGGGTGGTGGCCAGGCCACAGCCCTTGCAGTGCACTCAGCCACCTGAGTTACAGTCACGGGGCTGGCATGTGGGAACAAGGCGGTGGAAGAAAAAAATAAATGGGGCTTGAACAAGTTCCCTCTGGAATTAAGAAAGGAGGATAACTGCATCATTATGGGTCACAGCTGATGCTTCTTTTTCGTTTCCCCTAAGAGAAAGGAAACTGCGCCCCTGGGTGCTCCTGTTCAAATGGAGCCAAACACTGACAATTGCTCATCCCCTCTCCAGGCTCCCCTCGGGAAGCAGTCTGGTGGTGCACCACTTGCTGTTGTCGAGCTGTGTCTCCACTCAACCAGCCTCCTTGGCTGCCCTGGTCCAGGGACTGCTGCAGCTGCCATGGAAACTGTAGCAAAGCCTTAAATTGCCACACTCTGGCATGGAAATTGTTCACATTTTGCAGTCCAACTGTCCCTGATGAGCTGTCTGTTGTCTTTCTTCCTCTAATTCTAACTACCACTGTGTTTTTGGTGTATGACAGGGGAAAGTGGGAGTTAATTACCAACTATGGGCAGAAAGGGGGAGTTCACTTGGCCACCTAATGGGTAATAGCAAACGATGTTATGTGCTGAACCTTGAATATTATATCTGGGTGGAAACTCTTTCTCTAAAAACGGTCTTATAGTCCTGTGTTGACAGTGACTGAAGTATGTTTTTGATCCAGATATCTTAATGCAAGATCTGTGCCTGATTCAACTATATCTTTCCCTCAAAAGGTAAGACATAAACCAGAATTTTGCAACTTCAGGAACAGTTTATTTAAGAAATTGAGAGGCACAAAGATGTTCTTCAGAGAGTACTCTTCAAGCTCACCAGGCAAACTGAAAAACCGTGGAAAGTTGGTGTAGAAAACTAGAAACTTTGAATCAAATCTTTCATTTATCTTTAGGAAAGGTAAAAGCACATGGATTCAGTGTATGGGATTCATATGTGCAAATCCAATGCCAGATGTCTGTTTATGCCTACTCAGTGCCACTGTAAGCTCCTAGTGGAGGAGGAAGGGGAAGGAAAGAAGGGCTTCAGGGGTTCCTGGGGTAGAAATAGGAAAATCTCAAAAGAGATTAAACACACACAGCCAGAAGGCTTTGTAAAAGTTCTCCTCTTTGTTCTTAAAACCTATTGACAGTACGGTACACTTGGTGGCTTCTGCACAGTGTGGATTTTTCATTGCTCATATAGTAAGGAAGAGCTAGGAGAATAGCTAAATGCAATGAGAGTCGTGCTGAAGAGGACATGACCTCACTGAATACTCTGTAATACCTGATAATGCTCCATTATCATCATCCTTTGCTGTTCACCACCACAGTAACTCCCTCTCAGGTTTTAGTACACAGCAAGTAAGAGGAAACAGGAGAACAAGGAGGTGAGCAGAGTCAGGCTGAAAGCCAGAGATGTACACTGTTGCTCTCATGGAGGAGATTTCTGTAACCTTGTTGAGTAACTTCTCTTAAATGATCTATTAGTGTAGATTCCTAGATGGGCTGTGATGCAACAGTAGCAAGCCCAAGAGTCATGTATATGTTCCCCTTTATTACCCACATGTGTCTAGAATGTTGTAGCCTTCAGATTTATTAGTTTTCCTGTTGGAAACTTGTAAACATAATTAATACTCTTTCTCCTTTTTTAGTGCAGTGTGAGAAACATGGCTAGGGAGAGTGGGGGAAAAAGTGGATAGTAGTGGTTTGAATCGCTTCCATAAAACAATTTGATTCCAGCTTCAGCTGTTCAGTGAGTCTCAGATAGGTTTCCTGAAATACATCTGCTTTCCTGGCAGGAACATGGCTTCTGCTCTTGCTGGTCCTTGCTTAGGGCCCTAATTCCAATGTCCTCTTCTGAGCAGCCAGCAGGCATTCTGCCTCCAAGCTGTGGGCTCACTACTGTTGGTAGCTCTGCTTGCTTTCATGCAGAGTTTGAAATTCAAGTGGTGTTTTTTCCCTGAATTTAAATGGATTCAAAGTTCTGTACTTTCTGAGAAGTGAGCAGAACTGTCTTTTTCATGCCACATCCGGCTGCAATCATGTTCATTTGTCTTTTCCTCTGTTTCTCTTATTTTTATTTGGTTTTTCCCTTATGTTTTCCTTTTTTTTTTTTTTTTTTTAACATACATTTTCTTCTTTTTTTAGCTGTAATGATTCAGGCCTTCCCTTCAGTAAGCATGTCCCACAGGCTCCCATTTTTCCCCTCAGTAGGCAGTACTGGGAAGGATACAATTAAGGTCTTTTTAAGTCCTCTTAGGAACACTCCTTGCCTTCAGTGATTAAGAACACCTCTGTAAATTTACCCATTTAATACAGTCCTAGTTTTGATGATATGAACTTTGTTCCCAAGGTTTTAAAAGATTTCTCAGTCTTTCTATTTGTAGCAACTGATGTGATTGTAAGAAATATTTCAGTATCTTAGAACTGCCTGTTAAGCTAGTTTCTTTGCTCTTTGAAAATGAAGCAGTTAAACCTACCAGTAAAAAAAGGTTAAAAGCTGTATTGAAGTCTACAAAGCAACATGGGGCCTGTGCACAATTTCTTATTTCTAGTTTCCAGCTATTGCACATGTAACTTTCTTTTCTGTTTACTGTAGCCTTGCATATATGTATTTTAGGGAAACATAGAACTTCCATGGAAATTAACTGGGAAATATAGTACATTTTCCATGAGGAAATAGTTAATAAATATTTTAGAACATTTGGAGATTATTATACTCAGCATCATGAATACAAATTAAACATCTTGACTCAGAAACATCCTTAAGAAAATATTCTGTAATCTAGCAGATTTAATTAAATACGTGGGAAACAGAAACTGTGGATACATTTGCATTTCTTATTATTCAGGAGACAGAAATTTCATTCTCAGTTTTCCCATAAAGAGCACCTACAACAGAATGTCAGTCTAAAAATTTCCTGGGCATTCCTTGGACCCCAAACAGTCAGATGTTCAGATAGTAAGAGCTGGTTTAGGTGGTGATTACTGCTGAGTCTTACTGGAATATGATCCTGATTATTTCTAATCAGGATGCTAAAGGAGTTAGCGTTTCTTTGCCAGAGGAAACTGTCATTGATGAAGGAAGTTCAATGGACAATGACATAAAAAGCTGCAGCTGGCTTGAGATGGAGGTGCGAACAGTTGTTTTGCTCCAATCACTCGACTTCCAACAGCACTATGTCTTTGATAAGACTCGAGTTTTCTGATGAGCATGTCTATGCCTACAGGAGTTAGAAATGTGTGGTAAGACTTTTAATCTCCATATTATTAGTTTACTTTCAAATACTGAAGAAAAGCACATAATGGCAGTACCTATGCCAATAAAATATGATTCAATAGTGAACTAAATGCTGAAGGGTTACTATTGTAATATCACCTAATTCAAGTTTATCTGTATTAACATGCAATATAGAGATGTCTTTTTGCAAGCTTTGGGGTTTTTTTCTGATAAAAATAACAACTTATTTGACTTGCTAATTGGACAGAGAATGTAATTTAAAAAACTATTGCTTTAAGCACTGTAATGTGGTCCTGTTCGTGTCTTTACATATACTTTGGGTTTTCTTGATACCTTGTGCTTTAAATTTTGAATATTCCTTATGAGACTTTGATAACTTATAAGTAACTTATAAGTAGTTTGGCTATGAACCCATATAATTCAAGAATTAGATTTAATCTAGATTAAAGTAATTTAGGTTTTGGTTTTGACAGTTTTCCTATTGTCACATGTTGATTGATTAGAAGACTAATATATAAATTAACTATTTCTCATACAACTAAAATAAGTGTTGTTTGGCCACTGACATGGGGATTAAATACCATGCTCAAAATTAATTGCACCAGGGGAGCAAAGATGCAGCTGAACCTGAAATGGACAGGAGGACTTAGAAATAGGGATCTGGGCTAGCAGGGTAGAGGCAATAGACAAAAAGGAAAGCATGAGTGAAACACAATTTATTTCTTGCACAGGCCGCATCTTTAGACTGTAGATATTCTCTGTATGGCATTTTGAGCTAAAGCTATCCTAAGATTTTTGGGAGCCCTTGCTGCCGAGGATGCAGAGGTACAATACTGTGTACATTGAGAAAAGTGCATTCTATATACAGCAAGTCAGGATTCACTGCCCATGTGATGTTGGTATTCTCTGTGCTTGAATCATAAATCATAAATACTGGATTTCACACCTACAAGCACCAGTAATTGTTCCCAATGCTGCCTTTCAAACCAGGCTTTGTGTAGACAGTATGTAAGATGGCAGAATTCCAAATAAAGGAGGATACATTGTCCATCTTCTTGTTCCTCCTGGAAAAGAAATGTTGAGGTAATGTTTTCTTAGCCAGAAGATTCCAGGAGGAGGGTATGTGGGACTAATGACTAGAGGAGCCCTTTTGCTGTGAGAATTTGCAATGTCATGAGCAGAGATAGATATTAGTTTTGAGGATGAACTTGAAAATACACACTATTCAATGATATAAGGTAGTTACTATATAGTTTTCTTTCAATTTCTGCATATTCAGCATTAGACACTACTATTGGTGGTGAGGTGTTTTGCAGGCAGCTGTGTCTTTCTCTGAAACTGGAGAAGCCCTCTGCAAGGGCAAAAAAGGTATGGGAAGGGAGAAATACTAAGGCACTGTCCTACTGTAAGACAGCCGCAAAATTAGGCCAGTGCTGGAAGATGCTATGTGCATATACCTGTGATCTACCGTTCTTTTGGGGAAAAGAGCGCTTTGGCTGCTGACTAGTAGCGAAAGGAGGATGGGGCTGAACAGGTGATATTTAGTACAATGGTGCAAGAGGGATGTGTGTTAAAGCTGTTTGGGTGTAGAGGTAATACCCTCTCACCGCAAGACAAAAGACCATTGCTGTATTTAAATCACTTGGGAGGCTCAGCATAGACATTTCCACAACACCTAACTTTTGAATCCATACCAACAGAGACACACTTCTGTGAAACAGGATCTCCTGCTCTCCTGTTTCTGGCCCTAACTTGGAGTCTGTGTTTATGAGAAATGATGTTTGAGGTGTGATGACGATGGAGTTGAAATCTCACCTCTGTGACAGTAAAGATTTTCATTCAAGCTGCAAGAAATACCGTGGTGTGTGTATTTCTGCGGTGATCTTTACATTAACACCTACAGAATTGAAATAAATGGTTTGGACAGAGATTCAATATTTCTATAAATGGCATGGCAAAGGCTGTGTGGTTGAAGGTTATGAGAGATCATCTTTCTTAGAGATCTGTCTGGGTTATGACCCAGAGGTTGAGATAAACCCACTGGCGCTCAGCACCACTCTGGAACTTCACTACACAGCATCTGTAAACTGTAACTGGGATTCATGGGCAGGGAAAAAGAGGGGAGGAAGAAAATTATCTCAAAAGTTCAATTCTATTTGCTGGAGAACCTGTGTAATACAGAAAGGCTGTAGCCCCACTGTCTGGAATACATGTTGCTGAGTATTCCCCAGGTATTTTCCTTATAGGCATGTAAAAAGTGTAGTCTTAAGGAATGAGCATGTTAGGAACTGTTACCTACTTTAAGGGTGTCTAAGGGAGATGATAACCTTTCTCAGATATCTGTGTGGGAGCACAATCCTGTTGCAGGGGAGTAAGGAGGATGAATATGTTTTTTCTTCTGCAATGTTGTATAGGCCAAAATCTTGAACTGACCTGTTGACAATGTGTCAGTTACTGTTCCAACCAGATAAACCATCATGTTGCGGTTCAGAAATCTTGGCTCAGGTTCAGTGAAAACATTGCAGCTGAACCTTCTCATCTGCCCTTGCATGTCAGGTTCTTCTCCGACAAGCAGCAAAGAGCTGTCACCAACTCTTGCTGGCCAATTGCTCCTGTTCAGAAACCGAGTTGAAATGCCATAAAAGCTGTCACTGGGGTCTTCCCAGGCTCTCTTCCAGGTAAAAGCTTTTATGTCCTGTTCCATCAGTCCACATTACAATAGGAAAATCAGGTTATATTCCTCTCTTGTCGAGATGAAGAGAATGACAGTTCAATTGGTCTGACTGCCAGCCAGATGGCTCAAACAACACATAAAACATGAGAATATAAAAAGCTGTCCCTTTCCTAAGGTCAGTTTTAATATTTAGAAAAGTAAGAATGATTTTTACATTATTTGCTTTGTTTTTCTCTCTGCAAACTATCAGTTGCAGACTATTTACTAATATTTTCTTGAACTTGTCTCAGTAGAGATGGGAATAATTGTCTTCGCGATCAGATTTAGTGTATTGCATTCATCCTATGTTACAAATCCTACACATGTATTATATGGCAAGCAGATACTTATTGTGGATCCCTACTCATTGTATAGTGGATATTTTGGACCTTTCAACCTGAGTGTGTCTGCAGATGGTAGCTAAAGGAAACTTAAGGCCACTAGAAGCAAGTCCTGTTCAGTATTTCCCTATTCTCCCCATCTTATATGGCTGCAATAGTTGTGAAAGAAAGGAAGCCTTAATACTGACACAATAGCATGTTAAATCAATATTACACTTCCAGATTGGACAGGATTGCTCAATGAGAGACTTGAGACTGACTACAGATCCCAGAACAAGCTTGGTATTTTTTGAGACTGAAGAGGATCTTAGGCTGCTGTCCCATACATCTTGGTCTACTTTTCTCACAGAAACAGCACTAATTCACTGCTTCTTAATCCTTGGAGACTCTATGACACTTTCTTTGTCAGAGTCAATTTATATAGCACTTTCCAGTTTTAGTTAAGTAACTGGTGAATGACTCCATATGTTTTAGGTAAGGTAGAATTACAGAGTATTAGACCCAGAGCTTATTCCTTGCATAGTTAAGAACAGACTAGGACAAAAGGAAAGAACTGAATTACTGGTATGTGATAGAAAGTACTGAGGTGCATTTGGACATTACTTTCCTGAGAACTTCTGAACCCTTTGTATCCCTTTCTGAAGGGCAAGAAAGAGCTTGAGAAGCGAATAAAAGGGGTATTTTACCTCAAAGTTGGACAATTAGACTTTGTGCTTGGCTTGAGCATAAGAGCTTTTGCTGTATGGTATTATTGCAAGATGTTTTTGTCGTGATTCTGCTTTTAGAGTTCTCAGACTGCATTACTCTGCAGTGAGCTAGGAAGAAATCAGGAAAAAAAAACCCAGCACTTTCTTCCTTTTTCTTTCTTTTTTTTTTTTTTTCCTTCTCCTGTCCACTAAAATCTTTGACTGTCATTTGAAGTACAGATGATGATAGAAATGAAATTGTTCTTGGCCAGATTGCTGTGCAGCAATCCCTGATTCTAGGTACACATATGTTGGTTTTTTAAACTGAATCCTTCTAGGAAAAAAAAAAGGAATATTAAAAATTAAGTGCTATGCAAATATTATATAAATAAGTAGTGCCTGCTCCTCAGTTGTTGGGATCTTCTGTCACTTACAAATACCGGGGGGATGGACGGAAATAGTCCACAGAAGTTGTACAGAGATAAGGAAAATAAGAGATGGGGAGTGACATCCAGGTAAGAAGGGAATGGTTAAAAAAAAGATTTAAGCTTTCTTGATTTAAAGCAGTGATTAGAGTGTGCAACACAGCTAAAAGAAAGAAAAATGCAGGTGGGCTCCTTTTCTTCCACAAGTAAAGATTTGTGGGGGAAAAGGGTCAAAAAATTTCTCTTTACATCCTCTTATAACACAATAACATGGAAACATTCGCTGAACCTGACAGGCATTACTTTTAAAAAGAGCTACTTTAACCCAGTGCATAATTAAACCATAAAACTCACTGTAATAACATCATTAGAGATACAGTTTTACGGAGCTGTGAATATTGTTATCTATATAAAATATTTTTGAAAGAGTCTCTCTTTTTTCAAAAGAAAGATAAGTCATCATGCTTTAGGGCATAAGTCAAATTCTAATGAACGGGACTTAGAGCTCTCCTCCCCTACTAGTTATGTCAGATGACTTTATTCCTGGGTTTCTGCATTTTCTGCTGTTTCTGATATGGTGGTTCCAGTATATTTTTGATCAGAACTCCATTAACTTTTCAGTTGGTCACACTTTATTCTAGCAATGCAAGAAATGTCTAGGCAGAGCAGGGTACGTTTACCTGTGGAGACTTAAACAGGTCTGAATATTTGGTGGGACCAGGGATTGATATAAACTTGGTATCTTACACTGAAGACCTCAAAAGTGTGTTGAATGGGAAAGTAGTACAATAACAACTGAATGTAGTTTATTATTCACAATTTTCTAGTCTGTTTCTCTGGGCAGAAACAAAACAAAATCAAACCCCAATCAAAATCTGATTCAGAGACTAGAAGCAACCATTTTTCCATTGCAACCAACAGGCTAGCTAAAGAAAACAACAATGATTCTGCATTGGTGATGACCCACACGGTTTGGTTCAGAGTACACAGTGAAATGACACAGAGAAATAGCTGCTGTGATACGGAAGCAAAAAAATATTTGCTGTATGAGTGCCAGTGTGACACTACATGATCACAGGGATGGTGCTTCCAAACCTACATCATTCTTTTAGACTTAATATACAGCGAACAAACTTGAGATGTCTTTTAGCCATATTGTATGCCCTAAGCAATAAAAATGGCATGCAGGAGGCACTGAGCCCACTACTATCTAGTGGCTGCAGCTATATCAACTGTACAACTGAAACTGACACTAGGTAAAAAGCTTTCCATGCTGTTTCCACTTTTTCATCTTGAAGGAGGTGGAAGATTTGTTCACAAACTGATTTAGAGACTTAGGAGCATGAATGTCCCAAACCAATCTAATCTATCAATTACAGCGTCTCTTAGCAGACAATGATCACCAAAGCTTCCACATGCATGTTTAAATGCAGACAATAGTTCTTACTGTACCATAGTACTTGGAGTACTTCTTCCAAGTCCCATTTCAGTAAGGAAGACAACAACCCACATCTCCTAGGAGGACCTGTATCTTCACAGGACAAGTTTAAGGGCATTTAGAAAGCGTTCAGGTAGTGTGATAATACTTAGGGATGAACATAACATATTATGGCCTGTAAAAATGGCGATGGAGATTTAGGTATTCAGAATGAAATTATCAGAGCTGATGATTAGCCAGTGCATTATCTCAATTAATGGTCTTCTTTCATCAACTTACAGCAAGATTTTTGAACATCTGAAGCAGCTCATAACTCCTATGACAAATGTTGTGTGTGGTATTGAGGAGTTTACTGGCAGGTCAACAGTTGTACCAGTTCTTTCTTGAAACCTCTGTCACCTTATCTTCTTGACATTTAAGATGACACAGTGAAGACTTGGAGGGGAAGTATGTGGTGTCTAAACTATTTCTCAATTTTATCAGTAAAGTAGAATCCTTCTTGAATTTCAGTAGGTGTTTAGGGTTTCCCTGGAGATTTACTGAAGAAATGTGTTAATATAACTTGTGTAGGTGTTTGAAAAATCTCCCAAAGAACAATCAGATGTTCTTATTTATCTTGGGACTCCCACTTTTTTAAAGATGATAAAACTGCAGTAACTGCAGTTTGGAAGTTTAGCATATGTAAGTTTCCACTTACCTAGGGAGTCTCCAATTGTGAACAGAGCACTGTATGCAGCACATTAGTATTAATAGGCCTCCAGTTCTATTCGAGCAGGTATTGCTCCATTTGCTACTTCCTACTCTGTTCATCTGTACTCACTTCATATTCTTGCATCTGTTCCTATTTTTCCTGTGCTGTATCTCTCTACGGAGTTAAGAACGAAATTGTAACAACTCATAATGGGCTTGCACCCATAATGGGGCTAGGTAGACATGACAGGACTTCTCTCCACCTGTTACTTACTTCCTTGCAAGATAGAAATTTGCTCTTGGTGCCTTCAAGCACAGTGTAATTTCCTCTGATACGTAAACATCAGTATAGCTTAACTCAAAGCTATCTTCCCTCATTTCTTGCTTAAAGACTTGAGAAAGGAAATTAAAAAAAAAATGAATATAGAAGAGCTACAATTCTACCTATAGGTCTTAGTTTCATCAGGTCTTGGTTCATGCCCTGAGGAGCTTCAGGCCACTAGGAGCCATGTGCAACCCATTTGGAGTGACTGAATCTGCCAGCCACCTGGAGATGAGTTAAGTTGTGCTGCTCCTTGCAGCCAGTGTGTCTTGCAGGAGTCTGCTACCCGGTTTGTGACATGCAGCCACACTTGCAGTACCTTCGTGGGCCTCTTTCATGTGATCCAGCATGCAAATACTGCACTGTCAGTTAGGCAGATGTGGTGTTTCTCCCATTGGAATGGACTCAAGTGGAGAGGTTTGGCTTTGGTTTTGTGTCTGTAGCTATGCAAACTAGGCTACCATTAGGTTTTAACTTTTTTTTTTCTCACTATTACTTACATCCCTTCCTCAACTCTTTCTTCTTGATCATATTCCACCACACAGTAGAGGAAGATACTTCTTGCCTTCATCTACTGAGCCCCTGCTATCTCTACTTTAGACACCCTTTCAAACAGACTCAAGCATTTTCATCTTCAAAAGCACTCTGTTCTCTGAGTGGCTGCACTGTGTTTTTGCTCTGCAGGACTCACTTTTTCAGAGTCTGAGTACTGTGATGTGTAGCATCGTACAAATGTTAGAACAAGAAGTGCAGTTTACGAGGCTGAATTTGAACGAAAATTAGAACTTGGTGTGTACCCTTGTATTCAATGAAAAAATGACACCAACAAACATTGGGATATATCTGTTTAAAAGAAAAAAAAAAAAAAACACAAAATGAATAACCTGCCAATAAAAAAAAAAGTCGTGTGGTGTAGTTACTGATATGAGGACACTTGTCTCTGAAACGTAGTATTATGTCTTAGATTAAAGAACTAGCCCTCACTAGAGGGAAAAAATTCAGTGGATATGTATTAAAGTTCATGAACTTCAGCATGCTTTCACCAGCTCTCCTTTGAGCTATTTATTTCAGATTGGATGGCAGTGGTAAAGGTCAAAAAAAATTTGATAATGAACTTCAGTGATTTAAATCTTTGGTTTGATCTTGGGGGGTGGGGGGGGTGGGGGGCGGAATCCTTTCTTATTCTCCTTTGCTCAAAGCAGAAGTGCATCTTAAAAGACCAGAATGGTTTATATGCTACTTCCCCATCTTATTTGCCACTTAGCTGGGTAGAAAACCTTTTTCTTTGATGCAGTGAAATGTAGAAATAAGCCTGACAACTGGCACTGCGTAACTGCGGAGTTAATGCTCATGTCCTGTTGTGCTGCTTCCAACATTCTCCCCACAGCATCTTTCTCTTCTCTGTTCTATGCCAATAGCTTGTGGTCTTTCAACATTTCCTATTCTAAACCCTTTTTCGTCCTCAGCTGGAAGCTGGCCTTGTGAAATCTTCACCTGTGAGGAGAGAGGGTGGGAATCTAGATGTAAACTGTCTGGATCAATTCCAAATTACAGGATGTAACGTGTATCTAAATAATTGTTTTCTTGTTTTTTGTTTTTTTTTTTTTTATCTTGAACACTACAAACTAATCTAATCTGAAAATGTAACTGCTTTTTAGATTTTTCTTTTTTTACTTTTAATGAGAAATGATAATGTTTTTGCAATTCTACAGTAGTTTGTAAGAGCTAGCTATACAGTACGCCACCTTACAATGGAAGAGATATTGCTTAGTATATTTAGGGGTTGTTTGCTGGCCTCAAAAAAGAATCACCCTCCCCTCTCCCCTCTCCCCCCCCCCAAATGACCTCAGGCTTTGAAGGAACATGTAGAACTTGCATAAAAATGCTGTAGGGGTGAACAATTTGAGTGAGGCAGCAAAATGTGGAAATAAACAATGACTACTATACAAGAATAAGTACTTAAATATTGCCTCTGTAGTACCGATCCCTTTTCTCTTGGTTATCTCTTCTTGCCTACAAGGTAGCAAGCAAGTGACGAGTGATTGCTGGTGGTAGTGATGTTGTCATGTTTCCGTTAGTCTTACTTCTTGCCCTTTTTCTACTTCTAGAACTTAATAAACTGAAGTCCCACCAGGGAATTTGTATTCTGAAGCTTGTGAGCTCCAATATGTGGAGCATGCTTCCTATCTCAAATGATGAGAACTTTTTACCTCTCATTTTCCATGGTGTAAACTCTATAGTGTTCCTAATTACATCATTAAAAAAAAAAAAAAAAGAAAAAAAAAGATGAGCTTACACTCACTGCAAAGCCCGTTTTGTTAACTTTTCATAAATACACATGTATCTTCAAAAGATCTGCTGGCATTTAGTTCTAATTCTTCTCCAAGCTAAATTGAAGAGCTTAGGTCTAAACTGGTCTGTTTTGAAATGGTATTTTATCACCATGCAGGATTTACATTTTTGTTGAAAGTATTTCAGACTCACAGCTAATAAAATGTTTTATTAAGTGTCTGTTTGGAATTCTGCCAGTCTAGTAGCACAATACATTATGATGCAAATACAGCTACTAATTTTCCTCCACATTCATGCTAGCATAGGTGATATAGAATCAGGTTTAATTGCTGAATGTAATTGACAGCTCTTTCCTGAAGTTAAAGAGAGAATTAATTGTCTGTCATTTGTTACTTCTTGCTGTCTTCTTGTGTCCTCAGGATTGCAAACAGATAAACTGCGCTGTTGTGCATGCGCTTTTCTTTTCTGATTTAGCGCCTGTCTAAGGTTGTGTTGCTGCTTCTGGTCCCTGAGATACTGAACACTCTTGGGATGATAAACGGATTTCTCAACCCTGTATTTCCCTTGAGTGAGTGGGTCTTTGCTGTACTGATGTAAAGTTAGTTAAGTACCTGTGGGGGAAAGCAGCTTCATTTTTCTCTTGAAAGTTTGCCTTTAAGAAGTAGGCCGGGATGAAAGCTAAGAAGCAGCAGAAGTGCATCAGACTTGATATATTGCTAAACAGTAGCTATTAGCTGTGAATATGGAGAGATACTTCTTTAGTGTTTCCTCCCAGGAGAAGACTTTAGAAATGGAAGTTTTATCTGCATCATTATGTTTAACAGTCTTGGGTGGATTTTTTTTTTTTTTTCTTAATTCAACACTTCATCAATTGTTTCTTAATTCCATTTAATATTTTCTACCTCAACAATATCTTATATTTGCTGTTTAATCTGCCTACAGTTGTGTCTTTCACCACAGAGGTAAAAACTGTGGCTATAGAAACAATATTTAGTTACTAGCATCAAAATCATGTCTGTTATACAAACACAGGCTGTCTAGTACTCCAAAATTTGACGATGCCAGTGGACAGCATTGCTGTATATGAAGTTACAGCAATCTCATCTTTCATTTTTGATCAGTGTGCTATTTCAGGTTAAGAATACCTTTCCATTTTCAGATAAACAGGCCAAGTTTTTTCTGCATTCACAGAATAGTGACTATCAACTTATGGAAGACTGGTTTATGACAATTAACTTAATAGTTGTTCACTATTTGCTTAATGAGATAAGATGTAAACTTAATAGTAATTCGTTACAAACACATCAGAATCTATTCTCTTAATGTCATTAAAGGCAAGGCAGATGGGATTCTGCCTTGTACTTTAATCTTTATCTGTATTCTTCCTACTAGTTACCTTGTTGTCAAAATGAAAAGAAATTTAGTATTAGATGGGAAAACAGACTATGTGTTTAAATGGAGATCTCAGTTCAACTGCCTTACACAGGATATTTGAAATACTAATAATACCCACCTGTGGGGACTGTGTTGTTGCATGTGACTAGTAAATTTTCATTGACTTCAAGGCAGTGATGTAGTGAATTCCATCCTTAATTACTCTCCATGGGTGTACTCCTGAGAGGGGAAGTAAAACATGAGGAAACAGATGAGAGCTCTCTTCAGAGAAAGGGGGATACAGAAATGGATGTATAAGGGTATGTGTTAAAAGCAGTTGCTTGTCCTATTTTAAGAGACTACTTCATGCTACAGCCCTGCTTCAGGCTTTTTAATCGAGCATCACTCTTGTGAAATTCATCATTTACTTTCTTGTGTGGCCAGTGAAGATGCATTTTTGGGATGTATTTTTGGGTTAGGGGTGTTGTTGCAGGGGGAGAGGAAAAGTATGAAAATGTGGGGACCTGAATGCCCTCCCATGTTAGTACGAACTGGATATAAACAGCATTAAACTCAACCAAGGTTACATTTAATATACAGCTGGAAAGTGAGGTCTGGCATCTCTCTTCTTCCTTTGTGTTTGAGTCAAGAAATTAAAAACTACAGTTTCTACTTCTGGTTGGTGTGAAGACATAGAAGCTCTTTATACAAAATGCTGATTGGTATAGATAAATCAATATTTATAAACTGGTATTTGGATACATATTAAATTAGTAGGAAACACAGGAAATATTCTAAAATTCCTAAGAGCATTTACCAATTCTTTCTCGGGTCGAGATATATCTATGAAGTGCGGTTTAATTTCTTGACTATTATTTGACTTTAAAATTAAAACCTCATTGCTAATTTCTTGTAACTAACTAGGATGAGTGATGATTCTTGTATTTCTAGAGTGGCAATTCTTGTATTTCTGTGAGGGAAGGAACAATGATTTTCATTGATACATATTTTGAGAGAAAATTCTAAACTTAGTTTTGCATCATGTAATATACGCAGAAATTACTAGGTGAAAGAAACTGAGAAAGGAAGCAGGAGAGGTAAAAAATTTAGGCAGACTAAAGTTTCTGTAACTTCAGTGCTAAAAAT
The DNA here is from genome assembly GCF_034619465.1 of Leptosomus discolor. Taxonomy (NCBI): domain Eukaryota; kingdom Metazoa; phylum Chordata; class Aves; order Leptosomiformes; family Leptosomidae; genus Leptosomus; species Leptosomus discolor. Next base: position 71,005,218 of record NC_141392.1, on the reverse strand, counting down.
ATGCAATTTTGAATACTTTGTCTGTCATATGGTGTGAAATAAACATTGTAGACAAAAATCAGACCAGGTTAATTATGATTATCTATGATGTTTAGGTAAATAAGGAGCATTAAGCAGGACATGTGACAGCTGAAGTCCAAGAAGTAATTGATTTGTGTGAGGGGCTAACTTATGGCAAGGGAAATATCTTTGACAAATTTAAAGTACCGTCCGCTGGTCTCAGTTGGAAGCAGAAGCATGAAAATAAAGAATTGCAGGAAGACAAAGATGGCCTTTGGAAAAAAAAAAAAAAAAAAAATGAAAAGACCCCCCCCTTGGGCTTTTTTTTTTTTACCCAGAAATTCAGGTCAACCCTTTAGAAAAGGCCCAGGTCTGTAGGCTGGGAATTGCTAGGAAAGGTAGATATGAATTTTTGTCCAGTGTTAAATTGATAGATGTGTTCTGGTTGCCGACAAACACTTGTGAGAATAATACATATTCCATTTGGGAAGGTAGAAAAGCTGTAAGGAAAGGAGAATTATATAAACCACCCAGAACTAAAAGATTTATAGCACTTTGATGTTTTTTTTCTCCAGATTGCAGTATGGCTTGCTCATGTTTTGTAAGGTGTGATGGTCTACAGGGTCTAGTAAAAATAAATTTGTGTAATTTAAAAATTATATACAGCTGAAAGATCAACTGTCAAGAGGACAAAAATTTGAATCCTGAAGAAAGAAATTGGAGCAGGCAGAAAATCAAAATGAACTATGAGTCAGCTTCACTAAAAAAAAAAAAAAAATCAGGCCTAGGTTTGGTGTGGATGAGTGCAGAAGAAAAGATTGGAATAGGGATGTTTTGTTTGTGTATTTTTTTTTTCTCTGTTTTGAGAGACTGAAATCTCAGTTCTTCCATTAATGTGCATTTTGATTTAAAAGTAGTATTTTAGTTTTAGCTGTCTGCAAACACTATATCTAGCTAAATGTGTTGTTCAGTCCTCATTTCTAAAGGACAGAAGACTTAATGTGATTATTCCTACTCACTCCTTCCTTCAATGTTTGACCTATTATTCCAAAAAAATGTGTGCTTAGCCCTTAGACATCAGAGAATTCCTCAGTTGCCCCCACAGGAATTAAAATCTTTTACCTTATTAAATATCTAGGCATCATACCATAAGACAAAGGCATGCTCAGCAAGGATTTTTAATTCTGCTGATTACAGAACTCCTTCTGTAATTTCTCCAGAAGTTTGTGGCAAGCTGCTGCTAGAGGTAGATTACCCAGCCTGTTGCAAACTTAAGTCCTTGCTGTCAGATGCACATAAATAAATGCATATTGGTCTGACGTGAATTCTTGTAGGCAGAGATTTTTCCAAAAACCAGAGCAGTTTCCACTTCTTGGAAACAGGCACAGTTGTGAAATAAAATTTTAAAATAAATAAATAAATAAAAAGACACTGAACATATCTGGATATTTCATCTTTTGTTGAATAGCTTGCCGTCTTTTTTCCTTCCTGATTATAACAGGACTAACCTTTGGGGAAAGGGTCTGACAGTCCAGGAAATTCCCATAAAGCATACTGAAAAGGTCACCTTTTGTGTAACACAGAAGTGTGTAATTCAAAGGATGCAGTTCATAGAATGGCATTCAAGTTACCTCATCTTAACAAGAACTGTTTCTCCATAACCGATGGAAAAATAGTCCTCCCTAAGGTATTTTTCATCTTTTTGCTTCCCTTCTTCTCTTTTCCTGTTCATGCACATATTGATTTGGCATGTACAGTTTTACAGTTACATACTGCATAGGGCAGCCTTGTGTTTGAACAATGGAATAGATTTATTTATTGGGTATACACCTTGTCCTATTGCTATGAGTTAGAACAAGACATTCAATTACAAACAGGTCACAGCCAGTATAATAGCTAGTGTACACACTAAGTTGGATTCTTCTTATATCAGCTAAAATATATTTTTGTGATTTACAGGATTGCTCAATTAGACAACATTTCTACAAAAAGTAGAAAGTTCAGAAAAGTTTCTAGAGTTCTACAGCTAGCATTATTGTTTGTTTTCTTCAACCCTCCTGAGAAGGAATGATGATAGAAGGGACATTCCAGGTTTGAACCATTGGGCTAGGCTGAGTTACAGTGTGCTGTTGATGAAGGCAGCAGGGCATGTTTGTGTGTTTCCAGAATCACTGACATGTGAATCTCAAAAAGTTTGGGAGTTCATTTGAGCTTTTATATCCTAATGTCTTTGATCAAGAAATCTGACTTAAAATTCTCAGAATAAAATATTTTCTCTTGAGATTTCCAGTGATCTTCAGAGGCTATGAAAGTAGCTGCACTTTCTGTATTTTGGTGATTAAGGATCTCTGAAGAAGGTAGAGATACATTGTTGGGGTAGGGAAACACAGGGTAGTAGTAATACTGTTCCCTCCAGTGGACTCCAAAATGTTCTGCAGTGAAACTGCAGGGAAAATCCAGGTTCTTGTTTTAGCAAATAATTGTATTCCATCTCTCTTAGGTTTAGCAAATCAGAACTGACATGGAAAAGAATGAAATCTATTGATTCTAAGGTGTCTGGTGTATTAAAAAGCTGGCAAATGAAGAATATTTCCTTTTATTATGATATTATTGAGCATCACTCTTGTCATGGCTGTTATTAAAGTTTCTAGCCTCAGATCAGCCAGGCCCATAGCTATTAAATACAGAGATGACAACTTTGTCCTGAGACTAAGTGTTAAGAGCAACATGGCTGAAGGATGGAGCAGGAACCAAAGTCTGACTGGCTGTTGGGAAACCATCCATTCAAAGGAGAAATCCACTGAAAAACATTGTTGCTGGGAATCCAGTGGTAAACGATTTTCCAACCACCTATGTGCATATGGAGGGGAGCTTTCAGTGTGACTGTGAATGTTTTAAGGCTTCAGAAGCCTTTCACAGTTCCTTTAATTTCAGCTATTTTTACATGGTCACTGATCTCCCCTTAAACCTTGCTTCTCTGAAAGGAAAAATTCTATTTCCAAACAAACTTAAAAATAAAACCCACCCAAACAAACAAACAAACAAAACCCAAAACAAAACAAAACTAAAACAAACCCCAAACTCAAAAGATTAGTGATCTTTGCTTCTCTGGTAGTTGGTGGAGAACTAATGAGCAAGGAAAGAAAGAGAGCTCGCTCTTCAAAAGTCAACTTTCTTGTTTGCCTTCTTTCCTCACAGCACTTAATTTGTGCACGTCTAGATCAAACAATTGTAATCCTCTATTTAAAGCAATGTCTACTTCCAAACTTCTTGTAATTGGTTTCTATTTTATGTTTCTTATTCTGTGAGAGCCTTGCTAATACTTTAGGTATTCTTGGTGTTAGTAATGAGATAATTTATATTTTAATTAAACAGAGCTGCTACAAAATATTACAGTGGATGCCAGGAGCATTTATCTCTTGACTCTTGTCGTCTCGAATTTTCAACTGCATGGCACTCTGAAAAGCAGCTTTTGCTGTCCACATCCCGCAGTGTGTCCAAGCAATGCTCTTCCTTTCATCAGACTGTAATGTTGTTTTACCCTTTTTGTACTTAATTACTCTTGCTATTAGTCTGAAATACATAAATAGGTATGCGCGGGAAAAAGTACATCTGCTTTTCAAGTACAGCCTTAAAAAGCAAGATTACAGGGCAGGTCAATATTGTGCAAAGTAATGGTGGAAAAAGAACCTCATCTTTCTCCACCTCTCTCTGACCCTTCAGGTAAAATAAGGTTACTACAGCTAGAATTCTTTTTTTTTCGTTATTGTCAACCCGTCACATCATCTCTACATATAATGCGCAGGAGCTTAACTTTAGACACACATGACTGCTGAGCTTACTTAATTTAAAGTAAAATAAAAACTCTGTCCACTTTATGACCTTTCAGCAAGAAAAAGATTAACTTGGCAGTCATATTCTTACACCTTAGAAAAGAGAAGAGTTAAAAATGGGAAACACAAAAGACTGGAAAACCAGTAAAAATTAAAACCCCCAAATTTGTTCAGTGCATATGTAGCAGGGAAATGGGGAATGGCAATAATTGCAAGGGAGTGAATAATTTAATTTTGAAGCTAAGCTGTATGCAGCTAGATTCCCCTCTGAATTGCTCCTTTTAGTATATTGCTAACTTTCATATCCAGTCACATTGTTGTCTGATTTGATGTATGATGTTGAAGAAATTCTGCTGTGTACAAGTATTTTGTGTTAAAGCTTAAAATTCTCTAACCATGCACCTTATTAGTAATTCAGATTATTTCCACATAATTTACCATGCGTATCATTGTACATTTGTGGATGACATTGTCAACTTGTATGTTCAACATTGTAGATATTTTAGTGATTAAAGCTACGATTTTCTAAAAGTCTTTTATCACCTGAACACTTAAAATTCCAGATTCTTGCCTTAGAAATATCGTACATTTGTTTTTAAAATTTCCGTTTAAATTGTAAAATATTTTAAAATGGGACAATGAATTAGACTCAGCAGTTTCTTGGGTCATTTAAGAACCTGTTCAATTCTAAATTAACAGGCGTATAGGTCATGATAATGGTGTCCAGTGACAACTTGCTTCCTTCTCTCCATCCCATAAATATGTATCCTCCAAAAATAATGATTTTTCCACGTATACTTGCTATACCGAAATGGTACATTTTATTGCTGTAGCATGCTACAGTGGGGATCAGCAGAGAGTAGGTGAAATGAAAACACAGGAAAAAGTTGAGATGTATGTGCAGTCATTTAGTTCTCCTGATAGTTTTGCCAAATAAAAGTGCACAAACACAGTATTTAACAGCCTTTATCTTCTTAATTTGAAACCAGAATGTCCTACAAGTGGCCCTGTTGTTGCACGGTTGCTTTCAACTGAACATACATCTATTTGACAATTTTGTGTTTTCAGAGTTAAAGGCCATTGAAGCTTCAGTTAACATGACAATCTCCTCTAGCAGGCACAGATGAAGTCAGGAAGAACAGCCATTTTAGCAAAGCCAGATGAGAAGCATTCTCAATAGCAGTGCTGAATCATTCAGTAGGATGGTAAAACGCTAAATTCAAAAGATGACTAGAAGTGTGTGATAATTAATAATGGCTTATTTGACATTCTCAGATGCTTCAGAAGGATAGATACAAAAAGCTTAATTAACAGATAGGGCACTTGTTCTTGTCTCTGCCTATTAAAAACAGAGTGCATACAATATCTAATTCTTAGACTTCTGCATTTAAATAGAAGACAGAATTTTTGGTTGAAGGTTAGACAAACCAGACCACTGATATGCATTTGGTCCATCTCCAATAGCAGGAACTGTTTCTTAATGCTTAGGTTTAAAGGGAGATGGATTGCTTCTAGAATATGAAGTAGAGGCCATACCTTCAGCAGAAGAAATCTGTTCCTTCTGGCTTGGAATATAGAGCTTTGCAGCAGCCTATCCAGCCTTATTCATACAGTTATGATTTCTTAGCTCCTATTTACTCTTGACAGAATGACTGTGCTGTCAATTGGTGATAGTCTGGCAAGGAAGGGGGAAAACTCAATAAGTACACAATACACTGTCCATCACTTTGCATTTCTCCACTTTTATTCAACTACTGTGCAACTGAAAGGCAATTTCCATTATTTACCAACCTTCTCCTTCTGCCCAGTCCTGCTGTTAGGTCATCACATGTTTGTGACATAGTTTCATCTGTGGCAACAGAAACTAATGCGGTATAAGATACTTAGGATCATTATGATTTTGGCAGAAGATTCAATAAGTAAAGAAGATGGGCTGGAAGTTTTCAGATACAAACCCATCACTGCTTCTATAAGAGTATGTCAGGAGTAATTATAGAGAATGAGTTGGAAACAGATTTGTCTGAAACATTAAAAACTCTCCTGCAGCATGGAAACCTGCATGAAGAAACTGTTCTCTGAGGGACCAACATGGCCTTGCACTTACTCAGAGTTTTTTATAACAGCACTTACTGTGCTATTTTAATAGTGCCATCATATCTTGTGACAGTGGCATGTCCCTTGCATTGCTATGTGAACAACAGGATAAAATACTGGTTCTCTTCATTGTTTACCACCATCACTTATTCACGCTGCTGTTCCCTGAATAAAGTAGACAAAAAGAAAATTATCTTCTCTTCAAATTACTCCATTCTTTTATTTTTATACACCAGTTTAAAATGTGTTTCCTATCCTCAACCTAAATCTGTTGGCTCTGTGATTCCACAGTAATTTCTGAAAGCTCAGTCTCTTTCTCCTTCACAAAAAAAAAACCCTGTACTGCACAGTATTTGGTCCTCACAGAAGCAGCGGTGGGCAGGATAGTGCTAGGCTCTGTGGTTGTGCTCAGGGCATGACTGGTCTCCTGAGCACAGATGAAGAGCAAGTAGAGGAGAGGACTTCTGCAAACATGGAGAAATGGAGTATCCTGGCAGGGGTTCTCCAGGTGATTGCAATGAAAGGCTAGGTTTAACAGGCTAAAACTCTTGTTGGCTCTCTCTTGACATCACCTCGTTTTCCAAATACTGTTGGCAAGGAAAGATCTGGTTAGCCAGTCTCCTGTTTGCCTGCCATGGGAGTAGCTTGGCGACCTCCTTTCCCTCGGGGCTGAGAAGGCAGGTATAGGGCCAGCGTGGAGGCTGATGAGGTCGCTGCTCTGCCAGAGGCCTCCTGTGACCTTGTGCAAATACATAGGATGAATTCTTTGTACAGCCTTTGCCATGGCTCCAATATCCAGGGGTGTATATGTTGTGCGGCAGTCGCTGCTCGTTAGCATTTGTGCCCGCCTCAGAAAATGGTTGGTGACAAAAAGCCAAAATTATATGAACAAGTTTGAAGGATAAACTGATGTATACAAGGACATTATTTACCTGATTCATTTGACATAAATGCAGACATGTCTTTGAATGCTGATGCAAAAATAAAGTGCAGCTGTTTTAGTGCAAACAGGCTTGAATTGCTTTCTATTCTCAAGGTTATCTCCACAAAGTTTAGATTTTTTGTTTTAAGAAGACAAACACCTTTTTACTGCTTAAAGCTCATCCGTGGACAGACTCTGGCTTCTCCTTCCAAGGGATGCCTAATAGTAAGAATGTTAAAAAGGTAAAATATTATTTTATTTCCCATAATCAGGTAGACTTGAAAGGCTTCTTCAGAGGCAAACATTCCAGCTACCAATATAATGTGACTTAATTAATATCAGGTGATTTATGTCTTACTAATTTGCAGTAGTATTTAGTTTTATTTTTTTAATTAAAAATGGGTGGGAACCAGATTGTGGTCTACAAACAGCTGCTTAACTTGTTTTTACTCATAACTCACATGTATCCTTTCTGCAGACATGTAAATGATGAGTAACATGGTCATTTTGTCTGTTTTTCGACGTAGACAGAAGTCAAGGTATGGAGGTAACAGGGACGATAAGACTAGCTCGTAGCAGACATGGATTATTGCTTGCTTGAAATTTTTCTCTTGCTTATTTGAAGAAAATAGGCAAAGCACAACAATATCTTGTTTACATTTTACTGGATATTTAGCATTGTTTAACAATAACAAAAATTTTCCACAGCAGATGTGCATTTACAAATTTCAAGGACGTAATTCCTCACAATGCTTACCCCATCAACAGTTGCTGGGCATTAATGGTATTCTCTCCAGGGAAAAGTCTGTTATCTCTTTGATGCGAGCAGATCTTTTATCAGCGATGATTACTAATCTAGTCGAGAGAGACCAGAGAGGCTGTTAATTATTCTGTTCAGGTGTGCTTTAATGAAGTTATTAGCAAAGTACATCTGTGAACTTTCTTTTACAAAATAAAACTTGCAACAAATCTGGAATTGGGTTTTAGGGGAAGAAATTCTGGCATTTGCCTGCATGGTGGATTACAACATTTATGAGCATAGGTATGTTTGTTAGTTTACCACTAATCTTGCCTAACGTGATTCATGCAAGATAATTTCTGTTTTAATAATAACCATTACTTATGTTGGTAGTTTCTTTTCCTGGTAAGTAATGGCTTTTCCCCCTGTCAAGTTTTTTAGCTCTGGGTACTTTTTGGATTATCATGCCTTTCCTCAAGATGATGTCAGCAACCAAACAGTTCAGCATGGATTCTCCACTGACAAACACTGTTTATCCAAATCCTAAATTCTCATAGATGCCTTTAGCAGGCAAAACTTTCACATCCATGGCTGGTAAGCCTGAACTGCAGACATTAGCTTGGGAGAACAGGGCAGTAATAGCCACGTGGGAGATATTTCTTTACAGAAGTACGAGTTAAAAGGTTAGAGTTTGGAGTTTCTGTGCTTCTGTTCCCTGCAAGAGCATATGAATAGGCAAAAAGATGGGTGGAACCACATAATTCCTCCATTGTCATCTGTTACATTCTTCCCATGGGTTGGTTCAATCAGTGGTAAAGTCCCAGAATCTTGGCATAACCATGCATTTGAAACATGATTCTTGTCAGTTATTTTATTACCTTTTTTTTTTTTTTTAAGACTGTGGTTCACCAGTGATATTCTAGTTTTTCTACTATACCACGTGGCATTCAGTTTCATTGTTTTACAACTGTGGGAGCAAAGGCTAAACAGATAAATGTCTACTGACTAGCAGTTCTCCTGCTCTCTCCTACCCCCAATTTCTGCCTGCTATTGGTAGTTTCAGCAAAAATCTTTCTGCACTGCTTCCTAAAGAATTATTTCTGCATTGCTGTTCGACAAATGTCTTCAAACTAATAATTTTATGCCAGATAATGTTGGCATCTCCCAAGGCTCATATTTCATACACCAAGAACATATTCTTCTATATTTTCAGACCTAAGGGCTTTTGGGAATTTTGAGTAAGGGAAAGTAATATTCCCTCCAGACATCTCTTAAAGAACAAAAGTCTTGTAGTGACGCAAGTTTTTGACAGAACAGTAAAGGGCAGAGTGTGGCCGGCAAGAAAGAGAGACGTACATGAGGGTGAGTTAAAAGTAAACACAGTTTCTCAACAGGCTTGGATTCCCAATAGGAAAACAAGGATTGACTGACTAACACTTAAAGAATACACATAAACATGCACAGCCTCTGCAGCTGCAAAGTTATTGTGCACATTCTAACACTTGAGGGCAAGTGTGAACTTCATCTAACAACGCTTGTGTTTTCTCTTGTGGTCAGTTTTTTAAGAAAAAGAAAAAGTTTGAAGGGTGCACTCAGAAAGTAACAGCTGGTTTCAGCACGGACCTGGCTGCACTTTCCTTCAAATTTCTCAGATGCTCTGCTTTTCCATGTATTCTTACTGCCATGTCAGAATTAATGCAACGTTTTATTTATCCTCCTCCATGGTGCTTTTATTCAGTCTGATGACAAACCTTGCCTGCAAGGACCATCCTCCTTACTTGCTTTCCTTTTCACAGAGCTGCTGCTCTCTGCCTTGACCTTCATGTCAATGACCAAGTTCATGTACATCCTCCAAGTTCATCTACAACCAGAGCTTCATCTCTGGTTATAACATCTAGCTATTCTCTGCCTTCTATACCAGGCACAAAAACAACTTTTAATTTTAGTAAAATATTCAATTTGTACATGTTAAAGTGTCGATACTTCTGTCGTAGCTGTTTCTGGTATTTCAAACCTACTGCTTAGGTCACTGAGTAAAACTGATGGAAAAGGAGGTGCTTACCATGCAGATCTTGGGACAAACTAAGATACTTCACCCACCTGATACATAAAGCAACCTAAGAAAGGCTCAGCTGTAGCCAGGAGCCTCTTCCCCACCGACACCACTCTGTTCCTTCAATGCCTACATACCCCCAGGCTGGAATTCCCTAAAGCACAGCCTGTCTTCCTGTTGCTTGTACCATCTTTAGAGAAGTAGTACACAAATCCCTCTGTGGGCCTCTGATACTTGCCGTCGTAGGAGCAGCAGCAGTAACCCCTGACATTTTCTCAGGCTCCATTATAATCCAGGGCTGTTCCTCAGAGGACAGAAGAGAAATGTGTCTGATAAAATTGCCATGCATTTTCTTCTTCTTGACAATGAGAAACATTTTACAGAAGCTTTCACAGGGATGTGAAAAGTTTTTAAGCTCTTCCGTCCTGCTTTGTATTAATCTAGTGTGTTTTGGCTTTTCTTAAAACTTAATTCAAGATCAGGAGGGACTAGTGTATCATCCAAACTAGTCTCTGTATCACAAGCCTTTAGACTTCTTTATACTGGGCCCAAAAGCTTTGATTTAACTAAAGTATATGGTAGATATGACTAAAGCACATTTATCAGAAAAAGACTGAGCCTGTGTGCAGATACAGAAAGATACAGTTCACCACCCTCCTGGCACCTTCTCACAGAAGCCACCCTTACAGACTCCCTGCTACCAACACCTTGTCACCCAATAGAACCAACACTGCAGATGGTGATAAATTGCCTCTCTACTCCAATTTTCTATCTTTGTTTCTGTTTACAAAACAGAATTTCTTGGCCCCCAGACCGTAGCACTGGGCTGGGACTTCTGTTGTGCTGCGTGGTTCAAAATCTTTGTGGGACTCCATGCACTGCACAGTGGTCCTTTGATTGTATGGCTGTGGTATATTTTTAAAAGGGTTGCTCCAAGTTTGTCAGTACTAAAATCCCCTTTTAACAGACTGGAACTATTTAAAACAAAGTTTGTGTATACATATAGATATTGACAAGCTACTGCTGGTTCTGGCTGAGGTCAAGCTATGTAATTTTAGTTGCATTAGCATGTGCCAAGCACAAATTACAGAAGTCTAATGAGATGCAGAGTGTACAGGTCTGGGCTCCCATGTGACCCACAAAGCACCATGTACCACTCATCAGGAGATTCAGATCGTGTATTGTGACTGACCTTTCATCATAATTATTTACCCTTTCACCACACTTTATGCTTCACAAATTTTTAGTGGTTTTATGGTTCCCTACAGATCACTCATTAAAATATGAAATGTTAATGCACTTATTAGCATCTCCTGTGGGTACCGCCCTCTAATTGGTGATTCCCTGTGGAGAGTTGCTTTTGGGGGGGAGGACACAAATGTCTGAGATATGAACATTTTTTGGTAAGCTCTTAGATATATAGCTGTATAATTGTCTTTTTATTAATAGTAGATGAGGTCCGAAAGAGTTTACAGTTTGAAGGTAGCTTAGGAAGAATTGTTGACCAGAAGAATTTTCCACAGAAAGATAAAACGTATTAACTTTCTTATGCTAAAGATCCTTAAGTATCTCAAACTTCAAAAGGTTTTATTTTTTCTTAAAAAAAAACACAAAAAAACAACAAAAAAAAAAAACCAAAAAAAAATCTTCCACTTTGAACTTTAACATAGATAAACGAAGACATTTACATTAAGAAATTAAAACAAAGTATTGTTTAGGATGATTACATTATTTTGGTGATACAAAATGTAACCTCTGAGAGCAGGTTTATTTTAGTTCCTGCTATAATTCTGCTTTGAGTGTGAACCAGCCAAGACTTTGTCAAACTCTATCCTCTCCCTGCCAACACTGCAATTTGGATACTGAACTGCATTAATAATTACTCACTTATACTTGAAGAAGTCCAGTACTTTATACCAATTAGGCAGATGTCATTTGTTATTCCTGTCACTCTCCATTTTACTAAACAGGCCTTTATACAACCTTTGACACTAACCTCCTCCTAACTAATTCTTTACCTGTTAGTCTTATTCTTCCACGCAGTTATCATTTTTATTTTTTTTTTTTTTCTTCCAGAAATCCAGTTTTATTACTCTTCTTACTGTGCTTTTATTCCTCAGCTCTACTCTATAGTTCCGGACTATATTTCACAGTTTCAGATGCCTCTGGGAGCTGCATACAGATTGTGTTGATAGAAGAGAAAGAAAACAGTGATTTGGCAAAATACAGTTTCTAGCTTTGAGTTAGCTAGATTTCCCCAAGTTGCAAAGAATGAGGGAGGAGTCGGATGCATCTTAAGTTCTGAGCTACGATGGAAGGGAAAGCTGGGGCTGACATCGCTGCCCTGGTATCTTCCTCATCTTTTTCAGTGCAGTGAAGTTTATTCCAACACTTATTCTGTAGACTTTTATAATTATCAAAAGCAGGTGACTATTTTTACTTTTTTATTTTTTATTTTTTTTTTTTTTTTACATCTATCTGGTGCATAGATACTTCTCACAGAAATAAATTTCATGTGAAGGGTACCCTGCAAAGTTCTTCTATCTGCCTGATCTTCAACTTCCATATGCATTACAGGCAACATAAATTACTAGAACATCTACATCACAAATATAGAAGCACCTGATGATCATCCAGAAGACCCTCCTTATTTTTGTAAGGCAAATTTATAGGCTAATTTGCTGTGAGGAAAGTTACCTTGTGAGCTAAATTCTGAAGGAATGATTTCAAGTGTTTGTGACCCTACAAACTCATGCTTGTGATTGCCATACATTTTGTACTTAGTAATAAAATAGTTTCCCTGTCTTAGTCACTATTGTTGAGAAAAAGAAATGAGTATTTCTAGGACTTAAATGGAAATGAGATTTCCTTGGAAGTGAGGGATTTAACTGCATATTTAATTTCTTTGTCAAATTATTCAACGTTTTTAAAAAAACACACATGAAATGTTTTAGATAAAGATGGAGTAAATAAAAGTTTGTCTTGTGAAATTGTTGTCTCACCATCTCCTATTTGCAGTGCATTTGAGCGGTGGGCAAACAGTCTACCCATTCGCAGATCCTGTAGCCATTTATAAGAATATATTTCCTTTGTAGTAATTTTCTTTTTGGTGTCAAAGCCAGAAAGGTGTATTCCCTCAGTATGAATTTAAGGAACCTAGGAGTAGCGTGACTCAGTGGCAGTAAATAATTCTGCCACCTGCACTAGAATGGAATTTCTGATGTCTGTTTTTCATCTCTGCTACTAGTGTCTCAATACAATATTTTTTTCAGACTATAATGAATATGATAATATCGCCTTGGTTTATTTATGGGGTACACTGCTGTGTGGTGAAGAAAGCCACCTTTTTTGTATTATTAATCAAATTCCAGGCTGATGTTAGTGCAGCACTCAACCCTCTACACAGCAGATTTCTGCAGAATTGAGATGCTTTTATAGCTATAAAAATTGTTTTCAAAAATTGCAAAGACTGATAAAAGTGTGTGTGGGTTTTTTCTCTGGAAGGTGCAGGTGATATCATGGAACCAAAACTGTAACCAAGACATACCGGGTCAATACAGAATGGATGATGATGGAATTACCCCAAAGGTGCTTGTAGCAAAGGGGGAATAGTTGAACTTTACACCATGACAGTTGCCAAGGGGTTCTGTTCCAGAGCCAGCCTGGCCCTCAGTGGAGCAAGCAGACCTTGGTGCACAGTGGGTTTTCCTGAGACAAGGAAACGCCAGGGCAGTGGAGAGACCTACCAGGAAATGGCAGCTTTCATGGGAGATGCTGACAAGGCCTGGGCACTGCCAGAGCGACTGTGACCACCCCTATAAAAAGCAGCCTAGGGAATGGCCAGCAATAAGGAACTCCAGTGACCGGAGCAGGCAAACAGAGCATGGTACGGCAGTTTGCACAGCAGTTTGCATGGAAGGGTGTGCAGGAGGGATGTAGTCACCCTACCAGCTCAAAAGGCCTCTGCCATAATGGTGGGCTCTCACCTCAGAGTTGAAACCAGTGTTTCTACAGAGAAAGCGCCTGAGATGTGTGATGCTTCTCCCCACACAGAACTGGTAAGGACGCAGACTTCAGTACAGATGGTAGATTGCAATAAGTGCCCAGACCCTTCTCCCAGAGAAAAGGTAAGTACCTGATAAAGATGTGCATGGTTGATCATCTGTTGTGTCAGGTGGCTGAGTTGAAGGAAACAGGTAAAAGGCTGTGCAGTATTAGAGGGGCCAAAATGGAGATAGATAAGTGGCTTCAGAACCATGCTTCTGTGGTGGACACCATAGAGAATGAGGCACCTTGAACCCTGGTGACCCGCAAAAGGAGGACTCTGCTTCAGTCTCCACCCTCCAGCATTACAACCAAAAGTAAACACCGAAGAGCAAGGTCTTCAAGGAGAAAATATACCAGAAGCACACAGCAGATGCTGCAAAAGGAAGTGACAAGTGCTTGTAGTGGGTGACTCTCTATTGAGGAGAACTGAGGTGCCCATCTGGCAGCCTGTCAGGAGTCACGGGAGGTATGATGCCTTCCAGAAGCTAAGGTCCAAGATGTTGCTAAGAGGGTGCCACAAGTTGTCAAGAGCACAGACCACGGTCCATTGCTACTCTTTCATGTGGGAACGAAAGACTTTACTAGCCAGAACCTGGGCAGAATCAAGGAAGACTACATAGCCCTGGGGGTGCAAACAAAACGTTTTGGTGCCCAAGTTATCTTTTCTTCCATTTTACCAGTTAGAGGAAGCGCTGCAGCCAGAAATAGACGTATAATGCAAATCAACTTCTGGCTTTATGGTTGATGCCATTGTGAGGGGTTTGGCTTTTATGACAATAGGATGTTCAATTACTATAGCCTGCTAGGGAGGGATGGGATCCACCCATCTAGAAGAGGCAAGGGAATCTTTGGCAGCAGGCTGGTCAATTTGGTGAGGTAGGCTTTAAACTGAAGGACTTGGCGAGTGGGGTCAAAGTAGCAATGCTCATGCCGTTGCTACCAGCTGGGGAATAAGCCAGGCCAACCAGCAACAAATGTTCCTTAGCCACCTCCCAAGTTGTGAACCAGAAGACCAGCGACCTCAAGCGTATGGATACCAAAGCACACATCCTGGGGACAAACAGGAGGAATTAGAGCTCCACGCACAGTCAGAAAGTCATGGTATCATAGGAATAACTGAAACACGGTGGGACAACTCACATGACTGGAGGATTGCAATGGATGGCTATAGGCTGTTTCATAAAGACAGACAAGGAAGAAGAGGTGGAGAAGTTGTGCTCTATGTTAAGGAGAACCTTGAGTGTATAGAAGTCTACCATGGCGATTGTGGAAGCGCTATTGAGTGCCTGTGGGTCAAGATCAGAGGGGGGCTCTTAGAATAGCCATCTGCTACCAACCTCCAAACCAAGATGATAAGGCAAATGAAGCAATAATTGAGTCCCTTAAGCAAGCTTTGGGTCAACAAGATTCGAGTCCCTGCCTGGTTCTTCTGGGTGGTTTCAACTACCCAGACATTTGTTGGAAGAACAATACAGCAGCTCACATGTCATCCATCAAGTTCCTGGAATGTGTAGAGGACTTCCTCATACAAATGTTAATGTGTCAACCAGGAATGAGGCACTGCTGGACTTTCTACTCAAAACACTCCCCCTGCTTTGTAATATGTCAGTTGGTGATAGCTTTGGCTGCAGCGATCACAATGTTGTGGAGTTTGGGATCCTGCTGAGCATGCTGAAGATTAGTACTAAGACAAAGGTTTTAGATTTTAGAAGAGCAGCTTCAGCTCACTCAGAGCTTAGTTGGGAGGGATTCCATGGGAAGCTTCCATGGAGGATCTAGGAGCTAGCAAGTGCTGGGAGATTTTCTTGGAGCCACAGACGCTTTCTTGGAAGCACAAAACCAGTTCATCTACTTTAAAAGTAAGGGAAGTAGGCAGAGCAAGAGACTCCCTTGGCTTAACTGCAAGCTTCTGAGTCTGCTCAAAACCAAAAGAGAAGGGTACCAGAGATGGAAAAGTGTATGAATACCCATTGAGAACTACAGGGACATTGCCAGGGCATGCAGAGATGCAGTTAGAAAAGCAAAAGCTCAGCTTGAATTGAAATTGGTCAGAGATGTCAAAAACTACAAGAAAGGGTTCTCCAGGTACATAAACAACAAGCAGAAAGAGAAGAAAATATAGGTCCACTGTTAAACAGGAGAGGTGGATTAGTCACCAACAATGCTGCAAAGGCAGAGATTCTCAACACTTTCTTCACCTCTGTCTTTACCAGCACTTTCGGGCCCCAGGCCTTGGGAAGAAAAGTCCAGGTCAAAGCAAACAAAAAAACATAACCTAGAAGTGCAGCACAGAGTGGGATCTACCTGGCTGGAGAGTAGCTCTGTGGAGAGGGACCTGGGGGTCCTGGTGGACAAGCAGTTCAATCTGAGTGAACAGTGTGTTGCAGAAGCAAAGAAAGTCAACAGGATGCTGGGCTGCATCAACAAGGCCATCACCAGCAGAGCTAAAGAGTCATTATCCCACTCTACTCGGCATTTGTCAGGCCACACCCTGGAGTATTGTGTTCAGTACAAAAAAAGATGTGGACAGGCTGGAGAGGGTCCAGAGAAGGGCCACAAAGGGGATCAAAGGACTGGGAAGCCTGCCATATGAGGAAAAGCTGAGAGAACTCGGTTTGCTCAGCCTTGAGAAAGGAAGGCTTAGAGGAGACCTTATCACCATGTTCCAGTATTTAAAGGGTAACTACAGAGAAGACGGAGACTCCCTTTTTACAAGGAGTCCCATGGAAAAGACAAGGGGTAATGGATACAAGTTACTGGAGATTCTGATTGGACACAAGAGGAAAATTTTTCACAATAAGAACAATCAGTCATTAGAATAATCTCCCCAGGGCAGTGGGGTGGATCCCCCAACACTGGACACTTTTAAGATTCAGCTGGACAGGGTGCTGGGCTGTCTTATCTAGAGTGTGCTTCTACCAAGAAAGGTTGGACCAGATGATCCTTGATGTCCCTTCCAACCTGGTATTCTAAATTCTATGATCATGAGTGTCTCCAGGCCAGCCGAAAGAATACACAAGATGGAGAATCTTGTTTTCAGCTGAGAATGGAATTGGTTTTTATGTTTCCAGAGATTTTCTTTCTATTCTGTACCATGCATTTAGATGGAAGTTCTTGCTATAATTGCTTGTGGGAAAGCACCTGTACAAAAATATGTACTGGAGTTTTCATGGTTGGGCAAAGGAAAAGAAGGCAAGATATGCGTGTTCTTTTAAAAGAACACTATACATCACATAATATAATCCCACTGTGCACAGTGGTGCATGAACAGTCTTGTTCTTAAAATGAGGATTTGGCAATGAGTCATCAGTCTTCTAAAAAAATATATCAAAACAAAAGTCATGATTAATACTTTGAGATGATGGATACCTAAACAACGGACTCTGTTACAGAGTGACTGTGTAAAGGCTGGTGAGAGAAAGGCAGTCAGCTTCTTATTTCAGAGTGGATATTTCAAAAATCTAATTGATACACAAAAGAGAGGAGAAGAAAAGGGCATACAAGGAAAACTAACAGTTCTGTGGTGATCCATGGTATTTCAGCTGGACTGGAAAACAGCTTGGCAGAAAAAAATGGGTAGGGTTCTGGTGTAGACCATGAGCCAGCAATGTGACCTTGCAGCAAATGGCAGCCAACACCCTCCAAGGCAGCATTAGGAAAAGCATCACCAACAGGTTGAAAGCAGTGATCTTTCCTCTCTGCTCAGCACTGATCATATATATCTGGAGTTCTGGGTCCAGTTCTCGGCTCCCCAGTACAAAAGAGACAGAGAGGTACTGGAGAGAACCCAGCAAAGTACCACAAAAATTATTAAGGATTTGGTTAGTCTGATGTATGAGGAGAGGCTGAGACTGCTGGCATTCTTTAGCCTGGAGAAGGGAAGGTTCAGGGTGATCTAATCAGTGTATATAAATACATGATGGGGGTGGTAATGAAGATGAAGCCGGATTCTTCTCAGCAGCATCCAGTCAAAGGACAAGAGGCAATAGGTTCAGATTGAAATACAAGAAAATCCATTTTAAAAAATAAAAAACTTCTTTTACAGCGGTCAGGGTGTTCAGACACTGGAACAGGTAACCAAGAAAGGTTAAAGAGTTTCGACCTCTGGAGTTTTTCAAAAACCTGATGAGTAGTTTCACAGTGGCACTCTAGGTGACACTGCTCTTGATAAGGGGTTAGACAAGATGATTTCCAGAGGTCTCTTCCAACCTCCGTGATTCTGTGATTCAGGTGACATTGGCTCTGCCTATGTAATCTCAAGCTTTCTGAAGGCAAAATTAAGGTTTTTTCCTTACTCTTATTAGTTTAGTGTTTCTGCATTCAATTTCACATTTAGCAATGTGAGCTCCATGGTTGCAAACTTAACCATTTTAAGATAAAGTGCCAAGTGGTTTAGTTTGACTGTTACACCAATCTTACTCTACAGGCAACATAAAAAACTTTTCTTTAGACATCGTAAGAGGTTTTTTTCAGCACATATTTGTCTTCTGAGAGATAAATAAAGCTTCCTTTTCTGTTCTCTACTGATGCGATCACAGGTAGAGAATTCTGTATTTTTTAGCATCAATAAGGCAGCACGTGCAGTTAATTAATCTTGCATTTGTTAGCAGGAAGTCTGCAAGGAGAAGGTGGCAAAGGAATAGATAACATGTGAAAAGCAGAAAAAGTCACACTTGTTTCCAGCTGTTTAGAAGAGAGCAATTCTCTTGACTTTTACTTCCCAACTTGTAACAGAAATATGTTATCCATGGGAACCATGAGAACCAGTTTTATCTTCTTTCTACCCTAAAGAGAAATCTAGCTTTTTGTAGAAGACTAAGCTATCCTGGGACTGTGAAATGCAGTTTATGTGGAACTAGAGGTGTGATTATACAGGGGGGGCATGTGAGTGGCAGAAACACACTGGTCAGCGTTGAACCCAAGTGTGGCCCGCTAGAGGAGGCAAGGCCACTACACACTCTTCTGCAAGGCACTGTGTGGTTCTTGTGTGGAATGCCATGGTTTAACCTCAGCTGGCAATTAAAGCACCCAGATACTCACTCACTCATCTGTGGTGGGATGGGTGAGGGAATCAGAAGAGTAAAAGTGAGAGAACTCACGGGTTGAGATAAACACATCTTAATAGGTAAAGGAAAAGCCGTGCATGTAAGCAAAGCAAAACAAGGAATTTATACACCACTTCCCTTCGGCAGGTAGGTGTTCAGCCATCTTCAGGAAAACAGGTCTCCATCACGTCTAATAGTTACTTGGTGTGCTGGTTTTGGCTGGGATAGAGTTAAATTTCTTTGTACTGCCTTGTAGGGTGGTGAGTTTTGGATTTGTGATCAAAACAGTGTCAATAATACAGAGATGTTTTAGCTTTTGCTAAGCAGTGCTTACACAGAGTCAAGACCTTTTCTGCTTCTCCTATCACCCCACCAACGAGTAGGCTGGGGGTGCACAAGAAGATGGGAGGGGACACAGCTGGGACAGCTGAGCCCAGCTGACCAAAAGGGATATTTCATACCATATGACATCATGCTCAGCAACATAAAGCTGGAGGAAAAAGAAACAGAAACCAACTTCCCACATCCCTCTCCCAACCACAACAGCTGCTTTGTATCATCTACCCTATACAGTAAAACAAGAAGTACACATTCTGCCGAAACAGTGCCATGTGCACACAGTTGTCCTCAGAGGGGTGTGTGAAAGAGTGAATCACACATAACTGCTGTTAGTGGCCTTGTTTAATGTGCTGTTGGAAATTACACAAATATAAGGGCAGTGCAATTAAGACCCAATATAAAATAGACTACCACAATCTTAGGATGACAGTCCTGTCTAGGGCCTACTGCCTGAACCTGTTTCCTGACAAAATACAACAAAACTTCAACCATTTACTTGGAAACTTAGAGTCTTTAAGCTTAGCTGTAACTATTAAAATAATGAGAGAAAGATGAAGAAAATACTTATCCTGCTGCAGTGCACTTTGGAGAGAGCCTGAAGTAGTTTGTTGCAGCATGAGGTGAGATACTTAACAATAAACTTCATATTTTCTCTAGCTCAGATAGAGGCCATTTGAGACCCACCTTTAAAGAACACAAAAGCAGAAGCTGTTGTCAGTCTCAAGCATTCTCTTTCCGGTAGCTTAGCTTCTGAGGAAGCAGGGTGGAGTTCTGTGTGCTAGTGGAAGGTCCTTAGAGCACCTCAAAGCATGTTCAAAGCTACATAGAAATGAAGGGACTCTTGCACAAAATAAGCAGAAATACCAGAGAAAGCAGCTCAGTCATGCAAGTGTAGTCCTGATGTTTCCCTTATACATAGAAAAGACTCTGAGCTGGAATTGCTGCTGTTACTATTTGATGTCTTTTGATTCCACTGTTTCAGTTTTAGTGTTAAGAATTGAATAAGGCATATGTGCAACGTCTCCATGGCTAGGAAGAAGATACTGCAATTTAGTCTGCAGGGAAAATAACTTAAAAGTTTTCCTCATACTTCAACAGTTTTTAGTGGAGTTGCTTTGAAATCTCATCAGCTATTTAAATCCTGGTCCACTTCTGGGTGGAGGTATAATTGAAATAATTTGATACACAACCCTTTTGAGCAGTGCAGTCTTTCTATCACTGAGGTTAAACATTTACTGTAAAAGCATACATATTTCTAAGACTGTGCAGAAAAATTACACCATATGTTTTGAAATAACTTTCCTTCGTCCCAAAGACTTTACTAACACCTAGATCTTTCTTTCTCTTAAAATGCTAATAATGAAATCCAAATCTGGAAGAAGACTTCATTTGACTAGTTATAGTCCATATCAAGGCTGAGAAATAGTTCCTTTCCTGTAGAACTCAGTCTAAATGGAGAAAATGGAAGCAGAAAGACAGTTATAGGCATATTTTTAAGACAGAAATTTAAGTGACTTGCCTGAAGCCAAGCTAACAATTTAATTTTTCCATATTCTGAATCATAGTACTATTTTTCTTCCTTTTCTGCACTAAAACAAAATCAGGCCACTGAAGAAAATAAAAGTGGTGGTTATAGACAATATCATAGTGTTCAAATCCAAATTTTGTTCAAAGGCTTTTTTAATTATTATTCTTAATTAAAAAGTTAATCTGTGGATTTTCAGTTTTCCAAAATGATCAAAGATCATGTAAGTATATAAGCATATGTCAAGGCTTGAGACTGGGCCTGCCTCTAGCGAATAACAGACGCTCTCTATTAAGCCCTCTCCCCTCCCAGAAGGGAAAGGGAGAAAGACTTTACAGTTTGGAAAAGAAAACTAAAACAGCCTTAATGAAACAATAATAAAAGAAAAGATAATAATAACAAAAATCAAATAATTAAATATGTACAAATATATACAAAACCAATACAAAACCAGTACCGAACCCAACTCCCCCCACCCTGATGACAATACGTCACCACCGACACTGCAGGGCTGGCCCTGGGGCAGTCCCAGGCTGGACTCAGCAGCAGACAGGGATGGGATGCAGGAGCTGGACACAGGCACTGGATTCAGGAATGCACGGGTCGGGATCGACGACAGAAGAACAGACAGAGTCCTCCTCAGATGTCGGCCATCAAAGGAGAGAGAGAGATTGACTGTCATGGTCTCTCAGCTTTATACTGAATATGACGTCTATGGGATGGAACACTCTGTTGGTCAGGTTTGGGTCACCTGTCCGGTTCGCTCCACCCTGCAGGTGCGACCTTTTTCGTGCTTGTGACCCTTTTCACTCCCGGCACCCCAACATGGAATACAGGATTTAGCGGTCACCTTGGTTGCTATAGGAGCCAGTATAAGCAAGGGCCTTTCTGCATACCATTCCTTGGCATTAACTATAAACACCAGGCCTTATCACTTCTAGAAGCAGTCACTGTCTGGAAAAACATGCTGTTGATTTCAGAAAGTGCAGATAGTTAGAAGAAACTTAACTGAAAATTTAAAGCACTAAAACAGAATTAGTTCTGGTTTAGCCCAAAACAAGACAGCATATAAGAGTCTACTGTTGAACTCTGGTATTCTTCTTCCTTATTCATCTTGTTATCTAGTAGAATCTGTAGCTGGGATTCATGTTTGAAACCTGAAAAGTTGGACAGCTAAAAATAAGATGCCAAAAAACCCCAAATGTGTGGAATTGGAGGATGGGTGGATACCATCTAAATTACTCAGTAAGAAGCACAAAGATGAGTCTGCTTAGGACTTGCCTTTTTTAAGTCTTAGATACTGGGATGTTGAGCATAGTAGCTGGCATTCACCTCCCTGCATATTAAAGTTCTCTTGTCATTGGAGCAGGCTGCATCCTTGCTAAGAACAGGTTCAGTTCTTTAGGCTGAAAGATTGTGCTCATTCCTCTCCTTGGCCCAAGGGAAAAAAAAAAATGTTATTCAGGCACAGTGGAGTTCTTTTAATAAGTAGGACTGAGTTCATCCTACTCCAGAAAACCTTCTTCCTTTGCTTTAGTACACTTCATAGGAGAAATAGTACTTGACAAGACCTTATTATCCTTGGATCACCAATGTTCTTGGTCACTGCTTTAGTTTCTGAGCTCTGGGAAATGGTGGAGCAGAGCTAGTGCTTGAACAGACATAGTAATAACACCTGGTAGAACTGAATATCTCTGTTTAGGATGCAAGTTTTACTATTTAAGCACTTTCTGTTTATGCAGAAACTGTAACTGAGGAAGTTGCTTTGCTTCTGTCAATGATGCGAATTTAAGTATTAAATCTTGTAACTTTTTATTACAAATCCTTCAAACACAATGATTTCAGCTGAGAGGTCTCTCCACACAAAAAAAAAACCCACACTGTGAGCTTCCTGAGATAAATTGTACTGATTCCTGTGAAATATCTGTGGTCTGTCAGACTCACCATCTCTAATTGCAAGGGAAATGAGCCAAAGTACCACTGACAAGCCATCTGGACAACCTGTATAATGTAACAGACTTAAAAATGCATAGCAAAGAAGATCCTTTCCCTTTTTCTGTGGCAGGTCATTGTGGGATTTCTGTGACTTGGTTGCTCTTGGCAGCGTGGTTGCTCCTGCTGGGGCTGTATGTGACTCAGAGGGTGGGAGGACAGGGGCAGAATGCTGAGAAGTCCAGGTTCCATTACTGCTATTGGTAACATCTCACCATGGTCAAGCAATTTCATTTTTCTGTTCCAGTGCTCCATTTACAGAATAGATACAAGGAATGCTTGTTCAAAGTGTTGGGATTTAATGTTTACAAAGATACAGAAATGTATACTTGACATTCACTTGAGCTTCAGATTACGTTTTTTTCTTCCTTCCCCTACTACAAAAAAAGCCCAAGGAAGGCCCTGTTAAGCTTTCTTCAAGCAAAGATTACCTATATTTTATGTCAGCAACAATCATTAATCTTAGAAATCTTTTTATTATTTTCTTCTTTTTGTCTAAAGAAAACTGACTCTGAAACAGAGAACACAACTTTGTTTGGCCTTTTTGCCATTTGCACAGCAGCAAATGCTGAAAAATTCCTTTTTGCTAAGTTGAGGAAGAAAGTGAGACCATTCTGGCACTGAAATAAGAAGTGTATCAGCCCTTGACCCACAGAGTTATCACTTTTATTTTTCCCTGCCCACGCTTACATACACTCTGCACCTCTGTACAGCACATATGCAGCAGGACACTGGTATTCAGGCCCCATTAGGTTATTGACACTCCTGTTCCTCAGAAACCTCCTAGGCTCAGAGCAGTCGAGCTCAACAGTTGACTCTATATAGAAATATCCCTGACCTTTTCCCTTGCAGTCACTGTGGTGACCATATGTGAATGCCAGTTGAGAAACCATGGGCTTTTGGATTGAGAGAATTCCAGAGTAGAATTGGGTCAAATACAGCTTTAAGGCTATATAGTCACATTTCTTATTAACTTCTGAAATTCAGAGATACAGAGCCATTCCTTTCCTACCTTCCTTCCACCAATGCATTTTTATCCATACATGAAAGATGTGTCCTTTTTTGCAAAAGCAGATCAGCAGCAGCTACTTTCAAATCCATCAGTATAATTCTTAATATCCTGGAAGATTTATCACTGTAACAACAAAAAGAAAAAAATGGTGTGGATATGGGGATGCTTCTGCCTTCCTTCACCACCACCTCTCAGCTAGAGAAAGAAAACGAGAAGATATGTGCGCTGAGGGTGACGATGAGACTGAAACGAACACCTGCTCACAGACCTGCTTAGTTCAGATGTCTCCTTAAGGTGAGCCTGCTTTCTGAATTGCAGCTGTTAGATTTTCTGAATAAAGTGGGAAAATTACAGTTGTATCAAGCAGGAAAGCACAGTGACAGATGCTAAACTGGATGAGCAAATGACTGAGGAAATGAGTAAGGAGAGTTCCCCATCTATGAACTACAACACCTACACAAGCAGTAGGGTGCGGAATTGAAGCTTGTGCTGTATAGAGTTAACTCCTACACCAAGCCAGCAGATTTGCACAGGGGGTCTGCTGTTATCCACAGGGACCAGAAGCAAAATAGCTTTAGTGCTTTCTATTTTGTTTGCTGAAGCTTAGTCAGCTTTGCCCTAGGAGTCTATGAGGATCCACTTACACATTTCCATCCAGCATTATTTTGTGATACATCCCCTCTAGTTTTAAATAATGCATTGGTAAAATCAGATTGTTTCCTTGTGTTGCTAGTGTGGTGAGGAATTTCCTGGTAAAATGGAAAACAGTATCAAAACAAATTAATGTGACCTTCACTCTTCTTATGTTACGAGTGTGATGTGCAGGGAGGGGAGGAGAAGGCAAAGATTTCATTAGAAATTATAGGAAGAGTATGGTAAACAATAAAATAATAAAAATGGAATAATTCAACTAATGCATCACACAGTAATTCAGACAAACAGGTCTGCTGAAGTATTCATGAGGAGGAGAAGTCTCCATAAAGAATATGCTGGGAGGAATTAAGGAGCAGAAAGAGATGTGTGAGGGGAATTCAGAGAATGTTCATGGGCTGGCACCGAACACAGAGACAACTTCATTAGAAGGAACTGAGTAAGAAAATGGAAATGAAGGGTGAGCAAAGGGAGCCTTTTTGTGAAAAGGTGTTGCCAATCCTTACAAGCTATGGGAATTGATCTTTATGGGAGCCCTTTACAGCAGCTGAAGAAACTTGTGTGTGTCAGTTCTTGGAGAGTAGCAGTAAAGGTGAGGGAAGTCAGGGAGAAACCTACTTTCAAGACGGGAAAAGCTCATTAATGATGACTAGAAATTAACACATCCCACAGAGACACGATTTCTTGATTTTGGCTAAAGATAGATGTTGGTGCTCATGAGGGTTTTCAGTGATAACTCAGCCTTATTTATAGGCTGCTTGTGCTACACAATTCTGAAACAGTGTAATTCCCTTGCATAGTTTCTGTCATATAGTCCTCTGAAAAGCTGCATTAGGGGGGAATTTTCAGTTTGGAGTTCATGAATAAGGAATTTACTTTGATGATGTATCATTTTTCTCATGCTAAGAGGGAAGCTTCTGAAAGAACACAGTAATGCTGAGTTTGCCAGGAAAAGCTATTTCGCTAATTGAGAAATCTCATTTGAGAGGTAACTTCATGCCAGGCCACAACTGCAATATTATACACAGAGCACGTATGGAAGTGATTATATTTTAATCTTTGCCCTTGATAGGGGTCTGCTTCTTACAGCCTTTCAGTTTAAATTCTAACTTGGAAAACATACAGGCTCCCTGTAGAGTGACATTTATGCTTCTGGTCCTTGAGGCTGGCAGCTTGGGTAACACTGCTTCTGGAAACCTGACATCACACTCAGAAAAATCTGACTCTTGCCCTAGAAGCAGAGAGGAAACATGATGTTCTGTACACAACAGTGTTCTGACTGCTAGTGCAGTTACCAATGAGAGGAGCAGCAAACCCTGCATTATGTATGCTTCAGTGGTTTGTTTGATGATTTTTTTTCCCCTGTAGGGTCATTTAGTTACACCTGTTTTTGTAATTTATAAGTATCATGGCTAGCACGTACTTGTAGGGTCTTTAGGCTGTGCCTTGGGGAAATAGAACTTGTGATTGTTGCAGTCTGGAAGAGGTAAACTCTTACCGGGGATGCTGATTCAAATACCCGTCGAGAGATTAAGGCACAAACGAGGCCATATATTGTCAATACCAGTACAAAGTTTTATTTAGAGAGAGAGAGAGAAAGAGAAAGAGAAAGAAAGAGAAAGAGAGAGACAAGAAGAAGAGAGGAAGAAGAAGAGCACGCAGCAATAGTCACCACCGGGGATCTGTCATCCAGTTGTTCCGATCTGGGGGTTTTCCTGTCCAACGGTGGTCCAGTCCAGGCAGGCAGGCAGGTTCTCAGCTCTGCTCCGCTCCTTTTGCTCCCCCTTTTTGCTCCTCTTGCTTTTTTCTCCTGCTTCTTCTTGCTTCCTCCTGCTTCCTCTTGTTTTCTTCTCCACTGAGAGGCTGCCAAGGGTCCTTTTTGTACTATAGTCCAAGGCCAATCTGATGGTGATGTGTTGCGGTCAAGCAATGAGATCCAATCCAACAGTGGCATGTTGCTTTCATGCGCTGATGACGAGCTGGCAGTCTATGCAACCTCCGTTACA
Organism: Leptosomus discolor; assembly: GCF_034619465.1. Lineage (NCBI taxonomy): Eukaryota > Metazoa > Chordata > Aves > Leptosomiformes > Leptosomidae > Leptosomus > Leptosomus discolor. Next base: position 70,978,960 of record NC_141392.1, on the reverse strand, counting down.
CAGCTTGCAAGCTGTAGCGCATAAGCTGAACAAATTCATGCCTTTAGCTGTTACCACGTAGCGACAAACAAGTATTTCCAAGAAGCCATGTCGTCTGGCCCAAAGTCCTAACCACGTCTGTCCTGGAGGCAGCGTACAAAACAGGTGTTCTTCTAAAAAGCTGCTTCGGGCCTTCAGACAGTGTGCTGTCACTATGGCGACTTGAATCTCTACTTCCTCTCCAAAACCACAAGGTACAAAGTTTGAGACAAACATAAAGATCAGTGGTCCTAATTCTTACAGTGATTTAAGGACAGGTTTGGTAAATGAGGACTGAGGCACAGTTCTCATTAGTTTTGAGATTACAGCACTTTCTTCTATGTATGGATGCTGAGGTACAGAATGGTTAAATGACTTGTCCAAGACAATCCTTGAATTTTCAAACACAGAGACAGAAATGACTTCTAAAAATAACACTGAACAAGAGATATTGATCACAGCACTGAGAATAGCAAGTCCCTAGATGTGACCTTTTCTCAGGAGAGAAAAGTCCATAGCATGTCACTGACACATCATTATGAGAAAACAGAGTAAAAGACAAGAATCCAGGTGTGCCAGGTTTGGGGTTTGTGGTGGTATTTAATACTGCACTTTTGGTTTTCATCTGAAATGGAACAGAAAGTGCTGGATGCAGAGACAGTCTACACATTAGGATCTAAATAAGCAAGCTAAGGACAGCAGCAGGAAGAGTGAATAACTCAGCTGCTGGTTTACTGGTAGTCAATTAATGGTGGAATCAAGAAAATACATTTTTTTAGTGCCAGTGCATTTTGCCCTGGGCCATGATTTCTTTTCTTTCTTGTATGAAAGGAAATACAGTTCTACTGTTCCTTTTGGAACAGAAGATATTTGGACTACACAGACTTTATAATTATGTTGGACTGGATGATCGTTGTAGGTCCCTTCCAACTGAACTATTCTATTCTATTCTATTCTATTCTATTCTATTCTATTCTATTCTATTCTATTCTATTCTATGTCTATCTGTTAATTGCCACACTTTAAACAAGCACCAAATAGTTATGTTCAGCCACTCTTCATGTTTATCCTGTCACTGGATACCAGATATCTTTATTCGAAACCTGAAGAGGAATATACTAGCCTTGCCTCACAGATATTTTTTTTAAGATCTTTTCATGCCAGCTGCTTGTGAATATCTGTAAGTAATGAAATGATTCTGATATATTCACCAAGTCATTCCAGGAATTATGACTGAAAGCCCAGATAGTAACCCATCTCCAGAAAGAGAGACACGTAAAGTCAGAAACATGAAATTTTGATCTGAAATGATCCTTCTTCCTCATTGGGAGACAATGTGCGTAATCCTAAATCGTGGAAAAAGAACAGGAGGTTTCCGTCACATTGGGAGCCAAGTGGTGAATAGTTAATGATAGCTTGTAAAAGCTGGGTTGGTTTGAAGTTTTAGGCAGCTTACCTTCTTGGGAAAAGGAAGGAGCACAATTTAAGTAATGCAGATAAAGAAAATGGAGAAAAGTAATACCCACTGAAGCAGAGGGGGGGGGGGGGGGGGGGGGGAAGAAGCAAGACTATATAAGGAACCTGAAGATGCACAAGTCCATGGGACCTGATGAGATGCAACCACAGGGTCCAGAGGGTAGATTTAGATTAGATATTAGGAAGAAGTTTTTTACTGAGGGTGGTGAGACACTGGAAGAGGCCCAAAGAAGCTGTGGCTGTCCCCTCCCTGGCAGTGTTCAAGGCCAGGTTGGATGGGGCTTTGAGCAACCTGGTCTAGTGGAAGGTGCATGAGAGGGGGTTGGAACTAGATGATCTTTAAGGTCCCTTCCAACCCAAACCATTCCGTGATTCTAAGATTCTATGATTCAATGATAATAAGTAGGTAGGTAGCTTTGTGATACAGAAATGCTCCAATTGGTAAGAGGAAAGACATAGAAATATATTACTCTTACATCTGTTTGGGAACTTTAATTTTGTTCTTTTTTTTTTTTTTCCCCCCTACAGGAATCTGGTGTCTGTTATTATTCCAAAACCTAGCAAACAATATACAAGAAGTCTGTTAAGACAGAGAAATTCATATTTGAATTAGATCAGTGCTTGACCAGGAACCGTTAATTTTTTCTTTCTTTTCCATTTGGTCCAGGTTCAGGAAATCCTTAACAGAGATATTTCTGCTATTCGTAAAACACTGAAGAAAGGCAGGTTGACTGAGGCCTGCTTTGTCTGCCATCTAATTCTGTTTCATCAGCATTGTATAATTGAACAAATGTATAAATGATACAACCAGCTCCATCATCCAGCTTTTCCCAATGCCTCTTGAAGGTAACAAGCAATTCCTTACATTGATGACCCTGGTTCCCTGTAGTGAGATAGGACAGTATGTTGAGTAAAAGCATGCAGATGAATGCTGACGACGGTGCTGCTTAAAGCAGTGCAAACACATCTCACCTGGGCCATTCAACAAGGCCGTGTCATGGCACACCTCTCTCATTTGGTGAAAGTTATAGGGAAATCTGCTTCTGCTGCGAGTGCAGGCAGAAAGTCTTCCCTTCCTTTCTCGTCCCTCTGGCCTCTTTTGCAGTGGTGGTTTGAAAAGAAGGCACTCGAGTGTGCCTGACAGTCAGTCTGAAATAAAAGGAGACATTTCTTCTGAGCAGTGTTCAGTTACTCAGAAGAGGGATTCAGCACTGTTTGTCTGCCAAATCTTTCAGGTGTGATTCTAGCTTTGAAAATGTTGCAGTAGAAACGGTGTTGTGACTTCCCATATTTATTCCTTCTAAAGAATTGTCAGATCAGATTCAGAACTGTATGAAATATAGTGGCTTTGCACTTTGATCTTCATATATGTCTTCTAACTGCCAGTCTTATGTATTCAATCTAGATCCTGAAAATCTGGCTAGGTTCTTTCTGACTCGTGTGTTGTCATCAGAAAGACTTTGAAGGTGGGAATTACTTAATGATAACCAAACATGAATATAACCTATTAATTTCACCATTTATTCCTGTAGCTGTGTCTCTTTTCCCTAATCAGCAAGGAAAAGTAACCAGACAAAACTACAAATATGCATAGAAGAACGTTTCTCTTTAGCCCTTCTTCCCCATAATGTAGAAACTAACAACCATGGAAACAGGCTGTATGCTGTGTCTAACTCTCCTTCCTATTCAGGGTCTTTATTATATCTGCTGCATCATTCTTGTCTGTCTCCCAGCCGTGTCTGAATCACTGGCCCTTCCTCTGCCATGCCAAAGAGCACAGTCTTTAGGAAGCAGCTACTGTTCATCTGGTAGATGTGTCCAAACAGCTGAAGCTTCCTTGTTCCTGGTACATCGAGGACTACATCTCGAGCTTATCCTTCTCTTGATTGTGCTCCTCCTGACACAGCTTTACCAATTAACTACAAGCAACTTTCTATAACAGTTCATTTCAAAGGCTGAAAATGTTCACGTGTCAGTCTTGTTAGAGATCCATCACAAGGCTGCTTAGAGCATATCTGGTAATATACGCCTCATTACCAGTCTGCATCTCAACCTGTGGAGATTACCTTTTTTTCCTGTGGAGATTACTTTTTTTTTTTTTTTTTTTTTTTATGTCTCTCACTGTCTGAGTTTGTCTAGAGCTGCTAGTGCCAGCTACGTGCTCCTCTTTCTCCTTAGTATATGGTAGTTTGGGGGTTAAGGTGGTTTTTTCACTCTTGCAAAATTTGTTTTCTCACTCTTACAATTTTAAGTAGAAACTAAATAACAGCAAGAACAGGTATTCGCTGATATCTTAAAAAACTTTGTTTACAATATATATATATGCACAGTTTTTCTGTTTATCATTAACATTATTTATACTAATACATGTTTTACAATTAATACATACAAATTCTCAATAAAAATGAGGTGAAATTGAGATGGAAGAGGAGCTAGAGCTCTAAATTAAACACTGGGATTTGGGAAGGAAAAGGCAGTCAATATTTCATCTTCCTGTGTATGTCCATCTGCATGAACGCATATGCACCCATTTCTTGTTTTGCACAAATTACAAATTCCAAGAGGTGAAGGAGAAAAAAGTCTCAGAATAATTTGGTACTTAATGGGCTAAGACTCGGAACTAGTCAAAAACTTATGATTGCCAGGGAAATAATTTGAATAACTTTTTGATAGTGAGCTGAACTGGACAAGACTTTCCCTGTTCTAGACTGTACAGGAAGATTTGGAAAAACAGTCAGTCCATTTAGAAGCCCAAAAGCTCTCTCTTAAGCCTTGGTATGTCACATGATAGGGACTTATAAAAGACATTTGGCTTTGCATTCTGTTCAAATAAATAATGGTTCAGGATGTATCCTCCTGTTAATTTGCCTGACTTGGTACTGATTAGCTCTAGTTTCCAAAATTTAGAGGTTGCCTCATAAAATAGTATTTTTTTTTCCTTATGTTTGGAAAAGTGGGAGAGGAACTACTACATTAGCACAGAAATGTTAGGGTTGGGAGAAAAAGAAAGCCTAGCACTCCAGCTGTGGCAGAGCTGTGAAAGGAAAGCATAGCCTGCAGAGAGTACTCAGAAGTGAGAATTATCTGTCTGAGCAATGGCTGGGTGGCGGCAAAGGGGGAAGCTTGTCCAATATTATCCTCCAGAAACATTTATATCACCTAGTTCTTGGCGGTGAGAAGGGGTGGGGGGAAGAAATTCTTTTTATGTCATTATGGAGAATCATCACCAGTTCTTGCTTGCCTGTTTTCATGATGAAAACTAATTACAGTGAACCATGGTAATCCCTAAGTCTATTGGACTTCGCTTCTTGCACCGTTGCTATGAAGCTCTGAGGGCTCTGTGCAGGAGGCTTCCTCTGAAAGAGGGAATTCAACTTGTTCCATGAACGAAAAGAAAACTCGGAGGCAAATCTGTTGTTTAGTGTTGCTTCAATAGTAACATAATTTAGCACCTTTCACCATAGTTCTCCGGGTGCTTTATGAAATCAATTATTTGCTTATTGATAGAGAAATTGAATTGTAAAACTAGGATTGCCCAACTGTATTGGCAAGTTCAGTGTCACGAATTGAAAGCTGAGTTCCTGATGTCTTTTAGGGACTCTTGTCATACCCTTTTCTTCTGAAAAGGCTATTTTAGCCAGAGCTTATCTAAGAATGGTAGTGGCAGTTTATGAAAAAAATATTAAGTTTTAATTTTGGCAAACACTGGAAGAAAAAGAAGCTTGTTGAATATTCATGCAGAATGGACTCACGTTTTGTAAAGACATCTGATTCAGTTTTTCTATCACTCTTAAAGAAATTGCTCAGATAATCTCGCCTTAAAGGTCAGAAACTTTTCATGGACGTTTTAAGGATACACTTTAGCACTGAAAAGTGGAGTGATCAGGCATACCAAGTTGTCCTAGTTAAGCACTTTAATTGGAGACTCCAACTGAAGGCAAGATTCCTTGTTTTGTACAGGTAAACAATTACTGACATTATTTGTGTTCTTGATAATTTCAGTAGCTATCCATAAAGAATATGTGGTAGTGTATTTATAGGTATTGTGGGAAGGAAGGGTAGTAGGAAGATGAAAAGATTTTAAAATTAAACTGCAATAGAGCTTTTAGGTAAGTGTAAATTACATTTGAGAAAAAGTCAGTTGTCTTGCAGCTGGGATTTTTACCTATTGGGTGATTGTTATCTTTTATTTTATATGACTATTAAATGAGTCTTTTATAGGGGATTGCAAATTCCTATTGTTCAGTCTTGTTCTTCTGTAAAAGACAGGGTTAAACTAAATTGAGGTATTTCATGTAATGTAACAAGAGAGAAAGTCAATGCAAATAGAAGTAAGTCTGTACAGCGTATACAATAAAAGCATTTAGGAGCAGTTCTTTTTAAAATCTAGTAAGTTCTCTCCTTGTTTGTGTATGCTGAGCATAGCTTAATGGAAATGACATGCCTCATTTCTCCCTTGTGCTCTAGTTTATACACATCTCCCTTTTTTTTAAATAGTGCTCAGTTTATTTGAATTCCTTCTGATTAAGGAAAACAAGCTGCCTTAAAATACATTGGGAGTTATTATTTTCAAAGGCATTACCTGTATCATTACTGTTTATTTCAAATCTCAGTGTTTGTCCTCCTGGTTAGACTGCCAGGAAGAAAACCTTTCACCTTCAGAGACAGAAAAGAATACACAGATGTGCTCAGTTTTTGGGAAGCTCCTGTCCTTCTCACAAATTACAGGCATTCATAGAATCACATAATGGTGTGGGCTGGAAGGGACCTCAAAGATCATCTAGTTCTAACCATGGCAGGGACACCTCCCACTAGATGTAAACATGTAAGATTAACTCCACTTGTAGCTGAGCAAATGCACGTGTGGAAAGGATTGACATGATTTGTTTATATTAATGTCCCATTGACAATGAAGTTTCCAAGAAGAAACTTTCCCCAACTGAAGAGCAAGAGCTGGGATGACTCAGAGCATGGATGAATAGGCATGCACCTAGAGGTACCTGGCCATGTACGCATCGTCTCTGCTACATGTTTCATTAGATGTAGTGGGCCATGATTTCCAGTGAAGGCAGTTGGTCCTGGCTGGTAGGAGATCGGGATCTCTCGTATGTCCCTAGTTCTGTGGGAACCCAAACAAGATTCAACCTTAGCTTCAGTAACTGATTCAAACCTTGCTGAGTGCTAGGTGCTGCTTTAACCTTTTCCATGCAGCTGAAATTTGACTAGATAAACACAGGTGAACAAACTATATAGCTGGGGGAGGAAAGCAAAACAAGGGCTTTATTTCATTGAAATAATACCTGGGACCTCACATACTAGTCTTCTACATCAGCTTGTCTCTATTTTACTGATTTGCTGTGATTCACAGATAAGCATATTTGATTGTCCTTACATATATATAAGTAACTTTGACTTACAGTGAATTCAAGAGAACAACATGATGGGAAATGCTTATGCAATCCATACCAAAGAAAGTTGTTAATGTGGGTCTAAAATAGCCTCAAATTACTACAGTTAAAATGAAGTGGCCTAGAAACTTTTTGACTTCACTTGAGTGACCAGCCTGAAGGAAGGTCACGTCATGCTGGGAGGTGATCTGGCCTGACACAGCGGAGCCCTTTTCAGACTGAAAAATAAAACTGTACTAAGCAACTGAAAATAGAATATAGTTTATGCTAATTTTCTTCGTTTTGCTCTCGGTGGTAGGCTTGCTTTCCTATGACAATCTGCCCTTATCCGAAACCTGAAAACTCCCTGTCCTTGGTGAGGACATGCAGTCAGTTACCAGTCTAGCGGCATTGCCCCTTTTTTCTTACTTACCTTTCTTTAATATATAGATACACATATGTGTACGTATACATATACATATGTACATTTGAGTGTGTGTATGTGTATAGATATTTTCATGCATGTGTGTGTGTATGTGTATTTACAAAAATAAAAAGATATGCCCTGCTACAGACTGCCTTGGGGCGAGAATTCATTTCCATTTTTAGGACACTGGTGTTCTAGATTTCACTGCATTTTAATTTTTACAACTCTTAGGTCAGTAGGTGGAGTGTATGAGAATAGGACCACAGAACAACAGTAAGCATAAAGAAAAGGAAGCTGAACATGTGTTAGCTGCATGCTAAAGAGTACAGTTTACTTTCTACCTGGCCAAAAATCATTTGAATATATCTCTAAACAAAGTTTAGGGCACGTGCTGAATATCCTTCAGTGCTGGTTTGGATTTTGGCCTTGTAGGGATTGCTATACCCAGCAGCCCGATAGAGCCAAAGCTGCCCCAGCTCCAATAAAGCCAAAACTGCCCCAGCTCCGTGCCCCAGGTCCAGCCAGTAGCGAGACTAAATATGTATCCCCAGTAGACACACACACACACACAGAGCATACTTATGTACACATACACATAGCCAGCCACACAGATCAACACAGACAGACACACTCAGCACTCACACAAACAGCACCAAAGGTCTCATCCTGTTCCCCTCCCTGGCTGACCAGGATAAAGGTTCATTAGTGAGAAATATATATGTATATTTATGTATATACAATGCAGATCACTCCAGTATCTGGCTTAGATGCTAAGTCTGCCTGGTAGCTCCCCTGGATCCCAGCCCCTGAGCCCCACAGCCGCACTCCAGCTGCCAGTACAAACACCCTTACACACATTAACACACACACACACATGCGCGTGCATGCAAGTGCACATGTGTACACACACACATTCACTTGATCCCTCCAGTAATTGCTCTCAAACATGCAGCCCAACCAGGAGCTACCTGGCTCCTTGCACCCCCAAGTGCCTCCCTTTCCTGTTTAGTTCTGCCCCTAAATGTCCCGTAATAAGTTTTATGTAATCCTCCAGTGCTTTTCACCCACACTGAGCCCATATCCCCCAGCAGTGACCCCTCAGTCTGTAGGTGATCTCAGGACAGGGTCTCCTGCTGACTCATGGAGGTGGGTGCCATCCCCAGCCCATGGGGCTGAAACCCTCCTGGGATGCCGGGGGGGGCCAGGGCAGGGACTCATGTTTCTGACTGCATCATTGGGGTTCCCCCATCACCCTGACAGCCCTGAGCTGCTTTGCTCCCTCATGCCTGGGGAAACCAGCTTCTTATCACGCATCCTAATAGTGCTGCTGCTGAAGTGCTAATTCACTGCCTACAGGACTAGAAAGGTTAACAAGTTTCCTGAGCAGTTTTCAGTTAAAACTATATTCTGTCTCTTCATAGTTCCCTATTTTATTATTTTTATTCAATGATTTTTCATCATTTTGTATGATGTACCATGGTGCAGTGTGCTCTTAACTAACTATTTTGCTTCCTCCGAGATGTGGCTGCGTATCTGTGGTAGCATAATTTGCATGTGCTTGTAAAACATTTTGGAACCCTGACAGTGCTGTATAACTCTCCTTTACATGATCTCTTCTTCAGATGTTCAGAGCTGACTACTTAAACTTGGGAAAAAATGAACAACTACTATTTTATGTTCAAACTTGGTAAGGAAGATGAGGGGTTTCATGGTCACAGGCTCCAGGTCAAGTGCTTGTACACTTCAAGAACAGCACTATGGAAATAAAGCAAGACTACAGTCATTAGCACTGAAGGAAACCTTCTTTCCCCAACTCCTCACCTTCAGTTTTTTCACACTCATTGCTGTAATATAACAACGTCTCTTAAATTACTCCAAGAATTTCTCTTTTTCTAGATTGCGTTCTGATAAGCATATAATTGCACTCAAAAAAAGCAAAAGCCTGTGCTTTCCTTTTGAAATTTAATTGTTAACTTCATAATCAGTGCAGCATAAATTAGGCACAGGTGTAGAGCAGATAGAAGGTTCTTTTAACTAACATGATTTCCTTTCTTTTTGACTATATTGAACAGGTGCATTTCAGACTATGAGAAGATCTTATTTTATGACCGGAGAGTGTGTGTGCATATTTGTAATTGATATGGGGAATGATTAATTGCCATTTTTCTTTGAAATGTCTTAGTAAAATGGTCCTTTGCTGGAAATGCCTATCTTGCACTGCTGATCCTGCAGCTCCTTTATAGAATCCTGGAACTCAAGGTTTTGGTTTTAATAAGGTTTACTCTTTAAAATTAAGGCAGCACATAAATAATCTTGCGACATTAATTCAAAGTAGTTGTCATACTTGTCAAAAGTCTGTAGTCTGCACAATTAAAGGCCCTTGGAGGGAAGGGGTGGGGGTGTTGGGGGGCGGGAGTGCTATTTGAAAGAGAATTTACAATGAAAAAGAATCTTCTCTTAAACAATCGACAGGATGCTAATGAGGTCAGGATAAGCAGAAAAGAATGGATATATTTCCTTGGTAGTTAACACAAGAATGCTTGAGCTTTATCAAGAAGAAATGGGGAAGCTTAAAAATCTGCTTGCTTCATACATGCAGAGGTCAGTCCCTCTTCAGTACCGTGTTACACTTTCCCCAGGGTAGCTGTTAGAAAGCAGCCTGTCCCCAGAGTCCTTCATTGAGCCTCATATCCTTAATCTGAAATCTAAATCTATATTCCTTAGAGATTTTGAGGGGGGGGAGAGGGGCTGCATTTTTGTTTTGTAATGACCTGATTTTTTAGTCTAAATCCAGAACTAACTTTCAGTAATCATTACAAATAAAAATGGTTTTGGTTTTATTGATGAAAAGCAGAAGAATGAAATCTTTCATAGTTTACCTTGAAAACTCATGTCTCTACTGTAAAAAGAGGGCTTTCTTAATGTGGCAACCGATTTTTCAATATAGAGAATGAGCAATGAATATTTGTTCTTCTCATTTTTCTTGCCTCAGGGGTGCTGAATGATAATACATAGAGGAGCTGTTTTATGATCATTTAAGGTGTTCAGGTACAAGTACACATTTAATCATTCAATTCTCTGACTAGACATGGCAGAATAAAATACATTCATAGAAGATACGCCTTCAAATATTTACTGAGTGTAAGACAGGATATGCTGTAGAGAAGGCGGTCATCTTATTACCAAATAACACCTTAAGAGGATCATCTCCCTTTTATAGAATTGATTTTAATCATGTTAGCTGCGCATTTCATGCTCTTTGGCCCCCTCCCCTGGGGTTCTGAGTCTCTTCGAAACGGCAAAAGAAGACAGCTGCGTCTTCCATTCAGATTTTATTCTGTTGCTAGTCTATTTCTTTAAAAGTTCTTTTCTTCTTGAGATTTTATGAGGCAGGCATTTCAAAGTCCTTCATGAATGAGTTAGATGAAAAGAAATACAGTATCTATGGAAGAAAATGGATCAAGTAAATACAGAATAATAGTTGGCATGCACAGCTTTCCATGTTAGCTTTTAAGTTTTTCAAAGCACTGCGTGAGGTTGTTGCCACACAGGTTCTGTAAGTAAAGCTCTGCATGACTGATAGAAAATACTGAGCTGCTACTGAATGAGGAAAGGCATACCGCTTAGGTCTAAGTATCACCTTTAATTTTTTTGCCTTGTTTTCTCAAGAGGTCATATTTCATCTAAACATCCAGAAGATGTTGAAAATAGGAACATCTAGTCTGAAGTTTCAAACTTGGCTTCCAAAAACATAACTAGATTTCTGAAAACTGGTCCATGATTTTCAATTCACTAGTGACATTCTATAACTGTAAATATTAACACTGTTGTTTCCTAGAGATATTACATTGCTGTACACCAGATAGTAAGGAAAAATGTTGCCTGTAGCAAGGCATTGTTCAGCATGCTTAGACCCAAATGTCTATCAGACATTTGCATTAATAAACCTGCCTTACAGATGGAATGAATGTGCTCACTCTTACTAGCTCAGTGTAGCCCACTGCATGGTAAGACAATTCTTATTGCAATCTTAAGCGATCTGGTCAAACATAACATAGAAAGCTCATTATTTTTTCTCTCTGATCAGCCAAGACAAAAAAGTGATTCAAGTCTGTGCTGCTCTTTGAGAATCCAAACCCTTTTTTTTCAAAGCCCAAAGGCCTATAATGCCTTTGAACCATTTTAGCGATAAATTGTGTCATCTACCACCCTTCCCGTGACAATAAATGTCACTCCTACTTCATTTGGTGTGAACAAAGTTGATTTAATTGATCTTAATCCTGAACCAACCTGAAAAAAGAAATTAGATTTTCAAGAGGTGTTGGACTGAAGAGAAGACATACCAGAAGTATCATTTTAGAGGCTTCATTGTCATCATCCTGTTATCTTTATCCATGAATTAATTTCAAGTTGGTTTCTGCTTTAAAATAATGGCATACTCCTCCGCAATGTTGGATAAAATAGTTGGCAGTAGGTTCCTTTGACCTAGCTTTAGTCTTTCATCAAAGATCTTGAAGAGGTTTAGTTTCGTAACATGTTCCTCAGTAACTAATGATTTCTTACAATTGTCTTCCAAAATTTCTTAGCTTCAGAACACTACACTTCATTGAAGAAGATCTCCCTGGGCAATAATACATTGTAAATGCAAACAAATGTGTTTTCAGCATCAGAGTATCAAAGCCTATATTGAGAAACAGCTGGTTATGTTTAATGTTAAATGTAGTAAGTTATTCGCTAATGTATTTAGCACACCAGACTACATGTGTTTGGACTGAGGAAACCATAATGAATGACTGTTCTCTGTGAGATTCATGTACTTTGAGGACACTGGTTAACTGCAGAGTCAAGTCCAAGCAAATATGTACACTTGCACTTGTCTACCTGTTCAAACTCTGAAAGATTATTTTGGTTCAGTAGCACAACTTTCTTGATTGTTGTCTCCCCAGCCATAGACTGGACAGCTTTTTTATGTTTACTGTTAATATGTTTTTACATATTTGTTTATATGTTCCATGAATTTTTCAAAGAGTAACACTCAAGGTTCAAAGCAGTTCATTTGGTTATTGCAACCTGAGTGATAATGAACTGCCTCTTCCAAATTGTTCTTGGTTGGAGTAGAATCAGTACTAATTCCTGTAAGTGGTTTGTTGCTGTGACAATGTATAAAATTAGATTTTTGTTGTTAATTGCTTGTTTTCAAACACGTATGAAGATTTTGTTGAGTTTACAATATGGGGGGATGCAATCCTCCGGCCATGAATGCTGCAGTAAGAAGTGGTTTTCAGATAATGTAGTGTAAAGAAAGTGGTGGGCTTTGACTCACAGAAAAAAGGTGGAGCTCATTGCTAGAACTGCAAATTACAGCAACTGCCAAATAGCTTTTGTAAAACTTGACTTCAGGTTAGGTGATAAAACAAAGTTCTAAGGGGTATGGCACCTTGCTTTTTTAACTTTGCTCCTTTAAAATCCCTTATTTACTCCATCATTTGCTATTCATTTGTTTTTACTCCCTAATATATTGTCTTGTCTGGGAGAGAAGTGGTACATTGGTGCTGTGTGGCCAGAACGGAAAAGATGTTTTTTCTAAGAACCTCACTTTTGAGCTTCTTTCAATAGAGAAGACAGATACATTTCTCCTTCAACAATCTCTCCTGCCCTTGGCTTCTTTTTTTTTTCTTTTTTCTTTTTTTTTTTTCATATGTTATTTGAAGAGATCATCTTCTCATGTATCTCCAAGGACTGATATTTTTAAAGGGCACAATTGTTCTCTGAGGATAGGGCTTATAGCTTAAAAATAATGGCCTAGGAGAAATTCCAGAGGCTGTTGGTGTTTTTGTTGTGTAATTTCAGCTAGGCTTGTTGGCATGTGTAAGTATGATTCTGAACACTCAAATTAGTGATCAATGAGCTTGATATATGGATAGCTTGCACAGACAAGCATAATCTTGTGACAGACTAATCGAGCATTAATGTTCTTAATTAAAGCAATTTTTTAGAAGTGGACAAGCCCATTGAGGGTATCCAACAACATGAGATCTGTACTCTTAATTCCTGATCTCAACTGCATTTCTCCCTGTTCTATGACAGATGGACAAGTGAACAGGTGCAGAGAAGCAAAGATAGATTATATGCTCTCTGTTCATAAATGAGTGGATGTGTTTCATCCTTGTTTTGATTGATAGAAGCTTTATTCCAGGAAAGGTTATTCTCAATTGATTATTCATACCTTGTGGATGATCAGAGTAGCCTAGAAAAGACTTTACCAAATGAGCTTACTTTTCTATCAGAGCCTGTGTGAGTGAACTTGTAGGCTTTAAAAGAAGAAAAGGGAAAGTGAGACAATAGTCTAACACAGAGGATGTTCTCAGCAGCATGTATTTAACCAGGAGCCAATGCTTTCTGCATGAACACACCTTCACAGGACACAGATGAACTGCTGTTTTTCTGCCCTATGTTTCAGACCTTGGTTTAAGCTTTGAATCCATTCTTGACTGCAGCCTATACACAGATTCAGAGGTTTACAGCTCCCCATCTGTCAGCTTTGATGAAATGAGAAAGTAAAATACAAAAAAAATAAGTAGATCCATTGTGTATGTTATTGTATAGTAGTAAATTAAAACTTAGGACTCTGAAAATTAGATATTTAACTTTTTCTGAAGTTAAGGAGGTTTTTTTATTGTTATTCATTATTTCTCTTATTGGCTTTTTTGGTTTTTTTTTCTGAATACGGACTAGGTCAATTACTACAGTGAAAACATTCACTTTTGAAACTCAGTAGGACCATATGTTTTTTAAAATGTTTTTGACACTGTAGTAAAATTACATTTTGTGGGCTTTATGAGATGAAACTGCTACTATTTTTATAGACTAAAAATCAAACTTGTTCAAAGTGTTGCCAGTTTATTTTGCAGTCATTTTGAGCTTGCCTGGACAAAACATATCATACCTTTTCAGCTTCAGGCAAAAATTGTCAAAGCTGTGATACAGTTAGATTTCCTCATCAGTCATTTCTGAAGTTTCTTTTCATTTCTGGTTCGTTTGTTTCTTTCTTTTCTGCAGCTTATAGACCACTACATCCAGTATTTTTCAGGCACCAGTGGCCAGGGTGGTCTCCAAGGCCAGACAGATCTGGAAGGATTTGGGGCAGGCTAGAGGGCAGCCAACGGATGGCAACAGCCCACTGTGTGCCGGAACACGGTGCCTTGCTCAAACACACCTGAGGGCAGTAGCCGCTGGGGTAGGAGACACAGGGTGATGCAAACCAAAGGAAATATAGCCAGGGACGTGCTCTTGGAAGGAGATGCTCTGTGCTGGGGAAGGTATGTCTCTGAGAGGCTGCAGCCACAGGCAGCCCTTATCAGGGCAAGGACACTCCTGAGGGACTGCAGCCTGTTACCTGCTTTGCTCCTGACTCTGTAGCACTATTCAATTTGGTTTTGCTTGTAAAGTTTTGAATTCTAGATTACTCCAACAGGTATGAACTCTGAAATATCTTTTCAGTTAACTGCTTTTTAAGCTGCCTTTTAGAGTATAGTCCCCATCTTATTCAGGTCACACTAATTTTAAAAAAAAAAAAGTGAGAACAGCACATTTTCAGACAGTTACACATGGCAAATGACATTCATACAATACGATCAGTCTTTGCAGAATGTTATGAAAGGTTCACAGAATCACAGACTGGTAGGGGTTGGAAGGGACCTCTGGAGATCATCTAGTCCAACTTCCCCGCCAAAGCAGCTTAGCCTAGAGCAGGTCACACAGGAATTTTTTAAGGGTTTTTAAAGTACACTTCTTAACTTTAGCATAAGTAAAGAAAGAAACAGATCCATATAGTCCTGTATCTCCTAATATAAGTCACATTCAAACTTAGCCATTTTTACAGTTGTCAGGATGTCTTAGACCTTCCTAAACCTTCTGCTAAACTGTGGAGCATCTTTCTTCCCCCACTCCGTCTGTGCCAACTCTACATGAGTAGCAAACCTATTATCTAATACCAAAAACAGTCCCTGCAAGTATGAGGCAATAATTGTATACGCTTACTACAGGTAATGAAGGAGGGCATTCAGTAAATTCACTACACTTCCATTGCGGTATTTTAGGGTTTCATCACCTCCCACCCTCCAATGTCACTTTACTGGTCCAATCTTGTGTTAGTTCACACAGTCCTTCTATCATTCACTCTCAAAACTTAAAAGCAGCGAGGAAAATGCTTTTCTCATGAGTGGAAGGAACCAAAGCAAGCCGTCTCTTCTGACAAAGAAGGATGCTCCCTTCTGCATCAGATTTTGAGTGTAATAACTTTTTTCCTCAAGATTTATTTTCAGTCATATGTGTTCAGTGAGTCAGTTCAAAGCATAGCCTCACAAATGATTGTGTAATTAAAGTGAAAGAGGCATCACTGTGTGCAGGGGAAGGAGCTCAGAATTCCTGTTACTGCTGCTGGAGACCCTGAATCATGGAGCTGCCACCTTGCTGTATAATTGCTTTCTTTTAACTGGTGTTTATCTCCATATGGAAAAGCAGAAGGAAGTGGCTGAAGGGGTAAGAAATACAGAAGCCATAGAAAGTAACAGTTCTACTTAGCAGCTTTGTAGTTCAAGTACAATTTGCAAAAACACGAAACCTCAAATGTTTAGTCTCGTACTATATCATATAACATCTCTTGAAGGCTTTTTCTGTGTTTCTCTTTTGCCTTTATCTAACTGTTCAGGCACTCACTTTCAAGTCAGGTGCTCAAGCTGGCATTTTCACTTTCCTGTTTGTCATTTGAACAGCTGAAGTTCATGTTGGGGAGACACTGTTTTTCCAGCAGGAGCACTCTGGCAGTCTGGAATTCCCACTTATGCCTGGCTGGCTGCCTTACCAGCTGCAGTTTGATAGTTACTGCAATTAATTTACGCATAAAATAAGGCTTCACTGTGCACTGCTGGGGCATTTTACACCTAGCTGGCAGAACAGGCACCTTTCTAATTACAATGCCATTCTTGCACTGCTGTGTCTGACCTTGCTGATAAATCTGATTCAGACAAGTGTACAGGAACCTGTAATTCAGAAACTGTCACCATTCCCAAAACACTGGAACCGGAATTGAAACCTTAATTGATTTGAAAGGGAAAATTCTTCTTCTTAATGACTCAAATGTAGCCGTTGTTAAAAAGAAAAGAATAACATGGGGAAAATCAGCACTTAAAGACATCATTTCATGTGGAAGAATGCATTAGTTTGTTGTCTTCTAAGTATTGGTATTGGTTTAGCTAACAATAGGTTTATAAATAATGACTTGATCCTGAATTCAGATGTACATCCCTATAAACTGCGATCTACACAGTCATATTTAAATCAATCTAACTTGCTTTCTTCTGATGTATATCTTCTGGATTTGGAAGAAAAAAAAATGCTGCATACAATCACCTGGCGTCCTAGAATATATTTAGCCCAGATTCAAAAAGAAACTTTTGTGTGATTATATGGACTTGTAGGTGCTTGGCTGATACAAAAGTTCAGCAGCAGTATTATAAGCAGGTTGCCAGAGCATTTGGATAAGTTGTAGACCCATATTTACCAGCATTTGACCACTATGCAAAAATGTGCAAACCTGGAAATGAAAGAAGCAGCAACAGCTGGATGCCTGCCTCTAATCTGTTTGTTAGGACACTTGCTTAAGATATTTTTCCTTTGCTTGTATGCTTCTAGGTTAACTCTCACCCTCCAGCCCCCCAGCCCCCTCCTGCATTCTGCGGCTTTTTAATGGAAAAAGGATTGAGGATATCCTGGAGTTATTCCTCAGCGTATGCCCATTGGATGCCCCTCACAGATCAGGATGCCAAGTTTGTGACTCTCAAATGGCTTAGGTATGGCTTGAGGGCTGTCCCATCTCAGCCTTGGATGAACAGAGGATATGCAGTATTGAACTTCAGGGTGCGTGCCACTGAACTTTTTAGACATTTGGAGATTCCTGAGTCAAGATCTTTAATTGCATCGGGCCACTGCTTTCAAAACTGAAATGATAGGCATCTTGAGAGGGTGGTTTGACCCACATATGATCTGCATTGCTGTCTAGTTCCTATCTCTTACTGATGTGAAAGACCCTGATCTTCTCATTTGCCTAAATCTCTAACTTCTGTGAAATCTCTCAGTGTTATACATTTAATCCTGCATTTGGTTTTCCCCACGATGTGCTGTCAGAAACCTTGGAGGCATAAATTGTTCAAGCATCAATTTGACACTACTGGAAGAGGAGTTAGGTCTGACCAACTAGAACTAGCTTTCAGGTTCTTTTGAGAAAAGGGCATTTTCAGCAGTTGTTTGATTGTTACCTAACAGAAGTCCTGATGTTGGCAGGGGTTTCTAGATCACTTGTAAGAGACCAAATGTTATTGAAACCCGTAAAGACATCACTAACTGGAGATGCATAATTCTATTCTCAGGATCAAAAGTCTGGAAAAGCACTTGTCTGGATTTCACATATTGTGAGATACTGCTTTGCTATGTTGAATCTTTAATAGCTGACTTTAAAACAAAAGATATGAATTGATGTAAACTGCGAATAGAGTATAAAAGCTACCCAAAAATGCATAAAAACCCCACCAAAAAATCTGCATACAAAAAAATGCATTACAATTTAAAATAACATTAAGTATTCAATATGTTTCTGATGAGGGAAATGATCCCAATTTATTCCAATAAATTTCTAAAATAAATTTTATTTTTAAAATGGTAATAATGAGGAGGGAGGCTATTCTTGGTGTAAGAGCAAGATATTCTGAAAATGGTATAAGAGAAAAAGTGTCTGCTTTTAAATTGCAATGCCACTTTTCATTTTAAGTGTCTTATTATAATTATAAAATAGTAAATTTTTTTCACAGCAAAATTGATTGCAATTTCATAAATTTAATTTTCCATCAAAACAATTCAAGTATTTCCCTGTTCTACCAGTAATCTTAAGCCATGACACTATTATTTCACTCATTTGTCTAGTGGATGAATAAATTAACTCTGTAGAAAAATTTTAAGTTTTGAAATATATGCAAGAGAATACCCAAATGACTGAGGTAGGAAGAAATACGATGATGTAAGGAAAGGTTCTGGAAGGCAGGTAACCCAGGAACAGTGATGTTTGAAACAATAAAGATCAAACAGATTCTGTATAACTGAAGAAAGTTTTTCTTTGCAGTCCTGGTCACCATGTCTTCAAATAGGAAGACAAATGTGGCTGCGAAGTTATACAGATTTTTATCCTGAGCATTTGTTCATTTAACATGTTATTTTAGCAGGAGTAGGAGAGGATTTGTTTTAGGATTATTTCTTATACCTAAGGCAGTGAAAAAAAAAAAGTCTGAACAAAAGTGGAACAGAAGTAAATATGGAATAAAAATGTAAAAATACAATAACTTAGTCAGAATTAGTTGGTGGTGAGACTTTTAAATTTTCAGAATGCTTTAGGAGACTTTTTTTCTTTTCAAGTGTATGAATTCTTATGATCTTATTCTGACACAGAATTTAGAAGGGGAAATAATTGGTTCCAGAGGTAAGTTCAGTGTCTTCTATCTGTAAGGACCTCAGGAGCTTCGTGTGGTTCGTTTATAATGTAAGCGTATCTCAATGGACAAAGATCAGTGTGTCCTTCAGTATTCGCAAAGTATATACATGTGTATTCCCTATGTGTGAAAATAACAAGAAGAATATGAAGAAACTATGTAAAATGAACAGGAAAAGAGCCTAGCTAGTGGGACTCACACTGGCTACTGGAATTATAAGGTTCAAAGAGATCCTATCTTACAGTAATTACATACTTACCGATGAGTTATTTTTGAGGTATACCACACTTCATTAATCTCAGGGTTTTTCTTTCCTTTTAATCCCTTTCACTGTGATTTCAGGTACTGAACTTTCCATGTTAAGAGATGGTTTTAAGAAATAATTTTGCTGAAAGTGCTCCACGCAGTTCTAAAATGTTACGAAATCAGCATCTGCGTAGCATATAAGAATGCATAACACCTCGATGCGGCATGATCTTTTTACCAGCATACTGGTAGGCTTTACTGGACACTAAAAAACTGAGCCTCAAAACCAGCCTTGGTATATAATGTGGCCATCTGAAATTCAGGTATGTTGACTGCTTATATATCACAGTAGTGTGCAATTTATTTGGGGAAGAACATCTCTTACATATGAACATAGATGTGTGTGTTGTGTACACATTGGGTATTTCAACCTAACATTGTAGAAGCATAGATCTTCCAATGTTCTTATTTTTAATTTTTTGTCTAATTTTCATTCTCATAATTTTCCTTCTCTGAGACGTGTCAAGGTGATACATCTGAGATTCTTTCTTTTTTTTCTTCAAATTCTTTCTCCTAGGTACCTTGTTCATTTTTCTATGCAATTTTTCTTCTAAGTCATCATTTTGACTTTTCTCCTTCCTTCACCTCTTCTCTCTCTGCTGACTTCTTTCTAGTGCACAAGCTGCTACTGCTGCTGATTGGTGCCATATTGCTTTGCCTCAAGCTATTTGAATAACATGGAAATCACAGAACTGTTAGTTTGTCCTGCTACTAATTTAATTTCATAAAACTGGCTTTTAAAAGAAAACTTCTTGTAAGGTTCAGTAGTCAAGCCCTTAAACATGATAGACAACTTATTCTAATTGTCCCACTGTCACATGAATCTGTGGTCACCAGTAGAATCTAGCATTTGCAAAACAGACCACCATGTAGAAATGTTACAGAGCTCTGAATCCTCAGTAAAATATTATAGGGATATCGTTTTCTATTAACTTCTAGAGGATGACGTCTTTCCCTCACATGCACAGCCTCCTTGACTCGTGTTTTTAGTTAATTATTGAAAATCTTTTTCCAACATTTACTGAAGAAAAACATTTGCTTTTCCTCATGCATCTTATTGTATGGTGTCTGCCATGTCATTTTCCCATGCTGTACAGTAACAATGCACATTGTATTTCTTAGTCTCAGATTGCCAGTTCAACTGAAGCTGTGAGTGTGTGTCAGCCAACAGCTACTTATCTGTCTTTCAAATCACCTGCCTAAGGTCCCATCCAGTAATCACCTCCCTCAACTTGTTTTACAGAAGCTATGGACAAGCTATCAGATACTGAAATGTGGGTTTTGCCTTTTCCTTTGTTTTGACCTGAACTAGTAACGTGAGCTCTGTGTACATGAAAGCACCACATCTATTCTGTCAGAGTATTCAAAGTGCTTCTAATGGAGTAAAGAACTCCCAGACTTCAGTAAGGTATCTACCAAGTATCCACTGGATGGTGAAAATACGTATTTATTAATGAAGAGAGGTTTGTTTCCTGTGTTTTTTCTCTTCAGTGCTTTTGATCTAAATAAAAGCAGTAGGTGATGGCTTTCTGATCAACTTTTGCCGTTAATCCCAAGGCAGGAACCTGTATTGCAACCTGATAAACTTCTCCTGACTACATCTCTAATCTGCAGAGAAAGCATAAATTTCTCCATGCAAATGGTGAGGGAACCCCATCTGACCCACATTATGCTCCTGTACAAGTACTGTTATGAGTTGTACAGAGTCTCAGTGTGATGGTGCTCAGACACACAGTAGTGACACTATAGATATATATAGACTAACATTACAAGATCCTGCACCTAGGTCAGGGCAATGCCTGGTATTAATACAGGTTGGGGGATGAAGGGATTGAGAGCAGCTCTGCAGAGAAGGACTAGGGGGTACTCATGAAAGAAAAGCTGGACATGAACTGGCAACGTGCGCTCACAGCCCAGAAGGCCAACCATACCCTGGGCTGCATCAAAAGAAGCGTGGCCAGCAGGTTGAGGGAGGTGATTGTCCCCCTCTAATCCACTCATGAGATCCCACCTGTAGTGCTGTGTTCAGCTCTGGGGCCCTCAGCACAAGAAAGACACAGACCTGCTCAAGCAGGTCCAGAGGAGGCCATGAAAATGATCACAGGGGTGGAACACCTCTCCTGAGGACAGGCTGAGAGAATTGGGGTTGTTCAGCCTGGAGAAGAGAAGGTGCTGGGGAGACCTTACAGCAGCCTTCCAGTGCTTAAAGGGAGCAAAGATGGGGGGCAAACTTTTTAGCAGGGCTTGTAGCAATAGGACAAGGAGTAATGGGTTTAAACTAAAGGAGGGCAGATTTAGACCAGACACAAGGAAGAAATTTTTTACCATGAGGGTGGTGAAACACTGGCACAGGCTGTTCAGAGAGGTGGTAGAAGCCCCATCCCTGGAAACATTCAAGGTCAGGTTGGACGTGGCTCTGAGAAACCTGATCTCATTGAAGATGTCCCTGCTCACTGCAGGAGGGTTGGACTAGATGTCCTTTAAAGGTCCCTTCAAGTCCAAACTGTTCTATGATTTTCAAACTTGTCTGTTTCAGTTTTCACATTTAAATTCAATATAGTCGTATGATTAATGCATGAATATTGAGCTTTTCTGATGCTACTGGAGAGGATGGAATCCAAGTTTAGTGGTGCATGGATGGCTGCTAAAGTTGTAGATATTCCTTCTATGCACCTCACATCTATTTTTCTCTGGCATTTATGGCTCAAGTTTTTTGATGGAAGTGATATATATTCTCTGCCACAAGTGATGGTTTAAATTCTGGCACAGTTGCCAAATAAGAGTGATTCCACAGAACTCTTCTTCATTATGTTGACTTCAATAGCTTTTTGTCACTTCTGGAAATAAAGCTACTTACAGTAAGAACTTAAGTATGAATTTAAATGTCTGCATGTAAAGAAACTTAATTTTGAATCTAAATGCTTAATTATAGATCCACGTATTTGAAAGCATTAAGGATCACTTCTGCTTTCATCTTTGTTGTTGAACATACAATTGACAGTCTCCAGGAGATAACACAGTTTATGCAACATCAGATGTATCAGAGAGCAGGAGGACCACTTTTCTGATCCTGCACCTGCTTTTTCCCTTGTTTTATACAACTAGAAAAGGTAGAAAGAATAAATTGATCAGTCTTAAGTGCACAGATTTTAATTATGAACATCTTAACTGAATCTCCATTAATTTGTCTGTATCATCACCATCTAATGCTCATAGTTAGAATCTCCTGGCATATGTAAAATTTGCATGGTAAAAAATTTTCTGCAGACATTTGGAGATATATCAGGAGGTAACTCTGCCATAAAGGTTGCATTAAGCTTTTCAATTAAAACAGACATAAATTTCTCTATTTCACACTTTAATGATCAAATGTAATCTTCAAAGTTTCTAATAGCCGTTAAATTTCTCTAGGACGTTTATAAGCTAAAACAAACCAATCCATTAGAAGCAGAACTAATGAAACTTGCTTTCCTATTGTCATCAGTCCTTGCACACCAGCCCACGTTTGTATATTTTGTTATGCAACCATCACAGCAGGCAGTGTAGTTTGTCTGAAGCTGTACACCTTCTTAATGGAAAAAAGATTTTTTCTTTTTTTTTTTTTTTTTCCTGTGTGCTGGCTGCTGCCAGAATTGGACTGAGCAATTTCTGATGTTCCATTACTAAGGGGACAAATAACATCTTTCTCTTCTCCCTAGAAGTAAATTTCTACCAGGGAAGGAAAAAAAAAACAACAAACAAACAAAAAAAAACCAGCACCAAAAAAAAACCTTACTATCCTTAAAACCTTGTCCCCTTTCACACTTTCACATGTGAATGAAATCAAACTGTTGAGGGGACAGTGACAGACAATATAATCACCTGAGTTTTATTTTTTAGGAAAGCTCACTAAATTCTCATATGCTCTAGAAAATAAATTAATTAAGAAGGCACCTGGTTTTGAAATGCAGATTCAAGGGCATCACTTTACTTTAAACATAGGCTAAGAATTCCTAAGGTAAAATCCTAGCAGAATGGAAGTTGGTGTAAGATTTGTGTTCATTATCAAGTGGAGAGAATTGGATGCTTTAGGATGAAGTTCAGTTCAGCTGTTTTTAACGTTGCTGAACATTTGCTTTGGGAATTAACTCTGACTAGCTCTCTTCTGACTCAAAAGGGGGTCTCTGATGAATGATTCAAATACTGACATTTAGTCAAACAAATCCATTCACAGACATCTATCATCTGCTGTTGGTTTTAAAAAAAAATTAAAATCCCACCCACCCTCATCTCCTTAGGCTCAATCCAGAAAGTTTTGTGTAACAAATCTGTTCCGGTTAAGGCCAAAGATGAGTTCTGATTTTAGAATATGTAATTGGGGCATTGTTTGAGAATGGATCTGTGAGTGACGTTTTGTCCCTTTTTAAGCTGATGGTATTTTACCATAGACATTTTCATAAGGAGGAATTCATGTGGAACAGGTAGTGCAGCTGTGAGCTCTTTGACTGAGTTAGGGTTGCGTGATGCTTGGCAGTCCTTTCTAGCTCAGGTTGATGAGGCAGCATTGGAGGTTAGTCTGCCTTACCTGTTTTTAGGTAGAAATTTAAAGATCCTTTTACTGTGTTTGTAATGATCCTTTTACTTCTCTAATTGTCTAATTCAGTTTTCTTTCTTGTGCTTTCAAACACTCTGAAAGGTGAGAAGAGACTTTACAGTATCTGTTGTCCCTTATTTCCTGCTGCTTAGAGAGCCCACGCTGAAATATCAAGATTAAGGAATTGTGTAAGGGATTTCTGCTTGAAAGAGTCCAGCACAGAGCCACAAAGATGGTTAAGGGGGTGGAACATCTCCCTTATGATGAAAGGCTGAGGGACCTGGGTCTCTTTAGCTTGGAGAAGAGGAGGCTGAGGGGTGACCTCATCAATGTTTATAAATACATAAAGGGCGAGTGTCAGGATGATGGAGCTGGGCTCTTCCCAGTGATGGCCAATGACAGGACAAGGGGCAACGGGTGCAAGCTGGAGCACAGGAGATTCCACATTAACATAAGAAAAAACTTTTTCACTGTGAAGGTGACAGAGGACTGGAACAGGCTGCCCAGAGATGCTGTGGAGTCTCCTCTGGAGACATTCAAAACCCACCTGGACATGTTCCTGTGTGACCTGCTCTAGGTGGTCCTGCTCTGGCAGGGAGGTTGGACTAGATGATCTTTCAAGGTCCCTTCCAACCCTTGACATTCTGTGATTCTGTGATTTTGTGTAATTTTGAAATTTCCACTTGACTGTTTAGGTCTGTGTTTTTACAGAATGAAATTATATGATAGAACCAGTTATAAAAAAAGAGACATAAAATCCCATTTTCTGTGACATTTGAAGCAAACTAGAGATGTCTTTGACCTGAAGGGGTTATTTTTAATTCACAGTTCAGTTCTAGTTTCTTGATTCGAAAACGCAGGATTTAAAATTAAATAGGTTGTAAAATTACAGTGATATTTCACTTTTTATGGGGATAATAATCATTCACAGTGATAACATTATTTACAAATTAAAAAGATGCTAACACTCTGCCTTTCTTCTAATCAGTGTGATCTCCCAGAGCGGTAACTTGAGGGGTTTTTTGTTTTTTGGTTTGGTCATGTGTCTGTGTCCTGTCCTGTCCCCTGTCATGTCATGTCCCAATTCCCTCCACCCTGGTTTTACTCATAACTGAACAGAAGTTTATCCCAGTTGCTTGTAGAAGCCACAGGTGAGAGAGCCGTTGCGGTCTGAACCAAAGGATGGGAGGGCAGCTACTGCACCTGGTGTCTGGCAGCACACCCAGAACCAAGCCTCACTGCCTGAAGCAGTAACTCTTCTAATTCAGATAACAGTTTGTGCTGCAGTAGATACTTAAAAGCAACAGTCATTACATGTGAAGTAAACTGATAAGAAAACCAAAGATTCAAAAGCCAGAAGGATGAAAGAATTAGTTTTTCCTGAAGCATCTGCACTGTGAAATATGAGTGCTGGAACAACTGTCTCAGGCTTGTTGCAATTAGCTTCCAACAATTTCTAGATACGCAGTGCTATGTAGGCAGTTGCTATTTTTCCTTTGAGTTTTTGTTCCTTGAAACAATACAGCAATTAACACTGGTATTGCTGGGGGGTTCGCGGTTTTGTTTAACAAAAAAACATCCTGTTTTACTCTGACAGGTGTATGAGCCATTTTGTCAAAAAGATTTCTTTGAATCAGTGCGTTCTGTTGCTTTGCAGAAAACCACCATGATTTGGAAGATAAAAGCAATTACAAACAAAAGGCCTTCATTTACATTCAGGCATCATTGCTCACACAAGTATATGAAAGAAATCCTGGTTTTAATATGTGTTTCAAAACTGAGGGAAGAAAAGCAATCCTACCCATGCATTTAAAATGTGCTCTTGTTAGTGTTGAAGAAAAGAGTACTTTAAAATTATGAGGAAGTTTTAAATTCTCTTAAACCTCGTTTGCTGGTGCAATCTCTCATGACAGTCCTCAGATTGGAAGCTGAGATTTTAAAACTGCAGGGAGACTAGAACACGAAACCTCGTTCTTCTGAAGAACAACTGTCGGTCCCAAGAGATACAACCAAGATTGGAGATCTACAGCTTGAGAGTAATAAAATGCTTGAGCAGAAGACATTCCAGACTCTGGAATGAGATAGAGTTAGGGAGTGATTTTGACTTAGATACCACTCTCAGACAAAAATACACAATGTGATTTTGAGATTTAGGACTGAGTGTGGTTAAAGAACAGGAACAGGATTTTCTTTCAGCACTTGCTAGAAGGCAAAGGTTTTGAAGTTAGATGATGACTGGCTTTTGTTTTGATGTGGTGATAGTGTTCTGAGGTGGTAGTGAATTTTAATAGATTGGTTTTTTCCTTGTCAGAAGGCTTGAGAGGAAAGGAAGGAGCTATGACACAGCTGGTGACTATGATACTACTCCAGTTATTGACATACCAATTTCAAGTGTTTATTTTGAAATAACAGTTTCCTATGCTCATTAATATTCTGCTTGGATGTTTTAATGAACTTCTTTCAGTGTTAGAAACTAATAACAATTGTAATAAAAAAAAAATCCTGTTGTATTTTAAACGTTCTATCATTTTAGCATTGTTCAATTGTTAGCAATGTTTGCATTTTATTAGAATGCCACTTAAGAACACACTGTGAATTTCTGGGCACAGTTGGAAAAGGTGCCTATTTCCTTTTAATTTGTGGAAGGATCTAAGCCTCACTTCTGGTTTTTTCCTTCAGTCGTAGACTTTTAAGATATTGTGGTTTAAGTAGTCTTTTCTACACTGCTATTTTGAAATGAGACGTTAAAAATACCGCAATGACTGGGAAAATACCACATTCTTACAAAAAGAAACAGAATTTCAATCATCTTGATTGCTTCTTAATTCCTGGGCTTTTCAGGTTGAACTAGTTGCTGCCACCTTACAGATCCTTGCTGGATGTTACTGGCCTGTAACTCAAGGATCTGTTTATCCCTCTTTCATTTCCATGCATATATCCAATGTTTCAGTGATAATTCTAATCCAAATTGCAAGATGAGTTATTTTTCAGCTTTTCCTTGACGTCAATGTGAATTTTGATATCTACCTTTGAGGTAATTGTTATCAGGTCATGTGTAAGGAAATCTGCAGTGCTAACCAGATAATATTAACAGGTGGCTGGATCTTTTTAACTTTTCATTTTACACAAGACTAATATATCTATCTTATGCAGGAAGACCTGTATTTATAAAACTAAATTTTTAATCCTCATTTCCTCTTCCTGTTTTTGAGGAGTACAAGGTATCTCATAACAAATCTCTGTGATATCTAAAAAGTTAGTTAATGAAATGAGCTAGTGAATGTACTGGCTTTAAAACGTGTAAGCATTGATATTCAGCACCTTTATTAGTATTCCTTTGCAATTCTTAATCCATTTCTCCTGAAGTCATAGAAAAAGAATATATCTCCCTAGAGGTAATCTAATATCTGTGAGCTCCCATAACTGTTAACTGATGAAGAAGTATCCTACTGGCTAACGTAACACTACTGTATATTTATAAGGCTGTGATTTCAAATTCTACTGTGATTGTCTTAATCTAAAATAAGTAAATGATTATTTTGTCACATATTTTGTAACCAGTTTATATGTGTAAAATACTTTCCATGTAAAAGATCTTAAGCATTGCAATAATTCATCGTGCTACAGAATCAATTTTCTGTATTTTATTTTTGATTGAAAAATTTACTTCCCAGCCACACTAAGTTTCTCCTTTTGAAAAAGGCAGAAGAGGAAATTCTCTGAGGTGACCTCTTCTTCGGCTAGAATGGATCTGTGCTTTTGAGTCTCTTGGTTCATGCTTCTCTTAGTGGAAGGTGTACTGTAGATTCATTAGGTGTGAATTAACATTATTTTTCTGCTTTAAAGAAATTTCAAAAGTGCTTGCGCTGTACATGAATGTGATATTCTTTATTTGTTGTGTTAAAACAAGACAAATAATCTAAACAATTTTAAACTTCTGCATGTTGTAATTAAGGGAACACATTTCCTTTAATTAATAGCCAGACTTTCTCTTGTGGTATCTAATATACTAGATACAAAGAAATTTCAGTTTTCCATCCAATATTTTAAAAAGTTCCATTTTGTAGCTGAAACAGATATGCAATATTTCTGTGTTTTTATTTCTGTACAAAACTGCAGATTATCATGCCCAAATGTGTAATTCTTTTGAGCCTCTGTGTAATAATTCACAAGCCTCTGTATATTCTTGGCCTGTGTTCAAATTGATTAAAAGTTGCATCCTTGAAGAAATTTGATACCTGCAGCCAACGTTTCTCCATTCCAGAAACTCTTAATAGAATAACAAATATGTGTAGAGCTTTCTATCTCAAAAAATACTAACAGAAGGATTTCAGTCTGTGTTTTGTGTTGGGTTGGTGTCTGGCAGGGTTTTGTTGGTGGTGGAGGGGGCTACAGAGGCAGCTCCTGTAAGAGGCTTCTAGAAGCACCTCCCAATTCAGACCTCCAATCCTAGAAACACCCCTCCAATTTTGGACCCGCCTCTGGCCAAAGCCAGGCCATTTGGTGCCTCCACGAATAACTCTATTTAAGAGTGAAAGAACGTGTTGAGAGAGTTCTTTGTTTGTGAGTCTTTGTTGGTGAGTGGAGAAGAGGAGGGGGATGTGAGAGAAACAGCCCTGTGGACATCCAGGTCAGTGAGGAAGGAGAGGGGGAGGTGTGCTGAAGCAGAGATTCCCCTGCAGCCCATGGAGGAATGGCACGCTGAGCCCTTGCAGCCCTTGGAGATCAGCAGTGGAGCACCTGCAGCCTGTAGAGGACCCCAGGCCAGAGCAGGGACCGGGCCCGAAGCAGCCGCAACTCTGAGGCAGCCCGTGCTGGAGCCGCCCATAGCTGGGAGGGTGGCAGCCCTGGGAGAGACCTGCTCTGGGGCAGTTCAGGGGAGCTGCAGCCCCGCAGGAAGGACTCACATTGGAGCAGTTGATGGGGGAATGTCGGCCATGAGAGGGACCCTGCGGTGGGGCAGGGAAGGGCTGTGAGGACCTCTCTCCCTGAGGAGACATCTTGTGATGGACAGACTGTAATCCCCATTCCCTGTCCCCCTACGCTGCTAGAGGGGAGGAGGTAATGGAGCTGAGCCCAGGAAGAAGGCAGGGGTGGAGGAAAGGTTTTTTTAGGACCTGGTTGTATTTCTCATTATCCTTGGTGGTGGTGGTTGTTTATTAAATTGATGTTCTTATCCCCAAGATGAGTCTGTCCTTCGCCTATGACCATAACTGGTGAGTGAGCCCTCCCTGTCCTTGTCTCGATCCTTGACCTTTTGGTTGTATTTTCTCCTCCTCATCCCTCAGGGGACGAGGTAGGAGTAAGCGAATGGCTGCCTGGTGCTTTTGGAGCCAGCTGGATAGGCTCAAACCACGACAGTTTGAAGAATGAACTTTTGAAATTCTTTTCCATCCTTATTTATTGTGATCTTACAGAACACATTGTAGTTGACTAAAATATGTAGTGGGTTCTACCTAAGCACTGTGAATATGTAGTTCTACATAGACTCAAGGTAACAGCATAGGACTATCTTTAGTGAGAAACCGTTGCAACATATAAGAAGGCTGACCACCAGCATCACTAGAGGCTGGGTTTATATGACTGAACCAGGCCTAACATATCACAAATTCCCATTCAAAGACTGACAATCACAACTTACACACCTGGCAAGTTCTTATTACCAAGCATGGTGTTTGTTCATGACCTCACTTCACTGTCACACCTGGAATTTCTGTTAACTTGCTGCAGTATTCATCCCTGGCAAGGGTTTCCAAGATGCAGCCTAAGCTCTGGCACAGCCTAAGCACAGACTTTCCTTGTGGCCTTGTCACACTCTCTGGCCTCATGATGTAGCATAATGAGGAGTATCATCAACAGACCAAGAATAAAGCTGGGTAATCTGTAACTGTCACTGCACCCACTGTTTGCCTGAAGTTCCTCCTCACCCTTCTGTTGCCTTGGGTCACTGCAAACCAGAGGACAACTGGAAGACCAGGGAATGCTGTCCAGGCTTAAACCACCAAGATACTGCTACCAAGTGTCCAAGTTCCTTCCACTGAGCATGGAATACAGCTATTTATTGTATGGGTATGGAACAATAAATGCTGTGCTGCATCACAGGTTGATCAATAGACGCAATTATTTCTTTGGGTGCCAAACCAGCCAAGTTAAATATGACAAGTGGAAACATCTGGAAAAGGAAATGAGCTTGGGAAGTATAAGCTCTTTAAATGGTAGTAATAGACACACACTTATTGCTGAGTTAATCCTCTTTTCTCATGTCTGCTAGGGGTCAGAAATATAAATGTTGGAACTGAGTGGCAGGGAATTTCCCTATACTTGAAAAACATAGTAATCAGTGTGTATATGACCAAGCAAAAAGCAAGTTTTAGTTAAAAGTTATATTAAGATGTAGATATTCTAGGGGAAACCATGGGTTACTGTCCTTACCAGAGGTAAGAAAACCGTTTAATAATTTTTAAATTATTTTTGTCCTGCTGTAATTTTTCTTCTGACTGAATTATACCCCAATAGATACAATTTGCGTATCTTAACATGGTAGCAGTTTTGAGCGTCTTGATGATGCTTAAGATTTTTTTATACCTTTGGAGGAAGAGTAGGATCTAGTTTTATGTTCTCTCCAATCAACCTACAAAAAATCCAAAATCAGTTGAATACTTTCATGACTTCTTTTTTGTGGTCCCTTCCAACCCCTAACATTCTGTGATTCTGTAAGAGAAAGGATCCTTTTTCTGTGTAAACTTAGTTTAGCTGCAATTTCCAAATATATGTCTAAGGGGTTGAAATCTTTCTTAAATCTATAATTTGTCACTGATTCTCTCCAACTCCTCTCACTTTTTGCCCTCCTTACATCTGCAGTATGCAGAGCAGACATCTTTGTTTCAGGACTTATTTAAGGTGCCATCCTATTAGGAAACCACAAATTTTAGAAATTCTTCTCTTCAGTCAAAGGTAAAAAAAGCAAAGGCATTCAACTACAGAAACAGTCAGAAAAGTTATGCAGCGATACATCTTTTTATGCAAGCATGTAACAGCTAGAATATGTGGTTCTGGGTATTTATAGTAATGCAACATTTTTCCAAACATATTTAACTTGTTGACCCGCTCACTGGGTAGCCAAGTAGTAGAAAATGTCAGTTAAATTTAGCCAATATTGCTTCTTTCGTCCATTACCAGTAGAACAGAGTAATCAAGACTATGCTTTTATGTGTCACAGCTGAAAAAACCCACTGCTTCCGAGTGTATTTAACAATAAACAACTATTTCTGAAGCAAACAATAAACTCCTTGATATGCTCATTCTGTTTGTATTGCATGTACATTAATCTTCCTGCTTTTGCAATGTCAGTTCTGAGTGTTACATAACATTGAGAATGTGAACTCAAAAAAATGTGTGAGAAAGGCAATATGGAAATGTATGTAACAGATAAAATAAATAACACACTGTGTTTGGACATTTATAAAGCAAATATTAGTAAGTATGTCATTTTTGTATTCTATTTGTTAACATTACAAATTATTTTTAACATACATAGAAGAGTCCACCTCCAACCTATGAATAACCTATTCTAAGCAGAGCTAGTGTGCTATGACACTTGTCACTACAGTGCTGTTTTGACAAACGTTTATGGAAGTCTTTTAAAATAGCCACAACATAAAATGATGAAGTGACCTTGGTGCACATGTTCCTTTACTGGGAGTCTCTACAGAAGAAGAATGTGGCTTCGCTAGTCTATTGGTTTAGACAACCAGACATCCTCTCTGTGGAGATACAGCCTATTAGCTAAGCAGGTAAATATATTCCATAGCTGTTTTGATTTTGATTTTTTTCTTATTCAGTTCTCAGTATTGACAAAGTATTTTAAGTATCTTGAAGCACATGGCACCCTCCAATTGTTATGAATGTTGCTTGAATGAATGATCTCCAGATTCCTCTTAGGTAGGATGCTTAGTTGCATGAGAGAGACAGCTTTATGTACACCTATATATCTAAAACATGAAGAGACTTTCTTATCTCACAAAGAACCAAATGGCACAGCTGATATTACTGTGCAGACTACATCTCTCTCTCTTCTCTCTCTTTTAAGCATCAACCCCCAAGAGGGTTTGGATAAAGTTGCTGGAATCTTTCCTCTTGTTAAGTGTTTCTCTTAATGTAAACTTAATTTTGTTCAGACTGGAAGCACATGTTTGCTCTTCGAAGACGTGGAAACTAAATCACTTTTCAAAGTGAGTACTACAACTCTAATGTCTGTCAAATGAGTCATGTTCCATTGTCTGAAAGCTGCTGCCACATATTCATGAAGCTCAAGAGCTGTGTCTCTACCTTCCTCAAACAGATTGTAATGTTCAAGAGGTTCTAAAGTTAAGTAAAGTTCAGAAGTGCGGCTGACAGACTCATGGGACAGATGTAAAGCATAGAAGATTTGGAGAACTGCAGAGGCAAAAGTAATTTTCCGTGACCTTTTGAAGCAGTGCGTGGAAACACGACTTCATTAATAACTAGGGAAGGGCTGTACAGAACAAGACAGTGCTTGTAGGTCTGAGATCAGCTCCTTGGCCAGATCTGAAGCCCTTCAGCAGAATGGAACATCTATTATTTTGTTTTCCTTTCTAAACTGTTTTACTAGTCAAGGACAGAACAGTCATATAAATATAAAAATAACAATGTGTACATGTCCCAGAGGACTTTCAGCAATTCTCATAAATTACCAAATATCTTGTAGAAAACTCTGTGTTGCCATTATGATAGATAAAGCTTTGAATGAAACTGAGCCTTTTTAAAATTTATTTTAAGAAATGCAGATTTTTACCACTTTGTCTTAATATTTGGAGTAGATTGAATCGAACACTGTTCTTAAAATAACTTACCAGGACATAGTAACATGTATTGAATTTTACAGACTGGTGTAATCTGACTCTAAACCACTGAATATTAAAACCTTTACTCTCCAAAGTACAATGTGCTTGAACTTTAAGAAGTATACCAAATGGTGCAAAACTGTATTGTTCCTAGAAGACTTTCTCACTGGCTTTAAGACTCTGCTTTTTTCTAAACTTCAGTGCTTCACTGTTAACAATGAAAGGTAAGTCAGACTTTCAGAAAGGATAACTAAATACAGTTTATATTTTTGTGTACACAGAAGAAGATTCAAACATGGACCCTGAAAGTAAGCCTTAAACCCATTTTTTTTGGACATCTAAAGTTAGAACTTCAAACATAAGTGATAATGAGATTCATGGTGTGCAACATCAGACAACAGGATCCTGTTTGTTCATCCATGCATGACAGGTCATTGACTGACAGAAAATCACTAAGCTCAGTAACCAGTGTTTGATAGGCATGTTTGATTAAGAAGGCACAAATTATTGATGTGAAGATGTTAAGAATTCCACATTTACCACTTCTTGTTTCAAGCACTATCTATCTTCTGATTTTAAATATGCTTATTTCTTCATTGGAATACTTTGGTATGTTCTTCCAGACAACATTGAATGCTCAGAGCAAAGGAAATAAAGGATAATCTTTCTCAAAGTCATCACTAGAAAAAAAAAGAGTAGGATTTTTGGATGGAGATGGGAAAATTTGGGTCTGGGACTGCATGGGTGTTAACAAATCTTTACGGCAGAACAGGGCATCAAAACTTGACCCCAAATTCTGGCACTGAAACCATGTGCAAGTACACAATCCTGTTGTTTTCTGAAGGAGTTTATAAATGTTCTTATGCAATGTTTGGAAGATACCACACTGGAAATCCTGTTTCTTTTAATGTAGATACACCTTTTTTTGTGTGGACTAAGAAATATTTTGCCTCTCATTCTAACAGAATATTGCATTAACATTAATAAAATCATTGGAAACGTCTGATCTCCCAAAGAAGTAACCGTTCTATTTGAAAATCTGGCTGAGAGTTTAACCTGGTAAGTTGTTTCTTTTTCTTCTTTTGAGACTTTCATTTTTATTACATTATGGTTTCTGTCTATCTTGTCTTCTAACTGATGCAGAACCTCTGAAACAACAAAAAAAAAAACAGCCCACAACACTGTTCGTATGAAAATATTTTTTTTGTTCAGTTTGATTTTCCTTAGTGGCTTACTGTCCTTTAGTTTTCATGATGATAACACATAACGTAGGAGAGGGAACAACTGATTTCATCTGGTTAAACCTATCTGTATGACACATACAGATATACGCATTTGAAATGGAGGCACAAGTGCGCAACCAATAAAAAAAAAAAAAAAGAAATGTAATTAGTGTGTGTTGGAACCGGGCTTCATTAAAAGTTCTGAGCAGAAAAGGTCTTTTTCTTTTATAGATGCTGTGGAAGTTAGACGGGAGAGGTCTGAATTGTAACACGGATCGGCAGAGGAGATGATCTGTGCTGGAGTGAATCAAAGTTTGAAAGTGTGCAACTAGTGTTACCATTTTTCCCAGCCCATACTTAGCATGTGCTCTGCTATTGTCAGAAAATTCTTACTAGTACTTAATATTTTAGAGATTTGACAAACCATCTATTCATAATCCATGGGAGAAGTCAGATCACCCTTCACAAGAAATGTAAACCCCAATGTTTTACTTGATGAACAGTCAAATACGAAGTGTTACAAGGTGTTTTATTTATAGAACCCATATTTATACCGTGTACTAATATAATTTTGTTGATACAGGAATCACGATCAAGAAAAACATACCATTGCTCATTTTCTATGTTATATACTTCCTGTTCTAGATTTTCTACCTCCTGCATACAAATGGACATATTTGTGTATCGTAAGTATATAGCCTGGAACAAGTTTCATTTGGCGCTGTGTGAGTTTATTGACACACATTTTTGCTCTAATGTTGTGTTGGATTTACAAAAAATTGTGTAACACAATTGACAATGAGCTAATATTATGAGCTAGCAGTGGGGTAACTAGGGAAATACAAGGAGTTAAAAACTTGAAAGTTAGATTTACTTACAGCAGTACTGGAAATGTCCCTTGTTATATTGCCTTATTGTTTAGGCTAGCAAAGAGTACACTGAAGTTTTGCTGTGAAATAACAAGCCAGATGATTAATCCAGAATCAATTCTTCATAGCTAACTTCTTTTTTTTTTTCACTAATATCAAGTTGAATATGTGTGCCTCCAGGACATTTTTTGTATGGTCCCGAAGGACTCTTTTAGTGCAGTGAATCCAAAAATAACCTACCCCCACTTTTAAGAGTCCGAGCATGCAGCAGTTTTGGAGAAGTATCTGCAAATGGTTTTCAAGTAGATCTTCTCCTGTTTCCTAGAAGGCTATGATCCAGAAAAGTTCACAGAAGTTGTGTAAGTCATCATTATAGCTGATACAATAAAGAACAAAGTAAAATAAAAGTGTATATATAAGTAAAAAATGACAGTAAGTAGTAACATTCTACCCTCTGTTAAAACGGAAACATTATTTGGTATTTACATTTTGTTGTATGTGCTTGTGAATGTGTATATGCATCTATATAGCTCCATTTGTTTTACACTTAGTGTTTGAATTGAGGACTAGTTGTTGGCAGGATTCTTGTAGGCCTTGGTCTACTCCCCTATACAGAACCCTAACCTGTCTGTGGCCTGACATACTCAGGGCAATGATGATAAACAAAGTCTGCAGTTCTGCTGCTGTTCATTTGCCAGCTGAACTATATCTCTTGGAAGTCCTTGTGGTGCCATACTCCTGTATTCCCAGCATGTTACTTAAGATTTTCCAAAGGGACAAGGCTGATATAGGAGAGTTAATCCATTATGCTCACACTGGTAAGGCATTTACATTTCTGAAGCCAGCTTTGTAAAGGAAATGTGCCTCACCAACCTGAAAATCAAGGTGCTTGTTTCCACCCAGGTGAGTGGAGTGGTCATTTGAAACAAGACTAGAGCCTTGTGGTTGTGCGTCCGGATCAATACATGAAGCACGCTGCTATCAAGACTTCGTTTTTCACCCAAAATGAAATGTGTTGCTAAGCTCTTGGTGAGTAAAGGAGATTAGGGTAGCTGTTCTGTAAGGTTGAGCTCAGATGTAGTTGTGGCAAAGACCAAGATTCTATCTCAGAATTTCTCCTTGTGTTTTAATAGTCCCTCTTAAAAATGAACAACAGGTATTTGCCACCTATGGGGTCCATGTGAATGAGGGAAGGGATTACACCTGGACCTCAAAATGTAAGCTGTTCCCTACCTAACTGCAGTTCCTAGGCTCGTATTATTTTACTACAATGTTCTGCAAATAAGCAGCTAAACCCTGACTGACAAGTAAAACCGTGTAATTCCTAATAGGTGCAGCTGTAAAGCAAACAGTATTGAGCAGGGCAGCAGGTATTCCTTAGTAACAGCGCCTCTGCCCACTTTGTTTTGTGTGACCCTAGGCTAGTCATTTTACCTTTCTGTCACTGCATCCATGCTCAGAATAAGAATAATATATGACATACTTGCTTTCTTAATATTGTCGCTTGGAGAAGTAATTTTCCAGGGTGTACACAGAGTTCTGAAGATGTAAAATTTTGCATGAATCCGCAGATGGCATTTGATTCTTAATCTAGAGAGACAGCTGTGTTTCTTAGTATGCTACTTTGTTAATTATTATCATCACTTTGACACCACGAGTTCTATATTAGGAAGTGTTTAGGTAATACCAAAGGTACTGTTATAAGAGAAAAAGGCAAAAATGGCTAGATCACTAGTTGGAAAGGACTTGATAAATTACTACAAATAATAGAAAATGTTAATCTACAAATTACAAAAAACCAAGGTACGGACTATTGCTCAGGTGCACTTCATTTTTTAATTTGTTCTAATTTAGTGACAGATTTTTGAGTCTAATGTGTTAGACAACTGCATGTCCTGCCTTCACTTTTTTGAAACAGAATGTTCTTCTCATGCATTCAAGCTATAAAATTGCCCTCTGTATAGCATAGGTTAAGCAGTTTCATGGTTTTAGGGGTTCTATAAATCTTATAAGCTAAGGTGCTGATGAGGTAAGTGTCCTTACACAATTGTTTTAAAGTGACTGCCTGTTGCTAGCTGTAGTTCTTCCATTACACTGGAAGGAAGCTTGTTTAAAGGATTCTTATTGCTGTCTTTTAGCACACAGAGTACTAATTTGCCATTGTAAAAAAGATTAAAAAGCACATTGATTCTTCATCATCTTGGGATCTGCAGTGAAATTAACTCTTGTGAGAAGAGCAAGGGGTTTAAGGACAC
This sequence comes from Leptosomus discolor, assembly GCF_034619465.1. NCBI lineage: Eukaryota > Metazoa > Chordata > Aves > Leptosomiformes > Leptosomidae > Leptosomus > Leptosomus discolor. The sequence continues at coordinate 70,942,025 of NC_141392.1, read as the reverse complement.
ATCCAGAAGAGATGTAAAAGTATAAGATGGGTCATAAAGCAATCAACAGTGGCAGCTATATACATGAGACTTTCTGAGCACTGTAAAGAGGGATGAGAATAATCTATTATTTTCACATGTAGCATCAGGAGTTATTAATAATGAAATGGTGCCTTAACTCCCCAAAGATGCATCAGTGAAAGAAAATAGCTGGAAAAGAGGCCTGACACATCTTGCTGGCTGAAGGTCAATACTTTTCTAAGGAAATCTGTTTTTTCACAAGCTGAGTAATTTCAGACAAAGTAGCAATGTGTGCCCTCGCACTAGTTTCCCTGGCCGGCTACAGCTTCTTTGCTGAGAGGTTACAGAGGGGCCCTTGTCAGCTTTTTGTCTAGACTTCTTTCCCCGGCTCTGCTCCTTGCCAGAGGCTTAGAGCTGAGAAGATCTCTATTCTCAGGTTCTGTGGTTCTCATATACCACTTCAGGAGGTAGCTTGATGTTTTATATTACTCTTCTGAATAACACAAGTAAAAGCTTCGTTACATTTATGATGATTATAGTTTTCAAAGTTTAAATCAAAGGCAGCAAGCAAGACACCTTTAGAACTATTCTGGAATTTTTAAAATTTAACTCTTGCATTTCCCATCCTTGAACCTTTACTGACAATGTGATCTGGTCTTTCGCCTGCCTTCAGCACAAAAGCTAGTCAAGAATACAGGAAGTTGTTGTGTTACTCAGGTAACTGATTCCTCAGATCAGTGCAGCTGAACTGCAGGAATTTTTGGCTGTATATTTTTTCTACTGGAATTTTCTGGATTTCCTTTGGAATAGCCTAGTTTCTATTAAATTAAACAGAGCTCTAACACTACATTTTGTTTCTAATTTTTTTCTCTCCATATTTGGCATCTGTTGATGATGATGATGAACGTGTTCTTCAGTTTCATCAGAAGGTGTTCTAAGAAACTTTCGCTTCTTTTTAAGGTTTTCTGAATGACTTGCAAATTAATTAGGCAGTGTAATTTCTCCTTGTGTATCGCAACCCCTGATTATTATTTTGACAGCTTTTTACAGAACCTATGTGGTTCTTCAAGTACCTTTGAAGAAAAGCATAGAATAATTTTGGTTAGACATTCAGGGCAGGTTATCTAAACCAGAGGAAATATGGCTTATAGACATCTTGCCCGTCTTTTTCTCCCAGAAGGCTTTTCTTTTTTATTTAGCCCTAAGATGTGATTTAAGTTGGACAGCTGAAATGCTTTAAATCAGCTCCCTCATTTAAATGCCATACTCTGGAAATTCTGACAATATCCAAAAGACAGAGCCTTTTTGGCCTGAAAGTTATCACATAGTATTTTATTTGTTGGCCCAGTAAAAGGTATTGCATTATCTACCTTGACAGTAGAGCCTGACATTTATAGTGCTTGGCCCTTACCTTGGGACACATAAAAATCTCTTGATAAATTACTTATGAAAAGGCTGGGTAGACAACAGGCACTATGACAGCAGCATACCTCTCTTCTCTACCTCAGTCGAACAGGAGAGACAGTTTAGTTTTTCCAGTATGGGATGTTTCAGAACAATTACAGTAATTGAACCTGGTAGTAGACACATAAGTGGCTTTGCAGAACCATAGCAATGTTGGAAAACACCATTCGCTGTTTTTTATTTTTTCTGTCTTCTGTAATGGCCCCCTCCTCTTCCCACCAAGAAGAATACCAAGTGAGGTAATAGCTTTTATATCTGTTAAGGAGTTAGTCCTTAAAATGCCCATCAGATCAGCTTTTTTGTGTGCGTACTGGCTTCCCACAAAATGTCAAGACAAAGTCAGGGATTCAGTATCATCTAGACTGCTTTCAAAGCCATTCCTTGTCACCTGGAGTTTCAAGATGGAAACCTGTAGCTCAAGAGAAACAGGTTTCTACAGGAGAGGGGAGCTTGGTCATAAGGAAGACAGAGATCACTGGCTGCTGGGCCAATGCAGGGCAGGAACATTCTGAACTGGTAATGGGCAGGACTTAATGTTCAGCACCATTCACTACGGAAAACCCAAATCCAGGCCCCACTAAAATAAGACATCGTGCAGCCATTCATCTGGAAAGTGGATGAAAGGGTAGACACTGTTTAAGCAGCTGATGGTCTATAAATTCAGGCACTGTGAAAAATGCTTGGATGCTGCAGTGAACTGTATTTCTACAGATCTATGGAGGAGATGTAGTTTCAGTATAGTCTTAAGAATCTATGCAGATTAGAACTGACATACAGAACTACTCCGTCCTCATCCCTGAAGATTTACACCCTAGCCAGCAAAGTATGATGGTGTAGAATGGTATGAAAAAAAATTCATTAGCTGTTGAGAAACCATGTGTTTCAATAGGTTGCAGAGAATAGATCTCCTAGGGAAAAAAAACCTCTTACCTTTTAAATCGCTCAGGTTTTTAAGCATGGGTATGTATGACAAACTTGCTTTTCGGAAGTCACTAATATTCTAGGTGAAATATTTATGACCTTGTGGGGTTTTTTTTTCTGAAGAGGCTTTTGTTCATATTTTCCCCTCTACATATTTTAATCAAACAAGTGAAAATTATGTAGAACACCTTTAAAACTATTCTTGTGTCCACAGAGATTAGCTGAATAGGAATGTTGTGGGCTTTCTTGGAAATGCAAAAAAGATATTATTCTTTTAGTATCCAAATGTTCATCTAAATTACATGATTCAGCCTATAAAATAAGGCAAGAGCTGTATAAACAATTCGTACATGCTGAAGTTCTGGAGTATTGAGCTTTAAGAAGAAGTTTTTATAAGGGATCTTGGGGTTGAAAGAAATGGGAATTAATGAAAAGTGGTACTCAGACAACACGACAGAGTGTATTCATATAACTATGATGTGAAATACTTTGACCTTTCAAAGAATCTCTGGTCTAATTCAGCTTTGTAGGTTGGAAAGTGATGCTCCATAAAAAGGGTACCTGTAATCTACGAGGGAAACAATTTGAGTGCAAAGTGAATGCTGTATTCAGATTGTGACTTTCCTTTCATCTTCTCTTTCTGGTCTTTCAGGCCTTGCCCAATAACTATGCAAGGATACAGAATGAGTTAGAACACAGTAATTTATATTTCATTTGAACACAGGTAGCATGTTCTGTACTAGAGCCTCGAACTTACCTCTTACAATGGAAGATGACTTTGGGACTACTGCACAGATAGTCCAAGCTTGTAGTAAGTAAAGGTTACAAAATACTCTTCTGCTTGCCTCTTATTTCTTCAGCCCAACTGGCTGTCTATCTGCTCTCCACTTCTTGCAAATGGAGAGGAAGGTCTCATCTGACCTCTAAGAGAGAAGTAAATTATTAACTATTACTCCTGTTTCCTTGGTACAAGAAATGTTCTAGGGAGAATTCCTATATGTTTTTTTAATAGACTAAAATGTTAAGGAGGAATGTTTTCCAAGGAAAATAGCTTTTCCCATTAATCATCAATTTACCTATGTCTAGGTTTGTTCAGAGCATTTATGTTGTCCTTTTTGGAATGCTCCCAGTCGAGCATTTACATCTTAATTCCCTCAAAATTATCTGTCCATCTCATTAGCACATTTGAAGGCAGGAGTGTATTCTATTTCTCTCTAGATGGATTTGGGACGGATTTGGAATGGAATTGCATGGCTCTTTGACTATGAAGCAGTTTGTTTTTTGGGGCAGAGAGGAGGCAAAGCCCCCACAGAGCTGTAAAGAGACAAGTAAACAGTTGCCTGAATGTCCAGAACCAGTGTATCTTCCCTGATCAGATGTTTGCTGTCAGGGTATTTGATGTCACATCTACTGCTTTGATCTTGGGTAAAAGTAAGCAGACCTTTTCTTACTGTACATATTAACTTTTGTGGCCAGACGTCAAAGCAAATGTATCATACTCCAGCTCTTTTCTATCACCATGGAATAGAATGGGAACATTGTGGATGGTGGGACTGTGTAATCACTATGTAGAGCATATGGACTTACAAGTGATGCTAACACAGGAGCTGCTGTCCTCTTATTCCACATTTTGTCTGTAGAGATACAGATACAGATACAGATACAGATACAGATAGAAATGTTGATACATGTCTGTCAGTGACTAAACAGGACAAGACCATACCCTTTGACTGATGTATTTATTATTCAACTGCAACAATACAAATGGAGGCCAGGTGGCTGCCGACAGAAAGTTTTCTGTTCAAGTAGGTTTGTGTCATACCCAGTACCTAGGGTTTCATCTTAGCAAGGACATTGCCACATTTCTGTACACAAACCAGTATGTGTCTGTCTGTCAATGGAGTCAGCAGGGGCCTGGCAGCTCACAGATTAAGTGACAGCTAAAAGACATGGTCTCTATCATCATTTAATTTAGCTCCTGATTGATGAGATTTGGCTAGTTTTCCTTTCATTCCAAGATGAAAATCTTTTAACAGCACTTCAAATAGAAGAAAGCTACTCACTTTGTTTCTGACAGAAAACCCAGCAGGGAAGAATAATTTTTGAAGTGGTAAGAGCATAACAGCCTGTGCCGTGTTTGCTCACCCTTGTAAGATTAATTTCTTGCAGACCTATGCATTACACATCCAGAGGCTGAGTATCAGTTCCAAAGGAAACCAGAAGCAACGAGAAAGTCGGCTTCACTTCTTTACAGTGCTAGCAACATTTGGGTTTATAGTGCCCTTGTTAGCTAAATCAGAAATGTCACATAAGTCTAAAGTTATGACATCTAGTCCCCTAAAAACAGGCAGAAATCACTTGCTTTTATAATGAAATATCATTTGCCACATGGGCTGTGCTTTCTAGATATGGCCTGAAACAATTTTCATAGTGGTTAAAATCTCCTATATTTATTGAGTGTAAGGGAACTAGAGGCCAAATGCACTACATCTTTTCAGCTGAATTTAGTTTGTTATTCTAGAATGGAGACTAGGTTTTTATTAATAAAGCTTGTAGTGAGGCTAAGAGTAGAAAAGATAAGCCCTTTGCTCTTTTTGCTACTCATTTCTGGGACTGAAATGTAAAGTCTGAACTTTTGCAAAGGTGCAGAATAGCACTTTAGGATTCCTTGAATAGGCTATTCCTCTTAATGGGCTTTTAAAAATCCTGTTCGGAGTGTTTTTCAAATTGTAGCCTATTTCAGCTTTTATCTAGCACTTCCAGCTTCACTCTGCACTACCTCTCATTGTGATAGCCAGAGACTGTTTGCATTATACTTTTCAGGGGAAGGCAGATGGAATTTTTGTTTTGCTTTATTATTTACCTAAGGCTTCACATCTTTTATTAGAATACCAAGGAATTTAATTGCTTATGTATGTTTACATTGCTTATTGCTAAAAACAGCGTTCAAGTTTAATCCTCATTGCAGTCCTAGGAGCAGATCCTTGTATGGGTTAATTTTTGTAGTTGTCAGAAATTTTGATGAAACACTGACCACTTTACGTCAACAGAGCATTGTCTCTGCTCAGATTTAATGTTCCATCCATCTTGCTGGGAGTTTTCTCATCTCTTCTTGAAGGAAAAATGGAGTTATAGGAAAGAGACAATATCTTTCGTAACTGTAAATCATTGTAGGATTGATTTTGGAGGGAGGAGGAGATGGGGAGACAAAGGTATAATGGTTTATAAGAGTCGAGATATTTGGCCATAATAGGCAGACGAAATAGGGTTTCATTGCAGTGCAGTACCATATATTCCTTCTTTCAAGAAGAACTTTCTCACCCAAAGGTGGCATCTATATGAGTTTGTAATGTGTCCAGCCTGCATGCACTGCAGTGGGTGAGGAAACCGTGGGGAGGAATTGCACTTATCCCTACATGCCGTCTGTATTCTGCCCACAAATTTGGCCCCATGAGGACAGTGGGAGCTCAATGCACTAGAAAACAGGAATGAGCTGAATTAAAGTCAGGAAAAGGCAGTTTCCTCATCAAAGTGCGCTAGCCTGAACAAAAAGGCATCAGTATTCAGTATGAGCTGATAACAGGTTTAAAAGATGTAGTATAACCACTACTGCCAGGAGACAGCATAGACGAATCATTCCTTGTCTGCTGCTGTAGATGGAAACTATGTTTTCCCAAAAGGCTGTATGGAAATAGAACTTTGTATCTGTGCTTTGTGCTTTACAAAAAGTTGTGATACTTGGAGATTGCTGAACCAAAAGTTTCTTTTAGTTTCTTTCTTTTTTATTCATATTTATCTGAGGAAGTGAGAGAAATTTTAGTATTGTGATATTTGCTAACAGGAGTTGTTGAAGGTGTCAGCATACTGTAATGTCTAGAACAGGAAGCAACAACTTGAACAGCCTCAGGGAAGGCTTTTAAATGGGCTCCAGGATACCCAGCAGGCTCTGTTTTGATGGTTGCTCTTGATTTTACTGAACTTAAAGAAAGAAAAGAATGAAAGGAAATATTTTGCCAGTAAAGGTCTTTCTGAGTTGACCTTATAAATGTTTTACTCTCCAGTCTCTGCTGAATGAATAACGAGGGGACCAACGCTGTCAGCTGTGATGCATGCAGAAATAAATAACAAAACGTGACAGAGAAACAGTTTTCTGTAGTTTAGTTGAGAATCATGAAAGTTACAGCATTACGTGAGGCATGTAGAAATCTTTCTTGGAAGGAGAAGAATGGGCTGGGAGCCTATTTCATTAGGTCCATTTTTACCTCTGACTAGGTTTTAAGAGTACAGCAGGCTAGCATTTGAAACCCACAGTCACCTCATAATGGTGTGCTGCTGTGAAATACCACTTTTGCATAGGTGATATAGACTGAGGTGAGCATTGCTCACAGGCAAAAGTCAGGAAAGGTCTCAGCTGTGAAATTTGGATCCTGAAATAGTGATTCATAAAGATTTTTAAAGGTCTGGGAGTCTTTCTAGTTTTGCATGGAATTAGCTCTTATATATAAAGAGATAAACATAGAGCCATAATTTAACTTCATTGTTATTAAAAAAAATAAATTAATCAGAATTTACTTAACAATAATGGAAAAAGGCATGATTTCTTATTCTTCCTAAGATGCTAAAAATGTATAGAAATTTTCACTTTTAACTTCTATTAGAATTGAGGAGGGGAAATTTTTAGATTTTTGAGACTTTTGTCCATGTATTGTAAAGGTTTCTGCATGCACTGATGATGTTCAGAATCTTAACTTTTATTTACAGAAATGTAATTTTTCTATATATTTGGTAAAGACCAGTTTGATTTTAAGTGAGGATAAGGAGGGCTCATCTCATGAGAGTCAGTTGTGTTCACAGCCAGACAACTTGTAAATGAAAGCTTCCTGGAGGGTGACATCAGTTCTTACGTGGACTGGGAAAGCAATGTGAACAGTTCCTTATTTTCCTCATCTGCCTTTTTAGCTGTCTGTGTTGGTTTTGCAATACGAAATCAATTCATCAGCAGTGGCATTCTGTGCGAAAAGTCTCACTGACAATCAGCCATGCACAAAAACTTTATTGTTCCAAGACCACAGTGTCAGGCACAATGGACATATTCTATTTAACTCCTATCTCAAAGGCTGAGCTTCTGATGATGACTCTTAAAAGGGATTATGTTTCAGATATTTCTGAGAGCACATCTCAGAGAGGCTAAGGCACCAAGTCACTCTCTATCAGTTCAAGAATGATCAATTCTTGTAATCAACAGGAACCAAATGTCAATTTTCCCTGACACACTTCACATCCAACATTGATTTATTTCTCATGAAGTCCTTCTTTTTCACTGCTGCTATTAGATCACCAGGCATCCTCACAGAAAAGTAGGCCATTTTATTCCACATCATGGTGTGTAGTAAACTCAGGTGGGATGACATTAAAAAGTGGGGACAAACTAACTATCTGGGACCTTCAAAAATCCAACCCTTGGCAGAGCTGACCTTGGTTTGGGTGCAGGTACGGCATGCTAGTGTCTGCTTCAGAGTTTAGGACAGAAGTAGAGCTAATTGTTGCAGGCAGCTTTACAAGGCAGAGAGGACAGTGACATTCAAATAAAGCAAAAGAAATCTGTGCTAAATAAGGAAGGATTGAATGAGTGGCTCTTTTTTTGTTATTTTCTAATGAAAAAATTGGTTTTGTGACTGACCTATTGCTAAACCCAGTAGCATTAAAGTGGAAGTAGAATGTTAATAAACTAAGTATTTCTTTTTGGTGATTCAGGCTTAATGCGCCTTTAATTAAATTTATTGGAATAAGCGCTTTGCTTTTCTTGGAACGGTGAAAAAATATTTATAATGATCCACTGCTACTTTAGGGATTGCATTTTTGTAGTAATCAATACAATTAGTGAAAGTTGCTTGATAGTTTGAAGCAAAATGTAATGTTAGAGCTTTGAAATGTTTCCTGTAATGTTTTTTACATGTGTAACTCTTAGCAGGATGCTAAAATAGGATAGTGATAATGGTAAGATGATTATTGCTTTTTGTTAATTTTCTCAGTGCTTTCCCTGAAGCAAGTACTGTCAGGAGTATTTAAAAAAAAAAAAAAAAAAAAAAAGAAAGAAAAAAAAAACCTGTTCACAAAGGGAAACCAAAAGCATCTTTATTCTTTCCACTTTATTGCTGAGCATGTGAATGAGGTGCCACGAAATCTTACCTTTTACATACAAATAAAGGTGGAAAAACAAAAAGTGAATTATCGATGCTGTTGAAGTTGATGGGAAAACTACCCTGACTTTATCAGAGGCCAGTGTGAACTCAGAATGAACCCTAAATGTCTGAAAGTTCAGTTCTGGCAGTAGATACTGAAAGCATGGCTGGCTGGCTGATACACCTCAGCATCTCACTAGTGCCTGTTCACTTGCCTGTAACTTGCAGTCACTGCTTAGATAACACTGGTGGCAGGGTAATGAGCTTACGTAGGATCTGCTCCAGAGGAGGTCTATCCCCCTCATTTGCTGTTTGTGTGGGGACAGTAGAGAAGGGAAAGTAGAAGAAAAAAGGGAGGACTTGAAAACTTCTTCTGAATTATCTTTTTCTAAGGGGGAAGTAGGTATTCAGTGCTTAATGGGCAATGGTGGACTCCTTATGGGGTCTAATGGAAGAGCCTGTCTGTTTCTATTCAAGAACACAACTGGGGAAGTTTTTCCACTGCTCTGATAGCTGTGGGAAAAGAGAAAAAATTGCTAGGAATATTGCTAATGCAAAAGAGCTTCTGTTCTCATTAAAGTCCCCCCCATGCTGGCATATAGCGTCATTTGCTGCTACTCGGTGTTATTTCAATACCTGACACTATGCATCAACAGGGAAAGAATCCTCCTGAACCGTAATCACTGGGCTATGGCAACGGATGGTGGTAATGACTCCCCTGGAGCTGTGTTTGTAGACAGCATTAAGGTCTGCTGTGGTGTACTCAGTATTGCTTTCCTTAAGACAGAACAGTTTGTACCAGTAAGACACCTTTAAAACAGAAGAATTGATATCCAATAAGACACTATTTTTAAGACACTTCTGTTTTTTCCAAACCAGTGTGGTGGGTTGACCGTGGCTGGATGCCAGGTGTCCACCAAAGCCGCTCTGCCACTTCCCTCCTCAGCTGCACAGGGGAGAGAAAATATAATGAAAGGCTCGTGGGTCAGGATAAGAACAGGGAGAGATCACACCCCAACTGCTGTCACAGGCAAAACAGACTCGACTTGGGGAAATCAGTTTAATTAATCAGAGTAGGAAAATAAAGTCTTAAAACACCTTCCCCTCACCCCTCCCTTCTTCCTGGTCTTAACTTTATTCACAGTTTTCTCTACCTCCTCCCCCGAGTGGTGCAGGGGGACAGGGAATGGGGGTTGTGGTCAGTTCATCACACATCTCTGCCACTTCTTCCTCCTCAGAAGGAGGACTCCTCACACTCTTCCCCTGCTCCAGTGAGGGGTCCCTCCCATGGGCGACAATCCTCCATGAGTCCTTCCCACAGGCTACAGTCCTTCACAAACTGCTCCAGCGTGGGTCCCCCTCAGGGTCACAGCCTCATTCAGGTACCCACCTGCTCCGACGTGGGGTCCTCCATGGGGTTCAGGCAGATATCTGCTCCACCATGGACCTGCAGGGGCTACAGGGGGACAGCCTGCCCCGCTATGGTCTTCACCAGGGGCTGCCGGGGAATCTCTGCTCTGGTGACTGGAGCACCTCCTTTCCCCTCTTCTTCACTGTCCTTGATGTCTGCAGAAATGTTTCTCTCGCATATTCTCACTCCTTTCTCCCAGACGCGGTTCTGCAGGTTTTCTGTGCCCCTCCTCTTCTTAAATATGTTATCCCAGAGGCACTACCACCATCACTGATGGGTTTGGCCTTGGCCAGTGGAGGGTCCATCTTAGAGTTGTCTGGCGTTGGCTCCATTGGACATAGGGGAAGTTTCCAGAAGCTTCTCAGAGAAGCCACCTCTGTGCCCCCCTACTACCAAAACCTTGCTGCACAAACCCAACACAATCAGGTATTAGTGCCAACCCACCTCAGTGGGAGGGCGCACCCACCTCTCAGATTAAACTTTGTTACTTGGTGGGTGTTTTGTGAAACAGAAATATCAATGGCACCTCTGCTTTCCAGGTACTCTTTGGTCAGGGACATCAAACGTTGCTAAATGTCCTTAACTGCTCATAGGCTGGGAAAGTTTGTAGTTTGGAAATCTACATTCTTCCATGAAAATGTAAATGGTAATAAATACATGGTTAGTACTGATAGATGTTATAGTGAACTATTTATCTGTTTTTAAAGATGCATAAAGGAAAGCAACCTCCAGAATGTGTGAATAAACCCTGTAACTTCCTATTTACAGCCATGCATGGTCAGAAGGAGAGGACTTGGGCTGGAGGCAAAAGTACACTGAAGTGTACTCTGTTGATGTAGCAACAAACATTGCTAACCTAGTTATACCTGTCCAAACGGTAGAGTACACATGTATGGACAGGCATTTCAGGAAGAGAGGAATGTTATAACCAGAAAAGAACCAAATCCTAACACATGCTAATAAAGTTGACATGGATATTTTTAATGAGTAGTTGAGGAAATATTACATATACAGATTCTTTTAATGAATCACAGCTGTACAGAATTAATTGTCAGCTGCCCTGTAACAAGCATGTGTACCAGTCATCAACGTGTGCTGAAGTTGTCAGAAACCATCTCAGAGGAAACGTAATTTAGAATCACTAAGGACGTCAAATTACAATCCTGGGATGATAACACAAGCCTTGAAAGTACAGGCATAGGACCACAGAGAGGTCCTCAGACTGTAAACATAGATGACTACTTATTGATCAGTCTGGATACAACCTGGAGAGAAACTGGTTTTACAGCATAATAAAAACCATATTGTTTGGCTTACCTGTGCTGATTGAAGGCACTAGTGAGGCTGAGGTGTGTATCCTGAAGTGTTGAAAACAGGAATCTCCTGCTGGAAGAAACTGTATTGAGAAAAATGGTAAGGCAAACAGCAGATTTTTGTTAAATCTTTTTCCAAGCACCATATGCAGGGTTCGGGTAGCTTAATCACAAATAGAACTGTGTATCAGCCCGTGAAAATTGACTATAACTCATTATATAGGTAGAGGTGTGTTTAGATTGGTTTTGGAAGTCTGCAAGACGTATCGCTGTGTTCGCTGTTATCATACTTCAGCAATGAACATGCAGAATTGATCAGTCAGATATCCTCTACTGTACTAATATACATGCAAGTATCATCTTATCAGTAAAAAAAATTCTGTCTGGGTATGCGGTTAAGGTTTCATTGATTATGTTTTGGTCAATTAGTTTCGTTACATGTCTTTGAGGACTGGATATTAAATCTGAACTTGACAGGGCTTTGGGAAGCACTTCAGGGTTCAAAATTTCAGTCTGTATACACTGTTACAGACTCTTTTTTCTCTCTAGGTTTGGAAGTAATGCTTTCTTAATATAGCCACTGTGGCAAATCCTGACAGTTATCTGTTTAGCTGTATCACAATTTGGTTTATCCTTTCAAGTGTGATAGAACAAATGAGATTTTCCACTAAATTTCCATTTTAAATTCTTGTAAACTGAACATGGCTATAGTTTGTCCATCAACCATGCCTTAAAAATGGTGAAAGTTCCATCCCACTGTCAATCAGTATGCCAGGAAAGTAACCCTCTGAAAGTATGGGAATGAGGTAAATGTTACTTGTTTTTAAAAACCAGTGACATTATTTACTCAGTGTTATAAAAACGGGGAAAATAGCAGAAATGGTTGTTCATTTTCCTGGGTGGAAGAAAAGCAAAGCTCTAACAGTTAAAGACAAAGTTAGTATCTTTTTTCCTCCTAATGCATGGGGAAAGGGTGATTAGCAATATCAGAAAAAAACACATTGTGGTGGGTTGACGCTGGCCAATGGCAACCCCCACCCAACCAATCTCCCACTCCCCCTCCTCAACAGGACAGGGAGAGAAAATATGATGAAAAAGCTTGTGGGTGAAGATAAAGGCAGGGAGATCACTCACCAATTATTGTCACAAGCAAAACAGACTTGACTTAAGGAAAATTAATTTAATTTATTAACAGTTAAAAATAGAGTAGGATGGTGAGAAACAAAGACAAAACTAAAACACACCCCCCCCCCTCCCCGCCCCTTCTTCCCTGGCTCAACTTCACTTCTTTGTTCCTGACTCCTCTACCTCCTCACACCACGAGTGATGAGTTTTCCCTCACTCATTGCTCCTGGGCAGTGTTTTGCCCTTCCTTACACAGGCTTTCCCCAAGGCACCACCATTGTGGCTGAGGGCTCGGCCATGCCCTGTGGTGGCTCAGTCGGAGGCAGCTGGAACCATCAGTGTCCAGCACGGGGCAGCCCCAGCCACCCCTCACAGAGGCCACCCCGCAGCTCTCACCAGTGCCTGGGTGCCCACACCCGTATACACATGTTGGGATATTGAAAGGAACAAAAAAAAAAAATGAAAACAAGAACTTTTAGCATATGCTGTAGAAGAGGGGAGGAAAAAGTGGGCAGAAAGAAAATATAGTATTCATTTATACAGACATCTGGAAGGGACGGCAAAATATTCTCACTGCTTTATTCTTGATGTGGTTTCCACGGCAGGCTGCTGAAGCGCCTTCTGTGCTGCTTTCCAATTTTTAAAATATTAGCTTTGAATGCAAAATGCCAAGTTCAGTTTTGGCAAAGGTTCAGAAAGACATTTTATTAAAAAAAAAACTAAGGACTTTTATGTTTCAAATGATCTGCTGGAAACTTAGCAGGGTTGAACCCATGTTGGAAGCAGCACATGCAGTCATGGAGCCCTGTGCAAAATGGGGCCTCACACAGCCTGCAGCCCTGCACACTCCTGCTGACTCCTGGAGATTAAGCAGGAAAAGAATGAGTAGAAATGCTACTCAAATAAGTGTTTATCTAAGTGCTAATATAATTTGGGGTGGGTCATTAGTTATAAAGCTTATGTCAGAGAACTCTGGCCTGTAATGACTTAACCTCTACTGCTTTAACCTGCAGGCATTCATGAGCCTACTGCAGCCCTGGTGTTATGAGCAAACTGAGCTTGAGGAAAACTGAAGCAATACAAACAAGGATCAGTGTCATGTACACAAACAGCATGGAAAAAAGGTAAAGTTGAAAAAATAATCAGGAAGAGTGTTATCAGTGGCCTTGGGTATGCGTTCTTAGAGTTTTTTTAGAAATGTTATATATGTAGGGGTAGTAGCTGGTATAAATTTGTTTTACTGACCCCTTTTGTGCACAGGCAGGCGGACTGAGATTACACCCAAGAGATTCTTTTAGTATTGTGGGAAATGGCCTGTATTATAATATCAGCACAATCTTTAAGTTTAAATACCTTTCTCCTTTTGGCATTAGACTAAAGTGCAGAACAGAAACTTAAAGTCATACCAGAAGAGAATAGGAAAAAATCACTATCTATCCCCATTTTTATTTATTCTTGGTGGTTTGAGGCCTTTTTTGCTTGGTTGGTTTGGTTTTTTTTCTTTCACTCCTTCGCTCTCCAATAAACTTTTGGTGTTCACGGGGAAATTTGAGAAACCAAGGTAATTTGTAATTAATTCCTCTGTAATTCCTCTTTTCCAAACATCTTCTGTATATCAGGTTCTAAGACTGGCGATTTGCTTTCAGTATAACATATAGCAAGGAAAATGTTCCTATCAAATTGGTCATGGGCTCAATCCCTACTTTTTTGTGGGTGAAGGGGGTTGATTTTTTTTTCCAGTCTGAATTCCTTCTCTTTGGTGAATGGCCTATGCTACTTAAGAGCTTTTGTACCTTTAATCTTTAGACCAGGTGGAGTGCTGCATTGCTGCATTTCAGAACAGATTTTCTCTAACAGTGTTTCCTATTCTCAATGAAATAAATGGCTCTTGCAGACTCACAGCAAAGCAGGGTGGGGAGACGGGGTTAGTCACAGTTTGAAAACAGTCAGAAAGAAAGCAGTCTCCTGAAATAAAGCTTTCCTACTGTATGTGGCTAATTAAAATCCATTACTGCTTTCTGCTTTGCAAAAAGGAGTTGAGATAGATTGATTATTGGTGCATTGTGGGTAAAGCCTGACAAAGATCAAACTGAAAAGCAGTGAACTATTTGCAGCTAGATATTTGACAGTGATGTATCAGTGATGTATCAGTGATGTATATCTGAGACCGACTGTGAATAATCAAAATATTTAAAAGAAACTGAGCAAATTCTTAGGACACACATCCATAGTTGGCTGTGGAACATCCGAACACCGGTTTTAAAGCTTAGAACCTTCTAAAGATGTGAAAAACATCTTTAGAAGAATCTAAGTTCATACGGCAATTTGAATGCCTATACGGAGAACTGTATGTCAAGTACTAAGTGCCCCAAACTTTGAAACAAGTATGTTTCTTTAAGCTAGTTTCCAGGCATTGTTATCTGTTGTAGTGCTGCTGGAACACCTTTACCTAAACAAATGTGTAGAGCTGGGACTCCCAGTGGATATTTTTTAGTTGCTTTTTGATTCAAAAACCTGGAACTATTTAAGCACTTCCATATAATAGGAAGGTACTTAGAGCTTGCAGTTTCTCAGTGAGATTAGAATTGACTAGGCTGACGTGGAGATGTGCAGTTGTGCGCTAACTCAAAGCTGATCACTCTTGCCTGGAAGTTGTATGGACATAGCACGGGCACATGTGCATTCGTGTCTCTAAAAGGCTTCCCAACCTGGACTGGGCTGTGCCTTGTTAGCTTACAGCCTGGGCAACTTGTCTGGTCCACAAGACGAGTCCTTTCTTGTTTGCTTCTGACGAGGTTGTCAGCAGTCTCAGAGCAGCCAGGTTGGGAGGGTGGGAAGAGCTTGATCTCAGTTAAGCCAAAGAGGGTTTTTAAACTACCTGCCGTGGGTTTATGGAAAACTCTTCACTGTAAGATATTTCAAAAGAGCTGCCTGAGGCCAATGCACTGGCAGTTTTAACAAAATGGTTCTGACCAGAAACTGTCGGCTGTGTAAACACAGGACAGCATGGCACAGAAGACACCATTCTACAGTAGGGTGAGAGCTCTGTTAATTTCATATACCCCTTGGGGCTGATTTTTGTTGCAAGCGGATGATACTTTCACATCCATTGGAACTGCAATTTTAAATTCAGATGGTCTCTGTGTGCTCTGATTATTTTATGAAGGGTCTTGCTTTCCAACTCCATGCTGGCATACTAATTTGATAGTTATTTCTTTTCTAATTTCTTAGTCTCAGACCTAATGTTTACACTCCTTCTAATTGGTTTTTATTATTACATTTACTGTTTTAAATTCTGGTTTCTCTCTGTACCTTAGGTGGCTTGCTGCCAGTGCAGCATCTTTGCTACACCACTGTGCACCCAGTATTCACTGTCTGCATTTGCATAATGAGCTAATCTTTGTTGGCTGATTACTTTGTGGAAAGAATTGAACATTTAACTGATAATAATTGCAATCTATCAAACTGCAGAGTCACCTCACAAATGATCACAGTATGTTTGCTAAAACTTCTGCTGAATTTTACGAGCTCTCACTCTCCATTTTGATACCTGAGTAGAAACTACCTAACATTTAGCTCTATCAGAAGAAAGCCTGGGATCTTATCACATCAGTTGCTCTGGAACTGATGAAAGCAAGAGATTTCTCAAAAAAAACCCTCTTCTTTTTTAAAGGTAATGATGTATCTTAATATAATGTTATTTTGAGGCCGACAGAAAAGTGTGTACTTTTCCAAGATACTGTTTTAAAACGACCGCCCTTCCTTGTTGTTCACTGAGTTTATAATTCTAACATTTTCTTTGCAAGCAGAACACCTAAAGCTTTGATTTCTTTGGCCAGATTATATAACTCTAAAGTTACATATTAACTTGACCATCACATCTAGCCTAAACTCCTCAATATACCTTTTCACAGAAAAGATGTAGTAAGTGTTAGCATGGCTTTCTGTATCCACAGGTGAAACTTTCGAAGTTGAATTTACAAATAGCCTAATGTAATCTCAATGAAATTACCAGCGGGATTAAATAAAACAAAGATATGTCAACATAGGCCTCTACTACATGGCAGAGTGGCACGTTTTTCTAAAGTGATAAAGTGCAGCTAGGTCCCTTGGCCCTTGTGAGCAGCACATTCTTTTTGTGACTTTGACTTTTTCATAAACAGGAGCCATGAGACTGCTACTGTAATTCAGGGAATTCTTCATACTGTCCTGTCCCATGTCCTGAAATGTTTTGAAATTGCAATAGAAACTGGTAGTACAAATACTAAGGAGGAGGCTCTTTCCTGAAGATCTCACAGGAGCTGAGGTGGAGAGGGACAAAGTATTAATCTCCTTGTTGTACAGTTGTGGGTGTGCAGCATGGGGAACCTGTGATTTGCATACCATTGCCCATGAGAAAGGATGTGGAGCCAAGAACTAAGCATAACTCTGTCTCAAGTGTCTGCTGACAAGAGACCTTTGAAGACGTGTATGTGGAATTTCCCATATTGCTCATACTTTTAAGTAACACTCAATTAGAGACTATATTGAGAGCATTCACTTTGGGAGGAGCTTCCAGACAGTTTTCTGTTAGGAGCTGCGACAACTTTTAAGCAAAGGCTGAGTAAAGAGTTGTGCAAGGAGCCTATGGCTGCAGTCAGGAAAGCTGGAGAAAGGCTAAACCTGGATGATCCACAATACAAGTTGTGAGACCCCAAAACCATCATGAGCTGACTGTTTTGTCATCAAATTTGGAATTTGCAAATAATGGTTCAAGTACCCTTTTACAGTTACTGGTCTGGGTGCACCATTCTGCTTGAAGATCACAAATCCTTTAAAATTAATTCCTTATCTCATACTATTGCAGTCATTGTAAAACTTTGTGAAGTAAGTAGTGGGTGTACAAGGGCCTTAGTGATAGACACTGGCAACTGTGGTGGATAGTGGAGGAAAAGGACAGTTCAATTAGCAAACTGAAGTAAAAACTGTATGCTGAAGAAAACTCACTGTGGGTCTCAGCTGGGATTTTCCAAAAGGAAAACATTTGCTGCGTTGTAGGTGCCACTTTTTTTTTTTCTTGGTTAGAATAGGAAAGAACATTTGGCTTTTTCTAGTTTATTGCCCATTTATATCTTCTGAAAGGCTCATTTGAAAGATCAGATTTTGACACTTACCTCCTCTGCTCTTTAAAGTCGAGTCAAACTGGCTGCTTACAATCCAGACCATGATATATGTATTTCTTTAATGTAATTTAGTTATGTTTTAGTAGTTTAGTATTTTAGTATTATATAAACATATATATAAATGAAATTTCGTAATTTAGTTAATGTATTGCTTTAAATCTTTCAAACTTCTTCAGTAGCTGAAACTTATAGTAGGAATACGTTTGTGTGGGGGGAAAACAAACTATTCTTACATTGGAGTTTTGACAATTTCATCTTCTCTGCTGTAACAAATGACAGTTTAACTGGGCATGACACAAGTGGAGGAGACATTATTTTATGTGTGCACTATTACTTATGTTACAGGTTCAGCTTGCAACCCTGATGGGGCTCCCACTCCCCATCCAAGCACCTAGAAAACAACTCCCACAAAATAAGAAGATGCCTTTCTGATGTTTTAATGATATAAACGAGCTAGTGGAAGTATCTGGTGAGAATCAGAGTGGTGCAAGCAGTGGGTGTATTTAACATAGGAGCAGGGATTATCATAGAATCATAGAATAATAGAATAGTTTGGACTTGAAGGGATCTTTAAAGGTCATCTAGTCCAACCCCTCTGCAGTGAGCAGGGACATCTTTAGCGGGATCAGCTTGCTCAGAGCCTCGTCCAACCTGGCCTTGAATATTTCCAGGGGGAAATAGTTGAGGCTTCTACCTTCAGAGGTGGGGCTTCTACAACCTCTCTGGGCAGCCTGTTCCAGTGTTTCACCACCCCTATTGTAAAAAATTGCTTCCTTCTATCTAGTCAAAATCTGCCCTCTTTTAGATTAAAACCATTACCCCTTGTCCTATCACAACAGGCCCTGCTAGAAAGATTGCACCCACCTTTCCTGCAGGCCCCCTTTAAGCACTGGAAGTCCGCTATAAGGAGCCTTCTCTTCTGCCCGGAGCCTTCTCTTCTCCAGGCTGAACAACTCCAACTCTCCCAGCCTGTCCTCACAGGAGAGACGCTCCACCCCTGTGACCATCTTTGTGACCCTCCTCTGGACTCTCTCGAGCAGGTCTGTGTGTTTCTTGTGCTGGGGGCCCCAGAGCTGGATGCAGCACTGCAGGTGGGGTCTGACCAGAGTGGAGTAGAGGGGGACAATCACCTCCCTCGACCTGCTGGCCACGCTTCTTTTGATGCAGCCCAGGGTACGGTTGGCCTTCTAGGCTGTGTGTGCACATTGCCAGCTCATGTCCAGCTTTTCAT
Source organism: Leptosomus discolor (assembly GCF_034619465.1). Taxonomy (NCBI): domain Eukaryota; kingdom Metazoa; phylum Chordata; class Aves; order Leptosomiformes; family Leptosomidae; genus Leptosomus; species Leptosomus discolor. The sequence goes on along the minus strand of NC_141392.1, from coordinate 70,923,216 downwards.
CCACCCACACCCCCCCAAGTCCTTCTGTGCAGGGCTGCTCTCAATCCCTTCATCCCCCAGCCTGTATTGATACTGAAGATTGCCCAGATCCAGGTGCAGGACCTTGCACGTGGCCCTGTTGAACCTCATGATGTTCACACAGGCCTGCTTCTCAAGATTTCCAGATACTTCTGGATGGCAAACTGTAGCAGGTAGCACGATGTTAGATTGTTTTAGCTGCATGTAAGAGCATGTCCTGGGAGTTCTTTATTACTCTCTCCGAGGAGTATTATGTTTTAAATAACTCCTTGATATTTTGGGGGCCAGTGATGATGGAGATGGGGCTATTTTTATGGGAGACATTTAAGAGGGTTTCCCTCTCTGAAAAGAATCACTGTTCTTTTGGAAGATATTTGATGATATCTGATGTAAAAATTTAGTTGCAGCAAACAATTCCATTATTATTCACAACAGAGAATGAGCTAGCAGCTTGCAGGTGGAAGATAATACTGTTTTGCTCAGCATAGCATGTTAGTGTTGCATGATGTTGTCAATTGGTGTTTGAAACTCTAGCCTCACAGATGAAAAGCAGCTGGCACTAAGAATACCCATAGTAGTAGTCTGCAGCAGCATTGCAGAATAAATCCAGAACAGTGCTTGTTAAGCGCTACCCTGAGATTCTGCCACTCCTGTAGTTCAGGATGTTTTGGAAGCTTCAAGTCTACTGCATGTTAAAGGTGAAGGCAATTATTCAGGGTATAAAGTTAGTTTCCCTAAATGAGAAAGCTGTCTAGCTCCCAGTGACTTGGGAGTCTGAAAGGGTTGGGGTAACTAGAGGCTGTGGTTTCCCCTCACCTCCAGGATCTGTATAAAATTAATTTCCTATGAGTATCTGAATAACTCCAAAGTGATTTAGACAGATGGTCTAACTGGCTTCATGGGTCTATAATTTCCCTCAGAAGGAATTCCTTGCCAAAATCATATTTGCTCCAAACCTCGGTTTCATATTTTATAGCAGGAGGCTTTTCTTTGTTGATTTAGAGGTGGAGAAAAATAACATTATAACTAAACACCATCCTGAATCAAAATTGGTAATAAGTACTTTTGGACCTGAAAGCTTTACCTAGAAGGTCCATGACACAAATTGTGATGGTATACCGCATTGTTCACAACAGTAGGTTTTACAAACCAAGAAAAGGTTGATCTGAAAAAAATACTTGTAATTTGCCTTTTAAGTGAAAATTGTGTTGCAGGAGGTAATCTTGATAACTCCAGAAGATGTACCTTACTTAAACCATCAAGAATCTGGAGGAGAGGGAATTTCAAATAGATGAACGCAAATATGATGATGTAAAATGGGCATCACTGTTACTGCTTTGCTTGAAATTTCATCTTCTGCTCTAGAGAACAGCTGATAAATGGATTTTGTTATGAGTCTTCTTCCCCTTTCAATTAATGTTCATTTTATCTACATGATGAGACCCTCAGCCTCCTGGTTTGATTAAGAATATTGCTTTCTTTCAGCAGTGACCTTACCTGCAGCCATGGTGCAAAGGAATGCTGCAGTTTAAATGGATGGTTCTGTTGGCTTATGAATTTCTGTATTAATTTAATGCATCATTTTAAAAGTTTAGTCCATTTTAAAAGCAGCTAATTCCCACATCATGGATAAATCTGATACCAAGATAGGCTTTGAGTTAGAGCACAGGAAATACCAAAGGCAGATTAAATCTTTTGCGAGAGTAAACATTGATTTCTTTCAAATGGTTAATTTCCCTTGGAGTTTTTATTTTTGTTGTGTATTTTTCTTTAAAAACCCACCACAAAAAGCCTGCTTTGCTATTCATCATTCTAAGGGAATTTCTTGTATTCTCCTTGTCTCATTCTATTTCTGAGCAGGAAACTGACCTGAAGAAATATTAGTCAAGCGTCAGTTACCAGTTTAACCCCATCTAAACCAATTTTTCAAACCACGTTGACATCTCCCTATGCATCACTGCGTTTGTATGTTAAGTTTTAAGAGTCTTTTTTTTTTTTTGTGATGAAATAGAATCAAACAACATTATGCTCTGGAGCTGTGGGGCTTTTTTAATTTACTGGTGGCTTGGTATCAGAGGAATAGGGAAGGTGGTTTTTTTCCCTGATACTCTGCTGAGTATATAAAACTTTTTGAATCAGTTCTTATTAGGTGAAGTAATAAAACTGGTACCTCATTCACTATCTGAAATTAAAAGATTTGTTTTGCTTTAGCTTAGATGTTGAAAAAAAGTGAAATCTGAAAGGACATGGTCTGTGTATCTGGAAATAGCATTTTTAATGATTGGAAACTACGTTGAATAATCTAGCTTTGAAGTAAGAGTCATACTTCTGTCTCCTTATGTGTGATCAATTAATAAACAAAATGCCAGAAGAGGTGTCATGAATATACTCCACTGATTTGCAGAAACGGGACAAACATTGTAGCTCTCCAAATGACTTCCTTACAGGAAATAAATGCTAGTTACTTCCTCTGACACAAATATAATGTTGTGTTTCAAACAAGTTTTGTTTTCCATATCTGCTCAAACTAGTTACAATTGTATCTTCAGTTCTAGTCCAATGTGGTATATACATATATACTGTAATTTGAAAGGGAAAATATGTGCTATCGTTACCATCTATTCTTAAATTCATTATATAACTTTTTTGCAGTTCTACCTCAGATTTGTTCATCTCTTAACTCCTTGTGTTTGTTTTGTTTGGGATTTTTTTGGTTACGATTTGCCTAAAATGCATGAAAGCGAACTAGAAGAGATCACACGTCATTAATATTAACTGATTTTTTTTTTTTTTAAATATATTTTAGGGACAGAAAAGTCAGATATCACAGAGTTAGCTCACTGGAATAAATTATCTATTTTAGAATGGCATGTGTTCTAGAATAGCGTTTATCTCAAAAAATCAAATCATGACTTAAAATAATGATCTAATGATTTATTACCTTAAAAGTAACTTTATGCTACTCTTCCTGTCTGTTTCCATAGCTCCTCGTCCCTAGATCTCACATGTTCTTGTTTGTGATGTGCTTTTCTTATTTGTGGGGTCGGACGTGGAGGGAAGATGTTTGGCTAAATTAAAAAGAGGTTACCAGAAATCTCCTCATAGGCAATCACAGACAGTAAGCAAATCATCTTCTAACAATCTAACCTCACATCTTCTCTTGAATGGACTGATTAGACTATGCTCATAGGTCCTCAACTGTACAACAGCTATTTAGTATGACATTTATTGTAGCTCTTTTCTTAGACTTCTAATTTTTACACATGCTTCCTGGAAGTGTTTGGAATGGAATAGAACATTATTTCTTCAGGAATCCCTGATGTTATAGAGGAAAATAGTCTCTTCATGTACAAATCAGGATTTCTTTCTTAGCCACAACTCATCCAGTTCTGTATTGCCACAGTATGGGATGCTTTTGGATAGCAAACTTGTCTTTGTCACTATCCTTTCATAACAAAGTCCTTCATATAAAGATGATGTTTGGCCACTCTTGGGACCTGGCAGCTGGCTGTGTTAAATGCATGCATTCTGATTAGCCTGCTTCACCAACTGACACAGATCAATCATCTCCTTCACTTACTTATTTCAGTCTTTATTTACCTCTCCATCAGTTTTGCTGTCATCTGGAAATGTTCTGACAGAGGGTGTTAGAACTTCTCCCACATCACTGGTTTTGTTGCAGTTTCTGCTGGTGCCAGTCCTGTTAGATGTCCTTGCCCTGGTGTGTGGATAAGCCTGATGAACCTGCCTGTTTCCTTAGGAAATGCAGTGGTTGGTTTTCAGTAACGATGGCCAATAATGTAGCTTTTCTCTCAAACATTGACAGACTCCCAGTTTCCTTCCCTGGGAAGCTGGTGCTGTAACTCACCAGTGAGCAAGGGACCTGCTGTAATCTGAGCATTTACTCTTAGCAGGGACAGAGAACACATGTATCCTGAAACTCTACCGCTGCTAACTCCACTCTTCTTGCCAAATTTCTTGCCATCCTTGAAGATCATCCCTGCATCAAAAATGCGATGATTGAACCAAGTCCATTTTCACCACTACTACCTGGGCAAGGAATGAAGGATTATTCTTATGCTAGAGGTGATGAAATGCAAAGAGATTGGCACTAAAGCTCTGTGTCACTACTATGCATTAGACGACATCACAGTTTTGCTTGTAGCCTGGCATTTTCTAACTCCTTTCTGAATGTCAACTCAGCAGTGCTTCCGTTTTTATTCTGCATTGTGATCTCTTGTCATTAATGACGACATATTATACTGAAATTCAGCCTATTTACTGGGATCCTTTAATGCTACTCAAACTTAGCTGCTTCTGAAACCTATGGAATATTGCTGTGGATTAGTTAGAAGTTACTTTAAGACCTCACAAAATGGTTTAGAGAAACTGAAACTGTATCTGTTGACCTAGTGATTGTTTGAGTTGGACATCTTAAAACAGTGGGAAACAGTTTAGAGCGTAACTATTTAACTTGGATCGAATTTTTTCCTACCAGATCTAAAGGATTTTTTTTAACCTTCATGTTGCTTCCACTGCCAGTATTTCTCTTGTTGCATGAACACTATATATGGTAATGGGGAAACTCTTTCCACCTGTAGAACTGTCATTTTTACAAAAGCAAGTGAGCATTACTTGTAATTTTTTTTTTGATAGGTACTCACAAGTTTTCAGAAGTAAAATAACTTGGCAAAAGGCAACATGGCAGATATGAAAAGGTGAAAAATGTTTTCATAGATTACTGATTTTGTCCCAAAAGGCTGAGTCATGCTGCAGAGGCTGCTGAAGGAGGTAGCCTGGAAACTGCATTTGTTTTAGGGATAACACAGACGTTTCTATTCAGCATGGCATCTGGGTGATGGTTAGAGGGATGTGACAGACAAGCTGAGCCGGCAGTGCTTAGCTCCCTCCCGTAGGAGACTGGATCAGGCCTGCTCACAGCTTACCGGGGGCGTCCTGTCTTCCTAAAACTGCCTTCTCAATTTTTCCAAGTTGGGGTTTTAGCCAGCGTTTAATTCTTTTTTGCCCCATTACATTTATTTTAAATCATGTTTAGTTTTAGGTAAAAGCAAGGAAACACTTCCTATCCTTTAGTGCTTCAACTGTCACTGGGGATTGGGAACAATGAGACAGCTGAAAAAAAAAAAAAAAGAGAAGAAGCCTAAAAGAGGTAAATACAATCAAGATGGAAAGCAGGGAAAAAGAATCTTGAAGAGGCAACCAGAAAAATACATTTAGAGATAGAAAATGTCTACATCTCAGTAGACTTTAGTTCCTTGAAAGAAAATGGGGAGCTGAGTGAAGGGAGAAATTCATATATAAGCCAGCAAAGCTGGATGAGGGAGTCTTCAAGCTAGAGGTAATATAGCATGTGAGTATGTTTTCAGGTATTTATTGTTAAAATGGTCATTTGTTTTCAGACTGTTGTTGATCCAAAGAGGATGCTGTTGACTTCCCTGACTACCATTACTTCAAGCTCTGTTTCAGTCTACTTGTAACATGTCAATGTCCTGTTTCTGTCATATGGAATTTTAGATTATTATCAGGTATTAAGATTCAGCACTTACATAGAATTTTCATGCACTAAATGTTTACAAATATTCTCTAATTAATCATCTCAGCACCTATATGGACTGTATGAAATTGTAGCTGTTTTGCAGATGGGGAAAGTGCAGCTGACTGGATCGCTGGAGGCAATGCCAGAATTGCTTTTGTCAGCAACAGCACTTGGTACTCAGGCTGTTTGCGTTATATTTGTATTCGACTCATCTTCCTGATTACTGTGTACTGTACCTCTTTGCATTGATTTGATGCAATATCGATGAAAGTCGTTGATATTAAGGGTCAGCTCTTCAGTGCCTCTCTCTTCTTCGTTGCGGGACGAGGAATATGAAGTGGCAGCTATTTAGACAGCAAGAATCCCTGGGTTACTGAAATGCCTAGCACAACAGCTAATTTTCCTGACAAATATCTGCTGCTGATAAAGAAACTGATGACTTCATAATTGGTAGCTTAATCAACCATGGTCTTTTTTAAAATGTTAGAATTTCTAGAAACACATATATGTTAGTGTTCTAGTGTTATTCACCATCTGAATGTTTGTCATTTGGTTATTTTGAGATATATGCCCCAAAAGTTATTTTAAAAAAAGAAACTGTTATTGAGGTTAAAAGAACAGATTTTGATGGGAGTTTTAGCATTCTTTGACCCGGGTGTCAGGCAAATACTCGGTTCCATCAGTTGTTGTCATCATAATTCTTTCCTCATACTTGCCAGCCTCTTTTATTAATGTAGGTGAGCCAACACAGTTCACAAAGTCCAAAAATATTTAAAACATTTTATTTTCTAGCCAGGGAAAAAAGCTAAACCCATGAACTTATGAAATGCACAGTCAGGAAAACAGAAATTAGTGGCAAAGCCTTTGTCAGTGTTCACTCTTAGGTTGCATATAATTACAGAAATTTCACTGCAGGTTCTAATGTATTTTATAATTTGCATTTGTGTATGTGCTCACACATTCATTTCATCCAGTGAAGTTGTTCTTCCATAACTTTGCAGTAATGTTTAGTTTGTCTCACAGGAATGTGGCAATGATATTGAATAAGTCTAAATTCAACATTTGTGGTTTCTGTTGGACTTCTAAAACATTTATTACATCACAAATTCTAATCAAAATATTTTGAGATTCCAGACATTCTGTAAAGAAAATGTTATTGCAGGTGTCAATAAAATGCCGTATTTTGCCTACTTCTTTAACCAAATAAAGAACTACTTAATGCTTAACTTTCACTAAGTAACATCATGTGGTAACGTTGCCTACATAACCAGGATGCATTTGGGGAATTTATACCGCTTAGTTACCGAACTAGCTACAGCAGGGACCTGACCAATTATGCTGGCTACTTACACTTCACAGTATAAAGACTTCTTCCTGTAAGAAAAAAGATAAGTAACTTTTTGCTACAGAAGCTGAATCTTGTTTCATTTGATAAAGAACCAATGTTATGGGAAACATCAAGGTACTAAGGGTCTGATATTATCAGCTACAGTGCAATTTACCTTTCTATGCAAAATAATTACCAAGACCAAAAATCTCTTTAAAGGTAATTGCAGGAACAGGGCATTTCACTTTAAATTGAAGTAGTGCAACTAATTACTTTGGCTGAAAAGAAACTGAAATTGTAAGAAAGGACAGATATCCTAATAAAAAGATATCCAGTAATCGCCTTTTAGAAACTCTGTGTGGTTAAAGGAGGAAGCATGAACTTTTAGAAACTTCAGAATTATTGATGCAAATTTACTCCAGAAAACTTACTACTTCAGGGTGAGAACAGGTTTATTGTCCAAGACTAAGCCAAAAATAATCCTGTTTTCAAAAAGCTCTTTAGAAAATTGATACCGATGACACTAGAATATCTCTTATACTCTCAAAGTTCTTAATAACCTAGTATTTTCTCATTTCTACGGACCAGAATTTTACTTCATCCAATTGCAAAGCCTATTTAGATACCATCACTGAACATGTCATTAGTGAGAGACACTAGGTTGCAACACAGGATCTTAAGACCTTAAACGAAAATTAAGGCAGTTTTGTAGAAAGATTTTGTAACTCCAGCTGCTGGGTAAATATTGATCAAGGCTGGGCTAGATGAAAGCATGGTTGCATTAAGTCTGAGTTTTTGAAAGATCTTTTTTTCAAAGAACACGGTTTGAAAAAATGCGTTAATAAAGGGCATGTGTAGGGCAGAGAAGAAGGGGAGGGTGTATAGAGATGAAGCCTTCTAAGCAAAATCTCCACTAAAGCCATTACTTCCTTTCTTCCATTGTCACCTTTCATCTAAAATTTGCCTACTGACTACAATACTTCTGAAAACCAACTGCTTCCCACCTCTAAGACAGGAAGAAAAAATTACAGTCACGGTCTAAGCAGCTGCTAGTGAGCCAGCTCACAATACAGGAGTAGCATTCCTTGGTAAGTTTCTTCACAGCACATGAAAGGAGCTATGCACCAGTTTTAGAATGTACTCAGAGGTCTCTTGGGCCTTTAAATGTAAAACGTCATCATGCACCATAAAATTCTTAATAGATAACCTAGAAAAAGACAACATCTGTGAAATAATTACAAAAAGACAAACCTAAGTCAGAGATCATCAGTCAAAATTATCTGTATGGATGACTGAATATAATAAAACATCAGCACTGCTACTCTGAGGGGAAGGCTGTGGGCCGGCACACAACAAATGCCAGTTCTGCACCTGCTCTAGCATAGGTGAAAAAACAGGCAAGTGTGTTTCACTTCATGGATGGATGCTACTGCTCGAAATGCTCCCAAAAGTTTTGCTCCAAGCCAGTCTCTGAGCCTCGTAGGCTGAGCTAATCCCCGTCTGAACTCTTTCAACCTTCTTAATACTCAGACAGTGAACTTGGGCAACTCACGAGACAGAGCTTCAAACCATAAAGTTCTACTGGTGAGGCAGTATATCAGAAACAGATGAAAGTCCATATCACTGTAATGCCTTTTGTAGCAGAGAATGAAAAAATAGGGTAGAATAGAGGTTGTGAGATATGGCAATTGGTGCATCTACTGAAAGAATACCTTTAAGCACAGATGAAAAGCCCTGAACAGAAGAGGCCAACAAAACACAGAAGTGAGAAAAAAAATCTTGTAAAATGAAAAGAACAAGCAACCTACAAATACTATGGCGATGTGTGAGGGAGACAGGAGAGGAAGCTTGGCTGGTCTTGAGTACGATGTACCGAACAGACAACACTATTTCTCCTCCACCATTTCAAGATACTAGAATAACAAACTTCAGAGTAAATTTTAATAACTGTTCTAATTTTAATTTTCTTTCCATGTGACACTGAATTTCTGCAGTTAGCAAGGTATCATCTTCAGTGTCTACTTTTCATCTAACCTCGTATGGACATTATAAAAGTTACATTTCTACTTGATATTTTCTTTTCTGGAAATTTTGATGCAGATTTGATTGACTGTGTGAAAAACAGTAAATGGCCACAGGATAATACCTTGTCATTTTCCATCTACATCCTTTGATTACTCATAAATACTGAAGGAAGCCCTCCTGCTTGCCAATAATACCATTTTATTGGCCATAAATTCAATCAAATAATTAATTCTTGACAAGCCAACTGTAGTAACCATTTTAGGAATACGTTGTCATCTAATTATTATTTATTGACTCAACATCACACCCCGTGCTTTGAAATTTATATTCAGAAAACAGCTATTAATTGGTGCACAAATATATATTGATTTCTTAAATAATGTTTAACAATGATATAATATGGAAAAGAGAGCCACTAGAATGTTTCTTCAGCTGCCTACTGACTGTTACTTAAAACCCATCCTTACAGCAAACGGGATGCAGCACTCCTCAAGAAAACCTTGTTTCTTTTAAAACTGGGAATTTGAAAATATTCACCACTGTTGAAATTTTACTTACACTGCACTGGTGTTAGAAAATACCTAGCAGCCTTAATTCTTGCTTTTCATTGATGGTGAAAGGCAAGCAAAGAGGAAGCTTCTTATTAGTTTTCCTGTCTGAAGGAAACCATAATCTTTTAAAATGGTCATTTTCCAGAGATATGAAAAGCAGGCCGCTCAAGGACTTCTCATTTACTTATGCAGACAGAGAGTGTATGCTACAAATAGATGTTTTATGACATAAAATGATTTATTTTATTGAAAAAGAAAAAAGACAGGAATATCAGTCTTTTTTCGTCACATGTATTTGAATACCCCATTTTCTCAGCCTTATCCACAAAGTCAGGACAGCCGTGTACAGGGAATTTATTTTTCATTTGTTGACTTTTAATGCACAGGAATACACACTAGCAGTTGTTCCTAAGAAAAATCACTTTGTCAGACCCTAGCAAAATATGAAGGTTTTAGGACTGTGCTACAAGGAGATGACAATAATGCAATGAGCTGGGAACAGGTTCAAGGCTTTATAAGGATGACTTATGTTCTAAGGAAGGCAGCTGAGTATCCTGCAGGCAGGTTCTGAAGCTGCCTTCTGCTAACTGAAAATGAGGCTGTGCATAGAGCCTGTCTGGGGAACCATGGTATTTTAGGTCATCAAACTTAGATTAATGCCTTTTGCAAAAACTATATTCTGAAAACCCTCCTTATTTATTTTACTTTACAGTATGTACATTTACACAGTCTGACTTATTTCAGGTGAGATTGATGTATCAACCAGCATCCTCTTAAAGGATATAACCACAACTGGAAAATAAAGGGCTTGTTTGCTTCATCTATGTATTCTGCACTCTTATGTTCCTCATGTCTTTCAGCAGCATAGGTCTGTAGATCGCCTCCAAGCTTTCCATGTATTCTAAATAATCACTCACTCGAAATCCATGGAGTGCTTCTTCCTGCACAAATACATACAGAAAACACTTATTAGCTAGGAAAAAAAAAGATGCACAACTCAAATTTAATGAATTCCAAGCTTCTAAAGATAGATCATTTTATTCTGCTTGTCACAGCCTGGGTGTTTAAAATACACACATTTTATTACATTCATTTAGAAATAAATAATTGTTAATATCGGCTTCCAGAGTTCTTTATAATTACAGTCTTGGCAACAAATAGTTTTTTCAGGTGGACGTTGTTCATCTCATTTTTTGAGAACATGGCATATGAAGATTTTTAAGGAAAACTAAGCTTTAAGAAGGCAAAGCCAGGCACTAAAATATTCTTTTAAAACATTTCTATACCAGCATGTGGCATGCTAAAAGTTTGTTTATGTGGCTTTTATATCCAACTAGATTCTCAATAAAACCAGGAAAGTAACAGTAGGTACTTATTTTTAAATTTAATGATAAAGAAAGATCTTTATGAAGTGCTTAAATGAGAACAGAATAAACGCTGCTGCATCAACACAAATCATTAATTCTTATTAATTCAAAAAAAATAGAGTAAAAGAATGTGCCCTCAGGAAAAAGAAACAAACAGGCCACACCACAGAAAGCAGGATCCTGAAGAACAGTCTAGATTAAACGGGTGAACTTGTTGCTGCTTTAAACTGCAACAACGTCTGTGCCCAACCTCTACTAAGCAGTAATACCACTGCTGGCAACATCTGCTGCAGAAAGCTCTCTGGATTAAACAGTCCTTGTAGACACGTTGTATCTGTCGGTGTACTGACTGTGCATCTCTGCTAAGTAGAATTCTCCTGAGAACATCTACTCGGGCTTGGAAGGCTGCACTTTGGCATCTGAACAGGAATTCAAGATGGTCTTTATATGTCTCTTCCCCTACTAACAAGTGAAAGTAAAGGCACAATTTTACCTTCCAAGTTGCTCTTCATGCACTGTGAGAAGGCTGGCTACAGTGGAAAACTGAGTCCAATAGAGAACTGTTGTAGGTATTTATCTCTTTTTCCTTTTTTTTTTTTTTTTTTTTTTTAAGCAGCGAAAACCTATCTTGATTAAATGTATGCACATAATAAAGCACTAGTCAGCAACTTAGCTGTCAATAATATGTCCCATACTCACAGAAAATAAAGTGAAGAGTAGCTAAACTACTCCTAGACAAGACTGACACACTGGCCTACACGTGCTATTACAAGTCACAAACCCTGTAACCCCAGTTTGCTATTTTATACAAATGAAACCAGCAAAACCAAGACAGTCAAGACTGGTTTACTGAGGTGGCAGGTTACAGTATTCTTGGTTCACATATGGAAATTACAAAGCTATGCACCTTCACCCTTCCATGCAAAGACTCATAAAAGACCAACCAATAAATTTAGAATTCAGTTAATGCTGAAACTTCAAGGTTAATGCTGAAACTTCAAGATTCCTTGAAGGGATCATAACTGCTAGTTACCCATCTCAGCCAACAGAAAAAAAAAAGAAAAAGGGAAAAAATGTTCATGGACAATTCAGTCCTTCTACTTTCCTCTTGGCACAGGGGAAAGGCAAATTATAGAGTAATAAGAAACATTACCTCTTTCACAGATATGACATTACATTAAAAAAAATATATAAAATTAGTATTTAAAGGTTGTAGGTGTGTTGTTTTTTTTTTTTTATCTTGGATTATGCTCTCCGAGCAGTTTATACTTCTACTTTTAACAGAACTGCTTCACTACAGTAATCCAAATTTGTGAATGTTGACTGTTGTGCTGAGAAATAGGCTAAAACTTGAAACTGAATTTGGTTATTTCAATAAAAGGGCAGCTGGCTAATGGCTCTGCAAGTATTAAACTCAAGTAACCCCACATGAAGCCTACAACATAGCTGAAATTGAATGAGTACAATTACAGAACATTTTTTTTTCTTTAGATAAATTAAGAACTATCAAAATCAAGAGTACAGTTTAAGTATATTAACTCCACTTTTTCTGCAGTAGTTACTCAATGAATTGTAAATACTCCAGTAGTGCATCAATATACAGTATTTCTCATTAATTTAACAGTACCATGTCAAATCTTTGGCCTGTTTATACTGTAGGTGACAATATACAAATTGTCTCTTCTATAATTTACATAAACTATCCCAACAATGCCATCAAGATGAAGCAGTTTTTAAGCCACATTGACCAAAACCAGGTCAAACAAAATAATTCACTCATTATAATTTGTACCAAATATTTTCAGGGGAAATGACTGAGCTGACGTATTATTCATATTTAAGAAGTTGGATGAAAACTAGTCAGAAAACTATTGTCAGGCCAGACTAAGATGCAGAAATACAGCTCTTAAAAGAACTATGACTGGAGGAAAAAAAAAAAAAAAGAGCAGAGAAAAAAGCAAAAATGTCTCTGTGAAGAATAATTAAGTATTTGTATCTATTCATGACTGCATCTATAGCTAAGGAGTACCCTGCAAAAACAATCAAATAACCAAATAGAATTTATAATCTGGCAAAGAATGAGAAATTGTGAGGCTGGTTGTATAGTAACTGACATCTGTTCAAAATAACAGCTCACTGAGCTTTGTGCCACATCCCTTCAAGCTTCAGTAGGAGACCACTGTGTAAATCCACCTCTCTGGAGAACAACTAGTTTGATGAGATTGGGGCCACAGAGAGAACTGAATCAAATGCCCTCATGACTTAATGTGGCTATTCACTTTGCTTACAAAGCAAACTGATCAGGACAAAATGCAGGAAAACTATTCTCTGGAAAATACTATACTACAATTTCCTGCCAGGAAGTAAATAACATTAAAGTATCATTTCACTCACTTAAAATCAGTAAGTGAAAATTGATATGAGCTTCAGATTAAGTAACATACATACTTTCATTATTGACAGCTTTGCTTCCCTTCAGCAATTGAAAAATTTAAAAGAAACCTTACTTTAAGAAAAACCTGGAGATCTTGGGCTTCAGTGTGCTTCAGGATGTCTTGCTGTAGGTGTCTGAACACAGAAATACACATATATATTTGATAATCGGGACCAAGGAAAATACATATAGCAATGTAGTGACAGATCTCACTCCAGTCCATGTAATTCCAGAAACACTGAGTTATCCATTGCAGACAAATCTAGATGAGAATGAAATGATACATAATTAAATTGCTGCAGACATTCACTCATAATTGATCACCTTAACTTATCTCTTAACTTTTCTATGCTACAGACCCTTTCCCTATAACACTACCCTACTCAAGAAAATAAAAGGGATAAAACATAAAAGAAGCCAAGAATCACCATTTTTTAAATCACAGCCTCTGAACAGACTTCCAGTGAGTTCTGCTGAACATAACACCCTGCATCCATGTATCTCGCTTATCTGAGTATATTCTGGTAACTCCTGAGGTTGAGACATAAAACTCAACGTCCATGAAAGCAAAGTTGATTTTTTTCAAGATTTTTTAAATGTGGCCTAAAGAGTAATGAAGGTGATGAAGGTGTGTTTAATGTGGATTTTCCTTTAAATTAAAGTAGTTCTTTGCCTTATAAATGAATGTTAGGCCCTTCCCTAAGACACATTTTCATTTAACGAAGTGGGTAGGGAACACACTTAGCGCCTCCTTTTTCCAGTTCTAAATCACTGTATTGAGATGTGTAGAGCAGTTTTCATTTAGTTCTAGACAAATCTCCTGCTAATCAGTCCTTAAAGTGTTTAAAAATATGCAGCAGCAGAAGTACCAAGACACTAATTAGATGACAGCAGCCATACTCTGGCACTAAATCCATTTTCAGGTATTTACTGATGCACACAAGCACTTAAACACATCAGAATTGTTTTCACAGTTCAGGGTTTGTTTCTTTGTTTTTAATCCTATAGAACTGCAAAATCACAGAGAAGATACAGTGGCACCCACCAATGGCATTTCAGTAACACATTAAATAAATTAAAAAAAACCCAACCCAAACAGAAAACCTTGTCATCAGTTTAGAACAATAACTAGTCTATTATTAATTGAGTGCAAACAACTAAAAAAAAGCATACAGCGTATTGCATGAAGCTGTTTACGCTTCATCATGGCTGTGGTCTTCACAAGCAATGTTCCATACATAGCATTCCGTATTACCAAAGAATTGTAGTAACTAGGTAAAATGAAAGCTAACATTATGGGTAAACATTCTTCTTTAGTAACATCTCTTTAATATAGAATAATAATGTGTTACCTGATTGTAATAGTTATATAGTACCTCATATAAAATTAACTTTGCTCTAATATCACCTGAACTGCTTCCTATTATACACCTATCCCAAATCACTCATTTTCCTCCTATGGAAAATTCAGAAAATTATTCCAGGGAATAAGGTATACTATTTATTTTTCATGATAAATCTGAGGTTTTGGTATACATTATTTTTATCAAGTTTTCTTCATGAACACGTAATAGAAGGTCATCAGCCACAGTACACCGTCATTATTCTACCAAAGTCAGTTGCTTTCTATTTTCAGATGCTCTAAGTCACTATGCATTCAGTACTGCCTCGTACTCCCAGTTCCATAACCTCCACACCAGTGCTATGTAGAAAGATCAGAGCAGCTCCTGAACATCTTTGATTTTGTGGATATAAGTTAAAAAGGATGATATTTTCATCAGTTACCTGGGACGGAGCGAAACCAGACATGTGGAAGGCTGAAAAGACAAGTGGCAACTCAGCTTTCAGCAACATTTCAATGTGGTGAGCACTGCAAAAATAGACTGGATGGATGCCAGATTCCACTGTGGTAATAGGCAGGTGCATCTGATTAACAACAACATCATCATCAACAGCGACAAAATTGAGGAAAAGGATTACAGACTACAAAAATGTGTTATTTTAAAATACCTTGCTAAGAACAACATTGAAAATATACACATTTACTTGTAAGATAAGTCATCCCAGTTATTTTAGAGGCAGGAAACAGGATAAACAAAGAAGCTGGTACTACCATCAGGAAAAACATGTAGTTAGACTAAAGAAAACTGAAAGTTAGAAACTGTCATTAAATATATCCTGACTATTCCTTTGCATTAGCAATCTAGTTCTTTATTGCATGTCAGCTTTAACTGTCAAAGCAGGGATAGAGAAACAGCTGTTTAAACAAAAGAACAGAAGGAGGGAAAAAAAGACTAATTTCTGTTGGGTTTTTTTTTTTTTTGCATTTACTGGTGGATAGAGGGGAACTTCGATGGTATTTGAAGTTGTTTTCTGTGTGCACGTTTCTTTGCAGTAAGTGTGGCTGGTATGAGTGAAATACTTTTTTGTGCAGCAAAGGAACAGAGGTTTTTTATCAGTATAGAAAGCTCTGGATATCAGTGCCTGGTTTCAAAAATATAAATCCTTGGCTTTGTGCTAGAAGGTCAAGGTACATCCTTTGCAATTTTCCTCCTTCCTGAGGTAGGCAGCATCACAATCCAATGGCTGGGTAATTCCTCATTCATGTTTTGACATTTTATTTCAGTTTACATTGTGGTAGTTATGCAAATAGTTAATTATTGAATTTTCTCTTTGTGTTTTCAAGATATATTATGAAAAAGAAATCATTTAGGTACTGAAAATGAACATTAGCACTGCAGCAACCTGCCTGCAAGGCTGGCTCGTTCTTGTATGGAAGACAACTAAAGTTCTCAGCACTGATGGTGTTCAGCACAGCTATATGCACATGATGGGCTGAAATTTCATTATTCTGGAACAACCTCAGGGCTGCATTCAGTGCTGTGAGTGGACCAATATGGTCACTTCTGGTGACAAGACAGAGCAATTCATATCAATACAGAAGCTCGCATGAAGAGGTACAGAATCTAATCGGTGCTTCTATTACCCCAGAGTTCTCTAGTAAAGACTACAGTTCTTTAATAGTTTAGGTTCAAAACATTCGAGACAACATGACAATGCACAAAGTCAAACTGGAAGGGTTTTATTTTAAATAGATGGAATCACCCCTAAGGAAAGATGGAAATTATATTTCCTATACTATAAACTTGATCCAAAACAACTAACTTAAAATTGTCGAGCATTCAGTATTTGGGCAGTAATATTTTTTAAAATTTACTAAATACATTCTATTGTATTTAGTAAATTTTAAAACTGGTAGTTTTGCTAAAAAAAAAAAAATCAAAAGGATGGACTTGCACACTGTAATAATAATAATAATAATGATAATTTAAAAAAGGTCATTCAACAATATCACAGCCTTCACACAGAACTTAATGACACTAACAAAGTTTATTTTGCTGCCAGCTTTAAAATTCAACAACATTGCCTTTACTATCAGTCCACCTGTTATTTCACTACTTTTAAACAACCATTTGAGCAAATGTCAATTCTATATTTTTTGGAGTGAATTTTTCAGGGTCACGTATTCCATTAGAGGGCCCTAATGAAAACTTAATGCATTAAAAAATCCACCCAAAACTAAGGAAATTGATAAAGTCTCCTTTAGAAACTTTCTAAGTAGCCTTTCAGAAAGAAACATCTTTTAAATTCTTACAGATAGATGCAGTCTCGGTAGCCAGAGAAATGCTGAAACAAGAAGACGTGAAAATCGCTGAAGAAACGTCAGTGTCTTCTCCCCATCCCCTGACATCATGAGGAAGACAGAAGAGGCAAACCAGTCATAGCCAGCACAGCGCTCCTGCAAGCAGCCTGCGTGAGAAGGTTAAGGAACTCAGGCAGACATCCCCTCCCCACTGCAGCCCTCCTCCTCCCCAGGCCTACGCATGCAGAGGCAAGAGCTGGTTTGTTAGAGGTGGGACAAGGGGAACAGAGCTGCACAGCAGGCAGCTTCTTGGGGCACAGCTGCCTCTCAAACCGAACTGAGAAACAGTTTAAGCTATTTTCCCTATACACTACTTTTTTTCCAGTCCATAAGTAGTCAAGCCAAATCAACACAAGTAAATAAAAAACAAGTAAATGCAAAAAAACCCGCATCAAACAAGTGTGCTTGTAGTACAAGAAATGGTGGAGGAGGAAAACAGGAGTTGTGAAGATTATGGACAAAAACCAAAGAAAAATAAAAGCTTTAAAAAAATAGATTAAGCGTATTCTGACTAATTCACCTGAAGTGTATTTTATAGCGATATGTAGGTCTACTACCTGAAGAATTTAGCAAAGCTTGTTGGAAAGGGGTATCTGTTTTATTTTTTAAAAAAGTTCCACAGTAGATCTAAAAGAGTCAGAAGTCAAAACATTCCTGTTGATCAGGGTACAGCCACGTATCGTCACATGGGCAATACCATTAACACTATTGGTATTGTGGGAGTATCACAAATACTCATTAATGCTCAAAGGTGCATTGCTGCAGATGCTTTATCACATACAGAAAGATGTGATCCTACTCCTGTTTATGACAAAAAATGAATGAGATTTACAATTTTAACGAAGTATGGGAACAAAAGGGTGAAGATTTTCTTGAGAGCATTGGTTGTGCATTTCAACTTCACAAAATTTCAAAGTAAATGTGCTGTAGGTTTTTTTTTCTTTCAGTACATATTAGATATCCACACCACCATCAACAGCCCAAACTGAGAGTTCAAACTCCACTGGAATTTTTAGGCAATACTATTTATGCCATCAAGAAAGGATACAAAGTGAGGATTCCACAGTTCTTTGCTGTTGTTTCAGAAATTTCTCACAATTCATTAACACAAAGCACAGCCCATTTTCAGCATGTTCTTTTAGCAAGTTTAGATATTTTCCATATCTAGCACAAAAAGTTGAAAATGAAAACTGTTTAAAGGTTAAATACTTTTTTTAATTCCTAAAAAGCAAGAACTCACATTTAATACACCTGTGAAAGTGAAGCCATCATAGGATTGTTCATCACAAACACTATTTTGTAGAAATATACATAAATGGTTTAATAAAACCTCTTATGCTTTACCTAGGAAGGACACACACCAAACATCTGCTACTCAGTGTTACAATTCCTCACCTAAGTTTTAGTTGTTTTAGAGAATGTGGTGGGGAGGAGCAAGTACTCTTACACACAGGACTCATTTTCTTCACATACAATATTTAGAATTCCATCTAAGTATATTGTATGTGTAATTATTAGCATTAGAATTCAAATATTAATGATAAAGGAAACAATCTGTGGAAGTACAGACACATTAGCTTTTCCTTCATCACAACTCTGCAAATTACCAGCCAAATAAAATGTTTAAATGGCACATAGCTAAGCTTAGCTAAACAGAACCATTTAGAGAAGTAGTATGAGGAAAAAAAGACACATAACTCAGGATAATGTAATTTTATGGTAAAGCTTACTAACAAGTTGCAATTAGCCTTTAGAACAATAAAGGATAACAACCTATATAATCTGTAAAGATAATTTAATTATGTACCAATACCTTTTTCATTTTCAAAGTCAGAATTCGTTTTCTTAAAGATGTTTAGATTTAAATGGTATAAAGTATTGAGTTGATGGATTAAGTATCATTAAAGTCATTCCATGAAAATCAAGCAAATCCTAGAAATACACTAGGGAAATATTTTAATACCATGTACCTGACTGTCATTTCAACACCAAGCTGCTGCACTGATGAAAGGCTTTCATTCTTCACATCTGCATCCATGGCTAAAACAATAGGAAAAATATAATACAGAATTATGATAAATATGATTTTAACTGAAAGCTAATGTAAAGCTTCTTTTATGTATGAATACCAACTCTGGAGAACCGTTTCTTATTCGAAATGAGTTTAGTAGTGTTTGCAAAGGATGCGTCAAGAACCTGCATTCTTCATATATATATTTTTTTTAATGAAAATCACCTTCTTTATAAGGAAATCTTCACTGTTAGTACGGATATCATTAGCTTTACAGCACAATGTAAACAAACAACACCTTTTTCAGCTTCATTTCTTAGTAGAGATTTATCCTTTTTGGCCAAGAAATCAGACAAAGCAGCATTTTCTGATCTACTTTCTTCCATTCCAGCGGCCTGAAAGTCTCCTAGCTGTAAAACCAACTTTATTAACAAAGATTCCACTTTGATACAAATCACAGAAAATGTTATAACTGATGGATTTTAAAATTCCTGTATTTTTATGCATTGTTCTTTCACACAGTAATATATACCCCATTTTCTGCATTTATTTACAATAAAAATCCAAGTTAGACAAATTAATAAATCATGAGTTAAAGCAATGTCTATTGTAGCATTTTCTCAAAATTTTAAATTCTAAATGCAATTAAACATTGGGCATTGTTTCTCTTGTTTACATATATTATCTAAATGTAATTAAACATTGGGCATTGTTTCTCTTGTTTACATATATTATCTAAGATAACTATACCTCAGTAAAAAATTACAGTCCAATAATATCATGAGTTACAAAGCTGAGGGCTTAAACCTTTAATATACTTTAAAAATAACAACAAACAAAACAAATTAAAAAAACCCTAACTGACATAATTTGTTAAAAATGTAAGTAACAGATATGGCAGCATAAGTTAAAATATATTCATATAAGTGATAAATATAAAAATCTGATTAAGCAGATCACATAGTAAGTTGGTATGTACTTTTTCCATATCCTTCTCAGACAGACAGAGAAATCAAAGTGAAGGATTCCCTGGCTACCCATTCAGGTAAACACCTTATATTCCTGGTAAGCAAACAGGGACTAAGGTAATAAAGATGAAATATTTACAGGTTAAGGGATGAAATGCCTCTGGTTAGGAAGAGAATTTAAAGAAAGAAAATTAAGCAGCACTCTGCTCAGATGAAATGAAGTAGGTTGAAATTTTCATGAAGAACACAATACAGCAAAATTACACTCCATAATGAAGCAATAAAATTCAGCAGAAGTATGATAAGAAAAAAAACCCGCTCTGTATTATAAATTTAATAGAGGGCAATGATCTAAGAGTTAGGATCCTAAAAAATTAAACAAATACATTTATACATAAGAAAATACAACTGGTCTTTGAGTGAAATGAATTTACTCAGTAATCTGACAGGACTGAAATAGCAAACCCACATCAGAGAGGGTTTTTTTCACTCAAAGAACAGAAGTTCAAATATCTTCTGCATAGCAGCATACCAGCAATACAATATTTGGAAGAATACATATAAAATCACAGTGCATTTCAGTTAAAAACCTGCAGAGATGAGTGAAACAGTTCATATCTTTTTACAGTTCCTCTTCCAAGTTACCTGTTTACTCAGGCCACAATTACCATTCTAAGTCAATTCATTTTCAGGTTCCTGTGTGCAACTGTGAAGGCAAGAGGCATACTTATATCCTAGAACCCAGAGGGAATTTGAGTTGGCTATGACTAATGGCTAATTCAGCTCTGACACGACCATATTTAGTGGCAGGAGAGAGGCAGGCAGTGTAACAACCTCTAAGCCACAAGGAAGCCCTGCTTCCATTTTGTGGTGGATCCTTCTGTGAGTGGCCATGCAAGAGCCGATATCCCAGTCCAGGGAGGGTGTAACGAGGTACAGCTGTGCCACAGCCCACAATCTGAGCCCAGTTTCCATTCTGTATCAGTTTATAGCAAGTACTGAATGCTTATTTCCCATTAACATTGAAAGAACACAACTGATTTCACTGATTCTCATTGTCTTTTCTTCTCTGTTGTAATAATTCCTTAGTTGCTGAAAAGGGTTTTCTCTCTCTCAGTTTTTTCTGATGTTTTCCCCTTATATGAGGGGGAAGGCCAACAAGGCAGATATCCTGTTATAGACCACCCAACCAGGAGGAAGAGGCAGATGAGGCATTCTCTAAGTGACTGGCAGAAGTCTCTCAACTGTTAGCCCCTGTCCTCGTGGGGGACTTCAACTTAGCAGACATCTGCTGGAAATACAACACAGCACAGAGGAAATGGTCCAGGAGGTTCCTGGGGTGTGTGGAAGATAACTTCCTGACACAGCTGGTAAGGGAGCCAACCAGGGGAGGTGCCTCACTGGACCTACTGTTTACAAACAGAAAAGGACAGGTGGGAAATATGGTGGTCAGAGGCCGACTTGGGCTGAGTGACCACGAAACGATAGAATTCTATATTCTTGGTCAAGTTAGGAGGACAGTCAGCCAAACCACAACCATGGACTTCCCGAGGGCTAACTTTGGGCTGTTTATGACACTGGTCAAGACAGTCCCTTGGGAGGCAGTCCTGAAGGGCAAGGGCATCCAGGAAGGTTGGACATTCTTCAAGGAGGAAGTCTTAAGGGTGCAGGAGCAGGCTGTCCCTGTGTGCTGGAAGAAGAACTGTCAGGGAAGACAACTGGCCTGGTTGAACAGGGATCCTTTGCTGGAACTCAGGGAAAAAAGGAAGGTTTACCGCTCTTGGAAGAAGGAGTAGGTAGCTCAAGGAGAGTACAGGGAGCTTGTTAGCTCATGCAGAGGGAAAACTAGAGAGGCAAAAGCCCAACTAGAAATCAGGCTGGCCACTGCTGTGAATGACAACAAAACATGTTTCTACAAATACATTAACAACAAAAAGAAAACCAAGGAGAATCTCCATCCTCTACTGGATGTGGAGTGGAACATTGTCACCAAGGATGAGGAAAAGGCTGAGGTACTTGATGGCTTCTTTGCCTCAGTCTTTAATAGTCAGACAAGCAATCCGCAAGGTAATCAGCCCCTTGAACTGGAAGATGGGGACTGAGAGCAGAATAAACTCCCTGTAATTCAGGAGGAAGCAGTTAAAAGACCTGCTTTGCCACCTGGACATCCAGAAGTCTACGGCACTGGATGGGTTCCACCCGAGAGTACTGAAGGAGCTGGCAGAGGAGCTGGCCAAACCACTCTCCATCATTTATCAGAAGTCCTGGTCAACAGGGGACGTCCCAGATGACTGGAGGCTTGCTAATGTGATGCCCATCTACAACAAGGGCCAGAAGGAGGATCCAGGGAACTACAGGCCTGTCAGCCTAACTTCAGTGCCAGTGAAGGTTATGGAATGGTTCATCTTGAGGGCACTCACATGGCAGGTGCAGGACAACCAGGGACTCAGGCCCAGCCAGCATGGGTTCATGAAGGTCAGGTCCTGCTTAACCAACCTGATCTCCTTCTATGACCAGATGACCCGCCTAGTCGATGAAGGGAAGGCTGTGGATGTCATCTACCTGGACTTTAGTAAAGCCTTTGACACCGTCTGCCACAGCATTCTCCTAGGAAAGCTGTCAGCTCATGGCCTAGACAGGTGCACTCTTCGCTGGTTAAAAACTTGCTGGATGGCTGAGCACAGAGAGTGGTGGTGAACGGAGTGAAATCCAGCCGGCGGCCGGTCACAAGCGGTGTCCGCCAGCGCTCAGCATTGGGACTGGTCTTGTTTAACATTTTTACTGGTGATCTGGATGAAGAGATTGAGTGCTCCCTCAGTAAGTTTGCAGATGACATTAAATTGGGTGGAGTGTTGATCGGCTCGAGGGTAGCAAGGCTCTGAGGTGGGGGTTCGCCTCTTCTCCAAGTAACAAGTGATAGGACAAGAGGAAATGGCCTCAAGTTGTGCCAGGGGAGGTTTAGATTGGATACTAGGAAAAATTTCTTTATCAATAGAGTGGACAAACACTGGAACAGGCTGCTCAGGGAAGTGGTGGAGTCACCGTCCCTGCAGGTATTCAAAAAAATGTGTAAATGTGGCACTTTGGGACATGGTTTATTGGGCATGGTGGTATTACGTTGATGATTTGGCTTGATGATCTCAGAAGTCTATGCCAACCTAATGATTCTATGATTATGAAAGAAGATAAAATTAACATAGAGTTTGGACTGAATAACAATTCTATATTACACAGTGCCTCATCAAGTCAAAAACTCTTGCTTCTGTACACCAGTGTATGATAGCTCCATATACTAGGCAGTGAAGTTGCTGACAATCCAGAACTCACAATGGGAACACACAAACTGTGTGGTTCTTTGTCCTGGGTCAGAATATTTGATTTTTCATTTTCTTTACCAATCAACAGACTGGGAAGAACAGGCTTTAGAAAACTATGAAGTCACTTAGAATACACAAAGGACACTTCCCACTGATTAAAAACTGAAGCTAGAAACCTTAAATGCTCCATGAAGGTTAGAAAATTGTTATTAAGTGGAATATTGAAATACTGCACATTGCAATCCATGGATAAAACCTTGACTATTAAGCTTGCAGAAGTATGTTGTGACTGTACTATAGTAATGCTCATACCTCTGATAGTAATGATGCTCATACCTCTGATTTAATACAATGAAATTAATTTTCAACAAAACTAATTTGACAGATATTTATCAAAACACCTGATATAACTGTCTTGAAACACAATGGGATTCACAACAAAAGGCATCAACAGGTCAATTTTCTAAATGAGAATGCCATTTATCCTCAAAGGGTAGAACACCTCTCTGAACCACGAGTTAGATAACAACATGATACAGCTCTGTGGTTATTATTAAACAGAATGAACAACATGCTTTGGCAGCTTTTTATTTATATAATACATGAAAAAAAAAAAATCTGTGTTGAACAGGTGATTTTACACTTCCTTCTTTAAAAATGTAAACCACAGTAAAATAGAATTTAAGCCAAAATTAAACTAATGACTTGAAGAATTTTCTAGGAGCTGATTTACAAGTTTTTTAAAAATCATTATAATAGAAAGCTGACTTTATCTCTCATTCTAAAATGCATTAAAAAAGAATGCCACAGCAGTAAGTATGGACCGTTTTTACATGTAAATGATACTTTTTTTAGCCCTGCAACTGCTTTTTTTTATTAGCAACCTACAACACACTTCAGATAAGCTAATCATAAGAAATATTGTATTTATGCATGTTCTCAAATCTTTTTTTAAATCCACTCTTTAACACAATCTTGTTCATTCAAAAGAGAAAATGCTTCCTTTGAAACACCGAGGACTGTAAACTATTGTCAGTGATAACTTTAAAAAACAAACAAAAACCACTACACATGAAAAATCCCAATTTGGGGTTATAGACCTGTATTCCCCATTTGCTACTCCTGATCAGCTCTCCAGTGATAGCTTCCCGTCTGTGTTTTTTAAAATTTCTCAGTTCACTACCCGATCCACCTGACACTTAGAAGATTAAGCGCTCATTAAATGGTAGAAAGTTCCTATGAGATTTTGTTCAGCCAGAGAACTAAGCCTCATGTAGAGAAGGAACACACCATGACATTTGAGTTTTATGGCCAAGACCTGAAATCCCTGAGGTTCTGTCCCTTTGGCACTACCTGGTAGAGCTGTTTCAGAGACAAAGTCTGGTGGAAACAGAGAAGTCAACCGCAAGGTCATCTGCACAACCAGAGCTACCAAAATACCCAGATGGTCCTGAAAGGTTGTAGCAGTCCCAGTCTGCAACACATGGCAGAGATCAGTTAAGAACTCCAGATGCCAACATACGAGATGACTCTGCAAGTGGGACTCTTTAAGAAGTGGGTTTGTTGGAACCTAGAGAAAACTAATATATTTCCATAAAGCATTTATATAGCAATGAACTGGAATTTGCTAACAGGATGAGCAAGTGGCTGTTTTAGGAACTTCATATCCCTAATGCATAATGCCTATTTTACTACTATAGTAAATTTCAGTTTCTTGCCATCCTATTGGCTATTACAGCTAGACATCAATGATTTGGTTTTCAGTACTTTTCAGGGTTTTTTAAGAAGAAAGAAAAAACAAAAGCAAACTAGAATTAATTCTGGGAAAGGGGACAGACAGCATTCATTAACATTTAATGTACATATTGTATGCTATTTTACTCATCTAAATCCACATCACAGCAGTATCATTGCTGCTAGCAGAAAGTAAACTTCAAGTAAGATTTGTGTTGCTGTTTATAATTAAACACTGCAACTGCATAGCGGTTTATCAGATATTTTTCCTTCTCTCATCTTGAACATGATAACAACCCAA
Organism: Leptosomus discolor; assembly: GCF_034619465.1. Taxonomy (NCBI): domain Eukaryota; kingdom Metazoa; phylum Chordata; class Aves; order Leptosomiformes; family Leptosomidae; genus Leptosomus; species Leptosomus discolor. The sequence continues at coordinate 70,897,903 of NC_141392.1, read as the reverse complement.
ACTAATTTGATTTTTCCATATTTGCAAATTTTATAATAGACTGAAATCCTGAGGGATTCCACAGCAGATGGATGACTGTGTTATTCTAATTACAACTACCTACAGGTTTAGAAAGCTGTCATTTTTTAAGATAATCAATTTCTCATTTCAAGAAACATGACAAACACTGAATATCTATGCATTGTACTGAATTCACTTTCATGAAAATTGTGGCTTCTCTTCATGAAAATTAAACAAGTATTAGAAACTGGTTTTAAGTTCTTCAGACCCAAATCTATTCAAGAGAATGGTGGACACACAATTGCCAAGTGCATGTCTGGCTTACTTAGATGTGCTGCTAGAAAGATGCATCTGGAATACAGTTTACCTTCTAACAACTGACTAGGTTTACCTAATTCAGAAAAATGTCTCTGCAGTAACAGCTGTTTTAGAATTTAGCTTAGATAGCACTTACACATACATATATGGAAAAGATATCATGAAGTAACATGGCATTCGATAATTAATTCTTCTCCCTGGAGAAATTCCAACCCTCCACACACATTAGCAGAAAACCCTGGGAAATGTATACAAATCTGATCAATCATTATTCAATCAATGAGAAACCTAATTTTAAGTAAATAAGGCCTTGTGAAGATTTGAGCGTATTTTGTTTGCCCCTTCTGTACAAACACTGGAAGCGTAATACAGACTTGGATCTGTAGCACTTTCCCTGTCTTCATAGGAATGCCATACTGTATGTTTTATGATGTAAAAAAGAACCTGAAATGAGTGTAAAATTAGCTATACAACTGATTCCTACAATCAAGTCCTTTTACTGTTCCTGAGTGGAGCACAATCATAGATTCAATTTTAGAGCCAGATTTTTGTTTCACTTTCATGTCAATCAGTATGAATTTATTGGTCTCAGCTAGTTTCCCTGGACAATACTCATTGCTACACCTGTCTGAAAAAGGTGGTATGAAATTTTAGTAACTATTTTCCTATAAAACTTAAAAGAAACCCTTGAAACATATGGTGCTTGCCAGGGCAACACTCTTTCCTGGACTGGAGAACTCTTCCCAAAAAGCATCTGTGGTAATGATGTCACTGACAGGGAAAGAAAGCATTAAGACTACACCAGCCCTTCGCCTACATTTCACACCAGTTTCTTGCCGCCAGAATACTGACTATCCTCAAGAAGGCTTCTCACTCTCCCATTTCCAAGCTTGTCTTTATTAAAGCACATGGAATATCAAAAACATTTGCAAATGAAAATTGTTCATCAGCCAACCCTTTAAATTTTGGAACTTTTATTTGAGAACTGAACAGGCAAACATGCAGAATTAATGTCCAATAGTGCCTGTATAAGACTGAATGAAAAAAAAAAAAATTCAGAAAATATAAAAAGGAGTGTCATACAGATCGGGTTTATTATGCAAAGAAAATCTGTCAAGCTCAAAAAAATCAAGAATTGAGGCTTTTACTATGTTATTTCTGTACCTATTCTTTGGGATTTTCTGTTCGAAAAAGTAATTTAATGTACGCAATTGTCACAGTATTAAAACCTGGTGTTTCTTCAAAGTTGGCACTACATTTTAGATAAATCATGTAGTGTTGTTGCCAACTCCACCTAACCAATGGTTCATGGTGAAATCACTTATCAATGAAGTAGAAGATCCAGGTTCAACCCTCCTGAACTTGTTCTAAATCCTAGCTTTGAACAAAAGGTTGAGAAGAGTGGATTGAAACTCAGGTACTCAACATCTAAGTGAACAGTATGGACTACTGCTTCCCTTCATTAGAGTTCTTCCACACGGGATGGAAGCACTTAGCTGTTATGATTAAGAAACAGCAGGATGCTGTCTTTGCTGGGCAAGACATCCACTTGGAGGCTGTACAGTTAGATTTCTGTTCCTCCTCTAGTTACTTTTTGCCTTATTCAAACCAAGTGGGTTTTCCTGGTTTTCTAACAAGAAACACTAAGATAACCTTGAAAATTTAGGTCTGCAGACTATACTATTCTCCAAAGAAATGTGAGATAGACATTCGCCAAGACAGAAAAGAAAACTACACCTGGGGCTTTCATATCATTAGAAAATGTGTAATACTTTGAACTGCAACCTAAAAAGACAGATGTACAGAGAAGGAGCAAGAGGGGCAGTCTAGATTTCAAATAAGTAATTTAGAACATGAAGACATTAAGTAGGCTTATAAAGGAACCATAAAAATCATAATTTTAATTGGGAAGTGTCAGAAATAGTAAATAGCAAGTCTTACGAGTCCATGAAAAGATTCTTTTGCTCATTATGCCTCTGGATAAGTTGAAAAGTAAATGACAAACTAATGCAGGACAACAAAAAACAGTTTAAGGATCTTTTAAGGAAAAATAAAATAGTGACAGAAAGAACTGTCACTTCAGCAACTCTCTTCATTAAGAGAGTAATTCTCAAGTAAAATTAAGAGTATTTCGTTAGCAAGCTTTCAGAAGGTAAAGACCACTACATAAAAGAGAGAGATCCTCTAAATAACTAAAGGGGTTTTATGCTTCGAAACTTCAAAGGCAAGTCTGAAGTCTCCAAGGACACTATATTTGCATCCTATGGATATGAGAATAAAATACTAGTATAAATAACAGAATGCCCCCAAGGCAGGCTTGGTTCTCCAGTTGAACTACAATCTAAGAGAAAAGTCTTGTACAGTCAGTAAAGAATGAAAGTGCATTTTCTGTCAGATATTAACAATGCTTCTAAATCTTCTAATTTTGCAAGTGCATCAAATTATTAAAATGTATTATTTTACACTCAGAATAAATTAACTTTATCATTCATCCTTTATTCTTGGCTATAAGCACGACATCTGTACAAAACTAACACTTGGATCACTCTGCCAACAATGCCAGTTCTTTAATACATATTCTTTAATGCAATATAACTGGCATGCCTTTGGACTGATTATACATTACAAGGCTTTCAAAAGGTGAGCCAGATTGGTTACACCATCTTAAATGTTTATGCCACCAGCTTTGCAAATCATTCTGTAATAGGCATCTACAAATACTTTTAAACATACCCTCACCTGTTCTGCATGTCCATCTCTCCATTACACACACAGAAGTGTGAAAGCCCATCACTAATAATTATCTGTACTGTTTACTCAAGCGCATCATCTTTTGCTCCAAAGTGAGGTATTTCCCATCAGCTACAGAATGAATTTCTGAATTCTTAAAGAACATAATAAACAACCCCCAAAATGCTAAAGATACATTTAAAAGGAAAGTAATTTAAATATGAAGAGGCTGCATGGCAACAAATTATTAGGAAGCTGACCTTTATAGTTTCCCGTGCTGAAATAACAATCCGATCGGCTTTCAGAAAGATGTGACACGAACTTTTCAATTACTCCTGCCAAAACTACAAAAAGTAAAAACCCATTAAAACATTACAGGCAATAAACAAAATGTGGAACTACATCACCTAACAAAATGACAATATGTGAGAAACTGAAGCTATTTGAATTCCTGCATGTTTATTCATGTTTTTATGGGGGAACAATTCAAAGCATGCATTGTGCTTTTGCGCACCATTCTTAAATTAAATTTTAATAGCTTTACTGAGAATACATTCAATGCAAAGTGAAACCTGTATTATCCTTACATCCTCCAAGGATTAGTTCAGAAGTTGTTACATGGCTTCAATATGAAATGAAAATTAACTATAATTAAACTCAAAATCTTACCATATTTCTCTGGGTATGTAGACAGGAAATAAAAAAAAAAAAAAAAAAGAAAAAAAACCCAACCACCACCCTCACGCAACAAAAAACTCACACGACCCCAAAATGATGCTAACAAAAGTAAATGAAGTTTTAAGGGCTGTTTCAAAAAAACACGATATAAAAACCACTTATGCCATCTCAAGATAAAAATTACTCACTTAAAATTAAGCAATAGGAGCATTTCCTATAGGAAATTCTGTATTTTATGATTAGGAGTGTTTCCTTTCGGAAAGTCTGTATTTTACGATGACCACAATGTTCTTATTCAGTTCTTGCCATGGACCTTTGAGTCTGCAGGTACTGCATAGATAAACCAGATGCTGGTATCTGGTCACTCTGTACGAAATGGTACCTCCCACCTTAACAGGACGTCAGCGAGAACTCTCAATGACAAAGCATCAGCAAAACCTGTTGCTGATTTCCCTGTTCTGCAAGTTTGAGGCTACTGCAAATGAGCACACTACCTCCTTTACAGCTTTAAACCAAGGATACAAGGAAGCTTTCACACAAACTGCATGGAGGAAGCCCAGATTGAGATGAGCCGTATTAAGAAATTAAGATAACAACAATGAACATTTTTTACAAGTGAATAATATCCCAAAACAGCTCCTGCCGTCATGACAATCAGGATTTAAAAAATAGTGATATAACATTCTTTTCACACTAATGCGAAGCAAGGGAGTGTACTTAGAGAGTAAGGAGTGCTGCTACCTGTGGGATTTCCTGCTGTAAGACTGCGTGTTACCATTTCCTTCACGGCAGCTCAGTTTAATAGTGCTGAAGCTTCAGCCCCTACTCACCCATTCTTGCACATAACTCCATGCACCCACAGGTGGTTTTGCTGGTTTCAGACTGAATAATTCCACTAAACCATTTTAGCAGATAGCTGCATGAACAGTTGTAGAAGCAGAAGTAAGACATAATAAGCTGTGGTGGAGGTGGCAATGGAGAAAGTTAGAAAAGTCTTGAACTAGCCTTGCTGACAGGAAAACTAACACAGGAGACTGCAGTGCAAGCTCTGTCGTGTGTGAGGAGGAGGAAGAAGATGACAGAACCTCCACCCACAGTCTGATGTTTGCTATGCCAGAAAAATGCTGAAGAAAAAGATATCGTAAAGACAATTAACTCTTCTTCCAATCATTTTGAGCTAAGATACTGACATAAAAACATGATTTACTTTTTTTTTCTTGATTAGCTGTTTTAAGCATTTACAGAAATTAATTTAGACTGAATGAGTGCAGGAAAAGTTTTTAAAAGGTTGAGTTTTGGTAATACTATGTTGATGAGTAGGGCAAAGGAGAAAAGAAGTTTCACTGCAACAGCTAAACATGGATTTACAGTTAGAGTAGCTAGCTCCAACAGTAACAAAATCAATTTTGCATTGCAAAGGACTACTAAATCAAAACAAAAAAAATTATACGAGTAATTTATATTCTTATGCATTTTTATGGAGAGAAGAAACTGCTAAACATAACATAGCTATTTTTAATCATGGTTAATAAACCACATGGGACTAGCAAAAGGCAATTTATTTTATAAAGGAGTAACAGTTTGTTTATTTTGGGAGAATAAACAATCTCAATGATCTTCAGTAATATGCTTAGTGGAATTTGGTCCACGAACAATTTAACAAATATTTCTGTAAAATGAGAAAAGGTGTCTGTACCTGGAATTATAGATAGCAAAAAGCAGAAATTAAACTTAAAATTTGTATCCAGCTAGATGTTTACTGTATGACTACTAGTATTGTGATTACTGAAGTATGCCATACAATAATAGCAAACAGGAACGATGTTAAGAAAACCTAAAATACCACAAAATTCAGAAAATTTAAACCCAAGTCGGAACATTGTACATTTCTTCCCTTTATGTGGGAAGGCATCCACATGCTTGACCTAGCAGTCAAATATTTCAGTTCAGTGCTTGAGTTAATGGGAGAAGTGACAGCTCAACTGCTAAGCAATTTTTTGAAACTCAAGCACTAAATTGATTTCCACCATTTGAAAGCATTTATCTAAGTGCCTATCAGGATCTTTGAAAAGCTTTTAATCAAGTTTGAGAGAGGAAGACACACATAAGAGTTTATCAAAACAAATTTGGTTAATACACAAATAGAGGGTTTTCACAGGACATCGTCTCTTCCAAAAGAATATCCGTGTAAAATGACAAGTAGTGATTTAGATGTTTGTCTGTTAAAACTAAATCATTTAGCTGCCATGTGGACACTCCCCGAAAATCTTTATAAAGGTGGAAAATGGTTCGGTGACTTTTCATTTAAGTAGAAAAGTAGACAAAAGAAATTTAGGCAAGTTCACTGTATAGTACAGACAGTATTGTTGTAAAAGCCCACAATCTCATGCAGAGGTTATATTCAGAGATAGAGATTAGAGTTGTGGCCTGCCAACTCAGTAAAAATGTTGATTTTCTTAAATTATGGTAGCTTGCCTGTATTAACAGTGAAGTTTTTAAGAGACTGGCAATTACCTCATGCAAATTTAATCCACAGATCTAAAATTAAGAGAATTTTAATTTAGGAGTGTGTAATCACATACAAAATAAATGAAAGGGGTTTAAAATTCCCTAAATGACTGCAGTATGCTCATAAAACAGCTGAATTCCTGGAGGATGTGGGTTTTTTTTCCCCTTGAAGAACCAATGTACAAAAGGAAGGTAATCAAAATGGCTTCTAAACTGCACAAGAACACTGATTTTTAAAAAATCGTGTGATTAAAACTGTTTTAATATGTAACCATCATGAGAGGTTATCTAATTCCTACTTCGGTTTAAGCCAAAAAGGTCAAACATTGAAAAGCATCAGATTTTTTTTAGATCCTCTAATGTAACTAGTGTTACTGGATCATATTCTATATCAACTCACAGATGCTTCAGAGGAGTTTAACAGAAAAAGAACTTTCTTAAGAATTAACAGTAGTCCTGCTTGACTTGTGCTAGAGGTTAAAAATTCAAGAGTGAAAACCTTGGATAGCTGACTTCTTCGTAAGAGTAGTGTCAGAAATCTTCAAATCTATCAGCCACACTTCAGTTTAATAAATCTATGACAAACACAGTTGACAATTCTCTTCCTAATGCCAACAATAAGGAAAACTTTTTTGAATTCCTAAGATAACAGGATAGACTTTCAATTATTGTACAATTAAGTGGCAAAGGAACAACCTGCATTTTCTTCAAAGAGAAGAAAACAAGATAATAAAAATTCTGACAGTACTTCCATCAGAGATGAAGGTTGTGTATCTTACACCGATACACACGTATCTTCTGTATTCATGCCTTTCAAATCCTAATCAAATGTTTAACCTTCACACACATGCATGCACATTCTCATGCACTCACACTGCTTACAGGATATTCTTCGGGAAGTTGCTCCAAACTGGTTTGGGGGACAGATGGAAGAAGTTTTGATCTGCAATTGTTCTTCCTGCATAACATGAAAGACCCACTGTTCCACTCTAATTCTGAGATAAGCCTCCTCAAAAAATCCAGTAAGACATAAAAATGTAAACATTTGTAATACAAATCTTTGTATTATTCTAAAAACCTTTTTTGCAAAAGCAGTATTTTTAAATGGGCCATACTAAAAAATGAGAGCAGCCCATGTGCAGAATCTAGATCTGAGTGATCTTCAAGGCAGAAGATTTGGTCCATATTTAAAAAGATCAATTTGAGATGATGCAGAGCTCACAAAGCATTAATGGATTGCAGAACACCAGGCTGATCATAACCACTCTGCATTCATCAACCATTCTGCTTGTAAAATATGAAGAAAAATCCTGTGTTTTCCAGTAAGATCTCATATGCAATTTCCAAAGCTGCTATGTTTGTCATATCTTTGAAGTCATCAATAATTGCTGAGACTAAAAGAGTAACTGCCTGAAGATGAAAATTACCTTAAAAAAGAAATATGCCTCCCACATGTATTTGTTTATTTGTTTGTTTAAGAAAGAACATTTTGGAGGTTAATTAATAGATCCTAAAAACCATTGGTAATCTAAGTCCTGATTCCTGAGGGAGATGCCATGGAAACTGAATGACTCCATGGAGCAAGTCACTTTAGCAGAGTTTACTATCCCTATCCATATCCACATACAGATATAAAGCTTGAGGAGAATGATTAAGATTTGGGGACTGATTACCTCTCAATTATGAAGGGAACAACGTTAGCATATAATTATGTGATCTCTGCAACACCCTCAATTTCTGTTACTTAAAGAGTCTAAAGTCTCCTAAGAGAGGAGAGGATTAAAGGTGTTGTATCTGCCCAGACAGGAAAGAGATCAGCTGCTGACACAACAGTAACTATGAGCAGATAAAAAAACGAGTTGCTGAGGCTGAAAACAGAAATGCCTTCTACAAAACCTGAAAGATGAGAAGGGGGAGACAACTGAAAAAGGCACGGAAGAAACAGTCAAACCAAGATCACTGGTTCAAAAAAAAAATACCTCCCAATCATGCAAACTATTTGAACATGCAATACGCCAAGACTAGATTCACAAAGCCAAACAATTTTCTACATAAATCTAAGCTATTTCTCAGAGGAGCTGATTTTCCTGTTTCTCCTCCTGCCAAAGCCTAGGTGCCAAGACACAGAAAGCTCTTATCTAGATGCACTAAAGATGCTTCAGGGAGGCCACAAGCATTGTGAAGAGTAGTCCAAAAGAGGCCAAGACTTAGCCTGACCAAGGGTTCTATCAGTAGTTCTCCGGCTGACCCTAAGTGACCCAAAGACACATGCAAAGATGCTCAACAACCAGCTATATCCCTAGCATCCACAGTTCTGTGGCACCTTTGTAGAAGGAATGACTAAAAGAATGCCTTTCTGTTAGCTTACTGTGCTTAGAATAACAGAATGAAGAAGCTGGTTGTCTACAACATGATTTGCTTTTAGATGATCAAGAAAAATCCCACACTTTCAGTCCAGCCCCACTGAAAGACATGTAAGCCTGAGGAAGCTTTATATCTCATTTTACTGGTTCAATAAAGCCATTCAAAACTGGATCTTGATGTTTGACCACAGAAATTACTTAAAAGCTACAGTCAGAGGTGATGCTTTAGTAGAGAAAACGCCCATCTAGGGACATTCCCAGAAGTAGTGTGATGCCATAGCATTTAGCACAAAGACATTGACCTAGTCAACGTGATGGTAATCAACACCAGAAGAGTGAATTAGAGCTATCGATACCATACAGTTTGCTCTCAAGAATTTTCTGACGGAGTTCAAGCAGGTTCTATAGATTCAACGTCTGGTAATCCTGACACCAGACCACAAAATATTTTTAAAAATTAATATACGCTACACTATACTGTCATTGAATCCAGTGTTGCCTTTGTTGACTATGTTCTGGTTCAACCGCTGTTAATGTTAGTCTCCCTTAGAAAGGGCCGAGTACAGGAAACATAAGTACTACATCTTTGTTCCAAAATCCCTGGAGTTTTCTCTATATGTAACTAAAGAGCAACTTTTGATTTCTTGGGATCTGGACACAAGCCTCTCAGTCTTCTGAAACTTGGGAGAGCTTCACATGCTGCAAAAGACACATAGCAGCAAAGCTCTCTCTCATAAAATAGTTTCAATGAACATAACGGTGTCTCAAACCACACAGCTAGCTGATATTTTGCTGCTTCTGAAATACCTCCAAGCAGATATGCATCATTTGAACAGCTTTGCATCCACCTTAAAATACCAGTACTCACACTTAGTTTATATTACTATTCTTTTGTAGCTTGTTTTATTTATTTCTTCAGTGTTTCATTATGCTATTCTGGTTCTATTTTCATACTTTATTTTTTTGTGTGTGTGGTTTGTGAAAGCACTTGCAGAAGTCCCTGTGAGGCTTAACAACAATTCCACAGATATTTTCTTGCTGACTTTTGCTCTCAGTTCCATCTCAGCTGGAAACGGTTATTCATTACTTTTTGCTTCAGGTTAGCAAATCTTAATGACTCCAGAATTCCTCATTCTAGCTTCTGGTACCTCCAACAAAGTTACAGAAAACAACCTACACAGTTTTTGAACCTGCATATGGAGCTACAGAGCACAAAAGGGAAGATTTCCTTTTTCTTTGTAAGCCACCTACTTTAAATGTATGTTCTGGTTTTTGTAAAAATATGGTTTTTCAACAAAAAACTCCTCTTTGATGCACGAAAACAGATTAACAATTTTCAACCAAAAATTCACATAATCCAAGAAGTGATCAGTGCAGAAAATATGCTGCATTCAAATAAAATTGATTTTACAAAGACGAAATTATTTGTGCTTCACAATATATAACATCAAAAAAACCTTCACTGAACTACTAGATCAGTCATGCAAGAAAAGTAAACATACCATTTTGCTAGAAAAATCTAGGGGTTTTATAATTGCTACTCTTCAATTTATTTTTCTTATACTAGCAGAAGCTCATACAAAATACATTAAATTTTTTGAAAGGTTATTCTGTTTGTTCACCTGTTTCACAAAGCTATCAATACACGTGGACGTGTACCATATAATGTGCATTGTAAGTGCATATTCGCATTATATACAAATAAATATGTATTCTGTCTACACACACATTCTTCCAAATGGAACGTGAAAGCTCTAATTTACAATCACCTAAGACTACAGACTCAAGCTTGTTTCATACAAGCAGTAAGAACAGAAAGCTCTGAGAATTTAGAAACATTCAATAATTATTGACTTTAACCACATCATACAAATGACAAATTTCTTATTAACTGTTTTAATATTAAATCAGTTCCTGTATAAATTACTTCCTTAAGGCTTCTGAAACCACCTTGTAACTCCTACATTGCTATATAATTTATCATAAAATTCGGGTCTCATGTAGAACACACATACTGGGTTACTTTCATCCCATATAGAAGGTATTTCATCTGTCTTCACTGCCAACTGTATTAATTGCTTATCTAAAAAATTTGAAGGGAAACCTCTGGCATCTGTAAAAAAAAGTTAAACTGTGTTCTGACCATCTGACCATAATCACAATTCTTACAGAAATGAAAGCCAGCAATTTCTGCAAATGCTTCTTTATTGCTTTACTGCTACACAAATTTATATACTAGAAGTGAATTATTACATCTGATTTCTGACTATTTATGTCATATGGGTGATTGCTGACTTTGTTTGTTTTAACTGATCTATACCAACGTTCCTGCATGAGCACACTCTTCACTGGAAAATACATATGAAAATGAAGAAACACCTGAATGAGGGGGTTCTTTGATGTTTAGTATGGCTTAATTCTGAACATTTTTACTGAAATTGGCCATTAATGTAATTGTCCAACCTGCCTTAAAGTCATGCACTGATCTCTGGGAAACATCTATTTTCTCTCAGGCTCTCTTTTCCATTTTCTCAGCACCTCAATAATAAACCCTTCCGAGATCTGAAACAAAGACTTGTATTTCAGCTCTTTCTGTGTCAAATTTCACTGAAAACAGCCAATGCAGGGGGATGATGGCCATAAAGAGAAAAAAATAGGACATGAGGCATAAGCCTTGTTTTCTCAGGAAAATCCCACTGAAATATTTTTCGTTATCAACACAAAATTATTGACTACTTGTGCAATGCAATCCTCAATGAAACTTTAAAGAACGGTTGCTTACTAGTGGCCTTCTGTTTGCTTGCTTTAACTCATTAAGTCATACTCACTTGTTCCACTGATGACATCCGGTCTGGCTTTCATGACTTTGCAGAACTGTTTTCTACAGATTTCTGTCCAACCAGTTTGCTTCTCTGGACTTTTTAAGAGAGATAAGAGCTTGTCAAGATCTTTATCTAGAAGAAATGAAAACTTACTGTTATTCTGTAATGATAATCTTGTCTCTTTGTTGTTGTTTTTTTTTGTTTGTTTCTTTCTTTTAAACTTACTGTGTAAGTAATAAGAAGTTATTAGTTACAGAGCACCACAGAGACAAGTAGATGCATTCAGAAACTAGAAACCACTTCAACGAAGAACAGGAAAGTCAGATGCAGCTGAAAGCCCTGTCATTGCCCAGTATTTTTGGCAGACCTCATACCTTAGGAAGAAAAGACCAAATAAATATCCCTTATCCTATGACAATTAAACTGGAGAAGCAGTCCTAAAGGTGATGACATTCTGCCTTATACAGAACAGAAATATTCATTCTACTTACTGCTGGGTTTTGAACATTTTAGACATTACTGAGGCACATTTTGTAACGCCCCTACAATTATTACTCCCTTATCCTGAAATTGTAAGAATTGGAAAGACAGTTTAAAGGAAGTAGTTTGATATTTCCATGTAATTCCACCACTCCAAGAAACTAAAATAGAAAACATAGGCAAAGATCTTGCACCAAACATCACTGGTTTAATAATAAAACAATGAGGTGGCAGCACTATTTTGTACAGCATGAAATAAAGCATGGTAAGACAGTAATAAAACAGTGTTCCATAGGAAATTTCTGCTTCTTTCTGTAAGCAAGATTCCTTCAGACGCTTCTACTATGGACACATATTATGCCATGTATGTGTACACCTTCAGGTTGCCACGCATACCTACCAGGTAAATTTTGCAAAAATATACATTGGCTGCCCATGCTATGAGAATTCTTATAATAGCTTTGCCGATAATCTCCAGTGTCTCCCAACTTTAGCACAAGGACTTACAATTGGGAAAAAGGTTACATTAAAAGCATACTCTTGCTGTCACTGAAATGTCACCTTGCAAGTTTTGCATTAATATTTAGAGAAACTTGGAATTTTAAATTGAGTTTTCTGAAGAATCTAGATGCACCCATGCTTCAGCCCAGGGCCACAGGCTCTTTGTTGGTGCTGTCAGAGGTTACAACAATATAATTCAGGCTTTTTCTAACTTCTGAATGCTTGACTTTTTACCTAAGCACTACACAGTCTTTTGGTACAATTGTTATATATGAGGCACAGCGTATCAGATAATGTTTTTCATTATATGTTCAGCTTGCTTACAAAACAAATTTGTGCAAGTTTACAAAAAGATCTTTAAGAAAGATTCCTTTTAAATGCAAAGAAAGAATTTCAAAGATTGTTCCTTACTGTTACTTCTACCTTGTTATTAAAGACCCATTCTCCCTTTATAATACAGAGACATGCCTTCAAAATTAAAATTGCCATTGATGCAATGACAAAAGGACAGTAAGTTGTTCTCTTCTCTCTTGGCTAAAGTGATTTCTTTTTCCCTCTATTTTCTACTAAGTTACAGGAAACTACATATTACTTTACCAGTTTTCTAGAATAAAATATCACGGGCTGAGGCAGTAAGTTTCACAACTAGTTGAGTCTCACAGAGGTTTGAAAACAGAAGAACCATAGCGAGAAATGTAGAACCAGCATGTGTAATCATACATGAAAATGTTACGTTGGCTTTCAACTATATGATGCCTGTACTTAAAGCCTTAAGATTTTTTTCTTTAAATCAAACGTCTTCTGCAACCAAAATGTCTATCTTGGAATTCACACTGAACAAAGAACATTAGCAAGCTACCGTGATGCATCATAACACAGCAAATTGAATAATATATGCAAGGTAGCAATTAAAAGAATGCATACATATGCTTTGGCAAATCAAATAGGAAACGGTTTCTTCCCATATGCAAGATCTGTCAAAAAATGCTAACATACTGGGAAGGGATGACTGTTCAAATTCTATTTTTCTAAAGGCAGAACAAATTTCAAGTTCAAATGCCAAGTTGTTTATTATAAAGTAATTTTATAGAAAACTGATCCAACTCAGTTTTCTAACAGGAAATCCTGACCCTACGAAACGGGAACGATCAATTAGACTGCCTCTCCTCAGGCAACTTGGTTCCCAAAGTTCTCGATGCTGCTATGAAATATTTTCTGGTCAGCTTCAGGGGAAAAATAAAGGTGGTATCCATAACAAGGTAAATGCATATGCACTCACTCCAGCTGTGAACAATCCCTTTGCCATGGGACCATGCAGCTCCCATTGTTATGAAAAGATTGTAGCCTATACTACTGTGACTATTAACAATTCACTAAGTTGAATAGTTCAGAAGGAACAGGCAAGGAAGGAGGGGCAGAGGCATTGCCCTCTACATCAAGAAATGGATAGAGTATGAAGAGCTGTCTGAAAAATAGCCACAAGCAGGTTGAAAGGACTTGGGGGTACTGGTGGGTGAAAATCTGGACATGAGCCAGTAATGTGCACTCACAGCCCAGAAGGCCAACCATACCCTGGGCTGCATCAAGAGAAGTGTGGCCAGTAGGACGAGGGAGAAGATCCTTTCCCTCTACTCTGCTCTGGTGAGACCCCACCTGGAGTACTATGTCCAGCTCTGAGGCCCCCAGCACAAGAAACAGTTGCTCAAGCGAGTCTAGAGGAAGGCCACAAAGATGATCAGGGGGCTGGAGTACCTCTCCTGTAAGGAAAGGCTGAGAGAGTTGGGGTTGTTCAGCCTGAAGAAGAGAAGGCTCTGGGGACACCTTATTGTGGCCTTTCAGTACTTAAGGGAAGCCCGTAAGAATGATGGGGACAAACTTTTTAGCAGGGCCTGTTGTGATAAGACAAGGGGTAATGATTTTAAACTAAAAGAGGCTAGATTTAGACTAAATATAAGGAAGACGTTTTTTACAACGAGGGTGGTGAAACACTGGCACAGGCTGCCCAGAGAGGTGGCAGAAGCCCCATCCCTGGCAACATTCAAGGTCAGGTTGGATGGGGCTCTGAGCAACCTGATCTAGCTAAAGGTGTCCCTACTCACTGCAGGGGGGTTGGACTAGGTGGCCTCTAAAGGTCCCTTCCAACCCAAAATATTCTATGATTCTATGACGTTTCTGTGATTAAGATTCTTCATACCTTGCAAACTCTACTTTGCTCTGTTTCTATGGAAAAAACCCACTATAGAAATTAATTCTGTCATGAAAAGTCTTCTGATTGAAGATTCAAAAACTGTTTGAGCCAGTGTATAGCTCAGTATTTCGAATACTGTTACTTTTACTTCTTTAGAATATTTCAGTATTCAGTTTTCCAATAAAATTTGACTGTTTCCACAAACAAAATACTTATTTTCAAATTATCTTATTCTTTTAATAAGATTATATTTTCAACAGAATTACGATATTGCATATAATTAATTTTAAGCTGGTCTAAAGACCTTAATCATTTATAATCAGTAAACTGTATCCTTGTCACTGGAATTTATTATATGATATGTAGTACTTGAAGAAAAGCTGATTATAGTAATTTAATTATTATAATTAACAATTATTCCAAATTAATTAACATGAAATTCCTTTGTCATCCTCAAATAACTAAATCCTCAGTTAGTATCTTTCCAAATAACATGCATTGATGCTTAGAACAGCTTACGTGAGTATGAAAATTTAATGTGAAGAACAATTTATTCTTATAGTATTATCAGTATAATTTCTAATTCTTTCTCTGCCCTTTTCTGCTATTTCTATAAACAGGTGAAGACTGAAGAAAATCTTAGAACTGCTAAGCAGTGCTCCTATACAAGCTAAATAGTTATTTTACTTCCTAAAGGATTGTAGTAATCCAGTTTGGCAGATGAGGATCAGAGACTACAAGCTGAGATTAATCAGTCAACTTACCAAACAGAGACCAGGGTGAAATTTTGATTCCTCTGAAAGAAATAAAACTACTAAAAAAAAAAATCCCCCAGTAATTTCAAGAAAGGAGGACTTCAAGACCATGGCCTATCTATCTCTGTTCCCTCCTCCTGGTTTCTTGTTTTGACACCCACTTTTCTTTGCACAGTTTGTCTCTCTAATATTTTTCCTCTCCTGCAGGTTTTACTATTTTGCGATTGCTGAAATCAGCACATGCTGGTATCTAGCAGCGTCAATGCATCCAAAATTGTACTGTTTAAACATGTAACCTTTTACAATGGTCATTTATGCTCCAACAATAGGATAACGAAATAAAAGATTATGGCATTACAGTCTTTTCCAAAATTTTGCTAAAGACCATGGACCACAGTATTTGCCTTAAGGTTCCTCTAGGAAGGTAGTCTTTAATTAAAAAAGAATTTAAGCAACATCAAATATGTACCAAATATAACTAACACAGATACGTATACGCAAGTCTTCAAAAGGTCTAGAGTTGAGAAAAAAATCCAAGAGTAAATACTCTCAGCAGAATATGAACTACCTACTTATTAACTTAATATTAACTACCCACAACTGCCAAGTCAAGACTTTATGTCCATTTCTGTCATCTAAATAGAGATACAAAAGCAACCTACCGAAAATAGGAACTCGTTTTTGTATAACCAGTAGATTTTTTTCTTCCTTCATTCAAGAATGATACAAGACAGGATCCTCAGAGAGCTCATAGGAATGTTCTAACTCTAATAACAGAGAAATAAGCTTAAGATCCTGTCCTGGTTTGGGCTAAACCAGAACTAATTCTGTTTTAGTGCTTTAACTTTTCAGTTAAGTCTCCTCTAACTAATGGCACTTTCTGAAACAGCAGCATGTTTTTCCAGACCGTGACTGCTCCCAGCAGTGACAAGGCCTGATGTTCACAGTTCGTACCAAGGAATGGGATGCAGAGAGGCCCTGGCTTATAGTTGTTCTTGTAGCGACCAAGGTCACTGCTGAATCTTGTACTCCGTGTTGGGGTGCCGGGAGTGAAAAGGGTCGCAAGCACGAAAAAGGTCACACCTGCAGGGAGGGGCAAACAGGACAGGTGACCCAAACCTGACCAACAGAGTGTTCCATCTCATAGACGTCATATTCAGTATAAAGCTGAGAGATCACGAGGGTCAATCTCTCTCCTTCGATGGCCGACATCTGAGGAGGACTCTGTCTGTTCTTCTGTCGTCAATCCCGACCCGTGCATCCCTGAATCCAGTGCCTGAGTCCAGCTACTGCATCCCGTCCCTGTCTGCTGCCGAGTCCAGCCTGGGACTGCCCCAGTGCCAGCCCTGCAGCGTGGTGGTGAGGTATTGTCATCAGGGTGGGGGGAGTTGGGTTCGGTATTGGTTTTGTATCTATTTATACATATTGTATATATTTCATTATTTCCTTATTCTTATTATTATCTTTTCTTTTATTGTTATTGCTTCATTAAAGCTGTTTTAGTTTTCTTTTCCAAACCATAAAGTCTCTCTCTCCCTTGTTCTCTCTTCATTTCCCTTTTGGGAGGGGAGAGGAGTTAATAGAGAGTGTCATTTGGTAGTGGCCAGTCCAGCCTCAAACAGTGAAGATCCATGCAACCAAGTTACTGTAGCACAATCACGTATTTAATATATCCATTATATACTGTAACTTGTATCATAATTTTCTTCCAGCTAAACCATTCACTTCTCTTAACACCTTGTCATTAAACATAGACTATCACCTCCTTCAGCAGATCATCACAGTACAAAAAAAGGAGAACCTTGGGGGGGAGGGGGGGGCGGGTTTTGAATGAAAATTGTTTCCAAAAAACTCATGATACCAAATAAATGCCAGCTCCCCTCCACGAGTTAATAGGCAACTCTAACTTGCCCAACAGTACTACCATGTAGCTGGAACTCCAACTACCACACAATCCTGGGCTATGCATATTGCTTGTTACTGAGGATGGGCTTTCACACTGTCACTAGAGGTGTTCTAAACTCATGCCAACGCCAAAGCAGATTAGTCTCGCTCTTCTTTCTTCTCTTTTCTGGTACATCACTAAACGGGTTCACTATTTATCCTAGATTAATGACTCAAATTATTTTTTTTTCTGGAAGAAATGACAGAATTGCTGAAGGAGGTGAAGGACCGTTAATGAGGGAACAGAGGAACTAAAAAAGAAAAAAAACAGCAATAGAAAGAAAAATGAGGAAGGAAATGAGTAAGATGGTAGTGAGCTTTTAAATATGCTCAACCATAACAAGAAATCATACTCTAACAGTATGACTGAAAAGAAGCTTGTGTCAATTTAATTAATCCGCTGCAGTCCTGCCTTCTTCCTCCTGTGTAGTTATATTTTGCCATCCCATCCCTTCCTTTGTGCTAGCGCTGGTTGTTTTGTGTAGCCTTGTAAAAAACAAACAAACAACAAAACAAAACAAACAACAAAAACCAATACCCAACCACGTTTACTAGTTTATGAAGTTATGGAACTGCGCTATAAATAACCTACAGTTACCTGCATGTATGAAACCTGAATGACCACACCATAACTTTCTGCAAGTTTCAAATGATCTCATTGCCTAAAAGATGATGCTTTATAATTCTTCAAATAATTCTTTAGCTAGCTTTTGTGTCTAAAGTGGGTAAGACCTAGGAAAATTCATAAATATTTTAGAAAACATCAGGAACGCCACAAGGCCTTCCTCATCTGATTGTTTTTTGCGATAAAAGTGTTTTTCTGTCACTAGGAAACTGAGATCTGTAAATCCATGTGTATCTTACTCAAAAATTAAATTTAGAGAAAATTAATAACCTGACCATATTATATTTGACTACTGCATGAAAACAAATCCATTGAAGGTTATATATTTCAGGAAAGCCCATTTACATTTCTGATAGACCTGTCCACGTACTTCTATTTCATCCTTCATTAATTGAGTGGACTTTCAAGAGTGGAAGACAACGGGCTCATACATTAATACTGAGCCAAAAATAAAAAACAGTACAAGTCAAAGAAGTGCAGGTGATGAAGACATTTATATGAAATTATAAGGGATAACAGGAAAGGTAATATAGCTGGTTCTTTGCTAGAGAAAGTTAAAAAAGAATTTAAAAAAAGAGTTTCAGGCAGATAGCTAAAAAAACCATGGCTGAAAAGAAATCTGAATAAAAATCAAAACAATAAAAACCCCACAGAACAGAAACATGGCAGCACACTCCCATTCAAGTATAAAGCAAAGAACTCAGAACAGTGGCTGAGATAAAACATCAAAAGACTTTAAAAACATTATCACAGAAGATTTTTTTGGTAGTAATTCTGGACTGTACAAGTCAGGAGGATATTAAGACTGATGAATGATGCGGTGCCTATGTAAACGGAAAGGCTAAGCACTGAATGCGTCATTGTGGGACAATTATGGACACAATCCCTCAGTCACACTCATCACTGTCACAACTCCAGAGTTAGGAGAAAAAAAGGAAAACAAATCTATGCAAATAGAAGAGTGAATATGACCGTTTAATGTAGTTCTAAAAAGTTTAATTTTCAATTGCTACAGTGTAGTTCATATTACAAGTAAAAAAATAATTCTTTCTAATAGTTGTATCCTGAATAACAAAGGACTATATCACTCTTTGAAAACCACTTAATAGTTTTTCCTCAAATTATGCTACTGAAATAATAATTGAACAATTAAGACAAAAGAAAAGCAACAGGGTATCTTGCTGCAGTGTAAACAGGTGGAAACGGCATAATTAATTTCCACATGTAAATAATGATCCACATAAATCATTTGAAGCTTCACTATAAATTATCTTTGACAGAAGTGAACCATTAATATAGTGCTATCCAGTAGTTTTCCAACTCTAAATACCAGCTGAAATAATTAATGCATATTAATACACAACCCAGCAGGTTTATTTCTCCATATATCCTTTCCTACAGACACATATACCACACAGGCAATTGCCTAACACCTGCAAAACCAAGGCAGGTATTTGTAAAGAGGGATGCACTAGATTTTCCTCAAACACAAATATACTTTTTGGGTGAGTCTACCCATTCAAAGGGTCATCATGAAATGGAGGAATTATTCCACTACTCCAATGTAATTACTAATTTTACCAGCATAATTTACAGTAGCCGCATTTTTGATCCAGCAAGGCAAAATATCCAGTTGCTACTGTTTGTAAGCACTACATCAGCACTGAATAACAGCAAGAGTGTTAAAAAAAAAATTCTCTAAGATGCAGTCTTAAGGCCTTGGTGCTGGGAAACACATTCCAGACACTGCAGAGTCAGCACTGTTCTGCTTTTTCTTACAGCTAATTAGTCCTCCTCCCTTTCCCCTCAAATTGAACAACCAAAAAGGTGCCAGTGCTGCATGTTTACCACTGTCCTACAAAAGAATTTAGAGAGGGAAGAAAAAAACTATTTCTTGGTTTTTCTTCGTAGAAAACAGTGTGAACAAGCCATTTTCAGTGACTACCCCTCATATGCTACTTTATCTATGGTTTCCATTATACTAAATACAGTCACATGAGGTCTACGGCTGTGAAAATGAAGTTTCCTGTTCCCTGACCTCAGTAGTACATAATCTTGTCAGAGAGAAACAGCCACACTAGTTCCAAAATATTCAGTGAGTGATTTCAGCTTGCACTCAGAAAGGCAACTTCCATTAGTTGAGAGACACCCCTAGGAAAAAAAGGTTCTGTTATTGCATCTGTCCTTCAACTCCACCTGACAGGAGGTCAGAAAAGGAACATGGTTAAAGAGAGCAATATCGTAACCAAGTGCATATCTGTAACCCCTTTTTTCTTCCCTCCCTCGCAGCCATCTCCAGTATCTGTTCTACAGATACATTTAAAAAAAAAAAAAAAAAAAATCAACTCAGGTTATGTTTTCACAGATGACATCACAGTTACATAATGGACACGCAACCAATTTTTAAAGAAGAAAGAAAAGGTAAGCTTCTCTTCAGGTGCCCATGTCACCTGGGTAAAAAGAAAGGAAGTAAATAAGAGGACAGGACAGACAGAATAAAACCTACAGCTACAGCCTTTTCAGCCAAAGAAACAGTACGCTCTTTAACTAGTACTAACGATCTAGTTTTCTTAATTATTCATGTAATAGAAACACCCCAAAGAGAGGACAGGAATGACACTGCACAGGTTACATAATGAAACATCGCAGCATGAAATCTGAACAGAGACAGCTTCAGGCAATCACAGAAACATTGTGCTGGCCTTCAATCCTTGATGTCAGATACAACAAAACTGTCAGGCATTCCCACTCATACGACGTAAAAGTGCATGGCTGCAGAACTGTTGCCATTCAGAAGTGTGTGTGAACCCAGTTCACCTCCTTGCACTGAAGTATTTGTCTAAACTCTTTTTAAAATGTCAGAGCAAGTTGTGTAACACACAACATGAGTTCTGAATATTCACAACAACAAAGAAGTAGTTCTTAAAACCTCCAATGATGATTTCACAACTTCCAGATGTATACTACTTGAATGTTTATTTACTAATTTGCAACAAATCTTTATTGCCAAGTAAGCCAACCATTCCTTATTCTGCACAGGGACATCGACACAAACAATCTGCCCTCATAACTGCCTTTAACATGCTAAGAGACTTGCATGACCTCTGTCATTTCAGCATCGGCCAGTTCCAATTATGTCAATCTATCCTCATGCGCCACATTTCAAAGTCAGGACCTGCAGCTGCGCTCTAGACTCCCTCAAATGTATCCATTTTCCTCAGACTGCAGTGCCCATGCTAGAGGTACACAGCACCCAAGGACTCGCCACCTTCGACTGACAGAGATCATCTTCTGTCTTGTGTAAATTTACCCAAAGATCAGTTCAGCTATTCCCCATCTTCTACTCATGCTCTTCGTTTCTTTTTTTTTTTTCAAGCACTGGAAATAGCAACTTATGAATTTCATTATTTTCATTTTTGATCTATTTATTCTGATACTTTCTTTCAAAATAACTTACACATCCTGAAAGCTTCAGTCTGGCAAATCAGGTATTCACAGTTTCATGGAAAAATCAATTTTTTTTTTTTTTTAATGAGAACTGAAATAGAACACTTTCAATGTTTTGTTTTCCTTCTTTTTCAAATAGCAAACACAAAATATTTTGTTTGACTAGGAAACTAAATGTTCTGTTCCTTTTTCAGTTACCTTTAATATCAAAAATGCCATTTCAAATTAAAATATTTCAGTATTTCATCAAACACATTTGCAAACCTTTGAAACCTCATTTCAGCAAACTTACTGTTAGTCAAAATTTTTACCCAAGCCTTCCTAGCTGGTTGTCATCCACAAAAGTGACAACTACAATCTCTATGCCATTATCCCACCAGTTAATGATGAGTGACAGACTTGCTCTGAACAAGAGAACAGATTGGTTCTGTGGGAAACAATAAAATATGCTTTTCCAATCCAAAAGAACAATACCTGCCTCCTTGAAGATGTATTTAAAACAATTGGGCACCCCCACTCTAAGGTGAGTTGATTGTTGTCTTATGAAAGTTGCCTTGGGAAGCCTGGAACAGTATTATTAAAGTTAAGACACAGAAAACTCCCTTCTTTTATAACTACATGGTCTTTCCTCTTGTGAGAGAAGGGAATCACCTTTTTTAATTTTTTTTCTAGATATTTATAAACAGACTATTTTGTATTCTACAGTTAATGTAGAATTTCTACCACTTCTGAAAATCTGTAACTGCTAAGGAAATTCACAAATAATTTTGAATAAGTACACCTCAAGGATACAGTAAACAAGAACAAATACAAAGAATGCTTTATTTACTATAAGCCGTTCATCAGATTCTTTTGCATTGTCTGTGCAAATTAAAACCTTAAAACTCTTTCTCTGTACGAATTAAACTGCTTTGCCTAGATAGCTCTTCAAAGGATTCTTCAGCCTGCCCACATTCCAAATTGATGTTCGATGTGTAAACCAACTATCCTAAACGCTGTCTATTTCACACACCACCAAGCTTTGTAAACACAGGGATCTGAATCATGAAAATAGTGTACAAAAAATGCGTAGCATAACCATACTGTCTTGCTTCAGTTACTAGAGAGATGATATAAATGTATCTCATGAGTCACCCACCTGAGACGAGCCAAAAGGTTAATCTTGAAGTTTGCATAAGAATTAGATTACTAAACAGAGCTTTGCAGATTGACAGTTGCACAAAGCCAGACAAGCAAAACCAAACAAACTTATTTAGCTACAAATGCAGTGAACAATAAAAAAATCCTTAAGTATCTATGAGATTATAATCTGGGGGAATGGGGGGCGGGGAGGGGGAGAAAGAGATTAAAAAATTTCACAGAGATGCTTGTTTTGACATCCGTACTGCTTGCATGCTTTGTATCTACCTTGCCTGCATTCGGCTTTCCTAGGAACTTCTGCCAGATAGCACTTTGGCAAAGGGAATGACGAAAACATTGGCCAAGGATATGGATCACTGCCCTAGAAACAGGACCAGAAAGAAATTAATTTATGCAAAAAATTAATAGCATTTGCTCAATTAACACACAGGTAAAATTCCTAGAATTATTGCCCATGCACCACAATCATGCTTGATCCTACCATTTGCAATGAGATATCCCATAAGTGAAAAATAATTTAAAAAAAAAAAAATGCAGTTTTTATTAAAAAAAACCAAAACAAAACAAAAGAATCCACACAAAACTGTATTTCCAATTTTATACATTGATGTAACTGTCTTTGCTTTGCCAATAGTAATTTGCATTTCATCTTTATGAGACTGACAGCCAGTGAGAAGCAGAACATTTAAAGGAGCTGCTTACAAACACTAATGTATTGTTAGAACGTTAATGAAAACTCAAGGTATTAGGTACTGTAGATGAAAAACCAAGCATGGAAAAAATATCAAGTAAAAGGAAGATGCAAGAAACGGAAAGCTAATAAAGAAAACACAGAAATATAAAAGTAAAAAAAAATACAAATTGCATTCACTTTTACAGTAGTAAAAGTAACATTAAGATTGAGCAATATAAACATTTCATCTGAACATGATACGTCCTACGCACATACCAATCCCCAGATAGTGGGAACAACGTATTTTTTCCAAGTATTGCTTCTTAAAAATTTTAGCCCTTTATAAAGCTAAAGGTGCCCTGGTATTTCTTAATGTTAAATAATTTTCCACATGCTGAATTATCAGCAAAACTATTCAAGTAATGAAAACAGGAGTTATGGAAAGAGAAACTGTTAAACTTTAGATTCTAACCTTATCTAGCACTCTCAAGGGTAAAATCCTTTCCTGTGGTCCTCCAATTAGATTTATCCTTACAAGAACATGGTTTCTCTCCACTGAAAGACCATCAATTATAAAATCTCTGGGGAAAACAAACAAACAAACCCCAAAAAATTCAAAAAATCAGAACCACTTTGATTTATTTACTGTTTAATTCAGAAAACTTTATGAGCAAGAATACCTCGAGAGTCATACTGAAGTTAAAACACAACCTGGTAAACACATAGGCATAAAGAAATACACCAGAAACTAAGTATTTTGAGATGTCTGCAAGCATTATCCTAACTTCGTACTTCCCTACCTACTGGTGACTGGACACATCTGAGCAATTACTGGACAAAGTAGAAATCTTTACAGCCTTTGTTATGCCCACATGCTCAGTAATTAGGGCACAGACAGCTAATGGACCATCAAAATTTGCTCCTTATTTGGCCTAGCAGCAAATTTCTGCTGTCACAAATCAGCAGCGTTGTTCACAACTTAACACACAGCCAACTTGCTGTCTGAAGTAACCGTGTAGCCCAAGGTACAAAATTTTTTAAAGGAATAAAAATCAGTTTTTATACAACAAGTTTCTTACAACTTTTTCCTTAATAATGAAATAGTAGGTTTCATCCTCAAATGGTAAATAGCAATCATCTGTATCTGCTGAGATTTCACCCATACTGCTTGATTTAAACTCTGTACTGGTCCCAGGTAGCAAACGGTAAGAGGAGAGTTCTTAAAATTCAGGATGCTGAGATAAAGAAATGTCTGTGACTAAATGACTGTCCACTTCTGTCCCCAAAAATACACTTTTTCTTTTGAAAGGATGCATTGTGCAATTTTATTTAGAAGTCAGCAATAGAAAGTCATAGAAGTTGGAGAGTCAACTAAGCTATAAACGAATTAAAAAATAGAACAAAACATAAACATAAAACAATACCTTAATCTGATATTATATCCATAACATAAAATAACTATACAAAACAAAAAGGCATATTTACATCCACAAAGTGCACTCTTTTTTTTTTTCAGAAATAACTTAAGATTAATACAAATAAAAATGATAAAAATATTTGATTTTTTATTTCTTACACTTTTGAGGTGGCCATGGGAAAAAGCAGAAGACTGCTGTATCTTTTCATAATTTAAGATTGATTACAAACCTGCATACAAGTAATCTTACGCACATTAGAAGCCAACTTCAGTGAGAGCATTTCTATGTCTTAAACCACTAAGGTGTTCATATATTTTTTCTCAGGAGAAAAGTTTGATAGTTAAAAGTAACTTTACATCAGTCACTTCTTACCCTGGTCCTTCTGAAGTTTCTATGACATTTTCCTCCTGAGCAGTTAGTAAAACTTGTGACACTTTATACTGAGTCTCCAGGAGTAAAAGTGTATTGAGCTCGCAGCATAGCACATTTAACAACCTGCAGAAGGACACATTGAAATGATAGCACATCAGTCAGGAATCCAGTAATGCCGAGTAAGACAAAAGCTATCATGTTTATGAGATCTCAAAATCGGGGGGAAAAAAAAACTCCAAAACACACCACCTTGAAATGAAAAATACCTAGACACAACCAGGTCAGGAACACTCTTTTATATCCTTTTCAGCCACTCAAGTGGCACAGCCTTGCACAAACAGGGAATGGTTCCCAATAGATTTTTCGTGTGCACTGAACAACCAGAGAAAATATTCACTGGTCAGCACAGTCTGCTTTTGAGCTTGTATCACAGAATAACAAAAGTGACACAGACTTAAGACACTTCATGTGAAATGTGAAGAAATTATATAGTAATAAGCTGGTAAGACAACTCAGATTCAGGTTTTCTGAAGTGGGGGGAAGGGAGGGAGATAAAAATACATCGTTCCTTTAGAAAACAGGCTTTTAAGCACTTCTGTATAATCAAATTTAACACAGTTCAAAAGCAATAGAAGATTTAACATGTACCAAAACCAACAAATCTGCTGTGGTGGTTTTTTTTATTATTTTAGAGAAATACAAAACAATGGTAAATGAAATTAATAAACAAGAGCACATGGCAGCACATTATATACAATTTTCTTTTATAACTTCAGGACGAATTAACAGTGAAAGTACTCCAATATATTTCATGTAAATCTGACATGGGGCAATCCAAATCATATGACTTTTTTTAAAAAAACTAATCTATTCACTAACACAGCAACAGAATAATTTCATTGAATGCTTCCTGTTCATGGAAAATAATATGACTAAACATTCTTGTTGCTATTTTTATTTTCTGTTTTATCACAGTCATAAAACAGAACATAATTTAAGTCTGATCAGCATTATATTTTGCATTCACATAAGACTTGATATGAACTAGAGAATACATATTGTTTGAAATTTGTAGTCTGTTAGTCAATGCTTATTTTCTTCCATATAATTCCCAATATGCTGCTACTGACAATAGCAAAAATTCGCAAGCCATTCTCTGGATAATTTAACACCTGCAAATTCACACAACTGTGGCTAAAGATTAAATAGTCAAGACAATAATATGTCTTTTTCTTTTTTTTTTTTCCCTGTTGCTTTGTTATTATAACTTGATTCATTCATTTTCAGTCCTGTTGGAGTTTTATTTATTTTACGTTAACTATTTCCTGACATTGGCTTGTTCTCAGTACTTTTCTATGTCACAGAAGAAGAAAAGACAGTTCAACTACAATTTTATTATTATATAGAAGAAAAATCCACAAAACCAGCACTGAAACCATCATGAAGCAGGATCATTTCTTCTGTTAAGTGTGATGACTTTAAATGGCAAAGAACCCGTTTCCAGTAGTTAAAAACCACTCGGGAGAAGACTGATGGCTGAGAATGCTCATAACATCCCTTTTGGTACACAAGGCAGAGCAAAAAATTAAAACAAACCATAAGCAAACAAAATTAGGTAGAAGGGACAGTGGTAGGATAAATTACAAAATAGAAGAGATCTAATATGAGCAGTCTCTCCTGGGGCATCCAAATGAAATTTTCATCTACATGGAAAAATCCAGTTAAAAATGCCATCACTGAAGCACAGATATTTGGTTAAAAGTAATATTCCATTGCTTTACCTTCCAAGTCACAAATATATAGACTAAAGTTTGAAACTAAAAAATAAATAAATAAATAAATAAAATCACATTTTATAGTGTGTATATTTGTGAGCATGCTTGAATATAGCTGTGGAGCTTTTCTTTTTTGTTTGCTTTTAATTGCATTTGGAACATAAGAATTGGATCAGACCACCCAGCTCAATATCCTATCTATAAGGAGTGCATGCTTATGAAAAGGTATAAAACCTTGACAGACACAATACAATGAAATCGAAGCGTATCCTTTTGAGATATATTTTAAAATTTTGTTTTTAAAGAAGAAAACACAATTACCAACCTAAATGTTGCTGAAAATTGGAAGATACGCTTTTATGCAAGGTCTTGTACCTAGGAAGGACTAACCCCAATACAGTCTGGGGACTGACCAGTTAGAAAGCAGCTCTGCAGACAAGGAAGGACCTGTGGGTCCTGGTGGACAAGGGGTTGAACGTGAGACAGCAACACACCCTTGAAGGCCAACAGCATCCTGGGCTGTTTAGGGAAGAGCACTGACAGAAGTTCATGTGAGAGAGGCGACCTTTTCCCTCTATCAGTACTGGTGAGGTCATACCTGGAGTGCTGGGTCCAATTCTGGGCTCTCCAGTAAAAGCATGACATGGACACACTGGAGCAGGTCCAGCAGAAGGCCACAAAGATGATTAAGGGCTTGGACCACCTGACATGGGGAAAGAAGCTGAGAGAGGTGGGACTGCTCAGCCTGGGATCTCCCCAATGTGTACAAATACCTGACAAGAGAGTTTAATGATGTAGCCAGACTCTTCTCAGCGATATCCAGTGAAAGGACGAGAGGCAATGGGCACCCATTGAAACACAAGAAATTCCATTTTAACATACTGTGATGGTGGTGAACCACTGGAACAAATTGCCCAGAGACGCTGCAGCATCACCAGCCTTGGAGATATTCCAAACCAGACTGGACACAGCCCTGAGTAATACTCTCTAGTTGAATCCACTTTGAGCAAAGCACTTGGACTACAGAGTCTTCAATCTCCCTTTCAATCCCAATTCTATAATTCTATGAGAATGACTAATAAGATATGCCATATTCCCAGGAATAAACTGCAATACAGATAAAATTACAGGTTATCTGAAGGCAGTCCTTTATAGAACACTAATTTTAAAGATGTTCAGAACAATCAAAATACATATCATAGTTGTGAACATATGGTAGTAATAAGTAATTTTGTTTCTGAATTCTGTATTTTCTGTCCTACGTCAAACCCTGTCTTTCCTGAAGGGTGCTCCCTGGATTCTCTCCCTTCAACTATAATTTCACAACTAGTACTTCACTGTAGACATCTCTAGTCTGAAAGAAGGCATGCTAACTAGTACTTGTGTGCATATGTAAACTGATTATCTCCTTGGTTTTGGTAGCTGGAAGCATAATGACTTCTTTAATTACAGCAGAACAGAAGGTCCTTCATGGGATATAAAACGGCTAGTAAATAATTCCAGCTGCTATAAAAAACTTGTTAATTTTTATGTTGCCTCTCTAATTTTTTTCACCTGAAAACAATATAATTAAATCACCTATGAATTTCTCTGAGTTGCTAAAAACACACATTATGAGGATAGCTTATTATCATACTTCTCAATATTTTTTCTATGAGCTCCTTTTAAGAACACAAAAAATCTTTTTCTTTTTCCCAACTTCAAATCACACCTCTCTCAAACACCTTTATTATGGTAAACTCAATCCTAGTTTTCTGCAGTTCCGACTACACATAGACTATTCTTCCTTACTTTCATAACATGTGTTCTTTCCAAAGCCAATCTGATGCTCTGTCCTCACTTCAGGGACACCTGCAAATGCTCAGCTGGCAGTGAAAGATGCAAGACACCGACCTTGGATACAGGAATTTTAATAGTCTGTGGCAGGTTGACACCAGCCAGCAACTAAGCACCCACCCAGTTGCCCACTCACTCCCCACCTCCCACAAAGAGACCAATGACTAGGCAGTCTCGGAGCAAGGACTACCTGCAAGACCAACCCCTCCACCCCCAAAGTTTTTACTGCTGAGTGAGATGTTATATGGTACAGAACATCCGTCTGGTCAACTCAGGCCAGTTGTCCCTGCTGCATTCATTCCCACCCTCCTGCACTCCCTGGGGTGTGGGGACAAAAAGAAAGCCCTGTTGCTGAGCAGCACTTGCACAGTGTCAGCCAAAACACAGGTGTGTTTTCAACACTGTTTTAGTCACAAATCCAAAACACAGCACCATGTGGGCTGCTATGAAGAAAATGAACTCTGTGGCAGCCAGTACATAGTCCCAGCAAAAGAAGATAACATTTCGTGCTATAAGCAGAAGTCTGTCCACCATAGGGAAAAAAGAAACTGGCACATCCAAAGTAAACCATACTGCCGTCTCAGTAATACGTGTGTTCAGGCAGCGTGCAACAGCTAACCAAACCTGCAATGCCTGTGTCTATGCTGTCTATAAGGTGTCCCAGCAACGTGATCCCGAAATAGAGGACTAAACTTGTCTTTAGTAAAAGATTTCCTTTCAGCTTGCAGTTACTGCCTTCCATAGATACAGGCACAGCTGATTCTACATTTGTAGAGAGCTCAGCTATGGGAAAAGTAAGGTCTTTCTCTCTCTCACAGGAATCAATATCAAAAACAAAGCGGAAAAACCAAGGACTGAAACCTCTTTGCAGTAGTGGGATGTCCTTCTTGCTAAATGAGTATGTGTCCCAACAGAGAAACCTAAAGCAAAATTTTCATTAAATAATTCCAGTGTTGTCATCACAGGGGACAGCCTCAAAACATTTAACATCAGAGCCTACATTATCAATTTGATCTATTCTTTATTATGTTTTGAGAAATGGCCTGAGCTCCAATGAGAACACTGATCCAAACAGCAAGAAACAATTACTATCAAGTATGCCAAACCAGTAGACAAAGGCAAACGGCTATCAAAAAAAAAAAAAAAGCTACCTAGTCAGCATTAGAACCCAAAGGGCGCTTGGAAGCTTCAGCCAGGCAAAGTTTTGCACACAGCCTTTGCAGACTGAACAAAGGGCATTAGTAACGAGCAGAGAGAACATGCCTCTGCATGTGGTCTTGCTAAGGAATCAAAGCTTTTAATTGTCCCACTGAAGGCAATGCTCATAGTCATTTTGAAAAATATGAGATCTTATGGATACAGAGTATTTATCAATACCCTGAGTTAAAACTTCTGATGCCTGGTGCACTGGAAGCTACTACCTCAGGGCAGTCATGTTTCTCCCAGTAAGAAAACTCAGGGACTGATGTATTCCTTACGATGTTTTCCACATGAAAAGATTTTCAAGAGAGCACCTTCAGCACTTTAGCTACCCCCATGTACTTACAAATCACATGTAATGTGATTGCTAATGGTAAAAGAGTTTCCCCAGCTAAAAAAATGCTTTTCATGAGC
This sequence comes from Leptosomus discolor, assembly GCF_034619465.1. Taxonomy (NCBI): domain Eukaryota; kingdom Metazoa; phylum Chordata; class Aves; order Leptosomiformes; family Leptosomidae; genus Leptosomus; species Leptosomus discolor. The sequence continues at coordinate 70,867,716 of NC_141392.1, read as the reverse complement.
ACCAATTGCCAGCCTAGAGGATTCAGAAGTGAAGCAGATTTTAAATTGCAGGAAGTGAAATGTTTTAATTTCCCTCAGTGAAGTAAAGAAAAAGAAAAAAACATCAAGAAGTGACCTAATCTTTTCACAGAAAATGCTGTTCCTATTCTATTAATTATAAATTGTTTTAAATTAATAAACCTAACAAACTTCTATTAACATATAAACTAACAAAAAAAATTAACTGTATAACTATAAGATGTGGAAGCATGCCAACATAATCCTGTTGCAAATCCCCATCAGTGCTAGTGTAGACTCTGTCCTCTTTTACCTTTGGATTATTAAACAGGGGTCAAAGATTTAGAGGACACGTGCACTCTCCAGCGATCACTACTGCAGGAAGTCTTTTCCCTCACACACATCCAGCATGCACACTCAGAAGGAAGAGGTTTGTTTCTGAAGAACTGTTTATCATTTACTAAACAGAAAACACATTTAAAATAAAAGAAAATGGGTCATTAATTAATTATTAACTCAATCAATTCTCCTTATTTATTTCAAAAAGGTTTGGTAGAAAATAACTGGAGGACTACATATGTCTTTCATGCTTCCATCATAAGAATTCAAATCCGGTAAATTTGGAGGAAGAAGTAAACACTGTCAGGCTCAATCCCTCCCCTCTCTCACTATGCTCCTCCCTCGCCTCGAGACAAGGAATTCTATGAACAAGGATTTCTTCCATCCACAAAGACATAAGGATGATGAATGCCACATAACAAGGCATGAGAAGGGTTTCTTCAGTACATCCAGCCAATAGCACCAGCAATGTTGCAAGAGTAGATGTACCAGCCAGTCATTCAAATGTTAATGATCAAAAAGATTCATTAGTGGTGTTAGACAACAGTGTTCATGGGCTATGACAGTGTAATTAAAACAAAGATATGTGAAAAGGAACAGGTACAGCCTTGTTTCTGGCTCTGCAAGGAAGATGGAAAAGAAAACATGAAACTAGTAAAAGAATGATATGTTTTCTAAAGGGAACACTGAATTTGTTTAAAACCAGTTTTAAATAAAAAGTCTTGCTTCAATTCATAATGAATGAGATTTTGAAGAATTACCTACGAACATTTTCAAAAAGCTTCTGCTATTAATAATGCTTTTTAATAAAGTGAAAGAGGGGATAAATCTAAATAGCATGTTGACTTGAGGAAAAAGAATGATCAGGATTCATATCTTCTACCTTTAGAAAACAAGATAATTAATGCTCCTTCCATTGTGTTGCAATCATTAAAATTACACATTCTCTTAATTAACAATACACATAACGTAAGTACAATTAAGGGAACAAATTATTTCATATGCTGAAGCTACCTCATTATTAAAATGTAATTATATATAACAGGGTGTGTTTACAATGCAGATGAAAAAACACAATGGAAAAGGATGCATGGGTGTTTATTATCTGTACTTCCTAAACCCACAAAGTTGTCTCTTGCCTATCACACGCTTGTTCTTCTCCCAGCTCCTGGATTTCACTGGAGTGCTCTAGATGAGATTTTGAGTAATACATACTGCTTTGAGGCAAATTTCAAGATGGTGACTGATTTTTATATCAATATAATTTAAACTTAAATTCTATTTAAATTCTATTTCCTAAACCTTTCTCTTAATAGTTTTGTAGGCCAACAGAAATAAATACAATGAGTTTTTATCACCTTCTGCCCCCATTCAGCAAGTAAGAAAATGAGTATTATAAGAAAAAAAAATATTCACCATGATATTTTATATGAAAAAAGTGACTTAACAATGTCAACACATTTATTATACAAATCTGAGAATAATAGGACAATATTCTTCTTCTATCTGTAGCTCTACAATCCTGAGGCTGATACTGATGAAGGTGTGACTTAGACTAATATTTACAATTTTCTATAATTCCACAGAAACATAAATGTATTTAGAAGATTCACACAGAGCACTATAATAAATACTCCTTTTTCAGCCTTACCTTACACAGGTGTAAAATAAATCTATTTTTCATTGCAGTTCAAATTATGACTCTACAAAATAGGTTATCTTCAGACATGTCTGATGCTAAGCAAGCACATTCCGTCTTTAAAGTTAAACAGTCCCAATTTGCATATCTGAAGGAAAAGTATTTTACTTTCAGAGTTTTCCAGGTATTTTCCTGCAGAAAGCCAAACTCTTGAACAGAGTGCTGTCCTTGTTGCTTGACGCCCACTAGCGTGAAGCGTTTCAGTGAACAAGTGTGAGGCTAATGAAGATTCTTCTGATTCAGAATACAGATACAAAAGATCTGTTGACCTCCCACTATTTAGGAGTTTTAGTGACTTATGACCAAAATAAGGCACTGTGAGGAAAAAGGAAAAAAAAAAGAAAAATTGGTAGTGGCATATGTATATAAGATATAGCTGAAGAAAGAAAGGGGATTTTCTTCTTTGAAGTATTCAGGTGCCTACTAGTGCCATATTATCATATATCCACCGAAAAAAAAAAAAGGCGGAGGGACAGGATGGGACATTTTTCTAGGAACAGTATACGTTATAAGTGTATTCTGTTAAATGAGGGGAATTTTTGCAAAGCTGCCTGTAGACCAACTCTGATCCCCTCCCACTGCCTACAGTCTATGCCTATTCCCAGTAACGCTGTCCTGCCTTTTGTTTTTTTACGCAAGTCAACACTGACTATCTTTGAATTCATTTTGGAGTACTGATACTCTTTAGGGATGGGGGGTTGGTTATTGAAGATAAAAATTTGGCACTGTGACACACTTTAATCCAACTAACAACTTAGCGTCACTGACATTCACAGAAAACCCAGTTTCTGAATAGAGGGAACACCAATACGCAAATGCCTGAATAATGCCTTAGGCAGAGGCTTTGAAAATATGTATTATGCATGTGTTTCATCGGCAGGCTGTGAAATACTAAGTTGCCTTGATACCATATAATTCATTAGTCTGAAAGAAAAAAGTATGTTACCACTGTTTACCTAGTTCCTTTGTTAATATAAGTTACAGAGATTCCAAGAGCTTGGCCTTGAAATGGAGGTGATTAAGATCTCTAGTGTCATACCCTTACGAAAATTGTTCTTTCTCACATCCAGTAACTTATAAGATCAACGGGTACACTTGTATCAAAGAAATAAAGTGGATCATTAAATTAAGAAAATTCTCCATGTTTAGTATGTTAAAAATTTATTACTTTAATTACTGCTGTGAATTTCCTTTCTCTAGGATTTGTGCTCTGACAGCAATTTAAGCTCAGAATCTTCCTAAAACAGAAAGACTATTGAGAATTTTTGCATTAGCTCCTGTGCATCCAGATTTTCAGCCTGTACAAACAAGTGGCTGAGACAGCCTTCAGTGTTCTTTTATCAACCAACATCGGCTGATTGAGATACTTCCTGTTTCTAAATAAGTACAAATTTGCTTTGAAGTTGAAAGTTGAACTGACAGTTTGAAAATCTTTCTATACACAAATTAGGAAGTGTCTATATACTTTCATTTTTCTATTCTTATCTCCAACTTCTTACCTAAAGTTTCCCTTTAACAATTAATCATCATCATCATCATCACTTTTTTAAATGAGTTTAAAAGGACATTCAAGTGAATCAATCTTGCCCTAGAAGCATGCAATAGCTGCAATTAAAGGAATACTAGATCAGTGTTTGTGAAACTACTGACAAAGAATCCTAGGCCAAGATACTTCCAAGTTAAGAATTACAAAAAAATAAGATTCGCACTAGGCTGTAGCTTGCTGTGGATCTGAGTATTCTAAATTGACCACACGAGACCTACTCTGTACGAAGGCACTCTAGGGAGCATTCTTTATAGACTAAGATATACTGGCTATGCAAAACGCTATCTAGCTTCCCTACATCTTCTCTTTGATTTCTACTGCACACACATCACTTTTCAGAAAGGGCAAGCTTGAAAAGGAAAGTTGGCAGAAAAGCTTCTGCAGGACTGTCCGTAAAAACAGTAATTCACAATTCATACTTATTCAAAACGAAAACAATCATCCACCAGAAAATGCAATATCAACATTAAAAATATAAATAGATGCATTTTGGATTAACAGAATATGGAAATAACTGTATTTTTTTATCTGTAGTTACACAACTAGTAACCAAAATACTGCGCCCAACAGAAGACTGTTTAAGTCACTGAAGGACAATATCCACATAAAGAAAAATGCAGTCCTAAATTGCAGAAGTTGCTTAACATTCAAGTAAACAAACTAACTCTTGAACAATAAAAGTGGGTTACAGGACCCCAGAGTATAACCTGTAAGTTAAACAGAACCGAAGTTCAGCACTCAGCTCTGAGTGAGCCACATGTACAAATAACAAAGTACATGGTTGTGTAGATCTGTGAACAATTAAAAGAATGTGCGTTTGGCTGTAGTATTGGTATTAAGTCTAGCAGAAAGCAATGTTTCCAGACAAACGTTTCACCAAAATCATTCATTCACAAAACTGTCTGCTTTTGCAATGTTGCAGTTATTATAAACACTTAAATATTTTATTTCTACATAGCAGCAAAGAGAAATGTAGATCTTTTTGCTCTTTCTAATTAACATTCTAAACTTTCAGATCTGTTAAGTGTCTGATATTATTTGATCTAACCGCTGCTGAGCTTGGTATGCTTGATGGAATTTGGTTGAGGAGAAAACCAACTACACAAGGCAAGGTTCACTTTACATTATACAGATGTCTGCAGTCAGCAGCACTCACCGAAAAGCTCATGGAACCTGGTTTCTAAAGGTATTTAAAATTAACTGTGTACATCTCATATTTAGATAATATAGCCTAGGGTTTCTTGTAAGTCTTAATACTGTAAACAATACAGTAGGCATGACAAATTCCAGAATCATCCAGAGTTCTGGTATCATTTTAATAGGGAAGTTTGAATAACTATGTAAGAATAAAAATTCTCTTTGTGCAGGCAGTTGAATTAGTCATAATAAAAGGCTTTCCTGTGCCAATTCTCTATTATTTGCAAAAAAACATTTGTACAGCAAGCCCCACATGCTCATAAAAAGCCATTTAATCAATAAGAAAACACACTCTGATGTTATCTGTGGTATACACAGGCCCATATTAAATTCCCTAGAATTGTGTATTCCTTTCTTTTATAGGAAAGGCAAAGAAAGGCGAGGGGAAGGGAACAGGGCTTTTGAACAATAAAACCAAGAAGGACGGAATCTGTTAAAAATGAAGTTAAATACGAGGTCCTAGATACCACGGAGATTCCAAAAGTCCCTGCAGAACACGAAGCCTCTACTGAAAAAAATATTTGAATGTTTTTAAAATCTTTCCTTTATCTGATTACTACTTAATTATTACAATATCTACCACTTTGATGAGTAGATTTCCACACTGAAAATACTACCTAATCGCTTCTTGCAATCTGGCAGTTTGACTGGATTTTCATGTGGTTTTTCACTTTGTCAGTGTCCAGCAGAAAATGTCATTACTACAGTGAACTCTAAAGCTCATCTGTGCAACAATATAGCAGCTTTCACATGATGGCAGATGAGCTTGTTACATTGCTCATACCGGTACTTACAGGTAGTTCTATTGCTTCACAGGCTTTAGGCCTTGTCAAAAATACTGTAAACATTCAACACAACTTCAACACATGATCTATGTATTTGTGTACCAGTTTCTGTCTTATAGCATGGGAGTCAATGGCTTACGCAGTTAAGATTCATTTTTGCCTATACCTTATGAGGGTTCCTAATATCATTGTAGCAGAAATCTGTTCTTTTACCTTATAAGAAGCAAACTATTCTTTTAAACTGTAACACATCTCACCTTCCCTTATCCCTAATCAAATCAAAGGGAGTTCTGTCAAGCTTTTTATGGAGTCAGTATAATCCTAAATTAAGAGTAACATCTTATTTTTCAAATTTCATCTTAGGACGTCTCATTCCTATCCAACTAGTAATTTCCTCCAAAGCAGCATTTATAACTCCTGATTTATACGACAAAATCAAGTATCTCCCAACGCCAAATTCTGCCACTGTTCATCTCCTCCATGCTCATCCTTATCAGCAAATTATACTGTATCTTATGGTTATTCATACACAGTATGAAATAATTTTACTGTGATATCACAGTACAAATACAGCTGCAGAAAGCTAACGTTGCAGTACTTAATCAGTTGGGCTATGTCTTGCCCAAGCAAGGTTATCAAAGTTTTCCATACTACGAAGTACAATCCAGCAGAACTTTTATTTCAATTGCACAAAATACGTTAATTACAAAAATGTTAGTTCAAGGATTTACATACTCAACTTTGGAAAAGAGAAATATGCAGAAACTAATTTCTAGGTTAAAATATTAAAAAGCATTTAATATTACAAAACATTAGCAACAGAGTGTGAGCATATTTTAAGTGTTCTTTCAGGTTCTAAAAATATTTGGGATCAAATGGTACCCTCCTCAAAATAAGTTTTCGGTGAAATTGGTGATAATTAAATGAATAATTTTAAAAATAATTTTAAGTACAGGGAGACTAGATAAACCAAACTCTGCTATAAACATGGTAAAAAATACTTTGTTTATTTTGGTATGATTTTTGTTTTATGCCCTACAATGGATGTACCACATGTTCTTTTCAATCAACTAGGCAAAATAACAACATGCAACTTCTATTACTGCTTACCATATTACAATATATCCACATACAGGTAATAAAATTAGACTCATCACTATTTTAATTTTGAAGGCCATTTTTCATTTAATCTTATACATGAAAAAAAAGGGGAAATTTCACCTTCATGCATAATAAAAACCAAACAATGTAATCTTATCAGAAGCAACACATCCAAACATGTTATAACCCATTTAGTTAACGTTACTAGAGAATAAAAAAATTAGTATCTTACCTCAGACCAAAGACATGTGATTGCTCATAACTGAATAAGGAATGAATTTTAGCTTCTGAATTCAAAATTATAAGCCTGTCAATGATATCCTGACAAAGGAAGACAAATGTAAAAAACTCTTGCATGATTTTATATTTTATGCATGTAACAGTTTCACAGGGATGTTTACTATAAAATGAAACCTATTATTAACACACACATTGAAATTATTTCTGTAAGAGGTGCTTTCCACCATAAAAGTCAACGGTAAAAAGAAACCATACAGAAAGTTAGGGAAAAAAAAAAAAATCACTAAACACACAAAAAGATCCTAGCGTATCAAGTATCCTAGTTTTTATTTAGTATTAAATTAAACCACAACAAAAACGTTAAACTTTTTTCTTGTATGTTTGAAATGTGTATATATCTATTTTAATGAAAAGAACAGCAAATCCTTCAGTGTAATACCCTTTCTAACATCGGTTAGTACTACACGATTCAAAACACGGCCATTTATTCTCAGTGTAGCAAGGCTTGGCTTAGATGTTGAGGCTTACATCTTTCATCCTACAGCATCTCATGTAATAGATAATGACCTGTGGCTGCATGCCACCTCTTCCACAAATCCAAACTAATTACCTTCCCCTCTGGTTCACTGCACATCCAAACTGTTTCTGAAGAAATAATTCCATTAAAAGACTAAGAAATGCATAAAAACATTCACTAATGTTATCATCTCAGAGACATTACTGTGCTATGGTCAGAAGAAACAAACTACAAAGTCCTTATTGGCTTTATTTAAGCTGTTTTAAATCCAAACTTTTATTTTCTCCACATTTAAGAAATACAGTTTCAGAGACAGCAGAGGGAGTTGTTATTCATTTCAGTATCATGTGAGAGAAAGGTTAGGATCTGTACTTTCATGAAGTCAACCAAAGCTCTGATTTTCAACAGAAAGAAAAGAAAACACAAGTAAAACTCCCAGAAGTAGGAAAAAAAAAAAAAAAAGTAGGACTTGTCAAAGTAAACTGTCTTCATAAAATGCATTCTTTTTTAAAATACAGTGAAACCGTATTTTCCCTATTAGATTTTTTTTGGGCAGTAGGGCAGACAGCTGTGAAGAACGCACTTTTTCCAGATAGTATGTTCACAATAAAATAAACAATAAAACCATTCGACTTGGACCTGAAGGCTGAGGTAAAATCAGTAATGTAAGTAATAATCAATTGGAATCATAGAATCGTTTAGGTTGGAAAAGACGTTTAAGATCAAGTCCAACTATTAACCCAGCACTGCCAAGCCCACCACTAAACCATGTCCCTAAGCACCACATTTACACCTCTTTTAAATACCTCCAGGAATGGTGACTCAATCACTTTCCTGGACAGCCTGTTCCAGTGCTTGACAACCCTTTTCGTGAAGAATTTTTTCCCAATGTCCAATCTAAACTTCCCCTGGTGTAACTTGAGGCCTTTTCCTCTTGTCCTATCACTTGTTACTTGGGAGAAAAGACTGACAATTGTTTGGAGTTTAAGGCTTTTTAGGTATTTACACGTACAAAAAGTTAAGTGCTGAGGGCTATTTCTCTGGCAACAACCCCCTCCTCTCATCTATACATCAAAGCTTGGAGCTTGCAAAAGAGTAGAAAGAGCAGGCATAGAGAGAGGACTATTGGGAAAGTAGACCAAGCTCTGATTTGGGATATCAGGAAGGAAGACAACGACCACGGTCCAACACAAGGTCCAATCAGAAAAATGTGCTGATAGATCTGCACCGCTCAACTGCAGAGCATAGCTTAAATATTACAGGTAGGATGTCATCTACTTTGAATACCTAAGATACACCATCTAAATACAAGATTCTCTGTAATCACTACCAAAAAAAAAAAAACCACCTGGTTTTTCAAAGCTACACATCTGGAGGGTACCTTCCAAGCCAGATTCCCTTGCATAAGTGTACTGTAGAACCTCTCAAAGAAGAGTGGAGGAAGGCAGAAGGACCCCAATTCATCTGCTCCATTCTCTAAAATCTTTTTATACGACAACCAGAGTGAAAAAAAAAAAAAAATCTGGCATGTATCAAGAAAAATTTTACTAAAAGCACAAAATAAAAACCTGATTAGTCAACAGTTAGACGTAGTAAGACCTCAACTGACAATTTGTTCAATGTTGCAATTAGTTAGCCAAAAATACAAAGGAGGAAAAATTGTTTAAATCCTATGTATTTAAGAAATAAAGGGCATACAAAGATGATTAAGTTCTGTGCATTATCAAATATAGTTCAGCATAAATATTGCAAGTCAGATTGTGTGGCATTGTGACGGGATTCAGAAATACAGAAAAAAAGCTGAAAAAGCAATTAGGTGTTCTAATCAAATCTTCTAGGGCACCAAAATTGCTTTCACTTTGCTTTGTAACCACAGTTACATCTGGTCAAATCTTTTATCTTTAGCTTTCTGCAGCCATTGCCCAAAAATGTAGTTATAACAAATCTATATGCCAACTTAACCCCAGAAGTTTTCCGAGTACTTAGACTTAGTCATTATATGTTAAATTAACATTAGATGAACTATTTTCCTTCTGTTAATTACATAATCTTGGATGTCTAGTTTACTCACTGTTGCACAGTAGTTAAGTGAGAAAAACCCCACCAAAGCCATCTGTAACTTTGAACAATTGTATCAGTATTGCTATTCCTGGAAATCTAGGGAATTCCATCAAAACGCTCAAGGGCCTCAAAGACCAAAACAACATAGGCTTTCAAAAGTCACAAAACTCATTACTACCCCAATCTGAAAGCTCTCAAATACGTATCACTTGCAACATAAATCTATCTCACCTTCTGCCAGTGCCTCAGAAAATCTGATGACTGAAAAGAACTATCCACCAGTGGACACACCAACATTGAGTGGACTGGTAGGAAGACTCTGCAGAGGGATACGGACAGGCTGGATTGATGGGCCGAGGCCAATGCTACGAGGTTTAACAAGGTCAATTGCCGGGTCCTGCACTTGGGTCACAACAACCCCGTGCAGCGCTACAGGCTTGGGGATGAGTGGCTGGAGAGCTGCCTAGCGGAAAAGGACCTGGGGGGGTGCTGATTGACAGCTGGCTGAACATGAGCCCTCCGTGTGCCCAGGTGGCCAAGAAGGCCAACAGCATCCTGGCTTGTATCAGAAAAAGTGTGGCCAGCAGGAGTAGAGAAGTGATCATGCCCCTGTACTCGGCACTGGTGAGGCCGCACCTCAAATACTGTGTGCAGTTTCGGGGCCCTGACTACAAGAAAGACACTGAGGTGCTGAGCGTGTCCAGAGAAGGGCAACAAAGCTGGTGAGGGGTCTGGAGAACAGGTCTTATGAGGAGCGGCTGAGGGAACTGGGGTTGTTTAGTCTGGAGAAGAGGAGGCTGAGGGGAGACCTTATTGCTCTCTACAACTACCTGAAAGGAGGCTGTAGTGAGGTAGGGGTTGGTCTCTTCTCCCAAGTAACAAGTGATAGGACGAGAGGAAATGGCCTCAAGTTGTGCCAGAGGAGGTTTAGATTGGACATTAGGAAAAATTTCTTTACCAATAGAGTGGTCAAACATTGGAACAAGCTGCCCAGGGAAGTGGTGGAGTCACCATCCCTGGAGGTGTTCAAAAAACGTGTAGATGTGGCACTTCAGGACACGGTTTAGTGGGCATGGTGGTATTAGGTCAATGGTTGGACTTGATGATCTCAGAGGTCTATTCAAACCTTATGATTCTATAATTCTATGATTACCTCCTGAAAACATCAAAACAGTACTACTAAAAAGAACTGCAAAAATCCCTTCCAAACATAACACACACTATTACGATATACTCTGTCAAAACAACTGAAACTACCACTAATCCAGAGCTCATGCTAAACAAACACTTTAACACAACAGCAAGTTAAAGTGCTAGCTCATTAGGAAACACTCAGATTTCAACTGTCGCTCAAGGTCACAGATTAAATTTGCTTGTGCTTTGTAGATGAGAAGAAAAAAACTAATTGATTGGATGAACTAATACAAAATAATACTAAATACTGAAACGGTGATACTGTATTTCTTAGGACTGAAATATGTCTTAATCAGTAACTTTCCAATTAGTGATTTTTCCTGTGTGTGAAAATCCACTAATTTCCAATTAGTGATTTTTCCTGTGTGTGAATACTCTGTGCTTTAAGAAAGCTTGAGTTTGGGTTGCATTTTGTTTAGATCCACAGATATTTTACATAAATTTTATCATACTATAAGTATAGGTATTTTCCAGTATGTAATTGCATGCACATACAGAGGGGTTTATGCATGTCACTTCTTTTTCCCATGGAAAAACAGAATTATGATACAGGCCAGGATAGATGATCTTTAAATCAGGCATCAAATTTTATATTATCCTTAGGATTTCAAAATGAAAATTTAGGTTACCATGAAGTGATATGTGCACATACTGCCCTCATGCTGTATGTAATACAAAATGCAGAAAATTTCAAAATCTTTCGGCAAGAAGAAAAAATTATTCTATTACTACAGTAACATTTTCCTCAGGAAAAATCACCTTCACCGAGGTATTTATTTTTCTTTCAAAATAAAAACTCTACTTACAATAATATCTGTAGGTACTTCACGGAGTGAATACATTGGTTTATTTGGTATATCTTGTTTACTCAGGAGCTCAAAAACTGCAGGGTAAGTGAGCAAGTTTATCAGAGACAGAAAAGACTAGAGAATGAAAAAAAGAAATGTTAATCGGTTAAGTATAACTGAGCAAATGCTAACAATTATTCAGCATTTACTTTAAGTTTGTTCTTATCCTTCTTTCTAGGCTGAACTTGGCATAAATAGAGCTGCCCAAAATAAGACTGCAAACCCTGGCAGGTGTCTATACAATCTAAAAGGGCAGCAGTGCCTGTGATGTATATATTATGTATCAAACTGTACAAGCAATTTCAAAAATTATAATATTTTCATCACCACATAATTCTAAAAGCTAGAGACACAGCATACTCTAAAACACATCACTCTCACTGATCTTACTACAGTAATCAGAGACATGAACTGATGGCCAGTATTTTAATGCTTTAACTTTCATCATGATTGCTATGTATTATTTTATATTGACTTTCATGGATCCTTAGCATTGTGACCTGCCATGCAACACAAGAATCCTTTCAATCAGTCATCATTTGACTAGTGTATTACCCTAATTTTGCCCCACATGCCAAGAAGCAGGTACAGTTGCAACAACAATTTACAGAAAGGTATGTATCATCCTATTCGAAATACAGCACTGTTTTTCCCAGGACAATACAGAAGATTAAGTAATTTCTCACCTTCTGACAGCTTTGGTCAATAGGGTCAACTGGAGTAGATCTGGGTTGGGTTATCCTCAAATCATCTTTTCCACACTCCAAAACAGCCCACAATTCAGTTACAAGTGCCTTTATAAAGCCTAAAACAAATGTTTAATGTTTTAATTTATTTTTATTTTAATGCTTTTAATCTAATGATGAGAATGGCAAGAATACTAGAAAAACAATTTTCATATTAAATATCATTTCACACCACAATTCTAACTCAGATTCTCAAAATTCTCTAATCATTGACTAAAACTTCACAAGACAGACTGCCTGAAGGTTACTCTCCCTGCTATTCTCAATCCTTTCGTCAAACTACCTTTCTACAGCAGTCCAGAGCAACAGTTCGCAAAGACTATTATACTGGAGTAGAATGATATTTATATCTCTTCCATGTTAATGAGCTGCCAACTTTCTTTAACAAGTTAACTGCTACAGATCAAGGCTTAGCTAGTATTGTCTCTGTGGTTTTAAAAAACACAGATTTACTATACTCATTAATAAATGAAAACGTACCACAATAAAAAGTTAAGGACTGAAAAAATCTTTTCAAGAGAAGCACTACTAGCTGAATTTAAAATGTTAAATATTAAAACAGAAGAGGAAGGATAGCCATCTAAGTCTGAAATCTCCAAATCTAAGTTAAAGCTTAATACAAACTTTGCATACGTTACACAATCTCCTCTTGGGGTTGAAAAATTAATGCCGATGATTTTTGGTCTACCATTTTCTTTGACGCCAAGGGCCATAAGAAGCAACTTGGCTGAGAACCTTAAAGAGGACAGATGGGTTAATCCTCAAGTAGATCTGCTCCCTGCTTTCTGAAAGATCCCAGAGGCATAAATAATAAGTACCTAACAATCAGTTTCCTTGACTGGCAGAATTTGCCTGCCTTTCTGACAGTCTTTCAGTCAAATCATTTTAATAACACACCAGCCATTTCTACCTACTAAAAGAGAAAATTTGCAACTTTTGTACCTCGTAGACTTCCTTAGCAACTTAAGACAGTAGCTTTATTTTATTGATAATAATCTAGTTTTAACATAACAGCTAACTAGATCGCTGGGTGGTACAGCAACAGTTGAATTATGTGAGAATGAGTCTGAAGGGATGGGCTGACATGAGAAGAACTGTGGATTCAGACAATCTCAATTCCATCTCACTATCGTATAAAAACACCAATGACATACAGGCCGTTGCAGTTTCTCACTCTTTGAGCAGTCAGTAACCATGGAAAAGTACATACAAATTACAGAAACGAACAGTTCTTAATTCTGATCTGTAGATCACCAAGAAGCACTTGCAAATTGTTAGCAACTTATTTTTTAACAGATATAAATGTCTTCACACTCATACAAGAAATTTCGGGAAATCCAAACCAATGAAGTAAAGATTTTGCATAATTTAAGGGGCGGGGGGGAACCAAATCCCTGCATCAAGATAAGTGAATGACTTAAAAGTTAAAAAAATACATTTCCATTGCGAAGAAATCCATAGATATTTAAGCAGTCTTTGCTAATACCGCATAATCATTCCACTCAGTTGATCTTTTTTAACATCTTTCTCCCTGTCTTTTTCTAATATGAAAGACTGCAGCATGTAACTATTCATAATATCATTCCTCAATTTACCTGAACTCTGTAGAGCTACTGCACCTGTTGGTGTTGTTGCCATTTGTGTAACGATCACTCTATTATCAAACTCTTCATATTCATTTGTCTGTTAGTAACAAATATAAAAACAGTGTTAGTTATTCAGAAGGCATGAAAATCCCAAATGATCTATTAAATATTGATCTTTCCTACAATTTTTTACAGAATTTAATCCACTGTATGGTTGGACTTGAACATTTCATAGACACTATCCTCCACAGACTTACAAGTCAAATTCCAAACTAAACATCTATATCAAGTATCATCTCAAAATTTAAATGCAAAATACTATGGTTGAGACATGTAACATCAGTGAAGAATAAAAATCTTAGCATTATAACAGTTTTTGCACAGATTCAGTAGTATGTCTGTAACATTATGTTTTTTCTCCTAAAATGCATATTAACAAATTTTTGGTTACATTTCAAGTATTGTCTACCATATCTAGACTCCAACAACATCTACCAATGTGGTCTAGAAAAATTTGCACTTAGGAAAAAAAAAAAAAAAAAATATTTTTCCTGGCATTTCAAACTTCACAGCAAAAAGGTCAGAAAAACTAATTATGTCTGACTTTCTGAAGATGAGTAACATCCAACAAACTTAAATCAGTGTGGCAACAGTACCAGAGATAATAAGCTATATTTTAAATTCAATTTTGCAAAAATTAAGTGACAAAATGTTTTCTGAATTTATTTTCTAATTATTTTCTTTCTTCGTTGTTTTATTATAATCATTAAAACAAAGAAAAAGCATACAGACTCTGTAATGCTTACCTGGAGTTTTTTTGATAAACTGCTGAACATAAAGTTCGCACAGTCATTCATGGCACCTGTGCTATGAAGCAGAAAGAGTCCTTTGGGTGTAGCAGAAAAATTTAGCAAGGCATCTAACAAAGTCTCTTCCCATAACAAACTGCAAGAGTAGCAAAATAACAATTAAAAATTATATATAAAAAAGCACGGGGAAAAAAAGAAAACTACAACTTCTAACTTTGAAAACCAACAATATTTCATTCACTGGACTCTATGTGTACTCTACATGTTAGTTTAACAAAAGCATTTGGGAAAGTTGCAATACGTATTAGACTGTATTTTATACAAACATTCAAACTCATTCTGGCAAAACTAAGGTTAGGCAGGAACACAGAACAGCAAGATGATTTAACCCAAAAGACCTATGCCATCCTTAAATGTACTCATGACTTACTATCTCACTATAGACAAGTCTTAAGGTATTAATGTGGCAGTTACAAATTGGCAAAGCAGGCACAGAATTTCTCACCAATGTAAAAACACTATGAGGAACTAATAAAAACTCACTTTTGAAGAGATAAAGGCTCCTGCTAAAATTACTACAGAATTATGAAAACAAGGTGCTTATATACACAGTAGCAATAAATGGACAGTATCTTCTACACACATGGCAGGAAGAACAGCAATTGCAAGAACAAAGTATGATGTCCTACAAAATATTTGATGCCCTAAAAAGAAGAGTGAAGCAATTATATCACCTTTGACTAGGTACCATCCCTGCAGATATCACAAGACTCTTAAGATTCCGCTTCTCTAAAAGCATTTGCTCACTGGATTCTCATCTCTAGTTCTTATTTCCCATTTTTGACTATCACCAGCAAGCAGCACACAGCTTTTCTCGTAGCAGTCAACCATAACCCCAAAATTTAATCACTTCCTCTGCAGAATGCCTGCCATGTCAGGTTCAGAAGCAAAAGTTTCACCCAGAAAAACATCAGCATGTCTTGTTCCACAGTTAAATGAAAAAATACAGATGCACAGAGGAAATTGTAGTTTATGTCAATGGCAGTGATTAGTAACAGCCTCCTCAGTCAGAGATCTGCATCCCCCGATTTCTTTTTACCACTAGATTTGAAGGCTATAACCAGTTCACAGGCCACCACCACAGACTAGATTTATAACTGTTAAGGTATATTTGCAAATTATACATGAAATCAATGGTAAAGTATAAATAAGAATCTACTTAATTAACTAGGTTCTGCACTACCACCACCAACTCCCTGAATTTTCAGGCACACAAATATTTGTTTATTTCTCATCCTAATGCATACAAACATCTGTAATGGGGCATTAAGTTTTAGTATAAAAGGAAGGATGCCTGTCACTTCATATGTATTGGCTTTCAGCCAGAATGCTGTCTTGCTACACAATATTTTGGAGCTGTACATACCACTCAGCAGAACAACATTTTAAGTTAACACCATATCAAGGTCATAATACATTCTGACAGTTATTTTGTTTTATGCTTTCTAACTCACATTTTCCTCAAACCAATTTCTGCAGTCAGAGAGAACTGCAGACTAACATAAGTCAATTTTACATAGATTAGACACAAGTCTGTAAGCCAAGAAAGTCCTGAAAGGTCAAGAACAATTTTGTAACTCTACTGAGACCTATGCTAGGATGATTTCACTCCCTCTACCTTCCACTATGCTTTTGGCAAAGAGACACAGGGTTACAAGATGCCTCAATTGTGGATAAAGTAGCACTGTGTGTTCATATTTGTGCATGTCCATAAATTAAGCAACAACTTACATGTTTTTTGACTCTAAACTTATTGATGAAGTCGAGTCTGCACCAGTTACAGGTGTGGGTACTCTTTCTGAAAGCAAACTTGTCTGTGAAATAAAAAATAAACAAAAAACTCCTTACTATTTGTTTACACTGCCTTTAAATGCCGGATCTTGCTTGTTCTCTTGTTATATAGTAAAAAAAAAAAAAAAAAACACAAACCCAAAACCAAAAAGCACACCACCATGATCAGGTTGTAGTCTAGCCTTTGGCACAGAATACACTATTCCACTACATTTTTTTATTCCAGAAAAGACTATTTTTTATTTCTTCCTTGGGTATAAACCATTTTAAAAGCTAGTACATTTTGAAAATTTTAATCGAAATTCTTAAAATACAAAACTCTTTATTTTTTAACTGGAGACTCCCAAAGTAAAAATTGGCGTTATCAAAAAAGAAAAAGAAAAAGAAAAATCAGAAAGCAACTCTTTACTCCAGTTCTGTCACAGGTAATGGAAATAACAGCCTCTGGAGTCAACAACTCAATTTCAAATTTACTAAGTAATTCTGACAAATTTTATTTATTTATTTATAAATTATATAAATTTATCTATATTGGCATAGATATAATTAGAGCTACAGGCAGATATATACACATATTTTTATATTTGGTAGAGATTCTAATTAAAATTATATTTGAAAATAATTGGTGTGAAACACATTGTATATTTAAGATGAATTATTTAAATTGTTCTATGTTTCCAGGCATAAAAAGCAAATTGCACCATTCAAATGAAAGTGAGCAGTCATTAATATAATCTCTTATAAATGTGACCTAATAAAACCACAAAAGATTTCTCTATTAAACTAGTCAGTTATCCTGGTTCTGTTAAGTTCCCCTTTTATTATCATTTGTACAAATTCTGTCTCAGAATTCCAGCAGAATCTGCCAAGAAAAAAATTGTTCCTCCATCAGTCTTAAAACTCCAGGAGACATGTAAAATAGCAGGAAACAAATTACCAGTCTATCCATTAAAAAAATTGTCAATATTGCTTGGATAGAGGCCACCAAAGCCCACCATTTTTGCTACACTAAAATAGTAGAATACTTTACAAACTGCAGATATTTTAAAATTGAAAAATGATAGAAAATAATTTAAAAAGTAAACAAGATGGCAGAGTTGAAAACGTGACATTCCTATACTAATTTGTTGATTCCTGAAGTCCTGAATATGTAGATTCCACTTCAGTCTCAATCTGACCTCCAAAGTGAGGTGAAGAAATGACATTGTCAGTTACATGTTCCATGATTTTTTTTTAAATTCAACACATTCAGACTACTTATCTTGTATGTGTCAAAACTATTTGTCCAAATGATGTTCTATACCATAATAAAGGATTTTAATGTGCAAAGAAGTCTTTTGTGCATGTGTAAATGCTGTGGTGCTTTAGAGCAGGTAACTGGAAATGCCCATCAAAAGCATGTAAGTCTGCCTGTGATAAACATTAGAGTAAAAGGTTAGTTCAAGTAAGACTGACTAGTTACACAACAGGAAAGCAAAAAAGACAGACAGATTGCGGAGTCATATAAATTACAGAATGATTCAAATGAACTCCTTAACTCAATAAAATCCTAAAGTTCTCAATACAAGGAAGAACATTCAAAACCAACATTCTTTGGTGAGAAATAGTTTACTGTGATATAATTATGATTGTAAGTAATAACATATTTTATTTTCAATCAAAACGTATGCTTTCATAATAATATTCATATGTAAAAGCAGTGAGAAATACTCAGAAGCTAGTGATTTAAGTCTCTTTCCTATTCATGTTCTTTCTGGTATTTTCTGCCTCAGTTTACATTGTGACTCTATTTTTAAAATTCCTAATCATAATAAAAGCATACAGCAATTGACAGGAAGAACAGCTGTTCCATTCTCTTTCCCTTGCACTCAACCTCTCTCCCACTTCCTCACCTACAAAAAAAAAATATCCTTAAGTCTTTTAGCCAATTTTTTCTCCCTGCTTGGTCTAATCCTTCTCTAAGGAAATATTTTACATTACAGTCACTGGAGGGAAAAAAAGAGATGGTTCCATTTTTCAGTGTAAAGTGAAACAACACAGTTAAATTTTGGGTTTCCACTAAGAGTTCTAATATCTACAGTTTAAATATGCTTTCATTTTAGCTGGAAGCTAAAGTTGAAGCTTAGAGTGCTACCCTTACCTAAATGCTGCCAATGTTATTTTAATGATTCAAACAGGTTTTTGAATTTTACTCCACTGTGAACTTTTTGAAAACTGCTCTTGCAGCATCTGCTGTCATTTTTCCATATTTACTAAATTTTTATAACAGATAAGAATTTGCACACTACATATGGCTATCAGAACAATGAAAATAGAAAAGTCTACTGAATAAAGTGGAGATACCTTGTTTAGTAAATTTATAACAGAAAGCAGAACACACAGAACTGTTGGACCCAAGCTCTTTCATGCAGAAAAAGTATCAGACTAGCAACCAAACTGAAGTTGAAGTACAGAGTTTACACTTCATAAGATATCCAAGTACACAAGTAAGACAAGAACTCCTGACTGGCACTTCTCATTACTGTCCCTTGAGAATATTTCAATGACATCTAAGTATTTAAGTCAAATATTCAGAATCTCCTTTTTTTCTCCATATATCCCACCGAAACAAACTAGTTTAACCTAAAAATTACTAAGACCACATCTTAGTTGTCTTTCCTTTCAAGGTATCGCAAACAAGAGTGATGACAAAATCTGTGGTGGACACTGGCTAGCATGACATCAAGTACCTCTAGCATTAAGGACAATGAATGATGGGCGTATCAATGCATCTTGAAAGTTCCTAGGTTAATCTTGAGGCATAGAAGTCTCAAACTAAGCTTCTGCTAGGTTCACATACAGAAAAAAATCTGAAAAGTAGAACTTCATTTTTAGAACAATTCCAAGCATTATCTCACTACTTAAATATTTGACCTGAAGCAAAGAACGACTATTACATAAGCTGAATCTCTTACAGTATAATTTTTTCCCAATCTTCCAACTCCAAAACAAGATGTACCTTTTTCCAGGCCTCTCCGATAGATTCATGCAAGCCATAAGGTATAAGTATCTGCAGGCCTTCACAAGTTCTGTACATCTGACGACACACAAAAATGAAAGCTCCTTTAACAACTGGCAAAAGCTCAGTTCCAGATAAGAGAGAAATGTCGTCATGAAGAAGCTTCTTTGTAAACTGAACAATTGCATGAACAGCTGTAGGACTAGAAATAAAATAACACTTTTAGAATGTTGTTTTGTAGTCATTAATAAGACTTGAAACAGATCCTCCAACTAAACACTTAAATTTTTCTAGGAGAAAAGAAACTATGGAAAGAAACTATGACCCACTATGGAGGGGCCATCTATGTTATAACTTGTAACACCAGTCAGAAGACAAGAAACATACAGCAAGTGATTTTATTTTTGTTACAGGTCACCATAAAGCAAGAATGCACCTATTGTCTTCCATCCAGCCCACAGGGCCATGAACTACACAGACTGTGCATTTTATAGGGGTCCAGTTGGGAAGAGTAACAAGACAATCATTTTAGCTTCTGCTTAATCGGTGTTAAGGATATCTCTACAAGGCAAAATTCGTCCTTGTTCTTCCTTTTTCCTATCTGTGATATTCTTCTGAAGTCTACTAGGTTTGCAATGCAAAGGACAACTCTTTCTCCAAAATACTTTTATTTCCAGCCCCCCTTAAAAGTATATGCAAATTCTGAGATTTCTCTACTTAGAAGACATATATTTCAAACATTTACATGACCTGCAGCTTAGATATTTTTAATTTTTATTTTTAGTTTTAATTTTATGTCAGCTTCTGATACAAGATGTCTCTACTAGATGTATTGAAAAGTGAATGCTAAATTAAATCTATTCTTTCAATAAATTAGATTTTTTTTTGTTTGTTTTTAGAATAAATATTAAAAAACAAAGAAAGGCCTTTGGCCTGAACAGTAGCACTATGAACACAATCAAACTACATTCAGAGAAAGGAAAGCTCTCACATGAATAAGAAAAACAACTAAATCATAGAATTCTCCTTTAATAAAAATATGTCTTTAAATTGTGATTTCACCTGGTTATACATAGAAATGTCCCCCTAATACAGTCTCTAAAACACTTACTAATTTGATAATCAGATATTTTACTCCAAACATAAACAAAACATATCATGTTACAGACAAATGAAAAAAAGAGAAAACGAGTCTCATAAGACTAACGTAATTCATTAAAGTACTCAATAATGTCATTCATTAACGGACTCTTACCTGTCATCTTCGGCAGTTTTTTCATTTTCTCCATAAAGAAGAAGAGAAAGACCATCTTCTACAGCAGCAATCCTTGCCAAAATATCAGCTACATCAATTAAAGTGGTTTCAAGACAATTTATATACATCTATTTGGAAGAAAAAAGAAATACAAAAGTTTCAAATTCAATGCTTTTGTGAAAGCTTTTTATTCAAGTCTGGCTTATGTATGCAGAACCTGAAGGTCACCTTTCAGTGACTGCTTAATAACTTAAACAAAATAAGTGAAGAGCCTACATTCAAACACCATCACATAGAAATCTTCATCACAAACAGCAATAATCATCACTTCTAATGACTATGGCAGAAGTACAGTGACTGCACAGATATAGAGAATAGACATTTCTGAACTCATTTTTCTCTTTTCCCACCATGAATGTGGAAAGGATCTTGATATGCCACCTAAGGGGATAAGAACAATACCTGAATCAAGGTGAGAAACATACTAACTCCCTCATAGCCACATACTCATTGGCAACTCTTTGGCTAGAAATGGAATCCCAGTTCCTCCCAAGATCTGCTGCATCCACCTCACATCTAGGCTGCAGTAGGCCCACACAGCCATTTGCTTTGGAACCATGAGGAAAGTCTTCCCCATTGGAGCAAAGCAAAAGTCCTCTACCAATTTCTTGCTCACTTCAGAGCACTGTATAGCTCCAACCAGGCTGCAATCAAGCAGACTTTAACGTTTAACACTGGGATTCAGACTGTTCAGAATGGTACCATGACTAATGAATGTACTACGAATTAATGTTAAAACTGGCCATTGCTTATTAATAAGTGAAGTCAATATTCCAGCAGTAGACATAGAGAACATGGGTGCTCCATGAAGAACCTGTCAGGGAGCAGCAAGGGCAGGACATTGCAAGGGACGAGAAGTCACAAGCTGAGCATGATAATGAGGCAGGCAAAGGCAATGGCTCACCATCGGATGGGCTGGCAGTCCCACCATATCCAAGCAAGGTGAGCAGATGAGGTCCAGTGACAGCAACCAGGTTCACCTCCACAGTGATGAGGGAGGTCCAAGGTAAAGCCAGAAAGCCAAATGCATGAGTTGGGGTCAGCTCCAGACACAGTAACCAGGCTCAGACACAGCCCAATGATCACCATGCAACTGGATTTATAGTGACAAGGCAGGTCTGAGGTGAAGCAAACCCAAGAACTCATGTCTGTGGGTCGAGGCTCAGATCAATGGGACAGCAGGCTCCAATGCTGCTACAATATAGAACAGGCAGGGAATGAGGACAAGAATCTTGTCTTAAAAAACCCTCCTGAGTGGAAGAAGGAGTAAGTCCACACTGATGCTTATTAGCAGAGTCATCCCTGGGGGGATCTCTGCTAAGGCTTCCTAGCAGAGCTTTCTCAAATAGCTCTCTTCAGGGAAGAGGCAGTAGGAGGAAGATGTGCCAAGGGCCTGACAGTAGACAGTAGCTGTAATTCTGCTGGACATATGCAGAGCATCCTAAAGGTGCTCACCAAAACTCTGTTCCTGTCCATATGCCTCAATAATACAGTTACGAGATAGCCAGAGATTACCTTCTCAATCAGGGACTGAGAAACGCTCCAAATTCCTACAATTTATGCATAAATGTACTTACAAAGAAACAGGATGGTTTTCAAAGTGAGAAGTTCCCTTTTGTAGCTTTGCCCTATCCACACCCAAGACAGCAGAGTGGAGTCAACAGTGAGATGAACAATGAGCCATGGGGTGATTACTGTTCCCAGTAATACTTGTTAAATAGCTAGTATGTCAGAACAAGGAATACAGCACCACTCTCTAGAAGCTGAAGTCCACTGCTTAAATCTTTTCCACTCTTCTATATTCATCAAGGACAGTTGTACTCACAAGAAACCTTTTTTTTTTAAATGCTATGTAATCCAGCTCCTGCTTCTTCTCTTACAGGTAGCTTTACATTTTATATAGTGCACAGGCGGAAAATAGTCTTCCTACTTTTAAAAGTTAAGGAATTTACTATTAATACCAGTGGTCAAAGTAACCCAAGAGAAAAATACAATTTCAACTTGTTTTTTTTAGTTAAAATCTTCAGTGATAGAGGGTTAAAAATCTCCCTGACCTTTTGTTTAGGTTACTGGTATCACTGTTTCGGATTCTAAGAAAGGAACATACTGTGCTGTCACTGTTTCTTTGAGAGTGTTATTATTTTGCTTTCCCTGCGCAACACCAAAAAACTCCAAAAACATAATACTTCGTTTATTTAAAATACGAATACAATGTTCTGTGCCAGCTGTGCTTCAGCAGCAACTCAGAGGCTACAGAGCCCAAAAGGTCAATACTGCTGTTCACAAACTGATCCTTCTGATAACTCCTGCTCATTAGCCACCCAGTTTCTCCTCCCCTCTATACTACAGATACACTATACTACTTTGCATATAAGGCAAGTAAGTCTTGCACTTACCTGAGTGAATTCAGAGCTCAAGTGTAAAAAAACAGCATTGTGTTTGCTCATTAGGCCCACATTATAGCCAACAAGACCCATATGCAGCTCCAGTGCTACCCAATCCCCAACCCCAGCTGAAGAAAGACACATGCGTGGACACAGCCTTCCTTTTGAGGCAGGCATGATCCAGTATTAGGGTCCAGCATTGGGATTCCTGGGTGTTTAAGTAGTGCCAATGGTTTGGCTGGGAAGAAAACCAGTTTGAATTCTTGTAAAAGAGGAAGAGGGTCACTCTGACTTGGCCTACTTTTTCCTATTGGTTTGCCAGATGCAATACAGAAAATTTGCACCTTCGTTAGAACAAATATGACATATTCCAGATTCACAAGACATAACCAACCTAGTACAGCTACTGTGCATTAAATATTCCTGAACATGACCTGTTTTTTTTAAACAGAACAGTTACTAAGTCACAGGAGGGCTTAAAATTTGTTAAGAGTTCAGCTACCTACAAGAGACAGCTAAGCATGGCAGAAACAACCAAAACAAAAAAAGAAAGGGAGGAACTGTTAAATGGTGAGACAATTTCTTTTTTAACTACTAGTGTAGAATAAAGAATAGACAATTGTATACACTTTTGAATACCACGTGACCACACAGATTGCCTGTGGGATTACAGAGGCCTCCATCACAGCAAATCAAAGTACTGCCTTAGTACTGTTTCTAAATCAGTATTCAAAGCATATGCAGGCTCAGTCATTTTTTGTACTTGAAAAAAATGGCACTAAATTTTTGCAACGTACAGTAAAAACAAGACAACTTAAAGTATTAATCTAGCAAAAGCAGCCATAGTTAGCTTTATAATAAAACGTGTAAGTAATGCTACAGTACTCAGTACCGATACCCACAGAAGAGCTAAATTACTGACATGATCAAGTTTTTGCAGGACTATGCTTTTAAGCTTTACAGAAATACGTACTTTAAAATATTTACTTGGAAACTGATTGTTTACACTTTTGAAATAGCACTGGAATATTTTTGTATAGGCAAAAATATTTTCAGGAATGAATACTAAGTCTTTTCCGAAAAACAAACAAACCACACTGAAAAAAAAAAATTTCATGATTGACAAAATTCAACTTTAAGAACCTAGATGAGGTATTTAAATTAAGGACCCAGACTGCCTTTGCAAGCATGAGTCTCAGGAAGTAAACTCAAAACTTCTCAGCCATTAATTTCTCTCAAAGTCACTTTATGTAAGGGAGCTCAGGCTCCTCCATGGGCATTTCAGACCCACAGCCTCTCTGCCTTGAAACTTACAGCTACCTAGAGCATTTAAATCACCTCAGTCAAAACAAAAACAATAGGACAAGCTGGAACTATAACTAGACTTTCAAGTACCTAGAAGAAGATGTTTCCCAAGGCTTTTACAATTCTTACAGAAAGGTTTAAAAACAAATAAACACCCTCTTCATTTTACCAATTTAAAAATCATAATTTTCCAGGAAGAATTATATATTTTACCTATACTAATTAGTGAGAACACTAACTTCAAGTAGCCAGCTGAATTTAAAAAGGAATAAAAGCAGGTTGCCTTTTAAATAGCAGGTAGAGCAAATAAGCATCCAAGAAATAGCCAAAAGACGCACAAAAACATCATTATAAAAACAAACAAACAAACAAAAGCGACGTGATTTTCCCAAGGGAAGCTACAGCACCATTTTTGCTACTATTCACAAGCTTTCAAGAAAACCAAGTTTGTCAGACCAATCGTTAACGACAGCCTATACTATTTAAGGCATACTATAACAGCTGCTGTAGAAAATACTACAGAAGTCACCATGTGACTAAATAAATCTACATAGAAAATATAGAAAAATGATAATATACTATAGATTTAAAAATCATTCGGAAGATAACTACAAACCTCTGCGCCACTCAGTAAACTGTGAATAGGATGAAGTAGGGCATCTATCACTGCATCTGTATATAAACATTCAGCAGCACATCCTGTTTGATCACAAAAAACTTGCAGAATCTCCATAACAAGACTTGCTGGAGAGTAATTGTCTGGTGAACACAAGAAGTATTTATTTATATTTTAACACAAGAAGTATTTATTTATATTTTAACTTACTCAAACATATCTATATGGCTTATGTAGATGCTTCTGAATTATACTTTTGTTAAGCACTGATTTAAAACAGTTGGGAGGACGAAGGAAAGATAACGGAAGAAGTAAACAGAAAAATCTGCACAAGTAATAGATCCAAACTAAAAATTGCAGAAGTTACCACATGCCTCATTACAAATAAATATATTAGCACATATTAAAAAACAAATATTTACCTGTATGCGCTGCCAAAGCTGTCTTTGGGTAACTTGGAGAGTAATAAATAAGCTGAGTAAATAATACCAACAGATCAGTTATGGATACACTGTCTGTTAAAAAAAAAAAAAAAAAAAAAAAAAAGAGTACTTTGCAAACTGAAGCGCAATTTTAATTTTACAAATAAAATGGATGCATATGTAAACAATGCTTTGCTTTATTGAGGAAATCACACGTACAACTCATAAAGCCAAAGACATGCATGTCCCTGGGACTCTACCAAGGTATTTCATGATCAACTTATGACCCTTGATTTTCCTCCCAACTTAGCCAATTGCAATTTTACCATGTCTTCCAAATGGCAGCCAAAGTTTGAGACTGCTGAATAATCACAGCTGTAGGAAAAAGCACTACCTTGCTATTACATTAAGCGAAACAACTGGAAGAGAGACAAGCTGCCAGACAACTCTTCCTCAGGCCTGAAACAAAAACAACAAACATGCAGCTAAATGCAATTTGGGAACTATGGCTCCAAGTTTAATGTAATTAAGTTAATAAATCAGACAATTTGTGAGGAAAGAGTCGCTACCTATGAAGCTGAGAAGGACATTATTAAGAATACAGATGGTGAGATTGTTACTTTTGTAGGGGAGAGAAAAAAGCAACCATCACCAATGGATCGCTGCTTGAATGATGTTATACAGACAATACATAAATGACAAAAGCACTCCATAAATGACAAAAGCACTCTATTAGTAATGTTTCATCCTCACAACTGGTCTACATTGGATCTATTAAGTCCTGATCCTCAAACCAGAGGGACAAAACACCTTTAAAAGACGAGTCTCAGAATTAGTATCCAGTAATGTTTTGAATTCTACACTGAATTAATGAAGATGTTAATGTAATGGAACACTACAATCATTCTCACACACTTGCATTTGCCAGCCCTGTACAACGTATCACTATATGCAGATTTCTCTGGATGTCCAAGGGCTTTTCCATTTCATATCTTCTATCCTTATTAACACCTCTGTTCCAAAGGTACCAACCTTTTCCTCTATGATTCTTTTACCTTACTTATATTAATAGGTTAAGCTCAGAGCAATTCTTTTCAATTTACAGTTAGCTTGAAATACTGATTTTGTTTCACACCTGAAAAACAGTTTTGGTCCCTGCGCACGTCTCTCTTCCAACCAATTATATCAATTGGTTTGACAAAAGATATTACTTATATCTAGAAAGACTGAATCACTTACACACTGATCCAGCTCTCCTTCAACATGAAATTAATGTATTTAATGTAAGGACAAAAGAGATCTATTCAACCACATCCATCAAAGACTGAAAAACTGTGTTGATGCTCAAAATCACCTATACCATCTTTTAAGAAAGGTTTACAGGCACAGAATTGCTGAACAGAGTATTGTCCTACAACGTCCACAGTATTGCAGTGGAAACATATATCAAGTATGGATAAAGCATTGCTCAGCAGGTTCCATTTTCCTCAGCCCTCTCCTTACCTTTTTTATTTTTCAGCTGTACTGGAAAGAGATTTCGGCCTTGCTTATAGATCAACAATCTTCCTAAAAGGCACAGTGAATGGACAAAATAGACGTACTGCAATTCTGGTCCAGTGTAAGAAAAGTTCTCCTTATCACCTTTAACAATAAAACCAAAAATTAGAATTCGACTCTTTTCATTTACTTTACAGTACCTAGCTACTACCTGCAACATATGTCAATCTTTTTGTACATAAAGACAAAGAGCTTAAGTAACTAACCCTGTTATTAGTGTTCTCTCAAAAGATAGACATACAGTATCTTAGGAAGCAAAAGAATAGATAGAATGTATGCTACTCTTGAAGTAGCATGCTCAAAGACCTAGAGAATGTGGAGGTATGTGCATATAATGCAAAACATACAAACATACTCACTACAATGCTGCTGGGAGAAGTCATTGACTCTGGAATTTTTATTAACTGCTGCCTTGCAAAATTCAAAATAATCAAGACATTGCTGGACAGCTGCATTGAGCTGTGGAAAAAAAAGTACAAAATAATAAAACAGCTGGTATTTTACAATAAAGTCATTCCCTCTTGTATCCAAGTACCATCCTTTAACATAAGAATCTAAATATCTACCTCACTGCAACTACCTCATGTTTCAGTGCTTTGGATGGGTTAACCATCAGGAGGCAAAATTTTACAGGGCTGTTAAAATATATGATAATTATCATTACACTATCACACTAAATAGCTCTATAAGCATTAAAATAACCTATGAAAAA
Organism: Leptosomus discolor; assembly: GCF_034619465.1. Classification (NCBI taxonomy): domain Eukaryota; kingdom Metazoa; phylum Chordata; class Aves; order Leptosomiformes; family Leptosomidae; genus Leptosomus; species Leptosomus discolor. Next base: position 70,839,891 of record NC_141392.1, on the reverse strand, counting down.
GAGTACAGAGAACACATAAATATTGCGAGAAGTTAATGGCAATGTGTGCCATACTGTCATTACTACAGAAGATTTTCATTTTCCACACATCAAAATCTTTATCTAGAACACACTTATTAAACTGTAAGTTTGGTTGTTGGGTGCTGTCAGTGCTATTACTGTTCTTTGCAAAAGTGTTGTATCATTATCATAGCATTATCATCAATGTATATAAAAGTTTAAAAATTATCAGTATGGATTTAGAAAGGAATCACAAATATAGCAGATGAACAAAGAAGTACATTTACATTAATTACAGTTTGGAGCTGCTAAGATTTATTCAGAAGTGTAAGTAAAATATACAGACATATGTAGTTAAAAATACTTAATCAGATGTTTACTCTATGCTTACAAATTAGATTAGACTGTGCTGATCGTGGACTTCCCATTAAAAACATTTTGTTGCATGGAACATGCTTTATCCTATGCATACAGATAAACAAGACAAACACCTTTTATAGTTGTCCGTATCCTTGTCTCCCATCTAAAGGTTTTATCAGTCAGATACATTTTACATTCTATTTCATTTGTGTCACAAGATTTTACAAAACATAGCCAAAGTCCTGTCCATATGAATGGATCTCACATCTATATTGGTCTTACGAAAACAATGAAACTTCCATCCCAGTGAAGAGATCTGCCCATACAGATAGGATTAACACCTACACTGCTAAAGATGTTTCCTCAGTTTGATTTATCTTGCTGACACTTTGAATCCTTCATGCTTCATATCACAACTTAAAGAACACAATGGTGGTTTTTTAGTCTCTTACCATCAAAAATACAAATTTTGCATAGTTTTTATGATATTTTTAAATTCACCATTTGCTACTGTTACACATCATCAGAAATAATTCTAAATATGAACACAACATAAGGAATTATTAAATAATAATCCTAATTAAACACCCGGTATAAAACATCCAAATTTCCCCTTACTCAGAGCTGGTCACACACCCTTCTTTGTATTTAACACTGATTCATTTAAGGAAAGAGAAATTTAAAAATAATTAAAATCCAAAAGGCTCATCTAGCTAAAGAACATGGAACAGCTCTGACAATAGGGAAAAAAGGAAAAAAGATGTTCTAACCACAATGTGCAAAGTAAGAACAAGTTCCAAGTAAATTTGCCTTGGGAAATACTTACCACAGATTTATACTTCTTTTCCAAAAGCCTAAGTACCACTGTTCTGCTGTAATACGCATGCTAAAATGACAAAGAAGACCTAACGTCAACTTCAAACATCTAAGTTCTATTTTTTAATTAAAAAGTAAAAATTATCTCTGATTCTGTTCTTTTAGGGATCCTGTGCATACTACATATTCAGTGTATTGAACTCCAGCTTCTGTAAACCAGTATTATACTCAAGTGAGCATGTGTGTCTGCAGCACATTTAAGATGACAAAAAAAAACTATGTCATTAGAAAAATGCATAGCAGAACATGCAGTAAAACAGAATAACAGTAACTACGCTGAAATGTTACTGTGTGTTTTGACATTGCCATGTAAATCCTAAATTGTAAATTTATAAACTGCAGGTAGGCTGCAAAAAACTCTGATGTCCACAGGAGGTTAGCAAGTTGAGTGCAGCATACCATATATGTAACTGTATTTTCATGCTCATCCCTTCTTCCAGAAAAATATTTGCATCTTTTGATGGCTGTCAGTCTTATTATGACAAAGGGACTGAAGTCACAAAGTGCAGTAGGTTCTCGGAAATTTTATGAAGACTAGTAACTGAAGAGAAACGGAGGGAGAGAGCAGTGTTAAAGGGCAATGCCTAAAAAAAACCACCCCAGACTTCCTTACAGTGCTCATTATAGGTTGTTATCAGGACGCAATAGGTCTGTGATAATAACAGTCATAAATTAAACATGTCAGACGTGAACAAGTTACAGGTTGTTGGGTTGCGTTTTTTTTTGCTTACCGTCCACTTTTTAAACCATACTGCTTTGATATCCAGCAGACCCAAGAAGTAGACTGGACTCAAAAAATCTGGAGAGGCAGGATGATTAGGCTCGTGTTCTACTGACAAAAGTGATAAGGTACTCTCCACTACTTCTTCCATGTACCTGATGACACAAATGGGAAAAAAGTAACAGAAAACAAAAATCACTTAAGTCTTTCCACCAGTAAGTAATATTCAGGAAAAAGTTTATTGCAAAACCTTGTTGTTCAGATAAATCATAAACATCAACAACATTAACTTGATCTTGTAAGGATATTACTACAAATAAAACTAACATACACGTGTATTCTTCTAAATTATTACATATTTTGTAAGTGCTAAATATTACACTTGTTACTTTGTAAAACATCGAAATTATTTTTGGTAAAAAGCAGTTAGAACGTTGCAAAAGCTAAGTAAGCAGCTTAATATGACCCATGACTGCTCCTATGCAACTTCCCTATTCCACTTTTCCCACCCTCTATTTTTATTTCTCCCCTTATCGCTGACCAGTCATCTGGGCATCCTGTAATCAACCCTTTCCTAAAATTTTATGCATCTAATTACATGTCACAAATCATTAAGATATGAAACAGTGACAGTTTTTTTGAAGGTGACATACTTTTCTGGATGACGAATCCAGGAAGACGGAGCTTCCTTTTGGTATTCATTTAAAAGGCGGACCTGAAAATATAATTATTGAAATTAAAAAATAAATAGTTCATGATGTTTGAGGAATGATAAAAAAGGTATGTAAAGTCCATTTATACCTTTTTAAGCAAACGATTTATCTCTGTGTTAGATACATCCAGACCAGACGAAATACGAAGAGAATATTCTCCAGAAAGAAAGTATAACTCCAAGTGCCTTGCTAAAAAACAAAGGAAAAAAAACCACCTCACCTCCATGACAATAGTGAGAAATTAGTTTATATTATACAGCTTCATTACAAAAATTAACTGATTTTCAGGAAGTACATGACTTATGAATTCTTAAATGTAATTAGATACACATACCTAAACTTGTATAGACTTCTCTTGTCATATTAAATGGAGAAGAAGAAAAGGTTTTTGCATAGAACCTAAGAATTTTATCCTAAGGGAAAAAAATCAAGCAATGTATTAGACATTCATGTAACTGTGTATTATTATTGTACAATAATCAATATGCAGTGGTATTATTCTTAAAATTATATACTGCTTAGATTATCTCAACAGATCTTAAGCATATTTTATACAAATATACATTTTGGGACCAGAGAAACCTACAGGCCAATGGAAATTTTATTCAAATACTGACAGCATCAATCAAAGCCTCATTGAGATACAAAGTAGATCAGTGAATATCACCGTACTTTTCCAGGAATGTTAATGTTTTTATGTTATTAAAGGTAACTAGTCTTTGTAATTAGCACTGTTTTAAAAGAAACTGCAGATCTTCTAAGCTGAAAGAGAAACACATGATAGCAGCTGGGACGACTTTCCTATTTATGTGGCAATTGCTTTAAAATTCAAAGAAAAAGAAAAAAAAAAGGCTTCATTGGCATAATAAAATAACCTAAAAGCAGTTTAAGGAGCTGCCATTTTTTTCCTCATCAGCACCTGTGTAATATAACTGCGTATCATTTTCTCATCATCATGGAGCACAGACCTGACTTAAATAGGAAATATCAACATGACATGTTTTACAGAAGAGTTTTGTCAATTTTTTTTTTTACATATCTGTTTAATAAACAGATATTCAAATCTCCTCATTCCCATTAAAAGTTATCAAATGAGTACTCTGGTCTTTAAAAATCCTGTTGAAATCCTGTTGTAATCCTTTAAATCAAGACCTCATGGAATCACATAGTTCCTTCACTTCAAAACGAATTTATGTGATACACACACAAATAATAAGCCTTGGGACCCTGCTGGACTACTCATAATACATATATAACTTCTTACTCCACCTCTTCAGTACTCTTTACCATGGCTACACATCTGATAACTAAAGACAGAACATTAGCTTACACTGAATGCTGCATCAGGATCCGACAGAGACACCGTTAGATGCTTACGCAGATTTGGCCAACTCTCAGAGTTCAGTATATCAGAGGGAGGGGCAAAGCACAGGGTCTGCAATGCTTCTTGGCGAACCTGAAATGGTTCAAAAAGATAAACACCACAAATGCGTTCACAGCAACCTCTCGAATACACAATCGACAATCCAATTTGGAGGAAGGAAGGAACAGGACCTGGCTGTAGAACAGACACGGAATTCCAGAACACTTATCTACTGCTTATTTTTATGGCAATTTAGACAAAACACTACTTCACTGAGAGGAAAAAAAAAAAGCATATATTTGAAGAAGAAACAAAATCATTTTATACAGGTTTTCAATGCTGGATGCAAGGATTATGTTCTACTTTCTGCTTGTAATCAAATATTTTGTTACCAGGGAATATAGGAAACTATCACCAAAAAATATAAAAGTGCCTAGCAGCTCTCCAAAATGTCAATGAACATAAGTGGAAACAGAGTTGTTATAGACGCTATGTTTTACTGCTGAATTTTCATCAGCATTATAATCTAAATAATTTCAAATAACTTCTATTTTTGTTGTTCTATTCACAGACAACCATGATCTCTAGTAATTTATTCCATATTACTGAAACAAACTGCAGCAAATTTGAACAATATTTAACAGCATCAGACTTTTTACCTGGTTTTCTAATAAAACTCGATCACAATGTTTGTACCACTTCCCACCTACCATGCCTTTTTCAACTACCAGACAATCCCAAACAAATCTTACTGAGACAGCACTCTCAAAATCATGTTTCTCCAAGCTTCAAAACTATCAGTAGCTGGTGCTGATTGGTGGGTAGAGACTCAAATTAGTACAGTCATTGACAGGAAGGCAAACCTATCTTGGGCTTTTTATATTCCATCTGGCAGCAGTTTGTCAGCAAATCAGCAGGCATCTCTCTCTTCTGATAGGGGTAACATGAATGACAACACTGAAGTTACTGAGAAGGGCAAGGGACATGTACACAGAAAAATAAGCTTCAATAACTTTATTTCTCACAGAACAATGAAAAATGCCCATCTATAGCACAAACTCCTAACAAAAACCAAAAACAAAAACAAAATACTTGCTGCAACACAAGCTTTTCAACCAGATAGTTATGAATAATGAAATACTGCACTGCAGAGCAGCTGCTGCACTGAAACCAAGGTATACGAACCAACGAAGACAAGATCCCACTTAGGTACATAAGAACTCTTATGCACATACGGTGTTTTCCAATATGCCCCAAACCTTCATCTGTATTAACATTTTATTTCTTCTTTTATACTTACTTCCTTAGGCTGAATAGGGTCAAGCCTTTCTACAAGCAGCTGCAATTGTTCTTGACTCATGAACGTGTAACTCTGTAATACACGTTATAAAATGATCATTAGTGTATTTTATTAAACTGAACAGCAGAAGATTAAAATCATCAGTCTTTCTGATATCTAATTTACTTTTAATAATTAGGACTTAAACATTTATACTAATTTAACATTAAAGTCAACATTCTAAATGTTTTCTGCTGTTTGCCCAAAGTTAAATTTACAGCAACAAAATTATCCTTACAAATTTTGCTTTGCCTAAAGTTTCCTGTATCTTCATAAAATCCCCAATGGTAATTCATTCAGTAAGTAATACAGCATACTGCAGTAGCCTAGAAATGAACTACACACTACCCAGCTCCTAAAGCAAAATCACAAAAAGTTAGATAAGGTACTGCTTTTACCATTATTTTATCTTTTCCTATGCAGTACTTGCATAGGTACTTTAGAGCATTTGGGCATCATATTAATCTTACCTAGCACATGCTGCCTAAAGGTTAGCTAGCTAGTATAAGCTTAGTACTTCAGAGTGAAAGAAAGGTAATTAATTCATTTCAGGATGGATCACAGATAGGAAGGATGAATCTTTTTCGAAGGCTGTTTTCAATCTCCACTGACAGAAACCTAAGAATTTTGCAGTACCATGCTTATTTCATAACAGAGAGAGAAAACACATTGTACTTGGTTGAACGAAGAGTCACTGTCAGAACAGTTGTCTGTGTAATAGCCACTCTGACGTTCTTTCTTTGTTTTACTATCCAGCTCCTTATTATGCATCCGATCTTCTTCAAACTTGTTAATCAAAGATTCTACCACAACCATCATGACATTCTTCAAGGCATGCATCATTTCTCTGTATCTTCAAAGTAAAAATTATTTTAATATTAAAAAGCATGAAAATTACTAATTAAAAAAAAATCACTAAATTGTGAGTAACTGAATACAGCATAATGCTACTTAGACCTGAACTCACTGAACTTAGAGAAATGAATTAAAAGCAAATGCAAAACCAAAATGAGCAACAAAACACATATGTACATTAAATGTTTCAGATAACTACCTTTTAAAGTTAAAATTCCTTTTTGCCTTTCTAAAACCATTCAATGACAGAGCACTAACATAATCCTGTTCTGAGAGGTTCTTAAGAAAGAACAATGTGAATCCACCAAAAGTGAGAATCTGTCCTTGAGAAAACAGGTCTCATCCTTGTTACTGGTTATGTTTCTTCAACATCCAATTTTTCTTCTGCTATAAGCCTCAAGCAGAACCAATAGAAGAGAACACATCATCCTGATACAAGATCTTGAGTACACATCATGCACACAAAAACGATTTTCTTTCAACAAAACCACGTTTTTTTCTAAGCCACATAAATTGACTAATAATATCCACAAGGAAACAATTCAAAATAAAAACTGTTTCAAGAAAAACATCCTATTGTAAAATGTTGATATTTTATTCCAAACTATTTTTTACTTTAAGGCTACTATTACTTACTTTACAGTCACCAGAGATACAAATTACCATATTGTGCTTTAATATCCTCCTAGCTCTCAAACTGAAAATACAAGATACAGACATATTTAGTTCATGGAACTTCTTCTACCAACTTTAATGAGCACAAGAACCCAAAGGTCCTGATCCTCAAAACAGAAAGACACAAACAGCACAATTTGAAAGGCAAGCATGCTAACATCTACTTTCTAGGTGAAAATAAAAGCCAAGTGTAGGTGACTAAGATCTTCTTTCTAACATAAATGACTGTACTATGAAAGTACATTATGAATGCATCATTAAGGAGTGAAATTCCTTAATACATTTTTCTCCATAAATACCTTTAAGCATACTACATATCACAGAAAATGAGTAATTGCAATGAACAAAACTGGAACCTTGAATGATCCTGAAATGATATCAAGACCATCACAGTGAGACCATCACAGTGAGATCAAATAATGCTCAGTCAGAGTTCAGAATGCTTGCAGACAGGTGACAAGAAAAGGACCCTATAAAAGCACGGTTCATAAAACATATTTCTGTGTACTTCTACATAAGAAACTTTCTGAAAACAAACAGAAAACGAAATCTTCTAGAACAGAAACATACACTATTTTTTAATTTCTTTCTTACTGAGGACACATTGTAAACAACAGGCATCTCAGCAAAATCCTAGTTCCACTAAAAGAAATGAAGTTAAGATTATACAATAAAAATGAGTGAAAAAACTAGTTCATCTGAAGTAGAGTATAGAATCATTTTAGTGGTTAAAATATAAAAGACAAAAATTGTCTTTTTTGTTTTCTTCCTCTGTAACACATAAAAGCGACCAGTGATGCTAAAACAAGAGGGGGATGGCTTGGTTGTTTTTCATTTTTCAACATTCACCATTTCAGGTGTTTAATTTCATTGTTTTCACATTATAATAGTTCAACCTCAGTAAAGGCCTCATCATGGCTCTCTACGACAATTAAAAATAAAGAGGTAAGGATCTGACTCACTATGATGACACAAGTATGTTGTTTTAATTAAAGAAACAATACTTTTAGAACTGCTTTAAGCATAATGATGTAGTTAGATTCTGTACAGGAGTTCCAAAACCAATGTAAGGCATAGACTAAACTTTTGAAGTTTTACATATTTTCTGGAAATAACAGCTGTATATACTAAAATCCATTTAGTAAGTACTACTGATCACTTCTTTAAAGAACCACACCAATTATCTGCTCATGCAAATTCAAAACCCGAAGCATGAAAATTCAGTAAGAGAGCAACCAGCCTCTAGTATTCCAAGGAAAAGTTATTTTAATGTCCTTCGAAAGGTGAATAAAGTTAGTAGGAAAAAGAAAAGAATGTAACTGTTACTCACAGAGGTTTTTCTACTTAAGGCTATTTTATTAAATACAGTGTTCAAAAGCCAATTAATCTGGACCACAAATCCTGTAATATGCTGACATGAGGTTTGGCACACGTACTGATTTCTGGCCATCTGACAGTCGGAGTCAGAAAATCTTGGGTAATTATACGGTTGGTCCACATCCCAATTCTACATTATATGGACAGGACTGCAGAAGTATCTTTGTGTGTACACTAAAACACAAGGCAAGATAGCTCAAACTTCAATTTTTAAACTAGGCAATGAAAGCAGACCTGATTGAACATACTACTCTCACAGGACACCTGTCTAGATCCCAAGGAAGCAGACTTTAAAAATATACTCATGTATTCTAATTTTACTTTATTTTATTTTATTTTTTTTAGAAAACAACATTGTCATACAGACTCTCCATTTGTATCTAAGGAAATTACCAAACTGTAATACCTGATAAAACCCATTTTTCCTTTAGGCCAACTTCTGTGTCAGAACTGAATTTAATTTGCAGCTAGTGAAACAGTATGAAGTCGTGATTCTTCTCTCAAATCTTACCCCTGCCCAACTCCAACCCTAAATACCTCAAAAACTTCACAGATTTGCTCCCGATCTTCTTATGCAATAGTTCATAATCTTAATTCCAGAGTGAGACAATTTCAATGTAGAGTGGGAATATCTGAATTGCTTAGCACTGATTTTTGAAAACAAAGAATCACTTCTGTTACCCATTGATTCAGAATTTATTTTTTCAAAACAAGTTCTGGAAAAGAGAAAGGAAAACAAAGACCAAGAAGAAACAAAAATGTGAATTCCATGTATATACTCACTCTTTTGATTCACGGGTCTTCTTAGTAACATGCTGGACAAGTGTGTCATAGCCAGATACTTCACCCTGATTTTGAGCAGAAGTACATTTTTCTGTTTCTTCTTCAATCACAGATCCCACAGTATTATTTATATATTGCCTAAGGTATTTCACAAACTCATAGCTGCAACAAACATAAAAAAATTAAACTGTGACAGACTTCCTTGAGCTCACCGTCAAACGTTTTCAACATTATATTAACATTAGCTACCTCCTCTCCCAGCAGAGTCTTTACTTTAAGGTAAGGGTTTATGACTTGCACAGAAATAAACTTCAACAGTGTAAAAAACACAATAAGGTTTGATGTTCTTCAATATGGTCATTACCAGCGTATTCCAGGAAGAAACAATACCAAATAGTTTCTAATTTCTTTTTGTGCTTCCTCGAAATGTAAAAATCTACTCAGACAAAAGGTTGATGTTTTGTAGACAAAAATCACAGAATATAAAGGAATCTCAAATTTAAAATTCCAAAAGAAACATTATTTGGAGCATCCTGAACATAACACTGTCTTATGGTATATCCAGCTGGTATTATTTATGCAGTACATATACAAAATGAGAAGAAACACAGAAAACACAATTTAGAAATTCTAGTGTATGAACATGTCTAAGGTTTATGAAAGTCTGTGTGTCATGACAGTATGCAGAAGATCTCAGTCAAAGTGACAAACTAGCTGACTGTGATTATATGACATGTTAAATGTAAGGAAATTGGCACTTTACACTCTTAGTATTACATACTCACAGAAGCTTGTTTAAACAAAAAAATAATCAGAGGAGGATTTCAAACAAAAGCCTCTCGCTGGGTCCTCAGATTCTGAAATTGCTAAAAAGTAGTGCTCAGAATATATAAACTTTTTTTTCGGTTAGTCTTCTGATTTGTATAAAGGATAAGGCAAACAAAACCACACAAAAAAGTAATCATACGCAAACAGCAGATGCATCATTATATTTTCATTATATCAAAAGCACAACTACATTGTATTAATTTGGATAAATACAGAGTGAGAAAATTTCAAATAAAAAAGTAAGCTCACCATGTAGGTACAGAGTCCAAAGCTATAAAATGCAAATAGTGCAAATGTAAACAAAAGCAACTGTTACAACAGGCAGCAGCTTTTGACTTTCTTGGATATTAAAAAAAAAAAAAAAAAGACTATATTCAAGATATATAAAAAAAAATAACCACAGAAAATTGTGCCATGTATCATGATTCGTAGTTCCTCACTGGATTGCCTACCTCAAGTTCCATCAGGTATAAGTTTCCCACACACACACTTATTTCCATCCCTACGCTTTTGTTCTCAATGGAAGTAGCAGAAATACATCTCAAAAAAAAGATGCAAATGTTTATTTGCATTTTCATTTGTCTTCAAGGCTGGCTTTCTACTTTTGCAATAACGAAACTGCACACGACTCTCCAGCGAATGAAAGTTTCCATAAAACTTTCCCCCATTTGTTTCACGACAGTTACATTTCCAGGGAATACATTTTGCAGTGACTGCTTTGCTCTGAAATACAGAGCAATCACATCTTTATTTATGCCACTAAGTTTTTGTCTGCCTGATGTCCTAGCCTTGATCTTCTGCATTATTCTTCCACCTTCTGTAACAAGTAAGCGTTTCAGCAATGATAGAACTACTTCCTCACATGCAGAATCAAGTCGGAATGTGATCTGGTTGGGCTTACAAAGGAAGCAACAGTGGAGGAGGGGAAAAAAAAAAAATGTTAAAAAAAATCTTAAGACAATTTCAGAAAAACATGGTACTTATATAGTTAAAAATGCTGATTTCTACAACTGCACATAACTTTTGAACTTGATCCAATTTTCATTTTCATTAGCTTTCTGAGCATCCTGTCTTTTCTACATCAAAGTGGGAACAAAGGATAAAGTAAGGCCTCAAAATCTGATAGAATTACTGAGGCAAAACAACCATGAGGCAGAAACAGTGCTCACCAAAATGCTGAGCTGAACTAGCGTATTGGACAATCCAAAAGCACACACTACTAATAAAGGTGCCTGGAGTCTCAATGGGTGGGGTAAGGGTCAAGGATAAAGTTTCTTTAACGGCCTCACTAATAAATCGCCATGTGATCTCCCCGAACTTCCATGAAAACCAACCTTATCTGCCATGGGTCATGAACAAGACTAGAATACCTCCAGAAATATTCCAGCACCAGAGAGTAATGTTCACATTCTGCATGTAAAGCATCACCTGATTTTCCATTAAATGTAAGTTAGGACTTTTCTCATTAAAACACAGTATCTTTTGGATCACCAATTTTTGTAATGTACCAGACAGAGTAATGGATGCCATGGTTTCACTGTCCTAAAGGGGAAGGCTACGTATGCATGTTTCCACCAGCTGTAGACTGGTACCCTCATCCTGGGTGTTCTCCTAATAAGCCCTCAGCAGAAATATTGACAGAAGTAATTTCATAGGTTTTTGGTTGTTTGTGTTCTTTTCCTGTATAGATCTTCCTTTAAATTTAAACATTTTTCTTTAGAAATTACATGTAATTTTCAACTTTGATATGTTTATAACCAACTTCTTCACTCTCACGCTTGTCACCCAGTAACCTGGTGCTTAACATTTGCAGACTGCCAACAAAAGTATTTTCTGATACTATTTGTAATACAATTTAAAATTGAGCTAAAACACATTTTAAAACATTTAGCATCTTCAGAAGATACAAAAGCATAATTTTTAAAATTCTAGTGAAATTTTAGATAAACCCTAGTTCTATTTATTTTACTTTTACCTAATTTTTACCACTTACAAATCAATGCTAAAAACTAGACAAATTTAAGAGAATGTAGGTAGTGCCACTTCTGAAAAAACTGGCAGGGTATCAGCTTTCTCAGGAGTCAGGTCACAGAACTCTGGTCCTTATTAAAATGTCTTCAAGGTCATTTTAGCTTGATATTCTCTTGACTTGTCATAAATGCATACTAAAAATCTCCCACATGGTAAAAAAATAAACAAGTTAGATTGCCAAGGAAAGGAAAAAGGAGTGTGGGCTTCTGAAATCCAGATCGCATGTAAATGAGGTCACACTGTCAAGTCTGATTCAACAGAAGTGTGGTAGGGATACATTTCTGCTTTATTCAAAACACACATTAAAAGAACCTGGTAAGATATACAACAGTTCAGTAATACAAGCCAGACAGAACAATAAAATATGCAAGCCAAGTAGCCCTCTGAAAATTTGCCTTATTTTGAAAAGCCAAATTATATTGTCTAGCAGGTGTCAAAAATACTGCCTGATAGCCTTCAGTGAGGATTTCTTCTAGCTTCTGTACACGTATGCATTTAGTATATTACATGTATACATGCAGAGTTGGCTAAATTAGGTAGTTCTGTAAGTTACTCTCTCACAAACAGCTCATCAAGTACTATTACAGTAAAAATATATTACCAAGAGTGAAAAAAAAAGGGAAAAAAACAAATCGGAAAAAAGGCAAAATTAATTTTATTCTCTAAATTAATATCTTTTGAGAGTTGACTAGTGACACGAATATCTGAACACACACATATTCACACAGTAATACAAATTGTAAACATTTCCCAGAAATAATATAGTTCAAAACACTTCACCTCCTTCAAAATACTAAAAATAGCAAAAATATTTTTACTTGTGAAAATTCTCATCTGTTTCCTCCAAATGCAAGAGAATCTCTTCTGCACATTCTGCTGATGGGGCTCCAGTGATTTTTTCCTTCACACTCTGCAGCAACTGTCTAAGCATAGCTTGTAACTGAGCTTCATCTTCACTTGTAAAGTGAGACATCTGTATAAAGCAAATATAAGAATAACAAGCTCTCATAGTTTTGGGTTTTTTCCTCCCCTCAAGATGCTAAGAAAAGCATAAACCCTTTAAATTGCCACTTTTTTCCTGTTATCAACAACATGAGATTTTCTACCAAAAGACACGATCACAGAGAGGGAATATTTTATAGAGTTTATCTCCAGACGAACTGGAAACAAAATATATCAAATCAGTTTTAATAAGCCTCCCGTTATCTTAGCACAATATTCTTAAACAAGATACTGCATTACAAAAAGCCTGAATATTCCTGTTTGTAGTTGCTTGAGGACTTGCCCATCAAATAGGCACAAGACTACACCATAATTTTAAAAAGGGGGTTTTACAGATGTAGTGACTGTATCTTGATGAGAAACCTCTACAAGTCTCTCAGCTGCTTCTCATGCACTATTACTATCCAGTTCTGATTTTTGGATCCCTCTGCTCAGGGCTGTTGCCCTGCCCGTGATGGAAGGTGGCCTGACAGTCTTGTCAATTTAACCCTACAGCTACCGGGAAAAACTGAGAGGAGCAGCAGCAGTGAGAAACTGGAAACATTGGTCAAGTCCAGAAGATGGCGTCTTACCAGTTTAATTTTCAAGGTTGCAAAAAAACCTAAAAGCTCCATTTCTATCTTGATTAATTAACCTAAATTCATGGCTCAAATTCCTTTATATGCCAAAGAATACTTTCAACCCCCAGTGGCACTTCTAGCTTGTATATTTCTAGTCTATTCAAAGACTCTCTAAGCACCTGTGAATAAACAACATGCACACTTGGAAGAGACAACATAATAAATCACTTCTTCAGATTTAGACACTATTAACTAACAAAAAAATCAAAGCCATATAGCAGCAGCTGGAAGAGTTACCCTTTATGAAAGGTAATGGTTCCCTGAGTTAGCAGTTCTCTGTGACAAGTAGCACAGCTGCTGAACAATTTACTTTGATCAAACACAACTCAACATTAACTCAATCACCTTACCAAATATAGCATTAAAATCAAATAAAAAACAACAACAAAAAAACCCACAAATGCCTTGCAACAATCTCAACTCCCTGATTTGCAGTCCTCTTAAGTCTCAAAATATTTAATCAAAGTCAATGCATTTTAGGTCTCTATAAACCACTCTCGTAAGTCTTATATTTTGACATTAACATTGGCTAATATCCTAATATTAGCCTAATATTATAATTAATAACTAAATAATAATCCTAAAATTAGTTTAATATCCACCTCTGCAAAGAACTTCCCTCAGTATTTTGGTATAAGTAGGCATTTCTAAAAGTGCCAGTGTCTGGATACTGGTTGGCAATCAGTGCGAAAGTCCCACTCAAATTTTCGTAAGGACAAATCATGAGAATATTGTATTTCACCTTCAGTTTGCTTTGAAAAGTCTGATTTGACGTATGTAATCACTAACAGAGATACTGAACTTAAAATTAATTTCTAAAGGTTTGTTTTATTTAGGGGTTTTGTAGCACCTTCCCCCCCCCCCAACAGCCATATCCCCCCATTCAGTTTCTGAGCAAAATTGAAAATCATCACTCTGTCCCTTAAAAACCTTACCCAAGCCCAGCTTGTGCAGTCTTTTCAAGTTCAAACTCCCGTTCCCGGCACTGTCCCACAACTGCAAACCCTGCCCCAAAACCCAGGGGGTGATTCAGAAGCGGCCTAGTGCAGCCACCATTTATCCTTACACAAGCCTTAGCTCGAGCAAGGCTTTGAAGAACAAAAAAGCGGCAATTTTAGCAACAAACCAACGACAGCGGTTAACAGAAACACGAGTAGTGCAAGAATTCCTGTGCCCTCTCGATTTTTATTGCCAGTCATTGAACTGCGCATCAGTTTGTGGCAGCGACCAGATTTCTAGTGACAACTCACGTGTGAAAGCCCCTTCTCTTTTCAAAAGCGGCAGGAGAAGAGGCTAAACCTGACCAGGTCCTTCCCTCACGCTACCACTAAAAGCATAAAGGGGCTTTGGCCCCCCAGCCGTCCCCGCCGCCCCCCGCCCAGGCAGGTCCCCGAGGCGCTCCCTCCCCTCCCCCGTCCCGCCCGGCCCCGGGGCTCCGCACTCCCAGTTCCGCCCAGGCTCAGGCTCCGGGGCCCCGGGGGCCGTCGCCGTGCTGTGTGCCCCCACCCCGCACAGAGGCCCCCGGGCCGGCGGGAATCACCTTGAGGCGGCGGCTGCCCTCCCCGGCGCGGCGGCCGCGCGTCTCCCCGGGCGGCGGCCCTTAGCAACCGGCGGCGCCCGCTGCCGAGTCTCGCCGGGCCCTTAGCAACATCGCGAGAGGCCGGCGGGAGGCGGGAGGGCCAGGCCGCCTCAGCCCACCGCCTGCTCCCCCCTGCACAGGTGGGGAAGCCGCTGTCGCTGTCCCAGCCCGCCCCGAGGAGGGGGGTCTCGGCCCTCGCTGGCCGCAGGCCCCGTCCCCGGCCGCCCGTCAGCGCCCTCCGTCGCAGCAGGCTTCCCCGGCCACGGGGACGACCAGCACGGAGGCGGGAAGGGCGGCCGGCCGGCAGCCCCAGAGGTCTCTGGCAACAGTTTAAGGTCGGCGAAGCTACGTAAAATGAAGGTGCTGACCTAAGAAAAGCACTGGCCTAGGAAAAGGCTGATCTGCAATTTCCCCTCTTTTCCAGCGCTGTGGTGAAGTACCCTGTGGCCAGGAGATGGCAAGGGAAAACCCATGGCTTGGGTAACTGGGACACATTTATCGATAAGTCTCCCCCAGCAAAACTCATCAAACATTCAGCTGCAGATCACTTGGCTCTCCATGCCTTCAGGCAAGTGTGTCGGCGCTCACCGCTGCCCAGCCCGTGGTGGCCCCCAGCCTTTGGTGTGGCATAGTTTTCCACCGATGCTCTTATTCCCAAGTTACATCAGCAGGACAGCAGATTGCCTCAATAAATAAAAAAATTAATGGCAAGGTATTTTCCAGTACTCTTAACTCTCCACCGCCTTCTAGCGAGCAAATAGTAATTTTTTTTCCCTATTGAACAAGTAAATGCATAACATAAAACAATGAAAACATTTCGATTTGGAATCATTTCCCATTAGCTTAGCTGTAACAAGCCAGAAATGAGTTATAATAACCACTCATAATGATGTTTGACAGTGCTTTCATGTAAGGCAACACATTGTACAGTTTTATCCTTCTGATTTTGATAATGTCAGTAATGCTAATCTTCCATGATGACATGTTCCTGTAAGTGGATCTGTAGCCCCTTCATTCAGTTAATAGAGCTCTCCCTGAGTGTGGGGATCCCCTCTCTCACAGTAGAACTACTAGCACGTTGGAGCCAAGCATGTAAAATGCAGTATTTCTATTGAACAGTGATGATTCAGGAACTGAAACAAACCTGTCATACTGCTAGTTCCTTAGAAACAAGATTTTGATCAGTTGCAATGGAGCCTCTGTGGTAGCTTTAACCGTGTTCTCTTCAGTGCTTTGAAGTGGCCAGCACCCTCAGGTACCCACAAAACAAAAACTGGAACAATTGTCTGCTGACTGCTGCTTGCAAAGAATCTTGAGTAAACTCATTAGAGTCCTGTTTGCTCAGCCAGCCATGCACTCTTCACATCTTCTAAGTGCATTGTTTGGAATGGTCTACAAATGACAGCAACTTATTCTTCATCCATGCCAGACTCTTCTTTCACAAGCAACAGAGCAGTTTGCTTCTTTTCTGTCCCCATACCAACTGGAAAGTGCTGTGCCGTGGTATAACACTTCTAATTCCTCTGTCGCTTCACAAGCGCTGATTCAAGTGACAGCACCTCAGTTTCATGGCTGGTATGGAACAAGGAAACTCGATATACATAACATTCAGTATAATCCTTACTGAAAGACCTTCCATTTTGGCATGCCTTTCCTATCTCATAAAAAACCTTGTAAGACAAATTGCCTTGTAGAGACTTCACAGAAAGATGTTCTCATGGTACCTGTGGTGTTTCTGAAGTCCTTCCATTCCTTTCTACTCTCTTCCACCTTCTGTATTTCATCCAGCTTCTTTTGCTACGTGTTTTGCAGCAACTGGAACCTGGAGCCCTTTCTGTAAATTTAAAATGTTGCTACAGTGTCTCCAACACGGCAGTTCAGAAAGGAGGAAACTGTGCAGAGCAAAGGAATCTTCTTTACAGCTAATGGTGTAGTAGGAACAGCTGTTCTTAGTGCTAATGTCATTACACCAGGCACATAATTTCCGTGTTTTCCTCTCTTTCTGTTCTGTTCTGCCCTGTCCTCTTTAACTTCATTGTAGCTGTTTGCAAGACCACCCTTTTGTGGATGGCACGCAAAGGTCTGGAGAGATTTTGATTTTATGTAGTTGATGCACAGCCATAATTGTCTCAAATAATGTTTAACTAACACTTTCAGCAACTCCATAGGTAGGACCTTTGTTTTAGCAAACTAAAGGGATTGGGGTTTAGAATAGATAGAATAGAATTTAGAATGATAGAATAATGTATCATAACCACTATGTATTGAAATTCCACTTCATGCTTTTCCTTGGCTGATATGGTTTTCAAAGGAGTATATACCAAAGAACAGCTAAAGAGGAGGGCAAACTTCACTTGACAAAACAAGACAAAACAAAACAAAACCAGCTTTCTGTTCTCCATTCCAGAGCTAAATCAAGGCAAGGAGGAGCCAGGATGTCCCCACTTAGTCTAAGATAGTTTAGGACTAACATAGATGTCAGGAAAGGAGAAGTAAGTGTGAAATCTGGCTCTGGAGATAGCACAAGAAGCCTACCCCACCTTTTTGACATCCCTTAAGTAGTTCTTGAGCCCTCAAATAGAAGACGAAGACACTTCATCAGCCCTTTTATGACCACTGTTGTTGCCCTCTTACATCACTATTCATGGGAGTTTCCCTAATTTGAAGGAACAATGAGAATGTTTTGAAACTTCATTAGATCATAATCTAATCATAAATATCAAAAAGGAAACTGCTTAAAATATTACTGCTGATGGGAAAACCTTTTTAAATAATCTCCAAAGGAAATTTTCTATTTTGGTGACCATCTGTCCTTTCCTCCCTCTGTACTCTGGGGAAATACTGACCCATTACTAGCTGTTTCCGTTAAAACTAAACAGTAAGGAATCAGTGGGTAAATGGGCATGAGAGTTGCAGGCTGGATCACTTCATACTATCAGCTGCACTTGTTTTGAAACATGTCCATACAGAATTTATATTGGTTTCATTACCAAAAAAAAGTTAAATATCATGACTTTAGACTAAGGTTACATCAGATGAGTTTGTACCTTACTGCTGAGAGCTAAGCCAATATGAGATGCATGTAAGCTCTCACGGGAATCAAAAAATAAAATGGGGTCAGTTTACTTATTTGGTAATTAAACTTCAGTTATGCTGACATTTCATATAGACTGAAGAGCTTACATTGCTATTCCTGTTTTCTTTTGTCTGAGGAAACAGAAGTGAGAAACTGGCAGGAAATCTATAGGACTCTCGCGTAACATTATAGAGCACCACCAACTCGAAACCATCCTGCCCAATAACAATCAATCAGGAATGTTATTGATTAAAAATTTAACTTAGTGAATATATATACACTGATTTTTCCATCTGTATTTTATGACGCAGTTTTCAATAGATACTCTGTGGTTGTAAAAGTAGCTACTGGAACTGAGGTTCAGTGCAGGCAATAAAATCTACACTGCAATGCTAAGTAACTGCCTCACTGAATTAAAGACAAAATAACTTTCAATGACAATATAAATGTCCAAATGCCAATAAAATGATTTTCTGATCTGTAAATCTTTCTTGGTGAAACTTCAAGGAGCTAAGGACATATGTGTTACTGGCTCTGATTTGCCTTAGGCAAATCTCTTAACATTGGACTTAATGTCTTTAGTGGAAATTGAGGATAATAAAATTATCTTTGTATGCCATTATGAAAATTAATGTCACAGAAGTACAATATAATAACCAAGTGGCATCATAAATCTCTAATTTATTTGCCATTTCTTTTCTAATTAATATTTTGGTCCTTTTTATCGTGTATTTCCTGAAGGTGGCAGCAATATTCAAGAGTTGTGTGGATCTCTGACATTTGAACCTATTGACCTGAAATGCAGCATTTCTTTCAATATAACTGTATTTGTATTTATGGATATTTATAATATGCTAAAATCAAACTTTGATGACATAGATACTATGGTTGTGGACATATGATGTACTGTATCACCACAGAATATGAAGAAAATATGTTGAGCTGGGGTGATGGAATTGCTTATTCTTTTGTCTGGTAAAAATTCAGAAGCCGAAAGAATATTCCTAAAGTACTAAATATTTTTAATTAACATCTTACTGTTACTTGCAGTTAAAAATGATCCATTTCATTGGCTTCAGTGAAGTCTGGATCTTGCACGTTTTCTGAAGTGAACTGTTAGCTCATTTATGGGCGCTACATTAGAACTTCAAAACACTACAAATATTATCTGTGGTCACTGAAGGAAGAGTATAGCCCATTTATAGGGTTCCTTTCAGTTCCATTTCTCCATTTGATCTTAATTGTTGCTTGAGTCACTCAGACCAACTGTATCTCGCACCAGCATCACGGGTTTTAATTCAAAAAGAATCTTTAACATTTCTCCTTTTGCCTTAGACTCAGTACACTTTGCATTGTTGTGAAATGTTTTTGCAACTGAGGCAAGGCAATTACATCAAAATTAGAAATAGGAAACCGTTTAGAGAGCTCTCCTCTCTTTTCATTTTGGTAGCAGCTACCTGGTCAGGGCTTAGCAGATCCCAGCTGCAGTCCGAATGGAGAATCATGGAAGCCAGCAAAGACATCTCTGCAGCAGGGCTCTTCTCTCTTTCGTCTTTCATCCAGGACTGCATAACGTTAGGTGACTCTCATGCCTGCAAGTCTTCTGTCAGCTCCAGGTCTGCTCTCACAATACATCCAGGACAGGGGCCCAAGTGCTGGTACTGCTGTCCCAGAAAGGCCACTTTTGAGGAAGGGAATTGCAGAGCTGCCAATGGCTGCCATGCAAAAGGAGGTGCAAAACAGAGACAGAGGCTTCCTTGTGAGTCTGCACTGGTTCAGATGAACCTCCCAAATCCTCTCATACTTCCAGACCAGAATGTCTCATCCTGAGAGAAAAGTAAGGAAGAAACTGCACTTGTTTTAATCTTCCCACCTAAAAGTGCATGGAACACAAAGGCTGCAACTTTAAATTATGCTAACAGAATTTATTACACTGTGCTTCCTAAGGAGTCTGCTCAGCAAACCTGTTGGGCTTTTTTGTAGTTGTATGGGAATATTCCTGTGCCTTAGCATTGTCTGTCTGTCTTCTTGTCCTTCTCAATTACTGTCTGTGCTGCCTTGCAAACCAATAATTTGATATCCTGAAGTTGAATATTTTTATAATTGCTTGATTTTATGCTCGTCTTTTGTACAGTATGGCCGAAGTAACTTCCTTCAGATTTCCTCCCAAGATTAGCATTAATTCCTGCACCCGTCATGCTGACATTTCAGAATTCATTAATCAGCCTTTCTGAGCTGCTGATGTGGTATTCTGTTGCAGACATCGACTGTTATTTCTGTTATTTCTTTTTGGATTCTGTCTGTCTTAGGTTTCCCTAAAATGTGTCATTGCTATCACTTCCTTTATTATACCATCTATACTCAAAAGCCTGCATAAGTACTTTTCTGTTGAGCCACCACACCTTCTCTATCCTCTGTTTCCCATCTGCCTTCTGAAAATTGTATCCATCCAGATGAACTACAGCTCTCCTTACCCAATGGCTTACCCTGCTATAGTTCTGAATCCCACCATCAAACACAATACAATTTCCTTCCTGCACCGTCACACCAAGTGCTTTCAGTAACCTTAATATTTGCAGGGAGTCAAATACTTGAGACATTTGCTATGTAAGCTGTTGTTTTATACTCTTTTGTTGATGTAAGTTATAGTCTTGTTTTTAAGACTTTCTTCTAGACATACAGATTAATCTAGACAGATGTGACGCACAGAAAACTTTGTTCTCTTCATTTTTGGAATGCTGTAAAATGCTTGAAAAGTAAGCAAATCATGCTCTTTGCTGCTCATTTGCAGTTATACTCTTTTATCAGGCTTGCCCAGGAGGACAGAATTTGGCCCGTAGTTTGCCATGCTTTATTCCTCTGTGTACTTTCAGCAACATGAGCTGTGTGCTTTGTTTTTCAAATATTTTGTGTCCTAGCAAACTGTGACCTCCTCCGATATCAAAGTGGTGTTTTAAAGAAATAGTAAAAGCATTGCTTGGTAACAACACTGTTTATTTAAATTCCAGAAAGCACTTTTTTTATTTTTTCTTTTATTTCACTTAGATAATGTCTGGGATCCTAACATAATTTTACAAGTTTTTGGAGCTTCTCTGAACAAATACCATGTCTGAAGTAAAGAAAGATGGGTGAAGAAAAACACCGGTCCTGAATGTCTTCACTAACAAAAAATGGTCTTTTAGTGAAAACTGAATTTAAGATTGTTGTGTAACAGAATCTGTTGTGCAATGGAATCTCACTGGTAACAACAGACGTCCCTTAATATAATGAATCTCATTTCTTTGAGAAATAAAAAAATATGTTATAGTTTTGTATTATTGAAGTCGATATGTCACCCTCGTCTCTGGTATAATTCCAGTGAGTTTTAGTGTTAAAGACGAATGTGATTCAGTAAATCTGCAAATAAATTTCTGTGACATGAATAATAATCTCTAAGTAACAAACAGAATACTTAATATTTTCACTGACATTTATTTTAGCCCTCTCATGGCATGAGTAAAAAAATTCCAATAGAAAAGTGGTTTTATCAGTCAAACTCATTTCAGCGGGGACTAAGACAAATACTTTTATATCTTGATATGCCTGCACAGTAACTATTACAAATTTGGTAATGCATATTTTATCCCAGACTAAATCATTATCCCCAAAAGATATTGGCAAGTAAATAAAATATTAGCTATATATTACTTTATTTTAGTATTTTGAGAAACATACCACGAATTTTCATTAAAGCCTTGCAGCAAAATGGAGAAATCCATCCCCAGAGCAGGCATAACAGAAATTATTAGGGCTCTCTGCCAGTGGTTTAGGACGCAAAAGAGCAAAGCTACATTCAGTTCTTGCTTCCTGCCCATCAGGACTTTGACTGTTACAGCGTGTTTGACATGAAATGTCCTGATATTTTAATCTCTATCTGTAAACTTGGAAGAAAATTGAACAGCCTGCAGAAGATACATCCCCCCTCTTCTTCAGTTCAGAAAACTCATCTCTTCAATTCTTTTTTAAGGGAATCATCGCCTCCATCCAGACAATTGTACTTATGCATTCCTGTTTGGGGCAGCTACTGGAAAAAAACATGCACCAAGTTCCTGTTCTCCTGGGTCAGAAGTTTATTTAAATCCACAAGGCGAGACTCAAGTCCCTTGATTCAGGAGGTGCCTTTTTTCGAGACTTGTGAATGGTCTTGTTTACTGCAGCAGACCGGCAGTGTACAAGTCTGTGCTGCTGAGGGGAGAGCAAGCTGTGATTCTGGGGTGGGAGAAATCAGCTAATGATGGGGGTCAGAACTTCATAACCTGGCTTTAAGGTCAAAGAAAATGCGAGCATATCCTGTTTTGATAAGGCTGAGTATAATCTTCAGTCTTTTCACATAATTAATATCTCATCTGTAAAATGGGTTTTGCAAACTTGTAATGACTTGATTGAAGACTGATTGTTCTGTTTGGAACCTTTGGAGCCCTCCCATAGCAATGCAAAGTATGCTAATAATGTGATAATCACTATTTTAAAGTCTGTTTCCCTTTTGGCACACCCTGCTTAACTCAGGCTCCTGGGCTTGCACTGGAGAATAATTCGATAGCTGAAGGGAAGAATCCTTGTGGATGTAGACTCCAAGCTGGTGTATGTTGATTAACTTGATTTATGTTGATGGATCTCTCTTAAATTACCCCAGTGGAGGATTCAACCCCAGTTTTAAGGAGGGGTTACTCACAGCTGAACAGTTCTCAGCAAAGTTCTCAAAAGACTTTAATAATACATTCCTGCTTAGTTTTCAGCATAATTTTGCTAGCTACTCTGATGCTTTATAGTGTTTATAGCACTAAATAATTGTAATGCCATAGTGTTTCATACTCTTTGTTTTACTGCTTATACACCATATGGTATTGATGTGTATTATATTGCATATAACTCAATACAATAAACATAGCATTACAAAACAGAGTTGCTGCATTTTTTTATTACAGGTAGGTTACCTACTGTAATGAAAATAATGTGGAAATAAAGGGAAATTATTATTCCCTTTCATCCTACTTTTTATTCAAGAAATAACCCATGGTAAATTAGGTGCAATTTTCATGAAATTTTACACAAACATAGATCTTGGTATAAAACAGTAAATAAGCTTTACTAGTATTTTATGGGTTTTACACCTGATTTTTAAAATTAGCTTATGTTTGTAATGCTTTGCCTCAGAGGTTACTTGAAGATCAGTCCTGAGGGTTATTGCACATTCCCAGTTGTTTCTGAAGACAATGGATGCCAAGAATCTCACTTTGCAGAACTGAATAATTTATTCTTTCTCTTATTTACCCATATGTAGAATTTTTTTGCATTTTAACCAGGACATTTCAATTCCTATCCATCAGAGACTGAAAAACTTAGCTAAGCATACCAAGATGAGCTGTCCTCTGCAGATGACTGTAATTACTTACAGAAATACACTGCATGGCTCTCACTTTGTGGACTTGATTCCAGAATGGGACCTGATATCCAAAAGGGACCATTGAAATAGCATTTTTTAGGCAGTGCATGGGAAGGTTCAGTGGCCCGAGGCCCTCAACTCACTCTTACTCATTTTTTTTTGCCTTCCCCCAGCATACTGAACAAGCAAGATGCAGGTAGAAAATTTAAAATGAGGGACTGTCCCTCAAATCCTGCTCTGGAGCTTAGGTGCCTTATTCAGGTCTGTGGGTACATGCCTCTCTACTTTTTGTATCCAGAGACCATATTGTCTCCTGAGGGTAAGTGCCCATCAAGACTGCTTGAATAAGCTAGGCAAAGCACCTGCTGTCTTTTCAGAGTGTGCCCTAGCTCTGTCTGAGCAGAGATTAGCAGTGGTGGATCTGCATATTAGGTATCCTCAAGCCTGAGGCTCCTACCCATGTCCTAGTGGCTCTGCAGAGCCAAAATCCCCCTCTTTGGCAGATCCTGACCTCCTTTGCAAATCCTCAGCAGGAAAAGAGGAAAGCCCTGCTCAGCCTAGCCTACTCACCAACTATGCAACTCTCCTAGGAGAGGGTTTGTGTGGAAATCCCAGTGCTAGGGCTAAGCTAGATATCATCAGTGAGCACTGTGAGACTGAAGCGGAAAGAGGTGCACAGGCATTTGGGACCTTCAGAGCCAAACAGGAGACTGCATCCTAATTTTCAGTTTGAGGTATAAAGTTTACCAAGTCTTGTTTATACCAGAGTTCCTTCTGAATTTGGTCTTAAATGTTTTCCATTTTTCACATGTCTCTCTCTCTCTACTCAATTCTCTGTAGGTCAATTACAGTTCTTGTACCAATTTCTGATACCTGGGATAACATAAGGATAAGATGTAGAAGATGTTTCATGTCTTTATATAAGTATAACATTCTTTTTCAAATTGTCACTTATTTTGTATAAATGAAAGGCTTTTTATCAGACAGATGTTATAGCATATTACAACCTACATGGGGTACAGAAGGAAATGAAAGGCAATCTGGATCAAATGCACAAGGAACTGCTTATATATGCTGTATTTTAGAAGCTTTATCTGAAAGAGAGGCAACGTAGGAAAATTTCAGCCAGCCTTTCACTTCATTTGTCTGTCGAAGATGATTTGCATGTTATTTAATAAGTTAGCAGAACCTGTAATCTCCCAACACTACATATTGCTTGTATCAGAGCACCAAAGCCTTGGTTCATAATACATTACACAGATTAATTTGTCCTGGATAATTTTTCCAATATAAATAACACTGGCTTTATTTTAATACTCTTACAATTTTGCAGGAACACAAGGCCAATGGAGCTACTTCACCTGAATCCTCCTTCTCTTCAGTTTTATTCTAGTGTTAACTCAACTATCAGAGAGAAACGGCATCTATCTACCCTAGCATTAGTGACATGGTCATGCTGGGTACTATAAAAGCATGCGATGCAGGTCCCATGGAAGGAAGGCCACAGCCATACTCAGGCTCCCTGCAGTCATTACTATTCAGCCTGCTGTAACTGTGACCCCCCTGGAATTTTAAACAGAGACACTGCAACAGCTCATTGGGAACAAGTGAAGCTGTTCAAGTGCTGATTATTCCAGCAGAGCCTGAGCAAATTAATTAAAAATTAGGTGTGAAATTAATGTACACCTTCTGTTTTCTCTAGTACTTTTCCCATGTTGTTAATTTGCTTCTGCACCACCAAGGTACAAAGTAGATTTAAAGAACATATGTGGGAATGAGTTAAAAGTCTCCCGAGGTAAACCTTGTTATATTTGCTAGCTTTTTTTAGTATTATATGTATAGAGCTTTGTCTTAACTCTTCAGAATGTCTGATTCCTTAAATCCTAAATAGTTACTGCCTGTTTAAATAAGACTTAATTTGCTGATGAGAAAATACTGGTTTGTCTTTATGTTATATTATACTATATAGATATATAGTGTATTATTTCATTATGTCTTATCCTGTATGTTTGTATTTCAAATGCGTTGTTTGTAGGTGTTTATATCATATGTACTAACTGAAAATGGTGTGAGTTGATGTTAGGGCTGCAGTATTGTGTTGTTGGAGGGATTTTACATATTTCTGTATGTTAAGCAGAAGGTTTTACTCTGAGTGTTTTGTGAATCTTTACAGTGAGAAATACATAAATGAAGTTGAGTGGATCTGACAGCCTCCATATGAGCACTTAATTACAGACTGCACCAAAATGCAACATGAATATTCCAGACATTTTGGTGAAATGATAGCTTTGAGTGTCACCTGCAATATAGGGTGTGGGAAGATCTCTTGGAAATCTAAGTGACATGAGATGAAGTTTGAATCTCTGTTCCTTTTAAGAGGTGAGGTTAGGGACTTTTTGCTCTATCTGGCCATCTCTGGGCCCTTTGCTATGTGTAAGGCTATAGCTAAGCCCAATCTTGTCTTAGTGCTCATTCTGTTAACCCTAGACTGTGACTTTTGTTTTCTGTAGTCTTACTGACTTTTTTGACTACTGCAGGCTACTGGACAGGGACAAACATATCTGTAGCACAAGGAAAGTAATTTAAGCATGGAAACTTCCATGAGACTAGGTAGAAGCAAGTCTTTTAAGAAGTTTAAGAAGCATCCATTACTGCAGGAGCAACACAGGGTACATGAGAAGATGAAAGTTTCTTTCCCTTTTCGCACAACGGAAGAGAATAGGAAGTCCTTCTTTCTTAAGCAGAAGGGTGTCCACAGTCCCCTTCCCAGTCTTACCTCCTCCTGAATGTACTTGACTTGGTAGGGAAGCTTAGCAGGTCTTTATAAGATTGCTTTGTTACTTGTTTTGAATTTGGTGATATTCAGGTATCTCACTTCTGTTCCAGGCAAGAGTAACATTTTTGTCAACTAGGAACATCAAAAGGTGAAATTCCTTTTGACACACTCTAGCAGTCTTTGAAGTAGCTCATTTATAATGCAGATGATTTCCCAAACTGTTCTTATTGCATATGCTAAGAAAATAATCTGAACAAAATCAAGCTAACCAATCTTGTTCAGATTAGCCTTCTTGCCCACATTTTGGCAGAGAGGCTTTTGTGGTCCCCAAGCCTGTTTATTTTAGTCATGTACCAAAAGGCAGCACTTTCCTTTCTTTGGATGCTATTTACCATCAAAAGATCTGGGAATAATCTGAAAAGTAAATAGTTAGGCTACTTGTAAACTGCGGTAGGAATATGTGCCAACGTTTAGGTTTACAAAGGGTAGCATTTGCATATAAATCCAAAGAACAGCTTACGTAAAGATTTTTAAAAGGATGATTCATCAAAAATCAGTTACAAAAATACATTTGGCTTAAAGAGTATCTAAATGTTATGGCTAGACTTAAGTGGCTTGATTATACTTTTAAATGTCTGGCACTGTGTTTCCACGGTCCTGATAAACTGAATTTCTATTTCTTCCAAAAATTGTTTCTGCTGTTTATTCCATTTGAACAAATATTTGTGCTTGGACTGGCTGGCAGGGGGAGGGGGGCAAAACCCTTCCACTGAAGTCACTGCTGGTGAAAGCCCAAGCAGCACCTGCCATGTGGAACACGGCATCTGGTCGGACGAGGGACTGTCACCTCCACAGTAGTTGCAGCTTTGGTCTGTGACTGGCAAAGCTCACTGCCTCCTGGGAAGACAAATTTTAAAGCTCTCTCTGTGCTGCCTTAGGCTAAAACATTGTTAGTGCAAGCTTACTATTATTATGGATGTCACTAGTTTTCTCATGTGGATGTTCTGTTTCTTCCCATCCCTTCTTATAATCCCTTGCTAAGGCCACCCATGCTGCTTCACAGAATCACAAAATGTTAGGGGTTGGAAGGGACCTCAAAAAATCATCTAGTCCAACACCCCTGCCAGAGCAGGACCACCTGGAGTAGGTCACACAGGAACACATCCAGGCAGGTTTTGAATGTCTCCAGAGAAGGAGACTCCACAACCCCTCTGGGCAGCCTGTTCCAGTGCTCTGTCACCCTCAAAAAATTTTTCCTTATGTTTACGTGGAACCTCCTATGCTCCAGCTTGCAGCCATTGCCCCTTGTCCTGTCATTGGCCATCATCGAGAAGAGCCCGGCTCCATCCTCCTGACACATGTATTCATAAACATTAATGAGGTCACCCCTCAGTCTCCTCTTCTCCAAGCTAAAGAGATCCAGCTCCCTCAGCCTTTCATCATCAGGGAGATGTTCCATCCCCTTAATCATCTTTGTGGCTCTGTGCTGTTCTTTCTGCAGTTCTCTGTCCTTCTTGAACTGAGGGGCGCAGAACTGGACACACTATTCCAGATGGGATCTCATTGGGGCAGAGTAGAGGGGGAGGAGAACCTCTCTTGACCAACTGACCACACCCCTTCTAATACACCCCAGGACGCCATTGGCCTTCTTGGCCATGAGGGCACATTGCTGCCTCATGGTCATCCTGCTGTTCACCAGGACCCCCAGGTCCCTTTCCCCTATGCTACTCTCTAACAGCTCAGTCCCCAACCTATACCAGTACGTGGGGTTGTCCTTTCCCAGATGCAAGACTCTACACTTGCCCTTGTTGTGTTTCATTAAATTTCTCCCTGCCCAGCTCTTCAGCGTGTCCAGGT
Source organism: Leptosomus discolor (assembly GCF_034619465.1). Classification (NCBI taxonomy): domain Eukaryota; kingdom Metazoa; phylum Chordata; class Aves; order Leptosomiformes; family Leptosomidae; genus Leptosomus; species Leptosomus discolor. The sequence goes on along the minus strand of NC_141392.1, from coordinate 70,811,638 downwards.
TCTCACTGAATGGCAGCACAGCCTTCTGGTGTGTCAGCCACTCCTCCCAGTTTTCTGTCGTCAGCAAACTTGCTGACAGTGTACTCTGTTCCCTCATCCAGGTCATTGATGAATATATTGAATAGTACTGGTCCCAGTACCGACCCTGAGGTACTCCACTAGATACAAGCCTCCAACTAGACTCTGTCCCATTGACCACAACTCTCTGACTTCTTTCCTTCAGCCAATTCACGATCCACCTCACTACCAGATCATCTCCTGAGTAAGATAGGACCATTTATTCCATGCCCACGTTTAATCATCTTTTCTGGTTATGGATCCTTCACTTCAACCAGAAAGCTTTTTCTGAGCAAAAACCTTCCCTTCAGTGTTAGCTTACCAATGTATGCGGGTGCAATACCGGTGTGTGGCAGATCCACCCGCCCTGCCAAAGACCCGACAACGACCTGGGCCTTGCCGAGGACCCGACAACGACCGGCCTTGTCAAAGACAAAGGTCGGGGTGTTCCAGCTGTTAAAACCTGATCGCTTTGTTTACCGTGCCCTTTCCCGCGCTTGCCCCCAGCTGATTAGGACTGACCGCAGGCCAGGCTGGACTGGGGTATAAAGGGAGCCCCGCCGGCGGGAGCTCCGATGCGAGCCGGTCCCCCTGGGATTATCGGGGCTGTGGTCGGGGACTCTGCCCTGGGTCGGGAGGCCGCCCGAGGAAACTCCGCTTTGGTGAGTGAATGCTTCTTCTGCATATCCTTGAGTGAGCCCTCGCCGCTTTTGGGTGAGTGATTCCATTTTCTGGGTGCCCCTGAGTGGGAGGGTTTGCCCCTTTTGTAAGTGAGTGTGTGCACATTTTGGATCATCTTTCTAAAAAAGCCTATTTGCAAAACTTGGGAATTCTTAAGTTGTGTCGTTTTATATTCCCACCTGACATCTGAACTTGTGATTTACTTTGGTCTGTCCCTGTGTGGCTAATTTTGGTTGGAATAAATCTTCATATTGTGTAGATGCTCTGTTTTGTGGATTACTCTGCCTGGCATCCGGGCTTGTGGTTTGCCCAGGTTGGTCACAGTGTTTTGAGTGACTGCGCTGTCTGTTTAAAGGGTGTCTCCACCACACTATGGCTGTGTAAAATAGCTATTCATAATTATAACTATTTCACAGTTTCAACAAATTAACAAAATTTGCCTTCATTAATAACTCAGGTTACTTTTTGCTTTCTGTTTGTTTGATTTATTTGCTTGGTTTAGGAATGGAAACTGTCCCTCTCTTTAGCTTTGTCTCTAATCTAATGTAATAGGTAGGTAGGTTGATAGATACATCTGGGAAAGACATTTAACTTAAACCTCTATATCCTACTGACAAGGAAGAATAAATTTTACTGAACTAACTGGAAATGCTTCTAGTCTGCCGTTGCTCTGTGCCTTCAATAGTACAATATGTTTGAGAGCCTATGGAATGTCATATGTGATTTTTCAGTGGCAGAATCAGTTGCAGGCTTGTATCTTCACCTCTGTGAGGCACAAGCCCCATGACAAAGAATGACATTAAAATCTGTAAAACTGAATAGGAGGACAGAATATGTGATGTGCTTCAAATTTTCATTTCCATCACTTGAAGTCAGTGGTGTGTGTTGGGGGCAAACAACGTGGCCGGTCTGAGCTGGGACCCTCCTGGGTGGGTTGGTTGTGCACCACTGAGCTTGTGTCACCCGAGATAGTGACAAAGGGAGGGAGGGGGTGATCCTCCTTTTGACTGCCCATTGGGCACATACCACTTGCCGCCACATCATTTCTAATTCCTCGTGTTCTGATTCAGTATTAAATCTGATTACATCAGATTCAGGAATACATCTCTCTGACACCTAGCTGTTACTGGTTTCCGTGCTTGGAGGAGAAAAAGAACCAAATGTCACTGTCTACTAAAAGAGAACAAACATGAGAATGTGGCTTTCTTCCCCCTCATTTATTATTATGTCATATACATTTCCCAGTCTTTCCACTGTCTGTGTAGTTCAGAGGAGCTTTGGGTTCCTAACAGCCTTGAAGTTCACAGTGTTACAGCATATGCCTTTTTTTTTCCCTTGTAAGTGGACTACTTACTTCCTCTTGCCAGCAAAGCAAAGCCTTTTCTCTTTGTCTCATCTGCTTTTTTCGCTTTCAGTTTTGCCTGAATTTGTAATGGAAATAGGAAAGTGGGAGAGATTCGTAAAGTACTTGGAGGATCTTAAATCCCTGCAGGTCTTATCAGAGCTCTGTGGAAGGGCTGCCAGCTATGTTCTTTATTCCCCTCTGCTGTGCCAGGCTCTTCCTCCCCTCTTCCTTGATCCAGCTTCCTACAATCCCTCTTCCCTTCACTATCAGTTTGGAGCAGAGACCCAGCATGTATCATTACCTTAGACATACCTTAGGGGAGAAAGCCCCAAAAGTTGCTATCCTTCTTTAGAAGGCCTGCCTGGCCTCCTCCCTTACTAATTCTTTTTTTTTTTTTTTTTTTTTTTCTTGTTAGGCATAGAAAGGCCAGAGGACAAGGTCTCTGAGCTTTTCTGAACTTTGGGTGCTAGCCATAATTTCATTTCACTATCAGAGAACATAAGAGTCTATTTAAGTGGAAAGACTCCCAATGATTTCAGAGAGGTTTGGATAATGGCCATGAGACCACAGGACATGTTGTGTTCATCAGAATTTCTTTCAGTAGCAACCCTGTCTAGCAAGTGAGAGGAACACCATGGCTCACCCTAATTCCCCAGAACACTGCTTGCTGTTACAGTCAGTGGTAACTACAGCAACAGTGAGGAACTCTTTCTTGACTCTGTTTTGAGCTATTTAAAATGCAATTACTGCTCCCTTTTCACAAAAAAAAAAATTTTTTTTTTTTTGTAAAGGCAGTGGCCAACTGATTCATAGAATCCGTCTGCACTTTTACAATGACGCGTCATGTACCAAATATTCCCAGGCTATGCGATTTCCTTTATTTTTCATCAAGAAAACCAGAAAACACTCATTCTCACTTTTATTTGATATTTAGCCAAATTTTTCCAGCATTACTTTATCCATATCACATTGAGGTCAACATTTTTAAAAAATATCTGTGACTGGTTACATTACCCCTCAGTCAATTACCCCTCAGTCGATCCTTTTGCTAAGTTTGATGTATTTAGGACTTTAATTGTAGCTTATAATTAGTCCCAGCCTTCTGACCATTTCTGGTACTCTTCACTGAACCTCTTCAGTTAGTAGTCCTTTTCCTGCTTATTGAATTTAGTTTCAAAACTCTCAATCTATTAACCAAGTTGTCCCATTCATATTTCAAAATTTGACTGGTAAATTGGTGCAACAAGGTGAGCATCTTACATTGGTTTTAATGAACTATTTAATAAATTACTTTTCAAAGTTTGGAGCTTCTAATTTTCTTCTTGGCATATGAAGCTATGATACAGCCATGAGTTTTGGGCTTAAATTTCCCAACCAGATCTTTCCTCTGTAAATTATTTTTTCCAGTTACTTGTGACCTTGAGATGCAATTTTGCAATTTTTGCAGCCTTTAAGACTAAATCAGAGTATACTCTGGGGTCTCCTATTTCTTCCTTATAACTACGATCTTGTATGGTTTTAAATCCTTGTGTGTCATGTGCTGGATCTGTGCTTTAAAGTTACATCAAATGAAGATAGTACAAAATCTATGCAAGTTGATCCACAAATTATGTTTCGTTAGTTTTGATATTTATAATACTTTCCTCTTGGTTTTTTATTATTTCTCAACCATGGAATTTTTCTTCTTCTGTGTCTCTGCCAACTTATACATTCAAAGTAATTTAGTTTAGAAAAAAATCAGCATGATCCTTCATCAAGGAGAAAAGGGGTGGCTGCAACAATGATAATTTTGCTATTTTAGACAGCCAGAAGTCACACAGTCAAAGAATGGTAATGTGCAGCAGATAAGCTGTTTGTTCAGTACTGACTATGAATTGGAGCTGGTACAGAAAAACAATCATTCATGTCAAAACCAAATCCTCAAATAATTTATCAAATCTGATTTATAGTCCAAGAGAATTGTAAAGAGGATGAGACAAAGGAGATAATAAAACATTTTGGAGAGATCTCTGATGCTATCTCGTTCAGGGAAGCAAATGGTGAATTGTCCCGTCTGCTTCTCAATTTCAGGCTTGGATGAGATTCCTGCAGGTCTTACATAAAAAAAAAACCCAACCCAAACAAGAAAAAAACACCAACCCAACCCAAACCCTGTCTTTCTTTAAGACCTGCTCAGACCTATATCATTGGAAGTTGAGAAATTACACCAAACAACCTGTGCCATTGTTGCCTTACACTAGGTGGGAAAGCAACATTGGCATCTAAAAGAAAGGGAAACACTTGGCCCACCATTTCCATCTAGGCTTATCTGGGGATGAGTTTGGCCTCCTCCCTTTTCTTGTTCTCATGAGGAGAAGCTGCTAACGTGATACTCTCTGGAGGATGCTGTGTGTTAATAAAAAGATTCTGTGGACATTTTCTTAATCAAAAACGTATGTCCAAGTGTTGGCAAAAACCTTAGTGTAGCTTGGATCATAGAATAATAGAACAGCCTAAGTTGGAAGAGACCTCAAAAGTTCATCTGATCCAACCTTTCGTGGGAAAGAGAGCCTAGAGGAGATTATCTAGCACCGTGTCCAATCACATCTTTAAAATCTTCAGTGACGGAGACTCCACCACATCCCTGGGGAGATTGTTCCAGTGACTGATTGTTCTCACCGTAAAAAAAATTCTTTCTTATATAAAAACGAAGCCTCTTCTGGTGCAATTTGCAGTGTCCTCTCCATGTGGCTCCTTGTGAAAAGAGTGTTTCCGTCCTCTTTGTAGCTGCCCTTTAAGTACTAGAAAACTGATGAGGTCCCCCCTTCTCCAGGGAGAACAGACCTAACACCAGTCTTCCCCCTAGGGCAGGTTCTCCAGCACTTGAATCATCATCAAGGCCCTCCTTTGGACCCTCTCCAGTCTGTGTGTGTCTTTTTTGAGTTGTGGAGGCCAAAACAGAACACAGTACTTCAGTTGCAGCCTGGCAAGTGCTGAATAGAGTGGGATGGTCACACATCTATCTCTGCTAATAATGCACCTGCAGATGCAGCCCAGGATCTGATTTTTGCCTTTGTTGTTGCAGCAATGTCCTGCTGACTCATGTCCAGCTTCTTGTCCACCAGGACCCCCAGCTTCATTTCAGCAAGGCTGCTCCCCAGCCACACAGATCCTAGCCTATTCTGGGCTCTTCAGTTATGTTGTCCCAGGTGCAGGACCTTGTACTTGTCTTTGTTAAACTATGTATAGTTCTTGCTTGTCCACTCTTCCAGCCTGTCCAAATCTGTCTGAAAGATGGCTCACCTTTCTGACATGTCCACCTCACCACCCAGTTTAGTGCCATCAGTAAACTTGATGAGGACGTTTTCAATCCCATTTATGAAGGTGTTGAACAGCATGAGGCCCAGCATTGATCCCTGGAGGACCCCACTTGCAACAGGCTGCTAGCCTGAGTAAAAACCATTGATTGCCAGATGATCCATTGATGATCAGATTATCAGGGTAAGAACAGATTCCCCTAAAAACTTTTTCTGTCATACTACATTATTACTGCTTTAAAAGCTTTTAACAGTTGACATCTTTGATTTTTCTTTGATACATCTTTTTGCTGTGTCCCCAAGCTTTCTGTGATAGCTTCATAATAACAGTGGGTAGAATAGGAAGTGCTAGATCTTGCCTTATGAAGGTGGAGGAAGGTTCCTTCTTTCTTACCCTCATCAGCAATTTGCCTTCCTTAATTTAGGGCAACTTCATTTATGAAATTCTTTTGAGAGTAAGGAGACTACTTGCCAGTCTCTTATTATTTTAGTGAGGAGTTTTATTTGTTTGTTTGTTTAACCTGCTCATCAAGATCCCTGCTGGATATCTTTTCAGTAGTAGCCTTGGATTTGGATATGGCTCTGAGAACCAACATTCAGAGAAAATGTCCCTACTAAATATAAAGCTTTAAAACTGGGAAGCTAAATTACCATTTTCCTTGGAGTCTAAATGTTCTGACACTGTGTGTGTAGTGGCCTGTTTTTGATAAGAAAGAAAAGGAGACAGCACTGAAACATGCAAGGGAGATGATGAAATAGCCTTGTTTCAAGGCTATGAAAGCCAGGAGATATTCAAAAGCTAAACAACCTGAATGGTCAGACCAGGTGGATTCCCCATAGGCAGAAGGTAAAAGGGAAGCGCAGAATTTTTTTGTCTGTGTCTTGTTTAAAAGCATCTTCTTGAAAAATGATGAACATTTTTACAGAGGGGGAAAAACAGAGGGATGGAGATATGAACTGAATGGAAAATAAAAAGTTATTTTCTGGAGTTAAATATTTTCTACAGAGATGTTTGCTGAGGGTACTTCTTACTTGGTGCTCCAGAGGTTGTTGGTGTTCATAGAAGTCACTATTGATTTTAAATAAAAAGCTATAAACCAGCATCTTTGGCAGTTTCGTCCATATTTTATTTCAAAAGTTGTTGAGCAAATGCATCTTTGGAGACCACACCACTGAATTTGATTCAATAAGATTATTCCAGGGATTGAATTTCATTCAATAAGATTATTCCAGGGATTGAATTTAACCTGTGATCTCATAAACTATCTTTTATCAAATTCCTGTTGTAATTTAAGCCAAATAAAGGCTGTTCTTTAATGAATGCAATGGTGAATATTGCTGAAGCACATCATCATTTGTGTTGGCTAAAGGCACAGTTGCAGATATCTTCAGAAATTAAGAGTACTGTCCTTTTGCTATATTGAAACTCAACAAAATCTCCCTAACTACAAAGTATTAGGCTATCACTAGAAAGAGACCAAGGGAAGTAGAGATGATATATCTTGCCTTTTTAACACTTTCCATTGTTAACATTCTTGCAACTTTTTCTATAAGACTTTTTTTTATATTATTTTCAGGAGGATTTTGAGTACTTACAGTTAATGAAATATTTCTTCTTTGTCCTGTTGAATTCTGGTGAGCATCTGCTGAGAAATAAATGCCTGATATTGCCATTTTCCTTCTTTCACACATGTACGACAAGAAAAAACTATGATAGCAAGCTGAAATATTCACAAACCATGAAGCTCTGTGGCTGGTCTGATTCAGAAGCCAAAACAGAAGACAGTTTTTCTTTCTAATGCAACCCATATGTGATGCCAAAATACACTGTTAAAACAATGGAATGAGATCTATCTCCAAATCTGCTGCAGGACCCCCCCAAAATCCATGTATTTCCCTGCAGTATGATATAAGAGGGAGAGAAGAAGAAAATCTGAGTTCTTGTTGACTATCTCCCAGGCCTGTATATTGGCAGACCAGATAATTGCAATCCCCATTTCATCATATGAGACTATATCATATGGAGAAGGGAAGGAAGAACACAAAGTTATGGAAAAATCAGTTTAGGCAGTGACGCATAACCTAGAAGTGTATCAAAACTTAGCAGCTAGGTATATGTTACATGTCCTTACTGCTAGGAGCCTCAGTTATTCACCAGGGCTGCATTGCCCCAGGTGCTGTCTAAACACAGAATAGAAAGACAGTCTCTATCACAGTTTACAATCACAGAATAAAAATAACAGGAGCAAGCAAGAAACCATGTGCAAAACTGGCTTTCAAACATCTCAGTGGGCACTCATGTATACTAGGATTGAGCATATACCCCAAACACAGGTTTAATACACAAAGCAATGTTAAAGGTTGTATTTACTAACTTTTTCATGTTTAACATTTCAAACCATAATTCAGATTTCTTTAACATAGACGGTTAGAAGTATGCAAATAAATGTATATGTACAATTCTAATGATCAATGAGACTAAAGGCATTGTTTTGATAATGAATTCAAATGAATGAATTATGATCAATACTTGACTTCTGGGAGAAAAACTTCCCTCAGCCATATTCACAGATTTCAGCAGCTTCAGTGGTATTTGGTAGTCCAAGCCTTAAATTCCATTGTCAAGCAATAGACAAAAGATCTCATGAAAGAAGGGGAATTTAATGAATGGGATTCCTGAAGACACTAACTTAAAATGAAGTTGAGTGATTAACCAAATTGTGTGTCCACTCTGAAAATTTCAAATCCATCTCTTAGCATAGAAGGAAATGCAACACAATGTGTTTTACGTGGAAGTTAGAACAATTTCTACCAATAGAGTAGCCACCCCTGGGAAAACCGTGGAGCAAGTCATCTTGACATTTCTGGGCATGTGAAGGAGAAGGAAGTGATTGGCAACAGCTAGCATGGATTTTCCAGGGAATAATCATGCCTGACCAACCTAATTGACTTCTAAGTTAAAATGAATAGTTTAGTGGGCCAGAGAGAGCAGTGGATGTCATTTACCTTGACTTCAGCAAGGCTTCCAGCAGTGTCTCCTACAATATTCTTTTAACTGAATTGGGACATTACAATGTGGATGGCTGGGCAACTAGTTGGTTGAAAAGCTGTTGGATGGTTGGGCTCAAAGGACAGTGATTAATGGATCGTATTTACACGGAGACTGGTGACAGTGGAGTACGACAGGGGTCTGCCTTGGGACCCGTCCTGTTTAACATCACTGGAGCAGCCCGGTCTGACCTCAGTGCTGAGCCCACTGCAGTGGGGCTAGGCCAGGGACCTACTGAGCATTTTTGTGGTATAACCTTTCTACAACTGTTAATGTCTGCATTCTGGAAAGGATATGTTTAGAAATGATGCTAGGTTTTTTTGCTTTTGAAAGCCTGTTCTTATCATGTAACTTTCAAACTGCTTACGAGAGGCACCAGGCATCACTGAGATCTATTAAAGCTGAACAATGTTACTTGCAGCTGAAAATTCAATCTAGTGTGGACCCTAACTGTTCTTAGAAATGAGGTTTGATTTTTTAATGTGAGAAAAAAGAAAACAAAATCGAAGCAAAGTAGGAATAGATCTACTTACTAACAAAAAATCTTGCTAAGTGGCAACTCTACTTACTAAAAATTGAATTTATTTGCCAGAATGAGCGCTGAGTCAGAAAAAGTCATTGTGAAACCAGCTGAACACAAAAAGCCAAATTTAGCACTCAAATGCATTCACACAGCTATCATTGACTGGGAACAAGATTGGCTCAGAGCATGGAAATGAATAAGCCTTTGCCAAGTGAAGAAAAACTGAGCCAAATTTCAGAAACCACATCACAGGAACATTTCCCCACTGTGCCTGTGGTTGTGGTCTGGTGGTCTGCTGAAGTGAGGGAGAAGAGAGAAGCATGAAGTTAGCCAGACAGCTGTGTCTACAGGCACTGAGCAGCAAGAGGATTGCAGCATAGTGGCAAGGTGCCTCACTGACTGTAACTCTTTCTTAAAAAGCTGAAACTGCACTGAAAAAAACAGTGTATTAATTCTTTACAGTCATTTAAAGAATGATGGATGGCCATGCTTCGTAAAAGTGATACCCCGCTTGTTGAATCATAGATGTACTCCTCATGAACAGGCATTTTGCTTCACTGCGTTGTTTTTTCCCCTCCGCATGTGTGACAATAGATAGCTTGTGATATGGGAAGAGTCATTCTATAGACCTGTTTTACTATATTACTGAAGGATGCTTTAAATGGCTGTATTAACAGTAAGGAAAAATAAACTAATTTTACATTAAAATAAAACTTACTGTGTGGTGCTGTATTTTGAAGATAGGGTTGCTGGTGGTATTGTCCCCATATGAACTGAATCAGGCTGTACAAAGTGTGTGTGGGAGAAAAACAAAGCCTAAATTTGCCTAGACCTTCAGGACAAAACAGTAAATCTAAACCAGTTATTTAGCTAATGAATATTTGAATTAAGATTTTGGGGGGACAGTAGAGGAGAATTGTGAGAGAAATCCTCATTCTTAAAAGTTACTAAATGATTACTAGACAAGATGGAGTTAATTTCATTCATATTCCTATAATTTTTTCTAGGCTGCAGAGTATTTTTCTGTTATTTTCAGTGGGACTAGGTAGTAATAAAAGCTTCCACTCTCAGTGCTCCTGAGCAGACCTGCAGATAGCATTTAGCAAGTCTAATGGGCCTGGGGAGATGGTGCTACGGTGATAGCTGAGCTGCATTTCAGCACAGTCGACAGCTCTGAGCGCAGCGGCTTTCTTTCCTTGCTATTTTTTTTCTGTGTGGAAAAACACAGAGAGTCAGCAATGTGAGTCTATCTTAAGCTGCTAAACTTTATTATTTACCCAAAGGATAAAGAAGGTTATTCACAGAAATGAAGCTGTTTACAATCTAAATCCTGACTCAAAGACACAAAGTGCCTGCAGTGGAAAGCTGGTCCCAGGAACCTGGGACAAGATCCCTGCCTCTACTCGACAGGGTTGGAGGGTTTCTCCCTTGGTAATGATGAGCTCTGCCTAACAATGTGCACAGTACAGCAAACATCATACAGTCCTCTATATGACGCCAATGCCTGTGGCCACTGAGCCGGGCGCAAACAGTAGTCATTAGACCCACACTGACTACGCACCTACTGAGTAGGAGGTTATCAGCAGGAGGAACAGCAGCTGCTCTGTCTAGTGGTGTAATGATGTGATGGTGGCAGAAATACTTAGGAAGAAATTGGTGTTTCCGTTGCTGTAGGCTTTTCATTCGGGCCATACTACCCCATACTCCTAGTCACACACTATGCAAGTGTACTGCAAACATTTTAATTTTCCATTCTGTGTAGCAGAAATACTGCTTACACCGTTGACGTATAAAAGTATAGCCTTCTCTGCCATGAAACATTCAGCTTGCTGGTATGAAGGATAGAAAACCACGGTCCATTGAAGAAAACAAGCAGCAGCTGCACAGGATGCAGTGTGCTATATGAACCTCTGCCAGATCAGAAAGACTGAGCATGCAAGCCGGCCATAAAGCTCCCCCTTTTCCCACCGAGGAGGACAGTGTTTGGCCAGTGCTGCATACTGCTGTGTGTTACACACTGGCTGTACAACTTGCTCATGTGTGATGTCTGTGAGGGTGATTTAGTAAAAAGTCACAGCATCCTCTCCTCTCTGCTGAGGATGCTTTTCTGTTCCATAATACAACTTCCATTGTAATGATACAAAAAAACTGGGAAGCATGAAAAATTGATGAGGCTGTGTGCTTTTAAAAAACACTATTGTATTACAGATACGTATAAGAAAATGAAATGTGAGAAAATTCTTTTTATTTGCTATTTAAAAAAAGCTGTACAGATACTCTAGTAACGTGTTGGTCTTCTCCAACCCAGCTTCTTGTTAGTCATTTCTACACTTACCTAATTTTGCGTGCTGCTTCTAGCTAAGATTTCCTCTTAATTCTGATTTTTTGGCATTATTTAATGCAATTGTAACCCTTAGGGAACAGCCATCCCTCACTGCACCCTGAGAAGAGAACAAAAAATGAATTATGGCTACACAATTATTTCTCAATACATTTTAATGTCAAGATTGGATACATAGAAACCACAATCTATAGCCTGAGTGAGACAGGACAGTGATGGTTGCATCGAGGACAGAGGAAAGTCAGGGAAACTGGGCTTGTGCTTGGATGGTGAGGTCATTTCTGCCACATGCATTTTGCAGTGGTTGCTGGAGGAAACCAGGGACTTGAAATAAAACACCACCTGAAATCGGTTATTTAAAGTGATAACAGCGGCTTCTTTAATGGAACAAGCCACACTGTAGTTCTCCTCTTAATTTTGATTACCTTGTAAGTGACTTGAATAACTTCAGCAAGGCCATGTATGAGAGAAGTTTCCACTACCAGAAGAAAGGGGATGGTCCTTCAGAGCCCCCTCTGAATGCTCAGAGTGACACAGTGTGAAGACAATAAAATGCTAAGACCAGGGTTTTCCAAAAAGATAGCTGATGTTTGGGGTGCGTAAGTATTTTTCAGGAAACTTCGGTGAGGCCTGCATTTCAGGAAGCGCTGTATATCCATGCCCAGCAGCTCCCTGAGCATCTCCTTCGCACACATCGCTGCCACTCACTGCTGATAATCTCAGGCTACCTACTTGCATCAATTCTGGGTGATGAGAGAAGCCTCCTAAACCAAACTATTTAAAAGGTCCATTGCAGCATCACAAGAAAAAACGTGCTTTGTGAATAAAACACTCCAACTCCTGTTTGTACACCCTTGCTCTCCAACTAATGGCATCTGTACATGAGTGTGCCAGTATATCTGTGGTGCTTGTCCATAACAGCAGGAAACTGAAAGTTGAAATTTCTATTTATGGAAGCTGAATAAAGAAGTTTACATTCTTCCAGTTTAACTATTTTTGAAAATAAAGCCATGGTTTAAGAATGCCAGAAAACACAATAAACCTGCGGCCTCTTGCAGACTCAGAACAGATGCTTTTGGCTGCAGTAGGAGGGCAGAAAGAGAGAAAGAACAGCATGAAAGACCAGAAGAAAAAGAGGAAAAGGTTTGGGGGAGCTACAAAGAAAGAGGTAAGTTGAAGACAGGACCACAATGAAATTAAAGTTGGCATTATAAATAAATAATGGCATAATTTTCCTGGTTGTGCAAAGCTGTGAGCCTACCGATGGAGTAAACATTGCTTAGTGCCATCTGCAGTTGCTGATGGAAACTGCATCTTGCTGGATGTAGAGCATGGAACGTTCCTGAATATGTTAATGACATAAACCGTTCATAGATTAGAGTATGCTGTCACAGAAACACTTGAATTAGATAAGGAAATGACCTGTCATACCAACTTTACACGAGTCCTTAGTGGCCTCTTGCAGATCTACTGCATGCGAGCAAGTGACTGACCAAGCAGTGATCTGAGAACATGGCAAAATGTTATCTGCAGCCGTAGATCCTGTTTGTGCGTGCAGGCAGCATACTCAATTTACAGCCAAAGCTGAAAGCCCTTTGAAAGTTGGCCCTTAAGGTCATATCCTCTGTCCTCAAGTCTGTCAACAATTTTTCTCCTACAAGATATTCCAGGAGGTTTTTCTAGTGCATGCTTGTATTGTTTTGTTTTCTTTTTGATGTGGCAGAAACAACAGCCATTGGGAGAGTTTAGATAATCAGGTTTACGTTTTGTTTAGCCAGTCTCACTGCTTGAAAATAACTCCAAATATAGTTTTATACTCCAATTCATTATCATAGTATCTGATCATCTTTCAAGCAGAACAGTAACAATAAAGAAGTTCCTCAAGGAATTCAGAGAGTCCTTGGTGTTTTCTTCTCTTTGGCATTTTTCTTTTTTTCAGTGTAGGTCTTTGCTTGGGCTGTGTGATTTTTTTTTTTTTTTTTTAACTTTTAAGATTCTAATAATTTGGTTTATTGATTTTTTTTTTCAGATTCCTGCAATTCAGGTTGGGGGGCAGGGGGATAAATGTTTCTCAGTACAAAACAGCGTGATTCTTAGATGGAGTAGAGAGTCTTCTGTTTAAGGTTTTGCTGTATTTCCTAAAGAAAGTCAAATTATAATGTCTTCTAATTTCTTTTTTCTTTTACCATAACTGGATCCCTTCTGTGAGGAATGCCTTGCCCCCATATTTGCACAACCTTTGTCCTGTGCTATTCAGCTTGTCACTGCTATAAAACAGCTTTCTTCACAGTGGATATCTTACCCTTTAAATGTTTTCATACACTTGGCACCTCTTCAAAAGTGTCACACTGCCAGTATTGAGATTTTCAGTTTAATATTTTCCATGACTTTCTCAGCATTCAACGTTCTTTAATTTACCTGTTTAACTCTGTAAACTCACTGATTTGCATCCTTTTTGTCTTACTATTAAGTGGTACTGGGTAAATCTGAAGGCATTTAGAACTGTAAATCTCAAACCCAATAAAGGCAGAACACTTAATTTGTTTAAAGTATTTACATTAATGAAAACTGCTCAGCAGAAGTGGAGTATAAACCAGCTAGATTATAAAATACTGAAGTCAGTTCTTTTAGATTATTCTAGGGGTCTAAGTATAACAAACAAGGCAAAATTACATTCTTTAGTTGAGAAGCTGCTAACAAGAAGAATAAAACATTCAGTAGGGATTTAATGGCACACTGGCAAATGGAGAGAAGGCATGTAGACAATCTAAAATGATTTGATTTCTTTCCTTGTTTTCGCTTACTTTACAGTAGTTAGTCCATTGAAACTATATATAGTTCTTTATATAGTACTTTATAACATCGTAACTGATGGGAGAATCTGGCTGAAATAAACCTTTAAGATGTGCATAGGTACAAATCATGTAACCAGGAGCCAAAAGAAAACACAAAATGAAATACCTAGAGTGTCGTCCATGTTAAGACATGGAATAATAGACTTCACGTTAAATAGCTGTTCTGCTAAACCTCTTTTGGTACGTAACTGCTTAGCCCTTTCCCCTGGCAGACTTTCTGCAACAGAAGCATGCAAGTGCTCAGTGGCTCTTGCAGCAATCACTAGTCTTTGCATCAGCTCCGTCTACATCTGGGTCATTAATTTCCACATCATCGGTGCTGAGAATGAAAGTACCAATAACAATTAATGAAAAAGTTCTGTTTAGTGAACTCAGAGGAATCTCATAAAATTGTTTCCAGCCCTACCCAGGCTCTTAGTGGTGGTGTATGGCCAAGTGTTAATCTGTTGGGTATGTGAAACTGTTGTGCAGAATTGGGCAATGCAAAACCATCTTGCTTGGTATTTGCAAGTTGTCATTGGCAATAAGGACGGTAAAGTACCCTGCAGATGTACTGAACATGCTTTGGAACACCATTAAAATAACAGCGGGAAAAGAATACGTCTGTTAACAAAGTCCGGTTTCTATTCTGGAGAAATTCACGTGAAAATTCCTTGCTTAACCGTGGCCTTCTTTTGCTATATTACAATAGGTTATTGTGGCTAATGGTTTTGAAAGCTTTTGGGGGGCAATAAGCAGCAAATTCAGTTGTCTAAAATGGCATCTAGTGTCATTTGAGACATTCTTGGGCATAGCTGTGTGGTATCCAGCTGCTCCAGAACAGTCCTGTGTCACATCTGCCAGACACATGTGCATGTCTCAAATGCCCTAGTACATTTCAAATGGCAGTAGATGGCAGTAGGTGGGTTTAAGAGGAACTTATTTAAGGTGAACTTAAAAGCAAGTCTTGCCAGAGGGATGAGCATCTCCTATTTCTATGATTTTCTTCCCAGTCCCATGGATATTCCTAGCTCACCAAATGGCCCTAGCCACCTGTAAATATAGGCAGTTTCACAATTCATGCAACTGGATTTCCTCCTCAACATGTATGTAATTCCTGTTTAGGTTCCTGCATCCTGTTGAAAGAGCTAAATCCTGACAATCCCTGACTAAGGCCTCACTGTGATACATAAAAGCTTTACTCGCATATTTTTGTTTAGTTTCTCTTGCGTCTTTGTTTCCCCGAGTTTTCCTTCCCCCACAAGGATGGTTTTAGCTATTTGCTGAGCAAAGTTGATAAATAGATAACATCTTGCCTGACATCAAGGAGACAAAGCTCCAGATATCAAGGAGACAAAGCTATATACACATGCCAGATGTTAAGGAGACGCCTAGCAAATGTCTACACAACTGCTTGTTGCAACATCTACACAACTGCTTGTTACAAGAGGTTGCATCAGAAAAAGGGCCCTGGCTTGTGCTGAAGGAGGATTCAATTGAGTTTTCACCTCGGAACCCTTACCCAGCTGCACCTAGCCTCCCACCTTGGCGAGGAGCGTTAGAAAGCACGGGGGTTTGGAAACCCCGATTTTTGTATCACTGTGTATGAAACAGTACCTGTAATTTAAGTCTAATGTATTAGTTCAGTCTATTTTTCTCACTAATACACTCATCCCCCTTAATTTTGAGGCACTTTTATGCAGAAATGAATTGCAGTGTGGGATCAGAGCTGTGAGCACATAAGTTAAACAAATGAAAATTAAAATACAATCAACTCCTTTTCTTTATGTTTTAAATAAAATACAAGGGCTTCTGATGCGAGGATAAATTTAGCCTTAGCACTGCCTTATTTAACATGCTTTCTAGCACAGAAAAAAGCCTGCTGTCATATAAGTTTTTCCTCCAAGTGACAACTCTATTGGAGTCTGTTATTATTAGCAATTTTGAATTTTCTTAGGTAAAGTGAAAATTCATCATTTTGAAGTGATGTTATCAAATTAGAACCCATAGTTTTTGTTTTCCAGGGAAGCCAAAAAAAAAAAAAAAAAAAAAAAAAAGACAGCTAGTTTTCTATATCAAGAAAATACTCCTTCATAAATGACAGGAAAAAGAGGCATAGGTGTTTGGCATATTAGAATCTGACTGTAGTTGTATTTCAGGGGGGGGAATGCACAAAGTAGAAATGTGATACTTGTCAGTTTCCTAATACAAAAACATATTTCAAAGCTATACAGTTCAACTCACCTTGAAGAACTCTTTATCCAGCTCTAGGAAAAGCTCCAGTTCAATGCACATTCAAATGGTGGGACTTCTGTAGTGGAAACACAGAACTTATTTTGTTCCTCTCAAGGACAAACCTGGGCAAGAACTTTAGGATGTGTCAATGGAAACAATTTTATATTATAGCAACAAATTAGGAACTAATTTTGTTTAATATTGTACTTACGTATATTACTATGCCCTTACTATGCACCAACAAGTGACTGGTGCTTGAAAATGGGGCACCATACTGCTTCCACTGGGGTACCTCTACGAGAGGTATTCCATAAGAATAAACCCATGCCCTACAGTTTCCACCCCAGAAGAGGCAGAGTCAACAGGGAAAGTTAGTGGTGGCTAGATGGATCAGAGAAGGAAACGGGTGTCTCTGATATGAAGTCAGGGTGCTTGGGTTGCAAACTGCTTCAATACAGCTCCCCCTTACTAAAATTCCTGGTGCCCAGACAGAAATTCTAACTCCTGATGATGGCAAGTTATCAAAAAGACAAAGAAACTACTATTTGTAATGAAAGTTTATCCCTCAGTTTTTCTTATCCCTCAGTTTTTCTTACCTTTTCGCTACTAATTCATTCTCTCTGCCAAAGTCTGCCAACCTTTCTCAGCAGAGAGGATCTCTAGGAGTTCCTGGGCAGAAAGATGCTACTCATTTCACTAAAATCATCCAGAAGATGAAGGGTACTTGTGGAGTAGGCTATGTCTGCAGAACTATCGTTGAGATAGCAGCATATGCAGCAATTTGACTGGGACGTTAAAACCACGCATCCTGTGCGCTCAGGCAGGTGACATGGTTAGACCGATATTGCCCGGCTTCTGACAATTTTCCAGCTTGTGCAGCTGTTGGGAACATATGGTCCTTAATGATTCTGTAGTTAGCAGTTCTTCCTCTCGCTTTTTCTTATGTATACACACACATATCCTACAGCCTGGCTCTACTGAGCACGCTGAACATTGAAATAACAGATTTGCTTTCACAACAAGATAGTAATGGATTCAACTCACCTTAATTATTGAATAGCTTCATTGCCTTGGAGCAAATCTGAATGTATTGCCAGGTCTGTGATCTGCCTCTTTGATACTGGTAAAGATTGTATTTGTGAGTGCATTCAACTAGGTATGTAGGAGAATCTGAAAACTCTGAGCTAAGACACAACTTACTTCTTCCTGATTACCTTGAACATTTTACAGGTATGGAAACATACTGCATTTTAGCTGGCTACAGCAATTTAAGGGGAAAGGTAGGTGCTGCAAATTTCAGTGCTAATTAAAAAGAATTTTGACAGCAGGAGAAAGTGATATGCCCAGTTCTTCCAAATATAGGTTCAGTCCAATCTGTCTTTTTAATTGGGCTGCAACAGATTATGAAATTATTCAAATAAATCATGGAAGTAAACTTCAGCTAAAATCCTGCTGAAGGGGAAACTGCCTTTTATTAAAATGGTTTCATATTATTTTGTTCCATATTCTGACAAATACACAGCCATCAATATTCTTGCCTCAGTATGACAGAAGTTGTTCAGATTAATAGCTGGCTACTTGGGTCTCAATATAAATTTCTATTAAAAATGTTGATAAAATTGCCATCATGTTTTTAAATGGGCAGACCATGAACGACTGCATTACCCTGCACCATTATTTAATAATTCCACAAATTCAAATATGTAGCAATCTTGAGAATTTTAGTAATTAAACTCGAAAGTGAAGCTCATGTGAAGCCAGCTGCCCCAATTCAAGGCAGAAAGAAAATTCAGCAGTCTTATCTCTTGGCAGTTTATGCTTTGGAAGGAAGAATACTAAGGAACAGAAATTGAAGGTTAATCCTTCAATAGCTGAGTTATTTTGAAAATCATCTGAGAGGAATTCGTATGGCTCTATTTGTGTTTACAACTGGAAGAAAAGCTGGGAGTAAGGCAACAAGCTCCTAGAATCACATAGAGAAACACTGCTAGGAAAATCACTGTCTCCACAAAAATGGAGTTTTACCTATAATTGCTCTCAGAAAGTGTCAAGGTTTTAATTTTAAACTATTGGTACTAAGATACAGGAATTTCATACGAACCCGTTGATCATTTGGCAAATCACATTAGTGCATTCAGCTGTGCAAAAGCACAGCCTTGGAAGCAATTATTGGGTAACAAGCTGGAGCATGGGAAGGGCTAATTGACAGGAGAAATGAGACCAGGGATAACTGGAAGACTGGTGGACCTTCAGCTTTGGGAGAAGGCATTGAGACTGACAGGGTCCCTATAGACTTGACTATCCTCCCCTGTTTAGTTATCCCAATGCCCAAATGGTTTTCTTCTTCTCCTTTCACCTCCAGATAAAAGTTTGCACCTGCTTACAAGATACTAATTATTCTCATTTTTCTAGTTGTGAGTTTCAAGGCAGGCTATCTGCTCCAGATACTGTATGTACAATTGGTGCCATGGAAATTTTATGTTGAAAAAAAAGTTGAATCTGTCATTTATTCCAACCACTTTCATAGGTGTGGTGGGTTAACCCTGGCCAAAATGCCAGGTGCCCACCAAAGCCACTCTATCACTCCCCCTCCTTAACTGGACAGGAGAGAGGAGAGAAAAAAAAATAACAACAGGCTCCTGGGGTTGAGATAAGGACAGGGAGATCACTCAGCATTTACCGTCACGGGCAAAACAGACTCAACTGAAGGAAAATGTAATTTATTACCAATTAACTCAGAGAGGAGTAATGAGAAATAAAGCCAAATCTTAAAACATCTTCCCCCCACCCCTCCCTCCTTTCCCGGGCATAACTTTGATCCCGATTTTCCTCCCTCCTCCCCCCAGCGGCACAGGGGGAAAACAGGGAATGGGGGTTGGGGTCAGTTCATCACACTGTTGTTTTCTGCCGCTCCTTCCTTCTTAGGGGGAGGATTCCTCACACGTTTCCCCTGCTCCAATGTGGGGTCCCCCTCACGGGAGAAAGTCCTCCATGACTTCTCCAACATGAGTCTTCCCACGGGTTCAGTCCTTCATGAACTCCTCCAATGTGGGTCTCCTTCATGGGGTGCAGTCCTTCAGGAACCGACTGATCCAGTGTGAGCCCCCCTCATGGGGTCACCAGCAGCAAACCTGCTCCAGCGTGGGCTTCTCTCTCTCCACGGGCCACAGGTCCTGACAGGAGCCTACTCTGGTGCAGGCTTCCCACGGGGTCACAGCTTCCTTCAGGCATCCACCTACTCCGGCGTGGGGGCCCTCCACGGGGTGTAGGCAGTCATCTGCTCCACCGCCCATGGGCTGCAGGGGGACAGCCTGCCTCACCATGGTCTTCACCACAGGCCGCAGAGGAATCACTGCTCCGGTGCCTGGAGCATCTCCTCCCCCTCCTTCTTCACTGACCTTGGTGTCTGCAGGATGTTTCTCTCACATATTCTCACTTCTCTCACTCGCTGCAATTACTGCTGCACAACAACTTCTTTCACTCTATTAAATACGTTATCACAGAGGCGAAAGATGCTGTTGCTGATTGGCTTGGCCTTGGCCAGCAGCAGGTCCATCTTAAAGCCGGCTGGCATTGGCTATATCTGACATAGGGGAAACTTCTAGCAGCTTCATACAGAAGCCACCTCTGTAACCCACCCGGTACCAAAACCTTGCCATGTAGACCCATTGCAATAGGTTTATCTTCCACCCGTTGCCATCTACAGATGGTACCTGTAGAATATAACCTTGCTTGACAAAGAAAGAATAGTTTTTCAAAAGCTGGGGAAAAAAAGACAACCAAATGAGCAAGAGCAAGATCTACCCAAACCATTAATGACATGGCACTGCATATGAACAATCCATGTCTTTTGCATAAAAATCATAATGGAGCTACACTTCTTACTGATTATATCCAGCCACTAAATCTTACATTAACAAGAAACTTTTAGGAATTATCTTTCAAAGTAAGTCCTTACAGCTGAGATAATTCCTGTTTCCTACATTTATCCATTATTTGCTCTACGCTGAGCCGTGATTCAAAGTCCCAAGTTGTTTGGATACTCAATCTCATTTTGAAAACTATGTTAATCCAGAAAAGTTCTTAATGCTAAACAGGGAACAGTGCTTATTATGAAATGCAATAGAGAACAAAGTAAAAAGATAATCAAACAGAAAAAAATCCAAACCAAAAACGCAGACTGAAAATCTAAGCCAGTGTAGTGATCGCAGTGAAACAAATACCTCATTCTGTTTGTTTCAAGAACAAATCAGATTAAATTTACAGAAGTATAATCCATATGGAAGCATTAATCATATCTCTGTCTGTTTTGTATCATTATTATTTCATACATACCTAAGTGCATTTTTCTTCCATGAAAATCTCTCACACTTCTGTAGGATGAACGACTATTAAGTGCAGTTCTGTGTTGATAGATCTTTCCAGCTACTGGAAATTCTAAAATATCACAGCATCTTTTTTAGAGATAATAGTTTACTAGAAATTGCCATGGCAAAGTGTGCTTTGAATAAGTTTGTGCACATCCATCATACAGTACCTGGCTTTCAATAAGAGGTTTTCATCTTTATGTGATACATTTCAGATTGTTTCATCTTCTTTGATTTGATGTTTAAAAATCACTCACAACTTTGTCAATAACCTTTATACTATTCACTTCATGGAGATTAATCTCCATATCCTTCAAAGAGGACACAAGAAGTAGACATATCTGATTTTCGTATAACTATTTCAGCTCTCCCCACTACAATGAAGGAGTAGATCTCAATTGTTGAAATACAAAATCAGAAGGTTTAGAGCTGGAAATGGCTTTCATTAGGTCCTCTCATCTATGATTTTATCACTTTGGAACTGCTGTCTTTCAAGGGCTTTTGTCCAGGTTAGTTATAAACAACTCAGGCCATACGAAGACTGGGAACAAATGCAATGAATTTTTGGTTTCTGTTCCCTGACAGTTAGAAAGATTTTCCTTCATTTGAGAGCATCTGCCTTCTATTTTCAAATCTTATATTTCCTGCCTTCCCTGCAGAAAACCAAATAATCAGGCAACCAGGAAAATCCTGAACTTTGCCATTATCCTTCATTTCAGTTTGTATTACTGGCTTGGAATGTAAATTATGCTCTTCTGCCTACTGTCCCAGTTTGTCTGTATGTAATTCAAATGCAGCCAGCATCCAAAGGTGTGTCATAGACACAAAAACCTTCTGCAGGGCAAATTCTGTGATCATGTGGTTTTTAATTAAAATTTGTATCTGCTTCATTGTCATCAGTGGAGTCATAAAGCTTATGGCCGAGAGAGGATATTAGATTATTTGACCTCGTAACTATTGTACCTATCATCCTTTTTTTTTTTTTTTTTCCCTTTTATATCCTTATAGCTTTGTACTGAGCCAAGTAACTCAAGATTTTACTACAACACATCCACTGTGTTCTACACTTTCTTAAGGACAATCATACAGGATAAGCCTTATTATCCAGGACTTTTGCTGCAAATCAAATATTAGAATCAAATAATGTGGGTTTGTACATGTCTTTTTATTAGGGGTGAACTAGAGAAGTATACATGATCTTCTGGAAGGTCCCTTATGGGTTTAAGATGAAATCAATCAAGCAGTAGCAAAAATATCAACACAAACTGTAGCCTACAAATAACTTGAGTTGGAAACAAAAGGGTTGTAATGACAAGTTCAGGAGTGTTCCTGAGGCATTCCTGAAATACATTAAAGTAAAGTAAACATTTAAATGGATAATTTTGGACAATGAGTGCATTTGTAATTATCAAGCTGTGCCTGGAAATATAATATAAAGATGGAAAATATCTAAATTAATTAGATACACTGTTTACTATGGCTATTGAAGTCAACATTGCATGACTGCTACAACAACTTAAGACTGATGGAAGTGGTTGACTTTTTGCTAATGTCTTTCCCTTCACATTAACTTGTATCTTCAATACAAGTGGAGAGATGCCTGTAATTTGATTATACTATAAATAGTAATAACAAAGGGTTTAAATTCCTGCTGCTTGCATCCGCTGGTGACTCCGCATAGTTGTAAATAACGTATGGTTATTTACCTCAGTATTTTTTTTAGTGTCCGAAACACACACAGTGACACAAAGTGGCAGGATGTTCTTAGATATTATTATTAATTGATACTTTGTCTATTAAATTGTAAAGGAATTTCAATGCTTCTGGTTTTACTGCAGGTGAACACAATCTCCAGATGAAAACATTAAGGCTTGATATACATTCTCTGAAATAGAAATTGTTGTTAAAACAATTGCTGTATCATGTTGCCCAGAAGGAACTGACCAAATCAGTTATAAGTAATCACCCACTTCATATACAGCTGACTGACACCTTTAATGAAAAATGTCTGTGTTGGTAGGTTTATTGACAAAAGGATATAACATATTGCTCCCTGAAGAGCCAGAACATTTTAACAGAGTAATATGAATGATAGTAAAGAACCTGGAAGACAATTAATGACAATTAATTAGTTGTACTAAGAGACCTTGAAAACTCTGGGGTACTAGCCAAATCACTACACTATGTACATTTTGTATCTCCTATGTAATGCAGAAATCCTGGTACAAGAGGAAAAATAAGGACTGACCTTCTGAAATGTACTTGCCTTTGGTGAAAGCTGATTGATTTTGCAGATGTTCCAAGCTGATAGATCATGAAGTAAACATTCCTGCAACTTACCTTGTCTTTCACTGGAAAACTAAAACCAAACCGAAATTGTTGATCAGTTTGTCAAAGTCTGAAAATGTTACAGCAAGTATATATTATAGACCATGATATAAAAGACCTTGAAATATATTTCAAGAATCATTACTGATTCAGGTGGAAGCCCTTCAAAACTCACTAGTTTCAAATTCTCAGATACTCATTCCTAAAATAAGAGAAGAATGGCCATAACAAATCAAAACTCTTGATGTCCGAGTGACATTTTTTAACATTTATAGTTAAAATTCTTGCATTTCGTGAACCTTTTATTTATTTGGGGGGCGGGGGAGTAGATCCCAAAAAATGTGTATTTTATATATATATATAAATAAAGTGCCTACATGAGCGTATGTATAGACTGGTGGAGGGACAAGGAACCAATGAGGACAGAATTTCTGATGGGAAGCAGCTCCCCCGAAGGACTCACTGCTGCAGCCCGGCGGGCGCAGCTGCCGCCGCCCCGCACCCTTCTCCTCCCGCTCGCAGGGTCCCTTCGCTCCCACTGAACTGCCCCCGCACCCTTCTCCTCCCGCTCGCAGGGTCCTTTCGCCCCCCCTGACCCGCCTCGCCAGCCGCTGCCAGCAGGGCCAGGGCCAGCGCCGGGGCGCTCGCAGGGCTCCTCAGCCGCGCACCCCCCTAGGGGGACCTGACTGAAACGCGGGTCTCCTGCGCGACCCCGGGACCCCCTGCCCAACGTGTGCCTTCTGACAACTCTTTTCTTATCAAATCTCAGCCTCCAGTAAAATCAAAATTATTTTTGGTAATCTTTAATTTATTTAGAATAATGTAGCCATCAATGAAGCTCTTTAAAACGAAAAGGATCTGGGTTTGGAACGTTTTATTGTGCTTTTATGTATTTTTTCTCTGATTATAGAGCTTCTTTTGTATTTAGATGAATCTGAATATTGACAATATGGAAATTTATATCTGCTGTCCCTCAGAGTCTTCCAGGTTAATTTGCTATGTTTGCAGATGACGCTTTTCCTAACCACCAAAACTTCAAACCCTGGTTAGTATTGGGGCATTAAACAACCCGTTGGGCATTTTGCCCAGTAGCAGTTATTCCTCTTGGCACAATCTGAAAACTGTGTGTAATATCTATCTGCAACCTTGGTTTGCAGAGCTGCATAGAAATGTGAGCTTGTAGTAAACCCAGTAATTAACAGTGACGTAAAGAAAGATTACATTTCAGCATAACATTTAGAATTAAGATAAAGATTTTGGCATAAAGACACACAATGTTTCTGGTGATGAATTATATTTTAGGTCTTACTGTACTGCTATAATGTCCCGGAAGCTCCAAGTCGGCAATCGCCGTGTCTGGAGGCACCTAATTTTCTGAGAAGTCCCTTAATTGCTTCATGCTGTGACTGCATAGGAGCATGCTGGTCTTGAGAGCATGAAGCTCCTTGGTGCCTCAGTCTGTGGAGTCTGTGTAAGAAAAGCATCTTTCTAAGCTAGAACAGGAATTTGAATTTGTTTTTGTGGTGATCATCAGTGTGGCCACATTTGATTAGCACTGCAGTGTTAGAATCCTTTTACGGATTTGATCCGCAAAGCTCATTGTTATCCTGCTTTCCTGAATATTTGAAGTATATAGTATTGCCTGAAATATGTTTCCCTAGATTTCATGAATATTCAGAATACTTATATGCAATATATACTCAATTCTCAGTTGCCTGTCTGACTTTAAATCTACGCATATCCACCATCACAGCAAAACACTTTTTTAAAAACTCATGGTGAGTTGTTACAGCAGAGATCAGTGGTACAAGTGATCTGTTTTATGATGGTATATAACACCAGGGCTTCCAACACATAGGCCAGCACTTTTCAGACCTAATCTGCGGGTCAAGCAGATTGCATATCAAGGACTTTTACAATTCCACACTGAGAATTCTACATTTCCATTTCAAAGGCTGGCAGAGACGCTATTTGTTCTTGATGCAGAATTCCTACTTGAAATCAAATGGTATTGAGCGCAGGGAACAAAAGTTGAATAAGTAACGAAGATCTATTTATGTGCCATGGAAAGAAAAAAAATCGTGCAGGTGCATCAGTATCACTTGACTCTACATGAATTCATAAAATGATCTATCCTTCATAAAGCAGTTTCATGAAGTAATCCAAAGAGATTTTACTTAGGGGTTAGCATTTTCCTTGCAGTTTATAGTGTTTGTTTCCCTTTCCTGTACCTAAGATTAGCCTTAATTATCTGGCTTATTTGGCTAATCAGCATGATCTTCCTTTATCAGTAAATGTTTTCGGCCATTTCTTCTAGTTATCAGCTTAACTGGCTTCATACCCATGACTACTTTCCAGGTTTCAGAAAAGGAATTTACTCAGAGGAGTATAAGCGGTGACTAAAGAAGTTCATCTGAAATGTAGTAATCACTCCCAGTTTTCTTAAACTAGTGTGCAATGGGTGGCAAAAGGAGTTCTCAGGCTCATGTAGATTGTATCAGTTTGTGCTGTGCCCATCTGAAATTGTCAGAAATAAGTATACGTTCTTCAACACCATGTTATAAATAATTACCCCATCTTTAAGAATATTTTTGAAAAAGATATTAAGAAAAGCAAGTTTATCAGTGTTCTGGGTTCTAAGTTTCCAAAAACATAAAAGCTTTCTCACATAGTGTGTTGTGAAAGTCTTTGGATTTCTACCTTGTATCCTGCAGTTAGTGAAACTTAAATGAAAATATACTACACTGATGATCCAGATTTCCTCAAATCTCATTTTTGAAGTATTATTAATTTAATATTTTTATTTTTCATTGAGCGGAGACAATGAACTTTGGATAATTCAGTACATGAAGAAAGTTCGTTTACAAGTTCTTGCTTATTGCTTGTAAAACTTGCATGTTCTTCTGTATGAACAGAGGGATGGGCAATCAGCTTTTCTCTTCCAACTGTTTGTGAGATAGGCAAGAGAGGAAATCTCCTGTTTCATGCCTCTTTTTTTATTGTTTTATATGTTCCAAAAATACAAAACTGAAAAAAGAGCAATATTTTCACAAGATTGTAAAACTATATTGTCAAATTGTTTCTATGTGAACTTTGTATTGACCACAAAATAAATTCCTGACATAGATATTCAAAACACATATAGATCTGAAAGATATTTAAATGTGTACGAATATTTTTTATATATATATAACAAAATATAATCTTTGCTTCCTGAAACTGTGAGATTCTGCACCAAAATTGAGACTTAATGAAAACAGTGGGAAAAAAGGACACTCTGGGGTGAAAATCTCACTTTCTGCCTTAGCGTTTTTAGTGCTCGGCGGGGTAAAGAGAAGTCAGAATCTTGTTTCTTCCATGTTTCTCTGTGTGGCATTAAACTGCTGGTAGCAGTAATACAAGACCATCTCTCAGTCATTAGACAAGAGTTTCTTTGGCTTGTGGTTCTCTGCATGAAGGAGGGAGCTCAGGTTCCCCGCAGAGAGACATCATTCTGCTCCTGGAGTTTCTGGGCAAACTTAAAGAAAACAGGAATAAAATTGGGAGGTTTAGCTACACAGTTGAGGGCTCAAGTGCTGGTTCAAACAGAAGTCTGTTAGTTTTCTGTAAATATTGTCATATTTACTTTTTTCTGAATTATTTCTCAGGTTAATGAACTTTGCAATTCTTTTTCATAGAACCATAGAATCATTTAGATTGGAAAACCCCTTTAAGATCATCGAGTCCAACTGTAAACCTAACACTGCCAAGTCTACCACTGAACAATATCCTAAGTGCCACATTTTTGCAAAATAATGCAGATTTCTCTACAGGAATAAAAGATGCATCCGTTTTCCTTCAGTTGTCCTCTGTCTTTCTAATTAAAGCAGTAGCTTGGAAAGATAAAGGTACTGGTTTGAATTTTACAGTCTCATCAGGGCCTGCAAGCAAAGTTCACCACTTTGGGGGCAAGTGTTCTGGTCACTAAATAATGAGCAAAAACCTCAGCAGCGTCAGGAACGGAATCACAAGTGGCCTCAGCTGGAAAGAGGTGCAGGGTGTGGGAAGCCCCAGGAGGCAGCCCGTCCTGGGCTGCTTCAGAAAATACGCAGCAAAATGGGGGCTCTGTAGGGAGTGAGGTGGGGGTACCCCTTGTGTCTCGGGGTTTCTGAGCAAGGGTGGGAAGGGGGCTCCAGGCAGCACAGTGTGGGGTGGTTATGGGCGTGCTGAGCACCGTGGGTGCTGCCTGAGCTTTGCAGGAGTTCACACTTTTCCAGAGCTTCATAATCACTGGGGGAAGGCTGCTGGGACAGAAATTAGGACTTGTATGCCTCAGTTCCCTGTGTCTGTAGTAGGACCTAAATTCTGTATTCATTCTTATCCTTAATGCTTACAGTAACTAACCCTTAAAAAGCTCTCCTGTAAGGATACTTTTTTTTTCATAGGAGGTAACATCTTACTGGCTTTGCCTATCAATTTACTTAGATTTTAACAGAATAATTTGCGAGATGTAACCTTGACTGACTGTCAGAACACTGAATTAATTCTTACATTTCTATATTCTGAAAATATTCTGTAAATATGGAATTGTCTGAGATTATTTGTACCCATTTTGAGGTTACTGGTACCCATGTTCATTTTTATTGTGATCTGCTTTACAAGAACTATGCTTATGGATAATATGCCAGTATTAGTTTTGAGGGCAGGTAATTGAACGATGTTTCTTTTGAATGCAGCCTCAGAAAGTTGTAAAGCTGCTGGGTTTTATTAGTCAAAGTTGACATGTAAAAGTTAACTCTTAGTTTAGTGCTCAATACAACTAATTTTTCTCACTTTATTGAACTGATTTTATTCTGTATGCTTTTAGCATGATTTTGATATAATTTGATAAATTTTTGATATTTTGTATTAAAATTCAATAGCTGAAAGATAATGTTATCTCTTACGTGATGTTTTCCCTTATGCACAATTCACATTTGTTGAACAGTGTTAGCAATAACTAACTAATAAGCAGTTCACAGCCTGAATTGTGGAGTCAGGAATTTTTATGTTCTTTATGCCTAGTTTGTACATGTCATTAAATTACTGATACACTGTGTAACTTCACTACTTTTTTTTTTTTTTTTTAGTTTAGTTATTTTTAAAATTTCTGAGAAATTAAATAAATGAATGTACATACGTTTAAAATCAAAGTAGACTGCTGGACTTGATGTTCTTTACTGCCTGGGAAAAGAACTCATGGATTATACTGGAAGATCCCTTTCTGGGAAAATCTTATAACAGAAACTGCTAGTTCCAGTAGATTAATTTTCCATTTCTTTTCCCAAAGTCATTCTTATGGGAACTCATTAATTAGTAGTATATTTTAATTTGTGTTTTTACCAGCAGTCAACACTATAATAATTTTTACTTGCTTTTATGTATAATTTCTTGATGTTCAGTTCTTTGCAGACCCTTTCATGCCTACAACACAATTAATCCTGCCAAAAGAAAGAAGCAATTATGCTCCTCAAATGATTCTGGCCAACGTATAAGCAGCTGTACAGCAAACAGCAACAGAGTGGTGTAGGGGAAATGAGAGGGAAGCCTTGAAGTGTTCATGTCCTCAAACACCCCTGTGATGCTATCAAGAAACACAGTGAGTGTGCCTCTGCCTTTCAGCCAGGAACATCCTGGGCAACCTGTCTCTGTCTTTCAGAAATCTTTTGAAACAGTGTGTTTCAGGCTCATTCTCTCAGGTGACATTAAATGTCTCTTGTCTTCAGCTGGAAAAAAACTTAAAAGCGAGAGGAAAGCTGATCCTCTTTGTTTCTGTGGGGAGAAGTGACCAACATAGGCTGTCTGCAGGTGAGTGAACACAGTCACTCAGCTAAATGTGTATGAACCCACATGTCAGTCTAAAAACAGTTGTATCAACAGGAAAAGGCTGTCCACAAGCATTCCCTAATCTTGTGATAAATAAAAAAAATAATAATATAGGTAACAAACCTTATTCAAATGTATGGAATAATAAATGAGAGCCTATAAATAATTGTTCTAGTTCTGTTTCTATGTAGAAAGTGGTAGAAAAAGGGACTTCTTTCCAAATATTATATGACTTGTAGACTGACATAAATAAAATGTTCATTTTGATCTTCTGGATAAAAAGTGCTTTTTGTTAGACTTCAACTTTTATTTAAGTATTGAAGCAGCTCGATTTAATTCGCTGTAACCAATGATAATTGCCTAACTAAATGTAAAAATACTGCTCTGTGACTGAAGCACATTGCCTCCCATTACCAAATTCATTCAAATGCTGAGTGAAACTCTGGAATGATTTAAATGAGAAGATCACAAAAATCAAAATTAAATAACCCTTAGGATATTCTGAGGACAGGGTGGAAAAGACAAGATTTCTTGAGGGCAAGGGAGCTCACCCATTTCCCCTTTGGCCTTCTGACATGGCCAAAGTAGCCAACTTTCTGTCCTGCTGTTCACCCACATGTGGAAAACTCATCAATCTCTACAAGATTTCAAAGACTACCACAGAAAGGCAGTTGCTGTTTGTAAAGCCTGGATAAGTAAGTATTAGAATTATGTCAAAACCACTCACTTTTTTTAAACACCTAAAGCACAGTAATTATTGTACAGCTGATTTTCTGTTTGGTAATATTTTTCATCAGAAAAATGTTTTTCATCAATAAAGGTGCAAAAGTATCTTCAGCTGGGTAGGAATTTGGGGGAATCACCTACTCTGGTTTTCTTTTATTTGTGTAGATTTCTGTTTTGGAGTTTGTCTGTGTAGGCTTTATTTACATTGCTGGATAGTACTGAATGTGTACAGATTTATTGGATTCAGTGAGGTTACCCGTCATAGTAAGCAGCAGATGGTATTAGTACATAGTCTGAAATTTTGTTTTATTTCATTGCTAAGGTATTCGGTCATTGCAAGACCCCCTGAAGAAAATTTAAAGATTACTTTGTGAAAGACTACTCTACTTTCACACTGTGTTACTTTACAGTTTGAAAACCTGAAATGTCCATATTTTTTTTGAAAAACTCCCGTCCTTTGGAACCAAATGGCTGGGAAACCTCACCACCAATATTGAGAAATGAAAGTTCACAAAATACCATGAGACCATCCTAGTGCAAGATTTTTGGATGTGAAATGGAAAAATAAAATAAATTAAAAGCTTAAATGACATTCCAGATCAAATATAATTCATGTTTATTTTCACTGTGTACAGAAGGTGGAGCCAAATTCATAAGGATCTGTGAACTCATACTTCAGTCTTTGTTTGAAAGGTTTTCTAGTGTCTTTCTAGAAGGCCAGCTGGCTCAGAGGAAATATTGATTTGAATTAGTTGTAATGTTGGTATAAATATTTTTAAGACCAACTTTTATGATGTTTAAGGTGTCTGTAATGAGGTTTAGAAATTCCTAGTCATAGCCGAAGAGCATTTGAGCCTCCATGTATTACCTTTCTCCCTTTCTGTCCATCAGTGAGCCAGGAGTGAATTCATATTTCTAAGCATAGCATGGGAAAGTCAGCACGCTGAGTATCATCATGAAGAAATTGTGGTGAGATCTTGGTGCTATAAAGTGTCAGGCGCCAACCAGCACAAAGAACAGAAAGGGAACAATCACCCCAAACTTTGAACACTGTATTTTCCTTCTCTGCGATCCTTACCAATTTTAAAGAGAAATACACATTTAGCTGTTTTCACTGCTAGCTGATATTTCAAAAAGGAACTAGAGAATAGGACAGAATAATTTTCAGCTTAAAGGCTGGAGCCTGGCATTAAGAAATTTTGCTCCTATTCCTGGTTGTGCCATGAGCTGTCTGTGACTCAGAAGAGCTGCTGATATTCTCCATGACAAACTTCCCATCTTTGTAAAAGAGGTTAATGTAATGTAACTTGTTCTACGTTAAAATTTATAAGACACACTCGAGCTTGTAGACAGATGACTGTGCAACAGTGCAAACTGTTTCCAGACAACAGTGATCATGTGTTAGCCTGGACTCTGATCCTATGGCATCTGTCACTGAGAACTTCTCTACGCTTTCATTTGAGGTGTTTCCATCTTGATGTGTTTCCAGCAGGGTATCTTTTAAAATAGCAGGTTTTTCTCTTTTGCTGGCAGATCAGTAAGAGCAGAATCTATCTTACACAGACTAAGCCTCCTTTTCCCCTGGGGAATATCTAGCTTTAATAGCCCCATAGCAAACAAATCTGAGACCAGTTTCAACAAGGAATGGCAAGTGTGCTCACTAAGACAGTGTCTTGTGATTATCCTACTTTTTATTATTATATCCTTACGATTATCAGAAAATATTCTCTTATACACTATGTGCTGTGCCACCCAAGAGGGAATAGCTACCGCCTTGAGGGATGACCGTTGCCTTTAGTTGCCTTTGCTTTGAACAACAGATGACGCTTTGAAACTCAGCAAGGGGAAGCTGTGTTTTGCAGACTCAATGGGTCCTGAGTGCAGTAGCTTCCAGTGGGCTCCAGCCCAGTCATCCCAGGTGAGAGAACGTGCAAGTGCTGTGGCCAGCAACTTCAAAGCTGTGTTACATTTCTACATGATGCGAATTCCTTAAACAAGCAAAAACCACTGGCTGCTTTAAAAAAAAAATCATTAGTCTGCACATTTATCTGCTTAGGTAATCACAAAATACTGCATTATTGTTCCTTGGATGTTCCAAGAAGCTTTACTTCAATAGGGCACGAAACAGGGCCACACATTATTCAGAAAACTATTATTTAAAGCCAAATATGTGAGAAGGGATATTGGTGAAAACGTGCCGAAGCTTACGTGCCATCCAGGGACGTGGGTGACCTCACAGCTGCCTTGAAAGGCATCCAAGAAAATCTGTATTGCATGTGTATATTCGTCTTAGTTTGCTATATATTCAGCTCAGTTTATTCAGTCCATGGACTCCTCTCCCAAATTGCACAGGATGAGGAGAGTGCTGTGCATGGGTGTTCTGGGAAATGAATTTTGCAAACAAATTGAAAACAAGTGAAGACATGCTATTTCTCCTAAGAGCTCCATAAATCACAGACATGTTTAACTGGGAGTAGACTATAAAACCCACTGGTATCCACGGGAAATTTTGTAATGGTTGAAGGACTGGAGAGCCTTCCAAATGAAACATTCACTAGGGCTTTCCTGGAGAATCAGGTTACTTAAATATTTTTGAGGGAGTATTTGGAGGCAATATGAGGGAAAAGTTTATGTGTAGAATTCTGTACTTGTGTTCAGGTAATAAACAGAAAGAAAACGGTGGACTGAGTTCTGTATTAACCATGAATCTGCGTCAAAGGCTGGAAATACTAAATAATCTAATTTATGGTTCCCTTTATTAAGTCTGTGTAGAAAAGCAGCAGTGGTACTATGGGCTGAACAGTTTCACTCATCAGCTGAGGATTCAGCAGAGAGTGGACAGAAATCCTGTGGAAGTCACCCTAAGATTCAGTCCCAGAGATGCACTTGACAGAGCCTGGGCTCCGGCACCGTGTCCGGGTCGCACAGCAAACGTGCCCTTACGAATTGTACTGTAGCCTGCCAAACCAAAGACAAACAGGTTCTGGAGTCCTAGCATTGCCATGCTGAAAGATTGCTTTCACAAGACGGCCCTGTTTGCTCCAAAAAGCAAAATGTCAATGGATGGCAATATAGGTCCCAGAGAGCTCTGTCTGGGTCCCAAAATCTTCATTTCTACCATGTAAAAAGAGTCCGTGTTCCACAATACAAGGCTTCAAATCTAACTGTGATCTTCTTACCCATCTCTTAGTCCATAACTAAGAACAGACTCGCAAATATCTCAGGTCTGACACCTCCCGTGCTTTCCCACTGAACACAGCTTCAGCTGAAGAGAGATTGTGTGTGAAGGCATTTGTTCAATCTGAAAAGCTTATTTCCATTGCAATACAAAGGACTGTGAGACTTTCTGGTAACCTTGTGAAATGGTAGATCATTGCATCATCTGAAGCTGAATATGTTCTGGTAATAGGCTGTGAAATGTGATCATGGAGACATATTTCCAAACTCTAAGAGACGTTTCCAAGGCATTTTTACCAGGACTAATAATAATTCTTCTTAATTCTACACAGTATCATGGCGTAGACTTGAAATACTTCCCCTTTTCATGTGGATAATGCCATAGCAAATGCTTATTAATGCTGCAAAATTATTCTTCCCTTGTTACTAACATACACATGTTAGTTTTACAAAGTGGATTTTAAGAGTGTTGGGCTTCTCACAAATACTGTTTGTTTATTTAAGTGGAGAAATTATTCTTGGTCCTTCTTTTAAAAACAGAATGTTTGAAAAATTGCAAAGCCTATACAGGAAGATATATGGAAAAATGCAAGATCGGGCAAGCTGGACCCTGTGATCCTGCCGGCTTTGAGAAGGAATGATAGCATTGTATTTCTAGCGTGCTGTAATTCAAGAGTTTTTTCCTGGCATACTTCTGCTTTCCTAAGGGGTAGCTTTTTCAGCACCAACATATATGACACCCCAGATCTCCTCTTTATCTCAGCATCAGCACACATGTAGCCATATTGGAGACATTTTGTAATTTCCTCTAGAATAACCAGTGTTTTATGTGGCAGTAGCAGGACCATTATGTGTACTCTGCTCACTGTCTATACCATAGTCATGAAGGCAGTGAAATGCTATGGTTTGTATATTACAGTTTTTTCATTCTCAAGAAGAAGGGTGCACAGCCTGCTAAGCACAAAGCTCCTTTTCTCTTCTACTGTGAAAAGAAAAAGCAACCTTAAAACAACACTCAGAGAACATGAAGAAAAGGTTTCTTTCTGCCATATGGCTTGGACAACTGTAAAAACTAAAAAAGCTGTCAAAACTCACAGCCGGTATCAAAGGAAAGGGGGCAAGCTAGGGAAACCAGTCGTCTCCGTCTGTAGCCAGAGGAAGGAGAATGGAAGGTGTACAGTTGTAATGTACTAGCTCTTTTTCTCAAACAGGAGGCAGTATGGTCTGCTACAAACAGCTCCAGAGGAAGAAGTAGGACCGTGTTTTTTTCCCAGCTTCAAACCTCCCTGCTGAGTATCTCTATACTAAGATCTTGTCTTAGTTCTCTTCTCCGGAGAGTTCTGGGTTAAAAGCAGTTAGAGGGCTGTGAAAAATAAGCAGTAATACCTAGGCTGTGTTGTAGAGTGTAACATTTATTATTTCAAGAAGAAACTGTAAAGAGGACCTTTGTTTGGGAACCTCTTGGCCGTTACTGGACTTCTCCCCTCCTTTACAGCCTTTAAAGAGCAAAAAATGCTCGTCCACACTACTGAGCCCATAAATAGCCTGTGACAATAACGTGAAATGAAACACAAATGAGTCTGGTACAACCCAAAATGTAAAACTTCATTGAGAACTATCTAACCACGAACACTTCTAGAGAAGCTCTTAAGCAGTCCCACAGAGGAGCTAATACCGCATGAAACGAACAAGTACAAGACCAGTTCCTAATGCAGT
This sequence comes from Leptosomus discolor, assembly GCF_034619465.1. Taxonomy (NCBI): domain Eukaryota; kingdom Metazoa; phylum Chordata; class Aves; order Leptosomiformes; family Leptosomidae; genus Leptosomus; species Leptosomus discolor. Next base: position 70,777,119 of record NC_141392.1, on the reverse strand, counting down.
TTGGATTCTATGTGTGAGGAGCTTAACACAGGCAGGGAAATAAATTAATCTCTGTTGTACAGAAGAGGCATTTTTCAAGAAGTATTTAACCAGGTACTGGTCAGGAGCATAGCCAAACTAGTTTTATTCTAATTGAATAGATCAGTTTTGGAGCATGCTTTTATTCTGTAAAATGCACTCAAAAATACTCAGGAGCGTTTCTTCTCACTATTGAAGACTGATTCTCTGCACTATGCTTTATTTTCTAAAGTTTCCTGGAAAGAGTTTCCTGGAATGTGAGATCATTTCTTCATTTCTCCCATGGGATAGACACAGACACACACACACAAATAATAAAAAAAAGTGTGATGGGTATCTCCTGTAGAAACAAACACGCTGCTTCTGGTGTGTACTTTCATGTGTGCACGTAAAGGAAATAGACCTAAGTAAACAAAGCTGTCCTCCCAACAAAAAGCAGCGAGGGCTTGAGCGGGCTTCCTCTCCTACGTGGTGGCATGAGGGAATGGAGACAGCAGCTCTGCGGTCCAGCCCTAGCATCTAGGAGGCTCACGCTGGTTACCCTTTAATCCCTTTCATGCATTTTTCCCTTTCCCTGCAGTGAAACTCCTGGTGCACACCAGAGAGCTAAGCCGTTTCATCTGTCCCGGGCAAGCCCAGATCTGGATAAAGCACCACTCAGGTGCCCTCAGTGACTGGGGCGGGGGGGGTGGGGGGTGGGGGGGTGGGTGGAGGGTGGCTGCTGACTGCCCTTGTATTTGTTTTGTTACATCAGCAAGAGTGGACTTTCATGCCTTCGCTCTCTCTTTTTCCCCGGGCTGGTTTTTGCTGTGCCTTCAGTTCTTTCCCTCCTCCCCCACCTTCCTCCTCTCCATTTGCAGAGCGCCCCTCCTCCTGGGCTGCCACCCCTCCTTCTCCCCTCCTCTTCCACCGTCAGAGCCTTGCAAACTTGTTAAAAGCTCTCCCAGTGTTCCAAGTTAGAAAAAACTTTTACGAGGTATCAGCACTTTTCTTTCATTAGTGGGGAAGGAAGGATGAAAAATACAAAACAGCAGTAGACTTTTAAAGTTTAAATAGACAGGTCTGAGTGCCTGAACGTGCTCTTCCGTTTTACTTTAACCTTCCAAAGAAGTATTCTGATCCAGTTTCACTGCTGATCAGCAAGGGTAAGTTGAAAGTTTTCCTTTTTCATCTTTTTGTGTATCACTTTTTTGAAAACACTTTTTTCACCCTAAGAATTTTGTGTTATGAGATGATGGTTGAACTTGTTTAAAAATATACGTCTATAAAAGCGTAAGTTCTCTTAAAGTGCTAAGTTCAAACTTGTAGGAATTATTTGCTTGCTTTTGTCATATTTCTATACATTTCTTCAAATATTACACTTTTACAGCTGCTAACCTTGTTCCACAGAAGGAGAAACTGCGGTGAAGTTGTAACTGCAGGGCTGAGTTGCAGACTTGTTGCTAGTGTTTGGGTGAAATCGCTGCTCTGTACTTGTCTCGGGCGAAATGAGCTCCTTTAAAAGAAAAAGTCGAGGTGCGCTTCAGACTCCTCTGTGGTACCGAAGTTGCATCAGAACTTAGTAACAGGGAGTCCTTGTCCTGAGTGCGTCCCATTTCTGCCCCACACATTTTGCTTTCATATGGAGATCCTGATTGATGCCTGATAGTTTGTGCAGAGCAAGGGTCTTAATTAGGTGCTTTGTTAAATACTGCAGCTACTAAAGTGGTGATTTTCACGTGGTCTTCCTGATAAGTTTTCCTCTTTTCTTTTAAAATAGATGTGATAAAATCCAGACGTGGATTATGGATTTTTAACCTGGTTTGTATATAGTTACTCTGTTTTAGCAACGTCGGTAAGGGATTTTAGAGAAGGAATGTGAGATATCATGATATGCCTTACCACGCTGGCAATGTCTGTGAAAGTCTTGGGTAGATATAAATGAAAGTTGTCTAGGAAGAACTGTGCAAGAATATCCACAATATGTGTCATAATCCAAATATGACACATTCCCTTTATATTACCTTGAAGGCTTAAATACCAAAATGCAGAGGAAAAAAATGCTTGAGCAGCATCTATTTGAGAACTAAAAAGCTTTTTACGCTGCAAGACTTGGAGTGATTCCTTATAGAAATCGTTGCCTGTTGCTTGCCAGTAGTTAAAGAGCAACACGAGGAGGCAGGAAAAAGAGCCTTGAGCTGAAAGACAGACGAAGCACAGAGTCTATCTTATCGAGTAACACGTTCTCTTAAACAAGAATATTGTGTGCTTATGTGTGTCCTCACATTTTGCCTTGAGATAACCAGCGAGCCTCATGAAGTGGTGTATTTTGTCTAAGGAGTTCCTTTTGATTTTTGAATGTGAGATTTATGATGAAAACCCCTGGTAAAGGGGACAAAAACAGGGTATGGACACCTTGTGCCTGTCTTATATGTGTGTGCGTGTGTGAGTGTGCCTAGGGAGCAAGTTGGAGGACTTGCGTGAAGCTTTCATGCTGCCATTTTTAACATCTGGACAGCACACTACAGTGCAGAATTTAAGCCTCTAGTCTTTGGGATGTTTACTGAAGTGTTTCCTTCAGAAACTTCAAAGCCAAGCACTGGCACTGACCCATGATACCTAACAAGCATACAAATGGAAGAGGGGTGAGCAGCAGGCTGGGTTCAGGAGAGGGAAGAGAGGGACACAAGGGATTTGATTTGCGACATAAATCTGAGTGCTTATACACTCAGGAGTGCAAACAGATTCAACAGTGTAAAGTTATCTCAGCTCTCATATTATGCAAGCCCAAAAGATTGATTTTATTTGTCTCCAAAATGAACGTCGGTTTAGGCCAAGGATTCCTGTGGGCATGAGGAAGGTTAGACGACATTGAGCAATGTGTCTGTTTCATCAGATACGTTGCTCTCTTTCCCCCGGTCTCTGGTATCTCCTCCCCATGTTGCCCACTGAATTTATCTCATGTGGAGGCACCTGGTCCGTAGTTCATGCAACACGTACATTTTAGAAATCCAGATTTCAAAATCTGCAAGCAGGAGCATAAGAGGGCCCGAGGCCCCCTCGGGGAATTCAGCATTTTTTCTCTGAATTCCAAAGTGAGTCAGGAGAGGGATGAATCTGGGCAGTAACACAGAGGGTAGACCTGACTCGGTACAACTAGAGAATGTCTAAGAAAGTGCTTACAGATGCTTTTGCCGCTATGCTTTGGAATTAAATTGGTGGAGAGAGTACACACAGGAGAGGCAAAAGCTATGAGGTAGATCCATTAGAGGCTGGCCACCAGTGGTACTAGCAGACAACGAAAAAACCCCACAGTTGTGACCCTTTAAATTCTAGTTACTGCAACCATTTAATGCGTAATCTTTGCCTAGTGGATGACATGAACTGAAGCTCATCTGCAGACCTACAAATGAACTACACCTTCCCAGGGGAATGTCTGGAAGACATTTGCTGATTTTTGTAAGATTTCAGAAAACTAGCCTTCCCTATTCCAACCCATCCAAACCCCATCAGTTGTATATCTCAGCTGCTTTCTTGCAATGCTGGTTGTTTTTGGGAAGTACTCAAGCTCATTGATGTTCAAGGTCCAGAATCTTCTTTTTTTGTTGGCTATTTATGTGTGTGTGAGCACACATAAAAAAGTAGGAAAGGTTGGAGAACCAAAACTTTGGCCTGTTTCCCGACTGCTTCAGCTGCACAATCCCATTTTAGATCCCACTCTAACCCTTGCTGCTCTTCCATCCACTGGCATGTGACCTTCTAACACTGTAGTCAGACCTGGGCATGTTACCACAGCACTGAGTTTGCATTATTCTTCCTGGAAAATATGAACCAGATGACACGATGAATCCTGTCCATAAAAAATAGTTCTAGAATTTCTTAATTGTGGCTTACAAATCAAATTTCTTATATATGTGGTCATACAAAACCCATGCAGATGAATGTTGTCATATCTCCTGCTGCTATGGCTTTTTTCCCCTATCTTTACCCACACACAGTAGGACCTGGAAGAAATCCATCTTTTAAAGAGTCTACTAGGCCGGCATTAGTCTGTCTCAGAAAAAGGTTAGAATCCTGTAGAGTAATAATCAGTAAGAATTCATGAAACGAGCAAACTCATATCCTTAAATTCCTGAAGTACTGAAATTGCATCGATTAGTCAGGTCAACCTCTGTCATTCAGTGGAGTCATTTAAGGTATTTGGAAGTGTTAAAGAAAAGTTTAAGTCCAGTTTGCTGAAGAACTATTTTTAAAGGCTATCTGCCACCCATTTCAAACTATTTACAAAGCTAGAACATTTAAATAATTGTTTGATACAAAACATCTTTTTATACCTATTAAACAGGTATTGTAATCAGTTAATAAAAATGGTCTTTCACTGCCCTGAAAGTAAACAAGTTAGATCCGAGGAATGAATTTTCTCTGCAGCAAAACAAAGTACTGTATTTCATAAAGCAATAGAATCCACTTAAGCAAAGGGATAATATATTTGTGCCGCCACCAGGTTATCTGATTAACAGTACAACGTTTTGAATTGATGTGGGTTTTATTTATCACCAGCAAAGGCTATCATGTAACTGATCTCTTTTAAAAAATGTTGCTTTTCAAAACTATGTATGAGTAATTCAAGTGTGGAATGTTTCCTCCTGGAGTTTATATTGCCAGAGGACATAAATGAAACTTAGCAATTTTGCATGCTGAAGCAAATCAAAAAATAGGTAGTAAATTCTCAAAATATTGCAGGTGTGGGATTGAATAGGTCAGAACTGAAGTAAATCATGCTGCATTAATGGACCAGAGTGGAGCATAATTAAAAAAAACCCTAACAAACAACACATAACTGCCTAGAAATAACACCTCCTCTGTTTTCTTAATCAAACTCTCAATGTGAAATAACATTTAGGCAGTAAAAAAGTATGTTGAGTCTGAGGAAGGTCTGTTAATGCAGTAGTCTCAAATCATCGGCAAGCTGACTAATTAAGAAGCTGTTACTTGAAAAAGGCTCCTTCTGTCCACTTCCACTTCTAGGACATGGAGCAAATAGCTTGCCTTTAAAACAAACTTCGTGTGTTGTATAGTTACAGGCTGTTTTCTGTTTTAACAATCCCAGCCTGAGGAGGAACGCGGTTACTTTTCATTCCAGCCTTTCCAGAGACCTCTGCATCATGTGCCCGACTCCTTTGCCACCCCGAGCCCATAAAGACAAACTAGCCTTTCCTGGGAAGGACTGAAGCTGGGGATAGTTGAAGGGATGTGTCAGAGATAAACACTGCTGTGTACTCCTCCAGGGGAGGCTTCCAGATTTAAAAGTCTGAAGCAGGCCTGATGCTTTGATGGGGCTTCATTCACGTGAAGAACTAATTTCATGAGGAAGGGTCTGCACGCTGCAGTGGGTAAACTTCAGAGCAAGCTGACTAAGTGGACTGAGGAAATGGCCCTGGGGTATTTTTCAGGGGTTCAAAGATAATTGGCATCTCGGAGCTATTGGAGCGAGTACTTTAAACACCCGTCTCCCATTATTCTCTCAGACTCTTTCCGATGGCAGGAACGGTGTGTTTTTATTTGGCATCTATTGTTATGATTGAGTTTGCCAGACTTATAATCTTGTGTTTCCAGTGACTCACTGCTTCTTGAAAGAAAATCTTTTGGTGCTAAAATTTCCTATTTTATGAATTATCCAAAAAGGGCTTTCTCTATAAATGACGTTCGCTAGGGAATATATCCATGATGTGATGGGGAGGAAATCATTTGGACATTATCAAAACTGTTAATACCAGGAAGGGATTACTCAGCATGCACGGAACAAATACCTATACCCATCAGCATCTGCTTTAAAAGGGAAGCTTTGGGATTATTTTTTCTTTTAAGTGCCCGATTTCACATGCTTGTTCATGTGGGGCAAGTTAAAATGTAAGTTTTTATGCAGATAAGATTACCATTCTCGAGTTGATAAAAATCCTATAGTGAGCTTTGTTCTTCCTAGGAATCTTGAACATCAAGTAAACCATGTCATTTTTTTAATGTCATCCTGTGTATTTCCAGATATCCCCGAGAAGCTTCCTGTGTCCCAGAAATGCACACTTAAAAACTCAAGTAGCAAAGACAATTTAAACTTGCAGTGTTCAACACTTGGAATGCAAACTGCACACCAGCAGTTGCCTTAAAAACAGAAAGAGCTCATTTACCTTTTTTTTCTTTCTAAATCTTTTTTCCTTTCAAAACAAAGTGAAGGAATTTAAATACAAAAAGATGCAAATACAAAGCTGAAACTACAATAAATTAGCAAGCCACAGATAAACAGGGAAACCAGCCACTCCAGTATGGTAACATGAGCTTAGCTATGCTTCGTGTATTTACTGTTTCTGGTTCCTTCATAAAAGTATAGGTAAAAAATACTAACTTTGGTCTTTGTGCTGCAAGCTTTTTCTGAAGCTGAGTATAGTATAAACTTGGCATCATTAGGAACTATACTTTTAAATCTATTACACAATCTAGTGATTGAGCATGAGCTCAGTTTAATGTTGCTGTAGGAAAAATAGCACACATTTTGCAAATGATAAAATTTTGGGTATCCAACTCTAACATTAACAATCGTAAAACCTTTTGTATTTAGGTTATACTACAGTTTGCTTTCTTATTGTCCTAAAGAGTGAACATAAAAATTGCTGCGAACAAGCCATACTGAAAGAGAGAAATGTTTTGTTTATTCCTAGCATATTCAGGCAGTGCCACTAAGTACTTCCACATCCTGTTCCAGCAGCGTGTCACAGCTGTTTTCTACCTGAGGCAGGTGTTGATCATTGAAACTGAGGCTGCCACCAAGGAAGGTGGAAGGAAGGAAGCTGAGCCAGCCACAGCAGCAACTGCAGCAACTGAGGGTTGTCATGAACTTCTTGAAGACCGGATTTCTAAGACACTTAGAAATCTCTTTTTTCATTGTGCTCTGAGACTTTGTATGTTACATCTCTCTTCAGTTTCCCTGACTTCCCGCTCCACTTGCAGACTAACTGAAACTCTGGTTTCTCTTCAGATCATGTAAAACACATGAATTAAAACAAAGTTGACATCACTGCTCCGTTAGCATTGATCTGTGATTTTAGTGTATCAAAGCTATTAAAGCTCTGTCTTAACCAGCATTATTTTTTTTCTTTGTGTCCTTCTTTAGCCAGCATCCTGTGAAGATGGGTGATTGGAGTGCCTTGGGAAAACTTCTTGACAAGGTTCAAGCCTATTCTACTGCAGGAGGGAAAGTGTGGCTGTCTGTCCTCTTTATTTTCCGAATCTTGCTGTTGGGGACAGCAGTCGAATCTGCGTGGGGAGATGAACAGTCTGCTTTCCGGTGCAACACTCAACAGCCTGGTTGCGAGAATGTCTGCTATGACAAGTCCTTCCCCATCTCCCATGTACGCTTCTGGGTTCTGCAAATCATATTTGTGTCTGTACCTACACTTTTGTACCTGGCGCATGTGTTCTATGTCATGAGGAAAGAAGAGAAACTGAACAAAAGAGAAGAAGAGCTCAAGGTGGTCCAAAATGATGGTGTGAATGTGGATATGCACCTCAAGCAAATAGAAATTAAAAAATTCAAGTATGGGATTGAAGAACATGGCAAAGTGAAGATGCGTGGGGGACTGCTTCGTACTTACATCATCAGTATCCTGTTTAAATCTGTCTTCGAGGTGGCTTTCTTGCTGATACAGTGGTACATTTATGGGTTCAGCCTGAATGCCATCTACACCTGTGAGCGAGATCCATGCCCACACAGAGTGGACTGTTTCCTCTCCCGTCCAACTGAGAAAACCATCTTCATTCTCTTCATGCTGGTTGTGTCCTTGGTGTCTCTTGCCTTGAACATCATCGAGCTTTTCTATGTGTTCTTCAAGGGTGTCAAGGATCGTGTGAAAGGGAAAACCGACCCCTACTCCCACAGCGGTGCCATGAGCCCTTCCAAGGACTGTGGCTCCCCCAAATATGCTTATTACAATGGCTGCTCCTCACCGACCGCCCCCTTGTCTCCCATGTCTCCCCCAGGGTACAAGCTTGTTACCGGAGACAGGAACAATTCTTCCTGTCGTAACTACAATAAGCAAGCCAGTGAGCAAAACTGGGCCAACTACAGTGCGGAGCAGAACAGAATGGGACAGGCTGGCAGCACCATCTCCAACTCACACGCCCAGCCCTTCGACTTCTCCGATGAGCACCAGAACACTAAAAAACTGGCGTCGGGACATGAGCTGCAACCTCTCACCATTGTGGACCAGAGGCCTCCCAGCAGAGCCAGCAGCCGAGCCAGCAGCAGGCCTCGACCTGACGACCTGGAGATCTAAGCTTCTAGCTGCAGTACTTGCTCAACTATGAAACGACATGCATTGGAAGATGCAGTCAGTGCTGATCTTGTTCCAGTGGAGGTGGTACTTAACAGTCTCAAGCAGGAGATTTTAACAATTGCAAAAACAAACAAGTGAACAAACTTTTAAAATACTTGCTGTTTTGGGGGGGGATGTGGGGTTGGTGTGGGGTGGTACAGTACACATTGGTATTTAATGTAGCTGGTTTAAAGAATTTAAATACTAAAAAAAAAAGATAGCTAGTCAGTACTAAGGTAGAGGGTTGTTTTTCTATAGAAAGGCTGTAAATATCTGAGTGTATGTGTATGTGTGTACTATCGTGTTTGTTTCTAAAGAATCTTCAGTAATACTAAAACCCAATAATAACTGAACTCACATTTGTCAGGGTGAAGTGCTGTCTGAAGATGAAAACATTTTTCCTATTCAACAAGCAAAAAAGTCCAGGATTGCCTCTGATCATTTCCCTGTCAAGAACATTCCATTCTTAGAAAGTGCACTTTGAAGGTAAACTTTCCTACATGGTCCTCCAGGTTGTTGAAAGGCTCCTGTGAGGGCAATCTACAGCCTTTAAATCATTCAACTCAAATTTCAGACATGGCCCACTGAGAAATAGTTTGGTCACCTGCTTTTCCAGCTCTTCACACAGCTAGATTTTGTGATGTAAGTGAGATGGCTCCACACTCATAGAACCGGCAACCACACTCTCTTGCCCACAGCAATATTCGTGTCCTGCTGCTCACATACAGTCTAATTAGCATCATATAAAACCCAGTTTGTTGCCACTTGCAGATTTACACATTGAGACAGGCAAGCAGCTGCCTTTAGTGAATTTTTTCACACCTTTGTATATATTAAAGGTGTACGTAAGTGTGTGGATGTGGAGGTAAAGGTATACACAAAACACCCTCAGAAGCATACGTTGAGATGTAAAAGCACACAGATTAGTTGCAGTTGACACTTTCTCATGGATATTGTGAAGATGTGGGCCACTATGGTGTTTACATTCTCTGATTCCTTCAATGCAAGTGAAGCACATGTCATTATATTTTTTTAATTCTATAGAATATTTTCCATGTATCCTAAATGGATGCTTTTTTAAAAAGAAAAATTAAAAAGGGCCTAATCCTGAATGTCTTGCTCTGGAAAATCTCTCTTTTAAGTCAATGGGAGTTTTGCCTGAATGAAGGCTACAGGATCAAGCCCAAGATGTAGCGAACCATGTTCTTGCTGGCATGAATGATTTTCTTTTGTAGAAGTTAGGGGTGGAAAAGACCCGTTAGGTCATCTAGCCAATCTCCCTGATAGGTAATAATGATGCTTGAATGATAGAAGATGTAGTACTGTAAGCAAGCTTTAGTCTTTTACGTGAGAAACTTAGAAGAAATGCTTTGTGCTGGATTAATAATAAAATATACCTACATGACTTTTGCAGTAACTGGTATTTTTCTTGTTCTGGATATTCATATTTACTGAACTGTAATGTCCACTCTGAGTTTGACAGTTAGGTCTTTCTAGATGGCTCTAGCAACTTTAGTGTTTACACTTAGATTTTGTTTGAAATGCAAGTGAAGTTGAAAGGATTTTTAAAGAGTACAATTCTAGCTAATTTATTTGAAATATATGCTAAAGAAATCTACCAGTTTCTTCAAATGCATAGCCTCTTAGCTGAACACAGATTGACCAAGGAAAATACGTAGCTTGGTTTCATTTTGCAGCAACACAGATAAATGTTTCGTTTAATACATCATATTAATTTGTTTGACATTCCATGTTAAACTACTGTTGTGTTCAACTTCATTGCATGTATGCAACCATAGTCCATCGGATCATGTTGTCTGGAGAACATTAGTCAATAAAGTTTTAATTTAGTATAAATATATTTTCTAATTGTCTTTTACTGTTTTATATGTCCATATATCTTTTGTTTCAGTCTTATAATGCAAACTTCTTCCTTCCCTCTTAATTTTTCCCCAGTCACTCAGCATTTCAGCAGTATCCTTTATTTAAGCTGTCTGGATTTACTTTGAACTGAAATTTCGCAGGACCAGAATCAGATACCCTCACAACACTGGAAAAACAAGCATCGTTTGTGCCAGTCCTGGAACAAAGGCATACTCAGCATGAACTACTGTAATTCAAATCTTGCCATGAACCCCAGAAAATACGTATTTATTTGCAAACTATTTTTTAAAAGATAGTAGTAAGATACTATCACACAGGTTTTCCAGCAGTTTTTATGTATGGCCTAGATTCAACATTATTAAATCATTGCTTCTAGTTTACATTTCCACATGTAATTAGATGGCTTGACTGACAGTCAGTTTCAATTTCTGGAATGAAATTCTCATTCCTTCAGAGTTAATGGGAAAAAGATGATTTTGATAAGGCTCGATTTCACATACTGCTTACTGCTTCACCATGTAGGTCACTGTCACTGGTGAAGACAGTACTTGACTTTCCAGCATTGGACTCTAAAGGAAAGGTGATTCAACTCCTTTTCTTATTTGAAAAATCAAAATACAATGGTCATGCAGTTATCATACAGTGTTCTACTTCCAAATTTGCTTGTCATTTTAAGTCCAAATACTTCCCCCACCCATTAGTAAAGAAGGGGAAAAATAAGCAGGTCAGTGGTAGTGGATTTACAGCTCTGAGAAGTACTACACCAGCACAAGGAATGAGACCTTGAAGTATTCCTTAAATTATAACAATGAGTCATGTTCAAGCTGGCTTCTCCTAGTTAGTCTGTACAAAGGGAGGGACATTCCAAGCATTTTGTGAGGATCATGCCCTTGGAAAGGTGTCTACGGAAACATCCAGAGAAGGTCTCACCCTAAGACAAAATGTCCCAAGTTAAAGACTGTTCTTTGGGGCATCTTGGACAACAAATATAAATTTGTGCTTGAGTGCCAAGGCTGTCGAAGCTTTTTTTTTTTTTTTTTGTGGTAATGCATGTGGGTGCATGTGTAGGATAAAGATGTTCCATGGGCCATTTCTGTCACCTAGATTTATGTCTGTGGAGTGTATTTATTGCACACTTCAAAGTCATCACACGCATAATTTTTTTTTGTGCCATTAATCCAATTCTTTATGCACTTCCTCCCAGTGCCTCTCTGCAACTGCAGTAGCATTGTCTGCAGCTGACAAAAAATAATGTGTGGTACAATGCTAGTGCGTACTTCTCAACCTCTGTAGAAGGATATGTTAGGTACGGAATTCAAACTGGAAAAGATGCTGTAAAAATACACATCTCTGAAGGTACTTAAAACAAAAGCAGGGTTACAAAAAAAAAAGAAAAAAAAAAGAAAAACCCCTCAAATTCAAGACCTGTTAAGTGTTTAAAATTTGTGTTTATGTTTTGTGTAGAAGTATTTTGAATAAAGGCAAATTCATCCTAAGGTCCCCACCCTGGCCCAGCAATGTGAAATGTTTGTAAAGAGTAAAGTTAGAAGGACAAGTTACAGGCAGCCTAAGATCTATATTCAGATCATGTAATTTCAAGATGTTTTAAATACTGGAGCACAAACTGAAGTTTATTTCCTAATTTAGAAATGAAATTTCCATATTTAAAGTGGAAACTACAGTAATAGTTTGAGAACTGGAACAAACTTTGTGAGTGCACCTGTCACACCCCTTGAAATCAATCATTTTTAAATGATGTATTCATCTCACCATTCCAGAACCACAGCTGGCTGCGGTGCTGCGGTGCTGCACTGCTACACAGCATCACCAGCGCTTGATCACACTTTACTATCAAGCTGGTGTTTCCCTCAGAATTTCTCTGCAGCTTGGTATTGGTTCAAGGGAAAAAAAAAAAAAAAAAAAAAGTGATGTAAGACATAGAGTTTTGCAGCTCAGATCTGTGACTCGATCCAGATCTGAAGTTATCTTGACTGGTTAATATGGAGTTCTGGGTATGTCATATCAAAACCTCTTCCAGTTTTCGTGGCAGCTGTTTCTACCCCATTGAGTCAGGACTACTTTTAATTCTTTGTTTCATTCTTCCATGATTAGCACTGCTCCCTTTTCCAGAATTTAAACAAATAGGTCCGAAAACATGATTTACCTTCCTCCTGTAGAACTTTCTCTCTGTATTTACTGCTAATCCAAACCTGGCAGGACTGAGCCTTCTACTGAGCTCATGAACTACCCCTGACGTAAATTTTTTTTTAATGCGGTGTATTATACAAATAGTCAGACTGACCATAATCTCCTTGAAGATATCCTCCTTTCCTTCTCATGCTGTTCACTCCAACCATTGCAGTTAGATCTGCCAGAGGACTCTGAGGACTAAGGTGAGATGCATGGTCCTTGAGGATTTCTCTGGCAAAAAAAACCCAGTCCTCTGCTGGTACAGAGCTGTTGAAGCTACCCCTTACATTACTTTCGTTGCTACTGCCAACATAGATAATGAGGTCAGAAGCATAAGTCATGTCTGAGAAATCACTACCTAGACATATTCTCTGGCTCAGTCCCTTGAAGCTATTTGAGGGTCCTTCATTTTATTCTAATTTATTCTAACATAATGGCTCCAGAAACATGGAGCTATAAGATCAGCTCTGCAAAAATATGACTGCCTTTCCCTAACTTAAACCGTGTGCTTTTGACTGTGCCTAAGGACATATTCACACCCAGATTCTGTCAGTCCTGGAAAGTGTGTCAGATATAAATTACATGATGCTAGCCCATCACTAGATTGAAACAGGAAGAGCTTATTGGTTCCTGTACTTATTTAAAAGGTATTTTGATAGACACAAAAAATAATGTTTGTCTTAAACGTGCCTTAAATACTTCCTAATGTGCAGCACTGCCAGGAGACCCTATGAAGCAATACAGACACTGTGCATATGTACATAGTAAGCATTATCTATGGGTACTATGTTTAGAAACTGTTGAGATACACTGGGTCAGTAATCTGGCAAAACCCAACTGCCTCCAAAATGGCTGCCCTCACGCTTTTCTCATGGTAGCCAAATGCTGCAGCCAGCTTACTGGCTTGCTGGAATTTGCAATGCAAAGACACCTTGGGCAAAGACATACGTGTTTTTACAGTGATCATTTTTCTTTAACTCCTTTTAAGTGCTGAAGAAGCATAGTGCTAGAAGCTAGAGGCAGAAAGTCTGGGATAGGCAGTACTGGGTTAGTAACACACAGTCAAGGGAGTCAACCAGTCAAAAGTAATGGCTTTCTGGTGACTGGACTCTCCCGTCACTTGAAAAGACTGGGTCTCTGCTACTATGTTGAGGAAGTGTGCATAACAAAATGAGACGTGAGCTTAGACCAGGATAAAAGGGAAAATGTTCAGACATTTAAATTGCTCCTTGAAACAAGCCTAGATCACAGTAGTGCTTCCCATTAGAACTGACAGAAAATGCTCACGTGAGTTCCAGGGTTTCAGTCATTTAAATCAATGTAAAAGTTCCTGGCTATTTCAGACATAAACGTGTTGGATACAGAAAGATATGACATCTTATTTTCATCGATATAACTGCAAAGGGAAAGCTTACAGGTATAAGCTACTACGTCTTGAATGGTGACCACTTGAATATGTGTAATCATACTATTTCCTCACAACTTTCTTTTTACTCTAACTTAGTGCAGAGGCAAGTTTATGAAAAGTAGTCTAAAGGTTTTGGTTTTTTACAAACAGATGTGAACTCTGTCAATGTAATTAAATACATTTATATGATGTCCATGTCAAATATACACAAGCCTACATTAGGAAAACACCTCAGCATTTTTTTCCATGCTGCTGAATGCACCTCTGTTCTCAGTAGCACTTCTGTGAGCTTTGCTTGGATAGGAGTTTTGCATCCTCCTCTTCCTCCTTCTTTTTCTATCTACAATATAATCTTGTTAGGGGAAACCATAAACGGCCTCAAATATTAACGAAATACAATGATAATTGATAGCAAAACAGTGCAATCATGGAATATGGAGTAGTTCTCTGTTACTCGTCTGCAACTAACTGAATAGGAAAACAGCATGGAAAATAGCTTAAGGGATTAGAAAAGCCTCTGGATACTTTAGCATCTTAAAACTACTGGTCCTTGCTGAAACAGGCTTTTTCAGTCTCAACTTCTGCTGAGTCATAAAGTTTGCTGCCTTTGAAGGTTGAGGTAGCTTGGCTCAAACTTGAAATTGTTCTGGAAAAGTTCAAACCTTCGCTAATGACCATATTTGCATGCTATTCTCAGTGGTATTTACATATAATAGGACACCCTCCACAGGAAGGCCTCTTCAAAACACAGGCTCTGCTTACACTTTGAATTTCCCTATTCAAAGGGGAATATTCAAAATTATCTATGCATCATTACTTCAAAGTGTTTCGATGGGAGTACTCTGCAATATATTTGGGAGACTCATCATAGGTGTTTGAAAGCCGAATATATAGCCAACTGTAAGATTGTCACCTAGGTTTTGTGTGTGGAGGCGTAACAGCATTACTCAGGCAAGAATCCTACCTGGTCTGACCTGGCGTTCTTCTGTTGAGGACAAGGAGTTTCTGTTGAGTGACGTGGAATGAAAACCCTGCTCTGAGCTTTGCTTAGCACCTTTTCTTGTTCAAGTTTTATCTCAGGAGCACACAGAGTATCCAACCATGAATCCGTGGGCCTCATGTAACTTGCTGAGGTCTGGGACAATCTCTGAGGAATTTCTTCTGCTTCTATTCTGCTGTTGGTACCCCCCAGCTCTGTGGACTTCGGACTGACTATAGCGGTCAATCCCTCAGTGGTAGGGTGGATGTTCAGTTAGTGCTGTCAAAGGGTGTGTGAGTAGAAAAAGTGGATCTGGATTGTTTCCCGTAGGATTTCCTGTAGAATCAAGGCAAGCTAGTCAATTGCCGTTCCTTGTCATGAAAAGTAAGTCTAGCTGTCAAAGCGTGAAGGGATTTCTGCATGGATGATGGTGAAAACTGCCGATATTCCTCCCTCTTACACTTTGGCAGGGGATTCATCTGGGAGCTGTAATAGCCTGTTCATCTTCTTCTCCACTCCTCCCATGCAGCCATATTCTCCCACCACCCACTTCTTTTCTGCTGTCACCTATGCAACAGGTATTTAATGTTTTCTACTGAAAAAGCTTTTTGTAGTGATTCTTTTTTCCTTGCATCATGTGGTAAGCAGCCCTCAAATACCTTAGAATATCCTGCTCCGTTAAATGTCTATTAATTAACAAGCTGGTGTTTCTCCTATTTCATTCATTCAGAATGAGTGAAATAATTCTATTAATTTCATTCAGAATGAATCTCACAGGTGTTAACTACTATAAGTTTTGAGTGGCAGCTTAGAAAGTAATTTTGTATCTATCTCACCTCACAGGAGCCCACATTTGCTTCAATCACTTGCTTTTTCATAGTATTTTATAATTAAGCAGAGGAACTCAGAATGCTAGTTATGTGCCTTAACCAGATGCAGTGAAAGTGCAAGGACATGGAGTTTGTCCAAATCTTCCTCCCACTTTAGTCCCAAAGGGACTTAAAGCTAGGCTTCCACTAATGATTATGTATGCTATATAAATAATAATAATACCTGGAGTGGCACTGGTACAGCACTTTTCATCTTCAAAGTACTTTGAAAACCCTATATAATTAATGTGCTATGGAGTCATGTCTTATGATACTGCATGAACTCCAGTACTGCCCACTGTGAGAGCCAAAAAGGGAATCTGAACAGCCACAGAGATTATACATAACCTCCATTATGACTACAAGGTGAAATCAAAAATGCTGAACAAGGGTATTTTAGTTCTTCATGCAGGAGGAGGATCCACAACTAGCAGGAAGCCAGTCTCCCTGAGATAAGGAAACAGGAATGTTTTCTTTGCTGGTAATCTACTACTTCAGATCTCTAAACACATTTTACCTTGAACTATGTCGCAGTCAAGCTGGCAGTAGATCACAGGTAGATTATCTCATTACATAGAGTCTTCATCTTCATGCAACTAGAATACATCCACCTTTTTTTTATTAAAAAATCTTTAATTTGATGGAGCCAAAAGGTGTGCAGATGTAATAAATATAACATTAAATAGGTTTCTACAAACTTTTGTGAGACTCCAGGGGAACAACTTATCTGGAGTACACCATTGGCACTTGACAGTCCAGCTGAGCATAATTTAAAGATTATAATATTTTCCAAGTATTTCCAGCATGCTTACAACAGGCCCTTGTGAATGTTCAGAAGCTTTCTCTTTAAACCAGCTTGGCATTTGCTGGAGATTATCATCCCAAAATAAGTTTGCAAACAGCCTTTTCAAAACTGCACCATTAAGAAAAGAGAAGGAAAAAAGAGAACGAAAAAAGAGAAGGAAAAAAGAGAAGCAGCAGCCCATTCAATCTGGCAAATATAACAGTGCAGGGGAACAGAACATTTAATAGAGAATTAATAGGGCAAATGGATACCCTTTTAAACCATAGCATATATTAATCATCATCTGAAGAATAATCTTGAGACTAGATTTCAAAAGTTGTGATCAGGCAGAAGTAACTCTGCTTCTCACGCAGTTAATGGACATGTGCATCCACATGCCTTGATTTTTGCCCCATTTTAAGATCAGTGTTTTTTAAAAAAATTGGTGTTCTTCCCTTTTATATTTAGATATCACACAAAACCACAAACATAACCATATGTCAGAATGAGGTTTTTATTGATGAGTGATGATTTGGACTCAGTTTCTTTGTTTTTATTTTTTACTGCTTATTCCATTTGCTTCAGTTGAAATATATTCTCTATGTGTGTTATATTCAGATATTTTTAGCTGTTCCTGGACTACTTAAGGAAAAGTCAGCAGATGACCTCAAGAGTATGAAAGGTACCTCTTAAAGCTTTCTTTACTATTTCCCATGGTGCATCCGGACAGTCTCATCAGCACAGCCATGCAACTGGCTATCTGCAAATAAGAAATAATGTTTTGGAAAAGCAGCAAAGTAAGAAAAGGGCTGGGGAAGAGCAGCAAGATTAATTGTTTGGGCAGTGCTTCCACATTTCAAACAACCACAGCTATCAGTTCTCTAGCAAGAGAAATAAGCCTTCCACGCCAGCTATTTTTACATTGGTGGAGCTGCAGGTTTCAGAGCAGGAGGAAGGAAAGGGAGTGACTAGGTACTAAATTTCAAATGGATGTTTGAAAAGAGAGAGTTGCACTACAGTAGCTGTTCTGTGATCTTCCTATGCAACACTAAAGGAACTTTGAATTTGAGATTTCAGTGTGGAAGGTGTTGTAGGTGAGAAACTCGGAGCTTAAGAGTCTCCAGGAACTCATGGAGTTTCCCTGGGTCTGAGAGTGCACTTTTTTGAAACATATGATGAATACATATCTCAGCAGATAAATGTGATTTGCTTCACAGTTCGGCCAAGCAGTATACAGCCATGCTGAAGCATGCTGTCTAATTCAAGGGTATGAGGAGGAAACTTACTCTCTTTTTTTTTCCAGATTCAGAGTTCTCATTTTCAAAACCATTTGTACAGCTGTGTTTTTCCACTGTCACTCCCTGTTGGACCCCTCTTTGACCCTGCTTTGTTTGCCATTTATCTGTCATTGCTTCCTTTTTTCCTCCACTGAGTGGTCAGTTATACCCTGCATGGCTGAGCATGGTACAACTATCCAGAAGTAAAGCCAGCCTTAGGACTGGGGGCAATATTTCCACATCCTAGCGACGCTGTGGCTGACTCAATGTGTCCAACAGAGAAGCTGATGTTACTAGCCAAAGCTGAGTGCCACAACAGTGCGGCTGCACAGCTTCTGGAGCTGTCACACCCTGCCGCACTGAGTCACCAGGAGGCATTGGCCCAGGCTGCTGCTGGCTCAGAGATGGGCAGCCTCAGAGACGGCACCACCACTGCTGCACACAGCAGACCTGCCCGGCATCTTCTTCCACGCTGCTCCTTCTTTTGGGATTTTACTTATGCTCTTGGATCCCATCTGTGCTCTGTGGCAACCCACCTTTAAATGCCACTATCGCTTCTCTTCTTTGTTCCTTTCCATTGCTCTGGGCCATACTGAGACAAGCTTTTCAAACTGTGAGCTTTTCAAGTATTCCCTATCAAATGTAAATAGCCCAGTGGCAGCAACATGCAGATGGAGTAATTGATCTGTTAATGGTTAGATGCATTGGGTAAAGGAGGAAGATTCATTTGGCAGGTTTTTAGAACCAGGGTGTCAGAGAAATTATTCTTTTGGCACCTGCATGCTCTTGGGCCCTTTAATAAATTAACAAGTGAATGAACTGGAAGTCTTATGTAGCTTTCTTTAGCAGCATTCATCATGCATGTACATATTTCACATAGATTTTTTACTTCCTTTATTTGCTCCTGAAAAACTTTACACTGACATACATTTTCTAAAGCCTTTAGTGAGATTTCTCAGGTGACCTGATGTCACCCATGACACTTAAGATCTGAATTGGGAATTGTCTGAGCCAATAGCAGTGAGCACAGGTCACTGGAAGAAGACTCAGGAAATCTTGTCTGTGACTGAACGACCTTGAGTGACGGATTTCCTTTCGGAAAAACGTTGTTTGCACTCCCATCCCTTGCCTGCCTTATATATGGAAATTGTAAGGTCTAGGGACAAGGAGATGACTAGCTGTACGCAGAACTAGGCTTAGCTGAGTCATAGGCAGAGCTCACCTTTGGAGAAGGGATACAGTCATTGCTCTAGGCTGTCCATCTGGTCCTCACAGCAGGAGGACCTGGCCCACTGATCAGTCAGTTCCTGCAGAGATTTCATGTGTAAATCAGTATCCTAAAGCAAGTTCTAATCAGTAATAATTTAAACCAAATCTCACTGTAACCTAGTGGCTCAGAAGCAGATGCATGAGTTGATCTGTTCTCTGTGCAGTGTGGGTGGAGCAGGCAGCTGAGCACCTGTCTACCATGCCTACTGACAGCACCATCATTTGTCTGTCAAAAGTGTATAGACAGAAATTCGACTACCAAGAAACCCTGGTACGCTTCAGTACAGCTGGTCAGAAAGTTTTGTTTTCTGTAAGCATTTAATTTTGCAGGAGGAAAAAGGAAAGTGGAATTCAGTGGAATTTCAACAGAAAATGTTAGTGAAAAAGGGAGTGCTCTCGTTTGGAAAAGCTACCCCAGGTCTTTGCAGCAGCTGCTGTTTGGACTAAGCTCTCCTGGCTGGGTTCCAGGTTACTTTAAAGGTCCCATGATGCACCATAGCTAGTCCTCTTGTCTGTTCCCAGAACATCCTGGAAAATCCAAACTGTGTTGCACCAGAGAGAATATTCTTTTCCATTCATTAATATTCACAGATACTCAAAACCCAACCTGATAATGGAACCCAGTACCTTAAAAGTCTTGCAAGTTTTTTTCATCAAATGCCCTAATAAACTTGTATGTCCTAATCAAGAATAATAACAGTTTCATATTTAAGGCTGATGACTGAAAGTAAGCAGGAAGGGGCACAAGGTGAAACAATTTGAGAGAGAACCTGTCTTTACCATCTGGATTCATGACATCTTTTGCTTACTGAGGTTTTACTGTGGCACAGAGAAACAAAACTCAGCATCAATATCTACCAAAAAAAAAAAAAAAAAAAAAGGTAAGATCCTTTCTAACATCATTACTTCATTTTTAAAGAGCTGCTTCAACTGGTGGAGAAATGCTGCACATGGTGGTTTTCATGCTGGGTGTCAGGCTCACCACAGGTAGCTCGATGAGGATCTTGTGTCCCCATGGAGAATCTGATTGAAGGAAAAGCAGGTGGCTGAAGTGCAAAAAAAATGGAAACAGGTCTAACTCCCACTGGAAACTCCTGCTGCAGTGTGGGGAAACTTGGCGGTGATGCTTACGTGCCTGAAATCTCGCCAGCATTGGTTGTCTGGTCGCTCCTGCACTTGATGAATCGCCTCTCAGAATCCCTCCTGCGCATACCTTTTCTCAGCGCTTTGGGTGAGCACTACCTCAGTCTATTTTTAACAGCTACACTTTCCATGATTAGATTTTAATGCTATTTATTTATTTAAACTGAACCAAACAATTCCTCATAAGCTGAACATTCCAGTGGGCATCACGCTCGGCCATGCAGAGGAGTCTAAATCTAGTTTAAATTACATTCCTTGAATGGTAGAAAAAGCTGGGTCATGTGCCGAAGCTTGATGAGGAATAACAGACTCATTCTTTCATAGATTGCAAAAACTTTATTAAAGAAAGACAAAGGTTAAATGTCTCTCAATGACTGCACTGTCTATACATAGCAATTACCCCTTGCTTTCCCAACCCTGCCCCTTCTCCTAGCTGAAGGTGTAGTGCTTACAGTCTCACCATCTGCCATAGTGGAGCCAGGTCCTCTGCATGTTCGCTGAAGTTAAAGGAACTGAAAGGCTTAGGATAATTAGACTAAGTGTCTCACTCGGTTATGTCCTTGCAGACATCTGGGAGTGTGAGGCTTTTAGCTCCCTCCTTCTTGCATAGGTAGCAAAGGCAGGTATGAAAATTAGAGAAAAACATCTCTCAAAAACACCTTTTCCGAGGCAGAGAGCATCTCCCCAGATCTATGGTATCATTGTTTCCGAGGCTTTGTACTAGGCTTCCAAGGCTTCCTGGTAGGAAGGGAGAGTGTGCTTACCATTTGCTTCCATGTTAATAAAATAAATCACTTGTGTTAAAATTAGCAGTGGGCAAACTCTTTCAGTTAAAACAAGAATTGCCTTGGATTGGTGCCAATCCTCAAACTAATTCAAGCCAATTTTGTTTTTAAGTTTTAAAAATAATAAAAAGTAATAAGGATGCAATGTGCGTATAGACATACACACAGAGAACAGCTGAGGGATTAGAAAAAGATGTATTTTGCATCTGGAACCCCGGTTTTGCACATGCATATGCATGCAAGTAACTTTGCTCACGTGAATTATCCCCTGGTGCCATGCACTATTTCCTGTCTAATCAGGCATCAACATATACAAAAGGCTTTAATGCATAAGGGCACATCACTGTTTGATGCATCATGTGAAGAAAGCCGACACTTGTTAATAGGACAAAGCTGGCACCAATTAAACCATATCCAGCACATCAACTCCACTTTCTGGAAGCAGAGTCATCCCCAAGTGTTGTGTTAGGGAATACGGCCAGCCCTGCCTACAGCAGGATGTGGCTTCCAAATATCATGCATTGCATATAATCTATTGCGTAAACTGAAGGGGGGGATGAAGGGTGGAAGGGATGAGGCTCCGTTGGGCTGTGGCCTCAGAGAGGAAGATCGATTGGGTGTACAGGGGGAGCACGGGAGTTATTTTGAGGACTGGAGGGAGTGTTGTCCTTGTACATTATTTCACACATCATAAACTTCATTTCTCAGGGATTTTATTTTAGTAGCCCAGAAACAGATCATTCCCATGTGAGGTTTCACAGCACTAAACTGTGAACATAAGAGTTGGTTTTTTTGTTTGGATTTTTTGTTTTCATCTTCAGCTGCTTCAGGGTGGGTGAGTGTGTCTGTGGCTCTGCAATTGTGTGCATGTGCAATAGTCATGTGTGAGGGTGTGAGGATGCCTATCATAAGTTTAGACTGTCTGCCTAAACTTTAATGAAAATAGTTTCACTGCTTATGCAGCTCTGATCTGGCCTATGGGGAGTGACACACGGTGCCACTCAACATAGCTAGACATGTCACTCCTGTATGATTTCTCTTCCTAGGAACAGGTCAGCAAGGACATTGCTCAGGGCATACTCCAACCTCTCAGGAAAACATACGTATATCCTTCTTTACAGGTTCAGAAATCCTTTCACTGCAATTGCAATCTTTTTTTTTTTCCACAAAACTTTTTTCTCTCTACAGTTCTTGCTTAAATGTATCCTCTAGAGTGCAAGTGTGGCTTTATAGCCACCTTCTTTCAAATTCATCATGAACATTCTTCACACATTCCTGTTCTTCTAAGAATAGTAGGATAACACTTTGGCTCTGTATCTACATGTGAATGAACAATGGAGTCTGCTAGAAGGAGCATCTAAAGATATAGTTCTAACTGTTGGATTGATATGATAAATGTACTGAAAGTGTCAACACACTCTAGAAGTGTTTTCCTGGCTTAAGGGAGGGCTGAATTATCTACTTGAGGTTCCTGCAAGTATTGGCAAATCAGCTTGGTACCAGCTATACAGGAGTGAGGACATTCAGATATGAGCTCCCAGTGGTAAAAGAACAGGAACCTCTCGTTCTGCTCCGGGTTTGGATGATGCCTTGATATCCTGTGGCTTAAATCCTAGTGTATGAAGTTGCCATGTTATTCTAAATGTATTATATGCCTCTGTACACTTACCACTGTGAAACAGTCAATACTGTGAAGCAGCTTCTTCTTGAACACCTCTCACCCTGCCTTAATATGTACAATGTATGTTGAACATAAGAATTTTATCCAAAAATTAATGAAACACCATAAAACTGCAGGAGACCAACTTGTAAAATGGAATTAAAATGCTGCCTGAGGACCTCCCTGGAACTAGCTGAGTTACAAACACGTCAAATGCA
This sequence comes from Leptosomus discolor, assembly GCF_034619465.1. Lineage (NCBI taxonomy): Eukaryota > Metazoa > Chordata > Aves > Leptosomiformes > Leptosomidae > Leptosomus > Leptosomus discolor. Next base: position 70,754,290 of record NC_141392.1, on the reverse strand, counting down.
TATTAATTAGGCCATATGGTCCAGTATTTAAGCAAAGGCATGTATTGTGTTTGGCCAGAGTGTTCATGAGAGACTTTAAGTCAAAGCCTCCATGGCTCTGATGAAATTTGTGATCAGCTGATGGAAATGTTTACCTTACTATAAACTTGAAAGACTGTTCTGCACAGAAATGGCACACAGGAGTTCATTGTTGTGCAGTTCTGTGAAATCAGCTGCAATTCTTGTATATGTTTTGTTACGCCCAAGTCCTTGCAAAAGATTAAGACAGGCTTTTGAGGCATTGCCCAGAAGAAAGGGTGATACAGGATTTGTCTCTCTTGGTGCAAGTATGCAGAGGAGGAAGGCTTCCAGAAGCCTGCTGGCCATTGGCTGTCAAGCTGCATCTCTGATGGGCTCTGCATAAGGCAAGCCATCATGTTGCAGCCACTGCATAACATCGCTGCATCCCCCATCTCCCTGTTTCGTGGACTGTAGGACCTTTCCACAGTGGCAGTGAGACAGCGAGACCTGCAATTCTGTTTGGTCTTGTGTGACAAAGATCAGACAAAAGCAGTGAGAAAGACCGCCTGCACCAGCCCAGGCAGCAAACAGGTCCAAACTGAGCGATTCGGCATGGAAGTCCTTATGTTGCTTGCGAATGAAGGCAGATCAGGGAGTGGCAAGGGGAAGGCTGTTGTTGCAGGTTGAGCCCGTGAGCTGCACTTACTCTCCAGTTGTACTGTTAACCCCAGGGTGAGAGCATTCATGTACACTTATGATGGATGTGTTTCCTGTTGCATTTGATCTCAGGTACACATGGGAGATGTTAGTTTGTATTTTTATGAGAATACTTGACTCAAGAGAAACTAAGCTTATCAGAATCTTTTTCTTTCACCTCTGTAAAAACAAGAATTACAGCTATTTAACTTAAGTTCATTAGGTGGCTTATTGTGTTATGCATTTAATATATTTCACATGGACAATGTCAGATCTCTTTTCAGTAAGTAATTTAAAAGAGCTGTTCATGACATGCAAGACACAAACAGTCTGTCTGTGAGCCACTGTCTTACATCCTGATCTACTCTGTCACATTTTCTTGGTTTTGAATTCCTCATCTTAAAAATATGAGTCAACATAAATAGCTTTGAATCTGTTACCTTATTAACCAATGGTGGGTGATTCTACCCATAAAATATTTACATAGACAACAGTCTTGTGATAGTAATGTATTTTCACATTACTTAGTAATTTAAAACATGTCAACCCCTTCCAAACAGTAGAAACAATCCAAACATGGAACTGATGTTGGCCTTAAAAGGCTGCTTCTCTTTATTTTAAGTCAAGCAACAATCATTACCACAGATTATCACTGTGCATTCTTCATATAACTCCTTATCAGCAATTCCCCCAAATATGACTCTAAGTGGTAAGGAAAATAATAGATGGAAAGGGCTGATGCTACATCAACAGCATCTCATTTAAGGGAGCTTGTGAAAGACTGTATGGAAAATAAAATATTTTTATATTTGAAGTAAATAAATGACGTATTTTATGTCTGTTCTGTATCTATGGCCATTTTATAAAGTTAATGAATTGTGTGTTTGACTATTTGAATCTGCATCTGATTTTTCTTTGCATCATAAGAGTGTGCATGAGTATGCAAATGAATTTATTTATATCGACTATACATACAAATATGCATGAATGTTTTTATGTAATGTATGTGTGTAGTGAATATAGGGGTTTTATTTCTTTTTTTTTTCTGTTTTCAAAGTCCTGTTTCTTATTCTGTTATTAGGAGACCAGGTGATGGAATAGGAAGAAGGACATTTAGTGTGTGCTCTGGAGTACGGCATGTGCTATAACCTTCTGGTGACATAGACTGGGGAAAAATACTGCCCTCTTTTTTTCCCAGGACAACGAATAGAACTGAATTTTGGATTCCCAAGCCACGGTATATTGACATGGTACGAGCTGGAGCTGGCAAAAGAATAAGTAAGTTTAATGTATTTATTTTTCCTAGGGATGTTTATATTATACATGATATTTTCAGTGTGTTCAGCAGTGAAGGATGGTAGTCCCCATATTGCATAATAGACAACAAGTCTCCTTTGGCAGATACTTAGCCCATTCAGCCAACTAACTAATCAAAATATTTCACTTAAAATAAAAAAAAAAGAAGGAACAATAGCAAAAATTCGCCACAGTCTAGTCCTTTACTGCTTCCTATATCTCAGAGCACATTTCCAGGGTGAGCAGCATAACTTGGAGAGTTGTCCATTAAAGTTAGTATCTTAATCACACTGTTCTCTGCAGACTGCAGCAGATCAGAGAAACAACAAAACTTCTGTCATGTACAGGACAAAAAACTTGATAGCAACATGCTCCTCCTGGGACAGGGAGGTATTGAAGATTTTTGGGGCAGTTTTCATGATCTTACTAGCTTACTGTTCTGTAACTGTACCTCAAGATTGTTATATATTTTAATGTTGTGGGTGGGGAAAAAACCTTTAATATTTTTTTTTCACCTGCATCTCTGTATTTCACCTATTGTGCTATAGAAATTAAATATAGTTTTTTCTAGAGGACATGCAATAATCAAGAGAGTGAACACCAATATCTAAACCTGTAGGGGCTGGGAAAATTTTCAGTTTGAATTTTGCCTTTTTTTTTCTCTTTTCAATATTGTGCCATTACTAGTCAGACTTCTACTGTTTTTCATCTTGATCAAACAGTCTGTTGAAGAACTGAAGTGTATGAAAAGATTCATATTGAATTAAAAGGTTTTTGAAATGAGTGGAGACGTTGTTATGGGCCCTAATTGGTAAAGTTCACACAGTCTGTCCTATGATAAAGCACATCCAGTTACACTGAACCTGAAGGGCAGGATGCTTGATGGCAGTGAGAGGAAGGAAGGGGATAGTAAGGTATCTGCAGTGATTTTTTAAAAATATTGTTAGTTGATCCAAGGTCAGAGAACAGCACAGTCCTGTCAGGTGGAGGAGACTAAGTCTCTGGAGTGAGACCGGAGACCCTCATCTCTAGGCCATCCCCTGGCCAGAGGGAAGGAGATGACTAATATGCAGTCTGTGAGGTGAAGGGAAAAAGAGAGAAATCAGAATTTATCTGCTGATTTCATTAAACTGGCCCTAAACTACCCTCCTGTCACTTGAATGGCAAAGTGCTGAGCAACCCTGGCCAGAGCAATGGAGACTTGCAGTTGCAGTGTCCAGATAGTAGGAGCAGGAAAGCTCCCAAGAGGTTCTTGAATGATCTACTTCTAGCTGACATTCAATGATTTACAGGTGGGCCTTAGAAGCCCCATGATGGCAGATGCCACTGGAGCAGGGACACCTGTGACAGTGTGCAGTTCTTGTAAGTGTTAAGGATGATGTTTGTCCAGAGGCAGCTTTGCAGAGTGATGAGCTCTCCTACAGAAACTCTATCTGAAACAGTCATGGTTGAGATAGGAAGAAGGGAGAATAATTACCCTAGCTGATTTATCTTTTATTCTTCCTTGTCAACTATCCTACTTCTGATGCAGGCAAAATTCGTACATTCAGTGATGTACTGCAGCAAAAGAAATAGTTTTCCTTCTTTTGTAGACCTGTCATTTTCAAAGACAAATGTGGAAAATATCTAATTCTTCCGTAGGAATGTAAGCCTAGTATTTTACAAAAAACAGGATCTTTCCTTTTAGTCAATGGTGGGCACACTTTAAAGCAGGCAAGAAAATAATTATCATAGAACCATAGAATGGTTTGGGTTGGAAGGGACTGTAAAGACCATCTAGTTCCCATCCCCATGGGCAGGGACACCTTTCACTAGACCAGGTTGCTCAAAGCCCCATCCAACCTGGGCTTAAACACTGCCAGGGAGGGGGCAGCCACAGCCTCTCAGGGCAACTTGTTCCAGTGCCTCACCACCCTCATGGTGAAGAACTTCTTCCTTACGTCTGATCTAAATCTAGCCTCTTTCAGTTTGAAAGTGTTACTCCTTGTCCTATCACTACCTTGCCCCTCCCCATCTTTCCTGTAGACCCCCTTTAGGTACTGAAAGGTCACTGTAAGCTCTCCCTGGAGCCTTCTCCAGGCTGAGAACTTCTCCAGGCTCCCCAGCTCTCTCAGCCTGTCCTCATAGAGGAGGTTCTCCAGCCCTATGATCATCTTCGTGGCCTCCTCAGGACCTGCTTGTGCAGGTCCATGTCTTTCTTACCCTGGGGTGCCTCAGAGCTGAACGCAGTACTCCAGGTGGGATCTCAGGAGAGTGAAGTAGAGGGGGAGAATCACTTTCCTCGACCTGCTGGCCACACTTGTCTTAATGCAGCCCAGGATGTAATCGGCTCTCCAGGCTGCGAGTGCACACTGCTGGCTTGTATTCAGTCTTTCAGCCACCAACACCCTCAAGTCCTTCTCTGCAGGGCTGCTCTCAATTCACTCATGGCCCAGCCTGTATCTGTACTTGGGATTGCCCTGACCCATGTGCAGGACCTTGCACTTGGCCTTGTTGAACTTCATGAGGTTTGCACAGATCCTTCTCTCCTGCCTGTCAAGGTCCCTCTGGATGGCCTCCCTTCCCTCCAGCATGTTGATCCCACCACACAGCTTGGTGTCATCAACAAATGTGTTGAGGGTTCACTCAATGCCATTGTCCATGTGGCCGACAAAGGTGTTAAACAGCACCTGTCCCCATGCTGACCCCTAAGGAACATTGCTTGTCACTGGTCTCCACTTGGACATCAAGCCATTGACCACAATTCCTTGAGTGTGACCATCCAGCCAGTTCCTTATCCACCGAGTGGTCTGCCATATCCATGTCTCTCCAATTTAGAGACAAGGATGTCATGCAGGACAGTGTCAAATGCTTTGCACAAGTCCAGGTAGATGATGTCAGTTGCTCTTAACTTCTGTAAATCAACATTGTAACCCCATCCCAGAAGGCCACCAAATTTGTCAGGCACAATTTGCCCTTAGTGAAGCCATGTTGGTCATCACCAATCACCTCCTTATTTTCCAATTATTTCTTTTTAATTTACAGTTAAACACATTGTAAAAAAACCCAGATAGTGCTAATCCTTCCCTGCAAATGGAATGGACTTTTTAATCTTAGTACCTCAATGCTATATTTCTATTTTTCCTTTTATTTTCATATCTATCTGAGATAGCATTTTTCATAATGCTAGTTGAATGCTCTGATCTGAGGTTGGAGTTTGGATGGTGAGACTAGTTTAAAGGTCTTTGTTGAATCAGGTCCTGGAATTGGAATGGAACATATGTGGCCATTCTGATTTTTTAAATGTAATATGTTTAGTTATAAAAATTATGATTTAGAAAATCTTACACTGAAATAAAATCCCTTGCAGAGACAGATGTTGTAAAGATGGTGTTCAGCAGGGGAAGCAGTTTTAGAGAACAGCACAATAGGTTTAGGTGCAGAATAAAGTAGAAATATGTGTTCAGATGGTTTCTTTTTAAAGTCTGGCAAACATTTTTCGAATACCTATCAGCCTGACAGTCCTATTCTTCTAAAGCAAAGTCCAGTTTTCGTTATTGTGCTCATCATTCCAGGCCTATTTCATCTGGTTCTGTTGGTTTGCCTTGGATTTACAGCATATGAGGCAACTTGCAACTGGATGCAAATACAGTAGCATTGAATTGCTGGTACAATATTTTATTTCAACATGGAAAATCATCACACAGGAAGAAGACTAGTAGTAAGTCCCCTTCACAATTTATGTCATCAGTGGATGACACAATCATAGAATTATAGAATCATAGAACAGTTTCGATTGGAAGAGACCTTCAAGATCATCGAGTCCAACCTTCGTCCTAGCTCTATCAACACCACTAAACCGTGTCCCTAAGTAAAACATCTACCCATCTCTTAAACACCTCCAGGGATGGTGACTTCACCACCTCCCTGGGCAGCCTGTTCCAATGCCTGACAACCCTTTCAGTAAAGAAATTCTTCCTAATATCCAACCTGAACCTCCCCTGGTTCTCCATGATATAAATTAGGAAGACCTACAGATACCTCTGATTGAACATAGCAATAGTAAGATGTGGTATGGTGTAACTGGGGGATTCCCATCTGTGGGGAGTGGTGCAGCGAGGGAAAGCTGTGACATAGGGGAAGGAGTTTGGAGCCTTCTGCAACTTTTGTCAGTCATGTGTGATAAATGATTGTAAATTCTTATCCTTTGTCTTTTCCTCTTGTTACAGGTAGGAATTAAAACCTCTCAATACATACTGAGTGAAACCTGATCCAATAAAGCAGATGACATTCCTAAAACGTGTGGGGAGGCATATCAGAAGGCTTTTATTACTGACTGAGTGGTGGGTGAATGGGTGCTCCCTAAGCCAGTCTAAACCTTTTCCTGTTTCGCCTGCTCGATTCCTTTGGTTGAAGGTCTGAATCTTTTCATACAATCTCCCAGATTCGTTCCAAGTTTCGGAAAGAGAGTATGGCAGAAGGATAAAACAACTTGCCCTAGTCCTTTCTACTACTCCTATAAACATCTGTGATATCCTTGTTAAACTTTTTGGAGCTCTCGCAGTGTACAAGGTAAGCCTCAGCTAGTCATTCTAGCTTTTGTTGTCAGTTCTCAAACTGTGGTGAAATCCCTTGGAGGATGGTTTCTGGAGGAGCAGAGTGGTAGCAAGAGAGATTAAAAACACAACCTATGTTAAAAGAAGTAAGTGAGTAACATTGCCAAGTGAAATACTAATGGCAGGAAATAAGATGGAATTAATTATCTTATATATAATTATAATTTGATTTTTTATTAAGTGATCACATGTCATCTTTTTAAGAGAATCTTTGCCTGATTCAGTGCATCTGATGGGCTGCGCTATTGTAACATACTAAACAATGTTCAGCTGCATTCTCCTCGTTCAGTGTGTGGCTGGACACCTTATTTACTGCATTCCCTTCTAAAATTAAAATTACTAATTTCTTCACAGGGTTTCCTGTGGTGGTATTAGAGAGCTTCAGAAACTGATTAATGCTTATCTTTGTCAGACTGCTGTGAAATAAACTGGATTTATTTCCATTTATAGATGAGGAACCAGATCATGGACAGGTTAAGCTAGAATAATCTCTGATCTCATGCACCTGATTTGAGGTATCTCAGACCTGATTTTTAAGTGTTTTATGTTATCTGACATGATGTACATACAACACATCTCCCCTTAACCTTGTTTACAGCTGAAAGAGCTCAGCAGTTTTCCAAATCACATGATATTCTTCATCAAAAGATGAAGACAGCCACTAGCTGTCTCTCAAATTGTGAATGATTGGTCAACTTTTAAAAATTACACAGTAGAGACACATGAAAAGAGCCCAGTTCCCCAGGCCAATGTCCATCTTGAACAAGAAAATACTTTTGCAGTCACTTGTGTCATTCACTATCCATTTTCAACCTCTATCGTGGCTGACGTTAGTAGGGAACCTGCAACTGAAGTTTTCTTTACTGCACAGTATTGATGCAGCTCAAGAGGCCACTGTTACCATCTTGTAGGGGGGAAAAAACATAATGTGTAGTCTGTAGCATAATGCATACACGTCAAGTTCTAAGTACCTGAAAACTGAGTTTTGTGGTGGATATGAATAGATAATCGTATACCAGCTCTAGATATTTTAACAAGTTGCAGATGACATCTTCACAGATATAACTGATTTCCTAGGAGTGGTTCCAAACCTCATTTGAAATATACTGAAGCAAACAATCCTGAATGCCTCTGTCTTATCTTTGTACTTCAGTGCAAGGTTTGTTTTATACATACTTGAGGTCCTCACATCAGAATTGAACACTGCTGATGTTATGACTTCCACGTACGGGACTAGTCTGCGTATAGTTTTATTCGTCACTTTAATGGCATATTGCATTTAATAGAACCCAGATTTTGCATCTACAGATGCTCAAAAAGATTTTTGTTCTGCCTCTCCAGGATTTCCAGCATATGATAGTTCTAATCTGGAAGGAAAGACCCCTGTTTATGTGCCAAATATTTACATAGTGGAAAATAAGTAACACAGGATGTTTCATCAATATCTGCGCCTATTTCTGGAATCAAGTCTGTTTATCTAAAATGTTTTTATACCAATTATCCATTCCTATATGCTTCAAAAACTGAATTCCACAGGTATGAGGTACTATGTATTTGCAACCATTGTCCATAGTAAAAGGAAAGGTGTTTTCTCTCTTTTGAAGTCATTTTACCATGTATTAAAGCCAGGCAGTTTGCACTTTTACATGTGAAGGCACTGTATAAAAAGAGAGCAATCACATCTCAGCAGCCATGATGTGATGTAGGGACACCTGGAGGCAATGACCTTTGGACATAAAGGACAGAGACTAAGGCAGGGAAAGAAGCCTATGGAGTACTGCCGGAAGGGCAACCATCATAACTGAACCAGCACGATACCTGCCAGCGTGAAGTTGATTGGTCATTATTTTTGAACATGGTTGATCTGGCACTGTGAATTGATACCAGACCAGTGTTTCAGACCATATGGCAAGTATCAGGAACCCTAACACTGGATTTGCAATTTCATGGAGACATGGCCTAGGATTTTACCCTGTGATTGTTAGCGAACACACGAGCTACTATGTATCACTGGTTTAGATCTTAGTAGCGACTGGGAAACCTACTCACGGTGCAGGTGTGCTTTCGAGTTTGAACAGATCTCGGTGTTTATTAAAATAAATTGATTGTGAAAGGAGTGTTGGAGACGATCGTTTCCCAGGCCCTGCTGATTCTGTATTTATTATCAATATTTGCTGAAAGGAACGTAATTCCTGCTGCGCTGTAACCAGAATGTTACTTAACTGTCCAGATATTGACAGCTGCTAGGGAAAAAGCTCTAGTTTATTCTAGTCTCTTCAGCTTGCCATTCTGTTATAGACCTACATTGGTAATGATAAGATTATTGATCATCTTTTGTTAATACGAAATGCTACTTGAAAGTTTGAGTTTGGTTTTGTCTTATGATTCTTTGGGTTATCTGAACCTTTTTTTTTTTTTTTTTTTTTTTTTTTTTTTGCATTGTAAAACTGAGCTATGTCATGAGATTTCTGTAATTTCTATTTTTTTTTTTTTTAATGGCAATTAAAACAAGGCTTTTTCTCAGTATTTTTGGACATTGGTGTTCTGACTTCATACGGAAAAAAAAAATCTTAGCTATTTTGTTAAAAGTCTACATGTAGACCTAGTTTAGGTATGTATAACTGTACAAAGGGGCTGTGGCAGTCAACATGCATCCTCTAGCAGCATCACCCATGCTGAATGATTGCATCCAATCTCAAACTTCACTTCCACTCCCTGCATGGCTAACTGTTGCGATGTCCTAATGAAGGATTCTTTGATTTTCTAGAAACTTAGCCTACCCATGCTCCCAAATCTCTTCGGTAGTTAAGGTGGTGCCAGAAAGACTGTGTCCTGTACGAGAGAAAGAGCAAAGAAGTCAAAACATACAGTTTAGAGACAGGAGATCATTATCTTACTTACAACAAACTACCCCAGGCTTGAAAAATTATTTAATGCTCTGTGCAAAATGTACAAGGTAGGTGAATATATAAATTAATTTTGGAGATGTTTCTAACAGACAATCATAAAATCATAGAGAGGAATAAAATCATAGAATTGTTTAGGTTGGAAAAGACCTTTAAGATCATCGAGTCCATTCATTAACCCAGCACTGCCAAGTCCATCACTAAACCATGTCACTAAGCACCACATCTACATGTCTTTTAAATACCTCGAGGGATTGTGACTCAACCACTTTCCTGGGCAGCCTGTTCCAGTGCTTGACAACACTTTTGGTGAAGAATTTTTTCCTAATATCCCATCTAAACTTGAGGTCATTTCCTCTCCTATCTCTTATTACTTGGGAGAAGAGACCGACCCCCACCTCACTACAACCTCTTTTCAGGTAGTTGTAGAGAGAGATAAAGTCTCCCCTGAGCCTCCTTTTCTCCAGACAAGTATGTTTTTTGTTCAATTCTTAGTGACATTCACTGGTAGTCAAGTGTAAATTTCCCCTTCTGCTTTCAAAATACTCTACATCACCTATAAGAGTAAATGCAACCCAGTAATTTTTTGTGGGGAAAAAAACCCTGAACAACCAAGCTCACAACAACAAAAACCCCCTTGAATTCTGTTTACACGGTCTTATTTGGCTTATTCAGAGTATTTGGACAATTCTCAGCTATTCAGGAAGGTAGTTACACAAATTTTAGCCACTCTTTTGAAGAGTAATACGAAAAACTTGTTTTTTACAGTTACTTGGGAGCTATGTTTAAAATGTTAGCACCCAGTCAGCAAAGATAAACCATGCATGTGAAAAGAAATAGTGAAGAGTCATAAAAAGATCGTAAAACCATCAGGTCATAAAACCCTCAAAATTACAAATATATTAGCAGAAATGTTTCATAACTACTTACAGGGTAGCTAGATGGTATGCACTACGAATACTTTTTCATTGCTATGAATAGATCCGTCAATTTTACTGATGAATCTCAAAGGAGTGTTATGAGCTTCATGACAGACACTGAGAGTGAGTAGTACTTTACTTCAAAAATAAGTAGCTAAGTGGAATTGCACAGATGGAACAGTTTATTCAGTGGGAGTCAGAGTACCAAACACTGACCATTCATGAATTAGGGTCAGAGCAAGCCTCCATTGACCTCAGTGGGAGTCTTGCCATTTGCTTCAATGGAAGTAGGATCAGGCTATCAATGCTTTAAAGTGGTTCAATAGAAAACATTATTGAAATGCAAATGTATGTATTCTCTTAATCTGAACTTCCCATCTCCCCATTCAGTGCTGTTTGTAGAGAGTATTATTATGGTCTGTTACTCTGGGACCTGTGTTAAACGAAGACTTTTGTGTGCTCATCAGAGAAATATCCTGTAGTACAGGGGAATACAACTACAAATTTTGTAATAACAGTTCTAAGCGAATCTGGTGAGTTTGGTTTGAAGTGTAACCAAGCCTTACTGTGTCACCAAGCCTGAACAAAGATGAAGTTGTCTATGCTGTTGAGTACAGCATATTCACTTAACACTTAGTGTGAGCTGACCTGGTCGATGTCATAAAAAAAATCTTTCAGGTATTCAATTGCCCGGAGACACTACTTGCAATGGTTGCAAGTAACACTTAAAATTACTGGAATTGAAAAAGACTTGTATAGGAAAAACGGAAGTTGAGTCCTTGTATTTGACGTAAATTAATGCCAGGTCAGTTTCATTCTTTGTGGATCAGATGTCATCCACACAAATGAGTGGATAAACCAGTAAAGATCCCATTTTATTAAGATTAAACCATGCCTCTCTCTTTCCTCCTGCCTACCACAAGTCCCCTTCCTATTTCAAATGCCTCGTTTCTCTTCCTCCTCCCCAGCAGTAGTAATTACTATTACCAAACCAGTTGCACTGGGGAATTGAAACATCCTGTTTAGCTTGCTTGAGATCTTGAAAAGCAGTCTAGAGCTCCCAGCTGCAGCCAGCAGCCCAGCATGCATATTTCTTCCAGGCTCAGTCAGAAGTGTACATACATACACACAGCTGGTTGCTTGCCCAACCAGGAAATACATGCCTTCTGACTGGTGGCTTCTAGACAATGTATTGTCTCTCAGCCTCCAAGGGGGACAGGTGTCAGCATCACTCTCATTGGAAAAAAGACCAAAGGAATTATTTTGTGAGATATGTGTTATACAGGCCCAGGTCAGCTATTTCCCACTGCTCTTTGAGTATAGCAACCAAGGAGCTGTATTGTATTCAAAACAAGAAGGAAGCATTCAAAAAATAAAATAAAACTTTAAAATGTAATTGCAACCACTTCAGGGTGTATTGTTGGTAGACAAGAGCTAAATGTATTAGCTTAAACTCTATTTTTTCTGCTGACTAGATATCAAGTCGATGACATCACTTGGACATAAGAGTAAGGGACACTGCTGATCAAGTTAGTCTATTACTATTACATATGGACATGGTTACAAATTTAGCCTTAGTGGCTGGTATGTACTAAGCTAATTGAAAAGACAATTGGCTTGTTCATTGTGATTAATGCACTAATAATAAGATCTCTTATTTCCCTATCAGTAATATTCTAATTGCCAAGGGCACATGGCAAGTCACAATGCCAGCTGCTCATTTTGCAAGGACCATAGGTTGCGTCCTTACTGTAATGTAAAAGACAGAGGCTTTTGTAATACAAAAGACAGAGCTTGATTACTCTTCCATAAATATCCATATTGTTTATTTTTTAAACTACTTTGTGGAGTAGTTTTGGCCCTTGCCCCTCAGATGTGTCCTAGACATAATTTGGGAAGAAGCATGGCCAATCACCTGCTATTGACTGCTGTCAGTGAGCTGTATGGCTGAGGGTACCATGTCCTATGGCGGCAGGGAATAAACTCATATTTACTCTTGAGGACAGAGAACGATGCCTAAATAGTTTTTAGGGATTTATTAGACTAGATTTAGAGTATGAATCCCCACTGTCATGAGACATGTAATAGCCATTAGAACAACTCTTGGTCTTGCAACACCAATAGCACTCTGCAAAGAAGGAGGAGACATAATGCTGGGAAGAGCTTCCCAAGGGCTATTTAAAAGAACATATTTATGCTACTTATACTCTCTTGTACTTTCGGCCACAAGTCAGTCAGATTTTGTGTGGCTGCAGAGGATTGTAAGTGCATGAAAGCAGTGGAATGGCTCTAGAGGAGGCAAAAGATCCTGAATGGCCCTGGGGCACAGTGAGGTTTAGAAGAAACATGACATGTCATGCACTTCAATTCAGTACATATTAGTAAACTGGAAGAATTGTTGGGGGACCTTTAGGTGGCATTGAGCTGTAAGGGAGAGGTTAGAGTTAGGTCTGCTTTGCAAAATTGCAAGGTGAGCATCATGGGAACAGACGTGTTTTTCTCCCAAGTTCTTACTTTTCCAGGTGATCCATAGATACCTGTGTGCTGGCATCTGTGAGTTACAGAGTAACATCTTTCACCAGTACTTGTTTTAGACACTAGTTGCAGTAATTTTCCTAGTAGCACAACTCAGGATTCCTAAGATCCAGCATGGGTCCATGAGACTGAGAGGAGTGTTGCTTCCACGCTTATTAAAACACAGTTTGCAAGCCCTGGAAGCACCTGTGCTTGTCTTGGAGAACTCCCTATTGAGTAACTGTGATGAGCAGGCTTAGCCCTGCCTAGTTTATGAGATCCAGCACAATCACAATAGAGGTGATGTAGCACCTAGCCAAGAGAACAAAACAACTGTCTTGCATATATGAAAGTGCTCAAGTGAGATAATAGAGAAGACTTTGGGGAGAGGGTTTTTTTCAGGTTGTTTTCACCTCTTTAACTGCACTTTGTTCACCATTTTGAGGGGATTTATTTTTAACTTTGGTTGAAACTCTTTTGTACAGAAGTCTGAAGTCCTATGAATTCCAGCCTTTGTTAGGGATGGATTAGGTTGTGGAGACTCTGACCCGGTGATATTACCATGTTTCTGCTAAACGAAGTCCAGTGTGCCAAACAAAGATGTAGCAAGTAGTTACGAAATAGCATGGCTATTACACATGCTTTTGACTCTCATTGTCTGGTGTTTATTTTGGGATAATTTTGTTTTGAAAGTGGAAGAAACAGACTGTAAATAAAAAGGAAGCCTACGATAAATACATTACGCTACACAGTTCTCGAAAGGCTAATAGAGGGCTGCTCAGTGAGTGCCTAGGAGATAGGAAAATTATTTTCAACAATGAAGGAAGAAGGTAAGAATATTCTGGGACACCATGATAAGTCAGAAAAAGAATGAGATTTACCCACTTGCGCAAAGCCTGAGTAATGTACTATTGCACCTCACAGTCTGTGTTATTTCCCTCCTACATAAGTTTTCTAGGTCACTGCCTCTGGTGTCATTCTAAACCACACAGCTCCACTCCTGGCTCACCTCTGTTCTCCTGGACAGTGGAAGAATCTCTGTCGCAACTTCCAGCAGATGTTGAGTAGCTGGTACTGCATTTCTGGTCCTGACTTCCCTCCTATATTGCCCCACCTGTGAAACCACATGATAGGATAGGGAAGAAGAGGGAAGGGAGCAGATCAGACTGAAGGTCAAATGAATCCAAAGACCTGAAAGAGCATAGTCATAATCCAAAATCATATTCCAAGGAATACTAATTCCATTTTAAGACGAAACTTTGTTACTGATGTGGATTCAACCCTAAGTTCCAGAAAACGTCATCTAAGCTATCTACTTGTATTTTTATAGCTCTATAAATCTTTAAGGCCAAAGTCTACCCTTCTACACATGTAGGACTCAATTTATTCCACAGGGAGTTGAACTTGCATATCAGAGGGTAAAATCTGGTCATATTTTCTAGATAGCAATAGGAAAAATGGGAGGTCTTTCACTTTTAAAAACATTTACTGTATCCTAGCAACACACAGCGATGCTAGGCAAGCCTGACAACAGACAAATGTCTTTGAAAGATATTAAACCTTATGGAAATACTGTAGGAAGACATTGTGATAATCTTTGGGCACCTGTAGGTAGTTCAGGTTCCAAACATTGTCTTAATTCTAAGCACAAAATAACTAGAAGGAAATTTCGTAAACATTTGTGTTGATGTTGATGCAGAGCTCCAGAAAATCTATCTAGAAATGAAAACAAACAAGGGAATTAGGAGAAGTAAGCATTTTGTTCTCAAGGTTTTGTAACTAAAAAAAAGTATATATATGCCTTTTTTTGTTTGTTTTTTTTTTTAAGTATGTGTAGGCCATCTTTCTAAAATCTTAGCTTGGGATTGTTGCTTTACAGCATAAATTATTTTAAAGTTCTTAAAAACAACAACTAAACTCTCTGCATAAGCAAATAAAGTATGAAATTGGTGTTCTAATTCTCCAGGATTAAAAAATTAAAACAATGGGAAGAAATGCACTGAATGACCATCTTTATAATCTTGTCAGCTACAAAGTATAGCTAATTAGAAAAATCATTCCGTAGTTAAACTTCGCTGGAGTGAGACATCCTTGTATTCACAAAGGCACAGTATGGCTGCGCATGCAGCCTGCCACTATCTATGACACCAAGTTGTCTCTTGAATAGGTTGTGTAATTACCAGAGGAGGACAGATAGGTGGGAGTCTGAAGATGACAAACAACTTAGAAACTGACAGAAGGCTGCTGGTTTCCACAAGCTCAGCTTCTTTCAGCCATCTGTAAATATGAATAAGAGAACAGAGTAATAGGAAAATGGCACTGCTGAAAGCTTTTCTATGGAAACCTTAAAACAATTTTCTTTCCGTCTTCTAAAATACCATTGGATGTGTTCATAGGCTTCATGACAAGGTTCTGCCTCTTCATCAACTTACCTTCTTCCAGTTTTGAATAGTAACATTTGTTTAGTATTTATCATTGTGTATTAGTGCTCTACCAAAGTTTTTAAAACTAAGTGTCTCACAAAAGAATGTGCTAAGAGGTATGAAAGAAAATTTGGGAAATATCAGACAGGAAAAGACTAATTTATAATCAGACCACAGTTCCTATAAATACAGCATCTTGGTATGGCTTCATATTTTATTGACTTGCATATTTGTGACTTGATAGCATCACACTCTGGATCTTAACTGTAGGATGAAGGGGAGGAACAGAATTTCCAGAGGGAACTGCAGAGCCTTCGACCGTGGTGGCAGAACACTCTGCTCAATTCTTCGAGCAGAGTTACTGCAACTTTTGAAACAATTATATCTCATGTTCCTATTGAACAATACAGCAATTGTAAATGAACTTTGGTGGAAATGGAGGTTGAGAGAGGGACCTGAGTGGGGGTTTTGTATAGATCAGCAATGGATTCAGCAGAACGTTTTAGCAAGGATCAGACACTAATATTTTAAAGAGCAGTTATAAAATATTTACAAAAATAAATTAACTCTCATATCCAGCTGTCTTAATATAATAATGAAATAATTTCAAATGCACACTTAGAAAACAAACAGAGATAATGCATTCAAGCATTCTTCTAAAATCCCTTAGGAGAGGAAAAAATAAAATCTTTTATGGATATCTTAAAGCTGTGGTTTCTCTAGGTGCAGTACATTTGGACTCATGAAGAGGGGATAAAGGCATGGCTCTTCATTTGTTTTCACATATACTGAATGACTGGTTTGGAGCCGTTGTAGCTGAGGCCCTATCTTATGACAAGTCCTTGCTGCCGCCTTCTGCTGCGAACAAGAGATATCTGAGACCTTTTTCTACTGAGGCTGCACCCCTTCTTATGAGTTTACTAATGAATTGGGTCGTTCTCTATGTCCAGTGATTTTGTGGTAACTCTTTGCTTTAGAGTCCTTCAGAATTATGTCTTTAATGTACTTACGAAACTTCTTCACTGGTAAAAAATGTGGGCTAAGCCCAAAACCAACACTGGCACATCTGGGGTATCTATATTTTCTGGCATCGATTACTAGTACAGCTGCATAATAATTAAATATCTAGCTGATATCATACCCAGTCTGAATAGCTGTTTTATCAGATACTAAATAGCAGAAAAACATACTAAAATAACCAGGGCAAGCTCTGCTTTGTGTGATAACCACAGAATGCATCATACAAAATAAGACATTATTAGCTCTTACTGCTGGTTAAAATAACATACACATTTCTGTGGCAGTGAAATCACTGAACTGATAGCAACGGAGTCCTAATAACTGGGTTCTGTGAATTCCCCTGGAAGCTCTGGTGTTGAATATAGCTATTCCTGGAGGTAGCCATGATGGAGTTGGATGGGCTGCCAGTGTGATGATGTTTTCTTCATCCAGCAACTAAGAGAGTGCGCTACATCTGACAATGCCAAGCCAGGGGCTGCAGTTTCTTTTGCCTTCATATTTCTCACTTAAATCTGTGTCTCAGGGTCCATTTCTAAGTTACTACTTGTCACAGCCAATCTAATTGTTAGCCTCCTTATCACTGACACTGATAAGGCTGAATGAGATCATTCACAGATCATTTAATCAAGCCAGACCCTCTAATTTCTGTTAGTGCTTTGTTTTTCTTGATACAGATTATCTGCATTAGTTCACCAGTCCACCACTGTGCCCTGTCCATTTGCAGGACATGTAGGGCCCCACAATGCCCAGTGTCTCTTGACAGCAAATTATCCAGTTTTGTCACGGTTCTGCCAGTTCCTTTTCATGTAAATCTGTTTTACCTCCATCTGCCACCCATGGAATGGGGTTAATGAAATCTGCCTCGTGCACAGGGCTGCTGGGTAGGGCTTAATTCCCTGGGTGTGTCTCTACTGCTGCTTTATTTCAGATCAGGGCATGCTTTTGAAGTGGACTTCTTCATCTCCCCAATTACCACCCTTTGGTTCACATCATGGAGCAGTCTCACCACATGCTAGCTGGGTCCTTTGTTGTGCGCAGCTGGAGGACACGCTCCAGCTGCATATCTGATGCAGTCCAATCGACAGGAATGGATTAAAGCTAGTCCAAAAAACGCCCCAAATATTTAGTGTTGGGGACATTGGGTCCTTGGTACTAACTGTTTTGCTCCGCAGGTCCATTCCTACTGTGCCACGATATATAATGGAGGCATAGACATTATTATAACTGATGGTTGTCTTTGTAATCCTTGGATGAACAGAACAGCAGAAGTATGAGGTTTTGTGTGCATTTCAGAGAATAAATACAGCCTTTGTGTTTTAACCCCAAATTTTGGCTTTCTTTCACTGTACTATTTTAGTGGGAGATTCCATAGTTTATATAAGAAAGTTTACCTTAGAAGATCTAATAGCAAATGGAACCTGCTTTTGCACTTATGTAAATAAAATCTGTTCACGCTGAGCTTGTTCTGGTCCACGGACATTAACCAGCAATGTTTATTTTTTTATACCTGGCACATTTCCCCGAAATTTTCATTTTGAATAGACGCAGAAGGTTAACACCAGTAGTTTATTTTGATACTTACTCTATACACATCCTCAGATACTAAGCTACACTTTGGGGTTATAGTAAAGTTAGTTTTAAAGACTTTGTACTCCAAAACAATATTACCCTTTCCCCACCATATGTTTGAAATGGAAATATAAATGCCAACAAAAGAACCTTCTTATACGTCATTTTGTTGCAGTACATTGTGTTTTGCTGCATGCCATTCTTACTGACGCTATCTTGTGCTTGATTCTTGTTCCACCTTCATATCCTTCACTCTGATAAAATTCTAACTGTCTCTGCAGTATTATTTTTGATATAGAGAGGCATACGAAGAATCAGGCCTGGAGAATTAATTTTTATTACTTGCTCAAGTCTCTAGTTTTTCTTTCGTCCTGTACAAACCTGTTCTTTCTGTTTACCATTGCTACTGTCAACATTACGGATACCACTGGTTTTATGACTGGTGGCAAAGTATCGTTCAGCTTTCTGCACATGACTTTATATGCCAGCTACGCTCAGCTAGCCCTAATACTGATAAAAGTCTCTCCATGTCTTTCAGCCAGCAGGAGGTGCTGGGGAGTGATGCAACAAATATCATTTCCCTCTGTGCTCTACACAAAGATTTTCATTAAATTGTGAGTTGGGTCTGAGCATTGTCACTTCAATGTTCTATTTTTGGGATGGCATTTTATGTTTGGCTACAGCAAGGACATTCTTCTTTTGTTCATGTTTTAATTAAATAACCTTTAAGTGTAATAACATTCAACTCAAAGCAATGCTTTCTGTTACTCCAAGAGGGAGCAGTGATAATGCATAGCATTTATTAAAGACTTTGCTCTTCTCAATCTGTTTGGGACAGATGGCAATGTATTACCATAGAGGTGGGATAACCAATAAAGAGAGGAAATATTGCTAATCCTTAAACTAACTAGCAAGACAAACAATCACAGCTTTAGATGTTATATTATGTTAAGCAGTAATCAAAGAACATATGAAGAGGGTAAGGAAAATAGATTAAGATATTCTTGTTGTCAGATAATAATTAACTGCTGGTTATCACACACACTACTAAAAATTCACCTTCATATTTGCTAGCACTAGTCCTAAAATAACCAAAATGACTAGTGAACCCTTGAAACAAGAATTCCCTTACCACTCCACTGCTGCAGCCGCAAGTTTCCTTATATTGACTAAGTATGCTCAGTAATGGTCTAGGGAACCGTTAGTAAGGACTAGAAAATACAGATCGTTTATCATGTCACTGTATTCCTTCAAGTCCTTGGAGATTTCGGTTCTCAGTGTGTGATGTGGATACCTTTCTTCCAGTAAGGTGTATCAAACCATATAATCATCAAACACAAACACTTTGTTAACAAGAACAGGCAGGCATATACACCTTGCAACACTTAATCAGCTAGCCAAAAGCAATCACTGAACTATCAACATGTATTTTAAAGAAAATACAGAATACCATGGAAGATACCAGAGTGAAAGAATGTCTGCTACAACACTTATCTGTAAAAATGGGAGCCTAAGAAATTGTAGATGCCTAGAAAGATAATCTTGTTACCAGACAAATCCTACAGTACTACAGCATATAGTCAGTTTGTGAGCACTTTGAAC
This sequence comes from Leptosomus discolor, assembly GCF_034619465.1. NCBI lineage: Eukaryota > Metazoa > Chordata > Aves > Leptosomiformes > Leptosomidae > Leptosomus > Leptosomus discolor. The sequence goes on along the minus strand of NC_141392.1, from coordinate 70,734,749 downwards.
ATTTTACAATGATAACAAAGTGCTGCATGGATTTATCAGAAACAAATTCATTTCACTTTTCTTTGACAGAGCAATTGGTCAAGGGGGTGAGAATGAAGCAGTAGACTTGCTAGATCTTGATTTTAAGAAGTCTTTCCACACAGTCCTACATGCTTTTTTCAAAAGTAAACTAGAAAAATACAGTGTAGATGAGTTCACCATAGCATACATATGGAATGGGAGTCACATCTTGGTCTATTTCTACTCAATATTTTTACGAGTGACTTGGAAGATGAAGAAGTGGATCTTTACACCAGCAAATAGGAAGTGCCAGCACTTCAGAAGACTATATTAGAGCCTGGAGATACGATCTGATACAAATAGTATGAGTTCAGAAAAACAGACAGGTGTAATTTACCACAGATATCAACTGCATGAATACAAAATGGTAAATATTTATGTGGGATGCAGGACAGAAAAGAAACCTGAAGACTATACAGCCCTTAAACTGAATAAGAGTGAGCTGCATTGTAAGGCCGAGGAAAGACAAATCTCACTGTAGAGTTTATTAGCAAGAGTGTCCTATGTAAGATGTGGATGGCTGTTCTGTTTTACTCTGTTGGCACTGGGGAGACTGGTTTTGAGTACTTTGTCCTCTTTTGGGCACCACACTTTAAATATGATAGAGACAAACTGGAGAGAGTCCAGAGGAGGAGAACAACAATGATAAGTAATATGGAAAACAAGCTGCATGAGAAAAGGTCAAGAAAATTGGCTCTGTTTAGTCTAGAAAAAGAAGATGAGAAAAATGTGACAGCAGCCTTCCTGTATATGAAGGTAGCTGTTCTCCGTGTCCATGGCGGAGTAGACAAGAAGGTGCTGATTTAATTTGGAGCAAAAAAGGCTTTGCTGCACTCTTGGGAAAAAGCTGAAAGTTGAAAGGCAGTGATGCAGTGGAATAGGTCCCCAACAAATCTTGTGGAATACACTGCACAGGACAGTCTTGTACAGGGGTGAGATGTCTCTCCAGCATGGTCCAAGGGATCAAGGATGCCTCAAAGCAGGGAGAGAGAACATCTGGCTGGCAGCGTGTCTGTGCTTTCTGTCATTCAGCTTTCTTACGAGAAAAAAAAAAATTCTACTGGATTTCAACTTGTGGCATAGGGTTTCTGTGCTCTACCAGTGTTTTCCTCATCTTCAAAGTATTTATTTAGCTAGTTTCCATTATTTCAGTGTCCTCTCTTCTTGCTCAGACTGCCGCCCAGAACTCACAGCAACATGTATGTTACTATCAGTTTCTCAAATGGGTTTGTTGCTCACATTCCTGTTTTATATAATTTGAAAAAACGTTCTCACATTTAGGAGTATGCAATATACTGATAACCGTTTAAAAGGAAAATATTGACATTAGTCTGGTTGTGATAATGCAAGCAAGTAAATATTTAGCTGACTATTTAGGAGCAGGGTAGTCAAGAAATGCTGAACAACCCAAAACCAGATGTATAACCAGAAGATTCAGTTCCCTTCAGTCCTTTCCTGGCTCCAGGTCTAGGTACTAGCACAGAAGCAGAGTCTTAACTGCTTTCCGCATGTCTGGACATGCCAATGTCTCAACTCATCTTACTTCAAAATGCCACTTTAAAATACATCTGTGCTGTAATGCATAAAAGGAACCTGCTGTGCAGTAATATCTTATGTAAATTGTGACTTGTGGTTGTTGCTACAGCTCCATTAAGCATTGCAAGCACATTTCACCCCTCCACTTTAACTGGCCACTGCTTGTCTTAAACACCTGCCTTGTGTTTGAGATTGCAAACTTTTCAAGTCAGAGTTTAGCTGATGTCTGTGCAGTGCCTCACACACCACCCTCTGCCTCTCATTCCCATTTGTACTTTAAACATTATCCACGCTGTCTACTTTAATTCTACAAACCCAAGCTATGTCTCTTTGTAACACCTTTAAGACAAAATTTCCTTACAACCCAGAGTTATCTTCTGGGATCTTTATTAATGCACCATGGATATAAAGCATAAAGATACTGCAACTTCAATTTCTCTTTCTTTGGCTAATATAATGCTGCCCTGCTCTTTCCTGTCTTTCCAGGAGGCTTCTGCAGTGCTTATTTGCCTGTTCCTGTGGCCCTCTCCTCCTTTCTGCTCTTCTGCTCCTCCTTCACTGCCACATCAAGTGAACTACCCCTTGCTCTTCTCAGACTGCCTCATGGCTTGGTGCCATCCTCCCTAGCAGCCAGTTCTGTTCTCTCTGTTGGCCAGCTTTCACCACCCACATCCTAGGTTTTCAAACATGTACTTGCACATTCCCAGCTCAAGGTTTCTCAGCAGAGTAGGCAAAATCAGATTTTGCTGCCCCAGCAAGTAGACTGCTGGTGTGCTGGCACTGTTGATAACACTTTTTAATAGTTTCTTCTACTCTTTTTTGTACTGACAGTCCCTATCAATTTCATCTTTCTCCTGCCCTCCCACCCCCACCCCCCCACTTTAAGCTGGAAATTTGTTGAGGAAAGAGACATTCATTTGATCCCTCATCCAACACAATAGGATCTTGATCAATGACGGGAACTCACAGACAAGTCATCATTAACATCTCAAGGTTTCTGCTTTCCACTGCAATATACATGTTTTTTAACAAGAACAACAAACAAATTTGCTCCCAAACTTGGCTTCTGATCATTAGACATTTTTTCATTTTCTTCTAACACTGACAGATACAGCTCTCATTTCCTTATCTGTTCAGTCATTCTAAATCTATGCCTTTTAAGCACTGCCTAGGACTGCCTAGGATTTTTCTTTTTATGTTCTTTGCTTCTTATTTTGTCTTCTTCAACAGATAATCCTTGAATCATAGTTCATCCTGCTTGGTCATTTTTTCATGTCCAAATTATATTACCAGTATTTTTCAGCCCATAAAATCATATAATCAGTCACTACTGTTTCACATTAACCCTGAAGAGCACCATATGCTCAGAGGAGTCATCTACCTATTTCATAGAGAAGCTCACTAGAGTCTGTGGTGACCTCTAACGGCTGTAAAAATCCTGTACTGAGCACAAGAACAGAGGGATTTCTGTGTTTCCCACCTTCCTGTTCATCTACAGAGAGCACATTGAAGATTTCTAGTACTATTCTTTTTTACTCAAACTGGTGACTCTGTAATTAGAATTAATCCAATATGCCTCGTACTGTTGCTTATCTTGTTCAACTATGATTTGAATACCCTGGAGAAAACCATGAAACAGGATCAGCACCATGCAGGTACTCGCAGCCATACATCTTCTTCACTCCCAGCGCTGGTAATCCAGAGGCCTGAACACCTCGCTGAAATTAGCACATTCATGAAGGTCTGGCTAAAAATCACAAGTGAGCAAAACAGAAGAAATAATTTCAGGAAATAGAAAATACTTGGCAGAACTATCTACAGTATTTCCCACCATGGGGAGCTCTGGTCTGTCAGATACCCAGCTGTGGTTACCATCTTTATGGATTTGCAGAAGCACGTTGGTTTTGTTGGTGAGTAGCAGAAGTGCTAGAACAACATTTGTGGTAATTTCGACACAGTGACTTCATTGTTGAAGACTATTGGTAACTTTCAGCAGATTTGCTGCAGTGTACTGTACTTGGGAAGAAGTTACATCCACCCTGGAAAGAGTCGTTACAACAGCATTTGTGCCTGCAGCAAGACTGGAGATCTCATTGCTATGCTCGTTTTGCCAGATGGCTGATGTATGACAATGTGCTTTGAAGTCTCAGGTCTCCAGCTGGAACGAAGGATCTTCAGCCAAGATGTACCTGCTCTGTGCAACACAGCATGTAAGCTGTTAATAAGGGCTCTTAGTAAGAGCTGGTTTAATTTATTAAAATCTAACTACATGTACAGGCAGTGGCAAATGAAAAGGAAGGCCAGGCAGAAACCACAGCTGGCATTTTAACACTATGGCACAGAGATGAAAAAAGAAAACAGAAGTCAGAAAACAGCATACTTTGTGAGTCATACTCATGGTTTGTGGCTAGGACAGAAAATTAGAATTATCGTTACCATATACAAGGTTGGACTTCATGGGAAATCATAAGGATTGTTTCGGAATAATGAAACTGTGGAACTTGTTGGGTTTTGGGCAAGTCCCAAAATCCCTCGTTCAAGTTTCACTGTCTCATGGACAGTTTGACTGAGGAAGGCGACTAAACCCAAACAGCTTGGGTTAGGATTTGGCCTCTTCTGTCCTCTTGATCATCTTGCCATTCTGTAGAAAAAATTGCAGCATATGAACCTTTTGTTGAAGAAAAACCAAACAGTTTTTTTTCTGCCTCTGCTTTTTGCCCAAAAAGTGGGAAAAATTGTCAAGCTTGGTAAAAGTTCATTAGTGTTGGATAAGCACTGCAAAATATATCTGCCATGATTTCCTGAATTATAAAAATTAAGTCAGAAGTTTACCTATTTTGTTGCTAATTGGACTCAGGTTTTAGATCTCAAAAGCCCTTGGTCCAATCTCTTGACTCAATAGAGAGCTGTTTTAAGAAAATAAGATTAGTAATTTCCTATAATTTTTTAGAGAGAGCCACTATGTGCTCATTAAATGAGAGGACTCATCTTCCATCCTTTTCAAGACCGCTTTTCATAAGTACTCTAATGATCGAGTTTTACTGGCACAAAAGTTACTGGAAAACAAATGCACTGGTGGCAGTTTCAATTTATATTTGCAGCCCTGGAAAAAGTTTCAAACAGCAATTTGAACTGTACAGGAAATCCACAGATGTGAGTGTGAGCTAAAAATGTCACTACTTGGGATAGTGGTTTGGTACAGAAGTGCTCGGCAGACACAGAAGATTTCATACTCAGGGTAACAAAAAGAGGGAAAAAGCTTTGAAGAAGCAGCAAAAGACTCAGAGGAACATTACGTTCAGAGGATAAAAAAAGGCATGAAAGTTTTGTGTTTTACTTAGTGCAGAAAAAAAAGAACGGTAAAGGACTTGAAGATAGATTTTTTTGACAAGAGAACCAATTAAAAAGCCATCTTTAGGTATTTAAAACAGGTTCTTCATTAAAAAAAACAACTATAAGTAATATCTGAGCTGTAAAAAAAAGTGGGAAAAAGGCTACTTACTGTCTGACTGGACACTTTCAAAAGAATTATCCTATACCAGACACCTATCAGAAGCAGAAATGCAAACGAAGGTCTCCAAGAAAAACATCAAGCTTATGACATGTAAACAAGTCAGGAAAAAATTCCAGAAAATATCCTTAGATAAGAAATAAGCCAAACAAGCACAATGTATGTGATGTGGCTGTCCACATGAGAAGTGTTCATCGTTTGAGGCATATGTGGAAACTCCTAATAAGCCAAATTTTGCAAAAATGTGGATTTGTTAAAGATGTTAGCAGAACTGAAGAGTTCAATGTGTAAGCAGGCTGGAATTTCTTTATATCAGGTAGACCAGGAACTATGCTGATTCACTAGTTCATGCTGGGTGAAAAGGCTTACAGAGAAATGTTCCTAACCTAACTGGTTGAAGAACCAGATTCAGAAGGATATTATAGGAGTGACAAAAGGTTTTATCAGCAAAACATCTGGTGTTTTAAAGGTTGAGAAATGTCGAGGAAAAAGTGAGTATTTTAAGTGAAATAAGTTAAACTTTGCAAAGAAAACTGCAGCAATAGCAAAAATATTTTTGACAGTCATATAAGGAGCAAGGAATGAAGAGGCTTCTCGTTAAACATGTGGTAGTAATTAGTAAGCACAGGGCAGATAATGTAGGTTTGGCCCCTAAAGTAACTGAATAATTTGCCTCTGAGTTTGGTGGGAAGGATGATGTTGGGCATGCAGGCTGGGGTGGAGGAGTTAATGGAAGCAGACTCCTCCAGAGGTGAGGAGGAAAAGATGTGGAGAACTTGGTTTGTTCAAAGCCTCCACAAAGGTCAAAGAAATGTTACAAAGCAGTTAGCACTCTGTCTTCAGTACAGCAACTGGGACTGACAGTATTTTAAAAATTCCTTCATACTAATGAATTCAGCCATGTCAGGCACTGCTGAAGTCATTATCTACCATTGGGCTGTTGCCTAGTAGGAGGCATTTGGTGCTCCTTATCCAATGCTCTCCCACACATAAGTGTGTATTTTTCAAAAACACCTTTTCTGCTGGCATCCTCCCCAGAGAGGCCAGTGCCTGAGTGAGCCTGAAATTTGGAGTCACTTATAATCAGTGAGTGAAACGTTAAAGAACATCAACTTGCCTCTTGCTAGTCTTATTTCTTCAAATTAACAGAATAGAATCACAGAATCACAGACTGGTAGGGGTTGGAAGGCACCTCTGGAGATCACCTAGTCCAACCCCCCTGCCAAAACACGTTCATCTACAGCAGGTTACACAGCATCTCGTCCAGGTGGGTTTTGAATATCTCCAGGGAAGGAGACTCCACAACCTCTCTGGGCAGCCTGTTCCAGTGCTCTGTCACCCTCAGAGTAAAGAAGATTTTCCTCATGTTGAGGAGGAACTTCCTGTTTTCCAGTTGGTAAACGTTGCCCCCTTGTCCTGTCATTGGGTGCCAAAGAGCAGAAGATTTTGGACTGTAAAAGTATTAGCTAATTAGAACAGTATATTTTAGGAGTTTCCTTTAAAAGAAAGAGTTCAAGAATCTTCATTTAAAATGCCTTAAAGCAACTGTGCAAGAAAATACTGGAGAAATATTAAAAAGAATAGCAAGGACAGTGGAGTAATTTTAACAATTAATAGAAACAATTAAGATTAAATAAATATAAGCAAAGCTAAAAAGAATTACAACATAAAACATGCACATGAAGGCTGTGATTAATTTAAAGAGAGATTGCATATTCCATTATAAATGTTTAGTGCCTTTATTTTTAACATTGTGGTTTATATTATGGATATAATGACCTTTCAGAAATGGCAGATAAATGACAATTTCAAGTTAAGAATTTTTCAACTACTTAAGGAAAGTTTGAATGCCAAGTTTTCTTATGATTTTTATTACAGTATATTTATATTAAAAGCTACAGATATATAAACTAGAGCAAAGAACTCTTTACTCAGAAATATCATTTGTTTGGAATTCCTATGGCTCTGCTCTCTTACAGTGATATGCATATATTTAAATAATAACAATAAATCTAAAAAATAAAATCTCAATGCTAACAGCTTAATGTACATAATATTTCACATAACATTTTATGCTGAAAGTTAATTTTAAAATTAAATTGATAGGAAAAACTCATGCAGTCATTTGTAAGAACCTATATATGAAAAAATAATTAAAATTCCTATCCTTTATAGATGCAAAATAATAGTCTGTTTTGTACATTTTTGACAGACATATGTATCCTCTACTGGTGACTGTTTTGTATGTGTACATTACTACTGGTGAATGCATTTCGTAAGACATAAATCTCTTTTCAAGACCAGGGCAAACAGATAAAGTGTTGATCTACTAGATACAAAATACAATGATGTGTGATATAAGATGGCCATGACCTTTTTCAAATTGTCGGAAAAATGTTTTCTAAAAAAGGAAATAGACATTTTTGGAGAACAAGTTATCACTATGTAAGTCAAAGCCCAGTTTGGGAGACCTCTTGCATGACAATATCTGCTCTTTCTTAGCATCACTGAAATGTGAAATGGACACCATCATGATTACAGATACTGTGAAAGATCCAGGTTGAACTTAATGGCCCCGCTGAAGTCATTCAACTTCACTGAGGTCTTTGGCTGGAGCAAATTAGTGTCATCACTGAAACTGATTTTGCTATGATCACATGGACCAGCGGAGGTTCTGTGTTATGATGGTGCTGCAGAGTGATGGGATGAATTCACAGCAAAGAAGTAGTGGACTGAGCAATCTAGTGCAAGCAATTACAAACTCCTTTATGTGTGTGTTTGTGTGCTGCCTGCAGTTTAATATACCTTCCTAAATTTTATGTTTCCTCCTAGCAGTTGATCTGGAGTTAGAAGAAATGCTATCATATGGTGGAACTTTCATGATGTGCTGTGAATGATGTAATTCACCACTGATATGTGAGTTCATCACGAAGAATAGAAGGCTACTCTGCTTTTGATCAGTTCGTTATGCTGTTGTCTGAGGCATTACATAGAGCCTCTTGGGCAGAGCTATTAAGCTAGTCAAAACATTGCTATAAGACTGGTTTGCTGAGAGCACTGTGAGGTGGCTCCATGGGGCCACACATGAGATTTATGATGATCTAATTCAAATTTGTGCAGCTGCATGGCTTTGTATAACTTTACTTGCTTTATGCTGCATTACGTGTGGCGCCACTTCTCTTGGACTGGCAGATTAGTTTGGAGGAGGATCTGGTGTTGTTTTTCCAGTGTTTTAAATACTTTTTTATATTTGGAAATTGTTATGCTTAAATCAGGATAAGAATCTAATAGAGTGAAAAAGAAATCAAAATGACAAAGTAGATAAATTTACCTTACTATTCATCAGACATTTCAGTTTCCAAGTGTTTATAAGCCTCTGGCCAGAGTGGCTATCCTTAACTGAGGCTGATGTTCCCTAACTAACTGTTTCTATAGTAATGTCCTTCAGTTTCCCTTTAATGAGCATCTGTTATGCAAGTGCTGGCAGTGGCATGATAGCTGCAATTTTGTGACATTGCACTTTCAGCAAGTGAGACTTGTGCCAAGTACAGAAGAATGATACTGCAAATTTTCAGCTAGAGCATGCTGTGATTCATGCGAAATTATGTAGTTATGTTTTACTTCTTCAGACACCAGTCTTGATGAAGGAAAAATAACTAAGGGTTCTGATATTTTCGAGTATGTTGTGCTCCACATTCAGGGTGGGCTATTAAAAGAAAAATAATAGAAAATAAGACAAAATGGTTCAGAAGTACAAATCTCACTGGTTTTCAGTAGATTGCCAGTCTGCACTTTCTACTGGAGTAAGGGAGGCTACCTGTGGAGCTGCAGGGACTATCCTATATAGGTAATTGGGAGGTAAGAGAAACACAAGTAGCCATCTACGTCTCCCCCCACCCTAGATGGGCATGGAAAGGGCTGAGCATAGGTACATTCCCTGTTGCCAAAGAAAATTGACTGCAGTTTGTAGATGAGGCTTCATTTTCAACCAGTATACAATACTGTCATTGCCACACTTTGTTTAATGTGTCTTAAGCAGCAGAGAAGCTGGTTAACTGCTTTCCAAATGAGTTATGTTTGTAGAGGGCTTAGTGCTCTTAAAGAAGCAGTCTGTAAAGATTTAATGGGATCTGTGTAAAGAAGAGGCTGGGATCAGTTTCTGTGTTGACTGAGCTGTGTATTTTTTGTGGGATTATTGGCAGTGCTTTACACGTTTCTATTTCACTTCTTGAATTGACCACACTGTTACAGCTTATTTCTTGCTGACTGGCTTTATGGAGTTTTCATCTGGAGTGATTAAACAGAGATTAGGGTACAGGTAAGGTTAGGAAGTGATGTGTTAATGCAGCCTCCTTTTCTGAAACCCTCCTTACCACTCTCACAGGACAGAGGATGCGCTGTTAGGTTATACAGCCCAGCTCTCACAATTACGAAGGCAGCATCAGAGCTGTTGACTAGAGAGCAGCCGAACCTGCCACCTCAGGGAGGGCTTGGTAGCTCTAAGGTGTAACTGGGGAATGCTAGGGCATACGATGTGGTCCAGGCAGGAACTTGCTTTCAGCACTCAGGGCACTAAGAAAATTAAGATTCCTCTTCTATTCTCCCTATTCTGTTTTCTTATCCTGCACAAAGTGAGGATGGCTCTGACTGTCCTTTAGGTGCATGGAGCTAGGCATACATACAAGCCTGTAATTATAAGACTTCTCAAGAAATTTCTACGGAACAAAAATGGCCAGTTCTGACTTCAGCTCAGTTCAGATATACTTCTGCATGGCTGCTAACTTCAGTGGAGATCTTTGTGGCATGGATGTTTTTTCCAGCCTGCCTGCTTAAGAAGATGATAAGAAAAGGTAAACACAAGTGTTTTGCTGAATAAGAGTAGTGCTTGAACAATTATGTTGAGTAAGTACCTCCAAAATAAGACTTATGTTTCCCACGACCTTGGCCACTTTATCAAATTCTCACTTTCCTAGCAAGATAGTGCTTTGAAGACTGGAGTAAACAAATCAAAGTCCTTGAACACAGATTTGTTAGGTGGTTTTGTTTTTTTTCTGTCTTCCATGGGATTTGCAATCTTCTCCACAATGTCATGTGATGGAAAATGTTAGCAGAGCTGCCCTCAGATGGTAATCTGCATTCACCACAAATTCAAACAGTTTGAGCGAAGGCTGCAGAATGATGGTAAAAGCACCTCAAAATGAGCACTGAGTAACTTCCATCCATTTTGTCCTCCATTATGGGTTACGTTGTGCAGAGTGAGCTCAAGCCAGTCCCCTGAATCAATAGTAAGAGCAGTAGAGGTATTGGGAGATAGAATAAAGACTAAAAGTGGTGTACCATCAGCCCAGGAATAGCTTGGGGTAACAGGCTATCCTGACACCCAAAAAGGTGTGATCCAGTACCTTATGGGCACTGTTACACCCAGACTGTACACCTTTTGCTTTCACATGCATACATACCTACCAGTCAATGTACTACACTCAGAAAGGGCTCTAAGGAAAGAAGAGTATAAGGAAAATTTGATGGAACTGGATTTTTTAAAATCTGAAGAACGGGAGATTGAAAAGAGATCTAATAACAACATGAATTCAGCTTCTTTAAATGAAGCTTTGATGAAAATGGATATACTGAAAAACATGAGCTGCTTTATCTGATGGGGATCCACAACCAGGCAGGCCTAAGTCAGCATGGAGAGAGAAAGATGAGTTGGATTGCCTGTAGTTGCCAAAAATTGTTCATGACCAATGAACATATATAATCCTTCCTTTTTAAGGCTAGAGGAACAATATTGTCCTGGTTTCTGCTGGGATAGAGTTAATTTTCTTCCTAGTAGCTGGTACAGTGCTGTGTTTTGGATTTAGGATGAGAATAATGTTGATAATACACTGATGTTTTAGTTGCAGCTGAGCAGTGCTTACATTAAGTCAAGGATTGTTCAGCTTCTCACACCACCCCACCAGCAAGCAGGCTGGGGAGCACAAGAAACAGGGAGGAGACAGGACAGCTGACCCAAACTAGCCAAGGGGATAGTCCATACCATACAACATCATCCTCAGCATATAAACTAGGGAAAAAGCTGGCTGGGGTCTTCTGCTCGGGAACTGGCTGGTCATCGGTTGGTGGGTGGTGAGCAATTGCATAGTGCATCACTTGTTTTGTGTATTCTAATTCTTTTATCATTATTACCCCTTCCTTTCTGTCTTAATAAACTGTTCTTATCTCAACCCACAAGTTTTAATTTTTTTCTCGATTCGCTCCCACTGGCAGGGGGAAGAATGAGCAAGTGGCTGTGCAATGTTTAGCTGCCTGCTGGGTTAAATCATGACAAATGTCTCCCTGGTGCCCTTCTAGGTTTAGTGGAGAAGGAACCCAGACACAGGACAAGTGCCCTTTTACAAAGAATCATGAGGTTGCCCCCCCTAATAAAACTGAACAAGAAAATGTCTGATACCAGCTGGACTGCTGATTGTAACTTTATAGTAAATAATAAAAATGTTTGGTGTTCCAGCAGCACCTCAGAGTGCTCAAAGATGTGAATGAACATTATCTTCATAAACATACTTGGGAAAGGAGTGTCACTGAGTAATATCTGTGCCATTCCCAGACAGAAACAGCACACCTGGCTTAGGTAGATAGAGCTCTCCTTGAAGCCAGTGGGAGCTGCTGTTGTAGCCAGAGACGAATGTCGCCTGACGTGACAAATGTCTAAGAATAAAACGGAAAATGCCTATTACCACTCTCATGCTTTAACCACAAGAACTTCCTCTTTACCAGCAAAATGTATCCCCTTTTGTATAATCTGTCAAATGCATCTTATTCCAAAGAAAATGGGTTTGGGGAGAGGAAAAAAAAAAAAAAGAAATGTGGAGAAATTCAATCAGTGTTACCTAATCTTCCTCCCTTCATCTGGATGTTCTCAACTCATTGATATTGCACAGGCTGTGTTAGAACAAACAAATCAATCACGCCATGGCACTGTTACTGGCTCAGCCTCTCTCCATCCAATGATAAGTTACCTATTTTTTTTTTCCTTTTTAAAGAATGCATTTCTTCCTAGTGGGAGAAACACCATCAGTCTTACTAATGTCAGTGCAGGTGGAGACACTCCACAGTGCTGTCCTCCCCTCTCCATATACCCCATATGTCTGTAGACAAACTGAATACTAAGAAGTATTTTCCTCTCTGTGCTGGGATCCTTCTTACAGGACAATCAATAAATAAGTAATAGCAGTGGATTTGCAAGATCTCATGAAGTGGGAGAAATGTTGCAAAGTGGGCAAACTGCAGGATTTAGTTTCAAGTCAGGAAACAAAAATCTCCTCAAAGCCATGTTCTGCAGCAAGACCTTAGCTTTTTTTCTGTAATACTGAGTGCATTTGCTGCTAACCCTGTGGAAAATGACTTTTTTTTCCTTTTGTACCAGATTTCCCCTATTGTTCTGGTGAGTTTTGCCTGTATAATACTCTGTAGTTCTTTCTTCATCTACTTAAAAGCTGTATTATACAAGTCAGAAGAATGAACCAGTTGTATGATTCAGCTAATTGAGACCAGTCTATTTTCTTATTTTCTTCTTTTCTTTTTTTTTTTTTAACAAATAAAAATATATTTGACAGACAAGTCTGAATGTTAGACTTGTGTGCTACCCTCACGTACAAGAGTCTGTGAAGAGGGGGAAAACTCATTCACAAAATGCTGTAATCTGAAGAATTTTGTGCATATATTATATAGGTGCATGTAAGAGAGAGGCTGCATTTTATCTTTTTTTTTCTTTAACATATGTGTACCTTGCTTTTGAAACTTAGAAAGTTCAATAATACTTGTTCTAATAAAATAGTAAGCCTAACACTCCCCTCTGCTTCCCAACTAGAGAGTGTTCATCTGCTGAGTGGTTCGAAAAACAGGGCGTGTGTTTGTGGAGCTCTGTTGCTGGGGACGCACCCCAAATGTTCCTACACTCCTGAACTGCTCCTCAAGTTCACAGCTGCACACGCAGCCATACGGTCACTGGCTGCTGGACGTGAGCTCTGTCTTGTAGCACTGTAGAAGGCAGTTACAAAATACAAAGTGGGAATTAAGCTGTCTGAGGCAACACTTGGCTATTACTGATGAGCTAAAGTCTGGTCACAGAGCACTTCAGCTAATGTCTCCATCAGTTTACCCCATTCCAGCCCAGTCTGATTATTCCTCAGAGCTTTTCCCTGTATTTTGCTATGATGGGGCAAACCACTGCACGTTCCAAATTTTTGCCACATGGTTTTGCTCCTGCTCTGCAGCCCATGTCCAGCCTAGAGATGGTTTTCTTTCTCAAGCAATGTTACCAGTTATGTTTGGGTTCTAACCCTACATCCATTTCAGCAGTCCGGCTCTATAATTGTGTCCAGCAGACCTCAAATTGATGTGGCTGGTTTTCAGATTTTCTTCACTTGGTCTGTTTTTCCTTCAGTATTTCTTGTAACAGTCTTCCCTTGGTGACAATTTTCTCAGTGCCATGGAAGTCACAGAAGCTGAGGATCAACATCCGTCAGCTTTAACCGATGCACAGTGCTCCCCTAGATACCTTTGAAATAAAAAGAGTAGAAGTGAACTAATCTGAACTGTGGTAAATCAGTATCAGCCAACTAACATAATGCAAAATAATGGAAAAAAAGTTCTTGGACCAAAGGCCATGTATTCGTCTTAAGAGTCTGTTCTCACACATTTATTGCCATATCTTATCATTGTCCGCAGAAAAAGCATTCATCATAACAAACAAAAAGAGGGTTATAATCTGTGGTTGACCTTTGATGGAGGTAATGATATATTTTCTCCCAAAATCTGTGTGAGGCAGAGTTATTCATAGCTTTATGAAAATGCCCTGTTTAAAAACAATGTATTGTTTTAAGTGAAAAAAAAATAAAATTCCACTTTTGATTATAGTTTAGAAATTTCACAATCCTACCCTGCACACAATAAGGGAGCTATGTTTATCTGGAGATTTGACAACGTAGTCGTTATAGAATAAGTTGAAGAGGCTGAGACCAGTTTTAAGTATAAAAATAAAAACAGAAGTAAATTCATATTTTGCATATTTTTAAATATGAGATTTAGAAGTGGAGTCACCAGACAAACTTACAAATGGAGCAGAAGTGTGATAACACTTTGTATACTCTGTACTACTTGGACCCCAAATCTTTCCCTGAATAATGTAACATAAATTTGGTGCATTCAAAATTCCAGTGGAGTGTCACATCATTTGTTTTTGTCAAGGTGTTTTTCTCATCATATAAAGCACATTTTCTGCATTTCAATTTCTGAACAATATTATACATAACAACCTTGATCTGTACAATGATCCTGAACGGTGCAGACTTGATCAAAATATCTCTATTGAGCCAGTCAGTGTTAAAATTGAGACAGAGTTTACTTGAAGATCTCAACATCAAACTCTTCATGAATTAGTCCTGTTCAGCTTGGAGACTTTTTATTGCAGCCAAAGTATTCATACTAGCAATTAATATAGAAGTGAATCCTCTGAGAGACTGTGGTATGGGCAAAACTTGTTGTAATATGTTATGTAATATGTTGTTATTTTGTGAGAATTTTTTTTTTCAGTTTTTCAGACTTGTTCATTTTCCCGATGTTCTGCAATACCTCCTGCAGTTAGTGGCCTTTTTTTCAGATGCATTGACAGGTAGAAAAAGATGTAAGAGGGCAGTTTGTGTTTGCAGTGTTGTGGAGCTATATGCCTCTGACAATCAACAGTAGATTTAAATGTTTAAACAGATTTGTTAAGTACTGTATTAGTTTAAATATTGAAAAGGGTACTTGGAGAATGGAGGTTGACCATGTGTAAATTTTCATTCCAAACACAGATTAAAGTGAATTCTGTAGGGAAAGATCTTTTAATGGAAGAGTTTAGGAACATCCACATTATTAATGCTTCATATTAAACTTGTTGTATGCTCCAAACATTTAATTATTGCGAATGCCTTAAGTACCTAACTGGTAAGATACTGGGGATGGAGGAAAGGGGAGTAGAGAACTGCAAGTCTGGGTACCTGAACAGTTAAGGAGGTGGTTTTTGGACTTTGGGATAAACACAGTAGCCATAAGTGACTGTAAAAATAATGAGCCTAGGGTATCAGCTGAGACAACTTTAAGGAGTAATTAAAATGTCAGCATTATCACCCAGTCTACGTAAATAAGGCAGGCTATTCAGACCTCTGAGTCGCTGGGTCTGATATTTTACTGTTTTATGATTTATAGCCATTCTAAAGTGGTGTAAATTAAATATGAGATCTTACCACACCACTTCTTTAAAATATAGCCTCTTGCTTGAAAAATACGGAAGAATTTATCCAGGTTCGTAGAAGCACACACTTAAGTACTTTTTGAGCAGGGATAGATTTGTGAATCACTGTACTAGGCAGTGACTAATTAGGCCTCTAATATACTGTGTACAGTAGAAGTAATAGAGCCTTTCAGGTACACAAACTAAAGCTGGAAACTGATTTATTTCAACCTATGTGCCTCTGTTTCCAAGGATTTCAAACATCCAAAAAAGTTTTCCGTCATCTCAGCCTTATTTTAGTTTCATTTAGGCATCATGTTAAAAATAAAAAGCTGCCAAATTCTGATGAAATATCCTGTACAAATTTACACAGACATGCAGCTATGATGGTCCTGGAATCCATTTCCTACTCCTCTCCGAGACGTATCTGAGAACTCTTTTTGTTAAATAAAAAGTTGTAGTGCTTCTTTCCTTCTTTTTGTCAGGATGCAGCTCACAGGCAAATATAGCATTTAAAAAAAGATTTTGTCCAGACTTCAGTATAAACTCAGAAAGAAAATGGACAACCTAGAGCAGATGGGAAATGATCCACCAAAATAATCATTATGCGGTGTCTTTTCATGCAACAGAAAATGAAGGGTTCAGATTTCTCAAGCAAAGAAGGAAAACAAATACATTTGTGCAGTTTCTCAGCTGCTGTAAATAGATTCAGCTTCACTGACCTCAGCAGCACAAGCAGGGCCTGCATTTTGTTTTATTATTCACGTTATAGTATCACCATGAACACATACTATGGTCCAGAGGTAGAAGAGAGACAGTAAGGGGCAGGATCCCTTTCTCAAAGGCAGGTTGCAAGACGTCATAAAGGCAAAGACCAGGCAGAGGGGCAAAGAACAGGGTTAGCAGATGCTTTCTGCTAACATCATTCTGCAGTGAAACGTGCATCTCGGAGCTCAAGTGCTGGGGCTACGGGTGAGAAGTGTGGAAGCACCATCCAGCACAACCATGAAAGCACAGGGCTGTGATCCTTCCAGCAGCAAAATCCCAGATGAACTTTCCCCTTTTAGACACCACTTTTAATTTTACCATCTCTCAGGCCCCTGGGGCAGTACCTCTGCACATGCAGAGCACAGGCTTTCTCCGTACATGCCCAGAGTTGCCCTGGTCTTGACAGGAACGAGCAGCTCCAAGCCAGTGACTCCTGAATTTTTTGCTAGGCTGCAGCTGTTTCAGCAGGGTGGGTGGGTGGAAAGTTTTATTCCTATCCCACGTCTGATATGTGGGCTGCTCTTCTGAGGGCAGTGGGTTTGATCCCTTCATGCTAAAAAGGTAAATTAATTCCATTTTCTTACAGTTGGGATTGTATATTTGGGAAAAAAAATCCAAAACAATAAAACCCCCACCCATCGACAAATAAAAAAACAGTGTAGTGAGCAGTTGTTCCCTAAAGGCAGTTACAAGGAGAGCTGTTTGGTTCTTTGAAGGAGTTTCGCCTCTCGGCTTTCTCAAGGGCTGTTTCAGACTGGGCAGCAGCAGCGGGCAGAGACAGCTGCCTGCAGCTCTGTGCCAGCTGTGGGTTTCAAACCGTCCCCTGCCCTTAGCACTCCCTAATAAGCAGGTTTCAGCAGCTGCCTGCTGAGTGAACTGATTTTAGGCAGGTCTAACTTTAGCATGCTGGCTGTTTTGGATCTCATTCAGAAGTACCTGGCTCTGCTCTGAAGATACATGATGGTAAAGATTTCACTCCCAGACCTAAGCTGGCAGTCAGTGCTTTCTAGGGGTTAGCCTTTGTGTGTTCCCTGGGAAAGGAGCGAGGATCAAAATTGACACTTGAATAGACCTTTCTTTTAAAAATATTTGTGAGTTCTTGCAGGATAAAACAGGGGCAGTCCACAAATTCACTCTTCTGCCATAAATGTATCTCTCATGAAAACAGTCACAAAATTCTTCATGTATATTCTTGTATGTGTAACATGTATGCAAGGTCTAAGTCTACTGTAACTGAAAAATGTCAAATATCAGTCCTACCAGGAGAGGCTGTTGTGTAAAACATTCATCATATTCTAAAGCTGTTGTATTTTTTTCCTGTGTCTGAAGATCCTTTCACCTCCATTAGTAGTCAGCACAGATTAATTAATTCATAAAACAAAGACACATTTTTGTCACTTTATCATTTAGAAAGAGCTCTTTGATACAACTGATAGGTCGTATTCTAAAATTGATTTAAGCCATCTCATCTCTGCTGGTTTTGGTATAGGCTTGTTGATTTGTCCTTGGCTGAGGTCTTGCCCCGAAGTATCTGCTGCCACATGGAGTGATATGTGTTCTAAAGCATGATGAAAGGAAAACAGCTCTGTATAAAGGACTGAATATAGTCCCTTTTGATGGAAATTTCATGGAAATGGAAATATTTTGGAAAGATACAATGATCTCTCCTTAGCTGAAATTCTGCATTTTTCTGATGCCATTGCAAATGTGTTCTTTTGCGTGCAAATACAGTGTTTCCTAAAATTAAAGGGACAAGATATTTCATTGCTATGTTATTCAAGCAGTTCTTACAGTTAGCTCTTCGCAAAGCTTCCGGATGTCATTTTAAACTATCTTTCAGTGTTTCCATTTTATTTATAGTTCTGTGTTGAACTTCATAAAATTTCACCTCCCAAGGTGTGATGTCATGAAGGATGTTACTAAAATCAGTTGTTCTGTCATCTTGCTGGAAGAAAGGAGGCAGTAATTTTAATCAGTTACTACCAAATCTAGGATGTGAGTCAGTCTTACAAGAGCTATTAAATATCAAATGCATAGGATAATGACAAACTTAGTTTGAAGCCTTACAAGGTACTACTTTCCTGTCAGTGCAGCTAGGTCAGTTTCTTCATAGAATAGTAGAAACCTAGAATCACAGAATGGTTTGAGTTGGAAAGGACCTTAAAGATCACCTAGTTCCAACCGCCCTGCCGTGTGCTGGGACACCTTCCACTAGACCAGGTTGCTCAAAACTCCATCCAACCTGGCCTTGAACACTGTCAGGGAGGGGTCAGCCACAGCCTCTTGTTCCAGCGTCTCACCACCCTCATCATAAAAACCATCTTCCTGATGTTCAATCTAAACCTACCCTCTTTCAGTTTAGAACTGTTGCTGCTTGTCCTGTCACTGCAGGCCTTCGTAAAACATCTCTTTCTTAGAGAAGATAATAAAATATCTTTCTTATAGGCCCCCTTTAAGCATTAAAAGGCCACTATAAGGTCCCCCCAGAGCCTTCTCTTCTCCAGGCTGAACAACCCCAACTCTCTCAGCTTTTCTTCATAGGAGAGGTGTTCCAGACCTCTGATCATTTTTGTAAACCTCCTCTGGACCTCATCTAACAGGTCCAGGTCTTTCTTGTGCTGGGGAACCCTGAACTGAACGCAATACTCCAGGTGGGGTCTCACAAGAGCAAAGAAGAGTGAGGGAGAATCACTTTCATGCTTCTTTCTATGCAGCCCAGGATATGATTAAAACTATTTCCCAGGCTGTAAAAACCTGTGAAAACAATGGGATCTTCTGAACTTTCTTTGCTGATATATGACCACGGAGATTCTTTTTCAACTGAAAAAGCCATTCAGTGCTTTTATTACTATCTGTGAGTATCAACAGGGCCCTCTAGCTTGAGAAGTGCAGGTGTTTAGTGCATGAAAATAGCAAAAGCACAGCTGAATAGTATATAAAGGAGCACAGTTGCGACAGCTTCTTGATCTGTGCCAGCCATGAGATTGAGTGGGCTTGGGCTTTCCCAGGCCATCCTCTCTACCCGACGGGGTCCTGCAAGCACAGTGCTCTTCAGGGCTGACCATCTAAAAACAGAGTGGTCACGGTCTTCAGCTCTGAGATTACTCAACCACATAGGACACTAGGAGTAAAACAAAGAGAAGCTGCAGACTGCTGGAGCTGCTAGAAGCCCTGCTAGGGCTGCAGTGCTCCAGAAGTGTAAGGGATGGCTGGAGGAGGGGTAAACAGTAGTTCACTGTACAAGCCAACAGCACCTGCCAGCCCAGGAGAAGATATACAGAAGATAGGCTTATTTCAACAATAGTTGATTCTGCAGCATTAAGTATATTGAAAAGGTTTCAGTTCAGTCACGTAGAGAAGGCTAGCATAAAACTTTGGTAATGAAATGTTAAACATCTGTATCTGCAGAGCAGTGCTGAGATCCCCAAGCTACTTTTAAACAGGCTTTGATATTGGCAGCAATCTGGCCATAGAAGCCCAGAGCTCAGCATAGGCTGATTTATCCTTGTCAGGGGGAGTATTTGGAAGTGATTATAGTGTAGTCAGCTTCTTTAACAGAAAAAAAGTATTGAATACTGCAAACCACTGGGAAAACAAAACATGTATGACTGTTGTACTCAAACAGAGAATACTAAAGTTGGAGAGTCAACCTTGCAGTTGCTTCATAGTGAAAAGGGTTAATACTAGATGAACGCATTCCTTATAAATGACCAGACCAAAATGAATTTCACAAAGTTACATAGTTATTTATGGGGTGGATACGGATCCCTAGCATTAGTAATATACTCTTAACCGCTTCTAAGGTAGCTATAACCAATTGCCTCCAGCCAGGTCCAGCCCTTGTCCTTTCCTGGTAAGCTTCACAGGACGCATTCATAAACCTGTTCATGCAGGGCTTGCCCTCTCAAACTAACCCCAGTTCTGTTGCTAGCCCTACAAGAATTAATTGTCTGAAGATGGACAGTAGTGAAGGCTGCTTTCCTATCTGTTTTTGTCTGACAGTTGACTAGTTTTGATGACATTTTCTGCTATCTTTGTATATCTGTAGCCTGCTTCTGAAGAGCATTTTGGCAATAATACGTATGTATCATGCATCACACATGCACATATTTCACTACAGAAATCAGCTGGCAATACCTGTTGAGGAGAACTTGCAAATACTCAGGCACCATCTCTGCTGTCAAACCTGTCTCCCCCTGTCAGGTTTGTCTGACATCAGACAAAGGAGGCAAAATGCACTGTGGATGGCACAGACATGCAGACAGACTGACGTTGCAAGTTTTACTTCCACTGGAAGCATGCCTAAGGAAGTCAAAGAAGCGCACTGAAGATCAAGAATTAATCTTTGAACAATGCACTTGATGAGCCAAAGGACTCACTCAAGCTTATGAAGAGGGGTAGTGGTTTGACTTTGTGGTCCAAGGAATCCGAACTATCACACGAAAAAGGACACAGACTGAAGGGTACTTGAGTGTTGCATATCACTTCACTGCTAGAAACTGGAGAGCCACTGGAGATTTTCAACAGTCAAGGCAAAACAAAAAGCTCAGTGTGAACTGGGGTCCCAAAGGCTGCTACCACTTTGCTAAAATTACCCTGGGAAACAATGGTTGCTAGCAGAAGCAGGCAGCCCCAGGCTGGCACAGTTGTCACCCAGATAGATGCATATTATGGAGAAATATGCAACTTATTCTCTAAAACCTCTGAAAGAAGAAACCCAGTTCACCATTTTCCTCAAGCCTTTTGTCAAACAGACAATAGCTTCAGCAAGCTGTGAGGGCAGAACTCCTGGACCACGGGAAATAAGGACAAGCAATGTCCCTGCAACCTGGCAGCAGAGCTGCTGTGGGGGCGTGGGGTGCCTGCTGGCCTCCGGCGGGGCAGCCGCAGCTATGTCAGCGTGTGGGACTGCTGGGTGGCTGGAAAGTGGAGCGTGACGGACGTCATACATACTTGAAATGCTGTACTGGGTCATTGTTCGGTGGTGGTGTTACTTTTCTTCCCTGGGGAGAGGAGCTGTTGAGAAACTCAGACTTCACAAGGCCCTTGGGAGAGCCAGCCAGGAGGAGCGGCAGCAGTGCTCAGAGGCTCCAGCAGCAGTGTCAACTGAGGAGGGGCGACATAGGCACTGGGTGAAACAAAGTACTGCTAGCCTTCTCAGCATCCCATGGAGCTGCACTGGGGAAGCCGCTTCCCATATGTGCTCCAAAAAGACCACCATTTATACTTTTGACCTAGGACATAATACCCAGAAACTCCTTAGGGGAGGGAAACGGCACTGAAACCTCCCCTGCCTTCTCCCACGAGGGCCATAACCCCTCGAAGCATCATGCTCGCTCGTGTTCTCCACAGCCATTGCGAAGCTGCGGTTTGCTCCTGTAGGGTGGAAGAGCTTCAAAGGGCAGGGTGGAGAGAACTTTCACCCAGAACAGCCTCAGCCTCATGGCGAGGGTGTGGGTTTTGATCTCCTCGGGCACAGGAGGGTGTAAAACCCAGCTTTCCCACATCTAGGGTAAAAGCTCTGACCAAGAAGCTCTTGAACGCAGCAGAGGAGAACAGCAACTGCTGCCACTGCACTTTGCAGAGCAGCGGCTCTCTGTGTTTTGGGAACGTTCATCGACTCTACCCCTTGGGCAAGATGGGTGCAGGTGCAGGAAAGCTGAGTTCATTGGATCTGACGGTGCTGGGGTGTGAGCTAACTTGGTGCCATGACATGAAAGGCATTTCTGGACATGCCCACAGCAGAATTTCAGGAGTCTGGGGAATTTCAATGTAAAAGCTGGCGCCTGCAGAGCTTAGGCACGTCCGGGCTGTGGTAACAAATGAGCAGGAGTTTAGAAGACTGCAGTTTTGGACATAGGTGCTTAATCCCATTGGAAATACTTACTTTCTTTCTGTCAGGCTGGACACAGTTCCCCAAATTTGCTGGCGTCAGCAGTGTAACTAGTCCTTGCTGAGCAGGAACAGTTTTTCTCCAATTCAAGGAGCATTATGCCTGGCAAAAGAATGAAAACTATCAGCAGCAATGATGCC
Source organism: Leptosomus discolor (assembly GCF_034619465.1). Classification (NCBI taxonomy): domain Eukaryota; kingdom Metazoa; phylum Chordata; class Aves; order Leptosomiformes; family Leptosomidae; genus Leptosomus; species Leptosomus discolor. Next base: position 70,712,571 of record NC_141392.1, on the reverse strand, counting down.
ACAATGTTCTGACTCTATGAGATTTATGGGGCCGTGGGAAGCCAGTTTGGATGAATCATAAATAATTGCATGTAATATACTAATTTAGTTGCAGAATGGGAGTGAGTCTAGCTTTATCCATTAATTCAAAAGACTCTCCCTGTGAGCATTTGGGAAGAGTAATTTAGTAAACTCAAGCATGAGTCAAGGTAACTAAAAATAGAAAAAAAAACCCTCCTAAATGGCTAGAAATGAAATGAAAAAAAGAGGAAGAAAGAAAACCTGGTGTAACAATCTAACAGCCCTTTTTACACAAAGGCAAGTTCCATAAAACACATGCATAGCTATTAATATATTACTGAATAACAATTATTTTTAGTTTTATAAAAACACCAAGTGTCATTTTAACACTAAGAATAAATTATGCATTTAGCAATATGTACAACACATTTATTGATAAATGTTGAAGGCACAGTGCTAGTGTCAGCTGTCTCTGATGTTAACTTAATGTCTCCCAGACTCATGGTGTGAGAACAGAATTTGATCTAATGGCTAAACTCCGTACAGCCTAATGGAACAAAACCACCACGAAACAACCTGTCAGGTACCAGTGTTTCAAAAGTTTGATGTTTTGCACTGAGGGCTGATTTTATCACATTGACCTTGGCTTATGCTGGTATCTTTCTGTGACATCAAAGAAGTTCTTTTGGTTGTAAATAGCAACAGTATCAGTCCCTAACTGAAAAAGTTCTTGAGAATGAGAAAAGCCCCATCCTTTTCATGCCAAAGCTCTAAATTTATGCAAGCAGACAGAGAACTCCCTGGACAATGGAGATGAACAGGATGGTTGCACTTGCAAGTAGAGGCTGAGAGCTGTGCTGGAAGCAGCTCAGCCTGGTTTGCTAGAACTGGCTTTTAATAACTGCTCCTAAGCAGCTCGTATTCCCACTGCTGCAACTATTCCTCCTGCCTTTGCCTACTCCGATCTAGGCTGGGGGGGTCTCTGCATCTCTACATTGCTAATGTGGCAGTACTGCTACCATGGAGCATTCAGGGTTTCACAGGACAGCTACAAATTTTAAGGGAATGCTGTTATGCCAAACTTTTTGTAAGTTAAACAGGCAAGACACATAAGGGATACAAAAAGGCAAAGAGCTGGAAAGTAAAGCCCACATCAGTCAGTGACAGAGCCAGGACTAGAAAATAAATCTCCTGCTGCGAACTCAAAGACTGATTTTTTGGATGACTCTGTCTGTCATTCCACATCTGTTTGTTCCACCAGAAGATGCATTTAGCATGTGATTTGCTCAACAAATATCGTTATATTTTCTCCCTTTCATTTTTCCCTTTTCAGAAACAAACTTACAATTAGAACTGGCTGGGAACTTTTGACAATGTGTTTTACCACAAAAAAAAAAATGTTTACCAGGTCCATACTGTGGGATTTATTGTCAAAAAGAAAATGAATCCACACTGTAACATATATTACTTACTCAGAAAGTAAGGCACCTGGGATCAAGCCCATAGCCTATATGAGGAAGAGCAAGGATTTGAATCAATTGTTTTGAATGCTTAATGATCTACTGAGTGTTTCTATTTGTCTTTCTTAAAAGAAGGAAGGAAGGAAGGAAGCAAGCAAGCAAAGGGAAAGACTAGTGTCCACACTTAGGACATTATTTGCCCAGTACTATGTATTTTTTAGCATCTCTACTTTTCTAGTTTAAAATCTACAAGTGGAAACTTTCTCAAATACATGGATTTTAGAAACTCTACCATGTAATTGTTCTGAATAATTCTTGGCCTGCAGATTAGTTGCAATTAGTGTGTTGTGGCTGTCATGTATTCAAAAAGAGAAGTTTGAGTTGTTTTGGTTATGTGAGGTGGGAGAAATAGGTCATACAGTGCATTTCCATTCTGACTGGCTGGAGTCTATACTCAGATCCAGGTTCCTGTTTTGGAACTTGTATTCTGCACATTGTTAATGACTACGAGCCTGTACTTCAGCTTTTCTGTTTGAAAATATCTGACAGTAAAATCATTTGCTTGAACAGAAGAGGATATAAGCAGAATAATTTTTTCTAAACATTTGCCTGATTACTTTTGCAAATTCTTTTTGAAATGATTTCCCAGACTGTTTAACATCCAGATAAAGCTCCTTGAACTTCTGGATGGGAACTCAGCGTGAGAAGACATTAAGGGAGCAAATGAAGGTCTGGAAATAGATTTGAAGCAATGCAAATTAGATGGAAGCCAGTTTATCCAGATCCTCTGCCTGCCCAGCAGGTATCATGGTGAATTTGGTATTCTGGTTTTTCACCCTTCACCCCCAACTCCATATCATGCTGTGTAGATTTTAGGTGTGCTGCACAGCTGAGACAGTGTATAGAAAACCTGAGGCCACTCAAATCCCTCTTTGGGACCAGACAGATGCCTCTGGGACTGTTTATTTCACTACAAAATGGAAGACATAATCAGCCTCCACTCACATTTATTCCAGACCCTGTGTAGGGGACCTACTTCAGAAGCACCGCAATGCTTGAGCAGAAGCCAATTGGCACGCTGAAAGAGGAGATCTGGGTTTGCAAGACTCAGGCACTAAGTGCCTTTATTGAACAGGTGACCTGCCTCAGTGTTATTTAAACTACATTCCCCTTTGGATGGTGCAGTCCCTCGTCCTCCGTAGCTTGTCTTTCCTCAAAAAAAAAAAAGCACTGGGAAAGAGATAGGCCCAAAAGACTGAAGATCAAATACACACGATAAATCTGTACAGAAGCTATGTGAACATGTGTAGTCTTAGTTTTCAGGTAATGTATTTTCTGCTCAGCGAGTCTTATTAGCTCAAGTTCAGCATGACTTTTACCTGTGTTCACACAATTTCTTACCAGCCTATAATAGACCAACACAAGTTCTTGTATACTTGAAGTGGAGACAGAGGAAACTAATTTCTGCCTGTAGATTTATGATGCTAAAATAGTCTCAGTGTGTAATCAGGTTCTTTTGTCCAACTTTTTTTTTGAAGAACCAGATTTGAAAGTAGTAGAAATAATCTTTGATCATGTCTCTGAATCTTCATCTATCAGAATTTAGAGAAGGTTTTAATCAAGAAGGTGATAGTCCCACTGGTGCTTCTGATGAGATGGCTTCTATGAATAAAGACTATAGCAAGGAAATGCAAAATTAGGCTGTAAAAGTATCATTCTACACTTGAATTCTCTTCTTTTGCTATCTAATGCAAGAAGTACAAGTCCTAAGAAAGCGCTAGTATAATTTTTCCTAGAAGTTGTGTGTCTGTGTCTGAGACCCGTCTCTTTGCTCTAACAAGATTGACTGTGCCTTGACTAGCAAATGTAAAATCCTTGCCTGCTCCAGCACACTGGAAAATATGCAGTTACTAATCATCCTAAAACAAGCTTGGACTGGCTGAGACAACGCACATAAACCGTAATTTTAAAAGCAAATATCTCTTCAATTTACCAGGTCTTTTAATTTCTGCTTTTCATTGAAGGTGCCAGGGACTCTTTCCTGGACTGATCTTCCTCCTGATGGAGGAAACAATAGACATACAAGTAAAACTAATCACAGAAGCTTTTCATCAGGACTAGTTCTGGCCTATAAAAAGCAATTTGCAGAGTTTACATATTATCTAATTTATTCAGGGACTTTCACATTACGGACATTTATGCTAGCTAAAAGCAAAATGTTATGTTTAGAATTTCAGAAGCACTTTTTCCATGTACATGCCTGCTAGGGCAGAAGTATGCTTCAGGAATTTTGGGACAGCAACAAAGCTGTGTATAATAATGATTTTTAGTTCTGGTTCACTTAATGCGCATCAGTCTGCTTAGCCGTATTAATCAAATGTAGATTTAGATGATTTGGCAAATTATTGAGGGTAAATGTTTTTTTTAATTCTATCATAAAATAATAAAAGTTATATTATTGTGACCAAAGACTTAGGCCATGTAAAATATATATAGAAAAGTAGTTTAATTTCTGCTTATTTATGCTGCTGGTGCCCACCGCTTTTCCTAATAATGTTTGGTATAAAACACAGGTTATGAAACACAAAACATATTATGTCACGAAGACATCTATGAGGTAGCCATGCGTAATGGCTGTACACTCAGAGCTGTGTTTGTTTTGTAAATTTGGTTCATTTGTCATTTTGCTTGATTTGCTGAACATTTACATATGAAAAATTCTCTATTCTAAAATTATATCCTGTTTTGTCTCACAGCAATCCAAATTTGTTGGGAGGTCAACTGGTCATTATATTGATGATGGTTTTCTTGGAATGACCTTTAAAAGGTACACAAAATAGCAATCCATACAAGAATTTGAAACTTTGGAGCTGTGTACTACGCTTCTATAACATGTCAGTGCTATAAAAGACAGTGTGGAGTACACACTGTACTCCACAGGTATGTGATTTAGCAAGCACTGTACTCCACACTGATCTAGTAGTAGAGTGTACTACACTCTAGTAGACTGTACTACACTATACTCCACACTGATTCCAAGAATTGTAATGCATTAGAGCTCAGAGACTATAATATTCTTTTCTAAATCTCTAAGAATGAAGAATCATGTGCCCGGGGGCGCTGGACATCCTAACAACTGGATTCTCTAGGAGCAGGAAAGATCCCTGGGATAACTTAAATAAACAATGAAGGAACTCTGTAGATAATGGCAGATTCTTTGGGTTATCCTTGTGCTGCAGCACTACTAGGAATCCTACTAATAAGCTTCATGGTATCTCCTTGTTACTGGTTGGCACCTCCCACTACTGCCATTCTCTGGTTGTAAGAGGAGCAAGCAGGCAGAAGTACCAGCAACACAAGTATGGTAAAGAGAAAGATTTCTTTTGCAAAAGTTATCATTTGTGGAAGGATTCACCTTCTAAGCACAGACATGAATACACAAGGTAAATGGTCCCTGTCTCACCAGCCCTCTGCACTAATTGGAAGACTTAAATTTGCAGCAAAAGGGGAAAAGAATAGCAGACACGAACTTAGTGGAATGTCAGATTGTTGAGAACAGCCTTAATCAAGGCACCAAGGAGCATGAAGAAAATAAATGTCTTTAATTATCTGTCTGTGCTAGGATCCAGTGTAATAAACAGGAGATATGAGAACTGATCATTTTATGGGCTTAATTTGACTCAGTTGGTATTAATGAAATTTGGAGAGATGTTCCTGACTTGAACATTAATATCATGGTTATAGAACTTAACACAGAAAGGGGCTGGCTGAGCAAATGGAGAAAGTGAGTGGCACTCCATCAAAATGAAGTTATTTCTGGCTCAGCAATTACTTGGAAATAAATTATATTGAGTCTTTATGGACTAATGTTCTAATGAGGAAAGCCTAATGTCTGCTGCTGATGACCAAACCAAACTAGTAAGCAGGGTGATCATCTCCCTAAGCATGTATCTACACTATGCAAGGGGAAAGAACAACCCTGATGTATTGTCAGTGCTCAAGCATCCTTGAAATTTCATAAGATTTTAGGGGAAAATTTCCAATCTCAAAAGTTACCAAAACTAATATCAGAAATTTTTTTTAGGTCTTTGCTCAACAGGTGCAATGTACTGGTAACATGGTTAATAACAGTGTACTTGTATGTATCATTTTAGGCATACATTAAACAAGTCTTCCTTTCCCATCATGATTCAATGCCAACAAATCTAATAGAAAAATCTGATTGAATTAGGTGAGCTTTAATTGTGCTTCATATATTTATACTCTCAATTTCTGGCTAATATATTATTACTCATCATATATAGCTTGCTCTGGCAGTTTGTCTTACTCACATGAGTAGTTCCATATGGGTCCTTTATACCAAGGAGCTTTGGGAGTCACTAATAGCTGGACAGGAGACACCGATTACTGAGTTGCTGGCCCTGTTTTCAGCATTGGACTGACTAGTATGTTTATATGATGCAAAAGTCAACCACAGGCTGCCTAATTCATACTTACAGTACTGCATGTTCCTATTATTTTGTGTAATAATATATCATTTACTTTACAAAGACTTTTCTCATTCTATTTTATCAGTGGTTCACAGACGAATTTAGAAACAAGTTGAACATCAGGACTTGTAATTTTTCTAAAAGCCTCTGCTTGGAATCTTTTCCCTGTCCATGTTAATTATAAATTGCATTCATCACACTGAAGACTGTTTATTTGCTTCTGTTTATCTGCTTTGCCTATCTGTAATATCACAGGAGGCATAGCATGTACAATGGCAAGAAAATGACCTGTGGGTTATAGTCAAACAAATGGATGGTTTGCACACAGATAAAAAAAAACAGATAAAAAAGACAAAACCAAAATGTTTGCAATACAAATCTTTTTTTTTTTTCTTTCTGTCTTTTGATTTTTCATTGTTCAATGTGAGTTAAAAATCCAAACCTCTTCAGCAATACTTTTGCTTCTATTCCTCCATCAAAAAGTAATATGATACTTAATATCTTTCCTTGCTGTTTCTTGTCCAAGATCTGAACAGAATTTTTATTTCCCCTTACGAAGGGAAATTGGATTTCAATGTCCTAAAACCTTACCTCAGCTTAGTCTGGTTGGATTTTTTAAAATGTAGATGTCTTATTCTTTTGGTTGTACTTAGCATTCATAGATGCTATTTCTGTTGATAAAAAAGAAAACTGTGCAAGTGTTAGCAAAGGGAAATGCACTTAATATGAAGGAATAAATAAAACAGTCTATGAAAGGCAAGGGTGAACAGGTCTAATAAGTGGCCCGGTTTTAAGACTTCGGTTCAACCAGGTCACCAGTTTAGGGGACCAAGAGTCAACTGGAAATAGCACTTAAGTTCCCAGAGTGTAATTCAGGTCCAGGAGAGAGATTCAAACAAGCTGGCCCTAATCCAGCTGTGTCAACATGCAGGTAAACTGTGGAATTCCTTATCACAGGGTGTTTCAGATGCTGAAAGTTTACATGATTTCAAAAGGCAACTAGACAAACTCATGCAAGAAAAATCCACTGAGAATTATTGTATTTAGACAACTGGTTCAAAAAGCCAATGTGGCACAAATGGTTGAATGCTGGATGAATATTCTTGAGTAGCATCACTTACATTCTTCCCTAGGCATCTTCTTTTTGTCATTTTTGAGAACAGGACTCTGAGCTGGATGGAGCTGTGGTGTGACCCAGTCAGACCACTCTTGTATTCTTATGCGTCAAAATATGTAAGATAGCATAGGCACATACCTTTTCTGATGGACACCCCCTAGTGCATGTAGCTCACTGAAAGTATATGTGTCCAGAAGTGTGGCTGCTCACCTGAGATGATTAAGTGACTATTTTCCACTTAGCTCCATTTGAGAAGTATTAACAATACTTAATTCTCTGCTCAGAAAGCACATAACACTTCTGGATGTGTTTAAGTTCCCTACCTCTAGGCACCTTCTCTGAAGAAACTGGTTGATGCCTGCTTCTTGTACAACAGCCTAAGGATCAGAGTACATCCAGGGACTAATACCTGGATTTTGGTCGAGCCCCACCAGGTTGGACAACATAGTTTCCACTTCCCTCAAAGAGCATGCTAGTTTAGAGTAGGAAGTCCCTGTTGTGTAGTGTATTTGGAGGCAGAGGTCTTTTTTTACTTTGAGTTGAAAGCTGTGATCCCAAGAGCAGACTCAGGCAGGCAGGTAGGTCCGGCAGGAGCACGGCTTTCTTGCAAGGCACTTAGAGTACCTAGGCAAAATTTAGGGGTGTGAATTTGCCCCCAGCCCACTGGGGACCTGTGCTTCATTGACAAGCAAGAGAGTAAATGTAACAAGAAGTTACAGTCAGGGGTTGGACTAGATGACTTTTAGAGGCCCCTTCCAACCCAATACATTCTGTGATTCTAAGTCTAGACAGCAAACTCTTGTATCTCTAAGGCCTTGGGAGAATGTGGAGAGTCTTTTAATCTCTTCTGTTTTCTGTATAATTCCCTACGTTTAACTCAAGGAAAAGCACAAATGGAAACCAAATCCTTCTTTGCCAAGTACTTTTTATGTGAAGATAATAATTTCCTCTTTAGAGCATGTGTTTTGAAATACTTCTCACATTGCTGCTTCAAGAAAGTTAAGGATGGTCTTTGTTTCCCTAACGTTGGTACTATTTAAGTAGAAGCAACTGAAAGGAAGGGGAGAGGAGACAGAGGGAGGACAGCTGATAATGACATGGCAATCTACACATCCCTGGGGAAGACTAATAAGAGTTAACCCCAGCAAATGGACGATTAAACTCTGAACAATGTTTCCTTAGACCTGGAGTAATTTCTAGCTACTACAGCTTGATTTTCAAGCAAAAAGTTTGTTACCAAATTAGAAGTTTGTATTGAATGGCCTTAATATGATCACAGTTCAGATCTTGCTAGAGGTATTTTAAGATATTCACATTTGTAATGATTACTAAGCATATTTTTATGGCTAATCACAGCTACTTTGAAATGTAAGTAATAACCTTTTTATGTTTTATTTCCGTCACAAACAACTATTTAAAACACGACTTTCACAAAGCTTTGCTACGCTCACTAACTACGGAGGTTCTGGTGCAAAATGCTACAAACCCAGACAGGTTTAAGCCTTCTTTTGCCAATTTCCAAACAGCTAAAAAAGCCTTTAAAAAAAAAGATGTGTCTCAACATCGTTTCATCCCCATTAGTTAGGGCTAAGAAGAGATTAAATATTGTTTCGAATAGTTGTTAGTTTACACTGCTTTGTTCCTCTCTTTAAGTCTTGACATTCATATATATGTGCAACCATCTACATGTGTATGATTGAGGACAAATACAGACAAATGGAATTTAGCCTATATAAATTGTAACTATTTTTCATATACACCAAAAATTATTTCTTTACCTACTCTTTTATTTTCTAGGCCACACATGCATCTGGTTTTTGTGTTTCTTTCATAAACATTTATATATGTGCATGTGCGCATGTATACAGATGAAATCCTAGTTACATCCTATTTATTTGGATATATATGCAGATAAAGAAAGAAATTAATGTTGTCATGCTGTGATGTAGTTTCAAATTTATACCAGAATAAGTTGAAGATGGCCATGCTACACACAAGTGGGTGATTGGTCACGGATGATGGGTTGCAAGTGAAGAATGAATATCATCCCAGAGCAGCTCCAAGAAACTAAACAAATCCTGCTTGAGGAACAATTTAGAGAGTTTTCAAACAATTGCAGGGGAAATTTTTGCACCCTTTCTAGGTGCCAGAGGCAATTTTCACAATTATCTGTGCACCTCAAGGTTCAGTTGAACTCCTGGTTTCTCCTAATTGGTCTACAATTCTGATGGGAGAGTTTTATCTAGTGCAGAGCTGAAGCCTGATGCGAAGCTCATTCAGGTCGAGCAGGATCTTCCAAAAAACCCCAAATCTGCCATTTGTGGATGAGTTAACAATTCAGATACTCTTATGGACTGCCAGCTTGAAACAGCAATTTTGCCATTTAAGGATGTTTGGTGGAATAAATTTCTTGATATGCTTATAAATTGTGACACATGGAAACCAGGTCTGCAGACAGCCTGCAGTTCTCAGGAGGAGCATTAGAAACAGGCCAGAATACCTTACAAGCAGTCCTTCCAGACATTGTAATGTTATCTTGAAGGTAAAACAGGGTGAGTGTTGCTGGATTAATTGGATTGAAAAAATAGTGGATTTTTGTCATATTTATAACACAGTATGGAGCTTAATTTATGTTTTTGTCATAAATAATTCAGATCATATCAAGAGTGAATATAAAATTTCAGGAATTTTCTTTTTTTCATAAAACGCTTCTCTTAGCTGCAGGTCTGCACTTGGACCCCATTTAACTTTTTATTTGGTTTAATATTACATTAGACCATACAGGCTAGCCAAAACACAGCCTCAATCACAGCTGGCAAATAACTGAGCCAAATAATGAACCTGCAAGCACTCTTTGTTGGAGCTTCCCTTTCAAGTATGGGAAAGGTGATGGACTTGTTTGATGCAAAAAAAATCCCACATCTTTACGAACAGAGAAATTACAAGACAAATAGATTTTAATGAAGAAATTTCCTTTAGATTATGACTGGTGCTCATAATTACTTGCAGGATGAAAAATGTCTCTTCCTGAGAAAGCATTTGAACATTCAATTCAGGATTGCCCCTGAGGTGTCTTACCATTGCTCTTTTCTGATCTGTTTTCCATTTCTGGTCTTCGTTCATCAGTGCCTTCTGAATACTTTTGTTTAGTGGAAGAGAAACAGCAAATGGGTTGAAAATCACCCAGTGCAGACTTTCCTTCTATAGAAGAGGTTAGCAAAATGAAGCCTACAAAGTCTTTGTAAACAGGCTGCGTACTTACACATCATGGCCATTTTGTTAAATGTAATGAGGATTGTCACTGAAAAGAATTTGTTCTTTTGTTCCCTCTATCATACAGAAACAAACTGTTGAGAACTACTTTTCTCTGTAGATGTCAGATATTCTTTTTTTTTTTTCCTTCTCTCCCGCTTTTGAGATAGCTGCCACTTCTACTTCATTATTCATTTTGTTAGCATGTCTTGCTCCCTGCCAAGTCCATATCTCTTTGAACTCACCAGGATTTCATTAGTTTAACCAATACAATTTTAACATATCATTTTTTAAGGTACCATTTTTTTACTTCTATTGAACTACTAGCTGTCTTACTGACACATAAAACTCTGGGCCAGTAACTGGATACATACCAGGCTGATAGGTGACTATAAGCAAGGCTTTCTTAAAAATATTTTTTCCCTTCATAAAATACATTCTGCAGTAGAGCTGGGTGCAGGGAGACATGAGAAAAGAGTGAACATAGAAACAGAATGTTTGGTGACAGAAGGACATCACACTCATAATGCAAAGGCGCTCTCAGAACTGACTGTATACATTGTTCCTTCTAGTCAACATTTCAATAACACTAAATTATTTTCGGGAAATGTTCTGTACTTTGGAAGATAATTCTGCCTGCAGGTGTAATATTAATTCTTTTATACTTTTTGCATACCTCCCTCATTCCTTTCTGACAGCCTGGTTTCAAGTTTCCTAAACTTCCACAGATTCTTTCTGACTTATATTTTTGAATCCCACCTCCTTATTTTCTGTATTTTTGGATTTAAAAATATGTAATTCATGGTAAATCCAAGAAGTTGGGAGCAGCACAAAAATCTCAAAAATGGAACAGTATCTTCACCAGGTTGGTGCTAATTCTGACCGTATTCTGTTCATAAATCATTAAGGAACCTCAGCTTTTTCTTAACATTATTTTACAAAAAATGCTGCCAGTAAATTCCTTCATTTCTTAGACTTTGGGCCAATAGAAGTAACAAATCATGTACTGTGAAATTTCAGATCACCTTCAAATCTCGTCATGGAAAGATTTGCTAACTGCTGAAAAACTGTTAACTACACTTAAAGATGTGGTCCTCAGGGCCAGTACAGGACATTTTACCAACTAGTGAGAAGAACGCGAAAGTTGATTTTTTTTTTTTCCCCTGTATATCATTTGGGTAAATCTTTACATACAAGCCTGCCTCTGACCATGCACTGGGAGTGGCATAGCTTACAGAACCCGTTTAGGTTTGTGGTGAGGAATATCTTCTCCCTCAGATCATGCCAAAAGACATACGTGCAGATAACAGAGCCAAGTAGGAGAGCTCTAAGCAGGTGTAGAGACAATGGCCTTTGCCTCAAGCAGGTCTCAGAGGACCTGATGGTGCTATGGGTGGGACCCTTCAGAACTTCTCACAGGGCAACTGAAACCTACCAAAGTCTTTTCTGAAACAGAGTTTGCCATGCCCTGATCACAAGAGCTACCCTGTGAAAAAGTCTGTGCAGTCTGGGAAGGCTGCATTCCACTACTGTGGATTTCATAAGCCCTATAAAAGCTGACATGAGGATTTAGGAACCCTAAATATTTGCATAAATGTCTTTTAGTGACAAAATAATTGCCCCCTGAAGCACCCCAAAAGAAGCCAAAGGAAACAGAAATCACCACCTACAAAAGATTAAAACAAATTTCTGTTTTCTCAGCCAAGCCATTTTGCAGCTACTATAAGCCAAAAAAAATGTTAGGAAAATTTTCAAGAGGTGAAACCACTTCCTTTTTTGAGCCCTCATGTCTCCCAAACATCTTGTTGAATTTACCTCAAACTTTCCATTAAAATTCTACTTTGGCAGAATAACACACTTGTGAAATTTCAAGCCGATTGTTTTGGTCTGGTAAAAGGCAAAGAGGTAAAATGCCTGACCTGGAGTGGAAACCTAACTTCCAACTTAACTGGAAAAGAATATAAAATGAGACATCTGCCGAAGTGAACCACAAGTATTGGGTTGTGTATGCAATGCTTATTTCTGAGTAGTAGTATCTAGTGCCATTTTTTTTTGCTGTCAGAGCAAAAATCCAAAGCTTCACTTAGACCACACTTCAGTATTTCATGCCACCAGTTGAAAGAAGCTTTTCAGGAGAAAAATATACTCTCCCTCAGTTTTAGTGCTGATGTCAGAAGGAGGTGATGACCCCCCTGATTTGCATAATCTCACAGAAACTTGATTATTCTTAAACGTTATTGATACATTTTATTCCCAAATTGAAGTGGCACCCTCTACTGGCCAGTCCACATTGATCTTCTACCACTGACAACAGAAAGATATCTTAAGTAAAATGTCTGTGTAATCATCTATATTGGAAAATAGGAGAGTGAGAGTTTACTATATAAAGGTTGAGGCTAGTGTAAGAAATAAAAATGCATAGAAGCACTGGGAAAAATTAAATGCTGTGTTGTGGGGTTCAACTCTATGAATTTTTTGGAGTTTGGCTATTCTACACCAAGATGGAGTTTGGCAACAACTTTGTGGTTAGCTTCATATTTAGATTTCAATAGAAGCTGAGACCCTGAGCAGGAAACCATGTGTTCCTTTCACTGGTACAGATATTTTCTCTCCAGACCACTGAAAGGTGTACAACTGTTTTAGAAATCTTTGGAAAATCCACTCACAGTCCTCTCCAAGTTAATGCAAGAGATGCATACGTTGATTCTGCAGCACAAGAAGAGACTGCATACTGAAGTGCTGTGGTTTTGGAGGCTTATGCACAGACGATGTTCAGAACACGCACATACGTCAAGCAGGCATGCTAGACAGATTGCCCTTCCTTTAACTCCATTTCAGAGCCCTTAGTGGGTTCTCTCAAGGTTGAGAGAAATTTGGCTGTTACTGCTTTAACCTCCATAAATGCCTGATGTCATTTACTCACACATCCTGGCAAAAACTTCTGTCTGATCTCTCCCAGTAGTTCTCTCTCTCTCCTTCTCTCCCCCGCTCCAAGGAAGTTTCATCTAAGTGCCTATTTTGTTCTTAGTTTTCCATCTGCTTTTCAACCCCTTCCCAGGAGTGCTACAACACGAACAACCAGAAGTATTACACAGAAGACTAAAGACAGTTTGTTAGAGAAGGAGCAGTGCTTGGCACAGCAGCACAACAATGACCTCATGATGTGGCACTTGGCTGAGAAATGGCTTTTCTGAGAGCCAGCTCCAAACAGCACTGAAATCAGTGAGGGTCTTCCCATTAGTCTTGGTGAGCTTGGATCAGGCCCATGGTGCACATCTGGACACAGTTTGTTCAAATGTGCCTGCACTATCCCACTTTTTATGCAGTATCATTTTTTGAAGCGGTTAAGGAAAGCCTTAACCTTATATCTGATGCTGCACCGTTTCATGATTCTTTTCCAGTAATGAGATTAATATGTGACTTTCTCATCTGTGTAATTTATTGTTACTGTAGATTTAGATTTTTTTTTCCCTGCTGTCAGTATATTAAGCTCAAAGACTGTGCAACCACTTGTCTCAAATGCCGGAGCTATTTTTTTTTTCTGTTTTGTTTTGTTTTGAAGCAGGAATCTACAGTTTTGCCTGGGCTTAATGTACTAGCTCACAATATGGTTTACTACTCTACTGTGCTTGTGGAAGAATCACCATTAGCCGAGAATAAAGCATATCTGAGTGAACTCCTTGGCATAGCTCATACAGAGAATTTTAGTAGAAAAGTCTAACTTAAAACATTTCTAAAAATCATAGCAGGAGTTAGTCTGTGTTTAGTAAGTGCCAATGCTTCATTTTGTGTTTGTATCATATGGAAAACCGTGCAATTATTTTAAAAAGCTCATGTATTCAATGGTTTCTGTGAGAAGATTTTGTTTTCACTAGTGCACAGTTATAGGTGACAGGAGGAGCAGAAGAACAATGTATTTTTTTTTATGGCTGGGAATTCCACAGATTTCAAAGCTGGAACCACTTAGAAGTGGCTACTCAAATGTGTCATGGAAGAGATAATAGCTTCTCTGTTTGCCTTAAAAATGTGGCCCATGAGTAATGTCAAAACACTTTTATTTTACTGAAATATAACCTGATTCTGTAATTTCAGCTTTACTTAGGAAAGAATTGGTTTGTTGAAGAATTCACACAAGCCTATTTTCAGTTGTTACCAAAATGGGTTGGAATAAATCTTAAAATAAGGTACAATTTCATCTTTATGTAGAAGATTTTAATAACACTCACAGTAGAATCAAGTTATATTTTTGTATTTAAAATGCAATACTGACATGTTTTTCAAGGCAGATATTACATATAATTTTGTACTATCCTTTGATGGTAGTACACACTGGTAAAGAATTTTCAAGAGTATATAGACTTGGCATACCCAGAAGGAAGATTTAGAATATGATTTTTTTTGAGTTGGAAACATTTAAAATCATAAGGTTTTTCTATATCTGCAATTAGAAATTGACAAGAACTCTTCACAGAACTGTTGGATTGGACACTTAACATGCCCTTACTGTAAGAAAATCAGATTTTTCTTGTAGTATGCTAGACATCCATCCAGAGTAGTTGTGAAACAGAATTGCCCCCAATATTCCAATATTTATTTTTTTCCCCCTGGACTTTTGGAAGTATTTTGGCATGTACAGTAAATTGCAAGTTATTTTATTTATAGCTATGCAGAGGAAGTACTTTTGTAATTTGTGTTATGATTAACATGAAAGATGTAGATCTGCTTGAGCAGGTCCAGAGGAGGGCCATGAAGATGACCAGGAGGCTAGAGCACCTACCCTATGAAGACAGGTTGACAGAGTTGAGGTTGTTCAGCCTGGAGAAGAGAAGGCTCCAGGGAGACCTTATAGCGGCCTTCCAGTGCTTAAAGGGGGCTACAGGAAAGGTGGAGAGGGACACTTGATCAGGGAGTGTGGTGATAAGACAAGGCGTAATGGTTTCAGGAGGAAAGACGGGAGATTTAGATTGGATATTAGGAAGAAGTTCTTCACTGTGAGGGTGGTGAGGCACTGGCACAGGTTGCCCAGAGAAGATGTGGCTGCCCCCTCCCTGGCAGTGTTCAAGGCCGGGTTGGATGGGGCTTGGAGCAACCTGGTCTAGCAGACGGTGTCCCTGCCCGTGGCAGGGGGGTTGGAACTAGCTGATCTTTAAGGTCCCTTCCAACTCAAACCATTCTATGATTCTGTGATTTCAAAGTTTTTATTTCTTGTAAGCCAAATCAGCCTTTTTCAAATTTGGTATCATTAATAAAGGTAAATTCTGAAGAAAATATCCATCTTTTTGAAACATCCAATACATGCTACTTTTTCGAAATGTGACAATTTCAATCTTTAATATTTTTATACTGTAATAACATATTTCAAAATGACACTATTAGAAAATAAATATTAAGGGAAATTTTGAGAAGGAAATTTATATTTATTACCTCCCCAAGCTTAATGAATATGATTGTATATTTGTCCGTTATTTTCCTCAATTTTTCTTTCAGGGGAATTTCTGCTCTCCATTGCAAAATCTCTGGACACATTTTCAATGGAAGAAATACAAATGTATTTTGGAAAAGCAGCTATAAATCTGCCTGGGAGAGACAATTCCATTGAATAGAATAGTAAGGAAGTTATGACAGAAGGTCAGGAAACCTTGAGGACAGACCCTGAAGGCAAAGACTGAAAAATTGGAAGAGGGATGAATGTTTAAAACACAGAAGTCCTGGAAACAAGAAGGAGATGGTGGTATAAATAGCTGTCAGGCGACTGAATTGAAAAACATGGTTAATAATTTAAAAAACCTGTAATTAATAAAAACTAATGTGTGTGAACTGGAGATAGAAGCTAACATAAGATAAAATTAAGAGGAGGGAAGAGGTTACAGTGGGTAGACTAAAGCAGCACTTGGTGGCTGAAGTTAGGCTGACATAATATACAGCTCCATAAATATTTTCTTTATGTTTTAATTTCTTTTCTTATTCTCCCAAATGTATATCAGCATATCCTTCCTTTTTTTGTTCCTCTTTCATACAAGAGTTTCTTCTCTGATATTTATTACTCGGCTTGCTAACCTCCTTCTCTGTCCAAAGTTCATGAGTTTTCCTATCTAATCAGCATGGAAGGGGCATATTCTCATAAGCATGGAGTCAGCTGTGTGAGCCACCCCACCTGTAAGGTCTGACACACATCCTGTGAAGAATCACATGTATGTCCATGGCATGGATCTGACAAGACACACAGCAGCACAGAGCTCTTCATAGCTTGGTGTGAACAATGGTCACGTTTTTCATTATCAAGATTGTTCCCTGATTTTATCCCTCTTGCTTCCAAATATTAGATTACATTATGCTTATCAGTTTTTCTTTAATAGGAGGGGAGGCAGTCCAGGTTGGATGTGTGGGTGGAGGACGATGCTGCCACAGGCTACTTCACTTTCATGTCACTAAGGGTATTCAGTGTCCCTTGGCACTCCCCTTGAGAATCCCTCACAACTTTCAACCCATGTATCTCTAAAGTTATTGCTCCAGAGGCTGGAAGTCCAACAAATGGAGACTTGGGAAATCCATCCCTGACAATGCAGTGGGAAAGGAAAGTGTCCAGCAAATAATAAAAACCATGGTGAAAGGAGGACTGTTTTGGGGACCAGCATCTTGTACCGATACTGGCTGAAGCCAACTGCAAAGGTCTCGGTGCTGTCAACAGGGAGGTGGATGGTGTCCTATGAGCAGGGGTTCACCCTGCAGGAATAGTCTGAGAATGCTTAGCACAAAGCAGCAAGACCAAGTCGTCAAATGGCGTAGGTGAGCTCTTTGTATGGGCAGAGTTTTATATGTTGGTTGAGTCAGCTGTTCTGGACAATTATTTTTAAACAGAGGGGCAGGCACTGAATCACATTTGTGCAGCTAAATTCATTGCAGAACAAGTTGCTTTAGGCACCCTCTGCGCATTGTCAGCCTTTTTTGCACCCTACTCAAAGAACAGACGGATTGGTGTTTGCCGAGGCTGCAGCTAACGTGCTAGATACGCTAAGGACCCATAGCTTGTTAGTAAGGAAATTAGGGATCATAAAATGCAACAAAAGAGCTAGTGTTCAGCAAGCCAGCAACTTGAGCAGCTCAATGTTAATATTATGAACAGTATAAAGGAACTCTTAGTGAAAACGTAACAACTGTTATTTTAGATACTTTACTAGCCAAGATCTTGATCTAAAATAATCCCTGACAGGGATTATTATTTTTTAAAAAAAAAAACTAAATTAAAATTGCCGTGCAGGTCTGGTATGTAAGAAAAAGACACATACCCGCATTTGATTGATATGAAAGAGGTAACCAACTGGCACTCTTAGTGCAGTCCGATACAGTCTGTAGAAGCAAGACATAAAAAACGTAACATTGAGCCTTCAAAATTCAGGGCTAATTTTCGCAAATTGCTACTCACACCTGCACATCATCCTCACAGTTGTCAGAACATGCCACTGCTTTCATGTTCTCATATTCTTTATACATGTAATTTTCAAATTATGGATCTCACTAATCCGCAAATACTGCCTCAGACAAAGCAGATAGGTGCAATAGCTAATGCAACAGTGATTGCTCACATGCAAAACAAAGCAATTTTTTAAAAATCAAAATGATTTAGCATCCATTAGGAAATGCAGTAAGGAGAATGGCAAAATAGGGCTTAACTGTAGGGCAAAATTTCAGAATGGGGAAGGTTCATCATTTGTCTGGCATCTGGGGGGGAACAGCTATCTGCAAAAGCCTTCTTGTCTCTATGACCAGGGAGGAAGCACTCCTCAGGGATCTTGGCCAGAGGTAGAAAAACAAGGAAGAAAAGTCAAGGAAGGCAGCTGCTTACCATTCAGCAGCTGAGGTGAGAAATCCACAACATTAACTAAAAATGAGGGTTTTCATGGGACAAGTTAGTCAAGTGTCCAGCCAGGACATTCTTGCCTCTCTGCCAGCACATTTATATCCATGATGCAAGGAAGGAGGTGGTGTAAGATGGGAGATTTCAGACAGAAAAATCTTAGTGGAAATAGATCACTAGCTGCTCAGCACATTTTACAGGTATGAATTGTGTTAGGAGAGCACTTTTACTCAAGGCTGTAAGTACAGCGGATGCCCAGCGATGCCTGTGTGCAACTGGAGCACCACAGTAGAGATACATTCCTCTGCTGCTCAGTAAATACGCACTTGGCTCTACTACCCTGACATCAAAAGTCACTGTAGGAGTATAGCTGTAAGCCTGCTATGACCATTGTGATGCTTATGTTGGGATGATACTATTAGTATAAAATTGGCCAAGGTTCAGAAAATATTTTCCTATAACTTATCTCTTACCAGGCAGTGCACATGCCTGTTTTTCCATGAGTCTACATAGAAACTTCCTCAATAACCACACGGAATCCAGATTGGGTTTATGTATTGTTGGTGTTATTTGAATATCTGACGACCTTTCAAAATATTTACAGTACAACAGGAGATCTGCTGGATACAAACCTGTGGGAATATACTTGGGGGAACCTAGCTGCAAGTGGAAATGGAGTTGCAGGAGGCTGTAGCTTAGCATAGGCTAAGGGCACAGGTAAGCACACAGTCTCCTGGGGCTGACAGAATGGCTCCCAGTGACCCAGCAAGGTACTGGGAGTATTGTAAAGGCAACTCAAGTATCTCTGCATGTGATGCAATCATAGCTCTGCCTGCAATGCAGACACGCCTTTGTAGTGACTGCTTCCTACTCTTAACGCTAAAAAGCTGAAGAGTGGCGTCTACAAGTCTGTCTGTGGGAAGGAGAGAGCGAGAGACACTCATTAAGTGTTATTATCTTGTGAATAGATTTGGTCAGACAAAACAATAGGAAAGCTGAAGCTTAGGGGAAAACTCCTCTGTGAAGCATTGGGGTCTACATCATTGGCACTTCTTCAGAGACGGAGCCAAAGAAAAAAGTTCTGGTAGAGCCCTTTGGAAACAGAAAGGCCAAAGAAGTGAATGCAAGGTCACACATGGGAACAGGATGTATAGACATAAAGTAGGAAGGAGAAGTGCTGCTCTTCTAGCAGGGAAATGCTTCTATCAAATCATTTGTGACTGAAGAACCAGAGAAGGAATCAGATATTTGGAAATCTACAATGAAGACAAAAGAGGAGCAATGTGGAAGATGAAGGATATCCCCCAGCTGCTCAAAAATGTAAGAAAGTCAAGACAGAGAAATATGTATAATTTCACTTGGACTGGTGTATTTCCCATGCTGACTAAAATAAAGGAACCCTTAGGATTTCCCTGTGTCCACGTATCTTCAATTATTCCATGGATTTACAGAGTGCATGGAAAAGGTGGCATGCCAAAAAGACTGGAACTGTGGGATGAAGTGTAGTGGAGAGCCAAGAGGCGTGGGCCTATGGGTGGTACTGGTCTGAGGTTAACCTCTGCTTTAATTTGGAAGATGAGTAAGAGAGAGGGAAAACTGTCTGATAAGGAGCTCAAAAATAACATTTGCTGCTTAGACCAAGGGGTGCGGAAGATCATCACACTGATACTACTGGAGGTCTTTGGGATACAAAATACGATGTTTCGTAAGAGTAGTCATGGGAGCTTGATGAAAGCACAATAAAATTTGAATAATAGCACTATTAAGACCTCATAAAGGTAACAAAACCAATAACAAAACTCTATATACAATCAAAATTGCAAAGCAAAATAATCCCCCCCCGCAAAAACAGTATTCACTACAAATTTCAAAATGAGAAAATAGAATTGCAAAACAGGAAACATAGACGCTTGCCTTACCTACTGTTAACATTTAATATGTATTTGGTGTTTTTGACACACTAGCAGTTTCTAAAGCAGGAAATAAGAAAGATACTAAAATGCACTACCTAATTTTAGAAGTTAAGACATATTAAGAAGACAAAGGCCACTGACAGTGTATTAGTTTATTACATTCAGGCTCTCCTCTTCTGTCTCTTATTTACATCACTCTCTTGTGACAGCTGAGAGACTGAGGCTATCTGAACACAAAATCTTCATTGCTGTCATCCTCCTCGTCAGGTCTTCCACCTCATAAGATGTCTACCCACAAATACTACTGAAGGATATTGCACCAGTCCAGACAAAAATAAAGGCTTTGTAATGAAATGGCAGAAGACTGTTTGGGAAAATAAGATTGCCATCTACCATATCAAAGAGGAAGGAGGAAGAAAAAAGTGAAAGCATGCTGGTAAGAAGGACAGTTGAGGGACACGGCTCTTCACCCCCACGTTTTGCAGGGAGAGGTCTCTTATCACACTACCAATGAGCTCTGTCTGTGCAGCCTTTGGAGGACACAACTCTGCCTTCAGTCAGCTGAAGGGGATGGAGGAACCCTATTCACTCCATTGCTGTTGAGGATGATGCGTGCAGCGTATTACAGCAAAGCAGGGGGAATAGCCACATATCAAGCATTTGGGCTGATTGTCGGCAAGACTGTAGTGCCATGGTTGAACGGATGATTTTACTACACGAAGGAGTGAAATAGCTTTAGCTATTTACTTTGACAATAGAGCAAGGTCTCCTAAAATAGCAATAGTTTCAGGCACTTTGTACAAACATGCCATTAGTCAAAATACTGTTCGCTTCACAGAAATGATTGATGGGTGTGCTTTTTTGTGCTAAATATGACAACTTTCTGGAACATTCCTTGTTGATGACCTTGAACTTCACTCCTTGCAAGGCCAGCTGAAGCTGCAGAAGTGTAAAGAACGTGTTCTTAGGTTGCCATTGACACCTGCTTCTAGATAAACCTCTGCTTATAGATAAACACTTGCTTTTTGCAAATGGGCAAAAAGGCCATCAATGTGCTTAGAGCACTTTGGAAAGTGATTTGTCTGAAAGCCAACTGTTATTTCAGTTAATTCTAGTTTACACACAGGAAAATTTTAGCTGTGTCTGAGCCATTTGGTTATACCTTTTGAAGTATAGGAATAGTCACCTGAACATTTGTTGCTGCATCACAGATCCTTTATTAGTGTCCTGAAATAGCAATATAATGTTTGAAAAAAAAGCTTTTCCCCTGCTGCTGTATCCACAGCTTGTCTGGGGACAACTGACAACAGCAGCATGTGTAAACCAAGAGGACCTTCTATTAGATATATTTGGTGGACGAAGGAAGGTATTTTGGGTGGAAAGAGAGAGAGAGAAAAAAAAAAAATTTCTAACCCTTTTTGGCATGTCTTTTTTTCCCCACTCTACAGTGCTCTACAGCATGGTGCGTTGTAACAGCAAAGTAGCAGTGAAGTAATGCCGGTTCCTGGTTATTCTCAGCGGAAGAAGCAGGAGAAGGTCCATGAAGCAGAACGAATGCACTTGTTTTACTTGCTCTGGTTCTTGTTTGTTTAACGTATTTTCATATAAATAATTTATTATCCATCATTTCCTCACAAGTCTTCACAGGTTTAAAACCTTTCAATGGGCTGATGCGTTACATGCCCCTTTGGTACCAAACACACTGTTCACAAGGCCTCCTGTGTCTGTTTTACAACATAACTGCAAGGATCCAAGCACTTAGGTCTTTGTTGTGGGTTACAATATAATTAGAATGATGCAGCGACTTTAATGTCAATGGAAAATAAATGAAAGGGGTGCTGTTTGTAATATCATTACTGGTAATCTCAAGACTTCTTTGTACGAAGATCATTAAAATAAAATGAAAAAAAAATAATTTACAAAACAAATGGAAAGTCCACACACCTCACAAGGTCAGCTTCTCTAGTTGACATTAGTGGCATGAACTATGGCAATCTACACTATTGTGCTATTCAGAACAGATTAAATGATCAGTTTCTATTATACTAAGAGTGTTATATCTAATTTGCTACACTCAGCACTGAAAAATGACCCACATGTGCCACGACTTTGAATCTTTGATTAAGTAGGATTCTGGTTGTTTCTAACGAGTAGATGAAACCAAAATAGAATAGCAGGAAATAGTGCTTCAGTTAATCCAATTTTCATTCAGGCCTAAAAAAATCTCTTCAGATCCTCTCACCATGTAGTTTTTATCTGCTATCCTGAAATATTTATGGTTTTCTCAGTCTTTCTAATGGAGCATACGGTTAAATCTGGCTGTTGGGTACTTTAAAGAGTCAATTCTCTGGACAAGTATTTCCTAAACCCAAGGAAGTAGGCAAAAAACCAACTCCTCTCAAAACTTTACTTCTAAATCCCAATGGATCACAAAGAGAAAATCTGATTTCACCACAAGTAGAAAAAATATTCAATGCTAAATTTTCAGCCTAAACAAAGTAGTGTTCCAAGCATAGAACTGTACACTAACTTGAGAGAAATTGAACCCTTCCAACAACAGAGCGATTGGCGAGGTACCATCTGCCTGTTGTATATCCCTCCAACACCTGGAGGCTACCCACCTGGGCTGTTAAGAAATGACCACACCAACATGAGAGATTTAGCAGTGACTACTCTGGCTGTGTTCCCACATTTCCTTATAGTCTCTCTGGATCATATTTTTCTTCCTAGAATGGAAATGACAGAGAAGAAAATGTTACAGTGACTTAGTTCGTGTAGAGTCTGGACTTTAACACCGCAGCTAAAGGGTTCAGAGAACCTTTCTGACCATTGTTGGCCAACAGAAGTTGTTAGTGATTTGCTCAAAGTAAGCTTTGTGTTCTTATTTGGCTGTGTCTAGACAGCCGAATACTTTGCTGCTATCCAAGGAATGTGCAGCTAATGTCAGTGATGTATTCACAGGAAAGCATTGGTTCTTGAGCATAGGCTTAACTCAATCACTGCGAAGTGTAGAAGAAATGAGGCAGGGGATCTTTCATGAACAGGATATTTTCTACAGAGCCTATTTGACTTCCTCCAAGAGAATAAAAAAGTCTCACTTATTTAAAATCTTACTGATTAAAAAGACAGCTAGTGTTCAGTTTGAATGTTAGCAGGAGGGATTTAGTTAAGGTGCATTTTAGGCATATAAACACCTATGAAACCTCTATATGCTCCAAGAGTTATAAGCAGAAGAAGCTGAGATACCTCCTGTTCTCCACTAGCAAGTGGAGATTTATGAGCTGTCTTGAATTACTGTATTAGCAGTAGATGGGTGTTTAGAATAAGCAAAAATGGCAATCCAAGAGGTCAATATGGAAAAAAAAAATAGCACTAGCATATTTTGGAAAGGAAAAGTATATCCAGACAAAAGTCCAGTTACTGTGAATTCCAAGAGAGTTAGGCCCACTTACAGAAATGACCTATCATTCAGAGACACACCTTTGATGGCATCTCAGGGAGAAAAGTCAGTTAATAGTATTGTAAACCACAGCCAATCATGTGAAAGACCAGTTCTTTCTCACAAAGAACTGAGCAGATGCAAATAATTAGAGCCAGATAATAAACATTGCCCCTGTTTATCAGTTGCGCAAG
Source organism: Leptosomus discolor (assembly GCF_034619465.1). Lineage (NCBI taxonomy): Eukaryota > Metazoa > Chordata > Aves > Leptosomiformes > Leptosomidae > Leptosomus > Leptosomus discolor. The sequence goes on along the minus strand of NC_141392.1, from coordinate 70,688,851 downwards.
CGAAAACACAGGAAAGATAACTGAGTTGCCCACAGTCATGCAAGGAGGGTTAAATATGGCAGGTCTTTTCTAGGTGAAGGGTGGAGGCAGCAGACCAGAACGTGAGGTGCTTGATGTTAGATACAATCCTAACGTTGCAGTAGCTTTGCTTTTAACTCAACAATGTGTTTGGCGTATTGTCTCTCCTATACATCAAGTGCAGGAAGACAATATGAACAGTTTCTAACTCTACCTCATAAACTTCCCTGAACAGGCACTGGAGTTACAATAACATCTTTGTTGGCAAACATTTCCAGGCACTGTAAATCTGTCTGACTCTACAGGAGAGATGGCTGATGTGCAAATCTCTAAGTCACTGTTGTTAAAAAACAGAGCCCCTGCTCATCCATCTTGGGCCTTATTTTATAGCACATCATATAAATGAGAACTTAAAATAGTTCTTCATCCTTCTGAAGTACACAGTGACTGGAAAGGATAACACCAGTTTAGCCTCGGGAACCTGAATCATCTGAGAAAAGAACAACTGAGGAACACATCTATGTTTGCCTTCCCCTAGACTGTTCAGTCCATACCTATGTCAGCGTGCTTTTCCTCGCTTAAGAAATTGTATCTGCTCACACAAACGTTCACCAGACCCAGTCAAGGAGTCACAACCCTTATCATTTAGGACCAGGGAAGCAGTGCAGTATTGTCCAGGAATGTTCCCGAGGAATGCAATAACATGAGCTGGAATGATCTGGCTTCTTACCACATGAGGCCGTGGATAGAAAAATAGCTATTCTTCCCCGCCTATAAGCATGCAGGAGGACACACATTTAACCTTTATTATCCATGTTGTAATATGCATTTATTAGTAATAGCACAAAGAGTTTTTTACAGCATCTTTGCCATGGGGACTATATTGAACCCTCACTTTATGAAGAGGTTTAAGGTTTTGAAAGATTTTGCTGAATACAAACAAACACAGTTTATTTTAACTAGTGACCTGGAAATATAAAGAAAAATACAGGAGAGTTAGGGCTATCAGCTACTATAAAGCTTTTTGATTCCCCACTCTCCAGTAATATTCTGGACCTGAAGAAATTTCCAGGTGAGACATTCATCACAATACAGATATTTCTGTAAAGCTTGATGGGTTGAACAAAATTTTTCAGGGAAAAAAAGTTTGGGTTTTTTTTTTTCCCCAGCAGCTCTACTGCAGAGCCATATTTAGAAATGTTTGATTGTAAGGTGTTTGGATTTGGCAGGGAATGGCTATGATGCACTTTCCCCAGGGCCTGGGAAAAAGAAGCAGGCTGCAAAGACAGCTTTCACAAATTGCTTTGAAAGGCGGTGTATAATTATAGAGGCTGGCAATGAAAGACAGGGCAGCCTCCAGGGATACCCCTTTCCCATTCTGCCACTTACAGGGATTCTTGACTTTGCAGTCAAGTTCTGTCGTGTCCCAAGTAAGAAGCTCGGTCAGCAGCGGGTGAAACAGCTTGCATCATCTTTCTCCAACTTCAGCTAAACTATTAAAAGGAGGTGGGTCTAAGCTTTTTTTTTTTTTTCTTGACAACCTGTGACTCATGAATGTCACAGAAAGGAGAAACTAATAAAAAGCCATTTCTACATATTAGCTTTTGCGCTTCCCTTTTAAGGATCACATAAGGCAGAGTGTTCACAGCTTTTGTTAGTAGTGCTATTATAATTAATTATTATTATTATTATTATAACAACCTTGTATTTAGGCACCTTACATCCATTCTAAGAAGAGGCTTAAGTATACAGCAGATCTGTGTGATGATGCCTAAAAGCTTTATGCTTTTAAAAGCTCAGCGCTAGGGCCACCTGCAGAGCTCCCTGAGAAATGTACACTGCTTCCAGAGAGTGTTTTCAAAACCAATATCGGCTTCCCACAGCCAGGGCCTGTTCTACTGAATGCAAGAAACTGCTTGTACCAGCATCTCATCTCCCTTTGTGCTGCACAACCCTTCAGTGTTTCTGGTTGCAGAGCAGGGAGGGAAGTGCTATGCAGCTTTCACAAACTGCGTTTTTGCCTGTCAGCAGCACCCTCCTGACTAAAGTTTGTATCAAATCCAGTGCCAAGTCTGTGGCTTAAACCCATCTCTGCACTGAACTTGCAAACAAACTACCAAAAAAATGTAATCACTCCCACTTCCCTCTGCCCTATGCTAACTATTTCAGATAATATGTATTACATTCTCTTTAAAACAATGAAAAAAAAAAAAAAGACGTATCTGTGGGATGGAAGTGACATGAGGAATGAAGAAATGGAAATGGCAAAGCAGAGGAGAATGCACTGTGGTTTAAAAAGACTTCTCTATTTGTTATTTTTATTGCCATTTCCAAATTAAACCTGAAACTGTTCAGCTGAAATGTATGTCGATATATGGCCATCAATTTTGTCTATGTTATTAGTTCCGATCCCTGTAAAGTCAATTTCCATTAGTGGTGTAATAGATGGCACTAGCTGGAAATACAGACTGCTCCTAAATCCACTCCTCCTGGTTCTTCTTTCTGGAGTAAAGATAAGGCCCTCCAGAATCTAACTGCACTTCACATGGAAATAAATACAGCTAAATGGAAGTGGAGTTTCTGTCACATTTATTCATTTCACCACCTGTCTACTTTCCAAACTGGGACAAAAGGTCAAAGCATGTTATAGAACAGAAATTTTGATTAAGAAATATTAAGCTAATTCATTTCACAATTTTTCAAATGAGCTTTTTGATATTCTGCTAACTAGTTGAATTTACCTAAGTCAAATTATTTTGTTTCAGTTTCCAAAACACGTGGTTTTTTTTTTCCCCTGGAAAATTAGACCCTTTCCATGAAAATCCAAATCTCTGGAAACTTACTTTCCTGTTCTGAAAAGAATTTCTGAGCAGCTCAAGAAAAAGCTCACACTGTAATATAGTATTCTGTCAAATTCTTCTTACATTGAGCTGTACCATGTATATCCTTCATGTCTGTGAGTGACTTTTACTAATATCTTTTTGTTCCCTTCCTGGTCAATATTCAAATTTTATTATTACTCTTAGTCAATGTGGTGGAATTCTGCACAGTTGTGAGTGCAAGATCCTGCAGTTATGAACAGTCATGAACAACTAGGACAGGACTTTCCAATGTCACTGTTTCTTTCTATTACGGAAGGAATGGGAGAAATTGAAGTTGCTCAGCAGATTCTCCTTCTGGTAAGCAAAGTGGAACAGAAACCGTCATGTACCAGCTTTTCTTCCAGCTACTAGATCAAAGTACAGTTTTCACTTCAAACAGTATCAAATCACACAATTTGATTATAACTACCTAAATATTGAAAGGGATTTTTTTTTTTTTAGAACTTATACCAAAAAAAAAGTTAAAAAGATAAATCTGAATGTGATTTCTTTCAGTCTGTCCATTTACCTTAGTATCATTCTCCTTTAGACCAGTGCTAAGTGAGGAAGAAAAAGTTTCCTGTTAAAGATTCCTGAAGTCAGGCATAGATACTCTACATCAGCTTTACCTCTTCTGCAACACTGCAAGAAATTCTTTCAATAAGTGTCTGGGATTTTAGATGCTTTCAGAAACCTAGGCTTTTCTAGAGTACATTAGTGGCAATCAGGAAGATAAGCTACATAATATTGGGTTACATATTATACTATAGCAGTACAGCTCTAGCTTAAGGGTCTCCCTCAGTCACTAATATCAATAGAAGGGTATCTCCACATTTTCAGAAAGGAGCTGGAAATGCTGTAAAAAGGGCTTACAACACTCACATGAGAAAATTTTTCATGATTCTTTTTTCACTGTCCCTCACCCCAACCCAGAGAGTAACTTGGATGAATAGCTAAATAGCCAACTATAATCAGTATATTAATTATGTTTCAATCGTTGCAAAAATGTAATAGGTGTTTACTAATTTTGTAAGTATTCTAGCATTTGTAGGTGAAATACATTAAATGTGGACCAAACAATGCTATATCCTTTTAAGACACCACCCAGTTTTCATACCTGCGGCTTGTCACGTTTAAGAGGTGTAAGTTTGTACATTAGTCAACATGTCTGCTGTAAATTATCCCACTACTGTGATGTTGAAATAAGTAGTTCAGCATAAAGCAAAGAAGTCCTGATGTTTGTCTTTTATCATCATAGGAGAGGTGTCTCTAAATACATAATGAACAAAAGGCACATTCAAATAACCATTCAGAACAAAAGCTGATTGTTAAAAATATAGGAATTTTTCCTTCACTTTGGTTCTATACCCTATAAACGACTCAAGCACTTTAAATGGTGGAATAAATATACCCCATCACGTGAATGAGAGCTAGTAATATTCCATTTACCCTTAGTTTAATTGACTTGATTCTGATGTACCTGAAATAATTGCAAATGTTTCTCTGAATCAACTGCTTAATGTGTAAAACAGGGTGGCTCTTTTTGCCATGTGAAGAAAATAAGTCTTTCAGACATATTTTAAACACTTGTGAAGGTACTTGCAAGATCTAATAGTATATTGATATTCAATAGACTGTCTTAGTAGAAAAACAGTGATATTGTTTGGAAGTATAACAAAGTTATAAGAATAGCTACATGGTTAGCCTAGATGAAAATAGAACTGATATGGGTGGAGGATTAAAATAAGAGTAGGATAACTAATAGTGACATAAAATACCAGACATCTAAATTTAGGATACTTTGAATACTCTAAGCTTTATTTTCATTGGCTTTTATGTGGCGTTTCATAAAGTTTGGATGGAGCTAAGAGCCTATAGCAAGGACAGTCAGTCTTTGCACAGAACTATTCTGGAAACTCTCTTATTTTTTTTTTCCCTAAAAACTGTTAACAGAATAAGAATAAAGATTGTGACAGGGCTGTCGCAATGCTCTAGGTTGTGACAGTGGTATCTGAGTTTACAACTAGCTATTTTATTCAAAAGGAAAATTCTCTCCACACAGTTTGACCGTGTTCTGTTTTGTGAACTGAGCACTTAATACTGAGCAGTTTTGCAGAACTGTCTGATGATCAGTTCTCTTTCTCAAGCCTGTTCCTTAAAAATTAACTGTAGAAAGTTAGTGCTGGAACTTTATGGCACTTTGATTGAACAAAGGAGGCAGAGTACATCTCTCTTCCTCATTGACATATGCCCTGATTTTGAAAACACGCAGAATGGACTTTTCCCTCAGGAGTAAAATTAAAGCAGGTTAGTGTGGGAAAAATGGATGGAACTGTATTCTGCTCAGCCATTCCTTATCTGGGATACTAACCTGCAAGCTGAGGCTTGCCTGACATGAGTCAAGTTAGTGAAGGTTAGTCATCTGGTCTGAACAAATCGCCTAAGCTCCCTCTGGAGTCAACGGAGGAAGATGGGCATGTCTGGAGGACTCTCCATTCTGCCCTAAGACAAGTGTCTCACTTACTCGTTGGAGGAGATTCTTTCTCACTATGATCCATAATACAACCCTCAAGGATGAGCTCACACTAGAGGCCTGTGTTTCAGATGGCTAGAGCTAGGTGAGAGGAATCTTACCTTCCATGAAAAAAACACTATATGAGTTCAACAAAGCATTGCTTAGATTCACATCAGGAAAAAAATGGAGATCCAAAACTAGCTTTCCTTATGAGTCTTCTGTTACTGTAACTAACTGGAGCTCATTGGTGGGAAGTGTTTCCCCCTACTATTTTTACCATTTTTTATGGAAAGCTTCCCCTCGCCCCTTCAACTACTTGTTGAAGTCTCTTTGCAAAACTAGTTCAGGAAGAGATGGAAGACAACTACACAAGTCTGCCTGACAAACAGCATCAGAGAGAAGAAGAATATTCACATTTGTTTCTTGGCATGGTTCTGCCTCGCTCCTTATAAAAATCTCAGTCCAGCTCTAACTTTTGATACTAGTTAAGGGCAATTCCTTTCTGAAGAGTAGCAATAGGTGTGAGTTACCTAACATAATCCTCTTTCTCAGTGATCAACTTTTTTCAAGATCCTGGATCCTGATATGTGTTCACTAAAGAGAGAACTGGAGACTGGAGATGGAGATCAGTCTACTGCAATGGTGATTTCTTGCTCGAAGAACTCAAATAAACTTAGCTCTCAGTATCTTCATACCATAAAAGACGACATATCTATTTGTCTTTGTGGTGACAACTCAGTGATGGCAAATTGCTTCTTAAGGTGAAACTGGAAGGGACAACACTGCCCTGGAAGGATCTTCCAGCAGCTCCTTTCTGGGAAGGTGGTCAGAGTTGTGCACTGAAAGATCACAAGGCAGGTAAATGGAATGTGGAAAAATATAGGAAAATAAGACATGAAAGGACTCAGATGAGCTGGGTATGTATACAGACAAAATGAATCACCAGTTTTAAGTTTTGTTTGTCTCTATTTTGGGCACCTGAGCTGTTGTAGCAGAGATGGAATTTTATGCAATTTTAAAAGTATGTTTGCACGATTGCTTGGTGTCTGTAAAGGAATCCAGAACTGATCCTTCTTTGCTTTATACAAATCTTTTTATTGACTTTATTATTCATTTTATAGAAGTAACAAAAGTATTTCTCCAAATGGTTCTCCTTTGTATCTTCATGTACACATGCATATATGTACGACTATATCTTTACTGATGCTAATGGGTGGTCTGAGAATTTGTGAAAAAATGTTGATGTTGTCTATCTGGTCCACAGTGTATTAAAAAAAAAAGATTTTTGGATTATGAAAGTTTTACATTTTCCCTTGGTACCTGCTCCTGCAATTTGAAAATCTCTTTGTTTCAACCCTTTGACAATGACAGCAGGGTATGTGGTTTGAAGAGACAGATAAAATCCTGAAGACTTAAAAGAAAACATTTTTTACATTTCATGATCACTGAATAAATGAACTTTCCTACTCAGGAGGGAATGAAAACTTGGCAGGGAGGTAGAGATTAAAAACAGTCCCTTTTCTGTTTTCTAATATTTTTAAAAAGAAGTGGTCTTTCCTCCTACAAAGCATGAATCTAGGTGAAATTAAAGGCTTACATTTGTTTAAAAATTTTCATATTATGTACAAAATATGGAGTCATGAAAGGGAATGTCTATATAAGACAACTCTATCGATGAAAATAACTTGCTCCTGCACTTATGCTAGGCAAAGATGGGCAATAACTCAAAGAAAATATCTTATCATCAATAATTTTTTGTTTGTTTGTTTTAACTGAAGTTCTCTATTAATTTTCTTCACTGTGATATTTAAAATCTTTAGTTAGGAGATTGTATTAATTGTGTGACCAGCTGATAGAGATGTATTTCCAGATTATTGAAACTAAGGATCAGAAACTGTAACACCTTTGCAAGTATCCAACATGATCCCAGCTAAGCAAAATTTTGCTCCATGAAGGCAATCAGAAAGATTTAGTATAGTAGCTCTGTTGCTCCCAGTAGTAGCTCTTTTTGTTCCCTTCATTCAATAAAATTTAACAATTAGTTTCTGTCTCAGTTCTCTCCTTCCAGCACGTTCTTGCCGTTTACTTTCCTCAGCCTCTCTTTTTTTCTCAGCTGATCTGAAGAACCCTGGCATTAGCAAAGTGCCTGGCTCCCTGGTTCCCCATGGCTCCCCATGCTTCACAGACATTCAGAGTCACTCTGCAGCCAGTGGAGCCCCAGCAGTTCCCTTTTGCCCTTCTGCTGTGGTAAGACCATATGCATCTGCATAGTGTATAGGGAGCTATATAGTTCCCAAAAAAAATTCATCTCCACAAAAGTAGTAGTTTTCACTTTCTTATTTCTACTAGTAAGAGTTAAATTGTAAGAATTAGGACATGTTTGTCTCAAACTTTGTATCTTGTGGTTTTGAGAGGAAGTAGAGACTCAGTAGAATGACAGCGACTGTCTGAAGGCCTGAAGCAACTTCTTAGAACACCTGTGTGTACGGATGCGGTTAGGACTTTGGGCCAGATGACATGGCTTCTTGGAAATATTTTGCTTGTCACTTCGTGGTAACAGCTAAAGGCACGAATTTGTTCGGCTTATGCGCTACAGCTCACAAGCTGTGTAATGGAGATTGCGTGGACTGCCAGCTCATGATCGGCGCGTGGAAGCAACACGCCGCTGCTGGATTGGATCTCACCATCTGACTGCAACACATCACCATCAGATTGGCCTGGGACTATGGTACAAAAGGGACCCTTGACAGCCCCTCCATGGGGAGGAGAAGCAGGAGGGGAGCAAGAAGAAGGACCAAAGGGAGTGGAGCAGAGCTGAGAACCTGCCTGCCTGGACTGGACTACCGTTGGAGAAACCCCCAGAGCGGAACAACTGGACGGGTCAGATCCCCAGTGGTGACTATTGCGGCCTGCTCTCCTTCTCCCTCTCTTTCTCTTTTTCTTCTTTTTCTCCCTCTCTCTAAATAAAACTTTGTAGTGGTATTGACAATATATGGCCTTGTTTGTGCCTTAATCTCTCCACAGGTATTCGAATCAGCAGGCCCGGTAAGAGTTCACCTCTTCCAGACTGCAACACTACTGCAATCAGGTTTTAAATTACTTTATCCACTAGATTTTAAAGATGTTTCCTATTAATAGCACTTCGGACCTCACTTTATTTTTTTAAGCTAAAAGGACTCTGAAACATCATATACCCTTTCCTAAAATATTCTATTTCCATCACAAGTAAAATTGTATTTACATTGCCTTCTAGCTTACGAATAACAAAAGACAAAACTTCTGGCATTGAGTCATTTGATGAATAGATTGCAGCAATATTCCTTGGGGCACTGCTTGGGTGCACAAACCCATAGGGAAATGGAAGAGTTCATACTAATTATTCACTATGACCCCTTGCCTGGGGGCCCTTGACAACCTCCCGCTGATTTCTGTGGGGTGGAAGCGTTTCTGATGTGTCCGTTGAGAACCCCAGTGAGTCTGAGTGAAACCCTGGTCCTGTTGCAACAGTGTCCATTCTGTGTAGGCATGTTCCAGCAGCTAAGCAGCAAGTGCTGTAACATTTGGAAGTATATAGACAAATTCGATAGACTATTATTGTTTTTTCTGGATGTTTTCTAACTCCTGTTTTCCTTTTGGGCTCGCTTTGAGGCTTATAACAATAACGGAAAATACTAGGGCAGTGTCTAACCTGCCTGCACTGGATTATCTGCTTGCAAATAGAAGGATAAAGACCCTATCTGGAATATTGTGTCCAGTTCAAGAAGGACAGGGAACTGCTTGAAAGAGTCCAGCGCAGAGCCACAAAGATGATGAAGGGGGTGGAACATCTCCCTTACGATGAAAGGCTGAGGGACCTGGGTCTCTTTAGCTTGGAGAAGAGGAGACTGAGGGATGACCTCATTAACATTTATAAATATGTAAAGGGTGAGTGTCAGGAGGATAGAGCTGGGCTCTTCTCGGTGATGGCCAATGACAAGACAAGAGGCAATGGGTGCAAGCTGGAGCATAGAAGATTCCACATTAACACAAGGAAAAACTTTTTCACTGTGAGGGTGACAGAGCACTGGAACAGGCTGCCCAGAGATGCTGTGGAGTCTCCTTCTCTGGAGACATTCAAAACCTGCCTGGACACATTCCTGTGTGACCTACTGTAGGTGGTCCTGCTCTGGCAGCAGGGGTGTTGGACTAGATGATCTTCTGAGGTCCCTTCCATACTCTAACATGCTATGATTCTGTGATTCTGTGAAATGTCCAAATGTAAGATCACATGGACAGAAGAAAGGACAGAGAGATACTTTTGGAGATACTACTGCTCTGCAGCTATCAGACTTAATTTTCTGTGTTACAGACCATTGTACTGTGAGTCAGAGCTCTCTTCAGCAAATCCTCCGTTTTTTTTCTGTTATTCCTGTTTGAATATTGCTTCTTAAATTTAGGACAGTAAGACAGTGACTGTTCCCCATCTGGTTGCTACATAAATTCTAGAGCTGTAGTGACAGGCAAGATTTATAAGCACAGAACCTTTGTACTAACACGAAGTGATTTACACACTTTATTGCCAAATGGAAAACACAACAATTATGTCAAGGTTTACCCTTTGCCCAACAAAGCTTGACGTAAGTGGGCAGTCTAAGCAATCCAGCCAGTTTCAAAGCTGACAGCAGGCTTTCCATTTTTTTAGGAACCTACAGCAGATGCTATGACTGAATACCAAGCAGAAGGTTTAGCCATGCAGTCACCATTAATTTAATTGAAGTTTTGTAGCTAAATACCCTAGATAGCTCTGAATAGCTCAGCCTCCATTACCAAAAGTCAGGAGATTAAAATCATTCCTCCCTTGACTTCAGAAGACTGGTATTTTCTTTAACGTAAAATAAATGAAAATAGCACTAAAGACCATAATAGTAGTCTGAGCCTTCTTTACTTTGAAATATACTTTTAGTCTGTTACAAGAGGCAAACTCACCTCTTTCTGAGTGTGATTATGCAATATCATTGTGTTCTGATGTAGTTAATTATATTTAAAAACGCTTAGTTAAAACAAAAGACAGTAACATATAGTATAAAATTAATTTAAAAAAGCATTATACCTTTAAAAGGAGACAGAAAAGGAATGGTGTGCTGTTTCCCTAAAGGTGATAGTTCTATTGAAAACAGAAACATTGCATATTTTCAGCCAATGTAGCATTTTGAGCAGGTGAACATGCCTCCATGGTTTAGAACTTACATAATTTACAGCACAGTGCCACGAAACAAAATAATTGTGCTGAGAAATTGGTGTCAAACTTCTGAAAGACTAAATAGTTGAGCCAGAGAGAGGGCTATAATTTCAGGGAGAAGACAGTAGCGATTGCAGACATGTTTAAGGATTGGCTAAAAATCAATTAACATAAGTAGCTAAAACATATTTTTATAGCATTGAGTCTCTCAAGACGTGTCGCCACATGTGGACTTTATTTATTTATATAATTTTGTTCTCCGAAGTGTGCATTGGAGTGGAAAATATAATGTCAGAGATCTGTAATGAAAGTACTTCAAACTCTAGAGTGTTTGAAACCTAGCTGCAGTGGGAGAACTTTAATAGTGGCATTAAAAAACTTAAGGTCTCTGGCAAAAGGCTGTGAAGTCATCTGAGTATAATCAGCCACATAAACTACATGTGACAGTGTGATCCCGTGATCTGAACACTCAATGAGAGCTATTTCTGCTTCTGAAAGGTCTCAGATGTAGTGTTCTTGCATTTTTAAATTGAAGTTATTCTATTTTGAGCGTGTGTGTGTATGTATGTGCAAAAGTGAGTGTGTGTGGAGGTGGGGGACAAATATCACCTTGTCAAATAGTACTGATATCCTAGTCTGTGTTTTGTGCTGGTTTTATATACAAACTGGATTCTCAGCGAATTGAAACAGTGACAATAAAAAATGTGAATCACAGATTGTTTAGTAAGTCTTTGGGCATTATTTCTCCACTTCTCAAGCAACTCTCTTTCTTAAATACCCATTTATATATCAGCAACTGAAATGTCAGTAAATGCCTTTGAGAAGAAGAAGGACTTTGATCATTAATTATCAACGATGGAGCAGGGAGTTTCTCTCCTCACAATGCAAAAAGCACCACCTCCAAAGAAGTTCAATAGGGTAAGGTGTGACTGAAGTAACTCTCTCAGACATAGATGTAGGAAAAGCCTAAAGACATTTTGGTCCTTTGTACATAACTCCTTTCTCAGCAAATTCTGGTCCATAACTCACTAGTTCAACGTCAGTACAAATACATTATTTTTATTAATATTCTCTTCTCTGGGAAAGTTTGAAGTCACTTCTTTCTTCTTTTTTCCTCTTTTCATCTTTCTTTTTTATTCTTTCCTTTGTCTTATTTCTTTTAATTCAGTTTAGTATATTGTAAGAAACAAAAACATAGGAAGGATGTAAAAGTGTGGTGTTAAAGCAGATGGATTACTATCAGAAGCACAGTTTTCACCATTATTTCTCAGGAACTCAGAGTGCAACAGAGGGTACAAGCATGGCTGTTGTTAGCATTGTCCTTTGGGTCCACTCAGAATGTGCAGTTTGTTTGGTTTCCAAGCAGTCCAGTACCTTGCCCTTATTTTAACTTGGCACAGTACAAGTCAAAGTAGCCACCACTCTTCCCTCATAATGAGTGATGTTTAAGTAGTTCACTTGTGCTTATAGCTCAGACAGCTGTTAGCTGCAGTCATTAGACAACTCTGCCTCCAAACATCATAAAATGTAAAGAATGACTTCTCCAAAGAACAATATCTTTTAAAGTAAATGGTACATTAAACTGCAGTACTTCCAATCCCTGGCACTTGATTTCTATTCATTTGAACTCTGGACTTAAACAGTTTTAAGCTTGCTGTGGACCAAGGAATATGTCAAGAATATAATCACATCAGTTGTGCTTTCCTTACAGATTCTGAATGTGCTTTCATGAGCCCACTTAATTAGTTACTGTACCCCTAGCATGGAAAGGATAATTGCCATCATGAGTCAAGCATTAAGTGGGATCTGGAAATATCCCAGAAAGCGTCAAGATTTCTCAGATTTTCAATATTTGATGCTGCATGACTGTTGTGGGGTTTGTCAGGATTTGTAATTTCCTCTAGAAGTGAAATGAGGCAGAATACATTGTGGTTACTCATAACAAACTAAAGGGCTTGGGAGGCCCAGCGCCAGCTCCACAGAGGTGTATCTTAGTTTTCCTCTCTCTTCACAATTTCTCCAATTATGTTAATTTCTTTCTACTTGCTCTGCTGCAGAGGACATTTTTATGCTGACGGTACACAATAAGTTCTTTCTCATTTCACACGTACTATGAAGTTTTAGCCCCTTTCATTTGAGTGAATGGTTAAATCAATATATGTTGGGGCTGGACAAACCCTGCTGTCTCCTGCTGTCTCTTCTTGTCTTTTCCGCAGAAATCGCTATTAACGCCTGCTGATGCTTTCTGTATAATACACTCAGCTTAATTCATTTTCTTTAAGTCTCCATTCTACTCCAGGTCTTGTACGTCTTGTTGAAGGCCTCTGTGGCAAGGACTCATCTTCACCCCCAGAACAAATCATGCAAAATCATTCAAAACCGCATTGCTCAAAGCCAGTTCCATCTACAGTGGATTGAACACATCTACAGGACAAGAGATTTGAAGCGTCCTTTGGACTCCATACACAAATACATAGCTAGAGTTCCCATGCCAGGTTGTTGCATGTCTTGAAATATGTCATAGTGGCTTGAGTGGGTACTGGAGAGTGCAGTCCGTGGGAACAGTGATGGAAAATTAAACTGGAGAGGAGGCGGCAAACTTGAATGAAATATTACCCATAATTTGTATAAGCAGCAGTCCCTTGAGAAACTACACCAGGATTTTGCTTTGATAAGAGCTAGTTTAAAAAAAAAAAATCCATAAGCAAACAAGCCTGCATGCAGTATGGATATTCACAAGGTGGAAATGGGGGAGGGAACTACGGAATTAAGTTTTTTCCTCTGCAATATCATGGATGCTTAATTCTTTAAAACCATTCAAACCTGAATTTCAAAAATGATATCTTTTTCTTGCATGCTATCATGTAGGATATTGATCCGTCTTTCAATGAAAGATTTCAGTGGGCATCAAATAGGGCTTGCCCCACTCTCTGTTTTCTTCCTGCCATCAGCACTGACCTGCAGCTATTCAGTGTCTACTCATCTGGAGCAACTTGTTCTGATATCACCTCCTCTTTGTACTGCCTTTACTGTACGGCTCACTCTCATTGCTGACACACTACCCATCCTCCTGATGGAAGGAAGTTTTATTAAAAAAGACTGTTATTTGGTCATATATGTAAAGCTTTACTGTGATGTACATATGCAGCAAGGGTGAATTTACACTGAAAGGATGACCTTAACATGATTGGTTTCTAACTTTTCAGGGCTTGACTTTGTTTCAGTAAATTTAATTAAATAAAAAAATACCTATACATTGACTAAGTTACCTCTGCAAAATTTTATAATTCTTTTTCTTTTTCCCTTCTTTATTTTTTTCCCACTAGGCAAATACTGTTTGCTACAGACCGCTGGCCCGATAGACAATATGTCCTTAAACCACAAAAAATGCTGTACACTGCAAATTGATTTTGCAACATGGGTGGAGTGCCACATAGTTTGTACATTTAACAAAATTTATATGTGCAGATGACTAATGTTAACAGATATTAGGACATATGACATACCATCAAGGCAAATTCTTATTATGTTTTCTTACATTTGAATATATGCATGTGTGCTGGCTTGTAATTTCCTACGAGAATGTAACAATATTTATTGTAAGTACCTACATACTTTGGAAAAGCTAGGTGATTATCTTTGAAAAGTATTAAGGACATTTTTTTTTCAGAACAGACCTTCTACGAATTTGTATAAATATAGGAACTCAGTCACATTTTGGTGTGTACTATTTGGATACATCTAAAAGAAAATCAATAGAAGAAAAAACACTGAAATAATTTATCTTTTCCAGGCCTAGATATCTTTTGTTATGATATGGGGAAAGGCAGTGGTTTAACAGCCTGAACTACCGATTGTGACCAAAAAACACATGCACTTAATGTACTATCCTGCTCTTTATGTGTGCTGTACTGTCCTAGTGCTTCATTCCTTCATTTTGGCCCAACCCAAAAGCTGTTGAATTTGGTGGAAAACCACCCGCTGACTTCAGTGGTGAGTAGGTCAATCTGAAAAAAATGTGATTGGACAGGGTAACAACTGATTTTGTGCCATGTGTTATAAATCTCTCTTCCACAGCACAACTTACAGCTCTATCTCAATAACACTAAACTGGAATAAGAAAGGAAGAGGCAACTTCACCTTCAGCTGGGGAGATCTCCTGTTCTTAACTCTCACCACATAAGTAACTTTTTTTGCATTGAGTCCATGGAGTTATGACCAGAAGGGCTGTCATGGTACAGTAGCTGTGCAAAACCAAACAGGTTAAAATGTAGATATCTGAAAGTCAAATAAATTTTTTTGTCATGCTTTTGGGAAAAAAAAAATCACTGCTGGATGGGTTAATGCTGCCTTTGGAGGATTGAGTCGTACATGCTCGGGATATTGTTCTGAAACTGATGTAGGGTGATTTACCAGTTTCTCAGGTGTCCATTCCCTTAGTCAGATCTTCCACTGAGGGATAAAATGTTAAAGAAACAGAGTTAAATTTCAAATCCTTCTCTGTATTATAGATTCGATAACAAATTGGAGGAGAGAAAAAAATTAGTATAAACGTATGCTGGAAGTGTCCCCTCAGTGGCCTGGGCATGCCTTGCAACAGAAGTATTTGTCACAGGTTATAAGTTCGGAAATGAATGGAAGCAGAAAATAATTAAGAATTGAGAATTTACATTTTTAACATTAGTAATAATGTGATGATTGGAAGGGCTTTATTCTTAGTGTTGTTAGATGAACAAAACTCCATTAATTTTGATGCGATCTAAATTCATAGATTCAGGGGAAAATGGCCCAAAATCCCAAAAAGCCTCAATGCAGTCTTTGCACTTCTATGACTTTTTTTTCTCCAGAATCTCAACAGAGGTTGAGAAAGTTACATCAATCAGCCTCCTCCAGCTCTAAATTCTGAATTTATCTTATTTTTTCATCACTTTCTGGTTACTCAGGAAGTACAGGCAACTGGGAAGGAAAGCTTGAAAGGTATATCATTCTTTGGGCAAGGTTAGGCTTCTGTTCACATTACTCTAAGCAAGGAAGAAACCAGATTCCCTGAGACTGTGTTATACTGGAGTCTGGAGCCCTGATGGATAGTGTTCTTAATGGGTTGAGCCCTTCATGGATGACTATACTTTGCATAAACAAACTCACAGTACAGTTGGCATAGTTAAATTGTATGCGCTCATTCAACCTGAGCATTCTCACTCCTTGACTTTCCACTTCCATTCCCTATTCTTAAATATACTAAATCAAGATCTTTTTCTGAGAGTTGTAGAGTGCTTCCCATTGACTTGAATTACAAAGGAAAACTAACGATGAGGAAACTGATCTGGATGAATTCCTCTTCTCTGTTAGGTTGTTGCAGAGCACCAATACAGCTGCTGCTTGCTCCTCCTGCTGCTTGTACTGCTCCCACCTGACTATCCATTGGAGCAGTCCAGCTGGTGTTTGCTTAGACGGCATGAAAAGGTCAGAGCAAGATTTTTGATTTATCTGCTTTCTCATTGGGGGCATTTTTTGTCTCCATAGACAGAGTCTCTGGTCTTCAGGCAGTCTGTATGACAAATGCCCCACCAAGACTCCTTCACTTTGGGAGGTGCTGTAATGGAATTTTCATGAGCTATCTAGCACAGTCTTCAGCTAAACTTGCCTTGGGTAAAGAAAGAGAGAGAATGAAGAAATTACCAGAGTTCATTGACAAGTAGCAAGGACAGTAGGCTGTCAGTAGGATGTAACTTACCCCAGTAAAACACAAGACTTTTAAATACTCATATATATGGAAAGGAACTGAGGAGATGCTGGAAATCACACACAAAAAAAAAACAAACCCAGATCCTGCCCTGCCTAGTGAATCTGCAGTAAAGCATTCTTAAATGCAGAGCCCAAATACTTAAAGAAACATGTTTATGGACATTTATATTTTAAGTGCAGGTACCACTGTTATCTATGGAGAAGGGAATTTAATAAAACCCAATGTAGATAGTAGCAGTGTTTCTACTGTCAGATAAGCAGAAATAGCTTCTGGAAATGAATTGCCACTATCTGTGATGTGGTGTGGGAGAAAGGACCGTGCTAGAAGAGACAAATTCATATTCAGATAACTTCATAAGAAACAGTGGTATTACCTACATGCTAGAGAGTGTTGCCTATGTAATCAGTTAGTTGTCAAATGTCATAGATGTTGTGTCTTGGATGTCCAGAACCTTCCACAAAACATGGCATTAAGTACTGTAGAGTAGCATATTACTGTGGTAAATGCAGCAGTCAGAAACCTCACAAATACAGTCTTAAACAGAAGAAACTGCATAGCAGAGATAGAGGAAATGTTAACCAGGATGTTGGCATTTATTTCCATATTCTTTAAATAAAAGTGACACATAGACAAATACCAGAGATGTGCAGACATGACCTTTGTCTAACAGCCATTCCCCAAGGACAGCACCTCTTCCAGAGTCAGTGCTTAATTAGCACTGCAGAGCAAAGTTAGCACTGGGTGTATGCCTGCTTCCTGGCATGGAGCTTGAACTGTCAGCTGAAAGGGAAAAGGATGGCTAGAGACCTCTGTAAGTTCATTTCTACACCTTTTTTTTTTTTGTTTGTTAAAGGGTGTTCTTTAACATAATGTTACTGAAAACTCGTTCCGTTTCAGGGAATTTGTTTTCTCTACAGAGTGAATACAGTGAATGGTCTGTGGCCTGTGCTAATGAATCCCCCTGAAGTTGAGGGGTTGAAGTATCCTTGGATACTTCAAACCAGAATAATTTAAGTTTTATAGCTGGTGCCAAATTTACCTGTTGAAATACTTGTAGCATCAGTGAAGAAGTCAGGCAATTGGTACTGATGTGATTTAGGAAGACCAGCGGCTGTGGTGCAGTGTAGCCATACTACAGAATGACTAAATACAGCTAAGCCTATTTAAAGCTCTAACCTCAGGCTGAGCTGGTAAAATTACCATGGTTCTCGGGAACGTTTAGTTTGGGATTGCAAATACTCACTTTTGTTTTCACTGAAAAATAAAATAGCAGCTGAAGCCTGGAAATAATTGCTGTCTATGACAATGGTTAAGGCTTTGAAGTGGCCTGATGGCTCACAAGACAAGAGAGGGTCACAGAAATGGGCAGACCAACAGTTAGAGTAGGTAAGCTGTCTTTTATACTTCAGAGGACAAACATAATCTACCCTAACCTAGAGGCTGACCTATGCCATTAAGCATGAGACTGTGGGTCTCTGCCAAGCTTTTGTTTCTGAGAGGTGGCAAGCCCTACGACTGCCAGCCTACACTACTTTGTAGTCCTGTAGGTAGCTGTGCCATCCTTTCTAGAGCCATAATACGGCAAGGCCTCTCTGAGAGGTTGTGATAGCAAGTTCCAGAGAGTAAATAGAAATTTGGATGGAGGAAGAAATAGAGTAATGAGGTCTAGAAAGGGAAAGGAAGGTCACAGTAGCTCACAAGGCATCTGTGCTACCAGAGAGTGAAACTAGCATGCATTGAAATAGAAGGAAGGAAGAAAAAAGTGTGAAGGTTATTGAGACTGATAAGTTTATCTTGGCCCTGTGTAAATTCAGTCAGGGCCAGACCCTTTTGTTGACTCAATGACAATTACACAATAGCCGTGGGATGTAGTTGGGCTGGACTTTTCCTGAATTACCTAGGGGACTCCATCACAGCAAAATTCACAGGGAACTTGAGTCACCTTTGCAATTACTGTGATCTGGCAGTGAGATAATACCACCCAAATAAAGGAAATCACACGGCAGCTGCACAGAAATAAATATATATAGAATCATAGAATCAGAGAATTATAGAATCATAGAATCATAGAACAGTTTCAGTTGGAAGAGACCTTCAAGATCATCGAGTCCAACCTTCATCCTGGCTCTATCAACACCACTAAACCATGTCCCTAAGCACAACATCTACCCATCTCTTAAACATCTCCAGGGGTGGTGACTCCATCACCTCCCTGGGCAGCCTGTTCCAATGCCTGACAACCGTTTCAGTAAAGAAATTCTTCCTAATATCCAGCCTGAACCTCCCCTGGTGCAGCTTAAGGCCATTTCCCCTTGTTCTAGTGCTTGTTACTAGGGAGAACAGACCAACCCCCGCCTCGCTACAACCTCCTTTCAGGTAGTTGTAGAGAGCAATAAGGTCTCCCCTCAGCCTCCTCTTCTCCAGACTAAACAGCCCGAGTTCCCTCAGCCGTTCCTCATATGAGACATGCTCCAAATCCTTTACTAGCTTGGTAGCCCCCCTCTGTACCCTCTCCAGCACCTCAATGTCCTTCTTGTAGAGAGGGGCACAGTACTCGAGGTGCGGCCTCACCAAAGCCAAGTACAGGGGAATGATCATCTCCCTGATCCTGCTGACAACACTGTTCCTGACACAGACCAGGATGCCATTGCCCTTCTTGGCCACCTGGGCACACTGCTGGCTCATGTGCAGCCAGCTGTCAGTCAACACTCCCAGGTCCCTCCCTGCCTGGCAGCTCTCCAGCCACTCCTCCCCAAGCCCTGTAGCGCTGCTGGGGGTTGTTGTGGCCAAAGTGCAGGACCTGGCACATGGCCTTATTGAAACTCATGGAATTGGCCTTGACCCAGCGATCCAGCCTATCTAGATCCCTCTGTAGAGCTTCCTGACCCTTCCTGACTGACACTTCCACCCAGCTTGGTGTCATCTGCAGACTTACTAAGGGTGCACTCTATCCCCTTGTCCTAATCATTGATAAAGATGTTAAACAGGAGTGGCCCCAGTCCTGCGCCCTGAGGGACACCACTGGTGACCAGCCACCAGCTGGATTGAACTCTGTTCACCACAACTCTCCGGACTCAGCCATCCAACTAGTTTTTCACCCAGCAAAGCGTATGCCCATTCAAGCCAAGAGCAGTAAATTTCTCTAGAATGCTGTGGGAAAGTGTCAAATGCCTTACTAAAGTCGAGGTAGATAACATCCACAGGCTTTCGCTCATCCAACAAGCGGGTCACCCTGTCGTAGGAGATCAGGTTTGTTCAACAGGACCTACCCTTCATAAACCCATGCTGACTGGGCCTAATCACCTGGTTGTCCTGCATGCGCCTGCATAATGGAACTCAGGATGATCTGCTCCATCGGCTTCACTGGCACTGAAGTCAAACTGACAGGCCTGTAATTTCCTGGATCATCCTTCTGTCCGTTCTTATATATGGGTTTTATATTGGCTGACTTTCAATCTGCTGGGACCTCCCCAGTTACACAGGACTGCTGATAAATGATGAACAGTGGCTTGGTGAGCACCCCTGCCAGTTCTCTCAACACCCTAGGATGTACCCCATCCAGCCCCATAGATTTATGCACATTGATGTGGAGCAGCAGGTCACTGACCATCTCCTCCTGGATTGTGGGGGCGACATTTTGCTCCTGGCCCCTGTCTCTTGGCTTGGGGGGCTGACTTTCCCTGGTACAAGTATTCCTATTATTAAAGACTGAGGCAAAGAAGGCATTAAGCACCTCAGCCTTATCCTCGTCTCTTATTACCATCTTACCTTCTGGATCCAGTAGGGGATGGAGGCTCTCCCTGGTCTTTCTTTTGTTGTTAATGTATTTATAGAAACTTTTCTTGTTGCCCTTTACCTCCAAAGCCAGATTAACTTCTAGCTGGGTTTTGGACCTTCTAATTTCCTCCCTGCATAACCTAACAACATTCTTATACTCATTATGAGTGGTCTTCCCCTTCTTCCAGAAGCCATAGACTCTCTTTTCCCTGATTTTATACCAAATCTCCCTATTCAGCCAGACCGATCTTCTTTGTCGCTGGCTTGTCTTACAGCACATGGGGATGACCTGTTCCTGTGCCTTTAAGATCTGCTTCTTAAAAAGTGTCCAGCCTTCCTGGACTCTTATACCTTTCAAAACTGACTCCCAAGGGGTTCTATCAAATAACCTCCTGAACAAGTCAAAGTCCACCCTTCGGAAGTCCAAAGTGGCAATTTTGCTGCCCCCACTCCTAACTTCTCTAAGAATAGAGAACTCAATAATTTCATCATCACTGTTCCCTAGACTGCCTTCAACTGCTATATCCTCCACAAGACCTTCTCTGTTCACAAACAGGAGGTCCAGCAGGGTGCCTTCCCTACTCGATTCACTTACCAGCTGTGTGAGGAAGTTATCCTCCACACATTTCAGGAACCTCCTGGATTGTTCCCTCTCTGCTGTATTGTATTTCCAGCAGATACCTGGGAAGTTGAAGTCCCCCACAAGAACAATGGCAAGTGACTGTGAGATTTCTCCTGAGTGCTTATAGAATGTTTCATCTATTTCTCTGCTCTGACTGGGAGGTCTACAACAGACTCCCGCAACAATATCAGCTGTGTTGGCCTTGCCCCTTATCCTAATCCAAACACTCTCAACCCGATCATCACTATACTTAAATTCTGAGCATATATATATATATATACCTCAGTCAGACAGTTTGTCAAATATACCCTTGTGAGTCAGAAGACTCAGCTAGTGTTTAAAATTCCCTCCAAGCAAGAAGAAAGTTTCCTACCCAAGCTCATTCTAGCAAACTGAATGTAGTAATATCAAAGACCCAACGTCAACAAAGCAATGTGACAGTAAATCCATTGTTTACTAGTAGCTTGATAGCTATGGATGTAGTCTATCTGGATTTCTGTAAGGCCTTTGACACTGTTACCTGCATCCTTCTCTCTAAATTGAATAGGTACGGATTTGATGGGTGGACTTTTTGGTGGATGAGGACTTGGAGGGACGGTCATATCTAGAGGGCAGTGGTCAACAGCTTGATGTCCAGATGGAGACTGGTGATAAGTGATGTCCCTCAGAGGTCTGTATTGGGACTACTGCTGTTTAATATCTTCAATGTTGACATAGATGGTGGGATCAAGTGCACCCTCAGAAAGTTTGCAGATGACACCAAGCTGAGTGGTGCTGTTGACACACCTGAGGGATGGAATGCCATCCAGAGGGACCTGGACAAGCTCAAGAAGTGGGGCCACGCGAACCTGACAAGGTACAACAAGGCCAAGTGCACTGTCCTTCACCTGGTTTGGGGCAATCCCCAGTATCAATACAAGTTGGGGGAGGAAGGGATTCAGAGCAGTCCTGCTGAGAAGGACTTGGGGGTACTGGTGGGTGAAAAACTGGACATGAGCCAGCAATGTGCACTTGCAGCCCAGAAGGACAACCATACCCTGTGTGGCAGCAGGTCGAGGGAGGTGATTCTGCCCCTCTGCTCCACTCTGGTGAGACTCCACCTGCAGTGCTGCATCCAGCTCTGGGGCCCCCAGGTAAGAAAGACATGGATTTGCTAAAGCAAGTCCAGAGGAGGGCCACAAAAATTATCAGAGGGCTGGAGCACCTCTCCTTTGAGGACAGTCTGAGAGAGTTGGGGTTGTTCAGCCTGGAGAAGAGGAAGCTCCATGGAGACTTCATTGTGACCTTTCAATACTTGAAAGGGGCTTACAAGAGAGATGGAGAAAGATATTTTAACAAGGCTTGTATATGCAATATAATTCTGAGGCATTTGTCAGGTTATTGCATTGACCCTTTGAGTTTCTTTTTGTTTGATGTCATGTGTGTGTGTGTATAAAAAACTTTTCAGCGAGAAGGGTAGTGTACATGAGTATTCCAGATGATTGGGGAAAAAATGAAGAAGTTGGTAGAGTTAACGAGTTTTGGCAACAGCTCATTGGTTTACCCAAGCCATATTTCACACAAATTCCATGATTATTTTTGAGAGTACGTGTAGAAAGGAAGATCTGTTTACTATTTAATTTCATTACCGATTTTACTTTATTGCATTAATTTAAACTCTAAATTGAAGAATCTGCTCTCTTTTGGCAGTGGATTTGGGGTTTATTCAACCTTTTTTCAAGCATTTTATCTTTCTTCATTTTTTTTATATTGAAAAGATTTTTATTCTTCAGTAGCGAGTGTCTTTGAGGCTTATAGCAACTTTTTTTGGTGTTAAATTCTACCTTCTATTGAATCATTTCATATGTTGGAAAGAATTTCTAAAGTATATATTTTACTTAGTGGCATGCAATTATAGACTTTAGTTTAAACTAGTCCTTCTCTTTTAATAATGTGGTGTGCATGGTTGTGGCTGCTGCTATTTTGACTGCAAGAACAACAGAAAGGTTGTGAGGGTTCTATAATCCCAAATATGTTTGGAAAGGCTTAATTAGAGATAACCTTTAAATAAGAGCAATACGAATTCCGAACTTCATGCAACCGTAATAGTACAGGGAAAATCTGGATTTGCACACTAAGGCCAAATCCCGATCTTTATTTACATGATGTGTGTGACACACACAGAGGCATTGACATCTCAGCATTCTGCCATGGGTAGGATCTTGGATAGGACCAGAGAGCTCCTTGCCAGTCCCCTGGGGAGCGAGATGCTGCAGGAGGTGGTGCAGCCCACTTCTTATGGCACCAGATTTCTTCTCACTAAAAGTGAAGGCAAGGCTGAGGTCAGGTTTGGGTTACATAGTCTGAAACTGCCTTCTGAAAAAAAATGAGCATGTTCAGCTTTAATTAATTTTTTTTTTTCCATAACCCAAAGTATGCCTGTGTAGGCAGCCCTCAGCAGTCAAGGGTTATCACCTGTAGTGCCACTGAAGTAATTTTTTTTTTCCACATGAGGGAGGATTTCACTCTTCAGATTCCAATTAATCATTCTGGCTCATTCTCTCTTGATCACTGTTAAGTAACCACTGAGGACGATAGGTGTGCGTTGTAGGGCAGAGGGCATGTGCATTGTAGGGCAGAGGGCAGAGGAGGAAATGAGAGGAACAAAGTCTTAATCTGGGCTTCTCTTTGGAGGGAGTTGGAGACTGGACTTTTTACTCCTCGAGGAGGCTACATCTCTGGCAGGAGCCAGACAGCACACATACCTTGGCCTCCACTGTAACCACAAGGAGACAGACGGAGAAGATAAGCTGTTCAGCTGCCAGGACCATTCAGTGCTGAGCTACTTTTCTGTCATGGTTCAGTCTGTGCACTTTAAGCGATACAATGTTCAATCTCAAATCAAAAGGTGGTGGGTTTTCTCTGTATAGGAAGTGTGTTATCCGCTGTGATACACAACAAACTCAATATACGGTGCGAACAAAGGGCAAATGTTTTGTTGATATTGTTTCCTTGTCAGTGAAGCCTGATGGCCCGGAGTGCTTGATGGCCTGACACATCCAGAAGGTGATGACTAATTGTTAACAATCCTGTGAGCAGCTTCTCCCGGCGGTTCTCAGAAAAAGCAGTGCTGCCATGACGGAAAGGCACAGGATGTTACTGGATCCGTCTACGGCTTCTGGGATGTGGGAAGCAGAAAGCGCTCTGGTTTTGGAGGATGCACAGCTGTAAACAGGAAGCTTTGCAGGGCATAGCTGAGTCCTCGGGATCCGTGTGGGACAGAGGGAGAAATCTGCTGAAACAGGTAGCTGTATCCAGCATGGGATTGTTGTGGCACAGACAGCACACTCAGATTTCCTGAAAATACATCATTTATCCTTGTCATTGCAAGTCCATCGGGCCAGCTTACACACTGTTGTGTTTTTAAACCGTGATGCTGGTTTAAAAACTGAAAAAAACTGAGATGTTCTGAAATCCTGGGCATTTTGGAAGCACTCTAATGGCAAACATAGGCTCCCTTAAGATTTTCCACTTAGGAAAGCACTTAAGTTAACAGTGAGTTATTAATTCAGCATTATGCAGAACTACTGCCAGTATTTCACTGAATTAATTTACTATTAGTTGAGTTAATTAGAGACCAAACCATTTCAGCCAATCCCTGACATAAAAAAGCTCAACGAGTTGCAGGAAACCTGCACAGGGAAGAGGAAGGAACGGGATCCCTAGAGTGCTTTATCAGACCTGCTCTGAAACTTCTGGCAGTCCGAAAAACCAAACAAAAATCACTTGTCAAAAGAACCTTGTATTTTGGCTGTGTGGGGAAGAATGTCCATTGCACTCACACAGGGCAGATTCAATCTCAGCCCTGGTCCTCCCTCTTCCCTAAAAATCATGTTGCAAAAGCTATTCCTCAACTATTCCAGTTCTGCTGGTATTAAGATGTATGAGTTTAATAGCTTAACAAAGGATCATGGGACAGATAAGTGCTCCAGCACGTCCGCTATTGTGTTTCGTGTTTTCGGCACTCACTGTTGCCAAATGACCACTGAACAAAACGGCGCCTCTGACAACAATGCTTATGCCACAGCATTAATGAGTAGAGAAAAACACATCAATTTAGCAGTCTGCATTTTGATCATTTTTACCACAAAGACAATGCACGTGTACAATCCCCTAAGACTTAGCTAGCAGAACCCAGAAAGGAGCTGTAAGGCTAGGTCTTATCATTTACGTTGAATGCATTCACTACAATGCTGAGCATTTTAATGCTCTAAGGCAAACAGATAAAAGTCAGGAGGCTGAAAGGACCCTCATCCTCGATTGGCCACTTACTTCCTGCCATGTCTTCTGTGATGAAGGCTGGCTCAGGGAATGATCCTGAACACCCTCAAGATAGAGTAAGGCATGTAGAAATGATCTGTCATTTCACTTGCAGCTCTAGCACTACTGACTGCTGTGGAGCCTCCAGAGGAGACTGGGCGGAAGCTGGCACCCAGAGCTGTTTCTGCTACTCAGACTTCATATGCTTGTTGTTCTGCTGTGAGACTTTTGAGAAATAACTCAGCAGTCTTATTTCACCCCTGTATTACAAATAAAAAGAATATGTTATTTGGGAGGGGAAATAACAACTAAATTGCAAAGACATTTTTTTTGTATAGGAGTTAGTTATCCACTGTGATTTATACACTTCTCACAATAGATTTTGAATTGGAAATAGGAAGGCAGAGAAGAGGAGCGGCAGACAACCTAGAAATTAAGAATAAAGATTAATAATACCCAGCTTGCTCTAATAGAAGCTGAGAAACACATTGTCTTTCTCAGGCAAGAAGTATCTTGTAAAAGGAAAAGTGTTTGTGAGTAGTCTGTTTGGCCAGCTCTGTCTCCTAAAAATTACCAGACCAGTTGGCAGACAAGGGTATTCCTTAGATGCCTTTAAAAGTAAAACCCTCAAAAGGTTAAAAATAAACAGGGACAGGGGCATGAGTCAAGTCCTGTAACACTAGTAACTCTGTCCAGTGGATATTAACCAAGGATCCTTGCTTCAGTCTTAGAAAATATCCAGACACCTTCATGCTAACTAATTTGGTATCTTCCCTACATCAGCATTTAGTTAGTTTAGGCCCTACCAGTATCTCATTACCTACAGATGGAAGAAGAAAGTAGTTTTTTTCTACTGAAGAAGCCTATAAATCTCTCCTCTCTCCATGGCTTCAAACACCTGGCTCTGCTTACTACCCCTGCTACTAGCGCAATGCTGCTTCTTGCTCAGTCTCTCCTAAATTATAAAAGCTTCCTACTTTATCTCTCACCCCTGTCTCATCACAGCTGCTTAATGGGTACCAGGTGGCTCCACCAACAGTTGATATCACAGATATTAACTCCTTCCTTGCTTCGCTTGGTATTAACATTCTATGGATTTGGACATATTGTCCCATGATGAGAACTAAAACAATGTGGAGGAACTGGGAAGAGTCTTATGACCCCACAAGCAAGATGTTGCCATCCTCTTTCTTTCTACTTCAGACCAGAAGAGCTTCTGTGCAGGTAATGCAGAGTAGTGGACAGAGGAGTGGATTCAAAGGCAGGAGACCTGCACCCTGTTCTCCATTCTGCTACTGAACTGTATGCAACCCTGGCATTAAGTAAGAACAAAATAGATATTCAAATATTTCCCGCTGGCCAAGGGTTTTACAGGAAAATCAGAGCAGTAAAGGCTGAAGAACTTTTTGCTGTTGTAATTCTTATTAATTGTAGTAGCAGTCTGGGAGCTCATCGCTACTAGGTGTTAGGTAAGTTGCTCCTACTTTAGGCAACTTGTAATACAAAGAGACAGAACAAAAACCCTGAAGGGGAACAGAGACATGATGGTGCTGGGACTAGTTGATTCCTTATTCCACTCACTTAAGAGAGCTACACCTTTAACTCAGGAGCCTTGCACCCTGTTCTCAGCCAGTGCAACTATTGTGATGCAACACCAAACACCCAGGAGATTGTTGGTGTTTGAAAGCAGAAAGATCTTCAAGCGACAGAGTTGTAGAAGGAGATAAAAAAAGAATTTTAGTGAAGCTTATTCTTCTACAGTTTGATTGCATGGTAGTTAAAAGAGTGTCTGGAAAAAATACTCTTCTAGTGGAAGAATTATCATTTAATTGTCCAGTTTAAATAAACTCTAAGAGATTTTCTTTGTGTCACTGGGCATCTAGCTGCAGGCACCAGTGGTAAAATCAACCTGGGAAAACATAGATGTCTGTAACCTGACCTAATCACCTATGTTCCCTTTTTGAGAGAACAATTCTAGAGCACAATTCAAGTGATTGGCAGCTGATGTCTAAAACTGGTGAGATGAGTCTTCTACGGTCAGGTGAACTATGTCCCACCCCATCTGTCAGGTGACAATCTCCTCTTCAGTAATTTCTTTTTCGTATTTGAATCAAATGAATTATGACTTTTGTCTGTGCCCTCTATAAATCACACTTCATGTAGTGTCTTGGAGGAGAAGAACAAGACCATAAAGAATTGGCTTGTGAGTCTCAGAAACCTGCCTATTGCTTTCTGTTATTGTTAACACCAATGTGGACACGAAGGGTGCCTCACCAAAGTGGATATATGTCATACTCTCTTCTCTGCTTTTTGACTCTACTTAACTGCTTCTTCTATGGAAAAAAGGGGAAGCTTTGATCAACTAGAACACTTAAAAATATTTTCACATAAATGAAATAAATGACAATAAAACCAATGATATGGGAACCATAAAATATTCTGAATAAAATATTTTCATGAATAACAACAAAAACCTGTAAGTTAAGAGGAAAAAGCATTACTTGGATTACTAAACAACAAAGGATTTATTTTACACTGTTAATGGGATTCAAATGGAGATATAATTTCTTATTAAAAACACAATATTTTTTCAAATTCCAACTATACTTAAATCCATTCATAGGTGCCAAACCTTATTAGTAAAACCCTCTGCACAACAGACTTACAGGTATTTGTATACGGTCACATGCTGCATTCCTCATTCTCAACTTCCCTTTCCTTGTGAATTGAGAGTCAAATTAATTTTTAATTGTGATCTACAGCTGACATATTCAGGACATAAGTGATTTCAGTCACACCTGTACTGACCTTTGCCGGATTCAACCGAATCACGAGTCCATGGTATCCTCTTCCTGCTATGTTCCACCCTGATTTGTTTTTACAATATTACAGCTCATTTTGCACCTCTGAAATCAAAATGCTTCTCTTATTGTGGTGTCTTTAAACTTTTTTAACAGCTATGAGGATGAACTCTTGGATACAAGACACATAACAGATCTAGAAGACAATTTTTCTTATACAATAGTTAGATTTATGTATATTTTTATACATACATTTTATACAAAAAAAAATATAAGAAAGAACAATCCCTAACAGTCAAACAAATAAACAATAACTTGACTTCAAAACTTGGCTAAGCTACAAAAGATTGTAAATCACAAATGAGCTACAGTGAGCAGTTACTTAAAGTGGGTGAAGTACAAAAAGTAGACACCTACTTGCTGAGGACAAATCTTTCTGTGAGCATGCAGAAGGAGTAGTTGTAATGAGATTGCCATGGTCCCCAACTGTTGCCAGCCCATCAGCTGAGGAGGCTGTGAGCTGTGGACAACATCATGCTTTCCTCTCTGTACCAGATTCATTTCCTCCAGATGTGAACAGGGTTATAGAGTTACAATGTCCTTAAACTGTGAGATAAAAAGTCACTGCTATACTGGTTTGTGGAGGAGTTTTTTGGCTTTGGTTTAGTGGCATGGAACCATCTGCTTGAATGACCACCTTTCTTTTCCGGTGTGAATCTGTCATCATGGCAATTAGATAAGGCTCACAGGCTGGAATCTGCTTGGCTTAGAAAGTATCAGACTGCTGGCAAGCCACCAGCTAGGATGGACACTTGTCTGGAACGCATTTCATCTTTGATCTGAAGGCAACTACATCTATTATCCCTTTCAAGAAAATCGCAAAATTCTAATGTTTTCCCCCGGCTTTAGGGGGTGTGTGGGGCAAGGGTGATTTTTTATCTTCTTTTTTTTTTTTCAATTTCTTTGATTGTATTTTACAACAACTTGTGGAAATTCAGTGGTTGGATTTTTTTGAGTAATGTTTTCAAATAGTTGGGTAGATCTCTTGGAACACTGTTATTTCGTATAAAATCAAATAAAGACAGAAACAATACACAGGTTCCCCTTTCATGCTGTTTGCCAGGATGGAAAACATATCCATGCTAAAAAAATTGGAGAGTGATAAAGGAGGAGAAAAGAGAACTGAAAAACCAGACAATTTAGTTAAAATATATAACATGATACTGGGGGGGTCAAGGGGCTGCAATGTCCTTCAGGTATGGGCTCGTAATTTTTGGTAAGATTATTTCTTTGTCTCTTTGTTTCTTTCTGTGTATTTAAGCAACACCCTTAGCTAGAGTTTAGTTTGGTGCCCATTCATTTCATGGAGAATATTTGGGTCACTGAGTATTTTAAGCTTTTTTTTTTTTTGCTTTGGGCTTGAGAATTTCAGTGTTTCAGCTCAGTGTAGGACCTTGCACATGCTTTTATTTTCTGTCTGATCGTGTAAAGAACGATAAAATGAAGGTTCCAGTCCACCTCCTACATCTATTACTATCACATGTTGTGCTCCAGGTATCCAGGTATCTCATGTAGCAATGAAAATGGAGAGATAAAGGAAGTCATACTCTCCTGGCCAGTTGGCTTATAGGGTTGTGTTTCTTTCACATATTACTTTAGAGGTGGCTAAAGAAGTCTAGTGGTTTCTATTAAAGCATGAGGTTAGAACTATGGCCAGTCTTCAGGGTTAATTGATTCCATAGAAAGCGCGGCGCCTCCTCACTGATCAGAGACCAAATGGCACAACATGAAAAAAAATGACATAATGCATCTTAAATCATAATTCATTCTGAAATGACAATTGCTATTTAACAAAACCATTTGCCTCTGTGTGTGGTTAAAGGAAGCTGGATTTATGTGTTCTTGTACGATCTCTGCTAATGAGTCCCAGATATTTCTACCAGAAAAGCTTAGTGTTCCAAAAAGAGGTAAAATATAAGGGGAATTTGGTTCACCACTGGCAGCAACTACTCACCTACACTGCAATGCAAAGCATACCTAGTATTTAAGCATGCTAATAAGGTTAAGTATGTAGTAAAGTTTCTTTATACTTGGGTACAATGCAACTACGTTGCGCTCAATGATCCTTATGGGTCCCTTCCAACTTGACATATTCTACGATTCTACATGTTTTGCATTCAGTTCCAAAGCTGTTCAGTGTTATACATGTTTACTAGGTCATTAATAAAGGGGACTCAGAAGACATTATGATTGGGGGGGGGGGGGGGGGGGGGAAGAAGGATGTTAGCATTTGCTTTCGTATGTTGAAATATTTCATATTTTCACAAAAGGCAAATCCTCAAAATGGAATTTTACAGCTTGTTATTTACTGTATATTTAAATGTTAAAAAATGTTTGAGAATAGTTAGAAGCAGGTCATTTTTCAATTCATAATTAAAAAGCCAAACAGTGTGCTTTTCCCAGGTGCTTGTCACAGAAGATGGGGAAACCATCCCATTTACACCAGCAAGCAATGGGTGGAGAGGACATCACTCACCAGACAGCTTTCATAGTAACACATGCTCTTCTGTGCCTTTTACAGTTAAAGGACCTACATAGTTCTGGAGGTACTTGCTCCACTGATCCTAAAATGTAACCAGCTGTAGGACTGTGCTGTTCTACAGACAGAACAATTTCTGCTGTTTTGGGGTCTTTTCTTCCACCTGCACAAAAGAAAATTCTATCCTTAAAAGCACACTGCTTAAAAGATATATTTGTTCTCCTTAAATACAGAAAAAGTACGTAAACAGCTTACTTTTTAGAATAACAGATATAATGTGAAATATTAAAACAACAGGCTACAACATCGTAAATAGTCTGTTTTCTTTGTAAAATAAAGGAATTTGGACTTCAAGACAGTTTCAAGGGCATAAATAACATTAATTCTCCATTAGGGTAATTCATCAGTATATACTTAACGGACCAAGTATAATGAAAAAAGCTGAAAACCAACTCTTTTTAAAACCTGACATTTCAAAAAGGGAGTCACCTGTTTTATGCACTAAAACTAAAATAAATGTATTATAGTACCTGCATTTTACCTACTCTGTGCTACTACTGAGAATTAAGAGAACAGGAAAAACGGTTATCCACAGCAAGGGAGCTGGGCAAGTAAAAACTGAAGGAAGGCACATGCTGCTGACCTCAGATGAACTGGTAACATAAAATGTGCGGTCTTACGATATGCTGAACACTTCTCAGACCCAACCAAAGCCTGCTTTTTATTTTATGCGTGTGACTGGACCCTGTCAACAAAGGACAAGTTATATTAACGACTCACTGTATTTACCTATTAGGGAAACGTACAGCTCCCCACACTGCATTTCTTATTTGTTTAGCTGAGCAGCAGCTTCTTTCTTCAATCCCCTGCTGCAGCTGTGTGATGAAGTGAAAGATCTTACTGCCTTTTGCCCTGGTACAGTTGTTCCTGGTCATTCGTGCCTTTCGAGGAGTGAGCTCCAGGGTCACGGGCTGTCCTTTGGGAAGCTTTGTTTCCTGCACTCTCAGTATTTTCTTGAAGCTGACAAATTGGTCCTTCCAGCAGGACGTAAGTGATGTGGGAGTCACACAGTATGAAGCGCACTCAGTAATTGAAGCCAGTCCCGCTTAGGGCTTTTGAAAGGAAGCCTGAAGCCTTGCATTTGACTGAGTTGTCAGTGGGGCACTAGTGAAGAGAAAGAAGACAGACTCGCATGCTCTCTGTGGTCTGTGTCTCTTGGTAGATGGGCTGCTGTGATTCGAAGCAGCTGTAAATGTGATCTTAATACTGCAGAATTCTTTTGATTGGAGTATTTCAGTCTCTGGCTGGCTTCTCTCTGTGTCCTACATCAAGGCGAGACAGTGTGAAGCACGGAAGAAATGCCTGAATGCAGAAAGATGGGTCCAAATCTCAGCTGAAATATTTTGTCACCTGGTTTTAGACCTCTCATGCAGGCAGTCTATAAAAATTTACACAGAGAAAATAGATATTCTTCTTCTAGTGAAAATTCTTTCCTGAGAAAACATGGTGTTGATATTTAGTGCTACATGTACATATTCTGTGTATCACCTACAGAATGTTTATTGTCCCAGTTATTGCCTGACTGAAAGCATTAGCTACTCAGAATAATTCAGCATTAAAGTAAAACTTCAATTACAACCTTACATTTCTGAGAGGACGCTAAATGGATAGAGAGCAGGTTATGTTTATTCTTCACTTCAACTTGTCTTTACTCACCCATTGAAATTAGTAGCCCAATAGGCTTGCTGTCCAGGCCTGACCTGCCAACTCACTGAAGTCACTGTCCTCCATAACTGTATCACAGTCCATGGACACTTTCAGGAAAACACATCTGCATAAACATGTGCCCAGTGGAACCACCTTTCACAGAGGGATTTTGCCAGACTTGAAGTATATGCTGAGTTACAAGTAGTCCTATGGACCATTTAGCTATTAAAAGTAAGTCTGAACTGAAGAACTTTCCTGGATCAGGTGCTGCCTCAAGCAAAGAAAAGAAGTCAGATAAACTAATGATGGCTTTGTGGCATCTCTGTTTGAAGTGTGACGTACTGCAGCATAGTGGCTCTGCCAGCTGAGGCAAAGGGACTGGGAAATGTCAGGCAGGTTTCCATCTGCTCCTTAACTCACTCCATCTTTTGTAGCACACGTGCAAGCCTCCACATCTACACTACAGACCCAAGAAGTCCCAGGACAGTCATCAGATATGAGAGATTCATATTTCCCGGCCCTGGGGAGTGACGTGGTCTAGGTCTTAATGCTTATAACAAAGAGATTCAGACAAACCAATCTGAAGTGATAATAAAAATGGAAGCTACATCTGCAAAGCAAATGTGTGGAGTTTTTCAGATAGCATATTGCTTGCTATGATGAATAAAGTCTCAGAGAAACTTACAGAAAGGCAACAGAAAAGTAAATAACCTTCTCTTTCCCTACCCACCTCTTTGTTGTAATAAATAATCTCAATAAAATGTGCATCTGAAAGCTGTCATTTTTCTGTGTTTTCTGTCCTGTCTTTTGCAGTGAAGAGTTCAGCTGTGACTTAGGTACATCTGCAGTTATTTCTTTTCTCTCAGATTTTATTTGTTTTAGCCAAATGGAATCCTACACTCTGTCTGGTTTGCTGAGACAGCTTCTCCCTTGTGATTGATGATGTTCGACTTTCATGTTTGCATACCTGTGGCTGATGCCTCCCGTCTTGCATGACATCAAAGGGAGGCAGCGTTGACTGGCAACTTAATTCGAGGCTTGTGTTCTTCATGCTTGGCTGGGCAGGGAGCACTGCACTTGCTGAATTTTCTTCCTGTCGCTGTGTGTGTGCCGAACTGATGACCCCAGCCACTTGTATCCTCCCACACAGAGGAGGTTGCCTAATGTTGGGTGCGTTCTTCTGCTTTCATCTGCTGATGTCCACAAGATAAGGCCTGGCGCATGACAGTTTGTTATTTTCGCTAAGCCTTTAATGGTGTGTAACACGTTTCTTAGAGGTGGGCTAACGTGGGGGTGAAGACCTGAGGTCTGTTCAAAGATACAGGTCACACTGCGGTAACTGATCTTGTCAAGATATGCACGAATGAGGCTGTGCTGTGATACATAGTGAATTGTCCATTACTTGTGCTCCCAGATGCTGAGGAGAGATTTCCAGGAATTGTCAGGATCATCTTTTTATTTACATTATGGTAATGTCTCAGGCACCAGCCATGACTGAAGCTTCTTGCCAGAAATGATGCAAACGTGCAAAGAGTGTCTGCCATGAAAAACCCTAGAAAATAAGTAGGTACCACAAAGCAGGTATGTAAGAAAGAAAAACCTGTTCCTATGCTCACATGCTCTTCTAGGAACGTAGGATTGGAAGAGACAAACTCAGTTACTAAGCTCAGTGCACCACAGCCATGGGCAACAAGATGCCCAGGTGTCCAGAGACCATCTGCTATAGAGAACTAACACACTGTGGTTCAGCATGTGACTTGCATGCTTAAGTGTCCTTAGTGTGAGACCCCAGATCCAGAAAAGAGATTTAGGATAACATTGGCTAAAATTTCAGGGAAGAAAAATCTTTAACTAATGTCCTGTCTACTGAACGGATCAGTAATACCCCTCTTTTCTAGGCTGACTATCTAGATGGCTACCTTCACTCAAAGATGGTAGGGATCAGGGTGGTAGCTGGTGAGCGGAGAGCACTTCCAGCACTTTGCATCTCCAGTACCTGCATAATCCTTAGCATCTGGAGGTTTGAGTCCCCAGTACGAGACACCAAGAGTGTGGCCATACAAAAAGGCTGTGAGATATTATGTGTAAAAATACTGCTCATATCTCCACAGCAAACCAGATCAATGTGAAATCAGAAAAGCAGTATTTCTGGGTCCCAGATATGCAAATATAGGATATTCTGCTGTGTAGAATACATTCAATTTTTTCAGCAGTGGTCTGATGCAGAATACACAAGCCATCCTGACAGAAAACTGTAGCTGAGACAGAAAAACTGAAGCAATTTCAGAGTGTGAAGGCCAAATCCTTACAAATCATGCTTAACTATGGCATTGAAACATGTACTCAACTCAGTCTAGAGAGGAAATTTCAAACCTATGTATCTCTTGGCAGTTCCTACTGGCTCTCTGAAACACCCCAGCTCCCAGACATGGCTGCTGAATGTCCCAGTGCAGAAGCCTAACTCCTTGCATTAAGGGATGTGCCATATAACCACCTCTAAAAATGAAGTATCTCAGCATAATTAGTTCTACTCTTGGACCTGGGAGACTGCCTTATAGGTTTGCTATACTGTTAAAGAGCCCTAACTCCCTTTACTAAAGGTTTGCCTCTGCAATTAAATTACTTTTAAAAAAGTACTCTTGGAAGAAAATGGAAATTTTGGAAGAGAATACCAGTCCATTGCTTTAATCACAGTATCAGTTTTCCTTGAAAAAAAATCCCAAAATGTTGGTCAAATTCAGACCAAATTCATTTTACATCTACAGAAGCTCTTTCAGCATACCATTTAAAAAGACAATTTAAAAAATGTTATGCTTCCCTACAAAAGATCTAAAATATATGTGTGATATGCAGTTGATAATACATTCACAACCAAAGAGGCTTGGACAGCATTGTTGGTGTCTCATAATCTAGGATACTGACTATAAAATTAGGAAATCGGTGGTCTGTGGATAAATACTTGACCTTCTTATTTTCTGTGCTACTAGAGTCTTAGGTTTTGGGTCTCATAGCATTGGGTTTTGGCTAGGAAATCAATTAGGTTTGCCCAGTTGTAAGTGGGAAGATTTTGGCCTAGGTTTTGTTTTTTGTGTAATCTGATTTTTTTGGTTGAAACCTTCAGGATGCAAAAAATATGTGGGAAAGGAAACCTCTCTACACTTGGACATATCTTCAGATCTAGTCCAAACTACCACTGACTAAAAATCTTTTCTATCTTCTGATAGCTCTTGCAATTTATGAGAGAAACACAGATAGAATCAGCTGAATTCCAGCTGGAGAAATTTCTTGAAGATGCATCTTGCTGGTGTGTCACCTCAAAGTTGACCACTGCAAAAATCAGAACTGCTCACTCTCCCAGGAGTGTGGGAACCTTCAGGGTTACTCTCTGAACAATGTTCACTTGCCCTCTTGGTGCCCTTACTGGACTTCTTCTGAGATAAATATTTCTGGTTTCCAAGACTGTTCATAAACATAAACATCACTTTACATTGTGTAAAAATACAGAAAAAAAACCCATGTTCCGAGAAACCACAGAGAGAAACCCAGAGAGCATGATACCAGAAGAAAAAACATAGCATCTCCACATGAATATTGGTCTTGGCAGTACAATGCAGTATCACTGATATTGTTAAAATATCTAAAATTACTACTCCGTCAGTATTATTACTTCCAGGGTAGGATATAGCAGAAGGACAAGTTCCTGGCGTGGTTCAGAAAGATAAACTGTCAGAAGAATTGTAATGGACAAGGGTAGAAGTTTTAAAATTGGGTTCCTCTGATCTGTTTTATCACTTATAAGTTAGGAGTGAAGTCCAAGCAAATCACATCATCTGCTTTCACATACAATGGAGGAAAATCAAGCATCTGCAGATTGTGATGTATCCCATTTGTCCTAAACATTAAGTACTGTTAGGAGGGGCTTGTTTCTGTCTCTTGGGCCTAGATGTCTAATGAAGTGTGCATGACTAATTTTTAATTAGCTTAAGCTTGACAAGATAAATTCTACCCTGAATGATTTTGTAAGGTTCATATTTCTTCATATCAGTGGCACTTAGCACTCAACCGAACTTGATAAAGTAGATTCAGTTGTACAATGAGCTTAGCACAGCAAAATGCGTGGTCATTCATCTAGGTCTATAGGCATACTCATAATCATAGAATGGTTTGTGTTGGAGAGGACCTTAAAGTTCATCTAGTTCTAGCTAAAGAGGGATTATATCCTACAAAGCAATGATTCTGGCATGGATTAACAAGGCCAAGTGTAAGGTCCTGCATCTAGGTCAAGACAATCCCAAGCACAAACACAGTCTGGGCAATGACTGGATTGAGAGCAGTCCTGGGGAGAAGGATTTGGGTGTGCTGGTGGATAATAGGATGAACATGAGCCAACAGTGTTCACTTGCAGCCCAAAAAGCTAACGGTATCCTGGGCTGCATCAAAAGATGTGTGGACAGCAAGTCGAGGGAGGTGATTCTGCCCTTCTACTTTTAAGATCCTGCCTGGAATACTGCATCCAGCTCTGGAGCCCCCAACACAAGAAAGACATGGAGATCTTGGAGCGAGTCCAGAAGAGGGCTATCAAGATGATCAGAGGGTTGGAACACCTTTCTTATGAGGACAGGCTGAGAGAGTTGGGCTTGTTCAGCCTGGAAAAGAGAAGGCTCTGGGGAGACCTTATAGCGGCCTTCCAGTACCTGAAAGGGGCCTACAAGAAGGCTGGGGAGGGACTTTTTACAAGGGTCTGCAGTGATAGGACGAGGGGTAATGGTTGGAAGCTGGGAGAGGGCGGGTTTAGAATAGATATAAGAAAGAAGTTCTTTACCCTGAGGGTGGTGAGACACTGGAACAGGTTGCCTAAGGAAGCTGTTGATGCTCCATCCCTGGAAGTGTTCAAGGCCAGTTTGGGTGGAGCCTTGAGCAACCTGGTCTAGTGGAAGGTGTCCCTGCCATGGCAGGGGGGTTGGAACTAGGTGAACTTTGAGGTCCCTTCCAACCCAAATCATTCTATGATTCTATGACTCTATGATTTTATGTTCCTTGGTAGGTAATACATTGAACATGAACTCCTACAGAGACATCAACACTCAGAGGGTAAACATCAGAATATATAAACAAATACCTTGAAAAAGTAACAGATAATACTATCTCTTAATAGGATATTACTGAGACCATTACTGCTATCTATTTCCAGCTCTGCTACCCTTCCTTCAATAAAGGATTAAAAAAAAAAAATTGACCAAAAAAACAAGAAAAGAATTATAGCTATGCTGTATTACTGAGAAATAAATAATATACTGTAAGACTCAGTTTTTTTGTTTTTTTTTTTTTTTTCAGTTGATCCGGAATATGATTAAAAGATTACTTCCTCAACTTAACTGAGAAACAAGGAGGAGGATTAAACAGTGTGAGAAGGGCAAAATGAAACTCAGTTAACAGCACATTTTTGTCAGGTTAATTAGGCACTGCTTCTTTTCAGCTAACTTATTTGAGATGGGGCAGATTCCCCATTGCTAGTCTTCCTTAAGAGAGGGCTGATAGTGTGATAGAGGTATTATGAAAGACATAGATCAGTTCACTTTAAAAAAATGAGGAGATTGTTTTCCAGTCTAACATTTGCACACATTCATCTCTCCAGAAAAATAAGACTAATATCAAACTGGTCCTAAACTTCTGAAAAGCTTTGGTAATTAAAGGCTTACTTCCATCTGAGACTGCCTAAAGTCTTCTCACTTCCCTGTGCTGAGCTCTCAAATTCCAGTAGAAACTCCCTCATTGTAGATTTTTACTATTTCCGAAATGTGCTACGGTGCCACGACATTGAGGAATCCTGTTGTTCAGCTGTGCAGAAAGCAGGTGCCAAACAGCATTCCTCCCACCCCCACTCTGCACCATCATCTAGACTTCTGTCTTAAAAAGTGTGCACATCTGGAGGAAGTGTCCTTTCCTGGGGGATTAAAACATCTTGTTTTAATATCAAAGAACAAATAATTGCATGTATGTATATATATACACACATACACATGTATGTGTGTATGTCTGTACATGTATGTGTAGTTCCTTGCAGCAAACAGAAGACAATAAGAATTATTTTCAGTCCTTGCATGTTCTTCAGTTGACTAAGATAATGTCACTGTGAGACGTATATAATTTCGTTATTGTAATCTAGCCATGATGACTTGGTGTAAATACTTAAAAGAGAGAAAGAGAACAAGGGATTATTTCAATTCTTAGAGTCCGTCCTTAGCCAACTTTTCTGAGATATTTTTCAACAAGATATATCTATCTTTGGTTTTCCTTTTGTAAAACTATGCTGGCATTGACCATCTTAACTCATTTATCTAGCATACAGTTATATTTTGCACCCTGTTTCTTAATAATTCTTTGAATTTTTAAAAAAATAATTAGATTTTTGCCTTTACTGCCAAAGTCCATCACCTAAACAAAATGCTGTCTCCTAAATAAACACAGATCTGCCCATACTCTTGAACTAAGTAACGGGGGAGTAAGGAGAAGACATTTAGAGAAATCCAATTCAGTTGCAAGAGAAGGGGAAAAAGAGAGGACTGCAAAAGAAATAGAGACAGTTTGCTGTAAATTTTAAATGTGATTTTTAAGGGACCGGTTCAATTCTCATCCATATCAGTCAGATTCGGCTTCGTGACTTTGAGATATGGACAACAGATAAAACTTCCACAACGGTTATACTCTATTTTTCCTCCCTCATGGTAACAAGTTCCTTTCCGGTTTGTATCCTAAATTAACCCCACGAACAAAAATAGGCTGGCATGAGATCTGCGAAGGTCACAGACAGAAATCCCTTCGGTAGGGAAGGCTTGCGAGGCTGCCTGCACGTGGTGGACATCCTGAGCAGGCAGAAGGGCAGTGAACATGTAGCTCAGCTTCCCATGAGCTGAATCAGCTATTGTTATAAACACAATTAGCTGACAAAATGATTTCTCCAGCAAAGCAAGTAGAACATGCTGAGTGATTGGAGAGATGTGAAGGGTAAAAAAGTGCCTTTTCTTACTTTTTCTCCTGCTAACAGTAATTTCAAGTGCAAGATGCTTTTTTTTTTATTCTTCTCCCTTATCTGACGAAAGGAAAGTTGCAGCTTTTATTTTATTTTTTCTTTTTTCTTTTTTTTCCTCTCTCCATAAAAACTGTTCTGCTCGCTAGATGTCTGTTCCGTTGTTATCAGCCAAGGACAGATAAGACAAACACGTCACACCCACAGTGTTACTGGCACTTGCTTGGACTAACTGTATACTTGAAGCACAATGCAGAGTTCCTTCTATTAATCTGAACAAACATCCATCCCATCCTGAAGTAAAATCCTGAGCACTTATAAATGAGAGGATTAATTTGCTGGACAATTCTGTGCAGCTTTGGGACAATGGCAGAAGTTGTGATTCATGTAGTTATATGTTGAAGAAACAGTTAGACAAGGACGTTTCAGCTAAATTCTCCAACTGTGTAGAATTGATAGAAATCCTTTCCTGCCAAAGGATTGTCACAGACAGTAATACAGTCTTCAGTTTCTAAAAATCCCTTCTGCTGAAAACACCTTTGAATTTACAAATATTCATGGTCAGGAAAGCACAAGATGAGGATGGTAAAATATATACAAATTTAATAATATTGAATTATATTAATGCCAGAAACTTTAACTTGTTTGCAAGGTTTTGGAAAGCTTAAGAACTTAAACATAGTTACTGTTATGGTTCTTACTGCTTCCTGTTTAAGGGCAAGACAAGAAGGGGAAATTGCTCAAAAATAGCTTCTTGGAAGTTGTTTCCATACCAGACTGAGTGTGTTTTTACAATATTTCCAGCCTCATTTTATGTATCAACAGTTTCTCATAAATAGTAGTTGAACAGTATGCTGCTGATTAGAATCACACCAAACTTGTAAACCTTAGATCCACCTGCAAGTGCAAAGTTAGTGTTGAACCTCAAAGTGATATCATCAAGTTAAAAGCAAACAATCAGTATGAGTTCTTACAGGTATCAGGGTGGAAGATAAATACAAATAATGTTGCTCACTTAGTCCTAGCCTTAAACGTTCATGCTGATTTTTAATATCTGAGTGCTCAACTGGTTGCTACAGGATGCTTTCTCCTGAATAATGCTATTATATTTCCAGAGAATTATGTTTTAAAATATTTCCTTTTCAATTATGAAACTTTGTGTTATGGTCCTATTTCACAGACCTATAAAAGTGAGTGATGAGATTTACACAAATCACCAGTAATACTGGGCAAGATAATATAGGGGAAGGTATATGCAGAGATGTAAGAAATCAATTGTCCTTCATGGTCTGGTTATAAATTTCTACAGTCACAATCACCAACCAGACAATATGGCTCACACACCCCCCATCCAAATCTCATCACACCTCTGGGGATCAAACAAGACTGACTCAAAGATCTGCCCATCCCATAGTGTAATTTTCTTCATAGGGATAAAATTTCCACTGTCTATTTTTAAAGCCGCTTCCTCTCTGTACGTCTTTTCAGGACACCAAGGCAAACTTGCTTAAAAGGGTAACACCACCAACATGGTTCTGCTAACTACTGTATACATATAGAGTGGCAACAAATATTACCCGTGCACCACCCTTGTGCTAAAGCTTACTGCCTGTGAAGATGTGCAACACTTTAATGGACCTGATCAACACCACCTTTATCACATTTTCTCTGTCCTCAAATGCTCTTCTTTCCTTCTCTTTGTTCTTGTTAATTTTCCTGCCTCCGCCACCACAGAAAGGTGTTTGGGGTTTGAGTTCCATGGCTGCTGTTTCATGGTATTTGTGGTAAACAACAAGTCTGGCAGCTGTCTTAATATTCAATCAGTTTGTTTTCTTTTTCTTCAGAGATCCTGAGGTAGGGGGGGAACCCCAACAAAACCTAAATGTCTGAAATGAACTCTTTTGTCAGGCTGACTTTATTCAGCATTTATTTGTTCAGTTCTGGTGCTCAACCGGGCATAATAATCACTAGGGTGACTTTGGAGGATTAAAGTCTTAAGGCCCAGTGGATTAGTATGTTCAAACCTATATCTTTCAGCTGTCAGATAGAAGAAGGGTTGCTTCAGGAGTAGAAATTTTTTCTAAGTGCTTGCATGCAGAGAGCCCAATTTGTCAAAGTACTGAGCAGCTCCCAAGAATTAATGAACTTATCTTCCAAGCTGCCTGGAGAAGTGGAGAAGGATTATCTCCAGTCTACAGATGTGGAAGCAAAGCACAGACGGATTAAATGACTTGTTTCAGGTCATGTACAGGGCACTCCAGGCTGCAGGGGCACTTGCTGATTTGGGGCAGGAACAAAAGAAAGTGGTCCTATGAGCTTCTTCACTGTTTTTTCCCAGATAGGGAGAACACCTTCTTCGGGCCTTTGCCTACTGAAAGTTTTGGGGAAGTTTTAGTAAACTCCAGAGCCCCTGATCTCTCCAGCAATGTGTCTCAGTAATTGTGTTG
The DNA here is from genome assembly GCF_034619465.1 of Leptosomus discolor. Taxonomy (NCBI): domain Eukaryota; kingdom Metazoa; phylum Chordata; class Aves; order Leptosomiformes; family Leptosomidae; genus Leptosomus; species Leptosomus discolor. Next base: position 70,647,274 of record NC_141392.1, on the reverse strand, counting down.
ATGTTAGCCATTAAAAACAGCAGAGAAAGACCTTGGCCTGATGCCCTGAGTGTAAAGGAGTACATCTTGGCTGAGTGAGGTGAACTGGGCAATCCACCAAAAGGTTTTGATTACTACCCTGGCCCACAAGTTTTCTTCAGCTAGACCTGTTAAGAGAAGAAATTCCATGTAATTGGTATAGACCAAAGCCTCAGGGAAAATTAAGTCAGAGGAGTCTGTCTCAGGTCTTTTGTATGTGATACACGCATCACACCAATTATTTTAGTGCTGGGAATAAGGGCCCTGTGCTGAGGTGCTGATTTAAAATGCCATTTGTTCTTCCAATTGTTCTTATTATCAATGACCGTCAAAATTACCTCCTTTCCACTTTTGAGATAGCTGACAGGACTGGTGATCATCCTGAAAGTGCCTTCAGGTTCATGCATGTGTTTTCCATACTGTCATTGGAAAACATTGCTGTTCTTGGAGGTGGTTGAAATTATTCCCCGAAATATTGGTAAGATTTGGAATCATCTTCTAGAGAAGAAGTGTGAGAGGCGTACCAAATGTATCTGTAGCAGGTAGTTGCAAAAAGTTTTTTTTCAAATCTAAAATCTGTAAGGGTTTCCACAGCATCCTTTGAAAAAATGCATTTGAAGTCTATCATAAATGAGATACTACAGATTACTAAAAACAAACAAAAAAAAAAATCAGAAAAAGAATCCTCAGTTTGGATAGTTCACAACCTTTTGTCACCAGAGACTCCTGTGTAGACGGACATACACAGCCCAGCTGTCATTGTAGCACTTCCTCTCCTGTTTTTCTATGACGCTGCCAAAAAAGGAAGCAAAATCATCTGAATTATCTGGAAGCCAAAGGCCTTGGAAGTTCTCTCTCTAGTATTCCATTAAAGCTTGCAAACACACTGGTAACACCTCGCTAATGTTGTCCTTTTCCAAGGGTGTCCTGGTAGCCACAGCAGAAGTCACAAATACTTAATTTCAGTTCCTACAAGTAATGTAAACACAGCTAAAAACTTCCTTCATCATTTGAATCTGAGAAATGAGTCCTGCATCAGTTTTCCCCTCTCCTTCAGTCCCTATCTTTACTTCTAACTTCATTTGGCCTCACGCACATGAAACTTGTACCCAGATGTGTAGTTTTCCTCTTAAAACAAACTGAGGCCTGCCTTCTCCTGACTACTGCAACAGTAGAGTGAAGCAAAAAGCCATGATCTTTCCCTCTAGGATGATGGGTGTTTGTCCTCCTTTAGAAACATCACTATCTTGTGTAAGAGGTATGTAAAGCAACGTGTCTCACATCAGGTAAGATACACCCAGAGAAAAGTATAATCTTAGGAAGGTAATATATTTGCCCCGATACACTAATCACAGGGAAAGAGAAAAACACATATCCCCATCCACACTCGTCTGGGACAGAACAACCCTTAGGGTTACTGAGATTCCTTTTGGGGCTTCTTTAAGGGGTCAGAGCTTTACCGGATGCATGTAGGAGTGCTGTGCCATTTTTCATTCATATGTGCAGGTAAAAGGTACTTCTTAAGAACATGGAAGATGGGCAATGGGAAAAAGTTCTCGTAACAATGTGCCAGCCAGTGGAGTGCAGATTTCCTGTATGGGTTAAAGAGGTTCCCAATAATACAGCACTGGCTTGCTTTTAAGTATTTCCCTTTGCTTTGGTTAACTTACCTCTCTGCCTTTTACATGAAGCTGCTTTTGGAAAGTATTCGTAAAGGTTTTTACAGGAGCTGGGGAGACAATGGAGCTGTGCAGTTCTTCACATGCCCAGGCTGCCTGCTTTTGGCCTTACAGATGCCCTCAAAGTCAAATTTCCCTGCAAACATGCAGATAGTTATCCTGCATGGGCAGTCTGCATACTATACCCTAGACCACATAGGACTTGTTACATCTGAGCACATCCTACTACACTGATAGTCTTTCGGCTGTCTGTGAAGCAGCTGTGTAATAAGAAGGCAGGCAGTTAATGGAGCCCCGTGCCTCTCCACTCTCCATCAGTTTCTGCCCAGATGTAGCCACAATTTTATCTCACAAATTGCTGATATCTTTGAGCAGTGCTAGTGGATGGGGTGTATCTCTCAAAACAAGTGCATCAGAGTTTCATTTTTAGTCTCAATATAAAACTGCAAGTATATAAGGAAAAATAGGAAGAAGGTATCTTTCCTCCTCCCCAGTGATGTTCATTCATCACAAAGATGACACCAGTAGGGTAGTCTGGTATATATTATATATTATTTTGTGGTACACAGACCATTTTTCAAATAGAAGAGCAATCCACACAGCCATTTGTTCAGATCTGGATATAACTTTTTGATCTGACTAAAAATCACCTAAGCATTTTTATACACTTAGGAATGTTTCCAACACGTATGTAAAGGGATGCTGCTTCACTTTGGTGTTTTTCAAAAGACTCTGGAATACCATGCATTTTTTCCATTAGAAGAGTGAAATCAATTTACCTCTGAATGTGCCCCCTTGGCAATACTGTACTTTTGCCAATATTAAGAATATGTGAGCATGTCTGGAACTTACTGGTGTGTTTCCTGGACAAACAGAAATATGTCTGTAAGAATAAGAAGTGGCTGAAAACAGTTGCTTCCTCTTTGTTCTTTTGGAATAACCTGTTGCTCCGAATAATTATATGTACGTAGTATGTACAAAAAAGTGTCCTCCCTCTCTCCAGATTTTAAATTTGTTTCAAGGTTTCATTGGAAATTGCATGTGCAATGATGTTGTCTCAACCTGCTGCAACAATATGACAGGGTCTGCAGAGTAAATGCAACTGTCAAGTGAGCCACAAAGTGCCAGATTTTAAATGAAGTATGTTTCCAGGGTGAGATTCCAAGGTGAATTGCACTATATATCACTTAAGCATAAATTTAATTTACTAGTTTTTATCAGTCTCTGGCTATGAGGCAGTGTTGTATTCACAATTCTTTCTGTCAATCCACAGAAATTACATCAGCATACACAGATGAGAATGTTTTCCTTACATAAGGAAGCAATAATATTTTGCTACTCACTGAAGGATTATTTGCAAATCTATATTTATATTACTATATTTTGGATTGTGTCCTACTGTATCTTTCAAAGAGTCTCCAGAAAGCTTAAGACCAATGTCTAGGGGTGGTAGAAAACAACCAGGTAGACCTTTGTGCAACAATTTCATGAACTGTAGAATTAGAGGGCTGAAGGTAGGGTAGCACGATACTAAAATATGTTTTCTTTTCCCTCTATGTTTTTCTGCAGATCTTACCTGTCCTTCTACTGTAATTCATTTTTTAGCAGAAGAGAACAGCATGTGGCAATGTGACTCCAACTACTAAGAACGATGAGAACAATTCCTTTCTCAAAGCACCTAAAAGGAAATACAAACATACTGTCAATTATGTCTAAAGAGCTCAGACCCTCTAGAGACCTTTTCAGTAGTTTAGCAACTTCCCTGAGGGAAAGGTTTCAGAGCTGATCTCACATCCAAGCTTTTCAGGTTACACAGGAGTCTGCAGAGGAAGGTTTGGTTTGGGCATGCTTCTAGGTTGACAAATTATTGAATTAATTTCATCACTTCTGTCTTCATTTTTCACCACTACAGATATCCATGTATAGTGAGGGATTCTAGTTGGGTGCGAGCAGAATAGATTAGATAATTTGTTGTGCTATGTAATTAACCAAATATTGTAATTGTCTGGAATGAAAGTAAGAGGAAATGGAGCCTAGCAAGTAGGGATATTCTCTTTCACTGCTGCTGAGCTCAAATAGTACAGAATGATAAATAGCAACAAAGAATTAAAGGCAAAATTTTGAGACGTGGATCCTGTTTCCGTCAAATTGTCTGAAATTGCATATCTTAGGAAGAGCTGGGGGAAAAGAAACTCAGTAGTATAGCATTCAGCTGACTACTACAGTGCAATATGTCTGAACAGATCACCATATATACATACATACTATACAACACTTTATTCCAGCCTATGTTTCATCTACCTATGGCTAAACAAAAATACATAGCAAACCACAAAGTAGCAAATTAACCATCAGACATTACAGATCTCTGTCCCGAAGAGTTTACAATATAGCAAGAAATCATTCTCTTTGTTCTTGTAGGCTGATGCTTGAGGCCAGAGTTGGATACAGTGTCAAGGAAGAAGTGGAGGAAAGAGGGAGGGGGAGGAAGGGTTATACAGAGAAACAAAGCATCTCTCTGCCATGTGGCCTGGAGTGCTTTCTGCAGACTTTTTCTGCACCAGGGGCACATAGTCTCTGCAGTGTCACATTGATGTGGAAAAAGAGAAATCAAACAAATAAATAACCTCCTCCTATTTATGTAGACTGTGGCTGATTGGCAATTTTATCCTGAAGCTTTGAGTGCCAACCAGGCACCTGAATGACAAAAGTAGTATTCCTTCATTAATCGCATTGCTTTTTCACTTGTCTTGTGCTTTTCTTCATTTCCTCCTTAGTCTATGTCTGTCTCTGCCTAAATTTCCTTGTACCATCTTTTGATGCCTACAGCAATAACACTGCAGTTAAAGAACTGCAATTTTGTACTACAGAACACCTGGGCTGGTTCCCTGTTAAGGTATGTAGGAAAAAGTTGTGTTTGTTATATAGATCTGGCTTTCATGAAGGCAGTCATTCTTTTACTTATATTACTTGAAAACAGAACTTGTATTAGAAACTATACAAGATAAAGGATAAGTGGAAAAGAAAAAAAAAAAAAAGAAAAAGAAACGGTATGCTGTTTTACGTGTAGCAGCCTAGCTGCAGTGGCTGTGTAGGCAGCAACGGGATGTAGAGTGCAGAGGCTGCTCCACTGCATGGTGAGGGATATGTATCCTGCTCTGTGCCTGTGATTTGAACCATGAGACTGGGAGCAAACTTTTAAACTTTGTGTATGGGTAAGTCCACAAGTGGTTAGACAGGCACACAAGTAAAACATAAAAAAAGGGGGATAAAGAGGTGCAAAAACGCATCATAAGAAAGATTACAGAACATATGAGGAAAACAGAAATAAAGAGTTGAAACCCTTGAGAAGGAGATCTCGTATTTGAGAAGATCTATTATTTTGAGAAGGAGATCCATCACTGAGGCAGGACTAGGCAAGAAGAGCAAAGGGAATTTCATGAACGAGGAGAGATGTAGAAGATACAAAACAGAGGCAGAAAAACGGACTAGGGAAACTTTATGAAATTGTGTAACACAGGAGGAAAGGAAGACAGAATTGTTCAGATATGTGACCGAATGGTTTGCAACAAAGAAGCAATTGTAAGCATGAGTTGAATGCAAATTAAACAAGTTGAAAAGGAAATATTGTATGATGTCTAAAAACATGCCATAGACTTCCCCCCCCCCCCCCCCCATATAATTTCACTTACTAATTCAAGAAAGAACCAGAAGTGAAAGCTTGGAAATACAGTTCAAAAGAGGATTCTCACAATGTTTTCCAGGCAGCTACCGGGAAGAAAAGGAAGATCTCTGGGAAAGCTTGTACTTACAGGAATCCAGATCAAAGAGATAAGGATATATAGAGACCAGGTTTGAACTTCCACATGCTTTTCTGAGCCCAGTTTGGCAGCTTTTGGAAGGCCAAGCAACATACTTGAGAACAGCAATAGGGAAGAAGAAAGAGAATTCATAGAGGGAAAAGTGCACAGATGCTGAATAGAGAATACTGGAGGATAGAAAAGAAAAGAGTAAAAAAGCAAGAGTTTGGGAGATTAAAACAGGATGACCTGAGTTCTTGGGGGAAAAATCTATGACATGCGTGTGAGTGTATCCAGAATATTCTTTGTTAAACTTCTGTCAAATTTTAAATTTAGAAAAAGAAGTAATTTCTTTGGATGAACACTTAAACAAATATAACTATGTATCACAGACTTAATGTCTGGCAGGCTGCTGATTAACAGCTTATAACAGTGCCCTCCTTCCCAAGATAGCCTGAGCCAAAGAAATGTAACTTTTTCTTTAAAAGTCAAGGAGAAAGTTAATGAGTCTTTCATAGCCTTGAAAACATAAATCTTAAGGTGCCAGGATCAAATGATGTGACTCCTAATTGAGCAAATCTTCCAGTATATGCCTTATGATCAATCATGAACCCAACACATGAGCAATCACCACTTAATGATGCGAAATCTGTCTCTGGACGAGTCAGATGTCTGGGGAGAATGGTACGGATACATCAACATTCCTCCCAAGAAGATGTTTTGGATATACTCCAGCTTGGCAGGTTTTACACAACACTTGCTATCTGATGAATACAATAATCATAAAACGACCACCCTTTACATAAGAACATTAGTGCCCAGTGTGTAAGAATAGCCTTGATGGATAAGGAAAAGCTTAGCCACATGGATAGTGTTAGTTGTAAAAACAGACACGGAATAGGGATTTCTTTCTCAACAAAAAAGAAATGGGTTGCTGTGCCTCCTTTCTTCTAGTCCAATTGCCTCTTGAGTGCAGTAGTCTCCATGGAAGCCTTTGCAAAAATAACTAAATCAAGTTAACTCATGTTACTTATTAATATTGCTATTCTGCATAATAGCTGCAGCATTTAGCATAATGCTATGTTTTATTCACATATAAAACTTCGCAGAGTTATCTTATTGATCTATGATTTGCAGTAAACTATTCTGTAATAGGATAGGTCGAAACATACAAATCGACGGGTGGAAAGGGCACAATTGAACTCGAAAATTAAGGATGCCTTTTTCATCTTTAGAGTTCTTTTTTTTTCTGGGCTTTTTTCTCTTCATGAGTGACTACACGATGACTCATAGTGTGCCTGATACTCCATTGTAAGTGGTTCTGGAACCTGTTAGTCATCTACATGATGCGTTTCCTGCAAAGATGAAGGTGTCCTCTGGCAAGGACTGCACACTGACACAAGCTGGTGAAACACCAAAGAGAAAAGCAGTATGCTGTTTCCAATAACACTTGATAAACATGCTTGATAAAACTTTATGTGTATAATAGTCTATCCATTGCAACCCCATACCCAGCTATGATTAAACTTTTTGTGAGAAGTTGTACCTCTGGCCAACATCCTGTACTCTCAGCAGTGAGCAGCTTCCTTTCAGCTTTTTATCAGAAATAATAACCAATATACAAACTGAATGAAAACTATTCTAAGTCAATTGCCCCTAACCAAAAAGGGTAATTAATACTATTTCTCATACAGATTTCAGGAACTTCTTGTTCCATCTTTGAACTCTCAGGAAGGCAAAAGCATTTTCCACTAAGTATTTTCCCATAATTGTTCAGAAAAGAGTACATTGAAATTCCAGACACCTTTTCTTGCTGAAGTCAACAATATTTCATTTGTCTTGCAAGTCTCAATGAAAATTAAAAAGAAAGATCCTGGTTGCTATGGTCAGAGGTCAGCACACTATGTAAGATGTTATATGAGAAAAACAACTTTCTTCTCCAAATAGTGTCACGAGTCTGATTTATAGAAGATGTGACATTATTTTAGAAGTGGCACCAGTTTTCAAGATACAACAGCAAAGAACCACTCGTCTATGAACCCTTTTTCTCTTTTGTCAAATAAATTCATTCTAAGTAGTGAAAATGCTATTGAGTTGTGATTATTTCCTTGACACTTAGGGTCAGCGAGTAAGAAAATTCACAGGTGCTGTATATACTAAAAACACTTTAACTTTGGATGATTCTTTAATCTTCACTAAAGACAAAGACCCAAGGCATGCAAATTGATAGTATACCAGAGGGCCTTTGATCACTTCCAAAGGTGGTTTCAAAAGGGTGGGCATAAGACCCACAGCAAGCACCAGATTCTTCAACAGACAGCATGTCATAGACACACATCAAGAAGCACACTCCTGCTGTAATTTAGAGCACAACTTGCTGGCTAGTAATGGAAGAATTTATCTTACTGATTAGTCTGCAACTCGGGCCAGTCTCAAAGCCCAATTTTTGCATAGGGAAAATAGTCCAGGCAGTCTATGTCAATGGCGAAAGACAGACTCCATGGGAATGAAATGCAGGATTCCTACTTGGTCTCCTTTAAGAGTGGGTTTTTTCTACACTTCACTTAGTACAAAGGGAGGCTAGGAAAGTGTCCTTCTTTTCCTTCCTCCTTCAGTTATCAGCCAGAATATTATCACTCTCTGGCCTGATGACGATATTTACAGAGAGAAGCAATGCCTCCTGTTTTACCCTACTGTCATCTTATGTTTGGTTGGTCAGGGCATGGCAGAGTAATGTCGGTGCACTTGCCTATTTCCATTCTGTAGTTATTTCTGTTCTGCAAATAAATTCCCCTTAGAATTACTCAGAGGCCAGAAAAGTTGTGGCTTAGGCAAATGGGAAATTATGATAGGTCCTTGAAGCAGAGGATCAAGTTAACACCTCTGACCCCAGAGCCTTTCTTTCTTACCTGGAACTGGCACGATTAATGTCCCTAATAAGGGCTATGCAAAATTTATCCAAAATCTATCATCAAGATATCTGTGTTCGTCATGTTAGTCTTATCTCCAGAGCTTTTTGAATTTACTGAAACATAAAACTCTGAAAACAATGTTAAACAGACATACCTGGATGTTTATAAGTTCTCCCTTAAACCAGCTTCCTTTCACCCTTTACCATCTCTCATCCTGTTCTCCAGCATAGATTTTCTTACATTTGAAGCACCAGAAGGAAGTACATTTCCAGTCGATATCAGATTTCCATCTCTTGGGATTATGTTGTCAGGACACCACAGATGAACCATCCCATTTTCTTACTGTACATGGCCAAAGTAGCACAGACACCTGAAGGGTCATTTACTTTGAGATCGTTAAATTAATGTCAGTCATTTATAGACTAGACCTGAGTTCTTACGAGAAATTAGAAGTCTGACCTAGCATTTTGGGGAGCAGCTGGCAATGGCTTAAACAGATTTAAATGAATAGGAAACTTCTTGCAAATAAATAGTCTTGAATCTGATTTCTGTGTTTCATTGTAAAAGCTGTAATATATTATTCCAATACATCCTACAGCAGGATTTCAACCTTATCAAAACTGGTTTTCAGTTTTTCTTATGAAACAAGTGTTTTAAGTCAGTGTTGCCTCCCAGAATTAATGGACTTTTGACAAATAGGCATTTTTGGTGGAAAAAATGTTATCCTGGAAACCATGCAAATGATTCTACACTTAATCTTGTAACATGCTTTCTAAGTCTCAGTCCTCTCCTGTATCGGTCAGCAATTTTTTATCACCATGGGAGAACTGTTAGAGTTGCACTTCATGCACAAAGTAAAAGCCTTTTGAAAACTGCCTAAAGTGCATGAGCCCTTCTTTTCTGATCTCAAGATGAAAGGCAGCCCCTCATTTCATAGGTAGTGTAATTTCTACTGCTGGCATCCTGTCAACCACAGGAATGTGTGGCACACAAAGCAAATAAGTTACAAGCATATCTAAACACCACCTTCTGCCTCCCCTCATTGTTATGAGAATGGATTGTATTATACTCTGCTCTCCTTTGATGAGAAAGATTTTGCTCTTCATGCCAAAAAACTTGTTTTGAACAGAAAATAGAAATAAAACCACATTTTTAATAAAAGCAAGATTCTGCATGTTGGTGTTGGAAGTTACAGCAAACCAAAAATCTCTCATACAACAAGTTAGTGCTAGATCCATAGAGGTGGAGAAAAGGGGCTAAACTGCAGGGGGGGTGGGGCTGGAGCCACCCTGTGAAGCAGTACCAGGAACGCCAGGGTGAACCTCTGCCAGGATAATCCAGGCCTGGCACTTCATCTTTTGCAGAACTCAGCCTCTCCCAAAAAGGCTGTTATTTTGGAGCACTTTGCCTTGAAAGATAATTTGTGTTCTGACCTCCCTTAGATCAAGTGTATAAGGGAGATGATAGAGGCAAGACCCCAGACATAATTTAGCACATGTCTGTGTGAAGCTGACTCTGTGTCCAACCAGATGATGTGTTTAACATGAAGCATCCCTCTGACATGTGTTACACAATCTCCACTTGAGCCAACTTGAACACTTGGCTTAAGACAAGCACCTCACATAGAAATATTGCTTTGTTACACTCCTACTGGGCAGAAAGAGAAATGGAAATATGACCAGACCCTTTTGCATATTTACTTTTAAAGGGAGGGATGAAAAATCTCCATCATCCAAGCATTGTGTGTTATAATACCTTCAGGCAATAACATCCTCTTTCCAGGAAAGCTTGATACATTACCAAGACTTTTCCTTTAAATCCCATCGAGGGATACTTTATTTAGCAGATGTTAGCTGGTGGTTAAGAAGGTTAGCAAAAGAGCACATGTGAAGATAAAAAAAAAGTTTGCAACACTTAGTATGTGAGCAAAACTGTGTCAGCTACAGTAACGGTTGTTTTATAAGCTATGCAAAGTTAAAAGTTATAACGCTATAAAGAAGAAAACGAAAGCCTGTTTCTAGAACCAGCTTTACTATTTATAGGGTCTGAGTCCTCTATCAAGAGATGCAAGTCAGGAATATACTCTAGTATCTTCTGATGAGTACTTCAGCCAACATAAATTTGACTAATTCTGTCCTGATTTCCACCCACTAAGACTGGTCTGCTGGGCTTACAGAAACCTGTCGAAAAGAAAAATCAACCTGACAGTAGTACTGTGTACAGAAACATCTTGTAGCATATCAGTGACACTAGTCAGAGCTTTCCTTAGCAGTCAGGTATATAATGCAAAGATTGTTGAGATGCATGATGGCAACAGAACAGAATATTCTATGTGAGAAATGTTCTCCTTTTCTTTATTTATTAAACCCAAGTAGAAACAAGGAAGATGCAGCTGTATTTAAACAACTGAAGCTTACAATAGTAAGGTGTATTTGGAGCAGAAGTTGGTTTCTAATGCAGTTCTGAAGGACCAAACATATTTGGAAATGTCCAGCAACAATCCTTCTCAACTAAATCATTCATCTGCTCTAATTCATAGCACCCATTGTCTGATGCTATCACCCAATTGTGTGCCGTTAATATGAGACCTTGTTGCCTCTTGCCGGGAAGGTTAAAGAGAATGAGAGAGGCAAAAGTGTAAGCAAGGGTGTACCTCTTTCCAGCAATCAGATAGTAAGAACTACTTTTGGAGATACTTTTTCATAGCTTGGTTTCCAGTTTCAGTTGATTGTGAAGTGGTACCTACTGTCAAATTCTTTTCTGCACTAAGCATCTGCTAAAATATGACAAAATTAATGCGATAGCTGAGTTCACATGCTTCTGGGAGAAGACAAAATATTCTGCTAGGCCCGTCTCCCCCCATACACCCCCATGTATACTACCAATGACAATAGAAGAGCTCCTTGTCAGCTCTAAAACCTGGTTTCAATGATGCACACCCATATCAGGGCCCTCATACTTGGTCCTTCCCTATTGGAAAATTGAGAGGAAATTATCTTTTTAGCATAGAATGTTATCTTCAGGCTGGAAGAAAGGCTTTGAGACGGAGAAAGCCAATAAAATATCTTGTTCAGCCAACTAGCTTTCTCTTCAAGGTGAAAAAAGGTTGATGGATATCATGTTAAGCAAGTTACTGTTGTTAAATGAGTTAATGATTTGGTTTTCACTGCTTGTCTAAGCAGACAAAGGAAGTGATTTCATACAGAAAAGTCCAAACTTGTGAGACTGCCAGCTTCATTTCACAGACTTGGTTATTTTAAGTGAGTTTTAAAAAATGCTTGAGAAACCAGGATATCAACCTTCTGATATGTTGCTTAAAAACGTGTTTAAGAATAGATTTTCAAAGTAGAGTACACTGGAATTTTGGCTGCACGTGCCAATTATTATATGCATAAATGCCTGATTTTCTTAAGTATATGGCAAATGTTTAAGAATTTCTTTACAGAGCATTTTTTGCATCCCCTCTTTTTAATTGATTTATTAATTAAATTAAATAATTTATTTAATAATTATGTTTGCTCATGCAGTTCAGTTATTTGAATGTACAGATCAAACCGTGGAATTGAATGGACTTGAGCAAAGAACTTGTTTATATGTCCTACAGAAATTCTCAAGAGTTAAAAAAAAATTTCACATTCTTTCTCAGGACAAACTCAAGATTTTCCAATTTTTTTGTTCATTAAATAATCTCCAACTGCCCTAACCTAAATATCCTTAGAGCACTTAGCTGAAATACCAGGTATCAACTCCACTCAGCCTGGTTCAGCAAAAGAACTGGAGCAGCAATATCTCAGGTAGGTATTTCAGAGAAGGGGTGAGATGGCTGTAATGTCTCTCTGATTTCTCCCAATCTGTACATACAATTGTTCATTTACTATTGGAGGGAATAAAAAAATGCTATTAGCAAGTCACAGAGTCAGTTACTTGCTCACTCATCCAGTATATATATATACTGAATCAAGTTGCGAAAGCCTCAGCAACAGATGCTAGCCCTCATTAGGGTGTGAAAGACAAAAGCTCAAGACCCTGTTTCAGTTTAAAAAGCCAACAGTCATAGCAGGGGGTTAATGAAAGAGCCCACCCATCACAGCCACCTGGGAACATTCAGTACAAGTGACTGAGAGTCAAATCCTTGCTCCAAATCCACTACAACAAAAACATTGACTGCTATTTGTTATGTCTTAGTGAACATCTTAGTAGCTGTGTATTAGATCTTCTCAGGCATTTCTCTCTGAACAGAAACCTCATCCTTGTCAAAATTATATGTGTGTCTCCACAGAAAATTATATTCATCTAGACAAGATGTTTTGTCAGAAAATTTCTGGCCATCTTTAGCTCAATTGACAAAAGTCCAGCTACTTTTTGTGCCTGTTTTTCAGTGCCGCTTTCCTGGCCTTAACAATTCCTCTCTGACACCAGGGTCCTCCATCCCATTTTGTCTTTCTACCATTATCTGATTTTGCAGGTTTCATTCATCATCCTCCCTTTTACTCTGTAAGCAGCAGATGACAATAGTTTCTCCATTATTAACTGATTTTGTTTCAGGTTATTTCTAATGCTGCTTTTTCTAAAAAAAACCAACTAAACTAAAAAAAAGAAAAAAAGAAAGAAAAGTAAAAACAAATGTTCACTCTTTTATTCACAGGTCTTGGATAATTAGTCACTTGCAGATTCCAAGTGTGACAGGAGTCTGTTTTACCCAAACTTTCTTAAAAGTTCAAACCCTCCTAATGATACCAACCTGTTTCTAGGAACTTACTGAAGGATTTTCAATAGATTTGAGATTTTATCCATGTTAAATCCTGTCATGTGGTCCTGAGATTGTTTTCACTACCAGATTATGGCATGAGAGGGATCAGATGACTTAGGATCCGCGCTCTCAACACAGTCCTAATTCTTCAAGGAAGACCTCCAAGAAAATCTCCCCTCCCGTCACCTCAACTGTAGATTTTACTTTGTAGAGTGTTGTACTTTCCATGGGATATTTCTGGAAACAGTTCATTTTCAGTTTAGCCCATTGCTGGATTTGCTTAAGGTTCAGTTCTTAATAATATATACATACCTTTAATGAAAATATAATTTAAGAATCTAATAACATGTGAGCAGGGAATGAAGAAAGCAGGGTTCACATTACTGTCTTTGTTCACATTAGTAGACGTGCCAGTCCTCTGATTCCTTAGGAAGTCTTATATAAATCTTTCAGCCCTTTATACTTTATTCCCTTAGACAACTGCCCAAATTTAGTAGTGTAAAGAATGGTTTAGGAAAAAAGCACACTGTGTCCTGCCCACTTTATCTCCTGGGTGTTCTTAGGCTCCTCCTGTGGATGCCCAAGAGCACAGCTGGTAAAAGCCATTGTTCTGCAAATCAATTGCTGCCCTTTTGAACAGCAGAGCTTACATTTTTCTCATATCTACTTAGCAGAAAGATCTTTCAGTGAAACAACATCCTCTTAAACCACCCAAAAAACAAACTGTGAGAGAAGTCCAACTTATGCTGATGCCAAGGTGAAAAAAAGTTATTTGCCTTAAAATATACTTTTCTCACATCGCCCTAACATCTTATTGTGACTAACCATATACAAAACAACACCTCTGAGAAGTTCAAAAATAATTCTTTGCCTATGCAACCAGCAGGATAAATTCTAATCCCCATACACACACACACACACTCGCACACAAACTTATGTTACATATATAGGTAACGTGAAAATTTTAGGACATTGGAAGATTTAGCAGGTATCAGAAGTTCACCTGGCCTGCCATTTGAAAACTGAGTCTCTAAACATAAGTAGATATTTTTAGTGGGTCAGATATGGACCAAAAATATTTATTATGTCTATCTTTGGCACAATTTATGTTGTTCTACAACATCTTTTCTTGTTTTCTATGTTAAAACAACAATCCAGCTTCTGCCCTTGCAGATATGCATGCAGTTTCATGAAAAGCCAACACGAATTGTGATTTGTGTATTTCAGAACAGATACTGAGCCTTAAATTGGGCTTTGGAGGGGTTTTGTGTGATTTTCATGGTGATACAATTGTTTGTAATTCTTGTTCGTGCATTCCTGCTATGAAAACTTCATGTGTGTCTAATTTTAGACTCCTGAAAACAATCATTAAAAAAAAAGATTTTAAAGTATCATCTTTGTTTGAGTGTGTAGGAAATATGAAGCAACAGAAACACACACACTAATTTAAATTCCTGATAGGCTTTTGCAAGCGTAAGGATTGAAAAAAACATTCCAGATATCTAACAGCTTATCATAATTATTTGGACACATAGTGCAGAACCGGTGCCTGGAAAATTATATAAGGTCTATAGAGTTTGGACTGAGGCATGTGATCTACCCAGCATTCATGTCACAGAAAAAATCCTACAGGGTTTAGCAGCATTTAGGTCATGTCCCTGCTCACTTTAAGAAAGTATGGGAGTTTTAATTAGTTTTTCTGACATTCTTATGTTGGACTCTGCTTTCTCGCTTACGTTCACGACTTTGATCCAGTCACTTTTGAGCTCCCCAGTGGAAAAATCTTAACCAACATTTTTTAAATATAATGCAGGTAAAGTCTTTGCTAGTCAAAGATGCCGTATCATCCTATGTAGTTTTTGTTTTGCATCAGTTAAGGAGTTTTACTGGATGTAATCTGATTTCAATAAACATTCCTTTATAGGGCAGACATATTCCACAGTGCCAGTTAGTTGGGGTTAAACAAGGTAGAAAAGGAAGAATTTGCCAGCTGTGTTTAAAGTAAATAGAATGCCTTAATCTTTTTTTTCCCTCTTTTTTTTTTTTTTTTAATAAAATATACTTTAAAGTTTAAGTTAAAAAAAAAACATAATTGGCAGTGGTATGAGAGTTTAAAAAGTTCTAAAAGATCTGGGGTTTTGGGGGTGTTTTTGTGCTGAGAACATAACAAGGACAAAGAAGGATGAGAGAATTCTCACATTTCAAAGATAAGAACAGATAATCATATTTTGATGTGTGAAGTAATAAATATAATTATGAGCTTGCCATTGGCAATGTTAAATTTTCAGAGACAGAAATAATATTCAGAATTTCATTAGGCTGTAAATAATAATCTAGAAGAATTTTCTTTAAGTTTTGCAGAGCCGATAAAGAATCATTAAAGCAAAAAGTACTAATAACAAACACAAACTGTGCTAATAAGCTTGCATACATCTCAAAGTCCTTATGAAATCTTAATGTCAAGAACTAAGAATGCAAGCTCTCATCCAACAATTCCGTGTTCATGGACAAGTCTTTATCATCATGTAAAAATTCTTGTTGAACTCAAATTTTAATAAATTGCAGACCTGAACACGTGATTTTTCTTCCATGAACAGCACACTTCCTTCTACTTACTGTATTCAGGATACCATCTGATCCTACCATGATATCAGGGTCACAGAAGATGTGAAAAATGAGTTAAAAGGATGAGACTTGGGACCTTAGGTGAAATTTTAGAAGTGTATCATCCGTTTGGTAGAGGAATCTAATACACGAGAAATAATTTCTTCTTCAAAGTTTCTGGAATAATCAAGAAACTTATATACATCACATTTCATACTGCACCCATGATCCTCAAACTTGTTCAACTGCATGTTTTGTCTGTTTGTTTTAACATAAAGCTGGGACTGTGGTCTGACCCTCTCACTCTTGTTGCACTATTTCTGCCCCCAAAAGTTATTCCTGAGGTTGATATTTAACATGTTTCCATATGTAAAGAGAGATATTTTTGTGGCATAAGTTTGGTAAATGCCAATTTGATCGTTTTTAATTATTCCAAAGTGAAAATATGGAGCTAAGATATGTTTAAAATGTTTTGTGAGGTACTGAAATGCCTTAGAAATGTCTTTATTTTTAAAATTGTAGAGGTTTAGATCTCCGTAAGAATGAACACATTTCCAGCCACTGCAGATATTTAAATTTTAAATAATGAAGTTTGGATGTCTTATGACATATGGAATGATTATTGATATATTCAATCAAACACCACATTTTGCTGTGTTCTGTATTTTTGGAGTTTGGCAAATGGAAAAACTAGATGCAATACTGTGACTATGTATTTAAACACATAAAAATGAAATCGTGGGTTGTGTATCTACATGTGTTGTAGATTGTTGCTCCTACACATAGATATGGATACAATTAAGTCATATAAATCACTTCATATGTACGTTGGCTCCATGGCTTTAAAATTAACATTTTGTTCCTACATTCTCAGTCACATTAGTAGTGTTACAGAAGGACTCTTAAATTTGCTTTCCATTATCGTTAAACATTCATAGATATGTTATTTGCTATCAGTCCTTTCCTGACAAGGTTTATTTAAATAAAGATGGAAAAAAGAATATTGCTTTGTTTTACTATATACCTGCTGAAAGTGACTTTGGTCTCAAGATAGTAAGGTCAGAACATGTTAAATTTCCATGAATTCAAATGTGGACAGCCATTATCCTGAAATATAAATATGATTGAGGAACATGAACTTAATTGCAAACACACTTCCTGGGGCATCTGTTTAATCCACAGCCAAATGATAAACATTCCTCTCAGGAAGACCTGTTCCTTTGCCCAGTGGAGTCCATTAGCCACTCAATTTTAACACCTTCCAAAACTCCTCCTTGTTTGTCCTTCAGTAGGGATGTGAGTATATGTTCATTTGATAATGGGAATGTTACCTTTACAATGAGAAAACTGTCAGATGCTTAGATCAAAGGGTATTCTCAAAGATAAATTCCATTAGAACAAACAAAAAGAAGTCTGCTCAACTTCCAAATTATTAATTTAGCCTGCTTTCAAGTAAAATAGTCTGAATCTTTAAAAACATGCAAATTACAACTCTATACAACAAGTATATGAATATCAGTGTTTTAGCATTAACAGCCATTTATTTTTCCACTGACTTGCTGTGATGATAGCAGAACATGCAGAACTGTTCCCAGTGCTGGGCAGTTTCACTCCTGCAAAGGTTATTGCAAACATTTTCCTTGGTTTCATTCTTTGTGGATTTACACCCTTCCCTCTAAAATTTTTGTTTTTGCGATGTTCAATTTGACAGGAATGTTAAACTGACCTTGATTTGATCTAAAGACCACTAAAAGATTATTCATGGCTAGGATTGACCTCAAACTCAAGATCAAGGCATAACTGCTGAGTGTCTCTGTTTTTCCATTGAAAACACAAATGTTTAATGCTCTCAGCACTAAAATTCCTATTGACTATAATCTTCTCTTAGAATGTTTTCTCGTAACTAAGTTATGATCTCTGAAGACTCATGTAGAATGTTGAATGTAGGAAGGATATATAAACGTTTTTTTATCGTTCTAAAGAGGTTGATTTTTACAGATGGATGTTGGACTTCAACACGTGAAATGAAGGACACTCTGACAATAATTCAGCAGAGTACTTAATCGGATGCTTAAAATCAAGCCTACTTATCAGTCTGTAAGTCTGAGATTTAAAGGTTTGTGACTTTCTGTGTTTATGATTAAGGAGGTACTTAAGTGCCCTGCCAGAGACCCTTGCAGTGCCAAACCTATGGCCAGTTTATAACAAGAGCAGATTTACACTGGAATGAGATGTGCTGTCATTGATGCCCACTGCAGACAGCGTTTAGTATAAGAACAGGGATACCAACTCATCTAACCCAGTAATGTGCCTCTGACAGCAAAAGAGACATACAGCTACCTAAATGTAGGTGAGAAATCACCTTTTAGTGCCTGAGGATGTCCTGCTTAATCTCCAACAGCTGTTCCAAAAAAAATACAGGTCTCCCATAAGATCATGCATCATACCTATGCCAAATAACATAAGGCTCAAAAAAATGTCACTAGATGCTTATGTTCAGGTGCTGAAACTTCTCCCTATTTGCCAGAGTGTTGTGGCTTGTGATGAACTGCTAGCAGTTAGTTACATATCCTCTGGACAAAAATGTCTGATCAGTCACATTCAGAAGAGCAGCATGGAGTTTTCTGCAGTTTTTTGATTGGAAATTATTACTTTAAATAATTCTTACAAGTGGTCGGTCAAGTAGTCAACACCATTGCAGCGGAAGATGAATCATAGAATCAAAGAATCATTGGGTTGGAAAAGACCTCTAAGATCATCAAGTCCAACCATCAACCTAATTACCACCATGCCTGCTAAACCATGTCCAGAAGTGCCACATCTACACGTTTTCTGAACACCTCCAGGGATAGTGACTCCACTACTTCCTTGGACAGCTGGTTCCAATGTTTGACCACTCTTTCAGCAAAGAAATTTTTCCTAATGTCCAATCTAAACGTCCACTGGCACAACCTGAAGCCATTTCCTTTTGTCCAATTGCTTGTTACTTGGGAGAAGAAACTGACCCCCACCTCACTGCAACCGCCTTTCATGTAGTTGTAGAGAGCGATAAGGTCTCCCCTCAGCCTCCTCTTCTCCAGACTAAACAACCCCAGTTCCCTCAGCCGCTCCTCATAAGACCTGATCTCCAGGCCCTTCACCAGCTTCGTTGCTCTTCTCTGGACATTCTCCAGCACCAAAATGTCTTGTAGTGAGGGGCCCAAAACCGCACACAGTATTCGAGGTGTGGCCTCACCAGTGCCGAGTACAGGGGCACAATCACCTCCCTACTCCTGCTGGCCACACTATTTCTGACACAAGCCAGGATGCTGTTGGCCTTCTTGGCCACCTGGGCACACTGCCGGCTCATGTTCAGCCTGCTATCAACCAGCACCCCTAGGTCCTTTTCCACCAGGCAGCTCTCCAGCCACTCATCCCCAAGCCTGTAGCGCTGCATGGGGTGGTTGTGACTGAAGTGCAGGACCCGGCACTTGGCCTTGTTAAACCTCACAGCATTGGGCTCAGCCCATTGGTCCAGCCTGTCCAGGTCCCTCTGCAGAGCCTTCCTGCCCTCAAGCAGATCAACACTCTCACCCAATCTAGTGTCGTCTGCAGACTAGCTGAGGGAGCACTCAATCCCTTCATCCAGATTATCGATAAAGATGTTAAACAAGACCAGTCCCAATGCTGAGTGCTGAGGGATACCGCTTGTGACCAGCTGCCAGCTGGATTGAGCTCCGTTCACCACGACTCTCTGTACATGTCTGTCTTGGTTTGAAAAGACAGGTGTCTGTGGAGGAAGGCAGGAGCCTCCCTTGAAATGGAAAGTGCAACCCCCTTCCCTCCAAATTATTATAATTTTGAAATTAACGGGCCTTCAGGCAAAGATATGGGGAATAGGAATAACAGTTCTTTACTAATATATATATATATATATATATAACACAAGGCAGGGAAAAACAAACAACCCACTGGTTTACACTGACAGAGTCAGGAATACAACCTGACACCCTGTTAGGGTGGCAGTAGCAGTCCGATAAGATGCTGGCTGCAGTCCTCCTGAAGCGATGGATGCAGTTCTGTGGAAGCAGCAATCAGATAAAAGAGTCTGGTATTCCTCCGAAGGTCCAGTGGTAGGTAGGTAGCTCTTGTCCTCTGGAACTCCAGTGGGGGGAAAAGCTCCTCTGGGAATCCAGTGGAAGAAAGGCTGCTAGGGTGTTCAAAATCTCCGTTTTTATTTGGCATGGACTGCTTGGCTCCTTCCCCCCCCTCCCCGGGCGGAGCATCTCACGATGGGATGGGGAGTCGTGAGGCAGTTCCTTGATGGGCCATTAACAAGAGATAGCCCAGGAGCGAGTTATCGATGGGTCAGGCGATAAGGCATTGTTGTGCCCAGTAACAGGAGATAGTCCAGAGTGGGGAGGCAGGGAGCACCGCCCCACCTGGTCTCAACAGCTCCTGAAGATGGTAATAGAATTTTTTTTTTTTTCCTTTTGGCACATTTTACACTGTAACCCAGGACAATGTCCATCCATCCAGTTTTAACCCAGCAAAGAGTGCAGCTGTCTAGGCCATGAGCTGCCATCTTTCCTAGGAGAGTGCTGGAATTTACTAAAGTCCAGGTAGATGACATCCACAGCCTTCCCCTCATCAACTAGGTGGGTCATCCGGTCATAGAAGGAGATCAAGTTGGTTAAGCAGGACCTGCCCTTCATGAACACGTGCTGGCTGGGCCAGAGTCCCTGGTTGTCCTGCAGCTGGCAGGGTAAGCAAGATTTCTACTTGTACTTCTGGATACCAACCTTTGCTACTTTCTAGATTTCTAAAGCAGCTGTTCTGAGGGTAAAAAGAGTCAACTCGAAGGATCACTGATCTCATTTGCTCTGGCAATCCCTCTGTTTTTATGTCCCTTTGCTGAACAGCTATAATGTGAGCTTGAATTGTAATAATATGATCACCCACAGATAACAAATCTATCCTATAATAGTTCCTTATGCAAAAAGGGACTGAAATTTGTATTGCCCAAATTAGAGTAAAACTCATCTGTCCTTGACCGCATCACTTCCCACTCAGGTCAAATGGCTTGTTTTGTGCAGTTGATGACCTTCTTTCCTCCAAATAGCTGTCCCCAGTTTCCAATATGAAATGTAAATCATGCAGAACTAGCCTGTGTCCCTGCCAGAGAACCTCAGATGACTTGGTAGAGCCAAGGAAAAGGAAGAAAGTTGGACAAAATAAATACGAAATCTCAATCAGAGTTTGGGAGAAATTAAAAAAACCTATCAAAACCAGCTCTGGAATCAGCTTGAAGGACACTAAACAAAGAGTATTAGCTGTAAATATATTTTTGTTGTTATTAACTAGCGAAAGTTGCCGTTACTAGGAAAAAAAATTTCCTCACCTTTTCTCTCAGAAAATAAAACATTAATGAAGAGTGGCCTCTCCGTATCATCTTTAGAAACTGACATCTTATCTCAAACTGCGATCTCTGTGTCAAATGGTGGTACTGGTCAAGACAAACAGGCTCAGTCCTCAGGTAAACATTCAGAAGACTTGGAGATCCATGGCACCAATCTCACATGTGGATGTGAAAAAAGCTATGGTAGTTTAGGGGAGGATGTAAGACAATGTCCACTGCCTCCAAATTCATAGCCTACATGAAGCTGCAAAGAAATGAATTTGTTTGCTTTTCATAAATCATGCTTTCTTTAGCCTTTTCTTTCTGTCATAGCCAAAGGCCTAATTCATCAAGAATGTGCTGATAGGCCAGACCAAGTAGTCAAACATAGAAGCACACAGATTCTTCCCACCCAATGATCAAGAGGAAATGTAATTAACACACACTAGAGAAGCCAGAATTGCTGTCATGAGGATGGTGCTTGCTCCCACTGTGAACAAGGCAAAGCCCACAGACAGTATGATCTCAGGTCTGCAGCTTCACAAAGCTTCACGGAGGGTGCTAGATGAAGTGTTAAATAACAAACTTATCCACAGGGACGTGGTAATGAACTTACCCCACAGGAAATTAAAAACAATAAATTAAGGCATGGTCCACTTGCTCAGAGGTTTAACCCATCATTTGCAAGCTTATCTTTTAATAATGATAAAATAGAAGTGCCAGGTGCAGCTATTTTTGGTGTTACTCCTCACAGCTGATAAAGTGTAAAACCGTGTAGATCATCTTTTCTCATCCTGCCATTCTGATGCCTTTTACTTTCAGAGAAATCTTTCCTTAAAAAGTACACCTGGAATTACCTTACATGTGCACAGCCCTAGATAAATGACAGTATTTCACAGCTGACATTTGAGGAAATCCTAGCGCTTATTCTCATAATTCCCTGAGTACCTGTTGATAGCAAAAGTATTTTTCTCACTTTAAGTCTTCTCTTTTGCAGTCCTGGGCAGACTTTCTCACCAATCTTTCTCACCAGTTTAGTTTGCAGTCATACTGATGGTATGAGAGTCGTCTTGCTAACTTAAGTACTTGAGGCAATTTCAGGTGAAGGAGCTGGTGTGCCGGACCATTCTCTGGCTGTTCCACTTTAGATCACAGGCTGCTTTTTTGCTTTAATATCTTAGGATTAGAGGGTACAAAGATTGCTATGTGCCATTCTTATGATCTTTTCCAGCAGGCTTTGCCTCTTAATGTCACATCACAAGAATTTAGATTATGGAGTGGAAGATGTGATTTTCACTGAGCTGTCACTATTTTCTTCTGTTCAGTAACAGCAGGATGAGTTCAGGACCAGAGATCTCAACTCTGTTTGATTTTACTTTACTTACCTTTACCTCCAAAAGTAAAAAGCCATGGCCATAAATACAATATTCCGTGAGATCCTTTTAATAAGACCACTTCATTTTTTGTTAGCTCGTTTAATTTACACCTTCTGCTCACATCTTAGATCCCTCCTGTGAATTCTATGGCTTTTATATATTTCTGACTGATGCTACAGAAATGTCAAAATTATTCTCCTAACAATGGTAGTTGAGAAAATGGTTAGCTCAGAGGATTTTTTACTTATTTTTACTTGAAGAAGAGGTGAGGAAAGTATAGAGAAATAATAAGAAATATATGAGGGCAATTTACAGTATAAAACCCAGCAATGCGTAAGACCAAAGAACAGTTTCAATATTTAAATGAATGCTTCTGAAATTAGAAACAAGTTTTTCTTTTAATTCTTCCATCATTAGTGTGGAAATTACAATCCATGTAAATGAGTCAATCAAGGGAAGAAAACTGTCCCATGAGTGTACATAAGAACGTACTTCGTTTGGGTGCAAGGACCCCACTACTGTATCTCTGACAAAGATCAGTGCTAAATGCTGGAAGAAAGTGTACAAGAGGCAGGAGAAGCATTGCATGGTGCTTCTCCCAGTATGTCCTCCCAGTTTCAGAAAATTTGTGGTGCAGGGACTTCCTGAGTTCGTAACAGCAGTTTTCTGTAAAGTAAATCTTGATGGGCACAGACTAACTATGTAATTTTTAGTCACTTTTGAACTTACTTACGTTTTTTGGAATCTTCAGAATCATGTGGTTGTGGATTGTTTAAAAAACTACTTATTTTTCTTTTGATCCCTCTTATTTCTTCCACTGTGAGAAGCAATGAATAATGATAACCTACTCACCTCCAAAGATTGCTTTCAAATCCCTGCTCTCTTTTGCCAGACTTGGAAGCCCTAGTTCATGTAGCCTACTTCTCTGATAACCATTCTTCACCACTGTTATTAATGTTAATCTCTATTGTATCTTTCCTACTACAGATTTTAAGATAAGGAGACAGAAACTTCATGTCCACTTACTTTTCCTGGTAAGTGAATGCACCAAACTTAGGCCATAACATAGTGTAGTTTCCTGTTTTGTTACATGTACTAATAGTTTCTAATGCTCAGAAACCATCCCTTATTTCAGTGGGAATTAATTCACTGGAAATATGGGGCTCCTTAGTTTCTGGATGCAGAATCTGTAAACGTAAAGCATCTTCAGTGTGACCCTGCAAACTCTGTCAAGCTTTTCTGGTGTGTTTGCTTTCTAATTAATACCTTTTGATTAATAATTTCATGCTTTTAACAAGCTCATTCTGTGAATCTGTTTTGGCCTGTAGTTGTTTTGCATTTAATTCATCAAAGTTTCTATTTTCTGTTTTCCTTTTAGTTTTAATATAACATTGATTTCTTGAAGAATAAATTTTTCACAGCTGACCCTTCTCCGCTGTTTACCAATTTGTTTTCATTTTGTTGGTTTTTTTTTTTTTTTAAATTCTTTTTGATATGCATTACACATTCACTTTGAGCTCCTGATAAAATGTCTTCAAAAGATACTTCCTTGCTTCTCTAAACATTTGGCTGCCTTCCTTGTTTGGTTAATTTTTTTAAAAAAATCTGTGGTTCCTCATCCCTATGCTGTTTCCATTTTTTAAATTAAAAACTACTCTACTGGATTTCTGTGGGTAATAAAATTGAAGAAAACTCGCTTTCACAGAGAAGCTACTGGCAAAATGTCTCATTCCAACGGTATTCATGAATCCTTATTATTAATTATCATCACATAAATTACTTGTAAGAGTGATATCTGACAAAAGTTTCTTGCAGAAAACATGTAATTTGGCTGAAAAATCTCTCTAGATGCCACTTGTGAAACATCTGTTAGCAAGACACTATCCCTGTGAGCAAGCTATTACTTTTATGCAAATAGCAATCCCGAAGAGTTTCAGAGGGTAACCTCATAACAAATACATTGCAACAACGTAGTCTTGAGGCAACAAGGTTTCAAAGAGCAGTGGCAACCTCTGTACCTAAGAAGAAAAGTTAGCTTGCCAGTCAACAGCATTGATAATACCTGGTTGAGCTGCTAGTGTGAAGTGTCATCAGACAGCACCTGGGTACTGCTCCAGGTTGTAAATAATTTCAGCTGTGAAAGGCTTTGCTCTGCCAGTAGAAGGGCTGAGGCTACTTCTGCCATCTCTGTCATCGGTTTTTCCCAAATTGTTTTCCTGCTCTCACCTTATCTGAACTGAATTTCAGTCAGGTGCTCATGTATCACATGCCCCTGACCCAGATACTTGTTGTGGTGAAATTTTGTGTTGATTGTCTTATCAACATGTTACTGTTGTCAGCCTTTGAGTAACCATATGTTGCACATCTGAATAAATTTCTTTTAGGATTAAATTGTGTAATAAATTCAATAAAATAAATGGAGAAAATAGCTCAGATTCATTGCCCATAAGTTTTTGTGCCTGTTGTTTTTTGCTCACTGCCTACATAGATCAGTTTTGTGAGACCTTCAGGGTCTAGCATCTGCGTCAAATTCGTTAAATAAAATTCAAAAATAGGAAAACTACTTGAGGAGCACAGTAAGTTAGTTCACTCTGGCAACTTCTGTGTTTTGGGAGTGGGGGATATGGTTCTTTGTTGGAAGAGAAATTTTAAATTACAATAATGAAAACAACCATAGAACAAGATGGAAAAAGGATAGTGCAAATTTTTCCACATGACTTCCTAAATTATTTCTTATCGAACATTTGTATCACTTTCTTGTCCTGTTATACAACTTCCTCATGAAACTGTCAACCTAAACCATACAGGTCTTTTCACCTTCTTTTTCAGTATCGTCAAATGTTCTCTTTTTTACCTCGAATACAGGTGTACTTCTCTCTGTTTCTAGCTGGACTTGACCAACCGGTTTCTCATTCAGAACTGTCCCAAATACATTCCTTGAAGAGCCGTTCTAGTGACACCTATCCATGGCAGTTTCAGGACCAGTACTTATTCACAATCTCTTTGAGCTTCCTGTTATCTCTGATGCACCTGGAGTCCTGCCATCCACTGACTTTGCAGTTTCCATTCTCCATTGATTTTCTCTCTAACCTTTTGATGCACCATCTGTGTCTCACCCAAAGGCGTCTTACCTTTCCTGTTACTCCTGCTGCTGGTGGTCCTAAATTTGTAGTCCTTGGTCTGCCTTCTGTATATTTTCTCTAAAATGCTATCCAGTGAGATAGGTTTGAATTGTAAGGGATCCTTGAAGAGGTCTACAGACTCACAGCAAGTTAGAAAATCTATGAAGCTGCAATGTCAAGAATTCCTTTTAAAATTAATCCTGATTGTCCAACCCAGTATAGTACTATGTACCTACAGAAAGTTTCTGAGTTTCTGCACTGTCACTGGATAGATACTGAGAGTATGAAGCTCTCTGTGCCCTTTCCTCTTCCCTTCAGGTTTCCTCCTCTTCCCTTCAGGTTTCCTCCTCTTCTTTACATATAAACTCTACTGGATAACAAAAAGCATTTCTGGTTCAGCTTGTCCACTGAGGACCGTCTTCATGTGTTTTCAATATAACACATAACAGCTTACGCTGTTCCCAAAAAGGATAAAAGGTTTTACAAAGTACAATGTAATTATATTTATAGAAACAACTAAAATCACTCACATTATACATTTTTTTTTTTATCCTAAAAATGAGGTAAAATATTGTAGGAAAAGAAATATTTGTTCCTCTGAATCCTTCATAACCCCTGTGGGACACTCAGAAATTTATTTGCAAATGGAAAACACACTCATTGTCAAGTAATGCCAGACCAGTTTGCTTACAAAAACTTTGGAGCATATCAAATGTTCATGTTTATAACAAACATAATGCTCTTCCAGTAGGGAATCTATCCAGGCATACAACTGTCATTTACTTTTAAAGACCACAAGATCTGAAACACGGCAGTTTAAAACTTCAGGCTTTTTTTAAAAATAGGCCAGATAAAGGACCCCATCTTTGAAGCTGGTGATGCCTGTATGGTTGGAAGACCACAGCCTACCTTATGAGAGAAGGTCTGGAAGGCAGAGTGGGCCAAAGACCATTCCCCAAGGAGCATTTTGTATGTGCCCACCTTGCTTCCAAGGTCTGACAGAGTTAAATAGCATGGACGTGGTCAGGCTCTGGCCAGCAGCTTCCACATCACTATACTGTAGACAGTGCCCCTGCATTGATGGTCAGGGTGCTGCACATGCTGGCTGCTCCCTCAGGGCCATGAGATGGGGCCAAGGGATCCCAGGGCCTGCAGGGCAGAGCCTGGCCACCAGGACCTGATCCCACCTGCCCAGCCAGGAGCAGGGGCAGCCGGGGGGCACTGGGGCAGGTCGGGTGGGGACTGGATCAGGGCCCATGGCTGGGGCAGGGCAGGGGGGTGGGAAGCTGGAGGCTGGCCCTGATGCAGCATCGCTGGGGCAGGGGCTGACAGCCCCAGGGGGCTGACCTGGGGTCCTGGGCTGTGGGCAGGATCAGAGGAGGCCCCAATGGGATTGGCAGGGACAGCCAGGGCTGTGGGTGCCCTCATGATCACCACACTGAGGCTTTACTTCCCTTCTTTTAGTGATTTACTTCTCATATACAGTCTTCTGTAAAAGAGACAGCTTTTTTTTAGTATAGATGAGTTGTTACTTAAAAAAATCAGTACATGCTATTAAATAACAAAAATGCAGCTAGGACAAATGCCCTCAGGTTACAGCACCCAGCTCTTTTCCCTTTCTCCTGCCTGGCAGCAGGCATCAGTCATTCTGTCCATCCCACCTCTCCCATGGACACCACAGGGCTAAGGGGACAATTGGGTACACTACTAATGCAGAGCAGACTTTTGGGTTTTTGTTGAACATTTGCCGAACAGAGGGCAAATGTAATCTGAGTGTACCGTGCAGACAGTCTCAAAACTCAGAAAACTGCTTCTTCCTATGGGGAAGTATCGTATTAGGTGAATGTTCCACTTTTTTCCTCTGCTACTTAGCATATCTGAAATTTGAACCTGAGGACACTCTGTACCTGTTTTCATAGCCCTGAGTGCCTCACAGGGAAGCATTTCATAAGCATGAGCTCTATTCTTTTGAACTCCAAACATCTGCCTTAAGCATCTGCTTTTAATCAAAGTGAAACCAATGCCCTCCTTCAGTGGACAATGTGGTACAGATAAAAAAAAGGCCAACGGTGTATTGACTGCAAAGCCCTCTGCTTTCTTTTTCCGCACTTGAGGTCCTTTGCCAAAGAATCTTTGTTGTCATTTCAGTTTTCCAGCAACAACACAAATTTAATAGTCAAAATTTCAAGGAAAGGTTATGTACAAATATATTCTTTGGGATTAATTTTCATCTTACTCTTCTACAATGTGTACATGCTTCTTTGAAAGGAAAAACTAAATTTTCTTCATGCAAGATTAAAATATACTTTATCATCTCTGAAGGGATTTGAGACTATTATTTAGTGTAGTATGTACTGGGGGGAGTTAACCACATAATTCCTGCTAATGTTGAAAAATGAATAAGCAGTTCAAAGTGCACCAATTTAGAAACACTCTGAATGTCACAAATATACATATACATGGTGCTTCCAAAGGCTACACGACCTGGGGATATAAATAATGTTGTACATATGACAGCTTTTAAAATGTTAATTTCTGCTTCAAGAAGCACTTTTTGCAGTAAAACTAAGTTTCTTCCAACTCTGTTTAGCATAAATTGCATATGCTGTTTGTGTCATACAATAAGCTATTTGAAAACAACAGAAATAAGTCAATGAAAATGAGAGCATGACCTGAATAATTGCATAGCCGTTTTTACAGCATTGTCCATTGAAGATTATAAACTTCAGTTTTTATTTCTCAGCAAAGAAATCATGGATAGTAGAGATGCAAAAAACATTCCCCCAACCTTTTCACTGGTATACGAAATGACAACTGCTCTTCACAATTGTCTATCTCAATAAGGTGGTTTCTGATTATCATATATATTTACAGTTTCTTGGGAAAAAAAATCCTTAGTGAAGAATTAGTATATCAGAGAAGGTAGGAATTTTCTAATAAATTTTTTCATGGGTCAGACATTCTGACATTCCTAAAAACTCTGGTTTACCAGAAATAAAATACTTAGTCCTGTGCAAGAACCTAGTCAAGCACACTTTAGTATTTAGATAAAGTTGAGCTTTCTTGTAGTCAGAATGGGCCGCAGAAGGCTGGACAACCACTCTGCCTCTGCTAGGAAATTAAACTGCTCCAAGGCATGGATCTGACTATTGCTCCACGGTCAATGGATTGCTGTTGCCAGCTTGGCCCATGGCACACTTTGCCCAACTATCATCCTCCCAAGCAATGTCTGGAGGGTTTAGTACAGTCCAGTGGCTGTTCTCAACAGATAGCATGAACATGGCCACTCTGTAGGGTATAAAAGCTGAGAATGTACATGAGCCAAGCAAGCTGGCCTCAACACCTGAGAGGGGTCCTTTTTTTTATTTACTACTGGAAATATAGCCCTAGAGTCTATTCCAGGCTCTGCTGCTGAACTGCTGTCTAACTCCTCTGGGCCTCAGATTGTCCTGCTCTGCATAAGGGTTAGGTTAGTGACAAATGCTTCCCACTGTCAGATACAAAAAAATGCTAACAGTTCTAGGCGGAATTAGATCCACTTTATTTTATAAAACAATCTGTCAAACTAATAAATTATGTCAGCAATATGACCCTGAAGAAAATTATAAAAATATTATCTTTATAGTATAGGAAACGCGAACAATGATCGAATTATATTGATGACAGACGGGTTAGTTTTATAGGACTTGTGTACCTAAGAGAGCCTAGTTTTTTAAAACCTTAATAGTTACTGTCAGATGCTCCTAATTCATAGCAGATAAAAAAAAAATAAGGTAAAGCAGGGCATGATTGTGAATTACCAATATTTCTTACTGCCACTGACTGAAGCTGAAGACATCCTCTGCCTGGATGAAACACTGGTACATTTTTCGACTGTCTTTCAACTCAACTCGCAACTAGTTTTCCAGTATGACTATGCACTGAGATATACTTCATATCCCCTTTTCTGCCACACAGAAGGATATGTGGGATCAGAATTCGTTGTAATCAACACATATGACAGCTTCCAGACCTTCTCTGGGAAATTTTAGGGAGAGCACTAGTTGGTCCAGGCAAAAAGTAGGCCAAGGGCAATTCAATAGCTTAATAATACAGACAAGTGGCTTTGAGGTCCTCTTCCAGTGCTCTGGCACTTTTTAATTTACTGGTATGGATAGGTACATCATGTGGAATGGATCATAAATTTGTTTCTTATATCTGTTTCTTGGCATCAAAAGCTATACCAATGTATCATAAACATAATTCACTGCTCTTTTAATACTAGTGTTTCTGAAAACGTGACTAGCCTCATAGGAAGACAAAACTAGTTTGCTGCATTATCAATATAATTTCAAAATCTCTATGATGTTTGGTGTCTCTGCAATAGAGAAACTCTCTGTTTAGTGAAAGTTTCTTAGTGAAAGTTAGTGAAAGTGATGTTTTGCTTTTCTGAATTCAAATAGACTTTCGTTAGCTCAGTTCATAGTTTTTAAATTGTAGTGAGTTGATTTGTAGTTGATAAATAGAAAAAGAGAAAACAGAAAGAAAAATACATTCTGCTATATTGAAGTGTTATCATCATCTCTTCTTTATCAGTGAGTAGCTGAAAATATAATTATTTCTGTTTCTTAGAAGGTGGGAAAGACTGTCTCTAGACAATCAGTTTTACTCACTGAAGTCTGACCACAAGACTTGATTCTTTTAAAATTAGATGCTGAGGTTGTGTCTGAAGCTGGATGAAATCAGTGGAAAAACTTCAGTTAACATCAATAAAATTTAGTCCATCAGGTCAAACAGTGGCCTTTTACCATTGTTGCCAGCTGAATGAAGAGTTCATGCTTAAGCACTGTTTGCTCCCCTGGAGTTACTGATGTCCTGCTAGAGTCAGGTGGAAGCAGCTTTCTCTCAGCCAGGTTGGGTTATCCCTGCTTACACTGAGATGGATTGCTGATGTAACCACAGCATATCTGTTAACTGCTGCTGCCAGGGATATGGTAGAATCCATTCTACATTAACAAGCTAGGTAGTTTTGGTAGTTTTATGGAAGTTATGTGTTTCTCCCACTACTCAGCATTGGTTTTAGATACTTGCCCTTCTGGTTTTTACAATAATCTTTCATCTGATTGGTTGACTATTACCTTATTTTGACTATTCCATTTTCTCCACTGCTCATTTGTGAAGGTCGGCTGGAGAGGTAGTGCTGGTTCGATTGTAGCTCAGAATGTGATCAGCTGTTACTTGCAAATGAGTCAGCAATGTTGGCTATGGAGCACTGGGCAAAAACACATTGTTTTCTTTTTTCCCTTTCCCTTGTTGCTACACAGAGAAAGAAAAGGGAGAGCTGATTCAGTCACTCTGGTTTGAAAATCTGACAATGACAAGAGATAATGCAGATTGCCTTTTATGTTGTACCCTGTCCTAGGGCATGATTGCCATTATGGAAAAGTCCTATAAAAGGCTAACGAAACTAGTAGATCTAGATCATTATTTTACACTCTGTCTGTTCTCAGAATGACTTCTGCGAAACCCATTTCAATTCTGTAGACCTTTATTGCTTTATCTTCTTAAAATTCAGTCCCTGTTGCATTGACATAATAAGGTTCTAACGTTTTGAAGATCAATTTAAATGTTCTGCAGATTTTTTCTTGTATCTATCATACAGATAAGTTCACTACGAAGAAATCAGTCCAAAATACGAAGAATCTGCAATTTCAGGTGACAATGGAAACTGATAAGTGAAGTTTATATTTTCCAGTTCACTTTGTAAGTATCCACTCTGAATTCATTCAGTATCTTTATTGCCTCTATTACTGCAACAACTTGATGCTTGACTATATGTATATATATTTAAAGTTATACTAAGAGAAAGTGAGCCATAGGAAATAGGAGAATTAAGAAGAATTTCCTGGAGGCTGTTCATACTTGTTTGAGCTTCCAGAGTTCCTTTGTCATTTCTTCAGCTGCAAATAAATATGCAAGGAGCACAGAGAAGTGAAAGACCACCTTCCCTCTTTATCCCCTACCTCTGTATTCCTGTCCTGAGTGCAAGCTTTGGGGAAAGGGAAGTCACACACAGTGAAAATTATTTTGTCTTAAGTTAATTCCCAAAGGGCATATTATTTTGAAACAATAGCTCAAAAGATAATTAGCGGACCT
Source organism: Leptosomus discolor (assembly GCF_034619465.1). Taxonomy (NCBI): domain Eukaryota; kingdom Metazoa; phylum Chordata; class Aves; order Leptosomiformes; family Leptosomidae; genus Leptosomus; species Leptosomus discolor. The sequence goes on along the minus strand of NC_141392.1, from coordinate 70,615,501 downwards.
GATTCTGATCTCACTTATTTACATGTACACTCGGAAGAATTCCCTTAAAATCAACGGAGTTGCAGTAATGAAAATTAGATAATTTGGCTTCCACTGAGGAAGATTTCTAAAAACTCAAGGCAATCTATTTTAAAAGAAAGCAGAAAGACATTATTTCTTCTCAATTTATAAAACCTGAATGAGATTTCTGCATTTTCTACCGGCTGCACAATATTGAAACTTAATGCCACAAATAAACTAGCTTTGTAATCCATATGTGATATTAATGTTTTATGCAGAAGACAGTCCAGATACAATTTCCCATTGGAGGATTGCACATGAAGGCAGATGTATCCTTCTTTTCCAGTCATAATTTTTACTAGGCTTTGAAGAAAATCCAAGTACAAATGTATTAATAATGATAATAGCATAGCAAGGTAAATGCTTTCTTGGCAACAACCTTGCAGTTACATGCTTGTTGTTCATGTCTTCAGCATCTTGTGTTGCATCACATTGTCATCCTATCACAATCAGCCAATTTGCAACAGTCTTCACTGCCTTGTGACCAATAGCAACAAACTCTGAAGTGTGCAACAGAACCATTGCCAAGCATAGATCCCCTCTTTTTTTTCCATTGTTGCACTTCTAGCCCCACTTCAGTGGATAAAAATAACAAGTAAAGTTGCAAAGGGGAAGGTCAGGGAAGTTCTTTCTCTTTAGGTGAAATATTTCACTTCATTTGGATAAAGGCTATGCAATGTGCCCTTTTTTTCTGGATGAACTGTCAGTGACCAGGCAAAACAGATGTGCTTGTGCTATTTGTGTGTTTGAAAGAAAGAAAGCAGAGTTGTTTCACTGTATTCACTCAGAGAAGTGAAATCTTGACAGAAGAATTGCAAACGGTGTCATCATGTTGAAGATTCCTGTCATCTGGCAAGCACTGTTCATATTTCCACCTCACATCTGGAAAAAAACCCCACACTTTTCTTTTGGTTATTATTGTAATAAAATCTACCTGAAAAACTGGGTGGCCTTTCCCAGTGCATTTTCAGAAAATTGGTTACTCCTGTTGAAATAGTTTGCAATAAGAATGACAGATGAGGATAGACTTGATCTAAATGCTTTGAGCTGAAACTGGAAATTGAAAGCTCCCAATTTTAGGGCTCTACTTCACATCTGATTTTCATGACTGCCTCTCCCAAGGTGGTGGAAGGGGAGTGGAGCAAACAAAATAATTTAATAAAATAGTTTTATTTGCATCCCTGATGTTTTCACAGAGAACAAATAACTTTTTGTTTCATTTAACCCAAGCAGGTGCAAGATGTACTAGGAAAATGGCAGTTAAGGGATAGGTTACAGATGTTACATTTGGCCTGAGGTATATATTACGCAGAGTTTGAGAAATTAAGTCAATTAACTTAAACGAGAAATTAACCTTTCCTATTCCTGCTTTTAATTTATTATTCTCCACATTCCATTTGTATGCATGTCTTCTTCTGAGTGGCATTTATCTACGGGCAGAGGCCAGCAAAATTTTGGCAAAGCACTCAGCTCTTATTGTAATGCTTTAGAACGCAAGCACCATCAATTTTGAACAGAGTGAAGCTGATTTGATACAGAGAATGTGATGTCGCAGGGCTGCCCTCTTGATGTGTGATCAGGACTGAGACACGCAATAAGAACAGCTACAGTCCCTTTTGTTCTGTTGTGTAAACCGTTAACCAGTCAGTCCTAGCAACTATAAGAAGCTTGAAACTTACTTTTTCAGCCACTCCACAATCACAGGTAATGTGAAAGAATTATTTACTCAAACTACAAAATATTGCTGCTGATCTCTCACTACATAGGTGGAATTTTTTAAAATTTATTTCCTTTTCTAATGGAGAAAGATCTCAAAGCAATTTCAAGATAGTGAGATGGAAACATCTCTTTTAGAACACATATATATATAAACATACTTCATAACATTCACACTGCGTAAATAAATCACCATCTCTACCACTGTTCATAGACAACAAAACCAGTCCAGTTACAATTAAACGGAGTAAATCTCATTAATTTTATGTAATGAAAATAGATTTTTTTCATAATTTGTTCCTATTCCAGCAATATGGTTTGTAAATGACTTATGCAAAAAAAAAAAAATCCTTCTTAAATAGTTGTTAAAAAAATAAAGATCTCATTAACATTGTTTTTAAAATAAAAAAAACACTGCTTTTTTCCAAACCATGTGCCCCATGGATCTTTGGGGAAAAAAAGTCCACGTTTTTAAGCTGTAATGATTCAGAGTTATGGCAACTGCAGTTTTCCTTCAGAAGTACTGTTTTTCTGAGTCCATGCTTGTGGGAATATATTGTTTCAAAGTAGTTCATGGGATATAATTTTCAAAGGGATGTATGAAAACCATATACTTCCGATTAACATTAATAGGGAGTTGTGTGGCTAAACATAGCTTTGAACGTTCTGGTTAGAAGTTTATATCTTAGTGAGCTGCACATGGTTCCCTTGCTCTAAGCGGATGGTATTTTTATAGATTGCAGAAGAGCCCTGCTGTGGATCAGCAGACACTATGTTGAATGCTTCTCTCTCCTATACTTTCCATGGGTAACTCCACTAGGAGAAAGAGACCTTTTCTCTATTAACTAACATATTTCATAGGTTTAGCTTATTAATTATACAGTATAGCTATCTATTATACTGCAAGAAACTTCCTCATGCAAAATCAAAACAGTCCTTGCTCACAGTAACTCTCTCATGCACCACCAAGTAGCCTAAATTGCTATTGTGTGGCATTCTTATCAGACCTGCAAACCACTGTGGAAAGTGCTCAGTTAGCTTTACTCACTAATTGCATTCTCAGTGAAAGATTTTACTGTTTGTTTGTGCCCCAGGTGATAAATGATGATACAGCATTACATAATTACAGCACACATCACTTGAAACAGGACATGGAATAATGGGAAGCCATGCAATGCTGAGTGGAAAGAGGCTAATGGCAATGTGATAAGTATGAAAAATTATTGCTTGAATAAGTGTACACAATGAATTGACATTCACATTTGCTAGCTGTGAGCTGGAAGCTGAGTAATCCCTAAACTACCTCAACTATATTACATAACATGGTATATTAGATTTAATAGCATTATTTATCCTTGCCTGCTAAATATCTAAACAAATAATCTTTTTGAAATATGAATTGATTGATATTTCTTTTTCTGTTTAAGGATCTGCTAAAATGCAATATATGCACTGCAGAAAGGCAACTCATTTCCCAGTTAGGCGACCACTTGTGTAATTAGAATAACAATCAGCACTAGAAGGACTCCATGAGGCTTTTCAATTAAAAATAAAATAAAATCAACAGATCTCCTTTCTCCTCATATCTCTGCAGGTGTTCAAAGAATCCAACTTATTTTATTCCAGATATTAGTCTTGCCAACTAATTGTTTTTATAACAATAGCTTACGCAGAGCGTGGGAAACTGGGCTTTTACGTTTTCACTGCCTGCGTCCTGATTCAGGACCCAGCACAGTGATCCAAGATATATAATAACACTCTGGTATCATAACAACTAAACTACAAGCTCAGTAATACATTCTAATGCATGATATAGAGCTGAATTTAATAACTTACATTTTTAACACTGCTATGCAAGGGGACAACAATGACACAGCTTTACAAGAAGAAAAAAAGTTTAAAGAATACAGTTTTGACCATCTTTTGCTTACTAGTCCATACGGGTAAAGTTGGTTGTCATTTTGAAATGCTTATAAACTCTCCAGAAGTAATAGAGCTGCAGTTTACCTCCAACTCCAGAACTAGTTCAGCATTTCTAATTTGCTGGAATGACAGAAAAGATGGAGAGAATAGCGTCACCAGTCTGGTGTTTCTCTCTATTGGAAATCAGTGAGAGTCTTTGCATTAAAATCAGTGACCTCTGGATCAGTGTCCAAAGATGGCGTTTTTACAAATCATCTCAGGCAAAACAGGCAAAGTAAATCGTGACTCTGGACCAGAACACCACTGAGGTCAGGAGGATTTAAAATTTGGTTTTGTAGTGGAATCTTAGCTTGTATCTACCCATATATACCATCATAAAGCTGTTATCTTCATTGGTAAAACATTTGTATTAGTTACTTCCGGAAAAACAAAATTTTCACCCACCGAGTAGTACTGATCTTACGATTTTATGCATTATATCAAATTCAGAAAGTGCCACAGTTTTAAGAACCTTTTGTTCTCCTAAAATTGTAATCTTTCATTTTAAGCATCTGTGTAAAGTATTGCAGCTGAAATATGATTTTCAGAATATTCTTATTTTTATAGGTCAGAAAGGGTTATTGGAAATGTAGTTTCATCGAAACATAAATTTGATCGCATATTTTACCTAGAAATATTGCTGAGAATTATCTTGAGTATATGAGTATGATGAGTGCCTTTTTTGTTCACTGGAATTTTTTATTATGCAGCTTCTCTAGAAACCAGACCACTTGAAAGACCACTGTGAAATGGAACCTCCAGTTTTTAAAAAGCAGAAAGAATACAACATTACAAAATAAAATGTTTAATTTGCTAGGCAAAATGTTCATCTACATTTTTAATTCTTAGATCTTGCCTAATCTACAAGAAAAACAAGAACCCACCATAAGTTTTCTTTTTTAAATTTCTACAAAATGGAGAGCTTAAAGTATTTTATTAGATTAAACTGGTATTTTTACTCACAGTCCAAAGAAGAATAGACTATAATGTGCAAAGAAAGAAAAAGTCAGAAAATGTTCAGCTTTTTTCCATATTTGTTCAATCATAGTTTATTATAGGTGACACTAGTAGGCAAAGATAAGTGAATTGGTACAAAATATTTCCTAGCTATTAATGTGATATTTACATTCATGACACCCTTTAAAAATAACACTAAATTAACATATATTTTTTAAGGTAGTTAATAATACAGATCAACATAACCTTTTTTTTTTCTGAAGGCTGCAAAAGCCTCAGAAATCAGGCAATATGATCCTAATACACCAAGATACTCAGTTATAGTCTCACTTAGTCATTTGTTTATGCTCTTAAAATAAGGGAGTGCATATTTTTGAAACTCATTCCTAATAAAATGGACCTTGCACCTCTTATGTGTTCATTCATATAAGCCAGATTTCCAAGTTAATTTTTAATTTTGGTATCCGAGAATGAACAGACTGCTTTGTCAGAAAGAGTATTTCTGATAAACAATTAAAAATGGACAAGAAGATGCTGCTATCAAATTCTGAATATGGAGTAACAACTAGAGGTCTAGAGTCTGGAGAGGTTTAGCCAATTAAGTTGATTAAAACATCTCTAACAAAACCAGTGTCACTGATGTACATAGATCTTTGCTCCTTTGGAAGTATCTGTCTTTCAGAAGAAAAGCATAGCAGGTTAAAACTCCCAATTAATTTTCTTCCTTATATTCATGTTATAAGCTCTTCTACAACTCTGACAGAACTTTCATAATTGTTTCCCACAGTTACCCTATTGTTCCTTATTCAGCCAAACATGTTTCTTTTATTGTTTGCTAACGGGGCATTTCCTGCAAGCACATTATAAAAGATCAGACAAAATTATGAATCGTGCACAGAATACTCATCTGATTTGTTAGACTGAGCATGAATAAAGTTCAGTGCAAACAAAGATCTTAAAATTGAAATAGCTAAGATGCCATTGGGAAATGCTTGGCCATCAGTGGAAAAATTTTAAATGCCAAAAGTGTATCTATTCCTCTTGCAATGCACAGACAATATGGAGTCAGAGCAGTATGGAATATTTTCCTTCTAATTTTTAAAATCAGATCAGACAGTTCAATGGTTGAATGGTTTGTTCTCCGACTGGACAACAGAAATTTAGATTATTTGCTATGCAAAGGGACTTCTTTCCTCAATTCACCCTGACAACTCAGTGAAGCAAAAACATATTTCCCACGTAGGACCAAACAATTTACAGGTAAATTATGCAGAACAAATGAAATATACTCTACTCTCAGTCACTTACTTCATATTTATCGCTCTATGTGGATGAAAGCTGAACAGAAACAATTGTTTGGGATTATAGTAAATCTGCTTCTTAGTATGACAATATGCAGCAGTTGTTTTTATGACTCCCATATGATTTGGACATGAATATCAGCTTTAGTTATTACATTCACACATTACTTTAATACAAGAAGGAGTAACTTCCAACAGTGGAAGAATTTGAGTGAATCATTTAAGGCCCAAACTCCAGCTGATAAGTACACTGGGCAGCACACGTTGTAGCCATATCCCAAAAGTAAATTATAGAGTGACTCTATAAATATCACATCTATAAAAATCATTTCAACAATTGGTGCCATCTTAGCGTTTTACCTGGAAATGTTGTAGCACAGTGGCTTAAAAAACCACTTAGGGCAGAAGACGTTTCATTACTGGTTTTATAAAAAGTTTCAATAAAAATATTGTGGCTTTCTGTTTAAACATCTCATGCAGAGCAGTGAAACCAAAGATAACAATGTTGAGTTCCTGGTGAGAGACAGGAAGTGAAAAATCAACACTAAATAGAATTGGGAGAAAACTGGTTTTACTGTCCAGACAGACATGAAATGTAAGCAAATAGTTTAAATAGTGGACAGCATATTGGAAAGTAGGATGTGTTTTTAATCGATACTTTTCTGTACTGATTAACACGAAGATCTTTTAACATACTCTTTTTCTAGTGTTTCTTTTTACAATCATTAACATCTCAAGGTTAAGAAATCCCTTTTTCAAATGTCAGTTTTGTGTTGTGGCAGGTGATGGAGCTGATGCAGTCTCATAAAGATTTTACCTCCTGATCTTTAGAACAGTGATTTTATTGTTTAAGCAAACCTTTAAGTTAAGCCTTGGCTTTAGAGAGTAGTACAGACCTATCCCATCCCAGAAAGCTGGTGCCTGGAGGTACACATTCCTTGCTAACTAGTTGAAAGTTATGTGAAATTAGTCACCTTTGAGAAATAGCATTCACAAATCAAAGCACTCGATTTTGTCAAATGCCTGTGCCAAAGTGTTTAGAAAAGAGTAGCATCTCAGGGGTTCTTCATGACTCAGCAGTGAGAAAACAAACTGGCACAGAAAACTTGTCTTCTTTCCTAACAAATTCTTTATTTCCAGTTTCTGTAAGACACGTACTTAGTTTCAGTGGACTTCAATGGAATTTTAATCAGAGAATATGGCAGTTCTGACAGAACGTTTCTTGACAGGAAACACCAGTTAATCGGGACTGAACTTTGTTAGTCTTAGGAATGCTCATCACTAGTTTTAAACACATGTTCTGATCTAACCTACTTGTCCTTACCGCTTCCTACTCTGTGATCAGGTGAGTTGGGTTTTGGAGCCTGTCTCCTTCTGATGCAGTAGATTTTTATACAGTGAAACAGCTTCATGAGAAGGGAGTGAAAAAGCTACATTGTGATATAACCAGGTACTTATCATCTTGCCCCAACTGCCAGGGAGGCAGAGAATGGCTCAATCCCTCTTTGAAAGAGGTGAAGTAGAAGACATGTCTTTTGCTTTTAAGGTGAGTGCTTTCAAGTAGTTTGAAACCTTCAACTCTACAGTTTTAATGAAAGACTCCAGCATACCTAATGTTCTTCACACAGATATTGCACCTTCTCCATTGCGCAGCAGAAGCTAATACCTCTTTACTTGCCCATACTTGCTTCTGCACTTAGTGCTCTGTTAGGGTTTGTTAAGGCAAACTCTTACTGCACTAATCTTCCTCTTGATGCCTGCTCCCAAACAACCTCATTTAACATGTTTATGTATTATCAGCTTTCATTTTTATTTCATTCTGAAGCTATGCAACGTCACTCCAGAACAATGAAGCCCTCCTAGAATGAGGAGTGCTGGGGACTGATATGCATTCTCATCTCACCTAATTGTTATCTCTGCAAAAGAAATGCGCTATGAAAGCAGTATATTGTTCAGGCACTAAACTAGTAAGTCCCTGTCTGCTCCACGGGGCTACTCTGCACCCTTCATACTGTTTTAATCTATTTTAACCCAGACAATACTGATTCAATATTAGCAGATACTGAGTCATCTCTTGGCTCTGCTCAAACTTCTGATATTTTCTTCAGACTAGATTTTTATTCTAAAAATGAAGATAAATGATCCTTTATATATCAAAGTTTTTTGGTGCTTTTCAGTAAGTACAGGCAATATGGGGCAGACACTGAGCTCATCTAGGCTGTTTATTTCAAACAGGAAAGCAGAAGATGCTGAAATGCTTTTCTTTTTAGTGCCTGTTCAAGAAAATGAGTGGACAGCAGGTTGTTCCTGATGTTAGTGAACTTAAGAAAACGAGTACAACTTATACTAATAAGTTTTAGGATGCCCAGGAGTGCTTCCCTGCATTAAAATATACATCACTCATGCACATGAAATGCTAAATTCTTCTGTGACGCAAATCTGTCCTCTTCCTGCTAGAATTTTGCATGTATAATTTCCTTTGAAGTCAGAGCACACCAAGAGCTGTCCCCAGTAGGAAATGTGCACAATGTCACCATGTTTTGGAAGTTAAGACAGCCTCCAGTAGCAGAAATACAGGTAATTCCATGCCTGTTGGCCTCACTGCTGTGCGACACTCCTAGTCTTTATTAGAACATATGTAGCTATATTTACTGACAACAGGGGTGACAGCACTTTAAATATATACATATTGAGTAATCTGTGGCTTATTTATGAAATTTTGGTACCACCTTTACAATCCTACTGAATACAGTAGGGGTATAATCTGTGGTGTTTTAGTAACCCTTTGGATCACAAACATTGTAAATTCTGGTTATCAAAACAACACAGTGTTGGACATCTTTGAAATGACGGATATTTCTTTCCTTGACCAAAGATAGAATAAACTATTTCACATGGATCTTCAGTCTTTTACATGTTTAAACAAGTCAACTTAATCTTTTTAGTATACAATATTGACATTTTACTCATAACAGCCAAGAAAAAAAGATAGAAATCTGCCAGAAACACCATCTTACAAGGTAAAAAACCCTAATTATCAAGGGCCATTTAATTCTAAAGTGAAGCTGCCTCCAACTACATAGCTAGGAACAGTAAAAGAAAAAAAAATACATTATGCAAAAGTCAGAAACAGGACTACGCTCTCTGTCTTGTCTTGTGTGTTGGCTGAGGTGTGGGAAGGAAGAATAGAAAGGAATAAATCCAAGACTTAAGACCTCCCAGTAAATCTTTTTTCCCACCCACAATAACTTCTGAGCAAGGAGCAATGCACGTTGCTTCATCTACTGTCATAAAAACATAGAATCACAGAATAATTTTGTTTGGAAGGAATCTGTGAAATCACCTGATCAAACCCCTCAATGAAAGCAGGGGCAACTTAGATGAAGTTGCTCAGGGCCTTGTCAAGTCAACTTTTGAATCTTTCCAATGATGGAAATTATAGAACATCACTGGACATGGTTCAAATAAATATTTGACCACCCTCATAGTGATTTTTTTTTCTTCTCGGTGTCTAACTGCAATTTCCCTTGTTGCAACTTGTGTCCGCAGCCTCTCTTTCACTGTGACCTCTGAGAAGTTTGGCTCCATCATGTCTCACACTCTCCCAGCTGCAGATAACAAGAAGATCTACCTTGAACCTTTTCTTCCTAACATTGAACAAACCCAGCTCTCTCAGCCCCTTCATGTATGTCATGTGCTCCAGCCCCCTAATCATCCCCTGCACTTGCTCCAGTATTTTAGTGCATAGTCAGAGACTGGCTGAGGTTGTAAACCACATCTGGTGATGGTCTAGTCAAACCCCCTGCTCAGAGCAAGGTCACCTAGAACACATTTCTCAGGCCATGTCCAGTCAGGGTTTGAACAACTCCGAGGATGGAGACGCTACAACGTTTCTCGGCAATCTGTTCTGGTGTATCATCATCTGTATAGTTTCTGATGTTTAAATGGAATTCCAAATATTTTAATTTGTGCCAACTGCCTCTTTACTTTTCATTGGGCACTACTGAGAAGAATATCTCTCCATCTTCATTACCACCTCACACACTCATACATGTTGATCAGATCCAGTGGAGCCTTCTCTTCTCCGGTCTAAGCAATCGCACCTCTCTCAATGTATCTTCATATATCGGGTGCTCCATCCAGTCCCTTAAACATTTTTAAAACCCTTCTCTGGACTCTTTACAGTATGTCCGTGTCACTTTTTTACTGGGGAACCCAGAACTGCACCTAGAACTCCAGATGTGTTTAACTAGTGCTTAGTAGAAAGTTAGGATCACTTTCCTTTACTAGCTGGTGATGCCCTTCCTAATGCAGCCCAAGATGTTGTTGGCCACCTTTGCCACGAGGACGCATTGCTGGCTCATGGTCAACTTGTCCACTAGGACCCTCAGGGTCTTTTCTGCAAAGCTACTTTCTAATCTGTCTGCCCCAAGACTCTGCTGTTGCGTGAGGTTATTCCTCCCCCGCTGCAGGACTTTGCATTTCCCATTATTGAATTTCATGAGATTCCTGTCAGCCCATTTTTCCAGACTCTTTGAAGTTCCTCTGAAGTGCAGACCTGCCCTCTTGTGCATTGACCATTTCCCCAATTTGATATAATCCATGATGTTCTGAGGGTATCTATCAAGCAATCTGTAAATATTATAATCAACTACTCCCTTTCTCCGAAGTTTGTAGTTTGATATTGTCTTCAGCTACCAAGGGCCAGAGGCAAAACAGGTGGGTCATAACTTAACATTAAGTGGGTCATAAAGAAGTATAGGTAGGTAGCTCTTAATCATTTTTGTCACTTCCCTGTTTAATGTTCCTCAAGAGATTAGCATTAGCGATTTTGCCCCTGTACACGCCAATAATGTTCCAGTGCTGGCAGGCAGAGATTGCAGACTCAGCACCCAAGCTTGATCAGTATCTACAAACTACGTGCTCCTCTGCCACGTTCCTTGTAGGACTTGATCCAACACCATCTTCCGGAGAAGGCTTCATAGAGATACCATTGCTACTATCACTTTACATAAGCATGTCAGAAGAAGACGATGTTACCTGCCTTGCTTATATAATAATCCCACTGACAGGGCAGCCACCTCTGAGAAGAGGGTCGAGGGGTCTGCATCCACAATACTTATAAGGGCTCAAGTCCGTCTCAGGCTGAGTGTTGTGTTGAATCTCAACTATTATGCAGAAACAAGCGCTGAGCTGAACAAAAAACAATGTGAGTTCTTGTTCACCGAAGAAAATGAGATTGTGAAAGTCACTATGGAGACAACCGAAGTTTCTAAACCCAGGCTAACCAGGAAGGCTCTACTGACTGAAGTATTGCACAGGACAAGTACAGCATGAAGTCTGGCTGTAGGCCAAAGAAAGGTGACTACTCTGTGCTGCTACTTCAGGCTGTAGAGAATGTGTGCTGAATTCCTTAGCACAGGATTTTCTGTGGAAGGAGGAAAATGGTATTTGCATGTCAGCAGACATTAAAAGAACAAGCGCACAAAAACATTACTCTTTACACTGCTCAGATCTAATAGTGATGAAGGAATGTGGTTTTCTAAGTCAGAAGGAAGAGACATCAAAGAAGAATCCCTGGTTATGAAACCAGTAGGGCAAGGGAAAAAATAATCTAAAATAATCAGCTCAGAGTTTTGTCTGTATTGAACTCGGTGACATTCTCAGTGCTTTCTAATACCAGAATCTCTGGACGGTACATATGGTATCACAGTTAGCATAACAAGGAGGAAGAATCAAATACTGAGAAGTATTAACAGACATATGGGGAAAAAAAGACTAAAAAACAAATGATCATAGACAGTGAAATGTAGATCCACACATACAACTTGTATATGCATATTACATTGATTTTTATATCCCCAATTCATACCTAAGATCCAGAAAAGAAAAAAAAAGTGATAAAAGATCCTAGGGGTTTTTAGTCTGTAGCACCTGCAGTACCTACATGAAGGCAACAAGTAAGCCCAGAAAGCCACTGAAGTTGTTAAAGAAATTATTTAATCACCATTTACAGGTCAGTCAGTCATCTGTGAAAAAAAAAAAAAAAAAAAAAAAAGAAAAAAGAAAGAAGTAGTGCATGGCAAAAGGCAAGGAAATGAAAAACAGCAGAATTAAAGTGTCACTCTCCCATGCTACAGGGACCAGGTTATTCTTTTTACTTTCACAAAAAAAGGGGTTCAAAGGTCAGCTGGTATTAAACCTGAACACTAATGATCTTGCTGCTTATTCCAAGGGGTCTGATGACTGGGCAAGAGGCCAGGGCATCTTAGCCAGTAAAACATCTCAATTAGCTGCAAACTCTTTGCCAAGTTACTCAGACACATAATATGGCTCCCCCTAATTTCTTCTTGATCTTATTCGGTCAAATACCTTTTGGAATTCAACAAATGGGACTAGACAGGCAACTGCAGGCAAGCAATGATGGCAGGCAATTTTTCTGTTCTAAGGAGGAAAGAGGGGTTTTCCTCTACACAGAAGTATAGACTTCCACAAGGTACCGATCACAAATCTAGAATTTAAATGTAGGCAACTTTTAAAAGGTTCTAAATTTTATTTCACTGCAGGCCAGAAACCCCCAAGTCTTTGAATTTGTTTGATGTTTGTACTGTAACTTTACCCTGCAGCTTGATTGTTCAAATCCTGGGTCTGTTTGATTACAAAAAAGCCCAGTTCCTTCCACATCACCCCAAGCTGACCTGAACGTGATTCTTTTATATTCTATACCACACTGTAGCTACAGAGTTACAGTCTCTTTTCTACTATTTCTCTTTAGTTCTGACACAGCTATCCGCCTTACTGTGTCTTCATGAAACATTTTGGATTTACTAAAATAGAGTACTTCGGGAAAAAAAACAATCTTCTAGCTCTAATGAACTGCATATAGAAGTTCTCAGTTGTTGCATGGTTTTGCATTATGCTATGGACTTTTACAGAAGAGACTGCTAGAATACAGAAATAATCTCAACACTGTTGATCAGAACAAGTTTTTTAACATTTAACTACACATGAGTTCTCTCAGGATCTTGGTTTTCTACTTTCTACCCTGTCAAGAGATCCACATTGGACACTTCCATCTCTAACTAACAGGGCTTGATTAATTTCAAACATTCATATTGCACCAGATGTCTGTAGTTTTTTGTGGAACTGAAATGCATATGATGATCTTGACCCCAAGGATGTATACTCAATATCATGAAGCCTATATTCTGACCCTGATATTCCTGGAAAGGATGGTGACAGCATAGCACTTTGACACCACCGTGTTCACAGTCAAGGAAACTTTTTAGCTAAGCAGGGATACAAGATTGAGAAAAGAATCTCAAGATGTCATCGGATTCATGCTTTCACTTAAAGGCCGAATGACAGAGACACCATCCATGTTCTCTCTTTGTTTTCTGATCTATCTTTCAGAAAACACCAATGACACTTTTAGCTGTTCCAGCACTTATCTCTCTGTGTAGTTACAAAGGCCTGTTTACTATTTAATCCGACTCTTGCACATTAAAAGTTAAGCTCATTATGTCTTCTGTTTTTCTTGGGAATATGAAACTGACTGATCATCAGCCTTGTTATAACAACATTTGAATCCTCTTCAATTTATTTATGTTTTAAAGTATGGGGAAAAACATTTTTGTTTGGATGATATAAATGCAACATGACATGATCTGTTTTGTTTCAGATTATTTAAAAGTTTATAATTTTTTAACGCATATTTATACTTAATTTTTCAAATGTGAAAGTTAGTTTAGAAAATGTTCATGCAACTATTTCAGCATTTCCTAAGCAAAATATTTAAACTAGAAAGTGATGAAACAAAATGCTTCAGCATTTTTCCCATTGTCAAAATTCTTTGTTGAATTATAATAAAATTTTCATATCGTATTGGTCTCTACAAAACTATTTTCATACATGTACTGTTCATCCTCTCCCTGGATGTCTTCCTATTTTGCCTTGAATAACTGATGGTTATCTTTAAGTTCTTTCTTGGATCAGCTTCACCCATACCTTGTAATAATTTATTATAGTCCATATGGTTTAAATTTCACCATAGGATATCAAAAGGGAGTGTCAAAACCTTTACTAACGTCAAGGTATCTCATGTCTCTAACTTTTTCATCTGATGGGGCACTCCCTTTCAAAGAAGGAAATTAAACTAATCTAAGATGATATGCTCTTGACAAATTTAAGTCTGCTGTTTCCGCTCCCCTTTCAGTGTTTACAAATTGATTGTTTAATTAATTAATCTTTCGGTATCTTTCTAATTACTGTCATTAGGCTGACGGTGCTGTAATTCTCAGGTATTTATTCTTCCTTTTTACCCATAAGACCTAAACTTTCTCTCTTCAGTCCTCTTGAGTGTTACCTGCATTGAAATTCACTCCTCATTCACAGACCTTGCTGAAGAATTTCAGATCATTTAAACTGAGTCCTGGTAATCTGATTCGTTACATGGAATGCTATACTGGATAGTCATAGTCCTTATGTGTGTCGAGTAAGTGGCTTGTCTGCCCTTTGGGTAGATGGTACAAAAGAGGTGGTTTTTGATGTAGATTTGCTTATTTATTTGAAGGAAACTCTTGGACAAAGTATATTTGCCCTTTTTGAAACTGAAACAGCCTTAATCTCAACACTAGCCTCTTTGTACGCATGACATCACTTGTGCTTTTTTTTGTTTGTTTATGGAAAAAGTTTTTTTAAATTGATTTTTATGTTCCATGTAACCACTAATTCTTTTTGTTGTTGCATTTCCTCTGTGTCAAGTCTTCTCTTTTCCCCAAACAAACATTTCATATTCTTATTTGGTTGTGAGGATGTGGAGCTTTCTCTTAAGAGATTTTTCTCATTTGAAGGCAACTTATTTTTGTGTATCTGTGTCTATGTCTTATTTAAAGGAATCTCTATTGAGTTTGTTCTCTGCATTTAAGTCCCTAAATTCTCCTACCTCTTAACTAATTATTCCTTTAACTTCTTAAAATGTACCCTTTGAACTAATAAAAATATTCTTTACCGTAAACCTTTTGTTTATCTATTCAGGATATTTCTCATTAGTTTCTTTTCTATAAAGGCCTTGCTACTTGATTGAAATTAAATCTAAGCCAGTGTTTTCTTGTCATCACTCTTTGACTACTGTGCAAAGAAGTAGGATTTTTTCCTTAGCCTATACCTAGTGATAAAAGTCCCCTATAGTAATAAAAGCATGTCCATTAAAAAGTTTTTTGTCTATAATCAGCACTGCCATAAAGACTTGCCTCTTCTTAACATTTAGGTTTCTCATTCTTTTCCTCCTTACTAATTACATGCTGTACAGTACCTAGCAAGCAACAAAGAGCTTGCCAATCCCCTATCCTCTCTTTTCTTTCCCAATCCCTCCAACTTTTGCATTTCTCTGTGCATGTACGGCCAGTGGCAGATCCGTCTTGGAGCTGGCTGGCACAGGCTCTGTTGGACATAGAGGAAGCTTCTAGCACTTCTCACAGAAGCACATGCGTGTGCATGTGAAATGTGTACACACACATATACATGCTCACACACATCTTTCTTTCCAAACACACACATGAGTGACATGATCAGTTATAGTGGGATTGTTGTCCCTGTAGGAAAGCTTCTCCTCAAAATCACTGGACCTACACTGAAGTTGAACGTGCAGAGGGAGAACAGAGCTGAGCCCTTCTTGGGTTGTTTTGTTTGCCAGGATTACGCCTTCCTCACTGGCTACTACCACCAAATGGTTACATAACTGCAAGGAAAAGATAAATGAAAACTATGACATATTGATATCAAGATTTGCATTCCATTTTCATCTGGACACTCATCTCCATTTGCTGAAGAAACGCAAGCCTATTTAGATATAGAGTTTGGATTTGGTGGGGAAGGTATTTACAATAAGGTGGACATGTGACTGGAACTACAATTCCGTTTGAAATCTAACTTCTACTCACAGTTTGTTTACGGTGCTGAAAAACATTATTTCCTTTCAAGAAGGTTCATCTGTATACCAAAAATGTTAATATTATAGACAGTATTGCTTGTTACTAAGTACAGTTAAGAAACCATGCACGTAATTGGTGTTTCATAAAGGAGTCCATACTAGGGACTGTAAGAGATGTGCAGTGTCTTGACTTGTCTCAGCTTCAGAGTGATTCTTTTCACTGTTTTAAGTGGGCTGTTATAAATACATATAATGAACTTATGAGTTTATTTGGTCCCAAAGTGTATAGAGAGATGAAAAAAGGCAGACTGTTTTGTAGTACAAAATGCATATTGCTGTTTCTAGCCAGCATGCATTATAAGACCTTTTAAAATTTTGCAATTGTTTTATGTCTTTCCATTCCCAAGCTATGCCATCAATTAAGTTTATGTAAGTAAATGAAATTATGTAGTGAAGACTATATTTGAAGCCAAGTCTTTTCTTGGCCTTTGAAGCTAAGTGTGTACAAAACTGTTCCTTCATGTGCATATGGCTACAGATTTGACTGACTCCAACACCTGTGCAAACATGTGGTGTTGTGTGTGTGGATTATCTTACTGAATGTTTGAATGCCAGATCTCCCACTTTTGTACCTGTGGTGTTGAATAGCAAGACAAGTATGGGTGCAAGTGTTTGCACTGCTGGATATGGGAAGGTATGTTTGTTAGTGCAACTTCACAAGTACATAAAGGAATTGGCAGGTTGTAAATCAGGTTCGTGGGGTTGAGTGACAATGGTTGCATTGGTATGGACATCTCAACTTGCAGTGGAATTCTCCAACACATCTTGATTCGTTGGGTATCTACAACTAAAACTATCTCACCCATGTCAAATTTGTTTTCTGGGAAGTCACAGTCTAGGTCCTTGGAAGACTAGGCAGCGAGTGGGAGCAATTTCCTACATTTACCCCCTAGATGCTTTCTGCATGAACAAGACTGATGCAGAAAAAACCACCACAACAAACCAGAAGCCAAAACAAACAAACAAACACTAAATTTTTTTTCAGCTTTTCACTTGCCTCACACACCTTCATGAATTCCCAGATTTGCTTCCAGAAAGTTTCCAGAGCTTATATTTGTCTGTGTGTTCCTCTAACTTCAGTGTTTTGTGATTTTCTCTCCTCATCTAGCTGCTCAGAACCATTTTTAAAAACATAGAGAACAATTGTAAAAAAAAAGAAAAGTTCTTACAAAGGAAAAAACACCTGCAGATTAGAGGTGGCTACTGGCCATAGGTTTATTTCGAGACTGTATTTAATAATAAGGATTGAGCTAGCAGAAACTTGTGATTTCAGAAAGGCACCTTTAAAATGGAAGTGTTGATCAGATGTGTAAGTCAGGACACACCATATTGTCAGATTCAGTATGCAGTGTTTGGAGAAGGTTAGCAAAAGAAACTCAATTGCTGTAAGACTAAGTGAATAATAAATTGGAGTACCATGATTCGCTTGCAAATAAGGGAATTGAGGAAAGAAAGACTAATACAGAAACGCTGCTTGACAATGGTAAGCTTAGGAGGCGTAGACCTCATCCTTTTAGACACAGGCAGTGACAGTACTAGTGAAAGTTTCCATGTTTGGAGAGCAATCTAGAAACAAATTTACTGAATGGAACACACCGTACTCTAAGACACGATTATACTACTCATCTTACGCCTACTCAGGCTTCGGAAAATGCCTAACACATTAGGAGCCTACTTGGAAAACATCATCTACCATAATACTGTGAGTCTGAACTGCTGTCTTGTCTCACTTGCACTGAGAGGTTTTTTGCTGTCCTGTCCTGACTGGGGTCACTGTGACCCGGTCACTTTGCATGGGATGAGGTGTCTCCTTGCCCAATGTCAATAGGCTAGTTAAGGTCCCTTTAGGTCTGCCATATAGTAATTCAGAAAACCTTCTTTTCTAAACCCACTTACTCCCCTCTTTTTTTTTTCTGTTGCGTGTGTGCACTCTGCACTTTCTATATTGATTCCCATCTTCCCGTTGAAGGACTAACATGCCATGCAGATATTAAATGCTAGGTAAGCCCAGCCTACAGCATTTCTTCTCCTATGGAGGGGAAAGTAGATATCTTTCTTGGAGCAGTGGTATAGGAGTAAACAGCTCTCTGAGGGAATGAGAAGGGTCATCGTGCAGAGTGACAGGGGGCATCTGCATATACTGTGAAATGCAGCAAGTGTGTTTTGGTTTTTATTACTTTTTTATCCATAAATATTTTGTAAGCTCATAGTTTGAAGTATTTTCTGTTTGATTTCTCACTTGCAAATAATTCATAGGATTGCATATAATTCACTGAATATATCCCAACTCTTAAAACTTCTCCATGTTGTTTAAGCAAATTGAATGAAAACTCTTATCAGTGTCATAATCACATTTTTTGCAACTTAAAATACATGAAAATTAGATTGTTGTAATAATTTGTTCCAGACAGAAAATTAAAGGTCTGTAAATAATTAACTTAAAAGTGATCTACTTAACATAGTATCAAGCCAGTAGGAGAGAAACTATGTTTATACACATTTATGAAAAGAAGTCAAGCACCTTTTTGACTCAGTGACAGTTGAACACGTACATTTAGTCACAAGTTTTCTTAAATTGTATCCAAGTGAATTTTCAGGAAATGCATTTTAAACTTCTAGTGCTGAAGGCATTTATCATGTGTACCTAAAGAATATTGATTTCGTAAGACTTGCATCTTTCTGTTGAATTATCTCTAAATCTGGTGCTTACTGAACATGAAGGGCTTTCTGACAAACCTTGTCCAGTTTGGTGACATCAGCAGACGTGACAAAACCCTTAACTGTACCATCTCCATTCCTCTTCTATATTTTTATATGAAACTAATAAGTAACGGCAACATTTTTTGTTTGAGCCAATTTCAACACTTGAACTTTAAATAGCTAAGAAAGCAGGAATTTTTGTTTGATACTACTCCTTTGCTTCCTAACTCGTAAAGAATGAAGCAGATGTGTGTTTATGAGACTATTTCTTCTTAGAACAAGTTAAGGACTGGCTTCCAAAAGTTACGATCTGCTTTGATTTCTTGTCTAGACATATTTTTGAATTGGAAAAGAGAAAAGGAATGTTTATTGTTTTCTATAGTATGTCAATGTTTTGATTAATGCTATATTAAAATTAAAAAAAGAAACAGAAACCCACCTAATTGAGGCAAGCAAGGTTGTGTTCTGCAATACAAGGATTTTATCTCTTATTGCAACAATCTGATATTCATGTGAGGTTCACACACTGCTGACTGACTCTGATCCTGTCAGAGATCTGTCCTGGTGAAACTAATCAGAAGGGAGAGGCTGATATTTTTTGTCAAAGTATACACAAAAAAACCTGCTGCCTCAAAGTTGTTAACAATCTCCCTTGCATGGAAGAAGAATTTTACTGGATAAAATTCGATATCCAGATTTCTCCTGAAAATTTTTTCCATATGCAGTGCCTCTCAAGTAATATCCATTGTCTTTCTTTACATACAGAAAAGAGTTCAGTTCAGGCTGTTTTCCTGGACATGGTGTTTTGCCTCAACTGATACTTGAAAAACCAAACAGGAAAAATTCAGTGAGGTATGATGAGAAAATCTCCAAAGACTTAGTACACGGGTTCCAAAAGTATGGTCCAGATGTAAGTTGTCACAGACATATGGACCTTAATGGAATTGTGCTGATACGTGCCAGCTGAAGGTCCAACCTAGAATGTTCATAGGAATACTCAAATGTGTGAAACTGGGCGTCCAATTGAATATAAATTAACTTTCTTGGACAGACCAGATCATACTCATTTGGAAAGAAGCCCTCACTAGCTGGCATTGATTTTAAAAGCATTTTTAAAGCACCTTTTATAGGGCCTGATTCAAACCCAATGAAGTCAGTGGAACAGCTCCCTTTAATGGGTTTGGAATCAGGCGCATCATGAAAACTGTTTCACCATATGTTTCAATGACATTTAAGATCACTCGTCCTGTTTGAAGAACTCTTTATTCAGCTACTCACAGCTTGAGATTCTGAGTTATTTGGATGCTTTTGGTTAATTCCGTTGTTGTTTGCAACTAGCTGGAATGGGAAGAATATAGGGAACTTTTTAGGCTAGGAAAAATAATAAGCATTCTGGGGTTGGCTTGAATTATGAAGGAATGACCTTTTTTCAATGCTAATTTAATTATGATTTATCAAACTTTAATACAAAATACAATATTATGGGTGTGCCAGAAACAGATGAAAATTTGAAAATATTTTTTCCAAATTTATTTCATTTTTAAAGGAGGAGCAAAATAGAACCCAGACCCTACATTTTGCTAGATCATGTAAGATAATTTTTGGTCTTCATGGTAGCTGTATTGATGAGCCACATTTATTATAGGATGGTTATCCTTTGGAATTATAATAATGCACCACTAGAAACATGATTGCCGTTATTGTTAATAATCTTACTGTAATACTGACATCCATTTGGGTGACTATTCCAACAAGATCAGTATAATCTTGCAGTGAAGCAGACATCTTTGTATATAAACTTTCTAAACACCATCCCATCTTTAACAGCTTAAAATCTCCTGTAAACTGATGAACCTCTAAAAAGAAAAACTGGTTATTACTAGAAAGAGAGAATATGAACGGAAAATAAGAAAAAGATGTGTGTACAAAATTCATGTCTGGAATTCGTTTTTCTGTGTTACAAGGCATTAGTTAGTCTAAAACTAAAAATAAAGACAAGCTGAAAAAAATCCTAATAGCGTGGTTTCTTTTGAACTGCAAATTGACACAGACGTTTTATGGGGGAAAAAAAAAGTGAGGCAAGCCATCTACCACTGTGAAACAGTGAGTGTACGCTGCAAGTGATATATGAATCCCCCTACATTGGCAATAACTTCCATATTCAGTAGAGGTGGATTTAAATGTGGTTGATTCATGTTAGTTTTTGGTGTCAGATCACTGCCATTTCAAAGGCACATCCATGGAGTTATGCACAAGGAATGTCTTATTGTGAAATGGGGAACAAGGCCCGTGGTAATAAAAATATTTATACCCCCCGACACCCCAAACACTTTTGTAAAAAGCCAGACAGGCTCCCCCCCATCCCCTACTGCAACAGCCAGTTGAATAATAACAAAAAAAAAGAAAAAACAGTGAAGTTAAGAAGTTTTCCACCTATTGGCTGGTCTCCTAGGGTTGAAGGGTTTTATCTTCTTTTATTTTTTAAAAAAAAAAAGTTTAAAGACAATTTTTAAAACAAATAATGTTTGTGCTGTGTTATCACCTTATATGCTGGACTGTGGAAAACAGCATAGATTAGTGGATAATGATATTTTCTTCAATTTATTTTGTCTGTCAAGGAACCTTCATGGCTTTTCAAAAAATATTTAAACATCTAACCATATTCCCATTGAAGGAAGTATTTGCATCAGAACACAAATGTTGAATTGTGTTAATTTGCATAAATATGCATGTGATAGGATTCCTGAAGCATTGTACCTAATGGACATTCACAATCTTTTAGATATGTTCTTCCTCCATAGCCTACACCTGCATTAGCACACTACCTTCCCGAGGCAGCTGTGCCCCTGTTTCCCTCTGGGAAGTCATCTTTTTCAGCTGCACCACATTTTTGAAAGCCCTAGCTTTCAAAAAGCAACAGGTCTTTGCTGACCCAACTCGTTTGTTTAGAATGGATTAGGAAGCAAACTGCATGTGCAAATGAGGGGTTGATAACTTCCAGCACTGGCTCAGCACTTATGTTGAAGCCAGAAGAAGCTGTGTGAGTATAGCCTGTCTCTTAACAAATTCACCCAAAAGCATCCTCCTGACACAGGTGAAACTAAAGTAATACTCACATCTAGTGAGAAAGCGCATAACTAAAGGGAGCAGTTCAGAAGGTAGAAAATAGCCTATTGTTTTGCTCTGTTTTATGTTGCAGTTAGAAGCCAACTTGATATGATACAGCCCAGCATAAGCACATACGGAATGAAATGTAACATGCAATAAACAAAGTATTTTAAATGAGACTTTTTATATCCCTTAAAAGAAATAGAAGAAACAGTCACACGCTGCTCGTTAGCTTGTAAAAGTAGACACAATGGCTTGTTTTGTAGGAAATTTCAACTCATGCCCATAAATCAAATAACAACACAAGCTGTTCTGATTCTAGTTTGTGGGAAAATGTTTAATTGCTTATTTATTTGATTTGTTGTACTAAAATGTATTCTTACAAGTTGTGTTCTTACATCTCATGTCTGCAGAGAGCAGAGAGATGTTTCTTAAAGGCATTTTTCAGAATGACTTGGTATCGGTCCAGTGCTCTGATGTCACTGGAACAAAAACAGGACTCTCTGTCTGGATTTATTAGAAGGGGGAAAGGCTCTATTTAGTTTTCTCTGTTTTATTGCATCTCTCTTGACATTAAACTCCAGTACTTAGTACAGCCTATGCCAGATGTGAAGTCTTTCTTTAAAATACCATGCCAATTACTGACACATAATGTCATATAAATTATTGTAAAATATTAGATAAAACGCATTGATAAAAACAAGCCCATTAAATACTTGCTCCACAATTTGATTTCTCGTTTTAAACAATCACATTAAAATTACGAAAGGTAATATATTTATTACATGCAGCATATGTTTGCATAGTAAAGTAACAAAATATAAACTTAACTCTCCTTATTACTGGTTGTTAAATAAATTTTCTGATAAAGACAGACTTCTAGCAGCTCCTGTAGGCTTTATTACAAGACTACATGCTTTCTCTCTGGTATTGTTGCAAGATAAAGGACAGATGTCACAGATCTCTTCCCAAAACAACAATTTCTTCTTTCCCTAAACATCTTATTTTAACTGTAAGCTGTAAAACTCCAACCCAAACTTGTAAACTACGTCCCTGGCTTCACCACTTCATGATGTGCATCATATATCAAGTAAAGCTTTATATACTGATTTAATTCTTCTGTTCAAGGTCAAAATTTATGCCTGTTAGAGAAACAAAACAAAACAAAACTTATTTTTAAGTAGACTTTTCCAAATCGTAACTTGTTTCTATTTGTAAATCCATTATTTCAAGAATCCTCAGTATAAGCAACAAATATCTTCATATAGTTAGCATCAGGCAAAAGATTACTTAGGATCTCATAAATTAGAGAGAGAAACATACTTTAGCCAGTCAAACTAGATACAGAAACTTTGGGCTTAATTACAGAAGGGTTTGGGGGTTTTTTTGGTATTCCTGAAACAATCTTCCTGAATGAACATGCACAATATATGGATATACCCTTAGGTAAATATCTGTTATAGGTTCTTTTAACCTCTAAGCACTTCTGCACAGCCAGGAATTAGATCAAGGTGAATGTTAAATTAAAAACAAAAAAACAAAAGACCTGAACAAACAAACAAAACATCCCCCAAAAACACGTAAATAATCACAACAAAAATCATCATGATAATAAGTAATAGATTTACTAGATTTTCAGAATTTTTTTTTTTTAGTTATTTGCAAGTCATGCAGCGTAGTTTACCTACTGTGCATGATTACATTGGCAGAGCTAATTTTGAGCAATATGTCACAATCAGGGCACTGTAATCTCTGCAGTTCACTCAAGCCAACAGTTAAGAGCATGATTTCTCAGTTTAACTGTGCTCAAAGAGTTTTCTGTGGAGCTCTCTGAAAAGCATGGATAGAGTTAGTTTGGTGAATTTTTTCCTACTGTTTAGACAGTAAGTCTGAGCACATATAATAGATAACAGTCCTACAGCTACTGGGGTGAAAGATGTTACAGGTAAATGGAGGACAATGAAGACTGGTAAGAGACACAATAACCTTTAGTTTAATCAGATTAGGGATACCTGTGAGCATCTGTATGAATCACTGTTTCACATTAGTTTCCCAAATTCTTACACAACAAATAAGACATTAGCATATAAGAATATCTAGGAGGAAAGCGAAGACTCCTTTCCTAGGGTACCATAAGCTTGAAAAAACTAGAAATCTTAAGGTTTCTCAGAAAAGAGCTTTACAATGCACATAATGAAGGAATTTGTATTTTAGGATAAATAAGGAATGAGTAAACCTATCGTATGAAAAGAAGTTGGCTTATTTAATGTAATAAAACAAAGGCTAAAAAGGGACGTGACTCTTCCTCATAAAATATGAACAGCTCAATAGTAGAAAGGGAAAAACAATGCTGGCACAGGAATAAATAGGAGAAAACTGACCATTAATAAATTACAGCTGAAAATTGGAAGTATGTTTCTTGCTTTCTCTGTAAAAGGCTAAAGAAATGTACAAATACAGTAAAAAAAATAGTTGGTTTTGAGGGGGGAAAGAATGGATAAATTTAATTTAAATTTAAGATTTACATTTTTGTGCGGAGGAAGATGGACTCAAGATACCAAGTATTGTGAAAAAAAATAGGGAATTTCAATCAGGAAAGTATATTTTGTTCCTCTTTGTATTTGAAATTAAGTTGTTCCATACAAAAGTCATTGTTTCATGTTCAAGTATTTCATAGACATAGGAGATAATTGCATTTAGTTTCACACTATACAGATTGCTTCATACAGTTAGAATAAAACTATATTATTGCAAAAATTTCCTGTCTAAAATGGTCATAGAAACTCCATTCTACCCTTGGGCTTACTGAGGTTGAGAAATTTTAACCAGGAGACAAGAGGGTTTGGGGCTGAGTTTTTCAAGTTCCTGTATTTGCCTGGAGCTGCATAAACCTAGGTGACTCATCATTTAAGAAGAATAAAAAATGGGGGGTGTGGAATTATTTCAGCTATCAGTACATAATGAACTTACTGTGAACCAGTAATTGTGACGTTAACCATTTTGGATTTCAAGTAAGCAGAGACCTTCCACAGATTCCAATGGAAATCTTATAGTCAGGAGTATGTTAACATGTCAAAAGTATGCTAGCAAGATAGTTTGAAAACAAGAAATTAAGAGAAGAATATAATTTATTTATATCCATTTGTCCCTCCTGTCTCTCACAACTAGAAGACAGGCAGATGTATATTTGTTTCCCAGTGCTGCAGAACAAATTTTTTCTGTTAAAAACCCCAGGAGTTAGGCTGGAGCTTCACACTGGTTAGAGCAGAGGACTCAGTATCAGATTTCCTTTTTACCACTTTTCCTCATGTTTATTTACACCCCCTACTTTTTTAACTGTCTTTGGGCTAGAAAAGAGAAAAGATTACAGCAGCTTAATAATGGAAATTCAGGAATTACACTGCCCTTTCTCTCTGCCAAATGTGGTTGTCCCACAGGGACTACTCAGAGTTTTTTGAGGATAAGATTAAAACGTCCAAGGAGTGGGGTGTGATGTGCGTACACCCAGGAGCATTGTCCCAGGACTGAATTATTTTTCCCATACTCTATATCACTTCACTCATTTGAGAGTGCACAATGTCCTCAGACATGTAATTTAAATGTCTCTGCAGTATTCCTTAGAAAGGGGCATGTATTATATTTTATACTGCTATAAGGCTTGATTAACAAACATCTTCATCTATTCCCAATATTGTATGAAAATTATTTACGCATTGGTCCTAGAGTGGCATATTGTTTGAGTTATTCACGTCAACTAGGCATGTAGAACCCCCATGGGTTCTCATAGTTTCTGTTGTATATTACTGGTCTTAATTAATGTATGTGAAAAGATTAATCCGATAAGAGGCAGAATATGAAACAAAAAATCTGAGGAAGATAAAAGGAAAATGTATTCTCTTCATCTGAATAGAAGGCACAGATCATTAAAAGCCCGTGAGCTTAATATTACAAAACATAACACACTTTCAGGTGATAGGATTTAATTAGGGCAGACAATCAATCCCCACATCCTTTGGATTTGTGTGTCACAACTTCTCTTTATTGTCTATCATTTCAGCTGAGTATGTATCAAGGGTGATGAGACTAATAGTTAAATCCTTTTCATTCTCGTGTTGTTGTTTTGGGGTTTTTTTGAAGTTCACCACATGAATAGATGAAAATTGGCACTGCCAGTTAGAAAAAGCAGAACCAACAAACAGCAGAAGGGGAGGGAACTTCTACTGATTCTCCAAAGTTTCTGTTGTCTTCTTGAGAAAGACATGGGAAGCAGCTTGGTAAAAAGAGGCAGCAAGCCTCAGCCTAACTACCCAGCTTTGGTTTGATCACCTGCTGCATAGTACCGATGCTCCAGGATATTACATTTGCTTAGCTGAGATTCCTGAAAATCTGTTTAGAATTTCAGGTTTACAGAACGCAGCATATTTTGTGCTTTGCCCTCCCTTTTCCCTCACCTTTCAGAAGTAAAAAACCTTCACTTGGGAAAACGTGGAGCTTGTTCACTCTTGTCTTCTCTTCAGGAACTACTTAAAAGAGAAAAGAAATCTCAAGTAGAGAGTGAAGTAACAAAAGCATTTTTGGTGTACAGGCTCTTTGAGAAGTTTATGAATCTGATCTTTTCAAAAGAAGCATTCCTTCAGGAACAGAAAGAAACTTTTTTTAAATTCTTTCTCTTAAGGCACAGTTATTTGTCACCCTCTTAAATGTAGTTAAAACAGTTTCCAAAACTGTTTAATAACAAACACAGCTTTTTCCTTAAGCATCAAAAGTATGTACTGCTAGCATAGTCTCTGAAGCCAATAAATACCAGCTGATCAGCCTTGAATCCTTTTAGGAAGTTTAAAACAGCTGTGCTGCGAAATGAAGTGAGAAAAGCAGCAGGAATAGCCTTTGGCAAGCCTGGATTTGTTCATAACGAAACAAAGTAAAGGTTCTAAATTGTTTCAGTGCTGGTAACGTGCAAGCTGTAACTCCAGCTATTCATGTCTGTGAGTGAATAGCATGCAAGAATGATGCAGCAGACAAATGAATTCAGCTGCAATTGGGACACAAAAAAAGTGATGCCTTTATCAACGTTATTTGTAAAATATGGGTTCGAATACCTTGCAGACTTAAAATATGTCAATTAAATCCTCCTGAACCATTTGCACACTTGGAAAACTGGAAGGAAATTAATCCCTGACAGAAATTGAAGTGTGCTTGTTTAATTAGCCTAATGTGAAACAGAAAAGCTATTAATAGCACTTGAAGACATTGTACAACAAGAGCGTTTCATTCTAAGCATTATTTTTTGAATCAACACTACTCGTGGGTTGTGATGTTTCAATAAGCAGGTTGCAACCACCCAGTGTGCTATTTGGTTTGCCTTCATAGGCAGCCAATCTTATCTTCAGTGTCCTCATTCCATTGATAGGCATATTCAGTGGCCAACCTTATTTAATGGTTTATTTCTTTTGACAGTGACAATTGATAACTGTTTCTCATTTAACAACAGCTTACAGATTCAGTAAAATGTTGTACTGCTGACTTGAATATTAGCCGTGGCTTTGGCACCCTCTTTTTCCCTGGATTTATTTCTGTCAGCATACATGGACAGCCTTATTTCAAAAAAAGTAATAGAGAATGGCTTTTACTTTGTTAAAACTCAGTTTCAGATCTAACTTCTGCAATAGCTCTTTGAGAGAAAAAGAGAACATAACCTTATTTGATGTTCAGAGGAATAAAAGCCTATCAGATTCTTACAACTGTGGAAAGAAATAGACAAGTATTTGTCATAATTCCAGCTCCTTCCTTTGATGTTACTGAATAAAGTTCAAGAGTCATTTCTCACACAGCTAGTGAGTATAAGATGTTTAGTTCCAAGCATTGGCCAAAATGGCAAATCACCAAATTATGTTTTTTTTAATCTTCCCTGTTAACGAGCTGATTTTCTTACAAACTAGATTCCAAATGTGGATTGCATAGTCTGTCTACCAAATAAAATTGTAATTTGCCTGTTCATGATTTTATGCCAACCTGGAAGTGGTCTATCATCTCAAAAATGCCAACAACATCTCATTGTTTATTTCAAGAAAGCAATCAGATGAAAAATGTTACTGATCAGCATTTAACACTACTATTTCAATATACACTGTGTCCAGTTTCTCCAGGTCATGTATTGCACCACCTACCCTCCTAGTGCAAACGTACTCTTCTGTTTAGAGTGTTTGCATATGAAAGAGTTTTGAAATTTTTTTTATTCTCTCTTTTTACAAGACTAATGTTCCAGAAAGTATCAAGTGAAATGATGCCAAGTGTACATTATCATTCAAGCAACCCTGGACAGACATTCATGGATATGTTTCTTGGCATTTTATGATCTCCTCCCAAAAACATTCCTGCTCCTATTGAGAGGAAAATATGCCCTTAGAAAATAATGGGATGCAGGACAATACCTCAACCTTTGCCCAGAATTATCCAGTAGAAACATCATCATAAGAATCAATAAACTTTGCTTCTCAAACTTTAAACTTTGTTCACCCTTCTCTGTTAATACTTGCTGTTATCAGCTACTTTAGGCAGAATGAGATTTCTGGAGACCAGAAGTTCTTAAATATTCATAGAATGGTCTGGGTTGGAAGGGACCTTATAGATGATTTAGTTCCAACCCTGCTGTCACGAGCAGGGACACCTTCCACCAGACCAGGTTCCTCCAAGCCCCATCCAATCTCTCCTTGAACACTGCCAGGGAGGGGGCAGCCACAGCTTCTCTGGGAAACTTGTTCCAGTGTCTCACCACCCTCCCAGTAAAGAATTTATTCCTAATACCTAATCTAAATCTCCCCTCTTTCAGTTTGAAACCATTACCCTTCATCCTGTCACTATACTCCCTGATAAAGAGTCCTTCCCCATGTATTGTTTCCTTGTGGTCCCTGGCATACACCCTGTAAGAATTAGGGACTCAGGGGTTGGTTCCCCATGGACCAGTTCAGGAGGGCACATGGTTAGAAGCGACTGGGAGAAGAATCAGAGGAGGCAGGGCGAAACATGTGAAGGTAAAAGAAGTGATCCCAGAGATTGAGCAGGGTGAGAAATATTCACCAGACAGCACTGAGATTAAGAGCAGAGAAAGATTATGCTTACTGGGAGCCTTTTAAGATCTCAGTGCTTCAGGACTTGATCACAACAGCGTGTCCGAGCAGGAGAGTTTCCTCATACCCAGGAGCTTCTTACTTGCTTCAAGCCATAACCTTGTGCTTTGTCTCTGATCCAGACTCCTCTTTCCTGTTATAATCTTCCATTTCACACCCAGGACACCTACAGCAACACTTCTTCCCAAGCTTCACATGTCACTTCCCCCTATGTAAGAAGGGCTACTGACATGGATTTAGTTTCTTGACAAAACAAGAGAATTATAAGTTTTCCTATTAGAGATAAGAAATTGGCCTTAACACAATTACCATCTTGTATTTGGAAGAAAAAAAATGGGTACAATTCCTAGCTGCTTGAAGGCAGTACAGCCTGCCAGCATTTCTACTTAATCAATTATATATACAGCAGATTTTTACTCTTGACAAGATAAACTCCATATGATACCAGATGTGTATTAATCTTTCTTTTTTTTTTTTTTTTTTTTTTTTTTTAAATTAGAAAATAGTCAATACATATAGGCACTTAGCTGGATGAGAACACCTCTTGAAAAGGTCTTGGCAAGCACAGGATCCAGATTCTGACAATGTATTTCTAGCGCACAGCCCAGGGAACCCAGAGTGTTACCTACAGACATAATGACTTGTAGCTAGCAGAAACAGATTATACTAATTTCCTCCTAGGATATAGGATGGCAGGGTAGGTAGAAGCAGAGATAGGAATTTGCCAGTATGCATCGTATGCATCCACAAACTGGTGCCTGTTGCCTGGGAGATGCTCTCATGTATTCTTAAGGTTGTGCAGAGATTTTGACAGCTATAAAACACTGTAGCACTGATCTTTGTTGCAAAAATCATCAGGAAGGAATTGGAGGTAAGAAGATGCTCAGGTCATTGAGTCCTTAAACCAATTTCAGTGATAGCAGGAATCAAGAGTCACAGAAATATGCAACAGGGTTACAAAAAAAATCTCCAAAGAAAAAACATATTAAAAATTTCTCTCTGGTTAGGATGGTAATGTCATTGCTAACTTCAGCACAATGAAAATAAAAGTTTAAAAGTTCAGAGATTTCTGATTTTTTTTTTTTTTTTTTTAATGTTCTGTTAGTATATATGGTCAACCATTTCCAATGGATGAAGCTGTCAGGAAATATTTGATAGTTTCTGAAGGACCCATCACATTTCTTTGGGTTCTGCCTTTGCAAATCACTAGCAGAGCAGCTAATGTAGATGACAACAGCTTGACCTACAATAGGCCTTCACAGAAAACAATCAGCGAAACGCATTCTCAATGAGCTATATTTCTGCCTCTTAAGGAGTTCTTGTAAATATACAAGTTCTCTAACGTGACTGATTCAAGCTGTAAACTGTTCAGAACATATATTTCTCTCTGCCAGATTATTTACTGCAGCAAAATACCGACCAATCAGTCTTCAAGTGGTCTCCATCAACTTTCCTGAAAAAAAATAAAGTCAGAATTGTTAATCATTCCATACTACCATCTCGAAAAGAAAGGAAGTCCAAGCTTGAGGTCTTAATTACTCTAAATAATAGATTGCTTATCAGTAACATACCCAGAAACTCATGGCATCAAGCATTAGATCCAAGAATATTTTATAGCATTTTAAGTTGCATCACATCTACCTTGTTTGTAGGTTGTCTTTCTCCCTTTTTTTTCTCTACCATTCCACTGAATTTACTATATTTGGTGTCATTTATGATTGATGATTCGTAATGACTAAATGTTAACAATTAGTAAACTTGCATCTATATGATACATGTCTTGCACACAATACATGCACCCTTGCCACAGGGCTGAGTGACACCTTGGAATTACTAAAACAAGTGGCAAAACCCAGTTAGCTTCAGAGGAAGTGCCTCAGATTTACTGTGAATGTGAAACCGAGCACACATCAAATTAGCTATCTACAAACCAGGTGTCTTTCAAGCTAGCTGTCAGTAGAAGAGACAGAGAGCACCAGGAGGTGATTCACCGCACTTGAAGAGTGTATCTAAAATGCGTGGAACGAGTCACCCTCTGAAAATGCTCTTTAGCCTCTTTGCCTCTCTCCTTGGACTACAGAAAGAACATAGCCAGCAGAGTAAACATCTAACACAGAGGACCATTGATAAGTGCAATATAACCCACCCTAACTCTGTATCTTTTCCTTTGCCAAGATGACTGATGGAAATAGGGTTCATTCATTAACCAAAGCTACTTCTGAGCAGGCAGAGTTTTCTACTAAGCTGCTTCTTTCGTGCTCTGTTTTATTTTGTAGGAAGCAGCGGTTCAAATGAATATGTTGTTGCACTATTTCTTCTCTCATTCCCTATAGCAAAGGAATGTCTAAATTGTAAATAGTTGCATATGCAATTAACTTATTCTAATTTCCCTGAGAATAACAAATACATTACTTTGATAGGAATTAAATGCTATTTTCAGTAGGCTCACGTGTTTTGGCCATTCATTACGCGTGCATGTCGGTTTTTGCTGCCTCGCGACCTTTGTGACATCAAAAGACAGTCTTATGTTGTTCAGCCACATTAGCAATTCTAAAACTTATGTCTTGATCGCAGGTTCCTATTGTTCATCAGGACTCTGTATTATACATTCCTGAAGAAAAAACTCACAGTCAAATCTCTTGTGGGAACAAAATGTGTGTCTTAATTTTAACTGAGACAATGCATAGCCAACTGTTCTTTAAACTGTAATTATTAGGCCTGAACAAGCACCCATTGAAGACATCTACATTGTTGGTACCCTGGTGAGATCACTTGGAAAGCCAGTGGTTAGTGGTGTACAACAATATGCTAAAATGCCCAGAGGAATTAGGACGCTTCCTTAGCGTTGCCTGTAAACTTTTCTTATTGGCTGGCCTTTTCTTGTATATGCCACTCATAATTAACTACGGCAAAAGAGGGCCCAGCAAGGAAAAGCAATTTATCTGAAAGCCTCTATTCTTTTCTCAAAATGTATGAGGGCTTATTTTGTACTTCCAGTTGGCCAGCATTTCCTTTTTGTTTGCAGAATAACGATATGATTGTCTCAAATAATAGAAGAGTTTCTAGGGAAGCTCAAAGATGCTATAAATTTGCACTCATCTTTGCTGCAGCAGCTTTCAAACTGGTAAGGAGTCACTGCCCTTCCTGCCTAGAAGTGAGAAGCATGTACGATCACAGCATTAATTATTGGATATTTCAGCAGCTCTCTCCTGTGATGAAAAAAAAACTTAATTAGGAGCTTTGGATCTTTTTTGGTAACAAAATAGCCAGTAAGTGGTATCATCCATATAATGCCATCTATGCTACTATTCTGCATTCCTTTGTCTATAGGAAGATAATTTCTTCCTTCATGTTCGGATACAAGATGTTGCTTCCAGTTTTCTTGAGGACGATTCTTAGTGCTGGAGAAATTTCTGTGCTTTTCCAGATTCTGCACTAGGCAGAGTGTTTGACATGGTAGATACTGTCTAAAGGATTGTGTATGCAGCAAGTAAAATATATTAAAAGAAGAAAAAGACTGTGTAAGTGACAAGTTTGCAGATCAAAAGCTCTTCCACAGAAATTATGTGCCCTGAGAGCAAGGTTAAGTAAAAGCCACACACTTGACTGATTTTTCATGTAAGCCCTCAGAAACTGGTCAAACACTGATGCCTTGCACTGGCCTGAGGAGGACTCCACCATCTGTAAAAAAATGTTACACTTATGACTGAGACTTGGGCTTGAAGGAATCTGTATTTCCCCAGTTATGTTTTGGTTTTTAAACATTAATGGTTAAAAAGAGGACAAGCACTCCCATAGGCACAAACATAGAAAGACTACATCACTTTTCTCTTAACCACACCTTCACTGGAGTGTCTACATCTTTGGCCTGGACTGTTTCATAAGTGCCTAGTCCTCAGTGCCAAATGTCAAAGACACATCAAGCCTGAACAAAAGTCCACTGAAATCGGTAGAATACCCTCCAGTAACTTTAGTGAGCACTGGATCCAGCTGTTAGCTTACAGGTCATTGCCAAGACGAACTGAAGAGATGCCTGCTG
This sequence comes from Leptosomus discolor, assembly GCF_034619465.1. Classification (NCBI taxonomy): domain Eukaryota; kingdom Metazoa; phylum Chordata; class Aves; order Leptosomiformes; family Leptosomidae; genus Leptosomus; species Leptosomus discolor. The sequence goes on along the minus strand of NC_141392.1, from coordinate 70,582,540 downwards.
CCAGTAATATACTGATTTCCTAAAGGCTTGTATGTTTATTAAAAAAAAAAAAAAAAAATTATGAATCATGCTGTTTCCTAAGCAGTACACAGAGAAACAAAGTTAATCTTTCAGACTGCAAGGAAAAACCCTGGGAAATAATAATTATTGCAAATGAGAAGTTATTGTTTAAAGCATAGCACTTCTGTGATTAGATTAATGCCTTGTCTTCTTTTCTTCCTAGAACGTATGTGCTTGCCAAATGTGCAGAATGTGTATCCAAAACTATTTTGAACTTAAACAAACCAAAGGTGTTTGTTAATCTGCAAGCAGCTCCACCTCCTGTGCCCTAAAGCCAGCCTAGCCAAGGTTATTCAAACTGAATTTCGAGTGACTGTTTCTGGGTTAAGACCTCCTTCTATTAAGTTTTAGCAATTCAGTTTAATTATTTGGCAGAAATTATAAAATAATTAAAATAGACTTTAAGTAGTGGAAAGATGGCAAACACTTCTGAACCCTCACAGGACTGATAGTGAGCACTGCCTAAGTGCTGTCTGTTCCAGAGATGAAAAAGCTGCCTTTTATGTTTGGGTTTGCAAAATTACCTGCATTGTCTTGATTTTCTCCATAATGAATCATTCAGGTGTTTTACAACAGACCATTAAAGGTAAAGGGAAACTGTTTAGTGAATTGTTAACACGTACTAAATATTTGTTTTGTATAAATAACATTCTGACATAAAGGATGTTTAGCAAAAGGAAAACAACACTGGACTTCAAAAATACCAAGACCCACAGCACTGGTAAGTGAAAACTGCGGTGATTAGCTGTATATTGAATTCAGTAGCTATATTTGGCAAAGACAGAGCTCCCAGCATTTAAATAATGTTCAAGAGCAACTAAACTTTTTTTCCAAGTCGAAGATTTAAAAGATTTTTCCTCGCGCAACATAACCAGCATTTTTTTAAATTGTATTTGCCATCTATTTTTCATGGGCCACCAACTATATTGTCTTGGTTTATATGTTGACCCAGACTGTCAGGTAATAATTCCTTTCACTTAAAAATCTTGGGGAAATGAAGAAAATATGTGAATTATTTTAAACACATTCCCAACAATCTACAGCTATCCAGCCTATGCCACTGAGCACCATTCCTCACTATTGATTCCACTTCTCATTCCAAAATGGATTAAAAATCGTGTGTTTCAGTCTGATACCTTAAAGTGTTATTGCCTTATGTTGGGAGAGCAATATAGTAGCTTAACACTGGCATTAAATAGACATGTTTCTATCTTTTCTCCACATAGACAGAAGGCGTTGTCTTCCTTGTCTTCTCAAATAGATCGTGTAAGGGATGGTTATAAATCAGAATGCTAAATCTAAGGTTGTAACGTTATGGCCATCTACCTTCCACCCCTTTCCTCTGTACTAGTGCTACTGTAGAAGAAAAGAAGTTTCCCTCCTATCCATCACTGCAGGCTAATCTCGTGCCTGCACATGCTGCCATAGCTGTCTGCTAGACTCTGCTACTGCCCTGAATTATAGTCAGTTTTTAAACTGCCAAACCTTCCTGTCTGCTTTACTTGCACATTTCTCCTTGAAGCATTTTTTTTTAGACTTGTTCTCTGCTGTTTGAGAAGTCAAAGCTTTATTGACTAGGAGTTTTTCAGCATTTGTCAGACTTTCTCACCTTCCCAGACCCATGCTGGGGTCAGGACACTCCTTAGACACAACACCTTGGCACCAGAATTACATATTCATCACTCAGAGAAACACTACAAAGCAGCGTATCTAGAGGCACTCCAAAGGTGGCAAAAGTTGCCTGAGCAGCCAGTGAGAACAAGATAGCACTGTCACACAGAGCAGGTGAGACCCTACACATGTGTTCTGTACTTAAGATGAAGTTACTTGTATTTGGCAGTGTTCCAGGCTGAATACAGATGCTGGTCAGGACACAACTGGACAAGAGATCGTCGGAGCATCAGCGTACCAGCTTCCATTAAACTAGGGAGCTGGATGGGTGGATAATGAGCTTCAGCTTCCCACTTAGCCTTGCAGACACATGATCCATCACCTGTAACATTTAGCAGTGCAGCACCATGGTAAATGCAGCTACGAGTGCAGATGCATGTGCGTCTGTACCTCTGTGAATGGTGTACATATTTCTTTCTGCCTTGTCAGTATCCCAGCTTAAAAACAAGCGTAATACCCTCTTGTGAAAGCCTTCAGTCTCTACTTCTGAATCTGAGATCATACAAACATTCCGTAATGCAAAAAAGTTTTGTGCACATAGTTGTATTGCAGCAGTTTTGGCACAATTCACCATGCCTGGGCAAAGTTTTTCATAATGTCTTCTGCAGTCGGTGGTGATGTTAAGGGAAACCAGCTCCTGTGCTGTGTCAACAACATTTATGCCTGCGGCAGTCTTTGAAAGACAGGTGGAATCTTCAGTTGGGATATACAGGGAACTCTAACACTCAGTTGTTTCATTCTTTATGATTAACTTCTTGCTTTTTATCAGTCTGGCACTATAATCCAGATTGTGTCGAAATGAAGTCAGGGCTGGCTTAAATAATGAAAAGTACAGAAAAAGAGCAAATAATTGTGCCCTTTAGAAAAACTATGAAAAGAGAGATTAGACATACTAAAATTTTTGGCACTGTTCCTAAATTTAGAATAATTTATTAATTCGATCTTAAATGTATTTAAGTGCATCATGAAGAAATAAATAGGGATCTGCTTACCAGTGAGGCCATCATTGCTGTTCATTCTTCTGCATTGCCTTCAATAAGAGTGCCTGATCTCCATTTGCATGAGGCTTCTGGTTTGTGTGCTCATCAGTATGAATGAAAGTCACAGAGTACCATGAGAACATCTTGCTGGTCTTAACACTGGAGAGGTATTTTCTGAAATATTAGTTGCTGATTGAGCCAGGGCAAGCTGAAACATACAAATCCTAAAAGCACACATCCAAATCAAAACACTGAGTTGCTCAAAGCTGATGTATCATAGGTGTCTTCTAAACTCAGTCAAGCCTGTGATCAGCTGCTGGTGCCTTCGGATGTCCTCTATTGCTCTGATCAGGACTATGAGGAACATAAAATGAAGAGTCACCACAGGAATCTTTTTTCTTCACCTTTGAATCTAACATCAGTGTTTAGAAGATGAACTGTGCTTTCATCGTCTATGTTGTAGAGTTATGCCACCTCCCTTGGGCGTTATGGGAAGACAATAGTCTTCACAAATGCCTGGACCCATTACTCCTTGCCTTTGTAGCTATGCACATTCATACTTCTAAAAACCCAGGGGGGACCATACTGATGCTCTAATCTGACCTCCAACATAATACAGGTCATAGAATAATTTACCTTGGTACTTTACATCAGATCCAGAAAGCTGCAGCAAACTACAGCATATATTTTAGACATTTATCTCAATTTAAAGATGTCAAATGGTTAAATGATTCAATCTATCTTTAGGTAAGTGGTTCCAAAAGTTAATTTTATTCACCTTTCAAAAACTGTGCCTTATTTCTAGCTTGAATTGCTCTAGTTTCAGCTTCTAGCCACAGATCTTCCTACATTTTTATCCGATAAGGAGCCCTTTGTTATTGTAGACATGTTTCCCAGGCATTTCTAGATCCTACTCAGTTCAAGTCTCAACTTTCCATACTCTGGCCTTTAAGCATCAATTGAAATTGTTTAAAAATAAACCGATTAAGTTAGTTACTGGAATATTCACATTTACAACTGATTAAGACCAAAGAGCTAAAAAACATTTATTAGCTAGCAAAAGTATACAGAAGAGAATGAAAGAGCTCCAGGGATATTTTACAAATACCCTTTCCTGAACCTGAAGCAGTAGTGGAGTTATTCTTCTAACTGGTGCCTATAAAGATTTCTGGTTATGTCCCATTCAAGATTCACGACTATGCACATTTTGGCTTTATTTTTATTCATTGTCGTCTTACAGATAATCCATTTTTATCCATTGCATTTGGCTTGCTAGAATATTCATTTTTTATGAAACTGAGAGGGTCAAAAGATGAGCCTGAGTAAAAGAGCACAGCTCTGCTAATACCAACTTGATGGAGTCAGCCATAAATGTGGGCCAAACTGGTTCTCAGCTTGACATCCATTTAAACCAGTTGATTCATGAAAGCACAGTCTTCCTGATTTTCAGCTATTTATCTGTAGCAGGGAAAAGATAGCTGACAAGCTGAGCATGAGGGTTTTGGCTTCAGGATAAACAAATCGTATCCATCTCTAAAGGTATAGATCTGTTTCTCATTGCAAACTATTTCTTGTCAAATTCCATCACAAATAAGCACCAATTTTCAGCTAAAACCCATACCTACCTTAGTATACCTAACTTATCCTGAGATAGAGCATATAGTGCTGATCAAATATACCCACACAGGAATATATTATTCCAACCCTGCCCTATTAAACAGATTTTCTTTTCTACACTATCCATGGGTTTAGACACAACCCTGAATTTCATAAATAAAGGTACATTTCCTGCACAGAAAGGCAGAAGACTATTTCTGCATGTCTGGATCACTTCTTCCTGTGAATAGGGACATCTTAATTATGTTAAAAAAAAAAAACCAACAGAAACAAAACACAAAACACAAAACAACTGTATGTATATCAACTGTAGATAACACTGTACTGTTATGGAAAAGATAATGAGGCATAACCCCCTCACTTCTTCTGGAAAACACTGCACGTTTTGAATGTGGTTAGTCATGAACCAGCACAGAGCGTTAATGTGTATTTCCACTCCGTGACTACTTTGAGGCACTGCTTGGAAAAAATGATGATAGACCAGATTAGAACTGTGAAATCACATTGCCACTTTTATATGTTGTCATTGCTTTGGTAGATGAATAGCTATGAAGATAACTGCAGCTATACTGTGTATCTCTGTTTCCTCCTCCACCCTACCTCCCACAGTTAAGTTAAGTGATTCAAATGCACCACGACTCCTCCAGGGCTGTCCAGGAAATTGCCACCCAGAGATTTCCGTAGTGTTCACAGTCAGAACCACTGAAGGAGAAGATAAAGGTTTGTTTGGAGGGAGTGCCTTGAACTGCTCTTTTTAGTCAGTCAGTAATGGATGCCTTAAGCCTGCTTTTGATCTATCATCTCATCACTGTCAAAGTACTCTGGCATTACGTGCATTCCTTCTTTGCTTATGTACACCCAACATGTGTGTACATGTGCACATAGCATTTCTTACAGTGAAGAATATCCTGCAAAAGTCAAGATTCATTTTAAGAGAAAATGGTGAAGGTAGCACCACGCAACACCCTCATTAGGATTTCTGCAGCTGCCTCACAATATCTGCATCGTGTGTTACAGGAACTCCTTCCACGCTACCTGTTACTGTATGAGACACTGAGGCCCTTCCTTGTAATTCACTTCTCAATATATATAAAAAACTTGTTAGGAAATGGCTGTTTGAAAGGCAAGTGTTTTGCCTAGGACTAGGAGTGACCCTAGAACCTAGCTCAGTAATTAGTTGTTATTCTTTCTATGATACTACAACGAAACCTATACAGGAAAATCTTACTTTTCCAGAGACTGTATCACAGTGTGTACAAACATCGTAAACACGGTGCAGTCATAACCCTTTCTTTAGCAAGAGATAGTTATCAGGCCACTCAGTCGTTGGCTGTATTGTACACACAGCTAGAAATCTTGGCTCCAGACAGAAAGGACCACTTTCAAATGCAAAAAGAAAAAGTAAATAGAACAAACCTGCAAAACCCGCAAATGACAGCCTGAGGAGAAAGGGAGGAATCAAGGGGGTTAAAATGAGGAGACCATACAGGAGCCAAGGTGAATCATACATGCTTTTGGGAGCTGACCTTAAGTTGCCACATTCTTTAGGTTGGTTCAGAGGTGAAGTTTTGGGTAGAAGAGTTTGGAAAGTTGCCATTAAGCACACAAGCTCCATGCACCAGCTATGGAGATGATGCCAGCTGATAAGTGGGGAAGATGCCTCAGGGAACCATAGCAATGCTGCAGTTGTGACCTTTTTGCTGAGCAGCTCCTGAGCAGGTAGATTTATGCTCTTCCTTCCACTGTTAAATGAGAAACAGCACCTCTTAGGCTCCTCAGAGAACCAGAAACCGGTTCACTTTGAAAGAGATTTTGCATCTTTTTGTTCTAAAGGCAAACTAGTGTCCCAGTGCTCCCAGGGAAGCAGGAAGGGTAGGGAACAAGCAACACTTTCCCCTCTCCCTGCCCTTGCAGGACAGAGGTGGAAGCAATATGGATAAAGACTGGAATATGTCTCATACATTTAGTTAGTACTAAGCATTTTATTTTGCTGCTCAGATAGTGATTTCCTAGTTTAGATAAAACAAAGTGGGACTTCCCTCATTTCATTCAGATTCGTTGAAAAGCACTCTTTGACAGCAGCTACGATTGGTTGTTTAGAGATGTGTTAAGCCACTCCTCCGGACTGCTGTTGAATATTAGGGGTACCCTAATATTAGAAGTGTCAGAAGGCCCAAACAAGGGAACAAAAGTAGTTCAAGTCCTTGACATTACTGAAAAAACTCGTGCGCTCCTTGCACAGGACGGCTAGGGAGCCAGGACAGGCTGCAGCAGATGGATGAGCAGGCGCAAGAGCAGACAGTGACATTGACTCATTCGAGACCTTATGTCCCTGCCAGGAGGCTTTTCCAGGTCTCAGACAGAGTGCTCTGTGCTTGCGCAAGAGTCAATGTTTTTCTGTCCTGCACATAGCAGCACTGAGGCAATAACCTGCCAAGCATTTTTTACTGGATTGTGCCCCCATGTTAGTACAGACGCAACGGTGGTGGCTGAGGAGCACTGAAAAAGCCAGCAGCTTTTAAATTCCATCCCTGACATTCACCAAAAACCAGACTGTGGCCTTCTGGTCCTCTGAGGAGTCCCCCAGCTTCAGTGCTAGAAGTGGGGAGGCAGGCAGCTTCTGATAGCTCTTTCCTGAGGAAGTTATAGAATGACCCCAAGGAGCTGTCAACCTGATCCAGAGTATAGCAGCATTAATCATAAACGGAATCCCCTGATCTTCTAATATTAGCATTTATTCATAACAGATATGTCCCTACATACATATTAATTTGCTGCACTGTTAAATATTGCAAAATCTTTGTCATATGTCGTTTTGTTTGCAATGTGGTGGGAGGTTGGGTTGGAGAGGTTGTGGCAGTGAAAGCTTCTGGTCTTTATCTTTTATTCTGAATTCAACTGGAATTTATTTTCTCACATGTTTCAATTAAAAAAGAAAAACCAACCAACCAAACATCTGGCTCCTAATACTAGAGAAAGAGAGGTCATGCACATCTGGTCTCCAACCCTGCAAAGGCCCAGGAAGAAGGTCACTCTGGATTCATGACAGTAAGTCTTTTGGCTCCAGTCACAGTTAGAAAGAAGAAGGAAAGAAAGTCACATTTGAAATCGCAAAAGCATTTTCAAATAAATTATTTTACAAATCTTGAGCATGAATAATTCGACCTCTCATAACTGTGAAATTACATAAAATAGATGTTTCTTACTAATCCAGTACTCCTTAACGCATGCATTTTAATGTCTTTATTGCCTACAATTATCTATAAAAATCTTCACTTTCCCTTCTTTGTGGTGTTCACATCATACACAAACTGTTCCAACTGTTCATGGTTTACAGTTTTGCTAAAAACCCTTAAAAAAATTATGCAGAGATCAAATACACCAGCAAATGTACTCTGTTCTTCATGCTTAAATATATGAAAACCACAGTTATGCTTCCTAAGTGCCTAAAGGTTTTAATCCAGAATAGCTAGTTTTTTATGTTACTTCATACCATCCTCCAGTGTCAGGAAAATGAAACAGTCTGTGAGAGTATCTACCTAAAATAACCAAGAGATGGCAGCACACCATTCAACCCAAATTTGACTTGTCATATAATCTATATAAAGGCAGTACAAGTAGGAAATGCAAGTGAAACAGAGCAGTCAGTTGTAGAGTAAGCCAGGATATGCATCGTCTGTCAGTCATTCTCCCTGTTTGCCATGGGAGACTGTCAAACATAGCAGTGACAGAAATTTCTTGACCAAATGGGGACAACGAGGAGGTTCCTGACCATTTCCCTTCTGCCTGATGAATTGTCAGTCCTGATACTGTTCCCATGCATTTGAAATCATTAAGAAATATATTGTCACCACAAAGAAAGGCATTAAGATAAGGTGCCTAGTGAATACATTCCAAAGTGGATTAATCACAATTTTAAAAAAGTCAAAAGACCACAGAAAGTTTCATGCACATTGTAGTATGTCAAATTGCATACAGTATTCTTTCCTTCCCCTCTTAAATCCTGGAGTAGAAGTTAACTCCCCCTAATTCTCCTCAATCTTCATACAGTACTCCCTGTCAGTGCAAACTACAAATTATTGTGTACTTCGGCTTGGTTTGACAAGGTGCAAATGGCTATGCAGAGAGACCTTATTTGATGTCAAGTGCTTTGGATTCTTTGGGAAGAGCTACTATGTGGAGAACAGAGTGCTAATGCATTTGAAATCGATCCTGAAGAAGCCACGATCTGACATAGTGGTATGTTTTACATATCTTGGTCTCCAGAAATCTTTGGGTGCTTTTTAAGTTTCCTTATAAATGTCCAGCAATTCTCTGATACTGATGATCACTGCTGGAGGTAGGCTTAAATGTTTTTCCTTGCACAATTAGCACGGAGGCATTCACAAAAGGTGAACTTTCTTTGTGCTTAAATGGCTGTGCTTATCTTGCATGTTCAGCAGGTTGTTTCCACCCTGGTTTTTGCAGTACATGTTAGGACAATTACTCTGTTTGGCTTTACATTTTTTTCCATACATTCTTTCACTGCCAAAAGGTGGGAGGTTATAAATTAGCATGCAACGAGCATCATGTTACAAAATCGTAGCAGAGATAAAGCACCTGTCATTTGTACCAAGTCGGCTCTGTAAAATCATTGCTATAGTCCCAGCTTATGTTTGACTCAGTCTCCATGAAAGCAAAAGGCATATCTCCACTAGGATGTCAGAGCAGGATGGGTTACTCTCCCCTAACAAATACCACGGTGTTGAATTAAATCTCAACTTTTAGATACATGAAGGATCTCATGGATGAAGGTCCTCACCTTTCCTTTCTTCTCCCATCTTTCCTAACTGCTCAATCAGTAGCACACTTTACAGCTTTCTCTCTCCCAGCTCACTTTTCCTGCGTGGGGGACTTTCCATCATACTCAGCCACAGGCTTTAGTGGCTTTAGTTAAGACTGGAAATGCTAAAGAAGACAGATGGCTGTTTCAGACAAGGCCGAATCGAATAATTACACTTACCCGCATTGGAAAAGAAACAGCTTCTGGGATATTGCAGAAAAGTCCCTCATTTCTGTATTTTTAACTTAGATGAAGTAGCTGATGGTCTTTTGCCACTGCCTCGTTGTAATTCATTAATTTTACCAGGAAAACATTCCTTTTACCCACTTCTGAGCAAAGATTGCATAGCAGAGACCACTCTCAAGAGACTCTCTTTCTACTTAGAAGTCGGCGTTGAAATAAAGCAGAATACGGCTGGAAACACGTTGTGAGAAACTACTTTGCGTGACATTGGCAGGATCCTTGATTATCACAGGCTGTAGGGGTTGTGCTGTCAGGTGTCTTCTGCAAGGCAACCTCCAAACAGCACTGCGTCCTTGATGGCATGTCAGACTACTGGAGACAAGTGCCTGCTGGACTTGCCTCAGACTTCACACGTACATAGGCTCAGCGAAGTCCAGGAAGACTTTCCAGCTTTACAACAGCACATGAGCCAAGGACAAGCAGAGTTGCTATAAGAGGAAAATGCAGCCACTCACATGCCCGTGAAGAAAAGGAAAAAAAGACATTTCTGAGAGGATGCAAGAGAATACACCTTCAGAGGAACAAAGTTAAGCTTCAGAGTGTAGCTACTTGGAGAGCACGAGTGGAGCCATGCCTTGGCAGGATGGAGCACACACTCCCCCAAGGCAGCAGCTGATGCCAGTAGGAGCTGGGCTGCACCATGTAGTCTCTTCTAACGGTACCGCTGGATCTTTTATGGGCTCCTCTGGAGTGATGGCTACCCACACACATTCCTCGTCCCTGGCTTTCTCTGTAGTCTCCACCTTCAACCTCTAGCCCTGCTGAGCTTAACTTGCACATGACACTGTGACCTGAGGTGAAATGATATATTTGATGTGCATTATCTAAAGTCCTGATTTATTGACTTTGGAGTAGGAGGGGGAAGGAGAGGTATTTGAAGGAACCTGAAAAGTTCAAGAAAGCGCTTGAGGATTAATATGCTGCTGGACAGGATAAAAGGAAGTTTGCCAAAGAAAACACAATCAGGCCAAGTGCAATGAGTGCTGAGATTGGGCTGGGAGGGACTGCATGGGCAGAGAAAGGGTTTGGGGAGTTGAATTAGCTTAAGGGATCAGGAAAAAATATAGGAATGACTGGAAGCAGAGCGACAGGAAAGAAGGAGTGTGTCAGCCCACGTGTCAATGAATCGGCTGTTGGCAGCACATAAATGTTAAGGAGCAGCTTGCAGTCTCTGACTATTTGTAGACTGATTCCTAAAGCAAAGAAGAAATCCAGAGCAGCACTGGATACCAGACTATACCTTTGAGCCATCAGAGCCTTTCACTTGCACTAAGGAAAATAGATTATTGATGCTGGCAGGGATGTGTACTCTAAATACAGACAAGGAGATTGCAGCTTAATCCAAATCCAAACAGAAGCAAGTTGTCTAAAGCCAAATTCCTTTTATAGTCCCTTAATTTCAGTACAAAATTGCTTTCCTTTAAGTTTTAAATTGTGTAGTATCCGAGCCAATCTAGCTAACCCTTTCTCACAAGAGCAGTCTGTCTGTGCAGGAGTGGACCCATTAAAAACTCAAAAGACTAATGGCTTGCAGAACCCGGGGTAAGATCTTGGCCCCACTGAAGGCAGCAGGAGGTTTGCCAAGGACTTCAGTGGGGCCAGGATTTTACCTCAGGTCTTTACAAGCAGCAGCATTGCACATTTAGAAGCGCAAAAACACCACTGTGAATTTCCTGAGGTCCAATCTTTGGCTCTTGCTGATGCTTCCAACGTCAGATGGCTTTGCTTTGAAGCCCAAAGGGAAGAAGCTGAGAAGTGAAGCCATATCCTCTCACTAAAAGCCAATTCCTTTTACGTGATCTATGTATGATTATTAATTCCAGCAAAGAGAAGAAGAAACCCAAAACTTAAATGTTTTTCTTTTTCCTTTTCCTCTCACTCTCCCAAACCAACCTCCTTCCCCATGGGGACAGTATAAAGTGCCTTTGCTAGAGATGACACGGCAGAGGGCTGCCGGGTATACAGGACATGATGCCGCCAGAAGGACAGCCGGGAAGCACGCTGACCTCGGGCTGCTCATGCAGCCCTCGCCAAGCAGATGACCAGCTGCTAACACGGCCCCATCAGCCGGACATGCCACCAGGACGGCATGGTAATTGGAAACAGTGGCCCTTCTGCCTACAGCCTCCCGGTGCTTGAGAGTGTGTGATCATGATCGATAATGCTTCATGGGAATCTTCTAAAGTGCTCCCAGCCGCACCACTCAAGTAAAGGATTTGTCAGCCTTTCCATAAAGCCCAGTTTTGAAGAGTTTATAGCTCAGCTTGTTTTCATTACCTTGAGGTGAAAGTTGCCATATAAAATTTCAGACCAGAAACACTTTTTTCCCTTGCTAATACAAAATATCATTTAAAACAAATTTTTGTCTCCAAATTTGGAGTCCCGGTAAGAGCCATGTTGCTCCCTGACTGTTTTGGATGTGCTGCTCAGAACTTCAGTGTGAAAATCTGTTGCGTTTAAAGATTAACAAACAAATGGTGAGATTTTCTGCTGAATTTTTAAACCACTGACTACATCCAAAAATGCATTCAAAACTGCCGAGTTATTTTGCTCACTCCCGAGAAATGCCATAAGTCTGTGGCAGGGACTTCCGCGGAAGAAGAACAAACAATGCTTCTTTGCCTCTTCTCCTTCCAGCAGCTGGAACTACAGTTTTACAGTGCTTTGTTGTTTTAAGGAGCAGAATTTCCGCTCATATACATATAACGTCTCTGTAGCTCCATTCACTATAAACTACTTTGCGTCTTTTCTCTGTTTAAGAGTCACTACACTGCAACCCAGAAATAACTGAACTTCCAGTAACAGACACAACTTTTCCTGGTACGTGCATTAGTTACATTCCAGCTACCTGTACTTAGAGAGCCCAGTGGGAGAAGAAAATTAGAGCTATCTTTCCAAACTGAGCTGATGCCAGATGCCTATGCCTCACACAGACAGGCAAAATGTTTCTCACCACCTGAACAGTAATATCTGGCCTCTGCATTGCAGACAGCTTCCCTTTCTGCTGAACTGGCCCCACGCAGTGTGGTGGGATCCCACCTCTGCTGCTTTCTGACCTTACCAGCAGCCACAAACCAAAGTTCCTGCCTCTCCTGGGGAGGAGAGAGCTGTGAGAGTGGCAGTTGCTAGGCCTGCAAGCCCACTGCTGCTGTTTCACAGCAATAGATGTTAGAATCTAAAACAATAGCTAAAAAAACTCACAGAGGAATGATATACCTGTGCACACCACCTTTGTCTATCTATGACTGGAAGGATTAAGACATTAAATTCCTTATTTAATTTCACAAAGTTAATTCCACACAACATTCTTACAAAGCAGGGGAGAGAACATTGCAGTCTAATATCTTTGGGGACTGACCCAGGAGGACCAGAAGTGCTGTCTTGCAGATTACTTCATCCACCAAAGCCAAGTGGATTTATATTTGCTAGATCTCCAGTCTCTGAAAAGTCTGCTTTATCCAAATGTCCTATAACCATGTTACTCCTGGTAGAATTAATATATTCTGGATACTTTCTCGATGAGAAGGTGTATTTCACTTTTTTTGGCATGGCTTATGCCTGGGATGATTTTTTCTTAACCAATGGATTTTTGCTTGTGTAAGAAATTTTGCAAAAATCAAAGAGGGAAAAAAAAACCCATGTGTTTTTGTTTGTTTTTTTTTCTAAGAAATGCCACTCTTTATAAGTGGATGGTGAATAGATTATTGATGGAGTGTGTTTTGGATGAAAGGAAATAATAAGAAAGGTTTGGGGAAGGGGAACAGATGGAGGGAGACTTCAACAAAATTAATAAAAATAGTACTAATTATGCCATCACTACAGAAAGCTGGAACTGTATTGCCAGCTATAGAATACTACCAAGTATAGATACAGCAGTTTTCAGTCTTGTTTCTTAAGGAAATTAAGCTTATATGATTGTGTGATTGTGCATATATATATTACATGTCTCTGTGTGTACCAGTGTTTTAGTCCATCAGTTTTCCTTTCTCCTTCAATCACTTTTAAATCTCTAGGCTGAATCAGGAGAGCAATAGAGTATTCAAAATCAAAATATTTCTGTACAGGTCCAGAAACCTTGAAGCCCTGCAGGAAAAACAAAATAAAACAAAACAAAAAACCAACCAAACCCCAAAACTGTTAGCATTTCCACTGGGGCAAATGATACTGTAAAAAATCAGCTGCTTTTGAAGACCAGAAACGGTAATAGGCAGTCAGTGCACTTCAACAGCTGGAAAGGTTTTACTCAAAGCTATTACCTTATTAGACACTAGAAAACCTATTGCAAACTAAAATGCATAGACTCTCAGACTACATGCATTGACAGGCAAAGGTGATGTGCATATACTCTGACTCCAAAATTTCCTACAAGTTTTCAATCTCATATATCGTAATCTTCACAGGATGCTGGCAAACAGACAGCATTGACAGAAAGCTAAGCCCTAGCTAACTGAAAGATATATAGGCCCCTACTGAAAGGATTTCCTTGGCATTAATTTCATGTGCAGCCAATAGACTATGCTCCCTTTTCATTTCTTTTAAATTGGGGCCATTTGGAAAGCTATAAATTCTCCTTAGGAAGTAGATTTTCCTCTAGTATTATCCTATTCAAAGACTGTATTTCTTGAGGCTTTCCTCTAAGTAAATCTCATGGAAAGTGAGTCACCTGTTAAAATGATACAAGCCATTTGCAAATGCCTTCCCCAGCCCTAGAGACACAGGTAGAATGAGAATATATCTTAAGCAACCACTGAAAGGAGGCAAGGAGACAAGCTTCTGTTTGTTTCATGAATTTGCAAGCTGCCACAGGACCATGCAGGAAAAGATAACAGCAAACAATTCCCAAATCTGTTCTTCATGGTAGAACAATTTCCAGTTGTCCTACTTTCCTGTTACTAACTAACAACTTTATGTTCATTGATATGTCATTTATTGCCATCAGTCACCTCCTCCGTGGGACACACAGTGGGCAGGAGATTGAGTCTTCTGTTTTGTTTTTTACTCTAATGGAAAAGCATGAGATGCTGCAAGGTTCCCAGCCTGCCTGCAGCAGGAGGAAGGGCACAGAGTCCACACAGCCTCTTGCAGGGCCCGTGCCTTTGTACACAGCTGTCTAAGGCATATCAACCACCTTGACACTCTGCCAGTGAACAGAGAAGCAGCAAAAGAAAGCCAGCTTCACTGAATGAAAGAGGGAAGCTCGTGTAGTCCAAATGAACAGCAATTTAGACTTTTTATGTACGTAACCCCTGCCTTCTTTGTGTTGTCAAGAATAGCAAACAAAGTGCTAATGATAATGAGCAAATCTGTCTTGTGTCTGTTCCAGCCCCCTCAAACACAGATCCTCGGATTAATCTAGCCCTGCGCCAAGTGCTTTGACTGGCATAGATATTAGAATTTATTTTCTCTGTTGATAAATAGCCAAAGAAATGTTCCTGCCCTTGTGTAGCTGATGGAAATCCCTCTGTAAGCACTTGTCTCTCAGTATTTCCATTGAAAATACCACAGGATTCCTGCCCAGCCTGAAAAACAGAAGGGCAGGAGGAAGAAAAATTGTGTCTTAGGTTTACCTCCTTGCAGTTATTTCAGAGACTTTATGGGCACTAATAGCAGGCATGCTGAGAACAAGGAAACCACTCACTCTGCAGCATTCCTGCTGCTAATGAAACTAAGAAGAAACCTTCGTGGTGCTCATGATTTCATGCCAAATCTAAAATGTTAAATTACTGTATGTTGTTAGGCTTCCAATCATAAAACTCAAAAAAACCCAAAAAGGCTTTACAGTTTTTTCTGCATGGCAGCAAGCCTGGACATTTTTGTTTTGGATCCACCATAAATATTTGACTCTCAAGTCACCCACATTCATGATTCATTTTGTTAGCTGGCTAGTAGGCACACTCTGGCAGAGGACTTGCCATGTGCCAGTTATGTGGAAATACGGACACATTGGAAACTTCCTTTTTTTGACCATCTACTAGTCTGTCTTATCAAATCATAAACACAGGAGAGGACTTAGGGACAGATTGTTCCTGGCCCACAAAAGTGGCAGTAAGAGCAGGGAGTCTTCTGGCTGATCAGTAAATGCAGTTCTTGGAAAAAGCAAGAGCTCTTGATACACCTGCTACCTTGCAGTGTGTATTTGGAGCTGACACTACGACCACTGAGGTCAGGAGGAGATAGGCTGCTCAGTTTATCAGGATTTTGATTACTCCCCACTCAGGAAAAAGTGTAGAAGGAGAGGGGCAAAACCAGACCTTTACAAGTTGCTAATACCCAGACTTTGAAGTGATGCACTGTGAACTGTTAGGTATGATCAATATGAGAGAATATGGTGGCAGGGCTCCAAAGCCAACAGGGGACCAAGCAGAGCATGCATCTGCCAGCGCTGAAGATGAAGAAAAAAGAGACAAATCAAAAGCACACAGGGCCTTATCTATATTTAAAAGTCAGCACTGGAGCAGCACCAACATTGAGGAGAATGGCTGAGAGCAGCTGGAGAGCTTCATTTCTCTTGACTATGCTTGGTTTTGTACTTCAGCGTGCCTTAGTGTGATCTGAGCCCTTTCCTGAAGCCAAGTGAGAGCAGGAGTGGGAGAGATGTTGTATTTTGGGAAGAGGTCAAGTGTTAAAAAGGACAGTGGATGAAGGAGAAAAATGACAAGTTACCTTCCTGAGTTTCTGGGATTATCTTCCTGACCAAAAAGAGGAAACCGAATTCAGGACAAAGAGAGTATTTTTTAATCCACAGAGAGCTGCTCACAAGCTTTAAGCCTGGTTCTTACACAGGGTGTTTTATATGTCAGCTGTGAAATATCACAAACACATGTCAAATGTTTTACAATCCAGCCCTGCTATGTTTATTCCTTTCAAACAATACCTTGTTGGGGGTCTGGTTCCGAGAAGCAATTTTGTGGAGAATGCAGATGGGAGGAAAAGTAGCCTGTCAGAAAAGAGAGAAACAGTTTTTACAGAAGCTCCAAAATTTCTGTGGACTCTATTCTTCCCCCGACATATAGATGTCACCCCCTGACAGGTGGAATCAGCAGCAGAATGCTCTCTAAACATTGCTTAAATGAGGAAATGCTTCATTTTCCAAGCTTAGTTGTGGCAGCAAACTGCTGGGGAAGTTTATTGGTGAGTCTGCGTACATCTAAGGCATGACAAGCCTGCAGTCACCTCCCAGCATTCAGTTCTTAACAAACAGCCGTGTTAAGCAGGAAAGAGAAAGGCAACCTACCACAGCTCCATGTCACAGCCAGTATCTTTGCAAAGAAATACTTTGAAGCTTGTTTCTTCTGAGCAGCCAGTTGTACTGTGCATGGCAAATGTACAAATTTATTTGGTCTCAGTTGTGCAATGAAAAGAGGCATCAGAATTGCTTTCTCCAGACGATGAGCCACTGGAGAGTCCCTTATTACCTTTAACTCTGAAATCATCATTCAGAAATTTACAGGCCATGCTATAGCTCCTCAGAGAAACTCTGCATTACTTTTGTTTGCCTTGCTTTGATATGCCCGCCTTTTCCTCTGTCAGAACTTCCTTTTTTATCCTGATGGTTCCATTTCAGTTTATGCAGTGGAAGATGTGAATGTATTAGACTGAAGTTTTGGATGACTTAAACCCCTTCGAACAATTTCCACACACACTTCAGGTATGCTTTCACCAGCACATCCCCATCCTTGGTGGAGCCATGTCACAGAATAATCTCTGAGTAACAAAGGCATAGACATTTGAGGAGAGTGGTATTCACAATACCAACTAATTACCCAGTTGTTGTGTGTTAACCCCAGTAGGAGCTAAGCCCTGCCACAGTGGGATGGGGGAGATAATCGAAGGGGTCAAAGTGAGAAAACCTGTGGGTTGTGATAAAGACATTTTAATAAGTAAAAAAAGATAAAACAAATTAAATAAAACCAAGTGATGCAAAAGCAATCACTCACCACCAGCCAGTCCCCACTCAGCAACCTTTGGCAAACTTCCCCCCCCCCCCCCCCCCCGGTTTTGTTGCTGAGCACGATATTACATGGTAGTGAATCATGGTAGGGGTCAGCTGTCCGGGCTGTGTCTCCTCCCATCTCTTGCCCATCACCATCCTACTTGCTGTTGGAGCAGCATGAGAAACAGAGAAGACCTTAGCACTGTGCAAACACTCTTCCACAATAGCTAAAAATGGGTGTGTTATCAACACTGTTTTTTTTCACAAATCCAAAACATAGCACCATACAGGCTGCTATGAAGAAAATTTTACTATCCCAGCTGAGCCTAGTACACTGGCTTGTACGGAAACAGTAGCTGTTTAGTCCTATGACCCACATATCCAAAGCAATGTACAATCCCCTTCACTCAAGGGGACTGATACCATCAAAAGGTGTTTAAGAAAAACTTGTTCCTTCCATTTCTGTCTGTTGCTCTAATACAAAATATGATCTTTTTTTCTACAGATATTAAATCCTCCCTTATATGCTTAGGCCGTCAGGACTTTAGCAACACTGTTCCTTTACTTATCATCTATGAATTGTCAGACTGGACTTAAAGTCCTACTGACATGCAAGTTCCGCACAACCTGGTCTGGAGGTATTTGGACTGAATGAAAGCACTGCAATTCCCTGTTTTACCATGTTTATTGTACTCTCCCACCTCTTTCCTAGCTGTGCTATCTAAGAAGATAAGGAAAGTGGTTACCAGGGCCCTCGGGCATTATTCTTAGCAGGCTGGGATTAGGAAGAAGCTAGGAACCTCTCCTGGAGCAAGTGCTGGAGGCTTCTGCCCTGGGGGGCTTTGCATCTGGGAGTGCAGAGGCTGGAGCTGCCCAACCCCAGCTCATTAACTGTAGAGGTCTGGTCTGAGAGTGGGAAAGAAAAAGATGTTCACAGCCTAGGATCAGGAAAAAGAGAAGGCACAGCTCAGGGGGGCCTTGCTGAAACCCTTTCTTGGCATGGGAGGTTGCATGTTTGCAAGATAGATACTGGCAATGCTCCAGTATCCAAACAACCAGTTTCAAGACTTAGAAGGAAGCATTCAAGCTAGGGAGAATAGTATTTCCATACTGAGCCACAAAAGGCCCTTCATCAGTAATGGTGGAGAATAAGTAGGGGTACCCATGGTGCCTCTGCCTGGTGCTGTCACTGGCATACCAGTGCTGACAGGAGCCACCATTGCCAGCAGTGGTGGAGGTTTGCTCTGTAATAGGCATCTCCCTGGTTTCTGCAAGGCCAGATGCCATTTGTGAACCCTGGCCTACATCATTGCTGTGAGGGAAAACTGTAACCCTTCATGTCATGGCATGCAATCTCAGCCAGTCCGCCCAGGACGCAAAGCTGCCAGGAAGGCACACAGGGCTTGGGGGGCTCCATTTCCTGGTAGTGTCCCTTTTTGAGTAAAATGACCCGTCTTTCTTGAGTACAGAAAATTTGATATGGAAGAGTGAGAAAGGGTAAACCAAAGACCAAAATGCTATATACAATTTTATGTAAGTTAGTAGTGCCAGATGACTCATTTAATAATCACCTCACTTCATTTTCAAAACAATGTAAAAATGTTTCTAGTTGCATGTCTGCACTTGCTTCCTTCCCCCCGCTCAAGACCTTTACAAAGGCCCTGTCTGATCGCAGGGTAGAGCCTGGCTGCGGGGTACAGCTTCTCCGTGCCAGAGCTCAGGGCCAGAAGGTCTCAGGCAAACACCAATTTGAAGTTAATACAATACGCCCCACTGAGAATCCCTTCAGACAGATCAGTTTTATTCTTTTTGTATTAGGCTACAGGTAAGTCTGGAGATGGGATTAACTTTTTTTATTTTTTAATCCATTTTTTTTGGGTGCAGACATTCGCTGCATGCAGACAAAATTCACAGAAAATCAGTCATGAGTTTGCATACCCATCACTACATACTTGTACCATGTCCAGTACAGAGGGGGATTGGTCCAGATCAGGTTGTCCAAGTATTACCATACTACAGAGAAGAATCAGGAAAGCCAAATCATTCAACTGACCAGTTCCGGTGGAGTAATTTCTGATTTATACAGGCAATCAAGATCAGCAAGTACTTAATTTCTGTTTTATCTGGAAAGAGACTAGCTCTTAGATGGATTTCATCAGCTAACCTCATCCAGGACCTAGAGTCAGCTTCAAATGAATCAAAGGAGAAAGAAGAGCAGAGGAGAGGGAGGTAAATGTTACAAAGATCCCAAAAGCCAAAAATAAAGACCTAAAAAACATTTGAGAACAAACACACCTTTCTCATTGTAAAAGAAAATATTTTGAGAGATCTGACCTTCTTTAATAATTTAGCTTTTTGCAAAAACCATATATAAGCAAAAATAGGGATTTGGATCCACCAAAACCAAAATATTCTGATCTCTTTGTGTTTTAAGGTTATGATTTGTTAAAATGGCCAGAGCTGAACTCACCTCAGAGGTCTATTCCAACCTAATGATTCTATGGTTCTGCACCACAGAAGGGGAGGAGACCCTGCTCCCCCTGGCATCTATGTGCTCTGTTCAGACTCATCTTCCCTGCTCCCCTCTCCCCAGCAGCCAGATCTAGCACTTGTGTGACTGCCCAAGAAGCTCATTCGACTGACTGAAATGCCCCCCCCCAAAAACAAACAAACAAACAAACAAAAAAAAAAGGTAAGAAAAACAGTCCCCTCACTTTCCCAAAGAAAAGACAAGAATATTTTTTTTCCAGGGAGTAAGTTGGCTTCTCTCCTTGGCAGAAGGATGCCAGCACTGGCTGCAGGGGTGGCTGACTGCTGGCTGGTGGCTAAGGAAAGGAAGGAGCAGGGAGGGAAGCAGAGGGAGTGAAGTGCGGAGAGCAAGACTCCCCCCTTTTGGCAGCAGCAAGCTGTTTGTTCAGATCACAGTTGCAACTTTAATCCAAAACCTAAGTGAACTGAAAAAGCCATTTTTCACGCAGTTCTGCCTTTCCTTATTAGATGAAACATTCTGTCTTATCTTTGCATCTGTAGCAAAGGAACAGAAATTATCTGATTAGGTAAGTTAGTGTTTCACTCTTAAAATATAATTTTGTACCTATATCTCATCTTTTATGTTTCTTTATAGCTCTAAAAAGGGATCATTCTGAACAACAGTAATGGTGGCCTCACATATGCTGTGTTCCTAAGCACAAAACAACATGGAAGTTCAGCTAAATACATGTTTAAAACGTTTTCTGAAGACTTCCTGAAAAACATCAAAGGGATATTCACATTTGGTCCCTTCTATAAAGGTAAATACACACCTATAGCTAGACATGTATCTATGCAGACACTCAGGATGATGTGGGCAGCTACACACTAGGAGAGAATGTCTCTGTTTCTGGCCTGACCTTTTCTGTCCTGTGTATGTTAAAGCAGGAAGGAGAATAATTGCTGTAAACCAGAAGCTGTAGTAATTACTCTAATTCAGAAGTTACCGACCTTCAGAGAAGGGAAGCGCAGGGACAGAATCATGTTTAAAGGCAGCCCATTTTGCTTTGTTCTTCAACACAGCCCCATTCAAAATACTGTGGAATTTATGAGTCTACTGAAAGTGAGGTCTCATAATGTGCACAGCATGTTGCCAGCTAACTTGAATGAGCTTCTCCTCTGCTTTCTCTCTGGTTACTATAATACTGTGCTTGAAAAGGGACCCTTCCTTCTAAAACATAAGTATTATGATGGCATATAAAACCAGGCCATAAGCTGTCCAGGTAAGTTTGTGCAGCATACCTAAACATCAGTCTTCAAAAGCATGATCTGGTGCCCCTTGAAGTAAGTTGAAGCAACGAATTTCTGCGGCACTCTGGATCCAGGCCTGCAACGGCATGCCTCTTTGTAAGCCTTCCAGTGCTTCCTGGTTCAGTTCAAGAGAGAAATGCTAGCTTGCTTGTGGGACTGCAGTGCTTTGATGTCCGCTTCCAGATGGAACCAGAAACGCCGAGGCACGTAGAGAAAACAAAACCAAACTTTTACAATCTGCAGAAAAGATGCCTGTGAATAATAGAAGCATATTCCTACATGCCGGCCACTGTCTTTGTGACAGCATTGTAACTTTAAACAAAAAAAAACTATAAAGCACAGGAGAGAAAATAAGGATCGCAGATATCTTTTTTTTTTTTTTTTTTTTTTAATCTTTCTGACGTTTAGTTCTTCCAAAGACATACACAAAGTTTCTTCTGATCTCAGTGGTACAGGATTTGACTCTAAAAGTTCGAACCACAAACAATGAAGCTCTTACTCCGATGATTCATCTGACCCAGAAGGAAAAGAGTAGCCTGTTCCTATAGCTGCAACATTTACTGTATTTAGTTATGAACTGACATGCAATACTGGAATATCCAACATATTCTGTATGCAGACTAGCTCCATAGCACTAGCGTATTAAAAGCACTCAGCTGTAAAAGTTATTTTAAAAATCATTTACACAATCTTGTACACGTTGATCTTTATTTCAGCTACAGTGTTTGAAAGCTGTAGAGCTTTATATGCTCTTTTCAATTGATTTCTCCATATTAGTTTCAATTACAGTATCTTGCATTAATCCACACTTATAAGTCTGCAGAACTCTAGTTTGAGAAATGTATTTGTTCTCAATATCCTTTCAAGACACTCTACCCATAAGTACTGGAATGATTCTTGTTGTAATTAGAGATATTCAAACCCTACATGACATAGTGACACTAATATTTCAAATTTCTTGTCCAAGTACTCTGACATTTTATCTTAAACTGACAGAAAAGTGAAAAAAGTCATATTTATAGGAAAAATATTGCTTGATGCTTGGCAGTTATGAAATGGGTTTTTTCACTCTCCTTTAGGCCACCAAGGATGAATTCCAGTCTCCACTGTGGTATAAATCCTATGGTTGCTTAATCACTTGTGTGACATATACTGTCCTCCATTTGCAGAGAAAAAATACAAAGAGAGTGTTTCAAGTCCTACCTTGCTTTCACCATAAGCTTAGCCCTGAAAGGGACAGGACAGAGCTTTGGGGCCCAGCACAGACTGGAGCTGCTGGCATGGCTGGCTGCTGTTGTTGCTTCCCACTGTGTCCTGGGTGCAGAGCTATAGCCAGACCAGGCATTTCCCATAGCGGGATGCCCAATGTATACTTAAAGAAGATCTCCATTTTCCCTTCACTTCTAGCTTCCAGAGCTGCAAGAGAAGCATCCCGCTTCAGGAGGTCTCCAATCAGCGGTTCTGATTCCCAGGAGCTTCCCAGGTTTCCCTCACAGCCCATTTACCACCACTCTCTCCAGAGTATGTCACCAAGGGCTGAGGAGACCCACCTTGCTTTTCCCTGCTACAGCCCTGTTGGAGAAACAGGATTTCACCAGAGTTTGACTAGGATCACTCCTTCTCCTGTTAACCATATCACCAGCAGACAGGCAAGGATGAGACGAAGAATAAGCCTGCCCTTCCTCCCCAGGATGCCTTGTGCTCTGCCCTGGTTTTGAGACAGATGAAGGGGGACCAGCTGCACTAATGCAGTACCAAGCCTTGTGTCCTGTGAGTGCATTAGTACGGTGGTATGTCTAGGCGATAAACCACATCTGTTCTCACCACATAGTTCTCTGCACACGTCCAACTGGACATATCCTACTGTACATATGGGAAGAGGGGGGTCACTGAAGAGATGGAAGTCAATTCTGATGTCTCAGGACAGGAAGAGGTACTCATTGTCCAGTACTGCTAGGCTTTGTGGTTTGCTTTTTTTTCTTCTTTTTTTTTTTTTTAATTACAAGCTCTCATTCTCCTGGTAAATTCCATTTTTCCATAACTATGTTTACCATTTACACAACATTTTCCTAGAGGTGCTTCAGATTTGAATAGCTGGTGAATGCAAGAGGACCTGATGTGATATGCAGCAAGTCCTTTGACAATTCAGTCTCAGTCACCATTCGAAAGAAATCCACAAATCAACTAGGCTATTAGGAACCTAAAGAAACAAACATGTTAGGATTTGGGAGCAGGATACTTTAAAATATTACCCAAGTTTCAGGTCCAGGTCTTGCTTATTTAGTATACTAAGTCCCATAGCTCAGACTTACCAAATCTTGATGAAGAGTCACTCATCTTTGAACTAATTTTAAAGCAGTTTAGGAGTATACCTCTTCCTTATCGCTTGCCTATATGTGAAAATAGACTAGCAGAATTATAGCACTGTAATAATCCACTACAGCTATGTCAACATAACTTCCTATAAGTAACCCATGCCAGAATGAAGTGACTTTATTTGCTATATAATTAATTATTTTCCAAACAAAAATATTCATTTTCTGTCAGGAATCCTGTAATTAGAAAGTGTCCAACCTTCCCCTCTTTGAGATGAAGGTTTGCACAGTATGACTTTTAAAATCACATTTATTCAAATGGCCAAAATTTGTCAGGCCCACATAAATAATAGTCCCTTCATTTGGAATAAGAGACATACTTAGAATTACTTTGGGGCTTTTTATTTAGTTTCTTGATTATTTTTCCAGACAAAAAAAAAGTCATTAGAAAATGCAATATAAATTCTTTCATAAAACTGAAGATCATGCCTTTTCCCACCAAGCACTTTAAACCTAGATTTTTTGCTTTTGTTTGCTGCATATCACAGTGACTGTAATGACAGAAGAGTGATGATTATAGTATCAAATGAAAGTAACTTACTTTAGCATTGTCACTATTACTTTAAGCTATATATTCGTAATTGTCTGTTTGATTATTGTTCCTTATAACTGATGTATCGCAAAAATGCAAAAATACAAATACTACACAAGGCAGTGACAGAAGTTAATTAGGATTTTTCTTAGTTATTTTTGTTCATACCAGTCTGCATTTAAAACAGTGTTCTCTATGCTCTATGTTATATTCCAGAGCAATGTATTTATGATTAAACTGAGAAAGAGGTTCTAAAACCCACAAACAGCACATCGTTATTACACCACTCGGTATGCTTAATCTTTCCTCTGCTTCATGTAAGCAAAATTCACCCTCAGTGGAAGAAAAGTACATGGCCAAGGCATGACTTAAATCCCAGTTAGACTCAGACCCTACACCACATAATTATCACATTTCAGATATGTATATTTCTCTGATGTCTATGTCTTAGTTTCAGCTGATAAATGAAGGATGTTGGGGAAGACTTCACTTTTGCCTGGCCGTGCCTTGACACGGTAGGTTAATTTGAGTGGAGCTACTTCTTTTGTGAGCAGTCAGTTGCTTCCTATATTCAAGATACCTTAATTAAAGTTAGCTGTAGATGAATACACAATGTATGAGAACTGTACACATGGACACAGTTAAAAAGCTGTTATAAATTAACCACTGAAAAACCAAACAAAACCAGAATAAATATGCAGCAATGCTAAACCATGCATGTATACATGATAAATCAGAAAAACATGAAACTTATCATTAATGTCCCTTAACTAATGCCTTACTAGAGCAAAGCATTGATGGTATTATCTGAGATCTATGTAATATACAAGAAGCCTAGAGAAATGTCAAGTGAAAATAAAGTTCAGACCATCCTTTCATTATTATTTCTTTCTTTCCTCTGAGTAGAAAAAACAGACCATATTGTTAAAATCGGAATTAAAAAATCTGACCATAATTATCTTAAATGTGTTACTTATTAATATGTGAGGCTCTCTGTGGATATTGTCTCTGGAAATGCTCTTTTCAGATCTGGAAGGAAGCTCTTCATTCTAGTTCCCTGCAGCCCTTCTTGGGAGGCACAAGATTTTACTTGTCCTAGCAAGCTGGCTGGTATTTATCCATTCCAGTTATTCCAGCTAGTTTGTGCCACCCTTGACGAGCTTCAAAGACTGTGAGAAAGAATACAAAGCAGCATGGATATGCAAGGCATGGGAGTAAGCTGATAGTGGTTTTGTCTGCTTACGCACAGACTTATCTAGGAGTGCTTTATTCCTCCACATGGTCATCTGCCAGAACTTAGACCTGATTTGGGGGTTTTCGGCACACAGAATCAAACTAGTCCAAAGGACAGTGTGGAATAATTGCATTGCTGTATCTTTCATGTTTAGGGAAGAAAAAAGGCCAGATAAAGCCAAGTTCTGATTCATATGACTGCCAGGATCTCTCGAAGCCTCACCCTTTTGCTCACACAGTTCTGGCTAGTGATTCATAAAAGTTAATACTATTAGTGCTCATAAACACATTTTGGGAATGCTGACAACTTTCTTCTGGAATGGTGGTTTCTGAACATTCCCTATGGCAGCAATGATGCAATCAGGGCAGGACCAGGTGGTGTCACATGCTGTAGACCTAATGTGCATTGCAAATTATAACATCCACAGCTCGATGAGGAACTTTCTGCCCCAGCTTGTGGACCCTCAGGAGCTTCCTGGTTTTGCTCTATGAAAATCAGCAAGCAGTGAGAACCCTTTTTATTTTCTTTATGTTAGCTTTTAGTGAGCTCAGGTGAAAACCAAATGAACAACAATCAAGAAAATCTAGTTTTTCCCTTCACACAAAAAACTGTGGTTTAGCCAGCTTTTATCCTTGAGACTGAGAACCAGGTGTTAGGAGCAGTAGATGAAAGAATCCCACTGTGGTATTTTCAGTGTTATCTTTTGGCAAGAATACACACAGCAATGTCTTCAGATCTAGCAAGAGTTCCCAAAGATATTGATCCAATACCTAAAGCTTTTAAAACTACTTATTTCCAATTGTTTCAGTAGACTTAGGTACCTAAGATCCTTCGAGGGTGGAAAGTCTATAGAACCAAATAAGAAAGCTCTTTCAGCCATGCCCGTAGGTGCACTCTCCTTCCTAAAACTGGTCTTGGCCTCTTTCACCTCCTGGTACAGGGAAGACAATTGCTTCCTAATTCCTTCTCTGGGGAGACAGTGACACTCCGTGCAATACTGCAGCAATCAGCCTATTCAGCATGCACAAAGAGGAAAAGACCTTTGGGTAGTTCACTGTGAATGGATATAGAAGTGAGCCTGAAAGCCTCTAAACCTCCTTAGTTCCCTATCCCTACATTCATCAGGCACAATACACTGTAGCCCACAAATTTCTTAATATAGATTTGCACTAAGTTGTTTGAATATTTTTGCATTAAGTTGTAACTGGATGACTTTCAGTTTGCCAAGAAAATTGAGGCCCACTTCTTTTCTTGTTAGAACTACAGGTATAAGTCTTTTATACCAACACTGAAACATTCAGGTGAATCCTGATTATTCTAACAACAGAGTAACTTTCCAGTACCTTATGGAAAAGAAAATGTTATGTCTTTGCAGAAATAAAGACAAAACAGCAGAGCAGCTGTTTCATACATAAAGGCACTATGAACTAGGTCAGGGACACTGAATGATAATGACAAATGATATTTAGTGAGGCAGCATCTTCGAAGTGAAATTTTGGAACCATATATAGGAACCTTTATTGGGGTATTTCAGAGCAACTTTGTTATCTTATTTTTTTAAAGATACCTAGGGGTACCTGCTTTTACAAAGATGTTTGTTCAAGAGCTTAGATATCAAGTATGTTTTGAGCTATCCAGACCTTTTATCTTCTACAACTACTGATCGTTTTTATACCTAAAATAAAAAATACGGTTTTCAGAGGTAGAAACACAGTTCAGTTAATGAATTTAATTTATTCAAACCTTAATTAATGACTTCAAAATTCATTAAATCCCATTAATACAAAATTGAATAAATAAAAGTGGACATAGGTTTTAAGCCAAAGCAGTTACGTTTGGAAACATTGATGCCATTGTAAACTACAGAGGTTGTTACAACACGGAACAAAAGAAAGGAAAACCATGGATTTGATCCTGTATATAACCTCCTACAAACTTCATAGATTAATTTTGTTACCTAATTGCAAATTATAGGCTCTTCACATCTGTTTTTCAAAACATGGGGGGACAAGGGGCACCTATTTGTCTCTAAGATGCAAATAGTTAGCAACCGAGACCTTCTAAACCTGAATCAAGAGAAATTAAGTATCTAATGTTCCTTGTGTTCATAACTGCACAGAAAATCTCATTAAACATTAGTCATCTGGGCATTGTTGTTTATTTCCTTGGAGACAGCATTGGACCCTAAGGTACAATTGAAATCAATGACAAAACCTTCATTAACTTCCAGGAAAAACAGTTCAAGTTTACAGTGACGTAATGGGATATTTTTTTATTTAAAAGAAAACAAAACAAAACAATAAAAAGCAACAAACCAACAATATTTTTCAAAGCCTCAAAAAAGTAGCCCACTAGGAGCTTTGGGGAATTCTGTCTTTTTACTCCTCCTTTAGCAGATGATTCAATTAATTCAAGTACATTTTAGTTTTGAAGAAGAGTGGTAACTGAATAATTGCTAAAAGGGGCACAACAATAAATTATGTGTATGGAGACCTTCATCTGAAAGAAGGATTTTGGTGCAAGAATTACTGCTGGAATTATCCTGGGTTTGTGGTTGGGAGAGTTTTAATGTATTTTTGTCCCTGACAGAATAGGAAGATGTATAGTGATGAAATTTTCTGATGAAATCTGCTGAGGACACAAATTAGGGAAACAGCAGGGAAGCAAACTGGAAGAACTCGTGGATGTAACATTGCAACAGAATGAAGTTTGACAGAGCAAGTTGCGGGAGCCACCACCATGAACTTATCCCCTAATCGAGGATCTCATCAACCGGAAACAAGCACTGAGATGAAAAGATCTGGGTCTACAGGTTGATGGCAGGGTGACAATGAACTTGCAGAGTGATGCATCCATTAAAAAAAAAAAAAAAAAAAAAAAAAAAGATGTGGTATTAAGACATACAAGGGTATTACATTGCATGTTTCCCTTGTAAACTACTGGCATGGTATGAAATACAGCATTCAGTTCCGTGTTTAAGAATGATGATCTTGAACTAGAATCAGCATAGTGAAGGGATGATCAAAGACTGCTGAAAATAAAAAAGGTGATTAAAAGAGTTTTGCCTTGTTAGGTCAAGGAAATCTTAGGCCCGGACAGAATATGACATTTCTTAATAGACATCACTGAGAGAAAAACAAGCCATGAATAAATTTAGGATGGAGACCAGAAGATTTCTTATAATTGCAGGACTAGGTTTTTAGAACACCTTGTTATAAGATTAGTTGTTATAAATTTGTGTGAAGATTACATGACAGGGCCACAATTAACAACAAGGAATGGGCCTCATTGACACAGAATGATCCTATCCTGGGAGCCCTTGTTGCTCTGTTTTAAAAACATGATTACAACAACTGCTGGGGGAAAAAAAAAAAAAACAATCAAAACCAAAACCCAAAAAGCCCTCTCAAATGAGGGTAAAACTCACTGAGCAGCCCAGAACTGTCCTCTAGCAATTGCTGTATTTACTGTTCAAAAGAGGAACATTTCCTTCAGATTGTCCATAAGAATTTGTATTAATAATAATTTGATAATAATTCCAAGGAAGCCATATAAATTAACATAAATTTTGAAAATTATTTAGGTTTCAACACAGCACCACCTGTTGGAATAAAAATAGTAGCAATGAGTCTGAAACAGTGCAAGCACAGCTGGAGTCAACTACGATTAATTTATAGACTTACATTTTGGAGAGCTCTGTAACTTGATCTGACTTGCATGCTATCCCTGCTAATATAAATTTGATGGCAAATATGCTATTATTTTTTTATTTTATTAGAAAGGAAGATTTTACCACAGCATAGGTGAGGTAAAGGTTTGTTTTGAGCCATTAAACATAACTTGGCACCAAGTGAAGATATTTACACAGCATTGAAGGAGATAAGAATATATTTCCTAGTAAAGAAAGCATTGTATGTGAGAATTTAAATGAGATGCAGATAGATACAGATAAGTGATAAGAAGTAGATACCTGGCTTATCGTTAGAGAAAATATCAGCCGCTTTAAAATACACTCCGCTTAGACAAATCACTTTTATTACTGCCATTTCAAACAAGGCGTGCAAATGTAAAACTGAAATAGCACAGGCCTTTCTTCTTGTTAATGAGACAATTATAACGTGTTGCAGTTTAGAGTTTCAGGTGAGCAGGGAACGCAAACACTGAACAACATCCAGAGAGCAAGATGGGGCATGTGTTGTACAAAGCCATGTTCTCAGGATTTATCTTCTACAAGTCCCATCCCTCCTCCACCCAGGAAGAAAAAGAGAAGTCCTGCAACTTTTTATTCCCAGGAATTATTTCTGCTCACAGCTTTAGAAAACAAGTTGCAGTGAAAAAGGCTGCTTTGCGCAGCCGTTACACTGGCAAAGTTTGAAACACCACTGCCCCCTTCCCAGCCTCCTGTGGCTGCCTTCCCATGCCACCAGCGTGTGCAAAGAGCAACCCACAGAGCAGTACTGTAAGCTGCACAGGGCAAAAAGATAAGGGGCCAGTCCATGTGTCCCTGAAATGTCAGGTTGGAGAAGGGTAATGTAAAACGATGTCGATGTAAGTTGATGTTGATGTAAAACAATGCTAATGTTCCTCCACAGGAGGACATCCTCAGCTGTGCTCAGGAAGATTTCCTGCCCCCGGCTTTCCCAGTGATGGAGAACTAAACATTGCTGAGCTGGCGTGTGGGCTCACAACAGCGGCCTGCCCTGTCAGGGATACACACCGGCATGCTTGTGTCAGGCCAGGAAAGTGGTAGCTCTGGATCAGGCGGCGGGGGCTTCCTTGGACAGGAGGCGCCTGGAAGGCAGCAGCAGTGGCCATGAAGCTGTTATGGGGCGCAGGGCACGCACTGGTGCCAGGCAGAGGCAAGCGGCTCTGCCCTCCCTCTCTCAATGAAATAACTACCTTTTTTCTGCCCACAAGAGAGCCAGGACAGGTACCACTAAAAAAAAATGCTGAGGGGTGTGACTGTACAATGGTGAGCTGTCACATTTATCGCTGGCCAAAGCATCCCTCAGGATCAGGGTAGTGAGACACTGGCACAGGCTGCCCAGAGAGATGGTAGAAGCCCCACCCCTGGAAACATTTGAGGTCAGGTTGGATGGGGCTCTCAGCGACCTGATCTAGCTAAAGATGTCCCTGCTCACTGCAGGGGGGTTGGACTAGATAGCCGTTAAAGGTCCTTTCCGACCCAAACCATTCTGTGATTCTCTGATCCCCAAGCCACAGACAGGGCTTGCCAGGCAAACACAGCCCAACGCTAACTCCTCTTCCTCCTCAGTGCACACTCAGCTGGGTGAGCTGACTTCAGACAGGATTAATCCCACCTGGCATTAACCACCTTACAACTATCCGGTGTTGCTTGGAGCTTAGGATGGCTCTGGAAGCACTGGGAAGAGGCTGGTGTCTCAAGGGGAAGACTGGTGCTAGAGATACTTACAGAAATGAGAGGAGCCATTGTCTGCATGCATTCCCCTCTTTCTCGGGCTAACCTCAAGTGACTTGAATCCTAACCTGGGAACATGCTGATCTTATAAATGTTACACTGAAGATATTTAGATTATTAATTATTTTTTAAAAAATAAAGAGTGGTATATCCGCCACTGTAGCAGAGGGTTCGCATAAAAAGTTACAGTCACCACACTCCCATTTAGCAATCACATCTATGTAAGGTAAGACTGTTCTTTTGAAATTCATGAACATGAAAAAAACAGTGTTCAAGATCAAAAGTAGCACTCCCACATTTCAGTAGTATCGCTGTACTATATATAATGGATACAAAGTTACGATACACAGTAATTAGATGATACCATGAATGATTTATAATGCAAATTT
The DNA here is from genome assembly GCF_034619465.1 of Leptosomus discolor. Lineage (NCBI taxonomy): Eukaryota > Metazoa > Chordata > Aves > Leptosomiformes > Leptosomidae > Leptosomus > Leptosomus discolor. The sequence continues at coordinate 70,551,464 of NC_141392.1, read as the reverse complement.
ATTCAATTTTTTGGTTAATGTTTGAATTTTGAAATTTGAAAATCTTGCCCTTTATTTTCAGAGTCAAAAAGCCACAAGGCTTTACATTCTGTAAATGGTTTTGTTCTTATTTTGTTGTTTGAAACATTTGTTGCCCTGTGTTCTGACACCCAGACAGAGTTTATACAACCAGAAGGATACTTCAAGCAAAGTGATTTTTTTTTTTTAAAGAGACAGGAGTTAACAACAACATCTGGGTTTTCAGAGCATGAGGTTCAAAGGTATCTTATTTTAGATATTGTAATCAGCAGCTTCTCATAGTTTCCTGCAGGACACAAGCTGAAAAGAAAATCCTGAAGACACTTAAAAAAAAAAAAAGTGATAACATTGAGAAGGGAGTTGAACTTTCCTCTTTTTTAAATCCTTTAAAAATTTCTTTATATCCACAAACCTATGCTTTTTTCCTCCCTTTTCAACCCTGCAAACAGCAGTATTTCCAAATGGCCACCAAAGAAATTTCAAGGAAAAGATTTTTCTGACTGTGATTCTTCTGTGGTCTACAATTACTGTGGACAAGCATTTTTTCACCTGGGTTTCCCTCTATGAGCAAATAAAAGAAAAAGTGAAGATGGGAAATCTATTTTCCTGTACAAGTAATAAGCATAATCACCTTTTTGATTGTATTTTCATTGGTTAGCTGTGACTTAGACTTGTTTTTCAACTTTCTTTCATTGCATCTCCCAGCATTTCCGTGTTCTTCTGCATATCTCAAGATTAATGTCTTGTCTGCATCAGTACATTTGCTCTTAGACTAAAAATGAACCTTCTCCCTTGTTTTTTTATTTCCCTTATAACTTTTCCAAAGTATCTGAAATAAATATTCCCCAGAAATCGTTACTTTGCCGTTTGCTATAGTATAGCAGCTAGACTGAAACTGTAAGTCTGTCTTCATTTTCGTGGTTAGTGATTTCAGCAGAAGATGTAGATTGAGTTTCAGCTCACTCTTCTGGAAAGATACATAACTTACGCTACAATATGTATGACAAATGTAACAGGATTGCTACATCTCTGTATAGACCATACATTTATTGCTGTGTGTTGATCTGATGAAATTATAAAAATATGAATAATGTCTAGGGACTCCTGAAAATCTTTTGCTGCAATGTTACAGCAATATATGCTGTTAACTGTTAATTGGATGAATAACGAAAACACCTGCGTGCTTGCATCCTGGCATCTGAAGACTTACTCTTTCATCCTCTTGCTCTGAAGAACCACCACATGTTTTGATGTATTTTTACAGTAAGTTGGATTCTTCGGGTCATTACATTCAGACACAGTTTTCAAGATTTTATTTTTTCCTTTACTGATTGAAAAAATCCTATGCTTTTGAACCTTGATTTCTATCTGTAGTGTTTTGAGGCTGACCCCGTGAATTTAAGCAAAGTCACTCGGTTAGAAATAATGCCTGACTTTCAAATAGGCTCAGTATCTGCCACTCCTATACCACTGAGATTTGCGAGTGCTCTGATTTTTTACAAATTGGGCCATTTACAGTAAAAGCCATAGACAGTCTGAGTTAAAAAATTGGCACAGGTCCTTCCTTTAAAGACCCAACAGATCACTAGCCATTTGTAAATTCCAACAATTGCACTTTCTAGGGGAGAAGGAGCATGGGGGAAGTAAATGGTAGATTTTCCAGCTGCGACAACCTGTACTCACACCAGCAGTGAAATCCTGGCTACTGGACATTTTTCTGTGTTTTCAGGTCATACACTGGTAGTGTTGCTTAAAGACCTTTCTAGTTCTGTAAGAAATCATTGCAGCATTAGAGCTGTTAACGAGTCTGAGCTTCCAATTACTTTTGAAATGTTTTCACTGAAATTACATTCACTTGTGGCTTACTATACTTACATGGAAACAGGTATGTAACATTGAAACAGAAACCCAGAAGCACCATGGAGTTTTCATCCTCAGAGATGTTCCCCACTCAGCTGGCCAGGGACCTGAGCAAGCCAACGCAGCTCCAAAGCTGATGTTGCTCTAAGCAAGGGCTGGGACCAGATGCCCTCCAGACAGCCCCTGCAGACAGAATAGATTGTTCGATGATTCTGTTGTTCACTGTCATGGTAGCAAACTTAGTGCAGGTGCTTCCTTTTTCTTCCATGTATTTAATATTTTTCTCATTACGATATTACTAAATCCTGGTGTAATGAGATTTCAATGCTTTTTAATATTTTAAGTAGGTACGGGAAATAGAGAGGGTCATTTGTTAAGAAGCAAGTAATATCATCCCTAATTAATTTCGTTTGCTATTTATCTGCTAATTTAAGTGTTTTAAAATGCAAACAAAATATGAATTAAAATAATAAAGTAGTGGACAGAGCTGTTTATACTCTTCTTCAGATCTGAGAGCATTGGTACCAGCTCTCATAACAGTTTTATGTTGAAAAAATTAACCACTGACATTGCGTAGCTTTTACTACAGAGGGTAATTGCCAAAGTTCATTTCTAGGCCCAATGATTTTTAGCTAGAATATAGTCTGAAAGAAACTGAAACCTCCTGGGCAGTCCAATGAGCAAGATATGGGAGTCAAAGTCTTTGGCTTATTCACATCTCTGCCACTGAGCAAACTCATTCTTACACAAGGCTGGGGCCTTATTCAAGGTTTATTATAACTAGGAGGAAGCTTTATATTGAATTCCGGGGACTTTTTCCCAGCACCCACAATGTGGGTCCTGTGACTTAGACTTCAGATTAGCACTCTGACTGAGAGATCTCTTCTCAGTTCTGATTTCAACTCTTTTTAGTCTTGTGCAAGCAAAAATGCCAAGTTTTCATCTTTAAGATAATACTAGGGGGCAGATGTAACCTCAGTGAGGATGGGGAATAGGGTTGCATAGAAGAATACACACCTCCTCATGTGCCATGCATTATGTGCTGCAGAGAATGGTGTCAATCGGATAGTGAGGGAATGAGAGCCTTTTCTCCCCGGGTAAGTTTTCTCGTGAAATATTCACCAGTTTGCCTCAGAAGGGCCCTCATGAACATTAACTGTTTACTGTCATCATTGTTGTTGTATTAATTGCTGTTGATTACAATATTATTGCAATAAAGCCTGCAGCAAGGTTTTCGAATTCAGGGAAATGGGAAAAAGATGCTCAGTTCCTACCTGTAGGTGCAGGATTGTTTCTTATTTGTTAGCTGCATTTAAACACTTTCATTATGCTAAAATCTCAGAGACTTAGATTTCCACCTGTCTTGCAGTCAGGGAGGCAATTGTGTTTTCCTTTGGGGTGGGTTGGTTTTGCTTGTTGCTTTTGTAAGAACTCAGTGTTAATAAAATTCACCCTGCAGGTCAGGAAGTCCTCCTGCAGGCAGATGGAATTTAAAGATTACCCAGAAACACCATCCAAAACTGTCTGTATCTGGCAGTGATGTTGATCATGGTGGGAGAAGAAGATCCTGTTTATATTTTCCTTGCTGCAAGGGCATAAATTATGGGATGCATATGAACCAAACATCAATTTCTGCACACCTCTTGCAGGAGGTCTGTGTTTATAAATGCATAAACCATCTGTTTAGTGTTTGTAAATTAAACACCTGCTTTTTTATAGTACAATTTAATATCTAGTTCCAAAAAAGCCTGTGAGGTCCAACGAAGCTGCCCAAGCTGTTTCTTAATCCTTTGCAAAAAATGCAAAACGATCACATAATTAAATAAAGTGCCTGCAAATGCAGTCTGCACTTTCCTGTTTCTGTTGGATTCCTATATTCAAGTAATTAACTGCACCTTTGAAGTGAAAACTTTGCAATCACTTCAATTTTTGCGTGTCTTGGGTCAGTTTGTGTGCTGTATGTATTTTTATTGAGAAATAATTGGAATAACTGTACAGAAATAATCAGAATAACTGCACAAAAGAAAATCAGTTTTACAAATAGGTAAACACATTGTACTGTGGATATATCATGTGAATGTCAAGCTGACATAGCTGCTTTTTCGTTTACAGTAAATATCTCCAAGTCACTGTTTATGTTAGCAAATCCTTTCCAGCACTGAGGTGGCTACTAGCTTTCCATATAAGACACTGTTTGGCTTGGAAAGGTGGTTTGGCCTCATAACTGCCAGATGCTCAGAAAGCCAAGACGATTGTTTCTCCAAACTTCGAAGAAAAGTGGTTAAATAGTTTTTGAGTATCCTCAGTTAGGATAGCTGGACAGTTTACGAACTCTCACAGAGCATCTATTTGCATCATTAAATGCCTAAATACATTCCCTAGACTGGCCTTAAATCAACAAATATATTGTGTTGCAGAAGGATTTTAAGCCTTTTCTTCAGAGTGAAACCAGCCATGAAAATTCTGGCACGTTCCTAAATTTGTTTCATTGGATTCTTTGTGTAACTGTTGGTCTAGTTTTAGCAGGTGCTGTTAAAGCTTGTGCTGTTTTATAAGGAGCATTTTGGTTAGCTCCACTGAAAATTCATGACTCACCAGGAGTCTGTCAATCTTTCAGTATATTTTGTTGTGTGATGGAATGGAAACTAACCACTTTATCAGTGAGTACATTCTGCAAACATATAACATAACAAAATTAAAAAGCCCATTTGATTTGAGAATCTGAAGTAACGTTTTCTTAACTTATTATTACTTTATTCCAGGCAATGCAACAAAAATGTGTCATCATCCCAGCTGCACCAGGACTTTATTAATAAAAGGCTGTGACTGTCTGATGGTGCATGCAAGGAGTTTGGTTCTGTTCCCACTGAAGTCAATGGGAGTTTTGCTACTGACTACAGCAAAGTATCTTATCCTTGAGTGAACTTAATGAATGTGCTGTTTCCATGAATAGCAAACACTGCGTTTTATTATTATTTGGTTTACTAATATTGGATTATTGGTCACTTAAAACTCATGTGTTTGACATTGGGATACATTTTCTCCCCTGAACTATGTATTTTGTGCAGCCCCAGTAATGGAAACAGGCTACATATTGGCTCATTAGGGACAACTAAGAATTCGTCTGCCAAAGAGGATTCCTCAGCTGGTGTAAGGGAAAAATAGCTAACTCATATGTCTTGCAAACATAACACGTAGGACAAGATGGTACACAGCCAAAATCCAGGAGGTTCCACTGATTTTTAGTTTTTAAATGGCCCTGAGAATCATTGCCAGGCAGTAGAGAACAGTGCTTCAGGGTCTGTGCATCTCAGAGTCAGCACTGCCACAACAGAAAGCAGAAAGCTATGAAGTTATCCATCCTTGGCTGTCATTGGATCCTGCGTTTGACCACCAATTTATCAATTCTTCACTCTGTTAACAGCAAATTCCTTTTGAATGAGTCCTGTCAATGCTTTACACAGCTATGTGTCTCTGACTTCTCAAGGAGCATCCCCTGGTTTTCTATGCAACAGTGAGTGAGGGCACTCTCTGATCCTTTCCTGATAAACTACAGGAAAGCTCGTCTGTCTCTGGCACACAAAGGGAAGGTACTTGAGGACTGGGACTCCTCAAATGTTTAAACCTGTTGAAGTAACAAAGGCTGAAGGGGAAGGAATGCCAAGAACTCATATTGTTTCACTGAAGACCTTAGGCACAGAACTATAAGCTGCACTCACAGGAACACACAGAATAACAGAATGGTAGGGGTTGGAAGGAACCTCTGGAGATCATCTAGTCCAACCCTCCTGCCAAAGCAAGTTTACCTAGAGTAGATTGTAGATTGCAGAGAATCACATCCAGTCTCAAGTGACACATTCCTCATTAGTGCCTACTTCCACTCAGCCCCTTTTTAGCCCCTGAGTGTTTTTCCCTGGCGCACCACAGATGCCTCTGGCCCCTTACAGCAGCAGTGCTCTCTCTCTCCACAACTTACAGCTCCTTCCAATCACTCTTAATGCTAGTAAATGCTGTGATGGTGATGACAGCTCTGAGCAGCAGGAGGAGGCTGTTCAGAGCGGGAAGGTGATGAAAAGCAGCAGGTACAGCAGTAGCAATGCAGGAACAAGGACTGCTCCTCTGCCCCTCCTCATGTTCCACTGGTGCATGACCCTGCTCACAGGGCTTCTGAGAGCTCCCTGTGCCCTGGTGCTTTGAGACAACCTCAGCATTGGAGAGGCTGGCCTGATGACTGAGGGAGCACTTTCTTCTTTCTATTCTTACTCATTTGTTGCTATAAGGAAACTTTATTATTCTCAGGAAAATGTGTTTATTACTTAAGAAAGTACATGGATATGGGTCAAGCACACTGATATGGCCACTGTGACTTAGGAAAGCAAAGAGAAAAACATTGACTCCTGGAGCATCAGTCCATCTTGGTGACACACACCACAGGAGCCCCCATGCAGCCCCTGCAACAGTGTCCTTGTAACCAGGGTTTTCAGGGCGAGGGGACATGCTTTGGCCAGTTCAAAAACGGTCAGCTATCAATACGACTTACAGCAGAGAACTGCAACAGATCAAATTAAAAATAAATGTGTTATGAAGTGCAGAATAACCCCACTACAAACCTGATCTACTTCAACTACATTGCCTGTGCAGCACGACCAGTTCCTTGGCCTCTGCTTTACTCTCCCATTACAGAAGCCTCCTCACACTCATGAACATGTGTTTCTAATCAGAAAATGCTCAAGGAAAGACCACCTGCCTACAAAGCATACTTTTTTCCCAGTCCCAGTGGGCGTCTTACAGACAGGTTTTAGTATACAGCAAAAAATGAGCAGAGCAAAAAGCTGAAAGGACAGCTTTCTTTTAATGAAAGCCTACAGTGTTACTCGAGCTGTTTGTAACAAAGCTAGGAGAGAAGACATTTCTTAATTATTATGCCTGCTGAAGATATCATGAATAAATAACTTCATGGGAGAAAGCAGTAATAAGAAACTTGTCCTCTACTTTGGCGGTTTAGTTTACCTTGGCTCATCTAACCACTTTTTAAGGAAAAAACGCCTGAATGCACTCAAACAGGGAAATAAAAGTTCCTTATGCCCCTTGATTTTCAAATGAGAGTTTTCTGAGCCATCAATAAACAGTGGGCAGTTAAAAAAATCAATGCTGTTGTTTTTAGAACTCTTTAAATATATACCACTGAGACTGCTAGACTAGAAAGATAATCATCTTTGTGGCTTATTACATTAGCATCAAGTCAGCCAGATGTTAAAAGCCTCTAAACTGGGGAACTCAAAGAGTAGGAGTCACAATCCCTTGCATTTGAGACTTGATCAAATGGACTTGATGTTTTCTGTTGACTTGGGTAGACACTGAGTCAATCTGATCTGCTTTAGTACTTTCAATTTCACGCAGCCATGCCTTTAAGAATAATGTGAATGCAGCTGGAGAGTGATGGAGTCTTTACTTAGCTGGACCATTAGTGTAAAAAAAAAGTTGGAGGCCACTTAGATCCAACAAGGACTTGGCACTGTAAGTTTAACAGCAATAAATACATAAATAAATAAACAAACAAAACCACTAAGACAAGAAGTCGCAATCTGTAGAACAGAAACCTTAGCAATTTAGTGATAGTGAGAATCAATGACACAGTGCTAAGTGTCTATACCAATGTTAAACAGCACCTAAATAGGTGAGCACATGGGAAATCAACCCCTTCTCTCAGAGTGGTTCTCACTGGCTGTAGGTTCTTTTATTCCAACAACAACAGAAATCGGGGATGGAGATTTCTTCCAGTCCAAAGGGAGTCTAAGGAGCTCATAATCTAGAAACAAGAGAGGCCTCTGCAGCCTGAGCCTGTGCTAGGCAGCTGCAGACAAATCTCGAGAAACAGGCAACGTGCCATAAGAGAGGCCAGCAAGAGACCTAGCAGCAAGCCCATGTGCTGCTGCTGCCAGAGATCAGCCTGGAAGTTGACAGCTTAGTATCCTCCAGCTGCCACACACATCCTGCGTGTGTCCAGAGGTGGCTGTGGGTCATGTACCGTAGCCAAATGAGTGTAGGAGGAGGGTGAGTAGTGACATTATGGTCAGACCATCAGCAATAGGAGGGGGAGGTTGCAAAGTAGTGGCTCATTCTCACACATATACAACATGCACACACATACACACTTACCAGCCAAATTGCTTTCTAACAGCTCTGCTATGTAGCAGATATAAAATCCATGACTTAGGAAAACATCCCTCTCTATGTGCAGAACTTCGCTCTTTTTGCAGTAATGTTACCTTATGTATTTCTTGTCCATGGGAAGTCTATTAAAAGCTCAAGGCCTAGGGACAAAAAATAAAACAGAAAGCTGAGCAGAACCATGAAATCAACAAGTCCTAATATTCTGTTGCTTTTTTAATGAAGAGAAAAAACACTTTAAAAAAAAGTGTTATGTGTTTAAAAGTCTTTAAAGACACAGACCATTATTCATTTTCAGAACTTATCTCTATTACACAATGCTTTCTGCTGCAAACACCTTTCTTCTAGGAAGTTTATCCATGACTAGCTTGTTATTTCCTTTCTACTATGTTTGCAGGCCTGAGATCAATGGGATAACAACAAAAAACCTCCAAAACCAACAGTGAGTGATCCTACTCCAGTTGTTGCCTGTTTCTTCTGTCCAACAGCTCTTAGAACATGAAATTTAAGCAGGCTCTTGGAGGTTCATGTGAGTCATGCAGTGACCACCAGGGTCCTCAAGCTCTTGCACAGGCACAAAAAGGCAAACAAGTAATGCATATGGACAGACATACAAATATGTGTGCTTCCTAATCCTCTGTGCACTATGGATGAGCAGACCAAGCAATACTTTATAAATGGAAAACGACATGTACTTCATGATGTGCAAAATCTTAAGTGGTTTAAAGGTTTTGTTTAGGATCACCAGGGACTTGCTGTTTGTCCAGGCCTTATCTGAGCAAACCAGACTTCTTGAATTCAAAAAACAGGGCTGGAAAATTAAGCGTGACTGTGTATTCACAACACTTCATGTTGGACCTGGCCACTTTATTTCAGATATAGAAGGAGAGAAGAATTCCTACAGAATAAACAAGACAAAAGGAAGAGACGGAAAACATACTCAAAATAGTCTGATATAGCCTAGATAAAACCATTTTGAGCACTTAAATTCATGAAGCCTCTTTGTATTTACATCACTGATATATAATTCTAAATAACTAAGTTTGCATTTGATTTAGGAAAACAGCTGAAATCTGCTACTAGGGACTGGAAATGTCACTATAAACAAGGCCTTTGAGTCCAGTTCTCTGTCTTTGGCATGATAGTTTCAGCTTTGTGTTTTGCAGTGCTTACTGGAATCACAGTGCCCTAATGCTCCTCCATGTTGTCTGGATTAAGTACAAGTACTGGAGTGCTGCGATGGATGGCTATAAGCTCTTCAGAAGGGACAGGCAACGAAGAAGAGGCAGTGTGGTGGCTTTGTATGTTAGGGAGTGTTTTGATTGTGTAGAGCTCAATGATTTTGATGACAAGGTTGAGTGCTTATGGGTAAGGATGAGGGGAAAGGCCAATGAGGCAGATATCCTGCTGGGAGTCAGTTATAGACCACCCAATCAGGATGAAGAGGCAGATGAAGCATTCTACAAACTGGCAGAAGTCTCACAGTCGCTAGCCCTTGTTCTCATGGGGGACTTCAATTTATAGAATCATAGAACGTATTGGATTGGAAGGGACATCTAAAGGCCATCTAGTTCAACTCCCTTACAATAAGCAGAGGTGTCTCTAACTAGGTCAGGTTGCTCAGAACCCCATCAAGCCTGACCTTGAATGTCTCCAGGGATGGGGCTTCCACCACCTCTCTGGGCAACCTGTTCCAGTGATCCACCACCCTCATATTAATGAACTTTTTCCTAATGTCCTAGGTTGGTTTAGATTTAGGTTAATCTATGCTTTTCTAGCTTACAACAATTACCTCTCATCCAATCGCTACGAAACCTTGTGAACAGTTCTCCTGCCTTCTTATTTGGTATTGGAAGGTCACTATAAGGTCTCCCCGGAGCCTTAACTTACCAGACATCTGCTGGAAATACAACAGAGCAGAGAGGAAACAGTCCAGGAAGTTCCCGGAGTGTGTGGAAGATAACTTCCTGACACAGCTGGTAACGGAGCCAACCAGGGGAGGTGCCTTGCTTGACCTACTGTTTACAAACAGAAAAGGACTGGTGGGAGAGGTGGTGGTCGGAGGCCATCTTGGGCTTAGCGACCATGAAATGATAGTGTTCTCAATTCTTGGTGAAATAAGGAGGGGGGTCAGCAAAACCACTACCACGGACTTCTGGAAGGCAGACTTTGGCCTGTTCAGGACACTGGCTGAGAGACTCCCTTGGGAGACAGTCATGAAGGACAGTCCAGAAAGGCTGGACACTCTTCAAGAAGGAAGTTTTGAAGTCACAGAATCAGGCTGCCCCCATGTGCCATAAGATAAATCATCGGGGAAAACGACTGGCCTGGATGAACAGGGAAATTTTGTTGGATCTCAGGAAAAAAAGAAGAGTTTACCACTTTTAGAAGGGGCAAGCAAGTCAAGAAGATTACAGGGATCTCGTTAGGTCATGCAGAGAGAAAATTAGAAAGCAAAAGACCAGCTAGAATTCAATGTGACCGTTGTCATAAGGGATAACAAAAACATATTTTTACAAATACATTAACAACAAAAAGAGAGCCAAGGAGAATCTCCATCCTTTATTGGATGCAGGGGGGAACATTGCCACCAAGGATGAGGAAAAGAATGAGGTACTTAATGCCTTCTTTGCGTTTGTCTTTAATAGTCAGATCAGTCATCCTCAAGGTAATCAGCTCCCTGGGCTGGAAGACAAGGATAGAGAGCAGAATAAACCCCCATAAACCAGCAGTTCCGGTTAACAGGGGAAGTCCCAGATGACTGGAGGCTTGCCAACCGGGGGCAAATCTACAAGAAGGATTGGAAGGAGGATCTGGGGAACTACAGGCCTGTCAGTCTGACCTCAGTACCAGGGAAGATTACAGAGTGGTTCATCTTGAGGGCGCTCACATGGCAGGTGCAGGACAACCAGGGACTCAAGCTTATCTAGCATGGTTTCATGAAGGGCAGGTCCTTATTAACCAATATGATCTCCTTCTATGACCAGGTGACCCACCTAGTCAATGAGGGGAAGGCTGTGGATGTCATCTACCTGGACTTTAGTAAAGCCCAGCATTCTACTAGGAAAGATGGCAGCTCATGGCCTAGACAGCTGCACTCTTCACTGGGTTAAAAATTGACTGGATGGTTGAATTGTGGCGAACAGAGTTCAGTCCAGCTGGTGGCTGGTCACAAGCGGTGTCCCCCAGCTCTCAGCATTGGGCCCAGTCTTGTTTAACATCTTTATTGATCATCTGGATGAGGGGATTGAGTGCTCCCTCAGTTAGTTTGCTAACTAAATTGGGTGGGAGTGTTGTTCTGCTCGAGGGTAGGAAGGCTCTGCAGAGGGACCTGGACAGGCTGAATTGATGGGCCAAGGCCAATGCTATGAGGTTTAATAAGGCCAAGTCCTGGGTCCTGTACTTCAGTCACAACAACCCCACGCAACGCTACAGGCTTGAGGAAGAGTGGCTGGAAAGCTGCCCAGTGGAAAAGGACCTGGGGGTGCTGATTGACAGCTGTCTGAACGTGAGCTGACAGTGTGCCCAAGTGGCCAAGAAGCCAACAGCATCGTGGCTTGCATTAGAAATAGTGTGGCCAGCAGGAGTAGGGAAGTGATCCTGCCCCTGTACTCAGCACTGGTGAGGCTGCACCTCAAGTACTGTGTGCAGTTTTGGGCTCCTCACTACAAGAAGGACATTTTGGTGCTGGAGCGTGTCCAGAGAAAGGCAACAAAGCTGGTGAAGGGCCTGGAGAACAGGTCTTATGAGGAGCGGCTGAGGAAACTGGGGTTGTTTAGTCTGGAGAAGAGGAGGCTGCGAGGAGACCTTATCACTCTCTACAACTACCTGAAAGGAGGTTGTAGTGAGGTGGGGGCTGTTCTCTTCTCCCAAGTAATAAGTGACAAGACAATGGGCTCAAGTTGTGCCAGGGGCGGTCTAAACTGGATATTAGGGAAAATTTCTTTACTGAAAGAATGGCCAACATTGGAACAGGCTGCCCAGGGAGACAGTGGTGTCATCATCCCTGGAGGTGTTCAAAAAACGTGTAGATGTGGCACTTCAGGACACGGTTTAGTGGGCATGGTGGTGTTGGGTTGACAGTTGGACTTGATGATCTTAGAGGTCTTTTCCAACCTTAATGATTCTATGATTCTAAGCGGGTATTTTTCCCATCCTCTGCATTTTGGAAAAATTTCAGCCAGATCTCCTAACTTCCCATTAATTGCATATTTTATGTCTTCTTCGCAGGCTCTAAGAGATGGCCATCCGCACTTGGGCAATATGGGTGAAAGCAAATAAATTTAAACTCAAGATTTGTACTCTTGAGCAAACTTGTCTATAGTTGATATCTGTCTCTGTTTTCCACCAATAGCAATGGTGTCATCTCAGTGTCTATTTCTGACCATGCAGTGCCGTCTCTGTTCAGACACTAAATACAGACCCAAGCCAAGGACTTATACAAAGATTGGCAGGCCTTGCTTCTGATAATGCTACTGGGATTTTATTTCTTCCTCACTGGATACAGTGATGGTTGTGTTATACCAGATATTCACTCCCTGCATTTCTTCTGGTCCCTTGCTCCTAAATCTCCCAAATTCATTTGACTTTGGATGTTTTAAAATTATTTACCCTAAACTGGGAGATAACATGATCTTCCTCAGAAAGAGGGGCCATCTTCAAAGTTTCTTCAGGAAGCCTTCCTTGTTTGAAAAGCCTTCATGAGGATCTACCTCAGGTATTCTACAAATAACGTAGGCACTCCAAATTCCTGGATTGTTGTGGTAAGAGCAGTTGTTGATGGCACTCTAGCAAATGATTTGAAGGCTTCGGTCAAAGCCCGATGCTACAGCCAGATAGCTGCAATGGCTGGCACTGACTTTCACTAGCAAAACCCACAAGTGGTTTGTGATGTATCCAAATGGTAAAGAGACTTCCCATGCAATTATTCAGGCACTTTTAAGTCCAAAGATAACAGTTAGACTTTCTGTCTCCAGTCAGCAGTAACTCTATGCTGCCAGTTGATTATTCCTCAGTGGCGGTCATGTTATGGGTCAAAACTATCCCTTCTCTTACATTACAGATAAATTGTTGCTCAAAATAAATTAGTATGGAGAGCCTGGGAAGCTCCAAAACACTTGGTTCTCTTTCTCAGTACCAAGCATATCTTTTGTTCTTAGCAAGCGATGTAAATAATTTGAAACTGCTAAAGCACAAGGAGAGAAAATGGTGATAAAAATGATAAAAGATAAATGAATGCACACATGCTTTTAGATGTTATGTTTGGGAAATCTGAATCCTTTCACTGTTCATCCTATGTCTTCTGCAAGATGGATTCCTCCTTTGCCTGTTCTGCTGTCAGCCAGATCCATATTTGTAGTTTAAGTATGTGATTCGTTTTACATGAAGCCTTAACGCTTACATGCTTGAAGCACCCTCCTTGGCTTATCAGTATTACCTTTGCAGGAGGTGAGTCTATAAACAGCACTTGCTAAATCACCTTTCCAGAAAATTCTGGAAGATGATTACAGTTCACCTGGCAATTTACTACATCAATATAAACAAACCTTTGTGAGTGTCTAAAACATGTCTTTCTTACAATCATCTTCCAGCTAATTCCATTGACAAGTCCTCTGTCTGTATACATATAGTAATTAGTTTGTAGTCACTAGCTTTTATACAGCCCCTTCAGATATGGATAGTTTTGTCTGGCTTAATGATAGAGGAGGTTCATTCAGAATATTACAATGGTGAAATGGTGTTGGCCTATCATCTAGACTCTCTAATTTAACATCAGGTTTTTCTCTGAGGATGTTAATAGCCCATTTTATATTCATACGTTTTGGCCTAGATATAAATCTTGATCTTTACAGCTTATTAACCCCTTTCAACAACAGTATTATGTACATCTTCTAAGTGTGGTAGAATCTCATTTGGAGGTTTGCCCCAGTTTAGGTTTCATTTCTTACAAATAACTTTCTGCCCAAGAAAATTACATTGATCCCTTGGACACAAGGACTCCGGTCTTTTTATTCTTTAGGTTTTTCTTTTATTGTATATTCTAGGGTTTATATTTCAGCATTTATTTTATTTAGCTTTTTTGTCAGTACTGCAGTTGTGACCAGGATCAGCTGTGCTATGCATGGCTGATACGTATAATACTCTATGTATACTGATATATAGATACGTAACTGAAGTCTTTGTCTTCACATCTTGGGTATCTGATTATTTATCTGTGTCACTAGTTGGCAAGATTCTGCTTTCTTTTCTTTCAGGCACATATGTCTTTCCCCAGGATAAGCAAATTCTTTACTCTTTCCTTTTCCTACTGTCTTTTGGACTACCTCATTGATTTGAGAAAATGATTGATGGACTGCTTTGCATTTTCTGGCTGAATGCTTAATCTTGAGGCATTTCTAACATAGGGCCACTTAAAATATACATACTCACCTAAAGTGAGCTAGCTCTTCCAAAGTAGAAAAATCCTTTGTGAGCTTAAGACTCTTCCAGCATGCTTTGCATTTTATTTACTAAGCCAGTTTGTTTTCCCCTCTGTTCTAAGCACAAGTCCTGCAATATTCCTCACTTTCTTCCACTGCTAATACTAATTCCATTACTTTAGGCCATGTTAAATTCACTTCTGCCTTAAATTTGAAAGCTGTCATTACTCATACAAAACAATCTGGCCCATAGCATATCCTTTTAAGACTTTTCCAGAAAAGCAATAAATAAGCTTTGTTGCATATACAACTATATATTCCTTTTGCATCCTGATACAAATCTGAAATGTGAATAATTTTCCAATAACTCCATATAAGTGGTATGTAGCCTTCTGTTAAAAGTTTTGCAGATCTTCAGAAGGCCTTCTTATCAATTCTGAGGCTGCAAGAAACTGTAAGTGGACAGAGACTTGCTGCTGAATAACTCTGAGGGAATGAATAATTTGCTACCCCTGTCTACCATTACCATCACAAGAAATCAGTCGCTACATCTTAAAATAAAATTATAATTTTCACTGGTTTCACTGAGTCCCTTATTTTGTCATAAATTTTAATTTCAAGTGTTCCTTGTCAGCAATGTTGTTAACTCTCTACCGGAATATTGCAAGCTGAAAATGGCTGCCTAACTTAACCATGGCATGACTGGAATGGGAGCGGGGGGAAAAGCACTACCACTTAATGACAGGGCGTAAGAGATGGATGGAGTGTTATATTCTGGGGTAACCACATGCTGACTGTACCCTTGGTTCTGTTTTCTTAAATGAAGGGCATCTCTGAGTTTGTCTGGACTTTTCTTTACACACAGAATCATAGAATCATAGAATGGTTGGGGTTGGGAGGGATCTTAAAGATCCCATAGTTCCAATCCCCCTGCCATGGGCAGAGACACCTTCCACTAGACCAGGTTGCTCAAAGCCCCATCCAGAAGCCCCATCTGCAGAAATACTTCAGATGTCATAAAAAAATATCAGACTCCAGATTTCATATCTTCCTCCTGCTGAATTCAAAAGGGAGGCTCCTCGTGAGGCAGATGACTGGTTTATAAGAAAAACAAACAAACTTGCACAGTAGTCTTCCATCTTAATTTGGATTAAACCCCCTGTCCATAGATTATGAATGCTATAAACAGCACAATTTCAAAAATTAAATTAATAAGAAGGGTTCACAGAGCAGTTCTCATTTGTACAAGAGATGTTTTTTTAGGCATTTCAAATCCAAAACAAGTATCTGCAGGCAACTGTAGAAAATGGAATAGTAAATTATGTCCATCTTTGTGTGCGTTTGAAGTTGGCTGTCTACTGCTGTGTGGAAACTGGACCAGTGACCAGCTGACAATACTTTATTACTTCTTCACTGCTAGAACTTTCCCTCAAGTCAAAGACTCCAGGAACAGAGGAAACAACCTCTAAAGTTATTTAAACATTTCTCTACCATCATATCTTTTATTCAGATTTGCATGCAACTAGGAGGACAGTGATACTACATGAATATCTGTGGTCTAATGGCACTTAATGGTCTGATGTTTATTAACAGCAATGTGTCAAGAATAAACTTACTTAAAATGGAATAGATAATCCTTGTTAATCATGTACCTTGACTAATCAACACATTTCCATCCTCAGTTCCAAAGCTGAGCTTTGGCAGAATATCCACATGTAAGTCAAAATCTATGACTCGAAAATTTCACCTTACCTTGTAGGTCCTCTTTAGGACTTAAACCTCTCTTTGTCCAGCTGGAAGCATCTCAGTCCTGTAAGGCCAGGTGTGTTACATATTCATCCTCCTTCTCTGGTGCAAGGCCAAGCCAAGAGACACAAGGATGTTGTAAGGTAACTGCACGAATACCATGGGAAGGGGCAGTGCTTCTTTTTTAGGAAGAAGGGCTCCAACCACATTAGCAGCAAAGCAGTTAGCGAAGTGATATAAAGATCCTCAGACAGGTATGAGGTGGGGCAGATATATGTCAGCAGATTTGCAAAAACTGTGGCATAAAACAGACAGGGTGAGGGACAATTTTGCTCAAGTTTATTTTCCAAGGATTTGGAAGAATGGAAATAAAGAACTGGGCCTAGGCAACATGGATTAATGGTGTTGCCAGCCAAGGAACAGGACACTTATGGCAGGAGGGAATAAGTGGAAGAAAGTACTCTAGAAGGACTAAGAATTGATGGTACAAGAAGATATGTGTCAAGCAGACAGCTGCATATTCTACTGTAGCCCCCTACAAGTGAGGTACTGCCATATCTAACTCTTTTTTTGAATCTAGTCTTTTATGAAGACTACCTCACTAGGAAGTACAGTTATTCAGCCAGGAAACAGAAACAATAGCCTACAACTTAGGTGTCAAATCACATCTAACAACCCCACACCTTTACATTATTATTTGCCAAAGTGATCAACCTGTTGAATGAAAGCAAAACATGTAAAAGCTTCAGCAAATAAATTTATATGAGATTTGAAAATATTTACAGTTTGACGATAGGCAGCAAGAAAGACCAATTCATGCAGTTAACTATTTTCTCACTAATCAAAATAGTCATCAACAAAAAACCTACTAGGACCAGTTGGAAGTGTATGGGATATTTCACATTTCCCTTCTTCTGTTGCATAGTATTTAAAGGAAATTAAATCCTCTCCATTTGACATTCAAAAAAAGAACCATCCATGTGATTTCTGTTTATTAACATACCATATACTACAAACAAAAAATCAACCAAATCTCCAAAATTGTGCAAGTCTACAATTTTGTGCAGAAGTCTTTCTGTGTCTTTCTGACTTCTCTTCAAGTCAGAAAGATTTTTGTTTATCTGTATTAATGGATTTAGAGGAAACTGACCTTGAATGTTGGTTCATTATATGTGCTGCTAGGACCAGATTATGACTTCAAAAAAGATTTAGGTAAATTTGACCTTCTTTGGTATATTTATGAAATTGCTATACAAAACATGACCATTATTTTTCCCTCAGAAATTGTCACAACATTTTTCCTTGGTCTTTTGTTTAGAAGCCAAAAATCTTTCAGGTTTACCATTTGGCATTTGAAAAATAATTTAAATGTGGATATAATCTATTATCTAATTCTATGAGATAAATTGCCAGGTAGTGTAGGAAGATAGGTGATCCTTTTTTGCTTAGCTTTTATGTTCAGTAAAAGTGTTGTTCCTAAAATAACATGGCAGTGTCATAAATGACCACCTTGCAGTCTGAAGCACAGCAAATGTTCCATAACAAATAGTTCGACAGCCAATTCCCACCTCTTTTCCTGTTGGTGAAATTTGTATTACTAGAAAATGTTTATCTTTTTAATTAAACAGGAAAATTGTTTTGCAATATTCTGTGGTTTACTCAAGAGCATCTGGTTTCATTATTCAAGACTGGAAAACTGAATTGCTTTGATTGGATGCATTAGTCACAAGATATGGGTAAGAACCCTTCCACTTGGCAGGTTTTCCTTCTTATTAGTTTAAAATGTGCTCTTCTCAGTAAACATTCCTGAGAAAAGCTCCCCAACTAGCAACGGCCACATGAGGCCAATGTTTAAAGTCACAGACTAGCATATTTCAGAGATGACTCCACCAGGGCCCCTGTTCAACTAATTCCTTCTCCTTTTCATTGATAGACTGCAGATGGAAAAAAAAATGGCATAAAGACTGTGGACCGCTGCAAGTTTCGCCTCTGCAGCAGAGTAAATCTTCTCTGAACATTAAAGACACTGTAAAGTCCAGACATTTTTGCTACTGAGAACCAGCAACAAGGTTGAACTCAGGGTAATTAGCTCAATCAAACGGCACGTTAAATCCCCTAGTTTTATCAAAGGCCAGCCACATTCTGATTCTCACTCTTGGAGCATGGCAGTAAGGTATCTCCAAGATTTCCTCAGCCAGGCTTCCTAAGAAACCATTGGTGAGCTTCTGGTCTGTGTCTAGGCTTATCTGTGCTACAGGAACACAAAGAACAGCAAACTTGAGGTGGGCTTGCTATCGATTGACTTGCAATGCTCCATGCCCATACATGCGTTATGTTTTCCAAAGGTACTGAATGCAAATCTATTGCTGCCTGGTTACCACAGAGACTGGTGTGGCAGTGTGGACTGCTGAAGAAGGGTTGTATGGGGTTTGCCTTACAGATTTTTAGTGAGACCAGGCTTTAGGGTAGCCTTAAGGTCATGTGTAATTACTGCCGTAGACACAGAGAATGTGGTATAAAAATGACACAACACACTGAAGGATCTGGCCTGCTTTGAATTTGTTTTTTCCCACAATCACTGTGGTCTTAAATCTTAATGAAAAAAGCAAGAAAGGATTATAAATAGTGGATGCTGAAGAGACCCGTTTTTTAAATTCAGTTAAGAACCTGTCCATATCTAGCAAAGACAAAAAAATATCGCTGGTGTTTTACACCAATTTTTTCCCTTTGGGATTTTGTGTTTATTTTGTTTCTTTGGCTAAACATTTGGAGTAAAATGAAGATGAAAATCTTGGAATGAACTTTCAAAAACAAGAAACTTACTCCACCCTTATTACAACATTATTCTTATTTAGCCAAACATTTTTCCTTTAACAAATGATCTGATATAGACACATACACAGAAAAGGCAGAAAAGACCTTCATCAGCTACATCTTTTTAGATAAAAAAAAAGAATTAGGAGGGGTAAAATGTGTGAATTAATGAGAGAAGGCAAGGAATGTAAAATAAATGTAGGAAAGTAATATCCATTCACTGAATAAAACTGGTATCTTGCATAACAGTCCCTTGAGTCCATGAAGACGAATTTAATTAAGAATCACAGGGGCTTCATGGTGGCTTCTGTTTCTGAGGGGATAGTAGGGCTCATGTAATCAAGCATATGAAGAGGGGAGAAAGCATACAAAAAGGGGAGAGAAAATAAAAAGAGTGAACAACTCTAGCAAAATAAGAATAACATGGGTAAATATTTTAAAAGTAAAAGTTACAGTAATCTACACCTTAACCTTCTGAGATGCTTAAGCGAGAAGGTGTAAAAAGAAACGTGCAATCGTTTCAGGAAGCTATAAAAGATGTGGCCTTTCCCCATGTTTAAGCTGGATTTTATTGCTGGAATGTTGTACTGTTCATTCAAGGTTCGCAATTTATGCTTCAAGTTTTTTTCCTTAGAGCTAGGCTGCTTGTTGGACTGGCCCCTTGGGGCAGCAGGGTTTTCACCAGAAAGTGGTCACATACATAACCAGTCCCCTGAAGTTTACATGATTGCCTTTGCTGACCTACAGACAGAGGCATTCAGAGCACACTCTCTCCAAGAATTTCCAGGACTTAAAAAAAGGGACCATTACATTTCCTGACATCCTTCATATCTATCAGTACAGTTTTCTACAGAACCTGATTTGACATAATCTAAATCCTAGGTCAAAAATGCTGTATGGTTTACATTCATTTTTATCTTATTACACTACAAATTACTTCTTGATTGATAAACCCTGTTAAAGATGAGTCCACTGATTCAGAGTTGTTTTCAAATACCACTTTGGCTACTATGTGTAGTCACCACCTGCGCAGCAGAGTTCTCTCCTGCAGCACAGGGAGTGCCAATATCCCTCAGAGCAGCCTGTTAAAAACTCGCTTTGAAGTAAGCCCTGATTTGAGGGGAGGAGCTCGCACCAGATGACTTACAGAAGTCCTCTCCAATCTAAATGTTTTTATGATTCTATAATCCTATGAGTCACAATATTGACATAGCAGCTGAGGAGGGGGAAGGGGGCAGAAAAAGTCTATTTATCACCAAAACACTTTTAATCACTCCAAAAACATGGATATTCAGACATTACAAGTTTGTTTCTGTAGGAAATCTAGAAACGGCCATTTAAAGATTATTATAACAAAGTCATATTTACTTTTTCTAAAAAAATAATCACTAAAAGCATTACTGCAGAATTTTGCTTACTACTTTTTACATTCTTTTAAAAGTCAGAAATAGTTCACATTTCTCTCACTTTAATTTAAGACATACCATAACAAATTTCATGACTGTACAGATAGCTAACCATAATGAGGCTTATAATGGAAACTGGATTACCATGTTTTTTGTTTTGTGTCTGTATGCGAATGAGTGAATATATCACAACCAAAGGAGGTCTTACACCAGTTGTAAGTGAAGCTATGATGTTAACAGAATTTCAGTTTGCCACTAAAGTTACAATGTTTGTATTTACACTACATTAATGATCTGTAAATCAAGTTGGAAACCACTCTATTAGTTGGTCAACACTACAACGCATTTCTTGTCAGAAGCTAAAACTTCCTCTCACCTAGCAAAGGAAGTTAGTTGAATAACCATACCTGAAATCTTAGCAAGTTTTTGTGTGCTCTACAGTCAGTAGTGGTGCCTAAGAATAGAATAAATGCAGACACAGGGTGAGAAATAAAGTATTATTCCCTTTATATTTCATCATCCAACAGCAAGTACATGTTGAATGGCTTCATGCTCAGTAAGCAACATCCAGTTCTATTAAATCTAAAACAACTACTGCAGTTTTCTACTTTAACAGGTTGCACCTGAAAGACGCCTTAGGCTGCAAGATAAACCTTCAGTTGTTTCGTATGACTGTAGTTTTCCTGCCTCGACTAGCTTTTTCAAGCCTTTTCCTCTGATTAGATGATCATCACAAGGTGCCAGAGTTTCTCGTTGCCCTATTCAACTAGTCTCTATGATCTCCCAAGTATGTATATATACTTATTTGTCATGTTAAGGTAAGTACATGACGTTTGTGCAGAAATCTAGAATAATACCATTGTATTCCTTTAGATACGATCCATGAAATCATATATTTATCTCTAGTAATTGATAATACAACACTCGCAGCGGTTTACTGCTAAATCTTCACAACTTCACTACAAACCTCAATGTAATCTTTCTCTAAAATAAGGAAATCAACAGATTTTAGCCAACAGGGCAAGCAGAGAAGGGCCAAATAAAGAGCTGGGGCAAATAAATTCCTTTAAATGTTCAGTGATTCAGCGAACTGTCCCCAAAATTCAGGTACCTGTTGTTTTCCTGCCTTCCCCTGTTATCAAGAAATAGCAACATCAAACACACACCTGGTTTCTGAGATGTCCTAAAACGACAGAGAACATCTGAAGCGGTGCTACTCTAGAGACACCACAGGTCAAAACATTTCCAAATACAGCTCTCAGTCATCTTGAGTCAACCAGAAATCCAGTTCTTCCAAGCAGTAGATAGGGCTACATAAATCTTAAGTAACAGAACATCAGTCTCTGCTGAATTCTCTGCTTTCACAATGTTGCTTCATGGATCTGTTCAGTTTGAGCCCATATTCAGTTACATTTTTTAAAGCTTTTATCAAAAATACCTGTTCATCTGGGCATTCCCTTAATTTTATTACATGTGTCTCCTTCCAGTTGTTAGCTTGATAGTTAACCTGCATCAATGTCAGTTCAAATGTATCTTTTCATTTCCCAGACATTGCTTCAGTAACTTCAGAGAACTTAAAAAAAAGTGCAGCTGGGTTGGAGGGACAAAGGTCTTCATCACTGAATATTTAGGAGGAGAAGAATTTATTCAGCTCAGCTCTTTATTTGCCATTACCACTGCCCAACAACATCACAGTGATAGTGAATAATGTCTATTGTACAGCCATAAAATCCTTACCGGCTTCTTGTGTGTTGTTATACGCATGTACATGATGCACAAAACAAAATTACTGGTTTGATAAAGATGAAACTTTTCTCAAAGGTGGCTGTGCCTGCCGTCTTCTGACACTCAGTCTTGCTTAGGAGTGGAAAAGGATGTCCCATCAAAAATTTCATGATCTTGGTCTACTCCTCTTGCCAGATTTTTGTCTGCTCAAGTGATTTCTGGGATTGCAAGACAATGTATTTCATTAACATCTCCAGGGTTTCCAGTGTATAACGACAATGGACTGATATAGAGTTCTCCATTGCCCAAACCTGAGAATTTCTGAATTGTTACTTTTTACCCCATATTGAGATCAAATCTAATCTCAAAATAGCAAAAATTCTCCATGACATGGAATGACTGTTTCCACTGATTTCCAGCAAAATACCAACTTCCCAGAACTATGTTGGCTAACTGTTCCTTTCTCCAGCATGACATTTAACCAATTTGAATCCTAAAAATGTTCATCTCTGGTGTTCTGCAAGACAGTCTTTTTTTTCTACTGAAGGGTGGAAGTAAAAGCACGAGTGAATTTACCTAAATTAGATTTCACTGCCAGTCAGAAGCCATGTAAACAGAGAAACAGTCAGTATGAATTCATTTTCAGGGTAACAATTTTGGCCTCCAGTTTTGTCTGTATCTGCATAAACTCAAAATGAATATAAATGTATACAGGAGGGAATTAATATTCTCATGCACCAAAGGTTCTCCAAGGTTGAATACTTGATAAATAAGCCTGTCTTGATCTTTACCATTTTGATATAGCAATATTCAAAACAACTGTATCTCCAGATAGTTATTTTGTATGGTTGCATTACTCTTTTAGCTCTTTTTTCTACTGCTTTTTCTTTTCATTTATGGAGTTTCACTATTAGAATAACTAGATTGTTTTCTTGTGATGAAGACTTGCCAAAAAATGTTCACCAAATCAGATCTGTGAGCCTTGTGGCAAAGTTTGTAACATCTTCGTTTTACTTACAGATTTTCTTGAAGCACCATTACTTGCAGTTACTCATATTCATTTGTCATCCCTTGGGCACATGAAATCTTCTCAGGTGGAATTCTTACTGCTACTCACTTCTGCCATCAAATTAGCACATTTTTTTCTTAGAGAGGGGATATGGCCCTGGCTTTGAGCATTCTTTCCTCATTTCTCCTTCCTTTCTGAAAAGGCTCTAGCTAATGCTAGACACATAAAATTCTACTGGCACTTATCATCCTCTATGCAGACCCTTGCAGACGAATATCCCATGGGTACCTGTATTGTACACTGTAGAATATTTCTGTACCTTTTGATATCATTGCCACTCCACTAAATGAAATATTCATTTTCAGTCAGATTGCTTGAAATCAGCTTCAAGATCAAACACAACATCATGGTAAAAACCTGTCAATTCTGTAAAGATAGGGATAGTAAATATATGACAAACTACTTGCTCCCTTGCTTTCCTTCTCAGACATGTTTTTACATGCACTCTTGACGATGAGGAAAAGCTGGAAAAGACAGGGAAAAACCCCTAAAAAGGGACCCAGGAAGACAAGACTAGCTCCCAGATGCCTTTATTTGAAGACGCTAAAACTGTTTATATCCTACCAGTCTGAGCAAACATCCTTACTTGACTGAGATGTGGGAGAGCATTGTCTGCCTTTCTGATTCACAAAATTACATCCATAACTAGGAAATCATGGCTTCAGCCTTCTAATAAATCATGCATTCTTATGAAAGAAATCTTTATTTATATAAAAAGAACACGTGTAATTTATTTTTTTAATAAGTCAAGTCTCCGGAGAGAATTTGGCAGGGAACTGTTAGTCTGATACTTTGGCTGTCCTTGCAAGATGATCATCTTGATAATTTAAAATGTCATAGGATGTTTGCAGGAACAATAGACAAGATTCCTGAGCTGGTGTAAATTGGCACAACTCCACAAACATCAAAGAAGCAATGCCAGTTTACACCAGCCCATCAATGTTCACAAATTAAATGGATGTTTTGTGGTTTACTACATGTCAGAAAACTTGTAATGCAACTCAGGCCCTCGTAAGCTATGCCATAAAACTATTTGATTTTTAATAGATCTGCAAAAACAAACTTTCACATCAGAATACTGACCTCAAATAGTTCTTTAACATCAGAGTTAAAACCCACATCTTTAATGCCTCAGAGAACGAGTGTGCAAAAGGGGCTATTGACTGGATACCCTGAAGCACAGACCAGATTTGTTCCAAACACATGTGCACACCAAATGAAAATGCATTACTTTTCAACATCTTGATTATGAGACTGTATCTTTAAAATTATTCTGGGCGAAGTTTAACTGAAGTTTTATTCTGAACCAGCTCCCTCTCTACTGACATTAAAGTATTCCCTTAAGATGCACATTTCAGGTTTCAGAGAAAAGACTCTATCATTCTTTTCCAAGAGCATATGAACACTGATTAGCAATAGCAACATTTAACTTGTTCTGAAGTTTTGTTTGAATTCCTTGTTTGGCTCAAAGAAAATCAGCAGCTTTGAAAAGTTATATATATGGACACACACACACTCTATATAGTATTTATAAGTTTTTTAATAAAAATAGCATAATGAGGAACTATGAAGAGCGAGCTTTTCTAGTACTAAATATGCATGAAATGAATTATACTTTTACACAAAAATAATAATGACACTTACAAATAAAAATCTTATTGAAGGGTCCGAAATCATTTAACAAACATCCTGTGAGCCTCAAAACACTCCTCTGAGAAAATGGCATAAGATTAGACCTATTGATGGATCATTCAGCCATATTAAATGACTTTCTTACATTCAGCCATATTAGGAATAGAATCAGCAATAAATAGCTTGCAACATTTCCAACAGCAAAAAGGAGTGGTGAGTAGGACGGGAAGGACACTACGGGAAGCAGCAGGAAAACAAGGATATGAGTTAGAAGAGAGGGCACAGCAGTTCTGTTCAAAGCACCAGAACAGGAAAGAAGCAACCCGGCTCCTCATAACCTAGAGTTGCTTGTGCCCAGAAGCATCCCTCCTTCTTCTGAGAAGCTCTTGTCTTCCCAATTCTCAAAAAAAATCTTGAAGTTTACTTTGTTTATATGTTCCCAGCTCTGGCTTTACATGCCCAGACATTATGACTGCCACTCCTTTCTCACTTTTCTTTTCCACACTATTGTGACTGGTAACTGTTTCAGATTCTCTGTAGATCACTTGCAGTTAGCTGAGCTGGAAGCCTGTCCTGGTTTCAGCCGCAATAGAGTTAATTTTCTTCCCAGTAGCTGGTACAGTGTTGTGTTTTGGATTTAGTGTGAGAGTAACTTTGATCACACACCGATGGTTTAGTTGTTGCTGAGTAGCGCTTATCCTAAGTCAAGGACCTTTTAGTTCACTGTGCTCTGCCAGCCGAGGAGGTGCACCAGAAGCTGGGAGGGAGAGTAGTCAGGACTGCTGACCCAAAATAGCCAAAGGGATATTCCATATCATAGAATGTCATGTTCAGTACATAAATTGGGGGGGGGGGTTGGCCAACTGCTCAGGCATCTGTCAGCAAGTGATGAGCAACTGCATTGTGCATCGCTTGTCTTTTCTTGGGTTTCATTTCCCTCTCTTTTTCTTCTATTCCTTTTCATTATAATTATTATAATAATATTTTTTATTGTTGTTGCTATTATACTATTTAATTTGTTAGTATTATATTATATTTTAGTTTAGTTATTAAACTGTTCTTCTCTCAACTCACAAGTTTTATTTTTTTTACTAGTTCTCTCCATCCCACTGGGAGGTGGGAGAAGTGAGGAAGTGGCTGCATGGTGCTTAGTGGCTGGATGGGGTTAAACCACAACAAAGTCTCACCTGTGGTGGGTTTTTTTCTGGGTTGTTTTTTTTTTTTTTTACAGAAGCAAAATCCTGGCTCCTGCTCTAGTAGGGTTTTAAGATGAGTTGCACATGCCAAAAATCCATCTGTCTCAAATGTTAAGGGCAGAAAAGTAGACGTGTCTAGTGAAACACAGGGCACAGCAGCCCAAACCAAGAATCCTGGATCATCTTAACCTCTATATTTAGCAGTCCTTTTCAGTCATTGCTAGATGGAGTGAGGTAGGGATCCCATTAAGTCTTTGTTTCCTTCAACATATTTATTATGATAAAAAGCTGTGCAGAAGTTGCTTTCGTATTAATCAGTCATATGTTGGCTTTCACAAACTTTTCAATACCTGCCAAATAAAAAGAAACTGCTACTATGTCAGGCTGTAGTAGACTTTGTAACACACTAGTCAAAAGACTTTCCAAGTGTACACTTTCATTAACCCTGATATAAGCAAAGAAAGGAAAATCTGTTCCTCATCCCTTTTCCTGTCTGCAAGAAGTAGAAAATCACACCCATAAATTTAGACCAGAATGGAAGTCACACTCCATAGCTCTAGTTACAGTGCTCTCTAAAATCAATAGAAATTGAGTTGATAGAGTACTTGCAAAAACAACGGTCTGCTTAGCACTAAAAACAAAGCTGAAAACAGAAGTAGTCCTCTGGAGCAGCCCACCCCAAGAGATAACAGGTAGTAATGTGGATAAGAGCCTGCAGAACAAGCACTGCTAGGCAAAGACCGAGGGTCTGCCACAATTCAGCGAACAGCATAGATGACACTTTCTGATGTGGTTTGGACGGAAGCAGGTAGTTATTTTTCTTTCTTAAAGAAATTGCCCACAAAATGTGCCAAAGAACTGTCAAAGCTAGTAGGTCTAGCAATGTGCTTCAGTAGAAAACTGTCATATTTAGAGGCAGTAATACACAAAGCCTATATAGAAAAGATTTCTTTATAATTACCAACAAAAATAGTCTGCCATAGAAATTTATGCCACTGCAAATATTATTTTTCCTTATAAATGTTTCTTTCCTATGTTTTACTTTAAAACGTATTTACAGTGAATGAAAAGAGCAAGAAAAGCTCTTAGCTTTCAGTTCAATAACAAGTAGTTCCTAACAGACTAATGAACAAGGACAACAAAAATCGGGGCCATTATTCACAGCCACTGCAGCTAAAATGTATCTGCCAGCTCTACCGAGGATATTTGGTCTAAGATACATGCATACTGAGCAGGGGTCTCAAAGTGCAGGTATTGCTAAAAGATGTATATCTCCTGTTGGAATATATGAAACCATTTGAATTGATTATATCCAGCAAGACCTTGCAATAAATTAGTAACACATTTGAGACACTATTTACCCTGTTCTTTCTTTCCTTGGAGGAAACTCTTTGTGTTTAACTGAGGAAAGTATCTGAGATGCCAAGAATGATGCTGATTTATGGTTTTGCAGTAAAAGTCTAACACTCCTCTGAAACTTGAATGAAGAAATAATGCATGAGCACTGAGAATATATTTCAGAGATATCATGCAGCTTAGTTCTGAACCTGGAAGATGTTTCCTGTCAGTGGATCCCTGTTCAACACAGAGTTCTTTGCAGAGCTGCAGACTAAAATACTGGAATAGCTGTATTTCTTTTAGACTGCTTTTTATTTCAGCTTAGCTTGCAAATGTGTCAGTGAAATGTCCTATACATTTCTACATCATCTAACACAGTGGAAGGAGCATCAGGCCTGGCTAGATCACTTGACCTCTAGAGCTACTTTAATACAAAATAAAATGATCATAATTGAAAACACCATTTGGCAGGTTGCTATTAAGTATGTATTGGACTATTGCCTTAGGCCCATGTTTCATTTAACGCTCTTGTTCAAAGGTTCTGGTTTCTATTATTTTTTCATGTATTGACTGCAGACCAAATATGAGTCGTAACACTTTCTGCCGGATCCTGTTCAACACTTTCATTGAGCAAGGCTGCCCGCTGCAGGCAGTGATGGCCCAGCAGTGCTCAGGGCCCACCATACACACCACACCACCATGTCGGCCACACCACACTACCATGACATGTCGACATGCCATGCAACACTCCCCCATACAACCCAAACCCAGGGGTTAGGTTTTGCCCTGAGCCTTCTGTGAGGTGGGTGGTGCATGCTGGTCCCAGCCTGGAGACGAGGACCCGGTACAGGGCTGACACTGGATTTCTGCAGGTACGTTGGGCACATAGCAAAGCAAATCACTAAAGCAACATGCAGTGAGACACTTGACACTTGACTTACAACAGTCCAGTCAGATCTTCTCAGTTCATCTGCGCTGTCCTAACTGTAACCGCAGGATAGAAAAGCCTAAAACAAGGGTGTTTTGCAACGGGACACAATGGGAGACTATGCCTACTACCTGCTCTCATGGCAGGGAATGGTAAGGAGCATTGCCAGGTCTTGCTCAGTCTGACTCATCCCAGGTCCCTTTCTGTGGAGAAGGTGGACTGGACTCAGCAGTGAGGCTGCTCAAGTGCTGCTCCACCAAACTGGTTCTTCCATTGACTCAGAGTTTCTGATTTTGTGTCCGTGTGGTGGATTGACCCTGAGTGGATGCTGGGTACCCACCAAAGCCACTCTATCACTCCCACTCCTCAGCTGGACAGGGGAGAGAAAATATAACAACAGGTTCATGGGTCAAGATAAGGGCAGGGTTGTCAGTCAGCAGTTACTGTCATGGGCATAACAGACTCAGGGAAAACAACAATTTATTACCAATCAAATCAGAGAAGAGGAATAAGAAATAAAACTAAATCTTAAAACATCTTTCCCTCACCCCTCCCTTCTTCCTGGGCTTAACTTTATTCCCGATTTCTCTACCTCCTCCCTCCCAGTGTCACAGGGGACAGGGAATGGTGGTTGTGGTCAGTTCATCAAATGTTGTCTCTGCCGCTCCTTTCTGTTCAGGTGGAGGGCTCATCACACTCTTCCCCTGCTCCAGAGTTGGGTCTCTCTCATGGGAGACAGTCCTCCACAAACTCTTCCAAAGTGAGACTTTCCCACAGGCTACAGTTCTTCATAAACTGCTGCAGCATGGGTCACTTCCACAGGGTGCAGTCCTTCAGGAACCGACTGCTCCAGCGTGAGTCTCCCACGGGGTCACCAGTCCTGCTCCAGCATGGGTTCGTCTATCCAGGGGTCCACAGGTCCCGCCAGGAGCCTGCTCCAGCACAGGCTTCCCATGGGGTCACAGCCTCCTTTGGTGACCCACCTGCTCCAGCGTGGGTTCATCCGTGGCTTGCAGGCAGATATCTGCTCCACTGTTAACCTCCATGGGCTGAAGGGGGACATCCTGCCTTACCATGGTCTTCACCACAGGTTGCAGGGGAATCGCTGCTCTGGCACCTGGAGCACTTCCTTCCCCTTCTTCTCCACTGACCTTGCTGCCTATAAAGTTGTTTCTTTCACATATTCTCACTCCTCTCTCTCACTGCAATTGTTGCTGCACAGAAACTATTTTCTCTTTCTTAAATACGTTATCCCAGAGGCACTACCACTGTCACTGACGGGCTTGGCCTTGGCCAGCAGGGGATCTGTCTTGGAGTTGGATGGCATTGGCTGTATCAGACATAGGGGAAGCTTCTAACAGCTTCTTACAGAAGCCACCCCTGTAACATTCCTGCTACCAAAACCTTGACATGCAAACCCATTATGGTCAAAGTAATTCAATGAAGTGTCCTATGGGGTTTTCACAGAGGAGAATTGCTTTAGTTTTCTTCCTTTTTTCCCATTTCCATGCTTCTTTTTTCTTTCAAAAAGTGGATAAAAACCTTTCGTTAAACACTTTAAGAAACCTCAAAGAAATGTATCAAGAAAATATTTCTTACTAAGGAGCTCTACTCTTCTGTTACAGCTATCGGACAACACTGACAGGAAACAGTTTCATAGCATCATAGAACAGTTTGAGTTGGAAGGGACCTTAAAGTTCACCTAGATCCAATCCCCCTGCCATGAGCAGGGACACCTTCCACTAGACCAGGTTGCTCCAAGCCCCATCCAACCTGGCCTTGAACACTGCCAGTGAGGGGGCAGCCACAGCTACTCTATGCAACCTGTTCCAATGTCTCACCACCCTCACAGTGAAGAATTTCTTCCTAATATCTAACCTAAATCTCCCTTCTTTCAGCTTGAAACCGTTACCCCATGTCCTGTCACTACACTCTCTGATCAAGAGTCCCTCCCCATCTTTCTTGTAGACCCTCTGTAAGTACTAGAAGGCCACTCTAAGGTCTCCCCAGAGCCTTCTTTTCTCCAGGCTGAATAGCTTCTTCTCTCTCAGCCTGTCCTCATAGGGGAGGTGCTCCAGCCCCCTGATCATCTTCATGGCCCCCTCTGGACTTGCTTGAGCACATCCATGTCCTTCTTATGCTGGGGCCCCAGAGCTGGGTGCAGTACTCCATGTGGTGTCTCATGAGAGTGGGATAGAGGAGGAGAATCATCTCCCTCAACCTGCTGGCCACACTTCTCTTGATCAGTCCAGGATGTGATTTGCTTTCTGGGCTGCGAGTGCACGTTGTTGGCTCATATTCAAGTTTTCATTCACCAGCACCCCTAGATCCTTCTCCACAGGGCTGTTCTCAATCCACTCGTTGTCCAACCCACCCGACCCATGTACAGGACCTTGGACTTGGCCTTGTTGAACTTCATGAGGTTTGCATGGGCCCACTTCTCAAGCTTGTCCAGGTCCCTCTGGATGGCATCCCTTCCCTCTAACTTTGCAGTTTCACAATATTCTGAATCATGAAATGTTAGTATCAGCTGAAATACTTGAATTCATTTCTAAAAAAGTCCCTCAGCTTCGTGCTTTCTGACTCCCATGCTTGGCCACCACTTGGCTGTGGACTTGGGGAACCTTCCTGTCCAACACGTGGGAGGAATCAGGTTGTGTAGGTTGGGATGGTCTTACACCTGAATCTCCATCCTTGACATTTACACATCGTGTAAGTTATAGCTATCTCTTTTGTTTGTTCATTTTAACACACTTTTTTCCTATCTCACCTTCAGCTGTTTACAGTGGAACCCACTTTCCTTTTAGATCATTTAATAGACTTTATCTAATTTAATAGATATTGTATAGTCTTGGCTAAATATGTTCACCATAATCCATAAAATATGTTGCAGTCAATACAGCCAAGAAGCTCTTGTTCTATTCTAAAGTTTTCTGAAGGAAATTTTGACCTATTTTAAAAGCTATGTATCTCTAGTGTGGAGTGAGAAAAGCTGAGGAAGGTATATGACAACAGTAGCTCCAGGATGATCAGCTTAACAGCTCCTTTCTGAGAAAGGTTGGATCAGATTCAAGAGAACATGAGACACTCTAATTTGTTGTTAATCCAAACCAGTAGTCAACAGTAGCCTGAGGTCCTAAACTGGTGATGTGTTGTTATAGGACTGTAAAGACAGCATCCCTCCCCAGGAGGGAGGACCTGGGAGGTTAAATTCTGGTGTCCATATCTCTTCTTTCCCCTGTGCTTTGGCCTTTGTGAAGCACTCACATTTACACAAACTGATAGCTTTCCTGGACTGGAGTGGGAAATCTCTCAGTGCCAAGGTTCTGTTTATAAATTGCTATAGAGCTTCTGAGTACAATGCAGCTTTTTCATCATAACTTTCATGTTAAAAATATTGGTTTAGATCAGTAATACAAGAAAAGCAATAAAATCCATAATGCTTGCCAGAAGACTATCTACCTAAATTCACTGACACTGTGGTGCAGACTTACTGTCTCCAGGGAACCACTTCAGGCCGGAGAGGAAAGAAATAGTGGGTGTTGCCTACAACCTGATTTCCCAAAGGAGAGGATATTCTGATCTCTTCAATTATGTGGCATTACCGCCTTATTGGAAGGTAGAATATTTAGAAGAACAGACGATTCTTGTCCATTTGCTTAATCTAACATTCAGAAGAATTCCTCAACCACCACTTGTATTTCTTGCCATAAAAGGTCTGTTTTCCCCATTTTTTTCATCTAGTGTAATTCATATTCTCATTAACCAGTTACCTTTCTCTCTGGTGTGTTTTTTTGCTTAGTTGGGGGTTTTTTTGACTTTTTTTTTATGTTAATTGGACTTTGGTGATCAGAATTATTAACGGCACAGCAGCCCAGTCAGCAATCACAAGGCACAGGGCATGCCCCTACATTGTAGGTACAGATGCACTTGTCCTGGCAAATTTTGCACGAGGAGCACTACAAAATGCACTGCAGAGCCACTTCAGCTTCTGCCCTGGAGCAGATGGAGATCAAAGCCTCCTGACAGACACTTTGCAGCATGACTCACCTGGTCCTGAATATGAGATAGCATTGCATTTGCTGTGTGTGGGTTTACTTGATCAGGTGTCTGCTCCTCTTCCCATTTGACGTCATAAGGTACTCCCACCTCACTTTAAGTTTCCAGCCATGGGTTTGTTATCCTTAAGTTAGGTCTGTGAATCCAGTGACACAAACATGGTCTGGACCCATCTTGTGCACATGGCTGCATTGCTGTTGAATTAGCCAGGGTATCTGATACAGAGATCATGCTATTGTTAAGCTTTTATTTTGTTTCTTGCTGGGCATGATAGAGCAAATACCTGAAGTGGCATAGCAGTTTGAACAGATGATATATGATCCAGTGCAGAAGCTACTTATACTGGGATGGTCCCTCACAAAATTTTGAACACACTAGAACTAGTAAATTGAGTTTATATTGTTTTATTAATTTCTGTATTGTATTTACACCTGTTTTAATGTAGTTCTAGAAGCCATCAAGTATGATTTAGTATATAGTGGAACCATGGTCTCAGTTTTACAAACTTGCTTCTCCTAGCAATTTCCTTCTCTTGAAAGTCTCCAAGCACCAGTAAAAGGCAATTTATGTTTCACAGAAATCTTTGACTGTAATGTTTCCATATCATGTGCCAGCTCATCAGCTGTTGCAAATCCATTAAAACCAAGGGATTTGGTTCATAGCTTACTCCTGATGAGGATCTGACTCCATGTATCATACCCTTTCACAAACCAGCACTGTTTCAGTTCTCTTTCTGTTAAAAGGTTCTGTCGGGGAACAATTACATTGAAACCTATTATCCACATTCAAGCAAAAAATTCTATTACAGAACTGAAAACAACTCAATAGTTTAAACAACTAAAGGACCTGCAATGTTTTCCAGAAAGTAAAAGAGGTCATTAATTCAGTGCAATGAAACTTCTTGCAATGATTAGGATTAAATTAAGCTGATTTTTAATGGTATATTAACTGCTTTTTTGAAAGAGCTGATGGTTTATTCTCTGTTTTCATCCACCATGGTGTCACTTCAGGACAAAGACAAGTTTGTGCAGGTGCCTTACCTCTGCACTTCATACTGCTAAATGCTTTGATTTTTTTTTTTTCCTAAACACATACTTATCTCTGGATTTCCTGGAATTGTAATGCTTGAGAACAATTACAAGATCCTGTTAACGTAACTTTCTCCCTGCAAGTCACTGAGACGCAGGTTCCAATGCTAGGCCCTTTTTTAATTTTTTGTCCTTAAGAATATTTAGTAATATTTTAAAAATCTCTACTTCTACAAAATAGATCATATCAGAGCTGTGAAATATATCCTAACATGTTTCATGTGACAATGAGAATTACAATAAGGGGGTTAATAAGTGACATGGTCACTTTGTCTTAATGGGTTGTTTATAATGGAGAGGACACAAATTTACTTGTAAATTACCCAATTTGTTTCTTGTCTTCTATAAGGCCAACCTTTTATTAATGCTGTGCAGAATTCATGTAATGTGGATGTCTAGTGACTCCATTAATGTTAGCATCTGAGCATTCATTATGTCATCAGCTTTCCCATTAGCTGTGCACACACCTACAAAACATAACTGTTCTAACTGTGATGGGCCATTAATGGTTTGAATGGTTGGTTATATTCCCAGGATTGTTGAAATCAATAGAACTAGCTATTCAGCTTAATGGGGACAACACTAAAATCAGTGGCAGATGAGCCAGTATTATTGCTCCCAAACACATGTTTTCAGATAGGAGCATCTAATAATTTAAAAACAGTACTGCCAGTGTGCCTTTAACCAGAATATTCTGTAAATCCATGTAGTATTATTTCATTTATCAGAAAGCTATGACTTTTATTATCATCTTTTCTACAAAAATTTCAGCTTTCTGTTGTGAAACAAATCTGTTTTCCTAAAACCACAGCACCATGTACTACTCCAAGCATTGTTTTATTTACACACCATTCAGGCCTTGACAATACCAGGCCTCTCTCTTCAAAACCCTGTTTTATTTCAAAGGTAATGCAGCAGAAAGACTTGCTCTGGAGCATTTTTAACATCGTCAGTCTTTTTATCTCTCTATTTTAACTTTATAATGCTTCTTACTGTTACAGGGAGAATTACATTGGTATAGACTTAGCCGTGGCTTATAAAAGGCTGTGATTCCACCATTCTTGACCGTTCTTGTATGTGCAAAAACTAAATTCTTCTGACTGATACTTCATAAAAGTCATAGTTTACACAATCATGTTCTGTAGCTCCTGTTCTGAATCACTGACATCTGCTTTTCTCTAACTATCCAGTCTCTTTATACTTTTACTAGCTCACAAGTCAATGCTTTTCATAATTACAGACGTGTTAATTTTTGTGTGTTTGCCTTATGGTCAGCGTACAATTTAATGCATTCACCCTACAGTTTGGCTATCTGTCTGTCAATGGAGAACCATCCCACCAGAGTCCTCAATCTTTCAAAAACTGCTTTCCAGCACCTTACAGAACTACATTTTTTTAATTTAAGCTCTTGTTGCATTATGTACTGAAAGGCATTTTGTTAGTTGTTCTTACCAACATTGGCAAGAGGATTTAAATACTGTAGCTTCACAGCCTTGGAGCTCTAGTTAGCACAGTCAAATTGGCATTGGCCTGGGCTTTATGATGTTTCCTAAAGTAGATTTAAAGATACTACAAAGAAAAACATACAGAAACACTAGCACAAGACATTTGCATTTATGACCTTGCACAAGTTTTCACCAGTTAAATCCAGCTCTTGAAATCATGAATCATTCCTGACAGACTTAGCAGTTCAGTCATTTTTCTCTTAGATATGTACCCTTATAAGGGTTTTGCTAGCTTATGAAAAAGCAGTCAGTGCTTTATTTATTTGTGTCCACAGGTCTACTGTTATCCAGGCTCCAAGAGTATCTAGGAAACTGTATTTACATGAATGAAAACTTTAAAAATTAAAAAAAAAAAAAAGAAAAAAGAAAACAAAAAAAAAAACAAAAACCACCTCCTATAAGGTGGGTTACTCCTAAGGGAAACTCGTTTTTTTGCCCAGTTTCAGAGTTTGCAAATAAGGTAACCTCTGTAACCAGAGATCAGGCAGCTTTCAAACAGTTTCCCATTATGGTCGGTGGTCTCTCTCCTTAGATCTCAGCATGTACCCGGTTAGACGCAAACCTTTGTCAAGGTGTAGGCTCTCTTCCGTGAGATACTCTTCACTTGACAGAACTTTGGTTAATATAAAATCTGCTCATGATTCTAGCATAGGGAGAGAACTAGCCTGCATTTTAGGGATACCTTTTGAGTTGTATCTGCACATGTCTTTCAGGGCTGGAATGATGTAGTCTTGGCACCCAGACAACCCATAATGCCCATCTGAGCAAATCACATTAATTGGTTACTGTTAACTTAAAAAAAAAAAAAAAAGCTTCCTTTCACAGAATAGTACCCAACCTTTGCAAACTAAAAATTGAGAACACAGCACACTTACCTTCCTCCTGCTGAGTAATTTTTCTGTTTATTGGTATTAGCTTTCAAATGACAGTACTAAAGAGCTATAATGATCTGTACTGAAGACACTTAGCAAAGGGCTCATTAACAGCTGAGATGAGCTGTAAAAGAAACACATAAAATGTCAGGCTAATTTAAAAAATCACGCTACACTGGGGAATGGGCAATTAAACAATAACACTTACTGAGCACAGGAAGGTCTGAAAATTAACACAGCAGAGCAACAGACACTGCTGTCATTAGGAATCCAGCTCAGCTCCCATAGTGCGTAGCAAGAATCAAAAGTCCTGGAAAATGTAAGAAGAGAGACATACAGATGCAGCATGAAAACTCAGTAACAAAGACCTGTACTTCAGGCTTACCGTATAGAATGTGTAAGAGGGCACTCTGTCTTACAATAGACAATATGGGATGCCAGCAAATATTCCTTCAATGACAGGCCATCTGAACAGAGTAGAGCAGGGATGGCTGTAAGAAACTGTAATATTGCTGCCAGCTCTGTGGGGAAACCTATGAGAGAATGGAGGAGACCAGCAAACACATAGTCTTCAGCTGAGCTCATGAAATGAATTCTGACTTAGGTGACTTCTGTGCTCAGACTGTAAACACCTACCAAGGCAGTCCTAGTGCAAATACCTGTGTTGCCTATACAAACAACAGAGACCTCAAGGTAGGTGACCCTGTTCCTGCTGACTTTAGATAAACAGGCCAGGCAAAATGGATGCCACACCACAGGTTTTTCACTTGTGCTCCTTGGACTATCGGTGGTAAAGGTCTAATTATTTCCCAGAAGAACCAGAAGGTCACAAACAGACTGTGAATTAGAGGATCATTGAAAAGGGAGATCTAAAAATGTTGATATTTAGTCCATGCAATTTGGTCATTAGCTCACATTCTACACCCAAGTGACCTTTCTCTTTCTGTGTTTATAATCCTTTGTCATGGGAATTTCTTATTCATCATTAAATCTTTGTAGTTCAGAGTGCTTCCATCTTTTATTTCACTACTGAATTGCTCATGAGTGATCTGCTTCACAGATGTTCTGAGGAAGCATTTGAATAGTCACAAAATCTTTTGAAAATTTGAAAAAAAAAAAAAAGACTTAAAAATGCAGCTTATGTTCCTGAAGTTCCACCAAAAGCTTGGATACCCATCTGATTTTTTCAAAGATTCCTGTTGCTTTTCCATCTCTAATTCATTTAAGGAGAATGATTATGGACTTTTGTGGAGCTATTAATAATTAGAATGTACAGAATTAGCTTCTTCTCAACAGGGGGCTGAAATGTCACATTTAAGTTGAAACCATTTTCTAAAGTCACTTGAAAAAAACTAACAGATGATGTGATATAATACTGTAGCCATCAATAAAAAATTCTGCTGAATATGACAGAGAAAGCAGAAGAGATCAGATAATGAAGACAGGATGACAGAAGAGAAATCCACCAAAAGAAATCAGTTTTAAAAGCAGAGTAGAAGTAAGAGCATGGAATTGGGCCACTGAGGATAAGGGAGTTCACCTCCTAAGTTACTTTCTAGTCATATTGATCCCATACAGCTGGAGAACAATCAGGTAGTTATGGCAGTTCTTTATATACGTTTCTATTCACATCCCAGAAACCTGCAGTCACTTAATACAATAGTGGTGGTGGAAAGAGGAAAAGAACATTATCATTCCTAAGAAAGAAGCCAGGCCTCTGAAGACATGTTCTTTGGTTTTAGTTCAAGGATGGATTGGACATTTTTGAAAAGCCAATATTCTAAAACAAGGGAAACAATAATGATATGTCAGCTGTTCTAAGAAAAATTACTCTGACAAAAAAAGTTTCAGTCATGGAAAATAGTCCTGAAACCAGATTGTGTTGTTAGATTTATTAGGGGTTTTGGTTTTTTCACTTCTTTCTTTGATGGCAATGTGGAAACTCAAATCCAGCATTCAAATTTCACAAATGACATACAAAAATAAATATTGGTGCTGCTGAAGGAAGATATTTTCGAAATAGTTGTATGGCTCAGGCACAAAAAAGCTCATCTTGAGCCTGTTCTTAAGCATTTGCAACACATGGGATACATTTGAGATTTCTTCGTAAAGTACCACCAGCATGTTAAAGTGCACTCCAAGTTTGAGACAACCCCTAAAGCTTTTCTTTTTATGAGCTTCCTGCAAGTTAAAATAATAAGTTCTACCACACACACACGTATATATCTATGCACTGCAATGTAGAGGAAACTAGGTTTATATGTTGAAGTATGGTTTTACCTGAATTCTTTTAGTATTTTAATACATATTTTTAAAGTTCTTGATATTGCAGTGAAGGTACCCTTGTGGTATATAAAATTCGTTTTATTCATCAATTTGCTGTCTACCTTCATAGAATAAAAGTAGAATATTCTTTTTGGGGCATCACATGGACATTCACAAGTTATGCCTTCATTTTCTGGCTCTACCATTGGCTTCATGTATAACACTTGGCAGAATACTGAATCCTTTTGCTTTGTAAAATGTGAACAAGACTTTTCTGTAACAGGAGGAGTATCCAAAGAAATGAGACAAGACCACATACTTAAAAATAAAACAAATTTTGGAGGCAGCTTGTGGCTTTATACAGTAGCATCTTTCTGCCCTAGTGCTGCTAACACATCTTCCCACTCACCAGAGGAACATTTTGTTGCAGCCCCCTCCTTGCTTTCAAACCCTGCTCCAGTTGGTGGGAGTGAGGCAAAAGACCACTAGGGCCCTATGTTCCTTGGGTTTTATCTGATTTACCTACTTAGCTTACACAACGCAGGCCATCATAACCACCTTCTTAGATGCTAACTTCCATGAGAAGTAGGCATATAAATTTCTTTATGGCTCTAGGTCCTTAGGGTATGGACATAGCCTCACCACATGTCTGCACGGTGCATAAGTCACTAGAACTATAAGGCAATACTGGAATGGGAGAGAAATAAAGTAACAAACTTTATAATCAGACTAATCTAAGTGTCATCCTCAGTGGCGACAAGTAGGCTGCAATTCTGATAAAATGAGGGTTGGCTTTATTTTTCCCTTGTGTCTCTGTCTCCTTAGCAAATACAACAATGTTGCTGAATAGTTTTAATTCAGTTTAATTTTACAATTTTTAACGTAATGTCTAGCACACTGCATCACTGAATGCCCCTCTCCCCTTGTTTGGTTTCTTTTATAAAACAATGTCAAAAATAGATAATGCTCTGAAGGTCTTGTATTTGAGTATATTGAGGTGAGCTTTACCAGTATCTGGTTTTAGCAGCACCATTGCACTAATACATCTGAATTGATCTGAGAAGCAGCATGTCTTTTAAGTTATGATAGAAGAGAGATATTTAAACAAAGGAAAATATATATTAACTGGAATAAGTATATTTCCTAATTCTGGATTTAATAGTCCAGCTCTGTTAGAGTCAAATACCAAACTGGGGCACACACTAATGATCATGCTGGCAAACAATGAGCGAATGAATAATCCAGAAAATGATCCTTACTTCTCTGATAATTTTTTGCACACTGCAGCTTGCTGTTGCTGTCCCATTTTAAAACTGATTACTTTTTGCAACATTCATACGGGAAGCACAGCATAGCCAGGTGACTAAAGTCACTAAATGCATTGAGATAGGAGTAATGATCTCCTAATAGATGATATCCCACTGAGCCACTCATCTGTGTGCTGGCTTAGAAAAAGCTGACATGCCTCATGTCTCCTATGTCCTGTTTAAGATACCAGATTGATTAGTATCTGTGAGGATTTATCTGGAACATAGGCAGGATTCACTATGATGGGTTGGAGCAAAGTTTGATCTGGTTTGTTTTCCTTGCCCCAACAATGGCTAAAAGCAGAGGCTGAGGGGAGGCTTTGAGAACAGGGCAAGTGCATGAGGTACTTTTCTAGGTGCTCTCCTGGCCTTTCAGTCTGTGTTATGTTTCTTTAGGAAGAAGACCCAGACGGACCCAGAGGAAAGGAGAAATTACTCTCCATAGAGTCGCATGGCCTGCTTTGGGAAGGGGAGAGAGAAGAGCTGGGAGAAGAAAAACATGTAGTGGCAGCCATGTGTGGGGGAAAGGAATGAGTGGGAAAGAGTCACAGCGGGGAGCAGGAGCCTGCTTCTTGTAGAGGGAGGCAGCAGGACTGCAGTGAGAGCAGGCAACAGATGGTTTTAGTTCACTCAGTGACTTTCTTAGTCACAGCAAACTCTGCCCAGGCCCCTCTGGTGCCCAGAGTTTTTTTTCTTTTTCATCTGCTTTAGGGCCTGGCTGGCTGTTCCCTAGGCTGTTTGCTGGCCAGACCAGACCAGAGGGGACTGGGAAGAAATTGTGGGGCTCAAAAAGTCACTGAGTGAATTAAAACCAAGCCTGGAAGCATGGATTTTCTTGCAGAGTGTGTAGCAAAAGAGTTAGCTATAAGCACTTCCTATTCCTGTTCCATCTGTCCTAATCACTTTGAGTTTTGTCTATTTACAAAGCCAAATATCCTATTAGATATTATAATAAAAAATGACTTTTTAGTCATCTTCAATTAGATTGCCATAAAGAGAAGGTGTATATAGATCTAACACAAAGCTCTGTCTGACTTGTCCTACTGCACATTTATTTTGGTTTTTTATCTTAGGTTTTTCTCGTCAGTTCACTCCTGAGGCCCTCATAACAATTTGCAATAGCATATTAAGCAGTATTATCACCGAAATGTAGCCATATATAATAATTGCTACACAGGTTGCACTTGGTAGTTAAAGACAAAAGGAAAATGCAGTATTAGATTGTGCTTTTAGTTGCATCAGTGAATTTAAACATATCAGTTAGTGGCTCAGAGGAAAGCTCTATTGATTTTTCATATCCCAGATGTCCACTGCAATGTAAAGGCTTTGAATATGCTTGTCTGCTTTCTGATGTAGATAGCTTAAGGAATATTGAGTCCTTTGCAGCTGTGGGCTGTCACTCACCCCCTGCTAGAGGAGTACTGACTATCCATCAAGGAAGATTCTCTTTTAACATTTTATCTGTTTAGTGCACCTGGTTTTCCCCAGCAGCTCCAGTTCTGAAGGTGCACTCTCCTGTCAGGTTCATCAGTAACTACTGTGATCTGGGTTCTTCACGCTTGGGGAAAACTTAGCATTTCCAAATTGCCAGTATACTTTTTCAAAAATACATACTAGCTGGAGAATGAAGCAGGAAGTTTGTTCTAGAAAAGGAAGATTTTTGCTGTTATTCTCACTTGGAACTGGGTTTCCAATTAATTAATAGCATAAGTATTTATACTTAGAGACTTTTCTATTCTAGATTACTTGTAACAATAACAGTTCTTCCATGGTTGTCCCTTGAGGAAGGTGGGCAACACATTCTCATTTCTTTTAAAAAACTTCAGATCTTCTCTGCCCTTTTGTTCTAGGAGGAACCTTCTTCTCTCTCATATGGTTTTATTTTCACACTGAATTTTCCACAAATGTAGCTAATTAAGGCCCTAATCACTGCCTGGAGTCCTATGACCTTTTGGATGGTCAGAGTACTTTTAAGATTATTAAAACATTTTATGAAATCATGCATCATGAACAGTGTTCACTATGGATTCAAATCTGGACCTTGAGTTCACATTTAGTTGAGCTATGTGGGTACTGCAGTGTGACCTGCCATACTGCTTTTTGACTCCTAACCAAGGGCCATGTAAAGTGAACCTTCCTACCCACATACTTGGATTGCCGTTGCATAAAAACCAGAACATGGTTGTTCCCACGAGACCCCATTGTGGCCCACATCTGCATCTGAGAATTTGGGGCAAGCCATTAATAGTATGAATTATAATCATATCATACCACCTCAGCTGTTGTGGGTAAAGTAGAATTACCCACTGGAGAATCTGAAAATGTCAGTGGACAGTGAAGTTCTTGAGGTGCAGTGGTATTAGCCTTCATACTCTACTGTAGCATGCTCCTACCATGCTAGCTATCTTAGCTATTGGTCTTAACATTAATACTCTCCTCTGAAATGCAGTGAAGTCTTTTTTGACCCTTTCAAGACCAAGGATGAAATAAGTGTGGCTTTCATGGCCACTGCAAGGACATATTATAGGCATTTACATTGTCATTGTCCGTATTCTACCTTAAATAAAATATTGCAGAATTCAAGCAGCTTGTCAAAATCTGATCTGGCCAAAATAGGCTTTCCTTCAAGAATCTTGATTCCTTTTGATAAATTTAATTTTGCTTTTTGATTTTTGTTTCTATTTGGGGTGTTAATCCGTTTACTTTTTTTTTTTTTTTTTTGGCACCTCGTCATTTCTGTCCTTCCTGGGGTTTTGTTGTAAGTTCTTCCTGTCATAGCCTCTGAATTTCCCAGTGTTTCAGCTGTGATATAGTCTTTATGGTCACCTGCCTCAACTGCAGCACCTAACTTCCTTCTCTTGGGGAGGTATTTCTTCTCACTCTGCCAAACACTCTCTTTCCTCCACCATCCAATTTAAACTGTTCTACAGCAACACTTTTTTCCCCATAACTATTTAATTTCTGTAGTCTCTTCATCACCCTGAACAGAGCAAGACAAAGTATAGTTCAGGACAGGCTTCAGTCTTGAACTTTTCCTCCTTTTTTTTTTTTTTTTTCCCCTGGAAGTAAACCAGAAAACTAGTAACAAAAAACTTCTCTTCCCTCCTCCCCCCAGAAAAGAAACAGCTCCTTTGTATCTAAGATGGTGTTGTGCTGTTGGCACAGAATTTTCTGCTAACTAGTCCTTGGCTGAAGAAATATTATACTCCAGGCCTGCTTCAGTTGCCTAAACATAGGCATCTAGTGCTGTTTTAGACACCATAGGAACCTGGCCTCCAGCTACTGACTGTCCAGGAGGCCAAGGTTTCTCATAAGTCCTGTGTCATGCCTGCCAGCCTCATGATGATGTTTTGGATACTGTAGTGCACCTCAAATGATACTGAGCTCCTATATTTAGTCAACTGGATCATTTCCCCAGCAGCACAATTGTTCTGGGATGAAATGAATCACTCTCTGGAAGACACATCCTCTCCATTGACTAAGGAGGGAACCTAAACTACTTGTTTACATGCCTAGCTTTCAGACAACTAACTATGGGTGAAAAAAACTACCCTGTGAAACTATGTCTGCCCAGCAAAATGAAGGATGACTGTGGCAGATGCTTGACATGGCTAGCTTGGTCCAGGCAAGAACAGCAGGACAAGATGACATACCATGAGGCTAGCACATGAAAGCACCTATGCCACTGAGCTAGATCTCCTAGAGAGCTCATACTTTGTTTACTGGCACATGCTAAAGCTGATACTGTTACATCTTAACAGTTACCATTACTTAGCTTAGCTTAGAGTAGGTTAACCAAAGTATGACAGCACATGGTACAATTGCACCTTCATTTTCCTTATTGACTTGAACTGGTTCAACTTTCTTCAGCATAGCACATTTGTTTGAATGTCTCCCAGTCATTTTTTTCTCCAGAGAAAATGTGGACATATTTAACGATCCATGATTATCTTCCAACATTTTTTGTATTTGTTTTTTATTATACTGATTTGTTTTCCCAATTTGTTTTGGTTCATTCCCTATTAAAACAGGCTAAAACTTCCTGCAATAACGTTCTCAAAGCATAGTTACTCAAAAAGGTTTTACT
Source organism: Leptosomus discolor (assembly GCF_034619465.1). Taxonomy (NCBI): domain Eukaryota; kingdom Metazoa; phylum Chordata; class Aves; order Leptosomiformes; family Leptosomidae; genus Leptosomus; species Leptosomus discolor. Next base: position 70,507,959 of record NC_141392.1, on the reverse strand, counting down.
ACAAGAGTCGTAATTACACTATCAATATGACAATTGTACACTGCAGTAGTTGGGATGATTATTGAGGAATTCTGTAGCAATTTTAAATAAGAGCGGTTATTTTCTCGTCAGTTTATTATGTCCTTCTTTTATTGCCACAATCACATCTGCAAATAATAATATTTCTATTTTGTCCTCTGAGCATTCAGTTATAGTTCATGAAAAGCTGCCATTTTATTCCTCTTTTCCCACTGCTCCTATCTTAATAAACTTCTCCATTATTTAGATTTACTTTTCTCTGCCTTGTTTTCACACGTGCACCCCTGTAGTATACACAACAGTGATTTCTTTAAGAACAGCAATTCCTCTTGTGCAAATGTTAAGCATTATAACAGGATTTTAGTCAGAACCCTTCAGTGTTGTGTTCATATGACCTGTTTTAATTTTAAAAAAGACTTGCAGCATTAGCAAACTCACAACCTCTTTATTAAGGCATACAGGGGTAAAGAGGACATGCTGGAAAGTGAGCTACACCACAGACACTGACAACAGTAAGGGCATGTGAGCTGGATCCCGCTCAATCTCAGGCAGAATCGTTCATCTCCACTGAACTGCAAGTTCTTCCCCGACGCTGATCCAGGAGTGGAAATTTGATAATCGGGGTATGTTTACATTGCACAGAGAGATGTCATAGCTTGGATAAAAACCTGAAAGTATTAGTGTGAAGTCATAGAAAGCCTATGGCTCAGTGCTGCTATTTGTCAAAAGTTATGCTCAAATTATGTCTCAAATGGAAAGCTAAAACTGAAAACAGATCAGAAACATGGAGGCACAGAGACAGACTAAAATGGAGTTAGGCTGAGGCATTTTCTTTTTACTTGCTATTATTATTTGTTTAGTAAATTCTGAACAAATTACAGACTAACATCAATAGGAAAATATTTGTGATTGACTGACAAAAATACGGTTGCATTGATGGAAACTCTGACTTAATATTATAAAATAACTCATTTGCAGAAGCCATAATTTTCAGCTGATGCATACCTTCACTCTGTTGAAGCCCAGTTTCCTCCCTATAGTCACTGAACTCATTCTTCTGATTTAGGTCAACCTGGGGAAAAAGAAAAGACGAAAAAAAAAACAGATAAAAAAATGTATCTGTGACTATTTAGCTGGGCTTCCTGTAGATTTTACTGGTCATCTTCATTACCTTAGTTTATAATGTTAAGTGCCTGTAAACTATCCTTAACCAGAATCCACAATTTGGAAATATTATGGATGTTTCAACTGCTGTTGGCAGTGCAATGGATAAGTACTATTTAGGTACTGAAAGCAAAAGAGCTGTCAGAGTGTTGTCCTGTCTCTGCTGAGAAGGTGCATGACCAATCTTGCTCAGCGAGTCCAGTGACATTTACTGCCACTATGCTCTCCAGGACAATGAGACCAGCCTAACTTAGAGTTTGTTTAATTAGGAAGCTCAAAGAAAGACTTCACTGCAGGAAGTGAAAGGAGTCACTGAAAATCATGAAGGTTAGAAGTGAAATGTAAATGAGATGAAATTTGGTTTCAAGCTTTATTCATAACAATTCTTCTAGTACTCAAAATGGCTTCAGTCAGAAAATAAGAAATACCATTGTTCTTCATGGGCTTACTTTAAGTATGCATGGTAGCAAGCCAAAAAGGGTTGGTTTTCCTTGGGAAGCTTTGAGCCTTAAGTGTATCAATCCCTTGCTGTCAGGTGGCTCCAGAGGTGGAATCCCCACAACTGGACTTGGTGGAGAAGCTTTTTACCTGCCACAGAATACTGAAGCATACTTCCAAGCATTTGTGTTTAAAGATCACCTGTAGAGCTAACAGAGTCCAATCTGAAATATAAATGTGAGGTAGGTGAATACATTTTCTGAAAGGAATGAGCTGCCAAGTGTTTTCTATACCTTGGCACCAGTCTTACTGACAGCTCAGTTCAACTGCAGAAACACATCACTAGCCAAAATTTAGGCTGATTTTGCAGACTAAAAGTTTGGTACAGGCTGTACTAAATTCCTCTACTTTTAGCTTTGACAAGAGTAGGAGGAAAGATAAAGATTTCTTCCCCATTATCACTTCCTTCATATCTCTTGGAAAGAAGCTAAGGTATTTCTAGTAACTGCCATTGAAACTGGTTTGTCCATTCTCAATAACTGTCTGAGAAGTTTATACTTCTGTAATCTACTGAAATTAGTAGTTGGGTGTGTGTGTGTGTGTGCAGAATAGTTTTACAGAGATGTAACCATATTATCTGATATCTGCCTGCAACCCTTATTTTCAAATGTATTTTCAACTCCTTGAGCAATTTATGTAAAGGAGGCATGCAAGACTCAAAATTCCTACAAACTAAATGTGGGGTTAGGTAGAAAGGCCCAAATTAGTGTCTCCACTGAGGAAAGGCAGGCAGAATTAGTGCCATTTGGCCACAGTTGCATGGCCAGAGACTGTACACATTTGCCAGCAAACAGACCACATATAAGCAGCTCCGTATGCTGTCTTTGACTAGCAAAGTGTCTGTGGGACAAAAGACAGTTCATAGGAACCAGGACTTCATTAACTTTGTTGCTTACAGAAGAAATTGCTGTTATAAAGTGGGAGACAAAATTTAGAGAACAGGGAAAAAAAAAACAGTAAGCAAGAGCATTATATAGTCTGGCTTCAGAACAATGGTCAAGTTATTAACTTAAAACAGATGTTCTGTTCTCAATACTTTACAAACAGATAAAGAAGGCAAAGAGAAGTTTGTACTTGAAAAGTACACATTGGTTCACATGTGTGCTTGAAGATTTGGATGCCAATCCATTTGATCTGCAGCATTTGTCTGGAAATATCGTAAAAGCCCCCTCTTCTTGTTATATTTCAAATGCTCTCTGTTTCTGGTATCAGCTGAACTGCAGAATTGCTGAGACTTCAAAATAAAAATTAATGGGCCACGGGAGGAGTTCAAGTAATCATATTTAGACTCTCTTAAAAGTTTATTTTTGTTGACACATTTTGGATTTTCAAATGTCCTGGTATACAGGATCAAGTTTTCCTTGAAAGGAGGAAACAGCCACACACGAATGCAACCCAGGTACCATGGACTTGCTCTGGAAGTGTTGTTATGCCAAGTTCAATGGAACTGGGCGATGGACCGGTTTAACTTTTAAATTAAGTATCAGGGCTCTCTCTAACTTTCAGGCAGCAGATTTTTGAGTAAATAAATTATTAATTTGGTGAGGACAAGTCAAATCCGATGAGACTGTTGAAGCCAGCAAGTGATTTTCTTCCGAGTCCAATGGGCTGAGAATCAAGCACACATTCTCTCTCTCGCAGGCAGAAGTACTGCAAGAAGCTGCCTCAGCAAATTTAAAATTTTATTCTGAGTGGGAAATAAGGAATGTAAAGAGGTCTCCAAAGCAGACAGGGAACCAAAATCCTCAGGTTGCACTGTCTCCCCTCTCAGAGGACTTCACTCCAGACTCTTGCCAAAAAAGATCTATTTGGCAATGCGCTTTGCCAGATCATTTTGTTACTTCCTTAAAGAAAACTGAATAAAAAAATAAGCATAATCCTATGGCATCAAGCACATAGGTGGGGTAAATTGTCCCTTACATAATTCTTTGTTTTGTGTGAATTCCTGCGGTCATTTCATCCACATATTTTTATCTACTATATTTTTGTTAGGCATCTTGGGGAAGATTTTCAGCTTCTCTATGAGAATCTATTACAATATACATTTCCTGTAGTTCATCTATGAAGAAAAGTAGATGATGACTTTGGACTTTGATTATTTAACTTGGGAACACACCTGATCCACAAAGCTGTGTTCCACATTTAGTCCCTGAACTATGGGATCTATGGGATTATTCGCAAATTTGAAATTAAGCATATGCTTCCATACATTGTTGGATCAGAAACTAGTGTTATGGCTAATATGTGCCAAGATTCACATTTGTTCTTTTAAGGAAATAGGAACAAACTACAAACGTTACATTCAGACGCTAATTTGATCTTTCTTCACAATCAGAAAAGAAGGACGTGATTTGATTGAATCCTTTCTCTTATTCACTATTAAAGGAATCTATTATCTATTTAAGGACACATAATATTTTCACAGCTTATGTTACTGCAATTAGCAGAATTTGTTTAAGTCCACTGTGTTTATGACAATTTTACACTTAATAAAATACATTTTATGTCAGTAAAAGGAGCAGATAGTCATACTCAGAATCTAGATTAGCAATCAGAACTTAAAAAAGAAAAACGTCTTTTACATCATAGAAGTAAATTTAAGCAATTGTAAAGCAGAGTTTTCATTTTCTTTCATTTAATCCAGAAGTACTTAAATAGAGTAGCTGCTTAATTCTATTTTAATCAGTTTTTACAAAGAACATTTCAGGGAAACAAAGAATACTAGCTAAGACTGTGAGAAACAATTACTGGTGAGCATTAAAACTGAACACAGTATTATGAAAATACTACTGAAGGCAATTTAGTACCTTCCTCCTCTTCCCTTCCCTTCTCTTCTTCCTTTCCAATAATGTTATATGTACCTTATGTTTCCTAGTCAGCAGACTATGGATTAAAAGAATATGAAGTAGTTGTGATCTGAATCGTCGCACTAAGGTAGTGATTGAAGGAATGTATTTTTTAACACATTCCATGTTTTTTCATAATTAAAAGAGAAATGCAAGGAAAAGAGGAAGTCTCAGGCAGTCCACAATAAAGACTCCTGTTTCTAGCTCTGTAACTGGAGCAGTCAGTTAGTTTAGAACGATAATTGTGGTATGCTCCCATTAGGTATGGAAATTGTTTTATGTTTTGGTAGCTGCTTCTCACCTCTGAAAACCAAAACCATCATAGATCATGTAGGTCCATCTGTCCTGGCCTCTTGTTTGGGACTAGCAACAGATGTTAGAGTTAAATGTAAACTAACCGGTGTAAGCAAAATGAAGACTGAGTCACTTGTTTGGGACAAGGGAACAGCAAATGAAGCTCTGCAAGTTGAAGAACTGATTCCACAGAGTTGCATATAAACAATGAAGCAAAATCATCACAGAACGAAGAATGTAATGCAGCAGCATCAGCAGTGACGGTGGAATAGGGAGGTTAGTGTGTTATGATTGCTCAACGTTAAATGCCAAATGCAACGCACATAGAAGACTTTCTGCGTTCACCAGCACAGATCTAGAAACAGGAAAAGGAAAAAGAAAACAAATGATAAAGATTTTGCGTCAAGGGTGACAACCACATTGCTACTAAGTATGACTCACATCTGTAAGATATTTAGGAAGCAATTTTACATGTGTTAAGCACAATACCTGTCCAGTAGCTAGTATGTGCTTGTATACCTTTTTCAGTGGGTCCAGAGCACTCAGTGCTGTAGAAATGCACTCTTTTAAGAAAGACTGCCAGGATTGTTCTATAATATATACCAGAGCCAGTCCTGTGTTGAGCAGGATATGTTATAAACAAAAATGAGATCAAGAAGCTGGCTGATTATTAGTGAACATGTTTGAATGTAGAATGTGCTACAATGAGTGCTCCCTTCATCAATGTGTTTTGGTTTATTTCTCATTCTCTAGGTTCTGTCTGGATTTGATCATGCACAATAGAAGTATTGGTCTCACACTTACAAATGAGAGCTTAGGGGACCTGACTCTGCCAGAATGACCAGTCTCTGGAGAGATCTGGGAGCATCATTGTGATTTCTCACATGGTTGTACTCAGAATGTCCATATTTTAACTTCTGGAGTAAACATCTGCTTGTTGAGGAGCAAATATGACTGTTACTGCCCTTAAGAATGTTCTGTTTTCAGAAGGCCCAGCTGTGAAAGAACTGAGATCAACGACGTGCAAAGCCTTGTCCAATACTTTCTGCCATATTTTTCTTCTACTTGTTGCAGACCTTTTTTGGAGGCTCAAGGTTTAGGGCTCCAATTATCGCAACCTGCCCCATGTCAACAGAAGATGCTGGGGTGCACAGCCTTAAGCCTCAAAAATAAAACCTTAGGATACAATTTCACAAGCAACTGACTCAGTTTAGTTGACCACTACAGCCAAAGGGACTTGTCTTATTCTCTCCCGATCTATTCCTCCTTCTCCTTGCCTTTGCCCTTCTTCTACCCCATCCCCCACCTCACAACTCCCATAAAACACATTCCTGAGAAAATTCAGCATCACCGAGTTGTCAGAAAACCACCCACGTCTTTTTGTAAGGGTATTTTTTTGCAATGCTAGTGAGCTAAATCTGCTCATAGTGGGAGATCATGGGTGCTTGTCAGAGTCCAATACTCTCTGACTAGGTTCTGTTACATATTCCGCATGAGGGGGGTTTAATGTTTAATATCAAATTTACTTATTTGCAGATACTTGACATTACATGGGATTTTAATTCAATACGGTGATACAACAATGTACTGAAATCACAATACCAGCACAGTATAGCAATTACAACATAGAGTTAAATTAAAATACAGAAGTGATTCCCATTACCAGTGCCTGTATGCTCACTGTCATGACACTGGACAAACCCATTTGCCAGGAAAGAATACTATCTTCTCTGAGCCTTCCATGATATGGGTTTGGTGATCAGTCACAGTGCTGCAGCTGATGATACACAATAAGCACAGGGAGTCCAGAGCAGGGAGCGAGTAAACAAGCAGAATGGATTGGGGAGTACGAGCTGCCAAGTCAGTTTAACTGGACTCATGAAATTCAGCCCTAGTTTAACTCATCATCCTTGTGGATTAAATAACTCCTACTCAGTACTGAGAGGTACATAGAAGAATCGTAATCACACACTAATTCTACGTTGTCTGTTCTCCTGCATCGTTACTGTGGTCTAGCATCTGTATTTTCCCTACTATACCATCCATCACCAATTTCTGGAAACATGATCCCCAAAATCAACTTCTCTTGGACAAGGAGAATGGAAACAAATTCTTATTGCCTATTGTTGATCTCTGCTGTTGAAGTCAATCAGAGGTAGTCCTGAGTCTGACTTTCCGGACACATCCTAATGGAAGATTTCAGAACCATAGAGACCCCCATGCTAGTAGCCTACTTCCAGAACTAACCTACTTTAAGCAGAAGGAATCTTTGAAAGACCTAATTTACTCTGCTTTTCAGGTCAAATCTCTGTGGAGACCTGAATCCACAATTTCAGCAGCAGTGCCAGTTGTGGCCCAGTCCAAGGAGTGACATCTTGAGCTAAACAGCAGTACAAAGCACAAACACATCATCAGGCTGGCTTGGACAGAAGTTTTCCGTGTTTCCTGACTTCAAAGCAAGACCACTAATATCAGTCTGCAGCAGCAGTTCTAGAGAAACTATGCAAGTTTTTGTTAGTTATGGAAAAGATGTTTTAAAACAAGAAGCTGTTGGCTCAGCTCACCCTCATAAGGACAATCAGAATGGCAGCTAGAGTCCAAATTCACTGTTTCATAAACTAGAAAAAAATCTTTACAGTTGGCTGTAGCCAGAATTTCATTTACCGCTGGCTTCTGGCAAGCATTTTCTACTCACCCCATTTCCATCCGTTGCATTTCTTTCCTCAAAAAGGAGAAAAGTAAAACTTAACAAACTCTCAGTTAGCAAGCTGGTACTCCATTTGTCCTCCACCTACTACAGTTTACCTGGAAAGGCTAACTGTCAGTGTTTGTAAAGAAGTAATGTTTTTTGGTTTTCAATTTTTTCACATATTCCTATATATGGACTATTTTCTGTAAGAAAAGTCCTATATGTTTTAATAGCTTGAGCTCAGCATTTTAGAAAGGAGCTGTTCATTATCCTTATTAAGTGAAAGGGAAATGCAGCAGTTTGGACTTTGTCACCCAGTCAATTAATAGTAGAGAAGTGCTTTAGACTCCTTTCTTTGCTCAGAGACTGGTGCCTTCACCAGTTTGAACACTCCTTGACACTGCCTGGTGACTTTTCCCATAGAGTGTGATACAATTCCATAAACAAACGTCTCTGGTGCCATAGGTTATCCAGGACATCTACAGGGGGGCAGCAGACAAGACACAGGACGCATGGCAGACCTGTACCCTTTTGGACTAGCATCTGAATACCATGCAGGGTATCTGGGGGCACCTAAAAAGGCAAAGCACATCCATGTTTAATTAACTGCATTGAGATCATGACATCTGCCTTTATATTTCAAGGAAGCTGTGAAAGGAAGGGGACATAAAAAAAAAAAAAATCTCATGTCAGTGCTTATATTCAGCCCACAACTTATGTCTACAATATGTGCTTTGTATAGCAAATGTTGGCCAAGAATTACCTCTGAGAAGAGACAATAATTGTCATAACTAAAATAGCTCTAGGCAAACTCTGACTACAGTGAGACCCACTGCAACTCTACTGCCTCAGGGTTTTATTTTGGGGTTTTTTTTGTTGTTTTAATTATTAAGTGTCTTTTGTACAATACTGGGAGAAAAATCAAGTTAGGAAATGCCGGTGTGTGGGTTGCCAATGCAATCTTAAATCATCTTCGTCATTTTACAATGAAAGCTTTAATTGCACGACCATGGAACATTTATTCACAAATCCCTTGCCTCATTGAAGAAAGATTATATGCAACAAATGAGCAAGGCATAGCTCTTAACATGTTTTCAAGACACTAGCTGATATGCTTTCTTAAAATATTGGACTAGAACCTGGGCTTGCTCTGTCACACCTATCTTCAGTCACACTGGACATGATTCACCCAAAAAGGGGTACCAGAGCAGAACTGGATGAAGGTGGTTTGAGGACCTGAATTCTCATACCTCTTGCCTCTGGCTCTTCAGTTTGAATCTGATCATCGCTTTCTTCTTTAGTTCTTCCATTAGTAAAAAAAAAAAACAAAGCAAGAGTAGTAAAGTCTCTGCCAAAATTATGCAAGAAGGCAGTGTCACTGAATAATTGAGTTAATCTAATAGTTTAAAACTGCAATTTTTTTAAGCATCTGCTTAGTGAGGTTTGGAAATTGATCTGCTTTAATGATAAATTAGGTCTAAAATCCATTTTACGTGAAGCTGGTGTTATGAAATCTCTTCACACATAGCAATGTAATCTTAATTACAACAGTTTTTCTCACAAGTAATATAACTGGATTTCTGTCAAATATGGTTCTTTTAGGTCGTTAAGCTATATGCATTGTCTCATTATCACCTTGTGCATCTTTGCCGTCCTGTCTTTACCCACTAATTATTTTTGGTTTGTGTATAGAGTATAAAGCTTGGTAAGGAAGACATCAGTCTTCTGTCTTAAGTTTGCACAGAAATCAGCCTAAAGGATCAAGGACGTGAGATGCCATCACAAATAATAGAAAAACCTCCTTCATCATAATCCATATAGAAATCAATTTGTAACAGAACCTTCTCCAAAAGACACTTGAGCAGGGGACATCATTATTTGATTTTGCTCTGAGCCTGAGCCTGACTGTTCTGCCCAGTGGAGCCTTCAAGAGCAATTGCTCAGCAAATATTTATGGCTTTCCAAAGGAGCGTACCTGTTGCTTCTGCCCATACCCTAAAAGACAAATTATACTGTGCATCTAAAAGAATTGCACGACTACAAAAGACAATGTTTCTAAAGGACTAACTAGTGTATAACTACCATCCACAGCTCTAGAACTGGAAAAGGAATTCATATAAAGGATTTGTATTCATACATTCTAGATAAAAACAGGTGTAGCAATCATATTGGGACTGATGGCATTTGGCTTGTACAAAGCATAAGCCCTTTGTTGTGATACTGCTAGTTCTGGCATGGGAAGAGCTGTTTATTTACCGAGGCCAAAGTCTTCTGAAACAGTCAGAGATTCTCTTCTCCAACTAGATGTGCTTAATTTACCCTCAATGTACTCATTGTCTGCAAGAAACGGCCCATCCATCCAGAAAAACTTTCTGTTGTGTAGAGTAAAACTCAACTGAACTTATAATGGGAGATGTTCTCCATCTGTTGTCCTGTTAAAGATGAACCAAAGAACTACATTATTTGCCAAGACCTGAGTTCAAGGAGCCTGTGTCCCCCATACTATTTTTAATGGTGTTTTTAGCAATCAAGTGGAGTGGGAAGCTGTATCCTTTGTTCTTCTTCAGAACATAAGCTGTGCAGATGTATGTCTAGTGCTATTTGCACATGTATGAACAAAATTAGGAGACAAGTCCGTGGTCCTTCCTGACCTCAGAACTAAAATGTAGTTCCTGGGCTAATTTATCTTTATGAAATAGCTACATGTGTTATCAGCACCAGCTGTGCTGCAGAGGGACTTAGTCATTGGCACCTCTAAGAGATAAGAGCAAAGCAGTTTCTAGTTACTGGTTGAAAGGTACAAGAGTTCTCATCTATGCTCAGATGCAGGACTGTTTCATTCAGGTATTCTTCCAGACTTCACTTTCCTTATTCCTCTTCCACCAATCTAATGCTACTATGTAGGCTGAGGTTTCTCTGAACTCCTGGTTAGGCTTTGTACAGCGGAAATATGTCAGGAAAACAAAGCATGAAAAATCCATCACGTAATATCATCAGACAGCTGTAATTGTTGGGAAAACAGCAAATCACTTTAGAAGTTCTGTACCCATAAAATTATCTTTTCCCACTTGTAAATCCAAGTTTTTTACTGGTGAGGCTAAGAATCATATTTACCTTCTCTATGACATGCCCTTATCTGGGTTTGCAGTCACGTTAGACCAACACACCTTTCTCGGCAGGAATCTGTCTCTACTTCTGGTATGTTCTCAAACTCTACTCAGAAGTAATGTTCTGGACCAATTTCTCTGGCTGGTACTTGGTAATTTTCTTTCAACCCCCTTCCTGTCTAGGTAGCATTACAATGATCTATATTCCTTAAACACTTTTAGGGGAGATTTCAGAGCCATGGGTGGAGAATGCTAGTATCTGTGTGCATCTCCTAACAAGGCTGAGCAGGAGAGACCAACTGATCTGTATATTTCTCATGTTGGTCCGTTTCAATGCTGTTGTGTGGAGCAGTCATGATGTTTTCACCTCACATATCTGTCCCCATGAAAGCTCTTGAACAGAGCTCATGTGCAGAGGTATATTTTAATACTTGTGCTTTGCTTGGTGCATATGATATGTATGTCTCAGCATCTACACCATACTGATTTGGTGTGCTAATTGTTTTGATTTCAATGCTCTCTTTAATGGTGGTGAAAGCCACAAGAAGACCCTTATGGCATAAATCCACAGACGAGATGAGTGCTATGAGCTAAACCAGAGATGAGATGAACAATTAATGAGTGGTTGTGAGATGAAAATGCCCGTTCACAGAAGCTGGCCTGCTGTTCCCCATTAATTTAATGTAGAAACAGGTGTCTCTTCTTGACTCCCTTCTGCAAATTGTTCTCCTACTCAGTTGTACAAATTAAAGCATCTTCTAGGAAAGGTCACACATGATTATTAAACCTCATGGACGTTTAAATCGAAAAACCTTGATCTTGCCAAAAATTTTATTATACGGTTTCTTGCACAGTCATTAAAAATGATCTCCATATAAAAGCTGTGTCAGGCTTCAAGATAATTAGATATTTTAAGTGTTTCTTCTGTTACTTGTATTGGTCAAGGAATAATTAACACAGGCCCAATTCCCTTCTCTGTGTCAAATAGATATAATGAGGCTGTTTCTATGCATTCAATTTACTTATTAATTTTTGACAACGTCTCTGATTATGAAAGAAAAATCCTGTCACATTGTGAAACAATATGATAGGGTCTTTAATCTGCACCTGATATCAAACCATTTTTCAGAGTTGTTTGACATTTTCTCTCTCCCCTATGAGCATTATTTCCTAAAATTTGTGCTCTAGTTAAAAAAAAAATTATACATTGAGAGTGCATTTTAAATGCTAAATATACTTTTCAGCATGCATTTTAGTGATCTGCAATACATCCAAGAAGTTCAGAATAGTCCAGGAGTCTCCTTGCTGAACCAGCTGATTTAAGCACACTAGGAAAAATATATGTATTCCTGCTTATCATGTAAGCTTTGCTGGACAAATGACATAAGTTTAATGTTAAAAATTAATATGGACTCAGATCAATTCATACAAGGCAATGATCTCTAAGACCTTTGTTATGGCTATGATCCTGATCATGTTCTCAGAGGCACAAAAGTAATTTTCTCCTATCTACACTTACCCGGAGCCGATTATCAGACCAGAAATGGAATCTGGTTACGGAGTATGTGATGCAACGTATCACAACAGCTATGAATCAAAACTGATGTTGAATACATCTAGAAGAACAATGTATCTGGGTATGCCATCAGAATGGATGTCCAGGCCCTTCATAACTCAAAATATTCAAATAAGGCCAGTGTCTCAGTGCAGTATCAGCAGTTCTTGATGTACTTGTTCTTGTTTCTTGGGGTTTTTTTGTTTCTTGTTCTTTTACAAGGAGCAACCCACCAATCTGTGGGAATACTAGAGACGAAATCTTGCTAATCTGATGTTGACTTTGAAGTTTGTGTAGGAATCCAGGATTACACCAGCCCCCTGTCCTGGTTTTGGTTAAACCACGACACCCCCCAAAACTATATTTCTGAAGACACAAGGAAGTGATATAGATTTCATTTTTTCCTCTAACTTGGCTAAAATGGAAAAGTCTACAAACTGTTCTTTTGCAGCAAATCTGTTTTGGCTGTCAAAATATAAAAGCAAAAACATTCTTGCCCTGAGGAGAACACATGACAATATGGGCACTTCCATCCAAAATTTCCCCATTTATACATTGTGGAACTGTAATCCTCATGTGTAAGTGCTGATATTCAGAAATACTGCTCCTTCATGTACTCAAAAGTAAAACTGCACTCCCACAGCTTGCTTCTCTGTTTCTTTCTCTTCTCACCCTTCTCACAGCATGAAAGCAGCTCTGGAGAGTGCCTCACTGTCAAGTTCTAAGAGCACCCTTGAAGAAGTGAAACAACAGGCCAAAACATAGTCACATCTGTCACAGCATTTTTTTTTAATTTTTTTTTAAACACTGACTTATGGCATACTTCTGTCTCCCCTCACTCGTCCTTTTACTCTGTATAACATTTTGCTCAGTCTAATCAAGTCACATGTTTGTGTTGAAGGACGACAGAACACCCATCTTCTCCACTCAAATGTTGAAAAGGAACATTTTGAAAAAAGCAACATGATGAAAAACAAACTTTAAGTGCTTGAACTCACCTTCAATTAACCAATATTAGGGCTGTTGGTTTATCACTTAGCTTGGAACTTTTCTGTGCTGAAGAGACAATGCTCTGTGAAGAATTAACTTTGTCTAAATAAAATTACCTTTATTGATTTAATTTAAAACTCTTATTGTCTCAGCTAAAGTAAATCAAATGGAACTGCTACAGCTCAGAGGAGTTTATCACATCATCAGAGCATTAATTTCCTAGATGACTGCGTCTTGGAATTACATTAAAAAGTTAGTTTCAGAATTTTTAAAAATAGGAATGGACTTCAGTAAGACTACTGAGAAAATACATTATTCCAGTAAAGAATTTCTAAAAGTATGCACCATTGTCTCCCAAGCTGAGACCATCTCTAAAAGATGCGACTGTGGTATATATCTTGCCACTGCCATCTGGGTAAGCTATTAAATGGGAATACTTTTTCTTTAGTAGCAGAACTTGAGCTTTTACAAATGAGATGCAGATAAAATTCCCAAGAATCTGGCCTCCAACATCTGCACTCTCCTGTGGATTACACCTCATATAATACTCTGAAGGACATGAACAGAGAGACACAGAGTTCCTTTATATATTTCAGGGCATGCTTGTTGTTTTGTTTCCTTTTCTCAAGAGTGACTATAGTACAAATTATTTTTATATTTCTTACAGGTCTTACTAGCGCAGGTAAGTAGCATTCACTGTGTTCTCTAATCTTAAACTTGGTTATTCATAGGGATAAATAAACTTTAAATGATATATCTGTATAATATGTGCTTCATCCAACTGTATCAGCTAAGAACAGCTCATTTATATGAATAAACTGCAGCCAGTCATCTGTTTCTTTTAGATAGATTTCATCAGACATCCAACTTTGGTTAAATACAAAATACTTGGCTTCATACTTTGATTTCAGGGTAGAATTTTAATGGACACTGAAATATAGCAAATTGGACTAGACTATAGTCTTTTCTAACCTTAAGTTTTAAAAGTAACTATTTTCAGAAAAAATTCTCAGATAAAATTTCTTTCTCTGTCTCACCAAATTTCTCCTTTGTTTGAACCATCTGCTCTTTTCATATCTTCTCACTATTTTCTCATGAAAAAAAAATATTATTTCTAGGTGTCCTCATGAATTGTGAACACCGGCATGAAGAAAGATACATGTCACCACAAACTTGATGTTTTCTCTTCTGAAATTTCTCATTTGCCTCTTCAGGAATGTACTTAATATATCTAAATAGCAAATTGAAACAAAAATGCCTTCAGAGAACAGACGCTACTTTCTGACATACCTGCCATCTAAAATGAAATCTCAACTGCGCTTATGTTTAGAAGGATTTAAACAAGATTTATTTCTTATATATGCAGACAAACAGAACATCAAGGCTATCAGCAGTAGCACCGTGCAGCAAATCACAGTACTGCTAGAATGATGTTCTCTGCTCTGCCTGCAGCTTGGAGTTAACTTAGTTATATTTTTCTGTCTTTGTTTTTTAATGCACTGTACTTGCTGCATCAGTGATCATATTTAACTAATCCTCAGCATATCAGATAAGGTATTTCTTCCATAGACAAACTGTATAACAGGCTTCTGACTCTTTTCATACATGACATACATGACTCTCTTTGCATACATGAATAGGAGATCTGATGCTTCCTAGTTGCCCCATATCCCCTGCACAGTACACAGACATACACACTTTTGATAGAGAAATCTCAACCTTGATGCATCGCACTAATTAGTCACATAACAATTGTACCTACAAAAGCTTCTGAATTGTCACTGAAAATAGGAGAGTTTTCCCAAAAAAGGTACTTGTTTATAAATGAGATCATTCTTTCAAGTTAGAAAGTCTCTCATATGCTCCACTCAGCAGCCACCTGGGCCTTGATCCAAAGCCTATGAAGTCAACAGGAGGTTTTGCATTGAGTTTAGTGGCTTTGAATCAGGGCCATAGTAAAATGCCAGTGGGAAACTTTGGCCTAGTGGTTTATGGGCCTATGAATGTAACAAGAACCTTGCTAGATTAAAGACACGAAGAAGTCTCTTCTTCTCCTGAAAGACTGTGTAGAATGACCATTAGCTGAAAAGAAATATTCATGCATTTTCAAAAGGGTTTTAGCAAGTTTTAAACACAGAGCACAAGGATTCAAGTTGCTAAATTATTCTTTCTCTGAAGTGTTCTCCTGTGAACATGTAGATGTATGGCATCATCAAATGTTTTCTTTTATGAGTCTATCTTACTTATCACATTTCACTGGTCTTTTAATCAAGGTAGTCTTGTTTCAGCTCTTAAGAGGACTGGAATGTTTTAAGTATGGTCTATTAATGTTTCATAGTTTGTTTGCCTTTTTGTGGTCCAGTAAATGTTATCAACTTTGTGTGATAAATTAATTTACTAGCCAATTTGAAAATTCACCCTCATAAATGTTTCACCTTTATTTCTTTTCATATCAGCACCACATGGGATGAATAAGAATGTTAGCATGACCAAGCTTGACTTAAAGGACCAGCGACTGTGCAGTACTAATCTGGAAAACACTGTTCTTCACAGGGAGAATTGGCTTCACAGCAGTAAAGGGGCTTGAGCTTTGCTAGAAATTTGGAACAGCTTTCTGTCCAGCAAGAATTTTTTTGTAATGCGCCATTCTTAAAAAAAAACAAACCACAGAACCAAACCAAACAAAAAAACCAAACAAAATTCAAAAGATATAAAGATATTTGGTTTCCTTGTCATTTGTCTCACAGGTAGTTCTTTCCTAAGACCTTTACTTGATAAAGCAGTTCACTATTAACATAACTTCATATAGAGCATAGATGGTACAAAACCTTTAGAAACAATGAACTTTGCATCATGCAAAAAACTCTGGTAATAGAAACTGTGTTCCAGGATATGATATAATGGAGTCCCAAAGAGACATTCTAGTTTTCTCTGCAGTGCCCCATCTTGTGACATATTCCAGCTCATTTAGAAAGCTTAAGGCTCCATACATTAAATTCTTGATTTCTTTTTCTTATCCCATTAACTCTTGCCTCAGTTGTCATTGTCTTTATGTTTTCTGGAGTTTGGGTGTTGCTGTGACCCAGCAAGGAAATGACGAGTCTCTAATGTGGAAGTGGAGCTCTAAAAGGCAGAGCTTTTCCAAAATAAGGTAATGATCATGATAATAAGCCAGTTGCCTACTTCTCAAGATCAACAGAGGTAAGAAGAATCAAAAATCAAATGGTGTAGTGGAAAACTTTCGAAATAACTTTTCCATTGCATATAGCATATATGTCTACTTCAGAAACATGAACCACCTGTAGAAGACCCCTGAGGGAAAAGCAGTAATGCAGATGGCCTGTTAACATCCTGGACCCCTCCTGTTTGCCATACATCTCAGGCAATCTTTTTTCCTATGTACGTTTCATTATCTCTTACACTAATTATTTGGAATTCCTTTATAATAAAAGCCTTATGTCTCTTTGCAGTGTGGTACACACACTGAATGTTCACTGATTTTGTGTGTAGCAGAATGACTAATACAGTAGAATTCCAGACAAAGAAAGATAAAATTTTTTGTTGAGGAGTGTTTACTTAAAAAATGCAAGGAAATAAAAGCATTATTTGGGCTGCACTGTGTAGCCAAACATATTTATGTAAGGGATGTTTTCATTTCCTACTTTGCTTACAAGAAGAAACAAATAAAAAGTGTTATTGGGACAATTTAAATTATCTTCGGATGAGCAGTGATTTATTGAGAATCACCAGGCCTTTTGTCTGCTTATTTACTTACCATTTATTACTTAATGCAATAATTTTCTTGATGTTTGCTATCTTGGTATTTGAGGAAGACTAATAAACCGTTACCTTTAGGCTGAATGTTGTAATATCAACACTTAGACAAACTGAGAAAAATGTTTCTTACAAGCAAGTCCTCTATCTGAAGATTACATATACTAAAATGCATTAGAAGCCACTAGCTCCCCATGATAAGAGATGCAACAGTGACATGTCTTCTCTTCCCAGAGACCAGGCAGAATTCAAAATACCAGCATGTTTATAGTATATTTAATGGCAAAACTGTGACATGATACTGTTTTTTGACTATTTTGGTTTTTCTGAAACCCTTTTGGCCATTACTAATTGCATTTGGACTGTCACCAGTATCAGTCAAACTCTGATCTCCATGTCTCTGTTATGTACTATTGTTCCATGCATTGTTCCTATTCAAGGCTCTCCTCTGTCTAAAATGCCTGTTTAAGTTTTATCCTTCTTTTCGTGAGGACAGAAGTAGGAGATGTGTGGTTTGCTTCTCTGGTCCTAGCATAATGCTGTTCTTTCTGTGTTTTCACAGGCATTGCAATGCTTCGAAAATGCTGTTATGTTCTAGAGATAAGAAATTTTGAATTCCTAATCCATAGAATTTTTGTTGAAAAAATATCACAACGTGAATTTGGTTGACATTTCTACTCCTTGGTAAAAGCAGAACAGTACAACAGTAAAGCGTCTCTACACAAGACACAGAACAGTCCTGGAGACTGGGCTGAAGCACCTCTCTCAGGGGCTGAACACTTCACAAGCCACATGCCCTTTCATCGCAGGTATATGGCATATACATCTACATGGTTCTTTCACCTTGACTTAAATAACCAGTGAACAAAGATACACCCTAATCTGAAAAATTAAATTGCACTTCAAAAAAAAAATCTAACTCCAGTACCCTGCATACTGACTGAGGATACGTGGAAAGAACATGCAACATAATGCCACAGACTTTTCATGCACAAATGTAGATAGTCATCTAGTTGGATGCTCATACAAGAGCCTACCTGAAATAAAATAGGGAATAGAACAGATAGGCAGAAGAATGGGATCTATTGCAGCATCTCGTCCAGGCCTCTACATCAAAATAATGTATACTTTTATCAAAGGAACTACATGTCACATATTTAAGGCATTAGGGACCCCATGCATGATGTTGGGCTTTACCAGGTACCAGAGCTTCTCATTCGCACCAGAGTTAGAGACAACAATCTGAGCTTTCTCCTGTTCTTAGCTTGAAGCCCAGGGTGTATCTAGTCCTTCTTCTACTACTAAGTTATCATAGTTCATGTCAAGGTTTCCCCACAAAAGTGTCATCAGACTGTGGTTTGTTTTGGAAGATGAATTAGGGAGATGAATCCTAGCCCACTGAGCTTATCTGTAATCCACCCTGTCTTCTCCAAGATTCCTTAGGTCCCAAGAGACTGCACCACCATCATATAACCAACACGTATGTTGTCAAGGACTTTCTGTTCCTGTGGGGGAGGCCAGAAGGGTCACTGGAGCTGGGCTTGTTGTTAATTTCCTTATGAAAAACAGCTTTACAGGGGACCAGAGTTTGCAGAGCCTTGCAACTTGCAGAGTTTGCCCTTCTGCCCCCCAAAACGTGGACCTTGAAGTTAGTGCTCCACTTCTATGAAGGAACAAGGTTGCCTGTGATTAGGTGCTGATTGCGTCTAAACCAGATACTCAAACTATTCTTCCCAGACATACACACTTAAAGCTTATTCCTTTTCTTAAAAAGAAAGTCAGAATTTCTGATGCAAGTCCAATACTGGCTGGAAGTACTAGGAACCCTGGCACAGGTCTTGAGTGACTTTTTGCCCATCCAGTGTGAACTGCATGAGAACACATCCAGATAGATTTCATGAGTAACTGTGAAGGCTTCTTCCCAAATTATTTGCATGCAAAATACCATTGCTATCACTTTAATTCAGATTTACGTCTGAATGAATGTGGAAGTCAAGGGCAGGGTGTGCCAGTTGCTGCTTTTAGCTCTTAATGCAATAGGACATAATTCATTTTGGTGTTTGACAAACTGGGATCTTTAAAGGAAATTGTTTAGTTCCATATTATTAGAAGTGGCATTTATATATTCTGGATGTTTTCTTGTGGTTCTCTTCTTCTCTATAGTTTAGTTTTCTGGCACTAAGTTTTCCAGAACAGAAATGCAATGAAGTCAGGCAGTGATTTATGTGTTAAAACAGAGAAAGCTGATGTATATCTTTTCTTACCTTCTTTGCTATAAAAAATGAGGAACTTACTAGATCAAGTTCTTAATCTTTGAATGCTTTATCCAATGTGCACTTATATCAGTCAAATACCAACGAATTTCAGACCTGACCTTTAACAGTCAAATAATGGGGTGGTATGAAATACGCAGAAACACATGTATTTTCTTCTCATATGATGAAGTTCTTGCTGCTGTAAAAATGCTGTTACCACCATCCAGTGGCATTATTGGCACATCTCCATCTTATTGTTCTTATTCCCCCAAGATTTATTTACCAGTACTCACTCTTTTTAAGGCATTCTTTCCATAGCTTGGTGTATCTGATGTTGTGCTGTGGCACTATGTTAACCTGTTTGTGTGCACTCTTTCTGCCAGACCAAGGATTGTCTCCCTTTCCCAGTCTGCAGCTATGCCCATATCCAGACTGCAGTGTTAAACTTACCACTCCCGCTTTCCCCAATGCCCACTCTTCCCTCTCGTCCCAGTTCCCCATTCCCTCCTGACCCAATACCAAACCCTCCCACTCACTCCCCTTTTCCTTGGGACCCTCTTTCAGGGCCTATACTCCACTTAGAGTTCCCTCATGTCCCCTCTTAACCTTCCCATAGATCCCTGCTCCACTTACCATTCATAATTGTATTTTCCCTGATTTGTCTTTCTGTTCAACAGTATACTGTAAAAGCCAAAGAGAATAACTAAAATGAGCAGCATTGTTTAGCTGGAATGTGTTAATGGTGTTCTGAGAGTGGGTCTTTGATCTATAGACAATTAAAGAGCTGCTCTGTCAACTGACCAGATGCCAAGGACTCTGTGTGTCTCCTCTTTTCATCCTTTAGCTTTCCGATTTCCACCCAAACTCCTAGGATGACTGACACACAGAACCCCTGCAAGTGACCGGATGTGACATTCAAAAGTTGCTACATTAGGTCCAAACATCCAAACAGAGATGCCAGACTGCAAGGTCTTATAAGCTCTGCCAGTAAATGGCACTATAAATGCCCCACATTTACTGTCTCTCAGTGACTTCCAGAGCAAATGTACTTTGTACACAAGCAAAAATACAGGTTTGTTTTTCTAACTACCGGCTTTGCTATCACAGGTTGGACCCTGACACTCATGGCTGAGTTCATTCCTTCTTATGCATCAACAGCAGTACCAGTGGTCCCGCAGGTCAAACAAGCCCTGTTCATCCTTGCAAAAACCAAATTTCTTCCTGCTGTGTCCACAGTGACTCCAAGGCTTCCCTTGTTCTAAACAGTAATGCCTATTTCAAGCATTCAGCAATCACTTGGTGGTCTTAAAGATCAACATCATGAGCTTAACTTAAAATTAATCTGTGTGTTCCTTTACATTTTAAATGCACATGGGTTGCCTTCTCAAGCTTTTGTTTATTGCTGTGAAAACTAGAATAGAATTTAGATGATACTACCCGTAAACACTTGACTCGAAGAGCGGTCTTTCAGAGCAACACCAAATAGTGCAAGGAACTCATGCAGTGATGCACAGAAGTTACTGTAACTGGTTGCATTAATCTGTCATTCTGTCACTGACAGACTGGCTGAAATAAAATCCTTGGCTCACTCCAGTTATAGGTCTGTGATCACTCTGCACTGACATAAGTGTTGGCTACTGCCAAAAGGGGTGGTCTCATTCCAGCTACTTTTCTTGTGCTGATCCTAATTTTTAGTGGCTGCCTGATGAGCTGGATCAGAGAACTAAGTAACTGGTATTCTGACAGGTTAATTATGAGCTGGATCAGTTCCTGACCCAAGAAATTATGTGGATGCATGAATTTTACTGGTACCAACATTCCAGAAAAAGCTGGAATATGAAACTGAGGAAAAGAAGTTAAATAAGGAAATATATTTTCAGCGATTCTTCAGGATATAATCATAACTTCTCCAATCAATCTTGCTGCAATTTCCACACCAGCTTGAAAACTGAACTTGTCCATAGCAATTAATCAGCTGCATTTCCTATGCAGTTCCACCAAAGGCATCCCTCCTTTAAAGGGCTCCCATTGCTTCACCGCCATATAGATCAAGACTAACAGATGCTGGGTGAGTGTCTTTCTGCATCATCTACCTGTTCTATGGGTATTGAAAGCACTTATGCTCTACCTACATAGCAGATGAAGATCAGCAAATACTCCACAAGACTTCTCACCACCAGCTTTTGCCTGGTTAAAGTATGAAAGCACGCATCTTAAGTGAAAAAGATCTGTAGGAAGTTTGTGAAGAATTTTGAAACTATCTGCATAGGTCTCATTCATATATTAGTTACTTGTTTAGAGTGTGGAGCTGTAAAGAACATTCAATATTTTTACAATAGTACATTTATTGTGTTTTTCTGAAGCAGTTTCTACATAATTGTTATTTCCAAGGCTGGAAGAGCTCATAGTTGTTACAAGGCTCCAATTTTTTTTATTATAGATTGATATTACCAGACGTTACTGCAATATCTAAGACTTTTTTTTCTGTCATGGTCACATTTCATATACATGCTTATAAAACACAGCTTGAACCTTCCTGATTTAAGTTTCATACCAAGGTAAATCTTCTTGAACAACAAAGTTATTATTTTCTACCATTGAACACATAAACTCTGTCCATGTTGACAAATAACTTGGCTCTTCCTACATCTGAGTCTTCCAGAAGTGCTTTTGGGCATTTGCTTAATTATATCCTCTACAAAGTTTCTGACTCATACTTCCTGATATCCTTAATTAAATGTTCAAATATTACTCTTGGTTATGAACCCTTTGATGTACACATATTTATTAACAACCAGTGGGTGAATCCTGAGCTTAGGACTGAAAAATCATACAAACTTCAATTTCTACTGCAGAATCCAACACAGCAAAAACTCCTCCTACAAAAAGTCAGAAATTATTTTTAACATTATTAAAACTAACTGCTGTGCTCCCTTAATCATCTTCACAGACTTCACAAAAACAGGTTTCCTAAGTTTCCAAAGACATTTAGCCTGAAATGAAGAGCAAGCACGGAAAATTCCAGCTTCCATGATTATGGTGACATTGTAAGTAATTAAATTCAGGCATTCAGCTTATACTAGGCTGCCTTGGTTATAGCTATCATTACCACTATTACTTAAAAAGATTAGGAGGGGTGACAGGAATCCTTACCTAAATGCTATGTAAGCATGCAGGTATATCTGAGTAATGCAGGATTTGTAAATAAGGAATTTTACCACTCGTGCTATCCTGCTTGTAAGGGTTATGAGATACACTAGGGTTGTTGGTCAGGGAGCAAGGCTGTATTCTTAATATGTCCTTCAACTTTCACTGTTACTCAGTTCAAGCACATTCTACACAATCTTCCAAGGAGATTTTTAAAAATTCAAGGAGATTTAAAAATGTGCAGATACAATGCAGGCGTGGGTGGCATTTGTTTATAGCAAATATAAAATGGGGGGGATTAATCCAGAATCTATTAAAATTTATTTAATTTTGACAGGATTTGGTTCAACCACTTCTAGTAAATTAGCAGGGTAGAGTACTAGCTTATTCTGACACTTCCTTGGAGGTACAACCATGCAAGTATTAATCCATTCCAATCCCTGACATATAAAAAACACATCAAGTGTTGTTCTCCAATACCACACAAAGTGACATTTAACAGTCCCTTTAAGTGTAAGAACTCTATGGGGACACAAAGCTAAAGAAACACAACTATTAAACCAAACCAGTGGCTTTCTTAACACTTAAATTCATTTATACTTAGTCTGGTGCAAGCAGATTCAAGACAACCATCAATTAATCAAAGTGCTAACAGGCAGTTTTACGATGTTTAAATGCTTTCCCTATGACAATATTGTGACTGAGAGTTTAGAATTGTTCCAGATGTTGAAAACATCATTTTATTAAAATGAAAATAAGTTCAGAACTCTATTGTATCCCATCAGCCTCTATTCAGGCCAGTTCTTCTAGCACTGACTCTCAATCACTGATGTTTGGACACATGCCATGAAAACAAACCAGTCCCCTGCTAGCATCTCCTTGTCTATACAAAGTTAAATCTTTATAATTAGAGTCTCCAAAAATGATGTCAAGGCACCATTTATAAAATGAAAAAAGCAAAATAACTTTCAAATGAACATTCAGGATCCAGCTGAAGTGAATATATAAAAATAAATGTAAATGTAAATGTAAAAAATATATATGTGCACATAAATAAATGCATGAAAAGATATATATACATAAAAGACAGAAGTAGCTGAATCTAGTGGGCTACAGGGCCCAAGTGAATCCTTCCTGTCCCAGCCCCAGGAACACGAGACTTCTGCAGTCCCACGTCCCCAGGTGCAGGGAGGAGGGCAGCTGAGCCTATGCTCACACATGCACACACACATAATGGCCATGCAGCCCACCCCAGACAGAGTGCAGTGCCTTTGCCAGCATCCAAAGAAACCCCAGAAGCGCTCCCATAAATATGACCAGTGCAAATGGCTCCAGCCTGCTCCAGCTGGCTGGATGGCCAAGTTCAGAGAGTTGTGGTGAACAGAGTTCAATCCAGCTGGGGGCCAGTCACGAGTGATGTCCCCCAGGGCTCAGTACTGGGGCCACTCCTGTTTAACACCTTTATCAATGATTTGGATGAGGGGATAGAGTGCACCCTTAGTAAGTTTGCAGATGACATCAAGCTGGGTGGAAGTGTCAATCTGCTTGAGGGCAGGGAAGCTCTACAGAGGGATCTAGATAGGCTGGATCGCTGGGCCAAGGCCAATTCCATGAGTTTCAATAAGGCCAAGTGCCGGGTCCTGCACTTCAGCCACAACAACCCCCAGCAGCGCTACAGGGCTTGGGGAGGAGTGGCTGGAGAGCTGCCAGGCAGAGAGGGACCTGGGAGTGTTGACTGACAGCTGGCTGCACATGAGCCAGCAGTGTGCTCAGGTGGCCAAGAAGGCCAATGACGTCCTGGCCTGTGTCAAGAATAGTGTTGTCAGCAGGAGTAGGGATGTGATCATTCCCCTGTACTTGGCTTTGGTGAGGCCGCATCTCAAGTACTGTGTCCAGTTCTAGGCCCCTCACTACAAGAAGGACATTGAGGTGCTGGAGAGGGTAAAGAGGGCGGCTACCAAGCTAGTAAAGGATTTGGAGCATGTCTCATATGAGGAATGGCTGAGGGTACTGGGACTGTTTAGTCTGAAGAAGAGGAGGCTGAGGGGAGACCTTATCGCTCTCTACAGCTACCTGAAAGGAGGTTGTAGCGAGGTGGGGGTTGGTCTGTTCTCCCTAGTAACAAGCGCTAGAACAAGGGGAAATGGCCTCAAGTTGCACCAGGGGAGGTTCAGGCTGGATATTAGGAAGAATTTCTATACTGAAGGGTTGTCAGGCACTGGAACAGGCTGCCCAGGGAGATGATGGAGTCACCACCCCTGGAGGTGTTTAAGAGACGGGTAGATGTTGTATTTAGCGATATGGTTTAGTGGTGTTGATAGAGCTAGGACAAAGGTTGGACTCGATCATCTTGAAGGTCTGTTCCAACCAAAACTGTTCTACAATTCTATGATTCTACCTCTCCAGCAGCTCAGGCTGGAGGTCCACTGGTGGGTCCCATATCCAGAGGGTGTGGGTCACACCAGCAGCTGGCCCAGGCTTTCAGGATCCAGGAGCTGCTCCTGGGCACTAGTCTCCCTCTGCTGCTGCCCCACACACCTCTGCGCCCTTCAACTGGTGGTCAGATCTCCCACCCTGCTCGTTGGCCATTCTGGCTTGCACTTCATTAGCAGATAAGGCTGTGCAAATGTACTACGGGACTGAGACTCACAGCCTTTCCCTCTGATGACCCCGAAATCTATGGCCCCCTCAGACCCATGGTCCCCTTCTCTCTCCAGTTGCTGGTACTCAGACCTCTCCTCTGACCCACTACCCAGTCCAACTTGACATTTGTTAGTGGTTGTACAACAAATACATAATATTTCTCAGACTAGAAAGCAGACCAACACAGAATACAGTTAGAAATAGGATTTAAATAAAAAAATAGGATAGATGCTTATTCATCCTGGATCCACTCTGATCTCTCCCTTTTCATTTGTTCCTTCCCTTAAACATCCCTTAGTAAGTTTTGCACCTTCCCACAGTCCCATTAAAAGGTCTAAAAGCAAGATTTACCCAATCCTACAATACTCTGCCACCTACACCCCACAATAAGCCTTGTGCCCCTGGAGGAAGTAACCCTCACCAGTTTGCACAGTGTTTTCCTTGGGTCCCCTTGGTGGGTTTGCTCTCCAAGATCATAGTCTGATCCTTTTTCAATAACCCTGGGAGTGATCAGGTCAGGGCATCTTGTTTGAATTAAACAGGTTAAGAGGGTTCCTCTGCCCATATCTTCAACAGGTCTTTGCTCAATATAATTAGCCTTCAGTAACATAACCAAACATATAGGTCTTCTATAGGTATTAATTTATTTGGTGCATTCTCCCTCAACATGCCTTTCTCTCTTCTTTCCACCTACACTGTACTTATATCAGTGCTCTGTAGCAAAAAAAAAAAAAAAATAAAAAAATTAAAAAAAACATATCACAAAAATTAACTACCTACATCCTGTATTAATCATGATCCAGTTGTGGCAGCACGGTATCCAGCACAGGGTGATTCGTCTCATTTTTTAGTAGGTTTCACATATTCCAGCAGGCTTTGACCTGTTCCTACTAAAAGCACTGAAACACCTCCACATTCCTCAGCTTTCAAAATGTTTCTAGTCTTTTTCCCTTCTTCCACTGCACTTAAATCCTTTCTCCAAATCAACTCACCACATGTTTTTAAGTATCATTCCTGTATGTAGTTCTCCCTTCAGATGAACATCTGCGTATTTCTCTGTTTACATCCTCTGACTGGCCTAACTCTGAAATACGGTGCCATGGAAACCAAACTCCTTCCCAAATGGTCTCACTCTGTTTCCCAGCAATGAATGCCAACCTCCCCCCCTAGTCCTGGTCAGTTTACAGTTTTGGTGACATTTTAATGTTCTCTCCCTGTTTTGTCTCCTCAGCGCGCCTTTCTGCTTTGTGCTTGTCCATGTCCATGTATTCCTCCTCTCTGCTTGAGCTCATTCTGGCTCTTATTGTCTCTTCCTTTTTGCTGCAGCAACCTCTTCTCCAGCAGCCTCCTGTGGATTTTGTTTCATTACTTCTACAACCTCCCCATTGCCTGAAAAATCATTCATGTTTTCCAGAATCACTCCACATCTGTGGCTTCCTTTGTCTTGTGCACAAAGCTGCCTTTCTTTTAGCAACTACATAAGAAGGCAGTCACTGTCAACAAGTCTGATGTGATTCACAGGACACTTACGAAGCCTCACCCTTTTGTGTGTTACTCCAGCCTTCCTGAGCTCCTATTTAAATCTCTTCATTGACTTCTCAGCCCAAAATTGAGATTTTTCATATCTCTGAGATGGGAGGTAAACTTACATGCCTATTGAACGCAAATACAAGAGTCTCATTCAACAGCTACTGGGTCAAGACATCACTCTGGTCTTTGCTATTGAATAATTTTGGTTTAATTTTTCTTTCCTCTTTAATTATTCTTTCCCAGCCTTTCTGGTGCATCAAGATAACTTCGGTATCCATTTTTCTCTTTCCTCTATTTCTGTCTCTCTGCCTGCTACTGGGGTTGCACTGTCTCTTCGAGATATTCTGATCTTACTAATAGCCTAAATGTCCCTGTATCTTCATCCCCTTTAAATAACAGTTCTGCCCAGATTTTCATAAAACTAGCCATTTGTACAAAAACTTTAAACCTGCCCAAACATACCTTTCAAACTAGAAGCAAAAGTTGGTTTCCATATATGGTAATCTCTCTTCCATCACTTCACATTTCTTACAGTATTTCCTCCGTCTGTGCTTGATGCAGCCCTGTAGGAATGGTGCTGACCATATCTACGTCTCCTATTACACTCTGTCTCTCCACTTACAGCGAGGCAGAATTCAGGCAGGAACCTAGTATCTTATGGTAGAGTGAGAGTTTAGAAAAAAGTGGATGGCAGTTGATTTTTAAGTTTTCTGTTGACAATTCAATCCTTTTTCTTGTGACTAGCTGTGTCAATGGAGAATTCAGCAGGTAATGAGAATAATATTAATTGAGCATTTTGCAAAAATACTGGGACTTGAAGCATGTGTGGTATGGAATATGCCCCATGTTAGCTGATGCCTTCTGACATCTCTTAGCAAAAGTTCATGGCCCACTGTGTGGTTTGTCTTCTGCTGATCTTTGGCAAAAAGCACATTCAGAGACTAAGATTCATAGCTGGACTTGGCAGCTTTTTGTAGCTGAGTGGATTAAGCCAGTGCGGTGAAGAAGGAGGTGGGCAAGCTGAAATTATTTCCATATGGGAGAAGAATTTCGATTTCCCAAGGGGATATTAAGCCTAGCGGCTGAGCCTTCAAAGCTTTCCAAAATTATAAATGCACCTTTGCACAAAAGCCTGAGAGCTATGGCTGGAGTCCCCTCAGAATCCTGAAAACCAGTGCGGTGCTGGTGCCATATATCTCTAGCTGTGCAATAGCTGAAGTGATAAATCTAAAAAAGAAGAATTAAATATTAAGCAAAATGGTCTGATAAAGGGAGACAGTAGCTAATATTTTGTACTTCATCAATAGTCTTTCAAACAATTAAATATGGCATACAGACTTCAGAGTCAAATTGTGGTGGCCACACACTAGTGTGGCTTTACTTTACCCCTTCCAAATCCTGGAAAGATATTGGTTTTCCAGGCGTGAACCTAGTGTTACAAGTTTATTTGTGTAAGAAGGCACTTCCTCGACTGTGTGTGTGTGAGTGTGTTTATTAATATCATGAGGATCTTCACATGGAAGAAAATGCAGAATCATTATGTCATATTCAGCACCATCTGAGTCCTGAAATCTGAAAATCTTTCAGACAAGCAATTTTAGAAATGGGGAATAATGGCATACAATACTATTTTTGACAATAATAGCCACTCACCCGGATGTATTTGTAGCATCTGGGATGACTATAACCCACACTGTAATTGTTATGCTTCGTTTACACACTTTTTCATGTATACTGAACATTTCAGCTTGTACACAATGAATGCTTCTTCATCTTTTTATGATCTTCATATTTAATGATGCTGATAGCTTTATCTTTGCTTCATTAGACTGAATATGCTTGTATAATCAGCCTTTGCATGTGCTAGTTTTATCACCTGCATTGGTTGACTTTAAAAACTATTATTTCAGTAGAAAACAGGGAAGAAAAATCCTTATTTTTGGACAGGTAAAATTCTGAAGGGGAAAATCAGCTTTGTATGAAAAATGTAAGTGTTTAGTTTAAAGGTTTCTTTTGGTTCACTTTTTCTTGGTTTGCTTTGTCTTGCTTTGCTTTGCTCTCTGATTTCCAGGGAAAAGGGAGAAAGAAAGAAAACAAGACTGGCTATCTCTTTCTATTGATAAAATATTGATGCAGAATGGGAGAACAACTCCTCCTCATGTAAAACTGATTTCAGGCTGTTGAAGGAAGACAGAGATGCAGAGGAAAATTTCAAGATGAGACCTGACAATTGTACAATTTAGCCTAGCAGTTATTTGTATAGAGTATTTTCTTGTCGATTTAATCTAGACTGATTTGGGTTACTTTCTCTTCAGTGAACTCTTCTGTATAGCCTTGCATATTGGGTGATAATAATAGGTATATCTGTTAATATTTCTTTAGATATTAATTCCCTTTTCTCTTTAGGAAATTATCATTTCTTCTGCCTCCATCAGTCCATCAAGAGTGTTCAGTCTATATCTGCTAGAGCTATATTCCATATGGAAATGGTGTGTACACAATGAGAAAGCTGAAAAACATTGCCAGAATTACTCCAGTCCCTCATAGTTACATAGTGATTTTTTTTGTTCTACCAATAAAGCTGAAACAGTCAGGTATACGACTGGCTGTTTATTTTGATCATGCGGGAATTGATTAAAATGAATTTGAACGAGTGAAAATGCATGATGCAATCTAGCTCTTGCTGTGGGCAAATGAACTATTTGCACTTAGTGTCTTCCTATAGTTGAAAAAAAGATAAGTTAGTTACAGCCTGGATTTGGAGCGGATGAAAATTTTCACATTACTCAAGGACTGGCAGAAAGAGAAACTGTACATTTCTAACCAAACCAAAGGCGTTCTTTCATGTTTCTTAGCACATGGGTATATCAAAATGACTCGGGGAAAGAACAGCATTCCATGAGCTGGAATATAAATTCTGACCTATAGGCTTGCCTTGGTTTACAGCAAATGTCCCACAGATATAACTGAGCTGTTTCAACAGAGTAAAGGCAGACTTTCTATGACTTAAATGGTAGTTATTTATGATTCTTGCAATAGCAGAATTTCATAGTCATCACCTGACAATAGGGGACAGGAGGTGCTTGAGTACAAGCAGTCTGCCTGAACAGTGCCTCTGTCTCCCTCTCCTCTCACCCTTACTCTGTTCTTTTCTGGTTTTCCTCCCTTTTCCCACTTTGCTTTTTTCTTCCCTAGAGCATTTGTGAACCACTAAACTCACAGATTTTGCTTCTATGCTCTTCTCTATACCCAGTGCTAAAAAAAAAAAACAACTAAAAAAGCTGTTGACAGCACCATTGTACAGATAGGTAGCTGATATTGGACTGAGTTTATCAAATCATTATTAGACTAGATACAAGGAAGAAGTTCTTCACCCTGAGGGTGGTGAGACACTGGAATGGGTTGCCTAAGGAGGTTGTTGACACTCCTTCGCTGGAAGTGTTCAAGACCAGGTTGGATGGAGCCTTAAGCAACCTGGTCTAGTGGGAGGTGTCTCTGCCACGGCAGGGAGGTTGGAACTCAGTGATTTTGTAGGTCCCTTCCAACCAAACCATTCTACGACTCTATTCCACGATTCTATTTCAGGTTGACAAGGACTGCTGCTTTTTTAAAGGTTTTGTTTATGTATACATTGTGGCTATGGGATCTAAGAAAGCATTTTTTAAATTTAAAAAAGTGCATGAAAATGTAGAGTCTGTAAAGTTTTTGTGTGTGAGATAGACCAAAACATTTTGTTGAGTTGGGCAGTACGCAGGCTGAAGCTTGAATGCTTGATATCTGTGGGTTAGAACAGAAGGCAATCTGGGAAGGTAATGTTCAAACCACAGAAACTGCATCTCTCTGGGTATCACATGCTGAGATCTAAATATGCTCCCTTAGTCACCAAAATTTTCAGGTCTCATAAAAAGTCCAGTACTACTAAAGGACTGATTCTTAACGTTTAGTAAATTCTAGCATATCTTTCTCCAGGAACTGATGTTATTATATTCAGTTAGTAATCTCAAGAGGATTCTTCATTGCTTCTCCGTAACAAGGTTTATAGAGAATAAAAAAGGTACACTTACTAACAACGCCAGAGAATGAAAAAAAAAAAAAGAGGAAAAGTTGCAAGTAAGCTGAAGCTGCTTAAAAATGAAAAAAAGAACTGTTTCTCAGAAATACCTATGTTACCTCAAGTGAAGTTAAGCCCTACCAGGATAAGCTTTCTAAGATGTTATGCATTTCCCATGGGCAAGATGACATGAAGTATACAGAACCCTTGTGCTTTTGGCAGCAAAGTTTCAAATATCAAAGCATCCTTCTTAAACCAGATAAATCCTAATAGTGCAGCTCTCCATTCAAAGCTATTGGGGTTGCCTGAGGAGACTTTGATAAGGCTGACTTCCCCAGGTGCAAGCACACAGTTCACATATAAAACAAGGAAATATTAGAAACAGGAGAGAACATAACATCTGTGTGAAAAAAAAAAAACAAAAACAGCAGGAATACATTTGTTAGTTTATCTCTCCATCTACATTTTGGTTAAATTTATTCACTTGTCCTATCAATTTCACCAAAAGACATATAAATATACATAAAAATTACAAGTTCGTTAAAATCTCTTACAGGTGACTAAGTACGCAGCTTTAAATAGGCTTTTATTTGCTCTCTGACACATTTTTTATGGCACAAGATGACATTTTATGATACAGTTTTATGTTCACTGCCAGATCTTTTAATCTGTTATACATTTAAAGGTCAATAAACTTTCTTTGTTTGGGTCTTAGTGAGATTATAGAACAGGACAATTTGCAGTGTCTTTATCCACTTGAAAGCTCATATGTCGGAAGGCAATGCCTATAAATCCCGTGGGTAAGTGCCGGAATAGTTGTGAGCATTCGGTACAAGAAGTGACACTGCAGCTCAGAGTATTTGCATGACAGAACATCAATATTTGTTTACAAATACAAGCTCAACAATTGTGAAAATATCCAAAGCTTCCCTTTCAAGCCAGAGAGCTGCTTCTGAATAAATAATGTTGTTTTCCATGTCAAAACGCCACTTGAAGGTCAGTACAAACAGGAGCCGATTTTTTGTCAAAAATTCATAGCAAAGTCCAGAGCTGTGGTCCATTACAGGACTGATATCAAGCATTATGGCCAACCATTGAGTATAGACTGTTCCTGAGCCTCATAAGATCTAAATATACAAATGTCATTACTGTTGCCTTTCCAATGAAGCAGGTGAATTGAACGTGTGACATACTGACAGAGATTGCTTCTAGTTAGAGCTGTTATAAAATAATCCCGCAAACCATGTATTTGCTGCCTCAGGTTTTTTTTATTCTTCATTTAAAAAAGGAAGATTCCAGGCAGAGGCCTGAAAGCTCTTTGTACCTTTGGTCTTTTCACTCTTTGAAATAGATGAAAATAAAAAAGTGCCGAGAGTTTTCTGCCACATGTGACCTTCCTATACATCCCCTGAGCAGACAGCAGAACAATAGAGGGAAAATCAGGTTTACTATTATTACTTGGTAGAAAAAGTTTCCCAGAATGCCATTACAATACTTTAAAAAAAATTAAATGCTATAACATTTCAATAAAATATATTAAATTTGAACTTAACTGTGTTGCACAGACCAGTCATTAAAAGGAATGTTAAGGAAGGACTTAATTACATTTATTGTCACACTAAAGATTATTATTCTAGAAAGAAATATCTTTTGAACATCATTGACTTCACTGAACTAAGCCTCCGGATAGAATTTCAATTAACACATGTAATATGCATAAAATTAGTTAGGAAAGTCTTTCTGAGTACTGATTCTTTTTTTCCCCACATACTCCTGCAGCCTTTGTAAAGAACTAACCCAGTTCCCACCCTGTCAGTAATGTGCACTGCTTGTACCTATAGTGCTAGAAAAGACAGAAGAGAAATATTGTCTCTGAACATTGTTTCAAGATATGAAAAAGGCTAACACAGCTCTAGAGCGACTTAGGAGTTTGTTAACATCAATCTGCATGGAACTGGTAAAACTAGTAGAGGTCAGACATGATTCAGAAAAGGCTCCTGGGATGCTCTGAAACTTGGAGGGATCAGCTATGAAAAAACAGGCAGAAAATCTGCTAGTTCTAAATACGACTTAGGCAGTTTAGGAACTGAATTCTGTCTGATAGCAGCTTCAGATGGATATCGTGCCATTAAGGGAGCAGCTCAGTTGCTTTACCGCAGTCGGTAAACGCCACTGTAGACATGCTAGACTATCTGACATATCCTCATGAGACTAGCATACAAAATATATGACCGTCAGGAAACCTTCTGGGATGGCATACAGAGACTAGGAAGGATGCTTAAAATGTCCAAGATGATCTAGGACACCTCTGTCTAAGCACTTACACTGATCCCAAGAGATTCTCTCCAGTGTTCCTGTTGAATGAATGCATTCTTGATGTCCTGGACTAGCTCTGGCTCTGCCTTCTGTCAGAAAGGCTAGAAAACATAAAGATAAGTCAAGCCTAAGTGTTTCCTCCAACTGTATTCCCATATGTCAACCTTGACCAGGCTGCTCCACAACTGGTTAAATCAGCAGGCTAAACATTCCTCTGGTCTGGGAATGGGTCTGAAAAGCAATTTTATATTTATGTTAATGTAATTCTTACTGGATTACCAGAGCCTGGATTTACATCAACATGATACCTAGACTTTTTCAAAATTATTGTAGTGAATTATTTTATTGCTTTGTGGTATTTAACAATTTACAAAGCATTTGGCTCATGCAAGCATTTATTTAGGGCAGGACATCGGTTTGGGGTGGAGGAGGGGGTGAAGACCTGAGAAGAAGTGGTCAAAAACACACACAATTACTTCAGGATGAGGATTCTGTCTCTTGTTCAACAATCCCTCCATGGTTTCATGATCTCAGGGGATCCAAGATCATTGCTGCTGGTGAAAAATCTACCCTTATTTCTCCTTAAATGTTTTCCCGAGTAAGCAAAAAGTAAGTAAGGTCCCAAATAAACAGACTGAGGTTTAACAGAGAACGCATTGCTTTCCCAAAGCTGCCTTTGGAAGAATGCCACATTATAAATAACACCTAGACTTCATACTTCGTAGGTGCAAAAAGTGCAAATCTTCATAACAACAGAAGAAAATCTCTGTTTTCTGTATATAATTGTCATGATTAGCACCGGGTCTGACAAGAGAAGCCACAGCAATTGCCAGGCTGTGTTTAGAGCACACAGACGGTGTCAGAAACAGAAAGTGGGAACTTTCAGAAAATATCCACTAGAAAAAATAGAAAAGGTTTACTAGTAAAGAGGTATTTGTAGGGTCATTTTCATATCAAATTTTTGTACAGCTTTCTGTTCAAATAAACCAAGCATTTGTAACACAGTCTCCTTATGTTCAAGGATTAAAATGTGCAATACAAAAGCTTTCTGACAGGATATATTGGCTAAAAAATCCTACACTTTAAAGTGGTTTTAAAACATAACTTCTTGCTGCTGCTTATCAAAAATTGAAGAAGGTTAGTCAATTTAGACTAAGGAGGCCCCGAAAAGTCTATTTTGTCAGTTCAAATTCAATTAAATTATTTTCTATGGCTTCATCCACACTGCATATTAAGCATCTTTGAATATGTTAATGTCTTTGGCTATAGCTTCCTTTCATGTTTTACTTTCCTCTGTGATCTCCACTGACCCTTTTCAAGGAATCTCAGAGTCATTGCTTCCAGCTAGGATTGTCTAAGAGAAAAGAGTAGGATCGTATAGAGGTATGGCAGAAAACCAGTCATGCTACCTTCCTGTCTTCCCCAAATTTCCACGAGGAAATTTAGCTGGTGGCCCAACCAACTCACAGGTATGATGCTTTTAGAAACTTATTCCAAAGACACTACTCCTACAGATTGCAGAGAGCACACACAACAGGGGCATATGCTGGAGATGCATTTTAGAGTGCAAAGGGCAGGGGATCAAGTGAAGGTAGCTGTACGTGACGATTGGAATCAATAGAGCAGACCTTCCATGAAATCTGTAGGTCTTCAGCTGTAAATATTCATAATTTCAATGGAATGTCACTCAACTGGTGGAGGAATGTGAAATTCCAAGAAAGTATTATCATGGACTACTCCTGCTTTCAGCATCTCCTTTTATCATTTTGTCCATTGGGACAATGTCCAGGGCAAAGCCACGAAGTGGAAGAAAACAACGGAAGGAGGAAGTTGTGTGTATCGTGGAAGGATGAAGGGATGTAGCAGGGACTAACAGAGTTGTGAGATGTAGAAGTAAGAACTCAAAGTACGGTGGGAGGATTTAACAATATGTCAGCAGAAGGGAAAGAGGGAAGAAGGGGCGTAGGCTTTACTAATTCTGCTCATATAATATGTTTTATTATCTACCTATACAAAAACCTTTCTGAAGTACTAACTAAAAGTCATGAAGGATCACTGTGCTCTGTACCTGCAGTGAATCCCTCCAGAACAAGAGCTTTGAGGAACTGCGTATGGTTGTTGTTTTTTTTTTACAGGAAATAGAAGTCTGGTTTTGAAATATCAGGAAGTAGAAAGGACAAAAACATGCTCTTCTGCAGTAATAAATGGTTGTTGTTCTGTAACTTCTGCCTCTTCTGTCACTCATGGTCTCTGCTCACCAGGAGCCACCAACAATGAAGCCTGAAGCAGTATAACAGTACAGTTTCTTTCAAGTGGCATCATCTATTTTCTCACGAGTTGGTTTGGATCTTTCAAACAGTGGCTGGTGTGGCATGTTATTTTCCTAGAAAAGTCATTTCATCTTTTGAAAAAAATCCAAGAAACATGAAAGTGGCCTAAGAAGTCTCCTTGTTCCTACCAGTGAGGAGGAAAGACTTGAGGAGCACCGGACGGATCCTGTGGGACCACAACCAGTTGCACAGCCGTGTTGGCAGCAGGGATTCCATTTTTATGACCATGGGACTGTCTTTGAAGGCTGAAGACTGCTAGGAAGAGACACGATCCATCTGACTAAGTGAGGCAAAACCATTTTTGCAACAAGCTGGACAAACTGATGAGTAGAGCTTTAAACTAGGAATGATGACTCAAAATCAAGTGATGAAATCATAGGATTGGCAAGTAAAGGGTGCTAGCTGATGTGGTCAGGAGACTCCTCATCATCAAGAAAATAGCTCCAAAGGGGGGCCACCCCAAGAGTCAACACACAAATAAAGAATTGCTGATAAAGTTGGAGAAGCTCTCACACTTCATCTGTGAAATCAGCACTGTTGTGTGCTTCTCTGAAGTTCCTGTACACTAACGCATGCAGCAAGGGAAAAAAACAGGAGGAATTTTAGATCTGTGTATGGTCACAGGGCTGCAATCTCATCAGGGACATGCAGTGGGATAGCTCACATGACTGGAGCACTGCCTGAAATTGACACAGATGCTTTAGGAAGCACAGACTGGGATGGGGGGAGTGGGGGTGAGACAAAGTTGCCCTTTACATGAGAGCAGGAGAAAAGGATGGAGCTCTGCCTAGGGCCAGACCGTGAGCCAGCTGACAGCTTGTGGGCCAGGATTAGTGGACAGGTGAGGGTTGTGAGGGATGAGGTCACAGTGGGTATCTACTACAATCTGATCAGGAAGAAGAAGTAGATGAGGCCTTCTTCAGAAAACTGGAAGCCGCCTCACATTCATAGGCCCTGCAAGGGGACCTGTTGCACAGAGAGCACAGTGGGCACAAGCAGTCCAGGAGGTTTCTGGAGCACATTGATGATCACTTCGTAACACAAGTGACTGAGGAGACGATGAGGGGAGCTATTCTGCTGGACCTCCTACTAATAAACAAGAACTTTTCAGGAATACCAAGACTGGGGCAACCTTGGCTGCAGTGACCATGAGAGGGCAGAATTCGGAATTCTGAGAGGACTATACAAGGCAAAAAGCAGGATCACAGCCCTGGAGTTCAGGAAAGCAGATTTGAGGCTATTCAGGGATCTCCTTAGAAGAATCTCACGGGATTCAGCCCTGAAGAGAAGAGTGGTCCAGGAGAGCAGTTGATAATTTCAAGGATCACCTCCTCTATGCTTGAGAACGGTCCATTCCCATGAGCAGGAAATCAAGAAAAGGTGGCAGGAGGCCCGCACAGCAGTACCTTATCAATGTCTACAGATACCTGATGGGCAAGCTGGAGCCAGGCCCTTCTCAGTGGTATCCACTGACAGGACAAGAGGCAATGAACACAAACAGAAACATGGGAAATTCTGTTTAAACATAAGAAACCCCTTTTTTTTTTACAGTTAGGGTGGTCAAACACTGACACAGGTTGACCAGAGAGGTTGTGGAGTCTCCATTCTCTGAGATGTTCAAAACCCAGCCGGACACAGTCTGAGGCAGCCTGCTCGGGGTTGCCCTGCTCTAAGCAGTGTTGTTGGACTGTATGAGCCATCAGCCCTCAGCCATCCTGATTCTGCATACCTCCCTGGAGGCTGGCCAGTCCTTCACTGTCATAAAAGCAAGCAAGCAAAACAAAACCATACTCCTCCCAGGCTGCGAAATGTTATTTACAATGGTTTTTAATGAGATCAGTGTATCGAAGTACTCTTAACATTTGTCACAACAGATGTTATTCTTAGACAATACTTATAAGCATCCCTTTTTCAAAGTTTAGCCATAATATTTGACTGGAACTATTTCCTGCGGTAATGGATTCCACAGGCAAACTCCACACAATGCAGAGGAGAGACTTCCTTCACTTCTTTCTAAATATAGCGGTCAATAATGTAATTGACTCCACCTAACCTCATGTTGCTTTGGTTTCATGATACCCTGAAAATACATAGATGCTGATGCCAACAAGCCCTTTTAAGCGTAGTTCATCTCTGCTTTTTGATGTTCAAATTGAAAAGAAATGCATAGACATCTGAGATGAAACAAATCAGAGTGCAATTCTGAAACTCCAGGAAGTGCATTTGGCAACTGTTGCATATCTTTTGACAAAACAGGCCACATAGGAATGCAAACAACTGAGACAGAGAAGAATTATTTGCTAATAAAACAAGTCTATGAACAAACTCACTAGATGATTCTTGCATTTGATAAGTAAAAAACACAGCAGAATTAAATGGATCCTGTTCGGCTGAACAGATTCATGTTTGAAGCTCCCGGGCTGACATGTGGGAGCTATACCTGAATTTTCGTTTTGAAGCTTTCCAATGAGGAACAGAAAAGGAGTTCCTATTTTTTTTAATTACTGCATAATTATTTGTGGTTTGGGGCCACATATCTGTTTAGATCTGGGGGAAAATCAAAAAGCAAAATCAAAAGCAACAAGCTGAATATCACATAACCTAAACCTAGCTCCAATGTGAATTTTGAGATTCCTGGTATTTTCCAATTTCCAAAGTTACTCAACATCTTCTCTTCACCTGGAATGTGTTGTAGGTTTTTAGACTCTTAATCCTCCACATATCTTGTTGCATAAAGCGTGTAAATTTAACAGCCCAACTTTAGACTTTGAAAAGAGAACAAGGGAAAAGATTGAGGTTGTTTCAAAGGCTTTCAGCAAATCAACAAACAGTCAACATCTGTGAAGTAGTAAAGCTAGGTAATATTTCAATGGTGAAAGCAAAGACCAACTGTTTCTTTCAAATGTGGCCAACAGCATCAAGGACTAACAGAGTCATGGAAAGAAGAGTAAACAAGAGGCATCTTGGTGGTTAGAACATGCTGCTGGGAACAGGGAATCCCGGTGCTCTGGGTCATTTCTGGGCTTTGTCCAGTGCCTGTCTAAAGTAAACTGCCTCAACAATTCAGGGAGCCGAGACCAGACCCTGCAGCTCTTTCCTACTGTTTTTATTTGTAGTAGAATGAGCAGCAGCAGCACTGCCACCAATCTTTCCTCTTGACCCTGCTTCTGTAAGAAGTCATTCAGAACCACTGAACCTACTCTAGCCTGGGATCCTTACCAGATTTATAAACTCCAAAATGTGCACAGGCAGAAAACATGCATCTAGATGCTCAGTTTACTGGCAGATGCGCTAACACTATCCATGTGCATATGAAGCTTGATTGCTTAAATGATATCTCAGACACCTGCATGGTTTAGGCAGGGAAACGGTTGCCATCTTAAATTCAAAGATGTAAATTTAATCTAATCTTTGCTTTAAGTTCCTAAAAGCTGACTTGATAGTTACTTTTCAACATATTTAAAAATGCTATCAGAATGTCCACAGTTAGAAAATTAGATCCACATTCAGGTATCTGAAAGATTGACTTGATTCAGTACTTGGAGTATCTACCTGAGTCAGTAGCTACATATTTACATGTTAGTTAGAGGATGGCATCAGCATTTAACACTGCACATATGCCACTGGGTTTCCAGCAACAAGTTTTTCAGGAAAATAATGTGTGTAACATATGGTAACACTTTAAGAAGAAGGGGAAAGTGGTAAAGGAGAACATGAAAAATAATGGCAACTGGCTTTATGTTACTGGTAAGCAACTGGATAATAAAACTATGATCTTTTCCTTCTATAGAATGAATCACTTTTTTAAAAAAAAAAAAAAAATGGTGTCTTTTTATGGTTTATTCATGATGTTTCCCAACAGAGCAATATAGCTTCCCATTAAACAGCAGACAGGTACAGTATCAGATTTTTCCCAATAGTCCTGTATTCTCCCCCTTAACCCTTGACTCTCCTCCCACTTTTCTATATCACGTAACAGTACTCTATCACTCTGTTGCATCTTAAAAATGTCACTTTTAACTCAGCTTAGCTCATCAGCTTTAACCACCATCTTCCTTTACTTTTTCAGCTTTCACCTCGATGTCCGTGCCTGGAGTTCTTCTTCAGTCCCAGATAGTTCCCAATCTGGTAGTCTCTCAAATGTTTGTTGTCTCTAATAAACCAAAGCTCAGAAGCACTAGTTCCTCTTCTCTCTTCGTAACCTACCCACTACTGTTAACATCAGCAGTGCTCCTTTCCTAGCTCCTCTTCTTTCTTTGATTTTACGCTTCTTTCCTTTCTTAGTTGCCATTCTACTTCCAGTTTTTCCTTAAGGTCCTTTGTGTAACTCCCCTCTTCCCTCTTCCGGTGATGTCTATGTCTTCCCTTGTCCTTCATCACCTCCTCTTCTTCTCCGTGGTAACCTCCTCCACAAAACCAAATTCAGGTAGCATCTCATCTGAAAATCTCACAAAACTATATTTTTACTTGAGCCCATTGTTTCCATGCAAACTCAAATTTTAGCCCTGTCTTTTACATTTTCTCAGGGATGTCTGTCTGTAAGCTCCAATGTCTAGCTGTCATTTTTAAAGTAGAGCACATAATATTCCTCACGATGTTTATTTTCTGAGGTGCTGTGGAAAATATCACTATTTGGCCATTCATTTTGGCATGTCGCCATGCGCAATCTTCAATTGCAGCCATGGCACATATGGATAACGACAGTGAGAATTCTTACATGACCTCCTGCAAGCATCTTGAATCATGTTGTGTCTTGGTTAGCAGAGCATTCCTTTTTCTGGTTTTAATGAAGACAGTTTTTACTTGTACATCTAATTCATCATTTCACTTGCCTGTTGTTTCGACCAAGTCTCTGTTCTCCTTTACTGTGATATCAAACATAAACTTCTTCCTTTTCAAACCCCATTATGTCCCTGTCTTGCTGTTTCCATTCCACATACATTTAACTCACCTATCTGGGAACTTACAGTTGCTCAAGTCTGTGAGAAGGATATCCATATAAAAATCTGATCTGATTTTTCCAGAACTAACCTAAAATTTCATTTTTACATATACATTTCAGATATTCAATCCCCTTCTGTAAACAATAGAATAACAAAACTATAGTTTTGTATGCAATAACTAACGATATATACTAGTTTTTATGCCTTGAATCATAATTCAAATGAGGGACTGTTAGTTGTGGCAAAAGAAAACCTTTTAAAAAAATAATTTGTCCATTCTAGCATCATTTTCCTTTGTTCAAAAATCATTTTTTGTCAGTGTTTTAGACCCTGCTCTACAGACATGCTTCTCCATTTGTTTCTTCCGGAATTAGATCAATTTGGGGAAGTCTTCATGCCATGTGGAAGTTAAGATCAAGGAAAATACAGGTATTTCCAAGATGCACAGTGTGCTCAATAGCTCACAGTAATCTTCTAAATTACCTTCTCATGATGTTCATCCTACACAACACTTCTTATGAATGTAGCACTTTAATAATGTGATCTCTAGTCTCCAAAATACTATGTGGTAAAATACCTTGCTCTTCTTGGATTAGGATGATTCACACTTTCTGAAAGAATACTAAGGGGTTACAGGGTGACCAGAACAAACTGATGAA
Source organism: Leptosomus discolor (assembly GCF_034619465.1). Lineage (NCBI taxonomy): Eukaryota > Metazoa > Chordata > Aves > Leptosomiformes > Leptosomidae > Leptosomus > Leptosomus discolor. The sequence goes on along the minus strand of NC_141392.1, from coordinate 70,467,150 downwards.
TAGCGACAACTGCTACTGCTGTAGTCCTGAGATGTTAAGACATCTCTATCCTTTGTCTGTCATAAGCTTCAAAATCTTACAAAAGAAATTTCCTATAAAGGCCACATGGAAATACAAACTCGCTCTTCAGGGATTTTTGTTGCTCTATGTTGATTTTCTCTTGGCTGTTTCCCACTGAGGTTTTTAAACAGTTTTTGGACCTTATATGCCCATATAAAGTGTCTTAGTATTGGACCTAGAAGAATGACGGTTCAGTGGTTGATTTTGTCACAGCATTACCCCTGTAATTTCCCTAACAAGTTCAACTTTGCAAAAATAACAACAATGTGCTTTTTCTAATTTGGCACAAGCCACTTCCATGACTATAAACCAGTTACTGTGCTGCTGCTCAGACTGAAATTGGATTAAAGAAGTGATGTGGGGACATCAAAATAAATTAGAACAAATAAGAATTCCAGTAAAATAACAGAACAAGAATGTTATGTCTTGCCTTAAGTGGATTAGTGGAAGATAAAAATATTATCGTTAAAAAACAGCCAATGCTGCGTGGAAAAGTTTGAAAAGCATTCTGTTTAGACGTAGTCCTACACAAACAACTCTTTTCCCCACTCCTTAGTGCCATCACCATTTGTACAGAGTCAGGGGAGGCCAAACACTCGAATTCTGACTTTGGCCCCTTGGTGATGTAAAGTCTATTCTTAAGCTGTGTTAGAATAACGGTTCCAGCTGGACAGGGCGTGAGTGACCCATTTTCCTTCCAATGCTGGGTTTTCAGAGCTGTCAGTATGATCCTTAAATTCACATGTCATGACCAGTTTTCTTAGGTCATTGTGATCCTAGAAGACAAAACATGTTCTAAAGTTCTTCTGAACTGATTATATATGCACTCTACTAGCTGTGTAGTACTCGTATCCACTTACAGTCACTTAAAATCAATGAAACAAATGCATATGGATGGATTTTTTAACAAACAGCATTTTTAAGAAATGCCCATGAATTGCAGACATTGAGCTGAAACGCACAATGTGTAATACTGAATGTAAAACATACTTTCCAAAATAAACATACGTAAACACACACTCTGCTCCTGAGACACACCTATTTGATACAATCAACCGAGCAGGCACTCAGCTTTTGGTCACATGTTAGGAACATGTAGACACTTAAGATGAAAGGAAACATACTGTAGGCAACCTGTATTGATAAGTGAATATAAAAATCACAGCGTACTGAGAATTGCACTGTGCTGTAAAGCAAGTCAGTGGCTATAAACAGAGATAAATCAACACAGAACCTGAAGTTACCTGCTGCTCAGATTCGGTTTGTTAATTTTTCACTCTTATATCAATGTTTTCATTAAAAATGTAATACTAATTATAACAATCATTGGCAGAGAATTTGGATGTCTTCTGTGTTCAATAAAGCCAAAATAATTAATAATTTGATACCCTGTTCAAGACAGATAATTGCAATTATTAAATCATTCTTCTAGCACAAAAGATACTATTCTGCAAATATGAGTTAGTTGCACGAAAGTGTTTGTATGAAAAATAGTAGCTATACAGGAAAATGTCTGACTGAAAAAGATTTATTTCATCTCCCATCAGGATCTCAAAATCTGTTTCCCACCAGATCCATGGGAAAATTATCGGGGGGGGCTAAGAAGTAGATGAGAAAACAAAACAAAAAAAAAGTAACATAATGTTATGAAAATCAGACAACCAAATATTTTTAAATATTTGTTTTTCAAAGACTGTTATAGCATATATAAGTCTCATAAAAGGTACATCTGAGCAGTAGTATGAGCATGATTTCCTCTGATCTCCGAAGCCACTGCTCACAGACAGGTCCAGTCCCAGACTAACAACATTGAAAGCAGATCTGAGAGCTTTATCTGCAGAAGCAACCTAGCGAAGGGAGAAGTCGTGCAAGCTTTCTTCCTAACAACCTGCTAGTGTATCTCCACACAGCCACAGAGGAACCATTTCTAGGGATCAACAGATAGTCTTTGTGCTCACTCAGCTCATGATTTTTCTGCTGAGAATGCCAGAATACGTACATTTCCAAGAGCCTCTAACATTTGAAAGGAGTTTTTGAAACAAGTCACTTCTCAGAGCTGCAGTGTAAGTTAGAAGGGAGGTAGAACACCCTTGGAGTGTCAGAGCTGAGAAAAATGCACCAGAGTAGTACTTTGGCAAATGTTCCATATCATTGCAGCCAAATTAACTCACTGTTTACCATACTTCCTTTAAATACAGTGGCACTGGACTTAACTTCAGATTGTTTCTTCTACTTCTATACATATCTAGGAATTTCTTGAAGGACTGATGCACAGGGACAGAGGGTCTTGTTCTACTTTTCATAATCTTGCAGAAATGCTTTAAGCTTCTGCATTGTGTCTTATTTGCAGATTGGTTTCCAGACTATTTTTTCCGTTCATCTTTCTTGTATGCCTCCTCAGTTGAGTTCACCCTTCATCCCTTACCTCCTCTGTCCTAGGAGAGGATGCTCTCATGATCACACTGCTAACATTGTGACCAAAAGCTAACCATCAGCAAAAGCTGTAGTTCAGCTTTGAGCCTCAGTCCTTTCCACTCTTTCAGAACACAGAAGTTTTCTTTTGCTATCCAAAAATGAAATCCCCATTTTCTTAGAGTGAAATTGCAACACAGGAAATTGTGCACTCAGTCACTCTGTAAAGTGACTGAAAAAAGCAATGGACATATTGAACATTGTGGCTCACCCTTTAATAAGACAAATAGAAGATGGACCTTTATTTGGCAGAGGTGAGGTTACATTTGTCATTCAAGCTGGTATATATGTTACAAATATACATATATGTATGGCTTTCTCTTCTTGCTCCTGTTGGAAAAAGCCATGTCATACCATATTTAGGATTCTATGAGGAACTAGTTTTATCTGCCCATTCTTTCTCTCTCTCTGCCCATTCTTCCTTTTGTTTTGATTCATTGCTGAAGTGACAGGGTTAATAAATCTTCTGTTCATTTCACATAGTTGTCCTGTTGTCCAGTATCCAGGAAGTAGCACAAAGCGTGATTTTGCCAAGTCACGGTATCCTCACATCGTGTGAGTGGAAGAGTTTCCTGGGGAGAAGGATAAGCAAAATTGCATTACTAGATCTCCCAAACTTTAAGCTTAGCAACAGCTTTGTCCCAGAGAAAGTTATTCAGCTTGAGCTTCCCTAATGAATAATGCAGAGGGACTTGAAGTACCAGAACAATCTTCTTGCCATTTATGGATGCTAAGTTACCCAAGACAAAAAGCAAGATGCTAGTTTTGTAAACAGCTATTCTTTGGTAAACATTTTGGAATGCCTCCTTTTTCCACCCATAAGCAAAGAAATCTTCATTGTGCCTGTAAAACTAAAACAGCCTTAGTGGAGGATGTCTGTGTTAAGCTCCTGCATAGAAAGAGCCAGAAAAACCTTGAGATGCGCTTTGAATCAGGAAATAATAATTTTAAAAAAAAAGATTTTTGGGTTTGGTCTCCAGGGCAATGTTTCTCCAGCGTCCAAAACCATTTCATACCCTACTTACAACAGTTTTACAGTAGATAATGCGAGGGGACAGCATCGAATCACAACATGAAGTTTGCTGGAGTGAATCAGACTCTTGATATAAGAATCAGACTCTTCCTTTCAGTAGGTTAAGATTTTCTTTCTGGAAGACGCCTCATGAAGAGACGTGTCTTGAAACTGTATGACTTTAGCTGTTGTTGCTTTCAGTCTGCATGGAAACTGAGCCGTGGCCCAGCCAGCTTGGCAATAGGAGCATAAAGATAGGTACAGTGTGTCATTGAGAAAAGACATATTCACCCTTGCCTCAGAGAAACAAGGTCAATTCAAGATCATCTCAGAAAGAGATGACATCATGTAGGCCATGTTTTCTTGACCCAGACCTCTATTTAACTGGAGTTTATTTCTGAGCATGGAGTAGAGCACACTGCAGGGGTGTCCCATGGCTTAACATTCACTGTTCCTAATCCTGAATCAAAAGCTTACTTTGAACAGCCCTCACACTAAAATTTCATGCACCACTTGCACAGTGTTGGCAGAGCTACACTAGTTTTTAGGAAACTGGTGCCAGCATTCCTGTCTAGAAACATCCTGAGCCATAAGTTAACTAACAGATTCATATTGTTGCCTGTTTTGATAACTACGATTTCTTTTCTCTCCCAGTTCTGGCTGTGCTGCCAAATTACGGGAATGTGCTGACAGGACATCCAGTACATTGCAAGTGTAGTGTACAATGTAGTGTAAGAAGAACTGGTCTCATGAGATGTTAGAGTAGCAGTAACACCCCATCACTGTTCCGGTTTATAAGAAAACTTTTATCTGGCAAGCGGCAGGGCATTCTGAATGCATTCAGAAAGCCTGCTAAGCACTTTGAAAGCTGTCGGTGGTGGGCAGCGTGGCACATGTGCTTGACTGATCTTCATTGCTTTAAAACTTGTAACTTCAGTGGACGGAGTTAATCCTGATCTACAGCTTGATTCTGTACCCATGGTTTTCTGTTTACATGTTTGTTTTTACAAGCTGGTTGTTCAAGTTAGATGAGAATAAGGCCAAATAACATCCTTGATAAGCATTTCTGAAAGACACTGTGCCTTTGATGGTAGACTCTCTAGGCATGAAGATGTTTTTTAACTTTGCCAGAACCACCTACAGTAAGGTTCACCTCAGGGTTATGAAGTTTCTCAGCTTCCTCTCAAATGGCTCAATTCTTTGAGTTAGCTTGTAAGCAAGTCTATGCAACTATTATAGCTAGAAAATCCTGTTTTGATCTCATTTACATCACAGTTAGTCCAAAGAGATTTTGAAGAACTGGGAACAGGAGCTCTTTGTTCATCTTAAAGAAAAGATGGAAAGTTCTGGGAATGGATTTTTGTAATTTTTCCATTCCTTTTGTCAAATGTAAGGCTTCCTTAAAGCAACGTATTAAGAATTAAAGTTTCAATACTTCTTTCCTGCATAGACCTTAAAGGAAACTTGTTCCTCAAATAGTATTGAATATCTTTTTCAATGAATATAGACTCCTTTTAAGTATCTCAAACTACATGACTCCAAAAATGGCACACCAAAACCAACTAAATGGTATTGAAAAATTCTCAGTCACTATATTTATGTTGCTTCTTTAAGGTAGAAGACTTCTTTAAAATTACTGTCTGATATCTATCATTGGACAACTTCTGAATACTTTGTTGGAACTGTCTTAGGAAAGAAATTTCACTGTAGTTATTTGCACTTGCTGGAAACTTAGTTTGTTTTTTCTGATTTTACATTTTTTATTGCTGGGATTTTTTTTACTTGTAAATGGATAGTTCGAGTTCAAAAACTCTGGATGTATGGGTCTTTGAGTACTGGGACCATAAACTCCAAGGTATAATAAACAGCTTGGATATATAATAAAGAGCTTGGATAATACGCAGTCTAGCAGCAGATGACTTGGGAAAACTGTTGTGCTCAGTGATCACCGAATCAAGAACTTACAAGGAATCTCCCTGTCTCTGGCATGCCTAAGATCAATAAAAGCTGTCCAGGAAAGTCAGCCTTAAAGACAGAGTTATCAATACCACAAATGCTTCCTTTTAAGCCTGGCAAAAAAAAATGCAGCATACTGAGTGTCTATATGTGGCAGAACAAACACAAATCAGAATTATTTAACACTGAAAAGGAAAAAATTAATTTCTGACTAGCATGCTTTCTGCACAGTGAGCTACTTCAAGGAACAAGTGTCATTGTCATTATTGTTGTTTCAAATTGTTCATTTGCCCTGATCTAGCACATTCTGATGCAATATCATCAATCAGTTCCAATCAGTTGAGCTATCCAAACAGAAGTGTATAGTCATGTCCCAGAATCAAACAGTGAATTAACAGATAATTATTAGTAAAGAATAGTTCCAACACAAGAAATGAACTGAAATCATCCTTTGATATGTAGAGTAACTTGTTTTCCACAGCAGAGATGCTGGGGTGATGTGGATTAACCCTGGTGGGCAGCTCAGCCCCTCACAGCTCCTCACTTACTCCCTCAGAGTGGGATATGGGAGAAGATTGGAAGGCTAAAAGTGAGAAAACTCATGGATTGAGATTAAGATAGTTTAATAGGTAAAGCAAAAGCCGTGTATGAAAGCAAAACAAGGAACTCATTCACCACTTCCCATGGGCAGGCAGGTGTTCAGACATGCCCAGGACAGCAGGGCTCCATCACACATAACGGTTACTTGGGAAGACAAACACCATAACTCTGAACATCCCCCTTTCCTCCTTCTTCCTCCGGCTTTTATTGCTGACCATGATGTCATATAGTGTGGAATATCCCTTTAGTCAGCTGAGGTCAGCTGTCCCGGCTGTGTCCCCTCCCAACTTTTTGTGCAACCCCAGCTTACTCGCTCGTGAAGCAGTGTGAGAAGAACAGGCCTTGACAACATGTAAGCACTGCTCAGAAATAACTAAAACATCCCTGTGTTATCAACACTGTTTTCAACAGAAATCCAAAACACAGCCCTATAGTAGCTACTATGAAGAAAATTAACTCTATCCCAGTCAAAACCAGCACAGGTGAGCACTGAACATTCCTAACTATTGAACAGCTGCATCACTAAAAGCTATGCTGGAAGTGCTTGGAAGGGAAAAATCACTCCATCTTAGAGCATTCTGTTGAATCAAAATGTCTGATAATCCTTTATTTTCTCATACATGGGAATTTGGAAAATATGCTTACATGTGTAACAAATTAGACAATGATCAAATTTAGTCACTTTAGTTTTGGGGGGACTACCAGTTCAGCTCTGAAGAGCCAAGTGTAAGAAATTATCTGATGAAGGTCTCTAGAAAGTTTTTGTTGGTGGCTTGGACTCAAACTCTTCACGAGTGCTCTGATCTAGTGCTTTGGTCTGAGACAATGTTTATAGAAGAGATAACCAGAAAATTCAGGTAAGATGCAAAATTTCACAGCATTCCTTTCCTCCTCCAACTTTGCAAAGTTGACATCTATTCAAAATGTTTATAGTATTTACTTTCCTGTATTCATATATTGTTGTCTGTATTAGTTATACTTGTAACTCATGTTTACAGTTTATGCTTCTAACTTGTACATTTTCTAGAATAATCAAATGGATTTACACTGGAGAAAAAGCAGGATACGTGCGAAGTGAACTGGCTCAATAATATATCAATGTAATGTTATTCCTTCAAAGTGGCCTGAAGGTGCTGTGAAAGCTAAACAACTGGGCCAGAATCGAAGTTTAACCTGCACCACCCCAATAATCTCAGTGAACAAAACCAACTCTGCACAGTATGTAAAAGATGGAATTACGATAAAATCTCCCTAAATCCCATTCATGTGTTCAAGACAAAGTGATTCTTCTAGTCCTGAGAGAGTAAATAAATAATTTTCTATATCCACGATTTTTACTCTTTTGTAAAACTGTCAGCAGCTGGGTCAATTATTAATATCTGATGTTTTCAAGTTTGTAATATGTTGTGCAGTACCATGCAGCAGTGTCACAATTTACACACAGAGCACTTCAGTTACCTAAGCTTCCATCCAAACCTGTTATCTCAGCAAATACTTCTGGTTGATGGTATATAAGAAAGGGTCTCAGATATATTTATGAAAAAATCAAATTGCTGTTTTCATACCATTAAAATATGTCTATTTTCCGAAGCCTGACCAAGGTACAGTAAAATACTATCCATGAAAGTATCAAAATCCTCAAATAAGCAGAGATTTGGATGATTGGAAAAGCATACAGCTAAGTAGGCCTTCTGGGCACAACACCATTTTTTAGGAGATTGGTAGCAGTTAAATAGATTATGGTGTGTAATAAAGTTGACTTGCAGTCTTCGTCATTGAGATTTCTCCAGTGTTGTTCAAATTTTGCCTTTTGGCCACTTTTGTACTGAGTGAACTTCCACAAGAAATGTGCAGTGCTCTGCGTTGTTGGTGTTCTTTTTCCCATTATTCCCATTAAATGGATAAGGACTACACATTTCATTTAATTTCTGAGAGTATCAACCTACAGGCCAGAGAGTCTTTATGTCCTCTGGTATCTGTAAAATGAGCACCTCATGGCTCATGTACCAGGTTATCACAACAGTAAGCCTGCCTTTCCATCTTTTTGACTTGTCCTGATACTATCCAAGGCTAGTTAATGAATTTCCAGTGAATGAGTTCTGAAGTGGATCTGATTTTTCCAAAGCCTCAAGCTCTATTTTCCTCCTTTCAGAAAAGAATGTAGACCTTGGACATCTTCTGGCCTTTGCGGTTTCTAGAAATCATCTTTAGTTTTAGATAATTTTTTTTTTTTTGGCTAAGCTCTGTGAATGAAACTAGTTCCCAGGAACATAAAATCCAGATAGCTCAATTCAGTCTGACTGATATTGTCTAAAAAATAAACAAATTGACATGAAAAGCCTTCTGGGGATACAGTTCAATTTTAGCACATCTGTTCAGTTTCTCAGAGCAGGCGCATCACCTGGTATCTCTTAGCATTTATTAGGTTCTGCAGATGCTGACTACCCCGTCTGCTCTGCTCACTAAAAGCGAGAAAAACTAAATAGCATCAGAGATAAAGGACCCTGTTTCAGCATGTGGGAAGCACTGCTGATGAGCCCCAGTGGGACTCGCAGGGGGTGCCACATGGCCCCAGCGGTACTTGAAGAGGCATGGTTGCAGTGCACCCGGAGGTGCTCAGCCAAAATTTAGCTGCTTCTGCAGGATGAGTGTGGCCGCAGCTGCTGCGCAGCGCCAGGCTGCTGCCCATCGGCCGGGCTGAGCAAGGGCTCTTCTGCTGGGAACTTGTTGGAGCTTGATGCATGCCTTTGCCTTGGTTGTGCAACACGTTTGCATTACGGTCTCCAGGGAATTCACACGCTCAGTAAGAGAAACACTAGCAGGCTTTCTGCTCAGACTTCTTTGTGACTTTTCCCTATACATTTTGTTAGTTTGCATGTTGGCTCTTCTTACCTAACGATCATGCTTGTAGAAACAGTTTGCTTTTCATCTGAGGTCGCCTACACTAAAATCTGCCTGAATCCCATGGTCATTAGATGGATTCAGCATAGGACAGACTTCAGGTTTTTGGTAACTTTTTTTTTTAATTACCTTTTGCAGAAAAGCTTGCCTCTGAAATCTCTACCTGGTAGTAGCAGCCTCATAATTGTAGTAGGGTTTATCTTCAGTTCCTAATATCTATTCTTATTCCTGTTGCTGTGATAGTATTTTATAGTTATTCTTGTATCTGTTTACCTGTGTATGTGCTTCCACTTTAAACCTACTGCATTTGTAAGGCAAATTAATATTTCCAAAGAAGCTAATTTTGGATAGTAAGACAATGGACAGGATCCAGTGGAATAGGCTTCCAAGAGACAGTTATTCTGCAATTAAAGTTCAAAGGAGAGCAATTTAAGAAAAGACACAGTTTACACTGGACTCCTCTGTTCACTGAAAAAAAACCAAAAGATGTGACTATATGCTTGAATGTAAAAGCTGTCTCAGGAGCTTGATGGATATGATGTTGGGAAACAACACATTGCTTCCTTCACTTGCTTATACCTTGTGAACCATGAATAAAACCCTGCGCTTACTAAGAGCTCTATAAATAATCCATATAAAAAAATAGTATCAATTGATCATACATACCAGGGTGTGAGTAGATAACATGATACAGCCAGTAGAAATCATCAGGGTTGGTGGAATTGTGTCCTGCTAGAGGATAGACCTACACTATCAGTTTTGTGCATTTCCCATTTTGTTCAAGGTCTACAGGTGAGAGGAGAGTGTACAGCTCCTTCCACAGAGAAGTGGGATGCAGGCAGTGTGTTTGAAATACTCCCCTCGAACATATTCCCAGCAGGCCACGTGCTCTCCTGGGGCCCTCACTACCCTGAGACTGACATCAATTCCCCAACACAATCATCGCACAGTGGGAACATCGCTTTTATTACTCACAATTATGTCAGACTTCAACCATTTCTTCATCTGAGCTCAGAGCCCTTCCTTCCACAGCAGGCGTCTCCCAGGCAATCTGCTACCGTTTCTTCACCAGTTCTCAAGCCCAGCATTGCCTCTGATCCCTCTGTCCACATATCTTTTCTCATCCTAGACTCCTTGCTGAACCAATTGTAAGCATGGGCTTGCCTCGGGCTGCTATAATTTTTTTTAACTCCCAACAACACTTCAGTCATTTTCAAAAACCAAATTGGTGAGGGAGAGACAGCTTGCTCCAGTCTTTGACATCTTCACTTCGTAACACTTTAACTCCTCCATGGTTTGAAGCTGTGACTTGAAAATCCTAGTGTGTGGCATGGTCCCTCTGACGGGAAGGTTATATTTCCTGTCTTTGCAAAAATCTGCCTAAGCTTGTTCAAGTATCTCATGACTCCTTGTGCTGACCACACCAAAAAAAGAAGGTAGTAGCACAGGAAAACAGAAGCTGAGCATGCTGTTGTTCACAGAGGGTTGTTATCTCCCCTGATGCAGGGTGGTGACAGGGGACTCTCTTGAGCTTGCAGTGATTTTCTTCTGGTGTCCAGCTTGAATCTAGGAGAGAGCTAGCTGATTTGAAAAACTAAGGTTGCTCATAATGACATTATGGAGATGAGGAAAATGAGTTGATGAGCACACGTAGTGACAGTGGGACCAGATAAAGCAAGAACCGGAAGATATAGTGGAAGACAGAGATGGGAGTGGGGATGTGGGAACTGGTTAACCCAGAGTTTGGATGAAGCACGACAATAGAAGAGGAGCTTGAGACCAGAACATTAAGACACCACAAGAAGTCAGAGGAAGACTGAATTAGGTTTACGTGGCAAGGTTTTAGTAGGCAGGGGGCTGCAGGGGTGGCTTCTGTGAAAAGACACGATGTCAGACAGAGGTGGTTCCAGACGACTCCAAGACAGACCCACTGTTGGCCAAAGCTGAGCCCATCAGCAGCATTAGTAACACCTCTGTGATAGCATATTTAAGAAATGGTAAAAAGCTGTGCAGCAGCAGCTGGGAGACAAGAGTGAGAACATACGAGAAACAACTCTGCAGACACCAAGGTCAGTGAAGAAGGAGGGGGAGGAGGTGCTCCAGGCATCAGAGCAGAGATTCTTCTGCAGCCTGTGGTGAAGACCATGATGACCCAGGTTGTCCCCCTGCAGCCCACGAAGAGACCACAGTGAAGCAGATATCCACCTTGTAGCCCATGGAGCACCCCACCCCAGAGCAAGTGGACGTGCCCTGAAGGAAGCTGCAGCCTCAGCCTCTAGACAACCCACACTGGAGCAGATATTCTGGCAGGAAGTATGACCCTGTGGGGGACTCACACTGGAACACTCCATTCCTGAAGGAATGCACTCCATGGAAGGGACCCATGCTGAAGAAGTTTGTGAAGGACTGCAGCCCATGGGAAGGATCCATATCAGAGAAGTTTGTGAAGGACTGTCTCCCCCCATGTTGGAGCAGAAGAGCGTGATGAAGGAGCAGCAGATATGAAGTGTTATGAACTGACTGCAACACCCATTCCCCATCCCCCTGCACCACTTGGAGGAGGAAGTCAAGAGCTGGGAGTGAAGTTGTACCTGGGAAGAAGGGATGGGTGAGAAGAAGGTATTTTTAGATTTGTTGCTATTTCTCTTTATCCTACTCTGTTTAATTGGCAATAAACTAATTTCCCCAAGTCAAGTCTATTTGCCTGTGACAGTAATTGCTGAGTTCTCCTTGTCCTTATCTTGACCCACAAGCTTTTCATCGTATTTTCTCTCCCTGTCCAGTTAAGTGGGGGGAGTAATAGAGCAGCTTGAGTGGACACTTGGTGGCCAGCCAAGGTCAACCGCCCACAAAGACTAATATTGTGTTAGAAATCTAGGAACATTGTCAAATAATGATGAACACAAAAGAGGAATCCACATGAAAATCTGATTAGTGTGCTGTTAATCAGATTTTTTATAAAATATAAATTAAGTAATGAGAGTAGAATAAGAGTATCACTAACCAGAGCAAATAAGCAAGTACATATATTGTGAGCCAAAGATGCTGTGAAGAATTAATGTCATCAAACGTACACATCTAGGGACTTGATTAAAGCCACACAAAAAATTATGTTAATTCTGCCATTAACTCTTGGAAACTCAACTTTGTAAAATTTATTATATTTATATTATGATTTAAGAGTTTACCTGAAGAAATATGTGCATATACACGGGTGTAGTAGCTGCATAGAAGAGCTGGGAGTAAGAGTAAATGACAAGACAAATCATAAAGTCTCAGTATAGGCTCAACTGACTTCATTGTATAATTACAACCCAAATGAACATCAGGCTATCAGCTTTTGCTGTCTCTACAGTAAGACAAGGTTACTTATGATTCACAGTTAAGAGAGTCCTAAAGCCCATTAAAAAGCATACACTGGCATGGTCTGTTGCTGAATTAGAAACAAAATCTGTATAGAATCATAATGCCCTCCCTTTTCCCTTCCATAACATGTTTTTCCTTAATATAAAATCTCAAATTTGATGACATTATTCTCCAAGGATGAGAAGAAATTAGCTTTCTAAACAGCTATAGAAAGCAAAATTCTTCCCTGATTTACATGGCATATTTCATCAATAGAGTCAGATGAAATGTGAAATTCATTTAAATAATAGGCATTATGAATCCAGAATGTGTTTTGATACTACTCTGCCTCATTTCCCAACATGTTCTCTTCTCTTCTTCACTCCTTCCTTTGCTAAAGAAATGAATAAGTGGTTCTGTGATACTAACTATGCCTAGTTTCCTACAGTTTTCTGTCTGATGTTTGATTGTCAGTTCAAATTAAAATTTTCAGTTTGGTTACATAATAGTTTCTGTTATGTTAGTCTTTTCCTGTGCCTAATGATTTGAGCTCACGTTGTAGCTTTTCTTTCACACGATGCTCTCACAGCAACTCTCTTTTCTCTTGGCCATCCTAGTGTCAAATAACTTGTAATATTTTGTGAAGTTTACCGCTTTCATGTATAACCATCATAAACCGTTGCAGCCTTCTTGTTTAAGTTGCTGTGTCTCCTTAAGGCACCTCTATGTTTTCAGAGGCCTTTCCTGAGGTCAGGATGTGAAGCACTATGCTCTGCCACAACAGAGAGCTGCAGGAGCACACTAGAGGAGCACCTCTGCAGAAACTGCAACAGTGCTTAGTACTTGGCCCCCAGAAACCTGCCAAGACTGCAGATGTCTAGAACTGGATCTTACACCACCTGAGCCTTGCGCAATGCTAGTATTTGTCATTAACAGTGTCTACAAAGGGACACATTCTGCCGATGATTAGAAACGTGCTCTGATAGAGCCATGGAATAAATGGCAAAGATTATGAGTGTTTTATCTCATCCCCCAGACAGATTTCACCAAATGATAAAACTAGTCACATCCACCCAAGCAATTCAGAGAACCACATGAAAGCACGTTTCCCACAGGCTGCTCTGCTCTGACTTGTCCCAAGGAATGGACACTGTGCTTTAAGCAGCTAATTATTCAGCAGCAAGATAGCATGCTGCTGACAAGCTAGCTGATTACTTATTAACAGTTATTCAGTTATTCCACTCATTTTTTTTTTACACATGACAGATTACACTATCTTTACTAATTCCTCTTTTTATCCCCTGGCAATTCAAAATAAGTTGAATCCATGAGAATTATCTGTCTTAAGAGCTGTGACACCCAGGTATTGCAGACAAAGCAAGCTTTTTATTTGGTTTAGAAGTGGCTTAGAAGAGCTCTCATTCAATTCCAGGTGCTATGTGTCTAAGGAAATAACACAGTTCAGGTGGCATTTGTAGCTGCTATTGTGGCGCCTTTGGTGTTCTATTTTTTGTAAAAATTAAAACTAGTTGTACTAATGATAAGCATCTTCTACAAGCTGTATCTTCTGTTTCTAGTTAAAGCAGCTTTCTCTAAGGTCTTTAGACACACTTACTCAGTGTGTCAAGCACTGGGTCAATATAGGACTGCTTCGTGGCCTTGAGCAGCATGGTCATATCGCTGCTCCTCAGTTTCCCCATGGAGAAAAAATAAAATGGAGACAGTGCTACTGACTTTGTTGGGATGGTACAGTGATGTCTGTATACTCTGTATGAGCAACGCAAGTTGAAGTCCAGATCTCCAGGGTAGAAGTCTGAACATGAGGTAATTGTTTGGACTCTCTTGTAGTCAATGAAAAGACATAGGAAACTCTAGGGGATGATTTATCTCACCCTAAAATAGTAACCTAAAATAGGGCAGATGAATCCCATCTCGGAAGTGTCTGTTTGTCTGCAATGACTATAAAAGGAGTCAAGGAAACTAGCTCTCAAGTAAATGTCAACACTACAAACACGTGAAGTTCATTAAAATTATTCCATCTGAAGGTCTCTGCTGGTCACAGCAGGGACCTCATGATGCTGTTATTAGCCTCCAGCATTTCCCTGTGCAATGAGCTTTCAGAATGAGAGGACCCTTTAACTCCTGTAAAAGGGAACCAAGGAGAGTGAAAGAAAACTGCAAAATGTTGTCAGTGTGCTCTGTACAGACATGGTGAGATAAAACCTCCATCATAGCATTACAATGGAACTCTAAAGTTCCAGATTCTGTCTATCTGGCCATGACAAGAACAAGTGCATGCCATACTTATTGCAGAAGTCCCTAGGGAAACACAGTTTGGTCACAGCTCCAATGTATTAAATGCTGTGCGATCGGCTAGAGACAGTCTGTACCACAAAAAGCTACACAGGCAAGACAATCAAAGTATTGTGGTCCATCTCTTAAAGACGGGGAATTGAGGCAGAGAGAGATTAAAAAGTGACTTGCCCAAATTATATAGGAAGTCTGTGGTGGGACCTTGGTTCTCCCAAAGCACTGTCTGTAACCACATTCTTCTGCTGGCTTGCAGCAATATTGCAAGTTTTGGGACAAAGGGACTCTTTTCTATCATCAGGGCTGCCCTTCCAGATGCTATATGATTTGCTTTTTCTGTAATTTGGCTTAATTTCTTGTAAGTGAAATGGTTTACAATCCAGTGCATAACTGCACAGTCTGAAGGTCTATCATCGAGTCCATACTCAGGTCTTTGGCCAGGAGGGGATAGAAGAAATCACTTGAGTGACTTTCAAGAAGTTTCAAAAGACTCTGTTCCTCAGCCTAAGGATGTGGAGACAATCAAGGCTATAATAATGATAACTTCAAAGCTAGCAGGTTGCTTGGTTATATTGTCAGTATGAAGCTAAAGGCTTAAGGTTATACATATATGTAGGTCCAAACATCAGCTGCTGCTAAAATAAGTGTTCAGATTCTAAGCACGAAAAATTTACACAACATCCATTTGCAAACCCATAAAGTTTCCAAAATGATAGTTTGTGATTTACAATTAAAATTCAAGATCATAAACAATAGTTGTTGGTCTTTGATAAAAACACATGAGAAACACTTTTCAAAAGAGCTGGAATTCTTCCCTCTGTAACAAAAAAAAAAAAAAAAAAAAAAAAAAAAGAAGAGAAAGAAACATCTCAATTGTCAAATATAAATGAACAAAATTTCAAGAGCAAGTTGTGTTTTGTTGAGAAATGCTTAGTAATTACATGATTCAATATTATTGTGTCATGGTGATCACGTACAGTGACTGTAAAAATACCAAAAGTGAATCTCTGAATCCAGTACAGAGGATTAACCTTGTCCTTTGTATAGAAACTACATTAACCAGACCCCTGGCTTTCATGCTTTTTAATTATTGTTAAGGATCAGTGAAAGAATCAGCTGGTTTACCCTCGTGAGTAAGTGATTTCTAATGGCTGTCAGGATTCCCGTGATTACCTGTTATTCATTCTGCAAGTTGTGGTTTTCAGTCCTGAAAGCTCTTCATACACAGAAGTCTTGCATTTGTCATGAGAATTTAGAAGAAAAGCATTGTTTCAGGACTGTGTTACGCTGTGACCATACCATAGTTTTGTGCATCTTCCTTTCACTTTCCGTAAGACGCAATTTTAAACAGGTTTTAAAATATATAAAATAAATACGTTTTCTCTCACACAAAAAATGGATTTATATCCCGGTATCATGTTCTAATGCTATGTGTAGCAACAATTTTATTTTAAATCTGGGAGAATATATCAAGTTATGAAAAGCAAAGACAATGTCAGAACATTTTCCATTTCTCCTACCAGAAAAGAAAAGGAAGTAAGTTAAAAGGACACTGATTTAAAGCTGATAAAAGGCAGCATTTGCATGTAACCTCTTTTATTCACAGCTAATCTCTTTTACTTAGTAGCATGAGGTATATCTGAGGCAAAGAACCTAGCAGAATTTTGATAAGAGATGGACTTTCATTTGGAACAGGAGTTCGATAACACAATACAATAATTTAAAATGGAAACAAAACATAGTGATTCCACCAAGAGACCCCCATTTCATTCCATGTGTGAGAGGAAACATTCAGCAGTTTTTTCCTAACTGCCTTTTGCACATTCATTTGGAATTTGATCAAGTCTACATAAGACATCAGCCTGCTCATCTGAAATAAGATCTACATGGGAATGTTCTGATGAGGTAAAACCTTATCCAAAAGTAATGGTGTATTCAGCCAAGCTGCTTTGTCTGGAAGAGTTTTGGTTGGAAAACAGCTGTTGAATCCCTGGGGTGGGTCTGGAGAACACCTACCTGGATGCCAGAGCATGACAATGCCTTATCTGTGTTCAGTGTCAGGTCAGCAATGCTATACTTGTGGCCCAGCAGGTTGTCTGCCTCAAGTAAAAGTTGTCATAAGTAGCTATAACTGAAAATTTTTAATCAAAATATATTCATCTCCAGAAGGAAACACTGTTTTGCAGAAAGTGAAAGTCTTGGTGGAATTACAAGCTTTCAGTTGTTCTGTTGTTTGGTTTTTTTCTGTGAGTTTTATCAGTACTGTGGTAAAACTTTTGACTGAAAGGCAGAGTAAAAAAGTGCCAAGACAACAGAAGATTTTATGCCCTTAGCTTGCATCCTGTCTAGCCTCAGCTTACTGGGCCCATGAATTCCTGATCACCTTTCAGTCTGCATTCACCTGTCTATCAGATAATTCCCACAATTTATAAGGAGTCAATGGAGGTGTCACGTGGATTTTGCCACAGAAACATTTAACAGTCATTCCTGTGATTATTAAATCCATTTTACGCTTTTAAAGGGCAGTAAAATCATTTCAAGGAAACTTCATGCATCTTCCATATATGGGTAAAAAAAACATTCTTTGCTGCTGCCAGTGCTGGTGGTGGTTGCTGGCTTGAACTCCCTTTGTGATCAGCCACAGGTGCCTCCGGTCTTCTGAGCTCTGGGAGCAAAAATCCAGATTTTCCCCATGCATGCTTTATTCTCATTCTCACAGCAAATCTCTCCAAGGATGGCTTCATGCTCTGCCCTATGGCATTCTCTTTGAAGGTGCAATGTTCCACACCCTTTTTCCCAATCATTCCCTCTCCTTCAACAGAGATCTCCACCTCACAAAAGCTGTTTCCCTTGTGCTTGCAGACCGCTGAAGGTAATGCCCTGGAAAGACAAGGATGCAGGCCTTCTGATTACAAAAATATTGCCTCTGGGAAGTCAGCCTGCAGCATTCACCTACACCTTTTTCAGGCAAAGGGCATTTTCATGACCTTCTCCTGTTCTTCCTTCCCCTATGCTAAAAAGAAGCATCCACAGTTACCTCACTGTCTTGATTCAGATCTCAAAAAGATAAATCCTTTGCAATTGCAGGCAGCCAAGTATTTCATATTCAATGCAGAGTCCAGAGAGCTCTACACTACATGATCCCATTTAGCAGAAACCACACAAAAAAAAAGCCAACCCTGAAGTCTTGGGAATGTTATTAGGAGCATTCATACAAGAAAGACTGCCAAAACTAGCCTGTCCCAAAGTAAGGGACCAGGCAAAAGTGGTGGAAATGCAGTATCTGAGATCCCTGCCACAGGCAGGGCGTTTGTTAGGTGAAAATAGAACAGAGGAAGGCAATTTCCGTACCAAAATCCAAAGCCCAAGCCATTAGTGGTTTAATAGAAAAGACAGTACAAATCCTGAGTTATAATGACTAGTTTTAGCCTTGAGGACATGATTAAGGCACATGAGCCAAAACAGTTTAAGTATCTCAAGGACTTCCCACTGATCGCTGGCATATGAGAAGAAAGTAAAATCCCATATTACCCAGAAGCCATGTTTTGCACTGAAGGGGGAAAAAGAACAAATTCTTCCTTGTTCCTGCACTTCCCTGGCAGAGGCCCTGAAGCACAGAGCTAATTAAGGACAACATGAACAGAGTGCAAACAGACAGTGTCAACAAGCATCAATCAAGTCTTCCTCCAGCCCATCTTGCAGATATCAGCAAGTTGAACAGCCAGAGTCCCATATGCCAAGTTGCAGATCCTAACTCCAGGGTCCTCCCTATCCTGCTGTAAATGCCTCATGCTCCATCTTGAAGCAATTTTATTTCTTTCCTCTTACAACTCAAGTTGGAAGGCCATTTAGATGCTTCCAAGAGATACAGATTTTCTTCTAGCTAACTTGTTTTAGGATGAAATTGTGTGCATTTTGCTTTGAACTATACTTACATTTCAACAGTTCTTCTCTTTCCCTGATATTTACCCATCTCCAAAATGTATTTATGAATTGTACACTCAGTTTTGACTTTGCTAGGTAAAACAAACCTAGCTCCTTTCAATCTCCTCTCACAAGACAGGTTCCCATATTTGTCTTTCAACATTGCAAAAACCCCTGATCACTACTTACCTTGTGTTCTGCTCTGTCTGTTTTTATCTGTATGGTCTCTGATTTTCCTTTCAGATTGTAAGCTCCTTAGATCACAAAATATTTTTCTGTTTTGTCTCTAGGAGCCTCACAGTGTGCTCTGAACTGTGACTGAGGTTCCTATGTAGTTTACTGCATCAGTACAATTTTTCATAATCAAATGCAGCAAATGTATCTGAAATTCCACTAGAAAATGAGGGAATGATGGCATTGTAAACCTAATTTTACCAAGTTTCCAAAAGTCTCCATTCTGATTCCATTTGAGGAATGGGAAATGTTTCAGCCAGAAGTTTCCTTTTTAACCAACAATTTCTCTCTTTCTTTTTTTATTCAACAGAAAGCCTCGAAAAGAGATCAAACCAATTGACCAGGTTCTTACTTTCCCTACTATATCCTGAATGCCCTGACATGCCTGCTTTTTTAAAGTAAAGAAGATGAGTCACTTGGATGAAAGAATACAAGATAGGGAGGTGCCTGAAAACAGTAAAGGCGGTATCAGATAAAATACATTTATTTTATTACACTGAGCGAGTCATGTGGGAGAGGCACTGGATATGGAAATGGAACAGGGAATTATCTGAAATAATACTGTATATGTTTCATTCCTCCTCCCAGGGAGCGAGTGTTGAGCATCATTCTCAGCACAGGGACCATATCGCACTGTTCCTAAGCCCCACCCCCACACACAGAATTTTGCCACAGATGTGTTGGTTTGATCCCTGGCTGGCATAGCTGTGTTGAGAGAAACTCCTACTCTCCAGACAGTTATACCAGCAAACTGTGTGTCTCCTTGTTTCAGGCAAGGGTGTGTTTCTATGGCAGAACAATGCCAGGCTAAATGCACCCACGCAAGGAATGCCTTACGTATCCCTCAGTTTATAAGTAAAGTGATCCAAGAATAAACTTGGCCTCAGTTACCACACCCCTGGGGAGAGGTGTGTAGAATCAAAATGAATATCCAATTAAGGTAGTGCTAAGTATTGAAATTTCTGTCTACGTGCCTGATGTGAAGCTCATTAACATGGAATGCTTTATATCATTCTGGTTGTGCAAAGAGCTCTTTAAGTGGATATAAATTATATCAACCACTACATTTGCACTTGCTTTTAAGCCTTTTCCCTGCACCA
Organism: Leptosomus discolor; assembly: GCF_034619465.1. Taxonomy (NCBI): domain Eukaryota; kingdom Metazoa; phylum Chordata; class Aves; order Leptosomiformes; family Leptosomidae; genus Leptosomus; species Leptosomus discolor. The sequence goes on along the minus strand of NC_141392.1, from coordinate 70,447,236 downwards.
GAATGGTAGAAAAAACCCCATAGTTTTAATGTGAAATCTGTCCAGCTTTTAATCAGTTGCAAGAGAAGATAATTGCAGAATGCGGGGACTCGCACATTTAAAAAAAATCTTGTGCTTTCAGGTCAATAGATAAGAGATGAAACTAATTTTACTTGGGTAATTTATAGTTTTTCTAATACAAACCCTGTTGTGTGCTTTCTCCTTTGCCTTGTCTAGAAAGAAATAGAGCCATTGCTGTAAGCACTTTTTCATGTAACCTGCAAAGAAATACCCTTTCCAAGTGCACTTAAAAAATTCTCCTGCCTTAGAACCTGTAAACAGTTTGATGGAAAAAATTTCCAAAGAGTAAATATACATAAGAAAATTAAAATAAATATTTAGTTTTGCTCATTTTTATAAAGCACGTATCCCTGAGCAATCTTTCAGTAGTTACGTGACAAAGGCTATGTATTAAATACTCAGTAATGACATGCTCTGTGGCTTATGAGGTGATAATTATATCCTAGCCCATCAAATGGTTCAAAGAGTGATTACAATTCAACTCGTAATGCTTAGATCATAAGGATTCAATTTCAAAGATGAAGCATTCCATTAATTATCCAGTTGTTTATGGTCAGTAGATGAACTAGATTTGCATCATTGTAGGAGATTTGATGCTTTAAAGGAAACTGGTTAAAAACTGCTGTGATTCTATTATTTGTTCCCCAAGATGGCAGTTCCTTTCCGAAGAAAACAGAAAAATGAAAAAAACCTCTAAATACTTATATAATTATAGTGCATATAGTAGAAGATCTTACCATAAGAGGGGGAAAAGACAACACTGGGTTTGTGCTACTTATGAAGTGGTGCTTCCCTCAAGCACTGAGATACTATGATTATCTTCATGACTCTTTGTTTGTGGTACTGGCATTTGCAGTCTTGTGCTCTTTATTCCCACACTGATATCTGGCACAGGGATAAAGTGTCCACTAAAGAGTCCACGTTCAAGGAAATGGTTGAAAAGATAAGAAAGTAATATTTTAGTGAATAAACAGTCTTGAAACATTTTTCAAGTATAAATGAATCAGCTACAAATGTGAAAAAGTCATAGTCCTACATCACATAACTTGTCTGCAAAAACTCCAGTAAACTGTCGTTACCATTGCAGCAAGAAGTCTTTCTGCTAGTATAGCTAATTCTTTTTGAGTACGTCAACAAAAGAGCTCCTCTGGGCCTAAGGAATGTCACCTCTAAGGACATCTTTTGGCATAGTTATCCTTTTGCAGCTCTCCCAACCAACTCTTCTCAAGTATACAGAAATCCCCAAACAGCTGCTTATAGCCGAGCTATCATGATGACACGATGTCAGGGGATAGCAGGAAGCAAGCTTACTAACTATGTATAGTCATAGATTAAATATGGATAGCAATGTCCCTGTCCCTGAGCATATACATATGTGTTCAGCCTCTCTACCATAGGTTGCTAGACAGCTGAAATGCCTGTGAAACAGCTTCTGAACGACCACAGTTATAGTAAAAACAGCACTAATTTTGAGCGGAGTATAAACTACTGGAAGACTAAACACTAAAACTGAGGAACTGGTATCGTTTCTTATTCTCAATGTGCCTTTCTTTTGAGGACATGGGCTTTGACTCTTGCCATTATACCTGACAGGAAAGCTCTTGCTGTAAGATCTCATAAAAATTACACTTATCCAGAATTAGTATCTCTGGCTGATAAGACCAACCATCCCAGACTTGTTTAGTAAAAAATAACCAGGGTACTCATACATTAACAGAAGAAATCTGAATCAAGTGGGAATCATCCATTGATTTATCAGCATTCACCCGTTCCTTACCTTATTTTGAAGACTAACAGTAACGCTAGCCAATTTTTAAATAAGACTAGCCAGCTTGATTTTAGTAGACTAAACAGGTGCCAAAAACTAGCACTAACCTGAGCAAAAATAATTTTTAGTGTTAATTGATTTTTACCTTTAAAATTATTGTTTTATGTTTTCCAGTGCAAAATGTAGATAACACAATACTCAGAACTCGGAAACAACAGAAAGACTGTAACTTTCCTGATACAGGGAAAGTTTTTCAAAATCACCTTAATGATTACATTTTGAAGTCACTTCACTGCTTTTGGAAATGTTTCCCAGTGATACTAAAAATCCACTCAAGCCTTCCTCTTCAGAGGGCCTCCCACAGCTTTTTTATGACTTTTAATGTGCATTCTCTCTACTTTCCTTTACAGTGCTGGGGAATTATCTAGGCCTGGCCAGGGCTAGTTTTGACAAGTGCCCTCCCATTGATCAGATGGAGTAAGGAACTCCAGTTTCCAGTGCTGGTGCTGCGGTATTTCCAGACCAAACTAAAGTAGAAGTAGACTGCAAACCTTGCTTTTCAAAACAGCTCATCTTTGAAAATTCAAAGCATTTAGGCATTTTGGTTCTCACCTGACTCTAAGCCTCTCTCCCCACCCAAGGTTTAGACAGCATACTTTGATATATGCCATGAAGGAGTAGCTAAATGGGAAACTACTCAAAATATACCTTGCATGTAGCCTTCATTTCATAATAGTAATATTCTAAAATTAAGGCTTTGTCAGTGCAGAAACATGAAATCATTTCTCAGATTTTTGTTTTAAACCCTGAATTCAGTATAAAGAGTGTTCATGGGTGTGATATCAAAACCTCACTAAGACATTAAAAACATAAATCTGTGAAAGATTAGTGAAGCTAAACTAGTGAAAGGAGATGAAGATAAAACCCAAAGAACAAGAGCAGAAGCAAGTCCTCCTTTACAATAGCAGAAAGTGCAATTACCCACTTCTGGACTAAGAAAAATTGTCCATCGTGACCTTTTGAAAGAAGTATAAAACAAATACACAGACTAAATTTTAGTATAACTCCATTATGTCCATTGACCTTGCTTCCATTTAGCCTGACACACAGCCTCCAAGGACTGCTGACTTTAAAGCAGAAGGGATTCAGCTGAAGCTTTTGATTTCTTTTACTTTTGGATTAACATGTCTCAGTAAACTCTTTTATCCATTTGTAGTATTTTCAGTTACATGTTTCAACTAGGAAAATCCTGCTGGAGCCAGAAAAGATTTTTGCTCTGCAGCACAGTGAACCAGAAAGCTGATATATCTTAAAAAGTATAAACACTTCCCCAAGATACAAAGGTCTTGCGTAATCCTGATCTCCAACATAATGTTCTCTGCTGCTAGAAATCACTTTAGCAGTTTTAATGGTCAATAAGCAGTAAACCTTAAATGGACCCAAACTGCTCTTTATCCGTGCCATAAATCTGATCTGATAGCAGAGATCAGGAAGTAATGAGCCTCAGGGGAAGTCCTGCCATGGCATCCATACATCCTGCTAAACTGCACAACAAAGAGCTCAGTCTGGAAGGATTCCTTTAACATGTAAATAAAGGCCAAAAAAAAAACCCCAAACCCAACACTGCTAAGTAGCATCTACATTCTGCATTAACTCCATAACTGCTGTGAAAATTCAGTTTTAATTCCATCTTCTCTTGCCTGCAGTGCTTGGGGGAGACAAGAGAGCACAGTGTTTGGAAGTTGCATAGCAAAAAAGCTTTCCAAAATATCCAAGAGTTATCAACTGGATTAAGACTTCCATATTAACCCTTACTTCATCTGATTTTCAGGATATAGAAAGGTAAAGAGTTAGATCTGCTGGAAGTATACTTGCAGTTATTGTGACTATAAACTCCAGACATCATAAAAATTATGCTGAATTGGCTTTCTATGTAGACGTACTGATCTGCCTGGGGTCTCTGTGGATCTCCTCCCAGTGAGCTGGTGGCTTTAATACGATTTATTTTCATTTACTCTGGAAGTGAGTTAAGCTAAAACTGAATGAAGGACATTTTAATTACTAGATCAAGTGTCCACACAGGCAAGTAATCTGGTCTGAGTTCACATATTTAACTTGCTTAAGTTAGCTTTTCCAAATGTCCCTTAGTAAAGGATCTGTATCATAATTTGTAATTATCAAAAATTCTAGTAGATTGTTTAAACAATAAAAAGTACACTGTATGCAATGAAAAAAACACATGAAAGTTGCAACAGTCAATACATGGGACTTAAAAAAGATCATCTTGATCTTTAGTCAATCTTTTCTGTCTCGAAACTATGTCACAGTTCCATATGTAATTAGTTGAGCCATACTAAGATTAAAACATTATGCCCTCAGAATTCCTGCCTAAGATCAAAGCTTCATAGTTATTTTCACATACAAACACATGCATACACACACAGAGGTGAAGAGAGTTGTGGCTTGGGTAACTCTTAACCATTCCTCGCTGCATTCGGTTTTCCCTGTTCATCTCAAACCTGATCAGAGTTTCACCAATAAACACTTAAATATATTTCCGTGTTCACAGCTGAGACCCAGAGCTCTGTTTTGGCCAAATTCACTTCTGACATAGCTCTGCTCACTAGGAAGAATTAGATCTTCAGTTTGTTTTCTCTTAATGTTTTGCAGAATGGAGATGAACAGTTATAGAAGTTTTAGATCATATTTTTTATAAATATCACCCCCAGCTTAAAAATTAAATAGATTATGTTGTGACACTTGTCATTTAGGAACATTCATGCACATTCATTCACTGAAGAGCTGTTCACAATTTTTCATGAAATATGGGCATTCACTGGAGAGCACTTACCCATTAGAATATAAAAAGTAAAAGAAATAAATCTAAGTTCAGAACTAAAAAGTAACAGTTTGTGTGTCACCGCTGCAGACAATTTGCTGCCTCCTGGGTTTTCATCAAGAAAAGCAAACATATGGGGCACACTACAAAATTGTACGGGAACATATGGTACTGCACTGAAATGGTAAGATAAGTGACACAGGGAAATCCATGATCCATTGGGTAGGAGTATTTTGGGCCTCCTGGTGCTCAGCAGTCAAGTCAGAATGTTTTGAGTTAAATAAATAACCATATATTTTGGCAGCAGTTTTATAGTGACTTGATCAAGCCCCTAAGAGGTACATCATCCTGACTGTATAGATCCTCTCTGTACCACCAGGAAGGCAAAGAGAAATATAAATCGAAAGAGTGTGTTCTGGAAGTTTTATAGCCAAAGTTTATTTGCTTCAATATAGAGTTATTTGAGGGATCAGGGAAATCTATTGCTCAGTAGGGAGATTCAACATTTAAGAAAACTTTCTGGATAAGTTTAATCATATTTATAAGCACGATGTACAAATACAACGGAATGATGTTACTGTCCATCTGCCACTGTTTCTGTTTGCATGCACCTAAACTGAAAGAAAAGGACAAATCCTTTTTCGTCCTGTTAGGTTTATACTTCAAAGAGATTGAAAGCTATGCAAGCTTTCTTTTCTTCCCACCAGGTGGGGAAGCCAGTGTTTTCATTTAAGAAGAAAAGGTCTTAACTATAAAGAAGTTGGGTAGAATTCTCATAATTTAGAAACTTCATCTTCTTCCAATGGAGGTTAAAGGAATACATTGATATCAAGGGTTTTCAGCCCCTGGAGGACAGCTTTACCAAATATAATATACTGAATATCATCATAATTCCTATAAGGTAGAGGATCAAAACAAAACCCCTGAATATTACAGAAAGCAGAAATAAGATTCAGGCATAAGTCCTCAGATCTGCTGTTTCAGTTCACCTCTTCATGTTTACAGAGGTAGTCCTTGCACTGTACTCTGAGATTTTTGTTCTTGTACAGATAATCTGCTTACTTGTACTTATAGGTATTTATTTAGCTGTCACTGAATAACGGAGAAGATATACATCTATCTGTCTAACACTTTGAAGTCTTCTTCAGCCTTCTTCAATATCTCAGACTTTAAAATTGTGTTGCTACCTTCTCAAGCTGCCTAGGGTTAAATTAAAACATTTGGTTAGATAGGGACAAAACACATCTAAACAGCCCTTCAATCCCAGATTAGGAAAGTTATGAGATACATCCTCAACCTAAAACTTAGGGACAGAAAAGATTCAGGCCTGAGAAATGGGTAGACAAATCTCAACCTTTGAAGCATTTTGTAAATACAGGCCTTTGCAATACTCTACAGAACTCCTTATACAAAAAACCCCACCCCACTTCTTTTTTCCCATATGAAGTCCCAAAATTCAGTACCTCTACTGTTCTGGTTGCCCTGGTTTCTCTCTCTTAAGAACAGTAAAAAATTCCCAGCTCTCAGCATATGTTTCTTGACACTGACGGACTGGAGGGAAGCAGATGAGAACTATGGATGCTGGGGTGGGTGGTGAAGAGGGAGGAGGTTATGGGGTATAAAGAAAAAGGAGCTCAAGGTAACAAGTGAACTGTTATCATATATAGGAGAGCTAGTGCTGCTGTTTATACCTCTTGAAAAAGCTCATGTCCAGCATCTTACCTATTTTTTGGCAGGGGCTGTCCAGTATGAGGGAGAGATGAGGACAAAGCATGGACAGCAGTGGAGTGGGATGAGTCTGTTGGAGATCAGAGGCATGGAGCCTGTTGAAGGAGTGAAAGTGTGGGGGAAAATCTCACCATGAAAGACTGCACCAACATATATTACACATGACTGATCCATCCATGGGGATTTTTAGCACCCAACTGATATCTGAAAATACAGTATAAAAAAAAAATGTCATTGGAGTTACGAAGTCTGGCATTCACAAATTAGAGAACTCTAAAATGCAAGCTGAAAACGCATTTTAACTTAGATTCCTCTTGGTTAAGGCATGCAACAATACAGAATTTTCGTATAGTTGATGGAGACACAAAGGCACCTCTAGAAATCAAGATATTTCCCCTAAAATTAATCTTTAGAAACATCTATCACACTTCACTATATAGAGAGACTAAGCACTGAACTAAAGCCCCAAGAAAAAGTGCATAAAGTTATGTATGGTGAATACAACAATTTGGGTGTGTAGTCTGGCATAGTATTTAGCTGTGTGCTGAACTATGAATTATTTTAAAGTATGCTGTTATTCTACTAATGTTAGCAATGCTATAGTGTTACAATGATAATGCATTCTTTAAACCAGATTATTTTATCCAGAGATCTTGTGTCACCAGCATAAGAAGAAAGATAAAATGGTATATGAACCTGAAGCAGGAGAGAGAGACTTCTGTGCCCTTGGTTTGTATGCACACAGTTTGCCAAGTGGCTTGGCATGATTAAGAAAAAAAGCATTGCTGGAACCTTATCCAAGAGCAGATCCAGTTCAGCAGCAGATACTAGCTTAGCTTAAAGCCACTGGATTAGAACTTGGATGGAAATTTAAACATGTACCTTGGTCTGAAATAAGACGTGATTTAGTAGCTTAGTGGAAACAGACACTGGCTGCTTTAAAGTTCTTTTTGTCTCCCCCTTTCTTAAAGTCTCTCATGTCTCAGATATGATAGTATTACAATAACTATACTGCCAGATGAAATAGCAACCTTTTGTCTAAATTATTACTTTTATGACTGTTTAATTTTATACAGTAGATTATCATGACACAAAGACTATATGGCATTTGCATGATCTACAGTGACAATCTTTATGTTAAGGGCATTGTCTCTGTAGCGTATCAAAAGTTTCAATATTTCTTTTAAGTTGTTAAGCACATAAAGATCTCCAACAAGTAGCAGATTTTATGTAAAAATTAACACCCCTTCTGTGACCTTTTTTTCCTAAGAAGCAATTCCAAGAAAAAGTGGAGAAAAAAAGACATCTTTGTTAGCTGTCTACAAAATTGGTGTTTTGAGACTAAATCCTGTCATGTATTAGAAATTTTTCACAAAAAAGTACTCAAAGCTGAAAAAGAATTCAACTTTCCCATGTTCATCATCTGAGTTAGCTGGTAGGAAAAAAAAAAAAAAAAAGGCATGACAAAAGATCACTGAAGCAATGGGAAATTATTGTTTGTTGCTGAATAAAAGCACTACGTGCAGAGGTGGGGAGTTGTTTTTTGTTTTCCCCATCTCCTCAGAACAGAAGTAAACTACATGTCTAACAAGTTTGGAGAAGTCAGACATTTCCAAACATTAGGTTGGTTCTTTCTGTTCATGCTACAAGAAAACATTGTGAGTCACATAATTGAGGCAGCCTGGCATTAGTCAAACAAAATTAAGTTTGGGCCTACTGTGAATCTGCTCACTAGGACTGGTTCATTTCATACCTTGGTCTCCTCCAGAATACTTTAGCCATCTATTGTCAAATTGATTTAAGTCCCTGGGGCAAGCACTGTCCTCTTCTTATTTGCAGCTATAATGCCAAGATGCACAAGGCCCTGAACCTTAATTCTTGATGGTCTGAATGTGTATTTAAGCTTCTCTCTGTGGCTTGCAGACCACTGTATAGGCATGAATGAAGAGCAGTAATATCATTCCCTTTTGTGTGTGGTTCATGAAGACCCATTGGGGAAAAGGCAGCTTAAGGTTAATTATAACAAAGGAGAATGAAATCATAAGAAAGGCCCTGTTCCCTAGCCAAGCTAAAGAAGGTTTGGAGAGCATTATCACGCTCTGGCTTCACAGCTCCTATAGCTCCTATTGCATGTCTAGCATTGGCTACATGCAGTGTACCTTGAGACGAGAACATGGTCTTGCCTAGAAGAAAATTGTTTGGAGGGATTCATCTTACCCAACTTCTGCTACCGAAAAGTTATAGTCATCATCTAAGCTCATCATCTAGACTCCTCAACAATCAACAGAGAGAGATGGGTGCCTACAGAAAATGATTCACTGTAGGCACAGGCCAGGACAAGTCATTCTCTGGAGATGGCCATCCCTCTCCAGTGACTATTAGTTAACTAGTTCAACTTGCTGCCTAACTATTAAATAGTTAAAATTAGGTGAGATGAAGTGATGCTGTCTGGACTAGATTATATTCCCTTAGGACAGCTCTGAGCAACAAAATACCTCTGTTTTGCCATATTTGGCAACTCTAGGGCAAACAGACAAACCAAAACAAATCAAAACTTTGTTCGAAGAGGTAATGATAGAAACAAAGATATACTGGGATAGATGTTAGCATTGACTGCAAATGACCTGTGGTACCATTATGCTCTAGTTCCTGCTGCAGTCACACCTTTGTTTTGCTGTGTAAACAAACAGTAACTCTAGGTATACAAAGCAATTACAATTTAGCATTTCTATACTGAGCCATCAAAACCTGTGAAGCATCAAAACAGAAATAAGGTGGTCAAGTTTCAGCTGAATTCAACGTTTTGCCCTGAGTTTCCTTGTGCTCCCACACAAGGCAGGGAGTAACTTATCTTGGGAAAACTGTAATGGTCTGCCCACCTCTGCTTCAGTCACATCTCAAGAAGCATCTACTGAACTGCAACGAATTTTGGCTTGGAAAACTGAAATCCATGCTGTTTTGTTTTGTCAAATTGTACCACACCCCAGGTAGCAGGGATCAGGGGATGGCAGCATGAAAAACTCCCTCGGTGCCAAACAAAGCCAAAGACAGTTTCTGCTTCTGGATCAGAATACTTCATGAAGAAAAGAAAAAAAACAAAACAAAAACAAAAACCAACAAAAACCCCACAACAAAAAAGCCCAAGAAAAAGCACCAAAAACAAAAAACCCCAAAACACCCCTTCCAACTTACTGTGGAGCCATGTTCATGTGTAATTGCAAAACATTTTTTAGAATACAGTTTCATAGCCATTCATGGAGTTAGTCATGGAAAGGTTAGATTACACCAAGAGCCGGTTTCATTCAGCCACCAGAAATCCATCGGATGTGTCTTAGGGTGGATTTCCTGCTTCTTCTGTTCAACATTGCAAGACCCTGACCTGAACTTTTGTGTCACAAATAGCAAGCGCTCCTGCTATTCAGACAGACCTGGTACTTTGCTGATTTCTCCATTTTATGAATCAAAACAAACCAAACCCACAGCAGTTTGATTCAAGCTAAAAAGCTTGACTTGTTATTCAAGGCATTTCTGTAAAGTATATGCCATTTAACTGACTATGTAGAAAGTATCATCTTTCTGCAACAGATGAGGGTGGGTTGTGGAAGACAGATACATAATTTTTGCAAGTCTGGTGAATTTTATACACTGCAGCAGTTTAAGATGACAAAGCCCCTAGCTGTTTGCTCTGCCACCCTATCAGAGTTTAGCATCTTACTATTAAGTAAGGAGTTAGGAAAAATATGAAGTGGTGTCAACCACTTCAGCCAAAACAAGAAGCATCATTTAAGAGTTTCTGGCATAAGCACGAGGTGGACAGCTGGAGGCAGAAATGCTATAATAAAACTCCACAGCAAGGTTACCCAAGCTGATCTGTTAGTTTCCCAACTGAAGGGCTTTCAAAATATATTTTTATGATTGTATTAAACTAGTGATGGAAACAGACTTCTTCTGAGGTGTCTACCACTATGTTTTGTGCTGATAAACTCAAGCTTTAAGTTTATCTTTAAAAAAAACAAAACTCAATAAAGCAGAGGATGCACAGAAAACCTTCATCTTCTCCCTAGACTATGAATGTTGTACTTAGAAACATTTGATCATTAAAACAGTCTAATAGTTTACAGTGAGTGATAATAATTTACAGTAAGGTATAATAATTTACAGTGAGGGATAACCTCAATATCTCACTGAGTCCTACTGGTAATGTTACAAGGCAACACATCACCAAATAAGAAGCAAGATTTTGTTCATTTTATGATGAAGATGTAGCAGAGAAGAAATGCATTTTATGAAATTTATCAAAGGGCATAAAATTGCCAAACCAGATACAGATCTTTCAGCAACCCTTCAAATACAAGTTGGAGTTACTTATTCTTGAGCAAGCCCATAGGTCTTTAACTCTGAAGTCAAATAGTGACTATAGAGCAAAACTAAAGAACTGAAAGAAATTCAGAGGTTTTAGAATGTATGCCAAGTCCACAGAGCTGACTGGGCCAAGTCTCTTACAAGAACATTATTTTTTTTTAATGTTTAATGGCTATTTAATAAAGCATTCTTGGCAGTCATGTCGCTTCCCTACAGTTCCTAAAGAATTTCAAGAAAAGATTCCATTTTTTTTTTCTTTTCTTATTTCTTTTTTAAGCCACTTATGTGCGGATCATGTGGCAACCAGTCTGAGTGAGAAAAGTAAGACTAGATGTCAGTGAACAAGCTCAAACACTCTTTAATTGCAGACCACTGTTACTCACATTTCCAGGCTACACAAACCCACTTGCAACTCAAGTCTTCTTGTTTCAGCTTATCGTTCAGCTGGAAAATCAGTTAAAGGGTAAGGAGCAAAAGAGGAAAAGCTGGTAGGAAACATCAGATCTGACTGCAAGCAATACACTATCCCCTGCAAATGAAAACAAAAATATCAAGACAATCTGCATTGAGCGCAAGACTATGAAGATGAATGGATATATATAAAAGTGTGGACTGACATCAGCTGAGAATCTGGCCCTCTATTTGCAGCATTTGTACAAATAAAAGGTTATGAGGAGAGTCCCAAATTGCTGTACAATCTTCTGCTAGCTGTGGACCCACTGTGCCTGGGCAAACTGGCAACTTCCATTCACTCCACAGATTTTCACAAACGCAATTCAGAAAAACAGCCTCCCCACTTTCTCCAGGGAAACCCGGGCCAAGACTTGCCCAGACCTGTATATGCCAGGGAAGCTTGTCCAAGTCACAAGGGAAACTCTGTATCAACCTTCCTACATAGTGAGAAATGCCTTTAGGAGTTGTGCTTTGAGAAGTAAAATCTTGCAGATGCTCCTCTTCAGGTGATATAATTCTGCCCTACCCCACATTCAGGGCTACGTTGTTAAAGCAATAACTTATCCTTAATTGTCTCGGGTGAACTTGTCAACACCAGTCTTTTTCTGCTTCTTGTGTGCTTAGCAGATGCTCCCCTCTGTCTGTAACAGCATGAAAAAATTATCAACAGGAACATGCACGGACTTAGGCTCAGAAGCTATCTTTATATTTCCTTATATTTTCCACTCATCTCACACTTTTGAACCTTTATTTGTGCAGCCAGCTATACTGAATTCCTAGAAACAATCTCATATATATTTCAAAGAGCTCTTTAATGCCAAGACATTCTTTTCCTCAGCCAATTACTTTTGTCACAAATGGCAGCATGAGTAACTTCTGGTATAATCACACTCATTTTAATTACTGAATCATCCATACCCTTCCAGCTGCATTCCGAATTGTCATATTCCCTGTCAGAGACAAGAACAATTTCTTGAACACAAGAGCACTAGTATTTACTATTCCTTTTTTTTTTTTTTTCACAGCAATATATTTCCTTTCTCTATTAACAAAGCTGTTTGAAAAAGAGCTAAGTCAGGGAGTAAGAATATGATATTTTTAGATCAATTTCCATCTAAGGGAAAAAACTGGTCTAATATATGTGTAGGTGTAAAACGTTTGATTTTAGAAGCAAAGGGATGGTTTTAATGAGATTTCTCCAAATAACTCTAACTAAGGCTTAAAGAGGTCTTAATTTTTATGAGCCTAAATTAATTGGCCAGTGTCATGGCCAGACTACGAAATTAAAATTAAAGACAAAAATTCCTCTAAGCACTCCCGTAAGCCTTATGGTCACAAGCAATAAGATCTCACAAAGGGCACCTGATACTTACAATTTTTTCAAGCATTCACTACAGGCAGTTGTTAATCGCCATTTAAACTTACGCTAATTACATAGCAACACACGGGCTAAACAAACCAAAGGGGATGAGAAATGTAACAGCTGAAAACCAATTAGTGTCCAGAACTAATTTTTCACTTTTTAGTATTGCAAATCTGTCGGATCCTGAGGAAGACGCTTTCTAAATTCAGATGTTTTAAATATCTAAAATGTCTTACTGTGTTTATCTTTCTTTTGAAGTCTAAATATTTTCTAATACCTATAGGAAATAGTGAGGTGGGGGGCTTTTTTGTTTGCTTTGGTTTTATCTTTATAGCTATGGTCTTATTGTGTTAGCAAATTAGAAATTTTTTGGCTAGTTTTGGTACGGTTTTGACTTTCAAAGCATTGCTGAAAGGGACACACAAAAACCTCTCATTTTTTGTGATCTGCACTGTCCCAACACCAGCTGGACCAGCCAAGACAGTGAGTTAGGCACAAATGTTAGCGAGATAACTTTTTCTTTCTGAGATGTGCTTGTGATTGATTTATTAGTCAGACACTCGTTATTTTGGATAAGGCTACAGTGGTTTACAGGACAAGATATTTGCATTTCTTTCATGCCTCCATAAAACACAGACATTGGTATTGTGCTATCTAACTCCATAGCCAGAGACACGGAAATAGTGATGCAAAAAGTGACATTTGCCTGTCCACAGTCTTACCAAATATGTCAGTTATAACTTACTTAATCATAAAGGCCTGGATATATGTTTGGATATGTCTTCCTTTTGTCCCTATTCTTGATATTTTGTTTCGATTTTTACTCTTCGTCTTTTATTAAAACACAACATAGGAAATTAGATTACAAGATGGGAAGTTATATTAAACAAAAGGAAATTAAATTAAGCAAAATTGTTACAATGCTGTGAAACATTTGACTGAAACCAGCTTTTGGAAATGAATGTCTTCACATCCTCTGGCATAGTGATAACTCTCAAGCACCCACCATGACGTTCAGAAAAAGCTATTCTTCCTCTGGTAATCGGAGATGTTCTTGGATTCTGATCTGCATTTCTGTCTTGGCTCTCTGCTTCAACCTCAATGCAAGTAAAATACTGGATGTCACCATGACCCGAGTCTTCTTGGTATTTATGGAATTGGTTATTCTGACCATGGTCTCACAGGCAGGTGACTGTTCCATTATACCTGACAGCAACTTACTTCTTGCCATCATGAGACTCAAGTCATGAATGAAATAAACCAAGAATGATTTCAAACAAACAAGTAGAGATTCTGATAGAGGCCCTGACCTGATGGCAGTTTGTGAGTTGGAAGTTATGGGGCAAAAGCCCGCTTTGCACTAGTCTAATTTTTCATAATCTTTCCCTAAGCACCCACTACTAGCCCTTCACTCTATTAGTTATTCCCAGGAGATGGAGGGACTAGATCCTTCTGAGACTAGAAGCCCTCTACATGCTTGAGGGTGGGAAGAGAAGGACACAGATGTAGGAATCCAAATGAATGATGGCAGGACAGCGGCTCTACAGACGTTGCCAGCTGCTGGGCTTAAAGGAAAGAGGACACAAGGAAGAGAATGCAGTGCTGATGGTCATTAGAGGTCACTCTCCTCTCCTCACTTCTCCCCAAACTTCCATGGCATACTTTCACCATCGCTAAGAAAATCTAATTTTAAAATCTCCACAGATGGAAAAGACTAGCTATTTGTTTACTGTTTGTAATCAGACCTTTTAAAAAGAATTTTTTAAAAAAGAAACCCAGCAGGTTTGGAAAAGCCAACAAGAATTTCAGAAGATACCATCTGTCAGAAGTCTTAGGACTTAAAAGCATTAATGTCATGAAATCTACTTCCTGCGTAACAAAATTGGTAGAAATTCATAGAATGCCACACATAGAATTAGCTCATTCTCACAATTGGGTTGGAACATTTTTGGGTTTTTTTTCTGAGAGTTATCCAGTTTAATTTAAATGCTCATGTGTACAAGAATAGCCTTGTAGCTTCTGTGGTATGTAGACACGGTCACAAAAAATTAAGAAGTACAAAGTGCTGCTCTACCCCAACCTATAGAGAAGAGAGACTTGATGTTGCCAGGGATATTGCATTTAGATCTCACTTATTTCATTATAATGGGTGGGTGGAAGGAAGGAGAGAGAGAGAGGAAGAAAGGGAGGGAAGAAGGAAGGAAAGAAGTGTAAAGAAGGAAGAGGAAGGAAGGAAGAAAAAGGAAGGAAGGAAAAGGAGAAGTTAGGAGTCAAAAAAGGAAAAGAACAATCAAGGTGCTATTGACAAGGGGCAACTGTCCTTTTTCAGCATTTTTTTGTGTACAAAATCAGTGTGTGACCAGGGGTTCCAAGGTTCGAAAAAGACACAGTGCACTTGCAAATTCTATTCAGGCAAGGTACAGTTTTTGTCGTTCTTATCCTTTCAGTCATGCGGAGTCCCAACTTGTGCAGCTGAGTACAATGGAATACGTAAACCTACAACTTAAAAAAAACCCCAAGTTTATGGTTGGTATATTTTACTCTCCATAATACTAAGTTACAGAGTTTGTTAATATTACAGTGGAAAACACTATTATTCTTTCATAAACTAGCTTGAAAACAGATATGTTTGAACTTTCATAAATCAGATGCTCAGAAGCTTCATGTTGTAAATGAGTTTTAAATCATACAAAGTAGTAGTGTATTTTCTGGTCTGTCATCTACCTGCTTCATTTACCTACAAGATGGGTACAGGGAGTGTAGTTTCATTTTAGTAGTTAAGAGAATTACTATGATCAGCTAGTCTAATACATAAAAAAATCATGCAATAGTATCATTAGTTTCTCATAACATGATAAATATGGTACCAATCAGAAGGACTTTCTGAACCCTACCTTTGTGATTTCAATTAAAGGAAGGAAAAAACACAAAACAAAACAAAAAGAGAAATCTGTTGAATAATACAATTTTTCTCCAAATGATTTTTCCACATTTGCTGCCAAAATAAACACATGGTACATGTTAGTCTGCCGAGTCCACATTAATTCGTCAGCTGTAGGAACTGCAGTGATTCATTTGCCAAAACCTGTTGCACTAAATCCCACTGTTTTTAAATTGTAACTCCAAACATCCTTTCAGGCTTGAAAAGGGTTTAAGTGCAACTTGCATATGTAGCATTTCTGAAATTGCTCTCCACACATCTTTAAAGTCTTGGCAAGGAGTGGTATAACCAGCCTGTCACAAGTTGGTTTTCAGTTCCATTACTACCTAATTGCCCAAGGTTTAAAATAGTGCCACTGTCATCTGGGACACAGAAGGCAAGGATGTGCTAAACTGGTTTGCTTCACTTCTGATAGGGAGCTATGCAAGCAGTCCAGGGACCAGCTGTGTCTTGGCATTGCTGTGTTCTGAGATTTCACTACTTTCTATGGAAAAAAAAGACCTCGTCATAGTCTCCTAATACACAAGTGTACTTTTCAACATTCTTTAAACATACCTCATTTTTTTAAGGGTCCTTCATGGTGTCGTCCAACTCATATTTTCTGTGCTCAGTAATGTTATGATGGGAACCCTCAGTGTGTCTCTTTAAAACACTCCACAGGAAATTAAAGAGGAACTCACAGGCTCTCCACAGATGCAAAAATTTTAGTCTTTGCACATTCATATTGCAAGAACAGCTGGTGTCAAATACCTGGGGAAAAAATGGTTCTTTTTTTGTCATTGAACCAGAACAGTCATCAATGTCTTCCCACATATTTAGTAAATCTTTAGGACATATAGTAAACAAAAAAATCTTAACCTGATCATTAGTAGACTGGACATTAAAGCACATTCCCTCTGCTCTGTGGCAGATGAAGACTACACAGAACATTGGTTTTCTGTCATAACTGGGTAGCTTGATGAGCATGAAAATGCCCAAGATGAAGTAAAAAAAAAAAAAAAGAACAAAAGAACAGGAAATTGGGCACAGGACCTTGAGACCAGCTGGAGAGGAGAAGACTTAGGGCCTGAGAGAGGGAAGCCAGGAAAAAAGGAGCAGAGTCTGAGGAGGGGAGGTTTGGTGGTACAGGAGGAGGGGCAGGAAGGGAGGAAGATGTAACCACATTTCTTTGACTCCTGTATCCCCCCTTCCCCTGTCTCCCAGTTAGAAGCTGCTGCCTACACACTGGCACCAGTACTGCACTCTGGCATGCCCCTACGTACATACTGCTACCAGGACCCACCACTGCTTTTCTTCACCAGATATTGCTAGGGGCGAAAAAATGTGTGAGAATCACTGCAGATGAAGATTACTGGTCAGTCTGGAGGTCCTTTAGTAGGAGAAGGGAAGTTGATGTGTGTCACCTGATATAATTGCAACAGAACAAGTCGTTACAATTTCCCTCATCAAATTAGAATTTAAAACTCTCAAATGTGACAAGATTTTTCCAAACAAGATTTAGCTTTTCTTTCTTTCTTTTTCCTAAAGCAAAAGAGCAATCGATTAATGCATTGCAGAGGTATGTGACTTGATCTATAGGCTAATTGTAATTTTCTTCAGGGTGCTTTGAACACTCATTAATGCTTCAAATTCCAGGGTGCAATAAAGGCAACAGGAAAGGAAGCAGCTGAGGGACCCCAGTGACTCCCATTGTTTTAGGTCATTGCAACAAACCTGCAGTGCCCCTAAGGAAGATTATTCTCATTTAGGATATTCAGCCAACACATTTAAACATTTCGTAGTCTTAACCTTCCCTCCTCTTCCCTTCACTCTGAAAATTCATTTTCATTTAGCACTATTCTAATAATTACGCGTATAAAGAGCACCAAGATACACTTTATTAGTTAATAAGTAGAGCTATTTTGAATATCTTTCAAACAGTATTTTACCTTTGAGTAATACACTGAAATTACTAAAAAGCATTTCTAAACCATTTCTCTGCATGTAATTAATTTACTCAGATTCCTTCCTAATAACAGGTTATATTCAGTCTGCATATTTTCCCCTGGAAGTCTTTGGTCTCACACTGTTAAAAACATAAATAAGGGAGCCTTGATGGTTTAGAAGACCGATATTAGTATTGTACAGTCTATTACCTGTAGCAAATTTTCCATAGTCTTTAGAGATAGAGGTTTTATTTCATATATCTTCCAACTCAGGAAAGTAGCCTGCAACAAACTACATTTTTCCTCAATTTGTTTGCCATTATGACTGTGAAACTAGGGCAAGAGAAAGGCATTGAACATCCCTTGTGTCCAATTAAATAAACAATAAGAAATAAACAGTCCTTGTCTTCTTGCATCTCCTAGCTTCAATAGAGACCAACGAGGTGTATGCAGCAACAGACATGTTCTCAGGCACTTCTGCATAATGTGCTTCAGATGCTGCCTCTGGCAAGAGTGTGAGCAGGTCTTTGCACTTCACCCATTTATGTGCAGCTAGGTACCACATATTCATGTATACATTTGTGATATAAACATTTGTTCTTGAAAAATGACCACAACTTTCTGGAGAGTAAGATCAGACTTTATTCACCTGAGCTGGCTCTCTGCAAGCAACTTTGATCCCTGAAAAGTTCAGTGTGTCTTGGTGAAGCTCCCCTCCCTTCACCAAAACAATTATTTCTCATAGGGAACATTGTCCCTGAAGCATCAGAGAGATCCCTCTAATATAATAATTTGCAGCAAATGAATGAGAAGAAGAAAAAACCCAATTGCTCATCGGTTCTTCAACAAAGCAGACCACACTGGAGGAAGAAAAGTCTTTCTCTCTACTTTTCTATTTCTCTTTTCGACTGTTTGGGAAGAAAAAAAAAACCCTAAGTGATTCCTGCATTTCAATCCAATTCGTCTATGTATCTTTCACCTGCAGCAGGAGTTTGAGACTGTACCTGCTGAATAAGGGGTTCTTTCTAGATGTTTGGGGTTTTTTCATGTTCAGTGGTCTTCTCAGATTAAATGATTTTCG
This sequence comes from Leptosomus discolor, assembly GCF_034619465.1. NCBI lineage: Eukaryota > Metazoa > Chordata > Aves > Leptosomiformes > Leptosomidae > Leptosomus > Leptosomus discolor. Next base: position 70,428,716 of record NC_141392.1, on the reverse strand, counting down.
GATGAACCACAACTAAAAATTAATATATCCTTCAAGAGGATATTTTATCCTCTATTTCCTAAAATATCTTTTATCCTGTTTCCAATTCTTGTATTTATACAAATTCCTTTTCAGTAAGTGACAGAATGGACTATGAAAACACAAACACAGATACAGACACAAAGTTGTGCAATGTTAGGAAATTTTAAAAGCCGCAGAAAAATGCAGATTGGAAAGATGTGCTGAGAACAGACCAGGACAAAGGCATTATGTGGAATTCTGGGTAATAAAACGGGGAGACTCTTCAGTGCATCTCCAATTTTGGATTGCATACAGTCACAGAGGGTAGAATCCTGGCTACATCTCAGCCAGTGGCATGACTCCCATTAACGTCAATGGGGTCATGATTCCATCTGCAATGCACGAGAGAGCCTGCCAGCTCTTCTGTGCTCCTGGGGAGAAGAGAGGGGCTGCACCGCATTATACCTACTGCTCCTACGTGACACTCAGCTCTGACATACAATATCAGTCTAACCTTTGAAACTTTTCTCAGGACACTCCAGGTTTTGATTCATGTGGAAATCTGTGCTGCTATACAGAGTTTCCAAAGCCTGTACGTGTCGCCGGCTAACCACAGAAGAAGCGGCTTCCAGCGCTCCCTGTGACATTTAGGAGGAGAGTCAGGCCAGCTCTGCATGGTTTTCAAAATCCCAGTCTTCACATAAAAGTTGTTTTTGGGGAAGGAGAGGAAAACTTGAGTGCCGCAAGCACAACCAGTTTCTCAAGAAGTTGTTCTGCTCCCTGCACTCGGCCAAGACAGAAAACTTAAATTACTATCTCCACCACAGGCACACAAAAACTTCATTGGTTCAAAGAAAATAGAAAACCATGCCTGTGCTTCGGAGATTAAGCCAAGCTTTTTGTCCTGTCTCTAAATGGAACATAATTTTATTTCATAGCCTGTTTTTTACACTTTTATGTTTTCCTCCTGAAATTCACGCTTCTCTGTGAATTGAGCAGTCTGCTCCTCTGCTCCTGCATAAGGCCAAGTGTGCTTTATGACTCATGGTTTCTCTTCTGTGTTGACAAAATTCAACCTATTTTATCTTCACCTGTGGGATGGTAAAATTTGATTTAGGGACTAGAGGCTCTTCCTGAGATTGTAAGGGACCGATAATGTTTGGGGTGCGCTCATGGAAAAGAGACCACCTGGATTTGGAAACAAAGGTTAGGGATGAGATTTTGCCCTGGACAGCCCTGGGGCTTCCCGGTGATGCTTGCAGTACATGGGGTAGTAAGGATGCTGATCTGGGCCCAGTGGCAACACATATAGAAAGGGTTTAGGATTATGTTCCACTGAGTAACACAGGGACAAAGAATTCGGTGGCGTTGCATACAGATGAGACTTTGATTCAAACGCAGTGGTTAATCTCCTTCCCTTGGAAGGGTGGAGTTACAGAAATACATTTCAACAACCCCTGATGGATAAATCCTTCACAGATCTACAGGTTTTCCTCCTCTATAAAACATTTTTTCAAAAAGTTTCAAAATCATACTGCAAACTTGTATACCTACCAGTCAGATATAAGCCAACATGGGGTCACAAGCTCAGCTCCAGCATAGCCAGCCATTGTAATGCCTTTCAGTTGACGTTAAATGTTTCATACTTGCCAGCTTCTGCAATATCCTTGTAACTTTCTGTTTGCAAGCAGGCACCCACTTATTCATGTAGCATCTGAATGTGCTATAGCTCAACTTAATGGTATTTGATACAGCCTGAAAGAGTAATCGGAACACTCTACCTTTATGCCACAACTTCTGCATATGATTACAGCAAAGAATCTGAGAAAAGTAGCTTTGAGAAGTCTGTCTCCTGATGTTGGTGGAACATAAAAAAAATAAAACCATGATTAATCAAGTATAACATTTTCTTTTAGATAGTACTGGGTGAAGGAAGCAACATCTTTTTAAGAGTTCTGACCCAGGACTGTCCTGTCATCTAGTACTTAGCTGTTACAGGGAAGTATGACAGCTAGTCACAACTTCTGATTTGAGACTTCTTACAATTGTACTTTTCCCTTCCACAGGTGAGGACTGAAGGCTGCCCATTCTTGCCCTGTGAAAGAACAGGAGAAGGAACAGACATGGATAGGTAGCTGGAAATACAGTCTGAAAGAGTCAGGCTTGTTCCTGCCATTGCTGCCATACATAACGGGAAGGATGGAGGCAGCAGCTACTGGTTTGGGGGTTTTGTTCTGTGTTTGTTCTGTAAGGCAATTAGAGATCACAACTAGGATCCCAGTGCAGTCCACCACCTCAAGGGCTGGCATCAGGATGGAGCCACAGCCCAGCACATGTTCGGAGCTGGGATCAACTGTCCCTTTCCTTCCAGCTGTTAGCCATCCCCAGTTGGTAAATGGCTCACAAGGAAAGAAGCACGAGGACAACTAATGAACAATGTGAGTGTTGAAGGCTCAAACACAGGTCCAAGAGGAACTGAGGGGACAATCAAGCAACAGACGCTGAACTGCATCTGTTGCTCCCAGAAGAGAACTGGGCACAAGGGAAGGGACACACAATGCTGGGACCCCTGCCAGCAGCGGGGATGACCAACAGGTGCTGGCCAGGAGAAGGTCCTAGGAGGAGCTGGAAGAGGAAGCCCAGGCCAGTGCCCATTGGGTGCACATACACATAGGCTAGTATGGTCTCACCCTGCCCACACCCTGCCTGTGAATATGTCTGTGCTTACTGCTCCACGATGAGTTTCCCAGCTGAGGGGTAAGTTGGGGCTGGCACACTTCGGCTCTTCACCACCTGTGGGTGGTAAGAAGTCTCAAAACAAGGACACGACATGGTATAAGAGATTCCTGCGAGCAAGACTAAAGATGCAGGTTTGAGCTGCAGCTTTTGCCAGGTGTGTGCGATGTATTGCCATCCACGACCACTGCTGCTGCTACGGAAAAGAGGATACCGCCACTTTAGTAGCAACCAGCATGTTATGACCTAAAGACAACTCCTAAGGGGAGGTGGCAAGTCTGTCTACACCAGAGCACAGGCAAAGCAGGAGCATGATCATGGCTATTTTGGCATCCTTGGCCCAGAAAACCTTGCCTCCCTCTGTGCTCTGAGGAGATTTACTGTTTTGTTTCACTCTAGAGTCGGATTCTATGATTTTCTTCAGTTTTCTCACCTAGAAACATGGAAGTGGCCCAAGAAATGCCTCAGGACTCTTCCACACAAAGAAAACAGCATGGATGCTTTGACAAAAAAAAAAAAAAAAAAAAAAAAAGGTTGAGCAAATTTCTTTAAAAACAAAGATGTAACACATCGAGATCCTTGCTTCAATCAGAAAATGAACAGATGTGCTCATCAGTTAGTAATTATAAACTAAAAAGAGATTGGATTTACTCTGTCTAGGTTTAATATCCATGACCTTTCAAACTCAGCTGATTAGCATAGCCCACTTGGCCTGTAACTGACTGACTTAGAAGACTTTCAAGGAAAGGATAAAGGTGAAAATGCACAATATCATATGGCGTGCTGAAAGATTTACCACTATTCGCAGTGTGCCCTTCTCAAAGGCAAGTCTCCTCGTTTTAAATATATGGAGGCTTACTGGTTGAATTATAGGAACAGGTACTGGTTTGAGTTAACATGCATTTGGCAACAGTACAATTCCATTCAATTCCATAAAATAAATCTGGCTGGACAAAGGTACTGGTATGAGGTGATGTTGTATATATTGCTTTAATAAGTGTGGATGTTAAGAACATTTTCACAGATGTATGTTGTTAGATACCTGCCCTAGAAAGATGAAAATGAGTAAGATCAGCCATACTTGACTGAACTAAATTTTCTATAGACAGAATAGTTATGTTTGGAATTATTATCGGTATAAATTCAGTACATTATCACCAGGAGAAAACATGTCTTACCATTCAACCAGATCTAGTCTGTAAGCCAGATTGGAGCTTTGTTCCCTGTCCTGTAACAAAATCATTGCCTTACCATGAACTGTGACTTATGAATCTCTTCCAGACAGATTTAAAAGGCTTCAGTTCCATTATTGTCTGTTTCTGTCATATTTTTAATATCTTATTGATATTTAAAATAAGTGGGTTGATATTAATCAGCACCATAGGCAAGTTACTAAAAATACTATGTTTTATATAACTCTGATGAACATACCTGAAGATTCCTGTGTTTGTGAATAAACCAAGGATCTGTTCCTTATAAAAGCAGATTAAGAATCCACTAAAATGGTAAATTGCTTGATTTCTAACCCAGATTAATTCTGAGAAGTCCTATGAAACAAAAGAAATCTTTAAAACACAAGTTTTTAAATCATGGTGCAAGAACTAGTAAAACATGGATCTTTTGCTGTGATCTACAAAGTGTTGACCATTCACTTAAAACCTGATTCAAATCTTTCACTTTGATTGCAGGTTCACACCAGTGGTCCTCTTTCCTGCTATTCAATTTCACAAAAAGCAGAAGATATGAATCCACAAAACATACAACCTCTTTCATAACATTACTTTATGGAGGCAACGCCACAAAACAATGATCGTGAAGGAAAGTGATGCAGGACTTTTCCTTTGGTTAAGTCAAGAACAATACGGCGTCAGAACTGCAGACTACTAGTAGAGGCTGCCCAGAGTTCACCAGATGATAAAAAATAATGTAGTCTGAGTGAAAAATATGATTCAAACTTCATTACTTGAATGAAATTGCTTTTTCTGAAATTAGGTTTCAAACCTACCTTCAAGGAAATGTCAAGTCTAGAACATGAGCTCTCAACACAAAACCTCTGTATATTTTCCTGAACATTATTGTAGGAGTGTTATTCACATTAAATTACTTCAGTTTTTCCAATTTTTATATGTGTAGCTTGCCCACAACTTCTGTGAGTCAATTATCTGCTTGGTAGTTGTTTTATAAATGTCTTGTCTTCTATTTCAGACTGATTTATAAATACTGAGGTAACTGATCCTCATTTAAAATGTGTAGCATTAAATTCAGGGTCATATATGATGTGGTTTTGTTTCACATTTTTTATCAGCAACACTTTTAAAAACAAAAGGGCTGTGGATAAGTTGGAACAGAATAATATTAAAATTTGCATTTATCAGTAATGACGATTTTCAAAATAGTCAAATGTTCTACTGCATACAGTTGTTACAAATTGAAACTTATGTAAAAGAATTATTAAAATAAGCATATTTAAGCGTAATTTTGGCTTTCATTTGTTAATTTCCAAAACTGAATACGGTTTTTGTGAAAGATGACAGTTTTTTCATTGCTTTTAATGACAACACTTTTTCTTAACAAGGAACTGGGCTGAGACCACCAGCTCATATCATACACTAAACCACAAAGAAATGACCCCATATTTCACTAACAGTCCTATATATTTTAAATATTTTTTTAGAAAGAGCAACTCTAAAGCTATAGAAATTAGTCAGAATGAACACAAACAACAACAGAGTTCATTTCACATACTAAAAGTTTGTAGTAGGAAAATTTTGGAAAAAAAAAACAGAAAGCAGATAAGCTTTTCTGTTTGGTGCAGAGAAGCAATGCTGCGAGAACTGCTTTCTTTAAATTGTTCTTTAGCTGTATCTCTGAGATAGATATTTAGTAAACCAAAATCTATTCTGCAAAATCTGGAAGCTTATTGTTAAAATCAGCTATGAATTTTGGTCTTGCTCGTTGACAGAGGCAGAATTATGTTCTTTTCTGCATGACAGGAATTTTATTGCCCTGAACTGTCAAACCTTTTCTTTCAGAATAATAGATGAATTCCTCAATAATGCTTTGAAAACACATCTTTGGTTATCAGGCAGAGTAATCTTACCAAACAATAACACTTTGCTACTAGAAGGATATAAGCGATTCAAGATCAAGTCCAGTGAACGTGTATGTTACATGTACAGTTAAAATATATGCCATACAAGCATATATTCCCAAGGAAATCTTTCAGTTCTCTCAAAGAAGATATTTATTTGAACCTCTATGTTTTTAAAACTAGGCATGCTCTCTCTTTAGAGGGGATTAATACATTCTGCAGGCCTGATCAAAAATGGGACATTGGAGTCTAAAATCTAAATTAGGCAAGAAAGTGTTGCCTTGGTCCATGAAGATAACCCACAGCCCCCTCTTCCCCAGCTAGGTCTGCAGAGGTACGAGAAGCTCCATCTAGGGCTGTGCCCCAGCAGAACTCAGCAGAGTCTGCACAGACATGCCTCATATGGCTTGGGACTCACAAGCAAAGAGGCTTCACATCAAAACTAGACCTAGAGGGAAATAGTCCTTCTCCACTGAGTGTGCTTATCAATATTATGAGATCATGGTTAAACTCTCCCCGCCAGGGACTGATACAATCCTTAAAAATGAGTGGCAACACTTCTACAACTGAGATGTACAACGTCGTGACCAGAAAGCTCTCCTACTCCAAGGTTACTATACTTTCATGGAAAGTATTTAGCCTAAAGGTCTGATGTCCTAGCCAAGTGCCCTGACCACTGGAGTACTATCTTAAAGGTAGCAGTAACATCAAGTCTCCGTTATTCATCTGAGTGAAGTCTCCATCTCCAAACAGATGAGTGGAACTGGAACAACTGCCCCAGGGTCTTGTTGGAGTCTCTACCACTGAAGCTTTTCAAGACGCAGATGGACAGGGTGCTAGAGAATCTTATCTAGGCTTCCTTTCCCACAGAAGGTGGGGCCAGATGACCTTTCAAGGTCCCTTCCAAGCTGGGCTGTTCTATGATTCTATGAACTATCTCGTTTCCACTAGGTGCCTGACTCAGGATTACAAATCCTTACCTAAGTACACCAAAGAGTACACCCCTATTACTTAGCTTAAGCACTTTTCTGCCTGTAACAAATCTCATTGTTCAGGCATATCCAGGGGATACAATGCAGTTCTGTCTGAGCTGCAGTCCAACTTCAAAGAAGATCCTTAGTCTTCAACATTTCACTGATGGTGAGGGACAACCTGCTGCATCCATGTACAGAGGTAAGTGACCATAAGACATACACTTTATTTTTAATAATCTAAGCCTCATATCACTGCCTGCCATTCTTCTGACATATTTTTTGCTGTCACCGTGTCCTCAGCCCCACATTTGCAGGGCCTTCTCTCTGCTTCGACATCCAGATTCCTACATCTAGATGCATTCAAATGTATTGTTCAAATTAGTACACGTGAGCCAGATGACTCTGTGGAAAAACCTGCACCTACAGCCTATAGCCAAACCCAGTATTTCATCAGAAATTACATCACATGTTTTTAAAAGACCAGAGGGATTTGCGGGAGAGGGGAGGGGGGTTGCGGGCAGGACTGAGGGGAATTGCTGCTGTTTACTGTTACTCATTCTCTTACCATCCTTTCAACTTTTACTGGAAGGATCCTAGCCCAGCTTACTTAGTCAGCAAGACAAGCACACTAACCATTCTATAGCTGTGCAGAAGATAGCAGATACTCTTTTGGCATGTTGGCATGAAAGCCTTAGCTTTGACTATACCAGTAAGGCCATCTTAAAGGCAGGCATTTTGCTTGACCATTTAGCTAAGATGAGGCCTGTCTTCCATAAGATTTTCTCATTTGCTCAAAAGATCAGTTAGGTTACAAATGAAGAAGTGTTTATAACTCAAAAGCCTGGGGCTAGACCTGGTTTAAATGAACTTTGAGCTGAAATGAAAACTATTCAGAGTTCCGATTTCGGTTGATAAAATCGGGATTTGACTTTTAATTTCCATCTTAGATACTGAGGTGCAAATATGGATTCAGGGTGACTCTTACGACTGATCTTAAATAGCCATCTAGAAAGCCAGCTCCCCAGAAAGAAAGTCCCAGCATACTAAGAAGGGAGGAATTGTCCAAGACTTTCAGAATAAAACCTTGGAAACAGCAACCAAGCGCAAAATCATTCCATGTCGTGAACTCCTGGAATCTAAGAGCAGGCAAAAATGAGCATAACATTTCTGAGGTGAGACGTCAGTTAAACATTCCCCAAACTTTTCTACGCTGGAAAACTGCAGCAAGCAGAAGCAAATGAAGAAATGTAAACAAGATTTGACCATCCAAATCCTTTAGGCATCTTTGGACATCCTAACTGTGATGAAAACAATTTTCACAACAAACAGGTTCTAGAAAATAAAGATAATGTATGTTTGTATGAGTAAAATGTAATGAAGTGGACCAATTCTAATTACATTACTTCCCTTTTCCTGATTAGATTTTATTCTGGTTAAAGGAAACACAGATTGGGTGTGCTATGATACACAGCCCTCAACTGAATAAAATACATTGAAATAAAGGTTTTTGCATGAGTATGATGAGCTTCCAAATAAAAGGATTAACAAACAGATCATAATATTATATCAAGAGATAATTTTAGGAAAAGAAACACCAAGCAACAGTAAAGATGCAAGTGTCAACATCCAAAACCAGGACCTTTGAAGAAAATTTTAAACAAAGGCCTCTCCAGTGCAGGCAGCGGCTAAAGATCTTTAACCTTTTATGTATAATCATAGTCATTATCTTCTGTATTATCAGGTTATACAAAATTACTCGCAACATCCAGGAATGGCATCTCCAATCTTCCTGCTCTCTACTTTGTTTGACTACCCATAAAACGTGAATATTTGAACTTTAAGACAGTAAGTGAAACCAGACCATTATTTATTAACAACATCCAGCTGGGGAGCACTTTGATGGCAGAAAGAAAACTTTTTTCAGTATACACATGGCCAGATTCTTTTGACATTAATTGAGATTGACTGCTCTTCTCTAAGGCTTCTCTACAGCATGACAGTAAAACACATTTTTCATTTAGCAGCTCAACTTGCCAACATGTCTCTAAGCACACTTCAACAAATTCACAACACACTGGGCAGTTCTAATCTAAGTCACGCAATTCCAACTCAACCCTAAAATGACAACTTTTTGGTTTTGGGGCATGTGAAGAGCAAAGCTGGAGGAGAAATCCATTCCTCCACAGGTCTGTATTGCTGCAGACACCCCCAAATGCTGTCCGCGGTTGGTGTCACACAACTGCCATCTTCCCAAGGACTGCAGGCAGGATGGGCACATACCTGTGGCTTGTGATAAGGCCACAGCCTCCATTTTCCACTGACAAATGTACCGTGGGAATAGTTTCTGAATTGTGAAGGGTAATAAAATATATGCAAACAGGTTTTTTGTATCAGGATGAATTCTACCACCAGCTTGCTGATAATAGTTTAGCCCAGAATGAGAACTGGTTTGTCCTCAATGTGAAGGAAAAGAGATTTTTTTTTTTTTCTTCATTAGAGTCTATCGCTATGTTGACACTAGTGAATCATATGTTCCTTGGACCTTTCTCTGGCATCCAGGCCAACCAGCACAGAAGATTCCCCATCCATATTAACAAACGCTCCTACCTCAAAAGCGAATCAGTTTCAGTAAACAAGTATTCCATAGTACTGTGTAACTTACTAGTACAAATGTAGCCTATGGGAGATGGATTGAATCCTTTCACTGAATGTACATTATAAGAAACCTTACTAACACCCTAGTTATCAATCAGGACAGGATTTAGCCAAACAGAGGTTGTTCAGTTTCAGCTATGAACTTAGTTGCTTTTCTATGAGATGATTGAAAGACTTATTTGCTTTTCTATGAGATGCTTTGCAGACCTGATAGTTGAATACTGAGGGCAATTGCAAACAAGAAAGAAACCTTTCCTTCAGTTTGTGCACAGCTACTAAGCTCAGCTAGAGAGAGAAATAACCCTTTGGATTCAGCAACTGCTCTTTGACTTGATTATTGCTGACTTCTTTGCAGTTGGACCTCAAAGGCTTATTTGCCTGGTGCTGGGCTTAGAGAAATGTCTTTGCTTCATCTGTACAACATGACAGGCATCCCATTGCATCCCATCCCATCCCAAGATGGCTTACAGTCATAGCGTTTTTCAACATACATGTGCATACACCAACCCCCCGTCTCAGTTCTTCAGCCTTCCTGCCGCACAGACCTTTGTGCCCTTGCCAAGACATTGGACATCCCTAGGAGAACACAGATCATATTCAACTAAATAAAAACAACCTCAACACATAGAAATCAATTACAAATGTTCAGGATCGCAAAACAAGCCAAAATGATCTTTTCTAATTTATTTTCTATATTTAAAAAATGCACTGAACATTTGCAGTCTATTTGTAATATTGTGACTTCCTTTACTGTATAGTTTTAATTTGTTTGTCTTATAGTTAACCATTGTTGCCCATTGTTGTCTCCTGCTGCTTATTCTTTTATCCAGATTCAGAGCAGACCTTGAAGACTGCCTCACTGTTTTAAGATAGAGTTTATTATGATAGCTGCAATGGATGTGCTCTGCTAGATGTTGATCTGTTTTAAGGAGAGATCAAGATTTGGCAAAATAAATGAGATAATTCCTGTCTTTGTTTAAAGAGATCTAACCCTCAAAGGACATTCCTATTACAAGTACACGCATTTACACATTTTTATGCTGGACCTCGGTGTAATTGTGTGGAGGAGTGCAGCCTTTCAGTCAGATAATGAATGTAACACATGATAGAGCACTGTAGTACAATGTTTTTTCTGGCATGAGATTAGGATGACTGCACTCATTAAGGGTAAAGCTATATTATTAAAGGGCATATTCCCTGATTAAGTAGAAGAAACCAAAATAAGCAATTCATAACTATAGAGATACTGAAGTTAATTTAAAGGTTAGCAGTTATCATGGAATCATAGAATGGTTTGGGCTGGAAAGGACCTTAAAGATCATTTGGATGATCATTTAGATCATTTCCAACCCCCCTGCCATGAGCAGGGACACCTTCCACTAGACCAGGTTGCTCCAAGCCCCATCCAACCTGGCCTTGAACACTGTCAGGGAGGAGGCAGCCACAGCGTCTCTGGGCAACCTCTTCCAGTGCCTCACCACCCTCACAGTGAAGAACTTCTTCCTTGCATCTAATTTAAATCTCCCTTCTTTCAGTTTAAAGCCATTGCCCCTCACCCTATCACTACAATCCCTTACAAACAGTCCCTCCCAGCTTTCCTGTAGCCCCCTTCAGGTACTAGAAGGCCTCTGTAAGGTCTCCCCAGAGCCTTTTCTTCTCCAGGCTGAACAACCTCCAACTCTTTCAGCCTGTCCTCATAGGAGAGGTTCTCCAGCCCCATGATCACCTTCATGGCCCTCCTCTGGACTCACTCCAACAGGTCCATGTTGTTCTTACATTGGAGTCCCCAGAGCTGAACACAGTACTCCAGGTGGCATCTCATGAGAGTGGAGTAGACGGGGAGAATCACCTCCCTTGACCTGCTGGTCATGTTTCTCTCGATGAACCCCAGGATACGGTTGGCTTTCTGAGCTGCAAACACAGATTGCCAGGTCATGTCGAGCTTCTCATCAACCAACACTCCCAAGTCCTTCCCTGCAGGGCTGCTCTCAATTCACTCATTGCCCAGCTTGTTTTTGTGTTTGGGATTGCCCCAACCCGGGTGCAGGACCTTGCACTTGGCCTCGTTGAAATTCATGAGGTTTGCACAGGCCTGTCAAGGTCCCTCTGGATGGCCTCCCTTCCCTCCAGTCTGTCAGCCACACCACACAGCTTGGTGTATTCAGCAAACTTGCTGGGGGTGCACTCAATCCCACTGTCAATGCCACCAACAAGGGTGTTAAACAGTGTCAGCCCCCAGTGAAGCTGACTCACTGCCTGGAATTCCTTTGTGCTGCTCTTCAGGTGCTGCTCTTCAGGTGCTCTCCTGCTGACCTGTGTACCCTCTGCAGGCTCTGGGCATCTCTTGCTGGCACCGGCATCAAACTGGTAGGAGTGGGATGGATTGAAGTTCCCCTCCCCCGGCAACTTTAGTTTAAAGCCCTCTTTACCAGTTTGGCATCCTATGACTGAAGATGTTCTTCCCCTTCTCTGACAGATGGACCCTACCAACCCTCAGCAGACCAGGTTTCTCAAAGTAAGTCCCATGGTCTAAATATCTGAACCCCTGGCTGTGGCACCAGTGATGTAACCAATTGTTGATTTGCCAGATTTGACTGGCCCTTTCAAACCCATTCCCTTTGGCCAGGAGGACTGATGAAAAAACTACCTGTGCTGCAGAGTCCCTTACTGCCACTCCCAGAGCTCTGTAATCCTTCTTGATACTTCTCAGACTGCTCCTGGGTGTGTCACTGGTGCCACATGAAACAACAGCAGCAGATAATAGTCAGTGGACTGTATGAGGCTCGGCAGCCTCTCGGTGACATCCCTGATATGAGCCCCCAGTAAGCAGCACACCTCTCTAGAGAGTTCATCAGGTTGGCAAATGGGTTCCTCCGTCCCTTTTAGAAAAGAGTTGCCTACTACTGTCACTATATGTATATAACACATATTCTTTGTATAGAAAAAGAATAGGTAGGATATACATAGGATATATATGTGTATATAGGATCGGATATATTTATATATAATACAAAGGCTATAAAGAACCCGATTCTGTTCTACGACTTGTTGTCACAACACGCTAAATTTCGCCTGTATGTTATCATTTTGACCTTCACCCCCTGCACTCCATTGCATCTTGCATGTGATCAGCTCTGTCCTGCCACAAATGGAAGGTTTGAAATATCTGGAGTCAGCTTTTTAAGGCTGTAATGCTTTCAGCACCATTGATTATAATCCAACGCAATTGCAACAGACAACAGAACTTTAACCCAGTGACGCATGATGAAGACTGTAACATTCATTCGTAAAAGTAATAACCTGAGGGTTCAGGAATCAGGACAGCAGAGAGAAATGTGTGAGAGAATTGACAGCAAGGCAGCAAATTAATGAAGAGAAGCCAGAAAACACTCAAAGGTTATGTTGACACTGTCTTAAAGAGCAGAGTTCCAAAAATAAGCATCTTTATGCATCCAGTTTGCCAGCAAGAGAGCATCTGTCCTCCATCTGCCTACCCTTCAGGACATTTCAGACCCTGCTAGGAAGGAGCCTGGCCAAGTTAACTGCCAGATGTTGACTCACAACATCATGGGATGTTTGACAGAAGACTTGGGGAAGCAAGCATGGCCACCTGCAGATTTGGGTCTGCAGCAGCTTCTATTAAGAGTCAGTTTTAGCGCACAAGGTTTGTCCAACACTGGTGTCTGAAAGCAATGGGGCTCAATCACAGAGCTGAGCTCACACTTTAAGACAATATAGGTAGATTTTTAGTAAGCAGCTGATGTAGAGTCATAACATCATTCTTAAGAATTGATTCTCAGGCCAGAGAAGTCAATAGGGGCCTTTCCCATAACAAGTTGAATCCCACATAGCTTATCCAACGTAGGATCTTCTAATAACCTGAAAAGCAAGCCTCTTTTGACTGCATGCAGGCCTAAAAGAGTCATTGAGGTAAATTATACTGATAATTTAGTAACATTGCAAATATCAATGTTTGCATTATTCTTGGGTGAGGAGTATTTTCATTTTTACTTTTCTGTCCTGATCTCAATGGTCACTAGTTTCCATGCAGAGAAAGCTGCTTTCCAGTACTACATTATATACATAAACTTCTTATTTGTGTTTATACGCAGGTTTGCAAATCTGTAGATACCCTTATGCTACATACTTCCTACCCAGTAGTTGATACTGAGACTCATAAACTACTGAAGTGCAGAAATACATGAAAATCCCTACCGATTTCATCAAGGCTTCTCAGAAGGTTCAACAGTCCTCCCACAAAAATCTGGTTAGTAGTTCTGCCCTTCATCCTGCAGAGACCTTTAGTACCCTTGCAGACGAAAAGTATTTGCTGCAAGCCATCATTGGTTATGTTCCTGGGGGGAGGGGGGGAAACCTGCTCAGCCATTCCTCATGGCTAGAAGGAAACAAAACCAAAAATTTACTTTAAAGCTGAATAAACAATCCTTTTTCAAGGATACCTTTCCTCTGCAGTTATTTCTACCAGGAATTGATTTCTGGCACTCTCCTAGGATGAAAGAAGGTCTAAAGGGGAATTTAAAAGCGATTTCTTTCTGGAAAAGGCTAACAGGAAGGAATACCTTCAAATTTATCTCCCTGTGATGATAGTAGAGATGGTTTTCTTCTGTCTTTCCAAGATGTTCCATGATGGACTGAAAGACAGCAATCTTACCTCGAATTCCAGTCCTGGGCACTAAAAAAATATTGGTCCGCTATCATAAAACAGCTCCTAAGAAAGCTAATGTTCTGAAACTTGATTTCCAGCACCAAGGGTCCTGAATACCCTTATGGCAGCCTGAAAAAAAAAAACAGAGTTCACTATCTGACAGTTTTGTTGGCATAGTTTATTTTCTTCCATACATTTGACTATATCCATCTACCTTTAGCTAGAACTAGTCAGGTTTTTATATCAGTGATTGCCTAATGAATGTTCCACTTGCTTTAGAAGGAGGCTTTATGAAAATACATGGAGGCCCACCAGAGCAGGTTAACAAGCCTAGCGAAGCACTGGGAAGCTCCAAAGTGAAAAAAGGCAAGAAAGGTTTTTCCAACATTGCAAAATGTAAAGCATAGAAAACTCAGAATTGGGTGTGTTGGAGGTGTGGAAACACATCACAGTGACTTTCTTTGCTTAACAGTAAATTTTCAAAGTTCACTACAGCCTAATGTGGTATTTTTTGAGTGGTGCTGAGCTCCCTTTTCTGAAGCACACTTCTGGCACACTCTGCATTTGTCCTGAGTGTCTCAGACCTACCCATGGAAATGACTGACCCATAAAACTTCTCCATTCATTTAATGAACCATAGCTCTGCTCTATTTTACTCCTAAATTTGGGAAATTCAATCTAAATCTCTTTTATATTGCCACAAACTTCTGATTTCTTTGTGCTTTCTCATCACTGGAGATAGGGAAAGTATTTCTGTTTTTAAAATGTCAGTGAGGCCTCTCGCTATTTTTGACATCCCTTTTAATCATGGGAACAGATCACCACAGACATTCACAAGACTATCTCTTTTCAGTCTGGGAATATCATAAAATAGCAAATGATAGCCTTGCCCTCATTCCTAAATTTAAGTCTTCCTACCATCATATGCCAATAACAAACCTGAAGGTTGGGCTTACTGGAGCTTTTATCCAGAAGTAACAGCTTCCAGGACAGCATTGTATTAGATCTCCCACATCTGACGTATGAGACACTGCAAGCCCTTCATATACCGCAGTTATTTCCCAGGTTATTAGTGCTGTGTGACTGCAGTATCTAAAGGCCATGAAATTTAACAGATTTTGTTCTGGAAATCTGAACAGCAGAAATTTAGCAGATTTTGGTTTAGAAATCACTGATGAAAATGGAAAAGTAGAATTGCAGAATCACAGGACATCAGAAGTGAGGTCTGGATGTCATCTGGTCAACATTCAGCTCAAAGTATGGCCAACTTCAAAGTTATAGGAAGTTGCTCAGTATCATCTCTAGTCAAGTTTTGAATATCTACAAAGGTGGAGGAGATTACACTGTTTCTGTGGGCAACCTGTCCCCACATTCCAGCAAGCTCTTCACAGACACAGAATTTAGTTTCAATTTCTGTGCAGACTTCCCAGATTTCTGCTAATATGAAGAAATTCTAATGGAAGAACACATGAAAAACTCTTGCTCAGAAAGATCCTGGGAATGAAGTCAATGGCAAAATTTTGTCTAATTGCAACCGGACAGGGATTTCATTCCTGAATTCCACTTGCCAGTGATTTACACCATGAGCCTAAATGCCACTTGATCCTTATTTTCCTCCATACCAGAAGGTATGAAATAGAGAACTAAGAAGAGTCGAAAAATGAATTATTAGACATCCAAAAACTTCATGGAACAGGAAGTGATAGTCATTTCTCTGAGCAGCCAGCATTCACCACAGAGAGAGAGAGATACCAAGTGAGCTTGGAACCTGGTCCAACAACAGTCTGCTCTGATATGGCAACATCATGAGTTGAAGTTTCTTCAAAGATTTGCGTCTCCCTGGCACACCTACAGCTCAGAGGAGTTAGTCCAGTAATAGGAATAGGAAGGCAGAAATAATGTACTTTAAAAAATTCAAAAGAGCAAGAGATGTGGATATAGGTTGTAAAGACTTACACATCCAAAAATCTAAATTTCAAACAAGACAAGTATAGTGGCTCTTTTTTAAAAAATTATTGTTATTATCTTTGCATAAGGAAACAAAGAATTTGGAAGAAAAGAGAAAAAATATACACATTTGCTACTATTGGTAAACGTAGCTAGAAAGTGAAGCTAAACATACATTTAAAGAATAAAAACAAACCGAAACACTTTACCAAAGGTAGCAGTTGGGTCTCTGTCACTTGCAAACAGTTTGGCTAAAACAGAAATTAATTCAGAAAGTCCTATGGCCTGTATTACTGCAAAAACCCAATTAGAAGATCACAATGGTAATTTCAGTTCATTTCCTATCTATAAATCTATGTCACCAAATACATTGTCAAGTAAGGTCAGTAGAAAACGAGGGAAACTAATAAACAGAAGAAGGTAACAGTAACTACAACACTCAACTCCCAGTGAAGCCAGTGTGTTCCTCCAAGAGAGAAACCTTCAGCATGACAGAGCCGCATGTGTCTGGGAGCTGTGGGAGGAACAACGGAGCTGTGGGAGGAACAACTGCTCTGCTCTGGTGGGACTCTGCTCTCTCAGTCCTCTACAAGCCTGGTTTCCAGTCCAGTCCACTCCGCTGAGCTCCACCATAATAAGGGCAGATCAAAAAGCATTTGTAGAAGGCAATTCATCTCATCTCTCTTCAACACCTGTTTCAGGATGGTAATCCACCAGCTATAGAAACAGCCTGGATGTTTGGCTTGGATCAAACATTTAAGTTTTAAGTGGCTTAAATCTGCTGACCAGTTGGAAAATACAGAATTCAAATCAGAGGAAAACAGTCTTGCTAAACTGGGAACAGTCTCCCAAGATACGTACAAGCCTTTTCATTTGGCTATTTAAAACAGAATTGAACTGTCACACTGGATGTGCTAAAGACATACCCCGTCTTTCACGGGCTTTGGTGGGTGGAATAGGCCCTTTCCAGTTTGAATGTTAAGGCACAAAGTTATTAGAACTATCTTCCAGTGGTTAGTTTTTAATCAACTTTTGCTACAGGGAGCAGGGAGGGAGGAGGAAGGCTGGACGTTTCTTATCTCTAAAAGCTGTGTCCTGGTTGAAGCTTGAACATAATATGATGCTTCTGATCTTCACAGGCAAAATATACAAGTTGCTTTCACAGCACTGTCAAGAAACAGCACTGATGGAATGAAACAACTGGAGACAGGATGAAAACAAAATGGAAATTTTGTTTCCATTCCAGAGTTTTTGATGTTGCAATCATGATCTATGGCTTCTAACAATCTTCTGGGCAGTAGCTATTAAATAATGCTACATAAATTCATTTATACTCTTGGCAGATCAGCATTCATGAAAGGCTCCTGTTCTGTGTTTTTTCTTTCCAGAATAGGACAGAGACTCAAGAATGTTATTTCTAGGGCATTTTAAATCACAAATATGAACGTGAAATAAATATTTGTTTTGCAAGAAAACCTTGGTCTCTGCAGAAGAGAGATGCCTTCCAGCTCTAATGTTTTTTTCAGTTGGAAACCACCCAAAGGCAACGGATCCAGATCCAAGATACAGTGATGGAGTACAAGCCTCTATGATCTGCATACTATCTTCCCTTCCATTTCTTTAATCCCAATCTCATTTAATACTCATTGCTGCTTCTGAAGGAAGAGGTTCCAAGCAAAGTGGTGTGTGGCCACTTGTCCACCAAATGAGACAAGAAAATCACCACTTTCTATGTTGACTGGGGTCACGCAGTGAGTGCTCAAAAGCAGCATGATGTTCATCAACTGACCTCCCACTTGGATGGGACATAACCAAGTATTCAGACTACTTTATAAAGTGTTATTCACTTAAGAACAACATTTGAGCATTGGCACCTGGAGCTGGAGTCAGGCAGATACTATATCACCTTCCACCCTGTCACAATCCCCTATGTTCTGCGGGAACACTGCCCAAGGGCAGATGGATGCTGCATAGCCATGAGGCTGTGACAACAGCTGTGCTGCAGGAACACATATTATTTCATTGGTGAGTATTAACAGGAGGCCTGAAGTGCTATTAGTTCTCAATACCTCTTCCCTTATTGTTCTATCTTGAAGATTTTTGCAAAAATTAGATATCACACTATCCGCTGGGGAATTGAAAAAAAAAAAAAAAGCCTGTAGAACAGAAGGGTCTAAATAATCACTGAAAGGAGTTATTTCCTAGAAGTGTTACTTGTGTCTGTTCAGTAAAAAGGTTTTGTGAAAGCTGAATTGTGAATATTGTGATATACAAAATCTGGTTCTGGCTTTTCTGCCCAAATCAATATTTTCTAATGCCCACAGAAATACGGATAAAGCCCACAGCAGTGTTCTGGTTAGTGGGCCGATGTCATGCTGAAGGGGTAGGAACCTTTCTAAGATGACCCCAAATGGGTTTCCTTCTGTAGCAGAAAAAACAAGATGAAACAGGGAGGAGATAAAATGTCCAGATATGGGCAATGTTGTTTTGTTTTTGTTTTCACAGGAATTCTTATTTTTCCTTTCCCCTGAAATAGAAACTTTAAAGTATTTCAAGAATTTCTTGATTATATTTAAATATGACTGGATGAGCCAGATGCCTGAAGTAAAATGCTAAGTATTTAAATCTGGTTTATATCCCTTGCTCTGAGAGTCATTCTTTTGTCACGGCTCTTGCAAGGTACAGTAGAAGGAAAAAATAACTCACCGTGGTCAAATAACCCATTCAGAAAGCTTCAAAGCCTGAACTTCAGAGTCTTTGAACCATAAAAGCAAGCATATTTTTAAGTACAACCAGTTTTATTAGCCAAATAAAAAGTATAAGCTTGTTACATAGGAAATGAAACATAATTTACAAGCGAAAAAGGACAAATGCCATTTAATGAACACCACGGTCCTCTAACATGGGCTTATTCTTTCATTATTAAGGGAAGAAGAAACTTATTTTATATGTAGCAGTGGTTTTGTACCGGTCATTTTAAGGCAAAAAGCAGTATAAGGAAAGCAAATATAGGCAAGTTTTCAGGCATCTGAGATCTGAAGAAGGCCATGTGTGTACACATATTTTTCTGTTTCTTCCAACTCCATTTCTTGGTCAATACCATATACTACTACCCCCTTCAAACCTTGTGATCTTGACATCAAATTTACTTCTAATTTGACATAAATTTATTTTTAAGTGTTATAAATTAGAAAGTACACTTTTATCTACCCAGAAAGTTAATCTGGACTAGGGTAGAACATGTAAAGTGGGTGTAATAGCTACCACATTCAAAATTAGACACATTTATTTCATATAACATCATCTACACAGGAAGCTATTTTAAAATAATTAATCAAAAATAGTTATTTAAGAATGAATTTCTGTGTGTATAAATTCTGCAGAATAATCTTAAAGCTGACAGAAGTTTTCTTAGTACTTTAGTGAAATGAAATACGATAGGAAGTGGATTATACATAGCACAGAACTGTGATTTTAAAACAAACAATTTTTTTTTTTAAAAAACCACCAAAGATGTCCTTAATTCCAGCATCTCCTGTTTGGTGAAACTCACTATCTTCCTACTTGGAACACTTGCAAACTGCTATTTGGTAGGTTAGTTTAATTTGTTAGTATTTACATTCTCTTAGTTCAACTATTTTGACATTTCAGTGACAAAGTTGTGATATCTGTTATTCTAGAACGGAGCTATTTTTTTCTTGACACAAGTTTCCTGGTTATGCTGAGTTTGATGACATTTGTGCCAACTCTGTTATGCTGCAAGAAGCTGGATAATAGGAATAGCTTCTTTACTCTGATTTTGATCCCAAAGACAATTTTTTATTAGAAAGTAGAAGACCAGTTGTTTGTAATGTTGTCCCTGTTTCACGAGAAACAAACACATTTTACAGTACAATGCAGACGGCACCATTTCTGATCAAAATGTTTTCTTGAAAACTTGGTAATACGTGGGTTTGGCCTATTAACAGTTCTATCTAGTTGGCCATTGGTGGGCAACTACTGCCAGGAAGCCTTGGTAAACAAGGTGATTTATCTTTGGACTTCTGTTGCCAAGCTTTCAGACATAATTGCTTCTAGGAGGAGGACAAGAAAAGATGTGCAAAGCTGCATTTATTCAGTCTTTTCTAAGAGCACATTGTAAACCAAAGGGGAGAAGCAGGCCATCCATAAAGAGACAGCTGTATGAAGCAAGCAGGCAAAGGAAAGCTCTGGAAAGCTCCGCTAGATCCGGAAAGCTCCGCTAGGTCTGGAAAGCAGAAAGAAACTAAAATCAATAAATGTTAATATAATGACAGGCAGAAACACAGCACAACTTAAAAATCCACTTTCACCCCTAACCACAACTTAAAATGGAGACCAGTTACCATGGAAACTACATCTCCATCAGAGAACCTTCTGAAATGCATTTAGTAAAATAGTGTTTGTTTACTGCCTCTTTTTCACCTTTTCCCTCCTTTCTATCCACACTTACTGCATTCTCTGCTGGAGACATAATATCTTCTGTTGTACAACTGGGGTGGTAAGTTCCAAGCCAGGACTTTCAGCAGAAGGAAATCAACTTCGCTCTCTGTAAATGGTGTAACTTATTTTTATTATAGTGTGAATAATCAGATTGTTAATGAAACAAGAAAGGAACCATGGTTTCTGGTTTTGTTCCTTAAATCAAAATGAACCAGATGGTAAAGCTCTTCTAAATAAATAGGAGAGTTCTCACTTTCACTCGCCTGACCTGCATGCGTTTTGTGGAGATAAACAATTGTTGCAGCAATAGCCAGGATGCTGTGAGTGATGCTTCTCTCAAGAAATACTGCAATGCATGGGGTACCATACTGTGTGGAATTTCTTGGTAAAATACGGCTTTTTACTATCAGAAGTGTTTATTGTTGTAAAACAATAGTGGAAGTTGTTATATTGTAAACATGGAGAGTGCCAAGTCACCAGCTTGAACTTGCACATTTTTATAATAAACACTAAAGAAAATAAATGAATTACTGTACTTCTGTATAAAATCCTTATTACATCAGGGCACCAGCGTCAGCGCTGGCTTTGTAGGCAGCACACCAACCCTCCTAGCATCCCTTCCTAGCCTGGGCTCAGTGTCCATTCCTGCTGCTGATTTGGACAGTGGAGCCTGAACAAACTCAATACATCAGCCTAAAACGTATCAGGAATACATGCTTTTTAGGGAACAAATTCACCTTCATCGGGGACCTTATCTTTTGAAGTGTCAGATATATTTCATAACCGCTGCCTTATTATTGCTAAACCCATGCAGAGCATGCACTCAATTTTGTGTGAGTTCTACCTGGTCCACAAATGAAATGAGAACAAGTATCAGCGTTACATGACTCACTCTAAGTGGAAATTTGCTATGAGATAACCAATAGCATTTAAAAAATGCTTTTACTATCTGCTCATCAGTATTATGAGTTATGTACCATGAACTTCAAGTGCTGAGCTGCAGATCATTAAAGGCAACGGAATTACGATTTCTAGGTCAAAAGACCAACCTGAGGAGTTATAATCGTGAAGTAAAGGAACTAGGAAGAGAATGGTACCCTTGATAAGAAAAAATGCTAGTCTAAACAAATGTCCAAATTCCAACACGATATAATTCAGTCATCCTGCCTAAATTTCTCAACAGTTTCAGCATGGTATTCTTCTGTACATCCATCCAAAAACGGGTTTAATTTTGCTCTGGAATTAAACGAAGATAAAATTCAGTGGGACTATATCTAAAATAGGTGCTTTTGACATGACATCTTGTTAGACTACTATTTCTTTTACCTTGGTGTAACTTTTCATACCTTTTGGGAAAAAAAAAAACAAACAACAAAAACAAAACCAAAAAAAGCCCACCAAGCAAATTCTCAGTATATGCACTATAAAAGCTAACTCAGGACCCCTTGATGTCAAAAGACTTTTGCTTTTGAAATGAATGTGCCTTGGACCACTTACAGAAAGGGAATCTCTGATTTAAGTCTAAATAAAATACTAAAACTCTTAAGACAATATTCCACCATAAAAAAATGGAACCTTTCACATTTTTCGGAGTCTCCATGCACCAGAGGATCTGATGAACATAGCCAGTGCTTCATCTATTTTCTGAGCTGTGTGTCTCTGCCCAGCTGGTTATCCTACAGCAAAACTCACCTAACAAGCAACGCCACAAAAACATGAGACAAACATAACTTCACGATAAATCTGATAGCTGATCAATAAAAGCAAGAGGAAAAGCTGAGAGATTGTGTCCTGTGAAAAAGCAGACATTAGTAGCGGTTTTGAATCAGATCACTTAAAGATGACAAGCAGCAAAGTTGCTGCTTTTATTCTTGAAAGGGAGAAAAGTCGAATGATAGATGGAAGCTGTACGTCTTCCCAAAGGCATACTGATTTTTTTAATTTATTTTGGGGGGAGTGTGGATCTGGGACTTCTTCATCCACAGTATTTTGTGCATGAATCATATTAGATGACTAATCTTCAGTACTATCAGATATGAAAAACTACAAAGTTTATTTTACTTTGTTGACTCTCTGTGACAAGTCCCTAGCAGCAGGTTTCATTTTGAAAGGTTTAACAGATTGAAATTCTTAAACAAACTAATAAAATCATTTGCTGTTAATGAGAAGGGTGACAATCACATAATAGGAGCAAATAGCTTACATGTTGCCTCAGAGACTAAGTACATAAGACTTCAACCCCTTTACATTGTTTAGATATCACAACATCCTTGCAATCTTTGGCTTAAATTAACTATGTTTCCATTAGCCTGTGTTCCAAATTAGATTTAGCATAGGAAGCATGAGATTCTAGTTACAATGTCAAATGTCCAAGGAAACTTGAGGAGATGAAACTGAGACTAATGCTTAAAATTCTTCAATATCATCATTTTCACTTAAGCATAGGAAGCATAAGTACAACAGATCGTACTTAGTGTGTATCAAAGACGTACTATATAGAACATGTTATGTTTTCCATAGGATTTTGTCTGTATGTGTTTATCTTTCTATACATGTTTATCTGCAATCTATTTTCACATATCTAGAAATACATGGAGTTTCACACAGTTTTATTACATGGAAATTTGGCTTGAGTGCTGCAGCAAGCTCAGTGTGTAGACCAGGTTCACTGCTAGTTCATTAGACTTCTTGTAAATATAGACCTGGCCCAAATTATTTTTCATGATCTATGTTGACAGACAAAATTTGGATATTGCAGCGTCCCTGAGCAGCCTGGGGACAAGTGGGACAGTAAGGCCTGCCTTCCTCATTTCCAAAATCACTGTTTTGGAGCTGCTTTAGAGCTCACTGCTTTGATTTCTCACCTGGAACTCTGTTTCTCCCTGCTCAGCGTTGGTCCTTAGTTTCTGGCTCTTTACAACCTGCTTTCTGGCATCAAAGTCCTAGTGCCTGTTCCCAGCCCCAAGCTCCAGATCTGCCTTCTCAGTGTCTGTTGACACCATAAGTAACTTGTAATATCT
Organism: Leptosomus discolor; assembly: GCF_034619465.1. Taxonomy (NCBI): domain Eukaryota; kingdom Metazoa; phylum Chordata; class Aves; order Leptosomiformes; family Leptosomidae; genus Leptosomus; species Leptosomus discolor. The sequence goes on along the minus strand of NC_141392.1, from coordinate 70,405,166 downwards.
GTACGACAAGATATGGAGGAGCAGTCCTTCCTGGCATAAACTTCCTTCTACTTCTTAAGTTTTGGTAACAGTTACCTCAAAGATCAACAGCTCTCCTTGCTGCCCTTAGTACAGCCATAGCACATGTAGTTCATTTCAACAAATAGGGTGGATATTTATTGTATTAAAGATGTTTTATAAAGTTTCAATTCTAGTTATGATAGCTTTTGCTGTTTTTCCAGTGGCCTTTTGAAATTGCAGTTATGTTTTTGCTTTGATTCAAATATTTATGTTTTCTCAAATTCAAGACAAAATACCTTTTGTGGTCAGTGTTAGTTATGTTTGATGGCACTGAGGGTGTCCACTGAACAAGTACATGCTGCTCTTAAAACAATGGTCTGCTTATAAACCATCTGAGTCACAAACAATATCTGCAGGCACTTCTTCACTTTAAGATATAATTTAACCAGTATCACTCCACAACTAGAAGAAACAATAACTTTTTTTCATGTTATATAAAAATAATATGAAAACTAATCGTGAAGGCTACTGGGATTTTTGATTCCATGAAGGCTCAAACCTTATCAATACAACTCTGAAAGACAGAAGCAACCTGCAGTGCAGAAAACCGTGCCCTTGGGAGGCTTTTGCAGGAATGGACTGAAACTAGCAGTTGTGTTAGACCCGTGCCGTGCCGGTATTAAGCTGGAGCAGACAGCCCAGCCAGGCACATCTTTATCGGCCCTGTGGGCTCTGAGTGGTCCTGAACAATGCAACCAGCTGATCCATTCCTATGGAAGCCTTTCAAGACAGGAATGTAGGTTTTTACCCTTAGAAAGGGTAGCAGAGCCTGTCAAATAAACAGATCTGCCTGCAGCCTCCCGGTGCCAGCACTGCATTAAATGTTAGACATAACAACATTCTTCCCCTAGACAGCAAAATTCCCGAACCCACACCAGCACCAGGCAGAGCTGGCGTGATTCTCCACGGCGCTGACACAGAGCCAGAGCTGTGAGAGGTGAGGAGCCGAGGGGGGAGGCAGGTAGCCACCCAGGCGAGCAGTGGCCCCAGAAGTCTCCATCCATTCGACCATCCCAGGAAAACGGACGGAGCAGGAAGACTTACTGATTTCAGTGGGCTGCAGCGCTGCTATGGGTTGCAGTAATTTGATATCATAGAGTGAAGGCTGCAAACCTTTCATCTTTCCCATTGCTTTGTGTCTTGCAATAATAGTGGTTTAGACTGTAAATTCCAGGGTAAAACTATATATTCCTCCCTTTCTGGGCACCACTGAGCTCACCGCCTGTATTTAGCACATAATACACTCTTTTAAAGTACTTAGCCATGATTATTAGGATAATAATTTCTAAGAATAGGCATACTTTCCCCAGCATACTCAGCCAAATGGATTGCTCTTCAGTGTCAGAAAAATTGCTTCTCTAATCTGTCAGCACTTGCCACAGGTTTGCTTTTTTTTTTAAAAAAAAAAAAAAGAAGAGTAAAGTATAACAGAAGTTTTCAAATTCAATTTTTACTTGAGTATTATCTGCAAGGCAGGACGTGTTAGCCAAATTCCAGCTTGACTGGAATATGTGTCACCTTTATGGAGTGGACGACCAAGCCAATAATGCTGACTCAGTTCCCACTGACACCCCGTCGCAGAAGACCCTGGTTTCCCTCCCCCTCGCCCTCTCTGCTCTCCCTTCCTCTCCAGCAGCAATCACGCCAGCTCAGCTCCCCTCTTGTAAATGTGGACCAGCTAATGAGCATTTTGTTGGCTTGGAAAAGCAAACACCACTTCAGCTGTGCTCAGAGACCCAGCTCCAGTCTCTATAATCTGCTGCTTAGTCAGAGGCACGCAGTAATTTGTTCAGCTGGTTTTGAGAAAGTGAGATGTCTCTAAAATCACCAGCCCTTCTGCTCCCTGCAACTCTCCAGCTGACCTTCTTTGCTAATCTTTTGCCCCAGGTTATTGTTTTAAATTCAGGAATGAAAAGCTGGACAGTCAGACCCTGTTTCTTCATCACTCTGTGTTTTCTTTGTAATTTGAGTGCTGCACAAAATGCTGGAGGGGCCTGCTGCGTTCACATACTCTGTGTCTCTTCCATACTTTCCTTCTCCCTCTCTCTGAAAGAAGTCTCTTGGCACGCAGAAGGAGAAGCTGAAGGAAAAACGTTGTATTGTTTGGAAAAAAATGCATTTTTAAAAGGAACTATTTCCCTTTTTTGACCCTCTTGTTCAAACTGAAGTTACTGTAATTTCTAAGTAAAGGTTACTTTTCTGGCCAAAGGCCATGTCATGCAGAGGTAGACATACAAACTAACTAATCTGTTTCAGAAACAATACAGCCATGTTAAGGCAGTGCTTCTAGCCCTGCTCCAGGCTTTCTAAGTTTCACAGCTTCAGTATTTGATTGTTTTCAGTCAAACTGTCTGTTAATAATAGGTGATAGACCACATCTCAATGTTGCTATTTTGAAATTTTATAATATGAGGTGGTGGCCAGACAGTAATTTCATGGATGTTAAACTGATGCTTTGTTTTGTTTTGTTTTTTTTCTAGGATTAGCTGTTTTGTTCACACTTGACTGCAAACATGGCCAAGAATCTATATCTCATTTTCAGTGCCTGTCATCTCAAGCATACTACAATTTGCAAAAATCATTTGACATGTACAATCCAACATGGTAAGATTAGTATAGAGTAATGGAATAAAATAGTTTAGAACCATTATGCACACTTTTCCAGCTAACAGAACGAAGCTATGCACACTTACTCCAAGAGAACAGGGGTTTTTTATAGGTAAATACAAGCAGTTTGGCTCAACTTGCCCTGTATTTTCAGTATCTCTGACAAGGCTTAACAGCTTTCTCAATGTTACTGTTCACTGAAGCCAGCAGGAAATATCGCTGGACCTTCTCAGATTTTTCTTTCCCTGAGTGACCTTTATGATTCCTTCTAAATAATTTTTTCTGCATCACCTTGCCAAACACTAAGTGTGTCTTCAAGAATTTCTCCTTTAAATTGATAACACAGGTGGCAAAATACTGTCCAAGTCATCTGTGCTCACAGCCTCAATGTTTTGCCTGGTGGGTTTCATCTGAGCGGTAGCTATGGCCCTTCACTTGGCTGCACCGCACCTGAGGCTGAACAAGACTGTGTGATCAGAGTGACACAAACATAGTCTAGATCTGTTCTTAGCTTCATTGACCTTCTATTAAATGCCCATGAGAATACACCTGCATCTACCAAATTTTCCAGGTTCATATGAAATCTGAAATCTCATACTGCTAGAGGAATAATATTTTCCATAGACGTATATTTTAGCTGGGTAAGTTTCTTGCTTGGCAAATTCTCATTTTGTCAGCGGTTAACTACTGAAAACCAATAGTGCCTTTTTTGGGTAGCATCCTGTCATCTTCTCCTATTTTGTCCCCACCCAGCTGAAGTGCAAAATAGATCTGCAGGCTTAATTTAGTCAGGCTTTTTTTCCTGCACCATATTACCAACATATTTCAATGTTACATGAGGGTACTTCAGTACTCCAGCTCCTTCTGCAGTATGATTTCACAGTTATCTTTAAAATGTAAAACATTCCGGCATTAGAAACAACTACTATCAGTAATAAACAATCTTTTGTCAGTGTACTTTTTTATTATGTGCAAATTTAACTCTCAGACATCTTAAATGTTCTCCAGAGTTTCAACTAACTGCATTTTGTTTTACTCTGGGGAGAGAGGGTGCTGGTTTTCAACAAGTCAGCGTATAACTATTATGTTTACAAAGAAAACCTCAAAACTGTAGCTTACTGTCTGTCTGAATTTGTAGAGAACATGAAATAGTGTCCATGGGTAAAAGAGTTTTATTTATTTCTACTTATATTAAATCTGATGGCAATGAGGACAATTTAAATGTCAACAATTCCACTGTTCATCAAAGCATGGAAGAAAAGCAGGAACAGCTCATACAAAAATAGCTACTTACTGCATTTGAATGATTACCCCTTGTAGTGGATCTTCAATCATGCATTAATTAAGTGGTTGCCAAGTAGCACTGCAGAAGTGATATAACATTTTTTCTGAATAAGGATTCAAAACTAAAACCCCTTGGCTAGCAAGTTTTTCTTTTGTCCCTAATTTTTTCCAATTATGCAAACATTTGAGTATCTAGAAATGAGCACAAGACTGCATTTTGAACTGCATTTGCTCACCACGCTTGTAAAGAAAGATTTGCAATTTCTCTGCTGTCAGAGAAGAGTTTTGTTTTATTTGAAGAAAATCTGCCCAATAACGCATTTTTGTATGAACATTTTTCCTATGCTATTTTTCACCATTACATTGTATATGGGGTTGATTAGGGCCACTGAAATTTTATTAGCAATTTCTGCACATATAGTCTTGCCAAAATAAGTGCTTGTAAAAGCTTTTCAAAATTACCTACATTATTGAACCTTAAGCACAAATTGCTACTACTGGAAAGTTTAAAAATCAAAACATTTTACCTGAGATGAATAAAATTCAGCTGCATCCAATATGCAATTCAACTACACGTACTGTACTTTCTAGTCTTCTTGCTACACATACAGCTTGTGATTACTGGAGTGTGTAAGAAAGAAACGGAAACAACGAGCACCTCTTTGCTGTGCTAAATAACGGCAGCTCTACTGAAACTCAAGGAGCCTGTATGGCAACACTTACAATGATGGGAGGAGACCTCTCCAGCAGCCATTAAATACCATAGGAAAAATGGAGCAATGCACCTCTGGAGGTTGTCAAACATTACAAAACTATTCAGGTAATGGATCTGGAAGGTAAACGCCATATTTTTGTGTTAAACTTATGCAAAACTGCAAAAACTTTGTGCCAGCAGAAGCCTTGGAACAAAGAATGTGATTGTGTTTTAGTTATGACCAGTCCCATGTGGCAAACACAGAAACAAAACTAATGTGGGTGTGAAGCTTGGCCGGTCCAATTCACTACTCCATGAAGAAAAGAGAGCTAAATAGCTGTCCCATCAATAAAGAGAGAAACATTCCTCTCCAGCAGGTCACAGAGTGTCTTTTGATGGCTGCTGTTCATTTGTTGTGCCCAATTATGAGCAAATGTGATACCCCACAGACTGTTTCTTTGGAAAAAGGTGGGGAAGTCTGCTAAACATTTTTAATATATCATTATTAAAGTTAACTTTGCAGACCTAGTGTTTTACATGCCAATGGCTGCATGCCAGATGAATGATTACTGTAAATGTGTCAGTTAAATAGTCCAGTGACAGGTCCATATGTGCTCCATAAAGAAACTAGTTAAGCTGACCCTGATCAAAACCAGAATTATTGACTCAAAATTTCAGGAGCTCAGAAATACAAAGACTGGTTAGAGATCTGAATAAGACTTAAGCAGATTCCTATACCTGCAGTGACTCCCCTCTTCCCCTCTGGACTGCATCTACGTACATATCCTCCAAATGCATACTCTGGATGCAAAAGCTCCTACTTTGCCAACAACCAAAGCACGTGGAGATGCTGCTGCCACTGGATTGCTTTATGACACCCCCATCTGCTGGAGTTGGCACCGGTGGGGACTTCGCAAATGATCAGAGACTCTTCTGCAAGCTTAGTGCAAAACCATGCACCTCTGCAGAGGGGATAGTAACGTCTTCAGCTGCTCCAGGGAGACGCTGTTGGGCCTGTGCTGGAATCGCATTCCTTTCTCAAAGAGCAGGGCAGCGCGGGAAGACGGTAACACTCAAAACAACGTCCTGTATGCGCAAAAGGACATCAGTCAGACAAATTATCTCCCTGTACACCTATACTATTCTCAAACAGCAATATCTGCTGGCAAGTACTTCAGACAGGCATGTATCTCAAGTCCATTGTGTTTCTTCCAACAGAAATGAGATATTTTACAAAGATGGCCATGCTATAAATCCTGAGTCAGTTTGGGGTTCAGTCTTTGAAGCAGAGTAGAAGGTAACATTAATTGAAAATAGTTTGGTATTGGTTTCAGAGGTAATTAGTTTCCCTCGTATCACCAGCTTCAAGAGATTCGACATGTTACTAATTTTCAGCCACAGATCATGGCCTTTTTAAGCAATCAGATGATGAAAGAGCCTGTGCACGTTGCTTTTGTTCAATGGCAGAACTGACTTTGATATACTTGCCATTGCTACTTTTCAAATTACAGTGACCACTCTAAGGTTAATACCCTCTCCATTGTCTCCTGAAAACTGATAATTTCTATTTTGTCTTAGCATAGAAATGAAAGAATACAGACTGACTCTATATTCTTTAGCATTATTGTGCATGCTGGGTTTAATCCAAAAAAGCTGCAATAGCTGCAAAGGCACAGACTTTGGACTAAACAATTCAAGGTAAGCTTCCACAGACATTAAGGTTTGACCCTGACCAGTCATAATAAACTGGGCAGAACCAGTTTCTCTATATGTGTCTTAGCATCAAGTCTCCATCACGCTTCTAGAGGTTATTTGTATTGGCTTGATAAGCTCTTCTGAGAATCAGTCTTCTACATCTTCCTAATGCTTTTATGGAGAATAGGCAGGAAACACAGAGTACAGACGGACCAGAAGTCAGGAATGGGTCACGGTGGAATTGTTACTAGTGCACCTGTAAAGGATTAAAGGCTGCAGTGCAAGAGCGGCCTCTATACTAGGGGGAAAAGGCTACACCAATGGTGGGCTAGAAGCTGATCTTAAGGTTGATCTTAATTGCTGCTATGGACATATGGCAAGTGTCTTCTATCCACTAGAAGCCAGGAGAACCAATAGAACAGTTCCCTAATCAAAAAAAAAAAAAAAAAGCGAAGAACTAATTCAAATCCTATGTGTCCCCTACTGGTAAGAAAATGCAAGCAAGAAACCTATTCTCCTGTGTCATAGTAGGATCTACTGCATTCAGCTCTGGGGCCCACAGCATAAGAAAGACATGGATCTGCTCAAGCGGGTCCAGAGGAGGACCACAAAGATGACCAAGAGGCTGGAGCACCTCCCCTGTGAGGACAGGCTGAGAGAGTTGGGGTTGTTCAGCCTGGAGAAGAGAAGGCTCCGGGGAGTCCTTATAGCGGCCTTCCAGTGCTTAAAGGGGGCCTGCAGGAAGGGTGGGGAGGGACTCTTGATCAGGAAGGGTAGTGATAGGATGAGGGGCAAGGGTTTCAAACTGAAAGAGGGTAGATTTAGATTAGATATTGGGAAGAAATTCTTCACTGTGCAGGTGGTGAGGCACTGGAACCTGTTGCCCAGAGAGGCTGTGGCTGCCCCCTCCCTGGCAGTGTTCAAGGCCGCCAGGCTGGATGGGGCTTGGAGCAACCTGGTCTAGTGGAAGGTGTCCCTGCCCATAGCAGAGGGGTTGGAACTAGATGGTCTTTAATTTCCCTTCCAACCCAAACCATTCTGTGCTGGTTCTAGGACCTACTGAAACAGTGTCCTGAATAAGCACACAACAGGTAGGAACGGTTCTTTGCTGGCCTGTAGCCTGTTTGAATTAAAGTTTTTTGAACTATTATGCCTGCTAAATTAGCTGAAGTAATCAATTCTAAAATGTTATCGTGGTTCACTTCGTTAATAAAAATAACACTATGCAGGAGGAGTTACAAAGCACAGTTTACTTCCAGTTTGCTCAGTACATCCAGTCTAAATAGGTAAGTCATTTCTCCCTAGGTACCATCTTGCAATGAGCAAAGTATCATTCTTTTTTTTAAAAAAAGCAAAGTATTATTAAAATAGATACACATTTCACTTTTATACTTTGCTGGCTTATCTTCAAGTGCCATGTCTTCCACGGCTGTGAAATTAACAGCTGTTACAACTATAGACTTGTGGCTTGGCTTGTTAAGATTTTGTGGAACTGCAAAGTTTTTCCAGCAGTCTCTCTTTGTGTTTGTTGATTATGATTTCCTTTGAGGTACCTCCACATTTTTATGTCCATTCCTTTAGTGTCTAGTCTTTCTTTCCATGTATTTACTTAGCTGTGGTCTGTCACATTTTTTCCTTATTTTGAAAATTGACTTCTCACCCTCTCTAAGCAGTATTTTTATGTGTTTTAAAGCAAGTTCAGGTGGTGTTTAGGTCTCAGGGTGTATAATTTGCTGAGTTCTTTCTTTTGCTTTTTGAATTCTAGCAAAGACCAGTCTTCTGCTTCTAACACTGTTGAAAAAACAGAAGCAGCAAACAGCTGGGTTATTTTGTGCCACATTTACTTCCTGAATTATTTAGGGGTTTGTGTAGTGCTACAGTAGTATTGAAAGGCCTCAACAAAAAGATGATCCCTTAAATAAAGAGCATATAAGTCATTGTGTCAGAAGTACGACAAGGTATATGAAGTAATGTCAAAACATGTAACAAACAAGATGTGAGATGACAGTAGTATGAAAAATAATTTAAAGGCAGTGGCTGAAACCTTGATTCTGTTAAAATTGTATCATCCCAGGCTACGATAAAGGCAGTAGTTCCCTTTTAAGGAGAACAACATCACTAAAGCGATGTGCTTGTAAAAATGCTAACATGGTCCTTAAAATTATTCTAAACAGATACTTTTAGATAAGATATGGAAGTATTAAGGCTGTTGTGCATAGCAGTGGTGAGGCTTTATCTAGAATACTGTTCTGTTTACAAGGAAAGAACTAAATTATTTTAGCTTGTTTAGGTGAGAGGAGAAAAAGCTGAGAGGGAATATGTGTGCTGCCTGAAATGTACACTATAATGAGGGCAGGCATAAAGGAGAGGATAGTTATTCAACCAGACAATGACAGATTATGAACAAATGTACAAACAGGACAAGCTGCAGGCTGGAGGTCAGCAGAGACTCTCTAGCCAGGAGAACAGGCAGATTCTGCAACCATGTTGGCAGGACCAACCTCCAACTACTGCTAGGAAGAAGCTGGATAGGTTTATGAGGGTCATTGTAAAACATACTGCTGCAACAGCAGATGTAATTTCGGCCCTGATCTAGGGAAGAGGGGCCATAGGATGTCTTCTAAAAGCTTTCTTTGTCCCACATGTAAATTTTGCTCTCATGAGCTCTACATTTAATGGCTCAGGAGATCCCTTTTAGTCTTGTGACCCCATTTTATGCAGAAATCCTCCAGTGCTTGAACGGTGGTGAGAGAAAGCACAAAAGTATTTCAGGAAAAAATTACACTGATAAGCAACAAAGCATGATACCAATGGTTCCTAAACAGAGGGGCTACATAACAGTCAGTTTTTCATAACGCTGGGGCTAACCCTACGAGCTAGTGGGAAACAAGGGTACTCAGTATATCACAGAAACTGCTCAGTGTTTTGAAGATTTAGCATGTCCTAAATAAATACATTATTTCTGTGGTTTACAGTTCAGTCCTGGTCTGCTGACATGAAAGGCAATGTTTTCTCTGATGTCAGCAACACAGGAACAGGACAGATTCTTAAGTGAACTATGTACCTAATGAATCAAGCTGTTTGTCCCCATCATTCATTAAGATTTTAAGCCAGATGCAATGTTTCATTCAAAAACATGATTTCTTCTTCTGTGATAAATAGCCTGTTTCTAAACCCTGGACTTTCATGAAAAGCTTTGGAGTTTTGCTTTTAATCTTTGAGGTTTTCACTGAGAACAAAAAACTCAAATTATCTTTTTAGGTTTCCCTATGATTTTCTTTTTGTCACTGAACATACTGAGAGAAATTAACTCAGGATCCTTCCTCACAAAACTAAAGCCCTCTATCCCCATTTATATCTATACCTATTTACATAAAATAATTTTATGTAAATTGAGACCATTAGAGTTCTGCAAAAGAACATGTACTTTTCTTGTCCCCACTTTTTGTACAAATGGAATTTCACTGTTGTCTTTCTTGAAGTTGTAGAGTTTACTGACTGCTGTGGGACACAGAAATCTCCTCGTATAATACAAGAAACTTCAAAGCAAAACACCTTTTAAAAAAAGGCCTAAGGTTTGGCAAAAGCATTCTTTGGGCTATACTGGCCTGATACACAGACGGCTTTGAACACGTGCTGCTGCCTCAAGCTGCAGGGGCAACAAAGCTCTGTTTTCCCCAGAATATCTGGGCAACCCTACTGCAGAGAGCATTTACTGGGATTTCTTAAGACCTCAAAAAACGTTTTTGTTGTGTCACACACACCTACACACATCATTTCCTTCTCTTCATTTTGAAATGCTCGCTATGAATGGTGATATCATGAAGGACACCCTCTCAGACTCTCAGTCACGTAAACACTCACTCCCCAAGGAAAAGCATACCACTTACTAGTGAATGGCAAAGACAGACAACTATTACTGTGGCCATACAAACATTTTAGTTAATTGTTAAATTAGTCCTAATTAATTCAGTTACTCCTACCTAGAATATTGCATGCTGCTAATGAGGAAATTTAACAACTATACAAAGACTTAAACTTCAAAAGCCTGGTACAGTAGAGCTTCCTTGAAATCGAGAAGTTTCATGCTGAGAATTTTGGTTCAGTCCCATCTCTGATAGTAACCAAGGGTCCTGCGGACTGGTATCCATCAGGAATAGTCTTAGCAGGAGAGGAATAGATGGGGCACTGCTGTCATAGCTGTACCACTCTGAAATGGTTCCCTTTCTCATACCAAAAGAAAAGGATCCTCCCAGAATAGTGCATGATGGAAGTTACTAACCAAGAATTACAGAGGATGTTTCTGACTTGCTTGCCTCAAGCCAGATAGTATTAGCTCCTGTTAGAATATCTGTTTCAAGCAGCACTAATACTTCAATAAAGACTTCTACCCATGTAATGATTAATAAGGTGATACTAAGCATGCAACAACAGTAATTTATAATAAGGCCTGAGGGGAAAGGAATATCTGAAAACCATAGGAAATATTCTTTAGAACCTATTAATCATTTTAATTGTTGCTAAATGCTTTTGAAGAGGTAGAACAGTGTTTTTCAAACTAATGTTTTCATCAGTTTCCACTCCTTCTGCTGGATTCATAGCTTTTTTTTTCCTGGAACGATTTTTACTTCGTACTTGGGAATTTTACAAGACTCCCAGCATTTCCTATATGAATGGACAGGACAGAACACCCTTTTTGCAGTGATCATGGCAAATACAAAAGTTCATCTCATCTGAGGACGTTCTTGACTTAGCTCTCTAAACTACAGGTTTAGGATATTAAAGCCCTATAGCACAGAAGCTATGATATACCATACATCAATATTTTCCCAGCATGTTGGGAACAGTTTGATTAAGGCAAGCAAAACATAGACTCCACACCTGAGACAACAGAATTTGTTCTAGTCTGCTCTTTTGATATCTTTAACCTTCTTGTTTTCCAAAGAATGGAGGCTGTTTATACCTCTCCTCTGCTGGCCTGGTGGAATTCAAGAAGAATGCTGGTCTGCCTCCTCTTGCAGCATGAGGCCTGCTTCAAAAGTAGTTAGAGGTTCAAACGCACTCTTCTGCATCTATACTACATTTTCAATATGTTGTAGCCTGAACAGCTCTATACTTCTCCACCTTTCCTAGGTTTTCTTCAGTCTCCTTGCACCACCATTTACTACCTCCACCTTTGGATTTCCAGATCTCTGGGGTTTAGACCCCTCAAGCCCCCAAGATTTTAAGATGCTTGTAGTCTCTTTCCTGTTGCCTCTTTACAGCTGTTCCTACTTTGAACATACATAGCTTTTCTCAGTCAAGCGCTCCATCTACATATTACAACACCCATACAGAATTAGCTTCAACAGAGTTATATCCCCCATAAAAAGCAAAAGAACAGACAGAAGCATGCATTACAAGCCCAGAAGACATCATTATACCACCTGCATAACTCACACCTCACGAGCCTCATTCACTAACTCATGAAATTACCCACTAATTACTGGTTAAGCAAGACTGTAGCTTCTAGAAGGCTTGTGGCTGGCTTTCATAACTGCAGTTTCCCTCTCCCACAGAGACTTTCATACTAATCAGCACAGAGCCATGAAGAAAATTGATTCATATCAAGCATATATATGCATATTGGTCCCATAAAGGAGAGCACATCAAAGTGGTTTTTAACAAATACAATAGTGAAATTGCATTTCTAGGAGGAAAGAAAAAACCCACACTATTCTTCTCTCGTCTATAATAATTCTAGACTTATCATTTTGACTTCAGTTAGACTTACCTCCTGCTCTGTTCTGAGAAGACAATTCATTCCAGCAATGAATGCAAGTATTCATAAGCACACTGGGATCCTTCAGGCTCAAAGACATTTCTATAAATGAAATACATACAATACTAACAAGACAAACTACTTGTATACATCCAACTATGAGCAGACAGACTTAGATACAAACCAAACAAATTTTATTGCATTTAGTAAGCTCCTGTAAGTTAAGACCATTTTTTTTCTCTTGAAAACATAGGTTATATTGCCATTTTGTTCAGCAAAAGGCAGATTACCTTCTGAATTTGTCAAGAGCAAGAGCAGTTTTCCAAGGAAGTGGTCATAGAATCATAGAATGTATTGGGTTGGAAGGGACCTCTAAAGGCCATCTAGTCCAACCCCCCTACGATAAGCAGGGACATCTCTAACTAAGTCAGGTTGCTCAGAGCCCCATCAAGCCTGACCTTGAATGTCTCTAGGGATGGGGCTTCCACTACCTCTCTGGGCAACCAGTTCCAGTGATTCACCACCCTCATATTAAAGAACTCTTTCCTAATGTCCAACCTAAATCTTCTCTTTTCTAGCTTATAACCATTACCTCTCATCCAGTCGCTACAACCCCTTGTGAACAGTTCTTCCCCTGCCTTCTTGTAGGCCCCTTTCAAGTATTGGAATTTCGCTATAAGGTCCCTCCAGAGCCTTCTCTTCTCCAGGCTGAACAGCCTCAACTCTCTCAGCCTGCCTTCATAGGAGAGGTGCTCCAGCCCTCTGATCATTTTTTGTGGCCCTCCTCTGGACACGCTCCAACAGGTCCACGTCCTTCTTGTGTTGGGGGCCCCAGAGCTGCATGCAGCACTGCAGGTGAGGTCTCACCAGGGCAGAGCAGAGGGGGAGAATCACCTCTCTCAATCTGCTGGCCACATTGCTTTTGATGCAGCCCAGGATGCGATTGGCTTTCTGGGCTGCAATTGTGCATTGGTGGTTTCTGTCCAGCTTTTCATCCACCAGTACCCCCAAGTCTTTTTCCACAGGGCTTCTCTCTAGCATGTCTTCTCCCAGCCTATATTGACACCAGCATTTGCTCCAGCCCAAGTGCAAGACCCTATACTTGGCCTTGTTGAACCTCATGAGGTTCACCTGGGCCCACCTCTCCAGCCTGTCCAGGTCCCTCAGGATGGCATACTATCCCTCTGGCACATCGACTGCACCACCCAGCTTTATGTTATCAGTATCTCTCCAACTTAGAGAGAAGGATGTTGTGGGGGACCGTGTCAAAGGCCTTGCAGAAGTCCTGACTCATATTAATTTCATCTGAGTAAACAGCTCTGTTCTGAAATTTCCCTTTTTTCTCATTTTCCAGGAAGGCAAGGAGTTTGGTTCTAGGTTGATAGGACTGAGCTCTTGACACTATATACCTAATGTATTTGCCTGTGCCAAGGGTTACCCAGCTCACCAGAGCTGAGCACAATGTAGGAGGCAGCACTGGAAAAAGCATCGGGGATGGGTATCTTCCAGAAAGTAGTTTACAAATTACTCCTCCCAATAGCATAGTAGTTTATAACATTGACCGTTGGGTTCCCAACTGCTTTCTTGTTATTTAAAACACTTAAAAACAACAGTTAAGATGAATGACCATAAGGTTATAGGGTAACTAGAAACTTATATTATCATTAATTAGAACAGAAGAAATTTAAACTGTTGTGACTGCCATAATCTGATTGCAGTAGGCAAAGCTTTGTGCCTTCAAGCAGTTCATTGTCAAATCACAGCCTAACAGCTACATAATTAAGATTAAAATTATGAAAGAAACTATTTATAAAGCGTGTCCCTACAGAGCATAGCTCAGAAACAGAATAAGCTATCAGAAATCACATTAGAAGGTTCAAGTATATGTAGATCTTTAAAAAACTAGGTAAAATACTTTAGAAATCCTCCCCACTGTTAAAAAGAGCCCAACTTGATGAGCTACAGGATTGTTTTCCCCCCTTGTAAATGAAAGAATGTAACTCCCGTTAAAACAAATAAAGATGTGAACTGCTTGTTCATGTTCATGAACTGAAAATGTTCAGCAGGGGAACTCCACTGACAGAATCATCCAGAACAGCAGCCATCACCCTTGAAAAGATAGGACTGGTGACATGTGAGAAGACATGTTTACATGAATGTGTTTTACAAAACATTGGAATTATAAATTAGTTCCTTGAAATAGTCTGTTTATTGCTACTTCTATATTCCCTACAGTATTTGGTCAAGCATGGTTCTTCTACTGGTTAGGCTTGTATAACACCTAAGTTGACATAATGGTGATTTTTTAAAAACAAAAAAAACCCTAAAGATGAAAAACAGAGTAGGGAAGGAAATTTTCTATTTCAGGCTCAGCTCAGCCCCCAGAAAAATCAAAAAAACTCACCACAGGAACCTCACTTTTCTATTTCCTACAAGTCTTGCATGGGAGCAATTAGCTTAAAGCATGTGACTCTGTACAGCACAATTCAAATAGCACAAGATACTGAAGCTGAGAGCTAGCTTGTTGTTCAGAAGACATATGCCAAAACCTCACAGTTAGTTTCTTGACATTTTTTTCCTTGTCTGAGGAGAAGGTGAGCGGCAAGAAGAATTATGTTCAGATATTGTATTTTTATTATAGTACGTTTACAGAACCACAGAGAATAGGAGAAGTAGCAAGGAGTGCACTTTTAGTAATAAACCAGACACATCCAGGGTACAGGGTTAATCTAAGAGACAATCTGTAAATGAAATTGTATTCATTTTAATTCAGCCAAGGGTAACACAGGACTGCTGTTTCAAATGAAAATTAGAAATCTCTCAAGTAGAGAAATATTCTGCAAATCCTAAATAGTACATTTTTAGGACATCTGGAGATCCTTTGTTCTTTGCAATTCCCACTTCTCTCCTAAAGTTCATTATTAAAGTGTCAAATAAAAACTGCTGGCAAGCCCTAAGTATTTCATAAGAGATTGTGCTATCTTATAGGATAATATCTTGTTAGGGTGTGAGACAACAAAAAACAATATGTGGAAAAACATTCAAATCAGACAAGTCAATACAAAGCAGAATAAAAGTAGGAAAAGCACTGTCTTTGCCCATTTTCAGTGTCCAAACAAGTTCACATCACACAGAGGAAATGGCAGGAGCCTCCTTATGCTGAACAAAGCACAGAAGAATACCCTGAGAGGAAGGAACAATCATGAACTGAAGGGAAGATAAACAGATGCCCAAGAAAAAAAAAGTCCAGACCTTAGTTTCTGTAACTTTTATGGCAACTCCCAAAATATGAGCATCCGTGTCTTGGAATAAAAAAATAAAACAAAATAATTAAAAAAAAAAAAAAAAAGGCAGCCAATCAACTTTCCAGATTTAGTTTTTAAATAGTCTGTATGTTTCAGCTGCTATGTTTCACTCACTGGTCCTTTAAATCATTTCGACACCAGCATGACTCTATTGAAACCAGCAGGGTTACAGCATAACAGAGCAGAGAATTAGGCCCACTAGTGTGATTGCTGGTTGCTAGAATGAAGGAAAAACAACTTTGTTTGAGCTTCACATAAATTCTTTTAATCACTACACGGGCTGAACTAATCCAAAAGACATCAGGCAACTCCTGTGCTTGGAGGACATCAAGAGAGCTGGATTTCTTTTTTTCCCTAGTCTGGGACGTTACTGAACTAGCACAACAAATAGTCTTGACATTGTAACTCTCCAAACACACTTCTAATTCCAGAGATGTGATTAGCAAAGTAACAGAACAGGAAGCCAGGAAGAACCAGTGGGTCAACTAGTCTGCACTTTTGCCAGCAAATTTCATCCAGTCTTTGATGCCAGTAACTTGTATGTCTGATTAAAGCATTCCCTGTGTTTCAGTTAGAGCATATTTTCCCCAATGATAAACAGATCTGAAGATTTTGAAAGAAATTCACTATTTCCCCAGTGGTTAACTTCATGTTTTAAATAATCATTCAAAAAAAAAGGCTTTCCAGGAACATCAGTGCAAAGACCAAGATAAATCTGGAACATATGCCACATAACAGATAACTATTTTATCTGCCATTAATAGGCATTCAAGCCAGTAACACCTCAAAAACCTTACAAGTGGCTTTTACCCTCAGCAAGCGATGTTCTGCAGGAGGTGGGGTTCAAGATGCCATCTCAAAACAGCACCAGGAGGCTTCCAGAACTGCAACTGCAAAAATTGCAATTCTAATACAATCCCTGAAGAAACATCTCACTTCCAGGCTAAGTAACTCTCTGCAGCTGCTCAGGCTTCATGACACCAAATAGTAACTTGCAGTTCCCAGAATGAAGTGGTTTGCTACAGCTGGTAACAGTCATTTTCAGGAATACACAGGGCTAAGAGATCCCCGACATTAAAATCTGTGTGTAGAGGTCATATCATTACATTGCTTGACTCAACTGTTCTTAAAAATGAGCATTTACTGTGCTGTTTAACACTTTGTTTCTCCCTAGTCTAAAGACACTAAGTTGTTCCCATTACACAATGACAATGGATATCTGTGCTTTTCACTTTTTCCAGGCACTCTGTCTCCAGATGGTAGAAAGCGCAGCTAAAGGATTATTTGATTGCCAATGTGCTTCCAGTGCCCTGCAAATCATTTGAAGGGTTTTTTTGTGTCTTTCTTTTTTCTTTAGGATAGAGACTGTAAAAAGTCTTTACCTGTTTGACAAAACTGTTTTTATTTCACAAACTCAGTTATAGGGAAGCTGGGTTGCTAACAAAGAATATGGGATAGAAAGAGAGGAGATTGCTACCCCTCCCAATTGATGTGAATATTATTAATGAACACAGGTAGGTTTCTCTTCTACAGTTTGCATTTAATTATTGTGTAAAGTAATACTACAAAACCCTTTGCAGTACCCCAAAACTCTCTGGAGACTTGCTAGCTCTACAAGCAGACCCGAGGATTTGTGACTATGGGAGTGGTGACAAATGGGACTCGTATCACTAAACTGCTGAGCAAAACCCACTCTCCAAATTCGGCAACAGCCATAACGTTGCTATGCTCTGTTTTGATTAAGTTGCATGAGGCTATATGAAAGCTAGACTAGCTTTTAGCCAAGATTAAAGCAAAAATTCTGAAAAAGATCCTAAGTAACCAACTCACATAGCATTTCATAGGGACTGATGTACCACATTAATTTAAAGTCCCATAAAAGAAATTTCACCTCAAATTTGCCATATTTACCTTGTTAAACAAGGTGTTTTTAGGAAGATCTAGAGAAAAATCGCCACCAAAAACCAGCTCAGATTACACCAGTATTTCACAAATTGCTTCAGTGCTGGTGCATGTACTCACTTTTGGTGCCTTCAACAGAGTGGCGTGAGCAGACACGGATCTCCTACAGCACCAGATTTAAGAGCTGTGCCCTGGCTTGTTTCCCTCTGAGAGAAATCCCACATATACAGCCACAGCCATCTTCTCCTGTGAGTCAAGGATGGAGCCAGCAGTGGCTGCCCATATAGGGTCCAGATCTTTATATTTGGCAGATCTAGGAATGGAGAAGGCCTTGGGGATATTTTCCTGCCTTTCCCCCTGCCACTCAGTTGTGGAAAAAACTCGAGCTGGGAAGAAGAGGCTTTGTCTCCTGCAAGATAGCTAATTACAGTGTCTTTTGGAAGCCAGTTATGAAGGAATTGATGGCATTGTTAAATTACACTCAGGGCCTTTTTACATTTTTGAAAGCTGAGGAGCTTTGGGGAGCAGTATGGCATAGATGAGGCTTGTTGAGGCAGAAAATGGGTGACAGTGGGAGTTTTCTGGATTTGCAACAGCAAGAGGCACCAGCTGCTGCCTGGGAAGGAAGCAAGACCACCCCTACCCTCGCCTTGCAGTGCAGAGCCAGAACGTCTTCTTGACTGTCTGCCACAGTCCTTCCTTCTCTGCTCCCACTGACATTTCCAGTCCAGATTTTGGAAGTGGATTATAGAATCACAGAATGGTTGAGGTTGGAAGGGACCTCTGAAGGTCATGTGGTCCAACTCCCCTGTTCAAGCAGGGCCATCTACAGCAGATTGCACAAGACCAAGTCCAGATTTCTTCCAAGGATGGAGACTCCACAGCCTTCCTGGGCAACCTGTGTCAGTGCTCGATCACCCTTACAATGAGAAAGGTTTCCTGATGTTTGCACCCGTTGTCTCTGGTCCTGTCACTGGGCACTACTGAAAAGAGCCTGTCTCCATCCTTTTTCCATCCTCCCTTCAGATATTTATTTATACGCATTGATGAGATCATAGAATCATAGAATCCATCATTATAAATATTCCCCCTTCCACTGCCATACCAATAGATCTTAGAATCATAGAATCATAGAATGTATTGGGTTGGAAGGGACCTCTAAAGGTCCCCCTAAGCTTTCTTTTCTCCAGGCTGAACAGTCCTGACTCTCTCAGCCTCTCCCTCATATGACAGGTGCTCCAGTCCCTTAATCATCTTTGTGGCCCTTTGTTGTACTCTCTCCAGTATGTCCCTTTTCCTTCTGCACTGGGGAGCCCAAGACTGGACCCAGCACTCCAGATGTGTCTCACCAGTTCTGAGCAGAGGGGAAGGCTCATCTCCTTCCTAATGCAGGGTAAGAAAGGAAATGCCAAGGGGCCTTATCTTCACGCACAGAGAAACACTGATGAGCACATTGTTCAAAAGTCCTCCAGATTCTTCCTGTGCATTTTGGTACATCTCATCAAAACATCTTACAAAAGACTGCGGTCAAGAGCCTAAACTTCATAAAGCCAAGATGCCTTTTGTGTTCAAAAGAAAAATCTGTTTGCAAAATTAGCAACATGAATTTATTTTACTGGTAGCTGACTGACTCATATGGCTGATAGCATCGCTGTCTCTGATAATGCCACCCTACAGCTCAGTTTGAATTTGTTTTTTTTTTGTTTAATTCTTTTTAAAAAATGCCAAAGAACTGGAAAAAAAATTGGAAGTTATGTTACAAAAATTAACAATTACGGAAAAAGTCCTCCTCGCTTAAACCTTAAATAATCTCTGTTCTGATTTTGGACAATGACCCAGTTCCTGAATTTGAAATGTTGCATAATTTTTCCATTTCTTAAGACCTTTGGAAAAGAAGTGACATTTAAGTATCTTTCTAAAGCTAGTAAAGATTGGGGTTGTACTGCAAACACTCACCTGCAAATATCATTATATATCATCTGAGGATGCTAACAAGACATATTTTACTAAGGATCCTTGACAAAAATCATCGTAATGTAACCCATAATATTCTCTAAAGGATGCTTTTATCTTTGCCCCTCGATTAACAGTAGGAGATTAGTGACTAATCTAATTCAGAGTGAAATCAATACTGCTTTGCTTACAAAACAGTCTCTGAAGGTTTTGTGGGTTTTCAATCAATGAAGACCTTGCAATGGAAAAATAAATATGTGCATCTGATAAAGAGAGGGGCCTGAGGTCCTCATCACTGGCATGGAGAGCAAAGGCCCCCATGACAACCACTAGAAAAATAAGGAAAAGCATAAAGAAAAATAAAAGATACCTTAAAGTCTTAAATACTTTTGGAAAATAGGTACTCAGAATTTGGATGGATTAACATGCCTATATTTTCTGGATTTAGAAATTCCAAGTTTTTTCACATTGGCATTGTATATCAGTTTTCTAAGTAAAAATGAGCTCAGATTGCAAGCTGAAAAAGAAACAAATTTGTGGAAGGCTGCTAGCCAGGTGAATGTGTTTGCACTGGTTCCTGTGATGTATGTTACATTTTATACCAAAGATTAGAAAGAAACCACAGACAGATCATGGCATGTGTAGTATCAGTTCACAGCAGGAACTAAAGATGAAAATCTCTGGAGTCAGAGTTCATGACGAGCTCTAAGAATCCTTCCAGGTGTTTTCATGGAAATTGATACAATAGAGCACAGAGATGAAAGAGCAAATATATATTATTTTAAATCATAGCTTCAGGGCTTAAAGCTAAACTCAGCGGGTACTAGGAGACCCAGCATGGATTTCAAAGCAAATGTACATCTAAAGAAAGCAATTTTTCATTAGAGTCATATTTTACACTTCATTCGCTTTTTGTTTTCTTTTTTTCTCACAGTTTTCTCTTCCTGCACTATCACAGTCTTTCTGCTACTTCTTGTTAAAAAACAAAAAAAATTCAGAAAATGGCAAAACGTATTTCTGCTTGTGTTTGTGGCCTCTTCATTTATTGTTTCCTGACTATGTGCAGAACTCAGGCATAATTCAACTTACATCTAGACAGGGCAACAGCTCATGCTCTGTATTTATAAAAGTAACAGTGATGTAACAGTAACAATTAATGAAAAATTTCCTATGTCAGATGCACACTGTGAAAGAGAGAGTGAAGAGACAAGTCCCATTTACACTTAAGACCTGCCATGACATGCTAGATAAAACAGCATTTTGAACGCTCCAGTTCAGTGATGATAAGAGGACAAGAGTTCTGTCATATTCTGAGCGCCATACAAGCAAAAATAATGCATACATCTGGATTTTTGAGACAATATATATTCTTAATCTGTTATGTGATGGCCTGCTTTCTAGCTGAAAAAAAAAGCAAATGGAATCTGAACGCCATTTGCACCACTTCTTGCACTTCTAGACACAAAACCAACATGCAAAACTCTCCAAAAGCACAATATACACTTTACATTGTCAGAGATGACACTGTTACATTGTCAGAGATTGTCATGTTTGGGTTGGTAAGCTCTTGCTTGTGTGTGCAGGCAAAGATTTCATAGACAAGTATCTGTAAAATGTAATTATGGTTCAATTCAATTTCAGAGAGCAATTTATTGATAATTTTGGATAACCCACTCCATGTCTTAGATCACCACAAAGACTTCCAAGATACTTGATGATTTTCATATGGATGTGTAGTATCTGTACATTGTTTGTATTACAGACCTTTATGTAACACACAAAATACATACAGCTTCTAGCACCGTTTACAAATAAATACACAAAGTTGATTTTTTTTTTAAAAAAAAAAAAGCAGATCTTTCTTTTTTCTATTATCAAATAGGGAAAAAATAACATTCGTTTCACCTGAATAGTTTAACACAATCCAGCCCTTTGTTCAGTTACCAGAAAACCACTTTACAACAGTTCCCTGGAATTTATAGATTTTTCCATTCGCAAGTAAACTTTTTAAAAGTTGTTAAAAAAACTTTAAATAATTAAGAATTGAATGCCTAAGAGAAAAACTTATTTGAAAACACACTGAGGACAGAAACTATGATTTTATCAGACTCTCCCCTGGGTTTCTGCTACCCTGGATGCCAGAATTACAGCCACAGAAAGAGTAATATCAGGAAACATCAACTTTGGAATAGGGAACATAAAGAAGTTCTTTCCAATTCCAGTTTTATACAAGTATAGCACAGATACCAGGATTTTTTATTCACACACAGGACTCAACATAGAAATAACTTTTTGTGCTCTAGCTGAATTCCAAGGGTACTTCCACTACCATATTCTGCTTCAAATAATCACAAGGCTATGATATACATAAAAGATTACTTGGATATAAGCAAAGAAATGTATAGAAACACATTGGCAAAGAAATGTATAGAAACACATTGATTGCTCCCAGATGGATGCTAACTCTGTTGTGGCAAACCATAATACCGCACACTGTTTAGCAAATGCATCTATCTACCGGGTAAATTCCATATAGGACTATATGAGAAACTGTAGAATAAAAGTAGAATGCATGCTTTCTAAAAGCAATAGACCTTGTGGCATTGTGGATGATAGGGAGCAAGACAGATCTTGAGGAGAAAGGAAAAGAGAAAAGGGAAAAACATGAAAATGGTTTCGTTTAGGTTCAGAAAGAAAGCCAGAAATCAAAAACAAATACACAAGCATGAACTAGATATTTATTGTCATTATGACTACATACTACAATGCTCCACATTTCTTAAAACCTTTCAAAAGATTCTGAAGTGTTAACAGCCTTTCAGGAATTAATGAAGGTGAAAGGCAAGGCCACTGGAAGTAAAATTGAGTTGTACGGCAGTTATGGGATTTATCAAAGGTCAGGCACTGCATTTGTGACGTGGAAATAAAAGCATGAAGTTTCCATTCCAGCACCCTCATCTCACTACTATACTTCATATAAAAGTTTTGCTGCTTCTCACGGACGTTCTGGCAGAAGCTGAGGGACTTAATAGAGCAAAGCAGTACAATTTGCTGGGTTTTTTAAAATCGTATTTGCCTGCCTCACCATTTTTTTTAGGAAACAAGATTGAGTAAAATTCCCTTTAAAAATGTCCTTGCTTCAATGTCAGCTGGACAGCTATACACTATGGATCCTTTAGCCATGCAATCAGTATGACCAAGTTAAGTAGAATCTACCAAAATAAGAGATACCCAAAAAAACTTTTGTTCCCCTTGTGAAACTAACTTCAATATGTATATATAAACTTAGATACAGATTTAGATAGATGTAGATCTGGTTTTAAGTTCAACATTAGTCAAATTATTGTCCGTCTCCACTAAGTATGTCTCACTGGCCACTTTCCCACTAATGATCCCTTTATAGTCCCAAGCTGAATTTAAAAAATAAGAACAAGTTTGTCACACAAACCGAGGCTACTAGTGAGGCCATGTAACATGAGCACTGTTGCAGCCATATTTAACACAACAAACAAGGTCTGTTCAGATGTAGTGCTGAGCGATCCAACCACAATAGCCATTTCTGCTGACTACTGCTGACTGGGAGCACTGGACCACAGAGCTACCCCATGAGTCTGTCTGTGTGCAAGAGAAGCTGCAGTCATACACAGAGAACAGTGGATTGCTGTAGCTGGCAGGAAGAGAGTCAGTGGTAAGGGTCAGGAATAAAAACCTCAAAATGCATGACATATCTTGGAGGTTCACAGAATCATCAAACTTTTTCATGATTAAGTGAGCCAAATCAGTCCCCTAATTGCCTGTGGTTTGTCTGTCATCATTTTCACATGTGCCATGATTACTTTGTAAAAAATTACCCATTTGAAAAGCTAACCCCTTTATTAGGGGGCAAGCCTACAGCACATATTATAAAAGCACACAGAACAAACAGAATCAATTTTCATTCTTTCAGTGAAGTTTAAATGGCCTTCCCCTCTTCAACAGTTCACATTGAACAGCAAGCACATTGGACTGTCATTTGCTCTCTGTGTGTTGCTAGGGCAAACTCCAGAAATTTTTTGCAGTATATCAAAGATCTATGTTGCATGTACTAACATGTATCTGAATTAAGAAAAATTTTTAAAAGCTTAATTATCTTCAAGACTAATGCATGGTGGTTAATTTAAACACCCAATGCCTGCTGGGTCCCCCTTAGAGGGTATGCCACAGTTGTGATAGATAATATTGACTGCAATTTCCACTCAGGACTCCAGCTGAATCTAATTTGCTGTGTGCTTCTACAGCAATGAACTGTCAAATTGTAGTGACAGATTATTGGCATATCTATCAGGTGTATCATGAGCAGTCTTGCATTCAGCCACTGGTAATGTGTGTCAGTAAACTTCATATTCTCAGTTTACTGTGGCTTATGGCTATTTAAATAGGTCTTATATGTGTAGGTATAATGCTTATTTGCCTTCATAAACTGTTTGGAAATCTACAGAGGGAAAGGCCGTGTGGCTTCAGGACTGCCCCTCACAAGCAAAAGGTCCATTGCATGGTCACCTGTGATTGCAGGAGACGAGTTCTGCAACCCAAAGCATCCCTGGGACTTCCACACTTCTGGAAAAATATAATCTTTACTATTAGCTTCACCAGGGAATCTGGGGATCCTGTAACTAAAAGGTAATGCAAAGTGGTGGTGGAGGGCTTAACTACAGTCCTAGATTTTTAGAATAAGCAGCTAATGCTGTAAAATGATGCTTCAGAAATCAGTAATGGATAGCCAGCCAAATTCTGAGCTCACTGATACTCCAAGTAGCTCCGGTGAAGCAATGAATTTACACTTGTCCCAGCATATGAGATCAACACTGGGCCCATTTAACAGAGCAGATCCCCAGCTGGTGTTATTGACATAAGTCTGTAATTATCAGTATCAGTTGATGTTCTGGCTGTCTGTAGCTTGAATCGTAATGTTAGTGTGTTGACACAACGCTTTATCACCCAAATAATTTAGCTGATCAAGACAAACTATTGATCTACTTGTACTCATCTTTATTGCTTCTTAGGGTGCAATCCTTATTTAGACGGGTGAGTGGAAATCAGTGGGATATTCCTATCAGTGACAGCGCCACTGATGTCAATAATGACATCAGTGGCGATGTCACTGGCAGGGATACATGTGGTACGCCACCTACTCTCAGCACAGCAAAGAACTGCTTCTTATAAACACACATCTTTACCTTGTCCCTTCTCTCAGTTGGATTTTCAGGTTTTAATGATGGAGCGTCACACAATCAGGAATATTTACTGTGGTTTGTCATCCCTGCAAGCTTACAGACAAGGTGTTCTGCTTCAAAAAAAATATTTATTTTGGTTACTTGGATTACTGCCTGGACAGGAAACGATGAAACAGATGTCAGGGAGCTGGATGAGTAATAGAATAATTTTGAAGAGTGATCTGAGCTGCTAAGAAGATGACACTTGAGAGGTCAGAGGCACAAAACATTTTCCACTTTCTTTCCTTCTGAACTCAGAGCCTGAAGCATAAGCTCTGTGTGATTCAGCCTTGTCGAGCTGGTGTGGTCAGTGCAGCTATTGTTTAACTCTATTCAGCCAATACAAAGGTCTTCAATAGTGCCATTTCAGGGGAAATTTTTTTTTTTTTTTTTAAAAAAAAGATCAAAAAAGTCAAAGCAGGGAGATGTATTACAGCTTAAGAAAGTGTTTCATATACCACTGTGCTGTTACAGACACAGATTTAGCAGAGAGGCTAAGAAACCATTAGCTACCCAGCCCAGCCCTGGCAGCACAGCCTGCACCACACAGCTGTGCAAGCTTCCCCCTCCCTCCCATTCAGTGAACAGCTGCAAGTCAGGGCTTTCCTACTGCTAAGTGGATGTTGAATCATTATTTATGCTACAGTGATAATGACGGCTCTTCTCGGTCCGGACGCGGAACTTTCCCCCCACACCCCCACCCCAGTGCTAGTCCCTGGCCAAATGACAGAGAGATGTTTCCTGTCCACAACATCCCAAAGCTGGCAGGACAGAAAAAAGGTGTGTGGGCAACATTGCTGCTGTCTCTCCTCCAAACCGTGAAAGTGGGGCACCCAGACCTGAAGGAAGTGGCCTGGATTCACAAGGGAAGGTTACGACAGCAGGGGAAGCCAGTGGCATCTCAGTCCCCAGGCACTTTGATCACAAAACCCTCTTCAAACAGAAGTTTGTAAAACTGACAGCTCTTTACCCAGGTATAACTGGCCTAGGTAATTACTCTAGCCAGGATAATGTGGGCACATACAGACCCCTCCACCCTTGACATGCTGAGCAGCCAAAATCCAAAGAGCATTAGAGGGTACAGCTCAGATGAAAGGGAACCCCAAATGCACAGGAAATGAGCGCCCCCGCGAGGTCTTGTCACAGCAGGCATGCCATGACACCGTACCAGGGGCAAGCGGTAGCTGCAGTCAGAGGACTTCTGTAACTGGATTACCATGGCATTGAAATGCAAATAGCAAAGTCTTCAGTTATTCTGCTTTTATTACCGTACATCGCGAGCTACCTGTAGACAACAATTAGTAGACTTTCTGGGGATGTTGTATCTCACACTGAAAAGCTCTTTGTTCCATAAAGCAAGTACAGAATATGTCTTCATTTGCTTAGCTAAAAGTGTGTCTAATGTAGAGAACATAGAAAATATCAGGATCAAGCCACAACACAGCCGAACAGGACTGAAAGTTCCTATTGAAGTAAGATGCTGCCACCTTCGGACCAAAGTGAGGATAAGCTGAACACCCACGGAGGTAAAATGCACTCCAGAAAACTGGAACTCAGAGAAAAAGGCAAGAAACAATGAATGCCTCAATGCCATGCCAACAATACTTAGTTACAGGTTTTTCTGATAAAACATGTCACTTTGAATTGTAAGAAAGAGAGCAGAATAAATGAGGATGGTGTTTCCTGGACAGCTTAACACCTATTAGTTTTTACTATTCTGTATAATGCTCTTTTCTTATAAACAAAGGGTTATAAAATGCTTTAGAATAAGCACAGATAGGTTCTGTGCATTGCTACTTTGCTACTTCTCTTGCAGTGAAAGACAATAAAAATTAGATGGGGAATTACAGAAAACTAGAAATTAGCTGTTCAGATCAAATTTTGGCTAACACATGGCGCTCAGTGTGTTTTATTGCTCATTGCAAAGACAGCATGGATTTCTTAACAGCTATAACTTACATGAGCAAGATCAAGGAGAAGAAAAATCTAAAGTAATTTTTCTTCTCAAATATACCATGGGAAAAGGACAGCCTGTTTTTTCACGCTCACCTCAGAGAAACTCCCTGTATTCCTGTGGTATTTGTACGGATTTTAGGGATCTGGCAGAAACTTGGAAACCGTCCATGAGAAAGCTTTTTCCCTCAGCTTTGAGATTTGAGTGCCCTTCTCTGCCAGTTTCTTGGCAGTGTGACTCCATTGGAGTCAGGGTCTCAGCAGGCCACCAGCCAAAACCTTACAGGGCCATCTGTAAGATGAGCTTCTGAAAAGTGGAGGGCATACAGCAAACTTAAGGAAGCCTCCAGCTATATTTATCTGGTTAAGTATTTGCACAGAGGTGGGATGTCTATATCACTCTGCACATGATAGCCCAGAGAACTCTCGCTTGTGGTTCAGGACAGCAGAAAGACAATCGTGCCACAGGCATGGCTGTCACCTTGTGCAAACCAAGCAAAAAATAAGCAATCAAGGTTGTTTTGGTGGTGTAGATCAACAGAGCCCAGCTGAATGCCACAGGTGGTCAGGACCTCAGAGTCCACAAGATGGTACTCACAGCACTGCCCAAAAAGGACCTGCTACATAAATCCCAAGCACTGCTTCCCAACAGGCGTCAGAGCATGGTACTTAGCTGTAAGATCAAAGCACGCCATTCTGTAGCTCAGCGCAGAGAGCAGTCTGTGCCTTCCAAAGAAACACAGCCAAGTTCCAATACTAGATTTCTGTCTGAAAATAAGAAATGTATCTGCAGCCTCACAGGCAAGACTTTGCAAAAAAACTTTTTATGTCTTTGTTATAAATACATTTATAAAATACAGTATTGCTTGTTAGCAGGATTTCTTAATGATGTCTTTAACTTTTTCTCAGACTTCAGTTATGCTGAAAAAAAAGGTAGCACAGCAAAGACCAGGCTGCATGAAAGTCTGCACCAGCCTTTTTATGTGCAGGAACACATCAAAGGGCTTCAAGGGGTTTAATAATGGAACTATGACAGCCTGAAGAATAAACAGAATTTGAGTGGACAGATGCACAGGACTTAGAGCTTAATCTAGGAGTCTGTGACTTGCTGAAAGGAGCCAATATTAAAGTAATTATGCATTTAAAACAATTACTATTTTTTCTTCAAAGAGCCATACTCAAGTGAAGTAACCCATTTTAAATTATTTCTGGTAATTGCATTGCATCCTCAAATTATATGTCTGCATACTCTTTGAACCAGGCTTTCCAAAAAAAAACCCAACCCACCCTTGTATTTGTGCTTAAAGATTACCCCCCATCTCGAATACTTCCCCTCTAGCTTATCATTTCCTGCAAGTGTAATACAGGGTGTTAAGCCTGAGTAAATACCACTAATTTTAGTTTCTGTATCTAGGACAGAAGTCAGTTTTAACAATGAACAATTGCAAATGCCCAGAATGTTCACTTACCATTGACTTTTGATAATCT
Source organism: Leptosomus discolor (assembly GCF_034619465.1). NCBI lineage: Eukaryota > Metazoa > Chordata > Aves > Leptosomiformes > Leptosomidae > Leptosomus > Leptosomus discolor. Next base: position 70,377,212 of record NC_141392.1, on the reverse strand, counting down.
GGGAAATTCCATAAAAATATCAAATAATTTCTATTAAAATTGTGGTAGCTCACTAACCTGTAATTGCACTTAGCAAAATGTCTGAACACAAACTTAGGAGGGATCACTGTTCTGCTTCAGATAGCATACAATAAATTTCCATTTAGGATCCTTAACATAAAAAATCTGATTTAAAATAATCCCCAGAGCATGCACCATTTCTACCGAGACATAATCACATTATCCTTGTGTAGCAGAACCTAGGGAGCAAACTCCATCATCTATACCTTCTACTCTCTAGCTGGGACAGCAGTGTAAAATTTACTTCTAAGTATAATTAACATAGTTAATGATCAGTTTGTGGGGAAAGTTCCAGTGCTACACTTAATGTATCCTGCCCATATATACATACAGAGGCTAATTTTAAACTAGCAAGCTGTAATATTGCTGTTGGTGTAACTGCAGCAGAGCAGGCTCAGTACAGAACTAGGGTCATTCTGGGCAGCTGACCTATGTCGAGATCCAGTTTATCGCCACCTATGTGGCTAGAAGCACCCACTGCTAGCGAGTTGGCAGCTGGCTCAGACGAGGCTACATGAGCTGCGGTCCCACTAGGAGTTTCATATCCGCAGTGAACGCAGCGCTGATTCTAAACGAAATGGTTTTGTTTGCAGCAGGCAGGACGCTGCTCCTCCCAGTCTGCCTGAAGCCCACCAGACCTGCTCATTCTACCCACAGAGTAACTCCTCTCTCTCTCCATGCCTTGTCACTCTGCCCGTCCTCTTTTGTTCCATCTTGAGACTGTGCTTAAGGCTACATTTATCTCACACAGACATGTACTAGCTAAACTAGTTTTCTCTTCTACCTATATTTTCTCTCATATCAAAACAGAAAGATCAGCATCTCCAGACAGCGAATGTTACATCCACCTCAAACCCTGTCTCGGGGAGGGAGACCTGCCCATTGAAAAGCAGCTTCCACAACACAGAAAGGCTTTGAAGCAAGATTAAAGAGACTTAGTTTTGTACCATTTTCATTATTGTTTTCTGAAGTAAGGTCAGAGTTCCCCTGCCTATAGAGAGACCACAGATGAGTTGCTTAGACTAGTTCTCTGGAGGTGAATTCAGTTGCCTAAACATTGTTATCTAGCGAGATTTGAGTTTCTGCAAGGTATCTAACACATCCTATGGCTTTGGCAGATATGACAGAGGACAAATAAGAAGGCCACTCCGTTCTGGTGTGGTAGCCAGCACCCACACTGGCTACCATCACAAACTGCACAGAAGCCTGCACTTATGCAAGTGAAGGGAGTCTCTACTGTTTAGGTATCCAGAGTTAGTTATGACTGCTCTAATGTTTATTTTCTAAGAACACATCTTCACTGTTGCAAGAGTGTGTGACTTCCATTTTCCGCGTAACTAAAGCCTGTGAACTATCTATGCTACAGCAAAACCACAGTCAGAAGCGGGCACTTCCATTTTAGTGTGGGTAAGCCAGCCAATGACAATTATGAGTCTTGGACCCCAATAACACTAGGATTACTGGGTGTTGCTTGTTGCAACTTCTGGATAGATAACATGCTTTATCTACCTTGGGTAAAGTATTTTACTGGACATCTTACACGCTACTTGTATGCTAGTTCATGCTCTATTACAGCATTTAGATAATATGGGCATAACACATAAATGTCCTGACAGCACATAGACCTCTCTAGGAGGTATTAAACCCTTATTACAAGTAATTTCCTTAAGTAATTTCCTAATTTAAACTACTCCAAGATCAACCTATTTCCTAAGTTCCTTAAAATTTCCTTGTAAATGCTCTGGGTGCCATCTCAAGCCACTTCTCGTTTTTTTAAGTAAAGGATGTTCAAGCAATCCATTACTATATTCCATAACACTATCAGCCATGAGATATCTAGGTGCATTTTCCATGAATAAGGAAACATGATATTAGTACATTTTCCCATCGGACTCCTACTCTAATTCACTCTTCCTCTTGAAAGCACTTAGAAATATCTCAGCATCACCCCTGTCTTTATCTTGAGGTAAAAATATATGATACATACTGCCTGAGGAATTATGCACGGGGTAGACTGCTATTCTAATTTGTCTTGTACAGGCAGGTCCTTTTCTTCATCGCTGGGTTTTCTCTCAAAAAGAAGTCGTCCATCTTCCAGGTCCTCCCTGGGTCAAAAAGCTTGGTCTGACCAATTGTTGGCTGCTCCTACAGCCACCCCAAGTGTGGTCAGTCGCCAGCACCCCAGTCCAGGATTAAGGGATCTCCCCAGCACCTGGATGTCCTGGTGGCCCATTCCAGCTTCAGGTGTTCAGTAAATTTGGTGGGTCATGCTAGCAAACATGTCCTCCTGCCTGAGGCCACCTCTGACCCTAGAACAACACGGCTTTTCCAGCACTTCAGGCAAGCAGGCTATGTTTTTTTTTAGTTCAAATTCCTTTCTCTCAACAACTCCATGAGCTGATCTTTCCTGTGCTGTTTATAATTCATTTTTTTCCATTCCGTCTTTTCCTTTTGCCTTCTGGAAAAGGATGCAAGAAAACAAGCATTTTTCTCCTGCTTTTTCTTTCAGCAATACTGTTTTTTATTAGTATGGTTTTTTTCCATTATACAGCCCGTACCCATTAAAATAGCCTAAACTCACTGCATTTGCTTCCTAGTTAGAAAGCGTTTCATGTGGAATCCAGAGCTAACCCACTCTCTGGAAAAGGTGTGAAGGGTCTGTCCAAATCCTGAGGGCTCTCCCAGCCCTACCTGTTCCTGCCCAGGCACCCACAGCCCAGGATCCTCTTTCGGTTTCCTGGACCTTCCACCCCAGTGATGCTGCAGCAGGGCTGGTCTCCAACTCCCCACCGCCCTGCCAGATGGTAAGCCCACCAGCGGGCCACCCCATCCTTCTTCAGGGTGAAGGCGAGAGCTGAGTATCTCAGACCAAGGGGGTGGCACAGGACACCACAGGTGAGGGTGGGGAAACACCTTCCAGGCGAGCAGTGCAAACAAGACTGTTGCTTCTCCTTCAGTACCATGTTATGCTGGATATTTTTCCATAACTTCCAGCTTTTGACTGACTGACCAGGAAACAAGCAGAATTTCCTTTTCTTTAGTTAACTACTATCATTACTGTTCCCTGGACAATCAGAGTCCATCACGTAGACTGTTATTTAAGGGGATGTTTGGGACATGTGCAGTCAATTGTATCTCAAATAAATGTGGCTATACTGGTCTACCTAGACACAGTTTAGCTCAGTGTAGCTCCATGTCCAACCTCTAACTGGTCAGTGGTGGTATCTAGGAAAGGGCTATAAGGAAAAAGTATTCAGTGATACTTATCTTGCAACTTGTGAAAACACGTACGTTAGGACATCATAAGCCAGAAGTTGTACCAACATCTTTGCACTTAATACCTCTACGGGAAATTTTTTTATATTAATCCATCCAATTGGTTTCTGAATCCATTTGCATTTTTGGCCTCCACAGTATTCTGGGTTCCAAGATACAACTGTATGTTGCAACAAGTACTTTTGCCTGCCTTTAATCTAGGCCTAGGGGTTCACTGTTCTCCTGGGAATTCACAGCTATGATGAAAACTGCCTCCAGCTTCTCAGCTTGGTCTACACCACGGACTGATGCCATTTATGCTGTGTTTGAGACTCAGCAGCTAATACAGCATCCTATTTCAGATAAATCTGTTCTTTCTAAAGCAAAAAATACTGAATTTTCAGATTGAAACATCAATTTTATATTATATTGTCTTTCTGTCAGAGGAAAAGTTCAGATCTGCTGCCATGGATGCATATAGAAACCAGGACATGATAAGGAACAAATATGACTTCTGTCCTGAAAAGTTCGTTTCTCCAGTAATAACTCATGTAATCACACGTTGTACATACATTGGAGAAGGGAGTAAAGAAGTACCCTAAAATATCATACATGTAGAAAACTTCTTATTCAAATACATAAGGAGATGCAGACCAAAACAAAATCATAAGCGCAGACTGAAAACCTGCAGACAAGGAAGGCTATAAGGGGGGGTAATATGCAAAAGACTCTTCGTGAAAATGTTGCTAAAACTGCTATCTCTACTGAAAATAAATTAAGTCCTTATTGTCCCAAGAAATAAGCAACATGCTCATCCAATGATTTCCAAAAAATGAAGTCATGTGATGTTAGGATTGCCGTTTAAGAACAGTTGCTTCTGCTGTATCTTTGCTTTTGGACATGAAAGGATTGTTTTCTCCTAGTACGAAAATGTGCAATGATGTGGTACTCTTAGAGCAATCTGTTTATAATTCACGAATATCATTGCTTCTCTCTGACAGTGCTCACTTAGTAAGGATATTGTGCCCTTATTACCATTATTTCAGCCCTGTTATTTAGTCATTGATTAAGCATCCTTTGGGCTCATTTCCATAATTGTATAACAAGAAGAAATCTGTGTAAGTATCGATACCATGTCAAGTGAAGCTAAAAGTTTTGCAGAGCATGCCAATATCCTTTGCACAAAACCAAGAAATCTGCACTTCACTGCCAGCTGAAGCAAATAGTATGGCTTCTGCAGACTTCTCTCCTCTCCCTGCCTAAAAAAAAAAAACAAAGTAAAAAATGTGAACCCATGAGTCTTGAGTTGCTCGGTTCAGCGTTTCTGCTAATATCTTGAGCTTTCTCATGTGTGCATGAGGGTTCAACCAAACTTATTTCATATGTAAAGTGAGGTTCAGAACAATCCACATGTCAAAACCCCTTTGCTCCAAGGCCAGTAAGTAATGCAGTTCAGTTCCTGCCATTACATCTAAAATATTTTAAAGAAAGCTGACAAATACTCTTGCTCTGTAAGCCATGTCACAAAATCTTTGTCTGACATCCACCAGACATACACTACATCCTTTGAAGCGGTGAGAAGGAGGAACTCCTGGAATAGTTCACAAATGGGACAGGGTAATGGTTCCATACCGTACCACTGTGAGATTAGGCTGGGAGGATGGGAATGCTATTGCACCCTGAGAGTGCCCACAGAGTATTTGCTGAATAGCACTTGATGACTCATTTCCTCCCTTAGTAAAAACAGAGATGCCTTGGAGGTGCACCTGAACTATGTACGAAACATGCTGCAGTTCAAAATAAATGCAAGCTGACAACCTCTGTTTTAAAGTAAGGGAAAGACTGGGGTTTAGAGTCAACTTCTTCACTGCTTAGTAAAGTCTTTTAGAAGTTTAACTATAAACAACTTTCCTTTTTAAAAAAAGCTTTTAAAATCCAAACAGTCTCAATTTCCATTTAATAAAGTTACTTTTCTGAAGAATTCTTCTGAAAAAAATATTTTAATGGACATATATTAAGAGGCAAAAACATACATTCTAGTCACTTTACAGTCAGCTTTTAGACAAGGCAATTTTCATGTCTTTACAAGCACAGACTTTCGAAACAAATGCATTGTGATGACTCCTATGAGTGGAATATAGTTGTATCAGTTATACAAAGTGCCTTGTGAAAGGTCCTTTAACAGGTTAGGTGTTCCTGTTGCCCATACCAAGTGATTGTCTTTTACCTTCATTTATAAAGCAGATGAATGAGAATAATTTACGAACAGAACCTTTTCTTTATTCTACTCCCATGTGCTTGTATGCTCATGCTTGTGTCACATCCAGCTTGATAAGCCAAACATCATCCCAGGCTTACTGAGAAGTTAGCTTCTCAGAGTTTCCTAGCAAAAATTGAACCCCATCATCTGAAACTGCGTTGCTTGGAATAGTACCTCCAGCCTTGGCAGGTGAGAGGAGAAACAGGCTTGTCAGGGAATTCTAGGAAACTGGGCTTCTGACCCTGCTGTTCCTGGCTGGAGAATAATAAATGTTCCCTCCGAAGCAGCTGCCTTCTCACATATTCTGGCACTGCTGTCTGACACGAGCAAGTTTGATTTTCACTGTCTCCAACACAGACACGCTCAGTTAGGGAACCACAGCCATTTTGTCAAGAGCCTGCTGTGACTGACTGCTTTGCCTCTACCCAGAGCTGGCCTTGCCTCTTGCTCACATAGGAAGTAGCCAAAGAGCTACCGCTCCCTGAATGCCAAGCTGTGCCCTCTGTCCCTTCTGCATTCTTATAGTAAAGGCAAAACAAACAAAAAAAACCCCATTGCCTGTCTCTTTACAAGAAGGTTTTTTTACAGTAAACATTAATAAAAACCCATCAGTTTGTATAGACTGTTTGCCACAAAACATCTGCCATACTGCCGTATCATACTTCGGTGCCATACACCAAACCTATTTATTGGCTACTCCTTTTCTGGGGATCAAAGCAGTTTCAGAGTAAGAAAAAAGCTCCAGGCCATTAATTTGAACATGGGAACATTTATTTATTCTTAAATGTTTCAGAACCACTCACTCCAAGCTGGTTGTTCTGTCACCATGCAGACATTAGAAATAGCATATACCATATAAGACATGGCAGAAGTATCTTCACTCAACTTCTGTATGGAAGATGGAGAAATCACAGAGAAAACCCTGATGGTTTAAATCCCAGCAGAAGGAAGATACACTTGGGGGACCTGGAGAAGAGATGGGCCTCCCTGTGATTTCATACCTGGTATGAAGTGTACAAGATCTGCCCAAGTGACCTTGAATGAAATACTTGGATCAGCTGTCAAAAGCTTGGAGATATAATTTTCTACTTTGCTCATAAAAACATTCCAAATGCCAAGAGAGAAGCTGCCAATGACAACACCTTTCTCCGGTGCACTGCTTATGAAGTTCTTGTCACTGAAAAACACAAAGCAGTTGTTAAAGCACAGTGGCTACACTACAAGCATATTCCAGTCCCCTGTCAATAACACCACCTCCACAGCCACCATGAGAATGATGACATTGAGAATTTGAGTAGATTATAGATGTATAATTAAATAAAACGTGAATAAAACAGTCCTTTGGCCGCGTGGCCAGCTGTATCCATTCACATACTCAAGCACACTGAAATCACAACTCCCAGGACATTTCCAAAGTCACAAACATGTTGCTCTGGAAGGAGAAGACTGTAGCTGGGTTCTGCCGCACGTGTAATGAAATAACCAAACAACAGAAATAACCAAACCAAAACGCTAAGTAAACAATTAATTAATTGAAGTCCTTCAACATTATCTAGTTGTTCCATAAAACTTTTTAACTATAGTATGAACTAAAGAACATAATTTAGGAAACATCTTAAATTTTTCCTTGCAGTTTACTTTCTGAGAACTTATTATAACATCAGCTTTACAAAATTACCAAAGGAATTTCAGATAGAAGAATGAATATTAACACTATCAGACACAGTATTTTTTTTATAGTCAGATAGTAAGCACAAGTAAGCATATTAATTATACACTGATATTATGCTGTTATCTCAGCTGAACAGATCAGACTACAGCCCATGAGCATGTATCTACCAACTCAGTAGATACACAGAGCTACTGAAAGCACATTCTAGATCAATGACATTGACCAATGAACCAAAAACTGAGCAATTAAATCATTATCTACCTGAAGCTGCATACAGCAGTCTGAGAGAGCAATCTCATCACTGTGAGAGGCATCAGCAAGGAAACAGCTACAGATAATAACTCTGGATCCCTTTCTACATCTGGATCAAAACACTCCACTCAGAGGCACAGCTTTGACTTGAATTTATCTCACGCACTCAGAGCTGGAGTTATACACACAGCAATTACACTTAGACTCCTTCACAGGATGTGTGCATTTCATGATTGCTTTAACAGTTACTTTTTCAGAACAATTAAATGTCTGACTTTCTAAGTGTAAGTCTAAGTACAACTCAGTTGTATTTCCATTTCTTACAACAAATGAGTCAATCCACTGACAAGTTCACAGCTCTTTTTACTCCTCATTGTGCCTTATTTGACTTACTGTGTTTTAATTGCTCTGACTAAGCAAAAGGATCTTTTGATTTTGTTTCAACCCAGCAGAACTAAAAATTAACCTCCATTGGTTTCTTTTCCTTACACCAGCTTTAACTCTGTAGTCAATATGGGGTTTAAAAAGTGGTGGGCCAGACGCCTTCTTCCAAATCCTCTTCAGGAGTGCCACACACTGCGATTGTAGGAATGCCAGATGAATGCTCTTTGAAAGCTTTTGCTCTGAATCTGTAACAAGGCACAGCAATGGCTCCTTTCCAGCAACTCCCTATCATACTCCATTCTGACAGCCATTTTCCAGCTATATCTACAGCTACGATCTATAACTTGAACAAGAGGGAAAGAACAAAAAAGATGCTAGAAGATTAATGATCTTTGGAACTATATCACCACAATCCCAGCTTCAGTCACCATAAACAGAAACACATGAACAAAATCAATATATCATGTTGGCCCAGTCACTGAATATGCTTTCTATAAACTTCAGAAGAATAGTATTAGGCTAACTTGGGCCTTTAAGCGCCACCCTGAAAATCAACTACATCATATGCAAGAATCTTCTCAGAAATGCCCCTTATGATGAAGAACTTCCTCCCCAATTATCTGTTCCCACAAAAAGCAGTAAATTTTCTTTGCTTGAGCAAAGAATCCTTGCAAAATCAGTTCTGTTAGTATGACTGCACCAGCTGATGTGTCTGAGGGATGCATGTTTGCCCCATTTTCCATACAGTCTGTCCTCACAGAGAAACTGTGTGCATTAGCTGATAATGCTGGACATCTGGAGCACCTCTGAGTAGCCCACAAACCACTTTCCAAATGTCTACATTGATCTCAATGTCTGTGCTTTTGATATGTTGAGTAAGTAAGTACACAACCTAGAGTGCAACGTGAACCAGTAAAGACATGATGCAGGCTAACCAGAGCTGCCTTTTATGCTGAAATTTTAATGTTTTGCATCCTTGGCACTTCATGCTGTAGATGAGAGATCTTTCCCACCTCACACTTTGTCTCTCCCCTCTTATAGAACCAGGGAGTCCAGCAGGAAGGATTCAGCCAGCGCTGCCAAGATTTTTGTTCTGTCCAGACCTAAGCACGTGAGGAGCATGTGTCTGCCTGGGCTGAGGATCTGAGAAGGACCTCAACTTTCATCCAGAGTAGTCAGTAGTGAATGTGCTCCCCACTGGCCAGGGCTTCGTAGGTAGCAATAAGCCTATCTAAGGAGGCTGCAACCTTGTTCCTTTGCTGGCCTGTCTTCCTCCTCTCCTCCTCTGCTTCTAGCCATGAAGACTCAGTGTCTACTGCACAGGCTATGGCATCCACTAGACCCTGCCATGATCTGATCCAACTCATTAAGATAGGTAGTCATTGTTATCTGCCATATTAGTAAGATAAGTTGTCTCACACGAGACTCAGAGCTAGAACAAGGTAGGCAATGGGAGCATAAAACAGAAAGCTACAAGGAAGGGAAGTAGGAGGGGAAGGAGATCTTTCCTATTTCAGTGGCAATGAGCTAGTAAATGAATACATTCCGTACAACGGTAGTCACTAAGTCCAAGTCTGGGTACATACATAGCAACTCTGAACTTGTAGTTAAGAGAGAGGCTTGTCTCCAAATCTCCAGTCTGTTGGGCTAAGAGATATGAATGGTGATCAAATTGAAACTCATCTAATAACATTTAAAACTAAAAGACTTCCCTGGTATCTGTGCTTGATAACTGCCTGTGTCTGTGCACCACAGATAAAAGAAAGTTTCATCATGTAACTCCAAAATAAAAAGCCAGTGGAGAGAGTATTGCGTTTATATTTCAGAGACAGTTTAAAATACAAAAATGTACTTATAATAGAATACCCAAAGACCACCCCCATCTTGGGGAAAGAAAGTGGCAAACGGAGCTCCAGAGAGGGTGTTCAACAGCCTGAATCAGTCAAGCCTGCACCACAAATGCATAAGCATCAGATCTCGTATTTAAAATTCAAAGCATGCAAGTGCGTAGGAAGCTCTATCATCCTCCCTGGCGTGCACTACCTTTGGAATAGTAATGGCAACATAGTAAATATACTACTGTTCTGTGTAGCTGCTCAAACCAGGCTAAAGCCCCTTCGTTAGTAAAAGCACTAAAATCGCACTGCTGGCATGAACATACTCGGAAATTCCAAAGTATGTTTTAGCAACTGGAGATTTTTTCTCACATCAAAGATCTCCATCCATAAAAGGCTTCTGACATACAAGAGAAAAAGAAAACCTAATTAAATTGTATGGGAAGTTAGAACAATAGGTGGCCTAATTATTCTCAATTAACCCTGCCCAGGAACTCACAGGCAAGGTGAACACACACAAACAAACCAGTGTTGTGGATAGCTTCTTCTACTTAAAACAGAGGCAAATAACACAAAAGAATTAGGTGGCATTCTCGTCCTGCTATGAGTAGAAAATATGTACGCTGAATGTCCTCCAAACTTAGTCCTTCCTGTGACTCACCTTCTCTGTTAATTTAAACCCTGAAACTTAACCTTTCTCCCAAAGCTTGGTGGTTCCTGTAACTGTCCTGTTAAGACTTCTCCACCACTGTGCTTGGTGTTCTTCGACCTTGGACCCCTTTTATCTCCAAAACTAGAGTTATACAAACACAACAGTCTGATTTCATTCAGACAGACAAAATTATGGGTCTTTTATATCAGCACATTCTAGGCAGCTGTAACCTTATCAGACACTAACTATGCATTGTTCAGGATGAACCAAATTGCAAAATCTTTTTAACTAAAGTTCCTAAGGAGACAGTCCAGTCAAGATAAGCAAAATCAATGAGGCTACATATTCAGCCTTATAACAGGTTGGCTTCTGAGCTGCCTCCTCTTTTTCCACGTCTCGCTGAAATTGGGCTAGTGTCCACCAAGGACAGGAAGCAGGATTAGGTGATGCTCTACACTGCTTAGTCAGAAGTTCCTTATCTGTGTAAGAAACAGGCATTTCTACCAAGTAAAGCTCATGATGACAGAAAACAAAATCCACCTAAATGTATATGGACATCCTGCCTTATACATCTTCCCAAAGATTATAAATTACTCTGGTAATAGAGTAATAACCCCAGGCTTCAATAAGAATTAGCAACCTAAAAGAAAGTTGGTTTTGCTATGCTTTTTGCAAAGCTTACCCCGGGGGAAGTATGTCCCTTTTTGCTGTGGGATGATACCTCAATTCTGTCTCTTGCTGCTATTACTGCAGAAAGAGCATTAAGCACTCTGTATTATACACTGAAACATTTTTCTCTGGTAGTTGTTACCTGTTACACAGAAAAATGTTGTGTGATTTTAATTTGTGTTCACACCGATGTACACAAGTGGTGTATGCACATAGGTATCCTATTTCAGTTTTATGTACATGAGACCAGGCAATGGAATTAAGCCACAGAAAATTTCCATAGAGCATTCTATCCTGAAAGTGCTGTTGCCAAGAATACCTGACAAGTACTCAGCGGGAAACTGCACCTACAATTAGAAAAAGATATGAAGTAGTCATTTCTCAAAAAAAAAAAAAAAATCTAATTATCAAGGAGTATAGAAATATTTCTAGAGTTGCTGTTAATCGTGTTGCATTCACTTCCACACAACTGCTCACAATACCAATATAGTAGGCAGACCACATAAAGGAAAACATAATTTGATTTTTTTTTCTTGTTGGGATTTAATTCTCAAATGCTTTTAATGTTTCTGCTGTGATCGATCCAAATATTAAGCATTTCCAACAGCAATAACTTTTAATACCTGTAAAAGTGGGTTGGATTGCACGCAGTTTAGAGGTATACGTAGGGTTTATCGACACACCTGCTCGAGGAGTGATACAAGAAGCTTCATATATTGTTTTCAGGCTTAGCTGCTCAGCGTGTTGAATACCTTCTCCCTACCCTGGTGCATCTCTGATCTCTGCCTGCTGAGCCTCTCCTAGAACATCCTCTGAACTAAGTTGTGGGAGACACAATTCTAGAGAACTGCTCCAAGGTAGTTTTTTTCCCCTTGTTTATTGACTGGAAAATGAAGAGGGACACGAGCGATCTAACATCTTCATAGGACCACTTGCCTTCATTCTATTTTAAAATAAAATTACCACAGACTATAATTAACAACAACAGAAAAAACAACAGTTTACAAATGTTACTGTAGTGATTTTTTTTCTATTACTGTTAGTTTTTAAAATCACTGCAGAGATTTTTAATAAAAGCAAGACCCTAGTGGTAAGACTCAAATTACATGCAATGGCTCTGGTATGCCCTTCTCTAGAGAACAGTGAACTGCCTCAAAGCAAAGGAAGGAAAGTATTTGGCCAGCATTCTAAAAGAAGGTGCTATGAGAATAGTAAGTTAGTGAAAAGAATTTTTTAAAAAATCCTGGCAACATTACCTGTGTTAAAACTCAAGGAAAAGCCATTGATTCATACTGTTTGTAGGAAATGTATAGTGCTGTTTTCCTGGGGTATAATCATAGTAGTTTTCCCTTTTCTAACAATGATTTTGTCTCAAAGGTTCCCTGTATCTACAAATTCTTCCGGTTCCGCAAGTGTTTATGAGACTACTACCTTCAAATCCTGCCCATTTAAGTAAAATCATGAGTGGAAAAATCAAATACACAATTTCAAAAAGATAGTTGGAACATCAGAATGAATATACTAATGAATAAATGAATGTAATCAAACTGGCATTAGGAATATTTACTGTTTTCTTTCCATTATGAAATAATTGCCCCCAAATTCATGTAAGAAAAGATTAGAAATTAGTAGATTTGTTCTATAACAATGGGAGTATTTTTTCTGTATACAAAATGGTCATGACTTAAAATCTGTTAGCCTTTTCCGTTGTAGGCATGGTTTATTCCATTTATGAAGAAACAGTCATGTGTGTAGACCAACAAGGTTTCTTACATCAGACTTCTAAGATGTCACATATGCAAATACTAAGTAATTATTCTGAGTTGTATGAAAGAAAGGAGGAGGAGGACACATGATTCCCTTCAAATTTTTATATAAGAAGTCATACTAAAAAAGATATAGGTGAATCAGCCTTATAAGAAGTTTGCAAACTGTTTTGAATACTCCTGCAATCATGTTTTGCTATCTATGTGGTATATACTCAAAAAAGTATTTTGTGGCAGAACTCAAAGGATTTATTTGGCGTTTTTAGGCTACCTGATCTAATTCAAATGTATTTTTTTTATTTCTGAGTAAGATGATAATATCTCACAGAAATGTGTGAGCAGTACAATCAAAGCGTACCAAGCAGGCACACTGACTTGGTCTTTTCAGCCTGTAAAAGAGGTGATGGAGCTAGAGATATGACAAGTATCTGAATAATCCTGAAGCGTGGCAGGAAGACAGTGAACAGGGAACAATTTTTCAGTGTGCCTCATATGACAGGAACTAGTAAACATCAAGCTGCAAGGTTTACTTACAAACAAATAAAGGGAGATCCTTTCTCTCACACAGTATAAAACTGTGGAATTCATTGTCACAGGATACTGTGGGTGGGAAGAAAAATCCATCAAGAGCTATTAAACACTAAGATATCACCTCCAGCACAGGAAATCTTTGAGCCATAGATCACCAGAACCTGAAAACTGGGAAGGAGGGAGACAGTATAATATGACCGTATAGTTATTATTCTTCCATAGGCATCTGCTACAGTCACTGTCAAAAAGCAGATGCTCCTTGATAGGATAGACAGGTCCTTAACTGAACAAGTGCAAACCTCTTTACACCATCATAGAAGATGTAAATGAAAAAAATATATTAACTATATCGTCACATATTTCCCCTTTCTGCATATAGGTACACAGATATATATGCACATGTATGAAAGTATGTACGTATATACATATACACAGTCACGCAAAGTGATAGCCATGATTTTCTTTGGTTCCAGGTACTCATTTAGCAGCAAGTAATAATATAAACTGCTGCTGTGGGAAAGCCTTAGCAGTCTATTGTATGAGGACACTGTAAACTCATATGAACCGTGCCACTGAGACTCATGTAACAGAGACTCCTGAGCTAGTGGAAACTGTAACTTCAATAATGTTTTTTGACAGTTTATTTCTGTGTAATGCCCCAGATTAAAAAAAAAAAAAAAAAAAAAAAAAAAAAAAAAAAAAGAAAAACAACATACCACAAACAAAAGCTGAAAAGAAACCAGCCCAAATTCCAGCATGCAACTCCATAATCAGACCCATGTGTGATTTTTGCAGGGCTGGAACCGCTCTCTCTTCCCTACAGGCATCCACCGCTAACCAGCTCCTCCACACACAATCTGCAGCAACCTTGTCGTTACTGCTTCAGTTTCCTCAGGTCTCCTGATACCTGTCACTTCGTCCCGAGTCTCAGTCTCTCTGCTCTAAGCCTTGCTCAGTCATCTTGTTTCAAGAAGTGTGCCTTTTCCCAATCCCTCTCCTTTGCTAAACATCTTTTGGTCTGGATATCATTTTAGAGATTTCACACTTCCACTTTCAGATATCTTTCCCTAAGCTTGCAAACCCAGCATCTTCTTCCACAATATGCCTCACCTGTGATCTTACTTGCCCTTTCTCCTTGAATCCCAGACTGTCCCAGTCAGTTTTTCTCTCCACTTCTTGTTAATCAAGCTTTCGCCTAATCCCATCAGTTTTCCCTCTCCTTGTCTCTTCCCTACACAAGATTTTTTTCTTCCCATTTTGCATTTACATCAGGTAATGTCCTTCTGCAGATTTCCTCAGTGGGTCTATGCAGACACAGTTTCCCTCTCCTTGCTGTATGAACCAGCTGGGAAAATCCTTTTCTCCCCCAAAGCAAACTTCTGTTTAATGAGGAAATACTTATTCAATATAATTAAGAACACTAGTACACAGCTTTATGCCCCAACAGTGAACCTCTGGGGAAAGTACAGCTTTTTGTTCCTTTTCTTGATGGTTCTGCGTCTCAGACTGCCTTTGCGCTTGTTTTGCATGCATCGCCAACAACGTGTCGTCTTGGGCCACCGCTCAAGAGGCTTGTGCTTTCTGCCTTTGTAAAATTTCTGCAAGTTCTCCTCCTGGTACTGACTGATAACAGCCATGGCTCTGGCCATGGATTTGGAGACCACATCTGTCTTGCAGAGTCTGAAATAATTTTCCCCTAGGACCTTCATCACATAGCATTGAGCCTGTTCCAGCTTCTGGTCATTCAGTTGCGTCAGTGGCTCCTCTTCATCCTTCCCTTGCAAATGTCAGGCCTCGATCATTGCCATGACGGTGGGAGCAGCATGGCTCCAAGCACCAGAGGCAGACTCCATGTGAGAAGAGGACCCATTGCAGATCTGGGTTCATCCTCTCAAGCCCAGGCTGTTAGCCCGCAAGACCTGCTCACCACCCTGACAGGGGAAGAGATGCAGCACAGTCAGTGACCACATAAACTTTGGGATTTTAGAGAGCTGCATATCTGAACAGAAAGTAAGTAAAGAATTTTTACTTCACTAAATGCATTTTCTCCAACCTTATTCTTGATAGCAGCTAAAATATTTTGATGGGATTTTCTACACATGCACACACAGCACACACACTGACATCTAGTAAATTTTTTCATGTGACAGTGTTTTATCTGATGGCAACTGATGACTTGAGCATTTCATCTACAGTAAAACTAGCTGCTAATTTTTTAATTTTTTTTTCCACACACAACCCAAAGTTACACTGAAATGGAAACTAGTAGATGGCTAACAGGTCTGCACACCTAATTAAATTTTGAAAAGTCATCAGCTTAGTCAAAGGTAAAGTGATGATAGCAAAGGGGAAGCTTGTCTGCATAGTTCTGCACACAGTACATCCATTAGACCTTCTGTATCATGAGATTTTTATGTTTAATGTTATAAATATCTGTATTTTCTCCACCTAAAAGAGATCACGGTTCCCTGCTTTCTCTGCAGGTCTCCCCCATGCATAGAAAGGGATGAAGGAGGCCAAGAAGAGGAAGTAGTGATATGCAAGGAGGTCCATGATCGCAGCCAGGACTGGGTGAATGCACGTCATCCCTTTTCCTGTTCTGAGAAGCTTCTAAAGGAGCATCTAAAGCTGACTCTGCTGAGAGGAGTGACACATATCACAGACTGCCAAACTCCCACAGAGGACTCTCCACCCTAGTGACAATTTGTTGTCCATATATTTTTCAGCTAAGAAAAAAAGAGGGGTATTTTTCCCTTTTTTTTTGGGGGGGGGGGGGGGACGGGGTGTGCTTAATGAATTTTCTTAGCCACCAAGTTTGCAGTACTAATGTCTCTCACTATGTTTCTAATCTAACAAAAACTAAATCAAAGATTAATCTTTACATTATCTAAATATTCAGATTTGCTAAAGGTCATGAACTATGTACAGCTAAAAAGCTTCGCTGCAAGGGAAACTTATCACAGATTTTCACAATAAGCTGGAGGATTTTCTTCTTCCTTTATTTTTTCCTTTTACTCCAGGATATTAGAAAATATGAAACTGTTAAGAGGAACATAGTTACAGCAGCCAGAACATTCTGTTCACTTGCCCTTTAATCTTTCTGCTGTGATGGTAGTGTGATAATTGATAACAATGATTTTCATAATTCTGTCTGTGATTCTGTATGTATTAAGCAGATTAATCTAGTCTGCAGGAGAAAATAGTGCCATATTTGATAATCTCCGAGGTAGAGAGTCTTCTTTATATTCAGTGTTTTTGCAGGTTTCTGTCCATGGCTTAGTAGGCAAGTTAAAACCACTGGGAAAAAGTAAAGTCCTGTCCAGAGAACATGAATTATACAAAACAAAACTAAGTGAAATGTATTTATTGAAATAATCACAGACACACTGAATTATCATTTCCAACCTGGAACTACAGAGTTCCAGAGTGGTATGCAGATATATAATCGCAGTATTACGAGAATGCTCTCAGATTCAGTCCCACATCATCTTTTTCAAAGTAAGCCTTTGCTTGCAAAGAAGACCTGTAAAAAATTTTTCCACAGCATTCTCTAGGATTAACAACTTGCCTAAATGAATCATCTTTAAAATATTTAACAGATTCCAGTAACTAGAGAATATTAAGAGGACACAACAAAGAATACAAAATATGTAAAATCAATGTCGAATGTATGTCTTTTTACTCTTTTTTTTTTTACTTATGCACTGCATTCCAATCTTTAATTACAAGAGCACACAACGATATATCTGTGTTGCACTCTCTTGCAATTAGCCACACATGGATAATCTATTTTGGCATGCATATTGCTTTGTATATGCCATGCTAGACCACAAAAGCTATTTATATGATATGTAAGTATAATTTGCATTTACACAATATGCTACAAATTACAGATAACAATGAGAAAAGTAGTAAATATCTGCTAGCTTATTAGGCCAACAAAATACTCAGCCAAGAGCTGTCTAGATGGAAAGTTATATGCTTTTATTTAAGGTTCGCATTTAATTTAGTTAAACTGATACAGAAAGCTATGTGAAAGCTCATTTCAGTTTACACAAGGCTTATCTCTGTTTGGTTTATATCATTTAGAAATAAGCTTAAACCTAAAGAGAGTTTGATCTTAAGCTAAAGAGAGTTTATCTCTTACCTTGTTCTCTCTTTTATTTTAGAAAGTAAGCTCTGTATAACGAGCTCTTTAGCCAACTTCCTCATTCTACAAAATAATTGTAAAAAGTCTTTGCTATATAGTGTGCTATATACATGAATGAGGACAGAAAAAATGTGTGTATCTTACAATTACTGTCCAGTAAATACAGAGTGAGGAATGCAAAAAACTGCACCAGAAGCACAGATCCTAAAGAATTAATTTGATTTTAAAATTGCAGCACAGTTTACAAACCAAATTAGTTTTTGTAACAGGGATACAAAATACAAACCATTTATTTCCTTTTTTCTTCTAAAACATGCAGACCTCTAAGAGCACCAGATGACTACATCCTATACACTGTATAATCCACTATATCATTTTCAGCTACTTCAGATTTTAAAGTTAAGTGCACTGAAACAATAAATTTTGAAATAAAATCTTTTAAAATGTACTTAGCGAACAAGAAAATAAAGTGTTTAAGCCCATCTAAAATATGAACAGTTCATTACAATTTCCAATATTCACAGCTATTTACTTTTTTTAATTAATAAACACATATACACACACCATATACACATGAAGCATGACAGAAGAATTCAAAAGGATGTTGTATGAACTTCCATCTACGCACAAGAAGGGGAAGAAATGCTGTGCAAAGTTAAAATCTTCAACTAGTTACTGCTTTTTAAATTAAGATTTTAACTTAGTTAATCCTCAGCTTTATAATTCCTTTTGCCTGTTAAACAAAATACTGGCATCACACCATTTTATTTGTTAACCTTTTGAAAACCCAGCTTCCAAGAAGAGACTTTCAGAGTGAAAGTAGATGAGGCTGATTTAGAAACCCTTGAAAATATTCTGACTTATTCCTCTGTTAAGGATGCAAATACACTGCTTAAAGCCTTCCCCTTCCAGCCCTGGTTCTCCTAGGAAAACATGTAAAATCAAATACGTGCAGGCCAGCACAACCATCAGATGTATTTCCTAAGGGCCATTCTCACCTGCCAAGTACTGTGAAGCATTTTCTTAGACAGAAACTTCTCTAGAGCAAGTAAAAAAGGAAAACCACCATATACTCCCAGAGGAAATCTTTGCCTATTAACACTCCCTATTGCTCAAGGTATTCTCTCAGGTGTTATTCCAAGCTTTCTGCCCACCCAATTGGAGAGCTTTGCAGTTCTGGGTTTGTGGCATCTGCCTCAGTAAGAATCAAAGTGAATCTGGTGACACGCAGTTGAAAATCAAAACTATTCAAGGTCCACAATAGAAAGTCCACGGCCAGGGATCCCTCAGTCTCACCTGAACTCATAAGGCACGCTCCCATGAGAATAAAGGGAATGGTCTGATATTTAACAGGTCTTTCCAGCTTTAGCTCTGTGTTGTCAGATTTGGCCGAGGTTGCTGAGCCCTCATTCAGACTCAGATCTGAATGCAAAAATCCCACAAGTTCAGCATTAATAGCACTGAATGCTCAAGTTTTCCCACTGCTGATTTCTGAGATACAAAGTGGATATCTAAATAAGGATCTAGACACAAATCCCAGGCTGTATCTACAAAACAGAGAAATAAAGCTTTTAATTGAAATGCAGGTGCAATGAGCTCAGCTTTAAAATATGAGAAAATTATATGCAAAGTAGTTATAAAAACATGTGGTTGTCTTAGCTCAGATTTCTTTCAGCTCAGATCACAAAAGTGAAATGGGATCGTCAAAGGAAACATTAGTGAAATCATCAGCAACACTCTTTCCTCACATACTAAATAGAGAAACTAAGGACGTGCTTTTCAAGGTAGGGCCTGATGTTGCCAAGCAGATGAGGCATAGGACTGAAACAATTTTTGTTAATGGTCATAAGAATATCCCACTGCAAAGTTGTCAACTCTAGTGCCCTGGCAAGATTCAAGTTTGGATAATTATGGTATTCCGTTTTCCTAAAACTTTGTTTCTTTCACAGTAGTACTGTGGATTTCCTGCCCTGCAACACTGTACAGTGTTGCTCCATATCCTTTAACACTTTTAGCAGTACCTTCACTTTAATAATGTGCAGGCTACCAGCACGGTTTTTTTATGAACTGCTGTATCCAGAGTCACCTTCCCACAGCACCAGAACCTATGACAAAAAACCCCAGACTTGGATGCTTACTCTCCTGCGAAGGGGTTGCAGCTGCAGTCGTTCACCTCACCTGAGTCCCTCCCTCAAGCCCTGGGAAATCTGCTCATGAAAATCCAGCACAAGGTTGGTACTAGAATTTTCTGAGTATCTTGTGAGCCTAGTTGATGATAAGCACTATATACAGGGTAACCTGCACTATGAGATGTGGGGTTCAGGATAGACCAGTAGTTACAGACTCCATTTTCTTCATTTTTACCTTTGATAGCAATGGCAGAAGTGTAGATGTTTTCTGTCGCAGTGTGAACAAACTTTTATCGGTGGTGTTTTAAAAGGGACAGTCTTAAAAATATTTGTGGCACGGGGAATCAGCCTGTGCTGCTGATTTCAGTGTTGCTGCCACCCACAGAGATGCCACCAGTCATATTACTTGGAGAGCAGCAATAACGAAGAAGGTTGCACAGCCAAGAGTCTTCTGCCAGATCCAAAGCCAACCACAGACTTTGATAAGCATTCAGTCAGGATTTTAGTGTTGACATCGTATTTTCCTTCTGCTGCACTGTTGAGGGATAATTGTACTTGTATTTGTCCTAATGATGCGATTATGCGTTGCATTTGCCCTTTTCATGTGATGTCAAAGGAGCTAATGGCATCCCCTCAGGATTAAACAAAGCAGTAAGCAAATCTCAAACCCAGGTAGCTACTTCTGCAGGAATAAAAATATCCAAAATTGACGGGTAGAAAAAGGCAAAAGGCCAGGCATCCTATTTCCTCTAGTGGAAATAATGGAATTTTATGCATGCAGGGTCTGGTGAAGAGGGCTTTTGAGGGTGGAGGGGTTCCAATTTTATATCCATGTTTAAAAACTAATTTATATGTTTATTTAGATAGTAAAATAGTAATGTTTTGAAATACCAAAAATCTTTAATTTAAAAAAAAAACAAACCCACTATCACTAGCTATATTTGCAAATTCTGAAAGTATATTATGTATTTTCACCCGAAAAAGCACTACCTAAAAATAACACTCTTCCTTAGTTTGGGAGTCTTAAAACAAAATCTAAATCTGCACAAAACTAACTAAATAACATTGACCGGACCCTCCTTTTTCTTTCCCATATCAAGTGAATCGGACTCTGTATTTTTATAATAAAGGATAAAAGGAGTGCCTATTAACAGGATTTTCATTGCCTTGCCTTCACATCAAGGCAGCACTGCATAACTGAACAGCTTCACAACTGAGGGTTTGGGGTTTTTTTTAAATTAATGGCTATTCTATTTTTTTATTTTTTCAAGTGAACGGAAATTGACCTTCATTGTCTCTTTAGTCAATCCAGCTCAGAATCAAAGAGCAAGTTAATTATAACCATTTAAAACTTAACAGTTGAAGCCTTTTGATGTAATATCACATTCATTTCTAATTAACTGTACATATGTCTCGCCAAGTTACCCAGTAACTCTTGAGATCTGTCAGCATAAAACCTTAATAAAAGCACGAACACTTCAGGATGAAGATTAGACAATCCTAATATAAGAAGGAATAGAAGGTGACAGGGAACAAGATTGTGTATAGGAAGAAAGCTCTGTCTAACTGCTTTCTCTAATGTTCTTTAAAATATGGCTGCTCCTGCTGCTGCATAGCGGCTCAGTGTCCTAAGATCCCAGGTTGTCAATTTTAGTTTTACAAGTAAAACCAAAATACAAGTAGCTAAATATTTCAGCCTTTTCCATGACCCATTGTGTAAGGTTTTAATTTGGTCAAGCATAAACATTTTCTTTCTGTGGCTATTTACAGCCCCTGTCCTAGAACCTTGTCATCAAAATCAGTGAAAGCCACCCCAGCAGCCCCATGGAGTAAGCTGAAGTCAAAGAGACGCTGTCCCTCTCCCAGTGAAACTCCTCTCCAGTGACCAGATTCACTCAGTGTGGAGTTTGAGTTGGGTTGTGGGTTTTGCAATAGGGATTCAGCAACGTGCTAAGAGAGTTTGGGACTTTAATTTTGTTTCTTTGAAAACGAAGTTACGCTGTTTCTCAGTTCATCAAGTTTGTCATTATCATCATTATTTTTAACACCTTTACTCCTAAAATTAACTCGTCTTGAAAAAAGACTTCACAACATGGTCCTAAATATGATTTTCATTCCATATGGCTCTTAAAATGGCAACAATCTAAATAGTAGGGCTCAGAAAAAGAGCCAGAGTCGCAGCGTGCCTGCTTTCTTCAGAGCTGCTTCTATCACCCAAGTGATAGATTTGTTGGGGGGCGGGCAGCATTTTTTGGTGTGGGAAGGATAGGAATGGGTTGATTCTCCACTCTGCTTCTTCAGCTTTGAACCCTATATGGGGTAAGGCAGGCAGAATGAAACCAAACTGAGCATTATCTTGACAGCTCTGTTCACCCCACCAAGCACACCTACCCGTAGCTGTGGAATATAAAATGGAGTGTAATCTCTCTGCTCACAGTAGTGAAACTCAAGGGGTAAAGGTCTTCTTCATTGACAGCAGTAACCATAATCACGGTACAAGTGACCGTCATGCAGAGGAGTACAGAAACGAGAACCAAATGGTTGGAAACCCTTTGGAAAGAGTGGATGAAGATCTGGGGAACGATGCTGGAAAGATGAAAACATCAAGATCAGGAGGAGAAGAAGCTGTGTTGATTTTTCTTAATTATAACTTAAGTGTTATTTGGAGGTTACTCTGGGAGAAAAGTTTGCAACAGCCCTGAGGAAGGTCCAGGACAAGTGAAAAAAAAAAAGTTGTGAATACACATTATTCTGAGGGATGTAATTTATTATGGGTTATTGCTACCTCGGGAAGGATGAAAACGAATCTGTACTGGCTAACTAGAAGAGTCAGGAAAAGAAGCAAGACGGGCAACATTAGGCACCATTGGAGGAAATCCGTATATTACAACATTTTCATTTATGAAAGTGTGACACATCATGAGGCACGCTACTGCACATTCTGCTCTGCTGAACTCCATTGAAATCAGGGAGGAGACAGTAGCAAAGAAATGCCAATCACACGCAAAGTATGTTTTCCATATTTTTCCCCATAAAGGGGCTTGCTTTATTTTATATATTGATAATCCATTGTACTCAGTAGATAGGTGCAGCTTTTTGTTTTCACCTCACTGGATTTTTTGCCCCACTGAAAATTATAACCAGTAAGCCTATTGCTGCCAAGGTCTGGGAAGAATCAGACAGAAGGACTTCTGTTGCATAATTCTGTATCCAGTTAGACTTAAAATAAAAGCATATAATTGACCACAAAAATTAGTTTTGTCCTTATAAAATCTTTCCAAAAAATACTGAAAGGAAATTATGTCACTGAGAATATTTTGTATTCAAACGTTTTTGTTTAGCTTCTCATCACAGCCAGCTAGCTGTCATGAAAGCGCTTTTATATTTACAATGTTTCTCAGCATGAATGATCCCAAAATGTCTTAGGGTTGGGGTTTTTTTCAAATGGGAAAATATTCACCACTGAAACATAGCCCCTTTGGCTTGGAAGAAGGCAGGCAGCTAAACAAACGGGATATGAAAAGGACATGCAACTATAAAATGAAGTAAATGATGGCCAGTGCTTACAAGCAAAGCTATGGACCATAAAAGTGTGACCAGAACAATTTTAATATCCATACACTGTTTCTATTTTGAGGGTCTCCACTGAGTGAGGTCTGCACACTGGAACAAAACTTAATAGAGATTCACCTGTAAACTAGAAGCTATTGGTCTAAGGTTCTGGGATATATCAAACCTATTTTAGAAGCCTTTAAGCTGTCATTGCTCTTGCCCTAATGACATGTAAGTTGAACTTGAGATAAATTCAAATGTAATTCTCCAACTTGTACAACCTGTAGTGCAAGAAATTATTACAATTTAGCAGCATGCTGGCCATTTCCTCAGTGTAGCTATAGTAGGCATCTGGCAAACGGTTGACATAATTTAACTTTCACGGGTCTGAGACACTAATGGCCGAATCCATAGGACTTTTGGGTTCCTCCCACTCTTTCAGCTCTAACAACAGCAACCAAAATGCGAGCTCTTCATGTATAGCCCTTCAAAGACATACCTATAATCACTTTGTTCTTGCTTCTAAGAGATTTAAATCTCCACTGAAAATTGTTCTTTCAACATGACTAGAAAAGCAGTCCTACTATTTACAATGTCCGGTTTTAGTCTGCCTTAAAGGACTGGCTATAGATACATCTGTCACTTGTGAAATGTGATGGCCAGTTTACCAAGTAACTAAAAGCTCCTTCTAGTAAGCGCTACAAGAAATCCCACTCAGGGATTCACTACCAAAACCAAGCAGAGGTCAACAGCTTGCATGATCAGGAACTTTCTGCACAGAAACAAGTTCTATGCAAAAATGCAACAGCTGCTCCTATGAAAACCTGAAAGATTGTGGTGACAGGACTGAAAATTCAAAACAAAAGAAACTTGCATTGGAAAGGATTTATCTAGACCATCAATTATATTTGATGAATGTGAAAACTCTATTTTGTGCAAAAAGAGTTGTGGGATGCTCCTTTAACTCCTCGTCCTTTTAAGCCAATAAAAGACAAAGCTGGGAAAGGAAGCCTGGGGTCCAAACATCTGCCATCACACCCTGCCACATTATTCTTTTCGGAAATGCAATCTGAAGCAGTGTGGGTTTTAGTCTGTGTTACTTGTCCTAGCAGGTTATTCCAGAGCATTGGGCTCTGACAGTGGGAGGCCGCCTTCTCCATTCCGGGATGAGTCTATCTGTGCTCCTCCACAGACTTTGGCACTCGCCTTACATATTTTTTCTCTTTCTTGATATTTACTGGTCTGTTGTCTTTACAGGCAACACAAGCACCCCCTCTCATCCTTTTTCTCCCTAAGCAAAGTGATCCTAACTTTCTGTCTATGGAGTTACTTCTGCTCCCAGTTACACTAGTGCAGGTAACAGGTGTCATCCCTGAAGAGAAGAGAACCACAAACTGAGAGGAAACACAAGTCTCAGCTCTTCCAAAAACTCCATGGAGGGGTTTTTTTAGAACAACCCAAAGAGGTACCCAAATGGCATGAAATGGATGCTGTGATCTCCAAGCAGTCTGTTAACCAGAAAACAGCTTTCACGACAGGACACTGCCCCATTCGGGACAGCATTTATCTCACTGAGCTGCACACACTTGCATTAGACCCCTCGATACCTAATACAATATGTACACTGGTCTACCTATGTAGATGTAGGTGTACATGGCAAAGTTTCGGTACTGAGGGCCTGCGGGGTGGCCTCTGTGAGGGGTTATTTCCCAATACCCAAATCAGTACTCAAATACTTAGACTAATTGGTAAATTATTTCCCTGACTTTATTTCGACCAACAATCATCTCACTCTCTTGTTCTTCCTGTTTTCTCCCCCCATCCTGCTGCTGAGGCAGTGAGCGAGCGGCTGTGTGGGTACTCGGCTCTGTGCTGAGGTCAATACTACTTGTATAAACAATGCACCTCTGAGGTCAAACAAATTTATCTGATCATCTTTCAGAAAGTCCAGTAGAAGGCCTAAACATTTCGGCTTTACCCTCTTATTTGCATCTGCTTGTAAAGAGCCTAGAGGAGAAGAGTTTCTGCCTTCTACAAAAATAAATGGAGAGGACCTGCAGCAACCAAGATTCATCAAAGTCTCTGTTTTGGACTCTGAACATTATACACCTAGCAAGCAAGTCTCCTTACCCAGGTAATATAAAGAAAGGGAAGGTCAGAAAACAGAAGCACCTAAAGGTAATATTACTTATTCAAAACTCTAAGCAGAAAATGTCAAGGTTAGCTATACTGCTCCTGAATGACTCCCAATGAAGTGTCCATCAGATCAAAGACACCACAGATCAAAAAGATCTGGTAGATAAGACAAGAAAAGACAAAGCTTGCAATCCCCAGAATAAGAAAGAGAAAGAAAAACGGGGGGAAATAGCCTTGAAATTATGTTCATATTACTTACATGTTTTCAAATCTGCTTGGCCTTATGCAGTGGCTTCCAAGATGCCAGCAGAGCAGTGTGCTGCAGCTTGCCAGCAGTTATTCCTGAGAAATCCTGAAGGAAGGGAGAGGCATCAAAGGCCTAGAAAATAAAAAATAGTGCCTATCTTTAAAAAGGAGATAAAGGTTCAAGTTGACATAACTTCCAGTCTGTTTCAGAAATCAAACAAAAGTTGGTAATGATTAAGTACCAGAGGAGAGTGGGTGTTTGTCAAGAACACATTGTTTCAAACCATTCCAGTTTCCTTCTAAGGCAACGTAATAACTGACTTTAGCAAAGCCTCTGTTTCCTACTTGTTCCTACCAAATATATTCTAGACGAAATGTCCATAGGATGGAAGAGCATAGCTAGATAACCATACCTACAGAGTACTTTCTAGTGTGGCACTAAGAGACTGCAAAGATGCAGCTACAAAAGTTCAGTAAGGATCTTCCCTGGATGCAACACGTTCAGTATTGAAATTAACTACCCGAATGATTAATACAGAGTATGCTCCATACAAATACCAGCAGCACAAAGCTGGAATGGATTGCAACCATGTTAGAAGACAAAATAACAATTAAAAAATTATCTTGTTCAGGAAAAGTAAAATGTTATTCAGGTATGAAAAAGGCAAAAATAATGTATTGAAAACAGAGAATAGGAAGTTGCAGCTCTGCTGAAACTGACTGCAAGGTTATAAAGAATTACAAGCTAAACAAGAGTTAACAATATCATGCTGTTGCCACAATAAATTTAAAAAAGGCAAACAACACACTCAACTTCTAATTAGGATTACAGATTGCAAGATTTATAAAGGGATCCTTCTGTTCTGTCCAACATCAACATGAGCTCTGGTATAAAGCACAGCTCTTGACCATAATTCAAGGAAGATGCAGAACAATCAGACAAGTGCAGAGCAGAGCAACAAGAACAATGAGAGCTAGAAAACACCCTTGGCTAGGGAAGATGGACAAAATAAGAAGAGAAACTGAGGGCAGACATAGTAAATCTTTCAAAAGCAGAATAAACTGAAATAAACAGGAAAGGATTAGTTTATTCTCTAACGCAATTTTACATGCCCTAATGTATCCCACTTGGCCTCAGCTGCCTGTCAAGGACAGCATCCTGTAGGACTTGTTCCAAACAAGCCAAGCCTCCAGAGATGCCATAGGGCATCTAAAATGTCAGTAGGCACCTTTGACAACAATCTCTCCTATGTGAAAGATGATGACTGGTATAAAGCTGTGGGCAACAGACCTCAAGGCTAAGTTAATACTGGGCAGTGTGGCTTCTCTCTATGCTCCATTCACTTTGGGAATGACTCATTTCATCCAAAAGTCTTATGTCTCAAATAAATTAGATCACTTGCACGCGAGAAGTGTTTACTTGCCTCCATTCTCCACAAGAGGAGAATGAATAAGGCAGGCATAGATGCGTGTGCTGTAAATATCTACAGTTATATGAGATGAATTTCCCCCCATTGTACAAATATTAACTCCCAGGTCATCCAATATTTTCACTCCACCGCAAGTAATGGTCTTGATGCAAGAAATAAAAGCTGAAGTTCTACAACCTATGCTAAAAGGTCAGATTGTAAATCCCCTGTTTACTCTTTTAACCTACCCTGTATGAGCAACTCCTATCCTTCTGTACAGTGTTCCACTAAACTTCCTGAACTCTGATAAGAATCACCATTACACACTACACAGGTCATAAATCATTAAAATAGCATGCTTGCTCTGAAGGTAATATAATCTCTCAAAACAAAAGAAAGCAAAATTTTAGCTGTTATTCATTCAACAGAGAAGTCAACAACTGCACTGTAATATGGTTATGTCTGGTATTTTATCTCTATGTTGTGTTTTAAGCCTCATTGTCAAATGCTTTCAAGAAGATCAAATGAAGACCGTATTTCAGCCTCAGCAAAAGGCAAAATGTTTTCCATCTCTGAAAATGGACAAATTCGTCCACAGTAATTGGCCATCCACCTGGCAAGAAATAATCCAAAGTATTCCCAATTGGTATATTTTAGTTTCATCTTTGTTTTGAAGGAGGGAAGAGAATATCAAAAAGAAAACAAACCATTGTTTCTCTGCAGAAATCCGTTTTCAGCTTTCTTATTTCACTTATTTACCCTTTGTCAGTGTATAAATGAAAGAATGGTGAGACCATTGCTGTGACTTTTTTCTCATCTTCCAGCAATCCAAGAAAATATAACCTGGTACACCTGGGAAACACAAACTGCTACTGGCCACAACCTCTTCAAAGAAGTTCTCAAAAAAAAAAAAAAAAAAAAAAAAGAATTTTCGGTGCCCCTGATTTGCTTAAGCAAGACTTTGGTAATAAATTAATTGCCTTTATTTTCCAGAAACGTTCACTGTTCTTTAGCAGCACAATGCAAAGCACCTCTAGAATGGACTGCACTACAGACTTGTCCTGGACGTACGTCTGTAAGCTATCAACTGGCTTGGTTCTTTGATTCCTTGGGGAGTCTTTGGTAGACTTACTTATAAAGGAAATAAATTGCTCTTGAGCTTCCATCTTCAGTTTCTGACATATTAAATGGTGAAGTTTACAATATTTTTTATGATCTTTGTAGCATATATACAAGCAAAGGATATAAGCAAAGAAATGAAGTGAAACTGAATGAAACGTGCAAAAGCCTACCAAATGTGCAGTAAAAAGACTCAGGATCTTCTAGACCTTCAGAGCCTAAGCTGGGTTTTGCACTTCTACTCTCTACATGAGCTGCTTCAGCACCATCCTATAGGCAGTGTGATATTCTGAGATAACTCAGAAAGCAGCTGAAATGTTTGTTCGCACTAGCATTTACAAATCTCACATCACATGATGGAAATATTCATGTACAAAAAACTGTGCATAATAGTTTTTGTCCTTCATCTTTTGGGTATCTACGGATCTGAGCACAGCCACAAACTAAGTGGGGGTTTTGCAATACTCTGGTTGCACAAAGCTCAGTGTGAAACTGTAAAATAAGCAATAGTAACTGAAACAAAACGGATTCCACTCACATGGATTCTCTCGCACCCACATGCTCATATTCAAGTAGTCTGGCCAGGATCACTTCAGTGACAAGGAGGACATGGGACATTCATCACACCATCTGTCGTCTTAGACTGGCAATCATGTGCTGGTTTTCAGATTTGTCTCTTGTACCCATTAGGGCTTGACAAGAATGATGATATTTTGCCTTTTCCATCCTGTAACACCTCTTTAAGTCGTCAGGTAACACTGCTGATTTCCTCATTATTCTCCGGACTCCGTTTCCACATGTAGCCTGTCCTTCATCTTAGCCTGTCCTTCAATTTACTTGTTGGGATGTCTTGAGAAGGTGGAAGTAAATGTGCTCTGTTCTTTACGAGCTGCTAATGTGGGTGCCATCAACACATTACATTCTTTTATCCCTTCTTCTTGTTTGTTTTTTTAATTATTTTTTCTGGCACTTTCATATCGTCAGTCTTAACATTTCTATCATGAATCTCTACATGCTTAATGCTGAAAACCAGTAGGGAAAGGTAAAGATAAGTAATCTTATTAGCCCTTTCCCTGTAACCATGAAACAGCAGGCCAAAATCCTTTCCTCACTTGAATGCATAATTCAGAGAGCACACTATAGCATAAAAACAAATAAACAAAAAAAAATTAATGACAGAATCAAAATGAGAGTTAAAATTCAGTTCCAGTTCATTAATGGAAATTATTCTGACACTAAGAAGAAAGCACAGAGGTGATAATTCTGAAATTTTCGACCCAATCACTAATTGAACAGCAATTCAAAATCTAGGATAAAGGAAAGCAATCTAAAAAATAAAATATCAACGACATTGATCAGCATGTTTTTATAAAAGGCATGCTCAATAAGCATGACTGTAACAAAATCACATTTCATATGATCCCCATCACTTGCCTGACATACCAAAACAGCATAAGGCAAGCATACCCATCCAAAAAATTCAGGATACCTCGGCTAATTTTAGTACTTTTGACAGTGCCACAGAAAATGTAATAGGCACAGAGTCTTGAAAGATGTTTTTTGTCCCTGTGGCTGGTAATTCACTGCATCTCACAACTGCCCAAGTGCATTGTGATATGAGTGTCCCTACCCCTACACATCAGAACAACAGCCATTTTCAAAGGCAACAGAATAATGATGGAGAAATGGTCTAGTATGGACTATCAAATCCTAAAAGGCTTTTGTCCTGTCCTCTGTTCACCCTTTTGTTTTATCCCTATGGCTTAGTACCATTTCAGTGTCTAGAAATCTTCAAAGATATTCACAGTCTGTCATTTAAGGGAAAGAATGGTGTTTTTAAAGTACAGCTATTTTTCAAGCAGTGACATATTTGAGGTAATTATGCCATCTATCCATAAGCCTAAAGGTGAGAGTTTCAAAACAGCCCCTATTGTCAGTGCTCCTCCTTCTTTCTACTAAAATGGCAGAACAGGACTAGAGAAAGTTCTACATAGTGGAGGAAGAAAAGCTGGTAATTCTGGGAAAGTAAGGGAAAGGGTCTGCTGGGTTAGGGTGTCCCTTATCATAAAAAAGCTACTGCAGAGCCTTCTTGCAAGTGTTTATATCCCAGAAAAGAGCAGAAGGGGGATTGTTATGATGGAAACCTACCTCCTCTCAGGGTGAAGGAGAAAAATTAAGTCCCAGCAAGACCAGTACCACTATAAGCTGCCACCTCCACCGTAGTCTGAGGTCCTAAGAAAACAAGACCCGACTGCCCAAACAGCCTCAAAGATCCCGGCACCCAGGAACATGGTGCAGCTTGCAATACTTGGTGCAGCTCTATACTTTTCTTGATCAGCACTGTAGAAGATTCAGGTATTGCCCATCGTTTTTCGCACCCATATGTACCAAGAGTGCACTGATACAAGACACGCAGGTTACCCTTTGTAGAATATTATGAGCAAAAAATTACTAGAGAAAACACAAGCATTATGAAACTCTCTTACTTTTAAAAAAGAATTGTTGAGGCATAAAACTGCAGAAGCAGAATCTAAATTTCAGATGTTATTGAAAACTTAGATCTTATCTAAAACTTATCCAAATACTAAAACTCAAATCAGGAACAGGTACAGGGTCTTCAAAGGCACACTCTTTGTGCTCCTTTATTCCTCACATAGATGGGTATCTCTGGTTATTGGAAATGACAGCTGGCATTCACGTGGAAGGAAGGAGTTTCTTTTTTCACTATTACCTCATTGTATACACAAAAACGTTGTTCTGAGATATGATGTGATTTGACATGAAGTGAGGCAATGGTAAAAAGACTTTTTAAAGGTTTCTTTCAGCTTGGGTGATTCCTGTCAACTTACAAAACCTCCACAGAGCAAAATGTTTTGTGAATAATTAGCAGGTTAATTACCCATAAGCAGTGAGCAATTTGTATTACCTATGTGGTTAGCTCACCACACTAAGAGACAGGCTGATTGCACATGTCTCTGTTGCCTTACAAATTAAAGGATCAAGCCTGCAAGGCACTGTCTGTCCTCAAGTCCTATTGTTATTCCAACAATGCACAACACCTAATCCAAAAGAGATTCCTAAGGGATGACAAATGTGTGGTGGGTTTCAGATTGGATGCCCTAGGACAATGTACTTTAGAAAATAAAACAGTCAAGAAAAGCAAAGAAAGAGACAAATTTAAGTAACTGAGCCCCACCAGAGCAAAATGAAATTATGAGCAAAAAATTACTAGAGAAAACACAAGCATTATGAAACCCTCTTACTTTTTAAAAAGAATTGTTGAGGCATAAAACTGCAGAGCCTTCTTGCAAGTGTTTATATCCCTGAAAAGAGCAGAAGGGGGATTGTAATAATAAATTTTTTTTTAGTAAATAATAATTTTCCTTTATTGCCTGTTCAGTATTCACAAAATGACAGGAATCATCCACTGTTGGAGGAGCTGGGACAAAGATTACTGCAGGACTAGCCACTGCTGCTGACCCTACGTATGCCTGCATGACCCGTCTGCACCCACCCCATCCTGGGACTCCCAGAGAAATTTCTCATTTTGCCCACAGACACATTCCCAGTTTCCCTCAGCTCTCATTAGTACATGACTGTGGTCTTCAGTCATGCAAAGACTTCCATGTGCCATTTGTAGGTTTGTAGAGTTGGCTGCCCCTTATTAAATGGACCTTTCTGATTAAAGTTTGAGAAATTTGTGGAATTTTACTATATTGACCACAGTGAAACCAAAACTTCCCCTGCCATCACTGTACTCCCAAGTCCCAGGAGAATCCATGAGGTCATTTGGTGCTCACCCTGACCCGAAGGCACTGCATCAAGATGCATGCCAGGAAAGGAGCTGGTTCAGAGCTCATCCCCACTGTCCTCAACCAGGTAGAGTACCAAGGACAAAGTACCCCCTGGGGTGGGAGAACGTGGGGATTTTAAGGCACATCCCTACCACCCAGCTGCCTCCTCTCTTGCCAGGCAGTGCAGCCCACCTATCATCTCACAAACCAGCCACTGCTTCAAATAGATTCTTTTTTAATTTACTAAAGCATTGAGGTGAACTACAGGACAACCTGTCTCTGGACATTGCCTCAACTGGAACTTGCAATGCTAAAAAAGAAAATGATCAGTCAGGAACAATGACTCAGAAGTGAGTTCCCACTTTTTGGTATCCAAAAGCTATAAGTAAGCATCAGAGTGCCAAGCAACCTAGGCTGCCAAGGGAACTATGTGTGAATGAGACAGCAGGAAGAAAAAGTATCCTGAACTATGTAGAAATTTTATGCTACAGTCCAAAGGAAACATGGCTGGATGAATAATAATCTTTTATTTAATATCAAGGAACAGATACTGTTTTACAGTAGGCATAAAATAATGCCAGCTCCTTCCATTTTCTGCAACTGTGCACAAATCTCTTCCAGTAGAAAGTTTTGCTTTGCTTTCTCACTGAAATTCTTAAAGGCTTACAAGGACTTGCTTTCCCAAAGGCCTTGAGAACTGCTGGTAGACAGAGCTGTGACTCTAGTGCTACAGCTCCTACAACATGAGAATTACTACATGCTACATACTGTTAAAATAAAAATTGCAAGCTGTAATACGGTACAAACAAAACCTCAGCCATTAGATCAGTGCTTGTGTAAGATGGTGCTCCAAATAGTGAGCAAACTAATATCGAACATGCCACAATTCTTTGATCTAACATTTGTTTAAAGATAGGGTTTTAACTCCATCTCTGAAATGATTAGCTTCTGTGGGTTCGAACCACACCTTTAAATGTTATTTGAACGTAATTTATGGGTGATTCATTTACCAGAAATTAAGTGTGCGAATTCTTCTTAGTTGCAAATCATCAATGTGAGGTCTGTCGAATCGATGTGCCTCCCTCCACTCAAAAGCTGTGCGCAGAATGTTTTCACTGGTATTTGAAATGCTTCTTAAAACTGCGATTTTGATCACTGGAATAACGTTAGCACCACCTAGAGGCACATGTTAAAATCACGCTTACATTTTCCCCAGACAGACTGCAATTTGAAAAGGCCTGTGTGTCATACCTCTTTAGTTTACCCCTTTGGTCTACAGTTTTGAGGGCTATTTCTGATACAAAATTGTACTCCAATGTCTTCATCCGACGTGACTTTTTTAATTGCAAAGAAGTACGCTTTCTTTGTTTATCTTCCGCCTTGAAAGAAAGAAATATAGAAAGAAAATTAATTTAGATTTATTTTCATGTAATTAAGAAGGACAAAATCTCCTCAGCAGTGAAAGCACAGAAAAAAAGCACAAATGGTTCTGCTTTACTGTCTTTAGCCAAATTAACAAATTCTATTGAAATGGCAGTCTTGGTACACCCGGTTTTGAACACAGTTGATCAGATCTCTTTTAAGTGAGCTCATTCCCTTGAGAACATTCCCATATATAACCACCTCCAGCATCTCCTTAAGGCTCAGAAGCACTTTGCCTGCTTGCCACTGTCTTCTTGGCCCATATCATGTCAGTAACTCCCAGCCATCCTGTGTTTGCCTAGTATATCTAGGTCTTTCATTTCCTACAGATAAGTTCTAAGTTTAGAGGAGAGTTTTGCTGTTGATCCCTCAACAGATGAATTCGCATTTCATCATATTTTTTCCTTCATGTCATGAAATGACAGGAATCATCTGCTGTTGGAGAAGCTGGACAAACATTACTGCAGGACCAGCCACTGATGTTGACCCTACGCATGCCTGCATGACTCGTCTGCACCCACCCCATCCTGGGACTCCCAGAGAAATTTCTCATTTTGCCAACAGACACGTTCCCAGAGTTTCCCTCAGCTCTCATTAGTACATGACTGTGGTTTTCAGTCATGCAAAGGCTTTCTATCACTCCATTTTTCAAAACTACCTAATTTTTCTAGTACAATTTTTTCAACATTTCTAGTACAATATTCCAGTTCTTCAACCTCCCAAAAAAGTTTCCGAACTTTTTTTTTGTCAGAAATTTCATTAACAGATGACTTACAGGTTCTTATTCTCACCTCTGAATAGTTTCCTACATTTCTCAAAATATATCCTTTTGAAGACAGGGCCTTGAACACTTGCCTGTTTCTTACTGTATTTTATTTCAACTGAATAAATTCATAGTTACGACATCCAGCTTTTCTACAGTGTCCTAACTGCTTTTTAAAAGCTTCTTTAATAAAATACGCTATTTTTCTCAGATCAGAGACTCTTCAATGAAGAAGTCTCTTAACTTTCACTAGGAACAATTCTGTCCCACTCATTAATATAATTTTGCTCTCCCACCACACCGGGAAATGAAATCCAGCCATCATGACTAACCACTTCATAAAATTTATCTTTCTGATAATATTAGATACTCAAGACA
This sequence comes from Leptosomus discolor, assembly GCF_034619465.1. Lineage (NCBI taxonomy): Eukaryota > Metazoa > Chordata > Aves > Leptosomiformes > Leptosomidae > Leptosomus > Leptosomus discolor. The sequence goes on along the minus strand of NC_141392.1, from coordinate 70,342,778 downwards.
CCCCTAACCAAATGGAGTAAAAGTTTTTACCTGACATGAAACAACAGGGTCTCTTTTACTTTTTTTTTTTTCCTATAAGGAGAGTTTGAACCTACTCAGGTCTTTTCATCTCAAGTCTGCCACCACTTCAGTACACAGCGGTATCTCACCATCGCGCAGTGTCTTTATTCCTCACTTCCTTGAACAGAAAAAAATTTTGTGCATCATGTTATTCTGTGTCATGATTTAAGACTTTTACTGTTGCTGTTCTACCATTTTATTTCTTTGAGATCTAGGTTTATATCTTATTGGTATTATTTCTAGTCCTTTCCATTGGTATGAAAATACACCAATTTGGGGTTTTTTCTGATCTCATCCACAACCCAACACTGCATTACATACAAAAACACTTTCATTACATGTATCATCTGACTGCTATCAGTGTAATTTTCTTTCTTCTGGCTACCTTGTTCTTTCTAACAGATGAATGCAGACTGACACTACCATGTACCCTTTTCAACACCAGAATGCATCACACAGTCACACAAGACAGGTACTCGTCAGGAGCCTCCATCTCTGCCTTTCTGTGCCAGCACTTTTCCGAATTGACTTAAGCAGGAAAATACGCATTAGATAGTTAAATATTTCTTTCAGGCCCCAGGAAATAGGTATGTTATTTAAATAAAGATGTGAATGTGATAACAGGATTCTTATTCCTGAAAAATTAATTCATAGAAGCATGAAGGACATCCAGTCCAATTGCTCTCCTTGCTTCACCACCACCACAGACACATCTACCAGCTGTGCTCTGCAAAAACAAGGTGCATCCTCATTTCCAGACAAAGCTTAAGGACTGAAACTCCTAGTTGCTATATACATGTGCCATTTTCTGCCATATGAGAGTGTTTAAATTCAGGAAAATGATGTCACGGACAGTTTTCCCACTGACTGGATTGTGCATCTCTTTTCTTAGCACAGAGGCTGTGACACTGTCATTCACAAATGTTTAACTTTCAACAGAGCCTAGTCCACTCATCTTAGCTCCACTGCATGGCAGGACACTGACAGGTGACACCGCCAGGCCTGCCTGTCCACTGCTCGCTGCAACACAAGCTGGAAGAAGACCAGGTGCTTCCCCTGGCCCCCAAACTCTCCTGCACCAGAGGGGCTTGCTCACCCTCTGCTGGGGGCTTGCCCTCGGGGCTGAAGGGTGGAGGCCTTGCAGCAGATGGGCCTGGTGGAGGGCTCCTTCTCACCGGTCACCGGCCACCCCACAGCCACAGGCCCTCTTGCCAACTGAGCCCAGAGCGGGGCTGGGCCGCAGCCTCCCTCATGCACCAAAGGAGCAGGGAAGTGCTGTGCCCGTCATCTCAGGGATTTTCCTGTGTTGTTTTTTTACCACAAAGCAATGGCCTACAGTCAAACACTGAGGTGGTACTGGTCTCCCGAGCTGCACTCGGAGGCAGCCATTAAAGGGCTAAACTGGCAGCTGCACTGGAGGCCGCCCAGGGGGATGGCAGTAACAAATACAATAAATAGCCAACTGTGAGGGCGAACAGTAAGGGCTTCTTTATGTGGGAAACGAAGGAACTCTCATCAACTACATGCACCTGCAAGCAGGCGGCTCCGGGCATAGAAGAATAAGGCAGGTACTACCGCTACCCACAGACGCCCTTCCGCCATCTTGGCTAAGGGCAATCGCTTCCCTCTCCCGGGAATGAGCGAGGAGGACGGTATCATGTGACTTCTGCCCCAGATCAACATGTCTGCCCCCTCCCGCTTTTGCGTGGGGCGGGAAGCTGTTGGTACTCTGCGCTGCTGCTCGGCCCGGCCTCGGTGGTGCGGGAGGCGGGGCGGACGCGGCATGGCGGCGGTGGGGTGGCCCGGCCGTGCCCCGGCCCCTCGACGGGCTGTGGGCCCTGCGGGGGGGATCCCCCAAGACAACGGCTTCAGCGCCTGGGGCGCAGTGAGTCCGGCGGGCGGGGAGCGCGGCGCGGCTGGGGCGCAGGACTCGGCTCGTGGGGGTGAGCACCTCTCCCCGCCGCCCCGTCGTGAGGGGAGGGCGGCTCGGCCGAGGCGGCCGGCCTGGCTGCGCCTCCCCGCTGCGGCCTGGGTGGCACCGGTCGGCGAGGGAGAGCAGGAGCTTGGGCCTCTCTGCCCTGCGCCGGGTTAAACTGCTCTTTCCGCCGCAGCACCGTGTCTGGATTGCTTATGGGCGCCCCGGGAGCGGTCCCCGGTGGTGCCTGGCTCGGTTGGTACCGCTGGTGGAGTTTCAGGGTGGTTCGAGTACGTGTTTTGTAGGGCCTGGCGTTAATCCTTACCAGGCTGCGGTGAGGGCTGGCTGTGGTTTAGCACTCGGATGTGTCTTCCCAAATCAAGAAAGAGCCGCTTTTGAAAGGAGGGCCGTGCAGCAATACTGCAGTATTTAGTAATGCCGTGGATTCTGGGTGTTCCTGCGTCTCTGAGTAAACACTCACAGAGAGTAGTTAAAATGTCCCTCGCAGTGACCTAGTGATTCTCACTGAGCCTCACAAAAACAGCTTGGGAAAGATGTATGCTATGCTTTTGTGTCGATTTTATTTTGCTCTCGAAAGAGTGTTAAAAGAAAGAAATTACTTTCATTAACATGGAAACAAGATGGCCTTTTTTTGAGGCTGTTGCTTACCTTTAGGTGAAATGTCAGTTTAAGTAATAATGCCACATTGGTGATTCCTTCTAAAAAAAATAAAAATAAAATACTGGTTTTTAACACCTTAAATAGCAAAGGGCTCTGTGTGTTCTTGTGTGACTTTTTTTTTTTTATTTTAGGTGAAGAGATGGAAGTGAGGCAATTCGGTGGTTGGTGGTGGGGAGCTGGTTGGTTTCAGCTGTGTCTTGACAAATCAGCTATAATCCAGACATCTGGGTTTAAGTACTACGGATGAGATACAGCTATTAGTTCTCTTTTTAATATAGATCTTTGTGTCTTTCTCAATCTGTTATTTTTTTTCAGAACTTCCTTAGGGTCTGTGGCTGATCAGTTCTGCTGGCAGTCATGGGTAACAGCTGATCTGTAAAGGTCCTGTACCTTTATGAGGTTTGTACAATGTGGCTGTGTCTTCACTCCTGTGACACCTGAAAAGGGATAGGGTCCTCCAAATCTTACAAAACTTAGTGCCCCCACAGAAGAGAAAAACCACAGGTTAACTGTTGCAAGAGGCAGTAGTCAGTTGTCTGGTCATCTGGCGCATGCTGGTCAGACTTCCAGTGTCTTGGTGCCTTCAAGTCAGGTGCAGCACATTCTACCTGTAACCCAGGTGGATAGGTAAGGGAAACCAGGGACTGGGGGAGGAATTGTGGCAAAGTAAAGGGGTCAGAGGAAGAGTAGGAGCCTGCGGAGGAGCTCCTTGTAAGAAGCCTCGTCAAGAAAAACATGGATTCTGTTTGATGTCTTAAATGTGTGGGTTGGCTCACTTGAGATAGGATGAAGAGGCTTTGTGTGCTTGTGAGGTTCAGCTCTTTTTACAGCACACATAACGAGCGGTGAATGGACAGCCTCAGCTGAGGGTCCTCTTGGGAAGAACTGTAGCCATCATGAGAGGCTGTAATAAAGAATAAGGCCGGTTTGTAATGAAGTATGTGTATGTATGTATCCATTGCCAACTAACTAACTAGTCTTTAGAGATAAGAAGGAAGCAAAGTTAGGCAAATGAAGGACACCAGGTGGAATCCTCCAATCAGACTGTGAGGTTCAAGGAACACAAAGGACTGAGCAGGAGAGATAAGGAGGGAAGCTAGGAAGAGCTGGGTCTGTGGGTTGGAAAAGACCCAGGATGGTACAGGGCATGCACCACAGGACAAGCTCAAGAGTTTCACCATGAGGAAGACTCACATCTTCATCCTCAATGACCACCAAAGACCACCAATGGAGGCATAACTTGGGCGGACTGAGGCAGGACTGTGGGAGGAAATTATGTTAATGAATTCCTGGAAATTATTTGAATAAACTCAACCTTTTCTTAGAAATGTAATAAATATGTATAAAAGCTGTAAATATAAAGCAAGAATTCTAATGTTTGTGCGTGCATGTATGGAAGGAGCTACCCCCTGTGCTGCCCGTCGCCGCAATAAAGAATACCTGCTTAATAACACTTAGTTGTTAGTGAGTTTTCTCTGATTCAAGGCTGTGGGAGTTTTATTTACACAAAGCCTGTGACTTAACAGGTTTTGCATTATGTTTAGGTTGTTGAGTGATAGCTGACAGTCATGGCTTAAAACAACTTTTTAATCCATGCCTGGCAGGGATATCAGAACTGTATCAGTAATTAATCTCACTGTGGTTTATCCCTGTTTTGTTAATTAAATGCATTATATTGGATTTGTGCATTTATTAATTTAGGATAGTACTGAATTTATAGCGCTCTGAGCAAGACTTCATACAGAGGACTTGCTGCTCACGTTCCAAGAAACTTGATAACTGCTTGTTAGAGCTTTTTAAGGTGTTGGTGTTTGAGACTTTTGATTCTTCTCTGTGCATTTAGAAAAAAAATAGTACCTGTCAAGTATAAGAGATTCCTATTTGGATGTCTTTTGAGACAGAGTGAGTGAGGAGTGTCTCTGTATATATGGCTAGATTGTGTGGGGTTTATTTGATTCAGTAATTTTCAGAATTGTCACTTCGAACTCAAAAGTCAGGCTGGCTAACTCTGTTAGGATAATCGTTAAAAAACAAGGACGAATCTTCTTTGTCTTTACAAGCTTTTGTGTGCTGGAGGGGAGGAGTCAAAAGTATTTAGACTTTTTTTTTTTTTTTTTTTAAGAGGCTATTTAGTTGTGAACTGCTGATGAAGGCTTCTCTGACCGACAGGTATTCCATGGAATGCTGCCATCCAGTTACTTTGATTCCAGAAACCACACCATGTAATGGCAGTAGTATTGTGTAGGTTTAAATAATACTAAGTTTTCCATTAAAATAAGGAATTTAAATTCTGAAAGAGTTGTGAAAAACAATTTGTCATTCATTACTACAATGCTAGAGTTGTGAAGTCCTGAGTCAGTAAAAGCTTTTCAGCTTTTAAAATGTTAATTTTGTGGCTTATTCTGTAAATGAAATGTGTTTGGGCCCCTCAGTGCATCTGTTAAATAAGATGCCTGTTACAAGTTAGTGGCATTTGCAAGCTCCTATCTGATGTGGTGCTGTGGTAGTTTCAGTGCAGCATGTAAATATGCAGCTAATATGACAAGTATAGAACATTATGATCCATAACAGATCCGCTGGATAAATTTGAATTCTCTCTTTAAAGAGAGATGGAGAGGTTAACTAGAATGTCCTTTTTGTATTGACATCTCCCTCCACTCTCTGTACATAACAGTTCCTAGAACAGTCTAAGAGTAACAGTATTTATTGTTAATATTTGTCTGACTTCCTTGCCCAGGAAGGAATGAAGCCAGAGCACTCAGAGCTTCTACACCATCATTCTCAATTGGAGTGCTAAATCAAAGTGGAAGTAATCATCTAGAATTGGAGTATAATGTCAAGAAGACTGAAAGCACAGCCTAGTAATTTAACCTGCACATTGAAAAGGCAAGAATTAGTTTGCTTTTGTCTTTTAAGAAATTATGACCTGCCCCAGGAGAAATTTTTCATGGGAAAAGGATGCCTGTAGTATCTATGTAACTGTAAGCTAAGGGATAGGGATGAAAAATTGAATGCAATTGCCTGGAAAAACTATTGGATTAAATGGTGAATGAGAATTTTTTAAAAAAAAAAAAAAAACACAACCTAAAACGTACAAGCCTAAACCTGTCCTTGTGACTCAAAAGACTAAAACCAGAGTGTGTTTATTAAAACAGATCTCAAATAAAGGCCCAAGTTGTTGGATTACTGGTGTGATGTTCTGGGCATTTGTAGTACTAGCTCAGCAATTCCCCTGGCAGGAAGAGCGACATCTTGTTTGGAAAGCTGTGCTAAGCTTTGACAAGTGCAGAGCAAGAATGAAAACACATAATTAGCTCAATTTTGTAAATTGCTCAGTTTTACATTACTTTGGTATTTAGAATAATTGCTATTAATGAGGAGTTACTCTAAAAATCTGTCCTCTTTACCCTGACTTCCATATATGTTAGCCTTCACCTAGCTACTTCCTCTGATTCTCTGTTCCTCCGAGTTGTTCGGGGGGGAGGGGTGGTCGTGTTTGGTTTCGTTGTTTGTTTGTTTGTTTTTCTCCTATGTAAAGCTTAAGCTCATGCATGCTGAAATCTGGGATTCTGGAATTTGTAAAAGTCTGTCCCCATAGCCCTAAAAATACATTGGGTCATCTTAGTTGCATTTCTCTTAGATTTGCTGTAGTTCTGTCTGCTTGATTGTCTTGTCGATGTAGTACCTTGGAGCACAGCTGCAGGGGATGATTAGAAGCAAAGGCAGGATTAATCTTTTTAGCTTCAAAGCCCAGTACTTAAAGCATACATACCCTTGATTTGAGAAGTACTAGCTTTGGTCTTAAGGCTTGAGTTGTCAACCTGATGATTGTTCTCCTTATTTTTCTGCAGAAAAACGTAGTTTCCTAACTGGTGGTACACAGTGTCCACTGTCTAATTTATTCACACATTATGGGTCACTTTGCATCTGATGAGTTCTGCCTTATCAATTCTCTGAATTCATGTTTATCTTTGTTTTTATCCTGGTGTTCCTCTTTTAAAAGATTGTTACTTCATCATTTTATGATCATTTATCAGAGTTTCCTTTCACTTTACTTTTCCTAGCTAATTTGTTGGTTAGAGTGAAATGTAGAAGCATCTCATAAATATGTAAGCTGCAAGTCAAGCCAGCAAAACTGTTTTACTAACCTTTTTATGGGTACATTCTAAGAACCTGCTGCCATTCTTTCTATTTTCTTTTTGCACAAATTGTCTGAGTAATCAGTCTGTCACATCCTAGTGAAAACTGTTGCAAATATTGTGACCAGTTTCATAAATATTTTTAGTTATCCTAAGACTGCAAGAAAGTTTTAGTCTTTGGGTGTGGTTTTTTTTGCACTCAACTACTTCTGACCTTAGTTCTTACATTCATCTTGGCTTAACAGGAAAAAATATTTTAACTGTTATGCTTGGTAATTCAGTGGCAGCCATCAGAAACAGCTATAAAGTTTACCTTAAACTGAAGAAAAAAAAAATATTGTACTTACTGAAAAATAAGATTTTGGGGGAGGAAAAAGAGTATATGTGTATGTTTACATTACCTAATATAAGATCTTCTGACTTTGGCAGAGTACAATTGTCATATAGTCTTCTTTCAGTTCCTTTGTTAACTTTCTCCTGTTACTGTTTTCTTCCCCCAAATTGTATTCTCTAAGTTTTCTTTGCTGTGAACTGCTGTCCTTTTCAGTTCCTCAGTTGTAAGATCGGGTTTTCTTGGGCCGGGGGAAGGGTGTGTAGGGGGATTGTTCTTTTCTAAGAATTGAATTATTTAGTCTTATGCTGAAGAGCTTCTGTGTATTAAAGACTTTGTGTTTATAGCAGTTTCTCAGTGGGTATCAAGATGCATAGTGCAGTCTACTTGAACTGAGCATCTGGGCAGTATCTACTTAGGGCAGCTGAGCTTATAGCCCGAAGGTTTTATGGGGGCATGCTTTTGTGGGTGGGAAGCATTTGGTTGTTTCACTCTGCAGCTTTGCCCAAACTTGGAAACTTCAATTAGCATTTAAACTTTAGAGTATTTGTAAAGGACCTTGGAATTCCAAAGGGAGGAGGTTTTTTTCTCTCCTTCCCCCTCTCTCCCCAGCTCCCAGTCCCATTCTGGGGAAAAGCTTAAGTCTTTTTTTTTTCACAGAAGGTCATAAGAACTTTGGCCACATCCATGTCCATTTTTTTGCTGCTTGAACATACTGACATCCTTGCTAATGCAAGTCTTAACTGTTTTGTCTTTTTATTTGAATGCAAAGAGATGCAACATCTCAAACTTTGTGTTTGTTTTTAAAATTAAATGACTTTCATAAAGTCATTCAATATAAGTTGGGCTTCATTGAGCCAGAGCAGTATGGTTCTGGCAAGCACCAACATCCCTTTTTCAAAAGCCTTAGGATATCTCACAGATGTGTTAGTCTTGGACTTTTGGTTAGTCATTGTCTCCTTGTAAGGTATGAGAGGGCTTTACCAAAAGTTGCTGGAGAGTGTTCAGTTGGTATTGCTACTATTAAGATATTCTGTTTGCAGACAGTATGACTGCAGGTTCTGTAGTCCTCCATATTCGCACTGTGGTACAAGAAAACTTCTGGTGATGCGTGAGTTAATACATTATCTTCAGTTAAAAATGTCAAAAGACTCAAAGGCACAAACTGTGCTGTCTCAGAAGGCACAACTGTGTATGGTCCTGAAATGCTGGCAATTCTTGAAAATTGTAACATCTGTCTCTGAACAGCTGTATAAACAGCACTCTCATTTTGGAATTTAAATATCCCTTTTCAGTTAATGTGAATGTCAGAGTGTGCAAACTTGCTTCCCTGGTTCTTCAAACTCATTTTCCTTCTCCTATCACCTGACACTAAGAGGACAGAAATGTTCTTTTAGGGATTCTGGGCAGAATGATGATGGCACTAAGCTGTAGTTAACAATTAAAACTTTATTTTCTTAATGGAATATTATGATTAGTATAGCATAGAATTTATGATTAGAGTGGCACAGAATTTCTCCAAGCAGCATCAATATGGTACAATGTATAAGTAGCATTTGGAATACAGCTGAATTTGGTTTCTAATCACCTGGAACCTCTGTAGGTCAGGTCACATCTTGATACCTGGTTTGCTGTATCAATGTAACACTCATAATCTAGACTCAAAAATCATATAGAAGAATACGAGTCACTCCCTCAGTCCTGGGAGGAAGCAGACAACAGTGGAGGTCTCCCTGCTCAGTGGGGTGTCCCAGGTCTCATAGTCCAGCAGCAATTCAGGTCCAAGTTCCCCACTTAGGACTTGTAACTGCTTGATTTTGCAGACAGGGCTTTGTGCGCTGTTACGCCTCCCTCAGGGTCATCAACAGCACCGGGCTGGCCGGGTGCCTGGGACCTTCAAGGCCGGCAAGGAAGGGAGTAATCGGCCTGGTGCCCAGGAACCTTGAGGCTGGTAGGGAGGGGAAGAAGTGTTTGGTTTGTCTACTTGGTTCGCAGGAGCTCCAGGGCCTGATAATGGGGGAAAGGGAGCAAATACGTGACCCGGTTGGTCACAGAGAACGGCTGCTTGCCTTATAAAATGGCGTTAGTGATGCTAACCAGGAGCAGGGGGTAACGGTCACATATACGTGCTTCTTCCCTTTCGTGAATCTTGAGAATGGGAGGGAGATGCTAAATAAAAGAACTTCTTAAGCAGTTGTTTTGTCTCTTTCTCACTGCTTTTGTTCAGTTTTCTATTTTGGTTGGTTTTGGGACCTTTACCTTGTATAGAATCACAGAATGTTAGAGGTTGGAAGGGACCTCGAAAGATCTTCTAATCCAACCCCCCTGCTGCCAGTGCAGGACCACCTAGAGTAGGTCACACAGTAACGCATCCAGGCGAGTTTTGAATGTCTCCAGAGAAGGAGACTCCACAGCCTCTCTGGGCAGCCTGTTCCAGTGCTCTGTCACCCTCACAGTGAAAAAGTTTTTCCTTATGCTAATGTGGAACCTCCAGTGCTCTAGCTTGCACCCATTGCCCCTGGTCCTATCATTGGCCATCACCAAGAAGAGCGCAGCTCCATCCTTCTGACACTCACCCCTTACGTATTTATAAACATTGATGAGGTCACCCCTCAGTCTCCTCCAAGCTAAAGAGACCCAGTTCCCTCAGCCTTTCATCATAAGGGAGATGTTCCACCACCTAGAAATTGGTAATCATGATCCAGAGGAGATCGACAAGGTGTTAGCAGTTGCTCATTGGGTTCAAGGCAAAGAGGAGGTAATGGATTTCACAATTTTATCATTAAAACAGTATGCCACATCCTTCTGAAACTGGTATGTATAAAGACTCTGAACATGTGGGTTCTTTCTTGGTTTATGGGCGGCAGGTTTTTTTGTTTTCTGTACCACCATCCTCAACAGTCAAAATCCTTCTTTGAGTACTGTTGGGAATCAGTCCTTCCAGTTTTTCTCTTGACTGTGGAAAACTATTCCATTATGAAAGTGTACATCTGTCAGTCGCTATAGGAGCCTGCTTAATGGGGTGGGACTGATCTGATAATGAAATGTTAGCCTGCTATGCACTGCATTTCATAGGCTGGGCCACTGCATCTGTGCTGTGTAAAGCATTGTCATTTTTTAACAATGTTGAACCACATTCCCAAATAATGTCTTTAGGATCCCAGTACTCACCAAATTAGTGATAATTTACTTTGTGTTCATGTACCCAGCAGGGTAGACAACTGAAGAAATAAGCTGTCTCCTAAACAGAGGAACTCTAGTTTGAAAATAAGATCTCTTAAGTCACCTTCTTCTATTATGGGATAAATTTCCTTTTGGATGTGTGTGGCTTCCTGGATCTGAAGTCATTAGCTTAGACATCATCTTTTTAGATGCTTGAAAGTGGCTGAAATGTAGTATGCCTGGAGTGCCTTATACTGGTTGCAGTTACTCAGTTATGTCTGATGTGCAATTGCATTATGAGAACGCGTTTCTTAAGCAGTGGTTTAAATCCTGTATTGTAAAAGAAAGCTGGGAAATTTAAATTGCCTAACATGCTCTTGTGTAACTCGAGGCTTTTGTCAGAGAACTTCTGATGGTGAAAGCCAAGGAGCCAGCTGAAGAGTGCTGCCTCACAGAGACCTTTTCAGGGCTTTTGAGTACTTTCGTGAGGAGCCGATCTTTAAAGCTAATTCAGGAAGCTGTCAGTGTGAGTAGCTTGGACGTGCATAATCTCTGTTTCTCCAGGTGAAGTACCATCTCTTTTCATCTGTTCAGGAAGGATTGTTGGCTAATTTATTTCCCCTGTTGCTTCCTTTTTCTAAGAGAAACAGCTCCTTTTAATAAATACCACTGTGATAAGTTCTTCCCTGTTCCCAGGGATTGAATTTCCTCCCACTGCCTTTTTCTGTAGCATTGCATTATAGACTTAAGAGCAGTAAGTAGTGTTCTGCTCCCTCAATCCAGGGAGTTCCCTAAATGTACTGTCTTCCTGTATATGAGGGCTTTTTGCTTGTTTGGCATAGCTTTTTTTTCTACTCATGACATCTTGATGAAGTGCTGTAATAGTCTTGAGAGATTATGTATTATGATGGTACATGACTCTTGCTAAACCAGTGTCCTGATTTTTTTACTATTGTTTCTTTGCAGAGACTGCATGGGGTATAATAAGATATATCAGATGAGGCTTGTGGAGGGAGGTAATTATCTTTTATTAGACTGGCTTATAATGGGACAGGGTGCCATGCACGCTTTTGGTCACACAGTGACCTCAAAGGGCTTATGTGCCCAGATGCACATCAGCTCTTTTTTTCCAGCTATATTAGTTAGTCTAATAAAAGGTATTACCTCTCCATAGAAACATTGCCTGACTTGCAGCCTTCGTGATCTAAGGAAGCAACAATATGGCAACCATTCCCAAGGCTGTCCAACGAGCTCTTCTGTGTACTGTTTCCAGTTCCTCCCTCTCTTGTTTGACATAGGCAGTTTTCAGGTCTAGGGGTTTTATATTCAAGATGTGATGAAGTCTTCTTTAATCAATGTGGTCTTGTCTTTAAGTAAATTCTGAAACAAAATTTTTAATAAATTTTTCTTTTTTTGTTGACAATTTGTCTAAATTTAAATGGAAAATTTTACTTCGCAGTGCCTCTGGCATCTTTCAACATCACTTTAGTGCATGTTTTTAATAAATGAGACCCAGGTTTATAACTCTGGGAACCTAAGGGTTATCCATGCTTCAGGTATAAGTATGTGTAATTTATCACCGTGTCATGTTTGTTTGCTTTAAAACTTGTTTGTGTTCATGAGCAACACAGTGCTTCATGGGATGACATTTACTGTTGCCTTTCAGTTACTAAGCAAAGGTCACGAGAAACTTGTTTCTGATGCCTGCTTTATGCAGGATGTATTTCCTGCTTGAGATAACAACTAAACTCAAAAGCAGTTTAACTAATAAGGTGTTAGGATGTGTCAGTAATGATGTCTTCACTTCCCATGTTTTATCTTCATAGGTCTTCACTGTATTCATTAAAATAGGTTTTACTTCATGATGAAGGAAGCATTTGATGATTGTTTTGAGAAGTTCAGTGTTACTTAGAAAATCTCTATTTCCCTCACTTTTTTCTGTCAATTTGGGGCTTTTTTTAAGATCTACTGAAATATTTCCCTTGAATTTTCAGGGGGGAGAAAAAAACCCTTTGGAAGGAAAGAAGTTATTGATCTTAAACAGAAGCAAATGAAGCATTAGCAGCTCTGTTGAGGCAGTGAGTAACCATAGCTACTGAGTGATGCTAAAACATAAAACTTTAGGTAGTCTCAAATTGTGCAATTATGTTCAGCTTACTTATGTACCTCTGACACTGAGGAGTATACGAGTGTCCACATGTAAATTGCCAGCTGTATGGGCTTCTAAGATGTATTTCGGTTTAAATAAATAAGAATATCTAGCTGTGGTTTATATTACTACTCTTCAGAATTCCTTACTTATACTTAGTTACTCTGAGGTATTTCAGGAGGAATATTTAATGTCTTTCCTCTTCTCATAAATAAGTGTGTGTACGGGTGTGAGTATATATAAATAGTATCAATATGACATCTATCTAGGCAGCTACAATGATCAAGAGGACGGATCCAGCAAGGCTCCTTTGCCATGGGTGTTTGCCATGATGCTTTTTATACTGTTAACAATCCCTGTAGCACATCTGTTCCATTAGCAACAACAACTTCCGTGCTGGCAATGTAATGGCTAATGGTTTTCCAGTATGTAAGCTGATTATCTTTTTTTTACTGCGATCTAATTAGTTACTGAGAAAACCGCTTCTTCTTTTAAGAGCAGAAAACATAGCCGTAGTGCCTCAACATGTATAAATCTTCAAAAACTCTGTGCATTTACTTTTCTAGCAAAATGTACAAATGCTCCCCAAGTCTTCTAATGATTATCTGAAGAAGCCAGATTTCAGTGTGCTTTCAATGTTATTGAAATTGTGATACTTTAGTAATTAATAGAAGAATGAGGAAGTATTTGATATCCCTCTAGCAATAGTCTTCTCCAAATACTATAGGCTTTTATTATGGCTCTTAAAGATGATACATTAAATGAATTTCGGTCAGTTACCAGATTATCCTTACCTTCACTGGGTACCAGTGCTCTGACTCTTCTTTTACTTCACAACCTCTTCAAGGTATTTTTTGTTTTGGAAGCTACAGCATCCTTAATCTTAGGAAAGAGGAATTTAATTAATGTCACATCATGGTTCTGAGCTTTTTGTCTTATGGTTCCAGACAATAACTCTGATGTGTTGCTTGTCTTGATTATGAATGAATATCTAGAGTTAGGCTGATGTAGGAAGGGTTATTTTTCATTGAGTGGCAAGCGGTCTGTTCTCCACTTCATGCTCCCCCCCTCCCCGAATGTTGTGTTACAGTCTTATAGTCAAACTCTAGGCCTGCCACAAAAGCAGAAAGTAAAACAGATGGTAAAATTTAACTTTCTGAAAACAACTGACCCAGGTATCTTTCTGCATTGATCTGTGTCATTAAAACATTATCTCCTATAGGTTTCTCTTAGAATTTTAGTCTTTTTGTCAGATCCAGGCCAGAAAACATTTCCTCTTTTCATATTGAAGTAATCTAACTGTGAGAGTAGTGGGGTTTTCTTCCCTTTGCAAAATACGCACATAAGTGATTACTTAAAAAAAAAAAAAAAAGGCCTTTTGATTACAAATCATGGATTCGCTCCATAGCTATTTATGATTTAAATTTTATACTTCTGTTCAAGTGCTTGTAAATGAGCAAAACTTTTTTCAGTACTTCTTTTTTTTAACATAGTAAACCTTGTAGTGTTTGCAGTCTATGTCTATGTTTCAAGCCTCTTTCTGAATGGAACTCCTGGAAAATCTGTGGTGGATGAGAACATACACATACAGCACTTGCAATATTAGCAGATTTAGGTGTGTTTTCACCAGCTATCTTTTGAGGTCCCTTAAAAGTCATTTATGATCCACACACTTGAGACAGTGGTTGAAAACAACTGGTCTCAAACTCCCATAAAATTTCTCTTTTTTTTTTTTATTATTTTGTTTTCCCTGTGTTCTTAGCCAGTAACTGTTCTACCACAAACTCGAAGAACTTAGAGCTCTTCTCCAGGTAACTGGTGGTGTTCAGCACATACTTGCTCTGTCATGGCTGGAGCTGCACTCAGTCTACATTTGAATTCATAGCTTATGGATAGACATTACAATGAGCATTGCAGTTAATTACTATAGAGTCAGTACTACTCAGCACTTCCTATGGGTGTAGAGAAAGAATTCCCCGAGAGATTTTTCATTTTCCCCTGAGCATTAACTCTCGCTAGTATCTTAGCGTGGTAACCATCATCATCATCACTTTGTGTGGTCTTAAAACACCACTGATGCAGATAATTGAGTTTTTACAGTGTGTTTGTTTTTCTTATTACCACTGTGAGATGTAAATAATTTTCTATGAAATCAGTAAGGAATGTATACAGCTGAAAGGTATGGACTAACTTTTGGGACTTTGCTGTAAAAGTGCTCTTGTCCCATTCTGCATAGTACCAATGCAGGTTTTGGGTAGTCTTAATGTTTTGGGGTTTTTTAAAATAATAATTAAAAAAAGCTTAGCGGGATCGGTTCTAATGTGTTCTAATGTGTATTTTTCATGGTCAAACATCTGATTGAAAAGAAAATATTCTTCAAGGCATACTGGAATTATGCCTTACATGACAGTAATTCTTATTACCTGTATGGACATTCTAAATTGTTGTTCTTGAGTATATGTTTATTTTTAATCATTCAAGTTAATATGGTGCAGCATTGAAATGGCATTGTTCAGCCTTGAGATGAAGAACCTCAAAGTGGTAGAAGAACATTTTAGTAGTTGCACTATACTGTTAGCACAGTAATCTCAATAAGTGGAAATTGAGGAGTTAGCTTTTTATTAGATTCATTTGGAAAATATTCACTTACTGAAAGATATACTACATTAAGTATTGCTATGCTACTTAATGCTTTATCTAAAATACTGAGAAAGAATGTTGTGTAACATGAGTTTAATCTTTTGCATACTAGTTGATGGGGCTGTAATTTAGTAAGCAAGGATAGAATGTACTTAAATTAAAGCCTCTTTTTTTAATGTTCTTGGGATTGTTACCTGGGATCATTCTGTTCCCTGATGAATTTTAAAGTACCAGGTATCTTTTCTGGATTAGTTTGAAAAGCTTTATTTATTGAAAACTTATGGTACAATTAAAGTATTGATTGAAATGGAGTTTGGAGACTTCAGAGATGACAGGGTTTTGAGGGACTGTATAAAAAAACAGTGTGCCTTGCTGAAAGAGCAGAAACTTGGTGGCCTCACAGGTCTAGTTATCAGATCCATGACAGATATTATGTTGCTGCTCAAGCTGTTTGGATAATGAAGTTGATCGTTTGCCCACAAAGGTTCCCATAAAAACGCTAAACAACTAAGAGGAGAAAAATGATTGAGTTAAATATAGTGATTATGATCAAAATGTCATGGAAATTGTACTTTTCCCTTGAAAAGGAATTTTGATAAATCAGATTTATGAATTTGAAAATGAAGTGTGAGGAAGCCTATTCTTGATCCTTGTTGATGTTGTTGGTCAACAAATGCACGTTATCAATGCATGAAGTTCAAAGCCCTCATATACTGTGTAATATCTACAGGTAGGGTGAGCAGACTGCTGGAGATCAATCCACTCTGTTGTCCCTTTAGCAATGCTGAAGCAGGGGCATCTTGGAGATTACTCAGTACTGTTGTTAGGTATCCTCATTTCCCTGTTCGTGCCCGTAGCAGTCTCCTCCTCACATTCTTTAAATAACCCAAATTTAACTTGGATAATACCTTGTGTAATAAATTAAATAGGACCATATAATTTTGAATTTTATTTTTATTTTGTTTGACACTGAAGAAAGATTTAATTATTACAAAGAAAATTGCAGCTTGATATAGGGCAAAGTTTTGGATTTTTTTTGCAAGCAATCACTGAGTTGCTTTTTTTTTTTCTTTCAGAGTTTGGAAAATCAATGTGATGGGACAGGAAGCAGAAACAAAGTTGAAGCTGGAGTTGGTGGCCTTGATCAGTGAAGACTTGGAGCAGACAGATCCTCAACATAGAAAAGGAAGGCTGAAAAGTAAAAGCAGTGCATTTAATTTTAAGGGGAAAACAGTACCAGAATTCTTAGTTCTATCTAAGCAAAGAGTTGAGCATTGTTGGCCTCTGTATAACAATGAGGGGACAGCTTTGCTGTAACCAAATCGAACTAATATCCTTCCTTCTTGTTTCCTCTGAAGTTGTTCTGGTTCATGGCAGTTGTTTCAGCGTGTTCGAGCTTGTGTTCATAGCTGGTTTGTGTTAGCTGTTTTTGAACTAAAAAAATGGGTAAAGTAGTAGGTGAAAGGAAGAGTATTATGTGGGGTAGTAGTGTATGCTGGGGAAGGGTTAGTAGGTATTACATATCTTTCAATGTGGGAAAAGAGGAATGAGATTGCTTCAAAAAGTGTGCCACCCCCTTCCCTGTCTGGCCTGCTCTACTCATGAGTTAAACAAAAAGAAATCGAGCTTCTAAAAGCTCCATTCACATACAACGGGGCTGGTAGCAGTCCCTGATGTTGACAGAACAAGGGTGAGAAAAGGGACTGTTTTTTCGTCTCTGTGGAAACTTCTTCCTTACAGGCCTGCTTTTGGGGTATTACTCCTTTTCGCTTGGCAGGTTGAGTTGAAAAGTGAGTCATGGAGTTTTTTGTTTGTTTGGGTTTTCTGTTTGTGTTGGAAGTGGAGTTAAAGCAGAAGCAGCCAGTGGTGAGGGGAAAGTGTTCAATCAATGCAAGCTATTGTGATCCAACAGTTGCTCTGAAAGAGTTGTGACAGACACATGTATTGAATGTGAATGGAGTTCTGCTATGTACAAAAGCAAAGGCTTCAGAAGGACAGCTTGGGTTCAGTGCTGGTCTGAGGTGTCAATATTGTTTTCATTTTGGGTTGCTTTCTGATGAGAATGCAAATGCCAATTCTTAGTGCAACTCCTCTGTTGCATTAAGAACAAATGTTCTAGTTGTGTTTTTAAAAGGGAATTTAACTAGTATTCAGCATACGGGTATACCAGAATGAACATACATTGTGGACTCTGAAATGTCCATCTGAGCTGGTAATTAAATATATTTTCTGGAACAAAACAAAGACATGTGAAGTAGTTTTTTGCTGTTTTGACTTAACTGTAGTTCCTTCAGAAAGTTCAGTAATGCTGGAGACCTGTCAGATAAAACCTAACAAACTCGAACCATGCATCTTTTGGTTTAAATGTGCCTTTCTAGAATATGCTTAAGAGTGTTTTAATCCTTGACATATGTTTTTGCTAATGTCAGGTTACCTCACAGGCTCAACTGCAGAATGGTAATTTCCTGAAGCTTTTTAATATGAATTAAGTCTATTGCATTTCACTCCATGTTAAAAAAAGCCATAAAGAGCTGTTGAGCAAAGACATCCTGTTTTGATTCCATGCTTTGACTATTTTGCTACAAAGCAAAGACCAAATAAGTCAACAGGAAGACCTCTGTTGTGTTTTGACACCAAGAGAACAGAACAAAAACTTAAGAAAACGTAGTGATTGCCATCTGTGCACTCCTGTAATTGGAGCTGGTTACCCTAACAGTATGAGTGAGCACTTCAGCAAGGCTGAGATTGAGACGCTTGCTGCCAGTGCTGAAGAATTCAGAGCGTTACTAACTGATTCCACATCTCTGCTGCAGGGTATGCGAAGCTACCACCATTTTATAAACAAAGTGAAAATCGGATTAAGATTTGCACAAGGCTGTGGTGTCATTAAATGATGAGGTTTTCACCAGTTTCGTGCTAGTCAGTAGACCTTGTCTATTGTGTGGCAGTTTGAAGTGTTTGTATTGCTTGGAAGATTTACCTCTCCTAAGTCTTAGGCATCTTCCCAGTTGCAAGATCATTAACTGACACATTCTGAGAAATAATCCAGTCCTGGTTGCTGCCTTCAGTTTAAAGCTGTGGAAAAAATTGCTTGTTTCTTGGCCAATAACTATGCATGCACAGAGAGGTGCCGATGTTCCTGCAACCATGTTGCCTGTGGCTTTCAAAAATGCTGAAAATCAACATTACTTGAGTTGAAATTACGTGGGTTTGTGATAACAAATAATTTTACTTACAAGAAAATACTTTGCTTTAGTAAAGCCTTTCTCCCTTCTTTACTGCTTTGATCATACAGCTTGAGAGAGAATGTGCATCTGCATAGTAGTACTAATACAGAGGTTAAAACAGAACTTAGTCCATAGAAGGATACTACAACTGAGGTGCAAGACAAGTCAGTCATGTAAGAAAAAGGAGTCATGGCTGCCTACAACCCAAAATTTCCTTTACCACTTGCATTTCAACTCCTGTCTGGCGTCGTCTGGTTTCCTTTGTGAATAAGGAAAATTCTTTAACTGGGTATATGTTTTCCTAAGGTTTGTGTAAAATGAAGGAAACGAAATTGTTAGAGAAAAATTGTGTTTATTTTATGTGATGAAACATGTGGCTGACTTAAGTCACCTTGGGTTTTTTTTAGTAGGTCTGAACTTTTGCCATCGTTAGCTTTTATTGGAATACTTCTAAATAACGCTATTTGCTGTTGCACGGCATATGGTGTGTTAATGCTTTCTTTTTATTTTTAGTATGCCAGAACTATGTGTTCCTCCCTACAGCATGAGCTGGCTTTCCTTGTTCACATTCCTTGCAGTCCATCTGCCTATAAATGTTTTTAGAGTACATCAAATGATGATGCTAAGATACTGATGTGTTAAGTCATTAACAATAAAAATCAAACGTAAAATTTTCTGGCATATTTGGCCCAAACACTTTCCACTACCACCCCAAAATCAAGTAGCCCCTTTTAACTAAAATCTTGTTCAGAAGCTTTTAATCTAAAATCAACACTTGACCCATTTCTTGAGAGCATCTTTGGGAGCAAATCTGAAATTTTCTCCTGTAGCATGCCGAGTGTTTTGTAGAGAGGAAAGATCAAAAGATTATTTGTGATTAGGGCAGGCAGTGTAAAACAAGTTCTGTCAGACGTGGGGAGAATCTGAGTGGGTTTTCCAAGTCATTGTGAAATGAAGGAGCCTAAAAGAGGATGCATGCCTGTTAGACACAATTCAGCCAGTAAGTTTTCTTTTCTGAGAGGTGGGTGATTTTTCACTGGATAATCCTCATCCAACACAAAACTGTTCTTTTGGGATGTTGTGGTATAAAACTCTGTATATTTGCAAAGCAGCGGAAGTTGCCGCCTCTTCTTACTTTACCTCTGTCATTATTGATCTAACAGTACTAACAAACTTAGTTGTCTGTACTTAACCAGTTGCATTTTTTGCAATGGGCTGCTCAGGGTTATTGAGCATACTTTAGGAGTAATGCTTGCTCTGGTGGAGCCTTGAACTTAAACTGCTGTTAAGCAAGAGTCACAGATCTTGTGATCCCACAGTGGAAAAAATGGAAAACAGGTGGTAGGGCTAGATATAATGGTTCTTTCAATTTTTACCAGTGCTCTGCCAGCTTGCCCTAAGAAGCTTTCTCTTTAGTAAAGAGATAAAATAGTAAATAGAACTGGCTAGGCATACACAGGGCCTGTCAGCCTCCGACTCCTCACATCTGCAGTGTAAATCCTTGGGTTTAAGAGTTGGTCCTTTACTTGTTTATGCAGCAACAAAAAATTTTATTCTTTGCATTAAAAAAAAATCTTTTGTTGTCAGTATATGGCATGTTTCATTCAGTAACAATGTAGTTAAATTGGTGTTGTCTGTCAACGCCTATGTATAACTACAAAAAAAAAAAAACACTTGAGTAAACAGTTGATTCATAGCGATATCTCTGTATTCTTTACTGGTTCCAGATCAGTATCTAAATAGAGCAGCATACACCCACAGTCTTGTATGTAGTAATACTTTTGTATTTAATATCAGCATTTTCTAACACAGTGCATTTTTTTCTCCAGGGTAGAAAAAGTTTTGAGGTGAGAATTCTCTGCTGTGATTTGAGTTGGTATAGACAGCTTTGTACTAGTAAATGGACATGTTATTCTGATCGACAGCTGCTTAGGGATCAGCAGAAACCACCATATCACTGGTGCAAGCCTAGTTTACATCAAGAAAGAAGAATAGGCAGAACTCTTGCTGCTTCATCTGGATCAGCAAGGCAGATGCTAAGTTAAAACCTTCAACCTTGTGTCTAGGTTTCGATCTTTGGCTGAATGCTTGGGAGACTGAGGCTTAAATACCTGTGCATAATGTGCCACTTCTGGCATGTCAGTATCCAAAATTTGGTGGGTTAACCAAACTTTTCTGTAAAAGCATGTCTGTCTGCCCCCTTTTATATTAATTTGGTTTATGATGCAGCCTTTTCTTCAAACCCTCGTGCCAGTGAATAAGTACAGCAGTGCCTAGCTAATGTGAGTTATCTCAAATGGGTATTTAAAGGGTTAGGCTCTGATTAAAATTGCACTGATTCTATACTTTGGGTGGTAGGGTGACTCAAAATGCCTTTGTCAGATGTCTTTAACCTCTCCAGCTGTCCTGTCAGTGAGGATGAGTCAGAAGCTGGAGTCCTACAACTAACACTCACTAAATCTGGAAGGCTCAACTGTTAGCAGAACTGATTTGGCAGCATGGGGCAGCATGTGGCCTAGTGCGTTACTGAGGTGACGGCAGCCTTTCCAGAGTGCTGCCGCATCTTTCAGAGAAGAGAGGAAGGTCTCTTGGTCCTTTGTTTTATTCTACGCTGATGGTGAAAACAGTATTTTCCAGGAGAACTGAGATGACTGTGGGCTGATAGTAGAAGCAGTGTTTATGGGAACTTCTCAGGCTGGTTATATGGTGAACACTTTGTTCACTTTCTGTGCAGAAACAGCAGGTTGGGTATTTTGGGGGAAGGTGCTGAACTTGCAGCACATGCATGATGCAGGAGGTGACTGGTCTGCAGTCTTCCTGAGCCCGAAAGAAAGTAGGTGGCTGGCCCGGTCAGAAAGGTCTCTGTCATTAAGACTTGGGCATCCCTACTATTTAGTAGAGAGATATATGGCGTACATGGAAACTGAGTTCATGTGTTCAGTCCTGATGTGTCCACACCTGTGTCACCTGACACTAGGAGGATGGAGAGGTTTTTTTAGGGATCCTGATGGCACTAAGCTGTAGTTACAATTAAAACTTTATTTTCTTAATGGAATATTATGATTAGTATAGCATAGAATTTATGATTAGAGTGGCACAGAATTTCTCCAAGCAGCATCAATATGGTACAATATATAAGTAGCATTTGGAATACAGCTTAATTTATGGTTTCTAATCTGCAGGTCAGGTCACCTCTTGATACCTGGTTTGCTGTATCAATGTAACACTCATAATCTAGACTCAAAAATCATATAGAAGAATACGAGTCGCTCCCTCAGTCCTGGGAGGAAGCAGACAACAGTGGAGGTGTCCCTGCTCAGCAGGGGGTCCCAGGTCTCATAGTCCAGCAGCAATTCAGGTCCAAGTTCCCCACTTAGGACTTGTAACTGCTTGATTTTACAGACAGGGCTTTGTGCGGTTACGCCTCCCTCAGGGTCGTCAACAGCACCGGGCTGGCCGGGTGCCTGGGACCTTCAAGGCCAGCAAGGAAGGGAGTAATCGGCCTGGTGCCCAGGAACCTTGAGGCTGGTAGGGAGGGGAAGAAGTGTTTGGTTTGTCTACTTGGTTCGCAGGAGCTCCAGGGCCTGATAATGGGGGAAAAGGAGCAAATACGTGGCCCGGTCAGTCACAGAGAACGGCTGCTTGCCTTATAAAATGGCGTTAGTGATGCTAACATGTTACCAGGGTTCAGGAGCAGGGGGTACCAGCCACGCACCTGATGTTGGTTTTGGTAGCACTGTCCTACAGATGTGAAGTAGCAACACCCCTCCCCACAATGAGGATAAAAAAAGACTTCTCAGAAGGTCATTCTGTGCAAACCGTGGTTAGAGCTCGTATGTCCCATTTGTGGCTTTCTCTGCCTTTGAGCCTTCGAAAGGAGAGCTCTGTGCTTCATGGTCACCTGGCAACTGCATATACAATACAAGAGAGTTATTTTTTGAGTTACATCATCTTGATTTAGCCATAGTTACAAACTGCCATTGTCAGGTTATAGATTTTTTTTTTTCCTTTTTCAAGAGAAACTGCAAGGTTTTGTAAATTTTAAATTAATTATCAATAGACTTGTAATTTTAGGTCTGTACGCATAGAGAAACATTGGTTTTTGTGTTTTGCTGATGGCTACCCTGGCTGCGTGTTTTGAGTACATTTCTGGTTTGGTTTTGCTTTTAGTACAGTGTTAAAACTAGTACACAAACAATGCTTTCATTTTAGTTCCACAATATCTCCTGCAGGCTTCAATAGAAATGCATACAGGAAACAAGATGTAGTCCTAACTTTATAATGCCATTTTAATTGTCCTCTATCATGTCCAATTTAATTGTAAAAATACAGCCTTTACACTGGTAACTATAAAATTTTTAACTCTTTTTGAAGATTTTTAAGCCAGATGGATTTGCAGTACTCTGCTGAACAGTTGTGAAAATAAACTAGTCTGTATAATAAAGCTACTAAGCCTGAGATCTGCTTTAGTCGGGGTCAGAATAAAACAAACTGCAGTAAAAATGTTCAAGTTCACCAACTAGGAAAGAGTATCTTGACAAACCCAGATTTTGAAAAGTTAGGGAAACTGGCAGGCTAAAAGGGCAGAAAAATCTTTTAAGTGTAAAGGCTTGCTAAGGAGACTGCATGGGATTGAATGAATCTCTTAAAAATTAATCTTTCTTCTGGCCTCAGAACAGATGCAACTTTCCTGGAAATGGTAGGGAAGGCACATAAGAAAGTGAGACTAATGCAGCACACCAGTAGTGTTTTAAGACTGGGCTATAGAAAGTATCCCTGATGTTTTCTGTGACTTAAGGTATCTTCAAAAACTAGTGGAAGAGTTGCTGTGTGTTTTGGATTTAATTTCTATGTTTGTTTTCACTGTTCTAAAAACTGTGAAGAAAGCTGGTCTTAAAAGTATGTTTTTTCCATGGCTGAAACTATGCATTGTGTTTTCACACACAGCTTACACCCAGGGTTGCCTTCTCTTTCAAGAATATATCCATCCAATACAGATTTGGTACATCAGATTGGACATCAGAACAGAAGCTGTGAAAATCAAGAACAGCTAGTAAGAAAAAATGCTGTATTCTTCTGCCTGCTGTTTATTTACATAAAGAGATTTCTTATAACCCAAGGCTATATATATTGTTTCTAATACTTTCTTTTTCTTGTTGATAGGAATTTTGTTTTGATACTTGTCTGTGTTGATCAGGAAAATACCAAGCACTTGGAATATGGTTTAACTTGTGTTTCATCCTATGTTTTAAAGTATTTGAAAACAGAATTTTCTTGCTCTTGAACACCTCTTCATAAATCCTTCACTGGGAAGAGAGAATCTCGAGATAAAATATGCCATAACTCAAGCTTCCTAGCTCTTCACTTCCACTCCTAGACCATTCTTTCAGCTGGGATGATGCAACTGCTTTTGCATCTGAATTATGTGAACTGGATTATAGAAATGATACACGTTAAAAATATACTCTCCCCCAGGTATTTAAGGATTTTTGTGTGTGTGTGTTTTAATCCAATTTGTCTTGATCTAATAGTTATTGCAGCATAGTGCAGGAGGTAGCACAGCAGGGAGTGGAAAGGATTGAATAACATGGCATTGTAGGGGGGAGGTAGGGAGGAGAGAATGTTACCAAACTAGAGCCTTTTGTGTCCTGAGGTTGTTTGCAGTCTTCTCTCTGTTGTTGGAGCAGCACCTAGCTGAAGAGCACTAGAGGACAGCAGTTTCTGAACAGTAACATCGTGAAAAAAGATTTGTTTTTTCAAGGGGGGAAAAGATTATTATGTTTGTGGGGCTTCTTTAGTAATATAACTAGTAAATATGCAGGTGGAATGTCCTGGTGGTCCTCTGTGCGTGGCTGGCTTGGTAGAAGAATTTGATATACAGCTTTAGAGGACAGATTCTGGTTCATAATACTTGGCACTAATACAGAGCACCATAGCCTGAGACTTGTGCCTCAGCACTGAGTGACAGACCTTAATGACGAGTAGGGAAATGAAAGACACATTAATTTGTTATTTGTAATTCCCCTAAAGGAGGTGAACTTGGCATATGATTGTAGCTTTTATCTAGAGGAGGAAGTGATACATTGCGGAGACTACACTGAAGTTTCAGGATAAGGCGCCTAACGTGTGCAAACCACAGGCAGAATCTGCCAGAACTATGAAGTCCAGATGCTCTGTATTTAGTCCTTACATCTGAAAAATACAGAAGACTACCAGTTTACCAGTTGCAGCTTTGGGTTTTTTTTTTTTGTTGTTGGTTTTTTTGTTGGTTTTTTTTTTTAACATATGCTTTCAACATACTGGTCAATTTGTGAGGGGAAGAATAAGCAGCCCAGCAAGGAGTCATTGATGCAAATTCAAAAATAGCTTTATTACATTTTGCTAACTAAAGAAAGGTGATGACAGCTGCAATTGCAGTTGCAGCATAGATAGCATTTCAGTCACTAGCTATCCACTGAACTGTGGTGTGTGGCTGCTACAGCAGTAGTTTTAACCAAACTAGGAAGGAAATAGCAGAATCCTGTGAAAACTACAGCAAGTCATTGCTTTTTCTAGTATCTCTCACAATATAGGAAAACTAGTAATTTGGGTCACGGTTTTTGGAAATAAAGTAATTTATTATTTTTTAATTTTATAGAAACTTACAGGAATCTGAACAAGCAATGAGCAACAGTGCATTAGACACAGACATGGAAGATTACAGTTCCACCTGTTCAGATTGAGGTAAACCATATTGAGATTAACCAGTTTGGTTTGTTCTGTTTTCAGTCTGAGGGTTTTCTAGATTAAACAAGCTGAAGGCAGTTACTAAACAGCCATTAGTATGGGGGGAGATATGACATGACAGACCCACAACCACAGAGCAGGTGGGTTTTGTCCATTCAAATCATGTATCTGAAAGGCCTTAAGAAGCAGACTAACCTAATGTAATTTATTCTTGAAAATAAACTTAATTTTAAAACTTAATAAGAACGCCATTAATTTTACATGTTGAATATATGGTTAAAGTTGCTCACTGCTTCTTTGTGAAGAATTTCTACTGTGCTTTGTGACTTTGCTAAGAGTAAGCTAATGCAAGGGAAGTTCTTTGAAGAAAGCTTTCCCATGCTCTGGAATTGAGCTGGCAGAACAGTTATTTTATGGAGGTCCTAATGTTTGGAATGTGAAATAGCATGAAATGGAGGCCTCTGAATAACTAAATCATGGATGTAGTATGTCCTTGCTAAACTAGCTTCAGGTTAGATAAAAGCTTCTTTTCATGCCTTACTTTGATTTATGAGCCCATCATTGCTGTAATGTTCGTAACTTCCATGTTATGAAATCCTACTTGAAGAAACAAAATCTTGAGAAAATGGTGCTAACAGTTTGTTTGTATCTGCTTTTCATTTTGGAATAAAACAGCGTTAGATGATCAAATGAACACATATGCTTAGGGGTTTTTTTACCATAGGAATTTTTCTACAATTACTGACACATGGCCACAGCAAACTGCTCTAAAACTTCTATAAAGTTTTCTGCCAGGCGTGCTGCCCATGAAGCCTCCTTCCCTTTTTTCCCCCAAATCTACTGCTTCCAAAAGCTTCAATAAAAAACTTTGCAGAAAACCCTGAATATCAGATATCTGGCCTGAATTTGGAACTTGTTCTTAAGAACAAAAGAATGTTAAGAAATGGGTTTAGACTCACTTTTTTTCCTTTTTTTTTTTTTTTTAAAGGTGGAGGGGAGTTTATGTCTTCAAGCATTTTAAGATTGGAATTTTTTAAAGAAACTGACTGCATTTAATTGAATGCTATCTTAGCTTGTTTAAACGATACCTTTTCCAGTTGTGTAACTCTTTTCCTCATAGTACAAGAAAACAGTCTTTTAAGATACACTGAGCGTTTTCATGGAGTATAGAAGAACTTATCTAACTGGGAAAAGCCTAAATCCAGTATTCCTCATACATCAGAAAATAAGAAATGGATACCACTTTGTGCCATTTCCATAGCAAGCTATCGTGAAGGCTCTAGTAGTAAATAAGAGTGTAGGTCTGAATTTTCCTTTCAAGGAAAAAAGCCATTGATCATGAATGGGAGTGGGTTTCGGTTATCATAGCTTAATTTTAAATATATTGCGTGGAACAGTTATCATAACTTAATTTTAAAACTTACTGCCAGTCTTTATTGTATCACTGTCTATCAGATATCCAGTGTGCTGACTGTGCCATCTGCTTTTCCTGCAGGGCATGTGGAGAAGAGAAGGAAAATTAATCACTTAGCCATCCAAAAAACTGAACAGTACTTGAATCGTATGCACAAGGACAGTATAAAACTAACTGAAAGGATATTGGCTTTGTAAGAACAATCTCTTCAGAAGGTCTCTGAAATGTCATCTACCTTGCCTGCTGTAGCCTGTTTCATCATGAACACAGAAATCTCAAAGGCTGTCCCAGGTTCAAGGAGGATTAATTTAAAGCTAGGCCTCGTAGGGCCACTTTTAATTCAAGGAGATCTTAATATTTGGAGAGTTGGGACTCCTAGGAACACTTTCAGTTATTTAAATGACATAGTACCTTTTTTAAAGATGGAAGGCTTGTGTCAAATTTGTCTGTGAAGTGCTGCGCACGGTGTTGGATAGTACAGACATTCCAGGATGGTTTACTTGTGACCTTCTGTGCTTGTTGTAGGGGCAATGTATGTGCAAGCTCAGTGACTGATTTGTCTTTCATTTTCGCAGGGATCAGTGTAGCCCAGTCAGTAAAGAGAACTGGACCTGAAACACAAACTATATCATACCTGAGAGTTACAGGGTGAGGGTGTCACTCTTTGCTACTTTGTCATTGCCAGAACCTTCAAATGGAACGCATTTCAGTCAGGACAAATAGTGGTCACAAGAAGAGGAGAGTATTGCCTTGAAATCTGTCACCCTACCTTTGGGTCCGTTGCCATTTTCAGTTGCTTGTTTTGCATTGTGCTGTTTGTCTTAAGGAAAATCTATAGACTGGTATTCCTTGGGGAGTTGACTTAGGCTTTACTCCGGGTCTGATGTAACAGGAATTCACACAGATTGCACTTCAGACTTAAGAGCCATGGCAACAGCTGTAAGGAAAACTTGGCTGTTGACCCTTGCTGCATAATCCACTGTAGTGGAAAAAAATAGGAAGTGAGAGAAGATAGGTGAAGTTCCTATCAGAAGAGTATTGTTACACGAGGGCTGTTTTGTGACACACACACCCCCCCTTTATAAGTATGCTGTAGAACAAAGAATCTCCATCCCAAGTTATTTTTCCTAAACCACATTGAAACTGGACTATCAGTGGCCAAAGCTCCTTTAAGAGAGTGTGGGACTGCTGTGGGGCTTGCCCGCTGCTCTAGCATTCGGGGGAACAGACCGGTGGTGGTTGTGATTCTAAGCATGTGTGATGTCAAAATAGACAGGTAGTGACATGAACAGACACCTAGCTGTATTCCTGTGGCTTTCTGCCCAGATTTGCGGTTGCTGCTACCTATATAGCCTCTATAAAAGCTGTAAGAAAGAGCACTGCAAATGAGATGTTAGCTCTTGGTAGCGCTCTCTTAGTCCCCAAGTACTAGGTCTTCGTTGGAATTCCTGCATTTGCAGGGCCTGTGGGCCCTAGGGAGGCGGGGAACGAGGCTGGGGAGGAACAGCATCTGCGGAGGCTTGAGGGGTTAGTTGAAGGATGTAGGAAGAGATCTGTTCTTTCTGAATTCCCGACATTTCACAATACCCGAGAAGTTTTACAGTATCATGTTTTTCTGGTGAGGGGAGGGCAAGAACTGTATTGTGAAAGGTTTAAATATCTTGACCTGTCTCAGAACTGATAATTACCAGATTTCTGCAAGCTGAATGGAAGAAAATTTTACTTCAGGGTGGAAAAAGATGATTGATAGCACTGCTCATGACGATGCTGGAAAGTCAAATAGCCCTGGGTTAAAGACTGATGAGTTCTACAATTGTTGGCTGGTAAATTAACGTAACAGGAAGCTTTATGAACATGGGCAAGCAATTACCTTCTGCTCAGACCTTGTGAGATAATAAAAAAACTAATTGAAGTGTTACTTGAGTTGTACATTGCTAACTTTTTATGATAAGTATTAAATTCATAACTTCCAGTTCTTAAGCCTTAAGGCTGCAGAAGAATTTTTTTTTCCTAAACTGAGGTTTAGCAAGAAGGAAGATATTGGAAATAAAGTTATACAGTAGTCTTTCTCACCAAGATGATGTTCAATCTACTAGTGAAATGCAAAAAAAAATTAAGTGCGTGGTTCCACTGCTGTCTGAGCAAAAGATAACAATGTATCGCTTTACCTTTTGAAATAATTCAACATTTACAAGCACAATTTGAAATATCGTCCAACAATTCTGCAAATCAACTCATATTTTCAAATGTATATTGAAAACAAAAAATGTAAGATGGAGAGCAATACTGTGTCCAGATTAAATCATAACCATATTCTCTCTGCTTATCTAGCACTTGTGGCTAGATAAACGGAACCTGGTAAGAGCTTGCTGTATGCATGTCAGGATGAAAAATTAGTTGGACAGTTACTGTAAACTTGTGCTTAAATTTAAAAGGCATTCTTTTAAGTTTTATCATTCCAAATACTGAGCCTGGCAAGCTCAGCCATAAACTTAGTAACTGTGACTTCTCCTCTCAGGAATGAGCTAGTGAATGTCAGTCAACAAGTTTGTTACCGGCTGTTGTACGCTGCTAATGCTATGAGAAAAGAGAAGCTGCGTGATACACAGCTTGAAATGGAAATATTTTAAATCATTTTCCTGCCATCTGTGAGTCTAAAGGTTCTCAGGTTTTTTTCCTCACTGCAAACTGAAGCAGATCAAGCTGACCTTGATTCTTCTGAGACTTTTTTGAGAACTCTCAACAAAATAGAACGTCAGTAACACTGTGAATTCATGAGAATTTGTTGTCAAAGTAGTAGTTGCAGTTCCATAGAAAAAAATCTTAAAAATTATCTGTAATTTTGTGGAATGCTTGGTAGAGTACGGAGAGAAATTAATTTTATTGCATTTTAGCGTTCATTGGGCTATTTTCCTAGAGCTATCCTTTTGACTTAAATCAGTTTCTTTTCAGATCTCTGTAGCCGATAGGTCTGAAGTCTAAACGCGGCTGGCCTTGACGAGAGGTCCCCTGAGGGGCTGCCTGCCTCTTTCCCCTGAGGGAGCTAGCTGGGATGCTTCTGTTGTGCGTGTGCTTGCGTCATGTTCTTTTCCTTAGAGCACGTGTGTAGTGATTTACCGTGCTCTGTGTGCCCGTGTTTTTCAGCGGACTGGCCATTTCTTCACCTACTCGGCCCTTCTGAAAAGGCAGGGCTGGGGGGCCTTTAAAAGGGGGCGCTCTCTGCACCCCTGGGCTGTTCCTGCTGCGGGGTCTCGCCCGCTGCCCCGAGGCCCGGGCCCCGCTCACAGGCGGGAGCAGCTGCCGACGGGGCAGCGGCGGAGCCGCCGCGTGGCCCCACCCCCAGGGGAGAGAGACGCGCCCCCATTGGCCCCGGCGCTTGCACATTTGCATGGGAGGGACCTACCCGCCGCCGGTCTCTCTCTCTCTCTCTCCACGTCCCGCCCCCGGCGGGCGGGCCCGCGCTGTTGTGACACGTGAGTGGGGCGCACGTGGCGCCGTTATGTAAAGCGCCGGGGGAAGGGGCGAGCGGGCGGGCAGCTGGCCGGCGCGCAGGCGCACGTGCGGCGGGCCGCTGCGCATGCGGGGGGCCGCCCGATGCGCAGGCGCGGGCTGGGAGGGGCGGGGGAAGGCTGGGCTGGTTCTGCTTCCCCCCCCCCCCCCCCGCACCCCTCCCCCGGCCAGACGGCGGAGGCTCCCGAGCGACAATGAAGCAGCAGCAGCCGCAGCCCCCCCAGCCCCAGCCGCCGCCCTCCGCCGGCGCGGCGGTCCCGGCCTTCCTCAGCAAGCTGTGGGCGCTGGTGAGCGAGGCCCCCAACAACCAGCTCATCACATGGAGCCAGGTGCGGCGCGCGCCAGCCGCGGCGGTTGGCCGCCTCGTGCGCGAGGCGGCGGGGGGTGCCCGTTGTCCGTCCGTCCGTCCGTCCGTGTTCCCTCGCCCCGCCCGCCTTCCTCCGGTGGCGGTGGACTGCCAGGGCCTGGTCGTGGAGGGACGGCTGGCCGGGCCGGCGGCGGGCCTTCCGCGGGGTCGGGGCGGGCAGAAAACGCGGGCACGCCCGCTTGGCTTGGTCGGGCTGCCCTCAGCCGGCCCCGGGGGAGCGCCCCCCAGTGCGTCCGCTGCCGGTGGGGGGGGCCTGTTTGCCGGCCCCGACTGAGAGGGCTGGGGGCTTCACCGAGAGGCGGTCGGTGGGCGCCCCGGCGCTTGGCGGGGCGAGGGCGGGGATCTGAGAGCGGTCGGCTTTCGCGGCGCGCTGACACGCAGTTTTTATTGAGCGGGGAACGCGGAGCTGCGGCGGGGTTTTCCGCCGCGGGTTGGCGAGTTCGTAAACCAGGGGGCTCAAGTGCGGGGAGCCGGGGGCTGCGTGACCGCGTCCTGCTGCGGGGTGAAAGGCCATGGGGAAAAGGGGGTGTTTGCGTCCCCTGTCACCCGGGTGACGCCGATCCGGACCTAGCGGCCTTCGCGGCGGGGCCGGGGGGCCGCGCTGGGCCCTGCTGGGCCGGGCTGTGCTGCCCGTGGGGGCGGCGGGCTCGGGCCGGCGGGGAGCGGCCCGCGCTCATTGGCGGGCGGGCACGTGGGGCCGGCAGCTGGGGAGGGGCGGGGGGCGCCGCCCCGGGCTTGGGGTCCGCCTGCAGGAGCGGGCACCTCCGCCCCCCCCCGGTGTGTGCTGGGGAGCGGCGCGGAGGGGGGTGGGTCAGGGGAGATCCACCGGAGAAAGTCGGGCTGGGCACCCGTCAGCGGTGACGGGGCTGGGGGGAAAGACACGCGAGGGCTGAGCTGCCTCTGCTTATTTCAGTAACTGAAGTCACTGTCCTGGGAACTGCAGGTTAAACGGGTACGGTGGCCGTGTTGATGATACACATCTGTTTTGAGTGGGGGTTTTTAAAAAAGGGGAAGCTGAGTTGGATGTCCTTTCATCTTGAGTCTTTTTTATCCAAATGCAGGCTGTCATAGTGAAAAAGAAGCGTTATCAGAGCCCAGAGTTTATGCGTATCTTAAAGTATTGTAAGGCAGGAAGCAGCCACCTTCTTACAATGTAATGAAGGGCCGGCAAGTTTGCTGCAGTAAGCATCATTAATTCTTGTGATAAATGCTAAGCAGGTTTTTTTAATAACAACTTCATTTTTCTCTGTATCTTAGATGTCTTTAATTTATATTAAAAAAATCCTGTTCTCAAACTGTGTCGACATCTTCAAGTCGTGCTGAGATGGCAGCTCTCAGCTGAATTTATTTGAAATGCTCAAACAATGATAAAATGACTTCTTAAACATTTTGCTGATAATGAGTTACCAGTAACTTCAGCCAAAACTTCCTGAAGAAGGAAGCAGGTAGACTCAGCAGATTACGGCAGCTTTTCCAATTTTTTTTTTCTTCTTTCTGGAAAAGAGTTGCTAAGGGCTGTGTGAAGATTCAGATGTTGTCTAGCTTAAGAACTGCCACGCTTTTAATGGAGGCTTTCCAGGTTCGTTGCTTATGTTTATCTCAAGTAAGCACACCAAAGCTATTAGGTATCCTTGTATTACTTCCATAGTTAAAGACTAATTGTTTGAGCTTCTGCGAGGCTGTGGAAGGCGTATCCAGTAGTCACAGTTAATATTACTGGCATTCAGCAGTTCTTGTGTGGGGGAAGGTATTTGGATCACTTGGTGCACAAGTGACATCTTTTGAAAATACGCTGTGTCAGTATTGTGGGGTACAGAAAGCCTACCAGGGGTAACAGGGAAAGATGAGTACAGTTACTATATTATTTCACTTTCCTCATGTACAAATCCGTATCCTTACGCTGTAAGGACAAACACCATCTGAAACTAAGCAGCCAAGTTTTGTCTCACTGTGTACATATCTCAGTGAAGCCACGGTTACGTGTTGTCCATGGAGACACGTACAAAGAGTACCAAGTGAAGTGCTTGGAAGATTGCTGCGTGCTGCAGTCAGTATCACTAGGAGAAAACGCCTGTACGGCTTTGCTGTGAGCAGCTGTCGGGGCAACAAGAACTAGCAGATATGTTTCCCAGATTTTTCTGCGCTAGGCCTAACAGTGTCAAAGTGACAGTAAATAAAGTGAGGCTCTGCGTGAGAGCTATCTGTTGGCATCACGGGGCGGTGTAGTGCTGCTTGTTGGAGTACCTTCAGTTGGTGAGTTTCATTAACACCTTGGCTAAAATGGTCTGTTCCTGCCCTTTGCTTCCCCTGACTGGCTCTCAGCAGGAGGTGGGTAGGCATTGCTGGAAAGTTTTCATCTTCTTCACCTCCTCTCAGTCTTAAGCTTCTAACTTATCCAGTGGTGAGCCATTTATCAATCCTGCTTCTGACAATCCTTGCTGGTTTGTCAGAAACAAGCTCTTGGGCAAGGACCTTCACATGGTCTCATAGTTGGTTCTTCAAGCTTCTTTGGATCATGGAACTGCTGGCATTTGTGGGTGAGAAACATGTGTGACTCGTTGAACTAAAGGGCTTCTAAGGAGCTGCAGTATCATTGTTGATGTTTGTCAAAGATGATGGGCTTCTCATTAAATACAGAGCAAGAGTACTGTGGATGTATGGACAAAACCTAAACCGTTTTGAAGTAGCTAATTTGAATTCTGGCAATTATTTGTCCTTTAGTTAATGGAGCACACTCACCAAAGAACAAAGAGCTGAGCCTTCTATTTTAGTCAAAGCCTGTGGATGAAATAAAAGATCAGTCATCCCTCGCAGTTGACACCCGAGGAGGGGGGAGGTATTGCCTTGGGTGGTGACCTTTTTGGTAACTCAAAAACCCAGTGGACACCCTCAGCTCTTTGACAGCTCCATCTGGTCTACAAGTCTTGCCAACCTAACCATGCTTTTATACTGGGAAGCAGAAGGGACTCAAGTGGTTGTTGGGTTTTTTTCCCTTGCACAGTCTCTTTGATGTTCTTGCCAAGACTTTGAAGCTACATATAAAATTGGTAGTGTTGCCCTGTAGTGAAACTGTGGTAACTGTCGGTAAACAATTAATTCATTTCTTGAGGAAGCAACGAGTAACAGTAGAGGTGTTCCCCTTCCGATATGGGTAGCAATATAAATTGATAATACACTTTTGCTTTGCAACTGCAGTGTTTGTACGCTTTTTGTTGTGGAAAATGGTAGGCAAGCAGATCGGTTACGTAGTGCATGCACAAAGGAAACATTCCTGTCTGCTGATTAATTCTAAAAGCCCAGCGTGTTTTCTACAGTGCTCTTTAAGTAGCTTAATGTGTCTCTCTTATTTTAGAATGGCCAGAGTTTCTTGGTGTTGGACGAACAGACGTTCGCAAAAGAGATTCTTCCCAAGTACTTCAAGCACAACAACATGGCAAGCTTTGTCAGACAGTTAAACATGTGTAAGTTCTTGGGATTTTGCTTTCTAGCAGAGTTCTAGGTCCTGTACGTGTTTAGTTATAGACCTTTGAGCAGTGGCCCTGTGTTCTCTGCAACTAGGATAATGTCTCATCCTTGAAACTGGTATCGGGATAGTTGGAGCAGCATAGTTTGAATTTCTGTATGTGGGTTATGAGAGGGTTTTTTTTTTCCTGTTTCTTTTTTTACAGATGGCTTCCGTAAAGTTGTACATGTCGATTCTGGGATTGTCAAACTGGAGCGAGATGGTCCAGTAGAGTTTCAGCACCCATATTTTAAGCAGGGCCGGGAGGACTTGTTGGAACACATTAAAAGGAAGGTTAGTGAAAAGTTAGTATGTGGAAAACCTGTTACTAGTGAGTATGAATGAACAGAAAAGTTCATGTCAAGTTTAATTGCAGGATTGTGAGGGCAAATAAGCTTGGAGTTTGAGGAGGCAAACTGCGCTGCTCTTGTAATGTATCTTGACTTGTTTAAATGTATTTTAGGGGATTTGACTAGGGTCCTTTATCTAACCTGCTTTGCTGTCATTATAGTAAGTTTCACAGGTGGCAAAAGTGAGTGAGTTACGCAAATAGGACATTTGCAAATGAGCATTAGAAGAAGGGCAGAGCATGCTTTGACTTTACCATCAGTAATGTGACAATCTGCTTATTTATGTGGCTTGTTTCAGAGCAAAGCTACTGTAAGCATTAAACTTTCTACCAAAGAGAACAGGGGGCAAACCTATAAACATGTTTGTTATGCTGCTAAATGTGATTCTGAAATGTGCTCTGCTGTTACTGTGAGTCAGGTGAATATAGATATGGGATAGAAATACAGGAAGTTAAATTGTGGTGAGAGGGATGTACTTAGTAACGTTGGGTTATTGTGAAGCGGTTCTGGTGAAGCAGACCTCTTGGGAGAATGCCTGAAGAATCTGAATATACACAAATGATTGTGACAACTAAAGCTAACCTAGCGACAGCTGTAAGAGGACATTTCTGTGTGTTTCTGTATTTTTTATTTTTTTTTTAGTCAATGCTTGGTCTATAGTTAACTTAAATGCATAGTTTATCAACACTAGAAGAAAACATACTCAATCACCAAAAGAAAATAATAGTTAATGACGAGTAAAGGAATGTGTTGCTTCTGCATTCTAATCTTTTAAAGGTTCCTTCTTCGAGACTTGAAGAAAACAAGATAAGTCAGGAAGATCTCTCCAAAATAATAAGTAGTGCTCAAAAGGTGCAAATTAAACAAGACACTATTGAATCTCGATTGTCTGCTTTGAAGAGGTAAGTTGCTCCATCAGCAACTGATCCCTAAAACTTGAGTAATTCTGATAACAGATAATGAATGAAGACCTAATTTTAGGCGTCTCTTGATTACTTGTTGCCTAACTTTAAATGCTGCTTTAGGAAAATAGATTTCAGTAAAATAATTGCATTAAAAATTCAATATTCTGATATGGCTAAAAGTGTAGGCAATGTTGGTGTTTGGAGAACTGTCTAGTAGTGGACAATTAAACAACACCTTTAATAATAGTTCCATAATGCTGCTGAAGCCGAATATTCAGCTTGGCTCTTAGCATACAGTATGCTGCTGTACATCTTCAACTTTGAAGTAGTTACTGTGTTTAGTTTGAGGCAGTTTAATTTGTGCAAATTACTTATACTTTCTTGCTACAGTTAAAGTCTTTGCTGATTACTTTTTATTTTCCTGTTGTTTTCTTCATTCCCCTACTGCTAAAAATTGCAGAAGAGTTAATGCCTATGAAAATCTGTTTAGAAATCTAATTTGGAAATTCATTAGTTACCTCAGTGACAGCAGTACATAATCTAAAACCCAAATGTAAATAGAGTATTTTTAGAATCACATTATTACCTATTTAGTAACTACTATCTGTTCTCAACTATGAGAGATATGTGTGTCACAAATTAGTTAATCTTTTAGAGTATGTAGATACCAGACAGGATATATGAGCATAAGCTCTTGCACTGTAAGTTACAGCACCTCAACAGTAACTCTATCTCAGGATTCCTTAGCTTATGTTAACTTAAGAATGTAAATGATTGTGTACCTCTGTGGCAAAGGTCACAGATTAGAAGTAAATGCTGTCATTTCTAGTCTTGAGTTCTAATTACTTGAGTGGTAGAATATTCGGAGGCAAACTTACTTTGTCTAGGAAGAGTCTTTATTAGAATCTGGCCACAGTCTAGAGTAAAAATGTTCATATTCACCCTTTTCAAATCACAGATGAATTTGGGTTGGAAGGAAACTCAGAAGGCCATCAGGTCCAGAGCAGAGCTGAATTTGTCTGAAGTGACATCCAGTTGCTAACGACGTGACAGTTTGTAGAGATGAGGAGGTAGAATGGTTGGGTTTTGACATCCGTATTGTTGTCCTATGAGTTTAAAATGATTGAGGTAGAAACAAGCTAAATCAGAAGACCAAGTCCTACAAAATATATTAATAAAGCTGGTGAGAAATTGAGAAAGTTCAGAATCCCTGACCTCAGTTGTTAAATTTGTGACGGAACTGTACAATTTAACTGTACATAAATTATATGTTAGACATAGGAGCAGTTTGAGGAGTGAGTAGTAAGCTTCATCACACTGAAAATAAACAGCTGTTTCTGAAAACTTGGCTTAAGGTTTCCTAGAAACCCAAATACAGGTGGAGAGGTTTTCCTCCTTTTTTGGCATACATCTATGTTGAAAACTAAACTGCGAAAGAGAGGAGGGTGGTATGTTGTCTTCCCTTATTCATTGAAGCTTTCGGTATTCATTATCTACCTCTTAATATGCTTTATGATGTTGGAAACAAGGAGGGTCATAGCTACGATAGCAGGGGCCACTATACAGCGGTTTTTGTACTGTCCCAGTAGCTGGACCCCTGTGAGGGAACCAGGGTTTGTAAAACGGCGGTGTTTTGTGAAAAGTGCCATCTCTCCCGTGCTGCTGTTGTTTTTGAGCACCTTTACTGGAGCTCGTAGAGGGAACTGTTAGGGTGTCCCACAGCTGCGTGTGTGACTTGAGAGCTTGTTCTTAAAGACGCTTTCAAGGTGGATGTGCTGTTGCTGACAGGTGGCTCACACTTAGCGAGAGGTGCGTGAGGGACAATAAACAGGCTTGGTATAGATGATGAACTCTTGGTTTTTAGTGGTGAGAGGAGACTGCATTCTTGTATTCTTTGTTCCTTTGCTGCTGCCAGAAACCAGTTGTATGCTTGTGGGTTTTTTTGTGTTGTGGGGTTGTTTTTTGTTTGTTTGGTTGGTTTTTTTACTTAATTCCTTAGGATTTAGTTCTTAGAAGGGAGTGGAGAAGGTAACTTTATTATGGGAAAAGAAACAAAATAGTTTATTTTTAAATGTTGAGTGTAAAAGTAATAAGTATTGCCAAATTGGTTTTTTTTTTTTGTTGTTGTTGTTTTGGTTTGGTTTGGTTTTTTAAGGGAGCTGGAAATTCTCTGCAGGCTATTTGTTGTGTTTGGGTCTCCATTTTGTAATTATTTGCCAAGGCTGCTGACTCTGTGACTCTCCACCCCCCCCCAATCTAGAAACATTTCAAAGAGCTTTAATGAAGCCAACTAATCTTTAACAGAAATGATTGATATAAATATTTTAAAACTTTGGTTAGTTTGACTTTTAAATCATCCTTTTCAAACAGGGAGAATGAATCCCTTTGGAGGGAAGTGGCAGAACTGAGAGCAAAACACTTGCAACAGCAGCAAGTTATTCGGAAGGTAAGGCTTTGTTCAGGTGTTGTGTGTGAATGAGTGCGTGCTTTGAACTGGGAATGCTGTCCCACGTGTTAACCTTACTTTGCCCTCGCTTTTTTTTTTTCGTGTGTGAAATGTCTTTTTAATAGAAAAAACAACAGGGTGGTGTATGGTGAACAAATCTTTGTGAAACAAACGTTCAGTGTATTTCACCGCATAAGCAGAAGATAAGGCCAAACCCTTATAAATATTTTCAAAGAAAGAGGTTCAAGAACATCATACATCATGCATTAAGGTACCTGAAAGTGGCCCATCCGTTTTTTATGACTTCAGGAATTGGATGACTAATGTCCTATGTTGGATGATCTCAGGAAAAACTCTCACTGCAAGAATTGCGGAGTTCTGTATTGGAAATTCACTGCTGTCCCACTTAACTGACCCACTGTCTGTATATTTCTGAAGTTATCAGAAGGATAGATTATTGAGTGGAACCCGCTGATAGGTTAGCTTAGCTTAGTTTAACAGTTAGATTTGTGATCTACTAAAACTGATGTAAATGCAAAGAGTTTACAGTTTATTTTTTTTTACATATCAGAAATAGCAATGCTGAAAGCAGCCTTGTAGCAGAGACTCTTACTGATTTTTTTTTTTAAGTTTATTCAAGCCAGATACGTACGTTTAATCCTTAAATTTAAAATGTAAAGGAAGAAAGTCTAATATTTCAAAAGGAACGGCAGCTGATTAATACTGTTGAGTGTATGTGTCATTTTTTCTGAATCTGTCAGAAATGCCTTTCACCAGAACCAGTATTTACAGATACGGGTTATGTAGACAGTCAGCATCCCTCTGTGCCTTCTGTCATTGCTTATTAGATTTCTTCTAATAGTTAGAGTTACTGGGTGTTTTTCTGTGTACTCTATGATGTAGTGTAAGTCTGCTTTTGTCACCTGCTGTGTGGAAAGCCTTTCTCAGACAACTGAATAACTCTATTCTTTTTATGTATTACCAGCAGTGTTTTCTATTCTGCCACGATTTTTAACTTTTCTGAACAGTTCTATATGAGAGTTACTATCCAAAAATAAGTGTTCTGCTTTTTATATATAGATTTTATTATTGAAGGCTTCTGTTACAAGGTACCTTGGTGCTCTGAGAGAAACAATTGCAGAGTAGAGCAACTAACAATAGCGTTCTTTTCCTTGCAGATTGTACAATTTATTGTTACCTTGGTGCGGAATAACCAACTAGTGAGCCTAAAACGCAAGAGGTAAACATGATCTTGAAAACTTGCTGTGCGGTCAATATGCTGATATGTTTTGTTGACTAAACCCAAAGAATTAGTTTCGAAGTGGCTTTCTTCCTTTACTCTTTCTGATTAAGGCCTCTACTCCTGAACACTAATGGACCTACAAAGTCAAATGTATTTCAACAAATTGTGAAAGAATCAGCTGACAGTAACCACCACGTAAGTTTTCTTTTATGCATACTCTTTGTTAGGAGGAAGGGAAGGAGTGGAGGGGGGCAGACAGATCAAGTAGCTTGTCATATGGGGAATAAAACTTAGCTGTGCACTGAGAGCTACCAGCTTCTAGAAGTGATACGCCATGTTGTGTTTCCTTCAGAAGACAAGTGTTGATAATCACCATTCACTTGTTAAGTATAAGCATGCATAAGCCAGTTGCCTCTGTGTTAAATACAGCTTGATGTGATCCTACTGAAAGCGGTTTGCTGTTGATAGCAGTGCTGTTAGAAATAGCATGTGTATATTGTGTTGTTATTTCTGGGAGTTAGGTGCCCCTAGCCCCATACAGGGACAAGAATCCAGCGTGTTGCTCTGCAAGGCAGCATCCAACCCAGCAAAATCATGTCAAGTTCCTGTGCCATTTGAGTGTGTCATGCCACTGAAAGTTATTTTCTGCTGTCCACGTAATGGTTGGTGGGGAAATCATTAGAATGAGTACTGTAGCATGGTACTAGAATTAATAGCTTTATAACAAAGTACTATTTAAATGGCAGTCACTGCTTTAATATTTTTAGTTCTCGTGTAGTCCTGTTGTCGCAGCTTTTTTGTTGCTTTTGCTGACAGTGCTAGTATATTTTTATTTCTATGCCTGTAGTATTTGCCAAACATTCTTTCTGTAGCTGCTGTTCTCCAGCTTGTTCATTTACTTGTATGTTTTTTCTATTAAATGTAGATCTGTACAAACATCTTATAATCTCCGAGGCATAGGAAAGCTCTTGCACCTCTCTAGAATTGCAGAATTGTGAGATACAATGATAACTGTCAGAATGCTGAAGCTCACTGTCCTTCTGTTCCCTGACTCTTTTTAAAATAATTCTCAGGTACCTCTCAACAGAAATGAGGGCTTAAAACAAAGGGAACAGATTTCAGATGACATCATTATATATGATGTCACTGAGGATGTGGGTGATGAAGAAAATCCCATGGGTGATGAAGAAAACCTTCCCGTTACACCAGAAACAAATGAAGATACCACTTCAGATTCTTCCAAGTAAGTAGTCTATAGATAATTGTCTTTCAGTGTTGTGTAAGACGCAATAATTCAGATGTCTTGGATCATTAAAAAATTTAAGTAGCCAGAATTATTCTGTACTCCTGCACATATAAAAGCTTCATCTGTGAATTCATGCCAGGTTCTGATTTGTTGACCTCTAGATTTGTTCAAAATAGTAAATTGGTTGTTGGAGTTTTAATATGCTGAGGACAGAAACTAGTGAGAAGCAATCAGTATTACTGCACTCGTCTTAAATGTGCTGCTTGTCCAAAGACAGAGTAAGTGATGTCGTCTTGGTTATGAATGCGTTGGCGGAGTCTCTCATCAAAATTGTTTAGCACTCAGACAAATGTCAGTAAACTACAGTTTCGGATGTCTGTCAAATGGAACTAATACCACACAGCTGACTTAAGCTTAAGTTTTAGTGATGATGACCCAAAATGCGCCGTCACCCACCCAGTAAGGTGAGGGCCGTCAACCTCAGGGAGTTGCCTCGGGCAGTGTCCTGATCCAAGGGACTGATCCCTGACTGCAGACTCACTGCTCTGAAGGGGACCGGCTCCATTTGCCCTCTGACAGGGCTCCATTTAGACCCTAGTTGAATATGATCTGTGGTCATATGTTGTCAGCAGTCTAGAAACTTCTCTTGAATGAGGTGTTTCATTCGCTGATGGCCAAAGGGCCTCGCCTTTCCTGTCCCTCAACAGAGGTGAGGTGGTGAGGTGTGCACATGATAGACTGCTCAACTCCCAAACTGTGGATTGACCCTCAAACTGCAACTTTGAGTTTTGACTCTTTCCTTTCAGCTGTTGAGAAGTTTCAGCCTTTTATGGGGGCAGGTGCACCTGCCACAAATACGGACAGGAGTGATGTCACTTGTTTTTACAGATTTTTGTGGAGAATAATTTGCATGTGCTGATTGTCAACTGTAGGTGTAGTCTTTGAATTTTATTAAGCCAGTTAATTTGGGAGGGGGGTGATGGTTCAGTCTCAGGTGTTTTGTGACTATGTTCCTTCCTGTCTGTACTGTAGAAGCAGTTCATCTTTCAGCTATGAGCAGCTGAAACTTGGTCCAGGGATTGAGATGTAACTCCCTTCCTGAGTTGCATCGTATTGACAGGGCCTGTATTATGCCTCAAGGAAAGGATGAAAGCAAATTATTTGAGACTTTCTTGAGTTTTATGGTATACATAACTATCATGGTTTGAGCCTATCTAGCTGGCTCCAAAAGCCCCACGCAGCCGCTCGCTCACCCCTACCCCGTCCCCTGAGGGATGGGGAGGAAAAAATACAATCAAAAGGCTCAAGGATCGAGACAAAGGACAGGGAGGCCTCACTCACCAGTGATGGTCATGGGCAAAGGACAGACTCAACTTGGGGATAACAACACACAATTAATACAAACAAGCACCGCCATCAAGGAGAATGAGATACAACCGGGTCTTACACACAACACACCTCCCCCCGCCCCTCCGGTCTCCCCGTCCCCAGCTCTGCTCCCTCTTTCCCCACCCCAGCAGCGCAGGGGGCAGGGAATGGGGGCCACGGTCAGTCTGACACAAAATGTCTCCGCTGCTCCTTCCCCCTCAGGGGGAGGACTCGTCACACTCCCCCCCCAGCCTCAGCGTGGGGTCCCTCTCACGGGAGACATGAATCTCCCCAACGCGAGTCCTTCCCGCGGGGCCGCAGCTCCCCAGAACCCCCCAGCGCGGGTCCCTCCCGGGGCTGCCGCCCTCCCGCCGACGGGCGGCTCCAGCGCGGCCGCAGTCGCGGCTGCTCCGGGCTCGGTCCCGGTCCCTGCTCGTCCGGCCCGGGGCCCTCCGCGGGCTGCAGGGCGACCTCTGGGCCGCCGCTGGGCTCCAGGGGCTGCGGGGGCTCAGCCGCCACCTCACCGCGGGCGGCAGGGACCGGCACACCTCCCCCTCTCCTTCCTCACTGCTCCTGGGTGTCCGCAGGGCTGTCTCTCTTGCATCCCCCTCCTCTCCTCTGCTCACCAACAAAGAAACACGAACAAAGAGCTCGCTCAACAGGTTCTTTCACTCTTAAATAGAGTTATTCGTGGAGGTGCGCCCATTGGCCTGGCCACCTCTGTAGCCCCCTCCCCCACTACCAAAACTCCTACCAAAACCCTGCCAGACACCAAACCACCACAAAAAGATGAGTTAACTACAGCACTGTCGACCGAGGTCCTTTATGTTATGGATGCTTCAGAGCCGATTCCGTTCAACAGGAAAGATACGAAATATGTATTATCTTGTCTAGTTTGGTGGCCTAGTATGCTGTGGTCCACTTTGTACATACTTTAGATTTATATGCGAGCTTATAGTTGTTCTAATGCAAAAAATATCAGTGTTCCTACGTCTTTTTAGTAGTTGTTATTGTGGTCTAGCGCAACAGGGTCTGCTTGCTGAGTTATGTTAACTGTACTGAACATTACAGCACCATATCGATGGAAAATAGATATTCAGAGTATCTTGCTATGTTTCATATTAAAAAGCAGTAGAAAAGTTTATTTCCTTCTAGTAGCTTGACAAAAATGAGAAGTAACTAGACCTGTGGGATAGTACCAATTTAAATTTAAATGTGTGTGTGACATGCTTCAATTCGTTTGTCTCCTATTACAGCTGTAGTCATTCTCCTGATATTGTGATAGTGGAAGATGATAATGAAGAAGAATACACCCCTGTAATTCAAGGGGACAAAAGCACAGAATCGGTTGCTGTCCCGGCTAACAGCCCCCTGAGCCCTGTCAGTGAAAGTACAAGCCCACTCATGTCAAGTGCTGTACAGCTGAATAACCAGTCAGCTCTAACTGCGGAAGATCCGGTCTCAATGATGGATTCCATACTCAATGAGAACGGAGTAATTTCACAGAATATAAATCTCCTTGGAAAGTGAGTAGCCTGGTCTTCTGTTTTTTCAAGTATTAGAACTGACGGTTTGACTGAAGTGAAAAGAACTGAACAGTAGTTTCTGTTGAGGACTTCAGATTCGTAGGTCACCTTTAGCCTAGCCAGTTTCTAAAGAGCCTTTGATTTGAAGTATTTTAAGACGGAACCTCTGATATTCATTGTGGAGTGAGTGAGTTGGGGTGCATGATCTGACAGCGTCATCTTGTGGGTACCGTTGTTTAAACTGGCGGAGTTTGTCTGTGTGGCTCTTGCGGGCAGATGGGACTCACTAGGGCTGCCTCGATGCAGGAATCGCGCCTCTGCTCACGTCATGTCGTAGTGTTAGGTGGATGCGATACCTGTTGCTTTCTCTCAAGTTTTCATTTTTTTCCAGAGGTTGTTTCTGATGAACGACTTAGTTCATTCTAGTTCTGATGAAGACTTTTAGATGCATGTAGTACATCTGTGTAAAGCTTAATTGTGGATTTCTCTTCCTTTTGTTAAAGCATACAGCAATAAAATATTGTTTGCCTTCTAGAGTTGAACTTCTGGATTACCTTGACAGTATTGACTGCAGTTTAGAGGACTTCCAGGCTATGTTATCAGGACGACAGTTCAGCATAGATCCCGATCTCCTGGTCAATGTAATTTTCACTGTTTATTTTAAGTATTTTGGTAATACACTACAGAAAGTATTTGTGTGGGTTGTTGCTGTTCAAAGCATTTAAAACACAACAGATGTGGGGGTTTTGCCTTCCCTTTAAAAAAGGAAGGTTATAAATATCTGTGAACGTGTGTTTCTGGGGCACTGGTATAATTCTCAGCACTACACCACTGCTCAGGTGAATGCTTAGGTTTTTGATTGAAGAAGGGCTTTCTCAGTGAAATAATGCTTGAATTGGTTGCTATATGAACTCAGACACCAATTAGATTAATACTCCTGCTGTCAAGTGGCTCAGCACATCCTCTGTGGTCTTCTCGATGAACTGGGGTTAAAAAGGCTCTTGGCACTTATTTTACAGGCTTTGCTGCCATTGCAGGTTATTTGTTAGGAGTACATACATGTTGTCGGTTTCTCTTCGGCTGTATGTCTAGTGGAATGCTTGGGTTGGAAGGGACCTGTGCGTGTCATTTAGTCCGG
This sequence comes from Leptosomus discolor, assembly GCF_034619465.1. NCBI lineage: Eukaryota > Metazoa > Chordata > Aves > Leptosomiformes > Leptosomidae > Leptosomus > Leptosomus discolor. The sequence goes on along the minus strand of NC_141392.1, from coordinate 70,298,733 downwards.
TCCCCTTGCCCAAAGCAGGGCCAGCTTGAAAGCTGCGTCGTGTTGCTTAGGACCTTGTTGACTCCAACTCTGAAATCTCCAAAGATGGGAGATTCCACAGCCTCTCAGGTGCCTGTTCCAGTGCTTCAGTCGTCTTTGTGAAGGATTTCCTTATGTCAGGCACAGTTTTCCCTGCTGCAGCTTGTAGCTCTTGCCTCTTGTCCTTTGTTCACCTCCGTGGAGTTTGTCTTCTCTGTGACGCTCCTTTAGAAGCAGTGGAAAAGTGCAGTTATCCTCCCCTGTATGCCCTTTCCAGGCAAGACTGGCCAAGCTCCCTCAGCCTCTCATATGTCATTAGCCCCCAAACATCTGTGGCCCTCCGGACACCCTCTAGTTTGAAGACTCTTGTACTGGGAGGCCTAGAGCTGGGCACTCTTCCCCGAGTGGCCTCAGGTGCTGTGCAGGGAGGAATGACTGCTTCCAGCGCCCACTGCCTGGCTTGCCTGGGGCAGAGCATCCCTCCTGCAGCAGGGCCCTGCTGCCGCCTCCTGCCGGGCTGTTGTCTGCCGCGACGCCCCGGTGCCTCTCTGGAGCTGCTCCCTCTCCCTCTGGCCCCTGACCCGCGCCAGCACGTGAGCTTATTGTGCCCTAAATGCGTTTGGCCGCTGGTCGCGAGGGAGGGCCTGCTGGCCCCTTGCCCGCTTCCTTGAGACCCCTCTTAGCAGCAGCTCTGCTCTCCCGCGTGTTGGTGACTCCTTCCGTTGGGCGTCACCTGCAGACTCGATCAGGGTGTGTTCTGCTGTAGGGTACACGGAACTCTCCGCGCGGCAGCGTAAGAAGGAACCAGTTCTTTACGACTGCAGCAAACGGTATTAGTCAAAGTTAGCGGTAATACAGTTGTTCCCTTTGTGACTGAGGTTCATGGAATTCCAAACCATTGCGCCCGGAGCTAGGTTTTCTTTGCAACAGTGGTAGCTCCCTGTAAATAAACTCTAACCCTGACAGAGGGTGAAAACATCAATTACGGGGATCATTCTCACACGTGCAGATGTGATGTTCTTGAATTCTTAATAGCAACATTGAGATACCTAAAACTTGATGTGTTTTGTCTTATTCAGCTTTTTACAAGCTCCGTGCAGATGAATCCCACAGATCATATCACTAATACCAAAGTAAGTCTTAAATCCTTGCTCAATGTACACAGTAGTGAGAGATGCAAACTTTATTAATCCTTTGCTGTTTTCGTTACTGGTATAAAAGCACTTTTTTCATGCTCTGGCTTTGAAGACTTCCATAAGAATAGGAAGGCTGCAGCTGAATTCCCTGTTTGTTAGCTTTTAAACAGAAAAGGGGAAAGCACAGTCATTAACAGTGTCCTTTAAAACTCGTATTACCTTGAGGCCAGTACCTGTACGTTGTACCAGTCTCTTGGCTTCTGTGTCCTCTAAGATTCCAGTACTCGCAGGCGCACGGTACACGCTTTGTCAGGGTCAGGGTTGAGCTCTTGGAAACTGTGCTGTTCAGGTACGAGCAGTAGCCGTGGTTCGTGCTGGAGTCAGCCTGTTCCACTTTGTGTTTTCTCAGCCGCGGTCTGTCAGTGTGAGTAGCTGACAGCACTGCATCCCTTTACAAATAAAAACTGAAATGGTTTTTTTAATAGCTGGTCAGCTGCATTGTAGTGGCTTTGGAAAAGGCTTTAAGCGTGTTCTTACGATTTTGCTTTTGTTTCCAGGTGGAGACAAAGGGAATAGAAACTACCAAGAACAACAGTGGTCCGGGGGCTTCACAGGAAACACAAGTTTCTAAGCCCAAACTAGGTAAGTCGTAGTGTTTTGTTGAAAAAATTTAACAGTTGAACACGCATTGTTCTAAAAACCATCTCAGTTATTTGCTCTTTGTCTAGTTTTGTGTCACGCTGATAATCAAATAACCAAAACAAAACACGTATTTGCTTTTTAGGTTTTTGGCACTGCACCAGGTGCAGAGAAACTGATGTTTTTGCAGGAGAATCTGCACAAATGATGTTACACATGAGTGAAACAGTTCTTTAAAGCACTCATTTTTAAAAAACCCACCTATATTGGTTTTTATTAATTACTCTTTTAAGTAAATTCTGTGGATTGGATTTTGTTTTTTTCCTTCTGCGTGTAGAACGAGATGTGAACTGAAAGTGTCTTGATAATTTCTTTTGCCTTAGATAAGCAGCTCATACAGTACACTGCGTTCCCACTCCTTGCGTTCTTCGATGGGAACCCGGGCACCGACATGGAGAGCGGGACCTTGGCGGCTGGAACTCCTTCCTCTGCTGACAAACCCCTGGAAGTGGACGAGCTCCTGGAGAGCAGCCTGGATCCCGAGCCCACCCAGAGCAAACTGGTGCGGCTGGAGCCGCTGACCGAGGCCGAAGCGAGCGAAGCCACGCTGTTCTATCTATGTGAACTTGCCCCCGCGCCCATGGACATGGACATGCCGTTCTTGGATAACTGATGGAGCGGGGACTCTGTACATAGCCACGAAGATGAACTATTTATTTAGAATATTGTTTGGTACATGAGTTTTTTGTAAATCACTGTTTTATGTAACCAGATAATGTGGAATCTAAAAAATACCTTCCCTGTGTTACTTCCTGCAGGCAGTTGTTGAACTGCGTGGTTAGACGAGCCGTTAGGCACGGTTGGCAACACCAAGTCAGACTGTTACTGCGCTGCTGCCACAGGCTTGGTCTTGCCCAGGTAACCAAACCCCTGTTAATGGTAACAAGGGTTTGATTTATGGTTTCTTATACTTCTGGTCTTACCTATGATGATGTAAACTAGTAGCGTACAGTTAGGGAGCACTGACTTTCTGTATCTTGGGTTTTTTCTATTTTTTACAATGTTTTGTTTAACAAACATGAGGCTTTTTTGGGGGTGGGGGGGACCAGAACCTGATGTAGGCTTTTTTTTTCCCTGCTCGGACTGGGAACAAAGTGCCTGTACCTTGCTAACTCTTGGTTCTGCCTTACTTTCACCTGAGTGGAAGTGCTCACACATAGCACAAACCGGGGAAGAGCTCTGTACAGCGCCAGGCCCCTCAACTGCATGAGTGCTTTTAACTTGGACCATCTACTCTCTGATAAAATAAATGTTACTTAAGTGTGATACTTGTCACGAGCTGTCTCTTACTGTGGGGCCGGAGCGGACAGCGCGTTTGTGGTGACTCCGCGGCTGTGCCCTGGTGGCGGCTCCTCTGCAGTTACTGGGAAATAGCCTCGTGATCTCAAACTTGCTTTGTAAGCCTCCAAAACAAGCGGCTAACGCAGCAAACTGCGTTTTCCTTTAGCATTACACAAAGGACTTGTTTTCTCCTGTTTTCTTGCTGAAAGTGGTGGCAGAGCCCCACAGCTTTCCCTCCCGTGGCATCACCCTACCCCTATGCAAAACATGTTTCCATCGTTGCTTTTACTGACACCATCCGTGTCCACTCCAGTGAACTTGCTGTAGGGGTGTTGCACAGGTGAATGCCGGAGGGGTTTTGCAACATGAGGTGACAGGGCAGTTGACACTTCCCTGCATCGTCTCACCCTGACCTCCTGATTCAGTATGAACAGTTGAACCACAACCAAACAGAAGTTTTCTTCCCTCTGCCCTCAAAGCTGGAGCCAGGGAGTTCTGAGAAGCTCCACTGAAGGGAGAAAACTGGATTTTAGTAACTTTGCACATGCAACAGGAAAAACCTTCCACAACTCTGGCATTGTGTTCAAAATTTCCTTGGTTTGTCTGTTTGTTTTTTTTTTAAAGGAGTGCTCTAGCCCCTGGTACAAGGAGCAAATCCAGACACAGCTGTCTGTTCGGTGACTGGTTACTTGTCGCAGGACTCGGGAACTGCTGCATTACAACGCAGCTCAGGTGTCACCCACGCGTAGCAGAGCCAGGTGCAGCAGCACACAGCACCAGCAGTCGACGAAGCAGGAGTGCAAGTGCGAAGCATGTTCATGTTTTCAGAGATGGGTGCAAAGGGCACAGAGAACTGTCGGAAAATTGGCGCAGGGGGTCACACGTGATCCCCCCCGACCCAGGAACCCCCTGCCTCGCAGGGGTGCTCTGCGGCACCGGCCGCTGGTGCTTCTCAGCCAACAAGTGCCACAGAGCAGCCCAGGAACAGCAGGAAAGCCCCACGCTACCCGCCTCTGGCAGCAGTACGAGACATCAAGAGTCACAGGACATCTTCATCCAAATTTATTTATTTATTAATAAGGTAACAACATTCCAAATTATTACAAGCCTTTACTCATCCTTCCATTGCCATCTCAAGTTTGACCGACATGTCAGACTTCCGCAGTAAGTGTCATTGTTTAGGTGCAGAGTTAAAATAAAAGCTTAGAGAATAATTAGCAACAGGAAGTACCAGTATAAACACTGTGGTAACAGATCAGCATGATGTCTGCTGACGGCTCCAGGGTCACGCCCCGTCAGGCTGCTCTGGACTCGAGCAGCAGCAAGTAGCAGATATAAATAATGCAGCTTACCGACTTCAATTACAAAGCAGCAAGCACAAAAGCATTCAAGATTTCCTAACTGCACAGGAACTACAACAGTATTTTAATCGAACAGGTTAATGTCTTACCTCATGCCTAGACTTTCTAGGCTCAAGTCCATCTCTGGCAACGGACAAGCAAAATCCGTAATACATTAAAAGATTTCAAAATTTAGAGCCCCAAATATATTAAGAAAGACCTTTATTGAAGCCTCGGTTAAAGCAAGCCTCTTTAGTTACTGCCATTTCAGTGCTCCTTTTCCTCCCCTTCTGGTTAACCACCATACTCAGAAAGTTCCTCTAAAGGGCTTACACAGTTCTCACCGCTCGGCTCCTTGCAAACTGCGATTGTAGCTTAGCCAAGAAAGAAAGTGGCACACAAACCATAAATTACAGCACAGCTATCCCACTGAAACTACTTTAAAAAAATAGTCATAATAATACATAGATGCACATTGTAAACAGATGCCTTAAAAACATGCTTCTGAGCATCTGATACCAGGATGTTTTTCCCCAGGGTGTCCGTCCTGCTGTCTGCAGTGGGACACTGGCCCCGCAGCACCGAGGAGGACAGCAGCTCCTCTGCAGCTCCGGGTGTGAGTTCCCCCATTTATCACCTCCGCCAAAGGTACTGCTGCCCTCCGGGCAGGAAAAGGTCGGGCTGTTAGTGCCAAAACACTGCAAGATGTCCAGGAAACCAACACGCACGATTTTGAGTCTAACAATGCTTGCTCCAGACTTACTTTGGAACCAAGGCAACAGGGATCATCGAAGGCAGCCCCTCCTTTGCTTGCAAAGCCTGATCTAACACTGTTTTGTCACCCTAATTAAAACACTTGCACTTTTTTTCCCTACAACTATTTAATGCTACTGAGGGGAAACAAAAAAACCTACTTCCAAAAGGTCCTGATCTTACATCTAATGCTCCCGGAGCACTCAGTCTAGGAGTAATCCTATGAAAACCACCATTATAGCAGTTGTCACTGAGCTCAGCTAGAAGTTGTCCTTTAGTGAAATGACAAAAGACATGATTCAAGGTAATCATGCAGAACAGAGCAGGGTGTTCACTACATGGATAGTGCACGCGCGCGCACACACACGTATTTACAACTGCACTGCTATCCGGAACGCTGCGTGTTTCAAGGGCACGGTGAAGCCAGCACAGCCTTCCTCGAGAGCAGCACAGCTCAGTCGAAGTCACGGTTTGTAAGAACCAGTGGAGCAACCAGAGTCCACACGTAGAGCACGATGCCAATCCAGCTGGAAGATATCTTCACCCAGACAGACGGCCATTTGCTGGTCATTGTCTCGTAAGAAGAATCCGGACTGTGAAAGAAGAAAAAAAAAAGGCAATTTGCAATTTTTGTTTCAGCATGACATACTCCTGCAGCACGCCAGCCTTCAATGCCGTTTTCACAGAAGATCATTTTCACTCCAGCTCCACACCCCAAAGGACGTCTCTACCCTTCATCCTGGCAGTTCACACCAACCCGTACCAGAACACCGTCTGTAAGGTGCGGTCACAGGTAGGCAGAAAGCAACAGCAGCCCAAAAAATATTTTGTAAGAGAAGCTGTCAAGAAGCAGAAATACTTAGGAGGAATCCCTAAGCAGATCTGTGGAAAGGCAGGAAATGGATAGCACTTACAGATACAATTAATGCATTTTACTTTGGCAAAAGACATCGCCTAGAAGAGTTAATAACCTTGATGTCATACTGACCCAAGCAGTGCCTCCTATTAAGAATTACTTTTGAAGGAAACATCTTTCTGATGTTGCTATTCTGATACAAATTTTCCTTCAATAAATTATTAGAGACCATAATTTGTATTTTTAAATTCTGAAGAACATCTGCTCAAGCTGTTAACACAGTAACAATTCACACAGAGGATGACTACTTTATTCTGAGGGGTTTTTCAGGGAGCAGATAACCTAATTGCCTTCTACCAGACCCCGTCACAGAACAGCTGAGGTTGGAAGGGACCTCTAAGGTCATCTGGTCCAACCCCCCTGCTCCAGCAGGGACACCCAGACCCAGGTAACCAGAGCTACGCCCAGATGGCTTTTAAGCATCTCCAAGGACGGAGACTCTACAGCCTCCCTGGGCAACCTGTGCCAGAGCTTAGTCACCCTTACAAAGGGAAAGGTTTCCTGATGTTCAGAGGGAACCTCCTGTTCCAGTGTTTGCCCACTGCCTCTGGTCCTGTCACTGGGCACCACTGAAAAGACCCTGGTTCCATCTTCTCTGCACCCTCCCTTCAGGTATTTATACACATTGGTAAGATCCCCCTGAGCCTTCCCTTCCCTAGGCTGACCAGTCACAGCTCGCTCAGCCTCTCCTTATATAACTCCAGTCCCTTCACCATTTTTGTGGCCCTTTGCTGGACTTGATCCAGTATGTCTGCGTCTCTCATACTGGGGGAGGTGTGTGGTGTCACCAGTGCCGAGCAGATGGGAAGGATCACCTCTCCCTTGACCTGCTGATATCACATGTCCTAGCTCTCCTTTTTCCAGCTCTCTGTACCAGATAATGGGCCTGGTGTTCATTTATTTTTAGTTGTTACAGAATTTGACTATCCCGTTCAGCAGGACCTATTTCAGCAGTCCAGTGAATCGTTGACAGTCATCCTAGAAAACACAGAAGGCACTTGTGAACAAGGCTTGGCTACTCCAATTTTCACATACGTCTCATTTCATATGGACCAAACAGTACACCTCCCCTGAGAAGCCCCGTTCAACACCTACGCTCCTCACAGAACCCAACTTCTGCCTCCTTGTCCAGCAAAGGATGGCACCGTGTACGCTCAATATTAGCACAACATATTATCGAATGTAACTACCTGTACCAGTTGGTAAGCGTCATCATGATATACAGCGATGCCAGGAAAAGCATGAAATGAAAGAAGGAGTAACTGTAAGTAACCCCATCCCTCTCGTTATCGATGGCTCGGTGAACATCGTCTCCATCATCGAGGGAGCCGTCACTCCTGGGCATTCCATCCTCTATCAGTGTCGATTCATCGCTGGTCAGCATCAGCTTGTTCACTTGGCTGTTGTTGGACGTTCGGATGCTGTATTTGACAGGAAAGGACACAGCACAGTTCCCCAAAGAAATACAGTTTAGTACCTGACGATGAGAAGTAACGTGAGCGAACAGGAAATTTTTGAAAGGAAGCTTACCTTGAGTAGAGAACACACAGCAAAAACAAAACCAGTCCAACAATTCCTTGCGCATCCCACCACTGAACTACCTGACCTTGGGTTGGAATGGTGGTGCTGTTGTAACCAATGATGCTCAGCAAACTTGGGTTACAGCGCCTATCTGTGGGGAAAATTACATTAGAACTTACAAAAAACAAGAACAAGTATTTAATAGTACATTTCCACACCGAATGCACAGTAATAGAAAGGAACTTTGTGACTGTGACAGTCTTGAAGTAAAAAAGCCTTGAATCTAATTTTAGCCTTTTGAGTCTCTCTAAAGCAGGCAAATGACAGCATGTGGCATAAAAACCTGTCTCTTTGAGCAGATAAAAGGATTTTAAACTTATGTAAGATATGCATCAACTGCTTTACTGTTCCATCTCATATAATTAGACACCACAAAATAGTAATGCTCTGCATATTACACTTTAGAAATTCTATCACTAGAAAACAAGTTTGACAAACACGTATTCTATAGATGGGGTACCCGAGTCACCTCACAGTGGGAAAAGGATGCTACAAAGTCAGTTTCATATTATCAACAGTTCCCCAACCCCCAGCATCCACAGGTAACACAGATGAAAGAGCTGAAAGTGGCAGACAACCTTATTCCCCCATAATTACTGCAGGAATTAAGAGATGACTCACATGCAGGCTGTTACACAGAAGCACAACAGACTGTCCATAATGAAGATAAAGGGGCCAGACACCCAATTAAAAACATCAAAATCAGTATTTGGCAGTTTAGTTTAATCACCAGGATTTCTCTGTTTATCTATTTATTTAAGAGATGCTCACCTGTTTTCAGACACAAGAAACACTGCCAACATTTCTTAATACATTTTTTTTAACTGTCAGTTCAGAAAAATATCATCCGTAGCATCTCGGTCACCAGGTAAGAAATTTGAAGCCTGGTAGGGAGATGAACCTTCCAGACGCCTTGGAAGAGCTGTGGTAATCTGCAAAACCTAGGCTTTAGGATACTGCAACCCTGCCAATAACAGGCAGAAATTCTCCCGTATGATAAACTTAAGAGGAAGTGAAAAACACGTCACCTTTAGAAGAACTATTTCTTTGGTATTATTACAGAAAGTTGGGGTGGGGGGAGAGAACACTAACGAGCCCTGCCTCTACCTTGCATGCACAATAGTAGCCCATTCAAATATTGCCTTGCAAAAAGGTGAAGATACAATATTCTGCTGAGCTTGTTACCCAAAAAGCCACAAATAGCTACTGCACTTACCTGGTTCATTGGTCATAGCTGACCAAGTCAAATACATCGTATAAATTGTGATCACAGAAGACTGCAGCAAACCAGATCTTGGCTGAGATTCCTACACAAAGCAGTCATGAAACAGCAAAGTTAGGCAATTAAAACTCTTGGGCACAATTATATTATAGGTTTCTGGGACTGATAACACAAAGAAACCCTAAAAGGTAACAATTAAAACTATACCTGAATCTTCGGCAGAATTGACATTATAGAAGCACCAATACAGAGCAGCATATTAACACTGATGAATGTCTTGTTTTCAGAACAACCTTCTGGATGAGTGTAATACACATAAAACAAGACAATAGCTACTAAGGACAGCAGGTAATTGACAGCTGTAGCCGACAGTAGAGCTGTGAAGAGAGACAAAAACAGAGTTAAACTGGTTAATAACAGAGAGTATTAAAATTGAAGCAATATTGCATGACTATCAGGTTTTGGATACGGTACGCCATGACAATCAGAGAGCAGGTCTGGGCACTGAAACGTAAAGGAAGTAAGTTCTTCTCAATACTTGGAGGCCTCAGAAAGAACACAGTAAATGAGAAGCCTGGAGCCATACTCCATTCTCGTACCTTGATTCACACTTGATGAAGCAGAGCAAGTACGAAGGACTGCAGTTAGGCTATATGGACTTTGACTAAAAGCTTAAAAAAGAAACTGAGTAACTACTTCTCCAATAGATGGAAAAACAAAATCACATTTCCGGATTCCATCTGATTAAAACCAGTAAAGAGTGAAGCAGCCACTGCACGAAGACAGACTGTGCTGTCTTTTGAAACACCTGAATTATCACATCTGAAACGCTTTATTAAAATTAACATATCATTTAACCAGTGAGGTGACTTGTACTCTCCTTCACTATCCTGGCCTTTCACTCAGCACATACCTCCAAAGAATGACAGGAAGAAAACACAATTATTTGATATGCTTATGCTCAACAAGAAGCATTAACAGGCTGGTTCGTTTTTAATCAGTGCTAAGGTGTAACAAAACCTGTGGCTCAAAAAACCCCCCAAAACCTACAATTGCCACTTCTCTGCCTCCATAAACTGCTGTCCTGATCCCAGGGATTAGATCTTAGTACTCAGAGGCCGCTGCCCCTCTCCCTGCCCCCACCCTAATTTAACCCGACATGAAAAGACAGTAAGACAGCGGAGCTCGACCACACCATCTGAGAAAGGGATACTTACGCACAAAGCAGCCCTTCTGCGCTCTGGTAAAATGCACTGCTCAGTGAGTAACTTGTTTAGCACAACACACAATGAAATTTAAAACTGTAGTACAGTCCTTTACCTGCATACCAGCATCTTGAGTTTCCTTCCTCCATTTTTTCAACCCAAGATTCGTTCCAGGAGTGGGCGAAGTCAATAAGCAAGACCAACTGAATAAGAATAAAGCAGAATGCTCCAGCCATACCTACATAAAACCACACTAAAAGAGAAATAAAACAAAACCAGTCAGAATCATAGATAATTTATCACCCTGTCTCAATGTCCCTAAACACAGAAAAGTGCTATAGTCACACAGACACAATTAAAACTATGAGACATCAGTATGCACCCAGTTTTAAAACCAGTTATGACTGCACCATGATACAGTGGAAGACAATATTCCCTTACCAGTTGTAAATGGTCCCTCCGGTATGAAGAAAGCTCCAACGCTAATTGCAAGCGCTGTTGCAAATTTAAAGAACCAGAATCTAAAGGTGGAGGGAACAACAATAAAAAAGAAAGTCAGGCAACTGCTGAAGTCTGATCTAATTCACAAAACCTTGAAAGTACACAAAGGGCACATCCTTAAGAGTTGTTTTCTAATTCACTCATTCTTACCTCACTTCTTTTGAAGTAGGATAAAAATCTATTTTATCTGCCCAAGACTTTTGTTCTCCAGTAAATTATGCTTAAACTGTGCTAGACTGACACACAGTTTTGACACATTTCCCAGAGAGATCTCACCCAGGTATTACAAATGAAGCCAGGGTAGAAAATAATTGTGAGCTGGTATTGCTTTTGCCTTTTTTTTTTTTTTTTAAAGAATGTTTTTAGCTAGAGCAGCACAATTACTGAGCTGCCTGTATATCAGAAAAATGGGTTAAAAAAATTCCTACTGTTTTTAATATCAAGACCAAAAAAGGAGATCTGCTTGGTGCCTACAATGATAGAAAACACTATGCTGGAGTTCCCTACCAGCCTTCATTCATTTTCTACGAGAGAGAGATGAACAAAAGCCTGGATTCTTCCCACCTGACTTCAGACTCTTTAGGCCTAGATCTGATGAGGATTTATCGCAACAACAAAAGGAAAGGATTCGTCCTTCGCAGAAAGAATACAGTCAATTTCTAAGTCCCTGTTCCAGTGCAGTAGCATCAGAATGTTTTTTCCCCCAGTAAAAGACATGCACTCATGGACAAGCAAAACAGATCAGATGTTTCCTAGAAAGCAGACAAGGAATTATCTTCCACCAAAGACTCACCAAACTCACTCCAAACACAGGCTGCATACAAATATACCCCGCACAGGGAACTTCAAATCAAAAAGTTATTCCCACAGAACTGTGAGAAGGTGAAGACTGGTTTTTCTGATCAGAGTGACAGGCAGCTCCAAGCACAGGCACGGTACCATCTACAGGTACTTCAAAACTGAGCATAGCACAAAGACACGCACCACACTCCCGCGACATCAAACACTTGCACCGTTTTCAAGCTTTCTATCCCCTCCTGTTTTTTCCCATGCTTTGAACAAGTTTAATCTCTCCTTCTTGCTGTTACAATCAGGTCACAGTGACCAGAGGAATAAATTCCAGTTGGGTGGAGAGGAACTGTGTGAGATGAAAGAAGTGCACAATATGGGAAAAATGGACCAATTCACTGGCATACAGAGAAGGGACTAAATCCAGTTTGAGAGGTGAATTAACTTAAAACACTTACGATGTAGTACACACCCCACTAAAACTAGTTTTTGAATATACATGTGGAATTTCTTTTTTTTTTTTAAATCAATGTCATTCTCAATTATAGAAGTAAGAACAGGTTCAAGTTTGTATAAATTTCACCTCCAATTCAAGACTTTTTTTAAGGGATCTTAACACTCTACCCATACAATGTTTACAATGGCCGAAAACAATATTCATCTAAAATAACACCTACAGTTGCTATGCATTCTGTGCAAGCCAGCAACAATCCTGTGAATATATTTTAAGTGATTTTTTTGTTATCATTATTAACCTGAAGCAAGAAACCATTCTGACTGCTGTTAAAAAGCAAAGAAGGTAACCATTGGCACCGGACCACACTACTGGGCTTAACTTGCATGCAAGTACGGGAAAATTAGGACACGTACATGGGAAAACCTAATATTCTGAATATTTCAACTCACTGACAGAAAGATTACACTGCAAAATATTACTGAAGATACATATAGTTTCAAAAAATCAAAAGCCACCGTTTTCATAAAGCTACCTGTACTGCATACTATTGAAGCAACTCATTATTACAGAAGTGTTGGAAGTAACATGATTAAATATTTTACCAGTTAACAGTTGACGAGTATCATTTTTCCTTTTATCCTAGCGCTGACACTAGCTTGGCTAAGAAGAGTCAACTGCTACGGGTTGCATAAATAGTAGCAAAACTTGTACTGGAGAGCACATACGGGTGTCAAGAGAATCCCCAACACTTCAGAAGTGGTTTTAGGTGAAAAGATTCTACATCTTGTGAAAGGTGTCTTTTATTGTAAACAAACAAAAAACCCCAACCCACAAAGTGTCGATAGAGAATGTACCTGACCCATTTTCTTCTTGCTTGTAACAAGTATGCTCTCCTGAACAAAGCAGGGTGGAGGGAAAAGCTGAACTGAGTCACTGCTGCTAACGCACCTCAATACTGTACCCGGCCTCTTTTTCTTTAGACCAAAACAAACAAAAGTAAACAAAGCAATATTCTGCTCAGTCTTAATTATTTTCTTTTCCCCTAGAGAAATCATTTGAAGTTTTTTCTCAGTTTATGCTAGAAACGTTTAACCTTATTATACGGAATATAAAAGCAAATGACTTCTTCATTTTTATGGCTTAGCTGTTCACAGCTTCCATTAAAAATAATCATCTTGAAAAAGCAGTAGTCTAAGCAATCACTGTGACCAGAGAGACCAGGCACCATAAATGGTTTTATGCTTTTTAGCACCAAGCCCTATCACAAATGTTTACATCTCCTTGGTTCAAGAAGCTGCATTACACATAGGCTGATCCTGGATGAAAACTACCACTTGTGTCAACCCCGCAAGCTGAAACTGCACTATTATCTTCCATCTGACAACCCTAACTATAATGAAGTACAAAACAAAAATTTACTGGGAAGCTCAGAAACTACATGTGTAATTCACTCTTCTTTACGCAGAGAGGAGACTGAAGAACAGATAGCAGAGGCAGAACAGATATGTAACGTATCTACAGAGACATATACATAACTGTTACAATCTTTAAAATAAAACTGTTCAGAAAAAGAGCAAGCCCTTACAAACATCAAAGTTCAGAGAAACGTAATTCCTAGATGACTGATGAGGATTTTTAACCTTTTTATTTTTTGAAAAAAATCTCAGTGGAATGAAACTCAGTACCGTTACTCATCTCTGAATTCTGCCATCTTTGGACAAAAGCAGAATCTGATCTCGGGCAACTTCTGGATAGATTATCCATTGTCATAGTTCAGGCGCTCAGAAGCGACAGCCACGTGTATCATTTCCTCTTACAAAAACAAACCTGCCATGTCTAAGAACTCTAATAACTCTGAATGCCCTCTACTGCAACAACACTCCTCAAGCTACTATGAAATTCTTTGTTTGTGGAACAGCAGAGTTGACCAGCACGCTCAGCCACAGGCTTCATTTTCACAGCAGCTGTACCCCGTACGCACGCACTGCTCATCTCAGTTCTCACTTCTGTCTCTTACCCATTGTGCACTGCTGCTCTTGGGTCGTTGCTGCTCTTCACTTTGATCATCAGTAAGGAGAAGAGAAGGAAGAACATGGCCATACCAAAGCACACACGGTACACGGCTTTGTAACCAACTAGTACATCGCAATTCACGTGGCCACGCACACCAGGAATAGTTGTTCCCATCCCTCCATCACAAAAGCCAGGAATCTGTGATAAACACAAGATACTTCAGTGATGTGTAAAAGACATCCTGTAAGTAAATATCTATTAGCAATTTATTAATATACCGTTCATTCTGCAACTATTAACACTGCTAGAAAATATGATACTGGAGGGCTGTACTACTAGTTAGAGTCCAACCAGAATATTAAACACGTTCAAGGAAAAAAATCCTGCACAGGCAAATTCTAAACAAAACAAAAAATAAATATTAACAGTGGGATTTTTTTTGTTATTAGCAGTTTCAGAACTTCCCAAAGAAATGCAGTTTTCACTTGTTGATCTGAATCGGAAGGTAAATAAAAGATCTGGGATTTGACTTAACAGTTACTACCAGGTTCATGACACAGGCAGGAGCAGGCAGCCTGGTTACATCTCTTTAAAACAGAAACAGCCTCCCCCAAAAAAGTAACATCACTATCAATTAGAAGAATCTGTAACTTCCATATGAAACAGCTGAGAATATCCTTTCCAGCCACTACCAGGACATGAGCAACATCTTTTTGAAGCCAAATCATACCCCAGAAGGCTGCAATTGTCTTTGCTAGGTGACTAACGTGCCTCTCACTGTAGCTCTAATGTGGTTACTACATCACACAAATAAACATTTACAGATCAGTCATCTGGGGGGAAGAAAATAAAGGCATGCCTAACAGAAGTTACTACCTGCTAGAGAAAAATTACAGACAGCAAAAGGAAGACTAACAGAACCAAAGCACACACAATTCAAGTTCAGTGAACATATAAGCTCTCCCATAAATCAAATTATCATTCTGTAATTTTACATGCACTATTTCTATTACTAATAAACTGTAAAATTCTATAACCACTTCCTAATTTCCTTAGCGAAAACTATGCTACTATCATTAGCGAAAAATGTTATGCATTTGCAGACTTTAAAAGGTAATTTTAACTAGTACAGCACAAACTAGAAGACATCTCAGATTTCTTTTAAATCAAAATCAATCAAGTGCCACAAATATAAACATCTCAGTAATACAGAAAACTCCATATACATAAATTACATTTTCTTGTTTGACAGAAGATTTTATTTTTTATGCTGAGCTATTAAAGAAGAGGTGCAACTTTATTTCTAAATAGTGCTTTTCATCTATGCAGTGACTGTCCCACAAGTTCTTCCTTTATTTGATCTGCAGTCAAATCAATGGTGACTGTGAAGCACAGGTGGCAGCACACTTACATATTTCCAAATGAAACCCCTGCATTCAAGACATTGTTTACAATTATCTGTGACATTTGTTCTATCAAGTGTGTCAGCAAAGCAGTAACCCAACCTTCTTCAGCTGCTCTTCCATGCCTGGTATTAACATCACACAGGCAACGCTCACACCAAGAAGCAAAAAGAAAGCATAAATCAGCCGAGTTATGGTGGAGTTGTTTCCGCTGGGGCAGCATCGGCAGAGCAGGCACGGGGCACTTCCACATAAGCATGGTATCTGAGAGAGAGAGACAGAACATAAAGTGTTTTGCATTGCTAGATTTCAATATTTCATCAGGCTGTAGAGATCACCAGAAGTTAGGATGGGAAAATGACTCATGTGACGCATCTCATCACTAGTGTAGCCCCAGTGGCTTATAGAGCCCCCTCACAATCTCAGCAGCGCTTCCTAATGCACCACTGTACAGTGAAAGTGGTGCTACGTCAAAAGTAACCATTTATTCGTTCAGAGGAAATAAAGACTGGGTTCAGGCTCATTTGTTCTCTTGAATTTTATTTCATTTCAGCTAAATGAGATGCAAGGACTGCTTTTAGTTAACAACTACATCCTCCCTTTCACAGCTGCAGAGATTAAACAAATACACCACAGAAAAAAAAACCCTGCAGCACAACTGCCATCTAGGTAGGCTTTCAGCGCCTGGCAGAGTTGCGCCACAATCCTCACAGGGGCCACAAACATTACTGGAGCACAACAAACAGGTAAACTAGCCTAAAGCCTAGGCTGCAAAACACTGCGTGCTTCGCAGCTACTCACGCATCACATAACTCTGTCAGGTGGCAGAACTAACCTATGCAGGGTAAAAGTTACAAACCCCAAGCACAAAGCAAACACGCAGCAGACATATTATCATCGCTACCAAACATCAACATCAGAAGTGGACAGGAATGCCCTACAGTTGTAATACTACAAGGGAAAAAAAAAAAAAAAAAAAAAAAAAGGACAAAATTTACCTGTACTTAATTCTTAAACAGAAAATTGTGGGAAGAAGGAAAGGGAGCAGATAGTGCTATTTCACTTGGGGCGAGCAGGAAACGTACTTCATCCCTTGCCATTTTCTTGCACTTGCTGAGTGACAATTCAGGAAGCAAAAGAAGGGCAAAGTTCCACAAGTAAATATAAGCCAAAAGAAGAAAGGCACAATCAAAATTTTTTGGGCTTTCTCTTTTTTTGGTTTTTAAATTTATAAATACATTATTTTGCCTAGAAGACACGGGAAATCCCCGTGAGCAGTGAACCGCTGAGTTTTGGAGCTAGGGCATTTTTCAGGTAAGGTAAAGTTACCACGGGAGCGCTGCCCTGCCTGAGCTACTACAACAGACCATGCAGCCTCTGGCAGAGACGCTGAAGGGCGGTAAAACCCAGCTTCTCCCCCAGCACACAGGCAGGGACACCTCCGCCAAAAAGCCACAGGTGTTAACCACGGCATCAAAGACACCCAGTCAGTCGCACAAGAACATGACTAGTTACACAGCCACATGACCGGTGCATGTCAATCATCCAGTATGACTGGCACGTGTCAGAGTTCTTAAAAGTTTAGTCATGTGACAAACAAAAATGCCAGCAGTCTGCTGCCACCAGGAAGGCTCCAGGGCTCGCAGGGAAGAGCGGACAGACTGCCACAACACTCTCAGCAGCCTCCTGAGGAGCCTTTGGGAAAAGGCTCAGATTGCCTGTTCTTACACGCTGAACCAGACCCACACACCCAACCCACAAACTTGATCTTTTAAATAATTTCCTTGTATTCCTTTTGTACTTGTGTTCCTTTCTGAGGACGGAGGAGCCAAGAATTTTCACTCCACTATGCTACAGAATCATTTTTAAATCAGCAAACTTCACTATTAAATTTGTCTCGCTAAAAAAGTGAAACTAGGTAGATCCTCATTCTAACTATTTCTGTATGCGAAAGGAATTACACTGCCCTTTTTTACTTCCTCCTCCACTCAGTATCATTATAGCACAAAGAGTATGAAGGTGTTGCTTCCAGAAGAGGTTTCACCTTGATATAAGAAAGATTTTTTTTTACAGTGAGAACAACTAAGTCACTGCAACAACCTCCCCAAGGACACGGTAGAGTCCCCATCAGCAGAGGTTTTCAAGATGCGACAGGACAGGGTGCTGGATTGTCTCATCTAGGCTCCCTTTCTGACAAAAAGTTGGACCAGACGATCCTTCGAGGCTGTTCTATGACTGCAAGCCACTGCATTAGGGGCATCTACACTTAGCAAGCAGGAAACATACAGCAAATATTGGCTAGGATGCATCAGGATTACACTATTTCCCCCACATACACTAATAACCTTTCTAGTGAAGAATACTTCTATTCTCTGTTCAAAAAATTGGTTTCTTCAACTAATTCAGACTACATTAACATTTTTAAAGACACTGTTGAACAAAAGGTTGAATTTAGCAGAGTAGCGTATAAGTGTAGGCTCATCAGCTGCAGAAACATTGGTGCAAGGACTGCCTGGCATAAAAGTCACTTCTCTGGAGAATCCCAGTGTTAAATTGCTTGTTAAATAGCTAAGTAATTCAAGCAACTTCCTCCTGAGTGAATCAAGGGGAACAGAGAGGAATGCATGTTTCTAGAGACATGGGAGGCTTGCAGTAGCGGAAATAAAGATGACTCTTCCCCTCACTGGGAAACAATGTGCCTCAGACCAGGCAATATTCCTCCTTTCAGTGGCTGAGCTCCAACACCAGCTTTTAAAACATTTTGCCCCGACAAGCTGTGATCACGCACATGATGTGAACAACAGACCTACTGATAACTGACACTATTTATACAAGTTATCCACTTCTACAAGGAATCACAGTCCAAGTCCCTCTTTCTTTTAGCAAGACAGAATAAGATCTATACCACTCCAACAAAATATTATGGTACTACTGGCAAAACCACTCCTAACAAGTAACAAACTTCAAAAAGAACAGAGCAAAGAACATTTGGCCCATGGAATTGGGTTTATCAGCAGAGGAGACAAGCACAGTTTGTGCCACTTTCTTCCTAAATTCAGAGCACGCCTCCTACAAAATACTATGGTACAAACAGAACGACAGTACTACACAGATCAAAGCTTAATATTAACTCCCCAGGTGAAGCCCAGCTTAGTCAGAGATGCAAAGAGTTACTCTGCAATTAGTTTTGAACTCGCTTCCTTAAGGAAGCTTGGACAACAGTCACCAAGTCACAACTGCACAAACCTATTGCCATCCAGTAACTTTTGGATCTACCAACCAACTCGCATCCCTGCGCGTTTGAGAAAAACAAGCAGCTCAGTGGTGGTCACCGAGGCAAAACAAGAAAAGATGACCCACACACCTATTCTGGGAGCAGCCAGCTGGGCAGACAAGTTAATTCATGCCTGCTAAACCAGCCACTTCATTCTCCAGGGCGGTGGAAATTGAAGGAGGAATATGTAACAAGATGAATATTGCAGGAGAGAAAAAGAGACAGAAACCCCCACAAAACCACTGAAAGTCAAGCATCACTGCCCCTGGTGCACACAGAACAAGTTTTTAATGTCAAACGTAATCTTCTTCTTAGGGTAATGACTAAATTATTATATACTGAAGTAAGTATTCACAAAAACACTAAGGCCCCCACTGGGCCTAGTCAGGTTTTAGCTACATCATCCCTACTCATACGCTTAAAGGAACCGATTCAATCAAGATCTTTGCCTTGGTAGAGAGCATTAAAGTGAGCAAAACAGCAGCTGAGCTATTTCAGAGAACACTGCAATAGAGGCAAGACCCAGCTGAGCGAGAACAGCACTGCCTGACCAATCTAGGTCGTCAGGATCAGAAGACTTTCGGTGAGAAGACTATGCTCTTACGGCCTTCCCCCCATCCCACCCCCCATCTCTGACAGGCTCACCTTTGCTCTTAAAAAACGCTAAACTGAAACGCTGCCTGATCAGCGCACAGTAGGGCAGAGCTACAACCAGCAGTAACACCACACAGAAATTCCAAAAGAAATGGAAGTGTGAGGCCAGACGCCGAGGTCAGTTACGCAGAGCCGCTCTGCACGGTGCAACACGCGGCCTTGCAGAGAAGCTACTCAGCTGAAGCAACGCCGGCAGCACCACCTTCCCAAATGAAAGAGAAGCAGTTTTCCCGGCGGCGGCACGGTCTGCACTAGCACATCTGCTACCTCACCCTCACAGTTTGTTTCTCTTTCAGAGCCACAAACGGTGTTTATACTGACATATTCTTAGATACCAGCACAGACAGATTTCTCCTGAAAACTATCGTATAGGCTGTAAGGGCTGATTAGCTGTGGCTTTAATAGGGAAAGAAAATGAACACTTTAAAGCCAACAAGGCGGGGGGGACGGGACGGGACACGATGGAAAAAAAAAACCAAAACCACACAAACCCCACCAAAACCCCCTGATTTGTTCGGGGGCTTTAAAGGAAGGGATGGGGCTAGTTACCCACAGTAAATCTGTCTTAATCAAGATTACATGCTCATATAAATAATTTTATAAATAATTTTATCGAAAAGAACATTAGCTGAATTTCTCTATACAGAAAAAAACACTCGAAACCAAGACCAAGTATGCAGGGATTCTTCATGTGCTACAAACACCAGCTAGTTATCAGAAAGGCTGTTTATGCACTTGAAAATGCAGTATATACTAAGTATTTGAATTAAAACCCATAGTTATACAGTCACTTAGTATTTGACAATATTTTAAAATATCAACATTAACTATATTCAGCTACTAATTAAAGCCTAAACGGCTAATCCATTAAGTAGTTTTTAAACTGTTAATTAAATCAAAATGAACACTAACAGCAGTCTGTCAACAGACTATTATCAGTGTTCTAGTTGTGTATTTACATGCCTATCAGCCTGGAAACTTAGCTCATAAAAATTTACCAATTCTAGGATCGTTTCATACAATTTGTACAGGAGACTAAGGAGTTAAGTATCATCTCTCTAATGAAGTATCCCTATGTACTAGGGGAACCAAAGTCCATGTATTTTGACAGCACAAAAACCAGGAGCTTGAATCAATATGAGGTTTTGTTAGACCACTAAGTTGTGTGTATGAACTGTTCAAATACACATAATTCCATTTAATGCCAGCATGGTACAGTATTTTTCATATGGAGAGTTCAGGTTTTCACAATCCCACTGACATTTTTAACCCAAATATCTGAAGATTCACAATTCACCTGATTGTCTCTATTTGATAGGGACTAGACTTAGAAAGATCTATCATCACTTACAGGTAAGACAGCAACCCCTCAACCGAGAAGAGGGCTGCCATGCAGGACCTCTACCAACTTCTCTGTTTTTCTGCACAGTGCCAATAGTTTTAAAGCCATCGCAAACTACTGTTTCCCATTAAGAAAAATCTCTTGACGACGCTCAGCATGGTGGTGACACTTCACCACAAACCGCTGTGCAGTGAGAAAACGATGGCTCGATAAGACAAAGATGCTACAGAGGGTGGAGCTGCTCAAGACAAAGCCGTAAGAAAGAGAAACTAAACACAATCATTATGACCAGGGAAACAGGCGAGTTTCACTTTTTCCGAAAGAAATGCCTAACTTCAGAGCATTTAACTAGATTTCGACTCCTTTACAGATTTGGGGAGGGGGAATTTCAGAGGACACAGCAACACCTCCCACACAGTAACACCGATGAAGCAGCGACCAGCAGCGCGACAGGCCGGCCTGTAAGTACGAAGCTCCCCAGCGCCGGATCCCTGCGGATCCCCGGAGAAGCCCGAGCGGGGGGACGGCCGCGGGGGTGCGCCCCAGGGCCCGCCTCCTCCAGCCTGCCGGGGAGAAAGCCCTGCCGCGGAGCCGCGGCCGCTCGGGGCGGAGGAAGCTCGGGTGGGAGCGGGGAGGGGGCCCGCCGCCGCCTCCCTGCGCTTGAGGAGGCGGGAAGGCAGCGCCACAGACGCCCTCGACCCTAGGAGACAAAGGCCCGGGGAGTCGCCCGGCGAGGCCCGGGTGGGGGTGGGTGTAGAGGCACGGGCCTCCGGCTCCGGGCCTGCGAGGGACAAGGAGGGGCAGGGACCCACCGCGCCTCCCGCCCCCCTTCTCTTACCCAGCTCGCCATGGAGCAGAGGCCCAGGACGCCGCCCATGGTGCGCGGCAGCTCCGGCTCGGGCTCCGGCGCCTCAAAGATGGACGCGGGGCGACCGCGGGCTCCCGACTGGCTTGTTTACTGCTCCCACCAGCGCTTCCGGCCTCTGTGACGGCAGAGGTAGCGTCACTTCCGGAGGGATGGATGCGTGCGGCTGGGGGGGGTCGGTGGCGGCTCTGCGGGGTGTGGGCTCCCAGCGCCCCGCTAGTGCGGGCCCGGGCTCGTCGTCCCTGAGGCTGTGACTGAGGAAGGGCCTGGTCGGCCCGGAGCGGCCTGGCTGCCCCCGCGTAGCGCTGCGAGCGGCGGCTGCCCCGGGAAGAGCGGCCGCCCTGGCGTGGCTGCCACCGCGCCTTGGCCAGCTCCCCCGGTGTGCTGAAAGGCTGCAGGGCGGTTAAGGGCTGGCCTGTGGTTCTTCGTTCCCTCCCGAGGCGTACCTAAGCCGGGGAGCGGGGAAGATGTCGCCCGGAGCCGCAGGCCGGCCTCCCCGCAGCGGCTGCCGGTGCTCGCTGTGCTGCTTCCCAACACCTCCCGAAATTTGCCAGCGGGTTGGAGCTGGGTGGCTGTAGTCTCCCTTACCTGAGCAATACTAAGGGGTAGGCTTCATCCCATAAAAACCGTATAAAACCATATAAAATTTTCACCAAATCACATTAGGGAACACATTTCTTACAAGTACTAATGAGAGTGTTGAGCCTGCGGGACCTTCTGGCTGTTGAGGTTGTGCTATGTAGAAGATGAGCATAGTCCAAAACACAAAATAGTCCAAAAAGAAAAAGTATTCCTCAAAAATCTATATAAAATAATTGGACAATCAAGGAACAGAAAATACATTTTAATAATATAAGCATAATAATACCGAGGATACTGTCACAGCTGAAAAATACAGCTATTTAATTTGCCAAATGTGTTTTAATAGACAAAAGTAGGCACTTAAGAAGGATAATTAAATTGAATTTTTAAGTAAAATAGCAGCATGAGGCAAAACATTTCATACAGAGTTCTATATAATTTTAGAAATTAAGAAACATTTTGACTCTCACAAGTTTATCTTTTTACCAACATACACAGTGATTATGGTACTACATACTGAGCTAGTGCTCAGATTGGACTTGTGTACAAGTGCTTCTAGATCTATAATTTATAATTTAGTTTAAAGTCAATCTGTTTCCAAAATCAAACTTGAAAAAGCTAAGAAGGAACCTTTACCGGCTGGAGGTTTAAGGCTGCGATTGTTGCCCAGTGATAAAAGAGGGAATGGCAATAATTAACAAAATGGTTATAGGTATTAGTTTGAAAGGTACGTACACAGAATTAGTGGACATGGAACAGAAATAAAATGCAGCACACCTGTCCTTACCAAAAGGTTAAAAAAGCTTTGGAAAGTCTCTATAAATAAAGTAAAAATGTTGCTAAAGTGGAAGTATGTGGGAGTGGGAGATGAGAGCAACAGTTAGTGAGGGTGCAGCCTGCTCCCCCGGGGCCACCAGGCTCTCCGTGGTCTGGTGCTGGTAAGCACCTCTTAGTCCTGCTCTGAGACAGCAGCCGAGGTGTGGATGAGCTCTGAGCTGAGGGTTGGGCCTGACCCTGAGCCACCTTCCCCCACAAGACTCGCTGTAGTGTAACGGGATGTGGGATGTGTGTCCCACCCGTCTTAGCAGGGTCATGGAGGTGGATTTGCCGCTGCAGCAAGGAGGAGAAAAGACACGGAGAGAGGAAGGTGGGGAGTGCTCCTCTCTCCCGCTCCCTATCCCTGGGGCACAAGGCTGGGGCTGGCAGTGAATGAGGATTTGGTACCTGTCCCGCATCTCCTCAGAAGGGCAACGGGAGGGCAGGGATTGGGGAAATTTCAGCCGGTAGATCCACAACAGTAACGATCACTTTTGTTTGTGCACTAATTTGAGCCAGCAAGGTGTGTTGTGTTCATCTTCTACGTAGCATCACCATGATAGGTCCTGCAGGCTCAACATCAGCTCACGGCTAACACCATGGCTTGCTTTGTGTGAGAATTCATAATCTCTTAAACCAGGAGTCCATTCCCTCTCCTTTATGAAGCCCTTCATCTTTTCCAAAGACAAGTTTTCATCAGTTACTGATTTTTTCTGCTTCAGTATTCCTGTGATCTTCACAGTGAGCTCTTTTTTTCCTTGCAAAAGCCTCTGATAGCCAAGGCAGACTATTTCTGTCCAGACCAGCCTGATCTCTTTTCTTCCAAAATATTAAATCGCATCCTTGTTCTCTGATTCTTTCATTCTCCCTGCTCTCTTATTTGGAGCACCTACTGTGGAAAGGTACTGAAGCATTACGCACACTTTACTGAACCAAGCCCTTCTCCTCCTTCATCACACATCTTTTCTAAGAATTTGTAAGAGATAATCTCCTACAGGAGTTTCTCTCCTTAAGCCTTATTTCACTTTCAAGTCATACAGCTTGCCTGACAGCTTCAAATCATATTGTGAAGTCTCGGTCGTCTAGAAACTAGCAGTTTCTCAAAATTGTTCTTCAGGAATTTGGAGGTCTATTTTGGCTGTTCATAGACGGCTACAGAAATGCTTAGGACTTTGCTTGCCTTCATCAGTGGTGGCAAATACTTTCCTTTGTACTGGAGTTTCTTTTAACTAGTTGCCACCAGTCCACTTGCCACTGGAAAAGCCTCTTGCAGCATTGCTAGGTTTGAGTCCTTTTTTTTAATTTTATTTTCATTGCAGTGCTTCAGTTTTATTCAATTTGAAGGGGAGTGGAATCCTTCATACCCAGATAATCTGTCTCGGATGGCTTCCCCAGTGTGATCCTCTTGGGCTTCCCTGTGAGCCTCTTGAGTTCGTATGGATATGAAAATCGTACTTGTCCGTTGTTCGAGTAGCGCTCTGAATTTTTAGAAAATGACAGGACTCAAACAGCTGAAGTAATTTTTTGGGTTTTTTTCTCCTTTGTGTTAAGGAGCTTCTTGCTAAAACCTGCCCTTTTGTCAGATGCTTATTGGAGGCTTTTTCCAGACTAGAGACCACCTGCTGGTTCCATGGTCTGCACAAGCAACTTCCATCAGCTCCTTCAGTGAACACCAGGTCTGCAGAGAGCCCAGAGCTGCATTGTGGGGGATCCCAAACACAGCCGCACACACTTTAACCTGCAGCAGAAAAGCCCATTTTGCAGGCTGCTGACCATTTTGTCTCTTGAGTTCGTGTCCTCAGACCACTGAGAGCAAAGGCAAGTGAGACAGAACAAGCTACACTAAACAGGCTTACGCTTTAGGCAAGGCTTTTCCAAATCCACAGTTTTCTGTTAGTGGTTCAACACCCCGGTAAACAGCATGAGAGGGAGAATCCTGAAAATCGCTCTGGATGGGACGTGGACAACTTGCCTGCCTGCCTCGCGCTGAGGGAGGCTGCACCTCTTGCCCTGAATTCCTGCCCTCAGTATTTGAGTTACCATTCGTTGCATTTGTTGTTTGAAGAAACAAGCAAGTAGGAGGCTGGGAACACAATGCAAATGCTGTACTGCCTGGCGTACACAGAATAAACCCTACGGCCTGCAGGAAACACCAGCTATACGTACGATGACCGTGCATGTAGCCTCTGCACCATAAGCCCAGCAGCTCTCCATAGCGTTAGGCAGTGCCCACGTGTGTGTTAGGAATGTGCACTGCCTAAGCAGAAGTTTTTTTTTGTGAAAACGTCAAACGTTTTGTGAAAACTTTGTGAAAAGAAGTTAAAACATTTGTGAGAACTGGTGTGTTTTCTGTCCACTTCCAGTGGTGCAGAAGCTGTGAGCACGTTTCTCTGGGACCGAGGGCATTGCTTCGTGAAGCATTCAGCGCGACGGCACAGCAGCATCAGAGCTTTCACCATGGATAGGCTACCTGACACCCACACATCTCAGAAAAATATGAAAGCACCTCCAGGCCTTCCCAGACAAGATTTCCAAGCACACACAGAAAAAAAAAAAAAAGAGAGCATGTAAGGGAATAAAAGAGCAAACAGAAGGTGGCTGTAATGGGGCCTCTCTTATCTTAGTGCTATGATGCCAAAATCATACCAAGCATCAGCATAAAAATTGGAGGAAGCAAAATGTTCAGCCTTTAAAACTGAAGGAGAAAACCCAGGAAGGCTTTTGTTCTCTCGACATGGATGTGGAGATATATCTGAAGAACATCTCCCCCAGAGGGCAGTACAACTTAAAGAATGGAAATGTCGCCCTGGCAGCTTTTAAATGGAAATCGGCAATTTGAAGATGTGGTTTTTTATCTCAACAATGTTAACAGAAAAATAGCCTACAGGGATGTATTTTCTGGAATAAATCTGTGTACACAGTACGACTCTACATTTCACTCACTTTAAGTCTCATTTAAGTGAAACTACAAAAATTCCCCCTTTTTTTTTCCCCCCTTGATCCTCTAAATGAAAAGTAATATTGAAATAATGTCTGTGATAACAGGTTATGATATCCAGGGTTATGTCTCTATTGTGAGAGAGAAGCAGAGCATGAAAGAATAAAATTCTTGTTTCTGATGGACTATGCAAAGACTCGTAATAGAGATATCTGAAACTAAATGGAATTCAGAGGCCATATTTTTAAAGGACTGACCTAGATGTAAATCTAATACTGATTCAAATAAATAGATAGGACTACAGAATAAATGCTTCTCTTTATCTCCCTTTTGCAAGTTTTTTTTTTTTGTTCTAACAATACCCGTTTATGTAGATCAAAATAAAATGATGAAATGCGTTTAAATGGTAAAGCATTATTATTGTTATTGTTATTATATTGTGTTTTGTCATCTCGAAAAATACATTACTGAGTAGAAACTGATTAACAACATACATACTTATTGTAAATAGGTATGGCTTTAATCCTTCTTTAGAACAGAGTGAATAATCTGAAACTTTCATACAGCTACAGTCATGAAGCAAAGAACAAAAAATCATTAGATTGTACAAATTGCTGTCACTCCATTCATGGAAACAGAAGATTAAATGCAGATTGGGTCAGGATTGTAATTAATGTTCCTATTAAGCTCCATCACAGTCATTGCAAGTGAGAAAGGAAAACTAATTTCTACCTCTGTTTCTGTTATTTTTTGCTTGGAAAAAAATGCTCTCCAACGATAAATTAACAAGACAGTTCCACATCTCTACATAATGCTCTATGTTTTTAACAGGAAAAGATAGAAATATTTGTAATAAAATCAAATCCCTTCAATTTGTATAGCATAGTATTGTTCAGTGTTTCTAAATAATTGGCATTTTGGAGACTGCTGCTAGCCTCGTACCAGTGTGTGATGGATGCCTCTAAAACCCAATACTGACAACGTTCAGTCTATTCCCATCTTGCCTAGCGGTCCAACCATCAGAAGCTTTGTGTTTGTATTATTCATCCTGGGGATAAGAAACTTGTGGAATTCATCAAGGAATTATTCCCCCCCCCTTATTTTCATCAGCCAGTAAGATTTTCGAAGACCTGGGCCCATTTGTCAGCCAGTGAGATTTTAGAAGACCTGGGTCCATCTGTGTTCCTCAAAACCATCCTCTCTTGTGTACTGGAGGGCTCACCCTGGTGTCCGAGAGGACCCGAGGGCACATAACGGCCGGCATTGTGTGAGGCTGCCTCCAGCCTCAGTGCCCTGGTGGCAGTGGCTTTGCGAAAGGCAGCTT
Organism: Leptosomus discolor; assembly: GCF_034619465.1. Lineage (NCBI taxonomy): Eukaryota > Metazoa > Chordata > Aves > Leptosomiformes > Leptosomidae > Leptosomus > Leptosomus discolor. Next base: position 70,271,624 of record NC_141392.1, on the reverse strand, counting down.
TTCAGCACAGGTTTGGAAGGAAGCTTGTGCTGAGGGTTCCCTGGGTGCACGCTGGCCGGCTGTTGCCCTGCCCGTGAGTGAACACCGATCAACAGCCTAACGAGAACAGAGAGAGAAAATGCTGTGAAAGCTGCCCCTGCACATCCCTCACTCCTGTTCAGTGTTAAAGGATAACCTGCCTCTCTTCACTGGGGTTGGTTTTTTTTTTAATCTTTTGCAGACAGGCCTGGTTTCCTTGGCTTTTACTCAGAGCAGATTTAGCAAAAAACAGTTCAGAACTGAAAGCCATGCTATCACCATCTCATTATATATGTATAAGTTATCCTCATAGGTACAGATGCACACAGACTATTTGTGGTTCCTCATGTTTCATGTAGATGTGTGTATATAGATAAATATGTATGTGTGTAACTACCTACCTGCATGTTGCACACTGATGTACGTATCTGTGCACACAAACACCTTCACATATGTACTCGTATGCGTTAATATGTTACTTGAAACGAACTGCCATGGATCTTCATGCTGTAACAGCACTTCCAGTGAATTTGCTGGCACTTCACTCTTCTTTTCAACACTACAGATACACAGACATTTGGCTTTTACCAATTTCTTTTTATTAGTAATGGCTAATTGGGAGTCAAATCCTTTTCCTGAATTTTTATAAATGCTTCTTAACTTCTAGGTGAAATGTACCTCTGGGACAGAACCTGAACTGGCACAGCATCAATCACCTCTCTCCACTGAATTTGGTTGAGGTGCATGTGCTCCAACATTAACTAAAAAGGTGGTGATTTTCATATATATAGTAGGCAGCACATATAATTATTTGAGCTGTAACATTTTTGTTAATTGCATTTCTTTTGACAAATACGTGTAACTACTGTCTCATCTAAAAATAGACCAAGAAACGTAGACATTTTTCTCTCAGGATTAGTAAGCAAGTTTTAAATTAGACAGCTTAATTCTAAGTGGCCTCAGAGTTTGCTCCTCATAGTTAAGGCCTAGATTAGAAGATAGTGTTCTAGCTGGTATCTGCTCAATCTCTTCTAGATAGCAGTATCTGGAGCCAGTTGATCATTGAAATAAGATTTTTAGAATAACTCTTACCATACATACACACAAAAAGCAAAACTGTTACAGAAAGTTGATACATTTTTAGAGAAGACAATTTAATTTTTTATTATTATTATTTTTTATATCTGCAGGGATGTTATTTGAGCTGTGCTGACATACATCAGCTGTTACTGCTCTGTATTTTTAATGACCTTCCTTTCATTTTCAAAGGCAATGAGGACGTATTTCCCTCAATTATGAGTTTTGTCTAAACATAAAGTTTGCCAGTCAGGAGTGGCGATACAGGTGTTCTAACCTTCTTAAAATGTAATCATGAGGAGGTAAAGCTGTAGGATTTTAGTGTTTGCTCCATGAAAGCACGTACCTGTTGCAGCAACAAGAAAGCAACAGCTAGGGCTGTTAGGGCTGATATTATTTTGAAGAAATTAATAACATTGGTGGGATCAGATGCTGTTCACTGGCTATTTTAAACAAATTAAAATATAAAATTGCTGAACCACTAGCTGTTATTTAACTGGCTCTGGCAGTGGTCCCAGAAGCCAGAGGGCAACAAATGTGATGCCAATTTTTCCAAACCCTCCGGAGGCACCTGCACAGCTTAGCCTCCCAGGAACACACGCTTCACAAACCTAATAGCATTCTTTCAAAAAGTTAGTGAGTGTATGAATAAGGGTGATTTGGCTTCTGCGGTGTACCTGGATTTCTAAAAAGCCTTACAAAATCTCCTCACTAAGAGCTTTCAAAGCAACTAATCAGTCATGAAATGACAAAAGAGGCTCCCTTTTCGATAAATAGCTACTAGCAAGATCCATCAAGGGCTATTAAACATAATTGTCCAGTTGCAACCTCAATTCAGGAAATCCTTAAAATGGTAATTGCTGGAACCGGGATGGCAAAGCTATCACCACCTGCTTGTCCTTGACTTGCACCCTTTCCTGAAGTATTTGCAATTGGCCTCTGTCAAGGACATAATGCTGGGCAAGAAGACTTTTACCGTGACCTACTGCATCCTTTCCGATATTCTTGTCTGAGTGTCATATTATGCACTGAGTAATAACAACTATTTTCCTCTTTTTAATGATAAAAAGGACTCTTCCTTACATAACTTAATAATTTTGTTTAAAAATAGAGCAAAATTTCCACATCAATAGCTTCTTATATGGAGGATACCAAACTTCCAAAATTTGAGCCCTTGTTGTCGTGGGTTTTTTTAAATGCTGCAGTACAGTGTAGCGGGCAATGCAGAAATCTATCATTCCTCTCGGTTTTAGAAGATTTTGGAGAAGGGAACACGGTTCCTTCAGTTTGAGAACTTGTAACGAGAGACCTCCTCTGCAAAGCCCTGGGAGACCAGCAGGGACACAAGGCAGCCGAAATCCTTCTACCCAAGAGCTGCATTTGTGCAGGGAAAGCAGCGTGTACGCGTGTGCCTTAGTAACTTGCACTGAAGTACTGAACACGAGGAATAGTTCAAACTGCAACATGAACTCTGCATCTGTATAAACTCCCGTAAGAGAGAGCAACACTGTTCAGGTCAACTTTTTAAATGTAAACATTCTCCCTCACTACAGCTTCTTTCCCAGGGCGACCATATATATGTTAGTGGCAGGTTCAGGTGTAGAAGCAAGCAGTCCAGTCCCTCAAATCAAAGCTGTTAGGAGAAAAGATTTATGTCTGTGTACTAAACGGACAAATTGCTCTCTCAGTCTGTTAAGCTGTCAGTATGATCTCTTGGCAAGCTAGAACAGTTCGCTGCTATTTTTCAGAGTGGAACAAATTGCCTGTGTGCAAGTATAGCCTAATAGTAAAAGACACCACGGATATACCGATCAATGCATAAGGAACTAAATCAATGTTTATTTTCAGAATCCTTTGACTTCATATGGAACCATTTTTTAAACAGAGAGAAAAAGAATCAATGTTTTCAGAGATTAATGCCTAAATTGATACATAAATAAGCCCCATTAACTTCAGCTAAACTTGCTGATTCTCTGGACCTCCAGTTAGCAGACCGTTCAGGCCACCCAGAAATCATGCCTCATTTTAGGTCCCTATTTACAAAAAAAAAACCCTTGAGAGAATGCTGAGAGCCAGAAGTAATTTTTAATGATTGCTTAGTTGTGATGATGGGCAACTTACTTTGGAGAAACCAAAGTTAAACTGATTTGATACCATGAAAGAAAAAAACTACACTGAACAACAAGAACATCCTTCTGCCATTTTTCTTCTCTGGCTTGCCAGGTTGGTTTGAAGAACGGTGGTTTTTTCACTGCTAAATCTGAGTTTTATCACTCTTGGTATTCTGCACTGGAGTAATGGTACTGGAACAGGCACTTTGTAGTAATGATGGAAGAGCCATGGGCTAGAGGAAGCGTTCAGAAGCACTGGTATTTCTGTGACTGCTTTGGAATATGTTCAGCACTGATTTCCTCTTTAGGCGTATGAAATTACCCAAGCACAGCAAGGTTTTGTTGCATACATCCGGTTCAGTACACTGCATGTGGAACACGGGAATCTCAGTAATTTTCTTTATTGATTTAATAGACACTTTCTGTCAACAGAGTCACAACTTCAAAGTCTTTAAGTGCTGTTGAGGGACCAGAGCAGAACCCTTTTTAGTTTGCAGATAACAAAAGCCCAGTTGATGGGTGGGTGGGACTGGCAGAGAACCTGACTGCTCTGTGCAGCCTGGATCTGGATGGCATGCCTGGCTCCCACTCATCCAACAAGCAAGCTCACAAGGTGATGGTGTCTCAGGTACTGAGTCATGACCTATAACCACCTTTGATGGTCAAGCACTGACCCACAAGAGATTATCAAGAAAGATGTAAGTACTAGCAGTATTAAAAGTAAAGGTATTTGAGGTATTTACTTCGATACAAATAAACTATTTCTTGGCTGAGGTCTACTGGATAATATTCTGGCCAATCTACATGGCTTCGCAGATACAGCTTAGCAACAAGGAGGCTTTTGTCTGGGGGTACCAACACTTCTCTTTCCCATTTATTTTAACTGTTCTGTCTTTAGGCTGCATTTTACCTGTATTTGTTTCTCTAACTATGACAAATAGTTATTTTTTTTCTTGAAGCCTTTATGACAAGGAGGGATACCAATGATAATGGTAGCAGGAAATGCTTACGTAGTCTGCTGCGAATTCAACATGTCCCCTGTAGGATCCATTTCCTGTGTATAAAAATTCCGATGTCTGAAAACAAGAGAGGGGGTTATTTAATCATGCAAGAGTTTAGGACGGGTCTGCTGAGTGTACTACCACGAATGTGGCAGTACATCGTATTCATTGCTAGCAGCTTCTTGATTTCTTCCTGATCCCAGTTGCAGATTGGTTTATTTTAACCTAAGGCAGGAAAATGAATCACTGTAACTATTGTTTCTCTATCAGTGCAAGATTTTTTACTTTTTTCATACTAGTGCAACAGGATTTTTGCTGTTTCATCTGTCTCACATAAGTGGATTACAAACATTGATTTTATAAGTCATTGATGATCTATTATAGAAATAATATCTGGTCTAGATTTGCTTTCTTAGTTTTTCCAGGCTTTCCCACCATATCATTATGGCAAATTTGCTTGATATGTTCTCTATATTTTATATAAATAACTTATTTTAGATGGATATCCTTTCAGATCCAGACTGAAAAGTGTTTTTCTTATCTTGCCTCTTGACTTTCATTGCAGCTTAACTTTTATCCTAGAAAGCATCTGTCTTCAATGACAACACGTGCCAGTGGCAATGTGTGGCAACCGTAGAGAAAAAGTCTTCACCGAAAGGAAATACCACCTGACCTCCCTCCTTCTCTGGGCTGCCAGGGTTCTAGCCTGTGGCAACCCCCAGCTCCTCTGGCTCTCCAGAACCTGCAGTAGTCAGCAGCATGATCAGGGCAGCTTCTGACAGTTCCTTATTGCACTCCCACCTTACATCTTACCACAGCTTGTCCCAAGCAGCCATACTGTTTCACACCTACCCTGGCACGAACCTTTCAGTGCTGAACTGGATCAACTGCTATTTTGTCTCTAGGGCTAAAGCTAAGTCATGCCTGGGTTGTGCTGTCTCCTGGTGGGGGTTGGCACTACGGTTTTCAGCAGCCTCCCACCATTTCTGTAAGGCCCCCAGACCAGCTTTGTTTGTGGGCAAAGTAATTTGGCAAAATATGACCAAGTTGCAAATACCATTTGCCTGTCTCCATGTGACACATCTATTTCAGGTGGGCATGCAAGGTCTCATAAAAAAAAGGCAATGAGATTTTCTGCCAGCTCTGAGCAGTGAATCAGAGCTTGGGGACAAAAATGTTGTTCTTGGCTACCCACCTGATATCCAGGTAAGAAGAGCCAGCTCCAGGCTACTCAACAACAGAGGCAGATTTCAATTTCAATGCTCCAAGAAAAAGAATTAAATGTAGTATGTCTTCTTTCCGGGGTAGTAAAATCTGTGACAGCAGTGTGTCAAGTGAGGCGATATAACAGGTCTGAAGGAGGTCAGTGGTGGTTTCAGGGCGATGTGGATGGTGAAAGAGAAAGATTGAAGTGATGCTGGTCCAAGTGGTGCAGGGGGTGGATTAAAGTTCACTATCCAGTGTCCGTCATACCGGGTAAATTAGAGGCCCAAAAATGCCCTCATCTATCTCTTGCAACATGCCCAATTGAAGGCCACTCTAAAGCTTTCTTAATGCTGTCTTAAATTATGTGCCCTAGATAAACATCTGGTTCCCCGAGCTCCCCTACATAGTCAGCAAGCAGATGATAGTTAACCCGCTGGTATTTTTCTCACTGATTTAAGCATGGAGTCTGGGGGAAGAGGGCTTTGGCCTCTGGCATATCGGTGACAGGACTGCAAGCCTCAGGACTGGAGACGTGTTTCAGGAGGTGAACAAGCTCCTTCCTGCATGTATATCCTAACCCAGGTGATGGAGAATGAAAGTGGAGAACAGCCTGCGAGAGCGCGATCAGTTGGGGTGAATCCGGACTTGCGCATCCAAGCAGGAGCATTCTGGTGTCCCAGCATGTGTGACGTGGTTTGGGTCTATAAATGTGCAGCATATCTTTATATATGAAACATAGACATTAGTGCAAAAGAAATACATTAAGCCTGTGGTGAATATTTTTGTACCATGCTTATAAATTGAATTTACAGTGTTATGTTTTTAGACTTACTGGCTTAGCTAGTGACAGATGCCATTCTGGACCCCAGGTTACATCCCTAGCATTCCGTTTAGTAGCAGGTATTTTCATAGCCAAGCACTATAAATGCTGATTCTTTCTGAAACTCATGTTTATACAAGTGTTCACACACAGCATTACAAAGACAGGGCCACAGGTAAGTCCTGCTTAGGAGACTGGGAACCATTTTATAGATCACTCTGGCATCGTCATGTGAAGACTTGATATGCCCTTAGCAGAAACAGACTTTTTAAAGCTGACTGCAGGAAAGGAAAAAGGTCAGTCCCGGAAACTTTCATGCCCTGCTGAATGAAAAGAAGGGGGCAAACTATGAATCCTTTGTACTCCTACACTGGCACATCAATGACCATCTCATGGGGATTTTGTGGAAGGGAGTCTTAGGGCACCAATGCCTCCTTAATTTGCATTGTGTGATCTAGGAGGGAAAGAAAACCTAGATGAAATAAGAACGTATAATATGGAGGAGAACCGCCTACAACAAAAATGTGTATTGGAACAACCCAGCCTAAGCTAGTTTCACCTAGTTTTTAGTGTTTGGTACCATATGTTTTATTTTTGGTTTCTGATATTTGTAGCATTACCTGGGTAACCAGTTAATGCTTAAAAGCAAAATAATTAAAAGGTTCATACACACTTAAGCATCCTTAGAAGTTCTTTAAAATGGAGGAAAACCCTGTGAAAGCTATATCTTGCCATTTGCATATTTTTTTTCCTGAATAAGATACTGTCATACTTTTGCCTTAGTTATGAAGCTGTATTGTAAAGGGTGCTAACCAAAACTAAAAAGTTTGGAAAATATTTTTCCCCTATGTTTTAGTGTCTCCAAAAAAAGTATTTTTTTTCTTTCTACCAGACTTTTTTTGCCTTTCGGCTACTATTAAAAAAAAAAAAAAAAAAAACCAACAGAATATCCCAAAACTTACATTTTTTGCATCATTTGCAATTTTTCAATGAAACTACATTTTCAATGGAAGTAAAGGTGTGGGCGAAGGGTGTCGTATTGTTTAGCTCATGAAAGCTGAAAAGACAAAAAGCATAAGATGCGATGGTTGAAATCTCTGCTTTTGTGTGCTTTGTTTATGTATTTAATATTGCCAGCATTACCATTTATACTCCGCGGGACTCACTAAATTTATATTCATGGAAAATTAGAAAAGGATTCATCATGCAACTGGTTGTAATGGATGAATTGCCTTTTCCACAAAAGGCTGGACCAGATCATCTTTTGAGAATCTGGGCTGTTCTGCGATTCTGTGAGTGGTGCGCTAGCATTAGTTAACACCCAAAACCATATTTCAGCAATACAGTACCAGGCTCATGGGTTTTGCTCTTGTCACTTTCTGGTTCCAAATATTATTCCCTCATGATCAAGTTGAATTGACTTAAAGAAACTAAAATAATAATAATTCAAAAAATCAGGTTTTCTGATTGGCAAACATATTTTTGCTGTATATTTCTGTATTTCACATCTGTAGCGTAGTAGAGGAAACTCACATTCTGTTGTGTTGCACAAAACCAAAACAGCGTAAGTCAATGTTTGGCACTTCCTATATAACAAGGACTACTTTGTCTGTCCTCTAGGTGGAGATTTACTTACAGGAGCAGCCTTATTAAATTCAGAAGCACATTCAAGTGAGTAAACATTGCATAAACTCTAAATAGCATAGCAAACAAACTTTCCAGTGACAACTCCCGAATCATTTGGTTATGAATTTAGATCAGCCATCTCTGCATATTGTGAAGTGTCCTGTGATATGTCTAGAACTCTGAAGAGGAAATAATGTTTTCTAGTGGACAGTTAGAGGAAACATTATCTTTCAGTGATTATAAGAATGGAAAAAAACTCAGGCTGTGCGTCTTCTACATAGTGATGATTTGAAAATTTTGCATTCTACAATAACCGAGCTCTTAACTGTTGCTTAATTGTCATGGCAGGAACTTCACAGTAAGTTTGAATTATGGCAAGATCACATGCACCATTTCTGTAGTCATCGAACTTTTGTGTGAATCATTACAGCTATTTTCATGTTCATGGCAAGTCTGCGAACAGAGGCGCTGCCATGTCATCCTAATCACGTATCAATAAATTGTAGATACACCCATTCATTGGTTCTGTATGAAGATACGATTTCTAATTGGTACCATCTGACTACATTCATGAACTACATACATATATGAATATGATTTTTGTAGCAACTGTTTTGGTAGTTTTGGTTGGACGTTCCACATTTTAATTACCATTGAGGGAGAAATATTACAGTTCTCCTTCCTAAAAGGTTGTCTCTCTTCCCAACCCTTCACCGACGGTCTTTCTGTCGGCTAGATTCTTGCTCAAAATGCCTGCCTTAGAACTGATCAACTCAGATATGTCCGTCCTTAATCTCTTCCCCTACAGTCTCATTACCTGGTATAATGTTTTGGACCTCCAAATCCACAGTGATCGTTCTCTTAATGCTTTTCTGAATTATTAATATTCCCATTTTACAGAAGCAAAGAGAGTCTTGTACAAGGTTATTTAAGAGGATCATCCTGTATCTTTAAATCCATTGTCTATGCCCTAGTTTTGTTCTCCCCCCGAGCTTTCTAAGGAACAAAACCTTTTGCTTTCCTAGTATTTTCAGACAATTATAATTCTGGCTGAGACTAATAAACACGAAGTTAAGAACTTAGATCTTCAAGGCTGCTTAAATTTGAGATTGATTTTGTGACTGGGTGAGGATTCTTTTTTTAGGGGAAAAAGTCTTTTTAAAGCAGAGGCCATTTAATGAGGGAGCGAGAATAAGACTATAGGTGATCAGTCACACTGCTTGACAGCTCAATGATAAAGATTAATTCTCCAGTAATATTGGCGAGGCGCTTTTGAGAAACTTCCCAAAAGAAATTAATTCACTGATTCACTGAAAGTTTTTGAATGGTGAATACATAGAAACAGTCTGTTTTGTAAACCAAACTTGACGCACTCCAAAGAGCTGATTCATTCTGAGAGGTTCTTTCATGAAATATCTTCTCTTGTCTTTTTTTTTTTTAAGACAAAATATCCTTTCACCCCTCTTCAGAACTGTTTTTTGCTGCTTTTCAGTATCCATGTGCTCTCTCCCTGGAGACTTCTCTGCGCCAGCCATGAAATGAGTACCCCCCAGAAACACACAGTTCAAGTTTATTACTGCTTACATCATCCCTGACTTAATGATCTCTACATCTGAAGTGGGAACTCAGATTCAAGTCCATTCTATTCTCTGATTTTTTTATTCCAAATGCCTTGCATTGTGTCACCTCTATTTGGAACTTTTTAGTCCACGTTACTCAGATAGCAAATGAAAATGACAACTAAGGCTAAATTAATATATAGTGATGTGCTTGGATGCCTGTAATAATTTTAGTTCTCTGATCACCTTGAGATGACTTGCAGATAATTCCCCACAATGTTATTTCTCTTGTCTTTTGCCTTTCTACTGACTTCTGTTTCATTCCTCATTAATGCATCTCAGGGTTTGTTTGCTCTTCTGGCTGTTGCAGCCACTGAGAGGCCAGTTTATATCCTTTTATAAGATCTTTTGTACAGCTATAACTAAAGTTAAGTGCTCCCCAGTTAACAAAAGTCTGAGAAGGAACCTGGATTTTTGGAGATGACAAAGGTAAGGTGGGAACCTTAATGTGGCATTCATTTATCTGGGACTGGCACTCTGAAAAGAGCAGTTCTCCAAAGTCCTGGGAATTTATAGCTGAAAGAGAAGTTGCTTTGGTTTAAAAAAAAAAAAAAAAGGAAAATGGAGAGAATAATGTTGTAAAGCAGTTACAGAAGTATCACATACATTATAAATTGCATGAGAAGTAAGACCAAACAGAGATGTCACTGTAACCTGTGTAGCTGTAACATAAACGAATGACCACACTGTCCAGTCATTTGATGAGGAAATAAAGAAATGGGTTATTTTGAGATTATAGGAGAGAATCAGGTGCCATAACTCTTACAGCCTTGTTTCTTGCAAGTGGCTCTCCGTAGGATGCTATACAAGTGGTCCTTACTGCTGGTGGAGTTAACCCGACGCCAGGAGCACTGGCCGGCTGTGGTTGCTGTTAGACTGCATATGCTGTATCTTGCGCTGTATCACTTCTGTGCTTCCTGTGCCGGCAGAAGGCATGTCCCGCCGCTACTTGCCTTTCTGTGGTTTGAGCAATGTGTGCTTGTGACAGGTATATGCCAGGTTTGAGGGACAGGTCAAACACCCTTGGAAGAGGGAAATGTGGAAGGGGACAAGGGGGATGCTGTTAGCCTGTCCCTTTTGGAGTGAGAATACTGGAGATTATTCTTCGTATTCCAACACGCACACACACACACACACACTCCCCCGGTCTCTGCCTTTTTAGCACCTTTCCTCAGTAATTACAGCTTATTATTCTGGACATCTGACAATGTTGCTCCTGGTAGGACAATTTCCCAACATTTCCAGCTGGGACTGGTTGTTATCCTCATCCCATATGATCATTTTGTCTAACTGCTATGGCGTGCAGAGGACAGCTAGCTCAGAAAAAGTAAAAAAGTTCAGCCCAGGAGTTCATGCAGGATGTGACGTTACTGCAGCAGCCAGTGTTATAGCTCTGGAAGAATGAACTGACTTCAGTCACAAAGAAAAACCTTGCAGACAGCCCTACAAGTAAATATCATCCAACCTCCTTGTGCCTTTCCAATAGAATGAGGGAAAATGAATAAAAAGATACATTTAAAAGGAACGAATGCGTTGAAGGTGCATTTGGACCAAAATCTGATTCCACAGAAATCAGGAACAGTGCAAATCTTCCAACTGAGCTAGCTTGCTAAGTAATTTCTATCAACAGAGGGCCTGGGGTAGCCGAGTAGACAAGATGAAATCATGAAGACCAAAGAGTGTTAAGAAACTCTTTCACAACACAAAAGCAATTTGCACTGTTTTTCTCACTGTTCTAAAGCAGCAGGTGGCAATTTGCTGGTGCCTGCATGGTACCTTTCCTGTGCCTCCTGCTGCAAAACTCAACTATTAGGAGACAGGTAGTGGCCTGGCATCTTTTCTGCACTGCTTCTGTTGCACTAGGAACTTAAGAGTTGTATGATGAAAGGAATCAGTGTCTTCTCTTTAAATGCTAACGCATGAACCGGACATTTCACCCCAGCAAAGGGCAATGTTTGAGCACAGTCCATCTGCTAATGCATAGCTCCGCATAGTCAGCCCCAGTTCTCAAGGACCCACCTGACAATTAAGCACATGCAGATGGCTGCAGAATAGCAGAGCTTGAGCGGAGACCAAGCTTTCATGATACCACTCTGGCAATACTCATTAGTGCCTGTGGCCCACCTACCCCCCATTTGCTGCTCTAGTTTACAGCATGACCCCACAGTCAGTTGTACAGAACAACTGAGGAGATGACGCACCATTTCATCAAGCTAAAACTGACTGTCTGTGAAGTAGACGTGGACGGCAGAACAACTCCCTAACTTGACGTTGCTGTTAGTGTGCTCACATAATGAAAACACAGTCTCAGCCGCCTGTTTTTCAGTTGTAACATCGCAGTGATATGTGTTATGCCTGGAAGACGTTCCACAAAGCTCTGGAAAGGCTTGTGAGCACCACCACAGAGGGTCTTCTGAGCCTGTACACGGTGCTGCTTTTCTTCAGAAGTCCAGGAAATCATGTTTGAGTCATGTTTGAGCTGCACTGCAGAGGTTCAGGCTGGATATTAGGAAGAATTTCTTTACTGAAAGGGTTGTCAGGCACTGGAACAGCCTGCCCAGGGACGTGATGGAGTCACCAACCCTGGAGGTGTTTAAGAGATGGGTAGATGTTGTACTTAAGGACGTGGTTTAGTGGTGTTGATAGAGCTAGGACAAAGGTTGGACTTGATGATCTTGAAGGTCTCTTCCAACTGAAATTGTTTTATGATTCTACCTTGCCCTTGCTGTCTTTTTGGGAATGGACCTGGAGCTCTATTTTGTCACTTCTGAACAAAAAAGTTGTCTGTTTATTGAACTGAAAAGCAGATGTCTCCTCCTCAGCTGGGTGAAATACGGAAACATATCCTGGGGAATGACTGTGAACACATGCCAATTCTCTGTATTTTTGGACCTCATCTTTTTTCCCTTATTTCATATTTTCACCTCAGCTAGCTTAAGTTATGAGAGTTAGGGTGTTTATTTAAGAGGTATTCCTTTACTTAGTGTGATGCTTTGTGAAACAGTCAGCTAAGCATTAATCATAATTTATCCTGTCATTTTGGCTGTGTCTGGCAGATATTAAACTGTACCTCAGGATATACACATCTGGCAGTGACAGTCATTTGTTAATTGAATGTGACTTTTACTGAACTTTTCACCCAGCGGGCTATGCCAGAGATTTATGTACAATCATATTTGTTACAAGTGTTTCTGTAATTTTTGGTAGTAACGATCAAACAAGAACGTAGAGACTTTGTGATAGCTGCTGCAGCGTGCACGGTTGCATGTATTTTGCCCATTAAGCCCCACAGGTACCGGATTCACCAAAGTTACATCTGACTCGATAAATGCAAACTCCTAATGACAGGTGTCTTATAGCCACTCTCAAATGTATCATCTGAATATGGCCATTCATCACATCGGCCATCCCAGCGAGTACCCTCCTCAGTGGCGGTATCGCCAGCTTGACTTGTCTTCCTTCTCCGTTCTTTGGACGGAAGACTGCTGTTGATGGCATGGCGTATGTGCTGCTGGTGAGGCTACAGGTGTGCCTGTGTTCCCCATGGAGGTGACACGGGGACAGCTCGCTTCCACTTAGAAAGCAGGAAGCGGCTTCAAAGGGTAGCGTGTACTTTTCATATGAAAGAAGTGAGGATGACCAAAGTGATAGGACACAAGTCAACTGTGTGTATATCTGGGATGCAAAAATGAACTTTACAGTGGGAATGGACCCTTTCCTGATTCTTTTGGTTCTGTTGGCATCAAAGATTTGTCTGTAACAGCTAGGTCAGGAGATGCCTCTTTCTTTATCTCAATTTCTGATTGCCATTGTTTACATTACTTTGGAAGAAATGGAGATCAAACACAGAAGAGGATGAGAGAAGCTTTGGAAATTAGCTATGTATGCAGAGACTTGGTGAGAGCATTAGCAGATGCAAAGGAAAATTGCAAAAAGAAAGAAAATAATCTAAATGAAGGCAACTCGCAATATGAATATCAAAAGAGAACTAGTTTGGAAATGGAAATACAGCACACTTGGCATTAATGTAGACTCATTCTAGGCCTGGCATGATTCATACAGTGCCAACAGGCTGTACAATTTGCATCAGTATCTCTGTTTCAATACAATTTTGTAACCAGGCTATTTAAATGCTCTGATCCTTTTATGAATGTGTGTGGGAGCCTGGAGATGAGAAAGGGTAGGAAGCTGGAGCTGAATATCTGAGGGGCACATCTCACATGCAACCCGTCAGGGCCAACTCCAGGCTGAAAAAGCAGCATCTCTGTTCAAACCCTGGCTTTGCCATTCTGATACAAACACACATTTCAGCTGCAGATCCTCTGGGTAGACATTTCTGGATCTAGGCAATGTAGTCTCCTCCCTTCTCCTTAGAGTGCTTTAATTCAAAGCCCAGATATAACTGTCAGTTCTGCTCTAGGTCACAGCGAGACTTGGAGCCTGATGCTGTATCACAGGCGACAGGGCGCTTGCGTGTGGAAGTCTGCATGTATTTGGATGCATACATGTAATCTCATGAATCAGAAGCTTGATTTTTGCTTCATACTTACTTTCAACTTCCGCGGAGTTAACTCTTGCTTTGTTCTAATTTAGAGGCCAGCTGCTGGAGGCCAGTAATGTTGGAGGCCCTCTCCTGGTTTTGATCAACACGAGGATCAAAAGGTGTTGCCGCTTAGATTAATTGTGCTGTGCAAACTAGGAAGGGGTCCCTGCAGTGCTCATGCTGTCAGTATTTTAATGAAAATACTGGTAAATAAAAAAGTAAATAAAAAAACCCTAGTATTGCTACTGAAACATGTTTTGCAACTAACATTCTCCCCAAGAAGATTCTGGATGCCTCCAGAGTCTGAGCTTTCCCCAAGCAAGCACCAAGACAGCAGGCGTTAAAGCTCCAGGGAGCTGTGGCATGGATGATGCCCTTGCTTTTCTGTTTCTGTAGCCTATTATAAGCCTTGTTGCTTTCGGTCACTTATTAAGGGCCTCACAAGTATAAAGAACTGGAAATCTGAATTTTTGTGTTTAATTGCACCTGATGGATATTTCTTCCATAATTCACACTTTTTTACCCTTTCATGATTTTTGTTTCTACATCATTCTCTGACTGCATGGGCAAATGTCATTTAATAATGTGCTGTGCGGAACAAGTGCTTCCTTTTATTTGTTTCAAACCCACTGTCCGAGGATTTCATTCAGTGCCTCTTTTCTTGTGTTGTGAGACAGAAGTTGCATCTGGACCATTTTCTTTAATATCCTGTGATGGGCCTTTAAGTAGTTATTAATCCTTTTCATCTCAAGATAGTTGAGTTTCTTTATAAAGGTCTTCATAAGTCTTTCCTAAAAGACCTTGACAGAAGCATTAATGGTATTTCAAAGTTATGCATAGACTGGATTATTTACATATGAAGGAGCCTGATGAAGCCTTCAGCAGATAGGAGGAGGCATCGCTTCCTTCCACAGAAGGTAGGTTGATGCTTCCCCATTAGTTCAGACTTATTCCTGTGTGTCTGGGGTTAGTCTGGGATAGAGTTAATTTTCTTCCTAGCAGCTGGTACAGTGCTGCGTTCTGGATTTAGTGTGAGAATAACGTTGATCACACACTGATGTTTTAGTTGTTGCTGAGTAGCGCTCATCCTCCCAATCCAAGGACTTTTCAGTTTCCCACGCTCTGCCAGCCGAGGAGGTGCACCAGAAGCTGGGAGGGAGCACAGCCAGGACGGCTGACCTGAACTAGCCAAAGGGATATTCCATACCATAGAACGTCATGCTCAGTACGTACACTGGGGGAGTTGGCGGGAAGGGGAAGATAGCTGCTCGGGCACCGCTCAGCGGGTGGTGAGCCACAGCGCTGTGCATCGCTTGCCTTTCTTGGGTTATATTTATCTCTCTTTCTGTTGTCTTCCTTTTAATCACAATTATTATTATTATATTTTATTTTATTTCAATTATCAAACTGTTCTCATCTCAACTCACAAGGTTTATGTTTTTTCAATTCCCCTCCCCATCCCACCAGCGGAGGGGGGAGAGGGGAGGGGAGTAAGAGAGCGTCTGCGTGGTGCTTAGTCCAGCCGTGGTTAAACCATGACAATGTGCCAACTGGTACTATTCTTTAGGATATTTTTAAGTGGATTGCCTCAAATACAAATATCCTCTGGAGCCCTTTTCAAGATTTGGTATCTTCTATTTGTCTGACTCTAAAAAACTATTTGAATGGTAAGTTTACACTTCAGTTAGAGGAACGGCTATTCAATATCTGACCTCTCTAGGAACTTCTGGGTGAATAGTCTTAGGCCAGCTAATTTTATTATCCTTTATACTTATCTGAGCTATTTTTTTTCTTCCAACCATTCAACTCTTCAGGCCTGATTTTTGTAAAGCAAGAAGATGGATATGGACATCTCCAAGCTCTTTGGTGGTGAACACTGCAACGAAGAGTTGAGTTAGCACCCCCTCTGGGACCTTTTTTGTGATCCTTGCTCATCTCTCAGCTCTGCAAATCTTCCCAGTTCTTGGGACCTAGGGTTTTATTCGTAACTTTTATACTTGCCTTTAGCATGGTGTTCTTCAAAATCTTTGTTTATAGTTTTAAGCCTAATTTTTCTGGGTTTATGACCTATGAAAGCTCCCCTGTTTGCGCACAACTTCCACTTTTTGAAAAATGCCTTTTACCTTCAGATAATGCCTCTTCTTCTATTTAGCCCTGTCATTCACAGCCTTCTAAAAATCTTTTATTTTATTTTTTTTTACAAGGAATATTCATTTATTCTGCATCTCTTAAGACGATGCTTTTTAGGGAGGGCAAAATGTCAGCTTTCTAAAGCCATCTCTCTAGAAGCAAGGAGAGAGTTCAGAAGCCTTTACCAAAGCAAGACTCTGCCTCCAGATTAAAAGGCAGCCTGAGCCTCTGATACATGACGTCCAGTACCGTGGCTGCTCAGATCCTGCAAAAACCCAGCTTGGCATAGGTCTGTCCCAGCTCAGGGAAGGGCCGTTGGCAGGAGGTTTGCTGTGTGGCCCATCCAGCGAGGTGGCCAATGGGGAAGGATAGTGGTCCTGCAGGTCCTTACCACTCCCCAGGTGTGGTCCCCTTCCTCTCCTGGCTGGCATTGCCACTGCCTACTGCAGCGGGGCCGCCGCATAGGGAGCAAAATAATCGTAAAAGTCTGCATTTTGCTTTTTTTTTTTTTTCTCATTTTTGCTTGATTTGTATCCCGTTTATCTTTAAAATTTTAGATGCCAGGTGGAACATGGAACATGGTCACAGCATGAGCAAGGATCTGGGCTACTGAACTCATTCCCCGGCTTCTAGGCACCACAGTAAAAAATAATCTTCTTCATGAATTTCTCAACTGGAATTCAAAAACCGCCATCTCCAGTATTTTCCTCACTGGGTTGTTTCCTGTGATAGCAATCAATTTCATCAGAAGCTTCTTTGGGATTTAATCTTATATTGTTTTCTATCAGAAAAATCCAAAAATATGTACAATATAGTATAAAGAAAGAGAGGCTTGGCATGAATATTATTAAAGTACACAAGGATTTATTCCTAATCCTCCAGATGTCTAAAAACGCAGAAACTGCACAAAGCTACAATGCAAAAAGTTTCTCAGCAAGCCTTACAGATACACACCCTGTTTTTCAGGTGATACTGATTTTGCTGTAAGGAGGGGAAAATGAAAATAAGTCAAGGAAACAGCAGTTTATGACAAAGAAAGAGAAGAGAAACCCTGTTGTGACTCTAAGTGGGATGCTCCACGTTTCTGTCAAGGCATGCCCACAGCAGAAAATAAGTTCCCAGCTGCTTCGAAACAGCTTTCCACGCCTGGATATCACTAAGGTAACCAGTTTGCAGAATGGATTTTTCTCTCAGTAGGAACATGCACATGCCCTCAAGGAGAACTTCTTGCCGCTTAGTAACCATCTCACTTATTGGTGTAGACAGTTCTTCCAGGCATCCTGTTTGGGTCTGATTTAAAATAGGTGTCTGAAGTGCTCCCTACCAAGCTTCACACGTGACGTCCCACCTGTACGTGGCAGACACAGGCTGCAGGAGGAAAGGTGAGCAGCATCTCGTACTACCCCAGGAGAAATAATACCACTATATCAGCCTGAAGGAATACGCAGGTTGGGTTTTCCCTCAGAAGACATCCAGATGGGCTAGAAAGACGTCAAGGCCTTCTGATGGTATGACCAAGGTAAGCCCAGGACTGTACCTTGGCACAAATGTCTGTCATGATGATATATATGGTGGCTGGGTGTATTCTTCTTCCCTCATACGTCCTCACACAAATGAAGCATCGTATGTGATCAGCGCACTAAATTCCAGTTTCTGCTGGAAAAATGAGCTACTGACTATAAATCTGTAGTATAAATACTAGCTTCATGGGAGAGTAACTGCATGTTCATTCTTCTGAATAAACCCCTTTTATAACCCAGAAAATGAAAGACATTTGCCAATTATTTTTGACATTAAGCTAAAAATAGTAGTTCTAAAAGTTTTTTGAGAAACCATCTGCCCAAATAATAAAATAAATGACAAAGAGACTAATCATTAAAGGAGACACAGTAAATTATATTCTAATAAATATATTTTAGAGCGAGTATTGGCGTGACTCCAAACTATAGCTCTTGTACTTTAAGAGGACATTTGGAAGGATCTAATAAAAATGCAACATAATCAACCAATTCTAAGCCATCACCCGAGTAGTTAGGTGTTTAAAGTTCCCATTGTAAATTGGCTTACTGTAATAGCATGGCTTAAATAGTCTTAAAAATAGATCCTAAGTATTCTAGGTCACACCAGAAAAAAGTAAAAAGTAAAACAAAGGGATTTTAGGTTCAGGAACGCTAACTTCAGTTTCAAAATTAAATAAAATTCTAACCCTCCAACCCCTTTATTTGTTATCGTAAATAAATATGCTAAAAAACTTGACATAGTTCGTTGTGTAAGCACCGAAACACCCCGTGTATGATACCCATCTTTGGCTGAATCCATCCAGTTCTCAGAACATCATCAGGTACGAACAGAAAAACTCTGTGCAGGTTCCCTTCTCATGTGGCTGTGACTGGGTGTAGGGAAGTGGCTAGACCTATGTGGATTGGCTGTAGTGAGATTTTCAGAATAGTTTAAAGGCATTTCAGAATAGATAGTCCAGAGTCCTCTTAATACAATGTAAAAAAAAAACAAAAACAAAAACAAAAGTTAAAATCAATCCTTAAAATTCCTAGATCTTTTAAAAAGCTTTCAAAGCCAGTTTGATATAATATGGTCCTATGCATCCAGCTGTGGGGAATGTGCCAGTGCCTCGATACACTCCAAGATGCCAGGTGTTATCTTTTGTGTTTCCACTGAAATGCAGCAATTAAGACAGAGAACTTGCAATATTCTTTGCAGGGCAACGTTTTAAGAGCAAAAATGCAAAGACCGCTGCTTTCAGGCCCGGGTTGTATTTTTTTCAAGCTCCTGCATAAAGGCATGTCCCAGAGGCCAAGAGTCTCACCGCAGGCTGGTGCAGCTGCACCACGGCCTCTCCCCGTGCGGTTAGAATAAAGCTTGTAGCCGAAAAGGGTCACATATGGCTACATCCAGGTGCCAACTTTTTGCATTGTTTTCCCGTCGGAATCTGTCAGACGCTAGCTGTTTGCGTCGGGCAGGAGCAGGAGGATGTCCTGTGTCATTTCGTTGGTGCAGTTTGAGGGATTGCAGCCAAAAAAAAAAAAAAAAAAAAAAAAAAAAAGATGTGTAACACGAAGAACTGCGACTGAAGTGAGCAAGGCTCCAGGTAAGCGCTGCGTTTTTCCCTGCTATTTTTGGGTGACCGGGCACGGGGACTTGCTCTCCTCGCCGACATCAGTTTGCAGCAGGACAGACAGCTCCGGACCCTCGGGAGGCATGTCCCTCCTCGCTTGTTGGAGGTGAGGGGGGGTCCCCGGCCAGGTCCCCTCTTCTGGCTGCAGAGGCAAGCTGGGGGCGGGACACACCCCCCCCCCCCCCCCGACACACCAAGCTGGGCCGCCCCACACTCGGGTTATTTTGGGCAGCGGTACCGAGGGTCAGCTCACGCAGGCGGTCCGACCCCCCCCCAGGCCTGGCAGCCCCTCGGAGGGGGAGCCCCGCCGCCGCCACCTCCTGCGCTCCGCGGGAGGCTCCCGCCCCGCCCCCCCCCCCCCCCCGCCGCTCGCTGCCGGGACGGGACGGGCGGCGGGGCCGTGCGCGCCGGCGGGGGGGCGGCGCGGCCGCAGGGCGGGCAGGGCCGCCCGCCGCTCCCAGCGCGGCCGCGGCTCCCGGCGCAGCGCGGGCCGAGGGCAGAGACCCGCCGGCCGCGGGAGCGGCACCTCCGGCGCCGGGTGAGGACGGCGGCGGCGGGCGGGCTGAGGGGGAGGCGGGCGCTGGGCAAGTTTGGGGCCGGGCGGAGGGGGAGCGGCGCAGGGTGGCGTCCCGCTGCCGTCCGGGCCGTAGCCGGGGGGGGTGGCTGGGTCGGGCGGTCCGGGTGCCGGCAGGGGACATCCCGGCAGGGGCGGGGGCGGGGGAGCGGACGCCCGCCCTGCGCCTGCGAAGCGGAGCGTTCCCGGCGTGGCCGAGCCCCGGCGAGGCGGAGTGTCCAGGTAAGGCGCGTCCCTCCCGCCCGGGACCCTCAGCGCCCCCGGCCCCGCGGCGGCGGGCAGCCCTCGGGCGGCACCGCACGCTCCGGCGGGGGACGGGGCGAAGTGAGAGCGGCGGGTGGGCCGGGGGCGGCGGGAGAGGAGAGAGGAGAGGAGGTAGGCGCTAAAGGGGGGGCTCCTGGGGCCGTGAGGGCCGATGTCCCACCGTGTCCCAGGTGTTCGGCGTGACCGTGGGTGGGTCACGGATGGCCCGTCCGTGCCTCCCTGCCCTAGATGCTGCCCCGTGACGGGACCCACCGGCTTTAACGTTTATTTAACGTCAGGTATCAACCGTTAGAAGTGCTCGGGGAAACTGGTGATAGGCGTCATGTAGACTGCCTCGCGTCAGGAAGAAAACTGAAACGACTTTTTCTCCGGCAGAAAAGCAATCAGAAGTGCTGCAGGTGCAATTTTTATCTACGTCTCCTTTCTGAAATTGTGTTTCTACGGTCAAAGTAATCAGTGGTAAGAACACGAAGAGTAGAGAGTAAAAATAGCGTCTTTATTTACATAATGACACAGCTTAGTTATATTAAAATACATTTCTGAAAAGTAACCCCTGTGCATGAAGTCCATAATTAAAGTTGCAAGGACGAGGTGATGAACAACTGACATGAGGTTTGTTGATAGAAAAGATGTTCCTAGAAAATATTTTAAAATACATCATCGACTTTCATCTTTCCGTGATTGCAAGGAATGTCCTTGTCCTTTGATCGCTCACAAGGCAGGGATTTTTCTTTCTGATTGCAATAAAGTGTTGGCAGTAGGAGAATTTTTTCTTGCTTCAGTTGTGAATGATGCTCCTCTGCATTTCTTAAAAGTTATTTGTGGACTCTGAAGAGCAGGCAAGTGCTTTTAGCGAAGGAAGAAGTAAAAGAGTATTCAAAATATTCCTGAAGCAATAGATAAAATGATCTACAGCATGCTGTTTGTCTGGTTGGTACAGATGCACCCAGTTCTTAAAGATCTAAATGTTGAAAAGTAATGAGACTTTGGGCATTCCAACAAAATCCTAGCTGCCCGTGGGGGCATTGTGATTATGAATTATGAATGTGAAAATATATAGAGCATATTGACTTACACAGTGTAACTTCATCACCTCTTGTAGCTGGCAAAAAACAGTTTGCATGAAATATTTGATCAGAACAGAGACCTTGAAAACAGCTGAAGGAAAGACCATGTCATTTTGTTTACCTTTCCTCACTGAAGAAGTCATGGGGATGGGAATGCTCCAGGGTTTTTTTGGCTTCAATTGTTGATATTCCCTTTGAATGAACTTGAATGTTTGTGTTATGTTGTTTATGAAATGTTACATTGTGGTTGATAAAAACGACTAACATGAAAGTAAGATAAATAGAAACTTCTCTAGAAATACCCAAATAACCTCTAAAAGCAATCACTTTACTGTACTGTTAGAGTGAAGGTTTAGTTCTGTAGATTGGTTTTTAAATACACCCTGTTGGAATAGAGACCAGTCCACTTTGTTTTGTCTTAGGCTTGTCATGACAGTAACACATTTAAGCAAAACAGCATAACATACATCAGTATGCTAAAAAACATACATGAGCTTCAAAATCATGACCAATGTAAAAAGTACTGATGCAAATAATGAAACGCAGAGAAAGAAACTCAGTCAGGTTATGTTGTTCATCTATCTGGAAGTGCAAAATTGTTCCCTTGTGTCCATTTATTGATCTATCCTGTTCAAATAATATTTTCTGTTTGTGTAATGATGAGTGTTTTTAATGAATCATTGAGAATGTACCTACTTCCTTTGATTTCTAAAACCTGGGATGGAAATTTGTGAGGAAATCATATGTGTAGTTTCCTCCGTCAGCTAAAGATCACTCTCTTGGGAGATCGTACATTCCCTGAAGTCCTGCTGGGCTTTCTGCTGGGCTTCGTTGGTTTCTCTTTCTGGTGAAGATGTTCCAGAATCTTGCTCACTTCTCTGGGCATGACTCCCCCTTGACTAGCTTTGGCGGAAAAGTGAGGGAAATTTCTCTGCTCTTTCCATGTCTTGATGGCCAAAGAGCCTCCATTCGCTGTGATGTTGCCCTAGTGTGCTCCCTGTTCTCTCATACAGTTTTGCGAGCAGTGAAACAGTGCAGGATTTCGGATTGGTGGCTTGATTTGTTCCACTCTGTGGCATCCAGGCTGGCCGCTCAGACCCGTGGGATCACCACCAGCGCTGAAAGGGGAGAATTACAAAAGTAAATCCAAGTGATCTTGTCTGGTAGAAGTATTTGGACAGCCAAACATCTGTGTTAGAAAGGATTAAGATTCTGGCATTTACATTTTTACAAGGGGATCATCCAGATTTTCATTGCAGCGTAAGAGTGTGGCTTAGCAGAAATCCTAGAAAGTCAGGAATGGTGATCTGTTTGTGAAAAGCTCCCAAATCCAGCTTTCCTCACGTGAAATCATGTCTTCTGTACTTGACAATAATTTTGGGTTTAGAAGTTTTTCCCATTTGAGATTTCTATTTTTCTTCCCTTCTGTCCCGCCTATATTCTTTTCAGCCTGGTTTCCTAAGGAGATGAAGCTAAAATAGTAATGATGCTGTCTGACTGATAGCTCCCTTCATTGCCCCAGAGTAATTTTTTACCCCTGGGGGATCAATTTCAACCAATGTAAGTAAAAGAGTAGAGATTTCAAGGTGATGAAATTCTTACAAACCTCAAGACTGATGGTAACCAGGGAGATGAGAGAGATGAGGTAGATGCCCCCACTGAGGGAAGAGCTGTAGCAAGCATTCAGCTTATTAGACATCAGAAAATTCATGTGAGTGCTCCATAGGGTGCTGAGCTTCATAGGTTCCTCTACTCAAGAGTTGATGATTATATTTTTCTATTTCTTTGCTCCTTGGGAGTGCCCAGTCTTGGAAGTTTTTATCATGCCTTTTCTTCTCCATAGTCCCCTCAAAATAACCTCTGTTTGTCCCAGATCTTTCTGGTAATGAGAGATACATAAATGCTATTGTTCCTCAACTTCATAAACTGACCTGTTGCTTTCCTAGCCCATAATTTAGTACTTTTAGATACAGGGTTGATAGCTGACAGTGCAGTAATTTTCTTTTGTTGCCTTGACTCAGTGCAAACACTCGATTACTGTGGTCACAATAAAACCTGCTTTCTTCCACCATCAGTTTCTCTGAATTGCTTACAAGTTTTTGATTAGACTTTCATTTGCTTCTTACTGCTACTGCTGTTTCTTCTGGTTACGGCTGCGTCCGAACGTCCTCTTCCGCTTTCTCTGCATAGCGGGATGCTGTAGCCCTCTCCCTGTGCCGTGACAGGAGAAGGGTAATGGAGGAGAAATGTGAAAAGGTATTGTGACTTTATCTAGCAGGACCTTTATAAATACATGATGCTTTTATTGACTTTTAAGTGGTGGTTATTGTTCTGATTATTTGTTCTGTTACATAACTAAAGATAAGAGCTATATTTATGGGTAATTGCCCGTTTTCTCCTTCCTTGTCTTTCCAGCGTTAATGCCATCACAATACTTCCTTTCTTCTCTCTTTCATTACCTCCCTAAAAAAATGTTTTCGGTGTCTTGTTTTTTTAGAAAGCTTTAATAGTATAGTAAGTTGATTTGCTAGGTTTTTTCCTATCGTAGAGATCTATCAACTCGACTTGCTCACTGGGCATGAATGTACCTATATAAATGAAACCAGTTTAGTAAAGTGCTTAGTGGATAACATTGATTTCTTTTTAAAAATTTGTCTGCATTCAAGTTGCCCTAAGCTCTCCTTTACATCTTTTTAGAAATCATTTATATATTATTAAAGCCTGCATTCTAGGCTAAAGACAGAGAACTGTGCTTATACAGCGGTTACGTTTGACTTTATTCTCCTGGTTTATATGAGCAGGAGGAGGAGCGAGGCGCACAGGAACGTCTTCTTCCCTGAGAGCAAGCACATATGCTCATGTAACATCTTGCCCTGCCTCATCTTCTCACGCTTCGATGGAGCCAAACATCCTTCCTTCCCCGCCACAAGGACCTGGCCCCTCCTGGCAGCCCCGCTCGGCTCTCCCCACGCCCTGGGGAGCTGCCACCAGGCACGCCGGGCTGGTGCTTCCCAGCTGGTTTAAGGGGCAACTCCCGCAGCGGTTTCTCACCCCCCACCCCTCACCAACAGTTGAATCGCTCCCAGAAACGTGGGATGCGGCAGCATACGTAGGGGCTACCCAGGCTGTTTCGGTTACGATGCATCCAAGGGATTTTAAAACCCTGCCAGCAGAAGTGTTCAACTCGAACCACTGTGGCAGACCAGGTAGGGTGTGCAAACCCATGCCGGTGCCTTGGCAGGTTTGGAGAAGGGCAGTGACATGCTGCAGAGAGGGGAGCGTGGCCCCTGCCCAGAGGGCAGGGAGGTGGGCTGGGGTGGGAAAGCCAGCAGCGGGGCTGAGAGCAGGAGCCCTTGGCGCAGTTCGGCTGTGGCCGAGGCAGCGCGTCTGTAAAAGACCAGTGTCAGCGAAGGGAGGTGATGATTTTAGCAGCTGGGTCAGGTTTGCACTGCACATCGGGGGACGTGTACCTCGAGCAGCCTTTGAGCGTGGGGCTGTGTCAGGTGCACCCAGGCTGCGGCGTTTGGACAGGGGGAGTTCAGCTGGCTTGCTGGAGCACAGTGAGCGCTGAATATACGCGGCAGAAGTTTCTCTGCATGTGCTTGGTTGGGTGCGTAGCACACATCTTTCCGTGCCGACCCCAGACGTAGGGGCAGTTCTGTGCTAGGTTGTGCTGCAAGCACGCAGCTCTTAATTAAAAACCTTCCATTTTCTGTGGTGTCCTTAGGAAGATCCCAGAGAAGCAAATTGCAGATCAGGGAGCACTTCTTGCTTTTTTCTTCTTTAATCCAGATTAAGCTGTATTTGCTGCATGCGTAAGGATAGCAACACATTATTTTCCTCTCTGTTAGCTTTTCTCATCCTGTCCACATATTCCATCCGACAGAGGAAGGTGAACTGGGTTTGTAGTACACAGTACTGTTTATGTTTGCAGATCTAAACACCTGCTGATGCTGAACAGGGAAATAATTTATGCTGCTTTCCAGCCTTCACGGGTAAATGGGCAGCCTTTTATTTTAGCCTTTTTCAATTACCTTTGAAGCCAGTGTACAAAATTCTGTGAGAAACCCAGAAGTTTGTAGGGTCCTCAGTAACCTGTAACTGTGCTTAGTAATGCAGCTGCAGAGTTGTTGTAATGCCCGTGGGAGACATGCTGTATTGAACACCTCTTGGGTAGGTACGGCTTCCTCCTCTGCAGTCAAAATCCTTCCTATGGAGTCAGCCTTGGTTGGATTGACATCCTGCAACTCAGTTTGCTTAAAGAGAAGCCAGCAGGTCAATAAACCAAGTATTAAAGTGAACGTCACTGCAGTACGCAAGCTGTTTTTACAGGACAAACCCAAATGTCTTCAGATCTCTGGGTCTGGTCTTTGTGATTATTATTCCTGATGGAGCAGCCTGACTTGTTGAAGGGTGATGTCACTAGGATACTCTTCACAGTATTTTGAGTTAGTTGAGAATACAAAACGGTTAGCAGTAACTGTGTGACAGGCCTTAAAAGAAAAGGAACCAACAAAAATGAAAATGAGGAGAACCAGGGAGGAAGTTTCAGTTTGTGTGCCCAGAGCTTTTAATAGTGCTACTTCTTCATACTTTCAGGGCAATATTGCATTAAAGCATGTACATTTTCCCCATGACATAACGTACTCTGATTAGGAAACATCTTGGAGTTATCCCATATACTAGGGAAGGAATTATGTGGAAGCTCTGTGGCTGTGTGTGTATATTCATGTATGCTACAGAAAACACCCAGTAGTGTAGTATTTCATGATCTCTGTACAATGTCTAGTGACTGAGGCTGAGATACCAGACAGGCATTAGTAAAATTCACACAACTATGTGTTCTCTCTGGATAAAGCATTCCCTTTTGCTCAGGCTTGACACCTCCTTTGAGTCTTGTTTTGCCTAGTTTTGAATTTTGTGTCATTTGTATCCTCTAGCAGAGCACTTGACCCATCGACATTTATAATTTCTTTATTGCAAGGTATCTTGCTTTTGCTCAGACAGAAGCAGAAGGGTGGGCAACTGCTATATATTTCATACTGACTAATGAAAGTGCTCTCTGACATATCACTGCGTGATGCCAAAGAGATTATCATTAAGGTGAGGCTACACTTTCCCTCTGCCTCATCAAAACCAGCTTTAATCCTTGGGCAATACAGGGCGTGTTTTGTTCATAAGCAATTCCTATCTACAAAGGTGGATTTTACAGTCCTCAATTAAGAGGTTTCCATTAAATAGTGTTGGTAAGATTTGTCCTGTAAGTATTTATATGGAGACCTTGGAAGGTCTCTTCTGTCTGTTGTGGATGGGTTTGGTTAGATAGGAGGACTAAAGGAAGCAGAAGACAGGAAGATGTCTAGAAATTCTGTCTCTGAGTGGACAAGCAGTTCTGAAAATAGTATATGAAATGTAACCAGAATTTCCCCCATGCTACCAAGTAGAGGGATGTGGTTTGCCTAATACCTGAAGTACAGACATTTCTCAGGGCTTAGCCAGTTGTGAATAGTGTTGTTAGCTTTGGCAGATAACATAACAAGGTGTTAAGTAGTCATATGGCACGTCATCTTAATTTAAATCCGGGATATAGTGGGAGTGCTGGAGCTTTTCTGCTGCTGTGTGAATAAAAATTTTGAGGATCAGTTTTATAAACTGTTCTGCAAAAAAGGGAAGCCACCCTGGTGCTGAGGAGCAGAGCAGAGCTCTGTGTTTCTGTTGCCACTTCTTCCAGAGCATGAATGGGATGCTTTTACAGAGACAACTTGTAATTGGAAAAGACCCTGGTTTAGCTGTAATCCTGCCTGTAGCAGAACCAGGCTTGTTCACCGGAATGCAGCTCCATGCCTGACGCGAGGAGTCAGATGGTGCTGTGGAGTTGACAAGGGCTGCCAGTGTGACTCACCCATTTCCCTGTAAAAGAGGATGCACTCTTCTCTGGGCAAGGAGCCATTTTTCTAGAGTATCAAGAGTACAATGGCCATGTCTGGAGCAGCTGCTTCACGAGGAGAGGCTGAGGGATGAGGCTGGCTCAGCTTGGGGGGAGAGGGCTCTGGTACCTGCAGGGAGGTGGTCAAGAAGAGGGAGCCAGAGAGACAAGGGGCATCGGCTGGACCCAGCAAGAGAGGTTCAGATGGTACACAAGGAGAAGGCTTTCCCCTGAGGCCAGTGGAGCAGAGGCGCAGGCTGCCCAGGGAGGCTGTGCCAGCTCTGTCCAGATGTTTCCAGCCCCGAGGGGCACAGCCCTGAGCAGCCCCGTCTGACCTCGGCGCTGAGCCTGCTGCGGCACGGCCGGACCAGGGACCTCCTGAGCTCTCGTCCAGCCTGAGCTGTCCTGCGACCCTGTCATTCCAAGTTCAAAGCTGAGCCTCTGAACAGCTGCTGCAAAGTCCTTGTTACCATCTATGCATGAAAAACGTAACAGGGAAGAGGGACCCTTGTTTCCCAGACTGAAAGAAGGTCAGCGGCAGTTCCTTTAATAAGAAATAACAAATAGGTGCTTACAGCAGCATAGTGGTTTGCAGTCCCTGCCTTAAATATCTTACCAGTATAATCTGTCTTAAATATGGTTAAAAGTTCAACGTTGTAAAATAATTTCTAAAAGTGTGCTGCACTTGCTTTGTTTCAGGCTCCAAGTCTGATTCAGTTTGCTGCTGCTTTTGTTCACTGCAGGAAAGCTTTCTCCAAGGCACAATACAGTGCCATAAATATGCAGGGATTGCTGTAAACATGTTTTGCTAAAGTGCTAATGTGATATTTATGTTCTGTGTTCAAAAATGAAATGCTGAGCCTGTTGCTTTCTTGGAAGTAGGCATCATGTGCAGTATCGTGATTTTGACGTTTTAAAGAAAGGCCCCTTAGTGGGGATGAGGTTCTTTTAATATGTCTCACTTGTTTTGCTTCTTGGAAAGCTCAGGTATTAGAAATTCTATGCTACCCTTCTTATGTTTTCTCTGAAAGTCTTCTCAGAAGAGCTGGAGTGCAGTGAAACCTCATGATAATGAAGTCTCCAGAGAAGACAGCCACTCACTGATCTGTTAGTAAGACTGTGGGTTGCTTCTGTTTAACAAAAAAAATGTAAAAAAAATAAGTAAAATAAAAGCAATTCTAAAATAGATATAGTCTCTCTTAAACAAACATCAAGCAAAAAGCTCCTCTCCGTCTTGTCAAAGCTGGTTCATAAGCAGTGATTGAACATGTGTTCCGTGAGTAGTATAAAAGAGTTTGCATTAAGAAGCCAGTGGTGCTTCCCACCAGCTTCTCGCTCTTCCCCATCATTACACAGAAACTGTGACTAAAAGTGCTTGCTGTTTACCTCGGAGAGCTTAAAAAAGCTGAAGAGGATGAGTGTGTGAAGGTTGGAGGAATATTTGTTTTCTTTCCCCTTGAACTTGTGTTTGCTTGCTGGGAAAGCTAGAATTGTAGAAGGAACTGAACTGAATAAAAATAAATCTCAGCTGATTACTAATGGACACATCCTGTTATTGATGTTGTTGGAAGCTCTCCGCTGCAACATGGAAGGCATATAGCACAGAGCCAGAGCACGATGCGTTTTGAAAGAAGACTTACTGAAAAGGCAATGCTAGCTTTTACTGTTCTGAATTTGTAGTTTTATCACTTACAGTTTGAAGAAGGTGTACACGCTGTACACGCAGTCTCTTTTATTAATGGGCTAATGCACTTTTATGTTCCTTCTCTCCTTCCAGATTCTCATTACTTACAGGTAGCTGGAAGTAGCACTTCAAAGTAAAACAGAATAAATGGGACGATGTATTTCTCTAACAGATTTCTCAATAGAGTCAGTGTATTGTTTCTGTTCTAGCAAGTTTTGAAAATAAAAGAAAGTAATGTTAATTCATGATACTAGTTCATGTACCTTTACTGATTATTAAGATAATTCCAAGTGGAAACCTACTTACTATAACCACATTTAAGTAGAGACAATTTCTTGTTTTGAGTGAACTGTAACAACTCATGCATCCTACCATGGAAATTGGATGTTATTACAGAAACTTAGCTATCTTGAATGGATATAATCAG
Source organism: Leptosomus discolor (assembly GCF_034619465.1). NCBI lineage: Eukaryota > Metazoa > Chordata > Aves > Leptosomiformes > Leptosomidae > Leptosomus > Leptosomus discolor. The sequence goes on along the minus strand of NC_141392.1, from coordinate 70,242,398 downwards.
ACATTCAATTGTATATTCACTGTGTTAATTAAGGGACTGGCTAACAAGCCACCCTTTGTAGACAGTTAAATTATGTCATATAAAGGGAGAACAAACAAATTTGGACGCCGCTTTAGAAAAAAGTAATAATTGGTGAAGCGTCTAAAAAGTGTAGAAGAAAGCTGAACAAATTTACCCAGCTGACCTATTTTGCAAGTCCACATGTAGTGATATCTGCCTCTTGATTCTGACTACCAAAAAATCAATTAAATCTTCACACCATAATGATCTTAAAAGTTGCTTGTTCTTTCGATTTCTGTAAAAACTAAAACCTGAGGTTCTATTGCTTAAAATTAAATAAAGATTTATACTTTGGAAGAACTGAAAGATAAGATTCAGAGATATACTTGTTTTTAAAAAGGGAACTTTTAAAGTATACTTAATTGCTTCATCAGCTCTTACTATAAGCATTTTAACTATGTAAGTTTTCTAAGCATACATTTTGAAATGAAATGGTAATTTATTGATTTAAATCTGTGTCTTGCCTCATTTCTGTACCTTTTCAGAATTTAGGAAAAGTGTGTAAGATTAGAGGTGAATCAAAGCAGATTAAAAAAAAGGTCAGTTTAAATTCTTGATGGTGCAGCCCATCCGCCCCCCCGCTCCCGCCCCCTGGTCTGTTCTATTTGATTAAAGCCACCAAAAAGCTGGGGTTCCCAGTCCAGACCTTTCTGTAGAGCTACCATTCAGGACAGGATTGAATGCATTTGTTCCTGCTCTATTCCTGGTTGAGAACTGGGGAGCGGAGATAACAGCCGTTACTGCTGTCTGTGGAGCGAAGGACATTTCCCATAACCTCAGTTTCCTTGTTAAGCCTTTCCAATATCCGTATTTCATAGAGGAGGAGAAGTGGGACCGACAGCCCGAGCTACCATCTGACGGGAGTCACATTTGAGGTATAGATGGCAGCAGATTTGTTAGTTGTGTCTGTGACAAGTGAGGCAGCCCAGCAGTTTAGGCTTAGAAAAGCAGGAGCCCATCGAAGGTGAGATGTAATTACCATTTGAAATTAAAATTTTCCCAAAATGGGGATATTATTTCAGACCAGGAGCTGGCAGGGGGATCTGGCTCCGCTCCTCCTGTGCCAGTCTGAACTGCTCCCGCAGACAACGAGCCAATCTAGACAGCTGAACAAAATATGTGCGGGATAAGACCTCGTTCTGATTTTCTAGTGTTCATGTTGACCTCTCCTGTGTTTTGGGGCAAAGGCCCTGATAGGAGCATACACAGAGACGTACTGTTTTGGTGCAGACCTTTTTAGGGCTCGATCTCATAAGACAGAGCGTAGGGTTCAAACGCATGAGGATAGGTGGCTCATCATGAAATGGGATGTGATGAGGGGGAAGATGCTCAGCCTCAGGCAGCAGGGGAGCTAAAAACAGCTCGGTGGTGTTGGAGCTGCGCTTGCACAGTGCCAGCACAGCCAGTACCTAACTTGGGAGCGGCTGGAGCTGTTCTGGGTTTGTTCAGAGGAGCGAATCCTCGAGGCGGGGGGAAAAAACCTGAAGCTGAGGAACGAATATTACGACATGGTCATGTCTAGTATCAGTATGGGAGTTTCAAAAATTGTTAAGAAAATAAGCATATGGGCTGTATAAAAGGCACATAGGCTTATTTTGAGTGAGGAACATAGCAGACACTCTGCTCTCCATTTTACATCTCTTCAGAAAGTGTCTTCACACATTTTCCTGTAGATTTGTGTCTCTGAATTTAGGGAGGGAGGGTGAGGAGGAAGGGAAGCTGAGGAGAGAGCAATGCTGGGATCTGACAGAGATTAGCACCAGTTTGTTTGCAAATGGAAGCTGCAGAGGAGCTGCAGTGGTGTGTTATATTGTTAATTACGTTTCAGTGGAAAAGCTGCTGTTCAGGAGAAAAAGGCGTTTCCAGTAACAGCTCTGGAGTTGTAGATCCTAGGAGAAATGCCATTCTGCATGAATGTGATGGTTAGCATTTGTTGGTGAACTGTGACATCTGAAATGATGCTTCTTTAGATGAAAATAGAGCTTAACTGTGCTAAACATTCAACAAACACTTATTGAGACTCCAATTTGGCTGTTTCAACTGTGAGCAAAATAACAGGAAAAACCCACCACTAATTCTGTGGCATCTGCTTTCTAGAGGAAACTGCACCCTCATTTTCTAAATTAGAGGAACAAAAATAACAGTTAATTTTTATTTTTTTTCTCGGATCATGCTGCATTTGGTAATAAATTGCCAGAAAATAGCTCAAGAACTGTCTGTACTGCTTGTCTGGGGTGCTGAGTTTGTGGGCTGTTCACTTGAACGCCTCGGGAAAGGCAGCTGCCCGTGGGAGGGTGCAGAGCCGGGGTGACGGGCCAGCAGCAGCTCGGGGAACAAGGTCTGCGGCGTGCGGAAAGGGCTTGAGGACCCCTCGCTGCGTGCGGTTTGTCCTTGGGGCTGTGCACATGGCTCTGACAGCAGGCGTCAGTGGTACTGGGCAGAGGAGTGAGATAAAAGGTCGGAACGGTTTGGTTTTGTAATCAAAACGGGCAGGCTGAATCTGATGAGACCTTGCGAATACTTTCCTAGTCTAATGAGGAGAACGGTGGCTGACTAAATGAATGTACCTTGGCGACAGCAGTTGTACCCAGTTGTCGTCTCCTGTTTCGGGAGCTGTGGCAGGTGTCCCCATGCAGGCTACTTTCCTTCTTCAAGGTAGAGGACACTTTGGATAGCCTTTGAAATCTTGGATCATCCCCTCCATTAAAAGATGAATGGATGCTATAAAAATACCAAGGCTAGAACATTTCCTCTGGTCGTAAATTTCCCACGGAAAGACTGCTCCGTATTCAACAATTTAATGCTGGGACTGGTAGTGATGCTTGGGTTTAATAGGATTTGTTAAAGTACCTTCAGTATTCAGAAGAATAAAATTGCACCAGTCGTTTTTCACTATTTTGCACTGTATATGCAGTATTGAATTTCAGTGTTTTAGGCTTCTGGTTTTGGTGGTAAAGGCTGTCTTAGTCTCATCGCCACAATTCAGGAAGAGCTCTGACGTTACAATGTACCAGTGGATCTGTATAACCAGAAAAGGTACTGGTAATCGAACATGGAAAACTGTAGGAAAGGTCATTTTAGTTACAAAATTCATCTGGCCTTTTCCCATCCACTAACTTGCAGTTTTAATGGCTCTGGAGTGGCACAGATTTGTTACTAATCCTTGCTTTGAATCAGTAGTGCCTACTCAGATAATGTAGGAGTTGTACGGAGCTTTAGATTGATGAATGGTTCAGATAAAAAAAAAAAAACAAAACCAAAACCAAAGAATCAAACTGATCAAAAGAGCTTTTCTGCTACACCACCAAATTGATTACTTCTAACTCAGAAATTCATTTAAACCTTTCTTTTTATCTTTCATAACTTGATTTTGGGAAGGCATTTTTACCCTCGTTTTTTATTTGTGTTTGTCTCTCTTGGTAAGTAGTGAGAGCAGCTATCCACTTAATCCAGAATGGGCTTCAACAAATCCCAGGTGCTGACACGTGGCGTGACGGTACCTCCCAGCAGCATAGCAAGTACCTCCTTCTTCGCATCCAAGAGTGTGGGACACAGGGAAGGGGAGGAAGGTCTGCAGCTGTTGGTCTGCTGTTTGTCGTATCACCTCTATTGAGCATTCACACCGTTGGTTTCAGCCTCACGCCTCCACCTCAGCTTCGTGGTTTTGTGGCCGTCTGCGGCACGGGGCTTGCTCCAGCAGCTGTGCCGTTCTTTGGCATTTTCTCCAGCCTGCTGATGAACCTTATCTGGCTGTTGGAGCAATCTGTGCCAGGGTTTAAGTTATGGCATCCCACAGATCCCTGAATGCTTTGCTTTGGTGATGAGGCTTTGACCGGTTGGTTATGGGGCATCCTGCATGGGAATTGTTCCCCTGTGGCTGGAGGGCATCCTTGCAGATAAGGATCTGTGGGAGTAGGGGTGGGTTTTCTCATGGATCTCCTCGCTGGCTCTGCAACATCTGGAGATCTGAGCAACCTGGTCTAGTGGAAGGTGTCCCTGCCCATGGCATGGGGGTTGGAACTAGGTGATCTATAAGGCCCCTTCCAACCCATTCTATGATTCTATGATCTGCACCTAGATCTTTCACATTCACCTGTTTGCCTGAAACCATTTTTCCCCTCTTTTTTTTTTTTTTTTTTTTTAATGTGGGAGAAGAAAAGCAGAGAGGCCAGCAGTACTGTTTTTAGTCTCAAGAAAGAGCATTTTCAGCATTCACAATGCCTGTAAAGCAGGCCACTAGAACATGGGCGTGCTTACCAAGAAATGTTGGCTTGTCCTCTAATCTGTAACACCCCTGACAATAAAATGGGAAAATATTACCTTCTGAGTTGTGAGATGAAGTCTTCAAAATGCAGAACAGACTACCATGTCACCGGGGAATTTTCTTGAAAGACTGAGGAGTTTATGTTCTTCTGATGAGGCAAATGAGTGGCGTACTCTGGATTCAGTTGTGCTGAGTGGGTGATAATGGAAATTAGTTGTTTGTGAAAAGGTTTATGATCCCAGAAGCATTTACTGGCATGTATGTAAAACACGTTGCACGATGCAAGTGTTCTGCTATCATGCTGACTGGGCACCATTGTTTCACTCCATTTATTTTTCTCTGCAGCCCCTGAATTACTCCAGTTCTGTTGAACTATTTCAGGTCACTTAGTAAGCAACCTGAAACAACACTCTACTAAATACACCTTTCCTGGATATGTATGTTTAGCATATTTTCTTGCTGCATGAAATCTTAGAAAGGCTGATGGTATGTCCTGACTTTGATTTGTTTTTTTTTTTATAGTCATTTACAGTTTCAAAGAAAATTTCCACTTGCATTGGTAAAGGACTGAGTGTGAACTTGCAGCTCGTTCTCCTTTGACTAAGTTATTTTGTCTGTGTCAGTTTTTGATATCTGGTACCGATTCTTCAGCCTCCAATTCTTTAGTTGAAGGACCACAATTCCAGGAGAGTAGTTTATTTGTAGGTGTGCCTCCTGTTTTCTTCATCCAGATGTAATTTTCATATCTATATTATTTTGACAGTCAGGTCCTAGATGTGTTCGAAAGGCACATCTCTGAAGAAACAAATATTAACTCATGAAATTCAGTGAGCACAAAATCTGAGAGGACAGTGTAGGACTGGCTGACTGATGCATCCTAAGAAGAATGCGTGGGCGTTACGCACAAACCCCTGACCAGTGGTATTTGTGGCAGGGTAGCTTTTGTGCTTTTAACAGACATGATACTACTGCTAAATACCTGCTGTCTCTTCTTCATGCTGCCCTCAGAATTCTTCGGAGAAGCAAAAAAATCACTAAGGACAAATAGTGAGAGAAAACTGAGAGCATTGTACGAGAAGTTGGCTGTAGAGCTAGGATACCCTTTAGTGGTAATGGGCATGCTTGAATGCTGTGCATGAATATTTTTCTGATTTTGAATAAAACCCTGAAAGGAATTTGGCTGAATATATGAAATCTTGAGGCCTATGCCATGTGTCCCTTCATTTCTGTGAGATGCATTCTACCCTATTTCTATTTCTGTTGGGTTTTTATGCATTTCTTTGGAAGCAGTGCGTCCTTAGAAGAACTTTTTAGCAGCTCTTTCAAGAACAGTTTTCCTGCCTCAAGAGATACTTTTAGCCAGCTTCGACTCACAGCTCATCAAGGGCTGGGGAATGGGCCACCCAGGACTTGAAGGGTAGAGTCTTGTATTGGTGCCTGTCTGCCTTGTGAAGCTTGAGGGTAAATGAGGGCAAATTTGGCTTCTGTCGTAATTCAGAATAGCTGTTACAAATTGTGCCTGGCTACATTAGCCTCTCAGATGGATCTCTGCAGCACAGTGGTACACTGGCTCTGCTTTTTCTTTGGTAATGTCCTCCATACCAAAGGCAATTAAAAAAATCTGTAGATCTGCGTGCTTGTCACTGTAAAGCTGCATGGTTGATTGATGTGTGGCCCAAACGCATCCTTGTGTAGGGCACTGACATCTGAACTGTGGTCAGAACAAGCCAGTACGTTTGTCCTTTTCCTCAATAAGGGTAAAGGGAAGATTTAATTTCTGGAATAAACAGAGGGAGTGTGTTGCTTTGCATACCTGAGAGAGAGATGGAGCAGGAATAATACCTGGTGAATTAACATCAGAATTATGTTCACTCACAGGCTGCTAAAAGCTGCGTAAGTAGTGTCCCGTCATTTAAGTGGTATACGTAGCAGAGAGAAGAGCAAGACCACCACCAAATTGCCTGAGGTTTGGTTTCCAGCACACTGAATCCAGAGGTGACCTTCAGCTATCATCAATGTGATGTCCTTGAATACACAGTGTGCCAAGGCTTCCTTCTGTTATTTATTTCAGGTTTGGTCTCCGTGATACTAGACATGGAGTAACATGTGGTCGGTCACAGCCTGTTAGGTTAAAAGAAATGTTAGCGAATGCGGTTATAGAGCCTGCATGACGGAGACCCTTGTGCTAACAAACGCAATACTTCTTGTGCAGAACAGTTTGTAAGGGAGGAGAAAGCAGAATCATAAAGTGACGTGAAATTGGGGAGGGGAAAATGAATGGTGGATTCAGCACTGAATCTGGACATAGGACAGTAGTTTTCAAACACACTTGCTTCTCTTCAGGCTTATCCTCAAGACTTCAGGCTTACCCTCTTCTGCCATTGACATCAGTTAGGGATTTTTTTGGTTGTTACTTGCTACGTGCAAATATAAATACTGTGTTTTCATGATGTGTAAAATTGCATTCCCCTACTGATAGCACCGGATTGCAAAGCACTTGTAAAAATCCCATTTGATGGGTGAAGCTATAATGGAGTATGCAGAGATTAGGGCTGGGGTTTAATGGTTCCTATTTTCCCTCACCTTCTCTTTGCAGAGATGCTGTTGTTCCAGGGAGAGCTAAGAGGTGCAGTCCTAACCCTCAGGGAATGCCTTGGGCTGCAGCTGTATCTGGCCTGCACAGTGCAAGAACATGACTCAAGAAAACCCTTTTCTGCTTCTGCTGTCCCTCTCCACCTCTTTACTGATCAGATATGATTTATCGTCTTCCCTGGGACTGCCTTCACCTCCCCTTCAAATGCCATTCAACCTTTGGCAAGCCCTGGTGTGCCAGCAGATCGCTTCAGCTGAACATTGGCAAGTGACCACAAGCTGCATTGAGGGTGTATCTGGGCTTCTGATGCCCTTTTCTTTCTATTCTTAGGTTTTAAGGAGGGATTTAGTTTTGAACAGCTGACTTCAGCTCTCTCATCTATGCTGATGGCTTTATTTATGGCAGATAGAGCACATAAATTGTCATCTCCTGACTGCCCAATGTCAGGGATGTTTCTGTAGGCAGGAGAGCAGGTGTTGATTCTTTGGGGCATTTGACTTTTAAATTTCCTCAGCACCACCTTGCTTTAAAGAGCACCGCTTCAGGGATTGATTGCTTCTGTTGCTGCCCTTTCAGAAGGGCAACGTGCAGCACTGCAGGGCTGTCTCTGCAGCCACCAGCGGAGAGTTGCTGGGCTTCAGGGATGGCCAATATGGAAAAACCTGTATGTTCATCTCTCTGTGCACTGTGAAACTTCCCATTTTGCCATTCAGACAGACTTCAGCACAAGTAGAGGGGTCACACAGTTTCAATAGGAAGACAAAATTGATAATCTTATGTTCTTTTCTGATTGAGCTCTTTCAGAGTGCTTTTTCATTGTCTAATGCTTCTTTGAAATCAAAAACTAAACTGAATGAACAGTTAATAGGATCCTGTCCCATTTTCATCGGAAAGCTGTAATGTCTTATTAGCCCAAAATACTCTTGTAATTTTCCACTTTCAGATTCTGCTTTCTGCATCTCCAAAATCAGCACACAGGTTTGACTTCTTGCCATAGGAGGAACTAGTCCTTCCCCTCTGCAGGGGATTGCTGTGGGGCTAGTTGGAGGTAATCTCACACACAAACTTCTGGGGGTGGAAATCAAAACTGAAAATGGTTTTTGTGGTCTTCTTTTTGTTAGAAACTTGATAGAACGTTCTGCCTTGCCACAGCACAGGGCAGGAAGCACTGGACTAGGAACCTTGGTGTGCTGTGCTCTTACACCAGTTGGGTGTCCAGAAAGGAATGGGTTCTCTTAAATCAATGTTGACTAAATTACTTGGACTGCCCTTTGGTATGGAAGGGTAGGGAAGTTTTCCATTTGCTTTGAACTGACATAATGGGAATTTCATTTGGGGGGTGTTACTTTTATTTTATATTTTCCTCCAGAGCATAAGAACAGTTGAACTGGTTCAGATCAAACGGCTATCTAGTGCATAGTGTCTTGCTGCTGGAGAGGTCAAAAGTAAGTGCCTAGGAAAAACACTATAAACACGTGAAAGTCCTTCCCTGTGTGTGTTCTCCATGTGCCCAGTGCTCAGCAGCTCACAGGTTAGTTGAACCAGATGCAGTGTTTTGTGTTTAGTAGCTGTTGATAGATTTTGCTTTCTTCAGTTTTTTTAATTACCGTCTCAACATTATTAATTACCTCCTGGACCTCTCAGTCATCCCTTTAGATTGAGCCAGTTTTCAAATCCAGGATAGATTTGCCACAGATATCCAGAAATTGCTCCCTGAAGCCACCTGCATGACATCGAGCAAGTTCTGTCTTGGAAACAATTGAGATTTGTGGCCTGTTGATTCTGTGGGCATTTGAAATGCTAAGATCACGTCGAATGGAAAGCAAACCATAAATCTTCGGAGGTGTGGGAATTTGCAGAGTGTTGGTTTCTGACAGAGATCCTGGCCAAGGGACAGGACATAGAATCATAGAATGGTTTGGGTTGGAATGTACATTAAAGATCATCTAGTTCCAGCCCCGCTGCCACAGTCTTCTCAAAGCCAAGCGTCACTGCTGCTATCATTCATCTTTCTTATGAATGTCACTTGCTACCTCCTCATCGCCCTCTGCCAGCTGTTGTAATTGTCTCCCTGTCCTGACCCCAGCGGTAGCCATTGCTTTCTTGTCCACTTCAGGTATATAGGGATGTTGCCAGTGCCTTGCAGCGTAGGCAGTTTTGAAGGCAGAAGCATTGCTCATGTGCCTTTCAGCACACAGAGAAATACTGAGGTGAGAAAGGGTGTTATGTGCAGTGAACACCCTTCAGATTGTCTGCCTGCTCTTTTGCTTTTGGAAGGCATACTTTGAGAGGTCCCAGAAGAAGAGAACAAAAGAGGAACTAGTCACAGCTCTGGAAGAAACAGCAACAGTCCTGGTGATTTTTAAGATCCTATTGAGAAGAAAGCAGAGCTCCTTAATGTTGTATTTGAAGATCTGAAGAAAATATATGTTAACAAAACATCTGAAAGCCTAATTACAGTAATGATTTTTACACTGTATCATTTAACGTGCTTAGAGTTCCCACATGACAAGCGCAAATATTCAGCAGTTCTGCAAATAAGTAATTCAGTGGGTACTTACAGCCAGGGCTGTTAAGGGAAAGATCGTTAATTAGGCCTCATTAATACAGACAGACTTTTTTGTTTTATTTTGTTATGAAACATTGTTTTTCTGTTGCTTAAAACAAGCTTATTTGGGGTGCTTATTCCTGAATGTTTAGAACAGATTGTGGGTTTGAAATGCTTATCAATAAGTATTAATAAACATTGGGTATGGAAAAGTTTTTTTTCTCCCTGCATCTGTGAAATTTCTGTTGAAAGTACTAGAATGCCCTTGCTTATGCAAGTTGCTGGTAGAGGAAGGAGCTACAAATGTAAGTAGATGTGGCTTACGCATAAGATTAACCTACTGAGCAGCTACAGACATTTTTTTAAACTTGATAAAAGAACTCATGAAATGTCATTTTTTTACATATTTCACTGCAGATAATGCTCATGACACAGGTTGTGTAGCTTAATAGTTTACAACATGGGATCAGAAATTAAATTGACCTTCTTTATCTATTCAGATGTAGAATGCACATATCTCTGTCTCTGGGAATGGCGAAAATGTGCAAATTTATAAGCTCCATCCATTTATGAAAGATAAACTCCTCAAATACGAGTTTACAATGTGGAAATCATGCCTGCTGGTATCCTTCATGTTCAGCATAGTCTGCATGAAGAGGATTAAGTCATTGTGCATCCTCTCGGGGTTCAAAGATGCTTCACAGAGGGCAGAATTCCTTGCTGCTAGTTTAAGCCTATACAAAATCCCCCTCTTTGAACCCTGTCCTGCATCTAAGGTCCTGGAAATGCTGCCTCTGACTTCAGCATGAGTCAGATCAAGTATTCAATCCATGTTAATTTCACATCTTTATTTCTTTAGTATAGACACCTTTTTTTTTGCTTCAAAGCCTCCAAGGACTGTATAGGCACCAATCTGAAGTGGGGAACTGTCACTGTGGTCAATACAATTATACTGGAGCCAGGAGGAATTGTGATAAAGGAGTTTTTTATTGGAAAGATCATGTCTAAACCTCTCACAAAAAGGACAGGGGACTCTCTAAAGCTGCTTTTGCCCTATAAAAGCACTGCACAGTCTAAACTGTTTTTACGTATTTCAGAAGAAAGAGCAAGTGAGCCTCTTACAGCCAAAGCAGTGCTGTAATTGCACTCATGGGAATAGATGGGAAGCTTAAGGAGAATGAATTGTCTGTAGGCTGGAGTTCTGGTCCCTGTAGAGCTGTACTCGGCCAATAAGCCTGTACATTTCAATAGCTGGCGTGAAATGCCTTTCAGTAGAGGTCAGCACTTTCGAGGCTGCTCCTAACAAAGGTGCAAACTCACTTGAAGGCAGAACGAGGCAACTGGTAGGTACGACAAGAGCCTAATTGTGAGGGCCTCCATGTATATAAGCACTTCTTTCGCAGTGTCTATAGACTACCTCTTTCTGTGTGTGATGGGACAGAGCTGTCTCCTCCGGGTTGCCTTTCTTCAGTCCATGGTATGGACAAGGAGCAGATGCACTTGAGCGATAAGTGTTTGGAGGCACCTTCACCCCTCACTCCAAAACAGGCAGGAGTTAGGCATGGTGAACAAAAATCAAAAGAGTAGCTATAAGATGCCATTTCTGTCTTCTGTGTTGATGTGCCAGTTGCCTTTTATGTTTCTATCTTGAGAATGATTGGGAAAGGCATGGCTGCCTTGGGAAAACATTCTCAGGTGGCAGGTGGGCGTCTGGAGAGTGCACTAGTATTTGCCATGACTTTCTGTGATGTATAAATCAGATATCTGCGTCCTTAAGGCTGTGCTCAAAAGTATTTGTCATTTAACAGCTCTTGGTAAAAATCACATTCAGATGCCCCGCAAGTTTTGTTTTACTCCGAATAGGTCAAATTATTTGCGCACGGACAGAAGTGAGGATGGGGTGGGGAGGTGCACTCCTAAACTGTGTGCACCGAAGAGCTAAAGAAAGACTTGGACCCTCTAAGAAGGGTTGCCTATACCCACGCCCCAGTGTGGGCTGGACATCCCACTTGTTTCACTGGCCAGCTAGCTAGAGGGTTCTGCACAATGCTCCTGTTTATGTGTTTCACAGGTGGGGAACAACCGCAGGTGAGGGTAAGACCTCTTAGGTGGAGTCTCAGGGACAAAGGGAGCTTTGTACGCGGGTTGGCAGGGAGCGTCCTCTCCTGTGACTTGCCCCTTTCCTGTTCACTGGTCCAGGTGGCTCTCACCAGTGCCTGAAATCCTTCCCTGATGCAGCTGGAGGAGAGGAGCACTGAGCTGCAGCAGGTAACAATTCCTTTTACATTTCACAGCTAGAAACTAGGGGTCATTCAGTCTAAATTCCAGGTAAATTAATACCATAAATCCTCTCTTAGGAGTCAAGCCTCTGTCTTCAAATGTTTGTGAACTATTCTAGCAACTTCAGGCTATGCTACCTACAGCAGTGGGCTGACTCAGTGCCCTTCTTCCTCACTGCTGCAGAGGGATGTTGTTGGGTTTGACGTTTTCAAGTTTAAATTCAGTACAGCATCAGCCTCGTCAGTCACAGCATGAAGACAAACCCAGTCGGAGAATCCAGGCTTTATCTTTGCTTTTTGCTCTTCTCCAAGACCAGAAGGTGGAGGGGGGAAAAGCTGTCAAATGCTTCTAGGTGATAGTACTGAGACTCAGAAATTAAAACTGGACTAGGGCAAAAAAGTCTCTACCGTAGGTGCCAGGGATGGAAGTCTGAATCTGAAAGGGGAACTCAGAAGGCAGACTTTCTGACTTGTTTTGCTTGCTAGTCCTGCTGTTCTGTTTGCTTTTTATGGATCAAATTTTTATCACGCTGATTTTATTTCACTATTATTTTACACTAGTACAAACGGGAAATATGTTACCAAGTCTAGTGGGTTTGTGTTTGCGCTTGTATAAATAACTCTTTAGCAAGTATTTATTAGTTATTTCTACTGTACAGCATCAGGGGATAAAAAATTGTCACAGCATAGATGTGCTTACATAAGGATTGTATTCCTAAGGAAGCACTAAAACAACCCCCAGCCTAAAAGGCACATGCCATGTCCACAGCCTGCTATTTGGTATTTGAAGTTAATACACATAAGAACAGTAGTAAAAGAAGGCAACCTTAGCAGAAAGCATCTGTTTAGCATACATTTCAAAACTTGCAGTACTGACAGCTTCTACAGCATTGCTGAGTCAGCTGCATAAGGGTGAAAGATTTGTGTTCTTACTGTCAGCAAAAGCATGTGAAGACCTGCTAGAGAAGGTAATGAAAATATTCATGAAGTTTTTGACCCTCACTGCTTTTTTTTTTTTTTTAATGCTGACCCTTAATTTATAAATGGATATGGAAAAGAAATGAATCATCATTTTCCAGTGGCAAGTATGACGTGATATTCTGTTCCTGAACTGGGTTTTTCCTGGGTGCTTGTGTCTGAACGCCTTCCAGGGTGAACTGCCTGGTTAATTAGTTATTACAACAAAGCTCTTCCAGAGTGAGGGTAGAGTGGTTTTGTGTGTTTAACTGCATGGTTTATGTTGTCATCTTTAACCTAAGGATTTGGGAAGGGCGAGTTTTGAGTTCTTTTCTACAGGCTGATAAAGCACAGGAAGCCACGGGCAGCTTTCTCAATTGCTGTAACAACTTACTTGTGCTTTCCTGATCTTCCCTTGCCAGTTACCTTTGCAAAAGATACTGGACGTAGTCAGAGTATGGTCTCTGATCGTCGCCAAAGTCAATGTATCTCTTCTGCTATCGATTCCTGTGCATTTTGAAAACCATAATTGGTCCCTGGCATAGCTTGAAACTCAATAAACTTGTTTACTGACATCTTCATTTTGATTTTGGAACAGTACATTTCTATCGTTGGGGTCTGTTGCCCTGTTGACAATAATACCATTTACTGTGGGACACAGGCCAGAACTACAGCTGAATAAACGTAACTTCCACACTATAAAAGCAGATTTAAAGCCCAACTTCCTTATGTGTAATAGGACTCCATGACCGCTAGCACTGACTTCTGAAGCAGTACAGACAGTACAAATACCTCCTACAGCTGCAAGAAGGTATCTGTGTTCCATGACAACATATCGAGGGCAGAAAATAACTGCCACAAATGTTTACATATCATCAATTCCCTTTATTTTTCTAGCATCAAAGCCACATGCATCTTAGTTCTATCACTGCTCCTTGCTTTGCTACTGGAACACACCTGTAGGATAGAGGCCAACATTATACTAAAATTAGAGGCAACTGGAATTTTTTCCTACGTAAGCAAAACAAGTCCATTTTGGCATTTCAGTTGTGAGACATGCAAAGTGACTTAGTTATATCATAACTACACAATTACTGTACTTCCTTTATTACAAAAATCTTGATAGCACTCTTCTTGAACAGCAATAGTTACAGCTTTTTTCTAAGTGGTCATCTAATTGTTAGTCAGTCCTGGATATGACCATCTCTCTGGGAATGAGTTGTGGGAGCATTTTCCTAACCAATTTTAGTGTAGAGTCACACAGATGAGCTCAAACAACCTGTGGTAGCAGTTCACGTGCACATAATCTGTTCTGATGGGTCAGCAATGAGGGCATGGCAAAGGGGGGGCGGGTTCTAGTGACTTCAGTAAGCCTTGTAAAGGTTGTCTCATTACCTCCTTAGACTCATACAGCGTCTACTCCTGTTGTCTTTACACCCATCTCCAGGATGACAAAAGATTTTCTAAGCAAATTTGTTGCTAGCATTATGGCAGTTTGATACTGAACTTTTGTCAGTCAATGGCATTTACAAATTCCGTGGCTCTCCTGTTCTGAAATCACATCAAATGAAGGAGAGGTACTGTCAGAGTAAATGATTATAGCTGTGACTTACTTGAAAAATATAATATAGATGGATTGGAAGATGACAAAGGTGGAAGCTGTCTGAACAGAAACAGTCTTTTTCATATGAAAATTAAGCGGTAGACTTTCAAATAATGAAAGTAGTGATAATTTGGGGAAGAATCAAATAGGAAATATCAAGATTTATCTTGGAAATACTGATGTGTCTGGTTGAACTTTGTGCATGAGTTATTTGCTGGGATTATTTCCATCAACCCATAGCAGTGTGTCCTTGCTGGGATAACGAAAGGCAGCAGGCTGTTGAAACAGGTAGAAGAGCAGGCACAGCAAAGATAGTCCAAAGGCTGCTAGGGTGGAACTGAGCTGTAAAAAAAATCAGCAACCCACCAAAAACCCCAGAGACATCAGCGACTTCATCAGCTCTTTGGCAGCTGGATGTGCCTGGAGGGCTGGTGTCAGAATGAGCTTCAGAAAGCCATGGTGCCAAGCTAAATGCGAACATCATTTCCTTAAACATGCTCTTCTTTTACCCACACCGAGGAACAGAACCCTCATCAACTGAATTGAACTGCAGACTGGGAAAGCAAAAGGGGAGAAAGAAGCTGATGAAATTTTATGGGTTTTAACATCTGAGGGGAAGTCTGGTGTCCTGGGAAGGCAGAGAGGCACTATGGTGGGCATGTTTATGTTTTATTTCAGCAACCAGAGCATGCCTGTATTCTCAGAAGCCACAGTTAATGCCCCGGGGGAAAAATGCAACATGCCAGCTGTACTTGGTTGCTTGTCACTCTTTTCGGCACAGAACTGTTGCCCTTTTTTTATTTTCTGTCACTTTTATAAGCTGACAGAGAATGGTGTTGTATGGAGGGAGGGTCAAATGAGAAGATTATAATTAAAATTTCCATTTTTGTTACAAGAGAGCATCTTCTTAGTCTCAACAAGAATCCATCTGCAGTTTTCCAGGAGTCTGTTTCTTTAAAAAGATGTTTTCAAGATTGATTGGTATCAGGTGTGCAGTGCCACGTGATTCAGGTGTTACTATGGTGACCACTCTTTTAGATAGGATGTCAGAGACTATAATTGCACTTAAAAAATCCCGTGCACTGTATGATAACCTGCACAGAAGTAAGCTGTAGCCTCACTCAGACCTAGGTCTATCTGTGCGAATTTGCTGATTCGTGACTGCAAGCCACCGAAGATTGCATACTGATGTTTGGGGGAGATTTCTCTCCCCTCTCCCTTTCTGTGTGACAAACGGGCAGGATTGGCTCTACAGTATAAGAGGAAAGACTAAATGCTTTTGACCACCATGCCTCTGCAGCCTCTTTTGACTCTATGGCTCTTTCTGCATCTCAGGCTAGCAGATATGCCCGGTCAGTGCTCTGCTGGTGTCCGTGTGGCTCCGCTTGGTCCACCTTGTGCTAGGGCATGTGAAAAAAACGATGTTTTACTGCCACACTGGCATCTGTGTGGTTGTACTGTGGACAGTGGCAAGCCCAAAATGCCTTTTCCACCTTCGGCTCATCTCTGACCAGGGATTAAAATGAAATTACTCTCCAAAATGCTGCTTGCTCACCCTTTGTATTTCATGGGTCCTAGCACTGCAGCCACACATTTGCCTTTTTACAGTGCAGCTGGTAGTAATGTTACACTTGTTCGTTAACTTCTGCAGTGTTAGGGGTGCAGGTTATTTGGCCCCTCTCTCCACACACTGCTTATGTCTGTACGAAGGTAGTTTGACCTTTTGCCTACCACAGCCTGCAGGTTCTTGGGTTTCTGCTTCAAGCCAAGTAAGTTGTAGTTGACATGAAAAGTAATAAGCTCACAAAGGTTATTAGCTTGAATTCTCCATCAGTAAGATGGAAGGAAAAGAGAAAAGTTGGTAAGGAGTGAGGAGACTGTAACATGGGTTCAAGGTCAAGAGGCAAGGGCTGAAGGAGCCATAGAATTAGAGGGTAACGTGCCTTCCTGCTCCAATTCCTCTATCCCAGCTACTGCTTCTCAGCAGCAGCAAGGAGCTTCAGGCCCATCCTCCTATGGTTGCTCTTAGGCAGGATGATATAAGCAGCAAAGGGAATCCTGGTTTTGATAGCTTGCTGTATCTTCACTCTGTTGGTCTCCTCAGAGGGCCTGGGCTCAAGGGCATGGCAGCACAATAGACCTACAAGAATGTGTGTCAGCATACAAACTGTTACAGGAGATTGGATGTTGGGGAAAGGTCTACTGTGAGAAAAGAAAATTTCCCTGATGAAAGAATCTTTTCTGATGAAGTCTTGCACATTCCTGAAGTTCTAAGAGGGCTTGATCCTTTATGTTGATAAATAACTTCAGCTCTCACCAATATAAACGTAGAAGTCAACAATACTCAGCACTCTTCAGAGTTAAGACTAGAAAGCTGGATATTTGGACCTGCTGTGTCCTAGTGGTCTTTCTTCAGTCTGCAACTGCTGTTTTGAAAGATATACCATAAATAAATGGAACATAGTTGAATAGTTAAAGATGAGTGTAGTTAGCAGTCCTTTAAGTCAACTTTGTCATGTTTCCACTGTATTAAGTCTGTGCCCTTCAGCTGTGCTAGGAGTCTTTTAGAAGCCAGAGTTACTCCAGGGGTCAAAGTTTTAAACTGAATTTTCCCATTGACTTTTAATGATATTCATGAATGCATGTGAGATCAATGAGCTGTAAGGAACATTTCCAAATATGGAAACGACTAAAACACCCTAATGCAGGCATTGAGCTGTTTGAAAAATTAAATATCAAAAGCAGATAAAGAGCAAAAGAAGTCAGACTTTGTATAGCGTGGAGCACAAACACTGATAGAGAGACTGATTGAAATCTGAGCGGATGGTAAACAAGAGCATCTGTCCTTTCAAAGACCATGTTTGTTAATAAAGAATTAACAAGCATGTTAATTGGCTGATTTGCATCTAACTGTATGAATAAGACTGGAAAATGCCAGCCAAAGCTACTACAGACAGGAGAGTCAAACTGAATTGTTTGGCATAAAAGTGAGAGCTTCCACAGCTGGTTCCTTACTTGAGAAAACTGTGACAAGGGAAGTGACTTAACTTACTAATTATTGCCTTATTCTTCATGTTTTTGCTTCTGTTTCCCTGATACCTCACTTCTCTGTGGGGAGGGGCTTTCCCTTCTGATTTTTCTGTGTTCCTCTAAGCAACAGAAACACACAACAGAAAACCATCTGGAAACAAGACTCGGTGCCAGCCCTATTCAGAATAAAAAGGCTGAGTTTTGATGCCTGATTTGGAGTATCACATGCTCTGCTCTACATGTCTCACAGCCAAACTGGAAATCTGTCACCATGCCCAGTTTCCAAAAGGTGGTGGAGGCTTTTCAAATACGAAGTCCTGCTGGATCAGTTTATAGTTCCCCATCTTTTGCACACCTGTTTGGGTGAGCCACAAAACCTGAAAACTCTTGGTAACTGTGACCATCTTACCCCATTTTGTGCATTGCCTGCAACAAGCTAAACATTAACATTACTCACCAAGGACAGCGTAACAACATAGTGGGCTGCACTTGTTAGACCATGTATGGAAGACTGTCCAGTTTTGCTCCTGCCTTACCAAAAGGGTGTTGATAAACTGGAGCAGGAGTCCACCAGGTTGGTCAGGGAAGGAACACTTGCCCTGTGAGGAGAGGCTGAGGGATTGGAGCTTGTTCAGCTTGGAGACCACTTTGGGGGGGCCTAAGAGCAGCCTTCCCATACCTATAAGGTGTTTCTGAGAAGATGGAGCCAGGTCTTTACAGAGTTGCACAGCAGGAGAGCAAGAGACTGTGGTCGTGAACTGTAACAGGGCAGATTCGGACGTGAGGTAAGGAGAAGCCTTTTCTTCATGAGGATAGTCAAGCCCTGGCAGAGGTTGCTCAGAGAGATTGTGGAGTCTCCATCCTTGGAGATATTCAAAAGCTTACTGGACACATCCCTGAGTAGTGTGATCTGAATTAATTATTGACCCTGCTTTGAGCAGGAGGTTGGAGTAGATGACCTCCTGAGGTCACTTCCAACCTGAATTATTCTGTGATTTTGTATCACCAAGTTTTCAGCCTTGCTTTATCTTCTACTTCTGGCTTTGTCCCAGACACCTCCTCCTGGCTGCATACCTTGTCCCACTCTCAGAGGCCTACAAGTAACGCAGGATATCACTGCTGTTCTTCACCAAGTGAGCCTTGACATGATGAAAAGTGTTCTGGTTTTGAGATGTTGACAAACTGCTATTGTGACAAAACTCTACCTTGTCCATAAGGGAGTTGCTTAGCCAGGACTTGTAGGCAACTGTCCCAGCAGGAAAATGTTTGCTTTCCTTCCAGGCTGTCATCTATTTTATTTAGAATGATGTTCTGTTGTCTTTAGCATTGCTGCTTATCTGGAAGCTAGTATTTACTGTCTCAAAATAATGGCTGGCAAGAAGCCATGGCAATAATTAGCAGGAAGGCAGAACTGCATTCCAACAAACACTTCGCTGAGGTAGTTTAACGTAACAAAAATGAAGTTTTATTTCTGCTTCAGCAAATGCAGAAATAATACTGCCTAGTGTTCCAGCCTCAAATAAGTTCAGAGAACTTGTGTTCAGGGTCCAAAATAAAGTGGAGCAATGTCTGGGAGCAGGAGCAGGAAATGAGCCAAAGACAGTGGATGCATGTTCATTTAGGCAAAAAGACAGATGGAAAAGAAAAAAAAATAAGCCCCATACAGCAAAATAGTAGTCATTGGCAAGAGACCGAGTGACTTCCTGCATCAGGGAAGTGTGAAACATGTTTCACACTCAGTCATCACCCTGGCTGATTCTGTACTGGTGTTCAAACCTGTACCAGTCTATCCCTGTGGCCTTGTAAATCTGCTTGGTGAGGAAGACAGTTCTGACCAGTGCTGGAAGTGTACATTACTGATTTCCACCTTCCTGCCTCATCCATTTACTCCTATCTGAACAGAACAGCTTTGTTTTGTTAACTTATTTTCACTGTGAAAGAGGTGCTTGCTCCTGTTTTTCAGGATATAGGCATTTTAGAGTATCCCTAAATTTATTTGTGTTTGATTTCTGAAGCAAGCATCTGTGGACTGCAGCCTCTGAGAAGCCAACAGTCTGCTTCCACCCAGACCTTTCTTCATGTCTCATGCACCCTGTCTGTTCATAAAGTATTCAGTAAAGTCAAGTAGGATTCCTTGCTTTGAATTAATTAGGGGTTTTAGTT
Organism: Leptosomus discolor; assembly: GCF_034619465.1. NCBI lineage: Eukaryota > Metazoa > Chordata > Aves > Leptosomiformes > Leptosomidae > Leptosomus > Leptosomus discolor. The sequence continues at coordinate 70,222,901 of NC_141392.1, read as the reverse complement.
GTCCCAGAAGCAGTGACCCTAATTCATTTTCATATGCAGAATGCTTTTTTAGAAGACTAAACAGAGTGTAAGTTGAACTAGTTTGTACTCTTCCTAATTATGTTACTTGTTCCCTTCCTGTCCTCAGCTGACTTTGAGAAGAACTCAGAAAGCTTGTGCTTTTCTTCAGCAGCAGAGTCAGAATGCATACAGAATGGACGGATACAAAGGCGTCATCTAAAATGTGCCCATGAATAGTCTGAAATAATGACTTAACAATAAATGTGAAATAAAGTTAGGAAAATTGCAGGATTAATTTTCGTTCATAAAATTAAAGGGACTGAGAGGTCAGATTTCTAATGTGGATTAGCAACGTGTAAAGTTTCTAAAATTGTGATGAAGTAAAATATGTAAGAAGGACACTTTCTTTTTGGGCCACTGTTGAATGTTTGGTATTGCATTTTTTCCCCCAAAACCTTACTTTTGGAGCTGAAATTTGCTAGATTGGCTGGCAATAAGGAGAGCAAAGAGTCTCTCACAGAAAACAAGAGGGCCTCGGGTTGACAGCGAGGTAGGATCATTAGTTTGTCTATCAAAAGTCACTTCATTTCATCCAGTTGCGCTGCCTTGACAACTGGTCATCGCCATTTTCTTAGCAGTTGCTCTGAGTTCACCAGCTTCAAATTCAGTGATAAACTTGGGATGTGCCTGAGAATTTCTCTTCAAAAAAAGCAATGCAAAAAAGCCTTTGCAGAGCTTGGGTGAATGGGCTGTTTGGTGCAAGGAACAAAACAAGGGACCTTTTCTGATGTATGATGAAGTACGCGTTGGCATCAGTTCAGACTTCACTATGTGATGATCCGGCTCTTGAACTCAGTGCGGCTTGTCGCTGTTTGGGGACTGAGGTGGTAGCAGGAGCTGCACGGGTGACGTAGAAATGATAAACACAGAAATTGGTGCTTGGAGTTTCCAAAATAATTACATAGTTATCTTCTATTTACTTTGTATGTTTTAGTGGTCTGCTTTTCTCAAGTACTGTGTGTCTAACAGCTTACGCTGACCTTCTTTGCTTTTTTCAGGACTCTAACTCCAGTATTCCTGACAAACTAATGTATGCCATTCATTTAAACTTCATCAAAGGCTGGCAAGAGGCATCATTTTTTCCCTGAGTGTAGTTGTATTAAAACTGTCTAAAAGCTCTTTCCAGGGTAAATAATCACTCTGAGTTTGGTATATGCAAATAATACTTTCTTTTAATCCTGTTCCTTTGTAGGTGTAGTAACTCCTCACTGGCAGGGACAAAGTCTAATAACCATTCCCCTAGGGAGATAAGAAAAGTCAAACTATTAGTTGTGGTGAGTCAACATAGCATGTAGCAATAGAGGCAATTACAACTGTCCTATTATCAGATTAGCAGGTCTGTGTTGTGTTTGAACTCATTTACTTTCATTTACCAGAAGCATTAAATGTCCTAAGATGTTTTTACAACTGTTGTCTCCAGGAGAACAGCGTCTCCTTGGGGTCCTCTTCAGTGCTTGCATTTTCAGTATTTTGCTAATTTAATATTGGCAATGCAAGGAAAATATTATTGCAGAGAAATACACAGCAGTTCTTTGTAGCATGGTCAATGTTTTTAATGTCAAGTGTTACTTAAATAAACATACAGGGTTTTGGTTTAATTTTGTTTTGGTTTTGCTCATGTTTGGAGTAACCCCTTTCTAACAGCTCAGTGCTGCAGCCACTTTTTATCCAGCCAGTTGGGAGCTAATTAAAGAAGAGGACAGGTAAGAATCCATGGTTTGTGGGGACAAAATGAGCACAGTCATTATGGTCTTCAGCTGGAAATGCGGAAGTTGTGAATGCTGGACTGACTCCAAGGCCTCTTTCTTCTTGTATAAGAAATAGTCACTGCATAAATTACAGAAGCAGTCTTTAGGTTTCAAGCATAATATTTTTCCTCTGTGTCTCAAGTGGTGGCCTGACTAATGCCAGTCCTGACCCACAGCTTCTGTGACACACGTTTTTTCCTGCCCAAAGAAAGCATTGTATTAAAGGTTAAAGTGTAAAGACAAGGGCAAAACTTACGTAGACATCAAAAGAGCAGAATCTCAGTTACAGTACTTCTGTGCAGTGGAAAGTGCTATGGCTCAACTTAATCTCTTCCCTAGGGATCAAAGCATTCACGTAGGAGACAGAAGTTCAAGGCAGTTTTTCTTCAAATCACTAGGTATTCTCCTCTGGGCATCTTTTCAAAAGGAGGAATGAACCCTGCCTGGTGATTTGAACGAGTCATTGCAGAGGTGATGATTTCTTCGTCAGCTGAAGTGAGTGGTGAGTGGATGTGGGTGCTTCCTGACAACCCAGAGCAAGGCAAAGTGTGTGATGGGTAAGATCCCTAGGCATGCCCTTCAGCCAAGTATTACCTGTTGGTTAGTCCCAGGTGGCTGTCCTTTCATGTATGAAATTTGTAGGTTGAAGCAGTTTTCTGAAGCCATCCTACTTGGTAGAGGAAACTTCGGCATCTAGTTCTGCAGTTTGGCTTCTTTCTACTTTGCAGGTCTGGTACCTCAAGCAAAGGCGTTGTGGCACCTGTCTTACACATACTCACGCTCTTGGCTGAAGAATGAAGAAAAATACACTCCCAGATGCTATGAAGAATTGTGGTGTGTGGAACGAGAAAAGAGGCAAGATGAGGCCCAGGGACAGTAGTGGGCCTTTGTCATGACAGTCCACAAAAAGCTTGACTTTGCATGTGGCTGCTTGCAGTAGGCTTGACTTCACCTTTATTCACTTTAGAGGAAAGTGGGGTTTTATCAGCTGTAGTATGACCCTGAACAATTCCACATCCGATGAAATTTAGAGAAGTTTCTTTTCATCCCTAGTCAGCTCACCTATGGCAAGAGTATTTAGAGAGAAAAGAATTTAGATGATATGTCCTCAGACATCAGTGGAAGACATGTGGAGGTATCCATACCTAATAATACAGAATAAATGCAAATTACAAATAACCTGAAATGCCTTAATATGCATCTTATAAACCCAAGAGCATTCTGGACATCAATCCAATAATATATCTCATGGTCTAATTTTCATTTCTTTAAAAACTTCATACAAGATAACTTGGTTAGTCTATAAAAGGACTTAACTGAGCTTCTCAAATGCACTAAACTCAAGTTGAGAAGACGTTCTTCATCTGTTAAAAAATTAATAAATAGTACTTCCTACTGTAGAAAAAGTAAAGGTCTCAGCAATATTATTTGGAAAATAAATTTCTTGAAATGCAGAAGTGGTTTCTTAATAAATGATGACATGCCAGAATAGACTTTCCGCAACCCAAACTTTATGTTGTTTGGCAGATTCTGAATGCTCTCAGTGCTGCAAGACAGAGTTTACAGCAAATAATCTGTCCTTACATATGCAATGGGCAAACTTTCATTAAAGCATCCTGCTGCATATTAGGAGGCTCTTAGATCATTAGTTTATCTGGCACCAAGCCACTTCATAGAATCATAGAATACCAGGATCATCTGGTCCAACCTTTCTTGGCAAAAGCATGGTCCAGACAAGACATCCCAGCACCCTGTCCAGCTGAATCTTAAAAGTGTCCAGTCTTGGGGAATCCACCACTGCCCTGGGGAAATTATTCCAGTGGCTGGGTTCTCATTGTGAAAAATTTTCCTCTTGGGTCCAATAGGAATCTCCCCAGGAGTAACTTGTACCCATTACCCCTCATCTTTTCCATGTGACTCCTTGTAAAAAGAAAGTCTCCATTTTCTCTGTAGCCACCCTTTAAATACTGGAACATGGTGAAAAGGTCTCACCTAAGTCTTCTTTTCTCAAGGCTGAACAAACCCAGTTCTCTCAGCCTTTCCTCATATGGCAGGCTTCCCAGTCCTTTGATCACCTTTGCAGCCCTTCTCTGGACCCTTTCCAGCCTGTCCACATCTTTTTTGTATAGCAGGGACCAAAGCTGAACACAGGATTCCAGATGTGGCCTGATAAGCGCTGGATGACTTCTTTATCTCTGCTGGTGATGCCCTTGTTGATGCAGCCCAGCGTACTGTTGACTTTCTTTGCTGCTGCAGCACACTGTTCACTCACATTGAGCTGCTTGTCCGCCAGGACCCCCAGGTCCCTTTCCACAGAGCTGCTCTCCAGCCAGGTAGATCCCAGCCTGTGCTGCAGTCCTGGATTATATCTTCCCAGGTGCAAGGCCTTCCACTTGTCATTGTTGAACTTCGTAATGTTCTTGTTAGCCCACTCTTCCAGCCTATCCAGAGCTTCCTGTAGGGTGGCTTTCCCTTCTGAAGTGTCCACTTCCCCACTCAGTTCAGTATCATCAGCAAACTTCATCAGGGTACACTTGATCCCATCATCCAGATCACTTACAAAGATATTAAACAGTGTCGGGCCCTGTATCCACCACTTGCCAAACTTCTAAATGTGAAAGTGTGGTTGCTGAGTCACAGTTTTGGAAGCTGCAGTAACGGTTCAGAAAAGTCTTATCTTTTAGCTGGTAGAAACCCTGGAGAGCTACAAAGATGTATAATATATATGCTTTTGAACTTCAAAATAGAAAAGAGAGAACCCATCAACAGACCTTTTGTATGTGTGTGTGTTGTTTTCTTCCTCTCCTCAGCACTTAGCACTTAGGTAACTATAAAGCAGCTAAAATCAGCACGTAAAATGTCAGGTTTGAAAGGGCGTGTGTGCAAAGAAAGCATTTCAGGCTAAGGATGTGTTCAAAGCACTGAGCGCACTAATGGTTTGTCCGGTAATACATCAGCTGAAGCAAAAGCATTGGTTTTGGACTTCAGGTGAGCAACAGTTTTGGAACAAAAGAGCATTTTAACTTGACATAACATTCACAAGTTTGTGCTTCTGTGCTGACACCAGGCACGATTTATTGAAGGGAGGGGGAATAGAAGGAAAGACCACAGGTCGGAAAAGGGGCTAATGGGGCTCTAGCCGTTGCGTTACCCCAGCTGGGTGGCAACCACATACTTTCTTTCTCCCACTGCAGCACAGGTAGGTGTGGCCTTGATAACAATTTCAGTCTCCCTTTATTCACGCTAGTCTCTTCAGATCCTGATTCTTAATTAGAAATCCATTCTTGCTTTGCCTTGCCAACTATACTTGTAAAATAAATGAAGCATATCTTGTAACCAATGGCCAAGGACAGTTATGTCGTTGAAGTTTCTTCTGGGTAGTGTTAATTAAGCAAATGCAATAAAATAGTCATAATTGACAAGCACAAGAAGAAAATTCATTTTACAGAGCGCTAAAAGCTTCAGGTAAGATTGTGGTTTTTCCTGTAAATTTATGCTGTCTTTATTGTATCAGCTACTGTTGCAGAAATGTTGAGGTGGAGGCTGAGAAGTGGTACACTTTATTTTGCAGTATTTTGAAATCCAATAATCTCTCCGTGACGAACCCCTATTTACTTCAAAATGCTGATCTTTGTATTACTATTCTAATAACTTTGTGGAGTGGCATTTTCTATACTAGTACCTGCGGAACAGGCAGGGGTTCTCTGAGCCCTTCGCAAAGTTTGTACTGAGTTTGATGAAGTATTATCACATAATATGAAAGTGCAGAGGGAAGAACGTTTATCCAAGAGAGAATATGGCGAAGAGAAGGTTATACTTGGCAAGTGCTGAATTGTTGAATAGATCAGTGTAGACTTTGGTGTGGTTTCATACCACAATAAATAGATGAGTGATTTGAAAGCTAACTTAATATAACCATTTAAACAAATAATTTCTTTTTTTCTCTTCTGTGTCTAGGTTAAACATTTGAGATGACACCATATAAAAAAGGAGTATGTGTCTAGGCAAATTAATTTCTATTTTTGCTACTTGACTTTATGATTCCACTGACATCCACTGAAATGTCCCATTTTCACTTTAGTAACTAATTGGCTGATGTGAACAGTTTGTGGTAAGACCCCTATCTCAATTGCCCCAGAGTACCTCCAGAGGAACATAGCTCTTGCGGGATTGCTCTAGATTTACAGCAGTTGAGTTTTACTCAGCTTGCGTCTCCTCTGTGTTGGAAGAAACATATCCAATGGTAAATAAAACCCCACCTTCCCCCCAGTCCCCCACCTGTGGGTGACTGACCTTTGAAAAATGTCAGGTGGAGACTATCTTGACTTTGTACAAAATGTTGAGTCATTTCCTCAACTGAGAAGTTAATTTTTCTTCAGTGTTCATTTCCCTTTTTTCCCCTGCTGACGTACTCGGCCCACAAGAAGCTTTTTTTATTTCTGTAGCTTCAGCCTTTCTGATTTTTAAAAGCAGGGAGGCTTTTCCAGTGGCGATTTGCTTCCCTGGTAGTTGTGTGATGGCAGGTTATTTTTGAGGAAACAGTGGAAGCCAGAGCTGCCAGCACCTTCCTGGGATGTTCCTCTCTGTGATTGCCCACAGCTTGAGCGGTGGCTTTCTTCTGTAGTTCATGCCCAGCCCCTTTTCAAGAAGGACGATGCTGTGGGGCTGAAGGCATACCTGAACCATGAGCTTTAAGGTATTTTTCGCTTTTTGGGGGGCAGAATTGGACAGATTGCTAAGAAACGATACTAGATGGCCCTCTTCCCTGCAGGCTGGTCAGTTCTCCATGCAAATCAGCTGACAGCTAATACAAAATTAAGCAGTGTGGTTATTTCCACGTAGCTTTCTTGTCCGCTGTGAAACTGTCTGTGTGTAGACGCTGAAATATTAACTGTGTTGTAGACATTTGCTGAAAATGCGGTGGGAAAGTATTATTTATCTTATCGCAATGTGAAAGCAGTTTTTATGCCATAGTTACGTGTTATGCCTTTGGACTGCAGAATGCCATTGAACAGGCACGTCTGGCTTTCTTACACAGTGTCCAGGCAGCCGTTGCCACCTTTGGGGTGAATGTAGCAGCGCTGCTGGTGCAGAGAGGTTCGCCCTCCTTTACAGGAGGATGGAGAATTCGTTTTATGACATGGTTGTTAAGGACTTGTTTTTGTATCAGAAATGCCCTGAATGGAAAGGCTGAAGTCCAGAATTCTGCCTGTATGGCATGTGCTCCTGTATGTGAATTTGTAGTCTGTATATTTATCTTAAATATATTCAAGCTTTGTTTCCCTCTTGGCAAACAGTTCAGCTTTCCCTTGGCGTTTTGCTGTAGTCAGCTGAAAGCCAGAGATCTTCTTCTAGTTGTTTCTGGGTGTCTCTGATATTCGTCAGCCCCTTTTTGCTGTCCTGTAAGTGGCTTTTTTCTTATGCTTTAATTTGCTGTATTCTACTATTTGTGTTCTCTGCCTCTTTTAGGCTGTTTTTAAAATACTTTAACAGGGTTTCATAAGCATCTACCATTCCTAATGAACTTTAGTGGAAGAGCTGTGCTTGTCTCCATACTATCTTGAAGAAACTAAGCAAAGTTCTTTATTTAAATATTCATAGCCTTGCCGATGTTCTCCTGCTCGCTGGGTTTTACACGCTGTGGAAGTTGTCTTTGTCTTTCTAGGCTCCCCTTTGAAATATTAGAGTAAGCATCTTGTTTGGTATAATAAATGTGGTTAGATTAAAAGCCAAAAAGACTCTAGATTATATGTTCAAATTTTGTTCTTTGGCTGTGACTGTCAGTGCTTTAGGGAGTTCCCTGGTGAGAAGTAGAGATGGGATCAGTTTCTCTGTGGGTGCATCTCTTCCTTCTTCAGAGGGGAAGAAGGATTCATCAGGCAAAACCATTCGTGCGGCCCTTCGAATGCAGATTGTCAAGTCAGTCCTGTAGAGGCGCCCGTATCACAGCCAGGTTTCTGGAGCTCTCTGACCAGGAGGAGTCAGAGTGGGGCACTGGACACAAACAGCTCTGAACTGAGCACAAATAGCTGCTTGCACTTGGACCTGGCCTTCACACAGTCCTCACAAATCTGAGGGACTCTTTACGATTTAGGGAGGAGTGCTGAAACTTCTAAGGCAGGAACAAATCTTGCTCTTTCTTTTTTTCCACTCTGTCAGAATAAATGAGCAGGGCTTTTGTGGAGGGGTATCTGCAGAGATTTATTTTCTGTCAGCTCTCTCCTAAACCTCTATTTCATTGAATAAATCTATAGTGGTTTGGTTGGTGTTACAAAGATCAGAATGTGACCTATAGTTTCAAAATGAGTGTAGCATACAGGTCTGTTCATGAAAGGTCATGTCTTTTCATCTGCTATCAAGAAAATTCAGAAATATTTCTGCATTTTTTGAGAAAAATGCAAGTAAATAAAACAAACCTTTCAACTGCTCATTTAAAGTGAGACATAAAAATGTAGCAAAACCAGAGAAAAATGTTTCCCATGGTGCCTGTCGTCTTTTGTAGCTCTTCAAGAACAAGAGGTCATCTGCTGGAAAAAAAAAAAAGTCCCCTGAAAGCACACCATCTGCAGTTCTCTGCTAAGATTCGTGCAAGAGTACAGGGAGGAGGTGTAGGCTGTACTCATCTCCAGTGTTCAGTGGAGTTTAGAAAAAGGGAATCCACCATCTCTAAGGATATGCGCTCATCAGGAAAGCAGGACAAGCATCCTTCTTATTTTTGACCTTTTGAAGATATAGGTCTTAATGCAGAAGTAAATGCCAGTACATAAAACAATGAGTAAATGCTTTGAGTACTACAAAAACATCAATGTAACCTCTCAAAGATCTGCACTTGTCAGTCAGTGTAATTTCCAAGTTTTTGTTTTGGAAAGTTCAACTCCATACTTCCACAAACAAAACTCCCATGGAGTTTCCATTAAGCAATGCAATTAAGTCTGTGTGTTTCTGGGAAAGATTCATCTTTGTAGAATGTGTCCTCCAAAATGGCCTTGGTGTTCGTTTCAATCTGTCTAGAAACAGAAGTATCACTTTGCAAAAAGATTCACTCAGTAATGCCTATCTGCTTTTGTCCTTCTCTTCCTGTCCGTGCTTAATAAGACTAAATGGGGGAAAAAAATCCACTGCTGAGGAATTTGCATGAAAAAAAAAAAAAAGGAGAGAGATTAATTTACACTGCTGGGTGTCAGGCTGTAATATGATTTTGCTGGCAAAGCTAAAAAAGGAAGTGTTCAGAGCTCATGGACGTTTTAGAAGAGGTCATTAGCTTAGCAGATGTGAAAAATGTGTTTCTGAGCATTCAGCAGTTCCTGAACTCACTCAACATGTTACACAGGTATGTAGACACACTCCAGATGCTATGGAGGGTGCAAAATCCTAAGAGTACCTTGCAAGGGTAGTATTTCCAATTAAACATAAAATGCAAAGGCTACAAAATATCAGCACTGAACCAACTGGAAATGGGTTCTTTAGTGTGCCTCCTTCCTCAGCATCAGAGTGCCTTCAGCGAGCGAGTGACGTGACAGATGTGATTAACCTCCCCTCTCCGGTTGCATTGCTCCTTCTGCTGTCTTTCTGCAGGGATGTTCAAACGAGGTGCCGCCTGGGGAAGAGCCTCTGCAGGGATGGTGTAGGCTCTTGCTGTGGTCCTCTGAGGCAGGGTGGGAGAAGCTGGATGGGGAGGGGGGACGCTGGCACTTTCTGCATGGAGTGAGTGTCCTGGGGCAGGAGAGTGAATTTGGTGTTCTAGAAAGGCAGAGAAGGAGAAGGGAAGGCGTTTGCTGCTGTGGGAGGGTAGGATGAGGGGAGGCAGGGCTGGTGCTGCATCTTTCAGGGTAGGGGAGGGAGGAATTGAGGTGGAGGATGCCCCATCTCCTACATGGCCTATGTGGCTGCCAGGGTTTAACCATCTTGGCCAGATGAGAGAGCAAAGGAACCACCCTCCTGTGATGAAGCCAAGCAAGGTCCAGGCTTTCCTGGGTTTCTAACCACCAGGGCTGTACACAGGTTTTTTCCTGGGTGAGGGAATCCAGTGAGGTCATGTTTGTGTGCTTGCAGGGTTGAAACCAGCAAGTGAGAACTTCAGAGGTAACAAAGAGCATAGCAATTAAAGCACTCAGCTAATCTGTAGTTACTCCAGCTGACTGGTCTCCCACCCTGTGCCAGCCCCTGACTACAGGCAAGCAACTGTTCAGCAGCAGTCGGCCAGCTCTCTTGCCTGGACATAGTAAAAAAGTTTTGTTAAAATCAATGTGATTTGGGAACGGCATGGCTCCAGCAGATCCCTCCCTCTGCAGTGGAAGTGCAGATTCCTTTACAATGGAAAACAGTTTTCAGTAGGAAAATCCTACACGATTCTGCTCCAAAGGAAAGAAAAGTAAAGTCATTTGCTCAGACAGATCTTGCTTGTTGGTTTTGCTGCTCCTTGTGGAATAATGGCTCTGATCCGACATGTCAAAATTAAACCCACCTCTCACTCGGAGTATAGCAGACTAAATGCTAAATTAATAATAATAAAGACGAGGAAGAAGAAAGCTGATTGCTAAACTTTTAAAACTAAAAGATTCAGTATGTGGACCTTGTAACTAATGTTCTGTGACAAATAGGTATAAGACTTGATGGCTTGCTTATGTTTTGGTTTCCATCCCTCCGCTTTTCCTTAAGTGTTAATGGCCCATGTAGATTATGGAAGTTAAATAAAAGTTCTGTGCCTGGTGGCATTCCAGCTAAAATAGCTTAAGGGTCCTGCCATACTTCATTCAAATCATTTATAAAAAGCACACTTGTAACTTTCTGCTCTGTCGTCTTTTAAATGGTCCTATATGTACTGGTTGTTTTCACAGCCTCATTTGCATTTGGGATATAAGTGCACCATTTTTGATCCTTATTTGAATCACCATATCCAGGTGTTTCCATAGCAGAGCCTGTCTACTGAAGGATCATTTACCAAAATGGAAAAGACTCTTTTAAAGCCATCTGCCTTAATTAGAGATCATTTTAGTTGAATTAGTTTAAAATATATTAATTCAATTGTGTGGAAATTATCTGACTGCCAGCCCAGTACATGCCTTGGAAATGACTGTTTGGTGTTTCTTCTTGAACAACAGATAGGCTATACTATTTGGAGGTAGGGATTTGCTTTTAGGGCTTACTTTATTTGAGAGACAATAATTTTCCTCGGTTGCCAAGTAAGCTCAGGGAGACCATAAAATAATTTCCTTAGTATATTTTACTAGAATTTTGATTGAAATATGTCTGGTTTACCAAACTAGTCTATAACCGTGAAGCTCTAAGGTAGGAAAGCTTTTTTAATGTCCTAGGCTAAGGGCATTGGAGGGTAATAGAGATGATTCATACTTTCATAAAACAGAAGTATATTGAAAGGCTAAAGAAATTAAACCTAATGAATCCCAGGTGTAATTCTACTGACTTGCTTAGGCTTATAACTAGTATGAATTTTTCCTATTAGGCCTATTCTCATGGGAAAAAGAAACACTCTGAAATAGCATGAAAGTCAGGGAGGTTTATAAATTGCTGTGATCAATGGTATCCTTTCAGCAGAGACGCAGAGGAAACAAATGGAGTCATCTAAAAATAGGAAGGCGGGAGCAAGTGTAGTACTGCAGATAAACCCTTCACCTGAAGCGTAAAATTAATCCAAAATAAGTTGCAAGGAAAAAGTTCTTAGTGTGTACTATGGCTAATCATATAGCCTGTTTGTTTCCATTGTAGTCCTCAAGAGATTGTGGGTTCAGAATTGTTTTTTTCATTTATTTGAAATCCTGTTTCCTCGACGCTGTTCAGGGGAGCAAGGTATAGCTGGCTCATTCCCAGAAGATTTAAGGACAAGATGTTCTCAAATACTTGTGCCCCCATATTCCCTATTCTGTGGAAAATTTTTGTAAGCTCTTCTCCCAATCTCAAAATTTTCTGACAGAGGAGTTAATCTGAGACTTGCCTCGCTCTGATCATTTGTGCCTGTGTGTGCATGCAAACACCCTGCGGTCTCTGACTGTTAAGGTGCAGCCACTGACTTTCTGGTGCAGACACATAACCAGGGACTGTATCGGCAGGTGTCTGGTCCACTGGACGCAACTCTTATCTCCAAATCTGAGTGGGATGAATCTGACCCAGTGATCTGCTCCTGAACATTAAAGAGCACATTCCTAGTGCTGTCCCCTGCCTGTATTATCAAATTTCAATGGAAGCAACAGAAGCCTTGCAATCAGATAAAGTTAAGTACATGCATAACTGCGGGATCAAAATGTGAATCTATGCTATCAGGTTATGTTTCAGTGAACTGTAATTGATTGAGTTTATTTTTTTTATTTGTAAGTTAAAGTCTATTGTAAATATAATTGAGAAATCTTGCGAATCAAGGTCATTATTTAACTTAAATTATAAGCCTAAAGGAAGACACATTTCTCAAATCTCAGTCTGTTTTCTTGGTGAGTCACCGTGGGATGGGCACTTTTTTCTACCTGTAATTTCATTAAAATCAGTAAACAGGACTACTACCAAGATTGAACAGGTATGCTCTAGAGGAGGTGACCTGAGTGGAGTTGCATTAGAGTAAGCATGATCTATGTTGGAGAATGAAATGAAAATGAAAAATGATTCATTTAATATTGAAGAAATATTGTATCTGAAGCAAAAATATATGGTAAAGCATAAATAAGATATAAAAGGAACGTGTGGAGCAGGGAACTGAGGGTCCAGATTTAAAATGCAATTTTAGAAGACAGTGCGGAAAAGTCATATAACATAACTTCTCAAAATGTAGCCATATGTCCTATTGATTTTTCATCTTTGTGAATGTTAAAGTCTCAGACATGTCAAGCACAGCAGTAGGAACAGTAGGAAACTTCACTAACTCATTAAAGGGTGCTTCAGTGCACCTTGGTGACTTGCAGTTGGTGATTAGCTCCATTTTGTTTGTATTAGACTTCACATGCCAAATGGCTGTTTTCTGCCCGGGCTCACTTAAAGCCATCAAATTACTGTGAAAAGCACAGGGATCTCTGTTCATTCATCTTCCCCTGAGGGCCAGATTGAATCAAAATTATTTTGTAGAACTTTCCAGCACCTGTGGTGGCTTAAGGACATGGGCAAGACAAAGTTTTTAGGGAGAAAAAATATCTTTTGTTAGTTAGAAAAATGTCATTGGAAAAACTTTTGGGTAGACCAGCTCTCCTTCAAGCTGATAATGGCTTTGTAAAATTGTCCTACAATAGTTCACTTATATTTGCAAAGTCAAAGATGTTTTACTACCCTTCAACTGAGTTAATACAACAATATTAACTAACCAAACATTTATTGAGTCGAGCAAACATGATTTTCTTTCCAACACCCTATTCGGTGAAGAATGCCAAATGAAGTATTTTGGATTTCCAGAAGCATTCGTGGATGAGCCAGAAGAATAGTTCAGGAAACCCAGACCATTTGTGGAGTAGAAGAAGCAACTGAAGCAAGAGACACAATAAATAATTAAGGGGTAAAATAGTTGAGCAGAGCTTCATGATGAAAGCAAAGAACGCTGAGACTCTGAGAACCACATTCGAGTGAAGTGTTGGAGTGATGTCTACCAGGTATCTTAGCAGCTCTCCGACTAGTATTTGCTCTTGAATAAGGTGGAATTGATGCTTGCATCATCAATAAACACAAGTGAAATAGCTGAAGTTGTCAACTGCTTTACCTTTCAGCTTGGTGCTTAGAGAAGCTGGTTGAATAATAGAAACTTGGAGCCTTAGACTTACAAACTCACTCATGACGAAGACAAGCAGGCTCTGTGGCAGCTTGCTGTCCTAAAGAAAATAAAATTAGCTTTTGGTAGTACATTAGTACTGGAGTTAAGGGTTAAGGTGACTTTGCTTTAAATGCTATAGACAGACCTCTGTGAGTAAGTAGCAATGAATTACTAAATTTCACTTCAGTTTTTGTTGGTTTGGTTTGGCTTGTGTTGGATTTTTTTGTTTGGTTGTTTTTTTGTGTTTGGGTTGTTGGTTTTTTTTTTTTATTGGAACAGACTGCTGTGAGTACTTCTTGGTCTGGAAAGAGTGACTTTTCCTTGTGTGTGTTTGGCGTTATGAAACCAGAATGCAGAAATGAAAAAATTAAATAGGAAAGTTTTACTCCAGCTTAAGGAGAAGAATGGTGCTTGGATTTGGTTCCACTTCAGCTTTTCCAAATTGTTCATCAGGCATGAATCATGTCATTACAAGACAGGGTATCTTCTCCTGTCTTCAGGCAAAGAAGCACTAAGGGCTGTGACTGCAAAACTGGCTAAACACAAGTATTCCACATCAGCAAGGTGCAACTGAAGCTGACCAGGGAGGAAGTCCGTGCGTAGGGTGGGATGCTTTCCAGGGCTGATCCAGGCCAAAAAAAATACAGCTCATAGTTTGAAGAAGGAAGAATCATACAAATAAGATATGATTAATCTGTTTTTATATATAATTATGAAATGTTGTCTGGCCATGACAAAGATAATAAAATCAAATTTCATCTTTCATTTGCATAACTAAAACAATAAAGAGAGCTTGTTCTTGCTTGTTAATGGAAATAGTCCCATGCTTCGAAAGTTTAGGGACTTAGCGAGGTGCCTGCTGCTGTTCATATGCAGTTCCTGCTCCCTGCCAGACTGTACCACCTAACGGCTAGATGGAGAGAAGCACTGGCTTGCGTCCTTTCTGACTTTCTAATGGCAAGACAACCCTTTTCACCAAACCCACTTCTGCCTCCAGGGGACCCTCTGGAGGTTAGAATATGAAATAAACAGGGGCTTTTCTCCCTGCAAGGGAGCTGCTGGCAGGTCAAAAAAGAGCCACGTCTGTGCAGAAGCGCGTGTTGCAGCCGCTTGTTGAGGGCCCCAAACAACATCGGTCTGTAATACTACATATTCAGTTAACAAGGCATTGCGGCACGTGTCTTGTTAACAAAACAATTCATCGCTCTCAAAAAAAAAAAAAAAAAAATTCCTTGGTGTAGTAAACTGACTTTGTACTTCTTGTGCAGGGTCTTCAGGTTTCCTACATGTGGGCTTATTGGGAAAATTGCACACCTATTCTTTTAAGCAAAAAAAAAAACAACTGTTTTACTGCTACCTAGCTAGTTTGCTGCCAATCTATAGGTTCTCTGTCGTGCCCATCTCTGAGCACATCCTCCAGCAGACCTGGTCTCCTGAAACACACCCCAGACTTCACCAAGCCTCTCTTCCTCCCTGCCTCCATCCTGCTTGCCCTCCAAAGAAGCTCGTTGTTACTGATTTTGTTCTTCTTCCTCAATAAGGTTCCAGAGTTCTCCTTTCTTCGTGTCTCCATTTATCTTGCCATGTCATTTCTGTATCTCACACAGACGCTCACTTAGCCTCTCCTCCTCCTCCAAACACAGAAGCTCCCTATGCCTCTTACTTCTCTTGTTATTGTTGTCCTGACTTTCAGCCCTTTGTGCCCTACCAGGCAACTCCTCCTCTTTCTCTGCATCTTCTTCTCTTCCATAAGCACTTCCACAAGGTTCTCCACTCCTGGGAACCTCCTGTACATAGCGGTACCCTCTGATTCACTCTGAAGTGGATGAAAACATTCCTCGTTCATGTCAGTAAGATCTCAGGGAGACTCGGGCCTTCTCCAGTAAGAGAATTTGGATACATAGGTGTGCTGGTTATGGGCATAGGATTGTCCCATTCTCATATGTCTGCTAAATTGTAAATTCATCTTCTCTCCATTGCATTTTATATTTGTGCTAATTGCTTTACTAGAGTACATTGTGTGAGTGAACTGCACTATGCCCCAAGTTGTTTGCTGCCTCAGCCTTTCCCAGTGGTTTTGTCAAAGTAGTTTTCTTCCACAGAGCTGGCAAGCAGAGACCAAATCCCTCACTGCTTCTAATAAAGAATACAGTACTGACATACGCATATGCTGGCCTACCTAGCTGTTGACTTGTCTGTGTTGTAGGAAGCGTTCATGGGATGCTGGGGCAGCAGGTATCAAAGTAGAGGGAAAAAGTCCTTTGATTCTTCCCTAAAGAATTCCCAGTTGAAAGGCTGAGGAACAAGGATATTGGAGAGGTTGGAGGATAGTTATTTCCTTGTGAGCCTTTAGCAATACGAAAAATCATAAATACAAGTTAACTGCACTGTTGTAGTTGCAGGGTCTGCAAAATTATCCTTAAAGCCAATTTCTAAATAATTCCTAAATTATTTCTCAGTTATGTTCCTGTGGGTGGGCAAAGTTCTCTTGTATTTCAGTCCAGATGCAAATCTTCAGAAAGGATTTGGAAGGGTAGAGCTCTGTGGCTGGACTCAGAAAATGGTATGTGGATATGTGGGACGGACGATATTTGTACATTCTGCAATAGGAAGTGAAAACTCTGTGAGGATAAATGGACAAACTATAAGACAAAGAATTCAGTTGTTTGTTTGTTTGGTTGTTTTGTTTCCATTGAACTTCATTTCTTTTTCCAAAGTAGGGCATGCATTTGATTTCTTTCCAGCATCGCTGATGCATTAGAGTTTCTTCCCTGTTGAATTGTATTTCCCATGAAGTCAACTAAATCTTATGTCTGTCGTTGCTTTTGGTCTCTCAGAGACATTTGGGAAGTGACTTGCTCGCTTGCCTGGTATTGACTGCCTTCAGCTAATGTCACTTCATTTATTCCTTGCTGCAGATGACTTCTGATTCAGTTGTCAGTATCATGACCCCTTCTCCTCTCTTCCTTATTTTCTTTCCAATGGGAAAATTATACCATTACTTAGAACTGCTATTAGTTTTGTAATGTGTTCTTCCGTGCATCAGAGCACTGTGCATACTCAGGGTGAAACACCACTCACAGTAAAGCTGTTCTACTCTGTATGGGTTTGTAGAGGGTGAACCACACCATGGTACCTGTGCGTTCTCCAGAAGTGTAAAAGCGGGATGACAAATAAGTTATGCAGCTTTTTTTTTCTCTCGTCTTTTCCGTGAGTATAATATTGGCTTTATGGAAGTGATAAGAAATTCAACAGAAAATTTCAAAGTACCAGTCTGAGGAAGAAAAAGGTCCATCCCATTTCATTTGTATAGAAAGTGGTTTCATGCCATACATACCTTGTAATGCTGGCGTGGCATACTGGCTTACACCAGTCCTTTCAGCTGCACTATCTATACAAATGCACACATATGCTTTTAGGTATTGTATACAGGAGACAGCAAAAGTTAAGATATATGTTGCATTTGGAGCTGAAGATTGGTGAGGTTTGTGATGGTCATTAGTAAAATTAATTCCCCGCCTTCAACCATTCCTGATGAAAGCATAGACAAGAGTTATCTAGGAATTGGACTCACCAAGGGGCAGAATTCATCAGCTCCTGTCTTTATTCTACAGCTTTGGCCAAGGTTTTCAGATTCTGTGCCCCAGACTGATGAGCATCTGAACAACATGATCAAGATCTTGGACCTTCATTCAATGCTTCTGAGATCACCAAGGCAGGAAATGGAGGAATGGTGTCATCTTGGTATCCCAGGCTGACCAGTTTGGGACTAGGAAAATCATGTATGGAAGCCATTCTTGCATATTATCAGTAAGGATCTTGCCCCTGGTGTAAGAGTGTAGGGTAGGTCATGTAGCCAGAGCAGTAGAAACACACAAGACATTTGTGTTAATGTCTTTCCAGCTGTGTACATGGCAAAGAACCAGAAGTGAGTATCTGTTATACGATATACCAAACTTTCAAATATCATCCCAAAAATATCGTGTGTTATATGGGCTGGAACATCCAGACCGAGACAGAAGATGTAGAAGGACTCAGTCATGCTTCTGCAACTTAGATTTACTGATGGGATATAATTTAGTTTCCCTGTGTGGGAAAACAGCTCATTAATTTTTCAGAGAACATGCACTAGAGAGGCCGTCTCCGTTGGTACAGGAAAACCAAATCATCTTTCTAATATGAAATAATAAAAGGAACTAATTTCAACTTTAGTGAGGTATTAAAAAACTTGAAAGCTGACAAATTTAATTTTTTTCCTCAGTGATTCACTACGAACTTTTGTATAGTTACCTATATTGCTTCTGTGTATTAAGAAATGTGTGGTGTCTTGTCCTAAGCCCCAAACAGAATCGGTCTCAATCTGTGTTTGACATAGATATGGGTAAAGACCGCTTGCTTAGCTTTCTGTGTGCTTCCCAGCAGTGGGCTTATGAGCGTATTACAAAGACATAATAAGTAACATAAATGTTTATCACAAAAATTGTAATGTGAGTGCCCAGGCTACTGTTAGCCATCATCATAATCTCTGGACTGTCTTCCTTAAAAGCATGAATTTTCTAGCTTTTTTCCTTTTCTGTGGTCCAGTAATGCTTCAGGATAAAGCATAAGGATTACATGACCATGTATAATGAGAATGTTCCTGTTCTGAGATCTTTGGGAAGGAGAGGCAAAGCCGTCAGGATGCAGCTGCAGCAGAAGAGGATGTGAAAGCATGGCAACTGCGTAGCAAGGAGATGTGGTTTTCATCTCTGTCGCACAGTGGGAAGCACTTCATTCAATAAGTTTTCTGTTCTCCTTACTTAGAAACTTTTGAACCTACAGGCTTTTGGGGTAAAGGTGCTTGGAGAACACTCATTACTTACCAGTAAATAAAACCCAACTAAACACAACTAAAAGGACTAAAGTTCTTTCTGAATAAAGGAAGATGCTGAAACACATCTTACAGTAAGAGGCCGTCAAGACACAAAATCAATCTGTCTCTAAAAGTCCTACTTGTCTATTGTATTTTTCAGGTGTTTGTGAGAGGATTTCACGCTTTCCAGTTTGTTCCTACTAAGGGGCATTCAAAAGGAACAGTGTTCAGGAAGTGTAGCTTTCTTTGATAGTGCACACGGAGACTATTCGTAAGACCTAAGAGATAAGTTTTTGAGAGAAGAGCGGGAAGGAATGATGTGTTTGGTCTTTCAGTCTCCTGTGTGGAGTTGCAACAATACCGATGTCAGGAACCTTTTGACATTTCCTGAGGAACAGTTTGCCCTTCCAAGCAGAACAAGAACAGTATTTTGTCTCTGTGTAAGACAGTAAGAAGATTAGAAGAAAAAAGAGCTTTCACAAATATGGTGGTGATTTATCTACTTCCTAACAGATAAGGTGAGGAAGAGACAGCACTGACATTTAATGTGGGCTGTGGCACCGGCTACAACTCAGCACTGTAACGTATTTTTTCCCTTGATCCTCAAAACAAATTGTTTCAGGAGACTTATTTGTTCTTTTCCTTTGTCATTTATTTAAATAAATTCTCACCAACTTCTGTGACTCATTTCCCCCCAAGGGGCTCGCTGTGCTGCCAACAAAAGGAGATGCAAAGATTAACAAACTTGCTGTCTGGCTTAGAGAAAATCCCACTGGTGGTTCACCTGCCCTTGCTTCGTCTGAGGACACTTACTTAAATGTCTCATAGGTAGAGTAATTGAGCTTTACTTTTGGTTGGAGCCAGTTTTCACAAGCAGAGCATTTCCTTCCGCCCTGCACACCTGAGTGGCCTGTTGTGTGTTCTGGGTGGTCCTGAAGGGATTTCAGAGGCCTATATGAGAAGATTAACCTAGTACTCTCCAAAACCCCTTAGTGCTACGTCACGGCCCAGTAATGAGCTGCAAAGTTACTCTGGTACCATTCAGTACCAATGGAGCACTAGTTGGAATGCCAGTCAAAGCCTTTAGTCTCTAATTTTAGTAGATGAGCTTTCCTGGGAGGTCCACCTGCCTTCCTACTGTTGACCCTCCGCAAACACCTTGCATTCATGCTCAACTCTGTTTTCCACCCAGTCCCCTTCTGCTTTTGGGTGGCCTGGTTTTTGCTATGGAAATAAGGGAGCGGGGGAAGTATGGAACCTTCTGCTCTGGAAATCTGTCACTAGGCTTCTAGAGCTGCACACTGTTAGTCTGGTGAGCAGTGACATGGGAAAAAAAATGACAACAGTAATTTGGAAGCTGAGAGAAGTAACTGCATTCAGACATTGGCAAGATGTATCTTTAACTTGGATAAGGCTACAGCAAAATGAGTTCAGTGAAGCTGAAAGAGATGTTGCCAGCGGGAGGAGGAGTGGAATTGGGAAAATAGATGCTGTGCAGACTGTCATTATTATTTACTCTGTGAGGAAGCATGAAAAATACTACATTGAGCAGATGCAAGAAGATGCAAAATACAGTTATTTTCTAATCGATATTTATAAAAATTAAAGGTAGAAACAGATGGAGAGTGGAGAAACTCTACATCCTTGTGGGATGTAGGCCTTAGAAAATACTGTTGCAAGAGAGCATCAGAATGAAACTGAAGAAATTCCTTAGAACATTAAAGAACAGAATGCCGTTTATCTAAAGTACAACAGCAAGCTATTTTGAATATGGTCTGTTGTGTTTGGAGGTGGAATTATGTTTTGATTTATATGGACCTAAACGGACTTAAGTTTTTATTTGTAATGTCAATTCTAAGCTTGCAGGGGTAGTCCATCGTCTCTCATATATACTTGGAGAACATCCTGTGCTAGCGCAGTGGAGCCCTTAACTTTGGAACTCAGTCGTCTCTACAGCTTCTAGTACCTTAAGTGTAGTATAGAAAAAACAAAGGTGGAAACATAATGGTAACTGCTACACATATAAAGGATGGGTTACTTTTATTAATTTTAGATAGCTATGTTTGTTATGGCCACTGGACTGAAGGATAATGATCAGCTGATTTCCTGTCTGACAGATGTTCTAGATTTGTCTCTGCACACTTTTTAATCAAGTGCATAAATCAGAATTCACATACATGAAAGTGTGTCAGACTGTGTCCATCATCATCTTCCTGGGCTGTCTAGTGTTATGGAATTAAGAGAGAGTACATCAGGGGAGAAAGAGGTGAGCTAGAGAGGAAAGGGAGGGTTTTGAAACAAGTGCACAAGGTGGGTAAGATGAAACTGTACTACAGAAAAGAGTAGTTTCATATAGCATGAGTTGTAGAGCAGATTTTCTCCATTTAAGAAGTAACCATTTAGGGACCAAAACATCCATGCAGGAGAGAAAAGAGAAAAAAACAAGTCCACAAGACAGGTTTGAGAAAGTCTTTGGTGTGTTTCATTCTATAGATCTTTATGCGAACAGCAGTCAGTTCACAAGAATATTATTGTCTCACCAACTAAGTGGCTGAAATTAAATGGGCAGGAACTGCAGCAACACTGCTATTTTGGAATTGGGAACAATTTTTAACAGCTTTACTAAGCAAAAGGAGATCCTGAGTATTTTCTGTTCTGAAGTGTAATTTACAGTCTCTTTACTCGCTCTGGTGAGCATGTGGAAAAATATATTTAGGACAACTACAGTTAAGCAAATATGCACACCCACACAAAGCCATGAGACTATGTCTGTAAGTATGGATTCATTCTCTGTATTTTGATATTTCTTGTCAAGTGCTGACCTCACCCATTTTATATACCCATAGTATAATGCATTCGCTAACCGAGAATGTTGATAAACAACTTTGTGTATTTTCTCAAAGTTGCATTCTTGGAATGTCCATGTATAGTTTTTACATTTTTGCTACTAATGGACAAGATTCATTGCACTTGACCTGACTGTTTTCATGCAAGACAGGAACTTTCAGCTGAATCTCCAGATCAGAATTTGAAGTTTACTGACTTTGGTTAAAGAAAGTGGTTTTTTTGCATGTTCAAGTCATCTTTCAGACTTGCAGATTTTATTCATGCCTTCGTTTCTTGCCAGAAAGGATTCATTTATTTTATTACAAAGTATTTAGAGATACAAAGAAGATTAAGAATATTTATTCTTGGAGTTGTTGGAGTGACACAGCTGAAAGGCACTTTGAGGGAGAAAAGGAGAGTGTTCTGTCTGATGGAAATGCCAGGTCAGCATTAGTAATCAAATTTCTGCCCCTCCCTTCCTGCACATCAGAGCAAGTCATGTTTGATCTCTATTTGCCTTGTTGTTTTCCGTCCATGAAATGAGAGCACTGATATTTCCCAACCTTAGCAGAATTTTAGAAAGGGGACTATGATGCTTTGCTTCTTATATGAACTGCGCTAAAATGATTTGAGACTTTCCTTGTCCAATTCTTACTCTAAATACAGCCAGTTGTCAAACAAAAGCTGACAGCCTTCCCGTGGATTGGCCTCCAGCCCCATCTGTATCCCCTCCCACACCAAGCACTGTCCATATTTACTCAGAGACGACATTCCTGTTCCCACATTGCACACAGAACTGTATTCATATAGAGCAAGTAAATATTGGTTTTAATTTAACAATTCATGACTAATTAGAAATTACTCTGTTAATTATCAGAAATCATTGTGTACAACTCTGGTATGATTGATAGTCTTTTGTGACTCTTAATAATACAGTTGCTAACGGCAGTTTTCACACGCTGTCCCTGTGTACCACTGGCAGCTGAGTATCACCTCCTTCTGCTCCAGGTGTCTCACTTAAGCTGGCGCCTTGGGGTGTGATCCTGCAAACAGCTCTATGCCTGATCCAAAGCCCATTTTGGTCAGCAGGAGTTTTCCCATTCAATTCGATGGACTTTGAGACAGGGATTGAGGGAGCAGAGCACTGTTGGTTCTATTATTTCCAGGATTCAGTTATTTATTAGATAGAAGTCACATGCACAAGCTGAGGTTAAACCAAGCTAACAAGGAGCAGAGGAAAACAAATGGTTTGATATCAGCAGGATAAAGAAATTTTATTAAGAGTTTTAGTTTGTTTTTTGAGAGATCTTTTTGGTACAATTTGCTTCTCTGTGAGAGGAGTTTGTTCTAACAAGATTCTAGGTAAGAATCTAAACAAGATTAATAATAAAGAAAACATGCTTTGCTTCATAGAGACAGTATGACAAAATCGAGTTTCAGTTCCCTTCTGAGTGGTTGTATGGCAAAACCACTTAAAAAGAGGGATCAGGTCATACAAAGACGTACAAGCGGCTGGCAGAAAGGGCTGTTGCTGACCCCACAGGTTTCTTGTAGGTACAGAGCTGTTCATTGTGCTAGTCTGATGTGCAAATGACAACATAAGGAAATGCACAGAGGTTCTTTTATCTTCTTCTGGGGCACAAATAAAGCTTAAGCACTCATTATTGAAATATGTGGCTTTTAATAACAAAAGATCCGTTGGCAAAGCCTCTGACTGCTGTACTGTTGAGCAAGTGATTAGCACCCATCCAATGGGCTAAAAGCTGTTTTCTTCTTATGTTTGTTACATATGCAGATGTTGCTATGAGGAAAGGAGTCAGCAATGACTGATGTGGAGCCTGTGGTCACAGATTTTGCAGCATCAGGACGGGCAGGCCGCCGGAACGCCTTACCAGATATTCTGGGCTCTCCTGCTGGTGCTGGGACTTCAGACCTGCCGCACAAACTGGCTGAGCTCTCTGTTTCAGAAGGTAATGGATGCACATTCAAGAAACTGATATTTTTATGCACTCGTCCTTTGCTTTCTCCTTAAGACTTCTGCCACCATGTGGTTTTGATGTCAATACTAATATTTCTTTCTTCATTTAGCATTAAATTCAACCTTCCAAAGGAGTTACCACTTGTACCTCCTGATGAGACAAGTTAATTTTAACCCAGACTAAGTCTGCCATATCCACCCACAGATTCAGTGTTCAGCAGCCTGGGGAAGGTGCTGGGAACTGAATTCCAGTTCCCCTGAGGAAGAGCAAACACAGTTGCATTGCTGGGCATCTTGGTAAACCACCGCTCCAGCTATAAATGAAGGTCTGCTCCTGCACTGAGATAACTTAGCACAAGACAGCAAGCTACACTGTTAATCCAATTACAGCTATCTTAACTTAGGCATATACATTAAGATTAGGCTTTACAGTGATTTACTCCTGCTGGTAGGTTTTCAGCTTTGCTATCTGAGACCAGTGTCCCATTTTGCCATGTCCTTTAATTTGATAAGGTGCTCTGTTGATTTAGCACAGGTCTAATCAACACCAGCTTTACATTTGAGTTCTTTTTACTTTCAGGGGGTTTTTCGGATTCAGAAGAATCTGGTTTCTAATGCCTATGAAGTGAGAATTATAGGTCGGTCCTGAGCATGGGTTGCCCCTACTTTTTTAGGTTCGATTTGGAATTAATTTTATCTTCTCGTGTCCATCACTGTTGGTGCTGTGACAAATGCCACCGCAACTGGTGGTCCCACGTCCAGGAGCAGCGATGGTGTGGGCACAGCACAGCAGAAGGCAGCCTATGCTGAGGAGTGGAGGGTCCATGAATCTGAACTGAAGCAGATGATAGGAGGGATTCCCAGGCTCCGAGGATGCATGGTCCTGCTTGTACGTTGCCCAAAGTACAGGATATTGTGTTTTACAGCCTCCTAAAGCCCCATAAAGTCTGAGGTGGGGGAATTCCTTTGATTACAAGTTGTTCTTGCTTTCGTGATTTAATTTATATTCATGTATATGGGATTTTGTAATGTAAACCTAACATGGACTCATCGCAGGACTGTTGGGCAGGTGGAAAAAACATTTCGAGGAGGAGTGAGAAGGGACTGAATGACCACATCCTGGCTTGAACCTGGGAAAGAGAGGAAAATAAGAATCTGAATGGATGCTGGAAGGAGGCATTAATTTTTCAAAAGGAAAGTGCAAATATTTGTGAAGGAGAGAGGGTGAAGTTAAGAAAAGGGAAAGACAACAAGGTCAGATACCCTCAGGCTGCAGAGCAGCAGTGAGGGGAACTGGGAGAATCTGTAAGACCAGGTGGGAAGGATGGCAGGCACTCTGTCAGAGTACATTGAAAGTAAAGTGGGGACCCCCGTGCGCCCAGTTAAAACTCCTTTGTTTCAAGGAGGGATTTTTCCCTAGGAATATGAAAAATATGCCCCTACAGATTTTCTTCTTCTGGGGTGTGCGACTGGAGCACTGGAAATCCATTACAAAGTGCAGACAGTCACTTCACATTTAACGCTTTGGTTTTCAAGTATTATGGAGTTTTTTATTCCAAATAGCTCTTCCGCCCGGCATGGTCAGGCTCCAGCAGGAGAGAACTGTTTCCCTTACCAAGGGCGAGGTAGATGGGAATTTACATTGTTATTAGTGTCACGAACTGTGGAAGTGAAGTGACCAGTCCAACCCGCTGAAATATTCATTGCTACGTTATGTGTAAGTGACCTTTGTGTTGTTTAGAGCAGTGAACCTTGAGGGAGATGCACCATGTTAACCATGTGAAACAAAACACAAAAGAATACATGAGCTGTAGATAAGTTCCTCATGTTTGCTTCATTCTGGCCCCTGAGAAGTTTAGTACTTGGAAAGAATACACTTTTTAAAGCATGCAAAATTTCTCTCTTTGTTCTTTTTTTTTTTTTTCCCCTGGGTAAAAATAAACATGAAAGAGTGAAAATCTTGCTAAAAGAAATGTTACAGCACAGCATAAAATAAGTACTTAGACCTCATGACAGAATAATCCTCCTCTCCTAGTGCCCATCCAATGCATTAAGAAGAAATGAAATACAGCTACATTAGTTTTAGCAAAATGTACTGATGCTTTCTTACAAATACAAGGACCAGCACTGCCAGGATTTGAAGAACAATTAAGAGCATGGAATTATCCTTTGCTTTTGTCATTGACATATAGCTGTGCCAGAGCATGCCTGGAAAGAGCAGTTTCTGTTATCAGCAGTTTGCAGTAGTGATAGTAGGAAATTAATACAGGATACAGTTAGGTCCACTCTGACTGCTTGGATGCTTTCTGGGGTTGCAAATTCCACAAGTAACAGATGGGAATTTCAGCCTCATTGTGTTGTAAGTTAAACTTCTGAAGAGTCAGCAAGCAAAATGAGAAAGTTCAAATGCTGTGACAGGGAAACTGTGAAATGTTTGGGGCTCTAACAGGCATCTCTTTTTGCCTGTTTCTGGCTTTAACAATGGGTTATTAAAAAAAATGAAAACCACTTCCAGCTCAGAACAAAGAAGTTGGATAAATGAGAAAAGTGGAGAAGATGGAACATGTGGCTATATAAAGTATGCCCTAATTTTTTTCCTACTCTGAAAGATTCAGTGAAGATCATGGGAAATGGTAAGGAGGACTCTCTCCATATTGCTTCAAATTTAGCTAATGCTCATTGGATCATACATTTCCTCACTTTCTAAAATGCTGTCAGTTGCTGTCATAGTGAAAGGTCAGAACAGGATGTGCTAATACCTTTTGTCTTAGCTTAGAAGAGAAAAGAGACTTTGCTTTATTCTTTATGAATATACAAGAATCATAACTGTGTGATATAAATTTCCATGTACTCTGCAAGCTGCACCAAATTAATATTTTCATGAGATGGACAGGAGAGATTTTGGCACCAGCCGTTTATCTCAGAGCCTAACTCTGAAATGAAGATCATCTGTATCCTGTCTGATCATACTCTGATAGTGTGTAAGTTTTGGAGGGCTGAGACTTCCCACAGGTGGTCTGGTGGGAGGCCTGGGACCTGGAACCATGTTAAACAGTTGATTGGTGTCACTGGTGATCCAAAGGTTGAAGAGGAGTCTGCAAGAAGTCTGAGAGCGAAGAAGCTATACCGGTCTCCCACATTCGGTAATCCGCATTAGGGCACCATTCTGCCAATAACCTTTATTGTTTGCTGAATTTTTTCTAGGTGACTGATCTTGATAGACTCAGCAGCTTAGCACCTGTTGCACACCCAAGTGCTACCAACTATGAGATTAGATTTCCTCTAACAATGTTTTCATCTACCCTGTCTGCAAGACTCCACTAATATTAGACATCCAACCCCACACAGAAACAGCCAACAGAGGAGATTCCTGTGCTGTGCTGTGCTGCGTAATGCTGAAGGGTGTCAAATAGCTCAGTTCTTAATTTAGCAATATAAAACTCTGAAGCCTCCAAACCTCTGAGCAGACTTACAACATCAAGCAGGTGCTGCAAGAGCTTTAGCTGATGAATTGTGTACAGCATTATATATTTGCTGTGATATGTAGAGACCAAGATACACAACTCCTTTGGCTGTTTGTGGTATTTCATGGCAAGTCTCCAGGGCAAACAGCTGAAAATGTACCCCTTAGATTACAACTGTGAAAGTGGAAGATGGTACAGCCAGATATGCCGAGCAGACCTCTCCTTGCCCCCAAAAGCCATGGCCTGTCTTAGATTTGGGTATACAAACTGTTCTCTTAGCACTGGTAATGCCATGTGGGACTTGAAGGTAGCGTGAAAATGATCCTGCTTTGCAAGCAAATCGAGGCGAGAGGAGTTCTTGTTTCTCAGTGAGGGAATTTGAGCATCAAAAGCGACAGCGTGGAAGTCTTCATCTAATGACTACGTATGCTGGGGAGCTTTTTTCTTAATATAGAGTCATGTTGTTACTGAAATATCAGATCAGTAACTCTCTTAAGACCAATGTGTAGATATTAGAAAGCAAGGCATTCTTTATTGCAGCGCTAGGTGCACTCACGAATCATTTCGCAAAGGTGAGCGCACTTTTTGGTCGCATGGTTACAGCCTTTATAGACCTTTCTCATTATACATTCATTATCTTTCCCTGAAAAGGCGCTGTTGTTCTAATGATTTCCCAGAAATGTTTTACATAGGTTCCTTCCCGCTTGCACATGCTCTATCAAGCGGAACTGGGTTGGTGGTCTTTCATCGGGGTTCTCTAGTGGTTGTCCGTATTTTTCCCCACGATGTTCTCTAGTTGAATCCTCCTTGAGCACAAGCCAGGACCCCTTTTCTGATGCAACCTCTTGTAACAGTCAGTCAGGTAGATGTTTGCTAGGCATCTCCTTAACGTCTGGCATGTGTAGATAGCTTTGTCTCCTTGATGTCTCCTTAATGTCTCCTTAATATTTCCTTGATATCTGGAGATAGCTTTGAGGGAGCTCCTGCGGTTCCTGCAGTTTCCGTACATTCCTCTTTCATCAGCAAACAGGCTGTGCAGTTTCACGACCCAAAGTTTCACATAGTTTCACAACCCCTAATTCAAATGTTAGCAAAACCAAAATTCATATAAAAGTAGAAAATTTCACTTCATCAATGTAAGCATTCAACTCTAACCTATGGAAGAGTGAACTTCCAAAGCAGAGTAACAACAAATTCCCTCCTCTTGTGAAGACAGGGTGAATTCTTCTAGGTATTCCTTGGCAAAGAAGGTCACCCAGATAGCTGGCATGTTCATAAACTGAAACCAAGCAGAGGAATGCAGTATTCTAACTTGACTTTGGAAATTACCCAGAAAAAAAAGAATAATAACGATAAAAAGTTATCTCCAATCTGTTTCTTACAACCAAATGCACATTGATCAGCATGTGCAAGGAGCAGGCAAATCAACACCAACAGACAGTTGCTTTTGGAAGACGCCTCTGCAAGTTCTTTATCTTTCATGTTAATCTCTCTTTCTAAAGCACCCATGAGTGTGGTGATCAAGAGCCAGTCCAAACAGAGATGATCAGTGAACCCAAATATTTGGCTGCATTAAAAAAGCTGTGGGATGTGTGTTGTATAAATGTTTAATTCTTTTTTTAGATGAAGGAGCAGAGGGTGGAGAAGTGCCGTCATCCAAAGCCTTGCTGGAAAGTCAAGAGGCGGAAGGAAAAAGCAATGATTCCTAACACCTAAGGACTGCTGGATTAATGAAACCCGTCGACAGACTTTCCAGTTTCCCTGTGTCGCCCCTTCTGAAGTGTGGTAGCAACACACTTGTACCTAGATGACATTAACGTGGAACTACTGCTTTTTCTACTGTTGTCCTTCAAAACCAATGTTCTACACATCCAAAGGGGAAGAGAAATAAACAATGTATCTCTTGTTTTGGGTTATCTTGTGGTTACAGTATTCATCCTAACTAAACTTTTTTGACAGTTTCAATTAATATACCTAGCAAATGTACCACGAACTAATGATTGCTTCAAAATAAAAATCCTGCTTCATAATTTCCCCAAATAGCTTCTTTCTCTCTGACACAGAGGTGTATTCACCCTCCCCACCTTAAGATGATATTAAGTGTGTATTAGATTACAGACATTATCTGTAATTTATGTCCTGAGATTTTTGTTCTCATTAGGCACATGTAGATGGGTGTGAGAAATAAAAAAAAGAACCATTTTTTTAATCTCCTCCTCCTGTGTCTAAAAGGTTTTGTAAACTGCTTAAACACCAGTGTTTGTTTTGAAACTCTCTTTAAACTCTGCTTATGGCAGGTCATCTCAGTTCTCCCACTTTCAGCAGTCTTGCCACTTCTGTCATTTCTGTTTTTCAGGCTGAATATTGTAGCTGTTCATGTGTATCTGAGGTCAAGTAGCCATGTTTGTAAGTGATTAGAATTGTTTAATCTCACTGTGGAAATTAAATAGGTAGCATCTGTTCTGTCTTCTGTTGATTCCTTGATGTTACTCCTCTATGACAAGATTTAAAATCCCATTATACGTTCTTTTATTTCATCTGTTTTTTGCGTTATTGTTTGCTGACAATGAACACGTTTCAATCGTTGTGATTTTTACAAAGACTTTTAAGCAAAGGTTTTTCTCTGCTGAAAGGAATTGTTTTGTTATGGAGGTCGTGCTCCTGAAAATAATTAGCATTCATTCTGTTATCCTAGGAGACGTGAAATTCAGGTACAGACATGCACCTTCACAGCAGCCACTAATGTATGTCTTGAAACCTAACCAACACTGACAATCGAATGCTTTTATTTGCCCACACGATCTGAGCTGCTGAGCTGTAGCCAGACGGAGGAAGCATCTCTGATAGGTACATTCCACATTTGACTGGTATTCCGTCTATAAATACTTGTGTATTTTAGATCTGGCAGAGAGCTTGCAAGAGGCTTCTCTGCACACCTGCCATTCCTGCTGTGCATTTACTCACGCGCTGTCTTTCGGGGAACATTCAGTAAAGGATTTGGCTTCATCCAGCTGAACAGACACTTCATTCCCTCCGCTTACCTATATTCATTTAACAAGTGCAGCATCCCAGAATTACTTTTGTGTTTGGAAAGGTAAAATAACTTACTCCACTGGAGCAAAACAGGGGGCTTAAGAAAGTCTAAGAGACTAAACTAGCTGACACTGGAGGACCAGAGTTGAAAACCACAGTGGAGGTGATCTCGGAGCCAATTATATTTGTGGTACACACACTTGTTCTGACTTGCAGTCCCATTCTAATATACTAGCCTCCTTTATAGCATCACAGTACATAAAATTGTTCCATTTTAAGAAGTTAAAATGATCCCGTAGAAATCAAGTAGCTGAGAATTACTGAGAATTCCTTATATGTTTTAAGTGGAGCATATGCTAAAGTGCTCTTCTGGGTCACGGCCTATATTGAATTATCCTCCTCTTTCACAGTTGCAGCACTGGATATATTTAGATTCTTCTCTTACAGAACAGAGACACTGAAATTTGGGTTACAGCAATAGATACTTACTCTAACTATTTTATTAGGCTAAGATGCTTTGAAGTTTTTTACTATTAAAACACCAATTGTGAAACAGCTGAATTTAGCAAATTATCTGTGTGTATAACCCATTCCACAGCTATATACATACATGGAGTTAACTGCTCACAGACATACATCTTAGAACTAGCCAGAGTGCTCAACACTCTGGAAAATGGGTGCTTACATTGTGCTTGAGCTGTATGAACCTGTCATTGAGAAAAAGCATAGAAAGTAGAATCTTAACAGAAAATTAGAAAAACTGCCTAAGGAGTAAAGACTAACAGGAAGATTTAAAATGCAACTCAGTTGAAATCAGGATGGAAATTTTTGATCTATAATATGTGGGTCACATATTCCACAGTCCTTATTTGCCTGTGTATCATCTAGTTGCAGATTAATCAAGTTACAGATGCAGAAATACTTCGTTGCCATATGCATGTACAGTTTGTGTCTAAACAATTATTAGTCTAGGCTGCATGAGAGAGCCCTTTTGTAGTTTGTTCAGATATAGAAGAGGAATATCTAGTTATGCCCTGGATTTTGTCAAATAAAACTTTCCAGCTCTGAGCCAGCTGCTTATTTCTGGCTGGTATAAACAGAACCACAAACACTGGTTTGTGTGGGAGGCATTGTGCCATATAAACTTTGGTCCAGAAGAATTTATTAGTTGTGTATTATGCTTGACTCAGCCAGACAGGAGCTAGCCCCTTTAGAGCTCCCTGGGGCTCTCTATGCCATGCTGTCGAGTAGTCTGAGGTTTAGGCAGGGTTACTACCATAAGCACAGCTGAAGTTGGGAAAGCTCTGGTTGATTTTCTTGTTAGTATCTTGAAGACAGATAATAGTCCTACTAAACTTTGGCTGAGACTGTAAAGAGCAAATTAAGTGCTTCTAAATACATTTCTCACTGAGACAGTTTATCCAGTTTCAACCATTATCCAGGCTATACCACCCTCCCATTAGCTCAGCTAATGGGTAATTGATGACATTGCGTTCTCTTAATCCACAGGGTAACAAAGTTATGGCCCTGAATCAGCAGAGTATTTTAAAACATGCTGAACTTTAAATGCAGACTAGTCTCACAGAAGTCAGTAGAACTACTTAGTGCCTAAAATTAGGTACATACTTAATTACCTTGATAAACTACAGTGGCAAACTTCTATTAAGGCTAATCTGGTATTATAATGCATTAATCCCAATTTCCATTCCAGCAAGTGTGGTACAGGTAATAGCATCTTTTTTATCATCTTACAGCACTATCCTGGGCTTTTATAGAGCAAAGAAAATTCATTTTACTACCAAGCAAAAAAAGTAACTTTGTTGTCTCCAAATTTTAGAATTTAATGAAGCAATTACTCATTCTTAGCCATTCTGCATATTAAAGAAAAAAAAAAAGGCAGGAAATACCCTTGTAAATACCCTTGTAACTCCATTGTGCATATATAAAACAATTTAGGTACTTTGAATATACAGAAAATTGGCCTCAATCTTTTTCAGATGTCATTAAGAAGGTAATTTTCTTTGGGTCAGCCCTTCATCAGAAGATGTAAGAGGTGGATGAGCATGCTGAGGCACATCTTGTGTTACTATAAAACAGGATAGTTCAATTTGTTATCTGGAAGGCAATAAAGGACTAAATAGGTTTTGAGGTAGGGTACTGATTATTAGTATGTTCTTATTTAGAGAAATTAAAAGAACTAATTAAGCATTTTTTAAAGTGAAGCTTATTTGCTATGATTCCTCATATAGCTATCTCCACCTGTGCCATATACCATCATTCTGGTATACTGCTGCATAGGCTGAGCTTGGATGGATAAAGTGAGTGGCAAAGCAGTTCACAAAGTGGAATATTTTAAAAGAAATTTCCAAATCATTGACACTACAGTAATGTACAGGCCACATCTAGTTGCCACTGAACACAAAGATCGGTTTTATACTAACTATATCTAACTTTAGTTTTAAGTTATGTGTTACTAATCATACAGAAATTTTCTCCAAACTCGGAAAGTCCATGAACACAAATGCTTGGATGCAAGGAGGCTAGTCAGTGGAAACGTCATATGTTTGCACTATCCGAGACATCATATTTAGTTATATGGACCTACAGTCTGACCCACAGTGGCCGCTTCGCTGTTGTGCAGCTTTCATACGATGGTAATCACACACAATAATATAATTGCACTTGCATTAGTTAAAAATTACAACAGAGCAGTGGCTAGAAGAGGTTTAAACTACACTACACCATCAGTATTCTAAATATCCTATTTGTATCACACATACAAAAAAGGAATAATACTTCAAGATTTAGCAAATTACTTAGGACTCATTCGTATTCCTCTCTTCTGTCTGCTGGTGCTCTGTGTGTGATAAAGCTCCTGAGAAGGAATTGAACAGAGATTTCTGCATGGATTTCTCCACTGGTTTGGCCCAGGCTATACTTGCTGTGCTCAGTGAGCATAAGCCCCAGACCCACCGTGGTGCATGTGGGTTCCCCAGGGTCCACACAGCACAGGCCAGTGGGGCTGAGCCCACTGGGGTCCCAGGGCACTTGCTCCGAAGTGGTTTGGATAGAACAGCAAGGGCTTAAACTGCCCTGCCATCTAGTGGGATCCTCAGCCTGCCAGGTAGTTGGTGCAAGTAAGTGGAGGGAGACAGTTTAAGAGACCTCAAATCAGCTGGGAGGCAGCTGCTTGAGAGTGAATGTACAAAGAGGGTGCAGGCTGGCCTGGTAAGTGGCAGGCTGTCTCCAGCTAATCTGAGACTCTTGAAGCTCGCTAATGGTCCAGTACCTTGGTGTCTCTGTGTATCCAGAAAGTTGAGTGATTGCAAACAGGAGATGTCTCGCGCTGCTGAGAACGCTGCTCCAATGCCTTAGGTAAGCTTGGGAAAATAATGCTGGCTGAAGCTTCCCCACTCCACGGGGCTGCCATTCAGAGACCTGCGGCACTCCTTCCCACTGCTCCTTGTAGCTTACTCCCTCGCCCGGTCAGCAGGAGCGCATCGCTATAGTTTGGAGGCCCAGACCTCTCGATGGAAACTCACGCTGCCTGGGCAAAGGTTTCGGCATGGAGCGGTGAACTGGCCAAATGCATTTGCAACGTGTAAACTCTGTCATAAAACGGCTGTCTAAGTCTGGCTGGCAGCCTACCCAGCTTTAGGTGCCTGCTCTGCGATTTGTGCTAGGGTGCCAATATTGCCATAGATGACCAGTTTTGACCTTTTTTAGGGAGAACTGTTTCATCTTCCCCACCTGAAGCTGTTCTACTTCGGACAATAATTAGCAAGAAAAGCTGAGAGCTGTTATTTTATTTTATTATTTTGTTTTATTTCCCTGTTAAGCCCAGTGGGGACCAGTCCGTATCCCAAGATGGCCAGGAGCAACGGGAGACCTGAAGGCTGTTGCCCTGCCTCGTTCTGTGCCATGTCCTAATGCCAGATCTCTGGATTTTAATGCAAGACTTACGTTTGATGGAAAATGGGTTTTTCGGCTGTTGATACAAAGCCTGGGTGCTATAGGCTTTTCTGGATTAAACATCTATTCAGCAATTGCCTGCAACGTAAAGGGCCCTGACGTGAGGATTTAGACAATCCTTACCAATGCTTTGTTCCTGAGACTCTGCTGTGCAGTGACTGATGCTGTAAATCCAGTGGTTATCATACAATGTACAGAAAAGCTAATCTGTGAGAGACTGGTTTAACCTTCTTATATATTTTATTTTTTCCAGACCCTTTGCACACGTTTGTGAATGACACGTCAGCAGGGCAAACAGAAAGAAGGCGCACGCAAACGGCTGTTAAGCCCCAGCAGTATTCCAGAGGTAGTTTCCAATCACGCCCCTCGTTCCCTCAGGGGACAGCAGCACCCTTCGCCCGCGGGCCCCGCAGCCCCCGGGGGGGGGCCAGGCAGGCCGGCCGTTCGCGGGCCCTCCCGGCGGCAGGCGGCAGCCGGGCACTTCCCGCCCGGCGGCACAAGATGGCGCCCGAGCCCGCAGCAGGCACACGGCCGAGCCTTCGCTTTCCTTCACAGCCTCGCCCCTCTCCGCCCCCCGCCTCGCAGCGCCTCCGAAATGGCGCAGCTTGGGCCTCTTTCGGTGTCAACCGTAACGTGAGGGGGAGCTGTGGCAACGCTGCCGCCGCCCGTGGGACGAAGGACGGGGCTCCCCGGGGCAACCGTCGGCTTCAGCGGCTGCGTCCAGCCTCTCCCGCCCCGCCGCTCTGTCCTGAGCTGCCCCGGCGGCTCACGCTCCAAACCGCTCGTAGATGCCAGTAGGCTCCGCGGCTTCCAAAGCCTGAGGGTTTGGAATGTGCCGCCCTTTTCCCCGACTACGCCCCCGCGGGCAGCCGGTGGCGGGCAGGTAAACTCCTTTCGGAGGCGCCTTCCGCACGGATCGCGCTCTGGTCCGCTAAATAAGCAATTTATTCACCATAACGTTACTTTTCGCTCTCCAGCATAGCTGAACGTCCCCAGTTCCCCAGCAGCACCCCCACGGCCCAGCAGCTACTTGCACACCGCTGCCCAGTGTGCCAGGGAGCCGCCTGTGCTGCTTCCAGCAGGAGCTGAGCAATGGTGTCCTGTGCACCATGGAAGAAAAGTGCCCTGTAAGTGAAAAACAGGAAAACCGCAATACATGCATTTGCGGGAGAGCTACAGGTTTGGAACCTGCTCTTTCCACCAATTCTGTACCCATCTTCTACTTCAGTTGCTCAACAACCCCATCCCATTCCTTCCAATCCGCTGAATTTCTTACCTAGCTCCGTTCAAAGCTCACATCAATCTATTCACTTCCCTTCTTCAGTGCTTGTCCCTTACTTCGCTCACTTATACCTCCTTATGCCCAACATCAACTGTTAGTGCTTTAAACACCCAATATAAGAATCTAATCGCTTTCATTGTCTCCATATTTGGTAAAATGAGACAGTAGAAGGACAACTCACTGCTATTCCTCCCAGCAAGTACTAGGTAGAGATCTTATACATGAGACAGACTCATTAAAGAGCCTTGAGCACTGTCTTGAGCACTAAGAGAGGGAAAGCTTCTCTAGGAAAAAAAAAATGATTATGCAAATAGAGATGGTGTTGCAATATAAGAAAGTGCTGAAATAAGTTTCTTTCAGACATGTTCTTTCAAACAGCCTTTGAACTACCGACTTTGTGTCTTTTTTTTATTTTTTTAACATGGGCTATTATGAGTGGAAACTTCTAGGTAAATTTACAAATAATAAAATGAAATGCTGATATGTAAGAAGGAGTATATTTGAGGGCAGGGGAGACAAAGGACAACAAGATGGAGTTAAAGGTGTGAAAATTGTGCCATATTTCCTCTCTGTTGCCTTTGTCTTAGCTGAGCTGGTAGTGGTGTGAGTGAGTCAGCCTGCTCCTCCACCCTTCGCTGGCTCTGGACTCTGGATGTTCTGAGCTCTGGCTGCAGCGCTGATCAGTCGCTCAAGAAAGTTTCAAAGGTCTGGAAGAAGATGCTATTAGAAGCCTTGTTTAACTATTACAAGATTAGTTAAGGATTTTGTGATACATGGAGGGTCTGGGTTATGTTTACCACTGCCACACTGAGGGGGAAATCTTTCGAAACATGTACACACGGATGTACAGAAATAAAGGAGTAGTGGACATATCTATATTTCCCCACTGGCACTTGCTGCAGTCCAGTCCAGAAGGTGAGTCCCATGATTGCAGGCAGGGACTACATGCCTGTTTTCCATATCTGCATCTTTTCCCATAGTAGACTCTGGATTAGGCAAAGTACTAACCCACACTCAGCAAGGGGGATGTGTTTTTAAGCTTCCTAGTTTAGACTTACCCATTGTGACCATCTCATGATTTCTTGCATAATCCAGGATATGGAACTTCTCTGAATTACTTCCTGCATTGGTCTAACAGCTGTGGTCGTTAGCACAGTTTACAACTTGCAGGGATGAAAAGTCTAGTAAGGCACTTTGAAAGTTGGTGAAGGGGTTAAGCCTCCTCACAGCTGATATGCGCTTCCTTTTTAATATACATTTCTCTAGGCTTAACTTCCAGTGACTGGAGTTTTATATACCAGACTGAAGAGACCACTCTTACTTCTGTTTCTCTGGGATTGTCTCCAAACACGCGGGATGACCAATGTTTTCCCCAAGTTTGTCTTGGTATTAGTCCCTGTTTAAAGCTAGTAATGAGCTATCTTAACCCTGCAATGCTTCAAGTTGCTCTAGAATTTTGTCTTACAGGAAGTTTCCATATTTAGACTCATGAAAACTCAGAAATTACTCAATGCTTGGTCACAAACCAGTATGTAAAGCAGGGATATAGTTGCACTCTTGAATGAATCCAGTTAGGTGCGTGATTCTATCTAGGCCACGCAGCATGAGGTTTCATTCCAAAAGCACCTCTGCCTGGTCTGTGTCAGGCATTTTTTCATCAACAACAGGCCTGTAAATTGATAACCTGATAAAATTATTTATCAAAACTGTGGAATTGTGACATTTCTTGGGTGTGCATTACCACTTCCTGTAACCCACTGCTAGTTTAGAACTTTGGAGGAAATGGCTTGCTCCAGGTGAGGGATTCCGATTTAGAGGAGACAAACCCAGAGAAGTGTAGCTCCAGCTGCATCCGAGGGATCACTTCTGGCTCCAGCAGGCTCTCACTCTGTCCTGACAATCCATAGTGGAGTGGAACAGAGGAGGAACCTGGGAGTATCCAAATGCAGGTAGTTAATGAGCTGAGTTATTACGTTTCATCTGTTTTCCAAATCCAGTAGTTATTTTCTTAAATTTTTAATTCAGTCAAATAAAACTGATTTTACTTTTTGTCTAAATCTCAGCTGGTATTGAGAGCGATTTCAAGATATCACAGCAAATGCAGTGCTTCAGTATGGACAAACAGAACAAAGGTACATTGAGCTATCCCAAAAGTTTCTTAAATCCAGCCCTGCAGACTGCAACGTTATCTTTTGTTCTGCTGCAAGGATTTAGCTTGAGATCAATCATACTGTATTCCAAGTAGTTGCACTTATTGTTAGACAGCCTCCATGGCATATACTAGGGCTACAGAAAGAGAATAAGACATTTAGAGGTCACCTGTATCTTTAATACTGTAAAATTTGTATTGATGATTTAAAGAACATTCCCTACCTTTGTTATAATACAGAATCTTTGGACCTTAGTACAGAGTGTGGTTTTGCTCTAATATTCTCACTGGGCTGCTCTGAACAGCAAATCTACACAAGTCTTCCAGAATCAGTTTCAAGAAGTCAAATGCAAGTCATCTAACCTTAAACCTATGTGCTATTTTTCCGTTTCTGAATGTAAGGATTATTTTAACTTGGTGTGTTCAGCTGATTCATATGCCTTCTAAATTTCTCTGAGTCGTTGTTACCCCTGAAATAGTCAGTTGCTTATTTGTAAGACTGTGTTTCTCTCTTCCTTGGTGTATGACCTTACAGTGTATGACTGCCTTGCTGGAGCGTGTCCAGAGAAGGGCAATGAAGCTGGTGAAGGGCCTGGAGAACAGGTCTTATGAGCAGCGGCTGAGTGAACTGGGGTTGTTTAGCCTGGTGAAGAGGAGGCTGAGGGGAGACCTTATCGCTCTCTAGAGCTACCTGAAAGGAGGCTGTAGTGAGGTGGGGGTTGGTCTCTTCTCCTAAGTAACAAGTGATAGGATGAGAGGAAATGGCCTCAAGTTGCACCAGGGGAGGTTTAGATTGGACATTAGGAAAAATTTCTTTACCAATAGAGTGGTCAAACATTGGAACAGGCTGCCCAGGGAAGTGGTGGAGTCACCATCCCTGGAGGTGTTCAAAAAAACGTGTAGATATGGCACTTCAGTTTAGTGAGCATGGTGGTGTTGGGTTGATGGACTTGATCTTAGAGGTCTCTTCCAACCTTAATGATTCTATGATTCTATGATTCTACATTTGGCCATGATGAAATTGCAAGTCTGGAAAGCTGATCTCTTGTATTGATTTTACAATAACTAGCCAGCTATTTTAAGTGACATCCCATACCAGGCATTTCTGTTACATTTTAGAGGCTTTTAAATAGTTTTTCTACTCTTAAACATGAAAGAAAGCAAAGACAAAAATTAAAATAACCAAAAGCCTAGCGGTACAAAGGTAAGTAACTACATCTTCAATAAATAGAACTGGGAGCCAGGAAGGTGGCTGGCTTTAGCGCTGGCTAATTCTTTGAGGAGAGCCTCTGACTTGAGTCCTCTAAATGGTAGGTATAGTAATATTAGACCACAGAGAACTCCCAAATGCCTTTAAGAAGCAGAGAAGACCCTGGAGATATTTAGTAGTACTTGCTTCCTTCTTTAAACCATTGTGGACCAGCTGTCCTCTCAGCTTAAACCAATCCGAATAAATGTCTAATAGTTCATAATGAGGTATTAGTGGGTATTTACTTTCCAGGACTCTCCTAATCTCATGTCACACCAATTTATAACCTGAGAGAGAGTCTACAAGAATGAAATACATGATCACAGACCACTTCGTTTTCGCCAATTAGCAAGAGACACCAGAGTCAGACCTTAACGTGACTTGTGCTCTAATGTTAGCCTGCCCTGGCGTTATTTTGGTTGGGCTTTTACAGTGGCAGGAAGCCTGCTGAACACGCCCCTAAGCTTTGCCTAAGGTATGCTGTGCTCTTAGAAGGGTATCTTCCCTCCTCCCGCCTGCATTACCTTGCACCTTGCCTGTCATCTGGCCTGCAGTTCCAGCAAAGCCCTTCCCCATGGTATTATGCAGCACAAGACTGGATGCATACAGTTACTTCGTACCTGGGGCCATTCTGTGACCACTTCTTTGTGCAGCTGCATAGTTGGGCATCTTCTCCATAAGGCTTTTATCTCTTTTGTTTAAACTGGGATTTCTAAAGAGCTCCCCATCAATAGAGTAAACCTAGTGATTTTCTGTGACTCACCGATGGCACTGAGATAGTTTGTTTTTACTAGGGGGATCAGCAAATCTCTTAGACAGCTACCGGACACATGAGATAATTTTAGTTAAGGACATTCTACCACCTTGTTTGACATTAGGTTTTTCTGCAGCACCAGAAAATAAAATCACATTCAGCCTTGAAGCAACATCTTCCCATCTGACACAATAGCTACTAAAATCTGGTCATCTCTGTATCACACTGAGATCAAAGCTGCCCAGAGATTCACAGCAGGGCTTCAAAAAAAGTTAAAATGTGCCAAGAATACTCTAGTCTGATGTCCATAAATGGAGGAAATCGCTTATACTTTCAGCCGTTTTCAATTTCCTTAATTCAAAAGTAGCCCCTATATGTTTCAGAATGCTAAGAGATTTCCAAAATGCCCAAGTGAGTTGGGACCCTGAATCACGTTGGCTTTCAATGGCATTCAATACCTAAAAGGCCTCTGAGTGCCGACCTCTGCTTTCGTACCAGGGGAGATATGCCCTGGTGTCACCGCTACCATTTGTTGCACACATGGGTACAAGATGCTCTGCAGTTCCAGGGTCTTCTTGCCGCCAACACAGCGATGTTTGAATAATGCAGTCATCACTGAATTATCTGAAGGCCTTATGACATAATATCCCCTTAACTACTGATCAAAATCTACAGAGTTCCTGGCTATTGTACCGCAAGGATGGTGAAAGGATAGGTTTAACTGAGTTGGTGTAGCAAGAGCACCCCTCCTGTGCTACACCCACAGAGGGACACAGCGGAAGAATAGATAAACCTGACTGCAAACATGATCTGTACCCATTTCACGGTATTTCCGTACCCAGAGTACTAAGCCCTTAGTGACTGGCTGCCATGATTAGATGCTCAGGGGTTCCTGACATTGATTATGAGGACTCCACACATGAAAACCTCTCGGTCAGACTTCTCTACCATAGGAGCCTCATGGCCATCCTGTGGTGCCCTTTTGTTTTTGAACAAGTGAAATTTCTTTTTCAAAGCCTGGGTGAAGGCTGAATGAGGCTGAGCCCTCATTCTCTGAATGCCTGAGGGCATGTGAAGCAGGGATGTGACAGGGGGGAAAGATAGCCAAAAGCAGTTTTTCTGTCCTGTACTCAAAGGCTGAAGGTTAGAGCAGTCCCACATTCACCCTGGATAGCCTTTGGAAGCAAGGATTACTTATTACACAGGGATGTCTTGCCACAGCATTTTCATCTTTCAAGCAGGCCTTGCACAGAGAACGCAAATGTGCCTGCTTACACTGCTCAGGGGGCGTTCAGAGTTTGGTGTAAACGAGAATGAGTTCCAGAGTGTTGAGAGGAATCTCCAGAGACATCCTTCGTCACACAGGCTTTTTACGGGGGAGTACGCAGTCTGTTAAAACCTTCAAACTCTGCTGACAACGTGAAAGAAACTCCAAGCTGGTCTCTTGTGCAGCAACCTAAAGTGCACACCAGGTCAGTGAATTTCACACTGCTGTGTCCATTCCAGCCATAGCAAAGCGTTTGTATAGATCAGCATGACTTGTACTAGCTGTTGACATTAACACAACTCTCACATAGGGATCCACAAGCAAATATAGGGCATGAGATGACACGGAAAACATTTTTGCCTGTGGCTTGTCACCCCACGAGATGTCAATAATGTAACGTTTCCTACTGTTGATTTATCCCGCTCTCAAATCATCACTAACACAGACAGGTGGGATCTCACCATCATAAAACCCGGTGCAATGACTTTGGCAATCTATCCAAGCAGCAGAAGGAATTTTAGCAGACCCTGTTTTACATCTGAAGCACGGTGCAAAGTGTCAAAGAATATATTTTTCTTAAGACTAGGTACTTATCTTAGCTAAGTATGCTGAGAAATCCTGGTAGAACTGAGCCATCAGCACCAGTAGGTGTGATTGCTTAAGTTATGAAGGATCCTGAAGTGGCTACCTCCCAAGGGCTGGGTTGCAGCGCCGTCTGGAAGAAGATGCAAGGCAGAAGCGTCCTTGAGAAGTCCAGCTACCGGCAGTGGCACTGAATCACTTTCAGGACTTTCATATCACACAAAGTCCATGAAGATGGTTCTACACAACAAGCCCTGGTGAGCATAGAGAGCAAGGAGCTCTCCCAGGGCTCTGTGCACACACCTGCACCAGAAGGAGCAGCAGAGGCTCCAGGGCTTCCGCAAGCAGAATCTATATGAGCAGATAACTCTGGCTTGTCAGTACTGGGAGAGGAGACGCTGTCAGTTCATGAGGACGTTGGTAAAATTATATAGGATTTAATACGATGAAGTAGGTGAGTGGTGAGGTCAGGTTGCATGTACTTGCGTGTCAGCTGCCTGGGTGTCAGTGATGAAGCTCTGCGAGGCCATGGCTGCGGGGTTTGGCTGCAGGTGGTGAACGCTACTAAATGCTTGCTAATGTTCCTGTATTGAGGAAACACGATTCCCAAACCGAACTGGAGCCACAGATGATACCCATGCGCAGTATCAACCCCGTGTGCCCCATGCCATGACAGCGCCGATCACAACAGATATTCCTCATTCATTACAGGGGGTTTGACTACAGACCTTAGGTTAGTGGACATCTAGATAAGACGCACAGTAAGGCTGGTATTCCATGCAAACTTCGGAGACACAGCATTATTCAACAAGAAAAAGGGACTTGATTCCTTGCAGCCTCATGAACAGTTATCAGCGGTCTGTTATTTCAGGTGATGCTCTTGCTCTCCCCAGCTTTCTGAGCACTGGCTGAGACGTCTCGGAAGTGCAGGTCAGAAGAGGGAGTCAGACCTAAGCTGAGCAGCTGCAGGAGGGCGCTTTGTGTCTCTCTCTGTGCTTCAAAGTAAGTGCATGGAAGGTCAAAGAGAAATAGATGCACTAGTTCATACCCTTTGGTTATCAAGACTAATGAAAATTGTGTTGTGTGGTAAAAGGAATTGGGATTATAACCCTGGCGTTAATTCAGAGAGGAGTTAATTCTTTCTGAGGACAAGTGAAAAAGTGGCAAATTAAATTAAAATCCCATCAGAAGCATCACTTGCTCTGCACCCAAAGAATGCGCCATACTACAAAAGCCTGACAGAAATGCAAATGACAGTCAAAAACGATTTAAAAAATATTAGGAAAATATTCATAATTATTTATATTTGGTATGGCTGGACCAGATAGAAAATTGGCGAGGTTTTCTTCCTAAATCACAGTTTCTTTCACTTAGTCTCTGAGTTTTGTTACGAGGGCTGAAGAGCTAGATTGGCGACTCTGGAATCCATCCAAGCCATAAATCTGGAAAAGCCGACACCGCGGCTTCTCCCAGGGAGACAGGCTGTTTCTGAAAAACAAGAGGACTACCTAGCGCCTTTGATGAATTTCAAAGAACAACTCGAAGGAGGAAAACATTCCCTCTCTAACAGAAAAAAATCGTATTAGAGGAAACAGTTTTAAGCTCTTTCACTTCTTCCTTCGTTCTTCCTTCATTCTTAGTTTCCAAATGCTGCCAGTTGTGGAGGCAAGACGCTGTTTCCAGACAGCAATAGCAAATGCCGGGTTCAGCCAGGATCCGTATAGATGGTGAGGGCAAGGGCTCTGTGCTTGGCCAACAGCAAACTGGGCTTGAAAATCTTCCCGGGAGGGCTTTTAGAGAAGGTGCTCTGCGGTAGCCTTGCGGTCCGGTGTGTTGATTCAGGCTTTATTTCACGTTTCCCTTTTTGCCCGTGGTACCCTAACAGGGACAACAAGGCGGGCGGCCGGCGGGAGCCCCTGGGCGGCTCAGGCGAGAAGAGGTGCCGCAGCAGAGGTGCCGCACAGGCCCAAGCGGAGGCCGCCCTCTCCCTTCCCCCCCTCGACGTCCCGCCGTGTGCCCCGGCCGGGGAGGGGGGCGGCTCTGACTGGGCCGGCCCGCCCCCCCCCCCCCCCAGTGCCCCTTTCCCGGCAGCGCGGAGCGCCCTCCCCCGGCGGGGCGGGCGGCGGCCGGCGGGGGCGGACCGCGGCTGCCCCCCGCCTCCCGGCCCCCCGCCGGGCGCCGGCTTTAAATACGGGGCGGCGCGGCGGCGCTGGCGCTCCCCGGTACCCCCCGCCACCATGGTCGAGGCTTTCTGCGCCACCTGGAAGCTGGTGGACAGCCACAACTTCGACGAGTACATGAAGGCGCTGGGTAGGTACGGCCGGGCGGCAGCGGCACGTGTCGGAAAGCTGGGGTTTTGCGCCATCCTAAAAAAAAAAATAAAAATAAAAAATTAAAAATGTAAAAAGCCCCCCCCCCCCCCCCCGCGCTGCCAGAGGTGCAGGCAAGGCGTTCGCAGAGGCGGGGGAGGTTTGGGCGGCCGTGCCTCTGAGTAAACAGAGTTACTGTGGTGAGGGTCGTTCAGCCGGGGGGGCCGGGATGTGCTGGCGGGGAGCCGTCCTGCTGGGGAGGGGCGCCGGGAGGTGCCCCCGCGTTAGGGAGAGCGTGTGCAAGAAGGGCAAGTGCTGCCTGCAGATAAACGGGAAATAAAAAAACCCAAAAGAAATCCTTATGCCGGAATGATAAGGAGCTGAAATCCAGAGGAGCAGAAACGATGGCCGCTCGGACGT
Source organism: Leptosomus discolor (assembly GCF_034619465.1). NCBI lineage: Eukaryota > Metazoa > Chordata > Aves > Leptosomiformes > Leptosomidae > Leptosomus > Leptosomus discolor. The sequence goes on along the minus strand of NC_141392.1, from coordinate 70,179,216 downwards.
GCGGTGCCGCTGAATGGGGTTCCCTGCCGCGGTGCGCGGAGGTAAGGGAGGATGCAGAGCTACATCAGTGTGTGTGGGGGGATACCTATGGATGCTTTAGGTATAAGGGCACCAGCGAAGCAGAAGGTGGCATTTCATTGCGAGAGCTTAAAGCTGTAGAGCGGGGGGTGGGGGGGAGGGGAGAGATTTCTGTACCTCGCTGTGTGGCAAAAAAAAAAAAAAAAAGGAAGATGTAAAACCCCGAATGTCTGACAGAGTTCTCTTTTTCCCTTGGTGGTCTAGGAGTGGGGTTTGCAACACGGCAGGTGGGGAATGTGACTAAACCCACTGTGATTATCAGCAGCGAGGGGGACAAAGTAGTGATCAGGACTCAAAGCACTTTCAAAAACACAGAAATCAGCTTTAAACTTGGAGAGGAATTTGATGAAACTACCCCCGATGATAGAAACTGCAAAGTAAGTGAATTCTTGGGCTGCAGTGCCTTCTTTTTTCTCCTCTTCCTCCCCACCACTGCTCCTGCGGCTGTATCTTTGGTAGGGTCAAAGGAAAAAAAAGTAACGTCTGCTACTGCCGGTTGTAGCACTGTGAAGGACAGGGGAAAAAAAAACAGGCAAGATTGCATCTTACTCGCCCACTTACACCATGTCTTGTCTGAAGCAATGTGTTATGTCGCCAGCCCCCTGCCTATCTTGCAGTGTTGAAGAATTCTGTTAGCTGCCCGCTTTTTTTTCAATGCAAATATCATTTGGCATAACTTTTTTTTCCAGTCAAAATGGGGAAATGCCTTCTCCCTGCATTTTTGGGGGCTTAACGTAAACATTATCTCAAAGCACTGAAACAGTGGTTCTTGTGAGACTGGAACTCAAAGGAAACAACTTTTTTCATCTTTTGACACAAAGAAGAATTGTATGGATCTCATGCTTAAAATGAGGATGATTCATGGGCTTGGCTTTAAAATGGCTGGGACTACTTTATCATTCTAGATCCACATCCATCTATTGAAGAGAATTCAATAGAATAGTGCATGCTGAATGTGTAAGCAGAATCCCAAATACGCCAAATAAATTAATGTCTTTGTGTTTCTTGGTATCTCACAGTCAGTTGTGACCCTGGATGGAGACAAGCTAGTGCACGTACAGAAGTGGGATGGCAAAGAGACAAACTTTGTGAGAGAAATAAAGGATGGCAAAATGGTAATGGTAAGTATAAAGCTCACTGAGCATTCATATACATCGCTTGCACTCCTTGCTTATGCCATCTGTTCATAAAGCTTGAGATAAGTGTTACACACAAACCCTTAAATTGGTGAGGAAAGCCAGCAGAGATTTTCCAATACTTGTTTTGGTTTTGCCTTGTTTTACTGACAACTAAAAAATTGCTAGTGGTTTTAGGCGGGCCAGCCTGTGGATTTCCAGAGTGTTTATGTTCTAGAGTTTGTGTAAATGCCCAAGCAAAAAACCCCAACGTCCTGCTCAGCTGGACAAAGGTACAAAGTACTTGATTATGTAGGCAATGATCTGTTGTCAGTGTTAATTCAGATTTTTTTAAAAACTTGGTTTATATGCATGCATAAATAATATTTAATTACACAGAGCAAGTATTTCCCTAGCAAAATAAAATTAGAAAATTGCAAGAGGTAATAGCATTTTCATGTCTAATAATAAAGGGTTTATTCCTCCTATCTTGTCAGAAACGATGATAAACAGCAATTGCTTGGAGAAAAGTCTTGTTTTAAATTCACATTCTTTTACTGACTTTTCCGGTGGTGTGAATAAATGGTGTAAGTTACTCTAATGTCCAGGGTGGCACTTCTCGTGCTTATTTTTGGCACAGAGATGTAACTTTCAAAAATAAACTCTTCAGCTATACTAATCTATGTGATTTGGTTGTTGGAGAAAACCAGTGAGCTTTGTTTTCCAAATTCTCCAGAAAGTACCTGTATGGATGGACACTTCCAAATAATGAAAACCTTAAAGCATACAACGGTGTGACACAATGTGGCAAGCAATTCAAGGGAAACTATGTGCTTAGGTTTTGGAAACAGCTACACACATATACAGAAACCCTTTTCCTTTGGTGTATGAACACGGTGAGATCCCTGTTCCACTTCAGGAAATACCCCCAAAACTCACATGCTGTAGTTAGTGTTCTGCACAACTGCACTGACTAAATGTTTGGTAGTTCTAGCTACATCAGTGCGCAGAATGCATTTATTTTAACACAAGGTTCTCCTTAAGTATATGGCTATGCCTAATAGTATGGAATATGGGTACAGAGGACTTGGATTTTTAGATTTAGAAAAATGAAAATGTCATTTCTAGCCTCACTTTAGTTGCCTTGTAGATGTGCATTATGTGCTGCTTGGGTTTGAAAGTAGGAAGGAGAAAGTTAGGTTTATTATAGGAACCATAACTAAGGTTTTTGCCTCTTGTTCACTTAAAATATCAGTGATGTAGATGAATTTGTTTTTCTATAAATTACATCATGTAAACCAACCTTGCTCTAGTATGGACTTCTTAATATGTGTTAAGTCATTATGGAAAATGGTCCAGCATCTAACGTGTCTGTCTTTTCCTTGGACTTGCAGACTCTCACCTTTGGTGATGTGGTTGCTGTTCGCCACTATGAGAAAGCGTAGAGTTTACCCGAGATGTTACTTCTGCTGGATGGATTAATGTACCGTCCATAATTGAACGTAGCTAAAATGCACATTTCTGGCATGAAAGGTTAAGATTTGGGGGGTGGGGTGGGGGGGTGGGGTGTTTTTTAAACAAACAAAAAAACCTTTATACCATCAAATTGGCAAGCTTGTGCTGTATAGTGAAACAGGTTAAACTTGGCATTAAATTTCTGAAACACCTGCCTCTTTTTTTACAGTAAACGGAACATATTTGAATTGTTTTGGAATGCAGATCAAACAGAAATTAAAAAGTTTTTTAAACCTGTGCTCCTTTTGCATTTAATCAGCTAATATTCCAGTGTTCTGGAGGGAGTTGTTGAAAGTTCATTTTTCTGAGTTAAACAACAGAAAAGCACATGGTGCACAACGCTGCAGCAACCTCTTCGTGTGATGTAGAGTACATGGGGAAACAGAAAGTGCCTTCGCTCTATTTTAGTGGCTTCTTTTGCTGGAGAAGTTTGAAGCCCCTACCTTTACATACATACGCAGGGAAGTGAGAGGCCCAAGCCAGTTTCAGCTCCTCTGTTCACTGGGAACTTGTTATCCAGCGCATGCTAAGGTTGGTAGATAGACAGCCTTTGATGTCAGGGGCAATCCCGTAGTTTTGGTTTTAATAGCTGTGAGAGTTTTTAATTTGCTTTGGTGGGGTTTTTGGTAATATACAAAAGATTGAAGTAAAGCAAAGTGCAAAGATTGAAGTGATTCACAGGGTGGGAGGTAAGGAGCAACATGATAAAAGGCAGGACTGGGGGAACCTAAAGTACAAAGCTTATCTTTCATCATTCTCCACAGGGGTGGGAGGACAACAAAGGGAAAACAGTACAAGACAAACCTTCTGAGATTCCCCACCCTGAGCTGTAGTCTTATCGTTAATATGTACAGGAGATAACAATTTGCACTATGAGCAATTTAAAATAAAATGTTCCTTAAAAGAGATGAATTAAAACCTGATTATTGAAGAATATTTCTGTAAAAGACCAGGGTGGGGAAAAACTGCCTGACACTTTAGATTATTAGGAAAACTGAAACAGGTTGCTGGCAGCATGGAGGAGGTTGGTTGGAGAGTCCATGTTTTTCTGACATACTGACTCAGTGGACCACGTGGAGGTGTAGCTACCCACCTGCAGCCTTTCAAACAGAGGCAGAGCTGAGCTGTGGCTTCAGGTGGTCGGTGTTCTGGGGGTGTGTGGCTGCAGAGGGAGGTGCAGAAGGGGCATCCTGCCCAACTTCCTGGGCCTAACACTGCACTGTGCCATCTCTTCATCACTTCAGGGGAAGTGGCTTCTTGTTTCCTACATGGGTAGCTCATCTCACTCATCTGATAAAAGTTCAGACGTAACTATGGCAGCTAGCCAACACAAATCCAAAATCGAATGTTGTTAGCTTTAGGTTTTCACAAAGCAGCTGCCTGAAAGGAACATCCAAGTCTGTTTTCTCTTGTGAGGAACACTGCGAGTCCTCAATTATGAACTATTATAAATATGGTTTATTTGGTGGATATTGATGGTTTTTAAAATCTAGGAGCGAACATTTTTAATTAGAGAAATGAAAAGTAGAACTTGTTCCAGCGGTATGGGGAGCTGCAGTCTGGGCTGCTTCAGCTGCTATAGTGCAAGTTATGTTTAAACAGCATCTTCTGCCCTTCGGTTTTATTAGCTCATTTAATCCTCAGCTTCAGTAGCTAATGCAGCTTGCCTGTTTGCCCGCAGCTGTCCTTCCCAGCCACCCCTTCTCAGAAAGGTGGGAGCAGCTGCTTTTCCTTCATCCCTGGGGAAAACAGACTTGGGTCCCCAGTACTGGCATTCATCTTCACAAGTGATTCGTGGGGTTGTGAATTAAAAAAATAAGGTTTTTATTAAATATGAGGAAAGGAATGCAGAGATAGGTTGTAAAGACTTGGTTTACAAATAAACACTGTACACTAGGTATTTTACATTACAGTCACTTTTAAACAAAGGCTACTTTTCTCTACATACATATGTTCTGGAAATGACATGAAACCATCATGAAGCTTATTGATGAAATCTTTTGCTATTCTAAAGATAAACAATATTAATGCCAAATTAAATAAGGGAGAGCAAAGTGGAGAAGTGGTGCCTGTGGCACTGCTCAGAGGAGTGGAAACGTGAGGAAAATATCAACACATGGGACTTCCAGCTGCTGGTAAAAACTGCTCTGCAAAGCCCTGGAAAGCAGATCTGCACAGAACAGCAGAGTGAGTAGCGGGACGTTTGGGGGCAGCCGCAGGATCCATGACATCACTATTCTGGTCTGCTCCTAAACCTGACACGGAGTGCTCTTCCTCAGCCGACACTGCTCTGACTTCAGCAACGAAGAGCAGCTCCACTACCGTAAAGCCTTAGCGATGGAGGCTCCCATCTACCATACACCGCAGCGTTTTTCTTAAGCTGTATTAAAAGGTGTATGCGATGGCATATTAAACACATTTTTTATTATTATTTTTAAAGCGTGTTAAGTAACCAGGATCCATTTTTACATGTATACTGTGAAAAACCTTCCTTCCAAAAGATTACTGAGGCTCCTGTGAGGGGTCCGAGCACAGCCCGCTCGGGGCAGGGTTCAGCTGTGCCCCAGGGCTGCCCGCACGGCCCGGCCCGGCCCGGCCCGGCCGTCGGAGGCGTTTCACGCCCCGGCTGTGCCGGTCGGCAGCACCGGCGGGGTCACGGCTGACTCTGCGGGGAAGGATTTTCAGCGACCGGTCCCAGCCGCTTCGGAGAGCCATAACCCTTCGCTGGGAGCACACGGCTCGAAGGGACAGGCCCGTCGGGCGCCACAGGCCGGGCGGGGAAGGCACTCCCGCCCTCCCGCCGCCTGCCTCGTCTTCCTTCGAGGCCGCCTCGGATCTGCCGGTGCCGTGAATTCAGCCCTGCCCGCGGCCAGGCCGGCTCCTACGAGGTCCTCAACGTCTCGGTGCTCACCCGGGGCTTGCACCTCCTGAAGGTCGCCCCGGCCCCCGGCAGGGCCGGCTGAGGCGAGGGCAGCTGCGGCCGCGGGGTGCCCCGGCCAGGGGCGGCTTTTGGCCCCCGGTCGTGCAGGCGGGGCGCGGTGGCGGCTTCCGGCAGCCCCGGGGAGGCAGCGAACGGCCGGGGCTTGCACAAGCCGTCCCAGGCTCGCCCCTTTCCTCCGCGCCGGGGCGGTCACATGAGCAGCGGCCGGCGGGCAGGGTGCTCCCGGTAGGGCCGACATGGAGCTGCGGGGGGGACGCGCCGCCCGCTTGGCTCTCGGCCTGGCGCTGCTTTGCTCCGCGCTGGAGGCGGCGCCGTCCGCGCCGCAGCCCCGCTCCGCTGTGGGTGAGTCCGCCGGGGGAGAGCGGCTGAGCGGGGCCGCCCCCGCGCAGGGTGACGGCGGGCGGGGGCCCGGCTGGAGCCGCCTGTGTGGAGGACGGGGGAGGCGGGTGAGGGGCAGCAGCCCGGCCCGCGGTGCCTCCCGGCTGAAGGGAGGCTCGGCCGGGGGCCGCCGCCCGCCCCTCCGTGCTGCCAGCGCGGGGCGGGGGCCCGGCGGCGGGGAAGGCCCGGGGTCGGTGCTGACCGCTTGCGCCTCCTTTCCCTCCACTTCGGTTGCCCGCACGTAGGCTGCCGCAGTGGTTGGTGTTCCCTGTCCCGACTGGCTTTAGCTTCATGTGACTTTTAGATCAGTAAATACATCGCTATGGGGCCGTTACAGGGGGGTTGTGTTTAGGGTCGGCTGGCGCTCCGGACGGTGGCAGGTGAGGTGAGCCCTGCCCTGCCTTTGGCGCGGTGGCCTGAGGCACGTACCGCCGACGTTGAATTCGGTGGCTGTGTTGTCAGCAAACACACACGTGCCCTGCCTGGCGTCACCCGCCGCTCGGTAGCGTACGCAGGTGAGGGCTCCGGAGGGGTTTCCACAGGATTTCCAGCCCCTGTGACTCCTTCGGGCCTCGGAGCAAACAGGCAGCAGCGTCCAGGCGCTTCCCTGTCTCCCGTTGGTAGGAGTCGCGGTGTTGCAGATGTCGAAGATTGCTGCTGGTCTTTGCTTCCTGAAATAAAACTCCACGGGGTCCAGCCGCGTGGTGCCTGCTGTGCCACAGAGTGAGCATATGACCTTGGGAAATACCAATTTATATCTGTCCCGGTTTCACAAGCACTACCCCAGAGACACGTGTACCTTTCCCAAGTGCTTTGAAACTTACAGAAAGAAAATGCTCTTGTTTTACATGAAACTTGAGGGCTGCTAGTCAAATACACGCTGAATTAATCTTGGTCATCGTGTTCCTGTACTTTTCAGCTCCTTTTTCCGTGCAGTGCTAAGTAGCAGTGGCTGAGAATGTGTCAGTCTGGAAAGTAGTGAGTAGGTAAGGCTGACACACCTCTCCCTGGTGAGAAGCCCAGTCTGCTGCTGCGGCTGCTGGGGAGAAGAAGAGCTTTGAAATTTTTGAAGGCATGCTGTTTCTTGCCTTTTTTTCTAGACTGTGATCTTTTAGAGTAGCTTCCAGCCAGGGAAGGTCTGGAAAAATAATTAAAATGCAACTCCCTCTCTTTTCAGGTGGAGTGGAGAAGTCCTATCACCTCTCCGGTTTCCAGATTGCTATTAATGAAAAGGAGCTGATTTTCCAGTCTCTGCCAACCTCCATTTTTTTCTGATGAATAGCTTAAACCTATGCCTCTGCTTCTGTTTTCGTTTTTTCTAAGCACGCTGCGTGAAGGACTCCTGTCAGGAATGCAGGACTCGCCCACGTTTATCAGATGGGCTAATCAATTTGTTAAATTTATGCACTGTTTCAGAACTTGAAAGAGGAATAGCAGTCGACAAACTGGGGCAAACTTGGCATTACCCATGTATATGCAGTTCAAACGCAAATAATGCATTTTCTTTAATCTTTGTTTTCTGAAAACAGGGCAGTTCTGGCATGTGTCTGACCTACATTTAGATCCGACTTACCACATTACCCCTGATCGCACCAAAGTTTGCTCTTCTTCCAAAGGAGCCAATGCCTCCAACCCAGGCCCTTTTGGAGACTTTTTGTGTGATTCTCCATATCAGCTTATTTTGTCAGCATTTGCATTCATGAAGGATTCAGAACAGCAGGTTTCTTTCATAATTTGGACAGGGTAAGTGTTTGACCACTCTGCAGTTAAAGCTTTTAACAGCTGGGTAACCATATAATGCAGTAATTAGCAAGTTCATCTTTGCACCGACAGATCTGGGTTTAGTATCTCACAAATGCCATTTTTAAATAGTCCCTTTAGTTGTCTGAATGGCTAATAAGTGGAAGTCTGAGTGAGAACATAAGGCCTCGGAACAGATTTTGGTCTCTGTAATAATTTCTGGGTATTGTTGGACTGTTCACTGGGACATTTACCACATGACTCTGTTAGTGTAAGTTTAGTAGAAATGGTGCAGGGCGGGTGAGAAGTGAAAAAAGCGAAAAGAAAGGTCAGAGGAATAACTGACTGGAATGAATTATTATTATGGGAGGTTGTTGGATTTTATAGATCTTAAGGTCATGAAATCTAAAGCGCATCCCTTTTTAGAAGATACCCTTTAACTATATTTCATTTGGTTCTGTGAGACATAACTAGAATCAAGCAACACTATATCTTATGTATTTATTTTTTTTAAGTGTATGAAGTTACCATTCAGGTTCAGTGTCTGTGTGAATTCTAGATCAGGGGCTAGTGGAGGGAGGATAACAGTGTTGTAGGTGCTGTCTCTCTCTTCGTTACTAGCACTTACAGCTGCATGTGCTTCTGAAGAAAGTGTGGTTTCACAGTCCTTCATTACAGTGTTTCGGATGTGTGCAGTCCCCTGTTGAGTAGAGCACCTTTTCTGTGCTGATCTTCCTTATTAGAAAATGGGCGTAATAATTCTCTCTCTCACAGGTGTTATCTGTGAGGCTTTGTGTGCCTTAACAGTGGGACCGGAGAAAGAAGTGTGAGAGGGAGGCGTATGAGTAGCTCAGTAGTACCATGCCCTGTTACTTTATGGGTGTTCATAAAAAATAGCATTAATTTACCCTTCTGCCGTGGTGAAATTCTCCATTCTACCATCACATAATTTTTTACAACATACATCAGTGGATAATTTATCAAAGAGATTAGTATCTTTGAGTGTTTGTGAGAACTAGTTTGTTTACCAATGACAGGGTCTTTTTTGCAGGAAAGGTTATATATGTTATGTCACTCGATTTTGCTGGGGGAAGGGTGTTAAGAAATACAAATATGTAAAGGCAAGTGATTAATTCATTTCACTTACCTTATTGTACTTCGTTTTCAGCAGGATGTTGTTAAAAGGGGAAAAATTAACTACAAGGTTGTGAAGGTGACCAAAGATGTATAACCCAAACTGCACAGTAGCTCAAAATGATGGAGTTGAATTAATTTAATTTCTAAGAAATCTTAGTTATGATAAATGTGAATCATAGGATAAACATTAGTCTACTTGTTTGTTTGTTTTAAAACGCCTTTGCAGAGGGCCTTTCTGGCAATTCTATGATTTTAATTTGTCAATAGTAGTATTACATGCTAGAATGTAGATGTGTTTGCAGGATTTTTTGCCTTTCCTTATGTTGCTAATAAACCTTTGTTAATAAAGCCTTTTCCTTTCTCAGAGATAGCCCTCCTCACGTTCCTGTAAAAGAACTCTCCACAAAGTTGGTCATTAGCATCATTGGCAATATGAGTTCTACAATTCGCCATTTCTTTCCAGATCTTCAGGTTTTCCCGGCCTTGGGCAATCATGACTACTGGCCACAGGTAAACCAAATTAGAAATATGTTTATGTATCATATTGAGTGTGTTTCTAACCCCTTAGAAAGCAGGTGTGAAAAGTAAGAGTTAAATTTGTGTAACTTATTCTGGAAACAGTATTTTCCAGTTCTCCAATTAGCATTTAAAATTATAAGTACTTCTAATCAAGAACAGAAAGTACATCTCCCTCTCTGTGTTAAGTTACCCAAGCAAACGTTGATGCCAGGTAGAGTCTGTACGTTGCCTGAGGTCACGCAAATTTACTGCTAATCGTTCTTCATGGCTTAGAACCACCAGGTCTCATCATAGTTAATACACACTTACTTTTTCCTTGCTGTGTGAGTCATGCGTGTGTGTACATAACTTAATCTGACAGAAATGACATTCCTTAATGGATCTGTGAGCCCGTGGTAAGATTCAAGGCTTACTGAAAGGCCTACTGGAAATCTGTCTGCTGACATCACTGGATTCTTTTAATCAGACTAATGGCAGAATTTTTGTAATGTTTCCATAGTTCTGCCAATATTACTAAAAACGTATTTTTTTTAAATTATTTTTTTCTTCTTTCCTTATTGGACACTGAGAAACACTCGCATTGATGTGTTACTGGGTATATGGGCCATTGCAGCTGGGGACAGCGCTTTTCTGCTTTCAGTCTTCTGCGAATATTGTTCTTGGCATAGCTCAAAAGTAAACAGTTGCTTCCCGTGTCCTTCAAAGCGTAGTCCAGGTTGATCTGGCAGCACACAGGACTGAGAAGTAAATTCTGTCATTGGATCTGAGGGGATCGGAAGGGATGTGGAGCAGGTCAACTAAAATATTTTGTTTGAAATGCCTAATGGGAATTCAGTCACACCCCATCACCCCTCCAAAGACTTTTATTCCAGCTTTCTGTGTTATTCATTAGGCCTGTCAGGGTATATCTTGGTATAGTAGGTGATTGTGTCATTGCCTGTGTCGTTGCTGGAGTTAGTGATTCTCAAATCAGGGAATAACAAAGGTGATCAGAAAGGGGAAAGGGAAGTGTGGGGGACAAAATAAGACCTAAACATATGTTGGAAATCTGAGTGCACAAACCAATCTGGGACTTCAGTCTCTTGTATTCTTATTCTGGTAGTATAGCGTCAGCTTGTCGGATGCTCTGACAGGGGGCCAGGTTGGTTCACCAGAAACCACTGGTGAACTATTTTGAGAAATAACACCTTAACTGAAGTCTCACTCAGTGTTTTGTTTTGTTTTTTAAAAAGTCTTATCAGAGAATAGTTGTCATTCAGCAGTCTCCTTTGATATAGAAGAAAAAACTGTATACAATAACCTTTTAGATGGAGAATGTAGTGACTTTTCCAACAAATACGAGTTTTGTTTGTGAAATTAAACCTGAAGATAGAGAAACAATGGTCAGGAGGGGCAGACGGGCAACAAATAGTATTTTGAAGCAGGCTGCTGATTGGGATAACTGGTGTAGTTCTCTCTGCACAAAACCACATAGGAGTGTTTCTGTGGTACTTTGCTGTGAAGCGGCAGGCGTCACCAATGTGCAGCGCTGACATACTTTTCTGTTACTGTTTGAAAAAGGCTGTGGGATCAGAAATTCCTCACTATGGGGTCATTTCAGGTTGTTGGAATTTTTTTTTTTGCTGTTGATGACATTTCTGTTTTTCATATGGACATGCTTGGCAAATGTCCCATAGACTGGAATCGGTGTGGAGCAAGCCACAGCTGTAGGCTGTTCCAGAGCAAGTGTGAAAACTGCATGCTCACCATGCACCGAAGAATTTTATTGCTCTCTTATTGTGTTCTGACCTGTCTTCTTAACAATTTAACAGTCTTGGGTGATTTTTCTTACAGAGGCTATTAAAAATACTACTCAGGTTAATCAAGCATTGGGATACTTTTCAGATTGTGTATTATGACTTCGGTCTTTCTGCATAGTCTTATTTGTTTCATATCCTCACCCCTGCTTAAAACAAATTCCCAAACTGCTGTCTAATCCACAAGTTCACAGAGCACTGACCTGCCTGGTTCCAAACCGCTTTCAGTCCATAACATGGCCTCTTATCTGACATCAGTTTTTGCTCTGTCTGTTAGTGACTGTTAGCTCTGTCTGAACTGGTATGGCTCAAAGCTTTTGTAATAATGGGTACCTGTGCACTGCAAGCAACAAATGTCTGAACAGACTTCTGATTGCACTACCCCTAGACAGAGACTTAGTGCTTAAGCCTCTAATAACGTTGGTTTAGTTTCAAAGGTCTTAGAAAGGTCAAATTTTATGTTTAAGAAAACATGCACTGTAATACTGTTCCTATTTTTTGACCTCTGTTTTTTTCTTCTAGCACCAAGAATCCAAGCAGGTATTTTAGGAAAGGCAAGGACAGGCTGGGATCTTCCTGTCAGGGTTAGATGAGAGCATGGCTCGTACCAGGCTGTGGTGCTTGGGCATTGCTTGGCTCAGACTGAAGAGTGCTACAGTCCTAATTAGACATGGTGGGAGAAAACATTGACAAAACTTTTCTTCTACATTTTAAATGTTGTGTTACTAGACGTACAGGATATCATGGAAATATTTGTGAATTTCACCAGAATCTTTCTGAGGGCTGTAGTGGAGTTTTGGGGAGCTGCTATGAACCCCAAGTTGCTTGAAAAATTAACATGCTATAAAAGAAGCTTATGTTCAGGCTTTTCTTCCAAGAGACTTTATTTTTAGACTTTGAAACTTCAGTTTGTGTATTTATTAATTTTGCAGAAAGTACGGTTTTCCACTCTGCTGTGCTCCTAAGGCTTGAAGTGATTTTGGCATTACTTCATCAATGCATTAACAAGGCCACGCAGTCAGTTCTGACTTAAGTGCAGGCATTTGTTCCCAATCAGCGATACTAGATGTTCAGGACTTTTTTCTCCTTTCTTGAGTTCCTCCTGGTGATGACTGGATACACTTCTGTGTTATGTGAGAGGGCAGGTGGCGTAGTTTAGTGATTTTTTTTTTTTTTTTTTTTTTTTTTTTTGGCTGTGTGTGAATGCTAAGACTTAGGCAGGTTCTGCTCTCTCACAGGATCAGCTTCCTGTAACTACCAGTGAAGTTTACAATGCTGTAGCAGATTTCTGGAAACCTTGGCTAACTGATGAAGCAATCAATACCTTCAGAAAAGGTAAAATATGGCAGTAATACATTGTAAAGCTAGGGCTTAGAGAACTAAGTTTCTATAGATTTGTCCTGTTTGTTCAGCTAAGTCTTGTAGGGTGAATCAGCACAATGGATTACCTGTAATGCTTCTGGAAGAAGTTACTGTCTTTTTTGAATAGCAATACTTATCTTCAGGATACATTTATTCTCTTCTCATGCAATAATTATTGCTTCTGAAGTTGTGCTTTGAAGCCTTTGATTTTTCAGATGACGTTGGTCTTATTTTCGCAGGTGGCTTCTACTCACAGCTGTTTGAATCCAGTGGTAGCTCTCCACCAGTCAGGATAATCAGTCTGAACACAAATTTGTATTACAGCCCCAACAGTGTAACTGTGAATATCACTGACCCAGCCAACCAGTTTGCCTGGCTGGAGGAAGTACTAGAAACGTCTTCACAAAAGAAGGAAAAGGTAGGGGCTGTGAACAGCACTCATCAGCGTTATTTGTTTGAACTTTGAAAAGAAAAAACAAAAGAAGTAGTAGAGACAATGAAAATATAAACATGATTCTAGAAAAATGTTAATCCTGCCAAAGATACTGCAAAATCAAAATTTCATTTTTAAAATAATTCTTCCTTGAATATGCACATTGTACGACAACAATTAATAAAATAGTTGAATGCAGTTTCTCAAATTATACAGTAAAATACGTTTTATTTCCTACTATGTAAAATACTGTAGAATCCAGGGTGGGAATACTTAATACTTTCACTTTTGTTTTTGACTCTTTCTACTCATAGCCTTTAATTTTGAAATGTGCACCCTTGGCCTGAGACAAAAGCTAGCGTATTTCATTTACATTTTTATGTAATTACAAGTATCAAAACCAGAAATTAGGAGGAAGTTTGTCAACCACAAAACTTAGCCAAACTGCATTAATTGCTATGATTTGAGTGTTATAATAAATTGTCTTATAATACTTGGGTTTTGAAGTGAGATTATAAATTGTTGGCTTGTGTTTGATTGATTGGTGCGGGGATTGGATCATCATCTGAGCAGAAAAAGTGTTTCTTTTGAAACATGTTTACATTTTGCTACGCTGTTGTAATTTTAACAATACTGTATTACAGTCAGGAGAAAGGAGAGATTTCTCTTCCTCATAAAACTCTGCAGCATATTGGCGTGTGCAGTTAGAAACAAGTCTCAACCTCAGACAGAGGGGTTTTGATCAGTTCTTCCATATTTCTTTGACCATGCAGGCACTGTAATAATCTAACATAAATTTTTCTTTACTGTCCCCTTGAGATGCCAAATCTTATGTCTTGCCGTAGTAACTTTTTCTTTTCATTTGAAATGATTGATAAATTTTCCTGTGTCCTAAAATCACACATAGATTTATCAGAACTTTTTTCCCAAGAATATACTGAATTCACTAAAAAAAAAAATATTTTTTTTTCTCATTATGAATTTGAACATTCTTACTGTTTATATTTTGTATAACGAAACTGTTGTAATTTCTAGCTTTCGGAATGCCATTTCTAAGATAGCATTATTATGAAATTGTGGTAACCATTTCTAAGTTACAGCTGAAAGTGTAAGTTTCAAATGCAGGTGCTAATTGTGCTTTCTGTATTAATTCCTTAGGTATATATAATAGGACATGTACCGATAGGATACTTGCCATATGCAAGGAATACTACAGCTATCAGGGAGTGTTACAATGAGAGACTGGTAAAGATTTTTCGCAAATACAGTAGTGTTATTGCGGGGCAGTTTTTTGGACATACACATAGAGATAGTATCATGGTCCTCCTGGATGAAGAAGGTAATGATGCTTGTTGAATCCTTCATCTTTTTTTTTCCTTGATTAAAAGCGATTTAATACTGGCTTGCATGTTCTGACTAGTCAGCCTCTGTTACAAATAATTGAAAAAGGAAATTGGGAAATACTGCTGTTTTATCTGCAAGAGCTCAAGCCTTGCACACTCTCAGTTTTTTTCCAAAGAGAACCTTGCAAGGCAGACTTTTTTTTGTTGGAAGTCAGAAGAGACTCCCCAGGCTTCCTATTTTTTTTTTTTTTTTAATGAATGCTTATGCCTAGACAAGAATTTCTAGTCTTTCCTCTCCGCTTTCTCAGTGACATGGGCAAATTATACTAGCCAGTTGCTATTGTGTAATGTGTCAAAGGGAATGTTCTCAGGCCAACTAGACATGCTCTATGTTCTTGTGTTTCCTGCATCATTACTGTGCCTCTCTGCTGAGTTCCCTGCTGCTTCAAAGTTAATTAAGATAAGGGTAAGCAGGAGGCAGGGGAAAGAAAGTCTCTGCCTGTTGCATCTCTTAGATCAGCTAATTTCCCTTCAAGAAGAGCACCCAGGTTTGAAAATTTTGTTTTTTGTTTTGAAATCCCTTCAGTTTAACCATGGGCATGGCTGTATGGAGCACTCTAATGTCTCTAACAGAAGGTCTCTGACAAGTAACTGCCTAAATAGTTATGTCTGTACCATAGAATAGTGAGAGGTCCATTGTTTTGGTTTATGTAAAGTACCCAAATATTAATTGGCTCTTTATCTAATGTTTCAGATGAACTCATAAAAGCAATGCCCAAAATGCTGACTGGGGTAACAGTATTCTAAATCGTGTACATTTTTACATGGCATTGTCATGGCATTAATCTCCAGTAAAAAGGAATCCAGCCCTAATGAAAGAACTGGCTTTTAATATTTTTTTTAAAAACGGTGTTCAAGGCAGTCCTATACCTACATATTTTTGTACCTTGTCCCATTTGTGCATGAAATCAATCACTTCTACTGCAAATTTCACTGAGGACAGACTGATCTTGGTGCCTTGTCGTTACAGTTTGCATGTGCAAGTAGCTACTTCCAAATTATTTTCATAATTTTGCATCTTTTGACAAAATGTGAACAGTGAGATTGCATGTAGCTAAATACAGTTTGTGTTTGTCTGTACAGTTTTAGGCTGTCTTCTGTTTATGCTATTTTCCTTTTGACAAAATTCCAGAGAATTCAAGATAAATGTAACATTGTGGCCAACATCAGTGTACTGAGATACAGAGCTCAGTTTTACTTTCTCCAGAAGAACCTACGGATTCTCAGGCTTTCAAAGCTTCTGATTATACGTGGAGACTGACCTTGTGATTTCACTGCTGTGATGTCAGAGGAGGGAATAGTTAGGGCTTCTTTTTTTGTTCCACAGAGAACCTCCCAATATACTTAACCTGCATATTCTGTCTAATTAAAACCTGTGTACATCCTCGTGTTTCAGTTGCTGTAAAGACTGGTGTTCACATACTAGATGCTGAGCTGGTCTAGCTGAGTGAAGTCAGGGTCAGGTGATGATACCTTGGTGTTTCTAGTAGCATCATCAATAAAGCAAAAAAAAAACCTAAGTCAACATGTAAAATATAGCATGGAGACAGCAACTAAAAGTTTTGAGTATTTCTTTAGTAGAAATATGCAGAATACAGAGACCTTACATATAGACAAGATGATTTTGCACAGGTAGTTGAATTGGTGGGAAGCCTCCAGTATAGATAAACTTAACTGGCACACAGTGGAATGTGTACTGTAGTATTTTACACAGATTTTGGTCTATCCAGTGGAAGTATAGAAGGGGAGTTCACAGTGATATAGCTAATCCATGGGAAAAAAATGCTAATATACCTAAGCCGGTCACTCTGGTTCTTGCTGTGTTGGTTCTCTCAAAGACATTTGTTTGAGAAAGAAAGGGTTTAAAGGTGTTTCCTCACCTTCCCTTTTCCTACAGAAAAGCCAGTAAATTCCTTGTTTGTGGCACCTGCTGTAACACCAGTGAAGAATGTATGGCAAATGGAGTCCAATAACCCTGGTGTCAGATTGTACCAATATGATCTGCTTGATTATAGCTTGCTGGTAAGTGAAGATTTTAAAGCATTGTTTAGTGTCATTAAAAGTTACAGCAAGGTGTCAGCCTTTGTAGTATTATGTCTGTTGGTGGAACCTTGGTGCTTATTCTTTATTTCTGTCCCTGGGCAAAGGAAAGGAAATCTGAAAGAGAACTTGGTCAGTCTTCCTGTGCCTGCAGGGCTGCCCAGTACTTGTGGTTGTCTATGGAATATTCTTAAGATATAGAATCAAAGATAGTCAGAAATTTTCTGGGCACAATCCGAAAACTATTTGCAGGGAGCTCTGCAATGATGAAAAAAGGTTCACCTAATTCCTGGGCTTGTTTAGATACCATGTTGTTTGCTGGTGATAGCCTGAGCTTTGGGATGCAGTCCATGAAATGCTTCTAAAGCGTGTAGAAGAGCAGATGAAAAAAAGCAGTTTTAACCGTGTAATATCTTTTGTAATAGTGCACCTTCCTATACAGAGTTTATACTTTCTATAGGAAATTACAGATACATTTAGAACGAAAAAAGTAGAATACTTCTATTGTGTAGTCTTATGTGATTTTTGGAGATAAAGTGAACCCTGTATTATTATTTTGTCTCTGAATGTCTCAGATATTCTCTCTGTAATTCAGAGTAAAATCTTGACCTCACTGAGTTCAGTGACAATGCATCCTGCAGCTTGACTGGGACTGGGGTTTCTCTCTGGGGGCCTATGCTAATACAGGCTGCTCCTTTCTTGTGAAAATTTCACTCCTGCATCTCCGTCTCTCCCTGGGCCGTTCTTTTTCTGTCCATTCTGCCCCACAGTCAGTGCCCGCAGAAAACAAACTTCTGCTTCTCACCCTTTTGCCCCGTTCCTAAAACGGACATGAGGATAGTGGAGTTTGGTTTACAGTTTGGACAGGAAAGACCTCTCACACTGCCACTGCTGCCTTTTGTGGCTCCTTTTTCTTCTCCTCCCCATCCCCCCACCATTACTGCACTGCAAGTACCAGCTTTGGGTGTAAGCCCAGCTCTTGGGGTGGGACGTGACCTTCTATTCAGTTGTGAATAATGAGGAGTGACAGCTTCCTAATCAATATATCACTCCAGAGACTTAATGAAGCAGGGAAGAAAGCAATACAGCCGTGCCTATTTTTTCTTCTTCTTTTTTTTTTTTTTTTTTTTAAATAACTGTAGGATCTTTGGCAATTTTACTTGGACCTCAGAGACGCCAACAAGAAAAATGAATCGAACTGGAAATTAGAATACATCCTGACTAAAGCTTATGGCATTGAAGACTTGAAGCCAGAAAGCCTATATGAAATGGCCAAGCAGTTGTCTGTGCCACACAGCATGCTGTTTGAACAGTATTACAGTAACTTCATTGTGAGTTATGACAGAACCATTGTCTGTGAAGAGGGGTGCAAGACCTGCCAAATATGTGCAATCCAATATTTGGATTACTCCTCATACACAGATTGTATCAATCGGGAAGCACTGTGGAGATGAAGTATCTGTGCAATTTATGCTGATACTGACTTTAGCCTGTGATTTAAAGAACCTGCTCATCCTTTCACACAAGCACTGACAGGGAGCCTGTGGGACTTCTCTGAATTTCAGGGGAGCAATAAATATCCCTAGATCTTTCTTCTTGTAAACGTGTTTTCCTTCCAATAAAAGTTTATTTGCTATGTAATAGTGGCCGGATACTTTGCTGTTGTTTCAGGTGTCCAGTATCCTCTGTACTGGGCATCCCAGTATGTGGGAATAGGAGTTACTCAGTTCTTTGGAAAGCCAAGTCTCTTTTCTCAGGCTGTGTAAACGTAGGCAATGCCGTTTCAGGCATGGGATTTGTACGGGGGCAGGTTTCAACCATCTGCTGTCACGATTTGCAAACTGAAATCTGCAAAACCTGTGTTTTCTGAGAGTGGAGTGCAGCTATGTTGTTGATGCGATGCCAGTCTCCTTGTGCCAAGTTTCCTCTTCCTTCTTAACCCCTTAAACCCAGCTCTGCTTAGAGGCATATTCTAATGACATCATGAAGGTGACTTAATGGAACACAAACCTCCATCCTGCAAGTACATACTGCATTTTTTCAGAGGGTGTGGTTTGCCCAGCACGAAGTGCTTTTTTTCTTAGATGGAGCGTTCTGCATTGGTACTGCCATCAAGCGGTCCCCTGGTGTGAGATTTTGCAGCAGACCATAAATGAAGTTTGAATTGTTCAACATCACTAATGGCGCAGCATATACATTCTCTGTGCAGCGCAGGTAAATGTGCACTTGTCGTGTTTCTCAGGTTTCTTTTTACATAGAGCAGTCTAGTACTTAATGTGAATATTACTGCATGTATGAATTTATAACTGCACAGACCACTTCTTCCTCTTCTTGTGGTTAAATGTGTGCACAAGATGATAACATTAAGAAGGCCGTTTATCTGGTGCGTGTAACCAAGAAGGACCTTTACCCATTTTTCTGTCACGTCAAGAGCTACACATTTGGAACCGTTGGTCAATGTAATACCCTACAGACCCTACTCTAGATAATACTGTTCCAGAGTAACTGGAGCTGTAGAAGTGGTTATGAGACAAATCCAATTGCTGTTTTATTTTCCTGAGATTAAAGCCTTTACTGGAGCTGTTGAGGAACTTTCTGGGTTTTTTGCTACCCAAGCTTGAAATATTTAGTAGAATATTTCCACAGAAATTTTCTGAGTGTGTGGTATTCACAACTATAGACACAGATACCTCAAGATTTGTCATGCATCAATCATCCACAGAGGAAATGGTTGGTTTATTAAATTTGCATTCAGAAACAAATCCTCCAGCGGCACTAATGTTTAGAAATGCCATTAATAAAGCACAGTAGGCAGTCCTGTATTTTAAATTCTGTTCTTGGAGAGAGTATGGTGGCCATGTAAACTCTTTAGAGCTACCTGCTCTGGCTGATCTTGAATATCTAGATATGTAAAATAACCTGAGTTAACGTGGGTTCTGTACAGACTGTGACTGTGAGGAGGTACCAGAAAGTTTCAGTGCTGAAAGCTGATGATTCCCGCTGTGTTGGATGTGTTTCTTGGTTGTGTTTCTCATGGGTTTGTTCAGGAAAAATTGCCTGTGTTACCAGTATCTGTTCTCCAAGGGCAAGCAAGCAAAGTTGTGGGCGGATAGCATAATGGCACTTGCAGCTGATAGGATAGCTGAGCTTCCTCCAGCTTGCCAGATGGATTTCCTTCAATTCAGTCTTGTGCTTTGAACAACTGTCTCTTTTCTGATACTGGTTTGTTTCTGTGAGTTCTGCGACTTCTACTTAAGCTTAATACCTACAAGACATCCTGGAAACACTATAAAAATTATCTAGTTGTAGTAAGAATTTATTTATTGATGAACTTTAGGGAGAGCTGAACCACATGGCAGATTAGCAGCTACAGATCTCTAGGAAGAGTGATAGGCTGCTGATGGGTTGTTGGGCATCTTGCTTCCTAGGTTTCTTTTTTTTTTCTCTGTGTGTGTCAGTAGATGTTACTTAGTGAGCGTGAACAAATAAATGCCTACAAATGTCTAAATAGCAAGCTGTGATCCATATGTGGGTTTTTTTGGTTTTTTTTTTGTTTGTTTTTTTTTAATCTGGACTGAAGTTGAAGCCGAGTTGGATGGCAACAGCCAAAGAGGTTGTTTTTCTTTCAGCCAGAAGTTTCTATCCACTGGGGTTACATTTAGCCAGGGTATATCCTCCAAGATACACCCTGTTATGCAGGCTAGCATTTTCTGCTTCTCCTGTGTGTTCTGTACTCATGCAGGTGCAAGCATAACTGTCCCAAGAAAGATCCAGGAGCGTGTTTGACTGCATCGTCTTGTAACTAAGACGTAAACCAAGGACATAGCTTCTAGGAATGTTACACTGTAAAAAACACGAGATAAATTACATGAACAGCTTAGATGACACCTGGGTGTAAGGGGAAATAGAGGGTGACCATGATGGTTTTGTTTCAGATTTATTCCTTCATGGATCTAGGAATGTTCTAAAGGGAAGTTATTCTTTCCCGACAGAAGCTTTTTAAAGGAATCGTAGAAAATGCCAGAGAGGAGTGACCTTTGTTGCTGAGTCCTATGGACCTGATTTCCGTTTCACTTTTCATGTGATACTTTGTGGCCCCATCTTGAATGAAGGATTAGGGGGAATATTTGTAAGGCCACAGTTTGACAGAAAGACAAATGACACCACCTAGTGGAGTAAAAAGCTTTTCGTTTATCTACAATTAAACACGAGGCATGTAAACAAGAATCTTCTCAAATATTTCTAGGATTTAACTTCTGTTTTTTGAAGTTAGTAGTTTTTGAAGGAAGCAATACTGCCACATAGGACACTTTCTCTGGGCATTAAATGGTTGCTGGCTCCCAGAGGCGGTGTCACTTGATGGATCCTGAACTCTGCAGTGGGTGCAGGTCTCAGTCCACATCCAGGGAAGAGCTGGAGCCTACAGAAGGGATCCTCAGAGTCCAGCTCAGCTAGCCAGCAGAAAAGGGATGTGATGGAAACCAGAGATCTATCCCTAAGCAGGCTGCTGTCTCTTTCCAATTAGTTTCTGGGTTTTTTTAGGTCTCTCCTGGAGTTAATTGTCTAAGCTTGTGTCTACATTAACAGGTACTGCAGCCTAACAGGAGTGCCTTCTTTAACAGCAGAGTTGGTGCTGAGGAGCTGATGTGACTGCTGCACATTTCATTAGCAGTTGGAGGACGTTAGATGTACCCTTGAAGTGCCGCTGCCAACTGCATCTGAAAGAGCACTCTCCAAGAGCACTCTGCAACATGAATAAAAGCACAGTAAGTGGGGATGATCAGTAGACCCTGTTCAAAGGTGTGCTCCTGATCCAAACTGAAGTGAAGGGGCACCCAGAAGCCAACGTTAATTGCTTTAGATTTGGGCACTCAGTAGTGTCTGGATCTGATCTCATAATTTCTATTGTTTTTCACTTGCCAGCCTGAAGAAATTGAAGGAGATGGGCAGTGAGTGAACATATTGTTAGTAAAATTGAAGTGATGAATTTAAGTTGGCTAAAGACAGAAATAGGTAACTAGGTGCATGTAGGCCCTTGTGGTCTATCTCCTGTGTGGACAAATCATGACCATATGGCATCTTCAAGGATAGGTATCTAGTTTAACACTGTCGTGTAAGTTTCCTCTGTGGAAATAGCAATCTCAAGAAGGTGAGTTGCCACATCAGTCTAAAAATAAGACCTCTTGGAAGTCCCTCTCACTCCTGGTCAAGAGGAACTATGGCAATGTCAATGAAGAAAGGGACTGTAACTGTCTAAACAAGATTAGTTGCTTTCCTCCTTTATTTTCTGAAAGCTGAAGACTAGCTTTTATCTGCTTATCACTACAGCTTTCAACAAGAAAATACTGCTTTAGATAATTCATTGTCATCTGTCAGCCATGGCTTTGTTGTTCTGCTGAAGGAACATCTTACCTAGGAATTATACCAGTTTTGTTATTTGCTGGTCTGCAAAGAAGCCTAGTGTAAAATGATCGTTGTTTCCATACTGTGTGTGAAATACAACTGTAGAAATTCAAAGAAAACATTTAGAGAAAAAATAAACAAAAATGTTAACCATCCCACTTATGCTCAATTATTTTCTGATGGTTGTGGGAATGGCAAAGGCACTGTACTGAATGAACATTGCCAGTGTGCTACTGAACACCGTACATCAATTCCTGCAAAAGCAGGTATCAGGAGAGTGGCCACAAATAGGGTGGAACATGCAGTAGGTGGATGACTGATACCATAACAAGGGAATCACTTAAAACCAAAAATGTGAAAGCAAACCCACTGGAAATATGGCAAACCCGAGCCCCAGGCACTCAGTGAAGCAGCAGAAAGAGCACTGATGTGCTTACAGATGTGGCAAAGTTAGAGCTTTTCAAGTGCAACTCGTGTTGCCTTCAGTGGTAAAGCTATATTGAAAGACTGTCTGGAAAATTCCTTCTATTATCTGCATTTCTGTCGGGTTGTGATCTGAATCTACCTATCATATGTGTTACAGCTAATTACTGAAATATTCAACTATCATGTCATCCAGCTTGCGTTGGGTAAGAAAACTGAACACTCTGCTCGTACCCTATAAACTGTGTTGGATTTTAAAGTAACCACTCAGACATCGGGAGTAATTAAGCTGGAGAAGTTTCAAATGTGAAGCAGGGCAAAAAAAGTTTTTCCCATCCTGAAAAGTGTCCTGAGACTTCAATATTTCCCACTGGAATGAAATCAAGACCTTGTTGATGTTTTAGGCAGGGAGATAGGCAAAGTGGGATTTGCACCTGAGCCTGCCACCCTCCTCCTCAAACACTTGCTGTGCATCTGTTGTCGTGTTGACTACACTTTCTCCTTCTACCCTGGAACTGAACAACTTTCTAAATTAAAATTTTCATTGGAACTGTTACATTTATATAAAAAATTCTGATATTGACACAGCATTTTCCACTGAAAACTGTTAAGCAGTTCTCAAGAACTTCTCCCACATGCTATAGTTGGACACCTCGCCTGTGCAAAACGGTACATGCCAATGGATACACTGCAGCAGCTTTTTTTTTGTCCTATATAATCTGTGATTTTTGATAGTCATGTGGGCCAGATAATCAGCTGGTAAAAGCTGACTTTGGAGCACTGAAATTAGTGAAGTGATGAATTAAATAATAAAGTAACTAATAATCCTACTTGAGATTCAGGACTGGGTTTCCAAAAAAAATACCTAAAAATGTTTCTGTGTGACATAATGCAGTCCCACCTGGAACTGAAGAAGCAGAGTAGCTGTATCAGTACACTGCTTTTCCTGGCATCGTTGCCCCTGTAGCCCAGAGTGACATGATAACACAGCTATCCTGCCTCCTCTTCCAAGCTACCCTGGGTGTTTGCCTGTATAGAGTTGATTCACACCACGCAAATACATACCAACAGACTTAAGGGTACGAAGCGAAATGAATTGTGCTCCCAGGTCTTCTGGTTTGATGTTTGTTTGCTATAGATGGACAACCCTTATAGAGTGTTTCTAGGGAGGCGAGGCACTCTGCATCTTGCGGATTTTGGCATTTACAAGACAATTTAGAAATGCCTGAGGCTGATAAAGGATGACATTTCTCTAGGCTTTTGTATAAGCATTGAACCCAAAATCTCCAGTGTTCAGTCTAGCAGGATCTTCTTTCAAGTGGGGGTGGTGATAAAAGCCGGTAGTTGTGATGCTCAAAATACATGCAGAAAGACTCTTCTTCCAGATGGGTAGGGTCCTTAAAACTCTTGCATGCTGCTCTGGCTTTTTTATGCCTTATAAAATGGGAAGCATCCATTTTTAGACGCTCTGAAAAGCCTTCCCTGGCCAACTTCTCATTCCTATTTCGTTGGACGTTTCAGGCAGAACTTGTCCCATATACTAGAATATTTTACACCTATGTAAACTGCCATCTGCCACAAAGCATTTTTAAACCAGTTGAAACTTGAGAATTAGTAAAATATCCCTCTAAAAGCTTCTGATGTTATTGCAGCTGATTGTAATGAAGCGTGCGTTTTACCTAGCCTTAATTGAGTCACTGCAAAGAACATTTAACTTAGTCTCACAGGAGGGGATATTTGATGTTGTTTTTACATCAACCTAGCTGAAACCTTCCAACATTTCTAACAGACTTTGTTGATAGCTAACAAGACATGTTTCAAGCTGTCTGTTCTTAACAAAGTCTCCTTTTTTTTTTTTTTTTTTTTTTTAAATGTAATTGGAAGTATTTATACAGAGCTTGAAATTCTAGACAGGCACAGGATTTTGCTCAGAATAATTGCCAGTGTACAATGGAGGACTTTTCTATAGTATTTTTTGTGTTTCCCCCCTCCTCCAATCCCCCTGGCCAAAGCAAATTTCTGCTAAGCAGTGTGAAAAAACCATAGCAACTATCTTGTGACAGAGCTCAGAAGGTTTTGTTCTGCACAGGACCCATTAATCACTTATATTGCCCCCAGCCCACAGCCCCATCCAATGTGATTCTGGGAATTTTCTGCTGAAAACTGTTGTATGGGTGAAACACTCTCCTCAGAGCAACCCACAGGGGAAGCGGAGTGTGTTATTTGTAGCATGTGTGGCCTTGTGAGGCTCTAGGGATGGATGGAGGGATTCCTATTCCCAGGAGATAGGAGTTTTCTCTTCAGTCCGGTCAGGGGAAGGAGGAGCAGGAGCGGGGAGTTTGCCGGGGGAGCGGGTCAGAGGCAGGCTGGCGGAGAAGCAGGGGAGAGCAGAACACGTTTAGTGGGCTCGTGAGGGTGCACATCAGGTTGATTTTCCATCAGGTTTGGGCGCTGGTGCTGGAGACCTGCTGGTTGCTCAGTAGGTGCCTCTGGTCATTGCAGTAACACAAGCTCTCTGCTCTCAGCAGCCAGCTGGGCGGCCACCACCACTCTCTCTCTTCAGCCTATCTCTCTTCTCAGGATTTTTAAGTTACCCCTCTAAGGCCCAGTGCTTCTCCCTGTCACCAGATCATATTTCCTCTTTTATTTAGTTGCTATTACTTATTGTAACAGCTATTACTTGTCATTTTTTTGCATAGTATCAGTTCAAATCAAGTTTTCAGTGGAGTCCATTGTTCAGAATATGCCAGCAATTAAGCTTTGACCCATCAAAACAGTCAAAAAGTTCCCACTCGCTCACTGCATTTACTTACCATAAGACCTGCCGGCTGCAGAAGAAATCCAGCCCACTGGAGTTTGTATTTTTGAATGTGTTAGCCACCTATGACACAAACAGCGCCTCAAATAATTTTGGGAACTTCGAGTTCAGAAAAATGAATAATTAGCAAACCTGAACGTGGCTCTTCCTGTATCCTGGTTATCAGCATTTACTCCAGATACACAGACAATAAACACCTTAGAATAGAAAATATTTCTATACTCTAATCGTATTTGCTACTTTATGTAATTATACAGAAAAGCAATTGCTGTGTGACCAGCTCAGTAGAGGGAAAAGTGGTTGGTTGTGCATGGAAAAGGGGTGGCCCTCAGCTCCCCCCATCTTCTGGAGTGCTGCTTAGATGGAAAATAGGATCCTGTCTTACCTAATGATTTATGTGAAAACATGTCAGTCCTTCTCAATGCCTCCAAGAGGATGTTTTCCCACAGAAATTTGCATATCCGCCCCAGTGCTGTCTTCACATCTTTACACCAGGCCATGTTTTGCCACCACTTCTCTTCATGGGACAAAGACAGTATTAACAGCCAAGGCCCCATAGCGTGCCATTTCCTTTGCAGATACGTTGATTCCCTTTTGAGGCCCCTAACTGCATTCAGGGTCTCATTGCTTTGCTTTCCCTCCCGAAGGAGAGCTAAGGCTGTTTGAGAGAGACCCTGCCCCTTCGCCTCTAAGCTGGGGTAAGTCATATCATGACGAGGGGAGGTGAAAATCTCTTGCTTCAGCTGCAGTTAGATGACTTATTATACTGCTCCTAAACAAAACCTCACAATAGTTTTTTTTTGTGACTGTATCTCTGATACCCCTCTTCCTAGGTTTATTTTCAGGTGATAAATTTTTCTAACACTTTGTATGTGCATAGGTGGGGTGAAAGGCCAGTGTTCTATCCTTAAATTGCAAAGGGATTAGCTCTGTGTAGTGTATTGCATGTTCAGCTTGAAGAATAATTTCCACGCATTTCCTTTGTTTACGCATAAAAACCACCTCTCAGTTTATGCCACTGTAAGGAGTGTTTAGCCTCTTTTTAGAAATCTGACTGCAGGAATTTTGTTTTGTTCACAGACATGAGTACTCTTGAAGACATAGTTCCTAGAAAAGGAAGCAAGGTGTGGCAAAAAATGTGAATGAACTGGTGCTAACTGGTTGGGTTGACATCTAGGTTGGCATGCTTAGAACCTGGTGCAACTCCAGTGAGGTCAGGATGAAGTCTACATCTACATCATCTAACCCATGGTATGAGAAAGCAAATAGTACATAGACTGCAAACTATGTTTTCCACTCATTTGTTAGGGTGAAAAAAAAGCCCTCACATACATGCCAAATGTAGAACTAGAAATAGTAATTTTATTTTAAACTTTTTCATTGTGTAACAGGCAGGTCCTATGCTTGTTAAATTCATTGCATCATTCAATGCCTGCCATTGTGGTATTTAGCATCTCGCCAACTTTTATTTCAAGAATATCCTCTTATTTTTGTCTATGCAAACTTAGTCAGACTTTGTCACCTACTGGTATGCAAAATTACAGACCACTTGAATTTAGTGGTTAGGGAATAGATTCTGAACTTTGTATATACTATATGCAATGCATGTAAAATCATGAAAAATTCCTCCTCCTTTCCAGCGCAGGTCTCTGAGTACTCAGAATCAGTAAGAATTTTGGTTTCCCTGTACAGCTGTTCCTAATTACCTGATCTCACTTTTTTACTCTCACTCTCTCTATTCTGCCTTCATCCCTCTCCCAGTTATGAATTACTAGTGTTATGAAGAAGGCACACTCTTCGTTTTGTTGAATGTTGTAAATTATTCACTAGAATCGTATAAGAATTTGTCCTGCTGCTGGCAGAAAGCAGCCCTATAAACAATGTGCTCCTTTGTTTGCCTGAAGCATAGTAACAAACGGATTATGTGTAACAGCCATCTATAGGGCTTTTATTTCATCTCCATTCAGACTCTGCGTGTTTTGCACTGCTTTTAATGAGGCTGCCTGAACTATGGTAACCCCATGGCACATTTGTAAGCAAGAGATATTAGATGAATCAGCCCCTTCCAGGCCTGCATTATGAGGTGATCTGCTTTCATTACAGGATTTACTTTATACGTGGTAGACCTCAGTGAGAGGACACTGTGGGCACAAGCAGCACTTAGCTGCTCTGTAAGGCCAAGTTCAGGGTCTGCATGAATGTGAATCTGCTTTCCCACAGTCAAATCTCCATTTGTTGCATGGCTTGAAACACAACCTTTTCTGTGCAGGACCTCTCCTTTGCTCCCCTTCTGCTTCAGACTCATACTGGAATGATTGATAGTCCTTTATAAAATACTCCATAAAGAACTGTTTTACTTCCCCATCAGACTGAAAGCTTGGGTCCCCCCACACAACACAAGTGCAGAATGAAAGGCCTCTTCTTCCTTCTGCCTTTCTGAAGTGTGAAGATTTCCTTTCTGGAACTGGAAATGTTTATTCCCCAGCAATAGAGCTCACTGTTGTCAAAACCAACCAAACACATATTCATATAAGTACAGACGGATGCCTCCTCTTTTTCTCTGGAGGCCTATGAAGGTTTTACTTTTTTTGTCTTTTTTTTTTTTTTTCACATTGTTTACAAATTTTGCCAGAGTAAAACCAGGATGCACAAGTGGCATAGTGCCCTATTTCAGTCTTTTGTAGTTTGTTTGAATGTGTTCTGTTCTCAAGACCTTCTGTTTGTTCTGCTGCTCTTCAGTCACTACGAGAATCAAAACTGGGTAGTCTTTGCATAGGAAATATTGTTACAATACAGAAGATAATTATAAGCATGATAACAAAGCAGATAAAAGCAAAGCCACATGGAAGCTCACAGGCTTCTTCCTCCTCTCTGAACACATTTTCTGTATGTTGCTTGAAGTGTTTATTTGTTAGAAAATATAGCTCAAGCAATTCTTGACTTTATAAATTGAGGACACAGTGAAAAAACTGGGGGTGGTGGAAAAAATGCAAGAGATGCCTTTGCTTTGGATAACCCCCAGAACAGGGGTTAGAGATTCAAGTCTTCAAGAAGTCACTGTTGTTAAGTTTTCAGATTTCATGGTTAGAAGGTGGCTTTGGCAAGGCATTACTGTCACTAAGGTAAAATCAGGTTGAGCTGTGAATTAAGTCCTAATGAGAATCCTAACAGCACAGGGATGCAAGTAACACCTTGTGGTAATTGTAGTCTGATAAGTAGCAGCAGCAAAGGCCAAAGCCCTGAGATTGAAAGTACCATGAACAAAAAGGGAGAGGTCATATAACATAGCTAGTTATTATAGGAAAATAAAAAAGTCTAATGATACAGACAAATTAATTAGCAAAGAAAACTGCTTGGGGGAAGACTTTCAAATTTTCTAGGTTGTGGGTTTTTTTTTTTTTCTTTCAGTAATAAATCAACCACCAACATTCCTCTCCTGAGCTCCATTTTGTGTAAAAACATGGAGTGGCAGGCTCAGGGAATTCACCAGCTATTTTATTTTTAGTTTTACTTTTTCATAGAGAAATCCTTTCCATGTTCCAAACACTTCTAATTTCTGGTTTCAGTAGTGCAATTGCAGCCCCTTTGCTCCATACATTTCCTGCTGTCATAAACAGTGTGTGTGTGCATGTACAGATATACCAAGGTAAAGAAAGACAGACCCTGAAGATACTAGTGGATGCATGGGTTTGCTGTAATATCTCAGTCTTGGCTTGATCGTTTTTATGTGTCAATCTCCAAACGCCAATACCTGGAAATGAGAGACTGAACTGCCCGGAAGGCAGTTTGATTCTGATCTCCTGAATCAAAATGTTCATTACACTTTATGTGCATGGACTCTACGTCATTGAGCTGCAGAAATAGGCAACACCTGCATACTCTTGAGAAATGGACTGTAACAGAAAGATTACAAATATGTTTGGAAGCACTTAAAAAGACTGGTGAAAAATTTGAGGGGAGAGCTTTATTTAATGAATATTTGTGTTGCTGGGTGATAAGCATGGGTCTACTTAGTAGGGCTTTACTGTTTCTTTGTACTTTGACTCTATGTTTTAATGAGTATAAAGGCATGCAGATCAAGTATCAGGGCACTTATTTTCATTATAATTAACAATTAATGAATTAATTTCCAACCTTTAATTAAACTGAATTTAAATACAGCAGTTTCAAACTCAAGACTCTGGAAGGCATTTAAAAGGATGTAACTGCACGCTGTCAAACAGCTATTGTGCAAGTTTAAATGAGACCATGTCTTGGGAAATTGCATCTGAAAGGTAAGTTGACTGGTACTTCAGAAGTTAATCCAGTTTTAAGGTGAGAGATGTTTCAGATAACAGGGAATGCTTAATGCTTTCCACTCATCCACCTCCCTTTTCACTTAAGGCCTAATATTTTCTTAGAAAAATCTGGTTACATGCTTTCAGTGTCTTGCCCACTGAAAACAAGCTGCAAGATTCCATTGCTTTTCGTTCCCCCTGGATTGTCAAGAGGCTGTAACTATTGTGAGCAACAAAGTGTTTGGATGTGTCACCCCAGGAGTCAGTCTTTGACAGGCTGAGTGTAGGCAGAATGAATACTGAAAAAGTAAAGCTAGTTAACAAACATAAGTCCTGTATTTACTACCTTCTACTGTGAAGGAACCTCAGATATTTAATAGGACCTTTCTACGTCAGGTGTCTGGCAAGATCACACAACAAGCATGAGAATTATTGTCTTTCTGTGATAAACCATCTTTAGTTGTAGGAATGTAACTTCTTTGCAAAATTAAAACTGAAAAGTTGATCCTAAGCAGTCACCAAAAGATTGACTAAGGATTTTTTTTTTTCTTGCACTGAGAATAATGAATATTTTTTAGGCAAAATGAAACATCACAGTTTGACAAAACCCTGCAAACTAATTTTAAAACCACTGCCTAAATATTTCTGTTTGCATAGATGTTAGACGTTTAGCTTACTAATTGTCCACCAAGGAACTGTGCAACAGTTGTAGAGGTAAACTGCCTTCAGTTATTCGACACCATGGATGAGTTTTTATGCTAGTATGTATTTGGATGTATCTGCCACTGAAGGCAATGAGACTATGCTGATTTACGTCAGTTGAGATCTGTCCTTGTATCATGTGAAACAAAAACAAATTTCATTTTCTTCCTTCTGCGCTTACTTCCTCTGCCAGCCCCTATTTTACAAAATCCTGTTCCACCAGTGAATAATAATCACCACCATCATCATCTCCGCGTCCCCAGGCGGGTGCCCCTGCCTGAGCCAGGAAGCACACGAGCTCAGGTCAGGCATTCGGGTGAGGGCTGGGAGCCATCTCTGTGCTGAGGGGGAGATCCCCTTCAACTTCATGCTTGGCTGGCGCTTTGTTCGCCGTTGAATGCTCCCTGCTTGGAGCCTTTGTGCGGCGGTGGGGGCTGAGGTGTGAGGCGGCCGCCAGCCGATGGCCACGCCATGTGTGGACAGAGCATGACCAGTTTGGCTGCAGCCAGTCACTGCCGGGCTCCGCGTTACATCACCGTCAGCCCATGGCTCGGCCAGACGGAGCCAAACAGGCTCCTCGTTGTTTTTCCTCTTTTCACGAACAAGAAGAAAGCCTGGGAAAAGAGCAGGGATCCCAGACCTTCCTTGAGAACAGCCGAATATTGTCTGCATGGTAATGAAGGGAACAAAACCACAAAGCACACACAGCTCTCTTCCCCCCGCCCCAAGCCGGGACACACAAAAGTGGGGTGTATAATCGGAAGGAGCGGATGAGGGCAGCACAGCGCGGTGAGGAAATGACCTGTGGTCCCCCCACAGTGCCGGGGGCCGGCTCGTCCGCAGGACCTGCTGTGGCTCCTGGGAAGGCCAAGCAGCCAGAGCACTTCCCTCGTTCCTGTTTTTCATAGCAATGTCCTTACAATGGACTTGGGGAGTTTGTGTTGATATGGTAGCACAGCAGCCGAATCTCTTCCAAAAAAATTATTGTAACACACGGTATGCGTTTGTGATTCCTGTTTTCTGTTCCACCCACAAAGTCAAGATGGGTACATATGCACAGCTTGTCCTTGTTTTTGCAAGCTCCTGATACTATCTTAAGAGAAAGTGATATCTTGTTTGTTCTGTTTTGAAATTTAAAAGTTTAATTTTCTGTTTGCAATGAGTCTTGTTTGTTGCTTCTTTCAAAAGTGGAAAAATGGATTGGCTTTGTATATACTTTGGCCACTGATCACCGGAACCATCTGCTGGGGCAGGTCCAGCTCCTGTGAAATTTCTGTGCTCACAAATATCCATCTCTTGGCAGCCAAGCGTAGTGTCCCTATGGTGAAACACGGTTGTCATGGGAAACTGTGATCATGGAGACAGAAACAAGTTTCCTGAGCCATTAGGGGCCTTGTCTGTCTGTACCATGAAGGCAAGCAGCAAGCTTGCCTTCCTCTGGAAACCAGAGCGGAGCTTGACTGTGGGGCAGTGAGCTCTTGGAAGGCTTCTGCTGCTGGACTCTTCCACCACACCTTTGAATGGGCTGGGGTCATCTGGGACTCTCCAGCCAGGCATGCTCCTCCATGCCTCACTTTGTTCCCTAGCTCCATTTCTGCTGCATGTGATATTCCTTCTAAAACATCAATAAGGAGGACGTCATCTAGGTGGCTAGGAGGAACCCTGTCTACCCTAGGGCACCTGTTGTTGCTGTTATGCAGCTGTGCTAGTGACAGTGACATTGTAAGCATTTATTTGGGAACTGAGATCTCATGCTGCACACCTCTGAGATTTATCAGAAGCTGTCTTCTAATTTGCAGCCACATTTTTGTTCTCATCGTCTTTTACCGTATGATCTTGCATAAATTAAATTATCCTGACCCTTTTCCAGTGTTTAGCCTTCTATTTCATATATAGGAGACAATCATTCCTTCCCAGACTTCTCTTAGAGACATCCAAAAGCCAACCTCTTCCTAAACCGCATTTAATATGATTCTTGTCTAGCCTATGCATATGGGTTTCCTTTTAGAGAAAACTATGATATGGAGTTGTATGCACATCAAGATCAGGACCAAGGATGGGGTATGTATGTGTTCATCGTATACAAGACATCTAGCAGCTCATGTGTTTCAGGGCTCCTTGATAGCGTTCCTTTGAGCTGCTCCCCTTTTATCTATTTTTTTTTTTTTTGATCAGGGATGATCAGAACAGTGGCCCAGAACTGTATCAGTGGCCTGTAAAGCGCATCCAGATCTCTGTAACAATTGTTTTTCCTCATGTGTCCTAAACTGACAGACAGTGCATACTGTTGCTTTATAACTGTCTTGTGATTGACCAACACACCCAGGTTTACTCCTTCTTTATTACATGTTGTGTGGCATGAAAGATGGTATAGAAGGTGTCCAGAAAAATACAGGACCTTATACCTCCATTGAAGATCTATTCATAAAGACTTCCTGATCTCTGCAGTCATAAATTTTTCCACTAATGCATGAGACCTGATAGCCTTGTACCATTACAAATGTTACCACTGGTTACAGAATTTTCCACTACGTAAAAAAAGTTGCTATAATTAAAACAGAGTCTTCATTGAGATGTGCTTTTACAAAGAAGGACCTAAGTGCATGTTCTCAGTCGTAATAGTACACTCTGACAGGCAGAAAATGGGAAGAATTGTCTCAGCTTCTTACGCTACTGTGAGCTTGATGGTAATTAATTATGTAAATAGATGTGTATTGTTCATTTCTGTTGACAAAACACACTCCCATTGCACATGAAGATGAATCGTTGCTTTCCACAAGGAGCCAAGTCCTAAGCAAGTGTAGTAAATTTGCAAATAACCTTGCAGGAGATTTCTTGGAATTGCAATGAAAGTTGCAGTCCGTTATCTAAACATGTCAGTTCTTCAGTGATATTAGCCCAGTTACAGCAAGGACCTTATAAACATACTTTTTTTTACCCTAAAACTAAATTTACCTGACTAGAGACAAATAAAACTAATTCCTAAACATACTAGTCTAGTTCATACCGTGTCTCTACTTCTCTCAGAGATGAACACGCTCTTAGAAAACTATTGACAAGGATGTATTTTTCCTTACTTGGCTGAAAGATGATAAAACAGAAAAAGAAGGCTTGGCTTCAGAAACTTTTCGCAAAGATTAAGGAACTGGTTCAATCAACTAAAATAGGCTGTATCAAAGCCTCTTTTTCATTCAAGAAGTATACATGATGAGCCTGAAATCGTTGTAGAGCCGATTTACATGTTGGACAAAGCATTTCTTCAGCTTTCATATCCATGTGTAACTCTTTAGTGCCCTCACCTGTCCCAGTTTGGAAATGCCAACCTCCAGTAGGGAAACTGCCTATAGTTAAGAAAATAATGTGACTTTATTCTAAAAGGAAATATTACTGTTGCCTGTTTTCACTCCAAATTAAATCTATTTGTCTCAGAAATAGGGAAGTGGGCATTTCATTCATTTGAAGAAAAAGAAATCAAAGAGCACTAAAGGAGTGTGCATGTGCCATCTTTCCGTTTTGCATATTGTTTTCCAATGGTCATAATGATAGCTACTTTTCAGTGAAGTGTGTCAGAGAGGCAAGTGGAAAAAAAATTCAAGTTAACAGTTAAAAAACACCACTCTCTGAGTCAGTCAGATATTCTTTCATCTGGGTCATTTAGCATTGAACATGGTGTGCATTTCACGTGGATAAGAGAGAAGACGGGTGTGCTACGTCTGCTATCTAAATAGACATATTAATCAAAGAAAGAAGGAACAGAAGGGT
The DNA here is from genome assembly GCF_034619465.1 of Leptosomus discolor. Lineage (NCBI taxonomy): Eukaryota > Metazoa > Chordata > Aves > Leptosomiformes > Leptosomidae > Leptosomus > Leptosomus discolor. The sequence goes on along the minus strand of NC_141392.1, from coordinate 70,145,374 downwards.
GGTGGAGGCAAGATACAGGACAATGAAGAAAAGATTTATTATGTTTTCAGATGCAGGAGACTCACCTCATCGGTACTTTAAGATGGCTTTACAGGCACCATCTCCACTGCCTGTCTGCCCCGGAACTGTGTCCCTGCAGCCTCTCTGCATGCCACCGCATGCCAGTCCCACGCAAGGGCAAGAAGGTCTGATGCACAGTCAAGAGACTCAGATTTCCATAGACTTTTGGGAGAGGTTGTCTGAGCTATCTGTGGTCCTTGGTTGCAAAAGGATTATCGCTTCACATCCTTGGACCAGCTCTTCAATAATATTTACTTACAGAGTGTCCATCTCATTTCCTTCCTAGTAAAGAACAATTTCCCCATGTGTTACTTTCTCATCTGCCTGTCACATCCTCCCAACAGGAAGTGGAATTCACTGATAAATTAAGCTGCCACATTCTGGTCTGTCCTTTCTTTGTGATAAAATGTTAAGTTCATAGCTTTGATGAGCATTGTAACCAACACTGATATGACAGGTATCAGTATAAGCAGCATGAAGGTTTTGGGTGTTTGTTTTTTTTTTTTTTTTTCATTCTGTTTTGTTTTGTCTCTTTCTTATTTCATTATAATTTTCTGAGATAATTCTGTGATTGTGATTTTCTAGGGTAGACAGCAATTTAAGTCCTGCTTTCCACTGGTTTCCTTCTGCCATGCAATGTGTGCTAAAATAAGAATCTGTCCATCTGTCTTCCTTTGGTACACAGGTACTTTTTGCATGACTAAAATTGGATCTTATATCCCGCAAGACATTTATATGGGTTAGCTTGTCTTAATATGCTTTAAAGACAAGTAAATGGAAGAAAGAAAGACGGTAACTAGAATATATAGGTCAAAGATTTCTTCATCCTTCAGATAATCCAGTTATTTTAAAAGGAAGCAGAAAGTAATCCTAAAAGCTGAGCTTATCCAAATCAATTATAAATATTGCTTCAAAATCCCTCATGGATTTTATTTCGTATTTCAATATATTTTTGTAAATATTTCATATGTCTATTAAAAAAAAAAAAACAACAAAAATACATAACTTGTTAGTTGTCTACTGAAAGTGAATGTTTTCAAATGGTGATTTGAAAATGTTCTGTTTTCAAGCATTAGGATTGACTGTGCTAAGCCTGAACTGAAGATTTACAGCATTTGTCAGAACATCCAAACCAACGAGGAGCTAGTTTATGTTTTGGCATTGAGTGTATCACAACCACCTCTACAGGCAAATCTATGCAGAGTTCAACTTTAAGATCAAGGTTTCAAGGTATTCACATGCACTGCAGACATACTCACAGACATCTTGATAGATGTCCGCCCAAAGTAGTTCACAAATAGAAGGAACAGTGGATTCCCTCCTCAGATAAGGCTAATTAGAAAAAGCAGATTTTTTACTTCAGAACAAGGGAAACAGTACTCCAACCATGCGTAGTGAAAGACAGGTAACACCATGTTTCGAGGTTTTGCTAAGCGTGAATCAATACTATTATTTGTTGTGTGTTTCATAACATTCACCCATTGACAGGATTTCCAAAGACAGCACTAGTAGTGAGCTCGCTTTCCTCCAGCACCTGCATTGTCTGGTTGTGCTGTCTGCCTGTGGCCACTCAGTCAATTCCTTTTTTATCACAGCACAGCTGTGAAGCTGAAGCACTAAAACATATAAGAACTATCATGCTTCTGTTTCTTTATCTTCAAAGGCCAGGATAATTAATCTTTATCTACCCTTTGCTGAAGATAAATATTGGGATACAGGGCTATATATGACTGCTGTTCGCAGCAGTGAGAAATTTTGTAGCTGTTGCTAAGCCTTCGAAATGAAGATGTTGTTAGAGTGGGCTAAATGTCATGAAAAGCTCTGGGTTGAACAGTAGGTCTTTATGAGGGGTAAAGGTAAGAAATTGTTACATTTCTGTAGGTATTGAGAGAGCTGAACCAAAACCAGTTTCCACCTAAAATGAAGACACAGCATGAATGGATTTTGCTGCTTGATGGTTTTCAGATCTTTAGGATGCAGAATAACTGAAATAGCTGAGAGAAGAGTCTACAGAGAGAGAATTTTTGGTCTAAGTGTTGTTCAGAAGGGGACATTTTTGACCTATGTGCTAAGAAACCTGCCCTTGCCATTTAATTTCTCTTGCATTCAGGAAAGGTGACTTTGAACACTTTGTGTAATAAATTAATTTGTATCTAAGATAAGCTGGATTCTGCCAGTTTCTCCTCCATCTGAAATAACTCACAAGACCCCAGACTCATGGCTACCTGCTCAGGCCAGAAAGAGGTAACATAATCTTTCCTTTGAAAGAGAAAGATTAGTTATAATGCTGCTTTTATCATGAAACACTGTGAACTGCATAATATTAGTGTTCCTTACTGAGCTGGAGTGAGTTACTGTACTGCATGTTAAGTGGGTGGCAAGCAGCAAACCAGTCCATTGCCTGTTTTTCACTGAAGACTCAGCACACAGAAGTCAGAATCACTACTATTATCCTTTCCGATTCCAGCTGAAAGTGGGAAAAATTAATTGAAATATCCCAGCAGATGAGTACATTGTATGCTAAAGCAGTGTAGAAAATACTGTAGATTTCCAAGCATGCAAAAATCTTGCTGTTATGATTTACAAATTAGGTTCCTCAGTTCTACTGGAAGCAGGCATATTTCCAATTGCAGGGTTCTTAGACAGGTTATCTCCCTTCTACAATCTCTTTGAATTTTTAGCAGGAACAAGTTTTCAAACTGTAGTTGATTTATATTGGCAAAATACAGCTTTACTTTCTTTTCTGACAAGTGCTTTTGACTTGCTGGGCTGAAGCCTGAAGCTAGCAAATTTCACACAGGCACTTAAGCTAAATGTAATGATGTTCCAGCAGTGGCTGTGAAAGGGCGAGGCTCTATCAGTTGCTAAATTTCTCTGCTTTGTTCAGATTTTTGATTTTCTAGGAAAAAAGATATTATTTTTGAACCACATGCTTGGGAAAATCCAGTCCTATTTTCAGGAGGCAGAAGCCCCCGAGGATCTCTGATGGCATTCAGATCAAGACTTGCCCTCAAATTTGCACTATTTCCCATTCATCACTTGTTATCTGTGTAGTTGACATCAGCTGAAACTGCCAGCTCTTTGGAATGCTCAACTCCTCTTCCTCACAAAGGCGTAAAGTCTAGTGCTGCTAATTTTGTTTCAGCCTTCTTTTTCTAGGAAAGAAATCTTTCTACTTTTTCAGATGACACTGCTGCTTGACCTAGGTTATTGATAACAGGTATATTTAACAACGTAAATACAGATTAAAAAGAGAACTCAAGCAAATAGGTCTGCTTTGGAGCCTTTGAACTGGAGTATATTTTACTTAGTGATATGCACCGAATTCCCCCCTCCAAAGTGTTGATTCTTCATTATTTAAAGTCCCATACCATGGGGACTGCTTTTTTTCTCAAAAATGAAAAGCTGGATTTTATATCTACCATGCTGTGGATGATATAGTAAGTCAACTTTTTGAAACGAAAATTAAACGTACTGCAACAATTATTTTACTGGAACTCAATATAAATGATATAGTAAGAAAATATCATTGCAATGAGTCATCTGACTCAAGTTTATCAAGCTAAATTTCACTTCAGATTGTGTATTAGCCAGCTACATGTTAGGTTAAATATAACACACTTTTATTTGAGGACCACTAATTCTTCTAGTTTGAGAAAAAACACGAACATATTTCTGCATTATGCTAATGCTGCATTAGTAGTATATGTTGCATTACTGAGGCAAAACCAGCCCACCTACATGACAGATAAAAGCAATTCATTCTCCTCAAAGCTGCAAAAGTTAATGAGGGGTAAGAATTACTTGTGAAGAGATGTCTATTCGTTACATATGTAAATCGAGTTACCTAGTACTAAATTTGAAATATATTTTCATTACATATATTTAATATATATTTCATTATAAACGATTTATAAATTAAATTATATTTCACTGGAATGTCATACAAAATACTCCCTGTCTGAAAAAGAGATATTAGCAGCATATGAAGGCACTTTTGAAGTAGACAGTACAGAAGCACAGTTTCTCTTGGCACCATGACTGCCTGTGCTGCACTGGATGTTCAAAGGGAGGGTCCCCTTTACACATCATGCAACCGAAGATACGTGGAGTAAGTGGGTAGTGTTGATCGTGAAACAGGTCCGAATGGGAAACCCCACCTACCCAGGAGTCCAGGAAGAGACCATGGAATGGCCAGAAAGCAGAGATTTTGGAGCACTGTCCAAGGAGGTAACGTGTCCTGAGGCCCCACAACAGCAGAAGCAATATGACATGTTTACCGATGGTTCCTGTCATGTTGTGGGAAACCATCAGAAGTGGAAAGAAGCTGCTGTGTGGAGCCTCACACAACAAGTCGCAGAAGCCACGGAAGAAAAAAGGTGAATCAGGTCAGTCCGCAGGAGTGAAAGCCGTCCATCTGGCCCTAGGGATTGCCGAATGAGGAACATGGCCAGTAGTCTGTCTCTATACTGACTCCCAGATGGTGGCAAATGCCCTGTGGAGGTGGCTACAGCAAAAAAAAAAACGGACCAGCTGGCAGTGCAGTGCTGAGGGGATTGAACCACTATCCCTGCAGTGCAGAAGTAAACTTACCTGTGCAACGGCACTGTGGCAAGACATCGCTGCCTGGGTAGAGAACATTGCTGTAAAGGTATGTCATATAGATGCTCACATTCCCAAGTGTTGTGCCATCAAATCAACAAACAGGTAGACTGGGCTGCCAGAACTGTAGTGGCTCGGTAGTGGTCATCATATCCATCAGAAGCAGCAAAGTTGAAGTGAAATTATTTTAGTGCAATACAACCCAGAGCTCTTGCCAAAAACTGTATTTTTAGCACAAAAATGTTTGTAATTTTTCTTTAAGTCTTAAGAATATCTTCACTGTAAGAGGCACCTGAAGCCATCTATTAATTTGTTTAGCTATTCATCAGTTCTCTTGCTTTTTGACTCAGGCTATAAGACGCTCTGGGTATTTTTTCTAATTTTTTCTCCAACAAATTCCTTATCTCTTAACACTAAATCGCTTCTCTGATCTCTTCTGCTGATTGCTTCTTCTATTTCGTGTAGTTGATATTTTTCATCATCGTCAAGGTTTGTCTTTGAGAGTGGTGGTTACTTTATTTCAAACAGTTAATTTCCTTGATATGTTTTACTTTCTGTTGGATAGTTCTGGGGCTTGCTGAATTTTCCTCTCAGCAATATTTAGCAACAAACTTTTATATCTTCTTTTCTCTTCATCTTTTGCTCTATATTTGGCCATAAAACTTCATTCTTCTTCCTTTAGAGTTTTTTCTTTGTTTCCATAATCCTTTCCTCCATCATCTGATCAAGGATTTCTTGAGATCTTTGAAGCTTTTATTCCACAGCAAGCCTTTTGCTAAAGCTCATCAACTTTGACCTGGTGATTAACTCATTTCAGGTGTCTGTGTCTTGTCTTTTTGTACTGAATCAACTTTTGTCTCTTTTCTTCCCTTCGATTTCTTTCAAACACCTTTTCTCAAAAGCCTGCCTAACCTCACTTCTGAGCAGATCATGGTTCAAGTCTCTAGTATCCTTCTCCATGATCTTCTTATCTCTCAGCTGTTTTTCATGAACACATTTCCTGTACTCACCTTAGAGCTTTGATCTTTTAAGTTTTGCTTGTGCTTGGTTTCTTCCTGCTGTGCCAGTCTCTGCTATCTGTTGTCTCACAACATCTTTTCTTTTGGCCTCTGTAAGTCACTCCTTGTCTAGATTGCATTTGGCCTTCCTTATGTGCCACCTCTGGGCTTTTTGCCAGCAGCTGTCACCTTTCTTTCTCTACTCATGATTTGAGTTTCTTTTACTGCCTTCTGCCTGTGGCCCAAACTCTGGACACTGGCAGCTGCATCCTCTGTGGGAAGGACTTCAAGGGCCTCACACAGATCCAGAGGAGATAGTCAGGCAAGAGGGAAGACTCCTGTCACAGAGGAGCACTGCAGCCCTTGCGGTGGTAGATATGAGGGAGTACTCCACTCTGCCTTCTGCCCCATGTTGTGAGGAGGCCAATGCTGTCTGAGCTGGTCCCTGTGGGGATGGGACAGCTGGGTTGAGGCCCCCAAATGGCTTAGGGGTATGTGTCACAGGCAGAACCGCATGGTTGGCTTTTCACAGGCCCACCGGCTGAGGTCTACAGGATTTTACTAGTGCTACAACCCATCCCCTGCCCCTCCCTTTTTAAAAGGGAAAAAGTGGTGGAGGAAAATAAGTTATTTAGGATAGTAAGGACAACCCTGCAGTAAGCATGGCTGGGACCAAGGACAATCTTAATGTGGCACATTTCTTTCAGAGGTGCCAGTTGACGTGAGGTTTGTTTTACAGCAAACACCCCAAGGAGTCCGTCCATAGTGTTATGGGGGGATTGTGAGTTTGGACTTCGCATTAGCCACAGATGTGAATGCTGACGGAGCTTAAGTCCAATGACTTCAGGACTTCAAGAAGAATTGTCAATCTTAAATCCCTTTGTGAATATAGCCTCTAATGCTGCCAATGTGATGAACACCTCTTCCAACAAGGAGCTCTTGGACCATCTGCTGAGAAAGCTCACCAGATTGCTCAGCCCTGTACCACAGAAGGCCAGTTGGCTTCTTTGTTTGCTTTGGAGTCATGCTATTGAGCAGAGTGCTAGAGGGCCATGTTCTTGGTGGCTAGTACCATTAAAAGAGATTGTTGGGATTTACAACATCTGAAGCTCTTTTTAATCTCAGCATGTGCATTAGGCAGTACAATGAGGAGTATTAATCCGCCCTGGATGATATGAAGATGTAGATTGCTGTGACTATGTTTTTAATCAAAAATCAAGAGGCATAGCCTTCTTAGAGACAGTTTTCTCTTAAATCCCCACTGCAAGACACAGTGTTTTTGTCAATACCATAGATGACTTTTAACTTATTTTAGCAACAGGAAATGCTTTATATTTATTGTCAATTTTGTTGTAATACAGGGTTTTTAGTCAGTTTGTTGTCCTCTGACAATCAATGTATTGTATAAATTTTCTACAATTTATTAACTTAATTTCCTTGCTTTTTCAACACAAGTTCTCAGCCACAAGTTTGGTGGCTGAGAATTCTCCACTGGACATTTTCTTAAACCTGTCTGCAACGTTAAATAAATACTGCATACTCTCTTCAAAGCTTTGGTCTGAGGTAATACTCCATTCTTTAAAATTTGTCTCAGAAATCTTGATTATTTCTGTACTTTGGTACAGTTGCTTTGCACATACAGTTTCTTGAAATGTGAAAATAACTCCCTAAACCTTTGCATGAACAATAATGCAAGCTCATACCCACATCTTGTGTGTATCTGCCACTGTCCTGTATTGCAACAGATAGAATGTTTCTAAATAATAAATAATAAAAAGAGTTCTTAACCTCCTTTAAAGTAACAGAGATAATTCAGTCTTGGGATTAGTATTTAAGCAGCTGCTAAACATAACATACCTCAGAGCAGAGAGCACATGGAGAATAATGCAAATGAAAGCAGATTGCCTTCTGAAAATATTTGTCTCTGAATTCATAAAATTACTTATGGAAGTGCAATGGAGATGAATTACAGAGGGACCAGTTATGTCGTGTAAAAATCATGCTCATGGAAACAAGGGCAAGAAAATACAATCCTAGTAAAAGTACTGTCAGCACATTGAAAATTGGAGCATCTTTATACTGAAAACACAGTGTTCCTTGTGGAAAAACAGTTTCAATTAACCCCCTCCGCAAATCAATCTGTCAAAGATATTTATACCAATACTATTACTATTGTTTATAAAGACCTCACACATCTCTGTAATGTTTAAAAAAATAGTCATCCCAATTTTAGAGATGAGGAGCTGAAGAGGACAAATGGGAATGCAGCAAATCTTTGTTGAGCAGACAATTGAACCTGTCTTTTCTGACAAGTTACCACCGATCTGCTCTTCCTCTCTGGTACACTATCTACATATGCATGTATTTGTAGCGTGGTTTTGACGTATATTGGCACAATTGCACATGGAGTTTCTTACCGTGCAAATAGAATACATTATCAGTGATGGCACTTATCCAGAATTGTATTGTAGTTAGTCCCCATTTCTACATGTTGTGACAGGTGGTGGGAAAATTTTGCTTAAGAATGACTTAAGCTGTACATACTTTCTTTGCACCATTATTTTTGTCTGAAATATTGAAGGATCAGCATTTTGCTGAAGAAGTACCTTTAAAAAATAGGTGAACATCAGCTTCTTAGCCCCTCACATAATTATAGAGGAGACAGCTTCAGAAAGGACGCTGGACTGACACGAAGTGGCTTTTGGCCATTTGTGAGAGAGCACAAAAGCTCCTCTGCTTCTCTTTTTTTAGCCATAACATATGCTCCACTGATGTTGCCAGGTATTCCAGCCAGAGTTTGTGCTTTGTATCCTTTCAGTAAACTTAAAACCCTACATAAAACTGGCAAGAATATGTTATTTGAAGGTGTTATTATTAATAGGAGTCATATAATTCACATAATAGTAGCATTCATTAAGGCATGTAAAGGTGCCACTGGGTTGCCTATTTAGTCTCAGACTATAACATGGAAATGGTCCTATGTTAATGATCAAAACACATTCTTAAAAGTTCATCAAACTGCTGCCTTTGTAGTCTTCTTTTTTATGGGCATGATGCCAGATTTTTGAGATGCAGAATAATTAACATAGTCAGCCATACAATCAGTCTGTAGGTACTTAAATAGCAAAATAACTGTATGAATAAAGTAGCAGTATAAATAAGAGCCAAAGCCAAATATTTTATAGTGTTTGACTCCTTCTAACCAGGATGGCTATGTGACCAGGGAGACCTAGCTTTCCTCCCACCTGCCCACGAGTTGCAGCCGTTCGAATAAATTTATCACTAAACGGCTTTAGCAATATATACCTATGAGAGCTTAACAAGAAGTGGTTTATTGTTTCCCACTGTCATTGTTTCTTCACTCCTGCAAAACCTTTGGCTGATGATGTTATGTGTTTGTTCTACAGGATCTGAAATAGAGATGTGGGACTCATACTCTGGGTTAAATTTAACTGGCCGTAAAACTTCATTACAAAGCCAGGCCAAAGTGGGAGTATGTCTTTCATGATGCAATCAGATACAGACAGTGGAGCTAAAGGAGATAAATTAATTAAGGACACTGAAATATTTTTTTCTTTTCTTGAGGAAATAAATTAAGTATATGAAACAATGACTACCTGTTATGAGAAATGCTGGAGGTGAAAGGTTTCCAACCTCCTGACCAAGACAGAAGTTCAGAGTGGATTGCTTCTGTCACATGTAGAAAACAGCAGATAACTCCAAGCATAAGGGAAGAAAACATCTATTTGACAACCTTATATTAAAACTAAATAGACCAGTTCTTCAGCTGGTATAAAAAGGTGTCTGTCTATTGATTCTGATAGAGATTTACTGATTTACATGTGGCTTGTCCTGAGAAAATGTTTCTTTGGTTATCACTGGGTGGTAGGAGATTTTACACACAGATATGGAGTTGATCAATAGAATAAATATTTAACCTTCCTCAGAATATTTGCAGCCTGGATGTTGGTTCAACTTATGGCAGAGAAGAAGCTAGCTTTAACATTCAGTTTCTGGTGTCTGAGAGGTTTGAATCTGCTATTATAATGGCAGACAATTGAAAGATGCTCTATGTTAGCCTATCATCTGCTGAAAGAGAAGCTGCCTACCAGAGAAAAATGAAACTTCTGCCCTGTGATGGTAAACAGGTATGAACTGTTATACCAACTGCTCTTATTGCCAATGCTTACATTTGTTTCGATTCACTCAAGGTGCCAAAAAGGATCAAAATGTTGTAAGAAAAGTCTGCAGGGTTTATGGATCTGGAATTCCTGTTTTCTAGTCTAAGGAGCTCAGCTTATGTGTACTTTGCCACCGTACCCACCTTTTTTCCATTAGAGCTGCTCCACGGAAGCAGGAGGCATTCTTTAGGGAGTCCAGTAGGGTGCACTAAGAGGCTATTACACATGCAGCTGCTGGGAAATTGCACTGAGATCAAACGGCTCGAGGATTAATTTGTTTCTGCTGTTTTGTCTTTTAAAGGTGACTATATTAATTTGGAAAACAACAGTACCTTTTATGAATGATCAAAGCTGTCATGTAAAAAATTACAGGGAACTTAACATATTCAAGCTATCACTGTGCTGGATTGGACCGCTTTCCTAAGAGAGATGCTTTAAATACAATTTCATTTTGAGAACACACTATGATTGCAGTAGAATCATTCATAATATGATTGAGGTCAGCGATTTTATCTCAAAGTAGGTCCCGCTAATCACTGGGTTTCATGTGTTATTGGTTGTGAGGAAGACTCTAATTACGTTTCCACCCTGTGAAGGGACTGGTTAACACAAAGAAATCTCATCTCCTTTTGTGATGTGCTCAGCCCAGCAGTTACTTTTGTTCTAAATTGGGCCTGGCAGCCTCTAGAGTGAGTGATTGACATGTCAATGTGCTAACAGAAGCCAGAACCAATTCTCTTGTCTGACACCTCCTTTCCTCCTCCGAATATTAATGATGAGTGACCCAGCTGAATGAATGAAAAGTACACACATCCCTTGTGGCTCCATGCAGATGCTCAGAGATGACAGCAGGACTCGCCCAGGAGAGGACACAAAACCATAAAGCCATCTGGTATTAGGTAGTGAGCTTAATCTGTTCACTGACTTGGCCAAATGCTTGGTAAATCAAACTTTTACAGGAAAGGATTCATAATATTTATGCTTAAAATACAGTCAAAACATCACAGAGAAAAATAGGAATCCTAGATGAATTCCTAGAGAAACACAGGGAGTATAGCTCAAATTTCGAGCTGGAAGGATGGGCAAGAAAAATCTAAAAATGTTTTAGTTAAATAAGAGTCACAAACCAGTAATTTGCTTTAATAGTGCCTTCAATTACCCTATGATTGGTTTCAAATAACACAGGGTATTGATGATCACCACAGGCTTTTATAGTACTTTAGCACAATTTCCCAAAACATCCAAATGAGCCAGCCTTGGAAGTCATCGCAGTCACTCGATATTTATCAGTTCATAATTAACATTCGGTTGAATCAAATCTTCTGCTCTTTCTTAGTCTGGATTATGTGATATTGCTTTATTACAGATTGATAATACTAAATATGTAGTCAGACTGTTAAGGCTAGGTGGTGTGATGTATAATCAGGGACCAGTTTTCTTTATTTGATCATGTCAATTTTATTTTTTCCTTCAATAAAATAGATTTCCTTTCATAGCGTACGATTAAAGATTTCCTGCTTAAATGTTTCTAGTATCTTAGTCAGCAGTTCTGCCACAATAGGCAACCAGAAAAAATCTATACTAACATGCAGCAGACTATTTCTCATTGTAAGGTCTAGATCCAGTTCAAAGAGAAAAATATTTTTCTCACTACATTTTGCATATCATACCTTTTATCTCCACTACAGTAAAAATAAAACCTATTTTCACCTTCAGTACCTTTCTCATCTTCTGAAGATACTGTGGTTGAATGCCCTTTGTATTTTCACAGTATCACAAAGATTGGTGATTCTTTTGCATCACTACAGGAGACTCTCGTATTCATGCCTTGAGCAACTTTTGCACTGATTATTGCAAACCTTTCCCCTAGCCACCTCTTCTATACCATATGGTAGACCAGTCAGAATTACATGGTTGCTGCAAAATCATTTTGTCCTGCTCTTCAAATTCTTTTGTGTGGCCCCACTTGATCACCTTATTATGTTGTTTCCCATCTTCCATATTTTTTCCTGTTACCCCAAAGGCCCTTTGCAGTTCACTTCCCTTTTATATCTCAGCTGTTGTTGTTGTTCCCGTTTTTACTTTGCATGCCATACATCTCACCTAACTTTGCTGTCTAAGAGCTAAATGTCTAGTCTAAACCATGTGTTTAAGTTCCCCTATAGTTAGTGGAGAGAAAGGATACCCTCAGAGCGCTTATTTAGTCCCAGTCTAAGACAGGTATCCAAGTTAATTGAGATGAATTGCCCTCTGGGTATTCTTTCCACTCACAGGGAGTCTAGACAACCAGTTTGGCTAGTTCCTTACAACGCAGGTAGAATGAATCCCAGTTTTAATCTGTTTGCCCAGAGTTTTCCCAAGTACCATATTCCCTTCTCCTTCAGCAGCTTCTTTTGCTGTAGCTTATCCTCCTCCCTGGAATCCATTTGATACTACTTTCTCTAATTAAGTGTTCTATTAAAATTTATGTCTTCAAGAAAAATATGTAAACTGTTATTGTAAAAAAAAGTACTTTAAAAATAAATTAATTTAAAAATATTTTTTTTTGACTTCTCAGTGCTTCATACTAATTTTTTGTTTCTAGGGTATTGATGTGTTTTTCTGAGAGTGTGCCTTTCTGGTCTTGCTATACATAGGAATTATTAAGGCAAGAGTGTTCAAACTTACACATTAAAATAGCAATTTACAACAGAAACCTGAATAATGCCTGTTGCAACAGCCCCAGCTATGCCTGATGGCCAACACTGTCGTATGCAGACTGATGATTCAGGCCCAAGGTGGCTATGAGTTATTTAAATGCAGCATGGGAAATGTTTTCTTTAGAAGTCATCTGTTTGAACAGGACCCTTTCACTACATTTCAGTAGTAAAATCAATAACACAAAACCTGCCTGTAACATTTGGTTTTCTATTATTTTAGAACAAAACATACAACAAAATACATTAAGTTAAAAAAACCCAATAGCTTCTTTCTTTACTCTTGCATCTTAAAAATTGCCAAGTAGTTATTTCTAAACATTTACAAAGAGAAATATTCTGGGATTAGACCTTTGAAGGACAAAATTCAACCGCAAGCAGGTTTTTTTTAAATTTTACTTTTTTATATGCAAAAAACCCCCAGAATAATTATAGTGCCATAGGAACAATAGGTGCAAGGTTTGTAAAGAAAGTAGAGCTGCACTTCACAGATTTAAGACAACTCAATGATCAGTCTCATTGAAAAGAAAGGAAGGACTTTTCAGCTGTGGTTTGCTGTCTAATGGGTTGTGCTCTTCCAGCTTAAGCAAGACAAGATCATGAAATCTTTAAATGCCAAAATAATCGATAAATTCTTTTGTTAATATAGGTTCTTTTTACAGAATTAGAAGTATATCATAATTACCTTATTCCAATGGACAAAGGCATTTAACTTGCTTCAGTAAAAATGTTTACTTTCTCTTGTGCGTACCAAATTCAGCTTTGCAACTCACAGAAAGGGCTTAATTTCTCCATAAAGTGTTTGCAGGTTGCCTACTTCAACTTTACTAGACTCCCATCTTATTATCTGCCCTTCCATCACAGTGTTCCAAACAAATCTCTGTGAGTAATAACAGATACGTCTCCAGGGTTTGGATCTAGGAAGGCAGCTACTTACATTCTGCATTTGGAGGATTATGTCTCTGTAAAACCGTTTTACTAGGTCATGCAGTAAAAACGAAGCCTTTGTTTAATTTCTTAAATTCTTTATTTTGACTTTTTCAAACCGATGACAGGGAGCAGGTTCTCTTGCAGGCTGTGCCTCCACAACGTTCAGCCAAGGTAGTACAGATGCTGGAAACCAACTAGAGATCACTGAATTTTCTCACACTGATGTGGGCAAATTCTGCCTGTGAAAGAGCAAAGTAGGTCTGGCTAAGCCACTCTCAAAAAGGAAAACCAAACAAAAAACCTGGCAGGAGAACAAAGTTCAATCCGGGAAAGCTTTTATCATAACAGAAATTCCAGGCGCCTCCAACAAAGAGAGCTGGTGTTAAATTAGTGCCAAATTATTGAAGGCTTGACTGCATCAATCCCATAGTGAATGCTAAGAGAATTTGTCCTATTAGGATTAGATTTAGGGAGGTGGGAGTGGGGACAGGCCGAGTTTCCAGTTGCTAAGGCCCAAGCAGAGAAGCTGTGGAGATGGGAAAGGTCTCAGCTGAATGGTAGGGGACATGTTGATCTGTGATAGCTGCATTTACACCACGGGATGCAGTCCACTTAACCTGTATCTCTGCGATGTTCAGGATAGGATGTTAGGTTGTTTACTGGCCGCTGCCAGGGGAGAAAAAAAAAAATCTGTCACAGAGAGCTAAAGGGATGCCCACCAGAATGGAATTAACACAGTTTCAAATGGTCTGAGCCACTGGAGAATGCTTTCCTCTCTTCTACTAAATGAGATCCTAATTTTAACTACTAAATTTGGTCTACTAAATGAGCCCCTCAAACATACGACTGTGGGACCAGCAGGAGTGGTACAGGAATGAAACAGCTTGGGCCATGGCTCTTCATGTCTGCTCACAATGAAGTCTGAGCCCTGTGGGAAGCCTTCTCATGCCACTGGTATACAGCTCTCAGGAGGATGCCTACTCAGTGGCATCTACAGGGAGAGAGGGAGTCTGTATGTGCCATGCCTGAAGAAAAGGGAGTCATGACAAATCCATTCAAATATGAGTAAAGGAAAATGAAAGGCAGAAGGAACAAGTATACACTACACACGCTAGAGAGAAATGCTTTCTTCCATACAATTTTCTGCTGCTTAGTAAATATTAATTAGGTTTTGCAGTCTGGGGTCCTTTCAGGATTCAAACGAATACATTAGCTATTGACAGCTATGAACAGACTATTTGGAGTTATAAATGAAAATAATTTATTTACTGGCATGATGAAGTCCGGAAACCTTCAAGGAAAGACAGAAATTAAGGGACACAGTACTAAAACCGAAGAGGAGGGAAGGAAAGAAGAAATATTACTGAAAAAACTGCTTTTTATTCTACTTTTTAAAGAGGGTAAACAAGAATGATAAAAAATCCATCATGGATTTAAGGTTAGGGATCGAAGGGACATAAGGAGCTTAAGCCCATTGCCTTAGCACCAGCCGGTGCTGCACATACGCTTCTGCAACATCTGATGTAGCTGATCTTGTGTAACTGCACAGTAGACCCAGGCACCAGAGAGAGAAAGGAAGGTAATCAATTTATCAGCTGGTCACACCACAAACTCTGTCTTTCCAGTTTTTCCTATAGGTTAAATAAAACTAATGAGAACTTTTCAGTGCCTTGATTAGATCCAAGGCCAAGCATCATCTTTTTCCTGGCAGAATTAACCTTTCTACCAAGGACGTGGTCCTGCCTTAGCTTACCTAGGTTGTTTTTATTTGGACCTGAATTAAAATCAGTACAAGAACCACTGTGAACATTCTTAGTCAGATGGAAAGCAGATTATTTCAAATATTTAATTTCTGTTTATTTCTAAGTAAAAGAAGCCATATTTCAACTAAAAAAACCCCAACTCCTACATAAGCACTGAACAAAGCCTGTTAAAAAAACACTCATGGTTAAACTGGTGCAATTTTGGGAACAGATAGGGTCTCATTCAAGAGAGGAATGTCTCAATTTCTAGTGTTCTCATGCCAGCAAAATTCTTAACAATAAATTCCTCGGAATAGGAGTCCTGCTTGAGTAATGTTTATAAGAGCAGGCTCTGGGTTTCTTTGCTGACTGTGCTAACAAGAGTGTCATCTGTGATTTTGGTTCTTGGGATATGGATTAGATCCAAGTTGAGTTTGATTTTTTTCCAAGTCAATTATGAATTATCTGAGAACCAAAGCAGCCAAATGAAATTGCTCTGAACTTGAAAAAAAAATTAAATTGCTTGTATACTTAAGAAAGAAGAGAATCTTGCTATTTTTAAGAGATAGGTAACAAATTTATTTCGCGATTATGGTTATTCATAAGAAGATGCTCAGATACTATGTTGAAGAAGGGTCAGTTAGACAAAGGGAAATGGAAGCAGAGAGGAAGAAAATATGCAACTGTAACTTATCATAGGGAAATTGTTATGTAGCATTCCAAGCCATGTACTACAAGCATGTTTCCTTATGCAAAAAAAAAAAAACCAAAAAACAAAACCACAAACCCAACAAACCAGCACCACTCTGAAAATGATATCCTGGGGCCTTGAGATATGAAACAGGTGAGTGGTTTGGGTTTACGATAGAAACAAGAGCAACTTAGGAGTCTTTCCCAGCTCTAATTGCTCTGTGGCACTCTGTTTTCCTACACAGAAAGGTTTTACCATCAGTACAACAGGAATAAATAATGTGTAAGGCTTAATGTCAACAGATTTGAAGCACATGCATCTCTGACTAAAATAATTTTAATCTCACTTAACTACATCAGCAGAATGAACTGAAACAACAACAGATATGTCTTCATCCTCTCTATAGTACAATTTCCATTGTCTGCAGCTATGCCACTGCAAAGCAGGTGAAATATGCTACAGTACTTTCTATTCTGAACGTGGGCTAAGTGACTGAAAACTGTATTGAGAGATATGTAGGTAAATTATATCATGTCAACAATTTTTTTACATGCACAAAAATAAAGATCCAGTTATAGCAAGAGCTAAGCATAACTCATGGTCCATCCCAGCTGAAGGTAGTGATAAAATGCCCTTAGACTTTAGTGGGGTAATATCCCAATTTTTACTTTAGAATGGTTTTAATGAATTTGTTTGCTTTTGTTCTTTCAATAGAACAAAGATATGAGGGAAACAAAAAAATTATATTCCATCTGCAGTTTCATTTATGCATCCATTGCATCTACTGTATCTTCATTTTATTTCCTTCATATGATATATATAAGCAGAGTTTTATTGATCTTCTCTTTATCATTCTCCCTGCATTTTCCTGGGAATAGATCTCATTCTAAATCAGGCAAATATTGCAACTGTCATCAAATATTTAATGATTTTTCCAATCCTTGTGTCTTGAAATAATTCTGAAAAAAGATTTATGTGTCCTTTAGTACAGTATTGTTTGCTCAGTGGCAAAGGTAAAGTTTAAATAATGCAAGTGTGGCAGAATATTAAAGAGATTTTTAAAGGTGTAATTTGTCACAAATTGAATTACTAAAATGTTATTTTATAAAGCCATATTTATCATAATTCCCTGCATCCCCTTGTGTATTGGGCTATGCTACACATTTTTTGCCTTCTTTGTTATGCACAAAATGTCATCAAAGTTTATTACTATTTAAATTTTGTTTTTATCATCAAGAAAATATTACTTTATTTCACTTCTGCCCTTCATATAATCATAATTTATTTTTATCAAACATGTCTATTATTAATGGGAAAATATCCTTATTTTAAAATAAAGTGATTTTCTGTTATTGTGCAGTTTATATCACATGAAATGGACAGAAAATACAGTTCAAGAAGGCTGCATTAAACTAAATCACCCCTGTCCACGGTTTGCTTCCTACTAATAGCTACTCATTTACAAATTCATTCTGTGCATTCAAGAAGAACTAGTTATGCCAGTAATATCCAGGTAAAGTTGCCAAGATTATGGCAGTGATCATGCTATTGGAAGAGAGGGAGGCAGCAAAACCAGTAGCAGAGGCATTGATTTATGTGCAGATACCAACTTTCTCTTAAAGACAAGTCAGTTTTCACAGCCCAAACCCCAGCCAATTCCATCACTGAAAGGGATTTTGTGTCTTGGTCATTCAAGACACTCCTTTGATTTCTTTGGATAATAAAAGGTTTAAGAATAAAAGATTCTTCAGAATGCCAGAAATTTTGCCTATTCCAACAGCATGAGAAATCTATTTGAGGTGAGATCAAATCCTTAAAATTTATGAATTATTTCTGTTCTGAAGGACGTGAGAGTCCATAAATAAGGATCGATTCCTGTTGGGCATAGCTTTTTTTATTTAGTTTTTAACATCATTGGTTCATAGGCTCTTCCTCAGTGAGAGCCTCTGAGAGACAGTAAAACAAGACATGGAGCCTGTTATATTTCTGTTCTGTTTAGGGGTAATGAACACTGCAGTATACCTTGTAAGATTCTCTTTAGAGTCCCTCAGCTCTAGTAATGTGACGATCAGTTTATAGAAGCTGAGAAGACCCCACCCATGGGCTTGTGCTGTTTAGTCCTCATTCTGCTGAGATGTTTGTATAATGATTTTCAGCTGAACTTGTTCAATGAACAAGTTTTAAACAGAGGCTGTAGGTCACATTGCATGTGTGCTCCTCTTCCAAACTGAAAGGCAGATGATAGCCACAAAGATACCCAGAAAAAGCACCCAAAGGCAGTGCCTGGCAACCCTGTCTAAGATTTATGGAGAATGAGGTAAGCAGTGCTAGGAACTGAAAATCCCACTGTAGTAATTGTTTGGCTCCTAAAGGAAGCCTTAAAATGCCTGCAGAAACACCAACCGATCATTGCCAAGCAAGAGGAACACAGAAGACATGGTGAGGACTCAGTAGCTGTTATCCCTTTCCCTATGGGCTGCACACAAGAAATCCTGTACAGACATCTTGGACACATGGATCTTGCTGCTTGTGAATGTGTTGGTTTGAGAAGACAGGCAAGTGCAACCTGTGAGAGACTATCACTTCTTCTTCCATAAAGGTTCACCGTAATTTTTGTTACATTAACTGTCAAAACAATCATGAACATAACCTAGACAAACAGTCCATGGAAAGGCAACCATGAGGAGGTCTTGCTTCAAACCCAAGGAATTGTTTCAGAGCAATTTTATATCTTTTCCTTAATTGTTTTTGGAACTGAATAGGGTGAGTTTTTTTACTTAAGTTTTACAAAAACAACCCTCAAGCAGAGAAGTACTAAGAATAAGAATGTGGAGGGTTAAAGCTTGGCAAAGTTAAAAGCAACTGTAACAGCTATTGAGTTTCATTATTTCTTCATTAATCACTACTCTCACTACTGGGCAATGACAGACTCTTGTTAGTACATTTGCATGAGAAGTCTGTGGTTTTAAACTTGATTCCAAAATTTTCTTGAAAGCTGCCACTCATATTTTTAGGTGGCATGGTGTTAAACAAGAGCCTGTACAGGATAACCTTTATAACTGATTAGACTGTACACATTGACCGAGTGAACATTAAGTTGAATATCCCAAGTATACTTTTGGTTAAATCAAAGTCAAAAATCAAATTTAGTAACAGCATATCTTTCCTAATTAAAAAGATTTGTTTTAATTTATCCTCCTAAAATGCATAGGAAATAGGTTCAGATCAGGATTTGTGGTGTTCTGCAACTGAAAACTTCCTTGGATAACATAAGTCATATTTAATCGATGAATTAAAAAGACAAAATTAACTGGCAAAATATAATGTCAGGTATAATATGCACAACTTTCTAAAAAAGTGTAAGGTATAATAACCTCCATACCAACTATTGATACTGTTTCTAATTCAATGTCATTAAACAGTCAGTGTCTACAGAGCATGAAAATGAATCTTATCAAAGATGTCCGTAAATTCACTTCAAACGCTGATAAAGCAGTGTGTAGAGTGTGTTCATCACAAAATGCAGTTTATGTAGACTTTGATTCATGGAAATTCTGTCTCAGCAGCTGTGAAAGTCTAGTTTGTATTAGTACCCAAAAATCCACTGACCACAATGAAGAAAATTTCTGAAGATGGGGCACAGGCTGATTTAAATTCCTCCCAGGCACATACAATTTTTTTACTGATTTCTTTTAGAAACTAGTATTAAAATGCAACTTCAAGGGAATAGTCAAGTTGTAAAAGACTGTCTTAAAATAAACATTCTGGAATATAGGTAATTTCTTTTGAATAACAAAAGACTTGCACTGTGTCTGCCTCAACACATTTGCCTATTACAGCATGAATCTCTAGAGGTTCAAAGTGCTCATGAAAGGTCTCAAAGCCATGGACTAGCCATAGCACAAACAAATAGGGGTGAGGGAGGAATGGACAGAAGGAAGGCACGAAGGAAGGAGAAAGAGAAGGATGGTGGATGGATGGACAGATGGTTGGATGGACGCTTTTTCGTAATCCACTAGGAAAGAATAAAACACATCTTAATCTTGCCATTTGCTCTTAGACATTTCAATAGTCTTTCTTATCAGCTGCCCACTTTTTTTCCAAACATGGTTAATGCTTTTTGCTTCATTATTTGCCCCTGTAAGTATACATGTTTATCCAAACAAAGGTAGTACAAGGGACCTAGGGAATTTCTACATATCTTGTTGCAGGAGTTGCAGCCTGAAGCCCTGTTTCCAAACCCAAGATTTACCTTCCTTTCCTGTCAGACAGTCTTGATTACCAAGTTAGTGAAATTGATTCATGAGGAAAGGTTAAGGAGCTAAATACAAATAGCTTGGCTGCATGATGGCTAAGACAGATGGGAACATCATAATAGGCTGCAGAGTACTATTGCACTGAGAAGGAAGGGCCTCTGGGGAAAGGCATAAAACATAATCTGGCTCATTTTGAGTCTTCCAATTGTCACCAGAACCATTATGGTGAAAAGGGAAGCAGGTGGCTGCTTTACATACTGTTTTGAATTTAAACAAGTCTCAGCAGAAGCACTTTGTCAGCTATGGGTTGTCATAAGAGAGCAATATTTGCCCTGCTCCTTTAGATCAAAGCTCTGTCCAGCTGTGAATCCTGCCTCCTGCAACACCGTGAAGCAGATGCTGTGGAGCTGAGCAAATGTGCACTGTTCCTTCCCTTGGTTTTCTCCCAGTTCCCAGCAGTTTGCAGCACAGGGTTTTCTTGAGGTTTTATTAACACCGTTATGTTTAACAACTACAAGTTAAATTAGCCCTCCATTATTAATCTACTTTTAAGCCCATTAATTATTTTTACATTGGGAGTGATTTTCCCAGTTTTATTATGCTTGGAGTGCAATTGTTGTTTAATGAGTAGATTGCGTGTTCTTGGCTGTTGTGTTGAAAGATACAGTAATTGTCTTTCCAGTTGTACAGACATTAAACTTAAGCTTTATTTCACTTGCCTCTTCTCCAGGATGAATAGTTATGATGTATGTGGTCTTTTCTTTTAAACTCTTACCCTAAATAGCCATTCCATCTTCCCGTTATCTTTGTTGCCTTTCTTTGTCCCCCTTTTCAAGCCAACTATGTATTTTTAAGATATTATAGCTGGGCTGCACCCAGTACTCAAGATGTGAGGCTGTCATGAACTCTGATCCTTTTGTTTGTATATTTTTTGACTACTGCGGAGCAGGGATGACATATTCATAGTGCTATAGTGTGACCCAGGATTTCTTTCCTACATAGTGGTAATAAATCATATTGTGTTTGTGTTGGTGCGGTTGTTTTGTCCCAGGTGTCTTAATTTGAAGCACTGGATATTGAAAATGAGTTAGTCTCTGTCCCAATCTAACCTTTGTAGATGTGCAGCAGGGAGAGATAACTCTTTTACTTCTCTCTCACCAAGTACAAGTAAAAAGACTTCTTTCCTCCTCCAAAGTTAAGGTTGATGGGGATGGTGGGTTTCAAAAGGGTCCAAGAGCCAAAGTGGTGGGATGACTGGACAGGCAGGAATTCTTATTTTCTGTATTCCTTCTACATGTGAAACAGCTTCCTGCATTCAGGACCAGTTGTAATACTGGAAAGATGAACAGAAGAGTGGAGGATTTATATGGGTGGAAGAGAGGGAGAGAAGTAGTACATTTACACAGAGGAAGATGACAACAGGGACAAGGCAAGGCAGTTCACCGTGGCAATGCTTTTGGTAAAATACCCATGGGTTATTTTAGATTGTGTAGAATACACAGAGCATTGATAGGGTTAGAAGCTATGCAGCACAGATATAAAACAATGTTCAATTAAACCCATATGTGAGTTGCCTGAGTTTGCTAAGAGCTTTGTCAATAAGTGCACAGACCTTTCTTTTTTAATGAGTATATCTTTGACCTATGGAGTAGCATGTATGATTTCTAAAATCTCCCTTACAAAACCTCTTTGAAACAGAAAGGACTCCAAGTTCTATTTAAGTCAATACCTCCCTAAACAAGCAGAACCTGTAGAAGAACATGTTCTCTCTAAAAATAAACTTTTTTTTTTGTTCAAAGATATTGGCAAGATTAGAAGAATACAGAAATCTGAGAAAAAGTGCATTACTGTACATACATAGTTTGTGCTATTCAGTAGCTGTCATAGTATATTTAAAAACTGATGTTCAAGCAATTAACATAGTAATGCTAACATTCAAACTATAATTTAACTGAAGCTTTACAGCTGAGACACAATAAAGATAAGAAAACGACAAGCACTCACTGTTCTTTAGGAAATGCAAAAGGGGGATGCAACTTGAACATGTCACAGTGCTCATTTCACTTTATAATCTTCCAGAGGCTTTCTAGAAAAACCTCACATACCTGTATTTTGATCCTTATGTATGTAAAGGAACATCTGCCACTGTTTGTGTGCTGGGAAACCATAGCTGTGTGAGAAAGATTTCCCTAAGTAAAAACAAAACACTGCCTAATGTAGCAATATGCAAAATTGTTCAGGAAAAGCACATTTCAAATGAAATCCTAAATATAAATAATGATTTTCAACAAAATCATGACGTGTATATAACCACTCACGCAGACAAAATAGTGCACTTGCAGTGGACACTGTGTGTAACATTTTCAAAATTACTGACAAGCAACTCTGGGTAATTTTGTAAAAACTAATTTTCCTAATAGAAATGCACCTTAACATTCATGAAATACATTATAAATATGGATTTTATCTAAATATTTTGGCTTCTATTTTTAAAACAATGTAAAAGAGACATAGGTAACTTAAAAAAAGATCAACTTACCAAGTGTTTAGCTGCAGAGTATCAGCTACAACTTCTAACAAACTGCTTTCTCTAGGTCTCTGTTTTCCTGTAATTAAATTACAAATAGAGGCCATGTTTTTTTCATAATATGTTATTAAATTCAGACAAAGAGATCCACTGTAACTTGATGTGATCTTAAATGCTACGCTTTCTTCCTGTCTGGCCTAATGGGGAAAAGGACAAAGGTAGCATCAATTCCATCATTTCCAGATTCATTCTTTGTTTTAGAAGGAAAATTATCTTTACTGACATGGATGTCTTTAGTATTATGATTTTGATTTGGAATGCTGAATTAAGACATTAAACTTTTTTAGATTAAAGAAATGATTCATGAGCTATTTTGCTGGTTTGCACTGCGGAGGCAATTCCAACCTCCCCTCCTTCATCTACAGCATTGTGAAAAAAGACAGTTCAAACACTGCATGCAGATGCTTTCCTTTTGTAGTATACTATTTTAGGTATTCCTCATTTTCAGGATTTGTGGACTTCGTGATAAAAGGGAAAAAAAAATTAATTTGTAATTCCATTTTGAAATCACATTGTATTTTTATACAGTGCCTGAGAAGGAAGAACATTGATACAATTTTGGGATATTAAGAATGTATTGGGATTTTTTAAAATTATTTTTTTCCAGATCTGTCTGCAAAACATCTTCACTGTCCTTTTTCAGGCTCTCCTTTGCAAGCGGTGACTACCAAATCCTACAAAAATGGTTAAGCCACTGCCAGTCTGACAGCCCCGCTTTTTGTATTGACTTTTGCATTGAAATGTTGAATGTCTTTGAGAAGCTCAGAACTTCAGCCTGACTGATGATGACAACTGAAAATCAGTGTCAGAACAAAGTGACTCTCCTTCTTTACGAATGAAACACAAAATTGCAGTAAGAACAAACATTGGTAAATGTATTGGATCAGACTGAAAGAGCCAAGGGGAAGTACCTCAGAGCACTACTTTTAAAGCCAAGCTGTTGGATGTGTTAAGTTTCCAGCAAAATCTGGGGAATTGAAAACAGAACACACTGCTGGCATACTGACCTGCAGGCTGGCCGAGACAAATCACCCTCAAGCTTGGAGGGTCTCATTTAATAACTTACAGGACTAACAAGCACTAGCTGTGACAAAAAACAAGTGTCTCTAATAAAAGATGTTTATTCTTTCCAGGCCCTTCTCATGCTTAAAGACTGAGCACCTTTTTCAGGGTCCAGCTTTAACCCACGCAAAGGTGGGCAGATCCACTTTGGCTGAATGTGTGCTATCCTGGCTGCGGTTATCAGGGAACAGAAATTAGTTTTGCTGCCATAAAAGCAGCTCATTCAGCTCCCTTTTTCTGAGACACAGAGAACCAGTTTTTCTCAAGTAAAGGGAACTTGTCCATGTTTATGTGCACCATATTTTTTGCTGAAGCAATCAAAGAAGCACTTGCTGGGAACAAAAGTCACTACTGTTCACAATACCTAAAAGAATCAATAAGGATTTGGATTTTAGAATATTTTTATCTGGCCACTATTGAGGCAACATGCAATGTTCATAACCTGGTGTGAAAGATCCTGACAGCTATTTTGATAGTCACAGAAGATAAAGGACATGAAGTGAACTGGGATGGATGTACAGTGGTAAGTTTCAGAGCCTGAGGCTGCTGCTCTTGGAGGAGCTGAGCAATGGATAGGACTATAGCCAGTATGATTTCAGAGTCAGTGGCCTCTCTCCACTGACTTTGATGGAAATCCAAGTCAACGTCTGGGAAGAATCCCATGTAGAAAGATGCTTTCATCTGAGCTTCATATTGTACTTACATGCACAATGACTGTCACACAGAACAATGTGAAAACTCTGGGAAAGGTGAGACCTTGTAGAGGGGGGATTAATTTCATCTAATGCTAGCTAATCTATAAGGTCAGTATCTGACCTAAGCTTGTTGTTTGGGCTCCTTCTTATCAGCAAGAAAGCCAGTGAGAGAGACAACATTCTCCAAGAGGTGATCTGTCCTACATACATTAGACATCCATCTCAGGAAGGATGGGGTGAATTTTCCCCCAGAGATGCCTCTCTTTTTTTTTTATTCAGTGACTAGGCTGTTATTCTAGGCAATATGTTTAATTTCTGATTGGCTAAAGTTAAGTAAATTGAACCCTGTGCTATCTGTCTAAATAGCAGAACATGTTTTGTCGTGTTTCCTACTTATGCGTGCATATAACTTCTTGTACCATGCATTTTTGTTATATTATTACTTAAACAATATTTTAAAATTATTTTTACAATTTGTTAATTCTTCAAATAAAAATGATAGAGAAGAAAATAATAATATTGACTATTAACTGTATTTATCTTCTCAGCTTGATTATGTAGTGTGTTTTCATGCAGATCAAAGCTTAACAGGAAGCATGAAATATTGCAATGTGTGGAACCAAGCAAATTATATTTGCAGGTGTCAAAAGATACGGGAGGTCTATTTATAAAGGTAAAGAAAACATTGCTCTTTCTAAGCAACACATTTGTATTTCCTGTCATTTCCTTCAATAATTGCAAAGACTCTGGAAGTCTTCAGGCATTTTACAAGAAATATAAAGGGTACAAAACATTACAGCAATAGTATTCCCATTTTTTTTCTTTTCTCTACAAAGCCAGTCTATTTCTTTTTTAAATAGGTGTGATTCTCCCTTAGGCTGAATGTGTTGTACTTAGAGCGGGTTTTGCCATTAACTACACAGGACACAATTCTAGATAATCAGCAGAGGCAGTTCGTATGTAGAAAGGTGTCTTGTTGCAGGCAGCCCAATATGGGGCACAACCTTGTGAAATCAAAATTACTTTCCCTTGTCATGTGTTGGCAGATAGAGTCAGGTAGAGACAAGGGATAGGCAGTGGGAGAGAAGAAAGTGTACTATAAAGCTGGTTGACATATGGAGTCATGGTTGGGAATGATCACCAGCAATTGGTAAGGCAAACAAACAAAGAACAATAAAAAACAAAGGCCAGTAGAGACTGTGCAAGGCCTGATTAAACTCTTGTGGGTTTTATGCCTTTTAAAGAGTCAAGCTGTGACCAGGCAGTCACCTATGGAGAGGGTATTTGGGGAGAGAACAAGCTATGGCTGGAGTCCAACAAGTGAGTACTGGCAGTTTGGCTGGGGTTTCCAGCTCTCAGAGTCCACAGCGGAAGTGTCTGTCCTGAGACCCCCACAGGCAAGAGCGCTGGTTGGTCTGTACTAAGGTGTGGAGGCCTGGGCCAACTGTGCATCTGGATGTCTTGACACCAGTGACAGCGTATCATATCACATCATACAATTTATGAAGCATTTTATAGCTCAAGAGCTTAATCTGGTGACTGAGAGGTCACAAGATATCTCTGAAGACTTCGATAGTGACCTAGGCATGTTACAGATTTGGAGAGGGAAGTAGCGAGGTAGAAGCTACATCTGAACTGAGAGCATCTATGTCCCATAGAAAACTATGGAGTCCTGGAACTTTGAACACTGCGTGCTATTGTCTCCAGTCTTATGAGCTTTTTCAGACGTAACTTTTTATAAGCATGCAACTGACCCAATAACCAAGGTTCCATTGACTTTGAAGTGCCTGGAATACCTGCTTGTATCTTTTCCTTGACAGAGGAAGACTGAGGAGAGAAAGGGCAGCACTGGTCTCTGCAAATATTTGATTTTCTCTTTGGAACAGTAGCTATGACTCTCAGAGGGGGATAGTGATTACGTTCTTGGAATGTGTAAATAATAAAACAACCCTTGTGATCAGTTTAAAAATGTATAAAAAAGCACTTGCCTTCAGGAAAGTTAATGTTCAAGTTTCATTTCCTCTAGAGACAAATATCAATTCAGAGGAGCAGGAGAAAGTAGAAAAGAATGAATCAGGTTACTGTAAAAGCATGGGGTCATTGTCATGTAAGTCTAGACATTGTTGCAAAAGCTGGAATATTAAATCTCACTGGGTGGAGAGATGGATGCAGACTGAGGGCAACCTAGAAGGAAATAAGATTGAACTAATGAAAGTTTGCTCTCTCAGTAGTATGTAAAGAATGTCTCCAATATTGTGCTCACTAACATAATGTCTCTGGGCAATGTAAGAATGATCATAGGTAGAAATTACACTTTCCTCCTAGAATCACATGAACAATCATAAAAACTGTGTCTGAGAGAACATGATCTGTAGATTTCAGCAAGCTGTCTCACTTTTAATGACACTTGAGTATCTTCGGAGATTTCCTGACGTGATGAGATTTTGGACAGCGTTAGAGGATGTCTTTATTTCCTTGAATCCTGTGGAACTGCTGATTACCCTCTGATTTTCTTCCCTGTTCATATTTGGTTTTGTGGAAGTTCTGTATTGGAGTTGTTAAAACAATACATTTGACTACATTTCTTCTGACAGAGCTATGAGATACTTTCTTTGAAAAATTAAACTAAAGCACACCCAGGTAAAGTAATCGCTGAGAATGATCCCTTCAATTTTCAGGACAAGACTGGAACAGTGAATGTTGTGTTTCTCTTTAGCAAAGAGAACTTGCAGGAAGTAATATTATCCTAAGGCAAAGATCACAGAATAACTGAGTTTGGAAGGGACCTCTGGGTTATCATCTGCTCCAGCCCCTCAGCTCACAGCAGGGCTGGATAGACTACATTGCTCAGGGCCATATTCAGCTAGCTGGGTTTGGGTTACCTCCAAGGATGGAGACTCCATAACCTCTCTGGACAACCTGTTCATGTATTTGGTCACCCTCAGTGTAAAAAAAAAACCCTTTTTCTTATGTTCAAATAGAATTTCCTCTCTTTCAATTTATGCCCATTTCCTCTTGTCACCCCCTGACAGAGGGTGCGCTCTGTCCCATCATCCAGGTCATTAATGAAGTTATTAAACAGTATAGGACCCAGTATCAACCCTGGGGTACATCACTGCCCTGCTGCCAACTGGGCTTCGTGCCACTGATCACAATACTTTGAGTCTAACAGTTCAGCCACTTTTCAGTTCACTTCACTATCCATTTATCTAGTCTGTAGTTCATCAGTTCATCTATGAGGTTGTTATGTGAGATGATGTTGAAAACCTTACCAAAGTTGAGATAAAAAACATCCACTGCTCTCTGACTACCAAGCCAGTCATCTCATGTAGAAGGCAATCAGGTTGATCAAGCATGATTTCCCTTTCATAAATCCATACTGACTATGCCCAGTCACCTTCTTGTCCTTAATATATTTGGAAATGGTTTCAGGATTAGTTGCTCCACCACCTTCTCAGGCGTCCAGGCAAGGTTGACAAACCTTTAGTTCCCATAATCCTCCTTGCTCTACTTGAAGTGACATTTGCTTTCTTACGGTTATCAGGAAGCCTCTCCCAATTGCTATGACTTTCGGAGTGGCCTTTTGGTGACATCTGTCAGCTCTCTCAGTGCTTGTGGGAGCACCAGTCCCATGGACCTGTGCATGTCCATTTTGTTTAAATGTTCCTTAAGCCGATCCTCTTCCATTAACAGCAATTCCACCTTGCTCTAGACTTTCCCACTTGCCTCATGAACCTGGGATTCCTGAAGGCTGGTCTTCCTCATAAAGACCAAGGCAAAGAAGGCCTTGGGAACCTCCATCTTTTCTTTATCACTCTGTTTCCTGCTCCATTCAGCAGAGGGCTCATATTTTCCCTACTATTACTTTTGTTGTTGGTATACCCCTTCTTGTTGCCTTTCACATCCTTCATAAGATTCAATTCCATGTGCACTTTGGCTTTCCTACCCCCATCACTTCCTGCATAGTGTCTCCATATTTCTCTGGCTCACCTGATACTGTTTCCACCTCTTCTGTGCTTCCCTTACATGTTTGCTTTTTGCCAGGATCTTCTTGCTTGTTGATGCATACCTCCTGCTGTGTTTGCCTGATTTTTCTGCTTGTCAGGATGAACCAATCTTGAGCTTGGAAGAAGCAACCGTGAAAATCAAGCAGCTTTCCTGGACCCCTCTTCTCTGCAGGGTGTCACGTTAAAGGACAAAAGAATTTGGCAGAAAATAAACCCCCTTGCTTTCCAGCTTGTCTTCAGATACCAGAGGGGCTGGGGGCAGCTGGACTTAGATTCTGAGTGATGCCCAATTCGGCTCCAGGAGTCCGGTCGCATCCAATATCAGTCTAGCAGCGCTCAGCAGCTCACACAGCTAGACAGATAATTGAACTATCACGATTACAGAGTCCCTGCACCGTCAGTCTAGCGGCGCTTGACGAACTATCACTGCCACATGTAGGAGTGTGGTTGCATTCACAAGAGCTCACATGACTAGATTAATGATAGTGCAGTTTATTAGAGCAGCGACAGATACACAAGTTCTTTGGATTGCCGGTGATAAATTCACCATCTGCAAAGCACGTGCAAATTTAGATAAGAATAACACAGCCTGGATATAAAGCACACTAAGTTGTAAAAGCAACTCTATAGAGACTTCTGAGTTTCCTGGAGAGCACTTAGTGGAACCAAGTGTTTGAGTCTTACCCAAAAGTGTCCCTGTGGAGGGGAAGAAAGGCTCAGCACATTGACTGATCCCAGAAGTCTAAGACGGTCCGTGACTTGTCATCAATGGTGTCTTCCCTAACATCCTTCTCTCGTAGGCCATTTTTATACTAATTTTTACCTTTCAGGTGGAGCTTGAGTGACTCTAGTCATACATACCTTTATTATGATTGGTGTAAAATTCTCTCGCTTCGCTTTTAAAGGTATAGACTAAAGAAATTCAGGGCACAAGCTCAGTGAGGGGTGGTCGCACCTTGAAGGCATGTAGCTTTTGGGATGTAGGTGTGTTTTGGTGTTATAATGAGATTTTAATGAGCAAAGTTCACCTAAAGGATGGTATTTTGTCAAAAAATGACAGATTGTTGGCCCAGGGCAGCAACTATCCAGATTGTCAGTTCCATGGTGGCATCAAGTTCCCATCCCGGCAGTGATGTCACAGAGCCTGGCTGCAGTGAGTTCACTCCACTACACTCTCTGTGCCGTTTTCTCTTGGAGTCAGCACATCAAGCTCCCCTGATGTTGCCAACACCCAAGGTTGCCTAGGGAACTTCTGTGGAATGGATTCTTTGCGTACCCGCTGCACTCTGTTCTGTATCTTTCCTTAATGTGTGAAATATGCTGTACCTTTAATATAAGTTCAATTTCCAAGTCACTTTCAGTAATTATCCCACAGCAGGGTCATAAGCCACGGGATTCTTCCAAGCAGGTGCCTGAAAAGGGCAGTCTGCTCTTCTGAACATCAGGGTTGTAATACTGTTTTTTCCTTTCTTTCCTCCTCTCAAGATCCTGAACTCCACCATCTCACGGTCACTGCAACCAAGGCTGCTCCTGACCTTCACATGTCCGGCCAGTTCTTCCTTTTTGCAGATACGAGGTCCAGCAGAGTGCTCTCCCCTCATCATGTCAATTGCCTGTATTAGGAAGTCATCATCAATGCACACCAGAAACCTCCTGGATTGCTTGTGCCTTTCTGTGTTGTCCTTCCAGCAGAAATCAGGATGGTTAAAATCCCCCATGTGAACCAGGGCCTGAAAACATGAGGCTTCTTACAGTTGTGTGCAGAAAGCCACATCTACTTTTTCCCAATCAGGCAGGTCTGCATCCTACCCACTACAGTCTCACCCATGTTGGTCTGTCCACTGTTGGTCCTGATCCTTAAACCGTCAGCTGGCTCACCATCCATCCCTAGGCAAGCTCCATGCGTTCCTGCTGCTTTCTCATGTAAAGGGAAACTTCCCCTCTTTGCCTACCCAGCCTGTTGTTTCTAAAGAGACATATTCACCCATGGCAGTGTTCCAGTCATTTGAGCTATCTCACCATGTCTCTGTGATCCTGATAAGATTGTAGCCATGCAACTGTACATGGACTTCTAGTTCTTCCTGCTCCCCATGCTGTGCATGTTAGTGTACAGGCACTACAGGGAGGCAGCCGGTCCTGCTGATTTCCCAGAACGGTATGACAGATTCTCCCAGAATATTGCCCATAATACTTGGGGTATGTCTACATGGCTAGCCACACAGAGACCTGGGTGCTTTTGCTCACCCTCTAACTTGAGGAGTAAGAGAGCTTTGATTCTAGCACTGTCCAGCTGCATTAGAGATATGCTTTTCTTGCATATTAATAACTTATTGCAGCAGTGTGTATATTAGCCCATTCTAACCCAGCTCTTCAGCCTGTAGGCTGGCATGGGTTACAGATTACATCCGTCTTTGTGTTTACCCATGTAGACTAGATCACTGGAAAAAAAGGAAAAATACTGCAATAAGATTTTGGCCACTTGTGAACAGGAAAAAGAACTCTAGCATCTTCCCCACAAATTTTAGAAGTGGGTTAATAAGATATATTACTAGTTAGATACATGTCTACCATTTTGATATAGGAAGTGGCCAAGAAAGCTTTATCAAATAAGCTTAGTTTGAGAAAAAAGTTAAGGTCATAGTCTCAGCTAGATGCAGCTACTTAAATGACAGGATGATGAGGCTTCTAGTTTCTTAGACATCTGAGCAGAATGAATAAACTTGAACTAACTGTTCAATGCCGTGCGGTCAGTTTTCCTTCCTGGACCATTATATAAACATTTCTGGATTAGTTGCCACTAGTCATGTAAGTGTGTTTATTCATGTTAATGAAGAAATTTTGGTGAATTATGCTTGGTCTCATCGAGTACCACTGTTGGCTATACCACTGTACTATGCTATTGCCTGCAAAAAGAGATCCCTCAACCCCTCTTGAAGAGCTTTTAACATCATCTTTTTCAGCTCTGTTTTATACACTTGGCCATTCCACTTTATCCTTCCTGACTATATTACCATTTATTTCCATACTGCATAGCTGAACTGCCCCATTTCTTTTTACAAATCATAAGGCATCTTCGTAGCAGCCCTCTGATGTCTGCCAGACCCCTGTTCTGGCAGATACAGTAAAACTCATCCAAATGGAAATTCTTCTTTCATGGAAATGACAAGTCTTTTAATGTTAAAAGTTACTTGCAGTGTAATATGTTGTAACCTTTCCTGTCCTTTCTGGAGGAAAAGACAGCTAATGGCCCGTGTACACCTCCCTTCCTAACAAGTCACAAGCGTTTGAAATTGAAATATAGACAGAGACATTGTTTACCATTTCATTTCTAGTAAGTAGAAGTTAAATAAATTTCCTTCTTCCTACCCTACAGTGGTATTTCAGTGATGTCAATATCCTGATGTTGGCAAACTGACCAATACTGACAAGAAGTAAGCGAGAGGGGACCACAAGCCTCTACCACCAGAAAGATTTGATTTCAGATTAAATGCTAATGTGCCCTGATAAAAAAATTAACTGTATGTCCTTGTATAAGGCTTATTTTCTTGGTGTTCTTGCACTGCACTGCAATCTAGTGTGGTATCTTGAGTCCCTTTGAGCATATAAAATGTAATATATTGTGGTACATATCCTGAGGTGTTACAACCACAAATGTATAAACATGTCCTAGATTGATCAAAATCATAGAATGTGTGTTCCCAATATTACCTGCAAAAGATTGAAGTAAACTCAATTTAAAGCTCCATTGACTAGTTTGAGACTAAAATTTTGGAAGAATGTGGGGAAGCATTGCTACAATCACTTTTATACTATGCATTCATCCTCTGCTGGTTACATGAGAGTTTACTGTCTCACATTTACCTTGAGTACAGAGTTAAGAATATTGATTATGGGTTATGTCAGCCCCTTGCACTATGTACTGCCTTTGAAAGAGTGTGTGCTGAGAAAATCCCAAGGATTCCGTACAAATGGAGGATGCTACAGTTGCTCCCTGCCAAATGCTCTGGAGCTTGGGATAACCTACAATTTGCCAATTTGCCAAATTGTAGGGATAACCTACAATTTCTACAAGTACAATGGGACTTGTAGAAAACATTTACCTGCACTAATAAAAAAAGAAAGAACAATTTAATGCACCTTATAGGACAACATGAACCAAATAGATAATCTGAAAGTCCAATTTGTAAACTCTTTTCTACTTGAGGAAGTGGAAACTTGAACAAAATCTTCACCATATCGTTTTAACGTTCTTCTTCCTATTTAACAGACAAGCTGAAATCTCAATTTGATTAATATCAATCATTGTTTGTAAGATTTGCAAAGATGACTGAGGCTTAAATTTACTATAAACTGAATATTTTTTCAATAGATATGGAACCATATTCTCTAAAATGACTAGTTGTGAGGGTTAATTGCTCCATTAGTGATCTTTCTACTTGTATCATATCACTGCCAAGAGGGAAATAGGTACTTTTTTACTCCAAAACTACAGAAACAAAAGGCAAATGAAGCACAGACCTTGGTGATCTTCAAAAGATAATCCAAGGACTTCTGACGATTAATGGAATAATTGCTGCTAGTCTGCAGAGAGCTATCTGGTTATCAAGTCTACTCTTTTCTAATCGATTTGCTTCATTAAAAGGTAGGTGAAACCTGTGAGTATGAATTTTATAGTAATATTTTTCCATATAGCCCATTGTTCCAATTAGTATGTATATGCTGTGCAAGTACAGAGGAGAGAGCAGAACAAGGTTTTCACATGTGAGAGTGTAGGAATTAAATGACTGACAAATACTTACAGCTCAGCACCATAAAAAAGAAAAACAGCTCATCTTTAAAATGCATCCTAGAAACCGACAGAATTGTAAAATCTGCTTTTGCTCCTTTTTTTCACCTTGTCCAAGATTGTAGATTTTCAGGGAACTTGCCATTTCACTGTGTGTCAAGAAGCATTTCTTGGGCTCTCAGCCTACAGTTTCTTTCCTGTTCTAAAAATCTCTTCAGTTCTTTTTTAGGGTCTTTTCATGCCTTCCTCCTCATGGGTACTTACACCCTTCAGGTTCTTTCAGATGATTACCACCTCTGATCAATATATGTCCATGATTTGTAGTTTTAAACATATGAATAAAACCACATTCTTGGTGGTGGGAGAAGGATCTTTCCCAGACTTACTCAGAGAACTGAAAAAAAGAAAAAGTCCTAACTTGCCTGTACCCTTTGTGGGAAGACTTTCCAAGGAAAGGTAATTTCTCTGCACAGAGGAAGAGCCTAACTCCTCCTTGTGCCTTTAAAATTCTCACCCCTCAGTTTTCCATCTACTTCTGTAATCTAGCTGTGCTAAAGGACACCTACAAGAGTCAAGTGTCAACTTGAGACTGGCTAGCAGAAAAAACATCTAAATGGAAAAGCGCAGTTTTGCAATTAAACTTAAGTCTCTCTTTTTGTGTTGTCTCCTTCATTTCTCTTTCTATAATTCTGCTTGTATTATTCTGACAAGGACTTCTGTAAAATCCCAAGATGCCAACCTGAAGCTGACAAGAATGGTGGCAAAAATACCTAAAGCACAAATTCTTTTGACAGCCTAACAGGAGTCTGTCGTCTGCTGGAATCACCTTTCATTTTTCCCTTGTGCATTTCTTTTGCTTTGCCCTCTGCACGCACCTCAGCGACAGCCTGAGGGTGTCAGGCATAATTTTGCAAAGACATGGAGAAGGAAAAGAAAATGCCAAGCGTCAAGTCTATACCATGACCTCCCACTACTATATAAACTGAAAACAGCAATCATGGGAAAGTGGCCTGTTAGCTCCTTAGGTCTTGATAGGTTTAATTGGTTTCCAAGTGTTTTCATAGCTATGCTGGAGAGATATCTGCATTTGGGATATGATGCAGTGTCCACTGAAACCAATTAGACTTTTTATACTGACTTCAGTGGGCTGAAGTTTGACCCTGGTTTCCACTGTGAGAGTTATGTATAAAACCAACCTGCTGATGCACATTTGTAAAGGATCAATATAAAAAAAATTGTTCCACTAGCCCATAAAAATGAGGCAACAAGGGACATTCTGAAGTTTTGTGTTAGAAACACAAGTTCAGTAAAGCTGGTTAGAAGCTTGAGAACTCATATATGCTGTTATATAACACAGAAGAAGCTATTTGCAGTTACTGCTGATGTCATGTCTACTGTTACTGATCCAATACTGCTTTATGTAGTTCTTCTGGAGAAAATATTCGCTGGTATCACTGACACTGATCATTCAGTTATATTGCCAATTAAGCCCAAGCAGTAACGTTCAAAGGAAATATAGATAAGCATACTGTGAAACAAGGGTAACTATGCAAAGATAAACCACTGACTTTGATAAAACCGGTCAAACTGCAGCATTTAGTTAATACATTCCTTTGATTTTTTTTGTCATTCTGAGTTGTTCTTGTTTTAAAATGGAGACTCTCCGCTTTAGAAATGGTAAGTTGACATTCTGCATCTGTATCCCCTCAGTTCAATGTTCCTATCGTGGTTACTTACCTTCACTGCCATTTGCCACAAATGCTGATGTGGATATGTAAGCTGTCTATGCAGATATGTCATAGAGACAAAACAAGTGAAATAATACTAGATACTAACAAACAAACTGATGATAAATATTAACTTTTTAATGTAAGCATTGTGTTAAATTAGTTGATGTTATTTCTGCTTACCCATCATCAGTAGCTGGAGCTTGCATGAGAAGGAGTTGTAGTACTAAGTACGATGTTCCACAGGTTTGAAAGGTCAAGTTTAATTTTGCAAACATTTGTAAGTTTATTTTCAACACTTCAATGGCAAATAAAATTCACTTGAACAAATGTGTCATATAAATAACTTGCAATACTGAAGATATGAGTTCAGAGTAAAATTGGAAAAAACATATTTCCTGCTGGGTAAGAGGAGCTAACATACACTGGAAGTCAGAAGCAGCTGGCTGTAGGGGCCACGGTGTTCCTAAATGGGAGTTTTTCTGAGCAATCAATAGCAGGTACACATTTCCAGTGGGAATAATGTGATGTACCTAATGTTATTCAACAGTTTAATATTTAATATTATATGATATTTAATAGTTTACGCCTTTGCAGGGAACTGCACAAAGAAAGAGAGGGGGCGCAGTGAGCCAGAATCCCTGCAAAAGCCTTGGCAGTGGCTCTCATGAAGTAGCTGGTCACTTTGGAAAGGAGAGGTTTGGGGTACTTCGTCTTTGTGCAGTCTGAATGCAAATGGCACAACCCACTTAGGCTGATGCTCAGGGACTTTAGGAGACAAGAGTCTTCCTTGTGGCTGCTGACTTCGGCATAGTTATCATAGTCACGACAACTCTCGTAAGCTAGCAGTCCTCTTGCATGGTGCAGCAGACTTGGTGTGGCATATGCTGCCAAGAAGGGAAAGGGGCCCGTGGCCTAGCCAGCTGCCAATGAACACCAGGTCTTCCCTGTTTTCCTAATCCAGCACTTACTGCCCTTTGCAGCCGATAGTTATGATACTTATTATAGTGACATACAGAGCAAAGAAACCATGGTCAAATGACCTCAGAAAATACAGCTGACCAATCTTTTCAGAATAGGCATCTTATTTAAAAAGGTATTTTTATCACTGACTTTACTTACACTGTAGTATTGTCTCATGCATAAGCTTTTTCTTTTCCATTTTCCTTTTCCCATTCTTTTAATTTTCCTTCACCTTCATTCCTTCTTTTCCTGTACCAGCTGCCAGTCCAACTGGAAAAACAAAAGGGGGAAGGGACAAATGCATTCAGAGACAGGGACACAGAAAAGAAAGAACTATGGGATAAAAATATGGGACGGAATAAGATGAAATACGAAACAAGAAAGCAACACATTTCAAAATCAACCATCTTTGATAAAAAGCACAAAAGAAGCTATTACAAAGAAATACAAAATTTGCTTATTTTTAAATCAGCAGAATGCAAATAACAGAAAAAATAATTATTTCTTTTTCAAGTTCCTCATCTCCATCTTTAGTACAAGTTTGTTGGAGAACAGACACTGCTTTTTGACCAGGGAATTTGTTTAGATATCCAAAATTTAACAAAAGGATCGGTTCCTTTAGAACAAGAGTGCTAGTGGATAGAACAAGATTCCTTCCTCTTGTGCTTTGCCTGGCTAATGAAGGAACAATTTTCAGCACTGTCCACCATTCATTATCTTAGACCTTCAGTTAATGCAGCTCGTCTTCCTTTGTACCAGTTTTCAACAAGGACATGTACTGGATTGTCCTTAATCTGTATTTATGCCCCCAAATCATACTGTGCTTTCTTACATTCGGTTTGAAATAGCCTTGTGAAATAGGTGGGGCAAATATCTAACTTAAAGAAGAAATCTTTGGCTTGATTCTTATCTCTTACTACTATAAATCAGGGATAATTCTTCTAAGGTTAGTGGAGTTACATGAATGTAATTCCAGATAACAGGAGGAGGTGCTCACTCCTGTTAAACGTTTGTGACTTTTTCTAAGTAAGCCTTTGGTAATATAATCAGGAGCAGTGATAAATCCTTAACAGATACCTATTGTTCACAGTCAAATGGCCTTTTAGGTCAGCTGTCAAATTACCATGACTTACTGAGCAGTGGTATCTCTTCCATTCAGTGCCTGGTGTTGAGTGGTATGTTTCTGACAAGCAGAAGAAAATCCAATTATCTATTTTTCTTTCTTGCTTCTTCAGGAAATGCTTCCATTTTTAATACAGTATCTGGCCATACAATACAGATGTCGGTAGGGTGTCTTTAGGAGAACTATATATTTGTAACTCTTTTTCATAACAGTTGTGAAAGACAGAACCAATTTGCTGATGCAGCTATCTGAAGAAAACAGAATTAAACCTGTGCCTGGTCAGACCCTAGGATAATGTTGTAGAAAATATGCTATTGCTTTTCTTGTTCCAATCCTTTTGGACCAGCCAGCACATCTTAGGAGGGTTGCTGTGAATTGCATGACACCAAATGGGAACTACCTGTCATAAAATACCTGATTCTTTTGAGAGTAAATTGTTACATGCCTTTCACAGCTCTTCTGAAGGTAATTTTCAAAATACCGTCAGAACCAGATAAATGGCCATAGAGTTTCCGAGCTCCTGACAGTACGGAGACTTGTGTGTCACCGTTTTCTCTACAACAGTCTATCTCAGACTGTTTTGGAGGAGAAACCAATGTTTTTCATAAAAACACACCCAAAAATCTCAAACCCACTTAGGTGGTGTCCACATATTCTTTTTTATTTTTTTTTGCTTATATGTATGCAATAGCATCAAGGCACACATGGGTTTCTTGGTTTTTTATGTTGTTTTTGACATTGCTTCATGGTAGAAACTTGTTCAAAACCACATGTGTATCTCATACAAACTTGGAAGCTTAGAAATACTTCCGAATCACTCATTTTTGATACAGTCTTAGTTTGCTTTTGTGGTTATTTCCAGGGTAAAGTGCAGGAGAATCTGGCTGGATTCTTGCTATTTTAACAGCCAGCGTAGTTTTCTGTTCTTTATAAATCATAATAAATGTAACTGCGAGGACTTTTGAGTCACAACAACTAGATTTTCTGTGGCAGAATAAATAGTGCCCTGAGAATATATTTCATTGTCTTCAAATGCCACAGGAACCCTCTGACCTTTAAATGTAAACTTTCAAATTTGCAGGAAGAGGTTTAGCCAAAAGATTCTCATTAACTTTTGTGGCAGGTAAGAAGCTGAATCCTTTTCTGCTGAACTAAAAATTACCTCTATGCCACAGACTATGAAGCTGTATGATGAAAGTCAGAGGAACTGCTAATGCCAAATGTGCTTTCAGAAGTCATTTTGCAAAGTTTGCTTGTAACAGGCATGGGTATATCCTGGACTCATTTCAGGTGGACCTCATGGTTTAAAACCTGATGGTACACGTACTTGAGATGTTCAAAGATTTACTTAATGCTTCTATGATGCTGGAATACCAAATGCCTTTTGTCCAATAAGCAGAATGCCTTTTTACAAGGTACAATGCTCGTTTTTAAGAGTGTTTCTAATGAAAGGCAGAGAACCTGTGGAAGTACACCTGCTACTTCATCGGTAGCATTTTCTATACATTCAGCTGCGTCTTCTATGAACTTCTGACAAAATTTTCAGAGTTTGCGAACACATTTATTTCATTTGATGATTCAGGTTCTGCCTTTGTCTGAATTTTCCCAATTCATCAGCAGTAGATTTCTTAGTCAGCACTGTGATATATAATTAATTCTTTTTATTTCACTATTAACAGGAAGGCAGTTAACCTTTTCATGAACATTATACTTTATAGATCTATATATTTTTAAGGACAGGGGGACTGCTGTGTTAGTCTAAGCTGGCCTCCTGTGTTGCAAGAAATATTCTTCTTAAAGAAGTTTAGGGATTGAGTGAATTCCTTTACTTCTCAAGGGCAGTATGAAAACTCCCTGACATTGTGGATCAAAACTTCATGTCTGCATGATGCTTTCCTTGAACTGATGTTTAAAAACAAGTAAATTCACTCCAGGTTTGATGCTGTGACCTCAGTAAGATAATTCACTGAAACAAGCTGAGAGCTAAAGGCCAGAAGAGAATGTCTGTGTTCAACAGAACTTACAGAGCTGGAAAAGGGGTTTAGGGCACTTTTTGGCTATGCAAGAGACTGGTCAAGCACAGATCATATTTTGGTTTTATTTACAGGACCTGCTGGGTGAGGATTCAGGTCCTTTCTCTGCTCTGTTGGTAAAGGTGGCAAGACTGAAAGAAAAGGCTTGGTGAAAGCAAACTCTGCTGAGTCCTGGCTGCACCAGTCTGTTATCTCGATTCCATTTTTTTTCCCCTACACTTCCGATTTGATGACAGTGAAATGAATTCACAATTTCTTCTCTTCAGTCCAGAATATGCTCAGTCCTCTGATATTCTCTGCTGTTTGAAAGTGCATCTCTTCTGCCTAGTGGACTCTCAGTCACCAAGAAGAACCATAGCAGATGTTGCGGTTTCTCCTTGAGTTGGCTAGGTTCAATGAGCAGCGTTCCCTTTGTTGCAGCAAACGTTTCTGTGTGCCTCAGTGCATGCCTCAGCTATTCTCCTTTGTTCCAGTCTTCTGTGCAATGCCATTGCAGAGGAAGAAGGTTAGACATGCAACCTGTAGTTCTTGGGTGGTTGTTTAGTATCTAATGTGAATCAGAGAGTGCCTGGAAAGATCGCAGGAAAGTTTATGAAAAGTGTTCAAAAGCCAACTTATTTTGCACTTTTCCTTCTTTGAATTTCTTGGTGACAAAGGGACCTAAGATTTAGACAGGCAAAGCTAAAAGCAGTTACACATCATAGCTCCAAAAAACTGTAACAGCTGAAAGACAGCTAAATGTTTAAGCTGGACAGAAAGTAAACATGTAATCCTACACTGTTGCCATTTAAAATTTAGTTTTTCAAAAGGCAGGTGTCCAGGACCATGTGAGATTCCCTGAGATAATGACAGTACCTGCATAGGGCTGGCAGGTGGAACACAAGAGCTAGGGTGACCCATGCCTTCCAGAGCAGCAGCTGAAGACTGAGCACAATTACTGAAGGCATCTCAAAAGACTGTAAATGCCTGGGCTTTGGCAACTGCGTTGAATCCTAAGTGACTGAATGAAGTTTAAACTCGGCATTTTTAAGGTGCTTAAACCAAACCTGCAGCAGTGGCAGAATTGACTTCATTTCCAAACCCAAATGTGTCTACATTTGTTAGCATTGAGCTGTCTCCATCATTGCTTTCAAAGAAAACTGAATTTCTGTTGCCTGCCACTATTAATGTCTGTAAACTGCCATGACAACAAGCTCTCCACGTGCATAAGTTTTGAAAATAAGTCTGCCTTTCTGCCCATTCTGGTTTAGTGGCTTTCAGTGGCTCCATTTATTTTGAAACGTTACAGCATAAGGAAATTTTGCTACTCAATAGCTTTCGGGTGCAATCTGGTTTTGACTTAGCAAATAGATGAAGCTATCAAACAGCCTAAATTCTTTAACTGAAAAAAAAAAAAAGGCTAGAGACAAACGTAAGAGGTAGCAAGCTTCTTCATGCTTAATGATATTCTCCAAAAAGAACGTCACAAAATATGTGGATGTTGTGTCAAGTTTTCAAAGAAAGGAGAAACTGGAAAATCCTAATTAAATTCTATCGCTAAGCAGCCCATGTTAGTTACATTATCTTGCCACATAAGTATTTGTGCTGTGATGGAGTACAAGTACGCTGCTGAACAAGCTGAAAATGCTGCCTCAGGAGAACAGGCTGACCTCAGCTTTATTCAACTGCTTTGCTTTCAGGCGATTTCTGATATTTCGAAGTGACTGACAGAATCAAGCCAAATTCACAAAGGCAGTCCTTCAAAATTATCTAAATTAGGACCTTTAAGATCAGAATGAATACTTCCGAGAAAATTTCAGGAAAGTACTATATAGTTACGGTAGATGAAAATAATCAACTTTTGCAGGGAGCAGGTGGTTTTATGGCTGCTGTGTGTGGCAGGTGACATGAATGTTCATGAAGACTTCACCTATAGGTTGTACCAAGTAATCTGATCAGTGGCTGTAACCAAATCAATAATGAAAGATTTGTTATTATGTCTACGTGTGGGGATCAAACACTGCCAGAAACAGCATGGTGATATTGTAGGATTAATATCAGACATTGCATCCAGCTTGCAGTTGGCAGAGTCACGTATACCATTATTGCAGTGGGCATGATTTGAATTAAGCTTGCCCAGAGAACACTGAGAATTATACTGTCCTAAAAACTCCCTATGAAACTGTTTATGAAACCACATATCATGGGAAAATTATCCTAAAGCAGATGCTATGTTAAAGAGAAAAATTCCTGTGTGTCTTATCAACAAATATGATGTGGTACAACATGCCACATGCAGAGATAAAATAGGTGATGTTGGTGCACCAGCAGGCATCCACATCACACAAAAAGTAAAACAGACTTCCAGTGAAGGAGTATAGAGTTACCTGACCATATGGAAAAAGTAGGAGTTTAAAAATAATATAAAGAACTATTAGGAAATGACGAGCTTGAAGACAGGACACAATAGTTAAAATAGGAAATGTTTACTCACTTGGTACAAAATGAGCTCTAAACGCGATAAATAGAAAGTCACACAGAAGACAGAAAGATAAGTCAGGGAGAAAACTTTGCAAAGCCTGGATTTTCAGCAAAAGAAGTCCATTCTTTATGAAACAAAGCACTGCAGTCTTTCCAGTCAGATGAAAACTGCAGCTTATTCTAAAAGCAAATCCACCAGGGGATTTTAAAGCTGGAGATACTGAGGTTCCCAAAAATCACTCTTAAAAAAGATGAAAATGTGTCCCCAGATTTAGCAAAGGAGTTTCAAAAGTACCTTCACAGCAGTCAACCCATTCCACAGCATCTCTCCCATCCAGATTTGAAGAAAATAGCTGATAATATCTTGGATGGCGCTCAGCTTCCTGACCTGTAAACTGAATGAGGCTGACTGAAGTCACAAGCACCTTCACTTTGTGTGGCCAAACCAAACACTACCTGGTTTCCAATGCCGTGAAGTTAGCACTTATTCTGGCATAAGTAACGCCGGTACCATAAAACAAATGAGACTCATCATTCTACAGTGCATCCAAATGTGGCTTTCATCCATCTTCTGCATGTGCTGGTGTACGTTCAAGGACAAAACTGATTACCTTCGGCTTAGATATGCAAGTTTGGATATTGACTTCAAGAAAGCCAAGACACAGATCACCATTGGGAGCTTTTCAGACTTACATGTCTTTCTCATACTTGCATTAAAAATGATCTAATGAATAATTTTGTTCCATGACTGCATTCATCTATTTTTAATAAAATGAGCATTTATTCCAAACTTGGCATTCTTCAGCATTCTCTATTAATTCTGTACCGAAATTTTGGAATGTTTAATGTCCTAGCTCATCATTTGACTAAGCTTACTGAAACTACTGGCTCAGTTATGAATTCATTATCTTTTATTTTCTACATATCTCTGATATGCAAATTTTTATGGCAGTGAAATACGTCTGACTGCTTTGCTCCCAGTTACTGCAGTATTAATACAACAATGAACTTCATTACATTTCCAGATACATTTTTACTTACACTAAATTAATGTTTGAATTTGCATGATAGAGTCCTGCAGTTGCCTAAGTTTGGGGTTGGGTTTTTTGGTTTTTTTTTTTGTTTTTTTTTTTTTCAAATTAATACAGATGTTAAGATATTTTGTTTTGGCACTAACGCTGGGTGAAACTTTTGCTTTTGTGTATCACCTGTTTGTGAGATACTGACCTTTCTGAATCATAGGTTAATTAATTCAACTTAGAATTTTACCTCTGGAAGACTGTCTGTTCCAACAGTAAAAATGGCATGTAAAGATCTCATGTAAACAGAAGAGGAAAGCCCATCACAATACTGTCTCCACGATGCTAATGCCCTGCTCACACCCATCCCTTCATACTGTATATCTGAATTATTTTAAATGCCAGAGATTGAAAGAACAGAGGTTGTGCAGCTGAAAAAAGGAGAAGAGAGATTTTACCTGAGAATTCATACCAATCTCCAAATAAAGAAATAAATTATTCTGTCAGTCTACAGTAGATACAATAAAAACCAATGGGCTAAATTGCAGCAGGTGATAGATAGGCCAGACATTGAGAAAAATGCTGCATGGATACTGAAGCTCTGGGATAGACAGTCTAGAGAAGCTGTGGAGTATCTGCTGCTGGAGTTTTTTAAATACCACTCACACAAGCATCCATCAAGATGGGGGATAGATAAACTAGGCAATCTCTTAAAATTCCTTCCAGTTTTATTTTTTATGATTCTGTGAGTAGGTTTGTCATACTGAAATATTTTTCTGATTAGGGTCTGTTGCTATCCTTTGTCTACTGTAAGGCTATTTATCCTGATGTTGTTAGAGACTTATGATGATGAATAAAAGACAGATGACTAGTTTGCTCTCAGAAGCCAATTTTTCAGCTAGTCAGCATCTGAAGTTGCAGACAGATTTCCAGCGGAGCTCAGTTCTGGAAGTTCCCTTGTTTCAGCTATAATGGGACTTTCTAGGTCAAGCATCCTGACATTTTCTACAAATATGCTGAATTAAAGATCACTGCTCAGACACGTGACTGCATTCCCCGTAAGTCACCTAGTTACAGAATGACATCTGAGGTGATTCCTCAACCTCATGTGGCTTCCACTGAGGTTTAAACTGAGAAGTTTTACCAGCCACTTGCAGTGAGACAAGATCATGTATGAGATCAGTTGCTAAGTCTCAGCTGTCGTATGGAACTTGTTAAGTCACAGCACTGTGGTCAATGAATGACTTCAAAGATTAACTCACACTGAAGAAAATATTTAAGGAGTCCAGTAGCCTAACACTAGCTGATACTGTTCCTTAGGCTTCCACGGTAAGCCACTCTAGAGGCACGCTATGGACCTACGAAGATGCTTGTTCTGACCACCTACAGTTGTTCTTATGTTCTTAAAATGTTTGAATCAAGTTTCTAAAAAGATTCTGAAAATGGGACCTAGACTTTGAATTCAGTTGCTTTTGATTTAGATGTCATTTTGTTGCTTTTGACAAAGTTACATTTAGCCCTTTCCAAAATCTTCAAGGACACGCTTAACTATACATGCCTACATAAACACTGCTGAAGAGGAATGGATGCGAGCATATGTTCCTGGTTATATGTAATTTCAAACATATTTCTCATCTCCTTAGCTATATCAGAGCTAAATAAGACTTGGAAATATGATCCTATATGCACAGCTGTCCTGAAGGAACACCCAGAGCAGGATGCTGAGGACAATGTAACTGTTAAGTCAAAGACAACAGCAAGAGCTGTCTAGGGTCTTAAACTACTCCAGAGAAAGTGAGGTACCAACATTGGTCTTAATGCAGTTATCTCCTTATCCACCATTTAGTATTTATTTTGTGTAGGTTTTTTCCTGTATTCCATTTTTGTTTCTGAATGCCCTGGTTTATCGCTGATTTTAGACAATTTCATTCTGAATGTGAATTAGCATCTTTGATATCAAACACCTACTCAAACACCTTTGTGTCTTATTTGTGTTTTATTTTTATTTCAAATCAGGTGCCTAATTGTAGTGCTTATAGGATCGCAGGGTGCTCGGATTATAATTGCATGAAGTTCAGGCAAAAGTGACTATAAAAGCATCAAAGAAAAATAATAGTTTGTAAGTGCAAGTGAAAAGATGCTGAGATTTACATAATGGATTTAGTCAGACACCCCTACTGTTTTATAGAGGGAAAAGTGTATGTGCACAATAAATAAATTACACTGTGCCATCAGTATGTTGCATCTAACTGCATTAGTGGCTCCATTTTTCCCCTCATGACTTAGGTAGGATGACATATTGGAAAACACGTATTTCTTCAT
This sequence comes from Leptosomus discolor, assembly GCF_034619465.1. Classification (NCBI taxonomy): domain Eukaryota; kingdom Metazoa; phylum Chordata; class Aves; order Leptosomiformes; family Leptosomidae; genus Leptosomus; species Leptosomus discolor. The sequence goes on along the minus strand of NC_141392.1, from coordinate 70,100,434 downwards.
TATACTGTTTAAATGGTTTGATAAATCTGCTTATAGGTGACAAAAACATTTTTTTATTGCTCCTACCAAGTTATTTATATTTAAACCAAATCTCACCTGTGTTTACCTGCAGCATCTCAAAATATTGAAAAAACATAATTGTCATAATAAGGCCATCTACGGCTCAGGCAGAACATGACCAAAATCTTGTTCTTTGACCTATTCTAACTTCAGGCTGCCTTGCTGCTGGCACTTGTCATCATGCCCACCTTCTGAACCTACTCAGTTCAGGAAAAAGTTGTGTAAATCATCTCCTTCATGATGAGGGCATTTTGATGGATGTTTCAACAATTCATTGCAAAACATTGAAATACTGTTAATATTGGGCAATTTTCATTTTAATGTGGCAAAGTACCAGTTAGAAACTGTTAAATTATTAAATCCATTTTATGGAGACTGAACCTTGCTTTGAAAAGTAAGCAGAAATTGCATTGGTTTTGATGAAATTAATTAATATATTTGGTTTCCAGATTTTTTTTTATCCTCTTCCTCCGCATTTTTCCCTGTGTTTTTCTGTGGTTTTTTATTTTAAAAAGGGCAAGAAGAGGAATGGCTTGCAAAAATGGGGAAAAAATAAAAAACAGGACAATCTCAAAAGACCCTGAATGCTTGAAGCTCACCTTGCACCAAGTGAATTTAAGGCACTTGTCACATGATCAACTCTTTTATTGGCTTAGCTGCAGTGGAAAAGGCAGAGCAGTAGCATCAAAAATGGAAAATTATGGCAGGAAAACTGGTTGTTGGTTCCATAGGGGTGATGGAAACAGCTATTCTCAAAGGGTCTCTGCTGAGGAATGTAGAAGTAAAAAAGAGGAAGATAGCAAGAGCAAAGGAAAATGATTTAAAAACAATAGAAAATAATTTTTAAAAAGCATAAACTCTTTCATAGAATCATAGAATCGCCTAGGTTGGAAAAGACCTTTAAGATCATCATGTCCAACCATTAACCCAGCACTGCCAAGTCCACCACTAAACCATGTCCCTAAGCACCACATCTATATGTCTTTTAAATACCTCCAGGGATGGTGACTCAACCACTTTGACTCCATTTCTGGAGCAATAACTGCTCTTAAGAAAAGGTTATCAACCCAGATGAATCACATCTATGTGAGGAGGTTAATCTCAAGGCATTTCATCAGACAAAGAGAAATAAACATTTCTAGAGAGTGATTCAGCCCTTAGGTAGACTGTGTATCTTTCTTTCTTGTGAGGCATCTCAAAGCACTGAATGAAATTCAGGTGGAATAAAGCTAGGCCACAATGGCTGGGCACTATCAGACTGGTCCTTCCAACAGTTTCTGCCTTAAGCTGGGCCACTGGAAGTCTGGCATCAAGCTCAGTAAGGACTGGTGTTTCTGTCTGCCCTTCCAGCCATCCACGCTGCAGATATTTTGAGATCAGGCAGCTATGAAGAAATAGGTAAAACTTGACCCTTGGCACAAAGAAGGGATCTGGTGAAGAACTGCAAAACCCTATAAAACCCTGTAAAAAACCAAAACCTCTCTTTAGCCCCCTGAAAAATGATGATCTTTCCACCTAACTACTGCTTGCTCCATAGAATCACAGAATCAGAGACTGGTAGGGGTTGGAAGCGACCTCTGGAGATCAAGTCCAACCCCTCTGCTAAAGCAGGTTTGCTTAGAGCAGGTTGCACAGGATTGTGTCCAGGTGGGTTTTGAATATCTCCAGGGAAGGAGACTCCACCACCTCCCTGGGCAGCCTGTTCCAAGGCTCTGCCACCTTCAGAGTAACTCGGGCTCAGAACATGCTCATTGCTGAGGGCTCCCTCCTGCTGCCCAGGTCATCTGTTTCATCTGATGATGGCCTGAATAAAATGCAGGGTACAATTTAAATGTTTTAATGAGTATCTTTATTTGCCTGAGAACACATACTGTACTTCCCGCTGGTGTACTCCCCATATATACTCCCTATATGGATCAGTGATCTCAGCACCTTGTCAGTGATTCTGGCTGTGCACTCTGGCTATGTCATCTTGGGAAAGCAGCCCAATGCAGTACCAGAGAGCTGCGCTTCTGATATGAGGGAGGAGGAGGTACCTGTTATACGCTTTCCTGTGTTTGCCGTATCTTTCATGCAAGCTTGATTTTCAGGCATATTTGCATTGGAAAGGTCCAGTGCCTCAGCTGAAGGTCAAAGGTTCTTCAGTGGGAACTTTTCCTGAAAGCAGGCTGCAGCATCAAACTTTCCCGCATGAAAATAAGGCACCTCTCCTCACTGAAATACGCAATACACGGAAGCAAGATATTTTTTGCCCTTTGCAATATAATGCAACTTAAGACATGCTGCCTTCAAGATGAGGGCAAAAAAGAGAGTTGCTTTATCTTATTCTCAGGATTTTAAGCTCACAATGTTTAATGTTAAGGATTTCAGTCAAAAGAGATGACTGCAAGTAAAGCCATCACTCGGTGAACAACATCTCACCACCGGCAGGACCTCTTTTTTACGGGGAGCCTCTGGTCTGACTCCCGCGGGATGCTCCGCGGGGGCTCACAGGCGGCCTCGAAAACCGAGGCCCCCCCGTAGCCCCCCCCCGGCTCCCGCCCCCCTCCGCCCCCCGCCCCCGCCGCAGGGCAACCACCATCTTGCTCGGCGCAGCCCCACCGCCAGCGGCCGCCCAACCCCCCCTTCCCGCTCCCCACCACCGCGGAGATCCGCGGTGCGGCCGCAACCCCCCACCCCCGCGGCGGGGGCCGGGCCCGGCGCTACGCGGGAGGAGCGCGGAGCGGGGCGGCGTGCGCGCTGCCCCCCCCGCCCCGACCCCCGCCCGGCGCTTGCGGCGGCCGGTCCTCCGCGGCGGAGGGCAGGTGCCGCTGCGCGCCTGGGCGGGTGCCCGCGGGTGCGCGCCTGGGCGGGTGCGCGCGTGTGCAAGGCGGGGCCGCGCAGCAGGCAGCCCCGCGCCGGCTGGTGCCATCTGGGAGCCGGGGCGGGGAGCGGAGGAGGGCGCCGGAGGGGGACGAGCATCCTCAAGGCCGAGGCTCCGTTTGTCTTTCCGGCGAGCGGGCGGCTCTTCGGTACCGGCGAAGTACCCGCGGATCGGCTTCCCTCCTCCTCGCTGGTTTTTTCTTTTTCAGTTTGGTGGTGTTGTGGTTTTTTTTTGGTTTTTTGTTTTTTTTTTTTAATACCCTTCCCTCAAATCTCGGGAGGCGCTGCCGAAGCGGGGCGAGCGCTGGTCTTACGTAAATGGTGCTGCTCCGGGGAGGGCACCCCCCTTGCCAGCCCCGGGCCGGGGGAGCGCCCCTGGGCGCCGCTTGCCCTGCCTAGGGGCCGGGCCCCTCGCTGCCTCTGCAGCCCGGCCTGAGATCCGCACCGGCACCGACACCGGCACCGGCGGGGGCGAACGGCAGCTGGCAGCCCGCAGCCTCGTCCCCGGCGGGTTTCGGCGCCTCCGCGGACCGGCTGCGGGGATGATGCGGCGCGTCGGACCCCGCGGCGGGGCGGGCGCTATGTCAGAGAGATAACGCGCCTCCGCCAGCAGCCCGGGGGCAGTCTCGGTGCCAGCCCCCCCCGGGACCCGGCTGCCCGGGAGCCGCTCGCTTCTCGGCGGCCGGACTGGCAGCGGCGGCGGGGCCGGGGAGCGGCGGGGCGAGGCCCGGCGGGGCGGGGGAGCGGCGGCCGGCCGTGCCGGGGCAGCCCGCCTCCGGGGGGCAAGCGGCCGGGAGGCTGAGGAGCGCAGGCAGCAGAGGCGGGGAGGAGGAGGAGGGCAGCGCCATGACTCATTTGCAGGCAGGTCTCTCCCCGGAGACTCTGGAGAAAGCCCGGCTGGAGCTCAACGAGAACCCCGACACCTTGCACCAGGACATCCAGGAGGTGCGGGACATGGTGATCACCCGGCCGGACATCGGCTTCCTCCGCACCGACGATGCCTTCATCCTGCGGTTCCTGCGGGCCAGGAAGTTTCAGCACTTCGAGGCGTTTCGCCTCCTGGCCCAGTACTTTGAATATCGCCAGCAGAACCTGGACATGTTCAAGAGCTTCAAGGCCACAGACCCGGGCATCAAGCAGGCGCTGAAGGATGGCTTCCCCGGCGGGCTGGCCAACCTGGACCACTACGGCAGGAAGATCCTCGTCCTTTTTGCTGCCAACTGGGACCAGAGCAGGTAAATGCGGAGCCACCCGCCCGCCTTAACCCCTTCTTTCCCCGGGCAATGCGTGGGAAAAGCTGTGCCAGAGCAGAGAGAGGGCGGGTGGGCAGCAGGGACACACCCGGCTCTGCCCACAGGGGGCTGGGCAGCAGCCTGGAAGGCAGAGGGAGAAGAGAAAGAAGAAACGTGTTTTGTGGCTTAGGGCCTTTTAAACCTTCTCATCCTTTAGGCTCTGAATTTTGAGAGGGAAGTAGGAACTACTCGGGTGCTCTTCTCAGCTGCCTGCTGTGAGGTTTACACCCTTCTGCCTCTCCTTAGCTGAAGTGGGCTGGCAGGGTAGATGATGTGCTTACCCCACTGACAAAGGCAGGTTGCTATCTCGGTGCTGGTTTGTCTGCTTCAGGATGCGCAGAGTGGCTCAGGTGCCGTAGGGGAAAGTGGGAGATGCTATGTGCCAAACAGAAGTATCCATCATGGCTTTTAAGCTGAAAAGTTTGCCTCTGTAGGAAGCTGAGGCTACGAATCCTTTCCCTCAGCTAAAGAAAGCTCTTTGTGAGCTGCCTGGAAATGCCAGGATGGAAGTTACAGTAACCACTGCTTTTCCCCACTCATGCTGCTCTAAGTGTGAATTATCTGCACAATAATATCCACACAAAGCTTTGGTAGCAAATTGCAGGAGGCTAGTGCAGCCCCTAGAACAGTTTCTGATTCCTTTTGGGGCTGCTCTAGGCTGAAGATGACTTTGCAGGCTGACCCAAGAGCTGTCTCCCATCTTGGCCCTTTCTTTTAGCAATTGGCTTGATACTATGTGACATTATTTAGTTATTCTAAATACCTCATTGGGTGTCATGCCCAGTTTCTCCTGCAGTCTAAAATTCCATCCACAAAAATGGCTTGATTTTCAGTACGTGTAAATGAATGAATCCATTAAGAGTGAATTCTGAAGCCCACTCCTGTGAGCACTTCATCGTTTCCTTAGGCTCCCAACCTCAGAACAGGTTTAGGATCTGAAGCACTTCTTAGTGAGAAAACTTAAAATTTTGCTAGTTACCTTCACATGAACCCAAACTGTCTTTTGTACAGTCAGTGCAGGCTGGGCACAGGCAATGCTGAGTGCTCAGTGGAGATATCCCAAGCTCAGCTATTTTGAAACATGAGGAGGGCAGGAACAGCTAGTAGTGTGGATAGAAAGGACAAAATCTGTGGGACTGTCCTACTGAAGCCTGCCGTTTAAGTGTTTGTATAGCTGTCCTCTTGCAGGCTGTGTTGATAGCCATTGCAGGGAGTGATCCCACAGCTCCCTGCAGCAGTCGGTGTTACAGCTAGGGATGGGTCTCTGCCCGCACAGCTGCTGACCCACTGTGGCTTTCCTCCAGGGAGAATTTCCCGGCCTTTGCTAACCCATGAATCATGCCCAGAGACGGGGAGAAAGCTGTCTGGCACAAATCAAATCTGCCCATGACAGGGCTAACAACTAGAAAGTGTGGATGAACGTATGCAGAGCTGGGGCCAGCGTCCTTTTCCTGCTTTGGTTTTCTGGCAGGTGGAGCCAGAGAAGCTGAGTGAGGAAGCAGTGGTGATAAGGCTGAGGACTCTGTGAGTGGGCTTCATTTCCCATGTAAGGACCAGGTCAACTTTTTATTTTAAGAACAGCTCCACAAACTCTTGAAAATCCCTGAATGAAGAATTAGCAAAGAAATGGATGTTTAGGCCTTTTATTGAGTCATATGTCTACCATGAAGAAGTTCCCTTCTTAAAAGTAGTGTGGCCTACTTGATACTGTTATTTCTCATTAACGAAAAAAACTCCAAAGCTTTATGTGACACTTTTCAGATCATTAGTTCCTAGTCGAAAGAACACCAAGAATTTGAATTCAGAGATAAAGTATAGCATGTAAAAAAACAATTGCCATGTGAAAAGAATAGATTTATTTTCTTCTTAATTTTGGATGTGCTGATATTTAATGACATGAGATCAGCTGACACATCAGTAAATTTATTACGATCTTCTTCATGGTCCTATTGGTTAAATTGTTATTTATGATATAATAGGGAAGTGACTGGAGTACGCAAGGGTATCTAATGGCCATGTTTGCAGTTGGGTCCCTATTGCTCTTCAGCACTGCCTGCCCACAGTACGCCTCTCCTCCAGAGCGAGGGATTTGTTTTCAGACAGACCACTCAGACAAAGGGGAGAGAGCTGAAGCCCAGCTGCGGGGAGTGGCTTGCTCCAAGGCACATGACAAGTCGGTGAAAGATCTGGGAATGGAGCTAGGTCACTCTCTTTTCTAATTAATTTAGTGTCTTCCATTATCTGATGTTCAGCAACTGAACCTGGGGAGCACTGTGTACAGAAAGAATACTAGAGCTGCTATGCAATATGTCTCAAGCTTATGCCTTAACTGACTCGAGATCTTGCAGTACATGAACCAGTGCTCCTCCTGCAGCAACACTGGGAGGATTACTTTTTGCAGTCTGTCTTGTTAGGACCTCTTCATGTGCTTCATAAACTAAGTTAACAGAGCACAGCAAACCTGCAAATGTATCATGTGTGTACAACTTATTATGGCCAGCATGTAACAATTAGAAATTAAAAGTTCCAATTTGTTATTTAAATGAATAGCAGACATACTATAGATCATTTATATAGTACCAGCAGCCTATGATTTACATAGTTCCAATTAGAAAGAAAAGCGTGGGAGACAGAAAATTCCTATGGTAAAACAAGCCTGTGTACTAGATACTAAATCATTAAATTAAAGCAGGGCCTGAAAACTGTACCAGATGTCCCACCATCTGAACAACTGAATCAGACATGTATTTAAAACAAACAAACAAAAAAAGGAAAGGTGGAGGATAAGGCATTGAGTAGCCCAGCAATGGGCTTTTCAATGAGACCCTGTCTAACTCTCCATCCTGTCTCTACTATGCGGAAAGTGAAGACGGGTGGCATTCCTGCCAGGAGACTGGACAGTAGTCGGGGAGGGATCAGCCTTCCCTATTAGCTTCCAGATTGTTGATTCGTAACTACATTTGGCTTGTAGGTGTGTACGTCCATTTGAAGACTCCCTTTTTCTTAATGTGTCCAGCTGGTGAAGCTTTTTTTCAGTTAATGGTACGATTACCTCCAACTCTCAGCAGCAAGGGTTCTGTTGTCTTGCATGTTCTTCTGTATGCTTCGTGGCACCTGTACATCTTAGGAAAATTAGTCCATTCTGGTGCTATTTGTTTGAAATCTTTCCAAGTATTTCTTCTTAGAAAGTGCAACAGAAAAGTGCAATAGAAGAGTGCAGTATATCTAGTTCCTGTCTGTGTCACAGTGACCCAGTCAGCTCACACCATCCTCAGTGAATATGGAAACCCACTGCACTCATTACTGTCAGCTCTGCTGTTGCATCAGATGATTTACAGCAGGGCAAAGACAAGAGTCCACTCGTTTGCTTTCAAAACCGTGCTTTCATGGGCAGAAGTGCTAGAAACTTTTCTTTTCCACTCATTAAATGAAAATTTAAATTCTGTAGCTATTAGGAGGCTGGTCTGCTCCTCAGCTTGCTATTAACCACAGGCAAGTTGGCAGAGTATTCTTCAAGCTCTGATGAAGGCAGTGTGGCAAAATAATAGCAATACTAACTATAATAACATATTAACAGTAACAAAACACCTGATTAATAGAGTCAATTTTTGTTTGGAAGTAATATCTTTCAAATAATTATTAACTAGTGCAAGCGCTGTAATTTTTTCTACAGTTTCTCTGCAGACTGATGCCATCTTTCTGTTTCCTAGCTTTTCCCCAGGTATCCGTATCTGCCTGTTATCCCTTGTATTTAGACTGTGAGTGTTTTGGCTAGGGATTTTTTTGATCAATGCTAATGTAAAATTTAGATTAGCTGAATCTTTACCCGTGGCTGTGACTGTTCGATACTGGGCTAACATAAGAAGTAATGAATGATACTAAATCTGAATCTAAAAGCTAACCTGGTAAAATATTTGAAGCAGTTTCTATTTTTCTATGCATTTTTGTAGCACTGATGATGCTTTTCGTTTTTAGAATAAGGGCTCCGAGGGCATGCGGCCACTATTTAAGCAGAGTAGCTGTAAAAGAAGTTTCGATCCTCCATCTTTTCAGCATTCAAATCTGTACCCAGACTGACAAACCAAGGAGATCTGAGGCATCGTTTCTAGGTACTCCTTTGTGTATCTTGAGGGTTCTTGTTTCACTGAAATTCTAAAAGCATTAAGCCAGAACAGTAGGTTAGAAACGGAATGATGGCTCAGAGACTTGACCAGCTTTCTCTTTTAAACCACAGTAGCATAGGAGCTCATTTGACAGAAACATTTAATTGTCCAAATGGGGATGATCTTAAAATACAAATTGTGTGTTCCTTGCATGTTTGGGACCTTCATGAGACACACGGCATAAATTCAAGCAAAGAAGACTTATTGTTTATCTCTTCTAGTTAACAGTTTGCATTTTGAGAGGCAGATTCTTGCCACTGAGTTTTAATTCTCAAAATAACTTGAAAGTTCTTGATGTCAAGGGGGAGATGACAAATAGCAATAGAGATAGCAAGGCAGCTCTGCCAAATCAGATTATCTGTTATTCTGTGCAAAAGCGAATTGACTGGAACCAGAATCTGGTTAAACAGATGATACGGTGGATGCCACCCATCATCAAGAACATAAAATGTTGAAAACAGCTGACACAGCTGGATTTGACATGAGACATCTGTGCCCTGCATTTTCCCTGTCTCTTCTCTTTCTGTCGACCTGGTGGAAATCACAGTGGCCTCTGGGAGTGAAGAAGATGCGTAGACCACATAATCGAGAGGTAGAGGTAAAAGATCATGATGAAGTAGTACTGAGTTGATAGCAGTGTCTGCCAGACTGTTTTTCCCAGAAATCCTTGGAAATACTTTGAATCTGTTCATGTCCCATAAAAAATTCTCAAAGAACTTTTCTTTTCTATAAAGGGGAAATTGCTGCCACTGTTAACTTACAAGAGAGTGGGATGCTCAGATAATTGTTTGAGCTGTTCTCTTCTTGACAAATGAAGACCTCAGTGAGGCATTATCCTAGAAAGCTCTGTCGTTGTCATGGTAGAAATGGTAGCCATCCCAAAACATTTGAAAGAATCGCTGTCAGTGTGGCTATTAACTTGTCAAGACTTCCCAGGCTCATTGCTTTAAAGTCAACCTGAATGAAAAATTTCAAGAGGTGGCAGAGTGTGTCTGCACACCAGTGCCCACCTCATTTGAAGTCAAGCTGGGACTAACATAGAAAAGGAACACTAAGAGTGCATTATATATGTGATAACATATTTCCAGCATTAGTTATTCACATTAACAACTGGGCTAAAAAAGTTGTCTAAGCTCCCCACTGAATTAAGCATGGTTCTATAAATAGAGGGCATTAAATACATTTAAATTAACTGTGAGTTCTCGATTATCCTAGCAATTAGTAATACCTTGCTAGCTACAGTGTGTCCTACAAGAGTCTGTTTAAGCAAGTGAATGCAACTGAATTTAGCCATAAGTAAATAAAGGTTTATTCCTGCACAGCCTAACTCCAGGCTGCTACAGAACATGCATTGCAGCAAATCAGGCCCAGCAGACCTTACATACCTGACAGCACTGGAGCAGTCATTGTAAAACTGGGGCCAGGGAAAAATGAGGGGCTTACTGTCCCCTAAATACATGCTGTTACTTAATACAGATGGGTGAAAATAAAACAATAACATCTTCCCCTCAGACTGGACACATGGTGTCTCAAAATTAAAGGCTAATATGTTGATTTTTTTTCTTTTTTCTTTTTCTCCCCCCCCCCCCCCCCCCCCGCCCTTGAAGTAGAAAGGCAGTCAAAACCATCTTGAACAAAATTTATTTAACACTCACTATCTTATCGCATTCTTCTCAATTTTGATTGGTTCTATTTCTGTATCTATATGGAAAGTAATTTCAGTGTGGAATAAAATTTTCAGCAACCCAGTCCAGGGTAATTTTTCCCACTTTCTTTTTATGTAGGATTTTAATTTCCCTAAAGTCCAGCCAAGGATGGAGGGTATTTTATGGCAGAGCTTGTGCATCCTGGTGCTGACTTGAACAGTATGAACAGTAGTAGCAGTGAGGTGAAATGTTGGACAACATGGGGCTGGAGTGGATTAAAGTTAAGTCTTTATGCAAATAACTCTGTGCCATGTGAAAAATTCAGTATAGTTTCTGTAACCATTTTTCATTTGCTTGGGCTGTTCAGCTGATACTTTCAATACTCAGCTTGCCATTTGCACCACCCTAGATTTCATCTATTGCATTGGGTTTACATTTCTGGCTTGCCTCAGCTTGTGTCCAGAATAAAAGCTGCTTTAAATATCCACTAATGCATTTGTCTTTCCTGTCTGGTTTTCTATACTGTACTTGAGTAAGGTATCTAAACCAAGAGAAAAGGTCCATTACAGAATGAAGGATAGCTCCTATCTTCAACTGCTTGCCCTGAGGGGTATTTGAGGTGGGAAGCTTGGTTGTTAGTGACATGTCCCTGTATACTCCTGATGGGGCTTTTTAGACTTAAAAGAGTACTTCGGATACCTTCATCTGGCAGAAAGTGTTTTTCCTTGCTTTTAGCTAGACCTGTGTTCTTTGGGACTTGTTCTCACTGAGAGGACAACCTTTTGTCTTTTTCAGTGAGTAAACACACAATATCGTTATTGTTGTTGTGGACTTTATTTCTTACACTAAACAAACCTGCAGTTATGATGGTGGTGAATATGCCGTAGATTTGTGGAGGCCCAGTCCTGTGACCATTGGTTACTCTCTGTGGTGGTTGAAATCCTGGTCTAATTGATGCATGACAGTTTTCCCATTGACTTGAATGAATTCAGGACATAATTAGGTATATTTGTGTTTACATGTATACATCTATATATTTATCACTTAGGTGTATATATAAAAGCATTTAATGGCCAGTCTTAGAGACCTGACTGGCCTCATGAACAAAGAATCTTTAGGTCTAATGCACTAGATTTCTAGCAGCCTTGTGCCACTAGGGAGCCGTTAATCCAAGGCATGTGTCGTCTTGAACTCCCTAGAGAGGACATTAGAGATCTACCTCAGGAACTTGGGACCAAGCTTCTTAGACTGAATATAAGTGCTTGCTGCAACCTTCTGCTTTGTGGAGCTCTTCTTCTGGAAATTGAGATCATCTGAATGGGGCAGCATAAATATGAAGTGGTGTTGAGGCTTATTCTAGGATTTGAGTATTTCTAATGTCTGTTTCTTGTATGAGCTCTGATAGATGATCTTCCTCAGACTGAGGCATTAACTGTTCTCCCACTGTCCCACCTGAGGTAATTTCCTTCCCACTGCTGCATTTCCCCTGGGAAGGCCTCTTACAGGGTGTATCTCCATATAGTTTCACAAAGTGTAAAAAAAAAAAAAAAGTATTTCTGAGACCTCCACCACCTTGTGGAGGTAAACAGGGGTTTGAAGGCAGTTGGTCACACTCTGAGCCCAGCCCCTGAACATAACTCTCTAAGCCTCTTTCCCTTAGGCTAAGCGTGTGTTTTAATCCCGATAGCGGCAGTTGTACAAAGTACATGTCTTACAGGGGATTTTTAGTTCCCATGTAGATTAGGTGCCCTCCACTGTCCATGCGCCAGTGTTGTATTGTATAGGCAGACTAGTCTGCAGACTGCAGGTCCAGGCAAACTAAGACATTTTTAGTGCCGGTAAAACCATCCATAGTCTTCATGCTGCCAAACATTCCCTACATGTCTCCTTATACGTGCACAAACTCGTTTTGGGAAAGAGCTGATGAATGATTTAATTTCTTCTCAGGTTACTCTTCGCACTGTGGTGCTAGGGGTATTTGGTTGTTTGCTTATTCAGAGGCCTCAGCAGTGATGGTGGCATTTTCCCAACGCATCCAGCAGTTGGGCTTGGGGGAGCTGCTCTGCCTGGGTAGAGGGAGAGAATCAGCCATGCCGTGCCCAAGGCACTGGCTCTGCCACACCAGGCTCTGTGCTCTTGGGCAGTTTGCTCAGGGCAGGCAGAGTGCTCCAGGTTTGCTTCACTGTGTCTACTGCAAAAATGGGGTCCTGATCTAACCGTGCTTTGAGGATCAAATTGCACCAACAATTTTAAGTATCTAGGTTTTGAACATTTTCCTTCAAAACAGGCTTTAAGGCATGTCCTTTTTCCCCCATGGGAAAAATGCCATGTACAGAAACGGTCTTTTTTTTTTTTTTTTTTTTTTTTTTTCTGCCAAAAGGAGGTAGAAAATTTTATCATTTTGAGGATGTTCGTGGGGAAATTACAGAGAAGACTTTTCTTGTGCTGTTTCCTCTCCCAGTTGAAAAAACCATGAACAAAAAAGAAGGTGCACGCCAATCTGACTGTAGAGCTTAGATCTCAGAAAAGTAAAGCCTTAGAAAAAAGTTAAATCTCAGAAAGGTGAAAAAGAGAGGAGTGAATATGAAAACTTTTATCCCAGTCAATCAAACCAAATTCTAAACAAAATAAGGGTCTCAAAAAAGGAAGAGAAAAATCATGTAAAGCTATGCTTCCCCTAACATTTTCTGGGGAAAACACACTTTCTCTTGGTCACTTGAGTTAGGCTGACATTAAGAGAGTCCTTTTCTGTTCTGTTTCTTAGGAATGCGTAGCTGGGAAGTTCACTGAGTTTTAGTTGGCTAAAGAAAAAGATGGAAAGATGTGAAGAGTCAGCTAGACCAGATTAATTTAATTTGTGTTATTTCCTTTTGCAGATATTTAAAAAATAGATATGTACACAATGAAACAGTGTACTTGTATTAAAGCCAGTAGAATTCAGTATAATTTAATGTAATTTTGAAATAGGCACATGTGCTCTTTGCTACATATTCAATATGATGAAGATTTCTCTGGGGACTCATAATTTTGAGAAATTCTATGTTTGGTGCCGTCATGGGAGACTTTAAAAGGCCTTATTTAAAAATATCTGTACAAACACTGAAGATTCAACTCTTCCTTTTGTTCCTGGAATATTTGCTTATCTGATATTTTTCTGGTTTAGCTTTCTAATGCTGCATCGGATACTGTGGTGAGGACTGGCAAATTTACATCTGTTTCAGTAACTATTTATCTTACTTTAAAAAAATAATTTTTCGATATAAAACATAGTTAGCCTGGAAAAAATCAAACCGTAAACTACTACTTTCATATCTCTTAAAAACCCCCAGATAATTCAGGTGTTTCACCTTTTTTTAAAAAAACCCAATAAGCTAAACTGCAAGTTGATTAAAAACGCTATTATATGGCAGTCTAAAGATGACATTGCTGTATATATTTAAGCTATTCAGCTGCTGTATTAGGTGCTTTAGCTTCAAAAAAGAAAGATTAGACTCAACAGGGCTTGGCAATATGGAATTATGTCTTCTTTTACAAGATCATGGATCCAAGAAAAGATTACGTGCATATATGTAAAACACATAATTACCTATTGTAGGTGGCATCTTTGTAACCCCAAATTTAATATAGAAAATTTTAGGACTAATGAATACCACGTTCCAGACTTGCTGCTGAAGCCACATAATTTGAGTATACAAAGTTCTCAGTACTCAGAAGGCAGTTAAGTAATTCTTAGAAGGTTGCTATTTCTCTTGACCAGAAGCACCTCAAAGCCATAGTGTGTGTTACTTTTTGCTTTCAAGATCCTTGAGTAATCAGCCTTTAGTACATTTTGTAGATTTAAGAGGAAATGTTGCCCAGAGAGAGGGACAAGGAGAGCATGTGGAAATCCCCTTTTTTAGCTGATAATTTTGTAGAAACTGTTATTTCAATCCCTTGGGAAAATATAGGAGGAAACTTTAGGTCTAGGCTTCAGGTGTTAGACTCAGGTTTTGGTGTCATTATGATTTTAGAAAAATACAATTTGCGTAGATACATTTGTAAGACATTTAATGAAGTGCATAGATATTAAAGCAGATTAGGAGACTACAGGTAAATTCAAAATTGCTTTTGGTGTTTTATGTTCTTGTAGTTTATTCTGGCTGGCTGATGGTCTAGATGTACATAATCCTGCTCCAGAGGGTGAGTTCAACTAACTGAGCTTTTGAGAGTTTTCTAGCTTTACATACCCGTGACTTCTGAGGATATGTTCGTACTCCTTTGATTTAAACGTTTGACAAGCAGTACAATGTAAGAATGCTCAGAACTTCTCCACATCTGTGGTCATTGCTCTTTTTCTAATTGAATCTCCCCTTAATGTTCACAGGTACACACTGGTGGATATTTTGCGTGCCATACTACTTTCTTTAGAAGCCATGATAGAAGACCCTGAGCTTCAAGTGAATGGATTTGTTTTGATTATAGACTGGAGCAACTTCACCTTCAAGCAGGCCTCCAAGCTCACACCAAGCATGCTTAGATTAGCCATAGAGGGCCTTCAGGTAGTATTCTTCCTTTCTTTCTTTTCCTAATTCTTCTTTGTTTTGCAGTTCATTACAAGTCTATGTGCTAAAAAAGCCAAACAAAAAAAAAACCCAAGAACTTCTGAATAACAAAGCTATTAACACCTTAAGGTATGGGTGAATGTGCAAGCTACAGTGGCACAAGCTAGCGCGTGAGCTCAGTCAGCTATCTGCACTAACTCCTGCTGTGTAGGGTCCTACTTTGCCATAAATAAGAGGTCTCTTTTCTGTCTTTATTCCAAAGTGGCTGACTTCCTGTAAATTCAGACTGTAGCTTCTGCAACAGCAAGTTAGAGGTAATCAGTTTATGTTGTCATTTTGCACAGGGCTAATGAAATAAGGGTTGCTCCTGCCACGCTAGGTTTTTGGGGTTTTTTTGTTTGTTTGTTTTTGTTGATTCTGCTGGAGAAAGGCTCTGCATCATTTGTTCTGAAAAGTGTGGGGCACTGTGATTAGACAGTTAGCTGGGACTATTTACTCAAAGTTCTGCATGTGCTCAGCTCTTTTGCTGAGTCAGGTTTAATTTGAGCAGCAGGTTCTGGGACTGAGTATACAGTGATTTAAATTTCTTTCTGCTCATTGTAAATGCACTTTACATGGCACAGGCATATTGGTGGAAAGGATGCTACATAACTCTTGGCTGTCTCCTATGATCTTTAATGCTTGTTAAAATGAAAAACTAGAATCTGTAAAGTAGTTGTTTGCTGTGCAAGCTTGAGTTGCTATGTTAAAAATACCAGTAATTCACTCCTATGGCAGTGTGCGTTGGTTTTACAAGGGTGTATATTCCTTTTCTGTGATGTTTTTACCATTTATACATTTTTATTACTCATAAAACAAAATAGCAGCCTTATCTTTGAACTTTCTTCACTTTGATATTGCTATTTTTGAAGAAACTTGTGTAGCAATAGTATGGAGTTTTGATCTAAATCTTGAAATGGCTTAACCAGTATTCAGCCTGCGGTTGCGCAGGGTAGTGACAGTCATGAGACAAAGATCTCAATTTTAATTTTGTTGTGTTTCCTTATACAGCAGTGTGATTCCATGGTCTTGAGAACTATATCAGAAGGCAGCAGCGAGAACTGTACTAGTGCTGCATTTCCTTTCATTGCTTTCAAAGTTGTTTTATGTTTTTGTGCTGTTTTTCAAAGTTAGGCATTGTTTCCTTGTTTAGAACATGAATAAATACCTTAGTATTTAAAACCAAAATCTTTGTTTTTAAATGATGGTGGATCTTCCTGGACATTAGAGATGGTTATTTTGAGGAGAGCTGCAGTGGATAATTGCATCTGAAAATATGATGGATGACTTGCCAAACTTCAGGTGGGCTCTGAGTTCTTCTTTCTCCTGCCATTGGTTGGTTCATTACTGAGTTGAGGTGACATCCATTGGCTTAATTTACCCGTGCCCCCAGCTTTATATGTTTCAATATCCTGAGTCTGATGGTGGCTAGCACCCAGGGCATCATTTTGTGCCCACTGTCTTCAGTCCGGTTGACTCCAGAGATGTAAAACTTGGCATGAAACGCTCCAAAGAGGGAATGAGAAGGCACTGAAAGGCAAATGTGAGATAAAACTCTCCTAATGCTCAAGGAACCTGTCCTAATCTGTGACAAGTATTGTTATCTGTAGGCAGCAACTTTTACAAGGCCTTTTACTACAAGTCTTTTGAAGAAATCTATTAGATGTGCTCTCATAATACAGTATTTGATTTTCTGTGGAGAACCACTGAAGGAATGAAGGCTAAAATTCTTAGACTAGCAAAACTGACTAAGTCTCTAGTGATATTTTCCCAATAGTTATACTACTTGGGGGGTTGTTTATATATATTTTTTTTTCTTTTAGTTAGATATTTTTCTATGTAAGGGTATATTAGAATCAATGGAAAGGACTAAAGACAACTGTACTGAGCATCTTGGAGGAAGAACCTCACTTCAAAAACAATGGCAATCAGGAAGGAAATATGAGGAAGGCATGGTGGAAAGGTGGTACAGAGAGATCCTGTGCAAGACACAGATTTATTTGCACCTTCTTGCAAGATTTCATGCCTGAAATATTACATTCCCACATGGGAATCCCTCACCAAGGACTGCCTTTGATTTTGGACAAAAATGTGTAGCGGAAACATCATTCTGAATGATGTCAGAATAAAAAGTGCTTAGTCAGGTGGTATGAAGAAGAACAACTCACATACTGTTTATTTATGATCTTTGTAAATACTCTCTGTTTAATCAGAGAAATGGAATTTACTTTGGCTTATAAGATTTAACAGGGCTCAAGATGTTGAACTTTACCATTTGGGGAATTTAAATATTTGTGTTACTTGGGTGGAATGGGACAGGGAAAGTGGGATTAGTGACCACTGAATTTGATGTTAACCAAATCCCTTTGCCTCCTGAATGAAATCTACTAAATTTGCATTATATTTACTTAGCTTCCATAGTGAGCAGAATATTCAATATGCTCTGTACCAAAGAGCGATGATTACAAGCTATGGTGTTTCTGGGCTCTTCACAACAGCATATTTTTTAGGAAATTGCTTTTGAAAGGGAAATAAATAAATATATACCATTTTCTACTGAAGACAAGTTCTGCTATACATTTTGTCTGCATATATATCTTAAACGGGAGTATGAAAAGAATCATACCCCTAACTGACTTGTATACATTAGGAAAAACTCCTAGGTAGTCATTTTCAGGAAAAGAGCCTTTTGGCCATGGAACTTTTAATGTTAAAGAACACTGATTATCTGGAAACTTATGTGACTTTCCAGCATATCCATCCTAACAATGCTGTGTCAACCAACTGGTGCAGTGTAGTTGCAGCATTTTTAGATCAAATGGTTTTGCTACCCAAGAAGCAAAAACCTCCTGTGGAGGTTGGGGCGCTTGGCTGGGACTCTTAATGGTCCAGTCCTAACTCATACACTAGCCCTGTTCTTTAGGAAAAAAGGAGCAATACTCTTCCCTGTGGATGATGGTGGCCACAGCATTTATGTTGCTCCTTGTCAGTGAGAAGGAGGATTTCCGCTAAAAGCCCCTACACCTTCTGTAGTGAAGAATAAGAACATACGCAAATGCAACACATAATACTCTTTATTTTCTAAGAAGGGCTTGTCTGGATTGCCTGGACGCATTCCTGTGTGACCTACTCTAGGTGGTCCTGCTCTAGCAGGGGGATTGGACTGGATGATCTTTCGAGGTCCCTTCCAACCCCTAACATTCTGTGATTCTGTGTGATTCTGTGATAAGGTGCCTAGGAGTACCTCAAATGTCAGAGCTGTAAAACCTGAGCAGAAGGAAAACATTCTTTGAGATAAGAGACCAAAAACCATGCCCTGACTCTAGCACCTTGTGTTGGGTCTCCCCAGTGTATTCAATGTGTGGGGGTGTTTGTGAATCCCAGTCTTTAGATGCTCACTTCTCCCCATTCATTGATTTCTGTAGCCAAGCACTGATTTTGGATTTGTGAAGGAGCTCATGTTACTCAGCAGTTGGGATCCTGAAAGCAGGGAGTATTATAGCATTGTGTGCTGCAACACCTGAGTGCCTTGAATAAGTCCCTTTCATAACTTGACAAAATTTCGCCTCTTTCACCATCATGGTCTTACAATTGGCATGCTTCAGCTACTTTTCCCATAGAAAGAACTCTTGAGAGTTCAGAAGAAAACCAGTCCTAACTTTCCATAGACAGTTTTTACCACACAAGACTGACACTGTGATGTTATGTTCTGACAAACAGTTCTAGGAAAATATAATCTCAATACATAATGTTGGTCAAAAAAGCAGATAAAATGTTAGGATCTGTAAGGAAAGGAATGGAGAACAGGGAACGTGGTGAAGCCACTGCAAAAATCTGTGCCATCACTTCCATCTTGAATGGGGTGGATTCCTCTGATTTTATGTCTGAGAAAGAGTACTGTAGGACTGGAGAAGAGCAAGAAGTCCCCAAAGAGATGGGATGCTTTCTGTATAAGGAGCAGTTGGCTGGGATTCTTCTGAATGGAAGAAGAAAAACTGTGGAGGGGAACTACAGGCACCTGTAAAACCATAGGATCACAGGATAATTCAGTCTGAAAGTGACCTCAGGAGATTCGAAGTCCAAACTCCTGCTTAAAGCAGAGTCCCTTATGAGGTTAGACCAGGATAAGGTCATGAGTGGCTGGAGAGAGTAGACAAACTGCAGATATTGGTTACCCCTGTTTTAAGAAATGGGCATCATCAGATGATACTAGCAAGAGGCATGGCTCTTTATGAGACATGGCTCTTTATATGACATGGTGATTCTTTGTACAATATCTGAGTAATCTGTGGAACTCATTACCCTGGGAAATTCTGGGTGATAAAAGTTTAGTTGTGTCCAGGGAAAATGGATACGTTTGTGGAAGAGAAATGAACTGAAGATTACTAAATACTTAAAAAACACATCAAAGTTCATAATTGGAGGGCTGTATCCAGTGGAGTCCCTCAGGGGTCGGTACTGGGACCGGTACTATTCAATATATTCATCAATGACCTGGATGAGGGAACAGAGTGCACTGTCAGCAAGTTTGCTGATGACAGAAAACTGGGAGGAGTGGCTGACACACCACAAGGCTGTGTTGCCATTCAGCGAGACCTGGACAGGCTAGAGAGCTGGGAGGGGAGAAATTTAATGAAATACAACGAGGGCAAGTGTAGAGCCTTGCATCTGGGAAAGAACAACCCCATGTACCAGTATAGGTTGGGGACTGAGTTAGAGAGTCATATAAGGGAAAGGGACCTGGGAGTCCTGGTGGACAGCAGGATGACCATGAAGCAGCAATGTGCCCTCGTGGCCAAGAAGGCCAATGGCGTCCTGGGGTGTATTAGAAGGGGTGTGGTCAGTAGGTCAAGAGAGGTTCTCCTCCCCCTCTACTCTGCCCTGGTGAGACCCCATCTGGAATAGTCTGTCCAGTTCTGGGCCCCTCAGTTCAGGAAGGACAGGGAACTGCTTGAAAAAGCCCAGTGCAGAGTCCCAAAGATGATTAAGGAGGTGGAATATCTCCCTTATGATGAAAGGCTGAGGGAGCTGGATCTCTTTAGCTTGGAGAAGAGGAGACTGAGGGGTCACCTCATTAATGTTTTATAAGGGTCGAGCGTCAGGAGGATGGAGCCGGGCTTTTCTTGGTGATGGCCAATGACAGGACAAGGAGCAACGGGTGCAAGCTGGAGCATAGGAGGTTCCACATTAATATAACGAAAAACTTTTTCACTGTGAGGGTGACAGAGCATTGGAACTGGCTGCCCAGAGAGGTTGTGGAGTCTCCTTCTCTGGAGACATTCAAAACCCGCCTGGAAACATTCCTGTGTGACCTACTCTAGGTCGTCCTGCTCCGGCAGGGGGGTTGGACTAGATGATCTTTCGAGGTCCCTTCCAACCCCTAACATTCTGTGATTCTGTGTTTCTGTAATTCCTTGGGCTGTATATAGTTGGAGATGAGGTGAATGCTGAGTGGAAATATAGCATATGCTGTCTGCATTGTATCTTCTCTAGGCCTTTATTTTTGTCCTCTGTTAAGGACAGGTTATGGGGTTAGATGGACATTTGATGGGACATAATTAAGTCAAGCGTGCTTAGGAACATGGTTTAGTGGTGGACTTGGCAGTGCTGGGTTAATGGTTGGACTCGATGATCTTAAAGGTCTTTTCCAACCTGAACAATTCTATGATTCTATGATTCTGTAAGTGTATATTCCACTCCCCACCTCCCACTTTTATTAGCTTTTCTTTCATTTTACTGCTCCTGGCACTCCCATGACCCCTTCTGTCTGAACATAGAGCTCTGAACACTTGGGCAGAAGGAGGGAGGAGGTTATGGCATGCTTTTCTTTGTGGTAGTCCTCCTCAAGAGAGCATTGTTTTCACAAAGCAGGTAAAAACTGTGTCAAAGAACAAAAATTCGATTTGAAAATTATACTGAAATTTGGGGTTTATTATTAACTCTGACAAACAGCTTTAGGGGTAATATAAGTGAGCTTTGCAACGTGGAAAGTTGTGGGTATGCATAAGACACTTTAACTGATTAACTGATATTTAGGATTCTAAAACCCAGAATACTAAATCCTTCTTAAATACTTGATATCTATTTAGCTCATAATAGTAGTTGCATACATGACAGATTTGTTTTGCATGTTGTCACTCAGGCAGGCTGTACCTCCAAATGCTTAGGAAAACTGTATAGTTACAGATGGCTGAATATTAATACTTTTCCTCTAGGTAAAAAGCTGGGGGAAAAGAGACGATAACACATTTAAACTGGGTACTGAACATATGTGGACAGTCAGCATTGTTGCAGAAGACAGAACACTCTTGCTTTCAGCTGAGGATGTTTACAGGAAGAGAGAGCGGTAGTGTTGTGGAGGACAAGGCAGGTCTTTCAACTGATTGACTTTTTTTTGTAACAAAGGAAGACTTCATAAGCTAAGACAAACTTGTTACTGTGAACATGAAAGCAAACCAGAAAGAACACGAAGACAGCATGCTTGCAGCTACCATTGCTATCCAAAACATCTTTTCAAACAGCTGTTCTTGTGACTTGTAAGGACAATATGCCCAAACAGATTTGCTGCAGCAGTGTAAGGTGGAAGTTGCAGAGACCAGAGCATGTACAGTCTGGTAATGAAAGGGACAGGACTTATTACTCCCATTTTCTTTAAGCATGAAATTTATCAGTATCTTACAGGGAATATTATCTGAATATCATGGTTAGTTCACCTTTCTATTTAGCTATTCACAGACAGTGCTTAAATTTCACCACCTAGTTCTGGACTACATCCATACAACTAGCAGGTTGTAGTGCAAAGAATTTGTAAGTCAGGAACTTCCAGAACTAAGGATGCCTCTGAAAAACAGTATTTTGACTTTACATAATTACATGGTCACATGGTCTGTGCAGTGCATAAGGTTGTTAATAATGAGCTTAAGGAACAGTTACTCAGTACTAGAAATGAGTATCAATGAGCAGCAAATCACAAAAAAAGAGCTTTAAATGTCTTTGCACCCAAACTTAAAACCATAAAAACCCCCACTTATTCAGTGCTTGAGTTTTCTGCTAGTTTTTGAGACTAGGGTCCTGACACTTCACATTATGCTTGGGAGGATATTAAAAAGTAGCAGGCTCAAGCTTTTAATGGGAATATCTTCTGCTTTCTGGAGGGCTAATAAATCATGTAGCTGCTTTCATTCAGTTTTTTATCAAAGAATTAAGCTGTTTGTAAATGCTAGAATCCCCTGAGCCAAACACCAGCCCAGAGAGTGGAGGAATGTGCTTGTAAACAGTACAATTTCATGCCAGTTCAACCCATGTTCTGTAGCAGCAGCAGAATGGGATATTTTCCTTAAGAGCTTGGTATTTTACAAGAGTTTGCATGTATTTGATAGTCTGTACTTGTAAAAAGGCCATAAAAAAGGCTTGCCAGCAATTTACTGTGGAAAGAGGCTGGACTGGAAGTGATTGTTAGTTCTGTCACCTCATCTGCTGTCTGGATGGGCTTAACCTGCCAGGTGAGAAAGGACGTGATGGCCAGAGCTTGAGTTCAGTTGCTTACAGACGAGACTGTATAGACATAGCTATTATTCAGTGTGGTCCCAGCTGTTAACCTGTTATCTGAAGACAGAATAATTAATTTCCTTGCCAGATTCTTTTATGATGCTGATCAATAAAAAATTGTTGCATGCCTTTCAAATGGTAGTTCATTTATTCTCACAAACACACTTTTAAGATGAGGGCATGCTATTATCTTTTCTTTTTTTTTTTTCCAGCTGAGAGGTATTCCACTGAAATATTACTGTTAAAAGTGTCTGCTAATTTGAAGTGCCTATTGTGACAGGTCATGGTCTGATTTTCAGTCACCTTTGATATATTCGGAGTCCAGCTGCCATTTATTTTTGATCAGGATGATTCAAGACTTCTAAAGTCTTGATCCTGACCCCCAAGCCAGGAGTCTGAATTCTAGCATAGCCTAAATTTAGAGCTTCTCATTAGATGCTCTTTGTATGCACGAAATGCCGCGTGGGCTGCTGCCTCTTTGAAACAAAATGCTGAGAAGCAGTAAATTGAACTCCCCTTTCACCCCCAGAAACTCTGCCATGTGACATCTTACTGCAAACTGCAAGGATGCTTAACGGAGTTGAATATCCACCACCCAAACACTGCCACTGGAACTAGTGGAGTAACTGCCTGCAGTAGGTTGTCATCCTCCATGTGAATCTGCACAAGAAAGAGAGTGGGCACTTTGCCAGTGTTTTGCAGATATTTGCTGTAAGCAAGGCGTGATTAGTTATGGGGATCTTGGCTTTCATTCAGGCGCTTTGATCTAGCTGGCACAGACTCTTCTGCCCGCTTCTCCTGCTCTTTTCCCTCTGAGCAGCCTTTGCCCCAGTCCTACCGCTTCCTCAATTCCTCATCCCTCTCCTGTTGACATTAACTTTGTACTAGTCTTCACCAATGTGGATTTCTTTTGTCTCAGTGTCCTGATGTCATGCTCCAAAACCTCAGTCATTGGGGGAGATTGCTGGCATGTTAAGTTCATCTTAGACTCCTTAGGAGATCTCAGCTTTTTGTGGTCTCACTGTACAAAAGCTTTCCACATCTGGCATCTAATCAGCTTCGAATCTCCTGACTTCAAATCTCCTCTTAACTGGTGTTCCCATTGCTCTTCATACCACTTTGGAAAGCAGCACTAGAGAGTGAGTCCTGATCTGTTCACATATCAAGTGAGTCCTCTTGTTAAGGAAAACAGTCCTTGTAATTCCTCAGACTGGAGCTGGTCTGCTTCGAATATATGGCTCATGGAACCGGGCAGGAGATATTGGGAGCTTCTGCGCATGTAGTGGAGTGATGTGGTATGGTCTGGGAAAAGAAGATATTTTTGTATTGGTAGTTTTCTTCTACTTCAACAAAGTAGTCATGGTTAGTCTAAAAGACAATGAAAATGCTCATAGTTGACATTCTTCCATCAGTTCTGTCAACAGAGAAAAACATCCAATTAAAATTATCGCAGCTTGAGAGAAAGAAAATAGGTGAAATTCTTCTTGTACGTGCAGACTGCCTCTTTCTGAGCTGCTGCTAAATGCTAACCACTATTCTGTTTGATTTCTTTTTATCAGGAAGCTGAATCAATCTGTATTAAATAAAGATAGTGACTAAATTGCCCTGATTAAGCTGAAAAACTAATATTATGCTGAGTGACACCAGCATGAGAAAAGAAAGGCTTGTAGCACAAACTCAGTGTAGAGAATTAACTTTTGTCACTGTGGTTGACTTCCTGTTGTCTCTGGTAGGCCACAGTTCAGCAGCTATATGATAATGACCATTCCTCAGCTTCAAAATATATAATTAGTTTTGGAAATGATTTTTCTCAGTCAAGGTCTAAATATTCCTCTTTGCTTCAGAACCTTAAGGCCATGAAGGGAATAAATAGTATTCTTCCTCATAAGGTCACTCAGAAATAAAACAAATTTGTTCTAAATCATAATGTCAGAGACAGAAGACATTTTAAGATGATAGCTTACCCTCCTGCTAAGGCAAGATTATCTCATGCATTGTATTTTCTAGTACTTCACACAGCTTAATTTAAAGTCTCAAAGGCAGGTCTGGCACATTCTTTGGAAATCTTTCTACGACTTCTCGTTCTTCAGATTTCCTCTCAGCATTAATCCTGATTTTTCTATTTCAAAATGTCACCTCCAATAAAACCCTTTGCTATTTCAACATGTGCTGTTGGGTCCAAAGCAGGAATAGGTATGTGACTCTGTAACCCAAAGAAAGGAATTCTTCGATCTGCAGCAGCAATGATCTGGAATCAGGACCTGGAGACGTTCTTCCTGTCTTGTTTGCCACTGGAGATGGTGAGATTTGGAAATCAGTGGGGTCCTCTTTATTTGGGGAGCTTAAATTTACTTTTTTTGATACTGTCCAAATTGCCTGTGTTATCAATCTGTTTTATACGCACATCTTTCAGGTTTACCTCATAAGGATACGCTGAATCTTTTTTGGAATTATTTTCTGAAATCAGTCTAACCTTTGTTTTCTGTGATGCTCATAAATCCTCTGTGATCTTATTAGGCTGTGCACAGCTGGCTTTATATTATTGTCCTCGGTACATACAGCCTTTGCACATAGTGTCTGTGATATCAGCTAAGCTTTCAGTGCCCGTTCCCCAAAACAATACAGTGTAGTTTTTTGTAACTTTTGCTTATATTCCTCAGCAAGTGTTCAGCTCCTATGAGAATTATTTTTTATTAATCCAATTTGACTTTGGTTATAAGCAAAATTTTGACTTTGGTTATGTGATTGCTGTGCAAGAACAACACTGCTGTGATATTTTGCTAATGTTGAAAAATAAATGTGGGAAACTTCTCTAGAGGAAAGTGCCATAAAAATGTGAAATTATACGGCTGGTGATGGTTCCTCTCATCTCATGTTTCATAATCATAAAAGAATTGAGACAATTCAATTCTCATATGTTTTAATAGGCTTAACTATGTTTAAATAAGTGCTGCTCTGGTGATTTAAAGTAGTTCAGGAACTGAAAGTTTAGATTTATAACACATGAAGAAAATTACATTTCTTAAGAACTAAAAAAAAAACCCACCCCAAAACCCTAGGCAAAATGCCTTTCTGCAGTCATTTCCTGTATATTTTGCAAAGATCAGAACAAGTTCTTAAAAAACCTTTCTAACTTCTTATTATGTGGAATGGGAAAACACTGCTTATAATCTTTTCCAGTGTGTTCTGTAATAAAAAGGATCAAGCACTAATGTTTTGTCTATATGTAATGAATATCCAAACATGAATATGGGCGGAAATTTGAGGTGGCTGCACGTATCATCCTATTGGTGAAAGTTTGGGAGTACATTCAATCCAAAAAACTGATTATAACTCCAGCGACTGACACTGGGAAAGTCTCATGTCAGCCTGTCACCCAGAACAATTCTGGCTATGTCAGGTGCTTGTTGGTTCTCATGGGTTACATTTTATGTTGTCTCTCACAGTATAGGCTTGAGTTCTGACTATAAAATGGATATTCAGCCCCCTTATTTTGTGGGACTGAATCCAATACCACACAGTGACATCGGAAAATGCAATCTTTAATCAGTGATGTATTTGTTAATTTCTTGCTCTTTTAAGCTGGTTCTTAAGAATCTATTATATCTGTTAGAATAATTTTGGGGAGGGTTTTCTGTCTGAGGAGAACAAGATTTCAACCCTTTGTACTTGCCCCATTGAACCATTTTATAGAAGGAGAAAGTGGTTCTGCTGTGATTCAGGAGAGGGACTCCCTAAAGTTACGTTTAAACTGCAGTTGCCATTAATTCTTACCTGATATTGCACTGAATGTGCCTTATTACCGACAAAATCTTCCGAGTTTTGGGAGGTGCCTGCATCCTGCGCTAAGCTATTTGACTGAAAGTATCGCTTAGAGCACTGCATCCTCTGGCTGAAAGCCACCATGCTAAGTATGAAGGATCCAGGATAAATCATCAAGTACTGATAGTCCTCCAGCATTCTTCTCACAAAAGTCTTTGCAAGGTTCCTTGAAAAAGAAGGAACTTTGCCAATCTTTTGAGGTCTGCAATGGATCCTTCAGACCATATAAAAACCCGTATACTCCAGACATCAGTGAGTGCATATAGAAATAGTGGATACATTCAGTAATTCAAGTGCAGTAGTCAAAAGCATGAACCAGTGGAGCCCTGCCTTTGCAGTAGGGATTTTCAACCTGCAGGAGAGTCTATGGTGAAAATGTAGCTTCATTTTGGGAGGAAGATGGAAAAGATTTTGAAGGGTAGTGCTTAATAGAGAGAAAAGAGGACAGAAATTATTTCAAAGTAGACAATTCCATTTCCTGTTTTATAGCTGTTTCCAATCTCATTGAGTAAAATGTCATCTCTAAAACAAATTTTTAAAATCTACACTGCCATACCATTGCAAAATAAATATTAACATTTTTGAAGTCGTAGCTGACATACACCAACAATAATTAGCCCATATTACACCAACAGGTATTATCAGTCCCCTCTAGTTTTAATCAGTAAGCACACCACCATTACATGGTGACTTTGACAGGCACCAAATGTGCCTTGAGACTGCGTTCCTCCTTGAATCCTTACTCCACTTTCCAGAAGAATTATATGTGTTAGTTACATACCTGCAGCAACATACTTCCATTATGAGGGGATGAAGTTAAATAGTTATGACTGATGAGGGATTATGAATTAGTGAGGAACTGGATGAGCCACTTAACCACTTATTTTCCTGCTGTTTATCTTTTGAGATTTTAGAGATGCAGAATTGCAAGCAAGATTTGACATAGGGGCATTAGTGGAGCTCCACTGGGTCATGCTTTTCAAAGCTTAAAGCTTTTTGTTAGGAATATTGAGCAATTGATTTTCTCTGGAAAACCTGATGGCATCTTCATACTATTGCTATCAGTATGATCCAATTCTTTTCTCCACAGAAATTCAGCAGGGGTGCAATTTAATGAGACCAGTGAAAGGAATCTGACCACTCTATTTATAGCACACTAATTGATCAGGGTAGCCATGATAGGAGGAAACTTCAGAGAAAATCAATGCAGTATCAAATGAAAGTAGCACTCAAGCCTTTAAAGAGAGCTGTATGGAAAGCCAATTAAGAATGCATCCATCTGACGATCCATGGGAACAGCTTGGACCATGTATGTTCTTGCTTTACATAGTAGGAATGAAATCAAACTGAGCAGCTTCTTACTTGCAAGGTGAGACTTACTATGTATTTGCTTCTTCATCCTGTTGATATTCTGTTCCATTAAATCTTGATGAATTGTTTTATGGCAACTGTAAATGTCTTCTTTTAAGAGCTCCCCTTTGACAACCTTATGCTTTTTTGTAATGAGCTCTGATGTCCCTCCCTGAGGATGGCAGCAACACTGTGTAGCAGAACTGTGCAGTCTCTTGGCTGTGTGTCCAAGACTCAGGCACGGTCCCAGGTCTCAGGGTTTTCAGTTAAATGCAGGGAGAAAATGGTCTGTCTACCTCCATTCTGATCATCCAAATGCTTGTAATCATAGTAGATACACAATGCATAACTATTTGTACTCATTGCTCGTGTTTCTTAAAGCTGTCTAACGGATCTTTACTTTCTCATCTAATTACATTTTTTCCTCATGATATCTGCTAAAGTCCTGAACAGCCCTCCATGCTCCATCCCCGAGAATTTTGGTTTTGTGGCAGGTATTCTGCTTTACTGGGTGTATCTCCATGCCATGGGGCTGACTGCCTTTCAGTACACTGCTTTGGGGTTGCTGTAGGAGGATGGAGCAAGCAACAACACTACCATAAAGGCATTTTAACTGTAACTTGCCTCAGAAAGAGCCAAAAGGGGAACACACATATACTTTGGTGAATTTAAATGTGCTTTATGTTTTTGTGTTTGAACATACACAAAAATTTTATGGTTTCTAAAAAAGATGGCAAACATAGCAAGGGGGAGAATCACTACTTGTGCCTTACATGCAAAGCTGTCCAAGCTAGTAGTGTGTGGCTCCTTTCCTTCAGTGCTTAAATGTGCTTGCAATTAAATGGATAAAAACCTTGCTTCATTTTACAGCGTGTGTGATACAGTGCTTAGGTTCATTTTCTGAGTAAGAATGCACATATTTTTTTTCAGTAGGATAATCAAAGGCATGGCATCATGAAATAGCTGCATGAATAATTCTGTTTTTCAGCTGCTGAATGGGAAAGGAGTAAATGGTCTATACCTTCCATGAACAGTTGATTGCTGTGGGCTAAATTTATATAACACCAATAGCTAAGCATATTATTGGTGCTACGTTTTCTGTTCATTCGGTTTTGAGCATATGTGGTGGCAGTGAGTTGTGGCTTAATTAGCTAGATGAATAATGTCAGAAATATTGTCAATTATCAATATGGTCTTCATCTTTCTTTAAGCTCCAACTGGGAATCCAGTTCCCAATGACATCAGCAGTTGCCGTGGTGAACTTTCATAAGCTAGTCTTTAATCTTTCATTAAATCACAGGCTAGGAAAGCAGACATGAGGAGTGAGATGAAAAAAACCATGCATTTGCAGCACTGATGGCCTCTCTAAAAAAAAAAAAAGAAGGCTTTGCTCTGTTTTGGGAAAAACCCATAATTTCCTGCATTGGTGAACACACTCTGTCAGCCACATGCATTGTCTGAACAACACCATGAAAGAAGAATTTGCAGGATGTAAACAGAGGTGAGATGTGTGGGGGTCGGGAGATGTCAAAATTAATATGACATCGAGTCCTGAATATGGTGAATGACTTGGCTTTGTTAGGCACAGTGTTTGAGGATGGAGGTAAGGGTGGTAAGTTTAGCAGCTCTTCTTCTAGGAACATTGGGCTTCAGCTGGACATATTTCAGAGGAACAGGCTGTGATTTTATGTTATTGTACAGGAGGCAGCTGGAGAAGAGAAGTCTTCATGTGAGCTACCAGCACAGAGATGATGTTTGAACTCATGCTCAGGCTGACACATGGGGAAAAGAGAAAGGGTCTGAGGGCAGAGTAATTTGGGGCCCATGTGAAGCAGGGTGGATTAGGAGGGCCTTTTGAGAAACTACTCTGAGTTGGGAGGGCAAATGGAAACTGGGTTGTGACTGACAAGCTCCTGAGCATTTGGTGCACTGAGCTGAGATTGGAAGAGTAGAAGTGTCTGAGTCACTATTAAGGGACATAAAGGTGCCACATAAATCTTTCATTGTGGAAAACCCCCCAGAATGGCAGTTTGGTTCAATATGTAACTGTCTCATTCTGTGCTATTTTGTCTAATAAGAGAAAATTCTTCTTCCCCATGAACCTTAATGTGCTTATGTCATTACAGCATTGTGGCTCTAAGAATACCATCACCGTCATTGGCACAGGTCTTCTCAGCAGTTCTTTTCTGCTGAGGTCTTGGTGTACCAATGCAAAGTTCTGGCCCCTGTTCCCTTGTCCTAAATCAGTTCTGGTGCGTGACTGGAACCAGATGTTGAGACAGTGCTTCCCTGTGTTTGTTCTCTCTGTGGTGTGGCTGCTTTTTGGGAAAAGAAATACAATTGCAATTTCATATTTGTTTTCCTACACTAGAAATGGGAAAGCCATAATTTTACACTTTGGAAACGCAAAAGATTTTAAAGAAGCAGTAGGGAACAGAGCTACAACTGCTTTGTTTTATTTTACAAATACATTAATTGGAAAAACCAGAAAATAAAAAGCAGAATCTGGAGGGTTTGGTGGTTTTTCTACAGATTTTAAAGTTGGGATTGATTTCCTTTAAAGTCATGGAGTATTGCTTACAAAGCTTTTATGCTTTCCCTGAGGCTTTTCCTTCCTGGAAAGGTTTTTGACAATTTTAACTTAGTCAAAAGTAGTACACTAAGCTGTAATTTATGTTGCCAAGCATTATTTCCCAAGAACCTTCCTTCTCACACGTGGGAGCACACTGGTGAAACTGCAGAGTAGAATTCTCTTTGCCCAGGTCGCAAAAAGAGAAGTTGTCCCTGAGACCATTCTGTCGTGTTTTCCTACCAGCACCAAGTTCACATTTATGTCCTTGAAAAGTACCATTTGCATGGATGACAGACTGTCTCAGGGCTGGGGCATAGGTTATTGCTGTGAGATGGGAGCCTTTTGGCATTCTTCTGAGTCACTGGCACCATCTGTCCCACTTCCTGAGGTAAGGCCGGATGGAGCGAGCGGAGCCCTGGCATGCCATTCGGCTTTTTATTTGGTGTTCTGGAGCTTGTTTCAGTTGTGGGCTGATGGGGACGTTGATTTAGGATAACTTGTTTTGTTCCATGTTCTGCAGGAACCCTGGGCATGATCTGCTTTGATTCATGTCTTGTATTGCAGGACACCTGTTTTGCTGCAAAGCAGATGGTTTCAAAATTAGTGCATCACATTGGGCTAGGTGTTGCTTGCTTCCCACCCCTCCTTTTTCAGAAGCTTGACTTTCTTTTGAACACACAATAAAAGCTAAAAAGGGATTCAGTCAGATTCAGTCAGGATTCACATAGACTGCAATTCTGGCCACTCAGATAGTGTCAACCTGATTATTTCCTTCTCTGCTTTTACTGGTGGAAGATGTGTTCCCGTCCTTTCTCTCTTGAGTTTGATCCTTTCAACATGGAATGAAATTCACAGCCCTG
Source organism: Leptosomus discolor (assembly GCF_034619465.1). Classification (NCBI taxonomy): domain Eukaryota; kingdom Metazoa; phylum Chordata; class Aves; order Leptosomiformes; family Leptosomidae; genus Leptosomus; species Leptosomus discolor. Next base: position 70,069,679 of record NC_141392.1, on the reverse strand, counting down.
GACTTATCAAATCCAAATTGATCAAAAAAGACCAACCTTTAAATTGCATAATTTTTAGGCAACAAAAAGTGTGGCAGTAGACTAGTAAAGATAAGGGGTCAGGTTCCCCACAACACTGTGTGTGGGAAGACATGGTAAGTGTTGGTCTTGCAGTGAAAGCCATGGTGTTAGAGGAGAACAGAACTTTACAGAGAATCCCAAGGATGTGAGTTTACTAGCTGAGTGCTTTGTGGGGATCGGTGCAAGACTACAGAAAATAGAAACTGAGAGAATTTGAGCTTAGTGCTGCTAGTGAGCTTTCAGCCAAGTATATGATGAGTGAGGCTTGGCTGTGGAAGACAGAACAAATGGAAAGACATGCATTTTGGCACAGGGATGACAGTGAAATGCACATAGGTAAAGGGAGTTCTCCAGGGATGACATTCAGTGGGAAGAGAGCAGGGAATAAGGGCTGATGTCTTTGGGATGGTGAAAGGTGACATACAACACTGTTTGCATGGAATGGGGGGACTGGGGAGGAGGCAGAGAAAGTGGGTAACGCAGCAGCTGAGGGCATCCTGTTTCTTCAGCATTAACAGTAAAATAGAGATGAGATGAACAGTGAGTTATTTTACAGTGAAAGGTACTGTAATGCATTTATATGCTAAAGAAAAGAAGGAGGGGTGAAAATAGGAGTCATCACTGCAAGAAAATGTCAGGAGTACAATTAGAGGAGCTGGTTGTGGAAGGTCAAATCTCTGGGTTGTTCCCCAGGTAACAGGTGAGTGTCAGCGGCAGGTGAGGTCCAGATTGTGGAGTGGAACTCGGGGACAGAGGTTCATGTTTGTGTGTGCCATTTGTTTTGCCCTCATTTTCAGAGTCCTAAAATAGATCTCATTTCCCTTAGTATTATATAACAGTGAGTCAAACCTAGCTTCTCAACATCTTTAATTAGTTTTAACAGTCACATTTCTAGTTAACACATTTAGGGTAGTGAACACTGCTCTCCATCCTTGCAGAAAAGGCTGAAAGGTTACCTGCAGTGAGTGCGCAAGTGCCTTTCACCAAAACTGATCCAAACCTTTGCCATGCTTTTCCATCCTCTTCAGGTAGACAAGATGCTCCAGTGCAAGAGGTGTGAACTTTCCTGTCTGTAATGCTGGAGTCTTTCTGTGTCTTTATGCTTTTTTTTTCCCCCTACACCCATCTACAGACTCCTGTGAGATCTGGTGCAGCCTCCTGCGCTCCTGAAGCCCTGCAGCTTCGGAGAGCTGGCGGCGATTGCCTGTCCAGATCACCAGATCTGGTGTCAGTTTGATGCAGATTTAAACAAAGCGAGGCCTGCCAGGTTGGACAGAGAGTTACTTGCTTGAATTTCAAAATTTTGGCTTCTGGTTTGATTCTTGCTTCAGGCATTATTTCAGATCCCATATCTGAAGAAAAAAAATATTTTTTCTACCTGGCTTGGAGCCATGTACAGGGCAACGCACTATGGTCTTTGCTGGGAATACTTTTCATCTGCAGCAATGGTAGATGATGCACTTACTTGTGCACATGCTTTGATAGTAAATAGCATCTGTAATTTTTACTGCTTTGTGCAGTTCTGAAAAACACACCTTAGTGTGATAGATACGGATCAGGGAAGAATATTTTATGTGGACTGTATAAATCTATATACAGCCTGCTAATCATGCCACAGTGCTTTTCTTTCCTAAACTTTGTGCTCTGGTGGAATGCACATTGCAAGCCTTTTGCATTGATGCTGGGTTGTATTAATGTCATGACTTGTTTAACAATAGCACTTTAGAAAATAATTTATTTTTTTTGTGAACATGTTACATCTGTATTTACTTTTGTGCCAAAATACACAATGAGGGAGAGCTTTATTAGAAAAAATAAAATATTTCTAAATTGATTTTTTTTTCTGTGAAATACAAAACCATGAATAGGTCTTGATCACATTATTTATTTACTATGAATTCAGCTTCTCTGTTAGTCTAGATCCTATTCCCATTCGGGCCATGCTGTTCACCCTGCTGATGACAGAAGATAAATGGTTTTTATTATTATGCTTATAAAGCCTTTTATACAGAAAAAGCATTCAGTAGATACTCAGTAGTGGAGAAATGTTTCCAGACAGGTGTGTCGTTTTGAAAAAGGAGAATCTCACAGCCCAGATGAATTACTCTTTAAGACTATCAGAAATAGCTGTTGGTGTCAACATTTACAACCTTACATGTGGATTATTATTTACTTTGGGTTTATTATTTGTGTAATCAGATGGGGCCTGATTCTTGTCTGATGCAGAGTCCAGCTGCTCAGAAGCAATTAGTTATGTTGCTGTAGCTGCCTGCTCGCACCAGATCTGCTGGTCAGTAAGCACTGGTGTCCCTCACTTGCAGTCCATGTTCAGAGCTGGGCTCTTTCTGCTCCCTCACTTTCTTCAAGTACCAATTTCGTTATTGATCCCAGTCTTTTAAGGTTGAAACTTTTGAGTTACCTGCTGAGTTATTGGGAATATGGATGGAACTTACTTAACACTTACCTTAAATACGACAGTATGTTGCTCAGTGCTGTAGGAAAGGAATTGAGATGCTGGAGACTTGATGGATAAGAAAGTAATAATTATAAATATTTTGCTCAGAGAATTGTTTATATCTTGCAGCTATTTCAGACTATACAGAATGTGGACAACAGAAGTTTCAACAAGAGACCATATGAACAGAAGCATTTCTGTGATACTAATTTTCATTAAAAAAAAAAGCTATTCGATAGGGGTCACTACAGTGGATTGAAACGGCTCCCAAGACACCTCAATATGTGTTTACACAATGGACCTGGTAATGCTTGAGTAGTGTCTCTGTTTAATTAGTGGTATTTAAAAGGTTTAATCTGTGTAATCAATAGAATTTAAAAGGTCTATAGCTTACATTTGAAAGTGAATATGTTTGCTTTGTATGAGGCATCATAATTTAAAATTACTTGATATATTCGTGGGTTCCTTGCTGTTATATAATGGGCTGCTGCCAGTGGAGAATGTCTCTAAGACAGTGTAACTATGTCTGTACTAACAAACTAGACATGTCCAGGGCTGCTCCCTACTGCTGGAGTGGCTGTGTCCTGGCTATTAATGCTTTTGTTAACCTAAGCAGATAGCTACATCCAAAGAGGTTTTTGGAAATGGTGCCTGATTTCTGCTTACCTTCCAAATTGTTTGTAAGAGTGCTAGGTGGCTTTGACCTGCATTCCTCCATGAATGCTTCTGGGTGCTGTCAAATGCACGGTATAGATGCTGCTTGGGTTTTGTAAAATGTTATTTTATGTATCTTGGTATTTCTTATGGTACATTTTAGTAGAGCAAGGTCTGTCTTTGTAGTCAGAGATTGTGGAGTATACCTGATGCAGTCAAACTAGTGCAAGTCCACAGTGAGTTCAAGTGAGTGAGCTGTATGTGAAGAACATTGCTTTGGGGAGCTTTGCATTCACCCTTGCAGACTGGTGGAGCAGAACTGGAATGTCACAGAGTTGAGCTCAGCAGACCCACTTACCATTAACTTTTATGGATCTCCTCAGTGTTAAATGTTTGTGGTGATGACATGATCACATCTTGCATTGAATAAATTGTCATGTTTGGTATTTTTCAATGTTTGGTGACACTCTGAGGCAGCTGAATGCTGTAGTAAAAATGCTGGAGTCAGCTGAAAGTATAGAGAGAATTTAGATAGGCAGAATGAGATTGCTCAAGTTGTTATTTGACCAAGACGCTGGGGTTAATGCTTCTGCTCCTACAATGGCACCATGGGACTTTATACAACCAGAAGTGGTCAAGACCTCAGTTGCTTTTTTTTCTGCTGAAAGCTGGCAGCTCCATTGAGCACACCAATCTTGTTCAATTGTGCTGGAGCTTTGGGGCAGAGCAGAGTCCAAAGGAAAGGAACCAGTTACTGAAGTGCCAACAACTGCTTTGCAGCACTGTGCCTTCCTCCTGGAGATTAACCTGCATGACCTTGCTTCGCAGGTGAGGTCTGTCACAGTCACAGAACTGGGCGATGAAGTTTCTAGCAGTGTAACAGCTCAAAATAACAAAGCAATCTGTTTGAATACTAAGGGCATCTTGGGACACACAGACAGTGCTCATCTGTGATTTATTTCATCACATAACTCTCCACATCAGATCTGCATGAAATTCAATTTCTGATCCTGGCATAAGCTTGCATTTTGTATGATCACGGCAAATAATAGAGTGGAATCTGTTAGTATAGCTCCAAGGTGCTAAAGTCATACGCAGAAGTACAAGGGCACTGTAGTTCTTTTAAAAATTTAAGCAGAAACTTTATAACCTTTGACATTACAGCCTTTGTAAGAAGAGTTGCAAATTTTCCATCAAGACTAAATAAAAATGTTTATGTAAAGTGTCTCCCTTCTAGACATTTTTTTCTTTCATAGAGAAGTATCAAATGGGTCAAACTGAAATGTTTCAGTTTGGGAAGGCTGCTAATATTGAATGGAGCATTCAGACACCTCACGTCCCCATTTACCTCTAGGCTGTATCTGTTCCCGTCTCCAGGAGAGACTACTGTGCACTGTAGGAAAAATATTTCAACCAAATAATGTTGTCTTTGTAAGGAAATGGAAGCTTAGAGCACTCAAACTACAGCTCCTAGGGCAGTAGTAATAGCTAGCAAGCATTTTGAGATCATTTTCCCCCTTTTTTTTACATCTTCCTTCCTCCCCTGCATCCTGTGTTTCATTGAAATCAAATTCTAAGGTTGTCTTTGCCTTTTGTATACTGGCAGATTTAGCTACTGCATTCTTATCACAAAACACTTAAATATTCATGCTGCTTTTAATTTTAGTGCTGAAAGGTTGTAGTTGATATGTTGATGCACGAATTTAAGTTCAGAAAATGGAAGACTTTTTAATGCTTTGGCTACATGTGAAGATTTGTCAGCTGGGCTCCAAAATGAGCAAAGCTGACTGAAGTACTGCTTTAAATTATCTGTTTCAATAAATACACAGCCAAGATCTTTAAATGGCCAAGCATAAAGCTGCTATCTGATATCTAGAATGTGGCTCGAAATGTTCATTCAGGATGAGAACAGGTATTATAGATCTATAGTACTACAATGTACACATATATGCACATTGGCAGATGCTTTGCCTGAATTGCCAAAATGAGGGGTAACAATGCAACATATTAAAAATGATCTTATGGTTATTGGAATGGCATTTATTACATTTAAGGGAATTTAAATGAATTATCTGCTGGCAGTAGGCAACCTGTCTCTCCTTTCCTGGCATTTGGCTGATTAATTGGCCACTTGCTTTATCTGTTTGCCTTTCTTTGTCTGTATAGCTTATTCTAGTGCTTTCCCTTTTTAATATGGTAACATCAAGTTTGCTCAAGGTCTGTGAACTAATGTGGATTAAAAGTCAAGCAGTGGCAGCTGTAATACATAATTGATCTACCAGTAGGACACAAAGAACAGATTCTGGTTCCTATATAGAAAATGCCTTCCTTTTTTTATCCTATGATGATAGTCTGCACTCTTGAATCTGTTTTAAATTAAAGTGAATAGGCTACTGGAATCTGACAAATTATCCATGGTAATAAATTATTTAAGAGATTAATTTGATGTTTGAGGCGTAATGATTTTTAGACACAGACACAGACACACGCTCTATTCTACACATAATTTTTAGATTTATATGCAGTTCTGTTCATTGGCAGTTGAAAGTACCTTATGCCTAGCAAACGTTGCACACTTTGGGTCTGTATTTGTCTCTTGCTGTGACCCACACCTGTTAGTACCTAACAGAAGATTTTGCTTGCTTACACTGTTTTTTGTAGAGGTGCGAGAGCTTTGTGACGTGTTCTCCAGATACCCTCAACAACAGCATCCCTTTGCGAATGGACAGGTTGGAAAAGGCCACGTCTACTTACATTAACATTGGCTCTGATTTTGCTTCAGCTTGTCATATGTTGCTTTTCTTAGTTGCTGAGGAATGACTCTTGACTGTTCAGTTAAGCAGGGGTAGAAGCTTGTTTAAGGTTTAATGTTTAATGATACTTTCACTGAAGTGAGGAGTTCTGTATTTTCAGGCTCCTTCTGAGGGCAGCTGTAGCGTGAATGACAAGTGGATGATTGTTGCACAGTTGTGTGTATGTGCCGGATGGCATGGCATGGTGCAGTGTATGGTGCTGATGGATGGGAAGCAAGTGACAGCCATCAGGGTGTCTCTCCCTTCCATTAAGTTCGTTCAGGCATACCGTATGTCATCGTCCCTGTACTGGGCATTTAATTTGAAAATTTTGATTTAATCAACCACTAACATTGGAGTGACAGTAATATAAGAAAGCAGAAATTTTAAGCCTTTCTTTAGAAGAGGGCTGCAAATCAGAAGGCGATGAAGTCAGAAAAGTAGAAAGGAAGGAGAAGGAAGTAGGATCTTTTTATGCACATTCTTAAGCTGTCTGTAAAAAATAAGTTACACTGTTTTAGTATACTGCATGGGACTTAAGATGCTACAATTTGAATAATTTTTAACAGTAGAGCAATAAACATTTTACAAACTATAGTTACAAACATTTGAAGATGTTACATATGCAACAGCAATATGTTTTGTTAAACTATGCTATATTTGGAAAAAGACATACTTTCAGCCCTTTGTTAGGTTGGTGGAGCTAAGAGCATAGCAATAAACAGTCAGTCTCAAAATGGAAATTGAATTTCTTTCCTAGAGGTTTTGTAAATGAATGGAGTTAATCTGAGTGTTGCAGGCTTTCCTTGGTCTGTGAGCTGCCTGTGTTGCCCTCTGTGACTTTTCTGAAAAGCTGGGTTTGCAGGTGGGTGTCAAGACAGAACTAGGGGAGTCGCTCATTCCCAGCCTTTGGAAACTGAGCCTGTTCAGTGTTGTGCAGAGAGCTTGGCAGTGGCTAAGTTTTGAAACTGTGGTTCAGAGGGTGTGATGCATGACGCTTCGGGGTTTTCAAGTAAGGTCAGCCTTCGTTTAGGTGGCGTAAGCCTTGCACATTTTTGGCAGTCACTTGCAATGACAAGATAAGTGATCTCAAGCAACCCAAGCAGCTTGAGTACATTACGTAGGGTAAATATTAACATCTACCTGTAAATCAGTTTTTTATTTCATTTGAGAAATGTGTCATCACATTGGTTGCTTTGGCTGATGATAAACTTCAAAAGTAGCACAGCTTTGGGAAGTGAAGTGTACTTGGAAAATATCAGCTAAAAAGACCTCATGTAATCTCAGTGATTTCGTACTTTTCATCAGTGTCTGACTTGTTCAGAACTGTGCACTCATACATGATTTCCTTATGTTCAGAAGGACCCTCCTGTGTTTTGATTTTTGCTCATTGCCTCTGGTCCAGTCACTGGGCACCACTGAAAAGAACCTGGCTCTGGCTTCTTATACCTTCCCTTCAGGTATTTATACACATTGATAAGATCCCCCTGAGTTTTCTCTCCTCCATGCTGGACATTCCCAGCTCTCTCAGCCTCTGCCCTGTGAGAGATGCACCAATCCCTTAGTCATCTTCATGGCCCTTTACTGGACTCACTCCAGTATGTCCCTGTCTGCTTCATACAGGTGAGCCCAGCACTGGACCCAGCACTCTGGATGTTTTCATAGTTCAGTTCTTTTTCTGTGGGTATCCATGTAACATGGGCTGAGGCTACTGTTATTTTTCTATTGCTGAGAAGAGATTCACACGGGTTCCTTTTTTCTCTTAGCGAGAAGACATCTGCATTTCTGATTTTGATCTTCCAACTTCTTGGATATGAATTTTCAAGAGTTCTGAAAGTATGATTTCAGGATAGACTCTACCATCACATTTCTTTATTACTGAAACATCCTAATAACACGATAAACATATTAGCTTTGTCCTAGATATGTATAGTAAAACAAATAATTATTTTTTGCCCAGTTGTTGTGAATCTCTGTTTTTTACTGGCAGAGTTTCCTCCGTAGCAGCTAACACAGAGACAGCCCGTGCTTACAAGGCTTTAAAAAGACAGGGGATTGATGTCTGAAGTTAGAATTCAACAACAGTGATTTATGATCCTCCAGAGTAATAACCAGAATGACAGTTCTTCCTCAAACAATATTGAAATTCCCTGGGCTCCCAGGAGCATTTTACATGTGTGTACCACCAGCAGTCATTTAGGAGTGCAGAAGAAGAGAGAAGCTGAGGTGGAGTTACCTCATAGGAAACTGTGTCTTTTCAAGCGCCTTTGTAAAGGTAGAGTGTAGCTGGGCAGTTCAGACTGAGGCTTTCTTGAAGCTGAAAGGCTGAAATAAACCTCCAATTCTGTACTATAACAAAGACATCTGAACACTTTTTGGAACTGGAAATAGTTTTGCACTGCTGGGAACTGACCTCTTGAAAATTCATATGCTGCATAGTTCATAATACCTCTACTTTTAATAAAATATAATACTTATTAATGGATCTCAAGCCAGTTATTCAATTTCCGCAGTAATTTAAAGCTTAATTATGCTGCATTCTAGATCTCAATGCCTGTCCTCAGCTGATTTTTCTTAAATCACTATCCCTCCAATTTTACAGTTCAGTTCAATTCTCGGGACTCTCATTTGCATAGAGTGACAGGTTAAAATTGGATGACTAAAACGATTACTGCTCTTAGTGCCTGCTGCAGTGATAGAGATTGATTCCACATAGTATGAAGAAGCATACAGCTCATGAAATAACTCTTGAATCACTACAGTTTTCAGTCTATTGTATTATTGTAAATTGAAACTGATAAAATGGTAATCCAATTTTAATGCATCCTATTGGAAACTGAGTTGCATTTTTGGAGGAGCTTTGGGTAATAAAACTGTACGGAACAGTTTAGAAGTTCTCCATTTCCAGGGAAAAAAGTGAGTAGTCTGATTGGAGAATTGGTATCTTTTAAGTCAGTAAGTTGTTGGCACTGCAAAGCTATGCAGTGTTGTTTGAAAGCTGCCACAACAAAGAAACTTGCATTTTTGCCTCTGTTCACCCCACCCACTGCAGACCTGTGCATCTCATTGCCAGGGGAGGTATACTGATATACCACTAAGGATAGTCAGATGACATCAGTAGCTTCTTGCAAATTTTGGCTGAAACCAATGCAGAATTAAAAATCTATAGGTTGGCCCTGGTTCTTGTGGAGAATTGTCAGTTGGGATGGTACGCAGAAATTATACGGAAGGCATAAGATTTGGTGTTTACTTACCCTATTTGAATTTAGGTCTGCAAAATCAATCTTGACATGTGAGTGTAAAACATGGGTCCTCTACGTAGGAATATTTTACATTTCTCTTTCCCTGCCTTTCTCTGCAAGTTTTGAAGAGGGGCTAGAAAAGGAACATGATGAATATGTTTTTCTCTTCTGCACTGTAGTAATTTTGGTATATCCCTCCCTGAATTAATTTTAATTTAATCTCTCCTGTTTTCCTCTGCTCCTCACTTTTATTTCTATGGTTTCTGCCTTGTCATTGTTCCTTTCAGTCCTTGTCTTAACATTATTCTAAGGTTTCCCTTCCTTCCTTCTGCTATGAAGGAAATATGAGATAGCACAAAGGATCACGTTTTGGTTGAATAAAACAGAACAAATAAGTGTAGCTCCCCTAAGGCTATTGTAGATGAGGTGCTGTTTAGCCTACTCACATTTGGAAGTGGTCAGGCACAAGGGGGGGATGCTATCTGATAACTACTGATGCTCCTCTTTGAAATGGCCTCAGGGCTGTTGGGAGGCTTTCTGCATGATGAAAAGCATCATGACAGTAATCCTGTGGTCAGTGGTTTCTGCAGAGACCAAGGGCTGTTTGGTCATCAGGATAGCCTCACTGACTAATAGAGGGTGACTTCAGGACAAGGGTGGTACAAGCTGAGATGCTGGTGTGGCATTTCATCTCCTCCTATATAGTCCCTGGCCAAAGACTTCTGCCTTCAGGAATTTGAATATGGCATATTTATGATCAGCGATTTCCCACATTATTTTTATTCCGCCAGCATTATGAAAGTATTGTTACTATATTTATGCACAGCAGTTTGTAGTATAGTGGTTTTTTTTCTGTTTGTCTGTAATCTTAATCTAATAAGACATTCACAAGCTGCCTGGAAAATGGATTATTTTTCTCGTATGGGAATTTTCATAGAAGAAATCACCATCTGGTAATTGCCTATTGTAAAGAATGATTTTCGTCACAGGAAAGAAAAATAATAGAGAAGAACCTACTTCTACCATCTTTCGTACTGTTTTTCTGGCTTTGCCAATTTGGAAAAGAGCATCACGCTATGAAAAGGTTTTTTGTTTTTTTGTTTTTTTTTTTTCCCCTTTTTGATATCTCACGTTCCAAATGAAGTGTTAGAATTAAAAAAGCAACAGAATTGTCTTAAATTTGGAAAATACCATTTTTCATTTCATCTTTAAAAATAAAGCCTTCATTTTTCCAGGTTCAAACTAAACAAATGAGCTAAGGAAAAAAAATACCCAGAACTCCCAAGCTGCTGTCAAAACAAGCAAAAATTGCTAAAAGAATTTAACACAATTTCTAATTACAGTTTTTACAAAAATCAGGCCAAAACCTCTTGAAGTTAATTTGCAAAAATAAAGTAATTTCATATGAAAATGGGAGATTTTATAAAAACAATTTCTTTATCAAGACCATCTAATTAAAAAAATGAGACTGATCTCAGCTTTTTATCCAAATAGTGGAAGCACAAAATCTCTGTAGATTTTTATTTTATTATATTTATACATAAACATGCAGATACATGTGGTCAGATGGCTTTTAAATCCCTAGCCAGCTAATTAATTTAACCAATATATAATTTTTATGAGTAGCATATTGCAATGAAAGATGGAAGATTATTTGAGATTAAAACAGATACTTCAATAAAAAGAGCAATATTCTCATTCGTTGGATACCATCTCTCTCTTTCTCATCTCATTCAATTTAACGCATTTCTATATGAGCTGTAAGATAAAATGACTAATAGAAATGAAAAGGAGGACTGCCAAAAGTCAAATTGCTTCACTGCATTCTTAGCAAAATGACAACATCCAGTTCTAGATAATTAAGTCTTATTTTGTAGGAATGTCATTGAATGATGTTAATTTGCCTTTAGGTAGTGCTCTTTTGGTTGAACATAGTAACAAAAATTTATTTGGGCACTTTTTGTTTGTCTTAGAAATGGTTCAACATTGTTTAATAAAAAAGAACAGCTCAGGCTAGGAGAGAACAGTATTGCAGCCTTGTAGTCCTACAGAGGGAAATCATTAATGCAGCTATTTCAGGGTTCAAGCAAAATTTCACTGCCATTGAAACCTGAAAATCTTTTTGGATCTGAACCCTAAAGAGCTTTAACACAGAGGGGCAGAGGTGAAGTGTCCTGTTGTTACAGACAACCTGAAGCTTAGCTTCCTCATAATTTAGTAATTTTTGTCTCGAAATGAGTTAGGTTGCTTATTCCCCCCGCCCCCCCCCCCGCCCCCCCCCCCCCCCCCCCTGCCGACTTGGTGGATGTTTGATGATTCAAAGCTGTCTACCACTTTCCAGTCTAGCTGTCTTCATGGTGAGCTTTTTCTCCTTTGTTTGGGTGTCAACATTGTCTTTTCTTTTGAAAGGGTCTGTCCTGACTTCTTGTTTATTCTCCCTAGTGTGTTTATAGATAGCATCTGCCTTCCAGTATTTGTTTTCGTTAACAAAATAATTCAAATTCTTTTAGGCTCCACAGATTCACTTTTCAGTCTCTTTATCATGCTACCATACCACTGGATATGGTCCCAGTCTAAGGTCATGCCTTGAGCACAGGTGATCAGCCTTGACACACAAGTTACTTTCTTTTGAGACATTGCTATTACCCTTGTCATGGATGGATGCCTGCAGGAAGTTTGGTGTTAGGAAAGCCTTGTTCTCATTCTTTCATACCTTCAGTGAAAGTTACAGTTTGGGTGCAAGACTTGGGTTTACTTTCCTGATGTGGATAGCAGTGGCCCTTGGTTCTACCCTAATTCAACTCTTGCAGTGCTAATGAAGTCAAATATTCCTTCTAATCAGAGCCTTTTCTTTCAGTGTTTTTCCATAGTTTCCTCTTTAACATCCTAAAAATTACGTTTAGACATGCTGCATCTTGTATCAGACAGAATATTTCGTTGTCTTTCTAGTGGAGCTTTCCATTATGAAAATACTATTTTGGTTCATCGTAATGATTTTTTTTTCCTCCATGAAGTGCTTGACTTTTGGAATAGCTAGAGGAGACCTGAATTTATTATCTTCAGGAATAACTCTTAAGTGACATTTGAGATATTAATAATTTATTCCGCTATCTTTGAACTCGTAATTTTTGTTATGAAGATACAGTGTTCACAGTTTTGACTCTGTAGCCTCTTGTTGCCTGCAGATGCTAAGGCCTGAATTCATCATAGTGCTCAAGCACAGCCTTAAGTAAAGCATGTGAGTGTGTTCATCATATTTGTCTAGACAGTGCTTTGAATGATGCCTCTAGACTGACCACAAAAACAGTTTCACTGCTCATAAGGACAGCAAGCCCTCAAACATAACCCTGAAGCATAGGTGCCCAAGCACTCTCGCAGTGTTAGTGTGTCGCAAGGTGTTTCCAGATGGGCTGTTTACAGGTGACGTGCAGCACGCTTGTGAGGCCCTGATGTGGCTGGGCTGCCAATGCACCTTTGGGCACACAATGGTCCCAGCATCTTCTAAAAGCTGTACAAACAAATTCGACTCCAGTACTGACTTCAGCCGGGGGGGGGGGGGGGGGGGTAGTTCTTTAAAAGTAGACTTCAGAGGTTTAAATGTAGACACGATACCCAAGGCATGGAGAATGCTCTGGGCTTTAAGAAGTTCTTTAATTTTGTGCATTTGGTAATGATGAAAAAGGTGGGTCATTTTTATTGTCTCTATGATAACAGTCCTGACACCACTGAGAGACTCACACTGATTTTCAGGAGGAATTTGGCACTTTCCTCTCTTAGGTATTGCTGAAAATGCCATATACTGGTTTTGCTGTTATTACATGTGCAGTAAGAGTTTCTGCTGGCCACAGCAGAGAATGGGACCCTCTATGAAATCCTGAGAGCTGGCTTAGGTGATGGCCAAGCCCAGCATAGGGTGAGATGTGGTGCCCAGCATAGGGTGGGATGTGGTGCCCAGCGAGTAGAAACCTGGCTTCTTAACACGTGCCAAGAGTGGTAGCAGGCAACAGCAGCTGGGTCTTTGGAGAGGAAGCTTCTGGAGACAGGTTGTATAAACTATGTGTGGCAGAGAGGTAAAACTGCTGTGCTGTGAGTGAGCAGAGCCATGTCATCAGAGATGGAAACCCGGCGAGGCAGTTTGCTTGGGATTATTCTCCAATGTTGGCTTATAGATGTTAGAAGAGAGGTCAATTACTGCCTTGTACTGTCAGTTGCCCACTCCTGCAGACAGTAGTGTAGGGGTTTGCCTCTTCCTTGGCAGCCCACTATTAATTGTCACTTGCGAGCCTTGTATCACAAGGACTGTGCTCCCTAATAGTAACTACTTGCTTGCCTGTGTCTGTGACTCAGACATGTCCCAAACTGTGTTCATCAGGGACACACTTAGGTTGTGTTCCACTGCACAAACAGAGGTTATTTGGAGCGCTAAAAAAATCCACACATTGTTAATATATAATTAGTTCTTTTTAGTGGTTTAGTAATACCCCGTCAGATTTATTACTTGTCCAGTCAGATGCTCAGCTCACATTATGGCTGATCTCCATTTCTTACTGTTTTCTGGCATGGGATTCCTTTTACTCAGAATTCATAGGTTACAGGCTTTTCTGTTGAAGTGCAATATGTCTACAGAGGCAGTTGTGACTGCCACCATGCTTGTGACTTAATCTATGTAAAAACCCACAAGAATCAGTGATTTGGAAGAAATTCCTATCTGCCATGTAGGATGGCCATCTGTCTGGAAAATCCCCATGTGGAAGTCAGATACACCTGAGAAGAGCCAGGCAACCTTCAGACACTTGTTTCTTCAGCAGCTGTGGTTCCTTATTCAACTTTTTTATTTTATCACCAGGTGCTGTTGAGATTGGGTTTTGGATCTGCATTGATCAGCTTTTGAATTCTAGTCCCAGCATTGTGTACAATGCAGGGTCATTCTGACCAAATCACCCTTTCTCTTTCTGGGCCCAAATTTTAGGGGTTCCTAATTACACCTTAGAAAGTGCTCCTGAATTTAGGCACCTCAGATCAGTCACAGAAATTGATAAATATCCAACTTTTTTAGTCAGTTCTGGAAAATGCCTTTAAAATTGCTGAAAAACCCTCTGACAGATTGGCTTTTAATATCAAGCGGCATCTTCTGTTTGAGGATCATTTCACATACATTCACGATCCTCCATGTAAGTGGTTTCCAGGGTGCAGGAAAAGAGAGTGAAAGTGTCAAAGTGGGACTTTCTAAAGATACTCCTTTTATCTGCTAGAAATTTAAGATCTTTATAAAGGTACTGAGTATTGACAAGTCATCCATTCTGAGCCCACAGTAGAATACAAATACCTTTGGCTTGCTGCTCTGAATCTCTGTGCGTGTGCATGGCTATTTGCCAATTGAGATCTTCTAATTCACAATTGTCCTCAGTTTCTGTGTGAAACATATTTTGATCAATAAAGAACAAACATTTCAGAACTTGGTGTGTGTAAGTTTTGGTGCACTTGTATTCATTTAAAAGCTTATAAAATCATGCAAGAAGGCATGCAGCCAGGAATGGCTGGTTGGCTTTGCTGACTTCCATAGTGCCTACATTATAAAAAGAGTTTGACCACCATGAGGCTTAACACAGTTACCGTTGCAGAGTCAACTCTGACGATATCTTCAAAGACATCTAGATTAAGCTAGCAAAAGATGTTTTCTGCAGCTCTAGTGTATGCTCTTCTGTGCATGGCATGTGGCATGCTGCATGCGACTTCTTTGCTGGAGCAGCAACCGTGATAAACCAAATAAACACAACCTTCTGTAGATGAGTGGTGTCTCCTGCAACTAAAGGTTAAGGTGTCATCTGGTGATCTATCGTTCCTAATGGATTCGTTGGATTACTGTGATAGGCACATAATTTACTACCCTTTGTACATCAGAGGTTCTTCTCAAAATGGTGTTCAGGGATTTATGATATCGAACAGGGTGAATTACATGTCAAATTATCAACCATCCTATTTGACATTTAGTCAGCGCTGACAGGAACTAGGCATTTAGCAAGATCAGGCTTCTGTAGCACAGTCTTTCAATAGGATTGTTTCATTTCAAGGCTGTTGCTAATCAAATGTTTCTGGAGAAAATCTGTGAAATAGACTGTTGATTGCGTTGACTGTTGTGCTGTGGCCTGCCAGATGTTAGTGGTGTGTGCTGTAGGTATCATCATCCTTATAGATTATTGTTAAGGCATTGCCTCCTTGATGGGAAATATTTCATCTGTTAATCCACCAAGTTGTTGCAATTTGGAGGCAGGTGGCACCCTGATGTAAAGACCCCCTGGGTTAGGAGTGCGTGCTAGTATTTGAATGATACTTTTGAGAGGAGCAAGTGACTTCTTCAGGCTTCATTATTCCCACAGGTCCGTACACATTTGCAGAACTAAGGAGGCTTCTTGGTACATGCACTTTTTCGAAGTATATTCCTATCTGGAAACATTTCATGAAAGATTTCCTTCCTGTAGTTCCTGCATTCCTTATCTGACAGTTCTTGATGGGTTGATATAGGTTATGATTTTTTCTTGGCCATTTTTTTTGCTCTGTGTTGTATGACCTTAGATCAGTATGCTTCAAATGGTGCTCTGTGGATTATATCTAGACTGTTGACTGCTTCTGTACAGCCTGCTGCCTTGTCTGCAGAGGAGGCAAAGTATGTCCGTTTGCACAGAGTGCTCCGTCTAACCGTTGGTTGCCTCCTTTTGAGCCTCTGATGCCACTGACAGACCTGGAGGTGCCTTTACTGCATCCACACAGGAGGAGGAGGTGTAGCTGGGAAGTGTGTCCTTGTTTGTAGCTTTATTGTCAAACAGGAGTTGCTGCTGCTGTGAGGAACCTGGTTTTGATCGAAGTGACTACCATGACTGCCTAGAGTGGACCACCTGTTGAATAAGGGTCCAAATGAAAGCCATTCATTTAGTAAGTCTCTATACCTAAACATAGAGAAGGTTGTGACTAAAGCATGAAAACTAAAGGGGATGTGTCAATTTACAGGCCTGTTTCCACCTCTTTCTTCCTTGCTCAGTGCTGTAACTCTAGCCGACATAGAGGATAACAGCAGCTTATTGCATTGCTTATGTGTATGATCAACCAGGCAAAGACAAAATGAGGACATGCGATGAATTTGGCAATAGTATTCCAGGACAGAGTGGCTGCCCTCTTCGAACTGCCAAACCCTTTGGCATGTTCTCTTGACTTAGAAATTTAAAATGCAGATCAGAATCTTTCCTAGTGAGTTGTCTGCCCCTTGTGTTTTTTAGCAAGAAAAAAGAAAAGTAATTGCTTCAATGCAGATATGCTATCCTTACATTTAAGCTCCCAGAAGGCCCCTGACTATGTGACAAGAATTACTGTCATGGATGTTGCGTAACAGTTTATGCATAATGTTTAATGCATTCTCAGTTTTATGAAATATGGATAATATTTGAGACATTTTGAATAGTAGTTTAGATTTACACTTCCTTTTTAAGATGGAAAAAAAGGGGACATTTCTAGCGCTCTTCGGTGACACTGGGAGGGTTGAGATGGTTACTATTAAAAATCACTAAAATCCATAGAACTGGAAAAGAGAAAAATATATTGTATAGATGGATTGTGGGCAAATCATAAATATTTAAGGCATTTCTGGAGGTTAGAAATGCTGTGCCTTTATTCAAATACCATAGTCGTATCAGTGTGCTTCCTCATCATTCTGTCCAGGGTGTTGTAATGGGTTTGTGTGGCAAGGTTTTGGTAGTGGGGGGGTTACAGGGATGGCTTCTGTGAGAAGCTGCTAGAAGTTTCCCTTATGTCCGATACAGCCAATGCCAGCTGGCTTTAAGATGGACCCGCTGCTGGCCAAGGCAGCCCATCAGTGACGGTGGTAGCGCCTCTGAGATAATATATTTAAGAAAGGGGAAAAAGTCATTGCACAGCAGTAATTGCAGCAAGTGAGAAGAGTGAGAATATGTGAGAGAAACATCCCGCAGACACCAAGGTCAGTGAAGAAGGAGGGGGAGGAGATGCTCCAGGCGCCGGAGCAGCGATTCCCCTGCGGCCTGTGGTGAAGACCATGGTGAGGCAGGCTGTCCCCCTGCAGCCCATGGACGGTGGAGCAGATGACTGCCTACACTCCGTGGAGGGCCCCCACACCGGAGTAGGTGGATACCTGAAGGAAGCTGTGACCCCGTGGGAAGCCTGCACCGGAGCAGGCTCCTGGCAGGACCTGTGGCCCATGGAGAGAGAGAAGGCCACGCTGGAGCAGGTTTGCTGCTGGTGACCCCGTGAGGGGGGCTCACACTGGAGCAGTCGGTTCCTGAAGGACTGCACACCATGAAGGAGACCCGTGTTGGAGCAATTCATGGAGAACTGTAGACTGTGGGAGGACTCACGCTGGAGAAGTCATGGAGGACTGTCTCCCATGAGGAGGACCCCACACTGGAGCAGGGAAAGTGTGTGAGGAGTCCTCCCTTGAGGAGAAAGGAACGACAGAAAACAAAAGTGTGATGAACTGACCGCAACCCCCATTCCCGGTCCCTCTGCGCCCCTCAGTGGGAGGAGGGAGAGAAATCGGGAACAAAGTTAAGCCCGGGAAAGAAGGGAGGTGTGGGGCGAAGGTGTTTTAAGATTTGGTTTTGTTTCTTATTACTCTTCTCTGAGTTAATTTGTAATAAATTACATTTTTTTTTCCTAAGTCAAGTCTGTTTTGCCCATGACGATAAATGTTGAGTGATCTCCCTGTCCTTAGCTTGACCCACAAGCCTGTTATATTTTTCTCTCCCCTGACCAGTTGAGGAGGGGGAGTGATAGAGTGGCTTTGGTGGGCACCTGGCATCCAAGCAGGGTCAAACCACCACAGGTGTGTTGGTGCTTGGTGTGAAAGATTGGAACTCAACTGAGAGGACACAGTTTTGAACAATGTTTTTTTCCTTGTTTAAGGTTTATTATTAAAATGAAAGCATTCAGCATTAAAAAAAATTATTTGATGCATGTGCAACTTCTGTTGAGTCAACTCACATTGTATGTATTTTTTTTGTGACATACAGGACAGTTTTCCAGCTCGGTTTGGAGGAATACATTTCGTCAATCAGCCATGGTATATCCACGCCCTCTACACAGTTATACGGCCCTTTTTAAAGGAGAAGACACGAAAAAGGGTATTCTTCTGTTTAATTGTCCATTACCTGGCAGTAGTAGTCAGCAGGTGTATCATATGCTAATGAAGTAGATATACACAATATATCAGCTTGCTCTTGGTAGAAAGTATTTAAATCCATCTGCATTGTAAAGAGTGTCTTTAACTGTTTAGAAACTTACACAGCATTATCCTTTAAGGACAAGTCAATCTGTGCACTTAAGTGTATTTTGAAATGCAAGCGTATGCTTTCTCTTGGATTGTATAAAGAATATTGCCAACATTACAGTTTCTATCAAGGTAATATGCAATTCATTTCTATTCAATTTCTGTTGAAATTATTTGTGTCTTTCTTTTAAGAACAGGGGTAGTGAGTATGAAGTCCTTTCCCAGTGTGATTTCCTTGACATTAACATGAACGAAAATAAACAGCTGGTATATAGTAGTTTGCAAATACCGGTTTGAATGAAAGCCAATGAAAGGAAATCTGTGTGCATGTGTCTGTGCATAAGCATGAGCAGTCTCTGAGAAGTTGCTGAATTTGCAGCCTTTGCATTAGTGCAATTAAATTAGAGCTTGGTTGTGACAGCACATAGAATGATATTATTTCTGTAACAGGAAATTTGTCATCCAGGAAAACACAATCAGCATCATGTACAAAGCCACTACAAAGAATGAGATGATTTTTTTTTTTTTTTTTTTAATGGGATCAGCTCCCTGAGCAACTTTGTATTTTCTCTCCTCAAACACAGTCTACAAGGCCACAATGATCCTTGGTGTTTAGCTGTTTTTTACTGACAGATTATGCTTGAGAGGCCTCTGGTATTCACAGGTTTTGAACTATAGATCACAAAGACTTTTATGTAATATCTGTTATAAATATGCAAATGAAAACCCACTTTGCAGGATTCAGTTGCACTCTGTTGGCTGCAGTTTCAACAAAGAACATTATAGTGCCAGATATGTTTAGGCCTTTTTAAGTCAAGTGCTGCGTATGCATAACCAGGGAGTAAAGCTCATGGGTGTATTACGACACTAAAAATAAGTGACAAGGCAGTTGAACATGGATACTTATCAGTTAGCATCTAGATTTATATTTAGACATCTGAATCAGTGGCATGTATTTTCAGAAACGCTGACTTTTTACAACTGTTTTTGTCAATGCTGAATACCTATAAGAAATAGTCAGGTGGTTAAATATCGACTTAGAGTCCAAAACTTAGTGTCAAAATGTGAAAGTTATGCCCAGCACACAAAATTTAAAATCAGCTTTAAAAAACCCGTAAGAGGCAGAATGAATGATTGTGAAAAAAACCCCAAACCCAAGAGAATTCTCTTTAGAATTTTCTCAGGCTCATTATTTATCTGTTGTGTTTATCCTGATTTTTTTTTTTTTTTAATATGTCTGGTAGACTTGCACCTGATAGGTATATTCAGATAAATGTGGTACTAGGCATGTATAAAAGCAATTGCTAACAAGTGAAACATTCAGTTGGAAAGGCACTATAAGCCAAATTACTTTTGCCATTAATATTTGTTCATTCACACAAGGATAAATTCCTTTCTGAGATGGAAGAATATTACTTGGTTTGTATGGTCATATTAAGCTTCCTGTCTCCATAGCTGACTGGAAGATGGGCTGAAATAAGCAATACCAGACAAGCATATATTTGGTCTTTTTGTTTTTCTGCCTTTTGAATTTAACTCTTGATAAATCATGCTAGGGGTATAGCTGTCCACAGAAGTCCCTGCAAGGTGAATTGGAATGTGAAGTGATAGTGCTTGATGTCTGTCTGTGCGCAGACCCCTACCTGCCCCGTGGGGAACGAGAGGCAGCGTGCAGCTGTTGTTAGGAGGCAACGTCCTACCTTGCCTTCTTGGCTGCTTCTGTGCTAGTCAATTAAAAAAGTTTGGGCACTGCCATTCCTACTGTTTAATTGTATGGACCAGTCAGGGCACTGGCCGGTGCCAGCTGGTACTTTCTTAGACATTTTCCCGGA
This sequence comes from Leptosomus discolor, assembly GCF_034619465.1. Classification (NCBI taxonomy): domain Eukaryota; kingdom Metazoa; phylum Chordata; class Aves; order Leptosomiformes; family Leptosomidae; genus Leptosomus; species Leptosomus discolor. Next base: position 70,049,352 of record NC_141392.1, on the reverse strand, counting down.
ACAATTTGGGGATGGCATGGACCAGTGAGCAGTATGGATGAGGTGAGCTTGTACTGGAGATGAAAGGAGTTTAACCATATGGATGTGAACTGTGCCATGACATTTGCTCCTAGTCCCAGAGGGTGAATCCTGGCCCATCTTACTTGCTAGTCTAGAAATAGCTGCTGTGAGCTGTCTCTGTAGGCATACCCAAGAGCAGGCATTTATTCCCAGCGGTAAGTCTGAAGGTCCCTAGTATCTGTGGGAGAAGGCTGTCCAAATCCAGCGGTGCTTTGTTTCTAGCACTCATCGATCACACATTCCAGTTCTCTGAGGAGAAACGATAAGGTTAAACATAAACACGAATACAAGTATTCATATACATATATGCCGTATTGACATGCATATATATAAATGTAAAGCATATATGAAAATCAGTCCACCAAAACATTGGTGGAAAATATCGAAGTCCATCAACTCTTCCCTCATTGTTGTCACAGAAGTTATTTTATTGTTATTACTTATTTCCTATATTGTCAAATATGGATGGTAGTTACTAGTACTACCATAATAAGGAAGAAAATCTTTCCAGTGGAGTTTTCACTACACTGCACTATTTATCTTATTTATAGAACTCATGGCTGGATGCTGAAAGTCAATATATATTCCTTAATGCATATGATGAATATTAATTTTATTTATTATTTGTGTTCTTAATTTATTATCTTAAGTCACAGGATTAGGGTGAGCAAATAAGAGATAGGCAGTCTATCTATCTAATCTTCAGTCGCCTAGGTACCAGACATCAGTTCTTATTCTCCTTAGGACCCTTGTCCTGCAAACATTTTAAGTCATTTGTGCTATAATGAGTTTGTAGGTTTGTGAGCATATTATGACCATGCTTAAGGCAGGGGTGATGTGTGCTTTGGTGGCCTTCTCTGTTAGCCCAACACAGCCAGAACACTGAAACTGTACAGTATCCTCCAATAATTATAATGTAATTTGGGCTTTGACAATTTTTGTGATACCATTTTGTTTTTACCTGCATGTGTATGTGCAGATATTCCTGCATGGTAATAACCTCAACAGCCTGCATCAGCTAATACACCCTGAGATCCTGCCTTCAGAGTTTGGAGGAATGTTGCCCCCCTATGACATGGGGACATGGGCAAGAACACTGCTTGACCATGAATATGATGATGACAGTGAATGCAATGTGGACTCCTACAGCGCTCCTGCAAAGGATATAGAAAAGGACCTCTCTCCCAAATCCATGAAAAGGTGGGTTAAAGGTACTGTGGTCTTTTAGTATTGCCGTAAGGTTAACATTTGCCTTCCTCCCCTTTTATGAAGCTGCAGTTATTTCACTCAGTTTATTATATACAAGGACCATTTTTTTCCTTTCTTAAGGAGATCACTATTGATTTCAGACCATAGTGTTGATTATTACTCATCTGAGCAGTGAGCTCAGTGTAGCTAATTATTTCCATGGTGACATATAGGTAGTGTATACAGTACTGTGGTTGGAATAAGCTGACATCCCACCCCAGCCTACAGTATGTATTAGAAAGACAGTGCTGGCTGGAGTGAGCCTCAGTGCAGCGGGTAAATTTGGGCCAATTATCCAGCTGAGGGATGATGTTAACACTTGCCTTCCTCCATCTCATAGCCCAGTGCCTGGTATCCACCAGCCTGTAGGTGCCAGGACATTTACAGCATCTGAACTGTCAGTCACAGTGACTACACACAACACAAGAAAAGGTAATGAGGAGAACCAGGATAAAAATCAGTGCCAATTGTTATACTCCAGTCTGGTAAACATCCCTGGCATTCCGATATTCTTCTCTTTGAGAAGATACAGTATAATTGTTTGCTGCATTTTACCCTTCAAAATAAAGTATAGGAAGAGGTTAGTTCCCTCTGCAGTAACTATGGCAGCAGTGAGCTGGTTCAGTTGGGAGGGTTAAACCTGGTCCAGCCTCTCCAGGGCAATAGAAGAGAAAGGGGAAAGAAAGCAGAGTGGTAGAAAAGGTGCAGCTCATGGAGGGTAGGCCTAGCAGTGAATCAGAAGAGAACAAACAGTTCAGAAATAAAGTCATTAAAATTAAGACAGAATATGCTACACTGAGAATTCAGTTTCAGGAGATGGCATTTGGTGCAAAAGGGAGAGAGAATCTGGAAGCAGATCAAACAAGATAAAATATTTTCAGACTCCCCAGCCAGGTAGATGATTTTGGCTGGGAAATGTTGCATAGATTGGGTAGGACAGTGCAGTTTGAAAGGGAAAAAAATTTGGGGAAATAGAGGAAACAACGGAAGATTGCCATAGGAGTGAGAAAGAAAAAAAGCAGTGAATTTTAAGGATTTTGCATTGAAAAAAAAGCTACAGTGCATTGAAAGTGGGAAATAGAGACTGGATGGGAATGCGATAAGGTAAGGAGAAGTTAAAAAAGGTCCTGAAACCATATGACAAAGATGCAATGGCAAAAATGGGACAGCAAGAGCCAGCGTGAAGGGAAAAGTGAGCAATACGTTTATGTAGGATTTGCACGTAATACAAAAATTATGAGACAATAGAGAATCTGTCTTGGAGAGAAGGGTGGAATTTAGGACCTGAAGTACAGTCCTTAATGTTGAAAAACAAAGTCAGGAGAGTAAATAACTTCATCCAAGGATGCAACAAAAAACAAGAAGGCCTGTGACAAGACCCTTTGGAGCAGACTTTTCCAGACTACCCTGGGTAAGCACATTATGAAATGGAAAAGCAGTGGATTGACCAGATTCTTCATTCTTTCTCGAAGAATTTTTATTCCCATTTAACTTGTGCTCCAAAAATCCTTCATGCAGAAGTACACTTCAGTGTAAGCTTTAAATTGGTATTCTTTTAGTCTGAGTTAGCTGACACAGTAGGAGAATACTGCAGAAAATAAGCATGTTGGAATTTGTATCTACATAATATTGAGCTGAAATTTCCTCACCTTCTTCACATTCTTTTTCAGTTAGCATGTCTGCAGCACCTGCTGGAATCCTCCTTCCCTGCTGTTGGATATAAAAAGTACTGAGTAGACTTACTGTGCTATGACCAAGTAGAAAGGAGTGGCAGTAAGATGGACAGAGAGTCCCAGGACTTATATATATATTAATAATATATAATAATTAATATATTAAGTGCACAGACAGTGTTAAAACAGAAATAGAAAAGTTACAGTAAACCAGATAAACTCTATTTCATTAAAAATTAAATTTAACTTGAATTCGGCACCTGCTGGATTGTTTCTCTCGGTTTAAAACCACACTCAGAGTGCAGAAGATTTTCAACATGTAAAAATCCATGACAATAAGTCGATGAAAAGGGCTTAACTTCTTAGATCAAATTTAACAAGCATCTAGCAGGTCTCCAACTATTATCTTAATTTGACTTGCCATTTTAAAATTAGTTTATTGCTCTGAAAGAATATCCTTCTTAAACCAAAATCCTGCTGAGAATTCATTTCTTTGTTACTCATTTTTGCCCCCATATGAAGCACTGATGTTCCTCCAGATCTCCTTGAATTCTTGGTGAATTGGATGACGTCTGCTTGAGTGGAATGCTGATTGTGGGGAGGTTGGTGGGGACAAGGAGGAATTAAGCCCACCTGTAGCACAGACCTCTGGGGAGAACATGTTGGCATCATGCAGCTGTCTCAGCAGTCATGTTTAGCCTGTGGCTGTGTCCACTTGTCACTGTCATGGCTGAGGCACCCGTCTGGAGACCTGCATCCTCTTCTCACCTAACCCTGCAGAGCAGACGTCTGTGTTGATCGACTTTGCAGAGTATCTGTGTGTGGCTTTGGTTTCTTACCTTTGCAATGGGACTTTGTAGTACAACTCTGTCCTACTGTGTCTTGTGAGAATTTATTCAGTAATGTCTGTAAAGTTATTTGGGAGATGTAGCTAGAAGGTGCTATAGACTTACATGAGTGTTTTTCTTTTTATATACCTTCATTCATGAATTTCTGCTGAATGGAATGAAACATGACAGTAAATGTTGATTTAAAACTGAATGAAAACTGTTTCTTCTTCAAGACATTTAGGGTCCTGAGCTTACAAGCCATAGATCAGGATTTGTGCAGTTCCATTTTCACATCTGCCTTGGCATCGGGAAGTTTGGAGGCCCTGGGAATTTATGGCCAAAACTGCCTCACTGGGACTTTGAGGCCAGGTTTGCAGCCTTTCCAGATCTCCTTGGGTTGCCCAGATGAGAACTGGAAACCTTGGCTGCTCAGATGTTGGCAGCCGAGGAACAGGCTCAGTTTCTTATTAGTACTTCCATTCAGTGGGGAATCCTTTGAAATTAGTATGCTTTCACAGCATTTTTTACCTTGTTCCAGGAATACAGCTTCCCATCAGCAAATTTTCGATCAGCTTTGCGTTGGCACAGTACCTTGTGAAGATTTTCAAAAAGCATTTTTAATTCAGTGGTTTAGTTTTCTGCCTGAGGAACTGACTAGCGTTCTAGATGAGGGTTATTTTACAGTTATAATTAAATTATTTTAATTATGTTATCATGACAGAGACCATCAGATTATTAAAGCTAATTTTCTTGATTTTAGTATTAGTAAGAGAATGTGGTATTATTAGAAAATATCCTTGCCTACCTAGGCTTTAATTCATTTTTTTTTTGTGTGTTTTTGAAGAGTTTTTTTAGATTTTTTGAGAAAGACCTATTTGTCTCCTGCTATCAGCCTCATTCATTGGTTTCAGTGGATGATGCCAGTTTATAAGAGTGGAGGACTGACTCTATATGTTTACCTTAAGAGAGGACAGAATTTGTAAAGGTTTTTCTCTCTGCTGTAGCCCTTCACATGGGAGAATCTGTAGCAGTGCTGCAGTCACAGTGTGCTTCCACTGATCAAAAATAGATACCTACATTGTAGAGATGTACATATGCTCTAGCCATCTCAAATCTTCTTTACAGAAAGGAAGAGAAATAGGCATTTCTAGCATGAGATTCACCCTACTGAAGGGAACATCTAGCAAGGGTTGCTTTTACTGTGCCCCAGAAGTATCTGCTTTTTGACAAGCTGAGACATAGGTGATGTAAGACCCCATATTAACGCTTCGGACTTTGTTTTTAATAGAGCATTTTGATTTTACTAGTTTCCTTTTTTTTCCCTTGTGCATGGCTGTTGCAGGGTACCAGTACCAGTGTTATGTTCTGTGCTGAATCAGAGAATCTGGAGAAATTTTGCAATCATCATTGAATTTGCCCTTACCGTACTTCCCTGCTCTGTTTAGTTGAGCTGATAAGTGAGTTTGACAGATGTGTCCACTGCTCCAGAAATCCTGCTGGCCATGGCAGAATTCCCTAGGGTTGGCTTGGTATCTCGCACTGTTGCATTTAAGTGCTATTCAGCAAAGAAACAACTTGTGCTTCCAGCTAACACATGCCACTGGTTGCAGTGTGCCATTAGCCAGCTGGGCGGCTGAATTGTACCTTCTTTACCAGGCTGGTGCCATATAACCTTCTGGTAGAGAGGGTCAGTGCTTAAGTCAGTACAAAAGACAGCTTAGTTTGTCTTCTGTTGCTTGCTGAGGATGCACCCTGTTTCACTGAAGAAAGGAGGCTGATTTTATTCCACCTTTTGCTCCTATATCCACAAACCAGCACTGAGCCTTTACAGCCACGTAGTCAGTCCATGATGGTATTTTCTGACCATTTGCAATGATTAGATGCTGGGGTAATGCTTTACCATTATTTTAAGCCCTGGCAGAAATTAAAATAAACAAAAGAAAGCTGAGGTTTACCCTCATATGTCTTGATCTAGAAATGTCAAATAAACATGTTATCCCTCTGCAGGTCTCAGTCAGTTGTGGATCCTGGGGTGCTGAAACGCATGGATAAGAATGAGGAGGAAAACATGCAGCCTTTGCTTTCACTTGACTAACAGTTCCTGAGCATCGGACATGAACTGAGGTGGAAGGCACTGCCTCTCAGCAACAAGCAAACTATTGGGAAAGAGTGTACCAGCTGGAATCCTATTTACTCATGTTAATGTAGCATAATGGCAGCAGGCAGCAGTTTTTACTATTCTGCCTGATCTCTGGATGCCCTTGGATGAAAAAGAAGAGGAGAAAAAAGAAAAATAAAATGAAATAAAAAATAAAGAGGAATCAATAATTTATTCTGTAAGTGCCAACTTGTTTGTAAATACAATATAATCCTCCAATTTGACTTTGTAAGTTATGGTAAACAAATGCTATGGAAATAAGTGACTATTAAATATGTCGGTGAAGTGCACCGTAAAAAAGGAGAAGAAAACATGTGTGTGCTCACACATGCACACACATACAAACAGAGAAATACATACTGAACAAAGAAAAATCTCAAAGCCAATTAAATGTTTTCCTTCTTGTAGGAAGCCATATTGCAGCTAGCATATTGACTGCTGTTTTGTTTTCTCTCTGCAATGCTCATGTAGTGTGGAAAGATAAAGAGGGAATATAAGAACTTGGATATGCTGTAATCAGTTGAATATTTCCTAACTGTAGGAATTGAGTTACCAAACAACGTTGTGGCTTAGGATTGTGATTTAGCATAAACCAGGTATCATTGTGAAAAAGATAACAGATGAGCTGGAACCAACTCTTTGACGGCTTTGTTATTTGGCTGTTTGAATCTGTGAGGTTTCTTCCTTAACTTTTCATTTACAGTTCACAAGTAACCTGGCTTGTTACCCTAATCTGGGTGTTGTAATGTGGGACACATTGGAGTTACTTCTCTTACATTTTGGGTGCACGTCAAGAATTTTTCCTGAACTCTGTTCTTCCTTGGAATGAGAACATAATCCTCTAAATACAGCGTAATAACCAGTATTTGAAAGTAAAGCCTGGCAGCAGAGGTTAAAAGTTAATCATTGAATCCTGTACACTGGGAGTCTGGATACATATATATATTTTTACCAATCTCTGACAAGCATACAAGGTGACATTGTTAGACAAGTATATTTATTTGAAGGTTTATACAAGAAATCGTACCTATTCAATGTACTTAGATATATTATAGATTGTATATTGAGACAATGTCATTATGAATATAGCAAAACTTTCCATAGAACAACAGCATCCCACTCCAAGCAAGGATTAATGTTAATAAGTTGTAGTCAAACATCTCAGCCTATGTGTTTTAGGACACTTTTGTTTTGGTTGTAGTGTAATGTATATATTGAACATGTGCCATAATAGAGAAATACATTTTGCCTCAAAAGGGCAGCAGGTTTTGCTAGGGATTGGATGAGTCAGCTTAAACACAGGGGCTGTGTCATCTTTGTGTGCTGACTAACACGTATGCAGCCTGTTATACACTGAGGCAAGAATGTAATTTCTTATTAGGACTTAACTCTGCAGTCAGAGTGAGAAGACACAGGGTACCCAATGACATCTGAATAGTTAGAGGTATTGTAAGGCATGTCCGGGCAATGCAGGAATTAGTTAAGAATACACTGACCACATTGGAGGAGATAGCTTTTGTCTCCCAAGTGCCAGGGTTTAAAGAATTTCTTCCATCACTTCAGTGATCACTAAAGTTTCAGAGTCACTGGTTTTAGGTCATCTCTCCTCGCTCAGGATGATGGCAGCTCTAAGATTTAGTACGCTGGGATGAATTAAGAGAGATACAGGAGAGCAAAATCTTGAAAGCCTGTCGTCTCACGAGTTTAGCTGTGACTCCTGTGGTGGCAGCTTTGGTGTTTCTCAGGGCTGAGACAACTGTATCTCTTCCAGCATCACCCTTGAGTAGCCCAGGCAGCAAACACGCAGATAAAGCTTTCCTCCTTCGCAGTTCATTAGCAATGCTGGTAAACAGTGCATGCCCCAACATGGCATCACGTTGCAGGGACTTGTCTGAACAAGTCATCGCCTTTCTGCTCTCCTATTTTCATGATACATGTTACGAAATGCAAAGAGAAAAGATACGGAGCCTAAACATCTTTCCTGTCTGTCTTACAAGTTTTCAGTAGTAGAAACTGTTGTAACAGTACTATGGTTTGAGACTTGAAAGATTGATGATTTTTTATATGTTATTTTATTCAGTTCTATTTTTTCCATACCTTGTAACATCATGCTGGGTAGGTGAGATGTGTCTCCAGGGTTTGCATAACTGCAATATTTGAATGTACGTTATACATGCCCATGCTTATAGTTAGTATATTGCCATTGATCTGATTTTTAAATCCTTATCAGATAAAACTCTAGCATGAGTAGAAGTTTTCTCCTTTTTTCAAGATTTAGTCAGTATTCCATATGTATGCAAACTGTGACACAGTGGTAATCAAAATCTTCATGGATGCTTTTGAATACATGGGCCAAACCTTGGTGTAAAGCAGCGCAATGCTGATTTTAGAGTACAGCAGCTGTCTGGTTGGAAAATGCAAACGCCTCTTACATCCTCACAGAGAGTCTTTGTAGGAAAGTGTATCTCCTCAACTGTATGAAGCTTAAAATTTGTTCTGAAGCTTATAATTTTGTTTTGCTTGCAACTTCTTTATTTATGTGCTTAGCTGAAATTTATGTAATATTTTCTGATGTCTGATTTCAGCTTCAAGTTAACGAATATTAATATATTCTTTCCAAAAAGTGGAAGTAGGATATATTATAATTTTGTGTAACTGGGATCTCATATTTCACCAAGAACAAAACCAGTCTTTCAATAAGATCCTCACTGTTAAAGAGTTGGGCTATAGGTCTTCCTGGCTGCAGCTTTTTTTTTTTTTTTTGCTGAAGCAAATTCTGGCAATGGTAACTGCAGTTGTGACATTGGAAAAGAATTTGAAAATGGGTAGGAAAAAATATTATCCTTTACATGCTCTCAGTATTCTTTGAAGGCATTTTTCTTTTACACATCAGGCTACATAAAGGGTTTCCACCTTTCCTTTGTTTCTTGTGGAAAATCCTTATAGGTAGGTCAATTTTTAATAGATTAAATTTGGACTGAAAACTTTTTCCAATCTTTATTATCACAGGAATTGAAATCTAATTTTTATAGCCAAACTGAAGTGCTAAAAATAGAATTCGAATGCTTGAGAGGAATTCCCCTTAATTTCTTACCTTTGTTGTGCATTGGGTAGAATAAACCTTGTAATTATGCATGCTGATATGCATATACAAAAAAATCCTGCAATATGGGGAACTTGGTGGAAAAACTGGATACACCTGTCCAAGCAACTAAGTAAAAAAAAAGGGGAGAAAAAGAAGTATAGAAATCAATCGTTTCAGGCCTTTGGCAAGATCTAAAAATATCCCTTTACATGATGTCTTTTCCATGAAATAAATGTTTAAAAGTATATGGAAAAGTTATGGAAACTTCCATGCCCAAAGTCTTCCTTCTGTAATCAGAGATGTCAATAGTCTCTTGGCATTATAAAGACAGGTAGTCTGTCCCACTAAGCTCCAACAAATACACAGGCTCCCAATAATTATTAGTTGCAAAATAGCTTTAAGATGTCTTTATAGAAATGTGAATTTACTGTATAGCAAATTTAAAAAGACGTTCTGCACTCTATAAACATGCTATGCCTAGTTACAAAAGATATTTGTAGAGACATACATAAACTAAACATGATATTAAAGAAAATAGGAGTAGAAAGGATCTCAAGAGGTCATCGACATGTGAAGGAGCAGATTCTCTTTAATGTCTCTCTTAAAGAACAGTACCTTGCATGGAATGATCTTTGTATTATTTAATCACATTCACAGCAAAGCCTAAGCACATTACCTGACAAAATTGTAAGCTGACAATATTTTGTTCATGCCCTTTATTATTTACCTGTTCTGTGTGGGAAATTAAAAAGTTTGCCAAGTATCACAAGAACTACTGCTTAGAATTACATGGGAAACACTTTGCAATAAGCTTTGGTCATATTCCTGTTATTATATTGGTTCTGTTATCATCAGTGTATGAATTCATCAAAATTTTTGAAAAAGTCATGTTTGAAAGAGCATGGAAGAGAGAAGAGTTAAAAATCAGGCTTCAGGATTTTGTTTAGAATACTAAAATAGGATTGGGTGTGTGTGCTGAATTTGCCTATGGGGAATGTCCTGCTGAGCTATCAACAGCATTTGGTACTAGGACAAATTTGGAAGATAAATATCGATGTGAAAGGCAAGAACAAGCTCTCAAAGGATTGTACTGAAAAATCACTGAATCATGTGGCTAGCTATATAATTTCCTTCTAAAGAAAGGCATTTTGCAAGTAGCTTATGGGCATATATTTGTGGTGCTGAGAATAGTACTTTTGTCCATGAAGTTCAAAGCATGCTATGAAATCAAGAAAATAGTAGTTATCCCATTTCTCAGGTAGTGAAACAGAAACAAAGACAGTTAGAGACGTTAAAATCTCAATGGAAGACAGTCACATTGTATTTGTATATGGCAAAAATGACACTTTGATCACTCAGTCTGGTTTGAACTGCAGGAGAGAAAATAATATGTCCCTATTTTGTGTGAGAAGAATGTCTGTGGTTGATACAGTCATGCCTAGTTTCTTTAGAAACCTACTTAAATATTTTACTATGAGTCATTTACAAACCAGGGGTGATCTACTTTCCTGTGGAGTTAAATCTGAATGTACATTTTACCGTTTCTGCTGAGGAGGGAGTATGTCTCCCAAATGAAATGCCTTCCCTGTATAATTGATGGAAAAAAGGTAGTTTACTCTGAAGACCCCCAAGAAGGAATCTTGGCTGCCCAGTAAAGAATTCTGAACTTGATCCTTCCATCCTGAACTGAAGGAAGGATCTCCTTTTGAGGGCCTTGAAAGGTACTTATTTCCCATCCACTATAGAAGGAACATCAGCATTTTATTTAAAGGCATGCTTAATTGACAACAAATGAAAGTGCAAGCTGGGTAGATAGGACCCCACATCCTGTATTGCCTTGTAACCTTGAATGATCCTGTGTCAAGGGTCTATATTTGGCACATGGACTTGGACATACCCTTCAGTCTGCGTTTCAGCTTGCAGTTGTGTGAGAATTTTTTCCTATCAGCTTTTAGGATCTTAATTTGTTCCCTTCATATGGGTCTGTTGCCACAAAACGGCATTGACCCCTGTTGGATTGCAAAATTCACAAAGTGTTTTTGTTGTTAAAAAAATAACAACTTATGGTGTGCTGGGCAGTGGTGAAATTGAAACATAGGTCACAAGCTCCCGCTATGTTGTCACTCATTCTCCAGTGGTGTGTGTGTAAACTGCTTTCATTGATAACAGACATGTCAGGCTTGCATGATATGAGTTTAAAAGAGAGGAAAAAAAAAAGAAGTTTCTGCAGTGAGTTCAAAACCTTGAGTTGATGATATCACTGTGGAATCCAAATGGAGAGGAAGCACTGCACAAGGCAAAATAGACACCTCCAAGAGAAGATGCTGCTTCCTTATGGCACATGTGGCCAAAGTATTTTGTCTACGGGGACAGTGGTCAGCCAGCTCTGTCATTTCTGAATCAGTTACTCACAACAAGTCCTCTCTAATAAAAGTGTGACAAAGCTTCCTTTTCCTCTTGGACAATTCACTTCCAGACAATTGGCACATCTGTCAATTTGCAGCAGACAAACGGTGGGGGTAATCACAATTTATATTTGATATGGAAATGCTGCTGTGATTCCTTAAAGAGGCTGTCGCATAATCAGCAACACACAGCAGTGCCTAAAGGCAGGCATCTCAAATCAGGTCCCATGGTTAATAAAAATTTAAGGGGAAAAAAAGCAAGGGAAAAGATAATAGAAGGTGATAAAACACAATAATTAAAATAATAGACAGAAGCAAACCTGCAGTGGAAAGCCATACGAATGGCAAAAATGTTGTGAGTGAACTTCCATGAACACTTCCCAGAAGCGAATCAGTAGCCTATCTTGTGTCCCCCATCTACATTATGAGCAGCATTCCCATTTTTCACATGGTCTACCTTGCATGGCCATGGTGGAGTTTTCTAAAGCTTTAGAAAACGCTTGAGTTACCATGTGAAATTGTAGATGCAGTAGCTGAGCTTGTGAACATGGTTTAATGGACCAGTGTATGCCACCAGATCCTCACCTGGAGATAAGCCCCAGCCTGACTCAGACTTGGTACCTGAAGTAATATGTGAAATGCCATGCCTGGCTGAAGAAGTCGTGCAAGGAGAGAAGGAAAGGAGCCGAATGCCCACAAGGAAAGGTGGTAGGCCTATGGAGAAACCAACAGGGAGTTGGAGTGAACTGATCAATTATTTTATGGTGAGGGAGGCTTTCACTTGCTCTGTGATATAAGAAAGGACTTACAAACCCCACTTCACATCTGTCATCAGAAAGGAGCGGGAACATCTTTCTCTCTTTCCAATACAAACTGATTTAAACCTGATGTATATGCCAGGCCTGAACTCCCTCTGCTGCTGCTGTTTCCACAGTGGCTCTTGGGATGTGGATGTCATGTAGCATGAGCGAGCTGGAAAGCTAACATTTGCCAACCTGTCTATAGGAAGAGAAGGAAGGGATGTATTCTGCAAATTCCTCCTGCAGAGATAATTTCATGGGAGAATTCAGCACTTGCTCGGATTAGAGCCTGTCTTGCCCTGACATCACTATTGGCGCCTACTCTGTGTAGAAGGCTTTGAGTGTAAGAGGTGTGGAAATCTCCCCTGCACGCCTCGGTGTCTTGTGCTAATTATGCAGCCTTCCAGCTGTAGCTGGTGATCTGTGTCCTGCGTCTTTAAACAGTTCTGCTGGTGATGTTAATTGTAGCCATTAGTCACTCAGAGTGGAGATGATTTAAAGGAAACTGACAACTTAAAGCATTACACTTAATGTCTAAAATATTAAATTGTGATGGTTACAAGTAATGCCTAAGATTACGATAACTGAAAAAGTTGCAGGGTTTAGTTGCATTGTATCTTTGATGGGACTTAGTGTATAATCACTTTCCCTTAAATATGGTTTTCCCTGAGGTTCATGTGCATCTTTCATGCATCAGTTGCAAATGGAATTAAACAGTAGAAAATGTGATTCTAAAACTATGAATATATTCAGAGGGGCACATAAAGAATACCTGACACTATTTAAAAAAAAAATATTTTGCAGTTAACTAGTGTTCAACTGGACAATAATGTCTCTTAAATAATTTGGTTCTCTAGCTCTTTCTCCCTATGGACTGTTGTGTGAAATGTGTCCTACAAAACTTTCCCAGTTCTGCTTCCTTTCTTCTCCTACCCTCTTGCATTGAACAACATCCTGTCTTCTGTACTTACTTTATTCTGTGGATAATGAGAAAACTGTAAAAAAAAGCAACACCCTGATAATCTGCAGATTAGAGTTTGAGGACCACCACTTTAAATATTTCTCTTATACAAATCTCTGGTGACAGGGTGAAATTGAAAATGAGAGCAACAGCTGACCTCATCATGGAGGAATAAAAAAAAAGACTCTGGCTAGGAGTCTGCACAGGTGTAGACAGACAGTCATCTGAGACAGCTCTTGTGATTTAAGATGTTACCTTCCCCTGACTGTTAATTATCACTTTTCAGGTAGCAACTACTTTAACACAACACTTAAGCAACAACAGGTTATGGAAGTGCTCCTGTCCCAATGAAGGTTGTGCACAACTCACTATGTTGATTCTGCACTCACACAAATGCAAAAACACTCACATAATCTATTAATACAAATCTGTTATCAGAATAATGATTAACAGCTAGTCGTGGTGACATCTAAAATTGCTAGATTGGCTATCTGTGCCTTAAGGCTCTTGTGATCTGTAGTACTTGTATAGCAGTAAACACTGATTAAATTTCTTTTGTGTGCAACAGTCTACTTTGGAGCCTTATGGAAAATACTATAGCACCGTATCAAAAATTCAAAAATTAAATTACAGGAGTAATTTGCAAACAGTGTTTGTATCCTCAGGATAAAATTTGTCTGTTTGTTTATCAGTTTAGTACTGTTAGGACTCAGGGGGTCTGAGATTTGTAAAGCCAGGACAAGTCTATCAATCATGTTCTCTCTATGTATAGTTTCAATAACTATTCTCTTTTCACAACTCGTTGTCAGTTTGAATTTTATTCTTGGACCTAGTAAGATGGTTACTTTTGGTCTGTTGTGTTCCAACCTAAAATCTGAAGATTAAGCAACTTTGTGAAACATGTCAGTCTTTATATTGTATATTTAAATATCATCAGTTCTCTGTGATCAATGGGCTGTTTTGGAGAGTACAACTACTTTAAATCATTGTTGGTTACTGAGGAAGAATGACATTCTGTTAAATAAAATATGACCAAATGAAAATTAAAATACATATATATTTTTGTGTTTGTACATGGGAGTGTTTGTCTGGCTTGCTTGTGCTAAGATATATGTGGAGGATATATTTTAATTGGATGAACTGTACTGGATTTTTATCAAGGTTTTGAAAGAAAAATGAGAAATAACTAAGTGGTATATCAGCATTTAAGTTTTTTTTCTGGTAACACTGAACGTCTCTTTCCAACCAACAGTATGTTTTAGAGAGCTAACATATTCCACGTTTGCAATACTGTTGTGAGCTGTCACTTCTTGGAAGTTTGCAGGTCGTGAATGTCCTCACAGAGGAAGATCGTGCACAGATGCAGCACAAGAAAAGCTCATTTTCCCCTCAAAGATATTTCCTACTCTCCTGCCTCTTAACTTCTTCTGTACTGTGTTCCCTAGTGTCATCTCATGTTCATTGACTTTTCTTTTGATGCCACATCAGGGAGAAGTGATATTAGCTCATCACAGAGATGTTCCCTTTCTTCAGGGAAATGTTGCTGTTCTTAGGAGAGAATATCCAGGGTAGGATGGAAAAGGCTATGTGACATTGAAGCAGTGCCTGCAGAATGACCATCTTTTATTCTAGATCTTATTTTTCAAGGGAGGGAGAGACCCAGTAAATGATAGTCACGCATTTATGTGCTCCTTCAATGTTCTTTCTGTAGTATTCTTTACTTTAGGTGCAAGGACACCTATTGACATCTTCTGTACATTTTCCATATTTTGGTTTACACAGATTAAAAAAAAATAAAATAGGCTCCAGCAACTTTTTAGTTCACACATAATCTCAGTGGTATATTCAGATACATTCCTTATGCCAATACTGCGAGGCATAACTTCCCAGGAAGAGCTACAGATTTCCCAGTTGCCATGTCGAAAAAATATTGGCCATTTCTCATCTATGGGGGAATGTAGTCATAGAATCATAGAATCATAGAATCATTAGGTTGGAAAAGACCTCTAAGATCGTCAAGTCCAACTGTTGGTCTGATACAATCATGTTGTGAAGTGCCACATCTACACTTTTTTTTTTGAACACCTCCAGGGATGGTGACTCCACTACTTCCCTGGGCAGCTTATTCCAATGTTTAACTACTCTTTTGGTAAAGAAATTTTTCCTAATGTCCAATCTAAACTTCTCCTTGCACAACTTGAGGGCATTTCCTCTTGTCCTGTCATTAGTTACTTGGGAGAAAAGACCACTGGCCTCACTACAACCTCCTTTCAGGTAGCTGTAGAGAGCGATAAGGTCTCCCCTCAGCCTTCTCTTCTCCAGGATAAACAGCCCCAGTTCCCTCAGCTGCTCCTCATTAAGACCTGTTCTCCAGACCCTTCCTGAGTTTTGTTGCGCTCCTCTGGACACGCTCCAGCACCTCAATGTCCTTCTTGCAATGAGGGGCCCGAAACCGCACACAGCATTTGAGGTGTGGCCTCACCAGTGCCGAGTACAGGGGCACGATCACCTCCCTACTCCTGCTGGCCACACTATCTCTGATACAGGCCAGGATGCTGTTGGCCTTCTTGGCCACCGGGGCACACGGAGGGCTCATGTTCAGCCTGCTGTCAACCAGCACCCCCAGGTCCTTTTCCACCAGAGAGCTCTCCAGCCACTCATCCCCAAGCCTGTAGCACTGCATGGGGTTGTTGTGACCCAAGTGCAGGACCCAGCACTTGGCCTTGTTAAACCTCGTAGCATTTGCCTCGGCCCATCAATCCAGCCTGTCCATATCCCTCTGCAGAGCCTTCCTACCCTTGAGCAGATCAACACTCCCACCCAATTTAATGTCATCTGCAAACTTTCTGAGGGAACATTCAATCCCATCATCCAGATCATCAATAAAGATATTAAACAAGATCGGTCCCAATCCTGAGCCCTGGGGGACACCACTTGTGACCGGCCGCCAGCTGGACTGAACTCTCTTCACCACAACTCTCTGTGCTCGGTCAAAAAGTCCTTCAACTCCCAGACACTGCATTGCTGTATACAGTATATAAGCCATTGCTGCACAAGGGTGCATTTCATCATTACAACTGTAACAAGACACATGTCAATACAGCTATCTGCTCACTTGGAATTCCCTCACTCACATCCCTCTTACTGAGCAGAATTAAAGCCCCAGTAAGCCAGTGTGGTTTGCTGCAATACGTCACTACAGAGCTTTGAGTTACAACCACTATCCCTCTGTATGTTGCTAGGCTGCTTTCCCCTGAAAACAATGTGATCCCAGTGTGTGTACATGCATGTGTGTGTACACGTCTGCTTGCCTCCCCCCGCCTCCCAGTTTGGAGCCCTTTTACCAATGTCAGTTATCTTTGGGTAAAAGACAAAGGCCTCAAAGATCATGTCTATTTTGACATGTGACAGTACAGTGTGATATGCCCAGGTTGCCTGGCCCTGATGTGGGAGCTAACTGGAGTGTCCTGCAGCTCACATGTGACTCCAGCACCTTCAGTTCCTGCCAGAGGAGACCAGGCTCTGGGCTGGAGGATGGAGGAAGGAGTACCAGACTTGCCTTTGGTCTGAGGCAACCAGGATGCAATGGTGACCTGACCTAGCACTACACAGACAGTTTAGACATGTGGTACTATAAAAGTAGGTACATGGGTAGAAGAGAGCAGTGCTTTTTGCTCCCTGGTGGTGAGCAGAGTGAGGCCTTGCTGTTAGGCACAGGAGTTTCTGTGCAGGCAGGAGGTCATACCTGACTTCCAGCCAAAAAGAGAGTGTCAATGTAACTCCTGCTGGCATGGAGGCATGGTCAGCAGGATATACAGGAGTATGGGAGACTTGTCTGGGGAATCAATTACCTATCAGGCTACCACAACCTTGGTGCAGCCTACAATAGCACTGTAATGGTGTAGGATACAGGAGTGGATAGTGAAACTGCGAGCGGTGCTATTGATTTCGATAGTACTAGTGGTGTTTACACAACTCTGTAAGTGTCTATTGAGCATTATATAAACACGGTAAGTGTTCACAAAGCTGAAAGGTCTCTATGACAGCAGAAAATAAAGTATTTTTTCTCATTGCCTGCATTTAGTGGTGGCTTGACAGTGTTAGGATAATAATTGGATTTGGTGATCTTAAAGGTCTTTTCCAACCAGAATGATTGATTTTGTGATTCTACAATTCTGTGCTTCTTGACAGTGTTGGTTTCATTCTCATGAGCTGAGTAGTGGGGGAAAAATAGCACTTGGCCTTCTAGACATGTACAGTTGGTTGGCTGGTCGAAAGACCTTCCAGTACTTGAACCTTGACTGACAGTGTCCCTTCCCCTCTGGATAGATTATCAGGCTGTCAAGCAGTCTTTCTTCCCTTCGTCCATCAACTTAAGTCTTGAAAATGCTGGAGACTAGCAGCTGCGAAAGTGCACATGCAGCAAAAATATGTCACACTGGTCAAAACTGAGATCTTTTTCAAACAAAATTGTTCTTTTCTATTCAGAGCTACAACTTTTAAACTTTTGTCTTTTGCGAAAAATTTAATACCTTGCCTCCTCCCAAATTTACATAAATAAATTATTAATGAAAAATATTAATGAAAAATCATTGTTTAAATTTTATTTCCAGCAGTGGTAATGCTATAGGAAACAGTTAATTGTATTATTTGATAGCAATATTTTTCATTTCAATCTCTGGAAATAAATATATATATATTTTTAACAGACATGTAATTTCTTCCTGATGAAGCAACAAAGTGCTCTACTGATCTTACCATATCCAGTTCCTAGCATCAGCGCATAAAGGCTAACCCCAGTGAAGAAGCTGTTGAAATGCTGATCTTAATGAGAAAAAAAAAAATCTTTTTTTTTTTAGTTTGATGCATAAACTAAAGCGTTATAAAATTTGAATATGAAATATGAAGGTTTTGATTTGTTTCTAAATTAACACAATGGTGGAGAAAGACAACTTATTCAAAAGCTTTACAATTCTTTAACTTTTTTTTAGTGTGTATAAACTTTTACAGTTCAGAAGAAGCTAACAAAACCCAGTAAGAAAATACGCTGAAATCTTAAAATGGTCAGAATAAAGAATGAGGTACAACTGTGCATCATGCTATCAACTGGAAAATTTTTTGCTATTAAGGCTTTACACTATTATTATTAGATCCTTTTAATGCTTATATAGCAAAGACATCAAGAAGAATTAAAGCATCTAGTTTGCAGAAACCAAAATAAAAACCAGAATAGAAACATGGAACTGGCATACCACAGCTTATACTGATCCTCCTTGATTTAATTTCTTATATATGCAACATTCTTTTCTTTAAAAACACTGTAGGTATGGATCTCAGACCGTGTGGTGCATCAAGGTGATATACCCTCGTACAAGCATGCTAAACCATAATAGCTTCTTATATTATTATAGTATCATTAAAAACATTTGGCATATAGTGTAGTTTGAAAAAAAATTATAGACTAAACTCGATCATGAAATAAAGATGCAGCGCTGAAGAGGGTGTTTGTAAAAACCCTTGCAAAGATACCCGTCAGGTACATAGTCTCTTCAAGAGGTATAGTTTGCAGTCACTGTAGGGTATGATGGTCTTCAAGCTCCACAATTAAAGAAAGAGGAAAATTAATATATCTTCTAGTAACACATGTAAATCAGTGGGCTTAATAAGAGACCATGGTGTGGAAAAGTGGATTTAGCCTACTATTAATTTCTCACTGTGCGAAAACTGCCTCATTATAAGGCTTTAGTAAAATACAGAGGTAACTAACTGCAGTGCACTGTGGATTAATTAGAATTCAGGCATTAACTGAGATTGACCTCAAGTCATAATTCCTGTGAGTACCATCCTCTGCCACTTGTTGTTTTTGAGGAGGATTTTATGGATATTTTCAGGGAAAGTGGGAATGTGACCTACTACTGTTGCTTCTTCCCTTCTTTAAGTTCTTTACAGCTCAATGCCTTTAAATTTCTCTGCTAATGTCCCTGCATTGTGAAAGGAAGCAGATGGATCTACTATACAAAAATTTCTTTAGTCTTCACTTATTGCCCGTTCTCTGTCTTCTAATTTTATTGATGCTGAGGTGTTTTTTGTGTTAGGGTTTTTTTTTGGGAAGGTGGGGAGGTGACTCGTTTTTCCATTTCAAGGTAATTCATCAAATGATGTTTTCATAACCCTGCAGCTGCAGACATTTATTTTTGACTGTTTAATCTCCCCCAGTTTATTATTCAAAGATCGGCTGTTTGCAATGATTAAATATAAGCATCTCAAAAATGCATAATCATGCCAATTTTCTGCCTAGTTTCCCTTTCCTAGAAGCACCTTATCAGTGCAATATAAAGCCCAAGATGACAGCAATTTACACCTCTGCAGAGACAATAAAATGCAAATAGCGTGGTTTAGCCTGAGTATTTTCCCCTGGAAATAATTAGTTTTACCTTCTCATTATTTTCCCTTGTGCAAAAAAATATGCACTAATAAGATGACTGCTGTTTTGTTTTGGTTTAATTTATTTATTTATTTTTTTAAGCTGAAATAAGAATTTATCTATTACGAATGCCTGTCAGGCAGTTTGTGTATTTTTTGAATGCCACATAATGAAGAGGGGCCTGTCTGCTGCCTTTCACCACTGCTTGTTTGCAGAGTGACATTTGTGGGTTTCAGATTGCAGAAGTGAGATTGTGTTATGTACTGAAGCCACTAAATAATGAGGGGACATAGAGGTCAGATAGAGCACAGCTCCTTGGTTTGGATTTGAGATACATAAACCTCTTCTTTATAAATGGTACTTTCTTTATAAATGGTACTTTATATGGGTTTTAGGTTCTGTGGGATTTTTGTCACATAGCCTTACTGAACAAAACTACTGTGCCCTAGGGAGAAAACTATTGGTGCTGTCAGAGAACTAATTTCAGGAAGGCAGAGAATAAAACTGTCAGCTTTTCCAAGCTGAAAGGGTTTCCCAAAGGGACTTTTTATTTTGTGAGGAAAAGTACCAGAGGCTTGTAGCATCATTGGTATTGATTTTAATGTTGCAGTTTGCAGTCTTTATTTGCGAGAGCATTTTGATTAAAATGACTTGTCTTTGATTTTCTCTCTCAAAATGGCTTTGATTTTAAAATTGATTTTGTGATAGTTTATAACATAAAACTAAAATCGCTGAAGTAATTTCTTTTTTTTTTTTTTTAAATCAAAACCATTATTCTGATTATTGATATTAAAGTGATACTATGAGTCTGAATTATTAACCTTACATTTTTTGAAGGAAATCTCAGGTCATGTTTTGTTCTCAGGTGATGTTCGGTTCCGTGTCAGAATAAACGCAAATGCCAGACTACTGCAGTTTCTCATGGAAGAGAGTGTCTTAGATTGAAGCTGCTCTGTTGCTTGACTTCTGTCAAAATAAGTCATAGATAGCAAATATATGTCAGTTCCTTTCACTGATTCACTCAAATAAGATTAAAGAGAATAAGAGGACACTATAAGTCACTTACTTGCTGATTTACTGAACTAGAAAAATAATCAGATCATTGACTCCCATCTTAAAATGTAAAACTAGTCTTCTGAAAAGTTTAGTTAATGCTTGCACCTGCTCTATAAATTTAAGCAACTCATCCCTCAGCTTTATTACCTCCATGACATCCACAGCTAGTGAGGTCCATAATTCCAGCACACAGATGAATAATATCACCTTATTTGGATTTCTTACTGTAGCCCAGCATCAGAGATCATCAGAAACTGCCTGCATCTGCATGATGAGTCAGGCAGGGTGGGAGGGGACTGTTTTAGACCCTTAAAATTTTTCCATCATGAAGCTTTGTTTTCTCTATTCTCCTGAGTGAGGCAGGCCAGAATTTGTCCAAGAAGCTCTTTCCTAAGATTTTGGATATAGTGAAGTTGAAACTGTGAAACATTTAAATCTCACCTACATTTTCAAAGTAAATTTTTAAAATAGTTGACATTTATTTTGATACACTTTTTCTTTTGATGATATGTTAGTTAAAAAATGACATAAAATATTTCTTCTTCGATTTGGATGTTTTATTTTGTTAAAAATTTTGGCATTTTTACACTTCATTATAATTTGATACAAATATAATTTCAAAATCCACAAATTATCCTGAGGAACAAAATTTCATTTTTTACTTTTTGTTTGGATCAGCTTCTCTAGTTTGCTGTAGGTGACTTTCAGAAAGGTCATGATTTGATTAGTATACGCCTCCAGCCCTTCAGAAGCATATTCATCCATTCGAAGTTTTATTCTTTTGTTTCTTTCCTTTTCATCTATCCGAAAGCTTCTGCCTCATCCACTCTCACCTGAGGATGGACAAAGAGATCTTCTTCTGAGGCGTATACTAAATAAACAAGTCGGTGGCTTTGCATCTTCCCTTTCAAAATCCTACAACTATCAGACATACAATGTCAGAGGCACTTTCTAAGGTATTAACCATGTGTGAAAACAAACACATTTCTTGATACCATGATAGAAAAAGAACTAAAGCATTAGAGTAAATATTGCTGTGCTCAAAAGTGTTCAGAGGAACTAAACTCCTGGTGGTTGAATTCAATCACAATAGAATTGTGTTCAGGTATGTGGCATAAACAATTTTCAATATTGTTTTTGTTTTCAAGATAAAATCATCTGGCCTTCTGCCATATTTGAAACTTGTTTGTTACCTGAATGTTTTTCTTGTCACAGGTGAAGAACAGCTTCCCAAAATCTATCTGTATCTTTATTTACAATTATACCTATACTTTCGACTACCTATATAATTTTTTCTAAGTTGGAAATAATTCTCTTCACTTCCTCTTTTTCTGCATCTATAGTAGGTCATTATTTTTTCATGATGACACTGAAATTGCTCACCACTCTTTCTTTAGCCAAATTAAATGTACCACAGTGTTTTGAAGATACTCGATTACCTTCAGATGGTGTTTTTTGTATAATCTGTGCTCAAAATGTCATGTTTTGCATTGTTAACCTGAAGGGAACTGCTTGCTCTCATGGTATGATCTTTCGATGCAAAGGTACAGATACTGGGTATTTACGTGAAGGAGAACATACAATAAAAACAGCTGATGGTTCTCATTTGAGTCAAAATGGGTGGGTTGAATTTGACCAAACTTAAGCTACATGTGACCTAGCTCTGTGCAGCCTAGTCAATAAAGAGGAAGAGTCACTTGTGATGCACTACTCACCACATCCTGAAGCAGAAATCTTAGCTAGGGGAAACTTGGTATGACTGGCAAGGGAGTTGTAGTGGGAATCTGAAACAGTGTACCCACTACACAGAGGTAGTACAGAGGAGAACAGAATGTTTCCTTTACAAATTATTAAACAACAGGAGGAAGCCCTTCGACACCTTTTATTTGTAATGAAAAAGTAGGTCTCCAAAGGAAAATACTTGCTTATTAAAATATATTTAATCAGGGCCTACATCTTCAAAGAGGCACTGTTGCACAGACATCTGTCCATCTCCTTCACAGAAGACATGTTGACTCATGCTATAAGTACTGAATTGTGCTCAGGCTACTTTTTGTAGAGGCAAGGCAAAAGGAAGGTACTGTGTTATGGCATAAAGCCTTTCCCAGTTGATCTTTATTATGGTGAATATTCAAGTCCTCAGATGTGTAAGGAATGTAAGCTCAGGCTTCCAGAACAACTGATCTGCATAGTGATGTGTCAATATAGGACACTGCAGTGGATATTAACAAGAAGTGCTTCATCACATTTAGCGCACACTGAACATTAAACTAGCTTTTGGGATGGGTGCATACCACAATTTGAAGTTTATCTTCTTTCTTTAAAAATAAAAAAACCCAAAAAATTATAGGGTCTTGTCCTGGATCTAAAGACTCAAGATCCAAAGCTGTCTTAAGTGGAGCGGTGGAACTTACCACGTTTAAATTCTGATTTGACCTTTATTTTTTGTAAAGTGCAGGAAATCTTCAGAA
Source organism: Leptosomus discolor (assembly GCF_034619465.1). Taxonomy (NCBI): domain Eukaryota; kingdom Metazoa; phylum Chordata; class Aves; order Leptosomiformes; family Leptosomidae; genus Leptosomus; species Leptosomus discolor. The sequence goes on along the minus strand of NC_141392.1, from coordinate 70,026,181 downwards.
TGGGCAGTGCTTATGTGCTTGGGGATTGGGGTTGCTGTGATTTGGTTGGGTGGTATCAATAATTTATACCTCTGCTCTGAGCAACCACTTTGTGAGTTTGAGCACTAGCTGAACATTGACCCACACGTGGAGAGGGAATGGACATGCAGCTCTGATTCTTGGCCCACTTGTCTGCACAGGAAGGATTATTATTTGGTGCTTGCACTGGTCAGTAGAAAATTATTTTGCTACTCACTTGTTCTGTAATTTAAAAAGACAACTATCCTTGTATGTGCAGGCTTTAAAAGAGGCAAAAGAGCAAAAGGGAAGTGAGAGAAGAGATGACAGCAAAGCATTTAAAGTATTAGGATACTTATCGCTGTGTGTGAGTTGGAGCTTTACTATATCTAATGCTGGAAGCTGCTTTCATTTAACACATCTGTAAGCACATACCCACCATTTACCATGGGGTGTTGAAAGGAACCAGAGCCACTGCTAGCTGTGTAGTCAGACACAGGAATCTGGAGATGGACCAAGATGTGTGTGGCTCTCCTTCAATAGAGACAGGGTGCATATCCAAAGCTAAAGCCTCCATATTTCTGATATATCTGAATTTGGCTAAATTTCAGAATGACTGAGAGTAGCATCAGAAGATTTGGGAGCCTGAAAACCAAGTGTGGCCAGACAGTACCTACTTCATTAGAAATCAGGACTTTCTGAGATCTAAGTTTATTTCAGAATAATAATAATTCAGCTTGCTCCTCTTAGCAATTAAAAAACCCCTCCTTGCTGTCTTTTCATAAACTGCCTGAGCTTGTAACACATCAAATAGCTCTTACTTTCCTGTACACTGGTATAGTACCTTCTTCTAGATCCAGCCAAGCAATCATCTATGCTTCTGAGTACATGTTGTACTATTATCTCCTGTCACATTTCTGTGGAGGGGCGGTTGGTAACAATGATTACTATACAGGTTTGAAAAATATTTTTTTGGTTTATTATGAGAATTCTGTAGTAGGGCCACCTAAGGCTAATGAACAAAAAATAAATGGTGTCAGTGGTGGTTAAAAGGTAATTTAAAGAATTAACAGCAGGAAAAGAAGATGCTGTACACAAACTAGTTTATAAATTTCAGACCTTCTTCTTAAACAGAAGCAGGTGGTAGCTTTCCTGTTGTGAATTCAAGGCTTTTTTATTGGAAATCAATCATTCATTCCATGGGAATCTGTTAGAAACTCTTAATCATAGCAATGTATTGCACCTCACTGATCATTTTTTTTTCAAAAAAACTTGCAGCAGTCTGATCTCCTGGACTTGTATTTACCAATGATTTAGGATGGCTGGCATCTCTAAAAGACGTTAATTACCTGTACTCCTACTGTGTTTAAATTCTTGCATAAAGACATTGTATATTAATCATAGTTTTCCTCTGGGATTACAGGGAACAAACTTGGTATCTTTGGGAGCTAGCTTGGTTTCATGCTAGAGGACTGAGCACATTATTCATAAATAAAAATGCAGCTGTGAATATAAGAGAAGGAAGAATTTATAATAGTGCAGCTTCAGATGATTTTGTGGCTTCAGACTGCAACTTCAGACCTTCCTTTGGGAGGGTCTGTATTGTGTTCCCCATCCCCCATGATGTTAAAGTCATTCTCTTCAGTCCATGGCCTCTTGTATTGTCTCTCCAAAAAGGATTTGGGAGAAGAGCAGGCTATAGCTTGAGTCTCCAGCTTAGATGGCATGGAGCTCCTTGAAGAACTGGGAGGCTATAAAGGACAACTTAGAACATTTGTTTTAAAGAACAATAGACATTTTAAGTCTTGATATATCTTTAGTTTTTACTGTGTTTGTAACTTACACATACCCCTCTCTCTCCTTGGATGTGAAGGCAAGGCCCCTTTCCAGCAGGGCAAAGAAGGTCCTTCTCTTCTCCTGCCTACTTTAGGAGGAGAAGAAGAGTGTCAGGAGTTACAGGGGGGTGATACGAGCACTACCTGAAGTAACTTTCTTGTCAGTTCCAAGCATGTAAGGGAGGATATTAGTACTGACCATGTTATTAAATTTCTCAGAATTTGATAATTTAATATTTATGAAGATACTTACTAAGACTCTTAAACACTATGTATCCAAGCAGAAAGTAGGTATAGACCTGAGTGAGTACCTAAAAGATTTCAAGACAGTATTTGGACTTTGGCGTATGTATATATTTTAATGCAGTGGGAGAAAGATTTCCTCTTAGTAGAGTAACAAGATTAATTTATCTTGTGATGTATTTATGCATGAGTTTGAAATGTTAGTCTAAGCAGTCTAAAATAATTAATTGGGAAGTTTTAACATCAAAAATCTTATTAGACATTTTTGTGTTTTCTAAGAAGCTTGAAAGGCTAATCTTCAGCAGTGCTGTGACTCCAAGGACATTAAACCATAGATGTATATTTAATGACTTGTTATATTCTTATTCAACAATAACAGTTTATGTATGCTTATTTCAGCTATGTAATCTAAGGAAAACAATGTGTTGAGGAAGGGGAGCTCTTCTTTATAGCATAAACCTATAATATGTAATTTACCTTGTTTCTAGTAAGTAAAGAGGAACCTTGTGGGTCTAACTTTCTAATTGTTAGAAAGCTTAGTTGAAGATTTATATTAACTTTTACCTTACTGTTATGTAAACATAAATATTTATGTTAAGCATGTCAGTAATGTGGTGTGTTTGAAAAGATTTATCTTACTGAAAAAATGTGTATTTAACTGATCTATGTCTGTCCCAAAATTCCAGAAACATACAGCCATACAACAGGCCCTGTTGGTGAGGTAAATGCTGGTATGTATTTTGATTAGAATAAAGAATGCTTTTCCAGTTGTCATATAATCAACAAGGCAAGTCCTGTTGACTAAATGCAGTGTACTTTTGGCCTCACTGTACAGGCCAAGAAAGGGTTAGGAGACTAAGCACATCCTCTAGGGAGGGCTATTAAATCACGTTTTTCACTTCACCTACTCGGGATTCACAGCCTGCCTTTTGACAGGAATGATCTGCACCCTTTCTTTCAAAAAAACAAGGTCTTAGCCCTTAAAAAAACAACAGGGTTCCCTGCCTACTCTTTGTATATCAGGGTATTTGCAACAAAGTTTTCTAACAATGAGGAGACTGAGGTTTGACCTGAGGGGATACATGTTTCCCATCTCTGTTTTGTACACTAGGTCAGGTTGTGGGGAAGCATGGATATGGGCTGTGAGTGAGAGGGGCAGTTACTGTTGTTTTGACCTGGGGATGGACTGATACCAAACTGATACTGAGCAGCACTGATACCAAACATGAAGGAACAGGGGAAGAGGGAAAGTGGCTGCAAGCATTGTAGTGCTGTGCTGCCCAGCGGTTACACCACTTTCCTGCTTCTGAAACAGCTCATATGCTTTATCCAATGGCTGTTACACAAAGGCAGAATAGGATGTGATGAGCAACAGGCAGTGAGCAAGGTTGCTGCTTGTGTGTGAAGACAGTGACAATTCTTGGAAATTTCTCCACTAGTATTGGGTATAGGCCTCACCAGTGTCACATACAGAAGCAGTTTCATCTCCAAACTCTACTCCACTATTTACATACTTACATTACTTCATTAGCTGCCTTTCACCTCATCATCACTCTGGGAGCTCATGCTCAGTTGCTCATCTTGTGTGATTCTCACTGTGTCCCTGTTCCATATGCAGTATTTATTTTCACAGGCATGGTCAGGATGCTTTGGTCTAGAGATCATTTGTTTAAGTGGGCCCAGACTGACAAGTTGGATGTCTTAATCATTATTTTCTGCTATTCTGGCAATCTATGTGTCATCCACACATTTTACCAGCAGTGATATTGTGTATTATCTGAGAGCATTAATAAAACATTATTGAATTAATCCCTGCAAAGGGATCATCCTGTTAGAATATTCCTCACTTCAATACGACTCTTCATTGACAGCTGCATTTGGGCATCTGCCAGCTAGTGAGTTCTTAATCTATTTAGTATGTTCTCCACCGGTTTATAAGAGACTAATTTTATAATAAGACCCACATGTGGTACTGAATCAAACACCCTATAAAAGGCAAAACTTGCTAATTACTTTTGTCAAACAAGTTAGAAATCTTGTCAAAGAAAACCATGGATAGAGTCACCTTGGGGGCTGAGTTACAGAATCTGCATCAAAACATCTTCTAAAGAGAAAAGTACTTAAATATTTATTTAGGGCTAATTTCACTGAGAGAATTTAGAACTGGGAGCCTGGACTATAACCCAAGTGCAGCCTACTTTCAGATAAGTTCATGGAAGGTGTATTAGTACCAGGTGTAGCATTTTCAGTGGAAGGGAAAGAAGATACCTCTTCTTCTTCCTCTCTTGTGGGCAGTTTCCTCCCTGAATACCTTACTACTCAAATTGTTTATCATAGGTTGTGAGAGAGGTCTTAGTACACTGTGCTATGGAATAAAAGGAGAGGGGCAGCTGGGGTGGCAGTACCAGCCCCCTGTTCCAGGCATACTTTTTAGAAAGCACTACCTCTTCCTTACCTTCTGAAAGAAAGATGGTAGCTGCAGGAGAAAACAATTAACTTTCTTAATGGAAAAAGGTGCAACAGAGGATAAAGCATCCTCTCCTTCCTTGCATCTCTGTTTCTGAATGATGAGTTTAGACATCTCCCACCTCAGCCTTTATGCAACCCATTTTTAGGTACCTGAAAGGATACCTGCACAGACTGTTGCCTACAGATATCCATGTGCTCTACTTCAATCTATGTCTGGTAGACTGGTAAGACCAGTAGGTCTCCACTGGTCAAACTGCCACTTTAGCATGGGACTCTGCTAGAGTCAATATACTCTTCCTCTTCAGAGGGAGCAATATTGTATTGCGGTTAGCAGCCCTTTCCTTTCCCAGGCCTGCTGCCAGAAGTGAAAATAATAAACTCAAGGGCTTCAGCTGAAGGCCAGGCTTTCAACACATCAATGTTTTTGTGGCTCTGAGTACCAGCATTTGGAAATAGAAGGAAAATCTACCTTGAAAGTGTAATATGAGATCATTCAAACTAATATCACATTAAATGTTTTTTTCTTTTTTAATTTGTCTTACTTCAACTGGTGCCTACAAACTGAGAACAGTAGCTGCATCAATCTTACAAATATTAATAGGTCAGAAATAACTCTTAGGATGTTCCATACTGATAGTGATATTATGCAAAATAACAGCATGCAAGGAAAACCCTGTAGACTTTTGGTAACCATAATATTCTGTCTTTCCAGATCTATCCAGACATCTATATCACAATTTTAAATACCATAATTCCCTCGTATATGGCATCAGTCAATTTTATGAGCTTTAGTGTAATTTTACTGTGCAGATGTGGAAAGATTTAGAGTTACTGTCACCAGCCATTGCTTCAGGTAATCATTGTTGCTAGAGAAGATGGGAGGAAATGGATTTAAATATAATGATCTTGACAAATTGGAGAAATGGTCTGAAAAAAACTAGGTTGCAGTTCAATAAAAAAAACACCTATACTAAGATGAAATAAGAACAACACAGAAGACTAGAAAAAGTCAACTAGGTAGAAGTTGCCAAGGAAAGGATCAAGAGTTGTATTTTAAATATAAATATAGCCATATGGGGTAAGGTCAAAGGTCCATCTAGCGTCTGTGTCTGACAATGAACAACATAGGAAAAGACTACAAGAAACAGGAAAGCCACCTCTCCTGATGCACTCTGTGCCCTTCTGGCACTCTTCATTAAGAGCTTACTGAAGCAGAGTCAATATCTCTAATCTCTCCAATATTTTATTTTAGAATACCTTAGTGGATCTTTCATGATTTATCAAAAAAAATCTCTGGACCTACTAGTATTTGTGCTATGCAAATCATCCTGTGGCAAAAAGTTCCACAATTTAATTGTGTACCACGTTAAACCTGCCGCCTATAATTTCATAGTGTGCCCCTTATCTTATGAAGTATGAAAAGTAGTATATTCCCTATTTATGTTTTCCATGACATGTTTTTTTTTTTTAATTAAAAAAATTTATAAATGTTGATTCTGTTTTCTAAATTTTAAGAAGAGTCCTCTTCTATGTAATTTGTCCTCAGAGGCCATTACATATTTCTGATAATCTTTGATAATCTTTGTCACATTTCTCAGTGCCTCTTCTGATTCTACTTTACCGGTTTCTGTTATATGATTTCTGATATGTGGTGGCCAGAATTGCACGCAGCATTTGAGACATAAATGCCCAAGGGTTTTATTCAGTGATCTTACGCAGTTTTCTTCCCTTTCCCTTTCCTAATAGTTCCAAATGTTCTAATTGTTTTTGTTATTTCTGTTGAGTACTGGGCTAACATTTTCAAAGAATTGTTCATAGTATCTCCAAAGTCTTATTTCTGAGTCATAAAATCTTATTGAAAGCCTGCTGCTGTACATACAGAATTATGATTACTTCTCATGGGATTTATTTTGTCTTTATTGACTCTAAATTTCTCTTGAAAATTTTTAATGCTTTATCATGAGATCCTTCTTCAGTTATTTTCAGCCAGTTTAGCTGTGACTGACCTCAATGTGGGAGCTAGTACTGCACCCCAAGTATTAGCCCATCTCTGGGTCAGAAGTGGATCTGTATATTTACAGCGCTTGTTTGCCTGTGTGCACAGTCACTCAGAATATAAGTATGTATGTGTGCAGATACCTGATTTGTGACTAACCAGCTGACATTTGTGCACCTAAATCAGACATCCACAAACATCTGTGTCTGCTTGTCACTAAAAATCTGGTTCTCAGTGAATTAAGTGTCATCCTAGTTACAAACAGCTTCATGCTGCGCAAGCACTCTGTGCATATAATACAGTCTATGAGTCCCAGGACTGAAAGAAAAATCAGTCATGAATTCTGCATGTTGGTGTTATTGGTGTCGAATTCTTCTCAAAATTTTAATAGATTGCTGTGGAATGGAGTCTGTAAACTGATTGATGACAACACCAACACTGTGGCTTAGTGGGACTTTGTATATCTTTCAGATGAGGCTGAACCTGTGGGGGAAAAAAAAGCTTATAAGCAATGCTGCTGTGTATATGTTCTTTGCAGACAAATGTGATTTCCCTTTGTTTGATTTTGTAACTATGAAAGAATTATTATAAAGACTTCACCCAAAATGTTAAAGGTAAGCAGAAAAAGAGGAAAATAATTTTCAAAACAAAATGTGCCCAATTAGGTGTGAATTAGCTGAATGCCTGATTGCACACCCAATTGGCACATTAAACTTGTCATGGTTTCTTATTCAGTTTGGGTAATTGTGCATGAGAATGAACAGGTAGTCATGTAACCTATAATTTTCATAAGTAATTGACATATTTGCATGCGTAATTACTTTCTTTGTAACTGAAACTCAATTTTTGACTACCTTAAGTTTCATCAAGAGCATGAGCTTTGGTCCTTTAAACAGGAAATGAAGTTCAATGATCCACTGACAAAATGGAGTTCACATCACAAAAATGGGCAGTTATCTTGCCAACATAGATTATCCTAAAGTGTTCCCTTGCTGACCTGGGAAGCAGGGTTACCAGCCTGGATCAGAAGTGATAGGTGACAACATCCTAGCTAAATATAAGGAACAAGAATCTAGATACAAAAATTATTATTCTTAATAGCCACTAAGTCGCTAAGATATATTTTAGAAGGAATAAAAATGGGAATAGCTGATATCTATACTATGGGAATCATAAGTTTCTATACTATATACCGTAGATACTATATAAGCATCTATATATTAACGCAAGAATCTTAATCTCATTGCTGTTATGAAGTAACTGGTATAGCAGTGATGAGATAACTTATATGACTAGAAGATGAACATAAATTGATATAACATGCTTAAGAAGAACAAACAAGGGAGAAGGGAAAAAATATTACCTTGTATATTCAAGATAACACGCCTGCTTGGTGATTGAAAGAGTAAAGTTTATGTAAAGTCTCTGGTTAACATTTTAAGAGAATAGGGAAGAATGCAGGTATGTTGACAGATCTTGACAATTTGGTCTGAAAAATCAAGGTGAAGCTTAAGGGCAACACAGGCAGGAATAATTGGCAAAAGAGAAATAAGATGAAATACCAGATCTTTGAGACAGAATGTGGGATTTATAGTGGACCATAAGCTGTACATAAGTTAATATGGTTGTACAGCTGTGAACAGCACACGGTGGATGTATACTCAGAAATTCAGCTCACAGGTTTTCTGTTCCTCTCAGACCTGTATTGCCAAGTTGGATTGCTATGGTCATTACACTTTGAGAAAGCTGGAAGCAACCACAGAGGGTCCAGCAGAACCTCTAGAAAAGATGGCCTTTGGGAAATACTGAAAAAACTGGACCTGGGTAAGCCACAGAATGGCAAATGGCTTGGACAAGGTAGCAGACTTTAGGTGTACAGAAGCCTGCTACAAAGAATGAGAGGATAAACTATTTTCCAAGTCTTTGGTAGACAAAGAAACAGTAATAGGCTTTGTTTTCAGCAAGAAAAGATCAAGTTAGATATTAGGAAACACTTCCTACTTGTAATGTAAAGTGACAGTGCTAGTCAAAAATATAGCTTTGCGCTCTACGAGCAGATTTCTGCAGAGGTTGTAAAATCTTAATTGCTGGAGATATTAAAAACAGTTTAGCCATATGTCTTTCATGAATGACACATGGATAATTGATCCTGCCAGAGTTGGACTAACATATTCTCAGGGCTGCTCCCAACTGTTCTGTTATTTTATGGTTGTATTTAAAATTACATATTTTTAGTAATTGCTTATGCTTTTACAAAATCAGAATTGAAAAATTTTAATAACCCAGCAGTGTATAGTTTCAGAGCCACCTACAGTTCTTTTTCTTCCTCTGGCCTCTTTATTTAGTAGCTGTTTCCAGAAAAAACAATGGCTTAGCGGCTTAATGGTCTTCTCCCTTTGGAGGGAACCTGAGGAGAGACTGGAGGTAATTTCAATGTCGAAGAGAGAAACAATCATGAAGGCTTTATTCCTCTGAAATTTGGCTAATCCAAGCAGTCAGGGCTGTCAGGGTTGGATAGTTCTCAAGATCTCTCTCAAAAAAAAATGACTCTGACTTTCGGTCTATTTTTTGTCATTTTTTATCCTGACTTCATGCTCTGAGTATTTCCAGAAGGTAACTGTGGAAATGGTACAAACCCCTCAAACTCATATGCTGCATTTCTGAGGGGACCTCCTTTCGACCTTATGAAACAGAGACCTGAAAGCTGAGAACAAGTACTGGGGAGGGAGCACAAGTGGACACCCATACAGGCAGAGTCTGACATCTTTCCTGAAATTTGCATCCACAAAAGACGTGTGCAGTCTCAAGCAAAAAGCTGGAAGAACACCAAAAGCCAAAGTTTTAATAAAATAGATAAGAGTTATACTTTTAATGATTACTTGACTTAATTATTTTTAATTATTTTGATTATTTTAAAGATGATTTAATAAAGACAATAATGAAGATTCATGGTCAAATTTTATAGACTTGAAAACACCTGACAATATAAGCTAGCTAGCATAACTTTACAGTTGGAATCAGTGGGAAGCCTACCTTCCTCAGTCTTTCCTCACCCTTCCCACACCAGAAGTGACTGGGGCTAGGTGGGCTCTGCTGTCACTTGGTGGGATTACTTGACTATGTCATTAATTTGTAAAAGAAGAACATCAGCTTCTCAGGGCAACACGTGCCACACGGGCCTCACATGAAACACCCAGGAAAAGTCAGGAAGCCTCTTACTGTTGAGAATTACGGTGTATATCACCTGTGCCTGCAGTTCTGTAGGTATAATTCAGAATTTATTACCTTCAACCCTGATAAATAAGCCTCTGCTTTGTCTTACAGGAAAGCCTGTGTGATATTGGGGAGTTCAATGAATCTTAGTGAAAGCAGCAGAGGGGCTGCTCTGCCAGAGGCAGGCAGTGAGCACAGGTTAGGGTGTGCTGGCAGCTCAGAGGCGTGTCCACCTCCTGAGGACTTTCTCTGGGGGCCGACATCCAGGGTTATGCTAGCAGCTTCTGAGTCTGTAGCAGAAGATTTCTCTGGAAGTGACAAAGAAGAGCTCTGTCTGCAGGAGTCAAGCAACAGTAGATACCTGTCAGCCTGGGATCTCACCTGAGCTCCCAGAGCCACAGCCTGCTGATCACCATGCTGCATGAACGGTGCTGTGAGGAGAAACCTCTGAGAAAGGTATGAGTCAGTGAAAACTAGTAGTGCTATGTAGAGGTTTGCCTTACCAAAGGCTGTTGTGCAGTCAGATCAAGCAGGTGTTAGGGAGATTCCTGGTCTCCCAGGGGCTGCTGTGCAGCAAAAGCCAGCACAAGCCAGGTTCCTGTACCGGCAGCTTGGCTGGGGCTACAGCTTCCTTTGTGAGAGGGAAAGGGAAGACAAACACATTTCCCATTTATATTGATAATAAAAAAGATCACTGATCTTTGCAAATTCAGACTCAAAGTCATAGCCATATTATTTTAGTTGCTTTTTAAAACTCTAAGGATCTCTGTACTATTAAATAATCAGGCATACATTCACACAAGCACTCTCTTCAAAATGTGAGACAAAACATACTGATGCTGAAAACTCAGTTGCATAATTTCTATGAGAGAGATCATTTTATTTGGCATGTGAATACTGCTGTAAGAGCCATTTACAGCTAGCAGGATTTTTCCTTACAAGTGCATATCTTCCCTGGGCTAAAGTAATTACTGCTGTAAGACCCGTTTACAGCTATCAGAATTTTTCCTTGTAAGTGCATATCTTCCCTGGGCTAAAGCAATTACATTTAAATGATGGTTTTGCTTTCAGAGTGCTGCAGAAGGACAAATATTCAGACCTCAGAGCATTCATAGAAAAATGGTGTCATGGTAGGTGCATTTCAGTTCTACTTGCAGCAATCTTGATTGTTTACAGAAGATCTACAGAACAAAATTGTTGTATGTCTTATAAAAACACATGCAGATGCTGCTTTGCGTCTAATATTTTAACAAGGAATTTATTTAGATTTTATTTCTATGAATCAAATTTTCTCTCTTGTGTCTCAGTCTCTAGTATGGATGTATATGCCCATGGCCAAATCCTGGGTCATGTTTCTTGTCAGTCAAAGAAGAAATGGCGTATCATGAGATCCCTAAAATTTTTTAATAGTAGGCAGTGAAAAGGAGTAGGCTGGGAAGCTGTAGGTAGGTGGCATCTTGAAGGTTTCTCTGAATGAGCCCTTACATTGTTTTCTACAGAAGGGTGTCAGCTAGCATCTGTTCAGAATACATAGAAAATAACATGATGGACTCAAAATGTAAAGCTTTTTCAATGAGGATACTTCCAAGATTAAACTGAAGCATAGCAGATCTCCCCCTTAAGAAAGTATTTTACTTAACAGTAGCTGATAAGAATTTTTGTACATCACATTTGTATTACTTGTGTAGCTGTAGATGTGATGGTAAGAACTTGAAACAAGGCTGTTTCTCTTCCGCATTAATTTTGCCAGTCTCATGTTTCTGTAAAAATGTTTCATGGATAGGACGGTTTTGCGAGGTCCCTTCTTCCCAGTATTATCTAAAGTTAGAGTAAATGGAAAAGATCATTGTCCTTCATACTATGCATAAGGATCATAGGTCCTCTCTCAAAACTGTTACGAGTATGTCAGTTGGAAGGGACCTACAGTGATCATCTAGTCCTTGCTGGTAAAATCTTTCCAGTACTGTGAGAACATAAGCTGTCAAGGAAAAAAGTTAAAGTTAAGTTCCTACCTGCAGAGAAAGGCTGAAATAATTTACTCTAAGGTAGCCTGAGGACACAACACAAGAAGGATTTAATAATAAAACCCCATTCTTAAAACAAATCGTCCATGAACAGAGGAACAGAGGAAGCCTAGTTTCCTGTGGATTCTTGCACAGCATTTCTGGCCTCTCCACCATCATAACTGCAACTTTCTGCAACTACTCCAACCCCCCTACCATGATATCTCCCATTTTCCTGCAAGTCCTCTTCAATTGGTCAGAATAGGAACTTTATTTTTCTCACACAGCAAAAGATACTAATCTTCCCCAAGAACTTCATTTACTTTACCTAGCTCTTTGTAATGATGCTTGGGCAAGCACCAGTTGATTCAAAGCTGTGGAGATGGTGACTGCTGGCTCCTGCTGCTGTTGGGTAAGATAGAGAAGTGCCAACCTGCCCCTGCCTTTCCACCACCAGGTGCACCACAGGCACTCCACCTGACTGGTGGTTTTCATTGCACTTTCAGGAACTTGGTGAGACCTCAGTACCTCTGTAAAAATTTGATTAATATTAGTCAGTGCCCAAAAGTGACTCTTGGAGACTGTGGAACAGATAGCATGATCACTGAAGTCTCAATTAAATTAAATACAATAAATCTCACAATTTTAAAGATAATGAAGTTTTTGGAAACATTGCTCATCGTTTTTGAACTGCTGGAATTGTCAGATCTGAACAAAATATACTTTATAATAAATAACTCTACAATCTAGTATCTTGCAAGCACTGTCACTTGATACTTTAAATAAGCATCCTTCTTTGCCAGGAATGTAACTCTGCTCTTTCATTTTAACCTCAGTGATGTGGAATTGTTCTGGTAAACTAATATATCTTTCTCTAGATTTGAGAAAACTACAACTGGTTCCAAGTCACATAAAATTATTTCAGAGATGATAAAAGATGTCCTGCAGGTCTGATTAAGAATTTAATTGCTGGAGAAATGCATATTTTAATATCAGGAGATGTTTTAGAAGTATGCTTGTATGTATTTACACCACCTGCTCTCAGGAAAGGACAAAAATAAAATTATACTGGTTCTTGTTAGAATTCCTCTGTTTTGTCAGTGGATATGAATTTTCTTTGAAAATACATTTAGGTTATTTTTCCACTGGTCATAACGATTATAAAACCAAAGACCATCTTTGGAATCTAATAGCCTGTCAGCAGTTTATTAAGTGTAGTAACTTCTAAAATATTTTTTGTGTAGAATTTTGGTTTTGATAACTGAAGAGACTAAATGCTGTATTAACCTGAAGCACATGCATGAAATATTCATCTCCCACATGAGCAAAATAAATATTATGAAATGATAACTTTAAAGACTCAGAAATGATACTCAGAAAATTACTCAAAGGTAATACTGCTGAAGGACAGTAATTCAAATATCTTTTACATTTCCTTGCCATGTTTAATATGACAGGAAAGAAACCCCAAAGACTCTACAGCAACAGGAGTTTGTGACTTTGCTGTGTTCATCTAACCTAATCCAGTTAGAAGGCCAGATCTGGAAATCACAGTTCTAAGACTTAAAATGGTGGGATTTTTATACATTTGCTGGTAGTCTATTGTTCTTTTCTGGTTGCAGGTGTAAAGTAGAAAACGGGCATGAAACAGACCTGTCATCAAAGGCCAGCCTGCAAATCACATTTGAAGACTAAGTGTACTGAAAATAACTTTTCTTCAATACTAGGCTTTTTCTGTAGTTAAAACAGCAGTAAATGATAGTGGCTTTGACTTCTATACACATATCTGTAATCTTATGTTGACTTTGTATTCTCAGTAGGATTTGGTTGTCCTCGGGCCAGAAAAAAGCTTATGTTGTTGGTCACAGTGAAGCTGGGACTTACTGTCATCACATTCTCCAGTCATTTCTCCTGTTGGACTGGAGAAATAGAGTGAGTCCTGATATGGAGTATATGATATCGAAGCTTTGGATTTCACAGAATATTGTACAGGAAGTTGAAGTGTGATGTGACATTGCTTCATGTGTCTCAAAACCAGTGGTGAGAAAGAAATGTCTCTTTCCCCTGAAAGTGATGACTAACTGTTGTCCTTATTTTTAATACTTGGGCATTGCATTTAGGCTAAAAATTTCTCTTCTACAGAAGCGTGTGGATATATATTGTATAACCTGCTTATTCAAGTGACTATTCTCCTTAATGTTTTTTAACTTTTCTTCACAGTTAGTTATTCCCACCACAGTCACGTTTTGTGGTGGAATAATGCTTTTGTACAGGGAGTTCAGCAGACCTTCTAGTAGGTTTGGTAATGTGAAAAGACAAGGTCAGCGGTTTCTTTGCATCGTTTCCTTTCAGGTCTACAGCAGTTGAAAACATATTTTTCCCCTGGGACCCTGGGGCAGAGGCACAGGCTGCCCAGGGGGGCTGTGCTGGCTCTGTCTGGGGATTTCCAGCCCCGAGGGGCACAGCCCTGAGCAGCCCCGTCTGACCTTGGCGCTGAGCTTGCTGTGGCACGGCCGGACCAGGGACCTTCCGAGCTCCCATCTAGCCTGAGCTGTCTGTGACCCTATGGTAAGTTAGTGCTATTTACCTTCGCTTACTGTAGTATTCCCACATTCTTACTGATTTCTGACCACACCTCTTTTGAGTAAAGATGCATTTAGGGTCAAGATCATGTTTGGTGCTGCCAGAATTATCTATATTAGGAAGGAAAAATTAATCTGAAACATGTAGAGCCAACAAACGCAATAGTTCTGTGATGGAAACTTCCTTTATGGTCCTCTCCATGTGAACAGTAAAATATCTGTCCCATCCAGAATGGTCAAATGAAAGTTTTTTTGAAGGACAGGTGGGATCTGTTTCTGTGCATCAAAAGAGATAGTCAGCAATATGAGGAAAAAATCACTCAGGGTTTTTAGTTTTAGATCTGAGAAATTAAGAAACTCCAAATATTTATCTGGTAAATAAAATGACCATGGAGTATTTCACTCTTGTAGACACACCTTTATGAGAATGTCTGTGTAGACAGTAGCACATAGACATTTTCAGTGGACTGTAAAGAAGTTGATTCTGAAAAGATCCTGGAGGTCCACATTGCCTTCCTGCCTCTAACTGTTAGGCCTTTCCGTGACTTCTTTTCACTGTGGTCTGCTACTCATGAAATCACATGGTAAGTCTTTCCCAGCAGGGTCTTTGCCTTACATTTCAAGAAAGTTGGCCCTTCTCCTATGAAAAAAGAAAAAAAAAAAAAAAAAAAAGAAAGAAAGATAGAAAAGTTCAGCTGCACCACTGACGGCAACAGTGGGCAATATCAGCAAAAAAGGGCATTACAGATTTAGTGATTGCTTAACTCTACCTCATCTAGATTTGAGCAACTATATGTGAGCTATAGGAAATACACCACTAGCATCAGTTTTCTCAGCCATTGAACTGTAGTGTAAGAATATATGATACTCAGAAAAAAACCATTCATACAGAAAAACTTCAATTACGTGTATACCAGAATCACTTTTATACCAGCACTATCGGTAGTGGAAGTGGTGTCAAGGACAGAGGCTGAGGTAAGGGGTATGCTTGGGCTAGTCAATGCAGACTTGCTCAGCAGACAATGGAAAAAACTACAATTCATCTGTTCTTTTTCAGATGCCTGTTTTATAAACTATACGTGTTCTCTTTGACAATACAGACAAGTTCTCCATTGATGAGAAAGGGATCCTGCAGTGACTTGCCGCAAAGATACTCATTGAGGTGAATCCCCTCTCCCAGTCTGCTGCTCTAGGAGGTTTGTGGGTGGCTCCACAAACTCAAATTCACTTTCGCAGACCACAAGTTATCTTTAAATGCTAACTGTTACTGCGGGTCATGGAGGTGTTTGAAATATATTAGCATGCTCTGCCAGCAATGATTTTCTCCGCTGCAGAAAAGCCTGTGCAGATTAAGGAATTTTCTTTCACAAAGAGCTTGCAGAAAGATTTCTGGCATTTTACTAATCCTTTTTGTAAAGAAGTGGATCAAAGAAAACTCATATATTTGAAAGAGAGTCAGGTTTTTAGGGGCAGCTTCCACATATTGCTATTTGTGTGTTCAGTTCCTTACATTTGAACTGACATAGGGAGAAGTGAAATGACAGGCTCAGCCAACCTGGTCTCAATGCACAATTGTTAATGGCAAGGCTGCTCTCTCCTATCTTGCTTCCCTCTGCAGCTATAAAATGATAGACACTTCTTAATGATTTTTGATGTGGACCTTCTAATTTTCCTTTACCACATCAACGTATCATATAGGAACCATACAAGTGTGTGAATGTTTTGAGGAACATGGCTCATTACAGAAGATGTTCCTTATACATGTATGTTTTGTTTATTTTTTTGTCATGGTAATATAGGATTGCTGCATCAGATCAAACCACTGGCTTATCATATCTTATACTCTGCCTCTTGCCCTAGCTAATATCTGAGGGTTTAAAAAACCGTGAAAAAATCCTGTAATGCACCTGGACTATTGTCTATACCCAACTCAGACTCTGAGTCTGAGTTGGGTATAGACGAGATTTCTGTCTGAACTCTTTTACAAGATATCATTCTGTATCTAAGATTTTATTATCTGTTACTTCAGATGCATCATTGCTATAATAATACAATTCACCCTTTTCTTAAAATAAGTCCGTAATATTTGATGCAATGTAAGGGCTTAAAATAAAATCTACAAATCAATGTGACTCTGCAAGGGTTTTAATTAAGCACTAGTGGGGCAGACCAGGAATCACAATGTTTTTTGCATACAGAAAGACAGAAATAGAAAAAAAACTTTATTTATTATTATATTTCTCCTTTCTTTCAAAAACAACCCATCATTTTTATCTCTGGTTCTTTGTTACTGTGTCAGGGTCTTTTGTCTACAGCTAAGACCATAGTGGTTTGCTGAATCAAAATAGCAGATAACTGCTGAAGGGGATATGAATGCATTACTGTTATGTTGCTGACCTTTTGTCAACAACGTAAAGATACACTCAAAAACAAACAAGAATTGGGCATAACATCAGGGTTTCTTTTGTAAAGTTTTCAGTTTACTGAAGATTTACGTTTTTAATTACTATTGGTCCATGTAAAAAAATTTGGTGTGCAGATGGAAAGCATCACTTCAACAGGCCTGTTTCTGTAGAAGCTGCAGCTACCACACTGTGAATGGATAGCTGATTAATCAGTGAGCTGGCTGGAAATCTGTGTCTAGTTCAGTTTCCAGATCTCCCATAGACTTTCATGACCTTGGGTAAATCACCCTTGCGAAATCCTTGAAGGAACATCTGTCATATTATACATTTCACAGCTCCTGTGCAAAGAGTAGGAAGCCATACAGCCCAGCTTTGTGTGACCTTCTTGCTGATTTAGTATGGTAGGAACTGACTCTGCACTACTTAATGCTACATAGAGCAGGACCAGAGCTGGAATTTAGGCTAGGGGAATCCCAGGGCAGTTCTGGTTGGAAGGAAGCTGTGCAAGTGATCTGGTCCTACCTCATGCACAGAGCTGAAGTGTTGCCAAAGTTGTATCACTTTGCTCACAAACTGACTGGGCTAGTGAAATTTTTAAAATCTCTTGAGGATGGAGTTTCCACAGCCTCTCTGGGCAGCTGTTCTGATGCTTACCGCTCTGATGGTGAAATTTTTTCCTCTTGCTGGAACTTGTGACCATTGCACCTCTGAGAAAAAACTTTTTTTACCTTTTCTGTAAGTGCACTTTAGGTTGTGGAAGATTGCAGTCAGTCTTCTCTCTTAAACTTCCCTTCTCCAGGCTGAAAAAACCCTATTTCTTCATCCTTTCCCCATGTACTGCAAGCCCCTAACCATGCTACTGTCCCTCTTCTGGCCTGTCTGCAGGTCACATCTCTTGTACTGGACAAAACTGGAGACAGGGCACCACATACCTCCTCACAAGAGCCAAGCAGAGTGGCGTTTACCCCAACCTGCTTACTATACTCCTGTTGATGCAGTGCAGCATGCTGTTAGCCTTCATCACTGCAAGGATGCACTGCTGCCTCACATTTAACTTGTTTCCTATCATGATCCCCATTGTTTTTCTGCAGAGCATTACCCAGCTAGCCAGTCACTAGCCTGTACTGTTGCATGTTTTTATTTTCTGCCCTGAGGCACTAAAATTTATCTTTGTTGAAGTTTGAATCATTGACCACAACTTTGAGCTAGTTTTTGATCCAGCAAGTGATTCACCCACCTTGTAGTTTAGTCATCCAGTCCATCACCCCAAATCTTACAGAAATGTTTTAAAATTTAGTTTTCTGTATTCCTCATCCCATTGTTATAACTTAAAATTTTGCTCACTGAGTGAATGACAATAAAAACACACAGGGAAAACAAGGTTTTCCTTTTTCATTTAGCAAGAAAGAGGATTGATTTTAGCATTTGAATATGCTATCAAGCAGAAGCTGTTCTGGACAATGTCTGCAGCACAAATACTGCAATTTTTTTTGCAGGTAGGGAGGAATACTGTGTCAGGCTGACTGAGGAATAAAATAGTGCCAACGTCAGTTAGTGCCAGGGGGCACTATCAGGGATGGACTATGATGGCTCTGCCTGAGAGGATGACAGAGGAGTGTTGAGCATCTGCCCAGGAGGCCTAGTTTTGGGCACTCTAGGTATGAACATTTTGACACATCCTAAATGCGGCAGAATAATTATTCCACAAGCTACAAGTGGGTGCCAAAGACTAATTGTCCCAGCTATCTCGTTCACTGTTCACTTGCTGCCCTCCCTCCTTGTAGGTCAGTTATCATTTTGTGCAGCGTGATGGTTATGCATTAAACTCCCAGAGGGATGATGTTAGCAGGAGTTAGCACATTCATTTTCCCTGAAGCAGGACTGTTGAAAACATATACATGCAGTTCATTCAATTTTGTTCTCATTAGAGTTCTATTAAGCATATTTATTTGACTCCTACTACTATTTATCCTGTTTTCTTTGGAGTTCATATATTTACTGGAGTCAAGCATTAATGTTATCGATCAAATCAATTAATGTTACTGATCAAATTTCCAGTGCTATTCCTACTATATATTTAATTCAGTAAGAGTTCTGACCTCAAGAATAAGTCAAATAAATTTAAGAGCAATGGCTTGTTCACTCTAAATGAAAATTAAGTATTTGCTATAAATGAATACTTTCAACTCTACGTGTATAATTTTTTGAGCGTATTTTTATTCCTCCATAATTGAGAAAGAACTTGTTTAGAGAGCACAACCAAGTGTTTTTTCCTTTGTGAAGGAAAGAACTCTGAAGAATCATGTTAGGAGAGGGAAGCAGAACATGTAAAAGCACAGTTGCCTGAAGGAAGAAGCAAAAGGAGACAACCATTAAGTAATTGGATTAACCTCTATTTGGCCTTTTTCAGCTGAATGAGATTTATTTTGATAACATGCTGTTCGTTTTCTTCCAGGTTTGCACACAATATAGAAGCCCTTCTCAAAGACTGAAAAAGAAATTGAAGAATGCATCTCAGTAGAAGTCCTTGACTGGATAATAAAATAATATGTCTTTCAGTAACTTGGAATCTGGAACAAGGTTGTCCCAGTAGCCATAACCTGACTAACACACAATTTGAGATACTGTCTTATACACAACTTCTTGCGAATTGCAGCTGCAAGGACAACCTGGGGAGGAAATGAGGAAGATAGCTTCTTTCATTTCACTTGAAAGCGGCTTTACTGAAGAAAATGTATCTGTTTTAAATTAGAATAAAGTATCGAAATCTAAGACTTTGCAAAATCGAAGTCCAAATTATATTTGATTCAAAGAAAATATGGTTTCATTAATTTATTTTTTAAATTTTCTCTGAGATTTAAAAAAATTGATTGTGATTAAAGTAACTATATTTAGACTAACTGAAATACAAAGTTCTTTCAAAGCAGAAAAATGTAAGAGGGGTTTCCTTTGTCTGCTCTGAACATGGGTCTGGTGTGAGATTGGTCCAGCCCATGACCTTCAGCTGTATCCCTCCAAAACACCCAACCTCGCCATAGCAACTGCATTTGTTATTGAGATGCAGATGGGTTTGGGGCCAAGGGCTGGCTGGCTGATGTTTAATTTGGTAAAGAGACCAAAGTGCTGGCTATGGGAAACTGCAGGAACAGATGGCAAAGATAATATTGCTACTTTAAACTCAGAAGAGGCAAGTAGGAATGAAGTTAGTTCACTGCTGATATTAGAAAATTAGAGAATTCCTTGTCCTTCGCTCTCATTCAGTTATGTAGTTGGGCTCATTTAAGTCGTGCATTACTTTCAGCTCAGACTTTGCAATGAATTTTACTAAAGGCTATACTTTACAACCATCTGGAGACTGAAAGCGTAACAGCATTCGAGCCTCTGCTCGTTAAGAACATATCTTTCTGTGTGCACACTACCGTTTCTGTATTTGTACCATCTACACAGTAGGAACTAAATAGGATTTTGTTTAATTTGTTGGCCTGGGACCAGTTTTGCTAAAGCATCTGCTGCCTCCTCAGGCAAATCTGTTATTGCCGTGGTCAGAAGGAGACACGTTCCACCCCTTGTCTCTGCAGCCCGATTGCTCACAGAGGACACTGCAGTCAGCACCCTGCCTGGCAGGGTCACGCCTTTCAGAGACGAGTAGAGTGATGGACAGGTTAAATGAAGCGCAACTTCTCTTCCATGCTGAAATGTTACCCTGTGAACTTTCACACGTCTCTCCAAATTCTTGGAGGATAGTTACAGCCTCAGAATCTTTGAAATAGTATCAGGACAATGGGTTTGCCCAAATACCTTGTCCAAGCGTTGAAAGTGTCAGAACTTATATGAAACTGGGACAGAAAGTGTCATTGTAATTACTGTTCCGATACCATGGGGATAACTACAGCATAAAATCCTTTTCATAAACATGTCAAATTCCATCTTAAAACTAGCTAGGATTTTTTTCCCCTCTCACAATATGACTTCTGGAAGAGCTGTTTCAGATCCTTATTCTAATGATGTTTAAGGTTATTGACAGTGCCTTCTTTCAATTTCAGTTACCTACAGACAGTTGCCAAGCTATTGTCCACCTCAAGACTTCAGTGTCTTCAGAAGTTTGTTTAACACAAAGAAATGTTTTACATGGCTGCTTCTTTATATCTTTTACAGACCCATCCTCTTCCTTGAGGAAACACTCATTTCACCGCATAAAACGGTTTGAATCATACTGGTGTATTTTTCTTAGCTAAAAGGTTCCTGCTTGAGTTGCCTGGGATAGGATTTCCGTAAGAAGTTATAATTTTGGATCCAAAAGACTATAAAATATCATGCTTCCTTTGTGACCTCGTAGATTTAGGTATAACATTGAGAAAAGTTAATGAAATCTGCTGATATTTTTCCACTCTGCAGCTTTTCTGATGACACTGTATCGCCAGAAAATTTCATGCTCTCTGGTTTTATACTGAAGATCCAGTGCTGGCCTAACGGTGGAGCCTTCAAAGAACACAGAATATAAACAGCTCCTAGAGAAAAACCACCATTAGAAGCCAAGTTTAAGATTCACAACTCCTTTCTCTCAAATTTTGTCTAGAATTTCAGCTCAGAAGAAACAAGAGAGTAACAGTGTAATTAAAATGTCAGAAATATTACAAATAGGAGAGTTTCAGACAGTATGGTTTCCTATTGCCAAATCACTGATAAGCCTGAAGGAAATTGCGTGGGCTGGTGTGATCTCTTCCTTTTGTTAGCAATGTGGAGCAAGGTCTGAGTTTAAACTGTAAAACATATCTCTTTATCCCTGTAATTAGTTATGAAGCAAAATCAGAAATAACCACCAATGCATATAAAGGCATACACAACCAACCTTTCCTCTGCTGTCTTTATGCTCTACACGGAAGTGCCTTCATGTAGGGACAACAGAGATCTCTCTGTCTACCCAGTGGTTTCCTGCCCTGGGCCTGATGCATCAGGGAGTGAAAATGTGAAGTTTTAGGTAAATGTGGGCAAGCAGGATTTTCTCCAGTTTTGGGATTTCACCAGACCTTTTGCCCAAAAGGATCTTAGCAATATGCTCTCCATACAATTCTTACCCATCAGAACCAAGAACTGGAGGTTCTAGTTTAGAGTCTTGTGCAAAACATATAGCTTAGATGCCAATGCTAACGTTTCACTTTCCATCCTCTTTCATGTTTTGGGCTGGAGAAGGAATCAGCCCAGAGTGAACTGCTCACTCGCCAGGAACAAAACGTCGCTTTATTTTGCACTTTTGCCTACCCTGTGCCTTCATTTTTCTTCCAGAACACTGCTACTGACATACACCTATGCTTCTTTCAAGCTAAAGGTGTCTAATTTCCCACCTAAATACTAAGTAGCTAGAAGGTACAGAATAATCTGCTAACCGGAGCCTTGACACTAGAGGCAATGGGTCATTTCACCTGCTGTGAATAAGGTAGCAAAGAAAGACTCATAAGAAGCTAAGGAGCTGGAGGTTAAGAGTTGATAGTTTGATGCCAGGAAGCAGCACTGAATTGTTTGAATGTTGAATGATTTATAAACTATTTATGAGTTTTCACGAGGCAAGTGGAAAGAGGTTTTTTTCAGGTAATGTCATATGTATAATACATAAAACAGAGGAAGATCCTTACTAAAATCTTGAGAGGGTCTCACTGGGTTAAATTTGCTTGATTTTGTGTTCACAGCTGATATCTCCCTATTTTTCTTCTGTTTGAATGGATGTTTTTTACATTGTAGCCAGGACACTACTTGTTGAATTATTTATATTTCAACAGAGGACACAAAGACACAGTGACCCAAGTTTTCACTTGTGAAAGGCTCTTCAAAAATAACTACTTTGAAAACCAGTGCAGCACAGAGGTGAGATGCCCTAGGTATGTTTAATTATTTAACTTAACTTTCATCCTCTTTTCTCAGTAGGCTTGGCAATTTTAATGGACACTTTTAAAGGAGATTTTGACAAAGGTAGTGTCTCTTTTTGCTCTGAATAAGGTGCTGTTTTCCCTCATTTTGGAAATATTTTCTCTAGTTTCAGGAAGTGGAAAAGGACAGGTTCATATCTTAGAGTACTCAGACTGGATTTGGATTTCGCTATAGATAATAACTGAATAAAGAATTTCGGTGACTTTCCAGAAAACAATAGATAGTTTTTAACAGAGTAGGCGATGTATATTCTGGGACAAGTGTTATTTACTGTTGTAATTTTAAATCTGAATCAAAGATGTATTCCACTTAGGTCACCTAATATTTCAGATAAACAGCAGATGCTGATGTTAGGAGAAACAATGGTGTCAAAGTGTGAATCCAGAAACTGAACCTTTTTTCTTCCTACGGGGAGTAAAATGCTACAAAAAAATGAGCATAGTATTTGCTTTATAACTTGCTCTTTCATCCACAGGGAGCTGCATCAGTAGTTTTGCATAGAAACATTTTTTTGTGTATGCTCTCATAGCTGCATCATACGGATCATCAGTACCTCAAACATTAATCTTCATTCTCATGCTTTTTCATTTCCAAATCATTAACTACCAGGTCATAGTCCCTCTATGAACAACCTTCTCTGTAGTGCTCAGCTTCATCCCTCCCTGTTATTCCAGTCTCCAAGATCATCTAGTTCTTTCCTCACATCCCTGAATTGATAATGTTTTTCTTTATTAGATCTTATAAAAGTTTCATTATTACAGTCCTAGTTATTTTGTCCTTGATGATGTTCTTTGGCAATCAAATTAATTTTGCTGAAGAACTTTCTCCTGAACCATCATTTCTCTAAATTTACTCCCCAGCCTGGCACACTGATTTCCGATGGGTTACAAAAGGGATCTTTTTCCACGTGAAAGGCAATTATAGCTCCTTTTTAGGTTTCATCAAAGTCCTTTTTACTAGTGCAGGAAAATTTGTAAGAAAAATATTCAAGTCTCCTTAACACTAAAGAGATGAGACATAAAATCATGTAAGTCTCTCTTCTGTTTGGATAAACTGACTACTGATTTAAATACAGCACATGTTGAAATGTTTGCATGATTCTAGGAAAAAAGTTAGCATCTAGTCACTCATAACTAGAACTCGAAATTGAAATCCATAATGTGATTTATTCTTACATTTCATAAGCAGAGATATCAGTTAAGAAACCAACCTGATACAGCCACAGGCAGCACAGTGTTTGAGAAATCTTAGAAGGTAGCATACTGCATAAACCTTTCTGTATTATATATGAAATATATACAATAAAGGACCTTTTTAAAAAGTAGCAATGGCATGGCACAGCGGAAATTCATTTCACTACATAAAAATTTAAGAAAAGTAGCCCAGTGTGTGCAGAGATTTTGTGGTTTAGCCCTGCTTTTTGAGATTTGTCATGGGGACAATTACACATTGCTATTGGCTCCCTTTTGGATTGCCAAAAAAAGTTTGTTTGGTTCCAGGAATTATAGATAGAGGGGACTTATTTCCATTCCAAGTGAAGTAGGTGGAAGAAGAAATTATGAATATTTACCTGAATTTGACTGGTAGAGACAAACTAAGCAAGACATGGAAAAGGAGAATTGTAGTCTTCTAATCTACCCAGAGAAATTATCTATTATTTTAAGTTACAGTAGTTGTCCTTTATATGAATTACGTTGTTCCTATATTTCATGAGAGTTGTTGACTTTGACAATATTCTTGAAGAAAGGCTGTCTTGTTATTTCCACAGGCTGTAGAGAAAGGGAAGGAGAAGGAAAAGCTAGAAAAGAGAGGAATTAAAGAGAACAATTACCCTTCCAAATGTGGACGTTTTCCACCTGAGAGAAATCATTGTGGGATAAATCTGTTTGGTGAACTTGTTCAAATGGAAATAAAATAATCTTTAAAGATCAAATGATGGCTGATCAGCCAGCTTTGTTGGTTTTCACTGATTACGAACCACAAAGCATAACATCAAAAAGGTTCTTCAGATATCAATTTCTTCATTCTTAAGAAAAGAACAGGCTTCTGTTCTAGTGATATAAAATTGTACCTTGCAAATAATACCACTTCTGTTGGCAATGTTTCTCTGACATTCCATAGACCGAAAAGAATGATTTGTTTGTGAAAATACCACACCTCTGATGCTGGTTACACAGTACCAATACATTTCAGCATTTGTAGATGTTGGATCTGATTTCACCTTTATATGGGGTGGTAAAAGTAATTAGTAACTTGACTAAAGTCAGTGGAGTTTTTCTAAAATTACTAAAAATATTTTTAGTTTGAAAACATTGGTCCTTGTATTATGAATTATAGAAACGTTGTTTCTCCAGTTATTTCAGTGGGGTTATGCCTCTTCCATTCTAGCAAAACTCCATTGAGCTATGCTGCAGGAGTCATATCTAAAATTTGCCTTTATTAGAATAATAGATTATTTTGGTACAAACTTTTGAATCTAGTATTCATGTGTTCCTCTACAAAGAAAGACATCTATTTTGTTAATAATCGAATAGTACTACTTTTATGTACTGTCTATTCATTGATTAATATGACATCTGAGCTCAGAATGATAATGTTACATATTTCTTTGTGCTGTAATGTGAAATTTTGTAATTTCAGAATAATTTTCTTAAGTAGCTTAACAGCTCCTTTTATTTTTTCAATTTAACTTTTTTATTTTGTTGACAGACTCTGTAAATATTTTTTTTTGGACTGGATTTAAATTTGACCTTGAAGTATTTTAAAAATCAAAGTTTATTGAAGAAAAAGTGAAATAAAGAGTCTTCTCCATAGAAGCAGTTCTTGCCAGTACTCTGAACATTAAGCTAATTTAGGAAAGACCACCACAGTTGTTGCTCAGTAAGCCTGGGACACAACTGCTGTTAGTATTCTAAGCAAGAAAGAACTGCTGTATTTATCCGTGAAGCACACATAACCAATTTTTGACCATCAATGTCTCTATAGATACGTTATGCCTTTCTCCATCACTGTCTTTGTCAGTTCTAGTCTTACACTGGCAGGCTTTTCAAAATCTAATAGTTAATTAAAGAAAAATCACTGCTAGGCTCCACAATCTATTTGAGAAGACATACTATATGGGACATAAAGACTGTCTCGTATCCAAACCCGATGAAAGCTAGTTATTCAGCTTATGAAGCCTCTGAAAATGAAAGCGGCTTCAATTAAGAATTGTCTTGTTCTGCTTTTTCAGAATAGAACAACAGATATAGCAATATAGCTAATGGCTGCATGTCTCTACAAATTGTCAGTTTGCCACTGTCTGTTAAATAATGTGCAGGAGAATTGTGGGAGGAAAGAAGGGAAATGAGATATTGTAAAAAAGCAATCATCAACAGGAACTGTCTCAAAAAAATTTGTGAGGTGAAAAGCTCCTTTGACAAACACCAGAGTTGGCTTCATTGTCCTAAATTAGAGGAGGGTTGCAATTTATTTGTCATTGATTGACTAAAGAAAGAGAATGTAAAGGTGATATGAATTAATGCAATTTGAAATTGGAAACTTGCCAAATGCCCAAAATAAATGGCAGCATGTCAAAGGGTAAGGCATTTCCACTTTAATAATATACAGGAAAGTAGAGGTCACCCTCCTTAAAGAATTAAAAATTTAAACCATTCTGATGGGAAACATGTGCCATGTCACATCTCAAGCCAAGTCACAGCTGAACTTTACCTAGTGTTACATTACAGTTTTTGACAAAATATTCTAATCCAAAGAGAGATATAAACAGAAGACAGATAATGTGAAAGCAATGAAGTAGCAGTAATACATTATGTCAGCAAAATTTTCCAGTTTGGTGCGGAATCATTACTGAACCAGAGGTCTGCAATTTTGACAGAGCTTAGCTGCTAGAAAGCCTTCCATGAAACAGAGTTGTGTTTTTTGAGACCAGTATCTTAAGCAAATGAGCTGGTTTTTTGCGCAGTTGTGAATTGTTATGCAAATTTCCATTAAATGGAAGCAAATTTGCTACACTGGACTTGAGGAGAGCAGACTTTGGCCTCTTCAGGGATCTGCTTGGTACAGTACCATGGGATAAAGTCCTGGAGGGAAGAGGGGCCCAAGAAAGCTGATTAATGTTCAAGGATCACCTCCTCCAAGCTCAGGAGCGATGCATCCCAAAAAAGAGGAAGTCAGGCAAAAATGCCAGGAAGCGTGCATGGATGAACAAGAGCTCCTGGACAAATTCAAGCACGAAAATGAAGACTACAGAGAGTGGAAGCAAGGACAGGTAGCCTGGGAGGAATACAGAGAAATTGTCTGAACAACCAGGGATCAGGTTAGGAAAGCTAAAGCCCTGTTAGAATTAAATCTGGCCAGGGACACCAAGGGCAACAAGAAAAGCTTCCATAGGTACATCAGTGATGCAATAAAGACTAGGGAAAATGTGGGCCCTCTCTGGAAGGAAACGGGAGACCTGGTTACCCGGGATATGGAGAAGACCGAGGTGCTCAACAACTTTTGCCTCTGTCATCACCGGCAAGCGCTCCAGCCACACTGACAATGTCTCAGAAGGCAAAGGCAGGGACTGGGAGAAGGAAGAACTGCCCCCTGTAGGAGATCAAGTTTGAGATCATTTAAGGAATCTGAAGATACACAAGTCCATGGGACCAGATGAAATGAATCTGTGGGTCCTGAGGGAAATGGCAGATGAAGTGGCTAAGCCACTGTCCATCATATTTGAGAAGTTGTGTCAGTCTAGTGAAGTGTCCACTGACTGGAAAAGGGAAAACATAACCCACATTTTTAAAAAGGGAAAAAACAAAGACCTGGGGAACTGCAGGCCAATCAGTCTCACCTCTGTGCCGAGCAAGATCATGGAACATATCCTCCTGGAAACTATGCTAAGGCATATGGAAAATAAGGAGGCGATTGGTGACAGCCAGTGTGGCTTCACTAAGGGCAAATTGTGCCTGAGAAGTGTGGTGGCCTTCTATGATGGGGTTACAGTGTTGATGGTCAAGGGAAGAGCGACTGACGTCATCCACCTGGACTTGTGCAAAGAATTTGACACTGTCCTGTATGACATCCTTGTCTCTAAACTGGAAAGACATGGATTTGGTGGGTGGACTACTCAGTGTGTCAGGAATGGGCTGGATGTTTGCACTCAAAGAATGCTTGATGTCCAAGTGGAGACCAGTGATAAGTGGTGTTCCTCAAGGCTTGGTGTTGGGACTAGTGTTGTTTAACATCTTTGTTGGCAACATGGACAGTGGGATTGAGTGTACCCTCAGCAAGTTTGCTGATGACAACAAGCTGTATGGTTGGGTGACACATTGGAGGGAAGGGAGGCCATCCAGAGGGACCTTGACAGGCTGGAGAGGTGGGCCCGTGCAAACTTCATAAAGTTTGAAAAGGCCAAATGCAAGGTCCTGCAGCTGGATTGGGGCAATCCCAAGCACAAACACAGGCTGGGCAGAGAATAGATTGAGAGCAGCCCTGTGGGGAAGGACTTGGAGGTGTTGATTGAAGAGAAGTTCAACATGACCTGGCACTGTGCATTTGCAGCCCAGAAGGCCAACCGTATCCTGGTTTGCATCAAGAGAAACGTGACCAGCAGGTCGAGGAAGGTGATTCTCCCCCTCTGCTCTGCTCTGGTGAGAGCTGACCTCGAGTACTGTGTTTAGCTATGGGGCTAACATAAGGAGCAAGTCCAGAGGAGGGCCATGAAGATGATCAGTGGGCTGGAGCACCTCTCCTATGAAGACAGGCTGAGGGAGTTGGGGTTGTTCATCCTGGAGAAGAGAAGACTCTGGGGAGACCTTATAGTGGCATTCTACTATTCAAAGGGGGCCTACAGGAAAGACAGGGAGGGACTTTTTATCAGGGAGTGTGGTGATAGGATGAGGGGTAATGGTTTCAAACTACAAGAGGTTAGATTTAGATTAGATATTAGGAAGAAATTCTTTCCTGTGAGGATGGTGAGGCACTGGCACAGGTTGCCCAGAGAAGTTGTGGATTCTCCCTTCCTGGAAGTGTTCAGGGCCAGGTTGGATGGGACTTTGAGCAACCTGGCCTAGTGGAAGACGTCCCTGCCCATGGCAAGGGGGGTTGGAACTAGGTGATCTTTAAGGTCCCTTCCAACCCAAACCGTTCTATGATTCTACCATTTCAACCAAGCTCAGCAGAGGAGTTGGTTCTTAAATTGACTTTCTTCCAGCAAATGTCACATGAAGTGATGCCTATGTAGAGGAGAGGTGACCATGTTGGTGTTTCTTTTGGTAGAAAAGTATGTGTAAATAGGAACAGCAGTAAGCCATCCAAGTGGTGGTGTCTTGACCTGCCTCTTCACTGAAAAAATGAAGAGTGTGCCATGTGTCTAGGTGACAAGGGGAGAACTCATGACGTTGCTGGAGTAAGCCATAAGGGTTTGACAGGACATCCTGAGACAGTTACAAGAGTGTGGAAGGGAACTACTATTGTGCATGGATATGGAGGATTAATTTAACTTCTGCAGAACTACACTCATTTTTGTATCTTTTATTTATTTGTTATGACACTAATAATGTTGCTTTCCTTTATGATCTCAAACAAGTATCTTCACCTTCCTCTTAGTTTCTCATATGTACAATGATACTAACTTTCTTTCCATATCTTGGATTTTGTTATTAAACTTCTGGGAAACATCAGTCCAGGTAAGTCTAATTAAAATAATAGGACAGTGTGCAAAGTCGATTTTGGCAAGGATGCGTCATGAAAATTTTATACAGAGAGAACTAATTCTGATAATGTCTTGCTGGATTAGTGAAAAAGAAAGTCTGTTGACAAAAGTGTTCTGGAAAGATTCTTGGCAATTGTGGAGAACTGTAAACCTTTCATGCTTGGAAGAAATAGTGTGCTGTTATAATCTGATATAATAGTATATAATAGTAAGAAATAGTATAAGAAAAATAAGAAATAATCTGATAGGCTTGAGAATGCAAAGGTGTACTATCAGTACTGCAATGAGTGAATAAATTACATGGGGTATATCAGACATCAAATGTCAATGTGAAACTTAGAAAGCTCCAAAAAGCATGCAAATAATCACACTGATGAATCATTAGTATCACTTTTTGAAAGTACCAGCTTAGGTTTGCCTAGCGCTATTTGACTGTGATCCTTCGTTTGTCTACTTCTGTCTTGTAAATTGAAACACAGGTTATAAAGTCTAAAAAGGAATCATGTGTGTTTCTGCCACTTATTTGCAGAGCTTGTGTTGCTAATTTGTTGGGGACAAGTCAGGAACCTAATGTAGGTAGCTAAGTTAGCTAAGTAGCCTGCCTAGGCTACCTTTCTAGTCCATGGAGAGTGATAAACACTTTCAGAGGTGACTCAAAGCAATCAGAATCAGCTTCTATCTTAACTGGCTACATTTGATGTCTATACATGGATGAAGTAGGTTTATCTCAGTCTGGATACATTTGGTCAGAGAGCAATCGCTGTAGTGTTGTAACTTCCTCAATGGTCAACTAGATGATATGAAGGGAAAAAGTGGCACAGCTGTCACATCACTTCTTGATATACCCAATTCTTCCTAGAGAGAAGGTGAGCCTATTGTATTCTGGTTAAAAAGGAACTAAAGTGTTCCTGTGCCAGAGGTGCATGAGAAGACCATTCATGATCTCATTTCTTCTTCGGATTCTGTCGGGGGTTCTCTGCTAGCACCTCATGAACAAAGCTTGTTGAAATGTCCAGGTGATCAGTCTTTTTCTGCTTCATGTGTATCTGTTGTTCTATGATACACGTACAATTACAGCTTTCCCCGAGACTAACATTAAATTTGTACCAGGCTCTAAGGGAGAGTCAACAAAAGCACTTGGTATGAATAAACAGAGCTGAGCACTGACAGGCTGTTAAACGTTTGGGAGCTTTGAACCAGGACTGCCCAACAGAAGGGTCAAATGCAGACAGGCTTAGCATGGTTCTAGGTGGCTAAATCTGAAAACACTTCACTCTATCTGAGAACATCTAGCTGAATCAGAAGCCAAAATCATTTTACCTTGCTGAAGAGGTGCTTTCTTCATATAAATGAACATCCTATTCCTGGTAGCATGATGATGTTATCAATCTTACAGAGGATGCTGGATTTCAGTTTTAGTTTCTTTCTGACGTGTTTTAGTACCAGGAGGAAAAAATATTATTCGTAACATTGCTTTCGTATTTGTGTAGTCACTGGATGCATCACTTCTATTGCAAGTACCTAATGAAGACAAATAAATGTGGCCACATTTGCTCTATTTTATGCTTGCTTGTGGTATAATGGAGGACACACAACAAAACCACAGCAAAAGTGAGCACACAGAATGGGCAATGGGGAATACATCTATAATTGTCCAAATGTCCTCTCTAGCTGAAAATATTTTGCTTATAAATAACCTGGGAGAAAAGAGGATATATACTGATGACTCAGAAATTTCCCTGGCTAAGCTCTAAGACCCAGTCGACTTTAAACGTTAGGGAAAAGTGAACCTGTTACGCAGAGCCATCATGCACAGAACTTTATCTTAATAGTGTACCCTCTCTTAGCAGTATAATTTAATTACCTGATATTAACAGATCAGTCCCCATCTAGATATGTATTTTTCAATTTAAATCAGCCTCTAATCTGTCACTATGCTTTCCGGTGCCAAACCATGGTAGGTATTGCACTGTAAAACCAATGTGTTCAACACTGGAGAAGGGTTCCCACTCGAAGCTAGGAATTTGGCTATGCATAAAGTTTTGTTAATGATACTAGTACATGTGAAAGTCTTACTAGTGATAATCAGCATAGTTACAGCATAGGTATATGCCATGAGGACTTGTTGCAGTCTAACTTGTTGGTTTTGGTTTAGACTTAATCTTTTTCTAAGAAACATGAGTTTATACCAGATAATAAAGACTACACTAAGAAAAGGATAATGAAGACAAGAAAAGAGAGTGGAGTAATGTGACACGGTCCTGGACAACCAGCTCTACGTGGCCCTGATTGAGCAGGGATGTTTGACCGGGTGATCTCCAGAGGTCCCTTCCAACTTTAACCATTCGGTGATTCTGTGAATGATCATTCACTGTACTTGTTTAACTTGTATTTTTGCTTATTCTGAGATAAGTCTCCTGTGCAAAAAAAAGATGCTTAAGCTTGTGGTGAATGAGTAGTTACCGTAGGAAACAAAGGAAAAAAGCTCTAATACATACATGATACACACATTTAGTAGAGCTTGTCAGAAATAAATGGTACTTCATGAATATACCTTTTACACAAATTCGCTTTTCCTTGAAATATTTCAACAAAAGTTTATGATTTTTTTCCCCTTGATTTGGATGGAGGGGAAGACAAGAATATGATCCATCCTATCCACCTCTTTAAAAAAGAAATGCTTCCCCTCCTGAGGGGAAGAAAGAGAAGAGGAAAGAAAAGAGAAGAGAGAAAGTAAAGCATGTCCTGAATGCTTAACACCACTGAAGCATTGAAGATATTTGGTGCTGAGCACCAGAATCACACCATGCTCTCAAGCACAGGCGAAACCCAGAAATTCCACCCCCCTGCCCCCGCCTCCATTTTAGAGATCATATCCATCACCAAAAGATAAAAAAGGAAGCCATAGAACAAAAGAGGTTTTCCATTGCTACTGGAAGAATGACAGAACAGGAAGCATATTTGTGAGGGTGATGAAAAGTCTCACTGTGTTTTCATTTTTTTTTAGACTTTTGTCTCAAAAATATTATTATTCTTATTTTAATGGAGGAAAGTAAAAAAGAATATGGTGATGCTATTTCCCCCCTTGAAGAACATGGCAGCCTCTGAGTTATCTTGATATATTAAATATAAACCACTACTGTTATTATTCTGTTCACACAACTACTTTTCTGATCAGCAGTATCTCCATGTATAGAGTAGCTATATTCTTGGAGGCACATTTCATTGTCTTTATTATGACTGAAATGTTTGGTTTTCAAACAGTATTATTAACTCAATAATATTAATTACTAACTCAGTGTTATTTCCTCTGGAAAATCCAATCTTAGATGTACAGTCAAGTTATGAAAGTGCTGTTGTCAGTGGTTGGTGGAAGTCGGATTTGTCTGCATATGCCACCAAGCTAGTGCAGAACAGGAGTTGGTTGATGTCGCAAAGTTCTCCCATTGGCTCACCAGGGCAAGTCATTCCTTATTTTATTCACTGAAAGAACAGAGATGGTCTTAATGAACAAGGAAATTGAAACTGTAGAAACTGATGACGAACAGACAAAGAACAGCCAACAGTGGTACTGGCTTTTGTAATGTGGGTTTCTTTTCTTCAGGAAGTGAGCTGGAAAAATAATTGTTTTCACAGCTGGCTGCACTATCATGTGGAAAAAAATATTCAGGCAGTAGCAGCCAAGTCTGGCTTGAAATCAGCTTTCAGTACTGAACCTTAGTAACCCATTGCAATTCCCCTGATGTCTACAACTGTTTGACTGTAAAATTTAGCCAAATACCAACCTGTTCTCGGAGCACCATGATGTGGAAAATGAATAGTTACGTTTTCAACAGTTGTCTGATGACAGGTTACTTTTTGCAGGAGATTAATCTTTTTATTGGATGGTTCTGTTCTGCTGTGCTCTTAGGCCTCATACCTCATCACTCTGACTTATACTGTTTATTTTCATAGACATAATTTGCTAAGTTGAAAAACAGGTGTCAATTGTGGTCCATCATTTTATGCATGAATGTGTTTTGTGACAGATTTTACCTAATCTGCTAGATATATACAGCTCCTGGGGTCCTCCATTTTGGTAAAGTCTTGTGTCTCTCCATTGTAATCTAGCTTTGTGTTGCCAGTCTCTATGTTATACACAATCTAGTACACAAACAGTGTCAATCAAATGAAACTAGAAAGTGGCAGGTGAAAACAAAATAAAGGCTACGATTCTTCACAGAGCATGCTATTAAACAGTGGAGCTCATTCACTCAAAAAATATTGAATGACTGTATGTTGTCACAAAAAATGATAAGCGTATTAATGTCTACACATTAAAATTTTGCATAATAAAATCTTTCATTTATCATATGCTAAATAAAGAACAGGGAACATTCAGAAATTATGTCACTCGCCTGCTTTTTATTAATCAATTGGTGTTTCATTGGAACTGTTCCTTATCTACAGCACAAAAATGACGAATGTCTTTTGATTTACTGAAGAAGTCTTACTAACTTGATTTCAGTTGTAATTTCTCATTTAAATGACCATTTCATTAATTTTATCAACAAGTTCAAGCACTAAAAGTAATAGAAATCTTTTAACTGTATTACACTATATCTTTATTTTATCTTAATCACTTGGAAAAGATACCTGCAAGGGAAACATTAAAACTACAAATGCATTTATCATGAATAGCTGGAATTACATTTTTTTTAGTCTGCATTTTCATTATGATTGTTTTTCTACAACAAAAATTGCCAACACATGGGATCTTAGTACAAATCCAAGTTTATCTACGAAGTGTGAAGGAAAAAACTTTTGAAAAGTAACAGGAAAAAACTGTAAATGAAGAGAAAGATATAAATTTTCAATTTTATTTGCCTATTTTATGTTTATCAATAGGTATTCAATCTTTTCTTTACAGCTATTTCAGCAAGGTGGTAATTCATACAAAAATAATATTTCTGATATCAGATTCTTTTAGAATGGAAAGGTCATTTAATCTGGCAAAATAGTATATTTGTATAACTTGTAAATACAGAATTTGGTAACGTATTCAGTATCAGTAACATACTTAGTATTCCACAGGCAAAACTTTATAGATATGGTCTCCATGAATTCATATTGGCATGGTGTAATAATTTGCGGCAGGATGGTTATTCAATTCCATAGACCCATTTAGAGTACACATACACATACTACATGGTCTTGCATTTAGATCAGTTTCTTTGAGAAAGACGATTCCTTCAGACATGCGTAAGAAACATTGATGACAATGTCAACAGTAAACAGCAATTGAAAGATATGATGGCTTATTCAGTACAATAATATAAAATTCAGGGTTTTTTTTTGGTATGGTTTGTCGTACCTTAAGCATATTTTGAGTATGTATGCTAGGTTGGGTCCTGTGAGGACCTTCAGTGCTACTCTGTCTCCTGGATCTTGATCTGTAGAGAGCGTGAAATACCTCACATGGGTTTTGAAGTTTTATGCTTTGTCAAAAATGGACTTGTAAGTAGGTGAATATATCAGATCAAATAGGAAGGTATCTAATGAGTATTTCATTTATGGACCTTAATTTTTCTTAAACCCTTTTTCATATATTTAGGTCCTTCTTTTTGGTTCAACAACCAGAATAATTATCTTCACAACATGTTATATAGAGAAATGTATTATTTCTCTGCTCTGTACATATTCAGCATGAACTGAAGGACTCCTGTTTCATCAGGGTATTGAAGGACAGTCAAACAGTTGTCTCTCTTTATAACAAAAAAGGATATGAGGATACCGGGTTCCAGACTCCAGGCTTCCCTTCCTCATATAGCTTATTCATGCTCTTGATTCCTCTCTGTCTAACTCAGACTGACCTGTCTATGAAAACAGGTGTATTTTTTTTGACTTTCAAGAGAAGAAGCGAGGATCTGTTCTCTATTGGGCATGGTGCAGGTGAAAAAAATGGAATTAGACTAAAAAAATTTAAAAATACAGTGTTGGCACTAACAGTGATAAAGACTGTAGGGACTGATATTTTTAAATCACTCTAGATGTTATGATATGCTAAGGTAGGAGTAAAATATATTCACTTTCATTAAAGATGTAGGAAGCATGACAGAACCATGCACTCAAAGCTCTAAATTTGTTATGTTTGGTACATAGCTAAAAGATCAAAAATATCTTGCACTCTAGATATTTGGTAAGTATAGCTTAGCATGGGCTTGCTCTCCCCAGTGCTGTTGTTGAGGATTTCGCCACTGAGGGAGAAGAGGTTCAGGGACAAATATTCTCTATCGACATGGTGAGAGGCACTTCATCTTTTGTATTGTACCTGACCGCCAGCTGTACTTTAAGGACCTGACCTTCCAGGTTTAAAGAGTGGAATGTTCCAGTTGACTTTAGTGGTGGAAATTCAGGCTTACAAGCCAAGAGGAAAGCCTTTGCCAAAGTTTTATTCCTGAACAGGAATGTTACTGGCTGTCATGGTTTCAGCAGTGTCTCTGCAGAGGAATGAATCACTGATTAGGAAATGAGAGGTTTACACCTCTGTGAATCTAAATTACAATTTGTAATAAGTCAAAGGAAAAAAAATCCTGCACAAGAAGTATCAGTAAAAAAGAGAAATTTCCCTAGGTTTTTATAATATCCCAACCAATTTAAACAATCCTTGTGTTCTACATAGTTGTGTGGGGGTGGGGGCAGTCAAGGGATGATGTAAAAATATTGTTCAGAGTTTGAGCTGATTTATGCTCATGCTGTTTGAATCCCACCTGGCTGCTGTCTATGGACTTTTTTTTTTTTTTTAGACTGTTTCCTGTGTTACTTCCTTTCGTTCCTGAAAAGAAAACAGGAGGGAAATGGAAAGCAGCCTGTTGTTTATAGGATCAGGGACTTAGCAGCCAGCATTGGTACTTCGGGATGGCTTTTCCTTGTTTGGGTCTGCAGTAACTCTGTTATGAATGTACATATTTTCAATATCAGTAAGCCCTTGTATTGCAATTCTCCCACTTTATTTACCACAAAAAGACAAAATCTACAAATCCAAGTTATGCTTGTTCCATTTTCATTCACTAGATACAGATATGCAAACAGTGGTGGCCTCTGTGAAATGTCACCTCTTCACTTGGTGAGAAAAAAAATCCAATTAGAAAGTCTGGTGGAAACTTTCTCCTGTGATATGTAGGTAACAGAATTAAAAAAGGAGGAAGAGTGAGAAGAGAGAAATGACACTAATGTACCAAATCTAATATTGATACTTTTACTTTTGGCAACTAAAACCTGACATAAACACAGAAAATGCTGCATCACGTTTTTCCCATACATCAAGATTATGGTCCTATACTGAAAGTACATCCATTTCTAGCTTCAGTTCCAGGTACATAGGACCATAGTATCATAGATGAATCTCATACAGCTTTAGCCTTATGAAAGCTAGAGATCTGCTTTTAACTAGTTAAGAGTACAGCAAATGAAGAAAGATGTTTTCCTCTCATGGGTAATTCATCCCACATTTCAGATATTTATTGCAGAATACGTGAACTGTCATCAGGAGCTACTAGTGTGTCTCCATTGACTACAGACTTAACTTTGACTCAGCAACTACCTCAGACTGGACACCTGACAAACCAGAGATAAAGTTAAGTGAGACAAATCATATTCAAAGTGTCCTTTGAGTGATACAGTTCTGTATTCACTCAGCTTTAACTGTTCTCCTTTTGTATAGCATCTCATCTTCACTGTGACCTGTTGGGAAATCAGAAATATACCCTCAGAGCTTGTTTACAGTTTGTTTTATAGATTTATTCTCATAAAGTTTAAAGCAAGAGAAATGTATAATACAGCTGGATTTTTTTTTTCCTCATTGCTCTACGGCTATACAAATTAGGACAGCTGTGGATGAAGAAGTTAGTCCAGCTGCAGGATTGTTAAATAACAGGATTTCATTTCTAGATGTTGGTGCTGCTCAACGTTCCTGGAAAAGTATTTGTGTCACTGGGATTCAAAAAGGTTTTACTACTGAAATGAGGTCTGAATTACCAGAAATAACGTAGCCCACTGTTTTCAAATATATTTGAAAATACGTCGTAGTACTGAATGTCAGAATGCAACTGTTCTGAAGAAAGAACCTCAAATGCTGTTTTGGAAGCTGGTTAACTTTGGAGGAGCATATACTTTACTGGCAGTTCAGTATTTACTGCTACACCAAGAAAAATGCTGAGGATAACTCAACCATAGTACATAGGGCTAGAATGGACATTGCGAGGTCATCATCCTTGCCCCTGGGCAGGATCGGCTACAATGGTGTTGTTCCTGACATGTGTTTATCTAAACTTTCCTTCAAAATTTCTGAAAATTCTGTGGACTATACCAATTTTCCACTGATTAACTATCTTTACAACCAGAAAGTAGTTTCCAATATTTAACCAAAACCCTTAAATATTTCTATTTTTTTCTGATAGTTGGCAGAGAATATAATCCCATCTTTATTTGTGCAGTGAGAAGAGTAGACACAATGTCTTCTTTTTATCCTCGCACTTTGGAATTTTAGTCAGCAACCAGAATCACATTTCTTGAAGTACTACACCATGTAGACCAGAAGAGATGGTGCCAGCTTTGCAGGAAAGATTTATTATATATGAAAATTTGTTTCATGTTGAGAACTCTTGGTATTGTTACATGAGGTTATACTTTTGTACAGCACAAAGGCAGAAGTATTAAGCCCAGGGCTGTGGTTGTAAGAAAATGTAGCAGTTAAAAAGACTGAGCTGTTTTCTGTTCTGTCATGAGTGACCGGCAGAAGCAGGCAATGGGACAAATGTTTCGTAGAATCTTGTGGAAGGCTGAGGCAGGAGCTGTAGAAAAGAAAAAAGTTTTACTAGTGTGATATCGGGCTCTGCACAACTCTTCCTACATCACAGAGAGAAGTTACTTCATTGTCTTATGGGATATTAGTGATTTTTTTTTTTTTAACAAAAAAGAATGGAAGCATTATTTGATATTTGTTCAAATGGAAAAAAATTAAACATCAGAAAATGCCTTTGGACATATTAAAGGAGGAGAAAAGAGCATTGATGAGATCTGGGGCCTTCTGTTTTACTTTCTTGTACCTGTGAGGGTATAATAGAAATTATCGCCCATTGAACTTGGACAAGGAGGTAGAACTCATTACACTTCTTGTGTAATCCCACATATTTTTGAGTTTTTAAATTAATCAAGTTTAGCAGTGACTGTTTTGCTTTTGTCAGTTTTCAGGTTAAGACAGTGATTAATACAGTAATACAATAGTTAAAGACCAGACAACTCTTTAGCTGAATTGTCGTTATCATAGTATAGAATTATTAATATATATTATTATGATGTTGATGTTCACATTAAGATGTGTGCCAAGCCCTGTGCAAATATATAGCAAATGATGGTTACTAATAATGACAATTAACAGAGCATCCAGCCTAGAGGAGTCCAGGAGCACTCTGCCTGGGTGCCTTCTTTGGCAGGAGCTGGGGGTAACTACCCTGGCTCTGATAAACTCATGAAACAAATGACTCTCAGTCTTCACACACATGATGAGCCCCATCTCCATAAATACTTTTGAGAATGGAGGGCAAGGTAATTACTTGCCTGTGAGGTAACAGCAGTTCAGTCGCCAGGAAGAGTCAAGGCTTCCAACACGTCACAGAAGCAAGCCTTTGACTAGTAATTATTCAGCACAGGATCACCAGTTTTCCAAAGAGCACTGGGATCACGCTGTAGAGACGCAATTTTTGTTTCCCCAGAGGAACTAACAGTCAAAGCGATTTGGGGTGGTGTTTGTCCATCAGCTCAGTGTATTTGGGTACTTGCCAGACACAGAGAAGGAAGACAGAATGCTAATTTTTTAGAGGGTCAGCAGCTTCAGCTGCATAGATGCAGATTTGTGCTGGCTGGGATAAATGATTTGATCAGGGACTGATATCCATCAAAATTATTATCAAAAAATAATTAAACAAAAGTAGACACAGACTGCTTGTGATTTGCAAGGGAAATGGATTGAATTCCCTGATCATAAAAGTGAACATGAGCCCTGTATATCCAAAGATGCCTCCTCAGAAATACTTGCAAAATTGATGTTACTGTCCCAGGGAAGAATAGAAAATGCTCAAGGGTATAAAAATTTAACCTTGTAGCAGTGACCTTATGGTTTCTGGAGTTCCATAACCTCCAAATAGCCCAGGGCCTCATGTCCTTCACGCCTTGACTTTGCTCTCATCTGCTTTCACTGTCCTGAATCCCATCTCTTCCTGGAGTGGCCAGCTCCTTGCAGGTCTGATGCCTTCCCTCAGAGAGGGAAGGAGTGGAGGAAGGTCTTCCTCAGTAAGGAAAGACCCCACTAGCTCTGTTGCACTCATGCGTGTGCCCTCAGTCCCTCATGTGTGTGATTTTTCTGCTCAACAGTTTGCCCCCCAGGCCTCTTTCTCACAGGTGTAAAATTGGATTCATAAAGCAGCCACTAGTTTGGATACTTTGGAAAGCTTTCCATGAAAAAAAAGTCCATTTTTAAACTTTAAAATACTTTAAGTCAGCTAATTTTAATGTAGAAATATTAAATTTTAATGTACAAATGTGCACAGTTAATACAGTCTAAGCTGTTTTCCTAGGTAAACATCTCAGGGCTCCAAAATTAAAAGCTTTACAGCTTTTCCAGCTTTCTTCTCCTGGGGAACACCAGTGATAGGGTTTGTTCAAATCTGTGCCTTCTGCAGGTCTTCATGGTAGGAAAAATCTGATTTTCAGGGTCAAATACAACAATTGGCATAACTTCATTGATGAACCACAGTGAAGTGATTTGTCCAGATCTCTGCCTCCTGTGGGTCTTCACAGCAGGCAATATCCAATTTTGAGAGTCACATCTAACAATAAATTGACATAGCTTCATCAGTGGGACAACACTAACATAAACCATTACTAAAATGACAATAGTTGCGTTTGTGAAAAGATGAGACAGGGTAACACTGGAGACTGAGATCTTTTATAAATACAGACTTCATGGGGAAAAGACAGTGCTTAATCGACAAACCTTTTGGTGGTAGATTATGGACTTTAAATGGACTTTAAACAGTTGTGCTTTATTCCAGCTTGAGTTATTTGACTTTATATAAAAGGCCACAGGATGAAATATAAGTGCCTATTTCATCTTAAAATCCCATGAATTTACAAATGTATGCTGAGGGAGAGTGCTTGGCTCTTTGCATGTGCATGTCCATTGGAGTACAGGTGCTTTGCTGCAACCACACACACACAGACAATTCTCATCAGTATTTGCGTGCTATTTTTGCAACGACTAAGAAAGCTATGTCCTCAGGTTGCTGATATGGTGTAGCTCTGCTAAATGTACTTTTCAAGTGATTGATATTTGAGCCATCAACTGGTAAGAAATCATTCACAGTGTGAAAAGCATCCATTGAAGACATCTCAGAAGACAGAATCATGTGATTCTGGATTTAGTTATCGATTGCTATTTTTTGAAAACAACCTTTAAAGTGTATGAAAATACCGGAGAAGGTCTTCCATGCTATTCCTCAGTGATCTTAGCAAAACTGCCAAACAGCCTCCCAATTTAATTTAAATAATTTCCTTTTGCTTAAAAGTTTTGGTTAAGACCTTTATATGGCAAAAATAAAAGAACAAAAATGGCTAATTGAAATACAAAACCTGCTTATACTGATAGTTCCATTACAAACCTAAAATACTCAACTCCATACTAAAACTAAGTCATTGCATCTTAGCCAATGATTTTATTTTTACAGCATATTAATATTTGAGAACAATGTTAGAGAATGATTTTAACACTCTAAAATATGCATATATCTAAATAAAAGCAGAGAATGGTACATTCTTGTAAGCAAAAGACTAAGGACGGCTGCATGTCATAGGAGCTCTTCGTATTAGAGGTGTCAACATGAAGGATGAAAGCTGTCAAATGGGGTCATACTCAAACCTTGTTCTAAACGGCTCTATTGCTGAAAATTTTTTTCAGAGAATTTAATGATGTCAGCTAAATTGCAGAAACCCTTTTTGGTGCACTGTGCCAATCACTATGGTCCATGATACAGCTGCCCAGAATCAAATTAATCTGTAAAATATCCCTATGAAAAATGTGCATTGGTCTCCCATAGCTGGATTAATTTTACAATATTTCTGTCTTTACTTACATAAACTTATCATTCTCACTAATTGCAACCCACTGAAACTATAGGACATCAACAGTGCTGTCGCTAGACTATTTTTTCCTTAAATCATTAAGTTTCAGGCAAATTAGAAGCATGCTGTTGGTTTTATTTCCTGGAAGCCGAAGCACCCAGATGTTTCATTTTCATGACATTTAGCATTTTATAACCTCACTGTCATCGGCAGTAATTTTTCAAGTGCCTTCTCTGCTTTTGTTTTGGAAAGAAATATGTGAAAAAATGCTTTGGTACTTCAATTTTCTCTTCTACGTTTTGGGGAAGCTTCCAAAATGATTAGCTAAATGATCAATCAGTTAAAAAAAGTGGATTCAGAGTTGGATCCAAATGTCCTTAAAGTCTATAGAATTCTATTAACTTTTATTACTTGTGCCCAGAGATGATAAATAAATTGGCAAGACATTCATGGGAAAAAAAACTCTTGACAATTAACTAAAAAGGAAGATTCGCCTGATTTAAGCAGTTAAGGTCTTAAAATCTTCTTAGAAAAGTAGATATTTTAATTAGTTTTTCTCTTCTACTTTTGTAATTAGTTTTTTACATTTTTTGTGAATTTGAAAAGAATAGTTAATGTTATTTGACTCACCACTCCAGCTTCCTTGTTCTAGTTCGCTAATTTGATCTATCAGAGAACATCTTGTCATTCCAATTGAAATGTCAGTGGTAGATATGCAAGTATAGTATACCTATGTATACACTCACATACATATATACATGACAGCAGAACACTGTATTGACTTCCACACTCTAAAAAATCACAAGTAGTCACGATTTATTCAGATTTTCTCAACCCAGACTTACACCCACTCACATGAAGGCCAGAGAGAGCACAGAGAGGCTCAGTTGTTTTAAGAAAGGGTGATCATATCACTTTGACAGGAACATATGATATTTAGAGAGGCATATGGAAGGTTCTCATCAAGTTGTCTTCATGTTGCCTTTTTTTCGTTGAAATGCTACAGCTAGGTTCTAATTTAACAGCATGGTACTTGAGACTCCTTTGCATTGTTCATCTACTGAAAGAAAAAAAGCACAGAAGATGGGTTGCACAATAAATGTGTATTTGTATCTTTGTCATTGAGCTGTAAAGTGTATTGGAGTGTTAATGTCAACAGCTTTATTTTCCCATTTCTTTGACAGGTCCAAACCCTAGAAGACCTTCATTTTGTAATGACCCCCTGCAAAATAAAAAGCAGCCGATTAAGGTGTTTCTGTTTACCTTTCACCATAATTACAATTTTCAGTGTGGTGATTTGGTTTCAAAGAACTTTTGCTTTTTCTGCTAGTTGGAGCTTAGCATGGAGTAAATGGGAGAATAAATGTATTTCTGAAAAAATTTTAGCACAAAACCCAAGAAAACTTCAGAATTACGAAAGCAAATATCACACTTATATCACACTTATCAGGAAGAAGCTACTTATTACCT
The DNA here is from genome assembly GCF_034619465.1 of Leptosomus discolor. Classification (NCBI taxonomy): domain Eukaryota; kingdom Metazoa; phylum Chordata; class Aves; order Leptosomiformes; family Leptosomidae; genus Leptosomus; species Leptosomus discolor. The sequence continues at coordinate 69,983,190 of NC_141392.1, read as the reverse complement.
CTGCTACTAACCATGTTCAGACATTACCTAATACCAGACAATATCACCTAACACAGTTTCCTGTTGGTGACTGAGACAAAACCCAAAGGTTTAGGATATAGGCATGCTTATTACCATGAGATATTCTGAGAGAAAATCAAGAGAAGTTTCAGGAAAAAACAAATCTGGAAGAAAGTTTGCCTGTGGACAGAGCATCCTCTCATCTACAGAAAATGAGACCACTTGGATTTTTCTTAGCACAGAACAAGAACCACACCAAAGCGAACATAGGGGTCACACTGGTCATTTGAGCAAAGACATACTTTTCCCTTTGGGAATAAACAATTCATGCAAAGAAACAGGCTTAAAGTTGTAAACAAATTTTATCTAGTGAATGTTGGTAAAATACAACCTCCTTTTCCCCCCATACATAATAAGTGATATCTGGAAAGTATATTTTTTGCAATACCTTTCCAAAATGAAGCAACACTGAGTAAATTAAATTGCTTGCTTTTGGACTAGGCAAAATAAAATTGTGTTCTAAAAATTTTACTCATTTCTGTCATAATATAAGACAAGACTGAAAATTGAAGAAAACTCCTGAGAATTATTTACAGCAATAACTAACACAGTTCTTGAAATGCGAGTACTCCAGAAAGGATTGTTGTGTGGAGGATGCATCACAAGAAATAAGCGTACACAGAAATCCATAAACCAGGAGAAAAACCACAAAATGTCATGTTATTTCATCTAATTGAAAGGCTAAGACTTCTGTGTTGAGAGGTATACTCTATATAAGGAGGTTTTTGCCCACAGGTGAATAATACAATTCCTTAACTATTTGGCTAATTGGGAATTTCCGGAGAACTTCACTCAGGATAAATGGATGGTATGCAAGCTAAATATCTAGTGACCTTTTCAGACGTATAAATAATACATGCTTCATATTTTCATTTACCTTTGTGCTTCTTCCTTCTGGAGAACTAAAAGGTGGCAGAAATGTCACCCTCTCAAAGCTGAGTCTTTAGCAAATTCTTCTTTTATGCATAGCTCCTGCCTAGGAACCCTCGTAAGGCAATTGATATTTCCTCTTCATCAGTTACCAGCCCCTCACATTCTCCTTCTCCCAGTACTGTTCATGTTATCCTTTTACTTTTTTTTCCTTGGCTTCCAAAATATTGAATCCTTGGAAAGAAGTACTATTGATGGTACCTAACTGTGGGCAGTCAGCAGCTGACTATCTTAAGTCCAAAGCAGCTTAAACAACCAGTGTTCTCCCTAAAGGAATATCTTTCACTAATTTCTTACTATACTAGGTGGATTATACAGTGGGATGCAGAAGTGGATGCAAAGCATTAAGTAAGACAGGAAAAGGAAGTCTTTCAGCTGCTCTCCCGAATGCCTATGCCCTGGCATAAAAAGACATCCCTCTGCAACTGTTCTTACTGCACTTCTTTTATTATGTTGGATTAAAGTAAAGCATCATAGAGTTTTTCTGAAGGGAATTTGGCATCTAAACTAGTCTATCCTAGATACTAAATGGCTGTGTATAAAAAACCTAGAAGTGTAGTTCTAGAGTTGGGGATCAATGGGTTAAATATTTGCTGCAATGTACAAGTTACATATGTTCTGTCTTATGTTCAAAGTGGAGACCCTAAATTTGGAACAAATAGCATAGGATCCATAGGATCTGTGCGACAACCAGCTGTGGCTAACAGTTGAACGCCCACCCAGCTGCTCACTCACTTCTTCCCTCAGGGGGAGAAAATGGAAAGAACAGGAACAAGAAAGCTCATGGGTGGAGACAAAGACAAGCTGGTTGATTACTAATTACTGTTGAGGACAAAACAGACTTCAGGGAAAATTAAACCATAAAAATGTAATTGCTAATTTGGATAGTGGGAAACAGAAAGACAAACATTAAAACAATGCCTTTCCTCCCCCCTTTCCCAAGCTCAACTTCACTGCTTCCCTCCAGTCTCCAGCAGTTATGGTTGGTACACGGTGGTTTGTCTCTGCTGCTCTGTCCTCCTCAGTTTTTTTGCCTGCTCCTGCATGGGTCCTCCACAGGCTGCAGGGGACTTTCCGTTCCCGTATGGAGCACCTCCTTTTCCTTCTCCTCTTCTGACCTTGGTGCTCCCTCAGCTGCCTCTCACTCTTTTTGTTCCCTCCTCCTCCCTCTCTGTGGCATTGTCTGCCCTTCCTTACACACACTTCTGCCAAGACGCCACCATTGTGGCTGAGGGTTTGGCCGTGCCCTATGGTGGGTCAGTTGGAGGTGGTTGGAACTGTCCATGTCCAGCATGAGGCAGCCCTAGCCACCCCTCACAAAAGCAGCCCCGCAGCCACTGCTAGTGCCTGGGCACCTGCACCCGGTCACCAAAATAACTTCTTACACGAACTTTCTGACCTTCCATCAGAAATTGTGTCAGCAACTGTAGCAATAGAAAAGAACAATAGAAAATAGCTCCCATTTGCTGGAAGGGTTTAAAATGGATAAAATTAGACTCCTGCTGTGAGGTGGGCAAAGTGTGAAACATCGAATGCGGACTGAGAGCTGTGGACGGAGTCCATGGACTGTACTGGCAATAGCAGGTAGCTCTGGGGCAGGCAACTTACCCTTGTGTGAGCAGTGCAAAATTGATCTCATTGAGCATGGACATTTCATGATTTTCAGAGCTGTTGGAAGTTTACTGTTCCTGTTGACTTCAGCAGGATTTTAGCATCTCAGACAAAGGTGCACATTTTCGAAAAGAAGGGATTGAAATGCTTATCCACCTGCACAGCCAAACTGCCGAGAGACAAACCTCCCATGTGGGAAGGCTCACTGAGCTCCATGGGGCAAAGGACTCTTGAACCTGAAGGCAGAGCTGAGCAATTGCAGCTGTGCCGTCTACAGGCTGTGGTCTGGTTTGTGCACCAGCTCACCTGTTTTAGCAGTTGCTGATATAGATCAGCCATAGTCCCTATGGGTGGCAGGGGGAAGTCTCACCATTTTTTCTCTTTCAGTTTCTTGGTGGTCATTTTCCCAGTTGTCTGGACTACAGACTAGTCATTGGAGATTGCAGGTTTGACTGTATTGGTTGTGCAGCTGTATTTTAAACAACCATATTGATGAACACATGTGACTTTGGTGCAGATTAATTTGACTGCAGCAGCCATTTAGTTTTTCGCTAAGAGAAGTATTGCAAAGAGCTCGTTAGGAATAAATACAATGCAAATGATTGATTTTTCCAGCCTAATTGTAAGAAATGCTGCATATTTATATTCATAAGATTTGTATATGCTTAGCAGAGATAGAAAATCTACATAGGTAAACTCTTGTCCTCCACTTTTGGATTCATAGAGAAAAAAATCACAGCCACTGGAACAAGGTTTATATTCTTTATTTTCCAAAATGAGTAACAATCAGCATATGATTTTGCAATATTTCAGGCTAATTTGAGTAAACCCATGCAGTTCAAGTAATTTTTTTTTAAGTTTCCAGGTGTATTTGAAGAGAAAAATGCTTGCCACTTTGAGACTGGACCTGTTTCTCCTGATCTTCGAGGCAGTGACTGAGATGAGGAAACAACAATAAATGACTGATTTTTATCCCTTACTTAATTATATTTATTGTTTATATTTCCAAAGCTTTCCAATATTTAACTGAAACGTTATGAAAATGAGATCTGGAACATATTCTCATCATCCTCCAATTCAAATGGGAAGAAAGGATTAAGGTTAACTATACTGAAAAAGAATTATTTTGCCAAAAGAAGCTGGAAAAAATAACAGCTTATAGTATATTAAAATTTTGTCCTCATTATTGGAATTAGATAAAGGCTTGAATTAAATTAACTGATTCAGAAAGTTCTAATCTGATTTCAAGACAGCTTTCACAGTAAATACCTAGGGCAGTAACATTCATAATAATATATATAAAATCACTAATTGGGAACGAAAAAAAGTCACTGGAGATATAAAAAGGCCCATGGAAAGAAAATTAAAGATTGTCATTTTACCCTGAAATATTCTCTGTTGGCAGCTCTATCTCCAGAGTAGATTTCACAGGTGACTGGAGGCATTCACTTTTTCTGCAGTGTGTTCCTACGTGGCAAGACCTACTCCTAGGGCAGGACCTGTTCCTACCTCTTTCCAGAAACCACGGTCTAGTCTGCTTGTTGCAATGATGGTTTTTGCAGCACGGGACCTCTGCAATAGGAGAGTGCGTTAAGACAAAGAACCCAGTTCGCATAAGGCCACGACCAGTAATCAGAGAACCAACCTGACTCAGCAGTGTAACAGCAGAGCTTTCTGAATTGCGTTACCCTGTCAAAGACTCAGTTGTCCAAAGCTCCTGTGAGTCAGTTATTTGATTAAGGTAAGAATGGATCAGCAGGGAGAGAAGATGGGGGAAGAGGCTGGTGTTGCCTTGAATTATGCTAAAAATAAAAAAAGGCAGTACATAGTTACTGGTGTGATCAGACTCTACAAGTAGCCATGTTGTGCAAAGAGCACTGTGCTGCTTCACCAGATAACTGTATCACTAGGATCAGTGCTGTACATCTCACAAATTAAATGCAAAGGTATAGTAAGGAAATACAAACAAATAGCAGCTTGCAAAAACATATTATTATTTACATTGCCAGACATACAGACAATTGAGATGCCAGTTTTTAGTCATGTGCTTTCACATGGATCATGCCATCCCATATCTTTCTTAAAGCAATAAAACCATTATTTCTACAGAAATGCACAGAAATATGTTAAGGATTGGCATACTTACTTCCAGTTCTCATCTATAAGTTATCAACAGTAGTGTACTTTGTGGAAGTCCTTTCATTTTGTCTAGTAAAATCAGATACCTGTATTATTTCATATGCTCCTGTTTGTGTTGGGGTTTGTTTGTTTGTTTGTTTTGATTTCTTTTTGTTTTGGTTAACCAATCTGAGATTGCTTCAAATTGGCGCTTTTACCTATTGGAAATTTGTGTTTCTTTAGTTTCATGGGTGGCATCTCACATAGCTTTTCATCTGGCTTACGCTAATAGCAAATGGTTGGCTGGTTTATTCTCCATTTACATGATCTTCACTGCAAGTCAATCCGATTTACCCACAGAAGAAAAGAAGTACTAAAAATTATTTAATTTGTTTCTTGGGACCTTCATGTTGGTGAAACACTGGTTTTCCTAAACTTTGTCATGTTGTTTCACTTTCTCTGCTCACTTTGGTGTCTAGAAAGCAACGAGTTTGTATTTCACCAACAGGCAGGGCAAACAGACCATGCTTTTACCGCTTCAAGTTAAATAGAAATATTCATCATTAACATGACTTGCGGAGTCAACTTTCTGATAGTATATTGAGCTGCTCCAAGTAAGTGTGAGCTTCAGGCTACACTGGTCAATGAGACATAAAAATAGCACCAGTCACAGAGCACATTTACATGACTTAGGGAGGCTTTTTCCTGTCAGCAATTTGATTGAACTTTAAGAAGAAATGATTTAGGATTGCAGATAGTCTTGCAGTCTTGCTGATACAAGAGCTACATTCAACCTTTCACTCCCTAGATGAGATTAAATGGAAAACAGACTCAGTTCAATGCTGAGCAGGTAGGTAAAGAAAAACAAGAGCAAAAGAGGCAGGAAAATGCACACACACACATTCACACACACAAAAAGGTCAAGGTCAACTCTTTGTTAACATTGCAGCCTTTCCATGAGAAACGGGGCACTTTTATGTTTCTACCTTTGTCAAACACAGTTCATTACCACTTATTTTGCCTCTGCCGAACGGAAACTTTTTCCAGGTACATGTGTTGAAGTGGGTGACATTCTTGCAATGACAAGTACCACTGTAACTACTGTGGACCTCAGCAGAAAAGATAAAGTGCAAAATGTGAGCGATTGCAGGACTCAGTCTCTCTACTGCCCTGGTTTCCTTGTCTTTCTCTTGGAAGTCTTTGAGTGAGTCTTTTCTTCCTTGTTTGAAGGGGGATTAGTAGGAAATTGCAGTCCAAATCCATTAGGTCCATTTAGGAAGACACATTGAAAGTAGCGGACAGGAGCTAGGAAAACAAGAAAGACATGGTTAGTTCATGGCTTCCAAACTGGGACCATAAGTCTATTTCATGTTCTTTCAGAAAACATCTGTGCAATTTCATTCCCACTAAGTGAGTTATAACAGAACAAATCTCTAGTGTGATCACAAGTCAGGTTCCATGTATCAACAAGATTTTAGCTAAAAGACTCAACGGGACATCTTTGTAGCACAAGATAAGAAATGATCGACAATTTCACACTTAAATCCATTATTCCTCTAGTGTTATAGTCCTACTTCTCCCAGAATATTTGCATTTTGGGATAGCTGAATGGAAGATGGAAGCCCCCAAATTCACACATGTATTTTCTGATTTTGTATTTCACAGCCACTTTGAGATGTCTTGAGGAGTTCCAGAAAGACTCACATCTAATAGGGATAATGACGTATTTTATTAGGCTTCAAATGAATTATCTTTTATGATGAATAAAGGGATCATAAATGACAGTACATCTTTCCTAGTCTGTCACAATCATGAAGGTTTTCTTCCTTTTGAGTTTTGAGCACTAGCCTGTGCAGTTACAGTTCTTTCAATTATGTTTTAAAAGCTTTCAAGAACACATAATTTAGCACAGATGGGATCGACCTAATTGGTTCCAAAAGCTGAGTTTTGCACTCTGAGATTAATGTTGAAAAGGTTTTAAAAGACAACTATTAGCCAGTTATGTGTTTGGGACAATGACTAGAGGAATGTTGGCATCTGAAACAAGTTAGTTTTCATGCAACTGTTTTTCTGATGACTTTTTCTCTCCTCTGCTGTTCATTCCATATCAAAAGAAATTAGCTGTATCCTCTGACAGTTCTCAACTGAGATGGACTCCAGTGCTCCCTGTGTTATAAACTGGGGTGCAGGGTCTATTTATTGACTGCCAAGTCACAGTAAATGGTGGAAGGTAGAGCGATGTGTAAGAAATGCTGGTATATTCAATCTAGTTATATTATCCTCGATGATCTTACTGCCTGATTCACAAAAAGGTTAAATCTTTGTTATCTAAAAAGCACACTAGAAAATGGAGTTGGAAGTAAGATCCTTCTGCAAATGACTTACTGCTTTTCCACTAAATCTGAGAATGGAAACAAATTTTTGTTACACTATTTTTCAGTATTTCTGATATTATTCTGTGAAATGAATCTGAGATTTCTTCAGAAAGCAGAGAGAAAGAAGCTCCCATGACTAGAGTTTACAGCCCAAATGTGATAGACCAAGGTTACCCTGCGAGGCCTAACAAGCCATGGACTAGCAGTATGGTGTGGATGTGCTATGTCCTCTACAATTGCTCATATTACAGAGGCACTTGGGCAAGATCAGAAAGCTTCTAGGATATGTTACAGTTTCAACAAATAGACTTATTCCATCCTTGAACTAAGGTAACTCTTGTGAGTAAAACTAACTAAAAGAAATATATTGCCACAAACGCCACTATGGTTAAAAACAATGTCCTATCAAAGTATTCAGTCAGAGATTTCTCAATCAGATCTTCTGTAAAAAAAAACCCAAACACACAACCCCTTAAAATTTAGTGGCAGTGGGTACTAGTTTGATGAAGAGAAATTCATTACAAGAAGAAAGCTGCCAATTAAAAACTCATATTTTGCTATTTAAATAGAAATTATTTCTGCATATTCCTCTTATGGATATAAACATGAAAATAAAAAAGTCAACAACTCTCTCTTCTTTATGAAGAAGGCAAGCAGGGTATCATGCACTTTCTTCTTTATGGCTGATGAGATTCACACTTTTTGTAAACTGAATGATCTGTCTTTAGCATATTCTAATTTGTTAAGCAAAACAAAGTCAGCTGCCCATATAGTAAGTCTATGCAGGAGGAAATGGTTTCAGAATTATGCTTTTACTATGTGCTTTTTCACTATTTCCCTTTCATGCCGCCTTTCTTAGGCTGCAAAACATGCAGATAAGAACATCCAAAAAATATCAGCATCTTTGGAACTGTGTCTGTATCAGTCTGTAAGAGTGTAATGATACAAGCCATATCAGGAGAACAATTTGAGTTTTGGCATGCAAATAAGACTACAAATGCATCCCATTTTGCTTTTGTAATTCCCACATTCAGTGTGAATACAGAATGTGTCTTTTAAATTGAAGAGGGTTCTCACTTTGAATGTACTGACTCATACCTTTAGGGCAAATGTTACCAAAATAAGATGAACGGTGGGAGCAAAACATGTTTTAACACTAGATGTCTTTTGTCAGCTTAATTGAGACCAGAAAAACCCTTATACCTGCCCTTTAGCTTTTGTTTAGGGTGTAGTTTATGAGAATTCATATAATTATTTAAATCTACCTTACGAATACTACTGAGGAAACAAAAAATAGTCAGTGCTGGAAAAGTGTAGAAATGTTTATTTTAACAAGTCATACCGAAGATGAATTCATTTCTGAAAGGCTGGAGGAGGGGATATCAGCTGCTTTGTTTTTCACTTTGTGAAAGGAAGGGGCACTTTTTTGCTCACAGAAAGAGAAATATTTTGAATGACTTTTGCCTGAATGGAAATCAGTTTGGAGTGAGAACAGCTAAGATGAGTTCCGGAAAGCAGAGAAACAAACAAATCCCCCTGGATTGAAGGTTTGTGTGAAGCTGTTTAGGGCTAGTCAAGAGGAAATGCTAAGTACATTTCATAGATAGCCAATAAGTTATAAAAATATTCTATGGAGCTTACGTGTGCTCTTGATCTCTAAGGGACATGCGTCTCTTACAGAGTGCTAGTTTCAAGAAATGTGAGGAAATTGCAAGAGCACTCTCCTGGTGCTTCCAATTCTTCAGCAGAAAGGAGGAAACTAGCCTATTGATGGCATCCAGGCCCTGTGTGTATCTGTCATGCCCCTCAGTATTGCATCACCTGCAAACTTGCTGAGGGTACACTCTGCTGCCTCATCCATATCATTAATGAAGATGATAAATGGAACCAATATTGGCCCCTGAATTACCCTGCTACTTACTGGCCTCCAACTAGACTTCCTGCCACTGACAGCCACCCTCTGGGCCTGGCAGTTTAGCCGGTTTTCGGTCCACCTCACTGTCTGCTCATCGAGCCCATGCTTCATCAGTTTCTCTATGAGGATCCTACAGGAGAAGATGCCAAATGCCTTCCTAATGTCAAGGCAGACAAAATCCGCTGCTCTCTCCTGGTCTGCCAAGCCAGCCACTTCATCACAGAAGGTTATCAAGTTGGTCAAGCATGACTTTCCCTTTGTGAATCCATGCTGACCATTCCTGATCAACTTGTCCTTCATGCATCTGGCAATTGTTTCCAGGATTAGCTGCTCCGTCACCTTCCCTGGGATTGAGGTAAGGCTGACTGGCCTGTAGTTCCCTGGGTCCTTCTTCTTGCCATTTTTGAAGACAGGAGCAACATTTGCTTTCTGCTAATCCTCAGGCTCTTCTCCCAATTACCGTAATTGTTCAAAGATTATTAATTTTGCTTTGAGGATCTATTTTAATATTTAAGTGCTAGAATGCAAATTACTTACTACTTGTTGCTAATTATTCTTGTTAAGCCTAATGGAAAAAGTAACAGGTAACAGGTACAAGGCAACTAGCTGACACAAGTCCCAGTAAGGGATGAGACACTAGGGAAAAAATACAATCCCAAAGCCGTAAGGTTATTTTAGTGATTTTAGATAGTGTTCCATTTCCACATATTCACATAAAGCAAAGTTAGACCAGCAGAATCGACTTGGCTGAGAACCAGCAGACAGCCTCGCAGACGTCCAAGTACATCGCAGAATCAGATCTAGCTTTCAAAACCTGCACATCTATCATACCCACTAAAGATACTATTCTGGTGTCATCTACAAGTCCTTTACCACTCCGAATAGATTGATTACTCTGTGTCTCATCCCTGGCAGAGACAGTTGTCTTGGTTTGAGTTAAATTCACCTGTATATGGCATAAATCAATAATATATGTGTATCTGTATAGAATATTAGAATCAATGTATGAGAAAGTTTCACACTATTCAGGTTGGAATATTGCTTAACAAGTGGTTAGTTTTTCACCTTGTGATGGCTTATGTTGGTTAACAGTCTTTATTTACTCTCTGGGCAGAAAGATTCACACTGAGCCATTTACATTTCCAAAGCATGAGAAAGCAGACACAGATGAAGTGACAATAAGATCCCAAATCTTTCTCTGTTGAGAGAAGGACTAAGAAATTGCTTAGAAAGAGAGGAGTTTTAAATCTGAACAGAACACCAACAGAATCTTCCATACAAAGGGAATAAAGTGATCTTCAACCAGGGTCCTCTTCTGTGACAAATCTGTATGAGGATAGATTTTCATAAGTAGCCCAGTCACCAGGACACAGACTATTAAGCATCTGACAGCTAATTAAAAGAACCCTGCAGTGGAAGCAACATTATAAAGGTTCAGTGCTAGGTAAGCACTGTCTTGTTCATTTTCGTCCTGTGCATTTATGACTTCATAGATCCCTATATCCTAAGCAGTCTATTCTCAAATTGTTTCTGTGTTGATTTAGCTGAAGTAGTTTAAGAAAACTGATAAATGTGAGGGCACTCCATTCTTAGAGACATGAAGAATCTGAAAAGTCAAAGTACTGGGACACTGTAAAACAGTTTGGCTTCCAATGCATTGATCCACATGTTCCAAAGGATGATAGACTCTAGCTACACTTAAGCAGCCTGTCTGGTTTGGGAATTGGTAATTCAGGGGTTAAAGAGGGAAAACCAGTTTTCATTTCCTTCTTTAGCTGTATGCAGTCTAGCTGGGAACATATTTTTAAACTCCAAGGATGTCCAGGGACCTTGTGATAATTTTCATGAAAGATTCTCCTGAGTTAATACAATTGAGTATCATTTTAAAGAAGAGTACTTGGGTGTAGTACCTACCATTCAAACTGCCAAACTATCATTCAAATGCCTACTCAAGCAATTAATGAGTGTTGTGTAAGGAATTATGGTGATCCAGACAAAAAAAAAAATGCATTTTTTCATTATAGTCTTAAAAAAAATTAATCTTATAAGGAAAGGGAGTAGAAAATTCACAGAGGAATAAAATTTACTAATCCTAAAGAACATAAAGGTGTTCCTGTTTATGTGTTACAATGGTTAAAATCCCATTTCTATCAGGCTCAGATAGCTATTTTTAAGCAAGTCACCAAATAAAATATTCATTAAAAAGCAATAGCTTTTAGCAATAACAGTTTGGTTATTAGGGAAAAATTACAGGGAATGTGTGAGGAAAAAAATTTTATTGCTAGTGTTTCTAGTTTGAATCAAATTTCTTCACTTAGAAGCTTTCCTAATAGAATTAAACAATTCAGCAAAGCACAAAAATTCAGGCAATCATAGCATTAGAAACAATTAATTAGTAAGCAATTATGAGTAAGACGAGAATATTAACAATTGCACTCATTTCTTTCAGATTGCTTCTCAGGAATGCACATACTGTGTTTCGGTTCAGCAATCAAAAGTGAATCACGTGAGAACAAAGAAAACTTGTTCCAATGACTGGGGAGCTGACATTTTTTGCACTTACTAAAGGGCGAGGAAGAGAAGCAGGTATTTTCCCCCTTGCTCTGCTTCTTTTCCTATCAAAGAATTTGGGCTCTATCCCTTAACATTTCAGTAAAATTACAGTATGACAAACTGACCAGAGGCAGGTGGGGAAGGGAAGTGGTGTGGAATCCTTGCTAAATATCACAAATTTTTGCCTTCTCACTTTCTAAAACAAATGTATAAGTCTTTGTGCTTAGTGACACTGTGTAACTGACATTTAATTAAATCCCATTTGTCTGAATAACAAAGCTGAATGCTGAGGGCCTATGCAGGAGACCAAATACTGTTTTCTTAAATTCACAACATGGTCCATGTTTAGATACTGGCTATTCAAAACAACACAGTTTACTTTAAAATGTAGATTTAACTTTTTTTTGCTAAGTCTTTTTCAACTCCTTTCTTATTATTGATCATGCTGTACAGCCACACTGCTGCCATTCTCAGGAAGTACAATGCTTAGTGGGAAGGAGGGGGGAAAAGGAGAAAACTTATATGTCCATCACACATAAGCATGAAATATCACTACCACATTAAATCAATTCTATATATCTGAAAACATCCCATAAAAATGACATTTTTCTAACATTGTATAGACAACGTGTAAGTAAGAAAAAAAAGAAATTGTCCCATGAAGACACTTCTTTTGCATCTTATTTTCTGTCTTGAATAAGGAAAGAAAATGCAGAATGGTGAGAAAGTAGCTCTCAAAACTACTTTCAAAGTGTCTGTGATATGATGCAATTAATTGCTCATCTTTGCAAAGACCATACAAGTTTTCATAACCAATTTAACAGGGGGTCTGTCAGATAATACATTACTTAATAAACAAATAGGAAAAGTGTTTGAGTAACAGCGTTAAATACTAACAACAACATTGTTATTACAGCCAGGAGAACTCAGATCGCGTGTTCTCCTTAATGGCTCTTTTTCAAGCATTGTGGGACTGCAAGGTCTGGAGAAGGTAAAATAGTTATACTTTAAAAGAATAAATGCACCTTCTCTCAAAAATAATGCTCAACAGTGAGCAAAAAACACCCAGAAAATTGTTCCATTACTTATAAGTGTTTGTGGTCCCAACTCACTCAGGAAATTTGTTAAATATACAAAAGAAACCAGCCTTTACCAGTGTTTCAATCAGTGGGACAAAAATAGTATCAGTACAAAGTCAGTAGTACATGTCTTTAATAACACTTTCTTGTTATAGAACATGTTGTAAATGTATCAAATCAATAGCACTAAAAGGTCACTCTGGTCATATTTAATGTCATTAGATGGGAAAATTATCATCACAGTAAATAGATATATATAAGATTGAATGACCAGAACTGGTTAAAACCAGTTATGATGTGATATTTATCAAAGTCAGTGCTCTTCTTGAAACATAACAACAAAGCTCTATGAATGACATCTTTATTCTGACAAAACTGATTTCTGCAACAAAAGGTGAAATTTATTATTTGTATCTTTTAGCTTGAATGTGACACATAACAGCCATTTAAGGGAGAAAAAAGATCTTTATTTTGCTATCTGGCTCTTGAATTGTCTAGTAAGAAGTTTTAATGGATAAATAAATTGTATGTTTAGAGGGAATTGTTATATTCCATGTCATGGTCACTGCACACAAACCACACAAACCATTCATGTGTGACTTTCCCCAAAGTGATAGTCCCCCAAAATTAATTAAACCATTATTTTTGTTAGACAGTAAAACCATGCAAATGTAACAGTACAACACATATGTGATAATACAGACACTTCAACAAAGCATAGCAATGATCCTCACAATTTTGCTAGCATTGAGCTTTCAAAGGAGTCTGGTATTGGCATTAAGTATTTTATTAGTGAAACATAGGAGCAAATGAAAGAATTCTTCAAGGAATGATATTTAAAAGGGACCAAAAATTCATTCAGGCCTGATCCAAAGTCTTTTAAAATCCATTCAATTTTTTCACAGTCTGCAGCGGTAATTACATGAGACTACAGTGATGTTTGGCGGGCAACAATGTTGAATTGGATTTTATTGCTATTGCTCAATAAACAATGGCAATGTCTTGACAGGATGCACTGTGTGATGATCACATGCCTTAGGCATGGTGATGTGACATGGTCTCTGTCGACTCATTCCTGTGGAATGTTAAACTAACGTAATTACAACATATTGCATTAAAATAATTGTTTCTAATGAACTGTCAGTCACTAAGAGATTGGTTTAAACTTTACATGCAAATACATTTATGCACACAAAAAATGTATAAAACCAAAGAAGAAGGTAAAAACAATCAAGGATCTTATTATGTTAACAAGAATGGATGCCAAATAACTGCAAGTTAATATCAGAAATTTATTCACCTGTCAAGGCACGGGATGGAGAATGGAGAGGAGGAGAGGGGAGGAGAAGAGAGAGGAGGGGAGAGGAGCAGTGAATGATAAGACAGTTAAGCAACTAATGAAGTGAAGCTGGTGTTTGAATGATAGAAGTGCTTTCTTCATTTCAGTTATCATTCTAACTGAAATCTTTATTAAATAATGGGTTTGGGTTGTTTTTTTTTTTTTTTTTTTGATGTGTGTAGCGTTATGTGTACACATTTATCTTCCTCAGTGAGAACTTTTCTGGTGGGAGAAGCAGCACTGCTTTATGACAATAAAAACTCAGGAAAGAGATAGAAAGAACTATGCTAGTGACAAACCCTGATAAGCCCAAATTAATCCTGCTTAACGTCAGACACAGACCTTCAGAATTTAGCTCTAGACACACGACGTAATGCTAGGAGGGAATTCAGATTTCAAAGGGCTGAGTAACCCATTAGAGAAGTTCTTCTTTCGTTGACCATGGAACTTGTGCAAATGTGCTCTTATTTAAGTGTTCATGTCTTGGGGGATTGGATTTGTGCCTGTGTGCTACTTACAATGAAACATGGAGCTAAGTTAAAATGTATTCCTCACCCTGAATTTGCACAGTTCCAGGAACAAGGAAAAACAGAAACTGTAGGAGCTCAATAGGCTGGCTTCTTTAAAATATTTCACAGCATCTACTGTCAGTTCTGGTCTCACTAATTAAGAATTGTATCACGTAATTATGATATGTCCATTGGATATAACTATACTGAGGATAATCTGGAAACATGAACTCTGTCTCCAGCCAGCCAAACAACTGTTCCTTTAAGAAAATACAATAAATTTAACTATATAGCAGGAGATTACTATGGTGGCCACAGTAGATCACTAGGAAGAGGTGATATAGTTGTTCATAAAGCAGTTAGTGCTGAGTTAGTGTGGGATATTCACTGATAAAAATGTCCTTCCCTAGCAGTGGTCAGAACATCAGAATGCCCATTTTTCAGCTGATAAATGTTTAAAAACAAAATCTATGTAAAGTAAAACAGTAGCTTTCTCGTCTAAGCAATGTCCCCATTAGAAGAAAAGTTTCCTAAAGTTTAAGAAGGATTTGAAGAAACGGCCATTTATCTGAAACATAATAATCTCTGACTCAGAAAACTGTTGAAGAATTGTATTTTGTAAAGAACTTTGCTTCTATGAGATATGTCATGGTAATATACAGTATGTACTTTTCTTTTCTTGCAGTGTGATTTAAGAAGATATACCAGTCAAATTAAAGGGCAAAACCAACTTAAGAATGAGAAGTATTAAGATACGAGGTATTGATATTTCATTTGTGGCAAAATCATTCAGAGACTTATACTGAGATTTATTTTTTTTTTCATTTGACGTGGCACAAATATAGTATTTATTTATAAATGCTTGGAGCCAACTTAGTTTAATTTTAGCAAAATTTTTGACCCAGTTAAGAGGAAGAGAATGAAATCATTGTCCAAGAGGCATAAATAACATTACTAATTGGATTCATTTTTCAAAGTTAAGCAAATCAGATTCTCATTACTGGATCTAAACCAGCATGCTATAATATATTTTTTTCGTAGTCTTTTTTTCCATAGACTGTTACTTTCATACGCTGTTTAGTTAGACAAAGTTATCCCTACATTTATAAAAAACATAGGTGTTTATCTAATAATTCACTAGGCAAATCATTTTTAGGCTTAACATGAGAAGTAATCAATTCATGAATTAATTGTAAAACCCCCCAACTTTTGATTATCTTGTCTGTTGTCAACTTGTGCTCATCCTTCGACTAATTTTTTTTTGCCAAAGATCCTACTTTATTTCCAGGATCTCTCTTTGGACTCTCAGTTTTCCCTTGGGGTATTCCCTGGTAGAATTTTGCTCGTTCACGTTTGATGTAAACAACCATTCCAAAGATCAGTGGGCACATTACCAACTCTAATAGGAGAGGTCTAACAACGTTTGTGGACCAAGATTTAGAATAGACTTCAGATACTTTTGACAAGATTTAGGTTGAATCACAGCACCTATATTTGAAGTCATGTTCACAAACCAGCTCTCCAATGACAACAGGAAATATCTCTCCATTATGGTCTGCAAAGCTCTCTAGATATTAATCTTAATGCTGTACGTGTGCATGAGCCACAAGAGCTAGCTACCTACTTTATTAGATGTGCCTGATATTATAAGAATTAGTTCAGAATTATTTCTAAATTATATCCAGTAACCATTTTGAAATATTTTACATAAAGAGGTTTCTGAAACAGAAACAGACCTTTATATCTAATAGATTCATCTTGTATATCAACCTCCAGTACCAGTGACTCTTGTATTAATGGATCTGGAATTGTGCAAGTTCAAGACAAACAGGCAGCTGGTGGTCCACCCGTACTATTCTGTAACTCAGCAGCTCTTGTGCCTTCCTGGGAAGTGGAAGGCATAAAGTTGAGTCTGTCCAGGTGAAGAGGGCTCTGACAGAGTGTCAGCTAAATCCCTTGGAGAGAACACAATGACTACAAAGTTGCATTTTGTCAGGGGCCTGATGTTGCTGATGAATTAGTTGTACTCAAAACATGTCTGGTAGATAGGAATTGTTAATCAAGTTTTTGGATCCTAATGAAGTTTTTGTAGGAACTAGACACCAAACCAGCACTTTTCCCTGTTTCAAAACCAGCGATGTAAGGGCCAAAAATTATGTGCTTGCAGAGGAAGGAGCCTTATGGAGGTAGAAACCATAAGCTTTGTGGAACCTCTTTGACAGACTGTTTGGGACGTTAAAATCTTCTAAGATAATGTTTTGGATCTGACCTTGTATTTTTAACAGTGTTTTTTGCTGTTCATTGGCAAGGACTCTCTCTGCTCGTTAATCTTCAGGATTTATCTCTTACAGATTTTAGATGAGAATCTATCAGTTCATCACCTACATATAGACAAGAGCTACCTGTCCTGCAGTGATGTTCTTGTCTTCTCTTTTGAATATTGTGCATTATTTTTAAAGTAGTTCAATGCTTCTATTTTATAGAAGAGTACCAATATATTTGTACTTAATGAAATTGACAAAACCTGCAACTTCAGAAAAATTAAAAAGATTATATTTTCCTCCAACCTTTTCAAATGCTTCAGAACCAAATAAAAAATAAAAGTGGTCTCATTCTCTCTCAAAATAATGATCCAAGGAAAAAAATCTTACACATTGCACTGCTGACAAATTTATGTTCCCTTAGCACAGAGGAAACATTCTCGATGGTCTCCCAAATTGCTCTTGTGTCAAATCTCACATTAAATAGAACTTTCTGCTTTTGCAGATTTGGAAATCATCTTTGCATTGGAAAATATATTACACGAAGACAGAAAGTGCAAAGCAGTAAACCAACCTTACAGTAATAAACCAGTCCCCACTTGCTAATACAGACATGTAGTGAATTCATCCACAGGAGTTGCTGAGTTTTTCATGTGGTGATCACTATGGGTTGCTGCATATCTTTTGCTGACAATATGATGAAATGATTCCTCTTTATGCTAGAAAACATCTGCGAAACTGTATTGCTCTCTATCACTGCAGAAACAGTGGAAAAATCTAGCTGAGAAATGTGGGTTTTTTTGTAAAAGTGCTAGCACAGTATGTTCATATAAACAGTGTTCCAGCTCTGCTTAATGATAATTTTAGTTTTCCCGGAGGTACAACTCTTCAACTAGACAGTAAATGTGGAAGTTCTCACGTCCAAGAAAGTTTTAAATCTTTAAAAATGTATGAAGGTAGATGCATGAATTACATAAGTTTATTTATGACATCTATTTACATGGAAGTTAGCATGTCTAGTTTGATTTCTGTTGACTTTGAGAATAATCCACACATTTCTCTAATTTAAAAAAAGAAATTTGTATGGGGTTAGTGTCAATCTCATTATTTCTCACTTTTAATGCTCTTCCATCATAACCTCTCTTTATTTCTGCCACATTTGCACATCTGTGGGCTTAGATAACAGCACAGTAAAAACATTAACCTCTTCAACTTACTGCACGACAAACGCAACACACATTGTTTCCTGAGTTTTCAGCAATGCTGACATTTACAAGGTAATTGCAATAAACATAATCAACTGTTGTTTAATTTTGATTTTCGTACTCTGGTATAAGCCTTAAAACAAACTAAGACTTAAATAAAAGTATACAGCTGCTCATATAAAGGGTATAGTAAATAATCCTCACCACAGAGCTGAATTTGCACACTCTAATTTTGCTCCAAGTGTCAAAAAATCTGTTTCTGTTTGCTTGCAAATATATTTGTTAGAGGAAAAAAAAAAAAAAGGAGTTCCAAGAATTTTTTAATTTTTTGTGGGTCAGTTTCAGTCTGGGTACATGTGTCAATTTTGACATTTAGGACAGGAGAAAGAAGCCGAAAGAATTCTGAACAATTGCTTGCAGCTCTAGAGGGGAGTGAAATTTAGTGTCTACTGCACATATCACCATTGTTTATTAAAGGTACAATACTGCTTAAAATTCTGTTTACATGTGGAACATTCTAAAATTGAAGATATATACAGCTTTTTAAATTGCTTATTTTTCTTTATCTGATTGCTTTTGAATATCAGGGAAAGGTTGAAGGACCTTGATCAAAATCTAAGAACGCATGAATCTATTCTATTCAGCTTTTGAAAGCTGAAAGGAGATTTACTATTTAAATTTTTAGATTAGCTCAGAATGTGTAAATCCTTTTCTACTTCCATTTATCAGCAAAAGATATTAGTATTCATCGCACTAGGGAAAATGCACTGGCTTCATCTGCAAACAGAACAGGCAAAAGCTATCAAGTTCCAACTCAAGTGTGTATGACCTAGGACTTGGTCTCAACTTTTAAATTCTCAATTTGAGCAAATACGGGAGAACAACATTCATAAGGAGAAATCACTTTGATGTTCTTCTGGAAACTTTTCATCCACTGTCTGAAAACTAAGTTATTCTTTTCAGTGGAGAAAGGATAGTTTGAAAATACTTACATAATAAGTTCTGTTTGAAAGCCAGTTATTAAAAACTCTTTGCACAGAGCTGCTTATGATCTGGGAAATTAAATTAACCAATCATAACAACTACTGTAAATGAAGGCCACAGCAACACAGTTTTTGAATGATGTAAACTTTGCAGGAGTGTTGTGTGCAGGAGAAAGTCCACTGGCAGACGAGTTTTAGTATATATATACACACACCAAAGACTTGTGAACCATTTGTGCAAATATTTTCATACAAATATGCATGCTAACATATGGATGCTTGATCTTGGCATTTAATTTGCATTTTGTTTTCCTTAATGTCAGATTGTTCTGTACTTGTTTTATACTTACCTATCTTTTTTATTACTATTCAAAAAAATTAAGTTTATATATATAGATAGACAGCTATTTCTAAATACATAGATACATATAACCACGTATATTACACATTTTATATCACGTGTATAGGACTAAAGCATTCTACTTATAGTAACAGAGGTAAAAAAATCGTATACCACAAAACAATCTGGATGATTAGAAGTGAATTTCTTTCCACAGTAGTTGAACACAACAAAGTTGTACTGGGAGGTTCCATGTTAGTATTTCATTCATATTTTCTGTGTAAACCAATTACACCTCACAGGTGAGATTAAAGACTTTGACCCCTGTCTGTCATGAATCAGTGCAGTTCCACTGAAGTCACAGGGATTAATTTATAATAGTCAAGAATCTGGAACATATTTTTAATTTTACCGTAAACTAGAAAAAACATGGAGATAACTGATAACACAATGCAGGGAGATTTCCTCCTAAGATGCCCTACCTTTATTCACCTTTTTTTTTGGAGGTGGGGGTTGGGGTGGAGGGCATACTGTGATGGGAGACAATATTTATTAATGTGAGAGAAAATAAATTGAACATACTTCTCCTTATGCAGCTTTGTTATGGAAGAGATTTTTTATGAGGAACACGTTTGTTTTAAAAAATGCATTGCCAAGTTATTTACAGGCCACTTGGTTTATAAAGCAATTAGCTGAATATATGTTTTAAAATGTAGGATGGTGGTAAAGCCATACCATTTGAGCAAATCTTTCCTCACAGGAAAAATATTTATGGATTTTATTTACCTGCCTTGCCTCATATCTTGTCCTCTAGACTTGAATAAGAGATGTGAAAAGACTGCAAGTGTGATCTGTACAAAACCAAACCAAATGAAACCACACCAAAACAAAAAAAAAAAACCACAACAAAAATCTGAAAAACACAAAGGCAAATTTTGGAAAGGAAAAGGAGGTTCCTTTACAATAAAGGAAAATCTTGTACCTGTCGTCAGGTTATGATGTCGTGGAGCTTCTTTTACTGGTGGGACTCCTAAAGAAAAAAACAGATGACAAATGAATCTCCAGTTTCAGGCTGAAATATTTAAATTTCTCTAAGAAATATGCTAGTTTCTTGGAATCAACTCAGAATCTCTAAAAACCAGGGTTTTTTTAACTGTGACTTTCCTAGTAAATTATTTAAACATACAAGTTTTATGTCTAGTAAAACCATAGAAGCAAATTGCTTATAGATACTAGTTTAACAAACTTATACCAGTACAACTAACTGCTATCCTTTGAGGTTGCAGGTTTTCAATATACAAGGTTTATATGCAAGTCACTGTATTTAACCAATGTAGAGAAGACATTTATGTCTCAGACAAATAACTTAATACATTAGTGTAGCTTATTGCTATTAATTATCTTCAGAGGTATAGCAGAAACCGTTTCTCTGTCTGTATATCGCTGTAGGGAAACAACACAGTGTTGTGTCCAACAGGTTAGTCAGAATATTACTAAGAATTCTATCTTATGTGTAAAAAGTGCTTCTTGTTGGTGATCTAAAACATCATACAAGCTATGGAGATGAACTTTGCACTACCTCACGAGGGAGCATATCAGGAGACTAAGTGGGGCTGACTAATCCTACTAATCTGTGGATGCAGTACTGGAGGACCCTGCCGAGAAGCTAAGATTCTGCCATCCAGGGAGGGTCACAGGCAGGGCACCGCTGCAGCCAGATTGGATGTGCTGATGTAATCCTTGATACTCACATGCATAGAAGCCATCAGACATTCAATTACTGGAGATTTATGCACAATTTCATCATTTCGGCTTACTTGCACATATTTAGAAAGACTAACAAAGATCCTCTTTCCAGAAAACCTAAAGTTTACATTTTCATCGCTGTTTGCAGAGATTTTAATCCCTTTATTACCTTTGATTTTTTCATCTTTCAGATGTTTCTTCTCAATCGTTTTTTCTAGAGAGGAAAAAATAGCACAGTTCAAGGTCGGTAAACTGACTGCTGAATAGATTATTACCTAGAGTTTTCAAGTAAAATTCTCTGAAAATTAACACAGATATTTTAGGGGTTGTTTCAAATAGCAATACATGCAAAATGTTAATCTCATACTATTTTTATTGTGATCTTCTACATATATATTTACATAAAGAGTAAATTCCTACCTTCTTTTTCCTTAGCTGTCTTTGTTTTTTTCATGGCTAGAAAGATTTGTAAGGAAACATTAAGTGACAAGCATCAGAAATATGGGGCTTTTACAATAAATAAATTGCACAAAGCTGATGTCCCTAGAAATTTCCCTGGAATAATAACTGTGGTAAATGTGTCTCATGGCATGTATACAATGAATCTGATATTACAACAGGGGCTGTCGCCCTTAGTGGCAGTAGCATTTCTGTGTTTTCTGAACAGTTGTTGGAAATTGTTTGATATTGCTGGTTGTAGAGTAGTTTGGAAACATCTAATAAAGGCTATAGGCACTAGAATTCTGTAATTCCCTGACTACTGTCAGAATTCCCTAATTATTGATGGCCAAAATGCAATAGGGAAGGAACCTTCTGCCTGTTGCCTGCTTCTTACCATCTTTCCTGAAGCAATCTCAGTCACCTGAAACAAATACCCCTCCCCTCCTGTGCCAGAATATGGAGCTAGATGGACCTTTAGAACCACCAAACGTGACCATTCTGAAGCCCTACAGTGGCAGATTCTGATTTATTTTATTTAGTTTATTTTTCTCCAGTTCTACATTCATTTAGAACATGTGCTTTTTTGTTTTTCAGCATCCTTTTCCCCAAGCTGCAAACACAGACATTTGGTCTGTGACTCCATTCAACAAGGCAGATTGAAATTAAGTAAGGTGTATTGCTTCAGGCATCTGAGCCCATTTCAGTATTCCCTGTTGACTACAGCAGAAAACTGGCAGGCTGCCTTCGAATTGCTCATTTTCACTTCACATCATCCAACCAGTTGTAATGACACTTTGTTCAAGGTCTTCTGGTGCACATGTTATCTGGTTAACACTAGCTTGCTCAGTGCTGATCACCTGTGTCTAGTTCACCAAAACTTGCTGCCGAAGATGAAAGGTCAAAATAACATAACCAGCTGATCAGAACAGCCTTTGGTAGAGAACAGCATAGGTGCAATGTTGTCAGTCTACCAAAGCGGGTTTACATTAGTATTGTTCATTGTTGATGAACAGTATGTATTAATCAACACTGGTATGTTCATTAATTATTTCCGTAAGACATACCAGAGAAATGTAATATTTACCTGCTCTTGGGATTTCACCTGTCGGCTCTCCGGGAAAATAATCAGAAATTAAGAGGAAGGGGGGGAACGAAAAGAATATGAGGTTTAGTACCATGTTTTTTCAAGGCAAGTAACCATTTAAATAGATACTCTCTTTGATCTGCAACTTTTCTGCAGGATATTAATTTGCAAAGAAATGTGCCTTAACAATGGGCGTATGCACAGAATTTCATGCTGAAATCTGTGTGTCTCACTCTTTGAAGTACTATAATCCAGCATGCAATGGTTCCTGCAAATGCAAACACAGTGCTTTCCAGCAAGCAAATGTGTAAATGGACTTATTTTAAAATGTGCATTCAAGGTTACAGCTGACTATGCTATTTTCCAAAAAATGTATTCAGCTTGTTACCTCTCCTTATCATCCACGCATCCTAACTAAAGATTGACACTGACCTTGAATAGCAGGCATTCACCCCTGTATAACTGTTTCTCTTGTATTATCACTTTGCCTTGCCCTTTAAGAGCAAAAGCTCATGAGAGCTAGAAAAATTTTGACATCTTTGCACAGCACCTAGCACAAGAGACATATATTTCCATGCTGTTATAACACCCATAATAATCAATGAAAATCGATCAATTCAAATGGACAGAAATTCCCCCGTGTAACCCATCATTAGTCTTTTAAAATCAAAAGAATGAATTAAATTGTGATTTGGAATCCAAGAATTTTTTGCTCATCACTACTTCATTAGTCCCAGTTTTGTTTTAGAACACGATTTTAAGGAAAGAGAATACCCTTACTAACCAAGCAAAACCTTTATTCCTTGAACCTAGAGCTGTATAAGACAGAAATATGCTTACAAAACATTTCAGGGTCTCCTTTGATTGAATTATCGCTGTATTTTCTTCGTGCTGAGTTTTGGCTTCAAATGAACATGAGGTTCTACAGCTCACATTGAGGTGCAAATGTTTCAGTCAATGCTTTTTCAACAGGAAGACTGAACAATTAAGCATGATTTTCACTAACACATCCCAGAAAACTTTCATTCAGGTCCTCATTCATCATGAGGAGGCTCAAAAATGTCAATGCTCAGTATTTAGGCAACACAGGCATTCAGCAAAGGCCAGTTTTGCTGCTATTGAATGCCAACATGCTTAAGTCCTTCAATATTTACATTTCTGCTCATTATCATGCTCATAGTTGCTGAAAGATGATATATTACTGCATTGTGACCCATGGATTAATACCTCTTCTCATTTTCAGAAGAAGAAAAAAAAAAAGATTTGTCTGAGTCACTTAGTCTACGAAAGGGGTTCATGCTCTTACTCCTTTACTGAGGAGCTGTCTGACTGATGGATCTGGGCTGGCCCAGTTATATACCTATATTCTAATTTAGGATTAATGATTGATTCCCTTAGCCAGTGAGGTACTGGAAGACTGTTGACCTGCAAGGCAGTTAGTTTGACCCTGTGGTGTATGTAATGTAAGGGCCATTTTCTCCTCTCAATGCATCAACCAACTTCCACTTACTCTGAGGGCTTTGGGAAATACTTTACCACTATCATGGGACTTTCATTATAGAACTAAATGGGAACAGAGTTTGGCTAATGCTTAGGGTTTTGTGGAAATATCAGCCTACATGTTCTTCCCCTTGATTGGAGAATGCAGTTTGGCGTTACTTCTTGCATGAGTAAGAAATACCACCAGTTTTGTCCTATGTTCAAGGTAATGTCTCACAATTTGAGAGTCTCAAAATTGAGTTTCATTACACATTCAGATTTGTTATAGGATAAATTGCTGTCAAAGACCCTCATGTATGCTAAAACAGGAACTGTTAAAAATGATTGCTTTTATATTTGAATGGTAATTCGCGTAACAGTTTACTATAAAAGTGTATTTGTTGTTAATTTGGGGACTTTTCAAACTCAACCTTGTGTTTCTGTTGTCATTTACTTAATGATACAATCTCTCTACTGATTTAAACTCCATTTACTTTTACAGTATGACTGCACAGGGTACAATGTGTGAATAAATTTGGTCCAGGATAAACGTATGGATTTATTTTACATTCCTACTAGACCTGAACTCCAAAATCAGTCAGTATTTTGTGTCCATGTCTACATCTCATGCTGAATTACATGATAGCCATGTTCATGTTATGGTAAGCATACTGTACAGCTGGCTGAGAAATGTATGAAGCAAAGCTGTATAGAGATCTAGAAATAAAGAAAGCAGTGATCCAAAAAAGTGTTCTTCTTTGAGTGGAAACAATTTAAAATAGATATCTCTGGTGCTTAAAATCTTGAACTAGATCTATTCAAGGATGGTTAGCTCAAAATAGGCAATGCAAATAGAATTACTTTTGTATATGATCAAAGGTCTACTTGTTACTGTTTTTTCTTTTTTTTTTTTTTTTTCATTTTCTTTTTCTAAAGGCACTATTAACATTTATAACCATTTCAAGCAGCAGGATATAAGCTCAAGAATGCGGTACAAACATCCCTCTGTAAAGGTCAAGGGAAAATATCTTGGCTGTTCCTTTTACTCACAATATGCCAGGGTAATATAGCTCTTGACAAAAAAGTATTGTAGACAGTGATTTTGGGTTAAAATGATCCTTATTACAGAAAACATAAGGAATTAGTCAATCTCTGATGGTTAATAATAGACAGTGCCATCAGTGGGTCTCAGATAAATCAGTGCAGAAGACATAAAATATCAGTGAACAGATCCAGTGAATACAAGACTGAACAAATTTGAATAACAAAATCAAATAGAGGAAAATTTACTTAAAATACTGGCAAAATTGGAAAACCTCACCAATAGCTTCAGAGGAAGTGATAATTTTGCAATGATAACAATGACAACAATTCAGAATTGCGGGAGATCCTTCAGTGTTGTCACATTTCAGATACTTCATGTCCCCTTTTCCCTTTGGAGCTGGGATTCAGAATAGCACTGTGTCTTCTGACAAGATTTTTTAAGAGTGAGTATTCATCTTGTCTAACTTCAAGCACCTAATATAGGAGAGTAATTTAGGAAGCTTAATGGAATCAGTTTGCCTTGCCTTGTCAGCTTCTGACATGTAGCAGGAAGAGGGCTGTGTTTCAAGGAGCTTGACCTCGGTTTTGGACACTCTGTGCAGATTACTCTGCATCAGAATAACACATGTTTTGGTCTTGGTGTGCCAGGCACAGTACAAAAGAGAAAACAGAGATGCTATGCTAAAGAAGCTACGACTAATTCATCTGCAAAGGTCCGTACTTCAACATTTTCACAATTCTATGCATGCAGTGTAAACACTGTCCTTCTGATTCTTATCTGATTGTGATTTGCAGTATGGAATGTGTAATGACTTGCCACAATAAGCATAGATCTCAGTCTTTATCTGTTCAGAAGTCTTAATGGCCTTAACAAGGGCTTTATTCAATGACTTCAGTAGAAGATTTTGTTATGCTAGAAATTCCCCTTGAATCCTCCTTAAAACTAATCTAAAATGGAAATATTCCTTTCTCTTCTTTAATTTAATTTAGTTTTTATGAAAGTATGGGAAAAAAAATTGTATTGAATAAGGCCAAGAATGTGCTTAGTGAATTAATGAAATAAGTGATTTCCAAATGGTAAAGGTGGTATTGAAAAGGTTGTCTAATTCAGTTATGCTACATGCCATTTTAAAATTTTTAATAAACAATATATTTGCATAAAGATAAATCATGTGTCTACATTCATCTAAAATAGCCAGAGCATCAATTATGCTACTAGCATAATTTACTTTACTTTTAGAAAAAGTATAATTTTCAAGCAGTGTTTGAATGTTGCAGCTTCACAATATTAAATTATAAATGTACTTAGTTTTGGTGTGTTCAGCTGTTACTAAGCAGACAGACTACAAGATTATCTGCAGTATAAGCAAGAAAATAGCATTACCTAACATGACAAAATTGCAAAAATGCAAACTGAGACAACATGCATCTGAAAGGAAGGTTTATATTCCATAGGAAACAAGACATGACACATACTTGCAGTGTTTTTCAGCTTGTCTGGGAAGGAAAAAGAGGAAAGAAAAACGGTCAGAACATTTAGGTGCAGCATAATAATGTTATAATAGAGAATGGCTTTATTTGTTCTATGTATTTACTACATATCAAAGCACAATTTTAAATAATCTCACAGTAATTAATAATAATCTAATGATGGATAATAATAGTAGGGATGTTCTCATCTACACATGATAATTGCTGTTCTAGACTTAAGGATGAAAAATACAAACAATAAGATTTTAAATTCTTCATTTATTTCCTTTCACAGAGCAGCGCGGAGAAGACTTTTTTGAAACCCATGGTGATTGCTTCACAGTGAAACTGAACATTGCTGTTTCCTCTACCTGAAGCATTTTTACTCTATCTTGTACAAGTGAGGCTGCATAGAGGCTATGATATGCAGAGACATTTATCATAGAAGATGGATAATGCCAGGTCATGACCTGAATAGTTTATCGTATAATACCTGCTATGGACAAAAATTAAACTATTACTAGTCCTGAGAAGATGACTCCTACAGGAAGACTGTGAAGCCCAAATAAATGGCAGATATGCACAAATAATTAGCAAAATTAGGTGATTTAAAGCAAGCACTTTCAGAAAGCAGTTCAAATTCTTTGCTGGCATAATTTCTTTGACGTCAGTGGAATTACAGAAGCAGAAGTTTGACCTTTGATATATATATATATACCTTCAGAAAATGACAACCAGCATTGCAAATATGTACTGTGCTACCTTAACTATGGTATGATACGTCAAAGCCATTCTATACAGCAAAATAGATCACAGGGTCATGATTTTGACATCAGTCATATGCAATTGTATTTTGCAATTTCTTTAAATAACAGTTTTAAAAGTAATGAATGCATAAAATGGAAGAGTGCTTACCTGATTTTGTAGGTAGAACACCTTTTTCATGTCTGACTGCTTCATGCTCTAGATAAAAGAAACAGAATAAAAAACTGTCATAATTTTTTTAAGTTACATTTTGTATGGGGTTTTTTTGTTTGTTTGTTTGTTTGTTTTTAAATAAGAAGGATTGCATGTATATTTTTCAGGAATAAACATTCATTTTTTCTCATGCTGTTATTTTGGCAAAAAGACACATGACTAGTTACTAAGACATTATCGACTGAGGGATCTGCCACTAAATAGCAAAGTCTAGTAGTATTGCACAGAGCTCCACACATATAGCTAATATTAATGTTATTAAGAGTTATGCATATATCTTAATGAAGAAGTCAGTTGAAAGGGGCTCTTCTCAATTTCTGAAATGTAATTTGTATCTACTCTCCATTTTTGTTGTTTGAAAGGAGAGAACAGAACAAACTCAGCAACCATTCATTCAACCTTTGTGTTGTTGATTCAGACATACTGGAGCTGAATCCCCGAAGTCCTGAACACATCCTATTCCATATAAATAAATTATATTTAACTGTGGAAAATTAGAGAGTTCTAGCATTGCTTGGCAGGAAATGTGTTTTTTTTTTTTCTCCTGCTCTCCTTTCTGTTTCATAATTATTACCAGAAAAAATGAGTATTTATGTTAGGTTGCTGGAAATGTGAAATGGAAAGGTGAAGAAGCCTTGTTTTAAAAACAAGGTCTAGCACTGCATAATTGATACAACACCTGCTTGAAGGAATTAAAAAAAAAAAACCCACCACAGATCTTGTAGCATAGTAGCAGCTATGCCAAATACATGTAAATAGGGAACACAATACATTTTAGAGCTGGGGAATCAATGGACAGCTATGCTGGCCTTCTTTCCAGGTGATGTTTCCCACAGGTATAAAGCTGTGCATCAGTTTCTTTTTGAGCAATAAAGACACAAAGGTAGGCTGCAAACTTGAAAATGTTGAAAATGTAGGCAGCCCGTGAAAAAAGGGCAATATGTCTCAGCCCTTTTGCTACTTAGATGAATAATTGAACTCCTAGCAACTGTGATTTCAGATGAAGATATATGCCAGGAATTGCTGAGATGAAGACATGATAGGGAATTTTAAATGGAAAACAGTTTTGTGAGGTGTGAATTAAAACTTATATCAGTAAAGAGTGATATTTTTCCCATATCTGGACTTTTTTTTGAGTGTGGCAGTATTTGCGGACTTGACTGATTATAATTTTTGTTACTTTTGCGGTTTATCTTGCATGCTGAAGGTATGAAGTTATGGGAAGTTAACAAGCAGGCTGTACGGTAAGTTAATGTATGGACTCTTCAGTTCTTTTTGTCTGGGAAAAATTCTAGACACAGTTATACTAAAATATATGATCAGAAAGAAAATGTGAAGAAAATCTCTTTTCAATTCAACAAGAGTATTTATTGAACCCAACTGATTGTTAACAGAGATTTTTAAAAAGCTCGTCACTCCTGTATTAGTTTTTTTGTTGAGATGTGATATTGGAAACATAGAATGAGTTGACTCCTGTGCTGAAGCAATTGGTTATGTCAAATGGACTTTTAAATAGCAATGACAAGACAGTATGTTAAAGAAAAGTAATGGAAGGCATAGTGATACAGACACCATAATTTTAAGCAAAACTAGAAAATGCTAAGAGAGAGTTTCCATATATTAAAGTCAAAAAAGCCACACATATCCAGCTATTTTACAGGATTTTTTCTGATCAAGGTAGGTACCACGTACTTGCTGACTTTGCCTGGACTACAGAAGACAAAAGAAGGTAAATTGTAACACTTATATATAAAGAGAAAATATATTATACTTTTTTTTTTCTTTTAAACATTCAAATATTTTTTATGCCAGTCAGTTCTCTTGGTCTTAGCTTCCCCCACTCATCTAAAGATGCAGAGAATTCAGGCGCCTAAAATGCAGATAGGCGTTAATGTGTTTAGACCTTTGCAACTCCCACTAGCTATCAGCACCTGCTGAAATAGTGCTGTATCCTGTCATTTAACATAGTAACACATCTATTTATTCCAGGACCTTCTTCTCCCTGTGTAACAGTGTAAATCAGAATTAGCTCCAGACTGGTCAGCAGATGACTGGAAATTTTGGATGGGATTCAACTGATTTGCAACATGAAGAACACATTGGTCTACACTTTTAGTCAGGAGACCACTAGTCATCTCCAGAGGTTAGTTCATATAATTACAAAACGTTTGTTAAAGAAAGATGGGATGACTTACCCACTGTTTGAGGTTACCTGTTTCAAGGTATTGATCTGAAAACTTATGAGTTATTTCTGCAGTGGCTTATGTTAAGTTGGCCAACCTGAAATAGTGCCTTTTCAGCTTGGTTCCAACAAGCAGGAAAAAGGCTCGGCAAGCACATGACTCTAACAAATCTTACAAAAAGTAGTCAAGTCATGCTATTTCTGGCAGATTTGTTTCCAGCCACTGCTAAACCACAGTTTGAGCCTTCTGTTTTTGCTCACAAACTAAGAGTGAAACTTAGATTACCCTAAAAACAAAATTGTGAATTTAGGTGTGAAAATTCTGTAAATTCAACAATGTTATTTCTTCATTCTCCAGACTTGTTTGCCTATCAGTAATTGCTAAGTCATTAAAAGTTCAGGTTAGAAATATACTGAAGTGTTTAGCAGTAATTTCTCCAATTCTATTAACAGAAACATAATTTATGTGGTTTTGAACAAGCTACAACTCTTTATGATCAGATAAAGACTATCAGAACAGTACTTTTATTGGATAACCAATAGAGCGCTGTAAAACATCACTTCATAGTAGAATGATAGGTTATCATGAGAGTTCTTATAGGAAGCAATATAAACTCACAAATTATATAAATGTTCACAATTAGAGACAGAACCATACTATTCTGTACAATATCTATTCTGCTACTGTAGAGAAGAAAAGACATATGAAATAAGAATAGAAACGAGGTAGTAACCAGCAATATTCAGCTTAAAACAAAACAGCATTTTATTTTATTGAAAATATTAATCCTCCTCATCATCACCATTATCACCATATCAAATGAAAAATCAATTGTTGGCATCATTGTCCAAGATTTGACAATCTTTCATTTTGTTTGGAACAAGACTACCCCCAGCAGAAATCAAGAGGCTGACATCTAGAAAAATCGTTCAAAACAACTTTGTGTTGAATGTCAATAATGATGAGAATGTTCTAATTCCTTGGATGACCCTTCAGGACTTCTGTAACAATCAGTATTACCTGATTTTTTTCTGTCAGCATTATTATTAAAAAAACCTACAAAGTCTAAATCATAGAAAATACGCTAAGACTTAAAATTAGTTCCAAATGAATTTTTCCCATGAGAAAGTCAGTTTAAGACCCATCCAAATTCCTAATCCAACTGGTGATTCATCCTTCTGCTTCACTCCCTACTAGGGTACTGGTCTCTGTGCTGTCACTTGAAAGATCTGAGGTTGAAAAAACAAATAGCAATACCTTACAAGGATATTTGGGATCATTTCAGAGATCTGACTTACCACTACACCCCATTTCATTAGCCCAGCTCTGGCAAAGAGGCTGGAACAAGCAGCCCAAGAGCTGAAATGTTTTGACCTGGCTTCATCATTGGAAAGACTATTCTTAGAATGGTATCTGCAATTGCCACTCTGCTGGATCTGCTCTAAGAAAATGTTATCAGTCACATATTTCAAAATACTGTAAAAGATCGTAATGCAAATGTACTACATTAGGTGAGTACTGAATAATATTTAAGACCCCCTCCCCCCACTGCCCATAAATCAGGAGAGAATGACTTGTTCCTACCTGACTTCTCAGTGGGAGTCGTCTTTTGTTGTTTAATTTTCTCCTCTGTATTGTAAAAGCAACATTAAAATTAGAAATTCACACTGTGTTATAATAGGTGTATATAACTGGAAAAGTATTTCTATATGTGATATTATGACAAAATAAATGTACATCTTTAGCATCACTGTCCCATTGTAGCACTGTAAAACAACATGTATGCGTTATGAGTTCTGACTGCATGGTGAGATCATACACCTTGGAAAAAAATAAATTACTGGGTTTAATGTCTCAGCCACCAGAAAACAACCATGTACCTGTTAGTGTCTTCCAGGCAGGTACTCAGGTGGAAACTGTATTCTGATAATACAACTACTATAACTTTGTGAACATGCCTTCCTAACTGTCAAAGTTCAACAGTTTAGTATTATACAACACTGAGAACTTTTGTGTAGATACTGCCTAATCACAAATATGTATGGACGTATCCACGTGTGTCTACACTCTGAAGATAAGAAAGGTACAGAGACCCCCAAGCACATGCTAACTCACAGAGTCACATCCACGTGGGACAGTACCAGTCTGAATGCTAGTTCATACCACCTGCTACTGGATAAGCTCACCTAGATCCAGCTGGGTATCTGTCACAAAACCTCAGAGTAGCCCTGAGCTTCTGCTGATCTCATGAGAAAAGATGCACAAGTTCACATGCTCTTAAGCTGCCTGTGGCTTTGCTCAGCACAGTTCTCAGATGACATGGACACGTGTTGACATCAGCCACCAGACCTGAACTGCCTCTGCTCCAAGTAGGCAGAAGCACAGGTGGGACTTCACTTTCTGATCAGATGGGGTTTGCTTTAACTGCCCAGTGGCCCAGTCAGGTGGGAATTCACAGAAACACAGAATCACAGAATGTCAGGGGTTGGAAGGGACCTCGAAAGATCATCTAGTCCAACACCCCTGCCAGAGCAGGACCACCTAGAGTAGGTCACACAGAAACGCGTCCAGGCAGGTTTTGAATGTCTCCAGAGAAGGCGACTCCACAACCTCTCTGGGCAGCCTGTTCCAGGGTTCTGTCACTCTCACAGTGAAAAAGTTTTCCCTTATGTTAATGTGGAACCCCCTATGCTCCAGCTTGCACCCGTTGCCCCTTGTCCTGTCATTGGCCATCACCGAGAAGAGCCCGGCTCCATCCTTCTGACACTCGCCCTTTACATATTTATAAACATTGATGAGGTCACCCCTCAGCCTCCTCTTCTCCAAGCTAAAGAGACTCAGCTCTTTGTTTTCAGATCCCTACTCTGCCCAATTTGATCGACTCGAACTTCACCCTTCCTGATCCTTTCATAGCTCCATTTTGTCTCTTTTCCCATACCTGAATTCAAATCTCTCTCCTAACCCCTACCTTTCAACATTCGCATACGTCACTACTTTTCTTTTTAAATATGTTTAAGACACATTCAGAATTTATTTCCCCTTCCTCTCACTGATGGAAGCAGTTTACAGCCACATTCCTCTGGCCCCTTCCTTTTCACCGAGACCTCTGTGAGGCATCAGATTGAAGCTAACAATGGCTGGGTGGAGGTCAGCTTGGGCAGGGATGTCTTGTTCCCTGAAGCCATTCAGCTGATCTGAGTATTAGTTGGCTAAAAATCCTCCTGGTTGCCTGTCTGTGCTCCTGAATATGAGCAATGTTTCCAGCCTGGCAGTTAAATTTGTTCTTAAATGAGATTATGGAGGGAGGTCCTGGGAAGGGGATGCATTGCTAGAACCACCTGTGAATTATCAATTCCCTGGTTCACCCATCACTTTACCTATGTAACCTCAAACAGCCAGCCTCAAAAACTGCTGCTTTTTTGTGGGTTCTATTTCTTTGGAACCCAAATGTCCAAGTTTGGTTGCTAAATCCTAATCTGGACTCTGACTAAACATATGGACAGTACAGTATTTAGAAGAGCAGACTGTTGAGTTGACTCAACATACATGACATTTCCTTTGAATTTAGCATGTAACTTCCAGTCATTTTTTTTTTTTTTCTGAGGCCAGAGAACAGGTTTATCTTTTTCTCTGTGCTGATTTCTTTTTAACTTGGCACTTTGACATTCCCAGAGGTGCGCCCTTGCCAAAGAGGCCTAAAAAAGACTTTTATCATATGTCAATAGATGGAGAAACAGCCTTGTTGCTGCACAGTCTCATTCATAACACAGCAGCATCCAGCAAAGCTACAGTGCAAGTACAGACATGAAACATCCAGCAATTGTGGTTTGTGTTTTGTATGGTTAGTCTGGTTGTTCTTTTTTTTTTTAATTTGTTTTTGGAAGTAAATCAGTACTGATGGGGGAAAACACAAGGGGGGATAAAGCTCCATGGTTGCTGATCTTTTCTATTCTTTAGAAATAAAATATAGCCCTGCTTTGCTATGCTTTTCAGTTGTCATCTGGTAGGTGGCGATTTAATTTCTTTTCACTTGTATTAAGTTTAGGGCTTTTTTTTTCCCCCTTACTCAGCTGCTGTTATTGTCAGCTTCTTATGAAAGCGGTGAATTAAAAAAATCTCATCTCCATTTCAAGGCTGTCTGTGAAGCTAGAAATGTTTTACAGCACAAGCAGCAGTTTGAAGATGCAACTTGTTGATGTAAAGTATCCTCTTTCTGCTCTTAGATGAGCTTTAGCATATAACAGTGCATTTCACTAATTTAAATTGGGGTATTAAGTTTTCCCTGTGCCAATATACAAAAAACCTCAGCGTGCTGACTTTAAACATAGGTCCTGTATCATCTACCAGATTAATGAGAAGTAAAGCTCAAAAGGTTTGGAGTTTCTCTTTCTTTGGATAATATCTCTGCTCTTTTGAACACTAAATAAGATATTTTTGCTTTTTCTAATTCTCATGGGAATTTACAACAATATTTGCTCTGTAACTCTAGGAATGGAGCAAACAAGTCTATGAGTGGATGGGATATCTTATCCATTTAAAAGTATGGGAGGGATTTCTTCACAAAACGGATTTATTCTTGAAAACAGAGCGTCTTGGGCAGGCCTGCGGACCTGCATTCATTTGGGAATAACTACAGTAATTCTTTGGTATTCATTCACCTACCTATTCTGCAATCTAATCACAAGCAAGTATTGATCTGCGGATTCCACTGACAACACCCTGACTCCTTTCGTTTCCAGGAGGTGATTGTATGGCTTTTTCTCTGAGTTTCTAGCCATTGGTTTTAAACTGAAAGAAAACTGAAGGAGCAGATTATCAAAACATAAGAACACTCTCTACGAGGGAATAGACTTCAAGACATCAGGACGCTTCACAAAATCATTTCTGTTCACCAGATTCAGTATGAAGAAAAGCAGTGAAAAATAATCTGATGAGGATAATACATAGTATTTTGGCAAGAACAGAAGTAATATTTCCAATTTCTCATGTACTTTTTGTTTACTATATAATGAGGAGTCTGGAAAAAAAATAGAAATTTTGATGACCCTATTAAACTACAAAAAGTCCAAAATATTTTTTTTGTGAATATTTCAGAAAAAAACCAGTTTTTGTTCTGATTGTGAGTAAGCCCAAAGTTTAAAGTTCTGGAATCTTTCATTGGAGAGAATGTTTTTTCTTTGCAGAGCTCTGGTTTGGCAGCACCACAAGTATTAATATTAATTCTTTCCCTGATGTAGCTAATCTAAATGGAAAAATATAAAACTGTTAACATTTCTCTGTGTATTGCAGGCAGTTTCAGAAGAATTACATCAGGAACGAATTCTCTTGCTTTACTTGCTCTCAGACACATACACAAAACACTGTTTAATTTAACCATTTCCCCATAGGATCAATATAATTTCTGAAATTCTCTAGTTCCTCAGTCATGTGATACTTCTAAGTCTGACGATGTGAGACATAGGAAAAATACTTTGAAGCTGCTCTGAATCAAGGTGAAAAAGGAGGCCACTGCTTTGTACAGAATGAGGCTTTTATAATTCAGTCTGCTAACTCAAGAGCACTCATCGGCACACAGCAGGCAGAAACACTATTACCACCAGTGCTTGCAGATTAGTACTTCCAGTCATCAACTGAAACTCCAAACAGCCACTATTCTCCAAAGCAACCATTAATCACCTGTGAATAGATCTTTTATGCTAAAGAAATTTAGCAACCCTTTTTTTTTCTTTTTGTCTGTTTTTTTTTTCTTTTTCCCCTTCAGACATTTGAATTCCAAGGCCTTTGTTCTGGAATATACTGTACTATATACTAGAGTAAGTTCCTAATCAGTTCAACGTCTTAGTTTGTGACATGATGCTCTGATGTTTGCAAATGCCTCACCAAAGAAATTTATTTTTGTACAATTTTTATACAGCTACCTGCATGAGATCAGGCTGATTGCTCAGCAGGACTGATTTAATTTTGCAGGAAAGGTGAGTGGTCATGCCACCTGCCTGGGTGACCCACTGTTTGGCCACCACTGACTCCTCCAGGATGCACAGAGCTGGGTAGGGTGGCTTCCTTCCTAGGATGTTCCTGCTTTGGCTAAGTCCGCCTGCAACCACCTGCTGGCTGACGCATACTGCTAGGTGTTAACACAGAAAAAAACACCAAAAAAAACCCCAAAAGCTTGGCCTCTGTGTCTTTGAAGACTGGAGTGAGAAACATTGTTTTGGGTTTTTTTCCCGGTTGACTCAGAACCAGCAATACATCTTCACTAAATCAGCTATTCAAGGCTCATAAGAAACCTCAAAATGTCTATAGAAGTACTTAACTTAGAAGCAGAATATTGCATTATAAAAACAAACGAGAAAAATAGTAAATGCATAGGAGAAATTGTTTTCTTTCAAAAAAAGAATCCAGGAAGAAAAGCATAATGAAATAAAAGGCTGCCTGCTTGTCATTGAACACATAAAGTTTTAAGTGGTTTATCCAATCATTTATTCATGAGCACTTCATTTTTATGCGAAGTCCACAACGCAGCACTGCCAGTGATGGGATGCTGATACTTGCTTTTCAGTGCCCACTGCATCTGGTAAGACCACTCAGGAGCGACGTAAGCAGAGCACCAATAGCTGAGTTTTCTATGAGGTTATCATCTTAGTCTTGTTTCTTCACATCAGTTCTAACTGTGGGTCCCTGAGTGCCTTTCTCCTCAAAAAGCATGATGAGGCACAAAGCCCTGGTTTGAAAGGGGGACCCCTGTCCTGCTCACCGCAGACCTTTTTCGCTGGTTATTACTTGCAGTTTCCTCAAGTGCATATCAGCCCAGGATTATTATTATTATTTTTTAAAAAATTATTCAGCTCCTGTTCTGAGATTCAGAAACTGGAGGCTGCCTCTGTGCAGGCTATCATGTACCCAGTGAGATTGTAGCTCCTCTATTTTTGGGGACCAGGTTCACTTCATGCAACAATTGGTTTACCAAAAAAGGCTGAAATGGAGTAATTCCCAGTATTCCTCTCTGATGTGCTGAAGAGCAGTAGAGAACTCCTTCCCCAAACTCTGGAAAATGGGCTTTGCTAATGCTTTATAAGCCATACAGCACCAATGAGAAAAAGAGTCACAGGAACTATGAAAAAAAGTGAAAGATGAATCCTTTTAGTTAAATTTCACTCTCATTTTTGTTCCTCTCCCAAACTCTGAAAAAGCCAATAACACAAAGCAAAAATACAGTGCCTAGCTCTAGAAAGTCTCCAAGTTGTGCAAACCACAGTTATCCTTGTTGAGTGGAGCCTGAAGTAACGGTAAATTAAATTACCAAACCTACCTGGCTTAGTCTGAGAGATAGGTTTTTCATGTTTAATGCGTCCATGCTCTGCAAATGAGAAGAATCCCTACATTAGAAAAGTTTTCAATTTTTAGAAGATTTTGGAAAAAAAAGTCTCATTACGATTTTAAAAGATGACTTTGCATTACATATTCGCACTAAAGAATATTTTTTATAAATATCTTTCTCAAAAAAAGGTATTTAATTAATTTTCCCCTAAAAATACAAATGATACTAAAGAGATTTCTTTACTTTTTAATGTGATATAAGAAATCACAAAATTCCATTCTGTGGTTTTTAGAAATATCATGGAATTTCTAAAGTTGTGAAATGCTTTTACCACTCATTTTGATTGCTATCACCTATCTTCTGTTTAGAAAACTTTTCCTTGATGCTTAACATAGAAATCGTGAAAGTATTTTATTACAACAGAAGTGAGGTTGTCTCGTATAAAATGGCAGATAAAAGGTCAGTATATTCCATAAAGAAAAAGTAGCTTTTCATATTTCTCTGTTAGTCTGGATCCTATATTGTGAAGCAATACTATACAGTATTAAAATATAAGTTGCATGCAATTTTGTGCTATTTAAAACCAGTATGACATCCAAACCGCAGCATTATGAGACAGAAAAAAGAAAGGTATGGCATTTCAGAAGACTGTATAAATATGTTTCAACCTAATTTGTAGAAGCTATGTCTAAATTTTGTAGCAGGTGAGGGCTGCAACATCCCAAGAGGTAAATCTCTCTATCGCTTGGATCAGAGTCCTAGCCAGAGAATTGCACAGACTCTTCCTCTTCTGTGTTCCCCTTGACTTTTTTCCAGTGTGAAGCTGACATGGAGGCAAAGGGCACAGGTGGGTCTTATCTCAGCCTGAATTGGAGAATTGTTTCCATGCAAACTGGAACTGATGAAAAACACCTGGTCCTGCGTTATAGAGACAGTAACTGAAAACCAGTTTCATAAGTCAGTTTTCCTGTGGGTTTGTGTTGATGAATCCCATCTTAAGCTGCTAAAACTTTGACAACTCAAAGAAATACCTTTCCCCTAAAAGCTGAAGTAACAATATTCTTTATCAACTTGATACTTACTGTGTTCATGAGATTTCTCTGAGGCAGCTAGAAGTAAACAAAAAAGATGTGTTTTAATATTTTTGCAACTGTAATGCAGTATTTAACACATTTATTCATGACATTTGTAGACACATTAAAAAAACCTCAGTGAAATCTATATTAAAATGTGCAACAGTTAGCACTATCTTACTTACACTATCCACTCCAGACATCTAAGTGGGACACTTAGTTAAGGAACACAGGCAGTCTAAATTCCTCATTTAGCTAATGTTTGATACAAATAACCATGGAAGGCTCTGTGCCTCCTTGGTGGGCTGAGTTGCCCTCATTAAATGGTGACTATATATCAAACCTAGGGCAACTACCTTGTTAAGTGAGGTGCTCAGTTCAGCGCCCACTAAGAGATAACACGAGTTCAGACCATGAGGTGTCCAATAATGGACAAAGCCAGACAAAAAATTTTAGGTCAAGTGAAGAAATGACACCTAGGGCGGTGTAACTGAAAATTGCATCTGCCCTAGCGATGTCAGTGAATTTCAGATGGATCCAGTGATATGCCAAGGAGCAGAAAAAACAAGTGAGAGAAAACTGAAAACTGAGCTAATACTTTCCATGAAGCTTATGAGAATATTTCTCAGTTAAAAGTGAAGGCTCAGGAAGCTGTACCCAATGCCATTATTGGTTCTACAGAAGGAAGTAAAATGCCAAGACATAGCCTGCCAGCTGGATTTTAATTCTTGACTTTTGCAAGGCAGATGTTGTTTTTAAGAGAATGTAAAGGCTCTACCACTGCCACGTAGGAACTCTCTGTGTGTGAAAGAGCATAATCCCACAGAGAGAGGCAGCAGTGCAAGGGATGAGCTGCCTTTGCAGGCCCAGCAACACAAGTGATAATTCTGCTGCTGTGTGCTCCCAGGCTGTGATTCACTGAGCTCCCGAGCTCCCACTTGGGGCAAAAAGTAACTGCTGTGCAAGTGGTTTTTTTGTTTTGCTTGTTTTCCCTGCAGTATAGATTTTATATCCAGCCTCTGTTTAATCCAAGTTATTGCTTTGCATTTAAGGAGACAGCAGCTGGAGATAGTGTGCAGAGCAAAGCAAAAATAGCAGAACATTTTGGGGGGATTATATTGAGACTAAAGATAGAAATTAAGGTTATATGCTTGCTCCTAAGTG
Organism: Leptosomus discolor; assembly: GCF_034619465.1. Lineage (NCBI taxonomy): Eukaryota > Metazoa > Chordata > Aves > Leptosomiformes > Leptosomidae > Leptosomus > Leptosomus discolor. Next base: position 69,943,932 of record NC_141392.1, on the reverse strand, counting down.
AGGAATCAGAAATAAGAAACAGCAGAAAAACAGAGAACCTATGAGAAATCCACATTTGTTATCTTTATGAGTGTAAAAAACCATGTAAATTTACACTCAATTGTTTTGCCTAAACTACCCAAACCCCACAAAAATAGCTCCCTATACATGGTAAGCTTAGGTAAATTCTGTTGTAATTGAGTATCCTTGAAATAGGTCTGAAATTTGTAGAGGAAATTAATTTTGTATTATGTCAGAAAACATAGCAAGATACGCTCATCTAGCTACGAATTTCAATTTGCAAAAGGAAATTCATGGCAAATATTAAAAAAGGTCTGAACTTCAGAGGCTGATATAATGACTTACATAACTATCACAGAATAATGTGTCACATATTTTCAGTGACCCCCAGCAATGATCAGAGCCAGGCCACATATGAACAGTATTAATCTAAAGACTCTTCACTGACACTGCTTAATAAATTTTACAAATAAGCATCCTTATCTCAGATCTGCTATTTGTTTTAAAACACTAAAATGAAAATTAAACCATTATCCGTCAACTTCCTAGTGAAGCCAGTGCAGTTATTTTCCTTTTTCTGCTGGTGACTATGAGAATGTTTAAAGTGATATGAACTCAGCTGAGGTCTGGTCCCTCAAGTTTAGGAAGGTATCTGTGTTGCCCTTCTCCATATTTTCTGTTGAGCTATTAATTAGCCAAACCCATACAGTGTCAGCATCCAGCCAGGTCTTGAGCACTGCTACCAGAGCTTTACCTAAAAGCCCAGACTTCTCTTTTTCTGGCGTAACACTCAGAGATATTCCTACCACATATTTTGATGAAATAAGATCTTCTAAAGTTACAAGCTATTACAGAACGTGTTGACTGTTCTAAAGCGTATCTATAATTTGTGAAGAAAAGAACAAAGTAAAATTTTAGGATGGTCTTTAGGCCGTAAAGATAAGCATTTATGTTTTGCCAAATCTGCTGTGATTTCAGTCCATTCAATACTAATTCTATCCTTATGTGTCATATTATCTTGTCAAAGGTGTAATTCAAATGACTTACACAGTAATCAGAAAGCTGAAAAATGAAGTTCCAAGACCCTTAGTTTCATTTTTGCAGTATTACAGTTGTCTATACAGAGATACCCTGATTTTTAGTCTACTTAGTGAAAACGGGAAGAAGACAAAAGCTAAATGTCAATGACCTAGTCAGAATTTCCATTATATATATATGGTATTTAACCTAAAGGGTGAGAAATGAAAGGCTGTATGCTGCTGCTCTTACTCACTTCATGTAGTATTTTGCACTGAAAGTAAAGCAGCTCGGTTCAAATTTTGTGTTTAAATAGTATTTCTTTATGCAGTGCCTAGTTAAGCTGTGAAACTCCATGCTGCAAAATGTGTGGATGTTGAAAATTTTCATGATTCCAAAAAGCAACTGGGCAAATTAGAGAATGATCTACTAAGTGCTCTTAAACATGAAGATATGGTTTCTAGCTTAGGAAGTTCCTGAGCTGAGATCGTGGGAGGTCACAAGGTGATCTCTGTGTGGATGTTTTATTCCTGTGCTCTTCCCTAGGCCTTTGCTGGTTGGACCAACAGTAGAGACAGGGTGTTGGGTTAGATGAACTCTTGGTCTCATTTGAAACAGCTGTTCTGATGTTATAAACAGGACTGCCTGTTGGGTAAATAACTGCTTGTTGTTCACAACATCAGAAATTTCAGTGCTAAGCAACCACTTTATCACTTAAACTGTATTAGAGGAGGAAAAGGGTCAGATTCTGATCTAATGAAAACAGACGAATCTTTGCTGAAATACTTGCAGCTACATAAGATCTGAACTGGATCAATGAAGTTATCTGATTCTACCCTCAGCAAAACCATTTTTTGAAATTTCTTTGTGTCATTCTAAATCAAACTTAGTAACTGGGCTTGGTAGTTATCTTGCTGTTTTTCACGTTCACTTTAAATTTTCTTTGACTCTTGCCTGCTATTCTGAATGCCAGAAGGATATTAATTATATATGGCATATTTTTTGTAAACTAGCTTCTGATATGGGTTCAGAAAAGAAATCCTCTGGTTTATTGAACCATAAATTGGTGAGGCTAAAAGCAGAACATGCTTTTGGATTATAACCTGTCTATTTTCCATCTGGATAACAGTCATTTGCTGTTCAGACAGCAAATATATTTGTGAGTGTGCACACTCTGTAAGAGACGAATATGTCGTGCAGAAAATGAAAGTAATGCCAGAACCATTTGTTTTAGTGAAGAATAACAAAACAATAATACATGCTGTAGCTGAGAAAATTATTCCTAATTGGATAGTTACATATGTATTATAAATAAGAAAGTTACTTTCCATTAGACTAAGTAAGGGCCTGGTTCATCTCTCATTAATGAGAGCACAAAGACTCTTTAACAGGATTTGGCCTGAGCATCAGACAAACACACCCATGAGGTTAATCTGTAACAACATTATAGGCCAAAAGAGGAATCGAGATCAACAGGAGTTTTTTAATAAGATTCTCAAGATTTGTGCCTTAACTTTCCAGTTTATACAGCATAACAAAGAATAAATCTTTGATTTCCTTATTCAAGATAAGTCCTTTTTTCCTGAAAGTGAACTCTAGACAAACTAACAATTTGGCCCTTAAACAAATCTAATGGATCTTTCTCCCTCAAAATTCAGTGGGGATCTGTAGTCTGCAAGAACTTAAGATGCCACATCATTCTGCATAATTATCAATGTGCTTTTACTTTAAAGTTGAATAAAACAGTTTTGTTCTGGTCAGTGCAAGGTTTTTCAGACTGTGGAGCAACTGTGTTATCAAAAAGTCAATGACAGTAAAACATATTCCTTGCATTGGGTCAGTTTAGAATGTCTCAGACAGTAATAACTTTAAAAAAAAAAAGGATTATTAGGATTTATCACTCTGTTCAAGAGCATCTCCCCGCCTTTGTGAAGTTATTGTCTGTGCTCTGTCACTCAAAAGAGAAATCATATGTTCCCACAAGTTTTCTAGATCAGCAGACCTGATCTCTCATATCTGCCTATGTCCTGCTCAAGTCCTGCTGGCTGGCTGAGCAGCTGGCAGACTGATTGTGCAGAAAAAACTGTCTAATGAGCATATGTCTAAAAAAATGACTCCTCACAAAACGGATTATCTGCAGCAAGCTTCCTATAAAGAGAATGGCTTGTGCTCACCCTGACCTCTTCTCTACATTAGAAACAGTGTATGGTCAATAGTTACCCTGTGGATAGGTCAAAGTAAAGAGAGCAAGAAGACTGTGGTGGTGGCATAAATAGAGGAAGTTCGTTACATTAAAGTGCCTACTGTGCAAGCCTTGTCCTTACAGGATCTCTTAATTCCCTAGAGTGTTCATTTTACGTTTCTGGTTTACTTTAAACCTTTCATTTTCCAGGATTTTTGTCCAGGTTTCTACACATTAACAAAGTATTATCCCACATTAACATGACAGGTATGAAATACTAAGTGATTTTTCTAAGGATATGTGGAAGGTTTGTGGGGAAGCAGAGAACTTGAGCTTCCAGCCAGTGCTCTCATTCTTACTCATTAGTGGGGAGTGTTCGTCTGGGTCTTTGCAGCACCATAGACTTCCTTGGACTACTGTTTCATATGATGATAATAGGGCAAATGGTTAAAGTAAACCTTTCTAAAATGCCATGGTTTGCCGTTATAATTAATAATTAACCACTGTTATCAGAGCCTGTAGGGTATTCACTTGAAATAGACTGATCTTTCTATTGCCACCTTCCACCAAAAAATGCTGTGAGGCTGCTCTCACAGTTCCTTCTGCCTTACTTCCACTACCAGAGCAGACTGGTCCAAGATACCTGCCTTCACATAATTAACATGTTTGTGTCCTTGCTGTTTGGTTTGCCTTATACCTTGGGCCTGCATAATGAAGAATGAGCTGACTCTTAGTTTTGGGTGATTTTGCTGTTGTTGTCTAGAGCAACTTGTTTTTTAAGGCTTACTTTTAGCTTGCAATTCAAAAGTATTTTATATAATGGAGAAAAACAAAAAGTAGTTCAGAAAGAGGAGAGAAGGGAGAAACTTTAACATGGGGTAAATATATTAGAAGTAGCAAAGAAGTACAGACATTTCAAACATTTTTAAATGATTTTTAATGAGAGAAATTGCTTCAACTTGAATCTGAGATGCATGCCTGTAGGGAGCATAAATAATGATCCCAATTTTTCTCTGTTTCCCAGTTTGTCAGTTAAACAATAGAAATGCACTGGGAAATGTAAGTCTTGTTGAAATAGCAATCTTGCATGATAGCACTGAAAAGCTAATGTCTTTAAAGTACTATAAGTCTTAAAATCCCAGGAGGACAAATCTTCCATCGATGGAGCTGGTAAGAATAAAGTTTCAGTCAAAAGTAGATGAGGTACATGTGCTGCATTAATGCATTTCATCTTTAGGCACGTGTGGCGAAAGACCTGCAGAGCTTCCTCTCAATATCATCCTCAGCTTCTGATGTTTTCATGTGCTCTTCCCTGAAATTATGGGGTGGGAACATACAGATGAGGGAGAATATACTTGACAAGCTTTCACTTTTAGTAGTACAAAATTTACATTTGCATATAGCTGAGGCAAAACACAGACAAGCTGAGGCCATGCTTTATTGCAACACAAATTATTGACTCATAGAGGGTAACTAAGTGAAATTGGGCAGACTGAGGTATGTAGGATGTTTGAGTGATGACTTTTTCTGAATGTTGACTTTAGTTTATGCAAAAATAGTGTTGTTCACCGTTCTATATAAACAGTTGGAGCGAAAAAGAGCACCACTTGCAGATATTAATATTATTAATATTTGAATCTTCAGTCTATTTCATAATGCTTCTTATTTGCGAAAAGTGCCGAACTAACTCCCTGGGTCCAGATTAACTTTATTATTGAGCTCCTTAACTATGACCGGATTTGTAAAAGTATAATAATGGCTGAATATATATTTACATACGTTCTTAAATAAAAGAAAAATAATTGTCATTAAGTCAAGAATAAGATGACCTGATGAAAATCTAGAAAAGAAGAAAATTGGAGGAGAGATTAGTTATTATGAGGGGAGAAAAATAAAAAATAATTAGCTTTTGAAAAGATAGACTTTTCCCAGTGTGCTACCCAAATTAATACAGTGATTAAAGCAGAAGGCTAATGACTAGCTTCTACAGGCGGAACATCCTGAGCCATCTTCGTTCCTCATGAAATGCCGCTGATCACTGTTTTTGCTTTAATTACAACTTTGTAAGAGCACATTTCTGAAAATGATGTCTGCATAGATAAAAAAGGAAATGTAGATTACCATTAGAAGAACTGTTAATTCTGGAATTGCATCTGAATAGAATACCTCTGAACATTCATTTGCAGACATCTTTGCGCAGAGCAATAAAGTGATAGTTTATCCCATGGGGAAATTTTTAGCCAATTAACCATGTGTTACATGGATATCCAGGTGTTTAAACATATTATGCTGATTGACAGGTGAGAGTACTGCTGACATGATGCCAATATACATGTGTTACAACTAACTCATAGTGACAACATAGGCCACCAATTACACAGATCACTCTTTCTTCAGAAATCACAGCTGTTTCATAATCATTAAAATACTTGTTTAACTGCCTCCATTTATTGGTAGCGGGGGCTGAATAAATTACTGTTGTACTTTAAGGAAAGTAAGAAAAATTAACACAAGTTGTAATCATAACTGCAATTGATATGTTATGCTATGTCTATCTATCTATCTATCTATCAGTCTATATTCCCTGGTGACAGGAAAAAAGGAATCATTGCACCCATTTTAAAAAGGGTAGAAAGGAGAACCCTGGAAATTGCTGACCTGTCAGCCTCACCTCTGTGCCTGGGAACTTCATGGAACAGATCCTCCTAGAATCTATCCTAAGGCACAAGGAGGACAGGGAGGTGATTTGAGACAGCCAGCATGTCTTCACCAAGGGCAAGTCCTGCTTTACCAACCTAGTGGCCTTCTATGAAGGAGTGACTGCATCAGTGGACAAGGGAAGAGCTATGGATGTCATCCATCTGGACTTCTGCAAGGCTTTTCACACAGTTCCCTACAACATCCTTCTCTCTAAATTGGAGAGATATGGACTTGATGGTTGGACTGTTTGGTGGGTGAGGCATCGGTAGGATGATCACGTCCAGAGAGTACTAGTTAATGGCTCTATGTCCAGACTGAGATCAGTGACAAGTGGTGTTCCTCAGGGGTCCGTACTGGGACAAGTGTTGTTTAGTATCTTCATCAGTGACATAGATGGTGGGACTGAGTGCACCTTCAGCAAGTTTGCAGATGATACCAAGCTGAGAAATGTGGCTGACACACCTGAGGGACAAGATGCCATCCAGAGGGACCTGGACAAGCTTGAGAAGTAGGCCTGTGTGAACATCACGAGGTTCAACAAGGCCAAGTGCAAGGTCCTGCACCTGGGTCAGGGCAATCCCCGATATCTATACAGGCTGGGGGATGAAGGGGTTGAGAGCAGCCCTGCTGGGAAGGACTTGGGGGTACTGGTGGATGAAAAGCTGGACAGAAGCCAGCAGTGTGCTCTCACAGCCCATAAGGCCAACTGTATCCTGGACTGCATCAAAAGAAGCGTGGCCAGCAGGTTGAGAGAGGTGATTCTGTCCCTCTACTCTGCTCTGGTGAGACCTCACCTGCAGTGCTGCGTCCAGCTCTGGGGCCCCCAGCACAAGAAAGACATGTGTCTGCTGGGTGACTCCAGAGGAGGGCCATAAAGATGACCAGAGGACTGGAGTACATCTCCTATGAGGACAGGCTGAGAAAGGGTTGTTCAGCCTGGAGGATAGGAGGCTCTGTGGAGGCCTTATTGCAGCCTTTCAGTATTTAAAGGGGGCTTATAAGAAAGGTGGGGACAATTTTTTTGTCAGGCCTTATTGTGATAGGACAAGAGGTAATGGTTTTAAACTGCAAGAGGGTAGATTTCGACTAGATATAAGGAAGACATTTTTTACAATGAGAGTGGTGAAACAGTGGAACAGGCTGCCCAGAGAGGTGGTAGCCTCATCCCTGGAAACATTCAAAGTGAGGCTGGCCGGGGCTCTGAGCAACCTGATACAGCTAAAGATGTCCCTGCTCACTGCAGGGGGGGTTGGACTAGATGACCTTTAGAGGTTCCTTCCAACCCAAACTCTTCTATGATACTGTGATTCTATGAATATGGATTGTTTTGGAGGTTTCTTGTTACATAAACATACAAAAAAGTATTGTCTCATTTTTTCCTTGAATGTATTACAAAGGCATAACCACTGGCAAGGTTTAGATTAAAACCGTTGAGAATAAAATTGTGGGTACTTTTTGAAAATCATTGACACAAGTTAGCATCATTAGTTTTACATGCGTTAACTCTGAGTACACTGAGAATGAGGTGCTAGGGAGATAAATATGGAGTTTGTAAATTAACGGTAAAAATTCTAGGTTAAGTATTTAAATAAATGACTTGATGCTTTTTCTGACCTTTCTTCTCTTTTGATGACAAATTCTTAAAAGAGAAAAAATAATTAAATGTTTGGGGAGGATTGTTAAAATAATTAACAATGAATTATCCTGATGTTCATTACAGTTTGTTTTCTGTTTTTGTTACTAAACCTAAACTATGTTGCTTGTTATAGTCAAGTCAGAAATATAGGTATCTCCAGGTGGCAATTCTTTGCATCCTGACAGATATATAAGACAGATGAAACACTCTCTGCAGATGCTTATTTCTCTCCATTACAGACTCACTGTTGAATAGCTTCAACATAGATGACTAACTTTAGATATCTAAACATGTGAGTTAAAGTTTCCTAATGATTAAATTCACCTGAGGATCTAAAAAGGTTCTTTAAATTCATGAATTCTGATAAAAGTCTTGAGCTCACTGCACTCATAATTTCTCTGCCTGCTTTCTACTTATATTGAATGTGTATTTTGGAGGGTGTTTTCTGGTCATGTCTTATCCTAACTGAAATATCTGCAACAAGGGAAGTACACAAGCCTGTTTCCTCAAGATCTGGCCATCACTTAACAGAAGTTGTACAGATCATTAAGTGTCACATAACCTTACAAAATGGACATAAATTCTTCATACTGCCCAATATAATTGAGACAAGGTTAACTGAGGTCAAGTAAATTTCAGCTAATTGATATACACTTTTTAAAGCATTTTCTGTATTTCATGAAAATTCTCCATTCATCAGTATTCCTTGAAAATGCTGGGGTTTTGTTGCTTCAGCATGGGAAGTCAAAACTCACCAATATATGGCCAGTCTTCTATTAAAGGAAAAATATCTTTAGGCAGGAGTGGATTTACACTGAAGAATACCTTGTCTGTATCTTAAGACTCCCATAAAATGTTCCTCTGTAAAACCTCATTATTTAGTTCCTAATCTGATTCAGGAAGGCAGTGTTAACTACCGGCTCAAAGATCCTTTAGGCTCCATCTTGTGGCTAATTCATGACCGTTATCTCTTGAGAGAGATGCCTACCTTTAACTACAGTCAAAATGGCACTGCTAGTTTAAACAGCACAGTAACGTGTGACTGGTTTTATTATTTTCTCATAGGTAGTAAGGAATCTTTGACACTATTTTAAGAAAATGTTTTTGAAAGTATTTATACTTTTGTTTGTTTTTTTTTTTTTTCTCTGTTTAGGAATTTACATTCTCTTAGGACGCTCTGTAATACACTTCACAGTTACAGAATTAGGTAGCCCACTTTCTTATCCTTTGAACTACATAATGAAGGCATGGTTCATGTTGCACGAGTGACATTTGCAGCTGAGCAGAAATCCCATGATGCTGTGACCATTTGCTTTATGAGTAAGAAGGCTGCCTTGCAGTTCTTCTGGTCAACTCCAAATCTAAGCAGTTCTGAAATGCACTATTGCCCTTTTTTTTTTTTTTCCAGTTTGGAAAGCATCTTGATTTTTATATACATTGAAAAGGGGCACTGCTGTGCCTTGGCCAGTTTGTACGACACTCAGTATGCAGAGCAGCAGTTTTCAAGCGATGGATAGGGTACCATTACCAGCAGTAATTGAAAGAAATTGTCCTTTAATGGATTGGCAAAAATATGTAGTTTGGAGCTGGAATGTACATGCCTTGCCCTTTTTCTGCATTTGTTTGATATTGGCTGCACTCAGACTTTACTCAGTTTTTCACACCATAATGTGTTTATTGGGAAAAGGTAAAATTGAAATCCTGCATACCCTTCTGTCAATTTATTATTGACAAAACTTGTCAGATGAATGTGGTTTTTAGCTTTCTAAAAACTATTAAACGCATTTAAAAGCAAGCTGCCAGAGCGATAATGCTGAAAATCAGAGCAGGAGTCATGTTATCAACGGGCAACTAGCTTCTGTATCTCACTAGCTTATAAGTATTCATAACATCTAACTGTAGGCAGTCTGTATAGGAGAAGAGACTCTTAGAAGACAACTACCCTGAAATAGATGTGCACTCTAACTGGCTCTCAGAAGCAAGACAGAGCTCCCTCTCATTCATTAGCTGTATGTTTGGAGAAACTAACTTCCTGGCAACTCAGGTTCATGATTCACTTTAAACAATAAGACTGTTCTTACATATATGCATGTGGACGCGTAACCCACAGGGATTATGCGATGGTTAAATCCTGTTTGGGTTCACTAGAATCACAGAAGTAACAAATATTTAGGCAAGCTTTCCTAAGACTGACCTGGAGCGGGATCTTACTAAGCTTGTTAAGGTTGTTTACTTGACATGCCCCTCTCAGTCCATGCTCTCTTTAGTCAGAAATTGGTAAGGTATGGGAACTATGAATTGAAATGAGAAATTCCATTTTATACAGAACTAGGAAACCTTGAAATTGATTTTAATCTGGCTCAATTTCACACAAAACATTTTTAGAAGTATCTGTAATTACGAAGTATTTTTGAAATATAAAAATAGTTTTCATCTAAAAATATTAACATTTCTTTCCTTTTAAAAAGGCATTTAAAACTGAAAAAATGCTGAAATATTTTAGTGTTACAGCTCTGATTTTTTTTTTTTTCCTGGAGGTGCCCTGAAGTGAATGGGCTTTATCTCACATCACCAATATCTGGGTCTATTCACTTGTAATTCACCTGAATCCCTGCTTGGAGGGGTTTAAATTATGAGCAAGAGTTAAAAATTCTCGTGTACTGACAGCCAGATTTGCTCTTGGGGATTTTAGGAAGTGCCTTCCTCGTGCAATGTGTTGCTACCTCTTGCCCTTTAGGAACTGTCAACTTTTTACACATTTCTATGACAGCTCCTCTGTCCCACACCCATTGAAAGAAGGCATAACATGATGCTGGAAGTTGAAGCTGACTATTTTCTAAGACTTGGTCACAAAGTCTCAGAGAGCTAACCTTTCAAATAGAAACAGTTAATGCATAAATTTCATGCATAAATTGTGCCTTAAGGTACCTGTATAGTACCACTCATATTTGGAGAAATCAGTGAAATATGTAAGATTTCTTCATCTTAATTTTGTTCTTTTCTATCTCTTTCAAACTCCTTCATGTCTGATTTATGCTACGCACAGAACATACTGTTGATAGAAAGTATCATTCAATCTTCTTTTCTTTTTATGATGGCTTGTCACTCTGTATTGCTCATTATTCTTGTTTTTCTAGATGAGGGGTGTGTATTTGAATAAGACAGAATGATTGGAGAAAGCTTTGTACAGTGCCTATGTGCTGCGTGATTCGCACGGGAAATGGTAAAGTGGTATTTGAACTTTGTATGTTACTATCACAATATATTTAGGGTGATGAGCCAGTCAATTTAAAGCACTGCCTGACTATTTCTATTATTTTTGTAGCTGGGCTAAAAATACTGTATCCTTAAGCAAAACCAGCAAACATTGCCCTGTTTTATTGCCAGACAGAGGAATACACGTGCAGCCTGGAGCAATTTTTAATGATAACAGAATACACAGAAATAAATAAAACCTGATAATATTAGGAGTTAGCTATTAACATGCAATATTTTCCATGTGGGGCCTGCAGGCATTGTGAAACTAGATGCGAAAGCTAAAGCACAGCATGTTTATGTTTCGGAAGTGGCCTTGTTACTTCTCTCCAGTTGTCCAGTTTAGCACATATCTACTGAAGACAGGAACATGACTGAAACAGTTTTCCTTAGTTACTGGAAAATTTCGTTGGACTAGCATGTTTTTTACTACCTTCCTTGCTGGCAATGTTGGTTATGATACCAGAAAACCCGAGGGACTTTTAGTCCAAAAATAAATAACATTACAATATTAGAAGAATGACCAAAGCTGACTTGCAGTTTACACTTCCATGTTCCTGTGAAGTAGGTTACTGGTAACTAGCAGGATGAAGTACACCCTGCCCTGAACCTGTTGAAATGTAACTGAAAGTTGCCTACCTATACTTGTTGGTAAAATCCTTTCAACAAATTAAGAAATCAGAGGAAATTATTTTCTTAGTAGAAAATATATAAAAAAGAAAATTAAACTGAAAAAATCGTCCAACTTCACAGAATGTTCATTAAAAATGCATTTTTAAATCAGTTTTGTTGGGGAAGATTATAGTTAAGGAGGAAAAAAATCCTAATCTGTGAAAAATGAACCAAGAGCAAGCAGTAGGTGTTTCAAACAAATTCCCTTGATGTTCTTCTGTAAACGAATGGACCTATAACCTATGGTAAGGCTGACAGAAGTAGCACCCTTAGCAATTACCTCAATCCTTTCTTTCTATTAAGGATGTAACAGTCCATGTGATAAATTCAAGGCTGTGAACACAGCAGGCATTTTGATGTCTGAAAACCTATGGCTGTAAACATAGCTGCCAGTTTTCTGAGTCTCCCTGCGTCGGGTACTTCCTTTCATGCCTCAGTTGTTGCAAATTAATCTTTGGACAAAATATCCTGCTTTATACCTATTAAGCATGGTTGTTTTTGATAACCAAAATGAATTTTATTATTCTGTTAAACACATGAGGTGAAATTTTGGCTCCAGTGGAGTGAATGGGAATTTTGCCACTAACATCAACACAGCCAAGATTTCACTCATGAGCTGTTAAAACGGTTGAGACTATAATTTTTTTTTTTTCCAGTTCAGTTAACATCTCTGTATAGCGATAACAGAAAAAATAATAAATTAACAGGACTGAAAATGTCTTCATGTATAGACAGCAAAGGTTGGCTCCTTTGTTCAACTATGTGAATCACAGAATTTCCAGACCTTTTTAAAATAATAAAACACACTACCCCTGCCCAAAAATTAACCTCCCCCATCAGTAAACTTCAGAAATAAAGAGCTAATTTTTTTCTCACTTACACACTACTAAATCTCAAATAATCCTCTGAAACCTATGGAAAAGTTCTGTAAATGTTCCCAGTTTAGTAAGCGAGATATGGCTTAGAAACCAAAGAATTAATAAAGTTGAACAGATTAAAGAAAAATACTACTTAGTGCTAGTATTTCATTATTTTTGCAGCTTAAATAATGTTCAAAAAAATGTTCAACTCAGTAGATATTTAGGGTCTGACAAATAGCATATACTGATTTTTAAACATTTTAAGTAATGTTTTAGGTTCTAATTTAGGGCAAATTTTTCTACTAGTCTGTTAAAAAACCAAAGAACAACTTCAGCAAAGCTTACATTCATGCTACATACATATTTGAAAAGAGGAAATTAAATGTCCCTGGGAAAGTGCCTTCTGCAAAGAACAAGCAGCCAGGTCAGCATGCACTGTGCACTGCAAATTTTGTTCTCTGACAAATCCTAACATGATAACAAAAGCTTTTCATTTTCTTTCTAATCAGAACGATGAAGTTGCTGATACTGGGCTGTGTTGGCCTGTGGTAAAAAGGAGGTAACAATACCGGGAATGACAACTTTTTTATCACAGTAGGAGTAGATAAGGCTGGCTGATGGTAGCACATGAGGTGGTGTATGTCGTAGCAATTGTATCATTGAATGAAAGAAATATTTCTCACAGCGGTCACAGCCTGAAAGACACTTCAATCAAGGGAAAATAATTGATTTACCTTTCTTCTCCCCCTCCTTTATCACCGCAGCTGAAATGGAAATAAAAATACTATATTTTCACAACCGAAGTTAATAACATGTAATATCAGTAAAAATCATTCAAACACCTATCTGTGAGACTTTTGTGTACATATCGCAAACCATACATATATTATGCAGTACAGGAATAGATTTATTTGCCAGATGGAGAAACGGATGATCAGAAAGATGGAGGATTTCCTCACAGACACGCAGCTCTGCAACTGATGAGAGCAAATTGCCGATTTCTAGATTCTCACACCTAACTTCAGTCACAAAGTCATCATTCCTCCCAGACACTAATACTGGGAGATAAAGGCACAGGGTGAATATTTCGAAATCAACAACAAAGGAGGATAGACTGGAATGGGAAGGCATGAAGGGGTAAGGGAAGTTTAGAGGAAGGTTTTGAAACATCATCTGTTTAAGAGAAATATGTGCTATTAAAGCTGTCTGTGGTAAACTAAGGCATAAAATAAGAAGTAAAACAACCACCTGAAGTGATGTTCAGGTTTCTAAGCCTCTGCCTAACATGGGGAGTTGCAAGACCTGATCGTGCAATCACATAGCATGAGTTTTATGGGAAGGAGCATTGGAAAGAGACCGGAAGGAAACTGCTGCTTTAAACTTTACATTTGGTTTAAACAACGTGGAATTTGTTCCCCAGAGCAAGTTGTGTTGTGTGACCAGTATTCAAACTCTGGAGATAGAATAAAAGCCCCCCTAAAGCTCAGCTTGGGATTCCAATAAAACTTTGCATATATCTGTAATAGGTACTGTGAAAACATATCAAAACTTTACTAAAAGGACTGAGGTATCTAAAATGGGAATGTTATCTGCATTTACAGAAGACTGCTGCAATCCTGGTGGAGCTGAGCCAAGCTCATATGTAAGCCCATTTGAAATCCATACATCATCCATTCACCAGCCTACATTTATAGGACTGAACCTCCTAAAAATGTAGTTACAGATGTCACTTTATTTTGAAATGTGTCTGCTAGAAGTGATGGTAGTAAGCCTCTGCCTTAGGGTATCACTTGTAGGCAAAAGAAGACAGAGGAATTGAAATTCAGAGCTCTTACTCCACAGAAAAAAGTTCTTAGCACCTGGACCTGATGTGGCATTGGAAGTGGAAAGGAAACAAGCAGCAGCAGGGCTCTGCCCTTCCTTTTGAGAACGTGCCCTTGCGCAGGACAGAAATCAAGGGTCATGAGGACAAAAGAGGGAGTAGACACAGTACCAGGTGTTTACATTTTGGGTTTGGGTGCTGATCTCTGCCTCTTCAGCTTTCTTAAAATGAAAAGTCCTTTGATTTCAAACGGTTAGTACATTTTGATAAAACAGATCAAAAAGGAAAAGGTTAAACCTGAAATCACTGAAATGCTATCTATCAATGGCCTATGGCAAAAAAAAAAAAAAGATTCTGATTTCAAAGATTTTTCAAATTTTCTACCACTTACTCTGCTTTGAGAATGAAATAAATTTTTAATATCTCAGGAATGTGCCCAGCAGTTGAAAAAAGATTTCATGACTAGAATTAGTGAAAAACAGGCACAAGGTTTCCAGGCTCTGGTCCTCTTTGCAATCACTTTGCTTTCCTAGGGGATGTACATATCGAAGCTGTGAAGTGCACCTTTCACAAAACTGTCATTACAGCAGATTTAGTATTTTTCCTCCAGAAGCAGCTATAGGATCCTCAACGGCTTTCGAAACACATACTTGTGCCACTTGAAGTGTGTAGGAGAGACTCCCAAATCAACAGAACCCCCAAATATCAAGACTCTGGGCACTGCCTTGTAAGTGAACATGCAGTGCACCTCTGGGGTCTTCCCGACTTCTGTCCTGCCAGCTTACAGGATGTGGTTTACCATGCTTCTGGTCCCGAGGCAAGCACAGGCAGAGCAAGGTCCGTCTGTGCCTGTCACTGCACTATTTCTGTTGCTATGCTATTATATCCTGTTGTGACATCTGTTTGAATTTTCACCTTGGCCATAGTTTTTCCGATGGAATGTACTGTAAATACTCAACAAATCTTAAGAGACAGAAGAGACCTCGTTCTGACTGCTGTTGCCAATAGCATTGCTCTGATCAAATCCTGTTATACAACCTTAAAATGACAAGTAATAAATGAAAAAGAGCACAAACACCATACTTTACTTTGCTCTTTCAGAAGCTGAGCAATGTGTTTGTACCTGAAACGCAGCAAAAATATGGATAGATTACCCAAGGAATTTGGTTTACAGCTGATAAAAAGCCAGATTACCTGCTGAGAACAAATGTGAGTAATATATTGTAGCTGGTCAGGGAAGGACATGAAATAAAGTAGAATGATGAACTAGAAAATGTGCTGCTCAGATATGAGAGATGCTCTTGGCTGTGTTCTTTTTTGACTTGCTTATTTGGAGAAAGAACAAATTCTTAAGCCAACTTTTTTTGCACTGTACTTATGAGAGGTATTGTCTGGTTCTTGAATTAGGAATTTGTACCTACAAACCTGTTCAAAGAGGACTATGTTAATAGCCTTAAATCACAGTCTTCCTTTCCTAGACCTTTCCAAATCCAATCATACATTTCCAGTTAATCGAGGTATAATACAAAGTAAATATGTTCATCAAAGATACACATCCCATTTTCAGGGATCATGTATTCAGATTGACAGCTACTCCAGAACTGGAAGTAAGCACCATTGTCTTTTATTGTCTTTATGTTTTGGGAATGGGGAAAGAAATATCATTATGAACTGTGGCAGACCCCGTTCAAAAATTTTTCAGTGGGGTAGGAAAATAATGGTAAATTTCCAGTGGTGGAAAAGTCACAAAAGTGTGTCAATGTAGTAAGCGTTTTCATGGAGGAAAAAAAACCCAACACAAATCAAGTTCAGGACGGTTCTATTTTTTTTAAGTTGTATCAGAAACTTGAATTTAGATCACTAGCAGTCCTTTAATCCCATAGATAATGATGGTTCTGAGGGATCTTTTTCTGAGCTGTTCAGCAAACAGAAACATTTCTGAAACCTTTAAAATCTTGAAAACCAAAAATCTTGAAAACACTGCTTCCTACTAACAATAGTCTGTTCCATGTAGCTTTATGACCCAGTAGTAATCAGGAACAGATATTTAGTCTGAATACTGCCAAAGAAGAGATTTCTTCCACAAATTTTCCTGTTATTTTCTTATAACAAGCCACTGGTTTACATCCCAGCACATAACTTCCTTTCTAAATTTACAATAATTAATTATGAAAATTTAGACTATGAAAACTGCATTTCTGTATAGATATAGAGTTCCTCTGGAGTGTTTCTGAAGAGCCCTTGACTTAGATTTGTGATATAAAAATCTTATCATGATCATACTAATCTCAAAGATAATCTAAAACGTTCCTATTCATCTTTCCATGAGACTTTTGTTGCTCTTTCCTAGCCCACTCCCATGCCACATTATCATGTAAGCATCCCGTACACAACACTCCAGACAAGATGCATCTTTGTTTTATGCGATGGCTTTAAAACACTATATGCATTTTTCTTAATGCATCTGCATATGGAAGAAAGTTTTTCACTGTCTTGTCTACAGTAATACATAGGTCCTTTCTTGAATTTACATGGTTAATTTAGAGACAAATTATATTCTTTAATGTTTTCCCTCCAGTATATATTACATTGTTTATTGACACTAAATTTCCTTCGCCATCATGCTGTCCATTCACCTTGTAAATTCAGTGTATCACAGCCCCTTCTGATCCTGAATTCATTAACTAATTTTATGTAATCTGAAAATTTCATTACATTACTATTTCTGTCTTTTCCTGTTAATTAAGGAATATAACATGAGTCCAGACAAGGAATCATAAGCAATTATTCTGTAAAGGGACTGCAAGATGAAAATTGATCAATTGCTCTCTGCTTCCTTATCAGATATTTATTTCCTTCAATACTGTGCCTCTTAGGCAGCAGCTATTTAGTTTCTGCAGTATTTCCTATATTGGAACTTTCCGAGGACATACCACCCCATAAATGCTGTGCTCATGACTTTATTAAGGTGTTCCAAACACTTACTACTAAGATCTAATTCTCTTTTGCAGAAACCATGCAGGCTAGATCTCTCTGATGTGATTTTCCTGATATTTGTATTTATTCTGATTTTAATCATAATTTCACCAGGTTTCTGACTGATTTTTGAAACTCTGAATAACCCTGGAGTAATTTAAAATATTGTGTTTACCCTGACACACTTTGAGACAGACAGTAACTGATCTGACTGAAGTTGATGGAGTTCTTACATTTATTTCGGTTATAGACATTTAAGTTACAGTACAACAAGATCAAATGCAGGCTCATCCCCTGTGTCAGGTCCTCCAATAACTGTTCATGTGCATGTTATTATGCTGAAGAGAAAACCACCTCATGTAGGCAGCTACAGCAAAGCAGCTGGCATTCACTAAGTTGATACTGTCTTTGCCCATCTCACCATAAATTGTCCATCTGTTCATAGCTTGAGAAGAAGGTACTGTTTTAAAATATTTAAGAATTGTATAAACTGATATTTCTCTCTCAGGTCTTCCCAATCACAGGAAAAGAACCAGTATAGTGAACAACAGAGAGAACAATTTAGCCTTTAAATTAGTTGGACCATCTGTGTTTAGAATGGTTCTCATTCAGCAGCAGGAAATACCTTTCCTGCCCTTTTCCTCCTCAGGTCCAGGTTTTAGTGAAATAACTAGGTTTAAAGAAATAACTTCTTATTCAATTATCTTCATGCATTTTATTATTAATGGCAAGGATGATGCCATGGTTGAACTCCCCTGCGTAACTTGATTACCCCTTTTGTCCTGATTTGTAACACATGGCTGTCAGAGCTACTAAGAAAAATTTAATTCACTAGATAACCCCTCAAAAAGTTTACAGTGTTTTTCTTTTTGTTACCAGCAATGTCTTGGTGAGAACACACAAGCACATTGCCTAGAATAAAAGCAACATAGATCAGCAGAATTCCTACTACATGGATTATCAAGCCCTCTATAAAGTCAGTGGGGAGAGGCAGTAAGAGCGTGGTTACAATCCTGAGCAAGCTCTCTTTGACTGTGAGTAGGGTCTGGTCCAGCTTCTCATCGACAGTTCATGAACGGGAAGTGCTGACCACTGGCAGAAACCTGACTTCTCCAATCCCTGTATGAGTCCTTGAGACTTGATACCTAAAACTTAGGAGGATTAATTCAAGCACAGTCCCAAGGATAGTCACAACTCTCTGAAAATATCACAAAAGGCCAAGGAATGGGGCAGAGCTACTCAGGGATCTGATCTCTCTGCTTCATCAGAGGGTGTAAATCTCTTTCTGCCAGTCTCACTTTTCAGAGAGAGTGCCTAAAGCACAAAGTGTTTTTGGAAAAGGACACTTTTTCACAGCATCTGTGCAGAAAAGGGTGCAATTGTGCCATAGCATGACAATAAACCAGAGGGAGCCTGATTCTGTCAGCTGTTGAGAAGCACATTGTCCCAGTCAGAGAGAATCCTGGTTTCTGACCTCAAATATTATGTGAAACAATAATGTTGTTCTGTTGCAGAAGCATGTATAAATAAAGAGTTATAGATATGCATTCAGAGGACTTTTCAGACTGCTGTTAGGGAGACCTGGAGATCTGGAAGTCCCAGCATGTAGCAGTCCCTACCTCCAGAAAATACCTGAAGTATCAGTAGATGTACTTTCATTTACAAACCTGTTTTGACTACTGAATGTATATTTGTACCTATATATGCAGATGCTACTTACTGAGCTTGAATTTTTTCCTTAAAATAAGATAATTTTAAAAATCAAGTATCAAGCCATAAGGACAAAGTTACAATTCAGTTTGCCATAAAAACATATCTCATCTTTAATTCATATAACTGCTTTTTGGAATTAAAATTTTATCTCCTTCTTTTTATAAAATTATATTCATGCATACTACGTATGTTATTTCTGTTCTCTTATTTTCTAATGTTTAGTGAAGACTTTTTACAGAGAAATGCTGACTCACAATGGGAATTTTATACTTCCCAGTACGACTCAGTCCTGTTATTTATATATCTGTCATTATCTTAGTGTCTGAATTTTAAAGCTCTGATGTTTTCTTGAAGTGTTTCTTATTGGCAATGTTCAGCAATTGTGTTCTGTGATGGATGGAAAATCTGAAGAGGCCGATACTGCAATTTTTTATATACCTAATATTTCTACCTTATGTTTAGGTTCTCTATTATTCAGGATTATCTATTGCAATTCTATACCCAGCTTGTGTGAATTTGACTTTCACATTTCAAAAATGTATTTATCTTAACAAAGGGGTCACACTGTGGCCACTTCTACTAATGCAATTTACACTGGATTTGAGAGATCTCTGTCAAGTGGCAAGTGCTAATCAAATGACTGCTATTTTGCAGTCATTTTTTGGTTGGTTAGCTTAAACTGAGATGTCCACTGAAGAAGCTCCGTGAGTACTCTCAGTCGGCTAAAAAAAAGTACCAGTGCTCATAAAGGTGACATCCTGTTTGCACTTCTTTACAGGGCAATGGTCACAAATTTTCTGGAACACTTTTCCCTACAGAGGCTTTTCTCAAACTGTCTGCCTGATTGATGCGACATGTCACTTATCATTGTTAAGAAAGAGAGGTTTAGTGAAGCACAGCATCCCACATGGATGCTTAAAGCCACTTTATCCATTGGGGTTACACTCTTCTGACAAAATGTCAATGTCTTGTCATACATATTCAGTGTCACTGAGTTAGTTGTATTTGCTTTTGGAAGTGCTGCATTCATATGAATCCCAGCAGCTAAGAAATGGCTTATGAAGATCTGTCACATGAAACAGAAAAAACAGAACAACTTTTTAAAACCTGCAGCCACTGTGCTGAACTGCCTTCAGAGAGAGCTTGTATAAGATTTGCTGTGTCACGAACTTTGGTGACTAGAAAATGACTGAATCCTATTGCAGACACTAAGGTGGCATCACTATGCACATCTATACAACCTGAGATCTTCCTATTCGTTACGCTTTTCTGTTGCAGTCTTGCTCCAGGGGCCTTGAAGTATCTGCAGTCCGTCTCAGAACACTCAGTTTACCTATTAACTAAGATATGCAAGACTTAAAAAGAAGGAAGTTGGCCTGATAATGTGTCTGACAGCATCTAATCCAAATATTTTCTTATAGAGCCAATTAGAGTCAAAGACAAATGCTCTCAGAGCTGTGAGATATCAGTCGCTCTCAGTGAGCTGTGCAAGGAATCAAGTACATCCACAGATGATATGCAAGGCTGTAGGCAAGCCACTAGGAAAAACTGAAGCGAGTAGTGCGCCTCTCACTTAGGAAGCTGGTAAAGGCTGTGCAGACTCAGCGTTGTTAGTCCCCACTAAATTACAGCATTCCTCATTCAAATATGCTGCTGTTACTATAAAAAACAATCAGTTCTCATTCAGACTTCACCCAAGCCATTGTTGTTTATCAGAATAATTACAAGTGTTTCTAATGTGACCTTGTACTGCAGTGGAGTTAAACTCAACATACTCTGCACTAAAAATTCAAACATTGTTTCTTCTGTTTTGACAAGTGGGAAACTATAGGACTGTAAGATGTCACAACACAGAATCGGTTACATCTCTTACAATATTTTATTCTATAATTTCCATGTGGAAAAATTCTGTGTGATATGAAAATTCACTGGGACCATGGCTCATATTTTCTACAGCTATAATTATAAGGAAAAACTTGCAGGTGTTCTATCAGCTATGGGAAGAAGACTTAATTTTATATTAAAAACAAAGATGGTGGAATTAATCACTTCTTGGTACTGACTTTTGTTCTCAGATATACTGAGCATAAACCACTTTATGTGCAGTCAGTGAAATTCTACAATGTTTAATTAAACATGTCCGTTCTTGAAAGAACTCGGTTTTAGAACTTGAAAGGAGCTGTTATTCACCAGTTGTTTCACTGGCTGATCAAACTGAGTTAATTAAGTCCTTTTTAAATACTTATTTTTTTGTGGGTGTTTGACACTTCACTGAAGCTGATTCTTTAGCAGTGCAGCTAAAAGCTCACAAATGCGTATTACTTCTTTATAATATTTGATCTTTCATAATGAATAGTATTTTACTTTTATTATCACTTAAATTTAAATAAATCAATGTTCAAACCTGAAGTATTTATGGAGACCTGAAGACAAAATTTAGATAAGAAACTCAATGCGAAGATCAATAGACTAATAATTAAGGGTCTAATCAATGTTTAACTCTTCATGAGGCTACCTATGTTTCACAGATATGTTTGCAAGAACCTAGCAGGAACACCATAGTCCTTGTTTGCCTGAAGTGCAAAATAAAAAGGCCAAGTTGCATCAAACCAATAATCAATACACCCCCCCACCCCCCGCCCCCTTCTGTACTCCCTGTTGACTAAAGTAAACTAAAAGAAATGGGACAATAATGTGTCCCTGTCCTTCTGAAGTCCTTGATCTTGGACTGACAATCCAAGTTCATCTACTTTGACTACTTCAAAGAGCTTCAGACTGTTTAAGCCCTAGTTCCTTCTGTTGCACTTAAGCCCCATTTTCTTTCAGAATGGTACAACTGTGCAAATTACTAGCTGATTTCTACTATTCTGCTATATGCTACCTACATACACTATGTGAAATAGCTGCACTTAAAAACTTGCAAATGTTGTCTTTCATAACTTTGTCAGAGAAAATATTGCTTCATTATTTCTGGTGATCTTCAGGGAAAACCTAAAGATAGGAAGTAATATTATCAAATTATCTGAAGTAGTTTTCAAAACCGACTGGAAGTTTTTAAGATTGACTGCTATATTCCCATGGCTCAAATCATTGTTACTAGTTAGCAAGTTATTACATGTTCTTATTCATGTTAAATTATTTACACATTTAACCTGAGAGACTGCTTTCTAATGAACAAGTGGTATTTAATCAATATACAGTGTCAAAATAAAACTAAGTTTTGTTTGCATTTAGTTGATATGAATAAATAAACCTGAAAGTAGTTGGCTAATTGTAATCACAGTTTTATCACTGCCTAAAAATGCCTAGTATTTAAGAGGTGCTATAATTTGTAACTGATTTTTATTTTATGGCTAGTGCTGATAATTCAATGTAAAAAGGGAGACAAAAGCACAATCAAAAAATGTCTTATAGAAAAAAAGTAAAATGCAATCTGAAATGACAAAGTTTAAACAGAAAGAATTAGATGAAATTAAGAAAGAAGAAAATTATTCCTTATATCTTTGGGGTTTATAAAGTACCACTGATACAACTTGCTTGTATAGCCCAATACGCATGTCTCATTCATGAGCAGGTAAAAAGAATGTCGAGCAGCAAAGGATGCCATTCAAGTATATTTATGGATGGCTAAGTGAAGAAACTACGACTTTATTTGGGAATACTTGCACAGTGGATTTATTTTTTCAACTAAATCTTATGCTAAGGCTTAGCTCAACTCGGGATTGTTACCTTTTTCCTTAGCCATCGTTGAAGCCTTAATTTCTTTTCCTTTTGAAGAGTCTGAAAAGATACGAAGATCAAAAATGGAAGGAGAAAGTTAGTGATATGAGTATACACTGTGCCCATCAGTACTATAATAAACATGCATAACATCAGATCAACCAAATGTGCAAAACAGGGAAGTGTTAAGAATTAGAATTTCTGATTACTTCAATAAAAGGCTTAACTTAAGATTTGAAAGCAAAACAAAAATAATTCCCACTAAATTAGCTGGCAAAGTTTCTGCAGTTCAAATCATGTACTCATTCCTCTGCAGCCTACTATTTTAGCCTGTCAATGAATTCAGTAACAGTTCTGTTACTAATTCACTCAGAATAGACCAGAATTCCCACTGCAATATTGGCTGTGCAGGTCAGACAACAGTTAAAGAACACTACAATAAGGGTTATGACTTTATTATTTCTGAATTGTGTCAGACACTGCTCCTTTCAATATATCAGATCTATTAAGTGAGAAGAAGTTAGGTTTAGTTCCTTTTCACCAAAAGTCTCTAATACAAAGTATATTAAAACTTCACTGAGATACCAGCAGATGCTTTCATGAGTGTGACTGGTTATTTCTCGACCACATAATGTTAAGACATTACCCTTTTCCTTTAAGGCTGCTGGAGGCTTCACATCTTTTCTTTTACCAGTCTCTAGAAAGAAACATTTAACATTTATCACAAGTCAGGCTGGAGCAATAAGATGACACTTGAAAAGAAAGCAAGTCAAACAACTTGATATGTAGTGAGCAAAAAAAAGATGTGATAATTAAATGGATTTAACAGCACGGAAATAAAGAACAGGACAAAACAACGAGGTCATCCATTCATCCTTTTAGACTTGGATATGCAAAATAATAAGCCTTCAATATGTCAATAGTTTCTTTGCATTTTGAGGAAACTGTTAAGCTGTCTCTCAAGTAGGCAATGAAGAACAATATCTTACAAAGAGGAAGGCAATTCTATAGAACAGTTGACATCAATGGATTTTTCATTTGCTGAACCCAAATAAAAAATTAATCCATATTGATACAATTAAAATATTAGGAATAGTTGAAAGACAGAGGCTGCTGAAAAAGGTAAGTGCAAGTTTTCTTTATTCAGGAGTGACAAAAGGAGGAGTTACTCATTCAGAACTCCATTATTCTTTTAATATCAAAGAGGCCATATGAGTATTGCCTGTGAACAGGATTTCACTTCCTGTGTATATATAGCCTCTTGAAATCAGAACCAAGCTGGGTGTAAAATAAGAGAAGTGCTCATCCTTTAAATGTACTCATATATTTTATGTCACAATGAATAGTCCAAGAGCATAATTGTATCGTTAATTTTTCTGCGGTATATGACAAAGTATTAAAGGAGATGAGAAAAAACATTGATATTCTAGTTCTCTCTTTCTTATACCTGTCAAGGCAGAACCCAAGGACAAAAGAAAATCCAGAAGTTGGATAAGCATGGATAAAGGAAAACTGTGATCTTGTTGTAGTGCCCAGGTGAGATTCATTGACAGACAACTGCGACAAAGAGGAGAATCCTGAGCCCCAGTTGGTGGCCTGGCTTCATTCCTTACAGTTTTCACAAGGAATAATACATTTCTCACAGAAGCGCATCACTTTGTTGTATGTCTGTTCAGTACTCTGCACTATGATAGCCGTAATCTGCACTGCATTGAATATATCCAGCTTTCAAAAATATGTGACTTCGTCACAATTTGGACCTCAGATGTGCCTTTATAGCTCAGGAACCAGGCACAGTTCTGCTAGCCCTTGAAGTTTTCCCTAAGTTTTTGAGCTGTTTCAGTACTCTGCAGAAAGTTATCAGTGCCCATGAATTCTATAATTCTTTGCATTAGTGTTCAATGCACGTCACGCTGCAACAAATAGGGTTTTCTCCAAATAGGCACTGTCAAACAATCTGTGACCTCTGTGTGCACAGCTAGCAGGCCAGCCTCCT
The DNA here is from genome assembly GCF_034619465.1 of Leptosomus discolor. Lineage (NCBI taxonomy): Eukaryota > Metazoa > Chordata > Aves > Leptosomiformes > Leptosomidae > Leptosomus > Leptosomus discolor. The sequence continues at coordinate 69,919,383 of NC_141392.1, read as the reverse complement.
GCAACTGAAAACATTAGAGACATATATGTCTGTGTTGCCAACAAATTAGGAAAAAACCCTGGCTTATATCAGTCACCCTCAAACACCTGGATCTGTCAGTAGCCTCAGACAGTCTTATTCTCAGTCAACCACATTCTTAAGCCATAGAGCCATGAAGCAGATTTAGTCTAGTTCCCTGTAGGAACTTCCCCTACACTGTGGGATCTATCCCATATCACTATGGGATTTAGACATCTTGTTTTTACAGACTAACATCCAAAGGTGGTATATAAATACATTTTAGTATTTCCCCCAGGACGCAAAATCAAATTTCTGCATTTAAAAGAAGCCCAGTTAGTTACCAGGGACCCTGCTGTGGATCTGTACAGTACAAATGTCGTTAAAAACACTGTAATGGATAAAATTAAACATGAACCAGCATGGGTTTGGCTTTCCATCCTCATATATTCCTACTCAAGACCTGTTTCTAGCACTGAATAGCTGTTCTGATATTCAGTTCTGAATTTAACTTCTTCACTTACCTTTTTCCTTTAACCCCTCTGGATTCTTGGGATTTTTTCCTTTCGGACAATCTGTAGGGAGATGATTAGGGTTTTGAGACTTAGAAAATAGGACTGCCCTTCTACACTTAAAGGAAAACCCACAAATATTTAAAAATTAAGACTAAAATTGTGACATAAATAGATACAGCCTTGACCTATCTTTACATCCTCACTAGTGACCGCCTTATATTTTTTAAGTTGAGATGTTGTTAGTAGCAAATGCAAGTGTAGAAGTTACTATAGATCACTCTGTAGAGACCTCACAGAAGGGAGAAACTGGAAAAGAGAAGGGGAAAATGCAAGTAATGACACAGGATTAGGATCTTATCCAAAACTTCATGAAGCAGAAAGGATTATTCTGTTTTCTCTGATGGGCTGAAGCTTAATTTTTTTACCTCGGTCCTTCAGGGTACATGCATTCAGGGTCAGTAAGCACAGGAAAAACATATATTATGTTGTATAAACAACTACTATTTCTGTACTTTTTAAGCAATAGCCTCTTGACCCCTTAAGTATATACTAACATTAGGAGGATATAGTTTTTTCCAAAGTGAGGAAGTAATTTCATAGGCTTATGAATGTGGTTTGAGTGAGAGAATATCACAGTTTGTACGATGCTGAGTAGACCAAATTGCACTCCATCTGACAGGATATAGTACCTAAGTATCTAGAAAAAACATGCCGTTTGTTCCAAATGAAAGTTAACCAACAGATAAATCTACAAGAAGATCCCTTCCAAAATAAGTTAAGTCTAATCATGGCTGCCAGGGTACCAGGAAGCGATCCCACTTATCCATCTGGCTCTAAGTGTGAGATGTAACAGGAAAAGTGCACTTCTAGGGTGGCTGAAGCTGCTGGAGAAATCACAATGTTCAGGGATAGATGGAGCCTGGTCTTCACAGCAGCAGGTGGACTCCTTCAGGGGATTGAGAGAAAACTTCCAGTGTGAAGACCGAAACCCTTTGAAGAAACCTCTGTGTTGACTATATAGGAAGCCTTGAGGCAACAGCTACCCAACTTGAACATTTTACTCTGTGTGCACATTTGTGATATCGAAGATCAGCAGCCATGATTACAGCTACAGGCACAAACCATTGCCTTTGGCCTTGTGGGTTTTGTGGCATATTCCCATGAGGGTTTTTTGTCATCCGTGTAGCAGCTCTCCCTGAGATTTCCTATGATTTCCAGCTCCTAAAGCAGGTTCAGCACTTTTGACTCTTACAGCTTCTGGATGCATCTATCAGTGGAGGACACTTTCCATGGTGCATCAACTTCCCCACCCTCTGAGCCAAGGTTACTGAGATCACCACTCCTGTTTCCCTTCCAGGGAGCAGGTTTTCATCAGGAGTTTAAACAGGGACTCCCTGAAGACTTTTCAAACTTCTGCTCTCAACTGATCACTTTCCTGCTGGTCCCAGAAGGGGAAAAACATAAAGCTGGCTTAAAGCCAACATTCACCTTGTGCTTTCCTTCTATGTCCTACTCCAGAGGTGAAGATGGGTCAGGTTAGGAAGATGGTATGGAAAGATGCAGCAGCAGTGACATGCAGACTCTTCAAGGCAAAGATCTAGTTCTCATGCAAATGATAACAATGAATAAGTAGATAGAAAGTCTTTAGTCTTCTGTTGGCAAAGAGTGAAACATCAGCGACAGCAGCGGTGGGTTCTGTAGCTGAGCGGTAGATCAAGGCAGACGGGAGGTTCCCAGGGCAGGAGGAACCCAAGGAAGAGTGGTGAGACCCAGCAGGAGTCAGCATCTCTCACATGGGCGAGGCTGAGAGGGTGACGTGGCTGGGGCAACCACGAGAGATTTAAATGCAGCCAAACTGGAAGCAACGCTCAGTCGACGAAGAGCAAAGCAGCTGGCCTTCTTGCTGTAAGCGCTCTTGCCTGTGAGCACGAGCAGAGTTCAGTCATGGTCTCCGCCCGGTGGAAGGCAGTGATCTCTGCACTCACCAGAATGAATGTGGGAACCCAGACAGAACTCCCACGGAAACGTGCAGCCGCCCATGTCACAGGCTGCAGGGAGTGCCAGAGCCCTGCTCCGGCAACATGTTGCAGTGATGAGAACTGCCACGTCTGCTGTGAACAGGGGGATGATCTGCTCAGCCTGGTGGCAGAGCTGCACGAAGAGGCTGAAAGGATGAGGAGCATTAGGGAGGCAGAACAGGAGATAGACTGGTGGAGCCAGGCTCTGCTCTCCTTGAAACAGAAATGGGAGCACCCACCAGAGACCACCCAGGATCAAGGGGCCTCTGTATCCTGCCCCTATCAGGCCAAAGGCAGAAGCCTAAATGAAAAGAGTGAATGAAGGCAAGTCCATGGTAGGGGCAGCAGTCAAAATCCCCTCTTGCCCACCTCACCTCCCCTGGTGTCTCTGAGCAACAGATATGTGACTCTGGTTGAGGAAGAACAGTCAAATGAGGACGGAGACATTGGGCAAGCTACACCAGAGTTGTCTACATAGCGAGACAGGCCTACTGCCAGTGTCACCACCACACACAAAAGGAAGAAAAGAAGGTTTATAGTTGTAGGTGACTCTGGTCTGAGGGGAATAGAGGGTCCGGTATGCCACATAGACCCTCCTCACAGGGATATCTGCTCTCCCCCTGGAGCCCAGGTTAAGGATGTCACTAGGAAACTTCCTAGCTTAGTGAGATACACAGATTGCTACCCACTACTGATTTTCCATGTGGATGGAGAGGAAGCAGCAACTAGTAGTCCAAGAATGATCAAGGAAGAATTCAGGGACTTGGGACGGTTAGTGAGAGAATCTGGGGCACAGGTTATTTTTAATTCTCTCCTTCCAGTTGAAAACAGTGACATTGGAAGGAACAGAAGGATCCAATCTATCAACATACGGCTTCATGGCTGGTGTCATTTCCACAGTTTTGGGTTTTTTAGTAATGGGATGGCCTACATGACACCAGGAATGCTGACATCAAATGGGAGATACCTTTCTCAAAGGGGGAAAAGGGTCTTTGCCCAAGAGATTGCGGGGCTGATTGACAGGTCTTTAAACTAGATGACAAGGGGAGTGGGATAATAATATCAAGATTATCTGTGATAAGCGGCAGGATGCCACAACAGGGTTGGAGGTATGGGGTGACAGTAAGGGCCTTCAACCTGCTGCCCTGAGGCATGCTGTGGACACTGCAGCACAGGCAAAGTCTTACAGAAGTCAGCCAGAGGCTCCTGAGGAAATAGGAGCCAACAGGGTAACATCCGTGAAACACTTTGGGGGAATAAAGGGGTGTGTCTCTAAAAAGGTGACATGGCTGGCAGCTCAGCTTAAGTGCCTCTACACCAATGCACGCAGCATGGGCAACAAACAGCAGGAATTGGAAGGTACCGTGCTACAGGAAGGCTACGACATGGTAGCCACTGCTGAAACTTGGTGGGATGAATCCTATGACTGGAGTGTGGCTACAAGCTGTTCAGAAGGGGCAAGAGCAGAAGGAGAGGTGGAGGTGTTACCCTCTATGTCAAGAAATGGATGGAGTGTGAAGAGTTGTCCCTATAGAATAGCCATGAGAAGGTCGAAAGCTTATGGGCAAGAATTAGGGATCAAGACAACAAAGGGAGCCTTGTGGCTGGTGTCTACTAGAGGCCACCCGATCAAGGGGAACCTATTGATGAAGCCGTTTTTCTCCAGCTCAAAGAGACATCGCGCACACAGGCTCTTATCCTGCTGGGGGATTTCAACAACCCCGACATCTGTTGGAAAAGTGACACGCCAAGGTGTAGGTAATCCAGAAAACTCCTGGAGTGCCTAGATGACCACTTCTTAAGGCAGGAAATAGACAGCCCTACCTGAGGGGATGCGGTATTGGACCTGATGGTCACAAATGCCAGTGAAATCATCAGGGATGTCAAGATTGGAGGCAGCCTGGGCTGCAGTGGTCATGCACTAGTGCAGTTCACTGTCCTAAGGGGTATGAGGCAGATGAAAAGCACACTCAGGACCTTAAATTTTAGAAAGCGAAATTCCAGCTCTCCAAGGAGTTAGTCAATAGGACCCCTGGGAAATGCCCCTCAGGGACAAGTGAGCAGAGCAGAGCTGACAGACCTTTAAGGACGCTTTCCACGAAGCGCAAGAGCTCTCAATCCCCAGGTGTAAGAAAGGAGGGCCAGAGGCTGCCATGGCTGAATTGAGACCTGCTGGTCAAACTAAAAGGCAAGATGGAATGGCACAGGCAGTGGAAGCAGGGACAGATATCCTGGGAAGAGTACAGAGACCTTGTGTAGGCACGAGGTCAGGAAAGCCAAGGCGCAGCTGGAGGTATGCAAAGGAAAAAAAGAAAGGCTTCTACAGGTATGTAAACCAGAAAAGGAAGGTCAAAGAAAGTGTAGCCCCTCTGATGAGCAGAAATGGTGAGATAGTAACAACAGACAACAAGAAGGCTGAGGTTCTCAGCAAATTTTTTGCCTCAGTTTTCACTGGCAGCCTCTCTCCTCACAGCTCTCAAGTTAATGGCCCACGAGATGGGACCAAGGAGACAAAATCCCTCACACCATAAGTGAGGACAAGGTTCGTGGCCATCTGGGGAACCTGAACATACACAAGTCCATGGGACCTGATGAGATGCATTCGCAAGTCCTGAGGGAACTGGCTGATGCAGTTGCCGAACCACTCTCCATGATATATGAAAAGTCGTGACAGTCAGGTGAAGTCCCAGGTGACAGAAAAAAGGGAAGCATTGCCCTCATTTTTAAAAAGGGTAGAAAGGAGGATCCTGGGAACTACCGACCTGTCAGCCTTACCTCTGTGCCTGGGAAGATCACGGAACAGATCCTCCTAGAAGATATGATAAGGTATATGGAGGACAGGAAGGTGATCCAAGACAATCAGCATGGCTTTGCTAGGGGCAAATCCTGCCTGACCAACCTAGTGGCTTTCTACAATGGAGTGATTGCATCAATGTTCAAGGGAATAGCTACAGATGACACCTATCTGGAGTTCTGCAAGGCCTTTGACATGGTCGCCCACAACATCCTTCTCTCTAAGTTGGAGAGATACAGGTTCAATGGGTGGACTGTTCAGTGGGTAAGGAATTGGCTGGATGGTCACTCCAGAGAGTAGTGGTCAATGGCTTGATGTCCAGGTGGAAAATGGTGACAAGTGGTGTCCTTCAGGGGTCCATACTGGGACCGGAGTTGTTTAATATCTTCATGAATGATATTGACAGTGGGATTGAGTGCACCCTCAGCAAGTTTGATGATGACACCAAGCTGGGTGGTGCAGTCGATGTGCCAGAGGGAAAGGATGCCATCCGCAAAGACCTGGAGAGGCTGGAGAGGTGGGCCCAGGTGAACCTCATGAGGTTCAACAAGGCCAAGTGCACTGTCCTGCACCTGGGCTGGAGCAACTGACAGTATCAATACAGGCTGGGAGAAGACATGCTAGAGAGCAGCCCTGTGGAAAAAGACTTGGGGGTACTGGTGGATGAAAAGCTGGACAGGAGCCACCAATGTGCAATTGCAGCCCAGAAGGCCAGTCATATCCTGGGCTGCATCAAAAGCAGTGTGGCCAGCAGGTCAAGAGAGGTGATTCCATCCCTCTACTCTGCCCTGGTGAGACCTCACCTGCAGTGCTGCGTCCAGCTCTTGGGCCCCCAACACAAGAAGGACATGGACCTGTTGGAACATGTCCGGAGGAGGGCCATGAAAATGATCAGAGAGCTGGAGCACCTCTCCTGCGAAGACAGGCTGAGAGTTGGAGTTGTTCAGCCTGGAGAAGAGAAGGCTCTGGAGGGACCTTATAGCGTCCTTACAATACCTGAAAGGGGCCTATAAGGCGGCAGGGGAAGAACTGTTCACAAGTGGTTGTAGCGATAGGATGAAGGGTAATGGTTATAAGCCAGAAAAGGGTAGATTTAGGTTGGACATTAGGAAAAAGTTCTTTAATATGAGGGTGGTGGATCACTGGAACAGGTTGCCCAGAGAGGTAGTGGAAGTCCCATCCCTGGAGACATTCAAGGTCAGGCTTGATGGGGCTCTGAGCAACCTGACCTAGTTAGAGATGTTAATGATGATTATAGGGGGTTGGACTAGGTGACCTTTAGAGGTCCCTTCAAACCCAATACATTCTATGATTCTATGATACTATGAAATAGGAGGAAATATTAACTGAGCAGTGTTTTTCTGTTGGTGAGTCTCATAACATAACTTTCTACATTTAAAGAAAACAAATGTATGTTACAAGTTAAGATGAAAAATGCTAAAGGCAAGATGTTATTTCATTTTCCTTTTACTTTAAAAGAAGAACAAGCATTGCATAACAAGTGAAAATCAACACATTTGTTTCTTTAATGACAATGTGCTATTATGTATATGGCAAGAAAGAAATACAAGCTACTGACTTATTTCCCCTACCAATCTGTGCATAAAAATAAATAGGCTTATTATCCACACATAACTGACATAAGAAATGATGCAAAGGTATCCCAAAACATGGCAAAAGCAAACAAGAGGGAAAAAAGGAGCATTCATTTGGAAAACAAATCATAGAACACAGAGTAAGAGTGAATTTACATTATCCATACAGCACAAATGGTGTCACTTTAATAACTCAGCATAGAGCAATTGTAGTAAATTTCTTAGAAAAATTCAGTGAGGAGTTATATATGATATGTCATGAGCTTTTAGTGCCACTGTTAGAGACTTTGGATGAATAAGCTTCTACTCTGATTAGCTGAGTAAGATATCTACCAAAGAAACCACATGGCAAATTATACATTAGAATTTCATTGGCCTCACATTATTGGAATATTCTTATGTCAACAGAAAATCAGCTTTTATATTCATTATTTTAAGTAGGTTTCTTTACTCTTCTTTAATTCAGGAAAAAGCTGAAGAGATACTTATAAATTTAGAAGGAGTCTTTAGATGTCTTTTATCACAAGACAATGGAAAGTATATTCTTCCAGTGTTCTCCTTAATTATTGCCAATAAAATTATACTCTAAGATTGGAGACATTTTGTTTACCTCATAAAATAGATAAGGTAACATTGTGAGATTGTGATCTACAGAGTATCCCAGTGATAACTCCAAATTCAGGGATTTATTTTTCCTGTCTCTACTTTAAATAAAAACATTATGCATCAGTTTATGAAAAATAGCCTGCTTTATGTAAAGTTTTTGGTCTGGACATCATCCTTGTTCATGCAAACTTAGCCCATCCTTCAAAGAGAATGAGGTACGATGGTGCCTCTTTTATTGCATAAGGTGCCAGGCAGACATTAATCCACACAAAATTTTAATACCTCATCTAAAAACGTTCCTTTATTTGGTTTTATATGAATAATAACAAACTCCCAAGACACATAGTTAGCATGTATATGCAGTCTTAAAAATCCTTACTTTCCTGTGTCCTTCAATATATATTTATTTGCCAGAAACATCCAGTTTAAGAAACAGATTGTAAGACACCAAGTTGCAAAGAGTGAAAAGAAGGCCCCAGTAACCTGGTTAACCTTTACAGAAGCCCACTGAGGAGGCTTGAATAGGTGATGAAGAGGGGAAAGGGTGGCATGCGAATAAGGCTTTGATTAATTTATGAGTTACAGTTTGGGCAAATAAGATGAGGGAATGGGGAATTCACAGTGCTAAACAAACCTTTATGTAGCAGAGTAATCCAGAACGCTATAGGGAAAACACATAGCCCAGAAAGGCACCGAGATTTCTGACAGCTTTATGAGTTCGTCTTATAGAGTCTTTATTGCCAATATATTTTGAACTGAGCTATTCAGCTCACTAATCAGCACCTGCATTTTTAGACACAGATACTGAACTGTGCGAGTCTGATGCCTGTTACGGGTAACAGGGACAGCAGCATCAGCAAGTGCTCTCAGGATCTGAGAGGCCAGGCTCATCTGGGCTGGACATCAATGCTGCTGCAGTGGCTCAGGAGCCTGTGGTGCATTTACATCTGTATTCAGCATTGAGTAGTAGGTCAAGATCTTGCTCATACCAGCATTAATGCATTGGGCATACATGACTGTACTACATGGGGTAAAGAAATTGGTGTGAAGCTTTAGTTGGTAACACTTTGAGTAATATGTTGGAATTTTTACAGAGATCTTTTCCTTGTTTTCCTAAAATGTAGGAAATCTGATATAACATGGCCTGTACTTGATCTTTATCACCTTTCTGAATGTTGACTGGAGAAGGTCTAACCTCCCTCATCATGTTAGGACAACCTCTTAATAAATTAGTGATTGAAGTCACTGACCTGTTGAACACGAGCCCAGGAGATTAAAAGCAGCACTGTGTGAGTGCTCAGTGGAGGACATGCTACAGAAGCTTGTTCAGGGCTGGTGAACCACCCCTTTCCATTGGTTCTTAAGAAACTCTTGTCGAAGAGGGAAAATATTTTGAGTCTCCTGTCTCCTTCTTTTTCTTCCCCCCTCACTCCATGCCAGTAATCCTTTGAAAGGAACAGCAGACTGAGCATACCTACTCTGTGCAGAGGAGGAGGGGGCAGATCTGTCGCTAAAGTGCCTTTTGTAATTTTTCAGCACAGGCCCATCAGGGAACAACAGATTATAGGAAGTCTGTGGAGAAGGCCATAGGAACCCAGGAGAGTTTGGATATACAGTTCTGGTCCAGATAATTAAGCTCATGTAAATGGGGTGTGTGTAAGTAGGAGTAGAACACACATAGAACAATACATGCACCACAGGATTTGCAGATTATTGTAATTTAATTTTGTGTATAAAAAAGTGATTAATTAGTGATTGCCCAATTAAACAAGACTGAGTGAATGAAGGCAGTTTCCAGGATTTTGAAAATAGGTCTAGCAGTAAGATTTTCATCTTTCCATAGTGCTTGAACTACATTCTTCATTCAGTTCTTTGTTTGAAATAGCATATAATGACTATATTTTAGAATAAATATTAACATAGAATCATAGAATCATAGAATGTTTTGGGACGGAAGGGACCTTAAAGATCATCTAGTCCAACCCCCCTGCCACGGCCAGGGACATTTTCCACTAGACCAGGTTACCTCTTGCAGTTTGAAACCATTACCCCTACTCCTATCCCTACACTCACTGATAGAGAATTCCTCCCCATCTTTTTTGTAGCCCCCTTTAAGCGCTGGGAGGCTTCTCTTCTCTAGGCTGAAAAACCCCAACTCTCTCAGCCTGTCCTCATAGGGGAGGTGCTGCAGCACCCTGATCATCTTTGTGGCCCTCCTCTGGACCATATAGATATTTCTATCTATATGGTATCTATATGGTAGATCTTTTTATCCTGAAGAACCTAAGGAACACGTAAAATAAGATTTATCCATAAATCATTTCTCCTTTCAATACAGCTATCTTTAGAAAGGTGGGAAGCAATAATATAGGTAAAAAGCTCTCAGCAAAAGGATGAAAGGAAATTCAGCTGACCTGATTTACTCTGACCAAATTAAAAAAGACATGGGAACTGTTTGATAAAGAATAAGGAATAAAAGAAAGATTCAGACTAACTCTCATGTTGCAGGTTGACTGGATGAAGTTATGGGGTTTTAACTGTATCTTTTACACAGTCCAGAAATCACATTACCCATTCACACGCTCATAAAGTTTACTTTATTCCTGTTATGTACACAGATTTATGCAAGTGTCCAGTTCAGACTTTGTTAACTGGCTCCTATTAAACACTTTGCGTTGTTCAGAAGAGCAAGTCATTAGGAAAGTTCTTAGCTATTACTCTGAGTGGTTTTGTGATATTTATTTAATTAATTTTAAGACTTCTGAATGTCAATTGGCTCGCCATATTCTATTTATGTCCTTTCCCCCCTTTTTCGTGCTGTAAATCCTGTAGAATATTTTAACCAATTAAATGTTGCTTGGTTAAGATTTATAATGAGAAAGATTTATAATGATTATTTTAAAATTTATATCTTCATTCTACTTTGTGTGGTTTTCAAAAATTTTTATATTTTATTCTGTATTCTTACCTTTATTTTTTAAAGCTGTAGGGTTCTTTCCTTCCTTTTCTTTAGAATATTCTGTAAAAATAATTTATTAATCTTCAAGCTAGAGTGATATAAGGTTAACAACTAATACCTCTGGGATAATGACTGAATAATTGGTGGTTTCTAACTGAGCCATGATACCAATTAAATGTGTAGTACAAAACTGTTTTTCATCAGTGAAATCACAAACTGTTTCACAAAGTGAAACCACAAACTTTTCTTAAGTATGATGAAAGAATAAAGATCACTCAAAATTTATTTCACTTTACAGCTTGTAATAGCAAATGTTAACAAGTGTTCCTAAATTCTGTGTTTGGACTTCTAAATTTTTCACACAGATGCTTCATATTATCAAGGCTCTATTTGCACTTCTGATACAGGTAAAGTCAATTAAGTTTTAATTTACAGAAACAGTATTATGCTTATAAATTCCTAAGTGACATATACCGTAAAAACAAAATGGCCAATGCAAGGTTTTTTTCTTGATCCACATAGATCTTAGGATTTTATACAATTTTGTCCTCCTATGTTACCTTTATCTTTTGGAGCAGCTGGAGATTTTGATTCTTTTTCTTTTCCAGGATCTGTAAAAGAAGTATTCACACTGATAAAGTGACAGTCAGAAGCCATAACTGAGTGAAACTATGAGAGAGAATGAAGTATCTAGATTATATGAGAGACTATAATCATACATTGGGAGAAATAGTGAAAAATGGAGTGATTGGAAGAGTTGTACAAAATTCACCTGCTTCCTTTCAGAGAGTTCAGTCCACAAAATGTGCAAAATTTGCAAGCTTCATATGGAATAAAGATAGTTTTTCAACTTGCTTAACCAGAAAGAACAAAACTGACCCTTTGCCAATTTTGACTCATCAGAGCTGGCTGTGGCCTACTTCCCTCATCTGGGATTGCCCATTCTTGCTCAGCAAGCCCAAGGCTCTCCTTATTGAAACTATTCTTTCTACGGGTCAGATGTGTATCAAATTGAGAGAGCAACACAATAAATAAAAATAATAAAAAAAAAGTGACAAATAGGAGGATGAGGAGGTCTTTTTACTCTGCCTACAGTTGAGTAGTGAAGATGGCTAGACCACACCATCCTTGATGGATACTGTATGAGGGAGGGCAGTTCCCTGTAAAAGGCATAAAAAAGAATTTGAACCAGACAGAAGACAGGAATTCTGTTTGAGACAAAATGCGAGACCATCATTCTGGGCTGATAGATCCAAGGTCTGCAAAGCTTTTCCCACCAAAATTAGAAGGATGGCACTGTCCCAAAACAGGTTAATCAGAAAGAATAGAGACTTGACTTTTGAATTCTTGCATTTTAAGTGAATGTTTTAATCATCTGATTAGTAGTTACACTTGTTTATACATCTTATCTGAGAAGTACAAATTAAAAGGTATTTTCTGGAAAAAAAAAAAAAAGATACCATGTTCTCTCTCTAATACGAAGTAAAAAATTCTTTCTATTGAAAAACTTGGCAGCAATTCAGTGCCAGAAGGTATTAAAGATCTCTGTTAGAAGACCCTCTTGGTTTCTACACGTAGGATAAGAGGTCAAGACTCCTAATGAGGAGAAGGTTGTATTTAGCAGATAGATATGAAACTTGCAGTAGCTACAGTGGGTAGTTGCAGTGATAATTGTTTACTACCTTAAGCACACAAAATTCACTTTTCTTATAAAAATATGGGATGTGTCCGATAGTAATGTATCATGGTATCAATAGAGCTTCTTGTTCACAATTTAGTATTCATCTCTTTGTAGGACAAACTGAGTTCATGGGGAATCTGAATTGAAGGAAACTAGAAATAATAAAATTTTATTTGTGGTAGAAGTAACTATCAAGTGGAAAAACTTAATTTACTGTTGACATTGAAAGCCCTGTTCTGTTGGGGCTGACATGAAAGGATAAAAATTTCATTATTTTTCTCCTTCTACACTGTGCTTCTAAAAATGCAGTATTTTCAGACGATATAATTTTTAAAGAAATCTTGGGAAAGTACTATATTGACCAAGGTCAAAAGTGTAATTTTGTTGTAACAAAGCTGTCTCTTTCCATTCTCACTACATCCCAGACAACTGCTTCAGAAGCTACCTCTGCTCTGCTGCTTCTACCTTCAGTTTTGTACTCACCAGTTTATGATTGGGTCACTAATTTTCAAAGTGAGAAAACAAAAAATTTACTGCAGATGTCTGTGAAGCATACCAGTGGAACTAAGTGTTTTTAGTAGTCCTAATAAAAAGTCAACATCAATTTTAAAATATTAATTTAATGACAGAAACCTGCGCTAGCAGGTATAAAAATCAGTGAGAAAACTGAAAAACTTGTCCTGTGCTCATGAGTTGTGAAAAATTCCCAAGAGAGATTCCATGTTCGGTGCAATGGTTGCTATGAAAAAAAAAAAAAAAAAAGAGAAGTGGAAGATGCAGACTTTTCTATTTTTTTTTTTTCTTTGTGGTTCACAATTCAAATAAAGATTTTGTAATTAATACAAGAATACAAGTAGCACAGCTAAATACTACAATATTATGCCTTTACCAAAATAAATCATTTACTGCACAATATAAAATTTTTACTTTCAATAGCCTGCCTGTAAGAACTGTCGCGCACCTCCATTAATAAGAACATGATTACCCAAACTGTTGCAAAGATGTTACCTCAGGGATGCAATTAGAAAAAAAGAACATTAAAAAATTCTGAACTGAAAGATTAAGTCATTACTGACGAAACTTGAAGTTCCATGTGACCCCCAAATGAGGAAACATTTGGGAAGGTGCTTCAGAGGTAGTTGTAATCTCCAGGAGAAAAAGTGGCTTTTAGAATGTGTGGCATGTGACACAGATGCTGCTGAAGAATTTCAAAAATGACCTAGGACAGACCTGGAAATGGGAAATCAGAGTGTAAATAGACACCGGCCGTATTCTGTAAGACTGAACTTACTGAAGTCTGTTAGACAGTCTGCCATAACTTGGTAAAATGACAACCTGCAGCAAAAATCCCATGGCAATAGCCTTGTGCTACTTGTTTTGTATTGATTTGCGGTGTTACGTTCATGCTGACATCAGAACACATAGAATAACTGTCACATAATTGAGACCTGTAGTGACCCTAGCTGGTGTGGAGAGAAGACTTTTGTGTGTAAAATAATAAACATAGATGTTATAAATAGGTATTTTGTCCTATTGCACAAGTCTCCTCCTTTTGTTAAGGAAGAATATACAGTATCGGAATGAAACTTCTTCGTCTTAAACAGACTAGAATTTCTCAGTGTATCCATAATTATTATTATCAGCTTTGTTGTATCAGTTCTAGTCTGTCTAATCAACTATGATTTGTAATTCTGACTAGCAGCAGGAGCTTTTATACTTTTTTTTTTAACTATTATTTATATATCCAACATCGCTTTATCAGTCATAGGGTGAAGCAATATGTAAAACTATAACTTACTTCCTTGTTTCTTCCTTGGTTGATCTGAGGAAAGAGAAGAGAAGGGAAAGAAAAGTGAAAAGAGAAAAAAAAGGAAGTATTAGAATACATGTTCACGTAAGAAATTATTTTTAATACAATCAGCTAATGAAAAAGTATTTAGATATATGTTGTCCCTAAGTGCTTAAATATATCTTGAAAGTGATTTCCCCTGCATTGTTGCTTGACAGTATGTGTGAGAAAAGTTCATGGTTCCCACCTGGTAACTTGCAGATTTGCAACAAGAGCATAAAAACCCCCTGTCTTATATGACCTGCTTCAACTGGTAGTAATTAACTCCTTTCTTAGTACTGTTGGATACCACAAGAAAAAGAAATCTTTGCCTTTTACTCATTTCTTTAAGTATTAATTCTCAGTTGCCCTAATAATAGACAGTAACTCCCTGGCAACTGTCTGACACTTGCTCATGTCATTTTTCAAACAAATAGAGCAAAGAGTTGAAGTACTATCTTTTTCCAGACACTTCTGGCAATTCCCCGACTTCTTGTTCTGCTTTTAACAGTTAAAAATGTTACATGCAAATTTGCTTTACTACTAATAAAAGATCAGTGAAATGAAATGTTGCTACAAACTTTTAACCCTTTCCCAGAGGGTGGGGATTTGAGGTTAAAGCTGGAATAGCATGTTTAATCACTAAAACCTTCAAGTTTGAAACAATGAAGCTATGTCCAGATTGCTAAACAAATAGAGCTGCCAACAATCCAGACTGTCCCGCAAGTATACTTATATTTAGTGATTTTCTTAAACTGCAAATCCTAATTTTGACAAGGTCTGTATCTGTCTACTTTTGATGTGTATTCTGACGTACAAAATTTAGCAGAGCAAATTATTTCATTTCTCAGTCTAAAAGGCTCAGTTTAAAAACTGTTTCCTGGTGCATTCATACTTTTCTGATTAAGAAGAAGAGTCCTTACTCTTCCTCAGATCTTCCAGATACCTGGAATCAGTGAATTAGGTACAGTTTCCCCTTCACTCAAAACATAACTCAGAGCTGCTTCCATCCCTTCATATTTTACTCTTCCATGAGAAATATAAGTACATGTAAATATTCAAAAAAATGCCTGAAAATTTTTTTGGCTCATTTGTCTTTGAGTGATCAGTGTGTTGGCAGTAGCTCCAATACATACAGGGTGCAGAAATGAGAAGCAGAAGAAATTGCTGTCTGAAAGTGTTTATATTCACTTCTGTGCAGAAGAGGAACTGAGCTGCTGCCAGTGTTCGGAAGTTGCTACAGAAATACTTGCGACAGACATTACACATTGCTCTTATTCACTCGACTTGCAGAAATTAGATGGCTGCTGACATGGGGAAACAGTGCTGCTGGTGCTGATGGCTGGCATGGGAAATAGTTTGTCCACCTTTTGAGTTCCCTGGGTATCACAGCGGATGGTTTAGAAATCCCTGCTCAATGCCAACCATGTGAAACTATCACTTGTGTCACTCAGTCTGTGCTTTTTATGGCACAGTTTAAAATATTTTGCAGATGAAGTCCCATCTAATGGTGGCACATAACAGAAGGGACAAATGTTACAGCAAACACCTCCTCATTGCTGCATGAGATAGTCAAACAGAGGGGAAGCAGTGCAGATGGTTGGGGAAGCACCTGTATGGCAATGGAAAATAGTGTGGAGAAACCCAGACTAACAATGACTGAAATCTAGGCCAAGGCCTGCCTAATTATAACATTTTCCATGACAACTAACAAGCATCTGATAATTGCTGCAGGTTGCCTGCTCTGACTTGAGCAATGCTGGGTAAAGCTGAAGCTGAGAAACTGGAGAAAAGAAAGGGATAAGAGCTCAACTGACCAAAGCGACATTACTAAATATGCCTTATACTTTATCCTTAAGGTTACTGGCAAGTTTGGAAAAACTCCAATGTAGAATCATAAAATGGTTTGGATTGGAATGGACCTTAAAGACCATCTAGTCCCAAACCCCTTGCCATGGGCAGGGACACCTTCCACTAGACCAGGTTGCTCAAAGCCCCATCCAACCTGGCCTTGAACACTGCCAGGGAGGGGGCAGCCACAGCTTCTCTGGGCAACTTGTGCCAGTGTCTCACCACCCTCACAGTAAAGAATTTCTTCCCAATATCTAATCTAAATCTACCCTCTTGCATTTTTAATCTGTTACCCCTCATCCTATCACCACACTCCCTGATCAAGAGTCCCTCCCCACCTTCCTGTAGGCCCCCTTGAAGTACTGGAAGGCCACTATAAGGTCTCCCCAGAGCCTTCTCTTCTCTAGGGTGAACAACCCAAATTCTTTCATCCTGTCTTCATAGGGCAGGTGCTTCAGTCCCCTGATCATCTTTGTGGCCCTCCTCTGGACCTGCCAGAGCAGGTCCGTGTCTTTCTTGTGCTGGGGGCCCCACAGCTGGATGCAGCACTCCAGGTGGCATCTCACCAGAGCAGAGCAGAGGGGGCGAATCACCTCTCTCGACCTGCTGGCCACGCTGCTGTTGATGCAACCTAGAGTGCAATTGTTTACCATCATCACTCATTGGGCTGAGTTTTGTTTTAGCCTAGGTGTAGCCTGCCCTTTGGAGTTCCTGCTATGGTTGGCTTGGGAAATCGTATGTAGACTTTTTGAGCTGTTGAACTCTGTGCCACCAACACGTCCAGTTCTTGTATCCTTTCTTCTTCTGGTGTTCCCACTCTCAGACATTCCCATTCATGCATCTATAACAATCCTAACCTTTTTGCTAAAAACATCTACAAGTTCTGCTCTCAAAAGCTTTTGAGTTTCCCTTCAGTGGACCTTTGTGGCTCTTCATGGGGCTAATGTTTCACCTGGGATAAGAAAGGCAGCTCAGCTGACCTTAGGGGGACTTTGCCCTTTTACCTCATTGCAAATCACTGTCTAAGACTGAATAGTAAAGTTTAATTCCTGCCCAGGCTACAGGGGCAGAAAACCTTTCGCAAGATCTGTGGGACACAAAGTCCCAGCACAAGACATTTAAGCAGAAGGAGGCAGCCTGTTCACTTGAAGATTTTTGTGGGGGTTACAGCTTTGTGGAAGCGGGACAAAGCCAGCTTCCTGGTGGAAATTCCCTGTTGCTCTGATAAGCACAACAGAGCCCTGGCAAATACTAGCAGAGGAATGGGTTTAAAGGCTGCTGTCATCCCTCTTTCTGAGGTTTTTGGTTTTGTGCCGTTATCTTTTAAGACAGATAACGCCAACATGCTTTGTTTTCTTTTTACCTTGCTCTGCTGTCTTTGTTGCTTTTTCTTCCTTTTTTTTTTTCAAATATTGCTGAAAATGAAGTTTTAAGTAAGATTTCTGGTCAGAAGTGTTGCTCCAACAGACAAAGCTTTTCTTAAATGCTTGCAGACTGTTTTGAGGCCAATGATTTCAAAGATTAGCAACCATGAGATACCTTTTTTCCCCCAATATATGACTACATAATAATTATGTTTTATGTATCTTAAAAAGAAAAGAGCAAAAGCAAACAAGGAACTTTTTTTCTTTCAGAAAATAAATAACAGTGCTGTATTCTTGATCACAGGTGGAACAGAGTCTGAACTGCAGTGCATATTGCATAACGGAGGAGAGAGCAAAGCAAGCAAGTTCTGCTTTACCCAGCCATGGGAGGGTTCCCTACATGAGTGTGGTTTTCTGTTTGCACCAGCAAAAACCTGCACTCTTCTTCCCTGACATGGCAAAATGCTTCCACACATTTTTAATTTCAAGCATGTAGTTAGACTCACTGAAGATAGTGGGCCACAGGCAAACTGCATATTTAGAGACACTTGACTTAGTCCTTGTGAATACTGTGATTTCTGCATGGAAGAGAGAAGGGTGAACCAAATCACTTGTGCATCAGGGCTGCTAGACCTTTGCTGATGCCAGAGGAAGCAGTTGTAACAGCCCAGGTGGGGATATCTAGACATATCCAACTGATTATTCACAAACTTTAGCTTCCACACTTCCTGAATTGATCTTCACAGTTGGAGAGACAAGGGACAGAGATTTTTTGTTCCTGGGTCCACACTAAGGATTAAATTATTTAAGAGGAGGAGGTACAGGAAGGAATTCTCTCAGATAGTGCTGTCTTAGGAAACTTACATAAATATGGATATCTTTTATTGTTTCTGATACTTTATGTGGCAAGTTTGTCAATGTACAAGATTTCTGTGTATTATTGAATATGCTTAGGACAACATATATATTTTCTTGTCTAATTGAATTATTCAGCGTTGAGTTTTGTAAATATGTGAACATATTCGTTTAGCTTTAAATGGCAGTGCCAACACTTCACTTTTGAAACCCAAGCTTTTGTAGCCATAATTTATAATGATTATGCTGAATAGGAAGCAGTGCTTTAATTTAAAAAGATATCCTCTTACCATGTTTGACACAAAAATGTGGCATTAAGAAAATAAGCTTCATGGTCATTGCCTTGTTTAAAAGTAGTGCAAAGAATAAACAATCAGTATAAATGGCAGGATGTAAAGTGGACAGTGAAAATTAATTTACATCTGATAAGTATAGAAATGACTTTGCAGCTACAGAGTTATCAGCACATAACATCCCCTCAGCTTGTTATTTCAACCTGTCAAGCAGAGTAATATTTTCAATGCAATGTTTTATTACAGCAATTCACAGTTCTAAATTGAGAGCTTGGCTTTTAGAGCCAAGGTAAATACTGAGGATCATGTTCTGTTATCATCATTTATGCTGAGAAATTCAGGGAATTCAAAGGACCTATGAATTGCCTCTAGGTGTGCTTGCTGTTCTGGAGGGATGTACTGGTGGTCCCTCTGGGGCCAGGCTTGCAGTCCAGGCATCAAGGAAGCCTCCTGAAGCTGCTGGGCATGATGGCCCAAGCAGGCCAGCTCGTTTAGTAAGCCTATCTGCAATGACTGCAAGTGGACTGGAGGCCAAAAGAAGGTTCTTCTGTTCCCAGCGGGGTACCTTTCCTGAGATTCAGCGAAACATCAGGTATGGACAGATGAACTGCTTCATGTTGAGTGGAATGGACTAACTCACACATATCAATCACTCCCTTGCCACTTACTCTTGTTTATTGCAAGATGTTGTGGGGTGAGTGAGTGTTTGTGAGCAAGTTCCATGAAAACAGTGAAATATTGCACCTCAGTTACCACAGGTAACTTATTTTATTGAAGATAATCTTCAGTTTGCCTGAAAATCAAGTCTAGGCTGAAGGGATGACTGACTGGATCCACAGAAAAAAAAAAAAAGTGAGTACTCAATTTCTATTCAAGTACCTAACTTTGCATTGATGTTACTGGACACAGAGAAAGCCAAAGAGGAGCAAAAGCCCTTAATGTTTATTGTAGATCTATGCTATTAGCATTCACTTAGGCCCAGATCAGCAGAATTACTTAAATCAGTATTAAACTAGACACCTACATGCCTCGATGAATCTGGGCATTGAGCCCTATCACTGAGCAAACTAATATCACAATACTTCCAAAAATCTTAACGAAGTGGCCAACATCTTGAAGAATAAACTTATTCTAATAGGGAAAAAAATATATGAAAAGAGGAACCAGAAACCTGCCCTGTATGCATTCCAAAATGTCTTTAGCGCCTAAAGCTGCAAAAGTAGCTATGATAAGAGTAAAATGGATTACTGAGAACTGTTATTCTCTTCAAAGCATGTTTATCCTTTTTAGCTAAAACTACAGCAGTTTTAGTTTGTTCAATTACTGAAAACCAGAATACTGATGGAATAAAAAATAAAAGTATTTTCTGGATACTGAACTGCAGGTTAGAAGAGCAATACAGCTTTCTGAGAAGATCAGGTATTTAGAGTCATCGAATTCATGTGGCAGTGGTAGACTGTGAGTGCAGTTATGATGAAGGAACCAGCCATCCTTGAGAAGCGTTGAGGCTGATATTTAAAAATAACAACTAGTAATATTAATACTATTCTGGGAATCAGTTCATTCAGTAATGCTACAACGTTTCTGTGAGTGAGTGTTTGTAAAGAAGAACTTGCTGAGACAGATCAGAGGTTTAGTAATTTTTGGGAGCTGCCAAGTAGCATCATCTGGACATGGCACAGTAGTACCTGGAAGGACAAACAGGACATTTCATTACTTGCTTTGCTTTTTGAGAAGAGAGGCATGAGCTACTTTGGTAATGCTGGGAGGTCTTTTATCATCAAGGTAATAGGTGTCCCCTTAACAGTCTGTACAAATAGAAAGCCTGCACAAATAGAAAGCCTGCACACATAGAGTCAGTGTTTGGAAAAAGACTCCAAAGAAGGTTTTGTTTTGTTTCTATTAGAACAGGGACAGATTTTCCAATTTCATCCCTTTCACTGAGCATTTTCAAGCTTGAAAGATGACCTCTTTGTAAAAAATGGTCCCATCGCTGGTGTTCCCAATTTGAAAAGCTGATCCTTTAGCCATACGACTTAAGTACCATGTATGTATTATCGTGTGTTACAATTTTCTCCTCAGCAGAAGAATACCAGGCCTAACAAAAAACCAAACCAAAACCAAACCAAACCAAAAAAAAAAAAAAAAACAACAGAAAACTAAACCAAAACCAACAAAAACACCTGCCTGAAATAATGCTTGCTAAAATGAGTGCACATAAAGGTAAAAGTAGAAATTTGTCAGGGAGTCATATTTTCAGTAAATTGTAGTTTAAAAAAACAGATGAAGTAAATGGAATCTGGACTCCCATTTATATTTTGTCATTTCTCAGCAAAATTATTGACAATTTGACATAACGTAGATCAAATGGATGATTTCTACGATAATTGTTTCTCTGATTCCATCATAAGCTCTTTGGAGTCAAATGAGAGAGAGCTTAGCATATGTTGTTTCGTGCTGAAAGTAGCCAGGAGAGGAATTCATCATTCAAATATTTCCGCAGTCTCAATAGTTGTAGGCTACAATCAAATTTGTCAGAATATTTTTATCCCAAAAGAGTCAGGTTGCATAACTAAAATCCACATCAGAAATATGCATTCTGAAATGTCACGGATTTTAAAGCTTTTTTGAGATATTTGTTCAGTGTGAAGGAAAGCTGAAAGAAATCACTCTCTCTGGAGAAAAAAAACACTTCACTCACTGAACCCTGAGGTCAGAGGCAGGAGCTCCTCATTGTGACATCACTAATATCAAGAAATCATGAACCTAAGAAGTGTCTGTTGCAGGTTAGGAACTGTTCTGTTACATGGAGAATTGAAAAAATTCCCTGCCATAGTGGCATTACAGAACCTTTAGTGAGAAACTGCACAAAACTTCATATAAGCTTGATAGTTCATGAGACGTACAAGCTAGTGGGAATGAGCCAGACCTCCTTCTATGCCAGCAGATTAATTTTTTTAATTACCAAAGAAGAGAATTTCATTAAAAGCCTCACTTGTTTCCAGAACAGGACTGTTTGCCTTCCATGATTATGCTTAAAATTTTAAAATTTGCCAACAGCTACTGAATATTTGAAACTACATTGCACCCAGAGAGCTGCTAAGACTAAATGGATTAATAGCAGAAAAAATGGGAAACAATAAAGAGCAGCAACAAAGAACAAATGAATACAGATTGAAAAGCAATGATTTGGTTCAGACTTGGTGAAAGGTATAGCTATTAAACACTACTAGAATTTGTCTGTCATTATAAAAAAAGTATATTTAGAATAAAATAACAGCATTCTTCTGTGATTCTTACTAAGAGGCAAAAAGAACAGCTGTAACATTTTAATATGAATATCATTTTTTCCCCTGGAGTACAGGCTGTGTTTGAGTTTCAAAATTAGCAACACAAATTTAGATCACTTGTTAACAAGTAATATTTCAGAAATTAAAAACTATTCCAGAGCTAACGTCAGCTATTTCTATTTAATGGTGATTGGTGACTGATTAAAACAAAGTTTTTTGTTTACTTAAATACTGGAGAATAATTTCAGATTCAACATTAGGTTGATTCTATGGTAAAACTAAGATGGCTGAGACAAACACTTTAAGTTGTGAGCCTGCTTTTTTCACAACAAAAGTAATAGAATGACTCTTGTTTTATGGAATAGACACCTACAATTTCTATTTCTCCTTAATGAACCGTGAACTAGCATATAAGGAAGAGTTTTCTTCCAGCCTACAAAATGCTAGAGATATGATGAATCCCTATTACATATACAAATACTTGCTTCTTATCTAAAGAAATATGAAATATAGTATTCACTAGAAATATTTGATGCTACTCACAGCAATAACGCACAGAGGTAAAAGATCTGTAGTTTCAAATCACTGCTAATTCTGTCTGTAAACTTTACAAATTACCTAAACAAAATAACCTTTAATAAAAGGTTAAATATAATCAGTAGGAACAACAACTTAAAAGGTATATCACGACATTTCCCAGTCAAGTTTGCAGAAAGGGACTTAATTCTGTAAGAAACAACTCTTACACCTCTTTTCAGACCCTGATGGACACAGGATTGGCAGAAATGTGTTCACAGATGTTGAAATGTTGGCTTCATATGCATACTATAACATTACAGAAGAAATAATAGTGTATCAAAAAGATTTGCTCAGAGGCTTCCTAGCAATAGGGGAAAGCTTTATTCAATCACTCATAGCAGCAAGACTACCTTTGTTTTCAGATTTGGCTATCTAGAAATTGCTAAAAATGCAGAAGCTTAACTCAACATACTTTTTTTCCCCTTTAGTTTCTGTGTTTCGTCTAGTGGGAGTATAAAGAGAACAAATGCTTAAATTACCCTGGCTTCTGTTTTGCTCAATACAATTAGCTGCAGAGCCATGACAGCATTATGAATTTAGCCCATGAAGTAGGGAACTTATAAACACCCAATAAAGGGAATAATGTATCAGCTTTGATTTCCTTACATTAATCTCCACAGCTGTGATTCTGCAACCCTTCCTCATGCTACAGAAGAGCACTCTACTGCCTTGCAGTTTAGCCTGACTACTTGTGTCAGTATTTACTGATTGATGCGAATGAGGCATCAGAGATGAACTCTGAAGTAAAAGAAGATGCTTGAATGATAGCAGGGTATTAAAACCTGAACATTCTAATTTCCTTGGCTTTGATTTTTGGTGGACAGCTCAGAGACCACACTGCACAAGTCTGAGCAGTTGATACATGCAGTCCCATTTGTTTGAAAGAGAATGCTTATAAAGTAAGGTGGTCATTGTTATGAATAAACATGGACTGACAGTGAAGTGCAGTTTGTAACTTGCCATTCCATTTTCCATTTTTATCTAGGATACCACTGACATCTGTTATGTTCTTGGAGGCAATTCAGAGCTAGTATCTTGCATTGTATATATCTAAAAAGTCAGACACTGACACAAGCAATTAAATAATTGCTCAGCCTGAACTTAAGGCCTTGATGTTTCTCACCAGTCCCAGTTCCCCAGCATCCTGGAAAGGAGCAACCTTTGGAGCAAATACCAATGGTCCTACACCTCCCACCTTCTGCCATCGGCAGTTCTTGTATGAAAAGAAGGAAAAACTGTTTCACTGAGCCTCTCTGTAAAACTTCCTGGACTCAGTAAAGAAACAAAACTGTTCAGTGCTGCAGCTGGACTGGCAAAAAGAGAAATATTACTCTCTGTGTCATGTTTCTGTAGAAGGTTGGTTACTTCTCCTTTCTGCCTTTCACAAAAATCTTATGGTTTGAGTTAGGGTTAGAAACCGCATTTGATATAGTTGTAGAATTAGAGGTTATTAGTCTACGGACAGCTCAGGGAAAAGATGCCTGTTTTCTTGAGGTGCTTTGAAGTGCTGCGAGGAAGAAGCCACTATAATTTTAAAGGTCCACTTTGTTTTACGTAAGTCACGTGTTGGCAGTTTTGTCACAAGAAGGTTTTTCATTAACAGTAGAGTTAACAACAGCGTTCTTCCATTTCAATTTAAAAAATAAATATAGTCACCCACCTTTTGACTTCAGAGTTTCCACAGATGCTGTAAAATAAAATAAAACATTGCAGGAAACAAATTTTGCAAATGCATAAAGAAACTAAGACTGATTCTAACACCTCTTCCCTTGGTCAATATGCTACCTATCAATGCAGAGAAGGTGTTCATTTTTTTATGCAGAGAAAAACTGACACACACATATGTTGCTTGTTTGGACAGTGTCATGGCAGATGACTAATTAACCTGCAGATTAAAAGCAATGGAAAACAACGTCAATAGACAAGTATGTATGGAGCTTCAATAGCTCCACTATTTTCAAAGCAGGAGGATGAAAGAACGAGTAAAATGAAGTTTCACAACAAGCACATATCAAACATAGGTGGAGGGTATGCAATAGAAATATGTTTTTAACAATTTCAGTAATTTGGGGAAATTAAAGATTTTTTTTTTTTTTTTCCAGTTTATTGGAAACTCAAAGCACAGAACTCTTCTAGTATTGCTACAGGGGAGGATCCACTTTCAAAAGTCTTCCTTGAACGTATATTTTTTCAGTCTAATTTGTTTATTGTTCTTCATAATTGCATTAACTAAATCCTGATTAATTGAACTACTACATTTCTCTTTCTTCATTGTTCATACCTTCATTCTGAAGCACTATCGCAGGTTTTTATGCTATAGAAAAGGACAGATTCATTTTTCTATAAATTGACTGTCTACTGTAGGTATTTTTTTGCTCAGAATTTGTATCTGAGAAAATAGAGTCATCTGATGAGTGAATCATCAAACTTGGCTGTAAAAGGAGCTGAAAATCTTTATGTTCTTCCAAATTTGGATAAACTGGAGAAGTAGATTCCAGTCAGGAATAAGAAGAGTACCTAGCTACAACAACAAAATGCATGGGTGTTTGGAATAAAACCAAAATTAAACAACGTATATTTTTCCTCCCCTCCGAGCACTGAAGCTCCTATTTTGTGTTTTTCTCTCCATCCATTTACTGTAACCTTCAAGAAGGCCCCATTCCTTGAAAAGATAAACCTTTTAAAAGCTGGAATAAAAAATTCTTACTCTCGCTGTTCTTCTCAGCAGCATTTGATCATATATCAGCTCCAGAAAACCAAATAGCTTCACTTATTGTGTCCGTTTACCTGACCCTGTCTCAACTTAAAATCAAACCAGATAAATGAGACTTTAAAACTTACTTTCTTTCACAGATCTTACCATGTGCTCTTACATCTTGCTTTGCTGTTTTGGCTGTGAAAAGAAACAAAAATCCAATATTGACTTCTGACAAGAATTAATTTAAAACATTAGGATAATTGAAAAGTAAAATAAAAGGGCACAATATTCACCAGTTTCCATCATTTTTTCTTTCTTGTGTGGTTCTGAAAAAGAAAAAAATCATGTATACTTTTGTTTTCTTGTAATGTTTTGTTTAGTTGCCCTGGACAATCATTTTCATGTTACTTATGACAGTTGGATGTGGCACATTCTTTTGGACTTTCAGTTCAGGTGAGCCCTTCCCTACTTTCTTGCATGTCAAAATAAACCCTTTATAGTTATCAGTCTCTTCAGTGGTTTTCACGCTGCGCAGACAGGGTCAGATTAATTATTGATGATGGACACCAATGGATTTAACTCTTATAATAAGGTATTAAAAGGAAACTATAGAAACAGTGTAGGTTAAAATATCTGCAGTTTTACTTCAGGGTGGTCTAAATGGAGGTCTGTGAACCTGCTGTATGTGCCTCTGGACATCTTGCCTTTCTTCACTGGGGAGACTGGAGAATAAGCACAGCATCTCATCCAGCCACTGCTGCTCTACAGCCATTGGAGAAGAGGAGGAGATCCTGGCCTCTTTTACAGGGATCCGCAGTGGAGGGGCAGCTGTGGCTCACAGAAGCTAATCACCAGAAGAGGATCTGGAACCTGAAAATCTTCATCCATCTAAACTCTGTACACTCTGGCGAACTATGACTGAGATTTACAAATTTTTAATGGCAGTTTCTGTAACAGCTCTTTCCATCTTGCCAGGGTGTGCTTCAAAACCCCCTCAGACAAAGAGTAGGTGGCCTAACAGGGGGAAGAGGGAGACACTGGATATGTCTCTCAGAAACTGAGTGTGAGCTACCAGCCCAGGCTGACGTTCACAGTAGCAAAAAAATAGATAAGCTTTTGCTGTCTGCGGATGATGACTGCAGATGCTTTTAAACAGCATATGGAAAGGCTCTGCTGTGCAGGTTTGGAACACAGGGACATAACCTAAATTTAAGAGTATCTGAGCTGATGGTTACAAGATAAAGGCAGTTTCTATTAAATACATGCTTGTCACTTACTGGTATCTGATGATTATATTTCCTCCATGCTTATTATAGGGTATATTTGTATTAATGCTGTGGTACACAGTTGAGGAATATTAATGTTTAAACAGTTTCTACTCTAGAATCAAGATATAAAGTTCAATGTTCAAAGTGATTCTGAATGTTGTACCCTCGCTAAAAGCAAGCCTATTCTTAAATTTAAGCTATCCTTGAGTTGAATAAGCAAAAAGGAAGAACTGCCAACAGAAAATTAAATATGTTGATCAATAACATTAATATGAGCAATATTCACATTAAATATTAATTCATAATCAATATTAATAGTGAATGCACAGTAGACATCTAAAAGATGTATACTCCAAGCAAAGCTCTGAAAATAATTGATATCAGAAAAGGCAAGCTGATCTGAAATAAGAAAAAAAAACCCCACAGTTGTTAAGTTTTAAACAAAATATGTAATTGCTCCATACTCCCACTCCTAGTAAGCTTTTACCGAGCAATGAATATAACTCCATCTGAGATAAAATATTCATTTTTGTCAGAGTTTTTCAATCTACCTGTGGAGCCAGCTTATACACAGTTATTTTCTAAAATGAAGTTTTGTTCTGAGTTCCTAAAAAAAAAATAAAATTAGATTTTTATTGTTCTCTTTTTACCAAAAATATTGGTGGAATTTAATGACAATTTCATAAGGAATATCTTTCAGCCAAAATGTACACCTTAAAGCATCAAGACTGGTTCACTGAAATCAGGGATCTAGCTTTAATATGTTTATATAAAGCACATTTTAATGTATTTATTATATAACATATACATATTTAAAATATCATAGGTGCTTTGTAGTCACATTGTACATGAGAGGTGAGATTTAGTGGAAATGGTCATGGAGCAGGTTGATGTGGTCCAAGCAATGAGTCAGGGATATGATCTTCCCAGCAATATGAAAATGCGGTGGAGTTAGCAAGCAAGTTGGCATCAGATAGTTTATTGCCTGAATTAATATTATATTTTCTTGATGGTATCCTACCTTGGGTGGCAAACCTAGCATAGGTCAAGGAGGAGAAATATGGCAAAAAATGAGAGGGCAAAATTTTGGGACTCAGTAGTTTGGCTGACTCAATAATCTTACTCATAACAACAGCTGCAGCTTGGTTTTGTGTAGCCGAAGTGCTCTTCAGAGTATCCAATTTCATATAGATATTTTAGGACTCATTCTGCGAAATGAGAATTTTGATTGGTTTCATGGGGTTTTTCTGTTTTGCTATTGCTCAGGACAGCTTCCTGGAAACCGAATGAAATGTAATTATGACTTTAGTGGTTCTGAGGCAATTATTTTTCCCTCTTGTTCTAAGATCTGTCAGCTCGCATGAGATCAGGGAACAGTATGACATTAAGAACACTCAGCAAGTGTTTTTGCAAAGTATAAAGTTTTCCATTTTTTTAGCTTTCTTTCCTGTTTTTCAAAACTGCAAGCATTAATGAAGTTCTATAGAGCTTCTTTTATAATAGTTTTACTTCAAGAAGCATGTGAGATAGGATCCTTTCCCACGAGAAAAATTTAAAAAATGAATAAAAATAGAATTTGTTGCCAAGCATTTCTGGGGAAAACTGACATGATATGAAGAATCAGGTGATTCTTGCTCCAATATTTTAATGGAATGAACTGAAACCTTTCACTACATGAGCCATAAACTTCAGTGAAGTTCAGACCTAGATCTTTCCTTTTTGCTACCAGTTATCATTGCTTGATCTCAGTGTCTTTTTCTTTCTTTTTTACTAACAAGTAATATGTCATGTGAAAGGATATTGACAATTGTAGACACATTATGCACTTGCCATGACATTTGTCATTCTTCTTGTATTTTACCATTTTTATATGTATATGAGACTGTTCAGCATGCTTTTTACTCAGGGAAACTTCTGCTGGTAATATTTTTCTACTATGCATGGAATTGAGATTTGATTTAATTTGACATTTCATCATCATTATAAGTCTTGATGCTTTGAACAACTGGATTTTCTTTTTTATGAAAATTGGCAAAGTTATTTATAACATGCCCATAAAACCATATAAATTGATTTTCTGTTTCATTACTAGTGACACACTCCTAGACACCCATGGAGAACGCGGGAGACAAAAGAGAACCTGAACCTGTCTCTGCAGCTCTTCCCTAAGCCACACTCCTCCCTAAAGCACACACAGTGCTGTAAAGCATCTAGGCTGGCATATTCACTGTTGTACACTTTAATCTTTACTACCAGGATGGATAGTCACAAACTGTGACCCTCTGCCATCTGCCAGGAGAGAACAAGTATTATCCCATCCTAATTTGTATAGTTATGCGTGCACATATATGTGTATGTGTGTGTGTGCATTATCTCCTAATTCACGTACAGCATTCATGTCTACGAAGTGTTCAAAAAACTAAAAATTGTATGTGGAATCACAGACTGGGAAAAGTTCAAATAAATGGTGTTTCAAGTGTATTTGCTTTCTGTGTCATGTACCACATGTTAAATAAACAACATCATGTTGTTTGCACTCAGTAGCTGCATAAAAATGGTGTTTCCTATACTGTTGCTTAATTTTTACCACAAGTATTTTAGTGAAGTGTACTGTTGTCATATTGCACACAGCGTATTGAATCCGTAAATCCTTAGAGAGCAGAAAGTTAGCTTGGTCTTACAGTCTTGTAATCTTGGTTTTATAGGCTATATGTCTGTTATTTCCCTTCTTAGACCTTCATATCATATTAGTTAATTAAAACCAAATGAGACAAAGCTCTCCAAGATATACTTTCATTAAAAATATTGTGAACCTAAGCAGCTAGATACAGAAAAGATCCTTTAGTCCCTTCTGCTGAAAGGAAAGGTTGCAATATGAGCTCAGTCACATTGTTAGACTTGAGATAATCCACATGAGAAACTTCTGCATCAAACTAGATTTTTCCAGTTCTCCTACTCCTAAGAAGTACTTCTTCTGCTATATTTGAGTGACATTCTATTTACTGGATCAATGAAAAAAAATCACTGCCATCATACACTTTGATTTATAAAGGTAATGGACTGGACAAATTCATTTCTTTCTGGAATATAAACACACCAGAAAACCCCTTATTTGGTGAGATCATGCCACACGTATACCTGCTCCTCTATAAATGAACCTCTTTTGAGAAGGGTAACATATAGAGTTTTGGATGGATTTTTCTGGAGAAAAAGAAAGCAGGAAACGATTCTCTGTATCAGTATCTTTGTATTAGAAATCTGCTACCATGCTGGGAAATATTTGGGAAAAACATTGTGCAAAGAAAAGAAGAAAAGAGGCCTGGATGAGACACAAATATTTTCAGTCCAATCTATTGGGACTGTGGCTTTTCTTCGCAGACAGAAAGCGATAGCATTAAAACTGAGGATAGAAGTCTTCACCATTGAGAGATGTCTTGGGATCCCTGAATAAGGTAGAAGCCGCTAAAAGGATTTAAAGACTTTTCTGCAGAAGAGGAATAGGTTTATACTGTCCTCTTTGGTGATTTCACTTAACAAAATAAATAAATAAATAATTGGGAGATGGGCAATGGAGGTGTTACGTTGTATCCAAACACTTGCTTTCATTAGTTGCCTGAGCTTCATTTCAATACAACTCATTTCTTGCTTAATACAGCTCCTGCATCATTTTGAATGCGTGACTGTTGCTCAGAGAAGAAGATAATATTAGGATAGACACTTCAAATTGGCCAAGGTCCCTAATTTTCGGTGGATGTGGTCACCCCTCACTAAAGGCAAGCTAGACACTAGCATTTTCAAAATCCTCCCATATGACCATGTATTAGTTTTGCTATCAAAGTTGTTATGAGGAAGTGGCTAAACTGGCCATATCTTGGTAAACTGCTCTTTATCTTTTAAAGGAGTCAGCAGGCTCTGCCTTTTCCTCAGAAGGTGTACACAATCAAAAAATAATATTGACGTTAAAATAACTCTAACAGTACGTGATCTTCTGTATCATGTGAACATACTTGAATAAAGGTTGACAGAAATCTTCATTCAAGTCTAGTACACCTTTTCTTACTCATCAACAAGATAGATGAAAAAAAAAAGATGAAAGAGATAATCGAATCACATTGAACACCATGAGGATCTTAGAAGGTAGGATCATTCTTAGATTTCTGATCCTTCTTTCAAGTTGATGGGATCTACTCTCCCATACTTGAGAAGGGAGAAAGTCTATCATCTCTTTTTAGAATATGAGGTTGTATTAATTCAGAGGGAAAGCAAGCACCTTCTTTCCACAAGGCTCCACTATAATTATAGTGAAACATAAAGACAAAATTGTCTCTCATAAAGCAGATAGGTGCTTTTTCCTCTCCAGATCCTGAAGTGCCCTGTTAGTTTCTTCAAAAGTTGGCATAATCAAGAGAAAAGGAACAAACACAAGGAGGAAATGGAACGAATGCAGATTTTTTATGTCTGCCCTGCCAGCCTTGCAAAGCTCCTCTCAGTTAGAGGAAAAACACTCCCCGAGGACTCAAATCACATGCAAATAAATCAGTTACTCAAGTCAACACTCTCAAAGGACATACTTATGTAAGTGTAGAGTATATTTGATCACTCCTAGGAAAACAACACTTTCATCACTTTTGCCATATGACAAGGGGAAGGTGTGGGTCTTCTGATTTTCCATCAGAAGGAGCAGAACCAGTACACAGTGTGGGTGTATTCATAGACCACAGATGCCTAATTTCCAATTGGAATAAATTTTTTTTTGATTTAGAATCCTTAAAAAGAAAATTAGGTTAATCCTACAATTCTGACTAGGGCACTGCCTGTGTTCAAAATTGATGTACCACCCTTGAAAAGAACTCTCTCTGCAATCTTTACATGATATGAACAGAGCCGTTGTGAAAAGATCCATTCTTAATGCCTATCATTACTACTGTTTTGTTTTAAGAAAAAACTAATTTCACTAGTCTTAGGATTTCTGGCATGGGCATTCAGGTTAAGGCTCAGGTAGCAAAAAAAAAGTAATTTATAAACATGTTATGATTCTTTAATGCAAAGAGCTAGTATCTTCTAGTAGGTCTTTACCTGTGAAAAGCTTAACCTGTATTTCCTTTTGAATAGGGATCTGAGGAGTACTTCCAGCCTTTTGAGAACTAAGATGACTAAGCTGCTCAATTTCCAATGAGTAGGACACTCTATTTGATTTAGAACAATCCTGTGTTGAACAACATCTATTTGAACCAGGGGCACCTCTAGGGATGTATTTCTACATCACTCCACTTTTGAACTTCTCAAAGGAGCGCAACAAGCAACATGACAAATTACTGAGCATGAGATCAGGTGCAGCAGTTTTACTCATGCTCATAGACCACAGCAGAGTGAAAGTAATTCTGTTTTCTTAATAGCCTCTCACTGTGAGGTAGAATGAGTCAGATTACTTTGTAATTGATTTATGACAAGAGCATACCCGGTGAGAGTGGTCATAGCTTGGATGGCGCTCAGCCACTACTACTTGCTCATGCTTTAACTTGTTCATACTCCATCTTCTTTTGACAAGGGAAGGACTTCTGTTTCAAGCTCTCTAACCCATTGAGAGTCTGGAACAGACATTTCAGAAGAGAAAAAAACCTTTGAAGTAAATACCAGTTCTAGGTGTTGCCTGTCATTAGGCAAACATGATATGTAGATGAAATTAGCTAATAATTCAGTGACAAAAACAATAGACCCTAAAAATTAATACAATGAGATCCTAAAGGAATAAATTTAATTTAAAGTTAATGAAATTAGAACAGGAGCTGTAACTGTAGTGCCTAACTTAGAACTGGGTGCGAATGTCTGCTAACCCAAAGGAGTAGGGTAGAATGAGACTGTGAACAAAAGTATATTTTCTCTCAGAGCACAAATCAAAGGATCATGTGGTTAAACATTTCAGAAAGCTTCTTTGACTGCCTTAACCAGGATAAGCAACTTCTTCAGAAGGCATTTGCAGAGCCAGCATCATGAAGGAAGACACTGCCAGAAGGTGCTAGGAGTAGTGTGCAGCTCAGACAGTCAACAAAATGCTGAGAAGAGTCTACTGTACCATGAAATAAACCTAGCAACCACTGTTTCTGAAATATGGAAAGCTCCAAACTTCGGCACTCCAAGCAGCTGTTATAGAAGAGTAAACACTCTTCAGATTACTTGTGGTACTTTGCAGACTAAAATGGTATTGTGTATCGGTAGTGACTTGTTTTGTACTTGTGATACTGGTCTGCAATTTCTTAATACAGAAACTTTTAAACCTGTGGTTGATGTAGACCTGTATGATGATGTGACACAATTCATATTTAACGAACATCATTGTGAAGCATATCATGTTTCCACTTGCTCTCTCTCTAAATTTAGCATTGCTGTATTCAAGAACACCATAAGTTGTAGATGTAATATAACCATTTACGGTATAGGAAACTCTAGTCTACACCAATGCTCCCCTGAAAATCAAGTGCCATTTTCATAACGATCTCAGTGATCAAGATTTATTCCCTATCTAGTAAAGCAAAGGTGATATCACTTCCAAAAGACTAATTGAGAAGGAAATCATATACATAGGGCATGTGATAATCTGGATTCGACAAAGTTTAAGCACATGCTTAAATCCTTTGCCGACTCAAGATAGAGTTAAAGATATGTTAAGTGCTTGCTGACATTGGGCCCAGCTCTTGCCAAAGTTGTGCTTAAATCACAAAACAACTTCAGGGCTATAAAAGATTGCCAACCTCAGAACAAAACACCTTAAAATGTCTTTTCTGTAAAGAGTGGACACTTAAATAATCCTTTTAGATCTGGTTTGTATTTAAATAGCATTTAATTTTGACCCTCTTTTATGCTCGTTATTGTTACTTTCATGTATTAAATAACTTCTCTTTTGTAGTTAACTTGCTCCCCCTGCCTTGCTCTTAAGGTAATGCCATTTTTGTGTTAGTACAACAGTACTTTGCTGCATTGCATAGACTGGACTGTGGCATTTAATAATATCTGGTAATAAGAAACAAGGCTGCATTTTTAGTACAAGTGCCTTCACAGTTCACTATGATGTGAAATGAAGGAAGGAAATTATTTCAACCTCATATGATCCTGAAACAGTAGATACTCTAAAGAACATATAAATACAACCATAGTATGCCAGGCTATGAGACTGAGCATTTCAACATCCTAGCAATAGCAGCAAAAATACCCTGAATTCTAGGCCATTTACTCAAAATGATTTTAAATATTGGTGAATAAAAACTAGATTTCAGATTAGAAATCTTAGTGTAAAATAAGCTATTTCATGCTCCATTTAAAAAAATCCTGTAGATAAAGAACTCAAAATTGTAGAGTAAAATCTTTTAACATTGGAAAATTCTTCTGCTTTGGGGGTGTATATTGTGACGTAAGTCAAGAGTTAATTTTTTCCTTACCCATTCAGAATTAGATAATGATCAAGTTTATGTAATCCTGTGGACAATTTAAGACCTCCTAGTCTGCAATATTTTCTCAGACAAGCTGGGATGAAAATTCCAGTGGGTTGGAATGACTTGTGGAATTCATCTCCATCCGCATAATAGATTCCTGCAGATATTAAGAAGAGGCTGAGTGATGGACTACTGCAATAGCAGCAAGGTTTTAGCTGCTGAGGGTACAGTGCACTCCTGGTAGACCTAGCAGCAGCTGTGAGGTTTCACAAAGCCTAGTAGAAGCTCTCTGGGACAAACAGGTGAGGACCAAGACCCCATATCTTTTTGCAGGTTGCTGGGGACAGAGATCAGATAATATCCACCTACTGTGCAAAGACAGACAAGCTCGTAAATCTCCCTTTAAATCCAGAAAGAAAAGTCAGAGAAGATATGATGTTTAACTTCCCAAAGAGTTAAGGTGGGAGAGAGGATGAATTATGCTAACCTGGACCAAAAAAGAAAACCTTTGTGATTCAAAAGGACTACAGAATGATTCTGGATCTCAACCCAAGGTCCCTGAGCAGCAGGATTAATGCAGATAGGGTTTCATTATTTTGTTTACCGCTGCGTAAACACTGCTACTTGAGTGAACATTTATTTCATCTGGAAATAAACTGCAAAGCCTGTCCTTATGCATGCAATAAAGTACCTCTATCATTTGTCCCTGAAGCATTAAACTGTAAACCCCAAACATAAACCCTGAGAATGGCTGTGCTTGCATTATGAAAAAGCCTGAGAGGGTTAACTTCAGGGATTAAAAAACTGAACAGACTATTCCAGCTACCAGAAGAATTTTCTTGGTAAGACCTGTACCACAGAAATACATGCACAACCAGGGGCAGTGGATGCTTATAAAGAGAAATTTCAGGGCACACAGAGGCACTCAGATATAAGATCCTGAAGGGAAGAGGTTGCAGGAAGGCAAACTCTACTAGGGCCGTATCCACGTAAGGTGAAAAAGAAACACTGTTCCTTTCCTTTTCCTCTTTCCAAAAGTACTTACATGGAGGTGTGTTACATACAATTTACACTTGTTTTTGATGTCTCTTCTCTTGAGCCATGTATCTACACAAGAAGAGAATAAGTAGGTGGATGGATGACACAGGGGGTGTGTGGTGTTGTGAGTAAAATACATCCCTGATGTGTGACTCAAGAGCTACCTGACTGTGAGAAGCCTGAAAAAGCATCCATGATAATTTTGCCTGTTCCATTGTATTGGTAAATTATTCAATAGACGTGCTGATTTTTATTAATCTTTTGTAACATTTACACGGTTTTAGCGTTGTTTCTATGTACTTGGTGTCCTATAGTTGACCATTAATAGAGAACCAATGAGCCTGGCTTCCTAATAAATCTTTCCTCCATTT
Source organism: Leptosomus discolor (assembly GCF_034619465.1). Taxonomy (NCBI): domain Eukaryota; kingdom Metazoa; phylum Chordata; class Aves; order Leptosomiformes; family Leptosomidae; genus Leptosomus; species Leptosomus discolor. The sequence continues at coordinate 69,884,356 of NC_141392.1, read as the reverse complement.
CAAAGTATACCTGCTGTCCCATAAACTTTGTGTTATTCCTTCCTTTTTAAGTAGAACAGCACTCGTTTTGCCAGATGGCAAGTACAAAGATTTTTCCCTGATGCCATTTTAGTTGCTGTTGTTAACCTTGAACCAAGGATTAAAATAGTTTGTCTATTAAGTAAATACTGCCCATTACCAGTAGAACTAGTAGCTCTTCCTGCATTAGGCAGTGATCTGAACGTCTTCAACCAATTATCTGACCAGCTTTTTCAGTATAGCTTGCTTTCTAATATTCTGTACTTTCTTCATGAACTCATTTGCCGTATAATTTCCTATACAACATCCTTTCTTTTTTCTTTCTGCTTCTTACCAACAGTGGAAAAATCAGATGCATAATAAATTAATAATAATTCTAGCACAACTGTCAGAGTCAGTTTGAGAGATTGGATGCAGCTGATGTCTGAGTACTTAAAACTGGCTATTTGTCTGTCATACGAATCTTACTTTTTCTGGGTCCAAACTAAATTGGGGGGAAATGGTGCTCAAAAAGAGTTTCTGTTAAGAACCCAAAGGAAGCAACGAGTAAGATTTTTTTTGCATGTGTGTGGAGAGGAAGATGGGAAAAATTAGGCATTAAAAATCAGTAATTAGGCACTTAAGCAACAGTACAAAATCTGTTAAACATACTGTAAAATTAAATTAAAAATTGCAAGACCATTCCAGGGAAATTCTAAGCTGCAATTAGGATTTAATTTTTACAGTGCTGAAAAGAGTTAGATCTGATTTTTTTAAATCAGAAAATTATCAAGGGAAAGCACTATGACTGGCGCTTAAAGAAGGTTCTAGAGTGTTGCCTATAATGTGAAGTTATCCCATGAGAAAGACTCACAGAGAGCTGTTCCCATCCCTGACCCTAGCTAAGGGAGCGTGCGGGTCTCAGTAGCACTGAGGTTTCTTGCTGCCTGCTGTGGAACCCAGTCACCCTTCAGTCAATTTGGTTGCAAGTGCTCCCTGTGTGATTTGAGCTTGTGTTCCCTTCTCTGCCTTGCACTGCCATGTGCTTGCCCTCCTCATGGTGCTAAAACAGACCCAGTAAACTTACCAAGCTGAGGTGTGATTTGTCTGTGTCCCACCACTGTAGCATCTGCACCCCTTACTCTGAGAAACCCTCCAGAGAGCATACAAGGGCCAGCACACATGGAGGGCCTGAGGAAATCCTGTGAAAGAAACCTGCTCCCGTCCTCAGGTAAAAACAATAGACAGATGTTTTGTAAGACCAGGTCACCATCAGATCTGTCCTGATGGCACAGCTGGGGAGATGATGGTACCATGGTGAAAGATGAGGAAATGGCAGCAGGGTTCGGGATGGGGACATTGTAAGACAGTATAACTGACGAAGGCTGGTGTCATGAAATATCTTCAACATTGGTTTCTCCCTTCAGAATAGCATCACTTGCATATATCTATGAAACTATTCTGCTTTAAAGCCTAACACTACGGTCTCCAGCCCAGTTTCAAATAGTTGTCAGAGAGGGTTTTTTTCCAGTTAGAGAAAACAATAAATTTGAAAATATCCACTTTGAAAATAAAGTAACAGATACTTGAGCCTGTTTTCCTAGATCAACTATCATTTTCCAGACACAGAAGCTCTCATAGACTTCCATATTCCACATCCACTTTCTTTGCTTTTTCCTTATAAATATGTGGAGATAAAAATAGCGCACTGTGTATTAGGCAGGGTTTTCTTCACCAGTGACATTAAGACCAGGAACATATGTGATGTAGAAGCACTGGAAGATGACCAGCTGTGCTCTCAGTCTGTTCAGTCTATTAATAAGACTAAACCTTCAGCTTAAGGCATTCTGGGGTACAGGTTGTGATGCAATAAGATATGTGGAAGAAAATGAGATATGAAATTGGATAATGTATTTAATTTACTGTGCTAATAGGCAACAGTCTAGTTATGATGTTGCCAAACAAGCATATTTAATATTTTGCTATGGTGAGTTATTCTGGGGCTAAATTAATTTTCGGAAAACAGTGCCATTTGGGGAAGGGAAATAAAAATGTAGAAGTCAAATTGTACTGCTCTTTATCACTTTTAAGGCAAACTACATATTTAGAAATGTGTCAGAAGAGAGAAACTAATTTTATTTTTCCATAAGAAGCCATGCCAGTTTTTCCCCCTTTCTTTATCTTAAGCAGATTACTGTCATCACCATTCTTGCCAACAAGCAGACTCATTGGAATATTTTTTCAAAAATGAGCACAAACATTGGATGCAAGCAGGTGGAACGAATTAATTATAAGCATATGGTTCTAACATAACAATTTCTGCAGTGTACTGTCGAGACATCTAAGGGTCTAGCTATACAACACACTTTGGCAACAAAGCTGCTTTAAGAAATCAGTTACATGGATATAAATGTTTGTGGAGCCAGACTTACTGAAATGAACACCCTGCCACGCACACACATTACTAGGACAGTTTTTAGCTCTAAGCCATGGCAGTAGAGTGGTTTACACTATTCTCCCAGTTGTGTTAGCACAACTGAGCACAGTGTCAAACAAATACAGCAGGCAGGGACTGAGAGCATTGGTGGGGAAATAGCGCTTCTTAAGCCAGCTTCACACAGTCACCCTACAGCTGCACAATATGTCCTACGATAGCCTATATTGACTGCAATTCCAGGCTCCAAGTCCTTTCGTGGTAGAGAAGGTAGTGAAGATGTTCCTGGCTTGCACTGATCCTTGACCAACTCCTAATCTCCTCTACTGATGGAATTTAGTATTCCCTTATTCAGTGGAGGAGATCCATGAGATAGGCCACTGAAAACATTTAAGTTAGAGAAAGACAGCCAGAAAAAAATATTAAAGGAAAAAAAAAAAAAAAAGAAAAAGAGAAGATCCACATAGCCACAGACAGGGTGATCAGCTGGAGGCAAGAAGCAGCAGAAGCAGTGGGCTGGCCATTCCTGCAATGTCAGTGCCAGGCACAGCTCAGCAGCACAGAACATGGTGCATCATTGGCCAACCTACTTTAAAGTAGAATGATATTATTTTGATTGGTTTATATTGATCACGTTTTCATATGTGAATTCTTTTTTTTTTTTTGTTAGTTAATTTAAAATAATATTTAGATTGTTATTCGTTATATTGGGTTTTATTACCTTAAGCAGAAAAATGATGTGGTATTTTTGAAGATGGTTGTGAACTAGAAAAGATCAGAATTCAATAAAAAGTAGTAGATTTTTACAATCCAATCTAAATTCAGATACGAATTTTTGCCATTATTTTGTTTAAAAAAAGTTTGCTTGTCTTTTTGGTGCATATATATGATTATCTAAGAGCTCCATTTTTGTAAAACCTACTGTGAGATCAGCACTTTGAAAAATCGGATCCCCTTCTTGAAGGGCTTGATTGCAGCTTCGCAGGGAAACCGTTTTCTGTAAACACTGTTTTTTAAATCAGTCTTTACATTCAGATTCTTTTTTTTTTTTGATTTCAAGCCCTGAAGAATGGCCTAATAGGAGCCTCATAGCTGCCATGGGAGGACAAGAAGCAACCATAATATTAGAGATTAATGCAAAATGCTTTTGTTCTTAGCAAAGATTTCACATACAAATTATCACAACAGTTTAGAGCAAAGACAAACAAACTCAAAACCGTCCTTTGTATAGTCCAGCAGATGGTGCTATGATGCAATAAACTGGTTCAAGAATACAAGAAACACACTGAACGTGAACGTTTTACTCCTTTACCTGGTGCTGCTGTAGGAGCTTTTTTCGTGTCTGGTTTGGCTGCAGGAGCTTTTGCTGTCTCTTAAAAAAAAAAAAAAAAAAAAAAAAAAAAAAAAAAAAAAAAAGCGTTATATCTTAAAAACCCACAGAAATCTGAGTAAAGGTTCCCAATGAGTTACAGCCTATAGCAATTTTTCTCAGAAGAGTTAGACAAAGTGATCACCCGAAGAGAAAAAACCTGATTTCTTTCAATAAACTCAAAGACATCAGCAAAATAGCCAGCTGAAGGGCTAGTAAACTCTTACCATTAGTCACTGGATCACTTCTTTTGGCTTTTTCTGCCTAGTAATATCTGTTGGCAAAGCAGAGCAAATCAGGTACATGGGGGTTTGGGCACGGCCTTGCTGCTGAGACAGCAGCTGGGAGCTGAGATCCTCCACATTTGATTTTGCAGCTATGAGAGCAGAAGGTCCTGAACCAGCCTATGGCAGCTGGCGAGGATTCACTGCTGTGGTACTTCTGGGGATCCCACAGCTATTCAGGGTGGTATCCCTTCCCCTAATCTGAATATCTCCCTGACGAGAAAAGGTGAAATTGGGCTACTTCTGCAAAGTACATTCATAGACACAACTACACCAGTAATCTCTCTCCGTCCTGAGGAACGGAGGAGCATTAGGAGAACAACTTCATGTTTGATCCTGCACTTGAAAGAGCAGCTGCTGGGTTCTCCTAGCAGAGAAAGAGGCTCTTAGGCTGCTTAACTGTAGTTCTGTTCTTGGTCTTTTCTTGAACTGTTTGTACTATCCTCTCTTTTCTGAGGTATAGAATCATAGAATCATAGAACAGTTTCAGTTGGAAGACACCTTCCAGATCATCAAGTTCAACCCTTGGCCTAGCTCTATCAACACCGCTAAACCACGTCTCTAAGTACAACATCTACCCATCTCTTAAACATCTCCAGTGATGGTGACTCTACCACCTCCCTGGGCAGCCTGTTCCAATGCCTGACAACACTTTCAGTAAAGAAATTCTTCCTAATATCCAGCCTGAACCTCCCCTGGTGCAACTTAAGGCTATTTCCCCTTGTTCTATTGCTTGTTACTAGGGAGAACAGACCAACCCCTGCCTCGCTACAACTTCCTTTCAGGTAGTTGTAGAGAGCAATAAGGTCTCTCCTCAGCCTCCTCCAGGCTAAACAGCCCCAGATCCCTCAGACATTCCTCATATGAGACATGCTCCAAATCCTTTATTAGCTTGGTAGCCCCCCTCTGTACCCTCTCCAGCACCTCAATGTCCTTCTTATGGAGAGGGGCCCAAATCTGCACACAGTATTCGAGGTGCGGCCTCACCAGTGCCAAGTACAAGGGCACAATCACTTCCCTACTCCTGCTGACAACTCTGTTCCTGACACAAGCCAGGATGCTGTTGGCCTTCTTGGCCACCTGAGCACACTGCTGGCTCATGTTCAGCCGGCTGTCAACCAGCACCCCCAGGCCCCTCCCTGCCTGGCAGATCTCCAGCCACTCATCCCCGAGTCCTGTAGCGCTGTCGGGGGTTGTTGTGGCCGAAGTGCAGGACCTGGCACTTGGCCTTACTGAAACTCATGGAATTGGCCTTGGCCCAACAATCCAGCCTACAAAGGTAAGATGTTTCCTTGCAGAATGAAGGTCCAAATGTAAGATGTTTCCTTGCAGAATGAAGGTCCAAATGACAAAGGGTATGTGCATCCCCAAGCAGACTTGGAGAATCTCAGCCCTGGATAGGAGAACCTAGCTAGCTTACTGGATTTATTTATTCTTTACTAGTGTTTAATTAATCACTTTTATTCTCAGGAGCTACTAAAATAAACTGTACTTAAACCACAATAATTTAACAAGCATCTATAAGCTAAACTCCACCGACTTTCATAATGGATTTTTTTTGTATTAACTGGAAGATCCCCTAACTTAAAATTCATATTTCCATATTGTGAGAGGAAATAATTAATCATTTTAATCATAATCTGAATTACGGAATGCCAAAAAAATGTTAGTTAATCCTTCACATCTGTCACTGTGTTATTACAAAGAAAAAGAATATGGCTAAATCAGGAATGTAATTTTGAGTTCTTCCCCTCCAGTCTTTTGAGAAGTTCATAAAAGATGCATAGGATTGTCTTGTGAAACAGAATGAAAACAAAATATAGTTTGCGTGTGTGGGATTTTTTTTGTTTCCATCCGCTTAAAATGCTGCAGCAGATAATTATATCCTAGCTCAGTTATTATCACAGCATTGTAATTACTTAGGGTGCTCACCCCTCCTTCAGGGAAATATGTAGAAGACCTGGAAGAAGAATTACTTAATATTACTTTCCTGAGTGCCTGTTCTTTCAGAAGAAGCAGGAGATTTGACACACGTATTCTACAAGTGACAAGATGGACTTAATACAAAACTGCAGGACTCCTGCATTTATTCCCCCGTTTATTCTCAGCTAGAGCTTGCTGGTCAGCAAGACTTTTTTTTCCTACTTTTTGTTCATAACATCTGTGAAGATAAATTAAACTAGGATTCTTTTTGTTCTACTGAGATTTTTTTTTTCATTTGAAATACTTCATTTTGGAGCAACTAAAATAATTTTAATCGAGAAAAAATTTAAAATGAGGGATACGTTTGACCTAAAATTTGTGCAATTTATTTATTTTTTATTTAACTTTTCAGTAGCATTGAAACAAAAATGCCAAATGTTTTAAACGTTCTTTTGCAAGCATATACTTTTTAGTTTGTAATTCACAAATTATTTCAGTGCTAATCACTCTGCATCTTTATATGAACAAATTTCAGCAGAAAATTTCACCCGAAAATTTCACCCTGCAAATTTCACTCATGCAATGGTGCTGGGAGGTTTTGCTGCGACTGCTGCTGGGGAGTTCTACCATGAGAGGAGTCATGTGCCCAAATCAATAGGTCCTTTAAGCCCTGCTTGCAAACAGGCAGCTATTTCACTAACAGGACATTACTTGTAGAGTAAGTCCATTGAACCTTTTGTTCAATGTTTCTACAAAATTTGAGCAGAAAACCAATGTATAAGCATTTCTTGATTGCCAAAAGAAATCTTTTCATAAATTCCTGCAAACTGAGTATGACAGGGGATTGTTCTGCCATACAGGTCAAGAAAGATCATATATGGAGATGGGAGTCAGTGCATTCTTTAATCAGGAATTTGAATGAGATTTTGAAGCTGTAGTTTTCCTATTTTTTCTTATATACTATACTTTCAGAACGAGATCTGAGCAGGTGAAATCTTACCAGTGAAACTGTCTTACTGACCTTACTGTGTTGAGGCGTTGATGCTTGCAAATTTGTTTAAAAAGAAAGGCATAGGAGTTCCTATCATGGAACATATATCATGTTCTCAGAGCATTTTTTTACATCATTTACGCAGAAGAGAGCAGGCCTTATCTCTCTTCTGCCTAGAATTCTCGCTGTCTGAATCTGAAACAACTAGATAGTCAGGCCCCTTGTTTTGCATTTGTGAAGATAAATTTAGTGGTCCTCAGCATGTTGGACTCTCAGCCTTCTCAGTCCATTTACCAAAATTGCATCCACTGAGAGCACATTCAGCAGAGACCTCATTTGACATTTCCTTCCCTATGAAACCTTTGTTTTTGAAGGCAGTGATAGAAAAGAGGGGAAGGCAAATCTGTCAGTCACAAAGAGGAGTGTGGAATTGGAAGTAGGATAAGAATGGATTTAGAAAGTAGGAGGCAGCTGAAGTCTAAACATGTCATTTTTCAATTATAAATGGTGCAGCTACTTTATTCTTTGTATTTTCAACAATTCAGTAACTATTATTTTTGAATATTGAAACATGATGTTTGAAACTACATGACATATAAAAGAGATCATAACTTATGGCACAGTAGTTTCTTACTTTTGAGTTCTTTGGACACAGGAGCTTCTTTTTTATCTGTAAGATAAAAAAACACATATGCATAAAAACATTGTTAGGAAGGCTATAGGTGGATAGAAAACTGCAACATGTGCTTTAGAGGTGGAACAGCTTATTTGCTGCAAAATGCGTTTGAATGGTGCAGTGAATTAGTTCAGTTCTGCTCGTTTCATGGTACAGCTGCATTAATTTAATTTAAGTGTAAATGAAACAAAACCTGTGTGAACTTGAACATTTTTGTTTAATTTCAGTATAGTAATCTGTGAGACTGAACATGTGATTGAGTTACCACGGCTTACATGTACTCGCTAAGCCATGGTTGTTCATCATGTGCACACTGTCAGGTTACAGAAATGCAAGGGAAGATGCTCTAGGAGCCTAAGTATAGAGACATGTAATGAAAGGCTCTATCTTCCTACAACTGTTGACAACCATACAACTGAGGCCTAATTTGGAAGGCTCCACATAACACCTAGCCAAAACTCCAGCTGCCACATTTCCCACATACCAAAACAAATGCCAGATTTACAGCTAAAGAGAAGAGAGAGAGAAAATGAGCCTTCCTTACAGTCCAACCTGGAGGAAAGATCCCTGCTTCTCCCAACTTTTCCAATGTTCAATTAAAGGTCAAGCTAATGCATTTCTTTCATATTTGTGAGAAGGAGCACACATATGACTCTTACCAAAAGTGAGCCAACATCGAATAGCTTATGAACCTGAAGAATCTCAGTCAGTCCTATGTATGGACCATGTAAGACTAGGCAAAATCTGCCCTTGATTTAAAGTTTAAAGTTAAAATAAATCAGCTATACCAAAATACAGCACGGCCAGGAAGTCTACCAGAGCGACTTAACTAAGCTTTTCAATCTCGTCTTCAGTTAAGGTGGCATTTTTGTGCCACTTTTTGGTAGGACTCTTTTCTGATGACTGAGAGAAGATTTGGAATCTTTACTAAGAAGATGTAAGTGAGCAGAAATACTTAGTGGTAGTTTCTCTCTCCGTTATAATTATTGATGTTATTCTACCTCAGGTCTTTTAGCTGGGTACAAAAATTGGCCATTTTTATAACCATGTGTGGGGCCTTTAATACCTTTTTCACTGTATGTCTAAGAACCTGTACAACTAAGAAATGCTTCATGGAGTTCCTGTGATACAGGAAGCCAAGAAGTGCGTAGAGTAGTGGTAGAAGTTACTCCCCTGGGTGTTCATCCTCTCTAATAACCTATAGTGTGCGTAGAATATAGGGAGGATAATGTTTATGCCCACAACATATATGAATGATAAATTAACTGTGCTCTTAAACACTAATACAAGAAATACTTCAGGGCAGAAGCTGCCAAAATAAGTAGCTTGCAAAACCGAGACTGTCCCATTACTGATAATAATACCAAGTTGCTTCAGTTTCTGTTGCTCTTGAAATTGCTGTGAAGAAGCTGATACGAGATAAGGTAATGCAAATGACTGCCAAGTAGTCTAATAAAAAGTCTTGAAAGATTCAGAGGAAAATACATTTCTATTTGGGTGATATGCTGCTCTGAACTGAAATGTTTCTAGGTTAATCCTCTGCTTCCGCTAACTCTCTGTGAAAGCATGTTTTGCTGGCATTACTTCAAAGTATGATAATTACCACATTTAGATGAAATTAATCATGAGGCAGCTTTCAGCCACGTTATCTGGCTAAGGAGCCTATTGAAGCCTTCAAGAAGTGCCTATTAGTTGCCAGATATGGAAATTTTAAAAGGTGTATATTGCAGCGATATGAATCATTTATCACAATAATCTTCTATTGCCGGAGGTTACCAAAAAATAAATAAATTGGCAGCATCATTTACAATAACAGACGGTATCTAAATAAAGCCCTCAAGTTCTTTCTTTCCTTTTTTCATATAAGTCAACATTTATTAGGACAACATATTTTAATATATGTTAGAGCCATAATTTATGTTAAAAGAATTGACGCGTTTTCCCGTCATCTGAAATACATAACATATAGCAAATTCTGAGTAAATATCTGGACAATTTTTCCACCAAGAAAATTAGTAAGTTGGCTTTTTTGGTGTATTTTTGTTTTGTTTTGTTTTTTAAGAGCAGAAAAATTACCAGCAGCTGATTTCAATAGGACATGTTGATATGAAAATGCAAATATTTTATTCTTAGGCTATTCTTTTCGACCAAGGTGCCTGAAGTTTGATTTGTAAAGCCATACTTAAGCAACTAGGCTGGAATGATTTACAGAAAACTGCCCAGAGGAGGTTTTGTAGGTCCTTGAACCATGGAGGTTTCTCTGAAGGTATGTAACATTTACATCTATTTGAAGACAGTTGTATTCTGGTCTGTATTCTCAAAAAGCAAGCATGGTTGTACAAGCACCCTCTTTCCAGGTGAATGGACAGGTTTTTCTTTCACTAACTCTTGAAAAAGATTAAAGTAGAGTAAAACTTTAAAAAATTATTTTATTAAAAAACACCAAATATTTAAACAAACATGATCTGACTTTGTTCTTATCTGTACAGGCTAAAAGGATCAATTTTGAATTCAAACCAGAAATGAGCATTTGGCAGCCAGCACAGATGTATCTCAGCAGAACAGCAAAGCAGTATTTTATTCTTTTGGCTTTTTTTAGCACATAGCTCGATCTTTTCCTCGGGCCTCGATCAGCATTCTTTTGAAGTAAACTAGCAGTACACAGTAACTGCAAATGACATCTAAACTACACATGGGGCAAGAAAAAAAAAATCCCTCTAAGCTTATATAGTGCCTTTCATGCCAGTGAATCCCTAGGAGGCTGGTAATAAGCCATTAGACAAGGATGTCCCAGTGCTCTAGTACAGAGTGTGGTTGCTTGAGTTTGAACAAACTTCCAAAATGGAATATTTCAAACATTGCTCTGAAGTGAATTCTAGATCGAGGGTTCACAAAAATTTACACCTTTTTTAGCAATGGATTTATAATACAGTGTGCATTGTACGTTTGAGAGCAGCCGATCTTCAGCAGCTCCACACAACCTATAATTTTTATATATAAAAAGAAGTTCTGGGAAATAAATGTGTCTCAAATTGTACTCTTTTGAAAGGTTTCTCTTTGCTTTTCTTTCCTAGAAATCTCTCACTCAAATATACATAAGCATATAAAAAACCTCAAATTAAAAGTGTTATTGAGATAAGTGTGTATTTCAGAGACAATATATTGATAGCTCTGTGAATGATTCACTGTTTAAAATAGCTGCCTAATTCCACTTTTATTATTGGAAGCATTATTTTATAAGTTGTATCTAAAACAACTTTTCTGTTTGAAAGCTTACCAAAGAACATGACAGTAATATCAAATTTACAAACAAAAACTGATTTCAGCATCAGTTGGCAACCTGGACTAAACACTAAGACCCTGGGGAATTACTAGATGCCTCTGAAAGACATGATTCACTGAATCAAAAGCTAAAGAGAAATTTAAAATGCTAAGCAGTTACTAAAGGAGGAATTATCATCCTAAACTCAGCTAGCACTGACTATCTACCTTCTCTGTCTTTTAGCTGATGATCACATAACAAGGTGGACTTAATTGAACTCCGCTGACTGCCCAATGATCTACATAGACCCACAGGAAATAAGCTATGTGATGAAGATGCCTCACACAGTGTGACCATAGCTCTACTAGCTGACTCAAAGAAGAAAGTTTCTAAAAAGACTTACACAAATCTCGTGTCATTGCTCGGCTCTTACCACTTATTTTGACTTAGATATTCAATTAGTTTTGTAATTATAAGTAAGAAAAGAAAAAAAAGGCAGGAAAATTAAAAGAAACTTGAAGAATCAGAGAGAATTGTATTGAAAATTGAAATTATATTTTCCAATATCTTGAAGTCAAAATTGTGCTAGTTCTTCAGAAAAAAAAAGACTTCTGGCTGCTATTGCTGGCCAAAGCACAATTGAGATCATACTTTGGGAGCTTGGTTCTGGCTTTGCAAAGGCAATACAAGAGTAGAGCTTTTAAGACAATGCACCTTACAAATACAAAGGCTAATGTTCCCTTTGCTGCCCTGAGCAAGAGTTCACAAGAGCGGAAATAAAAAAGATAGCAGGTGGCATCTGATGGCTGAGAATTTCCATCATATGAATGAAAAACATAATTAAAGTCGCCTAGAGACCAGTCACAGTACAGTCTGCTCCCAAGCTAGCAGATGTACCAGAATTTAAAAACAATTTATTAAGCAGAAAGATTTGCAGATAATGCGATTTGCAGTGGTAAAAGAGCTAGACACCCCAGATAGCTGAGCATTATCGAAAATGAACTGCTATTGAACACATAGTAACTAAACAAACATTTTCAAACCTCCTGTTGAAATATACTGTAGTCTAGCAATTCTTTTTTCATTTTCTTGGAGTTCTTAAAACTTATTTCCACAAAACAGTATTGATTTAAACTAATATTCCAGCATTCTGAGAAGTGTTCAATTCTGAACTGTCTTGAAGAATTGGCTACTCAGTTGATTTTTTAATTTATACTATTTTTAATAATTTTACATTAATTGTATGGCATTAATGAAGTAATTGTCATATTACTACATCTCAAAGCTTTTGGGAGTATTTTTTATTTATATTCCAGTCTGTTCTGAAACAGCAGATACCTACGTGTAGCGGCATTTTATCAGAGTACCTACAATTTCTATTGGAATGTCTATATTTTACAATTAAGATTTTTAAAATTTCATATTACAGGAAATTAAAACAACATTATTTCTTCTTTTCAGTGGGCTTAAAATCTAGGAAGGCTCTATCAAAACTGCTCAATCTAATGTTAGATTAATTTTTTTACCATACTTTCCCAAAATGTTAAAATTTGACATTGACATAAAAGAGCTGTTCAGAAATACCAATATTTCTCCCACATGGAAAATTTTGTGTTTGGACCAACACTTGATTTTGTTCCCTGTCTTAATCACTGAGCATGATATTGCCATATGCTCTGTGACAACTACTGACAAAAACTCCTCTTCCCTTTCCAAAATATCATTTCTTGGTGAGCATAAAAAAGGCATCTCACCACACTGGTGAGGCTGAAGATATGCACAAGAAAAAGCAAGGCACTGTGCCACTGCTGCTTCGGAGCTGTTCCCTGACCCATTCAGTGACGGCGATAAACTCCCCAACCAGAGTTTAACTAGCTTCCTTTGAGAATAACTTGGGAATAACAGGGAAATTCATTGGCAGAAGGGAGTAAAGCTTGAATCCCAGGCTGTAGGTTTTGCATTTAAATCTCTCCAAGCTGTAGGACATGAGGTGTGGGGAAACTGCAGATGACGTTACTACTGCTCGTTGAAAATGTGAGGAAGTGGAGCTTCTGGAAAGTAAAATCAAGTTTCCTCAAGCAACATGAGACTGGACTATAAAAACAACTCTCAAAAGGCACTTATAACCAATGTGTGAATATAAAAGGGTTCGAAGAATTTAGGACTTTGAAAAACTAGATCACTTACTAGCATTCTTCTGTTGATTACAATAGAAAATTGGTAATAGTACTCAAAATTTTTGACAGATCATTTTCCATTGAAGCAGGTGTCCATCACCTTTACAAAGGAGCTCCATATTCTGTGCAGCCACTGAGCGCCTGCAAGCCCTGAGCAGCACAACATCAGAGGCAGGGAGTAGCCTAAAGACCATAGAGCTTTCCAGAAAGTTGTACTGCAATGCGCGTGGCTGAAATACTAAATGTTACCTCAAACAGATTTCCCAAGATAATTAAAAAAATTCACTCAATAGAGTAAAAAATAAAGCAAGTAGAGAGGGATGTGAGCAAACAAGTGATTCAGCTACACTTGTAGTAAGAAACAGCCTGCACTTTGGGAATGGCCAATTTCAACTGTCCCAGTGATTCATGGTTCTACTAATTAGTGATTTCTCCTTTCCACCTTGTAATTGCTGAAATGGATTCAGTCTTTGCCACTGCAGAGCAGGTGGAAACATGTTCCATTGCCTTCTGTGTTCATCAGAAGCGGTTTAAAAAAGCAAAACTCAAGCACGATGTGAGATCACAGTCATCCACACACAGGAAGCTGTAAGTGCAGTTAATTAAACAAGCTGCAGTCATTTAGGGAAAAGGTACTGCTTGTTGTGTAGCAAATGCAGTCAATAACATTAAATCCTAAAATTTAAGAATCAGATCTCTTCCTGGAATAAACTGTCATTGGAAGTAGTGTAAATGTTACAATAGCTGAAAATTTTCTTCAGCATTTTTTATCTTTTCTTGAAACAGCATGGACGATACACTTTACAATTTGTTCTAAGAAAGCTCAGCATCAATACTTTTTGAATGATTCACAAGAGGCTTTTGTTTTACAGTCAGAATAAGATTTGTTAAATGTATGTACGCTATGTGTCCTTTAGATATCTCTCTCTCTACTTCTCAACACATTTTAGTTTCTTTCTTTCTGTTGGATAGATGGATGTACAGATGGCATCTGTAGACATTATCACTAGGATGAAGATAATTTTCATACTTCTGAACATAGATTCAGTGAGCAGTCTCACTCTGCAAAAAGGGAGATCTTGAATAACGTAATGTCTATCTGTTCATCTTTATAGGTGACACACTACTCTAATTACACTCTCATAAATGAAGCATAATCTATGAGAAAGCAACCTCATGCAGAACTTATTGCAATCAAGCTAAAAATCAATGCACTTGTAACCACAGCTACGTATGGCTTTTCCGCTTAAGAACATCCGCCCATTTTATTACTCTAATGATTCAACAATACTTCATCTGACTTAGTCTCTCAGAGTTACATATAGAAAAGCCACAATGTTGGTTGTGCTTCTTGAAAAACAGGTCGAGAGAATAAGCATGACCATAGGAAACATTTACTGAAAGGTTAAATAAGTGTAACTAAGAGTGAAGTGTAAACAATGTCCTATTATAAGTCAGGAATGCCTATAGTCTATGAACATGTCTAGGGGAAAGGCATCCAAAAGACTGAAGTATACTTTTAAATAAGTGACATAAAAGCTTTTAAAACTTCATTTTAAGGTCAAGGGAAGATTTACTTTTTCTTTTTAGTGTAAAGCAAAAGAAAAGAAAGAAAATCAGCCTGTTCCCAAACTCTGAATATTCCTTCTAACTTTATTTAGCTGTGGGTCAAGCCTTCAACTTGTCCATTGAGTGACAGAAGAAAATAGATAGCACTGCATAGGTATGTCATTGCAACCTTACTGATGTGTCTGTGTGCGGATGTTTCACGTAGAATAATTATCCTAAATATCAGGTCTGCTGACTCAGATGTATATCTTATTTTGAGGGCACAGAACTATTTTCCTTCATTAAAAAGATTAACTTTGCATTGTTTGAGGCATAGGCACATTCTAATCCTGTTATTTCTGGATGTGACTGGAAAAATAAACACTACGTTAATCCCCAGAACAACATAAACAGGGTTGATGCAATAAATTAGATTCTTTAATTAAAGCTATGCCACCCAGCTGCTCGCACAGCACAGGTACTTCGTTCTACATATCTGAAAGTCCAAAACCAAACTGATTATTTGGTTACCTGTGTGGACTTTAGATTGAATATGTATCACCTTCCAGCTTGATTATTTCTAGTAATACATTTCCCCAAAAAGTTCTCTACAAGACTGACAATGCAGCGGCACAAGACACTGCCCGTCAGACACTAAAATGACTCCTGTGCTTTGCTCAAGGAAGATTCTCTTGCCAGCTCATCAAAAAGTGAGTTTGTAGTACAAGCCCCCATCTCTTCCCTTTTCTCTGTATTTATTAAAAGATTGACATTTCTAATTCTTTGCCAACCAGATCTTACCACCATCATCCTTTGACTTTCTCACATCACTCCCTGCTTTGTGCAGTCAACGGTGGAAAAGAACAAGCAAAGAAACAGGTCTGGGCTGAGCAATACTCAGTGTAGCCTTGAAAGTGTTCAACTCACCACAGTTAGCAAAGGGGCCACTGAAGGTGCTTAAAGCTTATTCACCTGCTGCTAACTTTTCATGGACAGAGCAGGCACTTCAGACAGTGAATATTCATCTTCTCTTCTAGAAGGTGGGCAATGTTGGGAAGGGAGACAGAGCTTCCTCTAAAGTTGATTCATACTAAATGAAAGGTTAGTCGGCCAACTCAGAGTCGCCACATCAGTCACCATGGAGAGTTAGTCTTATGTTGAGCGAGTTGTTACTGCGAAGTGAGGGAGAGACAAGCGGAAGGCAGAAAGAATTTGTTTCTAACTCTTTACCTCTTTGCATTTCGCCTCATTTCTAGCTCTTGAACACTGAACCTTAGAAGGGCATAAGTGTTTGGTTTGGTCTTGGTATAAATAACACTGCCATTCCCAGCTGAAGAACTCTTTCAACAGGCAATAAGGGGCGATATTTTCAGAAACACCACAGTGACCTTGCAGCCTCTGTACTTTTTTCAAAAGTGATAGAGGTGTTTAGGAGCTTAGCTCTCACAGAAAATCAATGGGAGTTATGTGCCTGGCCTCCTTTGACGTGCTTGTAAATCCCACTAGGTGCTACATCTTTTGACACCTAAACATCTTTGAAACCATGTTGTCAATCACTACTGACGATGGAGCATAGAATTCAAAGTCCACTGAGTACTTTGAAACTTTCAGTGTAGGACATATTTGAGCTGCCTTTTGTCTTGTTTTAGGAGCAGACTCCCTTAACAGCCAGTCACATTGAGACTGGGAATTGCTTTTCTGCTGTGTTTGCATCCTTTGCATCCTCTGCTGAATTTTCTACCTGTCCCTCACTGTGACCCCATTTTCATTCTTCTGTTTTTATCTGTTTGGGGAGATACGATTTCATTTTTACTAAATAGCCACATCTGTCTCTTGATGATTCCTGGAAATATCAATTAGAAAAGCAGGCTTTCCTATTTTCGATGGAAGACTGAATACTTAGAGGACTACCACTCATGTGTTCAGCTTACAAAGGCTTATAAAAATAATGTGGAAAAGAATTTCCATTTTTCCAATGAACATGAAAGACAGTTGTCTTCAGCTGCATTCTTGCACTGACCACTGCAGTTTCTTTTACCTTGTCATTTGTATCTCTGAGGATATACCTCCACAGTGTTCAAGGCTAGAACACACTATCAGGTTATCTAGCCTGATACTTTGTTGTCAGAGACTCCTATATTTCAACTAGGCATCTTTTCAGCTGATGTGTATCTTCCATTAGGTAAACAATCATCTTCTGCAGACATGAGAGCAAGCAATATCCACCCTATGCTGTGGTAGTTTATCACTCTTAGTGTTAAGATCATGTACCTCATTTTCAGTCTGGATTCAGTTAGCTTCAGCTCCCAGTCATTCATTCTTATTAAACTCTTCCTACTAGGTTAAAGGGAGCTATAGTAGCCAGAATCTTCCTTTTTTTTTTTTTTTTTTTTTTTTTTCCTGTGAAGGTACTTAGTATCCACAATAACAAAGTTGCCTCTTTCTGAAGAGATGAATACAATACTTTATTCCTCTCTGTGAAGAATATCCTTAATTTGTGAATAACTTGAGTGACTTTTTTATGTTCTTTCTCCAATTTGGACACCATATTGACATGCAGGTTCCAGTCTTTCCAGTGCCTTATACAGAGATGATGGGTGGCCATAGTCTGTGTTCCCTGTTGCAAGGTTTATAATTTCACAGCTGTATGAAAAAATGTCAACCTCAACTTGCCATTCACCTTGCCAGTTTTAAAGATACTTTCCAGATGCAAATGTAAGTGGCAATATAACACATGAGGAAGTAGGGAATTGGGCCCTGAGGTTAGAAAGACTATATTTGGATGTCACAAGAGAATATAACTCTGAGTAATGGGATAAAATTAAGCAAGGGAAAGTTTAGGCAGACCAGAATGAAATACTTCTTAACTGTGAGATCTATTAGGTTGTAGAATAATCTTCTGTGGGAATTGATGGAGGCCTAGTTACTTCAGACATTTAAAACTAAACTGGATAAAGCACTTGAAGATATTCTGCAAGAAATTATCCTGCGTTGCCAGAGGGAAGGATTAGATGACCTAGTAGGTCATTTCCATCTCCACTTTCTGTGATTTTGTTGTACAAAGCCCCACAAACAGAGAATTGTTATCAAAGTCAAGAGATGTCACTAAATCCTAGAAAGAAGAGTGAATAACATCACCTGCTGGTAACCATGCAGGAATCCTAATCCAGCATTTCTACAGGTTAGTAAATATCAGTGCTGAGGGCTGGCTGCATAGCTTGCATCTGAAAGCAGAAGCCTCTACTAATGCAAAAATGTCAGGAAACAGTAGATGAGTTATTTCTTTCCTACTCCTCCTCTAGGAGAAGAGGAGTAGGAAAGAAAAAATCAGGGTGGGCCTGACATGCATAATAGTGTCATGAGTAAGTTATTAGTCAGGAGTGAATCAGCCTGTAGTACAGGAGATGAAACCTGAAGCTCCAGTCAGCCAGCTGGAAAAACTAGATGTTTTTTATAGGCTTTGGTATATGGGCCTGTAATGATATTACCAATTGAAATCATAGTTAAGATGAGACCAGAGCCAGGCTCTTTGCTAAGGGTTGTGCAAACACAGAGCAAGGCAAGCCATGGCCCCTGTAGAAATGTATAAGTGGATGAACAGTGTAGCAGAGAAAGCCATCAAAAGAATGTTGATAAGTAATACCCTAGAGAAGGATCACACATTTCTAAGGTCCGTAACTAGATCTGCCTTTTCTTGTGTGTGTGTTTTAACATCTGCTCTTAAATTTGCTCTCAACTCGTAACACACTGTGCTCCCTTAGTTACTGCTGTTATACATTCATTTGTTTTCATGAGGAATTACTAGGCAACTCATTGCTTATTATTTCTGTTACTTAATTTTTACATTTGTCTCTCCTCCTAATCTCCCTATACCTAGCTACAAATAAATATGAATTATAGGTTCCTGTACTGGATCTGGCTGGTATGGAGTTAATTTTCTTCATAGCAGCTTCTGTATTGCTGTGTGTTGGATTTGTGGCTCAAACATTGTTAACACACCAGTGTTTTGGCCGCTGCTGAACTGTGCTTGCATAGCATCAAGACTTTCTCTTTTTCCCACTTTGCCTGCCCCCACCAACCTGGAAGGAGTTTGGGAGGAGACAGAGCTGCAACAGCTGACACAAATTAGTCAAAAGGGTATTCCCTACCATATAACGTCACACTCAGCAATAAAAAACAAAAGTAGAGAAAGACAGGGTGAAGGGTGGCTGTTGCTCAGACTGGCTAGGCATTGGTTTGCTTGTGGGACATGGTGATCTATTGCCATCACATCATTTGTTTTTTTTCCTCTTTCTTTCATTTATTAAGCTGTCCTTGTCTCAACCCACGAGTTTCCTTACTTTTGCTCTTCCTATTCTGTTCCCCATCCCATTGATGGGTGGGGAGTGAGAGAACAGCTGTGTGGGTGTTTATCTTCTGGCCAGAGTCAACCCACTACAGTGTCTTTTTTTTCATTAAAAAAAAATAAGCAAACAAACAGTCAGACAGGGTTCCATCCCTCAAAACTCCTACCTTCGACATGTTGCAGCAGCCACTCTGAAAACAGGTCTGGCCAACCCAAAATGCACAGTAACACATATAGGTGCACCCCAATTACTCACCACTGTGCTTTTTACCTTTTCCTCATACTTTGTCTAATAAGCCACAAGAAAATTCATGAATAAACATGTTTTCTGTATGTGACCAACCACTTTCAAAACACCTTGGGCTGTCTTGGTCTGGCTTCACAACCTCATTTTGCCCTTGTAAGCAGCCTAAATTGAGACAGCCTCTACACCTTGCTGGTCCTTGCAGATCTGACAATGAGGTTCTCCTGCAAACACCCATCACCCTCCCATCTGCTGACATCTATTGTGTGACATCTGTCACATTAGGGAACGTGAGACACATGGCAGTGCCCAAGCTGGGCTGCTGAAAACTGTCGGCACTTCAGTTATTTCCTAGCTGGAAATACACCTCTGGGAGCGGGTAGGGCAGAAGGAGGAGTCTCAAACCCTGCTCTTGAGAGACAACAGAGGTGTCTTCCTACAAATGTGTGCATGCACAGCCCATATGCTCAACAGAAAAAATCTGGGATCAAAATTTGTGTCCCACATGAACCATTCAATCCATTGCAGATGGATCAGCCCAAAGCATTTCAGGCAGTGTGGTGTGCGTCTACTCCTCTAGATCAGTGGGTATGACAAGTATGGGTTTTTTTCTAAGTATAAACCTATGTCACAAGGTATATTTTATTTTGTTTTTCCTTCTCCGGCAATGCTGAAAGTACTGTCACTCCAAAATATTTCTTCTGAGAATGGTGTCACATTTGGATGATATTCTAACATCTTTCTAGCCATGAAAGCAATAGTATAAGGAGCCTAGGGAAATAAGTAATAGGTTCATCATTTCATCAGCAAACTCTTTAAATAGCTACATTTGAAAGTAAACAAAAACCCCAAGCGTACAGAAGGAAAGAAAAAGATAATTGGCCACCAGGTGTCAGTAGTTGTTCTCGTATTGTAATGAAAGGCTTGATACCAAGACTGCAAAGGTAACGGCTGAGCCGAGGAAGTCACAAAATTAAATTAATTGCTGGTTGTTGTTCAGACCAGGAATTTAAAAATGATCAGAGGAATTTATTTTCCTGTCTGTACAGAGCACAATAACAAAGAACACACTGTTGGTGTATAAAACAGTCCTTACCCTCCATTTCCTATGAAATCATTGTGTTTTTTTTTTTTCTTTTTTTTGCGAATTACAATACTGTCCTTTAAAGCAAAGGAAGTATAGTTGATGCAAATGCATCTGTGTTCAACCCATGCAAAAAATCACTAGGACCTGTTGGGTCTTGTTTGCTCTTGTTTGATTACCTCCACTCTGCTCTGCCTACCTAGTACTATAACATCCTACCTGGTACTATAACATCCCTCCTGAAAAGTGTGATTAAACTTCCCCCCCAGCTACATGACCTCACTGGATGACAGGGTAGCAAGAATAACCTGGTTAACCTTGTTCTGTGGCAGTCATAATGTAATGTTTTCAATTTTTACATTTAAGATTAACTTTTACTTTATTTTTTCATGACTGCAGAGCAAGTTCACTTGATTGTTACAGTGACATCATTAAAATGTACCTTAGTATTTGTAACATTAAACTCCCAGAGACTTTTCTTATTCAGGAGGCAAAGATTTACTTTGGAAGCTAGAGACGCATCACCACTCCCCTCCTCCACTAACACTGCCTGGTGTGAAACATATGACACAGTATCATGCATCACAAATAGATCTTTATCACAGTCATATATTTATCAATGATCTGGATGAGGGAATCGAGTGCACCCTCAGAAAGTCTGCAGATGACACCAAGCTGATCAGGAGTCTTGTCTGCTTAAGGGTAGGAAGGCACTACAGAGAGATCTGGACAGGCTAGATCGATGGACCGAGGCAAATGCTATGGGCTTTAACAAGGCCAAGTGCTGGGTCCTGCACTTGGGTCACAACAACCCCATGCAGCGCTACAGGCTTGGGGATGAGTGGCTGGAAAGCTGCCCAGCGGAAAAGGACCTGGGGGTGCTGGTCGACAGCTGGCTGAACATGAGCCGTCCGTGTGCCCAGGTGGCCAAGAAGGCCAACAGCATCCTGGCCTGTGTCAGAAACAGTGTGGCCAGCAGGAGTAGGGAGGTGATCGTGCCCCTGTACTCGGCACTGGTGAGGCCACACCTCGAATACTGTGTGCGGTTTTGGGCCCCTCACTACAAGAAGGACATTGAGGTGCTGGAGTGCGCCCAGAGAAAGGCAACGAAGCTGGTGAAGGGTCTAGAGCACAGGTCCTATAAGGAGTGCCTGAATGAACTGCAGTCATTTAGCCTGGAGAAAAGGAGGCTGAGGGCTCACCTTACCACTCTCTACAACTACCTGAAAGGAGGTTGAATCGAGGTCGAGGTCAGTCTTTTTTCCCAAGTAACAAGTGACAGGACGAGAGGAAACAGTCTCAAGTTTAGACTTGGAAAAATTTCTTCACTGCAAGTGTTAGCAAGCACCGGAACAGGCTGCCCAGGGAGGTGGTTGAATCACTATCCCCAGAGGTATTTAAAGGATGCATAGGTGTGGTACTTAGGGACATGGTTTAGTGATGGACTTGGCAGCGTTAGACTTACATGGACTCGATGATCTTAAAGGTCTTTTCTAACCTAAATAATGCTGTGATTCTATGATAGATGCACCCACAACACTGGATGTGCAACCACTGCAACCTAGGTCCCTGATATAGATAGGTGCTGCAATGGTCCTTAGTAAGGGCTTAGATGTTCTGTGAGGAGCACGCGTGTACCAACACAACAAAATACAAGTCAGATCATGCTCCCTGATCCGGTGTGAGCAGATCTGCACATCAAGACCTTGACTTGCTTTATCTCTGCTAAGCAGAGCTGCTCAGGGAGGTAGCTGGGTTTGACACCCTTAAAACATTTGTCACTGAGGGTGAGAGCCTAGGGATTCTTGAACACCTGTCCAGCTGAACGAGCCTTATGTTCTTATGCAAAAAAATTTTCTCCCTAAACAGTTTGGGATCTTTAATGCAGCTAGTGTTGGTCTTGTGTTCAGTAGATATATATTATAAGCCCCATGGACAACTGGCCTGGGTGACATGTCTATACCTGAATTTCCCTGTGGGAAAAGTGGAGGAAAAAGGCACTGACTATCTTTCTAAAGTGGTTCTAAGATTTACTGTCCAAAAATGCTGCACAAGACCTAGGTATTTTTATTGCTGTTGTTATTTGAAATTATGCAGCAATAAGAGGAAGGCAAAATCATCAATGATGGCTAAGCAGAGCTTTAGTTAGGAAATGGTGTGATGATCCAGCATGACATTTTCATTGCTTTATAAGCTCATTTATTACCTATGTTATTTATTGTGAGAACCAAAACAAAGTGGGAAAGAAGTTCGCAGTGATCAAACTTAAAGACAAAGGCTGCATGTGAACATCATGAATTTTTAGGAAAGCTGATACACAAAGAAGCAGAGAAGCTCCAGAATGTTGAGACTCTGAGAAAGGGACCATCAGGAAACACTCTGCAAGCAAACGATGGGTACCTGAAAACACCAATCTCTGCATATTCATTTTCATGTGGGGCTGGGCACCAAAGCTTTAACAGAGAGGCTCCCCTTTCTTAGTCAGATTTCAGGCTGGACCCCTCTGAGCCTATGTGTTCCAACCACAAGGCGTGGTTGATAAAGGCTTGTCTCTGCTGAGGCTCAGCAAGCCCCTTCACAAGGATTTGGAGATGCAGCTCCTTTATCCACAGCAGCGCTGGATAGATTTTTGTAAAATGTTTTGAAGTGTGACTGTGCCAGACCCTTGTGTTTGACAATTATGTTTGTTTAAGCAAGACCTCTGAGTTCGTAACAATGGAATTATCTATTTTTCAGGACAATTAACACAATGTTTTTGTACGAGCTGAAGGTCAGAGGATTAATGTGGTTTTATCTACAACGCATTTTTAAAAGCTAATTAAGAATCATTCAGTTCACTCTGTACAAAAGACGAAGAACATTTCACATTAGATGACTCTTGCTCCTCTGCAGCAGCAGGAAGAAAGAGAGAGACAGGAATGGAGGAAGAGTGGAATGGAGAAAGGCTGAGCTGGCGTGCAAATAAACAAATACATCACAGGGATGCAGTTAATGGAGAGCAATAAAAAACTCCATTCTGGTAACAGTAGAGATAAAATTGTCTTCTGGACAGAAGGGCTAATCTAAAATATTAATCAGCAAAAATATTCAGTATTTGCAGTCACAAGCATTCCTTGTCAGAGGAAGAGAGATGGAGAGGAATAGAGGGAAGCGCTGCTCTCAGAGCATTCTTTTAGAGATGTTTTTATTACCTAGTGCTTACAGAGCATCTCCTCCTCTCTCTCTCTCTTGAGCCTGACAGCCTGTACACATCACCGTCCCTCTGTGGGCAAAGCCTGGTTAACTGGCCTCCTGTCAGAGGTGAGTCTTCTGGGAGGAGGTATGCAAAGGTAAGGAGCAGAGGTGGGACTGGGGTGCCAGGCAGCCAGCTCCTGCCAGAAAGACTTGCCTGCTGCCACGGGGACAGGTGTGGGTGTGGCAGTGAGGAGGCAGTACACCGTGCACACACTTCAGCTTCAGGGATTGCAAAGGTTGAGGGGAAGCAAAATGATACACAAAATCAGAGGCATCCAGAGGTAACGCAAGGATTTGAAAACCAGGGCAAGGAATTTATTTTTAATACGGTGGCCTCTGCCTGGCCTTTTGATGGGAAAAGGTAAGAAAATTGGAAGCTGTTCCTACATTCTTGCTTTTGGATGCTTATCTACGCTGCTGATTCAAGTGCTCTGAGGCTCATTTGCTGTGACTGCCCAAAGCATGTAAATACTATCAGTCATTGAGGTGCCTCATTTCAAAACTGGGCTATGCACTACTTTTCTGTTGATCAAATGTGGCAATTATTTCAGGCTTAAAACCTTTTAGGGATAACAATAGGTGCTGCCAATCAAAGCTAGAAAGTACACATGCATTCAAAGAGCAGGCTGAATGAGGAATAGCAGCAACATGTGTAGCTAGAATATATTATGGATTACCATCCTCTTACACAAAGGCTAGTAAACTCTTCAAAATGCAGCAACCTACAGAGCTAATAAAAGGGACAGAAATGTGTGGATGTCTCGGTTTGTCTAATTTGTGTCTTTCTAGCATTGGTAGGACGACTCACTGGATTTAGCAACAGCTTGTGAAGATGAACATATTAATAAATTTATGCTGCATCTCTGCCATAAAATGTAATCTTTTACAATTCTGTATTCTCAAGTGAAATACAAGCTTAGGAGCAGAATAAAATTAGAAAAGATATTTGAATTGTCAGCTTATTTTTTTTAAAAAAATCTGTGTTTATACATTTAAATATGCAACTTAACAATACAAGAGTATTGCCTTTCACCCCCATCCCTTCGCCAGTGTGCCACTCCCTACTATAATAGACTGAAGAATATTTAAATATGGGGCTACCAGGATAGTACTCCAAGGTATTCTGTGTCACTCTGTGGGTTTTTATATTGTACCAAACATAAATTAACTTTTTTCTACCCATCCAAAATACTGGAATAGGAAAGCTTATGTAGACCATGTACAACTCAATGGCAAAGACAACAGTTGCATATTGAAATTTGCATATGTAATCCAAAATGTTAGTAAACAATGGGATATATATCCTTTCAGCTTTTGATAAAATTCAACAGATTTGAATAATTGGATAACAGAGCACAAAGCTTGCCTTGAGGACATGGTAACTATAGCCCTGAATCTTTCAATCCTGTTTTAAAACTTTCTCCACGGTTTTGGGCATTATTCTAGTCTACAGAAATGTTCACCTGAGTACTTCATGGCTTGTAGAAAGTTGCATAGAAAGTGATGAAGCAGCAAGTAGAACCAGTGTTTCTAGGTATTAAGATGATAACCAAACCACTAGACTGACCATTTTGTTTCACTTTGATTTTAATGAGACTTGATTTTAATGAGACAGTTACACAGTCTGTGCCACTTATTAGAGACTTGTTTGCATTCGTGCATTAAACAGATTTGCAAATTTACTGAAACAATGGGAAGTAAAAATTACAACAATTTTCCTGTAGATAAGACCCAAATGTTAATTTCTAATCTTATTGAAAACTAAATAGCATGGAACACAATTGGTTAGGTTCAGGACATTCAATAAATTTATTTTTAACATTTAAAAAAATTATTTTCTGGGTATGGATAAAGCCTCGGAAAGATAACTATCTATTTTCTAACACATTAAGTGCTTTGATACGTTGATGTTTCTATTTATCACTTAAAATGAGCTGAATTTGTGAAATAATTAATGCAAAAATCTATGCACTCCATTCAGTCTTTCCATGCCATGCACCCTTTGAAACTACTTATGTTCTTGATTGATCTAATGTACAAGAGAAAGCAGTGTTTCTAGTGTTTTTGTAAAAATCCCAAGCTCACAGAATTGAAAATTACCGGTATTATATACACACATACGCATATGCATATATATAATATGCATAAAATACTGTATATAAAAATGGAAACATGTTACACATATATATAAAAATATACTGTGTTATATACATATATATATATGTATGCGTATCTCCAGTTTAGATTCTTAAGTGATAATGGATTACATACAGCCCTATCTCAAATGCTTAAAATCTGGAAGTGCTTACACTAAATAGTCAGATATCAACTGCAGAGAAAGAGAGACTTCAATTTCTTACCTGCTTTTTTAATTTCAGGGACAGCTGCCTTCTCATGAGCTTTCTCTTTTTTTCCTTCTTTTTCTAAGATTTAATTAAAGAAAGTAGTTTGATATGCTAGAACTCTCAATCATACACTCAAATATGCAGTCAGCTAAGTCCTAGTGGGCACATGCTGAAAAAAATGTGACTTATTTGGGAGTTTAGTTCAGATTATTCCCTTATAGCACTTGCACCCAACTAGTCACAGAGCAATCAGCTGAAAATGAAAATTAATCAGTATGCATCAACTATGGATGATTTGGACCCTTAATAATTCATCAAAGGCTAGGCGAAAATCATCAGTGCATGAATGTGGTACCTTTTAGCTTAAGCTCCAATAGCACTGAGATCATTAAAAAATAATGAATGACATAAATGTTTTCCCATGAAAGCAAGACCTTGGTGGATTTTAGATGCTTCCTGGGAATGAATGATCTAAAATGTTATTTAGATGGATATCAAGGCTTTGCAGTTTGGTCACTGCAAGTTTTGGTTGTGATTCTATGAAATAAATAAATAAATATATCTACCCCACCTTCAGAAAGTGGTGTACCGTGAACAGAGTGGTATCTCCCATGAGTATTGTGTATGGCAGTATCACTATGTCCTGCTATACATAGGGACTCCATTAAACTGTTTAACAAGCTCGTAGGTGGCCATCATCTAGTCAGAAAAAAAGTTTAGAAAACATTGGAACTGAACACATCAGTCATCAGATGCTGAAGATGTGGGAACATGCAAATAATGACTAAGCAACTAAAAGGACAATACAGAGCAAGAAACGTAGATTAACCTAACAAAAACAGTGGGATCTGAGCCAGGAGTGGGAGTAAAAGCTGGATGAGGTCAGCAAGAAACATTCCCAGACCATACCTTTCTTCTTAGCTTCAGTCGTAGCCCTCTTTATATCAGTCTTTTTCTTTTCCTCTTTTGTCTCTAAAAAAGGAAATAGAAGAACAGCTGACTACTTTTACATAGACAGAAATATATACACACATCCCTATGTACGTATATATATTTGGGATATATACATGTCGTTAACTAACTCCAATAGGTTCTAGATTTGATAAGCTGGGCACTTTTTTAGTTCACTGTCAGAAGCTCAGAAATACAGCTTAATACTCAGAGAGTCAATGAGTTGCTAAGGACAGAACTGGAACCAGCTATGTACATCAGATAATTGCTTCAATAAGGAAATTCAAGAACGTATGCCCATTAATCTAGTGTAATTAAGAGTTTATTGTGGTGATTCAGAGGTGTGCACCTGTTCTGCTTCTTTTATAAAATCTGAGTTAATGGCAGCAAAACTTGCAAGTGATACTTGGGAATAACTGCAGAATGTCATGAAAATTCTGCACATATAATATAACTTTATAACAGTTTTTATGGATTGAACCTTTGAAACTGTCAGTACAGGATTTCTGTTATTCACGGAGAATTGCAGTTAAAGCATCATCTACAGAAGAATATGACCTGGTCTTTTAAAATCATTTGCATCTATTTCGTTTATTAATTGGACAAGAGTAGAAATAAGGATAATGTTTTTGGTATTTTACAAAAAGCTACAGAAATTCAACTACTTATGCCATGAATCTTATTAATTAGAGAACTGAGAGATCAGTAGAGGAAATGAGGAGGCTACAATTCTTGTTTTACCTTTGGGAAATGAATCCCCATTTTGATGGCAACGAATACGATAGTACAAGAACAGCTTTTTTTAACTGCTCATCCACAAAAAACTATGTTTGTTACTTTCAGTTTGTGCTGCGTGGCTTTGGATTTTGATGTAGCCAGTGGAACTGTAGTTTGGTTTTGTGATGTTTTACTGTTACGAACGTGGATAAGAAACGAAGTTTTATTACCATACAAAGCGGCACAAACACGGGACCATAAGCCTTTAAGTGAGAATCTTTTCTCTACTTGAAAAATATTTAAGGTATAGGAATATTTTCTGAAGCCAGCAGATTCAAGAAGCAAATATACTATTATCCTTTGCATAAATTAACCTGAAGATAAAGGAAAAGTGAAGAAACTTACTTTTCACTTCTCTAGCTACCACAGTAGACTTTTCTTCTGCATGAAAAATATATACAAACAAG
The DNA here is from genome assembly GCF_034619465.1 of Leptosomus discolor. Lineage (NCBI taxonomy): Eukaryota > Metazoa > Chordata > Aves > Leptosomiformes > Leptosomidae > Leptosomus > Leptosomus discolor. The sequence continues at coordinate 69,856,308 of NC_141392.1, read as the reverse complement.
GAATGAAAAAAATTAATTGAAATACACAACAAGCTTCCTAAACCAAAAGAAAATATGTGTATATATAATAGAAAAACTGCTGTTTTCATAGAGTACATGAATTCCACAGTGTGTCAATGGTAGTTTCACAAATAGTTATTTTGCCTATTGTGGAGGCAATGTAATTACCAATATTCAGGGTGTCCCCAAACCACACTTCTGCTGATTTTCTGACAATAGTGTTTAATGTTAAGCATCTTCTTAACGTGTTCCAGTTCTTTCTTGTTTTAAACAGATTTGTTCAGTGTGTTTCCCTTGTTATTGTGCTGAAAAAATGAAGCAGAAAATCCCTTGCATGTGTTTCTCCCTGTGTATTTTTGTGCTTAATTCTCCCTGCTGAAACCCTGAGCATACTGGACTTCAATCTACAAATTCCTTTGTGTTGTGAGCATGCTTTATGATACTCAGGTTTCTTAAGCACGTATAGAGCATCAGGGTAGTGCTCACCCTCCAGAAGCTTGTTTGAAGCTTTTGTGTATTTTAATATTTTTGTTATTGTCTATCTCTAGGGTTCCCAGGAGTCTCTCTCTCTCTCTGACATGCTGTTCCAGAGACTCATGTTAGGGACCATGGCTGCCTGCTCAAAATGGAAGTCTCTTCGACCTCAGATTAAACAGAAGCTGTTCTACAGCTCCACTTTCCTGTGCCACCTGTGTCTTTTCAGTGTTTCATTTCCAGATGCAGTGTTCACCTCTTCTAATTTCTAAAATGTGGTTTAGTTGTTTGCTCTGCCTGATTTAACCAAAACTGTTAAACATATCAAGTCTAACAGCTACTGTCACAAAAAACTTCCTTCTAACTGTCTTCTTTCCATTAGCCTTTAGTCCTAGTAACTAGAGACTGCAGTGCTGCTGATACTTCTGTGATTTCCATTTTCTTCTGAGTGCCTTAGTTCTGGTGGAGCTGTTAACAGTTCCACTCTTCCAGTTGGATTAAATATTTCCCTTCCTTATACTTCTGGTACTAGGTGATGCACAGAAATAATTTGTAAGCCCAAGGTCCTGACAACCAACAAGATTCTCTTTAATCAAAGACCATTTCTGCCTTTGAATTTTTAGCATTTTGCATACTTCTGGGGCCCAGCTAAGCCACATGAAATTTGCTCCAAGTTTCATAGCAAGTTTCAGAACCATATGTGTCTTGAGAGCCATGAGCTGACACATGGAACTTTGAGAAGTGGAGCTTTGTATGGGGGATGTACAGGAAGTAGCAGGAATGTTTACTGCAAATAACCTAAAGCACAAGGAGACTACATCCCTGGCTGCAGAGTATTTATTGCTTAGTCTTTCCAGCAATAAATTCCACTGCCATAATTTTCTTCCATCAAGCTCTCAAGCTGCAATATTCAGAGTGTCCAGGTTGCTAGAGACATCTATATTCATTATGAATTTTCTAGAGGATGATTACATAGAGGTATTAAAGGACTGTGACCTATATTTTCCATTAGTGCTGCCCAATGCAAGATACACACTCTTGGTCAAGTCTGAGAAAAACAGTCTCAGGGCTTCCATTCACATCTCAGCTGCATCTAGCCCCACTGATATCCCTCACAGCTACCACGGACAGAAGTTATGTAAATGAGATCGTTGGACTTGGTACATGGATATTATGGAAAGAGCTATTTCTGATTAAGGAAGCAATCCCATTTATTGAATAAATTTATTTCCTCTCAATTTGAGTAGCTCACGTTCAGATTGCTGCATATTAAGTGTATATTTAACAGCAGCAAAAATTGTAATTTCTGAAGCGATAAACGCAGTGCATTTTTTCCAGATATATACACCTCTAAATTAAGAGTCAGACCAAATAATTGAATAGGAACTTTTGCACTGTAAAATATGAACCCCATCTGTTAATTAACTTATTTTTTTTAGCTAGGAACAGTAACAGGACTACAAATGTCCATGGATCAGCTGCATAAGGAGAGATCATAGTATGCGCCAACAGTGGGTTACTCAAGGAAACACAAGGTGTTTTTGATGATTCAGGGTTGACTACAATATGGAATTCAAGTTCAATCAGTTATTGAAAAATCTATTGTTATTGTTACCATTTCTTGATAATGTGATTAATGCCATGTTTTCACCAGGAGCACTAGTCCCGAACCATATTTTATGTACAGGGTGTAAGAGATATGCGTACAAACGGACCTCGCCTTCAAAAGCCTGCAATGCCTTTACAAGAATAAAATAGGGATATATGCAATGGCAAAGTACTTGTAGGCTCTACACAGAACGGAACTTTCTGTAGTACAAGGTGGAATCCAGTGAACATGTGAAGTGTGAATTAAAGCACTGCTGTGCTACTAAACAGGGAATTCAGGAAAAAGTGTATTCCTGGGAGGAAAATAAAAGCAGCAGCATAGAATAGTTTTCTTGCAAAGTGACTGGAGCAGAGACCAGCCCTAAATCAAAGAAACACCTGAGATGGAATTATTTATTTCTGAATAAGGGGTGAGGAACTGAGGACATTAGTGGAAATCCAAGTAAGACCCACCAGAGATTGAGAAAGAGGTGTTTCAGTCTGAATTGCCTGTTCTAGCTTTGACAATGTCTTTGTGTTATTCTCATGGGATGTCAACTGTTTCTTGGACAATAGGGGGAGGGGAGATAACAGAAATGTGCTAACAATGCAGCACTTGAAAACAGGGCTGGTAAGACCAGTGTGCTACTGTGCCAGTGCTGAGTGGAATCTAAATTTAGGGATGCGCGTGAGTTACTGTGCATAGTGTCATGGGAATGCTGCCTGGGAACTGGAAGGGGAAGGAGCTCTAAGAGTTTCTTCTCCATATTGTTCCAGATGCTCCATGTGCTTATGAAAACACTGACTCTGAAGGAATTGTCAGCTCATCACATCCCCTCTGAGAAACTGAGGTAAGGAAGGCAGTAAAATACAGCCACTGGTACCTTCTTGTGGAGAGGCATCTGCATAACAAATACTAACTAGTGGGTTTGAATGCGAAAAGTTTGGTGGTGTTTTGTCTCAGATAAGCCTTCTAAATTTCAGATACTTATACAAGGCTTATCTGCATTTATCTAAAACCCTGTTGTCAGGAAATCTCAGGAGAAAAGTGCTTGTGAGAGACTTTGAATATTGCCTGGCTTTGTGAAATACACAACAGCTTTTCTTGCCTACTGATTCTGGTCCTGGCAGAAATGAGGAGCAGCAGAGATACGTGTATACTCACTTACGTAGAAAACAGAACAAAATAAACATTAACTCAGCTTTTCCTGAGAAACGATAATTCAGACTGAACTCAGTAACTTCCAAGTAAAACTTAATTCCATTTTTTTGCAAGCATCTCTGTACACCTTAGTCTGTCACCACTGTAATTTTAAAAGACCATTCAAAAAACACATCCAAGTTGTATTTTAAAAATTGTATGTCCTTAATAATTTTGAAGAGATCATGGTGATTCTTCCTTTCTTTTAATTGGTGGCTGAAATCCTTTCCCTGCTGAACTCAATGAAAGTTTTGCTGTTGATTTCAGTGGGTCCTGGATATCATTTTAAATATTAAAATAACTCATTATCTTTCAGTTTTTGATGACATTTCTTTCCCCTTTTCATGTTGCTTAGGGTGAAGGCTGACAATGACTGGTTAGTTGCACATTTGATTCTAAACAATCATCTTACATGCATTCACACAAGAAGGCCCCTTTAGAGTTATGAACATTTTGGAGGAATTAAAAAAATGCAAGGAAATATTTCTGCTTAGCCTAGGCTATCATGGAAACTCATAATTTTAAAATTAAGCCTAAATTTCAAGTAAAATTTGACCTGAGCTATCTCTTGGAAAAAATCCCTTTCTGGGGTAAAAGTGTCCTTGTTGGTCCAATTATTTTTGCTATGAGAAATAGTTCTGTCTTGTCTAAGCCAAATTACTGAAAAGTCAAGAAAGATCAAAGAAACACAAATAGTGTTAATCTAAAGTTCTTAGAATTGCTTCTTTTCACACACACACATGTACTCTCCCTAATTTACAGGTGAGCGCTTAGGCCAAAACTAAGTGCATTTTCTGCAAAGCTCCGTCTAAACCACACCATTTCATTCCAGCAGGGTAATGCAGTACAATTTGTTCTCATATTGAGCCAGTAAAAGACTAATGGGGCACACAGGTCATTGGAGATATAGTACACCCTGAAGTCCTAGGCAATCTTTCCAGCCTGATTTTGCTTTTTGAAACTGCTCTGCAGCTTTCAAATCCCAATCTGAAACACTATTTGGCAGCTTTGAAGATTGCTTATGGAGATATATTTGAGGTCTGCAGAAAGTATGTAATAGCAATATCAGGCTTGAAGTTCCTAGTGCTTTCATGTGACCCGCATAAGTGTTCCTCATTTCTTCCTGTAGTGATTATAGGCTGCTTTTTCGTGGCTCTGTTGAATTAAGCACCAAAACTGTTTGTTAATAACATGGGGCCATATGTTGCCCTCACTAAACAACACAGTGGGGAGCAGAGGAGTACAAATACCAGTGTCATGAAGCCAGAGTATGCACGCCAAGGGAAAAAAAAAAGAGAGGCGCGCCGACTTCCATGACAAGACCAGCAATAGAAGCTCCGTTGGACAATGGTCAGTGGCAAATATGATACGAATACAGTTATGATGAAGAATTAAATTCTCAGGGCAACACTGACTTTTTATAGTATGACCTTCCCTAGAAAGAGTCAAACCAACACAGCTAAGGCATTAGGGTTAGCCTTCTCCCTCCTTGTGCTGACATTCCTACTAGGCAACACGAATCAGCAGCAGCACCAATTGTGTTAGCAGTGCTGGGGAGGGTTTTGATGATTCTTTTTATGGGGCATACCTTTGAGCAAGAATGTCCAAGGTTTAGGAATACAAAATGAGTAGGCTATGCAGGACCTCTCCTGCAAGGGTTTCCATTTTCTTTCCAAAAAACCATGAAATTTCCACCTTTGAAAACATAGAGAATCCTAATACAAGTAAGTATTTTCCATTTGCAAGTGGAACATATGCAAAGGATTATTGCTTTTCTGTAACAGTTAAAAAAACAATTTAAAAAGATAAAATAATCTTCAGAGTTATTTGGTTTTGCTTTATTGGATAGATTTTGGAGAATACTTGTTTTTAAATGCATAATCTAATATTGTAAACTGGATTATTATTATTAATAATAATAATAATGAGGAAACATAGTAATATGTATAATCAAAATATAGCTCTTTGTACGTATTTTTTCTAAATTCTAGTAAGCTTTTTTCCCAAAGTCTGTTTAATTTTTTTCTGTCCTATGCTACAATAAAATTAGTACAGAAGAGCCTCATGTCATTCAGTAAAATGTCAAGGTCTTTCTGAAACAGTAAAGATTTAGTTTTTTTCATCATAGATAAATCATTAGAGTTTACTGCTTAAATATCTAATCTAAATCATTAAATAGCTCACTTTGAAACCTTGTGTATATTATTTCAAAGTTTTTACTATCGTCAGTACAGACTCATGGGGATGTAGAGCCCATATTTCTCAAAAAACTTGGGTTTATGCTGTATATACAGTATACAGTAACCTGTTAAAGCTACTTAAACTGTTTCTTCTAATAAACTAACACCTATTGCATTGTATCATGATACTTCTGACAGAAACATTTTTTTATTTCTTTTTATTGCCTCTTGGATTAAAATTTATCAGAAAATGAATTTTCATCCACAAACCGCGCCAGTATTATTAAAAATGTTATAAATTTGGAGAGAACATCACAATTCTGTATTTTTCAAAGGTTTCTGATGTATCTTGAATTACTGTTTTTCGCTAGAAGGATTTTTTTTTTCAAGGGTAATTGATTTTATAGTAGAAAAGAAAAAAAGGTTTTTATAGAACAATCTGTATACAGAAGAGACCATTGACAGACTGTACAGAAGCAGATTGATCCACACACGATTTATACACTTCTGTACATCAAGGGAGCTTTGTCAAAATTTGTATTTGCTTTAGTAATTTAGATACTCTTGGTTATATCCCCTAATGTTATATTCATGAACGGAGGTATAGATTAGAAATTCTTCTTAAGGTAGTCAGATATTGTACATTCTATGCAACAAAAAAGAGAGATGCAGATTTCTATGTCAAGGCCAATTTAGTCTCCGCAGGAGTTTCGGAGGAAGTTAAACATATTTCACAACAACTCGCTTTACTGCATTCTGCAAAATCTGTAATTAGAGGATACAAAGAGTCATCTAGAGAAAGTTGTTTTTTTCCCTCAGAGATTCTCCAAAGACATTACAGAGATTTAAAATTTTTCTTTTTTATCTCATTTAGTATCACAAATACCAGCAAGATGGCAAAGAACAGCCAGCATACTTCAGTTGAAGGAGGGGGATATTTCAAAGCCCATCACAATCCATTAAGAGATTAGAACAGTTATGTTGATGACTCTTCTGTGATAAATCCTCTCCCACTCAAAGATACAAGCACAGATTTCTAGGACAATATAACCTGGAAAATCATACTCAGAATCAATGCTGTTCAAAGTATTTTTTTTTATGTGATACATTGCTGTTCAACGTGGTACAAAGCATACTAATTGTTTGAGACCATATGTGATATGCATTAAGATGCCTTTCACTGACAGAAGGATTTTGATACAGACTTCTCACAAAGGTGCTGTGATCCTGTGAGAAAGCGAAGACATTGTGTTCCGGAACAATTAGTACGAAGCCTTACTAATAACTGACTAACCATCTGAGTTTAGTTTCGACATTTCTTATCTAACTATATCATTTTCCTCAGAGATTACCCTGACATGTCAGAGAGCATAACATGGGAAGACTATCAGAAAGGACAGTCCTTCTCAGGCGAATGGGGAAAAGGAGGAAGTGAAAAGCTATGTGAGCTGGGCAAAAAAGTCAAGACCTGAGGAGAGAGATTCACAGAGAAAACAATGTAGACTGCCAGCAGTTTTGGGTTGTCAACAGATAACAAAATACAGGAAAGCTAGATTTAAAATAAGTGAAGACTGTATTCAAGAAAGAAGCATATGAAAGGCAAAGTTCAGATAGCCATAGAGAACAGATCTGTTCAAATTACAGCCAGCACCAGCGTCCTTCCTAGATGGCACCATCAGAGTGTCAGCCAAGCTGAGCATGATGCTTCCAAGTCCTTGTCAAAGCTCCAGAAAAAGATAAGATAAAGAATTTAAAATGAGTCATTTTACTTCATGGTTTGCCAAACAAAGTTTCCAAACTTGGAACACAAGTAGAAGTTACGTATCATTGTCTATCTCTTCACAAATTCCCTTTCCCTCTTTCTCTTTTTTATTGTTACAGGATATTTTGTTATGTTTTGTTTTGTTATCTCTTCTGTTGGTACCCTGAAACTTCAAACTCTTCATTGAACTTTGAATGTAAGATCTCAAGACAGCAATGCTTTTTGAAAAGAACCAAACCACATGAAACAGGGGAGCAATGATCTGATTTTTTCCCTTCTGATCATATGAGTACAAACCATTTTGCTTTCTGACCAGCGTATATCTGAAAAGTCCAATTCACATGCACACACTTCAATGCAATTTATTGCGTAATACTAGAATATAGTGTACAAATTGGAATTGTCTTACATAATGACCCCTTTTCCAAAAGATTTACAGTGGAGATGAAGGAAGAGAAAATGGCAATGACAAGATGAGAAAGGCTGAGGTTTAATACATAATAACAATAAGGTTTTTTTTCTAAGACCTCGTGAATTTAGCAAAGCACAGTTTCTACTGAGCATTGGACACTATCCAGGAAAAGCTTTCTATTTGACAGTTTGAAATGATCTAAAACTGTTAGAGACATCTGGCACATATACTGCCACTATTTTCACCTTATCAGAAATCACGAATGGTCTTGAATGGTACTTAAGAAGGCAGTGGCAAAACAGGGCACTAGTGAAAACGTATTAATCTAGAAAAAGAGAAAAATCTTTCCAGCCTTTATCAGCTGCATGGTTTTGTATCTAGTGCCTGAATATCACTGAGCTTGGCAAGTCTAGGGTCTAAATAGACTGGTTTCATAAATTTTCTGTGTGACAACCATTCTGTTACTTTCTGCGGTTTTACCTTTTTTCAGAACTGGTTGCTTCTGTCAAAGGCTGGCCCAATCCTTCCTTGTCATATAAAGTACATTCCTCAATTAACAAATGTTTGTACCTGTTCCTTACTGAGAACTTATTATACTATCTTCAACTGTATTTATGATCAGAAGAATCTTTTGTTTCAATCTGTCCCTTCACCTGATCCATGATATTTAATGATGCATCAGTCATAAAGGTATGTAAGTGTTAAGAAGTCACAGACAGATGTCTCTTCAACTATTTCAGAGATTTAAACTTCTCTGCCTACTTCTCTTTTTTTCCTTCTGACATTGTTCCAAATATTCCATAAATTACTTAATTATTTTCCTCAGAGTTGAAATAATGCTTCAGGGTTTAAGGTTCCTAAAGGCACTGTAGCGTATTTTCTCATATATGGAAACCACACAACAGCATAATATAACAGCTTTTCACAGCAGCTTTTGCAAGTAATTCTTCCTTCATTTCCTCCAGAACTCTTGTATTGTATCCTAGTGACTGGCCTTGAGCCTTAAAGGGAATTTAGTTATATGATTCTGAGCAGATAATCTGCCCCCCAATTTGTTTGCCAAATGGATGCCTAATTTACATTCGCAATTACCTCAATTGCATGCATAAATGAGCTAATGAAACACACAAATGTGTAACTGGTCATAAACAGTCATTTCCATGTGCGATTGCAGTAATTGCATGCTCCTCATGATTTTGAAAATCAGGAACTTAATGTTAATTTGATGAAGTTCATGTTGTATAACAGCTATATTTAAAGATTATCACTCAGCAAATGCAGCCGTCTTTTTCTATTATGTCTTTTTTCCATCGTGGTTAATTGGTGGATGACGGTGTTTAACATTGCAGGGACTACTTTTTGTTGATAAGCAGGGTTCAAACATTTCCCTAAAATAAACAGGACTGCAAATCTATTTATATATTGTACTGTGTCACAATAACCACAGTTTTATACTCCTTTAAACAATGTGTTTATAAAGAAATACTCATTTGAGGTAAAAGAGATTTTGGGAAAAGAGATAATAAATCACTTAACTATTTTTATCCAGACATTCTGATTCATGATAATCACATTACACAATTATCTAATTAATTTAACTGTTTGGTTTAGTCATAGATTCTGCCAAAACCTAACTCTCATTTTCCACTTCCAAATGCAGGCAAATCTTGTAGCTTTTCTTACTTATTCTGCTGCCATCCCATCTGTTTTTCTCTTAGACTGCAATTGCTTTCTGGGTAACACAGAACTAAGACCTCTATGAGAGAGATTAGCAAGTGTGATGGTGTGACCGAATGACTCCAAAGTATTATAGGAAAACTACTATATAACTACATGAAAAGACTGATATGTTTTATTCTATTAAATTGTATGGTGTAGAGACCAAGAATACATATTACAGTAGTAGTTTTAAATCATTGGACATAGTCCATTTTAAAACTAAAGTGCACATTTCAAGTGTTTTACTGATGTAATTAGACTGTAAACAATATAGTTCAATTGCAGGCGTTATGTTTTGATCTTCTAAAGGTAAGATCTGACTTTGTATTATTCTTTCAGTGGTTTTAACAATATGAATAGGGTTGATAAATGCAGAGCCAGAAATAATTTTTTCATTGTTGCAGATAATACACAGAAACATTATGGAATAACAATAGCTGAAAGAGTAATCCAAAGTATAATAAGAGGATAATGTTGATTATGTTTACAGTTAGATGGCAACTTATGGCTGAACACCAACCAAAGGCCTCGATCCTGTAATCCATTTCACTCAGCAAATCCCGAGCCACCTGTGGGACTACTATGAGGAATATTTAGGTCTTGTTGTGCAAATATGATTGTCCTATTCATGTCCCAGGCCTGATTGTTTGATCAGTTATATAATACAGGTTACATTTGTAAACAAAATCCATTACATTAGAAAGTCAAGTTCATAAGTAGAAGCAATAAAGGAGGGAAAAAAATCAAACTTGCCTTCAATAGCTGCTGGTTTCTTTCTTGGACTGTGTTCTAGAAGAAGACGAGGTGGTACCATTGCCTTATGTCCTGCACATAATTATACAGGTTAAGAAGCATAGAAAATGTATTCACTAACAGGCTGAGCAGATTCATTGGGAGCCTGAGCTCCATTCAGAATTGTTCATGTTTAAAATATTACACTGTGCATAAAAGCTATTATCTTCCAGACACCACAGGAAGGAAATGTATTTCTCAACAAATAAAGTAATTTATTTTTAAGAGACACATTTTAAATCAATGAAGTCCAAGTAACTCAAGCATATGCTGAAATGCTTACAGTTCTATTTTTCTTCATTAGACTAAAAATCTCTGAAGAATAATACTGTGATAATAAGGTTACATATTCATGATGCTTCTCCTACAGTAAAAGCTCATTTTCTTCTGTCAGACAAATGATCTTCAGTTGTTCCCTCAAGTCCACTTATTATGAACTTCTTGAAACACCAGTAAAAATTATTATGTTTCTCATCCTTAAGGATTATTCTTAATTAGCCAACACCAACCAGGTCATGTACTGTAAACACTGAGGAGGTTCTGATTCCAGCCGCTGACTGAAACACCTCTGCACTCTCAGTGTTCAACAGTACTCTCTCATAGTATTGAACTGGGACTTTCTGTACTGTCTTAGTCTATGTGCAGATGCTTTATCCAAAATATTTTTCACTTCATTTCCCCAAAGATTCACGAACAGATCTATTGCACTCTTATATTACTCATGCTTTTTCTCAGGTTTATAACACTGAATAAGTGTTATAAACTGTTTGCAGTCTCCTTATTTCCTTTTTATTTCTTTCTCTGACATTTATGCTCAGTAGCTATCATGTCATTGTCATTTGGAAAGCACAATTTGTTGTGACCCTTGAAACAAAATTAAGTAGTTAAATATAGTATCTATTCAGTCATATGCACCAGCATACATTCACTGCACTGGAGTCCACATGCAATCAGGCTGTTAAATCTCAGCTCCAGCTCCACATCAGAAACGCAAAGCCATACCTCATGCTTGGTGATAGAAGAGAAATTAAGATCTTAATGAGCCTTGGAAACTGAAGTATCATACTTACCCCTCTCACTTTACAGAGGTATGTATACTCATGGGGAATGCATAAGAAAAGTATCATCTTGAAGACAGCAGTGGGATTTGAGCACCATGGTCTTAATATAATTGCATCTCAACAGCATATGTACAATTGTAGGCAAATAATTTGCAAGCATATATTTTGGTTCATCTGGTAATTTGTATGAAATAACACACACGGAGCCACTCAAACTTGACTCATATGCCTGAGCCACTGACAAAATGTCGACATATTGACAAAATCAATGCATTAAAGGCGTTGTGCAACAAATGACAAAAATCTTAGGTTTTACACATATTTCCTGTCTTGGTAATAATCACCAGTGGGTATTTACCAATCTCATCACAGAATGACTCTAACCTTAAAACGAACAGTAGGCGAACTTCAGGAATCCAGATGTCTAGCTATGATTTTACAAACACTTTATATCTTAAAAAAAAATCATCTCAAAGTTGCAAACTGAGCTAATGAGATGCTGAATACCATTTGTTGCCAGCCAGAATAGAAAAGTTATATCCATAATACTTGTTAATATACAGAAACTTCATTAATTGAATTCCTGTTTCAGAATGAAAACAAAACCAATACAAATTTTATGAAGAATGGGTAAATAATCTTCTTTCTGCTAGTTTTGATTCAAGTCCTAAATGAAAGTTTATTTTTATTTCTTTTTTTTTTTTCTTTTCTTTGTTTTTCCTTAAACTAGATCACTTATCCCTAGATGGAAAAAGTGGTAAATTTTATAGCTTGGACTAATTGTTTTGTATAAAAGATGATAAAGGGCAGTGGCTCAGAATGTTGAGTAGATCAGTAATGAAGAAGGATAGTCAATAATTTGGACTGCACTGTGGTATCTACTGTGTGGGGCAATGATCTAACACCTCTAGGTCAAAGTACAGGCTGGCCCCATTATCCTCCAGTTCTTTGCTAGAGTAGCAGTTTTCTAATGATTGCTTGCACCAGTGTTAGTTAGTATAATGCAAGTGCGATACCACTTATTGCTAATGACTTGTCAAGTTCTATTTTATAGTTTTCCAAGTTTTAAGCAAATCATTTATTTCATGCAAATCGACCACATGATCCAATATGAGAGTGTTTTAAGCACCAAAAGCTTAAGCTTCACAGATCAAAAACTTTCCCTTAGGCCAGAATGTTTGTTCTGAGCAGGTTCCCATCCACTCTGATAAAAAGCTTCTTTAATGTTTCCGTGTGTTATTAAATGTCTCTCTATTCACTTTGATGGGAATGCAGAGGACAGTAGCTGAATAAATATTTTATCCGTTCTTTTGATGAAATATGTTAAAGGGGATATCCTAAGTCAAATTTCTTTTCTATTCCTTTTTCTCTCCTCTGTAAGTTATAAAGCACAAGTGGTTTTCTGCAGTACAGAGAACTCATAAATAGAAATGAGGAATTGGCCTCAGCAGATCAGACCATTAGGATTAATGGTGTCTACTATCTTAACTCCAGCAGTGGCCAGTTGGACACACATCCATGATGTAAATGAGAGGGAGGCAGGATGTTTTTAATGCTCCCAGTGGACAATCAGATTAGTCCGTGAATCATGAGAAGTCATTATCCAGATTACCACTATTATTATTGGACACACAGTTATCTCGCTGCTTTAAAGATGCAGCCACAGAAGAGCACTGAAATGTAGTGTCTGCATATTTATTTGCTTCCCTTTTCAAATGTAGACTTTATATTTCTGCTATGAGATAAGCCAGAAAGGTTTATTTGACTTGATTTTTTTTTTTAATTAGGGTTTGATTGCCTCAAAAGATGTAATTGGAAACACAGAAATGTGAATATATTTCTATGCCTAATCTGTCCATGCAGTTGTGCTACAGATACCTCCTTTACATATGATATTGTAAACAGCCATCTGACAAAAAATTACAGCCAATGGAAACCGACACAGTGAAATGTTTTCACTTTAAGCTCATGGGAGTGTGCTCACCAGGAGAAAAAGTATCATATTAAGACATGACTAGCTTCCTCCACTGCCTTAAAAGAAAGAAATATGCTGCAAATAGGAGTAGAAAGTTTAAGACACTAGACGGTAACATGAATACTTTATTGAATATAAGCCACAGTCCTCAAGCTCTGTGAAACTTCTGTCATTGGTGTTTATTAAATCACTTGAGATGTCATGAAGAAATTAATTCTGACTTGGTTTATGAATATTTTAGATTTTATATTACATGATAAAGGAATACAAGACAAACTTTAATTACCTCACTTTTCTCAATCTAGGAAGTGTCTTTCTACATGTGTCAAAAATGTCATGTCCAAGCATTGAGGATAAATTGATTTCTTATGATAACAGCAAATCATGTGGGTATTTTTGCTTTCCTGATCTGCCCAGTTCAATTTGTCTGCAGTGACCTTAACTGACATACGTAAAGTCTACAAATTTATCTTTCTAAATCAAAAGATCATTGAATAAAAGAAAATACTTCTAAAATTATTCTAAAATCATTGTTACTGTTGAACAACTAAAGGCATTGTAGACAGCTGAATATTCTAATTGGATATGGACAGAAATAATGCCACCAGAGAAAGCAATATGTGGAAATGCTGTTTCTATGACTGTGCACTTCCTCATACCCATATATTTCTATCTGAACTGTGGGAATCCTACAATTCAACAGCACCAACATGTTACAGTATCTCTCAAACAGCGCAAATGTCTTCAGATAAATCTTATTCTGCCCAGATGTGAAATCTTTCCCTAATGATAGGAGAAATAATTGAAATAAAGTAAGTGTTCTTTGCAGAGTTATTTGTTATGGAATGTAAATTCAAATCAAATGTTTCATGAAGCTTGGAACAAGACATGGATCAGCAGAATGAGGTAAGACTGCCAAATATGCTTTTAGAGGATTGGAATCTTAATGGAGTCCCACCATTCTATCCAGGCTTCCAGTTTTGATGTATAAGTTGCTTGAAATTAAAGATGAGACTCTCCATTGTTATTGGTCGCTACTCTTCAGATATTAGACTGCCACTATTCTGAGGAAGAGTTTCTCTGCTTAGTACGTATGCATGAAAAAATATGAGCAAACTGTTTTTCATTAAGAAAGAATAGCTGAGAATCGAGAGTTGAGATTGTGTAAGTGTTTTGAACAATGCAAATGCTCTTTTTGGGGAAGGAATGAACTGAAATACAGGTGTCCTGTAACAGGTAATCTTTCTGAGGAACATATCATAACACAACGGTTTTATGTACACTAGTAAATTAACTGGTGCCTGGGAATGTTACTGGGCTGGAATTCAGACATACATATCCTGCAACTTTTTTTTAAATAGCCTCTGACAATTTTACCTTTATGAAGTATCAATGTCTCAAACAACTCATTGGCTCAGTTCAGGAGTTAGCAAGGGCCAAGGACCACTCCCAGTAGACAGCCAGGATGCAGCCGGCCCATTTTGACCTTGAGGAAATGTAATGGCTGCGGATCACTCTATGACAGAGGGAATCACATTCAGAGAATAGTTGAGTTTGATTTACTAATCTAGACATAGCCCACAAGTCTTAAAAGTGACAACAAAATTATGTCAAATGGAAAAAAATAGTTTAAACAGGGTCTTAATAACCTATTTGGAACTCAGTTTTTGACAGTGACAGATGGAATTGAATAATAAAATGAGGTTTTTAAGGAGGTTTATCCTAGTAGCCAACACATATTTCAATTTTTCAAGTACACTCAGGATCTGGCTCTTTATTAAATGGATGGTTGCCCAACATACAGTGAAACTCTCATTTTGTGTGAGGTTGATATCACCTAAGGAAAAAAAAACATTGCTACAGTATATGCAGCAATTACTGGTAGCAATACAAACATTTAAATTTTTGTATTCTGTTACACTGTTTGTCAGCTGGTTATTAGCATGATGTATAAGAAAAGAAGAAAAGAAGAGATTACACGGATAACGCTCAGTCTATCTCCATGTTCCACTTGGCTTTAAAATACATTAAAAATATCACAGATAATATTGGAGTTCTACATAGTGTCTAACTTACATGTAAAGCATGTTATTGAGAGATACGCCTCCTTCAACACACAGACAACAAAACCAAGCCTATTATAAATAATCTAAAAGCCCTGGGAGGCCATCCATCTATTAAGCTAAAAGCAAGGACCAGTAGGTTAACAGTGAAGGTGTAGGAAGGGTGGATGAGGATTGATAGTTTAAATGCTCTTTCGAATGGCGCAGGGGCAAGAATTAAATTTCCATTCTTAAGGCACCAAGCAAAAACTAGCAGCAACTTGATAGTCTTCTATTTTTAATATGTAGAGATTAAGAGTTCACCCTTTGGTTTTGATGATGCATTCTTCTATATATTTATATATATTTATACCTGTACAATATATACACTATATATGTGCACGCGCAAGCATGTGTGTACATATGCATGCACATATATACAGAAATACATATACATATCTATGTAATGATATTTCTGAACAGAAAGTGCTTTTTCTAGCCCTGCTTGATTTGTAACAGGTTTGAGATTCCATTGGTGCAGATTCCTGGAGATTATGTGAACATCAGTTAGTCGGTATATTTTCACTCAGCCACCAAACCCAATTAAAGTCACAGCTGGGAATTTGATATTTTTTTCTTTTTCTGTGGGTTTGAACCTCGCACAATACAAATGTGCGTAAGAAGTACACAAATTAGGCAGACATGGGTAGAACTATGAGTGGGTTTTTTTTGCCGTTTTAACTTACAGCCGATGCTCTTGGTCCCAACCAGGAATGTATCTTAGCTGCATGACAGAGCCACACAGTTAAATCCATTTACAACAATATTTCTGCTGAGAGTTCTTTTCCAGAGATTTTTACCACATTGAGGCTCCAAATTCCCTGTTTATCTCAATCCATATCTTGTGAAAGATGTTTTAATTTTTGTGTTCAGAAGATTGAAGTTATTATGGAGTTAAAAGTTAAGTTTTAACAGTTTGGTCATTACACATTGAGTGAGAAGTCATGCAGCCTTTCCTGGCATTAAAGGAAAATTGAATTGAAAAAAATGAAAATTGAATTTAATTTTCTCCATTTCCTCCCATTATTTATCATGTGCATTTAGCAAGTAAAAGTAATCCTACATGTTATGTTTAGAAATATTAAAAGATAGATCTCAAAGAACTAAGTCCTAGGATAGTGAAAATGATGGCTTATTGTGTGGGAATGATGGGTTATTATCATTAATGCCACATACTGGTGTGCAAAAGGACTGTAAGATTATAAACAGATTATAAAATGAAAAGACATATTCAGCCTTCCTTTCTCTCCCCAAATAATCTTTAATAAATTGGCATCATATACAGTGATCCCTAGCACAATTAGCATTAATGTCAGGGTTGGTGTAGATGCATATTTTCCACAATATGAAGTATCCACAGGAAAATAATTAAAACAGAGAAAAGAAAACACTGCATTTAAATACTTGCTGCTAACAATTAAACAGAATGGAGTGGTCTGATAAGCTGTTATGATGAAAGGTAGCAGACACTGGCTATGCTATGGGATCACTGCTCAGTAATTTATGTTATTTGTATTTGGTTTATCTGTACACAGCATCATTTCAACTGTCATTAGTCCAACTACATCTCAGAAACATTCATTGCTAAAGTCAGAAAAGCTATCTAGATGTTACTGCAAGAATGCTAAAACTTTCTGTTGTCTTCAAGAAAGAGTGCATATGCCAGGTCTTGCTAAACAAAAATAGACTAGCATTGATAAAATCAAATTACAGTACTATAATATCTCACAATTAAAGAAATTTGTAGATAACGAATATGTTTAATATAGAAATCACTGGAAGTCCAACTGAACCCAAATAGCTGTGACCACAAGCCAAGAAGTTTTTCATCTCTGAATCTTTCTTCCAGAATGAGAAACAAGAAGTTAATGATTATGTTACCTGTCTTGTTTATACTTGACAATCACCTAAGACAGCGAATCTATAACCAGTTTTCTGAAGTTAGAATTTCAATAATACAGTTTGAAGTTAGAGGGAAAGGAACTGAGATTTTATTAGATCAAGTATCAGAAGTAGGACCCGAAAGTGCAGAGGTGTTGGTTACTAACTGCTGTTCCTCGCTCCCACTGAAATCAATGAGAGCTAAGGATTAGGTAGGTATTAAGTATCTAACACATTTGAAGGTTAGGGTCTGTGTAATTCAGAAACTCAGTGAGCTTTCTTTTTCTTCTAAAAGTGCAATGGCTCTAATATTTTTGGGAATTAAAAGATTATGGCATAGTGATAGTAAAAAAATAAATATTTAAATTCAAGGCTAAGATTTACACCCTTTAATACATACGGTAATGTTAGGTTTGATGCAATACCCATCAGCAGCTGTGGTTTCTACAGCAATATAGAATACGTGGCCTGAACTGTTTCCGGCTGAAACAATTTCAACTAAAGCTGCTGGATTTGCAGGAAGGGTAGGAAAAATTATGAGAAATACCAGAATAAAAAACCTGTAGTACTGGAGACAATGGTTACTTTAAACCAATCACTTTTTGGTAGCTTCTGATTTTTCTGTCCCTTTCCTTTTCCTGGGAAAGATCCTTCTTACTATAAAGAAGTTGTTTTTAGGACAGAGTCCTGGGATTCACTGTCATGAGTGCCAACCCTTGTGCTCAAGATCTCCATTATGATTTTTGGGAAACCAACTTAACATGCCTTTCTATTCCACATATAAATGAATAGAACAAATTTTTTCTAAAAAAAAAGAAAGAAAATTGATTGTTGTAAGCATACAGCCACTAAAAATTCCAAAGTTTAAATTCTATGAAAGTGGAAGCTGTAAAGACTGGGGCCTTGTTCTGATGCTAAAATTATTTAGGTTTCTTTTGTTAAGCACATTTGGGCAGGGAATGTCCTCCACGTTTATTCAAGATAATTTTCCATCTACATTTCTTCCTTTTCCCCTTGCCTCATTCCCAAAATTCTATAGCAATGCTATTATTGCTATTCATACTTTACAGAGTGGCACTGCTGGTTTCTTGACTGAGTCAACAGCTGCTCCTGATGATACCATTTGAAATCTTAAAGAATTCTTGCCATTTCAAGTCTTCATTTGGGCGAAATCCTTGCTTGAACATTTTTAGCATGCTTCTTGAATGTATGTAGGCTCTTTCTCAACCAGACATTTAAAAGTTAACTTTCAGACATTTAAATCTAGATGTCACCCGAGGGTTCAATTTATAGTCAATGGAGAGAAATTGGTATCTTCAAAGGTGATTCATCTTTTCTATCTTAGGCATCTTTTTTAGGACGAAATTGTCCTCTGGAGGCCTCCATTTCATACCATTGGCTATAAAGACAGCTAAAGGTTAAAATTTGGCAATTAACTTTTGGGTATATAAGTGAGATGCAATGAATTGCAAACATCTCATTTTGCAGTTGTACATAAAAATGATACTACATGCTACCGAAATACTCCAGGACTAAAATCAAAAGCTGTGCATGATTTTTCACAATGTAACTGCTGCCTAGTAGCACAGTGCTCCCTAAGCCCCCCAAAATTATATGAATGAATATCACATTGAGAGAAAGGATTTTATTGTCAAGCTTAACTGAAAAAAAAGATAAAATCATTGTTTGTGTTTAATGTGTGGGCATCAAACGCTTTTTGAACTCTATGTGCTGTTTACTCTGTCAGATAATACTGAGTGTATTGAAGGACAAAGTGAAACAAGAGGAAGGAAAGTGAAGTACCAGAGGGAAGAACAGCATTTCCTGATGAAGAAAAAATAACTGACTTTTGACTCATTCCAAGTATATGTCAGTAAGTTGCATGTCTTTTTTGACAAAGCAGATACATGCAGAAAGAAAGTGGATGGTAAAAGAAAGAAGCTCCTGAATAGAGAACAGCAAAAGGAATGGACCTGCCACAGCTAACTGTCACAGTGGCTGCGGACTAGGTGCGGAAGGAAGTAGACATGAGCAAGGCAAGGAGAGAACATGATGCTTAGGCCACAGCTGAACATTCTTCTGTCCTCTGCATTGTGTGTTCCCACAGCAGAAGAGGTGAGGAATTATTGCTAAACTGAAAATGCTTCATGATGGAATGTACCTTGTCAAAGCATTTGTAGATTCTGTCTATGCTTTTCTTATCTGTCCAGTATGGTGACCAGGTACCATTTCTGTTGTTAAAACTGAGTATCATCTTCCAGCAGAAACAACAAATACTCTATATTTTGATCAGGAGAGTAACTTCTTTCACTCTCACAATGGAGATACAGGTTTTACCTTGTTAATGTGAAGTTCAGAAGAAAACTGGAAGCCCTTCAATATATATTTTTCTTTCTTCATGATGTTTCAGGATATTCAGCATCAGGAGGTGTTTAAAGGCACATTAATATAGATTTCAGCTACTTTCCTTTCTATTAAAGTGAAGAGAGACTAATTGTGTGATGGTTAAGTTCCTTAAGAGAATTTCAGGAGTGTATTCTAAAGGTAATAGATTCATTATCTCACTTATAATTTTAGAAATATGTGTATTTTAGAGATATATAACCTGAGCTTATTCAACTAACTGAAGAACAAGATTGTGGGTTGTCATGTCTCATCAAAGACAGACATTCACTTGCAACCCATGTAAGATTCCTGGTTTCCTGAAATGGCTGTCATTTAAGATGTAGTTGGCTGGTTTGTTTAGCTTAAGCAGATCCATGATGGCATTTATGGTTTCCCAGCCATTGTGTAAGGAAATGAAGCAATTGGTTAAGGTCTTTGGAGACTATTATGTTAATAAGCTTTTAAAATCTAGGTTCTGTAGTGCTCAGTGTGACAACACCAAAATCTTTCTACAGGTCAAGCTTGATCTCCGACACTAGAAAAGGACAATACCAAGTGGTACATGTATGTGGATCCATGTAGATAATCCTAAATTCTTTTTGATTATACTATTTGCTAACAGGATCTTGCTGAGCAGATGTTCCAACCTATCAAATAAATAAGTCAAGCCTTTTAGTGAGTACCACTTTTAGCTAGGTTATGAAGACAGAGAACATTTGAAAAGGAAGGACTGAAAGTGACAAATTTTAAGTGGTCAACATGAAATATCTTTCTAAGTGTTGGAAATGGCTGAAAGATTTTGCCTAAATTAATCATCTTTACTGGAAGAACAATCTGTCATAGCAAGTTTTGAACCCTAACAGCTGAAGTTTGGAAGAGCTATACGTAGCTGACTTCAGTGCTAGTCTTTTCTACCAACATTGCTCATAATATGATCCCAGATCTATTGACAGTTGTTTCCCATCCCTTTAAATAACTAATTCTATGTGAGTTCCAAATAAAAATACTGTCAGTGAAATCTGCAGTATACATAATCATTGTGTGGGTTCTTCTGCAATATACCGATTTTTAAAAGCTAATAAATCTAGGCTTGAAAAGGAGGCTCTTTCTTTTGGGAATTGTGTTTTTTCCCCATACTTGAAGCCATCCAAGCTCTAAGAAAGAAACATATGCTCTTATAGGCTGACATTTGGAACTTATGGTTTTTATGTTTCTAAGCTGTTTCCTTGCCAACTATGCCTCAAAAATATGGATAAAACTACTTTTGGTTTAAACAATTTTCTGCAAATATTTTTTGTATTGAATTCACTTCTGACAACGATATCGAGTAGTGAAGAAGGGTTGTGTAGCTCTATAATGCTTCCATTTTTTAACCTACTTGAAATATCATCAGTATTTGTTGCAATAATTTTAACTTGAAATCAATGATTACGTCATTAAACATAATAAGCATTTTACAATGGTTAAATGCTTAAACTTATTTTTACCTTTTTAATATGAAATTCTTTTTTTTATTATTAACTCTTTTTTTTTTTTTTTTGGCATTTAACTTTTGCCTTTACTTTCTAAATAGCTTACTTTTCAAACTAAAGTTGAGTCATTTGATGATCCTCCACAACACAACTAGTTTTTTTCAGACATTGTTAATAAATCTTTTGAAAAGACCTTTGATTTGGAAACTTGATTACTGAATATGAAATCGTTATAATATGAAATAGTAGTAATAAAATATAATTCAAGTGTGAGAATATTTCTGTTAGTCCAGACTCTGCCTTCACAGATTCGATTGGTTTATTTCCATTAAAATCAAGGATTTAGACTCATTTACACTAGCAAAGCTTTTGGCTTTCTTTTGTATCACATAAGTCTGAGTCCTCAGAGTGGCTGGTAGTGAACTATCAAAGAAGGAGATCCATTCCTCTCTGCAGAAGTAGAATACCACACATTCCCTGGGTAGCTGCTTCTGAGAGAGTGAAAGTCGTTTGCAATTTTTTTGGCAAAGTTACAATAAAGTGCCACAAGAGTGTTGACAGATGCAGCTTTGTGTGCCAGCATCTGGCTCTGATTCATGGTGGGATGATATAAACAGGGAATAATGGATTGTTGTTTTGCCTCTGTGGGATGGTGTCAGGATTGTGTGCTGATAACGTCCCCATTAAGAGATCAATGTCATTTCAGAGTTTGACCAAATAAGACACAGCTTTTGGGATGAGAGGGGAGGCACAGACAAGAAACTTGTTAAAACGACGTCAGTGGATGTCTTCTCATAGTTTTACATGCTGAATAGAAATGTAAAGAAGCAATATTTAGACTCCAAATGACAGCTGAAACTATTGCTAGTTTTACACATTAATAAATTAGTTAGAATTTTTTCAATAATTAAGTCTTAATTTTCAGTTTCTCATACATATATTTAAAATGAATCTTCACTACTTCTTTCCTTTCAGACTGAAATGTATTCAGAACTGTCCCAGGAGGTTACTAAAGGAATAAATGCTTCTGTTGTTCAATCATCTCCGTTTATGTCATCAGCAGAAACAAATGTGTTGACAATTGTTTTACCATTTGAACAACTTTTTAATAAACTGATGGATTGTCAACTCTGAAGATGAATCCAGATTAGTCTCTGTAAATTTTGGGGTACAGTACTGCCCTCAGAAGGACAAGACATGTTAGTTCTTAGGTACATTTCCTGTTTAAAAAGTAAAACTGGAAAAGTTTCAGAGCTCACAGACTCTCCCTTTAGCATTTCAACAACAAAAAAAAATAATCTGATTTGCTAGTTTTCTACTGTAGGGGAGAGGACTATTGGGTAGGTACCATCAGAGAGTATCTCTGCATAGAAAAAATAATATTCTTTAATGTTCCTCTCAAACGTGAAAGCCTATAACTCGCTCCACATTTTTTGATACTGAATTTCTCCAAACAAGGAGCAAATAACATGTTACTTTCTTATTTATTATGACTGATTTTTTTTTACTACACTGCATCAAATATATCCCCAGAGAAATCACAAGAGTATAAAAGTTGTCCGCATGTAAATGTAACGTAACAAGGTGAAAAGCTACACCCTGTCATTGATGTATCCACAACACATCCTAGTATTTAATCAAGTAGGAGTGACACTTAAAAATAGTTCAAGAGCCTAAAGCGTTTTGCTATCTGAACAGCAGAGGGCAAGTATTTAACTCCAGTGCTACAGCCCACCCACAGCAAATACAGGCATTTTTATTTTAAAAATCAGGCACTATTAATGCTTTCAGGTTTTCTGCAGTAATATACTCCATGGTCTTGCAATATTGATATACTTTTACACCAGTATCTCCATAAATGTTTTTGATATTAAATGGCAAGTATCATAATGACAATGTCTTGGAATTCTCTTACCACATTGTGTAATAACAATAATCCCTGCTCTTTGACTGAATACTTCTTGACAATGGATAATAACAGACAAGCCTTTGAAGAACATTATAGACATGAAAGACATTCAGTGTGCCACTTCTTTCTGGGACCAAACAGACTGTAAGTTTCTTTATGGACTCGCACCAGCATTTGCCTTTTTTTTTTTTTCTTTTTTCATGAGCATATATGCAAAGGGTGAGGCTTCGATGATTTTTTAATGAAAGGTGAGATGACAGTGTATCCTATAGGATACACTCCTGCCATGTAAACGTGCCAGAAATTCTGATGAATTTCTCCAAGACAAATATTTTTTCAACAGTATAAGATTAGCAAAATCGTCTATGTCTTTGGCTTTTAGACCCTGGCACGGAAATACACAATAAATATATGAGGGTAACTTGATGAAAGGGAATGGTGTGGCCAGGTTCCTTTGCAGTCTAGCTATTATTGGAAACAGTCATGTAGTGGTATAAGCTCCATAGCATAATTGGGTGCTTCAGCTCAAAGATTTTAGATAGGCTAAATTGACGAAAGTGTCACATCTGTGCTCCCGTTGTCTTTGGTGTGAATTAGGCAGCTGTAAATGTGTCAGTTAGGTAACTGTAAAGATCATCCAGTAGTGAGTCCAGTGTACTGTGAAATGCAAGTTCTTTAACCAAACTAGAACACAGTAAAACTAGGCACATAAACTTCCAAGTGACTAAAATGAAAACAAAATCTGACAGTATACAAAAATATACAAAATATACAGCATGCTTGTGGGAAAAAAGGGTGCCACGTTGCGACCAAATACCCAAGAGATGCTTATCACTCATAATTCAGCAGGATGCAGCATGCACAACTACATGCTGAGGTGGGCATGCAAAAAGACAGACATGCAAGAATCTGCTTTAGGTAGCTGCAAACTAAAAAAAGGCGCTTCATTGGAACAACTCCTTGATGTAAAGCAAGCTGGCAAACATTGCAGGGAAAGCAGGGGAGAAGGGGTAAAACAGGAGTATGATACAGGGAGAATAAAATAGAGTAGATCTAGTTAACTTAAAGAAGCTTGTCCTACATGCTAAAAGAACAACCAACTAATGTCCCTGAAATCCATTCACAAGGGCAAGTATTTCAAACTGATTCAGGGCAAAAACATATTTATGAAAATCAAGTTAAAGTTTTCTACTAAAATAATCCTATAAATAAAATATAAAAATATGAGTAAGAACACTGGAAATATTACTCAGAACAAAATTCAAGAATTGCAAATAAATTGTCAAATACATGGAATAAACTCTATCCATGAAACCAGAGAAAAGAAAGTCAGTAGCCTTCTGTATCAGAAAGACCATCTTGGACCTCAGAAGTACTGGTGCCAGAAGAATAGAGGTGCCTGTCAGAATCAATGTGTCACAGCATCTCTTAAAAAAACAGCTTTCCCCTTTAGGTTCTAAAGTTTTAACAGTAAAACCTGTAAAATTAACCCTGGAGGAAATGTATATTAATTCTTGATTTACAGACAGCCAAAAGGAGTACAAAGTAATTTGGACAAAGCAATTTGGTAATGCTGAGACAGTACTGTCTGTACTTGGCTGAGAAACTGTAGTCAAGGGAAAAATAAGATCAGAAAAACTATCCTTCGGAGGAAAGGCGGTTCAGCAGTCCCTCTAAGTTATCACATGCATGAGAAAGTAAAAAATATTCTCAAGCTCCATACTTCATCAGATAAAATCAGAAAGCAATTTTTTATGCTGTATATAGTAGAGCTCAAGAAGGCTATCTATAAATATCTCAGCAGAATCCAGATTAGGTCACTGTTGCAGACATGATATTTATGAGATACACTTCTTGCTTAGCAAAACTTATCTCAGTTTATGGCTGAAATTCTACTGATATCTATCAGAAAGGCGTGAGAACCTCAGATACTGATCTTTTATAAGAAGTAAAATGGAAGTCTCAGAAGTTGATTGATACTGATAGAAATATTACAATTTACAGGAGGATCTGCATGAAACTAGTCAGTATCAGGGTCAAAGAAAGATATGGACCCTCTCAAGTGTGTCCAGAGAAGGGCCACGAAGATGATCATGGGGCTGGAGCACCTCTCTTATGAGGACAGGCTGAGCGAGTTGGGGTTGTTCAGCCTGGAGAAGAGAAGGCTCCGGGGAGACCTTACAACGGCCTTCCAGTGCTTAAAGGGGGCCTACAGGAAAGGTGGGGAGGGACTCTTGATCAGGGAGGGTAGTGATAGGATGAGGGGTAAGGGTTTTAAACTGCAAAAGGGTAGATTTAGATTAGATATTAGGAAGAAATTCTTTACTGTGAAGGTAGTGAGACACTGGAACAGGTTGCCCAGAGAAGCTGTGGCTGCCCCCTCCCTGGCAGTGCTCAAGGACAGGTTGGATGGGGCTTGGAGCAACCTGGTCTAGTGGAAGGTGTCCCTGCCCATGGCAGGGAGGTTGGAACTAGGTGGTCTTTAAGGTCCCTTCCAACCCAAACCATTCTGTGATTCTATGACACATTTTGAAAAGTTTATCTAAAGAAACCCAAGGATCTGAGTTTTATTTTTGATTATTTGAGCACTATAAAATATCATCTTAAATAGTCTATTTTGCCATAAATTCTCGCATAAAATTTATATAAACCTAAAATAACGTAATGTTGCTAGTAATGAATAATAATTTTTCAATAATACAAATATTGCAGAAGTGCCATCAAAGAATAAATACTGAATGATATTTTTACTGTTGATATTATAAATCCATATATTGTGCCTAAGGAGTCTGATGAGTGGGACATTGCCCTTATAAACTCAAGAAGACTGAAATTCATATTGGGATAAACAATCCTACAAAATCCAATACACCTATGTGAAGGAATTTTGTATGAGAAAAATGTGGTTTTGCTCCTTCACAAATGGCAACATCGCGTTTGACAGAAACGATTCCTGGTTTCAACATATTGAGGTGTCAGGGCAACTGTAACTAAATTCCTTAGATGAATTGCACTCAGATCTGTTTGTTTGGACAATGTAATTCACCATATAATATATAAAATGATAAAAGAATAAAATGTAATAGATTTTAAAGCTAATTGGATATTAGGGTTATTAAAGGGACTTAGTGTGCTTGTGTTTTCCTCACATTTATCTATTCAAGAAAATGAATTACAGTAATATTTCAGTTCACAAAGGTCAGTGTGAAATGAGCATGTTGCCTGAGAAAGACAGTAACAAACATTAACTGAGTGGTGTTTGGTGGCACTTTCCTTAACGATTTCTATATAGGGCACAGAGCTGGTCATACCTGGCCTTTACCTTGCTTCTCAGAGACACGGTCTGGATGTTTCAGCATTGCTTTCCACAGCTTGTGGATTGACTAAAGCTTATTTGGAAGGCAATGCTTTATGTTACCTCCCACAAAAATATATCAGGCTCCATCACAGCAACCATTCACAGCATTTAACTTCAGATGTTGACAAATGACTTATCAGGTCAGAAAGCTGTTGTTTTACAGGGGGAGTCACAGGCGGACTTTTGGAGACTCAAAATTGAGAGGCTGTCCTCTTCCTTTTCACCTACAAATCAGATGATTTAAGCTGCTTTGATGTATTTCCACTTTCTGGGGCCTCAAGCTGTCACCCTGGCTGTTCACCTGTAAGGCCAGCTGCCCACCCATTGAACACTGAACAGTTTTCAGCTGTTTAACCTGTGGTTTCTTAGAAAAGCTCTGTCACAGCACACTGAAATGACACAAGGCAAACATTGGAAGGCAAGAGCAGACAGCCTTTTATCTTCCGAAATTCAAGTCACTACAGACTTCCCTCTCTATCTCTCTACTCCCCTTCATGGTCTTCCCAGTTTCCTTGTAGCTGGAAAAGTCAAAACTTAAAAGCAATCTTCTCCAAAACTCCCTTCCCACACCATGTCTCGTCTGCCTTAGAAGAATGTCAAACAGCCTAGGGAGCCATCTGGAAAAAAAGGCTCTGATGTGGCAAAGCTGCTTCCAAATGTCAGGAGAACTATAAGAGAGATCTTGAAGATTTCCATGCAAGTCTCTGTGTTGTGATTTATTAATGGTACAGCTGTGTAAAGCCATCAACTGGGTGAATCACATCTGGTATGGGGCAGGGGGGGATTTTAAAATAAAGTGTAACTGAAGGTCTCTTGAAGGTTTTGCTAACCTTTCTCACACTCTGAGACTAGATCAGTCCCTCTGTTTACAACTGGCTGTCTTTAAAAGCCTTAGAGGTAATATTCTTTGTTCTCTTTTAATGGAACCCCCTATCTCTCCATGTTACTCTGAGTACAGCCCATGCAAATACTCTCCCTACAAAATCCCAACATTGTTCATTTTTCCCCTCCACAAAAAACTGTGTCCTCCCTCTCCCCACTTTGAGAGTCTCCGTTTCTCAGCTTCTTGAGTAAATAACTGACTAAGCAAAGTTTGTAAGGCTTAGTGTGTCCTTAAATACTCTATCTTTGAGTCTTTCCATAAATATTATTGCTTATTGTTCCTAGGATTAGGTTCTTTCGATAGTATATCATCTTGCACTGGATTTCAGAAGGAAGACTGTCCATTAAATGAGGTCTGGGTAGATTGACTTAATATTATGAGACAATGCTCAGTCATCATCAGTAGCTCTAGCTTCTTTTTCTAGCTAAGAATTAAGTGTGTTAGAACAGATGAACATGGAGATGTGGAAAGAGAGAAGATAAAACACAGAAGTGATGGGTCAGCTAAGATATTTTATATACTAAGAACAACAATGCCCATTCTATTTTTGAAGCGTTCTAGGGTTAAGGCCTACTATTTGTGGAGAAAAAAAAAACAGTAAGCTATTAACAGTAAGCTCCTTCCTTTTGCATCTCAGCCAAAAAAAAGCATGAAAATTTTAGCAATTTCTATAGCCTTCCATTGACTCTATGTTTAACATAACCTTATTTTTAATTCATGCATTGTAAACAGAAAATTAAAAGCTTTAATTATACAGCCATTAGCTCTTATGCTTTATTAAAACTATTTGCACACTCCTTGTTGCACTTGCGAGACCTTTCAACAATACAAAACAATCTTTTAATACATAAAGGAGCAGAAACTCTCAGGGAAACAAGAATATTAGAATAGAGTTCAATGATGTAGGAAAGTACCTGGATAAAAATCCCCTTGCGCAAACATGTCAATCACATAGCGACAGAATGCATATTGATCTAACAGAGCAAAAAGGGAAAAAAAGAGTAATGAAGAAAGTATATTTAAAATGTTGTTTCTATTTAACAGTGAAGATAAAGCTTGGCAGTGCAAAGACACATTTCAGGGGTAATCTTATATGTTTGGGTTTTTTTCCTGGCCTTCAAGTAATTCACATGTTCAGAAACCAACAATTTATTGTTCAGATCTAATTCAAGTCTCCCAGCCAAGAGCTTCAGAGCTACTGGTGCCCCAGAGCTACCACACTTCTGGGCCAGCAGGGTGCAGGGCGTGCCCCAGGTCAGCAGCGTGCAGACTCAGTTTTAGTGCACGTCCTGACCCCACGTACAAAGACTGTGCAAGCCGCTGCCTGGCCCCAGGTCCCAAAGTCTCTTCTTATCCTTGACGATCCATTTCAAATAGTTGCAGACAGGTGATAGAAAAATTCAATAAAGTTTTATATCTCAGTATTTTGTTAATACTGTTTTAACAGTATAATCAATATGTACATTTAGTGAATGGAAATATAAAAAGAACTCTGTGTATTTACACTCCTGTAGCAATGAGATTTTCCACAGAATATTATCATTTAACTATGAAATTGTTTTCCAAACACTAATCTTTATGAATATAAATATATGTATCTATTAAATCTGGAGATATATATATATTAAAACTATGCTTATGCTATGCAGAAATTAATTTTTCCAAATCTAAACAAACCCCTGAATTCAAACATGTTGATTGCCTATTGATTTCTTCTATACGTAAGTGGAACTGCAGACCTTGGTAAAAATTTCTATCATTAAGAATGGTAAAGAAAAATTACCAGTTGTAACCGAGTGCAAAAGAATTGCAATATTGTTGAGTTCTCCAGCTGGCCACAAAAAGGTGGATTGCTCAATGGACTCTAAGGGACTCTAGCTTTGAAAGTTAATGTTGATGCCTAAATGCCAACTCTGGTTAGCTAAATTAGTTCACAACAGATGCATATTCATCTGTCTGTCCTAGACTATTCTAGCATACTTCCTAGGCTACAGAAGTTACATCTCTCTCCACCTCCAGTTGCATCTCCCTCTTACTGACTTACAATGCCACTTACTTTCTCTTTGCCAACTTCAAAACAAAATCATGCAGACTTTGGAATACTTAAAATTTTTTACAATGGCATAACTGTTGTATTTAAATACAAAATGATGTTCCCAAGTATATAACATTCATTGTATTGTTTGCTTTCTTACACAGTTCACTGGAGCATCAGTATTAGTTGATGCTGAGGCATTTATGTGATTGCTGCTCTGTTATGTTGACTGCCATAGAAGTCCTTGGGTGGAGAACCGCAGCTTTCAAGTCATGATTTCCTATGTGGTTGTAGAAATTATGAAGGGTTTGACAAGCTCAGCAAATATCCAGTTGTTTCTACTAGTGAATAGGAGCCCATGCAGCTATTTCCTGTTACTGAGATGGTGAGGGTAATGCTAGTCAGTATTGCAGAATCTGGAGGAAAACTTTCAGGACGTACACAGGGCTGTGGCCCTAAACACTGCTTTTAAAAACTTTAATGACTATTCATAACAGTTTCTACTTCATACTTAGGAATTCAAATTTATCATTCTGTCTGGCTCCAGCTTTGGATTCCATCCTTAAAGAAACTGAAGAATTTGGCTGCAATACCTGCCCTAAGTCTATGCACTAATTTTCTGAAAAAAAGTAGAAGCATATGTGTGGGAAAACAAGTAGGTAAAAATCTATACTCTCAGTAGACCGTCTAAAGACACTGAAGTCAGCAGAGTGCACTCACTTCTACACACTTGCAAATAGGGCCTCAGTGAGTATTTATAAAATGGACCAACGCCAATTCTTTAGCCCAGAAAGCAAATGTCAGGGCACAGCTCTTGTCTACAAACCTGAGTTTTCCTTACCCCTCTTTTGTCAAAACGAGCTGCCTTCATCCATGCTGCCCATTAGGAAGAGCCCCCGGCCCGTTTTGGGTCGTTGTACTAAAGACTGCTAGACAGCATGAGACAAAACTTTGTTAGGAGGCATAAGCTGTACAGGCAATCACAGGACAGAGCCCAAGCCTATGCTAGTTCTATTTAGGTTATGACATAGACGTAGTCTGGGGGCCTGGCAGCTCACACCATTTCACTGATATTAAAATAATCCATTCTTTAAACATAGTAATACAGACGAGGATTAAAATAGACTGTGGGTGTTTACGGAGGGTTTTTTTTTGTTGTTGTTTGGAGGTGGGTTTTTTTTGTGGAAATGTAATTTGAATAAACTTTTTTTAAAAAAGCCTTAATCTTGATTGTACCTGAGAAGAAAAATTTTGTATTAATCTCCTCATAAGATTTCTTTAGTAACTCAACCCCTGAAAATTAGGATTTATTGGAAAAAAAAAAAAAAAGCAGAGTGTTAAACTCTGAATAACAAAAATAGCGTTTCTACTGGATATGAAACAATAAGATGCATTGTAACATCAATGTAAGTTCATGGGAATTTTGCCAAACAGCAAAGATTGAAACCTAAGGAATTATAAATTAATATGATTTTCCATGTGTCTCTTCATGGCTAAAAATTCATTTTCATTTAAACTCGCCTGTTAAAATAAGAATTTCACACTGTAGTTTTCACCTTCTATCTCTGTAATAGTGACATAAATATTCACCTGAGTACTAATAAATCACACTAAAGTTTGGGACTAGATTTTTACTTGTAAAAACAGTCATAGATACTTCTGTAATTAGACCTCATGTGACCTATTTTTTTTTTAATTTTAATTTGAGTAAAGAATGATGCAACATCAGGAAAATCATAACTCTTCTGTGATTACTGTTATATTTTTTACATTGTTGCAGAAAATCTGGCAGAACTACTCCCTTGATCAAGGAAAAGTAAGGACTGCAGGATCAGGAAATCTTGGCAAAACTGCATTGACTTCAAAATTAGGTTCACCTTGGGTCACAGTGGGACTGAAATATAGAACTGAATTTTCTAAGAGGATCCAGCTGGGCAGCAGCGGCTTATGGTGAAAAAAAGAAGGATGAAAGTAGAAAAGGCAACTTTCACTGAACCTGTGTAGCCCTATCTCCAATGATAAGGGCAGCTGAAGAGGGTCCTTCTTTCCTCCACTCCAGCTGCTCATTCCCACTTTCATCTGCCAAGGTTCAGTGCGTAGTCACTGCGGTAGCACTCTAAAGAAGACTTACAAAGTGAACTGTTAATATTTGATCTTAAGATGGATCATTTTGCTAATATTTATCAACTAAAGGGGGGAAAAATCCTACAAAAACCAATCCAACAAACAAAAATCACTACCACTCTCTATTGCTCTCTGTAATCTTTGGCCCCTACTTACTCAAAATATTTTGCTGTCAGGGAGTAAAGTGCCTCATCGGCACACTGTTGCTTTTTGACATCCTT
The DNA here is from genome assembly GCF_034619465.1 of Leptosomus discolor. NCBI lineage: Eukaryota > Metazoa > Chordata > Aves > Leptosomiformes > Leptosomidae > Leptosomus > Leptosomus discolor. The sequence goes on along the minus strand of NC_141392.1, from coordinate 69,824,775 downwards.
ATCCTGAACAGTATGGAATGGATCCCACTGTCCACCGAAACTTTGTCAGAGCAAACAAAACCTGAAAGAGTTTTTCACCTCCCAAGAGGAGCTCAACAATTTGCTGAACTTCCCCCTTGGTCACAGCAATCAGCAGGAAAGATGTTGCTTTGATTTTATGCTTCAAAGGTTCCAGTGTTTCAAGTAAAATCCCAAATTAACTAGAATACAAATAAATGTTAAAAAAATACTAGTTCAGCACACCATCTATGTCAGAAAGGGATTATGTCTCAAAATATCTCAGATTTCTAGAAATGTATAATTTAGGCAACTCCTAAGGGGTCCAGAGCTGATTGTTACGAAATTCTGAGAGAATCTACCTGGACAGATTCAGCTATTCAGGCAGGGATGGCTGCTTTGATGCTCAGGCATAACGATTCATCTGTGGTTATCAGCTGAAAGGATCAGATAGGTGTGCCACGCAGCGCTGAGCTGCCTCTATTAATGTCAGAATAATCATGTGCCTTCAGTGTGGCGGTTCGTACAGAGAGCCAGGTCCTGCTGCCTTCATTCATACAAGATTGCATCTAATGCCATGGAAGAGCCACAGGGAAATCAGGAAACCAGTCAGTGCAACTGGGAAGTGGGAGAACCCAGGCTGGCTCTGACGAAGAGCATTAACTATATAGTTAACACCCCCATTCGGTGTTGATACATGTTGATTTTTTGTTTTACCACATAATTTCTTCCTTTCACCAGGGTAATTGCATTTCATTCCTTTTTAGGAGAAATTTGGAAGATGATCACATCAAATTACATCAGGCAGGTATATCACTATGTCATACAATACCTGATAACATAACAATGCCTCATATAATCTGATGTAAGACAAATTATTACATTCCCTTTCCTCTGCTTCTGCTTTCTGTATTGTTATGAAGGATATATGCAGATGTAGAAACAGAATAAAATTCACAACAAATCATTGGGCAGTCTGTATTTTCCAAAATAACTCCACTAGCAATATACTACATAAGATGCTACTGAGCAAATCCATGAAGACTCAGGCCTGTATGAAGAGAAATTGGTCCTTGGTAAAAAAGGATTTAAATCAAAATGGATCTTTAGCCATGACAAAGAGCTAGAACGTTCTGGTTATATAGATTAAACTTATTTAATTCTTGATAGTCTCCTCTGAGCAATGTGAGATTCATTGGGAATATATTTGTACTGCACTTTTTTGTTTCATGGGTGGACTTTGGTCCTTGCCAGATTTAGCTCCATTCTCTCTGCTTCTTCCCTACCACCTTTTTAAGATCTTCATCTGTTTCCTCCTGGTTTTGTTTACCTTTCTTTTCCGATTTAGTTACAGTCTGAAGAGCTTTCTCCTCCTTAACTTTTGGTTTGGCCTTTATTAGGCCAACTTCTGTTGTTTTAGTCTCTGTCTGCTTGACCTTCTCAGCCGTCTTTGCTTCTCTTTTTCCATCCTTCACTTCCTTTTTAACTTTTGCTTCCACTTTAGTACTCTTTAATTTCTTCTCCTCTGCAGGTAATAAAGAAAAACTTTCAGTGTCATTCTTTCCCCTCAAAATAATACTCAGTACCATTTATTTTATCTTGTGCTATTATTAATGATTATTTCTTAATTATTAACAGCTTGCTCAGATCTCATGAAATCTATAATCCCCCAAAACCACAGACTTAGAAGTATGAGATGCAAGCATGTTTTGTCTTCAGTCATGTAACAAGTATTTGACTAATATCAAATATAGTAGGCTACAACAAATAATATTAAATGTTTCTAATGACAATATGATATCTTTTATGGCATAAACAAGGGAAATAAATTTGGTCATTAAGAAAACAAATATGGAAGATACTTCCAGGCTAAATCTGAGTAACTTAAGACTTCAAAGATATGAGCTAAACTCTGTTGTAAACTGTAAAAGAAGTTGGTTAAATTGTGGCTATTTGTAAGGGTTGCTTTTATACACTGAGTCTGCCCAAGAAGTCTTGAGTTCTCGAGTCTCTCTTTATGCCAGTTTCCCAGGCTGAAAGACTAGTCTGAGACAGGACGATTCATGATGCACTCTGCAGCAGAGTAAGAAAGTTTCAAAGAAGAATTACCAAAATGCAAATATCAGCAGCTGAAGCTACACAGAGGTTGGTGAGACCAAAATGAAGACATATATATAAGGGCATTCCTACTTCCAAAGGCCATGGCATGACCAAATATTGTTGGCTAGTGAAGAAACAATTTCCTTAAGCAGTTATAATGAAATGTACATGTTATATCACTTACAGATAGGCCTACTCCTTTTTCAGGGAAACAGTGGTTCATACCTTTAATTGCCATCTTTGAAATTTCAACAGATTTTAAAAGGGATCATGCATAACGCTAACTCCTGAACGTTCCAGGAACATTTTAATTTGAATTATATTTTACTTTCATTATAGTGTCATGTAGCTGATTTTTCGTACACATTGTAGTCTCTGTTGCAATAAAATAAAGTTTATGAATTTTAATGTAAATTCTTGTTAAAAATGTAGTATAAATACCTTTGGGAGGAAGTTTCTTTTCAGCTTTTTCATGTCTTTCAGGTTTACCTTTTTCAATTACTAGAAATGAGTAAAATTGTATATTAGGGAAAAAAACTCACAAAGAATGAGAAAATATTGCTAAAACACAACAACATCCCTGGAAGTTTCACATTTCTTCATGATTTTTCAGTTTGTAAAATTCTTGCTTCTTTTTCTCAGGTTCACACACTGGGATAAAAAGCTTCAAAATATCTGTTGAGACTCACCTAACCAGGAGACAAGTCAGTCACACAGTTCTGAAGCTTTGTAAGGAATGTTCCAGATGACACAATCTTGCTCAGCTCTAGCTCTGAGCAGACACAGGCTTGAGCTTCTCGTGCTCCAGCCAACAGGAAGCCATGTGGCTACATTTGCCTTACAGAAAGGTACTTAGCGTGCGCTCACTATCATACAAATACAGCCACAAGCCTGGTGCTTACTTCAGAGCCCAGCTCCAGCGAGTTCATGTCTGCACAGGATACACTGTGTAAACTCACATGGCTGTGTCCCAGAAAGGCTGTCAAAATTTTATGCAGAGACTTCTATCTTTCCTTTCTTGGTAGCCATCCAGACACATTGCCAGAAAAAAAAAGCCTTGAGAGTTAATTACACTTCTTTCAAGTGATAACTATGTAATATCAACATCCTCTCTAACTGAATTCCAGTCTGGAATTGCTGTCTCTATGAGCCATGATTGATATTTAGACTTGGTTTTCTTTTTTTGAGATGGCTGTTTCTTAGATGATGTGTTTAAATAGCATTCATATTACTGAGGCTTTCTGGAGCCTTTAACAGGGGCTGAAGAAGTACCCCAAGCCATTTTATTGAGCCGACTGCTGACTGTGGGGGAAGTAGCCACCTGATTTTCAGCACGCCTCTTCCCTGAAGATGGCCTGGACCTGGGCTTCCTCATTTCCTAGGAACTGCAAGTAGCTGAAATCGCCCTTTAGCACTGCTGGTAACTAATCCAGTTCAGAGCAGATCCCAGAAAAAAAAGGAGGTGAGCCTGGCAATGGATAGCTCAGCACCACACTGCCAGCAAAAATGTGACTTTGGAAGTGCTGAGGGCAACAAGTGCCCTGGCACACTGAGTCCCTCCATAGGGACTCACATGGCATGGAAACTATTTGAGAAAGGGTAGCACATCGACACGTCACACCACAGCAGCAAATCTCCCTAGCTACAAAGTGGCCAAATTCTTCATAAAATTTCCCAGCCAGTGACTGGAATCATGGCTGCTATTAAACACATTAAAGCTCTAAGTGACTATTTGGTTAGCTAGCAGAAGATAAATGGGTAAACAGGCTGGCTTCTCATTAGGAAAATCTCAGTGATTCTTGGAAGTTATTTACTTTTCAAATCTACACAGACACCGTGGTCATTTATTTTTTCTGGATTACTTCAGTGTGATTTCACTTTATTAAAAAATCCTACACTTCCAAATTATACACTGAAAATGGAAAAAATGACCAAATATGCCTTTAAAAGAGAGTCTGGACAACGGCTACCTTTGAAAGTATTTTAAGGCTTTAAGTCTTCATTCCACTTTTTCTCTTTCTTTGCTCCTACTTTCTGTTTTACATTACTCCTTACAGTATGGTCGAGTCAAATAAAGACTGATATGTACATTTGAATTTATATTGTTTGAACAGACTCAAATTAAACCTAATTAATTCATGTGTCACATCATCACGAGATTAATCTGAATGTCATAACAAACTGATATTAAGATACGGTGCATAATACTGTTTTCAAGAGTTGACTGAATAAAAGTCAGAAGAGGCAAAGACTGAAATCTAACTTCATTATAGAAATAATCTGGCTTTTGAAAAGCCATGCATGTAAAAAAAAAAAAAAAAAAAAAGAAAGAAAAAAGAAAAGCTCAGAGTAAAAACATTCAAATGCCAAGAAATAAAAAATGTTAGTCTTTAAAAATGGCATAACAAGGCAAGCTGATTGGATTTTTAAATCCCCCTGCCCAAATCATGGCTATGGATGGAATTATCAGTCAAAAGAATACTGAAAATAACTTCTCATACACGGTATTACTTCAGAATATATATGATAATTAGCAGATATGTAAATCTTAACCAAAGCCACTTTTGCCGTGGAGGACAGTACAAATCATATACTGAAATGAAAATATTATTGCAAAAAAATAAAGGCAAGAAAATTAAAATCTATTTTGGATGTGATGGAAGACCCAGGCTGAGAGACAGTAAACGCTACGCATTAGGTCTGCACCAGATTGAAAACAGATACACAAGAGAAAGCCTCCTTTGCAGGCAAATTACTGAATCCCATTGTGGAGGAAAAGACACCAAGGAATGCAAATATAATAGTCATAGGCTTATTTCTTTAGCTGCACAAGAATGATTCATAATTACCTCTGTGCATGAAAACAAGAGAACTGAGCAAGAAACATATGCTGATTAAGAGTTCACTCAGGGGCTGATCAAAATCTGCTCAAGCAAAAGTGAGAGCACACAAAAAATGTACAGCATCAACTAGAAGAGCTTTATATCTTAAATCTCCACATTCTCTCAAAGTATATAAGCATTGAAAATCTAAATTTGTACAACATCTAATAATAATCCGCATTACCTTTAGAAGGTGCTTTCTTTTCATGTTTTTCTGTCTTTTCAGGTTTCTCTTTGTGAATAGCTAGAAATAAATAACATTAACAGTTATTTGAAAAGAGAAATGTTGCATTTTAAGTGAGAAAAAAGGAGAAAACATTAAGAAACACAACTAGGTACCACGGCTATCCATGCAAAGAACCAGAAAGACTGATTCAACTGCTGCTGTCTCCTGTTGATGCCAAAACATGTGATTCGAACTTTCAAAAATTCGTCTGCCATCCCCTCAGCTGGGGGAGGAACTGCATTTCTGGTACAACTGTAATCCCGTGAAAGAAGTTAGTTAAGAATAGTCTTGCTTATTTATGTTGCTTACTGGTTCATTTTGTTTGTTTTGTTTATACTGCCATTTATCAGTTTATTTTTGGTTTATTGTTATTTTTGAGCTTTCTTGTTTATTACTTTGGTTCGTTTCTGAAGGATTTTCTGAACTCCACCACACAACAACAGTTTTTCCAGCTATGAATGATTAAACACTATAATTAATTACAAATCTAATTGCAATGGCATTATAACTAATGCTCTTTGGGGCTTTTTGTTTGCTTTTAATTTCCACTTTACAAATTGAAATAAAGTACACTGTAGTCACTAGATTTCTGGCTCAGGTTTCAGAATACACTTGAATTGTGCAATAATCACTGAGTGGTGGGTAGTCTGGAATATTCTTCTATGTGGGCTCCAATTTGCTAATTTTTTGCGATTGATGATTGTACGGTAACTTGTCCATGGGTGTGCAGACCTGATATTTGTATGTGTTCATATCCCCTGAGATACCCTACAGGGATCAGGTGTGTGAAAACGCTCAGTTGCTAATTTGATTCTGGCATATGAGTTTATATCAAGAACAAAAATGGATGCTGTGTACTTTCCAGACTTGTGCTGGTGTTTCAAAAGTAAGAATTGTGGAAGATAAATCACTGCTAGATACCTATTTATTGCAAGTAACTACTTAAAGAATTAGTCTTGCCCTACTCAATGTCTATGCAACAACCCTACTCAGTGTTGTTTTTTTTTTTTTTTTTTTCACATGGCCTGCCTCATTACCTTTGTTTACAGGTTGTCAGGTGTTTTTTCCTGGATGACCACATTCTCTTAGCAACCATACTTACTGTGAGTGTTGGAAATACTCAGAGATTACTGGGAGATTATATTAATCCAGAGTATAAAATATATTATCTCCCTTCCTCAGGAAAAAAAAAAACCAACAATAAACATGCAGAAGGAATACAAAATGCTATGCATTCTGTATGACTGCAAACCTTTATGTGATATCGTGATTTTTGTTCATAAAGTTCTAGAACACCTTTTCCAGTCAAGCGGATACATAAATGGAAACTGAGTAGAAATTATTTCGGGGGTACCTCAAAATGTAAAATAAGTTCTGTCATTAAATCATTACCTGCGTGCCTTTCCTTCCTTTCAGGTTTTTCTTGTCTTTCCAGTTTGTCTTTATGTGTCACTAGGAAAGAAGAAATGTGTCCATATATATTAAAAAAAAAACTGTGAAAAAACTTAAGAATGAAAATAATTCTACCAAGGTAAGCCTTAGGAAACAAAATGGCAAACTGTGATCCTCCTGAGCTATCCCGTGCATATCTGCACAGCGTACATCATACCACGTGAGTGTCAGCGGACAACTCTGGCTAAGAAGTCACTGCTTACCATCCAAGCCATGGTAACGTGCCTCAGCTGTTTACTACAGTATCATCATCGCTTGCAATTGTCTGTCCATTCCTGAAGAGAGATTTTCAGAAAACTGTCAAGGACTAAGGCAGAGCTTACTGTAAATGCTGCTGCCTGCACTAGAAAGAGGGCATCACCTGGGCTGCCCCATACTCTGTCAGGCAGAGGCTCAAAAAACCCTGTAATCAATCCTGGAGCATAAAAGCATCATACGCACAAATGACACATCTGTCACTTCCCAGTTGGGTTGAAATGGATAACCAGTAATGGATATGGATAGCTAGTAATGGATACAGAGACTAGCTGAGATCAGTCCCTGGCAATGATGATCTCATAGCCATAATTAGATGTCCAGTATGTGCAAAGTAAAAACTAACATTATGGCAGTGGAAACTGTAATATGCTATCCACTCATTCACATAACATTTTTCACTCAGTTTTCTTAGGATTTTACACATTAATTTTCCAGACAATGGGAAATAAGCATGTGAATTTTAGAGCACTTCAGAAAAATCAACTGTGAAACTGCATGTTAGCTTTAACTCTAACTCCTGTGGAGATTTCATGCCAGTTTAGTAAAACTTCCTTTGTCAAACATGAGAAAATAAAGAAGTTCTTTTACAGTACCATGACTTCCATTCTCAGATTTTTTTAACAATATAGTGGTGAAATATATGAGAATGAGCGAGTTCTGCACATAGCTGACTAGGTCACTTCTAAATGACTGAGACACTTCTAATTATTCTCTGTGTCATTTAGAAAACTTACCTAAAATTCATCACAGAAGTTGATTAGAAATTAGAATAGGATGTTATTTACCCTATCCGTTATCTAAATCTTGAAAAGAGAAGGTATTTGAGGTAGAAAAAAGCAGTTAAAATACAGGAATGCAGTGAAACTTTGGAGTCTCCCAGTCACACTACAATAAAATGGGCCTTGGAAAGACACATATCCATAGTCATAGTTTTAAAATATAATGTATAGTCTGAAAACAGTATTTCTTAGCACTGTGAATACAGTGACTCTCCATACACAGTAGTGTTTTAGTAGCAATTCCAGCAACAGTTCACTAAACAACACTAAGTAACACATTCACTTTAAGACAAAATACAGTTAGGTAGACAGAATATTAGCAGGACTTATGACAAGATAAGGCAGTATAATAATATTTATTATTCTTGGTTGGCTGAGATTGGCTGGGATAATTTTTTCCTGTTCTAAGAAACTTTTAAAAATACTAAATACTGTTCTCCTATCAAATAAAGTTGAAGAGTTTCACAAGATTTCCACAAAATAACAGGAGAGTCTTAATGACACATTCATGTTTTAATATGGGACATTATAGTCTTTGCTCTATCATTTTTCCAAATCTCAGGAAAAAATCCTCCTGATAACACCATTCAATTTTTCTAGTAATAAATATGCATTCTAATAGAAATCTGAACTTATGTGTCTGCCTTTAACCTCTAGAGTCAGTCTTGCTAACTCAATGTATTACAAACTATTTGTGTAAAATGGAAAAATTCCAATCAGAGACTATCAAAAAGGCCTAGTTAAGCACATATTTCAGAAAGCTGCATGTTCACTTGGGTTGTGAGACTCATGTTCTTGGTCTGAAATAAATCAGTCATGGCTGGATATTGGGTCTTCCCTTTTTGAGGTGATTTACTACCTCAAAATACCATTGGCCTATTTGCTCTTCCAGCATAGGTTTCTTCCTCCAGCCTGAGACTTCATTAATTGCATTATTATGTAAAGAACATGTTCTCAGAAATCTTAAAGTGTTTTGATGAGGTATGTTCCAACAAAATTCCATTTTGCCAAAAATCCCTCACAAAAGGCAAACTAGATGGTGTCTCTTGGAGCCCAGAACTTACTCATGAGTCGTGGGTGGACAGGAAGCAGTATCCTAATTCTGACTCCTGCAACAGGCAGATCTGTAATTTGTTGTTGGCATACACCAACAGCAAATTAATGAATCCTCTCTAACACCCTCTCCCCAAAGTCCTTTAATTGGGTCTGGGGAAATTTTTTTTTCTAAGGTACACCTTTGAGGTACAATGCCTCCACAGACTAGACCCTGTATGTTACAATTTACTCATTATATTTTGCTCAGAAGTATTCCCAAAGACAAATATTATGCTTGGATTTGTTTAAGAAGCATAAAAAAGGTACCTAATTATGCTCCGGGCATCTTTTACATAAGTTAATAATACAGCAAAAACTTATTCATTAATCTCCAAATATAATTTTAGCCTTTCTGCAGAGTGATGAGTTCAAAGTGCTTTTAAAATCCTCATTCTCCTTCCAGCTGGCTTTCACACTACCTCCTCCATTCTTAAACATAGTTGAGATTTACAGGAAGGGTCTAAAAGTCAATAGATTAGACTGTTTTGAACCACTGGTAAAAAGACAAAGAACATCAAATGCTGAATACGTACCCTTTAGGGGTTCCTTCCTTTCAATTTTTTCTTGCTTTTCAGGTTTGTCTCTGTGAATTACTAGAAATAATAAAAGAAAACCCATAATAAATCTTTAATCTGGAGGTATTATGTAGACTTATTGTTTCACAAAAGTGATCGAAGAAAAATATTTGTAAATTCAAATAATAGATTTTAGCTCTGAGTCACAAATACTAGATGATCTATAGGCCTTTTTAATTTCAATATGTAATTCCAGGTCCAAGAGAAATATTTTCCTTGAATAAGCCTTCAGATGTTAGACTATATTTTTGCTAAATAAGTGATTATTCAGCAATTTTAATCTAATCTGTTGGATCTCTTTTGGTCCTCCCATTACACAAGCAACCTGACTCTAAGGTTTCTGACAGAGGAAATTATTTTCTGTCCTTGACAACATTGATTTCTATTCTTAACAAAAAATAGCTACCATATTGCTTTCTGTGCTCTTTTTTAAATTATTTTTAGCTGTTACTTCAGCCATGGGATGGATTAACAACAAGACATCTCTTTTAATCAGAGCATAACTTCAGGAAGAACAGCTGTTCAAAACACAACCAACTACACGTCCCGTTAGGAGCAGGCAAACATGAATCCTTACGGACTCTATTGCTCACCCAACTTTCAGACCATGTTTTTGGACATTACGCATCCTAATGCTTTAGATAGACAAAAACCTTCCTTGTTACCCTCTATTACTAAAAGACTAGTGATTTGCTATTTAAGGGAAAAATACTTTCTTTGTAATACCCAAATTTCTGTCAACAAGTAAACCACAGAAAATACAACTCTGATTAGAAAACAACTGTGAGCTTTATACACAAGCACGGTAATGTTTTTGCATACATTCATTTCACCAGATTCGCAGCAAATGTCATTTCACAGAGTGCAGCATTTTTCTGTTGGTTAGATATTTCCTCATTAAAAAAATATGTCCATGTCTTTAAGAAAAATCATTCCAAACATTCAGTAATTTCATAATGTCTGTTTGCATTATCGGTATACATTTCCAGTCATAACAGGTAAATTATTGTTGATAATAATTAGCAGTACAGTGGAAAGAGATTGAAGGGAGATTTTTCAAAGCCTTTAAGAAATGTGGACAGCAAATTTACACTGAAAAAAACAGGCTGTGAAGAACACAGCAGCACCAGCAACATATTATTGAATGAATTACAGACTGTGACTCATTCAATCGCTTTAGGACATCTAGTAACATGGCAAGGAAAACTACTCTCCTCTCTACCTATACCATATAGAATTTAAGACTGTATATTTTTGCGGAAAGTAGCGTGCTTTCACATCTCACATTTGTATTAGCAGGTGCTAGCTCTTTGCAAAACACTTTGAGACAGTGTGTTGTCAGTTTTGGACGGGGCAATAGAACAGCTTTGCCAGCAATAGCTCTGTGATGGTCAATGGCAGTGAAACATGAACTTCTGTACATCGGACAAAAGCCCATGTAGCCTCTACGCCTGAACTATGCAGAACAGACTGGCAATCAGAAAGCTTGTTTTTAGCCACAGAGTATCTTACTTGTGTAAGGGAGATTGTTGTGGTTTGTTTGTTTGTTTGTTTGTTTGTTTTAATTTATTCTAGTCTCTCCATGGCATTTTCCTATTTCATGCTTTGGAAAAAGACCAAAATGAGCCTTGAATGACACCGACTGAATTGAGTGTCAGCAGGCCTTAAAGTGGAGAGAAGAATCTAATTTAAGGTTCCTTCACATCATCAGAATGGTATAAAGGGCTAAAATGCAAGGAATATTAATATTTGTGTGTACTCCAAGCTAAAACTGGAGAAGCGATCAGTTGGCTTCTTCTTGAGAAATAAAAGTAACTTGATTTATCTAGGCAGGGAGCCTGGAATGTGGACAAGCAGAGATCAGGCTGGCATAAGCAAAATCTATTTTTCTCTTCCCAATGATAGGCTGAAGGCGGACTCCAGCTAGTTCAAGAGCTCTATCCTGCGTGTTGATAACCTCACAGCCTCAGAGTTTGCTAATCTCAGGTTGTAATGTTTACCATTTCCTCTTAGAGACACTGTCAGAGCTATGGCTTTTGGGTAGAACCTTATCGGGGAAGTGAAGGTCTTGCCAAAAAACAAAGGGTTCATGTTTCAGGTCTGTGATGATTGTCCATTATTGGCTCTTCAAGCACAGGGCAGCAGGGCCGCAAAAGTCCACTGAGGCTTTTGATCTGACAAATTTAAATAGGATTCCTCTTTTGCATATTAACTCTGTTTCTTCCCCCTGAAATGCTTTCATGTTTAGCTTTATATGTAGTCCTAACAGCTCTGTCATAGAAAATAGTTCACTATCTGCAGATGTTTTCCAGATTTTGTCACTTGGATATCTATTTCTTTGTAAAGGCCTTAATACTTGCCTTTTTTTCAAGCCCGCAGCACTTTGGTGCAAGCATTAAGTTTTAGAAATAAGCCAGGCTGCACATACTACCGTGTTTCTGTGAAACAAATCACATTAAATAAGATTTTTTTTTTGCATATAAAAAAAAGAGAAACTACATACAAATGTTTTTAAGGCTGCTATGTCAAGCACTTCAGCTGAAAAATGCTGGAACTAAAACTGCTCATTCAACTTTAATTCAACCATTTTATTTGCTTTATGACCCACTTTGTAATTAAAAGATCACCTCTTTTTTTATTAGGATGCTAGATTCATCCAGAAAAAATAAGAAGAATAAAACCAGGTTTATGTCAATTTTGTAAGCTAAAATTTACCCACAACTTAAAGAAATTTTCTTGGACTTCCTTGCAAATACCCAAAAAGCATAAACTCAGATGAACTGTTATTAGCATTGGAAAAAATATAACACCCCAACCTAATTTTCACTAACCTAGATTTTGGAAATTGCTGAAACATTTTTATATGACTTTGAATGAAAATTCAGCCTGAGGCAAAAAGATGAGCATGAAAAATTTCATCCTCAGTGACTGGAGTGTGGTAAATTTATAAATAGTTTAAAAAAGGAGTTTATAATGGAAAATTTTAAGGTAATTAATGATGCATTCCAAACTTAATCATTAAGAATATTGTTATCTAATTCACATAAATTAAGACAGGAAGCATAACATATATGTCAGACATTTTTCCAAATTCCAATCATCTAATAGTATATCTGATTTGCACCAAGTGGAAGACATAGTGAGGGAGGATGCAATTCAGTTTTTCTTCATTAAAGTGTCTGAGACACAGACATTCCCTACTCCAAAAAAATCCAGTGCAAAAAGAAGAGATGTAATAAGGAGGCACTAATTCCATACCTAAGGGAAGTACAAATAGTTTCCAGCTGAGTAAGTCTTAAGTCTGATGCTTAGTATAAAGCTAGGTGATGAGTGCAGTAAGCATGAAGCAGAGATTGCTTGCTCCAGCTAACTGACTAAGTGCTTGTCTACAGAGCAACACATGGGAAAGTTAAGATAAATGAACTAATACAATGAAGTTAGAGTGCATTAGTCAGGGAGCATTAAATCTCTGTGTAGATGCTTTTATTCAGAAGTAAAGTAACCTTAGATGACTATGACTTAATTCTTCTTGAGGCAACACTGCAGAGGAAAAAAAAAAAAAAAAAAAGAAAAGGCTGGATCTGGAGAGAGGCACATGCTTCTAGGTCCAAAATAATAATCTAAGGAAATCCCAGAAATGAATGAACTGTGGAGGCACCTGCACTCACTACAAATCACCTCAACTACCTGTGAAGGGGGAAGAGGCTTGCCGCTGTTTGCTCAGGTCAACCAGCACCAGACATGCACACTCTGCTCACTGCGGCGCCTAACCCTGCGCTGGATTTAGTCCTTCAACACTGAGTGTAAATGCCTATGTAAGAGCAAGACAATGTCTCATGAGTTACATATTTGCACAACTTAAAATTCGATTTAATTGCAGCAGTCAGGCGGCGTTATATCCATCCTAACTGAGATGTAGGTTTGATATCTACTGGTGTTAATAAAACTGCCCACAGCATTGGCTTCACCCTAGGCTGCTGTAAGCCCATACAGCTAAATAAATTCTTGACAGCTGTACCTGAGCCACTACAGCTATGTTGCTATTTGTACCATGTTACCTAGTTTAAAGTTAACTCAGGTATCTCTGTAGCCGTACATCCAGAAATCAGGGTAGTCAGCCCCTGTGTCAAACATAAATATGCCATTTAACCTGCTAATTTTGTCAATTTATGTGGGTTTCCAGTATACTGTGGATTTGTATGGTCCAGCTCTGTTTATCTATCTAGCTGTTTTAAATACCTTGTCTTCCAGCTATATAGGAAATTAAATTATGGGGACATATTATGTTTGTCTTTATAATCTCAAAATTTATCTATATGCTAGAATACAGACAGCTTTATTCTGTGATGTTTAATATTTACATTATCAGTACGGCCCTGTTAACAAGTCAATAGGGGTAGGGGGGACAGATATGTGCTATGCATTGTAAATGAAAAAGTTTTGAAGGGCCAGGAATCTGTCAGATCAGTCTGAATTCAGAGATAATTTCTGCAAAAAAACAGACAGGCTAGTGTTAATATCTGTCCTAAAATCACTGTGATTCAATGTATGTCTGTCAGAGGTAGAATATCATCATTGCATTGTCTTCTTCCATCCCTCACTCCAACAGAAATGTATTAGTGAAGTGTATTTGGGAAAAAAAACACACAGTAGATCACTCTTTTCCCATTCCTTCTCAATGCCTTTTGTATTAAAAGATATGTCCCAGAAATGCAGGACAATTAATTTCACTGCTAATATCAGTTTTCCATAAAAATCAAAAATTATCAGTCATTATCATTGGACTTCCCATTAGACCGATATTATATACCTATACGTACTTTTATCTTGGTATATTTTATTATTGTTCTTCCCTGTTGTCAAAGTATCACATGATTACCTCTTATTCATTGACAGTAACAGTATATAGCAATTATAACACCTACTTTCTTAAACAGCCTTCGGTGGCAGCATCTCAGTCTTGCAAAGTCTGTGTATGTCACAAAATGACAGACTCACAGGACAGCCGCCCCAGGCTGAGACAGCCCCATCCCTCAGCCTCTCCCTTCGGGACAACTGCTCCAGCCTTGACCATCGCAGTGTCCCCACACTGAACTCGCCCCAGTTCATGGATGACTTTCCTGAACTGGGAGGCCCAGAACTGGGCACAATATCTAGGTGTGGCCTCATGAGAGCTGAGTATAGGGTGACAATTAATCCCTTACCTCCACTGACTAGCTGAGCTCCTGCTCGGTCCAGGGTGCTGTTGGCCCTTGTGAAAGTACAAATACATCAAATACCAAACTGGAAAGACCCTATTTGTAAGGAATTTGTGCTTATGTGTACACGTAATCATGAAATAATTTAATATCATTGCTCTTAAGCATGAGCAAATGCTTTGTTGAATCATTTCTCAGAGTATTTATTCTTTTCAGGATTAATTTGACGAAGTACAGTAATTGAAATGGACTTTATTACTAGTAGTTTATCAAAATATTTAATTAAAAGCAAATTTTAGGGCACAAGTTTGCCTGGCTCTTAATACTATAAGAACCTTTCTTATAATTCCAGCCACTTCCATCTGGGATTTCCATTCATTGTATCGATTCTTCGTATTTCAGTACAATCTTTTCAAAATAAGACTTATGGATGGAACTCCCTTGTAAATCTTGGGACTCAGATTCAAGGGGTTTGACTACTCAAAAATATACTTTAAATTATTTTTAAAACTAAAGTGTCCCCATAATTTTGGGTGGAGGACTGAAATTATTTGGGGTGTTCGCTTCTATTAAAAACATTCATTTTACGTCTAGATTTTTCCTATTAAAAACAATAAAACATTTTATTTGTACGTGCTTCCTGGAGGTACTTTAGAAGGTAACAGTAAATCTCCCTAAAGTTTCACACCTTTATCATGCTTTAGCATGAGGCCAGACAGAATGTTTTCTAGTAATTGTTCCTCCTAAGTACAAGATGCACTTTTGGGACTAAAAATGAAAACAAAAAATAGAAAAAAAAAATTTGTCCTGTACTTCACTAAGTGATTTTGTAATTAAAGACTGTATTATCGAGCATATGCATGAAGACACTTACAATGACACCTGGATGTCTTTTTTCTGACATCTTATAACTTCTTAGTAATCATTTCTGCAATGCTAATGTTCCTCTATGTAAAGCAATGGACTTCTGTATAGATGAAATGGTATACAAGAAGCTGTTTTGATCAGGGCTTCTTCATTTGGGTATTTAGAATTCTGTACTTGAGAATACCTTTAACTGAGAGAGATCCCTTCCTAATGGATCCAAGTTCATTATTTCCGGGCTAGACCACTGATACCCTAAAAAATTCGTGTTCATACAACATAATATATGAAGTAGTTGGGAAGCAGTTCTAGGCACTCCAGATGACCCTGATTAGCACAGAACTGGAAAGCTAGCAGTAAAGGTGTAATATGATATAAAAACATAGGAAGAATATATACAGAAATGAATATAATTGTATGAGGGAGGGTGTATGTATATACACACTGTTTTTAATAAGTTTCCTTCTTGCTTCCTCCTGCCGTTACTAAGCACAGCACTGGTGCATCAGAGAGATACTCATCAAATTTTATGTGGCCTAACGTTTACAGAGAAGGCTTTCTTAGGCAAAAAATCTGCACATATCCCAGGAAACTTCTTTGTTTACATGACCTCTGAAAACCAGTCCAAACCAGTTCCTCTGTGGATTTTTGGAAAGTGCCAGTTAAAGGAGATTAAACAGTTTGAAAACAGAGTAGGTTCTTAAAATGAAGGCTTTTCTTATCTCTGATACACACCTGGCTCACTGTTAACTATGACTTCTTAACTTGGATGGCACCCACTGGCCTATAAATTTGCTTTCTTCCTTGCCCAACACACTTCACGGCTTTTGCACCAGAGGAAGTTCATCAGCGCTCTGCTTTCCTGCACCTTTGCTACAAAAACGATCTCTGGATAACTTTGGGCAGGAGAGTCTTATTACAAATGTGCATTTACAATATAGCCACACAAACATAAAATGACACTATTTGTTAATGTTAAGGTACAAATGAATTTTTGGTCATTTACTGTCTGTGCCAACTGATCTTTGAATGCTTCTATAATACAATAGTGGTAATGTATGTAGTTAACAAATATGTATATTACATAAATATATATAGATGAACAGAAAGAAAAAATAAAGTTACCCTTTGGTGGTGTTCGTTTTTCAAGTCTCTCTGGTTTCTGTTTATGAAATTCTGAAAGCAATGCAATGTAGAGTTATCAATACTAAAATAATTTTCACACACAAAAATATCAGATGCATTCTTGTAATGAAAAATAACTAAGAACATCAAATATTATAGCAGAGCCATGGCTTTATCATTCACATATTCAGAATTATATACAATAAGGTTCAATTTTATCCACAGACAATATATATGGACAAAAAGCATAACATTACATAACTTTATAATTATTATGTTATTAATTGGGCAATACAGTTACTTTTAAAATGAAGAATAGGTTTTGCTGATCTGTAACAGGTATACATTAACACATGTTGGTCATATATCAGAAAAAACATGCTTTTACTAAATATTTTTCTGTATGTCTCTTGAGTTGTTTACCACGATTAGTATTTTGTTTTCCAAATTACCTTTGAAAGGAAAAAAATGTTCTTTTTACTACATCGTCTAAATTTTTTTAAGCTCACATACTGAGTTGGTAGCTCCAACACACAATAAAATGTAGACTCAATGCTGTATACAAATTACAGAGATAAAAGTTCCCAGGTTAGGGATCGTTGTCTCAGAGAATGACTCATTTTAATCATGCTGTATACTAAGGCACTGAGAACTGCCTTATTAGAAGAGGAAGTGGTATGGTATTCACCTGTCCTTGTTATGCCACCTCTTTTAAACAAAATTCCTCACCTGTGACTTTGATATTAAATTACTGCTATGTATGTGTGTAACTGATTTTTTCCTACTATCCTTATTGCACCAAAACCAGGATAATATTGAAAAGGCAAAATGTTGAATTTGACAAGAGGCAAACCAGAATTAAATCAAGCTTGCATAACACTCTTTGCATGCAGTGGCAAAAATTTAAAGGCTGTTTATTACTGGTGCACAATAAAGTAATTGAGACCACACAGAGTGCCAGATTTATGGTGTTGTGCATATATCCTCTGTAATAGGAAACTGGTATAAAATAGCAGATCAAATTAGTCTTTGACAAATACACATGCAAATCTTGCTAGACTCCATGAGAGATGCCTCCTTGTATTTTAGGGTTAGGTTTGGTCTGCAGGATCTAAACAACAAGAACAGTAGCCCCAAAAGTGATCTAACAGAGAAAGATATGCATATTCTGTCTCATGTCTGAGGAGCTGCTTTAATGCCTATTGAAGATGACTGAACTCTTCCACTTAGACCCTTAATTATTTGCTCAGGTTGTAACAAGATGCATGCTGCCAAAGAGATCCAGTAGAAAATGGTATTCTCCTTCCCCAAGACTCTGATCTTTGTGTAGGTCCTTGAAAACAAATACAGAATGTTTTTATCGGACACTATTTGATCGTGTCTGGTTTGCAAGAAATATAATTATTCTATGGCATCAGCCCACATTGTCTTCAGATAGAAAGAACATTATTTCACCGAAATAAAGGGTAACAAAGGCCAAAATATGTATCACTGTTAGCCACTAATGTGTAGTAGCATAACTAAGCTAATTATATGATGTCATTAAGATAAAAGGATTTTTTATTCAGTTTCCATCTTGTTCTTTGCAGCCTGGGTGTGTAGTTCATTTATTGTTCTGTGAACCTCAAAGGTTGTGATCAGGAAGAAGTCATGCCGTATTGATTTACTGTATTTCAGCTGAGCTTGGACAATTTTTCTTTCTGAAACTACGTGAGAATTATTTTCCTATCAACTGAGAGAATCCAGTTTCTGGATTTCCAAACTTTTCCTGCCTGTTCTGCTTAAAAGGATGCATAAACTAATTTAGGTACTGTAAATGGCAGGAGCGGTGCAAGACAAGAACAGCTGGAGGATTGCTCCCTGATTCTGAACACATCTGAGCTGTTCTCCATGCTGCTGTTCCAGACTGCCTCCAAACCCTGTCTTGGCGCATTTAAAGAAAACCGAATCACTTCCTCTGCATTGCAACATACAGTGAAGACATATCTCACCCAGCTCAAGAGGTCATCTTTCACATAGAGATGAATATGGCCCACTAAGTGATAAACCACATTCTTCAGGCAGTCATCTACACAGACACATATTCCTTGTTTGTCTTAAGATGCCTGAGCTCTGCTGGGTTCCCACCATCTATCCATCTATTATGTGTCTCACTACAGAAAATAGGCCTTTTTTTTTTCTTGAAAAAAATAAGTGTAAACCTTTATTATTTCAAAACAAGGCTTTTAACATTACTGTGGTTTTAGACAATTTCTTATTGCTAGTTTGACTGCAAAATATGTATGAGGCAATGACTGAAGAGCTAGCCATCTAAATTAGCCTCACGTTGTATCAGCAGTGAAGTTCACTTGACACAAGTACTTCAGTAAGGTACACAAAAATACATTCTAGACAGCCGCACTGAGAATCTCTTCTAACTTGCTGCTACAATTAGGATACCACACATCACAAAAAACCCTACACAAATTCCTTGAAGTGAAATATATCCTCATAGTACCTAAGTGTCTGTGTATATATACTTTTGTATATTGCAAAGTGTGCCATCATTAAGATCTTTTCACAAGCTCCCCATTAAAGTTTGAGCCATCATAAAAAGTTGCAGCCTTGAACACATCGATTCTGATATATTACAACCTAAATTTTCCCAGTAGAAATAAATCTGGTCTCAATATATGCTGATCTTGATCAATTTACAAGACAGAAAACAGTGACACTTTGCTAACTCCAAAATATTTAAAATCAGGAAACACATTAGATTATTGGAGATTTTTTTTTTCTGTTCTGAGAGTGTTGATACTCTCTGTTTCATCTTTTATGACAAATAGCTTTAATTTTCTAGTAATCACATCATATCTTATTGCTCAGTTGACAAAGCGGCTATAATATCATAGAAGACTTACATGGCCAGTTTAAAGCATGTAATTTATCTCTATCAACGTGACACATTGTTAATAAATCCTAAATATTATGAATTTATGTTTAGAAAAACTACAGATTCAAACAGCAGCAAGGATAATCTTTGTCACCACGGCAACCACCCGATTCTTTATGAGGTGACAGCACAGTTTATTAAATTATTGTAAGGGAGTATGTATTTTAAAAGCTGTATTTCATTTTTTGTTTTCTTCGGTTATCAAGCAGACATGAAAAATTATTTTTCCCCTTGCGTTTCTTGGGTTTTGAATGGATAAGTACTTTATTTCCTTCAATATGGATACTGCTTGACAGTGACTTCTCTAGACTTTGGATCTCGTGCAGATGTACAGAACACGCTTGGTGTTATTTAAATAATACCAAGAAGGGAAGCTAGTAGTCTCCTCACTGACTATTTCAAGATGCTGATGGGAGATATATTTGACTACGTTGTTAGAAGGCTGATATATCTATGTACTGTCGACCCAAACCACTCCCTCACAATCAGCTGAAGATTGCAGGCAGCTTTACTGAAAATCCCTGCTGAACATGCAGTTTGGGCACTAGCTTCCCCAACCCCTCACCCTGCTAATTTTCGTCAACAACATTTCACAGTGCCTAACGACAGGCCGGCACTGGCTGCACACTACGAAGCCCCAGCTCTGTGAAGATCAGGGCAGGAGAAGGAGAAAAAAATTACAGTCTGCTGAATCTGTGTGAGCTAGTGGTGCAGCCCTGTGCAGGTTTACATCAGCGTGAATGAAGGGCACAGCCCCTTGTGGTGGGGTACGAGGAGATTCTCCTGGCTCTCGAAACAAGAGTTCCCTTCTTCATGTTTCTGATTTTGATTTTTTGATTATCTCCTTTTTAAAGATAGTGAAATATAAAGCATTACTCTTAGCTATTTTAATTGCATTGTATCATGATAGCACCTATCAGCCTCAGCTCACATGAATTGCTTTGGGTACCACATGGAGTTATAGCACAATATAACATCCCATCTCTGCAACACAGGAGTTCAAACTTTAATAGGGCTACATTTCTTCTCTTAGTGGGAAAGCACAGCCCTGCATCTTGCTTCATTAGAGTATGAAGTGGTGAGCAGCAATCTGGCATTGCTGAAACAGCTCCTGGACCTCATCCTCTGCTGAGCTTCCATCTTACAGATGAAATATACCTTAAAAAACCCCCAACAAATCAAATAAAAATTGTCAATTGTATGAGAGGCAGAGTGAGAAAAAAAAGGGATTATTGCCCCCATCTGAAACACAAGAATGCTTTATTCAAGGTAACCCAGAAATTCAGCAAAAGAATCACAATCACAGAATCACAGAATGTTAGGGGTTGGAAGGGACCTTGAAAGATCATCTAGTTCAACCCCCCTGCCAGAGCAGGACCACCTAGAGTAGGCCACACAGGAAAGCAAACAGGTGGGTTTTGAATGTCTCCAGAAAAGGAGACTCTGATCCCTGACATTATTATCCCCTCATGCTTAGTGCCTTCTTATTTCTACTCAAATACTGTAGTGAGGATGGAACATAGGTTTAATGTATCTACTGTTTTAAAGTTACAATTGAACCAAAGGAATTTCACTTGAAATGATAATACATTGTTCTTTCTAGGCAAATTTTATCAGTTGGTTGTCGTTTTCATAATCTCTTACAGGTAACACAGAGATATACACTTTCAGTGCTTTGACATTCTTTCTCTTACAACTATTTAAGTGTGAAAAGGAAAATGAGTCCTACTCAGAGTCCTGGTGAACCAGAGGTTAATAGTTTGCTTTTGAGCAGTTAAAACCCTTATAGCTATTGCAATCAATTTAATGGGGCCATATCCTTGCTAGTTTATCAAGACTAATTGGTAGCAGGCAGCTGATTATCCTGAAGGGTTGGTGGAAATAGATATGGAGGGCAAGGCAAGAGTGAGTGGTGTTAAGAGCTTTAGAAGATGAGAGGGGTGTCATTTCTAATGTGTTTCTAGATGCTGTCTGTATGAAGAGTTGTAGTTGCTGGTATCTCTTGCTGCTGTTATCCTCAGGAGAAATTTGCAATTGTGCAGTTATTGTCTATTTTTAATCTAGATAGTACCAGCTGGTGAGGGTGACAGTTATCCTTGCGGGGCTAGCAGGAGAATAAAGGAAGTTGTGCATTAGAGCAACTTCCAGCTAGCTACTAATACATCATGTAGCTGTACTCTAGAGGAAAAAAAACCAATTTTTGCATTTTTTGCAACAGGAAAAAAATGACAGGTGTGGGGGTGGAGAACAGGAAATATTTAATTGTGGAATCAAATTGGTGTATTGTGCCTGTATCCAGGAACCCAAAACAGTGTAAGAGAAGGTGTTACATACCAGTATTCAGTGTTGGAAAGTCTGAGTGACACATATTAATTTAGGTGACTTTCCTACTAGCTTGCTAGTAGTACAGTCCTATGCCCCATGTTTTCTTAGAACTTACCCTGTTCCAAGGATTCATAGCAACTTCAGGTTGCGGTACAGAACAACTTTTCCTGCAGTCACGTGTCATAAGATCTTTCTTGAAAATGTGACAGGACATGAGGGGGCCTACAGGAAAGATGGGGGGGACTTTTTTTCAAGGAGTGTAGTGATAGGACAAGGGGTAATGGTTTCAAAGTGCAAGAGGGGAGATGTAGATTAGATATTAGGAAGAAGTTCTTTACTGTGAGGGTGGTGAGACACTGGAACAGATTTCCCAGAGAAGCTGTGGCTGCCCCCTCCCTGGCAGTGTTCAAGGCCAGGTTGGATGGGGCTTGGAGCAACCTGGTCTAGTGGAAGGCACCCCTGCCCATGGCAGGGGGGTTGGAACTAGATGGTCTTCGAGGTCCCTTCCAACCCAAATCACTCTATGATTCTGTGATTCTGTGAATTGCCTCTCACTGATGAAAAGGCTGAACAGTTTGTGTGCTCATCCGCTGCATGAGATATCAGGCCGCAGTGAGGTTTAAGTCTAGTTTCAAAATTTTTTATCCATCTCTTTTGGAAACCACAACTACAATTTAGAGTAAGAATGACAGTTTATTTTTTCTTTTCTTTTTTCTTTGGTATTTTGCAGAATTATACAGCGTCTCTTTCATTTGCTGTATAAGACTACTTTTGACAGAGGTCACAGAAGACCATTTATCTTTCTTCTTGGTGCAAACCCTCTGCTCTGGTGTACATTTACCCAAAACAACTTGTTGTTCTAAACTGTAAATATTGCTGTGAAGTGACATTGATTGGTCCTAAACCTACTCAACCAAGCTCAGTGACTTCGCCTTGGTTGCCTTTATTCCCTCCACTTGATACTTTGTTTGGCATCATGAAACAGCTATCAGAGGTACGGAGAAAATGACCTTCAAATATTTCTTTACAATTTACCTATTTTGGGTAGCATACAGCAAACAAGGAGGATTTATGTTCCCCCAAGAGTACGGGGATTTAACATGGCCTTCCAGATATATATTCAGCATTCTACATAAAGCCAGAGTAGGACAAAAAGAAATAGGTTAGATTCCATTTCAACAGACGTTCAATTGTTTCTACACTATGGCAGTTTCATTGGTCTATAATAGAAATTCACTGTAGATGACCTGCTGACATCTTCATCATCATGCTGAGGAGTGCTTTGATTCCAGGGTGATGTTTTATCATTTTTTTTTATTTTTACATCACTATACAGTGAAGAAGATGCCTTGCAAGGAAGGCATTTCAGAACAGTGTGCATGCTATTTTCATAACAGCAAAATATCTCAGCCCATGTAAAGATTTTGTTATAAACACATTTTCATAATCTCCAGCTTTCTAAACCGAACTTATTCCACTCCTCTTTATCTCATTATGTCAAAGATAATTAACTGTACATATTTTTCCATATTGCTACATCCAAAATATCATTCTTCTTGCTATATAATAAAGTAACTTTAGCAATTAATAGTGAGTAGAAGTGTATCATTATATTACTATGTACTTATTAAAACAGTTTTATCACAAAATCACTAATTGACAGTGTTGTTCTTTCCCCCCTTTTTTTTTGATATGTTTGGGCATTTTCATGTGTCTACCAGGGCTGCTTAAAAACTTAATCCCACAGTTTATTTCAATACAAAATTTTCTTTTAGCAAAATACGAAATCTTTATTTTTCCTTAAAAGCTGTGAGAAGAGGGAAAGTTTGATAGAAGTCCGCAAGGCTGGAGTATTAGCTGTAAACATGGGAGCTCTTACATAGCTCTCATAAGATTTGTTTCTTGGAGATAAATCCAAAAGTTGTACTATATCCTCCACCAAAAAAAAAAAAAAAAAAGAAAAAAGAAAAATGGTTGTGGCTAATTTGCATTTGAAAGCCTCATTTTATCAAGGTAAATGGAGCTTGACACAGTGCACAATCATTTCTTTTCTTTTCTCTCTAAAGCATAACTGATTTTTGTTTGGGGTTTCCTTTTCCTTCTGCTAAGGTTTCTGTTTGCAGCAGAAAAGCCATATTTTAATAGAAAAGATTTTAAGGGTAGGAGGGTACTTGCAATTATCTTTGACTAATTATCCTGCAAGCAGAGCTGGCATCCTTCAGGAAGACTGTTTTATATGGAGGAATTTTAATTTTGGACCGGGCTTTTGAAAGAATTAGAAATGGAAGATATTAAATGATCTTCAACCCTAAACATTTCTACATAAAAGTAATTTTTATTCCAAGTACGTAAATATGTTAAGACTGTTTTTTTCATTCCCAGGCTGCAGTTCTGTACCTTGGTTCTGAAATGTGAAAGGAATGCTAATTGCACTTTGATTAAAAAAATAACCAAACAAGAAAAGAACCACAAAACCTCCTAACCCAAATGAACTGGAGATAGAGCCATGTGATCAAAACCAGGTTTTTCTTTTCCTTCTGTGGAAATTCAAATTGTCTTGACATGTTTCTCTTTATGGATTCCAGCCTGCAAAGATGTCATTTGACCAGTTTTAAATGATGTTTTTCATAATCAATTTTATCAGAGTCTGCATTTAATTGAATGTAATTTTATGCAGAAGAAATGCAGACAAAACTTGTAGAACTCTAAGTAGAGCAAAATGCTATATAGAATAATACATAAAATCTCTAATCTTGATTAGGATCAAAGAAATCTTTTTCCATATAAATCTATTCATAGGGTCTTTTTTTTTTTTTTTTGTGAAAGGAGGAAAAAATAGAAAAAAGAAAACACAAGACTAACCACAATTCCTCTGCTCAGCTTTAAAAAATGACAGTTCTGCAGATCCTACCTTAATGTATTAGTCTGCAAAAACACATTCCTATAAATTCAATTGCTTCTATATCAAATTGATTTTCCTGACATGCAGAAGAGAAATACTGTTTGTGTGGGTCATGAGCATGGGGCTCCACTTGCTATATCCTCTCCTAGGCACAGCTGTGAGAGCATATGAGTTCACTCAGAAACCTGCAGGACCCTCAGTTTTGGCTGTGGGTTTAACTTGGGTTTGGAAGACCCTTTTACTTCCCAAGTCAGTCATTTACTCTGTTTCAGGCACAGGAGGCTCCCAGCTAGGGATTCATCTGCCTGACGTCCTCCTCATCGAATGAGAACATCCCTAGTACTCCATTGCTGGGGCACAAATGAAGATTTCCACAAAGGTAACATGGATAGATTTGCTTAAGGTTTTGCCTGATTTAAGAGGATAGATTAAACAACTGCAAACCTCTATACTGCTACACTTCTGCCTTGGGTTCCTACTAGCCTTGTGGCTCAAAGTTCTGTCTCTACCCTTTAAAAGACAGCTGGCAAGTTTGGATGAAAATGTTTCAACTCAAGTTGAAACTCAATCACTATCCTTCAAAAGGGAAAAAGAACTATAATTGAACATCCCTGTTCCCTAGTGGTATATAGTTTTGTTTCATCTGGATAATATAGAAAATATTTTCTTTACATTATAAAATGTTATTTTATAGTGGGTATGCTATTACTGTATTGATCAGAGTAAGTAACACAAGATGAGATTGTTAAAAGAACATTAATAACAGAAATGGATGCCACAAAGAATGCAAAATGCAAAAAATACATATCTGGAAAAGCAGTTTAACATCTGAGAATTGAATCAATCAATGATTTTTATCTTTTAACACAGGGTGTACTTTACACAAAGATATGCAAAATGCTTTGTAGTAAAGTGTAGCCTAGGGAGACAGTGAAAGCCTTTTAGAGAGATCTATAAAAGGAACTCATACACAGAAAAGTGAACATTACCATATGGCAACATAAAAGAAACTGAATTCAGAAGGCATTACCAGTACAAATAGATACATGCTTGAGGGATGAATGGAACTGCATAATTAACTTCTAAGACACACATATAACAACCACACTGGCAACTCAGTTTTTAGGTTGCATCTATGGTGTTCTGAATTTAGTTTTTCTAGTCCATTTCCAATTCTTTGGTTGGAAAATGTTTTCTGAACATGAATATTACCTCCAGAAAACCCACTTGTTTTCTTTATTTTTCCAGATATTTGCTGTATAACAACAGGACTTCTAACTGATGAAAGACAATGTTCTAATTTCAGTATTCTGCCCAGAAATAAATTTAGTTGCCATGTTAGCTAGCAATGTGAATTGTCCCAGATATTCTTCTGGTATAAACTATAGTAATAAATGATTATTTATATATAACTTACAGTTATTTTAAATGCAAGAATCTTAACAAGCATCTGGTGGCATTTTAAATGTTGTAAGGTAGTCATCAGCTACTCTGTAAGGGTGCACTTCTCCCATAGGTCCTGCGTCATTTCTGCCAGTCCCATGCCACATGTGAGATACCATGTGGTGTCTCAAATGGCACTAGTCAGCTTTGTTTATTCACCTGAATCCTGCCCAACATGTTTCTGATGTTGGAAAAGATTTTTACTCAACAATAACGAGTTAAAAGTAAAACTTCTTAATGTATACAGGACTTCTTTAAGATAACAGATGAATGGAACTAATTGCTGTTTAACTAATAATGTGGGAATTTGGGAAAGAAAAATATCTTCTTGAAAATCTTGTTATGAAACCTAACTAGTTCCAGCAAATAACTGCTGTGGTTGTTTTGCTCTCTGACATTAATGTACATACTTTCTATAACATTGGATTCATAGAAAGAGGTAGATGGATTACAGCCATGCAAGAACTGTGTCCCTATTGCACCCAGTAACACCATGGCTCATGGAGTCCCTGACTGTGTTAAATGTCTAGAGTAAGCAGAATTGTTTTTGGAAATTATTAGTATGTTTTTAACAGTTTTAATATCCTTCCTAAGGCATTTGCACTGATCACTCTTGGGCAGCAATAAGGACTTCTGTCCCATCCACTGGGTGAGCTGAACTTTTGATCTGATCCTATATAGCCATTCTTATGTACTTAATAGATAAAAACAATCTGACACACATTGTAAACCGCAGGACTAAAACCTTAAATATTTATTGGTATATTTTTCTCTGCCCTGTCTGAATACCTAAAACAGTTCTTTTTAGGCTCATACAGGCCATAATTTCAAAACCACTTTCATATCTAAATTAGTAAATCCCCTACCAGTCTTCTCTAAGCAGGTTGTTCCTACCTCTCCCCTTTCACAGGCAAAGCTGCTGTAGAAGTTTGCTTGATGACTCTTAAAAGGAGGTGTAGGAAACGATGTGATCTGAGAACCTTTCCTTTTGGGAGCATTTCATTTGTTGTTGTAGCACAGATTAATACACAGATCTGAAGAGACAAATAGTTTGTGTTGAATAAATTCTGACTGTCTTAACCTTAGGGTGGAGAGGGGGTTAATAGGAGTGAGTGTCTGGGGTCAGATCTGGGGGAATTACACTTTGGGCAGACTTGCTGAGGGTGAGTTAGTGTAACCGACGGTACCGTTAGAAGTTGCCGTGTCTTTAAGAGCATGACATGTATGTCTTCAGCATATTAATAACCAGCCTAATACTCAGGCATCAACATTCTCATTTGAATTGAAGACAGAAGGATAAGGTGCTTTGCAGAAAAGTTGATTTGCAATTAACAAAAGTTCTTGCAACCTTTAACAGATATTTCTGTTATTTGTGGCTTCTTTTTATCCATGATTTTTTAGCTGCATTTTTTTTTTTAAAAAAAAAGAGTTTTATAGCCAAGTAAGGGGAACAGGATCGTTTCTTATAACTAACATATACATCTTTCAATATCTCACACATAAGCTAACTCACAGACATTTAGACATCCATCACTACCTCAGGGAAATCAAGTTTCTTTTGATTGTTGGTATAGAATAATCTTATGCCAATAAAAACCTATTTGGTAATACGAGATGGTTAACAGTATCATGATGGTGCTTTAATTCTTACTCTGCTTTCAAAGTTCATTGTATTTATTGAAATGGAAATTACTTACATAGTGACTTTTGTGTGTGTGTATGAGAGAGAGAGAGTGCAAGAGAGAGCAAGAGCAAGAGTAAGACAGAGAAAGGATTTAATCTAAGCCCAAATACAAATTCAAGGAAGAATACCTTATAAAAATAATTTCCTAAGCTTCAAAGTATAAAGTAAAACCCAGATAATTCTGACCTTAAAATCTTTTTCAAATGTTTCCATCTACTTACTCCTGAGACCACATACCAGATTTGTGTTTCCCAGCCAGGATGCACTGGTTTTGAAATGAAAAGATGCTACTTTAATATACCAAACCCAGTACCCTGTGTGGGGTACACCCCAGCTTGTCAGTTGTACCTAGTAGCTAAATGAGGGATCCATGTTCAGATTTTAAATTTTCAGTTACCAATATCTAAACTGGAGTGAAGTTCCAGAACAGTTTAATAACGACATTTTTAGCTATGGATGACAATGCTGAAGTGTCTGCGCTTCCTTACGTTTTGCAGGTCATTATTTCCAATTTTGTGCATCAGGTTTCTCAGCTCTTTTCCAACTCACAACTGATGCCAGTAATGTCCACCAAAAAAAAAAAAAAATTCTCTCTTTTTCTATAACAATAGTTTCTAGTAATAAGGACCAAAATATGAGAAAACATACTGCTGTCAAATAATTGAATTTGTCTCTGAAGGTTAAACTAACCCTGAAAAAATGAACAAGATTATCAGTCATAACCATTGTTCTAGGAAGAAATGAAGCCAAAAACATATTAAGCTTGCAAGAAACAGTTATTAGGCTTCTCAATATCTTTTGTGAAAATGCTCTGCAGTTTTAGCATGTTGAAAATACGCATTGTTAAAGATTGCAAAGTCCTCTGCAGAATAATCTTTCTCTACCTCCACTGAAGAACACTTTTTTTCCCAGACAATATCAGATGTTCACTCTTTTCCAATTATTAAAGATAAATATTAGTGATAAGACTTGGACTGTCAAAAGTAATTGCAATAAAAAAGGCACTCGAGAGGCATTTTCATCCTTTCTAAAGGATTCTGAAACTGATATTAGTCCTGTTGCATGCACAAGCCCATTATCACTACTTGTACTTTTATTATCTTTGCTTTCAATTTACATATCTAAGAAGGTGATCTTTGCTTTCTTTGGGTTCATAATTATCGTTAGACCTTTCTCTTCTTCCTTCATTACTATACAGTGTCCTTATTGTTCCCCTTGATTTTTTTTCCAATATGTAATTGCATTGTGGTACCAGCAATGTTATTTTTTCAGTCACTAGATGCCATTTTAAAGTAAATTTTGTGCTAACGTTTCAGTATTCATACAATCTGCTAGTCAAAAAGCGAAAGAGTGAAGGCTTGTCCATACTGAAAATAGATATGGAGATTCTTCACAAACTCTCAACCTACTCATGAATACCACAATAACTGTGTGTTAGATCCAATACAAATACTTAAAAATCAGGCACAGCAACCATAACGCACATTTCCAAAGTGAAGCTTGAGAGAGGTTTCCTGCAAATATGTGGAAAATTTCAAACTGTTCATCTTCTGCAGACAGTGGTAGTGCACAACACAATCTCACTGGGTCAATTTTTTCTTTAGGATGTTCAAATGCCAGAAGCGTAAGAGCCACCTAAAGAAAGATCATTTATAGAGCTATAGATAACAACACTGTGCAGAGTGGAAGGGACTTTGATGCAGAAATGGTTCTTTATAAGGAAACCAAGATTACTCTATAACCTAAAAATTTGGTTCTGATTTTGTGGATCTAACTATTAACATTCTGATACACAAAAAGTCTCCAAATTAATTTGTATACCTGGTTTTCCTTTGGGTCCAGCCCTAACAGCAAACACACAGGAAAAACCACATATACAATGTCTTCTTTTGTTTTAGAAAACTTCTATGCTGAAAGTCTTATTTCTGGACCATAGACATGACGCACACATTAGTTAGGAAAAGCTACTCAAAGAGATCTGCATCTTGTGCTCAGAGGAATAGATTGTCATGTATGTGAGAGCGCTACCTGTGTGAGCTCGTCTGAACCACTGCCTCACCTCCCAGGGCTTTGCCTTCTGTGCTCATGAGCTTTAGCTCTGGGAATGAATTTCATTGTGCCTAAGCAGAAAAGCTGTTGACCAAACTTTATCACAGAGCTCTCAGAAAACTTCTATATATGCTTAGACCCTGGCAATTCAGCTTCTGTGTGTTTACACAGTTTTAAGAGAAGTATGCAAAGAGAGACAGCAACAGCTCTGAAGAACTGCCGGTCACTGAGCAGACATGCGCAATACTCTGCACTGGTGGCTTCAGGCCACATACGTTGTGTTTTTGTAGCCCAGAAAAAGAGGTGACAAAATTAAGTATAATCGGGGCCAGATCTTAGCTGCCAGTATGAAATGGAGACCTCCAGTCACCTGGAGATGACAAGTTATTTGAGCATGTTGCTATACCCAGAAAGGGCCTTAGATCACTTCCTTCATCAGTCCTAGTCAAGGAACAGCTTTTTGTAGGGAAATAAGGATGGGACTGCTTATCATCTGAAAGACAGGGAAAGATCTTGAGCACATATCCAGGAAGTGGAAAAGTCTACTCAAAATCTGCTTTGCTGCCCAGGCAGAAGAAACATGTTTGAATTTAGGCCTTTTCACATCTGTGTGACAGTTATCCTGTAAGATACCAGCTCTTTGCCCATTTCCTTCAGACCAAAGATAGAAGACTTTCTCAGGTATTTAACTTCAGAGCAGGGTTGTGAGCCTCGAATAATGATGAAAACATTCCAAGCTGGCAGTGAGATACTCAGATCCTTGGATGGAGGACTTTTAGGTCCAAACAATTATCTCATCACTTCCAGCTGTTTAATTTAAGCAGTTTCCAGCTTATTTTGATGGCTTCTCTGAATTCTATTTCTACAGCCTCGTGTCCTGATGTAAAATATAAGGCATGAGTATGTCACTGATTTCCAAAGAAGCAGGCATTGCAATGCTGAGCGTAAAGTTTTTACAGATTAAGCCTTCCCAGCAGTGAAGTACCTCCAAAGTACTCCCAGCCTGGTCAGCTACACTGGCCCACGATGAGTAGACACCTTCCACCCATGTACCTGGCATCCCTGCCAACAACACACTACAGCTTCAGGATCTTTGCACCCACTGTAAAATCAATGATACATTTCTCTGTTTGGGAGAAGAGATGGGGCAATGCTGAACGTTTTGCAATTCTTACTGATGGAATAAAGAGATGGAATGTTTTCCTACACTATCTATAAATTTTCTTCAGTCCTAACATGAAGGATCATCTGTAGGAAGATGAATGGTCCTGGTCTTCAAGCCTATTAATTCCTTGGATGCTCTATTAAGACTGACAAAATATGTCATTAAATATAAGCCTGATCCAGTTCCAATAAACTTCAGAGAACACTGGATTGTAATCTCAGCACCAACTGGGGTGATAGATTCTCCAATACAGGCATTTATGTACTGAGAATTTGATGGGTACCAGATTCAGATTACATAGGTCTGGTTATACATCTTGTTATTATCAAGCTGTGCTCAATTTGGAGAAGAAAGCACACTCTTTTTGAAAAGCTTTACATCCTGTCACCAATATCTCAAGCCTCCTAATACATTTTCATTTTGATTTAATAGAAGTTGAACTTAAGTTTTATGTTTCAGCATAACAATTTTAATGCCCGAAAAGATTTAAAATATAAATCCTACTTGTTTTACTTGTCTGCTTTAAAAATTCAATGATAACTAAATAATTTTTTTCAGAACATTAAGAAGTAGTCCTTATTTTAGGGTTCTGTGTTGGCACAAGGTAAAATGCTTTCACAATACCTCACCATTATTTCTCACTAAATATTCTTTGTATACTATTATTTCTAGATATTATTTCTATCCAGACATATACATAACTCATATTGGCATTAATAGGAGTCCCACATGCAGGGCAAGGGTACAGATAATATTCCTATAATTCTAGCATGGTTTTTTATGAACATTTTTCAGATTTTCTGGATAGTAATGAAGCAGTCAAGAATTGTCACACAGCAGCAAAGAGTTTAGCAAGTACTATTACTTGAGTTTTCGTTTAATGAGTTTGTTAAAGTGCAACTTACAAGATTAGCAGACTGACATATAACTAATGAAAGTATCTGTATCACAGATGTATTAATTAATTCTTAAAATAGTTGCAAAATATTTTCCCTCTATAGTAAGGCAACTGACCAACCTTTTTTCAGGGAAGGTTCCACTTCACCTAAACCAAAAGAAAAACACAAATGTTAGAGAAGAGATATCATCATTAAAAAAAACCCCAACCTCACACTTTTTTACTCTTGTTGGCTCATTTTAATAATAATAAAATTATTCTATTGTTTATATGCTAAATGGCAAGCACTCTATTCTGAGATACTGGATTTTTCATAACATGGAGGTTTTCCTGGGTATAGGGTAGATAAGTTCAACGTGCATTAGTAACCAAGGAAACATCCAAATCTGCGTTTGCGTTTCTGAGTGTTAACTTGTGACTACAATTTACAATTTCCTTGATTTTATGCATGTTTCCAGGTTTTGAGGAAAGACCCAGCAGTTCCGTTTTAACTCCAACTGATAAAATGTATATACAGGTTAGCAACATTGTAGCAGTGCTTCCAGTGAAATCCAAGGCAAAAATTACTCAATTTCAGCAGAACTATGAGCACTTGATTGCTGCAATGTGTTATTCCACATCCACGCAGGACATGGAATTTAAAGGAGTTAATCTGAATGACCGTGGCAGGCATGCATTCTCAGCTGCACTGACTGCAGCGCACAGTGGGAAGGGTGTTCACATGCACTTGCTTTCCATGATACAGTGCAGTAAGTTGCCTACTGCTTTTTCACATTCCTGGTAGATACTGACGAAATTTCACTTGGGCTGAAGGCTGGTAGGACTGAGGTTTCCAAACACTTAGTGAGCATTCAGATCTTGAATTTTTGTATGTCAGATATTTTATAACCTTTCTTACTTGCATTAACACTTAGCCACTCAAGTATTTGAAAGCTTGCAGGTGCTTTGGGAGCTGTGAAATGATAAAAATCAACACTGTTCAAATTCTAGTGAGCTCTCCATATTTCACCTTTTCTGTTGCTCAACCATACGAGAAACTGGCTTTCTGCTAGTCGTATACCATATCTCAGAATAGGATCCCAGTTCACAGGCTCACATGTAGCAGCCTACCTGTTAGTATTCATATGGGTGCTAATATAAAAAGCACATGCACACATTTAAAAGGTAGAAATTTGATAATACCTCAAATTTACGAACAAAGAGGTAGAAGTCAGTTTCAGTACATGTTGCTTTTTAATTATATTCTAGTATAGCTGAATAGAATATAAAATAAACTACCGTGAAATGAAGATGTCACTCCTACACTCATCACTTGCCAAAATGACCAATACAATGTGACATGGTAATTCGCTACTGCTCTGCTCGTACCAGGGAACTACTTTTTTTTTATAACAGAAGGATAGTTATTTCCAAACTTGAAATGTTAGCAATTTACTTTCATGTACCAGATGATGTCAGACAAGGAGTGTTACTATAACGGCAGAACCATAATTGCTAGTAAACTGAATTATTTGCAATATTCCACACAAAATCCCCTTAGTTCAGACAAAATGCTATTTTTTCTTTCTTTCTTTCTTTCTTTCTTTTTTTTTGTTTTTGTTTCAATGTGTTTTCCTGTCATCAATATATCAAATAATAAAGTTTTAAGTTTTCTTGGACTATCTTGCATATTTACCAGGCTTTAGATTCTTGCTGATTAAAAGAAAATAGCTATTGCCATTTTCTGAAGCAATATCTTGATGCATATTTTGGTTGCAGCTTTGAAGTCTTGTATAAATTAGTACTCTTTACTTCAAGATGTACTAATGGTAATATTTAATTCTGACAGCTTTTCTGTAATGGTACATTAAACACGAGATGAAAGCTAACAAAGACACCAATTTACTGATTGGAATAGCCAGTAGATGCTTTATTAGCAATAACATTCACTTTTCATTTTGCTTGACCTTCTTGTCTGAGAGGTTAAAAGCTGAGTAAGCCAACATAATGCATGTAAAACATCAGTTAGAGCAGTTACAGAAGTCTTTACATTACAAATACCTTCATCACTGTCATCATCATCACTCCATACGATGTCAGACAGTAAAGAAATAAAGCCATAAAGCCAATCAGTGGATTCTTCCAGTGTCTCATGTATGATTCTCAGTGGTTCTGTGCTGAGCTTGTTAACAGATCTTCCTGAGTGCAGAGTTTAAAACAAAAGCAGTTTGAAAAAAAACCCTCATTCAGAGATTAAAGTTAATCTTCACTTTATGCAGGACTAATTATACTACCTCCTTTAACAGAAATAAAAATTGTGAATGTTAATTTTTATTATTCAAGGGTTTGAGGACAGCTCTCCTTCCTGTGCAAAACTGGTATAAACTGTATCCTACTATACTTGCTCTTTGCAGACTGATTAAGGACCCAGTGGATAACTGGTCTGATACTGTGCTCCAA
Organism: Leptosomus discolor; assembly: GCF_034619465.1. NCBI lineage: Eukaryota > Metazoa > Chordata > Aves > Leptosomiformes > Leptosomidae > Leptosomus > Leptosomus discolor. The sequence goes on along the minus strand of NC_141392.1, from coordinate 69,790,387 downwards.
GTACTGGCTCTTCTTCTGAGGCTTTGCTACGCAAAGTATAAATACAGATTTGATTCTACCTAATATTCACCCTTTTAGATAATCTCATCCTTTCAGCCTTTTTTTTTTTTTTTTTTCTCTGATTCCTCTGTCGCTTGATGCCTGTTCAGGATTCACTGCCGTCTGTGTCCCACTCCTCATGTCACATCTCCCTTTGAGTCCCCTCCTTTACACAAGTCCTGGTCGAGGAAATTGCTGAGATCTGGCTTAACCACAGACAGGTAACACCATTGCCATGGAGTACATTTAAAGGATGGGAAGAAGAAAGCTTCCCATCCTTTAAATGTACTCCATGACAATGGAGTGTATACTTGGACCAAAATCCTGAATCCAGAATGAAGGAAAATGTAAATCCATATTGTGACACAGACACACAGCTACTTTCAAACATGGACTACTGTGTATCTGGTTCTTCTCTAAAAATTTTTCTAGGGTTTCTCTCACATACACTTGTTCACATCTGCATACTTAACTAGTTATGGTCTTACTGCTTCTGTAGGCACTTAAGCTGGCAAACAAGGAAGCTGTGCAGTTTAGTGTGCTCCATCTTCCTGGGACCTCTAACAGAAGTGAGGCCCCTGCTCCCCACTGCATTCATACCCAGGGAGAGTAACCATCAGTGGGTAATACAAGTATTCCCTTAAAGGCTTTTCCAGTTGCGATTTCACCAGATTTCTCCCCACCGTGTTTATGTTGACACAGTATTTCAGAGGAACTTGCAAGTCTCTGACAGAGTATTTCTTCTGTCCTTTATGTCCAGCAAACTTTTATTTTCTCAAAACCTGTACCAAACACTGCTTAGGAAGAGTGACAACTCCCTTTCAGTCTATGTTAATGTCCACTGTACTTGAAATAGCAGACTGAATGATTACCCTAGGTGTGTGAAGGTTTCCCACAAATGTAGACAATCGAAGGTAGATCAAAAATATGATTTCAGTCATTGGCCTTATCTTGTTCCTAGGAGTTTCGATAGAAATATATACACTGGATTTAACAGTATGAAGATGGGAAACATCTCTGTTTACCGCTATATTTCTGTATACAAACATTTTAGTAGGAAGTTAAACACAAGTCTTTTCAGAACTACTTCTGGTTGAAGTGTTCTGACTCACAAGCCAAATCTTAGCAGTAATCAGAAATAGTCTCACATGGACTTGCAGGTTACAAATATAGGCAAAGTGCAGGCTTGAAGCAACTTCTTTGATGGCAGCAGTACGAAAATTTATTTTCTAAAAGTACCGTAACGAAATATACAAGTAACTTTATTTGAAATATAAATGTATCACTAAATAATTCCTTTTATTTCTAATTAATTAATCTGAAACAGAAAAACCAGGCTGATTTTCTATTATATTTCATCTGCTTGCTAAGAATGTAAAATAAAGAAATATTTTCGTTAATGTTTTTGTGAAGACTGTGTTCTATAGATATATGCTACTGAATAATCAGACACGTCAAATAAATTAATCATGTGCCATGATGAAATGACATAATTGCATTGAAATATGCATGGTCTCTTAATTTAGCGTACTATCATGTGCACTATTGTATTCAGAAAGACTGAGTAGAGTAACATGGAATACTTAGGGAATATTTACTTTGCTTATCATAAGGCATGCATTTATTTGCATTGGCCTCATGCATTGAGATGTAGAGATTTTATTTTTTCAGCTGATTTGCCACAAATGCTCTTCTCAAATATTTACCAGGAGGATTAATACTTATATTTAGGCTATTAAAAAGTAAATCTGCAACCCAGGCCCTGATGTCATTTGCACTTTATTTAAATCTAGAGGTGCTAAGGAGTCCAAGTGGACTAATAGAATGGACATGGCCAGATGGGTCTTAGCATAACTGATTTTTGATTCACAAGCAGGGATGGTTTAACTTTGGACAGCTGCCTTGATTTCCACTCCAGCTATCCATCTACCTTTTACCCACTGGTTGCTTTTACAGCCACAGGCTTTTACAGCCTCAGGGAATACAGCTGTAAACTAAACAAGAATAGGTGTAAATTTATTTTAATATACTGGTCTATCAACTAGCGGTTTAAGAACTGCTTCACAGGTAGCAGAGCTGTCCCCTCGGGCAGGCAAGGGAAATGCTAAGAGAAGAGCAAGATCAAGAGCAGAGGAAATTATTCCAACCACCCCAAGGCAAGCCATGTTTGCTGATGAATCAGAGCGCTCAACGTCATATCCTGGTCCTTAATTCATAACATCTTCATAGCAAATTATGAAAAAGGATTAGAAATCATGTGTCCAAAGGCAAGATTCTCCAGTCATGCCTACACTAACAGGTCCAAGTTGCAAATCCTGTTTAACATAAAAAGTTTAGAAAAATCATTCTGGGGCTGTGTAGAGGACACTTTATTGGTATTTGCAAAATTAAATTTTGTATACAAGCAGATACTATGAGATCCACTTGCAGTCTGATGCAAGTGACACAAGCCTGGAAAGTTGTATCCTTGTGCACAGATCTGTTTAACTTCTGCTATATTTCCTACATTTTAAAAAAGCAGTGCTAACAATAAAGATGTGTCCTAAAATGCTGAAGAACATCATACCAAGTAATGCTGAAGTGAAAATTACTACTGGTCAAATCCATGCTTTTAGCTCTTCCCACAACTTTGACAATAGCAAGTTCTTTCCCTAGTAGAACAAAACACGCAGAAACAAACAAAATAAGCAATTCAGGGGATAAAAAGTATAGAGAAAGAAGCCATTTACCTCACACACATGCAAAGAAAGATAGCCATTTCCAAAGGATTTGCATACTCTTGCCCCAAGATTGAAGCTGAGAGAATGTAGATTTTCATAACAAAGTTTGAGCTTGATATTTTGATGTAATTTAGATTTATTTTTTTTTGTTACTGATGTCCAGCACAAGTACAGTATTATGATTATTTTTAGATTAGTCTTGGATTCAGACTGGATTAGCTATCCTCTGACATTTCTTGGCAGAACTTAGAACACAAATTATTTTAAACCTAAGCTCGTAATATACTTCTGTTGCTAGTGTATGTTACGTAGTATGTAATATATAATTTGTAATTAATCTGTAACTATAAAATATAATTAATATATCATATACCATTTATTGTGCTGGGAGTAGAAGGGGCAGGATCTTGAATTTAATCTGTAAAGAGCCTTTATGAATAAAGAGTATTTCTTAGAAAGATACAGGCTGTGAAGTTCTACATTTTGCTGAACTTGTAAACAGGGACTGAGCCAATTGCTCCTCTTGGATAATGTAGTAGAATACTCAATGTCTGTTGAAGGAGGAAGGAGGGGAAATGAAGTGAATGGTTACTCAGCAGGTTAAGCTCAGGGATGAAACATGCAATTAGTATTGAAGAATTTCATTGATGGTATGTAATTTCATTTAATCATAGTTTAAATTCAGATTATCCTATCTAGCCATATGTACCTGACAGCCAGGTGTTGAATCCCTGGTGGTTTCTAGACTTCTTCAAAAGCCAATGCAGAAAGACATATTGTGGCCTCCAGAAGGCAAGTCTCTCACTTTCCTCTGACATATTTTTTTTAGTTATATGAATCAATTACAAAAGATACCCGTCCCTTTCCATGGACTAGGAAGCAAAGGAAGCCTGAAAAATTAGCATGGACATGACACCTTACTTTCACATGACTGATGTATGTGACATGGATCCTATTACTGGTGCTGTTTTGTATTTAAATCCATCTTGTCATTGTACACTTTGGCTAGACACTTAAGATTTGTAACTTTGCATTCATAATTAATTCCAGGTCAATATGACTATTCACATCGATAAATTACTTGCATTCCAAAAGAGTAATGGTACTACTAACAATGGTTTGCTATAACATCTTGTTTTATCATGGTTTGTTATTACTTGGTACAGTATAAGAGATGTTTTTCAGTTCAGTAAAAGTTCAGCTCTACTTGTGCTGACACTTTCACTGCTACAAGAATAATTAACAGTTTTGCCCTTTTTTTATTTTTTTGGTGGGAATTTCCAAATTTTAATTCCAGAACCTTCTGGCAAATGCTGAAATTTGGAAGAGTTAAAGCTGATAGAGAAAGAATCCCATTCAAACTAAAGGACTTTGTGTACTAACTTTAAACAAAACCTTATTGTAGGAAAACTCATCTGAATTTGATTGGAGGAAGTTTGCTACCTGTTGTAGATATCTGCAAGAAAATTTGGAAGCTTGTATGCGTTTTCTTTACTAAACATGTAAATGTTTAGTTAATTTGGTTAAAATCATCCTTTAAGAAATTATTTCAGATGTGTTGTAGTTATTAAATACTTGTGAAAACTCCCTATATATTTTGAAACTGGCTTTCATAATCATTACATCAAAACTAAACTGCTACAATTCTTTGTAGGTCTCCAGCACTATTGGCATAGAAAGAGTAATTTGATTCAAAATGTGAGAACAAGAATTCTGAACAACTAATTTCTTCAGTTGTGAACTCTCTTCGGCTCACAACTTTAACTCCAGTTGATTTGAAAATAGGATTCTTACCTTTAATGGTAATTAATAACTCACAGTTAACATAGCTCTTTGAAATCGACCAATGACAGACTTCCAAATTCCTTCAATCAGCATAAGGTATTTCTTGGGAAAGAAGATAACTTTTATAAAGTGACAAAGTCACTTCAACTTTAGTAAAATTGTGGTATTTTGCAAACAGAAAAAATCTTCTTTTTTTCATTAGGACTGATAATGGGTCCTTTAACAGTGCTTTTGGAAATAGGAATTGATTAATCGCATGGTAGGATTTGTTGTAGTGCCTCAAGCAAATTTGATTATGTTTCATGATCTGTGTCATTTATTCCTGTGAAGTGCACAACAAAAAGGGACTAATTGATTTATCTGTGCAAATCACTTCAGTCATTATTTCATCTTGATAACTCTGCCAGGAATGTAGTCTTCTATCAATCTTTTTTGCTTGTCAAACAGTTAAATATATACTCAGAATTCAACCTATTTTAGTGTTGTTTGTTGTTTGTTTTTTTTTTTTTTAATGAGTTGCAGTGAATTACTTAATAATTGTGGGATTTTCATCAATTACATATTTTGACTCCAGTGAATTAAATGCAATTAAATTACAAGTGATGGTAATTATCTGGTGTAAAGATTGATCTATGTGATATAATCTAATTCATTGATAGTGACAAGGTACAGCTGATGAAGACAGAGAATTTCTGTCATGTTTGATAAAATACAGAAGCTTAACACTAGTTTGTGATAATAAAACATATCCTATTTTTAGTAAATATTGTCTTATAAATATAGACACACCTGTACTTTAATTTGGAAGTTTATATATTTTTAAAAGTTTGTTGTTATTGGCAGCAGTTTGTTTTTACTCTGTGGTCTTCTGAAGAGTAGTGTTTAACATATAAAACTCAATGCACATATAAAGTCTTCCATTATTAATATTCCAGTTTATCAGCACAGATGTCCTTAGGTTTTATCTTTCTGTTTCATAGAACAACATTTCTGTCATGCTTACAGCATTAAGCTTCAGGACAAACTCTGGTGGGTATCACTGAATGGCAAGTACGAAAATAATAATTTAAGTTTGAATTATAAGAAGTGCATTGAATCATAAACGTAAAAACAATGCCAAAGAAAACTCAGACTCAGCATTACCCAGTAATTTTTATTTTATAAGTACTTAAATTGTAAATATGAAGACTACAGTCTGTAGTATAAAACTGTCTCTTTCCAGTATCAGCCTTAGATAACTATACTGAGGTCAAATCCATAGAGAAAACCCCACCTGAAAGTGGACAAAGGCATTTTGCCCAAAATGAGAACAAAGTAGTTACAACTAGACTCCACCTGCCAAAATTTAGAAAGAAATTCAAAAGTATCAAATTATTGAATGTACTTCTGATATAGCCATACACATGGACAGGAATGTAGGTTTGGCATGGGCTTTACATGTAATTTATATGACTTGATTTGATATCAGCTGAAAAGCTTCTGATTCAATGGTTCAGACCCTAATTAGCTTTTTTTTTTCTGAAACAGCCAGACATTTTATCTAAAATAATTTGAAGCCTTTTTTTCCTTTCTTATTCTAAGGATTCAATTCTCTGACTAAGAACACAGATTTTAACTTCAGGTTAAAAAGGCTGTTCTGTTAAATAATTGTACAATGGCATTTTTAAAGGGCATTTACTAGGGTAAAATGAGTATCTCTCAGCTTGCCACCATTTCCTGGCAATCTCCTTTACTAAGGGTGTCTCTTAGCTGACAGATCCATTTCAAGTACGATATATGTGAGAGCTGGAGGAGGCTATTGCAATGAACTTTGCAGCCCCAGCCAGCCAGAGTTGGGGTTAGCAGAGAAGCAGTGCTGCCGCATCCTGGCACTCCGCTCGTGCCCATGCTTTGTTATAGCTGCCCCGCAGACCGCAGGCGCACACGCATGTTCAGAACACTGCAGGCAGAAGGTCTTTACCAGGTGGTAAACAGGGATCATCGCAATGTTGTGAATAGGTGGCTATAGCGGATGGCAACAGGATGAACCCCAGAAAGGCCAATAAAAAAAAAAGGAAGAAACACCGTTAGCAACAATAATCATCCTCAGCTGTTGCTTGACTAAAGGAAGCAGTTAAGGCGTGAAGGGAGGAGTTATTTAATCTCTGTGGGGCTGCTGTTATGAAGCAGAAATTTGAGTTCATTAAAAAGAAAAACAATATGCTGTAGGTGTGAGAAAATACAGCACGAATCAGAGCAATGTAAAAACACGGTTAAATAAGGCACACTTATTTTCACAAGTTACAAACATACTCTGTTGCTGAAAAGAATATATTACATATAGTTGATTCTAGTTGAACTATTTCAGTTTCTTCAACAACAAATAATCAAAGAACGACTTTACTGCAATTGGTACTGAAATGAATTACTGGGTTGGTTTGTTTGTTTAAAATTAGAAATTTCATAGATACCATTATGGGCCAGAAATTTGGGTTGTGCTATGTATCTCGTGAAGTGCATTTAGGCATGTAGGACTTATTTCTCTTCTTAGATCCTTCCCTATTCATTGAGTCAGTTTCTGAAATTTCATATTTTCAACTTCATGACCTCATGAAGTTTGACCTATCACAATTTATCATCTTGTATATGCTAGACCATTTAGGATGAATACAATATTTGCAGCACTGCAGTACTTCTTTCCAGTATAAACTCATTTTCTAGGGTTTTAAAACTCAATTGTGAGATTTGCTGCGGAGTGAAACATGGGAAATAAGACATCATCCAGGCAGCACTCTTTAAACTGGAGTTGGGTTTAAATCCCTTTAATTGTTTTTATCATTGTGGAAGACAGTGGAAAAAAATTGTTTTGTAGGTTTTGGGTATATTGGTGGAAGACCCACATAATTAAATTAAGAATTTCATTAAGAACTTTGAAATTGGTAAATTGTTTACTCATGCTCAGGATTGACACCTGTAAATATAGTAAAAAATGTGTTTCAAAAGACTACAGCACTGTTTTGACAAGTTCCAAGGCAAGCACAGCAAGGATCAACACCTTTTTTTTACATCCCACTCCTTTGTTCTGTGGGAGATTTGTCCGGGGTTTTCAATATGTGGAAAAGCTTTTACTAATTATTTCAATTTAATAAGACTGTGAAATACCTCTTGCACCAATAGAAAAAATGATTTACTCCTTTAAGTTTGCTGATGCTTTAAACTAAGTCAGAAGTTCACTCTTTTTCCTGAATAAGTGCAAAATTATTGTCAGTTTTAATATACGGTCATAAAATACAAGAGTAAATATAACTACACTCTGCTTTCTTAAAAGTTCTTAAAAGTTTCCAGGGAACATCAGTCCAACAGAATAACTACAGTGTGATGACATTCCAGGAAAAAAAAAAAAAAAAAAAAAGAATATATATATATTCCTAAAGATTATCTCAAAAAAAAAAAAAAATCCAGTAGAATAGCCATATTTTGCTAACTTCCACTTCTCTTAACAATAAAACAAAGACTCTACACCTAACAGGTTTTGCACCTCAGAGTTTTATTATGCAGGAGAAAAAAATGTCTGTGTGTCAATTATACAGTACAAGTTGTTTGGAGTCCTGTTCTTTACCTTCATGTGTCTTTTTTCTCCAGAGTACAGATGCTCATGTGAATATGTGGTTCCTAATTTTTTGTTTGTCTGTTTTGCCCTATTGGAGAATATTAATAGGCATATCATCCTGACTACCCAGGGCTAGCCAAAAGCTTTCTGTGGCTACAAGACAGTATTAGAAGTGACCACAAGTTAAGGCAGGGAAATGGTGAATTCAGACTGTGTTAGTCAGAAGCTGATGAGAGAGACTCCAGACAATTTGGCCAGATGTTTTTGCCATTAACTTAAAAAAGAAAAAAAAAAAAAAACAACCCAAGCACCAGATTCTGACTGGAATCTTTGCTGCTTCTTGTGGAGCTGGGAGCTCCTGCCTCCATGCCCTGTTGTGTCCCCATTCCTGTCATTGACAGGCATTACCTCCACAGAGATCTACCTTTGCTGCGGGTCTCTAAAAAGTCTCTTTATGATTGAGTGAATTGAATTATCCACAACGAAGAACCTGCTCTTTTTTCTTTTATGAAAGAGTTTGGCAAGTTCATCGCACTGCGTGCGTGTTCTATATTTTCCCTTAGATTATTTTGTGGATAGTTTTGTGTTTCATAGATTTGGTGAGGTTTCTTTAAGTTTGATTTAGTCTGGCCTTTAGGTGACTGGCTAAATCACTATCAATTTACTCTGAATATTGAACACTCTGGGTCTGAAATTAGGGTGTTGTTAATTAGCTGTAATTGGTCACAGAGATGGCAGGGAATTCTAAACACTTTATTAGCCCATTAGCAAACATGGATTCCTAGGCAATCAATCTTTAGGACTAAAATAATCTTAAATTATTTAGTTACATTTACCAATTAAAATATATAATCCAGTTATGTGTACAAGAAATGCGTGAAATACATTAATGAATTGTGAAGCCAATTAACAAGGTGTATTTTCTCACACAAAGGATGGTAGTAATAACAAACTTTGCAAAGCACACGTCAAGCCAAGATTGAACTTTTTCTGCATTTCTGAAAATACTGAGAATGTATGAGTCTTTTCAATGGGGTATGACACTTATTGCATATTCATACATGTTACGTACTGCATGAGATTCACAGTTTCTTATCTCAGGCTTTTGTAATGCATGTCACCTTCATACCACGTTAGAAATATTTCAGTCATGTTTAGTTGTACAATACAACATGATAGGAATACAAGCTTTCATTTCTTTCCTCAAAGGAACGAACATAACACACTAAAGCAAAACACTGCAAAAATTAATTTCCTTCTTCTGGGTAGATACAACAGGGGCGAATCTTTCAGCACTGATCTAATTCTTGTCTCATGCTTTTCTCAAAATCCACTGCCAAAGCTGAGTTGCAGATCCCATCTCTGTTCTAACCTCTAAACAAACTGACACATAACCACCAAAAAGGCACAGCTTTATGTGTGCAGCCAATAACACAGGGTCCTCCTGCAATATTTGTATCATAACCAGCATCTCCTGAATACTACAGAGCACTATAGAATTTACAGTAATAATGTTCTGGATGTGTAAAATTACACAAAATATATCTTAAAACTTTCTATGAGTGGAATTTGAATTCATGTAATCTACCTTCAACTACCTAAAACCTAAGTTTTATTCTCCCTCAGCCCCCCTCAGTTCTAAAGGCTCCTTTTCAAATACTGAATAGAGAGGACCCCCCAAAAAATAATTTACCACATCTATTTTAGGATGAAACCAAACCAAACATTTTCATATAGTTACTTCTGGGACAAATTTTAACTTATATAAATTTTCAAGGTTCCCAAACTGGATAGTTTACTTCTAAAAGAATATGTAATCATAGTACTCAAGAAGGAAAATCTATGGGTTGAACTCTAATCATAAAGGTAAGGTGAAGTTTATACTGATAAATTAAAAGGATACGTAACAGCTAAAATATGTATACTAATATTTACGTCTTTTTGGAATCATTTACCTATACAATGAGAGAAAAATTGTTAGTTGTTCAAGTAAGAAAATGGTTCTTGAGTTCAAGTCTAAAATAATTCCTACTCTGCTGATGTGTTGTGTTTCTACTGAGCTCCATGAATGTCTATATAATCTAGGATATTTAGGATATTACACTTCCTTTATTGGCCAGAGGCTAGCAGCTCTGTAGTGCAATCAAAAGGAACAAATCCATGTATATTCCTCATCCACACAGTTCCCAGACTGTTTTACTATGCCAAACCGTTCCTGTTTGCTGCTCCAGTCCTGTGCAATACAGTCATTGTTAGTGGCCCTGCTATGGAGACAGTCATTTCTGTTGCAGAAACATAGTGGAAGTCTCTGGTAGGAGTCCACAGGTCAGAGTCCTCTGTCATCTTTGTAACTGCCCTTCAGAAAGCTGCAGGCTGCTCCTACGTCACCCCTCAGTTTCCTTTTCTCTAGACTAACCGAGTTCAGGCCTCTTCAGCTTCCCTCATTCTTATGCTATGCATACTTTTAAAATTTGAACTTCATGGAACTTCAGGTAAAGAAGTGGGAAAGAAATAAAATGCACTGACTTATGAATGGCAAGTCTTGTTTAAGGCAAAACATACTGAATACTCTGTGTGTTATAGATTAAAAAAATATAGAGTTGAATATAATTTCTTTGGCATCTTTCATTTACATTTGAAAACTAGGAAATTAATTTTAATCATGCTTGGAAAACATTCACTTGTTTTTATGCAATTCTGGCTGTTCAAAGAACAGTGTCAAACCCAAGAGAAAATATCATTGGGTCTTAGATTTAAGGAGTCGCTTAAAAATATGCTCCAAGTCTACTTTCTATACAAAAAGCGACATTAACGTCACTGGAAGCAGAGGGCCAAACTGTGAGAGGGTGAAAATCATTCTAGTATCAATAATGCCAGCCACATTGTCCTATGGGAAATCTTCAGCTCTTTCCATGGAATTTTTATAAATCAGAGGGTTCAACCTGGAAAAATCAGACTGAGTAGGAACTCAGGAGCTGAAACCCACAGGTCATGATAAAAGCAATGTAGCCATTGTCGTATTTATGTAAATACAGAAAAGAATCTAATAAGTCCTGGTCTGAAGAAGCACAGCAGTTCCTTCTCTTAACATTTCACCACTGAGACTTGATTTAAATGCTGCCTTAATTAATCACTTAGGAGCAGAAGTATCTTTGGGAAGGAAAAGAACAAACTCACGAACTCGAAGTACTAAAGTATAATCTCTCGGAGATCTCCACAAGATACGAACTCAACCTACAGATTAAATTTTACCTTAGTTTATTTCTACAGCCTGGTCTGAAAATGTCAGTTTCCATCAACACTTGTGGGATTTAAACTCTTTAACCAATACAACGTGAATATAAGATTTCCATCTACTTAGAAAGTTTCCTTCAGTGACCAGTACGAATACAGATTCTCATTCCTTAACATTACCTTGACTAGTATAGCAAGCTTGCATGAGCTGACAGCCAGTTCAGGAATTACTTAGATGAAGAGTTTACTTTGAGTTATGCCCTGGTTCTTAGCTGCTCATTGAAAACATATTAAGAACTTGACTGATTGATTGACAGTTATTATGGAAAATTAAAAGCAGTATATGGTGGTTTGTCTCTCGTGGTTTATATCTACATTGTAGCACCAGGTGTGCGGTGTCCAAATTAAAATCTGGTGCCTGTTTTGGGAGGATCACTCAAAAGTAACACTATGTTTTCCTGGGACTCAAGTGACTCCCTTCTGAAAACAAAGACAAATTTTTTGAGAAGCAAAAAATTATAGAGGGGTTTGTGACATGTTTTCTCCACATTTCAAGCTTTTGTGTCATCCATTGATCAAGGCTTGGTCAGTCTCTTTCAAGATCCATCTATGTCTGAAAATCTTTTTAAGTAAATGTTGAGGTCAATGTTGATATATAGCAGGACAAAAACTTATGGATTTATCAGTAAACTAATAAAGTCCAGGAAATTAACTTTGAAACACCAGCTCAATTTGTTTTGAATTAAAAGGCTGAAGTCTGAATTTCAATTCCTAGTTAATTATTGTGAAAGATGTGATAACTTTAGAGCCAGAGTTCTTACTTAAGAAAGAAAATGACCCTAATCTTTGTTTTCTGTTTCACATGCATGTTTCCCAGTCGTTACAAGCTGTTTACCTCATGAAAGTTTTACTGCTGAAGTGGCTTGCTATGCACCCTTTACAAACACAGGTAGTTAATTTATTTTATTTTTCATTAAATATCATTGCCAGATACAATGCATAAAAATCAAGTAACAGTGAGGTAATTTTTATTCCCCATTCTGTTCTTCCCATTCCTCAACCACGATCACAGTCCTTGTATCACCCACTTCATACTTCATTTTCATCTTTGCCCTCAGTAACAAAAACATACCCAAAAACTTGATCTTGTTCATTCAATTTGCCAAGTCTTAAACCAGGCTAGAATTATTGCCTTATTGAATACAAGGGTGTGACTTAGCTGATATTAAGTCCCCTGTGCTTACGGTTCTTGAAGATGAATTTAGGGTTAGCATGTATAGAAACGATCTTTTGCATTTTTCTTGTCATTGAACCATGTAAGCAGATGTCAGAATACTCAAGGCAACTATGACAACATTTAAAATACATTTCAGAAAATGTGAATTAATAATTAATTTTATTTTTCTTGAAATAATTTTATATAGAAACTGCAAAACACAAATCTGACCTTAGATGCTCATATACATACTATATTCCTGACAACATATACATTTTCCAGGATAAGGATGGGCCGCAAAATGGAGAGATTTAAATTGTAAAGAGATATGAAATATAAATTAATATATTCTCACATTTGTCACAATATCTCCTCTCTTGGTAAACTCAACAGAGACACTGTGCTGTCTCCAAGAAGTTAAGAGGCATGCTTATTTATAGAATACACACTCCTTAATAGATTTTTGAATTTTAATATACAAGATGTCAAACAGAATATGCTGAATTTTACCTGCAAAGGCTTTGTAATCCACCAAGTCAAACATTACAATAGCTACTGCTGACCAGGTAACAATCAGAGCAACAACAAGAAGCCATGCTGCTGGTGAGCTGAACGTTGTCACGAGGTCTTCCGTAACTGACTTCTTGCCCACTTTCATGGATGATGAGGGGACAGATCCGTTCTTACCATCTATTATTGTCGTGGTGGTAGACATACGTCCTAGGCAAATAGTCAAAGCAGAGGAAATAGAATGTATCACTTGGAGCCTAAAAATTGAGAATATGAGTGTTGTTTTGAAATCACTCTGTAATCACAATATTTAAATTTAAATATTGCATTATTAAAGACAGGTTCTTGTGCTTTCTGGAAGGAGTTTTTCCTGAACTGAGGCCACTTTTAGTAAAGTTAATACGGGAGCAAACATGGTGAAATAGCCACTACCAGCCATTTTGATTACAATATAACACTTTTTGTCTGCCACAAATAGGTACAGACCTAGGAGAGTGATTGATGAAAGCATAAAATACTATTGCTCTCCAAGGACTGTCTTGTTACGGGCGGTAGGCCAGATTCTCAGGTGATGTGATTAAGTGTACTTCCATTGACTGTAATGGACCTAATGCCTCTATGCCGCTCGAGGTTTGGCTGGCATTCTGCTGTCAAGGACACGTATCCATGGCAATAGGAACATATATACTCCATTTCATCTAACCAAAACACAAATGATTTACATGTCCAGTATTGTTACAGGTTGCTAAGACACTTGTAGCTGATTTTTATAAATCTTTCTTTGTGGCATTTTTCACTTAATGAAATAATCTCCTAAGAAACAAGAGTGCCATAAGCAGACTTAACTCCAGAAAGCATAGGTTTGGTACTAGAAAGCTGGTAGGAAGGTGAGCATGTACGTTAGCTAAGTAAACAGTTGAAACATACTAACTGTTTAATGGACAGTTAACAGTAGTGACTTAATTATTTCTTCCTGGGGTATTAAGAAATACTAATTCTGGACACAAACCAAAACTATGGTGACTGAAACCTGACCACATTTCACAGTTTTCAAATCACTCTTCTCCACAAAAGAAAGCGATAACATAAACAATCTTGGTTGTACAGTATGTACAATAAGAATAGTAGAAATATTCATAACTCCACCGTCAAAACCAGTAGAAGACCACATCTCTAAGTATCTCCACTTAGCTTAGTTTACAATATATGCTTATATGCTACTGTTAAAATATCCAAAGATTTGCTGCATATGTTCCTGGTCTGGTGACGAAACCAATTCTCCTAAACTAATGTCAGTGACTCTGGGGACCCTTGCCCACACACAGAGGTCAGAAATTTCAAGGAATCAGGTGATGCCTAGTTTGCGTATACCTTTGCTTCTCACCCCGAGATCACCTGCCTCGTCACAGCTGATACGATTGATATATCTGATATTTTTCTAGGATGACGGAAGTAAGGAAAGTGACAGAGCTGCTCTATACAAAGATAAACAGATTTAGTGTCACTTTTCACATAGAAAATGGCAAATATGCATTTGGAACTGTCACTAGAGCTAAGGTACAAGGCTGTTGAAGACTTTCAGATATTTGCCATCACAACATATATATAGCCTTTATTTGAGATTCACTATATTGATATTCTTAAAGAAATATATGAAGAAAGAATTAGAACCTTGATATTACCCTAGGTATATACATTTATCCCTAAAAAAAAATGTGTGGCAGAAAAAGTCCTTCAGTCCTTATGCTAATGAGTATTGGTTTTGTTCCTTTTTCTGTAGAAAGTGAGAACAACACTCATACTGAGATGGCCATTATGTATCTCACACATATCTGTAGAACTGGGAAGGACAATTTTGGTATCAGAGGTTCCCTAACGCTTAACCTGTCATATCTGTAGAGTGTTTAAATTCATACCCCAAACTGTTCTATATTTCTTTTGTTACGTAGTGCATCGCATTTATGTATACTTCCCTTAGCTCTACCTTTTAATCTTGCTTCTGCACAAGCATCCTGACACAGATCAGTGCCTTGCTTCAAGACCTGGAAAGCTGCTCTGCTACACAGCAGCGTTATATAAGCAGAACAAGATTGGCATATTACATGGTTTTTGTTACTTATTTGAAATTTAGCCTTATTTATAGAGTGTCTATTCTGCTTATGAATAATATCTATCTACTAGGATAGGATTTATACTTTAAAAAAAAATTATAAAACCATCACTGCTTCCATTTCCTCAAACATAAATTTTAAATCAAACATTTCTCAGCAGAAGGAAAAATCTGCCAAGTGACAACTAGCAATAAAGATCAGCTTCCTAAAGTCAAATTCCAAATCAATAGCATTTTGTTATCCTACTGCATACAAAATGCAAGTAATTTGTGCACATAACAGGTCATAAACGACACACTATGCATTTTTTTCCCTTAGGGATACCAGTCAGAGTTTATGGCGTGTAAGAGAGAAGAGAAAGGTACTGTCTCATCTTGACAAATCTGATTAGTACCACAGCGTATCTCCAAGGACATACTAATGACAGATATTTGCACAGTTATAATACAAGCAATTAAAACTCTATGTGTGTATATAGATATAGACTTATACATGTAATTACCATTCAAAGGATCATTCCTCTAGTTCTGTTGCTATGTAAAAATAGTTCCTTCTAATTTAGTGTACCTAACTTTTCAAATTCAGACTGCTATGTGCCTTCTTTGGTGAAGAAAATAGTTTCCCACAATTTATAAATCTGTGCAACACTGCAGAGACGAAACTCAAGTATGCTGGAAGGTTATCTATTGCATATTTTCAGCGGCTGATGCAGCCAAGTCCGATTTCCCCTTACCAACTCAGGATGTTATACAATAAAATCACTGCCATTACATTCACTGATGTGGGAGCAAACAGCTATTGACTCAAATTTGACTGGAAGTCAAGCTAAAAGAAATGCTGTTATATTGCTAGAGGTTCCCGATGCAGGTGCTTGCAGTGCAATTCAGGTGCCTAAGAAAGGTCTCGTGTTGCTACAGATGCTTTATGATACCAGAGACATTCTCACAGGACCGGCAGGCATCTACAGGACAGTAATTTCTGAACTGCTTGGAAGAACCCAGACAGGATGTTCCAAACTACTGAAAATAGAAATTAGATTTTTACGTCCGTAGATATTTACATAAACAAAATTGTCTGGAGAAGTTTATCTGAGGACTCCTGAGGAAGACATTGTTTGCTACTATACAGTCTTATGTATGGGGCGTGGATTGTATATTGATACCATCATAATTTCAAGACTCCAAAAAGGAGAGGCAATAATACCAAGATGATTGCCCTCCCCCCTACAACCATTCTGTTATTGCAGTACCCATGGTGTTATCCTGATGCTTTTCTCTACCTGTTTCTTGCTTTGCAGTGCCCAGATGATTGCGTTTTTGTCCATCACCTACCAGTGCTAACCTTCTCCTCGAAACTTCAGTGATGCTATTTACACAGCTAGACCAGTAGAGAAAAAGGAGAAGTACACACGGGCAACATCTTCATCAGTTCAGCCACCAGAAATTGTCCTTTTTCTCAGAAAAGTGTCAAAGTTAAGCAGAGCCTCTGCCCAAGAGATCAGTGGGGCTTCAGGTGCCCAGAGGGGTAATGAGAAAGATAGGCATTTTTGCTGCTCTGAAATCACCTGATGGAGCCTGTTGTGTTCTACTTTTACAATTGACAGGGGTCATTCAGCAGCAGGTTAAAATCAGATTCCTGAACTTCTCCAGACATCCTTGCCACCCATATAAGACACATTTTCTCTCCCAAGACAAATTTCACGGTCTGTATTACAGCTAATCGGAATCCAAGTCAGTTTACTTTTTAGATGAACACTGCAGTGGATCGGGAGATTCATGAGCAGATCTGTTGTCCCTGCTTCGGGGGAGGCAACATCCATCACAGGAGTGAAGGGTGCAGCTGAAAGCTGTTACAATTTCAGCCATCCAATTTTAATCCACCACCACATGTCTGCTAGAGCCTCCTGGCACTCTGGGTTGTGATTGCTATTGATTTTCAATGAGGATAGGAACTTTAAAAAGTTATATATACATTTTTATAAAAAGATTACTCTAGGGATATATACCCCTGACTCCACATCACAATTTCTCGTGCACACAGAACTACCCCATCAGGTACCAAATGTCACCTTTACATCAACAGATTGATTTGCTAAATACCAAAGAGCTGAAACTCTGAGATTTTTACAATTCCTCTGGTTTCAGAGTTGTCACTTAGGATGCAATCTGAAGACTCATGAGGTCTCATAAGTATAAATAAACCTTGACAATTGGTGACAACTTTGAGGAGAACACCATGTGACTTTCAGAGTCCAGGGTGAGCTTGTAGTTCTGGCAGCTTAGATAAAACACCCTTTGTATTTGTGAGTTGAGCACTCCTTAAGGCATAATAAGTATAGGAGTTCGTGGTTAAGGATGGGCACTTAATTTTACAGGTCAGCAGCTATACATTCCACCACTCCAGAAGAAAAACAAAACAAAAATAAACAAAACAAAAAATACCCCTACTCCATTCAGACTCATTCAAATATAAACCAGTAGTTTTCTGTATTTATGTTATTTCATACTTATTTTATATATAACAGTCCTTGTTCTGCCAATAGCCCATACACACACACAAAAATCAAGATGTTTAATGTGCAATGCGTTTTTAAGGCTGGGCATATTAGAAGCAAAGGGCTAGTCATGCTACTAAAAAAGAGGTTCCCTTTTAAATAATAATATTGTTTCTAGGGCAATTCATCTGGGATGTGAGAAGCCTCAGTGCAGTCTGCTCTAAATGAGAGAGCTGGTAGATTTTGACTTGTCTGTTCCACTCCCCAGATGAACACTCCAATAAATAGGCTACAGAGTATTCTGGATTCAGGTCATTAATGGCTCCTGTTCGACCTATTCTGCTTCACTTGGAATATTTAAATACTAATTAAGGGAGCAGAAAAGAGAAAGAATGACTGTCTAAATCGACAGTGTATATTAAGCACTGGCTCGAGCTTTGGGCTTTAACCTGGTGACCTTATCAATCCACCACTGTAGTGATCAGGCAGGCAGGAGTCTCAGCCTACAGTAAGGAGGGTACCGCAGGGAGAAAAGGACAAGGGATTAGAAACCTTCAGTGAAGTACTGAGCAATGGATATACGATAATCTGCTGCATTTTTTTCAGACCCAGCACATCGCCTTTAGTGAGTCCACAGACCTCTGCAACTCTCACAGTAATCACACTTTTCCCATGTGGGGAAAATGCTTTCTACCACAGGAAAAGACTGTAACTGTGCCTGTTTTTCAGGTGATACTTATGCTCGACTATGGTTCCTCCTCTTTTCATCCCTCTGCTATGGCTTCTGCACCCTTGGCTTATACAAACGGAAAAGACAGAACTTCTGCTGTGGTTAATAGTAACTTGCAATAAAATACCAGCAACAATGTTCTTTTCTGAAGTGGTCTACTGACTTTTGTCCAGAAAGCTTTTGTCTCATCATAAGCATACAGCCAGCACTTCCATAGGCACAGGGAGTTGCAAACTCTTCACTGGACTCATGCTTCTTGCCTCCTTATACAGTTATGTGGGAACAAAATGCTGAGCAGAAAGAATAGAGACCCTCTGAACCCACTGTACACACCTGAACAAAGAGCCTCCACTATCTTATCTGTCCAGCACCAGAGGCCAGGAGATGCAGATATTGGATGATGAGTAACACAGTACAAAACAGCTCAGAGGAGGAACAGTAAGAGGAGTCCAGCTGGGCAAAACCTTTTACTCTCTTCCAAATGCTGCTAAAACATGATTATAGGGGATTTAAAACCACTTACTACCAAGGATCTGTAGTCCTGGTAAACTTCAACAGGTTAGGAACTTAGATAGATCCACTAATGCAGATCATGTTTCCTATTTGACATACATGGTAAAATAAAGGCAAGACTCTTCCTAACACTGATAGAGAGGCAGATGGAGACAGGGAAATACAAGTTAAATAGGCAAATTAAGCTTATCTTCAAAAGCTCCTCTCTCTCATCGTTATCTGCAACAGAGTCTGTGAGAAGGGCAGTGATCTACAGTTTAGCCCAGAAATGGGGGGCAGGAACCTAGCGTAAGTCTTCTGAGTATGAAGGAGCTTCTGCAAGCTGTTGAGCAGAAATGTGACAATTTTAAGAAAAACTAATTTATTTAGAGCTGCAGCATAAATCTTCTCTTGAGATGGCTGACATTCATCTATTTCTTTTCTTTTATTTCGTATCAGATTACAACCCGGTACATATGAATGAATGAATGCAACTGGAATAACTAAAAGGGAATAATATGTAACAGGAGTTTCACAGCTGATACCAGAATTTACAGACTTCTAAATTCATTGCACAGGGTACTGAATGGTTGCTTTACAGTTTATGTAATTAGAGTGCAAAGAGAAAAACCTCTTAACACATTATCGTGTATATTGGCGAACTTCTCGAAATTAAAAGGCGGTCTTTCTGCAGAATAAAGGCTTAGAAAGCTGTTACTGGGAATGTCTGTGAGGAAACATTTGCAGATTTATTGGTGACTGATAGTTATAAAAATGTAATATTCTTTATGAAATGTGGAAAATAGGGGTGGAAATTATGCATCAACCAATTCTACATGACAAAAGAAACAGAATAGAGATTATGGAATATGGAGAGGACGGTGCACGAAAATTAACTGAATGATTGAATTCAGAAAAGGCATTTATAATTACATATGGTGCAGTGTACTTTTTTAATTTCCTTTTCTGTTATTATATCTGTATTGGATTTATTTTTGATCAATAGAGAGCATCTGATAATTTAAAGAAGTAAATTGTATTAATCTTTTCCATTCATTCTCCAAGAAATTATGTACAGCAATCTTCTGATCTCATCAATTTTGATAAGTTTGTAGAATAAGATACATCTTATCAAGCCATTTCATTATTCAAAGAAGATGTGTACTTCATACTGTATCGGTAAATAATACTAATAGCAGTACTACTACTACTAAACACTATAAGGTGAAAACTAGAAGCTATTAATGCTGTGGTCTAAGGTGTGATATATATATTGCGATTGTAATAGTGACTGTTTCTTTGGATACTATGGCAGGTTGACCCTGGCTGGATGCCAGGTGCCCACCAAAGCTGCTCTATCACTCCCCCTCCTCGGCTGGATGGGGGAGAGAAAATACAACAAAAGGCTTGTAGGTCGAGATAAGGACAGGGAGAGATCACTCACCAGTTACTGTCAAAACAGAATTGACTTGGGGAAATTAGTTTAATTTGTTACCAATCAGATCAGAGTAACATAACGAGAAATAAAACCAAATCTTAAAAACACCTTCTCCCCACCCATCCATTCCTCCCGGCCTTAACTTTATTCCTGATTTTCTCTACCTTTTTCCCTCTAGCGGTACAGGGGGATGGGGAATGGGCGTTGAAGTCAGTTCATTACACTATGACTCAGGCACTCCTTCTTCCTCACGAGGAGGACTCCTCACACTCTTCCCCTGCACCAGTGTGGGGTCCCTCCCATGGAAGACAGTCCTCCACATACTTCTCCAACATGAGTCCTTCCCATGGGCTACAGTTCTTCATGAACTGCTCTGGCGTGGGTCCCTTCCTTGGGGAGCAGTCCTTCAGGAACAGACTGCTCCGGTGTGGGTCCCCCATGAGTTCACAAGTCCTGCCAGCAAATCTGCTCCAGTGTGGGCTTCCCACAGGGTCACAGCCTTCTTCGGGCATCCACCTGCTCCAGCATGGGGTCTTCCAAGAGCTGCAGGTGGAGGCCTGCTCCACTGTGGACCTCTACTGGCTGTAGGGGGACAGCCTGCCTCACCATGGTCTTCACCACGATCTGCTGGGGAATCTCTGCTCAGGCACCTGGAGCACCTCCTCCCCTTCCTTCTTCACCGACCTTGGTGTCTGCAAAGCTGTTTCTCTCACATACTCTCACTCCTCTCTCCCGGCTGCAGTTGCCCAGGGATTTTTCCCCCCCTGCTTATTAATATTATCCCAGAGGCACTACCACTGTTGCTGGTGGGCTTGGCCTTGGCCAGTGTCAAGTCTGTCTTTGAGCCAACTCGCATTGGATCTGTTTGACACAGGAGAAGCTTCTAGCAGCTTCTCACAGAAGCCAGCTCTGTGTCCCCCCCACCAAAACCTTGCCACGTAAACCCAATACAGATACAGTACAGTACCATGTGCTATGTGGGAAAAAAAAAAACACAAAGTAAAGAATCTCCAAAGAAAATAGTTTAGCTGATACTAATTAGAAACCTCTATAACTCTATGAACAGGAAATCACTTTGCAAAGATGTACGGCCAGATCACGATAGGGACTGGGTAACTACACGAAAGGAAAAAGGACTTTTGAATACAAAGACATAATCTCTGACTTGGGAATTTCCTTTATTTCATACCCCTAAATGCTGAGCAAGTATTCTGGCAGGGCAGGGGTTAAGCATTTGATGCCTGAATTTATATTTTTTTCCTCTGCCAGTGGCTGCTGCTGAAGACAAGATAATGCACCAGGTGGATGAATCCTCTGACATGTTGGCTGTTCTCATGTTCTTGCTGACCTTATTTTCATCAAATAATATATAAAAAAAAATCAAAGAAAAACCCATTTATAATATTTTATTTCTGTTATCACTTCTCCATTGCTCTTTATTTGCTACTTGTATGGAAACAGGATCATTTCACTTTAAGAACCTGCTGTTTATACCCTACTTGCAGTCATAATTCTTCCATTTCTATGTCAATTTATTGTGAGGATTGTGATGATTCTAAATGGGAGGGAGCAGCAAGAGAAAATGAACTCTTAAGAAACAAATCCACTATTTTTATGCAAATGCCCTTTATAATATAAAGGAGAAATGTAAAATGCATGGAAAGGTTTTTTTTCCACACGGAAAAATTTTTCAAATCCTGTTGTGAAGTGCTAGTATCTCTAAACAAAAGAAATATGGAAAACTCAGAAAGTAAGCTCCAATGTTTTTAAATAAGTTTCTTACTATATTTTGCTCTTCCTTATATAATATATCGTATACCTGGTATAAATCACTTTTTGAAATAATTAATAAGCTGAAGCACAGCAGTTCATCATACTCCAAGAATACCAAATCAAAATACTTCCACATTTTCCACCTATCTACAACTATTTGCGTGCATGTATCTGATTTATTTTTTCTGAGGACATCTACAAGGATTACTTTAAAGATAATTTTACGTATCTAAAGTATTGGTTGTATTTCATGTAACAAATTGGCATGTGCGGTTAACTCCTTGCTGTGCAGATTCAAATGACGGATTTGGACCATTGCTCTATGCAATGAGTCAGAATCCCCTGAGGGCAACCTGGACCTCACCCCCACTGGAGCCCTCTTGATGAAGGGGAGAAATCCAAGTAGAGGCAATTAAGGATGGTTTGTCTAGAAAAACTCAGAGCATGCAATGGGATAGTAGGGAAGGAAGCCTTCTACAGTCAGGAAATTCAATTTGCTCTAGCAACAAGTGTAACTGAGGAGAGATCTTCAGAAGATTTTGAAAAGCAGTAAGGTTATACAACTGAGAAAAGGTCTGCTCCAGACAGATTTCCCCTGCAGAGAAGAGCGGGAACAAAAATCTTACCAAACACTTCACCTCCCCCCACCTGCAAAAATAAAAAAAGCCAAAAAGCCTTGATTCTTGCAAACCTATTAGGCAACATGTGCACTTTGGGGAATGCATCACTGGATCCTGTTGAAGAAATACTATTACTTGTTCTGGAATAGGCCAAGGTATGAACTGTAGTGTTAGATCAATTGCATTTGAAGAAGAGGAATTCTACCTATTTGTACAGATGTCTTGAAGCAATCTGAGAACTTCAAGGAAGGGAAATCAGACCCCAATTACATTATGTTTTAAAATACTATCAGTAGTAAAAGAAGTTAACTCCCTCTCAGCTGACATACATCTAACCTTTGACTTCAGAGAGCCCAGTTAGGACAGCAGATGTCTTCAGGATTTAGAAGCCCACATCCCATTGAAAAGTCAAATGAGATGAGTCCTAAATCACTTAAAAAGTTGAATTTCAGTGACCTGGAGCTGAATTTCCATCTTTCCTTATGTGTTTGATTTTCATAGTGTAGTACAGCATTGGTCAATATTTCAAATTAAGCAGAGGAAAATTTGACCCATTTACCTTTGCAAGGAAGTGTAAAAAATGCCTTCACTTCATTCCAAAATTGTTTATAGAGAACATTATGCCAATACAACATTTAACCTTCTGTCTCTGTATGGTTGTTTCTTGTGTACATATGTATTTCAAAGAGCTTTGATGTTATTCTGATTATTCAGGTACAACAGACACAGAAGGGCTTAGTGGTTAGTCAGCAGTTAAAATATCTTCTGTGTTGTTGAGCCTGCTGAAATAGTCCGATATGTCTGATTGTATTGTGAACCTCTCTGCAATAATTCATACCTGAAATGACTTTACAAATAAAAGTAAGGGAAGCCAGTATTAAAAGACCGAGTTTTATTGGGAAAAGTTATAGATCATTTTACTTACAGCTATATCGCTTTGTGTAGTAATTTTTTGAGAACTTAGCAGACCGCAGGGGTTAACAATAATCAACACAGAAAAAATTACTTCTATAAAATCAAAAGTACAGGAAGTACAGTTGATAAGAACAAGCAAAGTGTCATTTACGACAGTTTAAACCAGCGATCAAGGGTGGCAAAGGGACATTGAGCTGCTCCCTTTCCAAAAGGTAGGAGATTTTGCCTTCTCTTGATTTGGAAGTTGGATATTTAAATTTTTCTCTTTGAATTAAATCTTCAGTTTGATACGTTTTTAAATTTTCTTTTAGAAATATTGTGATTTGTTCAAAAAACAAATGTTTAATTTCCAGTTTCTCAGTATGCAGACGAGAGAGAAAAGTAACTGAATTCTGAACACTCAATCTTAATCTATCAGCACCCTGAAAAATCCATTATTTGTTTGGTTCCACACCTGAATTTTTTTATTGATTGGTAGTAATACTTTCCCTTCTTTGGAAACAAATTGGTGCTCTAAAACAATAAAAAGAAGTTTCACCTTCCTGTTCATCTTAGAAATCTGACATTTTAGAAAGAGATGCCAAAGGGATATTTAGACATACTTGTGAGTTGATATAAGCTGAGACGTACACCTTATCATTTAAAATGTCAAAATGAATGTTGGAAGGAAATGGTTGCCATTTATCTTTAAACAGCATGAAACCTTTTGAAGCAAGAGCACTGTATACATTCCCCTTGCTATTTGTTTTTGGAAACTCAACTCCACACAACCCTGAAACCTTCAGAGGGGATTAGAGAAAAACATTGACTGTTTTTTTTGTCATGGAAAAAAAGAAAATAAATCTGTTCCCATCTGCAAAATAGTGATAATCATAATAGATATTGAAAGTAACTAGGATAAATAATAGGCTACAAATATCTCTGTCTTCACTCCGGACAGTGTACCAGTATAAAGAAACTCTATAAAGAATATTCCAGATCTGTGCTTCCTCTGGTGGAACTACCATTATCTCTCAAATAAATGTATCTAGGAATGATTAGTAAGATGATTTGCTTGATTTCTTTTATTCCAAGCTAACCTGACAGTGGAGGTAGGATCAACTTTATATATGTTTTAAAGGGCTGATATCTACGGATTCTGAAAATGAAAGTAATTCTAGCAATAGTTCAATATACTCTCCACAACTTATAGTGCAAGCAGTGTCTCACATCGCAAGTCTGCCAAATCTTCCATATGGAGCTATCCAGTCATTACAGCACTCAAATACGGAGATCACTACATGCACAGTTTGAATGTATATATGCATAAGTCATATTGAAGAGACTTGATCCCAGCTGTCTTACCAGAGACGGAAGAAAAAGACATTTTCAGCCAACAAGAATACAGAAATTGCTATACTAAGAGTTATGGAGTAAAAAAATACATATATTGAAAAGACCTTGCTAAAAAGTGGAGAGACAAAATTTCTCATCTGACAAAAGGAGAAAACCAACATAAGTGCTTGTGGCAAGTCAGTCATCTATGTCACTGATATATCTCATCTGTAAATGATAATTTACTATGAAACTGTATTACAGGTCATGCTGTCTGGGAGTGAGAAAACTGAAAGAGATCTGCTGAAAAAAACTGGTATGTAGCTTGCAAAATAGTATAACCAATTTCTTGAGAGACAGTAGTTAGCTATAGTAAACAGGAACAGATGAACCATGGTTTATCTTCTTTCAGGAAGTTATTTTCTAATAAATATAAGAGTACTTCATATGTACACTTACAGAATAGCTAAAGGCAAATCCACAACACAGGCACCTAAAATACTAGGGAAACAACTTTTTCTAAAGCTTGCTTTGAAACTTATGGGGCTATCAAAATATACCCCTGAAATACTTTCTGATATATTATTTGTATTCAGTGTGTGTTCCCGTAAGAAAAGAATTCTAGGAAGCAGCGTCAGTCATGATAGAAATGGTTCCTCTGAAAGTTTTGTTTTGTTTTTTCTTTTCTTCTTTTTTTGGTCTCAAAGAATCCTTTGGAAAATATCCCTTCAGTTTCAGGGCACAAGAGGGCTCTTGAACTGACATCGAGGAGTAGAATTCAGTGTTTAGGTAAAAGTTAATGTTGTGTTTTATCTTTTTTTTTTTTTTTGTAATGCTAATTCCAAAAATGGTAATCTGAATTTGAAGTTTAACCTTGATAGACTAAATTAATATTATAATTCATCTCTGATATTTATTAGAAATAGGTGTGATCTCTACAGGCAGCTGAGACACAGGATATGCTGTCACAGTGAGAACAGTTGATCTTTGCTGAGGGTACATATTCACAACACCTCTGTCATCTAAAATGTGTTCCGAGATTCTCAGGAGCTGGGAAATCTATACGCTATCTTACAACGGTTTCTTTAATGGAAGCTTATGCCAGGTAATCACATTTTAGAAGAAAACCTGAGTATTAGGTACTGAAACGAGTATTAAGTGTTCTGGAGAGACTAAGATGCTTTTGAGACTATTGAGACCCATTCTAAGTAGCAAAATCTTTGACCAATTAAGAAAAAGTCACTGTACCTTCCCTTACTCACAGTCCTGAACCAGATACCCTCACTCAGCCATGTCTTAATCTGTTTTATTCTGGATTATACCCTGGCCAAGTTTGGAATGGGTGAAAAACTTGTCAATTCAAGTTTGATGATAAAAGATCATTACATAGTATTCATGTACAGGTACAGAATCTTAGGTATCTTGTTTTGTTTTCTCTTTTTTTCCCTATAGAGATATTTTTATGGCACCTCATCTACACACCGAAAAGAAGGAAACCCCAAAAGATTTAGGATTCCTTGAAGATTACCAGAGGAAAAAACAAAATCACTTCAGTAATCATATCCATTCTTTATATCCTTCCTCCTGCCAGCCCAAATCAATCAACATCTGTCAGTAGAACAGTGTTGTGGCCAGGTTTTAGAAATTGTTAGCAATATCCGGCTTTTATCCACAAGTAAACATAGAATAAAATGAGAGAGCGGTAATGAGTCTGTTTTATAGCCATACCTATGTCCGGAGGACTTCTCATATTGCTGTTTTTTACACTACCACATTCTGAACAAACAAACACAGAAGAGTTGCTCAACCGCACTATGAATAGCCTACAGATTGGTTTGGGGACTCCTGCTTCTGTGACCTGGAAATCCTCCTCATCTATCATAAGGGACTGGAGATTGACCTACAATTTAAATCTTCTTATCACACCTCTTCAGATCTCTGCAGAGTAGATGAGATAAAATACTAAAGACCTCAACTGACCACACAGACGTGAGATTCAGAGTGGTCTCTAATTTATCTTAGTGATAAATGCCAAGAAGTAGTTACCTGGCTACACCATTTAGCTCCAGAAATGGAGCCATTCTCTATAATAATTCCTGGAAATATCCCTCACTAGGCAGGGAGATATCCATGTGGCATAGGAAATAAAATTTGAAATTACAGGCAAGTCTGGATTAAAATGTATGCACAAATAAGGACTGTTCCATACCTCTCCACTACTACTTGTCTGAAGAAACTATGGAACCCAAACTCAGCATTTGGGGGTCAGCTATGACTTTTCTTGCAAAAATGAGTGCATGAAAAGCAACACTTTGATGTGTGCACTTTAAAAGGCTATTTGTTTTATTTCCAAACTATGAGTGAAGTTCCAATTTCTACACCAACTCTAACTTGAAATGTTATGTAAATTGCGTGATAGCCATGGAGATATGCATGGAAGATACCAAGAAGTGCAAGGTTACTAAAGTGAGTATTTTTAGGGGGGTATTATATTAGTGTTATTATATGGGCAGCATATTTCCTTTGCTTAGTCTTTTGTGACGTATAATAATGGCATTATACAACTTTTATGATTTACAGAGAAAGAATTGGCAGAATTATCAACTGATGAATGTAGCTCAAAATTTTTCTATTTCTTACAAAGGATGCTAACTTATTTACCCACCTGACAGAGTAAATCCAAATCCAAAATGAATTTTTTTTTTCAAGTATAAATGCCATAACATTCTGTATTAATGGTTTCCACATAAAGCAATAATGACATAATTTTAAAGCAAAATTTTTTTTCATTAAGTGCAAAGTTGCCAACACTAGTACAGAATGAGATCTTAATGATGAATATATCTATTTTTTTCTGTATTGATTTGCTGAATCATGAAAGTAAAAATGGTGGATTTCCTACCTGCTTGAAAATGTAAATATTTATCTATATAAAAGTTATGATACCTGAGAAGGATGTTTTTCCTATAGGATTCAGGCCTTGGAAAGGAAAAAAGAATTTTGATTCACGGTTTAACTGTTAAGTGACTCGGAGAAGTGACATCTTAATCTTGAAAATGATTCATATTAAAGACTTACTTGTAGGTTAACAGTCCTTTAAACCTATTCAGTGACAGATAAGATAAAAATCTTCTCTGAATTCAAAGGTATCTAAAATAGAAGATGATTTATTTTTAATATCTGTCTATATAGAATATGTTTAAAATATCTTTTTATCCTACTTGCATGAAGCTTCTAAGCATATAACCCAAAACAGGAAGAATACATCAATGATAAGCCTACATGTTTGTAGTATACATTAAATAAAAATAATCTTTACTGAGAGACATATTTGTGAAATTATTTTAGGAATAAAATATTCCAAATTCTAAAAAATAAATTCAAACTACACATGCTTATGCAAACCATAGAATGTTGCAAAATTGCCACTAAGTTTGATTCACTCTCATCAGATTTTTCTAATCAACACTAGCACAGAAATGGAACGAAAGTATTGAAACATCTCTGAGTTGCCCTTTTTGGGCACCCCTCTGCCCTATGTATGGATGAGTCATCCATTTGCTTACATTTTTGGAATGTTCATCTTTCTGAAGTTCATAGCCTTTCTCAGTTCCTTTGTCTGCACTAAAACATTAGACGCTGAGACAAAATAGGCTTCCACCTGATTTGGTCATGGAAGGCTAATCAACATCTAAGTAGACTTCAGCAGAGCAGTCCTCAAATCTCAATAATACATCTTAGAAGAAAACCTTTCCACTTTTTTAATGGCATAATCAGCTCAAAAAGCATTCATAATGTTAAAGCATTGCCTCCGTGCAGTTCAAAAGATTTTATTCTGAGTTAAAATTAAGCCTCCATCTTGAGGTGGCCCCTCCATGTTGTTATTGATAACTGGAACAGAAAGTGAGCTACACCAGGGAAAAATTTTGACCTGGCTGGAATGATAGTTTTCTTATTTCCTCCCATGGATTCTAAATCAAATAATCTTTAGCATCTGCTGTAAACATGCACAAAGTCATAGCAAAACTATTCAGCTCTCATTCACAAGCTTCAACACCTCCTCACATTCTTTGTAACAGCCGATCCATATAGTAGGAGCTCCAGTATTCCTAGCCCACAGCAACAGCAGGTGCTGCAAAGTTTCCGCTTAGCTTGCCTTGCATGCACATCAGACACTTGCAGTACCTCTATAATGTTCCTGGCATCTCACCCCAACCTTAGTTCTTTTGTGCTTCACTCACTGACTCTCATGATGACAAGAAAAGAGAAGAAAAAAGTTGCATGTCTATGCCTGAAGTTCAATCATGATGCCTGAAAAGGATATTTATGCGTAGTTGTCCTGGTTTCATCCCTCTTTCATCCAACAGAAAAAAACCTTTATTCCATACCAATGAAATAGAGACAGCTGTTGAAAGGACATTTTTCAGCCTGATATTGCTTTCCAAACTGCCTGTGCTATATTCACATATCTAGTGATGCTCAAACATGTCCATACAAACACAATGTTTTCCAATTTACTAAATCTTCTCATAGTCTCAGGTCATAATCAAAATGTGCAATTTTGTTCTGGGCACTTTTATAGATCCTTAAATCTGAATTTATTTGCCTCTAGATATTTAACAGTTGTCTTCCTTCCAGCTCACAGTATAAAGCTTAAGGCCATACTATTTCCATTCAAAAGAAAGGAAGTGACGGAGCAATTAAGTGGAGAGTAGAGGCCGTACAGGAAGTCTGGCAGGAGACAGAGCTGAACCCAGGTCTCCTGCCCTAATTTCTAGCTCATTATTTCTCTACATTGTGTAACATTTAAGCTAAATATATCATAGGTTTCCTCTGAGTGTAGTTGTTCATATTCTTTGCCCATCTTTTCAAGACATTTCTACACATTCAGCATGTGTGTGAAGTTTCTTGAAATCTCTCCATCTTGGATTTTAAGAATAACAAAGTTATTCCTAGTTTCTTATTTCAGGAAACTTTCAAGCAATTCTCTGAAGTTTCTTTGATATTAATACAGTGGTCTCAACTCATAACTTTGTCAGTATAATGAAAAGAGATAGAGATGTCCTGGGCAGATGTAGAAGTTGACAGTCCTTTCTGAATTTTTTAAGAAAGCTTTCGAAAGCTACTTAGTTATTCTCTATACATCTTTGCAAGATTTTGCAGGCTGTTATATTCTGGTCAAAGGGCTATTCATCATCTAACCTTTCTTTATTAATTTCCTTTACTATTATTTCAATAGAGTGCAGCTTCAGCTGTAATTAGATAAGTGCTAATAAATAAAAATTGCATATTTTCACATTTATTGAAGATGAACATTTACACTACAGTAGATATTTCAGCCTTAGAACTTACATTGACTATATTCTTATGGTCACATAACTGATAGTCTTTCACTCACTAACAAAATTCATCCCCTCAAAAGTACAATACATTCAGAATGCTGTTAAAGTATTATGGTGGATGACAAGAACAGACACAAAATTTATCTAAAATAATTGAATGCCTAATAATGAATAACATTCACAATATGAAATAGAAGTAGGCCGTAAGACAATGTACTACACTTGCTATAACTTCTCTTGACTTTTTATTTAAGGTAGTGCTTTATTTAAACCTTAGGCCAGGTGTCGCATAGGAAGTGTGAAAGTAACTGCATAGGATGATGTTCTTAAACAAGTCTATCTACATACTGCACAGCATCGTGTGCACTCCACAGGACCTGTGCAAGAAGGTTACTTTTACAGATAAATGGAGAAAAGATAAAGTGCCTTTAGGGTTATTCAGTCATTGGGAACTACAACAAAAGGATCGCATCACCTAATCAGACAAATAAGACTTAAATAAGACATCAGTCTTATTTACAGCTGAGCTTGTTTCTAAGTCCAGATCAACAGTTCATTCCTGCTCATCCTGCTGGTCAGGGTAGGATTGGTGGTGTTAGCTTTTAATGGACATTCATGAGATATCTGGTGTGGGAGGGAAATGGAATGTTTTGTTTGTCACCAAATGGGCAGGCGCAGGTTAGATTTTCTTTTCTCCATTTCCAGAAATGCTCAGACCTGGTGGACTACAACCTGATAGAGTCCCTTGGGTATTCATTCCCCAGAGGGCGCTATTCCCTACTAAACTACTATACAAATGGTAGACTGTTAAACATCAGGGACCTGTTAAAGTGACCATTCCAGTGGTTAAGTGATGAAAATGTTGATCATGAGTCTGCAAGTATAAGAAAGTGTAAAATTTACTTGTCATGGAAAAATGTTTTCAGGATTTGTATCATGTGCCAAGTAGTTCTGTCCCAGCTGATGCTTCAATTCACATCACCCTTAGTCAGGAGCTACTGCTCTGCAGAAAGAAGTATAGATTAAAAAGAGAGAGAGTGCTGAAGCACTTACAGATTCATGTTGTGGAAATTTAGGCAGATAACTTTTATATAGAATACATTCAGATGATAACTTCGGAAGCACAAAAGCCATGAAAATGGTATTTTTACAAGAGATCTGCTGAAAATTTATAGTCCATATGTTGGGAAGTTCACATTATTCATATCTATGTCCAAAAAAGTGTTAATGAAATGTTCATTATAAAATCAATGAAGAATAAAGTAATTTATGATTTCCTCATCTTCTTACTTCATTGCCCCAGCATCTAAGCAAGTTGGAAACACAAAACCAAAAAAATGTTTCTGCAACCAGAAGTAAATCAGCGACTTATTAACTAATAATAAAGGACTAAAAATATATGCTCTTTCACATAGAATATGTACTTTTCTTTTTCAGCTGATGAGACATGACTGTAGTTCCAGTTTTATTCAAAACCATTGAAAATATTCTCTCCAATCACTGTGAGAATAAAAGGTAATTTTTCTACATTTCATGTAGCAGAAAAGTTTGATTATCCCAATTAAAAGAATGAAAGGCATAAAAGAAGAGGAATGATTGAAAGAAAACAAAGATATGAAGTCCTGACTGTAGTTGAAAACAAGAGAATCTTTTCCAAAACCAAATTCAGAGATTTAGCAACTTAGCAGAGATGTAGGCAACTTTCACTAAAGACCTAAGTAAGTGCATCTATTTTTTGAAGACTTAGAATTATTCAATTAAGACAAAATGAAATAATTCTCAAAAAAACTTTGAAGATAACAAAGATTGTGTTAGTAGTAATAGCAACAATAGTGATTTCAAAGGTATTGACTTGACATATTCAATGAGACCACAAATGTAAAAGTTTACAGTGAAGGCAAAAAGTGGAATAAAAATAGGACTGAGAGAAAGAAGTGGAATGATCAAGAATGTAAGTATAGAGAATGTACCTTGTAAAAGCATGAAGATGTTAGCTGAGTTTTCACTCACACTAACTTGAATCAGTGAATCTGTGGGAAGGCTGTTTTCACTTGTATGTTCCTTAGGGACAGCTGACAAAAGTTGTTTTAGTGAGGAAACTGAGACAACTATTATAATAAAGTATACATTCAAAAGTACTCTGAATTTTCTGCAGTTTACAACATGATTCTGCAAAATCATAGGTTTTAAGACAGGGTGTAGTTTCTCATGAAGTGCACTAAGCCTGAAGATTTTAACACCTCCATTTCTCTGCAGAATACACAGAATATTCTGTTGTGAAGTGCATTAATGTTCTATCTTATGTTTAATGTATGTTTAATTAAATAAAGCACACTCTAAAAGAGAATGCACATACCTTTGCTATTGCTTACATTCAAAGATGAGAACAGAGAGGAGAAAGAGTTTTCGATTGGTTGGTTGTTTTTTTCCAGATTAGAGATTGATCTCCATATTACATATTGAACTAGAGGATGCTCACCAGGTATTGAGAAAATTATTAGTGCAGGTTGGGAAGATCTAGGGAATTTTCTAGAGACTTACCAATACAAGCTTTATTTCACTGTTCTTTTCTAATTCTTAACACAAGGACCTAATATTAATCATAATCATTGGCTATGTCCTGTGTGCCTACGTGACCAGGAATTCAGATTTCTGCACAATTACTTTTGCAGGCATCTTACAGGACAAGAGGAAAGGTCTCCCTTCCTGCTTGTTCACATAAACATAGAAAAACATGGAGAGATGGAATTGGCTGAAAATGAGATTGCTGGGATAGAAAACAGACACATGATAGCATTATAAGGTTGGTTTAATTGCTAATTAAATAATTTCACCTGGAAAACAACTGCCTCCAGTGGGATACAGTTTACACTGGACTTGCTCCAATGCAACTGGTACACATCTATTTTCAAGAGAAGATGCAACCCATATCTGTCTACCTGGGCATTTTCAGGGAAAGAAGGCACATCTGGAAGTTAAAATTGTGTTCACATTTGAGAAATGCCAAGAAAATGTAAATGGCTTAACAAAAGAATAAAGGGGAAAGTGGCTGAGTCTGTGGATACAGGGAATCAACGGTTACAACTTGATGATGTTTATAAATAAACATTATGTGGCATTCAACATCTCTCAGAGTGCCTCAGGGCCACAAGAAGAAGAATGGACATGGGTTAGTTGAAATTTTACATAAAGTTTTTAATATCTAAGGAAAGGTCACATTATGAAAGAAATCTTGGGCCTTCAGCCTGCAAAGATACTTGTCTATTTTTAAATTTTAGGCACCTATATTCCAGGGTCTGAAGCCTTATTGTTAAAACTCATTAAAGCCAAATATTTATTTAGAGACCAGTTTCTGCTATGGTGAAAAGTTCTTTTGGAACAAGAAGATTTCTGAGACTCGAGAATAGACTCAAAATCATTGTAAGTATGAGAACTGAGAAGTACCATTGCTGCCTGTCCTGCTTGGATAGCAGTGATTTGAGACAGCAGAACTAAGAATTTAATAGATGGGATGATTAGGGGAAGTATAAAAGGTGGGGAAAGGAAGGAATGAAGGTGGGTTGGAGAGGTGTGTGCCTATGGGGTGCATGGGCTCAGCTGCGTTCCTCCCTGCACCTGAGAACATAGGACCCATCACAGCCATCTAGCACGGGGAGGAGAGGCATCCTACTGCAAATGGCTCTGGCAGGGGGCAGTGAGGAAGCTCATAGGTGCTGGCCATCTCCAGCAGAGTGCAGAGTGGAGTAAACTCTTGTCCTCTTTCGGTTACTCATCTAAAAAACCCCCATCAGCAAGCAGAAAATGTAGTGCATGATTTACATACCTAAATAGAATAGGTAAAATCTAAAAATATTCCCAAGAATTTCAATATTAACTTTTGGAGAATTACATGGTTTATTATTTGCTTCACTAGAACATTAAAGCTCAAAATTATTACCAAGAGGACTTTATTCTCTAAAATATTAAAATCAAAGCAACTTTATAAGTTAAAATAGGTAGAGACTGTTTCTTGCTAAATGATCAGTCCAATGCAGTCCTGACCTCTAGGCACTACCACAGTGAGTAGTGAAAAAAAAAATTAAATCCAGTGCCACTTTATAGTTCTGGCAGCCTCTGCAGGTGTGGTATTATTTCTGGTTTTCTATATTTAGCATGAAACACTGAAGAGTGGATAGCAACCATGTTGTAAAATGGTCATTTATACCTCTTCTGACATTGCCTTTAGGGCTTCACGATGTTAAATGCATTAGCCTATACTGGGCAACAAATGAAATGATGGCAAATATATTCTTAAAAGAAACTTCCTGCTAATTAGATTTTAGGACGAAACCCTAACTCTCATAGGTTTTTTTGCCTGTATAGTTTATATTATCTTAACTCATTAACTTGGGCAAAATTACACATTTCCCCCCAACCCCAATGCGCTACTATCTGCATATGGACATTTAATTCACATTAAATTTTAATTTTAAGTGTGTGCTGAAGCCTCATCAATATTTGTATCTAACCTTGCAAAGCAAAAAGGCTTTCCTGAAATTGCATTCTCAGATATTTGTAGCTGTTTTCTCCATAATTTCTAAAGTTACCAAGTTTCTTTCTTTCCAGAATAAGAGCCACCTAGCAATTTCCCTTCTGATCTTTCTGACATGAGCTCTGTATAAATCACTAAAAGAAAACAACAACAAATCACTGGAAACCTCTGGTTCAGTAGCAACTTGCAGGCAAAAGATAATAAAATTGTATTACAAAATCTATGGATTTCTCATTTTTGATAAATGAAAGGAATACACATTGAGGTGTGTCTCTGGGCAGAGGGCCTTGCTGCACTTGTTTCTGGAAGTAGAAGGAAGAGAGAGAGTAGGTTGGGAAAGAAAAGTTTGGCTGTTACTCATCTGGAAATTTGTCACTTCATTGGGTTTACTAATAGCAGAGTAGAGCATTACATTCTCCAGAGCATCTCAGGTGGCTCTTATGTAATCAATACAAAATTACGACATCTAGAACAAGAGATGCATTTTAGGATAAATGTATCTCCCGTGGATTAGTTCAGCTTGGGTGTCTGATAACAGGGCTACTCTTGCTGTGAAAAAATGCTTGTATTTAGTTCTGAGTTGACATTCCTCTTACTAAAGTGAAAACTTTATCGAATATATTTACAGATTAAAAAAATGGAAAAGAAAAAAGCTTTTTGAGCCTTTCCTTTTTTGAAGCAGGAGAAAACCTTGTATCCTCAGAATTCACTCTCTACTACTAAAATAACATCTTAGTTGACTGTACAGATTGTGACACAAATTAAGAGCAGAGTATGTAGTGGTTCTGCTCCAAGTGATAGGATGTAGTCAGCCATCTAGTCATGTAGCTGTCACGGGCAGACAGGGGTCATGTTCAACATCTATCATGGATCTTATACTGTAATTACTGCTATAATAATATTACTGGTTAAAAAACAAAACCAAACCAAAACCAAAAACAACCCCAAAAATGAAAAATAAAACCAAACCAAAACAACAGTAAATATTTAAAAGGGTGGGTCTAACTTTGGATATCTCCTTGTGAAATGCTCACATCTTTTAGTCCTATCATGAACGGTAATGCAACAAAATCTCTAGGAAGAAGAGGGTTTGAAGTTTTCTCTTAAAACAGAAAAGCAATTGAAAATATACTAAATTAATGTTATGATTACAATTTAAATATTTGGATTATAAAACTATGAAGCATATATAGCCTGAACTGTATCATATACATGTGGTATCACCTCTTTGGGATGTTAAGTCATATCCTTCATCATATATGGTCATGTACCAATTCAGTTGACTTCAGTAGGAGTTATATAGACAGATCTGAAATCCAAAATTAAGGCCCTACCTGTTAAATTAAGGCCTCCTGTTACAAGAGGAAAAGGTCAAAGCAAAAGGAGGATCTTAACATTTGAATAGATGTATTAAATTATGCCTCTAAAAACAGTAAAATAGTTACCAGAAAACTATATTTATGCTAATTGTGTCAATTGTGAATAACCTCTTAGAAAAGATTGAAACAAGATTTAGCCTTCCTGACATACACAGAGAACTACAACTTAAATCTACATAATGGAATATAGGAAAAAATTGAGTTCATTACCATACCAAAGGAGGCTACAAAGGCTTAGATTCATTGTGCCTTTGACAATTTGACTCCAGGCAAAGGTACAGAGATACTTTTGAAGTTGTGAGAACATAAGCATGTACAGGGAGTAGCAGGTCTTTACTCATTACATATTTGTAAAGGCATTTTTAAAACTATCTTTGAAGATAGAAAGTGGAGACTTCTCCAGCAAGAAAGTTTTTCTGTGCCTGGCATTTTATATTTTCCTTTCTTATGGTAAACGCCTTCACATGGCATCAAGCAGAACTTTTAGGCCAGAGACAACTTCATACTGTGCTGTAGGACTAATTCTAAAAAAAGCCCAAATCAGGAATCAAGAGAGACTTATTCAGGACTTAAAGCCACAGCTTTTTCATTCTGATTTCTAAGGGCAAACCCCAGCACTGATCATGATTTTGAGCAACTGAACTGATTTGACTGAAATTGTAACATATGTTGGTTTTAGCACATGAAATGGTTTGGGATGAAAAAAAAATATAGTATCTTCTACAGCTTTTTTGTTTTGCCTCCTGTAAATTACATGATCTATTTTATTAGCTTAGCTCTTTTCCTCAAAATCTAATGAGTCTGAATAATAATGTAGCTGCTTACTGTGTGCTTTACTGTATTCTTCTGATTATGTTTCGCATTTAGTGAAGGGACCAGTTACATCTCCTGCATATTACCTGCAGTATTCTCTCTCAGATCTTGGAAGAGGAAGGAGTATTCAGAGCAAAAGAAATATCGGAGGCTATGAAGAAAAGGACAGAATGTGGGACAGGGCAACATCCATTGGCAGTGTCATCTAGTATCTCTGTTACCTATTGCTATCACTAATGTTAGTCAAATATCTGGTAGCCAGGTACTTACTTTGTAATTCCTGAGACAGACTTCCTTATATAAATCAACTGTGCTGTATGCACATATTAGAAATAAAATAGAAGTTAAACCTTGCTGGTCCTCTTTGACCACATGGTGCTTAAACACATTCCCATGCAGGGATCTAAAGTCTGAATGATCATATTCCAATGCACCAAAGCAAGATTTTTATAAAGACACAGGGCTAAGACTAAAATATGAAAAAATCATAATTTCCAATAAGAGTGTTTAAAGCTAACAAGAGAACATGACAGTGGGACCATATGGATAAAAAATATAGCTAATTGTCCATAGCTTTAAGTCAAGTCTTTAGAAGCAGTGACTTTACAGTTCAGATCTGCTTATCTACTTCATGTTCCTCGTTACCAGTCAATCTGCCAATGTAAAGCAGTAAGGATATTAAGCTTGCACATCCCTGTAAAGTTCTCTTTGATCATACCTTTGAACTGGTTTCAAATTAGTGTGAAAGCACTGTAGAAAAAACATTGTTGCTGGTTTACACCTATGTATACATCTTCAACTAGTGAAGTCATTTCAATATTGATCTTTAATAATTCTCTTTTGAAGCACCACTCAAATGATGCCGCAACAGAGAAAGTGAGGGAATATAATTGTTGGTGCTTTCCAAATAACAAAATGAAGTTTTATTTGTTTTTAAAAATACACCTTCTAAAAATTAAATATGAAATTAAGAGAGCTTGTGCTAAGGACTACACTTCTACATTGCTACACACTTTTACACTACTATCTACAAAAATCACTTTTATTTAAACTAAAAGCTATGATGAAGCCATTCAGTTGTGAAGAAAGTTGAAAAAATCACTGAGCTGTTTGAAGTCACTGGCTAAGCAGATGGAGTCAAATTAAGCTAGTCTTTTTTTGAGTGTATAACCTGTTTGCAAATACAAAGAATATGTCCTCAATTTCAAATTACTTTATTATTTGGACTCAATTATTATCTTATTCTATATCAAGATGTAATTAAGACTTTTTAAAAAAAAGTAGAAAATACTTTTTCTTTCTCTAACCTTTGAATAAACATTACATGAAAGCAGATGTGCTCTATCAGTAATATATATTCTTGTAGGATGCAGTGGCCAGAAACTAAATTACAAATAGTATTATATTTGTTTAATAAATCACTTAGCTTATCAAAAAAGGTTCTATTTAAAATTGACTTTTCCTAAATATCCAGTACATTTACAGTACACAAATAAACAATTTTAAAATGCGGGGTTTGTACCATTTTAATTGAATCCAAATTTCTGTCCTAATGAAGTTTGACAGAAATTACAAGTAAAAATGAAATCATTATCTAGTAAAAAAGAAATGCACCATTCACCATCCTCTATCACGATAAAAAAAAAAAAAAGAAAAGACTGAGTCTGAATAAATGGCTCCTGAACTATAGAATTGCTTAATAGGCAGATACTTAGGTTATCTTTCTCTCTAAGAGTGAAAGGCACAAATTTAGTGAGAAAGGCTGTATTCAGTCACCATATTGGTAATCAGCCAACAGGAATCAGTGTCTCTTTTCCATTATTTTGGGGAAAAGAATGGTAAAAGACATATGCAAAAAATATTTAAATTGCTGTTTGAAATCCAGGTTTCTTGTTTGTTGATTTAAATAATGATTAAAATTGGTGATTTAAAAAGTTTTTCAATCATTTTGAGCTAAATCTATCCACCCTCTACTACTTTAAATAAGGTTTAAGCTGCTAAAATAAGCACTGTTCACTAGCTCAATCTTAAACAGAGTTGAAACCAGGGAATATCAACATCAGAAAGAAAAGGAAAGCTTCTCTAGTTCTATAAGCAGCTGACGTGCCTCAAAGAGGACATCTCTGTCCTCAGTGTGTCTTGGACTGAAGCCAGACCTGTATTATGAAATGTGTTTTAAACTAAATCAGTTTCTGCTTTTCAGAGCAGAGCAGTAAAAACAGCACGAATCCACCTCTTAAACAGTGTTTTACATTGTAGGCAATGGGTAAAAGTACTCAAAATAATTATACACTAGATTTTTTTCAAGGATTAGGTACCTAAAATTGTAGATTGGGACTTCCGAGAATCTAAGTAGTCGCACGGATTTAATTTTTAGATCAGTGGGAACTGATCACCCCGATAACTTGAAAACACTACTAGGCTTTTAAATGCATTTCTTGTTACATAAGTAACCTTAAAATATAAGCACGAGGTTCCTTTTAAAAAAGTGAATAAATGATCAGACCTACAGTCTAGCTGTTTGAACACAAGTAATCGTGAGTTAACTGCACACACACACTTTGGCCTGTCATGGACTAGCAACACGCACTAGCTTAAAACTCTCGTTTAGAGGTATTAAGGCTTCTTGCTGTCCATAGGAAGCTGACTTTCTAAGGGGCTACCTAAGGTAACGATATGTTGGACTTTGTCTGTACCAACTGAACATGTATAGAATCCGTACCAGCTGTGAATAACATTGCCCACAAATGCATAAACCTAAAACTTAAGCTAGGAACCACTTGCCTCAATAGGCTACAAGAAAGCACCCAGGCAACAGACAAACTAACCAGCTCAGTTGTCCAGGCCCACAGGCACAGGGGAATCCAAGTTTTAAGGAATTTTGGTAAGAATTTGGACGTTTTGTTTCCCCCACAGGCTTACTTTTTTACAGGCAGTCCTGAGTTTTCTGACTTTTTGTCTCTCCAGGTAACTAGGCTGTTGACTTTACTTGGTACTTCTGAACAAGACAGACTGATTCCTTCCAAAAATCATTGCCAAACTGTTGTATTTTCCTTACCTCACTACAAAAGATATGCTTTTTCCTCATCAACACTGAAATCCAGAAAAAGAAGACATCTTTTCGTTTTGCAAATTTGCTTGTTGCAAATAAATTCTACAGAAACCTCCTAACTCAGTGCTTAAACAGCAGTCTAACTGAAGGCTAGGAAACATTTCACATGCCTTTATCCATCAAAATGAATCATCTAATCTAATTTATTCATCTAGACCCCTTTTGCAGTCGGCACAACTAGCACTTCTAGCAGCAACTCATGAATTATCATGAGAAGTATCTATCTCCCTCTTGCCTGTAGTGTGACTTTGCTAAACTTTTTGCCAACTGGAGACTGCTGTTAGCTTCTGGCCATCACACTCATGGAAGTCATTATGACTTTACCCTCTGGCTCTTGTGTGTTATTTTTCATACATTATCAGTTTCACATATATTAATCTTCAAACATACAGATCTTGTTAAATCCGCCTTTTGAAATGGTTTACATCTTAAAACTTTTCATCGTTATCAAATAGCCTGAGAAAAGGACTGAAATCCAGAAGCTAATTTTGATTTTGTCACTGACAAGCTGTGCATGGCCTCAGGGCTAGCCTGTCTCCTTGCAGCTTGCTCCGAGACAGAGGACATGTGTAGTTGCACAGCTCTCAGCAGCAAAATAAGGACCAAACTGTGACTCATTGTCACATTTCTGTTTGACTCCTGCTTCTCCCTTGCTCCACTGGGGAAATAAGTTGTGGCAGACAAACAGCTGGCATAGAAACCTTGTCTTTCTCCTCTCCTCACCTCCTCAGATTAGATCAGTGCACAGTCTGCGGTGCATTGCAGCAGACAGAGCTGAGCCTCTGTTTGTTCTTCTCTCCATGGGAGGATAAAGTGCCAGGGGACAGCCATCAGCCTTGCACTGTGACCTGCAGTAGATTGGACTAGAAAGCACCAACTAGAGGGCTGCTGCTGGAGCTATTGTGCACATACAGGTGAAGCTGTACATGGTAGAAGCCATTTCTCAGAGGCGCCAGGCTTTTTGTAGTCGTATTTCAGTGATGGCAGCTCTAACTACATCTGCCATTGAGTCCAGTCCAATCCCCATGTCCATAAACACAGCAGAGTAGCATAGTTAGATACCCATGGCTTTCTAGGCAAGTGGATCTTAAGTGGATCACAGTAAAGTCCCTGGCCATTACAGAGTACTCAGTAACAGATTAAACGTAATAACAATACTATTAATAATAATAGATCCTGAGACTTTTGCAAAGACAGAGTACTTAGTATCTGTACTGAGATTTTTGTATACAGTTTTAAGGACTTCCACATTTTAATAGTACATTTCTGTGGTTGCAATTACATGTAATACGAGTATGTTGAAGATAATCCTTTGGAATCTTCTCCTAAATATTTGCCAGCAGGAGACCTAGGTCCTGCCAGCTTTCTAAGGAGAGTTATAAATTGCTGTCTTCAGAGATCTCCTTTTGTCTTTCACCAGGTACACTTCACCAGTATTTCCACAACTAACAATTTATAGCTCTGGAAATGAATAGACAGCATATGTGGCTTGCGATGCAAGTAGACAGGCGAGGGTCATTGCTCGGTGGCTACATTTTTAAGCCACTTAGTCTCGTTGTCATTACCATGATACTGACCTGAAAGAGCACTCCATCGGCCCTGTGCATCTGTTGCTGAATAGACCATGGTATTGACACGGGCTGTCAGAAAAAGGTGCCCTGAGATGTGCACCAAGAGTATCACTCTGCCAGGGCTGGACTGTCTCTCTAAACTAGCAGCCACACTGGCCATGGCAGTGTTGAAGCCTGCATCACTGTTGTGCCATGTTTTCTGCGTGTCAGCATGATACCCCAAAAGGCAAAAAGAGCCTGACAGTCTAGCTGATGGGTGGCTGACAGTGTAAAATAAAGAATATTTACCACAAGAAACAAGTACTTTAATCCTAATAAAGTCATGGAGACCCCAGCAAATCATGGGCTGGGATGTAGTATGAAATAAAATAAAATCAAAAAGGAATTTTGAGAAGCAAGAGGTATTTTAATTGTTTTTTATTTGTCCAAACTATATGTTGCTGAAGTTTAAATCTGAACTTTCAGACTGCCTTGTGAGTGTCAGCAGTAGCCCCAGAGGAAAATAAACTGCAGTGAAACAATAGCCCCAGGCTGAATTCTTAGGTTTTTTTGCATAAGTAAAATTCCCATCTTATGGACCCAGAGTTTAAAAATCAACCAATCAACATAAGTCCATTGCAAATAT
Source organism: Leptosomus discolor (assembly GCF_034619465.1). Taxonomy (NCBI): domain Eukaryota; kingdom Metazoa; phylum Chordata; class Aves; order Leptosomiformes; family Leptosomidae; genus Leptosomus; species Leptosomus discolor. The sequence goes on along the minus strand of NC_141392.1, from coordinate 69,748,034 downwards.
AAGAAAACAAAATAAAACTAAATTAAATTCAACTCAATCCAGCTAATTATATGGCTTATTTACCTGTCATGCTGAAGGTCAGGTTACTGTGGAGCTGATGCCCCTTATTACCTGAAGTCTATTGCTTTGCACAGAAAAAAAACACAGAAGACACATAGTATTACAGCTAAGGAAACCTGCAAAAACACTATAAAAGCACAATAAAAACATAATTTTCAGACTCTTTGTTTTATTTTTATTTTATCTTAGGCTCTTTTATTTTCTTTCTTTAATAAGCTAAATGACTGAAAAGTCACTTCCAGACTGATTCAAGTCTTCTATTTTTGTTATTAACTTTGGACTAAAAATATTGCTAATTTGGGTTTTTTTGCTTGGAGAACCTTGCAAGAGGTACTTCCATACTGCCCCTCTGACACTGATGGTATTAATACACGCATTTTGGAAGACAAATATAACTACATAGATTTCCCTGATAGCAGGTACAAAATAACCAATATTTCCAAAAAGCCTCGTTAAGAATATCCAAATAAACTATTGCTAGCATTTGGGTTAGGGCTGTCAGCCTGCGCCACCTGTTTTGGCAGTATTTGCTGCCAGAAACAAATTATAGATCCATCCAACTGCTGATTAAAAAATCACATGCACATTGTCTCCTTGCTGTGGCTAACCAGACATGAGGCAAGTATTGTACAAATTGACATAGCCCTAACATCAATCCTTTAGAAGACAACAGGCTTACTTTCTAATAGTGCTTAATGCACAATCCTCTTCCAAGTATTAACAATGAAAAATGGAAGATGAAAAGTACAACTTTCATACACTGAAATGCCACATAACCTTGACAAGTAGAATAAAAATAACTTTCAGAAGACTCTTTAAAGCATTTTTTTTTGTAGTGTCATTATTAAATTCAGATAAACAGTGGAGTAATCCACACAGAAAAAAAGGTTGGAAGGAAATTCAACTAAAATATTCAGTATTAAATTTAAAGAAGGTTGCATTTTAAATATATCCCCTGTCTGACTGCGGTTGATAAAACATTGTTATGCATCTAAAATGTTATTTAAATATGAATGGTCAGGAAATATTAAAGTACATGAAATATTCATATATTAGAATATGTATTTATTGGTTAATACAAATGCTTTTCATTCTTGCAAGCCTAGCTTTGGCGTACTTATTTCATTACAACTTTCACTGACTCCTTTAGAAGTTTATCTGAATAAGGATTGCAAAGTTGATAGCTTTTACCCTTCAGTAACTTCATGTACAGTTCAGAAATACCCAGTGCTCCTTATGGAAAAATCAGGACCACCAGACTAAGCTATTCTGACTCTGGTAAATCTCTGATCATAAGAGACTACCAAAGCTTTACCTGAGCAAAGGCTTGAGGGTGGAAACACCTGACATTTAGACGTTCCCCTTCTTGTATAACTCTAATGGAGCTGCCTAAGCAGTGTTGTTCTGCAAACAAGACTAATGCTATTTTTAGAGGTGTACAGAGATCTAGCTTCAGTAACTGGTAGAAATTCAGGCTACAGGAGTGAAAAAGAAAAAAAAAAAAAAAAAAAAGGAAAGTGGAAAGTAATCCAACATAATTAAATGATCCTGGAGTGAAAGCATTATTTGCTAAGAGCAACAAATCATATTCACTCACTAGTTCAATTACACTGTCAAAGTACATATCATTTTTGGTTAATTATATTTGAAAATAGTTACTGTACCTTCTGCTGTAATCTCGGCCATGATGATGGTGGTAAGAGATACTCTGTTAAAAAGGTCAAGATCTACTGTGGCAGCTTAGGTAATACTTCTGGGTAGCTGGCTCTTGCAGGAGCTGCAGAATGAGAAGGAGGGAGGTCCTCTGCTTTTTCTAATTCTGTTCCTTCTTCTTTTGCACCCCTCTGAACTTTCTGTTTCCTTTGCAGACTCCTGCCCTTCCAAAGAAACCTAAGGCCTTCCAGAGGCAACACTTCAAGCTCAATCTAAAGTATGAGCTTCTAACAAAAATAGCTGTGCCTCACAGTGAATCTTCAGCATTGTTTTCCTAATATCCTAAGAGCCATGCACTCCACAAATAAAAAGTAAAAAGGCCCAGCTCTACACTGGATAGGAACACATGGAAAGGCAGCAAAAAGCAAAAGAATTGTGAAAGAACTGTTTAATGCTCCTGCAGCCTTGCTAGCATAATTGCAGTTCTTGGAGGGGTATGTCAGGAAACATGAAATATAGAGTTCAAAGTAACCTTATCCATCCCAGCTCAACTTTATTCTTAGCACACTCAGTGCTTAGCACATTCTTCCTGGCCTTATTTGGTTTGGGGAGGGTCCTATGAAGCTTACCACTGACTAAGGGGGAGGGTAAAATTAGGTGATTTTCTCCACTTTGATTCTTAGTCACAGTCCAAAGCCAATTAAAAAACCACTTTAAACCTATGAAATTGGTAACTTCTTCAGTTTGGATTTTTTTTGCTACCCTTCTGATTCACTGCAATTATCACGAATACTTATGAAGTTCACCTAAGTATTACAGAACTCTGTGAAAAATGTAAATAGTAATAGCTTATGTAGTCTAAACGCATGAAGGTAATACGCAAAAATATTAAGCAGATCAGGTTTTTTCTAGGTCTGATTCATGGAAACAGTTAAAAAAAAATCTGTGATTTTAAAAAAGACTTTATAAAAACTGAAAACAAGTAGGATTTTTTAAAAAAAATAGAGGAAAAACAATATTAATAATATAAGTAAGAATAATGATTTAAAACCTGAGGAATCTTTTCATTGTATTGATTGCAATTTCACAGCTATGGAATTATGTATGTGGACAAAAGCTTGAAAATTAAATTAGCAAAAAAGTGCCCTCAAGACAGCATACCTCTACATAAATGTCATCGTCACCTGAAATCAGAAACCATCTTAAACAGTTCTTACTAGGCAACTTATAGTCAGCTTGTCTCCGCTACATGGGCTGGCATTTGCGCTTCTCATCTTCACCCCAGGAGATATAAGCACCTGGCTCTCCAGCAAAGTATAACGAAAGGAATCTATTTATCCATTGCACAAGATGCAGAAATGAATGTTCACTGAACAGTTTACAGTCACCACCAGAATTTTTCTCTTTCCTCTAATGTAACATACTTCAAACCTGCCACGTGTCTGAAAATGTTAACCTTTTCTAGCCAAAGCTTACAATCAGTGCTTCATCCCCTTTCTTCTTCAACTCTACTGACCAAATCTGTTGCACAGGTTTTGATTACTCAGTGCTCAGTAGTCACTGCTTGTCTGATCATCCTCCTAACCCTCCGTTTGCTTCTTTGGCCTGTTCTTCAGAAGATCCTGCCCTCTAAGGCTCATAAAAAGATTTCAGACAAAACGTTATTCCTTCAGAAATACTCCTTCATGAACACAAAAATGTTCTGTGAAATCACATTCACATCAACAAAACAGCTGTCCACAGTAGCTCAGTGGTTACTAAAGGGTGCTAGGCTGTGTGATGTTAAGGCAAAGCCCTTGTCCTTCTTAATTACTTCTTTCCCTTCTGCTGGAGCAGTTCCATTTTACATGGACAGTTAAATATTTTGGGTTATCTGTATTTTGACAGCTACGCTATTTGCTTGAGATGTGAGAGATATCATGTCAGCTGAATATCCAAAGTACAGAACCAATCAATATTAAGTCAGGATTGCTTTTGCTTCTACTACTATTCAAATTGAAATGAAATAACAAAGGCTTAGTTTGGGTATTTAAGAAGAGAGACCTGGGGAAAATATTCATCTCTGAATTTTGTTCCTGACTATACCTATATCTGATATATCTGTTTGTATAACTGTATGTGTACGGTTGGTTGTCCCTCACTGTTTCCATTTCAGCTCCTACCACCTGCCCTCTCGCCTCCATGCCTTACTTCCTTTGCTGCTATTTATGCTCACCCTCAATCATGGCCTGATATTCTGAAACCAAAATATAAGAGCAGAGGAAGAGAGAATCCAACTGGGAATCAATTTTCCACAACCCAGTGGCCAGAAAGAGAACTGCTTAGTAGCCTCTGCATCCCTTGTATACGCAAAACATTCATTCTGGGAAGCAGACTAAAGCTGTCATATGCACAAATATCTTACAGCAAGTACAGCTCTACGCAACTGTATTGGAAGTTACACAGGTGCTCCCTTTAAGGGGGGCAAAGTCAAGAGAGCTGCATGTCATATTTACTGGTGATAATCACGGCCTTTGCAAAAATACACAGAACTAAGGTAAACCAAGTTTTGTGTATGTGCCTGCACATTTATTATGAAAAATGAACTTTACCATCTGAAAATTATACAGAATATCGTATTTCTTCTTTAGGAGTCTAAGCAAGGGGAATTCTCAAAATTTTGTTTAGGGTTAGTTAGAAGTTTTGTTAAAATCTGAAGTTTAGTGCCTGGTTTAAATTTAGGAGTTTTTTCTACACTAATCTGTGAAATCCACATTATAAAGAAGGTGAGCACAAAATCTATATAGCTCTTCATATGACAAAATAAACATAAATTCTCTGACCGAGTTTATTTATTGAACTTGACCCAGAATGCATTTTGGTGGGAACCCTCTCTGTCTAACCTGGTGAGAAATCTTTTGTAAAACATCCTTTCTCTCTCCATGTTCATATTTCAAACAATAACAAAACTGAAAAATTTAAAACTACTTTGGTTCCTGCAAGAGATATCCAAACCTGGACACGTACAATTTCTCCTCATTTTCTTCCCATCAGGTCTCAGGCACAATGTGGAAATGCTCTTGGCTCTAGTTAGCAATAGGTACTCCCTTCCCACTCACAGAGACTACATGGTAAATGGTGATAATCACGGCCTGTCCTGTGCCTGATCCTGTCCCAGGATCAGATCTCACATTCAGTGGTGTTGGAGGGAATTGTAGCAGCAAGTTAAGTGTACCTCTTCACACCAAATATACAAGTCTCTGTTAAGGAAAATAAAATGAAGGTTCTCTTTGCTCTGTAGCTGCCTGGATAGGGAAAAAGTAACAATCTTACGAAGAGGGGAGAAGGAAGTACTGCATGCTGCTTCATATGTCTGTGTGTAACCATGCACCTCGATCTCAGATAAGGTGTATTTCAGTGAGAATCCTAACTGATGACTCAAAGAAAAGCAATTACTTGAACATTTTGTTCTAGGAAAATGTCAGAGGTTTACTGTTTAACAGACTCTGATACAAACATCTACTTTTAGATGAAAAGTTGTGCTGTTGATATATAACAAAAGCAGGAGTATACAAATACTTTATGAGCTGATTTCTGGGTTGCCTTCATGATATTATTAAAAAGGGAATAGAGAAAGACAATAGATCACATTGAATTACTAAGTAATGAGAGGGGAGACTTTCATACTGATACAAGTAAGCATTTGAGGAATTGAGTAAAACCATCAGTCAACAAGAAAATGCAGACAATATTTGAGCTTGTCTGCTAACATATTACTGAGGAATACTCAGAGTTCAGTCCTACAAGCTCAAACTAAGCAAAAGAAAAGGGCTTTGTATCTCAGTGCATGCTTAACAGCACAGCAGGTTCAAGGAAAGGAAACTTAACCTTAACTCCTTAATATAGCTGATGAATCCTGGGAGTACGCTGTTATCAGAAACAGGCAGTAATCAACTGATAAGAACTAAATATCAGATGGAACTATAATGCTAGGGAGAGGGTGGGTGGTACTAAATCCAGTGAAGAGTAAAGACGTATGCAGAAGCAAATACAGGATTAGAGTGATGTCTGTCACTGAGCTTTGATGTGCACATGAAGAAAAATATTAATATTTGTTTGAGGCAGCAGCTGTTTTCCACTGAAACAGACATTTCCACTACTTTTTTTTATTTGGTTTTTGTTTTGGAATACTGTTACCTATAGATGAGATTTTAACTCAATCCCAGTAGTAATTCCTTCTCTTTTTCAGTATGAATAGCAGCACACATTCATATTCTGATGCCTTTGAAGTCCTGATCAGTCAGAAATGTAGTAGTGACCTTCTGCAGACCATTACACAACTGTAAAGTAATTGTTTTCCATTTGTGATTGATATGTCATGAATAATATTTGTAAGATTTTTGGAATCAGCATGACCAAAGTATAGACTTATTTTGGGTATACCCAAAGTACAGAATTAAACAAGACCTAGATATCATATTTGATTTATGTTAAAGCTTGGTATATATTCAAACATTCTCACAAATCAGTCTGCATCATTTTTCAATTAGAGAGTTGCATACGTTGTACCTTTAAACAATTTCTTCTTTAATATGTGGGAGACTGTTAGTTGAACTCCGTAGTTGATTTGTCCTACATTTAATGTGAAAAACTGACAGTTAAGAAGCCCTGTCGCTGTAGGCAGACTGGTCTGAACGCAAATCAGCCTCTGCCTGGGGACAGCTGAGAAGCACACTGCGGTCACATCACCTTGGCACTCTGAGCTCATTAAGGGGCGTTTGGTAGGTTAGGTTTCGTAAAAAGAAATTACTCCAAAGCTACATGACAGAAACTCAGCAGGTACAAAAGAAAATATGTATGATACTGAGTATTCCACTTTACCATAGACAATACTCCCAATTAGACATCATACTGCAAAACTGCTGATGTAACCTCAGTCTGGGTGTGTGACTGAATAATGAACCACTTCTAACATCCAAAAAAGCCCACTGATTATAAAACTACTTCCAGGAAACAAGGTTGTTACAAGATATCCTACTTGGTCTTCTTGCTAGCTAGGTAGACAGTCAGTGGAGGATAACGCAGCCTCCTTGTTTAGGAGAGTGGTTTTTTTCAGAGTGTTCTTTGCTCTAACTGTACTAAGTATTACTATGAGCTAGGTTCGGGGAGGGAATCTATTGCAGCATGTCAAGGTGGGCTGCATTTGGACAAGCTTTAACAGTTCCGTATTACACACTTTTTATTTTCCTTTGATCTACTTTTTTCTTGCTTTTCTTAATGAATATTGTTTTATTAGCATCCTTGTGGCTTTACTTTCACATCTGGGGAATTTCTCAGAAGCTTTCTTACAAATAAGACAACCTCCATGATAGTGAGGAAGGGATATCTGGAACCGACCCTTTTTAAGAAGCAATGACAAAAAGTCCACTTTAATTGTCCTTTTCTTCAGGACAAACTGCATCCAAGGTTGATGGTGTACAGAACATAAAAAGTATCTAACCAATTAGTGGAGATGGGGATTGGTTCTGACATAGCATGAATTACCCCTGTCAGAAATGATTGAGAACTGTTCTAATATCTTAATGAGCTTGGTGTGCTGGCTGGTCAAAAATGTTCTTTCAAAGCAAGACGGCTGGACTTCTGATGACTTTTTCCTTGAGAACAGGATATTTTTCTTTTAAAAATGACTCCTTTTTCAAAATTTTATTTTAAACCAAATCTCTATGCTGAAAGAACAAGACTCAGAAATATATTATGCAAATATATGTAGCAAAAGAACTAAATTGTTCCTGAACTTCAATTTTCAGACCCAGATCCAAATTTCTACCGATACACTTCGTTTGTCTTCAGACCTTACTCTTGAAAAAAGTTTCAATAGAAATCACCATATATATGTATATATATATATATTTTTTTTTTTTTTTCCCCAGATATGATAAAAGTTGAGCACACTGCCAAAAACTTATGAAAAGAAAGACAATTTTGGACTAAAGTCCAATGTGAAAAGACAAAGACAAATATATGTTCTCAGGTCAAGTACTTTGGAAAAATGTGGGGTAAAACTAGCACTGAGGTAACGTCACTAATACGAACCCCTTTTGGGATGCTTAAAACTATCTGCTCAGTCAGGGGGAAATCTCACCTTCTTTTCCATTTAATGGCTTACTCTTCTGCTTGATATGTTACATTATGTGTTCTTAGACACTCAAGCTTGACCGGACTTCCCATAGTCACACTAGCAAAGGATTCCCCTTGTAAGTAACTCCAGTCAAAACTTCAGGAGGCCCATCTGGATTTTGGCTCTTCCCTAGCTTTTCTGAGAGCAGACACTCAGGATCTAGGAACAGTGAATCAAAAGCCACTTCCAAGCTAAGCGCCATTTGTTTGGAAAGGCAACAGTAGTGTGGAAATAGGCTTGGACAAGAGAAGGTTATACATCCTAATCCTTTCTTCCAAGTTTAAGCAGGCCTTTTTGTCCATGATGTCCCTATGTGTGGATACAGTTGCATCTCTAAGGGTAGTCCTGCAGACAGTGTGTGTCTCCTGTGGGTTTTTTTTCACAGCAAGTTTTTCTCTTATTCCCAGGTCCCTGTTTGCCCTGGGACATTAGGACCTGCTTGAGTTATGCATTTCCACAGATGGGATAGATATCAGCTCTTTGCACTGGATAAATCATTCTTTGACTCCAGAAATACAAAAGCCTGCAGCTGAAATTAACCCTTTGTGTGCCACAAAGTCAGCCACCCACCCAGCAATATACCAACCTATGACGCAAAATACTCAAGAAAAAATGATGTCTGTATTTGTCACAAGTATGTAGAGACACAGATACAGAAGAGAGAAAAATATGTATAAAGCAGGCAAAATATTGCAGCAATTATCAGCTATAAGAAAGAAATTACATGATGGAAAACAGATTTATATAAAAAATATTTAGCTATAATTTTTCTTTGTGTTTCATCTTTCTTTCTCCCTCATTCTAGCCACAGTCTTGGACAGATCAAAGTCAGAATTGCAGATGAAGAGCCCATTTTTTTTTTATTATTATTATTATTATTATTATTATTAATCACTATTAAAAAGAAAATCTAAATGGGGAGCTTTTTCATTAGGCAATTTAGCTTCTTTACAGAGTGTAAGTGGAAGATATGAACTAGGAAATTCAACCTTGTCAGTGTTGACAGCTGCAACTGCACTGAAAAAAGTATGTCTAAAAAATAAAGGATCTTTTAAAAGGAAAAATATGTTTGAGCATTAATGTCTTTACCACTCATCATAACAGATAGATACTAATTTTCCTTGAATCACCATTTGTCACTGTCAATCACATTAGATTTCTGTCCAAGCTCCAACATATGTCCAAAGTCAACTTCCTGATACAAACCACAAAGAATATTTGTCTATAAAACATTTACAGAAAAGAAGTGTTACGTCTTCTTTACTCCTCCCCCTCTTTCCCTGAAAGAGCAGAACACAGATAGACCAAATGCAGAGGAACACAACAATCCTTGACAGACAGTTAAACTGTTTCTTTTTCCAAACTCATAGTTTAAACGAAAATAAAAAGTATTACCCCAGAGACACAGAGTAGAAGATCCTCAGCTGCGTCCCCAGAGCTCGGAAGGCAAGGCAAGGACATTGGGGACTTTTGGAAGCTCCCGGCTGCATTCCCAGGGCCTGAGAAAACCGTACAGCTCTGGTACAACTGGCACAAACTGCAGCTGCCAAGGAGCTGTTGGCAGTTGTTCCCTGTGCGGTGAAGGGGACGCATAGCCAGATCCAGCATTGCAGCATATCAAGCCGTTGTGCCACCATAAACCAACCCTGACTGGGACACAAGTAATGTCTGCATCAGGGGGATTTGGCCTTCAGTATAAAGGTTTGTGCTTCATATAAATTTGTGGGTTGTGGAAATAATTATAACTGTACTTGTATATTATAAATTCAGAGTCACTTTTCGAAGCAGGCATTTGGCTATAAAATCCCATTTTATGTCCCTGGTGCCTTAAAGATTTTCTTCTCTGATCACTTGTGGTTCTTCCCCTTTCCTGAGTTACCTGGACAGTTCAGACTTTGCTCAAATTCATGCCTGGCAAAAGGTTTTGTGATGTGAACATAACCTGGATATTTGGATTCCACTTCACGTAACATTGCTTTTTTATGATGAACAAAGAAAAGCCACCTTTCTTGTTACTTAGGTAACAAACAATTGAGAGAGGAGTTGATTTTTTTGTTTTTTGTTTTTTGTTTGAGAGAGAGAAGGTAGCTAGGGTTTTACTTAATCTCTGTGGAAGGCAGATATAACAATACTCTTATTCCCCACATTTCAGAGTAACAACAAAAATTGTTATCTGTTCTACAAATAAGAAACAGAGCATGACAGTTGGCTAAAGCAACCCTTTGGTTCAGCTGCACTAATAACAAAGGCCAGACAGTGTTGAAACTACACAAATGCAGGACTGGAAATACAAGAAACCAGAGCACACACTTTTCGCACATCACCAAATTTGAGCTAACATTGACAATCATCTTTATGTCCCATGTACTGCAAACAGGTGCCTGACAGAAATTTGGGTGCTGCACAGTCCTGGGGGAGGTTATGCACAGAGGCAGAAGACCACAAGCAGTGAGAGGTGCATGCTACAACCAGGATTATGGTCCAATCCCCCTCCTTTGCTGCCTGACTTGACAGACCTGCTCTGAAAATGACAGCATCCCACTTCCTTTACAGCATTTGTCAAATGAGTCCTTCTTACCCCACTCTCCCCAGTGCCCTGACAGAGACCAGAAAACACTACTCGCAGACTAAATCCTAATGGTCTTTTTAAACTGCTTAGAGTAACGTTACCAGTTCTTCCACTCCACAGTAACACAAACGGGCTGTGAAATAAATTTGCTCCTGCTTTTTTCCACCTAAAATACTGCCATCAATGTATATTAGGAAGAGAGAAAAAACTCTTTTCCCTTGTCTGGCCATGCAAGGTCTATTAGCCCTTTCATTGGAGTCAAAAGGAGTGGAGGATCAGGCACTTAAAGCTGGTGGTCCTGAAATAAATTAGTGTCTTGAATAGTCCGGGGATTTTTTGAGAGGTTAATTTAAACACACCTGTCACTCTTAAGTACAAGGCAGTTGGAGGATATTAATATTCTCTTGAATTATTTAAAAGATATGACTAATGCTTCATGTACCATAAGACTGTTATCTGCAAAAATAACGTCTGTGTCAGTCATTGCTGGGAGGTTAGGATTTCATCACTAACATTTATCAGTGTTTCTGAGTCCTCAGTCTCTGGATTCTGCCAGGTTACCAGCTCTCCTTCAACTTCACGTGTAAAGCCCAACCTACAGGCTCCTTCATATTGTTCCTTTTGATCAGGGATGAATCAGACAAAGATATGGAGGGTCCTTCCTGAGCAGAATCTCATCTAAAAAGATCAAAAAATATTTCAGAAATATTTCTGATAAACTATTTATTTTAACCACAAAACACTGTGGTGTAGGTAAGTTAGACAGTCTGGTGTGATATAAGTCTTCTTTAAAGAAAGATCCTACAAAATTTTTGTCTGAGTCCTGAGGAAGAGCAGTAGTACGTCATGCAATAACTCAGGGAACTGAACTGAATACAGTCTACCGACTAAAGTCAAGTTCTCACAATTTATGTTAATAAATTCCTGCTGTGGCAGTGTAAGTGGCCAGGTATGTACAAAACAGTCTTCACTTGCATACCAGCAATGAACCATGACTGGGAGGAAAAATGAAAGGGCATTTAAAAGTATGAAAAGCAAATTTAATTCCTTTATTTATGGCACAGTGTACCTACCTCCCCTGATACAGGTCTGACACGAGATGAAGAACATTTGGTTATGGAAGTTGTTTCTGACAATTATCTGATTCTGTTTGAAAGAGTTCGTGAAGGACACTGTTTCTGAATTCTTGCTGCTTCCAGATGGAACAGCACCAGCACAGAAAACTGTGCACCCTTTAGAAGTGTAGCTGTCTCAGTGGTTCATCAGACAGAAATCATGTGTGAAGTACAAGAACATTTCAAGGAAAGAAGTTCCTTTTCTGCTACAGCATGGTTGGAAGAAGCTTTTTATCATCTGTTGATCAGGCGTTACAGTAGAGGTCCTGACACCAAAGAACCTCTCTTCCTCACCCAACTCAGTCAATTAGACCCCAATTTTCTGAGTGTCAAAGATCTCAATTAAAGCAAGTGAGAGGATGGTGGGAAATGTCAAACGGAATGTGGCCTATGTACTTTTATTGCTTGTATACTTGCATTGCATAGGCAATAAATAATTGTAACATAAGTATTTAATTGAAAGCGTGTATGTGCTACGATCATACTGAAAGACAACAATTTTATTAAGTTATTCAAAGGTTTGCAGTCACTTCACCAATTATCTTTCATTAAATGTACAACGTGGCAGAGAATTTGAGTCAGGTTATGAAAGGAATGTGCAAATGAATGAATGAATAAATAGTAGCCACACATTTTAAAGGTCTAATCCTTAATTATTTGGTATCCTCGATGAAAAAGGGCATGTAGTATCTGTTACATTTCTTTGCAAACCTTGTTGTCTTCTTTTATTTTCCTCTAAAATAATCTTGTAGTACACTCTACAGAATCAAAACTTTATTTCCATAACTGAGAGTATCAAGACAGTGGGTCTCAGATTTCAGTTTAATTTTGTAAACTTTATAATAGTTTGTTTCACTCTTCCTTGGACCATTACAGCTATATTGTACAAAGCCCTGTACTTCATCAATAGAGTGTTAGCTAGTAGCCTCACACAGTGGCAGCAGCTTACCTCATCATCATCACTGCTAAGAAGAAAATTAACTTCAGCGTGGAAAATACATTCCCACACACACATATCAAATACATTTCTAGAGAATTTCTGAGGATTCAATTTTTGCATAATATTGCACTAACAATTTTCATTTGGGTCTTAGCTAGATATTGATGTGTTGCCTTTAGCCAATACATAAGCCTTTTGTTACTGTGGGGATAGGAACTGATACTTTGCTCCAAATCTGCCTAAATATCTAGTCAGAGCCTTTTATTGGGCCTGCTGTCAAAATCCAGGCTGAGAGGATTCCTAAAAATTTCTGCTGGCATTTTCTGCATGTGTTCTGGGAGATGCTGTGATGGCTGGCTATCAGTGTGGGGTTCTGGTTATGTAAATCCCAAGTCAAAATACTAGAAAATTTTGGGACTCGAGTTCAAGCAGGGTCTGGATGTCGATGTATATTTAGCCCAAGTTTGAACAGTAGCAGTGTTGTGGTTCCTGGGCCTAGGCATGCTTGAAAGCACAGGGTCTACTGCTACAGCAGAGCTGGGAGAGGCACAGTGAGGACCAAGAGCTGGTCATCTCCCTTTCTAGATTTGTGCTAACCTTCACCAGAGGAAGTATTTGGAATAAATACAACTTTGGGACAGTAAGCAGATGTGAGTATGTCAAATAATTTATGAACGGAACATTCTGATTCAAATGTGTTCCCATGCCCTGGTCCTGAGGACTGTTTTCTACCATATTTTCAGATTAGACAGCAATTTATGTCCACAGCTCTAAAGAAGAGGTCAAGTGTCTTGTTTGAATGTGTCTCACTTAGTTGATATACTTTTTATATTTCCATTAGGATGATTTCTGTTGTGCAATAAGATTTAAAATCTGTTATTATTTTACAAACCTTTGCAAGAATCTGGAACCCAATGTAAGAGGTTTACACCTGTGATCACCTACTGTGTCTGTTGCTCAACACCAAAATAACATAGGGAGTATTCGTCTGTCACTATTAAAAAGAAATAAAACAGAACTATTAAAATGTAAGATCACCATGAGAATTTTAAATACTTTGACACATTTTTATAAAAAAAACCCACTTAAAAGCTATTTTTCAAGTGATTAACATTGATTAATTCACCACTAAAAAGATAATTTGCATAATTTTTAGGATATATAATTAACACTGTGATTTGTATGAACACTTTAGTCTTGAAAGAGTTTTTAAAGGTTCTCCTTTCAAATCAAGCTGCTATTTTTGCATTCGCAACAAGTAGGGCAAAATTAAATATATATGCTTTGCTCTTTATACTGATCATACTTATGTTACACAAAGAATAAGAGAGCATATTTTGAGGCTGTTCACAAGGAGCTGCTGGTGATGGAAATACTGTGCCTGAGCCTTCTGACAGCCACATAATATAGCGTCATTAAGGTGGAGGATTTCCAGTGGCAGTTGCAATTTTACTGGTTGTTACAGCAGATGACTGCTGCTTACACCAGCTCACTGCTGAGAGAGCCCAGCATTTTGTACCTGTTAAATTCAGAATGAAAGAACCAAACTTGGTTGTATCAGAAAGTATGTTTATAAAGCATGAATGCCAAAATGCAAAACCAAAAGGACATGATATACCACTATGTGCAGGATAAGAGTGGCACACTTAGTTTTCTCCTATGATTTCTGACTTGGAAAAAGACAAAGAAAATTCAGAATTTTAAATTTTCGGTGTTATCCACCTACCCTTCTTAAGATAATGTAACCTTAAAGCCCTTGCAATCACAATGGGCCAAGGCAAGCTGGTAACAGAAAAAATGCACCTCCTTTGCTTATCGAATCTTTGGCTGCTGTGAAGCTCATACACTAATTTTGAAAAGAGAGTGCTTTCTCAACAATACTCTAATAAAAAGGGGAGTAAATCTACCACATGAATTCAGTGCAATATAGAAACAAATTGTCTGGCAATATCTGCCAAGGAAATACCAAAAAAACAGCAGAAAAAAGGTTACTTGATGTGAGTAGACTGGTATTTTTCTACTGCTACTAGAAAAATTATTCTGTAGCCAAAATACCAGTTCATTGGTCAGAATGTACCAATAAAACCCAGCTACTTCATAGATCAATATCCAATCTACATTCCTTTCCTGGCAAATTTTAAAACCTTCACCATACTTTGGAGGATCAGAAAATCTACTATCACTAGACTTGATGACTTGTCAGCAGAAGGATTTGCATTTTTATTGCAAAAGCAGGCAAACACATACTTGATTGCAAAGATTTCCTTTAAAAGACAGCCTCTTTTCTCTCTCATTTCCCCCTGGAAAACATAGCATTCACAAATTTGATATTTTGTCTTCCAAATTTTCAAACATCTTCTGAATCTTTACAATGTCAGATTGATTCTGTCATTGAATTTGCGATGAAGTTAATCTCTTCTTGATACTCTTATTTCAGTATTCTATCTCAAAGTCTTTATTAAAAATAACTTGAACTTATCATTTATTCCTTCAGCTTTAGAAATCATCTGACACAAAATTAATACTGGAACAAAATATTCCCCTGGTGTTTCTCATGTGGCTTTCCCTGTGCTCCTCTGGCAGTTTGGTAAGCTGCAAGGACATATAGATGAGAAGAGACTGGCAAGCCAATCTGCCTGATGCTACAGACCTGCTTCATCTGGTCCCATCAGGTTTTGCCCTTACTCATTTGGGAGTACTACTACTGGTGGCAGGTGATACCTGTGAAGACTATCAGATTGCTACCGTTTTGAGCCCCGTTGGTCCAGTGGAAGCCCTCCACTACCCAGATGAATCTGTTCCTTCGCTGTAGGGAAATGAGGTGGATTCCCATATACACGGGCTGATGAATAATAATGGATTGCTTTGTCTTGCAAGGGCCATGAGAAATAAGCTGTACAATTACCCTTGGCATGGTTGCTTAGACAGAAGATGATCAGCACAACACAAAATATCTCCAAGCATGTCAATAGTTAAATGAAACTAACCTTTTCTTGGTGGCAGAAGAAATGAACTAATTTCATGCAGTTCATTCATCATGCTCCATCAGTAAAACTCCAGCCACAGATATTCACCAGATACAGGCAACACCACCCCCAGGCCTTTTCTCCCCTTGTGAGTCTCCAGATACTGTTTCTTACCACACAGAGGCTCTACCTGTCACTTGAGGCAGGCTTTTTTTGTTGCTTCGATACACTGTATGAGGGAATATGCAGCCAATTACTGACAAATCTTCTCTCTATGGTGGATGACCACAGCACCAGGTACAGAGCTGGCAGCTCCACTGAAGTGTCTTTACAGCTACAGTGTTCTCAAATACAGACCGTAGTTTCTTAAGTGACTTCAGAATCTCCAGTTACAGTTGGGAGATACAAAGCTGAATATAAGCAACAGCCAAAATCAGAGCCCACAAAATACTAGTTCCTGCAATTTCCAGGTTTGTCTCTTTTTGAAAAAGAGAATTATGGGGCTAGTAATACCATCCATCCTTTGAGACCTCCACTATCTTCTCATACCTACCTGCTTCCAGCTGATTTGACAGCTTGCCTAATTTATGAGGCAGTCGCATCAGTGTATCTACTCTTTCCATTTTAGCGATTCAGCATACTCACTTCAGTGCACACTAAATCTCCTTAAGGATCAAACCCTAGAATGCAAGATATGGACATCTCTATATTTCAAATTTTAGCCTAAAGTGGAGACTAAAACTAAATAAAAGACAAAGTCAAAAATCAAATTAAATTTACATAAGAAGGAAAGATTTATCATTCTGAACGAAGTGTTGGAGCACTGATGGTCAGTGGTGGGGACTAGCAAAAAATTCCATGGAATAGTTTTGCTACAACACCACTAGTTGACTGTACAAAGCTATGCTGGTCTTTCGTTGCAAAGACTTAAATACAGTCTACAGTCTAGTAACAAAATGTATAACACTGCATATCAGGACCAAAGGGACCTATGAACCTACTCCTGTTCTCACTGTAATGATCTGAAATGTACCAGGTTTAACATTAATGTGGATGAATAGTGCTATTAATGTACCCATGGCACACTTCATTGCAGTCTAACACTTGTTTGGAAAGAAGGGAAAAGCTTTCATGAGAATAGTGATATATAGAAATATTCCCTTCAAAAACAGTCCTGTAGCTTTGTCCTTTGCTTAAGCCTTCTCTCAGGACTCCAGATTCTTACATGTAGTTTACCTCTGACTCAAATTATCCTTACAACTGAGCATTCTGAAGATGCTTCTGATATTGACAAGGTTCCTTTTTTAAGTTGTATTAATTATTTTGGTAGTTTGTCTATTGCTGAAATCACTGAAGATTTTAACTTTGACGTGCATTTCTTTGCACCAAGGTAGAACAAGTTCATGAATTAATTTACTTCTGCTGTATGTCTTCCTAAAATAAAAATATATAAGCTCTCGCTCTCTCTGCTTTAAATACGCACAGACCACTTGGCTGAAACCATCTTGGGATATCTGAAACTGAATATAAATAATTTATTAATTTTCACTGACTAAAGACTAAATCATAGGGTTCTCCTCCTACCCACTATCCACATTAGTCTTTGGTGGTTAGAAGCTGACGGAACTTATAGATAGTATGTCATTATCTTATCTTTTTAATTGTAACTATTACTGTAACTAAAAAGGAAACAAAAAGTTACATGCAATGAAAAGGAAAGTTTGAAGGCAAAGTAGTTTATAGCAGTCTCCTGTCCAGTCACTGCTGAGTAGCTCAAACCTAAACACCCTGAAGGATTTTAGAGTTTTATTATCTTTGTATTGCTCCAAACCTAAATCCAGAAGAGGAGTGCTTAGTGCTTTGGTAAAGAGTTGAGTTTCACCATCGTGCAATAGAGCTTGCATTTCTGTACCTGACCTCTCACAGAATATGAGAGAAATACAGACAGAACAGACAGTGGAAGCAGCAAAGAAAAAAATAGAGACAATAATATATGCCAGCAAAATCCACCCCAAAAAAATAAAATGTAACTTCAAGATGTGTTTCATTGGAGCAATCTCCAGGCTAGAATCCTATTTTAGGATGGGATTTGTAAATGTGCCTGTGGACAAGGATAGTGTAAGAAAAGTAAGCTGAGAGATCTGAACAAGGAGGCATTGTAAGATACTAGGCTGGTGCCGAAACATTGTCCTTACCCATGCCCACATTTTCTTGAAGAGTCTGATATTCTTATATTTGAAGGCTAGTTTTTGTGATCATTCAGTAGTGAAAGAAAACACATTTGTATCCTTAGTCAAACGGATTGCCAGAAACTGTGAATCTCAACTTTTTCTCCCTAGCGAAGGATGATATGGCTTTCTAACTACTGGCTGATCAATTACTTTTAAATGGCACACAACAGTTTCCACCTTACCCCAACAAGACCTAGTTACAGGTCAAGAGGAACAGACTTTGCCTCACCTGATTAAAGTTCAGAGTTATAGAGCACATCATTAAGCTGTACTCCAAAACTAGATTCCTGTGGGTGTAAAGAAAGACTTCAAAGAGGTTAGAAACCATTTATTTCAATGTATCATCATGCTTTCTAATAATCATTAGAGACAGTAGAGAAGTAGCACCATCACATGCACTTCATGGCATTTATTGTTGGGAAAGGCCCCAAGAAAGGAGCAAATAAATACAATTGCTTGAAAGTTATTAAAGTCAGATCGTAGTAAAGTACAGTTTTTGAAAACAGTGGGAGATATCAACAGGATATGTGATAACAGGGAGCAATAAGAATTCATTTTGCAGGTAAGCTGCTGTATACTCTGTCGGCACTGCCATTAGAGAAAACCATCTTAAAGATTTTTACTATAGGCACCCCATGCCCAGTGGTTCAGTGAACACTGGCTAGGAAAGATGGGTTAGAACTAGTTAGGGTCGGTAAAAGGTGAATGGATTACAGTGCCTGAAATACAGTAGGAGTGTCTGAATGTCATTTCTAAAGTCAACCCTTTTGCACCCTGAATTAGACTAATACTTTTTTCCATTGGGCATTTCTCATGATAATTTTAGTTTTTCTAGTAACAGAAGACAACAGCTTGAGTAATAAGAAATTCATTTCTCATGTGTTAGTGACAACCAGATGTTCAGTTCTAGGCAGCTAGAAGAAAGAAAAGCAGACATGAAAAAAACATATACTTAGAACTTCAAGGACCCTGATTCCTCTTGTGCTGCGTAAGCGTCACTATTCCATGTAGAGACTTTTATGATATATTATTTAGGCAGCAAAGAATAGGAAATACCTTATGTCACATTTGCTTAAATATAATAGAAGTTTATTTGAGTCTGGCAACTTTGAGAGAGTGATCGCTTTTTGAGTACGCAAGCAGAACAGATATAAAATAGAGATTTTTTGTTATCTTTCACCCTCAAATATTAAACAACCATATCAGAACTGCATTCTTTTGCTATTTCTTGCACAGATAATGGTTGCTCTATCATTTTTCATTAATCATTATAACTTCAAGACTATAGGAACCTTGTCCTTACATCCCAAAGGAACAGAATCAGTCTAGCAGTAAAACATGTAAAAAAGAAGATGAATATTTTGCTGTGAATCAGACGAATATCTCTACTAGGCCTTTTCATGCTCCAAACTGAGAATATTTCAGTACCTAACATTTCTTCCATGTTAGATCAAAGTTGTACAGACTTTCCATTTGCTGCTCAAGACTAAAATATTGAAGATATGTTAGCCTTAAGTAAGTGACTGTATTTATTCACTCGCACTGAATAACAGGTTGTATCACTCATTATTTCTCCTCCCTGCCAGCTGATTTTGCAGTGCACTGGTACAAAGAGTTTGTTGGTGGAGATGGAGTTGCACCAAAGTGGCCATTACTGGCCATCAGAAGCTGCTCACTGTCCTGCACACAGGCTAGAGAAAACAAGGGAGGGAATTCCAATTCCCTGTTGCAAATATGCAGTACATCTTGCCACTGAGGCCTTCACAAAAGATCAGCCTATATTAGACATGTTAAAAGATCCTCAGTGAATGAGAAATCTAGGAAAAAAACAGGCATAGGTCACTTTATTTCTCTGTTTTGAGCCAAGGGCAGGACAACATGTAACTTAGAATAGTGGTTCTTAAGTAGGAGGTCAGTACTACGAAACCACAGCAGGTAGCTTGATACTGAGTGGTCCATGTCAGCCCTCTAACTGATTTAATTTTAAAAAGGTGTCCCCTGACCTTACAGTTGGAATAAGGATCAGGGTGCAGGGAGTGCAACAGGAGCCTGAGAAGGGAGGATTTCTCTCCTCAGCAATCAGATTATGCACTGTAAAAGAGCAGCACTAGTATATATGTTCTGAAAATCTTTCTGAGGACTACCTATTAGAAATGGTATGGAATTAATGACTGAATGTCAAATTCTGAAGGTGACTAAAAATCTTTATAAAGATGCATGGCAACTCTATTTCCAGTTACACAGTAATTTGGGGATTTGTGATAGCTAACAATAAACCCCTGAATACCTTTGACACTCTAGGAAGATAGCTGAAAATGATGCCTGCCCACCTCCAGTGATCCCCACTGCAGGTAGTGGGATGCCCCAGATCAATCACATGCCTGCCATACTCTTTCTGTCTCTCTCCCCAACATACCTTGGGACTGCTGTAAAGTTTGTAAAAAGCCTGCCTGCTTCTGTTTTCCTTGGTCTCTGAGTCACAGGAACTGTCTTCAACCTGGACCTGGAGTTTTCATAATCCTTTGTTGTGGTTTAACCCTTATACATGACTAAGCTTGGTCTTTTCCTCAAAATCGTAGGACCAAACTGGGGGCTAAGCTCATGCCAGATAGCCAAGATTTACTTTTTTTGTCTCTTGTTTTTCTTGATTATCTGTGTTTCATTTAATACATAAAGGAAATATTCACAGACAGGAATATGCCATTTTTGTTATTGTTAATTAAGTTAGATTAGCAGTCTCATGTTATTTCCTATGTATTCATGCATTAACCATTCTCACGATCAATAACATTAAATCAATCCAAGTAAAATACAAGGTAAAATAGATATAAATCTCAAAAAGTATACAGAAATGTCTAAGAATGCAAGAAAAGAAAATGAAAAATAACTTTTAGGAAACTTCCTTAAATTTAAATATCAAAAAAGAAAAATAATTAAGCAATGACACACAACAGGGAGTTTGATTATCCCATGATAATAATCCCCCCAGGCCTTCCCAGTGGTTTTCAACCCAAGAAATAAATAGTATCACAGTAAACGCTAACAGCCGAGTTTCACATTCATTTTCCATGTTATCACTGTGCAGATCTTAAGGGATGCATTCCTGACAGTGTCCATCATGCCCTTCTGCAAAATGAGCAGAATTTCAGATGGGGATCTGAACAATACATTTTAGAGAGAAAAACACTGGGAATTTTTTTTTAACAACTCTTGAAATAGAAGGAGTTGCTATTACAGAAAATCTCACACCTTCTTTCACATGCAGAGTGTAAAAAATGTAATTCCACCTCTGAATCACATTTATGAGAATACCAGAACTCTAATAATAATCATCATATTTCCATTAGTGTTTATATTTTGCACCCAGATTACAAAAGCACATTGTGTGGCAGCTGGGAAGAATATAGATTAAAAATATGTAACAGTAATTCACCAGGCTGTCTATAAGCCTTGGGAATTCAGGAATCAAGAAAAATTAGTGAGTTTTCAATCGATTCACAAAAACTGATAGAAGGAGGTAAAGGTTTTTAATAACTGAAAGGAATAGGAAACATTTGCCATTGGATAAGCAGATTTCAGAGAGGATTTTGTATACAAACTATGTTTTACTTTTCACCAGTGTATATTTCCACTCTCAAGTCAGTGTTCCTAATATAAATAACAATGTAAGGCAGCCATAAATACATGCTGGGAAGGCATCATGACAAACTGGAACTCCTTAGAGGCACAGCTTACCAATTGTGATCAGACTTGATGTATCTTAATTAATATACAGTCTCAGTAGCTTTCAGAGACAATGTTTGACAGGGTCCAGTGGTCCTGTTATACTTTTTTCAGCTTGCATCTCATGCATGGAGACATGAAAGGTAGCCCCACTTACTTGCTTGAAGTTTCTTCTTTCAGTAAACATGTCAGAAGAGACTACTTCTTCCTATTCTTAACTTATAATTTTCTACCAGAATAGAAGTCCACCCAGAAAAATGTCCTATATAGCTGTATATAACTTTTAAAGTGCAGACACTTTTCATATTCTCAGCCAACACATAACAGTGAACATTCATGATTAACAAAAAATAAACTGTAGAAAATATGCAAATGTTGGCCATAATTTATATGTCTCTTAAAGATTGCTTTTCATCAGCGGTTCTCAAAGGTCTGTACCATGAGATAACATTACTGACTGCCATTTTCAGGCATGAGAAAATAAACCACAGAGAGGAATATATATTTACCAATATCATCAATTACTAAACAACAGAATTTGGAATACAAACCAGATTTCTTTAATCTCAAGTCATCACAACATTGTTTCTAGTTATTTCTTTGATCATCTCTATACTCTTCAATAAACTTTTAACAGAAATACTTTATCATCTATGGTTCAGACTATCCAAGAGCTAGGTGCATTTGATATTTCATTGCAGTGCTAAGCTTATCACAGGATCAAATCCACTTACAAATTATTTCCATTTCTGTTTTTCTCAAAACACGTGCTTACTTTCCTTTGTAAGTTTTAAAGAAAAAGAATTAAAAAATATTCAGAAAATAAATTTAAATAATCACAGGAGGAACATAATTTCCTGTTGCAAAGACAGCCACTTACCTTCAGTTATTCTTTTTCTATTCTTATAACATGCCAGATGTTAATTTGGCTCACAACCCCTTGCATACAGCCCTATTGCAACTTTAATCAAGTGATTAAGAGAGCTGTTATTTCATTAGTGCATCCTTTTACTGATCATTGTGACATATTAGTCATGGATAAAATGGGTACCTGAGGCTCGCTTCAAAAATTTAGCACTGTGGTTGCAACTGCATCATTTTTGATGCCTTTCAACCTGCAAAGATGTCATTGTTCTAAACAATCTGGTCTAGCAACTCTTCCATCTCTGTATAAAAGGCCTTTCATTCTAGAGCAATAACTATTCCTTTTGTCTTTTTTTAATATTCAAAAAAAGAAAAGCAAGAAAGAGAAAGGTGAAAACAATGCAGACGGATATTTTATTTTGTTATTTTCAAAGGACTTTTGACATGAGGGAAAGACTTGTTAATAATAATAATCAACTGGATAGCTCCTCCATCACTTCTAAAATTGACCTAACTACTTAAAAAAGCCCTATGTTACCGTTTTCAGTTTCCTGCGTTTGCTGGCCCATGTGTGCAAATCCCTCAGGGGAATGAATGTGAGGAGCTGAGTGGTTTTTGTAATGGATTCTAATAAGAAATGGACTCCAAAGGGCAATCAAAAGTTTATAGGGCCTAAAGCAATGCTATTAATAGCCTGAATTAAAGTGCTTGTATTAACAACTGCCCATTTTTGAGCTATCTGTGAAAAATATCAGAAGTTTCCACACAGATAACACAAAAACAAATTATACAAAACTTACGTCCTTTAGTGAATGAAATATACCTCAGATTTTTAAAATTCAGAAGTCTGTGAAATCCATCCTATCTTCCCAGACACTTTCAGCTTCATATTATACCAAAATAATTCAGCATATAATGACAAAACCCATTTAGGTATTCACATACAGTCACGGTTTTGTTATTTTTGGAGCATACTGGCCAAGATTTTGGGGCTCAGCAGCCCCGCAGTTGGCCCTGGTGTCCTTCTCAAGGGCCACTCCACAGCAAGTGTCTCGCACGTCCCCAGGGTGGATCTGCAACTCTTCCACTGCCTTCATCTACAGAAATCAGATTCAGCACGATTATGAATGTGTCACTGAAGAATTCCCTGATATTAATCCTTAAAAGATGTGTTTAAGCAAGAATTTTTAGTAGTTGAAAGAAATAGCTATTTTCTTGCTGTACGATCAGCTAGACAGCTCAGAAAACAGTGGAAAAAGTAACTGAGTTTTTTGTCCAAAATTGGTTATGATCTAATCTAAGGAGTAAGTCAACTTCCTTCAACAGAGAATCAGGCCTTTTAATTTGAACCAGCAGAAGAGCCTAATTGAGCAGGTCAATCTTTCTCCTCAATTTCAACCAGAATTTGTAAGACAAATGGATTTGTAAATAGCCATTCATTCCACCAAGAAAAGATGGCTTTCAGAATTGCTATTAAAGAAGCATTTGACATCCTATTATTACAGTCTAATTGCTGCACACATTCACAATGCCATAAAATTGTGAGAGTGTATGCTGCTACTTTTTGCTTGTAAGTGTATTGTGATGTAAAATGTGCGGAAGTATAGGGTATGAAAGAGCTATAGTGAAATTCAGTTACTGTAGCATACATATAAGCTTTGAGAAAAATGTAACAGGAATGTATATCTCTGTTACTGATAGATAATCAAAGTACTAGCTGCTTTTAACAAGAGTTGTAAGAAGGGATTTTCTATTAAAGTTCATTTTTTAATTATTTTTAAAGTAGAATATATACTGCTTCTTTAAATATTACACAAACAACCAAAGAAAAGCCATAAGAATGAAGTGCATTAACAAAATCACACTCAGTCTCCTGAAAACCTTCCTGCCTCCAAAACAAAAGCAGGATAGCCCTGCATTTTATTATAGGTTTCATCAGCAGATTCAGATCCAGAGCTGTGATTAGGGCCTGAAAATCTTAGGCTGAAACTGAAAGATGCACTTCAGCTGCAAATATGTAGCAATTATCATGAAATGAAGTTCATTCTACATTTTAGCTAATCACCATGGAAACCTATATTCATTGGCTCCTAATTGGAAATGTTCCAGACCTGGAAAATACTGTAGGCTTGAGACTGCATAATTCCTTGTTTAAACAATTGTACTATTCTGTGTTTGTGACATTACACCATGGCAATTTTGGCAATAACCCTGGAGAAAACATATTTTTCTGAGAAACCTGTCTTTTCAGGTATTTTTTGCATTCTGATGGGACTTCTGCCCCTATAAGACTGGGCCATTTCTATTCTACCATTTGTGACATTAATACCTGTATATCCAGACACAAGTATTATAGAAGGATGCTGTTCCAATAACTGCAAGTTAAAAATGAATACTTGCATATTGCTAAAACCAAAAAGTATTTAAAATCCTTATAACATATTTTTACTGAGCTTTTCTAACAGATTTAAGGCTACATTTTCAAACTTTAGAGTCAAATGTTAGATATCTTTAATGCAATATTTAGAAAAATGCCTGGACTGAGGAGCAGAGATGACACACTGATTTCCATCAATGCATTCCTAAATCCATCCTGAGATTTGAAAATGTTCTAATAATAAAAAGTTATGAATGCTTACAGGTTTCATTAATATTACCAGGACCCATGCAGACCTTCTTTAAAAATCACATTAATTAGTTAATTTATCTATTTTCCATCACTCCTTTACCTTTACTTTCCTGAATACTCTGATCAAAACCATAAATCACCATTTTATATGCTTATCTTTTGTATGTGTGTATATGTATGATCTCAGTCACACAGTTTTTACTAAAGATGGCCATGAATTTCAGTTGCATGGATAATTTCAGAGAGGAGACTTTTAACTACAAGTTCCAAGATGATTGCTTTCTCTTTTGAACTATGCAATTACACTCTCTGGCTTCCATTGGGACTGCAAGTAATTTTCCCTACCTTTCAAAATGAAGGGTTCAAGCAAGAGTTGATTTTCTGGAGAGAAACATTAACTGAATTTCTAGGTTAAATTCCTTGCGAAGCTTCCATCTTTTTCATTCCCAGAAATACATATGTAACAGCTCACATATTTCTTCTCAATTCCTTGTGTATAATTGTACTCTTTTTGGATGGTATAGAGTTAATTTTCTTCGTAGTAACTGGTATGGTGCTGTGTTTTGGATTCATGCTGGAAACAGTGTTGATAACACAGGCATGTTTTTGATAACGCTGAGCAGGGGTTACATAGCGTCAAGGCCTTTTCTGCTCCTTACCCCACCCCACCAGCAAGTGGGCTGGGGATGCACAAGAAGTTGGGAGGTGACACAGGTGGGACAGCTCACCCAACTGACCAAAGTGATATTCCATGCTATGTGATGTCATGCTCAGCATACAAAGCTGGGGGAAGAAGGGGGAATGGGGGATGTTCAGAGTGATGGCGTTTGTCTTCCCAAGTAACCATTATGTGTGATGGAGCCCTGCTGTCCTGAGGATGGTTGAGCACCTGCCTGTCCATGGGAAGTGGCGAACGAGTTCCTTGTTTTTCTTTGCTTGTGCACACGGCTTTTGTTTTACATATTGAATTTTCTTTAACTCAACCCGCAAGTTTTCTCACTATTACCCTTCTGATTCTCTCTCCATCCCACCACAAGGGAGTTAGCAAGCAGCTGTATGGGGCTGAGCTACCCACCAGGGTTAACACACAGCAGTAATGAAGGCTGTATCATTCTGTTTGAAAGAAAACTGTGGT
The DNA here is from genome assembly GCF_034619465.1 of Leptosomus discolor. NCBI lineage: Eukaryota > Metazoa > Chordata > Aves > Leptosomiformes > Leptosomidae > Leptosomus > Leptosomus discolor. Next base: position 69,721,992 of record NC_141392.1, on the reverse strand, counting down.
CCAGTGAAGGCATTAGGAAAATTCATACAAAATGTTCTCCAGGGATTATTTGGTTTGCTTCCATAACACAGTGTACCATTAGACAGGAAGAAGTAAGCACAGGATGGGAAAAAACCTTATGTAAAGTAACTTCTAACTTAAGAGTCATGCCACTACACCAAGCTCAGGAGTATTGCTACAGGTATTGGTGTCTGAACCAGCTGTTTTTAAATCAGTTCTGGTTCATCTGCAAACAATCTGTTAGATTACAATGTAAATGCTTCCCAGACTGCTATCAAAAGCACTCTACAAATGTATTTCTTTCATCCATTTCTATCTTCAAGTAGTACAAATGAACCTTTGTTAAGCAGTTACAAAAAGGGCATAAAATACTTCAAATTATTGGAAATAGTTCTGGGTTGCTCTTTTTTCCTTTCTGTGACTAGAAAGATTTAGCATTCCTGTTCCCCTTCCTCCCTGAAACTTGCACAAAATGCACAAGGAGCAGAGGAATATCCAGACACTTACACCCTTATATGCATATATACAATTGTCTTACAGTGGGCATTAAAGACAACATTTACATGTAAGTTCCATGGAGTAGTCTATCGCATTAGGTGGCATTAGTCTGTACAAACTGATAGCACTAGTTTGTTGGCATAGCATTAACTCAGTGGATTGCTACTTCTTTCTAATCCTTGTTTTCTGCTAGAAAATTAATTAAATGATGAGTCAAAAGAACATACTCCTCAAATATACAAAACTAAAGTGAAATGTGATTATATACTAAAGCCATGATCTTCAGGTGGAGTAGAGCATGTAAGAAATACACAATTCTTTCATTTCCACAGGGCTACAATTTGATCTTTCATGTTGACAGGGCAGCATGCGACAAATCCATTGGTTTGCTTTTCTCTGTGTCAAATCAACTTCCTGGGTTCAACCTCCCCTGGGCTTGGGAAGGACAGGGGGAAGCATGGAGAAGTAATGAAACTATTTCAGCATCTAGTGAAAGCTTTTCTGGACCAGCTACAGTGAAGGTGTGGAAGCATATCAAAACATACCTTTACTCTTTCTATTCTTCAGCTTTTGGTTTGGACTTAGCCTTTGGGTCTCAATCCAGACACCCTCCACGTTGCCTGCTGTATTTCACTCTCCTAAGCTGCTGAGTATGTCCTCCTGTCTTGTAGCAAGCAAACTGCTTATCACAAGGAGTTTCAGTATTGTCAGGTTATTTGCCATACATATCTAATCACCTCTTTTCTTACAATGGAATGTCCAGTCTTGGGTGGTTTTAGCTACTGATGTTGCTGCTGCCTCAGGTTAGCTATGGCCAAGTCCAGGATTTCAGAGTCCCTGAAAAGCAGCACAGACTCTCCAGTGCAAAAAGCTGCTGCCAAAAGCTGGTCCCATCCCTTCCTCCTCCCACTAATTACTACAGCCTTCTGCTTCACTCTTACAAAAGCGGCTTCTCTCCCTTTTTTCCAAGCCCTTCTCTTTCCCCTAACCTTTCCTCTTTCCCAAGGAATAATCACCAAATAATACTGCCTACACTTCTCCCAGTGATTCTGTGGGCATAAGATAATAAAGGAACGCAGTGCCCGTTTTCCTATTAGAAGAAGGAAGAATGGTCTGTTTAGACATGTGGGCAGCACTGTTGTGTGAAAAGCTGATGCTTTCTTTCCAAAAAGTCACTGCGATACTTAATGCATCACACTACTCTAGCTTATTTGAGTTTTCACCAGGGTTTGGCTGCCTCAGTAGTTAAAACACACGAAAAATATTTCTTTCTAATTTGTTCTTCCAGAGAAACAACTTCCTGTTGGCTGTTAAAATCTTAAATGAGTGTTTCACATATCTGTTACACTGACTTTAAAATATTCCAAGCTTTAGGAATCATTCTTAAGAAACATCATGGCCCAGCATACTAATTTATCTGGCATTGAGAAAACCTTTAAATTTTGTTCTAGCACTCCTTCAAGTTTCGGGTCTTGATATATCTGAGAGCTAATGTTTGGGTACATAAGGCTTCTCCTGTTACATCTCCTGAGAACTTTACAAAAAAACAGTCTTCAGATGACTAAATGTATTCATTCATTTTATTAATACTTCCTATCTCTGAGTAGTGTTCCTTCTTTCATGCAAATATTTGGCAAACTTTGAAGTTTTGTTGTTCTAGCACTTAAGAGAGTTTAGAGAGTGTTGATAGCTTTTGCCAAGGTATTCTCCCCGAGCCTTCTTACTGCCCTCAAAAGAGTCATTTTACTCCTGTAAACACTTACATGAGGAATGAATGCATGTTTACTGCCAGTTACTTTACAAAATGTGCATTTTTTGAGTTCATGTTTTGAATTTTTGTTCTCTAAAATCCATTCCCATAAATGGAACTCCAGAAAGATTGATGGTGTTAAATTAGAGCATACCTATTTTAAATCTGATTGCTCTCTTAATGATTACATTCCTGTCAATACCTTCCTTTCTATATGCTTACCTGGTTGCTCTGTTAGGTTGGCAAAGTGTGGGTTGGGAAATAAGAGGTTTTTTCCCACTTCAGCTGTGCAGAAAATGAATGCAAGAAATTAAAATTATCCTTCGTTAAATCAAAAAGTAAAACAAAAGAAATTCACTTTAGGTGAAATAAAAATAAATATTTATTATTAATTGTGTTTATTGTTAACAGCAGGGTAATAGACACCGCTTCGTTGATTTATACAGAAGACAAGGAAATAAAGGGCTGCTTTGTAAAAAGTCGTTGTGATTGCCACCTCTTTCCCAGGAGTGCAATGCTTGAAAGACTCTCCCAGGATGTATGAGGTAAAGATTTACTGTAAATCCCAGTCTTCAGTTATTTAAATAATAAAGCCCAGACTGGGATATCCCAGTTCAGGGATAATATGGGAAGTTTTTAGTTTTCATGCCATACATAACAAGTCATTTTGCACCAAGTACTTTAATCATCTAACTGCAGAAAAATGACCAAACCTTGCCTTTCTCGAATTTAAAAGCCATCACAAATATCCAGGTTACGTCATTCCTCATCTCGAGATTTTCTTTCTTTCAAGACCAGCTGGACAGGAAGTTATCCTGGAGCCACTGTTGTCCTGCTGGGAGCAGCTGCTGGAGGTCACCTTCAGAGTGGAATGTTCCTCATTAGAATTTAACTTTTTGAGACCAAATACACAATTTAAAAAACCCAAACCAACAGTGAACAGTTAACTGAACCATAAATAATGTTTATGAAAGGACATGGCTCCATGCTTTCTGGAGTATATCTTTCTTTATATATTCTTCTGGTGGTTAATCTTTCTGACAATAACTGAATTTGATTTATGTTAGGTACATGCCTTCAAATAATGAAACTTTCCTAAAATCAGCATTTTATTTTCTGAAAATCAGTTCTGGAGATAAAAAGTTGATGTGTGAAGACACATGTGCGTCTAGCTAAGCTAAACCTTTTCTCCTATGTTGGACAAAGACATGCAGACAGGGGGATTGAAATCAATGTATTTTTTTAAAAGAGGAATTAATTTTGAATCTTATGAGTAAGAGATAAGGGAAGACATATTAGTAGGATTCTGAAAACAGAGAGGCCACTACAATTTGAAAACCTTAAAATACCATTTTATAAGGTTAAATTATATCTAGCATGTTATTAAAGTCATTTAATGGCATTCTCTTTCTAAAAAGACTGTTTAGGAGCTTGGATAGTACAATACAGATGCTAATAGAAAACCTAGAAAAATACAGTAGTGCTGCATTAATTCAGATGGAATAGGTTGGCTGGGCTTTACAAAGTTGTTCTCATAACCTTGTTACTTTATAATACCGTGAACAAATAAGTAAAGTTCAGAATTTGAGTATCATGATAATAAACATTATCCAAATCTTTTTAACTTGTATTAAAGACACAGAAATGAAAAGAGAAAACAGTTAAACTTTATGACATATAAGGAACTAAACAAGGCTAATTTTAGGCAGCATTTTTTTCTGCTACTCTCTGCTTTTGCTCTAAAGCTTTTAGAAATAGACTTCTTATATCACAGCTTTTAGATGGTAATAGCTGCCCATTTGGGATAGAGAAAAAAAAGTAAAAGCAGTTTAGATAATGCTGTTGTTGCAGTCTGTGTCCTTCAGAACAAAAGAAGATAAACATAGACAACAAGATAAAGAGAGCAGAAAAAAAAAAAAGGAAAATGCAGTTTCTACTTCTGAGCTTCACTTTTGAATTATGGACTAGAGTTTAACAACTGTTTAACTATGATGAAGGCCACGCTCTCCTTTTGGCTAACACGAGAGGGTACATTCCTCCTTTGGACATGCATGACTCAGTGCAAGACTCCAAGTCTGGGTTGGGGCTTCCCTTCCCTAATTGTTTTTTTTGCAAGGTGTTTGAGAATGGCTAAGTTTCTTTGAGAAGAGGGTCCTATGGTCTGGACAAGTCATACTGTCCTAACCTGCCCTTCAGATGATGTGAATCTTCTAAAATATGAAAGTTCCTCAAAATCATTAGCATGCTTGTATACAGAGAGAGCTCAGAGGCTGCCTTAACTAATCTGTGATGTCCAGTCACCCCACCAGAGACACACATCCTTTTCTGCTCACAGCTCTGGTTCCTGAAGAGGTTACTTTTGCCAGCCAGAAGAGGATGAAGTATTTGCTCATCACATAGTTAGTCTGTGTGGGGTTGGGAAAACCTCTACCAGTAGCATATTATTTCAGATGATTTCTTTAGCAACTGCTATGAGATGAAGCTGTAGCTGGCAAAACCAGCCTCTTTTTTACACAGAAGACCAAAACAGGAAAAAAAAAAAAAAATCAGAAAAAGAGAAAGGAGACATGGAGACGTGTAAGGGAAAGAGTGGTGGTATTAGGGCTTTAGCTCATATTGTGAAGCTGGCATTTGCACCCAGTTTTCTCCATCTGGTGTGGTATGTTCAGCTCATTTCTCACAACTGGCTGTGAAAGTTTTGAGTATTAAAATGGACACCCAAAGGTCTTGGAGGTGGGACACTGGCAGGTGGATCTCAGTTCTTTCGTTAAAGAAACTGGTTATGACAGTAGGAATATCCTATCCTCTTAGCTTTTTTTACCCATCAAGTAAAATGCAGTAATTTTTGGTCCCACACTCTTGTCTGTCAGACACAATCTTAGCACAGTCCTCTGTGGATAATTTTGTGATAATTCTTTTTCTTTTGGAAGAAAAGAACAGCTTGGCACAGTCAGTATAATACTGGCTTAACAATCTCTGTATGAGATGAATTCAGAAAGTCACAGAATTTGCATAGTAAACCAATTGCAATAATTACATTGACAAACCAAAACCATTAATTGAAGAACCTGCGTTTGAAGATAATGCCTTTAATTATAATGAGGTTAAATATTTCTGACAAAAGCAAATCCTTCGAATGACATGTGAGTTGGGAAGTGAACAGCAATCCACATTAAGTTCCATGGCTGTAACCTATTATTCTTCATAGACTCAAACATGTAAATGAGTTATATCAGAAGTTGCATAATACTGATCTTTTTACCCTTGAAACTGTTGCAAATGTCTATCATTAAGGCAGCTACAGCTAGCCAGTCAGTTAGTGTCAATCAAAGCCTGTGAGGCATTTTACAAATTAGTCCCTATTGATATATAATGATATATGAATTAAAAGCAAGAGATGGAGCCATTTGTCATTGTAACAGCTAAGTTTCCAATTAGCCTATTTAGCTACTTTTATTGTATATGCAATGTGTATGCCATGCATTTTTTATTGCTCAATGCATTTTAATTGAATAACACAAACGCTTGAAGGAGCTGACATTAAATCAGAAATCTTTGGGTTTTTTTAATCTACTCTGTGTATGGAGGAAGGAGGAGAATAACATTTCATATTTTATTCTTAACTTCATTTCGCCTACATTATTTACTTCACATTTCTTCACACACAGAGGGACTTATGTCATAACCAAAGCCTTTCTGAACAATATTCTGGGGCCAAATTTGGTGATAACAAAAGGTAATAGAGCATTCTTGGAGAGAAAGAGTCCAGAGCAGAGATATCTGTCTCAGCAATGTAGACTAGCTTAAATCTGATGCTGATAACTGATTTGCTCTCACTTTTCAGCAGTGAAGCTGAGACGAGAAGTTAATCCATATTTTTCAAAGAGTTCCTTGGGGTTACTTCTGCACACCTGTAGTGAACCTAGCCAGAACTATATTCCTTTGCGGGTGTGTTGCTGTACCCCAAAATGCATGGTCAATTTGCTCCCCAGGATATTTGACGGGGAATAAGGAAGCAGAAGAGAATGCAGAATGACATTCCTGCAACTGTACTGAAGCACTTCTTTATTCCCTGGTTAGGCATCACCCAAAGCATAAAGAATCAATTCAGCAGCTGGCTGATAAGCTGCAAGAATGGAAAATTGATGCTGTGTCGGGAGCTGCTTTTCTCTAGTTAGAGTTGGAAACTACTATTTTAATTACTCTGTATTGCTCTAGATTTTAAGCAGTGAAGTATCTTTGTTTATCTCAATTTCTAAAATGCAGCTCTTTCATACATTATATTCTCTATCAGAACAGTAATCCTACCAAGATTATTGAGTTATTTTCATTCTACATGCTGATTTTTGCATATCATATCTTAAGTATTTTAGACATTAATTTGTCATTTGTTTGGCCTGTTGTACTCATAGAGTATGACAGTTCGAAGAAAAGACTCTTGGACAATTCTGAATTTTAAAGTGACATAATACCATAAAGAATAAGATGCTTTTCAAACAATAAGAATAAAGAAAATGTCAAAAATAATAATAACAAAAAAATAAAAGGAAAGTATGCATTTCACATAACCATGTTGAGTATTTACACAAATCTGCTAGAGTATGGAAGAATAATCACAAGTAAAAGAGGGAATTGTTAGAAACTCTCTCTTCTAGAAGATTTCTGCTCCAGAGCTTCTTGCCAGATACTCTAGTTTGAATTTTCAAAAACGGACAAGGGATTTAGATGTTGAAGTCCAACGGGAAGTGCCTTCTCTCCCTAGGAGAACAGCCTGGAAGGAATTTTGTGCTCGGAGTAATTAGTGGCTGCTATGTACTTGCAACCTGAGCAGATCCAGAATAACACCACCTGTATAGCAATTCTAATTTTGCTCAGAATTTAGGCCCATAACATCACCTTTCTTTACTTATTAATCTGATTGTCCTCATTCACTACCGTACTTTCCCCTATATACTCCATCTACAGGAAGAACACCCAGAGTCAACTGATGGTGTTTTTTTAATTCTTAAAAAAAATCACTGTAATGAGAGTTAGGCTAATTACTGAACTAACAGTACTTGTCTCGTTGCAACAACCTGCTACCGCTTCTTGATACAAGGCTGAATATTATATGAACATGGTGGAGCACAGTTGCTGCAGGGTACGGACTGGTCAGAAAAGGCAGGTAAGAAGGGATTGAAGGGAATATTAAAGCCACAGGAAACTGCAGAGAAATAAGTGGGACAAAAAGAGACAAAAGAATCAATATGACTCAAACTCCTTTGAGGAAGGTGTTTTAAAAGCTTTTATAGGTATGATCTACCTTCACACTAGAGAACTCTGTACTGCTACTAAAATAATGGCAAAATTGCCGAAACAATGTACTGGAGAGCCTTATTTTCCAGATATAAATTAAGACTAAATGCCATTAAAATCTTGAGGCTGAGAAGAATGTTGATTGTTCTCTCATAGAGTAAATAGGAGAAAGAAGTAAAAGCGATTTGCAATGAAGGACAGAACTGGCATAAAACAAATCAGTGTACATTGGTGATGAATTAATAAGGCTGGAAATTAGAAGCTATATAACCATCTCAAGAGCAGGATTCCAAAAGGCTCAGCATGTAGCCCAGAAAAATCCATTTTATGCTGGAACATGAGAAATTTATGAAGGTAGTTTCATGATAGTTTCATATCCTGCGAAGGGATTTGAAAGTGAAAAACACAAACTCAAATACCTTCCTGTCAACTGTACAGTTGGCCTGCTGTTTATCATTACACACTCAAACTTTAAGCAGCAATTATCTTCTCACTGTATATTTGGACATAGCAAAGAAGAATCTCATTCAAATAAAGCTAACATGGTAGAAATAATAACAAATAACATCGAGGTTTAAAGAGAGTATTTAGGGAGAAGATTAAATTACCATAATGTCTTCCAAAGAAAATTTCAATAAATCTGGCAGTCATGTAAGTTCAGAATCGTGAGATGAGGCTGTGACCACATTTATTAGGTAGAAATTACCCAAGTCAGTTATTTCCATGAGTGGGGAAAATCAAGGAAAAAATGGAAAATAGCTTTTTGGAAAAATGAGAAATTGGAGTTCACTCAACAAACATTCTCTGTTTTCTTTCTAAGCAAAATAGTAGGGTTAAACTCCTTACTTTGCAAGCACCAAATTACCCTAGATGTAGCTCCATCTTCAAATTTACATAAAAATATTGGTGCAGCAGAAGCCAAGTGACAAGAAACACAAAACAAGAAGCATGTCTTCTTTGAAAAGAAATGTTTCAGTGTGCCTTTACTACTTATTCCAATGCTTTAGGATTCATGTAGAAGCAAGAGACTGTTATTCTGTGAAAACGTTCCGTTCGATTCATATTATCTCTTAATTAAATTAATGTATGCTGTATTGCAGACACTTATTAAAGTAATTGTTTGCATAAAACAGAGCTATATCATAGATATAAACATTCCAGTCATCACGATATGGTTCAGAGATCTTTGCTAATGACTTGTTTGAGTAAAAGTCTGGATTTGGCTTGCCCTTTGTGACAATATCTTCCTAGAAATTGGGCTAAATTATTATGCAAATTCTTTACTAGGCTTGCAAACCTAGCTAAAACTAAGAAAGGAAGATTAAAAGAAATAACCTGCAACTATGAGGCTTGGTGATCCTGTTTCTAGACTCAAACATCTAGTTTCAATTCATACAAAGCAAATGTAAGCAAATTAGTAAGAGCACTGCCTCCCTACCTCAGAACATGATATAATAGAAGGTCAGGGACAGCTTCTTCTCTGGAGTCATGAACCTGCATCTTCACAGTGAGCATTTGACTCAAATTCATCAATAGCTTTGAGATTTTCAGCACCACTGTCTCTGAGATAAATTTGCCTGATTAAGATTAACAATAAAGTTGTACATTTCTCTTTAGCAGGAGACTTTCCAAAACAATGACATGGAGACTCACCTCTTTTTTTTTTTTTTTTCAGTCCTCTCTCCCCAAGGCATAGCTGAGCTGTCTGAAGATTAGTGAAAAAAGTTTAATTACCCCAAGAATTTGAGGGAAAACAAGTGATTTTCTCCACATGTAGACGTCTTGCCCAACAGCTATTAATTTGGTAATGTACTGTGAAATGAAGAATTGTCGTGACATGTTCTTTGACTAGCACTATTTAGCAAAGCAATGATACTATTGTCTTGAACATTACCTCAGACATCTACTATATACAATGCTTAGGAATCAAGTGTTTAATTGCACACTTTTCATTTTCACTGAAGTAGGCATTAATGACATGGATTCCTGAGCCAAACTTGTCATTTACAAGCTTTACTGATGTCTTTTATGCAGCCTTGATAATCTTAACCAGATGCCATCTTCAAACTTTTCCAAGGATGGATCTAGAAACACTCCAGAAGACTATCACCGCAAAATTATACTATTGGGTGATGTATTTGTAAAGAGGAAAAAATATTTTCCTCATACATAGGTATTGCAACCTTAGTCATGCTGAAGATACAAAATTTCCTTTGCATATGTCTTGGTTTGAAAAGACAGGTGTCTGTGGAGGAAGGCAGGAGCCTCCCTTGAAATGGAGAGTGCAACCCCCTTCCCTCCAAACTATTATAATTTTGAAATTAACGGGCCTTCAGGCAAAGATATGGGGAATAGGAATAACAGTTCTTTACTAATATATATATATATATATATATATATAACACAAGGCAGGGAAAAACAAACAACCCACTGGTTTACACTGACAGAGTCAGGAATACAACCTGACACCCTGTTAGGGTGGCAGTAGCAGTCCGATAAGATGCTGGCTGCAGTCCTCCTGAAGCGATGGATGTAGTGCTGTGGAAGCATCAATCAGGTAAAAGAGTCTGGTCTTCCTCCGAAGGTCCAGTGGTAGGTAGGTAGCTCTTGTCCTCTGGAACTCCAGTGGGGGGAAAAAACTCCTCTGGGAATCCAGTGGAAGAAAGGCTGCTAGGGTGTTCAAAATCTCCGTTTTTATTTGGCATGGACTGCTTGGCTCCTTCCCCCCCCTCCCCGGCCGGAGCATCTCACAATGGGATGGGGAGTCGTGAGGCAGTTCCTTGATGGGCCATTAACAGGAGATAGCCCAGGAGCGAGTTACCGATGGGTCAGGCGATAAGGCATTGTTGTGCCCAGTAACAGGAGATAGTCCAGAGGGGGGAGGCAGGGAGCACCACCCCACCTGGTCTCAACAGCTCCTGAAGATGGTAATAGAATATTTTTTTTTCCTTTGGCACATTTTACACTGTAACCCAGGACACGTATCAACTGCCTTAACATAGTTAAATATATATTCCTGAAGTTTAAGATTTCCCTGAATGGCTCAACTGGCTTTATAATACAGGAAAACACCCCACGGAATTACTTATAAATTGTGGAATTGGCTCCCAACCCAGGAAGAGATTGGTTGCTATGGCTGCTGCTTGTGAAAGCAGCTGGCTTCTTCAGTATCTGATTATTGTTATATATTAAGTGGCAATCTCCAAGCACCAGAATTAAAAAAAAAAAAAAAAAAAAACAACAAAAAAACCCCAAAACACCTGCATAGACAACATTAAGGAAAACATTATCTAAACGTTATCTATTTGAATATTCCATGTCTCTAGGTTCCCCTTTCTGTAACGTTTCAGTTGCTGGGCTCAGCCAGATATACTTATAGGACTTGATAGACAAATTGTCTCAGTATTATAAATTCTATGCTCCTACTTCTGATAAATTCAGGTTGATACTATGACATTTACTTTCACTTGTAAGGAGAGGTAGGATAATTCATTCTTGTCTATTTGTCTGAACTTTTACTTTTTTTTTTACCATGAAACTGGAAAGAAGAAAGGAAAATGAGGGATTATCTGGATTCAGGGTTACTATATCCTTAATTTTGAAATAAATTATTAATTACTAGTGCCAACCTGTCTTTTAAATAATTTTTGCATACTGTTCTAAAACAGAGTGGTGAATTTTTCTTTACGTAATTTTATGGATCAAAGGATCGATTGCAAACAAAAAATGAAGTTAGAATATCAAAACAAACTTTAACTCATATTTCACTTAGACAAAGATGATTGTCCTCTTTTTTTTTTTTTTTTTTTTTTTTTTTCCTGTTCTAGAATTGAAAACCAGAAGGTGTGCTGTTTCTTTGGCACACAAGTCATCCCTTAACAGTTGTGTGATGTCAACTTGCTACACTGTAACAAGAATTTTCATGTTCAGTTACAACAACTTTCAGAGGGAATCAATTGTTTTCAAGGCTTAAGCTGCAATTGGAGAAGTTCCAAATCATTACCTAACTTTACATTTTATTCTGTCTGGAAATGTATACTTATAAGTTGCAGACTTCCTTTTGAAGTCAATAGAGTTTTGCAATTGACTTCACTGTGAAAAGAGCATCCTTGTAATTTCTAAGGGATAACTAGAAGTCACAGAATCATAGCATCACAGAATAGCCCAGTTTGAAAGGGACCTTGAACGACCATCTGGTCCAACCTTCCGTGGGAAAGGGAGAGGGACCCTACATGAGAACTATTCCATTCTCCTTTTAGCTTGCTTAGATATGACTCATTGTCTATATTTTATATTTTATTTTATTTTAAAATTGAAGGTGTCACAACATCTAGAAAAGACCTGTAGTCTTGCAGAGGACGGATAGTTATGGACATAAGAGTAATGTTCTCTCCGAGAAATATCTTTTATGCACGTGTACTGCTGAGACTTATTTCTTACATTTGAAGTGCAATATAGCAGCCAGTAAATGTATGTAGGAGCTCTTTTGTATGACAGAGGGTGAAATCCTGCCTCCCTTAATCATCAGGTAGAATCCTTCAAGAGTAAAGGACCTGACTACTAATTCTGCTTTGAAATGGAAAACTTGGAGGGCAAAAGATTTCACTACTTAAAAGAACAAGGTATACTGATATCAGTCATCTTAGAATTCATATGGCTCCCTTGTTGCAAAGGTTGTGCTAAATATAGGAATGGTTTTGAGCTGAGGAAGAAAACCTAAAAAAACCTGCAGAAAACCCTGCTCTAGAAAAGGTTTTCTGCTTGTGAGACTTCTCACATATTTGAAATTAAACAAATACTTAATTAAAACCAAATTCCACTAGTTCACAGAAATCCTTGTTAGACCAAAATCTCATGATTTAGGAGAACAGTAGAACAATAGTTGCCAGATTTGGCTGATTTGTACTGTGAGTCAGAAAGAATAATAAAAAAAGCAATATTATTCCTTTTTTTCTGCAGTCACTCTCATGCTATCTTTCCCTCCCAGAGTAAGAGCATTAGCTCAAGAAGCAGAGATAGAAAATGAAAGTAAGCATTCATCTAAAACAAATTTAATGATTTTTTTGGCCATAAAGACAGGTTAATATTTTTGGCAACTTACATTTTTCCCTCTGCAGCTGGAATTCAGCAGCTCATAGTTGTCTGCCAAAGCAGATGCATAATCTAGGCCATTGCCTCACAACTTAAAATTAGAGAGTTTGAATAAAAATGGCAGGATACACTTGTCCAAGTTGGATCAGAGGAAACAGCTGGTTGCACAATTTGAGTATGGAGATATTTTTTCTCCATTCTAATAAATGCGCATTATTATTGCCTCTCTAACTACCCACAAAATAAAGACCTAGCTAGTACTTCTAATTCAGGGGACACAGTATTGACAAAATCAAGCATTTTTCATTATAGCCTATTAATATGAATGCAACCATCATGTTATCTTGAATATGGGAAGAATCAAATCACCAGAAAGTTTACTTGTTCACAGTCGCAACGCTTTTTCAGCTAGTGTCCTGACTTTATAGCTTTCTTTTCAAGTACACTTACAGTGCTGGGATGATATCATTCCCCCCCCCCCCCTTTTAAGTTTTGCTACTTGTTTCTCCAATTCTTCTGTTATTCCCTCTCTTTCTCTCTCCACACACACATATACACACACATACATGCATGCACATGCATGTATGTAGCTATTCAAGAAAATAGTCACCAATGTCCTCCTATTTTTGACCTGAGTGAAAAAGAGTGTTTTGTGTTGCGGATCTGGAGATGGCTATTTACTCAGCTGTCTCCTGTGAAATATTCCCACTTATATTCCTGGTAAAACAAAACCCTTAAGCTCATCAGTTTCAACAATGTACTATCTAACGCAATATTTTTATGGTGCTGGTAGAGACCTCCTTCAAGTCAGGGGAATTTGGTAGAACTGTTATCTGCTGCATATAATTAAAAAATTAAAATTTCTGCTTTTGGTTCTCCACCTCTGAAGGTCATCTTTGCTCAGAGCACAAGCAGCTTAGAGCAGGTTGTTCAGGGCAAGACTTCACAGCCTTTCTGGGAAACCTGCTCCAGTGTTTGATCGCTCTGGTGTTCCTTCTACAGAATTCTACTCAGAATTTCTCCTGTTATAACTTGTACCTGTTGTCTCTTGTCCTTTCATTACTGACTTCCAAGAATTATTTGGCTCCTTTTTTTCTACACACCCTCATTAGGTGGTTGAAGACGGCAGTAAGATCCCCTGTTAGAACACAGTTCCCTCAGCCTTCTCCTACACACCATGTGCTGCAGCCTTCAATCAACGTGGTGGTCCTCAGCTGAATTAGCTCTAATTAGTCAATGTCTTATTTTGCAGCAACGGCATGTTGGAAAACCCAGCATGGTAGAAAGCCACCGACAGCAGAAGTCGCAAGCTCACTGCTTCTTGTTCTTTCACCAGCTTTGTAGCATGCTTCTGTCTATTGCAGCTCGTGGGATTACTGTTTAACTAGGGATATTTTAGGTCCAGAAGCAGTCTCCCCTCTCCACAGCACAGTTCCCAAGCCAATATTCCTTCCCAGCAACAAAACAGCTAAGGACTGTGATACAGATAGGTCCAACCAGCTCCATATTGGTCTGGGAGGACCTGTAAAAAAATGAAGTTGGGTAGAGCTTCCTAATTAGAGTTGGTTTCTTATGGAGCAGCTAAGTTTTTACTTTGCCATCAATTCCCAGGCTTCTGAGGAAATGCGCTGATAGGTCATGCCAAACTTCACCCATTCTCCATTAGGTCAGTTTAGGCACATCTATACCACAGATGGTGAATCTCTGATTTCTGCACTGTCCAATAGCCATTTCCTGTAGATATGTGGATTCACACATCTGTGTATCTACTCATGTATCTATCCCATATTTTTCAGAATTACAGTTAATCTAGAGAGAAAAAAATTATAACCCAAAACACTGAATTACTTCTTTGTGGTAATTAATAGTGAAATAAGCAGGACACTAAGTGTGAATTAAACATCACTTCTGTACCAGCTGATACAGGGAAGACTTTGGCATCTACTTCGTCATGATTTTCATGCTAAAATATTAATTCTGTGTAGACAAAGTGTGTGGAATGACACAGACCTTTTATTCTAAAAGACTCAATCAGTATTCTCTAAAAGCTTCCTTAACTAATAACTATTTCTGACATTGATTGTGGAAAAGAGTCAATGTTTTAGTGGAATATCCTCTCTGAAAAAAAAAAAAAAGTTAAATACACATAGTCCTATATCATGAATAAAGGTATTATAAAAAGAAGATGGGGAGAGGAGAGGAGAGGAGAGGAGAGGAGAGGAGAGGAGAGGAGAGGAGAGGAGAGGAGAGGAGAGGAGAGGAGAGGAGAGGAGAGGAGAGGAGAGGAGAGGAGAGGAGAGGAGAAGAAAATTTAAAAAAATTCTAGATACCAAGTTAAAAACTTCTTGATCTCTAACTGATCATCACCAGGGTTATCATGGAAGAAGTCAGAAACTCTTGAGCATGGTATTTGGTAAACCTTAACAATGTATAACAGTCATTGGCCAACTTCATGGCTGCATTCATCAATCTCCTTTCTCAAGCAGTTTTGTAGTGAACATATTGTAGTTAACATTGTCTTAAGACAAAAAAAGAACTATAATGAACCAAAATAAACATCACTTAATGTTTTTATATTCCTGCCATGAAGACAGATGTGTTCCTTTTGTACTGTCTGATACATGTATCCCTGAAGCAATAGCCACATGAGGTCACTGTTGTTCATACATGAGACATAAACTCGAATCACAGTATTTTCTGTTGAATGAAGCCAAAATGTGGGACTAGAAAATAAAGTTCCTTGTATTATACATTAACAAAAATCTGAAAAAATAATTTATTAACATGGGATATATTAAATACAAACGTTAATTGCATAAAATACAGAATTAAAAAAAGTTAATAGGTTTTTTTTTTTTGCATTTGGAAAACAGTTAAAAATTATCCCATAGTGGCTGAAAAGAGGGTGACAGAGCGCTGGAACAGGCTTCCCAGAGAGGTTGTGGAGTCTCCTTCCCTGGAGATATTCAGAACCCACCTGGACACGATCCTGTGCAACCTCCTTTAGGTGAACCTGCTTCAGCAAGGGTTTGGACTAGATGATTTCCAGAGGTCCCTTCCAACACCTACCATTCTGTGATTCTGTGATTACGTGAGAAAAGAATCAAGGGTATTATCTACTATATTTACTGGAACTTTTTCTGTAGAAGTTATTCACATCTGTACCTGGTCACAGAACATTTGGTGGTCTGTGCTGCCATAAGAACACCAAAAGAGTGTCAAGAAAGAATTAGAAGTTTACAATTATTTAATTTCTTATCTTTCATAACAGAGATTTCTTTTTTTTTTTTTTACGTTTTTGCTCTTACATGTGAAGTTTAGTGTCTTCAGAGGTATGAAACTGTAAAAGGTTGAAACATTTTATGTTTGAGTCACCATGGGTAAGAATCAGAGGAAAGCGAGTCACTACAGGTAAGAATCAGAAGAAAGGCAAACAAGGCTGATATTGTGGCGGGAATCTGTTACAGACCACCCAACCAGGATGAAGAGGTGGATGGAATATTTTATAAGCAATTAGGAGAAGTTTCACAATCGCTACCCCTTGTTCTCTTGGGGGACTTTAATTTTCCAGATATCTGCTGGAAATACAATACAGCAGAGAGAGAACAGTCCCAGAGGTTCCTGGAGTGTGTGGAAGATAACTTCATGACACAACTGGCAAGGAAGCCAACCAGGGAAAGTGCCCTCCTGGACCTGCTCCTTGTGAACAAAGAAGATCTTGGGGAAGTAAAGGTTGGAGGCCGTCTAGGGCATAGCGATTATGAAATGATAGTTTTCAATCCTTGGGGAAGTAAGGAGGGTGGGTCAGTAAAACTGTCATCTCGGACTTCCGGAGGAAAGACTTCGGCCTCTTCAAGAGACTGATTGACAAAGTCCCTTGGGAGGCAGCCCTGAAGGGTAAAGCTGTCCAGGAAGGCTGGACATACTTCAAGAATCAAGTCTTAAAGGCGCAGGAGCAGGCTGTCCCTGTGTTTCGAAAAACGAGTTGTGGGGGAAGAAGACCGGCCTGGCTGAACAGAGAGCTTTGGCTGGAACTCAGGAAAAAAAGGAGAGTTTATGACCTTTGGAAGAGGGGACAGGTCTCTCATGAAGACTATAAAGAAGTACTGAGGCTATGCAGGGAGAAAATCAGGAAAGCCAAAGCCCAATTAGAACTTAAACTAGATACAACTGTTAAGGACAATAAAAAAAATTTTCAATAAATATGTCAACAACAAAAGGAGGACTAGGGAGAATCTCCCTCCTTTACTAGATAGAGGGGGAAACACAGTGACAAAGGATGAGGAAAAGGCTGAGGTGCTCAATGCCTTCTTTGCCTCAGTCTTTAGTAGTAGAACTAGTTGTTCCCTAGACACCCAGTCCTCTCAGCTGGAAGACCAGGGTGGGGGGGCACAGAATGTGGCCTTCACAATTAAAGAGGAAGTGGTCAGTGACCTACTTCACCACTTAGACGCACACAAGTCTATGGGATCAGATGGGCTGCATGCAAAAGTACTGAAAGAGTTGGCGGATGTGCTCACCAAACCTCTTTCCATCATCTACCAGATGTCCTGGCTAACTGGAGAGGTCCCAGGGGACTGGAGAATAGCAAATGTGACACCCATCTATAAGAAAGTCCAAAAGGAGGATCCAGGAAACTACAGACCTGTCAGTCTGACCTTGGTACCAAGGAAAGTCATGGAGCAGATCATCCTGAGTGCCATCATGAGTCATTCACAGAACAACCAGGTGATCAGGCCCTGTCAGCATGCGTTTATGAAAGGCAGATCCCACTTAACAAACCTGATCTTTTTCTATGACAAGATGACCTGCCTGATGGATGAGGGAAAGGCTTTCGATATTGTTTACCTCAACCTCTGTAAACCCTTCAACACTGTTTCCTGCAGAATTCTAGTGAAGAAACTGTTTGCTCATGGCTTAGATGAGCATATGCTCTGCTGGGTAAAACACTGGCTGGACGGCCAGGCCCAGAGAGTGGTGATCAATGGAGTTAAATCCAGCTGGTGGCCAATCACAAGTGGTGTTCTGCAGGGGTCAGTACTAGGGTCACTTCTGTTTAACATACTTATCGATGATCTTGACGGAGGGATAGAATATTCCCTTAGTAAGTTTGCAGACAGCACCAAGTTAGGTGAGAGTGTTGATCTGCTTGACGGTAGGGAGGCTCTACAGAGGGACTTGGACAGGCTGGATCAATGGGCCGAGGCCAACTGTACGAGCTTCAACAAGGTGAAGTGCCAGGTCCTGTACTTGGGCCACAACAACCCCATGGAGCACGACAGGCTTGAGGAAGAGTGGCTGGAAAGCTGCCCAGCAGAAAAGGACCTGGGGGTGCTGATTGACAGGTGGCTGAATATGAGTCATCAGTGTGCCCAGGTAGCCAAAAAAAGCCAATGGCATCCTGACTTGTATTAGGAATAATGTGGCCAGCAGGAGCAGGGAGGTGATCGTCCCCCTGTACTCAGAGTTGGTGAGGCTGCACCTTGAGTACTGTATTCAGTTTTGGGCACCACAATACAAGACAGACATTGAGGTGCTGGAGAGAGTGCAGAGAAGGGCAACAAAGCTGGTGAAAGGCCTGGAGAATAAGCCTTATGAGAAACAGCTGAGGGAACTGGGGCTATTTAGTCTTAAGACAAGGAGGATGAAGGCAGACTTACTGCTCTCTACAACTACCTGAGAGGACATTGTAGAGAGACAGGTGCTGGTCTCTTCTCACAGGAAACTAATGATAGAACAAGAGGGAATGGACTCAAGCTGCACCAGGGTAGGTTTAGGCTAGACATTAGGAAAAAAATGTTTCACTGAAAGGGTTGTCAGACATTGGAACAGGCTGCCCAGGGAGCCGATTGAGTCATCATCCCTTAATGTGTTTAAAGGTCGTTTAGATGAGGTGCTTGGACATATGGTTTAGGGGTGTGCTTGGCAGAGCAGGGTTGATGGTTGGACTTGATGATCTCAAAGGTCTTTTCCAACCTGAACAATTCTATGATCCTCTGATTCTATGATTATGAGGATGTGAGATGCTCTATCATTACAGAAGCAAGCAATTACAGAAGCAGTATTACAGCAAACCTGTGTACTGAACTGTGATACAAAGCCATTCTGACTGTAAATTTACTTACAATTTTTTCATTAATTTTTTGTAAATTAATTTTGTTAATGTTATACCTATTATGCTGATACAGTTACATTCATGTGATTACAGCAGTGTACATTATCTTAACAACTTCTCATATAGTCTATATGATGAATTCAGTGTTACAAGATTCAGAGAAAGTACATTTCTTTTTTACTAAATTCTCATTAAAGAGTAAGTTGTCATATTCACCAATGCTATATAGTCATGAACTTAAAAACCTTATCATGGTCAAAATCATCAAGAGAATAGAACTGAAATAGAAATCAAAAATGTTGGCTGAATTTGTAGAATTGCATAATTAAAATCTTATTCCCCAAACTAAACCAAATTCACATTCGTGTGCTGAGATTCTTTCAGAAAGGCATTTTTATGCTGGTGTATTTATCAGCATGCACTTACAGGCAAAATCATGACTTGTTCTACTAATAAAATAGAAGATAACTTTAAAAGATGATTAGTTTTTGCAACATCTTTTATCAAAGTACCCTGCACATTAAATCATACATTTGAGCATAAAAAAAACCCTTTCTACATAATGTACAAAAAGACTGCTTTTATAGGACATTAACATAGTTAAAAACCCAGTCATCTGCTCAACAGTTCTTGAATTTATTTCTTCATCTTTAAGTATGTGAGTAAATAAAATTCATCATATTATGTAATTATTTCTTTGGATTCCCATATGGTATTTAAGAGATCATGAAGAAAACTTAAAAATTGAACATATTCATCTTTGGTAAAAGAAGAGCACAATAATGAATCTTAAAGGACAGAGCCTGTACGAAAAACGGACGAAAAAGTGGGTCAATACAGGGCATTATCCCCAATTTCTACTGGTAGTATATAGCCTTAAAACTGAAAAAATAAATTGTTCTCATAATTAAATAAGCATTAGCTTAAATTCCACAGTAGATCTGCCTACACATAATGTGACCTCCATGTTTATAGAAACAAAACATAGTATAATTACAAAATATAATTAACTGTACTAATTAAGCTATAAAATAGCAATAACTCTCAGTAAGTATCTCACTACAGTTTGTTGCTTAGCTGAATTTATGGCTCTAAAGGAAGACTAAAAGAACTAGATGCAGAAGTGAGTCCAAGAGTTCATCCTGCCCCAGAAGTTAACTAGATTTAGAAAATCTGTCAGAATAGTTGGTGAAAAATCAGTAGCAACAGCATGTGCAGCAGATGGTTGTTCAACAGTGGAAAAGAGTTTGAGTGCACAAGGCTGCAACCACTCTTCTGATAGCTAGTGGTCCTTCTGCGATCTGAAAGGACAACAAGAGGTTTTCCTCGAGATTTATTAGCTGGGTGCACAAAACAACACCTCAGCCAGCAGGGCTCTCAAAGAGGAGCCAAACCATTACCCAGATAAATGTTTGATTGATAGAGAAGCAATAATGGCGTGTTTTCACTTGCAAAGCAGAAAATATAAAATTACTTGCTAGTAACATCACGCAGGAAGAAATAAACCTGTTGCACCCCCAGACTCAGATCACTACCATGGAACAACTGAATAATTTTGTTTTGGCTCTTATGTTCAAATAGATCTTGATTTATTGCATTAACAATTGTCCTAACATATCTGACCTTTTAAACCATATCAGCTGACAATTGTTGTACAAGGTAAATATGAGAGGTATTTTCAGGAACAAGCCATATGACAAATAATTTCAACTTGTTGTTTTGGTGTTGATCAAGCAGCAAGTGAGTTCTTTCTTCTGCTATTTTTTTCTACTAAAGTATTTCTGCCTAAGCAAGCAAATAAGCTAACATACCTCCCGCTACCTTGCCTTTACTTTGCAATAAAAATCCTTACTGAAAGAGTTTATTACAGGGTAAGGAGTGTATTTTCTGAGTGGAATTCTTTCAAGATATTGGCAACACATCACTGGATTCCCCAGGAAAGAAAAAAAAATGATCTTCTTCTCTAGAAAATACATGTTTTAGCACCAGCTGCTATTCCACCTAAAAGACCAACAGCCCAGGAGACTACTTTTGATCACTGAGTGTTATTGCCCAATGTGTAACTCCAGCAGATGATGATGGGCAGGTGGAGGGCTCTTCTATTTGTTTCTTTCAAGTAAGTTTTAATTTATTCTTCACCTTTTCTTTCACTGAGAACTTCTCTCCCTTGCCTCAGTAGCCTACTTTATTCAGTGTGTCTGTCAAACCAGTGAAGAGGAGATAGGATAACATATTTTTGTGTGACTCGTATGCTGGTAATGGTCTGAGCTATTTTGCTGTCCAAAGTAGCGTAGCTCTTTCATCTCACAGGTAGTTTTACCAGTACTGGTTAAAGTTTTAAAGGGATGTATGGCCAGTCTATCTTGGGGGCAGCTGACACACAGTCAGAAAATAGATTGGGGAAATTTTAGATCAGTGAGGTTCAAATATCATTTAGAAGAAGCAAGCAAAAAAAAGCCTTTCATCATAGCCCTGTGACCTTGAATCTATCCTTTGTATTATATCTCTATAGCTTGTAACTAATAAGGATCAAACTTGTAGCACCCTTTAGAGAAATTTTGGGGATATCATCATTTTAGTTGTTCTAGATTACATTTATAAAAGAAAAATCAGCACAGTTGGTGTCAAACCACCCATAACTTTTTTATAAGAATTCACATCATTTAAACAAACATATTATAAATTTTACCTTTCTTTTTTCAGCAAATTCATCTTCCACCCATACAGATGTAGAGATTCCTGCTGACACAGGCAAATCAGGACGTGAAGTCATTCAGAACTCTAACAGGATATAACAAAAATAATAATAATCATTATAATTAAACTTGTGTATCACATTAATATGAAGTAAAACAGTTGGTTCCAACTGTTGCACGGATTTTTGTAACAACTTATTCTCTGTGCAAAACTTTCTCCTTCCAAACCATGGAAGCCAAGGTTCTGAGTCACAAAAGACACCATCTCTACAACCACCAGAAAGTTTGACCCTATTCCTGTGGTACATACACCACTTCTACATACCTTCCCTTCAAGTGAACATATTTTTTAATCTCCACCTTACCAAGACACCTAGGACATGTAAATATGCAATTAGTTATCATCAGGGCATTTTTGTAATCCACTTTTTCTTGGGAAATGTGTGTGTGCATGTGTGTACATTTTTGTGTGTGTAAACAGTGTGACAGACTAATTTAGATTGGAAGAGACCTCTGGAGGTCACCTTGCCCAGCCCCCCTGCTCAAGACAGATATACGTTCAGTAATTAGGCTAGAAACAGCAAAGTATTTATTTATATTAGCATCACGACAACTACAAAAAAAACATACATTTGTGTTAAAATAATCTAGTAGCATGCAATTATGTACACTAAGTAGCATCAATTTTCAGTTACCTTTCTAACATACACACATTTCTCTTTGTATGCATACTTATATATATATACACCCCACATATAAAGATACAAACACAGAAGTTGGAAAGACATATGAAAGGATGTGTAAATATACATTTGTAGCAGAAATTGCATTTGTAAAAAGCAATGTGCTCACGTGAAGTGTTCTAAAATAATATTCTTTTCCTCCAGAAATAAAGGCAAAGCCACAGAGGCTACTAAGAGAGCTAAAAGAGGTCAGACGATAAGACCACTTGTCTTTTACTTACACCAACTTTTTTAAACAAAAGTATCATATAATGGGGCCTGGATACAGGATGTGACATTTTGAGAGCACATCAGTTGCCCTTCAATGCATTCCGTAGGAGCTTAACAATTCAATGCTAACCTGGGTGACAACTAATTAAGACATTACTAATGAGGCTATAAAAAACAGGGTCCTTAGAGATTTCTGATTACTGACATCTATTGCTCTTTGGTCATTATACCGGGAGAAATGTCCCTGAGTGAAAGTTTGAATGTTTCAAAAAGGTTTTCCAGAGCACAGCTTTCTGTGGTAAACAGAAAACAAATGTAGTTAATCATTCAAATATCAGCAAAACATGGAACATTATGCATTTGTGTTCATGCAGAAAGAAAATGTGTCTGATGTAGATGTTTAGCTTTATAATAGCTTTATAATAGCTTAATAACAATAGCTTAATAGAACCAATATTTGGCATATTCAAATACCAAACTACAAACAAATGTGCTGTCACACTGAAAGCTTTCATATGGTTGCAATTTTCGAATTAACAAACTGAAAGTTATCTAAAAGGCAACATATTGTTACACTCTAATGGGCCATTATGGCATAACTTATTTACTTCTTTAGTTAACTGTTCCAGCTTAAATTCAGTTTCTCCAGATTTTGGACTCAGAGCCTACTCTGTTCTCAAGAAGTAGACATTTTCTTCTGGACTATATTACAGCAGCGTGAACACTACGCAGCTTGGCAATACATCTGAGTAAATGTGACCTGTAGAGGCATTTTTTTTCTTGTACTTACCACCCATATTACAGCGATAGTGTAATGCAAAGACTCGCTTGTCATAGTATATCCTTGCACACAAGACTGACCCGAGCCTATTCAGAGAGAAAATATCTGATCTTAGTGCACAGGGAGAAGCTGAGTGAAGCCAGATTGCAGCCAATTGACCTGAAAGGAAAACATCCAAGCTCCTGTATTAGTTCCATTGATGCTCTACTGACTGAAAGGCATTTATATTCACGATACTTTCCCTGATTTGTCTCCTGCCATTTTATTTTCCTAGTTTTAAAGCAGAGAACATGAAAAAGGTTGCCTACTTTATCCCATATACATAACTTTAACTCGGTAATGCTGTTTTCTCAGATTCAGTATCTTTCCCTGACCCAAACTTTAACTGCCCACAGTGTAGATGTCTATATATGAAACAGTCACTCTAAACAAATTGGCTTTATACTCAATGGAAAGATAGTTTGTAGTCAACATGGAGTCTACTTGAGGAGGAAATGCATCTATAACTTCTTTTCATTGTAATGATCAGGTCTCTATTGACTACAGAGATATCACATGATGATTTTTCACATAACTCCCAGAATTACCTCAATTTGTCTAACAATAACCCATTGCTCAGTGTAGTTACTTCTGGGAAAAAATGTTGAAAACATTATCTCATTCCTTTGACGTTTATCTGAAGGGCTGTTTCTTTAAAGCATCAGATCTTTCACTCTTACGTATTAAAGTGACTTTCTGAATCATTTTTATCTTTATTTACAAAATCAGAGTATACATGACTGAGGAGGTAAAGTTTCCATCCATGAAGCTCAGAGATAACCACAGCTCAGGTCTAATGTAACATTTTTCTTTTCTTTACAAACATCTAAAACATGCGATTCCCTTTTGGACTTTTATGCAGAGTCTACTGCAGTCTGTTGAAAGATTTGCATTGATGTTCACGCTTAATGGATTAGATTCCAGATATTTAGATTCTTTAAGAATTTTTAGGGAAAGAAGTGAATTCTGAATTAAATTTGGTATTTTACTGGTCAGATTTTCAGTGCTGCTGAGTTATCTGGATGTCCTTTTTTCATGCATACTGTATATGACCTTTGACTTTCTCTTTGTGACTTTTTTTTCAAAGATGTCTAAAAAATTTTTAAGATTCTTCTCAGCGATGCCTTCAATTTTTTTTTCAATATATTCCTAATACAAAGATACCCAGAACTGGTCACAGTATTTCAAGGGTAGTCAGGACAAGGGTAATTATGTCACTGTTAATGCATGTTCTTTACATATGTCAATCAAATATTTGTTTCTCTTCGTATATGCAATACTAAAATTGCATATCTGCTTTACTGCCTACTGACATGCCTCCTCCTTTGAAGAACAAGGCAAATCAGGGTATTACCTTCTATGGATTATATTGTTTAATGCTATTCCCCAAATGAAACTGTATGTCCTCAGTGGTACCCGCAAAATGTAGCGTATTGTCTCCTATATCATGAACATGCCATTTATTCTATTACTTCTGAGCTTTCACTTTAGAAAGAAAAAGACTGACTTACCACGGATTCACTAGGAGTCACCTTGCTAACTTTAGCTGTCAACAATGCAGATAACGTTTTCAATTGATGTTTATATGATTTTTCTCTTATAAAATTGTTATGTGATTTAATTTATCTTTTTTTATAAGTAATTATATCACATCTATTAAGAAAAAAACCCTACTGTGTTTATATTCAAGCTATTTTCAATTTATTTAGGTAGGGTTTGCAGTCCCTAATGTAAAACTGTAGTTGAAATCCACCATAGTCCTCAGGATAGAGTTGGAGATTAGACTTCCCTGCTCCAAAAAGCATGTATTTAATAGAATAAACTACACAAACAGTATGTGAAGCAGGAACTAGAAGCTGGAAGTATCTTTTCTCCCAGATGAAGACTCTCGTCAAAGGTTTGTTACAGCTGGTTTCCCCCTTTCTGCCATCTCTTTGAAGAATGGCCCAATTTTACCATGAACATGAGAAACACCTTACTACTACGGTATAAGGGGTGATTAGGACAGTTTCCGTGACAACAGAGTAGTACGTAGCTGTTTCTCCAGATTAGTCACATAAGATCTAGTAGCTACAAGCTACAGTATGAACTGTATGATTAGCAGGGGGAAAACCAGTTATTTATCCATACTATGTACAGGAGACATTCAATCACATTTTCCTCATTGGCTCACACTTTGTAAGACAACGACAAGCCATTATACCTTTCTAAATCAAATTCATAAATGAATAATTGCAGAAGAGCATTTTTTGATTCCCTCTTTCTATCTTTATATACATGTAAACTGAAGACTGCAGGAAAGTGGCTATTAGCAA
This sequence comes from Leptosomus discolor, assembly GCF_034619465.1. Taxonomy (NCBI): domain Eukaryota; kingdom Metazoa; phylum Chordata; class Aves; order Leptosomiformes; family Leptosomidae; genus Leptosomus; species Leptosomus discolor. The sequence goes on along the minus strand of NC_141392.1, from coordinate 69,696,459 downwards.
GATCTCAGATAATCTACTCTTTATAGTATTTCTTGTTGATTTTTAAGCTTTTGCTTATAACTATATTACATGATCTGTACACAGACCACCTCTTTCAGACCTTTCGCCAAGGCTCCTTTTGAAGCTATCAGTGCTCTCAGTACTTATGGAGGTCGGGCACTGCAAATCAAACCTCTTGATTAGCACCCCAGGTTGTTACCCCTGGTTACCAACATTAACACAAAACTGACCCATAAAATCTTCAGACAAAAACAGTAAAGCAAGACTTTTCAGTATGCTGTCTAGCTACACTTGTAACTCCCTAAAATCCCCTACACAGGCATGACTTAATGACTTCTCTGGGGTGCATCTCTGCTGCCTTCTGCTGCACAGTGTGCTGAGCCCTGAGGCCTGCAACGTGCTGGTTGGTATTGCTTGGAGTGCATCAGAGATCCCATCTGGAAACTCAGATTTCTTTTGCAGGGAAACTGGAGGCTGTGTGGAAGTGTGAGGAGGAGAAGAAAAGCTTGGAGAAGAACTGGTGCATGCCCTTCTCTTGCCCCACCAGGATAACTTGACACATCTATGCTTGGATCTTGCTTTCCATATCATGACTCCAAGCCTGAGTCATAATGCAGCACTCATGACTTTCACCTCATCATTCATTGCTTTCTGCAAATGGAAAACTTTAAGCTTTTTAATATATATTTCATTTTAAGATCGACCTGACAATTAAAATCCTGGAGGAGGCCCCAGAGGCATCCTTTGTTACGTTGGTATTCTGTATTGTATCATGCTAGGTTTGCTCCTGTTTTCCTTTGCCACATTAAATCTTTTGATCTCACCCAACTAAGTTATCACACAAAATGCACTGCTATTCACTGTGTCAACAAATAAAATGCAAATATTCCCCAGCTTGGCACACAGAGCATGTGTCACATCTAGTAACCAAATAACAGCAGCACACTACATATAAACAAGAAGATAAAACTCCTTGACAATATATCAGTCATCAGTTACCACCTCTTTCTCAAGACAGTATAATATAAAATTGGTTAATAATCATCTGCTGCTTTTTTAATTATTTTTTTTTAATGAATAAGCCACACTGAAATGTCTTCTCATTTAAGATAAAATGTACTCCTCCACTATTTTGTCATCATACCTTTGCCTCAAGGAAACAGCTGAGAATCTTGTGAAAAGAGGTTTTGGCCTTTGAACAGGAGTATGTTTCACTAATATTTCTCTCAACATCCCACTGATGAGGGAAGTTTACAGATGTAATCAAAAGTTCTCACAGCCTATTTGTTCTGTGACTTTGACCCAATCTGTTGGAAGATTAAAAATCCCTGTTCAGGACTGCAGTTTTTGGAAAAAACAGGGAACTAGATATACTATAGGGTAATTTTCTGAGATGTTATAAATCTTCACATTGCTTGTATTAGGACATGAAAAGAAGGAACACTCTCAAAGATAAATATAATGTTTATAGACATTTTTACAGCAGGTCGAATGGAAAAATTATTCTGTTTTATTGAGAGATAATGATTACTTTTTATGGTTAAATTTCATAGTGCTGCATTATTTACAAAGCTTTGGGCAGACATTAAAATAGTCATTACCAAGGGGAGGATTCTCCTTTCATTCTGTCTCTGTTCTTTCACATAAAAGAACATATTGCAAATGTAAACACACTTTGAGCTGAATATATACAGTATTTTTAACACTTTTTCTGGCATCTTGCTGGCAGATGACTAGCTGTGATATAAAAAAAATGTTTTCGTGACAATTGTTTTATGCACTTTTTAATGAAACTTTCTTCTGATATATGTGCTGTCAGAATGCACATGCACAACATATTTGCTCTGTTGGCCATCCATATTTAAAATACACCATCTGGGTATAGGACAATGAATGCACTCAGTCTCAAATGTCTATGCATCTCGGCTCTGCAAACTGAAGAAATCCAAGTATCTTTTTAATAGTTACACACCTTGACTCCTTTGTGTTTCTATTTTCTTGCCTGTGTCTATTTACTCCATTTGTGTGAACAAGAAGGAGAAAAAGAAACATGCACAGATTATTATTACAGGCAGGATTAGGTTTTTCAATATAGTCAACAGCTGAGGTACCCCCTTTTAAGACCAGACATCCCATGAATAGCCCCCGAAGACAGTGTGCTTCTCTGAGGCCCAGTGTTTTACTCATTTCTCTGCACAGCCTTAGAGTCCATATGTGGTACAGGCTAACAGCAAATGTTAGCCTATACCACTAAGAACTCACTTAGGTTGTTCACCTGAGCTAATCGAAAAGCCCGTGAAGGAAAACCAGATGCTAACTGCTACCTCTGTGTAGCTGCAGACAGGTTAGCTCAGAAAACAGTCGTGCCCACCGCAAGTGCAGAGCCGCTCCCTGCTTCCCAGCACGTGAAGGCATATCTGTTAACCAGAAGTTTCAGTTGGCTGCAATGTTGTTAAAAATTGTGTGGGCCTGCATGAAAGGAATAATCAAGACAGAAAAGGAGTGGGAGGTTGAGCTCCATTTACATCTGTAAAATGTAAAAAGAAGGTCTTACTCCTTTGCGAAAGCCACATCCCACAGGGGAGAGGATTATTGCTGTGCAATTGATGTGTCCATAAGCCGATTGCATGGTGTGTGGGGTGGATGTGCAGAGATACGAGGGAGAGAAGGGAAGCCTATGGTCTTATGTACTGAATACGCTTCTGGTTAGGTAATGGCTCTTAGAACAGTCCCACTATGCTGACCGAGATGGGGGCTGCCATATGTATGCTGTAAAAAGATCACCTTGAGGGAGTCATCCAAAGTAAGCCCATCAAGGAGAGATAAAGCAGGCAAATTTTGAGAGAAATGAATTCAACTCATACAAGCCGGTGTTAAAAAAAAAGTAACACTGATCATATTCCTTTATTCACAATGATTTGCATTACCCTAGTCAGCTCTATCCACTCCTAGAATCTTGTTTGATGAAATGAAGTGTCGCTTTAGTAATATAGTTTGCAGAGGGCATGGAGAACAAGATTGTTTATTCTTATGTTATAACTTTATTACTCTGCATATTTGCAGGAGAAGTTGCTTACTATAAGGAGAAATATGAAGGTTTATAGCTTGGGTATTCACTTTTGATATTTGTTTTTTTCACTTACATTTCATTTCCCATCTCATTTTTAGATAATTAAAAAGAAAGCTACAAATAGTATAAAATTGAAAACTCATAACAGGGAACTCTGGCAATGTCAAAACCTGCATGACTTAAGCATTGTCATTTCTTGATTGCATTTTCAATATTTTTTTGATCAAACTGATATAATGAGGAAATAGCAGCACTGGGAAGAATTTCCAGTATCTCTAAGTCTTCTTCTGTTTTACCCTGTAGCCACATGTTGAATGTACAGATGCAGTGATTTCTTTTCCCCCAGTGCTGTTCAAGCAATGATCAGAATTCTCTAACTAATTTTTTAAGAGTCAAGAAAAACAAATAAATGGGAAAGAAAGCCCGAGGACTAGCAAAAAGATCACCTTGAGAGTTCCCTGCAGGAATTATCTGCAAATGAACCACAGAGTTCTTAAGAAAGTTTGGGGTATGGATTTTAGCAAGTGAAGAACGAACTTCAGTGAAGTGAAGAAAGCTCAGTAGCAGAAGCAACACTTACTGCCAGTGAGAGCAAAAAGAAAGTGAGTCAATATGTGTGAAAAGAACAGTGTCAGGGAGTAAAACAGCCGAAGAAAAAGTGATAAAGAAAAAAAGAAGAACAGGAACAGGAATAAAATTTGATTGAAGAATATAGTTTTGCTATGGATGATGTATTTACGTGAAATCTTCCTAACGAGTAGTGAAAGATTACTCCAGGCTGGTTAAACCTTCTTAGACAAAAGAATCCTGAGAAACAGACGGAAGGGGAGATTAATTTTTGACTTTTACTGAATATAATGGTAGAAATAGTACTGAACTCTTATTCTCAGAAATATATGGTCTTTTATTTGACATATTTACCATCTTATTCACTATCAACTACCACGCTGTTTCTTGAGTGTCAATCAAAAAAAGAATTATTTCCAGGGAACTGTAGGAAAATGCTAGTAAAATTCATATCTGCTGAGAAGTCTTCAAGTCAAATTTGTCTACCTTGTGGATGGGGAACACATGGGAGATATACATGTATTGTGAGGCAAGGGCAGGAAGAATTGAAATGCACCTCAAGAAGTTAAATACCAAACAAGAAACAACACATATAATTTCCTAGACACAAAAATAGAGATAGGTCATTTGCATCCACAAAGAGAATGAAACAGTTCTCTCAAGGAGGATTGCACTTTCCAGAAAGGAAGGTAAAGGGATACCCTGAACCATCAGTAAAAGGCATAGGGAGAAGGGAGCAACAACAAATCTTAAAGAAAAATTACAAAATGTAAGAACAAGCCCCAGATCTAGTGGCTGCAGGAACTGACAAACCTTTCTCATTCAAATCTAACCTCAAGGCAGAACATGAAAAATTGGAAAAAGCATTAATTGCAAGAAAACTGAGAGCTGACATCTGCCACAGCTGAAGAAAAAGAAGAAATCAAATCCATTTGAAATACTCAGAGAATTTGAGAGCAACTGAAAAAATCTGCAATAAACCTTAACAGGGTACACAAAATAGGAGCTTAAAGAATACAGTTCTTTAATGTTCTAATCTTTTTAATGTTCATTTTTCAAATGCCCAAATGTGTTGAACACTTTATGATATAGTTAAAGGCCCAATGTCTGTCCTGAGGAATTCAATTTAGATTGAAAGAACAACTTAGAACAAAAGTATTTCATAAAAAGAACTGGACTTGGTAATATCAAGCTACACTGTTCAGGTGGTTGCGTAAACATGTTAATTTTACATGTGTCTCAGTGGTTTGTGAAATCCATGTTTCATGTTGGAAAAAGCATGTCAGAGATTAATTTTAAAGAAAGGTTTAAAGAAGGAGAAGATAATGGGACAAGTGAAAGATAAAAAAAAAGACCCCAAATGTCTAAAAATAATCAGAGACTGTTACTTCTAAATAATCAGCTTGATGGAAACTTCAGGAGCCCATTATAGTAGAGAAAAAAGAATCATAATTAAAGATCAAAGCTTAATCTACCTTCACGGCTCTCTCGTAGGTTGGTAATAGCAGGGAAGAGGTTTACTTCACAGTTTTTATGATGAGATGATAGGTTTGTTTACAGCTTTGTTATACCTACCCTCCACAAAAAGATCTAATTCCTGTCCAGAGAAATTGTCTGACCTAAACTTTCCTTATTTCACTCTGACAAAAAAAGAAAATAAATCTGAAAAAAAATTACTATTTGGGAGTTATTATTATAACTAAACTAATATACATTTAGTGGTCTGAAAGGTTAATATTTTTCCAACATGTGTCTTCTTTTAGCACAGTAACCTCTTGCTATTATCATCTCCACATATTAAATCTATCTCAAATCTCTGTTGGCTATATAGTTGAAGAAAATCACTATTTGTGAAAGATAAACAGAAAGGATCTTCTTCAAGTAGCACACAGAAACCACAGCACAGTTTGTTGTTATCTGAATGCCAAGACACAAAATGTGACACTGCTATTTGATAAACTTTTTAAGCCAGTGAGCAACTCCTGATCCATTAAAGCCCTTCCCCTATTCTCTGTGAACTGAGTTAACCACACAGATGGAAGCTGTTCCTGTGCTCTTCGTACAAGCTTTCCAGGCACAGGAGAGGAGCATCACCACAAGATAGACCTCTCTGCCTTCCCCATTGTATAGTGCTGAGGACTCTTGCCTAAGAGCCAGGAGGACCTGCAAATTCAGACAGTGACTCCGAGTGCAGCTTTCCTCCAGCACAGAAGGGCTCTGCAGTCACTGTGGAGCAGGGAAGGCACAGCTCCCAGCTCTGCAGCTCTGACCAGTGGACCTTCAGCAGCCGACCATGCCACTGCAGGGCTGAGGCAATGACTACCAGGGGCCCTTCTCCCACTTGTGTTCTTGCTGTCCCACTCTCCCACAGACTTTCCCACCCTCTCAGTCTGCTCCAGTGGGCTTTTGGAAAGCTGGATCTCTTCACAGCTCTGATTTACAGCCTGATATCACGTGGAGTTGTACAGAGTCTCTGGGGAGATGGTCAGTCATGGGTGAGGCCTTGGTGAGAGGGGAAAGAAGGAACTTCTTCAACTGGTCTCACTACTAGAAGAAACACAATGTGAATCATGGCAGAAGAAGATGCCTGATTCTGGAAAAATTCCTACTGCCTATCTCTGGCAGCACTCTGCTCTTGCTGTTGGGAGTTTGCCTTCAGCTTCTTGACATGCATTGCATTGGGAACACCTAACTTCCGCTGCACATTTTGCCAGGCAGCAAGGCACCAGGTCCTTTTTCAAATGTTGCCCGAGGATGATAAACTAATAACAAAAAGGGAGGATAGAGGGGGGACGGGAACAGAGCAGTCATTTAGCACTAAATCAAGACACTAAGAACAAAATTAATCAAAGCTCCAAGGGATGTGAGAAGAAAAAAAAAATCTTTAATTGCCTATACTCCAAGGCTAGAAGCCAACTTAGTGAACAAGAATTGGAATGGCTCATTTATGAGCATGAATTTGTCCTCATTGGCATTACAGAGATTTGATGGGGTGATCTGCATGACTGGAATGTTGAAATCACTGGTTGTAATCTGTTTAGGAAAGATGAAGTGGAGAGAAAGAGTGGAAAACGACACTTCATGTCAAAAATGGCACTACCTTTTTCCAAGAGCTGACAATGTAGAAGCAATCAATGTTGAAGGTCTATGGGTGCATATTTAACCGGCAAAGCGCAAAGTACCAGCTGGGATTTGCTGCGAGTTACCATATCACAGCAAGAAGCCAGGTGCTCAGCTGAGTACCTGTCTATAATGCAGGAGGAATAAGCAGCTCTGTTATCAGAGGGACTTCAGCCTGAGTGACATATACTGAGGAACTTCTGATGTCAATGTTAAAACTCTTCCAGAATTTCAAAAAGTTGTAGGTGAAAATTTCTAACATATTACTACGTAAAAAAACATGGTTACATTTATGCAAATTCCTAGATTTGCCGTCTGCACAGAGAACAAAGGCCAGTCAGCTCTGTTTATGTATTGCTTTAAATGGATTGATTTCAGAGAGCTGATAGCAATTAAGAACCAAATTAAGTGGAGGGGAAAAAAAGAGTACCACAATATAATGAGCATACATTGAAGTAGAAACTGGAGAAAATAGAAAAAGGAATCAAAAGTAAAAGAATACACAATCATTTTATAATGGACCTCACCAGATCCAAGTAAATCAAGATGAATCAATCACAAAAGCGAAAAGGCAGAAAGACCTGCCATGGTGGTTAAGGTCAATAGGAAGAGAGACTATGTGGGCTGTTTAAAAGGATATTAAAAGCAAATAAAAGAGAAGAACAATATTGGCTTTGTACTAGCATATGGGAATCACAGAATAAAGAATAATAACATAGGCAAGCCATGTGTGCTCAGTGCATAGCTCCGTTCTGCGTTTAGGAGCGGAAAAAGTAGAAATTTTATCATAAGGTGAAGCTAAAGTACTTTCCATTCCAGTGGTCACTCCAGAGAATTAAAAGGCAGTTACTAACAGCACACATTTCCAAATAAAAAGGTCCAGATTAATTTCATTGAGGAGTTTTAGAAAAACCTGGCAAAGAAATCCTCTGGACCATTAATGTTGATTTTCAATAAGAGTTGGAGCACCAGAAAAGCCCCAGAGAAAAGGAGGAAAGCTAATGTTGTGCCAATATTTTAAAGTGGTAAATGAGATGACCTGGACAATTATACACCCGTCAGTCTAACATTGATCCAAAGCAAAATGATGAAACAGCTGATATAAGACTCAATTAATAAAGAAGTAAAGGAGGATAATATAATTAATGCTGATCAACATGAGTTTATGGAAAAGAGATCTTGTCAAGCCAACCCGATGGCTCTTATTGATGAGATTACAAGTTTGGATGATGATGGTAACTGTGTTGGTTTAAAAAGTTTAGACTTTCGAGAGCCCATTTTGATGACAATTTGACTAAGAAAACTAGAATGATGAAAAGTCAACACAGAGCATATTAAGTTAGTCAAAAACGTAATAAATTGATACACCTCAAATTGTAATTTTAAATGGAAAACAACCACTGCATATGTCAATAGCACCTTGTACTATCTACGATTGTAATTATTTCTACATAAAAGGAAAAAAAGAAATTGCTATGAATATAGTTTGAAGATGAAAAATAGCTTCAGAGGCATGTTGTGAAGAGGACTGGCTACTTTCTATGCAATTTGGGTAACCTGGCAAGCTGAGCACAAAGAAATATATTTGTCTGAGCAGAACAGAATGCAAAGTCCCATACTCAAGAACAGACAAGGTAATTCAGAGGGAACCTGTGAAGGAGCCTGTCACAGGAAACAGAATGAGAGAAGGGGCCCTAGAGGTCATGGGAGATGCACAAGATGGACAGGACCTCTCATTAGGATGATATAGGCAAAAATGCTACCAGACTTTTTGCATTTGATAATGCCACATTTCCTGCTAATATACCGTATTCACTTCTGCTGCCCACATTTCTAGAAAATATCGAACAGCTAGGGAGGATTTCAAGAAATGCTGTGGCAATGATTGAAGGATTGGAAAAACCTACCTGGTGGTATAATACACAGGGAGAATGAGGTCTTTAGCTTATCATAAGGAAGATTACATATTGAAATGGTAACAGTCTAGACAAGCTTATAGACAGAAGACAACTTTTAACTTTTCTAATTTCTGAAGGGAACTCTTCAGTATTGCAGACAGAAGTTAAGCAAGAACCAGTTCTTAAAAAATAAGCTTTAGACTAAAATTAAAATGCACATTTTTAATATTATATCTTCTACTGAATCCCTAGTATATCACATAATGCTTTATGCATTCCTCATTTTCAGAAAATTTTAAATCAAGTGTGCATCAGCATTTCCCCAAAGTTTAATTCAACCAGAAATCAGTCCAAGGAAGACTTACGACCTCTCGCTAGAGACAAATATCTGGGTAAACAAAGGGACGCCGTTTCGCCTAGAAAGCCATCAAAATGTTATAAACAAACAAAATTAGGGTTATTCTTCTCCCTGATCTGTTGTAGGCGTTACAAGCCCACTCATGCTCTTAGGAAAACCGAAGGGTTTTCCAAGACCAGCGGCCAGAAGAGATCATTCCACCTGCTGCGTTTCTTCACGTTTCCTTCCCACACTTCACTCCTCAGGGAGTCCATTAATCTGCTCGTGTGACAAAGCGAGACCGCGTTAGGCACAAGCTGCCTTCTGCAGCTCGGTACCTCTGCGCCAGCTCCCTCCGGTCTCCGGCGGCCCAGGGCGGCCGGGAGCAGCGCCGGGGCGGCGGGCGGGGCGGCCGGAGGCGCTCGGTGGCTGGAAACCTGCGCGACCGCCGGCACCGCCAAGAACGGCCGCCTCCGGTGCCGGGTGTTGTGTCTGTGCATGAACACAGTGCCCTCTTTTGGCGGGTTGCAGGTTACAGAGAATACCAAGGTTCAGCCGTGGCTGAGAGCTGCCAGAGCTCTTCCAGCCGCTCAGATGGCGACGAGATATTTCCACCACGGCAATCAGAGGCTTCCTTCTGTTTGTCTGTTTGCCCATCAAGTTTCCTCTGAAGATGAGACTTTTTTTTTTTTTTCCCCATAGGAATTTTTTTCTCCATTTCTGAGACTGTAATCGCACTTCTGTTACAGCTTCATCACAGAGGAAGATACCGTTTTTATTTTCAAACGTCAGGATTTTAGTCTCACTGGTAATCAAAATACCTGCTGAAAACCAAGCCTGTTTATTTCAGAATTAAAATACATGAACTTATTTTGTTAAGTGGATACTAAATTAAAAAAAATTAAGAAATGGAAATAAGATTTGACGGTGGCTTATGGAAAAGGTGACTTTCAAGCGTACTAATAGTAGCACGCTTAAAAAAGATATTGTTAATAGAAATGCATCCATGATTCCATGACAATGAAGCATATAGAAAAAACAACGGTCACAAAGAATAATTTGACCTCCGCATTGGCCAATTTTAAAAGTGAAAGAAAATTCCAATGCAAGGAAAACGATTTCTCCCTTGTGTTACCTTGCCCTAGGCAAAATGAGAACACATTTATTTTCCAGATGAGGCATATAAGAAGCAGAATGTTTAAGTAACTTGCTAAAGGTTACATAAGTTTACAGGAGACAGATAACAAAAATCCACTATGTGAATGTCCAAAGTACCTAACATATTAAGTGTTTCAAATATCTGTGTTCAGATCTATTGAAATGTAGGAACAATAATATAAACTATATAAAATGCTTTAACATCGACAAGTGAGAAAGAATCAACTAAAAGCAAAGTAGTGATAGCATTCTTAGACTCTTTTATTTTTCCCCCAGAAAGGCACAGAAAATTATCATACAGAATCACAGAATCAGAATCACAGAATGTTAGGGTTTGGAAGGGACCTTGAAAGATCATCTAGTCCAACCTCCCTGCCAGAGCAGGACCACCTAGAGTAGGTCACACAGGAACACGTCCAGGTGGGTTTTGAATGTCTCCAGAGAAGGAGACTCCTCAACCTCTCTGGGCAGCCTGTTTCGGTGCTCTGTCACTCTCACAGTGAAAAAGTTTTTCCTAATGTTAATGTGGAACCTCCTGTGCTCCAGCTTGCACTCGTTGCCCCTTGTCCTGTCATCGGCCATCACCGAGAAGAGCCCAGCTCCATCCTCTTGACATTCACCCTTTATGTATTTATAAACATTAATGAGGTCACCCCTCAGTCTCCTCTTCTCCAGGCTAAAGAGACCCAGGTCCCTCAGCCTTTCATTGTAAGGGAGATGTTCCATCCCCTTCATCATCTTTGTGGCTCTGCGCTGGACTCTTTCAAGCAGTTCCCTGTTTAATTATGGTGTTTGTTAAGGAAAACATTGTACAAATTATTTCCACAGAGAGCAGTGGTAAGCCTCCAGGAAGACATTTTTTTTGACCCTGCCCCTGTGTGAAGCAACACAACACAGCGAAAAGTCCCTCCTCTCCTCTGACTCCTCCTTTTTCCCATTCACCCACAGATGGTGGAGCTGCCTGGGAGTCACCAGAGCTGTTGCATCCTTGCTGTGTCTCCAGCCTGGGTGGAGAACAATCTCAGCAGCAAGGATGCAGTGGCAGCACCCAGCTGCTATTGTTCTGTGGCCCCAGAGTAGGTTTTTGCCACTTGTGGTGTGCCACAGTTGGTGGCACAGGAAGGACAAAGATGCCCTTGGGCACTGCTCTGCTCCTACCTAATGGGAGCCCTGTGCTGCAACCCACTGCAGGAGGTCAGATGAGCACCTGGCTGCAGCACCCCTCGAGATAGGTTCAGCATTCAGCCTCGTGTGCAATTTACCATTATTTTCTACTTTCATAATGGCAGGCATGTGATGGCTACATTGTCTACAAAGCCAGCGTATGACAGAGTGTCAGGGACACATCATTCTCTTCTTCAGTCTAACAGCTTGCTGAGCTTCCCCATCCTATCCCCTTCACATTTTGCAAACTGACTTGTCTTTTGCCTGCACACAAGAAGTTAGAATGCTACTACTGCTACATCAGCCACTCATTAGCAATAAAAAAATGCCCAGAAAATTCTCTTACTGGTTAGCATTGCTGGGTAGAAGTGACACGACATATTATTTACACAATCCAGTTACTCAGCATCACTTGAGAAATTTAATACATTAAATGAGTGGATTATCCTTAATAATTTTATTACTTATAGCTCATCTAAGGTATGGATATTGTTGAATAAGAAACGTAAATCTCATTCTTCTCTTCACACCAGTTCTAGTGACCCCATATTTCTGCATATTGGGGGAGCCTGTTTTTCTCTCCAGTAGCCAGAGCGCATGACACGGCCTCAGATCTCCAGCATATGTTAGTAGGAATAATGGGTTTCCCAAATAAAAGACAAGCACTTTCTCGTCTTTGCAGCAGCGGGGGTGTATCACTAGGCTTCCCATTTCCATCCTTCATTTCATTCATGAAATGATGCCCTTCCTAATTTGCCTCACCCTCCGGCTAGTTGTTGTCTAGTGACTTCTACACATCTTACATTCATGCCTGAAAGGGCTTATACTGGTCTTCTCATTCAGTTAAAACAAAGACTTGCTTAGAAAATGTACACATTTAAAACCACCTTAATGTTTCAAATATCATTATTTTCAGTAGAAACTGCTTCTTAGTTAAATGGCTTTCAGGCATCAGACTATTATACGACAGATGATTTTGTCACTATGCAAAATGTGAAACCTGTAATCAACTTGTTATGGCATTTCACAAAAGTATGTGACAGTAAAATAAGTAAACTGTCATTTGGGCAATCAAGTCTTGAAATCCTGCAGGAGGAAAAAAAAGTACCTGACACTCAATCTTCATGGTAGGGATGAGGTTCAAAAAATAATTTAATACTGCTACAGTCTTACAGGTTTGACGAGAATTCTTACTGCAGTGTGCTTAAGCCTGCAATAATTTTGTATTATGTTTTAATCATGTATTTTCCCCCCAATTGATTTTTTCCCCAGATAATGTATATGCACGTCACACAGCTAGGTATGCTTTGTTAACAAGGTGTTGGTTAAATTGAAACAATATTTTCCCCTTACTATTGATGACAACATTATCAATTACCAAGCACTCTCAGGCTGGTTTGATATGAGAGCGGGTACAGTAGGCAAGAGCCCACGCTGATTTACCAGCACCTGCGACAGCCTGGGCAGACCGGGTGCCGGCAGCGGGGAAGGGCAAGCTCCTACACGGCTGGAATGCTTCGGATGACATGCCACTGAACCCGTGCTGTGCTGGCTTTAACGGATTTCACATAAAAGTTTTATTATAGGAAAGGGATATACAAGCTACGGTTCATGAGCCGCTTGTGGCCCTTCATACCGCTGCATTTGGCCTGTGGCTCGTTCTCGGAAGTCCTTGTTCTCCCCTGTGGCTGCAGGTTTGATGCAGCGGGCTGGCAGCTGCAGCCCTCCCTGGGCTCCCCTCTACCCCAGGCGCTGCCCCAGGCTCGGGGAAGAAACAGGCCAGGGACAGGCTTACAATTGATTAATAAGTTCTGTCAAATCACAAGGAAGGCCCTGTGGGGGACACACGCTTTCACCATTATGCCATTTAAAGGCGTGTTCCCCACTCCCCTCGAAAGAGCAGACATCACGGTGTACAGGGACTAGCAAGGAGCTCTTCTAACTGGGACTGTAAAATGAATCTGTAGCCTGCTGTTTCTAGTCATTAGTGACAGTCGCATGTTTTGGAACTGATCTCTTCCCAGAGACAAGTTACAGAAATAAGAATAAAATTACACTTGATTATGAGAAGAGCGAAGGGAAACAGGGGAACCTATTTTATCTTTTTCTTTTCTTTTTTTTTTTTTTTTCCTTATGGCCTCTTTACAGTTACAAACCAACTAGTAAAACCCCTGAAATCTGCAAGTTAATATTTTGCACGGAATAACCTTCAGTGAAGAGCGCTGCACTGCCTGGCTTCACAGAAAATTGGTTTTGTTTTGACAAAGTTATGAGCGTTTGGAAATTACTCACTGAGCACACACAACAGGCCTTTTGTTAAGTCTAACGGGGAACCTACAAAACAATATTACTGTATGTACACAGCTGATCTTGCTGCACGCTGAAGCTGTGGGGCCCCCAGAACAGGCTTAGACTGGCCTGGGAAAAGCCGTGAGCATTTGGCCTAACAAGAGATGAATCCTCTGGCTCACCTCGAGCGCTCAGGGAGCAGTCTAACAAGGATTCAGGGGTAGTGCTTTACTCATCCTTCCCTGCCTGCTCTACATAGTCATACCATAACTTTTTTTTCTCCCCCCAAATATGTAATTTGGAGCTTTTCTAACTGCACAGAGCAAGAAAAGGCAAGCCTGCAGCAAGCCTAACTGTGGTGAGTCTGTTAGCTACAGAGAGGAGGAATCCTCTTCGACACCTCAATGGTGGGTCATGGCTGGAGATTCTCACAGAGAACCTAAATGTCACTACTGTCAACAAGCTTAACAGAGAAGGAGGAATACTTTTCAAATCTCAGCTTTTGGGAAGGTTCATCCTTGGAAAGGTAGAAAGACTGGAACAGCAGCAGAGGGAAAGAGCCAAGGAAGGCAGCACCAGAGCGCTAACAAAGGTCAGGGAATGGAGAGGTTCATACAACCGACTTCTTCGACTTCATCTGACTCAGCTGAGGCCTTACTCTGCTCCTAAGAGGGACCTTACCAAGTAGCTCTGGACAAAAGCAGAGTCAGGACAAAATGCAGTCCGTAACCATACATTGGATATTGTAGGACAGAGCGAAAAATGCTACCCAACTCCTGCTGAAAAACAGGGCACAGACAACCCAGAGAAGTCCAAAGGAAAGAGAGGTTGAACACATAAAAGTGACATAGAGAAAGGCAGCTTGTGTGGAAAGGCAAGCCATAGACCAGGGGGAACTGGAGAACAGTGGCAAAAAGAGACACAATTACTTTGAAACTCAGGAGAAGGCAAAGAAGTAGAGATTCTTACTAAAAAGCCAAGCTATAGGAGAAGGTGCTGAGAAAAGAAAAGGATCAGGGAGATCTGGGAAGCCATAGGAGTCCATGGAGATCATCCTTTTGGACTCTGTCACTACTGGTCATATTTTTCTTAGGAAACCTTTCATCAAAATAAACAACCAGATCATTTTTGGACACACACAGAGAGCACTAGTGTTAGCTTCCTCTCAAGAGTCTAAATGGTACAAGTCGCCCCTTCTCCTGTTGGCTTTCCAGCTCCCAGTCTCAGATAATCAGATACACTGTTCTTGCCGCTTTGCCAGTTTTACTAGGAGACAATCATTGTGGGTAAATAAAAAGTGTTTTCCACTGTTTTTTTTACCACCCTGACTCCTCAGTCAGGCAGGATTCTCTGTATTAGAAGAGATCAGTACGTAAAGGCTAACATGCCTGGGATGAGACAGAAGTAATTATACAGCAACTGCAGTCTACTGCTACATCTTGTCTAGTTCAAATTTAAAGTTCAAACAACCATAATACCAGCTAATACCTGCACACCAATGTCACTTCTGTAAAATGCATGAACGGCGTGCTGAAGAAGGCAAGAAAGACTATTGGAATCCAGAAGTACCTGAGCTATTCTCTGCCACTCGCTGGACATCTCTCCTCTCTGAGCCTCAGCACCTCCACAGCTTTATTTGTTCTCAGATACAGCTCTCCCTAGCTGTTGCCTCCTTAGGTCCTAAAGTGAACGTGTTCGCTTTGTTTGGTACTCTGCATGACCAGTGATTATACAGGTCGATGCTGTTTCTGGTAGTACAGAAGCTGACAATCAGAAGGATGTCCTCATGGAGTAGAAGACAACCAGTGTCACCTTTGTGTGTGTTTTGCTCCCCTGTGGAGCACTCATTATGTTATAACGCATTTGAGGAATCATAACTGTTCATTTGACAGCCTGCCACCTATTTTGACAAACCTGCTCAGAAAGTGAGACAAACTACATGGGGTTCTAAGCTTCCAGAGAGCTTCCAGTTTCACAGAATATTTGTGCTGCAAATAAACATCCACATGCGCTCGGAAAACCTAGCGATGTTCCTCCAGCTCATAATTGTTGATGTCACTGATGAAACTACCTCCGCTAATGGGCTGCTCAGCAAAAACGTGACCTGGTCCGAATGCAATGTCAACTGCTGCCAATGACACAGCAAGTAAAAGTCTTTAGAGGCTGATTGGCACCCCAGAACTTGACATATCATTTCCCACCGACTTTATGTATTCTGGATGCTTTTGGTGGCAGAGAAAGGCTGAACCATACCACTAAGTGCAAACGTTCCTCGTCAGGACGGTGAGCGGAACCAGTTCCCTGAAACCAACTAATATTTTTTCTGAATTTGCCTGGTCTTGTCCTTCCTTTCCTGCCTTCACCCTGCAGCTCCCGGCCTCTGCTCCGGATCCCTCCCAGTCCTCCTAGTCTGCCTCTTCTGATCGTCCTGCGCCTCCACCCACGGCTTTGGGTGGGAGGGACACCAGTGCGTAGGGCAGGGTGGGGGCCGGCGTGTCCCTGGAGGTCTCAGGGAGCTCTCCCCGGTGCCGGCCGGAGCGGCGGCAACAGCCGCGGAGGAACAGCCGGCTGGGGCGGCTTCCCCCTGCACCGCCGGCCGCGGCCCGGCAGGCGGCAGTAGCGCGCCCCACCGCGGGGCTGTGGCCGCGCCGGCTCCGCTCCGCTCCGCTCCGCGCCCGCGGACCGCGCCGTGCCCCGCTGCGGGCCGCGCCGTGCTCCGCGCCCTGCCTCCGCGCCCCTTCACCCGCCCGCCCGGCGGAGGGGCTGTGCCTGGGCGGCAGCGGGGACTGCGCGGGGCGCCGCTGGCGCGGTGTGGTGCGGGGGACCCCCGAGAGGGGTGGGCGCGGAGAGGTGTCCCGCCGAGACAAAGGCTCCCGGGAGGGTGAAGCCGCCCTCGCCGCGCCCGAGTAGACAAAGCGGCAGCCGCCCGTCCCCGCCGCTGCGCCGCGCCGCCCCTCCGCGCCCTCCCGCGGGGAAGCCCCGGGCGGGGGGTTTCCAGTGCTGGGGCTGGCTGAGCCCTGCCGGGAGGAGGAGGAGGAAGGAGGGTGGGGAAGCGGCGGTGCCGTGGGCAGGAGGGAAGCCGCTCTCCGAGCGTGAACTGAGCTCAATCAGCGCCGCCGCCTGCCTCGCCTCGCCTCCCCGTCCCTCCCTCCTCCCCTCCTCCCCCCCCCCCCCCCCGCCTCCCCCCGCCGCAGACGGCTGCGAGCCCGGATGGTTTGCGAGCGGAGTTGAGGGGGCAAACTTTGAAGCCCAGATGCCTCTGGGGCTGCGCGGCAGAGCGCGGCTGCTTCTGCAGGCACCTGCCGCCGCCCTCCCCCCGGCGCTGCCGCCCTCCGCGGGGGCGGTCGGCCCCGCTGCCGGCGGCCGCCGAGGCGGCGGGCGCTGCGGCCGCGGCTAGGGCGGGCGGCGGGCGCGCCCCCATGCGGGTCCCGGGCTGGGGCGCGCCGGCGGCGGCAGGCGGGAGCCGGGCGGCGGCCGGGCGGTGCTCTCCCGCCGCCTGAGTGGGCGCGGCGCGGGACGGCGGCGCGGGGTGCCGGGAGCCATGGGCTATTGCAGCGGCCGGTGCACGCTGGTGGCGGTGTGCGGCGCGCAGCTGGTGAGTGGCGGCGGGGGCGGCCCGCGGAGGAGGGGGGTGGGGGGGTGGGGGGGAAGGAAGGCGGGAGGCACGGAGGGAGGGGGCGGCGGGGCGGCTCCCCCGCTGCCCGGAGGGGGAGCCCGGGGGGCGGGTGGGACACATGACAGCGCCCGGGCTTTGGGCGAGGAGGGGTACGCGGGGGCCGGGTGGGAGATAGGGGCTGCGTTACAGGTAGTTTCGGGGAAGCTTTGCCAGGGAGGCTGCGGTGGGCGCACGGCGGAGTTGATAAACTCGGGCAGTTTTCCCAAGCGTTGACTCAACTTGGTACCTGGTTTCCGCGGGCAGGCCGGTATTTGACTGCCCTTCGGTAAAGCAGGGACGCGGCAGTGTCAGGGGTGATGCGTAGCTGCCGAACACTTTGCCATACAGGTGTGTGTGTGCGTGTGAAGTTGCCGTGCCTGAGCTCTTCTGCAGATGTGTATCTTTCTTTTTCCCTGTCAGACTTACTGGCCAGGGGATGCTCACGTTGTATCATTATGTTATTACCGAACTAAAACAATTTTATATTTATACTTACCTTTAGAGGAGACATGTGGCAGTACTTGTAAACTCAGCTATCAGCGAAACTAAACTGAGTTTAAAAAGTAGGCACTGAGATACAATAACAAAGAAACTGCCTAAAATTAGATCTGCTTAGCGAGACAGTTAGACTGGGCAATTGTATTGTGGCACCTGAAAAGTGGCTGGGTTTGAAGTTAAGAAACTAAAGAAATGTCTCTTCCTGTAATATATAAATAGATTATTTTATTGTTTTCAAATCAGATACATGATGTGTAGAATTCCTATGGATTTGGATGTGGTGGCACACAGCTACATGTATGCCCCATTTCTTATTTTCATTAGACCTAGTGTTCGTATGCTGGCAGAACAGGTGCTGGAAGCACCTTTGTTAAGCAGTTAACCTTATAGCAGGAAGGAAATAATTTGTGATACTCCATCCCTCTAGCTCTTACTGAATAGTTTTGCTGAGAAAGTGTTAGTCGGTATCAATAGCAACCAGCATTGTTGCCAATTCCTCTCCTGCAGACAGGTACTAAGAGAAATGCAGAAGAAAAAAACCCAGTGGATTTCAGGGACTAAAATCAGTAAAGGAGTACATAAGAAAAGGAAGATGTGTTAGCAGATCAGAAATTCAAAGTGCCCGTGGTCATCCTATCAGTTGTAATCAACCCTTAATCCTTTTGTATTCTGAAAACCATTTTATTTGTATATGCCATCCTCCATCTAAGTTATCTGATTCTTTGTAGCTGGATGTATCTTATCAGAAGGGATTTATTCATGCATGCTGTCTAAAAAATAATCTTGAATAGAGGTAGTGAATCTTGAGTGGAATGGTAGGAATGTAACCTTTTCCAGCAATTTGGAAACATAAAATTAATCACTGAAGTTCTTCAGATCCATTTAAGTTTCAGAGGCATACTTTTTTTCTTTATTTTTTTTTTCTGCAAAGGGAACAAAAAATGGTTTAAATTATACCTTTTATGGATAAAATGTTCATTTTTATTTTTTTAAAATGCATTCAACAACCAGGAAGTTATGATGACTGTGGAATGTGTGAAGAAGTTAAATTATTATTGTTCTGAAAGGCTGTGAAGGAAAACATATTTGCTAACTCATGCTGATAAAAATACGTTCAAAACTCATAGTAAAAACATCAACAGAAATGCCCTGTAGGAATGTACCAGCAGGTGGATGAGCAGGTAAGCTAATGGAGTATTGTAGCATTACTGTCAGCTGTCTAGAAGTGGTTGTAAACTACAGGGCCAAACATATGTATGTATATATTAAAAAGTAAATATTGTATTCTGGAGTAGCTTAAATGAACTTTTAACATTTTTTCATAAACTGAAAGCAAACTTGAAAATTTTCACTGAGCAAGAAAAGGACGTGCTAGCACCAACACAAACCTCTGAATCACACTTGGCCTATGTAATGACATTTAGATAAGTTCAAAGCAGGAATAATCATTTAGGTGAAAAAAAAAAAAAGAGTTGAGAATGGAAAAAATGATGCTCTTTATTAAAATTACTTGTCATATTCCTTCATGTGCCATATGCCATCAGATGGGGCCAGGTCATGAGTTTTAAGTCAAGGAGACTTAGCTCTCCTAAGTAGGCCTATGGGTGATTGATTAGTTGTCACTACTTTTTCAGTAAAGGCTACTTAAAGGAGCAAGTACTGTCAAGATTCATCCTAGAATTAGCAGCCACGTTAATGCAGATACAAATCAAAACCAAAGGATGACGAAGTCATCTGACCCGAGGGTGTGGGAAGTATTTCTACAATAACTATACTTTTAAAAAAATTGCGTAAAACTTTTAATGTGAAGATTATTTATTACCAATACCTGGATTTCAGTTTTAAAATGGTAGTGTCTGAAGTAGAAAATACACTTTTGTTTGAGGAGAAAAAGTTTATAAAAGGAAAGGTTCCTTCCATGTTTTAAATGAAAATATTTTCTTCCATCTCTGCAGAGCTAGGGTGTGGTGATCTAATTGGTCTTTGTAGGCACTGTACAATAAATAATATTGAGGAATACTGCAGTTCATTAGAGAAGCTGTTGCATATTGTCCATATATAAACGATGTAGATGTCGTGAATGAACAAAAAGAGGTGATTGTTTCAAATACTGCTGCAGGAGTAGAGGTGCATAAACTTGAGAGACCCTGTGCAAGCAGAATTATTTTCATAAATGCATTTTAAATGCTTATAGCTAAGGCAACATACTGTACCATCAGATTCTATCAGAAAGCTCATGGAATGTTTCTGCTCTCAAGGGCACACTGATCCTTGCTCCCCTGCTTATTAACATACATATACCTTCCTGTTTGTGCTCTCATTTGTACTATGGAAAACAACCTTTGACAGCTCATTTTCCTCTGCATTTGTAGCCAATGAGAAGAAGTAACAGCAAGTAAGAGCTAATTTTGCTGATGTTAGGAACAAGGCATTGCCTTCTGTATAGAAAGCTAATTATCTCAAAATATCATTTCATTTTTTTTAAGATACTAATTTTGGTCTATCTTGCCCTTTGTCCTTCTGAAGAGAACCCCGGGCATAGAGGCTTTGGTGGTTTTTGTTGTATGTCAGGTGTCCTGGTTGCACTGAAAGAATTCTCTGCTATTCCATTTTGTCCTTTAAACCTCTTTAGTTTTGGGTGTCTCCTTTTCTATTAATAGCTTACATAAGTAACACTAATATCTTGTTTCTTAGTCTTTTTAATAGCAAGAGCAGCAAAGGTGAAACTGTCAGGATTATTGTGCTTTCTAGAAGGCTTCAAGAGCCCCATAGAAACCAGTTTGAAACTTTCTACATGTCTGCTGTTGCTGCTTGGGAAAACCTGGAGCAGTGGCAACACAGTAAAAATTACTGCACGTTTTTGACTTAGAAGCTGTCTTCCCAAGTGCAATGATGAGAAAGGACAACATATCATAATGAAACTAAGTGTCCAGAAATCATTGCCTTATTGTTTCTATCCATCAGACAAAGATTGCCATACTCCCAAGGCTAATTAGATGACAGATAATTCAGCCTTTGTACTGCCTCTCTTAGTTTCCATCTGAATTTACTGAATTGATTTATACCATGCTTTTTGTACATTTTGTCTATTCTTTTTCTTTTCTTTTTTCCTAGGTAAATTGTAATGCAGTTCAGATACTCCATCTAAGTATTAAAAACTACATAAAATTTGTAAACAAGCTGCGTATATCCCAAGGCTCGGTTAGTTATTCTGGGTTATTCAGTCTGGTGCTCTAAAGAAGCATGTATCATAATGGGCACAAACTTCCCAATTTCTGAAAATCTGTGTCTTTCACAGGCATCAATGGATGACGTTTGCAGTCTCTCCTCTTCCTCACTAACACCTCACCGTTTGGGGCATAAGCGTACCGACACACAACCTGGTTGTATCTCTTTGTGAACTCGTCTGGTTACAATTTTGGTTGAAGCCACAGTCCAAGTGTCTCATTGTGGCCAAGCAAAATGACAAAGGCACCCAAATTTGGTTGCTTTTGCCAACGTAGGCTCAGTCTTCATCTTTGCTTTGAGCTAATGAAAAAAATGAATGAAACATTAACAGCTTGTGTGGAAATGTCCTTGTTCTGCGCTTTTCCACAAATGAATAATGCGAATTAAGAGAAAATTCAAATACTTTATTTCAAAACCTGTATCAGCTGAGGTAATTTCTAAAGTTACCTGTGACACCAGTGTCCATTAATTAACCTATTGCATATTTGATCTGTGGCAGATAAAGTGGTGGAACCACTCAAACCTAGGAAATGAATTACATACAGACTGGGAAGTAGTATCTACTGTATGTCTTCTGTGATTTCTTCTGACATCATGAGAGATGCCTGTAATCTATATTGCACACATGATATAAGGCTGAAGAGTGTCCTGCTCTCTTCCAATTCTCACATGCATTATAAAACAATGGTACATGTAACTACAGAGAACAGAGCTTGATTCTTAGAGAAAATGTCTGCCTTATTGATCAGTCCTGCAAAGTTTTGGTTTGCCTTTTTTAAACATGAACAGCAAACATTCTTATGCTCATTCAAACACTTAACAAATGGTGATCATGGCAAGTTCTAGTCCATATCGCAAATCTACCTACAGGGTTTAGCACAGTCTAATACTGTGAATATCCTTGCTTGGGGAAAAAACCTCATGTTTTAGCAATTTGTGTGTCTCTGGACCTTCAGAGAGTGAGATTTACCAGATTAGAGCTGAGGTCCTTCTGAGAACAAAGTGAGGGCATTCTCACCAGATACTCCCTAGGATTAGCTACAGAAACTCGACAGTTTTATGTAATAAAGAACACCTTTTTGTTAACATAGGCTCTTACACTGTGCGTATCATTGGAGTAGTTTCCAATAGCACACCAAACCACGTAGCTAGTGTATGTAGCATGTTTTTGTGGGTTTTTTTTGCTATAGGGAAGCAGTAGTGAAATTTTTGGTGTTTGCTTTGAATTGTTGGGTTTTGGGGAGGGTTGCGTTTTCTTTTTGCGTGTGTGTTTTAATTGTGTTTCATTGTCACTGTTGCCAATGGTTTTCAATAGCAGCTTTAGGAGAGAAGTGTCTGCAATGGAAAATTCTGATGACATGTACGTGTTCCTACATTTTCTGCTGGCAAAAAAGGAATTAAAGACGTGGGCTTTCCATGTGGAATGGAAAGTGATGTTGTTGGTGCTCTTAGGCTTTGGATCTGTAGGTTTATCAATCTAGAAAGAGAGTAGAAAGAATTGGTTTCTGTGTTTTGGATAGTACTTAAATAAAAGTACTGCTTTTGAAATTGTGACTGTGTCAACAACTTGTGTCTGTGCCTTCTTTAAAGTTCTGCTTCTTGCTTTGTTTCAATTTTGAGAGGAAAGAAAGGAAAAGTCTTAGTTTCATTGTATCCAAAAACATTGTGATCCTACTAGCAATGAAAAGGAAACAGTCCTGTGAACAGCAGACTTTCAGCAGATGTATGTTTGAAAGCTATTGTATAATGCTAAGGAGTAGATTTTGAGGTGTCGCTGGGAATATATAAAACAAGGACTTGATTGTGAATTCAGAGAGCTAACATCTTTTGTTGCTATGAAAGAAATATGTAGCAACCTTTTTTAGGTTTAAGTGAGACCATGGTAGGAAAGTAAACACTCTTTGTCTCTTCTATTTTTGAGATAAAATACCGAGGATTCATAACCAAACTGTTTTTTTCTGATAACTTGCGGTCAAAAATAGTGATGCCTAGAAAAACTGGATGTCAGAGGTAACGGTCCGTTATGTCATTTAATTTTAGTGGCTTTGACGTTCACTGTGAATGGTACAGTATCATTTTTCATGTAAGTGTGACTGATAATAGTTGTGAGTAACCAATCGTGCACTTCAAGAAAAGCAGAGTATGTTGTTTTAAGTTACAGGGGTAAGAGATTTCAGACCACCTGAATAGCAGGTTTAATTCACTGCTTTTTGAAGCTGAGCTGCTTTAGAGTTCAGTGAGCAGACTCAACATTCAGATACTGTGATGATGGGTAGGAGGAAAAGGTTTAAATAGATTGAGAGAAGAGGAGTTGAATAAACTACCTGAATATAGGGACCTAGAATATCTAGCCAAGTTACTGTTGTATAGCCATGAGGCAAATCTTTGACAGTAGGAATTAATTTCATACTGACAGAGATTTGAGCTAGCACCTTGAATGATGAGCAGCAGGGTTGGTTGGTTTTTTTTTTCTTTTTCTGTTTCTTCACAAAAAAGCACTAAGTAAGCATTTTTAAAAGACACTAAAAACACTCTGTAGTCAGTCTTTAGTCAGTGGAGGGAAATCTCTCATTCTGTAGTCGACAGCAAGGAACAGGCTCCATTGCAGAATGGTTCAAAGCAGAAACATAATGTTTTGAGTTGGTAGTGACTTTACTGCCCCAGGCTGAACTGTAGGAATCTATACAATGCAAGTGCATCAGATTAAGGTTTGTAAACAAGTACTAGGTGACTTGTTCCAGGAAAGAATCTGCATCCATTTGATGTTTTCTCATTGTCCTGGTTTATCCACTGACATTGGTCTCAACATCTAGTTTTGGTTAGCATGAAGTTTTGAGAAACTTTTCTGAGCTTAGGGACTGGTGAGATTCAGCCAGAGTCTGCTCTGGAGGCTGTTGTCAGTGCCCAGTGAGCTACCTGGGTATCCCCATACAGTCCAAACTGCCTTTTTTGGTCCCATGGTTCCACTGAGCTCAAGAGATTATCCCAGGTGTACAAAGCCAAAAGAGACAGCTATGCCCAGTGACATTTTACAACAAAAGGTGTGTCAGAAATCTTGAATTTCTACAGGATTTACTTATGGGTCTGAATTTAAGTGAAATTTAGCAGAGAATAATAATAGTGAGCATTTCCATATTTGGGTGGGGACAAGGGTATTGATGGTCCGACTAAATCTGAGTAATCTCTCTAGGCTCCTCTGTAGTCAGAAGAGGGACTCCTTCAGGGGGCAGGTCAGAGTGCCTAACTTCGTTTCTTGCCCTAAACTGCCCTTTAGAGTTGTGTCTTAAGTAAAGTGGTCCTTCAGCTTAAGTAGGCTTGCTAGGAGGGGCAGGGAGAGACGATATCACAGACCCATTGTGTGCTGTTTTGCCATCCGCAGTGCTTATTATTTACATTTCATCCCTCTTGCGTTTTCACTAGTCATTTCATTGAGGACTTCTTCGGTTTAAGGATGACTGTGGTATACAGGTTGAGAAATGCTGTTTTGGAAAGGTATTTGTCTCTTCCTTGACTGCAGAAGGAAACTAAGGAGCCTGGTTTCACCAGAGCAATGTCAGATTTTGTGCATATGTCCCTTAAGATCGCCTAAATATTGTTAAAATCAAATGGATAAAACCAATTTATGCTCTCTTTGGTTTTTGGGTGATTTTCTGTAGCTTCCGACAGGAGTGAGGAAGACAGGGACCGCTGTAAATAATGTGTGATCACAAAGAGGATGCTGAAAACACTAATTTTAAAGCAGCAAATAGTTTATTGTCATCCAGATTAATCTTAATCTATTTTTTATTATGGTGAGTGAAAGAGAGGGGCTGTTGAGTGCTACCTGACTTATAGAGTAGAATGGACACAATAGTTGAAATGACATTTTCTTGCCCCTATGGCAAATAAACATTTCACAGTTTGTTATTTTATCCCCTCTCCCCAGATGTATATCCACCAGCTGTATGGCATCTGAGAATTGTTTCAGCATTTTATCATTCTATAACCCTCTGATAGGAATGACATTTAGAAGAAAAATTACTGATTTCTGTCTTCACTAAAAAGTAAACATGCATAGCTAATAGTTCTATTCACCACAGATCATACTTATACATTTTTAATAAAAACTTGATTTTAATTCATACATAACTTATGAGAAATGTTTATCAGTTTAGAGCTCTGCTGATTCCCACTTAATGTTTACATATATCCGGATACCTTGAAAATGTCTTTCATTTGAGGCTCGGATTTACCTTTTATACACAAACTTGCTTCTCAACTGCCTATGTAATAACGTAATGTATTTAAAAAATGCTGATTATCGTACTGATTGCTAAATCAGTAAAAGTACCATTTATATGACATAAATGAATCTCAGATTTTCCTATGCTGTTTGAAGTAATAGCTTTCTAACATCGGGATTTGGGTTTTTTGTTTGTTTTTTTCCTTGATTATTTTTCTCAGTTGGGATGTTAGTCTGCATCTCTAGTGGCAAATCACCAGTTACATGTAACTGGCAAGTTACCAGTTATGTGAGTGGGAATAGGAACAGTCTATCTTATCTATATTCATACTGTAACAGATTGAGGTGTGGTTTCCTCACCCTTCTTTTTTTATGAAAGAATTCTCATTAGCAGAGTTTAGTACAGAAGGTGGTGGATGAGGTTAATTCTGTTATTTCTTAGAGGCAGGTTGAAATGATGATGCCTGTCATGTTTATATGTTACATCACCTTTCAGAAGGCAAAAATGCAAGACCATTTGCAGATGGTAGGAGAGAGATGCATGCTATCTCATTTAAGCATGTAATGAATAGGCTCCGAACCACCTTCTCGAGGTGGTTGCCTCTTTCTGTTTACTATTTAGGGATCTTTGAGTTGCTGCCCAGTTGGGAATGAAAGTCCAGCCTCTGTTCTGCATGCACCTTTATTTACTTCATCATATAGTTAAGCCTGCTGATCTTTGGTAGTATCTTTGTACTAAAGGAGAGAGGATAGACTGTGAAACTTTTTTTTTTTGGGGGGTGGGGTGGGGTGGGGTTTTTTGTTTTGTTTTGTTTTAGGATTTAGGCAGAATATACATGAGTGATGCATAACATTTCTTCTGGATGAATGGAAGTTGTGCTAGAGGCCTAAAACAAGGGTCAGAGGGCTGTCCCTGTTCACCTTGAATAACATTCACTATCTGAGTGATCCCACAGAGGTCAATGAAATTGATCTACATGAACAAGATAATATTAAGAGATAGAGTGTCTTGAATTTAAGGGACTGACTCATATTTGTGTAAGAAAGCTTAACTGTCTTAGGAAATGATGTAATTCCTTTCCAGGTGACTCACACCATGGGTCAATTTACTAATTAAAAATTCCTTTAAACTTCTTCATAGACAGACTACTAATTGGCCCTCAACATGTATATTCTCCTCATTTGAAGATAAAAAGCTTTTGTGAAGATAGATGCTATGATGTCTCTTTAGAACAATGCGTGCATCTTTGAAAAGCCATTCTTCAATAATTAAACAAAATGTGAAGTTTGCAAATTTTTGCCATGACCAACAATGGCCCAGCATTTTTCATTATCCTCTGGTCACAGTCTCTGTGGCAGGCTGTTCTATTACAGAGCACGGAAACAAAAGGAGAAAAAACCCGTTGTGTGTCATTGCTGCCTTCACAAAGCCACAAATACATTAAACTCAAGATACTGTTCATTGTGCACTTGAGCCACCAGTGACAAAGGTGCTGTGAGTACCACTGAATATCAGGCGGTCATATGTCATTACATCACTGTTCAAATTGGAAGAGCAAATGACAGTGAAACAAATGAAAACATTAGCAGTTAAAGGAATGCAAAAGAATAAGAGGCTTGTCTGAAAAAGAGAATGGAAACATGGATGTTATTTTTGACATTAGCTATAAAGTTGATTTTCCCTTTTTTCTTTCTTTTTTTTTTCAATATATTTTCTGTTCTTGACCACGCCTATGTCATGCCCTTGAGTCCCGTTAGCTTTTATTTTCTTTGACACTAGTAGCAGTCACAGGCAGTGACAGCAGCTGGTAACAAGCCAGATGATGGCACTGGTAATGTTAACATAAGACATGGGCTTCAGCGTATCCTGAAAACAGAGTTCTTTGTCTTGGATTTTATCAGACTGAATTTCCTGAGTGTGGAGCTGGCAGTAAATTTGGTACTTGCAGAGGGAAAACCACAACAAGCTGCATTCAGCAATATACCTAGTGTTGCCTCTTTCTGGTGCTGGCAACCTCTCAGAATGTTTCGAGGAGCTGCTGTCTGGTACAATCTTTTTTTTTTTTTTTTTTTTTTTCCTCCCATCACCTGGGGGTAGGGTCATAATGGCAGGTACCAAAGATAGTTGTTGGCCTTCACCACTGGAAGAGATGGTGCCTGTTCTGTGTCGTGCTAAACTGTGCTTTTTCAGATGCATAGTAAAAGTTATTTATGGACACAGTTAAAGTGGTATCTATTGTATAATATCACAGATAGGCATAAGGACAATAACAAAAGGCAGCTGGTTTAGTAAGCTCTATTTGCTGCAGAAATGTGCTGTTCTTTGCGAATTGGAATAAAAAAAGTAGGGGGAGAATGTTGTGGTTTTTTTTCTGGTTCCTGGCATTTGCAATCAATCCTGCTTTGCACTGTGCTTATAAAGGCAATTATGTGGGTCCCATGTCAGTATTATATCTGTCATGACTCGTGCCTTATTAGAGGACAGCTGCTCCTCTCTGCCCAGCACATATACATAACTACCACTGACAATAATAGAAGTTATGAGTGTAGCCCTCCTCTGCGTTACACTGACGGGGGGTGCTGGAGCTCTTACAATTTCAGTTAATGAATGCAGGTGTAAAACCAGGAATGAAGCAGTGATGAATCTGGGACTATTCATATGCTTGTTCAGAGTGCAGTGCCTGTAAGGAGGCTTTGAACTTCCAGCAATTATTACTTGGCCCTTGTAACAGGTGAGTAAGAAAGGCATGGTCTGAATGCACAACATCTGAGTCTCTCAGATCATGCTGAGTGCCTTCACTAGAGGGCCAAATATTCAGGTCCTCATCAACCTAGAGCAGCCACAAAGAAGTTTAGTGCGCAGAGGATGTTGCCAAGTTGTAAGCGTTTTATAGTAACTCCTCAGTCTCTCTCTAATTCTGTCAGGATTTAAAAAGGGGCGACCGGCAGATTTCTCCAGAACTCCTCAGATGCTGTAATGGTGTTGTCACTTCGGCTGAGAACTGGACTGTTTTGGAACAAATAAGAATTTAGAAGTGGCACAGTGCCATCATAATGCTGTTAAGAGCTAGTGTAAACTCAGATGGAGGAAGCCATTTGCAATGAACAACAAGGTTCGTTGACCGTGCCAAGCCCAAAAACATATTCTCAAGAACCACCTCTTGGCATTTTAGCTATTGTAGTGAGTTACGTGTGTACATGCTTAAGCACTTGCTTCTCTCAGCTCAGATCTGCGTGGCAGGCAGCTCAGACTGGCTTAGGGAATGTAAACCCATTCCTCTGTATTCATGTAGGTTTCTCTTTTGTTGCTTTTTTTTTGTTTGGTTTTCAAAATTTGAGTAAATTAGAAGTTCTGCAGTATTTGGGGTGACTAACTGGATTTCTGGGTGAGCACAAGCCCTGACCTTTTTTGGAAGGTGAAAACTATTAGTCTTAAAACTGCAGCATCTATTCCAGACAGTTTCCTTATTAATTTAAGACAAGACAGTTATACAAAGCTAGAGTGATGAATGGATTGAACAGTTAATATTTGACATTTCATTTTATGATCACACCATTTAAAAATAGCTGGCTTTTGACACACTGCTAGTATGTTTTTATATGAATTAGAAAACCTAGATTTATAGTAAATTTCCTGTTACCTTTCAGTTTGAGGTCTTTGGAGAATGACCATACTGAAGATCCCAGCTGCTCTGATGTTCAGTGCAAGTATGGACACATTCAATAGAGATGGCTAAGGGAGATGGGGTCATTCATTTGCCTGCACTGGTCAGGTGATTGACAGCATCACAGTCAGTGGTAAACTTTTTTTAAAAAAAGTGCAAAACTTTTACGTTTTTAATTGTTTGAGATATTTTAAATCTCTGTAAAACTGAAAACTGGTGATACCAACAAGTCCAGACGGGTACTTTAGAACAGCCCTCTCTGAGGAAGTTTGGAAATTATGTCTGTCGTAACTGGAATATATGGGAAATGCAAATCTTGTATTTTAACCTCTCCAGATTTCAGGAGAACTTGATTCTAGTATCTGCACTCCAAGACCACCTGCACAATTTAGGACACTATTTTGTCTACTCTCACAGATGTCTCCCTGTGTTGGTAGTGCCCAGCTGTGGCTGGGATCTGGGGGAGACTGACAAGCACATGCTCAGTGTCCTCTGTGTTAACTGTGAACGGGGGCATGCAGGGGGCTGAGCCATGCTGGCACCATTCTTACCCTAATGCAGTGATGGCCGCTGAGTTGGGCCACATTCTTGCAGTGTTAAGTGATTTCACAGTGAATTGCATCAATTTCTCACCCACATAATCCAAGAGGAAGGTGAAGGAGAAGTCTCATGCAGAGACCTGAGACTCTGGCACTGGGTTGTCTCTGGTCTTTAGCAGAGCATTGTAGCTTGGTGCTTTTATCTCATTTATTTTGAAGATGTAAAATTTGTTGAGAGGAGCGTGCTGAGGCATGCTTGCTGGGGGAAGGGATGGGTAATCTTCCAGGAGCATTTCCATGTAAAGCGTCGATTTTAGTTTGTGAGGAGCCTGTCTTGATGAATGATGTGTTCCCTGCCAATTCTGTGTTTCCTAGAGTGGCAGGGCTTTGTGCTGCCTCTTACATAAGGTTTAACCTAGACCCAGATGATCAGTGTGCGATGGTGCATTAACTATGCAGTTCTACTAGAAGTATTGTGCTCTACATCATAGCCATCCTAGAACTTGTATAAGATCAGTGTGCTAATGCAACCACCTAAATCTCTTTAGAACATCAAATTTGGTAGAGATAAAATGTGCTTAGCGAATATTTTTTAAAAGGTCAAAAAGTAAAGATGATTTATTTACTTCAATTGAAATTGAGCAGGTCTTAGGTTAAGGTGAGGGACAAAGAAAATAAATCTCTGGAATTATGTTATACTTGACAGGATGTTGATGGATAATTGTCTCAGCAGGAGTTGATGGTGAGCTGAAAAGTAGTTTTTAGAAATTTACATAAATATTTATGATTGGCATTCTTTTTGTTGCATTGCTCTGCCTAGATTTTTGCTCCACATTTTGTTCCCACATTAATGTTTTGGGAATTTTAGACCATCCTCATTTTTGATTAAAAAGAGAAGTCTGTCTTTCGGTTAATGTTCCTACAGTGTAAGAAAATAAATACTTATTTGAACATTATTAGCTTACTAATTTCATTAAGGACAACCATGGTTTCACACCGTGGTGGTTTTACTGGATACCCCACACTGTGAGTAGGGCTACCATAAGGAAATTGGCCTTGGGAAGGGAAAGCACTTTTTATAGGCATTTAATAATCACTTAGGGAAGATGTCTGTCTATGGAGTTCTTCTAACAAGTGTACTCGTGTTTGCAAAATATCATACAGTTATTTTCTTTTATAACCCCTTTCTTCTTGTGTCTGATTTACAGTTTGTCTTTGATTGCAGAAGTAATACAAGCTCTATCACTTGCCACCTAGCATAATCGTATAGTGTGTGTTATTGGAGATCTGTGTCATTTTCTGTACTTCTTTCTTTTTGCTGCCATACTTTCCTATCCATGCAAGCACTGAAAGGAATTCCCACCAGGTACCTCAGTGCCTAGGCTGCCTATCAAGATGATGGAGGCAGGCAGGTGCCTCTCGGGGGTAAGTCACTGCTCTTTGTTAGCATTTAGCAAACTTCGCTCAGGTGCTGTAAATCATGCTCTGGAAGAACCATTATCTTTACCAACTTGATACCTAATATCGGGTCCCAGATTAGGTATATACAGTACAGAGAGTAGCTATGCTCTTTCTGCCCCTGTGCGCATCTGTGGTGTATACTTCTTTGTGCTAAGTGTAGAGTAGGTTAAAGTATGGAAAAAACCTTTTTTTTTTTTAAACTTTTTACTTTTTTTCTTTTTCTTTTCCCTCTCTTTCTCTATTTTCTTTCAATGTTTTCGTCTTTGTGATCGGCCGTGCAATAGCACAGGCTCTCCTCATTAGGCAGCCCATGATTTACCTGGGCCAGGTGTAGGGCCCTAGTCTCTCGGTGTCAGAGAGTCTGGAGAATAAAAGGCTTCTTTGCAGGGGCTGTTATCACTCATCCTGGCAGATACACTGCATGATGGAGTGTGCTGCTTCTGAAGCAGGCCAGGTCTCAAGCAAAGTGCAGTTGGAAGGTAGGTACTCACACAGTTCTCCCCTGCCCCCCCCCGCCCCCCGCCCCATGCACATGTGCATACTCTGCCGTAACCAGATTTGTTAAATTATAGCATCTCCTTATGGATCTGCACAACATAACAAGAAAAACAAAAAACAAACAAAAAAGAGATTATTTCTTCAGTCTTGCTTATGTAATAAGATGGATATAATTGTAAACAGAAAAGCTGTAAAATAGAGTTAATAAAATTCATCCTTATAAGGACTATTTACCCTCATAATGGTGATGGAGTCTCTGCTTTTCAGAAGCTGACAGGCACTAATGGACTATGCGAGACTGGTTTTTTTTCATACCCTCTTTTTGTCACTGTTCATATCTCTCTTCACTACTTGGGTCCTACTTGTATTACTTCCTTGAAATGTTTTGGTAGTAAGAAAAGGTAGGTAGAGCCACTGCTTATTGGTATTTGTTGTATTAGCTTGCCGCCTTCTGCTGCTATGAGGAATATTGCCTATATAGCTGTAAACTAAGCTATATAAGCAGCAAAAATTGCTTACTAAGTAGCTGCTAATAAACATGAAATATTTTTGGGTGGAATCACTCTTTCTGGTTCTTTCACATGTCATTGAGGCTTCATGAATCTTCTTGGTTGCAGTTAAGTTGGTGGTCTGTTTGGTGACAAGGCAATGCCTAACCCAGCAAATCCACCTACACCTCACTGGACTATCATCTTTGTTCCCATAGGTAACCGTGGTTAAAAATGTGAGGAAGTATCAGTCCTGTTGCAGTAAAACAGGAGAAAAAGGGGTAGAAACATTCTACAAAAATACTGCGTGTCTTGGGGAAATGCATCTTAGTGAAAGAATATCCATTGACAATAAATGAATGGAAAGACAGTAAGGCTTACTGAATGCAAGAACTGCAGTTAGGAAAATAAGAACTGGTCTCTGACATAGTGACAGAACCACCATGAGATGTGGGGATGAAGGAATGGGGAGAATAGATGGAGGAAAGAAAGGAAAGAAAATATGTCACAGATGGAACTGGTTTTGAATTTGGGGAATTTAATTTTACAAGAATGTCTATCCCCTAGACCAACTTCTTTTTATACTGCTCTGAAATCCAAAAGGTTGAAATGAATAACAGTTTTTCAGGGATTCATGGTTCAGATGAGATAAAGGGTTTGAAGGAAGCATGCCAGTTTGAAACATTTATTTGATACATGTATACATTTACAGGAAATGCGTGTGTGTTTATCTAACAGGAAAAAATGGGTATGTCTCGGTGATGTGTAAAGATGTCATATTTGACATCAAATTTGTATTTAAGGCAGTGATGTGTCAGGTACTGCAGGTGTACTGCAGTGCATTCATGACACGCAATCTATCATAGAATTGGGGACTTTTACAGAAAAAACTCACATACCTCTACAGCTTGAGTTGGAAAACTGGGCTTCTTGGGGAAAAGATTAATAGATGTAGCTTAGGCACAGGCAGAGTCTTAAACAATATGTTGAATAAAGGGTACGTATAAGCAATAGATTACATACCCATTTTCAGCCCAGTGTTGCAATAAAGGAGGCAGCAGCTTAAGCAAATATGCCTGAATGAAGTCATACCTCTGAATGTGTGTGCTGTGAGTTTTTAAAATAGAATCCTGTTGAATTGAATAGAGTCATCTTCTCCTACGCTGCATGGGTGGTACTCAAGACTTTATGAGAATGGATGATAAATCTGATACTAATGTAAGTATATTAGAAAGAGATATGAATTTATCTTGATGCATATGTCACAGGTGAATTTGTCTTTAGCAGACCTACAAGCTGAGTAAATGATAAATGTTTCATATTTATGTCGTGGAATTAAATGGGAAAGGTCGTTCATTCTGCCACTACCAACTATTATTATCAACGTTAGATGGCTAATTTGTGAGAAAAAGGAAGGAGAGCAGCAGAAATGAAAAAATAACCTGGGTAATGAGTGGAGGTGGCAAGACCCAGGACCCTGCTTGGAAGACAGAAATACAGAACTCCTCTTCAGAGCTGGTATGAACTCCAGAAACAAATACAGACAGAGAGCATCTGCTGCTGGATCTTGCTGACCAGGGATCTCATTGGTTCTGGCCACTCTTTAAAGGTACTAGGACAGTGCCCTGGTGAATGGAGAGGTCTGTAGAGACAACAGGGATGGATAAACGGTTGCACACACACAGGGATGTTGCTGATCATCAGAACTGATGTTTCCTTTGGTGGAGAAATACCCTGCATTTCTGTTTATTCCAGTCACCCATGGCTTGTTCCCCTAAGAGAGAAATCGGTTGAGCCATTTGAGTGGTGTAGGTGGAAAAAACCCTCATACTTCTGGCTTATGTGCTCTAGCAGCAAGCACATGCACTTAAAGTTCATTTTGTAAAAAACTTAAAAATATGCTTAGCTTAGTAACATAGAAGTTGTAACATAGTCTGTAGTTGATATTGAATATATTTAGAAGGTCTATGAAAATTCAAGCTTCAGCTTAGATTTTACAATAAAGAAATCAACACAAATTGAGGACTCTGTGTTGTGTCAGTAAGGCAAGCTTTTATTCATAAGTTTTATAAACGTTGATTTTTAAAGCAAAACTAAGACCACACTAACAAGACACACGATAAAGGAAAGAATGCATTACAATTGGGCAACAGTAACGTTTTTAAGACTACCCGCAGTGAGAGACCTTTTGGCTAAGGCAAGGCGGTAATTTGCAGGTCTCTCCTACTTCTGAAACCTGTTCTTTTTTGCTTTTTCACTCACGTAGTTTACAAAAAGATCACATCTTTTTCATTTTCCA
Organism: Leptosomus discolor; assembly: GCF_034619465.1. Lineage (NCBI taxonomy): Eukaryota > Metazoa > Chordata > Aves > Leptosomiformes > Leptosomidae > Leptosomus > Leptosomus discolor. The sequence goes on along the minus strand of NC_141392.1, from coordinate 69,662,303 downwards.
TTTTTCTTTTCATTTTTGTCAAGCAGTACATGCTTTTTAGTTTCTGAATGTATAAAATTTGTGTTATTTTGTTTTTTTGGTGGGTTAATTCTTGCCGATGTGAGCTTTTAACTTTGCTTTTTCCTAACTTGATTTTAGTACTCCTTTAGAAATACCTGTGTGTGTTTCCTGCAGTTTATCAATCATGACAAAAAAATTCTGTTCAAAATTTAAATATTTACTGCATTCCCCTGAAGCTTTACTGGTATGATATTGATATGTCTAGCTAAATCATGTTTTCTTAGTTTTCTGTACTTACTCATCCAGCTTAGCTTAAATGCTAGTCAGGCCTGAAGACTACATACTTTTGCTGTTGCAGCTATTTGGTAAGCTCACTACTTGGTAGAGAAAGCTGTTTAAATTAATTCCATGGACTTAAGCAACAGGCTAGTTGCTTAGTTTCTCTGCAGTGAACAGGGTGAGCAGGGCAGGCAGAAGTACCCCTGTGGTTATGCTGAGGATGGGGAAGGTGTCTTATCCCCTTTCCTGGCTGGGTTTAGGTGTCTACCCACTGCCCATGTTAGAGGCCTATGTGGGCTTAGGATCTACACTTGCAACCTGTATGGAAGTCAGAAATCACTCGGTGCTGAGGGAAGGCTTAGTCCTTTCTGTCATGATGTGTCTGGAGAAGACGTGGTGATAGCTGTGGTGCTCCTGATTTTTCACGTTAAGTGACTTGTTCCTTTGCACACACAACAAAAAAAAGCATCCATTTGTTGCCCTCTTGAGCAGACCAGGGCTGAAGCCTTCATTTCTCAGCCATCTTGAGAGAGACTACCCTCACCAGCAGCCCAGGAGCAATGGGAACATCTATCCAACTCTTATTCAGTCTGGGACAAGAACAGGATAGAGAAAGGAAAAAGAGGCCTGAGCTCCATATATGTGAAATAGAAGAGTTCCCTAAAGAAATGTACCTGGACTCAGCTCCTTGGACCACTCTGCTCATTTTCTGTGATAGAGTTATAAGATGCATAAACAATATTAAAAGCAGATCTATACTGGGAGTTTGTTTCATGTGTTATTGAGTCGGGTAGAAATAATCTCAGTCTCTGGCCCAGAGTCATGACATCAATCAATGGGAACTGGATTTGAAGCCTTAACCCTTGATGCTTTCCCTTTCAGGAATGATCCTATTTAATTTCTTCTTTAGTAAAGTGGTTCAAAGATTAGTTACACTAATCATCGCTGTTACCAAAAAACTAGATTCAGGCCCCAGCATAAATGCCTCTTTATGAAACAAAAGTCGTATCAAAAATGCTGACTAAACTCCTAAGAAGATTCCTTATAAAAACTATTTTTATTACAACACCAAGTTGCTTTGTCAGGAAAAGCAGGGTTAAGGTAGAAGGATCAAACATAACTTTTATTTCTTTTTTTTTTTCTTGCACTCTAAGATATGGTTGTTTCTATCATCATCAGTAGTTATCTAAAAAGACCTTGCAAAGGGAAATTTCTTAAGCTTGCTTTCTTCTGTTAAGTTACTTGTCATGGTCTGATTTTATTCGGTGAGACTTTAAAGCCAGTTTCAACAGTAACAAAAAATGAGTATACTTGGAGTTCTCTGTGCTTAGGAGAACTGTGTCCAACTCTGGGACCCCCAGCACAGGAAAGACATGGACCTGCTCGAACAGGTCCAGAGGAGGGCCACAAAGATGGTCAGCAGGCTGGGGCACCTCCCCTATAAGGACAGGCTGAGAGAGTTTGGGTTGTTTAACTTGGAGAAGAGAAGGCTCTGTGGCACCTTATAGCGACCTTCCAGTATGTAAAGGGACCCTGTAGGAAAGATGGGGAGGGACTCTTTATCAGGGAGTGTAGTGATAGGACGAGGGATAATGGTTGCAAACTGAAAGAGGGGAGATTTAGATTAGATATAAGGAAGAAATTCTTTACTGTGAGGGTGGTGAGACGCTGGCACAGGTTGCCCAGAAGAGCTGTGGCTGCCCCCTCCCTGGCAGCGTTCAAGGCCAGGTTGGATGGGGCTTGGAGCAAACTGGTCTGGTGGAAGGTGTCCCTGCCCATGGCACTAGGTGATCTTGAAAGGTCTCTTCCACCCCAAACGATTTTATGAAATACTGAGTAAGTCTAAATCAAGGCAGCCTGATAATTGTCATAACATTGCTCTTTTCTGAGAATTTTTTTCAGCTCTGCGCCCTCTCCACAGAGCAGTGCTGAGCGTGCGCAGCCTGCTGCAGGCTGAGTTTGACAGTCCCTTTCAGATGTGGGATGCCACGTGTGGGGGGCCAAGGGCAGCACACAGACTGCTGGCGCTCTTCACCAGATTGTGGTCTTTTGCCTTTGAGTATCCTTCTATAGCTCTTTTATTTTGTTGAGTAGCTTCTTGCAGCAATTTCTAGAACAGCTGAAGATACTCTGATGTTTGAATTGAGATTACTTTCTTTGGAGTCATCTTTCCTAGATGCTCTTTTCGATGTGCGTGTACCCTGTTTTGCACAGAATGGAGATTTTGTTCACCATTGTCCTGTGTTTTATATCCCTGGTATCCCAGAGGCAGAACTGAGCTGTCCTTTTCCTCAGCTGTCCTTCTCTTTGGCTGCATTGCCCTTTGAATCTGGGTAAAAAAAGGATGTTGTGGTTTATTTGTTACATATCCATCTGATTACTGTTGCTATGAACTTACTGCCATCTGCCAGACAAGAAAAAAACCCAAACCCTTACAGTTAACATATATTTCTTTATGACCTACGGTCTTCATGAGTGCAGTTCTGGTACTGTCAGATGCGTGGTGTGCTTTCTGGGTTTATTAAAGGTCCGTAATGTCTCTTCATGTTTCCAGTGTCTTTCAGTTGAAGCCAGTGTGCTTTCAACAGACTGATTCTAAGTTTGTGAAAGCAAGACTCAAGTTTTTGAAAGCTGCCCCTGTTTTCAGTCACCCAAATCTGTTAAAAATTAAATAGAAAATGGACATCCAAATGCCCTTCTGGCAGCTTTGAAAGTCTTAGCTTGTGGGAGCTTTGTTGCAATTGCCAGAGTAACAGTCCATGAAACTTGTATATCAGCCAAGTAATTCAAGGAAATTATTGGTAGCCACTGTTATAGTTTTGTTTTCATCGGTAAAAACATTAATGTAGTAGCTTTGCTATCTTACCTCAGTTTTTCATCCAGACTGCCAGTAATAAAAAGTGTGATTACTTCATTGGAAATGTGTTGCGTGGTATAATTCCTGGGATCTTCTCTGTTGTATTTTCTTTTCTCTGTCTTATTTAATTTCTCTCATTATATGTATAAAAATTAATCAGATGATGATTGGCATTTCCAAAGCTTAGACTGTTCCTTATATTTGGCAATTCAATGCTCTTTTCCAGTTTTGATTAGTCTTGAATATAATGCCTTCTAGCTTTTACCTACCCGTTACTCACCTATATTTGCAATTGTAAATATCATCAAAAAAAGAAGAAATATAGTAGAAATCAGTTTCCTGACTACTTTTTAATTTCTCCCTTTTTTCTTCCATATCATCTCCCAATAATTTTTTAAAGCATATGTGTCTGACTTCCTTTTCTATAGGAAGTGATTAAATGTTAGATGTAATTTATAGAAACAGATGGGCAATTATATGCATGGTATCAGATGCTATCTCAGTGTCTTTAAAATGTATCCTTATATGAATGTTTACTCACGTACAAGTTATTCTCCCTTTAAGGAACACTGAGAAGTAATGATGTGTGGTGGGTTGACCCTGGCTGGATGCCAGGTGCCCACCAAAGCTGCTCTATCATTCCCCCTCCTCAGCTGGCCAGAGCAAAAGTAATGAAAGCCTTGTGGGTCGAGCTAAGGACAGGGAGTGATCACCTACAAATTACTGTCATGGCCAAAACAGACTTGACTTGGGGAAATTTGTTTAACTTATTACCAATCGAATCAGAGTAGGATAATGAGAAATAAAACAGAATCTTAAAAACACCTTCCCCCCTCCCCCATCCTTTCTTCCCGGGCTTAACTTTACTCAAGACTTTTTCTGCCTCCGCCCCGAGCGGTGCAGGGGGACAGCATACAGGGATTGCACTCAGTTCATCACATGTTGTCTCTGCCACTCCTTCCTCTTCAGGGGGAGGACTCCTCACACTCTTCCCCTGCTTCAGCATAGAGCCCTTCCCATGGGAGACAGTCCTCCACAAATTTCTCTAACATGAGTCCTTCCCATGGGCTACAGTTCTTCGCGAACTGCTCCAGCATGGGTCGGTCCCCCGTGGGGTCACAAGTCCTGCCAGCAAACCTGCTCCAGCGTGGGCTCCTCTCTCCATGGGTCCACAGGTCCTGCCAGGAGCCTGCTCCAGCGTGGGCTTCCCACAGGGTCACAGCCTCCTTCGGGCATCCACCTGCTGCAGCTGAGGTATTCCATGAGCTGCAGGTGGATGTCTGCTCCACTGTGGACCTCCATGGGCTGCAGGGGGACAGCCTGCCTCACTATGGTCTTCACCATGGGCTGCAGGGGAATCTCTGCTCTGGTGCCTGGAGCATCTCCTCCTCCTTCTTCACTGACCTTGGTGTCTGCAAAGTTGTTTCTCTCACATGTTCTCACTTGTCTGTCTGGCTGTAGTTGCTGGTTTGTTGGCTTTTTTTTCCTCCCTTCTTAAATATGTTATCCCAGAGGCGCTACCACCATTGCTGATGGGTTTGGCCTTGGCCAGTGTTGGGTCCAACTTGGAGCCATCTGGCATTGGCTCTGTTGGACATAGGGAAAGCTTGTAACAGCTCCTCAGAGAAGCCATCCCTGTAGCCTCCCCTGCTACCAAAACCTTGCCACACAAACTCACTACATACTAGTAGCTAGGATTTGTATGTGAGGAAAGTTTAATTTAAGAAAATCTTAAAGCCTAATTTTTCTTATATTCAAAGCATATTTTCCTTCTATTTATCTAGCAGGCACAAGACCATTTAAACTGAGTTTGTGAATAATTGCATTTCATGTTATGACAAAAAATGTAGACAGTGATTATCACTTGGTCTAAAGAAAACAAAAATAGTTACAGTGAAAAAAAGACATGGAATATCTTCAGTATTTGGGGACATCTGTCCTGTTAATTTGTATGGCAGTACTGAAGTTAAACTACAGCTGCGTTCTCCTCGTCACCATATAAAAATGTCAGATAACATAGATCCCCGTCTGACAAAGCTGTCAGAGTGGTTATGATAGTATACAAGTGTGGGTAAATTATCAAAGGTTACAAACTCCCCAGTGGTGTTAGTCACCCGGAGGAATATAAATACAGGCTGGAAGTGGTTATCACTGGTGCAGTCTCCTTAGGTGGCCACTGAGAATCTCCTCCTTAATTCTGAAAGCTCTTCCAAGAACTGGTCAGAAAGCAAAAGGAACCTGCTATTTTGCCATTTATGTTGCCTCATATTTTGCAGCCTAGAATATGAAAGATTCATGGCAAACAATAAAGTAATAAGATCTGCTTTTATATATTTGAAAATTTTCTTAAGAAACATAGTTTGCTGCCAGTGATATGCCTGCTGAGATGGAAGTTCAGATGCTAGTGGTGTTGAAAAGAGAGTTGGGAAGCTGACTTGGCTTTAAAGTGGTGATCCTTTAAGTAAAGGTCAAGTGAACAAGTCATCATGCCTGTTCATTTTAGAAATCTGTTGAAGGGTCCCGGCTTGTTATTGCTATTGTTTTTGGTTTACTACCATCTATGTAACGTTTTTACTGAGTTGTAGAGTTCAGTCTCGTGGGGCCAATCCAGAAAAGTATAGATTTCTGGTGTTCGCAAACACTCTGACTCTTGTTGTGTATGTATACTCTTACAGTCCATTGCATCTTCAGACTCTTTTACAACACTCAGCTAACTCATAGCAATATTTCGAGGACGACGGTGTCTTTGCATTTCACATGAACAGAAAAGCTGAGGTTGCAGCATTGTCATTGATGAGGCAGTAATAAATAATTGTACCAAAGTATGATGTCAGCTCAGTATTCAGCTCAACTGATTTCAAAATGAAAAACTTCCTTCTGAGAAGTTTTTTCTTCAACGTTAATATGAGTTTATTTTCCAGGCAGCTTCAGAAATAAATATTGTTAGAATGATCAAAGTGAATCACCCATGTTTTCCAATTCAAACAAATATTTGGAAATGCTCATCGTTAATCTATGCATAAATTTGGCCTAGTGTATCAACTTTTGAAAAATATTTTATACAGTCATGTTTAATCAAGAGCAACCGTGATCAAACCAGTAGCTGTAGTGGTAGCAAAACTCAGTCTGGGTTAACAGCTTTATTTTGCCTGTATTCAGTCGCTCTTTTTTTTAAGGAATCTCTTTGAGAATAGTGTTCAGGTTTTAATTAAACATAAAAATTACAATTGGTAAAATTAATTTTATTATGTACTTTATTTTGCTTCACTTAATACCTGTATGTTTAGCTTCAGATATTTTCAGTTTTTCATTTATTCCTTGACTTTGTCTTAGAAAATGTAGCATGTATTGTAAAAGTTATAATTGATTAAAATTGTATTCTTTTCAATTACCATTATACTTTAAATACTACTTAGATATTCTTACCAAATGATTATATACTGTTCCTAAAATATTTACTTTTTTCAATGGTTGAAGAGGTATTCAGGAAAAATTTGCATATAAATTACATCTCTGGCTTGAAAAATGGCGGAACACATGGGACAAAAAGAGGAAAAAAATTATTCCCCAGGTTTGCTCTTCTGTCAAAGGTGGCTTTCAAATTTGTCATTGGCGAGTCCTGAACTTCGCAAAAAATTTAGACTTTAGAACTGAAAAGTGGATGTTTATTCTACAAGTGGACTTACTTTTTGAAGATAGAATCACCGTAGAATTTTGTAAACATGGAAAATGCTGATTTTTTTGACAACTGTTTTGGATAGATTCTGATTATTTATATGGTGTAAAATCAGTCATGCCCCAATAAATGTGTGTTTTATCCTCCTGCCTAAGATGTAGGGAATCCTAGTTCTTTATCATTAGAAAGGAGAAGTAGGATTTCAGGCCCAGTTCCTACACAGATTTACACCCCTGGACAAGTGTCTAGTTTAGCTCTAATTCCTTCTTTTGTGGCTCCTTATGCTGTGCGGGTCCTTGCACTTCATTGCTGTGTGAGTGTGGGTGAGCAGTGTGCTGCTGCCTTGCTGTAAAGGCTAATGCAGGATTCCACTGTCTTGTTTTAATTCCTCTAAAGATGCAAAGATTTTTTTTTATATATATATTTTTTCTCTAGCAAGATACCAGAATCTGACTTGAAAAAGTAGCCAGCGCTTTTGATACACAAGTATACAAGAATAACAGACTTCTGAAGCAACAATCCAGGATTCTGTCTGATTATTTCTGCTCTTCCACCTACCTTTAGTCTTTATCACTTTTTAAATATGTGCTGAAAGCTGTGTGATCGTATGATTAAAGACAGCATCATAATGCATATCTTAATGGTGTATCATAAGGTCAGAAGATTAAATCTGCAGAGGCTGCCTCTTGACATTTTTCTAAAATTTACATGTGCCTTTTCTGCAAACTTTCTTATCACAATTTTTGCCATTTTTCTTATTGAGAAGCACACACTACACATACGCATGCAAAGAACAGGGACTAAATTCCTCAATTTCAAACCCTATTAACTGCTAGTTGAGTCTGCAGAGTCACTGATGGCTATTGTAGGCTGCTTGTCCTCCCTTATGTCAGTCATTAGTAGTGTCTAGTGCCTGCAGAATGCTTTGTGGATGGGTTTCACCGCTGTGTGCTGACAGCAGAGGAGCATTGAGACATGCAGGATGTACGAATCTTTTGACTCTGGGTCATGCAGGAGGTGTCCATCCAAAGCTGAAGGATGCTTCCTGCTGAACCTGGAACTTGACTCTAGAGTGGTAAGTCTTTACCATTATCTGCTCTCAGCAAGCAGTTAAGAGGCCCTTTGTCAAAATGTCTCATCTCCAGAAACAGTTGCTCAAAATAGCAAGATCTTGCCATCCATTACATGCTATGTTCATTCTTCTGGCTGTCATATGATATGCTGTTAGTGACCTTGTAACCTCTCTTATGAACCTAGGGGTTGAGTGGAAACTTAGGATAGGAAAGAAAGCTTCTGTGTCCTGGGTAGGCTTTCTTTTTAATTATGATTCCAGTTTCCTGACTCTTCAGCATCTTCAGGGTCTGGAATGGTGCTCAGTGTATTGCGAACACTCTGGAAGACAGCTGAACTTCCACACCAGCACCTCCTGTGACATCATGAGACCTACAGTATCCAGACCATGGATCCTGACTTGTACTGCACCAAACGTCTCCCTCCTTCATCTCTCTGTGCTGCACGGGGTGTCATTTTTCCCTTCCCACTTCTGTACTAGGTTTGTCCACGTCCCATCTGTTGTATCCTTGCAACCCACCTACTCTTTACTCACTTACTTTCCTAATCTGGCCCTCTTAAAATAAAAAGGCAAAGAGCTCTGCTCCGGTATATGGTTCAATATTAGAAGCGATGATGAAACTATGATGTGTCTCTCTCTCTCCCAGCATGAGATTACCTGAACTACATCATCTGAGCCCTGCTTCATGCCTTGATATACCTGTTCTGCTTTTCCTACTTTTGCCGTTCCATCCCACCATGATCCTTCCCACTCCCCTGGACCTCCTTCTTTATTTCAGTCCTCCCTCATTTTTCATCTTACAACGTGTTTCCTTCCCTGTTCCTTGTTCTGCTTTGTGGGAGTCAGGCTGCCTCTTCCTTCATTTGGTATCATTTGGCGTGACTCAAAGCAAGTAAAAACATAATTTTATTGCATCGACACAGGAAAAAAAACCCGAGTGGATTGAAGTCAGGTGGTACTCTCATCTGTCAACCTCTTCTGGATATTACTTTTCCACCTCAGAGACATGTCTGAAGCAGTTCCTGAACTTCACTGTATATAGGCACATCAGGTGGGCTGATCCTGGTACTGTTTCAAGTGAGGTCTGACATCCTTGCTAGGTCACCACCTAATGGATGGAAGAAAGATATGGCTAGTAGAGCAGAAACCATGTCAGGAGTCCAACTTTTCATCATAAATCAACACTCTTAGAATGGAAAACACGTAATGTCTAACCTGATAATGTTCCAGCAAATGAAGCAGGTTTGATTGGTGAGAGAAATGAGGATCTGGACACAAGAGGAATCATTTGTGATGTGTACTTGGAGTCTCTGGCATGTGATTTTCTTCGATATGTGAGATGCATTTCTTTAAAATACGAAACAAGCATGTGAACTCAAGCTGTGAAACTTTGAATTGCGTGATTAAAATGTGAACAAAAACTTAATTGCTGGCATGTATTTTTGTCTGACTTTAAAAACTGTTAGGCAACCTTCCAGTCCCTCATTTTGAAATTAAGATTCCTTTGCCACTTTCCAAATAAGTCAAATGTAAAATTGGAAAAAGCTTGTAATGTATTCTGGTAGTTCCTCTGCTGATTATCCTGACACTGTGATTAATAAAATCACTATGTGATTTTACATCACACAGTCTTGGATAACAACTTTTGAAAGAATGCTTCATTCCTATTCAAATTGAAAATACCTCTGTGTGACTTATTGTACATCTTATCAGAGAACTTCATATGGTTTCTCCTACCCATTCTTGACTGCAAAAAAACCTGGTTGCACTAAAGAAATGGGAAGAACACTGGATTTTGTAAAATAGTGGCAGTCAGGCCAACAAGCTCTCTTAGTGGACTGGAGTGACAGACATGGCAAGTATTTGTTACTCTTCCTGGTTCCAAGTGAGAGGGAGGAAGTCCTTTAATGCTGCTGAGGCCAAGGGAAGTCACAGTGGATGTGTGGTGAGACATATACTGTGGGGTCCCCATGTGTATGGCCCTTCACTGATATGGATAGGATTAAGGTTACCAGGTCTTGGTTACCTGGTACCTGGGGGTGCTGTAGTTGGAAGAGTCCTGACATTGGGTGAGGTACCCACCTGGCAGCATAGCAGCCACACACAAGTAGTTGAGTCTCACTGTTGAAGTGATTGGTCTGGATTCTGGGTGAAGAAGTCCAAAATTTCATCAACAAGCACAAGGTCTGTAGTCACAGTCCCCTCAGTGAGTCGTGCAGAGGTTTAAGCAGCAATGGAATTACAGAACAATGGCCACAGGCAATACTGCAGCTGTCACACTATCTGAATATCATGAATTCATTAATCACAAAGTTTGTTGTAATGTGATTGTCCCTGATCTAGGATGTGAGGTTGCCAACAAGATTGTCAGGATTGCACTTTGACTCCCCATGGAAATAGTCTTTATTTACTGTATAATTAATTGGTAAGTTAAATAGCTGAATAAAACAAGGCCTTGCATTAAGTTTGATGCTGGTTTTCTGGCAGCCCCTCAGGGCAGTGCTCTCCCTCTCAGTGTTCCAAGCATAATTAAATATCATTCATCCTTTGAAGGACTTCCCAGGTAGGAAGAAAAGAGAAGAGAACTGGAAGCAGGGAGTATGTAAGGGAAATAGAAAGAGCAGAGTGAGGGACATTAGCATGGGGAGAAGAAAGAAGCGGAGACAGGATGGGATCAGCATTTGGGGCAAGTGGAGGTAGTTTAACAGGTCCTTCACTTGTAGCTGAGAGCAACTGAGGATCTCAAGTGGTTCAGAATCACAAGCAAGTTAGGGTATCAGCTGATGCACTGTAACATACTCTGCATATTTAAAAAACCTTATCCCTTTGGCTTTCCAGTACCTTTTTTTATTTTTTTTTTATTTTTTTTTTTGGTAGATATACTTGTAAGCAGTAGGAAAACGTTTTAGAAGGATGGGGGACCGTGTGTTCAGAAGTGGCCACTGCCTTCAGATAGCTCAATTTTAAATGTGTAACCTGAAATACTCAGGACATAGTTTCACAGGGGTTTGAAACCACAGCTCTTGTTCACTGTACTTTGAATTTTGGATACAACATTTGTGGAATCTAAACCACAAGTTTACTTTGGATGAGGTCCATGAAATTTTTGTTCTTCTGCAAAACTGGCCCAAAATGATTTTCCAGGCTCCATATGACGGCATTAGGAAAAAACCTACTAGATTCTGGGTGCAATTTGTGCATTTTATGCCACTCTGAAAGAAAGTAAAAGTAATATTATAGTGCAAGAAGAGCACATGATGCTAATTTGCAACATCACAAGTTTGTTCCAGCAGAGTTTACAAGTTCTGGTTATGGGACTGAAGTTTATAGAAGTTAAAAAGCATTTTGTAGCTTATGAGGTAAATTAAGAACTACATCTTTGCCATTTTCATCAAGAATTGTTGATGATAAAGAGGGTAGAAATTTAGTTTTAACTGAAGGCCTATGGCTAACTCAGGCTTTTTTTCCACTCTCAGCAGGGATAAAAGGGAAGGCAATGGGTGGTGCAGAATATATTGAATTAAGAAGTTAAAAATACAGAAGTGAATGTAGAGTGGGCCTTAGGATAACAATCAGAAAGCATTCGAAGAACAAGTCTGTTGATGAGTTTCTATCTAAAGGGTAGGTTCTTTGTAGACAGATAGATTAGATAAGGGATCAAATCCCGGAGCTCATGGATTTAAACTAGCTGAGTTTCTAGCCCAGTGGGATTGCCATTCCCTTGGGGGTCTGTTTTGCTGCTGTTCTCCAAATACTACCTCTTGGCAATTACACCGAATGTTAATGGCAGCACGTGGCAACTGTGGCAAGGATTTGGTAGTAATTTTACAGTAACTTGCATTTTCTGCGGATTTGCTGTTGTCAGCCTTCATATATCTGTTTAAAGTACCCGATTTTTGCTGTGAGCATAAGTGCTCAGAGCTAAATTGAGGCTGACTGCTGCCGCTGCTAAGGGCAGGAGGGCCACAGAGCAGAACGTTGCTGCTTTTGACCTGAAAACTTGCCGAGCACAATCTCCGCGGGGAGCTGCAGCTGAAGGTCTGCGGGGCCCCGAGCCCAGCAGTGCCACAGCTCTGGCGTATCTGTCTTTGTGCCTTGCTGAGCGTGATCCAGAGCAGGGAACAGAGGGGCCCTTTACTGGATCTTGCTTTGCTTCTCTCACTTAGTTACCTTCATTTCAGTGTTCTGACTGAGCATCAGCTAAGTGTTGTACAATTTATTTACCATGCTGTATGTATTCACTAGGTGAGCAGAGTAATGTAGGTATACAGTGAGTCCGTGGGGGGAAAAAAAAAATAAATCAGTGAATCAGTAGAGCTGGAGAAACACTGTTATTAGGCTGTCAGCTGTTCTCAGCAGAGACTTTCAGATACATGGCACAGCAAACTTCAGCCAAGTGACCTAGAAAGGCGTATGCTTTATCTAGAAGTCAGCCTGCTTCTGAGGCAATAAAGTATCGCAAGTTAATGGTCGATGGCTGGGTGCTGACCTCTGATGGGCCTGCCCTGCTGCAAACAGATTTCTGCTCTCGCCCCGCCTCTGCTAATAAACAACACAAGCTCTTACAGCTCACATGCACGGGGAAGGAGTTGTTCCACTAGTACAATTTTTATTAAAGTCGCCCTCTTTCATATCTTTCCATAAAACTATTGAGGCTGTTGCTGGTTTGCCAGCAGGTAGGCCGAGGTTACAGTCTGCTGTGCTGACCAGGGTTATAGCTGTCTGATTCACTGAAGTGTCTTGACTGTCTGTACCCTTCTGCTATCTTCCATACATGCCATATGCTTTTGGCTCATTTACTATCATATTCTGTGTTTGCATTATGCCAAGTCCTGAGATGTGACTTGGATTTTACACACTACAAGAATACCATTATTACTATATTCTTCCTTATATAGGAGCTGTTGTAATCGTCTCTCTGTTTAAGGCTTCATTTCCAAAGCAACACTGTAATATTTAATGATTTAAAATTAGGCTAATTGGAATGTGGATACCACCAGCTCCTACTTTATACCATCACTAATCCTGAAGAACTGCTTGTGATAAAAATGGGGAGGAAAATATTCCAGATGTCTTTGGTAGGATATGGGTTCTCCTAGCTCACCATTTCTGTTGGTTTTTAAGCACAACAGCAATTCTTTCAGAAATTCAAACGTGGTGGCAAAATCCAGCAGGAGCCCACACTTTTCACAAAAAGTAAGGTATTAGCAGTCAAAATGCCTTGATGATGTAGGAATTGGGGCCTGCTTTGCCCCCAGCCTGCTGTCTGGTGCTCTCAGGATCTGTGGGACCCACAGCCTTCTGAATGCATGCGTTTTTTTCCAAAAAATATGTTCAAAGCCACGTGAGTGCTTTGGCACACTATTTTCTACTGACCTGCTTTGAGCAGTAGGCATGGTTTATCTTGAGCACTCCAGAGGCCCCCTGGAAGGATTATAGTGCAATTAATTAACTAAAAGGAATATTATGATGAGTAAAGAACAAGATGTTGAATTTTCTTTGCACGTGCATCTCCTAGCTTCATAATGTGTGCAATCTGAGTATTAATGTATTTTTTCTATCTCATTTTCCAGATTTCTTCACCTGCCTCCAGAAAGTTCATAACTAAGAAACATAATGAGGCCCACATATTCATCAGTACTATTGAAAGTGCTCATAATTAATAGCAGGAGAAGGGTGTTACTGTAAGTGCAGACCGACCACTAGTGGTAGATGGGGCATACATACTGCCGGCAGGTTTTTGGAGATATAGTATCAATGGTATAGAGTGAATCGGAATTCTCTCTGATGGTTTTGAGGGGCATGCATGGTAGTACTTGGACACTAAGAGCACCAGCCAGCAAAACTCACTCTCTAAAGAGAGTGTAATCTAGGGTGTAATCAATAGTGTAATGCATGCATATAGATGCATAGATGTATAGAGACACGTACATACCTGTGGACACATATGGAGCTGGGAAGTTGCAGTATCAAAGACAAACCAAAGGGGACAGAATAAACTTTAACATGAATCTGTTGTGTAATTCTTTCATTGGTTTTGCAGAACCTGGCACATGGTTTCTGCTCTGACTGGTTAGTGATGTCTCAGTGCCAGATCACCTTTGTTAGACTTTCAACCCAAGCTCTGTGATCAGTTTATGATGATATTTCTGTCCTCCCTACCCACCCTTACCCTTCTAGATATCAGCGAGGCTGTAATATTTTTCTTTTAAACTTTGACATTTGAGTATTTTCACATTGACAGTTTGGTTTTGTGCTACAAAAATGGATGGTTTTGCCCCCTTTGTGGCTTTTTGGTTTTTTTTAATTACCTCCCCTGACTAGCCTAGCCAGCTTGTTCCTAGCAGATTGTTCCTTATCTGCCAAGAAAGAGGCAATCAAAATTACGCAGAACTTCTCTGTACAAACTGGATTAACATTACAGCAAGCAAAAGCTTTCTGTTTTATAAAAGATTTACTTCCACAGCCTTTTGTTTCCTTCCCTCCCTCCCCCCACTTCCCAGTCTTTGTGGGACAGACAGGCTTGCTGGAAAAAAAATATAATCCTGTCCTTCATTGCCCTTTTAAGTTAATTCTCTGTTGTCTGTGAATGACTGAGGCAAATGGTACTTATATTAAAATCTGTAGCCCTGTGGGTTCTGATGATTTCAGAAATCTGTTCAATGCACAATCCTGGGAAACCCTCATATCGTCTGCCTGGGCATCAACCTCTTTCAGATTTGTTTCCTGTTTTTCTTAGAATGGAAACTTAAACAAGGATCAGATGACTTCCTTAGAAAGTTAGTGATCTCTTTATTAATACACTTATAGCCTTTGGGTTGGCCTATACAGTTCCATAAAAATATCTGTTCTACTCAGGTGTTTACAATTTTGGGGGCGTTTTGTGAAATTTCTGAATCATGAAGTTGATACTGCTGGTCTGTTCTTTTTTGTTCAGTTGGGTTTGTTTGTTTATTTGTTTTTTTTTTCCTAGAAGCTTTTAGCTGTATAGAATGGAACCTGGTTTATTTGCTTCTGGTAAATTAACTGCAAAGGTTTCTGATTTTCAGTCTCTCTTATTCTTTAATACTTTCTTCATTCATTTCCTGATTCTTGCATGCTAATGTTTGATTTCCATATCCATGTATTTTTCAGGCTCACATCTTCCGTGCTTGTCCTTTCAAATGATTTGAAAACTTTTCTTCCACATTGTCTTTCCTGGATAGTTACTTAAACACACTTTCCAGTAGAAGTTCATCTTTTCTTACCTGAAGCCAAATAGCATGGTTTGGCTTTTTTTTGTTGTTGTTGTTTGCTTCTTTTTCTGGGTCAGGTCTGATGGTTGACTCTTGTGCTTTTACCACTGTTTGTGGTGGTATTCCTATCACTGGACTAAAATAAATACTAAAATAAAATCTTTGAGCAGGCTTACAATGGAAACATTTTTATTGTCCTCTGTCCTCATGTGCTATAGAGAACAGATATTATCATTTGCTCTTTTTAGTAGTAACATGCAGAGACGTTGGAACAAAGGATTACGTTCAGGGTAATACAGATTTCTTGGTTGTTTTTTTACAAGATTAAGGGAAAGGGTGGGGGGAGGCCAGTCTACTTACTCCAACTTATGACTATCTCATACCCACCATTACTGGGAAAGAACATAAAGTGGAGAGCGGCAGTTGAGCAGAAGGACTGCGAACTATGACTGGTATTTTTAGGAAGCTGTTCAGTTTTTGCAGAGCTTCACCATGAAGAAGACCAAAGGCAAAGGGATTTTCTTCTAATGGGGACCTTGTAGTTTAGAAAGTTGCTCTGCAACTCAGTGTTTCACTGATAGAGTGTTTCAGCGTTATGTTGATTATACATCCCTTCGGTGCCATGGTACAGGAGCATGTGACTCCGGTGACTTGTGATCTGCAGGGGCTTGCGAGCTGTTCAGATGCTGTCCCCTGGTCCAGGCCCCTCTGTGTGAGGTGGTCACTGAAAAGCGTAGCTGCATAAAGAAGTTGGCTTGCAGCAAGGCACCATTCATACCTCACAAAGGAGCAGAGATGTGGCAGGGATGATAAGAGTTATCCACATCTTATAAACTGTTTCCTTTGGCTCCCTGAGGTGTAAGGTCTTCTGTGTTGCCTGGATAACTATTTTGATACGAGTCTTGAAGGCAGGTGGCTTGGTCGCTCCTTCTCAAGTGTGTGTCGTAGCTAACACCATGCAATCCCATCATGATCCCATAATTGCATCTTCTCAAAAGGCATGGATTTTCCATCAGATCAACCAATTGCCAGAAATGGACCAGGTTAGCACTTTAGTTATCTATCCTTAATTAAAATAAAATCCCCAAACCTTGAGTGATTTGGAGCAATAAGAACAAATGAACCAGAAAAGTTAATTACCAAGAAGGGCATGCTTATAAGATGGAAGAGTGATTACATTTGTGTATGTGATGGGTTTTTTTTTTTTTTTTTTTTTTTTTTTTTCTCCCTAATGGAGGTGATGAAGAGGTTAAGATGAAGTTTAGGAGCAGCTAGGATGAGAGAGGAAAAGGAGCAAGTGTGGAGTTTGTCACTGACATTTTAAGATCAAGGTCTAGGAGGAAGGTAACTCTGAGAAGTTATGAAATGGAGGTTCTCAATATAATGTTGCTATATTAATTAAAATATATACAGTTATATGTTTTGACATACAATAAAGTTGGAACATGAAAATGTAAGGTTTGGGGCTTTCTTAGTGTTAGATTTTCCATTTGAGGCTTTGTTGTTTTAGAAAGCAACTATAAATTGTAATTATAACATCAAGTATATTCTTCTGCTAGTTTCCATATTTATGCATTTCAAACTAAATGGCTATCACAGGAAATTCTGTATCAAACTCTGATGTTTAGTGAGGCTTTTGGATTTTTTGCTTTCAACTGTTAATTGTGGCCATTTATAATTCATCCTTTGTATGATAATGCGTGAGGATAATCCACTAAGAAGAATATTCTTTTTCAATTAAACTTGGATGGATGGATGGTGTTTTCTTGCTTCTCTGTAGGATCACCTACAGGATATGCATGAAAAGCAAATGAGTTTATCTAAAATACAGCTAAACCTAATTTAACTAATATAGTTACTAGCTGCCTCTAACATCTGTGAAAATAATTTCACTCCAGGCTATTTTAACATGAGCTTACTTTTTGGGACTAATTATCAACACACGATAATCATCTTATATTATGTAGAATAAGAAAGCAAGGACAAGGTATACAGGTAGGTTGGCTTGAAATCCTGGAACTACTTACTCTTCAGTTTTGCTTTGTCACTTTCTCTTTTCATATATTTACGGTTTATATAAACAATCTGTGTCTGTGTTTCCTTTGGCTTGGTGTTCCAGAGAGAAAAAAGAAACATAAAATCTTTATGTGAGAGGAATAATTTTCTTTTCAAGAGGAAAGCAACTCCGGTAAGGTGGATAACAGTGAAAAGCCAATTTTCTGAAAAGACCATAGTTTCTTGCAAGCAGCCCACAGGAATTCTAGTTCAATTTAGAATGAAGAGCATAAACACTTGAAGCTGAACTAGAGCAATGGTCTGTTTGTAGGCGTGTGCACACTTGTCAAACAGTATGTTTTAGTCTTCACTGAACTTTGGATCCAGCACATAGTGATGGAAACAGGCTGTGTTGACCATCTACAGGCATAATTCTTCAGCTAATGAGTATGTAAATGTGTCCACTGTGTTCATTTCATGTAAATCATCTAGACATGTGATGATTCTGGTGGTGGAAGAAGGTCCTTTGAACTCATTGTTTAATAACATGAATTGTTCCAGAGCACCACCTTATTGATAGTCAAACCACCTTCTAAAATAACTGTAATAAATCAAAGTCTAAAACCTCTCTTTCGTGTTACTTCTACACTTCCTGTGCTGGAAATGTTAAATTTTGTGTAGTTCTGATTTGAAAAGCAGTTCTCTGAAAATGACATAACAAGGTTCCATTTTGTATAATCTTTTTGCCTCTCATAAGTGCTCAATTTACAAGCAGTGTTTTTTTGTTGGTTTTTTTTGTTTGTTTGTTTTTGGTTTTGCTTTTGGTTTTGCTTTTAAAGCAGCTACCAGCATACCTGTTACTGAGGACTGAGATGCTCACCGTGGACTGTTAATAGTGCTAAAAGGTCTTCAATATGAATCGTGTTCAGTACCTTCATACTTGCGTGTTTATAAGATCAGAATTAGTAAGCAATTCTGTTAACTCAAGAATGAAAAGCTCCAGTTTGTACTGTCTATGTTAGCTCAGGAGGTTTCATAGGACTAAAGCGCAGTTTTCATTTTCATCTTGGTTGATCACGTATTGCTCTAGTGTGCGTGAAATGTAATACGAAGCTGCACCCTAGTTCTGCAATGGTATTTCTTTAACATTTCCCTATGGAAAGCTATGGCCTGCCTTGTGGCCAGTTAGCTGCTAGGAACTGCGATGAGCTGGTTGCAGCTGATTCCTGCCTGGAAAAGGCACCAAGTGGCACGAAGCTACTGGTAGAATGGAGTGTGCTGGAGGAGTATAGTAAAGAGACTACAGAAAATGGTAGGATGGTGAAAAAGACAGAGTAAAGACGGATGTCTTTCCAGGATTCATGGGGCTGATTCTGAATACTTAAGTAGAATGGACCTGTTGAGTAAGGAGGAGAACTTTCCACAGACAATCAGTTCTTAGAGGTGTTTTGCTGGTGATCTAGTACTGATTTCACTAAGAGTTAAATGCTTAAATAACGCATCTGACACACATTGACATCTTTGCTGTCTTGTGCACTACTGTTATCTGCATAGGCATGTAAATGGTAGGAAGTGCTGGGCAAATAAAGATACACTGAAAGAGAATATCCTCATTCATTATAAAAATGACCTTTGGAAAATACATGATGTATTAAAAAAAATTGCTGTCAAGGTAATATGACCTATTACACCTGTGCTAGACACCAATTTAAACAGAAATCCTGGTTAAACTGCATTTTAATACCAATGTCGTTTTATTCCTCCTTCTCCTGTGTGTTTATCAAGCAGTGATATACAACTGACAGTACTACTCAATGGCAGATAATTTTATTGTTAAGCATTAGTGTCCTGGCTAGAATTCTGTATTTTCCATCAATCTTTGTTGTCAGGTTATTATAGATTATCCCTGGTTGTTACAGTGTTTCTGTTACTTAATGGCATGTGGTAGATATGACACAATATCTGATATGACGGTAGACACACGCATTTGTGTTGTGCATTAAACATCACTACTGTTTGACAGTTTAGCGCTCTCAGCATCTAGCATGCAAATATTACTGGTCAATGTCTTAAATTAATATGAAGCTGTCCTAAGTAGGTGTTCATTTGAATGTCATTACCTTAATTGTTCTGCATAGACTTATGGCAAAATTATTAAGGCTATTGTAATGTTGCAGAGGAGCAGCAGGTTGAACACACTGCTTGTAACCTGTGACTGTAAACATATTCCTAAGCAATTACAAAAGAAGTATAGTTCTAGGAAGAAGTACACTATGATCCCTCAAAGTACCTGAGTGACCTGTAACTTGACAGTTAGTTATTGTGAGGAAAAAAGTGCAGAAATCTTTGTTTTTATTCATGTGAAGATTAAGCTGAATTCTTCAATAAAATGTATTCTTCCCACTCTGTGTGGTAGTACTTGCAAGTTAAAAGGACATCTTTGATCCCAAAACACAGTTTTCTAGTAACATTTCCCTGATGTTTTCTTAAGGATTTTTCTGAGTTCCTAGAAAACATGAAGTGTTCACTTCAGCTAGTAAACAGGCTTTCGTTATTATTTTAAGAATATGAACAATGGTACAGTTTAATTAGAATACAAAATATGGAGAAGGGAACTGCAATGCTACTCTAAATTATTCTTAACTTTGAATATTCTGTCACTTTTACAGCATGCAGTGTACAAGCATGTAGAAGAATTATTTTGTCTGATGCAAATTCTTTGCAAATGGTTCTTTGAAGGCATGTGCGTGATGGCGATCAACTCTGAATTGATGATCTGCCCTATATGGCTTTCACATATGAAAAAAGCATGGTTGGTCCCATCCCTAATGGGTGCTATTTTTTTTTGTACTGCATGTTTTACCCATGGACAACTATGTCAAGCTAATACAAATTGAGTTTCAAGGCATGTTCCGTTTATGTGATACAGTCTCTTAAAACTTCAGATTTAAACTCCTACATAAAGCAGGGATTAAAGAGACTGTTTTTGCAGACAAAGTTTGTGATTGACCAGAGAACAGCAGCTCTGGGGACAGGAATGTACTTGACAGATAGGGAAGTGAGTCCGAGACCCAGATCTCTAAGCAACAACCATTGGGTTTCCCTGTTGACTTAGCTAAAAGCATCGAGCTATTTAATTCTTTATCAAACTTGGGCCTAAAGCCTCGATATTTGACACACACCTGAATTCCAGAATGATGGATGCAGGTATTCATCTTACCTTTCTTGATTGCTTATGGACCAAATTTCAGAATGACCCTTTTCCATCTTTTTATTTTTATATTTAAATATATTTAGTTTAAAATATTAGGCTTAAATATCTCAAATATTCACCTGATATCTTATTTTCTCATCACTGCATGTAAATACAGCCTGTAACTGAGCTTTTCAGCCTATATATTCTGTAGCTGTTAGTCCTTAGTGGCTATAAAGGAGTTGTAATCATGTAAAAAATGTAATTAGGGGATTTTTTTTGAAAAATACATGTACTTTTTTTTTTAGATCGCCCATAATGGCTCCAGTGTGTAAACATGTAATTATGGAGTTTTCTTAAATGCTTACTATTTACTCAATAGGCCGTGAGGGCTACAGAAGGAGCTCTTTATTGCTTTGCAGATCATTGAACTTATAGACTGCGTAATAGCTCCTTTGAAGCCAACATGCGCTATTTTAATGTGGGTGCTGTGTGGAGTCCACATGCCCACATCCCATTTTAAAGAGAGAATGTAAAATGATCTTCTCCTAATAGAAAAAGCAGTTGTTCCACACTATAGGAGACTTCAAATGTAATTTTGAAGAACAGAAACCCTTACTGATTTAGGGAGAAAGGGTTTAGGTTTTTGTTACGTATTTTGTGACTTTTATTTTTAGGCTGTATGACCCAGATCGACTAGTGACTAACTGAATATAGAACTTCATAAAAGAAAATGTTGACACGATTTAACGTTTGGGACACAAACAAACCAATTTTAATCTTTAGGAATCTGATGCTGTCAGGCTTTCAAGTACTGCTGTGGGAAAGTTGCCAAGCTGGGGATCAGGAAGGGCAGGAATGGCATCGAGATTATATCTCTTCTGCCTGTTGTTACTAGTAGTAGTCAACAGTGTTTTCCTTCTGTTCAACTTCCCAATTTCAGTCCTGGAGCTGGTCACTGAGGTTCTTGACATGCAGACCACTGAGCCTTTGGGGCCATGCCCATAATAAGCCTCAATAAGTCTCTTTCCAGGCCAGAGGTGAAGAGGGAGAAGGCAGGAGCAATTTTCTGTATTAATGGGGGAGAGAAATGCTGTGGAGATACACAGAAGAAGCAGGGCATCAGGGAGAAGGACCATGTTTGAAGCACTTGCCAAACTGGAGGGTGAATCTAGCTGGCAATCTGTGGCAGAGAAGAAAAGCATCCCGGAGGTGGTGTGGAGACAGAGGTTGGGAGGAATTAAATGGCTTGTTAGTTCCTCACAAATCATCGTATAGTTGTTCCTGTGTTCTAAGAGCTGGCAACAAATATAAGCTAGTTTAAAGAAGTGATTTCTGCAGAAAAAAGGGGAGAAAATGCTCAGTATTGTAAAGACCTCAGCAATGTGGGCACAGAAGATCAAAGCTTCCATTTTCATAATTTCATTTAACTTCTCTGATATGTAATTAGCTACATCCAGATGCCTGAGAAATTATATCTGAAGAGTAAAAGTGATACAAATTCTGAGTCTGACAAGACTAATGAGCTAAGAAGCAGCGCATATTCAGATGACTGAGGAGAGGGCGTTATGCGATTCTTTCGGAAGAACTGCCTCAAAGTAAAATCAAACTCCATCTCAAACCAAATCTTTTTGCAAGGCAAAAGAGATAGGTCATTTCAGTAAGTATATTGTAAATACCTTAATTTCATGTGCAAGTTTAAATAAAAAAGTTGCTCTCAAATGAGTATGGATGAGTTTGGAGAAAAACTGTGCCTAAATAGGAATTCTGTCAGTCAAGGTAGAGAATTTAATTAAGAGTTCTTAAACTGCAGCAATCTGGTAAGATAGTTGAGATGAGCGTATTGTGAATGAAGAGTTTGCTGTAATGTCAACATGCATGTCAAAGTTAGATACAGCACCATGAATTGGGAATAACAACACTGTCAAATTTTCTGTGTGTCTTTCATTTTGTTTTTATGGTGTAGTGTAATGATGTTTTGTTAGCTGACTAATTTGTTGATGTTCTGCTCTATACAAAAGGGACATTAGGATGCACCAACATAAAAACCATTTCCTATCAGTCATTCACGGAAGGGTTTATTAAAAGGCAACATTGTGAATATCTGATTGGTTCCTAATCCAGTTTGTACTTTGTTAGTAGTGGCGGTAATTGACATTGACTTGGTAGAGATGAATAATGTTCTTTTTTCTCAGCCCTTGAACTGGCTTTTCCAGAACCATCAAATCAGCATACAAGATGCACTGCTTTTACCTTTTATTGAAACTGTTGCACTGATATGACAGGCCCTTGCAGTCTAAAGCTTTTCAGGATTGCACTCTTTTAAAATATGTAACACAATCATATATGCAAGAAAAAATAAAGAGATAAAAGAAGGCAACTCCTCCTACACTCAGCTTATTTTTTTTCCCCTGAAATGAACAGAAAATCAGTAGGATTGAAAGTGAAGGAGGTAAAACCAGTGACATTTTAGTCATTGGATTAAATCTCATAGACTATATCTCAGACTATATCTCATAGAGACAGGTGGGTAGATGATTTCGTGACCTTCAAGATGATGTCCACATTCTGAAGAGCCCTGTTGCAAAGATTTTGTAGAGAGAACTGAGAAAACCCAAAATTTCCCTTTCCCTAGGATGTGAAATTGGGCTTTGTATTTAAACAACCCATCAGAATAAAACTACTTACAGCTACAATGGAGGAGGAAAAAGTGAGTTGTTCTGTGGAAGTGTCTACCCAGTTCAGACATCTGCCTTAGGTTGAGATGAATTGTCCTCAGGATATTTCCACTCACCATAGGCAGCATGGAGTTTCTAGTTTAGATATAACCAAATTATTTATAGAGGTTTGAAGTCAGGTGATACATATTTTACCATGACTGTGTTACCTATGAAAGCCCTCGTGCATCACTTTCAGTGCATTATTTATTGAATGTATTGCTCAGAAATCTGCGTAATCTTGCGTACAGCACCTTTTAGAAATGAATACTATTGCCATTTGTAAGGCAAACGAAGAAAATCATTGTGTGTTCAGTAAAAAGCCTACTGTGTCAATGTAAGCAACGTTTGAAAATGCCTTTCTGTGGAACACACATCAGTAGAAAGTGTATGGAAAGCCTTTCATCCTAGCAACTAATATTTTGCTAATCTGTTGTTTTTTCCCCACACTGATTCTTCCTTTGACTACATGGATAAAATCATACTCTGTTCCCCATCTCCCAACTCTGTTAATCCCCTTTTGTTTTGTAAGCAGCTTCAATAAAAGAGATAGAGTTGTATTTCCAATATCACTTAAATCAATCAGTGTTTAGAACTGACGTTTGGGGATTCCCTATTAAAAAATACACCAAAAAATACATGGAAGATCACATTCAAAGTCCTCAGGCTGTGCCTGTTTCAAAATGTTCTTGTTTGTAGCATATATAAACACCAAAACCATCTCTGAATTCTTCAGCTATGAAGTTATGTGTCATTTTACTAAGGAGTATTTTTTCACAGAGGAAGAAAACTCTTAGACATAAAATCTTTAATATCTCAACCTCCAGATGTAGACAGGTGAAGCATCCTTTGCAGTGCACTTCGTGATAAAATAGTGGCATGGGGAAGGTACAGCGATCAGGAAAACACGGGTGGCCTGGAAAGTGCCAGGCCATTGGACATCACGTGAAGGAGAGCCGGGGCTGGAGCTTTCTGCGGGAGGGGTGGTCATCCCAGGCCACAGGGGACCACAGGAAAATGCTGAAGGTGTGTAGGTAGACCTGCACGTGTTGAGAGCAATTCAGTCAGACAGACTGACGTGGTGGGGAGAAGGCTGACATTAAGCATGCCAAATGGTCAGTGTCATGTAAGCTGGGAGCATGTGTTGAGATTCCTTCTTTATGTTTGTACTCCCTCCTGCCTACACCCTGTTTTCCTGTGTTCATTCCCCTCCTACTAGAGAGGAGTGAAGATTGGAGGAAGTAGTTGGGAAGGGTCAGTCAGTTCACAGTAAGTTGAGATTCAGCATCTCAATGCAGTCACTACATTTTGTTCATCTGAAGTCTGAAGAACTTTCCTTCCTTGGGCTATGCACAGATTCTCTGTGGTGATTCTGTTTCCATTTCTGCCGCATGCCCAAACTTATGGACTTCCTATACAAAGTTGTTTGTTTATTCTTATTTTACTTCAAGCACTACTGAGCACTACTTTAGTTTTTCTCTGATTCATCTTTGCCTTTCCAGGCCTACTGGTTTTGAAAATGGCAGCACGCTATTGAGCTGCAGCCACACATCAGATGTGTTTCTTACTTTTTATGACTTACAAGTCTGTGACTTGCCCAGGATTGACAAGAAGCTGATTACATCACGTCATCATTTCCTTCTGAGACATAATTCTCTTCAGGACATATTGGCATTTCTGTGAACTTACTAAAAATCCAAGACAAAGAAGTCTGAACAAAATTGTGGAATTAAACCCTGTCCCCAGTAAATAACAAGAAAAAATTGTAACCAGCCTCTTCAGGTGCCTTAAGAGTCTTGAAGGAAAGAACATACAGCATGGATCGGGTAAAAAAAAAAGAGAAGGAATCAGGCTTCCAGTCACGTTTGGAAGGCATTTTGGAACTGCCATTAATAGTATCAATGGGTCTCATGATCAGCTGCAAAACTAACAAGGCAGTTTTCTGCACTGAGGAAAAAAATAGTGATGAAGACATGATAGAAAGAGTTAGACCTCTGTCCCAGTGCTAGGCTAGGAATGAAAAAGAGAGAGATTTGCAAAATTATTTTTTTTTTTATAAACCAGGCTATCGGAATGAAGTGGAATCTAGGCTGGCAGTTATGTGTCTCGTTTTATTTAAAGGTAGATTGGTTGCCAGTGTGTTCTTATGGTACTTTTGTCACTGAGTTTAATTTAGTGGTCTAGGTCCTCTGCGATGTTTTAGCTCTGCTGGCAGAAAGGTCTAGGATACAGTGTCATGCAAGCCAGTTGTGATTTTCCTGCAGTGTGCCCAGCAGCACTGACCAGGCAATAAGTTGTGGTTTAGGAGTACCAGCAATAAATCTGCACAGGCATTTTCTGTCAGAATGTTTCATCAGAATTCCAGTATGGGTGAAATTTGGAAAGTGAACCATATACAAGCACCATATACTGTTTTACCAAATAACATCTTCCTGGGAGAGCTGGTGTTGAAACACCTCCCTTAGAAGAAACTCCGATTAATGTCTATGCTATGCTTAATTTAAAGCTTGGTTTCCCAGGTCTCTAGAAGGTGTTCAGATCTCAAGACTATTTGATGTTCAGTATTGTTGCCTTAGTTTGTTTTAAGATTTTGTTTTAGTTCCAGGGCTGAATGTAGAAAGATTTTGAAACCTTGATGTTTTTGTGGGAAGAAAGCTCTGATTCTCTCCCCATTCTGCGTTTGCCAGCTGGTGTATGGCAGAGTGGTCCCAAATCTGTACACGGAACTTGCCAGTTGAAGAGCCAGTACAGATTTCAGAAGTCCTCCCCTTCTCCTGTGCCACCTGGAACCTAGGGACAGCACAGGATGTCTGCCAACACTGCTGTTAGTGCTCTTGAAGAGGCTTACAGTTTGTTAACTGTGATTTGAGACTGTGTGAGACTGGAAGCATTGGATGACTACTGAATGGTTAAGAAAAAAAAAAAAAAAAGAAAAAGTGATGGTGTCATCATTCAGTTTAACAGGGGAACAGTAATTTGATTTTGAGCAATGTACCCGGAATGCTTGTCATATCCTGACTCAAGAAGGTGATAGTTCAGTTCTACCTATGGAATATTGGGGCATGGGAATATTTGTCAAGGCTGCTTTGTTTGTTGGTGTATTTTCACAAGCTTTTCAGGTAACTCCCAGTCTTGGAGTGCAGAGGAGCCAACTTTAGACAGAAAAACCTGTGCAACATGGCTGAGCAGCGCACAGAACCTTATCTTCTGGTTTTGGCACCTGAGAAATTTGTAAACATTCTGATACAGTTAGTGGCTTTTTTTTGTTTTGTCGGGGGTTTTTTTAAAGTGATTTGTGAGAACAGGACATGTTAAATATTATGAGCGCTATCTGCCACTAGCAATGCATAGAAGTGGGACCATTATAGTTACAAGTCACATAGATTTACCACTAATGTGAGTTCTGATCTGCATTTTCTTACCAAAATTCCTGTTATTAAACTGAAATGAATTTGGTTCTTACTCTATTTCAAGTAGGACTTGGGCAACCCATATGCTTTGTAGTGGTTGTGTGCATGACTTCATTTCACTTCCAGCAGAGATCAGGCATAAGTTAGATAGCTAGATGACCTAAACAGAAGCAGATGGAAACACTAGTCTAAGTTTTAAGTCAGATTCTTAGTCTCCATATTGGCAGAGGTGCAGGTTATCGGCTGCACAAGACAGCTAGGGAAGGAACTGTGTGGATCCTGTGAGAAACATATGATCAGTCACGCCAGAATGTGTTTCTTTAAGATCCTTTATTCAGTTTTATCTCTTCTGTTCTCTGTCTTCGCTCCAAAATATCTACAATAGAATTTGCAGCGTTCTCCCCTCCTCCCCATCCTATCCCCTTTTCTTGTATTTATCCCATCAGTCGTGAATCTCAGAAATCTAACAAAAATAAAAACAAGTCATCATGATTCCAGTGGAAGATGAAAATTTCCATTCTCTTCAATTTTAAAGTTTGATCCTTTCACTCCATAGATTTCTGATCTTTTTAAATGTTTCAGCATTTGACAATAAAACCATTTACTTACAGGGAAAGGAAAAAAAACCCAAACTCCCAAGACTTCAGCTCCTTGAATGACATAAAAGTTAACAGAAAGCTTCAATTAACCTGACCCAAGCTCTTCTTTAATAGGCTTCAGTTGATCCACCCTATGCAAAAGACATGAGCGTGCCCATTGTCTGGAAACACCACCTTCTGCTTTTAGGAATGTTATTGAACCAGTTGTTAGGTTGAAAGAATAGTATTAACATTTTAGAATCTTTTAGTCTAAACAACCTGCCAGTAGTCATAGAAGGGTTTCATCCTCCTCAACTCTCTATCTCTGTAATTAGGACAAGGTTTGAAAACTAAATGATTGACTTTTCTGTCAAATCACAGGAGGAATAAGGTAAATTAATTTTATCGTGCCAGGAAACATTGTCTCAAAAACAGTAGACAGCCAAAAACATGCTGGTTAGGCTACTCAAACAGGGAGTCAGGTGAAATTCTTGAGCCACATGGAGTCACATTTGGTGATTGCTGAGCTTAACTGTGGGAATTACAGCACAAACCTCAGGAAGAAGGTCAGGTGGGCACTATTGCAGCAAACTCGGTCAGGAGGCAAAGGGATCTGTAAGAAAAAGATCTCTCTGGAACAAATATGGACTTCTAAAGAAAGCATAGGATTCTATGTTCAAACAGCTGACAACTATTATAAAAGACACAGCTTAGATGAAGCTTGTACCTTATTAACAATATTGAATATCCTGTAAGAAAATGCTGCTCTGTTAAAAGAGAAGTAGGGGCAAGCACTTTAAACTGCTGTATTACTCAGAACTAATATGAGCTAATGAAATATCATATATTATACAAAGAGTTTAATAATGTCTACATTCAGCCCATATCCAGGGCTAGACTACAACAGTTGCTCTATCACCCAACAACCCCTCACCAACCAGGAAGGGGAATCAGGAAAATGAGAGGAGACCCATAGGTTGAAGTGAAAACAGGTTTAATGAAACAGCACTAATACCAACAAAGACATACAAAGTTATACTCAGCTAAATTAATATGCAGCAGTCAAAATCAACAGGAAAGGATTCTTTAGGAGCAGGAAGAAGCCAGATGAGGAACAGGTAGAATCTTAGCATGAGCCCCACGGAAGCTTTCTTCAGCAACCCTTTCCCCTTTACAATGACCATGACACTATGGTATGGGCTATACCTGTAACTAACTCAGGTCAGCTGCCCTGGCTGACTTAAAACTGCTGATGGCTGCCTGGCGTGGCTGGGGTGTGATTCCATCCCAGCCAAACTAGGACAAATAAAAATCTCATAACAAATTGTGTAACTTGGCAAGATAATTTTTTCCAAATGGAAGGAAAGATTATTCTCTAATAGTTATTTTTAAAAAAATTGAACCCAAAACCGAAGACATGCAGGCTGTGTCCAGGAACTGTGCAACATAACCTTAATATATTATTGCATTTAAGAGGTTGTATGTCATATATTTAGAACAGTTGTAGGTAAGTAAACAAAGGCATGCTTTCTAGCTCACACTCCAGAGATTTTTGTCTCTCCTGCATAGACTGTAGTTAGCATTTGTGCATTGCTGTAAGTGTGAGAGGGACTAAATGTAATTTCTGGGAAATACTACTATGACCATTATGAGACGTTAAATAAAAAAGAGACTATGAAAGAATTTGCAATAGGAAAATGACAGTGAGACTTCTCATCTGATGAAAACAAGAAAACTGAATTTGACAAATACAGCGAGTTGCTTCTCATTCCCAAAAAAGAGTGGTCCTTCTGTTAAGAAATAGTACGCCACTGCATTTGCAAAGTGGTTTTATACCACCAAGGGATTAAAAAAGGGTCAAATCCGTGATCCATACAGAGAACGCTAAAACAGCAATGTTATTGATTAAGAATACATTTCCTTTTCTCTTCGCATATTTGAAGTAATTGCTTGGAATAGATTTTTTTGAGAGCTCAATAAATTACATATAACTCTCCTACACCTTAATAACATTAAAACTATGACACAAGCAGTAAAATAATAGAAATCTCATCTTTTTAATGTCTCTCATCATATTGTCTAAACACAGCAGTGAAGTGAGAGATAAAGTTGTGTTAAACATGGAATGGTTCAACGGATATTGCATGCATATGCCAAAGAATATGTACTCTTCACAGTTTGTGATGCATATATTCTAAGACATGGTGTTGAACTAGCTGGAAAAGTTCCAACATACTTTTGCCAGGTTGCAAATGTTATTGTGTGGACTTTTCACTGGGAATTTTGTACATGAAAAAACCCCAAGGGTTTCCAGTTGGTGTTTCAGTGGGAGCTAACTAAATAGGCATGAAGTATTAAGTGTACAACCAAAGTGTTAAAGGGCTTCTGTGTAGTCAATAACTGTGCTTACTAACTTCCTGTCAGGAAAAAATGGTGCAGAAATGCTCATTATTTTTTCCAGTTTTGGAGTAAAACTTGTTTTTAAAGTAGCTTAGTTTTTTTTCCTCAATTATTCTGTCAATATTAGCACAGGGTCTCAATTATGTTTCTTGGTTAATTACTGCTTCAAAATAGGCAACTAAGGAGCATAAAACATCTCTGTGCTTAATCCAGAGAGGTGATTTTGCAGTAAATGTAGTTTTTCAGTGACAGAGCAATAGGTATCTTTTAAAAGCTACTATGATAAATACTTTCTGTGGCCTTTTCATAAATATCCCTTCTTTTAATTTTTGGCAATCTTTTTCAGCAGTGATTTAAACAGAACTTTAACTACCAAGCAGAACTGGTTAAATTGAAACCTCCCAGAGCTGTCTGTGAGTTCGTATTTTCTCTGCAAAATACCGTGCTTGAATCCCTACAGGTACTTTAGCTTTCATCTTACTGAAGTGAAGCAAACAGGAACCATATATTTTGGCTTCCAAGAGAAATCAGCAGAATATCGCTGGAGCTCCATGCAGGCAGCTGAGATCTTCTCACAGTTTTCTAATATTTACAACAGGATATAACTAATTTTCTGGTCAGCATTACACTGAAGGTCGATAAATGCAGATTTAGAAATGCAAGCCACTCCACAGCAGTACACCATTATAAATGTGTAACCAAGTGGCATTTTTGCCATGTCCTGTTTGACTGTTTTCATAGCTGTCAGTGCCTCTTCCTTTTCTTCCCCATATATAAGTGCAGTAACTTCACTTAGATTCATATATAGAAATCAATCTCTGTTGTTAATGTTCTCTCCACATCTACTTCCACCTGTTTGTGGATATGTGAATTTGAGAGTTTGACTTTCCTAAAATTTTGCTCGTAATATGCATTAGCAATCCATTAGCCTTAATCATTTGTTTAGCCCAAAATGAATTTCCATTAGCACCCTTGTGGAAAGTAAAATGGAAAAATTATTTGCTCATGAAAGGCAGAAGAAAATTTCAGAGAGATGAGTGCTATCCTGATCTGTGTATCTTTCTGATCAGCCAGCTGGAAAATAGGACTAAAATAAGCATGGTCATTGAAAAAATCAGGATCACAGACTGCTCATGCTGTTTTCCCACAGGACTCTGTAGAGGTTTCATTCTTTAATTCCAAAATTATTTCTTATAGAATTGTATATATTAATGACATAAAAGATATGATTTGGTAACAAGTCAGCCACTCTAGTTTAACTTTCTAGCCACATAGTTCACAGTCAATCTCCAAGTGAGTTATGACGGTTGAAGGTGAATCAAGAATCTCCTTTAAGACAAGGATTTACCAGTCTTTTGAAGGGCTTGGATTTTTTTTCCTTTTCATTCTCAGACACTACTTCACTTTTTGTGTCATGTTATGTAAAATGCTCCAGTATCGAGGTGTTCACAGACAAGAAATGGAAAACTGTCTACCCTCCGGTATACCGTAGCCTAATGGTTTTCCCTTCTAAGGTCTACTATATCCTGATAGCTAACCTTTTCCTTTGCCTAACTTAATGTTCTTGTTCCTTATTAAGCATCCTTTGTCAGAACTAGTCAGTGTACTTAGCCTGTGTACTTGTTTTTCTCTGCGAGGTGTATCGAATGCATTTGTAACAGTGTTTAAGTTTGCATCAGGAGTGTGCTTTTGAAGTGAATCTGCTGTGCATTGCCAAGTACAGGGCTATGGTTCAGAATGAGGATTTAAACTGGATCCCGTTTGGATCAAACTAAACCAGGATTGCCAGGAACAAACCTCACATGCTCTTGTTACAAAAGCAAACTCAGGCCTTGGGAAAGGATTAGGCCTGGTTGAAATGTGTGGACATCAGGTCCCCAGCACTAACTGTTTTCCTCAGCAAATCTGCTCTTATTAGTCTTCACTGCATGGTAGTGTAAATGGAGGTCCTGATTCCAGTCACATTACATGTCTTATGCAGAAGGATTTGTTCGTAGAGATGAATAAAAAAAAAAAAAAACAAACCCTCTGATAGTTGCTTCTGGATTTCTGAATGTCCAAGTTAACATATATGAAATGTTCTTTCAGTTGTCTTGTCTATCTCATAAGTATTTTCAGTTTCTTCTGTGCGTGCTTACTACTGTTATCTTTTCCCATGCATGTTATAACTCTCTGTGGCATGATAGATGCATTATTTGAAAGGAGAAAGATTGCTGGGCTGTATCGTGATATTGTCAAGGATCTACAGGCACTATTACTTTCCCCTGCTTTAAGTAATTATAAACTTTTTGCTCATTTGTCTTTCATTAGTATTCTTAACATCTCTGTGAGAGGCTAGACCTGACACTTCTAGAATTGCACTCTAGGTCAGGCTGTACCATGGGCCTCGTGGATGACCATGGCCATATCGTTTACTGCCCTGTATGTCTGTTTCTGAATCTCTGAGAGAAATAAATAATTTTTGCCCAAATTTATTAAGTTTTGAGATGTATAAACTAAAGTGCAGACAGAACCTTGCTGTCTTAATTACTAGTGATTTTAACCGCCTTGTTGCATATATTATTCTCTTAAAATGTGAAAAGATGATGTTCTATAGTGTCTTGGGCAAATGCATAATATTAAAAAAATGAAGAAATGTAGGCAACTTACTACATTGTTGTATTTATCTCAATCCTCTAATTTTTATTTCTTTCGTCTTCTGTGAGGGTGGATTAGAGATATTATGTAGTCAGAGAGCAGTTCTGGTGAGGCTTCAAAGAATAGTGTCAGACATTGGTATCGTACAATAAAATTGTCTGGAAGAGAATTACTACTTTGCTGAAAGAAACAGAAGTGGATGCTTCTTGGTCAGTAGTCTTTCCTTTTCTCTGTTAGCTCAGAGAGAGAGAAGGCTGTAGGTAGAAATGGTAGAAATATGGTTGTCCTGTCCCACTCAGTGGGTTTTGGCGTAGTTGTATCTTTTGTATCCTCCCTTTTAACAGGGGTTTTCCTCCGCATGGCAGAGACCCTTTGCTCAGCAAAGGTAGTGAGTTAATAACCCTGTTCAGTCAGTAGATTAGCAGCAATAACACGCTTTAATAGTAATAATATTTCACAGATTGGATACAATAATATTTCGCAGATCAGCCAAAAGTATGGCTTTCCCTAATTCTATCTAGTAATATGGAGACAGGAGAAAAAAAGAGTGAAAAACGAGAAAGAAAGTGAGAAAGAAAGAAAGAAAGAAAGAAAAGAGAGAAAGAGATATCACCACTCCTGGGGTCCAGCGACGTCTTGCAGGTCCGGTCTGATCTTTGGTTCTTCAGTGGTGGATGCACATCTGTGTCTTGATTATTGTTATTTTTATTGTCCCTCAATTAATATTCATGAGTCCTATTCATGTCATCCCCTCCTCACCTTCCACACTAATCAGGACACAGGCACAGTATACAACATTTTGAGGTTCCAAGGGGGTTCTGTGCACTATAGATAAGGGAGTGGACCTCCTAAAGTCCAGTGTACACCTGTAGATAAGGCAGTGGGCCTCCCCAAGTCTGTAAACATCTCTCTTCTGCAGGGTTTGTCCGTTTGGATAGGGGAGGCTGGGTAGTGGCTCCAACTGAAGCCCCCCTTGCCCCAACTAAAATTTCTGAAGGAGAACAGCACTTCGACGTCTTATCTCCGAGGAGAGAGCACCACTCCACCTTCGCAGGGCTTGTTCCCTCCCTAGAGCAGACTGTACTGCAAAGCAGGCTGTTGTAGGGCTAATACATAAGACTTGCACTGTAGAGCAGGTTTGTTCAAGACACGTACATAAAATCTGCAAAACAGATTGTTTAAGGCAAAAATTCAGACTGTCCTTCACAAGGGTAGAAACATTGTCGTTTACATAAATGTATTTCCTGTGGATTGTTTTGGGTGGGGGTTTTTTTGTGGTTTGTTTTTTTTGTGTGTTTTTTGTTGGTTTTTTTTTTTAATGCATACTTTGTGAAGTCAATGGCATAATTTAACGTAAGTCCTTGCCTTTATCTCTGTGGTGAAGGTGGAGCTGACTGAAAATGTTACCTAACTTAGGCAATGCTGAAATAAAGCAGCTGATACTGGCAGAAACAAAAGCAGTCTTTTTGTCCAGGTGAAATTACTGCTACTGAAATAACCTTTCAACAATAAAACATGAAAGTGATACACAGTGGGAGATCATTAAAAAGTATCCTGTCACTTGAATCAGACCATGTATTGTAATGCAGATTATATTGATTTCCTGCAAGTTTCAGATTGAAACTAGAGTTTCCCCCAGGAGAGCACAGGTACTAAAATTCTTTGAATTATGGTGGCAAGCAGCAGGGTAGTTCGTACAACGTCTCTCTTACCAAAACTTGAGATCAGAAGGTTATTAGCAGGAGGTTTTCAGACTTCTTTCGGAAAGCTCAATAAATTATTAACCAGCTTTATTCATATTATTTGCAGTACTGCCGATGGATAGTTTTTTTTAAAAAGAGCAATGCTGTGCTGTGCCTTTATTTTCGTTGTAAAGTAGAATACTATTCATGTTTTTCTCTTCAAAGATTAAGAGACATTATCTTGGGTAGAAGCAAGATACCCTTTCCCAAGATCTAAATTCAAATCTTCCATGTTATGGTTCCCTGCCATCACCAAAGCTGTAAGAACTTTCCTTGTTATTGCTTTTTGAAAATGTCCTAACTTTATCAGTTTTACCTTTGGTAGATACTGTATCCCACATCCTCAAAGAAGCAGGAATAGGAAAAGCCAGAACAGGAAGGCATGTCAAGACTATAGATGAGGCTGCTAGAATTATCCTCTCAAATGATCTGCTGTGACATTTGAAAGTAGCAAATGCAAAAGCAAACTTCTCAGAGTTAATCTGATCAGTCTGCATTATGCAAAATAGAGGTTTCCTCCCATGTGGGTGCTGTGATCTCTCATGTCCTGCCAGCTGAAGCCCATGGCAGTACAGCCTGCTCGTTTCCATGATGAGTCACAAAAAGTTCTGTGGCAACATGTATGGTGGCTAATGTCTTGCTTTGGGGAGCTGAGGAATAAATGGCTGAGTAAATCTACTTCTGCTGAAGGCCAG
The DNA here is from genome assembly GCF_034619465.1 of Leptosomus discolor. Taxonomy (NCBI): domain Eukaryota; kingdom Metazoa; phylum Chordata; class Aves; order Leptosomiformes; family Leptosomidae; genus Leptosomus; species Leptosomus discolor. Next base: position 69,627,817 of record NC_141392.1, on the reverse strand, counting down.
TAGCAAGTAGCCTGGTCCAGTTATGTTAATGATTCTTTAGGTTGCCGTACTAGTATAGTAACCTGATGGTCACAGAAAACCCCTTGTGTGCAAGGAGTAGTGTACAGCCAGAGCAGAGAGCACAGTCCTGTGTGAAGCTGCTTATAGTTCCTAAAGGATGAGATCCATCAAAGTCTCAACTTAGGGAAGAGGAGCCAACTAAAGAGAGAATGAATCTAAGGCTGTACTGCATGCCACTTTTGCAGCCTCTGACAAGGAGAGGTTGATTGTTGAGGAGGACCCCAGGCAGCACAGCTTCAGGAGGGCAGCCCAACCACCCACTGGCTTTTACTGCAGAGGATGGGGACTCAGCCTGTGTCAGAGTGCTGGAGTACAAAGTATTGGTGATTCAATGCCCGTCTTGTCTCCTCAGCTCTTTCCTCTATTGCAAAAATTACATATCTGATAGCTGGGACTAGGGAGTGGAATAAGATCAGAATTGCTCAGTAGCTGGTGGTGATACCTTTGAGGATCACACCACCAGTACTGAAAACTACAGTAGTTTTTCATCATTTTTCAAAGGAACTGCATTCAATTTCTCCTTTGTCTTGAGGTATCGTATCAAATCTGTGAGATTCTGTTTCACTTTAGATCTGGCTTAGAAAATACTATTTTACCATTTCTTTCCCTGAAAGGCTTTCCAACTAAAGTGAAGGAATGTGTTGTGATTTTATTTTTTAGCTTGATTTAGTACTCTGGAGCAGGCTTTCTCTGTATTCGTATATTCTGACTGTTACTGAATTTAGTGCTCCTTTCAGGCTGTGTCCCTATTGCAGAAGAGATACGACACGAGCATCTACTTTCCTTCCCTAGCACTACTGCTGTCAGCATGTTCACCTTCTGTCTCAAGGAGCCCTCCTTAATCATGAAAAACATTCTTTCTCAGAGACCTGTTTCATCTTGGGCATTTTTGCTGTGCCTGTTGGGATGGTACAGAGTTGTATAGATGGGATTTTTCTAGTGCCATTTTCTTAACTGGGTTTTGGAATGAGTTTGGTATCTTGTGTCAAATAAACTAATGAATATGGAACATGGTGCAGGCAGTTCAAGTCATCCTGTGACCTTAGGTAGCCAATTTCTGTCAGTTCCTGTCAAAATTATACCTTTTATAATTTTGGAAGTATTTATTATACTAAAAACGTTGCTGAGCTGTACCCCCATATTGTGCCAGAACTTCAGCCAAACGTGAGTTGCTTTGTACTAATACAGTGATTTTGCATAATTTGTGGATTGCTAAAGGGAAGGAGGGGAGATATCTGACCAGGCACAAGTCTGAAAGCCTTTCAACATTGTTAAATTACTAGTATTTCAGTACAGGCTGCTGAACATTGGTTGAAAGGAAGTTCAAAAGGATTACAGGAAGAACAAAATCTAAATTACAGACCTTAAGGTAATAGGTTTATTCTTAAAAGGTGTAGATTTTTGTGGCTATAATGACATCCATGAGGTTACACCTTTATAAACCTTTTCGTCAGAAAAGCTTTTCCTCTTAGATTATGCAGTTTTCCTGCAAACACAAAGAAAAGAGAATTAATACTGTTTGAAAATGAGCATTCGTGATTTTGACTTGTCTTCTCATATGTGATATACTGTGTCCCTGTTTGTTTCACATTGTTTTTATTTTCTTCGATCTTGAAAATCTGGTAGAGAAATATTCTAGCTCTTGCCTGTTTTTCGGTAGATTGTTGTCTTTACCAAATGTTAGATTTTCAGCACACTGTGGGATCATGCCAAAAGTAATCATTGCCTTTTTCAGTGTTTGGATCCCAAATTTCAATTAATTGCTGTTACGTTATTTATTAGTGTCTTTTGGAAGACTTGGTGATATGTTTGTACCATGCCGTAGCACTTCTTAGTTAATGGCAAATTCATGGAAGAGAGCTAACTGGCAAGAGAGCTAACTGGCAAGAGAAACCACTGAATTTATCAGTCTGAATTATAGCTTAGGAAGGATTGTTCAATGTGGACTTCATACATAGCAGACTTGGATGTGCCAGTAGAACAAACGGCATTAGGGATTTTTGTTCAGTAATTCTTTGATGTTTAAAAAGGTCAATTTGATCTGCACAGTTTCAAGATTTATTTTTTTTTTTCAAGCTCTCACCCCTGAATTGAGAAAAAAGCTCATGTTTTAGATTCCAGGTTTCCTGGAACATATTCCTATCAGCTGGGGCCACGTTTGCCTCCTTTTCAGATGTCTAAACTGAGATCCTTTTCACCCAGTAAATGCTGAAAGCTAATCATCTCATCCCAAGTGACTCACTCAGTCCTTTTACCTAATAGAGAGAATCAGCTACATCAAGCAAGGGCAAATATCTTGCATCCTTACTATGAATTGAAGCACACTTCAAAGGTGCCTATTTCTTTCCACTGATTATAGAAGATGCTGGACTAGAACACAGCCAGTCGTAGCTAACCTGTCAATGTCTAACTTGGGCAGAATTATTGTACTCTTGATCCTTACTTCCAAGTTCATAATTTCTCACTGAAGCTTCTCAGAAGAGGTGAACCATGCAATGAAATTGCAGGAATGTTTGTTAAAAAATACTAAAGACCATTCAACCAAGAGTTGAAAAGCACTTCCTTAGCTGAAGGTTACGCATGTCCCCCGTTTGAACTCTTCCTAGAAACATATGATTAAGCTCTGGAAGCAGTCTTTGAGAAATGACATTCTTGAATCGCAAGAGCTGCACTGTGTTACTGTAAGAACGTTACTGAAGCGAGAGAACTGAAAGGAAGACCTGAAAACTTAATAAGAGTTAGCTGTTGGGTCGGTTGTTTAGATTCAAGAGATGTAGGGAGCCTTTGTAGACTGGAAACCCACCCAATAAAAAGAAAAGGCAAAAACGGTCAGTGCAGTCACAGTGCTATATCTTGCTTATTAATGACCCTTTAATAAAAGATTTGGGAAGAAAGTTTGTCTGTAGTTCTTTTATTCTTTCAGTTTAGAGTGTTAACTGGCAAAGCATGTGAAGATAGGGAGTTTTATGAAATGATTCTCACTCAACAGAAGTTTTGCTCATGTGATGGCCTCCAGAATATTTTTAATTAATAAAGCGAAGGATACAATTTATTAGCTAAGGGTAGAGGTACTAAACCTGCTTTCTAAAGATGAAGTCTATATTGAGGAAGAAATTAAGCAGCTTGATGTAGAGTTGCATGTATTTCTGAAAAGATAGAACTATGAGAAGTGTGAAAGCCACAGTACCTTTCCTAATGTATTCTGACAGTTGAAATTGATAGACTCTTAAGAAATCTAGGCTTTGTTCGCTAAGCTCAAGATGTTCTTTTACTCGGGACTCATAAAACAATGTTCATATTGATAAATGGGTAGTGTATTTTCACTGTTATTTTCTATAAATAAACTAACAAAGTAGCATTAAAATATAGTAATAGCAGCACCAAAGTTTTACAATGACTTATTTTTCCACGTTCCATATGTTTTTTCTTTCTTGTAGTAATTGTGTACCACATTGCTTAGTTATATCAACAGTGAAATCTTTGTTTCTTTATGTTTTGAGAAGTCACCATTGTGTTTGGTATTCCACCTGTACTGGAAGGTTGCCCTTCTAGCATTAACCAAAGGAAGTTTTCCCACTTCTTTCATGATGGAGTTCTTCGTCTTTTCCCAGAATATACTTTTAATACTGTCAGAAACCAACTGGAAGAGTGCACTCACCTTCAATTCAAAAAAATAAGAACCTCACTATCATCCTCCCAAAGAATCCCTAAACCAACCAACTAACCAAACTCAAACTCCAAAGCAATAATTGAGCAAAACCATAAAAAGTCATTTTACAAGATTTTCATGTCTTGTCAAGAGACTAGCCCATTCTGCAGGGAGTTTCAGTCGGCAGCCACCACAACCAAAATAATCCACAACAAAAGAATCAATCTTGTTGATGTTGTTTGCATTTAAAACGAAATGTTGTAGAAGATCTCTGCAAGCTTAGGGAATTCTACAACTTCCTTTGTTATTTTTTATCTACTGTACAAATACTTTGCAGTTCAACTTCCCTGTCTTGCCTATTGTAACATTGGTGTCAGTCGCAAGATCAACCAGAATTGAGAGTTCAACAGAAAAATTTGGGAACAAAAATCTAAGAATTTCTGCATAACAAACCAATCCACCATAAGCATATTGGTAAGCTCTTCATGACATGGGTTGGGATAAAGCTTCATGCAATGCTGAAGTATTTCTTGTTTGTTAAGTAGAAGCAGTGACAGTGCTGCTTGCTTCATTGTCTGTTACTGAAAGAGTTTTGAAGTGTAACCCTAATCATAAAAGCAATGTTAATGCTTTGTGACAAATACGAAGTTGATTAAATGTTTATTTACTTTACAGGGCACACAAAGAAGCTGTGTGTCTATCATTTATCCCAAAGGGCTTGAAAGGTACGGCAATTGCAGGAAAGCAAGCAAAAGGAGAATGTTAGATGAAAAAGGCAGAAGGCAGTATCAGCCTTCCTCCAGTATTTCCTACTCTTCCTTACAGTTCTGTATTTGCTTTCATTTTTTAACCTGTTTTGAGCTTTGCAGTGATAACTTCGAACTTGTGCTTATGTAATTTCTAGCAATGTTTCATTACTCCCTTGCTTTCAATGTGCCCTATTGTAGTACAGACAGTACAGATTGCTCAGTTTGGGGAGAGGACTTCAAGCATGACAACAGGCAGAATTTCAACTCTATCTTTGAACTGCCTCGTTCGTGAAATACATCACCTATAAAAGAGCTAAAGAATTAAACAATTGGTTTATTCAGAGGGGATATAACTGGTTCATAGGCACTTTTCTGTGCCATTCAGAAAGCAGCTGTCAGACTACATAAAAATACATGATAAAACAAACTCATCTTTTTAATTGATTTTAATCTAGCTGCATCCAGCCATAAAATTCTGCCCATTGATGATATGGCAAATAGTGTGACTGCAATTAGTTAGCAATTCAATGTGCCTTCCAGAAAACAGTCTCCAAACCTTCCTGGAAATAACTTTCTTCTGTCATAATGAACAAAAGGGGTTTTTGAGACGTATGAAACCATCAGGTTTTAGAATCTCTTCAGACCTCTGTTGTAACAATTTGTATGCTCTTTCTGAAATTCGTATGAAAGCTTTGGTGGATGAGGCAGTGGATACTGGTTTTAGAGGGAAATAAATAACCGTGGCATACCCTAAATTACAGAAACTCTTCTGAAAACATTAGTGAAGGGAACATTTATACACTGTTTTTATCTTTTGCCAATCCTGGCAAAGATGATCCTGGAGAGTGCTCTACAGAACTGTAATAACTCGTTTCATGTTATCTTAAAGGTAGTATTACCATGATTTAGAGATAGACTTCTGTTTGTATTTCTAATTTTGTAGTATTTTGTGATCAAAAAATACAATATATTGCAATTATTCACTACAGAAATCAAACCACAAGTGGTAATCAGTCCATTAGTGTACCACATGCCATACCTAAGTGATTCTGGAGCATTGTCTGGTAAAAGGGAAAGTCTTCACTGAAATTCTCTGCCTCTGATACTGATACTGCTAATTATCTCAAATTGATTACACAGCTTGTTCTTTCAGCACTGAATCTATTACAGGGTGGTGTTAAGCATCCTCAGCCATATGAAATCCCTGCCCTCAGCCACTGTGCAACCCCTCGGTAGTTGTTTGCTCTGGATGATCCACAGATTATTTGCTGCATGCGTTGCTACGTTCAGGAGGGCTAACATGCACTTTCTAACATATAGCAACAAAACTAACATCAAAAGACCAAAAGCTACAACTGAGAAGAGCACTGAGGTGAGTCGAGAGTGACTGCCTGTGGTTAGCTTCCTTCTGTTTACCCACCAACCCACTGCCTTCCTTTCTCTTGTGCAAATAGCCTTGTCATTGCTGATGACATGATAAGCAACAGCTTTTAATTTCCAAGCTGTGCATTTGGATTTAGATTTTTGGATGACTGTTTGGTGAATGAAAAGCTGGACATAAGCCAGCAAAGTGTGCTTGCAGCCCAGAAGGCCAACCATATCCTGGGCTGCATCAAAAGCAGTGTGGCCAGCAGGTCAAGGGAGGTGATTCTCCCCCTCTACTCTGCTCTGGTGAGACCTCACCTGGAGTACTGCATTCAGCTCTGGGGCCTCCAGCATAAGAAAGACATAGAACTGCTCAAGTGGGTCCAGGCAAGGGCCACAAAAATGATCATGGAGCTAGAGCACCTCCCCTATGAGGACAGGCTGAGAGAGTTGGGGTTGTTCAGCCTGGAGAAGAAAAGGCTTCGGGGAGACCTTACTGCAGTGTTTTGGTACTTAAAGGGGGGCCTATAAGAAAGATGGTGGCAATCTTTTTAGCAGGGCCTGTTGTGATAGGACAAGGAGTAATGGTTTTAAACTAACAGAGGGTAGATTTAGACTAGATACAAGGAAGAAAGTGTTGTATAATAAGGGTGGTGAAACACTGATACAGGCTGCCCAGAGAGGTGGTAGAAGCATCATCCGTGGAAACATTCAAGGTCAGGTTGGGTGGGGCTCTGAGCACCCTGATCCAGCTAAAGATGTCCCTGCTCACTGCAGGGGGGTTGGACTAGACGGCCTTTAAAGGTCCGTTCCAGCCCAAACAATTCTATGATTCTATTATTACTGTTTTTCCTTTTTTTTTTTTTTTTTTTTTTTTTCCAGCTGAGTCACTTTGGCTAATGGGAATTATATCGAAGCATGAAGGCAAAACTGTCATTCACCTGTTCTTGGTAGGAGATAGGCTCCTCCTAAGTTCTTATTGAAGCATTGAAGGAAATAATTTCCTTTGGAGTTTTTCTTTTATTGTGATTAAGGTACTGGTGGATAATGAGATGACTCCACAAAATTACTATAAATGAGTAAAAAACCAAACACATGATTCTTCTCAGTGCATGTAAAGGTTACGCCAAATTTTACAGCTGGTTCCCATCAGTTTCTAACAGATTATCACCAAGATGCAGCTTGGTAGACAAGAGCCTGATACATTTTCATCTGGTACAGCAGCTTGCCTTCTGGTTACCTCGTTGCTTTTGTGCTGGCTTGAGGTACCTGCCTTGTTGTTCAGTGTGCTTCAGGGGCAGCCTGACCATTGAAGTAACCCCGCTGCTGACGTTTTGTTGCCTTGCTCTTTGGTGTACTTGAAACTCTGCTGAGTTACTGAGCCTACCTTGACTGCAGACCATTTCTTCCCTGTTCTTGTCAGGGGGAAATACCTCTTGATTATTGCTTTATCTCAGTTGATTTGCACTGTGGCATTTGACTCTACTGCAATAAGGTTTGAAATTTTTATTGGGAAACTCTCGAGACTTTTTTATCAATGAGGTTTTACAGCAGAGTGAATCTATTTCACTTCCCAGCACCTGCTAAGATTTTAAGCCCCTGGTTTCTGGTACTTTTAAAATCATGTGATGTTGTTCTGTTGAATAAACTAAAGACAGTTTAATCTATGTAGTTCTCTGCAGTTGTCATTAATTCCAGTTGTGGTTGTACATGTAAGGGAAGGTCAGACTTCCCTTGGTTCCCTAAATTTACCTTTATGGAGAAGTGACTGGCCTTTATTAATGTGGTGATATTGCACATTTTTCCTTTTCAAAAAGTTTCTTTGAAAGTAGAGTTACAGATGTAATATATTACTGTGACTAGGCATAATGAAATATCACTGTAAGAAAAAATTATTTTTAGTTGTCACCTAATGATCCTTACCTTTATTTTAAGTACTCTCCATGGAATAACATGAGATTATTTTTGCCTGAAGGGTATTTCTATTAGATATCTGAAAAATACCTGTAATTTATATAAGCTGGCTTCTGTCTTTATTAATGACTTTTTGCCTATAGGATTTTCAGCACTTTTACATACTTCTTAAATATATTGATTCATTTGACATCCTCTGGAAGTCAGATATAATTAAAAAAAGATTGAAAGTGTTTGTTTAGTAGAATAATTTCTTGAACTGTAGAAAGAATACAGTGCTCATGCTAGAAAAAAATTCTGATTATGAATCTAGTGGGGATTATATTGCTAAAAGTTTTTCGGCCTCCAAAAAGGCAAGAAATGGGTAGCCACAATATGATGTCTTAACACTAACGGATGAGTGTAACCGACAACTTTGTTTCTCTGGGTTTTGAACTATTGTTGAAAGCAATGAGACACTTTGTGTTCTGTGAAAAAAATGAAAATACGGAAATGGAAGATATTTTGAGTCTAAAAGCATAAATTTCCACTAGGTCATCAAAACTGCAGTGCAAAATTGACCATAGTGACTACTTATAGAGTGCATTTGAGTGCTCAAAAGAGCCAAATCTTATCGCATTTTTTTTTCTTTTGAGAGAAATAAAGTCCCTTCACTAATTCAGTTGTGTGTTTCATGGGTTTTTTTGTTTTGTTTTTTTGGGTTTGTTTTGAGGTGGGGTTGAGGTTTGGTTTTGGTTTGTTTTTTTCCCTATAGCAGTAGGTAATAGATGAAAAAAAGTACTAATTATTTTGTGAAACAGAGCTCCTTCCCTGTCTTACATGGCACTTAGTGCCCATTTAGTGATGTATTTTGTGTTACTACATTACTTGCGTAGACCAAGAATGTGAGGAAAGAAGATACAGTATAAGGTAAGATTTACATAAGAAGTATTCTTATTCTGCTAATTTTGTACGTTTATGCAGATGAAAAACTTCACTTTCTGAGGACAAGTGAAAGGACTGGAATGTTGATTTTATGGGAGTAACTGCTCTAGTTGAAGACAAATGTATTTGATTTTTAGTAGATTCTAGCAGTGTGTATTTATTTTAGATTTATTTGACACGTTAAAAAGCACCCATCCAGGGTTGGAAATGCCTTTGACGTTTATCAAAAATACAGCCGTACTCTAAGCAATTGTTGATTCCTTCCATAATTATACAGCCTAGGACTCAGCAAAGCACGTATATAACTTTAAGTACACACTTAAATGCTCTGATGGATAGGACAGCTTGGCTACTACATGGAAGTGAGGAAGAATAAAATGGAAAGGTCATGTTCTCTTCTCTGTTAGAGTCAATCTGCTAGGACAAAGAAACCAGAAATTGGACACATTTTACTATGTGGGACCAGCACAGCCAGATTTTATTTCTCTCTCTCAGAACAGCAACAGAGAAATGTGAAGAGGTATGTGGCAGGAACTCATCAGCCTGCAACTCATCCTATGGCTATTATAGTATCTGGTGAAAATGAGATCAGAGAAAGAATTAAAGATGTAACTTGATCTATGAAAACTTAGGAGCTGATCCTGATCAGCGAATTGCAAAGAATATCATTACCCTTGCCTCAAGCATAGCTCAAACACATGCATTGTTACAGTATTCAAAGTTAAGAAAATGTGGATCACTTAAAGATTTTTTCCATTTGATTCATTAGGAAGAGACTGTGCACTCCAGTTAAATTGATGGATTCTTGAGGCCAGTTTTACTGCTTCCACAGCCTCTGTTCAAGTAGTCTTAGATGAACGACCCATTTTAAAAAAAGAAAAGGGGGGAAAAAAATTCCTGATGTGATCTTACATACTCTCAGTGACCTACATAATTTTTTCCACCACTTTATGCATTTATTGTATGTATAAACACTGAGATTTATGCATCTTTCTGAAAAGGAAATGCTTCAAATAAAAGAGTAAATGTACTGCTTCTATACAAGTGTCTTGTTGCAGCTGTGGGGTTAAAGACTAGGTTTTCCTTAATTATCATTTTTAAGGAGAAAAATGGCTTAAAAGTGACAGTGAAGTGCAGAGAACTAGCAGCCCCATGTTCATTTCATGCTTTAGATCATGAAAATCATATGCCTGAATTCTCAGTAGTTTCCTAGTGATCACTAAATAAGAAATCTTATTTTATGGGGAGAAAAACTTAAAGTTTTAATAAAACTCTTTGGTTGGGAAAGTAACTGTCTTTCTGCTGTGCACTGAAGACAAAAAGATTGGTGTCACTAGGACTACCAATAGGGGCTTGTCATCTGAAAAGTGAGGAATCCATAGGTGAATCTCACTCCTAATGTAACAGAGCCTTCCAGCATGTGTTCTCCACATGGTGTTGGATTCAGGCTCTTACCGCTTTCAGTTTAGAACAGGTCAAAGCTGAAGCAGATGGGTTCTACTGAATAACTAAGCTCATGATGTGTTGCAGTGACTTCAAGAGTACAAATAAATATGCATCCATGTGGGAAGCTGACATCTGATTTGGTGGCTCTAATCAGTCTGTATAGAAAAATAAATAGCCTTACAATTAAAGATGGAAAAACAGATTATGCTGTCATTTTATTGAGAAATTTTTAAGTCACAGGATCCTACAGCATAGCCATAATCCTTCTTGACACAAAGGAACCCCTTTCATTTAGGTACCTTTTTTTGAAATTGTGTATTTAATACAAAGTTGTACAGGCTTTCAATAATATATTCAGCTTTAGCCCTTTCAAGGATGAGGAAGTGGTGCAGGCTATCCTCAGTTTACTTGCAAGTAAGCTGTGACAAAAAGTTTTGATCAGAGATCCTCAAGGTTTTTTTTTCTGTAGGGTGCATTACAGTTGATTTGTTCCTGTTGTATAATTCTACCTACCCTACGCACATTGCTTTCTGGCTGGCTTTAAAAAAATGGCCTTTTCTTTAAAAGAAAGTGTTTTATAAAGATACTATGTAGCAGCATACCTAGATTTGCAAAATTTGGTGTTCTGGAATGAAGCATTCTTACCTTCATCTTAAATGAAACATTAGAGTGACTTTATCAGAAAACTCTGCCTCAGTTATTGGTACAATACTTTCATTTGTTAGAAAGATTAGGGGAACAGGTAACAGCTCAAGCAGAGAATCTGAGATGCAGAGTAAATACTGGATACCAAGAAACAAATCCAAAAAATTAATTAGAGAGATAAGAATTCTTGTACTGGAAATTTTATATCTCTGGGCTTGTTCAGGTTAATAAATAGACAGATACAGCTTCAATAGTATTGATATTAATAAATGGAGAGAATTGTATTCCAGTACGCCAAAAGCCTGAAAGTCATTCCTCTCCCCTCCCCAAATAAGATATTGATAAGAAGAGAGGAAAAAAATGTAGTTTTTGAAATACCTTGAAATTTTGAGGAGACTCCAGGCACTGGACTTCCATTTTTCACTTAACGGAATAAGCTATCGCCTATGAATCCATTAAAACACAAAATAGAAATACGAACTTAATTGTTACGCAGGATAAGGACTAAATAGCGTAGTAGAAGCTGAAACAAAATGAGAAGTTGATTTTGAAGTCTCATGCTAGTGTCAATGCTTGTTTCACTTGGGGTAGATTAACACAAAACTATTTCTTAGGAGTATTTTTGCTTGCTTTATTCTTCCCTTTTCCTTCATCAGTTTGTTTTTTTCTTCCAGGGCTGTGAAGTAGTCTTGTAAGGCTGTATCACTTTTCTCTTGACATTATCTACTGTCGCTGCAAGTTCTTGTGAGTGGGAAGTATACATGTTTTCATGGAGTTTCACTGTGTAGTGTTTACATGTAGAAGATGTATGCTAATCACTTTCCTGCAAACATAGCTGTTTAGATACTTAAAACAGTCTTTATAAAACAGATGCAAATACTCCAGAGAGGTGCCTATGTGGAAAGAGTACAGTAGAATTATGCCATCCATTACATAGATTCAGTAGTGGCTATATAGCTGCTACCAAATTTTCCACAGCAAGTGTATTGTAATGGTGAATGATGAATAACTACTTCCAGGTAAATTCTTCCTCCTTCAGATGACAACAGAAGGGACCAGAATGATGTGCAGAATATGTCAGTTGGTGATATGGTTTTATTAAATAAACAGAATAGTTTACCTGTCTTTTAAATATAATAAAATATGTATAATAAAATAACTGAAAAGACTCAAAATAAAGTATTTCTCGGATCGATTGCTGGTTATCTAGCTCATTCACATTGATAAAAGCTTGGGAGAAAAAAAAAGACACTGAGAAAGAGTAGACCCAACCATCATAGAATGAAGTATAGCATGATGAAAAAGAAATTTTGAGTGAACAAATTTACTGTTGACCAAAGCAGAGCTGCCATCTGTCCTTCAAATAAATGAGAATGCAGCTGCTCAATGATGTTACATTAGACTAATGTACCAAGGACTGCAAGACTAAATGATGACATCTGAGTCATTTGGCATATATGAAATAGACATTGAAATAAATCACTGTCCCAGAGCAAATATCTCTTTGAAAACAAATGATCCTGGCTCAGCATTTATTCTTGATCAGTTCCTTGTCCCCACCTCTGTTCTGTAGTTGGAGTACCAATTGTGTAGCCACACACTATGAAAAGGCATGAGTGTATGTGCCCCACACAGGCTGTGTAGATGAAGTGGAGGCACATGGTTCACTAACGGCAGAGTGACTTTAGTGACTTAGTCAAAACCAAAATGAAAGGGAATGGGGTCACTTTTCGCCATTTGACAGTTACGGCTTTGTAAGTAGGTCACAGCATTGGAATATTAACGTACTGCAGTGAACTTAATTACATGCAACAGCAAGATTGTAAGGAAAGGATTTTAACTGTAGCTTCTGGATCTGCATTGAGTTCTATAAGCAGAGAAAAGCAGATGATTGATTTCCTTTCTTGTTTTCTTTTGTAAAGGAGCCAAAATCATTTTATCCAAAGCCATTTTTATTTGGGTGTATAGGCTGCAGATTATCATTTTATAATGCTTAGTCTTAATGGTTAAGTAGAGGGTGTCTTGTTGAGTGTAGGCCTGTATAGTTGGTTTTGCTGCTGCATTGCTTTCTGAAAGGCAAGTGGAAGTAATTTGAGAGAAAGAAGATGTCACAGAGACCACCTGAACTGGACTTCACTCAAAAACACACACCTTGTGGAGAAGTTAAAATCTGTGCTTTGAAAGATCTTGCTTTAAAATGCAAAGCTTTCTTCCACATCGATGTCACCAATGAAGAGCCTAGTTCACAGAGGGTTCTGCTTTTAATTGTAGGACGCTACATCAAATTCCAGAAGATAAATGAACATGGAACAAATTTGTACTGGCTCTGTCAATAACTAATCTGACATCAGCATTTTAGCTCTTGGACAAAAGGAGATTTGAGATCCGGAGAAGATGACAAAAGGGCCTTTTCTTTGTGTTGAATTCAAATGTTAAATTTCTGTCAGCTCAAGCACTGTGTTATTAATTACCAAAAAAAAAAAAAAAAAAAAGAACCAAACCAAAAAGGAGGACAAAAAAAAAAAAAAAAAAAGAGAAAGAGAAGAAGCTGAAGAAGCTGATGTTTGCTTCTTTTCCAGAACGTGCACACATGCTGTTTTACTGAGACCTTTACAAGCTGCTGTTGGCTGGCCATACAGTCCTAAGGCTGTTTTATTATTGTTCACCCTTTCTGCAGGAAACAAAATACAGCAACTTATGCCATGACATTTTGTGACATTTCCAGATATGAACATCTGGGAAGTTTAGTGTGACAGTGACAGCAAAGCTGACAATGATTTTCCAGTGCCATGTACAGCATGGGCATCTGCAGTCATTGCCTTTTCATTTTATTTCCCTCTCCCTCCCTCCTTCTTTCTCCTACCCAAATGCTTAATACAGCCCTTCTCTATTTTGGCCTCGAAGATAGAATAATATCCCACATTTATTTCAAAGCTGTGCGTGGAGCATTGTACATCAAGAGTATCACAAAGCGGTTTAGAGCAAAAGGGAAGAGCATTCCAGCTAGCAAGAGGAAGCGCAGCTGCACAAGTTGTTCTAATTGCAGACATTGGGTGGATTTGATCATCAGATGTCTACTCTGCATAAAATGGAAGTTAAACAGCTAAACATTAATTACTTCTATTATTGCATTTATATATTGAGATGAAAGGGAAAAAATCCCCCAACAACCCACACATCTTGGATAGTAAGCCAAAGGGAGAGAAGGGAAAAAGGCAACAACAAAAAAAAAGCCAAACAGTAGCTGCATTTAAAATGTAGAATGTTTGGTTTGTGTGATGAAAGGTGCAGTGGAGGAAGGTAACACTTTTATAAATGACTGTAACTGCAACACTAATATGGTTAGTTAATAAAACAATGTAAAACAAATCAAAGTATGCTGGAACTTTTGAAAAATTTTTTCAGGATCATCTCAAAATTATATTGATAAATATTTGTATGTGTGACTGTAGGGAGTTACAGATAGCAAAAAATGGGGCTGTGTGCCAGCTATGTATGTTCGTGTTGGATTTAACTGCTGCATCTAACAACCTGTCTAAAGGAGGAATTTTTGTTGTGAAGTTATGATTTGCTGTGACCTAATGGTGTGAGCCGTAAACACTTAGTCAACATTTTATGTCAACTTAATTTTCAACGTAAACTGTTTATTTGCCTTTTCTGGTCTCTTAGACATCTACAGAAATTCTGGTTTTTAAGGAACAGTCTCTCTGTTGGTTTGAGAGCCAATACTGAGTGGCATTAGTGAAACAAAAATTGCATAACCTATCTAGTGTGTTGTAACATTTGCAGCCACAAGAACGCGTGAAAGCCTCAAAAAAATTGTAGCAACCAGACCTTAAAATTACATAGTGTCTTTTAAAGATAATTTCAAAGACTAGTGACTCAAATAAATACCTCCCTATCTTAAAAATTATTCAAATGGAAGATTCAGTGTTCACCTTGTTTTATGCTGTGAGAACCTCTACTTCAGCACAGACTGACAGCAAAATAGTTTATATGTAATTATTTTTATTTGAATTTACAGCAGTCAAACACTGTCCTGTGTTTGGCTGTGTTTAGACACAACACTGACCTTACACACATTTTTCCTACAATGGGTGGCCTTGAAATATTCACAGTGTGGCTTTAAAAAAAAAGTGCTAAGATGAAGAAAAAGGTGAAGGTACAAGAGGAAAGAAGTAATGTCTGTTAGGTGAGCGTTTTGTTCATATCCTCTAGGAAAATTTGTATTAATTTTTTCAGAATTGATTTATTGGAAGAATAGAAACAGACGTAGTGAATCCAGTCCACTTTTCTGTCCCAGAATGGAAGTTTTCCTAGAAACAGTGTCAGCTCTCCTGGATGGAGAATTATCTTCCTAGTCTTTATTATCAGAGATCCCCTGAAATATAAGATTTTCTCTTCCTTGAAAAATACTTATTTCCCCTGCTTTTCTTGTGAAAATCTCACTAATAAAATCATTTATTAGAATATTCCCTGAAGGCAAATGCTAAAGGAGTGTGATAGCAGAGTGCAAAGGCCGTAACTTGCTAATTGAGAACGGAGAATAGCAGATTGGGCCCACAGAACAATTCCTTGCTCAGACCAGAGAAGCTGATGCTCCTGGAGGACAAGCAGAGCTGGAGGATGTTTCCATGTTGCTTTCTGGTATGTCTGCCTGGCCAAGAGGCAGCAATGACTTCTGATAGCTAGATGATTTTCTTCTTTCCCCTAGAAAGATATATATTGAGACAGAGAGAATGTCAGAGTTTTTTAGCCAGTGCTCGTTTCAGCCTGAGAGAATTCTGATTGAAATAGAGTAATTTCCTTGCCAAGCTGAATATATTAAAACAAAGGAGATTATAATAATCTTAACTGGAAAGTGGCTGAGGAATGAGATTCCACAAAAGGTTTCTCTTTTGCCTCTTCCCCCTTTCCATCCTCCTCCTTCCCCAGCTTTCTCTTCATCTGAAACTGTCACACATCTTCCTTTTACTTTTCAGGACCTTTGTCTTATTTTGCTTTGCCCTTTTTTATCCTGCTTGAAAACCTAAGCAAATTGATAGAGCAAAGCCCAAATACAGTGTCAACAGCCTACAGAGAGGTTTCCTTAGAAGACAGCAGGCAGCAGACTTGTGTTTTCTGCTTCACAGTATGGGGATGCAGCAAATGCAACCAGCTGTTCCATGGAGAGTTTTGGCACAGTGAAACCTTTTTGTGCAATGATGCTCTGGCCTGGCCTCAGATTTTCTTTCTCCAAAGCTCTCTTATGCAGTGTACTGGAGAGCTGAGTTGGCTGGGGGATGCAGTGGCCTCTTCTCCTCACCGCAGCCCCTATGCATCTTCTCTGCAGTTTTAGCCACCTGTGGAGAAGAAATATTCTTTATATTGCTTTCTGTTGCTTTTGGCCCTTGAATATCAGTATCAGCAAACACAAGGTTCTCTGTGTCCGCTTCCTTGCCTGGTGGCTGATTCAAAATGTTGCATCGTCCAAAACACCTACTCTGCATTTTTGACTTGGCTAAGTGACCCTCCGTTCACCCTGGACTTTACTTCCTCCTCTTGTGGCAAGAATAGCAAATTCAGACCTGTTCACTGCAGCTCTTTTTCTTCCGTTTCAGGCTTTTCTCCTGAAATTTTCACGTTTGTGAACTGGCAGGTACTTTACAACATATCTAGAGATGTTACTGCTCTTACAGCGTATCTTTTCCCATCTGTGTTCATGGCTGGAATCTGTTCATAGAGGCATTTTTTTTAGTTAAACTCTGAATTAGTTCTCAAATTGTTTCTCAGGTTGTGTTTTTTTTTTTTTTTTGAATGTTGCTACACAAGCTCAGCTGACTTCCATGTGATTCCTGTGCTGTAGCCTAACTGTGGACTAGTTTGCACATGTACATTGCTGGAAGTTTAAAAATTCCTAATAAATTATTCTTGTATCTGTTATGGTCCCTGGATGCTACCATAGCAATGTGTGGGTATTATAGGTACCCATGGGTGACCAGGCTGTAATGCTACTGGCACAGGCACTGTTTAAAATCACTTTAGTTGCCGTGTAAGAAGTTGCCGTCCTAGTACCAGTGCTAACAACATACCAGAATTGAATCTGAAAGTAGGAAAGCGAATGAAGTAGGGAATACCTCAAGCGTTCTGGTGATGGCATCCCAGCTAATCTATTTTAAATGGACCATGGAAATTTACGGAGTTAACTGAAATATTAAGTGATGTTAGAGGATGTTTTGGCATCTGGTGGACCCTGAGACTAAGAAGGTTCACTTGGCCTGTGACCCTTTTGCTACACTTTCAGGATGCTGGGCACAGCGTTTTATATGACTTCACCTATTTAGCTAGTTTCTTGTGCCTCACTTGTAACACAGACTCCCATAGACTTTTTGATTGACATTGGTTCTCTCCGCCCCCCCCCCCCTAATAAAACCCACACAGAACAGTACTAAAAGTAGGAATTGCATCATGTTTCTTATAAAACTACATAGATTGCAAAGCGTGTACTAAGCTAGTTTTGTTAAGTAGCTTGAATGTGAGTTTTGCAAACAATTTAGCAAAAGATATGATTTGGAATAACACAGGAATATTACAAAAATCAAGGAAAGTTTAAAAGAAAATCAACTTTGTGTTTTTTCAAACCATAGCACAAGTGACAACTGTTAGTTTTGGTTTGTGTACTTGTTCTGACAATCCATCTATTAGAGGTTTGAGCTGTCTTACCGAGCCCCTGCCTGGGACTGCACAGACACTTACACTCTGATTTTCCCTCTGATATTACACTAGCTTTCACCCTGAAGCTCAGTATTATTTTATGCCATGTGTTAATTTCTTGCATGAATGCCTTATTTACCTTCATTTAGAGTATGCTGCAGGTGGAAACAGAACAGTACTTACTGGCAATATTTTTGGTGGCAAAAAACTGAAGGACAGCTCAGGGTCTTGCATAGCTCCAGGGTATCACCACTGTGAAAGCAATTTGGAGGTGTGATTTGTCATTAAGGAAGACTGGTTTCTTAAATATTGGTGTTTCATAGGACTAACCAGGAGTATGAAGTTTTGCACTCTCTTCAAAGCAACAAGATCTGACAATTTCTGGGCTCCATCTAAAAGCCACTCAAGTCAATGTGAGCCTTTCCTGGAATTTCAGCCAATGTTTGATCAGGATCTCAGAAACATTTATTTTTGTTTGAAAGTGTCTGGTAAGAACAGCTGAACTCAGTGCTAAAATTACAAATTTATGTAATAATTGAGTAGGGTTCTGTTACTAAATTGTTATTAGGTATCAGTAGCTGTTCTAACTACTTTTTTTTTTTTTTTTTTTCCTGTAAGATACAGCATTTACTGCACAATGTTCTTTTTTTGAGCACTACAGAAATTGTATCCATACAATTTCTATTGGTTTTCCTGTAACTCAGGTGCACTGACTTTAGTAGTGTAGTTATACTGTGTGTTCAACAAATGTAGCTAGATATGCGTATGCATTAAGACACTTTCACCTAGTGCAACAAGCTTTGTAGAAGATCCATTCAGTACTGTACCATGTAGAGGGATCATTCCTTTTCAGAGTTTCTTGGTGGTTTACTTTGTTACTTGGGTAGGTTCTGGTTTTCAAAGAGGTCTTTTAGGCACTTGCTCTGCATATATGACTTTTCAGTCATCTTGGAGGTTTTGTGTCTGTTTTGCTCTGCAATGACTTGATCCTCTGTTAATGATCTTCCAAACAATGGAGCTGGTATTTTCAAAGTGGTAGGGGACACATTTCTTCAGTTAGTTTTAATGGCTAAATATATGGCTGAATTCCCTAGGCCGTTTCGGCAATGCACATTTAATTTTTATATTTTTCCTTTTTCTCCTTCACCATTCTCTTCAAAGGCTAATACAACTGCATTTCACTATTTAATAATGTCTTCAGCAATAGAGAGGTTTTAGTGCTTGTGTCTGTGTGTGTTTGTGTGTGTTTGTGGTATTGGATGATTATCAGAAATAGATATTCACATATATATGAATGTATGTAGACATACATATATATGTATAAGCTTAAACTGTAATTGTGATAGAGTAGAAAAGGAACGTAGCTAGATGTAAAGCATTTGGTTTTAAGCTTCTAGGTTATGTGCTTCTCTCTGCTTCTCCTTACAGGAGTGCAGAAACATGGTTTGTGTTTGCTTTGAGGATGAATGCAGGGGCTGCTTGAATTGCAGCTACAAAAACTTCTTATTGCCTTTGCATTTGAAGAGCAAAAGTCCAGCAAAAGTAAACCCACAAGGAAATACCTTTAAAATTAATCTTATACAATTATAGTGCAGTTGTACATTTGAATAGAATGTATAGAACTTGCTGCTGTAAGATACCATATGAGTCAAAAGTTTAGCACAATTTCTATCAACACTTAAGCTTCAGCGCATAAACTAACTTTTACATTCAGATTTAAGCAGCAACATTACTTATTGAAAGGTTATTCCATAATTGGCAATTTCATGGTTTCTTGCCCTTTCCTCTGGTACTGGTCACTGTCAGAAAGAGGATATTGGACTAGATGAATTGGTCTGAATCACCATGACAGTGGCTCTATTTGTTATTGTGAGGAAAGGATCATTTCTGCTAGTATCTTACCAGTATCGGCACTTCTAACATGTAGGCGCTAGACTGAGAAAGAATCTGTGATAACGCACTTACACATTGTGATGAGTTTAGAACATACAACTTTAAAATGAAAAATTGCAAGCTGGTCAGCCTGTTTTTATTGGAGAGAAATTAATTAATGCCTTGTGCCTTTTTTAAAAGAAACACGATCCAGTGTTATGTTCAAGCTAATGAAAGTTCAGAGTTAGCAAATAATGTACAATACGGCATGGGTGATGTGTTTCAGATGAGGAGCTTATGACCTTTTCAGAAAAACAAACCTGAATCTTCTCCCAAATTTCAGATCTTTATCACAATGATTTTTGGTCTATGACTTGGGCTTCTAGATGGTATTGTAATACAAATAATAAACTGTAATAACAACACTGGTAAATATGATGGGTTTTGCTGTTGTTTACTCTTTTCCTAGTTTAAGTAGTAGCAGCAAAACTAACAGTCCTTTTAAAGTAATGAGTGATGAGATAGTGCTTCATGGGAAACTTTTCTGTAGTAGGTTACACAGAGGGCTTTGGCAATTCTTTCTGTATTTTCTTCTGTAAAAACGTTCTCCACTAGGTGTCCCAAGTACAAGGAACATAAGAGTCATGTCTTCTAGTTTTAAACGTTCCTGTTAGGTTATATTCAGTGTTCATTTTGCTTACAGTTAAAGGATTTATTGTATTCCAGGCTAAGTACTTTTATAAAAAGAATATCAAAAGCTAAAAAAGACTCGGGATACTTTCAGTAATCTCTTTTCTTGATTCCTGCCTCATGTCCACTTCAAATTGACCTCCAGGACATCAGTGGGGCCTCTGTAACCACTTAGCTGCAAGACTCCACGGAGTTGAAACAAATATCTTTGAAGAATTTTGTTAGGGCTGTCCTTAAGACTTAGGAAAGAGAAAGATTTAATCCTTGTCTTAGAGCACAAGCTGATCCTTCTGGTAACTTTACATCAGATAATTTTTAAAGTTTTTAGAAATTTGTGAGAAAGAGAGCCAAATTGCTCTAAATTCTGCGTAAGAATATGTTAGAAACCTGTAGATTGTGTGACATGCTGCATGATTCTGAGCTGTGGAGAAAAATGCTTCCATTATTGAGGCCTCATTGGAACCTGCAAAAATATTTGGCAAGGACCTTGAATTGTCATTGCAGATTCAAAGGCAGCAGACAAAATATACGTACACTATGTGCCGTTTGTGAGGACAGAACAGGCTGATGCAAACTCCTGCTGAGAGGGAGCCAAGATGATCAGATCTGCTTGGTCATAAAAGTTATTCATTGGCAAGCTTGCAGTTTAGGATGTCAAATTATTAGGTCCTTCTGGCATGTTATGATTTTCTTAATTATAATAAGTTTACAGATTTTGTTGATGAGGTCACCACAGGAGCATAGAAAAGAATTTAAATCCCTAATTGCTGAGGGACAGTTAGCAGCAAGAGCACCTTTACAAACAGCTCTAGATGTTGCAGTTACCATGTTATAGTCAATGGAAATATGTGTGGTAATGAGCCGCTCTCTTCTTGGCTCTGGAGTTCTGAGATCCCAGGAGCAGTGCAGTCATCAGAGGAGGATCTTGTGTTTGGATGATGGGAATTAGTTCTGCATGAAAAAGAGCAATGCCCTTCACACTTTGGAGGATTCCTTTGCTGCATTTTTTTCTTTCATCATGTGTATGACTGCAGAAAAATAAAACAGAATTCTCTGATAGCTGGCCCATGTACAGGGTAGGACAGCATAGAAAAAAATATTCTTTGAGGTGGCAGATGACCTTAGTGCCTGCTCAAGGTATTATGAAATACTCTGTTTCTTACTGATTTTATCAAGTAACGTTCCTGACAAGACTGTTTGGCGTTACTATTTTGCTATGCTTAGGGGTTTTATTCACTTTCCCTTGAATTGTAAACTATCGCTTCTCACTCTTGGTATAGAACTGCAAGGTCAGAGAACATTGTAGGTTGCCTCATACCTGTCCCCAGCTGTTTTATCTTCCCCCTAGAATCCACTTTTGCCGGAATCTGTTGCCGGAGGAAGTGAATCTTCTCTGTGTTTTGCAACAGGGGAAGAAGTTCTTCATGAGTAAGAAGGAAGAATTTCTATTCACACTATTTCATTATTTTCCCCCACAAAGGTGGGCTTGAGAGCCCTCCCTACCTTAATTCCCCTGTTGAAATCCAGAAAGACCTCCAACACTTTGTTATATACTCAGATGATAGTCAGAACTTGACAACAACTACAGATCAACTTGTATTTTTTTTGTACAGCAGCCCTCCTTACTGTGTCTACACTAGATAACAACTTTGCCTGAAAACATTGTACAGGCGTAATTTAGACATTTATGTAACAGTTCTCTCCTTATTTACTTCTGATACAAGATCCTGGCAAAGTAAACAAAAAGATATTTTTTACTAAGACCTTGATGACCTCTATGGTTTAGGAGATATTGTCCTAGGTTACAGTGTAAAATGTGCCAAAAGGAAAAAAAAAAAGTATTCTATTACCATCTTCAGGAGCTGTTGAGACCAGGTGGGGTGGTGCTCCCTGCCTCCCCCCTCTGGACTATCTGCTGTTAATGGGCACAACAATGCTTATCCCTGACCCATGGATAACTCGCTCCTGGACTATCTCCTGTTAATGGCCCATCAAGGAACTGCCTCACGACTCCCCATCCCATTGTGAGATGCTCCTCCTGGGGGGAAGGAGCCAAGCAGTCCATGCCAAATAAAAACTGAGATTTCGAACACCCTAGCAGCCTTCTTCCACTGGATTCCCAGAGGAGTTTTTCCCCCCACTGGAGTTCCAGACGACAAGAGCTACCTACCTACCAGTGGACCTTCGGAGGAAGACCAGACTCTTTTACCTGATCGCTGCTTCAACAGAACTACATCCATCACTTCAGGAGGACTGCAGCCAGCATCTTATCGGACTGCTACTGCCACCCTAACAGGGTGTCAGGTTGTATTTCTGACTCTGTCAGTGTAAACCAGTGGGTGGTTTGTTTTTTCCCTGCCTTGTGTTTTATATATATATATATATATATATATATATATATATATATATATAAGTAAAGAACTGTTATTCCTATTCCCCATATCTTTGCCTGAAGGCCCGTTAATTTCAAAATTATAATAATTTGGAGGGAAGGGGGTTGCACTTTCCATTTCAAGGGAGGCTTCTGCCTTCCTCCGCAGACACCTGTCTTTCAAACCAAGACAGATATAAACCCTCATGACATCTCTATATAAGAACATAATGGCCGTACAAGGACAGACCTAAACTCCAAGTAGCCTAGCATGCTGTTTCCAACATCTTCCCAGCACATATCTTGGGAAGAATACAGTTACAGAACAACCATGTAGTGGTACTTCCCCAGAACATTTGCAGCCTCCGGGAGTCAGAGGTCAGAGATGGCATCTTTATAGTTAATATGCATAAATGGATTTCTTAAACTGGTACAGGCTTACCTGGAATTCCTGGAAGTTTTGTCATTCATCCTGGTTTTCTTAACCATGCCTTTAGTTCTTGCTAAAAATGCATCCCTATAGATCTCATTTGTCTGCATAATCTTGCTGATCATGATCTGATTATGGAGACCCTAATCTCAGTGTTTAGATGTTCAAGTCTTTTTATGTAAAACAAATTAAACCCTTCTAGGGTTTCCATCAGACTTCTACTTTGTTCATTATCAAAAGAAAAACTTGTTTTTGTCTAAAGATTGTCCAGAGAGTTTTCAGAGATTGTAAAGCTATGTTATCAAGGTAACTGGACTAGAATCTCTGGGTGATACAGTCCCATCAAGATGGATATAGACAGCTTTTCCTACCTCTTTGAGGAGCATCCCACTCACTAGCACATTTATTTATAGTTTCATGGATGATTAATTAGAGGAGTCTTCTACAATACGTACTCATTTTATAAGAGTAGTATTTTACAGTCTATTTTTAGGGTAGCTCCAAATCCCCACAGTGTTTAGATCAAATCACTGTCTTTAAGTCATTAAGCTTTCATTACAAACTCTGAATAAGAAAGAAAAGCTACATGCTTATACAGCATTGGAAGTTCTTAGGCATTCGCTGTCCATAACTTTATAATAGTGCATAATATTCTGCATCTTTTTATATGTTACAAAACATGATGAAGATTGTGTTCTGCAGTGGAGAAAGCTGAATGTAGCTTCACCTCTCCTCTTCCTGACACAGAGATCGCACTGCAACCTCTGCCAGGTACTGCAGCATATTCCCTTACTGACACTCTGAAGTCTGAGAGTACTGCATGCAGGTACATCATCCTTGGGATGAAGAGCGAGCAGATGTGTGAAGAAGCTGTATTCATCTTTTCTATTAATCACTAAAGCCTGTTTTGCTCTCAGCTCTGGGCATTTGTGTGGTGCGTACCACCTCAGTTACTCTTGCTTTTCTTTTGAATGTGTTTACACTTCGCTTGACTTTGAGAGAAGTGTGATTGTTTTCTCAGCCCTGGGAATCACTTATAGTTTCACATAGAGAAAACTAAGCATAACCAACACTATGTAAATTAACTGCTTGTTTTACCCTAAAGAAACCATCTTTAGATGAAATATAATTCTGAGTATTCTAATTCTGCTTAGTGCTTTGCTGCACTAGTTGGGAGAGTTAAATGGTGTAATCTTCAGTACCCATCAGAAGCTCTGGGCAAGGAATGAACATTTTAAGGCTTATCAATCAGTGGCTGTCAAAGACCTTGCAAAGAAAAACGAGTTCTGACTGGTTAATGTATGCATATCTGGAAAATCCAAGCCCTCTGAACATACTATGTTGTACTGCCTGAGCAGATGAGCAAAATACTAGCTGCCGCATTAGGAGAAACCCAAAACTGCACCATCTAGAGTATTTTAGAAAATCTTTACAGCTTTTCTTTATAAATAGGACATATGGCACACCTTTTTGAAGAATGGTTCTAAAGTACCTCTGTGCAAATATGTGGCCGTGTCTGGCTAGATCCTGCTTTCAAAATAAATGGGGTATGTACGACTTGCTTTCCCATTGTTATAGCAAAGTTTAAATGTCTCCTTAAAGCCTGTTGATGGAGTTAACATGCCAAGCCATTTTCAGTAGCCAGTGCCACACATGATCGGACATCAGTGCTTTGGGGCTGGGTTCACTGAGGCTATATTCAGCCTCAAAGCAAAGCAGGATCTGGTTTCTTTGTATCCAAACAGATCTGCCTTAACAGCTTTGCCACTCTCATTTATAACAATGGAACTGTCCAAATGACAGTGTGTGGACCAGCTGCAGTAAGTGTCTGCACGCTGTGGCAAAGAAGGTACGCTGTTCGTCCCTACAAGCACCGGCATCAGCTGAGGTTACAGCAGTCAAATGGATTGTGCGTATAACTGAGCATATTGTACCTTTACTAAGAGGAGCTACGGGCTATTTCTCCTTTGCTTGATGGGCGAGGCAAGTGCTACATGTGTGAGATACCTTTCTGCTTGCGGTTCATTTATATGAGAGAGATGCTCAACTGGTCAGATTTAGGTTGTGTCCAGTATCTTCACCCCACCAAACTGACAAAAACTAGTAAGATTGCAAGAGAGTATTTGATCTCATAGATCAAATTCAATATATCCAGTATCTGAACTTAAAAAAAAAAATTCTTAATAAAACATCTTTCTAAAGAAATGGCCATTTCATGAGTGTTCTTCAACACAAAATGTTTTAGAAGATGAGCGTGGTGATTATAGCAGTCATTGTCAAGGTGTAAGGCATTCTAACTTATGTTCAATACAGTAGCCAGAATTTTTAAGAAATTAAACTATTGTATTAAATTTCTGTAATAAACAGAATAAAAGCTGTGATGCATTTTCAACTGATAGATGATTTACTGTATGCAAATTAAGTACCACAGTGAAAAAACCATTCAGACACTTAAAAAAAAAAAAAAAGAGAAGTTATGCCTCCATAAATCATCATGTTACTGGTTCATTTCATCATTTTCCTATCTTATTCTGATGCATTTCAGAGCTTATAGGCATACCAGGAAAGGCAAACCTGAGAGGTCACTGGAGACTGAAAACTCTTCAGACACATCTAATCAGGAACTCCAGCCCCTGCGAACAGGACAGCTTGTTCCAAGATTTTCCTTAGGAGGGAAGGACGGTGCAGCTCAGTATCATATTCAGCAGCTGTTATTCTGGAACTGACCATCTGAGACAAGTGGGATAAAATACCTTCTTCTACAGGGATGTAAAGACAAGATCATTTGAAACCAAGTCAGAAATGTATCAGCTTTCAAGAGAGGTTCACATGTCAAAAAGAAAGGGAGGGGGGAAAAGTCTGTGTGGAGGGCTGTAATCTTGTGGAAGAGCTTTTTTTGAGCAATGCCGTTGTGTTAAAGGCACAGGTTTGCTGTCTTAAGAAATGTAAAGCCAGATGTATGCGCATCTCCACTTCCACAGTTCTGTTGCCTTAGATTGCAGCTATCACTTTCAGCAATTGAAAATGCATGTTGGCAATTGTAAATCCATATGTGACATTCTAGTAAGGAAAGACAAAGCTGTAAAAACGTAGTGCCATAAATGCACTGACTTGCCTCCAGTGTCCCATTTTCAGCAACAAAAGGAAATAAGTCTTAAAACTGTACATAAAGCTCTCCTGCCATATATTGCTATTATTCCTGATTCATTAAACACTTTCTTGCTATAATCAAACTTGTGGGAAAATAGCTGTAGAACAAATGCGGAAAAATAAAAGCACAATTGCTTCTGTGTTATTATTGCTATTAATCAGCACTGTGGGACTTGTACACTAGTGTGTTGTTTCCGTAGTATATCTTACATGTTCATAAGCAGTATGCCGTCTATGGAAGGTGGTACAGACAGGATAGCAATGAGAGAAATGAGAAAAAAACAGTAACTGTATGTAGGCAAGTATTTTAGCTGGGGTTCAGTTTAATGGAAAAGCATGTTCAATATTTGCTGAACAAAACCCACATTGTGCAAACAAACGGGTGTGCATACTTGGATGGTCACCCGGAAGATATCTGTGCTGTAATGGGACAAGAAGCCAGAATTTTTGGTAGCCTAGCAACAACACTATTCTGGACCAGAACCACCAGGACATTGCCAGGCCTCTGTGGCACCAAGGTCATGGATCCCTAAGCTAGTTACACTTGAAGCCCCCCAGAGGCAGAAGAGGAATAGGGAGTCTCCTAGCCCTGGAGCTGGCAGGTCTCTGTAATCTTAGCTGTAATTCTCGTGAAAAGCAAAGGTGTGAAGTCAAATATTTTAAGCACTTCTGCCCTACCTAGCTTTGAAAGTTGCACTTTGGAAATTGAAGACTGGGAACGTGCTAAAATTATGGGTACAACTCAGGTAAATTGTACCATTGAGTCAACACCCATTCCATGTGTGCTAGGGCTTTCCCTTTGGAAGGAGATGTGGCTGAATGACCTTAAGTAGGATCAGGATCCAGAAGCAACATGGTCAGGAGCACAAATCTTTTTTTTTTTTTTGAAACTTATTTGTGCAATGGTTGCTGTGGTATCCGAAGATTAAGGGTCTGGAGAAAGACATTATTCTTTTAGTCAGTAAGTCAATAAATATAAATTGTAACCTTATGGCTCTTAACTTTGTCTCTATAGCAGGAAGGACGTCTCATTACAAGTGGAGAGAGTAAGTCATTAAAAAGTCTTTCTCCTGTTTTGATTAAGGCTTAGTTTTCCTTGGTTAGTTTTGGTGTGTCTTCACCCCATATAGTGTAAGTAATTGGTGGTCCAGAGTGAAGGTGTTAATTGAGCTTTGTTCAGTACCAGCAGAGATTACAACAGAGTTACTGTGTTGCTACTCCCTTGTAGGTGAACTGCTTCCTGTGGAGTGTTGTTTGGGGTATTTTGTACAGCTGTTGGTTCAGGTATTTTCAGTGTCTCCTGATAGGTTATAGAAGAGCTAGTTTGTTCTCCTGAGCTTGGAGAAAAAAGTATTGTGGAGAGGTGTTCAAACACTCTCAATCCTTCAGTAGTTTAGTTTCATCCTTGCAGAAACCAGACTGGTTACTAATCTAAATGAAAACAGGACCTAAAGGCTATACCATGCTTCCAGATAGACATGACTAAAAGCTCCAGCAAACTCAGGTTGGTGAGTTTTCATGTGGGAATGAGAAGGGTGCGATTCTGTGTGTTCATGAGGCTAGCTTTGAAATGGTGATAATGTCATGACATTATAAAGGATGTCTCAGTGGCCAAAGGATTAAAAAAGTTGCAGGTATTTATTCAGCTCTGGGAAGGGTGAATGGTTTTTATGGGTGGGTGGATTAAATTAAATTCCATTATGAGTTATTCTTCTACCCCCTTCTGCAGTTTTCTCTTATCATCTCAGGTCTGTTACTCAGAGTGTGTGGGAAGATGGCTGGAGTAAGATTGCTTTTTCTATCTGGGTGTAGGAGGTTTACCACTGGATGTGGTTATTTTATGAGGGTTTTTTTTTGGTTTTTTTTTTTGGTTGTTTTTTTTTTTTTTTTTGTGGTAGAAGGTTGATGCATGGGAACAAAGAAAAGCTTGTTGAATTTTAAGGTAAATAAAGGAATAGAGACCTCAGTAGGTGTTATTTTCCAGTGCCATCTTCCCTATAATATTGTGGGGCTGATTTATCACAGGGAGATTGTGTTAAAATGAATGCTGTCTTTGGGTGAGAAAACCAGGATGTGAGTGAATATCTTAAATAATAACTGCTACTGAGGTTTCAGCTTGTCATGGAAGTTACTATTTTGTTTGTGTTACTTCTGGCTGACAAAGACTGCAGTTGGATTAGTTCTCTGATCTCTTGAGGTGTGGAGACCTAGTGACACGTAGCCTCCCTTGTACTGGGAAATCCTGAAATAGATGTAATGGTTCTTGGTGTTTCAATTGCTAGAACTTTGATACTCAGTATAGTGGTAGGAAACAGATGAATATACAGCAAGAAGTATCAATGTGCTGATGTTCACTGCTAAATCTCTATGCCATTAGACAATAAAGAAAACTATAAATAATCTATGCAAATATCCAAGATTAAAGATCTGTTCCTCTTGAAACACAGTGTTTATATGTGTCTCTATGTATGTTTATATGTATACATAGCAAAAGGGTGGCTTGTTTGCTTACACAGGCTTGAAAACAGTCTCCCTTGAAGCCAAGGGAAGAAGTTTCCTGGACTAATAGAATTACATCTTTTTGTCATATTCTGTGGTCTGTGAATGTCAAATACTTAAGCACTTTTGCATGAAGGCTTCTGTGTGATTTTTAACATAGAGCTGACATATTTTGAGGGGAAGGTTTGCTTTCAAATAATTTGTTGCATATTTAAAATTATACTAAATTGGTGAATTAAGTGGTTGACTTGGTTTTGCAAGCAGCTAGACTATTATGGTCAGAGTTTACCCATTGTGAGAAGTCAGACTAGGCTTTGGATAAGCATAGATCAGATGTGTTTGGTAACCTAAACAATTTCTGCATGTAGAAAAATACTTAACAAATATTTCACCTGTTTTACTATCTGCTAGTTTGAGCGTGCTTTAGCAATAAAGTATGTTATGTTGGTGCTTCAGCTATAAAACCTTTCTTGCTTTCAATGTGAATTTGTAAATGTCCTTTTAATGGTCTTTGTTTTCTGCAAGTGAACTGAGGAAGGGCACAAGACCTTAGTTTCATCACAAGCAATTTTGTTCTAGGTTATTAGTTGGTTATATCTTCAAGGCTGAGTGAATCGTGGATGAGGTTTAAGTAGAAGAGGAGAAACATATATAGTTTGGCCTAAGATTTCATGTGGGAGCAAGAAGAGATCAATATAGAATTCCAGCTAGGGAATTCTGAGTCTGTGAAAGATGTGACCGTGATGTCAGTTATTTGATGTAAGGTGATAAGATTTTTCATTTTTAAGAAATTACCCAAAGGCTATTGTAGTAAGAGCTCTTCTTTTAATAAGGAGTCACCGGATGAAATTCCTTGGCCAGCGTTCTGCAGTAGGTAACTCTAGTTAATCACACTTAAAGCCTGCAAAGCCAAAGACATTTTTTCTTCCTTGGATTCAAGCTAGTAAAAACACCTTTGCTGAGGATTTTGCAAGTGAGCGCTTGTGTACAGATTTATTGAAGCTATTACAGTTTTTGCATTGAGCAGAGAAATAGGAGCACTTTACTTTGAATTACTGAATTCTGTTGACCTAATAGCTGCATTGCTGGTGGTCTAGCAGATGATCTAAAGAAGTCTTCAGATGGGAAGCTAGATAGATTAAGTAAAAATTTCCAGCTTTATGACAAAATTAGAATGTTTGGGAGGGAAGAGAAATGCTTCTGATCAGAGTTTTCAAAACAATGAAATTTCTTTCTTTGACAGCAGAAAAGATCAATAGAAAATTGTTGATCCTGTATACATAGTCCCAGTGTTAATGCTCTCTGTCAAGAAAAGTGAGTAATTTTTTTTGCTAAACTAGCTCATTGATAAAGGAAATATGATGAGCTGTCTGAAAGGCAAGATAGTGTTGGAAAAAATAGCGGTCAGCCACTGAGGAGAAGCTGAGGAACAAAGGAAACGTGGACAATCATTGTTGGAAAGATGGTCTTTGTTAAGAGCTTTGCTCTTTCTGTCTTGCTTAGCTTTGTGAAATAAAAGCAGGTTTGCAAAACAGAAGTTTACAGTGTGATCTATGGTAAAACAGAAGTGCTATGCTTTGAGAGCTTATTTGTGTATGCTAGAACACAAAATTAAAATGCTAAAAGACTTCAGTATAAGGTGGCTCATTTGCTAGTCAGGCACTCTAATGTAGCTCACCTGAAATCAACTAGTGTAAATCAGTCTCTTGTGCTTACTTGTCAGATTGGGAGATGACTGCTTTTTTTGTTTTGCCTTATGTATAATTGAAATGTTGCATTTTTTTGAGAATGTTCTTGTTACAGCTGTATAATGTTTTGCATGGCTCTGGAGTCAGTGTTCAATTTAAAAGATGTATTACACCTAAGAAGCATTTCAGATTAAAAGGCTGTATTTTGGGCAAGTAAATGACTATAGTTCCATTTAAATCTGCAATGGCATTTATAATATAAAAGAAAAATCTTTGGGGTTTTTTGTACTATTGGAGACCGAAGCTTCAGAAGGCTTTATAGCAATGCATGTTCTGAGATGAAACTGTATTTTTATAGCTACATTCCCAAAGTGGGAGATGCCTAACTCTCCAAATTAATACTGTAGCTAAAGAACTGTAAGAGACAGGAAGAGTAAAGTGCTTGGAAAATGAGGATGATTAATGAAGTTACGCTTCTTTGTGTGTACATAGTCTTTAATCAGCCTTAGGATACATAGACTTTACAGTATTATTCAGCCCATAGTCATATACATTAGTATTTATAATCTGACAATAATGAAAGATTAGCTGTAACTGAGAGCTAGTCACCTTGGTGGTGACTCCATTGAAATGAAGTTCCATACTGGACTATGTTTGATAGCAGCATGGGCGGTTTCCCTAACACTGCGGGTGTTGTGGCTTTCTGTTTTCCAACTGATTGCTTGATCATGCTCTTTACTCCAATTATTGTACTTTTCCATAGTGATAAAGTGATTACACACATAGAGGAAAACAGGTAATGTATTCTTACTATTATTATATATATTTTTTTTACCCTTTGCTTCCCAAGTAAGGCCAGCTGAAGGTTTGGCTGTTGTCAGCGCTTTGGTGTGGGCTGGGCTGATGTGGTTTCTGGTGGTTGAAGCGAAAAGAAACATGTACTTTTTAAGGCTGATCAGAGGTGCCAGAAATACCAAAGAACTGATGCTCAAACGTACTTAGGGAGCCAAATCCTAGTGGATATAATTACAAGTGCTTAAGCCCTTTGTGAAAATCTCAGCTTTGTGATTTGAGACATTGTTCTTTCTCCTCTCAAATGCTGTGCGTGTGTGATGGAAAGGGAGGATAAAACATCCTCCTTGAGATGAATGGGGGGAACTGGCAGAATGGGAGTCTGTCCGATAAAAAGATGGTGATGAGGCCATCCTTCAACAGATGGACATAGCATTAGGGAGGTGGCAGCCAGCAGGAGAAGAGAGCAAGAAAGCAAAGCTTCAGGCTCTAATGTTTGATGCTTGAATTCCAGCATCAGCTGGAACTCTGTGTTGTCTTGCTCCAACTCCCTCCTCTAGTTGATTGCTGAGGGAGAGGGACCCAGAAGCAAATTAGCTCTCAGGATTAAAAATTCAGATGAGTGTAAATTGTTTCATTCAAATCCATGAAAGTGCAAAACAAAACAGAAAATTGTGAAGCTTTCAGTGCTACTGTATTTATCAAATTACCTAAAGCTCCATCCTGTCTCTGGAGTTCCTATCTTACTTGCCTTTTCAGAGAGAGTTAGGAAGAACAGGCAATCAAGAAGATAAATGGGACCATCACTGTTTGTATGATTAAGGTTTTGGGAAACTAGAAGCATTTGCAGCCATAGTGTTTGCATTTGCTTGGACTATTTCTATTTACCAAACAATTAATTCTGTGCTGTTCTTGCTGTTTCTTCTTGGAGACGTGCTTGCAGAAGAATGCCTGAATGAGATCTCTTGTGATCGAACTCGGCCAAATCCTGACTCTTTATAATCAGGACAGAGATTTCCTACTGGAGGAGCGTAGATTAGGCACTCAAAGATCCAGAGGTCTGACTCATTATTTCTTAGGCATAGATTAGCTGGACATTGGCACAATGTGTCTGGTGGTCATGAGTGTAGCAAAGAGGTTGAGGAAAGTCTGAATTTGCCATAGGAAGGCTATATAGAATAGTGTCAGTACACCAGAAAACCAACTAGGATCTTGACCCCGATTTGAGACTTGTTGTCCTGAAAGTGTTTTGGGGAATATGATTCAAAAGCTTGCAGCTGCTAGGAATGTGATCCTCAATCTCAGACAAAACCACACCCTGTATTTGGACGGTAATTGTCAAATGGATGCTGGTAGTTAAATTATCTACTGAATGTAGGGGGTTTAAAAATTATTTGAATAAAACCCAGAATAACTGACCATCATCGGGTTCTGTCAGCCTTGAGCTAGATGACCGTACTACCATGGAGACAAAAGGAAATTCAGTAGCAGGACAGTAACTGAGAAGCCAACAAAAGATTGATTGTGCTTTGTCTTGATCCAGTGAAGTTTATTGTATGAGTTCCAGTCTGTGAAGGTTGTCCTTGTCATACGTTGATCTCTAATGTATTAAAATGCTCTACAGGAATTTTAGAAATTTTTTGTCCTGGTTCCTACTTCGTAGTTAAACACACAAAGCTCCCTTTGTGTCTTTTGCCAGGCAGTAGGCTGACTATAGTGTAATACCAGCTATACAGGAATTCTTTGTCACAGTTTGGAGGAAGTTATTGCCGGTAGTGGGCACCAACTATAGCAGATAAAACACTTTGAAAGAACCATGGAAAAACTTTGAAGTTTCCTTAAAATCCCTAACATTCACTTTAATTTCTCATATTTGCTTCCTGTAAGCCTCTTGCTGGCTGAGAAAAAGAGGGTATTGTCTCTCGTCAACAGGAGGACTGTTTGCCAGCCCTTTGACTCAACAGGAGAATTCTGAGCTTTTGCAAAATTTGCAGTTGAACAGATGGACTGCACACAGGAGGCCAAAGTGACATAAAGGGAGCCCTTAGTTTGTAGAGTACAGTTTGGGTCTGTCTCTAGATTATCAGCTTTGTGTTCTTTGCAAACAGGGCTGATATGGAGAGAAGAGTACAGGACTGAGACTGAAAGAAAATCCTCTGTGATGAATGAGAGCACAAAATATGGGTCAAGACTTTTAACCTTCTCCCTAGTTCTTCAAGCTGGATAGAGAATGTGAAAATCGGAAGACTGATACACAAGAAGCTTTGCTGTCTTTTCTTACTCAGCACATACCTTAGCAAACTTGCAGAGAGTTTTTGAATTGTTTCCACCAAAAATGTTGAGGCATATCATTGTGACCTTGCAAGACATAGAGTTCCTTTCTAGTACAGCTTCACTTAGGATTTTCTGACCAGAAAGATCTTAATGCGCTAGCAATGCAGAATCTTGCTCAGACTTCACACAGTGACCCTGAAAAAGTGATTAATGCAAGAGGATAGCTTTTACTCTCTAGAACTAGGAATAGAAAAGAAACTGCAGTTACAGGAAAGGGAAGGAAGGGAGGGGGGAGTGGAATGAAGAAACACACTAAGACTCAAGAACTCATCTACTCCTCTCCCTCCTCAAAGACTTCTTCCTTTTTTGGAGGTTAAGGCATTGACACTCAACCCACATGACTTTAAAGAAGAAAGTTCGGACAGATTGCTCCCAAAGGATTTCTTTGATACTGTGGTCAAATAGTTATAAAAATTCCAGAGCTGCAGCTGACAAAGGGAGGGGAGGGACAGTAAGCTGAAAAAGAAGAAATACAAATAGTAAAACATAGTCTGATTCTTTCCCCTTAGGACAAGACTTGTACATAAATTCAGAGGTTCTTGAAGGAAAACTGAAATGTCAACAATGTGGTATTAAAGAAAACAACACCTAACTGTGTACTGATTTTACTAAACTATTGCTCTTCCTTTGTAATGTATTAAAAAAGTAAATAAAAAAAATAAGGAGTTAATTGACACTAAATTCGATCTGTCCCTAGCAGTAACTCCTCACTTGATGTTCTTCTGGAAGAAAGACGTCAGCAGCAGCCTTGGCAGTGAATTATTAACCCTGTCCTCAGTGGTATGGTTCCTGTAGCTCTAGAAAGTTAAGGTCCATGGGGAAATATATCTGTCAAAAGGAAAACAAAAGTTTGATATAACGATACAGAAATGTCTAAACCATGATATTTTCTTTCTTTCAGCCCAACTGTACAATGAATGATTACTGGTATACCAGGCAGATATCAACCCCAAGGGGAGAGAGACTGGGAAGTTCAGTCATCTGTTTTCCCCTTTCTGTTTTATGGAGAGGCTCCCCAGGAGGAGACACTGTCCTACTTTAGGTCAACATGGGGTGTCATTTGTACTTGGCAAAAGGAAAGCACGCCCAGAGTGGGATGAGATGGCCTATACAGAAATTAATAAGCTTTCTTATAACGTAGAAGACGTGCAAAGCAGACTTCCTACCAGTGAAATGACTGCCTTCAATGGGATCAGTGTTTTGCCTCATGTCTTTCAAAACCCTAGAGCCACTTGTGTGTTTCTGGAAAATGTGCACTATTTATTTATTTATTTTTAAATTTAACTAGCAGGAAGGCCAGGAAAACACTGATAATAAGTTTCAGGAGGCTTTCTGGGACACAACTGCTATTCTGGTCTCAGTCCCAACGTCGATCTTAATGCAGTGTTGCATCTTGCAATGTTCAAGAGCTTATTTGGCCAGACCCACTGTGGCAATCCATAGTCAACTGGCTTATCTTTTGAGTGCAGCACATATGGAAACAGTTCTGACAAATGTTTCTGAAATAGATGCCACGTTGAATAGTGAAAGAAGTCTGGAAAATTACATTCTCTTCTGTAGGCCTTTGACACAGAGGCCTCAAAAAAAAAGAGATTGGAGAGATAAGGCAAAGAGCAAGCCTGGTGAGAAGAGGGCTAAAGGAGGGCATTGTTTCAGAGATTGTCACCGAACTGGTGTGTATACACATAGCTGGCATTTAGTTGGTACTTGGGCCAATCTAGGTGCATAAGAGCTATCTGCTTTTCCCGCCTCATCTTCTGATCACTTTATCAGAGGTTTTTTGGAGACTGTCATTCCTTCATTTTCCCAGGAAATCTGCCCTTGTGTTGGCTAATCTAATGTTTTCCCTGCTGCCCAGATGCATGATATGGAGTTTACCAGCTAATGTGCTCCTTGTTGTCAGATATCATCACACACAATGTTTTCCTGCTTGCCAGACTACTCAACTTTATCACTTGAAAAGACCTGGGAATAAAATTGCCACGCTTAGGTGATTTTTATTAAACAGATTTGTTAACGAAACAAAAGACTTCCTTGTTTTAGGGGAAGAAAGGTAAAATACACTATTAAGATTGCCTTCAATGATAAAACCTTCCTTAGTGGCTCCAGTGTCATGGATAGTTTAAGAACCTGGGTTATTCATTGCTACAACTTTTCTCAAAGCTGATGTCCTTTGCAGACTTGTTACAACTATAGTTTTTCTATTCATGGTGTTGGAAAGAAGGATTGGGGCTGTCCAGGGCAATTATTCTGAGCAGGAGTTTCTTTAATCTAAGCTAGAATAACCTCCTTTGTCTCCCTGTCTGTTTGCCTCTGTTGTTTATGGTGGAGTTGTGGTGATGTGGCATTAAGTTGTTATATGGCCATGGTGATGGCAAGAGGGAATTAAACTACTCCTTCCTCAAGGCTAACACAGATGTTCCACTTAAGAAACTTGCATGCTTTAATAGCGAGCTTATATAGATGCTCAAGAGTTTGGTTTTCATCTTCTCTACATAGGTTTTGATATTTTTCTTCTTTTTTAAGCATTACTTTCTATTGAAACCCAAAAGACCTGCTATACTTAGTGTATAATATTCACTCTTGTATTCACAGAAGCTTGTGGTTTGAATCTCTTTATTGTTGCCTCATACAGCTTGATAAATGCAATATATCTATCTTCCTTTAATTACAAATTTGTGAGTCTTGCAGATTTGCCTTTTATGATAACCGTTTGACCATGGTGAAACAGGAGAGGGATAAAGAATGAGAGAGACTCTGTTAGAGGAATTTAATTTGAGATTAGAATTTGGTGCTGGGCTGCAAGTTTAAATGTATGGTGATCAAGCACCAGATTAAGAGGTAGTGATGCAGTGACACAGCGTTATTCCTGTTGTTTTCATGTAGTGCAAACTACAGGTAAGCTTAGGGAGAATTATAGTTCTTTTACCTCACCTTGGCAATTATAAATACGTGCTGAGGAATACTGTCCTGTTATGTCTATGTTCTTGAAGAAGTTGGAAGAATGTTTGCAGGCAGCCTCATTTTGAGGAGTGAAGTATTCGTATATGTGAAGTTATAAAATGACAAATATTGTTGTTATACTTTCATCAAGCAGCTCTGTGGAGAAGGACCTGGGAGAACAAGTTAACCATGAGCCAGCAATGCACCTTTGTGGCCAATGGTGTCCTGGGGTGCATTAAGAGTGTGGCCAGCAGATCGAGGGAGGTTATTCTTCCCCTCTACTCTGCCCTGGTGAGGCCACATCTGGAGTCCTGTGTCCAGTTCTGGGCTACCCAGTTCAAGAGGGAGAGGAAAATACTGGAGAGAGCCCAGCGGAGGGCTACGAAGATGATTAAGGAACTGGAGCATCTCTCTTATGAGGAAAGGCTGAGAAACCTGGGGCTTTTTAGCCTGGAGGAGACTGAGAGGGGATCTTTCAGTGCTTATAAATACCAAAAGGATGGATATCAAGAGGATGGGGCCAGGCTCTTTTCAGTGGTGCTCAAGTGACAGGACAAGGGGCAATGGACTCAAACATGTGAAGTTCTACGTGAACATGAGGAAAAAACTTTTTTACTTTGAGGGCTGCAGAGCATTGGTACAGGCTGCCCAGGGAGGTTATGAAGTCTCCTTTTCTGGAGATACTCAAAACCCACCTGGATGTGTTCCTGTGCAGCCTGCTGTAGGTGAACCTGCTTTAGCAGGGGGGTTGGACTAGATGATCTCCAGAGGTGCCTTCCAACCCCTACCATTCTGTGATTTGTGATCATACATTGCTCAAGATCAGTTTCATGTGTTGGTGTGAAATGCAGTTGTGTGTTTAAAACGTTATGAAACTCTGAAGATGTAGTGGTACTGTCTTTTTAAATTAATTATCTAAAAGCATGGATGTCCTCATTTTGGTTATTGCTTCTGTTGAGGGTTCAGATAATGAACAAGTCATTGTGAAGTTCATCAAACCCCTGAATTATCACATGGCTTCTGCGCAGCGTATGAACAAGGGTAAATGCCTGTAAATGGGATCTATAAAAGCAAGGCACCTGCTTACTACCCATGACTTTTTATCATTCTCTGTCTTAATTGGTTAGGTATAACTACACCTAAATGAAAAAACAAGACTTTTGGACTGGGAGACCTTACTTATGTATATTTTTGGGACCTGAGCAATAGTTTAAGACAAGCTTTACTTGGGAAACATCAGTATTTCTAAAGCTGGTCAGTAAATATATTTACAGTAGTGTTTTAATTCAGCTGAGCAGAGTGCTTTTTAAGATTAACTTTTTGATTGCATCCACTTATAGTCTTTGGTTAACGTGGTGCAAACTGGTTGCCTTTCGAATGAAGCAGACCGAGGAGATGGGCACTGTCACAATAACTAATGTATCACAGCTGCTAATGGGCACCTAATCCATTGGACCTCACTGTACCTACCTTGAAATAAGAAGTCCACGTAACATCCTTTGTTTCACTGTATAAGTCTGCTCTTATTGGACTGCAGTATTTGCTAATGTAGTTGTAGTAAATGATGCTGGTGCTGTCATAGGAATTCAGGACTCCAACCCTTGGAAAACCATAAATGGGACAATTTGCCTAGACCCTAAGGAGAATTTTGCTACCACTTGCTCTTATGCCAGCATCTCTTGAATCAGATCTGGCAGTGAGATTTCTAGGTCACACATAGTGGCACCCATGCTGCTGCCCAGAGGACTCAAAATAGGATTAATCTCAACTAATTCTAGACATCTACAATGTGAAGTTTTGTCTGCAACAGCTGGTTTATTGGAAGTTTGGGCAGTGAAAATAGATTAATTCATTGGGATGCAATTTGATCTATTTTTAGATGCCTATTATAGGATGAGATTAATTGTTCTCAGGTAGTATCTGTTTCTTTCCCTGACTTCAAAACACAAAAAATCCCCAAAACCTAGGATGAGAAGCTTAAATATAGTCAGCTACAATGACCTACAAAGTACTTTTTTCTTAAATTGATGTGTTTCTGAGATTGAAGTCTGTTATGTTCCTTACTGATACAGAGTAAAATGTTGCGGCTCCAAAGTTTGATTTGGAGGTAAAAACTTTCAGTTTGGGTACTACAGAAGTTCAGGGTCTACCATGGGTGCAATTCAAAATCTGTGCCCTGAAGTACTTGTAATGTAAGACAGCAGCCCTGTAAATGCACATCCAACTTAGTATTTGTTTTCAGGGTTAAATAGATGTTTTACTCTGTTTAGTCAGCAAAACATCTCCTAAGAGCTTACTTTCCCAATTTATTTGAGCTGAATCTCCATAAGCGTTATGTTTCCATTTACAGAACACACTGTTATATTTTGTGAGCCTGCTTTGTTCTGAGAAATGTGCAGTAACAACGCTTTTGCTGGTCTGTTAATATCATGGCCGCATGTTTCTCAAGCAGGTGTTTGTATGCTGGAAATACTCATTTAAATTGATTATCAAATCACTTCTCTGTCACAGAATATTGGTTACAGGTGTGTTACTGTAATAGGAAACAAGTCAACATTTACAAAGATACTGAAATACTGTTTCAACATCCTGTATTAAATCCTTGGCAACAAAAATACTGCATTACTTGGCACTTGCAGTCTGTGGGTTAGGGCCAATGCCTGATGTTGATCTGTACAATACATTCTACATCCTAGAAGTTATAATCACAAAATGATTCATCACTTATAATTCTTTCTAAAAGTATTTGTGAAAGCTTAGTAAAGTGCTATGGCAATTAAAATAGCCTTTAGGTTTACAAGTTGTAGTTAAGGTTGTGTGAACTACGATTTCATTCTAAACTTCTGGTTTGTTACTCATAAACTTCTGTAACGTTTTCTTCTTTGTACTGTCTTTTTCCAGTCATCTTTCCTGCCTGAAGGTGGTTCTGGTGGTGTTTTATTGTGGACTTTTAGCAACAATAACAGTTCTGCCTTTCCTAAGTGTGTGAAAGCTGGGGAAAAAGCCTTTCCTCTTCAGTGACTCTTTGGATCTGTGCTTAAAGCTCTCCACTAGCCAACAAGGCAGGAGATAGAAAGCTGAAATAGCCCCTACTGTGGAAAAGCAGATTTCAGTGTTCTGGTGAAAACTGGTTTTAGTTTGAGCAAATGAAGAGGAAACTGCAAAAATATACACAAACAGTTTTTGTGTATTTTAAATAACCATTTTAATGTGATTTTTATCATAAAATATGCTCAAATAACTGTGGGTATTAACCAAGGACTTTGCAATGGAAAAGCTGATGGTTTTATATCCCAAATAGCACACACAAATACTGAGCAATAGCTGTTTGCTTACAGCATTTCTGTAGTTCTTACTTTATCAGTGTCAAATAGATCACTACGTTTTCAGTATGCAGCTGTTCCACATTAACCCTGAATGGAATCAGGCAACTAAACTTTGTACAATTGGGAAAACTAATATGCATTACATCATATCTAATTTTCATGTGAGTTTGCATGTATGTGCTTTCTGAGCTAGAAAACAAGCTTTATTTAATTTTTGTAGGATTCAAATGCAACTTTTTGTTGGATTTTTCACTGGAAAAATATTGCAGGCTTTCACTGGATGTAGAGCATCGCTAAATCTTCCAGAATGGTATCTAAAGCTGATGGCAACAAGGTTGTAGAAATTCACTTCATGTGACTGAGGTGAATTCGATCCCCATGGTAAATGATCTTAAACTCGTAGCTCTTTGGTATCAAGGGAATTGTAGTGGAAATGTTGGTCAATTGTTGGAACAAATATAATGATATTAGAAGATGCACACCAATGGTCTGAAAACTGGTGCTTTTTATTTTGTGCAGTGTGTTGACAAAAGATGTATTATTTATATACTTAAAAATCCATGTTATAAAAAAAGTTAGATAGTGAAATGGGTCTTGTACAGGCACAGTTAATATACTGTGTTTGGGATTCCTGGTCTGTGATCAATAGTCTGTTTTGGCATTTTTGAAATAGAGGTGTGAGAACTGAATTAGTGAATGAAGCGTTGTTAATCATCTCTGTCCTGGGGTTTCTGATAGCACCTATGACAGTAACATGATTATTTCTTTTAAAAATACAGGAGCTTTCTATGTGTCACATTAATATGTGTGTTCCACTTAAAAAACAAAACAAACAAAAAACCACCCCCAAAAACCCAACAAAACAATCAAATGGTGAAATACCTCTTTAATTTTACCCAGATCTTTTGATAACAGGCGGGTTTGTTTTTTTGGGTTGTTCTTTTTTTTTTTTCCCCGAGGGTGGGAGGAGGCAGGGGGAATGGGAGTGGAACTGGCCCAAAATATTCTGTAGAAATAGATGGGTGTGTTATTTATAAGGCAACATCCATCATTGCTGACCTACAATTGAATACCTATTGTCTGTCATTAACTTCAACAGGAAATTGAGGCATTTCCAAATGCCACCAGAAATAAAGAATATGAATTGGTTGATATAGTATTTTGAAGAATAGAGTGTAAAGCTGTTAATGAGCTGTAGTGGCTGCCTTCTCTAAGAAAGACGAGTTGCTTTAATCAGAAAGGTCATGCATGTCAGATAGCATTATTGTTTCCTGTGTTAGCTTGACTCTACCTCGGTCTGGGGGAATTAAGATTTCAATGAACATTACTAATAGTTAAGACACATGTCTGGGGATGTGGATGCTTCTGCATTCAGCTCTGCTGAAATTTCACTTTTGATTTATTGGCATTGCTGTTAAATACTGCTTAAATACAACCAGCTTACATGTGTCACTGAAGCCCCTAGAGTCATGCAAGTGTTAAATTTATAGCGCAGAAAATAGCTCAGGGATCAGTGAAGCACAGCTAGTTCCAACTTGGGCTTGAATGCTAAGAGCACCTTCATCATCCCCAAGGTTCAAGTGATGTAGTCATATTTCTTAGATATGCTGGAAAGAAAATGGAAGGGTTGTGGTTCAATTAGGTTGAGACTCAATTCATTTGGGAATTATCTGTAGATGACAATTCTCTGCAGCTGGTCAGGCCTTCCTAGAGGTTTTCTCTTTATTCAGTGATCTAGAGAGTTAGAGGGGCACCTGTTTGGAGGGTGTGTCCCCAAAACTGTGTATATACTGACTTTGCCCCTTTTTTGTTTTTCTCCTTTCCTGTTAGATTGCTCATTTTTGTGGATGTGTAAGCTATATTATGGCTAGTAGGAGACTGTAGTTTCTCTCAGTCCTGGTATTTGTCTCTAGCACATTGTTTCTTGACTCTTGAGCATAGGGTCAGTGCAACCATCTAGGAGGAGGTGTACACCAAGCACTTATTAGAAATAATACAAATTTGTATGGCCTTTGCCTGTGGGAGCTGTTGTGCCTAAGTGAAGTGTGCATCTAAAAATTACTGAACTTGCATTGAGCATCCATTTTTAAATACGAAAGCATCGGTCAGCACTTCTTGCCATAGCTTCTGCCTGTGCAAAGACTGGAGAATAATTCTCAGAGATAGGACTGTGCTCAGCAAGGTAAGTGTGGGCTGGCTGAAAGTACAGCATCTCTCCCCTCAAGAGCTATGATATCATACAGGAAGGCCAGTACACTTTTCCTGATGTGATCTGTGTTTTCTACTCCCATTCTAAGGTATTCTCAAATGTGTTTGGTTTCACAGCCAATATAATTCTCCTCTATTTTAAAAGTAACTTCGTATCTGAGCAGTTTGCAGCTCTAATGGAGTTCTATATTCTCTATACAAACTGTTTTTCGTCTTTTTTCATCTTCCCTAAGAAGGCTAGGGAAGTACCTGTGCAACCACTAATTACAGAGTGGTTAAAATCGAGTTCTTAATAAAGAAGGAAACTCAGCACTACTTTTTCAAGCCAAACCAGGCAAAGAAGCTGCCAATATTAGGAATTACAGGCCATTACAGCAGCAGCAACAACAACAAAAAAAGAAAGGAAGAAAAAGCAGGGCCAGCACAAATTGTCAGAACTGTCTCAAAGACACAAACCAAATATTCCTTTTTGGATGGCCAAGAGGCAACACCATCTTTGTATGTGCTACTATCTCAATGCAAGGGCGACTATAGGATGTGACAAGTCTGATTACATCAAAACGCCAACAGTGTTTTACTGTCTGTCGTCTCCTTCCTGTTTGTGACGTGACAAAGCTCTTCACCAAAGGAAAGCTAGGAAATATCTATATTAACACTGACCAAGTCTGTCCTCCTCCCTAATTGATTTTTGATTCTGAAGAAGAGAACAAGAAAAGCCATAGCAGCAAGCACAGTTATAGGTTAACTTTTGGAAGGTGAAAATTTAAATTGTACTTTGGCACAGTGAAAACTTGAGACTTCCCAGAATAAATGCTCTAGATCATGAAGAAAAACATCATAGACATCATCTTCATGTTGTCATATGCAAGAATGGCCTGGCTTAAATGCTTAATGAAGGAGATGACCAAAGATTAGAAATAGTAAAACGTTTCTCTTTTTTTTTTTTTTTTTTTTTTTTTTTTTCTTTTTTCTTTTCTTTTGCCTTTACTTGTGCTGTGTTTCATAAGGGCCTGGTAATTAAACCAGGATATGCTGTTCAATAGCATTTCAAACAGTCTGATTCCCAGCTTTGCAAGGGAGGTGCCAAAATGTCACTGTTAAATTTCTGTAGCCCCGCATTGTGGTGAGACAGAGAGGAGCAAAACCAGCACTTAACAAGTTACCTGAGAACTTCCCTCAGGGCACCTGAGGTGCTACAAGTCAGATTAGACTTGTCCCAGAAATCAAAATCCTCAACCTGATACTTGTGCTGACACCCACTCAATCCTGTACCTGTATAACAGAAGTGATTAGGAATGCGATTTATTTAAAATGTAGTTTTCCCCACATGTCCTCTGCCTTCAGTGCAGCTGTTATCAGTAATATATACGTGCTTATTCCAATGGACTATGATCCCTTTTTTTCATAGCTTAAAGTTACTTTTTTAGACTTCCTCTCATGTCTGTAGTTGTCTACACTACTAATTTTACTTCATTACAGTAAAAAATGTAGTAATAATGATAATTCTGTAAGCAAAAGCCCTGCTAATCGATATTCCCACTCAAGCAGTGTTAAAGTATGCTAAACTACATTTGCATCCCTCTTGTTACTCCTGTCCCTCGGACATGTCCAGAGCAGGCTTGGTACAAATGTGGCACCAAGGTTGCTGCTGGAGACCTGAGTGTGGAGAGCTCTTAGTGCTTCGCTTGCCCTCTAGTGGCATTGTAATGCCTGGGGATGCCCATTGGGTTACACTGCTGACATCCCTGATCAGGTGTTTTTAGTCAGTGAAGATGCAAACCCAAGAGGTTTTGTTAGCAGAACGTCATTGTTCTACCTCGTGTTTGAAATTGGAATCTATAAGGTAAAGCATATAGTACAAATGCACAGAGCTTCCTGGTCTTGCATGTGTCCGGGAAAATGCTTTGGCTGCAAGGGGGAAAGCTGTGCTTCCAAACAAAGTAAATTACTCTGTTTACAGGGATGCTCAGCACATTAGAGGCAGAAAATGGCAGTTGAAAGTGATATGAACATTGTCTGATTTTTGTGTTGCTAGAAGACTTTAATTTTATATAACTGACAGGTTTTTTTATTGACATTTGCACTTCAGTGATTTCGGTAGAATAATGTTAATTACAATTCATTAGCTGTTTTTAATTTAAAGACATAATGAAATGCTAATTTACTTGCATCTCGGAAAATTCCCTTAGCTTAGTCACAAAAGAAATAAATATTTGTTTATTTGCCTTAACATAGTATCCTTTTTCTCTAAATTGTGTTTTGGTATGTTTGATAGCTAAAACTATC
Source organism: Leptosomus discolor (assembly GCF_034619465.1). Taxonomy (NCBI): domain Eukaryota; kingdom Metazoa; phylum Chordata; class Aves; order Leptosomiformes; family Leptosomidae; genus Leptosomus; species Leptosomus discolor. The sequence goes on along the minus strand of NC_141392.1, from coordinate 69,583,783 downwards.
TTCTGCCACCTGCACTTAAAACTTTCTGTCTGCAGCAAGATGGTTACACCCTGTTTTCTAGAACAATGATCAAAATGCCAATTCAGGTCGTGATCATGCAGCGGAATATTGTTCATTGCTCTTATGCAGGAAAGTCAGCTGGAGAATAATGCCCTCCGTTCATTGCTCTCTGGCACTAGATACCTTTTGTCTTTGCTGTATACACTGTTAACTATTGTTATCCTTCAATTAGTCCTTTATGAACTGTGACATTCACTGTGCAAGTCTTGTGCAAGTCTGAAGTATTTTTTTTTTTTAAGCTCAGTTACATTTACTAAACTTCCCTGTAAAATCAAATAGATGGAGTTTGTCCTGCTTCCTTCTCTGATGAGCACAGATGATGGTCTGTGTAAGACATACTCTTAAGGAACTCTTTTCAAATAAGCATTTCTCAAACAAAATGGTTAATTTCAAGATGTTTTCAGCCTGTTGTCACTCTGCAAGTTCTTGTACTTTAACAATTAAGCATGTGATTGGCTTACATTTTTTCAAACCATTGTTGCAATAAAAATTTAGTATATATTCTTCAGATGTAGTGATTTTAGGCATTGTAATGGGCATGGCAACATTTTCAGTCTTGAGCTTTTAAGTCGATAGAATATCATTAAGAACCATTTCATTCATGTTGACACTTTAAAATGAACTAAGTTTACCAAGCTTTAGCATAAAGTAAAAAGAATTGCATGCTTTTGTACTGATTAATTGCATATAAAATATCAAACCTGCAAAACCAGCCTTCAAACACTTGCATGCTGAAGTAAGTTCACTAATTTAGCTTTATTAGATGTTTGCTGAAAGTACAAGTGAAGGGTAGAATGTATGTATAGCAGGAAACCCATAATCTATGAACAAGAGAGTGGAAATGCAGGTGACTGTCCCTGTGGACAGTAGGAGTTCATACATGACACAGAAGACCCGTATGTCATACTCTTCCATAGGCTTTCTCCTCTGCCCACTGGAACCATCTTGCTAAAACAGTAGTGAACTGAAATGCTCGTGAATTTGTGACAGCAGGTCTCATTGCTGCCCCAATGATAGAAAACGCTAACTTGATAAGAACCTCAAAGCTGTACTAAGCTTGCTTGTGGACACTGAAGTTAGGATTTTTAGGATGGATACTGTTGTTGTGTCTCTGTTCAAAATGATTTCCCACTCTTTGAAATTAGAACATGTATCTCATTAAAATGTTTACACACTTTCAGGTGCTGCTTTTGCCAGTAACAGCTAATGTGCTCAAGTACTTGTGTGTGTGTATGCACAATTCGGCAGATGGAATGCTTGGATGAACATTCCCCGTGTGCAGTTTGTCCAAGTAAGCCCAGAGTTTATTGAGTAGGTTGCTCTGTGCCAGTAGATCTCAGTGTCCAGGAACAAGTGGTATGTTGCATTTGCTAATATAGATATAGCCAGTAAGGACCTTCTCATATTTTCTGTGATATTAATTAGTAGCTCATTAGTTTGAGATTGGTAATAACGAAACCAAAACTTGGTGGTCTTGTAGAGGGTCAAGGGAAAAAGTGCAGCTGCAGTCTGTTTGATTCCCTGTCTGTACTGGAGAAGGGAGTGCTATTTCCACATCATTTCAGAAGAAATACACATTTTCTTCAGAGAATAATGGGGGAAACAGAACAGATACAGCTCTTTTGTAGCTGATGTATTTTCACCTATGCCCTTGAATCACAAGTCTTAATATCTATTCCAAATTTTTAGTTAGTGTCAGGTACCTAGCACACTAACTAGGGACTCATTTTGATAGCTGAATAACAAAATGTCCACTTCCTCTTTGAATCTGCTCAAAATTTCTTGGATATTTTAACCAGGATGAGAGGTGACAGCAGGCTATCCTGCTGAAGGATAGTTACACCTTTGTTAGTCACCAACAACAGGCTACCTGACTCTTCTGAACCTTGAAATCTTCAGTCATGTGTCAGCTTCCGTGTTATCATGAGGCTATAAAGCAGTAGGTCCTTTAGATAAGCTTTTTGACTGCTTTGTAAAAGTGAACTAGATATCTGCAGCAAGATATGGTGGGGATTTAATGTTTATCCTGTGTAAAGGGTGAATTGTTCTGAGTGAATATACATGTAAAGCAGTGTTCAAAGCTTTTTTTATTGTTTTCGTCAGATCACCTCTCTTTCTGACTAGTAGGTGGTGTTTAACCTGTGAAATCAACTGTTCCCACAAACCCAGCTTCTCCTGTAATTTGGGAAAGTAATATGGAAACTCAATGAATTTGCATTTTTTTGTTTTCCAAGCCTTTTGTACTCTTGATTCATAAATAAAAATTCATTTACATGCTGTACTCTTAAATTAGTGTTTGAAAAGAACAGAAAGATAAGTGCAGAAAAATGCTTTATGGTATTACATATCTTGAAGCTATTATGCCTGAACAATATAGTACTCCCATATGTCCCCATTTTTCAGATAGCTTGCCTGTTATTACATAAGGCATAATGCTGAGTAAGACTTAACACTGAGAATGGCAAAGAGATTGGTACTGAAGTTCCAACTAGAATGATTTATAATGTCTTTTTTAACTATTCCTATTATCATCTGAGGAATGTGACAGTTAGCCTTTCTTTCAGCTTAGTTAAAGGGAGATGCCTTTTGGAAAGCTTTATTGCCTGTGCCTTTAACTAAGCTGAAAGCGGGTTGAAACCAAAGGTAATGGATGAACCCTGTTAAAAGGAGGAGACTCCTACTTAAAGTTTATTAATAGACAGAGGACTGATATTTCTCAGATCTTAAGAACCCATGAGAACTTTTCTTCAATTAGTTATTTGTCAATCAAGGTTAGATCTGCAGGTAGTTTTAAGTATGTGCACAGGAAGAATATACAGTTGAAAGGTAGTTTCAAGGTGTTGGTTTAAAACACACGGTTCAGTGTAGCATAGTGTTCTCCTTCATCCATGTTGTGTGCCTTCTGCTAAAGTACGTTTGTGTTTCAGCCTTCTTCATAGGCATACCTACCATAGCAGTAATGATGCAGCAAGGTTAGGTAGGTATTAAAGTCCATACTGAAGACCTTCGTTAAACCTCATGGCCAGCCCAATGCATGCCTCTTACTTGCTGTAGTTGCAGTACTGTAGGCATCTACTTGGCTAGATGAGAGCATAGCTACATGACCTATAACTGTGTTTTAGTTACTATGTTGAAGTACTCTTAAGAAGTTAGATCATTGGAAAAATACATTTCCTGCTTGTTTTCAAAGCTACCAGTACAAGGACTTCTTTGTAATAGGCAGGTTTATGGAAAAGCATGTATTTGCTAATAATAGAAAGTGTATAGCAGAACTCTTAACCTGAGTTACTGCTTCAAGGAAGTAGTTTCCGTAAAATGTTGCATATAAACCTACTTTACCGGGGGCTTTGAAGTTGGCATGTGATTCATTGATATCCATGTATAACTCGCGTGGGATTTATATATGGTACAAGTGTCAATCTGCCAGATTCTTTCTTCTGCTTATGAGTTGACCTGTTTAATTTCAGTAGTAGATGTATGAACAGAATCTTGTGATCCTGGGATATCTATGTCTGTTTACAGCAAATCAGTTCCAGCCAGAGAGCAACAGAAGCTCAGATCATAACAACAAGAGAACTAACAAAAAGTCTGCCTCAAATAGGTACCCCAGTCCTAAAAATGTGCGTGAGATTCCAGAAACTAATGATGCTTTTTCAAAGGAGGGCTTTGGAAAGAGGGGATGGGTGAGTGTGGAAACACTGCTCAGAATCAAGCAGTGGTTTATGGGGAAGGTCGAACTGTGCTTAGCTGTCAAAGCACATCACTTCTTCCTGCCTTGCACAGTGCTAATAGAGTTTGCACTTGCGGGGATAGCAATTGCAGAATTTCTTTTGAAGAAACATAGGAAAGCATCAAATCCAGTGAAAGTGAGCCTGACAGGATGCATATGACTGTTATCCTGGTTATAAATAAAATACAACTGGGAGATAATCCATTGTGATCCAAAGAACAGGAAAGATTGTGCCAGAGACTCTGAGGAATGGTCACAAAGAGTAAGTTTAGCCTGTTGAGTTGAATCTCCCTAGATTGCCTATTTGAGTGATGCAAATAGGGGAAAGAGAAAGTTTAGAAAGATTTGTTTCAGTAGGCAAAAGTTAGCCTTCTGTGATTAATATCACTCTCAGTCTCCTCTGGGAAGTGCCTAACAGGTGATGCACCGAAATCAAGACAGGAGGTGACGAGTAAACTGCATTAACGTGGTCAGCCTCCTATACTGCTGCTTGGTCATCAAAACTCATAAAGGATTTTCAGCAGGGCCTCTGGCAGACAATGGGTAACAAACACCTTTCCTTCAGAAACAGTTATTTCTTCGTGGTGCCCTGGAGCTACCTTTCTTACCTTGCTAGCATTGACGTTGTACATTGTCACTCCAAAGCAGCAGCTTTGAAGGTAAATGGGCAAGAAGCCCAGTTAAGTCAAAAAGAAAGGAAGACCGTGTCACTGTAATACATACTGAATATCCTGCTTTGGAGGGATGGAAGTCCTACTTGTTTCATAACCAATAGTCAGGGTAGAGAAACAAAATCTGCAATGTATAAAGAATGCTTTGCTATAATGCATGTGAATTAATGTATATATTGATAGTTAGAGAATTCCCTGAGAAGAAAACAAATTATCTAAAATATTTCAAGGAAACCATGAAATGATATAGAGCATATGGCCAGCCCTGTGGGAATTTCTCTTGACCCTTTAGGTAAAACCTAGAGTGTCTGTTATTTCTGTGTTTATACAGCATGGCACCTGACTGCATTGTAAGTTTAAAATAATTTTAAATACTTTTCTGAACAGGTTTGTTTTTATAGCTTTGCTTACAGTGTGTGTTCTGAGTACAGTGAAGTAAAGATAGAGGAGTAGAGAGAACTCTGTTTTCATGAGTAGTCTCCACAAACTATTATTTTAAAAAAATGCTTAAATGTTGCTTTAAAGGAAAAATAAAAGGAAACTTAATTTTGGGGTTATATATTTACATCACATCTTAAAACAAAATCTGCATAGTAAGATGGTTTTCTTGTATATGTTTTACCACTGAGGATTGAGAGTTTAGTCACTTTTAGGACTTGAAAGCATTTCAGTTTCTGAGATGTAAATAATGTTAAGTGTTTTCACACCCACTATTTAAATAGGTTTAGCAACCACACCATCAAAACTGCAGCTACTTTTTTTTTTTAATGTTGAGGCTTCACGTAAGATGAGATTTTTGTTTTCAATTCTCTCATAAATTAGCTTTTATCTATCATCTGATTTTGCATCTCCAGGGAAGTATCTACAGAGTTTGGTTCCCTCAAGAAAGAAAACATGGATTTTGAGTGGGTTTTATATGTTAATCTAGATTCTCTAGTCATTAGAGATAGTGCAGGACCTCACAGGTCTTGTCCCCTCACAGAAGTTATTAACATAAACCAAAGAAGAGAGGTGAAGGTGATCATGGGTCTTATTTCTATTATCATCTTTTTTTTTTTTTTTTTTTTCTTTTTTACACCCTGAATTAAGCAAGACTTCGAAGAAGTGGAAAACCAACACTTAATTAACATGAGGCTGGAACGTTCATAGTAATTGCTAGCTGTTAGTCTGAGGCATTAACAGTTAACCAGGTCTAAAATCTGCATCATGTAGAAATCGAGTTTGAAATTCATTAAAATTTTTGAGCAGTCACGAAGTTTGAAAGCACGGAAACCAAACCAATAGACTTTTCCTAATGGTAGTGTAATTCATTAGCAAAATACTACTGCATCTGCATTTCCTTTATGCTTATTTAGGAAGTATCAGCTTGCTAGGATATTTTTTATCCTTTTATCCATGACTGGGCAGAATTTGAAGTGTAATTCAATATGCTTAAAAAAAGGAAAACAAACATATATAGCTATACGCCTCTGCAAAATCAACAACAAAGACTTTCTAGAAAACAACAATAGAATTGATGCTGGCATTTGTTTTCCTCTCCAAGTGTTATGAAGTTCAATAATATACACTCTGAGAAATCAAGTGGGAATGTATATTGGGGGAAGGTAGCAGAATAAACAGTTTCTGAGAGGCATTAAGGACAGACCCACAAAAAAGGCCTAATTGAGATGGGAACAGAAATGTCCTCTGAACATAATAGCTGCAACAGCTTTTGAGGGCAAGCTAGTATGTCCAAACTCCAGCAAGCCATTATCTGAAAGGACAAATGCATGCATTTTTAATGTGCCTCATTTGGATCCTTCACATCCTGGCCAGTGTTTCTACTTCCCTGAAAATAGTTTAGTTTATGAAACTATTATGGCATTTTATTTAACAACATCATTTCTGCTTGGAGAGAAGCCTTTGAATAGATCAAGAACATTGTTCAGGCCTTTTTAAGAGGTTGCAGGTAATATAAAGAGCCCAAAGTGAGAACTTCAAAAAGTGTGCAGATAACGCTGCATGAAAAGTCTTTCATGACTCAGTTTGCAGCTGTGTGTGTACATTGCATTTATTTTTGCAGAATGCCTTTTGTTATTGACGTGTTATTTTAGTATGTTTTGCAATAGTGGGGTGGGGGTGGAGGGAAAAAGTGCAACCCTCTTTTTACAGTCTCTGAACATCTTTAGAAATGAGAAAATAGCAATCTCCAAATATATTCATAGTAGTATGACAAAATCCTGACCCTGCTGAAGTAAACAAATTTATAAAGATTACAGTAGTATCAGGATTAGACTTGTAATTATTAGTACTTTCAGTATGTTCACACAATGCTCTTCCACTATAGATTAGTAATTGCTTGCTGCCTCAAAAGTGTTTGTTCAATTACATCTAGGAGAGAAGAGTTCCCTAGAGCAGCTGATATGTGATGATCTCTCTTATAGAAGCTAACCAGTGTTGCCAAGGATTTCACTTATGCTGTCAGGTCAGATTTTTAAAAGGGATCAAAACCCAGTGTGATAATCATGTTAATATTTGGTGTTGAAGTGGAGCTGGATGTATCTGGGAATCTTGGCCTGGGCTGGAGTTGTAAACTGTCTTGTGAATTGTATAGATGAGAAAACTACCAAGTGAGATTTGGAACACAGTGAAATGAACATTCAGTAAGAAGTAAAAAGTATCTGTACTGCCTAATTAAAAGTTTTTACTTCATCTTTTCCAAATGAAGTTAATCTTAAGAACACTGAAAGATTATTCACAAGTGAGAACATTCTTTCTGTATAGCATTCAGTTTAATATTATTCTTGTTTTTGTAAAGGCAAGAGATGTGAAATCCCTTTCTGATAAAGTGAAAAGGAATCTCTTAAATGTTTAGTAGGAAACTGGGATTTTTTGCTCGTGGTCTTCAATTTGGGCTTTTTGAAAAGCAGAGGGAGGGGAGTGTCTGCTTTTTTTTTTGTTTTGTTTTATTTACTAGAATGTAAAAGAGAAGGATAAATCAAAGTTGTCTGGAAGACAAAATATAAAATTGCTTTTAATCTATTTCAACAGCAGCTTTCTCTTCCAGGATGTTGAATACTGATTTTAAAAATGTGGAATCGATGAAATCTAGACACGTGGATGTCTGTACGTTCACTCAAATGACTGAAGTGGTTACTCAGGTGCTAAATGAAAAGGAGAACATACAGTATTCTGGGCTAGAAGGTTAAAATATTAATGAAACATGAGTTTCAGCATCATGAGAGCTCTAAAAATATCTAGATGTTTTATTGAGTTCTGTTAAAAGGATTTTAGGTGGAAAGTTAATTACTTTCTTGCCTTTGGTGCTCTCAGAGTAACTATGGGCATACGTGTAATCATATGCCATCTTCACAAAGCAACATCATACTCAAACCAATAGAGAGTCACTGCTTGAAGTTCATGTTCCAAATAGTGTCTTCCATTTTAGAGATATGACTAATTGCGGAGAATTCCACAGTATAAAGTATATTGGGATACGATGAGTTGGCCATCTAGTGTTGAAACTTCAGTTATTTCTTTGGGTTTTGTTTTTGCAAGAAGCACACTATTTGTGAGGGAGCACAGAGATAATGTTAAGGATCTCTGTTGGAAAGAGTTGACAGCCCCTGCAGTTTTATACTGAATATGAATTCACGAGCCCACTGCAGATGAGAAGATGCATTCAGTTGAATTATAAATAGACTGTAGTTAGCTTTGAAATGCATCCATTTTATTCTGAGCTTCCAGCAAAGCCCTACAGTTATGCAGCTCCAGTGAGAGGTCTAAAGTTGGTAATAAACAGAAAATGACAGGGATTTTATTTGGAGTCTTCTGACAGCTGTGGAAGAAAAAGAAATCCATGCGTTGTTGTGGCTTGTGTTGTGATGTTTTGGTTTTTTTTTCTACAAACAGAGGAGGAGTAGGTAAAAATCTTTCTGTTCTCAGGAAACAGGTCCTTGTTCCAAGAGAAATGTGCTCTCTGTGACTGGAAATGTATATGGTTCTTGAACCCTTTTCTTCACTCTGTCCTTTCTTATGCTCAGATGCAGTAATCCCACGTGTGCTCCAGAAGAAGCCAGGTACCTTTCTTTACTTGCAGTCTAATGGAGGTGGAACAGCAAGACCTAGGCTTTTGCTTTTGCCAGCAAAGCACAAGTTTTAGACCCACAAGATGGTACTCACCTAAACACACTGTTCAGTACAGTGCTTTTTGTGATGCTGGCAGTAAAGGCAGTGCTGAATTAATAAGCTTTGTCTTGTAGAGGGTGACTGGAATGACTTGGATCCAAGGGCTAGCACGGTCCCAGTTTGACTAGAGTATCTGTGGAGTAGTCTTGCACAGTGTAGCCCTGTCCCAGATGAAGTAGAAGCAGCATACCATCCTAAAGGGTATATAACAGCAAGCATGTTACTCTTTGCATATTAAGGAATATTTCTTTGTAGATCTCCCCTGGTTACCACCTGAGGCAGAGCTACATTTCTTCAGCCTTTTAAGTATATATTTTAGTGACTGAATGATCAACGTGTTCTTCTAATACACATCTCAAGCATATGGGAAGTTTTGAATTCAGGTGGTCATTTTTAGCTTTTCAGAGCGTGACTGAAATGAGCAATCTCTGTCCCATCACCAAACATGAGAAAGGGTAATGTGTGTGTTTTGCTGCTAAACAAAATCAGAGCACAGGCCTGTAGACTCTCCAAGTAATTTGATGTTGTATCAGGAGACAGATGGCAATAATAAACCAGCTGAGAGTCTTCAGCTGGCATCAGGAGCATGTTGGTCTCTTAATTGTCACCAGTTTTGGACTCTGTCTAACCATAAGCTGTTCTTACAGGGGACATAAGGGTGAAAGGCAATGCAATTATTGCCTTTACATGGAGTGCAGAGGTCTTCAGCATACCCCTTTGTACAGTTTATTTTTTACACAGGAGCTATGATGGGTTTCCTCAACAGCAATATATGAGTGCTTGCATGCTCTGGGATTTGTCTTTGCAGTGATAAGAAATAAAATTAACACAATATACAGTTTGATATTGCAGATGGTTGCCAATGGAACAGAAAAGGATCAGTTTGTGCAAATGTGGTGGCCAGCCTAGGTCCTTCAGCTACTGTGGAAAACTTCTAGGCAGTAGGTGAGCTGGTGTATTCCTAGGTTTATGTTGCCTGACAAGCTCTGGTTCTTGTGGGCTTTCTGCAATGCTGATGTAGTCACTTAGGCATGAAGTAAAAACAGACACATCTTTAATCTGTAAAAAAGACTGGTGCTGTTCCTCCTAAGAATTTACATACTGTGTAACTGAGGCCAGGAGAGCTATTCACCCCTTGGTACAGTCCTTCATTATCGCTTCTGTGCTGCTACTGGCTTTCCATCTTAAAATAACTAGATAAGGTTTGTGCAGCAAATTAAATAGTTTAAATTTTGTAGTTATCGTAGTACTTTTTGATGGAATTCTCAATTGTAGTGCTGCATTCATGTTACCTTTGGGTTTAAAGGCACTTCTATTATTCACAATTCCGAGGAGCCCAATTGAGAGCTTGTCTTTGCAGCTTTCACTTGCAACCCTACTTGCTAAGACATTCTAGGACAGAGCCTGTGCTTTCCACGGCGAGTGACTGCCCTTTATCTTCTCTTGAGTTGCATGTGTACATCTCATTGCTAGAAAGTGAAGGAGGCCTTTCAAAAGCCAGTGCTGCATGTGGTGGTGGTGTTACAAGTTATGAGACGTTATGTCACTTGGCACTGTCCAGAAAGAATTCTTGTGGTCCCTAATCAAGGAACTATCATCACGTACCTGGCTGCCACTCGCATCAGAAATGTTTGGGTTGATCCCACAGTTTGATCTACATCCAACAGATTATTTTTGTTGTTGTTTTTATTCATAGTAACTTGTGCAGCAAGTGTCTGAAAGATGTGATAACAATTAAATAAATAAAACCAACGTTGTAATTGGAAAGGAATTTTTAAGTATCGGATTGCTTTTAACACTATTATAAACTACTTGTTGTTCATAGATTCTTTTTCGTTTGTCCAAAACAAAGTGCAAAATTTGAAGTTCTCTGGGTCATAAAATCTCGTATCACTATACGAATCCAATTATTAGACTTGTTAGAAGCAAACTAACATGAAACATTACAAATTCAATACTGAACAAAACCTAGCAGTAATCATCTCTGTTCTTTCACCTCTTGCTACATTCTGAGCCTTTTTCTTTACTGTTTCTCAAGCTTCCAGGCACAGTGTTCTTCCAAGAAGTCAGGCCTCCATTCTCTCTGGTTGTTTATCAGTCTCTGTTCTGGTGCTTGTGTCTCTGCCTGTCTCATTCATAACAGATACCAGTGCTGTGAATTTTTTAAGGCAGCTGCAGTCATTGTAGTTGATGAAGTGTTTTGGGGCAATATCAACTCATGCTAAGGCAAGAATATTGTGTTCAGTTTTATTGCAAAACACTGAGAACAAAAACATACTATTGTTGCAAAATATTCTGCCAGTCTGTACACAAGGTCATATTATCTTGAGAGCGTGCTTCATGTGATTATTTTCCAAAATTAATAACTATTTTATTTTACATACTCATTTTTCCAGTGTGACTGTTCTAATGCCATTGTGCCACTGCTGAGTGTAGTGCACATTTACATAACAGCCTCCCTTGTTGAGTTTACTTTGCTGGAAGTTAGATAAAATATTTTTATATGTAAATTGAGCACATTTGGTCATTGAGATACAATAAGCATAGAGCATAATGATACCACGTTTATAGCTGCGTTTCAAAGTACAAGTACACTTCATCTTTTTGACCCCTTTGTTTTAATGCTGGAAATAGATGTTAGCTGCTGAATGAGCTTCCATAATATCACATAACAAGTTTTTTAATCAAGGACCTAAGAATCTTATGCCATTGAACAAAAATAATAACAATTCTGCAGGAGGACTGAAGCTTTAAGGTTTATTTTTTTTCAGCTTTTGCAATAATTAATCACAATGGGCATCAAAGAGTTTCTGGTTTGCAGTTTGCAAGGAGCTCTCAGCTGTCACTCCAAGCAAGTCCTGAATCCATATAGCTACATTGCAATAGCTAACATGTAATGATGGCAGATACTGTCTCTGTCCAAATATGTTTGCTTAGCTTTAGAAAACCTCCTCTGCTCCTATTTTGGGGGCCTTTCTTTGGTAGCATGGAAAGACATTTGAAAGGAAGCAGATGTCTAGGGTGGGATGGAGAGTTAATGATTCTGATAACGAGAATTCTTACCAGCATCTTGGGGCTGATACTCGTGAACCTTAGACACTTTCCATGTCATCCAAATACCGGGTGGTGCAAAATCCGTTGCTCTGACTACTTGTAGTATTTCTCTTCTCAAGTGCTTGTGAATGATATTTTGTGTTTCCTATAATTTCCTCCCGCCTGCATGTATTTCCTTTTTGCTTGTACAAATGAAGACAATAATTGACTCTGCTCAGTCTAGCGCTGTTGTTTGCCTTTTCTAACAAGCAATGTTTCGTCAAATGTTATTTTCCACCTCTACTCACAAGAAAACTTCTCCACCCAGTCTAGCCTCCACTTGAGTAAGTGAAATATGCTCATATTTCATATGCTTATAAGGCTCATATGCATTTTTCTCTTAGGTTATAGAATCTCTTCTGTCCTGTTATTGCTCTTTTAAAGATGGCAAACTGAGATGTAGAGAAAGGTTAAGCTGTTGTTCTGCAAGTAAAAATACGTAGTTACACTACACTGAATCTTGCACGATAGTGTTGCATTATTTTACTGACTTGTGATCCATTGGATAGTCTGAGTATCATCCATAGCCTTTGATACAAGGGCTTTCATCTGTTTGGGTTTTTTTTCTCTTCTCTCTAGTTATTGACCCAAACATTTCCTCCAGAAAGTTGTTTATTCTTTCTTTGGCCTAGACAAAGTGTAACAGCTCCAGCAGAAAGCTGAAGACCACCTGAAGTACCCAATGATGGAAGCTCATAAGTTCTCATATACTAATCTACTCATGAGCACGCTTATCAGTAAATATCTAAGTTGCTTAAAGTGAAATTTCTTTTCGAGGCTGTTTCTGTAATTTGTCCATTTTATACTGTTTCTTGTTAATTTTCATTCTCTTCTCTGCCTTTGTCTCATAACCCATTGCAATTCCTATCATTACTGTGACTAGCCCAGGAGGGTATGACTTCCCTGATTTCTTTTACATGGTTTATGAGTTTGTAAAGACTGAGGGAGTTAAAATACAAAGCAAGCAAGGGAAGTTCTGATAGGATTCATGTGTGAAGAAAAAGCTAGGTAGTCCAATGTGTTCAGTAACTCTTGCTTATGCTCTAGTGTCAGAGGATAACTTTATTGCCCATTGTGTTAATGTACGATTAACCTAACTATATTTATTAAAAACCAATTTTGATACTTTTAACCTATAATGCTTGTATATTATAGTCATTGTGCTATCTGAGACTGTAACAGGAAGGCTTGACTAAAGCATTAAGGATGTGTTCAGGATTGTATTTTATATTTTTAAGTAATAGGCACAAAAAGGAAAACTGAGGAACAGTATCAATATCTGGAAAGTATAATTATAAAATTATGTACCTAGATGATTATTCCATGCTGGTTCTTGGAAAATAAACTTGGTGGTCTAAGGAACTTGTATGTAAAATTTATGAGCTTGACCATGATGTTTTTTGTGGGTAGAACGTGGGACATGTTTTCCTTTAAAATGACTGAAATATTATGAAGGCCCATTTGTGAGTTTTAGCAAAATGGAGATTTTGGCCTAAGGGGATGGCATGTAAGCAGTTCAGTCAGCGGTGTCTAAAGTACTTACTACTAAACCTAAGAAATCCTGAGTAGTTGTGTGGCAAAAAGCCTCCAAAACAGGTTTTCATCTGCCCTCTTGGTAGTTGGTGTTGAGTCTTCCTTTCCAGAAGACAGTCTGTGCTCCTGTCTCATTTGTGAAGTGGCCCATACAGCATGAATCTACTTTGTGCTCTGCTGCAGACTTGAGAAATACGCCCACCTGTGAACTAATGTGGGCATAAGCACTAAATCAGGGTACTTGCTGGATTAAAGTCCAGGACTCAGGGCTTGGGTCAGTCTCTCAGCCTATATGTCATTGCGGTTAGTCCAGAAATATGGATGCTGCTGCCACAAAGAGCCCGACTGGACTTCCTTACATGCCTCAGCTAGAAAAGACTGGTAGTTAGAAGGAGCATCCAATTTATGTCGGGAACCAAATTTTGTGTGGAGCCACTAAAGAAGAGTAATGCAAAACCCATCCCTCTCTGCATCCCCCACTGTGCTTTCTGTGAAGTTAAGAGCAATAAAACCTTTTAAAGCTGTCCTCAGACACCCTCATTTGCCTCGCAAAGCTTTTATTGTAAGTATCTGCTGTCTGATACTGTAGTTTTGCAGGCTGAGTTCAGTGTACCATAGTAGACTGAACAGCATCTTGCATGTATGATATATCACCTTGGTACTAGTCAGCCTGTCGCGTAAGCTGAAGTGTTTTACTGGTTGATTTCATAGTTCATTAAAAGACTTGCATTTTCCTCCAACAGCAGAGTGGCAAATGAAAATACCACTGGGTTGCGGATACTATGCTACTAAGTAATTCTAGCCTAACTGGCCATGCCTCCAGTAAGTGCTAAAATCATTAACTGTGACAGCACCATTATTAATAATGTCTCATTCATCTTGTATCCATGTTCCTTGACTTCAGCTCCTTTTTCTGATTCATATTATTTAATGCTGTTTTAAATTATTCCCTAGAAAGAGAAGGGAATGGATTTAATTCTTCATCTTATAAAAAGCTCTGATACTCTGTCTTCAAACAATTATATCCTCAAAATTTGGACAGAAAATAAAAATAAATTAATTCACTTATTTCCAGAAGGCATTCTTATGCAAGGCTTGATTTACCTTGATTAACATAGCAATTTACCACACATTTCAAAAAGTGTTGCTAGTATTTTTAGCTTGAAATGGATTTAGATACTTTAGAATTTCCTACCATGTTCCATCAAGACTGTTCAGACTTCAAATGATATTTAGTTTTTGCAGGTACAATAAGATTTTATTTCAGATAGGTTTTGATAATAAGTAACTTAACCAATTGAATGATAAAGTGTTAGAGCTATATTTATTCTTTTCATTTTTTTATCAACCCTTCCTTGGCTAACCCCTATAAAATGCATTTTTATCTAAGTAGTGTGATTCTTATGAGGTAAATATCCTTTTCTCATTTTCCCTGGAAGTGTTTAGGGGCAAACTCAAAAGGTGTAGGTAAAATGTTGGCTTCATGATGCTAACTAAAGTAGTCAATGCAAAAACCTGAAATTACAAGTAACAATCTGAAGTAGGCCTTTAGCTTTGTTTTTGAGTAGGAACAAGGGGTATGGTTTGTTGTTTTTTTTTTTCTTCCTTGCAAAAACATCTTCTAAGATGGCTTCCAGAGAACACAAAAATAAGCATTGTTGATATAGAATTAAATAGCAGAGGTTTTTTGTTTTCTTGGTTTTACCAATTCTACTTCTCCACATAGTCTTATACAAGATTAACTGGGAGCATAATTACAGTGTTTGCCAGGGATCGTGGCTGTGGCAAGTGCTGCTGCAGAGCTAACAGTTCTGGAAATTTCTTCTGCAAATATGAATGATCTCTGTGCCTGTTTTCAAGAACAAGACTGTCCCTGAAGGTTGTGCGAGGCTCACAAGTTGTAATATGGCTGAGTCCAGTGACATGGTTTTTAAACATTCTTTGGGAAGTAGTTTGTTGTGTGCTAGGGTTAGCGTACTTTTTGAAGATCTCCCTTTTACGTCAAACAAACAAAAAGTTTGCTGAAAGCAGGTAAGCGTGAGCTGAAGAAAATGGTGGCAGCAAGATAGAATGTAACAACAGAAAAAACAGCAGCAATTCCCTTGCCCCTTTCTCCCCTCACTGCCTCCCCCCCGCCCCCCCCCCGCCAAAAAAAAGTAAAAACAAAAAACCAACCTGCTAACCAAACAAAAATCCACTCAACACACAGAAGTTAGGGCAAGTCAAATGTTCTTTGTGAGGTTTAAAAGGAACAGAAGAAAGAAGCGGACACACCTAAAGTTTTATTTCCTAATATTTTACTTTTTTTCATTTTTGAGAGAGTATAGGTACATGTCTGTTGCAAATATAAACACAAACTATCATGATTATTTGTTTGCTGGTTGGTCTTAGTTGGTCACTAATTTTCAGAGGCACTGGTCCCTTCAAGGTGTATGTAACTGCCACACGAATGAGTTACCCCCGTAATCTGGCAGGAAGATAGATCTGGCACAATAGGGGCTGAGTGTATTTTAGGACCATGTACAGTAGCTCTTCATTTGTCACTGAGTCATATCTGTACAAGCACAGGCAGCAGTAATGATTAGGAGCTAAAACAAGCCACTTGGTCTCTTTGCTTGCTCCCTTAGCATTGGTTTGTTTAATAATTGCGACTCTGCAAACTTTCATGGGGTAAAAAGGTGAGATTGACACAGCGGCCCTGACTATTTCTGGATACTAGGTTTTGAAATTGAGCCTGTTAGAAAGCTGGAAATAAGGAAACAGCTGATATAATTTATCACAGTAATATATCTTCTTTTTAGGGAAACATTTAACAATGCTATACATCAAGTTAATCTCTGAATAACGTATCATATTTTCTGCGGAAAATATGGTGACAACCAATGAAACAATTTCTGCAGGGATTAAAAGTTGTCTTAAGGTAGGAGTTGAAGCACATCTTCTAAATTGTTGAATGTAAAAGTAGGGGTGAGGCACTGAAACATGTGGATTGCCTACAAGTGTTGTCGTATTAGCAGTAGGGTAACATGCCAGTCTTATTTTTTGCTAATGCAATATAAACAGATTGTGCGAAGCAGAGCTCCACTAAGTGTGTTAAGGCTGGATACAGAAGTGTGCGTTTAGTTCCTGTAGTGCTTTTAAGATTAAACAATTCTTTGTAAAGTGCAAGACCCAGCCTGACAGGGATGACAGCCGGGTACTTATAGTAGCAAGACCACGGTGCTCTGGTGAGATCTGAAGAAGAAGCCAGAAGGAACCCAGCATCCAACCAGGACATCATAAGAGGAAAATAAGAGGGAACTACTGTAACTTTTATTGTTTAGGAAAGAAATTAAGACCAATGGAGATCTTGTAGAGATGGGAATCATTCTGTAAGTAACTGATGGACATGCATGGCTACAATGGTTACAGTGGTCAAATTGTTGAAAATTATGGGTAGTGCACTGTTCCTTAGGCATTCTTGGACCACTTGTTGTTTCTTCCTACTGTTACGTGTAATGAACTTGGGTTGTTTTTTTTTTTTTCAGATTAGACATGAAAATATGTTTTAAAAGTATCCAGAAACAGTATTGCCATTGATTGGCATATTCAAAAATCTGGATAGAATCAGAGTTTTTGTGTTCGTGTTTATCTTTAAATGGTCTGTATTGAAATAAATAGATTTTGTGACAGAGTGTGAAACATAGTCTCATGGCACCTTTTCATAGACTGCATGTGTCTTACACAATTCCCAATGGCTTCGATGTATGCTGGATTAGACTTACAGTGAATAAACTTGGAAAAAGAACTATAGAAGCAGTCAAATGCGTCTTTGTGCTTTTTAAAAAGGAAAAATAGTATTTTTAAAAAAAAAATCATTTTTCTATATATTTCTGAATTAATTTTCTTGTTTAAGCCTTTCTCAGGTTTTTGCTGTAGGTTTTTTTTTGTTTACTTCAGGTATTAAGCAGGCTTTAGCGTAACTTTGTTGTAGTAAACAACCAAAAATCCCTCCAAGAATTTAGCATTTTTCCTATTTTTATTATATAGCGTGCTACTCCCACTTTAATTAGTCTGATTTTATTACTAAATGGAATGTTAAAAAAAAGGTAGGTTTTTACAGTGCCATCTCAATTCATTGAATGGTATCTCATAGTTCACTGTCAATACAGAAAACTTAAAGCTGTTCATGGGGTTGTTCTGTCTTTTCACATGCTCTTAAAATAGTCTATCTGCAGTTAAGATGTTTTCTTCTAAAGCTCAGTCTGAGCCACCTGCCTAGGAGATAAAGTACATTTCTTTAGGCTTAAAGTCAGTTTCTGATAGACTGTAGCCAGACCTCATATCTTATAATTTTTTCAGCTTAATTTTTCCTGATGTTTCTCCATATCATATTTTTTATCATTAACTCTTGTCCTAATGCTACCACACCACATGAGGTGCTTTGACACTTAGTTTCTACTTGCCTGTGTATCCTGGTTCAGTGATGCAGATTGATTCTCATCCATCACTAGCACTGTATTATGCCTTCCAGAATAAATCTCCTACTTTCCTAATGTACCAAACTATTGAAACCAATTTTGGCCACCTCTTCGCATTTCTTAGACTGATCAGTGATTCTTGAAACCCCTCCTTAGCTTTACAGAGCAGCAGACCTCGCTGCCTCTACCTGTCTCTTTTATACAGGCAAGCTAGACTGAAAGGGAGTAACTGAGGTGCCTAAACACAGAGGCATCACAAGAACACACGACATGGTATCTAAGACATCAGCAGAGGCTGGGCAGGTGGGATATGTGATTAATGGGAGACACTTCTGGAGGAGCAGCTGGAGAACATACAGCATACCTTAAAGCACTTAGATGCCTGTTCTTAGGCTCCCAAATAACTACCCAGAGTTAATGCTCTGAAAGAAATTGTTATTGCAGTTTAAAAAAAACCAACAACTGAGTCCAAAGTATGCCATTGATTTTTTTTTTTTGTATATTTTTTTTTAATTCAGTGATTTTAATGGTCATAGTTGCAATGTCTTTTCAGAGTGCAATGTATAAAGTTGCCAAAACGTATCTGTATGTGGTCAGGTCTTCTGAAAAGTCACAAGAAATACTTGAAATACGGCCAAAGAAAAGAAATTAAGGCACAAGGTGTCTGCAAAGAGTTCATGACTTCTAGCAAGCATGGGAAAAAAACCTTTTAATGACAGTAATTGTTTCTGAATATGCTGTGGCCCTGCATTGGGATGGGGGAGGGAGTTGTTACTAAAATACACACACATACACTTTAAACCTTACTTTTTTTTTCTCTTTACACTTCCTTCAGCCTGAGGAGTAAAATAGCACTGAATCATTCTTTCTTAGGGAATTCCATTTTCTAGTCTTTGTACTGCTGGACTATTTTAATTTCCTGATAGTACCGGAACATAGCCACTTTGAAATTTCAGGTTTAATTTTCTTGAAATTGTGAAAGCTTTTTTCTTTTTTTTTTAATAGAAACCAGGTGCTTTCAGAAGATGTCTTTTTTTTTTTTTTTTTTTTTTTTTTCAGAAGATTCTCATCTTGAAGGGGGAGGCTTGAGGGAATGAATATCCACTTGTATTAATGTCGTATATATGTAGTAATAAAGTAAGGCTGAAGTATAATTTTCTTTCAGTGAAGCAAAATGAGAAGGGATGCTTAAAAAGTGCTAATGAAGGACTCAATTATGACGAAGCTGCAGAACTCAAAGAGCACCCAGGAAATTGCCACTTATTCGTATTGTGGTGAAACACATTTGGTCCTATTGGGTAAATTTTTTTTTCATGAGCTGAAGACATCATTATTTCAACTATTGCATAGCCTTGACTCCCACACACAGCTGCACTGGTATTTGGGTTTGGACATGCAGGAATAAGCACTGCTGTGGCAAGTATCTCCTGTTTACCCAGAACAGTTAAAAAGGGGAAGGGCAGAACCTTGTGTATCTCAGGAGTACAAGGAAAATAAGTAGGAAATATTCCTTGAAGAGTCTAATGCACAGTGCCTTCCTTGCTCAAGCCTTTTTTTAAGAGTGCTGTCTACCCTTATGTGTTGTTTCATCTGCTGTGCTCAATGGAGAGATTGCACACAAAAAAGTGAAGCATTATGCTGCTTTTAATAAGTTCTGTGTCACTGAACAGACATTTCTTTGTTGGAAAAAGCCCACTAACAATGGCAATTAGCTGATGCCTCTATATTAATTTTTTTTCCACATCCGAGTTTGAAATAAAACAGTACTTTGAAAGGATACAGCAACTAATGATAACTCTAGGTGTGTTCAAGGTATAGTCTTGATGAGAGCAAAGCTCTTGTCATATGTTTTTACTATGGTTCCAGGCAAAGACATCTGAAGAGATTTTGGCTAGTTTAATGAATGTGGTGTTACCTCACACTTTTGTCACATTTAGGAAATAGATAAAGAGCTATTGCTGGTGGGTCTATCACTAATGACAAACACAAGCCCACAAAAGAAAGAAACATCTAAATTATTAACTGCCTGATCAGCAACTCAGTTGGGGATTTTGTTGGGTCATGAATGCTGGCAGGTTGTCAGGGAAACAGGAATAACTTAACCAACTGCTTAGGTTTGTTGAAAGATTAAACCTTTTTACGTATTTTTTGGCGGCTAACAGCTAAGCTGGGCTTGCAAATGGTTGCTGAAATGGAAAAAAATGGTAATGCTTTTGATGCAATGCAGGCAACTTAGACAATTTGGGTTTGAATTTAGTGTCTTGATATATGGGTTTCTGTTTTGGTTCCTGAGAAACTCCTTGGGTTTCTGTCATTCTCCCCCTCCCTCACCTTTTCCCCTGCTCTGACTGTTCATTAATACCATATATGAAGTTTTCTTGATATCTTGGCAATTTACAAGCAGTTAAATGCTGTTCTGAAGCTCACTTTAGTTTCCCAAATATGATGAGCCAAAATTCCAAGTGGTTCGGGTGCCACCATTTCTGCTTAGCATTTCATTTGAGACTGGCTCCTTTGCCAACCATATGCCCTTCAGGACCAGCAATGGCTACTTGCAATGGCTGAGGCAGTTTCCCTTTGTTCTGGATCATAAAACAACCACCTGGAAAGGCAAGCTGAGAATCATAGGCAGGAGAAAAGCTGTGTTTGACTCGGAGTTAAAGTAAGATTTGGTCTATGATTTGGAGAGATGGGGGACTTGTCATTGGCAGGGTGACTTTCCTGCCTGCAGTTAGGCTACAGTAAATTGTGGAATGGGGTCTATGGCTCTGAAACTCTCAAAATTCTCTGTGACAAGCTCATTAGAAGTGGTTGCTAGTCCATAGGTCTTGCCTGTTTTCATGAGCATTTGCTCAATTGGAAAGTATCCTGCTGGGTGGGGGGGAAACAACTGTTAAAACAAGAATCTTTTTATTCCAAAACTTTGCTTGCTAGAAGAATTGGTCCCTCTTCATCTGTTTGTTTCCTGGTTCTTAGTATGTATGCTAGCACTGGTTGGCAAAAATACTCAAAGTATTTTCAGTCGCTGAATCATAGAAGTAAGGGTACCTGGTTACTGTAGGTAGCACCATTGAATTGACCCCTGCTTAGACACTTAAAGAGTAGACGGTATATGACCATCAGTGACTGTAATCAGTATTCACCAGATGTTAAAGGATCTATTATTCAGCAACTGATCTTTTGAAGTTTTTGTGCTAAATAGGAGCAATCATGCCACTGACACTGAGAAGACAGGTATAATTCTCAAGTCTCAGAGTATTCTAGATTTCCTGGGACAATCTGCAAGAATAACAACTGGGTTGTTCGGAAGCCTGGAATCAAAAGGTATGCAATAATATCTGACCAGCAAAATATCAAAGATGAGGCTTTAAAAATATTATCTGTCTTCAGGATTTCAGCTTAAACCATGTTACCGTTACACATGGTATGGTATTTGGACCATTACTATGGTCCTATGGTATTTGAAGCCAGGTTTTCCTGAATTGTCATCATTGTAGTTAGAATAACTATTAAAGTAATTTCTCCCTCATTCTCTTATGAAGTGTTGTACCAATCTGATATTCTCAGGGTGGATAGGTGAAAGTATGTACATAGTGCTGATCTTTACTATTCAAATGTGCAACAGAGAAAATGATACATTACTGTTTTAAGTATTCAAAGTCACTGCTTCTCGTACCCCTTTATGGTGCTTCAAATGGTATAGATTGCCATCAGCGTAATTCTGCTGTATTCCTAGGTCTGAATGCTGCCTTAACAGAGAACAACTCATCTTATTTAACTCAGCTAGTTGTCTAGACCTACTTCATATGTGGTGGAGAGAAACAAGCATTTTGAGGAAGCAGTTTGCTCCATCCAACACTCTGAATACCTGCTTTTGGTGTGAGTCTGCTGACTTTGTGGAAATGCACATTCCCTTCTATTGACAAGAAGTACAGTCTGAACAGTCAGCTCAGATACCTGAAGTGGTTCGATCTATATCCAGGCAGGTGAAATGCACCAAACTGACAAAGGGCAGGTAAAATTATAGCTTGCATTTGGATGTGAAAATAAACCATTTCTCAATTGGACTTTCTCACATCCTAAAGCATTTTCCTGCTGGTTAGGAGGCTTGAATAAAAATTATATTCCAGGTAGCAATCTAATATTTTGCATGACAGAAATTTGCTTTGGTATATATTGTGCTATGTATATTATTGATTTTAGTTCCAGCTGGGTTTTTTTGTTTATGCTACTAACAAACTTATACTGCACACATTCATAAGAGAAAATGTCACTTTCTTGCCCAGACTATGAGAATTTTCTCTTCTAGAAAAAAAGTACTTAATCTCTTTTCTTGCTTTACTATAGGAACAACTTTCCTTTTATCTGGGCTAGCAAGATAAAAAAAAAATCCTCCAGCTCCTCTTGCTTATATTTTTGTTTGGCTCTTTTAAGAGCAGACCTTTTACAAGTGTAACAGTAAAACAAACTCTTTACATTGCTGTTAGTAAAACGGAGAAGCAAAACTATACCCCATAGTACTCAGCATTATCAAATCCATTTCTTCTCTATTTCAAGGTGGTGTTATTTTAACTACTAATGAAAGCATTATGAAAATTGGCTTCTGAAGGGGAAAAAACCTTTCTTCTTTTTTTTTTTTTTTTTTTTTTCCCTTCTCATAGTCTGTCTGCAATCTGGTTATGGTTCAGAAACACTACCATTTCACTCTTCAGGACTAAATTTGATGCATTATCAAAGGGCACTCAAATTGTCAAAATCTTACCCTAGAATATAGTATGGAATTGAGAACACTGATCTGGCCTGATATTTCGTGGATAGCTTGAAAATATTGAGCTAAGAAACTACAGATGTACTTAATATTTCTACTTGTAGGTGATTATCTGTTTTCCCCTCCTACCAATGTAAATACCATTTCCCTGTGGGTTGACTGTTTTTTCCCCTCTTACCATCTAGTCAAAAGCTTCCATTTGTTATTCTCTATGGTGATCACTTAAACTGGGGGCACTGAAGCTTTCACAGGTGAAGCGCAGCTTTAATATCAAATATAGTTAGAGAAAGCACAAAAGCCTTGCATACAATAGGAACTCAAAGAAGAATGCAAATACTTTATTTGTGAATTTTAATGAGAACTGTTATGGTAAATGAAGATCAGATTGTCAAATTATCAAAAACAAATGAGATTTTATTTTATTTTTTTTCTAATTTATACTATTACTGAACTATAGTACATGCCACACAAACCAGCCTGTAACTGTGGTGACCTCTGCAACAAAGTCTGGATAAAAGAGAAGAGGAGCTAGAAAATATATATATATATATATATTATACATATATATATTATATATATAAAAAAGTAATATGAGAACAATGAGGTCATCAGCTTTTGATGTTCTAGAATCTTCCTCGTCATATACCCTCTCAAGTTTTCCATGCTCTGCAGAGCTATTCATTGGCAACTAGTGTACAACTCCTTGCTATTGTAATACCCCCACAGTATCATATGACACTTCAGCTTGTCACCAGTAGTGTCTAAATGGTAAAATGCTTCTGTTTTAGGTAAATTAATGACTTGTATGACTTCAATATCCTTCATATTTTGTTTCTAGCACTCAATCTCTATTACTAAAAAAGGCAGATCATTAAAAAGAGCAGGTTAAGTAAAAGAGAAAAATGCAGAAGTCTGTCAGTAATGAATAAGAATTAGTATTTTTCGAAAGTAGATAAACACCTACCAAGGACTGGGAACTTCAGCAATATCTAGGCTACTTAATGCCGTTAATATAGTCAGTTGTAAAACAGTCAAGTGTTAGTGCTCTTGTGTCAATTACTAATGTCTCTGAGCAGGTCTCTCTGAACTTGGTGGTTTCAGTTGTTTGGGATGTGGGTCCAAAGCAAATTATTTTTTCTGTCTCTTTTTGACAAAGTGGCTTACTATCCATTGATGGTGGTTTGTATCCCTTAGCAAAAAAGTTGTGGTGTTAAGTGATACCAGCTACTCAAGAGTAACTGGTAATACAAAAAAAAAAATCTGTTTAAAAAAAGAAAATCTTTAATAATTTAGAAACTCTTTTTATATGCCTTACTAGACCTTGCTGAATGATGCTTCTGGAAGAATTTTCACAGTTCTTTCTGTCTAGATATTTGCTGCAAAACAAAGAAAAGAAACTGAAGTACAAATTGATGGTTGGAAGTCTTGCAAGGTCAGCATGAAAAGCCTAGGTGTAATTAGCACAAGGTGCTTTGCGTGAAGCATAAAGATCAAATACTAAGTCTCAATTTTGGGTGACAAAGATCATGACATTGCACAGATGAAGACAGATAACAGAAAGGAATGCTTTCTGTTCCACCATTTAATAAATTGTTCTGAGTGTTTACAATCCACTAAACTTTCTTACAATGGGCAGTATGACTTTTCTAATTCTGAAAAAGGGAATGGTGTTATTAGTTCACAGCTCAAAAGCTGAGTCATCAACAGCTGGAAGATTTCAGAGGAAAGCAATAGTGTCTGGCAAACATTTGGATTAGAGGGACCATTGGTGCCTTGATCGGTGTGTGCTTACTGCAGAAAAGGCTCCCAAGAGCTTTTGTTGTGCATGTAAAACTGCTGAAAATACTTTTATTTCTATTTCATACTGCCTAGGCAAAATAGAGAAATAGGAGTTTTACCAGTTTTATGAGTTATAATTTCCATATTTATAGATTAAACTCGATAATTAGGTATTTATATCATCCACAGTAATTAATTTTGTCTGCCTAGCACTGTAAAATATTCACACTTGACATGTTTAACATCTTTTTCTTATGACTAATTAGCAAAGTGACAATATTCACTTATTTCAGTTTTATGCAGGGAAGTGGCATTGTGGTAAAATGGTCATTTATCATTAATGTGTGTAGTTGAGGAAGCTGTTTCTTCATTTTATAATCCTTTCAAGTTACATATTACATTATATTAATAACATGTTACACTGGTATTTTTTGCAACCTTTTTTGTACTGTTAGTAGGCATCTCAGTTTGCAGTCCATATACGCTTGATCCTTGGCACTCGCTGGGTGACTGCTGCTCTTACTGGAACTAATTTGAAGGGATCAGGATCTGTGTCATAATTTGTTTTACTATGTTCAAGGATAAATAAGTGAAAAAAGTTATGCTCTGATGGTTTTCAATACAGACACCTGTGAAAGTGACTTGGTCCTCCTATCAAACTTTGGAACTCTTTCTTTATCTACTAGAGTTCCTTAGCTGCAATGTACGTCTAGGCCAATAGTAGGAAAATTTTGGACTGTGGCCTGTAACTTATTTTCCTGGGTTTTTTTCGGCTTTAGTTGGGGTTTTTTCACACTTTCTTGTATAGAAAATACTATAGTGTATTTGCTAAAGCCTTTGAGAAATCCTTTTTCTCACTGGACGTCAAAAAGCTTTCTCCTTTTGAATGACTTGTTTCTGGTGCTTCACGTGCTTTAATTTTTTTAATTTTCACTTTCAAGTTCTGAGAGAGCTCAGCAACATTCGTAAACTGAGGATATATCCCACTGAGCAATTGTATTTGCTTTTAAATTCAAATAGAGGTTTTGTTCATTTTTCCCCCTAGGGTGTGATGTTCATATTTACATTCTGCTGTCTTTAGAAAAGCTTCTGTTGGCCTTCAATTTGGCCCAGTGCATACAGCCAGCACCTTTAGCATTTGAGAGGGACAGCCTCAGGATATGAGACCACTTCTGTAGGATGTGATATTCCACCATATCTGCCTCTTCCTCTATAGATGCCCCTTCAGGAAGCTTTCCATATCTGTAATTAGGTAAATAATGATAAAGTGGAGTCAAAAAGTAGCATACTTTCGAAATGAAAATACTCTTTCAGAACTTAGGGCCAGATTTCATGGCAACACTGGCATGTGGGCTTTCTCTGGACTCATGGGAAACATACTACGGTGCTAATGGTTTATTGCAAGCTTGTCAAAAAGATTAAATAATATTGGCAACAAAATTCATTCTTTGGGTTGTGTCTGAACACTTATGAAATGAATCAATTTCCCCTTTTTCTTATCAACATGTTTGCCCTTGTCTGAACAATCGCTGCAAACCTCAGGCACAAGAGCTTAATTCTTTACTGACAGAAAACAGGGATGGTAACCTAGTAACCTTTGTCTTGTTCAGAGGCTTAAAAATGAGGCTAAGTGGTTCTTTCATGGTGGTAGTGATTATAGTGTTTCGGCTTATTCCTTTTAAATTACATTTAACTCACTTTTAAAAAATCAGAATTGATATAATGCAGTTTTCAAAACGACTAAACCAAGATGGGGGTTACTACAGCTAAATCCTTTCCCTTTTTGCCCTCTTCCCCCCACCCCATATGTAAGTAGTATATAAAATTAATGTGTTAGTGTTGTCATGAAAATACAGTGTGTGCCTAAGTTTTGTCTATCTCCTTGGAAATGCAATAGATGACGAAATCCAGCCAGTGAGTGCTCTCATTTCTATAGTTATCTAGATACAGACAAAGAAGTTGCTACTTCCTCAGATATTTAATCCTTTTACTTGTACGAGTAATTTATGGTTTTCTTGGAACAATTTTGCAGAGCTTGGAGTCTTAGCCAAACCTCATTCAAGACAACAGGATGATTTGAAATGGATTTCAATAGCTGTACAATCTTTCATCAGTATTACATTTTGGAAGCAGCATCTAACTTGTATTGCTAACAAAATTTTCCATAGAAAAGCTTAAACTACAAATTCTGGCTGTTCCTTGTCTACCAAAAATATCCTGCCTCCTATAGTAAGGTTATGCTTTTACAAAACATAATTAGAAAAAAAAGAGAAATCTTAACATGAGAAAACATCCGTTTCTAGAGAAAGAGATTAAAATCTTCCAACAGTCACCTACACCTACCAATTTTTTTTTGTCATGTTGGGAAAGCTGCTGAGAGACATGAAGGGAGCTGTCTTGGTTTGCAAGACAGGTGTCTGTGGAGGAAGGCAGGAGCCTCCCTTGAAATGGAAAGTGCAACCCCCTTCCCTCCAAATTATTATAATTTTGAAATTAACGGGCGTTCAGGCAAAGATATGGGGAATAGGAATAACAGTTCTTTACTAATATATATATATATATATAACACAAGGCAGGGAAAAACAAACAACCCACTGGTTTACACTGACAGAGTCAGGAATACAACCTGACACCCTGTTAGGGTGGCAGTAGCAGTCCGATAAGATGCTGGCTGCAGTCCTCCTGAAGTGATGGATGTAGTTCTGTGGAAGCAGCAATCAGGTAAAAGAGTCTGGTCTTCCTCTGAAGGTCCACTGGTAGGTAGGTAGCTCTTGTCCCCTGGAACTCCAGTGGGGGGAAAAGCTCCTCTGGGAATCCAGTGGAAGAAAGGCTGCTAGGGTGTTCAAAATCTCCGTTTTTATTTGGCATGGACTGCTTGGCTCCTTCCCCCCCCTCCCCGGGCGGAGCATCTCACAATGGGATGGGGAGTCGTGAGGCAGTTCCTTGATGGGCCATTAACAGGAGATAGCCCAGGAGCGAGTTATCGATGGGTCAGGCGATAAGGCATTGTTGTGCCCATTAACAGGAGATAGTCCAGAGGGGGGAGGCAGGGAGCACCACCCCACCTGGTCTCAACAGCTCCTGAAGATGGTAATAGAATATTATTTTTTTTTTCCTTTTGGCACATTTTACACTGTAACCCAGGACAGGAGCATGAGAATAGAAAAACTCATCTGAATAATCGAGTTTGGGGTTTTTTTCCACTTTGCCTGTGGCTTGCTAGACATTTGATTTCCTTTTTAAAGATTAAATGTTTTTTTCTTATTTACATTACTGAATGATTGAGCATCTTGTAATGATCAATTAATAGTATAAATAGAAGGATTAATCTGTTAAGGTATAGCAAGTCATTATTTTCCCTTTGGAGTTAGTGCTTCTTTTGAGTGAAGAGCTACAGGTAGAGATCATGAGTTACTTCCTAACGGATAAACAGAAGAACCACTTCATAAATTTAAGAAAATAATTTTTTATTTAAGGTGCATTTTGGCCACTCATGCGTTATCTATCCTATTTAGAAATACTGCAAGGTTACCTCTCCTCTCTCCCTTGCCCTGATATGTTAGTTACCTTAGAAATGTTACTTTTGCAGTGTGGAAGCACTATGATATTAATAGATTTTCATTACCATATAATTCTAAAAGTGATTAGAGAATTCTAAGGATACTTTATAGCACGGTCACAATAATAATTCTAATTTATATGCATGCTTATAAACTTGCTGGGAAAAGTCTCTGCTCGTAGGTAAATAACTTGCTTTTTTAGTCTTGAATGAATAATAGGAGCTGCTGTGAGAGTGAATAAAATTAAACAGACATTCACTAACACATTGAAGATAGGGAGCAAAAGTGATTCATCTACTGTAGGTCATAAAGAGGATAACCATATGTGGAAAACAGCGAGAATGCTAAGACCAGAAACTTGATTTTACTTGTGAGACAAGTAGTGTCATAAAACCTAGCAGAGCATAAGTGCATGGACACTAGAAGTATTCAGTTTAAAGCAGTGTGACGTTTCAGTTATGGAAAGTACAAACCTTAAGAATCTACTTGCCCTTTTTTCCTGCTAGAGCAAAACTGTGAAATCTTGATGAAACAATATTTTGGTAAAATAATCCAACACTGAACCATTGTAATGTGAATTACTGCAAGATGGACCTAGTGATATAACACAGTAGTTCTAAAAGATAGAAACTCAGATTTATCTTCTATATTTTATACAAGACTAGTAAATTTTGCGGTAACTTTAGATTTTACTGATCTTATCCCTATTTTGCTTGTTTGTTTGATGATAGCCCAGTCAATAGTAAAGTCAAATAGATGATAGCTCTTAGGCAGCCTGTGTGTCCTTAGAAAAACCCAAACAAACCAAACAATCCAAAACCAATCAAAAGACACCACATCAAAACCACAAACAAACATAAACAAAACATAAAAATTGTAGATTTCATGTTTTACTGAAAATTATTGTCTTATGATTTTTCAATACAAATTTGACATCTGACTTCACTGTAGATTTACTGTCATCCTGGGCATTAAAAAAACTTTTGGGATGAAGACCAACTCTAAAGTTTGAATAAGAAGTGAACCAGCAGCCTTACTTTCCAGGTCCTGCAGAGCTCTGAGTCCAAAACAAGTTCTAGCAAATAGCTGGGAAACATGCACACTTGAAGGTGTTTAGGTGAGGGTTGAGATTTTTGTTAATGTATGTTTAATGATTACATGGTACTGAGTAAGTATTTGTGAATTTACCTGTTCTTAGAAAACTGGGATAATGTCAGTAATTAATATGCTTTGTGTAATTGTAAATCTGTTTGGGTGTAGGAAAAGGTAATGTAAAGTGGTTCTTTATGGGAGGTACCTCTTCTGAGTATATGAGATTATTTTTAAGAAGGAATCATTTAAATATTTATTAATTCATCAGAAGGAGAAAATGAAAAAAGGAAGATATTTTTCAAAGGCACTGAAGATTGGTTTTGTTGTTTGTTTGTTTTCTTGTGTTTGGATCATGTTCAGAAGGGATGATGCTGGTTAGATTCATGGAAGCTCTAAAACAGAGAGATTTTATTTCCATGTGTATAGATAGTGGAACTATGGGTTTTACTTTTTACTAATACATTGAATCTACTGGACTAAATGAAAATAGAGCAATGACTTCCAGGCCATTAAGTAAAGAATACTAAATGTATAACAGATATACACTATTCTGTTCTCACTTTCCAAGCAGATCGCTTTTGAGTGGCGCCACCTTGACTGTCCTACAAGTATAGCTGCTGTCAGTCTTTGGACTCTGTACGTTCGTAACATTTTTTTGACAATCCATTTTAAGTTAATTCTACATTTCAGTGGATGTGATAAAGGAGGTTTGTATGCATATGTGGAACAGCTGCTGAGGTGGGCTTCTTGGGTGTAAACACAGATAAACAATTTAAAGTATGAGTAATCTAGTGAAGGTGTAGGACCCCTGACTGGGTGCTGAGGTCTGGATACTGTATGAAGTGACAGGGCTGCTGTGATCAGAAATAGGAACAGGTAATTTCAGAGACTTTAAAGTCTGAAATAAAGAATATTTAATTCCACTTGCAAATTTCCATAAACTACTCTGTTGAAAGAATCTTTGTAAAGAGTAGATGTCTATAATAATAGCAATACCAGCAACACAGGTGTAACTGCCTGCAGGGGAATTGTCTCTGAGACAGCGAGCTAATACTTTACCATACTTCAGTCAGTGCCAGTATTTCCACTGGCTTCAGTGGTTTCTGAATGTAGTCCTCTACATCTCCCTTGGTCTGCATTGGAGTAATTTCCAATTTCTGTAATGATCTTAACTTTCTTCATTTAAGAAGGGCAGTTCACCTTGGACTTCATGAACTTATGGTTTTGTTATGGATCAAATTAACATTTCTTGTCACACAGCTCGCTTGCTGAAAAAGGAACCTATGTAGGTGCCACATAGAAATTTACATTTAAATATTGAAAAACTTTACATATCCTTTCTCATTTGAAGTTCAACTGTGGCGTCATCATATCCGTATGCATTCTTATAAAGAACACTGATAGTACTTCTTCATATAGAATAAGTTCTATTTGCTGTGCATTCAGAAAGTGTATTGGGGTGAAAAGGCAGAGGGACTGTAAATGT
Source organism: Leptosomus discolor (assembly GCF_034619465.1). Taxonomy (NCBI): domain Eukaryota; kingdom Metazoa; phylum Chordata; class Aves; order Leptosomiformes; family Leptosomidae; genus Leptosomus; species Leptosomus discolor. The sequence goes on along the minus strand of NC_141392.1, from coordinate 69,553,384 downwards.
AGAATGAGCCGTTTGTACATGTTAACAATTCACACAGAAAACATTTGTGGTCACTTTCTCAGCATTTGTTCCCAGGGTCCCTCAGCTTCTTGCACTGCATGAGCCTTGTTCTACCCTATGGTCAAGGCTGGGTGACAGCACTACTGACATCGTGGCAAAGCACATTTGTAGTCCCCTTGTCTTCACCTGGGAGAACCTGCCTTCTCCAGGTACTGTAGCATTAGTTAGGATCTGTCCCTGTGTGTGTCAGGGTGAAAGAAAGATCAGAAGGATCCTGCTACTTGCAATATTTTAGTCTATTAAAGACAAAATACAGAGTGCAGAGGTGGTTTTCCATTTTTCTTTCTGCTCAGGATGTGCTATGTCTAAAATAGGCAAATAATAACTGTGTATCATTAATCATTAATAGGCTAGTAGCAAAACACAGGATCAACTTAATCCTTTTGGACATTGATGAGTGCACACTGCCACTTTAAATAATGGCATAAAAGGCATCATTGCTACCCAGTATGGATTTACCATAGTAAATGAGTTTGAGTTACTGTATATATTTTGCACTCCATACCCTGTTATCAATAACAGTCCTCAGGCCTCACAAAGGGCAGCACGAGTAGGAAAAGAATAATTGCCATTCTGCATGGAGCCAGTTTATTGATGAGGTGGACAGAAGTAATATTTTTAGCCTGCTGGGTGTCCATCTGTAAGCAGTTTCCTGGAGCTGCCACTTCTCCTTTCTCTGGAAACTGTTATGGCTTTGTCTGCCCAAGGAAAATAATGAGATCCATCTATCAAACAGAGAACAAACAATAAACTCTATACCTTCCAATTAATTTCTTTTTCACCTCTGTTTACCAACGTGCATGCAGTTAACTATCCATCATATTATATGCATGTAAAGAAGTACATTTTTCAAAAGGTTGAATCTATTAACCCTTTTGCTACAAAATATATCTGCATGCCCTCCAGCTAAACAAGAGACTTGGAAAAAAATCAATCCTTTTGAAGTGCCAGAACCTAGCAACATAGTGTGCTGTAAAATCATCCGATCTTAAGTCTGTATCCTCTGTTATGTTAAAAACATAGTCCATAAAAAGTCTTTTCATGGAAAAAAAAGAAATGCATTTCAGTCTGGCCCAAAATCTGCAGTAATGAGTCATTTCAGAATGTAGTATTATATGTAGACATCATTCAGAAAATGTATTGAGCTGGTACTTGAAGCTGGAGTGGCTTCTCACCACATAAGGGTAATTTACTTTTTTGTCCTAGCTGTACTTCACTCTGTTACATAGTTTTCCACTGTTCTTGCACATGGATTTTCAAAGAATATGGGAATGGCCATACCAGATGCTGACCAAGCTATATAGTCCTTTTGGCCATTGATATGGTAATGTGAGAGCTTGGGTTTTGTGTTTTTTTTTTCTCCCCCCCCCCCCCCCGAACATTGGTCTGTTATGGGGTTCTTCTTTTGTGCCTACAGGCTTTCTATTTGCATAATTAAGAAGCACTTGAATCTAGGTATTATTAATCTACTTAAACAGGTTTGTGTGCTATTTCCATGTGTAAAACATGCAAGTTCAATTTTTCAGGACACAGATGGCATATGAAAAAAACCTAAGAAGCCAACTAGACAGAAACATTAAAAATCTGGCTGTCTACCACCAAACACATGCACGCAAAAACAACTGAGGAAATTGGCTCCTAGGAATCAACTTGTTCCTAATATTTCATTAGGTTTTAGTGCCTAAAAGGCTTGAACACTGACGATGATTCAAAACAGTAGTCGCCCTTCTCAGAATATGTCTGGGGAAATGCCGAGTACTAGAAAAGGAGTGATGCTTTAGATCTTGGGCATCTGGCTGGCTGACTATGAATAATGTTGTATGAATGGCTCAAGCACTGTACTGTTGACACTAGCCCCTCTGAAATACAGTAAAACTCCACTGAGGAAGAGCTTGCTTGATTTTTAAAAAGGAGAGGAATCTGTTGTGAAGGAAAAAGTTAAAAAGCTTCAGAACTGTAGCGTGACAAAAGGAAAACAAGATGCGAAAGAGATAAAGCCGAGAAGAAAATGTCTTCCCATGTGTTTCTCTCCAAATCAATTTCTACCTGCCCTAAGTTAAACAATTGGTAGATGACATTTTATGCAGATGAATCAACATGTTCCCAATTATAGTTGTATGTACAATATCCAACACGCAGTCAGCATTTTAACTAGTGTTTTTTAGCAAGCTGCTCTGAGCTCACCCACAAATATGTCACAGAGAGCAATCTGTACATTCTGAGGAAGTGTGAATTAGAGAGGCAGATGTATAACCTGGGAAGACTTCCAGACTCATCTTTCTTAAAAACAGATGTGTTCAGCACTGGCTACCCTGATCAGGATTATTCTTTGTGCCACAAGCCGTCATCAGCATGATGATGATAATTAAGAAATAAGCCTGGGCTCACTAACAGATCCTGTGTTTGATTGGTCCTGGCCTCAGCCATGGGAACTGGTAAGTCTTAAAGGAAGGAATGTCTGATCTGGTGCACTCCTGTTTTTTCTGTCCTGATATTGGGTGGCCAAATAGTCGGCTAGTATGAATTGGCAGAGCTCCATTCAGTTTAATTCTTAGCTAATGTTCTGCATTAAAGAAAAAAAAAAAAAAAGCACAGCGCATTTATTAGTCATGAATTTCTTATAAAATATATGAAACTATGAAAAGTTCTCCTGCACTTCCTTGCAATTTTGGCTTTTGTCCTCCCATCTCATTGTACGCTTGTGGTTTTAACTTCTATCCTTTACTACTTATGCATTGTTCATCTCTGCTACTCTGCCTTTTTCTCTGAAGCAGGAACAACTATGTGTATAAAGCTGCTACACAGTCCTGGACCCCAGTGTGGTTTATTTATTCTGAATTTTCACACAATTCCTTTAAAAGCCATCCATAGAAAGCACTTTCCAGTAGGATCACGCTTACTTCAGTAGGGCTGGAATTGCTTGATAATGTTCACATGTACATACTACTTCACAACTTTATCTCACATACTTTGCAATGTACTTGTACCACAGAGGATTTTAACGTTCATTGCAATTGTATTAGTAATATCTCCCTGGATAAAGGTTGCCAATAACACAGAGTGCATGACTACTCTGGATTGGCAAAAGGCTTATTAAGCTCAACAAGACTGCTGTGGAAGGGTGTGTTTTCAAGCAATAGGTTTGTAGGTTCCAAGTACTCCAGTGCTAATGTTGCAGTATCAAATGAGGGGATATAGTTTACTGAACTATATTGTATAAATTTTACTTAAAGTGTGAGTTCTTATAAAATGATGACTCGAAAGTAAATATTGATGAGACTCTTTTGCCTGTAATACGGGACTACACCTGAATTAGGTAAATCTTATTGAAAATCTTATTCAATAGAAAAGGATTTTAAGACCTGATTGTCAGCTGAAATAACTCTGAAGAACTTTACTGAAGTCTATGGAGGTGCATGACTTCATACTTTCCCAGTGCATAGCCTATGTTTTATAAAGGCTTAGAATATGACATGGTGAAATGAGAAGAATTTGGCCTAAGATATTTCTGTAAAATCAATCTGTTTCATATGGTCAGCCTCCTGAGAGCCAAAGTCTTTAACAATCCGATTCTCTCGCTGTTTATAGTCTGCTTCAGAGCATAGGCCATCAAGTAACGACAAGCAGGTTTTCCTGAGTTACTCTGAACTAACTGGGATTGCCAAGATATTAAAGGTTTTTTGGCACTTGCTGAAATTTTACTCGCAACATTTTATATCCGCTACTCAAGAGGATGACTAAACTTGCATATGTCTACTGCTAAGATGCAAGATTGATAACACTAGATATATGTTGCCCCACATAAAGAGTATTTAATGTGGGGATTTATTTTTAATTTCAAGATAATTTAGAAATAGTGCTAAATAGGGCAGAAGTGCTGCACTGCTGCCTAGAGACAGTATATAAAAGCACACTATTTGTGTAAGGGTTGTCTGAGGGAAGAAATGCATTAGTCTGAGTAATGTAGGGTTGTTTCTGCAATATTATTCTAATAAAGGCTTTGCAGAGATTTTTAATATGCATCACATACTTTCTAAAAGAAAGCTTACTGTGATAGACTGGAATAGCTTGGTGTCTCCAGGTCCTGTAATATTACATAGTGGGGTTATTTTAAGTGCTTCAAATATTTCATAATTGAATAATATGACTGATAAAAGTAAAAGTGTAAAAGGCAGGTTTCCAAGCAGAACACAGACCCTTCAGGCTCTGTAGGATATAAGCCACCTGGCCTCAGTCCACTAAAGCACTTAAGTATGTATGCGAAGCTTTAAACACCTAGCAGTCCCACCGTCTCACATTTTAGATATCAAGTCACCTGCATCAGAGACACTACTTGGATACTTTAAGTTTATTGACATGCTTAAGTTATATGCTAGATTGAGATAGGGTTTAGGAACAATGCCCAAAACAGTGCTTTCTTTAGGGAGAAAGTTCTGCACTGTGGGAGGGAGATATGACCATGTCTTGGATCACTGTCTCCAGAATGAAGTAGAAAATTTCTGTGGATGCTACATCAAGAAGTTCTGTAGGAAAAACAGATGAAAAATTGAAAAATGGGTACACCTGCTGTTCTTAGTTTGATCCTTGTATGATTTTAATCAGTTGTTCTAAAGAATACCTTAAAAATGGGGCGTGAATGATCTGTATCTAAACTAGATTAGATGTGGTGCCCAGTGTGTGATGGACTGTGAATTGTCAAGAGAGAATGCCTTTGGATATTAAAAATGCAGAAAACCCGTATTTTTTATGAAGAATAGTCATATTTGTTTCAGGTAATACCATAGTACATAAAGAAAAAAAAAAAAGTACAGCCATCTTGAGTTACTCTTTCTTTCTTTTCAAGTTTGTTTCTTGGAAATAGAAAATATTAAGCTGTTGGAGAAATTATTTCACTGAAAAAAATGTAGATTATGCTATGGAAATGGTATCTGATTCTGATCATTATTTTACTGATGCTAATTGCAATGTTTCCCTTAAAGTGGGGAGTGTCAGGAGATGCTGGACAGCCATGACCCACAGCATATTGGCAGGAAACTGAGGAAATCCATCAAAGAACAACATAATCAGATAAAAATTCTTGGTCAGTGGAGAAAAGCTTTCAGTTTTTTTAAGAAGATGTAGATCTGGAGAAAGTATGACTGTTAGGAGATGGGAACTAGGAATTCAGGCATCAGATAAGACTGCACAAGGCAGGCATTACAAGATGGAGAAAGATCATCAAATGCATAGGAGAAGATGCCATGTCTTTGTATTTTATAGAGTTTTGACTTTCTATGTAGGTTGATACAAATATTGCTGGGAAACAAAATCTAAAGTAGACAGTACTTGTAAAGATAAAAAAATACTTTAAGCTTATTACCCTGGTACTATGTATATAACTTCATTCCATTACTGACCTGGTTTATTAAGCGTTTTTACAAACCTGCAGAGGTGTACTTATGTGTTTTACATCTTAAATCGTTTTTTTTAAACCAAAAAAAAAATTGTAATGTGCAAAGGAACTGCATAGATATGCTACGGAACCTGAAATTGACACTTTGCTAATACAACTTTGTCATACAGACGAGCCCTGGTTAACTTTATAGTAGATGCTAAAATGACATTTTTCTCAACGAGAACAATTAGACATTGGAATAATCTCCCAAGGGAAGTAGTGAATTCCCCTACATTGGACAGTTTTAAGACTCAACTTGACAGGGTGCTGGGCCATATCATTTAAACAATATTTTTACCTTGAAAGATTGGACTAGATGATCCTTGAGGTCCCTTCCAACCTGGTATTCTATGATTCTATGACATGTTGGGACAGGTTTTGTGGCTGTAATTTCATCACCATTTAAGCAGTAGATGTTACTTTCAAATCAGTGCAAAATGACACAGAATGGTTAGGTCATTCTAAGTAAAAGTCACAGGAGAACTCATGATCTTTAGCAAACAAAGGGAAGGGAAGAGGGCATAAGTGTACAGACAAAAGAACATGTATTTCTTTAAGGACATTAGAAGCAGGAAGGCAGGGAGAAGTGCTGGGTAACAGCTCTGCAGTGTCCCTACTTTTTTTATTTGCTTATTATACTTTGGAGTAGCCAAATCGTTGATCTGGCTCAGTCTTCACCACATAGGATGGTGAAGACAGACATATTTGCTGATAGGCATTTCAGCTAGAAGTGAAGCACAAACAGATCCTGAAATCTTAAAAAGAGAAGATATTAAGTAATTCAGTTTAAGGTTGTAGCTCAATGGTGGTTCACCAGTGTTTCAAAGGAATTGGTCCCAAGGAATGAAGTAGGTAAGATGGTCTAAAAATCAGCCCCTGATGAGAGTATTCTGCCTTGCCTAAATGGTCAGAAGTTGATGTGTGTTGCACATCTATGTATAAATTTAAGAAAGTTGTTAACAGTTAATCTAGGAGTTAGACTATTTTAAACCTTACTTCAGTATTTTTGAAAGTGTTAGGGGAAAATAAAAAACACCCCAAACATGATTTTAATAGGAGGAGAGTTTAGTTCTTTACTAATGGAACTATGATGTATAAAATTTATACTGTTCAGTTTAATTTAGGGCAAGGATATTTATCTGAAGTGCACTAAAAAAAATTATCAAGTAAGTATGATCAATACTTACTGCAATAATTTCTGGGAAGGAGAGCAGAAGTAAAACAATTCTGTACTTAGAGTTACAAACACAAATGCGTTACTTCCTGTGACAGAGATCAGATCTAGTTTCTGCAGCTGTTGTCTGCGAATCTTAAAATAAACAGTGCTTGGTTTACACGCATAATATTTGTGTACTTTAAAGAATTTAGAAAACAAATTTTTCCTTTGGAGGTGTTAAGCTTGCCTGCTTGGTTAACAGAAGCCAATGCACCAGATATTCCCACCAGGACTCGGGCTCCTTTATTTACATCTTAAGGTTCCTTATTTAATTAGTTTCTTATGTTTACATCTGAGACCTCAGACACATAAATGAATTTATCCTTGCAATATACCTGTTGAGGTCTGGTGATCCAGACCTCAGTTTACCCCCAAATCATTGTACGTGTTGATCTGCAGGAGCCCGGGGAGACTAATCCTCCCTTCCTGCAGAGTAACTGTGCTGCTTCTCTTGCCTGTCAGGTTTTATGCATGAGAAATAGGACGAATTTTACCCATAGGGTTTGCCTTTTTACTTTTTAGAAAACAAGATGAAAACTTGTTACTGATCATATTTTAAAGTCATCCTTATATCTTTTTCCGAGGTATATTTTTCCTGTACAAAGCAAATGCTAATAAAAATTTCACTTTGTAAAAATGCTATAGATGTGAAATGGTGCCAATAATTTCAGTGTTGTGTTACAGGGTTTTGAAAAATGAAATAAGATACTCAAACCAATTAACGAACATCAGATTTCCTTTCTGGATGCTGAATGTGATTAGAAACTGTAAATGAATAATGCTTCATTCCAGCTGTTTGGGGAGCAGGTTTTCATGCACCATAGCCATACTAAGCATAGCTGTACTTCTGTTTATTTGCACAGCCCATCAAAATACCATTTTGATTAATGGGCTTTACTCTGTTAGAGAATTGCAGAGTTATAAACTGTGGATCTCTCTGTTATAACAGAGATGACTAAATCTGTGATATATGATAAATGTTGTAGAGGTTCTGTTTGAATCAAAATCATTGGACAAAATTCATATTAAGGTTCTATTTAACAATAATGTTCCAAGGTGTGTTTTGGTTCTTTGTTTCATGGAACAGACAGGTCTTATGAGTATATTCTGCAGTAGTAATTACAATGAAAGCTAAAGTTTATTGTCTTCCAATTCTCTAACCTAGTGTGTTTTCACTTATTTAGAAGTTGTGAGGTTTTTTATATCTGTTTCAAACCCTACTCAAGGAAAAAAGAAAATCCTCTGGCAATTTTTTTCATGGTGAAGACTCTGTGGCTTTGCTGCCAGTATACTGAAGAAGCTGTTTTTATTAGGCAAGTGAGGAATGTAGCAGTCTTATAAAAACAAATCATGGACAAGCTCTTGGCATTGCCTGAGATATCTCAGATTTTAGTGCTAATCTTATAGGAACCCTTTTTAGTTAATCCCTAGTTACACCCTAGTGATAAAGTCATTGTAATTCTTTGAGATGTTTTCTTTCCTGTTGATTATGTGATACTTAAACTATCAAAAACTACATTCTTATTTAAAGTAGTGCTGTCAGTTTTTAGATGGCAATTAAAGGTCTTCCAAAGAATTTTTCCCCATGTACGTTTTCTTCATGTTAATTGTGTAAAATAACTTTGTCTGAATGTGCTTCTAGGGCTTTAATCATTCATGTGCTTACTCGGAAGCAGCAGCCTGTCACTTGATCATTTATTATCGAAGTGATGTTAAGTAATTTCCATATTAACTTTTCCATTTGGTTACAGTAGTTTTACAAATGGCTGTTGTGTTGATTCTCCCTCACCCCTTTCTTTTCCTTCCTTTTTTTTATGCACAGGGATTAAGAGAACCTCCTTCCTGACACACTCTCTCTGTGCTGCCTCAGAAATAAAGCTAGGGCTTCCCTTGTCATCTAAAGTTTTATGCTGTTAACTGTTCCTGCTCACTGATAGATGTAGTGAACAGAGAATTGCAAACTGTTTGGGATATCTGCATCCCTTTATGCTTTGTACTAGTTGTTAATTGTCCATTGCATTGTTCCCTTGTCATCTGTTGCATCACTGTAAACAGGAATACTGTACCGTTCCAAATGGAAAGTTTTTTTTTGTTGTGTAAAGGCGTATAAAAAGGGGAGTAAAGCTCATCTAGTCAGCCATTCTGTCCCTGGAAAGCATCATGTCTTCATCCATCTTACTTGCAAGATCTTAAAAGCCTCTGATGATGGAAACTATATAACATTTGCAGGCAATCTATCACTGTACTTCAGTGTGTTTGTCAGTAGGACATGCGCACGTGCACCTGTGTATGCGTGTATGATCATATATCCAGGCAATTTAAAACTCCCTCACAACAATTAAAGGCACCCTTGCTACTTGTCCACAGTGGACTCGGAGAACAATTAATTCTCTTGCTTGCAACAGCCTTTTACATGTTTTAATCTATTTGTATCTCAAATTGACATCTTATGAACTGGCCAGCCTCTCTTCTTTGTATCATTTCGTCACAAAGATAGAAGCACTGGAATATAACAGAGTTTAGGTTTCAAATTCTGTGTTGGTTTGTTTGGGTTTTTGTCTTTTTACAGAAAAGCCCATCAGTCCCCAAAATAATGCTGCTTGCAACTTTTTTTTTTTTTTTTTCTTCCTCATCTCTTTTTATCTGCGTTTTTTTTTTTTCTGTTACCATCATTACCCTGTGCAGCTTTGGGGACTATTTTTAATTAACTACTACTTCATCAAGGGTGAAGGTCCACGTATATTGTGCTTTTGTGGATGAATACCAAACTAGAGGCTTGTGTTTTAATTTCTCTTCAATAACACATCTTTGCTAGGAAACAAGGTGATTAGGTGTTGATTATGTAATCTCAGATACATCTTCACATTCTGAATTATTTTAGTACTATTTCTCTAAAAGCAGTACTACATTATTATAATTTGGTATAAAACATTGACAAGCTAATTGTAAAATTTCAGTTTAGAAGTAGCAATGTAAGGTTAATCTGATCAAAGCTCTTGATTTTTTTTTTTTTTTAAAGAGATTTTACTTGGCTTGGCTATTGTGATTATTTGCAAAACTTAGAATCTTAGCACAGAGAATAATTATGTTTCTTGGCATTTGTTAATACATACACATATACATACAATATGGTATCTGTTGCTTTGTTTTCATATTGAGTTGGGCATTTAGTGAATTTGAAGTGAGAGAGGCGTAACCTATTTGCTCCTTTTGTTAAAAAGTTAGTTGTAATATTAAATTCAGGCACCTCGCCCCAGCAGTGTTTTGAGCTGGTGCAGCAGATGAAGCACCAGGCACTTCCCGGACGCGGGGTTTCTGACTGCATTCACAGAACCCCGTTTCCTTGTCAGGCCCCTGCTCCTCCTGGGCTCTCGCATGCCCAGCATCAGAGCTGACAACCCTGGGCAGAGGGAGAGGGTATCAGTGGGTCTGGGGAGTCGCACCTGCAAGGTGCAGGAACAGAGCACACGCATCACTGCTGTGTTTGTACACCTCAGCACCCACCTCTCTCCAGATGACATCTTTTCACTGCACGAAGAATTCTTCAGAGGCTTGCCTTTCTTCTGCTAATCAACAGAGCTGACGTTATATTCTCCCCTTTTTGCTTTTATCATCAGCCACTTGGCTTATTTTCCTCTATCATCAAACTCTTTCTAGCTTTAATTCATCTCTCACACAGATAAGTCAAAAGCTGCAATTATTTACAGTGTGTGAGGAGGAGGGAGGTAGCGCATTAATTTATAAATCATTTCAAATTTACTATTCATAAAGAGTGGCGTATGGAGAGCTCTGGCCTCCATCCACTCAGCTTAGCCAGAAAACAACAGACCTGTTTAGTCAGAAGTAATGCCAACTATTCCTGTCTCCTACAGCAACCTTGTTCTGCAGGGACCACCTGAAAGATGAGAGGTCTGACTCTGCACAGTTCATGGCTTTGCTGCTGGAAAAGTCAATATCCCTTCTAGTTCTAATGCTGAGACTTTTTCCCTGCCAGGGGACTGGGTTGTTACTGTTGCCTTGTTTTGCCTAGATCAGAGAACCACTTCAGCGTTGCTTTGAGTGGTAGTTTGGGGAGTGGTAGCTGGGAGACAGACACTGGAATATTAGGGCTGCTGGAGGAGTTGGAACTGTGAGAAGGGAGGAAAAAATAAAAAGGAAATTATCTCAGCACATGTTCTTAGACTGTATGCCATTAAATTACAGAAGACTGGGTGATTAATTTTTGGAGATAAGCAATGTGTAAAGAACGTGTGTGGAAGGAAGAATATGTGAGTCTACCAAGGCTCCCTTCGAGATGAACCAAGCAGCACAGTAGTAGGAATAGCTACCAAAAATATTTGTTAATGGCAGGTGAAAGAAATGCTTCAAAGTTACAAGTGGGCAAATATCCTTGTACTGGGTTTGCATGGCCAGGTTTTGGTGGTGAGGGGGCTATTCAGGGGAGCCTTCTGTGAGAAGCTGCTTCCCTTATGTCTGACAGAGCCAGTGCCATTTGGCTCCAAGTTGGACCCAACACTGGCCAAGGCCAAGCCCATCAGCGACAGTGGTAGCACCTCTGTGATAACGTATTTAAGGTTGAGGCGGGGGAACCAGCAGAACTGCAGCCAGAAAAGAGTGAGCGTACGTGAGAGAAACAACCCTGCAGACACCAAGGTCGGTGAAGAAGGAGGGGGAGGAGGTGCTCCAGGTGCCAGAGCAGAGATTCCCCTCCAGCCTATGGTGAAGGCCATAGTGAGGCAGGCTGTCACCCTGCAGCCCATGGAGGTCCAAGGTGGAGCAGGCATCCACCTGCAGACCGTGGAAGACCCCATGCTGGAGCAGGTGGATGCACCCAAAGGAGGCTTGTGACCCTGTGGGAAGCCCGTGCTGGAGTAGGCTCCTGGCAGGACCTGTGGACTCATGGAGAGAGGAGCCCATGCTAGAGCAAGTTTGCTGGCAGGACTTGTGACCCCATGGGGGACCCACACTGGAACAGTCTTTTCCTGAAGGACTGTCTCCTGTGGGAGGGACCCCATGCTGAAGCAGGGAAAAAGTGTGAGGAGTCCTTCCCTGAGGAGAAAGGCTCAGCAGATGAAATGAGCGCAACGCCCATTCCCTGTCCCCCTGTGCTGCTCAGGGGGAGGAGGTGGAGAAAATCAGCAGTAAAGTTAAGCCTGGGAGGAAGGGATGGGTGGGGAGGAAGGTGTTTTTAAGATTTGGTTTTATTCATTATCCTACTCTGATTTGGTTGATAATAAATTAAATTTCCCCAAGTCGAGTCTGTTTTGCCTGTGACGATAATTGGTGAGTGATCTCCCCGTCCTTATCTCGGCTCATGAGCCTTTCATTGTATTTTCTCCCTCCTGTCCAGCTGAGAAGGGGAGTGATAGAGCAGCTTTAGTGGGCACCTGGCATCCAGATGGGGTCAACCCACCACAGTCCTGTAACTTAGCGAAGAAAATTGAGTATATAGCTTACAAATTATCCCCCGTGTAAGGAGCATAGGTGGATTTATGTGGATAGATGTTATCCAGCTGGGCTTCACACAAACCCCAAAAGACATCAGCAAAAATATAAATGTTCATCAGTCTTGGCATATGCAGTATGTGTGTATCTAGATACTTATGTGAGCTTGTGCAAAAGATCGGTGATTCATATGACACATCCAGAGAAAATGCCAGGAACTGGGTGTTGTGATACCCCATAAAGGCCTGCACCCACCCTGTCAGCATCTCACTTAGACTCGAACCCAGATCTGGCAGCAGCTGGTGGCAGGGAGTTGTCTGCCAGCCCCACATCCCTGTGCGAGCACACGCTGTGCAGTCACATCTGAACCTTAAAACATGAAATGCATGACAACAGCTCTGGCGTTACTCATGCTGGCCATCACTCTGACACTCTTGTTCTTCCTTCCCACCTCTAGTTCCGTGCTGAAACAAGTTTAAACTATTGTATTTGCTTTGGGGTTTTGCTTTTCAGTGCCACAATGCCTGAATCTAGGTGCCAATACCTACTGCCTTTTTAAAGGAGATTGTTAGTTTCTTCTTTAAATTCAGCATTATTTTAAATGAGTCTCTTCTGTCCCAGCCTTTCACGTGGGTGATGGTGAGGGATGGGCAGGACCATACTCTGTAGCAGTTAGAGCTAACTTTTAAAGTACCTGGATTTGTCACATTTCACCTCTAAAGAGCCTTTGAAATTAATACAGGGACAGGTGCAGTCTTCCAAATTCAGCTGAGTTCACTGCAGACAATACTATCCAACTGCTGGTTGATGCCAAATGCCTTGCTTTTACCACCCTTAGAGCTCTACAGTTTAAAATTAGCTGAGCTGGTTCATCTGTGTTTGCCAACAAAGTAAATGAGGTGTGCTGGGGACATGTCTCCCTGTGGTTCTGAGCTGCATGCAGGACTTCTAGGCAGAAGAAAATATACATGCATTAACACCTTTTCCAGCTTCAGTCCACATGCACTTATGGTTTCCTACTCAGTTGTGTCACCCTATAAGCAGGAAATTCTTATTATTGCATCACTGGGGGATGATACACATTTGTGTCGTATGATTCCAGAACTGGTCCTTTTTATACTGCCTTCAAGGCAAGTGGAAGCCCTTGAGAAAGTAGTGTATAATAGGGATTGCAAAAGTGCAATGTTGAGACTTACTGGTACCACTTTCACGGAACCAGTTCTTTGAAGACAAATTTCTGTGGTATGTTCATTACAAGAGTTCTTTGCAGCTGCGCTTTAATAACTCTTTTCCTATCAAGAGAAAAGATTGTAAATAATGCTCTGTTACGTGAAGCAGTGGATTCTGTGAGAGTTTTAAGCCCTGGATATCTGATGCAGAAAGGGAGCTTTGCAGCTTAAACAGTGCACCACACTTTTGTAAATGGGTCCCTATAGCATTATAGTAGGAAATGAATGACCTGCAGTGGACAGCAGGAGTTTTGCATGAGGTTTGAGTACTGCAGCCTGTAACTAGCTGTATTTTTAGAATGCCATTAACCTTAGTGAGAGCGCTTGCATGCTTTAAGTGCAACATACTCTTAAATATTTTGCTAAAGGGGTAGTATGCTTGGCATCTAGTAATTTCAGGTATTGGATTAGTGCTGAGGTTATACAAATGCTTTTGTTTGGTTTGAGTATTTTGAGTTCCTGATTAACCTCTTTAAGAAATATGCGCAGGAGGTCATTTCAGACCTGTGTTACGGAAATTGGGCATTTCTTTTAATAATGTGAATGCTGAGGTGCAAAAGGACTGGGGGAGTCAGAATATTCTATTTTCTCAATTAAAGTTAGAGTTTATGGTGCAAATGTGTAGTTAGAAAACTGTGGCTTCTCAGCTGACAGGATTAAAATTTCCATAGAGAAATGTGCATTGGAGAGTGTATTTGACTGTACTATTGCAGCATTGTATTTTGTAAATGGAACTAAATTGCTATGGATGGTCATCTTATAAATGCTGTTAGAGAATTGGTGTAGCAGTACTACTATTACTTTTTTTTTTTCTGTTGAGTGATCTTTGAGTAGAACTAAATATCAGCCATAGTCCCCATCAGAGACAGTAGAAGAGGGGGAGGTTAGTCTTTTGATGCACACAAGGGGCTTAAAAAGATGCTGTACTACTTTTCATTTACTAGTTCATCTAGATCTGGAAGTCATTTATGCCAACACACAATTGGTCTTAGAAGTATGTAGTGATGCTCACTGGCAGGAACGCAGGAGCAAAGCTGGAACACTCCTTTACACTGTAAGGAATGGACACCCTATGTTTTTATTTCATAATATTTCAAAATCCGAGAAGGTAACAAATGTAAATATGAAGACTGTGTTTTATAACTAATTGTACTGAAAACATTAGTTGTACAGAAGTGTAACGATAAGAATCCTTAATTGTCTGTTCTAATAAAAAGTAAATTATACAATGTTTAAAGTCACGAATTTTAGAGAAAAAAAGCTAATCGACAGCCAACAGTGGAAGCTTCAATTTTAAAATATTGGACTCTAAATTCTGAAAAAAGATTTATATGTATGGAAATCAAATTTCTTACTATAGGGAGTAATACAGAGTGTGTCTTACAAGTGTTGTCCATTAATGCGAATTTCTTATCAGTTTTAAATTCAGCTTCCACAAACTAACCATAAATAAGTGCAGATAGTAAACTTTCATCAGCCAAAACTATCCAGGTTTTAAAAGAAATTATTAGAAAGAAACTGCAATTTTAGAGGCTGTATTTTTAATCATATATGCAAGTCAAATAAATGCATAGTCTTTAAAGGTTTTGCTAAATCAGGACTTAAACTTATTATTTTGCTTATGTGAGAAGTTAAACCCAATGAATCTAGTCCTGAGTGGGTGTTGCCCATTAAGTCTGATTTAATGTATTAAAATCTCCTTAAGGAGTAGGTGATGCTTCTATGTCTCACTGCCTCAATCCTGCACCTGGTGGTCCTTCCCCCTTGTTTACTCTGGAACTTATCGGCTTCACTGGGTCCAATTCAGCTCACTAACTTTGTAGAAAATAATACACTTGAGTTTTCCAGATGACTATTATTACTTTCAATTTAACAGCATGAATCAGACAGGGACACAAAGTGGTAAAGAATGATGAGAGATAGAAGTATAAAAATGTTATGAGCAAGACCACTTCCTTTCAGAAACTCACGGTGGCTTGAAACAGGACGTGTAATGTCACCTTGAGCAGAACGGGTGCTCAAACTGCATGATACGGTCTTTAAACTCTGGATCTTTGCAATTTTCTTTTTGATTTTAGAAGCTAGTTAGCAAGAACATATAAAACAATACATAAATAGCCTTTCTGTATATGACAGGGGGCTCATAAGAAAGGCAGAGGGAGACTTTTTACTAAGGTCTGTAGTGACAAGTGACAAAGGTTTTAAACTGAGAATAAATTGAGATTGGATAAAAGGAAGAAATTTTTTACGATAATGGTGGTGACACACTGGAACAGGTTGCCCAGAGAAGTTGTGGATGCCCTGGAAGTGTTCAAGGCCAGGCTGGACGAGGCTTTGAGCAACCTGGTCTAGTGGAAAGTGTCCCTGTCCATGGCAGAGGGGTTAGAATAGATGATATTTAAAGGTCTCTTCCAACCCAAACCAATATATGTTTCTGAAATTTTAGAAACTGGGTTGTTTAGGTTTGAGTTTGGTTTTCTTTTTTTTTTTCCTTTCCTCTATAATTTTTGATTGTTCTACCCTTTCTCTGCTACTACTGTGCAAGTGTATCACTGTAAATGTTGCTGACTGCAGTACAACTCCTTGGTGTTCTGAAGCATCCCTGAATTTGAGGTACCAACCTATATTTCCTCCATAGGCTTGCTTGAGCTATTGTTGCTGTTTTGTCCCTCAAGCCATTGTGTTTTAATCTGTTGAGCATAAATAGCATTTGGAAGAGCATCTCTGAGTTTTGAGACTCCTTCCTGAGGAGCATAAGCTCTGCATAATACCCGTTCTCATGGATGGGTTTCATGAGATACTAATCTGGCACTAGCTTACACATTGCTCAGCTGACTGAATGACTGGCTGCAACCAGAAGGAAGAAGCTTTTCTTCCCACTCCTGGCTGAGCTGTTCTACACTGTGTGATGTGCTGGTCCCAAAGGGAAAGCAGCAGAAATTTACCCAAGGAAACATGGCAAATTTTGAGGGTAGATGGATACATAGAGTTCAAGCACTTTATTAAAAAATAATAAATAAAAAATTCTCAGTAAACCATGAAGTTTGTGGAGATATAAGGAGGACAGTGGGAATAAAAAGGCAAGTGGAGACCGTGCACAACAGCTTCCCACGATATAGAGCCATTAGCTCAACTGCAGGAGACCCTACAGCCAAAGAGATGTTCCAGTGCTCTTGCATCTCCAAAGCAGCACTTTGTCAGGAGGCAGAGAGAACCTTAAAGATCTAATAAAGAGCAATAAAATCCTGCAAATTAAAGTCTTTCTTGCATGTTTACCACTCCAAGATATTCAGAGTATTTTTTTTGTCAGTGTTTGCAGATACTCAGGCTCTCTAGTCTCCCTTTTCATGCCTCAGTTGCCCTGTCTTTACAATGCTATCTGTGTAGATCTTGCACTGTACCTCACGCAGCCAAAAACCCCATTCCCTTGCACTATTATCTTCTCTGAATATTGCAGTAGCTATGAGGACTTACTTTGGTAAAAGTGTGAGGAATGAACTGGGAGTATTTGTGTCCTTATTTTCCATCCTTTTTTTTTTTAAATGATGATGATTGTTATCTATTGTTTTAAGCTCACTTATGCAGCCAAGTTTTATATGGATTGTGCTATCCCATTGTTATTTATTTTTCACTTGAAAGAGTGACCATTCTCGTAAATTGTGTCCATTGTTTCCCCTGGGAAAACGGTGTAGCACAAGACCTTTTGAAATTTGAGGACTGAAATATTGGCAACAGAGACCCTTGAAATTGAGATGATATTCAGAAACAAGAAAAGGGAATTTGCAATTTTATTTATTTATGTGTGTGTATATATGTTTGTGTGTGCATGTACATGTGTATATACACAATTTTTTTAAATGATACACATGAACAACATACATGTACACAATGGGCTGCTAAATTGTAACACACCTTAATGACCTGACATGATCAGCAGCTCTAAATATAACCTCCAAATCACTATTGCTTACTTTATGATCTTGCTTGTCAAGTAGAACAAAGAAAAGCACATTTAGAATAGGAGGCTACTGGTTTCACAGGAGCTCTGGATGAGCAGCACCTCTGAAATGCAGAGACTGGAATAACTTATTCTTGTCTAATGATAGATTGAATTAGTTTAGTTTAGGTATTTGAATTGGAATATTTGTCTTAGTCTTCCTTTATCTCTCCAAGATACATACTTCAGCACATTTTTCAATTAAAAACAAAGACTCTTGGGCTGAGTTGCTAGATTTCAGCATAAATTTTTATTCTGAAGTTATAAGCCCCCAAAAATAGCAAGGGGGAAGATTATAACTGTCTGACACTACCTTATCTATATAGCTGAGAACAGCATCACTACAATAAAAGAAGATAGCAGTGTCTCCCATTGATTGTTGTTTGATGAATGTAAAGCAATTTACTGGAATGCAATTAGCATTTGCAATCGCATTACCATGGGGAATTTTTTTATGCTGGCTTTGAATTGAAAATCTATACATTTTCTGTCCATGAGTCACTACTAAGGAAGCTTTCTTTCTTGTTTCTATTTTTTTTAGGTTTCAGAACTATAATTTGTGGAATGCTGAAAGGAAGTAAACCTAGAATTTTTATGTTTAAAATATGCTGAAGGACAAATTGTACAGTGTATCTACTGCAGTAAATTACTTGGATTTAAATTTGTAATTCTGTGCATTGCTGGAGAATTAGTTTTTCAAGGTTTTTATAGAAAGAAATACATCTCTTGAAAAATAAACAGCTTCTAGATATGGATAACTTAGCAACTTTGAAATAATTTTATATATGAATTAAGCTTGAAGTACACAGATTAAATAAGCAAAGCAATATGCTGAAAGAGTAAGATCTGTGTATGATGGCAGGGTAATAATACTGCAAGAAGTAACAATGCTACATTTTTCCCAAGCATCCAGAACACCAACAGGAAACGTGCATGCATGCAAGTGCTCAGTTGGACATGCTATTCTATTTGCACGTTAAAGAGGTGTAAATTTAGTTATGTCCCACTTCTTATACAGAAATTACATAGAGATTTTAGAAAGAATACATACAGATGTGTTGATTCACAATTTGAAATTTCTGTGGATGTGTATGTGAATGATTGTTACTGGACAAATCTCAGCTCACATGCAGAGGGTATCAGTTAAGTATGTATGTATGTTGCAGTGGGCTGACATCATCATCCTGATGGTGACACATGCATATAATAGCAAAAATAATTTGTGTGGTGCTTTTTAATGGCTTTTGTATGTTGTGGACCAAATGCCACTATTCTAAAATAGCAAAGACTACCACAGAGAATTATTTCCATAGAAAACTAGCTGTGAATGTTTGTTGTTTTCAAAACACCGTTATTATTAACACTATCGGTTAAAGTCGTCTTGCTATAATGATATATAGTGTACCTTAACCACTTCAGGAGAATCTTCTCTTTTATGTGTTTAACCTTTGAGGTCTTACAAAGTCCCATTGTCTATTGCACCTTGTGTACCTTAATCTCTGTGAGATGTAGAAAGAATTGTTACTGAATTCCTGGATAATATATTCATTTTCCCACTGGGCTGTTATGTTCTGAGATTTCAAAGGATTTTCTTTTTTTTTTTGTGTGTGTGTAATGCAAACCTTTAAAGAAAGTGTAACAGACAGGAATAGGAACAAAGGGCTTTCTGTGTTTATAAATATAATACAGTTCTAGATCCTCTCAGCTCTTTTTTTTTTTTTTTTTCCACTGAAAACTTCCTTCAATTTTAATGGTAACAATGGCATTCTAATGCTAACCTTTTTAACTGGAGTTGATATTAACATTTTAGTGGAGTTAAATTGTCTGTGTACCCCATCACTGCCTTGCTTAGGAAAAAGAATGCTATCTCCATTTACGCCCATTCATGGCTGTGATCAAGTTGTGCACAAATGTGTTGGCCGTCTTAAGGAGAGGGTAGAGGCTTTGGGACACATCTTATGTTGGTAGTAAGCAAACATAATTTAGGAAGATTCACTAGGGTAGCAATGCAGTCCCCACTTCCTTTGGAATTAACTGTTTGCTGCATTTTTTCTTTAACATCAACTATCAGTTAATTACTTCGTATTTTCCACACTTTCTCCTTGAGGAAAAAGTCTAGATACATTTGCCACGTTAACACAGCTTCAGATTTTCTGTCACTTAACTTCTAAATCAACCAATATGAGATGCAAGGTGCAAGGAATGAGGTAAACTTTTGACTGTATGAATAGAAGGCTTAATTTTCTAAAAATGAAATAAATAAATAAATAAATAAATTCTGTTTCCCTGTCTGAAATACTGGAGACTTTTTATTGCTAAGCTTCAAGGCTGGATGTGTTCCAAATATAATTATTGCAAACAGTTTTCTTGAGGAGGGAGATTTGTATTCTTTATATATAAAACTCTTGAAGTTAACCTCTTTATGGATCTCCTCTTCTGTATTGCTGTTTTCCTCAGACCACAAATTGCAATGCTCTGCCCTTAGTTTCCTCACCAGACAGAGCTACGGCTAAAAGCAGATAGTGGCTTTGTCCTGTATGGGGAAAAATACTTTCTTTAAGTCTGTGCTGTCATTTTATATTTGTAAGGCTGGTTTGGCACTTTCAAATATGTTGATCCAAATTCTGTCTTAGGTGCTCTTCTTCTGGAACACAAGTAGTTCCTGGGCTTCAGTGGAGTCCAGTATTTTATCCAGAAACTGCTGAGACTAAATTGTGTGTGTAATACTTGTAATTGAGTGCTGGGTGGTATCTATCCAGTGTCCGGACTGGGGAAGATGCTATGCTGCTGCTTTTTGTATTCTAGGAGCAGCCACATATTGTGACTGAGGGACAGGCTGGCTCAGGGACCATCACCTGGCACGAAGGCAAGAGTGTGCCAGGCAGCTGTTTAAGTTACTCTGCTTCTGTGTGATCAATGACTCGTGGCTCCTGATAACTTTAACTTAACAGGAACCAGTGCACAGCAGGGGATAGGAGCCACTGTTTGTTGTGTTATTGATTATCTGATTAGTGTTGTCTTGTCTCTGTGAAGGCAACAGCTGCTGTTTCTTGAAAGGACAGGACTTGCAGCTTCATGCAGAGCCTTCTCGCAGGGGCAAAGGCTGTGCAAGCTCTGTGCCGTTGTGGGAGCCTCTGCCTGTGTTGAAGGAAAGCAGTATCAGTGGAAGCCCAGAGGCATCGTTTCACAGGGAGGCAAGAATATAAAGATCATATGGGAGGGAATATGAGAGTCAATTGCTCCTGTATGTACAGGAAATAAGCAGGAAGCAGGAGATATTTCACAGTAGAGTTTGGATGACTCCGAGACCTCATAATATATCTTTCCACTTCCATGTGAGGCAGGCGTCCTAACTTAGGAGGCTTAGTGCCTATTTCCCTCCACCCACACCATGCCCTTCAAGCATTATGTACAAGGATCCTTTTGATTATTTTTGTTATTTTAAGGACTTTCACCAGAGGTAAAGGGTGATAGCTGTTAAGCAGAAATTGTGTGTGTCCTTGTAAGAAGGTTAGTCTGTGCTGAGCCTATACAAGCTCTGTGCAGCGTCTTGATTTCATTTTGACCCTGGTTTTAAAATCGTTGGAAATTACTCAGGGGAAAGAATGGATTTTGGACATCTTACCTCTCTCTACCAGCTGTTGGATCCTGTCCAAACCAGGGAAGGCTGTTGTGCAAGTAGTTACTGCAAGGGAAATAGACCAGAGGTATTTCATGTGGAAGCTGGAGGACTTTCATTCAGGCTTAGGGATGAGTGCTCAAGACATGCCAGTGAGTTTGGATGTTTTGAGAACAGATTGCAGCAGACAAGGTTGACTTTGATTAAGTATTCAAGCAAGCCACTTAAATAACAAGCATCGATAAAAGTTGGAAGATCAGGAATTGCTTACTGCTTACCTTTCTCGGGTTAAAAGACCAAATTGTGTATGTTATTTTCACTAGTGCAAAGGGGAGTAGACAGGAGGAGTCATCATATTACGTTGGAGCTACTGAGAAATGGTAAACTGAAAATGTTTAAACCTGCTTTTTATGCAGCTTCTTAAACAAAGGAGGTAGCCCAGCCCCTCTAAAAGTGACTCATTATCACTGTGGAAAGTGGGATTCATTTATAAAAATAAATAAACAAACTACTGCACAGACTGGCATTACCCATCAGGAGGACAGAGCAAACATCAGTTCAGCTCATCAAATCAAATATGGGATTTGAAAAAGGTACACTGAGGAAGAGATCATGGAAGCTTCAATCGCAAGCATTTTGCCCAGAACTGAGTCTTGGGAGTAACTTGGAAAACTAAGCTTTGTCTGCCAAAAGTGATGAATATCTTGAGGTCTCATTTGCATCTTTTTCCTGATAATGAACTTTACAGGCAGCTATCAAGAACAGGATGAGAGCCAAAAGAACCACCTCAGGGTTTATTAGTTAAAAGCCCTGAATGGGAACAGTAAGTGTAATTTGTTTCAGAAGTAGATCCTCACATCACCTCTATTTCTGTCAACTACGTAACTGTTACAGTCTTCCTCTATTGTGGTTTATTTTCTGTGCTTCCATTCTGTTACCTTTAGAAAGGTAAACCAAGAATATCTGACTATGTGTCAGAATGCTAACTGCAGCTAAAAAGTATTAACAACTTCGTTTTGGAAGGCTGAAGCTTCTGCCTTTAAATTAGGCTGCAGCTGACAAATGTCGCTCCTACCTCCACAGTTCCTCATGCTTCATAGCCATAGCAAACTGCTAATCTATGTTTTTACTTCTGCAAGGCTGACTCTTACAGCGCACTGGTGGGTAGAAGAATTACTTGACTGCAACTTTAAGAGTGTATTGGGTTTGTCTGACAAGGTTTTGGTAGTTGAGGGGCTACAGGAGCGGCTTCTGTGAGAAGCTGCTGGAAACTTCCTCTATGTCCAATAGAGCCAATGCCAGCTGACTCCAAGATAGACCTGCCACTGGCCAAGGCCAAGCCCATCAGCAATGGTGGTAGTGCCTCTGTGATAACATATTTAAGAAGCAGGAAGAAAACCGCTGGTAACTGCAGTTAGGAGAGAGGAGTGAGACTGTATGAGAGAAACAACTTTGCAGACACCAAGGTCAGTGAAGAAGGTGGGGGAGACGAAAGCAGAGATTCCTCAACAGCCCGTGGTAAAGACCATGGTGAGGCAGGCTGTGTCCCTGCAGCCAATGAAGGTCCACAGTGGAGCAGGCCTCCACTTACAGCCTGTGGAGGACCCCATGCTGGAGCGGGTGGATGTCCGAAATGGGCTGAACTCTTAAAAAGCTGAAGGAATGAACAAATGAATACACTTTCTAGGGAAAAATAACACTCATATGGTATTCAAGTGGGGAAAAAGAAAAAATAAAGATTTTCTTGTTTCTCTCGTTTCAGAAAAGTGGGCTATAGAAATGGGAGTATCAAGCATATTTTGCTTCAGTCTTTTTTTTTTTTCTCCCTTGAAATAGAACCATCCTCCATAGACAAAGATAAAAAAGAAAAAGGAGGAAAAACAGCACCTCAAAGACAGGGGAAATTGGTAGAGAGAGCAATCCAGAACACAGAAGGGACTTCTGGCAGCTAAAATACGTGGTAATATGAAAACCTCAAAAAGCAGAGAAACTGTGAATTGAGAGACAAAAGATTTCATCTGCCTCTGGGTAATGAAACTGCAGCATGTAGCTCACCGGAGAAGTTCGCAAAACAGGAAATATGGCAGGGCAAGTGGATGTCTTCTGACAACTGAAAAAAGAACAACCAAACTTCTGATATTTAAATACTGAGACAACTAGCTATCAGCATTTTAGTGCTTTTGAGGACAGAAGATCATGGAATTGTATTTGTGTTTTGACACATTTGGTATTTTGTAGTTCCTCCTTTGTATCATCATGCATCTTATTTAAGACTGATTTGATACTGATAAATGACATGACTCTGATTTGTTATAAATGTTTCTCAGAATCAAAGATCTGATAATTCTGAGTCATTTATCAGAATGATTTGGTCAACTTTTTTAAAAAAAGTAGTTTCCTTTATACCAATCAACTTTTAGAAAATATAGTATGATTATATTGTTAAAATGTAGGAAGACTAAAGTGTTCAGGACAGATTAGCCTTTTAAAAGGTGGAATTACAACTGCCATCATGATTAATATAGACTAAGATGAAGAAAGATGCACACACATTGATGTTGTCATTAGCAGATTTTATAAGGGCCAAAAGAGAAGGATGCACATCGGAACTTCGTCTCTTAAAGGACTGTGGAACTTGTGGAAATCTCCTAATGAATAGTAATGTTAAGTAGTAATACTAGAACGATTCTGCATCATGCATGAGGGGCGGGCAGTGGCATAGCAGAATGCTGGAACTGTATTTAGCCTTCACACATTAGGTGTACCCATGTTTGCAGAAAACATGGAAGGAGACTCAAGATGTGGAGGAATCTTTTAGGACATAAGTTACAGTGAGGCTTCCTTGGATTCTTGTGTTTGGATATTAAAACAATGAAAACTTAGTAGTAACCACCCCTTCTCTGAAAAAACTGCATGTTTGCTAGATTTTTATAATGAAATATCTGTAAACATGGAAAGATGCACTAATATGACAATAAACAGAAGCTCTAGAAAGGGATGTAGCTTCAGAAACTTTAGGACAGAGCATTGTTAAGAATTAAGGATGACTGAGGTAATCTTTGATGTAGTACTGTTTGCTCCTGGTTCCCAGGGTAAAATTTCCCAGTAAAAATAAAATAATTAACTTTTCCTTGTACCAAGATAATCGGTCTGTCATATTTGAACTTCAAAATATGCTTAATCCTCAGTTTGTGTTTGGTTTGGTTTTGAGGTTGGTTTTTTTTTTTTAAATATCAAAAGCTCCTCACAACTTCAAAAGTTTTAGGCTTTAATTTTAATTATTATAAGGGTTACTGATTTTAAATCCACTTTGAACTGTATTTTGTATCTTAATGACTCAAAAACTATGTGCCTTAGTTCTTGATCTGAGAGGTGTGAAACATGAAAATATATGTATCATTCTCCAGTATTTAGTAAAATTAATCACTGTGTAACAAAGTAAAAAAGTTACTTTACAGTCTGGGAACTTGTGCTTCTGTAGAGCTAAAAAAAAAAAAATCTGTATTGATTAAAAACTAGAAAATTCTGGTTCCTTTGTGTTTTTACACTTCATTCAATGTAATCTCATTCTATAAGACTGTAAGATCACACTACTTAAATTTGGTTTGGGTTTGTTGTTTGGGTTTGGTTTTTAGGTTTTGTTTGTTTGGTTTTTTTTTTAATATTAAAAAAAATCTTGCTGTTTTCCCAGGAGAAAGAACATGTGTATTTTATTTTGTGCGCTCTCTCGAAGAAAATGTTTAACATGTGGAAACTTTTCTGGATGCAAAAGGTGCTATGGAGCTGTTTAATGATTTGAAATGTTAAAACAGCTCTCATGGGATTGGATGAATAAGCAGTTGATTTGATCAGGCAGGAAGAAGACAAAAATTGTACAGATGTGGTTAATTTGTTCTAAATGCACCCATATCCTCAAGCATCTACTACCTAGTTAGTGCCTCTTCTTGTGAATTTGCACTGTATGATAAGAATATCTACATATTTTACTGAAAATTCCTTCTTTTGTAAGAGTAGTATGGGCTCTAATAAGCATTCAGTCTGTCAATATACAGGAAACAGCTCTTAACGACTCCAATTTTATTTTCTTCCTTTTGGAAAAAGAGTAGGAAGTGATCATATTTTTTCAGCAAGCTGCTTTATATTAAACATCAAATTCAGTAGTTCCCATGGGTGCTATTAGATGTACTGTCACAATGGCTGCTGTACTATTTGAAATAGCAGTTGGTGAAGCTACAGTGTGTATACAATAATATCAATGTTCCTGTTTGAGAGCTTGTGCACATTCATACCCATGCATGAACATTTTTCCAATCTCTGTTCATTCTTTGATCATATTACTTTCATGGGTAGTTTATGAACCAGCTAAGGTCATTCATAGGAGCTGCAAAGTTTTGGTTTGGAAAACACAAAAGAAAAAGAACAACCCCTCTAAAAAAAACCCTGAAACAAGTAAGCATTTATCTAATGAAGTAAACAATGGTGTTTGCATGAATAAAGCATTGCTCTGTCTATTTATTAAACTGATTGACAGAGGAAATGAAAGTGATACGCTGAAGTTTCAGCATTCCCCCTGCCTCCACTGTCTTACAGTACTCTGCCTTTCATAAGATTATGATGGCTTGTAGTGTTGTCTTTGCAAACTCTGCGCTCTTTGCAAAAAGTTGCTCAAGATGTTGTTATGACTTAATTAGACATGAATACGGATAGTGATAAACAACTGTGTAGCCCCACCTGCATGTTTATTCTATTTTAAAAAAAATCCTGACCACTAGGCAAACAGCTCATGATAGCCTACATTCATAGCCATTTATTTTAATGGAAATTTGCTTTATGCGAACTGTCTTGGTATAAGAGAGGTCAAGCCGGTTGTCTCTTTTATTGTAGAACATGCTGTGTCTTGTTGTATGAATAGACATGTATGTTTTGTTTGACACTCATAATTGGACCATTGAGTCTAGAAGAATGTCCCACCAGTGACACTTTTGCTCATCATTTTTGTCTGAGTTTTTAAACTGTAGCAAAAATAGCATGTTCTTAAGAGTCACAAAACCACTTTTCCTAAGCAGTATGCATAGACACTTTCTGACATGGACAGAGATTAAATGTTTACCTTCAGATGTTTCCTTGAAGAAGGGAGATGATTGAGGAGAAAGTACAGGTGTAAAACATAGCTCCATTGGCCTGGATAAGGACAGTTTTCCTTCCTGAGTTCCACTGCATATGTATTTCTTTGTGGTTTAAGATTTGTGTAAAACCTTTCAATGAATGAAAAAAATATGAAAGTATGACCTTTAAATGAGTGGATACTGACCAGCAGTGTGTGAAGTGTATCATGAAGTGTGTATCGTAAATAAACATACCTGATTAGTGTAAAATGAAAGGACATTAATCCATTTACATCTGCTAGATGAATATCTAAGTATCCTGACTGTTTAGAAAGACAAAGTTACTCCTAGACAGCTTTATCACATGTCACGTCAAGACAACTTTGCCTAGGTATAAAGAAATCTTTTGGATTTTGCATAGGAGCCCTGAGTTGACCACAGCTTGGGAATGGAAGTGCCTGGCTTAGCTTCACAGAGAACACGGCAAAAGATTCCAAAAGGCTCCCAAGACTTCAAAACTGCTCCATAACAGAGAAACAAACTTGTGACTAGGTCATAAGTTATTCAGCATACTGGCTTCCAATCTGCCAATTGACACCTATTGAAAACAAAGCCTTCTGGATACTTTCTGCTTCCGTCTCATTTTCCAGTTCATCTGGCCCCCTTTTTCTGCCCATTCTCAGGGCCAGCTCACTGCTGCAGGAAACCTCTTGCTTCTCAGAGCAGCATCCCAGGATACCTGCCTGCTTTCCCTTCTTCTTGACAGCCCCATCTGCTCTCCAGAAGTTCCTCCTAGCTGAACAATGCTCAGTTGCCCTCAGAAAAAAGGTACTTTCTCTCTCCCCTCAGGAATGTATGCCTAACCAAGAAATATGGGAACAAGGTAAAAAGATGGCTGCCGCTGCCTTACTGCGTTGTTTTAAACAATATGTAGCTTAGCTTATCAAGCACTTGTAAATTGTGACCTGGAAATCAAAGAAATATATGTTACACCGGATTTTTGTTAGATGCAGTGAACATGTTATTGTTTCCAACCTGGAGCTATAGACTTCATATCTGGCCATCTTTATCACATACCTACTGTTCTTGGTGGTAGTGTTTAAAAACTAGTGATGCCTTCCTTTGCCTCCTCTGTTCTGAGGACAGGATGTTTTACAGTGGTAACATGATCTTGTTGCCTTTTCCTGTATCATGCATATCTCCTTCAAATGTATTGCCCACTATTTTCATAGACACGATCACAATCATTAGAGTCTACCATGTGGTGCAGGGTTTCTCAAAACAGTCAGTGGTTTTGGCCTTAATTCATATTTAATGACCATTAAATATACTGCCTAATTTGTCATTTTATTTTTCCCATCCTCAGTTGAACTTGTTTACTTTTGGATGCTTTACAAACATGTCATTATCTTATTGTAATCATTATCTGAAAAATTAACCTAGAATTGATTTTTTTCTTCAAGGTCTGTGAGTTTTTCATACTCATTTTTTCAAGATATAATTCATAATGTCCACAACTGAAAAAGAAAAAGAATGTCTTTCTTAAAAAAGAAAACAAATATGGTGCTTCGTGCCTTAAACAATCTGTATGAGCTGCAGGTGAGGTATGATATCATTTCATAATCCATCCTCTCGGTTGTGCTGATTTGGCACTATTTTGCATCACATTGGGATTGCGCTAGCAGGGGCTGTGTTGTGAGGCACACAAGCAGTGGGTGAACCAAGTCTCTGTGCTGATAACTCTAATTCTAGCATACGTACTCTGTGCTGCACATCTTAGTCTCTCATGTTTTATTTGTATGGCAACCGTCTGAGTAGTATAATTAGTGAGTTGAATTTGAAATTATAAACATTGTATCATTTAGGGGACTTTTCATTTTCTAGTAACAAGGTTACCTTTGAGCTGTTTCTGGCAGTTCAGATGGCTGTAACAGCCCCTGACAACCTGCCTTGCTCGGTTCTTTCCCTGGAGCATCAACTACGCTGCTGCTGTCATCCTTTATGAGGGGTCAGGATTTTGTGCTGATTGAAGGCCTGTTTTTGCAAAGAAAATGCACTAAAGAATCTGAAAGCTGTTTGTCTCTCTTCTGCACCTGGTGTTTTAGGTTTCCACTGAGTAAATTGCAACCCTTTTTTTGCTATGCCTTTTTCCTTGTTTTTTTTTTTTTTTTGTTTTTTCTTCAAAGGCTTAGCCTTTTGAATTTAAATAATAAAAATCATAGAACCAATTTGCCAATGTCAGAAGAAATTGTAGAGTCTACAAAATATCTACATTCACTATAAAACACCTGTAATTGCATAAATTAAAATGAGTGTTACTTACTAGTAGTTATTCAAGTAAAACAGTCATTTTACTTTAGTGAAATTACTATTCTGAATATTTGAGGTTGTGTTGTCTTGCAAGTTAACTCTTTGGCAGACATTAATGCTTCAATATTAATCTATATTTAAAGACTAGTATCTATAAGTAATAGCTATAGATTTATATCTGGCTTCTCTGGGACTTCAGAGATGAAGTTGGAAAAAGGCACTACTGTACTTTAACAAACTTCAACAAAAAATCCATGCTCCTGATGTCTGTTTTGACAAGGAAAAAAAATAATCTTAAGGAACTCCAAACCTATACTTAATCTTTACATTATCCTTGAAGATTACAGTAAAAGGCTAATTTTCACCTGGCCAACACATTTTTTTTCTCGGATGTCTTACGTTCTTCTCAAGTACCACATATACACTCCCCGATTTCTGTGTAGAGTTGTTCCATGCCTGTGACAATTGTATTTTGGCTTTGTTTTTTTTTCATAGCACAAGTCTACGATCCTAGTGAAGTAACTGAGATGCAGTGAAATCTGTGAACAAGTGGCAGTTCTGAAATCCTTTGTACCTTTCAGCAACTACTTTTAGAACTAGACTGCTGCTTTTGGCACTTATTTGAATTATGTTTCATAGCTTACTTCAGAGAACTTCAGTGTTTTAGTGCTGAGAGAACTTTTGCACCTGATCCAGAGATGGCACTGCATTAATACGATTTCATGGAGTCTCCAATTGGATAAAGAAAATGCAATTCATGTAATTACAGCAACAGAATTTTGGTTGTGATAATCTTTTGAGAAATGGGAGAAAAAGCCTCTCTCACCCAAAGCATCCAAGTTGCCTAAAATGGTAGCGTACATAACTGCCAGAGTATGAAAAGCATGATATACTAGAGCCATCAAAGAAGGGACATCTGAACAGATGAGGAGAAAGAGTAAATGTCACTGAAATAGAACAGATAATGGCTTTTTGCTGCCACATAAATGCTGAGGCCACAAGGTGAAGCAGAAGACATTTCAAAACAGGCAGCATTGATCCTGTGATAACAGTCCTATTACCATGATTTTATTTCTGTGACACTGCTTGATTGATACAGATGTAATCATTTCATTTCCCTGTTGCAGGTGCAATGGAAGGGTATTTCCATAGCATGTGCAGAATACCCCTCTCCTTGCACAGACAGAGCTCCCACTCCTATCTCCGTACCAATACTAACATAGCAGGATGTAGCATGATGACAGAATGCATCTGTATTTTGCCTCGAGGCAGCCATGTGTAATTGTGTGTGGTGTTTTTATTACATATTTTTGTGGATAATTTAGATGATTCCTGAAGTTTCATAATCCTTAAGTTGCACTGTTCGTAAATTATGGATGTGCATCTAGCAGTATGATAAGTCATAAATACTGGGACTGCTAACAAATATAAAGCAGTCATTTTGTCAAAGCCAAAACCAAAAAGAAATAAAGGACCAGTTTTCAAATGTAGAAAGTTAGTTAAAGCCAGAAAAGTCATACCAGCCTGCATGAATTCTACTTACTCTGGACCTACCCCTAAAAATTTTGTGGTTGTAGGATATTTTCTTTTGATATTTTATCTTAAGAAGTCACAAAAATAAGTATTTTTTTTCTAAGAAATGTTATTGTTAATAAAGAAAGTGATAATTAAATAGCTAACAAAGATTTAAAAGGAAAATGTGCATATTTTGTGTGTGTGTTTGGGTTTTATGCAGTGATTAATGACTGTATAGGTGTGATTGTTTAACGATGTGAGTGGGGAAATGCCTGGAAGGAATATATATTTTATTAGAGTAACTGATATAGTTGGAGGAGGGAGACAGACAAGATTCCTGGCACACAAACCCTTTTTTCTGCATATGTTTGTTCTGTCATTCAGGAGTGCAGTTCAGAGACTGCAAAATATGCCACACATTTATGCTGAAGTGTTTATAGTTTATGTCTTTAAAATTAATTTCTCTGACTTGTACAAACATATTTCAAGTTTTGAAGAAGTTCAAAGTATAAAAGACTTTTCAGTCTTACAAGAATTTATTTCATAATTTGCCTTATCCAAATGACTAGTACTACGGTTAGGAAAAAAAAGTTATTGCAATTATTCTGGAGCTCCTGTGCCAGTGGTGGTATTTCTTTGACGTGTTTCTGCGGATATTCTAGCTGGTACTTTCTCCTTGTCTGTTTGAACAGTAATGAAGTTACTGGAACAGAATTAGAAGAGAGATCTTCTGGTTTTCAATCCCGTTTGCATCAGTGTAGCTCAGATATAATTCTGACCTCTCCAGATAGCATCTTAGTATTGAAGTTACTACCCAAGTGACTCTCAATTAGCTTGGTAGGTACAAAATCGGAATAAATAATGAAGTCTCAGAAGTCTGGAGAAGAGGAGGCTGAGGTGAGACCTTATTGCTCTCAACTACCTGCAAGGAGGTTGTAGTGAGGTGGAAGTCGGTCTCTTCTCCCAAGTAACAAGTGATAGGACAAGAGGAAATGGCCTCAAGTTGCGCCAGGGGAGATTTAGATTGGACATGAGAAAAATTCTTTACTGAAAGAGTGGTCAAACATTGGAACAGGCTGCCCAGGGAAGTGGTGGAGTCACCGTTCCTGGAGGTGTTAAAAAAACATAGATGTGACGCTTCGGGACATGGTTTAGTGGGCATGGTGGTGTTGAGTTAATGGTTGGACTTGATGATCTTAGAGGATTTTTCCAACTTAATGATTCAGTGATTGATTCTATGAAAGAGTGTGAGCTAATTTATAGGTGACTTAAGTGTACCTAGTTTGTTCACACTTCTGTTATTATAAATAAAGACATTGGGCAATTAGACCTCTTTTTTTCTTTTTTTCCTGTGCAGTGGTGAAATGCTTAACTGTGGTATGTAGGGTGTTGTAAAGATTAATTGGTTGGTGTTTGTTCAGCACTATAAAGAGTATTATTGATATAAACCAATCACGGGATGATTGCAGTTATTTAGCGCTGCTGTTCACTAGAACATTTACAGAAGGAATTTACTGTGAACATATATGTTCACTTAGGGTTAGTTCTCATTCATTCTGGACAAACCAATCAATGAATAGAAGATTTAGCTGTTTAACTTGTCAGAGATTTTGTTAACACTTTCACACAAGGAAGTTGAAGATAAATTAGAGTCTGGATTTTGATGCCCATCTGTTCTGATTGTTTGGCATCTCAAGGACTATCTAAATCTGAATTTATTACCAGAATCCCTATAATAGAGAAGGCAAGCAAAGATCATCAGATAAAACCTGTCACTCTTCAGGAAATTCTTACATCATGGTTTCCATTTCGTATGAGACTTCACTTGTTGGCTTTTTGCACATCCTTGCTGATAGCTGATAATTGAACTAGAATTCTTCTTTTATACAAATGCCAACGTGACCTCAAAAATAAGTATGGCATCTTCAAGAAATTCTTCATTGTTTTGGCAAGGACTGGATCATCTCTTTTTACTATATCCGTCTGGACATAAAATACCAACCAAACACTGAATTCAAACATATTGGGATATAGCCCTTTGTGCTGAATACAGGCCACCCTCTCTTTCTCCCTTTTGTTATGCCTCTTTTCCACTACATTTTCATAGCCTCTTAGAAAGACCATTTCAGTGGATTCTACCTTCCAGACTAAATCTTTTTGTTCCTTGAATAAGACTTCTTCCATCACTACAGTCCTCATTATAAGGGGGAATGTCCAGATGCCCCAAACCGAGAGCAACAATAAGGAGTGCTTCTTTTTCCACAGGTCATTCTGACTGCCCTCAGTTCTTCCAAGTGTTACCTTTTCCCTGCATCTATGTCCATTGCCATAATCCCACTCAAGACTGTGTATGGTCAGAGAAACTTTGCTCCTATTTAGTTATCACCTCCCACAGTCTTGTTAGTGACAGTGTGAGTGAGCAGGGGTACCAGTCTCCTTGCAGCTATGCCTGTTGCTTATGGTCATTTGCATGGAAGTGCCTTTGAGGTTTGGCCCTGTTTGAGGTAGCTGAATTACCTATACCTGCTGAAATTTATCAGTTGTAAAATTTTTTTTCTCTTTACTTGGCAAGAGAAATTTTACTCAAAAGCTTGTTAAGATTTTCCATTTAATTACTATGTATTAAAGAAAGACAGTAACACGAAAATAGAATTAAAACAAAGCATCTAATTTTGCCTCATCATAAAAAAAACTTTTATTCTTCTAGTTGAGCTAAAGATTATTATGGCCTTCTACAGTAAACGTGCTACCTACAAAAAACTGATCCACATTCACTTTTCATTGAAACTGAATTCTTGGTCCATTGGTGCAGTTACACCTTTGGAATTCCATTCAGTAACAACCTCAAAACTAATTCACTGTAGATTGTGTAATGAGTGGAAAGAGTCTGAAATACCCGAGTTTACCACAGCAAATCAGTTAGAAAGGCATGTGTCATCCATTTTTCTCCAAATTACATCTTTTAAAAGGGGTTTACAATGTTTGATGTAGTCAAACGTTAGCTTAAACTCAAATTCTTTGTTTTTCTTCTGTCAGAATCCTGAATTTATCCTTCATCTAACTCAGATTTTAAATAGGTTCTGCAACTTGTTTCCCAAGACCACCATGTCCCAAAATGCCCTTTGCTCCATTGTTGCTATGACATTTCAGGGGCTGACATTAAGTCTTTTTGCAGAAGTAACTAGAGCACATTTTGTAAAATGGGTTATATACACTTAAGAACAGTGCATGAAGTGTTGAATTGTGTATGCATTTTCAAAACCATCATTCCTGTTTTGTAGAAATAACAACTAATCTTGCAGTTATTTGCAGCATTCTCTTGGGAGATTCAGTGAATTCCCAGACATTGTTCTAGAGCGTTCTTGTTACCATTTTCAAACACAGAAATGGTCTGCCTGTTGTTTTGAGGTTTATGTAAAATGTGTGATCATTTTCACTAATATTAATTGGGATTACGTAGAGCAAATATCTAAATTACTTGGAGATCAGCCTCTAATCATAAAGTAGGACCTGAGGCTTAGAATTAATGAAATATGTAAATCAGAATGTTGCGTCACAGACCCTGAATGTGATGAAGAACTTGCTGAGGTTTCATCTAATTGATAGAAGATTTTTTGGAAGGAAGTAGAGCTTTGAACTAATATCAGGGTGTGTTCTGCATGGCCTTCCCAAAGAGAGTTAAAAACACCTGGAAATAAAAACATCTCTGAGATACACCATACCAAAGGTAGTTCTGGTTTTAATGCCTTTCAGGATATTTTCTGCCTGATTTTTAAGATAGGTGTTGTGTTTTAGAAGATGAGAAGTAAAACAGATATTCTGCAGGACATGGTTGCCTGTGTAGCAAAGAATGAAAAATATGTCAGGGCTGCTACTATTTGAGATAACTCTTCTGTTATGAGATTTAAGTTTTCCCCTGAACCTGGGCTCATATGCTGCTCAAATCCATAATAAATAGAATTGAGGAAAAGTTCCTGAATTCATGGTATCTCCCTAGTAGAGCTGTTTCCACTTCTAGGCCATTGTTTTACAGACAAAAAGGTGGGGAAATAAACAATAATTTCCTTATAGCTAAAATATTTCAGAGAACTGGTAATGCTCAATTTGTTTTGCTTGTTTATGACAAAGTCTGAGGACAAAGCAGTCACAAGCAAACCAGTAGAGCAAATATGTCTCAAGACTGCTGTAGCAGTGAGTCTGCATGTGGTTGGGTCGGATGAAATTCATTGGAATAAAACCTGCATCTCCTCAAGCTCACTGTGTTTTGTGTTTATTTGTAGTAGTCTCCCACAAAAATGTGTAATGTTACTTTGTAGTTTTATTAGTGCTAATTAATAATACAAAGAAAGAAGTCATTTAAGTAAAGAAGTAAATTTTTTAACAGTGTAGGGAATTTTTCTCACTAGTGATTATAGTACTTTCTTTAACCAGAATATATTAAACTATTTTTATGCTGAATGTGTCATATAGGACTATGTTTAGTATATAATACAGGATCCCTGTTCTGTGGATATTCTTTTTATAATGTGGCCTGTTGCACTTGTTAAGTACTCAGGTAGACAGGTTCCTTGATGATTCTGGGGTTTTAAGTTATTATCTGTATGGGTTGTACTAAATGGTTGTATATGTAAATCCAAATAAGTAATGAAGCATGCATATATTCTTCTTTATAAGCTATATTTAAGATCTTTACTTCATGAAGGCAGGTTGGATTGCTATTTATAGTGCGGTTGAAAACTTGTGAATATTCATGACATTTAATATGTCTTATATTTGATTATCATGAAAGAAGTATCGTTCCTATAAATAAATATTCGATCAAGCAAATGAACTGCAATAGAAGTATAATATATATTGGTGTTATCCAAAGAACAGTGAAGCAGCACTTCTAGTGAAAGATAAAACTCTGAATAAAACAACTTTTTTTTACATATCTCTTATTTTTTTAATAGGAAAAAATACATCATATGCAGGTGAATATAACTTCTCTAATTAAAAGGTGAACATAGAAAAGTAGTCTAGAATCACATACATAGTAAGAAGAGATATTCCCTGAAAACTATTGAACATTTTTTTTTTTTAAAAAATCTGTATTCACAGTGATCTCTATTATGCTTCAAGCTGTATCATAGTTTATATCATAAAGAAGAGTTGCATGAATTTGGCTTACCTTAATATGCCCTAAATGCAAATATTCAAGACTGAGTGGGAAGTGATCTCTGGAAGCATAAATTGAAAACAGATGAATATTTCAAAGTGTAGTAGCAAATAAAATTAAAAGGAACTAAATACATGGTTCTCCCCTTCTAAAGTAGTATAGAAAGCCATTTAGGAACAATTTAAATAGGCAGTTTGTAAAAAAGATTTTTCAAAACTTAAAAAAAATGCAACTGGAAAAGCTGAGGAAAGCAATTATATTCTTGTGGGCGTTCTGACTACTTAGAGTTCTGGTAGTGCACTACAAATTCAACTTAGATGTGGTTCCTGTAAATGCTTTCAGATCAAACAAACTTGAACTAATGGGAACTGCAAGTTATTTTTATAATCCTTTCAGTGATAACCATGCACACCACACTTAAAAGATAAAATTTCTCTCCTTC
Organism: Leptosomus discolor; assembly: GCF_034619465.1. NCBI lineage: Eukaryota > Metazoa > Chordata > Aves > Leptosomiformes > Leptosomidae > Leptosomus > Leptosomus discolor. Next base: position 69,517,854 of record NC_141392.1, on the reverse strand, counting down.
TTGGTACTTAAGAGAGGTGTTTAGAAAAAACTCATGGTTCAATTTTTGCTTCCAGTGAACTAAACAGAGTTATGTTCCTTTTTGCTCTGACTGCAAAATGAAGCAGCTACACCACCTTTGGAGGGTTTAGTTGTTTCGGGGTTTTTTAGGTTGGGGGGGGGGTTGTGTGTGGGTGTGTGTTCAGCTTTTTTCCTTTTTTTCATGTCTATCATGTCTTGTTAATGAGATTAGCAGCAGGGATGCCCATGGCTGAATTCTCACTCTCCAAAACAGTTTATAGAGAATGGTTTATTTTATTGTTGCACCTTTCTCCTGGAGGTGCTATCAACCACAAAGAGAAATTAGAGAAGTTGGGGGCAGGTATCCACCAAACTGCTGGCTTAGCAGCTCCTGGCTGTGCTGTTCTCAGAGGTGCTGACGGTGGAGCAATCCCAGATGTGGCCACTGCACCCTTCCAATATCACTTTTACTCTGGGAAGCAAAGTGGTCCCTTCTCACCACAGGAAGTTAGGGTGCTTTTAGGACTTTTGACTAGGATTCTTCCTGCCTCTGTCTCATTTGACCCGGCACTCTCTGAAGATCAAGCAGACACTATCTCCAAGGCAGTCTCTCTGGTATCTGTGGTGCAGGTTGTAACTTCAAAGCCACAATCTAGCCTATAGTGCACATGTGCTAACAGCTGGGTTGCTTCAGACCACAGCATTGTAAATGAAATACTACAGTTTAAACGTGCCCAAGTTATGCTATGGGTTAAAGTGCATATAGATGAATAAGACACACCAGGGATAGTGCACTAAGACTCAGCATGGATTACTCATAATTAGGATGGGGAGAATGAGTGAACGGCATACTAATTACAGGAGCCTGAAATACCAGCCTTGGTATCCCTTTGCAGTGATTGGCAGCTACCAGTTCACAGTGGACAGCCTGAGCCAAAGCCATGGATATGTACAAAACTAAGTTTGATGACTTAGTTTTTAAAAAATCCTTACTACTACTTGCCAGTTCTGTTTCTGCTATTGCCTAATATGAGGCCTACTTGAATCATCTTTTACTGTTAGCTTAGCACAATTTACCTAGTATCAACTTAAATACTTTTGCCAGGTAGAATAATCAGAAAATGAGGAACTAGTACAGTGGGATACTATTTTAAGAAAGCAATAATTTCTTTCTCTTCAAAGTAGAAAAATGTCATGTTTTTTAATATGGGAGAGAAATGACCCTTGACAGAGGATAGTTTTCGATACAAGTTTCAGGAAATTTTTCTAAGTATAACACAATGGAAGAAGTGATCACTGAACTTCTGATGACAATAAAAGGGTGAGTTTCATAGTTCGTATCTTCTGCCATATTGCTGCTCTCTGCATCGTATCAACTTCTTTTACCTCTTCAGTTAGCTCTAGGATTATGAAGGTTTATAATGCCTTTTACAGATTATACCTGCCCTATTGCTCTCATTTGATACTAAAATGTCACCTGACTCATATGATTAGCCCTATTTCCAGTGTCCGCTGTTTTCTAGATGATCATCATAGCACCACCTCCTTTTTAATTTTTTTTTCCGTTCAGCTTTTCATATTCATGCAAGAGTTTTGTATTTTAATGTAATTTACCTTAGTTTTATGAGGGAAGGAGGACACAATACAAAATTTGGAACTAATATGTAAAGCAATGCTTTTTCACTTTTATACTTGGTTTAGTTTTTTTAACATTTAAGCCTTGGACCTTGGTTTCTTCAAGGTCATTCAGTAAATAGGCATATATGGAACCACAGTCACTTCCTTAGGTCTTGACTATGAACCTTCCAGACAGGTTTCACTCTTCTGACTTTTACTTTCCTCTAGGCAGCAATTTATTTTCAAGAAGACCAGAGCTTCCAGAGGGCAATTCAACTTACATATTTTAGATGTTAGTTTTTCAGATTGAATGAATGCCCACATAGAGATCCTTGTTGCTTTCTCTTGGCTTTGGTAGATGGAGCCCAGAGGTCTAGGTTAGAAGAGATACCTCTCTAGGAGAGCAGAATTTAAGATCAGTCCACTGTTTTTCTTCAGTATTCTCTCTTTCCTGATGAATCTGACTTTTAGCTTAAAATATTGACATGGGGGGTGGGGGGTAGTAAGGGCAGTTTATTTTTATTAATGGAGATGGGTTTAGGAATCGAGCTGATCTGCTATATTTGACTTCTCTTAGTAAGGCAATTCTTTGAAAAAATAAAGAAATTGCGTGGTGTCGCAGGGACCTGTGTGAGTGCTGGCTCAGTGATTGCAGGAACATCAGGGAGAGACTTGCAGCACCCCATCCTTCCCTGTAGACTGTCTTTCAGACTTACCTGTATTTTTATTGTTAACAATTAAAATCTATTTGTTCTTTTAGCTACAGTCCCCAAGTATCACTACTGCTGTCGCATCACTCCGATTCCTTTTTAATGTTTAGTTTAATGACTCACCTCTCTTATTTGTGCAAAGAGGCTCTCTTTTCTCATCACAGTTTGCCTTTTCCATTTCCTATTTGCTTCGATCTCTTTTAAAGCATGTTCAGTGTTTCTTCTTTTCTTGGTTTGTGTTTTCTAATGCATTTGCATATAATTCCTAGTAATATTAAAGGGTCTTAAACATGAATGTAAAAAAAAAATTTAAAAATTGGAATAACTTCCTTCTCTTGCTTAGGCTGTGGTTCTTTAAGGTGCTATTTTCTTCTTGATTTTAAAGCTAAATGCAGCTGTCTAGTAGACTATGTTGCCTTCTCTTAGTACTTTAATTGGTATTATACCTCCTTGACCTAGAAGAACAAGGGCACTTTTTGTGAAGCAAGCAAATTATATACTTCAGGTTGTGTAGCAACATGGTGCTGATGAGCAACTCCTTTAAAAGGAGTTCTGTAGAAAGCACTTTCAAATTACAATATACTGAGTTAATAACATCTACATTTTTTAGTATAGTATTCTTATGCTGCTAACAGTGCAAATCTAATCCCATCGTTAAAGTCAATGTAGTACAATTTTCTATACCTAAATTTAGACCTAAAATTTCAAATCATTTCCAAAATATTGTAATAAGAATAATTATTATTAATCTATTATTTTCATTAGTTAAAATCCAACTTTGGGTATGTTAATAAAGTGAGAGATAAAATAAAAAATAGACTTAATTAAAAATAGGGACAAATATAAGTCAAGCTAGAGAGCACAGTTTCTAGAAATTATTAAGCAAAAGCTATCTTTTTGTGCAATAGTGAGTGGAAATACATGTAAACCTATGCTTCTTATTTAAAGTCTTCAGCTACATGTATGGAACAAAAGCAGTGTTGGTTAATCTCGAAACTTTGATGTGGCTGAATATCAGAATTGTGCAGCAGTGTTAGAGTTCAAAACATCGCTTAAACTCCATGGGGACTGGGGTGGTAATTAAAGTCCCCTTCCATCCCCCCGAGGTCTAACCATTAATTCCTCTTTCTTTCCAGGGAGGGCTGAAGTTCTCCTTCATGCTGCTCATTGCCACAGATCAGCAGAGCTTATGGTTTCTGTAACCAGGGAGTGGATGGAGGAAAACAAGGGCTTGGGCAACTGGAATAAATTGGCTGCCAGCATGGGACTGTAATTGAAGCACAAAGCTAGACAAAGCTTGCCTTCCCTCTGCCCAGCAGAGTCATTTGCAATGCTCTGTGTCACTAGCAGAGGCATGGAAGAAGATGTCAGCCTCACCTTTTTTAATTAGGTGCTGAAGGCTAAAAATATTCTCCTTGTATGCAATAGAAAGACAAGATAAGGTACACATGCTGACTCCCACATGCTGCAAAACTAGTAAGGCTGCATTTGCTGAATGGCAATTGAGTCAAAACTGGGAAAATGTAGCTTCAATGCAACCTTCAGAAGGGAAAGCCGAAAAGAACCGTACATTTTACTTGTATACAGAAAACTTCACCTCCCACACACTGAGCTCTAATAGCGGCAGCATGTCCCAGTCTAAACCTGCAAAAGTGCATGGGGTCATACAGTTCTCTTGAGCTCTCTCCAGCAGCAAACCATTGAGAGAGCTGAATAAGACCACAAAGGAAAAAGAACTATAGTTCTGTTAGCAAAGGCATTCTATCACCTATTGAAACTGTATCTTCCTGTAGCAATTCAGAGATGCTTTAAGCTGGGAAATAGTGTATATATTTTGGCAGGAATTAAACTTTATAAAGAAGATGTAGAGCATTAGGCACCTAGCAAAAAAAAAAAAAAAAGATATTTCAGACTTAAACAAAAAGACCAAAATAATTGTGCCATGAAAAGTCCCTTGGCAAGAAGTTGTTAGTGCTTTCTATTCTTGCTGAGTTTTGTCTAGTTTAAAACCATCTTAGCTACTCTGTATTGAAAAGCGCTACCGTGTTTAAACTTGAATGTTGCTTTATTTGCATTCTACTCAAAGAGGACCTAAATAAAAAGTAGTGGGCAAAATACTGGACAGAGCAAAATATTTAAACAAAACAGCCCGACTTCTCTCAGATATATTGATTCCTGTGGGAGACTTAAGTAAAGTTATGAAAAATTAAATGTGTTGATGGTGATCTTTTCCCTTTTCTGACACCATCTGTTGGGTTACATCAGTGTAGCTACTCTGTCAAAAGGATGCTGAAGTATGTGAACTTTCAGGTCATCTTTTCAGTACAGAAGTGATGACATTAGCTTCACAGGGTTCTTATCTTTTATGTAACTTATTTTATTTGCACACAAACATCAGTGTTTGACCAGAGATGGCTCGTTAGACTGCAAGGCAATAATTTCCTCTATCCTGTATCAGACCCATAATACATTACATAGTCATGGAGACTAAAGCTAAGAATAAATTCTAGTTTTGGTATATCTTTCCCGTGCAGGAGAGTGTATAGCAGCCAAAAACAACCATGTGCTTTCCCTCCAAGGATGAAACCACTAAGCAGTCAAGGAAATCAGACCGTAGTTGTCTTCATTTGGTGTTGCCTCCCAGATCAAATGTTACAGTCTGGTGTCTACAGGTTGTCTTTCTTGTGGGGATGGCTGGTATCTTCAATCCCTGATATATCTTCCACCTTTAATACTGGGAGAAGAAAAATCTCCTGAGGAGAATATGCTGTTCAAGTATAGGAGGAAAAGAGTTACATTAAACTGGATTTATGTTGATGCTGATCTTATTGATGGTTTTGTTTTTGAAGGCTTTTTTTTTTTTTTTTTGAAGGATTGGTAGTGTCCAGACTTGGGTGGATTGTCACAGGAAGGCCCAGTCAAAGTTTACAGCTGAGTAGAAAATGAAAAGTAAATGTAATCGGATGTAAAAATTTTCAGAGTACAGGAAAATTCCTCTCTAAGGGTTCAGCATTGGTTTATTCATGTGAATTGCTGTTTCTGTCTGTTTTCATAAACATCTTTAGTGACCTCAAAAGAATCGCTATCTCATCCATGTACTTAACTAAACAGATTGCTTTTATCCTACATCATTGCAAGCGCAATCTATAAGGTGCCTGAATCTACCTGTGTTGACAAGTTCTAAAGATGTTTTAAAACCTTCTTTTCCAGTATCGATAGTTCCACCAAGTCTTCAGAAAGCGAGTGTCGTCTTTCTTTTTTTTTCTTTTTTTTTTTTTTTTTAATTTATCTTTAACAAAGCTTAATGAATTTGATATCATCTACAGATATTCAATCTGCAGGGTATATCTCCTGAATAAAAGATGGCATATGAAAGCTCTGAGCTCTGTATCTTTAGTTGATTTTGTAAAGTCAGTGATGGTCACCCATATATATGATGGTAGGATCAAGCCCTTCAACATATCTGTACAAGGTTTTCTGATTGTTTATAATTCTCAGCATCCTTTGGAGTTATAACCAGTTGCACAGTCAACATTTTTTGCTACATCACCTATGTGTCCTTGTGTTATGAAGGCCTTCATCCATAATAATTAAATTATTTTCTTTCTAGTAATCTAAATACTTACTCTCCTTCCACTCAACGCTTCTTTGATTAAGAAATTTTTTTTACAGCAAAAATAACAATGTATTTAAAATCTTAAGACAAATCGATTTTTATTAAGTAAAAATAGCATTTTTCTCAAAAAAAATCATGTTTTATTCTGGAGATTTCTTTCCATACAGATTAATAAAAGTACTTAGGGCTTAAAATGAATCCTTCAAGAATCAGAAAACCTTAGTTTAAGTCATTTAAAAAGTGGAAGCAATGTTATCCAAGGAGTTACAGTCAATAAAAGGGTAAAGTGAGGATGCATGCTACCACCTCATTTATTCAACACAGAGATAGCAATGAGAAAGGTGGTGGAAGGATTTAGAGAAGCTTTCAAGATGAAAAGTAGATTTTCCAGTAATTTAAGGTACATGGATGATGAAAAATTCATTATTTCATAAAATGATGAATGAAAGGTTGTAGTTAATGAAAGGGATGGATATCGTAGGAAAATAGTATAGATCTGCAGTTAATATCCAAGACAAAGCAGGTAAAACAAAAAGGAGCAAGAATGTTCTGGTGGAGATGGAAAGTGGTTTATTTAGGTTGAAAGTTTGGTATATAGGCTCAGTTATTAACCAAGACAGTAAAGAAAGCCCTGGCAAGTTTGTCAAGTAGAGTTCACTTTAATACAAATATCTATCTTTTGGAGGCAGACTGCAACACCACTGAAATTTTTAAATTTTTATTTTATTTTTTTAGAAAGGCACTTGAGCCTAGGTCAAACAGAGAATTGTTTAGAGTTGTATGGCCAGTGAAGAAGTCTAATGGCTGGGTCAGTTTCATCAGGAGGATTGTGTGACAGAAAATCTTATCAACTAGAAATTGAGTCAGTAAATTGGAATTTGTGATGAGATGAGAGACACAATCATTCAAGGATGCCTGAACAAAGAAGAGTACAAGTGCAAATGAAGAGGAGGGAATTAAATTGATCACCCATCACTCAGAAAGATTAGTCATAATTAAACCACCATGGTGAGATCTGGTTTATCACAGCACCAAATCTCAGAGCAGTTATAGGTAGTGATGAAAATAATGGTTAACAAAAGCAATTTTTATCTTTAGGAAATCATTGACATCAGTTATGTTATGTCTCTTTTGCTAGTTGATGAAGCCCTTGCACGCCCTATATCCTATCATGCCACTGTCTATAAGTTGCATCTACAGTAGTGACTGATGCAGCATGAAGAAAGAAGGATAACATGTTGAATTGTCATATTCTGTTAATAATTCTAGGAGTATATATCGGCATTTTATATTTTGTGGCAATGAATTTGATGCTAGTTGCTCGTCTTAGGTACATAAGATTAATCTGTATCCAACAGACACACAAAGTAGATTTCTATACAGCCATCCCAGATGATTGTCCCCATTGCATATGCCATAACTACTGCTGGAGGATCCCCAAGAGGATGTGGTTTTCCCCTGAGGAAGGCACCCTGTTTCCACATAGCATGTGGGGGGTCACTCTGCTGTGGCATATTATTTCAGCCTGAGGAGAAAGCATTTCAAGTGCATTTCAAGGTGTAGCTGAGTTCATACCACGTGATTCAGATACAGATGCAATGCATTTTTATCACTTTGCAAGTGAATGGGATGGTTGCAGTGCACTAAGTGGGTTATGTAGATGCACCCTGTGCAGTGTGCATTACTCCTGCCCTACCACTTTCTTTGTCTTTTTGCAGTTCCTGCCAGATAGATAATTAGGAACCACTCTGGTTAATTTCTGGGCTTAGAAAATATTATGATTGCCTACAGGGTAGATTTAGACTGGATATAAGGAAGAAATTTTTTAGAATTAAGATAGTAAGATACTGGAACGGGTTGCCCAGAGAGGTGGTAGTAGCCCCATCCCTGGAAACATTCAAGGAGAGGTTGGACAGGGCTTTGAGCAACCTGATCTACCTAAAGATGTTCACTGCAGGGGGTTTGGACTAGACGACCTTTAAAGATCCCTTCCAACCCAAACTATTCTATGCATCTGTGATAATATTACCAAAGATGTAAGTATGTAACAGTCCTTGTTCATTCTGTGGAAGTCTATTAAAGTGTGTGTGTGTTTATGGTGTCTATTCCACATAAACCTTTTCCAGGTTATAATTCACATTTTGAAAGTAGCATTGGGCAGAGGGAGAATCTCGTAGGCATATACATATTTAATCTGGGGAGCAAGTTCATTTGTATCAGGTTTATTTTTCCCAAGGGTGTCTATCCACCATCAGTGATTTGTTTAATGAATGCATTTTAGCTATCGCTTCAAATCTCACAGGATTAGAGTTCTTAAATATTTTAATGTCATTAACTACTGCTGGAAATCTCAGTGTCATTCTGAATAAGATAGTTGTACCAAGGTGTTCAGTGTTCTTTTCAGCCATGTATATTATTCCTCACAGTCAATTTTAAAGGGAGTTCTGCTTCTCCTACATACACATTAGAAGTTTGACGGTTTTCTCAACACACAGTAACCTTCCTTAAGACAAAAGATAGTAAATGTTGGTTGCAATTACTTTGTATGGATTATGTTTAATTTGTGTGTCTTTCCTATCAGAGTCTTTTTGTTTTACTGTGAAGATGGTTTAGAATTTACTCTTGATCTAGGTTTTGGTGGGTTTTTTTAGTGGAGCTTCTTTTTTCATATGTAGGCATTTGCAATATTTTTCGTGAACAGTACAGCATAACGCTGCCCATGATATTTCCTGATGCTGGTTCCTATGTTTTGCAGCACATAGCATCACAAGATAATTTGTTTCATTGAAGGATTCCAGTTAGTCACTGATGAAGCGTATGAAGACAGTGTCTTTGAGGAGTCACAGTTAAGTAGTATCTACATCAAGGAGATGTCTCTGACAGGAAGAGATACTTACACTGGCATCTATGTAGGTTGATACTGTTGATCATCTTCCTAGAGCCATTATTTTCAAATTCTACTAGGTTTGAAGATGTTAGTGGTCTTTCTTCAAATAATTAGAATAAGAGGTTGAAAACAGCTGTAGTTGCAAGAAGCAGGAGTAATGTATCTGTTAATAAATCTTCAACCATAGGGAAAACATTCTTTATCTTTACTTCAGGGGCTGTACCTGTGCAGGGGATGATTATTTGAGTTTCACAGATGCCCTGATGAGAATCACTGAGTTTTCTATCATTTTTTTTAATTGATTCAGCAAAGAATTTGTAGAGAACCTGGGATTACTTTCCTTTACCTCTAAATACCAGATAAGTTTATACAGCAAAATGTGCTTCTTTGACTGAAGACACTAGATATCCTAGTGGAAGTATTCTTAATGTTCTTCTCTGTATCATAGTTCTCCAGAGCTGTAAAGACTAGAAATCCTTCTTCTAACTTAAAGCAAATGTTTAAGTTGTGGGAGGTATACTTTTCTGAGCTAGCACTGGAAAGCATTCATCTACAGGTGTGCGGAACATCCTTCCTTGTCTGCCTGATTCCACCTGTGACAAAGCACTTGAACTGTATATAAGTGCTGAGCGATGCTCTAATTCAGGAAGCTTTTTTTACACTGCTCTGCAGTTGTGGATTGGATGTACATAATTAGTCCAGCATAAGTACACAACAGTTGTGTCTTCAGGCTGTCTGCAAATTTCCTTTAGAACAAGTTTTTGTGAAAGGGCATTCTCTTTTGTTCTGGTAGACAGAGGATCATATAGCTCCCAAAAATTACAAAATCATGATTAGCTGAGGCAATTCATGGGAGGAAGTAGAACAGGGAGGGAAAAAACCCAGTAGAATTCAAAAAAATGTTAGCTACATACAAGTCTTTCAAAAGCATTGGAAGGATGCCTGTAGACATAGTACCTCACCATATTATTCATTCTATCTATCTATCTATCTATCTATCTATCTATCTATCTATCTATCTATCTATCTCCTTTTATTACATATAGAACAAAAGTAGGAGTCACTTTTTATTTTGACTTTTGTGAACATGATTGACCACAACTATATGCAATATTCAAGGTCAAGTCCAGGCAGTGCATGATAGACTGTCTTCAAGACTTCCTTTACCAGAGCTAGAGTAGGGTTTCATTTCCATTTTTCGTGCCTACATCACATTGATCACTTATACTTCACTAATCCACCTAATTTTTATCATCTTCTATTCTTAAATGTTGACTTTGTGGCAGAAATTCTGTTAGTCATTAGTTGATCTTAGGGTCCTTGCCATTTCTATTACTTTTGCTTTTGTGATCAAATAATTTTTCTCCTGGGACATTCTAATTCTGCTCTGAATGTTATTCTACTTGAGTAGAAGACATTGCCTGTTGAAAATTTTACCAGAATTGAGGTTCTGGGAGGAGGAGCACAAAATAAGAAGTGCTCCAGATATTCTCAGTCCGTCCTTTTCCAAGTGGGTGCCTATATTTTGGTGAAAAGTGTGTGAAAATTGGCTTCTGCCATCTGGAGAGCTCTTTTGGTGGTGCATAATCTAATATGGGATAGTTTCTTAAAGTAATAAATATTTTTGTTGCCTTAAGGCAAAAGCAAATTAAGAGTGCAGAGAAAATTCTGGTTTTAGTCTTCTGGATTCTAATTTTAAAATCTTAGTTGCAAACTGATATAATTTTTGAATCTGATCCTGTTGTTGATGATGAAAATCATTCAGCATCTGGCAAAGTCGATCCACTTGTATGCACTTAATGTTTCATTTGTGGATTCATTTGTTTTATTTAATTAGCCGGGCTCTTGTACTCATTCCCCTGAAACACTGCAATGTAATGTTTATGGAAGTGCATGTGACCTTGGAGATATACTTCTAGCCATTCCCTTGCCTTCTGAGAATACAAAATCCGTATGGTGCTCTCCAAAAAGGAAAGTGTTTATGCTGCCTTGATGCCAAATTAGTTGTCATTACAGTGGAGTAAAAGGTGAACAGTTTGAGGCAAAATCTAATTATCATCTATTGCTGCTTATATTCTTTGCGCAAATTGAACATTTACATTTTTTTAATAACAATGCAGAAGATCAAAGTACATCTTTGTTAATTTTGCTTATTATTGCCATCTATGCTGGTGTCAAACTTTGGTACTGAAGACTGACTGACAGAGTAGCTAGAGAGCTAATTAGTTGAAATAGGTTTCATGAAAGCTATTAATAAAGTGTTGTCGCAATTACAATATGTGAAAACATGAGAAGAGTGCTGTCTTGGAACACTTTGTTTCTATTGAAAACTGTTTCTACTGAAGAATAAACACAGTTTGACTGGAACTATTTACAAACTTGTAATGAATTTTTCATTCAAAGTAGTTCATTAAGAAAGTGAATAGCTTACATCTAATGAAGGAAAAATTTCAACTTTTCAGCTCAAAACATTTAATTTCAAAATGAACTTTTAAAAAATGATCAATGTTATTCACAAAAGTCTACTCCTAAACTAAATAAAGTGATTCCTAAGCAGTCAAGATTTGTTTCATATGATTTGGTTACTTGAACAAGCACAACTGTTTCAAATTGACATAAAAAAAAAAGTTTCCTCCTCTTTTTAAGCTTACTAATCAAAATAATACCGCTAGAACAGAATAATATTTTAAAGGCTAAGGATGTTCTTGGAAGAGATGTTGACGTTTAAGAATACATTTCGTCATTAGTAATAAAATTAATGTAAAATTTGATAGGAACAGAAGGCCATAAGAGTGAGTCCATTCAGTAGGTCTTACACAGTTCATGATGGTCCACAAAACACCTGCCTCATACAAAACAGGCCACAAAGCATTTTCCACTATCTTATGTCAGTTCCAAATCTTAAAGGATTTAAGATCAAAAAAAAAAAAAAAAAAAAAAAAAATAGCATGCCACAGAGAGAGAGGGGATCAAAGGCATTGCCAGTGCCTACCTGCCTTCAAGTGTGCCTGCAAGAGTACTGTCCTCACCATGCCATTGGAAGTTGGACCTTGGAGACAGCACCTGACATGACTGAGGCTGGAATTCCAACCAGTCCTCAAATCTGGAGATCAAAGGCCCTAATGGTATAATCTATACATTGACCAGATAACTGTGAGAGCTGAAATCATGTACTCTTTATTTTGTTTGTCTGGTTGACTGCCAATTTCTGGAGTGTTTGATGCAACTAGCCAATCACACAGTCTATGGATTGAAACAAAAAATTCCCAGATTATGAGGATTCTTTCTGGTCATGCTAGTACTTTTAAATGTTTGGGAGAAGCAACCGAACACAGTGAAGATCAATGCATTTTCAGATTCAAACAAATATTTGTGGAAATATTTTCTGTTCTTGACTCAGCTCTGGCCAAAATAAAAATATTTTCATGGACGTTTAAAATGATGCATTCAAACCAGTTCAGGGCCAGATTTCTAATCTCTCTATCCATTTGTGGGTCACAGATCATGAAAAAGTTAAACTCCTACTTTCAGTTTATCAAAAGCTTGTCCCATGATGGCACTGAGGACCAAATTTTTTGGAGGTCAGAAGCTGACATGCTGATTTTCCTTTGCAAACCTTCTCTTGACTGTGGGAATCTGAAAATGCTACTGCTGGTGTGCTCCTAACAGGACACAGCCACTGAAGCTTCCAAGCAGAATTCAGTTGGAGGGATTTTTACTTCGTTACATCTTTGTAACGAGGCTGCATGAAAAGAAGATTCACAGATGGTTTCATCAACAGCTATATTAGTGATGAGTAAACTTGATATCCTGTTTGGGTGTGCTTTCGCATTAGGACAACATATTTCCTATGGCTGGACCTCTCTGTTCTCAAGTAGCTAATAGAATTTTCAAGCTGAGCATATTTTATGTGAATGTCAAATAGTCAGCTGCCAAGTAATGACACTTCTGAAATTCCTCAAGCTTGTAACACATAAATAAGTTTACAGATAAAAACAGAATTTTCTTGGTAATATTAGATAAATGCTGTCTTGCTTGAGCTCCTGAAAGCCACATTAATATCTTTCATTCTTAACATCTCAAATACAACCTTGTAATTTAAATGGATTTTTTAATGTGTATTAATTTTAATGAATGACTGGGAGGTTTATTGAAGTGAGGTAAAGTAGTGTCTCTGAAGCCTCACTGGCTAATGAAACCACTATAAATAACCTTAGATAGTCTAAGCCCCTACCCCTAGATGATTTCTCTCATCGTTATCCAAGATGTTAAAGAACTAACACCTGCAGAGGTTTGCTTTCAGCTGTTGGGAATGGTCCTGAACATAAATCCTCCTCCCACGACAAATACCTTTCAGCAGAGGTTTTAAGTAGTGTGTAATCTTTGTTCTGTGTACATTTCACAATGAAAACTCATCATATTTAAACTGGCATAGGCTGGCATTCGTGCTAACACTTAGGTATCGGTCACGGAAGGAAGACTGAGGGGAAGAAAGTGTGTGCCCTTGCTTAGAGTCCTGATTTGTGCTTGCTCTATGCAGTCCACACAGCAAAAATAGAGAAACCTTCATACAACTATCACAGAGATTTCAAAGGGAATGCAACAAAAGCTGGAACAATTCAAAAGTGAATCTGAGGTATGTGGCCTGGGAGACTTCTTTCTGTAACTGAATGTTGCTGGGAATGGCTATGAGTCCCTCCACATCAGCTTCAAACTCTTCTTCTTCTTTAAAACAGGTCAGTACTAAAAAACTAGATAAATGTTAATGCAACAAACTGTAATTATAGTTTCCATTTGGAAAGTGTGAGTTCGACACCAAGAATTTGATTCAGTTGTCCAAAACAATGACAAAAAAAGCGCGCCAGTTTTAAACCTGGCCAGAAGCAGGAATAATTCAGTCCTAGGTTCTACGTATTTTAAACAACAAACTAAGTAATTTTATTCCTAGTTTCTATATTCTTTATCTTGGATCATTCTGACAGACCACAGTCTAGTCCTGTTTAGATTATGCATTTGTTCTTATTCTATTTGTCCTGTGATTTATATCTACTTTTTGTTGTATATATGTTCATACTTTCTTGAAAATGTACTAAGCGTATTAAATATGTGTGTGTGTGTATATATACGTGCACGTGTGCACGTTCACATTTCTGTGCAAATACAAAAAGTTGGCAACTTTGGAAGGATCACAGCAGGATCAAAGTAAGTTAAATTAGGTTAGATCTGTTGTATTGGTATGACATTAAGGCATTTGATCTTTGGACTTTTAATAGTTTAGGCCCAGAGTCACAAAGCTCACTCTCTTTTCATAGCTTTTTTGTTTGTAGTCACAGCTGAGATAGGGGTTTTGAGTGGGCTACAGAACAGGAATCACCTGTGGCTACTGGAGATGTCAATTTAAAATTAGAGATATTTTGTACTGGTGAACAAATGTGAGCTGACTGGCAGCCACAGGGTGTGTAAAGTCTGTTCTGTAGTTTAGACACCATCTTAGTATAAATTGAGGGCTTAGTGGTCCAGACCTAATGTTAGAAAACAGAGTCTTTGTATTCACACAGTTACATCTGTCTGAATGAGAGAGGGAGAATGTGAACCTGTTTTGCAGTTGTCTTTGTGACAGCCTTGGGGCTGAAATTTTGAAATACACAGTTCCCTCTGGTCAGTATGGACACTACATTTCCCAAGAAGGGTTTCAACAGTAAGTTTTCCCTGGTGCATCTAGTTAAATACCTTCCTTCTCATCTTGCTTTGTTGTGCTCTGGGTTGCACATGAAATTGGCCGTATTTCAGTGCTGCCAAATGTGTACAGTTTGATAAGCACGTTGTAGCAAATCTTCAGGACGAAAGGCACTGTATAAATGTCAAGTTATTTACCCATTTTAAAGCATTTTATCCTCCAGAGCTGTAAATCCAACACCATTTGCTAACACAAAATTAGCTTTTTAAGGCTGTAGGACCCTCCAACACTAACACACAGAAAGGTCCACATCCTTGCTGGTGGGGAGGCCAAATGTTGATGTGTTTAGAAGGTGAAGCTTCAGCAATTCAAGTGCTTTATTCCCACAGGATTTAGATTCACATTAATAGGCCATACCAGCTCTCAGTTCAGCAGTTCTATCACTCTGCCTTCTCTTACAAGCAGAATGGACCAAATGTGCTCACGTACATATAGTCACCACTCACAGAAATCAGCAGAAGCAGTAAGCATACAAGCAAGGGCAGAATAGGACTCCAAGTTTCTTACTGTTAAAGTCAGCATAGGATAGCGCATTGTTTCTGTCTATTACTATATTTACTTCATAGAAGATTTATTACTTCTTTTTCAGCAATTAGTCGTGGTCGCCTGAAAATGTGAAAAAATGGCAGAAAGTCTCCTTGTTTATTTCTAGGCTGATGATGTATTACACGCCTTGTGTTTTATCTTTGTTGGTGTTCCATCGTGAATTACTTTTTTTGTCAGACTATTTCCTTCAGCTTTCTGTTGCCTGAATTTGTCTTTCTACTCTCACGTCCTTTTCTTAGAAGAAACAATCAATAGAAAGTGCTTTTAGCAGTGGCACAGCACAGTGGTTTACTGCAGTGTAGGTGCTGGGTGCTGTCAACACTGCTGACCTTCTATATATTGGGATTTTGTTTAAGCAGCAGATATCATGTGGTGCTCCTTTAATATGTGTCTTTATGGTGCCTGGGCATGTCTGGAGCTGGGCTTTGTTAATACATGTTGCTTTAGGTTCTGAAAGAAGACCTAAGAGAGAATCTTGTTTACCATTTTTTAAATGCTTCTCAAAGAATGTTTGTTCACGTACAAAGCATTTCTATTAGCAGTATAATATTGAGAAAAAGGAACACAAAAATATCAAGTATGAAAATACATTGTACTTCACTGGATTTTTACCATTATTGACAGTGGAGCAGGGCGTTACTGCTTGCTTCTCATGTTAGTCCTGTAGAGATACTTCATATGCTAAAAAAGCTTTGGGATAAGATCCATTTCCCCTTCAAGCCAGTATGCATGAGATTTAAACTCCTGAGATCTAAGCTCCAGAGAGAATTTAGAATGAATTCAAAACTACCTACAAGTCACAGGCAAGAAATACATCCTTGCTTGTCAAAGGTCCTAGTATTCATACCCCCGAAGAAGTGCAGTTTGACAGAGAAGAATGGGAGCCACAGCCAAATCTGGTGAGATAATTGAAGTTTCCATCTCAGATGGAAGACCTCAGCTCTGGGCTTTCTTCAGCTCTCATAGGCTTGAATCCACAGTGTCCAATTGTCCCAGCTCGCTCTGTGGCTGTGCAGTTGTGGGCAGGGGGGAGGGTGGTACACCCCTGGCTGGAATTGGGCACTGTGCAGCTGGGACTGTAAGAAGCAAAAGGGGGTGAAGAGAGGAGAGACAGGGAGCCTCACTTCAGCAGTCTGCAAAGGATCTAGCATGAATAGGATCCTAGACCAGTTCCTGAGGATAGGTGCATGCTTTGCATAGCACTCGCTTTGAATGAAGAAGCAAACTAGTGTCTCCTCCTCATCTTATTATGCTTCTCCACAGCACAGTTAGACAGATTCTTGGCTTTCTTAAAGACACCCAAGAGGAATTCAGTCAGGAAAAAAGCCTGAGCTAAGGTAACGCTTAATATAATATCTGATTTTAATCTGGTTTGTTTGATTAACTCTGATTTAGATCATGGCTTTCATTACCTGCCTCAGGAAACATTTAGGCATGTGGGCAGCAGAAGAAAAGTAAGGGCAGCCTGTCACAGCACCTGCACTGCTTTCACAGGGTCTTTTCCAGTGCTGAAACTCAAAGTCAGGCTGGGTTCTCCTGTTGTGGTGAAAATCTTGTCTTTCCTCTACTCAGTTCATCCTCCACTATTGCACTTTTTTTTCTTTTGTATTATTATAGCAGCTAAGTATCTTTTATCTTCCCTTAGAATTGTAACATCTGACTGCAATTAGGAGACATCAGTCTCCAGATGGTTTGAGATTTTCACAGGTCTAAGTTAATTTGCAAGAGAGAAATTTTAAGAACTATTGTATTAAAGACACAAAACAGGATGTAGTGTTGCTGCAGATAGATTATTTTGTTTGTTTGTTTCTTTGTTTTGTAAGGTCACAAAGCGATGAGATAAAGCCTTACAAATTCTACAGCCTTCATACTCGATCTTTTTTGTTGATGAAGTTACCTAGGATTGATGTCTGCAGAGGCAAACAGTAGAAATGAAGAACCTGAATGGTAACTGGGGGACTTCAGGGAGATTCCATCATGAAAGTTGTAGTCTATTTCTGGAACAAAATAAATTGTGATAATGCAGTTGGGTTACTAAAAATGACTACCTGAAGCCATCTTTTAAATGCCTTTGAGAATCACTGTAAAGTCATTTGGAGATTTTTTTTTTTTTTTAAATTACTTAGTATTATCCTTTTGCCTTTTTCCTTCCTGCCTAATGAAGATAGGTTGTCTTCAAAAACTTCAGGAAGTCCATTCTGTACAGATACGTGGGAATACAAAGAATTTGAAAACATAAGAAAAAGCTATGCTAATGAAATGCCTGATATAGATAAATACAAGAAGTGCTGTTCTGCATTTTGCTTGCTTATTTATTGTTCACAGAGACAAGTAAAGGTCATCTTTTGCTAATGGCATTATAACCTTGGCCTCCCTGGTATCAAAATGTTAAATATTGTAAAGAAATGTTTCTGTGAGAGGAGGATTCTAATTATAATAAATCTTTATGTTTTCATTTTAGCACCAGTCCATTTTCTTTCCATGCTGAAGTTCTCAGTAATTTATTCATGACCTTTAACTGCTTTTAAGAAATGTAGATTGGGAATTATTGGTCTCCTCGCCACTGGAAGTGCCAAGGCAGGAATGCCTTGAGAATCTTCAAGGGATTTTATTAATGAGATCCACTTCTCACATTAGAATAAAACAGCTGAAGCTGCTGGGTTTGCTCATCCTGGTGTATATGTGGAGGATCAATGTTTAAATTCATATAGAGATTTTTGATCCAAGATAAAGAAGTGGTCAGACCACACAAGGATATGCAATTTATGATGAATAATCTGGTTTGTTTAGGATTAATTTTCAGTCTGGTGGTTCTGACTTCCATCTCCTTAAAAGCTGAGATAGTAAAAAAAATCAAAACAGTTGAGTTCAAAGTCTGAGTAAGAAGAGAAAAAAATTCTCCATGTGTATGAACGTATGAGTAGGAGTATATAGCATATCTACCCATGTATATGAAACATATGTTCAGAAACACGGATGTAAAATGTATTTCTTCCCAAAATACCTTCACCACAATGAACTAACACTGTGGGCCATGAGAGGAGGAAGGAATACTGAGAAGCAGGTATTCAGTTTATGGGCCAAGACAAGAAGGGCAAGCAGTTAATTCTTCAGAAATTTGAATTTGCATATGGTAAATTCTTCAGCATTTTCATAGGTGTTGAGAACACCTCCACCAAGGTCTGCAAAAGCTGTGTACTCATAACTTCAGCTCTCACCATCTGTGGGAGTACTAGGGACACAGGAACTGAAACTCTGGGATTCATGTCCCTCAGCGTTCTCTGCAAGCTTCCAGACAGTGTGCGTCAGGAAAGAAATTTAGTAAGATATTAACGGATAGATCTGACTGGGGTTATAAGCCTTCTTTGAAATAATTAATTCAGATTAGGGAGGCTAAGACTGCATCTGCACCTGCAGGAGGGGAAATGGCAGTGGGAGCCTGACTGAAAGTTGGAAGTGAAGGTGCCAGAGAAGGATGCTGGAACTCGACAGGGAGAAAGAGATCAAGAAGGGCTAAGCGAAGCACATACTTTATGAGATTATTTATGTTAGCAAATAATTGTGAAATATTGACAAAATGTGCATCTTTCCCAGAGAGAGTGGCAGAAGATGGCAACCTCTTAGTTTACTTGTTTCTAGCAAGACATTCTGTTGTGGAACTGTACTATCCAACTATGTTGACCTGTATGTCATATGGACTATTTGAGTTTGTTAACTTAATATTTTATCTTTGGAGATGAAAGGAATGATTTTAATTATTAGCAAATACAGGTTCAGATCTCTAATATTTAACACATTCTAGAACTGGCAATCCTTTTTAGTAAACTTAATTTAATAATGATGCTTTTTGACATAGTCTGTTCTGTGCATGAGATTTTTTTTTACAGAGAAATGTAGTTAACCTGCCTTTTTAACTAGCTTTATTTACTCTTACTCTCCACCTACTTACCACTCTGCAGAAAAGAAAAATAATGTTTCAGAAACCCCTTCTTCAACTCACTTCAAATTTTGTAGAAAAATTTACTTTGGTCCCAGATATAATTTACCACTGAAAGAATAATGTGCTTTTGAGAAGGATTAAGTTAGACTTATGATAAACTCAGTTGTAACCTTTTTTTAGGGGAATGACCGTTATTGGCATGTTTTGTTAGAGGTCATGAAAAACTCATGTCCTATTTCTTTTATAATGACTAAGTGATATGCTCCTTGCAAGCAGCAGAAATAGTTTTTCCAGTATAGTATCTTGTGCCTAAAGTAGAGTTTTACTATTTTATCAATGTACGGTGTGATACTATGGAACTGAAGCATAAGATTTTGATCTCAGCAGTATAAATTAATAAATGTACTGTAGAAAGTAATTTATTGTGATGTGCTTTATTCCCTAAATATGTGTATGGCTTCTCTCCATTCATGAATGCTTTTCACAACAGGATTACCTGCACACTTTTGCTGTTGATAAGAAATATTTCAGCTCATCTGAGGAAATCTTTAATATTGTTAACAAGTTGTTGAACGGCATCAGTCCCATAGGATATATCATATCACTAAATTTTAGATCTAGCTGCAAAATTTGGTTTGAGCTTCCAGATTATGATACTTGCCAGCTGTGCTCAAATTCAAAGGTATGACTCTAATCATTTTTACACAATCAGTTTTTACTGTATTATATGTGTGACCAGTACACATTTATCATTAGATGCCTGTCATTTAGTATTAGAAGACCTGATGACTAGTTATTTGGCAAACATGTCGTATTTAGGTTTAAATTTTACATATTAGGGCCTCCCTAAAAAAAAAATCCCATCAGAAGTTAATGTGTAAAAATCAATATCCACCAAGCAAATGGAGAAAGGGAATGCAGGGAAGTCTGCAGATGGGAAGAAGGAAACTGGGACAAAGGGTAAAAATGGAAATGAAAATGTGAACAAAGACATTTCTAGGAGCAAGACAAGGAGCAAATGAGGAAAGGAGGACCACAGAGCTGGCAGGGCAGGGCTAGTTCTGGCAAGGGATTGGTTTGAGTGTTTTGGATGATGAATTAATAAAGACGGTGACTGATCAGGAGGGATAAAGAAAGAAAATCAGGATGGGTAAAGTGGGAAGTATTCAACATGGGTCAGAGAAAATTAAGCAAGCTTAAATGAATTAGTTTAGATATTAAAAGTAACACCTCTGTGGTAAGAGACTTCTCAGTGGGAAAAAACACCCTCTGCAGAGCACTCTATGCTTCCTCTTATTAAGTTGGCTGCTTCAACTTGCTTTGTTCCTCGGTACGTTATGCCGTATACATAGCCTAGAATTCGACGTGTGAAGAAGCATGCTAAGGAAGATTAAGAAAATTGAAACTGAATTGATAGGCTCATACAGGCCCAGTTCATTCAAAAAGCAGGACTGAGAAAATGAGCAAATATTAGAAAGAAACAGAAGAAGAACAGATTGGAAGAAGAAGAGAGGAAAGGTCAGGCCTGTGAAGATCAGGCAGAAGAGTCTGTTCCCCAGACGGTCAGTGCCTTGGGATGGCCTCCAGGGTTCCTGAACCCAATTGTTCTACTGCTAGCTGTAAATGTTTCTAAAAACCTCCAGCAGATTTTGGACCGATGTTCCAATTGGTGGTGATCCTACAGTCACTTGCCCACTACAGCTGCTACTTACTCTGCTACCTCAAGTAGAAAAACTGTAGTGGATCTAAAAGCTCCCCAAATAGCTGATGTTGGAACACTGATGTGAGTAAAACATCAAATAAGAGGCTTTTGTTTTTCACTCTGCTTTTAAAATCAAACTAGACAACTAAGAAATAATGTGCAGAAATAGCTTAAAAAGAACACAACTGAAGTGTTAAAAGAAGAGCTTAAAGTTTGGAAATGACATTGCTCTGGATGCTTCTGCAACTTCAGCTCCTTCCCTTCCTAACATACTTAAAAGGTTTTTTCTTGTTTACACTTCAAACAAAGAGCAGGATGGGCCTACTCTGAGAATTCACTGATACTGAGTAATGAAAGGAAAGTATTTTTTTTTAAATATGACTTCTGCCTCACTTGTTGCAAAAGTTGGAAAGGGTACTCTTTAAGTAGGCAAAGGACTGCAGAAGAAAAGGGATCATTTCAGGATAGAAGTAGTTGCCACTTGCTCTGAGTAATTGTATTCTAAGCCTGTCACTGACATCAAGTTCCTATTTTATGCCTGACAGATGATTAAAGTAGACTTTTCCAAGGTGTGATTGTATGTTCCTCATTTTTAGGATTCCTAACCTAAGATCCAGATTTGCTGATGTGAAGCTTGTCCACTTTCTCGGAAAATGAGTTTCAATGTATGAATTGCTGCATGTGCTCGGAACCTTGAAAATCAGATCCTAAGTGTCTCATCCTCATCCTCAGGAAATAATGGATGCCTTGGCCTTAATCTCTCTGTGATACATTTGTAGTAGCCAGCAGTGTAAAGGCTATTGTGAAAACAGATTAGCAAACTTTTCAGAAAATCATATGAAGCGTGGAAAGAAGCACCAGCAAAGTAGCTCTGAGAAAATTACCTCCTTAATTAATAACTCTGTCTTTAGAGCAGGATGTGAATAGTGTGCTGTAGGTAATGCATGCAGTCATATGTTGAACAACAAAGGGAAAACAAAATATTGAATTATTACCTAATTAAGTGGGTACTGTCCGTCAGGAGCACTGAATATGGAGATTATGCAGAAAAAACTACATGCAGTCAAAGACATAATCATGCTGTATATGCAAAAGGGGCTATGTAAAAGTTGCATAGTCAGCCTCTGGAATAGCTGTGCATTTGAGTACTCAACGTTGCAACCATTTTAATGTTCTTTGATTAGAATTTTGTTTCATAAAAACTCATGTGCACATAAATCTGTGTATATTTCTGCACAAATGTTTATTACACAGATTCTAATTGGGTGATTACATTCTCTTTCTCTAAGAAACTAGATTTTTCCTACTCAAGCTTTAGTTTTAGTAGACCTTAGAGGCCTAATCCAGGCTTGAATTTTGCTGTTCACAAGCATGACTATAACAGTCTTTTCACCACAAGTGTCAATACTGTTATAAATTCGTAGGAGTTAGTGCTCAATATGTTTTGTAGTAAGTTTCTTAATTGAAGTAAGTCCGTTTTCTTAGTGTTTTGACGGATAAGATCTTGTCCTGCAACTGGTGGTAACATTGTGTATACCAGATGACCTTTTATGGACATTTTGAAGACTCTAGTTTATAGGTTATTATTATCCCTTGCCCCACTCCCTGCCTCCACTGTGAGATGTCAAGGTAAACCTGCATTCAGTACTGTTGCCATGTTTATCTGTGGATTCCGCCAAAAAAGTGATTTACATGAAGTATGGAATGATTCGAAAAGCCGCACTGAAAGCTCACACAGGATTTCAATATAAATTTGCTTGCAGGAGAACCGCAGCTCTCTTCAGTTTGAAATAGTGTCAAACAAAGGAAGCGGAAAGTTGTTCTGTGTGTGTGCAGGTCTTGGGGGCGTTAGTCTGCCTTTTCGAAGTGCAGCAGAGATAGGAAGAGCTTGATTTGTGCAGGTGATGCAGAAGAAAGTGTGGGCACTACTGTTACAGAAAGTAATTTAAAACTGGAAAAAAGAAATCTTTAAATAGCTGCTGCTGGAGGAGGGCTTAGCCAGAGAAAGGAGCATGCTGTCCTTATTTTGAAAACATGCAATCCCATCTTTTGCCAACTAGTCATAACTGCCAGTTATTGCACAGCCTGCCAGAAATGGATGTAGGCTTTCCATCTAAGTCAGTGAAAGGTTGGCAAGCAGTGTTTCCATACATTTTTATTCCCATTGTAAGAGGACTCCCAACCAGTACATCTTATAAAAATGTATAATAGCAGCACAATGTTTTGATTTTTAGACCCTGACAAAATCTCTTGCAGTGACTGCAATCTCCTCTTGACACAGATTCTGAAGAACCTGGGAAGCTACTCTGTCTAGAACTGTGACAAACTGAAATTTCTGTTTTGCAGAGTATTCTGCAAAGTCTGAATTGACAAGCTTCAAAATCAGCAAATTGTAATTAAAATTGTAACAAAAATTTTAAAAACATAATTAACCTTAAAAACCCCTCACATTTTGCTGTAACATAGAAATATACTTCTGAAACAAGCAGCTTATTCTGAAATTAAAAATAAATGTTCCATTCCCGAAATGAAATTTGATCAAAAATTTCACAGTGCTGTGATAAGTTTCAATATTGACAATGTGCCTTTCTGTGTAGTTTTGCAAAATCGAAGATACTTTCTGATGGAAAATTGTTCTTCCAAAAATTTTCTAGTCTGTTTGATTTGTACCATGCTTTTATACAAGCCATAAGAATAAATGTATTTCTTTGATATGGAAATTAACTTCTAACTAGGAACAGGAAGTCTCTTTCTGAGCATATAATACTTTCATTAAAAGTTATGCGAGTTTAGGAATTGTGTATTTCGATGTACTTGAGCACAGTTTTCTCAGTCCTATCAAATTGTATGACAAGATTATTAGATAAAAATATGTATGAAGTAATGTTTTAGTGACAAACATTCAATTTTCTTGTAAAATGAAAAGACTGTAATGAAGTAGAAATATACAGAAAGGATTTTATTTATTTATTTTTAAGTTAGATTTTGTTCTGATTTGGAATGAAAGATAAAAATAAAAAAAAAAAATTAAAAAGACATATAAATTCTGGATGCCTGAGAGCAGAAGCACCATTCACCATTTCAGATTCACAAGACGGAATATCTGCAATTGGTGGGCTCTACCCAGCCTTGAAGTATTGAGTTTGTTTGAACCTATATATTCCAGGGCTTCTGCATTTCCCAAGTCTCCTCTTTGTCTTTTTGTCTAGACTGTAGGGTAAGTGAGAGCTTGTGAGATGTCTCTTAGCATATCAACTCTTGTCATCTTCTCTGTATACTACAGTGTAAGGCCTGGAAGCTCAGGATACTTGGATGAGTATCTGAAGCTGGCAGGTGGAGCTGGAAAACATGGGTTCACCTGTAAATTTATAGAAATTTAATAATCTCCATGAAACACAGTTTCAGTGAACCAGTATTCTCCTACAGAAGAACACAAATCATAGAACGTCTAGTGACACCTTTTTTCTGTGGCACAGCTGTTTTGGCAAAGCTGTCTGCTTAAGCTCTTTTTTGCAGCAGCAGAGCTACAACCAGCCAAATATCTCAGTGTTCCAACTTTATCTCCTTGGCTCTGTCAGATGTGGCTGAGTAGTAAAAATAGGAGCATTTTGAGAATGCATAATACTGAAAACCGATGGTGACCGGAAAAGACCTACGAAGAGGCATGGCAGTGCCGGATGGGTGATTAGCTCAGTGATTGATGTATGTCACACTTGACAAGTGAAAGTTGGGGCTCACTGGGACACCTAATCTGAGCTAACTGTACACATTGCCAGGTTCTAACTGAGCAGTAAAGACCTGACGTTGTCAGAGATTTTTCAGTGGCTGCAGCAGGAATTGGAAAAGCAAACAAGGTGTTGCGATGTTTAAACAGAGGGATAGAAAATAGTGCTATGTTACACGTAAGTAAATTATACCCACTCAGCTGGAATATGACATTCATTTCTAGTCAAAAAAGATAATTCAGAAAACAGTGGACATATGAAGGGAGGCTGAGTAGAAAGACTTCCATATAAAAACTCAATATATTATTTTAATTTAGAAAGGAATAAAGAAACAAAATTTTAAGATATGTAAGTAGATACACACAGGGAAGATAAAGCATGCTCTCATACTTACATTTTGCTATTGTATAAGAAAGAATGGAAAGTAGAGAACAGAAAGAAAGTAGAGAACAAAAACATGCTTTTGTAAAATACAAATTTTACAAGCACAGACTACGTGTGAATCTTGTTTTCACAGGCAGGATAGAATTAAGGCCAAGATCTTAATACCGTTTTCAAATTAATTAGACATTTCCATGCTTCTCTTGACTTTGTATTATATCAAATAAAGATTTTGTAAGCAATATGCCTTTCAGGCTTAAGAGTTCAGAAGAAACGTCCCCAATAGGCACATTATTGCATAACTGTTCAATACTTTCCCCAAGGCATCTTGTCAGGCACTCTGTTTGAGACAGGCTGCTGGAATAAACCAGTATTACAACTTCTTAATAAAAGTACACTATGTGGTATTTTGAATGCAATGTTTTTGATGACATTAGGTCTGGCTATGTTTAAGCATTTTTCAAACATTGTGTCTTAAGCTTTGAGAAACATATAGGCATTCCTATAAATTCTCACCATGCTTTCTGTCAAAGACAACTTTCTGCTCTAGCTCATTCTCTATATTATCAGTGATACAGATACAGAGAATACAAACAAGAAGCAATACAGAAAACAAGAAAAAGGTTTATCAGCCAAAGGAAATATAACTCTATGTACAGTACAATGATGGGCTTGATTTTGTAGTCCTTCCTGTTTATGAATCTTCTCCAACTCAAAATTAATCTTGAACTCTAACAAAGGATCTTAAATGTTTTGTGAATGAAAAGGTCATTTTTAAAGTGGTTGTTGTTTTAGCACTTCTTTTTCTTTAAAATTAGGCTGGGAAAATAAAAATATTATTCACCTGAAACATCAAGGCAACCAAAACATTCAAAAACATCACGTAGCATTTAAGATACTTATGATTAATTAGCCAATCTATTAATGAGAGACTGAGGAGCAGTCAAATATTTGAAGTGTGCTTAATTAATATTTTTTATGATCCCTTGTTTTTTCAGTGTTGTTTGCCATTTCAGACTGTGAAATCAAAGATTTACAAGCTTGTTACACGTTGCACATTTAATTCTCTAGTTGCTCATGTGGACTGCTACACAAGAGCATAAACTGCTGTGGTCTGGGGCCTTGCACAGCAATGATTTCTTGTGTTACATGTCTATACTCAGGAAAATAAGGTCTCTACCTTGATCGTGCTTCAATACTAGATATAATAAATAAAATTTAGAATGAAGTCCTGCCTTCCTGAAATCAGCTGAGTGACAGTTTTGTTGGTCACTTCAGTGGGATCAAGGTCAGAACAGAGGTACTCTAACCTATTAGACTCTTGTCTCTAGCGATAACCAACAGTAAATGGATATAAAGTCAGAATAAGCCTGTCATAACAGTTCTCCAGAATATTATCAGCCACTAAGTTTAAGGTGTTCCCTTTGTATTTACTAGCTCTGATAGTCCTTTCTCCTTTAACTTGTTCAGTGTCGCTTTATATTCATCTAAATTTTTATCATCCACATACTCCTGAAGAAGTATTTTCACAGCTTAACTACGTGTTGCATCAATGTCTTCCTTGGCTTGCTACCTCATGGGTTCCATTTGATACACCCTAGTTCTTGTATTTGAAAAGATGGTGAATGACATAATGCTTTCTACTGTAGTACAACATAAAGCAAATTAAACATCTCGCTCTTGCTTTTCTCTGATAGGGACAGACCAATGTGTAGTTCTGAAAGGAAAGATACAACTTGTCCCACTGAGTTTTAAGCTGAAATTGTCACTGCAATAGAGAATTTTGCCCTATTATTGGTGATAAGATAGGACCCTGTAAATTCATTAAAAAGAAAAAGGTCTTAAAACCTCCAAAGTACCTGTTTATACTATGAAGCAGAGCTTTTCTTTAGGCAGGAATGATAAAATAGAAAGTGCATTTATTGAATTGCATTAAGCATGGTCAAGAGTTCTGCCCTTAGCCCTTGTTACTGGTTTGCTGTGGGTAGCTCCTCTGTCAACATACTCGTTACTGCTGATTGCTTACCTGGAGGCCTCCAATTTAGCTTAAGTTTCACAAAGACCAAAGAGGCAGAGAACGCGCTCTCTAACATTTCACGTGGGTGGCTAAAAGCATAAATTTAAATGTTGAAACACTTCAGATCAACACCTTTCCTATCAAGGTGTTGTAGTCATTTGATACCTTGCGCTAGCATAAACAGATCACCAGCTGTGGGACCATGGCAGAGGGTGTTAGGCCAGCGGAGAAGGGAGAAAACAGGCTTGGGACAAAATTAAACCGCAGTGCAAGTTCTCCAATGTGTGAGAAATAGCTAAAGGTGCCGTGCCATAATATTCACAGAGTCACAGAATGTTAAGGATTGGAAGGGACCTCGAAAGATCATCTAGTCCAACCTCTCTGCTAGAGCAGGACCACCTAAAGTAGATCACACAGGACTGCATCCAGGTGGGTTTTGAATGTCTCCAGAGAAGAAGACTCCACAGCCTCTCTGGGCAGCCTGTTCCAGTGCTCTGTCACCCTCACAGTGAAAAAGTTTTTCCTTATGTTAATGTGGAACCTCCTATGCTCCAGCTTGCACCCATTGCCCCTTGTCCTATCATTGGCCATCACCAAGAAGAGCCTGACTCCATCCTTCTGACACTCGCCCTTTACGTATTTATAAACATTGATGAGGTCACCCCTCAGTCTCCTCTTCCCCAGGCTAAAGAGACCCAGCTCCCTCAGCCTTTCATCATCAGGGAGATGTTCCACCCCCTTCATCATCTCTGTGGCTCTGCGCTGGACTCTTTCAAGCAGTTCCCTGTCCTTCTTGAACTAAGGGGCCCAGAACTGGACACAATATTCCAGAAGCGTCTGGCAGACCAATGTGAATCGGATACAGATATCCACCCACACAGAATTTACAAGATGATGTGGGTTTTAGGACTTGAATGTTGTCTGTCAAAATTCTGTGGGAGTCCTTCCACCAACTTTAATGAAAATTAAATGAGGCTGCTCTTCAGCAAGGTGGTTAAGAACAAATCTATTTTTCAGGCACATGATTGACTTCAGAGGGACCTGGTACACGTGTAAATACCTTAGTGAATTGAGACTATATGAAATGATACACTGTCTGTTAGGACTAGCTAGGAAGCAAAGACCATGAAATCTAATGGAAGCAGCAATATAAAGTAGCAAACTTAGTCTCATTAGGTTTTTTGCTGAACATGCTGCATTTGATTTCTTCATTTCCGTTTGGGAAAAATCTTCCTTAAAACTCTGTCTTCTAGTGCTCAAATGTATTGTGAAAAGATTAATGTTATTTTGACAGAATTAAATACACTCTTAAAGGTCCAAAAGGAAGCATGTTTCAAAACCAAAACGTGAATGATACAGAACCCATTTCTTACTACCCCAAAAAAATGCTGGGCTTTGCTCCGATTGGTTTGAATTGGTAAAAAATGTCAGAACAGATATGCTTTGTAAAAAGTTAGCGTGAGGGGGTGGGGTGTTTAGTGCCTGTTTTTATGCTGCCTCCATTCATTTCTGTTGTAACTAAACAATGGAATACAGTATCTGTAATTATTCAAATAGGCACATTTGCAGTTGTAATTCATTCTTTCACATGCAAAAATAGTATTTAAAAATGAAAGGGAAGAAATAAGCTCTTTATGACTTTAAATTAAAATACCAGTTAATATGATAAAGCAATTTATTATTGTAAAAAAAAATGAAAGTGTTTTCTTTTGATTTTGCTTGTCTTAAGTATCAGCCAACTAGTAGCAACTAAATTTAAGACAGTAAGGGTGATTCTGTTACTCTGTCCTTTTTTTATTAATAAGGTTTTTTAACTGGAAATACTTATGCTAGTTGGTTCAGAGCGTTGGGGCAAAAGGTCTCTCACTTACCCTGTTCAACACTTACTGACCAGAGCTTTTAGATATTTCATCATATCTGGGAAGTTTTCAGCTGACAGAAGGCAACAATTTCTATTCCATCTCTTTTTCTGTCTGTCAGGGTGTGTTGGTGTATTAGTTTGAATACTCTGGCTGTGCTTGTACCTGATCCTGTATTAAAGCAGCTCTGAAGCAGCTCTGAAATGCATAATACCATAGTGTGTGTTATCAACATTTAAATGCTAGCAGCTTAATATTTTCTAGTTTACAACAATGTAATTTTATGCAGTGACAGCAGCATAAAACTCGAAGAACACAGCAGTGATGCAAGGCCTCCTCATAAATAAGTTTGTAAGAAATAGATGCTGAGTAAAGGGGGTTTATCTGTTATTTATTCATTTTAAAGTAAAAATTTCCATTGACTTTAACTTTCCATAGGTAGTTATTAACTGTAGGTGGTGTCAGTTTCTGAGAGTTAGTTTACAAGAAGCCTGGAATTAACATGTTTCTTTTTAGGTTCTGTTTAATAACAGTTTTATATTGTTTACCAACCATCTGGACATCTGATTAGACACTCACTATAACAATCATTGGGTTTGAACTTCTTTACTTGTGCTAACTGCTAGTTATAAAAGGTAATGACTTGGAAGTGAAAATATACAGCTCACATGGGTAGCACAAGCAATTGTTTTAGCTAGCCATGCTATTCTTCATATTCTGATGCTTTGTGTTCAGAAAAGGAATAGATCCTCAAAGTCTCATACTCTACAAAAAACCTGGTGTACAGTGTGTGAGGGTTTGCTCGGCTTTGCACACTCTGCATGATCAAATCTGCAAGAGCAAAACAAAGGTAAAATCTTTTTTCTCCTGAGCATTTTGTGTTCATAGAGACGAATAGCCAATTAAGAAAAAAGGAAATATTTGATGGCTAAAATCCAGTAATATTATCTGTCCCAGGTCAATTTGACATTTAATATGTTGTTTCCTCTTCAGTAATTTTACTACAAGGAGCAATTTAAGCATTTAAAGAGAGGCACTGAACTGTTTCTATCTTGCATAGTTGATTTTTTTACATAGGTGGTGTTTTATCGTTACAGCACTGACATTTATTTATGTACGTAGATGCTCCATAAAGAAGATTCATTTGTATAGTAAGGGCTTTATAACACTGATAATGACCTCCTGAAGAAATATTATTATTATTTTAAATAATTTAAGGCTATCGTTGGATTCTTCTTTTCAAAACTATGAGTAAAAAGTAGGGGAAGCAGTTATACCTTTTTGTATGTGCATATATTTTGGTAGATTAATGCAGGATTATTGAATAGCTTTGTAAATTTGATAAGAATACCTAAGCTGTCAGAAACATATCTAAGTCGTCAGTAACAATAATGATGTGGACTCATGAACAATTGATAACTACTGAAAGTTTTGATTTTTGGTTAAATAGTTGCTCTGAATCACTGCAAATCCTTATGTGGCCAGTAGTCACAAGAAGGTGGGTTTTTTTTTGATGGACTGGTGTGCTGAAAGGGAAAAATAAATGTCAGTAATTGATGATTTCTTGTAACGGTTAAATAATTACTGTAGACTATTCCTGAGATTAATTTTTTTAAGTTGTATGTAAAAATATAAGTTACTATTCAAAGCAAAAGCATCAAATGGTAACCATTGTGTTAGAATTAATAGCTGTAGTTGGTGACAACCAAAAACTGCTTCAGTTTGAAGTCCATAAGTCTGCAGGCATCTTAACTTTATTTGGTATTGCTGTTCCATACCATATTTTATAGCTAATGACTGGCAAAGAAGCCATCTTTGTACTGAGTCCCCCTCCCTTTCAACTGGTAAATACAAAACTGAGCTGAGCTATTTATTGTGTACTTTTGCCAGCTGAAATAGCAAATGTACCTATTTAACTACCTCCATATAACACATCACTGGCATTTCAGGCATTCATTAAGTCATGATAAATAACTGCTTTTATCTGTTAGGTATGGAAAAATCACTGCTTTTTAAATCTTATTTATAGCTTACTGAAAATTTGTTTATCACATGAAGTCTTCCCTTGGTTGAATGGTAATACAAAGACCATAACATGGCTTTTTTTTCTTAGCAGATTTTTTTGTTTGTTTATTTCAAAAAGCAGCTACAACTTATCATGGTGAAAAAAAAAAATTAGAATCACTAGCGGTGCAAAGATACCAGCAGACACAAAATGCATAGACCCTGACCTGTAGTATTCTGGAAGCAGGGAGGAGGGTATACAAGAGGAAGGTCTACTGCACATTGCTTCTGTTCTTAGACAGTTCTCTCGGCATCAGCCACAGGCCACTGTCCAAACAGGGATAAGAAGATGCTTGGTCTACATGTAGCATAATTGTGTCTAGTTATGCCTGATTTAATACGGGCCTGAAGGAAATCTCAGGGAAATTATCAGGAAGGTCATTGGGAAAAAAGAAAATGACAACTTTTCTTCTTAGTGCTTTATAGAAGTCATCATAATCTTTTGCTCTGCAGAGGTCATCATGATTTGTTTTACAGGTGAGTGCCTCTAAACAGGAGACTTTCTTGAAATATCTGTCATCTCCATTAGCTTTTGCAGATTCTGCAAATATTCTTCAGCTCCTATCCCCTTATTAGACTATAATTACTAAGTTAGTAATTACGCAAATTAAAATGTATCTTTTGCCCTGTGCGTAGGTAGAAATGTCCCTCTTACTGTTTAGTTATGGAGCTAGAAAGCCCTGGTCACCTTCTTCCATACAGACAAGGACGTGACGTACCCTGTTCTAGTATTCAGCATTCTCAGTCGTCCCTAAAAATGTTCCCTACCTTAAATCAGATTCATAGTCCTGCCTTTCCTCAGGCTTTCTTACACAGTCAAAATGGTTTTTAATTGGTTAAAATCCTCTTGGCTCCTGTGGTTTGCGTTTCAAAAAATGTTGCGTGTAGAGTTCTCTGGTGTAATAGTTCAGGCCTGGTTTATAAAAGCACTTCTGCTGTTTCCCATTACAGACTGAAAAAAAAAATGTACTCAGCTATATCTCTGTAAATATAATGATTAAGTAATTC
Source organism: Leptosomus discolor (assembly GCF_034619465.1). Classification (NCBI taxonomy): domain Eukaryota; kingdom Metazoa; phylum Chordata; class Aves; order Leptosomiformes; family Leptosomidae; genus Leptosomus; species Leptosomus discolor. Next base: position 69,486,046 of record NC_141392.1, on the reverse strand, counting down.
ATATATATGATCCATGAGTTGGAAGCGCTGGCTTCAGTCCTACAAATACAGATGTCTTTTCAGATGCGTGCTTTTTGTTTGTTATGCTTCAATGATTGCATTCCTGTTGCAAAATATTTCTTCATCCTGGGACAGTGAAAAAGACTCAGTACTTCTGTCTAATTTTCTATCCAGTATAAATGAATTATTTGGAGCATATTATTTTGATTCTATCCCTTGTGCTTGTTAATACTGAGTTATCAGAGCAAAGCCTGGGAACAAGACATTTGCAGCCTCCCTGTCTTACCTGCCTATTACCAAGGGATTTATACATTCCTTTCTAAATCGCTTTTCTTGATAAAGCGGGACTGACAAATACTTTGTTTCTCTCGATTCTGAAGGACAGGTCTTCATGCACATTCAGCATTAGTTGATGTCTTTGTGAGATCCAGAATGGCCATGGTACTGTTTCCCCCTGTACTAAGGAAAATCCTCGCCACAGGAGCAGTGGTGAGAGAGAACACATTCCATTCTGTGCGAGAGGGCTGTGCAGGTCCTGCTTAACATCTCTCAAGGGAAGGAGTGAGTGTTAACACACTAAGAGTTAAATCCTCTGCAGTTTTTGTAGGCCTTCTGATAGTGAGTAGTGTAAGCCCTACCTGAAAAAAAATATTTTCTTCTACCCAGGTTAACCACAGCTTTATGCCAAGTGCCTAGCCCCCAGAGGACAGTGATGTTTTACAGGCAGGCTTGCTTTTATTTCCTTTGGGGTGCTGAACATTTTGCTCTAATTAGGGAACAGAAGCTTAACTCAAAACAGCAACACTTTTATTTATATGTGTTGTTACAGACGTTCTGTCAGTAGTTGATCAAAACTTACATTTTCAGTCATGCATCAGAATCCTATCATACCAGGTAGTATATAAACATGGCATGAAAATACTGCCCTTGCTCAAAGAGGTGATAAGACAAGAGATGGCAGGTTGCTACAGACAGATGGGGAACTGGGTTGAAACAACGAGGCAGAGCTGCTCAGCTGAAGAGGCAGCATTACCAGCCTACCAGTGACTTAATCACTGTCAGGCAGTGGAAAGTTTCAAGGAGGGATTTAAAGGAGGTTAGAGAGGAGTCTCTGTGGATGCTTACAGGGCACTCCTATTAGACATTAGAAGCAACTTCAAAGACTTTGTATGTTTGAAAATACATCTAGTAGCAATGCAAGGGTCATAATTTGGTCAGGGACAGAAACTGTGACAAATAAAAAATACAGGAAAGGAACAGTATATATTGTGCTTTGAAAACTGAATGAACACGAGTCAATTAAAATTTATGCTTAAATGGGCTGCATAGTGGTGGTACAATGAACGCAGTGCTCTGGGAAGGTGATCCTTGCAAAACCAGCAGATATTTGAAGGATGCAATTGGCTTATTTAAAGCAAGACTTTAGTGCCTTGCTGGATAGCTCTTTATTGTTGTCAAAAGGGTTTCTGCTAAATCATGTGTGAAATGTGGGAAAAAATCTGCATACAATTTTATTTTTTGTATAAATGCAGTTCAAATAATTGTTCTTATTTCTGGGTTTGTTTTTTTTTCAAATCAGACACTGTTTACTTTTCTGTATTACTTAAAAACATGCAATTAATGTGTTTAGTTTTTTCCCTCATATTTGTATTCCATTATGGCTAAGGCTATAACAGAGACTTTCTTATCATTCAGCTATTCCTACAAGATCAGCATGAATACCTTCATAGAGCTATTTTCCACATACTTTATAGGAAAAGTAGTTTTCTGGCATAACACTTTCCATTGAGGCATGACTCTCTGATTGAGGTAAACAATTTGCAGTGAATTTAGCAAATTGTTCTGACTAAAGGGACTTGAAAAGGTGAAAGCGTCAAAATAAAAAACTTCTCCAGACCTGTAGAACAAAGTATTTCCATTTCTCATCTCAACATACTTTTTTTCTGAAGTTAGTCTTTATTTCTCAAGTATTTAACAAAAAAGTGAGTTTCAGATTAAATCAAATGAATTCTTTTCTTGACCTGAAGCACCTTTGCTGTGTATTTTTTTTTTTTAAATTCTGACAATTTTTTTTTTTTTTTTAATTTTCAAAATTTATAGTAAAATGGAGTATTGATCTGCCGAACATTATAGTGTAATGGTGGCTCAAATTTACATTGCATGCAGAATTACTGTGTTTATTGTCTAGATTCCTACTGCATCAAATATTAGGGAGGATCTAATTTTCATGTAGTCCTTTAGCTTAATCTTTATGTACATACTGGATTTTAGGTGACCTAGAAGTTGTATAAAGCAATGAAAAGTACTTGTATACCAACTATTTATTTGTATCTTCTTGTCTGTCTCTCTTAAGAACTCTATGCTACCCTCAACAATAAGAATGCTTCATAGTTTTTAATCTTTAATTCGCTGCCATATGGGATATATATTAGCCAAAACTGTCAATGGAAAAAGTATAAATTTATTACAGGACTACTTTTGTAAGTGTAAAATGTATTTAAGAAAATCTGTCAGGGATCCACAAGTCTATTTTTATAGAACTAAGGAATTTTGCAAACAGCATGAAAAAATTGAAGCAGTGTGGACCAGAGTACTATTTCTCATGTGCAGCCCACACGCTATTAATAATAATGCAAAAAATGTTTCACTCATGATGCCAGTCCACCTCACTGCTCTGCAACTAGAAAACAAGCACTGCTCTCTTTCTTTGTTTTTAAAGCATCCACATTAATTCCAAACTATTCTCTTGTGCCGAATGCTGAATTGCCACAAAAACTCTTTGGAATAGCAGCATCACCCTCTTTGCTATTTTTTTGCTGTCTGTGAAGATGGTTCTGCTTCTAAGCAACGCACATGTGTAGAGCTGATGTAGTGGGAATAAGGAATGCCATGTCTGATTCATTAGTTGCAATTACTTATCATTATTCATTATTTATTTTGATTTATAATGGATAAAAAGAACATACCCAGGGCCATTTTAGCATGAATGATAAATGGAGTCTCATAAAACGATTAAACTGGCAACTACTGCTTGTCTCTTAAGTGGACAATAATTAATGTAAGATTGAGAAAATTCCAACTAATGCTTGCCTCAGTCTTTCTTATACAACCCTAATTATAAAATCTGGCCAATCTTCCCCAAAGCTAGGAATCTTCTGGAAATTTTTTAGCAAATGATGAAGAAATAAAATAAGGCCTTGTGTAAAATCAAGCGCTTTTCTCATCACAGTCAACAAAACTTATTCTTCAGTGTCAGCAGTCAGTTCAGTCGAGAGTCTGTGGGGCGCTAAAAACCTGTCAGGGAAAGGTTTGAGTAAGAAATGCGTATGTTCTTGCTCAGATCATAGAATCATACAATGTACTGGATTGGAAGGGACCTCTAAAGGTCATCTAGTCCAACCCCTAAGATCTAGAGCCTCTTCTACAAGCTGGAAATGATCTTTCATGATACTAATGTAGTACAGCTACATTTTGAATAATTAAAATTTCCCACCAAGAACAGCAAAGGAAATCAGCTGTTAGGATGTCAGTACATTGTTAAATACAATAATATAGTATACCAATAAATTCAATGTTTCCTAAAGCAGTTATATTGAAAAGTACCATCTGTAGACATATATACACTAGTATTTTTCAACAACTTGTATCAGAATTATACTAGAAAGGGAAAGTATGTCCGTAGTTCACATACTTTGACTGATTCTCTTGCTGTTGAGCATTTAGGTGCTACAGTATTTCAATTTCTGTCTGCCTACTAGTGCTATTAACTTTGCTGTCCCTTCTAAAAGGAAATCTTGCAAATATAAACACAAGCAAACATAACTGGGCTTGCAGTCAGTGAGAAAACAATTCTAAATATCTTAGATTCAAAATAAAAAGTTTACCTATAATTATACAAGTATTCTTTCTGTCTTGGCAGCAAGAATTTCTTGAAAAGGGCTGCCTGCCCATCCTGTGGCAGGCGTATCTTTATGATACGCTTAAAGGAAATTAGCCGTCTATACTTGGTTGCCGTGATTTGCGAGCACAGCAGTTCTCTCTATTGTGACTCTCAGTACATATAAATGTGAAGCAGGATTTCTCCTTGGTAGACAGTCTCCAATGAAGCCAGGCATCACTATTTTGTGAAATTGTAAGAGCTAGAGGTCTTCATGTTTGTGCCTTGAAGAGAAATGAAATGTAGTGACCAGTCATCTATGGGACATTCCTTTAGTAAATCTGTGCTGTGGAGTCCATATAGTTCTAGGTAACAGCAGTATGGATATTTTCGTTCAGTCAGTCTTGCAAGGTACAACATAGCCCCCCTGCTGCCCAACGTGGTCTTCAAATGAGAAGTGTGGGAGCACCCCCTAGTTCGTGGGAACACCATGGGTCCTTCTTTTCTGGCAGTCACACAGCAAAAAATGATCTCTTGTTAATCAAGATTGTCTGTTAATGTATACACATCACCTATACTACAGGCCATTAAAAGGTTTCTACTCAGTCAGCTGGGAAGGTGGTATGTTTGAAGCATGCTACTGAATATATGTAAGTATAGCACTAGTTCTATCAATTGTACAGCTAATGAGATTGCCTGGTTTCCTACAGACTTTTGTCCTTTAACCTTTCAGATCTGTCTTCCATGGCAATAACATCTGTTCCTTCCTGGGTCTGTCTGTGACACCCCTGCAGATAGAGCATTTTGTCATTAGTCTGCAACTAGATGTGTGCAAATTGCCTGGCCCAGCTACCTTCAGATGGGGCATGTAGCTGTCGCATTCTGCCTCTCAGGAAATTGTATCTCAGGATGTAGCTGTGTCCACAGTTATCTGTTTACCTCTACTTTTCCTAGTCTCCAATTTTATAACATTTTTTAGGAAGTCAAATTCTCTTTGACCCTTCTACCCCTTTGCTAGATCTACCTGAAATAGGCCCACTGGCTCAAAAGTTAGTTGGGGGTAACACGGAAAGATAAGAAGATAGCATAAAATTTCCATCTCAAGACATTTTAAAATTAAACCTATTTCTTAAAATTCTAACTTTAAATATATATCTAAAAATATCTTAAAAGTATTTTATAAGATGTGGTAATATTTATTTCTATAATGGATAAATGGAAAACAGTCTGTATTCAGTACATTCACAAATATGTGTCGGATCCATTGTATACTACTGAGGCTTCAGTCTTCATTATATTAATCCTATAAGTAAATTTATGAAGCTCACTTTCACAGCAGGAGTAGCACGGTATTTGAATATTTTTTTAAGCAGTGTCTTGAATATTTTTATTAACATTTACTAACCAACATACAGGATTTTGTTTAACATACACTGTGCCAGGATTTGCACAGAGTTTATGTAAAAGTGAGAGCAAGTGTCATGACTTGTGTCCTAGAATAATTTTAGAATAGCCACTCAGACCTCTGCTTTTTTATAGCTTCTTGAAATGTTTTCACGCTTTCTGTATTCAAGGACTCCTCTTTACAAAGGCCTGATGTTGTAGACTTCTCAGTCACAGATTTCTTCTGTGTAAAAAGTATAAATTGGAAACCTCCTAGATTTCTATTACACATACCTAAAAGCACAGATTGTAAAGGAGGTAAAGAAAACACTAATGCACATAAGAATAGTTGGCTTTATTTAATACTAGATACATTTTTCCCCCTTCTGAATTAAGAGTTAAATTATGCATAGACAACATAACAGATTACTCCCCTCTGTGCCCTGATACTTCATCACTTAATGGAGAGATAGGTGGAACTTCAGAAATAAATTATTACCATTAAAAAAAGAATCAAGTGTAAGAACTTGATTACCACTGCAAGACTTGTCCTAATATTAAGTCTGCAGCGTGTGCTGCATATAAATGCTTGGATTCTGTGGTAAAGGGCAAGATGGACAGCTCTGCTACCATGTGCTTACTAATTAACCAGCATTGAAGATAGCCTTGTCGTGAGAGAGCAGTCATCTCTAGTACAACTAGGAAGCAAATGATTTTGCTGCTTAGACCAAATGATGAATACAGAAGCAGTCTGGATGCCACTGGAACAAAAGGAAAGCAGCTCACTGAAGACTATTAGGTGCCAAAGACACTTTTTCATCCTGTGTCAAGAGTCTGGACACTATAACATTACTAGACTTAGAGTTTTTTACTAGTAGCCCTAAACTGAATGGACAATGAAAAAGTGAATTGGAAAGGAAGAGCTTAAGCAGACAGTGCTGCCAAGGTCCATTAGTTTTATTCTCCATAATCAATTTTCTGCTATTCTTCTAACATCTTATTTAATGCTTCCAACACTTGCAATAACTTTTGACTCTGCCTTCTCTTTAAGTGTATATATTTATATGCATCAGTGAAAATAAGTTAGAGAATTGGTAGAAAATCAGTGTTTTATGATCAGTTGTGATAATTCTGTTTTGTTTTATTTTATTAGAACCGCCTTATCTGAAAATCAGACAAATGTAATACAGTTCTCCCAGACAGTCTCGTTTTCCTTTCTGGGGCTGACAACAGGTTTGTGTGTGAACACCTGTTTATAATAAATAATTGAAGCTGCTGATCTTGTGCTTTTCAGAAGTGTCACACTAAGATAACTGATATTGGAAGTGTGCTGTGAAGCAAGCTTTAGCTTTAGATTTTAAGAAGCCAGCTATTATACTAACTTTTAATAGGAAACATAGCAGTTAAAGGAAATTAGCTATCTATTGTTGGTGGCAGTAAATTGGGAGTGCTGCAGTTTTCTGTATTATGACTCTCAGTACATATAACTATTTCCCACTGTTTCTATCCCAACCAGCTGATGAGGCTAAGTAATTGAAAATGAAATAATACAATACATTGCTACTTGTGGGAAATATAAATAATTATTCTGTTTTTAACATCACAAAGTATTAGAAAGGGTAATATTTTAATCCTGTGAGGATGCAGATTGTAATGATAATTCCTAGAATAACTGTTGTTTATCTTGTAAGGAGTATGGACCGCTCAAGCAAACAAATATAGAAACTTTTTTTTTTTTTTTTTTTTTTTCAGAAAGGACAAAACAAGACTCTTTAGCCCACAAATATCATTCACTTATTGATAGTACAATGCCTAGGCCACCCAGTCAGGTACTCACAGCTCCTTACAGAGCAGTTATATCACATGAAGCTCTGCTCATGTCAGGGAAGATCTCTACTGACAACAGGGATGTACTGCCAGGCAGCTCTTTCCAGACTAGTGAGTTTTATTCAGTTGAATTTGTGCACAGTTTTCAATGAACACTTAAAAAGATCCTTTAGTAAATGTGTAATATTTTGAACCTAATAGGGAAAGGATAAATGTCCTTAGGCACAAGATGCTAGTTATTTTTATTTATGTAGCAGTATAGGGAGAAATTTTGGCAGTAGGAAAATTACTCGCTCACTCTGCCTACAGTGTAGAGGAGAGGCACACAGTCTTCCTATGAACTCTCTCTCTCTTTACTGTCATAATTAAATATCACAATCTTTTTTCGTTTACTGTGGATTTTAATGCTTCGTGTATTGGTATTTAGTCCTGAGTTATTCCTATTTCACCATGCCCTGGCTTTGTACAGCTTGTATAAGAGGTTAATAAAGCTGTGTGTCACAGCCAAAGGGTCTACGTATGTGTCCTTCCTGTATCTTGAGTTCCAGCCAAGGTGGGATCAACATGAGTATCAGCCATGCATTTCCAGAGACAGAAAACTTGGGTTCATCAGCCATAAAGGAGCCACAATGTAGTCTATCCAGACCTCCGGTTTCTGCAAATAGTGGACCAAATGAGGAGACCAGTACCAGAGCATACAGCTGCATCTTAGTCTAGATAGAGCCTTGCAGAATTTTGGCTTAACCCTGTTGTTGTTAGTATTCACTATGTTTTAAAATACTTGTTCTGCTCAAAACAAACATGATAGAATGGCCGTAGAAATTAATGTTAATCAGTGATCAAAAATTTCCAACAATATTTACAGTAGAAGCATGATCATTCCATTATTATCTTTGTCTAAAGTTTATAATTATTACATGATTTCTAGATAGCTAGGATATAAAATGGCAAGCACTGAAGTGTTGCAGGTGCAGGTCACATGTTACATAAATATTATTTAACTCCTGAGAAACACACAAGAGAAGAAGGGAGAAAAATAACCACTTAAGAGCCCTATGAGTTGAATTAAGAAAGGTTTCCACTCCTGAAGACATGCTGTTCATGCAATTCAGGCAGCAAGAGGCAGTCCAACCCTTTTCGGGTTTGAGTGAGATATCTAGCTCGCCACTACAAATATGGAGAGGTAGTAGTCTGTGTTTGGTGCATGTCTCCTCGAGCTTTATTTTGCATAACCTTCTACTGTAGATGTACTGTTGGACCGGTGCTGTTTAACATCTTTGTTGGCCACATGGACAGTGGCATTGAGTGCACTCTCAGCAAGTTTGCCAACAACACCAAGCTGTGTGGTACAGTGGACACACTGGAGGGAAGGGAGGCCATCAAGAGGGACCTTGGCCAGCTGGAGAGGAGGGCCCGTGCAAACCTCATGAAGTTCAACAAGGCCAAGTGCAAGGTCCTGCACCTTGGTTGGGGCAATCCCAAGTACAGATACAGTCTGGGCGATGACTGGATTGAGAGCAGCTCTGAAGAAAAGGACTTGGGGGTGCTGGTAGATGAAAAGCTGAATATGACCCAGCAATGTGTGTGCTCGCAGCCTAGAAAGCCAATCACATCCTGGGCTGCATCAAAAGAAGCGTGGCCATCAGGTTGAGGGAGGTGATTCTCCCTCTCTACTCCACTCTGATGAGACCCCACCTGGAGTGCTATGTCCACCTTTGGGGCCCCCAGCACAAGAAAGACATGGCCCTGCTTGAGTGTGTCCAGAAGAGGGCCACAAAGATGATCATGGGGCTGGAGCACCTCCCCTATGATGACAGGCTGAGAGAGTTGGGATTGTTCAGCCTGGAGAAGAGAAGGCTCTGGGAGAGACCTTACAGTGGCCTTCCAGTACTTCAAGGGGGCCTACAGGAAGGTGGGGAGGGACTCTTGATCAGGGAGTGTAGTGATAGGATGAGGGGTAACGGTTACAAACTGAAAGAGGGGAGATTTAGATTAGATATTGGGAAGAAGTTCTTCACTACCAGGGCGGTGAGGCACCAGAACAGATTGCCCGGAGAAGCTGTGGCTGTCCCTTCCCTGGAAGTGTTCAAGGCCAGGTTGGATGGGGCTTTGAACAACTGGTCTAGTGGAAGATGTCCCTGCCCACGGCAGGGGAGTTGGAACTAGATGGTCTTTAAGGTCCCTTCCAACTCAAACCATTCTATGAATCTATGTGCACCTAATGGGACATGAGTTGTACCCACACTTACTACATTACTACTGCTACTTTTGACCTGCTTCACTGTCTGGCAGAGAGAAACCCCAAATGTGAGGAATGGCAGCCTCAGCTTTTGGCCCTGTTCCTTTCAAGAAAGATTGAACTCACCATTTTGTGTCCTAATCCCTATTCTGAGTGAGCATGTGTTCCTCTCTCCATGTTACGCCACAGTGAGTAAGAAGCACAGATGTCACGACAGATAGCTCATTGGAGGAGGGCGAGTCTCCCCTTGTGTACAAGGAACTCAGGTCAGGCACTACCGAGTTCCAGATCAGCCCCATGAACAGGAACTTATTCTACTTAGGACTGCTTTAGACAAAGAAATTGCACTACAGCAGCGGCCAGGAGCCAGCTCGTTGCCAAACTCTTTGCTAGAATTATGTTTCCTCATGCTTTTTCTGGCTCTTGACTGCTCCATGTCTGTCTACTCACAGTCTAGCTGAAGGGTGGAGGATTTACCCCCAGTTAGAAAGTGGACTGTATGGATGTGGACCTAGCTGAATTTGAGGTACTTAAGCAGCAATTTAGATAGATGGATCTGGTTTGTTAAATAAGCGTGGAATGATGACTTCTCTCCCACACCTGGAGATGCATCTACCTGAATGGGATTACAGCAAGTAGCTGCTGCCCACACTCTTTCCCTTCTTTGTGAATGATAAGGAACTCTTGAGTCCTGAGCAGATGGTCTAAATCCTTGATGGATTGCTGAATTAATATTTATCTGAATATTGAATCTGCTTTTCTAACTGTACCAAAATTTTATATAATGTCCTATATTAAAACCAAAATAAACATATTGACAAGTTAAGATTAGATTAGTATATTATTAGTAAAAGGACTGTTTTATAGGAATTTATAGTAGCTGTATGACATGATAAACAATTTAATCATGGGACTTTGAGGGAAAAATAAAATAATGTTGATATGAAGGAAACAGAAAACACGATAGTTAGGGGATATTTTAATGCAGGGAAATATTTTACATAGTTTTTTGTTATTTCTATGTGTGAAACAGCCTTTGAGTAATGAAACACATATAGTAAGTCTTGTAAATCTGACATAGACTTTTTGTGTATGTTCCTCCATATGAGTGCATTCCAGATAAATATTGCACAAGTTTTTGGTTCTTATTTCCTTATACACTTGCCAGGATAGCAAACTAGGGAATCAAGCATGTGACTCCATTAGTAATATCAGTGAAGTAAAAAAAAACAAACCTAAAGAACCAGAATTTTAAAGGTATTTAGATACTCTTTGCTTTCAGTGTGTTGCAGGCAAAGCCATTGGTAGCTTAAACCTGCCTAGTTTCTCTGACATTGATAAAGTTGCACATCATAATATTGGCAGACTTCCATCATTTTGCTGGAAAAGGCCAGCAAATACCAGTTTAGGCCTAGGCATTAATCTTTATTATTGCAGTCATTCCAGACCATTGTTTCTAGAAATCTGAGTGTGTGTCTGATGATTACAGCTGAAAGGAAAATATGGGGGAACTGACAACTCTGTGAGTATTATCTGGGTATTGTCGGTAGAATTTCACACCTATTGAAAGAGACTGGTTGCAAATACATTTGTAGCATTATTCTGTGTGGTTATCTTGAAAACAAATACATATGAACAACCTTCACTTTAAATTAGTTGGGCTTTTTTGTTTGCAAATTGTACTAAATTCCTTTCCTTTAAGCCTGTATGAGAGCTCCAGAAGATAAGCAAAATGTACAGAACAATTCCATGTAACGCATAGGTCAAATTGCTTAGTACACAGCTGTAAGTGATTAAAGGTGCTTACTAATTATGGTGAAAATGATTATAGAAGAACTATAGAGATTACTGCGAAATAGAACAAAGGCACCGGACAGAAATGAACACTCTACTCAGAAATGACAGCATGAGAAAAAGCCACTGTCTTGGATTCTTATTCATAGGTTAGTCAGATAGTTACAGTAAATATTTTTCATATTTGTCAAACTAAAATGCTGTGGAGTTTATTTTTAGAGTATTCATGGTTTATTTAGAATTAAGACCTATAATTTCCAGCAGCTGTCGATCTCAGTATAAGGATGCCAGTGCTTGTGCCCAAGTGACAGTCTCATTAACAAAAGCTCTTCTAATTTGCATATCAGCATAAATGTACTATAAATCGTCTTTTGCTGTAGTCTAGATAACATTTTTAAAAGGCTGTTGCTATCTTGGGCGGGGGAGAAAATTCTTAAAGAATGATCTGTTGGGACCTGTAACCATGGTAACTAGAAAGCCGCCTTGCTATAATTTGTTGTAATTTAAAAAATCTAATACTGATTTACGTTTTACTTCACAAAATATAATGGAATCTTTAATAAAGAATCTATCCTAAAAGGTGTTGTGCTTCTACCTAGTGTTGAAATTCACTGAAACTGTATTTTGGGAAAATAATGTGGTTTATCTGTAACATTTAAACATGTTTATTGTAAATCAAAAGATTTTATCACGATGATACTACCTATGAAGTTAAGTTAGAGTATATATGTCCCTCCTAGTGAGTATCTAGGAAATATTTGCATAGGGCACTTTTAATAATGCTCTAATGACAATTCTGGCTGCACATGCTCGCATTTTCTCTTCCGCCATTGACAGTGCCATACCCTTCCGTGCTGTTACATTTCTGCTTCAGGAAGTTGTTTTGCACCAGTACCTAAAACCTGCATCCAAGACAGCTAGAAAGGGTAAAAACTAAAAGCTGATACTCAGAGTAGCCCTGCCTCCCCAAGCGCTGTTCGAGGAGCTGAGTGGGAGGGAGGGATTCTCGCAAATCAAAGTTCTTTTGGAAACAGTGAAAGAAAGGAGACAGAAATGTTAAGTCAACTTTTCCCAGATTGGAAGGAAGAGTTACTCACTTTAATTACATTTTAGAATTGGAGAACTTTGAAGTCAAGGATTAGCAACCTTCCTACTTTGGGATTTAAATAAAATAGCTAATTAGCCCCTAAGAGAGAAAAGGAGTCCCATGAAGTTGAGCTGTTGGCTTTGTTTTATGTTTCCATGACCTCTGAGGATTATGAAGGTTTTGTTTTGGAAGTAAAGGACCATTTTGTGGGAAACTGTAACTCAACGGGATTCCTGCACGAGCTGATTAGAAAGAACCTGTAGTTTCTTTGTGCAGGGATTGACCAAGTACAGATTTCTAAGAATGAAAGCCCAGATACTGAAAGAAAATTGCTTCTGTGAAGTGCTTTGGCTCTCAATGCTTGCTGAACAAAACATATGTTCTTCATATACCTTTCAGTTATAGTAATTGCCTTGTTCAAGTAAATACATTTTTAAATTTCACTCATGCTTCCAAGGCAAGGATGACATTTACTCTTAGTTCTTGAGGGAAAGACAAATTAGTCTCTTCTTATACTATCCCTTTCTCTGACATTCTTTGCAAGATCTCTCATCTACTGCAGTTGTGAAATACTAGCCTGTTTCAGTATCTGAAGTTCACAGGTGGGTTCAGACAGCATATACACACCCTTTAATCATAATATTTGGAAATTTAGTGGAAAAAGCTTTTGAATATGCTGAGTTAAAAAAAGGGTGAACTTCATATCATTATTTGTCATGTCCACACCAGTAATTGATGGCAGTTTCAGAAAACGCCATTAACTTAGAATATCACAAATGAAATGTAGAATTTTCAATATCAATCAAAATTTCAATATAGAACTAGATTAAATAGTTTCTATGTTGAAGCCTATCCATTTGAAGAATCACCCAAAAGGCAAGCTGTCTTTTTACATAATTTATATGCTTTGAAGCATCTTTCTATCATAGAATCATAGAATCATTTAGGTTGGAAAAGACTCTGAAGATCATTGAGTCCAACCGTTAACCCCACACTGCCAAGTCCACCATTAACCCATGTCCCTAAGCACCACATCTATACCTCTTTTAAATACCTCCAGGGGTGGAGACCCCACCACTTCCCTGGGCAGCCTGTTCCAATCCTTGACAACCTTTTCAGTGAAGAAATTTTTCCTGATACCCAGTCTAAACCTCCCTTAGTGCAACTTGAGGCTGTTTCTCCTTGTCTTGTCACTTGTTAATTGGGAGAAGAAACCAACTCCCACCTTTCTACAGCCTCCTTTCAGGTAGTTGTAGAGAGCGATAAGGTCTCCCCTCAGCCTCCTCTTCTCCAGACTAAACAGCCCCAGTTCCCTCAGCTGCTCCTCATAAGACCTGTTCTCCAGACCCTTCACCAGCTTCGTTGCCCTTCTCTGGACACGCTCCAGCACCTCAGTGTCTTTCTTGTAGTGAGGGGCCCAAACACAGTATTCAAGGTGCGACCTCACCAGTGCCAAGTACAGATCCCTTCCCGGGTCCTGATGGCCACACTATTTCTAATACAAGCCAGGATATAAACTCGAGAAGATTGGTTTCTATAAAATGCATCTAAATTTTATGAAGGAGTCATAATGGAAGAAAACAAAGTGATGCAATTAGTGCAAATCAATCAGCCTGAAGCGAGAAGAACTAAGAATATCCTCTACCCGTACTTCTGCTCTTCAAAATTTGGCACTTTCTCCAACACAGTTTCGTTTGGGATCTCCTTACAAATGAACTTTGAAGTGTAGTTCAGTCGCATATATGACATTTTGTCAATAAATATCTTTGAAAATCAATATGTCTGTGAGAGAAAAATGTCAGCAGGTGCATATCTGCCATTCTGCTCAGTTCTAGCTCATCTTGGAGTTCCTCTTGGAGTTCTTGTTTTATTATGCTATTTCCAGGGAAAAGGCTTCCTTCTATGGGAATTATAATCTTGAGGCAGCTCAAAATATTGAACTGGTTTAAAAATAACACTCCGTTAATAAAGAGAGACCTGAGTCAAAGGGTAGTATATCATTATGTAATTAAAAGGTACATAAAAAATTCATGTGCACAAGAGATAAAACTTCAAAAGTTCAAATTTAACTTTTGAATCTCTGGTTTTTGATGAGGGAAAATTAATTTTGCATGAATGGAGAATCTTACATGGAAGTTAACTTAAAAAGGAAAGAAAATAATCTCTATTGTCCTTTTTACAATTATAGCTAGAGTTCCAGGTTTGGGGTTTTGTTTTGGTTTATTTTTTTAAAAACATCTTAGTCTATTTTTATGCTATTCTTATTTCCTCTCTGGTTGCATGGTTAATTTGAAGTGAAATTATTCTAATTTAAAGTCAAATTGCCCTTCTTTTCTCTATCATGATAAAGACTCTCTGTCTCATAAAAACTTTCTCCAGGAGAAAGCTTTTACATTATTTTGTTTCAACAGTGGATCTGGCTTCACAAGAACACGCAGTTTGAAACAACAACAACCAGAAGCTTCATAACCTACTGAAAGTATAGATTTTTCTACATTTAGAGAGGAAAAACATATTTTCTGTAAACAGTGTTCAAATAATTTATTTTTTCTGCTGCTCTTAGCTGGAATATGTCTTGGCCCTGACAGTTTTGCACCTGAAACAAAATGCGCCTGGACAATCTTCTGTACTAGGTTTTGTCATAAGTAGTTTCATGAATGATAATCAATTAAATGTTCTGCCAACCAGTTACCACTTTTTCTCAAAGTCTGTGAAAGTACATCCTGTTTGAAAAAGCTACTACTGTCTCCACAGGGTGCTGTCTGCTGCTTCTCCCTCTCTCACAGTTTTCAGGTGCCAATACCATCTCAAAATCTATGATATGTTATCAGTAAGTTAAATATGAGAAACCAATTCAGGTCAGATAAATGTAGATAGTGGAAAAGGAAGATTTTATGGCAGCACTGTTTTTTGTAGTTGTGGACAAGGTATATGGGAAAGGAAAGGTTGAATAGGGTGGAGGAATGTGAACTCAACAAGAAGAGGGCTGGTGTCAGGAGCTAGAAATGTCGATCAGGGGGACAGAGGAAGAAGGCATTAAGCATAAGGTAAAAAACTATCAGCAACAAAAGGAGTGACTGGATAGCATGGATGCTCATCAAGTCTACAGGTGACTCTACCTTGGGGAGAATAGTTGAACTGATGGAGGGAATGGCTACCATACAGAAGGATCTCAACAAGTAAGAGGAATGTGTTGACAAATCTCATTCAAGTGTACATTCAAAACAAATATAAAGACTTGCTTCTGAGATGACATAACCCATGAAGCTGATTGGGACTGATTGGGTTGGAGCAGCTCTGCAGAAAAGCAGCTGGGGATCCTGGTGGACCAAATTAAGCACTGTTCAGTAGTGTGACTTTGTGATAATGAAACCTTAGACCACATTAGTACCCCTGTCTAATAATGGCCTATATTAGCAAGAATGGAGCCAGCAGGTCAAGGAAAGTGGTTATTCTTTTCAACAAAGGACTCATGAAATTACATCTTGAGCACTGGTTCCAGTTTGGGTACTCAGTACAGCAGAAACTTTGACAAACTTGAGTCCAAAGGAGGATCACTAGGACTGTTTGGTAGCTGCAGCACAGGACACACAGAAAAGGCTGAAAGAGCAATGCTTGTTTAGCCTGAAGAGAAGAGATGGGGATGGGGAATGTAACTCCACTCCTCTATGCCCAAATGCAGATTACAGACAGGAACAGACTCTTTGTTGCTGTGAAAGAACAGATGCAGGTGGCACCAATGGAAATTACAACGAGTTATGAGAAAAATGGGTCTTACTGAGAGCAGTTTGACAGTGGAACAAGCGTTCAGGAAGCTGTGGAATCTCCACCCTTGGAGATTTTCAAAACTCATCTGAAGACTGCTCTGTGCAACCTGATCTAACTTTGAAGTCAACTGTGCCTTGAGCATGAATTTGGACTAGATGACTTTCAGAGTTCGCTTACAAATTAATTTAGCCTATGTTTCTATGATGCTGTCTTTCTGCCTAAAAAAAAAATCAGGTTGGTGGGTTTTTTTTTTTAAATTTATCAAGTTGCGGTTGCGAGCTGTAACTCCATACACATAGGAATTCCATATCTCTGTCAAGTCAGAGGTGCAGACTTTAGTCTGTGTACCTTTGTATTTTTGACCTGCTACAAACCAGTAACTGGAAAACCTGCTTCAGAAAAGATGAAACACCTCTGCATTTCTATGATGGTATGTTTTAGTACTCCTTGCCTGTAGTGTTTAGCTATTGTAAGTAAATTATACTCTGCCCAGGGCATAATGACTGTATACATAACAAATGCTTTGCTGTCCTGCTATTTGTCTGTAGTTGGCAGTCTGATATTCTGACACTTCACAGCGTCAGCTGCACAGCTGGCACTGCATTTCAGTGAGGTATATCATGGACTTCTCAGTTTTTTGACCTACCAGAGATTTTCTTTAAAAGGTATTAACTTATGTCTCTACTTTATAACCTACCACACAAAAATATTTATAAAGACGAACTTTTACGAACTAAGTAAACTATAAATGGGTATCTGATTCTCAGATTGCAGAAGAATACTCACATCGGTGGCCTTGGCAACTAGTTAAGCTGACATCAGTGAGTCCATACACACTGTGGATTAATCTGCTGTAAAATTGTGACTATGATGAAAGCAATCTAGTTCACAACTTTTTGTTTGTTTGTTTAAATACCTGATAAATTGCTAGTCATTTGGAACTGTACAAGTACTTCTGACTCATTCACATCCTTAGTATGTAGGTATGTACTCTTTACCAAACCAATCCAATCCATTATCTGATTTGGGGGGGAGATTGTTAGTTGTTAGGAGTATATATGCTTCAGGGGAGTGAACATGGTTCTTCCAGGGAAAAAAGGGGGTTTGTATTGTAGACTAGTTTCTAGAAGACTGCTGTATGATAACAACTTAGTGTTGTGTTTTGCTTCTGGTGAAATTCTACCCTCTAAGCTCCATTCCTGCCCTAATTTGGTTGAAATTTTTTCCCTAGTCTTCAGCAGTCTGTTGTCCTAAAATGATGCCATTCAAATGTGAGCTATCAAGGTTTTATTATTCCTGGTCTAGGAGATCCATGGCATGGCCTTGATACCATATACTCCGAGACATTTAATGATGCAGCAGCTTCATACCCTCAATTTGAATTCTGCTTGGATATAGAGAGATTCCCTGAATTGTCATATCCTCGAATCACATCTCCTCTGTTACGTAAATGAAGTGTAAAAATGGCTTACAGCTCCCACAAGATGCACTGCTGTACAAAGAGCTGCTCATAAAATTACTGAATAGAATGAATGGATTAAGAACATTCACGCTGTTACTTTCAGTGGATTAAATCTCCGTGCTTTTTATTTCAAGTTAATCAGCACTTTGTACTGCAGGACGAAAAACCGACAACCCTGTTCACTAAGCCTCAATAGTAGGAGTCATTATCATGCCAAAGAACTTTCATTGCAATGAATAAACGGCTGAACTTTTAGAGATGCCAAATTGTGCTTTCTAAGCATGTCCTATTTCTGTTCTTTTTAATCTGAACGCAGAGGTTTATTAAATGATGTATTCAAAAGTTTAGAGTTGAAAAAGTTTCACAAATAACCTAAACCATGTTATTCATTCTGCCTAAATTGTAGTATGCACTCTGTATAATATAACTTAATATACTCCCACATACGGTATTAATTTTTGCTGAAGGTGGCTGGATGACATAGCGTGGGGTTTTTTCAAATTGCCCGTTTTAATAGGGAGATTTTTGGGTTTGACTTACTAAATGCACAAAACTCCCATGCTACTTTGTGTTTTACTCTACAACACCTAAGCAAATAAGGAATATTTTTCATAAAGATAGAAGACACACAAACGCAAAACCATAACAGAAACTCTTGTGCGATTTTAACTCTGACGTGCTACACAAAGTGCCTCTCATAACTACTATATCTTACAGATATTGTAACTTTTCATTGTCACGTGTATTTACAAACTGTAGGCAGTCTTTTGAAAAATACGTATCTACTAGTTCTTCCTGGCAGAAGGAAATTTAACATTGACTATGCGATTAATAAAAAAGTATAATAAAATTCAATTATTTTCTCTAATAAATGCTCACAGATCTGTCACATCAGTATCAAAACCTGAAGAATGATGAATAGATGATTCTAAACAAGAATCATTTGTCTATTACCACTTTTATCAAAGTTTGTCAGATCTTTTTGCTTATTTTATCAGACTAAATTTAAAAAGAGGCCTGAGGGCTTTTAGGAGTTATAAGCCAAGGTATGTTTATGGCAACTAAGGTATTCTGGAACTAGTATGGGAGTTGGCATCGTTTCTACTTCACCCATGTGCTGTATCTCTCTTCTCACCCCTGACTTCTGGAAGTAAATGTTTCCTTTGAGACTAAATCCCTGTTTGGGCACTCAGAGAGGTAATGTTTAGGCTGTCAGTCTGTACCTTAAGCCACAACATGGAAGACAGACAGGAAAATCTACACCTGTTTCTCCTCACCATGCATAACTAATTATTTCAGATTACCTTGGGTAAAGTTTTGGGGACATTCAACCATCCCGAACTTCTCATTCACTTATTACTAGCTGCCCTCCCCAGGTGCATCTTTCCTCCTTGCTCCCTAAAGTGAAATGTTGCTTGTGAGAGCAAAGGTACTGTCATAGATTGTGTAGGGCCAAAACTAACATTTTTTTTTAGTTTCTAACTATATTATATTTTATTTAGAATGTTTCCTTAGCTTGAAAACTAACCTACGCTGTAAAAAATAAAAAATAAAAAATTAAAAAGAAATCTATAAACCTGAACTATTTTATGTATAATCTGAAGAAAGCCTTATATAGGTTCATAATTTAAAAGCTAGAATTGCAAATGTCTGTCAGTCAAACTAAAGGCTACGGGGCTACTGTCATTTCGTAATAACGCCATAACTCCTAGCTAGGTGAGAAGTGCTAACAAGTGGTCCAACTAGAAATCCCATACACTTCACACATTTGCTGTATGAGGTGTTGCATGAGACTACTGGTTGCTTGAGATTGCATTCAACAGAGTTGAGAACAGATCTCTAAATTCTTAATTCAGATTGGGTGTTATTTTGCTCATGTGACACAACTAGCTAGAATTAATTTGGAGCAATGTTGATCATCCTTTTAACCCCAGCTTATCCTGAACAAAACTCTGAATGGAACTTTAAACAGCTTCCAGGAAAGATAAGAATAGAACACATTCTTCCGGCTTATAGCTCAGTGTGCTTCCCCTAGGCTACAGGGAATTTATTTCTTGGAAACAAGTAGCTGAAGAATACTAACTTTGTCCTGACTAGCCAGACAACAGACAGTGGGATTTGATTGAAGACCTGATACTTCAGTTGTGAAAGCCTTGATGTACCTTTTCCTCTTAATCATCAAGCACCCATGTTGTATTAAGCACAATTAAGCTCTTGAGATTTTTGTGTTCATCTGTGTTTGATGTAGTATTCTGCTAAATGTTTCCATTTTGGATGGGAAATAAGGCTTACGAGTGGGAGGACCTCATATCTGTTTCTTCTGTCTTCCTAGGCAATGGCAATGCCTACATATTTTTTCCCCCCTTTTAATTTAATTTTATTCAAATTATTGTTCCTCTAATGTTGTTTCCCTAGTGCATCTCAAAGATTACAGGGTGGATTTTTACCTACCTGATTTTATCTTGTCTTTCTGATTTTGTCCTATCTTTGTGTGATTACATTTAAAGTCATGACAGAAGGGCTCCGTTATATTCCCAAATCTGTGGAAGGTCAAAACTTCTGGAATTCTATATCACCCTAACACAAGTCACAGTGTCATTCTTCCTGAAAGGCGTTAAGTCAAAAAGTCAGTCCTGTTTTACATGATTCTAGCATCTGTATCTGGATGCAGGGTAATTCTTGACCCCGCTCCTTGCCACTTCCCAGAGGCTTGCATGCTTTTAGATCTGCCAGCATAGAAGCATAGATTGTTGCTCTCTAACCCATTTCTATCAAAATGAGATAGCGTTAACACTAAGGCTGCATTGAACTAGGCCAATGCTGGCCACTTTAAGGACAAATTAAACACTTACATCCACAGATCCATATGTGCTGTGTTTGTGATGAAGGGCAGTGGGGCCTGAATCCCTTTAACCCAGTTCAGCTCTAGGCAACGCATAACATCCTATCACAGCCTGAATGATCATAGCTTTTGCAACTTTCTGTTTGCATGTGCACTTACAAGGTGCCCCTTGACTCGTGGTATGGATTACAGTAGGTCAAGCAATGCTTAGCTCTGTCACTTCTGCATCAATTTTTCAGTCACTGAATAGATCTGATGGTTCTTTACCAAAACACCTAATCACCTATGTATTTGAAAACAGGAGCTCTGGGAAATCATCCAAAAGCCGTTAGGTCCTGGAAGGTCCTATTTACTTCAAGCTTAAATAGATCGCTAATAGGACATGCCATTTTGGTACCATGCTGTTGATGAGACAGGGGAAGAAGTTGAGCTGTTGCAGATTAGTCAGGGCAGCTTATGGTCTTTAGGCTTCAAAGCATGTATGCAGTTGCCCAACCAACAGAAGAGGCCAATTCTTTTTGCTAAGGGACAAGCTGCCAGAAACAAATAGCCAGTAAAATTATGTTGTAAGCTAAGTATGGGAAAGTTGTTACCACAAGACATTTCTCAAAATGCCTATCCTTCAAAAATATTGCAATTACTTTGGATAATAAGCCAACGTACATCTTTCAAAAAAAAGTTAATATTTTTAAAAGAACTCTCTTCTGATACTAAACATCAAGAACAGAGCTTAGT
Organism: Leptosomus discolor; assembly: GCF_034619465.1. Taxonomy (NCBI): domain Eukaryota; kingdom Metazoa; phylum Chordata; class Aves; order Leptosomiformes; family Leptosomidae; genus Leptosomus; species Leptosomus discolor. The sequence goes on along the minus strand of NC_141392.1, from coordinate 69,465,032 downwards.
GTTTGCAGTAAATCTTTCCTTTTTAGTGCAGTTTAGCTGAGTTACTGCTTGCTCAAATAAACATTGGATAAATAGCAGCACAAGTAACTGCAAGCAGATTCTATTTAAACTGCAACCTTATTTATCAGAGAGTGGCAATACTTTCTTCTTGACTCAAGACCTTTCCGAACTGCTCGTAGCTGCATGGACAATTTATTTAAATTATTTGGTACAATTCCCAGATGATAATGAAATGCCATGAAATATATTGTCTTGAACACAATTACTTTGTTTTTAAGTGTTCATATGCATGCCACACAACGGAATTAAGCACCTTGCATTCATCCAGAGCACTTCCCATGCTTTGCTGTTATAGTTGCTTATGTAGCACGAACTGATCAACCCATGTGCTCCTTCCCAACTGCTGAACTTAGCAAATGGTCTGTGCAGAACTCCAGCAGATGGGCCTATTCTCTTCTGACAATGCATGTTATCTTACGGACCATTTTATAGCTTGTGCTTGTTCAGTTTGTACTTTAATAGATACACTAATAAATAGACTATCCATGTAGTTCAGTTCTTCACTTCAAAAAGGAGGAACGTGTTATGAAACATGAATAATGAAAAAGAAGATGAGAACAAGTACCTTGATTTCAGTGAGACCATGGGAGATTTATGCCTGCTGATATATACCTTTCTTCTACAGCAACCCCAATAAAGAATGGTATATGTTCTGTTAAAAATAAAGAACACTGGTTTATATTCTATTAAAATATGATATCTTGGTATGACTTACAGTTCTGAGCTATAGATAGATCCTTTTGCTGGAGGTACTGAATTCCATTCTGCCAGACCTTTTTTGAGGAGTCTCTGAGATGTGGATTAAGCTCACTGTGACACAAAAATCTTAATAAACTATAAAAGCAATTAAATGTTACTTAAAAACACTATGTGTAAGACCCATTCAGGATGGGATTTAAACTATAGTCAATGTGCTTTCTTCTGTGGTCAAATGTAAGTGGACTTTGCAAGGAAAGGATAACAATACTAGGAAAATTTGTACAGTAGATATAAAACAAAGATATTTGGAAGATAGTAACAGCTAATAAAGAGTAGAGCAGGAATATGAGAAAAACATGCAGGCATCAGCTTTAGAAAATCTCGCCTCAGATATGCCAAACAAACAACAAGATTATTCAAATTTGTGTGCATTTCTGTCACTCATGATATTTTAAAGTATTTAAACCAATCCTCTCCTGTATGAAAACAGAACAAAACAATGCGAATAAGTTCCTGCACATTCCGAACAGTATTGTTTGAAACAATGTCTTCGAGAATACAGCAAAAATGGATTAGGCATCTCTTAATTAAAGCAAACTTTCAGTGAAATTATGTTTTGACTCTGGGGTTTGTGATAGCAGGGCTGTGGGCCAGGATAGAGGTTTGGGGGCTTAGTAGTTCTGACAGCTCTCTAGTAGCTACTGTAAGCTCTGATTCATTCTGCTTTGCTAGTAGGGATGTACTTCCATCACTTGTTGTTGAAAAAGTAGTCCTATAATTGGCAGCATCAATTGTCTGGGGACTGAGAGGGAGGAATTTTAAATACAACTCTTCAGGCTAAAAGTATATTCAATGTTTATTCAGTTTTAGGAGAGATACATTTACAGGAGCCTTTATTCTACTGTTGTGGATGTTTCATCTTTTTTTTAAATATACTTATTTTGAGGGGTTCAGGATGCATTCAAGGTATGAGCTAAAAGCCCTTGGTTGCCATCGCATATTCTGCTTTTGTAGGGTGTGAGAAGTTACTGGGAAGCTGGGCTGAATGCTTTCTATGTTGCTGTAGACCTCCTTAATATTAGAATCTATACAGGTATGTCTCTTGATTTCAAAAAGGGCAATTTAGTTAATATTTAACCCCTAGACGCATCCACTCTGGTGTCTTAAAGTCAGGGAGTGCAAGGACACACACAGGGAGAAGTTTTGGGGTCTTTCAGGAAAGCCCCATCATTACTGCTTGGTTGAGAGAAACAGCATTTATTGTAAAACAGCTTCTTGGGTTCTCCTCACCATGCTGTGTGGCTGCGGCAGGAGTAGGAGAGAGGATCTGGCATCCTTTCCCTTTCTCCCAACTGTCAAAATCCTCCTACATCCTTGTGTTTTCTCCAGAACTTTCTACCTCATACTCACCCATCACTCGGCCTCTGCAGCATATGTCCTTCTATGTATTATGGAGTTTTCTTGGCTTGCTAAGTCTTTTCATATTTGAAGCAGAAGAACCAGCTTTTTTACCCTTCTAGAACAATTTTGACAGCTATAAAATTCTGTCGACTGCAAGAATACAAAATATAATCTGACCTGAATCAGTGACAACTCCTGTATGCATAGAGAGAAAAAAATAGGCCTGTTTAAATACCAAAATCTTTGGTAAAATGATGTGATGGGACAGTTTGAAGCAAAAAAAGTCAAATAGTATAGAGTAGAAGGCTTTTCAAGCTTGAATCCTATAACTGTATCTCTGTATTTCAGTCAACACACAGCAGTGGATTGCTATGTAGCGGTGTAACTCATGAATCACACAGAATCACAGAATATTAGGGGTTGGATCAGTTGATTTAGTCAAAAAAGCAATAACTGATCTTTCATTACTTTATTTCAATGTCTTCTTTTTATGCTCTGAAGAAAAATAAAGACGAGGAAATTTGAAGAAAAAAGTTTTAAAATTAAGAAAGTGCACATTTTATTGGTTTTTTTTTCACTCTCATGAATATGTTTCTATATTACTTCTAAACTCAAAGTTATATCTAGACAAAGTTGAATAAAGTGGCATCTACATATTTCAGCTATGAAAAAGATTAGAAGTGATTAGGAGACTGTTCATATATAGAAGGTTTTTAAGTCCTTCCCTTTGACAGGTTATAAAACTAGGGGCCCTGTTTTCATCTTTTCCCAGAGTTTGCAACTGACTTTACATTTAAACTCTGTGTTGGTCGAATAAGGAGGTAAAGATAATGAGAAGACAAATGTCATAAATGATGACTGTTAGATTACTAGATTCCCTTGTACACCCACATGGATAGGCATGCTTACATTATGCTCATCGGCCCACTACACCACTACAATAGCTTATTGACTATTGCAGCAACCCCATAATGGAAGGGGGCAGAAATGACTCAAAGGCAAATAAGTTGACAGAATGACTCAGAAAATCTCCCCTTTGTTTCATTAGTGCTAGAAATTTATCTCTGTCCCTGAAAATGACCAGTGTTAGTTAAAGACCATTATTTTCTCCGAATTTGAACCAAGCATAATTTGAAAGAGTTGTTTGGTCCTAAATACCAATCTTCCACACCCGGTCTTGCCACTTATTTTTCCGGGAGTTGCACAAGTATGCATGTTTTCAGGATACCCAGTTTTGAAGCACTGGCCACATTAAAACTTATCTTGTCTATCACTGAGTTATCTAAGTGCACCATGCAAACCTCAAGTTTTTAATTACTGTGTGTTTAATGTGATAGCTGTATAAACAGTTTTTCCAACAACTTCCTAGTGAAAATTGGCCTGTAGATCTTGGATTATAGCAGTCAGTGCCATGACACTTAAAATTCATCACATTTCATCAGGGTACGGAATTTTTCCATTGTTTCATCTCAAACTTGCACACTCTAAAGGAAAACATTGCTGTTCACAGAAATACCACGAAAAAACATTCTCAGTAAGAAGGTTCACATGGCAAGGGTAAAGTTTTTCTTGCTGGCGAATTATCTACAGAAGATTTCACTGCTTATCAGTTTGTGAGGGGTTCCAAATTCAGCTCCTCTGTTCTGGAGGTATTTTGCTGCCAATCATTCTGACACTTGTTATGTGCTGCAAATTATCAGCCTGCAGATCACTTATGAGGTCTTCTCGTGTGAGCAGTGCCTCCAGTATTTGCTATTTGCAGTCTGTGGTTAGCATGCTAAGTCATATGATAATTTTCTGTGATTTAAATTTATGTAAAAGAGAAAAATTGGACACAGTGTCTCTTCCCTGGAAAAAGATGTATCGATGCTTCTTATTGGCTTGGATAGGAATAAAATTAGGTAAACTAACTACTAGCTATATCACTGAAAAAAAAATTATGGCAATAAACTGATTTGAGAAAGGCTTTTCTGTGAGCTCTGCTTTTATCTGTAGTACTACAGCAAATTACTGTGCAGATGCCTAATATTAAGTCAGGGTGAATGGAACTCTTGGGGTTTCTATTTTGTTGTCTAGTTTTGCCATTTTTATTAATTTATTGGTTTTAGTATTTTGTAGAGGACCCAGTCATGGCTTAGGACTCTTTGTGTGAATACAAAACAAAATGACCTTAAGTCAGGAAACTGCCCCATCAGAGATGAAAGAAGAGGCAAAGCTTATGAGTATGATAGACAATATGTTAATAACCTAACTGTTGTCAAATTTTGTGATGGCTTCAGAACAAGGAAAATTTTTGTGAAAAGGCATGGAATAAGGTAGTTCTGCATGTGTTTACAAGAAAATGTTCCAAAATCTGAAAAGCAGAATAGGAGAAAACAAACAGATGTTTTAAATATAGTAAATGGATGGAGGCTTGGATCATGAGCTAATCAGTGGCAGAAGTCAGTCTTTGCGGCTGATGAGAGAGAAATGATCTTGATATTTGAGGGTGATATTTGAGTCAACAGTGAAGGAAAGACAAGTGGTATGGAGTAAAATTGATGGCCCTGAGCAACTCACTGGAAATAAAGATCCTTGCAACAGTGTTATGAACAAAGATGACAGAGCAAGATTGCATGCATCCTGGCCACAAAAAAGTGTGGTACTGTGACTGAGACTTCAGATGACAGAGACCTTTATAATTTTCATATGCATGTGCAGGTGGAAAGGCAAAAAATAAGTAAGATATTATGCAGTGAGAATCTGCAAGGGTAAAGCTAAATAAGTACTTAGGTATTTGCAGGATAGTTTCCGATTTAATATCTTAATGATTTCAAAGAACTAAATGACATGTTAATGAAATTCATAGTTAACGAAAGTTGACAGGAGATGCAACATATTTAGGAGAGAGAAGGTATCCAAAGACGGGAAGAACTGGTTAGTGAGAAAATATGTAAATGCAAATGTAGTAAAGGAAGATTGTTTACAAAGTGCTGGGGGTATTGGGAAAAAAAAGCCCATGATCATTAAAAAATGAATATCTTTAGGTCAAGATATGTGACAGAAGTTTGGAAAAGATTCAAAGGTCTAATTTGTTACAGATTGCCAGTGTTAGGTAATAAAAAGTTTAGTACAATGTTGTAAGTGTTGCAGGAATAAATGTCCTTTGGGAGATTTGAAGTTGCCTGATTAAAGAACAACTGCTGTAAATTATAATAGGTTTTACATATTTTTACACTACATAATCAATGTACAACAAAATCGTACTCTATATTGTACATTGTCAAGTCATTGTATTAGACCTGTTGCTTGAAAACAACCCTGCTTGAGTGTTCCTAAAGTGGTTAATTTGATGGATTATATAAAGAATACATAAAATCTATACAAGGTTCTTAATTTTAGAAGAGGAAATGTGAATAATTATGTCGACTGTCTAGTGAAATTAAGTGGACTAAACAGTTCCATAATTTAAAAATTAACAAGACTTAGAATTTCATTAAGCATGAATGCAAAAGGTCCTTGAGCTAAGGGAAACTATTTCATAAGGAATAGTTCAAGTTCACAACAGATAAGTAAATAGTTCTTTCTTTTTTTAAAAGGAATTGAGTGTAAACAGATAACTTTTTTTTAACTAGTTGATACTAGTTAAAGCTACATGTTAGAATTCAGCACTCTAGCAGTGTGAGAATTGCCAAATATCAAGCCAAGCTACATCATACAAAAGTAGTCAAAACAAGAGGAATTTAGCTGTACAAAATTGAGAACAAAAAAGGAAGAAAAAGGCTCTTTGTTCTAGGAACAGGCAGATGTTAAAAAATGTTTATTTGCTCCCAATTCTAAATGAAAATATTGTCAAAACTTTCCGTAAAGGCAGTCATGGGATATGGAGAAAATTATGAAAATGAGGACATGGAAGTGTAATTTACTGCTTCACAGGAGAAAAAAAGCTTTAGAAGTCTTATGTGATCTAGATAGGGCAGATAAAATATTCTTCATTCCAGAATTTTGAAAGAACCGCATTTGAAACCACAGGTCTGTTCGATCAACCTATCCCTAGTCAACCTTTCCCAGCTGATACCATATACTCAAAAAAAAAAATGGTAAAGCCTGCACTTAAAATTTAGGAGGAGACATTAAGTGGTTTGGGATAGTGGGTTCATCTGGCCTTAATATCATGCAAATTTTCAGAACAAATTTCAACAGAAATTGTGATGAAATGTATGAAGGCAATTAAAAATGGGACAAAACACAACATGATTTTAACTGCAATTTTTTGTTTGATAAATAATTTTCTAGGCAAATGACATTCAGTAAAGCTCATCTATTTGGACTTTAGTTAAATATTTGATTCAGTGCCAAAGAGTAAATTAAAAATAGGATTACTGTAAGAATTTTAATATGCTGCAAGGAAATGACTAAAGGGGAGAAAACCATGTGTGATATTGTAATAGATAAGATACACTGCAGGGGAAGGGGGTTATTGTGGACTTTTTTTAGTATTGGTTTGTAATGGTTCTCATTTAATATTTTCCTTAATGATCTTAATCCCAAAAGTAGGAGGATGTCATTGGTATTTGTCTATGGTACATTCTTAGAAGGATTTTGTCAATTCAAAGAAAAACTGCTATAGGAACAGTAAAAAAAAATAAAAATAATTGAAGACAATGAGAGTGAGAACATGGAATTAAATTCATTAGTGCAGTGGATATTCGTAGATTTAGGGACTGTTATGAATTTATACAATAAACTGGGAGATATTCAGTAGGTGAAGAGGAAAAGAGTTGGGTGTATTAGACAACTGAATCATCAAAATCATTCAGACATGAAGAAAGCAAACTCAGTTGAGGGGCTGGCTCTGAAAATGAAAAAATGCTAATGTTGTGTAAGGAAGTATTAAGGCCTCCTATGAAAAGCTTTATAAAATCAAGGTTACTAAGTCTAAGAAGAAAAGAACTCACAGTGTCACTGGTGAATGAAAGCATGCCAAAAGAATCAAGCAGGGGAAAAACATAACATAGTAGAATATACCAAGAAGCTGAAAAAAACTAAAGCAGAGAGCAGATGTGATTGTTTCCTATAAATCCACCACAAGGATAAATACAGGAAGGAAGAAAATGACAAAGTTAGAAAGTAGTTATACCAAGAGAATTAATTTGATATAAACTGTCAGTTAATTATTTTAAGCTGGAAATGAGAAGATTTCTAGCCATGATAGCTTTATGTTTAAAGCTTTCCATCAGAAATGGAAACTAACTGCTTTTAAGATAGTACATATTTACTTCACAAAATAAATTACATGGAGTAGCACTGTATTAAAAGTCAGTGAGCCATAAATTCTTTTTCAATCCATTGTTCCTTTCATAAAAAGGGAAACATGATACAAATATCTCAAAGATATTTCATTTTTCCTTTCCATTATTGTTTTTAATGTGGTGCATAGTGATGACATTACTGTAAGAGTGATGGAATATAATATCTAAAAGGATAAAATTCCTGTCTTCCTTTTGGCTCTGAAATAGCTCTTTAAGAAAAGTGATGGTAGCTTCATCTCTTGGGACTTTTAAAACCAGATTCAACATGCTATTGAAGAAAAATACTATAGGGAACAAACTGACAGTGAAAGGAAGAGACTTAGTAAGCAGTTTTTCCCCTCCCTGCTTCCCAGAGTGCCAGCGCTTCTGCTGTTCTTTGCTCTGGTGTGGCACTACTGCCCTTCTGAATGTAGAGATTAGCAAAGTAGCTAGCGCAAATGTTGAGTAGCTATTTTCAGTTTTAAGTCATTTTCTATTTCACTTTTTTCCTTTTAATTACAACAACCGCTCGTCTGTAAATTGTGCATACCCTTTGATTGTTAATGGGAGATTTAATTTTCTGGTTGAATATTCTGTTGAATATTCATTCTGGTTGAATATTTGACTCAGAGAAAATAACAGTTTCTGGAAACTAATAGCATGTATCCAAGAACTATTGAGAAAAATATATAACGACAGAAGTCTTGTCTTTTCTTTTTTTTTTTTTTTTTACTATGAAACCAAAAAATGGACAAACTTGTCCGTGAAAAATAAGTACGTTCAGTTTTCTATGAGAAACTTTCCTTGCAAATAAAAGCAAAGCATCTTCTAAGACTTTTCTGAATGTAATCACCGTTGCTTTGGGAGTAGAGCAGAAAAATCCCCAGACTGTCACATCAGAGATATCTGCTTTTGTTCTCACAAAGAAAACAGTATTTAAATGACAAAATATTCCACAACTGTAGACTTCTGTAGTCATTGTCCTTTAGATAAAGCTAAACCTTCACAAGTTGCAAACTGCAAGCAGACCATTCAACATTCACAGAGCCTATTAGACTTAACGGTGTTTCACTGGAAGCCAAGCAGTCCATATGTACATTTCAGCTTTCGGAAACTTTTATACTGTGGGGAGCAATTCTGCACTGGGATGGAAAAGGAACTAAATTGTAACCTAGCAGTATTTCTTATCATCAGCCCTTTTCCTGAATTCATATAAAACTTTTCTCCCATTGGCTCAAGATTTTACAATACCTTTTTTTTAATACTTGAATAGATTAACCAAGGTAACAATTTACATTAGGGTGATTGAATTCTCACTTTGAACGTCCGAGTTTGAAAGAGCAAATAAATTCATTGTGAACTTTTGTTAATACTGGTGGGGGGAAGAAGGAAGTTTCTCTTCCTGGATCCAGCACTGAACCACTGAAATGGCCTGGTTTAATTCTCCAGATATCTTTGTGAATTACTAGTCTGCCATAAAACGAAAGCAAAACTTAAATCTTGCTTTTGCTGCACTTGTTACGAAGGCAGTATTCCTTCCTGTCTTGAAGGGAGTGTTAGAGTTTTAAGAAATTGCTTACTCTGGCCTTGTGTTTGGAGTCCACACTTTTTTTTAGAGATGTGTAATGTCACAATGCTAATTTTTATGTTCTTTATAGAGCACTGAGAAGTTCATTGAGGTCAACAGGAAATAGTAAAGTTGCTATTATTTAATGGCACTATTTTCAGTAAGACTGAGTTGCTAGGCAAAGTATTGTTAGATGTACTATAAATTTAACAATAATATATTATTACATGTGTAAATGGCCTAGAAATACACCATTTAATAAGTACATCTTGTTAGTTGACACACGATTATGTTAATGCAATAGAACTAGAGAGTAATTTAAATGTAATTATCATTTTAGGACTTAGAAGATAAATTGTACAGAACATGGAACTTGTTCTCATAGAGTATGTCTGAAATACTATTTTACCTTTGAAATTCATTTTTCTTTTGAATGGAATGGAATAAGAGTAATTTGTAAATCAATATACAATCATGCTGCTCAGCGCTTCAGTTCGGTTCCAAGTTTAGACTTGCACAATTAAGACAATCAGAAAACATACCCATAACTGACATTTAGAATAATATGTGTATCATGGCTTCAGTTCTTCTGTTTTACTAATGCATAACCTAATAATAAATAATAAATAAATTATCTGTATTCATAACTCTACCTTAAATTTCATATCAAGCTTACTTCAGTATCTATCATGTCTATCTGTCTGTCTATCAGTCTATGTTCAAGACTTTCATTTTTATAGGGATAACTTAAAGTACATTTGCCACCATCAATATTATGATAACGCAAATTTTGGAAAAAAAAAATAATAATTGGGGATTATTTATTGATTTCACTTTATTGTTTAATATTGGTATTTAGAAACTGGATTTTGTATGGATTTAATTATTATGAGATAGATATCTGTTTTTTACATTTCATGTCCTGTTTTGTATTTTAAATGCTTCTCTTCCCATTTAGAATATCTTAATAATCTTTTTTTTCTTTTCAACATGCATTTTTATCACATAGAGTGTGGCTAAATTTAAGGTGCTGAAATCCTTAATATTAATTTTTTGATGAATGAGTGCTTAAATTGTCAACCTTAGCACCATATGATTATTAGTTCTTTTGTCACAGAAATAGATAATTAATTATGGTCAGTCTTCAAGGACCACTTCTATTCGCTTTGATCTTTTTGCTAATAGTTGACTAGTGACTGGTTTCAGTAATCATTGTTGAATGTGTACAATGTTTTTTCATGCTCTTTTTCCTTGAGGATCCATTTCTTTCCAAAGCATTCTTGTTATTGGGAATACAGTCTTTAATATTCTGCTTAAATTTTTCCTTTCATACCCTCAGGCTGTTACTCCTCCTTCCTGTGTTCATGCATCCTTTTTCTTTTTCTTGTATTGTTAGCTTGACTGCATTTATAGATGGCAATCATGATTTTTCCTTTTGAGGATTATAAATTTAAGTTTTTCACCCTTGGCTTGTTTTTCTTATTCTCCTCACTCAGTAACATTTTTTTTCTGTCCCTCTTCATGCCTTCCCATGTTTTTCTATGTCCTCCTTACACTGAAGAGCCGAGAATATAAGATCTTTGAAAAAAAGAGTGAACAAGGAAAAATACACACACAGTTATAGTTAATGAAGACACACCCTCTGTCAGTGAGGACCTAAAAATTTATTCTTTTTATGGCAGTCTATGATTACGTACCTGCTCTGCATTAGAAACAAAATCCTCTGCATGCCTGGGATAGAGACACACTCTCTTCCCATTTTCTATCTCTTGTTCTCAGGTATCCCATTTCCTGGACTAGTGACTACTAATCATTAGGCTGTTATATAATGAGGTGAGGGCTGCTGCCAAATCCACAATTATCCTTTCTCTATTTTTTACTAGAAGTGGCTGAACTGCTGTAGTTTGTGCTGAACTCTTGGCTATTTATGTCCTGAACCCTTTCATAGGACCAAGCACTTCATAGGATTTAGGCACCTGGTTTGCAAGTCTGAAATGGACTGGGCCGAGAGAGAGGCATGGATTTGCTCACTTCTGCAAAGATTATTATGGCATTCAGTATGTGTCACAGTAGCACTTCATGTGTCTGGGCAAGAAGGCATAGGCACTTTCAGCCCTTTAGACTGACTTTTTTTGTATTGCGCTTTTAGACTCAGGGCGAAACCTAATCAAGTCTTTTAGACGCCACCACACATCAAAACTTTAGATGTCTGTCTCAGGTGTCAGTATAGTCAAAAGCTGACTAGTATCTCTAGCTGCCAGAATGACTACCTAAATTCCTTGCAAATTAGGTGGCAACAGGATGGCGCTTCTGAAGACCTGCAGTGTTGGTATGGATGCTTTGGCCTGTGCAATGTGAGTGTTTTCTCTGTTTTGGTCATACATCTGACTTAGCCAGCTGCAGAAGGCAGCACAGGTTGCTTAAGCTAATTGTCTGCCACTTATGAATTGTATTTATGAAAGCAGTAAGAATTGTTAGTCACCTCCTGGCTACCCTTGTTGCATTGTCACCTTTTCTTTGTCATACAGCTTCAGCAGGAGACAGTCAGTTCTTATGTTCAGGGTACCACCGAATGGCTCTCCTCCAGGTAGCATGCTTTCGGAGAACACCAAAGGCTGTGTGCAGCTCAGAATGAATGTTGGCTTTTTTCTGGATCTGTGCTTAACCACTAACCTACTAAACAAGTGATAAGCTCCAAATCCAATTTTTTTAATGGAATTTAAATAGAATTGATGTCTGTCTGCCTGATTCTGGATCATAATGGAGCATTTGGTAAGAAATTTCATTTCCCCTGCATTTTGAGGCAATTTTGAGCTTGCATGGATGAGTAAACAGGGTAAGACAACCTAGTTACTTTAACCACCTTCATTAGTCTGCTGAAAATCAGATTTTTTAGAATTTGGTTTGGAGATCACATTTGGTTTTAGGCAAAGAAAATCTAGTCTTTGTTGCCAAGGCAGCCAAGTGGCATCCTAAGCATTTTTCCTGTAAACTCCTCAGATATCTCTGAATCTACAGATTTTTCTTTCTTCTGCCACACGGCAACAGGGTAAAAGAGAAGTGTAAGGGCCCATCCCACAGTTTTGAGAAAGCTGCATTGGGTCCTACAGTCTTCAGACAACTGACTAGAAACACAGTGAAATAATACCAATTTTGTTGTTTTGAAATCCTTAGAATACTAAGCAAGGTCTTCTTAATTCAGAAAAAATAAGATTTTTTACAATTGTGTGAAGCTGTACTATGACAAATGTTTCAAAAATCTAGAAATTTTGGGCAAAATTAAGGCTGCTCTTCTCTATTTTTTGTTTTAAAAAGTTGTTTGCAATGCATCTTGTTTGGCAAATAGAGATTTTGTCTTGTGTATGACATCCTTGTACAGTTTTTTAAGCAGCAGGGATCTCTGGCTGTCAGAATGGTCTATAGGCATAAGTGTTTTTCACTGAGGGCACTGGCATTATTCCAGCCATCTGTTCTGGAATAAGTTCCATCCAGTATGACTTTTTAATATCAGTATGTTTTTTGCTGTTTTGGTTATGTTTGACTGAATATTTTATTTGAAAAGTGTCCATCACTAAGTATTGGCCAATGAGCACAAGCTACCATACTGTGTCTATTTTTGGGCCCCTCTCTACAAGAAGGACATTGAGGTGCTGGAGAGAGTACAGAGGGTGCCTACCAAGCTAGTAAAGGATTTGGAGCATGTCTCATATGAAGGACGGCTGAGGGATCTGGGGCTGTTTAGCCTGGAGAAGAGGAGGCTGAGGGGAGACCTTATCGCTCTCTACAACTACATGAAAGGAGGTTGTAGTGAGGCGGTGGTCGGTCTCTTCTCCCTAGTAATAAGTGATAGAACAAGGGGAAATGGCCTTAAGCTGCACCAGGGGAGGTTCAGGCTGGATATTAGGAAGAATTTCCTTACTGAAAGGGTTGTCAGGCATTGGAACAGCCTGCCCAGGGAGGTGATGGAGTCACCAACCCTGGAGGTGTTTAAAAGACAGGTAGATGTTGTACTTCGGGACATGGTTTAGTGGTGTTGATAGAGCTAGGACAAAGGTTGGACTCGATGATCTTGAAGATCTCTTCCAACCAAAGCTGTTCCATGTTTCTATGAGTCTCCTCTGGAAAGCCTGGTCTGATTCAGGTTTCACTCTGGAGTAGATGTAAAAATGAAGTTTAATAATGAACTTCTACAGAAACAGAGTTGTATTCAGAATGGAGGAGGTAAGAAGAGGGAAACTGCAAGACAAGCAATCCAAAACCAATTTAATAATCCAAATGGCTTAGTACAAGCTCGTTCAAATGACAGAGCATCTTTTAAGGGATATAAATTAACATTGTACATGAAATTTTGAATTCTGTCTGAGGTGCAAACCTTGTCTTGATCTGGTTAGTATAGCTTTCTGAAGCATAAAGCTGTCTCCATAAAGTGTCCTTGAAAAGTCACTCAGGAAAATTCACCATCTTAGCAACAGAATATACAGGGAAGAAAAAATTAAAAAGAAAGAACTTCTCTATGGAAACTAAAGCTGATGGAGGGAAATGACTTTGGCACAGCAATAGTTTATATAGAGTGGCAAGGGGAGGAGGAATGAAATTGGAGTGATATAGCTTGGCAAGTGCCTGTCCCTCCAGGACTCCGAACAAGTGGTATTTGCCTCTAGAAGGCAGGTTTAAAAAGCCTGCTAACACTCTATTTCTTAAAGTGTTATCATTCTCCCTCATGCAACAGTTATAGTCTCAAAAACAGAAGAAAACTTGCACGTAAGGTGCTTTCAGTTCTGTGATGGAACTTCTGTAAGTATGTATACATGTATGTATACAATATAACGTGATGTATTGGATTTGGTTAATGCTACCTAAAACTCACATTTACTTCGTACCTGCATTTTCTGTATTATTAATTGCTTATATTATTTTTCCTAATACACTATTTCGCCTAAAATAATACTGTAAGTTTTGCAAAGTGTTAGCTAGGCAAAGAGAAAAGACACTGAATTAGTGGTATCATTGAGGGCAGGTCTGCAAGACTGCAAGGAAATTTAATAGCTATCGTTTTTTCTCTGATCTCCTTGATGGCCACAGTATACATACACCTCTGAAGGCATATGTGACTCAGAACTGCCACAGCATAATCTTCTCTTTTCCTTAGGTCATTGCTGGAAGCCCTGGGAAAGGGGATATACAGAGTGTATATAAAGATTGAGGGTTCTCATTAGTATCTGGACATATTGCTGGACAATCAGAAGGTCATAAAGGACAGGACAAGGAGAAAGGCTATTGTGGCAGTGGTGGTTTAAAAGCAGTGATTTAGATGACCTGCCCATCACTACAGTTGGTCAGATTTAACGTCTACATATCAATCCTTTTGCTTCAGGTTGAAGAAGGTATAATGAAACACCTGGATTTCACTGTGGCAGCAGTGTGATACAAAGAAACCTGAGCTGTAAGTGTCAATGCAGCCATGGGCTCAAGGATGTATCAATACATCTTCCAGGCTTGCTGAAGCAGCAGTTTAGGCCTGCTTTAGAAAACTCCAAGACAGGGATGTTTTGGTTACCCCTTTTCAAACCTATGCAGTGAAACAAAGTAGGTCTTATGGATTAGGAGACTATTTCTGAAATGCTTGGCTGAGGCCTTACTAAAGGTTCATTGACATCAAGTGCAATTACACAATGACCTTTTTTCAACAAAGATTATTAAAAAGCTGTCATTTTTCCTTTATGCAAAGCGTATATCAGAGAAAAAAAACAAACAACATAAGCCTTCCTTTTTTTTTCTGAGTCGTATATCCGTTGATCACAGGAAGAATTCAGAATTGAACATTGTTTTCAAGATGTGTCATTCCAAACCATTAATCCTTTTTTTTTTTTTTTTTTTTTTTTTTTACTGTGCGATATTTTCTTCATCAGTGAAGGGAAAAAATAAAAACCCTTAAAAATCTGTTCTCTTCACAAGAAGAGCAAGACAACAGGCTTTCTTCTTTCCCTTTTCAGATGTTAGGTTAATTTTGTTGCTCCATTTTCAGGAAGAGCAGAGACAATAACATCCACAGTATGAGAATTACAATTATCCTCATTCTTGCAGTTCTGCAAGTTGTTAGAGTGATCTGTATCCAGAGAAATAAGCTGTAAAACCTATTCAGAAAATCTTTTTCCAATGGAGCTATTTCAAATCCAGAAACTTTAGTCAGTAAAGAAAAGCACCACAAAATTATCTAATTGTTATGCTAGCGATTTCTTTTTCTCTCAGCTCTTTCATCAGTTTGTGAGTTTGCCTTGTTTTGTTTTGTAACAGTACCACTTTCAATCTTTTCTTGTCTTTTCTCCTTGAAGAGTAATACTCATCCACAGTTTGACCCTTTGCCAAAGAGCTTTGTAGTCTATAAACTATTTTCTCTCCCTCCTACTTTCTCCAGGGTGATAGCTCTCTGGGAAATATATTGCGTCCTTCCCAGGCTACCAGGACTAATCCAGTCAGGGACCCCCACTCCTTACTAAGATATATGGAAGGCGCTGCAGGCATTTAAACCGGAATGTGCTTCACACTTTTGACAATTTCTTGGTTTGGCATGTGGGAATGATCATTGATTTATCTCATTCAATGTTCTGCCTCTGGCAGTGGCTTATAACACACAAACCCAAAAAGGAGATCATACACATGGTACCTGAACAATTGGGTTATTCCAAGTGAAGTAGGATGAATTGATTCTTTCAACTTGAATGTGAATATTTTTTTCAATTAGTTTCTTAACTGCTGTATCTATGACTGCAACATGCTTGAGAGTCCCTTGATTGGAGTTTCTTTGTCTGAAATAGAAAAGATGAAGAGCTGGCCCTATGCAGTGACATAGGATGTTCTGAAGAAAGCTAGATATGAAATACAGGGTAAGATTCAAACAGAGCCCATCCTCTATGCAAGGTGAAGGGAGTGGAGCGTCGTTGTCACAGTCCTTCGCGACTGCAGCACTGGTATGAAAAGCATTTTTGGCCAATTAGGTAGGAAAGATCACCAGTGCCTAGTATCATGTTGAAATTCATCGTAGGTAGGAGAGATTAAAGAAAGCATCCAGATCCCTCTTTCTTTGGGATATGTTTAAAGTTAGAAGGCTTTATCTGTAATAAAATATCTGACCATAACAAAAGTGCTGTTAGCTGTTACTGTGTCTGTATTTGAAAACACGTCATGATTTCATACAGCTATACTTAAAAAGATATCCAAAACCAGACTGTTAATTCATGAGCATTGCATACAGTAATCACCTATGGATTTTTCTGATTGCAAAATGAAGGTTGTTTTATGTTTACATACAAGTCAGATTTTGATTTTATTTTTCTTTCTGTTATTTAGTTTTGTGATTTGGGGTGTTTAGGAGTTAACATGTCATATTTTCAAATGTCAGAGCCAGAGGTATGTTTTTTTAAGCTGGAGATTTGTTGTTTTTTTTTTTTTTCTGAGGGTGGGTGGAGATGGGCTTAGGACTTGACTAATTAAAAGTGATTTGTTTTCATGATCTGGATGAAGTGGTTTTGCCAGATGCCTAAGATACCTCTGAGATTCAGCCTGAATTTTGTCTCGTCATCCTGGAAATCCTTATCAAAACACAGCTTGGATCTCTGGCGGCACTGGGTGTATGGTTTGATAAGTGAGTCCTATTTTCTTGTCTGCGCACCAGTCCTTTGTAGCAGAGGACATTTATTAAGGAAACAGATGGGGAAACATCAGTTATCTTTTGTGCTTCTGTTTTCTATAAAGGCCAGCAAGACAAGGCAAGCTCAACCAAAATAATTGAAGGCTTCATAGAATAAGTCAGGCAAGTCAAGGGAGAATAGATTCACTACAGCTCCAGTAGCAGTATAGTTCCCGATAAAACAAAGTGTTTTTCACGTAGGTTAGTAAAACAGCTCAAATTTTGGAAGGAAAGAGACCTTATTTTTCAAAGAACTTTTAATCAATGAAAGTGCTTTATACTGGTACAGGCTGTTGCACTAAGCATACATGTAACTGATATAAACCAATTCTGAACAAAGGTTATTTAAAAATTGAGGGCATCAGAGGTGGTGAACCACCACCTGCAGTTTTTATGGACTTACACAGAAATGGGCAATAATTACAAAAATCCTAAGAAAGTTATCTTTTATCAGAATCATAATCATTACGAGCAATGGTTTTGGTCCAATAAATAGCCTCTGTAGTATTAACTCTGCTCTAATGTGTTTATGTTTCTCTTTGGTATTTTGGTGGGTTGACCTTGGCCAACTGCCAGACACTCACCCTGCTGTTCTCACTCCCCTTCCTCAACAGGACAGGGGCAGAAAAGGAGATGAAAAAGCTCATGGGTCAAGATAAAGGCAGGGAGATCACTCACCGATTACTGTCACGGACAAAACAGACTTGACTTGGGGAAAAATTAACGTAATTTATTGCCAATTGCAATGGGTTTGGATGGTGAGAAACAAAAACTAAACAATTGCCCCCACCCACTGCCTTTTTTCCAGACTCAACTTTACTGCTTCATTCCCAGCTCCTCTACCTCCCCACTGCAAGTGGCTCAGGGGGATGGGGAGTGGAGGCTTAGGGTCAGTCCATGACAGCTCCTTTCTGCTGCTCCTTCCTTCTCATACTGTTCCCCCTGCTCCAGCCTGACCTCTCCAGGGGCTGCAAGGGAATCTCTGCTCAGGCACCTGGAGCTCCTCCTCCTCCCCTAATTCTGGTCTCACCCTGAGGCTCACAGAGCTGTTTCTCACCTTTTTTTCCTCTCACTCGTTGCTCCTGGGCGGTGTTTTGCCCTTCATTACACACACTTACCCCGAGGCACCACCATCTTGGATGAGGGCTTGGACAGTGCCCTGCGGTGGGTGAGTTGGAGCCAGCTGGAACTGGCCGTGTCCGGCACCAGGCAGCCCCGGCCAACCTTCACAGAGGCAGCCGCCGCCAGTGCCTGGGCACCCGCACCCCATACAGGTTTACAAGTAAAATGTGAGTTAATTAACAATACTAGAATGGAAATTATATGACTTAGAGATAATTTCTTTCATCTGAGCTTTGTTCATGCCTGGGTTTCACATTTCTGATAACTATGAAATTTATACTTTTGTTCACTAATGATAAATGTCTTAATTTATAATGTGGAATTAAATAAATAATAAGATAATCACCAAAATCTGAGGTGATTTCTCATAAAAATCCTCCTGAGAAGCTTATGTGGAATAATTACTGGAGGTGATTTGGAAATCAAACTTATATTAAAGATACAGCTTAGTTCACACATTAAGGAAAGATACAGAAGAGCGTGCAGCGGGTACGCAAGGAATCCATTCCACAGAATGTTCCCTAGGCAACCTTGGGTGTTGGCAACATCAGGGGAGCTTGATGTGCTGACAAGAGAAAACAGCACAGAGGGTGGGGCGGAGTGAACTTACCACAGCCAGGCTCTGTGACATCACTGCCGGGATGTGAAATTGATGCTAGCATGGAACTGATAAGCTGCATAGTTCCTACCCTAGGCCAACACTTTGTCGTTTTTTTGACGAAATACCGTTCTTTGAATGAACTTTGCTCATTATAATCTCATTATAATACCAAAACACACCTTGATTCCAAAAGCTTTCCACCTTCAAGGTGTGACCACCCCTCACTGAGCTTGTGCCCTGAATTTCTTTAGTCTATACCTTTAGAAGTGAAGCAAGAGAATTTTACACCAATCATAATAAAGGTATGTATGACTAGAGTCACTCAAGCTCCACCTGAAAGGCAAAAAATAGTATGAAAGTAGCCTGTGAGAGAAGGATGTTAGGGAAGACAACATCAATGACAAGTCACGGACCATCTTAGACTTCTGGGATCAGTCAATGGGCTGAACCTTTCTTCCCCTCCATTGGGATGCCTTTGGATAAGACTTGAACAAGTTACGCCAAGTGCTTCCCAGGAAACTCAGAAATCTCTATGGAGTTGCTGTTAGTGTGTTTTATAGCCAGCCTGTCTTGTTCTTATCTAAACTTGCACGTGCTTTGCAGACGGTGAATTTGTCACCGGCAATCCAAAGAACTTGTGTATCTGTCACTGCTCTAATAAACTGCACTATCATTAATCTAGTCATGTGAGCTCTTGTGAATGCAACCACACTCCTACATGTGGCAGAGATAGTTCGTCAAGCGCCAGTAGACTGACGGTGCAGGGACTCTGTAATCGTGATAGTTCAATTATCTGTCTAGCTGTGTGAGCTGCTGAGCACTGCTAGACTGATATTGGATGCGACCGGACTCCTGGAGCCGAATTGGGCATCACTCAGAATCTAAGTCCAGCTGCCCCCAGCCCCTCTGGTATCTGAGGACAAGCTGGAAAGCAGGGGGGTTTATTTTCTGCCAAATTCCTTTGCCCTTTAATGTGACAGCATATCAAGGAAAGTGAATAGTATAATATGACACCTATTTTATGAGACAGTCTCTGCTATATACATGCGTGGAATTACAATAGTTTAACTGGATTTAATAACCAAATGCTGACCTAGCAAGTATTGCACAGTCACAGAAACTCGTGTTAGGCAACAGCCCACAAAACAGGCTCTGGAAGCACAACATGGAGTTCCTCAGCTGTACATACAGCCACCAGTGAAGGACAGAGCAAGGAGAGCAATGACATGGAGAAACGGCACAAGTTAGGAAACACAATGAGAATGAACAATACCACATCAACATACATGATAATGCATAAGTCTTTCTTAACACTATCTCAAAAGTTTGTGCGAAAAACTTATGTTTTTCTACAATGAGTGTATGTTGTTTCGTATTATTTTGATTATGTTAAGATAGCAGATAATGTTATCCCTCAGACAATATTACTAGGTTGCCTGCTATGATAGCCATAATATCTAGATACAAGTAAATTACTTTTCATGTTGCCTACACTAATGACCCGAATGGTTAAAAAACACAGAGACAAGAAGCTCAGATTTGTAAGTCCATATTAGATATGTACGTAAGTAACCTTTTTTGCAAGTACTGTCAACCTAGTTCAGCTTACATCCATGTTTGCTGGCTTTAAATAACAGGAAAAGAGGTTACTTTCTGTGTCCAGATCTCTGTCTTTTTTAGTCGTTACCTGTTTTCCATTGATAGAAACTGTTGCTTCCCAAGGTAATGGAATCATCGTATCATAGCTGGAATTATGCAGTTTACCTACAGGCTTCTGATACCAGCCATCTGCGTACTGCTTGTGTTTTCTGTTATCTCTGGTCATTTCCCTTTGTGGATTCACAACAAGGAGAAAGCTCTGTAATTGTGGTTTGGAGGTCTCTAAAAATATTTTTTATTTTTACTTTTTCTTCTTCTGAGAAGATATGTCTTCTGTAGCATAATGTAATTGTAGAAGGTCAAGGAGCCTAGAACTCTGCTACCTGCATCTCAACTGTCCAAAGTCCTAGCAAGATGATACAGGGAGAAAACTCCTTTACCCAACATGTTTGCCACCATCATTGTCATAAAAATTCATGTTCTGTGGCCCACAGCGAATAAATTGCTAGTTTAGGTATGGAAAACTTCAAGGGAGACTTAGGAGGCTAGTTAGCAACTAAGTCTTGCGTGACTTGCCCACCACTCATTATTTCAGTCACCTCTGCTATTTTCAAAGCAGAACTCAAATTTCTTATGCTCAGCGTAAGCTATACATCATTACCCAAAATTGCTACACTATACCAGTATTGCCAACTTCACCTTCCATTTTATAGCTTAATAAGGTGTAGCTTTCTTACTGGCCAATATTCAGTGGTTGACAGGTGGCTGATGAAGCACTCACTGGAGTTTTCCATCTGCTGTTTTATTCTTCCTATCTAGGCTTCATAGGGCATGTATTTTTGCCTCAAACATTACACTTTAAGCTTGCAAAAGATTTTTTTCTGTCTTGTGCTCCAGGGTACATGATGTTGTACTAATCTGCCATATCTGGGTAATATTTTTTCATTTGAAAACACACTTAGTTATTCGGTTTTATTGCAGTGACAGTTTTCAGTGGGAGCACATCCTGTTGCAGTTACCAGATGTAATACCTCTTGGTGCCGTGCCAGCAAGTGTTCATCCCATTAAAGGGCTAATTAAAATAAGGAAGTGTTCATATTTTGGATAACTTTAAAGCATCGTCACCTTATTATTAATGTACCTCACAGACTTACATTTTTTCATGGCATACATTATTAGAGTCAGGTAATAATTCAGGTAACAGGTGTTTATTAGAAACAGGTAGATGGCTGTCTTCTGGTTCTTGATAATGAAAGGGAAGTGCCACCTAATGGTTGTATTCAGTGCAAGAAAAGGCTGTGTACTTCACTGGTTAGGACTTTCAGCAGGACTGAGGACATGTCAGCTATTCTCCGTACTGGAGTATTCAGATGTTGTTTGAATGAATTGTGGTACATCTCTATTCTTCTTGTTCTTCAAGTCCTTATTTTCAAAATGAAGATAGTGGTGTTTCATGTCCTTTTGCAAGAATCTTTGGACAAAAGGCACAGTAACAGACTTCCAAATTTATTTAATTTTTTTTATTTAGGCTTGCTTATGGTCACAGAAGAGTGGAAAAATTGAAGAAGAGTAGCTGAGTAGGATCAGCATATCAATACCTATGCCAGGATAGACAGAAGTTACCTGTCCCAAAGGATCGATAAATCCAAAATGGGCCCAAGGTTTCTTGTAGTCTCATTTTATCCACAAATACTTGACTTGTGCCTCAGTTTTGCTCACCCCCTTTACCTCTTGCATCTTGACATCTACGTAAGTGAAGCTTTGTACAGTATTTTTCAAAATTTTTGATCTAGGCTTGTTCAACATCAAGGTTATGCAACATGTGCAATGGAAACAAATGGATAAGGACTTGTAAATAAAGGGATTTCGTTTGATACTCTCCTAATTCTAGGTCTTTCCCATTAACCACTAGAGAGCAGCTTTTTACAGGACCTGAGAAGAGATTACTGTCCTGCAGTGTTACTGAAATTTAAAGGGGGGATGTCTCTGAAAAGATCGTGTCTAAAAGTAATTTTATAAATAAGTTTAGGCAAGATGATTTTTGGTTTTGTTCAAATTTAAATCTTAACACTTTCAAAAGTCTGAAGGCATAATATTCTGTGATTTAAGCATAAGTATACCTATTCTTATACGCTGTTAGCGGGCATAATTTTAATATGATTTGTGGGTTTGCAGTAATTTCATTGCAATTTAAATTGAAAAAAAACCTGATAGCTGCTTCAAATGGAAGATAAAAAAAGCCGCATTAGTTGAGAACAAAAGATCACCTAAGCACAGAAACTTGCCTCAAGCGGCAGCCCATGATAGCTGCCTAATGAACAGTGCAGGACCCTGTATAGCATGGCCATTCCTTCAATTTACCCTCTCAGGTTTCAGCAATTGGTAATTATGAGACTTCTTAAACAAAAGGCTGTGGCCAGACCATTGTTTTTAACTGCTCTCAATGGACCAATTTTCTATAAAATTCTCTAATTTTTTCTGTCTAAAACATAAAAGCCCATGGCAATATTTTTCCCCGTTTGATTATTCACCCTGTTAAAAATATTTTTTTTTTTTTGTTTTCAGTTTTTCTCACATCATTTGAGCTGGCTGCCTTTATTGCTGGTACTAGGAGAAATAATAAAACTTGTTCCCTACTTATTTACTTTATATCATCTTTGATTTTAAAGACTTTTTCAAATCCCCCTACAGCCCTCTGTTTACTGACTTCAAGAGTCCTAATTGGTTTAGTCTGTCCTCAGTAGAAATCCTCCACCACTCTGATCATCCCTGTTATATTTCTTTGTATTTTTGCAGTTTTACTGTGTCTACTACTGCAAGTGTGATTCTCTCTCTGCTAGTGCAGTTCTCTGTTCCATTGCCCACTCTTTGCTAATGATTTCTAAAATTTGGGGTTTATTTATCATCAAGCTGACGTTTTATGCTATCTGGAATAATTTTATAATTTCCTGAGTAGTAACAGTTAATTTGGAACCATTCACTGTGTATGTTAAATATTCTTTCCCAGGAAGTTTCATCATTTTGCATTTATCAGGAATTTATTTCATCTGCCATTTTGATACCTAGTCATTCAGTGTTATGATATCCTTTGCAACAATTTGCTGTCAATTTTAATATTGTCAGCCTTGCAAATTTGAGTAGTCAGAAAACTTCAGCGCTTCTGCACATAACCTCGTCTTACCGCATGATTTCTTTAAGTATTCAGTATTGACAAAGCTTTATGAAAGAACACATATACTGGGAAGGTTTGGTCACAGATTCTTAACTTCCTTTGGCAAAAGTAGTGTTGATTCTCCCACAACAAACTATGTTCATCGAAGTGTCTTCCCAGTCTAACCTAATTGTAGTCTGCAGTACTGGAACAGAAGCAGCTAGTTGAATAGCATTTGACCAAATGTATACCCCATCACACTGACTGTTGATAGGACATTAACTAGTGTCACTTCTGGTTTCTGATCTCCTTTTACAAGGATGGAAGAGAAAGTCCAGTGTATAACAATGCTGAAAACTAATATTTAGCTTTAAAGACTTTTCACCTTACAGATTAAACTGATACGCAAAATAAAATATTCAGAAACATTTAAATAAGATAGGAACTTAATAATTAGAGAAAGTCAATGAAATCTACAGTGATTTGTCTTGAAATCAGGATTTAAATACCATCTAGGTAAACTCTGAGATTAAAAGATTTTGTCTGAATCCCATGGGGAATCTGTGGCAGTCCCTGGAACAGCATACAGCCTGACAGTTTATTCATGGACTGTCAGCTGTATCAATTGATTTAGTAATAATTATAACTCTTTTAGATTAAATGGATGGATCTCACTTGAGTATCCACACTTAGTCAGGTCAGATTTCCCTCTGGAGGCTTTCAGAGATGCATTCTTTCATTCAGTATATCATAAATTTGATGGAGGTTCAATATCTAAAATGCAGACAGAAGTTAGGGTCCTAAATTAGGTAGATTGGACCTTGCCTCTGCTTTCTAAACAGAAGTTATGACTGGGATGGGCCAGTGTCTTCTTTCCTAGGAAAGTAGTGTACTTATATGGAGAAGGCTTATTTGCTCAGTTATAGGGGTTTTACATCCACATATGTGATGAAATCTGCTTCTGGGCAGGGGATGAAGGGAGAGACTTAGATTGTGATTTAGCAACATTCACCACAGCAGAGAAGGCAGTTTCACCTAGGTGAAGGCAGCTATGCAGGAAGCAGTTGTTCCTACCTGAGCTTCTCAGAAAGCCAGAACGCGAACATCACTTCAAAAATATCATAGGCACTGACAACCACTGGAAGGTCTTGGCAGAAATCTGCTGGCATCTTGGTTAGTTGTCACAGTACAAAGCTGTCTTTGCCCTAGAGTTTTACTTTTTTGGCATGATTTTCTTTGTATAGTGAGATAAATTTAGGGAAAATTTGATGACTCCTGTTTTTTCTTCATATTTTCCCAGATGTACACAAGCTTTATCTATTCCTTTTTCTCTCCAGTGTAGAACTACCTGTCAATAGCAGGGCATTTTGAATGGGCATTGATCCTTTCTGTCCTTGGCTGCAGTAACAGAGCAGCATGGTTGAAAGAGGATGACTCTGCTTTGGTTATTTTTTTACCTCTCAGAAAGAAGGCAGTTCTCATGAGCCTAAGTTCCTTTTCCACCTAACTATACTGTTTGCCAGGGAGGTCAGTTGCCTGCATCTTCATGGTAAATGGAGTTCTAATCAGTATGTCATCAGGCTAGAGATAAACCACAGGGTAAACCATTACCCCCAACTAAACAGTGCCGTGCAACACAAAGTAGGAACCAGCAGATGCAGCATTCAAAACATAAAGGTATGCTTTTTCTTTAGCAGAGAGGCAGCACATACAATATTATCAGATTATCTTTTCTTGAGTTAAAAATATTCTCTCTAGAGAGGTCACCTATACCTCTAAGAAACGCACAGACATTTGGTGTTATGTAAATGTTATTTTTCCTATTGTTTCATTAATTATAGGAATCTGCTTTGAAAAAGACATTGTAGTCACCGTCAAATAGTTGTATTAAAAGCTACTGTCCAGAAAGTCAGTAGACATGCATCATTTAAAATACTGACTAATATGATGATAGGAAAAAAGCTTCAGTTTGATTTTTTACAATCTTCTATAAGATAGCATACGTTATAAAATTAAATTGAACAGTTAGCCTTCCTCTCCAAGTCTAATCCACACTAAATTGATCAAAACCAATTATAAACACCTCTTTTTTGACAGATCATGATTGGACGGATGATTGTCTTTTGTATAATTCGAGGAGGTCATTTACTAACAAGCCAGAGCATTTAAAATGGCTAGATATAAGCAGCTAATCTAAAATTGTTGGCTTTTTTTTTTTTTCCTAGGCACTGTAGAAGAGTCTGGCTCAGGCAATTTAATTTGCCTTTCATAGTCTATCACAAGGCTCATGATTATTTCTTACAACAAAATATTCAGTGCAACAAATTAGTAGATTCTGCTATGTTGGTTGGGCTGCATTCCAATTTCTGCCTTAGTGATGCTGGCTGCCTTCAGCACTGCCAGCACAATAATTATTGCTGAGTTTTCTAGACCTCATCAAACCAGCAAGGTGATCACCCCTTTGGAACAGCTGGGGATATGAGGTATGGAAAAGTGGAAAGAAATTGCTGCAACTGTGCTATCATGCCAGCAAGTGCCACTTGAATGATGGCAGCTATTGGCAGGGGTAGGGCTCTGCTGGGGGAGAGCTTGCAGCAGTTCTAGATTATAGTTTTTGCTGTGGGCACCGAATTAAAGAAAGCAAATTCAAAGGTGGGAAAAATGAAGATTTGAAGTCAAATGTAGAACGGCAGATGATGATTTGTGACAATGAAGCAATTTTTGTTTTACTCTCTGTGACTGGCTTTTCTATGAAGCAAAAATCTTTCATAAACACCGTAATGTCAACTATGCAGGTTTGTTAGGCAGCCCTCTCCAGCCTTTGTCACATAATTAAAGTACCGACTGGTGTCAGCAAACTCATGTCATTCTTGTTCCAATACAGAGAAGTATACTACTATTTATCAGCATTTTACTATATGAAGTACAGAAGCAAAGTAAAGAAAAAATAATCGTATTTTAAATATTTAACAATATTATCATCAAAATACCTGTTGAGAGACTGCTACTGTGCTTGAATGCATATTTTGGATAAGCGAATGGGTTTAATCAACACTAACTTTTACACAAAATACATACCCAGTAAAAATCAGAGTTTAGCCTTGAATTAATTGATGTAAATTATCTCCGTGTAAATCAGAGAAACATTATTGATGGCAGTAAACATTTAGGCAAATAATAAGGCCCATTATATCGCTCTTTAATATCTCTGTTTCCCTTCCTGTTTCTTCCTTTTGTTTGAATATTTTAATTTTGATCAAACTACATTTTATTTTCTGGACAATCTACTCACACAGAAGTGGAATATTTTGACACCATTCTCATCACTGGGATATAGTGGACCTATTAGCACTGTGGAATATAGCAAGTATTCATCATGTGTGTTTAGGCTTTTATCAGAGTTTTGCATCTATCCCTTTCCTTGTCCCTCACACTTTTAACTTTTCAGTCTTAACAGACTGGAATAGAGCTTTGTGATTCACTATCTCTTAAGCCAAAACTTTATTATAGTACTCAATTTTTCACTCTTTGTTACCCTGTAGGTCAATAAAGCTTGGCTGCAAATAATATTTCAGAAACAATGTACTCAAGGAGATATTTGTATGCATACACGAACTGGCATGCTAAAAAGAGGTCAACATACAGTATTAGTACATTAGTCATTGCAGACTAGCTTTTTTTTTAATTTGTCATCAGGGCTAGGGAAAAAGAATGGCCAGTCTGCCTTTTAATTGTATTATAGCTTTAGTGTTGGAAGAGGCAAGAAAATTACTCTAATCTGTACTGGTTACTTATATTACAGAGGCTGTGCTTTCCAGGGGCAGGTGATGGAGGCTTTCAGAGATGCATTCTTTCATTCAGTATATTATAAATTATAAACATATTATTTCATAAAACCAGAAGAAACTTTGTGTTTTCCTTGAAATGTTTAATGGACTCTTTTGGAGGGCAATGTCTGACTGACTCACTGTAGTAGCTGTCCATAGGGCTTGGAATGGGGACCCCTACCCTAATTGCTCGATGACCTAGGATTTTCCTGTGATGACTACAACAGCATAGAGTGTTTCATATGCTGCCTTTTTATTCTTATAATCGTGTTCCAAAGCAGACTAAACACAAATGGTGAAATACTGAAAATTGCTTCAAGTTGGCTGGCTGTAATCAACAATTCTTGAATTGAATCAACAATTCTTGAATTAACCTATGAGAATACTCCATTTTCATTACAAAAAATAATCTTCATCCTTAGGGTAGAAATTTCTCGTTGTGGAACTGGGTTGTAGACAGCAATCATTGTTTCCCAGCTGTGGTTGAATTTGAAAGTGCTGGACCTGGGTCACTGGGCGTCTGGAAGATGAGATCTGAGATCCTGTGCTTGTCCCTAGGACTCTGGTGCAGAGAGCAGATGACAAGCCTGACTTTTAAGGTAGCCATGTTGCAGAGAAGATGCACTGCTGCCTTCAAAACTGCTTGGAGTTCCCTAAAGACTAATGGCTTTATAAACACATAATAGGCAAAGTTTAGCAGCTAGGAACTTTTCTGATTATAACTGATGTCAGTTATCTCTTTTCTATAGAGCGGTCTGTGTAGCTTAAATGTCAGTTTTCAGGTTATGCCAAGGCATGAAGATGTAGTAGGTGCTTCACATATTCTGTATAAGAATAAGGACTATTCTAGTAGGAGAATCTTAAGACAAAGATTTCTGTAAGGTCAAAGTCAGTATCCTGCTTATCCAGGTTTAGCTGTGGAATGAGTGTGACTGCAAAGCAAGCAGCCTTCTGTGCCTTACAGTTCTGACATGGATTAGTTGTCTTTCTCTCTTTTGTTTTGTGGACACTCTTATATGTCTGAATACAAGTAAAACCACTATAGTAACTCTAGATTGGCTATTTTCACTTGCTATAGTCCTCTGATACCAAATGCCTAGTTCTTACTATGACAAGACTCAATCCTGATGAGATAATGAGTGATCACTGCCAATGCCACTCAGAATTATTTGGCTAATGAAGTTTCTTACAGATGTGCCTGTCCTTTTTGTTGTTGTTAGAAGGTAAATTTTTTTAAGGTATTAGGCCACATACTATTTTTGCTTGAAGAAACATACACAGAAGACAGTTTCACTACCTCAAGATACCCTAGATACATCCTTTTGTCAATTTCATAACAGCATTATCACATCTTTGTTGAGTTTGCAAACGTAATATACTGTAATTTGAATCACTATGTAGAAACTAGTTGTATCTTTGTGAATGAAAGCAAGACCTGTTTTATTGTAAAATATTTCCATAAAGACAGAAACAATTGGAAAGTATTAGATAAGACTAATCTTTCTGGATGCTCTCTGAATGCTTGATTTTGCCTTCAGGCTTTACTGCAGGCAAATTCATATTATAAAATATTAGTAAAGCCTAATTTAAAAATATTTTTGTGTTCAGAGCTGGCTCAAGGCTTCTCGATAGTGTCAGTAAAATTGAATTTTGCACCTTAAAGATAAGGTGTGGGAGCCAAGGCTTCGACGCTCTTGCTAGAAAAAGGATACGAAGGAGAGAGAGAAGAATAGGGGTAGGGCAGAGAGTTGGAAGGGAACCCCTGAGACATTGGTCTTTATCTTCCTGTTGTCAATGGCAGAATTGTAGAATATAGGGTTTAGCATGTTGGCAGTGTTTAAACGTATTCCCACCAGTGGTCACTAACCCATCTATCATCATCCCTGCTTTGGCCACAGTCACAGCTAGCCTGTCTCTGCAGACCTTTGACATAAGAAAAAACAGGCATCAAGCCCAAGACCATGCTCATGACCTACCTGACTGTACCAGATAGTCATATGGAGCCAACAATGCAGAGCACTGCCTCCAGTCGGTGCTAGGTTCCCAATATATTTTAGTGGTTTTGTTGTTCCTTGATCCTGTCTTAAGCTTGCAGCAGTAAACTGACACAGCTTTTGTAGCAGGGTCCTGCAGCTGGGGCAGGCGTTATGTTGCTATACTGCTTCCAGGCCTGAGCTGACACGTAAAGAGACATCAGCCATGTCTATCCTGCACTCTCTAGTTTCAGAAGCACTGTGGCCAGAAGCAACCCTTACATCTCTGCCCCTGTCATACATGCCTGCACTCTGTAAATCTGACCTTCTAAAAGTAAAAATCACATCTAAGCAAGTATATGAAACTGTTCTTATATATTCTATCTTCTGTGACTAATGCTTTGTTAACAAAGGTGGGGGTTTTTTTGATGTGTGTGCATGCAGCTCATCTGATTTTGGATGGTCCTAAAAAATGCATTAATGGGTTTTACTAAATCCTTATTACAATCCCAGCTGGGACCTGGCAACTGAGTATTTTGTGTTATAACATTATCTTGGTTTTAAGGTAAAAATGAACCTCATAAGTTGACCCAATTTATCAGTTTGAGTCTGAACGACTTTTGTGCACATTCAATCCTTATCTTCCTGGTTTTGGTGGAGTGCAAATATGTCTTATTAAAATAATGCACGAATTGTTATTACAGGTGTTCATTAACAGGAAATAAAATACTTTACCAGTATTAAAACTCTTAGCACCTCTAAGCTGTTATTACTTAAGTGCATCCTGTAGCTGAAATACTAACTTAATGATACTTAGCCTCATAGGTAGAACAGTTACATGAGAATGATTTTTCAAATTTTCTTTCAAGCATGCAAAAGGATGTGGTTCTAATACATATCGAAGTCTTGTTACTGTTGGTCAGCCAGAAACAAGAAACTCTGCAGTCTTAAAACGTACACAGACGCGCACACACACACACAAATAATTTGCTGTAACACTATGTTCAGATTTGTGATATAAATTGTGGCATGAACTTAAGACCCCAATCCACTTAAGCTAGTCATTGGGATCACGTGTGTAGTTATATATACAACTTTGCCCTGAAGACGGAGGAATGAACTGAAATATTCTTCTGGTTTCAAGAGTATTGAAATCTGCTATACATCACAAATTCTGAATTTTTGTTGTTTCAAGTTATTAGCAAGGCGAATTTGGTCTTGTACAGTAAAAAAAAATATATAGACAGCTGAGGCGTAATTAGCTTGACAGCTCTGTGTAGCTATGTAAAACGTTGCCGTGAATTCAAGTATTTGCTCCAGGTTTCAAAATTTTACATGTCTTAAGTAAAACATTTAATTGTTTTTTATCATAATTCTGGCAATATGGTTCCTATAATGTTATTCTAAAAATAATTTTAGGAGGAAGTATTAAAAATACCAAATCATTCAGTGTAAAATTGGGGACTTCCTTCACTTTTTTTCCATCATTTATCTCTTTCATGGATATTGGTGTTTCAGATCTTGTGTGGAGAAAGTATTTTGCAAGAATAGAACTTGTTGATCAAGTGTTTTGCCAGCAATTTCCTCTTTTTTTTCCACCTGCTCACACAGGAGGTGGTTCTTTCAGGGAAGTACTTGGAAGACAGCGTTTTGATTTTGTTATTGTTTGAGTTACTGAGTCTCCATGTATGTACGGTGGAGTCTAAATGTTTATAAATCTTGAATATAGTGAAGATATGTTCAGTGTACAGTAAATCATGTTTATTTAAACCAACTGTCAGCTTCACCAGCTCAGCTTTGGCTATAATCTTTCTCATTTTCATGTCATGAGTAATAATAACTGAAGTGTTATTTAGATAACTGTTCTGCTTCTCACTACTACATAACAGAAAACCTACTGCAGAAAGCTTGTATTTAGCAGGTTTTTGTTATTACTATGTTCAGTTAGAGAAGGCAGCAACTGAGACTTAGAATACACTCTGTACCCATGGAGAGCCCTGTTGTCCTCAGTAGGTCACAGCAGAAAGCCGCTTGTACACGATATGATGCAGGGATGTGGTCCTACACAGGATTTTTAAAAACTATGATTACTTTCTTATCTAGTGTGATGAAGGCCTATTCCTTCTCTCAGCAGCATCAAATGGATTAAGCCAGGGGCTTAATATTATATATGTGATTCCTTTAAGGAACGAATGGACAAGTGGAAACTAATTCCTTCTTGATTTTAACTTGAATTAGCTGTGCTTGTGATGTTTTTGTTAGGTGTGCTGAGAACACCATTGTGTCCATGGTTCTTTACAGAACTTCATATTAGTTTTGTGATTCTTCTTACAAAAAAGAAATCAAATCTTTTTTTCTTTCCCTGTTGTTTTGCAGTAAAGGACTTGACTCACATGTACATGCCCACTTGCAGATATGTAGGTATATTTTGTATGGATTTGACTTTCAAAATATTATTCTGTTTTTCTGCTGGGTAACAGGAGAGAAGTCATTGAGTAACTGGGCCCACTATCTCAGGATGCTATCTAAAATTTTGATGAAAAATTAAATTAACCTCTCTAAGGAATGGCACAAATATATGAATTCTGCCTCAAAATGGTGGAAGTACTGGGGGAGGGTTAGCTGGGGATGTTGTATGTGATGCAGGTAGGCTTTAGCATTAGAATTCTTTCACAAGCCACAGGCCGAAAATACTTGTATTATTGGGCTTTTTTTAACTTTCTATGCCATAGAACCAAGAACTGAGTCATTAAAAAACTGTATGTCTAACTTAAAAACACAAGCAAAGGATTAGAAGCTGTGGGCATCTCATGCAACACAACAGAGCTGATTAGAGCTTAATTTCTGTAGCTCGTTCTTAGACTGCACCAGTCATGATATAAACCACAGTTGCTTAATTCTCCTTCACTGCCATATAAACTAGTAATCTTCCTTTGGAGTGAACAGTGAGCCTGTTACCATGACTCAGCTAGCGAGTCCATCAGTTGACTGTGACCCAGCCCAGGCCCCATTGTACTGGGTACCTCTGTGCTGTGTGTGCTGTCCAAGAGTCCTGACTGGCCAGAGCCATACATACACACCTATGTGTGTGCCTGTGTGCATTTTTAATTTATATCAATGCAAAATTTTGATTCTGTATCTTTGTGAAGTAGTCATGATTGAGTTTCTTCTCAAGGAGCTTTCTGAGCACTTTGTCATTTTCCATTTTTGAGTTTGTGTTATAAATCATCTTTTCGCTGGTTTCTCCTTTGTGGTTCCTGTCTGAAAGTTTAGTCCAATCATATACTTTAAGAATCATCTCAAAGTAGTTTTCTTTATCCTCTGGAAATTCAATTTTTAGATCCTTCAAGGTCAGTAACATTGTTAACCTACTAACAACTAGCCTCTGACAAGAATCTGGAAGTAGTTTGAGCTATTCCAACTTGACAGTATACAGGCTGGTTTTATTTTGTATTTATTTTTGAAACAGTTATCAGAAGTCAAGAAAAAATAATGCATTAGTAAAATTGGTTCACTGTAATTACACTTAACTCTTCTATAATTTTATCGGTGATTACATAACCTAATCTGTCTATGACATTTTAGTTATTTGGAAGCCTAGGAAGACAATGTGGTGGATGTTTATTTTCTAACATTGGGAACTGACTGTCCGTAACTCTACATTTTGGGTTCACTGCAGTATTAAAATTGAGTTGAATTAAAACGTATTTTTCTTTTCTTACCATAGTGTACTTTTTCATCCAAAGCATCTATTTTTCCTCTTTCCTATTCTCATTTCAAAGTCTTGTTTCCAGAAGAAGAAGAAAGGAAATGGACAATTCTTTATCTGTTCGTAGACTTTAAAGATTAATATTTCTTTGTCGATCCTTTCCTTTCTCTCTGTAATGTCTTTGAAACGTCATTAAACATTTAAAGCTGATGGATATGATTTGGAGAAAAAAGTGCAGTTGTTTAACCAAAAATTTTAAGTTTTGGAAGTAAAGGGAAAAAAGAGTTTCAAAATCAGGTCTATATTTTCTCTTGCTATGTAAGGAAATCCCTTATGATTCTGGCATCTGTGGAAGAGGAGGAAGCTACATAATACTGGTTTTAATAGATTTTGTCGGTACTTTGTCCTACTTTTTGCTTTTCCCCTTTTAGAAACACAGACCCAAAGAGATTTTTTTTTAAAGTAACTGCATGTAGAAAGTCTGTATTATTTTTCTGTTTGTGGGTTGTTTTTATTTTCTCTCTACCTTCATCACTTCATGAAGTGGGAATAAAAATCTAGTTCTGTCCGATATTTTCCATTTGATAAATCTGTGATGCACCTTGCTGCAGTAGTCAGATCTTCTAAGGAACAGCAGCTGCATTTCCAAAGCATTTTATCTCTGCACATTCTACCAGAATGCTGCCATTTCACATATCCAGCAGTCCCCACACACAGCTGATTCCTTGGAGTGACAGGAGAAAGTCTAATAGCAAGTCTGCCTGTGGCAAATGTGAGGTAGATACACAAGGACAGAGGTGGTGTAGACTTGTCTCATTGTTCTGCATAGCCAATATTTACCCACTGTCTTGTGTGTCTTGGTTTCACACAGGTGTGTGTGTCCCCCGAAATTTCAACATGGCCACAAAATCTGAGGGAGTGGTTGCTTGGTACTGAAGAAATTGCTAGTCATCAAAAAAAAAAAAAAAAGTTTCCCTTTAACCTAAAGTTGCAGCAGAAATATTAGGTTTTCTACTTTTTAATATAATTAACTACCTGCTGCAATTTTCTTCTGTAATTGGCATACTTAACTGTTTAATTTCCTACTGGTTGAATGATTTGCATCATCCCATGTATTTTTTTGCTTGCTGATTCCCTACTGTTACTATACTTGAAGCTTGTACAGTCTAGACTCTTTTTGCTTCTGCTTTGCTGTTCTCATTTACTCTTTGTTCAGTTGACGAAAATAAGAGCTCTGTGCTCAGAGTGAGCATTTTCCCTGTTACCTGTTTAACACCACTTAAGGTGTAGCAGGTCTTTTGCTGATACTCCTGATAGACTTCACACAGACCAACAAAACACTGCTTTATGCCACATGTTGGTCTTTTTTTATATAAATGTCTATGCCAGTAGTCAATGAAATATATCTTAATGATCAACTTAGAAGCACAGGCAG
This sequence comes from Leptosomus discolor, assembly GCF_034619465.1. NCBI lineage: Eukaryota > Metazoa > Chordata > Aves > Leptosomiformes > Leptosomidae > Leptosomus > Leptosomus discolor. The sequence continues at coordinate 69,430,931 of NC_141392.1, read as the reverse complement.
TCTGAGATTTCATGAAGTTCCTAGTACAGCTTGGCCTTCCTTTTCTTTCTTCATTACATTGTCACCATTAGAATATTATGTCTTTGGATTCTGGGAACTCTTCTATGATGTTACTTTGCTAGGGAGACTTGTAGGATAGCACAAAGCAGTTCCTTAAGATCTTGGATGATGTAGGACCAGAATCTCTTTCTGTGAATAAATTTGTAAAATAAAAAGGTAGGCAAAATACCGAGACTGGCTATAGGCTGGATGCATTCTGTGAAAGGAATCTTTGTTGTAGAGATGAATTCATTGTTTGACATGGAACTCTGAACTTTCAAATTCAAAACGATATGGCTGACAAACTTCCTCAGGATTCTTTTGACAATCCCTATCTTAAAGTACAACATATGCCCACAAGTACTATATAATTAACACTCTTTACATTTTCAATGCTGGTGTAAGCGTAGACTGTCATTTTAATGGCAAGTTTTCTTAATTTCAAAAAGAAAGTGTTGGTGTGGCAGTGGACTGCGGCATAAACATTGAAAAAACTCTCCCATAGCTATATTATGCAAGAACAGTGGTGAACAGTAGTTAATTATTCATTTAAAAAGTTAAAAAGTTGCATGTGTTTGGTTACACATAAAAGCCCACTGACAGAATAGCTGGGGACAGAGGGAAGAGGAAAACAAAAAAAACCCCAAAAGTTAGGGAAATAATGGAAGTAAAGAGACAGGTCTAGTCTGAAGGATGGTGTTTGTGAATGCAAGCAAAGTAGCTGAGAAGCTGTCATAAGCCTGCCACTTATTTTCAGCACTGATACCCTAGAACATTATAGCATTTGCTGGTGTATAGAACAAAATGATTTGTGTTTCTCCTCCTGCAAACAAACCATCCTAGTCAACAGTTTAGTATCTCAGTAGAATTGCCCACATGAATGTTTTAGCTAACTGAATATAACTCAGTAAACTGTCAGTGAGAAACACAGCTTTCATTAAAACAAGAAGGTGGATCATTGCAATATCATTTCATTTTACTGCTGACTGAAGTATTTTTTAACTCAGGGCAGTTATCTTGGGTATGGGAAGGGGAAATGCCCTAATATATGTTTTCTGGTCTGTTCTAATCTATTTATGCTTTTGCTTTTTAATCATAGGTTTCTGTGCTCGAGAGGCAGATATTTGACTTCCTTGGTTATCAGTGGGCACCCATTCTGGCAAATTTTATACATATTATTATAGTCATACTTGGCTTATTTGGAACCATCCAGTATAGACCTCGTTACATAACAGGAGTGAGTATTTAATTTTATTTACTTATTTTGATGTGCATGTAAAAAAAAAAAAAAAAGGCAACATTCCATACTATATTGCTTAGAAATCAAATAGAAATCTCATCTTCATTTAACTTTCTTCTGTAATATTTTGCATTTACTTATTATGCTTTTGAGACATCTGCAATAATTAAATGGTAAAGTGGTAACAACCTACAAAAGTTGAAAGTCAATATGATCACAAATTACGTGGCAACAAGAACATTCAAGAAGTGAAGTCAGTTTAAAGAATTACAGAATCCTCAGAATTACAAGAATCTATAGCTAGAATAAATGCTAGCCATAACTTTCCTAGATCCACTGGACCTCCTCAACAGATCTATGATTTATTATAGTTACTCGTTATTAGCCATCATTGATGGAATGCCTATCTGTTATGTATATCCAGCCTAGAAATTATAGTCCAAGTTGAAAATGAAATATGAGAACATGGTAAGAAATGCAAGTTTGATGGTTATGGACTGAGGGCTCCAGAATAAAAGTAAGGATTTAGACCTTTTTTATTTTTAATCCATTTCTTTTCCTTATTCAGCTACTCCTCATACACAGACTCTGTATTGCTGTACTCTTTGGTACAATACAGTATTAATGAAATCCTCATTTCATACTCTGGGTTTGGGGTTTTCCCCATTTGTAGGTCTATAAAGACAGAATAATAGATCTGAAAGCCATCATTCAGAACACCTTTTGTTAGAAATAGATTTGCATAACAATATTTCTATCAAAACCGACTGCTAATTCAGTTAAAGCTTGTATTCTTTTCAGAGACATACAGTTAAAAAGATTTGCTCGTACACAACCATATTTTCATGTCAAATGAAAATAACTCCACTGAATCTATACCCACATTCTGCAGAGTCTGTTTCCTCTTGTACTATTCTCTCATTTACCACTAGTCACTCAGGAGGTAGAAAGGTTTTGCTTGTACAACTGTGCTACCATCCATATTGCAGTTGTATGATGTTAACAGTAATACATTAGCATTGTGTCAGTGTTTCTGTGCTTTCCTACATGCAGAAAATGTGTGTATACATGTATAATGTCTTTATGCATGCACTCAATTTAATATATTCCAAAACATATATTATCAAGATTGAGAAATATATTGCAAGCCTTAAATATTCAGAGTGTTTCCTTCAAGCTACAACTCTGGGAGTCATATGAATGTGAACTGGAGTATTCTTCTTCTATTTCTAGGGCTTTGACCAGTACAAAAATCTTGAAAATGAAAAAACAAAATTCAAGCAACTGTCAGTTAAATAAAGAGTAAAGTCTTCCATCCCAAGACTGTTCCAAGACATAAAAATGAGCATAAGCATAAAACACTTAGCTGAGCTAAACAAAAAAGCTAGATTTAAATAGCCTTTTCAACAGGAGTACGGAAAATTACCTGCTACAATGATGAGTGCATTGTGAATGGGGAGGAATACCGGCCTTATAAATAGGTACCATTCACATGAGGTTCTGGGTGATAATGTTTGTGCCGCAACATCCTACTGATTTTCACACATATCTTTTCTTAGAGCTCCCCCTCACCCTCGCTCTGTAGCCTATCTGGCTTTGTGAGTTTGCCTTCCTGCATCCTCTCGTTGAATTGGATAGAACCAATCTAAGATCGAATTGTTTGTCTTGCTCAGATTTTATGATAGACGCCTGAATCTGCCATCTGTCACAGAGTGCTTAGGTAAGGGAACAATGACGGAACTTTCGTCCTTCATCTAGTTGGATCGACAGAGTGCTATGATTTTTTTTCATTTCTACTGCTGCTTTCTTTGGAGAGTATCTAAAATCAGGATGAGGGAAATGGTACTGGTCACTGGAGGGAGAGATAAGGAAGCTTCATCCTTTTATTCAGTTTGACTGGGCCCTGAATAAGCACCTTGTGGAAGCTGGGTGTCATCTGATATCAGAAGTAAAGTTGTGAGTTCAAAGGCAAGAAGAAAGACAACAGCCTGCAAGGGTGTAGCTATGAGGTTTTCAGGTGAGTGGATGCAAATACTCAGACTTCAATAGATTCTGCAAGGATCAATCTGTCTTGAGTGGACCCTATAGGACCCTTAATCTACAGTCACATTAGTACCTCAAGTATAGTTTGCTTCAACACGACTACAATAAATTCCCTTTTTACTGTGCATGCTTCATAAAAGATATCACAAAAATGTTTTCCAGAGGTTGTGAATCATAGGTTAAAGAGAGCCGGGAGGTTTAAAGGTGAGATCTAAAGAAATTATTTGGTGGCTTAGGGAGAAGAGGAAATAAGTTTTAGACAGACGGGACACCACAAATGAAATTGTGTCCTTGAACTCGCAAGAGTCACGGGGAAGTTTAGAAGTGGGTGAGCGGAAAAGGTGACTGTGGTTTCGGGCCTTCGAAAATAGTTCAAATTACATGGGACACAGGAGTTGTTGTGGACAAAAAGGACAGGAACTTTAAGGTTAGTATCATCAGAGGGGTTAATCTTAATATAGGCTTGGCAAGAAGACATTAATTTTTGCTTGAATACCTGAACCATTGACCAATAAATGAGCAATTGATGCAGGAGGTGAAACATCTGTTCTGAGGATGAGAATGAGCATCTTTTCAAAAGATAATAATTGAATTATTTTTTAAAAAAAAATTATAAAAGAACTGCTTAACAGCACTATGCTGAAACAGAGAATAAGGATTTCAGTAGGAACAAAGGTTAGCCACTGTAATGACTGAATTGTAAATGTGGGTTATAGCAGTGCTGTCACAGGATCCATCAATGCAAATGCCTGAGAGCTAATATCAATGCAAATTATTAAGGGTTCTGGAAAGAAGCAATACTCTTCAACTGGGTAGGGCTCTGCCTGGAGGCTCAATTTCTCCACATTACTTCTATAGAGGGATTCTAGCTGTGCTGATGTGCTCAACACGTATTCCTCACTCTGCTGTGGATTATTAGTTGCCTGACTAATCTAGTGACTTTCTACAATGACGTAAGTGCATCAGTAGGCAAGGGAAGAGTTATGGATGTAATCTCTCTAGACTTCTGTAAGACTTTTGATACGGTCTCCCGCAATCTGATGGAGAGATACAGGTTTGACAGATGGACTGTTAGATGGATAAGGAAGTGGCTGCATGGCCACATCAAAAGAGGGAAGGGATGTTGTCCAGGGGGCCCTTGACAGCCTTGAGGAGTGGGCCCATGCAAACCTCATGAAATTCAATAAGGCCAAGTGCAAGGTCCTGCACCTGGGTCAGGGCAATCCCTGATATCAGTACAGACTGAGGGATGAATGAATTGAGAGAAGTCCTATGGAGAAGGACTTGGGGGTACTGATGGCCATGTGGAAAATTGCATGTGAGGCAGTGATATGTGCTTGCATCACAAAAAGCCAATCGTATCCTGGGCTGCATCAAAAGCAGTGTGACCATCAGGTCGAGGGAGGTGATTCTCAACCCCATACTCAACTCTCCTGAGACCCCACTTGGAGTACTGTGTCCAATGCTAGGGCCCACAGTACAAGAAAGACAGACATGTTACAGTGAGTCCAGAGGAGGGCCATGAAAAGAGTCAGAGGTCTGGAACACCTCTCCTATGAGGAAAGGCTGAGAGAGTTGGGGTTGTTCAGCCTCGAGAAGTCTCCAGGGAGACCTTATTTCAACCCTTCAATATATAGAGGGGACTTACAAGAAAGATGGAGAAAGACTTTGTACCAGGGCCTTAGTGAGAGAACAAGGGACACTAGGTTTAAACTGAAAGAGCGTAGGTTTAGACTGAACATAAGGAAGAAAATTTTTACAATGAGGATGGTGAGACACTGGAACAGGTTTCCCAGAGAAGTTGTAGATGCCCCTTCCTTGGAAGTGTTCAAGGCCAGGTTCAATGGGGCTTTGAGCAACCTGATCCAGTGGAAGGTGGGGTTGGAACTAGATGATCTTTAAGGTCCCTTCCAACCCAAACCATTCTATGATTCTATGAAAGAAAAAAAGTAAGGAAATGCCACTAAACTTTTTCTGGTTCCTACATTATAGAAACCTTGGCAATCTCATTCTACTGTTGTCTTAACATTTCTAGAAAGTATTCTCAGAATATATAAGGACAAAAAGTCCCATTTTTACTGAATGTCATTCTCTTCTCCAAACAGAGGAATCCACTTGACAGGTGAAGCTCACCTTGTGGTTCACCAGTGCTACAGAGGTAGCACTGTAAAGTTAAGTACTTTGTTTCTTCCCTGCCGTGGGAAGAAGATAAATGAATATCTAGTGGAACTTCACAGTGACATAAACAGAGAGAGAAAAACTTTGAAGTGAATTATGAAGTATGAGAATTTGAGGAAAATCGTGCCTGGGAGGTAGATTCCACTGTAATTTCCACTGCTTATTTGTATCTTCTAGATCTCTTATATTTACTTCCTCTAGAATTGCTTCCAGTAAAGAATTTTTGTACAATTCTGTACATTTTATTGAGCAGTCTGATAGACAAAGCAAGAGTGATAAGAAAGTGAAAGAGCATTTGTACTAAAGAATAAATTCTCCTGCCTTGAGCATAAAGTGAAAATCCAATACCAATGAGAAAACTTTTAATCCAGAAGGAATTACCTTGTTTCAAACCTGTGATAGTAGGAGACTGTACAAATTGTTTTCTCGTAATGATGTGGTTTTTGCACAGTTCAAGTGGACTTTGGTTGTGTGTGAAGCAAAATTACACAATGGACAACAACATTACTAACATTTTCTCAGGGATTAATTTATTCTGTTCTAGTATTTCCTCCTGTTAAACATAATAGTAACACCTCCTAATAATAGTGAACATAATAGGGACTTGTACAGGCCACAGTATACTAGAAGAAGACAACAAGGATCTCAGTTTGACACAAAGCAGATTTGCAACCTTTAAGAGCAAAAAGAATCTTGTACAGGATAATACCTGGTCACATTAAGTCTGGGAGAAAAGGATAGGTTATTACTGGTACATTACTTAACACGTAATTACTGATATATATTAAAAAAAGAGAAAGAGGCAATTACCTTATGTCTGAGCTTCTTGCAGCATCATCACTCTGCCAAACCATTAGGCCCCAGAGAGTATAACTGAGTTAATCTATGTCTTTTTAAAGACTAGACATTGTCAATTGCTTCAGCATCCCTAGTGGAATCTACTTAATGCCTTGTATGACAAGTAGCCCTGAGTCTACCAGATCTGTTTTGGAGTATTTCAGTTGTATATTGCAATTTAGTATCTTCCATGTCTTTAAATGTTTAAAGCAGTACATCAAAATGTGCAGCAATTCATGTGTCATATGTACATACCAGGATACTATCAAACAACATTAACCATGCTGTAGAAAACTGTAAAGCCAAGAACAGCAGGGAATCTGCAGTTCTAGACCCACGCTCCCTGAGCTACTGTCCAGGTTTCGGCTGGGATAGAGTTCATTTTCTTCCTAGCAGCTGGTACAGTGCTGAGTTCTGGATTTAGTGTGAGAATAACATTGATCACACACTGATATTTTAGTTGTTGCTGAGTAGCGCTTATCCTAAGTCAAGGACTTTTCAGTTTCCCACGCTCTGCCAGCCGAGGAGGTGCACCAGAAGCTGGGGGGGAGCACAGCCAGGACGGCTGACCTGAACTAGCCAAAGGGATATTCCATACCATAGAACGTCATGCTCAGTACGTACACTGGGGGAGTTGGCGGGAAGGGGAAGATAGCTGCTCGGGCGTTGGTCAGCAAGTGGTGAGCCACTGCACTGTGCATCACTTGTCATTTTATTTCTCTCTCTTTTTTGTTAGGTTCCTTTTCATTACTACTATTATTATATAATATTATATTCTTATTGATATTATTATAGTCTATTTAATTTAGTTGTTAAAATATTGTTATCTCAACCCATGAGTTTTACTTTTTTTTTTTCAGTTCTCCTTCTCATACCACTGGGAGGGGGGAGGAGTGAGTGAATGGCTGCGTGGTGTTTAGTTGCTGGCTGGGGTTAAACCATGACAGCTACTCTTTTGAATTTTAAAGACAGGCTCCATAGAGTTAATGATTTGGCCAGAATTTTTGGTGAGAGAACTTTCAGGAGACTGTTTTGCTAAATTTTGTAAGAGAACCAGTTTTCAGTCCTTCTTCCTGATTAAAGAGTTATTTATAGTAAAAAAAAAAAAAAATCTTGTGCTTAAAATGTTTGTAATAATTGAGTTCTCTGAGATTAATTTACTTTGTTGACCTAATCGGATTTATTTTCCGGTCACTTGTTTTATTTAAAATAAGAAAGTGCATGTACTCAAGCTCAGTACAGGAATTATTAAAAAATGTAGTTTACTTCTCCTTTCTTTACAGCTTAATAAAGAGGAGGATGAAATGAAACGGAATAGTCACCGTACATTCTAGTCAGCCTGCAAGAACAAAGTTCTTGCAGTCTATGGAGTCAGACTCCTATCTGAGACTGCTCTCTGTAAAGGGGTTTCTCAGGAAGTACTTTTGTACCTGTTTGAAAAAACTCATTCAGTGCTTCACCTTAATTGTACTTATGTGATGATTTACTATGTTGCAACTGAAATGTAGACATTTATTTACGGAAAGAGGCACATAGTCACACAAACTACTCCTATGCTTTACACAACATTTCGGAGCAAACGATAATTGCGGGACAAAAGCAATAATCTTCTGCATAATGATTTTGAGCTGATGCCCAATAATACTATAAGTAATTAAGAAAATAAAGACCTTGAACATTTTAGTAGCAGCTTTGTCTGTTGGCTGTCACAGGAGACTGTGAATCAGGATACTGATTCTGTTTCAAAATGTGCCATTGGCAAGATGTTTTGTTTGCTAACATGTCGTTCAAGCACACATAATGATATTCCTCAGTTTGTTCCTTGATTCAGTAGTTTGTCATGGATAATAATGAATGTGAATGTTTATTCTGTTCTTAGTGTAAAATTTCCAGGATTTATTGGTTTCAGTCAGGTTGAAAAGATCATGACAAAAGTTGATTTTTATTTTAGTACTTACAGGCCAAATCAAAACCAGTAAGTGTGAGATGACAGAGGTTGCATTTCCATGTTAGTAGAAAAAACTGTGTCAGTAAAACTTAATTAATGGCTAAAAAATCAGAGGTAATCCAAATGTATATATACCCACTGGAAAAAAAAAATAAATGGACAAACAAACAAAAAAAAACAAAATCAAAACACCACAACAAAAAGGAGAGGTGCCTCAAAGACAAGCAATAGAAGAGATTGTTGACAGAATAGTAATTTCCCCAGATTGTAGAATTCCAGAAGTTAAGCAATATATAGCGAGTGTGTGCCTTAAACAGGGAGGACGGAACAGCCATTTTATTTGGGAAGTGCATGTGTATAAAGAAGTTCTTGCACTTGGGAAAGGACTAATTGGAGATACTCATTCAGTAGTTTCAAGTCACAGTAATATAAGCACACTACCATTACATTTTCAGTCAGAAAGATCAAAAAGTTTCAGAAAACAGAAACTATACAAGATCAAGGAGATGACAGCATTCCACAAAGCGGTCCTTATGGAAAGGTCTTTCTACACCTAAGTAGAAAAAATGCTTAGTCAGGCCAAACTTTAACAAAATAGTTCCTCAGTGCTTACTCATTTTATTCTTTGGGCTATTGATTAAAAATTAGTCACATAGAAAGTTTGCCTTCAGTTGAGAGTAAATCAAATGAGTTTATTAAAAAATAATTATGTGTGAGTCATCAAATAATAGTGACTACAGTATTAGCGGTCAATGTGCCTCAGGAAATATCAAGAAACAAACAATTTTACTAATCCTCATCCTGGTGAAAAATGGAGAATAAAATCTTTATCATAGTTTAGAATCCCCAGAGACTCCCAAATTAAAAAGGAGACAAAGCAAAGGAGAAACAGCACACTCATATGGTTGCTTAGTAGAGATGGTTAGCTAAAATAAACATCTCTGTGAGAGTTTGTGTCTGATGAAGTAAATTAAAAAAGAAAATTACTAAAATTATAGTACAGCATAGAATTGTATAGAAGTAAGAAAGAGCTTTGAAGAGCAAAGCGCATGGCCAAGAGTATAAGAACAAAAAAAAAAAAAAGTACAGAATAAAAATAGAAAACTTAGAAGAGGACTAGTAAACCTTCAAAATGAGTATTGCAGAACCATTTTTGGGACACTCTGATAAAGCTCCAAATCATAACATGAATTAAGGCTATTACGCTGCTGGAGAATCCACCTTAACCCTAAACTAGCCCCAAATTTCATTCATGGTTTCATTTTCATTATGCCAGATACATCAATGCACTTCCCATGGTAAGTGTTCAATATTGTTAACATCCTTTTCGTAATGGAATTTATACTAAATAGTTTGGTTGAGGGATGCTTGCTGTTTGTCAAAACTCACCTTCCTAAAAAGATCCTTTGTGCTGGTCACATTTTCAGTGATCCTCCTTCAGATCTTGTCAGTGTTTTCTGAAATATGTCCATGTTCAGAAATGCCTGGAGCAAAAGCATGTTGTTACGACTTTTTATCTTTAAAATTCTTATAAAAGATTACTGATAACAATTTGGATGTCACAGAAGAGTAGAGTTCAGGATTCTTTTCATAGTCTGTCCTTTCACTACTGGATGCTACCTCCATAAGAATGACCTTTGTAAACTTTGCTAACTGTTATTTTATTGGAGAGTTTTGCTCATTTCTGGCAAATGCTGTGAAAAACCAGTAGGGATGTAAGTAGAAGACTGCCCTTTGAACTTTAAACAACATTTGCTGAAAGGGATTTCAATTCACAGGGAGGTATGCTGTTTAATAGAGTGCTTTTGCTGCTGTTGTGTTAAAAGATTAGATTTTAGTATGTTGTGGATTTAAATGTGCTTGGGTTTATATTTAAAAGGACAGGCTCAGCAGTTTACTTTTGATACTGAATCTAACCTACTTTATGGTAGGGGTGGGAATGTGAAGGAAGTAGAAGTTAGTGAATAGGTAGCTGGTCAATGTCATAGCTGTAGCGATTTCACTAATCCAAATTTTGAGGTTAACTCCTTGCACGCATACAGAACATGTACAAAGAAGAGATTAAGTATTCCAGTGGTCAGAGAGTCATTCTTTATGCTTAGTGGTTAGTTTATTGGTGGAGTATATTAAATATCAGTTTAAAACAGATAGTCTGTTTTTCTACCTGATAATCAGTGCAGGAAGCTAGTCTAGGCTTCAATTACAATGGACTTTTGATTTTGACTTCATCTTTTAGAAATATTTTGATAAATTGCATGAGATCTCAACAGATCTCAAACTCTCCAGCCCTTGAGATTCAGCTGAGCCTTGGGCAAATATGTTGGAGAATCACCTCCAGTATAATATTATGTAGAGTGCATCTGTCTTGACTGCATGGAATTAGATAAAAAATGATAGCCTACAGTAAATTTCTCTGGCATTTTCTGCCTTTTTTGGCTCTTGACTTTAAAATTTTCGTACTATTTAGAATAAAGACCACACAAACTTTTTTTTTTTTTTTCCCATAAAAATTGTCTGAGTATAGTTTGACTACTTTCATCTACTCTCTTTGCTCGAACATATTTAGGTGTGAGGCATTAAGGTACAAAAAGATTAATCTAAAGGAAATTATGTAAAGGAAATTTCTTCTGTGTTCAGCAAACCTGACCCAACTTCTTAAGAAAGTGTAAAATATTATTTCATGATTAAAGAGTACTCAGACAGTTAGTCTTCCAGCTCTAGGGAAACACAATGGGAAAAAAAAGGAAAACAAACTGTTGATCAGATAACTAGTCAAGACATAAAAATGAAACCATCCCAGTTAAGAGATCCTAAGTCTCTGATTCCTCTAACTTTTGTACAAGTCATTACTTTTCCAGAAGTCCTCTACTGTTAGAAAACAGAGTTTTAAAGAGAAAAAGTGTACCAGCCTGATGGAGTTTCATTGTAGATAATTGAGTGAGAAGCTGTCAGGCGCCAAGAGGTCTTTTAAATAATAAACATTTTGAAAACATGATAAACTATTCTCACTTGTTTAGCCATGAAATCTGTTAGGTTCTTAGAGCCACTGAATCCTGAAAATTACTTTGGGATATTTTCAGAAAATGTTGTGAAAGACACCCTGGACAAGACTCCAGGATAGAGTTTACTTCAGCGACAGTTCTACTTGGAGTTTTGTTTTCTTTTAGATTGAGATGGATTTTCATTCATTTTCAGATACTCAGCTAATACTATTTTTAGAGTGATATATATGTTGAGTTTTAGAAGATGAAAGATTATAATTTGCATCATATAATGAAGTACAGCATTGATTTCCAGGAAATTTTATGCAGAACCTGTTCAGTGCATGAAACTGTCTGATATTTTTAATTTAATTCCTTAATTATTAGTTTCATAGCAGGTTTAACTGGTGGAGAATTCAGCGGCATTCATCCTTTCTTAATGCTTTTATCCCCTTTCAATGAATTGTATTCACTTTTAAAAAGTAGCCATTCAAAATGTCTCTCCCTCATCCATTCCACAGAAAAGGAAGATGGTTTTCCAGGGAGTCTCCACGGAGAACTACTGTTCTGTGTAGAACTGCTAATAACATGTAATGAATATTGGTATTTTCTTTCATTCAAACCAGAGAGCTCACTAACAGAATCCCTGGAAAGGTGCCAAAAGATGAAGTTCCTCTACGTTTCATTTTCTCTTTCTTTAGAATAAATCCTCTGATTTGTCGCTATAATGGCAAACGAGTATCCTACAAGTTTTTGTTGCTGTTTTTTTCTTTTTTAAAAAAAAACCCAAACAACAACAAAAAATAGCAACCCTTTCTGCTAAAATAATGTCTGATTGGCACTTTGTAGTTCAAATACTATGAAAAGCATTAAGAATGAACCACTTACCTAATGATGTCTTTAACAGATAGTCAGAGGAAGAGATTAAAGAGAAAAAGCATGGATTTTGCTACTGCTACCTAAACTGCAGTTGAAAGCATTAAAATTCTCTCAAACACCAAATAGCTCTGGCCAACTAGAGATAATTAAAAATCAAGCAAGGATAAGGTAATGTTTCCACTGCTCTGAAATGACCTCTGTAGTTCAGTGCCAAATATTTCTCTTCATCTAATCAGATTTCCTTGTTGTTTCTATACCACTTACTATGGATTGCAACATTGTTTGTTTAGAATTTTTTCTAGCTGGCTTATGTCAATTACTGCTGACATTCGCTTGTCTAAGAGCTTATAGCTCTATCTTTTTATCTTGTACATGTTTATAGCATACATTCATGGAATATCTGTCCACCTCAGAGCTTTTAATGTCTCTGTCCCTGTGTCACACTACTGAATTAGGGAAGTACTCCCCCCACTGCTTTACAATGTGGGACCTGAAACACTAAAAGACAGAGATTTTCTGAGTACCAGAGGAAAGGCTATGACAGACCAACATGTGAATCCATTTTTCTCAAGTTACAAGCCAGTGCTTTATCAACTGCATCCTGCAGAGATGCCCCAAACTCTCTGTAAAGTCTAGGAATAAAGGTTGGGATCACAGCTACTTAACAGTGTGGAATAGTTCTGTAAGAAAAAATAATAATAAAACAGTCTTTGGACAGTACCTCTCTCACCAAGGGAAAAGGGCTGATGCCTCAAGCTGTCTTTGTGATAACTCTTTTGTCAGATTCAGTGGCTATTACAGTGACAGCCAGGACTGGCAGTTGCACTCCTTCCAGCAAGAGAATAATATATTTTAATTAACAGCTTATACCACAATGAGATAAGAATTAGGAAAAAAACCAGGAAACATTGCTTTTATCCAAACTACCTATCAGAGTCTCACATTCCTCTGCTTTGTTGCCTCTGCTTGCAACAGGCTGCAGGTTCAGAGCTTGTTCTGGAGTACAGTCGCATAACAACAACTCTGCTGCTCCTCTTTCTGTTCAAGCTCCTTCTGTACTTCTGTCTATGTCTTCCTCCATTCTCTTCACCTTGATTCAGCCACTAATCTCTACATGTTTATTTAAGATGGCATGTAGCTAAAATGAAGCTGTCCGTTTTAAATTAAATGAAGTCTGAGTAACAGTACTTACCAATTAATTGCACTGAAACCCGATTCTTCTTTTGGCCAGCTCAGTCAAATTGGACAGCTTCATTTTAGCTACATGCCATTTTAAATATACGTGTAGAGATTAGTGGCTGAATCAAGGTGAAGAGAGCAAACTTCAGTCCTGGTTGGTTTATATCTGTGCACAGGATGATGTGCTAATATCTGGAGTCTGTCCTTACCTTTTTTTTACAAGAGTTTTTTCTAGGCAATGTGACTCATTCTCCTCTTTTGTGAGTTTCGTTGTCACACGGAGTTTATGCTTCAGGAAGGGTGCACTGAGAATCACACAGAGGTATACTGTCCTGTTCATTTACAGATCATCATTTCCAATTTTGAGAGAAGATGGAGATGGTTTTCTTTAGTCATATTCCAAATGTGGCTTTTTCTTTTTTGCCTTCTGAACAAGAACTACATAAAAATAATTCTGTAAATCTTCTTGTCACAAATCTCCATTTCAGAACTTCGGAGATGTTTCTCTCTTCCCATCTGTACTTACCTGTTTCAATTTTTAATGTTTTGATTATGATTTTCAACTCCTGAAGCACCACAAGAAAAAAGGGACACACTGTTTGCTTTGCCTCTTGCTATGAATACCATTACCAATGAAGATACATTTTCTGAATGACGCTGAAAGGCAAGATAAACAATGAGTAGAGCTGTAAAATGCACTGTTAAACATGATCCACAGTTTCCATTGCTCCTATTTCTATAATTTAGCTGTCAAGGGCACTATTTATTTGCAGCTTGTTTTTATGGGTTCTTCTGTATATTTGGGCATAGATGTTAATGCTACACACATTCCTGTTGGATAAACTTACGTATAAATGATAAATAAATTTAAAATAATAAAGTTCATAGTGAAGCAACATTTTATGTGCTGTGAACTCAGCAGGTATGATTTGAATTATAAATGCCTCTAAGGACAGAATTTTGCATATCAATATAAATTGTACTTCTAAACAAGTCTAGTAAAGTAACATTGTAGTTTTACAAGTAAACGCTATGATTCCCTCTATACCAGTTTGAATTACTTATTGTGCTGCTGCTCAGTTTGGCTCCTAGCTGCAGTTCCTTAGCTATTTCCAATCACATTGTTCATTATTTATTTATTTATTTATTTATGACGTTCTACAGCTGTTTTCATTTGTTTCAGTATCAATTTTGGGTGAGTGCCGACATAACCAATTTTGGGTTTTATGCTGCTTTTTTTCAGCCAATAAGCCGCTTAAAGTTTCTGTGGTGCTTCTGGTCTGAGATCAATGAGTATATTTGCTTTTCTTTACTTTATGGGTAAAAAATATTAACATTTAGCTATGGTAGGTTTATTGTCCAACCAGAACAATACAGCACTTATTGGAAATAGCTCTAGAGGTTTCCAACTTAATTAAATCACCAGCTGTGGGAAGAGACTAGGTGTTGGTCTTTGTATAGAATTTTTTGTTAAAGGATAGCATCTTGTAACTAATATATAAACAAGCACAATTACTGCAGCCATGTTTTCTTTCTTAGATGTTTTGAATCAGTGATAAATCTGAAAATAAAATAATGAATTCTAAGGTGACATCATTTATTTTAACTCTTTGCTGTTAAGCAGTTTGTAATTTCTAGTCTAGATCTAAAGTAGTCATCTTCAAAACTTTTTTATCATGTATAAAACCCAAAAAGTTACTCATAGCCTGTGGCACTGGGCACTCTGAATACTTTACCTTAATTATACATCTGCCTGAAGAGGAAGTTTGTGTTTGAAATTTAGTTTTGAAACAAGTGTGTCACTGGTTTTACTTATGAGTTTGGTTTTACCACTCTACTTTCTGTGAAACAAGAAGCAATCTTCTGTCTTCAGTCTTGTTGAAATACCTATTATTGGAAAAGACCTTTGAGATCATCAAGTCCAACCACCAACCCTGCTCTACCAAGTGCACCCCTAAATTGTATCTCCAAGCACCACATTTAAATGACCTTTAAACGCATTAAGGGATGATGACTCAACCAGCTCCCTGGGCAGCCTATTCCAATGCCTGACAACCCTTTCTGTGAAAAAAATTTTCCTAATGTCTAGCCTAAACCTACCTTGGTGCAGCTTGAGTTCATTCCCTCTTGTTCTATCATTAATTACCTGTGAAAAGAGACCAGCACCTGTCTCTACAATGTCCTCTCAGGTAGTTGTAGAGTGCAATAAGGTCTCCCCTCAGCCTCCTTTTCTTAAGACTAAATAGCACCAGTTCCCTCAGCCACCCTTTGTAAGACTTATTCTCTAGGCCTTTCACCAGCTTTGTTGCCCTTCTCTGCGCTCTCTCCAGCACCTCAATGTCTGTCTTGTATTGTGGTGTCCGAAACTGCACACAGTATTCGAGGTGCGGCCTCACCAATGCTGAGTACAGGGGAACGATCATCTCCCTACTCCTGCTGACCACACTATTCCTAATACAAGCCAGGATGCCATTGGCTTTTTTGGCCATGTGGGCACACTGCTGACTCATATTCAGCCACCTGTCAATCAGCCACTTCCCAGGTCCTTTTCTGCTGGGCAGCTCTTGAGCCACTCTTCCCCAAGCCTGTAGCGCTGCATGGACCTGGCACTTGGCCTTGTTAAACCTCATAGCATTGGGCTCAGCCCGTTGATCCAGCCTGTCCGAGTCCCTCTGTAGAGCCTCCCTACCCTCAAGCAGATCAACACTCACACCTAACTTGGTGTCGTCTGCAAACTTACTAAGGGAATATTCTATCCCTTCGTCAAGATCATCGATATATATGTTAAATGGAAATGGCCCTAGTACTGACCCCTGCAGAACACCACTTGTGACCAGCCGCCAGCTGGATTTAACTCCATTGATCACCACTCTCTGGGCCCGGCCGTCCAGCCAGTGTTTTACCCAGCAGAGCATATGCTCATCTAAGCCATGAGCAAACAGTTTCTTCACTAGAATTCTGTGGGAAACAGTGTTGAAAGCTTTACAGAGGTCGAGGTAAACAATATCCAAAGCCTTTCCCTGATCCATCAGGCAGGTCATCTTGTCATAGAAGGAGGCAGGTCATCTTGTCATAGAAGGACATCAGGTTCGTTAAGCAGGACCTCCCTTTCATAAGTGCATGCTGACTGGGCCTGATCACCTGGTTGTTCTGTAAATGACTCGTGATGGCACTCAAGATGATCTGCTCCATGACCTTCCCTGGCACCAAGGTCAGACTGGCAGGTCTGTAGTTTCCCAGATCCTCCTTTTGGCCTTTCTTGTAGATGGGTGTCACATTTGCTATTCTCCAGTCCACTGGGACCTCCCCGGTTAGCCAGGACTTCTTGTAGATGATGGAAAGAGGTTTGGTGAGCACATCCACCAACTCTTTCAGTACTGTTGGATGCAGCCCATCTGGTCCCATAGACTTGTGTGCATTGAAGTGGTAAAGTAGGTCACTGACCACTTCCTCTTTAATTGTGAAGGCCACATTCTGCCCCCCACCCCCCGTCTTCCACCTCAAGGGGCCAAGTGTCTAGGGAACAACTAGTTCTACTACTAAAGACTGAGGCAAAGAAGGCTTGAGCACCTCAGCCTTTTCCTCATCCTTTGTCACTGTGTTTCCCCCTCTATCTAGTAAAGGAGGGAGATTCTTCCTAGCCTAGCCCTTCTTTTGTTGTTAATGTATTTATAGAAACATCTTTTATTGTCCTTAACAGCTGTAGCTATTCATAGGTTTGAAATGTTTTTGGTGATATAAATGGTACAAAGGTTCTGGGCTCTACATCTCTTACTGTGCTAGTTAAGCCAATTTTTGGATTTCATCTTGGTGTGCTGTATTTTGTAAGAAATCTAGATCAAATTTCTGTCTTGAGAGACTTACCCTTGTAATAAATGTAATTACTAGCAATATTAGTAGTTTTGCCTGCATGTCTTAGGTTGATTGACAGTGCTTTGCCCTCATAAATGTCATTGCTAAATTCACATAAGTATAGACATAGTGTGAGTAAGCAGCCTTTTGTAATACGTGTCTGTTTCTAAGATATGTCACTTTCTGTGTCAGAAGTCTCTTTGGGATGACTTTATTGACACTAACTTTTTACCATTTGATGACTGAATTATGGCATAACTGATTCTAAAAATGCATGGTTTTATTCATGGCCACAAGAAGTCTGAAAATGGGCACTGGTCAACAGTCTACATTTCGGCTCAGACGCAGATAAGACCACGAATAAACAAAACAGCATATATTTTTCAGAGACCTAAAACTGATATTAAGGTTTATTCAAGCTACTGCACAGGAGTTAGATTTACCACAGAAATTCAGGAATCAATATTTTATTTTAGTAAGTTCAATCTCTAATCAAAGTTCAAAAATGTATAATGTTAAAAAAAATGCAAACCGGGAATAAAATCCAGTCCACTCTGAATTTACAGAAAGTCACAGGATAAAAAAAAAGAATGCACATGCTGTTGACTAAAAAGCCTCAAAAGGGCTGACCTAAGGAAAGGCATACACTGTACACAACTGTAAATAAACAATTCCACTCTGTAGAATTTACCCATAAAATTGCAGTAGCTGCACCACTGGTTAAGAAAAATTGTTGATATATGAACATTAAATACATATATTTAATACTTGTGTCTTAAGTCTGATGTGAAAAATAGTAATTAATGTAAGCTGGAAGTTATAATAAGTTAAATAATATGACTGCAACATCTGAAGCACAGCCACTGACATCCTTTTTGGACTTGAAGATAAAGTCTGCATGTTAGATGACATAAAAAATAGCAAACTGGTCATGAAATGAGGTAAAGAATTCTTAATCCTTATATGCTTTTATTTGGACTCTATTGCACTTTAAAAGATGTGTCTGCATAGTAGGAGGATTCCTGTATAAACTGTATCCCTGAGAGTCTGTAGGAACTGCAAAAGTCTGATTAAGTCAGTGTAGTATTGCATATGTTCATACATGACAATGACTGGAGATTTTAAATATAATGTTGCCTTCCCCATAAGATTGGTCTTCATTCCACTGGTGGGAGAGAAGACAGGACACTCAGATTTATCCCTTTGTGCCATCTGGGAAACAGAGGTGCCAAGTAACAGCTGGCAACATTGAAATCAATGATGATTTTTTTATTGTCTTCAGAGGAGTTGGATTTTCCTCTCTCTGTGTCACTGGAGTGATCCTGGGCTCCAGCTGGCGCTAACACCCATACTCTGCTGGTGCCAGGTATCCACATTCTCCTGGCCATCGCTCATGGGCTGTGTAGGCCTCCTGGCAATCCAGTCGCTGCTCTGAGCACTCAGAAAAGGGTACCCAGATTCTTGCCTTTCAAAAGAAGAAAAATCCTTTTGTAAAGCACATAGGCTTTCAGACAAGAAGCATGCATAAAAATAGCACAAACTTGCTATGGAGTTACTCAAGGAGAACTTCGGCTTTTCTTAAAATTTGCAGTTGTACTAGCACGCCTTGTGAACATGTCATACAGGCAGGATACTTTTTTAATTCTCTGAATGGTGAATTGAACATGTATATGTAAGTCGACCAATCTGATGAGTAGTTTGAAAAAACTAGAAATGTCCTGTTGTCACAGGTTAAGGCTGGGTCGACCACTAATGAATAACAGATGCTCTCTATTAGCTCCTCTCTCTTCCTGAGAGGGGAAGAGAGAGAGAATAAGGGAGAGAGACTTGTGGATTTGGAAGGAAAACTAAAACAGCTTTAGTGAAATAGTAACAATAAAACCAAAAGACAATAATACTAATAAGAAAATGATAAAATGTATACAAATATATACAAAACCAATACTGAACCCAACACCCCTGATGGCAATATGTCACCACTGATGCTGCAGGGCAGGCACTGGGAGAGTCACAGAAGCAGATGGGAACCAGACTCAGGAACTGGATTCAGCAATGTAGGGATTGAGATTGAAGACAGAAGGGACAGAATCCTCCTCAGATGCCAGACTTCGAAGAAGAGGGCTTAACCCTTATGATCCCTCAGCTTTGTACAGAATACAATGTATATTTAGTTGGTCAGTTTTGGATCACCTGTCTGGTTCACTCCTCCCTGCAGGTGTGACCTTTTCACTTAATTATGACCCTTTCACTTATGGCACTTCAACATGGGCTACAAGATTTAGCAGTGACCTTGGTTGCTATAGAAGCAAGTATAAGCAAGAGCCTTTCTGCATACCATTCCTTGGTAGTAACTATAAACATCAAGTGCTATCACTACTGGAAGCAGACACTGTTTGGAAAAATGCACCGTTAATTTCAGAAAGTGCAGTCACTTAGAAAAGACTTTGCTGGAAAGTAAAATCTTTGAACAGAATTAGTTCTGTTCTAGCTCAAAGGACACCTGACTTCAAAGTTATTCATTTTCAAAAGTTACACATTGAATTATATTTATCTAAGTGTTTTAAAAATTCATTCTTATCCTACTTAATTTGTTTATACTGAGTGGTTGTGGCTCTCTTCAAAGATCAGTTGGTTAAAATACTCAATGTTGCGGTGTTTTCCAATATTCCTTCATCTGGATACAAATGGATGGCTATTCCATACCTGATTTTATCATCTATAAAAAGGGAGAGGCAAAACATTGCAATAATATAAAGTACAAACCAACCAAATGAAAAATGGCTGTGAAGACAGTAATTTGTGGGATCACTGAGCAGTTCTTTGAAAGTATTCAAATGATCTTTCAGAAGGAGAAGCTAAACTCATAAAAGATATTTACACAGTAGGCAAATTAAAATTCTAAAAAAAAATTAGTAGGGCTAACATAGATTTTGCAACAGTTTTTATGTTTTAGGTGGTACCTTGTCAAGTAGGAGAGAAAATAATAAAATCATAAAGAGCAAATTTTAAAAATCTTGGTAGAGATGAAGAAGTACAAGCTCAGCAACATATATATGTTATTTAATGTAAAGTATATGAATATTTTCCTAAATTATTTAATGTTATCAGCAGTTATTTATTTCTCTGTAGGAAGTCTATCCATACTTGTGCCCCATGATGTCAAAACAGTAACTATTCCTAAAAGAAAAAAAAGACTTACAGCAATGTTAGAGTAGCCTTTTCTTGTCTTCAAAGCAAACAAAATACAATATGGACTTGATCACACTGTATTATTCTTGGCCTTGCTTCTCTATAAAAAACCTTCGTTTAGTAGTTACAAACCCTGCTGAATGCTCTCTCCTTGCCATTCATATAACTTAGGTCCCTATATTAGATCTTGTGTTCCTTAATGTATGCTGTGTCTCGGCAGTGATTAGATACTCTGACATCTCTGGGCTCCTGGGCTTAGCTGTGGTGCAAATGCTCTGCTCAGTTCCCTTCTCAAAAATGGAGTCTGCACACTTCTGCTGCTTATGGACTCACACTCTAGCTAACCTATCTGTAAAAATTATCCCTCCAAGGCTCAACTGTCTGAGAGATTTTTGTCTCTTTCCAGCTTTTCTAAGTTCCTTTTTCATCAGCCTTCACATCTCTGTCTGACTTTCTTGCTATATCTACCAGGAAAAAAAAGTCCTTAGGATAAAGGAAAGCAATTTTTCAACATCTTTCCACATCTTCCTTTGTTGTATTTTGGAAATTCAAGTTTTTATTCCTTAATTAAAGAACGGTACATTAAAAGAACGATATGTTGGACTAACGCTATTTTTGAATGTGTTGCCTAACAGTACCTAAGTATTTTCCTATTATTTGAATGACAATGGGTTTCAGTATGTTTCTGTGCTCGCAGATCACTAACTCAGATATCCAATATCAAATTTAATATCCACCAACTATCCAGGTTTAGCCCAATCAGTTTGGCAATTTGCTTTCACTACCAGTAATGTACATTTTCACAGAAGCTGGCATTTATTAACAGTAGTGATTAGCATTTGCTTACATTAGCCTCTCTGTGAAGTCCAAGTAGACATAGCTTCAAGCTACGATTGACTTTATCAAGTCAACCATTAATTTACCTCATGATAAATATGTCATGATAAAGTAGCTCACATTCACTAGGATTTTTTAATTGGCTTGTTGCTAATGCTAGAAGCCTAATTTTATTACAATTTAAATTTGACATGGAAATATATTTGTTTTGACAATGAATGGCTTTCTACCAAGATATTTCAAATCTAGCCATGTGGGGAAGGTGGTAGGTGATACATTAGTGACTGTTTATCTGAGACATGAGGGAATAAGACTTAAGGTTCTATAGGCTCTGAATTGCTCCTAAACATCCTGTGCTGGTGCTGTGTTATAAGGCCATCGTCTGTTCTTGACGACTTCTGGTTTGTTGTTAACTTTTTAAGTGTTTTGTATTTTTTTTGTCCATTACACTTTGAAAACAAATCTGAAATGTCAAATTTCGTTTTGCGTAAGAGGTAAGGTTTTTTTGGGCCAGCTTTGTTAAGTATCCTGTGGGGGATTTTTTGCTGGTTTGGGTTTGATTTTTTTTTTTTTTTCAGTGAGGTCTTAGACATGACAACTATAGCATTTGATGCTTCACATCTTATTTAAATTTATCAAAGTAGTCACAGGCAGACCACGCTATTACTTGAATGGGAGGACAGTCTGCATTTATTTACAGTGTAACCTTTATCATGAAGGAGTACAAAAATCAGAGAAATGTAAGCACTTTCCCTGTAGGGGTTGTATCTCAATGAATAATCTATCATCTGTCTCTCCATCTATTTTATGTAATCTATTTGAAGCTCCACGGTGAGTGGTGAGTGCTGAATGTCGATGACAGCTGTGTTAAGCCAGCCAGGAATATTCATGAATATGCTTGTGCGTAGTTTTCTGTTTAATTTCTCTGATATTTGGAACTACTTCTGCTCACTTATTAGGAAATATTTACACTTCTGAACTTTGCTTAAGAAGTTAAATATGAAAAGCAAAGGGATTTTTGAGAGTTAGCGTTTTAGTAGAATACTATTTGTTTATGCCAAGCTTCAAAGGTCCAGGTCCCATTAGGACTAGTTACTTTATCAGTCTAGCATAGGCAAGGAATACTATTTTCTTAGCCAACAGCACATAAAGTAATAATACAATGCTATCATTGTATCGCTGTTTTAATTTCTCTAGGCCAAATGAGCAAATATTTCCTTAAAATTGGGTGAACTCAGAAGGTCTTTCAATGCAACTTAAGAGTGAGGCATGGTTTCACCTGCTTTTTTTTTTTTTTTTTGTTAGCAGAATGCCTTTAATTGCTGTATTGTTATGGCTCAAGGCCCAATAAAATTTTGAAAACAAACAAAATATTTCATGCTTAATACCAATTTAGCAGATAGGTGGCACTTTAAACAGAGTTACAGATTTAGTTCACAGTCAACACTTCCTTTGAACCTTCAAATTCTTTTAGAAGAGTCATTTGGAGGTTTCCTACATTTTAATAGATATGTGTTAAAGGCTTTTATTTTATTGTGGAGAAAGAGGTGAGAGAAGACTGTGACCACTTTCTGTAGAAAACATCTACAACAGAAAACAACCTGTAGAAGGAAATAGGAGCACAGGCATGTGAACTGCAACATGCAGACAACATCATGCTGCCGTAGTAAGGCCAATGTAGTACAGAATTATACAGACGTTATGATTGGAAGGGATCCCCGGAGGTCTGTAGTACAACATCCTGCTCAAAGCATGGTCAACATTGAATTTATATCAGGTTGCTGGAATTGGGTCTTGAAAAGCTCCAAGGATTCACATTACTTGTTTTTGATCTTTTAGACTAAAAGTAAAAATGCGTTTCAAACTATTTTAGGCAGTTGAGATTTGCACCAACTCTTGTGAAAAGAGGGTTACTCCCATAGCTTTTAGGACAGGATTGTAGCAGGATGGGTAAAGACCTGGATAATACAGTGATGCTGAATCCGTCTTAATATGCCTCCTTTTGAAGATAGACTACACTGCTTTCAGTTATACTTCTAAATACATGCACCAAGAGCAAGACGACCATATGACAAGGAGGCATTTAGAAAGTCAAGGCATATAATTAATGTGCTATACTGCAGTGGAAACTGATTCCCACCCTTGTACGACTTCCCTGCTGTGAAACTTCTGGGCACAGTAGCATCGTAGGAGAATGGAGAATTATATTGTTAACAGTTTAACTATTTGAAGTTTTCCTGAGCTACACATGAAATATTTATATCTACCAGAGAGAGAAATGCTATTAATTCATTCCTAATGAAAGGCTTCTAGTCAATAGTTGTGTGCATGCTGTGGTTGTCACCAGTGATAATGGAAAACTTTTAATAAACAGAATGGATAACAGTTGTAATTGAAATTCTCTTTCTTTCCTTTCACTAATCCAGGGAATAAACGGTATCTTAAAAAATAAATAGCTATATTTTGGCTAGATACTTAATTTAAAATGCTTCTCTGATTTTCTCTTGTTATCTATGTAATTCTATATGCCCTTCCAGAATAAACATGTGTCCAAAAATTTGCCTGAGCTTTTACCAGATGAGGAGAGTTTTGCTGTAACTAAATTATGTATGACCTCAATTTGATTCTAATAAAAATTGGAGCCCACAAAATGCAAGGCATAACTGAATATTCACTGTAACTTTTTCTTTAAAAGTTTAAGGATGTTTTTGAAAGTAAAAATGGGTACAGAATATCACTATTTGGTTACTTTGTATAGTCTTTAGCAAGTATCATGAATATTGTGAAAAAGTACTAAGAAAGTTAAGCGTAAAAAAGGTTAATGTTGATGCTAATGCAAGATCTAATTAAAGTTTTTTATTTCATTCATTCATTAAAGTAGTTGAACCACCTATTCTTTGATTTTCTGTGAATAGACAGCTATGTGGAGTCATGAGAGGCTTGCTGAAGTGAACAAAGATATTCAGACAACTAAGGAACCAATCCTACATACCCCTACGTGTATGTTTTAACTTTTTACATATCAGTACAACATTGAACTCAGCAGGACTACTTAGGCATAAAGATAAATAGAAACACATTTGGGGAATTGTGGCTATAAATTCTGATCCACGGTATGATTAACTGAAAAGAGAATTTCCACTGGAATTTGATATAGACCAAAACCAGGACTGCAAAAACAACACCTCTTTTTAAATTAAATCAAATTTAAGTGCAAATCTTCAATGTGAAAAGATTTTTGCCTACTGAACTTTCTAACCTTATAAACAGAATGATGACTTTGCATTTCAGATCTATGGAGGCTGCGCACTTGCAACAGGAATTTTGAAGAACATCTTACCAAAGAAATGTATCTGGTCAACCTTGCAAAAACACTTTGGAAAATATTTATACAATGTATCAAATGAATTTACATTGCTCCCCGTGTCTTCTCTTCCTGGCAGCATTCTCATAAATGACCTCCAGAAGCATGAAATTTCAAGGCTGAGAGGCAAAAAAACCCCGTGATTATAATAACATACATTTGAATATTAGTTGAAGTTGAATGCAAATCCTACATTTGTGTGTAATATTCTTAGTTCACTGTATTGATTATTCAGGTAAGTAAAGCAGCCACGCACACATACAATTTCATATGATTTATGAAATAGCCTGAACAACAGAAACACATACTGTCTTCAGTAAAAATAAAGAGAAGGTTGAAGTATTACTGTTGAGCTTGGTATCTAGTAGCCAATGCATCAAGAAGTTGTCTTGTATGATGTTGGAGTCAAACTTTTGAGTAATAATTTATTTACATAAATATCTTTTGATTAATTGTGAAGTAAGAAGATCCAGTTTACAAAATTTTATTTCTATGCATTTGCAATTTTGAAAATGCATTTATGAGCATTATCACCTGCTTATGCAAGTAATAAATTATATGTTCTCTGCAAAATTGTAGACTAATTTCACACCTTTTAGTTTAACTAAGCTTTCTTGGCAGAATGCTGGGATTTGAATTATCACCCAGTAAAATGCATGGTCTGAAAGGCTGCTGCTGTTAATATCATTATTAATCACTTTTGTTACAGTAATTTCTAAAAGCCAACTTAGAGTGTGCTCTGTTGTGCTAAAAAGTGTATAAGTACAGCAGTGGTGGGATAAGATAGTAACTTGGAAAGAAAAGTTTAAAAGTAAGGAGAGAAGAACGTAGCGGTCACAGTGACAAAGGCAAGAGTAAAGCCGAACTGAGAAGACATTTTTTTGGCAAGGTGTTTTGTGGCAAGGACATACAGTAGCCACACACCAGGCTCCCATTTTGAAAGGGAACCCCCATTTAGATCCTAGCACCTAAAGACCATGCACTGAGTCAGACTAGACTTCTGTTACGGTTTCCTGGGGGTGTCAAACTCCTTGGAGGGGCTGGGAATGGAAGCATCACCCCACGCACACTCTCAGCATGCTGAATGATACTGTTGGAATAGAAGACAAAAACATGGCCGTGACGAGGTTCAGCACAGGGAAGTCCAGTCATAACTGCAGAAAGGTCTCAGAGGCTGATGCTTCCTGTCTGGTTTCTTTCTGTGATTGTTAGGGCAGGAGAGTCCCTCTGAAGTTTTACCTCATTTGCCTGGGGAACAGAGAGGGATCACTGCGGCTCTGTTTGTCCGGTGTCTGCTGCTTGAATGCTGCCAGGGTAGAATTATTATGGAAGAGTTTATTGATTATCTTAAAATAAGAGCTTACAGATAAGTGTCTTTTCAGCTTTGTCTCCTTTTCTAACAAGATGACACATTAGGTGCCATACAAGTTTTTAAATGTCTAGCTTGTATTCGATATAGGACATCACAAAAAGATCACACAGTTATCACAGGCCAGCAGACATGAGGATTTAAAATCCTTGTCTGGATTATAGCCCTGGTGTAAATATGTAGGCAGCTGTTGCTTTCAGTGGAACTTCTCTGAATGTACCAGCTAAGAGTTTGTGGTAAGGGCTGAAAGTAGCACTAGTAGGATGCTATTTTTCCCCATGGTAAATTAAAAGGAATAGCAACAACAACGAATCAGCAGCATAGCTGTAAGGGTAATTGTATAAAAGCCTGAAAATGATCAGTATCTATTTTGTCAACACCTTCCTTCCTTTCAAAAATCTCATGATATTGCAGATGCAGAACTTAGTTGAGGTCTTGCTTTTTGTTTTTATTACATGGATTTAGTTCTCATGGAAAAAGGCAACTCTCTCACAAGAAAGAGCAGCTGCCAAGGCGTGTGTGGGGCCAGGAGTAACGGTGACCACCCCCTGCTC
This sequence comes from Leptosomus discolor, assembly GCF_034619465.1. Lineage (NCBI taxonomy): Eukaryota > Metazoa > Chordata > Aves > Leptosomiformes > Leptosomidae > Leptosomus > Leptosomus discolor. The sequence continues at coordinate 69,404,442 of NC_141392.1, read as the reverse complement.
CCACAAAGGGCAGCCCTGGGGAGCGCCAGCGGCCAGGACAGGCAAACAGGGCGTGTTGCAGCAGTTCTCGCAGGGAGGGCACCTCTTTGAAGGAGGGGCATTCCACTGGTCGAGTGGAGATGCTTGAAGTACCCATAACCCAGCAAACGGGCACCTTTCTGTGACCATCTCCGCAGGTCAAGGGCACTCATCCTACTTGACCCTCAAGGCAGAATGGTGGCATTTGTCTGAGAGCAAAGGCTGTGGCTCCGACCAGGGGGTTTACACTAGCTACCCCAGTGGTGGCCAATGCCTCCACCCAGCCGAAGCTGCTGAAGGGAGAGGCTGCAGTGGAGACCTCAGGCTGCAGAGGTGCCTAGGCCTTTCTCCTGAGGCAAGGACAGGCAGCAAATCTCCCTGCAAAAGTTGTGCCCAGATGCAGGACCTCCTGCAGCAGGTTGCTGAGCTGCAGGAGGGGGTGAGAAGGAGTTAGATGGCTGGTTCCAAGCACAGTCTGCAGTGGACCGACAGCCCACAGCCAAAGAGCCAAAAACTCCCCCACCAGCACACATGGAAGGGAAGGGGGGGCAATAATGCAGAAGAATATGGTAAGAACCAGCAGGAGGAAGAGTCTTCCCCTGAAGCCTGAGATGCCCTTGCAGAACCACTTCACCGCTCTGCAGACTGAAGAGGAAAGACCTGTCACATCAGGAGAGGCACTGGAGCTGAGTAAGGCAGCCTGATCTGCTCCCCATATACCAACCAGTGCAACTAAGAAGATGCAACAGGTGATAGTAGGTGACTGTCTTCTGAGAGGGACAGAAGCACCCATCTGCCAACCTGATACACTCTCCAGAGAGGTGTGCTGCTTACTGGAGGCTCAAGCACTTAAGACTGCCAAACCTCATACAGTCCACTGACTATTATCTGCTCCAATTGTTTCATGTGGGCACCAATGATACAGCCAGGAGCTGTCTGAGGAGTTTCAAGGAGGATTACAGAGTCCTGGGAGTAGCAGTAAGGGACTCTGGAGCACAGGTAGTTTTTTCATCAATTCTGCTGGTCAAAGGAAATCCATTTGAAAGGGCCAATTGAATCTGGCAAATCAACAACTGGTTATGGAACTGGTGCCACAGCCAGGGGTTCAGCTACTTAGACCATTGGACTTGCTTTGAGAAACCTGGTTTGCTGAGGGCTTATGAGGTCCATCTGTCAGAGAAGGGAAGAGCAACTTCAGCCATAGGCTTGCCAATCAGGTGAAGGGGGCTTTAAACTAAAGTTGCTCGGGGAGGGGAACCTCAACCCATCTCCCTCCTGCCAGTTTGATGCTGGTGCCAGCAAGAGATGCCCAGAGCCTGGAGAGGGTTCACAGGTGAGCAGGAGAGCACCTGAAGAGCAGTACAAAGGAATTCCAGCCAGTAAGTCAGCTTCACTGGGGGCCCAGCTTAAGTGCCTCTATGCAAACACAAGTAGCTTTGGGAATAAACTAAAGGAGTTGAGACGTGCACCGGCTTGCAGGGCTATGATCTTATTGGCATCACAGAGACGTGGTGGGATGGTTTCTATGACAGGAGTGTTGGAATGGAAGGATACAGGCTCTTTGGGAAGGACAGGCAGGGGAAACGAGGAGGTGGTGTCACCCTCTAGGTCAATGATGAGCTGGAGTGCATGGAGCTCTGCCTGGGGATGGATGAGGAGATGACCGAGAGCTTATGGGTCAGGATTAAAGGGAGGGCAGAGACAGGTGACATTATAGTGGGGGTCTGCTACAGGCTACCTGACCAGAATGAGTGAGCGGTATGAGACCCTCTATAGACAAATAGGAGCAGCCTCACATGCACAAGCTCTGGTCCTCATGGGGGATTCCAACCATCCCAATATCTGTTTGAGGGACAACACAGCAGGGCATAAGCAATCCAGGAGGTTCCTGCAATGCGTTGATGATAACTTCCTTCTCCAAGTGACAGAGGAGCCAACGAGGAGAGGAGCTATGCTGGACCTTGTTCTCACCAACAAGGAGGGGCTGATAGGGAATGTGAAGCTCAAGGACAGCCTTGGCTGCAGTGACCGTGAGAAGGTAGAGTTCAAGATTCTTAGGTCAGCAAGAAGGGCTCAACAGCAAGCTCACTACCCTGGACTTCAGGAGAGCAGACTTTGGCCTCTTCAGGGACCTGCTTGTTAGAGTACCATGGGATACAGGCCTGGAAGGAAGAGGGGCCGAAGACAGCTGATCAGCATTTAGAGATCACCTCCTCCAAGCTCAGGAGCAATGCATCCTGACAAAGAGGAAGTCAGGCAAAAATGACAGGCCCTGGTAGAATTAAATCTGGCCAGGGATGCCAAATGCAACAAGAAGAGCTTCTATAGGTACTTCAGTGATAAAAGGAAGACTAGGGAAAATGTGGGCCCTCTTCAGAAAGAAACGGGAGACCTGGCTACCTGGGATATGGAGAAGGCTGAGGTACTCAATGACATTTCTGCCTCAGCCAAGTGCTCCAGCCACAATGCCCAAGTTACAGAATGCAAAGGCAGGGACTGGGAGAATGAAGAACCTCCCACTATAGGAGAAGATCAGGTTCAAGACCATCTAAGGAACTGTAAGGTGCACAAGTCCGTGGGACCTGATGAGATACATCTCTGGGTCCTGAGGGAACTGGCAGATAAAGTGGCTAAGCCACTATCTATTATATTTGAGAAGTTGTGGCAGTCCGGTAAAGTTCCCGTTGACTGGAAAAGGGGAAACGTAACTCCCATTTTTAAAAAGGAAGAAAAGAAAGACCAAAGGAATTACCAGCCAGTCAGTCTCACCTCTCATCAAGGGCTGAGGCTGGGCCAGCAACTAATGAATGACAGACACTCTTTATTAAACCCGCTCCCCTCCCAGAAGGGAAAGAGAGAGAGAGAACAAGGGAGAGATACTTTATGGTTTGGAAAAGAAAACTAAAACAGGTTTAATGAAACAACAACAATAAAAGAAAATATAATAGTAAGGAAATAATGAAATGTATATAAATAGATACAAAACCAATACTGAACCCAGCTGCCCCCACCCTGATGACGATACATCACCGCTGACGCTGCAGGGCTGGCGCTGAGGCAGTACCAGGCTGGACTCGGCAACAGACAGGAACCAGATGCAGGAGCTGGACTCAGGCACTGGATTCAGGGATGCACAGATTGGGATCAAAGACAGAAGAGCAGACAGAGTCCTCCTCAGATTTTGGCCATCAAAGAAGAGAGCTTGATCCTTGTGATCCCTCAGCTTTATACTGAATATGATGTATATGGGATGGAATACTCTGTTGGTCAGGTTTGGATCACCTGTCCGGTTCGCTCCTCCCTGTAGGTGTGACCTTTTATGTGCTTGCGACCCTTTTCACTCCCAGCACCCCAACACAGAGTACAAGATTTAGCAGTGACATTGGTCGCTATAAGAACGAGTATAAGCCAGGGCCTCTCTGCATCCCATTCCTTGGTACGAACTATAAACATCAGGCCTTATCACTGCTAGGAGCAGTCACTGTCTGGAAAAAACATGCTGCTGTTTCAGAAAGTGCCATTACTTAGAAGAGTCTTAACTGAAAAGTAAAAGCACTAAAACAGAATTGGTTCTTGTTTAGCCCAAACCAGGACACCTTTGTGCTCAGCAAGATCATGGAGCATATCTTCCTGGAAACTATGCTAGGGTACGTGGAAAATAAGGAGGTGATTAGCCTGGCTTCACCAAGGACAAATTGTGCCTGACAAATGTGGTGGCCTCCTACGATAGGGTTACAGCGTTGGTGGATAAAGCAAGAGCAATTGATGTCACCTACCTGGACTTGCAGAAAGCTTTTGACACTGTCCCGCATGACATCCTTGTCTCTAAATTGGAGACATGGATTTCACACGTAGACCACTCAGTGGATAAGGAGTTGGCTGGATAGTCACGCTCAAAGAGTTGTGGTCAACAGCTCCATGTCTGAGTGGAGACCAGTGGCAAATGACGTTCCTCAGGTTTTGAAACTGGGACTGGTACTATTCAACATCTTTGTTGGCCACATGGACAGCGGGATTGAGTGCACCCTCTGCAAGTTTGCTGACGACTCCAAGCTGTGTGATGTGGTGGACACACTGGAGGGAAGGGAGGCCATCCAGAGGGACCTTGACAGGCTGGAGAGGAGGGCCCATGCAAACCTCATGAAGTTCAACAAGGCCAAGTGCGAAGTCCTGCACCTTGGTTGGGGCAATCGCAAGCACAAATACAGGCTGGACGATGAGTGGATCGAGAACAGCCCTGCAGGGAAGGACTTGGGGGTGCTGGGTGAAAAAATTAATATGAGCCAACAATGTGCGCTCACAGCCCAGAAATCCAATCTCATCCTGGACTGCATCAAGAGAATTGTGGCCAGCAGGTCAAGGGAGGTGATTCTCCCCCTCTACTCCGCTCTGATGAGACCCCACCTGCACTGCTGCTTCCAGCTCTGGGGCCCCGAGGGTAAAAAAACACATGGGCCTCCTTGAGCAGGTCCAGAGGAGGGCCACAAAGATGATCATGGGGCTGGAGTGCCTCCCCTATGAGGAAAGGCTGAGAGAGTTGAGGTTGTTCAACCTGGAGAAGAGAAGGCTCTGGGAGAGACCTTATAGCAGCCCTCCAGTACTTAAAGGGGCCTACAGGAAAGGTGGGGAGGGACTCTTTGACAGGGAGTTTTGTGATAGGACGGGGGGTAGCAGATTCAAAATGCAAGAGGGTAGATTTAGATTAGATATTGGGAAGAAATTCTTTACTGTGAGGGTGATGAGACACCGAACAGGTTGCCCAGAGAAGCTGTGGCTGCCCCCTCCCTGGCAGTGTTGAAGGCCAGGTTGTATGGGGCTTCGAGCAACCTGGTCTAGTGGAAGGAGAGCCTGCCCATGGCAGGGGGTTGGAATTAGATGATCTTTAAGGTCCCTTCCAACCCAAACCATTCCATGATTCTATGACAGCTTTAGAAAATTAAGTCATGTTTTTTATCCACTATACAGGCACAAGCACACTGTAGTCATCATCTGTGTTAGTATCTGCGTTATGACCTGCTGCCAATAGGTGAAAGAATAGTTTAGTTGCAATATTAATGTGTGTAAATTTTCTGTGAACAGATTTTTCAGTCTTTGGCCCATCTACCACATATAATCTAATCAAAATAGGTATTTTTACAGCACTCACTACTGTAGTTTCTGAGTGCCTTACAAATATTTCGTATTATTAGCATTTTAAAACTGAGAAAATTACGTTATATTTATATAAAGAAATATATAGATGTAAAGATGACATCTTTCTTCCAACATAATCTACTGCTTTAGGAAGTTTTTTTAACCTTTTTATTTAATCTTCTGTTTAATTTTTTTTTCTTTTTTCTTCTTAGTCTATTGTTTTTATAGAGGAGATGCTATAACATAATTGCAAGCACTGGTAAAGGAATTCAGTTTTGATGGGTATTGTCTGTTAGGTACCCTGTACATTTAATAAAACCAAAACCTAAAGTTCATTCTTCAATGGGACATTTAACATTGTATTTTGTTCAGGCAGGTATCTTATGCTTAGTGAGTGCGTAAGTTCCATTGACTCCAATGGACTTTACTTGAAGTTAATCATATATGTTTCCATGCATTTTCAAATGAAATTTATTAATATAAATTAATCATGCTAGATTTGAGCATTGAGATCTAAAGAAATTTAGAAGATTTCTGCCCATGCAATAGATATTACCTGATGACAACGGCAGGATTCCTTAATTTATTGCTGTTAACTGGAGTTAAGTTGATTGATCCTGTCACAGAAGAGAAATCTTTGATTTGTCCTCCTGAAATCTTCATAGATTTGGACCTGGATTTAGAATCCAGTGTGAAATTCCCGAGCGTGCTGAGTAAATGTTTCCAGTGCCAGCTTAAAATTTTTCTGCTTTACTTATCACATAGCAAATGTACTGTCAAATTTTGCACTGTGTGGAGCTTGCTAAAGGGGAAACACAAATGGACATGCAGGAGTAACGTATGGTATGCACACAGAGAGAGTGTAAACATTAGTAAACAGGTTCTGCAGCAACTCTGGTATAGGTCATTAAGAAATGAGAACTTTGTAGGGAAGTCATGCTAAATTGTCGCATTGTGTCTCTAATTTTTAGGCCTTGAAACCAGTGAACTGTAAGTCAGGTTTAATTATTAACACTTTTGGGTGGCAAAGGGGAAAATACTGAGAGATAAGAAATTAAATAAAGCAAGTGACTGCTTGTGTGGGTGGTGAGAAACAGCAATGTTTCTGTTATGAAGGTAGAAACAGTCATCATAGATACAGAAAGAGCTGGTTCCGGAGCCAGTTAAAATGTCTGTGGAGAGTCAGCCAATATGTGACAATATTGCTAAAAGTGAAAGGAAACGGATAAATGTGTGGGAAAAAACCCAACATGGTGGAGTTCACAGTCTACAGCTATCCAGTTTTACTTTCAAGGGTAAATATAACAGAGTTATTGTATCTGACTCTCAAGAATTTGTGAACTCATGATTTTGCTTGGAGTTGTATACTCTAGGAACAAAATAGACACCACAAACTGAAGTTCTTGGGTCCTGAGCTAACACTAAAGTAACAAGTGTTGCAGCTGAAATAACTACAAATTTTTTAATGCTCTTCAAAATTTCTTTCAGATCAATAACCTTTGCTGGTTTTAGAAAGGTTTTAAAAATTTCTGCCAGGAGCTATGATAAGATGATGCTAAGGTTGGTGTTCATTTTGGGGTTTTTTTTGTGGTTTTTTTTTTAATTTGTGGAATCTGTTTGAAAATGTGGCAACATTTTTTCTGATTCTTGTGCTTACAAATGAGTCAATAAAGCCATCAAAACTTCTGAGGCACTTGGCCACAAAGCAACGGGAGTTTAAAGATAAGACTATAGATTTTTTTTTTTTGTAAGGAAATTACAAGAAGAAAATAAGCAGGTATCATTTATGAAAAAAAGGAGGGGGAAAAGGAATTATTATGCCAGGGAAAACATTGAAGATGGCTTACCTGATCTTTCTTAGGATAGCAGCACAAGGCAAGAAATCTCATACTACTGGGAAATCTCTAAATATGCCAGAAGGAACTGACAAGCGTAAAGCTATTCTTGGAGTGCAGCAAAGCTACAAACAAGCTAAAAAATATTTCAACAGTATGTCTGACAACAGAATCAAAAAATTAAAGGCATGAGTTCAGTTGTAAAGTCAGCCTTGGACAGAAACGGTGTTAGGCTGATATTTGAATTTTACTGCCTGTTCAGGTGATGTTTGAATTACTTGCCCGGTTTTCATTCCATCATTCAAAATTAATCTGATCTAAAACAAAAATACTCTTATCAATGACATTGCAATAGGAACTTGGTAGTGATATCTATAATACTTTTTTAAAAAATCACATTAACTGGAAAGGAGGATAACATAGTAATGAAGTAGCATTTATACTGATGATCTAACAGCAGTCATGTAAATGTAGTTAGATGTATTTTCCCCTTCCGGGTCTCAAACATTCCAATTAAGAACAAAAATGAACCCTTATTTGAACAGTGGAGCTAAAATCCTTCTCTGTTATTATTAGAAAGACAGAACTGTTTCTCTCCTTTTATTCTTGCAGTGCCGTATGCACATTTAGAATTTATTAACGTTTTGAAGTTTTTTCTTCTGGCTAGAAAACGCTGATCACAGATTAAAAAGTCATCATAGGAGGGCTCTTTGAGTAAAACAGCATCTCTTTTTCTCTGGAGGCATCTAAATTGGTTGTGCAGCTCTCCCACTTCAGGATGATATGTAACATGAAGGAATAAAATGTACTTTTTTACACTGGGATCAAACCTCCAGCATGTTCTTTTGTGTTATTCATTATTTTTCTATCTGCAACACATTTTTTTCTTTGTTTTACCTTAGACTTTTAAGCCGTGATTTGAAGCCTTCAAAATTACAGAGGCTACTGCATAAGACTCTTGTCCATCCATAAATTGCCTTCCTTAGCATTTGTCCTGCAATAAGAATGATCTTATCCAGAGGGCAGTTGACAGTAAACAAGTGCATCTTAAACACTTAGACTGATCTTTTATATACATCTTTCACAACTGATCTTCAGTTCAAGAATCAGAAAGAAGTGTTATTTATATCACATAATAAGTCCCTGTTAGGTATCTGTTACTGAAAGGGTTAGAGCAGGTCTACTCTGCATGGTTTGGGAAAGTTTTATCTCTCCCTGAACAATCTTCCTCTCGATAAACTACCATTTAGAAGTACAATGGATGCCACAGCTATTTCCAAATCAAGGCTAGTTTTCATAGAACTGTTCTTTAACAAATGTTTGTCTGTGGAGGCACTACAACCCTTGTGATCTATCTTTTTGAAATATAGCTCTATGGATAATAGTCTTGGTATCTTCCAGTTGTGAAACTAAATGAACCCAAGCCTTCTTTTCTGCTTTCTAATTCCTAAGAATTAGTATAAAATGAGAAAATTAGTCATAATACGAACTCTTACAACACTCTGTTACCTACATCTCTGTGTCCCAGACGTGCTATGCTTTACGTATCCAGTTTAGGGTCCATTTCTTACTTCCTTTCTAACATGTAGAGAGTAAAGGAAGCGAACTAATCATACAAAAGGTTTTGAATTTGCTGGACAGCACGCTGTCTCTTTCCATTGACTTCCTGTGATTTCTTTGTTGCTATGCTAAATCCACAAGGTTTGGAATAGGTTGGGTGTCAAAAGGCATATGGGAGGGAGCTACATGTAGACTTGCCACACCAAACAGATATTCTCACCCAATCTGTCATAGCAGTGATTTATACATGCTGGTTACAGATCATTTTGAGGAAGGATTCTGAACAGCGCAATTCATGCCAGAGTCAAGAATTTGTTTCTTAAGACAAAGATTCAAGACTTTCCTGTAGTTAGGCAGATGTTCCCTTAACTTTCTTTCATCAATAAAATGTTGCACTGTAGGCTTTTTAAGGCTTAATTTCTGCAGGTTTATATATAGTGGTCTTTCAGTTTCCACAACAAAATAAGGTATTAAGACAGAAATCCCTGCTGAATCAAAACAATTGTACAGACCAGCCTCTGGCTCTTTTCCAGTGGGAGTTAGGGGATCACATCTGCAATCTGCACTTGAGACCTTCTATAAGACTTGCCATTTATTAGTTCGAATGTTCTGCAACAAGATCCCATGGGATAACTAAAAAAAGATCCACTTCATTGCTTCCTAATACACCTTCAGCAGGCAAAAGCATCAGCACACTTAGAAGAACAGCTCTGGGGTAAATAGGGAATTGTGAGTTAGATATCCCAGCCACACAGCAGCCTCTTATGATGCTTCATCTGCTTTCTGCAGCATTTTGTTCCAAAATGAGTGCCATGGGAATGTCATCATGACAATAAGTTCTCACTTAAACTGGGAGCAGACAAGGTTGCCACAGGATTAATTCAGCCAAAGACACTGCAAATGTTGGAGCTGGGCAGAGAACCAGGGTGCACTATCCTTTTCTCCCAATCCATTCACCCCCAGGCAAGTATGGTCTCAGTAATGGGAAAGGACAGTTTTCTAAGGAATCCCCTCTTCCTAGGTTTTCCTTCTGCTACTGGGCCCAGTAACCACAATGAGCATTTGCATAAGCCTTGAGATGAATCCGTGTTGATACTGCTAAGCCAAGACTTTCTCATTTCTTTGGATCAGTTCTATCTGGTAGGGGAAAGTTGTTTCTCTAATTTTATAGCTAGATTTCTATGTCAAGTCCATGGATGTTCTAGATTTCCATCTTTTCATTTTAATGTCAGACTGCTTGCAGTTACTTCCATTGCTTTTCTATGGAAGTGTGGCCCTGCAGCTAAGAGATTGCAAACATAAGCTAATAGTTCTACTATCTTTCTTCTCCCCCCGTGCCCCCCCCCTTGTAGTTTTATACTTATCTTTCTGGCTTTTGTTCAGAAGTGCTTATGTGATGCACAGATCGTCTACATTTTAGAATTGTCCTTTTCCTCTGTTAGTGAATTACCTTTTTTATGCCTTAAAGATGTGACCATATTCTCCAATGACCTCTTGTGGCATATGTATTTGAACATTATCTTATTTACTTAACCTTTCACTCACTCCTTTAGCTTTTGAGACTTTCTCTAACTCTCTTTGCAGTATTAATATGCCTGTCTTACTCGCCCTGTTTTCGAAATTCTCCTGTTTGTTCTCTCTATTAATACTGCTACGAGATGCCTGTAATGAAGGAATGAGGGCAAACGAATTTCTAACAATCACAGAATCACAGAATGTTAGGGATTGGAAGGGACCTTGAAAGATCATCTAGTCGAACTCCCTTTCCAGAGCAGGACCACCTAAAGCAGACCACACAGGAACACATCCAGGCAGGTTTTGAATGTCTGCAGAGAAGGAGACTCCACAGCCTCTCTGGGCAGCCTGTTCCAGTGCTCTGTCACCCTCACAGTGAAAAAGTTTTGCCTTATGTTAATGTGGAATCTCATATGTTCCAGCTTGCACCCGTTGCCCCTTGTCCTGTCATGGGACATCACCGAGAAGAGCCTGACTCCATCCTCCTGACACTTGTCCTTTACGTATTTATAAACACTAATGAGGTTGCCCCTCAGTCTCCTCTTCTCCAAGCTAAAGAGATCCAGCTCCCTCAGCCTTTCATCATAAGGGAGATGTTCCACCCCCTGAATCATCTTTGTGGCTCTGTGCTGGACTCTTCCAAGCAGTTCTCTGTCCTTAAACTGAGGGGCCCAGAACTGGACACACTATTCCAGATGGGGTCTCACCAGGGCAGAGTAGAGGAGGAAGAGAACCTCTCTGGACCTACTGACCACACGCCTTCTAATCCACCCCAGGCTGCCATTGGCCTTCTTGGCCACGAGGGCACGTTGCTGGCTCGTGGTCATCCTGCTGTCCACCAGGACCCCCAGGTCCCTTTCCCCTATGCTACTCTCTAACAGCTCAGTCTCTAGCCTATAATGGTACATGGGGTTGTTCTTTCCCAGATGCAAGGCTCTACACTTGCCCTGGTTGTATTTCATTACATTTCTCCCCATCCAGCTCTCCAGCCTGTCCAGGTCTCACTGGATGGCAGCACAGCCTTCTGGTGTGTCAGCCACTCCTCCCAGTTTTGTGTCATCAGCAAACTTGCTGATAGTGCACTCTGTTCCCTCATCAAGGTCATTGATGAGTATATTGAATAGTACTGGTCCCAGTACCGACCCCTGAGGGACTCCACTAGATACAGGCCTCCAACTAGACTCTGTCCCATTGACCACAACTCTCTGACTTCTTTCCTTCAATCAATTCATGATCCACCTCACTACCCGATCATCTAGACTATACTGCCTCAGTTAAGCTACGAGGATGCTGTGTGAGACGGTGTCAAATGAGAAGATGACTAGTAAAAAGCAAGAAGATTTGGGTAATCCACTAAAATTTCTCATAGACAAAAGGCCAACAGAGCTTTTCTATGAGACTGTTTCGTTTGAAGTATCATCAAAGAATGGGGACATATCTGCTGAATATTACTGAAGTCCCAGCAATGTATTTACTCAGGGTCTGAAGTTCTAAAGGAGGACGGGGAAAAAAGAAATGACTGGATGATTTAATGATTTACAGGACAGTCAGGTTGGCAATAAAATTGTCTAGCATTTTCTGTTACAGGGCCTTGATATTTAACCACTTTTATGAGTGGGCTACAGTTAAGCCTTACAAACTAGAGTTTTGTCTAAGTCTATTTATTATTTTACAGTTAAAGCAACTCAGCCTTTCTGATCATCTATATCAATGGAACTAGAAACAAAAAAAATCAATGGTTTGGGGATTTTTTTGATAGCCATTACGCTAACACTAATGAGTTCTAATAATTCTTTTTTTCAATGTCAATGTGACATTCGACATGGAAAGAAAGAGGGAAGAGATGCCACAGGGCATCATTTCAGGCTGTCATTTGTCCCCATTGCAAATTCATCTAGCTTTGTTTGAATGGGCAGTGATTTCAAATTAGGGGATGGCAGCAAACTTTAGGCAAGAGAGCCAGCGTGCAGCCATCCATCCCACAACTGAGCCATGGTGCTGAGGGAGCAGGCTGTGCTCCTGCTGAACAGACGGATGAACCCTAGGGGCTGCGCAGGCCCCTCACTCTGCCCATGCCTCTCCTGGCTCGGGCAGCTGGCACTTGTGTGGGATGGAGAACAAAAGAGACCATCCTTTCTGTGCACCAGCCGTATGGAGGAGAGGAAGGAAGCCATCATTCACTGCAGGGAAAAGGAGGAGAGCAGAGCGGAGAATCCTCTAGCCTGTAGAATTGTGGCTGGTGGGGCATTGCCTCCTGTGATTTTGTTGCCTTGATTGACACAGGTCTCATCTGAGAGGCTGAGGGTTTCTGATGGCTCACGTGTAGATCAACATCTGTCTGTAGTAGTGTTTTAGGGTTTCTTTTTGTTTTCAATGTTTCCTTTAAACAGCATAGAAGTATTTATACCTATTTATTAATAGAAGACTTACGGGAGCTAAAAGAGCATTGTTCTCCTGCTATCATCAGCTCATGTGGAGGACACTGCTTATCACATGTTATCAACTATGACTACCTGACTGCATAACACCCACTATCCACACTATAAGCACAGTTGTGAAAATACCTACACACACACTTTTACATGCACTGGAACAAGAGTCTATTAAAGCTGCAAATGCAGCACCTAAGACTGAGAAAATTCCAGAATTGAAGCTGCCTCTGTGACCTTTGTTTAACTACCTGTGGTTTTGAATTATGCTACAGTCTTTAATTGCATGATCAAAATCAGCATCTCCTTATTAGTGCACAACATGGGTTTCTCTCACTTGGTAATGAATAACATGGTTGCCTTCAGTGCCCCAGACTCATTTGTGGCAGAAATTTCTCATCTCTAACAGGGGACTAATAACTATTACCCTGCCCAGCCAGGGTCTTAGGTAGGGAATCCATGCCTAAAATATACTCAGAAGATGCTGTAAGTCAGCTAGCCTAAGAAAATCTGACAAACAACTGAACGTGGTTGATACTCAGTAAACAAAGCACAAGGCTGGACTGGGTGATGTGGGTAAAAAGAAATATTGAACAGCAGCATCCAGTGAACCTCTGCTGTGATACATGAAAAAGAGTTGGATGTTGATGTAAATTAACATGGCGAACTCATTCTCACTTTTGTTAATTTTCCAATATTTTACTTAAATTTCCTTTGGAGGCTTGGAAACATCTTTTTTTTTCTTTGTACGAAGTACAATATTATGCTTGGACAGGAGATTATTTTTGAAACATCCAAGCAATCAGGCCAACAGCAAATTCTAATTTAATTCAAGCATGAAATATAAGCATGAACTTTAGCTTCCATAGTTACAATTTTTTTCAGTGGTCACAAAGTTATCCTGTTGATCTTAAGGGAACAGCAATTAAAAGATGACAGCATTTTTCTACTGGGTGTTTCAGTACTTATTTCCACATACTGGGAGGAGTATGCACTTGATCTGGCACTCTGAAGTGGAATTGGAGAGCAGAAGAAACCTGTTCAATTTTCAATAATTCAGCCCAGTCTCTTCAAAAACCCATTTCTTTTCCAAGCAAAGTTATCAGTCTGTCATGCTGTTTTCTCCTGTCATAAAACTGTCATCACAGTCTGTCTGATGTGGCAATGCTGGGGGCACTGGCGAAGCTTCTTGGCTCAGTAATGCTCATATTTTGCATGGCAAGCTAGGTTGCTGCAATGAAAGTCCCATGGCTCTTCTGCCACAATGTGGGAGCTACCGTCCTTTCATTACTAACGTCATCAAATACCATCTTGACATCTGGATATACAACCACTCCATTTGAAATACCAGCTGTTTATTACCTCACTGTTGACATTTCTTACTTCCTTATAATTTGTTGAGCTATCATCCTTTAAACAACCTGCTTTTTTTTTTTTTTTTTTTTTTCTGCAAAGTACTGGGAAAGGGTCTGTGTAACACTGTGTTTATCAAAATAATGGGTATGCTTTTCCATCTGAGCTGTGCATAGGGTCATAATGCCAAGAAACATCCATAAGAACCAAAGAAAATTGGAGGAAGATCTGGGTTGAGAGGAACCCCTGCAAATCATGTTGCCCAACACCCCTCTCAAAGCAAATCAAAGTTGTGTAATCTTACGTTTTAAGGCAGCCTCTGGACCATATAGTCATACCATTGGGTTTCTTGACTATATTTGCAATATCTCCTTATGTTGTTATACCAGAAATTATTCTGTAGTTGATTGTACTAATGATATATGACAAATTCATATGCATCTTGTACCTTGCAAGTCATGTAATTCTCAAGAATTTTTTAAAGACTTGTTTAACTTACAGGTTGAATAATCTCCTTAGATTGCAATTTTCTGAGTTAGAACTGCTATAAAAAGAGTACGTAGTCTAGTCTTAGCTTGAAATAACATATATGCTGAACAATGGTTGTTTTCAGATGATACATCCAAACGGAACTGTAGCTATATTTTAATTTGATTTTCTACACTGTCCACGTATTTTAATGATGGATTTACAAGAACTCTAGAACACTATACTCCAGACATGTTTTTTTTCCCTAAATCTTTCCCAACATGTCCCCAGCCTTTGGGTGTTTCATTAATCACCAGTTTGTTGTAGGAAATATCTTCTGAAGTTGTAACTGTTTCTTATCAGAACTATTTTAACTAGCTGCTTTCACCTCGTAGACAGTACTTTGTACAATGTTTTTGTTTGTTTGTTTCATCACAGGCAATAAGTAGCATTTCCATGAACCATTTTCCGTTAAATTCCTCTTGAGAATGTGAAAATGACAGACATTTTTTATGCCTGAAGAAATAATGTGGTGTTTTTACTAGGGACTACTTTCTGGTTAACGTTTCACATTCCAAATAGCTGCAACTTCTTCTTTTACTTTTATATGTAGATCCAGTTTTATTCTATAGTTCTGATGCGGTTATGGTATCCATGGAAGTTTGTGATCCTGACTCATGAAATGAGGGGAAAATTTTTTTTTAAATAATATGTTTCTTAATTAAAAGATTGGCTAAACTACTGATACAAACTGAAAAAACCAAACCAAACCAAAACAAAAAACCCACAACAAAAACCCTGTTCATTACACTTCTCTGTGAATGGTTTTAATTCCTCTTAGTGTGATCCAATTCCTGCATTTGCAAAGCTTTTCTTGTTTCAAAATGTGTAAAATGAGGTGAGGTGGTATTTTTACATCTTTTTTGGATGTATTTTTTGAATTAGTGGTATGTGTAGTGCACAATACTTAAACTATACTCCTAACCTGCCATGCTCTCTGAATTTTATCTCATAATGGCTTTGTTCATCAGTGTCTTATCTGTACATACTGCTTTCTTTCCCTTTGGCTACCTGCACCTTATCTTTCTTTGTAAAAGAGATGTAAAAATGGTTTTGGCAAAACCAATCTCCAGTGAGTGCAAAAAAAAAAAAATGCACAAAGACATAGTCTATTAGTATCTCAGCACTAGCATTTCTTCCTACAAAAGAAATGGCACTTTCAGGATTATACAGGCTATCCATGTAAATCCTTTACTTGGCACCTCAGCGTACTGAAACTGCCCAACTAGCTGATAAGCGGGCTTCATGCCACTGAAGCAGATGGGCATAGCTGTAGAGAGCCAAAAGACAATGTATGTGCATCAAGTGTGGATGTTGGTGGCAGGCTTCCCAGTCAGCAATGTCTTAACGATTAAATGTCCTGAGTTTTTTGCATCTGTAGTTACAGAAATGCCAGCCTTAGTCATGGATGGTGTTTGAAAATCTCTCCTGTTTTATTTTTAAATTACAAAGAACTTTTTGAGAATACTTGATCTAGAAGGTACTTGAGACAAGAAGGTACACAGTAAAGGAAATAGTAACGATAACTTTTCCCAGTCCAAAACAGGTGCCTGCTGTCACCCAAAACTGAAATGCAAGCTGGAGTTCCAGAGGGAGTAGAGCAAGAGAGTTATTTAGGTTATTTGAGATGTGCAGTGGAGAGAAGCAACAGGTAGTTTCAGCAAAGAAAAATCAGATGCAATCAGAGTAATGCAATTACCATAATTTTACCAAAAAAGGATTTGGAGGTTACATCATGAATGAAACAGACTCAAATGCATGAATAAGGAACATTATGCTCTTCTTTGATTGTATCACATTTAAGGAAGTAGAATTTGGCCAGTCTATATATATTAAGAGGGATGGACTACAAAATTACCTGATTTAATTCTCAGAACTGGAAGAACCTATCGCAGCAATATTTTTAGCTAATGTTTTTTCATGCAAGTTGAAAGTGAAGGAAAAGACAGTTTCCCTAAGATACTGAAAGACAAGATTTTCCTTTGTTTCCTGAATAATATAGAGCCAAATATGCACACAGAGCCAGGTATAAACCTTCCTGAGGAAGGCCGTAATTCATCCAATAAACAAACAAAGTGTAAAATGTTCTGGTGATTTGAGTAAAGTTAGATATTGATTGATTGATTGGTAAATGAGGAGGATATTTTTGGAATAGTACTTCCTTTGAATATATGCAGTCTGGTTTCAGTGTGAAATGAGTGTTTTTTAGACACACATAGTCTTAAATTTCCCTAACAAAATTAGAAAATGAAGTCCATTTTGCATTTTACACTCTTTTAGAAAGAGTGGTTTGAGTATCTACTTTTATTTTATTGTTACAGCCTCAGATTTCTTTTTAATCTCAATGAATACATTGAAGATTGAAAAAGACTGAAAAAAAGCCATGTTGTATTGAAACATACTGATCTTGCCAAATCAGGCAGTCTTGCTAATCAGATGTACCAGGAGGGAATAAAGGAAGGGGAAGTGTGTTCTTTCTCTTCCCCTCCCTGTGGATCAGTGAGTCAGTCACAGTCATGTGGGCGCAGTGACAATCTCACAGGTATGCACCCCCTAAACAAGTAAGTTGCATTTAACCCTGTGCTCACCCTACAGTTTCAAGAAGCTAGTTTTTGTGACTCTAGAATTTGGCTCCATCCACTCCAGCTGTCTTAGCCTCTTAAACAAAATTCAGCCTGGCTCCATAGTACGGTTGGCTCTAAACAGCTGTGCTAGTTGCGGTCCCTTTAAAGGTGAACACTCTGCAGATCCAATTACTCTATGTTGTCTCCAATGAATGGGAAGTGACCTTTGCAGTTGACTGGTAATTTTAAACCAGACTCCAACCTCCCAAAACAGAGCTGCCAGCCAGTGACTTTGAGAGTCTGTGTGCTCTGTTCCTCAACCCTGCAACACAAACTCTCCTAGTATCTTAGCCACCTACCATTTTTTTCCAAAAATTTGGAGTGGCCTTACAAATTTTTGAAAATTTGTGCTTTAGAAGACAGTTCAGAGAGATGTAAGAAAGCACTTGATGGTCCTCACTTATTTTTCCTGTGACAAACGTATCTTTAGCTTCATTTAAATCTCCTTTGGAATACGAACACCAAGGACCAAACTCAAAGCCCTGTAAACTCAATGGTCAGGCTCTTCATGCCTTTGACTGTTAAGGTGTTAAGTCAAAGAAAATCGAAGGAAGAAAACAATACCTGGGAAGCTGCATAGAAAGCTCTCAATTTAGCAAAAAGACCTTATTGTAAATGGCTTAGTTTTAGGAAGAATTTTGATGTATTCACTGAGGGAGATGGATTCCCTTTATAAATAGTTGCAGTTGGCACTCAAATACTGAGGCATCAATAAAAGAATCTAGATAAATGTCAGTAGAGTTCTCTTCCTAGCAACAGTATCTATTGATTTTATTTTTTGCATTCTGTTAAAAATGAACACTGAAAGAATTCTGAGTGTCCTGTTTTTATTTTTAATAGGGAATTTAAATGGGCACAGCTGCTAAAACACCATTAAAATAAACTGTTCAATGACTGAATTATAATCAAGATTTTTCTTTTTGGGTGTTTTTGAAAAGGCCAGAAACACCGAGGAAACAGTCGATACTTGCATAGCTCTACCAATATGCTGGTGTCTGAAGCAAATTGTGGCTTCCCACCTTTCCAGTGAGAAGTCCTTGTCATCAGATTACAGCAAGAACAAAAACACCTTGCCTTCCTGCATGCACATTGTCCAGTTCAAGCAGAAGGGAGAGACAATGTCCCCACCCAGGTCTGGTCACTCAGCAGAATAGGTACATTCCTCTTAAGGCTGCCTGAGGCTGAAAGGACCTAGAGAAGTGGTCCTCAGCTGGTAAGGCTTTTTTACCCTGGGTGAAATGCAAGCATATGGCAGGGTGAGCACAGCACAGAGTCCACATGGAGCACTGCAACCCTGCAGAGGGACTGGGCAGTCAGTGAGACTTGTTGGACCGCTCTCAAGTACTGGGTCCATCAGCAGAGCCTCTTGCCAGGGTGGTGGTCCCCAGACTGGGCAATGGCAGGGAGGGAGCAACACCACGTCTTGCTAAGAGGCTATTCACATATTCTGCAGAGAAGCAATTACACAATCTATTCTTGAGCATTTTTCCAAATATTTCTTAACAGTTTAGGCAGACTTGTACATATAAAAGTGTTCTTCCACCTATCACTTTTGTGCTAAATGTGGAGGATTTTTTTGCAGCGGGTTCATTCCATAGTAAGAGTCACTCTCAGATGAAGCCTTGGATAAAGCAACAGCAGTTTATAGTAGCCAGTGATCTTGCTCATGTTTCTTTTTCATTGGTAATTCATTGGTTATATGTTCTGTGGTGCTGCAAGTTACAGTGAAATTTTACATCAACAATTCCTGCAGTTTTCCCCTAAGATTTAATAAAAAATTCCCATAGAAGACAGCTTGAATATTCTTGTGAGTGCAATTTCTAGACGGATCACTGTGTACAAACTCTGAGGGAATCCAAGGCTTGAAATGCTTAGTGTCTAAAGAATGGTCTAGAAGGCAGGGTTTTGAAAGAAAAAATTATTTCAAAATACTTCTAGTCTTTGCATTGAAGATCTAAATGACCTCCAAAATCACATCATTTTGTTTCCTTTCTTTTTTCTGTGCCAACTATAATATGAATTTAACAGTTCATAAGAACTGCTCGAAAACCAATACCATTTCAAAGCCATAACTTCAAGTTTTTAGATCTTGAATAGTGTTGATTTCTAGTGCTAGTGGCTCTTGAGGTAGATCCTGGTAGATTCATGTTGGAATTGATGCAGATGGGTAGAAGAGGATCAAAACAGCACTATTTTAAGGTTCACTGTTGCCTGACCCACTCAAGTTATGTCTTGAAAAATAAAGATATTACTAGAGCTCTGATATAAAGAAAGCGTTTTGAGCTCTATTTAAGTGAGAATCATCTGTATGTAATTTTCCTGTTACTTACATTCATAGAATCATAGAAACATAGAATCATAGAACAGTTTCGGTTGGAAGAGACCTTCAAGATCATCGAGTTGAACCTTTGTCCCAGCATTCAATTAGTAATTTCTGTTTTGAGAGACTTTATAGTCTCTTCCACAAATAAGAGAATGCTGAAAAAACTAGGGAAGTGACATAAGAGGAAAATATCAATGCATCTGTGAATATATGCATGTATATGTTTGTGTATGCAGCTGGGTGGATATGTACTGTGTGGCAGTAAACTGAATATTCAGATATTTGAAGTTACTTCCTGCTGGTAAATGTTTCACAACAAAGATGTGATCAAAAGAAATACGGGAATTGAATGACGAGTGAAGCCAAACCAATTAAACCTCTATTACTAAGTCAAAAAGATAAAATAAATATGTCCTGTTAAAATTTCTGCCTTACCTTACTTTCTTTAGTACGTAAGGTGCGCGTATGTTAAAAAGGTCATGAGCTTTAACATATGTATGCAGAAGAAACCTAAAAAAAAAATTCAATAAAACCTAAGCAGAAAAGAATTTGAGGTGACAAGAAGAAAATTTCTCTGCTCCTCATTGTATGAAGAATAGCAGAATATTGGGGTTTTTTAAAGTAACTCCTTAGTTACAGAATACTTTAATTTGGAGAGCTAGAATCTAGATCTAGAGAGATTTGTAACAGCCTAGTGTAACATAGTAGATTGACTGAACAATGCTAAAATTTTAGTTCTGTATTTCTGAGTGCTTACTTTTACATTTCAGCCATTCATCCTTGTAGCATCATCTGAAAAGGAACCATTATTTATTAAAAATAGAGTAGTAACTACACTGAGAAAATGTTGTGTATCTTTCTTAGGAAGGCTGTATGAATGGGCTGATATGTCTCCTGAGTTGTTCATGGGTTCCTGGAATGGATGTTTGTCATTTAGTGTTTGGAGTAATATTTTAAGATGGTACAGTTGGACACTGAAACAAGCTGAAAAACAAACAAAAATGATGCAGCACCCAAAAGCAGCTGCCATGTTAGCACTTCTCCCAATCTTTTCCACTAAAACCTAAAAAGCTGTGAATCCAAGAAACAGAAAATGGACAAATTAATCATTCAAGCTTAAGCATTAATGGACCATCAGTGTGTGTAGGATACAAGAGACAATAGTTCTCAGCAGATGGATCTTCAACAGTCCTTTGGGGATATTTTACACTGGTGACATTTAAATTGCTTTGTTCTTTTTGTTTATGTGGAACAAAGGGAGTGCATATCTACATAGTGCAGTGTTACTATCTTATTTTTGATGTCACTGGTACAAGATTTTTAATGGGCTCTGTGACATTGGGAATTTTGCCTTGGAGGAATTTAGCTTTCCAAA
The DNA here is from genome assembly GCF_034619465.1 of Leptosomus discolor. Classification (NCBI taxonomy): domain Eukaryota; kingdom Metazoa; phylum Chordata; class Aves; order Leptosomiformes; family Leptosomidae; genus Leptosomus; species Leptosomus discolor. The sequence goes on along the minus strand of NC_141392.1, from coordinate 69,383,749 downwards.
CAGCAAGGGTGGAGTGATCTGTGTCAGATGCTGAGAAATGAACCAAGCCCTAGAAGTGCCTTTTCCTCTCTATTGACTGTAATGGGAATCTAGACACTGCTCAGAAGACATCTGCATTGCAGACATCTAAATGTGGGCAGATGGATACTACTCCATCAGTAATGTTCTCAGTAGAAATTCAGTTTCTCTTATGCAGAAGGAGTTGGAGCTATGTCTTCAGAAAAAAATAAAAGTAAATCTCTGCTGTGTGTTCTGGGCCCAACATCATTTTGCCACACAAGAAAATGGAAGCAAAACAAAAGAAGCCAAAAGAAAAAAGGAGACCAGTGTGTCCCACCCAAGCTATGACTCCATGGCTATGAGTAGACTGAGGGGTGACTGCACATCATAGCAATATGCTGGGCTCTGGGCTGTCCCTTCATCCATTTGTGACCTGACCAGAGTGTGCCTCAGCTTTCTTCCTGCCTTTTATGCTTATGAATCCTTCCCACACAAATCAAGGGGAAAATAGAATTAATACATTCCTATATAAAATCAGGGCTTATAACTGAGCTCAAGGAGCTTGAAAGTTTGTACATAGCCACTGGGTGCATAGAAGCCTCTGGGAAGAAATTTTAAGCAGCACTTGCTCTATATTTGCAGTGATTGGTCAGGAGTAGAAAACCAATCCAACAGTAATCTTCTGTTTGGTAGTGACGGATTCTGTTGCACTTGACAGTTCAGCAGCTTTCAGACAGTTTTGGTAGAGGACGATAATTATTAAAGTGTAATGTTAAGGAAGTAAAATATCAGAGATTTTTTTACCTGAGGGAACAAAGGGAAGGAGAAAATATATATACATCTGTGACTGATGAAAGGCTGAAGAGCCAAGGACTCACAATGCCAAAGGATTAAAAATTTCCCCAGTAAACACAAGCAGACAAACTAGACTATCATTGCAATTTGGGACAGAAGAGTCCAGCAACTCAAAAATGGATTGTACGAAAGCAGTTCACATTCGCTTAGAAGCAGAAACTCGCAAAGATGGACAATGCTCTGACAATATAGCTGTGATTGATTAAAAATTAAAAAAAAAAAAAAAGGCAAGAAAAGATCTAAGGCCTAACGATGTGAAGAATTTAGTGAAGCAGAACTAGTCCAAGCTGCATGCTGTGACAACTAACAAGCAATGAAAAAAATCTGGAGGACTATGTTATTCTGCAAGAGCTTCCCCATACATTCAAGAAAGTAAATGAACATGTATTGAAGTTGAACTGGTTGCACAAAGACCTCTGCTGCCAGGAACATTATTATTTGTTGTCAAGGCTACTCGTTTTGGCCCTGAGCTCTCTCCCGTTGAGGCCTGTAGATAACTGTTGGGCAAGGAAACCTTTCATCTGGATCATTATAAGCAGAGCATGGTTCCTCTTTGTGTCAGGGTGCTGAGAGCAGCAGTTCTGCTTAAAATGGCTGGTCCTCACACGTTCAATAACTGAATCTCTCCTGGGCATGAATTTTGCTCCTGATTCCTCATTGGAGCCAGGCTGTGGTTTCTGATCCTGCTCTGCACTGGAGGCTTCCCAGTGAGGTGTAGCTCCTGCTGGCCTCTAGAGCTGGACTCTCCACCATGCTCTGCTGCCCACACCCTCATCAGCTCTCAGGGGAAAGCCTCAGGCAGTGGGAATGGGAAGGAAACAGCAGAATCTGAAGAGCAAATTAAATTAGAGAAGGGTGCCTACTAAGTGGCCACGTTAAGTCACCCTCCAGACTGCTGTGGTTGTCACTTCAAATGGACTTCTCCCAGGGGAGTCTAGGTGAGGTCTTTTACTAGTTCCAAGAAGGTGGAAACAAGAGGCAGAACTTTTGATGTTTGATGCGGAAGAAGTTTGAACAGGCAACACCACAGAAGGTTATGAAAACTAAACCATGGACTTGGGTGTTCAGGAACAGCTGACTCCACCAAATCGTTTTTTCTGTTTCAGAAGGGCTTTTCAAAGGTAAGCAGAGCTATAGGGACCTCGAAGATTAGCTGAATGTTATCAGGAAATTTAGATAGTATCTTGGTGCCAAGTATTCAGAATTCCACTTGTTATCAGATTTGATGGGGAAAATATAATTTTGAAAATTGTATTTCTAAGTGATGTATCTTCATAGACAGAGGAAATTAAGGGAAAATAACTTAAGAAGGAAAGATAATGATAAATGTAGACAGTTGTTACTATGTTATTGGCAAGAGATGCTCTTTCCAGACATGCTGGGCTCAGGTAGTCCTTGAACAACTTATACTGTTGCCCATATAGCATAAACAATCATATTTTTAATTACTATGGCAAATGTAGAAACTGACGTTTTAGAAAAGCTTTAGGTTTTTTTTCCTAAACAGAGCATGGAGGGCTCTTGGGGCATTTGCAAGAACATGAGACTAAAATTGTGTACGTTTCTAAAAAGAAAATTAGCAAATCACTAATCACAGCAAAAATTCAATTGCTTTGAATTGTACAAGGTAATGTCTTACAGGTCTGGAGCCCTTGTATCCCTCATTCAAATGTGGTTGTAGTTGACTCACATATCCAAAAAAAGACTTTGGGAGCAAGAGAAATGCCATGTAAAGTTCTGTGTAAAAAAAAAAAAAAAAAAAAAGGCTTAAATTGAAAATGCTCATAGCTATCAGAGTTAGTCACTATTTATACTCAAAAGGTATGTGACATATTTCTCCTTCAGGCAAAGTGACAAGAATGTGAGTTCTGGTGACCAGGTTTATATCAAAGGCAGCAGTGGTCTACCTGGACCTTTGGTTCTTGTGCCCTTGTGATCATTTTTCTATTGGGCTGTGGAATAAGTCTAGTCATCTAATTTCTTTGACCTTCAGTTTCCCTGTTAGTAAAATGGAAATAATGCAACTTAGCCAACTTTGAGAGAAGTGTGAAGAGGGTTGTATGGATTCTTAGTACTATTACAAGTATTTTAATATTTCAGTTTCCCATTCCCCAAGAAAAAAGACATCCTACGTTAATTTGTGATTATTCATATAAAATTTTCAAACCTGTAACTATGCAGTATCAATAAATCATATGGTAGGTAATTGTCATAATTCTTTGTTGAGGGTTATAAATTCATGTTTACTTGAAGAATGATAAATGTATTCTACCATATAAGATCTGTATTTATATAACTTATTTTACCCAAAAAAAGTAACTTTTACTGATTGGCTACAACTTTGCAAAATATTAAGCATTTAAATCTTCAGTCTTAGCTTTCCAGTTATACCTCTTTCTAGTGTGGATTTCCGTAAAAATAATAAGTTATGTTGTCATTGCTATGCCTCCTGTCAGTATCTCCTGTTTCCTCAAGTGTGTGTTCATCGAGGTTCTTGTCTTGTCGATACATGACTGCTGTAGCATTGTGGTGGCTTCTGTTAGATAATGCAGCTGTCTTGAACTCCCACATATGAGAAAAAAAAACATAGCTATAGCCCTTTGAAGAACTCTTATAAAATGTGTTTCTAATTAGATACATATAATAGAGAGTACCAGAGGGATTTGTTCATTGTCACAGACCTTCAGAGCTGAATTTCCACAACAATATGTTGAAGCACATACACAACAAGGAGCATTTATGACTGCATGTGATCCAGAGATAAGAGATATGCTAGATCTGAAGCATCTGAAATAAGAGAAGCAGTGGGAAGCAGAAGCATCCTTGTATTTCAAGACAATTATACTCTGTGTTTATCCATAGAATTCAGGCAGCAAACACTTAATGTAACATTTCAAAAGGAAGCAGTTTCAAACATACTTTTGAAAGACATTTTTAAACCTTATCTGTAGTCCAATAACAGCAGATGCTTGTTAAGAAAGTGTATCTAAAGGTCAGATAAATTTATCATTTTTTTGGTGATAGACTAGATGAAGGAAAAGGGAAGTTTCACTTCTTCATGTAAGCATAAGGCTTTCTGCTGGGACAAGCAGCTCCAAAGTGCCTTAGAGTGTTCTGCTGGATGTGCTGTGCACAGGGTGTTTTTTTGGATCAGCTGTTGCTTACATGCAATGTGACAAGTTATGCCATGAACAACCAGCATCATGAAACCTAGTTTCCAGTGGCTCTGTCTCACATTTTTTTCCCCTTTGAGTTGACTGATTAAAGACAATCTTGTAAATCTTTCTCTGTATGAGGACTTAATAGAGTATCTCTTCCCCTTTTCCTGAAATTTTTGTGAAAAAATGTCTTTGAATCTTCTAGTCTTTTGTCCAGTTTGCTTAAAATTGTTCAGAAGCACAGAAGTTATTTCAAGGGAACAGACATTGCACGTGGATACTACTGCTTAAGTCTCTTTTTTGGACGGGAAACCAATCTAAGTGCAGTATTTAGAATTTTCACTACAAGAAATCCAATTACCTTTGTGTGTCAGAAGGAATACTTGTAGTAACTCCATCAGTGTATATGTATACTTGTATATAATATTGAAGTATAAAAATAATTGGGAAAAACTAGCAAGTTAGAATGCTGTAATGTTAGAAAAAAATGCCAATTAAGGTTATTGAATCTAAATTAATGTTTCCTTTTCTTGTTCTGGTATTTATAATGCTCCATGTTACGTGAGAAGCCAGATGTACCATAAGCAAGCTATAGGAAAATGATTTTTAAAAAGTGCGTTAAGATCATGCATCTGAATTAAGTTCTTATGTTCCAACGTTTTATGAACAGCCTGCACTCAAAGAGTAGTTGTGCATTATAGAGGCCATGAAATCCTCATCCCTGGAGATATTTAGACCTCAGCTGGGCAAATTAAAAGGTGCTGGAGCGTGTCCAGAGAAGGACAACAAAGCTGGCGAAGGGTCTGGAGAACACGTCTTACAAGGAGCGTCTGAGGGAACTGGGGCTGTTTAGTCTGGAGAAGAGGAGGCTGGGGAGAGACCTTATCGCCCTCTACAACTGCCTGAAAGGAGGTTGTAGTGAGATGGGGGTCGGTCTCTTCTCCCAAGTAACAAGCGATAGGACAAGAGGAAATGGCCTCAGGTTTGCCAGGGGAGATTTAGATTGGACATTAGGAAAAATTTCTTCCCCAAAAGGGTTGTCAAACATTTGAACAGGCTGCCTGGGGAAGTGGTGGAGTCACTGTCCCTGGAGGTGTTCAAAAAACATGTGGATGTTTTGCTTCTATATGTGGTTTAGTGAGCATGGTGGTATTAGGTTGACAGTTGGACTTGATGATCTTGGAGGTCTGTTCCAACCTAATGATTCAATGATTGATTCTATGAAATGCCTGCACAACTTGATCTATGCTGGTCATGCTTTGAGCAGAGATTGGACCAGGTAACCTCCAGAGGGTCCCTTCTGACCTAAATAAAACCATGCTCTGTGACCAGATCTTTGGACCAGAAAGAGCTATTCTATAAAGTATGTGTAATCTGTATGCTTTAAATTACCTAAAATTACTTCTGTGTAAAGCAATTTGAACCTTTAAAACTGTGTTAGCTTCCATTAGATCAGAACAATGTTTATCATAATTTTTTTAAATCTGTATATGGTCTTTCTACATAGCTAGCCTGGTTAGCAATTATTTAGTTATCTATTAAAATAAGAAACTGGAACAGGCCTAAATTTTACGCATATTTGATATGGTCTCACTCCTGAGAAAGGACAGAATTGTATTATTTTCACAGTATCTAGAAGATTAAGTAGACAATGACATGTTGAATGATAGACAATCTGATGCAAAACAGCACTTCCATGAGAAATGCAAGAGGAATCCTACATAGGTTGTTACTGAACTTAGAGAATGAGATTGTCATTCATGACAAACAATGGTTTGTCACATATTTTTCATAAGGGATAGATAGTATACAGTCTAAAATATTGTCTGCTTATTCAGAAGGTGATATAATAGAGGTTTGCAGAAAAGAGTGTTTCCTGATTTGGAAAAGTAATTTAACAAAATCTAATCAGTACAGTTTGGAGAAAAGACAACAAAACAAGAAGAGTGAGTCTGTAAATATTTGAGGAATGGGTTGGTGATATAGAAGGAGGAAATAGCCCTCAGCTATAACAGGTAGGGAATGGTGTCGTGTCTCCATCATATTTCACACATATGCAGTGCCATGAGTCTGTGGAATGAAATCAGTAAACGTGCAGAATTGGATTGTGAACAACTAGAGGATAGCTGCAACAACCATTAGAAAAACATTTGTAGATCCTAACATTTATTATATGATGGAATAATTTGTCAAGGGAAGTTCTCAAGCACAAACATTAGATAAGAGTAGCAACAACAGGTTAAACTTTATTATACAAGATCCTCCAGCATCACAGCAGGGAAATACAGTTTCCATTCCTAGCACATAAGGTCTTATGAATACAAAAAAGAAGCAAAGTAGTGGACAAAATTAGAGAAACATATACTCCATTACTCACATCAGATATGTGAATAAGAAGTTGGGCAGCCACCAATGAACAGATATTTCTTAAGCCTGAGTGCTTCTCCTATACACTGCAAAACAAAACAAAACAAGCCCAAAGAAACTGGCAGTTTGAAATACAGTCTACCCCTGAGGGTGTTGAATAATTATGAACCATGCTTTGGAATGTCTCAAAATATGTTGCTAGAGGCAGTGGTCATGACCAAATCTGTCCATATTTTATAGAAATACTGCAAAATCACTTATATATATATATAGGTTTTGTTTCTTGAGATTAAATCTGAAGTGTTGCAGAATCCACTGCCTACTTCAATTAGACTTTGTTATTTAGTAAGTTATACTTAAATAAACACCTCTGCACTTCTCACATATAATTGGTATTACATGCATCTCTTGATATTGTAATATTCCCCATTTGAACAATAATATTAGATCCAGATTAGTCTCAAATACAAATGTCAGGTCTATCAACAGTTTTCTCAGATGCGTATTTTCTGGTGTGGCTGAATACTCACTAGGTCACTCTAGATCGTGTCTGTGAAAGGGAAGAATTTATTCTTGGCTCTCTTTTATATGTAACATTTTTATTCATATGCACCATATTTATAGTCAGTAGTTTTTGTCTTGGATTGAACTAGTGGTCTAATGAGCTAAGTTTAACTCAGTTGATAGTGAAATAATTAATGCACTGTTTCTCTCTTCCTCCCTGCAGTATGCTGTCTGGCTGGTCCTTTGGGTTACTTGGAACGTGTTTGTTATCTGCTTCTATTTGGAGGCTGGGGACCTTTCAAAGGTAATTTACCATTGGATACATTTAAGCCGTCAGCACTTTATTAACATGGCCCAGTCAAAAGGCTCTGTTCTGTTTTACTCATCCTTTTAATGTTATTAGAATGAAGGTAGTATGATGAAAATTTGGAGTATTCTGGGTATGTTAGAAACTTTTAATCTAGACAGTAATTAGCATATACCTTCTCATGACCGCAACAATAATGGTATATATGTTTTAAAAGAAAATTACCTCTTTTTGCTCCCTCAGTAATTCTGCAATGCAAATTTCACTGCTGTGAGAGACATTAATTAGTGATTTCACAAATACAAAAGATCATCATCTCAAGGGCAAACAAATATTTTTTGTACCATTTAGCTTGCTATTACTTATCTGGATTCCTTTCAGGGGTCTTATACCACAGCATAATAATTGTAAAACAACATGTCTTTCATTAAATTAAAATGTAAAACTGAGGTGCCAGAATACATTGCCATTTGTCTACAGCAGTGTTTTTTAACTTTGTGCTTCTGGTAGGAATGTTATGACTGAACACTTATACACAGTCATAGTCCACAGGAAAAATGTATTTTTCTAAGAATGACATGTTTTCAGGGTTTTATTGACACTGTAAGTGATAACATATGAAGTGGCAGTTGGTAGTGGGCTCAAACCAACATCTCAAAACAAAACTCCTGCTTTCTAAGGCATTCCCAGAAGGCTAGAAATTTGTGGGATAAAAGAGTAGCTGTGGTAATGGATTATTTGGTTAAAGTAATAAGCTTCAACTGAGTCTAAATATTGCTGACCAAGTGGAGTTATGCTCACGCTGACCATGAAGGAGAATCTCATGTGTGAAAGAAATCGCATTCTCTTCTTGACTCAGATATTTAATTGCCATTCCTGATTAAAGGGAGTTCAGCCCAACTGTAAACTACAGATGTAATTCTCTGATCCTTTGTGAGTTACTGATATGTTATGATGCAGAAAGTTAAACGCAATTATGGGAAGAATAAATGAGGCAAAGATACTTCCTTACCTGTGTTTTCTCTCAAATCACTCCCAAAGTACAAAAACCACAAGAGACTGGGATATTTCATACCCATGTATTCTGTTTCTTCAAAAGATGCTGACTTCAAAAGGATCAGAATTTCATTTCCCGAGGGTGTAAAGTAATTTTCTGCAGGTAAAATGTTATGCTTTCTGGGTTTTATCCCTTCAGACAGACCCAATCTCATTAAAAGCTTGTCAAAAACATAGTAAATAAAAGAACTTGCATATATTGTCTTTTATTTGGTTAAAATGCTTTATGTATTTCTAAGTGAACTAATGCATATAACAAACCTGGCACCTGTTGTACAATTATACTCAACCCAGTCCACCTGCTTATTTCAGCCACCTACATTCCTAAAGTTGTAAATGCTGGGATGCTTATTGTGTCTGAGGAAGTGAAAGGGGGTGGAAAGGAAGGGAGAAAGGAGAAGCAGCTGTTTGAGCACTGTGTTTTAGTAAAAACAGCTTAGAACACTAGTAAGTGCTATTTGGAATAAAGATGGGCCAGAAACAGCATCTAAACCTGGAACTGTTTTTTTCTTAAGTCTAGGGCTGTGTCATCTAGAGTGTTTCCCAACCAACCGTATGATTCAGGCTTATATTTGGATGCAGTTAAAATTTTTATTTGGTCTTTAAAAGTATTATTTGTTCCAGTGGTATGATCTGCCTTGAAATACCCAGTAGAGTACATTCCTTCTGCTTCAGCTTCTTTTCAGACCAACAGTATTGGTAAAGAGAGGGAGAAAAGGCAAAGTTCCTAGAAAACTTTTTAGATTTAAGAAATAGGTACAGATCCACTCATTATCTACAAAAGGTCTAATTCACACATGGGACATGACTCTCCTGTCCCTTTCAACTGCAAATGGTACATCAAAACTTCCCCACATGATCAAATCTGCAAGGCCTAGGGCCTAGAAATATATGTCTAATGGAAAGATACCCAACTGTTTGGATGGATAAAACTTATCCTCTTGTTCTAGATCATTCAGAGGCTGAAACTGTTTTACAGATGTAGGTACCTTACAAAATGGATCATTTTAAGTTTTAAGTCTCTCAGTCACATTCATACGTCTTGCACTGAATCATCTTTATTAGTTTTATTTTCATCTGGGAATAACTGCAACTTCAAACCTGTAATGATGCTCCTGTGTATTTTTTTGTGTTTGGAATGCCACGTAGAACCTTCAAAAAAGCTCTGGGTCTGAACTAGTTCTAAATAGAGAATAAAAAATAACCTTTAGGTAAGTACCAGTGGGATGCCTCTGAGGTTGTAAACCATGAGAGAAGATCCTGCACAGCATGGCTTTAGGAATTGATAGGTTAAAATTACAGCCTAATAATAGTTCCGCTGGGTATAGTTTATTTTTATATGTATAATTTATAGCTTTCACCTAAATAAAATAAAAGAAAGCCTCTTTTTTTTAAAAAAAAAGTTTTGAGAAGAGCTTTTATTCTATATGTACGTGCATCCATTTCTACATCATCACCTGCTGATACAATGGAGAGGACATATTTCAACTGTTAATGTACCTTATTACAAAAGGCTTACTAGCTTCATCCTTTTTTATTTTAGTTGTGGGTCAGAGGTCATGGTACTTTTACAGCTTCTCAGTATTACACTGAAACAGGCCTGCAAAGACAGAAATTTTTAGAACAATGGAGTAATCATCTCTGAAGAGACTGAAGAGGCTCAAGGATTATTAGTGAACAGCTATGCAAATCTGTTTGCATTATAGACCATTACAAACATATATATCTTATGGAAAATGGCATCACACTAAGTATTTTCTGTCCTTGAGGCACAGCTGTCTGCTGAAACTCTTTTACAGCAAGGTGGAATATTTATGGCTTTATAAAAAAGGTTTGTAATGAAGAGGAAGTGCAATCACTTGTCTTAACCTTGACTGTTATGTGTATCTGTGAATGAATGCCTAGAAAATCCACTTCTCAGGCTTACTTTTCAGTATTACTCTTAAATAATATTTAATTAATCTCTGTGTTGTTTTGCTTGCTGGAGAGTGCCATACTCAGTCTAAGTAGGGCTTTAAGGTTTGAGGAGTGGTTGTATTTATTTTAGTCTGTGGCTAAGCAAATGTAGCACACAAAAACCATAACCTCTTGTCTTGAATGAGGCACATCCGAAGTACATTAGTGAAACAAAAAGGAAAACATAATAGAAAGCATTCTGAAAAAATGTAATATTTCAATAATTTGTTTAAATATATCAAAAAGGACACAAAGAACTAGATTCATCTGTCTCAGAACAACAACAACAAAAAAGTCCCCAAAACCCAACAAAAGTTAAGCATTTTTTACTTTCTTCTTTAGACAAACTCCCACTTATTTCTATGGGATTCACCTGCAACCTCTCAATAAAGACCTTCAGTAGGGGTCTCAGAGTTCTGCAAATGCTTATGTAATGAAGAAACAGCACTCCTGCTTCAAGGCATTTAAAAGCTTTCCCTAATGATGTCTAAGGATCCCACAAGCAGAATACAAGTGGAATAAGAACTATCAAGCTCCTATGTTTAGTGTAAAAATGAGTAGACATTTTTTGATTGCAGAAAATGCACGGCTGAGGTTGCACTGGTCCCATCACAAGTGTGGGAGTGTAGAGATGCTACTACTGTTGGTTACTGGAAGTCAAGGCAGAAGCTGGATGAGAGGGACTAGCTGGGGTTCAGGGTTCAAAGCAGCCTTTGCTGCACATAGTCCCAGCCTTGTGCCAGTACTTTTGGTTCTCCTTGCATGCAACCCTACTTGTGTGACCAGATACAAGAGCTCTCCTCTCACTGCTGCCTGTCTGAGCTCCAGTATTGCTTTGCTGTAGTCCCTGCAGTACTATGTGAATGTGACCAAGAATACATTTTTTAAAAATGCTTTTTAACTGTCAAAATTGACTTAGTTTCTATTCGTGTGGCATTCTTGATATCTTCTTTATTTATATCTAATAACATACAAAGGCTACATTTAATATATTAAATCATAAGGTTGTACTTGTATGTCTTTTGACACGAAAATTAGGTGTTTGAAAGTAAAATACTCCAGTATCAAGAAATGCCAGAATTAAGTTTGCTTGTATAAGCATAATTTAGCTCTTTCTGTCCATTCATTTTTATATAGCTTTTTAATTATGCAGTCACAATGGCTTTTTTTTTTTTTTCGCAATCTTTTCCTTAATCTCTGTACAGCATGGCCTATTTTAGAGATTAATCAGGTTTTGGAATTGAGTGAGGCTGCCATACTGGATTTTACTCCATGTATTGCAGCAGTCAGAAAAAGCTTAATAAATGGACAAGGAAAAAAAAAATAAAATTGTGCTTTTCTTACCTTTACGAGTAACGTGGCTGTTACATATTTTGTTTTCTCCTTGTTGGCCATTATGTTATTAACTTCCATTCTTCATACAAGCAAATCCTGTACTTCAACTCTGCTCTGAAAACATGTAGAATAATACTATGAGAGCTTACATACAGAACCGTGGCACCTAAGAACCATAAGTACAGTGGCAACGGTATTTACATAGCTCACCATGTGTGGTTGAAGTGCAGTTCCTCATGATTTTAGCACTCATTCTACAGATCTGAGTTGCAAGCTACTGTTCTTTAAGAGAATCGTTGCTATTTGCATTCAGATGAGGTTACTGTCTTTCCTATATTGTCCTCAGCTGCAACTGGGGGAACATGAAAGAACAGGAAAGATTAAAAAAATTCATTTATTTAAAATTGATTTTTTTTAATATTATACAAAGAACTGAATGTATTGTAGCTATTAAAATGTAAACTAAAGAAAAATAGGTAATCAGGTTTTTTGTCTGTCAGAAGGTTTAAAAGAAATCAAATGTTTCTGAACACATTTTCTCCTACTCACCCCAAATATCTGCAAATATAAGATAACTTAGACCCACAAAATCACAGACTGATTCATGTTGGAAGAGACCTCTCAAGGTCACTTAATCCAGTCTTCTGCTCAAAGCAGCACCAACTTCAAAGCTAGGTCAGATTGCTCAGAGTTTTAGCCAGTCAAGTTTTAAAAGTCTCCAAGGATGGAAATTTCACAATCCTCTCTAGTTCTTAACCATTGTCATTGTGAAAAATTTTCTCCTGATATGCAGTTATAGTTTATTGCAGAAATCTGTGACATTGCCTCTTGTCCTTTCACTGTGCACCTCAGAGAAGAGTCATCTTTTCTAACACTCCATTTAGGCTTTTAACTGAAGTTGAGTACTTCAGCTTTCTTGTTGTCCTTTCTGTCATTGAATTCCTATTTCCAGCCACACACATCTTGTTGCACCTCACAAGAAAAAATTATTGTATAGTGAATAATCAGCACTTTTCACAATTTTACATGCTTTACTATAGAAGAAAAATTAAGGATTTTCACATATATGTAAAGCTATATAGTATCTTAAGTAAAACGTGCAAAGATGAAGGTTTTCAATGTTATCTGGAAGGAGTAATAACATTCAGAAATAATTGGAATCCTTTAGTTCAAAGATAATTCATTTTATATCAACATTTAAGTTGCCTGATACTGTATTTAGAGAAATACTGAAAACATTGCGTATAAACATTGCAGTCAAAAAAAAGTGCTGAAAATGTGTAACTCTTCCACTTTCCTGCTGAGGTAAGTATGAATCAGGAATTTTAACCAAAATTTGGTGAAGGTTCCTCAGTAACTGATAAGGAGCAGGAGAAAAGCAACATAATGGCATTGCTGGGGAATACCCCCAGGGAGGGAGATGGCTCTGGGAGTACAGGGGAACTACTGGGAAAATGAAGGTTTAGGGAGAGAGTTTGCTGCTGGTTTATTATCTACAAGTGTTACCCACTCTGTTGCTGAACTGCAAATTTGACTGTTTTCCACATCATGAAAGCAAAGTAATAAAGACAAATGTAAGAAATCATGTAAGTGAGATTCCTATACTGCCAATGTACACTCTGATTAAATTCAGTGTTTTCATACTCATAGTCATGGTTCATAGCAAAGTAAGCCCAGAAGGGACTTCAGGATATGGCTAGTCCATCCTCCTGTGTCCAGCCAGGCCCATCCCAGACTATGGGAGAGCATCTAATGCAAAAGATCTTAAGGAGAAAATGAGCAGTTTAGAAATCCACTCACAGCTGATGTTAGTGCATTAACAACTTTTCACCACTGGTGAGTCTACCTTTCCCTTGTTGACCTGGGATGTTAGTCCAGGATTAGCTAGATATGGCTGACTTTTAGCGGCTGTAATGCAGTTCATCCCTTCTCTTTTCCTTTTCCATTGGATGGCACTAATGGGAGGAGGAAGAGGTAAGAATGGTCGTAGTGCTTACTGCCAACAAATTAACGCCAGCCCTGCATTTCTGGTAGAAATAAATGGAAGGGGTGGGAGGAAATATGAAGCCCATATTTCCTCCTGCACATCTTATTTGTCCCCATCATCTTAGCCAGAAAAGTTATAAGGACCAACCAGAAATAGGCACCTTGTAGTACTTTTCCACTTGAATATTCCAACATTGGCAAGCACACATCCACCTATACTTCTGACTTTCACATACCACTGCTTGGATTGATACCTAGTTGCTCTCAAATGCAGTTCATATCCATATGCAAATTAACAGCAATAATGCAAATTACTTCAGGATATGATTTGCATAGCTTGTCACTCATGATGCTTAAAAAACATGCTGGCTATGAGTGCTGAACCCTTTATGCAGCTAATATACTCTGATTTAAAGGGACAGTTTGATACCTTGATGAACCTGATGAAAGAAGGAAACAAAAGAAACGGTTCGTTCATCTTCAGGGTAACTCAGTTGTAACAAAGCAATTAACTTGGCAACAAGATATAACTTACACCAGTTACACATTCATTCTACATTACTTCTCATCCACGAGTATACTGCTTTGATTCCACATTTACTGATTATTTTTGTAAGGCAGTGGTCGTTAACAGTTAAATGTCAATGTTGCACATAGTCTAATAAAACAACCTGCAGGATGTTTAATTTTAAACGTATTACCTTCCTTGGATGTTGTTTTAACAGATGTCCTGTTAAGATAACAGAGAAATTAAATTAGTTTTCAACTCAAAGCATCTGGTTAACTTTGTAGGTAAATGCCTTTGAGCGGTAAATCTGACCAGGGTTTTCAGATAAATAGCTATCAGAATGTTTTAAGTAAATGACTTTATTTTTTCACTTCTATTACTCAGGGCAGATTTGACATGCTTGATCATATATCTAACAGATGAAAATTGAAAATAGTGCTGGCAACCAGCAGTGTTGGGTTACTCGGAGGGTAGTTTCATGGGTAGATACTATTAAGCATGCTTATGGTTTCAGATAATTTAGTTTTGCAGCAATTTTTAAACCTCAAGATCTTTACCAGCTAGAAGATAACTTATTATAAAATTTAAACCATTTATTACTGTAGATGTAGCATATGGTGGAAAACATTTAGATAAAAGTGGAATTTTTCATGTCTTTAATGGTGAAGCAAGTAGGAAATCATTCAAAGTATAGAGGAATATAAAAGGTGGTTGTATAGGTTTTGCTTGTTGTACAAAGCTTATCTTTTAAAATTCTGGGATCTATTTTATATTGAGTTCATGGATTAACATATATCTGCATATTGATTTATATATACACACTTTTCCCATAATCTAATAGCTATGCACTGAATACAGGAACACATGAAAATCAGTAAGTGCAATGACTGATCAAATGATAATTTCATATGATAGTTTACATATGTGTGTACATACTATATAAATATCGTATATGTGTGTACATACATATTAAGTACCTCAGTTATACTATTAAGATTGGTAAGCACCTATTTTAGCATATGCCTTACAACTGCATATATTATAGTTACATGGAGATTTTAGTATATATCTAAAGGCAGTGCCGTGGATATTTCTGAGTCTTTCAAATACTACAGCCAAGACATTGCAGAAAAAACAAATATATATTTATAAGGTTACTTTTTAATATTTATTAATTATATTGCACTACCATCTAGTGGCCCCAATTTGATACCATTATACTATGAGACTAGACACACGTAATCTAAATAAAGCCTGTCCTAAATGGTGCATAGTCTTAGTATGTGATGAAACAAAGAAGTGAGAACCAGCAAATCAGAGACTGCCGGGAGAATGCAAACCAGTTTCATATCTCTGAAATTCTTCATGAAGTTTGGATTTTCTCAACTTTTTCATCAAATTTTCCCCATGTTTCTCATCCCTGTGAGGAAGGATAGGCAAATTACACAAAGTCCTGCTTTTGATTGGGCAGCATTTCCTGGCCCCCCTCTGTAAGTAAATCACTTCTGAATGCTATAGTGCACCATTGCTAGCATTTCACTAATTGTTTAAGGCACTGGGGGAAAAACTGTTGATTTTGCTTAAAATGAAAAACAGAAGATAAATTTATTTCTAGTGAAGCAGATGCTCAGATCACAGTTACAGAGTGTATGTTTGCTATGACAGCTCTTCTGGGACTCATAGACAGGACCTTTCCTATGGGTGTACAAATCAGGGTCTGGAATCAGCTATGGAAGAAGACAGAAGGATTATTTACCATAGTGGAAAGCTGAGGAGTCTGCCAGAGCACCCACTCATCTTTTGTGAAAGTATGAAAACATAGAAAAATATGTTCTGCTTTTTAAAACCAAGTTAAATTTCACTGCCTCGTGGTGTCAGCTTTTTGTTTCATTATTTATTCTTTTTGAGTTCTTATGCAATGCTTTAAGATAGTCCTTAACAATTTATTGTTCTAAATGTAGGTGCAATGGCTAGAATATACTTTCTCCACATTTACTTTTCCTCTAAATATAAATAAATATGCTCCATCTTGTGAACCAAGTGTCTACCAGAAATTTCAAGGCAACACTAAGCCCGTACAGTTTCTGAGGAGCTTTGTATTACTTGGAATTTCTGAAGGAAAGCATTCTGATCCTTAAGTCACTGAAAATTGTGCCAGTGTTAATCCAGTAGGAAATAAAAATTCTGTATTGCCTTCAGCAACTTTTCACATATGAATAAGCATTTATTGAACCTGGGAAAGCAACATGAGCTGTGAAGCACTCTCCTTTTTTTGATCCTGTTTAGTATTGTCCCCATCCCATAGCACAGTGTGAGTGCAGCCAACAAGCAGTGCAGTGTCATTTTTACCACACTGCTTTCTCACCTCTGCAGTGGTAGCAGTGAGCTTGCAGACCAGGCACTGAAAAGGGCTGCAGTGGCTGTTCATCTTTTACAGTGGTTCATCATCTTATAACGCTCCATATATGCAGTTGCCCTCCTGCTAGAGAGCCCCACTGCCATGGTCCTGCCAGAGCACTGAAGCAGTTGAACATCCATGAACTGTCTCTGAGCTAAAAGACACAGGTGCGTCTAAAGCCACTCCTAGCAACCACATAAAATACACACATGCCCAATGCTGCACAGAAGCAGGTGAGTAACTCCTAAAGAAGACACTAATAAAAGCTAAGGAGGCCATAGTATATTTAAACTGTCACAATTATTTCAAAGTGAATATCTGCCCTAGTCACAGAGCCATGCTATGCTTCCTGCACCCCAAGAGAATTTATGCTTATTAGGTAAATCTCCTTAAACATTTAAACAGATATTTCCAGAAACATGATGTAATGTAACTATTTGAGACGGAAAATAAATTAATTTTTCCTCCTGTAAAATTGCTACCTCAAAACTGTATAATTAATTTTAAATATTAGTCATTTTTCTTGTCATTTTCTTCCTTTCTTGTTCCAATGAAAGGAATGTTTCGAAACCTGCTACTGAAAGGCAGCGATCTCTGGTATATAGATAAGTGAATTAACTAATGTCAACTTTGATAACTCTGTAGGATTTGATGATGAATTTTTATTAATTGCCCATAATAAAGCAGAAAAATTATTCTCTGGCAAAACCTTATTGACTTCAGTGCTGTCACACTGCAGCTGATAGCACACTCTCAGCTTGGTTTTTTTTGTTGATTCCATATGCTCAGAATGAAGGACTAGCTATGAAAAATATTTTGTCTCCTTTTCTAATAGACCACTAAACTCGATGAGTATCTTTGTGAGTTTAACCCCAGAGTATGAGTTCACTCTAGTGTTGATGTTTTCAAAACTTGCTGTTGCTGTTTCATTGACATTAATTTTAAGGGGCATCCTATCTATTCAGTAGACTGCTATACTGTGGCATTATATGCCACTTACCAGATTACCGCAAACACCTATTTGAGTAGAAATCGGATTCTGTGTTTTGAGGGTAGGATTTGATCGATTGCGTAACGGTATGATTTGAACAAAAGTGTAGTTTATTGTGGGTTTCATTCTAAAAGCCTGTTCTCCAGCAGGCCACAGTGTATCTTAGGCTATTTTTCTTCTACCTTACAATAATTGACTAATTCACCAATAATGAGGTGATCAGTAATGTGCTGTGTCTGAGTATCTCACCAGTATCTTTAAACTGCCAATGAACCCTTTTTATAGAAAAACTACTGTTTGCAATGTAGAGGGAGAGCAAGATCAGAGTGCTCAAAACTGTGTGAAAAAGAAAAAATAGTTCGTCCTCTACAAGTAGTAGGCCCTCACTACTGAAATGGAAGAAAAAAGGAGTTGGATTTGTCAGGCTTTTTACCATATCTTAAAAATGAAGGACTCTCCCTGTCTATGTAAGGGTCCCGTCTATGACTTCCAGTCTGATGCACAAAGCAATCTGTCTTCCACTTTCTCTCTTTTCTTGGCAATTTTCATCAGTGTTTTCCATTTCATTTGACAGGACAGGACATATATGCCATTCTGTGTCTGATTTTTTTTCTTTAATGTTACTTTTTTTTAAATTTTTTTTTTATTCTTATAGGCTTGAGTTCTAAAAAAAAGAAAAAAAAAGTAGTGAATAATGTTCTTAGCTCTTGCTTATCTTACTTTTTTTTGTTGTTGTTTCATCAGATGTTTTCCTGTGTTATGGGTGCCCTTGTTTATGTTGTGCAAAAATGTCCTATCTTCTTTTAGTTTTTCTGTCTTGAATAGTTCCTATTCTACTTGCCAAATTCTATCAGTGCCTTTGTGAATGGTTTAAAGTATTTCAGTCACATAAGTAGTTTCAACTCAGCACAAGGATATACAATATAGCATAATTTGTGTAGAATCAGAAAGCTTTTGAGTTTCTAACTGTGCATTTTTCATGGTTGACAAACAATGATGGCATTCAAAGCACAAGATGTTTCCTAAAACTGCAACTTCTGGCTCTTGTGTTTGCCTTACTGAATTCTGTGGTTTTAATTTTTAATAAAGGAAAAAGTTATGAGCTCAGACAGCTGTTTGGAAGAAGAGGTTACAGGAGTGCTTAGTAACAACAGACTATGATACTATGTAATTAGTTTTTTTCTCTTCATTAGCATATACAACCTGCTACAGGAATGAGAATATCATGGTAATTGCCAGACTCTTGGGTTTTCACACTTGGAAATAGTGTAAAGTACAAATCTGAAGTAATTGGGACTCTTTCAAGAAATGTCTCTCTCCAAATAACGAAAGCAGGAGCTTGTAGCAGGCTACGGAGACTTAATTTTGATGTTACGTTTCTGGCAAAGCATCTCCAGAGATAATAGTACTTATTCGGATTCAGATCTCTAAGTGAAAATGAGTGTAGCAATCTTTAACATATCATTAAAAGATGTTTGTCTGTGTCACAGTATGTAGCATTAATGATAGATTCTGCATAGGAGAGTTGTCTCTGTATGAAGTCACTGAAAGCTGAAGTTTACTAAAGGAGTTTACATGGGAAATTTTTTTGATTCCTGTACCCATTCTGTTTAGCTTTAGGCAATGTTTTCAGCTGTTTTTCACAAGAACAAAAATGTGTCCATTAAAAATAATTTATAATATTAAAAAGTAATATTTCTTTTTTACACTGATATGTGTACTGTGTAAGACAGTACTCCCTTGTGTCCTACCATAAAGAAGCATACTTTCAAAGTTAGTAAGTATCAAGTACCATCTCTTCCACGTCTCATACAGACGCAGTGCAAAATATTACAAGCATGAATGGGAAATTGCACAGAGTCTTATTTCACATACGATTTAGGTCTTTGATAACCCAAACTCTAAAAATTATTTTCAAATAATCTGCTATTTATTTAAGATGATGGGTTATAGGCATGAAAACAGGGGCTCAAGGAAACTAGCAAGTCACTGCGAGTCCAGAGGCTGATGATGTGTCTTCAGATCCTTTTCAGCTGAACATGCCGCTGTGTGCTGCCAACCTCCCATGCCCATGTGACATGCCCCTTCCCATGTGTAATTCTTCGATCTGTCTCACTCCTCCTTTTTACACTGCCCCTGTTTTCCTAGACACCTGCCTGATGCAGGTGGTGATGGGCTGAAACACTCTTTGGACATCCCTGCTTCTCTGCCTAGGCTGCCAACCTGACTTCTAGACAGCTAAAGTTAAACGAGCTGAATCCAACCCTAAGTGCTTATCACCCATTGAATTCATTGTAGTTAAGCACAATGGGATGCCTTCCTTTAACACCAGGCTCTGAATATATTTAAAAATCTGGTGCCATGGAGCCTAAATTGCATTTGAATTGGAATTTGAGTGTTTAGTCTGTTAGTAATTTCTGAAAATGGGGTTTGAGTTATAGCAAAATATTCCTTGTGCTTTCTTTGAAAATCCTGCATTTGTTGATTCGCCTTCAAGAAAAGAAGAAAGAATGGCAATGGTAGAGTTTTCATGTATAAACATACTGAAAAACTGCTTCATGTTTTCAGTTGGAGTGCACAGTTTGTTTGATTCTCCTCCTTCACTGATTATAATTTTGTTTCAGAATAAGCCAGTGATGCTGCACGTGAAATAAATTGAAAACCTGCCTACCATTCCATGAAACAATGGGAGTCAGTTTTGAAAACCTTATACAAAAAGTCATACCAAATAAATAATAAGCATTTGGGTTTTCAATTCAAAGCCTGGAATAGTTGAATTTCAAAACCTGAGATCCTTAAAAAGGCAAATGAAGTAAGTGCACGCTTCAAAGCAAAGAGCCATGTCAAGAATTTGTGGCTCTGTATTGATTGGTACTATAGAAGACACTCATAACAAGAAAAATGCAAAGACTGCATGAAAAATTCAAAGCAAAAAATCTGATCTGAAGATTTCGGATACTGAGCAAGGGATATATGTTCAGCCTAGTTAAAAATTTAAGGGTATATTTTTATTAATGGACCTTCTTTCTTTCTGCAGTATTTTCTTTGTGGTGGGCTTCATGGTACACGTTATACAAGGTAAAAAGGGGAAAAGGTAAACTACTGAATATGTCAGTCCTTGAGCAAATAAATATTTTATTTTACTTTTTTAGAATTAAATATTAAACTGTAGAAATATGGGACTCCTGTATTTTATACATAGAAAGTCACGTGGCACTATGTTAAGTGTAAAGTTCTTTGGAATGATGATTTACTTTATCATTAGAATGAAAAAGAAGAAAAAAAAGATAAGCAAATTCCATATTCGTATCTTGCTGATATATTTAGAAAGATATACCCATGAGTCCAGAATGTCCCGTCTCTTTTGCTGCTCTACTTAGCTGATGCTAAATTACCTATAGTAGAATTATAGAAACATAAAGTTGGAAGAGATGGCCTTATAATATTTCTTGAGCATAGAAATGAATAACATTTAACCTGTTTTTAACACTTGGTTAGCTAAGTGATTCTTTATAAACTAATAAAATGGATTGCATATCAGATAGCCTGGTTTTGCATGCAGGAAGTTTTTCCTAGTATCCAGCCAAAATGATTTTACTGAATATCTTTGACCTTTCCTGAGCAGGCAGGCCAAATATTCTCTTTATTATACCACCTACATGTTGAAAGACATTTATCACACTGATTCTTCATTTTTTTCTCTTCTCTAGGCGAAGCAGGTACATTTCTTTTATGTTTCCTTATTGCTCATATTTTCTAGGTCTCTTATTCTTAATGTTCTCTTCTAGATTCCTCCTATAAACTGTAGCTTTTTTAGCATAAAATATGAAAAAAAAAAGATATTCCAGCTGAGACCTCACCAACACCAAGTAAAGCAGATCTATAGGACCTCTAGTATTGTATCTATAAAGCTGCCGTTAAAGCTTTACTGAGTGAGATTTTCTGGGTTTTGCACAGCACTACAGTGTTGATTCTCGTTTCTGAGTCACTATGGCAATCTCCTGTGGTTCTCTTTGCCATATTTTGCTACCTTGCCAAGTGTTACTTACTTTCAATCTGTCTGATTTCTCCTGCCTACAGGAAGTACTTTGCTCTTTATTTAATTCACCTTGTTGTTCTTGGATCACCTCTTCAATTTGCTGAGATCATTTGGATTGCAGTCCTGCCCTCTGAAGTGTTTGCTATCCTTCTCCTGCATGTTATAAACAGTGTACAATTCTATCGCACAAATAATTCATTAAAATATTAATTGAGTTGAATCTGGAGTGTATACCCACTTCTGCTTTAAACCCTTTCTCAGCTTAAGAGCCAGACATCGATAAATACCTTTTGTGAACAGTTTTTAAATCAGCTGTGCAACTGGTGTATAGCAATTTACATCCATTATGCACTTTCTTAATTTGCCTGTGACATAACACAGTCCAGTGTCAGAAGCCAGAATAAACTCAAGTATGTCCTAACTAATGCTCTGCCTCCCCAAAACCACCACAGCCAACTCACCTGTCATTGCTGAAGAAGGAAAGTCATTTTCACAGTAACTGCTCTGGAAACCTCATATAACTCTCTTTTTTTGTCTTACAATTTTGTAAGAACACACTCATAAGGACACACACATTGATGGATTAGCAGTTTTGTTACAGAAACTCATGATCGAATACAGACTCGCTATTCTAAAACTGTAAAAAAAAAATTAATCTATTTTTTTGGATTCTCTGTGGTTGCTCCACATTCAGCTTTTTAATTAGCTTTTTTTTTTTTTTTTTTTTAGGCAGAAACTTCAGGTGAAACCGTGTCCCTAACAATGCATGTGTTCAGTTTTTTTATTCCATTGACTAAAATGAGGCCAGGAACTGACATAGACTCTTCAAGGGCTTCTCAAAGTGTCAAGTCTTATCCCTAAAAGCATGATGATGTCTTGAGAATTCTGCATATCAAAAACAATTTCATAATAGAAGAGAAGATTTTAGTTTCATTGATATGGAAATCATGTTATGGAGCATGCATCGTGCAAGCATTCAGTGTCTAAACTGACACCGTGTAAGGCATGCATAGGTAATTTCCATCCTCGCCAAAATGTTGTTAAATTAGGTTTAGTAAAAAAGACATACTGGTATTTATCATCACAAAACACAGATAAACATATGAGTAATGGTATGAGTTCTTGGGTTTTGGCTTTCATATTTCGGTGAACTTGGAATATAAAAGATGTGAAAATGTTAGGGGATCTGAATCTGTACATGATGAAGTAAACATTTATTGATCTACTAAATATCATCTGCTCACTGAATGAGTCAGTTATTTAACTGCAGAAAAGAAACATAACTTTGTAGTTCAAATCGCTTGACTGAACCTTGGGATAATTGAGTCCATTTTTCAGCTCTGACCCAGATTTCCTGTATATCAGAGCTTCTGCCTCAACTTTTGCTCTCGGTTCTTGCCACTGTAAAACAAAGATGATTGTGGCTGCCTGCATGAAAAGGACAGCACCACAGGGAGCTTAAACTCAGTATTCCTCAAGTGCCTCGCAGTACTAGTGGAGTCACGTTACTCTGATGTTCACCACGTGTAGTCCTGTTCACATTGTGGAATTACACGAGGCCTTGCTCATAGAAATGGGTCCCATTAAGTTTTTTCATGTATGAGTTGTTCCCTTCCTCAGTGAATTTACAGCCAATTGCTAGCAAGACAACTAGTCATCAATACATTTAACCTTTCTTCTGCTAACTTTTGTGACGACTATGGTTATCATACTTGTACAATCAAATTATTTATAGAATTTTATGGAAAAAAATTGCTCTTATTAGAACTGTTTACTTCACCACCTAGTAACTGACAGTCAGCTTGGTCCAAAGGTGTTTTTCTTTTTGCTAATTTGATGAGTATAGTTGAATTTGATGAGTCCATTTGGCGTATTGAATTTCCAAGCTGCAGGTCATTTGCTTTCTTTAAGAAGCTGGTGAGAGTGATCTGAAAGATAAAGAAAGTCAAAACCAAAATTAACCACTTTTATTTCTTGTTTCAGTATCTTTTGAAAAAGAAAGTGCTATCCTGAAAAATCATTGATAAAAAACCTAAAGAATTTTAGGGTTCCTGGAAGTTGCATATCTACATTTTTTTAAAATTATATTTTCTTGGGTTTTGGTCACTAATTCACAGTAGTCAGTGAAAAAATATTGGTAGGAAATGTGTGGCAGAATCCTTGTAATGATTTCTTTAGTCTGTGTGTTGGGTGAACAGATCTGGAAGACAGACCTGGAGAACAGATCAACAATTCAATCTGGTTTATAGTATCAAAATGCAGTTGTAACTGTACCTTCTTTTAGTAGTTATCCTTGGGCTTGATGTTATAGAAGCCATACGAACAATATTTTCCTCGAAACAGTATACTCAGCCACTTAATTAAAGGTAAAAACTGGTCGTGGTGCAGGCTGGCAGTTTAAATGAATCCTTACATCTATGTTTCATTTTTTGTGGCACAGAGGGAATAGAAAAAAGGAGGATGATAAACTGAACCGAGTTTCCTTTAGAATTTCAGTGACAGTTGCTTAAAGGTTATTCATATATCTCTTAAATTATGTTTACTTTGATGATTATGCAGGTTAAACATTTGTACAATATTCTAAGTTCCTAAAACAAACATTCTGGCTTAAATCATGAAGATTAACTACAATGCATTTAAATGAATACTGATGCACTGAAAGTTTCTGTTTGTCATAATTTAAGGTGTCATATTTTGCTATAGAAAAGGTGATTGTCCCTAAAAAAAAACTATGGGAAATCACTTTGAGTAAAGAAACTGTAACAGTCATTCCTATGACATGAAATGAAGTACAGCTGACTTTTTTTTGTAAGATCTAAGCATCACTTTACGTTTCAAAGTATCCAAAATAAATTTGTAAACAATAGATGTAGGAATCACGTCATCCATAGCTGAACCATAGCAGCAACTGAAGGTGAAGGTCTGAGCAACCATTTTTAGATCAGAGAAGAAGAGGGATATCCTACTCAATAAAAAAGAATTTAGATATGCAGAATGTGATTAAATCCTTTTGTTTGTCTACCTTCACAGAGGCCACCACCTCTGTACTTCAAAAATAGGATGGGAGCTTTAGCAATCACAAATACTTAAGCATTAGATGATTCATCAGAACTATCAGTCAAGGGAAGTCTGTCAGAAAAAATTATTATTTTTCAGCCCAGCATGGCCTCCACCTACAGCTACCCCTCCAGGAGACATGAGGGCATTCTGAAGGAAAGAACAAGATACTGAGAGTAACATCATTTCCAGTGGTGCAGATGTAAATGGATAGAAAGCCAGGGATTTTGCTATAATGTTCTGTCAGTAAAATGCCACTAATTTCCCTTTTTCTTCTTTTTAATGGTAAAATATTACTTGATAATCAATAAGCATACAGGAAACAAAAGATAAAAGCCAGATAATTTTCACAAGGGAAGAACTGGCCAATGGATCCTAGCAGGATTTGTACTAGAACCTTTGCTCCAGCAGAACATTCACCATTGGTCAAGTAGAAGTGATGGATAAAGTCATGTGATGGAAATAGCTGAGTATGCAGAGAGTTTCAGGTTAGTCAAAGTTAAGAGGCTGGGTAGAATTGCAGATTGATCTCACAATCTTTGTCTTTGTATTTTACAAAGTAGTGCTGATAGGACAATTTGGCCTTAATGATAAATGTACAGTGATAGGCTCTAAATTAGCTGTTACCACTTAGGAAAAAGATGTCATGTGACTAGTTCTCTGAAAACATTAGCTCAACACTGAAAAAACAATGTTAAGATCTGCTAGGAAAGGAGCAGATCACCAGGCAAGGAGTATCATGGTGAACCCCAGTATTAACCACTGTGTTCAGTTCTGTTCATTCATTTCAAAAATAATGAATAAAATTATTCAAAAAGAAGGAACAGGTATGCCAGAGTGGTTGTATGAGGGGTTAGTAACTGTCACAGCTTCTTGGAGTAAAGAGTATTTTCCTCCAGTATCTGTTTTACACTTACAGTGTCAGGGCTGTAGTTTTGGCTATGGTTCCCCTGCTTTTTTGTTTTCAGGAAATACGACATGTTTTGATTTGTTGCTTGTAAATATTGCCCTCTTAAAAACAGCAGTGGAAAAAAAAATCCAGAATAAAAATTGACAGGCAAAGACAACTGCCCAAAATTACTTAGGAATTTTCTTATAATTACTTGATTTTGCTTTTGTAGCTGGTGAATCACCCTGCCTACCTTCCCTCCCTCTCCCCTTCTGCTCCAGTAGAGCAGAGAGGAAGACAGTGGTGATAATCCTCTTGGACTGAAATATTTTACACTTGTTTGGTAGGTGATAAATGCTGCATTCCAAGGGGATTAGCACAGTGAAACTTCGCTAAAAGAGTGGGAGTTACTGCATTCACACTGAACAATTTAGAGCCTTGTTGGATCAACAGTAATATCCATACTTTTTCTGTGTGAAAGCTAATACAGGAATAACAGCTACATGAAATTAGCCAGAAACCATTTTTTGAATAAATTATATAATTCTACTGCAGCTACCATGCTGTGATCACATTTAATTGTTAGGGGTCTGTTGGGGGGGAGTGTCAGCAGTTTACAGTAATTTGTAAACTTCAGTTGAATCTGAATGGACCTAACATGTATGGTGTCTTCTCAGGAATGGAAGGCAATTTAGGCAACTTAATGTTCTAATCCAGATGAAACATTTGTAATGATCAACATTACAACCACAATAAAATCTTCATAAACATATATCCTAATAAATGGAAAGGGTATAATATTGCAAGTGAAACATTTCTACTTTTAGTGGATTCCTATAATTTCTTTAAGCATTTCAATTTCATTAAAACCAGTCCTTGAAAAGACATGATGAATTTTCAAGAAAGGCAACTGAAAAAAGCATTTTGCGTTTCCTCCCCAAATCTATAAGCATTTAAAAATACTGTTAAGAGTATTCGGATTTGTTTCTTACCTTAGTGAAGATAGTGTAATAAGTACAGCATGCTTAAAATGAGAAATCAGTTTGATGGTTACAAGCTGTTATAACTCCCTTCTTCCAGATATGTCAAATTTATGGTTTTAAAAATGCTGTTGCTTGGGATTTCTTCAGTCTACAGAGAATAACAATGCAAGTAAGCTATTCTAACATTGAATTCAAACAACATGAGATTTAAAGAACTGTATGGAAAGAGCAAGTTGTTTTCTGGTTTCTTGATATTTAAACATAGAAAGTAATCAAAAGTCTTATGAACAATGTTAACTAATGAATATTGTATATTTTACTTCATTTTTCCTATTCTGTCATGTACTATCCCTAGTCATGTCCTAATGCCCAGGCAGAAGGCTGCAGTGGAACACCAGGAAAAAAGAACCCACTAACCCACCTAACACTTGATATTTCTACTACCAGATGGTAGATTATGAGCTTTATGCTAGAGCTGAGTGCTCCACCTGTGACAGACTTCTAGCTACCTGATATAGAAATACTGCTTTTCATCCATTTCCCTGATAGAGACTGAACATATTATTTTTTAAAAAGCCATGGTTTGAACACAGTTATATTACTTTGAAGCACCATTGCAAGATAATGTCTAGTGAATTGATGCCAACAGATCGAGGCATGCTTACTCGAAGATTTAATTATACAGGTTATTGCTGCACCTGATCTCAGCATTGAAAGTGTTGAGGGGAGGGGGGATTTGCATAATTATCTTTTATTTACCTCTTAAAATTTAGTTTATGCAGTTCTTCCTTCAACAACATAGGACTGCAGACTAAGTAAATGTCGCCACATTGCATAAACCTGTTGGTATGTGTCGTGGAGAAGATGAATGAATGATAGGCCAGAGTGATAGAGAGCATTCAGCCTGGATGTGAAATGGTTGCTGGGAGTATTGATTCCCTTGGATATTGAGATACCTTCCCTTCACCAGTCCCTTTTGCAGGTTTTGTCTCTGATGTCTCACAGTGTGCGAAGTGCTCAGATCATACGTACTGTAGGCTGTTTTAGGAGAAAAATATAAAAATTTTTAATAATTACATTGAAATGTTAGAAATAGTGAAGCCAGAATTCAGAAAACATTGAATATAAGAGTATTTTCTCTCTTCAGTGCCTTTGACATGAATTGCACATTATGCACTTATATATGCACTTAAATGGTAGGCAATGCATTTTAAATAAATATTAAGCTAGAAAGGAAAATTCTAAGAAGCCACGCTACTGTATTTTTTTGAAGAAAATGTCATTTTTACTGTTTAGGAAAAGGTGCCAGCGATGACTAATTAGACCTTGAATTTAATTCTAAAATATTGTAAAAAATTTTTAAGCTATCATATATAAAAAGCCATCAAAAACTGCATTTACATTGCTTGGCTTAGAACAGGTTATTTCATGGCTTTATTCTGGCTTTCCAGTATGAAATACACTTATGATGGCAGAAGATAAAACACTTCTTCCTCTGCTGATTTAGGCTATAACATTTAAATGCTGTAGTATCTGGAAAAAACGTCTGTGTATTAGTGGTAATTGTTAGTAATTTTTGGGACTGCTAGAGATCATCTCGAGACATGCAAAATAGAAGAATCAAATATTTGTATGCTAATGCTGCAACACTAAAAATATCTAAATATTGTCAGAGAACTGATTTGATGGTTAACACCAAAATTTTTCCTTTTCATGGAATGTAAGTTTTTAGCACTTTAGACAAAAATAATACTTGTGGTAATAAAAATACACAGTATTGGAAAGTCCATTAAATATATTTCCATGTGTATGAAATATGTGACTTTTTACTTTCAGATTTGTGCTCTTAAAAGTGCAATACGTTTTTTTAACATAGGATGATATCTCATAGCCAAAGTTACACCTTAATCACCAACCTAAAAAGCTGGGCAATGTTCAGTAGAATTAGTCAGTTTTCTCAAATGAGTCCTCTAATAAGGAGTTTTGCTTGTTTCATCTCTTTGCTTAAGACACATTTCGAAGTAGTTCAAATAATGGATATAAGGTTTTGGAGGTAGTTTGTTTATGTACAAGCATACTTATAAACCATATAAAATTCTCTGGAGATGGCACAAGGCCTGTATTTGTGTGTGAGAATGCTGAGGGGTTGTGCATGGGGTGACTTTCGTGCGGTACACACACCAGCGCAAGCAGTATGGAAGTGGCAGGCTCAAGATAATAAAAGCTGGTGTAAAAATTATTCTGTGCAGAAAAGCATAAATATAAAAAATATTTTTCCTCAACAGATCTAATATTTTGAGGCATTCCTGTTTTATTGCCAAAAGCAGTGTTTCTTCCTTTTCATTGCCTCATTGCAGTGTTGGTACAAATATGAACAGGTCAAGTTTTTAAGTCTTTCCCTCGTCAAATGTCAAAAGACATTTGTCCTATCTTTTAATATATATAAAAAGTGTAACGGTACTGTGAGCGTTCACCTGCCTGTGAAAGTTTCAGAATGTGAAAAGGAAGAAAGGTAAGGAAAAAAGGGAGTTGGAAGTGTTACAAGAGAGGTTGGATGCTGTACAAGAAGAGATATAAATTTTTTTTAAATGAGAAGGATGTAGGTTTTTATTGTTACTGTAAAGATAACATATTTAAGTAACCCAGTTTAAAAATAATGTGTCTTGCCTTACCAGAAATATGATATCATGAATTTATGGTGCTTTTTAATAGGAAAATCTTTTCATTCAGTCCAACTTTGTATCATCGGATACATCGTCTGTCATAAAAAGTCATTAAAAGGGTGACTCCTGCTGAGGGAGAAAATAGACCCATATTTTGTTGGGGGATAGTAAAAAGGTTGAAGGTATTTCTTGAAATGTTAAGGCAATTTCTCCTTTATACTTCCTATGTACTCTTCTGTTGAAAATCACATACTTGTGATCTGAGATGTAAGTAATCCGTTTTAAGACTGTGAGAGCCCATTATGATCCTCTAGTTTGATCTTTTGAATAACACAGTCCTTTGAATTTCACTGAGTAATTTTTCAAATGCTGATGGAGCTTCTTCTTATAGAAAGAAACTCATTCTAGTCTAAGATTTAAAGTGATGAAAAATCCATTGTTCTAGATGAGTTGTGCTACTGAGTAGGTATCTCTAGTTTTAAAAAATTGCTTCTATCTCATCTGAATTTATTTAGCTTCTACTTCCAGCCTGTACATGTTGTTACACCTATGTCTGGTAAATACAGCGTCTTCCATCATCAGAAATTTTCTGTTTGTATTTATATTGTCTTCCGTCTTGCACCACTCATACTGTGTCATCTTTACCAAGCTTAAATGATACAGATGATTACTATTAAACTACTAGATTAAATTTAAAAGTTTGCAACTCTTAAATCTCTCACTGTAATTCAGGCTTCCCAGATCCAGAATAACTTTTGAGCTCTTCCCAGAACTCTTCACTTTTTCAGTATCCATTTGAAAGTGAGATATGAGAGCTGTTTCCCAGTAATGGTCTCAACAGTGTCAAGAACAGGGTAAATAAAAAGTCCAGTTCAAACATGCACATCATACGTATATGTTCAGAGATTGTGTCTGTTCTCTTCTCCATGATTTTACTATGGGAATTCTAGTTCATTAACTGCTATAGATCTCAAAATCCTGGCTGAGAATGATTTTCCAAAATATGGGCATTCATCAGAAAATCTGTGACCTGCACTCCTAGCTCCTCATCATAAGGTATTAAAATGTATTCTTTTGAAAAGTCCACCTTACTCTGTAATTCAGATATATGTGTAGCACTCTCTGCTCCTTATTACTGTTCATCATTCAACCATTTTTGTATTAATTGCATGCTTTTGCTAACATGAATGTGCAATTTCTTTTGGATAAATGCATATTGGATAGTAATCGGTCAAGATCTTTGCCCTAGCCCAGCAGGAACTCATCTTCACACAATTGTTCTCAGGTAACAGCTGTTTTCTGAGATTTGCCAGTGGACTAGTTTTTCAAATGATTAGTATGTGCTACAAAGAATTTTGTATAGTGCTTATTTTTAGTCTGAATGTTGTGCAGACAATTGCCCTTACAGAAGTTGTATTATGTCAACGTACTTTCCTCTGTGAACTGAACTTGTCACCTCATCGGAAGTTTTGACAAGATCTGTTTTCCATAAAACTGTGCTGATTGGGACTAATTATGCTGCCATCCTTTAATTCTTTAGTACTTTTGTGTTGCATCAGCTTTTCTGTGACTTTGCCCAGAATGGAAGTTCAGCTAACCAGACTGTAATTATTTGAGTCATCGTGTCTACCCTTTACAAAATATGCTACAATAGATAATTACAGGATTTTTTCCTTTACATTACGTTTTATAAACATAGCCTTGGATCTCCGTACAGAATGGAAAGTACAGTTTTGTGTAGTATGTCCTTGAAAAGGACTCAGATTTGCAGGCCCCAGGACTGTCCCACACAGGACAGAGTACCTGCTATACACATGGAAAGGTTGAATATCACTTACTTTTCACATAGACGTAGAGTGCATACTGATGATGCTGCTGGAAAGGTTACAGCCACCTTAAACTCTTCTCTGCTCCATTAAGTCACCCCATATCTCAGATAATCTCTTTCAGTGGTTTGCTTTTAAAGCCTCTGTCATAGTTCAGTATTGTTAACCCTGTCCTGTCTGTTATGGCAGAACATCACAGAATATGTGACCCGGAAAGACCATGAAGGTAGATGAAGATCACTACACAGAATGTGTTACTTTCAATGTCAAAGGATCAGGCAGACTTAAATATATCCAGAAAAGACACCCTAGAATATTTATTGATTCTGGATCTTTAGTTCTCAGTCTCCTGATCCTTATGCAGTTATAATCTCAGGGCCAGATCCTCAACCAGGGTATAGCAGTGTCAACAAGCAGTGCTCTGTTGAATGCTATGGTGCCACTATGATTTCTACAGCAGCTGAGCAGCCCTCTTCATTCTGAATTGGCATTAACACAGTATTTTGCTTTTACTCCTGCAGAACCATTACAGGAGTTGCATGGCATTACCAAAAACATTTCTGATGTCTTTAAGTATTTATTATGCTTTTGGAATGTTTCCAATTTTTTTCAGATGAATACATCAAGAGGTGCCCTGTGTAGTCATACTGAAGAACAAAAAACAGAAGAGTGGCTCAACCAGAAAAAAAACCACTTCAGAAAAAATAACTAATATTTTCATGCCTGCTCTTGCCCTTTTAGCAGTGCACTTTTAGGAAACAAAGCTTAATTTCACTGCTTTACAAACCCAGCCTTCTCTTGTGCAATAAATGAGGTTGGCGTCTGTAAAGGGAGTAGCTATGATTTGTAATGTTATTTTACCAGCTAATCAGATACATATTTTCTTGCCATCTTGATCTTAGAAAATAATTAGAGGACAAAGTGTTCTTGAAATGTGCCAGCAAAAATATTATATTGGAAGTCCTTTTATTTTGGGGTTGTCCTGCAATCCATTGAAAATCAGCAAAACTCTGTATATACAGGGATTGAAAATACAGTACTCTAACCCTGGTTTCTGTGTGGAAGAAGAAAAGTGTAAACAAAACCTATTTGATTATCCAGATTTATAAAAAGTGTATTAAAATGTATAAGAGGCATAAATAAACTTGGGAGATTGTAAAATGTGATCCGCATATTATGCCACAGTTCAGGATTCACAGCAGATGTCACCTTGAGCAACTGCTAACCCATGTTCATGCACATGTACACATACAAAGCTTAATCAAGTTATTTTCAGAGATAAAAATACTGAAAATTAAAGCTTTTCATTGGAATTATATGAAATAACAGGTAATATCTTGTATTTTTTATGTAGTTTACATTGCACTGCAAGGAAACTGGGTAATGTCTCTGGTCCAGAATTCTAAGGAGATTTTGTCTTAGGGAATTTCTAATGCTTATTGCTATTAGGAATTGAACAGGTTACTTTCATCAGATGTTTCTGTAAATTTGCTAAAATAAGAGGAAAAACAAAACCTAGAAAAACTCCCACCTATTCTGGAGGCAATATATTTATTTCCATGTCTTGGGAAATGCTCAGATGTTGTGCTTTTCAAAACATTATTATAATTGGTTTGCAAATTCTTTGAAATAGATTTAAGGTGTTTTCTTTTTAAGCGAATCCAGTAATACTTATTTAGTAATTTTTCTATCTATCTGTCATATTTGCTAGTATGAGTAATCTTCTGATCTTGAACAGCATTGAATTATCTGATTTGTGAACATATATTTTATCTGTGAATTATTATCTGTAAACAGCATATGTATTATCTGTGATCTGGGCCAAAGTAACTTGAAGGTGAATTGAGATTGATAAGTTTGAAGCATAATGATTCCCCTTCCAAGCTGTAGAAATTTGTGATTATCAGCCAAAGAATCCCGTTAAGCTTTCTAATCTGATACACAATTTTTCTTTAGCCTATTCTATTAGCCTGTAGCCTAATTCTCTAGCCATTATAAAATAGCGTAACACGTGTGTTGGAGAAATTAAATTTCTAAATAATAAAATGTCTAAAAGTCCTTGAATTCCAGCTTTTTAAAATAAGTATATCATACCAGTCAGTCATTAGAGAGGTTCTAAGTAATTCATGCTTTTAGCTGAGACCTACTTTCCAGTTACTCTGTCTATAGGTTATCACAGAATCACAGAATGTTAGGGGTTGGAAGGGATCTCAAAAGATCATCTAGTCCAACCCCCTTTCCAGAGCAAGACCACCTGAAGTAGGTCACACAGGAACACGTCCAGGCAGGTTTTCAATGTCTGCAGAGAAGGAGACTCCACAGCCTCTCTGGGCAGCCTGTTACAGTGCTCTGTCACCCTCACAGTGAAAAAGTTTTTCCTTATGTTAATGTGGAAATGTTTGCCTTCCATCCAGAATTAGTCTGCATTTAGTAGCACTTATGTGTGGCCAGAGGGTGTTGTGAATCCCTAGTAGTAGACTTCAATGTGATGTCTGACTTCATGTAAGTGTGATTTGCATTTGGAATTGACAGTTTCATGTTTTGAAGACAACTATTTAACCTGGAGAGCCAAACACATTCTCATCCTGGGCAACACCACAGAACTTAATCCAGTTTCTATCACCTGAAACTGTACCTCTCTGTTCTGCATGGATACACTCTTGACTAAATATTATTACTGTATGCCATAACAATCTGGTTTTTATGTAAGTATTATTAATACATTAGTCTTCCATTGTGATCTAATGAAGATAAAGTTTTGTCTGCAAACAACATCAAAGAGCTGCGTGTTCATATGGTGATGAGGTGATATATGAATTTTGAGAGGCTTTTATTTTTGTTTAGTTTTACTCAGCTTCCTTTTACTATTTTGTCATTTGATTGTGCTGCAAACTTCAGAATTGTGCAATTAGAAAAGCTGTCCTGGTTTAAATGGATTTCCAGTTATGATTACAGTTCATAAAGCCACCTCACTATCTAATACTAGGTTCCCAAAATTAGAGGTGACTCTTGGAAAATTGCTAATGCATCGCTTGTGTTTGGAATATCTTTTAATTTCAGTATTCTTGATGATAGCTTTGAAAGCATCAGCTGCAAATTTGGAATCTTGGTTCAGAGCCAGATAGTCTCTGTAAACTAAGCAATGGGAAATAAGACACAAAAATAAAAAGTGTTGTAACAGTCCCCAGTACATTGCTGATGAAACTGAGAAGGGAAAAGGAACCATGAGCCTACAATATTTCACTGACTGAATAACTAGATCTAGTATTTCAGAAATCTGATGCTCTGTTTAGATAATGCAAAAATGCTAATCCATGTTCCAATAAATAATGGATGTTTTAAAAAAGTTCTTTTTTAAAGACAAACATTTCCTAACTCTGACAATATATTAAATTTAATCCAGATACTCCACAGGATCTCAAACCACTATAGTACATGTTTTAAAGCAGTTTCTCAGGGACTGACAGAGAATATAAACTATTTTGGTTTTTAGCTATTGATATCATCTTGGTTGTGAGGAAATTTGGACTCCTTGAGAGGTGTCTTGATCAAAGTCTGGTTACAGTTACCATGTTACAGTAATCATATTCATGTAGTTATTTAGGAAATATTCATCTGGAGGGAGATTGAGCAATGACACTGCATATACTTGTGTTTAAAATTGCTCACAGTATCTATATTTTCAGGCAGACAGCTATAGTGGAAAATAGATACCTATTTCTTTATTTGAGTTTGGTTTTTAGATTAACTAAGGCAAGAAGTTTTATGTTACAGTGCTGTATCTCAGTACTTGTTCCTTTATATTAATTTTTTCTCAGTTCCAAATGAAGGTGAAAACAAGGCATTCTTTATCAATATTTTTATTCCCTTCTTTTATCTCCAAAAGTTAAACAAACAGAACTTGTAGCATCGTAGCATAAACAAACACATATTGAGATCTTAACTTTAAAGTTTTTGGTGCTGTAATAAAACGTATGTGAAAGTGGGGACCGAGAGCTAGTGTAAGCAACAGAAAATTCACCATGGATCAAGTATTGTATGTCAATGCAGAAAAGAGAAGATTCTTGGATGTTTTAGCTTCTTGTATGTGAGACTAGTTTCTTTTAAGTAGACATTTTTCTTAAGTCTAGTCTTTTTTCCTTAGCGGAGGTTGGAAAAACTGATTAAAAGCTACATTAACAAAAATAATACTCTAAAAATTGCCCACAAAGGGTTAAAAAAAAGGCCTACAAGTGGAGTAATTTCCATAAGCTACTGTGCTCATATATTTTAAAATAATTACTGTAGTTTTTATAGTTAGACTTGCATCGTTCTTTAAAGACCTGAAGACCAGAAAGTCTTGTACCATGTTTTCTTTTTAATAGGTAAAAGTTCAGAGTGCTTTTCCTTCCTGTTTTCATTTTTGTAGAAATTCAGTGTTTAGAAGATATGTCAGAGACTTGACAGCATTATGACATAATAGGTGTGAAATAATTGAAAGCTAATTAATTAAGATAGCATGTTTTTTTCTAACTCTGATTTCAGTAATATCTGTTTAACCATTTCAGAGGAAAGGTGAAGGTTAATTGTGTCCCTTGGCTCCATATTTAAGGATAGGAAAACATATCAGACAGTTTTGAGTGAAAAAGACAGTAAAGGCAATGAGAAAACAAAAACAAAGGACAGATTGCAAATAGTTCAGAAAAATTGGTCTACCAACAGGCAGTTTTTTCACTGGTACAAAGTTAAGAAATTTTTTCCTTACTTTTATTCCTTTCCACATTTTTATTTTGTTTGGGATCAGTTTCTAGTTGTTGAAATGAGTTTTATCGTATTTTCTTACATTTTTGTATCATAGACTGAATTATGTTTCAGCTTTGGGAGGTGGAAAGGGGAACTACAAGGAAAGCAGGAGAAAACGAAACACCCACAGTGCTCATTTTGAGTGAGAGGTCTTTATTCCTGAGCTTATCTGCTATGCGAATTATGAAGAAAATTTACAGGGTTCGAGACTTCTTTCTTTTACTGAGTCTTGGGTAGAACAGAGAGAAGGAATTCAGCTGCCTTTACTTTTGTTTTTTATGTTCAGCAGAACATAAAGGACAAACATGACAACAGGGCAGGGCTCCTTTTTTACAGGGTGACTTCCCATTTTTCAGCTTTGAGATGCAATTGCTCAAATATGAAATTCCATGATGCATGTGCAACTTGGAAACATTACAGTTCCAAAGAGTTTTGGTACCAAAGAAAGTAGTTTTTCTCTTCTATTTTTTTCTTTGATTGTAATAAGGTGACAAACCTGTTTAATTGTGAGAGAGCCAAGAATATCATTATTTTTAACAAACAAGAAAAAATGAAAGGTATTAGAATGAACTTCTTGAGTAACCATCACAAGCCTCAGCAACTCTTTCTGCAAAGATGGTAAGGCTTTGGCTTTGTTCTTTCTTCATATAAGTATAGAGCAACATGTATTTTGAGGAAATGCACATGCAACAATCCTTTCCAAACATAACAGCAGTAATACTGCCAAAACGTGATGCTGCACTACATGTTTTTCCCTCATTTTCCTCTCCCTTAGCTCAAGGTAATTAGGGTAACACATGGGGTAGCTGTTAGTTATGTTGCTTAGAATATACTCAACATAAGAATCAGAAGTATGGAAAGGCTAAAATTATGTTTGATTTGCCTCTCCCCAAAGAACTATTTCTATAATATATACCTGTAATTTTCTCTTCAGAAAATAAACTTTAGAGAAGTGACGGATTTGTGAGGCTAATGATAATTCATGTCTTAAATACCTGTCTTTATCTAAATATGCATCACTTTTTCATACAGATAATTTCTTCAAGTACATGTACACAGAAAGCACATGTATGCTGTATGCTTCCCTTTCAGTTTGTCCTTAAGATCTGTGGTCACTGTGCTGCCGTCAAATAAATATTCTACTAAATGTTAGATACAGGATACTGTATAATAAACATTTCTATTCAAAACTTTCAGTTCTGTACAGATTTACATACATCTCCAGAAAGAAACACAGCCAACCCAACCATATTTGAAGGGACACTATTGAATTTTAAAGACTAGCATTCAGGCATTTAGAAAGGGAAGTCCCAATTTATTGTCTTTTTCTGAAGGCAGATGTGAATAGATCGTCATACACAACTTTTACATCAGGCCCGCTGTCACATTAAGTGCACAGAGTGCTGGTTATGAGCTAAGACTGTAGCACAGTATTTCTGTTTGTGACATAACTTACTTGTTACACGTTATCCAACCTCTGCATAAAGTGAGAGACTGTTCTCTTGAAGGCTGCCTTTATAAGTATACATTTTCCTTCAGAACAGTCAACCTTTCGACCAAAAAAAGAGTATGTAGAGTGCTTAACTGTAATAAGTACACTTTTTTTTCCTCCCTGATGAACTTTCATTTGCAAGCAATATAGTAATTATGAATTAAAAGTCATTATATATCAGAAACTAATGTATGCTAAGGTACTCTGCTGAAATATCACATGAATAGATTAGAAATAGTTGTGCAAACTGCATTCTGATAAGGCAGTCCAGTTTTCTTTGTCAATGGCTTGCTACAGGCGCAATATTAACAAAACAGGAAGACAATTCAGGCTTTTCAACTCCCTGGCTATTCCTTGATCTCATGAGAGCAGTTCTTTTTATCTAAATTACATACGTTAAGAGTGCCTAGTAATCCAATTACACTGCATCTAAAAACTCTGTCCTGTCTTTCTGTGAAGAATGCCAACAATAGTCCAGAGTAGATTTCAAGAATTGTCCTGAAACACTTCACGTAACTTATGTGCTCGTGTTGTTCATTCAGTGCTTTAAAATAGTCTTTACGATGGCATGTACCAAATCCTCTCAGGCAGCTCAGCAGTTTACTGCGTAAGCAAAATCTTGGGTTTATATGATTAAATGCTATTTTGCCTTCTCACATTGCAGGAAGTTCCCCAGGTATTTCATTACTGCAAGTCTTGTCTGCACTGATTGTGTCTCCCCTGGAAGCTGGCACACTGAGTTACCAAATGGTTTCTCAATGTTATGCTGAGACATTGGTCTGCTACTGAACAAAGGGAAGAGTGCCAAATACTGAATCACCAGTGCTACTTTCCTTAACACCTGGGATTTTCTTTGGAACATTCCCAAACAATTATTATTCAGGCCAGAATCTGCTTACCTTTTGAGATCTGACAAGATCACAACCTGAAGAGACACAGATGGTAAGGCATTCCCATCATCACCAGAATTCACAGGCAAATGAACTATTTTCTGTTCAGATCTGCTTCCAAGAAGACTTACTATTTGATGGATATAATTACGTTAAGCAAGCCTGAACCCAGGCTAGATATGGAACAATACTTGCAGTGCATGGACAATATATCTCAGTTATGGATATATGACAGTGCTAATGTCTAAAATATGTGTAGATAGCAAAGGGGTCCCAAAGGAAAGTGTATGAGAACTCTGTAACTCATTATTTTGTTGGCCATCTATTACAGGAAAAGAAGCCAAAATCAAACAGTGCTGCCACAGAAAAATACTTTGTTTGCAGGGGGATTTCCTTACTTTTCAGAGAATCTGGAAAGAGGCCTGTATATGCATATATACTTACATATATATATATATGAATTCAAAGGCTATGAACCTGAAAGAGTCATGGGAGAGATACAACTCTCACTATCAGAAAAAAAAAAGCAACTTTAACTCAAATCTCCCCTCTGAGACAGCTGAAGTAACAGAGGAGCCCGTGGGAGTGGTTCCACTCAGAAGGCAGACGAGAGATGACAATAGAGACACCTTATGATAATATGGGAAGCCTAAACACAGGATCATAAAAGTCATTCCTACTTTTATTTCTGACCCAGTGAATAACTTATAATTTTACAAATTCCAGTAGCTTCCAAGTATGGACTTACAAGGAGGTACCGCTACTAGATCTATGTGAAATTTCAGCAGGCGAAGCTGAGACTTGTGTTTCAGAAGACTTTATGGGAGACAAAAGTTGGTATTTATCTGAGTGACAGGAGAGTCTAAATCAGGCCAAGGGGATTTAAACCCCTCACATTCATTTTAAATGGTCTAATCACTATACTATCAAATACAGAAGGGGCAAAAGAAGAATCTCTGCAATTTTACAAGTGACGTATCATAAGTGAATACTTTGTTAGGAAATGCTGGAATCAGTTGTTTAAACGTGCTTCTTATTTGGCATCCTGCAAGGATGGATTTGTCAATAAAGATAAAATGCAACAAATTAAAGGAATTAACAAGACTGAAGAAATAAAATACGCAACAAGTGAAATGTTAGTGTCCAGATCACATGTACATGAAAGTACAAGGATTTGTACCATCTGCCTCCTCTGCTTTTGAGCTCCAAATATTTTTGAATCCCATCCTTTCTGACAGTTGTTGCTTTGAAGTCTGTTAATCTTCCCAAAATCTCACTGGCTTTTCCTTTTTTTTTGAAAGATCTCTTTTCTCTTTCACAGAAATAATTTTGCAGTTCTTCTGTCCCTCCATATCAGTTGAATTGCAGTGCTTTGCCTCAGAATTTTTACAGTCCTTTTAACTGATCACAACCCATGACCCTCATGGAGCACCTACTATTCATCTACAGCAACAAAGATGAGTCTGCCTTGGTATCATTTACCTGCATCCTTTTTCTGGTAGCTTTGTCCTTCAGGGCTATCATTTCACCAGCAGTGAAATGGTGCTTATAATATACATATTTCTGTCTGGAATGTAGATGAAAGGAAAATCAGTCTGATTAATATGCTAAGAAATGTTATTCTTCTGACTCACTTTAGGATGCGAGCAGACGAGTGTCTGCAGAAAGATGCTTTTTATTTCTCTTGTGTGTTCTCCAATCCATAAATAAATACAGAGAAGAGTATCAGCTACCCAAAGAAAGAAAACCCTCCCATAAAATGCTAAGAAATACTTGCTTGCATACCATTGTGTCATAGCCATCATCTCAATCCTCTCTGCAATTATGATACCATTTTCCTTTACAAAACTGCTGCAATTATCATCTTTAAACTTAGCCCTTTCAAAGCATGCTGTTTAGCTCAAATTTATCAGAATTTTCTTTGTATAAAATTACATCTTAATAATCCATGAAGGTCAAGCTATTAGCAAGACACACACAGGCTCCCAAAAAGCATGCCTGAAGCACAGTGGAAAATTCATGACACTTAAGTAACTTGGCTATAATTCCTTTTCATCTCAATAGCCCTTAAAACTCTCCACATGAAAACAGCAATAACCTTATGACGGTTGCAGGGCAGTGTGTTTTCTGGACATTTGCTCGCTTGACTTTTTTTTAACCTAAGTGTAATTTACAGTCTCAGCATATTTGAAAAAAGTCAAAAGCAGAAGCAGACTTCAAAAACTGTAATATTTTTTCATAAGTCTTACAATATTTCGAAAAAACAGACAACTATGTAGATGCACTAAATTTGCATATGCATAGTATTTTCTGTGGATAGCCAGGATTTTTATGGACAGAAAAGTAAATCCATTTCAGTCTGTATGTCCTTTCTTATGCCCCACAGTATTATTTCTTACAAATACTTGTTCAGATGACTTTCTGAAATTGTTTCTTCCTGTGTGAAGCTCTGAAGTGTGCATGGAGCTGTGAACTTTATACATTAATTTATCTAAGAGGTGAAATTCCATCAGGATTATTTTAACAATTTGAGTTTCAATAGCAAGATCTGAAAATTAAATCATTTGAACACAAGCGCTCCCTGTGTTTTAATTTTTGCAATGTAAAACAAACACAAAGCCAAAGAAAAAAATCTAGACACTTTTATACATACCCTTCTTCTTCTCTTGCAAATACCACCATTCAGGTTTCGAATGCATTCAAATTTAATCCATTCTTGGTTTAGGTTCATGTCATGGATGTAAATTGCCTTCTCAATGCCTTTAGCATTGGATTTAATAGGGAATTTTTGAAACACTTCATGAAGTGCTATTTATGGCCCTAATCTTGATCTCCCAAGGATCTTCATATCTTATTATTAGTTTACATTTAATTCAAATTTGTCTTAGATCTTTTTCTGCATACTCGGTGCACATTCTTCTAGCTTACCAACCCATCAACTGTGCAAAATTCCATGTCATTAGAGTTAATGGGGCGAGCAAGTGTCCATTGTCTAATGATACATGCACCCTGATACAAAAGCAGATGAAATAACGTTTAATGGAGTTTAATAAGGAAAGGTGGGGGACGTTTCTGCTGCCCAGGTCAGTGTTAACAATGACAGTAGTCAGTGCTAAGGGGGTAGATGCTGCTAAGGCAGCTGATGTCAGTATTCAACTATTTAAAATAATTAATTAAGACACACGCTTATTACCTACTGTGTTACAAGTATCAGATTTGAACACTTTCACTTGCAACTTACTGGTATTAACATTCCTTCTAAGGGGAACAGGTTGGTGGCTTGTCACACAAAGTTTTTGCTCTTGGAGAACCACTTTTAAGCAAAGCTTAGTCATGCATTACATTGTGGGGTAACTGTTAATTATTAATTGGTTTCAGTTTTGAACTACATTACCTACTGTGGTGGCTTTAATTTATTATTTGTTGTAGAATGTTTTCTACTGTGAATTTTGCCATGGTCAGCGCGGCTGGTAAGTAGGGAGATCTGTGTGGTCTACCTCCATAGAGCTGCACCTTGCCAAAATGAATGCAGTGAACAAGGAACATGTTAGATCACACCACTTGGTTATGTCATCCACCTACAAAAATTATTACTTCCTGTCCTGTCACCTATATAGAAGGATTTACCTGCTTGACTACCTACCCATAGGGATCAAGAAAATAAAATTTCATGTAATAATTTCAAAAGCTAA
Organism: Leptosomus discolor; assembly: GCF_034619465.1. Lineage (NCBI taxonomy): Eukaryota > Metazoa > Chordata > Aves > Leptosomiformes > Leptosomidae > Leptosomus > Leptosomus discolor. Next base: position 69,342,015 of record NC_141392.1, on the reverse strand, counting down.
AAATAGTCAGTTAGAGAAATTAATTCATCCTGGAGCACAAAAGAAACCAAAAGCCAATCATTTCAGCTTAGGTCATCTTCTGTGCTGCACTTCCAGGGGCCCAAGGAGACATGTTTCAGTTCAATGTAATCAAACAAGAAAGCCTGACTCTTAATCATGATTTGTATTCCTAGACAGTGGTCGTCAAATTCCTAAGTGTGCTTGAGTTATAATGAGTAAAGTCAGAAGTTTAGGTAATTTTATTTTACTTGCTTACATATATTTCTAAGGGTCTCTGTCATTTGTTGCTTCATGCAGAGAGTTTGTGGGCCTAGTTTGATATTTTTTACATTTTTAACAGAGATGGCTATTTGCTTAAGGACAGCAAGTGCTTTAGTGCCAGAATTAATGAATGATGTTTACATAGTGCATAGCAGCTCATAGAGAACTGAAAGATTTCATTCATCTTTTGAAAGAAGATGAATCAGTAACTTAACTGGCTGTCCTGTACTAACTAAATAGCTTTGACATGATATAATTCTGATTTGTGGTGATTGTCTTTCATGTTTCTCTATAAAAATTCATACAACAGTTTCAAGATTAGAGCAGCAATCTGCATAAATACTTTTAGTATACTCACCCTATTTTTTTATTTGCACTTTATTAAGAACTGAAACAAAGGGGGGGGGCAGAGGATTCCCTTTCCACTGAAGTAGTATTGTGTAGTGAATGGTTTTATTATTATTTTTGTCAGGGAATATATTAGGAGACTTAAAAGTCAAAATGAGAAATTAACTTATCAAGGACTGAAAGTAATTGTAAATTGTAAATTCACAGAAGTTATAAGCTTAGATTATTTGCCCAGTAGAAGTGAGCCTGATTAGCTTTCCCTCTCTGTCACCATGTGAAGTGTGTGTGTGTGTGTGTATGTGTATGCACATGTCTGGTTAGTGGAAGTCAAATTGCAATTTTTTATGGCAATGTTAAACCTTGCAAGATGCAGTACTCACCAACAACATCGACTGGGAGTCTTATTTCTACCACCAGCCTCTATGACTTCATATAAAATTCCAGAATTCTGATAAACTGTCATGGGGAAAAATGATAAAGTGATTTATTCTCAATTTTGCTGGAAGGGAGAAATGCAGAGGCTGTCAGTCTGGGTCTTCAGAACAAATGAGTTACAGTTCATGAGGCAGCTCAATAAGGCTATCATTTCCCATCAGCTCCTATCACTGACAGCCACAGATTTACTGGATGGGGAAAGGGAAAATGGCTAAGTTTTGGTGCCAGGTGAGTCGACACTATTACTCCATCAACCAGACTTGTGTAGACAAGAGGTTACCATGAATATTTGATAGAAGCTTCTTCTCAGAAGTGCCTGTAGAAAGCAGTAAAGCTGTTCTTTCATTTGTGTAAAACACCCTCTCTGTCTCTCTGTTTGGATCCTGTTGAAAATGTCCATTTGTAAACCGCTAAGATTTCTCTGATTTATTTTGTGTGTATGCATTTGTTTCATTCAGCAGTCTGTTTTGTGCCACATGGCTTATTTATAGCCCTCACAGAATGAAACAAAAGAATCCTCATTCTTCTGGGATTTCATATACAATGCATTTGTCACTATCCGTCTCACAAAATGGCAATACAAACGCAGCCTCAGAGCCACCTGTGCATGCCCAGAGGAAAAAGGCCTTTGATCTGCCACAATTATAAATCACTAGAAATAAATATGTTCTCCTTCCAGGCAGAAAAAGGTTCAAGTCAAAGCTGAAGAACTTACTCTGTATATATTCATGTTAAAATAGATCAACATAAATGACTTCTGTATTATCCCGACTTTCTGTTGCACAAAACTTTCCTGGCAATTGTTGGTGTCTGTTCAAAGAGCTACTATGTAGGCTACCTGCATTTTTTTTTGCGGATGGCTGCACAGTATGATTTCTTAACAGAAATCCAGATTTGCCTCACTGATACTTAGATGTTAAAACATTTAGCTTTTTCTAATCTTAATGATCAGTAGTGGATTTGGTCCCTAGTTGTAAGCATTAAACATTCTCTTATGCTGGATTATTGTGCTACAAGGGTGGCATAGCGCCTGCAGGTGTTATTGGCTGTTTGTTTTTTAAGACAGAGATATATACTTCCAAAGGAGAATTTAGTATGATAGTTAGAAACAAGGCTCTGATGTTCTCACTCACACTGATACACTATAGACTATGTGCAAGTCTAAGTCGTGAATCAAACACCACTGTACATGAGTCAGTCATCAGAACTGTCTCTCTATTCCATAATTACCAATAGAAATGAGATATTCTCCAAGCTTTTGCTTGTGTCTGTAGCTTAGACAAAATATTTTTAAAATATCTATTCAGTCTTTCCATCACCCACACACCCAGAAAAAAAGAGTTCAAGAGTTCACAAAAGAATTTAAATTATTATCAAATATGCCTTCCATTAAACAAAAAGCAAAACCAAAACCAAACAAAAACGCCAATCAAACAAAAATCCTCAACATTAAGTATATAGAGTTTCTCAGAATTCTCTAGGCCATCTGTTCAGGAGAATCTTTCCTCCCAGATCTGCAGTACTCCTAGATAATAAATCAATATATAAATAAAAACCTTGCATCCCCAGAACAACTATGGACTGTCTTCATTTGTGATTGTGTTCCTAAACTTACTATTTTCATTTTAGAATCTGAGAAGGCTGTGGCAAGGGTATCCAGGCATTGCAGCTATGACTAACCAAGAGCCAAAAGTGTTAATGATGTCAGATTTGGTTTGAGATAGATTTTTTTAATCTTGTTATGAAGATTTAGAATAACCTTAAACCTTTTCACAATTATGGAAAAGTACAGCTAACACATATATTGCTAATGTTAAAATTGCAGTTTCTTACCTGAATTTTTAAACCAGTGCTAACTGTTTGGTTTGGTTTGGTTTGGTTTGGTTTGCCTAGAAACCAAATATGTTTCCAAAATATTCTTTGGGTGTTTTTTTCCCGTGTGCTTGAGCCTTTCCAATCATTGCTAACAGGTACCATTTCTTTTTTCAAATACTGCCCTGCTTTCATTTGCTTAATGATTGAAAGCTGTGTACCAGCTCTATCTTTAATCTTTTTCTCTTAAGCTTCAAGAATCTCAGTAAATGCACTTTCTAAAATAGAAAAAAAAAAAAAAAATCAAAGTCAGATAAGATTAATGGGTTTGTCATTTCGTGGACCATTTTTCATCTAGGAATAATAAATACAAAGTATTTTCTGATTCGTATTTCTCTCTCCTGGAGCTAGAGATGCAGACTGATGAAATCCAGTATATTATAAATGGATCAGAGTCTGTATAGACAGAGTAAGGAAAGTGCAGGATGACTGCAGTCATGGAGTCCTCATGTTGTCATCTGTCATGTTAAACTTCCAGAGTACATAGCAAAATATAGGCTAATTTAGTCTGAGAAATCCTAGCATATCTATTGCCACATGTTTTTCCACTCCTTTTTTTCTTGATTCATCTAAATGCAGCAGATAGTGATGTTATGGCAGAGCCTCAAAGTTCCCTATGTAGAGAGCAGGAGCTCATAGGAATCACTGCACAACTTCAGCTTTTGTCTTCTTTATGTTTACATAGCTGACCACAAAAATGGATAGCAAACTACGATAGCAGGGCTTCATGATCCTTATCACTGCAACAGTTCCCAGCTCTCTCCAGTGACTGAAGCACTGAGCAAGAACTAGAAGAATGGCATTTTTTCTGAATGTCAGATGATTTTTCACAACCGGGAGCTTCCTCTATCTCTGTGAGTGAATATTATGGCAGAAAGGCAAACAAGGAATGGAAAGGAAATGGAGAAGGGAATGAGGAAAGATGGGGAAAACGGAAAAAGCAGGAGGAAAGGGGAAGAAGGGGAAAGGGGGAAATGGAAAAGGAAACAGAAACAGAAAGGGAGAGGGAAAGGGAAAACCATACATGGTAGAAGGTTTCTCAATTAGCAGACAGTCATGGAAGAATCTTACATTTTCTGACCTTTTCATTCTAACTTGAATTGAGGTTATTGGTCAGGAGTGAGTTCTCTTTGAATTTCACTCAAATTTTAAATTGACTTTTGTTTCTTGTAGCCTCAGCTATGAAGCATGAGCTACAAATCATAGATTATGAAGTTTTCCAAAATTTGAGGTGGCTTATATTTCTCATTTGAGTTAAGATCTTGTCTAATTTTATCCTGTTTTCCACCTCCCTAAAGTGGTTCCCACCTCGGCTGAGAATGCTGGCAAAGTATTTTTCTCATAGTTTCCTCTCCTATCTTGCCTAACTATAGCTGACTGTCAGACAAATCAGAAGCTAGAGGTACCTATCCTTTCTGAAATATTCTTCAAAAAGCTTGGATGACACATGGTGCACCTTCAATTTGTCGTATTTCCTAAATGAACTGTATACTTGCAAGACTTCTGGTTTCAAACAAAGATCTGCAATGCAAAAGCAAATAGATTTTCAGTTTTAGTCCGTAGTTCACATTTGAAATCTATTTGTATCACAAAACCGATATGAAAGCTGGCAAGAGTAACAGCAGAAGAAAAACAGAAAAAGTTTCCACTTTGCCTTCCTGTCTGCCTTCCCATAATTTCCAGCACTGGTTCTGATATTTCTTTGAACATCCTATTGTATAATTTTCTGCCTCTGATTTTGCTTTTCCAAGAACAAAACCACCAAATATGTGGGGGTTTAACCAAAACCTGTAGAGAGCCAAAGGATTTGGAGTCAGTACAACAATAGCCTGTCTTCTGTACTTGCAGCAATCCTTCTGTACAAATATTACACATTAAAGTTATCTTCAGGATGAAGAAAGTGTCTTGTGAATCCCTCAGTACAGTTTTGCAGGTGAATATGTGCATGATTATATGACATTATCTCCATTTTATTTTCTAGTAAAACTATAAGAGCTGTTAAAGGTAGGAAGCCTGTGAAAAAAAGATAAGAACTTACTAGAAGGTATTAATTGCTGTCACAGTTATTCATGGATGAATTATATAAATTCTGCTGTAAAACTGGGCTTGTAAGAATGCAGCTGCTGAGCCGTTTTCAAACTGTGTGCAGTTCTATAGCTACTGACAGACAAATCTGGCTATTCGACAAATTGCATCACTCTGCTTTTCTCACATAGGTTAACATGGACACTAGTTTTTTACAGGATGAGAAAGTGTATATCTTGCTCAGGGATCAAATAATTTACTTTTTAGTAGTTGAATGACCCCTCTGGTTTCTTTATTATATTCTCCATTTTCTGGTAATAGCATGCTGTTTCTCTGTAGCAATTCAAGGTGTAACATGTCAACTTTTCCATTTCTTGAAGTAAAATCATAATGGACAGTGTATAAAGAACAGAAGACGGACCTGTTCCATGGTCCAGCTAAATGAGAACCACAGTAGGCATGATGTTGCTTTATTCCTTTGAGCCTTAATATTCTGAATTTTCCAGTGCTGTTCTAGAATAAGAATAGAATCAACAATGAGGAAAGACTTAAGTGTTAATAAAGTTAATTCAGGAAGTACTTAAATCATACTAAATTATCACTGGTGGCAGCAGAAGCCTTGAATGTTAACTGTCTAATAGTACTATGTTTAATCTGATCACTCCCAAGGACTCTATTAAAATTACTTTCTTTTAATCTGTAAGAAAAAAAAAATAAAACTATGCAACAATTAACAATTGACAGACATTAAAGTCAAAGACACATATTGACATGGTTGATTTTTGTAAGAGTGCCTTCATCCTTATGGCAGAGAAAATTCCAGAGAAAGGATAATTTTTATTCTGTCTTTTCCCCATTACCAGATAAACAAACCATAAGGAAATTACACAGTATTACATTTATTGAATTTATATTATATAAAATTTAGCTGCACATATACACCACTCCTCAGACACTGTTCTGGCAATAACTAGAAAGGTTCAAAACTTTATGAAATACCTGTCTGAAAGGGAGATTCACTTGAACATTGCAATGCCAAACACACTACAACTTCTAATGAATAAAAGTCAGGTCCAAAGTGGAGTCCATATCCCTCAGTTACATTTACTGCTTCAGCTAACGTATTTCTGGAGATAAAATAAAGGCTGCTGATCAACACCTGAAGGCAAGGGACAATTCCCTCTGTGTGTTTTAGCTAGTTTCAGATGTGCAGCTGTAACATGTGCAGATGCAAACTCTGCAGATGTGCACATGTAACAGATGCAAACTCCTTGTGTCCCACAACACCTAGCCTTCACTGTCCCAAACTGTTTGCAAGGCCCAGTCAATCACCCCTGCATGTAAAGATCTCAGTCCTCAGCCTCTCTTTTCTGGAGGCTCTACTTCACCCCAGCCCTTCCCTCTCCGTGCTCATCCATCACTCCCTCACTTGTATAGCCCCTTTCCTCATGCATATTCGGTATATCTAAACTACCCGGGCCTTTTCCCCTTTATTCTCAGTTCTCTACTGCACAAATCCACTTCAATACATGTCCCAGCAAATGTTGCTTATTGGTCATACCCTATGGCTGCCTTGGGGCTAACTCCATGATACATTTCTGCTGCCTGTCAGCTGTTCTGACACCTTCCAGATAGCTACTGGAATTGGGCCATCCTCCCCACTGCTGGACTCCGCCATGTCTCCTGCTTTCTGGTCCACAAGAACTTCAAACTTTTGGGCTGACTCAATGCACATTGATAGACAGCTCAGAGAAAAAATGTGGAATATCTGGCAGTCCTATTCTATGCCTGGCAGTAGGCTCCTCAGAGCATGATTCAGACACCATCAAGGGGATAAGTGAGGAGGGTAACTGCTGTAATATCGATGATGGGCTAGAGAGGAGGCCACACATCACTACACCCCTGCTGTCATCTGCTGATGTGAAGCATGTGCCATCCTGGGCAGTTCTCACAGGGCCAGGGAGAGAGCCAGCCCACAGGAGCATTGACTCTTAATTTTGTACAGTAGCATTAGGGTTACATGGGTGACACAGCAGTCAGCTGCCATGCGGTAGATTTCACGTTTCCTTTCTGACCTGGGAAAGTCAACCGTAAACATCCAACCATACCAGAAAGTGATTTAGCACCAGTAGTCTCTTTGGAGGTAGTAATATTCTTCATCCTTTGAGCACATTGCTATGCATATTACCAGAGCTGTGAAGGACGTGGAATTTCAGTGCTTTCATAAACACTATATTATTAATAGTTTGTTTTGCTGGAAATAGAATAAGAACATTTAAAAATATCTCTTTTTCAGCTGAACATTTTGCTTCCTATTTCAACTTTTAAATCTGTGTTACTGATTTGCAATATAAAACATCAACTGCAGTTCAAAACAAATAAAAATAAAAATGTCTTTATTTGTGTCTAAAGCAAGCTTCACTGAGTCTGCCAATGTTCTCATGGAACATTTTTGTTATAGTAAATGAGCATTTCACAACAGAAAATGTTTCAAAAATCTTGGTATGTTTTTAATTGCCTTTGTGCATTTCTGGCTGTGTTATGGCATTTTATGAAATTCCTCCACCTTACTCTGAGCTTTTGATGATCACTTCATGTTCTGTTTAGACTTTGATATCCTACACTTTGAAGAAATGAGTAAGGTAGAATAGCACCCTTATTTCCACTGAGTTAATTCTGTGCAATTTCTACTGATATTTTCCATCTGTCTTTGCATCTGATGATCGAGGTCTTTATACTAAACCTATGTAGTTTCTTTATGGTGTGTCTTTTCTATTTGCATTTCCATACTGGCTTTACTATGCTTTACTACCTTTACTGCTTTTACATTCTTTAGCTTTGCTTTTCTGTCTTATATAATCACACTTTTAAAAAATTGTACATATCTTACTGTAAGTCATTCATTCATTTTCTTGAACTTTATGGTTATTATTCTAGACATTTCAGTTTTCTTAATTCATGACACTTTCCTCGTTAAAGGATAAAACTTGACTACTAATACTTGACAGGGCAATTAATGCAGTGCTTTTTTGGAAGATAAACTGTGCGTGTTCAACATGCTTGGCTTGTAGTAGTTAGAATGTTATTTTTCTGATTACATTGGCAGTGGAAAAAAAATCAGTCTTAAATCTTCAGTGTTATGTCAGATTTTACTTCTTTTTTTATGACCTGTATCGTGCCCTGTCCCTTATATAAGAAAAAAAAAAAAAAAAAACCAAAAAAACGCACCAAAACCCAAAGTGCATGTTATTGCACTATGTTAAGGCTTGAGGGTTTGGTGTTTTTCCTCTTAGTGTGATTTAAGCTATCAAAGTAGGTGGCCTGGTTGCTCAGCATACTATGTTCTGGCTCACATAGCAGCTGATTGCGTGAAATGATATAAATTTTCATCCCAGTACTATCAGACTTTTTCAAAAGTGGTATAAAATGGGCATGTCTGCTCAGAGGAGCCCCAGGAGTTAATTTTTTCCACATGGGAATGAAACAGAAGCTTAAATAAAGCTTGTCTTTTCTTCTTTCATTAATTCATGTTACATTCTACCCAGTGGGATAGAATCGTTTTGTTCAGTACTTGAAGGGAGAAAGTGGTTTTGGTTTTCTCGTTGCAAGTGAGGGCCTCCATGAATGCCTAAGCTTGCATGAGGCTGTGAATTGTGCTCTGAGAAACCTATCACCATATTTTGGTCTGACTTCTGGGAAAGGCAGCAGATGTCCAAGATTTACTTCTGTGCCCTTGAAATCAGAATCTGGATCATCCTGGTTTTTGGAGTTGGGGGACCTCAACTCATAGGATCATAGAATCACAGAATGGGTGAGGTTGGAAGTGATCTATGGAAGTCACCTTGTCCATGACCCCTTCTCAAGCAGAGTCAGCTATAGCAGGATGTCTAGGACCACATCTGGTTGAGTTTTGAGTATCTCCAGGAATGGAGATTCTTAAGCCTCCCTGGACAACCTGTAGCAGTGTTTGACCACCCTCCCCATTACAGAAAGGAGTTTCTTGTGTTCAGATGGAGTTTCATGCATTTTAACCCATGTCCGTTGCCTCTGGTTCTTTCAACGGGCCCTACAGAGAAGAATCTGGTGCTCTTCGTTCTTTTCCATCAGGTAAATTCCTTTCCTTGCTTGGTTGATGAGCCATCTCTCTCTCTCCCCCATCATTTCTTGGGACTGTTGTGGGGGAGATGGGTCTTCACAAATGCATGAGCTCATCTGGCACTGTGAATTGGACTTTAGGCAATGGTTAATGCATCATGGGTAACTAAGAAGCACAAGTCTCATAACATAGGCAGTACCTTTTGGAAAAGAAGGAGACTGGAAGGAAAAAAATAACGTGAATCCTTTTATCTGAAATTTGACACAGGTTATAAATATTCTCAGTGTGTCATTGCTTTGTAACTCAGAAATGATAAACATTAATAGAAAGTAGATTTAAAGAAACTGTGATAGTGCCTACTTGTACTTGACTCATTCTAAACCACCTGTAGTTAAGTTCCTGTTCTTTAAATTTGGTTTCAAATTGCAAACTCAGAAACATGCCCTGAACTTAAGAGAATGGTATTTCTCTTAAAATTAGGTCACAGAAAAAACGGATCTGAAACATTAAATGATGCTATCCATAACCGAAGAGGAAAATCAGAATTGTGTTCTGTTCCAGACTTTTAAGAGCTGAAACCTGAAGCTGAATGTTAGTTAACTGAAAATATCTTTTGAGTTTGGAGTAAACCAAAAAACAACTGTCAGCACAAATATATAAATCTTTGATAAACTCATCACTCAATCCTTATTATGTTCTGTGCTCAATGCACACATAGACTTCTCGGACTTTCACAGAAATGTCAAGGGAGTATTCATTCCAAAGGGTGAATGGATATATCAATTTGTTTCACATCACTGAGTCCAGTAGTTCAAATGCTGAATATTCTGATGTGTATTTAGGATAAAACGCACTATCAGAAAATATCTACCTAGATGGTGAAATCAATTGAGAGAAATATTATTGCTGGTAGAATATGGGTTTTGTGATGCAAAATGATTTGGAGAAAACATTGAAGGTTTGTTAACAGAAATAAAAAAGGGATGGGGAAAGCATAGTGGGATGAAGACATAGTTGTTCAAAGATGTTAAAAGTTATTTTTATAGGACAGATTATTAGAGAAAATAAAATGTTTATGCTATATATTTGATGATTTGCTGTTTTTCAGAATTTCATTCAGTCTTTTGCATAATGCGAAGGTATTTACAGCAAAAATATTTTTAATTTAATCTGCCTGCAGTTCTTATCAAAATCACTGTATGGCCTTATGGTGTTTAAGAACTTAAGGTGCATATGTTTCAAATTGCTTAAAGGTTGGAAATCTGCTGCTTAGGAGCACATGTGGGAGTTCGTAGCGACACATGAAAGAACAGATGTAGCCCAGCTATGAAGCAATACAGGAGACAGCTAAAATACATGTCAGCAAAATTGGAAATGGAAAAGCCAGTTAAAATCATGGTAACTGTCAATGTAACCTCAATTTCTCTGTGTAGTAGTTTTATTGAGATTTTCCAAGTTCCTTCTATATGTGTATATTCATCGAAATAAGATCCAGTTATGTTCAAAAGTAGAACTCTTATGTTTAGGGTTTTCCACAAATTGTAATATGTATCTTCCTTTATGCTGCTATATCCTTTTCATTAATGCATATGCAACCTAAAGATGTTGGGAAACAAAGCTCTCTATTCTTTTTACCACTTTGCTGCTGCTTGACTTTACAAAAGTCATTTAATAATTTGGATGAAAATTTTGAAGAAAGGGTCTCTAAAGCTTGGCTCCTACATATTTCAGTGCTGGTGACAAGTTTTTAGAGACTCTGAGTAGAGATGGTTGTTGTGTAACCATTTTTATGTCTACAGAAAATTTTGACGTAATCCGTTTACTAAAATTCACAGCGTGTTTTGTCTTCCCAGTGAGGGACTGGAAATACAACTTTTAGAAACACTGGTTTTGAAAATTCGGAGACATTTCCAAGGAATACATTTATGGATACATTTAATAAATACATTTGCATGATGGAAATTATTTTTCCAATTAGGAGGTTTGGGGGATTTTTTGCCCTGTCTGTGCTTTGATCAGTCTAACAGCAACAATTGCTCTCTCTTGGCTGGGTTTTTCTCTCATATGGAAGAAAGTATGCAAATAATATCAATGCTATGACTGTGCACTTTATACTTGGATGATTTCAAAATTCTTGTGTATTTCAAACTGCTGTCTGCTACAGGGACTGGTTGAAGGCAAGAAAAGAAGGACATAATGCAAAAATGCAAAAGCATTCCCCTGCCTTTCTGTTTCTCTTAACACAGATTCAGAATGGTTATACTCTGATGAAAACTAACAATGCAGTAGAAAGCCAAGTTAGCCATACTTATGCAAATAATGTTTTACACTGTGCCAAAATTAATTGTGTGTGTAAATGTGTATACTTAATAATGGTATAGTAGATGAAGCACCAGCATGTCACATCTACGATCATTTAAATCTAACCTGAGGTTTAAACCACAATTACAAGACTGTTTTAAGGTTGTTACCTGTTAGACAGTAGTCCCCCGTTATCTTTAATAAAAAGAACATAATTTATTACAATTAGGCTTAATTGGCAATTCTCAGTCTGTGTTCAGCAGAATATCATGACTGAGACAGCATGGACAATCATTTTATTCCTTCTGTCCCCAAAGGTGATTTTCCTCACATCATTTCCAAGCTCAGTGATAAACAGTATGAGGGTCTCATTTTAAAAAATCAAAATTTTGAATTCTGCATCAGTAGATGTCACACATCTTGTTCTTCCCCAAGTTAGGCACTCTAGGCGATTCAGTTAGCAGACAGGACACTTCAGTCAGAAGATATCTCAAAGTGAATAACATTAAATAACACAGAAATCTAAAAAATATGTTTTACAATACTTACATTCATGAATAAGATTATATTGGAGAGTGCTGGCAAATACTATGATGGCAAAACTTATTATGTTTAGAGAGTATAAATAAAAGCTAACACTGTCTTGAATTTTGGGAGCCAGTCTGTCCACCACTCGCACTGTATTTCTGGAAAAGCTGTAACACCATTCAAGCTTTTTTGTCTGTTCCGGAATGTTTGAAATCCTATTCCACCACTGCTGAAAGTGTTACAAAACTGCAGCTTATGCACAAATGGCTCAACCGACTTCAGTGAATTTGTTTGTCTCAGAGTACATCCTTCCTTATCATCTGCATTTAACTTAACTTTCACAGATTATCTACTACAGCAATTTTTTTTTTTTTTGTGACAATCTCTGTGACCCAACACTGACAAATGCAAGATGTTCACAGGCAAAGGAAAAAATCTCTGGTACAAGTCTGCCTGTCATTCGTGTAGTTGCTTCATGGGAACAATGGAAAACATGGGAAAATGAGCAAATCTATTTTTTATTCCTTTTTTTATTCCCTGATTTCTGTGTTTCAAAATCCTGCCAAATGTTGTTGTTTTAGATCGTTGTTAGGGTGAAGCATGGAAGCATGGCTCTGTTTCAGAAATAAAACAGAAGTAAACTCTTTGGCCTAGCCTATGGTACGTTCAGATTGGACTAATCTAAAAGACAATCATATTCCTAAGAACATGATATTAGACTACTATAGTAATACAAATATCTTTGTATTACTTGAAATATAGTAAGTAATTACTGTCTTCTGGAAAAATGAACATGAAGTTACTTCATGGTATACAGGACTTGCTTACTGAATTTGGTATCAAAGATACCTATGGATAGTGATAACATGGTATGAGGAACAATAAAAGCTGCCACCCTTTCCTCATAGTGAATGCTTAAGCAAGAGCTACATCTCAGGACAAGTTTTGTGTAGAAATTTTATGATTTTTTAAATTTTCATTCAAATACAGTGAGTGACCAGAACAGAATTTAAGTGTTTGTATTTGTGGGCCTTTTTGTTCTTAAAGGAAACATTGAGAAGTTATAATTTATTCTTAGGGTTTAAACACTGTATTTACTTCCAGATGCTGTTTTCCCTAACAATCTATTTCCATTACGTCAGCATCTGTAAGCACACTTGTTCAGCATCAGAAACGTACACTCAATCCTTAAGAAAAGTAGAAATAGATGCAGATGTAGGAAATGTAACAACATTTTTTGATAAGAATAAAATATTATAAACCAGAATTTATTATTTTGTGAACTGGTGGAATGAGAAGGAATAATCTGCCTCAAAGTACATGAATACAAAGTAGTACAGTATCTGAAGAAATTTATATAATGGAGAATCAATATTTTAGTGTTTCACTTGAGATATAAGATCTGTGTCTTGAAATGGGCTGGTTTTGACCTATGAGCAATGGAGAATTTAAACGGTCTCTTCAGTGCAGTAACAACACAATATATTTATATAGCATCCTCTCTAAAAGAGTCACAAGGGGCCTATCTGTGATCTTTCAGCATGTCAAGCATACTGGCTCTGACTAATTTCTAGTGTGGTGAAAGGAAAAATGAATGTTGTTTAGGTCTCCTAGACAACAGTCTATGCTTCAAAAGTAAACTCTGCAATAGGTATATGTATTTGATTCAAATCTAGGATTCAATTTGGGAGTGAAAGAACATGAGTGTCTGGCATTGTTTGCCAGGGCGGCTTCAGATGAACAAATAAAACTCAACCAGGCTTCAGTATTATTCAGTTCTGATAATATTATTTTTTTATACATATCCAGACAGAAATATTTCTCCTCCATTTTCATTATGGAACAATTAATTCCGTTAGTTTTAGTGTATTGATCTTTCTTATAACATAACATTGAAGTTTGCAGTGTGTAAGTTCTATTTTCCAAATGGGCAAATGCATACTATAAACCAACAATTAGTAATGCCTTTGTTTATCTTTAGATATTATTTTCAATAAAATATTATTTTCCATCTTTTTAGACCTATATTTCTCCTTATGCATAGTTTCACTTTCCTGATAGATGTCTGCTATCCTCAATTGCCAACCAAGGTGCAATAGTAATATGAATTAAACTGAAATTTTTGTAACGGGCTACAGAAAGGGGAATATTTTCCACAGAAAGTAACAAAGTATTAATTAAATCAGCAATGCATTCCTATATACTGATGATGACATCTTTAAAACCACAATTATGAAACAACCTCGGTGTGATTTCTAGTATATATATGTTATCATATATAAACATTGTTTTGCGGGGTTGCTTTGAACACCACCACATGAATTAACTAACTAAATGAACTGATTTTCAACTGCATCAGATTTCAGGTGAAGTTCCAATTAGCTGAGCCAAATTTAGCTAAACCTTTTTTCCCGGACTAGTCCTTGGGGAAGAGGGAAGAAATCAACCAAAATACTCTAAATTATAAAAAAAATAATTTAGACAGTTCTTCAACAGCATTTTATTCTGAAGAAATAAAATTTCTACATGAATTCGTGAATTTTGGCAGGAGAAATTGATTCAGAGAGTCCACTCTGCCTCTTAAATAATGCTAAAGTAACATAAAAGAAAAAATTATTTTCTATGAAAATCAATGCTTGAGGTCCCATAAATTAAGAAAAGAATTTTTTTATAATTTGCCTCCAAACTGACATTGCTTTTCTCTAGCAGGCTAAATAATTAAGTTATTTTTTATTCATTCACTGTTTTAAAATTTGTCATAGCCACAACCACTAAAGTTTAAAAATATTAATTTAAGAATCCATAAATTTTAAATGATGCCTTTATAAAATTAAATTGGCTTGCCAAGTTATTTTTCATTTCAAATACTATATGTGAATTACAAGTAGATGTGCTGGTTTGTAAATTAAAATAAGACACAGTCAGACATTTTAGCAAGTAGTCTAAGTAGAAAAGACCTCTTTTGGTTGCCAGTCTGTATTCTCTCATTTACGTTCAGAAGGAAAAACTTGCCACATTTACATGTCGGTGACAATTCTAATGCAAAATAATTAGATAATTGTAATTAACAGGTATCTTTTTTTCTCTCATTAAAAGACTTCATATGTCTTTCTAGAGCAGCTGTTTGGCTGTCAAAATTGGCCAAGTAGCTTCTTCGTGTTGAGGAATGTTTACAGGAACCATTTTACTGCTGAAAATAGTTTGAAAGTTCTTTCAGCTGTTTCATCTCAATGTTAACTGCAGTGTAGTTATCCATAGGAAATAAATTTAAATTATTTGGTTTATGGCATTTTAACTGGAAAGTACGTACACTTCAAGATGAGAAATGGAAAGGTAAAGTCAGAATAGTAGATAAGATTTAAACCAAGTAAAGCAGTTGATAGAAAATTGCAAGTAATTTTTTAGATGAGATTGCTTTAAAACATCTACAAAAATGGACTCTTTTCTTGCCTCGTACCATCTTTCATAGTAGTGTAATTCTATGATATTTGGAGGATTTTTATAAAACCACATCTCAAGCCTCTGTGCCATAAATCCCTGACATGAAGAAAAAACCTGTAACTTCAGTGGGACTGTCTCCTGGTATTATGATATTGGACTGCATATACATGGGGAAGGGATGAGGAAGGGGAGGATGCAGGATCAGTGCCTAAAAAAGAAGAGCATCCTGGTGGGATGGGGAAGAGAAAATACAATTAAAGTTTCATGGGTCGAGACAAGGACAGGGAGAATCACTCACCACTTCTTGTCATGGGCAAAATAGAACCAACTTGGGAAAGAGAATCAATTGAATTTGTTACCAGTGGAATCAGAGTAGGATAATGAGAAATAAAACCAAATTTTAAAAATACTTTCCCCCTACCCCTTCCTTCTTCCTGGGATCAACTTTGCTCCCAAATTCTCTACCTCTTCCTTGCCAGCAGCACAGGGGGACAGCACACAGGGATTGCACTCAGTTCATCCCATGTTGTCTCTGCCACTCCTTCCTCCTTGGGAAGAGGACTCCTCACACTCTTCCTCTGCTTCAGTGTGGGATCCCTCCCACAGGAGTCAGTCCTCTATGGGTTCTCCATCGTGAGTCCTTCCTGTGGGCTGCAGCTCTTCACAAACTGCTCCAGCATGGGTCTCCTTCATGGTGTGCAGTCCTTCAGGAACAGACTGCTCCGGCTCAGGCTTCCCTTGGAGTCATGGTCTTCTCTGGGCACAGCCACCTGCTCTATCATGGGGTGATCTACGGGATGCAGGTGGGCATCTACTCCAACATTAGCCTCCATGGGCTGCAGGAGGTCAACCTGCCATCTCACCACGGGCTGCAGGGGAATCTCTGCTCCAGCACACCTCCCTCCCTCCTTATTCGCTGACCTTGGGGTCTGCATAAGTGTTTCTCTCACATCCCACTCATCTCTCCGCTACCAGTCTTTCAGCAGTTTTTCCCCTTTCTTAAATGTTTTATCACAGAGATGCTACCACCATCACTGATTGGCTTGGCCTTGGCCAGATGTGGGTCCTACTTGGAGCCACAGGACCTTCTAGCAGCTTCTCACAGGAGTTACTCCTGTAGCCCCTCCCCCCACTACCAAATCCCTCCGCACAAACCCAATTCAAAAGCTTAAAGCAATACTGCATATTTGGCCACCAAAATGCTGTTCAAAGTGTTTTTAAAGTAGAAGGCTTTGCGGTAGCACAGTCTTCATGTCATATTGGCGTGTCGGGAGGAGCAACTGACATCATATACCTGGACTTATGAAAAGCTTTTGACACTGTCCCACAACTGGAGAGACATGGTTTTGATGGATGGACTAAGGACAGGGAGACCTTATTGTAGCCTTCCAGTACTTAAAGTGGTCCTACAGGCAGAGACTCTTTATCAGGGATCGTAGTGATAGGATAAGGCATAACAGTCTCAAACTGAAAGAGAGGAGATTTAGATTAGACATTAGGAAGAAGCTCTTTACTGTGGTGGTGATGAGACACTGGAACAGGTTGCCCAGAGAAGCTGTGGCTGTCCCCTCCCTGGCAGTGTTCAAGGCCAGGCTGGATGGGGCTTTGAGCAACCTGGTCTAGTGGAAGGTGTCCCTGCCCATGACCGGGGCGGGGGGTTGGACTAGATGATCTTTAAAGGTCCCTTGCAGCCCAAACCATTCTGTGATTCTATGATTCTATGACTTATCTTGTGTCAGGTTATATTTAATGACAGACTGTTAGAAGAACTTCGGAGTACACATGGTTTAAGCACTGACATTTAGCCACAGATGCCACTGTGAGATCCCAAATTGCCATTGCAAATAGCTAGAGTATTAATGGGGAATTAAATCTCTTCCCAGTAAAAGAGGGAGACAGCATTTTCTTTTATGCTTCCCTGCCCTGTCTGAACTGCTTCCCTTTTATAACGGCTGCATTTCTGCCAACTGCCTCATCTTTCCAGCCAGGAGCTATAAAAGCAAAGTGTCCTTGCCATTTGGGAAAGATGTTGACAGGAGGTAGATGCAATGATCCCCAGCATACTTACGGCATCAATTCTTTCCTAGTAGTGTCACATATGAATGAGTGACTAACTGCCAAATGCCATTCTCTGAAATGGAGACATTTAGACAGTACTGGAGAGTCTAGTCTGGATCCCTAAAACAACAAAACTCAGGTTCTCATCTCTGTATAAGAATGAGCTTAATTAGTATTAAAACCAAGTTTATTACTAAATAAAATGGGCTTAAATAAGACATTGAAATGAATGTTCACACTTTACAGATAAACTTCTATGATATGCATGGTGCATAGGAATGTTGTAAGTTAAAGCATTATATTCAGCAGTGAGTTAGCCATTTAGTTTAATGAGAACATAATTTATTTTCCAAGGCCAAGAGGACAGCATGGATCAATCTTTGGTCCTGAAAGTTAAGCAATGCATTTCAGTTTCATGTTGACTGCAGGAATTCTATTAATAATTGGGTAAGACTTCCAAGTCTTCCTGTGCCTAAGTAAAACAGATGATAATACCAGACTATCCCCTATCCTAACATGTAGTGAAGTTCAATGCACTGAAGTGATCTGGGTTTTCAAACATTACAGTGTAGACCTGGTAAGTACCATCTACAAAGTGAAAACTTTGTTTTCTTACTGCTAAATTTGGGCATGCAATGTGTGTTTAACTGTAATGCTTGGCACACCAAGCAGATGTTAAAACAGATCTCTGCAGGTGTCAGTTTTCAGAATATACAAGGGTGGTTGGTCTAAACAGCTGAGAGCTCCTGCAACATATAGGCAGTGAAACAGCACATGAGTTCTTCAGGTTGTTGTACTTTTAAAATTGTCTTTTTTCTTTGTATTAGTAATAACCTGTTTTTCATGGAGGAGACTAATGCAAATGATAACATTGGTAAGTTACATTGTAATGTAGATACAGTTTCCATGGAAGTGCTTGAAACTAGCGTGTTATTTACTAGGAATTATTGGACAGCACATGCCAAACAGTGTCTACTAGCTATTAAGCAATTGAAATGTCACTGCAGAGGCAGCTATTTGAGAAAAACAAAATTACGGTATCCTTCGGCCCCTCAAACTGAAGTGATGTTTGTCTACTGGAAGCAAGTTCACTATCTTCACAGGATTTGTGTAGCATCTCTTTCTAGATACAGTGTCAGAAGGTGTCAAAGCTAAAACTCCTCCCTGTTCTCGCTTTCTATGTAGCCTGTGTTGCCTCTTAAATGACTGTAACATTTCAGTGAAGAAAGAAACACATCCTTAGAAGCTGGGTTTTAGAAATAAAAATGGCAAACATTTCACACTGTGTAGAGGTGTGATATGTTACAAGTAATCTTGGAAGAAATGGACTAGTGGGCAGAGTGCAGGTGGAGTGTTCAGAGCTGCCTTTATAATTCACACTTAGTGTGTGGGTGCTATAAAAAAAAATCAATACATAAACTCGAACACAGATGGAATTTATCACATATCACTGCTGTTTGTCACCTGAATATCACCGGTATGTGTAGATGCATCTACATAATTTAATCTCATTTTCCTTCTAAAAGCACATGCTAAATGTATATTAATTTCTGTACACAGAACTAGAAGTGTTTAGTGTAAAATGTGACTAGGATGTTGTGAGGTTTTAGCTGGAGCTAACTTGCATAGCACCAGAATAAAATGCATCTTTTCCTGTTATCAGGTTTTACTTCTCAATCTGTCACATGAGTGCTTCATTCTGGATAGTTCATTCTGTTGAAAAGTACAATAATTACTTAACCTGTAATAAAATATGACAAGACAACAAAACCTATTAATAGTAACAATCATTATAGCACCATAATTAAATATATTATGCTTCATTTCCATAGCTAGGCCAAACGCTGGTTTCTCACAAGTAGAGCATTCTGGTTTTGCCATTTGATTGAGATCTGCAGGGTAATCCTAAAAGAATGAGGAGTGATTGAGGTAACTATGTATGTTCTTGCTATGGTAAATAAAAAATGGCCTTCAGGACTTTGATATGATATTGAAAAATGATGTATTAAAGGGAAACAGTAGGAATTTGAGTTACAGTATAGAATTTTCAGGTTTTTGAGAGGGCCCTTCCTGCTAGTTTAAATTGTAAACACCTGAAAATCCAGTGTAAATTGATGTTATATTTACTGTGTAGCAGTCACTTTAATAAGCTTGCCTTGAAGCCTCAAAAGCAAAATCCTATGTATTAATATTATGACTTCAGAAAAGCAGGGAGAAAAATAACCATTGATGCTTATAAATATGAAGCCTGCCGAGTATAAGCAAAAGAAATTTATAGAGAAAACCTTGAACAATTTCTACAGCAACATCAGCCCAGATTCATTCTAAACTGTTGAGCCAGAAATGTGAGAAAATGAAGTGACTGAAGCCTGTCAGAAAAGAAAAACAGCTAGTGGACTGGTGATGTGAATCCACAGACAGCACCATTGAATCCACTATCTTCACTGCATTGATTAAAGACTGTTACTATTCGGGTGAATTGAAACCTTCACTGAAGCCATAGTGGAGCTGAGCAAAATAAAAAGTTGTTTGTCATTTGTTACTCAGGGGGCCTCTGAAGTAAGGAACTGATTTCTTGGGGTTTTTTGCTTCAACTGAGTTATAGTAGTTGGCTCACGGAAAGAAAAATATATTGTGTATGTTTCTTCTCATAAAAACCTTGTTTTATAGTACATGTTAGCTATCAGATTAGGTCAGACCTACAACAAGGATAGACTTTCCAAATATAGCACTACCTTATTGCTATAGCTTATAGCTTGAGTTCATCCAGTTTACATAAAACACTGCATCACATTTGGCCTCATTTGAAGATGGATCTGAACCTTGCAGACACCACAGGCTTCAACATGTTCTGCTCTCTCCTGATCCACATTGATATCCGTGTTTCATGCCAATTGCAACAGAAAACAGTTAGACCTTTTTCTTGACAGAAAAGTTTTCAAAATTTATTCAGTAGTTGAAACCTAAGTGTGTCTGTTTTTTTTTGTCAGAAGACAGCAATTTTTATTAAACCTTCCTCTTTTTTAGCATTTCACAGCTTGAGGACAGATTGACTGATCAAAGTCAGAGACATCACCCCCGGCGTACTCCTGTGGCCCAGATGACTGCCAGGGAGGAGGCATTTACATGGAGCTTTTTCCTGACTCAGAACTGAGTACCTAAGCTGGGTCTCCCACATTTCAGTCACACCTCCTACAAGTACAGTTGCTTGATGCTATGAGTAGGTCTTCCCAACAACTTGTGTAGGAACAGCTCCATTTTGAATAGATAGTTCAGGGAAGTTATTTCAAAAGTTGAATTTGACCTGGTCTGCCTTGAAAATAATCTTCTTGCCATAAAAAATCTTATTTTAATACCATTAATAAATATATTATTCATGACAGGCCAGGACCTGTAAACATGAGGTATGTGGAAAATGTCCAAACAGCCTAAAAGAGTTATCCAGTATTGGAGGCTTGTCAGGAGTTTGATATTGGTTTAAGTGAGATTCAGCAAAATGTTATAATAAATCTTTCTACTGCCTTAACATGAAATAAGTCCTGTAATTAACAGCACACCGCAAAGAATGACTTGACTACCCTGTCAGGAACACACCAGTGAAAATCTCTACTCTGTCACTCATGTATTCATAGTAGTAAAAATCAGATAAAGAGTATTCACTGAAGTTTAAAGGTAAAATAATGATTTTTTCCAACAGTTCTTAAATTAAGTTGGCATTATTTTAAATCCATGAAGTTGAATTAATTCAGAATCCTTTTGGTCTCTCAGTCAGTTATAAAACAGAATATAGATTTTGTTCCTTATCCCTCCAAAACCCATGAAAGTGAACAAAAATGCCTTCTAATTTCTGTGAAACTGCTTTGAAATATGACTTATAATAGTGGAATTTGCCAAAGCATACTCAGCCTGACAAAATCAACAAAACCAAAATAATCTGCTATGTTGCTGTCTTGTTCCTACTGAAAAGCTTTCAAAAATCAGTGTAGAAATCCCTGGTGATTTTACAAGAGAACCTCCTTTTAGCAGTCAAAACCAGCTTTTTCTGTATGCTTTGTGTTCTTTCAGTACTTTTTTGGCATCACTGCAGAAGAGACCTGAAACTTTCAGGAGATATTTGTTGAACTCTTAGAATATGAAAATTGTGTTTTGAGTTTGTGATATTAAGTTATAAATGTCAATAATTGGTCAGAACTTTGGATGGAAGGAGTTTTTGTTTCAAATGACATCAGCTAACAGTACCATACAATTTCAGTAAGCTCTCCCTCTTCGTGGGTTAAAATTGTGAGTAACTCAACATTTTCTGAAGCAAGTTTATTTAATTAAATATGATTATTTAGACTTTATTAAGTTATGACTAATTAAGCTCTCTCTCTAGAATTTTGTAGGTTGTTGAGAAATTTTTCTCTTTCACTGTTTAAAATTGTTTGTGTCATTCCAGTTAACTTTATTGATCCTTATACAAAGCTTTTTTTTTTTTTTTTAAAGTGTAGCAGAAAAATGTCAATCCTACTAATGCAAATTCATGCATCAGGCATAAAGCCAAAGCAAACTGGCTGTTGCATATTCCTAGTTTATATCTGGTGCACCTGAATGTAATTAAATGCAAATTGTTAGTTAAAAACAAAACACTGATGAAAGAATATCCCTTCAAAGTAGTTTCCCTAGTCACAAAATTTTGCAGGTTTTTTCAAGATGAAAAATGGCCAAAAGTAAAGCCTGATCAGGCACTCGGGTCCTCTTCATTCCTTCCACATGAGCTGACCTTGTTGTCAGTTTAAGAAACTCATTACCGCAATGAGTTATTCACACGGTAGCAACAGATAACAAACTAGATCGCTAGCCTTCTCAGTCAGCTGGAATGTCAAGCATATATTTCAGTGGTGCTGTGTATTTTCCAGCAATTACCAGTTAAC
Organism: Leptosomus discolor; assembly: GCF_034619465.1. NCBI lineage: Eukaryota > Metazoa > Chordata > Aves > Leptosomiformes > Leptosomidae > Leptosomus > Leptosomus discolor. The sequence goes on along the minus strand of NC_141392.1, from coordinate 69,319,737 downwards.
CTTCAGGTGAAATTCAAGGTGTTGGTAGATAACCCTAACTGTTTAACATCCTATTTCCTGCAAGACAGCTTTTCAGTCTCTGCATAGCCGTGTTTTCTCTGTTTAGTTACCCGTCCCATGGGTAGTGAGGTTAGAAGTCACATGCTATTTGTAGTGCTGGGCTCCTCTTTCTGGAATTGATCCTTGATGGACAAGTCTAAGTGTGACTACTTTTAGAACATGACATAAGCTGTGAACCATGTTCAAGTTTTCTACTTTTTATCCCTTGCCATTTAGATTCCCGACAATTTCTTTTTTAATTCTTTGATCCTTCCAGGGAGTTAGTTTACTTGTTGCAAGGGGTCAAAAGCATTCCCTATTATAGAGAAAAATGTCCCTTGTAATTTTCTTCGTGTTTAAATCCTGTAAGGATGCCAGATCGTGGAATGGGAGTTTTACAAATGTGTGTCTTAACAATTACAATTAAAATTTATTAGGACCTGTGTTACTGTAAAAGTTTAGGAGGAAAATTCTCTGTGCATGCTAAGCAAGGAGAAAGAAAAATTAATTAGTCACAATACAGGCAGAGGGAAAAAATGGCCGTTTCTTTCACAGAAACATGAGTATTTCATATGATCTGAAGCAGTTACTAGTCTTTGAGAGAAATGTTTATTATTAGTAAGCCCACCCCAACTACCATTACCAGTGTGTGTCATACCTTGAAACAGTTTAAGTGGGACAAATTGACAGATGAGAGTATTCTGTATCTTCCAAATTTGAGCTTCTTATGACCTATAATAAATATGGTGATGATACTTGGTTTTACTTCTTTACTTTCATTTACCTCATATAAAATATAAGAATGAACAAAAATCTCAGCAAGTGTACATTTCATCTGGTACTTTGTCTGTGGTTAGGCAATTACAGCAGAATATTACAGCAGAACAAGTAGATTTATTTTTCCTTGTGTATCCTCCCAGCTTCAGTCAACCAATATTTAAAGGACTTTCTGAACAAGAATTTCCATCCAGTTTATTTTGTTCAGTAGCCATAAATTTTTGTGGTAACTTTTCTAATCCATTTAAAATGCTGGCATTCAAAGAACCTCATATCAATGAATTCAACAAGTCAAATGTGTGTAGCGTAAAAAAAGTCCTTCCATTTTTTTTAGTTCTTAATTTCATTTAGCATCCCTAGTAGGAGAAATAATGAAAAAAAGAATTTCCTATTCACTCTTTCATCGTATCTGTCATTGCATGTAAGTTTATAGCCCTGTCTTCTCCAGGTTGTAGAGTCATAGGCTGCCAACTTCTCCCCTCCACAGTTATAGCTTCTTCTCTTACGGAAACCATTCCTCTTGTTTGATCAGCCTTATCCCATTTTCTGTATCTTTTCAAGTTCTTCTTTCAGCTTCATATATTTGAAGATCAGGTAAGTAGAACTGTGCTTAGTAAGTCTGCACCATGGCTTTAAAGTGGCACAGGGATCTTTTGGTTTGTTGGCTGTTTCCTTCTAATAGTTTCTAACATTTTATTTGTCTTTCAAGTACCTCTGAGTATTGAGATGAAATTTTCAAAACTATCCCCAAAGTGCTCCTCCTAGGCTAAAAGGACTAGAAATACACCGATTAGAAGCTACCTTCAGGTTTTATCAACGCTGAATTTAATTGATTACTTTGTTGCTCAGTTATTCATCATTGCAATGTCTTGCAACTCTGTTGCACATCTCTGTTCCTGTTCCAACTATCCTGAGATGGTTTTTTTTTTTTTTGTAGAAACTAGGGAAAGTTTTGAAGTGTCAGACATTTGCACATGCTGCGTGTATTCATTCTTCAGTGAATGTAATTCAGTTCAGGTGATTTGTTTCTATTCTTTTTATCATGTATTGATTTACTTTATTACTTTATTCTAAAAACTATTCTACTGGCTTTCCAGTCTATGACATTTTAGAATCATGACCAAAAGAAAAAAAAAAAAAAAATCCTTGTAGTGAGTATGATTAGAAAGAAAGAATTCGTCTAGTTTTTCTGCTGTGATCTTGTCTTTGAGTGCTCGTACCATACACTGATCATTATAGACACTGAACACTTTTTGGCCGATTGAACTCTTCTAATAGGTCTAGAAAAAAAAGGTTATTTTCCAAGTTTAATGCATTTACAAATTACTTCCTCACACAGTTCTAGAACAACTCTGGGTGGCCAGTTCTGTGTGGGGACAACTCTGTGGGAGACAACTCTGTGCAGGTCAGCAGATTCCACTGGTCCTTGGCACGGTGCCGGTCCTCCCTGCCCCACCCTGTCCTGCCCCGCTGGACCTCCCCGCTGCACATCAAGCTCTGCGAAGCCCTTGAACACCAGTGGGGGCTCTGTGCGGCATCATGGGGAGCCCCAATGGGAAGCCTGGCAGCAAGTGGTCTCTCATGGGAGGCAGAGGGAATCTGCTGACCCATGCAGAGTTGTCCCTGCGCTGAGCTGTCCCCATGCAGAGTTGGCTGTGCAGAGTTGTCCCATTCCCTCCTCACACTCTCTTTTTGGCCTGTGTTGTCACGCGTTTGCATTTAATTTCCCAGATACTATATTCTTTCTGTTCTTCTAGTCTGGACACAAATAATAATTTCTGAAGGATATCTTTTACTGCTAATAGCTTCTTTTACTTTTTTTGGTCTTCTTAAAATCTTACTGATGAGTGTTTGTTGTTCTAACTGGCATACTCTTTTGGGGGCACACAAAGTCACTAGAATTATGTAGATTTGGACAACGGACAGCAAGCCAAGAAAAAGTCACACCACAGTCCCTTGATGAATGCACCACACCAGTAGCTAATGTGGACACACCCATTGTTTAATCTGAATCTCCCTGCTTTGTTTTGAACACTACCTATGATAACAGCAAGCATTTATCTTTTAACCTTTTCCTTTTCATTTGTTTTTAAGAAACATCTTTGCTTTCTTTCTTAGAAATCAAGTACTCTGTGGATCTTATTTTTTTAATGTGTTTCCTTCAAGGATACAGATAATGACTATTTAACTATGACTATTATAACATGGCTCTTATAGACATTTTGCCTTAAATCAGATTCTGCACAGCTATACTGTTTAACACAAAATGCTAAATAGAGTAATTTTTATATATATATATGAATATATATATATAAGGTAACTGGGAAAAATAATTTACCTAGCAATGGAATATATCAAAGACTGAGGATTCCACATTGAAAATTAGGTATAAAGTCTTCTAAGATGATAGAACACCCTCAAAGAAAAGCATTTTTAATAAAAGCAGTTACACATTCATCTACTACAGGCAAAATCCTAAATCCATCATAAATATAGCTGCTATTATTATATGACAGAACAGTGAAAAGCAGATGGACATATTTGCAATAATGTAGCTGGGCTGAAGGTATTTTCCGCCTCTCTTCCTGCATTAATAATGACAGGTGGTGTTGGAGATAATTTTAACCAGATTATGATGAGCTGTAGTTCAGATTCAAAGACTTTTTTCCCAGCTTCTCATGCTTGGTATATGACTGAACATACTTTTAAATGCGGTTCTTCAAAAACAGCATTTGAAGATTTGTGTGCGTGAGAGCTGATGAGGTGCTTGCCTTTTCTGAAAAGAATTCTTTGAAAAACTTAAAAAGGACATATTTCAAAAAACGTTTCCTCTGACTTTCATGTGAAGATATCTATTTTGATATGAAAATGCTTGTAAATGGAATTTCCAAATAGCATATTCCCCCCTTCTGAAAAAGAATCACAAATTATGTGAGGCACAAAAAAGAATCCTGTACTTACTTTAGACCTTGCAAGCTAACAAGGTAGTGTATTAATTGCAAACTGATTGCAAGGTAGTGTTTCTTCTTTTTAAGAAGGAAATAAGTATATAAATTTATGTAGTGCTTGGCTTACCTCACAGCTCAGTGAGTTACCTTCAAAGGTAGCTCAGCCCTTGAAGAGAATTTCAGTTTCTTAACTCACATTCTTTGAGTTTCACCTTCTGTGCTATGTGTATTTATGCATATGAATGTATGCAGATATATGCAAATGACTGCATATGTTCAAACTTTCTATAGTTGTTTAACTGTATGTAGTAGGAAAGTTAAGTAAAATAATGCTTAGACTATAGTTTGTAACTTAAATGGGGAAGAAGTGATTTGTGAAAGGGTTAATACCCATAACAGGCCTATTCATCTGAATGAAGATACATATTAATGAAATATTAAACAGAGAACTTGTGCTTTCTGCTGTTTGTTTGCGATGAAAAGTTTCATTTTACGAAAAGCAAAGTCTGTTTTCAAACAAATAAAACTGCAGATACAAACAAAACAAAAAAAAATGCATTGAGTCCAGCCACACATTTATTTTGAATGGCATCTGAATTACTAGGCTGTGAGAGTTGCAGAAATAGTAGCTACAGGTATTCGATCATTTCAAAAGACTTCATTTGCTTGGGAAAAACAGTATAAAGAGCACGTACCCACTCATTGGGTCTGAAGTCTGAATAATTACAATTTCTGTGAATGTTTTTGTTCTGCCTGCTGAGGCTAAAATTTTATGCACTTTGGTTCTGCCGTCTGAAGTCCCTCTGCACAAGTTTATATCGTTGCAAGTACATTAGAGTAATAATACGTTGCTGCCTGAGTATGTGTTTGAATTAATTTTTGTCATCAAGGAACTATTCCTGTCCTGAGGGAGAACTGGTGGCAGATTCCTGAGGGCCCAAGGCTGAGGCTAAGGTCATGCATGGGCTCCTCCTTTCTACTGTTTGTACTTCAAGTGACTCTTTGTTAACTATTTTGGCCTACTGAATCCTCACCCATACTTGCAGCAAGCTTACAATCTGTTTATAATTGCAGTTTAAGCAAGAACAGGTCACTTGAGTAGTGAGTTCTCTTCACCTATGCTAGGGTTATACATAGCCATGACTTCAGAAAATCCTTAAAGTCATAGTAATATTTGCCCTCCTCTATGTGAGCTCACTGAGACCGCTGGAAATGATTCAAAAACCAAAGACTTTTCTATGAAACCAATTCCCTGTCATAAAGAGGATCTGCAGGAGGCTTGGTTTTCCTTTAAAACACCTTGATGCATTTGAGGATTGTTCCAATACAGTATTTTAACTTGTTCTTGTTATGAAGTGTCCAGTAGATCCTTGTAACATGCTGTTAAGTCTCACTCACATGCACAAGTGCAGTCACTCTGCACAGTAACCCTTTTCAGACATGGGCTCTGTTAGTTGATGCCCAAAGTAGAAAGGTAATTAACAATACCAGCAGATATCTGCTGCTAAAATTGATAAATCTGCCAGGTTACATGATAACTTAAAATTTCAGCCTTGAATCTGTAATACTGTTATCTTGATTCAACCAAATGTAATAAATCTAACTAATTTAACTAAACCAGTAAATGAAGTTGTGCAGCTACTTTCGTTGCAGTTTAAATGAGGCATTTTTCAATTTAGCATAAATTGGAATCTGTTTAAGCTAAACTGAAATAAACTGCTTTTAAACCAAGTTACACATCCACAATGGAGTTTAACTAATTCACTTTATAAAAAAACTTAAGTTAATAAACCACAAATCTCTTGTGTGAACAGAACTTTATTCTTTCTATACAAAACTAATAAAAGACTGTTAAATAAGGTTTCCTTTGCTTAATAGAAAAGTGTAAAAGGAGTCATATTTGACACATGGTAATCAGATCACATCTGTACTTTACTGAAATATACTCAGATAGACAGTAAAGGTATGAAATAAAAATTTGGCTTGGTTAGAATACAACAGTAAGTGTAAACACTAAAAAAATGTTGTCTGAGAAAAAAAAACAAATCAACTCTCTGAAAAGCAAGTGCTTATATCATTAGGGAGAGGTAAAACCAAAATGAACAAAATATCTTGGTTCAGGTGCTAAATTCTTTGCTGTAATGAAGACAGTGGAACTGTGATGATTTATTTATATTATCTATAATAATCTGCATTCTAATATACTACTAAAATGTGATTTCTTTCATAAATAAACCTGAATACAGGCCAACAAAGCTTTTAAGAAAAACATTTAAGATAAACAGTTATTTATCTTCAAGCATGTGCTTCAGTTCTGTCAAACTTCTGAGTAAAGAGAGGCTTAAACACATACTTATGAACTTCTTCCAACTGAAACTCTGCACCATTATTAACTCTAACTATGTAAGTACAGGTTCTCCTGTATTATAGTGGAATATAACTGAAACAAGAAATTACTTTTGACTTCAGAATAACATAGTACCTCAAAAATATTTTTTATTATAACAGCCTGAGGCATCTCTGTGGATGAGAGGAATTTGGAGTATTATAGCTCTGCTGCAAAAGAGCATGTTCTACTTTGTATAGATGCCATGGATCATATCTGTAAGAAAATTGTATTGAAGATCGCTTTCATCAGGCTTTGATATTTTTTCTAGATCTGGCTTCATCAAACTCTTCCCCAGCAAAGATCAGCCACATTTATGCTAGGCTGCTCAACAGCACTCTCACATGAGCCAAATGCAGCTAGGTGCATCTCCTCACTGTGACACCAGAAAATCAAAAAGGAACAGGAGACTCTTCACCAAAAATCACAAGCACTTCATGTCTGGAGCCATGGTGTGGCTCAGGCACCGTTTATTCGTAACTTAAATTTATCCTGAATCTTTCACTTGAGCAACCCTGCCCTTGATATTGTCCTGCTGAGCAGTCCTGATCTTCTGGAGCTAAAGCACACTGTTTGAATAAACACTGTTTGGAGAAGAAAGTGATGGACACCTTCTCACCAAGATGAGAGTCTCCCCTTAAGAGAGGAGCTTGCCCATGAAGAGGCATGGAGCTGGAGATTGCACCAGGATAATTAAAGGGAGGACTGTGGTTGTATGTTATGATTGCCCTATAAGACTGTATCAGACAACATGGAGGGAAAAAATCTGAGGCTATAGGTAAGATCACAAAGCAATTTGTGTTGATTAGTCATGAGGAAAAATAAAAAAGGTCAAGTTCCATCTTAAGTAGGTACCGTGTTTCCGTAGCAGAAGGCTGACATGGAATGTCTAACTCTTTTTAAACTGTGTTTCATGCAGGATAAAATGTTGCCAGAATTCAGTTATTTAAAAATAAATAAGCAGCAGCTTGGATGCAGATAAAGGTACCGAACTCAATTAGGAAGGAATTTTTTTTTTTCCAAATCTGAAAGCAGGCATTATCCTCCAATAGAAAAACACAGCTGTGCAGTGCGGAGATACTAATGCATTCTGCATTCAGCAGATTGTAGGGAAAACAGATATTCTTATTTTGGATACAATTCAAACTTTTGGCAGTGTCTTCCAGCTTCTGTGGTCGTTTACATCACTTCATTACAATGCACACACATTGTTCATACCTTGTTACATGCCAATTGACTATAAGTAAGTATTTGCATATTATAGCTGCACTGCTTTTTGAGAGGCATTTCATTTCAGAATTTTAAATATTTAGTGACCAGGTGTTTAACTGCCAAATACAAATTATCATGTCTGTTTCTTATGAGGAAAAAAATCCAACCAATCCAGTAAGACATTCTCAGTACCCAGCCAGTGAAGTGTGTAAAAAATTTAGTGAGCTAAATTCTGTTCTCATTTAAAACAGCATAAATGTGCAATTATTCCTCCAAAGCAAAAAATACACCACCATATATATTTGATTTTAATTAAAATTAGAAAGTGGACTTTAGTGTATCAGTGTGTTAGTGATATTTTGTGTTAAAACACAAACACAATGGATGGAATCAGTAGTCATGGGAAGAATAAAGAAAACAAAAGAGAAAACATGCTTTAAGCTTTTTGTCCATTCATTTCATCTTTTTACAATTATTTACATTTCATGTTTGTTCTGCTTTGTTTTCAGTGTTTTTTGTCAGTTTCTTTTTTTTAATTGAAGGCTGACTGTTAGACTCTTTAACATGTACCTAACTGAAAATAGCTTGATTTTCAAAGTCATAAAGCCTCTTCTGCTCTCCTTGATTCAGTAGCTTTCATTATTTGACCATCGAATGACTATTAAAATGAATGAAATGGGATCATAAAAAAGACAGATGCAGCCCTGGGTTACTTCAGGTAAGGTATTTCCACAAGAAACGGGCAGCTATTGAAGCTGTTTTAGAAGGTGTGGCTGAATCTTCATGCAAAATACAGGGCGTAGTCCCAGTGTTTGCATCAAAGAACCAAGTATTCAAAAGCAACAAATGTAAACAGAAGCTATTGGGATGATCAGTGGTTTGGAGAGCTCGCAAGAACTGACTAAAAAGTTCAATTTATTCAGTTGAATAAAGAAAAAAATATATGAAAGAGGGTAAGAGGAAGGTGTTCTTTTCCTGATATCTCTTCCTGCCTCTGTGATTAGTGTATTGGAGACTTCCTTAGCTGTAGAAAGCTGTTCCATATTACCAGCCATCCTTGTCACTTTATTTGTAGTGTGAATATCATAAGCTAGTGTCTGAGATAAGTAGCCTGGTGTGTACACAATATTCGAGATTTCCATGCATTGTCTATCTCTACAGTAGCATAGTTATGTTTTCCATTTTGTCCTCTTTTGTATAATTTCCTCCTTTGTTTATTACAAAGTAATTCAAATTTTCTATTTTTTTTTTATTGTTATTGATGTTTTCAGAACTGTAATCATTCCAAAATCTCTTTCTTGACTGGTAATACCTAATTCAGAATCCATTGATGAATTTATAGAACTAGAGAATTGTTTTCCTCGTGTGCTTTGCTTTGCAGTAGTTGGCACTGGTTTTCATTCACATATGACTTAACCAGAGCTAACTGGTTCTGGTCCTGGTATGCAGGCTATGTCTATATTGCTAAACCGAAGAAGATTCAGGCGGGGACTGGATCAGTGGCTCAAGTCCATATCCTTGCATTTTTTAGCCAGGTCATATTCTTTGTCCTCTGCCAACCAATCATTGCCTAGACAATTGACAAGCACCCTTTGGAAAAGAGGGATGTCAAAAGTCTTTTTAAATGCAGCTATAGGGCAGGAAATATGTGGTAAGCAAGTTTAGCGGTGTGTACGAGCTGCACACTTTCAGCTATCCTCTGGGCCAGACAGCAGGCCTGATCTCTTTTTACTACTATACACATTGTCATAGCAAACAGGACTGGAAGAGACCCAGAAAATAAACATGAATTTTACACATGAAACTCCTGATAGATACTTGTGTAGCCTAGTCTTAAATGTCCAATGTTTTTACAGTGATTTGAATGGAGCTCCTAGATCATGACTACATAGCTTAGCTTTACAATTAAAAGACGTTTTATGATATTGAAGGAAAATCTTCTTCTACTTAAACCCGCTACTTTTGTCCTATTCTTGTATTAAGGTAATAGAGCAGTTTCTCAGTAGCACTTCTTACCATGTCATCCCTCAGATTTGCCTTTACATTGCTGAAAATCTTGAACTGTTTCCTTAGATTTTCATGACTGCAGCTCTTCATCTCTGCCCTGCTATGGGCATCTCTGCCAACCCACAACTTTTTTGGGGACTGGGGCCCAGAACAACTGTTTGAAAAGCCGTAGTTGAGTCAGTGCCAGTTCTGGGATAAGAAAAAAGATTGTCTCACGTGTTTTACAGAAGGTAATGCTCTTTTGCTTCTTAATATTGTATTTGCCACTTCTCCAGCTGTGTGAGAAAAAACTTGTTTCTATTGGCCTCATGGTTCTGAGACCTACAGCAAAAGTAACACCTGTTTTCTTTGCTTCCTGTAAATCACCCAGCTATTTTAAAGAGAAACATCTTCCTAAATTCTGGATGTCAAAATAGCTGTTAGACATAATTAACATACAAGTCAATGCTTCCTCTAGTTCAATCTACCTGTCCTTCCTGGGTTAGCTGTAACTGTTGGCATTAGTTATTCCAGTCAGTGTACTGCTGATTCTCAGTTATCATACATTTCCAGTACACCTGCAGGTTTCCCATACCTCTGACCTCACCTTACGGATATCCATGAGTGAATTCCTCGCTATCCAAGCCTGTGAAGAATAGCATAACCTCACCACCAGCACAACCACCACCATGACTTTAGCCCTCTGACCAACAGACAGGTTTTTTACTTACCTGTAGGCTTTTGTCACTGGCCACCACTAATGGTTTTCGTTAAAAGCTGCAAGGTGGTGTGATATTCTCAAGGTGAAGACATTCTTCCTCTTTATCATGACATGACCTCTCTCCTTCCTTACCAGTTCATTGAACTGTATCCCAGCATCAGAGCAGCCAAAATATTCTTGTCAACATCATTGCACAATTAGGTATTCATCTCCACATTTCACTTACTCCTCACTATGCATGTCTTCTCTTCTTCTTCGTTCATAACAAGTAAGGATAGACCAAAATCTCAGAAAATACAGCCTGTGATGTGAATTAAATCATCAGATCTTCAGGTCCTCATTTGTTAATCTTGGTATAGCCATTTGTAAAACATAATATACAGATTAATATGTATATACACACACATATGTAACCTAAATGAAGTCAAGTAAATGCACAGGGGTGACAGGAAGCCCACCCAGCCCTCTCCTCCCCCATATGAGTGAGACTGTACCAGTGGTACTTAGGAAATCGATGTACTTTCCCTAACCTGAAATTGTTTTTCTTCAGGGATTTTCCATTACAAAAGCCCTTCAGAAGATATGCAGAGGCAAAACATTTTTCTCCACTGTATTTCTAATGTTTGCAGTATAGCTGATTCCTACAAATCATCGCCAAGATTTCTGGGTGCCAAGATTATCATTTATTTTAAACAATATGGACTATCTTAGTCAGATGCCTATATTTCATTACAGTGTGTAGGTATGCCTTCTTTATTCATGGACTTTGAAAGAGAATGATTGATGGATGGATTTTCTTAATCAGAGATAATGATTAAAACTTCAGCTTTTAATACTTACTCTAGATCATGGACTCATTTCTTTTACTATTTTAACTTAAAGCACTGCAGTCATAAATATTTCATCAGACAAGTTTAGAGAGTCTTCAAACTAGAAAAGTATTCTGTTAGGTAGATGACAGATGAAAGTTTGAAGGATCTCTGGCTGAAGTGCTAAGGGCTCTTTTATGTTCCTTTTGCATCACAATGCCTTATTCTTTGGACCATTTTTCAGCTAAATAAAAAGCACATTTTAGTCTGGAAGACTTCTAGATGTTTGCTTTCCTTTTGTCTGAATCATCTAACATTCCGTGGTTCTGTGAAAGTAGAGAGGAGAGTGTGTGCATATAGGAGGAATGAGTTATTTATAAAATAAGCAACCCCTCTATGAATTGGTAGCCTAATAACTATGACCGCTAATGTTTTCCTATATCTTCCAAAGTAAGTAGATATTTTGTTATTATGACAATATTTTTTCTACAATCTTTAATCTTTCTTTTCTTCATGTGATCTTCCACTGCTTGAAAAAATATATATGTTTAAATCTTCACCTGCTGACAAGCAGTGATCTGGTTTGATGCACAGGCTCTAGCAAAGACCATTTTTTTAAGGTAGGAACGCCAGTTGTTTCTTGTTGGTTTATTTATATCCGGAGGTTTTTATTATCAGTATTGCATTTAGAGCTTTTAAGTGTTCTATGTTTTTACATACCTGAAGTGCCAAAACAGACTATTTTAATATATTAAATATTTTTTTAAATTTCAAAAAAATCTTAAGAGCTACCATCTTATGCTGTGTTTAACAGCAAACAAATCTATAATAGTCAAGTTATAAATAGATTTTAAGATGAGCTTGATAAAGGATCCATAAGAAAGGCTTAAAGTCATTGAGCAGTAAGCTGCTATAATCAATACATATCAAAAATTATTATTTCCAATATTTTCCCTGAGTTTCCTGTAGAAAACAATTGGTTTTATAAATTTTACTTGTCTAATTTTCTTTATTTTTCAAATGCACGGTCATACAATCTAAAAATAGATGTTGCTGGATTCATCTTCTGTTTTCCATGCACTTAGAAATTTGTCATGTGAGTATTGACACACACACCACACACAGAGAGATAGAGCAGCTATGCCTCCCTGGCTGAAGGCAGTTTATTGGAACTTCCATGAAGTTTTCTGCCTCTTCTATGATGAATCATTTAGAATGGTCTTTGTTAAAAAGCTGCCTCTTCACAAGAAAGCTTAAAGTAACTCCTTTACATAGTTCCACTAAAACTTACATCGCACCTTTTAAACTTTAAACTCTGGAGTCTCAGCATTTAGTAGCCTAACAGGGGAAAAGGAGGTGGCCACCTTTAAAACTAAAACTGTTAGGGTGCAATATTGCAAATATTGGACTGTTAAAAACACAATTCTTTCCCCACTAAGCCTTTAACTGATCTTGATTATAATGATAACTGTTTCTGAAGCTTGATGTGTTTTAAATACTGTAAAGGATACCATGAAACCATCTCTAAGCAGAGTTACGACAAATGGGCTCAGAAAGTTTTCCTATGGCAACAGATTTTTTTCTCATCTTGTGCTTATGAGAATCCTGCTTTGAAAAGTTTTAAGTTTTGAATGCCGGCAACCACCCATGTGCACAGAATATTGGAATATTGATTTGAAAAACAGAACTAGATATTCACATTGGCTGTTTTTCTACTTCCCTCTCTACAAGACTTATAAATATGTCAGCAGGTGTGCCTGGGCCTCACTTTAGCTTCCGGTAATTCATTTGCCTTGTTGTGCTGTTATTTATGTCTACTTGATTGCCAAAATAAAGAGGATGCCCAAGTTAGGTTATGTTTTATTTTTGTTTTATTAACTCCAGCCTCGGTCTCGTGTTCCCTTTTTCTTGCTTAGTGCCATTACACACATTTCATTTATGAGTACTATCAGCAGTTATGAAAGAGCAATAAAAATGATTGAGGGTCTGGAAGGGACTGATTTATGAGGAAAAGGAGAAGAGCTAGATATGGAATACCTGTCTAAATAATGATTCATGAATGATGTGCTAAATATCTGTAAGTGTTTTAAGAGGGTAAATGAGAGAGGAATCAGGTAGGGTGGTTCAAAGAAAGTAACCAGGAGTGACTGAATGGAAGTAGGTAAAGGAAGGATTTAGGAATATTTTTCTTTATAGCCATGTTTTTCTTATAGTAAAACTGCATGCAGTAAGAAACAATCTCCCAGGGGTGCTTAAAGCGGTGCTGCAACTTGACTGGATCAAACGGACCATCAAGATGCTTTAAGAAACCACTCTTCTTTGAATCGGTAATAGCTATAAGAGTTGAATTTGTATACATATCTCAAAGTGCTCTGCAGCCAGTTCTTAACACCTTATGACAACTTTTGTGTCAGGTGAGGAAAGAATGTTAGTGAGCAAAATCAGTCTAGACACAGATGTTTGCAAATTTTGACATAAATCACTCACGACTTTCATATTAAATGCTTTAGTTTGAACCACAAAATTGAGAAGAAAGAAATGATTTGCCTAGCAGCCTACTTAAGTGCTCAGAATATCTGTCCCTGGTTCTGTCCTTTCCTTTATTTGTCAATGTTTGACACTATGTCTGTTATCTCCTAGAGGAAGGCCCAGTCACCCATGCATAGAGCTGACAACTATGAAGATTTTGAGGTGCATTATTCCTATTTTCAGCTAGTTAAGCTATCCTGCTTCCTAGAAAATTCTTCTGCATGAACTGCAGAAATGCGCTGAAAGTGAGTCTGTAGCGTGACAACCCTGGCTGTTCTCTGGAAGTTGGACAACATGTGTCAAGCTGCCCTGAGCAGAGAAGGGAGGGTAACTTCCAAAACCTGGCGAGTATTCTGATGCTGGTCATTCTGGTTGTATCACATGGATATTCTGAGATTGTGTAAAAGCAGCCTAGAGAACTAAAATGTTTCATTCATCCTCAGCAACTTTTTATTTTCCGTTTTACACATAATGTTGTATTCACTTTGATTTCCAATTGTTTTTTCAGTTTGTCAGTTCAGGTTCGAAATAAAAAAAAATCTGCCTGACAGCTGCCAATCATATGCAAAAATGCTGCCATTCCCTTATAAGTCCCAAACGTCCTTCTACCTGCAGAGCTGGATGACTTAGAAACATTTACAGGACTAAGATCAGTGAGAGAAAGCCAACCACCAAATATCACACAACAATATCAGTGAGACAAGCAGGAGAGGGAAACTTCAAACCCTGGAAAGTTGCTCTCCTCATTTTAGAAGATCAATCATGCTCTTCTTTTTGCAATGTGGAATTAGAAAGACAAGGAATAGTGACTGTGTTTCCCCTACCTTGGCATTTTATAACCTTATTTCCCTATTAGAACATCCTGCTGGGTTGGTAATGTTTGAAAAATATAATTCTATTTCAGCCCCTTCATAAGATGCACTTCTCAAGAGGTGAGAAAATGGTATAGGATGTTGTCTCTGTAAGAGACCATGGAACGGAATTGCAGAATCAGAGTGGCCTAGGTTGAAAGGAATCTCCGGAGGTCATTTTGTCCACCTACCCTGCTCAATCAAGTCCACCTAGAGCCAGTTGCCCAGCACCATGTCTAGACAGCTTTAGAATATCTCCAGGAGACTCCACAACCTCCCCTGGGCAACTGGTGCCAGTGCTCAGTCACCCAAGCAGTGAGAAAGTGTTTCCCAATATTCAGAGGGAACCTCCATGTTTCAGTTTGTGCCAGAGGTCCTGTAACTGGGCACCACTGAAAAGACCCTGGCTCAATCCTCTTTGCACCCTCCCTTCAGGTGTTTATATACAAGACCCCTCTAGGCTGACCAGTCATAGCTCTCTCACCATCTACTCATGAGAGATGTTCCAGTCCCTTAATCATCTTCACATCCCTTCACTGGACTCTCTCCAGTATGTCCATGTTTGCGTTGTACAGGGGAGCTGAGAACTGGACCCAGTGCTCCAGGGGTGGCCTCACCAGTTCTGAAAAGAGGGGAAGGATCACCTACCTCAACCTGTTGGCAGTGCTCTTTATAATGCAGCCCGGGATACTCTTAGCCACCTTTCCTGTAAGGACGTCCTGCTGGCTTATATTCAACTTGGTTTCCACCACAATCCCCATCTCCTTTTCTGCAAAGATGCCTTCCAGATGGTCATTCTCCAGCATATATACTGTTGCCTGGAGGTAGCCTTCCCCAGGTGCAGTACTTCACACTTCCTTTGTTGAACCATGAAGACGTCAGGATAATGATGTTCAGCTTTTAAAGGAAAGATGTATTTTTTTTTGCTATCATTACTTTTTACTGACACCTGCTTCTCAATTTGCACTTTAAGTTTGGTCCTGCACCATTAATAAGGAAGTTCTTTTTTCACAATCGGCTAACATATTCTCATTCAAATCTTGCCATGGATCTTGCCAATTTGGACTGGACAAGACCCAGTCAAGATCTGTGAGCTGGTCAGGAATCAATGTTTGATGTGATTTTTATTTTCTTCAGGGAAAGCCAATATTTGAAAGTCTTTTGATTCCTAACATGTAAGGACTGTTAACTTTCTTTATGGCTGCTAATTTCATGTCTTTCAGAAAAGATTCACCATTAGCTTTCATATTTTTCTTCTTTTACATCATATTTCTTGCAAGAACTAGAGGAATTGTTATTGCCATAATAAATTATCTCTAAAATTATCAATGAAACAACTTTGAGGAGAAGAATGGGATTTTTTTATCATCCAATCCTGAATCCTAAAAGCTATTTTGGTCTTGCATTGGTTTATGTACCAGTGTTAATTACAGAACCAAGTAATATATTAATATTTTTTTCCTAGAATAGTAGGTATAGAGGTTGCACCATATATCATCTGTGTCTGTAGATAAGTATGACTAATGCAGTGTACATCAAAAAGAAATCTATCCTGAGGTACTATGCATGAGTCACAGAAGCCATAGTACTATATTTAGAATAATAATCAGGCAAGAAATAACAGACTCCTAAAATTTAATGAGGTACTTTTCTTAAAAAGCGTATTGCCAGTTTGTGTCAAGCTACAGGCCAGTGTTGTATGTGGTTGGTTCTTTTTATTTCTTTCTTTTAAATTCTTTTAAGCAACCATGTGCAATGGAACTATAAATTACCATAACATTAGTCCATAACCTTAACATGGTAATATGAGGTGTCTGCAGTTTTGTTTCATAGTCATATTGCCTGCATATTATAGGAATCACTGTGGTGAAAATAGACACCTCTAATACAGACTACCTTATAGGTGAGTAATCCTTGTTGTATCACTGTAGGTGACAGAGGCAACATAAAAAAAAAAAGATGGCCAAGCCCAGAGACTCGAATACGAACAGGTAGGAGATGTACCTTTTAAAAAGATCAGGAATGAGCAAAGGAGCATTGCTTCTTCTTGGAAGAGAAGTAATGATGGGTTAAACACCACACAAACTGCTGTCATGGATTCTTCTCAAATGACAGTCTTGTCCAGATTCTAAGCTACCCCTGGAAAAGGGAATACAGGCTCTAGTAACTTCAGTAAAAGAGCAGGTTACAAATATAATTCCTGGTCTTTGGGGCTTTAGGGTGTATTTTTTTTTCCTTTTACTTCTGGAGTAGTACAGCTTCTGAAGAAAGGGTGTTTTTGTCCCCTATATATACCAGAAAAAAAAAAAAAAAATCTCTTTTTTTTCTTTTTTTCCTAAAAAGGTGAGAGAGAAAAGTGGTGGACTGCCAGGAAATGAATAAATTTTTTTACTGTAAGCTGCAGTGACCTGTTCTTTCAGCTTTGTTTGTACCTATCTCTAATGTACAGGAAAAGCAAATACTGCAAAATCCTGGTATTTCGAACTATTAGTGAAATTTTATACGGAGAGGAGATCTAGGTTTATTCAAGAACGTGCTTGCTGAACCACAAATAATCCACTATAAAAGAAAAGACTCTCTAAATGTTAATGTCATCATTCTTTTATACGTTCCATAAACTCAAGGACTGTCAGGCTACAGGGCACCATGTAGGACTATTGTCAAAGACAGACAGACATATTTCAGCACAGGATTTGAAATAACAATGGGGAATCTTTTTTCACTTGTCCATGTTCGTTCACTTTTTGTTTTTCTGAGGTCTCTTTCATCTGTTAATAGCTTAACCGTACACACAGGGCAATTTAAATTAATTCTCCTAATATTTCAGTTGAAAATTATATTCTTTTCTGCTCCGGTCCTGGAGCTAGCTACTAGTCATGAGTTCGTTGACATTGTTGGCTGTTATCTAACACTGCAGAATTGGACAAATTGCTTTAAAAACAAACAAGCAAGCTAAGCAAAACAAATAAACCCACAGGAAAAGGAAGAAGTGTTTTTTTCTATAAAGGTTTTCTGTTTAGGCCATTAATTACCTCCTAAAATAAATCTTAAAAAGTCACCTTCATGATGTGGTGTTTGTTATCCTTCACATTCACCATGCAAAAACAAGAGGTTAATTTGAAGATATTTGTTTAGGATGTTCTGCACTTTGCACAGTATACTAGATACACAGAATCTGATTTTATCATGTAGCAGAAAATGAAATGCATTAGCATTAAACAAAGTACTTTGTTGATACTTATCTTATTGAAGAAGAGGACATCGGACTGATGCCAGCATGTTTGGTAATTAATTGTGGTGGTCAAAAACCATGATGCTGTCAAAGACCCAACTTCTGTATAATGCTGCTGTGTTTTTATCCCCCACAGAGATAACAATAGGGTTGCTAGGAAACTTACTTGACTTTAACAAAGAGTAATGTAGGCATCTCTTCTATGGAAATGATGCGTGAGCCAAAAGCTGTGTTACTTAAGGAGGTACTTACCCTAGAATGCCTTTATTTTTGGTTTACAATGGGTGGACAGGCACACCTGTCTCTTCACAGAAATATTTTAATATATTCTGATTTGTTAGAGTGTTTTAATGTGCCTTAAACTAACTCCAAAGTGCAGACTTCCCTGAGACTTGATGGGATCATTTCATCACCAAAAAATGCACAAGTATTCAGACTCTATCAGTGAAAGACCCTACCTGTCTTGCCTGAGTCTGTCTCTAACAAAATAATTCTGCAAATCTAAGACTGTGTAAGCAGAAAGGGGGAGGAGGAGAGAGTTATTCTTTGTTTCTGTCCTTCAAGAAACAGTCTTTGTTCTGATTCTCTTTGCCTTAGCTCTGAAGACTGTGCTGTCTTTGTGTGTTGCTTGGTGCTGCCCCTTCTCCTATGCATTGCTTCCTTACAGGTAAAGAAGAGGCAGCTTCAAAAATTTTCTTGTGCCTTCCCCACTCTGAAATACAGTAATCTCCAAGATCATTCAGACAACTCCAGGGACAGGAACCTCACCTAGATGGTGGGGTCTCTTAGATGCTGCCCCCGTGTCAGCACTACCCTTACACAGGGTTTAGAAAAGGTTTCCATTCAAGGATGAACCTATATGAAGGCAGTGAAGACACTGATATATGTCTCTTATTACCCTAGGGACATTTCCCACCAGGCCACAGCTTTACTGTGATTCATTCCTGTCACCTGCAGCTTTAGGCAGACACAGTCAAGGTGATAATCTGACTTTGTAAATTTTTTTTGTAAAGAAATCTATAGAAACATTCTGTATCTTGGTTGAATGCTATTGGTTTTATCCTTTTTGAATTGTATTAAAATTTTCTGTGAGCTTTCTCAGAGTAACCATGGCAGCATAATTACCTTACCTGCTATTTCCTTCTTTCCCCTGTTATCAATAATTTTTCTAAGGGGTTGTAAGTGTATATAAAACTAAAACCCCGCTTTAAAATAATGTTAGGATGCTTTGCTGACATTTCTACCCACCCAGTTTTATGATCACTGAGAGTAGATTTGCTTTTGTCAATGGGAGTATGACAGCTATCACTTGCACGGTGCAGACCACTTTAGCATTGTTGAGACAACAGAAATAGCATCAAAAACTGATGTCTGATGCTCTTCAGTAGAACAATTTATATCTTTTTCTTGCTGTCAAAATAATAATGATATAAGTTTAAAATAACAAGTCAAAGAGAAAATGAAAACAGACCTTATGGGTTTCAGCCTATTTACCAGATTCCACACAGTCAGTATCTGAAATCATAGACATTGAGGATAATGAATATGGCTTCCAAGTGTGCGGTGAATATAATTTTTCAGGTTTATGATTCATTTCAAAGGGAAAATTATTTCTCTAAACTTCAGTCAAAAGTATTCACTTATCAAACTGATTTTCCTAGAGACTTTGGAAATGCCTCTGTGGAACTCGAATCACAAGGTTCTTTCTGTGTTTTTGGGTATGGGCTGGCATGAAATGTATGTTATGGTCAGGAATAGCTCCTTTTAGAAAAATTTTTTATGTAGCCAACAAAAATAATCTGAAACAGTAATAGAGGAGAAGTATCCCAGTCCTCAGACATCAAAGAAGAGGTAAATATATAAGAAAAAATTCAGAAATATAAAGCTATGAACGTAATGAGAATAGCATTTTTATTGTTATGAAAGCAATTGAAGAACTGAGATTTGATTAAGAAAATGAATGCAGCTATCCTGAGTATAAGAGAAGAATCTGAAAGATAAGAGAGCGGAGACTTGTGAAATATTGGGGGATTAAACCTGGTAAAATCAGGAAGGTCCTCTGAAAGGTCAGCAGTTTCTGTCACACCACCTGTCTGTACATAATGTAGGCTATGCTATTATTCATGTTTTATGATGTAGCAATGTAACTGTTCTAAATTTAAAAGAAATAGTCTATATTGTAAATGCAATTATTGTTCACTGATTATCATAAAAATGTCCGATTCTGCATGGCTGAGTTTGAAAGGAGAAAGAGTCAATGGATTCTTGTTTTGAAGAGATCTGAACTAAGAAATGCTGTTCCTTCATGAGACGGAAAGAATTTCTTTTGAACTCAAAAAGCCCAGAAAATTGGTTTATTTAGGTTCTTCAAGATCGAATGTGGCACTGACTGAAATTTTGTCTAGTGATGAGCAGAAAATTGATGAGTCCGATGATCTTGCAAAAAAGACATTTTTATTTCATCGTCTTCATTGAAACATGCTCACAATGTTAATTGATGTTTCTTCTCCGGAGCTTTCAGCAACATTTTAACATCTGCTATATTCAGGAGTAGGTTTTATCCATTTCTGGAATCCAAAACACTGCAGAGATCAATCTGTGCTATATGACATAAAAACAACTGAAAAGCAAAAGCTTCAACTTGATCAAAAAGTTAGTTTCTTTTTATACTAATGAAATTGCATTCAACTGAACAAAATCAGCATTAAAATAGTGAATGGAAGACTTACATTCACAGATTTGATAACAAATTTGTTAAGCAGAAAAAATATACCTAGTGATGAATGAAGAACTAAGGCTTAGGTCTTATGAAGATTGTGACCATCTAGAACAAGTATTGAGCAACAGAAGTACAAACTGTCATTTAAAAAAAAAAAAAAAAAAATTATTCCAGTTCATCTGACCATGAAGGCATCATCAGGGACATCACTGATGTAAAAATTCTTTAGTGCCCAGTGACCCTGTACATGTCCAGAACTGCTGTCATTGAGAATCCTGTTTTCCACCTAAAATGATTTATATGCCTGTATTTTCTAAAGGGCCTACTCTCAAACCTAATATAAACTGAACTTCTGCGGCATTCTAGTGACTAGATTTCTTGTATAGGAAGCAGGTCATCTGGATTCGGTTCTTTCCTTCCCATAAGAGCATTCAAAACCAAAAAAATGTCTCACAGCTCCTAGAAAGATGCCTTAGTCAACAAGCTGTGCAGAAATACTTCAGAGTGAAAATCTGTCTACCATTTTGAAGCAGAGACTCTGTGATGAAAAACTCAGGAGAGGGAGTGTGTAGAGGAGGGAGAATGAGTCTACAGCCTTGTGATTAATGCATTCATTTTATGAGAAAAATATACTAGTTCTGTTCTGTTTGTGCATTTTGTGTTTCAAAGGTATTGGCTAAAATATTGAATAACATCTCTTGGAGAACAGATCCAAACCCTGATCTCTTCTCTCCTGATGAGCATCTTATTACTGTATTTCCTAAAGCCCTGTGGATCCGAATTCTTCCCTGCAGTGATACAACTTCAGAAAGATAGCATGAACATATCTCTAGCCTGAATAGCAAATAACACCCAATGCTTTTTCTGGAAATGCAAAATTTACATTGGACTCCCTCTCACTGTTACATTCAAGACCTGGCAGAGGGGGTTGGATACCAAATAGAAAGAAATTACTTAACATAGGAGTGAATATAAGATTGATATAAGTCATTTTTTATATAAGCTCTTTTTTTTATATGGCCTAACTTTTCATGTTATCTTGTTCACTGTGTGAGATTTTTATGTTACAGATCTAGTACTTAGACCAGTAAGTCCAAATTTCATTTGGGATCAACATGCTTAAAATTTAAATGCTCCAACAACCCAACTTATAGTCACTTAAGTTGTTCATTAGAGCTGTTGCTACATAACTTAACAACTATGGTAATACCAGATGATTAATCCAGCATGACATCTGGTCTAAAAATCCATACTGTCGTCCACAGTTAAATGTTCTCACGACTAAAATACCCCATGCAGAACTCTGTGTCCAGGTTGCTAAGGATGCAGTTTGTAAACCCAGGGGTTGCAAAACAAGCTCAGTGCTAATTTGGCACTACCATTCCATTGGCCGCAAGTGCAGCCCAGTAGGAGAGACTTTCAGAGCAAAGCTGTTGGTGCTGAGGACCTGATTTCAACACTATAGAGGGTTAATGGATTTAATGCCTGCATCAGTGGGAAGTCATTGGGAGGTTCCTAGAGTATATCTGGTTTATTTTGCCCAAAAGGGCTCCTGTGCAGGATTTCTGTGACTGCTCTGCAGTGTGAACCGAGGCACAGCAAGTGAGGTGATCTGCAATCCTGTCACAAACTGAACCACTAAATTAGCCTTACCCTTTTGATGTGAAAAACCTGGAAAACTGGGGGGATTTCAAATCAAAGTCTAAAAGGATTCTTGGATCTTGCGCCAACTACCTGAAACCATGTGGCCTTAGACGTGCCCTGGGGTGTTTGATTAGCCCTGCAGGCCAGGCAGCTCTGACACAGCCCGTGAGAGGAGCCCTCATGTCTGTCAGCAGCATTTGCACACCAGGCAGCACAGCCCAGGCTGGATCAGCACCTACAGCAGGGAAATGCTACCATCCCCTCGGCAAGGCCTTTATTTCAATATTAAGGCACCAGAATTTAGGCACCTTTTAGGCACAACCATAGTTGTCTTGAGTGCCATGCTATGCAGCCGTGCTGTCAGTGTTGTGAATGGACGCACACCACTGCAGAGCACACAATGGAGTTAAAGCAAGTCTTTTCATCTGAAAGTAGATACCTATCATTCGCTCATCTGAATCACTCCTTAGGCTCCACTGACTGTATCTCCATTGACCGCAGCAGAGCATTATAGGCCCATATAATGGAAATGTAGATACTTATCACACAAGCAGACACTTATGTGAGACACAAAGATAGGTGTCTTAATCTTGCAATGAATTTGTTTCTTGAAATCAGAACTTGACCATGCTGAAGTTCCCAAAGAGCTTTATAAGCATCCAGCAGAGTATTCTTGTTCAAATCATTCACATTAGGATTATTCAGATAAATATGAATTTTTATAAATGTTGAGCCTTTGTGAAGGAGTAGATTTTGAAAGGGCAAATAACTTCAGCAAGAGAATGTCAGTGTCTCAAAACAGACTCAAAAAACTGGTTTCCCTTCACAGTGAAACTAGATTACTTAATGCTGTGTGTTTTTTGCAGAATAGTGAGTTTTTAATTTACAACATGACTTTATTTTTGGTTGTGGAGTAAATATTCTTACAGAGTAAATTTAGGATTTTCAATTCTACAGGATTTCAGTAAGATAGTAATTTTTAGAAATTATTGATTAGCAGAGAAATCTTGCAGGCAGTGAAAAATTCTCTGCTTGGCCGTCATTATTCATTCCTCTCTTGCAGAAGAGCAGTAACTCATTTCTCCATGTGCTGAGGGACAGATTGTTCTTCTTCACATGCAACAGACACAGACGGTGCCTCACAGCTGAGGGACTGGGGTCATCTTGCTGGACTTAAATCACTTCCATTAGCTTTACAGATCTTGTTTTACTCCATCCGCTTCCTTTGACTTCCTTCTACATCTCTCATCCTGGAAAGTAGAAAACATCTCACTGCTTTACAGAGGCAAGAGTCCCTCTGTAAGAGGCAAAAAAAAAAATAAAATAGAGCTATAGATGGGAAAAGGGGGAAAGGCCAGAAGATGGTAAGGGACATCTGTGTTTTAAGAATGAGCTGAAGTGTGGGGGAATCGAACTTCAGCATGATATTATTGGAAGGCTAACTACAGAATGAAGGTGTTTCTTAAAATGTAGCTGATACGGAAATGTAGCATTTGAAAAGAAAAACTGTTTCAGAAACGGAAAAAAAGGAAAAGCTTTGGAGGAGGTGAAAGTGATAAAGAGGGTAAAATGTTGACGGTTTTTTGGAAAGGAGGTAGACGAGTCAAAATACAGATGGCAGTATCTGAATAGGAGGCAATCAAATCCACAACACCCTTACATCTTTTTTGAGGAAAAATGCATCAGTAACTCCCTGCAGTAACATTCATAAAGGGTGGGCGGTATACTCATGGGAGAGGGAAGAAAGAAGAGAACATAGTTTTGTGTGGGTGGGTGCATGTGCCTGTATTTGAGATTTTTTTCATATGACTAAAAGTACCCTTTCTTTCTTCTCCAAGTTTTTCCTTTAGAGTGAAAAAAAAAAAAAAAATAAAGAAAAAGAAAAAAGAAAAAAGGCTTTTAGTAATTAAAAACCCTAAACCAGGAAATAAAAAACAGTGAAGGATAAATTTTACCTGAACTACTATCTTAACACTTGAAGAAAGGCTGAATGTCTTTCAAAAGCTTTGATTGCCCTCAAGCCTTGATATGGTACTCTGGTCTCATTCTCAGAAATCACTCATAATTTTTTATGGAAAATCTGTATTGCTAGAATGAGAAGCACTTATTGCAGTCCCACAGGGTGTTTGTATTTTTAACACAAAAAGTGACGTTGTAACTGAAATGCAGACTCATTATTTTTTTCTCTGCTGTATTTTATGTATTATGCAAACCATAACCTACAGGACAGGATTTAGAGAGAAAGGGCCTTCCATATTTTCTATTCGTGACAATCTGCTCTTTGATTTCTAACGAATTAAGAACTAGAAATATTTATTTGAGATAACTTTATGTTAAAATTGTTTTCAGAACTAAATTAAACTGACTTTAGTATTGTGATTATAGCCAAGCAATTTATTTTTTCTCATTAAGTCATATACATTTGTTGAAAACTGCGGTTTTATGTTCCAGACATATTCAAAGAGTTGAGTCAAAATTAGCAAGTGGTTTTCATCAGGAAAGGGGAAAACATAATTTTGTAGTAACATAATTTAGGTAGTTGTTTTGACTTTTCTCTTTGAAAAAAATGAGTTTTTTCTTTAAGCAATTATAGAATATCTTTTCAGAAGTTTTAATCAACCTTTCAATATGAAACAAATGCTTTTGATTTAAATTATATTTAAAATTACAGTAATAATTAGGATTTGATTCTTAATTCCATTTTTATTGACAAAAATCAAAGAAATCACTGTCCTACAAGTTGAATCATGTCTGCACACTTTGTTGATGTTAGGGTTTGACTGCTGACCAAGTACTTTCCAATTTATTTTTGCAACTGAAATCCATATATAAAATACACGTCCTTATTTTTATTGTTTCTGTGACCAAATAATAGACAGAATGCTTTCACTGAAAAAAAAATGTTTCTTGTTCAGAGTGCAATTACTTCAAGGTATCATTTTTTCACTTTGCATATATAATAGGAATGACTAATACCAGTCCTTGCTTTCAAACACTTCATCTGCACTTGACATAAAGAAAATATCATTCATTACGTGGCTGCTAACACAGTTTCTGTTCATTGACCCCAATTATACAAGCTATCACTGCTCAGGCTTAAGAAAGTACTTAGGTGCACACTTGAGTTCCATTAATGGGATTTGTTGAATGGGGAAAGGCAGACAGAGGCTTGAGTGCTTTGCTGAATAGGGGCCATCTTAGGCACTAGCCTTCCCAGCATTAACATCTTGTGGTATAAGAGTAATCGCATTGATTCCAGCAGGGCAGCTCACACAAATAAGAGGTCAAAATTAAGCACTCATCTCAATATTGGCAGAATCAGAGGCTTAATGTCTGTCCATATAGTCAACTTCAGATAACTGCAAGCTAGCCTCATCCTCAATGCAAACTGGCTGCACACATACCAGCTCAAATCCTACGGCTATTGTGATAGGTCTGGGAGGATACTGCTTGACTATTTCTTGAGCAGCTACTGTCTCTGCCACTTTGGGCCATCATACATCATTGCGCAACAGTGATGCACATCACAGGTTCAGTTCTGGGACATAGGACAGGGAGAAGCCCTGGCAACAGAAGAGTCCATGCCTCTGCATTAAGCACCTATCTCCCAGTCATGGTCTATGAAGTGGCTAAAAACATCATTCACAATTGCACAGTTCAGATAGAGCTGTCGGAGGTAGGACATTGGAAACATCTCTACAGCTCTCACGTTGGACAGCTTTTCCCCAGTAAGGGATTCCTCATGAACCACTCGCTGACATTAGAGGCAAGAGCCAGATAGGTACTTTCTCGTGAAAAGGATAAATGGTGATGATGGCCAGAGGAAAACACAGAAATTAAAATAATTTTATTTTTGAAGTATTTTTATGCATTATACACACATTCCAAAGAAGAAGGGAAGCTAAGCATAAACGTCTATGATTAAAAAAATATTAATCATTATTTGTATCTGCACAGAGCACACAGTTTTCAGATGGGTAAAAAAATTTGTAGGCAAACAGTAGCTGTAATTCTGCACCAAATCATAAGTCAAATTTACAGTTTGTCGTTCACTTCACTTTGTTTATTGCATGTTCTTATTGTTGAAGTGGTTTTTACTTTCACATGACAGTCCATTGAATTTAACACAAGCACCTAACTCCTGTCGTTCTTGACAGACTCACCCATCCTTGTAGATGAGATAATGCGAAACAGCCTTTTTCTCCCTTATGTTACCATGAAAGCAATGCACTGATGCTTCAGGTGCAGAACTTGTTGCTGAAAATATAACCTGCCAACAAGAAAACGAATGTATAAATTGCCTTTGGCCAGCAATCGTATTTAATTGTTTTCCTAAACTCTAGTACCTCCCAGGCACATGCTGTAACACTCTTGTATCAGAACAGATAAAACAGCATCATGATTTTTCAGGGAGAAGAAAGGGATTATAATGAAAATGCCACGTTTAATAAGAAAACTCAATAATATTCAGTCTTGGTTGTTCCAGCTGAGATATTAATGTCTCTTACTTCTTTCTGGAATTAAATGAGAGAGAAAAAGGTAGAGATGGAGAGTTAAAAAATACTTGGCTGTGCTAAATATATAAGGTCATTGGAAATGTTGGTGGAACTGATCTAACAGCATTTGCTTTTTAAAGATTTTTTGCGCTATTTTTCAAGTTAGTTAGAAGGGAACTCCTCATCTGCCTGAAGGCTAAAAATGATAGCACAGTTTCACTGTGAGGCAGAAGCTGTATCACATAGAGTCCGAGAAAATTCTGAAGCCATTTAGGGCACATCTTTGTACCACCACCACCTTGTTTGCAGGGATGATTACTGAATGCAACTGCTCTTCAAAGCCGTGGACTGGAATTGGGGAAGACCTGATAGTCAGATATTGAAACAAGCAGGTTTTGCATTCATCAGCTGTTTTCTGCTTTAAGATGCTCTATTTGACCTAAAAAGCTCTGTATAGAGACTTGCTGACTGGGAACCTGTTCTGTGGAGTTATGTGCTTAATGTAACAAACATAAGCAGACCCATTCACTTTCGTGAGACTGTGCTACGTATAAAATTAAGAATGAGTGCTTTTAGGCCCCAGGAGATGAAGTCTTTCATTGTCATATATAATTGTGATCAATTGAGATATTTCAGTTAGAGATTTAGGTATGAGTTAGGACAGCCTCTGCTGAGGAGATATTTGAGAGGAACCAACTCCTTTTCACTACTTGGCCCTCGCTCCACAATTGCTGAAGTATGATTGCTGCATATGCAGCAAATCCCCACACATCAGTAAAGAAACTGTGGGCAACAGCTGACAGGTATTTTGATAGACATTTTAGCATGTAGGGTTTCCTAAATGTCTTTGTTTTTCCACTGAAGTCATGGTATTTTTTGTGCCTGCATTTTTTTTAAAAACAGTTTCACAGCAGTTGTGAAGACCAATGTTTTGCTTAATCTTTTTTTTCACCTTCTAATTCTTACTGTGGAATATACTTTAATGCTTAAATGAATAAAAGAAAAAAAAAGAACATAGAAAAAGGAAATGTTGACTGAAACTGAGTAAATCCTTCCATCTCAACACTTTTTTTCTTTTTGAGCAAGAAACAAAATTTACAACGCTACTATTTTTCATACATCACTTTGTTTACAAAAATGTGTCAATTTTAAAAGAACAAGTCTGGACATTTTACAGCAGTCGATTTTATACTTTCAAAAGGAAAATCTCCAGCTTTTTCTTTTGAAATATTTTTTTAATATTATACCCTTCAATTCTAAAAGTAAAAATTAAGCAAGCAGTATAAAAATAGATTATATTTTAAGTTATTTTGTAACCCAAATATTGTGTTTCTTGTAACCTGGCCAAGAAAAAGCTTTAAAAAAACAACACATAGCAAGTAAAAAAAATATAAAAAAATTCTGTGGGACTAGGTTTCTAATTCAGAGCTGAACATTAAGCATCACCATTTATTCAAGCTGAAGTGTACAGAATTTAGGTAAATGCCCAATGGACCATGCTTCATTCATTTTAAAAAGTCAGCTGCTGGAAAAGGATATTTGGGTAGTGATGATAGTCCTTTTCTTTTACAAATAGTGTAATAATTAAAGCATTTTCCCAGTTGATGTAAAATCTGAGTTATAGGTCTCTACATCAGATTTCAGCGGTTCAAATCCTGATGTGCTGCTTACATGGAAAATTTCTGTAGTAAGTGGAGCACAGAATAGCTAGGGAAAAAAATGGGAAAACCAAAGCTGTGCCACAGTGCAGCGAAGTATGCAAGATTTATGAGGCCAAAAAGAGAGTACAAAAGCATCTAACTCCCTAGTCAAAAGGTTAGCTTACTCCCCTTGAGGGGGAAGAGCCAGTTCAAGTCCTTGTCCCCAGGCTGTTTTATGTATTATTCCCTAGAGAATTATTGCGTGGAAAACAAAAATAATTTACGTAAATCACTTGCAAGATAGATAAATTCTTTGAATCAAACAAACAAAAAAAAAAGTATTTTCAGTTTATTGTTTCTTTTTTTTTAAGGATGAGAGAATATTTGACTGTTCATTAGATTGGCATTGCAGGATGGCGTGACATCAATGTTCTGCTTATACTGTATTTCGAAGACATCCTTCAGATAAGCTCACTTTGGGGGTTATCTAAAAGGTACATAAGTAGAAACAGTTTGAATGACTTAATCACAGAATAACTCAGTTTGGAAGGAACCTCTGGAGGTCACCTACACCACTACCGCTGCTCAAAGTGGGATCAGCTGTAACGGGTTGCCCAGGACCAGGTCTAGACGGCTTTTGAGTATCTCCAAGGATGGAGACTCTACATACTCTCTGGGCAACCTGTGCCAGCACTCAGTAACCCTCACAGTAAAAAATGTTTCTTGATGTTCAGTTCTCCTGTGTTTCAGTTTGTGCTCACTGCCTTTGGTCCTGTAACTGGGCACCATTGAAAAAAGCCTGGCTCTGTCCTCTTTGCACCTTCCCTTCAGGTATTTGTGCACACTGATAAGTTTCCCCTGAGCTTTCTCTTCTCCACGCTGGCCAGTGCCAGCTCTCTGTCTCTCTTCACATGGCAGATGCTCCAATCCCTTTATCATCTTGGTAGCAGTACTCCATGTCTGCCTTGTACAGGGCAGCCCAGAACTGAACCCAGCACTCCAGGTGTGGCTTCACCAGTGCTGAGTAGATGGGAAGGATCCCCTCCCTTGACCTGCTGGCAGCACTCTGCCTAATGCAGCCCAAGGTACCATTGGCCTTCTTTGCCATGAAAGTGCATTGATGGCAGGAACCCAAGTCCTTTTCTACAAAGATGCCTTCCAGATCGTCATCTTCCAGCCTGTACTGGGGTTCTAGGTTGTTATTCCCCAGCTGCAGGACTTTGCCTTTCCTCTTATTGAACTTCATCAGATTTCTTAACCATATATGCAAAATATAATTATCCTCAAATTACAGAACTTAATCTTATGTGATTGCAACTTTCCAAGTGTTTGAAGTAACAAGTCCTAAGGTAGCAATGAACTCTTGCTGCAAAGTAACAACTGATATTTATTTTCTTATTCATACCTCAGTTGTCTCAAAATAGAGCCACTGAAAGGTTTTGAGCTTCTCAAGTACAGTATAACATTATGGATGTCTCCTGTTGGCTGATTTAGAAATCATATAAGCAGAGAATATCTGCTTCTTCTTTTTTTTATTTAACTGTCTGTTGTATCAAAGCAATAAATAAATTGGCTTGTCTGTATCAGTGAAAACCAAGGATCGCACTGGAGTTCTTGTAACGATGACAAGCAGAGTAGTCATTGAAGCAGAAAGGCTTCCCTGCCCCTACTGAGTTGTTTGTACCTCATCAGCACTGTCACCCTCCTCGGAACTCCATATTCTAGTGCAACCAATGATTTCATCTATGGTGGCTTAATTGACCCCATCTTGACATCAGTCTAGTTTTATAAGCTTCAATAAACATATTTCAAAAACAGATGCAATATTCCTTATCTTGTTATTCCCAACATCTAAGCCAGTGTCTGAAGTGCATGCACGAGCAATTTGTTAATGTTGTACATGAGCACCATGCTTGAAATTTGGGTGAAGAAACACCAATTGCAAGAAAAAAAGAGTTTGGAGGAGGAGGCAGGACACCAGTCTGTGTGCTCAGGACTACAATTCTTCCTGTAATTTTATTACTTTTGTAAATAGCTCTTATAAATAAAGAAACAGTTCAGACTTACAAAGCACAAGTCCTCTAATGTAATTAGGTAGTGCACAGTGCATGAAACAAAGTAGAAGGGATCTGTCTACTAGCACTCATACCAAGGAAGAGAGGGTGATTAATAGGAAAAGAAAGCAACATATTGGAACAGAGCAGCAGGAAGCATGGAAAGACTCAGACCACCTGTAATCCTCATTTCCAGGAAAACAAAGCAATCTTGCATAAACAGGAAAGTGGTGGTAACAGGAATTAAATCTGTGTTTGTAGCTGGTTTGGGGGATGAGGGTATAAAAATGAGAATATGACGATAAAGTTCATTACTACCCCTTTTAAAGGAGATATTAGGAAGTCAGCAAGACAGTGTGGCTAGGCATAACTTTCTAAATATCAAATGGCTGGCAAACACTTGAGTGCTGCCACACAGGAGAGAATAGACTAAATATGACCTGTCTTTTAGGGAAAATTGATCTGTATCCGACATCGGGTGCCTGGTGTAAACATAAATCATTCAACTCCCTATGTTGTGAATAGAGAGAAACAAAACTCTCCAGAAGCAATTCATCTCATCCTTAAAAAAAATAAAGTCAAAGATTACTTATCTCTACTTTTCTTATAGAAACTATCTACAAGTTGGTTCAGATTTAAATGTGAAACTAAAAGTTTGGGTGAAATAAATTTCATCAACAAAGGCTATAGTGATATCATTTTTTTTTTTTTTTTTTTTTTCACTTTGGAACCAGAACAAAGTCTCAGCAAATTATTTATCCCTACAGCCACCACATAGCTGTCCCTAGAAAATGTCTAACATGTTAGTCAAATCTGTTAGAGTTTTTCAGGGTTTGTCAAATCTGTTTGTTAGTTTTTCAAGCACCACCACAGCCCTAGATAATTTCTCCCAATTTTCATTACTTTTAACGTGATAAGATTTTTGTCATGGAAAAGAAATTCTGTGAGGATTATTGAACACATATAATCCACTGTGCTGCAAGAGTATTTTGGGAATTAAAGGCAATATGTTTGCCCCTTCTTATCTTCCTCCCAAGGCACCTGATTCTGGGCATTGACAGAGACAAGACACAAGGCAGGATGCATTTTTGGTCTGATTCATTACAGCTATTCTATCTTTCTAACGTTGCTTCTTAGTTTTCTCTTATTGGTAAGGCTACACAGCACCGGTCACTTTGGAAGAATACAAAGTTAGTTTTTGAGAAGTACAGGAGTCAAGATAAGTTGTGAGATTTGTAACACCAATTTCAAGGAGGGATTAATTCAAAGAAACAACTTTCACCACACTGAAATGACTGCAAAACAAGGGTGACCAAGCTACCCAGGGTAAAAGTTAAAAGGTGACAGAACAAGAGCACCTGACTAAGCTTCAAGAGTTCAAGCAGCAGGACAGAAACATTAAGTGTTTAGGCATGCAACATCCAGTACAGATATCATTAAGATCAGCGTGATTAGAAGGAAAACTTTCACTCCCTATCCAGTGGTGGAAAGAAGGTGAGAAATAATACTAGCCATCCCTTCAAGGCTTCTTGTATTCTCATTATCCCAGCAGGACTGTGTGAGTCCAGCATCAACCGCTGTGCTCCTTCTCAGGCAGTGTCAAAGTTGCCCAGGGATGGCGAGGCTTTTAGAGCACACTACAGTTTGTTCAGAATAAAAGAACAGAGGAAGTAGATCACAGAACAATAAGCACCTTACCGTCGCGCCTTGTTTTGTTAACACTGCCTATTGCACCTGTTGGAACTAATTTTCTTTAGTTTGGGATTTTTTTGTTCTGCTTTGATGTCCCCTATCCTACCAAAGCCTTATGTATTATGTTAATCTCTATCAGAGTTATAGATAAATTATAGGAACAGTAACTCTACTGTAACAAACATATGTGCAGAGAAATACATATAACACTTGTAGCACACAGATGCAATGTTACATGTACCTATAGCATCTTTTATATGTCAATAGAGTATTTATTATTGTATTCTTCCAAAACATCTCACCTATTACAAAAGGTGGCATCCAATCTACTGCTGCATTTTGCAACTATGCTATTAAAACAGTGAAAACTTATTCCAGCAAATTTGTGGAGGCAGCTGCAATGTAAAGCAGAATTATTATACTGAAGGAGTATGACCAAGTGGTAGTGTTTTAGAAAAAGAGAACATTCTCAGGCCAGTGGCCAAATGCAGTAATTTCGTAAGAAATTCCTGAGAAAGAGAAGGTTTATAGATGTTTGCAAACTCAGTGGCATCAAGTGCTAAGGAACTGGACAGAGAGATGCGTATATTTAATTTCAATGAAGCACCAGAATATTCTCAAACTGAAAGAGAAGAATTATAAGTGGCTTGTACAGCTTGCTAATAGATAGCAAAGGCATAGTGTCAGATAAAACAAGTAAAAGGCATCAGGCTGAGCCTCAAGGGCTTCTGCTTATGTGACAACGCCATACGATGAAAATAGGGAAAATTGTCAAGATTGGGAGCAGTCCCTCCTCAGTGGCAATAAGACAGCAGACATGAAAAGGGATGTTGTTTTGATCAGCATAGCTTAAGAATGATTTTGATTATTAAAGGAAAAATGTTGAAAGTGAAGATCATTTTATAAATTAGCTGTATACTTGTATATTTGGTCACAGCAAGTTAGTCAAGAAATTTAAGAGAACACATTTTCAGGATTGAAGAGAAGCAGAAGGTAGGAAAAAGGGTTGAAGGAGGTGCCTGGAAAACAGTCTACATGTAAACAGCTGTAATGGTAGGCAATCGCAGTATGCCTGTAAACAGGTTTTGTTGTATGAAACTTGTAATTTAGTCTTACATATTCTTGTACAATGCAAGAAACAGACATCAAGACAAAGCTGAATACATTCAAAACATGAGACTAGAAAACATTCAGCTCTTCTGTCAGCCCTTTGCTTTCCCATAGACAAGCTGTGCCTGTCCAAACTGTCATCTGGTACAAGTTGGGTAAGGGAGTAGCAACAGCAGGGCTGCTCTGGTGTGGGGCGATGAGCTTGAGAGTGCCCACAGTACAGGCAATGCCCTCAAGGACCTGGGTGCAGTCCCACAGCTCCAAGCAGGGTCCACATGGGGTCAGTGACAGGGCTTTTTGACAGTCTTAGGCAAGAAGAGGTAGTGGGTCAGGTCCAGGGTCCATCCAGGTGAACAGCAGGATATGGCCGGAGTCAGAGTTGGAGACGAGGCTATCCAGTTCATAATCCATCAAGCCCAAGGCTTAGACATGGGCTGCCCTGCTCCCGGTGCAGATTCAGTCTCTTGCAACTTAAGGTATTTTGCAACAGGACTATGTTCATTACTCCAGAAATGTTTAATGCAATGCTAGCAGTGCTCTGTTTTCTAAATGTACAGGACCACACACTTAGGATTGGAACTACTGGCAGATGGTCCTACCATGCCTTGCTGAATTTTTTTGAACTGATGAGGATACATTATTTAGAAAAATGTAGTCAATAATTTATCACAAGTCATATGGTATTAAAAGACCAATGTTACAATAGTGCATCAGAAAGCTTTGCTTTCCCTGGGTTAAGGAGTAGGAGAAAAGTGTGTTTTATTAATATTTAAGAACTGTTCTATAACTGGCCAACCAGGTTCTTATTGAAGAATATCAGTCATATGGGGTAAGAGTCCTCAATGTATTCTACGGTTTGTAATGTTAAAACTGTTGGTTTTCATTTCTGTGAGATTTTAATACAATAGAGTGACCTTACATCCTTTGAAAACCATGAAAAAGCACAGATTTTGTGGTTTTGCATAGTTTTATGTTTGGTACAGCTTAGGGAAGTGAAAATCAGAGAAGTTCCACTTCATATATACATTCATTTGTATAGGCAGAAAAATGCAGCCAAAGAGATCTCTTGGGGGTATGTGGAGCTTGTGACAAGTCAGCGAAAGCCTCTGACTTTCTCAGAAGAGGGAAGGATTGCGGCATGGAGTGGTACAGTTACCATTCTTGGAACAAGTGAATGGGAAACTGAGTATTATGCAAAGATGGATGGAAGGATTTGCCTCTATGAAGGTCCACATTTATGACATAAAAAATTATTTCTGCCTTGTTGTATAGGAGCCCTGCAAATGGCCCTTTACATTTGGCTATAAAAATACTCAGTCTCAAAATGAGCATTTTTTCTCATGCTGCGTGCTGGAGCAGAAGCATGCTTCCTTACCACAGTTTACACAGAATTTGCTAATATCTTAATAAGTTTTCTCTTTCTTGTTTCTAAAGCACACTCTGAATTGTACATGAAGGCTGAATTAAACACCTTGCTGGAAATTAAGAGCGCCTAGCAGCAATTTCTTATTTTGAAAGCAAGATTCTCTGGCTGGACTAAATTCTTTCCAATAGGAATTATCATTGATTGTATAAATGACTCTGGATGAGGCATACTTGCTTAATAATAACAATGGGTTCCACTAATGCACCTTAACGTTGAATCCCAAAAAGCACCCCAGGGGGACTGAAACAAAGGGATACAAAACTACCTGAATTGCCAAGCTGGTCACTTGTTAAAGAATCATTTGCTTTCTCACCTGACTGAGCCTCATCTACCCTCCTTTCACCACTAAACATGTTCGCTGTCTTTCTCTTACTTCCCCTCCCAGATGAAATAAGAATTTTATTTATGTGCTTAGAAGCTGAAACCACCGTGTGCTGCAGCACTGGAGAAAACATCTATGATGTTGCTAAAATATTTATACAGCTGGATTCAGTGAGATGCAGCGTCTCTTTTTAAGTTAACAAGCTTCTGCCAACTGCTAGATAGAAAAAAAATAAAAGACACCTTTAGAGCCAAACCCCCCCTCAGACAATTTTTCTGGTAATCTTATGAACCATGTAATTCACAACGTCATTTAAAACACTGTGCAGTGCCACATCCAAAATACAGGCCAGAATATGCACATAAGTGCGTGTAGAATACACGTATACTATTCTTAAGGCTCTGTGCTTGGAAAGATTTTCCTTTAGTTCTAACTCTAGGAAGGGAAAACCTTTCCAAGAGAACAGGAAAATAATTTGGTTATTGTCGAGGTGAAACCAAAGTCACCTGTTTGTTTCTCTCTATATACATTCTAGCTGCTAAGATCGGAGAACGCATTTTCCTCATAGTAGCAGTCAGAGCTGGATTGCTTTTAAGTGTCTTAGATAAAGCTATTATGCCAGGAGTAAATTAAAGGTTAATTTACAGTGTTTATTCCATTCAGCCATATAGTTATTTTTGTAATGACAATAACATCTGAAATTACTGATTTAAAGTCACTAATTTAGAAAACATAAAAAATTCTATATGCACAACCACAAGACCTTGCTACTGCACTATCTTGTTGGCATATTTCAACACACATAGACTGGCTGCTCACAAAGAAAACCTAGAAAACATGAGCAGTGGAGGCTAGCAAGCCACAGGGTGAATCAAATACCCTTATGGTGTGTGCCTGTCTGTCAGACAGGTGCTTATACACATACCTCATTGTTTGGGAAACTTAATGTGCTATGTGAGCAGTTGGAAGGAGACTGCCTTTCTGGATAGACCCTGGATAAGCTACTGTCCTGCTCTGGTAGGAGGGCAGCATTTGTGGCCCCTTCCCTCTCTTCCCTCCCTAACGAAGAGTCTGAGCATCATAGGTTGTGCCTGACCACTCCTGCAAGACCCTGGAAACACCTTATCCCCCAAGGCAGTTTCCTAACAACCTCTCAATATTAGCTTTTCATTTTTAACTCTGTTGTGTAGTTCTGGCAATGGGGTCTGGACGATGTCAGTGCCCAGTGCTGCTCAAGAATTCATTAGCAGGGAAGTTCACCTATTTCACAGAAGGAACAATACAGAAAGAACAATACAGAAAGACAAGGCAAGCATTTGTGCAAACTTTCTCTCTTTGGTTTTGGACAATGCTTCCTATTTTAGATGCTGAAAGGTTGTACAAATTTTGACTTTGGGGTTTAGATATGATTTCATAAAAATTGTGCTAGTCCCTTCTTGAAGTTAATAAAGAAACCTCAATTTTTTACAATTGTAGGATACAAATAGGTGGACGCTCAAGAAAATTATGCTCCTGATGGTTTTACTGCAAACAGTGGTATTACAAAACTGTTGGTTTTATTTAAAAGCTGTAAGGGGTCATTTGTGTGGTCAGTGCCCTGGAGCAGACCTGCCAGTTCCATGTCTAATTGGGACACAAGTTGGGATCTGATTAGGACCAAAACTAAATTATAAGCAAACAAATAAAATTCCCAGCAACCGAAAAAATGGGTTTTGGCTAGCTCAGCTGATAAATAATGACAAGGTCAAGTCAGCTTTATGGATTAATCTGGATTGCTTGGTGAAGCAGGCTCATTTGAAAAATGCAAACACCACCAAATCCAAGGTCATGCATCTAGGAAAAACTAAGGTAGGTTATTCCTGTGAGATGAGAGAATATCTCGGATTTCATTGATGCTGGAAAGAATTTGGAGGCATGAGAGATTAAGGAAAGTCTCAGATAGACACTGTACCTCTGAGGATAAACTTGACCTATGGATATAGAATATTGCGTTTGCACACGGCTGTTAGTCTCCTGAATGCAATTTTGCTGTCAAAATTTTTAAAAGGAAAATGAACCACAAGAAAGGATTGGGAAAAGAGTGATTAATAAAACATACCAAGAAATATAGGAAAATCAATCTATTCAGTTTGTTCACAAAAAATTAAAAACAATCTGGGTAATTACCAGAGAATTTCTATCAGATATTTCTTTCATCTAGGAGAAAACAAAGTTGCAGCAAAAACTAATGATTGAAAATTCTAAGTAGATAAATTCAAGGTGCTTATTTATAAAACAGAAGTAATTAACCTTCCCTAAAGAACTGGAGGAGCTCTCACCACTTGAAGTGGTTAAGCCAAGATCGTATACTGTTTTGAATTCTGTAGAAAATGCTGCTGGACAGTATCTCTGTACTTGGCGAAACTGTCTGAAATACTATGTCCTGTTCTACAGAAAAAGAAATACCACATTAACACTCCCCTCTGACTTTACAAACTACGTTTCTGGTAATCTTGAGCTTTTTCTCCAAGGAGCTTAGCACTCTGCAACTTCCTGAAATTCTGGTGGCATTTAGCATCTCCTACTTCCCCTTATATGGGGCTAGAGAATAAAATAGTAACCAAATTCCACAGGACAAGCCTTGATTATATGCACATTTATAAGGAGGTTTTTCTATGGATGTATATGACAAATTAGGATATACAGCTGTTTTGAAATCTTACCTAAACTCCTGAATCATTGTTCGCTCTGCATATTGAGGTCTGGTCTGTAGCTGTCTGCATTCAGACAGGAAATAATTACATTTACATATGCAAACGAAATCATCTCCAGTAACCTAGGTCTCAGAAGCAAGGTCATTGTATTAAACTGATTACTTTTATCAAGCTATCCCTAGGAAAAAAAAAAAAAAAAAAAAAAAGAGAGAGAGAACAAACTTCTCTGGGCTTTCATAGCCGTTCAATCGGTGCTATATTTAGAAGCAGGTATCACAAAGTTTGAGTGTGTTTCACGTAGCTGGTTGTGGAGTCTGATGCTAATTGCTTCTACTATCTTTGAGGATGCTTTTTATGAAGTGAGGCATCACTCATAACAAGCAATAGTGCCACAATTATGCCTTTCAACAGCAGAGACAAGGTGAATTACCCATAGCCCACAGTGAATAAAAATTCATCTTTTTTAGACAACTGTATCGACAAAAAAAATAATTTGAGGCAAGAATTTAGATCATAAAAGGATTTTCTGCCAGATTTACCATGACTTCGGGAGCTGCAAGAAAAAGAAGAAAAGAAACTCAGCTTTAAAATACTCCACAGATTAGCAAGATTTATGTATTTACTTTTATTAATAAAAAACCAAATAGGCTTGCTTTTATATTCTTGAGCACAGAGACCCTTGACTTTGCATCCTTAAGTCATGGAGCACAACAGTGGTCTCAAGCCTGTGACATTTTAACTTGTGTTCATTTGATAAAATTATCAGACTTCGAAAATGTATTTCTTCAGAAATGTTAGTAAATTATTTAATGTTAATGTTTTCATGTTATCTTTATAAAGTTATAACATCCTGTCATGCTGTCCTTTGTGCATTAGAATTTCAGAACTGATAGCCACCCATACATTAAGTAGTCTGGCTCACAGGAAGGTGTTCAGCTTGACATTTTGAAGAGCATGGATATTTCTGTCCCTTGGGGTTTTTTGCTTAATACGTGATAATTATGCATTTTAAAGCATTTTTACTCTAATTTGTTGCTCTGCTTCCAAGCAGTATGGCTCTTGAGTCTCATACAGCATATATTTCATGACAAGCATAATTGATATTTTTTTGAAAGCGACTCCTTTGTGCATACTCTGTTGCATCCAGTGTTATCTCTCAGAATTTAGTATAGATAAATTGGGGGGGGGGGGGAATAACCCTTGAGCCTCTTGTTTGTATCTTGCTCTATGCATACAATAGCAACATAAATATCTGTGCTTCTGTGAAAATTAATATCATACATACTGTAAATTTTTCAAATACACTGTGTGCTGTAAGGTATTCAGACGATACGCTTACGAACAATGCAGGCCTGGACTTTCTGTGTAACTTAGGCTGTGAAAAATTCTGAATATCTCTCTTCTTGACTGTATAGGGGTTCTGTGTTCCTAATTTGAGGAACTTGAGTTAGTCTAAAATAACCAGCAGAATTAAACTCCCTCTCTATTTGAATTGGAAGTTCACAAGGTAACAAGATATTTGCCTGTGTTCTGTGACTGTATCTGGTGATTTATTTTGGTCATACTCACAGTGATTTTATTCACAAACATTTGTACAAGGAAGACTTTATTCATCAGAATAGTCCAGGAAAGGGAATGAATCATGAACAGTAGAAACAATAGATTTATAGAGTATTCACAGCTAGTAGAAGGCATCATGACCCTTTATTAAAGCTTCTTTTTCGCCTTTATCACAAGAGGCATCAAAAACTGTGGATATTCATGTATAATTCACTAACAAACAAAGCATTTTTCCTGTTTATAGTATCATCCATTCTTGGAGCAGAAATAATACCATCTGATTTTGGTGATTAATCAAAGTGCACAGAGTAAATAGGAAATAATCATACTGACCAGTTATGAATAAATTCTGCAGGAGGTTAAAAACTGTGCATACAAACTACTACAAATAAACAAATACAAAGATTTAATTAACAGCTTGCTCAGGGATCATTTGCAGAATGACTGTATTCATCAAGGAAGTTGTTCTCCATGATTAGTAAAAGCAATAAATGCTCACTTTTTCATGTTCTATTGCAGTGTTTGCACAAGCAATATATGTTCATATACTCAGCCCTCCATGAAGTTGGGAGAGTTTTGGTTTATATTGATAGTTAAAAAGGGGGGTTGGGTAGTTCCACTATTTAGGGCATAATCTTAGACATCAAAAAACAATGTGCAAAGTGCAGAACGCAAAAAGGATGGAATATAAATAAGCAAATACAAAACAAGTTGGTGCAAGGGCAGAATAACTGGTTAAGACCTGATTTCCTATGATTTTGCATCCTTTACAGTTATTTCTGCTGTGGCTGCCCTCTGCCCAGCCAACTTATTTTTCCACAGTACTCTCCTTTTCCCCTTCAATGGCTTCCATGAATAACCCTCAGGTCTTCCCCAAATCATCCCTGCCCTCACTTCTCATCTGTGATAATACCTCAGTTTCCCAAAAAAACCTCCACAACAAATAAAAGCACTTACATAATGCTTAGCACCTTGTCACCTTGTTTGCTACCTACCTGGCTGGGCAAGAAATGCTGGTGCTGAGTTGCAAGCTATGTTGATGCTGGTTGCCTGGTCCAGGTACATGTGCTGCCCAGTGAGCCACGAAGCCAGCCTGCAGGATAAACTGTAGACACATTTTAAGCTTTCCCTTAGTGTATATAGTAACAGGTTGTCTCTCTTGTGTTTCTTGTCTTCATAAAATTTGTATGATTTTAATATCTAGATGTCTCTGTCAGATTTGGTTAAAATCTGACAGCAGGCTCAAAAATTACATAGGAGAAGGAAAGAAGGAGTCACACATAAAGAGAGAAAAATAACAGACAGGCAGTAGGATGGTGGAAGCTTTTTTTTTTTTCCTTAGAAAACTAATCTGTAGATGTTCCTGTAATACATAGTTAAGTATAGAGCTTTAAATATGTGTTTACTGGTTAATTAATACAGAAGATATGGGATTCAGGACACACACGCTGTTTGTGTGAAACACTAGCTGTAATTGAAAATAACAGTTTTCCAAAGACAGATGATGTTGTGTAGGATCTATGGCAGGTCTCAGCAGGCAGGTAGTTAGTATGAAGTATGAAAAGCCTGCAGAAATGTTAGCAGTAGTCGTCCAAGAAACTCTCATTTAATCTTTGGACTGGTGGGACCTCAAAGTGGACGGCACATTTAGCTTTGGTGCTTTTTCACTGTTTGGCAGCCAGGAAGCCCAGGAGAGACATGAGCAGCCCTGGTTATTGAGAGCAAATGTGGTCACAATAGATCTGTCAGGTTCTCCATCTCTGTGCTGAGGCATCCTTTGACTTAGTCGGTGAGGTGCTTGCCTGTCTCTCCATTATAAATGTCTGGGCATCTCCGGAAGGAAAAAAAAAAAAAAATCAAACCCAAAAAACCCACAATACATTCTATTACTGGAAGTGTAAGTAAACTTTTATGCTTCTTATAAGAAATCACTTTCTGACTGACGGAAATGCCTGTCAGTTTTCACATATAGCATGCAGAGAACAGAAAGAGCTTTTTGCACCTGTGATAATACTTTTCAAGTTTCTTACTGTTAGAAGAATAAAAATACAAAACAGAATAAGCTCCTTTTCTGTTCCCTCAGAAATACCAAATAACTCCACCTCTTATGAATAATAAGTTAGCCAGATGCTGTTTTATTAAAGACAGTAGATGCTTTTTTATTAATGACACCTCCTGTTTGTTTAAGCATATTGCCTAGGAGTATCAGTCATCAACCAAGGCTTGCTCTGCTAAGTGCTGTACAAACACAGGATGAAAAGATAGTCCCATGCAAAAATACTCACTATTTAGAGTATAAGAAAAAAACAAACCAAGTACTAGGGAACATAAGATAACAGAAATGTTTGAAGTGGGTAGAGTTAACTTTATATAGGATACTTTAACTCTGCAACTCTATGCTTTCCTGGTTTTCCCATATTTCACTTTGGCTTTGGTTAGCTGGTTGTTTTTGTCTAGTTTCTTTAATATTTGTGGATTTAAGACTGCAGTATTCTTGTATTTGTTTCCACTTGTAGTACATATCTGTACAACAGATTTATAATCACACTCAATTTTAACAAAGAGTTGGGAGATGGAGGTTGTCCAAAAATAGTATTTCCTTGTGGTTTGTGACTTGTAATTCTTATCCACTCCCAGCCAAGGACCATTTTCTCCTCAGGCAGCAATCCTTACTATCTTCCATGCAATAATACTGCACACTTGCAGGACAACAGCATATCTAGGAATTAATTTCCTGCATGCAGGGTTTAGTATAAACCCTCTTTACCTTCTCACACTGTGTCTTGGAAGTATAGAAGCCCATTAACTTCGGAGCGTGGTTCTGTTGCACCACCTGCATCCTTTGCTCCTCCAAGGACTACAGTAAACACAGTACTAGTAAAGGTGGTAGATTGTTTTTATCCACCCCAGCTTTAGAATTCCATACTTGTGGCTTTTAAACTAGTTTCTCTCCAAGGTATAGGTGTAATAAGTCTTTGCATGTTCTAGTTTTTCCGCAGAGCTTGATGAAAGGAAGGATGCAGTAAGGGTACTATACTGTAAATTCCAGTGTTGATTCCCAGTGCAAAGAGTTACATTTGCTGGTAAAAAAAATGCATTTATCTTCAGTGGCATTTTAGATAGCTCCACAACCTGCTGCGTATTCTAATGAAACCTGTATCACTACCAATTAGACACCTGCAGAAGAAGTGGGCTATGCAAATGCCTTGCCCCCCAAATGCTATTTTCCCTCTCTCATTAAGCTTTCAAACTAAATTATATCAGAGTTAATGGCTAAAGACTTTCCCCTCAAATTTCAGTGTTGCATGGAATTTAGCCAAACATCTCCCACTGCTTTTAAGGAGTTGTATGACTGCAAATCTTTGAAAATGGATTTGCATTGCTTCCTATATGCCTAACCTAACCCTGCATTTGACCGCTTTCCTTTCCTTGCACACAAGCATAAACAGAAATGCACTCCCTCCTTCCCTCCTTCTCTCCGTCCCTCCCTCCTCCCACCCTCCATCACTGTAACAGAGTATTCTGGTGGGCTTGGCAAACTTCAGAGTATTGTTACACTTTTCATCTCTGGAGGTCCTTGAGTTCAAATGTGGCTAGGTGTAAGTCATGCTTGCTGTAAACAAATTTTCGTTGGTTATACACACAAGATACAGCATAAATAGCAGGTATCTCACTTATGAGGTTATATTTCCATCAAGGGTTTCCAATGATATCATAAACCATGAGAGAAAAGCAAACATGATTTATGAAGCTGCCACAAGTCCCAGGATAGAACTATATCTTGGTAATTCACGCTTACCAGTTTGTTTCATGCACATCTCAGGACCTGTTCTAAGCCCTGCCTGGGACACGGTCTCCATCTTGCTCTCACGAATGTTGCATTAACCTTTTATCTGCTCCTGGCTCCTGCTGTTGCAGCCCCATATTCCAATTTGTCTGGCTCCTGCTCTGTTTGCTTTCATCTCCTTCTCCAGGGTTCTCTCTGCTGAATGCCTTGGCAGGAGCTGTAAGCATTAACCCATATCTTTTAATTACACATGCAAGTATATTTCTGAAAGCAAGCTGTGCGTACATAAGTCAGAATTGGATTATGAGATGCCTAAACAGTTTGTGCTCACAAGTGAGTATAAATACGTGATCATCTCTGAAAATGTGGACAGCACAGATTTGGGAGTAGGCTTTAGATTCCTCTTTTGCAATTTTGGCCATAGTGGTTTAAGCATTCCTTTAGCAAAAATGTCTCAAGGACAGCTAAACAGAAACTTACAATCTGATTTGCAAAGCTAGAAGGAGAATAGTGATCAAGTATGTTACTGAATCTTGACATGCTATTGCTTAAATAAGATCCTCTTCACATGTCAGTAACTGTAACATGACACATAAAAGCTGTCAGTGCTCTGCAGAAAGAAAACATGTGTCTTTCCAAGTTGGGCTATCCCAGCCACGAAAGTGAGGGTTGTTTCATTTTTGCCTATTTGCAGTTACCATAAAGATTGAACATGCCTATGACTTATGCTTTTTTATTGGACAATTTCAGTGAGACCAGTTGTAAGAATACCCTTGGTCTGAGTAAATGACAACGCAAATTAATGTCATTCTGTCTTCATGTACATTCTTGTATTCTAAAACCAGAAAGTGGAGGACACGCTGAATCTGATATTGAGCTTCACTTCCTACGTATAACTTCACATTTTCAGTCATAGCCAAAGCTAGAATTGATTTAAGGCATTATACCACACTTTAGCTGACCCTAAAACAAGTATGTTGTGGGTTAACCCCAGTGGGCAGCTCAGCCCACCCAGTCACTCACTCACTTCCCCCCCAGTGGGGTGAGGGAGAGAATCAGAAGGGTAAAAGCGAGTGAACTCATGGGTTGAGGTAAAGACAGCTTAATAGTAAAGCAAAAGCTGTGCATGCAAGCAAAGCAAAATAAGCAAAATATGAAGAAAATTAACTCCATCCCAGCAAAACCCAGTACAAGCACGGATCTAAAATGTGACTGTATATATCAGGATTGTTGACAGTATGCATTATACATGGATTTAATTATAAAACTTACAACCTATTAAAACACAGGTCTCTCTAACAGTTATTATTTTTCTATAAAAGAAGAATAAATACGCTTTAGCTTTGCATTCAAGTTCCTATTTCAGTTTTTGGCCTTTTTGTTCTCAGTATGGTATTAATAAAATTTTTTCCAGTTCTAGTAGCTTTGAAAAATATGGGCAGAAGATTGGACAGAATTATTACTCTGATAGAAACATCAGCAGTGTCGTCTTTCTAGCTATCTCAAAAGCAGCCAGAAATTTGCACAGTAATGTTAACTACAAATATTGCCTTTAGCACAGTTCACTGTAGCTGGCTATAAAGCAAGCATTTACAATGTGAGCTTATCTTTATCACAGAGACCCTTGCTCAAGGGGCAAACTCTGTGAAAAGGGATGTCAAATGACTATTTAGTGAACAAGGCTTACGTGTATTCTCTGGATGGCATTTTTTGGTATTTCTTTTGTTAGCTTGCAGTAACACCTGCCTAGGTGACAGAAAACATTTGAGTTTGCTTTATTTGCTATCATTCACAAAACCTCAGAGAATAGAAGTGTGCAATTATTCTGGGTCTTAAGAAAATGAAAATTTTAGATACTGCAAGAAACCCTATCGCTAACCCACTTACCTGGAAGTTTTTTCCCGACAGCACACAAGAT
This sequence comes from Leptosomus discolor, assembly GCF_034619465.1. Classification (NCBI taxonomy): domain Eukaryota; kingdom Metazoa; phylum Chordata; class Aves; order Leptosomiformes; family Leptosomidae; genus Leptosomus; species Leptosomus discolor. The sequence goes on along the minus strand of NC_141392.1, from coordinate 69,275,186 downwards.
TTCCCTGAATCACAAACAGGCACTGTTTCCTGTCTCGGAGTGAAATATTGTTATTGATTAAAATATATTTCTGTGGTTAATTCAGTGTTGAGGAAGATATCTTCTTTTTAAGGTTGTTTTCTGTGTAGCCTGAATAAGAAGATGAGAGAAGTTTAAGACATTAGTCTGGATGGACTATTTTTTTGGTCACAGTCCTGGCCAAAACCCAGGGCAGTGAATGGAAAGATTCCCTGGGTGACCGTAAGGGACTTCAGCACCCAGAACCTATTCTGCTGCTTCATAGCAACAGCTTCAGCCTCTTTCAGCTATCAGTGCAGGGTGGCTCAAAGTCCTAAAAACTGCAAAAAGTTGCAGTTTTAGCAGTTATCTCCGTAATATTTGGTGTCTTGCTTGAATCCCTGTTTCTGGAGTCAAGATTCACCATGCAGATACCTTTCTATCACATGAATACCCTAATGAAGGATCTCAAAAATATTAATTAAAAATGTTTTAATTACAGCCCTCACATTTGTTAGGAATCACTTGAAGATGTGACACATCTGTATCTGGAAAGGTTCAGAAACCAACAAAGGGAAACAATTATTTCTTTTTTTAAATGTCATAATGTTTTTAAACTTACCTCAAAATTCTGAGAGACAAATTCAAGATTTTTATAAGTTAGAGGTTGAAAGCCAGCCCAGAAAAAAAAAGGGAGGAAACTGGGTTGGACCCTTTCTCCCCTTTCTCTCACAATTATTCTGACTTTCTTAAGCCAATGCATTTCTTCCTAAGAATGTTTAGAGTGCATCAGTGCAAGAGAAGAGCAATATGAAAAAGAGATAATCATCCTGCCACAGGAATTTGTCAAGAAACAATTTTTTTTTTAGCTCCCTAATAAGTCTTTCCAACCTTCTCCCCAAAATACTTAGTCATACACAGGTTAATAGTTCCGTTGGGATCCTTTTGGGCTATCTGGGGTACTATGACCTGCTAGCAACCGTCAAAACACTAAGATTTCTCTAGTCGTTGAAGGGAGATTGGCATCTTCAGAAGGTTATTCATTTAATCTACCTTGGAAGCCTGTCCATTACCCTCTGTAGGCCAGCTGACTAAGAAGGGAGCTTGAATGATAGACTAAAATCTGTCCTTTGGATGACTAAAATTAGTTAGTCTACACCCCAGTCTTTGTTGGTAGCATTACATAATGATTGCATATTAAGAAATGTTTAATGCTGTTCCCATACAGACAATACTACTTTATCAATTTTTCTTTTGTTTTATGAAACAACTGAAGGATTGTTTTGACAATATGCTATTGATCTGGAGGAATCACAATCAATAAGTGTTATAGCTACTCAGTGACTAGATTATTAGAAAAATAAATTAGGGACTATCCTGCTTGCAAATAACCATTATTTCACATGATAGGTAGAAAAAATTATATACAAGTCATGGCATATCGTTGATTTGCAAACACAGAGAGACCTTTTCTAATGTTATAAATTTATTTTATTGATCAGATATCATGATAAAGTGGTTTCTTTTGGAATGCTCTTTGTCTAAGCCCCCTCTTTTAAATTAAGAATCTATTTTACATTACCACAGCCCAACATAAAAGCTGCGTGCCTGTATGTGTACAAGCAAGTCACTTGTCTTTTCTGTTTTAACATAACTGACTTGCAGCCCTTCTTATTAAGAAAAAAAAAAAATCGTCTTCATCTTTCTCCAGCTGCTCTTTTGCGTTCAGGTATAGCAAACGTACTGTTTTCTATTGTGGTTTATGCTACAGGCGATTCTGACATTTGGGTTTGTACATCATGTGCATTTTGAAATAAAGAAGTGACAGCGTAACTCCATGTTGAAAGCAGGCTTTTGTATTGGTATCGCTCTATACTTTGTTGGTTTGCTTTCTTTTGCTTTGTTTCCTCTGGAAGAGCTCACAATATCCTGTGAAGAATTTTTGTGTTAAAGAAGGAAAAAAAGAAGTATAAAACACACAGAGAGAAAGCAGTTGATGCAGACCAAAATTGTCACAAAGCACCAGACACTAATAGACATTCAAGCCTTTGGGTCCACAACAGTAAATATACACCAAGGTAGCCATAGATTCCCTATAGGGGAATTTGCCTTTTCCAAGCACACCTCGCACATTGTGTTAATCAAGGATTGACAAAGTCTGAAAGTACAACTGCTCGTCCTTAAACAAAGTAGAAAGAGATTATGATGGAGAAATACACAGAATTCAGTATACAGAAAGAGGTTTCCAAGCTGTGACATGCACGATCTGGTCTCCGCTGTAAACAGCAATAATCAAAAGCATCTGGCTGCCTGTGGATATGCGTTTGCCTTACTTGGTCTTAGGCAAATGCCAACTCACAGATAATCACATGCGAAGAGCTGACAGAATTAAAAGTGCATAGAGGCAGAGGGATGAGGATGGGTTTGTGGAAAGTGGAGAAAGTACAGGGCTGACACTGTGGTACAAAGGAGAGAGATGTTAGGGAAAAGGCTTTAAGGACAAAATAATCCATATGCTGTTATTTTCAGGAGGTTATTTTTAATGCAAAACTGTCTAAAAATTCAATATCTACAATGGAAAAGTTTGGAAGACAAATCAATACAAATCATTGCTGTTCAGGTCTGTCTCAGATCCTCACTGAATGACGAGACAAGTTGAATACTGAACCTGAAGCAGGGCGCATCAACTGCCTTAGCATAGTTACAAAGAAATACCAGGGCAGAGAATTAATTAGTAAATGACCACAAGGTTTAAGAGAAAAATGGTTAAAAATACTAGGCCAATCAGTTCCAAATCTTATGATAATGCAGCCTTAAGAGTAAAATTATGCATCTGTGGTACAGAAAGGTGTTGAAAAAAACCAAGGTACAGGGAAGAACAGTGCCTGTCCTGTGTCAGCTTGCGTGGCTCAGGCCCTTCATCCTGTGTCAAGCACAGGAGTACAGTGCTGGCAGCATGTCCAGCCTTGACCAGTCCTTTCAGTAAGTGAAGCAGATAGACCCACAAGTGCTGTTGTGTGCTAAGAGGAAACCCTTCTATTTCCATTCCCTCACAGTGGGTGTAGCTGACCCCTGAAATTACAAATCCCGTCAATTAAAAAGCATAACATCTCAAAATCTGACCTGGAAACCTTGCCTTCCTCCTGTTCTCCTGCCCCTTCCATATCTGGGATTAGAAGAGCTTTGTTAAAGCCAGCATGCTCTTGACCTTCTTCAGTGAATAAGACAAACCTTCAGCCTTGAAAGATGCACTAGACTTTTAGTTCCCCTTTTTGGCTTGTTCATATCTAGCCAGATGTGTGCATAACTGTCCCACTGGTTCCTACACTCCTAGTGGGAAAACTGGGGAGAAAAGAGGAATTATTCTGCATCCAGCAGCAAAGTTCCCCAGTACACCTTTAATATATCTCTCCCACTTCATGGCTTGTTGCTACTGTTATGCTAATCACTTTTTGGTGACATAGGAGAAATTTTCCTCTCATTTCCAAATAAACATGCAACTCTTTTCTCTCAGAACCCAGTGACCTCATAGGCAGGTTCAGTTACACATTTTTTTTTTCCTTCCAGTAGAGAAGTGTCACGTACCTGTAACCAGAGAGAGTTTATGAAGCACTTGACTCATTATTGCCTTTCAACAGACATTTGCAGATGCCCTTTGACGTAACAGAGATGAGCTTGAGGCACTACAAAAACCACACCTTTGCCATGGTCTCAGTGAACATCCACAGGTGAGCCAGGAGAGCTTCGTTATCAGAGGGCCTGAGGACAGCAGTCATACAGAGTGAGAGCAAGCCTGTTGTAGGGTTAAGTTACAGTCAAAGAGTGCTCATAACACCGTGGTCACAAAAACATCACAGTGTATATACATCACAAAGGGGTTTCTCTTTCTTTAGTTTTTTATCATTGCTTTAACGCAGGATTTTCTGTTTTTCTTCCCTTGTTAGCTTAAATCTTGATGTATTAGTCTGTGGCCCTGATGTATGCTGTAAAACATGCAATATGGGTGACTTAATACTGCCAAGCCTTAGCTTTTGATAGGTGATTTTTGAGTGTTTAACTTCAGAAATGTAACACTACATTAGTTCTAGATTTTGCATTTAAAAGATTGTTATGCAACATTTTCCTTGAAAATAGTTGAATGTTTGGGTCTTTCAGTGAAATCAATGCCACCTTGTAATTTTTTTTTAGGTTTGCTTATTATATCATTCTTCTTTCTTTTTTAATTAAAGTGAGTGTTGCACTCAGAAAATGTTCTGTATTTCTAATCTACAGAATAATGCAGGTAGTATCTACTCTCCCGTCTACAAATTTCCTCCTCCAGGTTTTATGAAGGTGCAGATTCTGGAGAACAGGGAAGTAATTCATTCTCTCTGCTGATCCAGTCCCTGGATGTTAAAAGCAACTTTCACAAGATACTTCTTCCTTTGTCTTTTCTCTGATAGATTCCGTAAAACAAATCTGTGGGTACTGGTAGAAAATATCCATAAGGCACTAAAGAGAAAAAAATCATCTTGTTTTCTGTGTTGTAACAAATGTAAGCAAGGAGTGAAGCAGCATAATATAAAAACATAAGGACACTTTCAGAGATGCTGTTCTCTACTGCAGAAAAGTATATGGTATCCTGTTCTTAAATAGTACTTTGAGGTGTTCAATGTATGTGACTAAACGTCATGTTTGTGCACCAATTAAGAAGTGAGAAACAGGCGAACCCGAGGCCTTTTTTTTAATAAAAATCTGTATTTTAAGGTGTAACGATATAAACGGCAGATGCTAATGACTATGTGTGTCAAATCATCACCTTCCCATCTCACCCAGACCAATATTCTTATCTTTAAAATACAACAACATCCAAACCTCCTAGAAGATAGAATCTGCTTACTGAAGAATTGTGCTTCCTTTAGAAATAAGATTTGCAGATACTGTACATCAGCACAAAATGAATGTCTTCTCTGTTCCAGTGCTTATTCATCCATTTCCCACTACTCCCTGCAGGGGAGGAGAGGTCAGGAAGTGATTCCTGCTATCTACCTGCAGCCTCCTCTCTGGAACACCGCATCCTTACAAACAGACTTTATCTTTCCTGTGTTGCTGTGAGATAAGAAAGTACTATCTCCTGTTTAGGAACCAACAAGTGTAAGAAAGACAACTATTGGGTTTTTTCCCCCTCAGTTATTAACATGCTTTTACCAAACCTATTAACCATGTCTGGACCCAAAATCCAGGTAGCATCATGGTTGCTTGCTTAGTTCTTCTTACCTCCTTGTAAAGGAGATTATACTCTGAGAAAATTCAAAACAATAGGAATACTCTTTTCTAATGACTGAGTACTGCAGAGACCATCAAAGTGAGTGCCTGTATGCCGAGAACGAACAACATGTTGGATGTTGTACAAGACACATCCAAAATTGTATTGGATAAAATTAGTTTTGTAAATGAAATACAGTGCCAGAAGAATTAAACCAAGTCAACTGTTGTCTGATGAGATGACCTGCTTGGGAATCCTGTGAAAATTTCTTTAAGGTTGCCTGAAAAAAAAGATCGTGCCAGTTGAATACGTGGGTTTCAGCTTTGCAATATTTATAGCATCAGAACTCAGTCTATAAACAAGCATTACATCCTATGTAATTTGTTATGTTATCTGTATTTTACTGTGATTAGGATAAACAACCAGATCAGTCCTACTTCTTGTATTTACAAAGTAGCCTGATAAGACAGTCGATACAGCACTTTTCTGTAAAGGATAAGGACAAACTGTGCAAAGCAGGCTTCTCCTGCCCCCTTTTCTCTCTTTGATCATTACTACTTTTTGAATGTTGTTTTCAGCCACAAAAAGCACCACATGACCTTTGAGAAATGCCAGGAAAATATTATTTTCTCTGTGGCGCTCCAGTTTGTGGACATCAGGTACATCCTTTCTCTGAGCCCTGCTCAGCATAGCGGCTCTAAGACTGGTCGTGCTAAAGTGCCTCTCACTGCACTCTCAGGGATGCCACGCACCCCTTCTGACCTTCTCCGACTGCTAAATGTGGCTGTGGGAGTTTTGCTAATGAACAGCATTGCACCATCCGCTCAGCTACCACTGTTGCACCTCCTTAGGGTGAGGGAGGAACAGCAAGCGCCAGTCTGATACCTCGGTCTGACTCAGAAAGCAATACAGCTGCCCCTCCTGTGTTTTTTTTCTTTCTGGAATGACTTAGATATACATTCTTTTTCAGAAATATTCCAGAAGTGTAGAAATTTAGAGGTCTGTAATAGAAATATAATCATCAAGGCATACGTGGTAGCAGTAAAAAGAGGAAAATTCAACCAATTAAAAATTGTCACTTTTTCTGCAAGCATAACTTGCAGGTGCCCATATCTTTAGAATGTGGATTTCAAACTGGATAAAAAGCTATCTGTGAATAGTTACAGAAGTACAGGTTTCAGGTTTTTATGATCCCACAAGTTTTGACAGCTGAATCTTTACAAAAAAATCTCTGGGGCATAAATTGTGTATCAGAGCTTTTACATTGCACTCATTCAGTCAAAAAAAAAAAAAAAAAAGGAGATGTATTCCATTATTATGATTGCACTTCCTTCCAAATTCCTTGGGGTGAATACTCTCTTTTCTGTTTAGTTTCTAGTACATTTTTACACCACCATAATATAGCATTTTGCATTTTGAGGTGCCCTGTGCCAGAAAAACACATTTTATATTGCACTCTATGATAGAAGGAAAGGTAATGATTTAATATGATATGTAGACTAGCATATTCAATCTTTATGTGTACTAAGGGAGGTATTGTCTTTCTGTAATTATTTTAACTGGTCCTTAGGCAAGTGAAGGAAGATGTTTCTTTATCGATGCTTTTGAAGGGAAAAAGTCTAATAGGGGGCTGGACTGGGTGCCCTCTCCTTTCTGATGAACAGTGAAGTGTTGCCACACTCCTCATGAAGCAGCCCGGAGGGAGTGGTGGCATAAAGCATGCAAACATTTACCTGTGCTAGTCAAACCATTTCCACTCAAAATAGATGTGATTGTCTGATACAAGGCCCGAATTAGTTTAGCCGCACCTTAGGTTGGCTACAGCAAAATTTCAGGTTTGGGTTAGGGAGGTTTTGTTTTGAAACTCCTGCTTCTCCTACACACAGTTTCCTTGTGTGCCAGCACCATATTGTCAGCAATGCCTGTACTGGCTCCATGTTGTACTTACACAAAATGGCACTGGGCTCAGGTCGCCAAAGACCCACATTGATGTCAGCCCCAAAGTCACGATGGGCAAAGCACTCTCTCCTCTCCGTTGGGCAAGGCATGTCCTGGCCCAGCCCTCTGCTGACATCCAGGTCCTTCATCCAGCTGCCCTTTGCTTGGCTTTGCCCCAGGAGCCCCTGCAGACCCTCCTATCGCAGGGTGTGGTCACACCCTGGCAGTCCAGATGCTCCTCCCATATTCCCACAGTCTCTGAGAAAGAGACTGGTTTTGGGCCCTTTACAAAGCAGTGTGACTCCTTTTGCGAGACAGCGCAGTGCAAAAAGACACAAGGAAGAGAGGGCCGAAATCAAAGTCTTCCTCGTCCCAGACTCTTTGTGTCCCTTCTGGTCACGGGTGTGTCCCATCCCACTTGGTGGGTTTCAGGGTAGGTGAGTCTTTTATATCCTCCCTTTTAAAAGTGGTTTTCCTCTGCACGGCAGAGACCCTTTGCTTGGCAAAGGCAGCGAGTTAATAACCCTCTTTGGTCAGTAGATTGGCAGCAATAACACACTTCAATAGTAATAATATTTCACAGATCAGATAAAGGTGATGTTTCACGGATCACATATAATAATATTTTGCAGTTCGGATAATGGTAATATTTCACAGATCAGATAAAAGTAGTATGGCTTTCCCTAATTCTATCTAGTAATATGGAGACAGAAGAAAGTAAAAAAAAAAAAAAAAAAAAAGAGAAAGAAAGAAAGAGAGAAAGAGATATCACCACTCCTGGGGTCCGGTGATGTCTTGCAGGTCCATTCTGATCTTTGGTTCTTCAGTGGTGGATGCACATCTGTGTCTTGATTATTGTTATTTTTATTGTCCCTCCATTAATATTCATGAGTCCTATTCACGTTATCCCCTCCTCTTCTCACCTTCCACACAAATCAGGATGCAGGCGCAGTATACAACATTTTGGGGTTCCAAGGGTGTTCTGTGCACTATAGATAAGGGAGTGGACCTCCTCAAGTCCAGTGTACACCTGTAGATAAAGCAGTGGGCCTCCCCAAGTCCATAAACATCCCTCTTCTGCAGGGTTTGTCCGTTTGGATAGAGGAAGTTGGGTAGTGGCTCCAACTGAAGCCCCCCTTTATCGATTGCCCCAACTAAAGTTTCTGAAGGAGAACACTACTCTACCCTCTTATCTCTGAGGCGGGAGCACCACTTCGACCTCTTATGTCCAAGGAGGAAGCACCGCTTCACCTCCGCAGGCTTGTTCCCTCCATGGAGCAGGCTGTACTGCAAAGCAGGATCATTTTAAGGCTAGTACATAAAACTTGCACCATAGAACAGGTTTGTTCAAGACATGTACATAAAATCTGCAAAACAGGTTGTTTAAGGCAAGAAAATCAGACTGTCCTTCACAGGGTGTACAAACAAAAAGCAAAATAGCAGCTCTGCAGAGCAGTTTTCCCTGCTCTCCAGGGAAAAGTAGGAAGTTAACAGCAATGGGGAAACAATTTTTTGCCTTTCTAGTAGGATTAGGTGGTATAGGAATATATTTTTCCTTGCTTTCTGCAGGTGTCTCATGGTAGTTTAAAACCGGCAGAGCCATGACTCCAGTAAAAGAAACTACAAAATGGAAACAATCCACAGTATTAATAACAAATAAAAATCGTGTCATGGTTGTGCCAGGTACAGTCAGAGACACAAAAGAGATGTTATTTAATTGCATGTTCCTTACTTTCTGATGATATGTTAGCTTCCTACTCTGCATTTTGCAGCTCTTTCTAGGGTTGAGTGTTGTGCGACAGAATGGGAGCAGATACATGCTTCCTTTGTGAGCAGCTATGCCAGTGACAGGATTTGGGCATAACGGGCAGATGTTTTGTTCATTAAGGCTAAGAAGCCATGTTCAGTAAAGTTGAATATTGAATTGTGGGAGTGGCACTTGTGTTGTTTTTTTTTTTTTTCTGGGTGCCAGTAAAAGATCAAATCTGTTTTGCACATGAGATTTAAGAACAGCTACATTTTTGACAATAGTGCAAGGAAAGAGACAACCATATTAAATTGTATCTCCCCAAGTCTTCCAAAGTAGGAAGCACAATTACATTACAACACAGTGGAAACGCAGTAGGTTTTCTTGGATTTTATTCAGTTATGTGATGTCCGACTATTAAAACCCTGTCCAACAAACATGTCATTGCACAATATACATCAAAGCCAGAGCCTAGGCTTTAGGTACTATCATTAAATTGTTTATTTGGAAAAATAGTAATGGTAAAACACCATTTGCAGACTGTCCACATGAAAATTCCCACATACATCTCTTTGGGCATGATTCAAGATCCATGAAAAACCTGGTTTACTGCTCAGGCCTTGTGTGAAGAGCCCTGACTATCAGAAGGAACAAAGCAGGAAGAATAGAGAAAATGAAAATAAAAAGAAGGGGTTGACTCACTGCTGTTAGACCAAGAGTGCATTTTGTCTCAAAAGGCAGAAATATTTCATCTGTGACTGATACTGGCACTTAGCAGATTTTAGTGTTTAAAACTTTTTAATTTAATTAAAAACTGCTCAGTATTACCTGGACTTCTAGATTTCCCAGTATAAGTATAAGTTGTATCAAAGTTCATTTTTACTGATGATAGGTGCTTAGTGCTCTTACTATTGCACTGCCAGCAGCCTTAATTTGTTGTTGTTGTTGCCTGAATTAAAAGAAGCAGGAGCAATTGTAAAAATAACAAATCACAGGACACAGGACTCTCTCTCCCCTCTGCCTACCTCCTTTTACTTCCCCAGGACATGAACCAATGGTCTCAGCCCGAAGAAAGCAGTGCATCTTTCTTTTCTTCCTATGACACCAAAAAGACCTGGTCTACATAGCACCTTTTTAAGCTGCTATGGTGAAATCCTGTTTTTGGTTTCCAGCTATGATAAAAAATCAGACCTCCAAGAGCTTTGGCCCTGAAGTGGGGGAGCTGAGCAGCACCCAAGATGAAACACAGTCTTTCTCACTGGGGTGGGATCTATTGTTTTAGCAGTCTCTCAACAGCAAGCTTTTTAAAAACCACTTTTTGCTCAAACATGGTTCTTCAGCTTGCTGTGAAATAACATTAACAGGAAAGGAGATTAGAGAAGTTATTTAAACAGGTATATCAGATTTATATAGCAAACAAAAATGTACTAAATTCTCCTAGCTAAATAAAGATTTATTTTTAAAAAAGAAATATCTTTATATGGTAAATAAGATACTGAGCCAAAAATTACTTTAAATCTGTATAAGTTATGGAGTCCTGTTCAAGTAAAAGATTTTATGCAGGTAATTCTATTAATGGTATTGATAGCTATCTGCATAAATCCCAACTTTTTCAACAGGGAAAAATTGTATCTTCATTTAGAAAACATCTGTACATCAAATAATGTACTACTGTGATCCTTACTTTCAGTTAGGAAGAGAAGGACAGTGTTCTGTACATAATTATCATATACAATTTTGCATAATGCAGCAAGATATTTTTAAGAGATTTTTAATGAGTGAAAAATAAGGTCTTTTGTTCTCTTGCAGAAAGCCAGAGCAAATCTGGCATATGTAGTCTCTGTTTTCTGCCCAAATCAGCTGTTACACTCAGAAATTTAAAAATCCCTTATTGAGGTGATTTAAATAATTTTTATCAAACAGGAACGAGTTTATGCAGAAGAGGTACTGAAGAATTCCTAGATACATTTCTTAAAAAGCTGAATTCTGCACTCAACAGCTTAAATAGCTGTGTGGGTTTTAGTAATTGCTTATGAGTATTCACTGTACTAGACCTCTGGCCAAATAGTCAGTAAAGCGGCTCTTATGATCAAATGCTAAAATTTGTTTAAGTTTCTCTAGAAGTTTTCCTTTGTATTGAATCAGAATCCTGTCCGATTAACCCTGGAAGAGGGATGTGTTTTCAGACAACGTTGGGGGAGAGGGGAGAACATTCATTATTTTGCCCAAATATCCTATGAAATATTGGTTTGTAATTTCCAAGTTGTGGATCTGAAGGCAAAATTGGAAGGAACACTTGGCTCTTCATCAACCTTATCATGACTCTCTTAATTTAGAGAATGTTTGTACTTCCAGAAAAAGATGAATGTACCCGCAGCAATGTAGCTGTACTGGGAAGGTCTATGCCTCTCCCACAGCCTGCATTTGGCTATGTGACCCACACTGAGTGCTGTGATGCTGCAATACGATGGATAACCAAGCTAGCTGAGACCTGCTCAAACCTGTGTGTGCACTGCAGCCGCAGCGTGTACTGCACCTGCTCAAATCTGAGTGTGCACTGCGACTGTACCCTTGGAGGGCCTAGAATTCCATCTAAAAACACTGCATCCAGTAGCACATCTCCAGCTGATTTCCATGCAGAGAGACTCATGCTCAGCTTACTTTTGTCTTGGTGTCACATGCTTGTCTCCTCATTGCATTTTGCCTTTTAGACTGTAAACAGGAAAAACTTTATGCTTGATGGTCCGTTGCTGTGGGGAGGTCTAGAGACGCACTCCGTGGTAGTGGATGTCAGGTCTACACTGGGCAGCAGAGCAGGAAGCAGGAGCAGCGGGTCTTGCCAGTGAGGTGCTGAGCACTGGCTAACATTCTCACTGAGAGGTGGAGCTCACTGTCCCAGGCAATGCAACATCTGCAGGGATGTACCTGCTCAGGTGGCCATTAACACCTATGTGGCTGTGTAGGTTTTTTTGGCTAGAGAAAAAAACCTGCCTTTTATGTTCCACTTGCCTTGATAAAGTCTCTTCAATACTCCTACATATGTTTAGCTAGAGATTTGCAGCATTATATCAAGGGACTTTTGGATCCTATTTCTGCTACATTTGTTAATTTAATATCTTGTGTTATGTCTTCAAATAATATTTATTAGATTTAGTATGACCAGAACAATTTTGTTGCTCTCTATTGTATGTTACTACTGGACATAGTAATAAACCAAGTGTTCAAAATTACTCTTTGCTGAGGGTGTGGAAACATAGTGACAGAAACTCTGGCTGACTGCTGGTAGCGGTGGGCAAAAGTAGCCTGTAGGCACAATGTTCAGGACAAAATATTCTGGGAAAACTTGTAGACACACCAAACACCTTCTGGAAAGCCTAAAAGAGCTGAGCTGAAAAGGAGCAAGCGGAAGCAGAAAAACAGATGATGCTCTTTGTTTTTGTCTCTTACAACTGACAGGATAGATCTTTTAAAAATACTCTTTGAAGAGGGTTATTTATTTCTGATTATTTTATCGCAAGTCCATGACACTGATGTGTGTTTTGATATTTGTTCCTTCTCTTAAATGGTTCAACCTGTTCCAAAGTCAGCAATGCATCTGTTTCTTTATTTCTCATGCTTATATACAGTGTGCAGTCATTAGTGAAGTCTGTGGCTGATATTTTATGCTCCTCCACACCCAAAAGTAATGAGAAATTAATTTATAGCCACGCATATCTTCTGACTGTTTACCAAAAAAAAAAAATTTCACAGAAGTTGACATAATCAGAAAAAGTACTGAAACTATTGTTAAGAATTATATTTATTCCACTAGGATTTAGGACACAATTTATTTTATAACATTTTAGGAAAAGCTTTGATAGCTGTAAAATATACTATCAATTGTATTGCAATATTAATTTATCTCTAAGGAAAATTTCAAGGCCAACTCTAATATGAAGTATCTAAACAGATGAAAAATGCTGAAACTGCAAATATCCACATCTGAAGTAGCAAAGGGTTTTCAAGACTACCTGTAAAGTGTTCATTTTATTTCAGAATGGAGAGATTGTTCACTACCATGAAGATGTGCTTTCTCCAGTAAGACCAATCTGTAGAGGTTTCTACAGATTGGTCTTACTGGAGGGTTCTGCATTCCAGATGTTGGATTTCCAGGGGTTCACTCATGACAGCGCTGATTCGTTGGTTTCAGAATGGATGAAATTCACTCCTTCAGGCAGTCTGTAAGCAAAAGTCACTTACTGCATTCCAATCTACCTTAAGCTCCCAAGGGTGGGTTGTTATTGATATGCTAAGTAATGTGCAGGGAGCAATTTTGGTTTGTTTGTATGTAATTGTCTGTCTTCCCAAAGCTCCAAGGAAGATTTTTGGAAAGGTTGAATGTGAGGCACAAACTTCACAGGGTGAAAACAAACAAGGTACCCTACCTCCTATGAAGACCACTGTCAGAATAACAACTGTGCTGAACTGTACCCACTGATAAGCAAACACATGTCAAAGCCTCACTTTGTTCACGCAGAATTATTTTGGGATTGGGGTGGGTTTTTCCTCAGTTGTTTTGCACACCAAATTTAGAGCAGGATAAATGGTAACCAACCCCAACCAAGTCTTGCTATCAAATGTCACATCAGGGTTTCATCTTATGTTGTTACAAAGGGAATAATTTCTGATGTACTCTAATATATACTGGTGCATCTGTTCAGAAAATGAGGTAGTCTTATGAAATTTTACAGGAAAAATATATTTAATTATCTCACCTCTACAAGCTAGGGTACTAGGCTGAATAGCTGTAAAGTGTATTTAATGCTATTTTAAAAGATAAAAACAGTGGGAGTGGAAGATTTACATTTAAATCATATTTCAATCAACCTTAAAAGTGCTGTTTACACAGTAAGAGTATAAAATGTTAGCTTATTAAATATGCACAATGTTTTGCATTGCAGAAAGGATGTGGATTGTACTTTCGATTTCCAAGCAAATTAAACCTGCTGTCAGAAAGTACACTGTAGCAGGATACAGTGGGCTCTGTGGAAACCAATTTAAAGAATTTATGCTAGTGCTTAAAAGTTGGGTGAACTAGATTACAGATAAATTTTCAGTGATGAGCTTAGGTTCCTCTTACAAGAGTAGAAAGAATCCTCATCTTGTGTAGGCATGGGATATTTCCTCTTTTTCTGCTCACAGATTAAGGGCTATAATTTTACCCTCCATGCAAAGAGTTGTAACCAAGAGTTGAAAGAGCTGGAGTCAGAGATCCTACACAGAAGACACAAAAATGTAATGAAGTGAGATAGTCTCCAGGACTTAGCAGCAACAGGCTACGTCTCACCACAAACACATCAGGGGCTGATCAATTAATGTATGTAGCTTGCAGACCAGCCCACTCATCCCTAGCCACCTTCTGTGCAAATGCAGCCAGCCCAGTCAGTGACCCCGTTATCCTCGTTTCCTTTCTCGTTTCAGTTCACAGCCACATATAAATGGTTTCTCAGGATGCATAAGGGGCCAGAACATGCATCTTGAAAATTAACTCATCATTCCAGTCAACCTAAATCATCATATGGTTTTCCTTAAACCCTATGCTATGAAAAAGAGGAGGGCAAAGCTTGCCTATCCAGTGCCTTCTGGTTTTTCTTGTAAGGTGCAATTAGTAAAGTACAGTACAAAAGAGGTTTTCACACAGCAATTTTCCACTCCTTTCCAGTGTTCTAATGAACAGTCAGGGACATATCTTCACGTATAAGTTTTTTATAGTATTCACTGTGCTTTAAAAAGATAAACTAAGAACTTTCCAAACACTGATTTATCATCCAGCAGAGAATGCTGAGAATTCATCCGTTGGGAAAAAATGTTTATAGTAAAGATGAGGCCATGGAGTAATCAATGGCATTTAATTGAAAAGCATCGCAAAAAACTGTATGTGTAACATAAACTAAACCAAAACAATTTTAAAGATAATCAAATGTCTAAGGTAAGATAATTTTACGTAACAAGTATGATTCCTTAGTAATAATGCATTTATGTCTTTAGGTTAGAGGATTCTAAAGCCCTTTACAGACTGCATGCACTGTCTTCACTGTATTCATAAAAACAAGCAAAAAGTTCTAGATGGTACTCTTAAAAATTAAATGACTCAGCAAAGACCTTTTATGATTCTTTCTCAAAAAGTGTCTGGGAAGCTTTATGTTGCCATCGTATCATCCTAGTCAACATATTGTTAAATTGCTGCTACTGCTGAAGAAATCAGGTTCTCTCTGTACAACACCCAACTGCATTTTTAGCCGTCTTATCTCTGGACAAGAATCACAATGAGTCAAATTTCTAGCCATAAAGTCTGTTTTTCAAAAAGTGGCATCTGTCTCCCAAAAGACTCCCATCAGTCACTTCTGTTAGCATCCTTCAAGTTTCCTCTGGATGAATCTGTCACGCAATTAGGTTACTGATGGGCTGCCGTGACAAATAGGTTGCTGTTTGCCTTTTGATGTACTTTTGATTTTGATGCTTTAAGTATTTTCTGCTTCTAAATACAGTCTTCTGGGAGCTGTACCCACTCTATTTTATGTTTTGAGTAAAATACTTGAAGCAGCATCTTTTCTTTGTGAATCCAAAGAGCAGACTATAATGTCTCATATTTTTCCCAAGAGTAAATTTTATTTTGAACAATACTTATTGTATTGTGGAATAGTCTGTAGACTAAAGACCGTACTTAGTTACTGTTTTTATCCAGCCTGAGAAAGCTAGCCACTAATGCTCAGTCCATTACTAATAATGTGTAACTGATTAAATAGGCAGTGAAATCTTTCAGTTGGTAAAATAAATGTTCGCATTTTTCCAAAATATCTAAATAGTAACGTTTTCTGTGCAGCTTTGATTTGGCTCTGCTGCCTGTGGCTTACGATATCATCTTTAATTATTTTATGATTTACTATTTTTCCTCAAGATATCTTGCTTGTTCACTGAACAGTGGAATGGATCTGTAGATAAATCACACCCAAGCAATGAAAGAGACTATTGTCTGAAGGACCTCCTTTCTTGAATTTGGAACAGTAAGGCAGGAGCCTGCAAGAGAAGGAAAAACTAAGACAGCTATTGCTGCCCTGGAGGACTTGGTTCTACTCCTGCCTTTAATGCCTGAGTTTCTGAGTGATGCTGCTGTCCACTTTCTAGCATAACTTTTGCCTAGCAACTGTATTTTTTTTTTCTTTTCTTGTTCTTCTTTTTTTATTTTGCATTAATTAAGTTTGCACTGAGAGAAAAACAAATTTGTTTTGGAAGAGAAATTTGTTTTCTAAGAGAAAAACAAATAGAATGCTATTGTGAAAATTTAAAAGATATAAGGTCAAATTTATCTTTTTATTATTTGAGTAATTCTATAGTTGAATTCAGCAGCAAGTTCTAACTGCTTTAAGCTATGTTGGAAGAGTACTAAGCAAAGCATGGTGGCCTTTACATTGAGTTATAGATCTGCTTTATTGTACTATGCCAAACAATTATAGAATACACCCTCAATTTCTCACTGATGCAATTTTCCAATTTCTTTCTGTCTCATTTTTGCCTGGATTTCCCTTCACCCATATGGAATAATTCAAGTCAAAGAGACTTAATTCATTGTTAAAATTATTTATTTAAATTCCAATCAACATGAACTTTTATAAAACTAACTTCAAACCCTGTGCATTGCTGCTTTTCATTACCGTATTTAATGAATAAATTATGAATGCAGATTTTAATGACATAAATGTGAGGATATTGCTTTTGAATTTTGCAACACATCTAGAGGCAAAGAAATAAAATGGCCCCTTAAAAGAAATGTTTGGTACTGTAGGTGGTTAGGCAACTCCTTAGCTGTTCTGCTCATAAGCAGTGATTATTCCTATGTTTCATTTTTATGTTATGCATTTATGTTATGCAAATACATAACACAATTTGGGATCTGCCCCTAAACAAGGCAGATGATCTGCAAATAAATTTGGGGTGAGTAGTGAAGAATATTATTGTCTGAGGGCTCCAATTCTAGTTTTGTTGTGTTTTTTTCTCTTAGTTGCTTAACATCCTGGTATCTTAAAAAATAAATTGCCTTGGTGTTAGAGAAGCATAATTACTTCCACTTTCTAAACACTGACTAATTTATTATTTGGGTTTTTTTAGTTTCTAGGTAGAAATACTAACACTTAAGAATAGTCTACATTCGCACTCTTCATTTAGGCAGTTAAAGGATGGTTTTTCCCAAAGCAGTTAAGTGATTTAGGCATGCAAGTCATACTAGTTTAAATTAAAAGTCCTGGTCAGCATAAAGTAGCATAAATGTTTTAGAGCTCTTGATACTTTGGAAGTCAAATTATCAGATGATGCCTATGGCCTAAAAACACTTCTTCAATAGGCAGGTTATACAATAAGAAGAGATAAAGAACTAGAAGTCAAAAGCACAAAAGAATAGAAATTAAAATTACAAACTTTATCCAGTTGGCCTATATCTCAAATTCCTCCCACCAGTCTTTCTTAAGTATGGACATACCGTACTTTATTTTTATGCTGACACCTTTCTATTGTAAGTAATTGACTCTGCAAAAGATGAGTTTAAGTTAAAAGAGTAAATACTGAAATTTAGGAGAGCAGTCCTCTAACTTTTTTCATGCAAGGACTCAACTTCTCTGTGAACTTGTCTTTAACACTGAAGCTGCTGCCTGTTTCACCATAATGTTTACCAATGTGTTCAATGTCTTCTGCACACTTTATCTTATCAAAATATTATTACTTTTATGTGATAAGAAGGCATAGGTAATTATGGTATAGACTACTTAAAATTATTTTTATTCATCTACAAGAAGTTGCAGGCTTTATGTATTAAGGATGTTGCCTTTGTACTGCATACTAAGGAAAAGTAGTAGAAATGATACTAACTAGCAAATGTAGCTGCTTGTTCAAATATTAATATACTCCCCATATAGTCATTATAACTAAAAGGAAAAAATTGCTTTTGAGCATTTCTTATTCATCAATAGTTCATGAAAATACATAAGAAGTTATGACACATCTAATAAAGATGAAAGGGATGAAAATCCTTGTGAATTTTTAATATGGATAATAAAGGGCATTAATACAGCTTAATTATAGCGATAAATAATTAAAATTACTTTTTAAACTATGTTTTATTATTATTTCAAATAACTTTATGTGGTACGCTTGGAGGAATTATGTACATGGCATTACAATGCCAGCCACTCTACAAGGGGAAGTAAAAGTTGATCTATTGATTATCTGAGTAAATATGGCCATTTAAAACATTCTTAGGACATTTCAGCCAAGATGCTGTATCTTTTTAAAACATCCTTTTAAATTGAAAGTTTAGGTAAGTATTAAATAACAATGAAAAAGCACAATGGTCTGTCCTGAGGTTAGATGGCTGATTGGGCTCCCACTCTTAAGGCAAATCAATTTCTGTACACATCATCATACCAAGGAATAAGTAGCTGGCTTTGTAGAGGACACATTTGGATTTCATTCAGCTCAGGTGCAGCTGGGTTAAGGGAAAAGTAATTTAAAACCAGGGGCTTAAACCAAAGTTCAATACCAAGTCCCTAACTTTACCCCAGTCAAATTTTATAATAATTGATTCCCACAATAAAATAAGCTACTATTTCATAGGAGCATTAACTACTCAACAAGTCAGGGTTGACACACTTTTAGTAGATCCGCATTAAATGCCCAGGTTGAAATTTGTCTTTTTGACCTT
This sequence comes from Leptosomus discolor, assembly GCF_034619465.1. NCBI lineage: Eukaryota > Metazoa > Chordata > Aves > Leptosomiformes > Leptosomidae > Leptosomus > Leptosomus discolor. The sequence goes on along the minus strand of NC_141392.1, from coordinate 69,256,529 downwards.
TTCTGCATTTTCACAGGGAGTGCACTACTGCACCTCCCTTTCTCTCTTTCCTCATATCTGTCTGCATTCCCTAGCTGGAGCCTGTTGGTGCTCACCTGGAACCACAGGATCATAGAATGACAGAATATCTCAAGTTGGAAAGGACCTCATAAGGATCACCAAGTCCAACTCCCTGCTCCTTGCAGGACTCCCTAAAACAAAGCCATATGACTAACAGCGTCATCCAGGTGGTCCTTGAACTCTGACAGGCTTGGTGCAATGAACACTTCCCTGGGGAGCCTCCTCCAGTAATGGACCACCCTCTCAGTGAAGAATGTCTTCCTAGTGTCCAATCTGAACTTCCCGTGACGCAATTTCTTTCCATTTCCATGTGTACTCTTGCTGGTCACCAAAGAGAGGAGATGAGCACCTCCCAGTCCGCTACCCACCTTGAGGAAGCTGTAGACTGTGATGAGGTCAGCCTTCAGCCTTCTCTTCTCCAAGCTGAACAAACCAAGTGACCTCAGTTGCTCCTCGTATGTTTTGCCCTCAAGACCTTTCACCACCTTGGTTGCCCACCTCTGGACACAGTCTGATAGTCTGATGTCCTTCTTATATTGAGGCACCCAAAACTGCCCATGATACTTAAGGTGGGGCCGCACCAGTGCAGTGTAGAGTGGGACGATCACCTCCCTCCACTGGCTAGCTATGCTGTGCTCAACACACCCCAGGGCACAGCTGGTCCTTTTGGCTGCCAGGGCACACTGTTGATGCGCATTTAACCTGCCATCAACCTAAACCCCCAGATCTTTTTTCCATGGGGGGAGCTCTCCAGCTTCTTGTCCCCCAATTTGTATGTGTAACCTGTACAACTTACTATAGTAACTGGTTTGGGCTTACCAGCTGCCTGAGCTTCTTCCCTTCTGGTGCCGAGAGCCAGGGAAACAGTTATTACAACCACCTGAATCAGCCAGTGCAGCAAACTTTTACAGGGAAATACATATTAAAAAAAAAAAAAAAAAATTAAAAAGAGACATGTATTACTCACAGTACTGCCACCTCACTACTGTTTCAACATTTGTAGGTGCCTCCAAAGGGATTTTGTGTCCAGGACCTAAGTGAGGCTGACTTCTGCCTTCTCCATCTGAAAAGTTCTTTGGAAATCTGGCAGGGGTGATTCTTAACAGCTCTGGAGACCTTTAGTCCTTCTCTTCAATGTACTGTCCTGGTCTCAGCAGTGATCAGACCAAAGCCTCAGAGTTACTATTTATGTCCTGTCCTGTGCATAAAAGAATCACAAGTGTTCACTAACAGGTTACTCTCTTGAACTGTGCTTGTCCTCCTGTTTGACAGATCCCTACAGAGAAATACTTAAACTGCAACACAGAAAACACTATGCCAATAAGCAAGCCAACATCTATATTAATAAAACATTGACATCCCTACATGTTTATCACAACCTGCACATAGTTAACTTTTGAAATATTTATTAAGCGCATAATACTTTGTGGAGTTGTCAGTATTCTTACATTAAAAAAAAATAAATCCATGTCCAATGCAGTGGATACTGACAGGAATTCTGAGCTTTTCGTGGAAGCCAGACTGCACTTTTGCAACAACCCAGCAACACCTGCTTTCCAGAGATAGAGTGGGACTGGTGCACTTCTTGCCCCCGAGGAAACATTTCCATGGCCTCCCAGCAGAGTGAAATGAAAATTGTTTTTTCCCCCTGCCTGCCTACTTACAGCTGAGGGTAATTGAATGCGTCACGAAGATAAGGAGGGAAAATCTCTCACTGGTCAATGATCTTACAAGTCATGAAAAACTTAAAAAAAATAAAACCAACAACACTGTTGCCTGGAGAATAACAGCTTCATAGACTTATATAAACTCCCCTCCCTTCCCTAAATATTCAAGAGAAAAGAATTATTTAGTCATACGTTAGAATAATATAAGCCACTACAGCTAAGGTAAAAGATTTAGGATCAAGGTTTAGTGATTTTTATTTCACAAAAGATTTATAAGTTCCAAAACCTGCTTGCATTCCAGTTACTTAGGAAGCATACAAGAAGAGGGGGAAGGAGAAATAGCTGCCCTTGCTTTTGGAAAATTGAAATCTTTTATCCAGAAACACTCAAATTTGAGAAGGAGAAAGGTGACAGTGGATCTTTAGTGAAAGTGGATCATGCCATTTCAGACACTCAGCTGGCTCCCTTTGCAGCAGATGACCTGCAGACATCCCTTCCGACCTCAACCTTCTACAAAAGGACATGTCCCCTCATGCAAGGAGACCTCTTGCTGGCCAGAGGGAGACTGGAGTGCCCCATGGGCCAGACTGCCTGCTGAGTTGTCCCTGAGGACATGGCTCAGAAACCCTTCATAGAACAACGTTCATGTCCGTGGTGTATTTCATCAGCTCCTGCTTGTACCACGTGTTCAGAGAGCCCAGGGCTGCACATGTATTAACTGCACAGTGTTGCAGCCTCTCATCCAGTTCCTCCTCAATCTTTTCTGTACTTCTCTGCTCGTTTTTTTAAATCAGACCCTCCACATCTGAGAGTCTTCTGTAACATGTCTAAATGACTACACAGTCTTCTGTAACCATTCAAGTAATTCATGTTCTTCTCTTCTTTTATCCCTTTAGAAAGACCTTTAAAAAGGCTCTGAGGTTTTTGGTAGGGATAGGATAATTTTAATGGAGGAAAGTAATAGTGACAACAGCCAGCACTAAATACTTTGAATTTGTGGCAGGAATAAGGCATGTATCTTTTGGTGTTTCTTTAGGACTCCCTCCTAGCCCCCCACTGACTGCTGCTTATGGAATTCCTCAGGTACTTGTCATGCCTTTGCATTTTTCCATTAATTTCTACATTTGCCTTTTAAGCCTACGTAAACTTGTCTTGGAGGTCAATATCCTGCAGCAATGAGTTCCACAGCTGAATTACAGTTTGTGTTACAACAGTTTAGGTTTGAACCTTTAACTAGCATTTTTCAGCAAGATAAAGTGTCTAGGCATCCATGCAAAGCTCAAAGATAAGGGGGCCATATCTGTTGATGAATTTCTTTTCCTCACTACTCAAACGATCTTCATGGCTTCAAGCCAAACAACAAACCAACCTTTTTTGGCATCATATGCACTCACCTTTGTGCTGATACGAAGACTGAGATTACAGTAAAGAAACTTTATTTCTTAGTTCCATTCAGTATTCAGTGACTTAAAGACAAAACTGTGTATTAAAATTAGGTGAAGGCTATAAAACTTTTCGTCAAAACATTTTGACTTTTGTATTGCTAAAGCTCCATCTTAACATGACATTTGTATAAGATTCAAAAGATCTTATGATTTTCCCACTGTCTTCAGTGTTTAATTAAAAAATATATTCTCTCTTTTGATAAATTTGCTCAAAAACCAGCTACATAGTCAATCACAAAAAAAGGAATCTCTGTCTAAGGTATGTTTGGGGTTTGCTCATGCACTTGCATGCCTTTTAAGCAATTCAGCTGGATGACACTAATAGTACCAGTTATGGGAGAAGTTCACAAAGACAACAGTATATAAATGAATACTGCCAAAGCAATAAAGGAGAGTGATGCAGTAAAAGTTACATAAAGTCAGGACTGAAATTCAATTTTGGTTCTTTGCTAATAATAGTCAGCATTACCACACCTTAAAGAAGAATATATTTCTTGGTACAGTAAAATTGAATCCTTTTCTTTAATGAAAAATACTTGATCTTATAAGCAGAGAATACAGAGAATAGTATTAAAATACCTTTGTTGACATCATAACCTCTGTAATCTCACCTTTCTTTTTCTTTTATTTTGCCTTTTTGAGCCTTGCTGTAAGACCTGAATTCTTTACTTCCTTTTGCTGGATTTTGGGGTGAACTATAGTTACCTAGAACTCTGGGAGAAGGTTGTCTTTACAAAATATAATCCCACAGAACACAGTCAGAACACTTTTTCAGAGTATTCAGTCATGCTGGTGATTGGATGTCTCTCAGCTAAAATCCAAGCTTCTGAAAACAATGAGCAAATATGAGTTTTATGTAGATTTGAAACATCTAATAATAAACACCCTTTGCAAAATATAAAAACCTTGCCTTTCTCTTCTCAAGATTGCTAAAGCTATGTCAATATTGCATATGCAACTCAGGATCAGAGCCCCAGGCTCTCACCTGCCAAGTCAGCTGTTATGGAGAATTTATGTCCTTAACTTCATTCCTGGCTTTGTGTCTCTCTGTTCAAGCAGTGCAATTTAGGGCCTATTCTGCTCAGCAACTGGTTGCTGTTAAGGAGCAGTGATTGGGTTTGGTTACTCACAAGGATTTTCCAAAGCACAGGCACAGCTGTTGTGAGATAACACATGCTTAAGAAAATAAACCTCGGGTTTAATATACAGCCTAAACAGTCTGAAATGTACTTCTGCAAAGAGAGTTGCAACCTTCCCACCATGACAAAAGATCAAGCAAGTTGCTGGAAGGTGCTGGTTGAATGTGAGAGTCTTGACAGGACAAAACACTTTGAGTAGCACCATATGCAATGCAGTGAATAATAACCCAATTACACTCTCTAAGTGCAAGTTTGAGGAATTCTGATGTGGATTCCAGTGAAAATTAAGTGTTGCATCACTGACTGATGTATGCTGGCATAGCTCTGACCAGAACATTATTCAAAGATGTGGGTTTTTACATGTCTAGGATTTTATGACTTAATCTTTCATCTCTTTTCTGTTTGTTCATTAAGTGTAAGCAAGAAGAAATTAAAAACTACCTTTTGGACAATTTGTGGCAAAAGATTTCAACATAAACTAAGAGCGAAGACATGAAGGATAGGTGCCGAGCAGTTAGATTCAACAGCAGAGTGTCTTTTTGTTGGTATATAGAACATAAGAAGCACATGAGATATGAAAGTGAGAAAGGCAGTAGGATTTGGGAACCTGGTGATTAAAAACTCTGAAGAAAAATAGATGGAAATTTTCAGCCAAAAATGTAAAGACCTGAGATGAGCTGTAATTAGAAATTAGCCTAAATAAAAATCATAAACTTTAGATAATTCTGACCTTTGGGAGGCAGAATTTTTCTTTGCAGTAAAATTCTGAATCTCTGTTCAAGTCTTTCAAACACCTTCCGTCGTCGGGGAGAAAAAGTCTCAACTTTGAACCTCCATTAAATCTGGGAAATTTTAAATTGTGATTTCAGTTCCAAACTTAGCACTGTCAACTATTTTCCAAATGTGACTTGGGTTCATGGGCTTGACTTGTACTTTCCTTGAGGTTCTTAGACAGTCTGCTGCAGCTGTGTGCAGCTCTGTGTCTGTATCTCTGTGTGTGGTGGTGAGTATGTGTGTTTTAAATAAATAACTAAAACCTGCAAGGGATGGAGTACACCTTACAGTAAGATATCTTAACCTGGAATTTTCATCTATGTTCAGTGCTGTTACCTGCTACCTTAGTCTTGAATATTTCTTTTTGTGAAAAATAAAATTTGAGTTTAAATTTTATTATTTCTTGAACATATTTGCTTCCATTTATGATCATGTTTTATCCTTTAAGAGAAATGAGTTAGAATATTCTACTTTTGCACTTTTACTGAAGAAAACAGAGTGAAGTTTGCAGAGAATTTGAGCTTTTATCATATGAAATGGAGAAGATGCTGTCAGGATTAAAACAGTAAAATAAACAGAAATGCTTGCTTCTCTTTCCTCTACCTTCGTCTGTTTAGGAGTTCTTCTAAGTCATATAGCCTTAGTGAAAAATAATATCAGGCTCCTTTTTATTATTTATTTGTTTGTTTTGAGAAGTCTGTAATCACTTTTCAAATACTGCACTCCCGAATCCTTTTCTGAGACAGGCACACCTTCTCCTCTGTAGTTCTTGAGAGAGTTGAGCCTTCTTCCTCTTCTTACATGTATTATTTATGTGAGTACACAGGAAAGCTGAGAAGAATAAATTGGTAGATCCACCACCACACATCATTCAGCAGAAAGGTTAGGGTGCACAGTACCACAAAAAGTGCACCATAACTTTCTAGATTTCATTGGGCACTTTGGAATATTTTACCTCTTTATGGGCAAGATGTCTGGCTTCTGCAAACATACCTGGAAATTAACCGCAAGAACAAATACTTGTAAGACTTTTACGCTGCAATAAATGATCCCAGACAATAGCAATAATTCAGAGCATAGAAGATTTTCCTTTACTACTTTTAAATAAGAAAAAACATCTGGTAAAAAAAATACAAAGGAAAACTGTGTTTCAAGCAAGGTATTTTGTGCAGGTTACTTGTATCTTATATCTTCCCTAGGCAAAACTTTCTCTTTGTCTAGCCACTATATAGAATGAGGACGGGAATAGCTGTTTTGGGATTTTTGCCTGCACCTGTTAACTAGGTGACAGGAATGGTGGGAACAGTAAAATTCTGCGAATGTAGGCCAGCAGTAATTTGCTAGCTTTCTGCAGAGAAAGAAGAAAGTATTAGTATAATCTCTTCCCTGGGATGTTCCTGGAGTGGAAGAGCATAACATTACTGGAATAGGCACTCCTGCATAGCTAAAGAGCTGCTTAAGCAACACATTTAATCACAGCAGTCCCAAAAAAAACCTCCTTGACCTGCTCTAACCCTAAGCAACTGCAATTCAAATCTACAACCCAGTGTGAGATGCAGCAAGGCAGAAACAAATGCATATCTGAGCTGAACTACCAACCTGAAGGTGCAATACGTTGGTATGTGCGACTGTGAAATCCCTGAGTCAAGGCACAGAATGGCTATTATCTGAAAGAATCATCCTAAAAATGTGAAAGTCATTGAAAATTTAAAATTGAAATGAAGTTGTAATTGCCTAAGCAGTATAAAGCTTTGAATGGTGTTTCTAAAAGGAATTATGCATACACAGGTAGGCTGCAGGGGCCATAGCTCTTCACCAGTGTTTATGGCCTCTTTCACAGTGTTTTCATTCTTAACTATTACCAATAAGAGAACAGTGCAACAGTGACATTTTGCGAAGGAGAGAGAAAGCTTTATTTACCACAGATGAACATTTAAAAACAGAAAGTTACAAGATATATGAGGAAACTTCTCCTATAAGCATCTCCATTAAAGAGTTTCTCATCTTTAATGATTGCCTTCTATATTCATAGCCTCCTTCAGAGCTTTGCATGCCATTTAACTCGAGACCACTTCTGCTAGACTGTTGTTTGCTGATAATCCATTAGTACTGTTCGTATCCTCAGTGTTGTAGTAATATGCTATCAATCTCTATCAACATGAAGGCTGCATTTTTCTTATGTGCTTTACAAACACATATAAAATGCAAATACACGTATAAAATGCAAATACACATATAAAATACAAATACACACAAATACAACATGACTTTATCTCTTTGTTTGAAACAAAACAAACACTGAAAAAAAATGGTTTATTTTTAATTATAGTTTTTGTCACTGTGAACTTCCTGTGTTTTTCTTTAGAGTTTATTCAAGTGTTTTCAAGTCATAAATTAGAGAGGACAAAACTCTAGAATATCATTTCTGCACTGACAGTTAAACAGAGCTGTACAGTATATTTTAGCTAAGGTCTTCTCTGTAGTCTGCATATCCTCTAGAATACAGGCACAAAGCAAAACTGGGGAACATAAATTTGTGGTTTTACCTTGTACTATTCACTCTAAAAAAGCAATTTTGCTAGATTACTGAAATCAGACAACTAAGATGGAGAAAAGATTAAATTATTATATGTTTTACTGCTGTGTCTAAAGCTGTTTGTGATGGAGCAAACTAAAAAGTCAAGTTACAATTCAAATTCCCTGTTCACAATACCCAGTTCTTGTTTTACTGATTTAATGAGTCTATAAAGCTTAAAGAGTTGTCGTTAATTCAAAATCAAATGTTGGTCTTGGATTTCTTTGCAAACTACTAATTTTGGACTTTCGCTGCTTGCAAAGTCTTTTTTCCCCTGCGTAGTCAGTTACTCAGTTGACATTGTCTGTCACCAGTTTGCTATTACTTTTGTTGTAAGTTCTAACTGGATGTAGGAGAAAAGTTTGTTAACCAGGGCAAGTAGCTCACGGGATTTAGCAGGGCATCCCGGGTCGATGTTATGTGCCGTGTTCTGACCGCTACAATTACAATTTTCCTGACCTGAAAAAACTTTTATAGCTGCATGTATTTTCCAATTTTTACATTGGATGAGAAAAACTTGTGGTCCTCCATTCTACCTGGGGAGAGAGAAAAATCTGCATGAGAGGAGAACAGGCAGAGAATGGTCAAATAAAGAGCATATTGCTTCTCAGTTACTGCACTCTGAGACATTCATCTTCCCTAGTGTCTCCACCTGACCTGATTATCCAGATTACCATTTTAAGTCAATGTAGAATAAGGTACCTCTAGAGTATGATTTCTCTGCCATCTGTTATATAGGGCAAAAACCTATACATAGATAAAGGAACAAAATGTGTTTACCTCTACAGGGGGACTGTTTTCTTTGGTTGTAAAGGGATTGCAGACATCTTGCTTAACTTAACTTTGGTAGTCCAAAACCAATTACATTTTAAATGTATAAAGATAGGTGAGACAAATCCTACCCTAAGCGCCTAGAAAAGAGTTAGATTGAAGCAAAACTGCACTTTACTTCAGTCCCAGTAACTACGTTGTGTAAACAAAGCCTGCCTATATGACACTCAGGCGGGATTCAACTGATGGCAATGCATAATTCTATGTTTAAGTCAGTCAGCTTTCTCTCCTTTGACAGTTTCTGGAATTATATTTAATGAAGTTAATGGGCTCTAGGATACAATTCGTCTCATCTACAAGTAATCATAGGTCATATAAATCACAGCTTAAAAGTGAATGTTTGTCTCCGCTGGCTGTAAAATGGGAGTCTATAACATAGCAGCGAAGGAGGAGTCTAGCATCGGGGTGAAAACACCAAGCTTGTGAATGCCTGGCTCACAGAATGCAGTTCACAGCTTTTGGTTATGGACCAAACTACACCATATAGTCAAGCATGGAGTAGCCTAGAAAAGTTACTTATTCTGATGCCTTCTGTTGTCTTCACCCTCATCTATTCATTTAAGTGAAGTTATACTCTCTCATAATTAATTGGGCTAAAAGCATGCTCACCAGCCCTTGTAGCTGCTCAGCTGACAGGAGGCAGCTTGTTAAGTCACCACAATTCAATTGTGTTTGATCATACTGCTTTGTATACGTGAAGCTTTGGCTTCCCTCTGCTGTGGTTTTAAATCGCAAGTGACCTCCCTGAAGACATTAGATTTATTTTGCAGAGTAAAACCACCAACGTGAAAAGAGAATCAGGGCCTCAGGCCACCTAGCTTATACAACAATAAAAAAAAATTACAGATGACATCAGCAAAGAGGGTCATAAGACCAAACTTAGAGCTTGAAATAGCTATAGTAATTAAGAAAGCAGGTTGCAGAAGTTGGAGATTGTAATGTAGATAACACAGTACAAAACCATAAAGGGTGAATTTTTCTTTTACTAGAAATCCAGCTGCTGAACAATAGCTAAAACCCACATGAGTCTTGAATCATGAGTGGTTTAACTTAATCAGAGGCATAGGCATACATATCCTGCACAATGGAAACATACAGCTTAGACAAATCATTTAAGTGAATATGAAGCCTTTAGATACCGAAAGTATTTCCTATCACATTGTAGGTATCTGAGGCATGAACACGATTTGATTATTCAGTTAAATACATTAAAAGCAGAAGCAAAACCAACACACCATACTGTTCAATTACAAAACAATTATTCTATTCAGTCAGTGCTTTAAAAACAAACCCGTTCTACAACAGCTGGAAGCCTGCAAGTGACATTTATGACAATTGCAAGCGGTAGTTAACATAATGTAGTAAAAGAAAAGATTGACTCTTTTGGTCTTTTTTTCCACATGTTTTACTTTTTAATTTATATTTGGTTTATGATTTTCATGTAATATCTTGCCTAGCCTTTTGTCTCCCCTGAAAAGTTCTAATTAGCAATTCTCACTGGCTTTGGTGCACCTGTCACTAGAATTCCTCCTAATGTGTTTCAACATGCCCAAAGTCTGGTCCAGAGTGCTTTTGTACCAGTGTGTGTATTTCACTTGTTTGTTTGTTTCAAGCTCAGTTACCTCCCTGTAAGCATGAGTTTCTCTACCAATTGTAGAATTGTGCCAGTTGCATTGGTATAACGGTGCTCATAGCTGATGAATTACTTCTAAATATACCTGAAAATAAAAAAAAAAGCATTTCTATGGATTTTTTTTTTCAAAGTCTTTACAAATGACCTCTCAGGGTTTGTACCATTTAGAGCAGATGTCAGTAAAAAGGAAGGTAAGCCACACCAAAGAGATACTCCGTGATGACTCATGCCTGAGGAGAAAGAAAAGCATCTGGGAGCAGAATGTAAATGCTGGGTTTGAAAGGCTCTAGCCTGTTCTTGTTATCTGAGTGAAGATGAATCATTAGACTGACCAATACCAAAGCAGATCAGTTCAGATTCATATTCCCCAAACCAGAAATGACCCACTGAACTGGATTATTGTGCTAATACATCAAGACGTGGTGCTGACTATGAATATTCCCATTAGCTGTGCGGTAGTATGAATGGGTATTTTACTTAAATGACCAGCCAGAAGCTATAAAGTCAGACCAATGAATTAAAGTCATTCATTGATGAAAGGCCAAAACACAGCATAGCAGGTGGTCAGTCACCACATGTATCTTTAGGCAACAGAACTACTGGGTGAAGAGTTAGGAGCTGTATTTACTTAGGCATCCAATGGACTTAAGAAATGGAGACGAAAGGCTGAAGCTGCTCTGCTGGACAGAACAGCTCTAAAGCCGAGTTCATGGCCAGATTCAGCAGTTATGGAACCAGTCCTGGAAATGTCTTGCCAGGTCTGGGGAAACTGCGATACACCTCAGGTTATATTTACCTGCCTTATGGGTAGGCTCCAGACCAGACCTCATCCATCTCGTCTGCTGTTACCAGCGCTTTTATGCCACTGATGTCAGATGGTTGTAAGGTGCTAGGATTTGTTGTAGGGTAGCCCTGTGGTGCTTATTGCTGAAACACAGGCTGCTCTAAAGCTGCCTGCACAAACAATGTAGACACAAGCTATCAGGTCTTGGGGGTGCCCAGGACTCACAGCACTCAAACCAGCTGCCTTGGCTGCCCTGTACACATCTCCATAAGCTTTTCCATCGTGTAGTTGTATCACCTAAATTAGTTTCCTGCTCTGGGTGTCCCTTTAGAGGTTTCAGCCACGCTCTGATGACTGTAGAAGCTCTGATGACTTCTAAATTAGACACTTCAGTCTGATTCCCTAGTACTGGGCAATGAGAATCTCTAACACCATGCCCATGCTGTCTGATTCCCAGCACCACGGGGCACAGGAATGAGCTCGTGCAATAGTTGCAAACATGAATTTTAGCTGTTGCACACATATACAAAGTATTTGGTTTGGGTTTTTTTAAAACTTTTACATTTTAAATTTGAAGGGGAGGGTATATTGTTTTGTTTTTTTATTTTGTTTTCCAATGATACCTTCCAGACCCTCAGAGAGGCATACCAGGTTTCTGATTTCAAGACAGGAGGAGGATGATATGAGCAGCCCTAAAGCACCATGTGGCAGTACTTTTATTCCTCCCAGACCCACCTAGATTTCTTCACGCAGTTCAGCTCATCTGAGCAAGAATTGATTAAAGTTTATAGTGCTATATCCACATTCTATATGCAGGAAATTTTAGAGGAAAATACAGCCAATGACAGCAAGTTGGAGAGATCAATAAGAAGATGATGTTTTTAGAAGTCTTTATCCTTAAATAGATTAGTACAAGCCTAATGTACTATTAAAAGATATTCCGAAATCTTAGTAGATTTTTACTTCTCATGTTGCCAAACCAAGAGTTTCCAGTTGTTGTGACTTTCCTGTTATACAATTTTATTTTGCTGCTGGTCCAGTCCACCTAGAAGTCAGGAGAAATCCAGCCACTAGCAGCAACTGAAGAGTTTTCATGCTGAAAAAAGCAGAGTCATCATTATAGCTGTTATTGGGGCATTGCCTGTATTTTAAGATATAATTTTCTGTCATGTAACACCAGCTAATGCTATCCAAAGCTCTTCAACATATAGGAACTTACAAGTGAATTTTACAAAATTGTATCAATGCAAAATATGGTACTCCATTGATGAGAGAATTCCAGTAATTTAACAGTAAGGATAGCCATGTCCACATCTTCGTATTTTTTTCTGCGGGGTGGAATGGTCCAGACATCTTTTCTAACAATGTCTAAAAGAAAAAGAGAATTAATCCACTATTTGACTTCCTGACTTTGTTTTTTTCTTCTTGTGGCATGTGCTAGGAAGAGTGAGATATCGTGTAGCTTTTAATAAGCCTTCGGTGGTCAGTTTTAACCATAGAAATAACAGAATTTCTTTCCTTACCTTTTTATTTTCAAAGAAATTAATGTTAAAATGAAAATAAAGAAATAATGACTGAACTTTTTCCCCATGGATTTCAGGATGTTATTCTTTAAAATTCTTTTTTTTCCCCCTCAGCTTATTAATTATGGTTGGGAACTTGTTTCTCTCCTCCATTCATATACCTGACAGAGTAAATTACAGAAACTGCTACCAGTTCAGATTTTACTGTAGTCTAAGCCTGGTCTGAGGTTGTTCATCCCAAACACAGCTTCAACTTGTGACAGCTTCTGAATGTGTGTAACCTCTGTTTATTTCAGATGGTTTGGGCTGTAAATTTCTCGCATCTCACTGAACCTTGTCAAAATTAGCATTGATGTCCATAGTGCTCAGAAAATGAAGGAAAGGTCAATACCATCAATTCAGCTTCAAGTGAGGTCATGCCAACATCTAAGACAGATCCTCGTATAAGATATGATGACTCATCTCCCTGAAGAAACCTGCAGTGTGGTTCATTTCTTGGTTATTATAGAAAAATGTATTTAGTCATCAAGGTCTGCTGCTGCCAAGGAAAGGAAAAGAAAGAGTTGTCTAGCTTTCAACTTTGGAAACAAAGCTGGTTTAGTTCTCTGTCAGCAGGCATCTGTATACCTGTCTTGTCACAAAGCAGGTGTTTTTTATTTAGCATTATACATTTTATCAATATAGTCATGTTCAGAGCCAGATAGTGCTGTATACAATAAAACCAGGGAGAAGCACACAATTCCTCACCAACACAGTCTAAAATCTGATAGATAATAAACATCCAGAGAGCGTGTAAGTGCAAAAGAATGAAAAACATCAATGCAACTTTTGCATTTGGCATAATGCCTTCTTTCCCATTGTATCTTTCTTTCTTTTAGTAAAAGCTTCTGGGCAAACCTGCTGGCCTCAGAAGTTATGACCCAAAGCATACAAAGCCCATCTTCCCACGGAATAACCTGCACAGGGGTCCCTTCCACAGAATGACAAGCCTGAAAGCTGTGGGAAAGAAGGAAACCTCTGAAGGAAGCTTCAAATTCTAGGAATCAAAAGAGCTGCCCTCAAAAATGTCACTCTTCTCTGTTTCAAAGTTGCTGATGCTTACCTGGTGTACATATCATCAAGTAATCTGGTTCAGTATGCCCCTTTATTCCATTAGTCTGTACAGATTTAAAGAAAAATCTTTTATTTTTGTCTGAAGATGCAGGACAGACTCAGATATGTAACAGAAAGGGCATTTAATTTAATAGAACAGTGCAATGTGTAAGAGTACTAAACATTGTGTGAGTTCTAGTCCATAGTGAATTAATTAATTTAAAACTATGAAGGGAAACAAAACATTTCCTACCAATAAAATTAAACTTTATTGGAAACAAGTAGGGTCTAATAATTTAACATATTTGGTTTGTGCTTAAACCAGACAATAAGGCATTAGAAGCCTGCAAAGCAAGACAAGGCATATAGATAATAAAATTGGTGAACAAGCAGAATGTACTTAAGAAACTCCATTGATCATTTGATAACAGGTATTGTAACACTTCTTAACTGTCTTCTATCCACAGCCTTGACAGGCTGCTCCTAAATGGCCTTTTCACTGTTAGTGGTTTCTGATCATGCTGGAGAGCTGAGGATGAGGCAGCAGGGACCGGAGACCCTGCCACAACACTGGCAGTGCGGTCCCCAAACTGAACCCGATCACTTGTGGCACAGGGACATGGAAATGTAGTGCCTGCTTATATAGGTGGCAAAGAAAGAAACCTCCGGTTTCCTTGTAACATCTGCCTTATGGGCTTTTCAAAATGGGTAAATATTGCCTAAAATCCATATCATCTCCTCTGTTGTTGCAGTCTAATGCTATGAAAGTCTGGCATTAATTTGAGTGGGAGTCACCAGCTGCAGCTGTCTGACAGTGAGTTGTCTAAGGCAAAGCTAATCAGCTTGAGGTAATCATCTGGGTAGGTGGGATGATTCATCCACCGCAGGTGGCAGTCACTCCTCAGTTCTGCCAAAAGAGTCTAAACAGCTAGCTTAGTCTAGAACTTTAGCAATTAGTCAGCCAAAGATAGGTGAGATGAATCAACCTCTGCACATAAAATTTTCCCTATCTAGTATGAAGCTATCCTTAGTCACAGAGTGTCTTAAGATGATAGATGCCAGCCGGTACCTTTCACTGAAGTGGGTGCATGGTATTTCAAAGCAAGAATGGTTCAAAGCTGTACCAGGGGAGGTTCTGACTGGACATGAGGAAGCATTTCTTTATCAAGAGGGTGGTGAAACACTGGAACAGGCTTCCTAGAGAGGTGTTCAATGCCCCAAGCCTGTCAGTGTTTAAGAGACATTTGGACAGTGCCCTTAACAACATGCTTTAACTTTTAGTCAGCCCTGAATTGGTCAGGCAGTTGGACTAGATGACTGTTGTAGGTCGCTTCCAACGGAAATAGTCTATTCTACACAATTCTATTGCATTCTGTTTGCAGTCATGAAACGTTCTATGGGGCTGCCATTTTGCTGCTGATGGCCAGCAGAAAAAGCTCAGGGTCTTGTTATCTGATCGGTTTTACTGTCTTTAAATGTGATCATCAGTGACCATACTTATAAGAGGTATAAATTAGTCTTATAACAGTCACAGCTTTTCTGACAAGCTGCTCCTGTTCTCCCAGTTTGGGGGAAGATCCTCAGGCAGTCTGAGTCAGGGAGCCCGGACACAGTTTCTAAGTCCCTAAATTTTATTTCTTTTGACCAGTGATCTTAAAATAGGGATATACAGTAGTGATTTCTCTGATCAAATTTGTAAATAATTTCCCCCCAGCAATTAAAAAAAAAAAAAAAAAGATACATGCGATGTTGTCTTTTTATCTGTCATCACCTTTGACACCAGTTCTGCCTTGCTGCACTGCTCTGGAATTTTTCCTGATGTGTCCCACACCCCGTTGGGCAACTACCAGCATAATTAAGTGATCATTTGTCCTGCTCACTGTCCTGCTGTGTGGACTGCATCATCTGGAAACATATGTAGGAAAAAGTCAAGCTCTTCCATTAATTATATTGTGTTGATAAGACTAAATTCTG
This sequence comes from Leptosomus discolor, assembly GCF_034619465.1. Lineage (NCBI taxonomy): Eukaryota > Metazoa > Chordata > Aves > Leptosomiformes > Leptosomidae > Leptosomus > Leptosomus discolor. The sequence continues at coordinate 69,241,032 of NC_141392.1, read as the reverse complement.
TTTGTATCATTTGTCTTGGAAGTGTAGGTGAATAAATGAACCTGTGTAAATGTCCTAAGTTAGTGGATAGTTTTAAATTTCAAACAGACTTTTCTCAAATGATCTCTGGGAAAAATACTGGGTTTGGATGCACATCTGAAACCAAATCCTCAAAGATTTTCAATCTTTTTCATTGTACTCTTCTTCACCTGCTTTCCAGGGGCAAAAAGGGAGTGAGAAAATGAAGGAAATTATACAATCCATTCTGTAATTAGTTCTGAAAAGCCAAATTTGTTTTTAAGCAGGTGTAGAAAAATGGCATGTTTGAAAGAAATGAAAAATAACTGGGTGTAAAAAGGGTATTTTTCTTTGTGAAATTGCTTTTTTTTTAATTGTTGCTGACTTCTTGCTGCTTTGATAAATCAGCCAAATGGTAAGAGCTGGTGATGGTGAAAATTACAGCTTAAAGTGTACATACTCTATTAGCAATACAGGTCTTTCTATCAGTAGTTGATAAATTTTTCTGTCTGTCCTTCACCAAGAATCTGTTCATGTGATTTCTTCTCCACATCCTTAAAAGTCTGTCATACATGCATGCAAGTCAGAAGAACGGTGCCTTTTATTTTTTACGTTATCATATAGATTGCACAATTCACCAGCATTTCAGTATTTGCAGTGCTGTCACTCCAAGGTTAAGGTTAAAAAGTGTTGATTTTAGAACAAAGAGAAGCATTGTTAATAATTTCCAGAAAATATTAACTTCTGCTGGGATATTGGACAGCAGCTAGAAGAAAATAAGGTAAGGTATTGTGAGTCTCTACAGAGGATTTTGTCTTTCATGGTTGTGAGCATCTACATCTACTACGAAGTCTCTGTGGAAACTGAAAGTGTCTGTGTGGGAAAGGATAAGAACAAGCAGTGGAGTGGAGCTGAACTGTCTGCTTAAAGAAACCTATTATGCCTTACTACATTCATTTGTGGAGCTACATAGCACTACTTAGCTTCCACTGATATCGAGAAAAAGCTTTTTTATTACAGCTCAAGGTAATCTAATGCAATTCAGGGTGTTTTCTTTACTGTGTTTTGCAACTGCCTCCTGCATTTCAAAGTTGTGCAAAAATATTAGGGTAGGAATAGTCAAATCTGCTTATATGTTAAGAAACTTTATATGTGATATAGCTTTGTCATTTCCAACAGTTTCCTGAAGTAAAATACCACCTACATTAGCTACCAGACAGAGCTACATGTAAAACCTGTTTTCAAAGATCAGTTTATGGTCTTTTGTAAGTTACCAAGGTTATTAAATCTAGACCCGATGTTAGAAAAAGCGAGCTTGGAGATAAACAGAGAACCTACCAGTCTGGAATTGTATTGGAGTTTTTGATTCTATTACATGCATCACAGACTCCCTGGTGTAGCCCTGCAGAAATCTGTTCTGAAATGAGCCTCAAGGACCATGAAGAGATTGATCATTTATATAAAATAATGTTCTTTTTCTGGTTTATTCTGTTTGTGCAACCACTGGAAAAACATTTCCTTTCTTGACAAAAGCATTGTTCACCATCCGACAGGTCTTATGAAGCTAAGAGAAATATTTTATTTTGCACCAGTAGATAGAATTCTTATTAAATACTTTGCCATTATGTTAAGTAATGTTCTATGTGCCTCTTGACTTCTATTTTTTTCCTTGCAAAGACTTATTAATTGTAGCTTCTTTTTCTGTACTGTGGATACAACCTGATGTGAGGATTTATAAAAACTCTGATTCATGTCAAGTGTATTGAACAGAGTTTGACCACTTAAGTTTACCAAAAAAAAGAAAAAAAAAAGATATAAGAAGACAATTTCAGATAGATTGACTTCCAATATATGGAAGTCCTTTAAGAAAACCCTAACAACAAACTCTGTAAGTATAAGGAAAATGCTGGAGTCCCCTCTGCAGCCTGTAGCTCCTCTTCCTCCCAGCTGTTGCTTTGATTTTTGTCTGCAATTTCAGAAATATTAATGTCACACTGGATAGAAGGTATCAATATGTTTGGAAAAAAACCAACCAAACAAACAAAAAAACCAACCAAAAACCAGCAAAATGAGGAATGTTATTCTTTTCATTCTTCTAACAGTAGTTCAGCAGGATGTTTAGGCTTATGCCATTTAAAAGCATCAGACTACAGGTCAGGCTGAGTTCTGTTGGAGTCCTAACTAACTTGCTTATCTGAGCCTCTGAAGAGAAAACTTTTTTATAACATAATAGTTTTTATACCAGAATTCAAGCTTAAGCATTGCCAGATCCTCATGTATGGTTTTGATCTCCATTTCTGTGGGAGTCACCAATGGTTACCTGCAGCAGTTAAAAGAGATGAAGAAATTTGCCAGAGAGTTCCTTAAAGAGTTCGTCATTTTGGCAAAATCGCTAACAAATTAGTATTGGTTTTCTGATGCAGCTAATCCTCTTTCCTCCAGCGATACAGTTCCTTTTGATATTTAGATGAAATGTTTACACATTTGTAAACAAAAATCTGGTAGGGTGAATGTCTGCCTGGGATAGCAGATGTGATATATACTATACTTTCTTTCATAGGTGACATTATTCTCATGAAAATACTCTCTAACTCTTTAATAATTTGACTTTAAAAAATAATCTTATCCTATTAACAAGCAAAACTGTAATTGACCACAAGACCAATAAACAAAGAAGTAATTTTTAACTGTCATAATTCTGATGTTATCATGAGAAAGGATATCTTGACTCTTAAAAGGTCATTTCTATGATGCTGTAGGAGGACTAACAATCTAATTATAAATCTAGCTGATTTATGGACTCAGTCCATGATTATGCCTAGAATTCACTGGTTTTATTCTGAAAGTATGGTGAACTCAGTGGAATCTGCTGGGATTTCAAGCACTGTACTTAAACCATTAAAATAAATCCTTAACACTATTACCTAGAATTTTTTTTTTTTTCTGTATAGATCAAGTTATTCCTTATGTACAGATTTTGTTTTAATTATTTAATTACATCAAACACTCAATGATTCAGTTTTGTAATAAAATGTATTCTAACGGTTATATGCATTTTAGTATATGAAGGTATACAAAATTTGACCTAGACTCAGGGGAGGACATGCTGATATTTTGAAGCCAATAGGAAAAAATAATGTGTTCAGCTATTTCCTGGACTAGGGCTTTAGTTGCAGCATAGATGAAGAATAATGGGAGTTGCAAAGGGGAATATTTCTCCCCTATTGCAAAGTGACTGGGAAAATAAAAGGAGAAAAAAATGGAACCTCAGAGGTTTTGATAATAAACCTTAAAAACAACACAGGGGATGGATTTGAAGGACTGTGTTTTTAAAATTATTTTTTGAGTTAAAAAAAATTCTTTTTTTTCTGTGTTCATTTTAAAGATCATTTTAAAATCAAATTAATGACCTTTTATGTACAATCAATAGTCCCTGAATATGTAAATTATTTTTCTAATCAATATATAGGAATAAGCACTAAGGCAGAAATATTATCATTGACGAAAACATCCCCATATAGCTGAGAAAAAGTGGAGATGAAAATTTATTTTTCTAAATATAACCTTTCAGTAAATTTTTTTCCCTCAGTGCAAATTAGCGGTTGTACTGAAGGACAAAGAAAAAATTTGATTTGGGATATATAGGTACAGTAATAATACTAAAATTAATATCGATATCAATATGAAAGAGACTAAAAGACACTAAAATAAAAACTCTTCTTTTGAAGCCTTAAACTGCAGTTCAAGAAACCCGCCATATTTATTGATTGATATGGGAGGACTACAGCAAAAGCTTTAAAGTATGAAAACTTTCTTGAGGAATAACATGTAATTGTCAATTAACTGAGTTTAATGTCCTTAATTCATCCTGAACAGTGCTTTCTTTTGAAAGAAATTCATGTAATTTGATCCATAATTCAGGCTGATCAAGTTGAGCTCTCCATTAACATATGAAGAAAAAAAAAAAACCTCCTACAAAGAATTGGACGTATTGATGAAAGTGGGCAGAAATGTGAGAAATGTGCTTTACAATTTTATTGAATGTGTAGAAATATCAAACCAAAAAGTAGAATTTGAAATAACTTCATATTGTACCCAAATGCTTTAATAAATGCAAATGTGAGAGGAATCTTTGAGATATTATTGAAATACATGCCCCTGGTTATTTTACAGAATCTAAAATTCCCATTCAAAAGCATGGCTTTTGTCCAAAGGCAGTTTCCCTAGATAATCAAGGAAAAGCTTTGCCTTTGCTAACACTACTGTGTAATGCGCTTTCTGTATGTGGAGTGAGAAATCCATTGAAAAGAACACTAAATTTGTTCTGTTTTACCTGACCCAGCAGAAAAGCTCAGAGGTTTTTTTTGATTAAAATGCATGTTTGACCTTGGTTTATTAAGTAGGAAAAAACAGGGTATATATTTGAAAAGTTTTAATTTGATAGTCTTTCTGTTCTTCAGGAATCTGTCATCCAATAAAGCAGAACATTTAAGTCTTACTATCAAACAGCTATAACTACTCTGTCAACCGTGACTTTTTAAACCTGTCAAGCAGTCATTCCTTTTCCATTGCAAAACATCCAACTTCAAGCTTCCTAGCCTTCTTCCCAAACAAGAGTTTCAGAAAAATATGCAGTAAAATTCCACTTATAAAAGCCTTTTTACAAACTCTTAGTCAGAGACGAATCCTGGAAGATGCTCCAATCAACATTTCTAATCAGAAGCTCGGTTAACTGTTTCTGCACTGAGGTCAAAGCAACTTCTATAAACAATAGTTCAGTGGGGAACTGTGTGAAACAGCTAATATTCTGGCCCATTGGTTACCACCTGCCAATATTTAGACTGCTATGGCATTTTGTTACCAAACTGTCAACATTTGATTAAAAGTTGTATTCTTTAGTTGTAGCACAGGTTGTGTAATTAAAGTGTTGTCTTTCTGTTCTGCCACCTCAGCAGGAAATTCTAAAGTAAAATCTGTACCATTAATAAGCTACTGAAAGTAAATGAAAGTGACTTGCTCTGGCACTAGATAGTGTTAGAAATTTATATATGAAACTGCCTAATGCCTTCCACTAAGAAATCCCAGTTTTCAGCAGCTTATGACTTTGCCTTAGGTCAACTTTTCATGCTGAAATTTTCCGTACTTGCTCTTAGCTTCAGGCTTTTCTTTTTCTTTTGAGGAGATGGGTGTTAAATTTCAGAAGAGGTTCAGGTACTTCAAAGAATGAGAGTAGATGGTAGTTTTACCGAAACGAATTCCCAGGTATTTGTCTGATGTGTTCTGGACTATTCATACTTTAAAACAGCATTTTGACAAGAGTGGTGAAGACTGGTGTTGGAGATAAGCATCTCTTCTCCATTTCAAAGTCAGATTTGGCCCAAGTAGCAGTCTTAAAATTTCTTGGTGCACTTGTTCGGTGGATGCTGCCAGGATTTGCCACAGATCCCCTGTGGGTGACTCAGGCTCCTTGCTCCTGCTTTAGTCTCAGTGTGCCAGCTGCACTGAGCCCATCAGAGCCCTCCCAGGAACAGAGCACATGTCCCAGAAACAAAGAGGCTTAAGATCAGCAGATCCTTCTGATGTGTCCTGGGGCAACAGTGGGTTGTAAGCCGGAATTCTTGCTTATATGCTAGTCTAGCTTTTCCAGGAATAATAGATTACAGACCAATACCTTCAACTCACTTCTTGATTTTATAGGAGCTCCTTTCAACTACAATGTTGTAGTCAGACAGCAAACATTGCTTCTGTACCTTAAAAAAAAAAAAAAAAACAACCTGAGAAATTGCTTCAAACCCCCTTCTGGAAGATCTCAGGCTGTCCCTCCATCATCCTGTCACAAATTTTCCCTACTTAGCCAGGGAACTGTAAGAAAAAGGGAACACTTTCAAGAAATAAACCTGCTAATTCTTAAAAGAAAATGCTCTGCTTTTTGAAGATCGAATGGTAAAAATTAGAAAATATCTTTATATACATTTGGTTTTGACTCTCATAAGAAATTGGGAACATCCAGGTGTGTCCACAGCTGGGGTCGATTCCAGGTTGGGATGTTGGAGGGAGTGCCCACAGTGCTCCTTCAGGAGCAGGGAGTACCAAACTGCTGAAGCTTTCCACAGGTAGATAGGGCTGATAGCAGATATTCAGTTCTGGGGGTTCTTTGTTGCCCTGCAGCCATTTTCCAGTGACTCTGACTTTATCTTTGTTTAACAAAAAAACACCACCACTAAAAATTACGTATAGACCTTTGGGGTTTTTGCACAGACTACGCAGTTATACTAACAACGTTGGCAACAATTTAAGGAATTGATATGGTTTTGTGAAGACTTACAAATTCACATGACAAAAGAGACTGAAATGTTCTTCATGTCTGGATCCTGGGCTTTGTTCTAGTTGACCTCTGAGGAGAAGATGCTAGGAAAACCAAGTAAGAAATGAAAAACCCAAGACCATTTGTCTCTCAACTCAGCCTCTCTGAGCAACATTGCTGACCCCTAAATCACCTTCAAAAGCCACAAGCCCTCTACCCCAGAACTGCACTGCTATAAGCTTTGTCTTGGGACCCTGTGATCACTAAGATGAGAGAGCACAGGGAATGTGCAAACTGAACTAAAATTATACAACCATTTTGTTCACAGCTCAAGGACAATAATTATGGCCCTAGAAAAGAAGGGCAAAGAGCTCTCTTAAAAATCCTGCTCACCTTCACACTTTACATCCCTCAAAATCTTGCCGTTGGGAACATGACAAAGGATAGCATTATATGGAAATACATACTTGGCTTTTGTTAAGTTATTTCTGATTGGTGGCTAACTTCATACCCAAGGTAGAATGAGGGTCTCTATTCCTCATACCAATTGAATACTAAAAAAAAAAAAAATTGTTTCTCACAATACAGAGTATTTCTGTTTTACCTGTATGGTGAGTTAACTATTCCCATTGTGTTTTACAAAAAGGGGATATGAAATCAGGCTACAGTATGTTTTCTGAGTACCACAGTGAGCCCTCATATGAGTTTGTGGCCATTATTGCACAGGTAGCAGAAGAGGATATGTAGTGACTGATATTTGGAATCAATTGGACACCTCCGTTTCTAAAGTTTGCCCTCTATTTCATTGCAATAAACAGATCTTTTGAGATGCACAAGTCCCCAGGAAACCTCAGTCCTCAAAGCAGAGACTTGAACTTGATTATTGAAACAAGTTCACACCATCTCCCTGTAATTTTCCAAAATGTTTTTACTCTTCTTTGAAAACCATACTGTATGTGGGCAGAGGCAATATTAACATTTTTCTAAAGCATAATGAACTCTTCTAAAAAGCTCAGTAGCCTACACCATTTTGAATGTGTTCTGTACTGGCCTAAATTATTGCAAAACTTCCCAAGTTTTTAATAAAACCATAATTCTCAGGGAAAAGAGCAAAATGTCAGAAATAACACTTATAAGTTCAAGTGTGCTTTAAAAAGTATCTGCTTGCCATTTCAGAACTGCTGACAGTGAGTCAGAGCAGGCAGGCAGGTTTCTGCATCTGCTATAAAACTGGGCAAAGCCTTCTGCTTTGTCCTGCTTGGCCATAATATTTTTTGAGGGCTGATTTTAACAGAGTCACTTGAGTAATTAGTGGAGCAGGATTTTCATCGTTGCACAGAGTGGCACGTAGGAAAAATGACTGCAGATCTTCTCAAAGTGTGTCAAAGCAAGAATGTTTTCCCTTGGAAAAAGGAGTGCAGCATATTGTAAATTCCAAGTTGAAAGCAATTTTATAGCTTCAGTCAGGCATCCTAAGACCAGCACATTACAGAATATGCAATTAAAATGATTTATACACACAGATGAGAACAAAAACTTACTTTGCACCCACCCTTTTTCCCTCAAAACAATAGGAAAGGAAACAAACTGCATATCACAGATATGAGTCATGTTGTTTCAGTCACTACTGGAGAACAGCCAGAGATTACAATGATGAGGTCAGTATAAGGCTCTATATTGAATGAAATGGTATTGCTTAGCGACAGCAGAGAGGCTGAATTTGTGACAGCAATTCTGGAGACTTATACTGAGCACAGAGCAAGGTGGAACAAAATGGTCATAAAAGCATCCACAGCCATGATTCAGCTCTATAGCTGGCATCAGTGGCAAGTTGCTTTGCTTTGTTTTAGGTTAAACACACAGAGTCTGTCTACATCATGATTCTTAAAAACTTCATGAAGCTGGATGAAAGCATCAACCTATAAATGGAGGAATTAGCAGAAACACAAAAAAGCAAAGCTCCTGATTTTAGAAAATAAAAACATCTTTTTACTCTTTGTACTGAAATGCAAGACACAGACAGATTTCACAATGTTACAGAATATGTTACAGAGAGAAGAAAGACGCTATTAAAACACCAGGACATTCTCACCAAGTCTCTGGGGCTAGTAAGAAATGATTTGCCGGCTTTATAGTGCTTTGTAGATTTTCATTCACAGTGACTGTCTGAATTTGCGTATAATGGTTAACTCTTTGAATTCCCTTTGCAGCATGTTATTATTCTCTAATCCTTTACTTTTCTAAGAAATTAAAGTGGTCTTTGGTGAACCATTTGCATCAGAGAGTTGCCTTTGCAGATATCTAGGCTTTGCAGATTGGCACATATTTCCCAGACTCATACAGAAACAAGCATCTCCAAAATGATAAAAAGACAATACCAAACCATGTGTCCAGAATATATTCCTAGTGGGTTTCAAATCAATTCTGTGCAGGATAGTATTAAGACATTTCTGAAAAATCCATATTATTCACTAAGCTGAGCACACGGTGCCATTAAATTTATGTAGTCCATTCTTTAACTTCTGCATGGGGCAAAGTCAGCTGGGGTAAAGGATATAAGTATTATATTCAGCGAACAGATAGAAATGAAATATGGAGCAAATGGTATAATGAGTTGCTGAGAAGACAAGGTCCAATTCATTATTTTTAGTGTCACCAAAGACATCCTAATAACATCACTTCTGGATTTCTCTGAGATTAAATGATAAAATGATATATTTTATTTTTGTTCTTGATATAAAAAGGAGCCCCAGGAGTGGAACAACAACTCGCTATGCAAGACCTCATACAAATACAGAAGAAACTTTAATTCTGAAAATGTTTAAGTATAAGATACTATTTTAATTATTTCAAGGAGTTTTATCCTATAAGAAAAATGTTAACATTGCGTTCAGATTAATGTAGTGACAGATTATATTCTAAGGGATTGTCCTAAATAATCTCAATTTACACTACCAGCTGAAGGTGTAAAAAGCGTTTTATAGTTTTGTGATACAGCAAGGTTTTAGGCAGTTCTGAGGTCATGAATAACTGCCACACATTTTAGTGTAAGCTCTGTATTACTGTATCTTATTCATACGTTGATGTACTTCATGTAGATCCATGGCATCTGGGATCTGGAAAATATTTGTCCAATTTGAGATCTTAAAAAAAAAAAAAATCACAGAACTTTTAGATTCCTTTTTAGGTTTTGATAAACTCAAAAAAATTATTAAATTGATTTGAAAATAAATATTTCTAAATGCTTTGTCTACAAAGTAATACAAGATTAAATTCTAGCCATTTCCTTGGAAGTAATCAACAGCATGCAACAAGTTTTCAAGTTACAAATCTTGGGGGACAATTTTTTTACACCATCATTATTAGGCCCTACCAGGCAGATCAACAACCAAAATGCAGCAAAAATCATGCGAATTTTGGCTGGTGAAAAACATATGATGTAATTCCCTGTATTTAAAGCACACTGCAGTAGAACATTGACAGTTTCCTTGCTGGCAGCAAGCATTTTGTTCTCTCTGCATGGATTTAAATTCTTATGTCCAAGACGTAAGACAGTACATAGTTGCCTATGAGAATATGAATGTACAGTGTGAGTTCTACAAAGGAACAAATAAGCTCACAGGGTAGTGTTCTGTGCTAAACCATTGTGTATTACTAATTCATTTAAAGACATAAAAGACATCAAACACTGGTCACGACCCTTTCCCCATGATTTCCAAACTTTTCATAAATCTTGTGACTCCCATTAACATTATAAGAGTTGTCTCGTGATGGGATATTTTCACACAGAAGCCCAGTATAATGGTTTGAACTTGCATATGTATAGGACTTCTGAAGTTGATTTCACTTTATGCAATGTCTGTAGCCTACCTTATTGCTTAACATAATGTTCCACTATGAACCTTCAAAGCTTTTCAGTATGTGACCAACTCCAAACAGGATGTCTGTGAGGGACCAGGGCTGTTCAGGACATGGGACTGACCTGACAAGAGGATATGTCTAAGGCCTGTAACCCTGCCTCCCCATGCCCCTCAGATCTGCTACAAACTTTGCACTCATGGTTCCTTATTTCTAATTGCCAAAGTAATGGGCATCCACAGCATCTTTTCTACAGCAAAGGCAGCACCAAATGTCTGGAGCCACAGTGACCATTGAACAGCGTGTCCACCCAGCCCAGGGCCATATACAAGGAATTTCCTTTTGAAGTGGGGATAGGTAGTCCACAGTCCCACAGCATGAAGTAGCTGCAGGAGCCAAAGCAAGTGGCTGAATACCTGTTCTTTATATGACTTCAAAATTTAAATTCTGATCCAGTCCCTCAGAGTCTGCAGTAATTACGGTATATCAGAAAGGTCTGTGGGAGGACCCTTGGCATGAAAACATGAGCTTTGATCCATCTTTGTGTTCTTTCACCAGTGACAACAAAGATCTTTTAGCAAAAGTCTCTTCATTGCAGATTGTAAAACTATACCAGAAAATAAGGACCTTCCCCTCAACTCATTTGTGCATGTTTTCTCACTAGCATTAAGTAACAATTGATAGGCTTTTGAAAAGTTTCTGTAGTACTCACAGTCTTAACTTCATTCTTGTTCTATTGCTACTATTAGATCTCTGCAAGTCTCTCATAAGTAAGGAGAGATACTTCTTATGCTATGCGGTAGTGCTACTTCCCTTTTCACAGAAGGATGATACAGGAGTTTTTTAATTATTTCATTACTAGAGGCTTTTTTGATTTTATCCCTATGGTAGGCATATAATTAAGCTTGATATAATAGCAAAGTTTTGCTCCTTATTAAAGTATTGTCATCGAAGGAGTTATGCAGTTGGAATAAAATCACAAAGACAACTCCAGTAAAAAAGTTAATAATATGACTCAGTAACTGTTGTGGTTTTTTTCGAGGAGTGGTATGAGAGAAAAGCAATAAATTTCAGTTCTGTGAAGAATAAACCAAAAAGTACTTTAATGAGCACAGCAATTTTTCTCTAGTTTTAGTGTGCTTGTGCCAACATACTGTTCAGCCTCAGAGAGGTGGATAAGGTTGGTTTTACCATGACCCCTGGTAGAAATTGGGTACAGAGGACACTCAATTTAGAAGCATTTGAGATCTCGAGCCTCTTACCGAATAGGCTGGAAAGGCTCACTTTATTCTCTGAATTCACTCAACTGTGTTGAGAAACAAAATGAGCACGAGAAAAGCAAAACTTAAAAAATGAGAACTAAGGGAACACTGGATCGCATAAACATAATTGCTACATCACACTTCAGCTACAAATGTGCCATGAAGCATTTTATTGCGCCTCGCATCCTACTTGTGCCTGTGAGGTTTGTGCAGAAAGTACCATTCCAGTAGGTTTTGTCATGCAAGTGCGCTTTTGTGTCAGTAATTTGCTAACACTGTCGCCTTATAGAATGCAGCAGCATTAATCTTAGGAGTAGCACATTAACATTCCCCAAATGATCACAGTAGTCGGAGCACCTGCATCTGGTCTCTGCCTGCTGCTAGTGCTAAACCCTCATCTTGCAAAGATGATCTGCCTTTTTGTCTTAGGTTTGGTATGAGAAAGGCAGAATTTCTCATTAGTAGGGTGATGCCAGCACAAGGCTTGTGACTCCAACAGATCAAAAACTCCAAACTGACCAACACACGGTTATAAATCTTTAAAATACCAGTCTTATTCTGGGCTTTCCAAATGCACATATGCATCTTATTTTATAATATATGTTGGCATTTCTGAGTGCCTAAGCAGTGGAGATTTTACTAAATGGGAGGGAATGTCATTAGCTCCAGCTGACCTTGTGTGTATTTCCATCAATTGCAAAGCCTTTGTTCCCATCCACATCCTGGCTACATACAGCCTTGGTAAACACATTTTAAAATCTGGTCCTTAAAGAACTTCAATCGCTTCTTAAAAGAGTATAAGACCAATAGAAAATGGATCTTATAGTCCCTTTCATACAGAGGTGAGGAACATGACTCCATTTCTAATCATATTTTTATTCTTCAGTCAGGGTTGCCAGATGTTTTTCTTTGGTAGGTAGAAAGGTAATTAGAATGCAAAGAAACATTCAAAAAATCCTAAACAATCATCTCTTAGTAAATATGTTTCTAAAGCTTCCAACAGTGACATCATATGCCTCACCCATGTTATACAACTGATGACACATTTGCCTGCCATACATCAAAAATCTGGACTCCAGAGTGATGTTATAGACTGAATCGCAGAATCACAGAATCACAGAATGTTAGGGGTTGGAAGGGACTTCAAAAGTTCATCTAGTCAAACCCCCCTGCCAGAGCAGGACCACCTAGAGTAGGTCACACAGAAACACGTCCATGTGGGTTTTGAATGTCTGTAGAGAAGGAAACTCCATAACCTCTCTGGGCAGCCTGTTCCAGTGCTCTGTCACCCTCACAGTGAAAAAGTTTTCCCTTATGTTAATGTGGAACCTCCTGTGCTCCAGCTTGCACCCGTTGCCTCTTGTCTTGTCATTGGTCATCACCGAGAAGAGCCCGGCTTCATCCTCCTGACACTCGCCCTTTACGTATTTATAAACATTAAGGAGATGACCCCTCAGTCTCCTCTTCTCCAAGCTGAAAAGACCCAGCTCCCTCAGCCTTTCATCATAAGCGAGATGTTCCACGAATAGGGACCAGCAAGGTGATCAGCACGCCTGCTGGTAGCATAGAAGTTAGCAAACACTGTGCCTGGGCAGGGAACAACTTCCTGGATTGGGCATCCAGTGCTAGTTTCACAAGTACTCACCACTTTCTATAAATTCTAGAAAAGTTGATAGTCAGCCATGATTCTGTGAATCCTCCCATAAATTTGGATTTCTACAGCAAAAGAAAAAACCTGCAGAACAGATAAATATATCATAGCAAAACCAGATTTCTGGCCCATCTTAGAGTACATGCTGTAAAATATTGAGACAAAACCACCCAGCTTTATGAGTTTACAACTTTTCTCTTAGATTTCATGGTTACACCAGTGTAACTTGGAAAAACTATGAAAGTTGTTGGAAGCTACATTTCATTTAATTTTTTAGTTGAATGAACTTGTCATTTACATCTATCACCAAAATTCATATAATTCTAAAAACATGCAGAACATTTTTTAGCAGATGAAGACTCAGCAGCAGATATCTGGCAATATCTATGCATGCCAAAACAAGAAATGTGAGGTGTATTTCCATCAAAAAAATCCATGTCATGCAAGGAATGATCTAATAATACAAGACAGATTAAAAAAACAAAACAAAACAAAACAAAATAAAACAAAACAAACAAAAATAAAAACCTAAAAGCAAACTTGGAATTCCTTTTTAGTATTATTTATGGAGTTTTTTCACAGCTTCACATGAAGTTTTCACTGGTGTTATCTAAATCATTTTTAGGCTTCTGTGTGGTATGCAATTGAGAAAAATGTATGCCACATGGAGGTTACATTAATAGTTTACATCTTGATAGGGTTGTTAAATTTACCTTGTAAATAGAGCTAGTAATTGATCTGGAATGGTAAAACATTGATTATTTGTTCTCATTTCCTCCATAGTGAGGGTTTTCACACACTCAGTTAGAACCAGGCACAAACACAATTCATTTGGTATTCAACGTTATCGATGGAGCAGAACTGCTCACCAGGAAGGAGGGGTGGGAACTGCTTATGGTGGTGATGCTACTACCAGAGGAGGAAGTTTTTATAAGCTCTGAGTATCTATCCTTTTGCAGTATGCCTTGTTGTGGTTTACTTGGAGGAAGATGAATTTGAGGGCTAGAAGCCTGTGGGCTGACAACTGACAGTCATAGCCACAGATTGATAATATATTAAATGGAGGTGTCATCTGTGACTTTATAAGCAACATGTAGTATAAAATAGTCTTGATGCAGCAGACTTTCCTTTTTCTGCACCATAAGTGAAGTGCCATTGAAGAAATATCCCGCTGCATACTGTACAGAAGATTTTACAACAATGATGTATGCTTGCAATGATAAATATTTTTCAAGTCATTTGACATCTTGAAATGTAATGTGGTTGTCTGACATGGATCTAAATGGGGTAACCCACAAACATATAAAAGATAATACAGTAAGCTGTGGTTTGGGTCTGTTTTATTTTTTTTTTAAGGAGGGCTTTTGTCTAGAAAAATGTTTTGTTGAAAATATTGGAATAAATCCAGGCAGTGTATTTCCTTTTGAAGCAAAGCTAATTTCTCTAGCATTAGCAGAAATACTGCAAAGGGCAATTTGGTTACTCTTATGGCTATCTAGGCATTAGTGACAATAATCTAGAAATGCATGATATTAAATACTTAGGTATTCACCAACACCCTCAGAGGTGAGGATTTAAAAATAAGTCAAAACTTCCTATGCAGAAGGTAGTTTTCTAAAAGCATTTAATTTACAGCACCATAAAAGGTGCATTAAGACTTTAATTCCCAACCCCATCAGGCTTATGGAAGAAAAACGCTTCAAATTGCCTAAAATACGTTTGGTATCTACTCCTTGTTCACTTTTATCAATTGTTAGTATCTGAAATAGATAAATAGTTCCTGGTTTTGTCTTCTGAAGGGAACTTCTAGACTACTGTTAACTAAAGCACATTCTAATCTTGTATCTTCATTAAGCAAAATAAGGGAGAGAGGCAGTTTGGTCTAATGGCTCAAAAGCAAAGTTTAAAACCAGTAACTCTTCAGTCCTAATTTGGCAAAATCAAGCGACTTTCCTGTCTCAGTTTCTCCACCTGTAATGATTTTACTACTGCCATTATATACCTCATGCTATTTATTAATTCTAAAGTGCTTTGAAAATATAAGGAGTCAAATGTTGCTATTGAATCACTAAACAAAATAATTAAACTGTCTAAACAGAATTACAAAGAATAATTAGCAATTAAACAGGATGCTATTATCTGTGCAGTGTGATGATGAGAGCAAAACTAGGAGAATGCAGAACACATCTGAATACAGAAGAAATAAACAACAGTGAAAAGTTATTTTCAGTTTCAATTCTGAAACTCAAGAAGTTTCAATTCGTTAAAATGCACCTAACTGACTTCTAAATACATTTTTGTCTCATATTAAATGATCAGATTTAAGACTTTGAAAATCATTTTGCCTTCTGTTTACAAATGAATTTTGTTGTTTAGCTTCAGCTCTACGTGATCAAGCAGAGACTCCTTCCTGAAAGTATCAATGAAATGGAAGCCTCTAACAATTTCATTAGTGTCAATCATAGCTAGTTAGAATGTATAAGCAGTACCTTAACCTCTGTATTCTTAAAACCAAGTATTTCCTTTAGCTACATGAGTTCAGATCTCAGTTGAAGTCACTGGGAATTGTATCTGGCATCTCTGGGAAGAATATCACATTTATTTTTGAAATATGTGCTTTTATAGTTTGGAAGTAGGCAGGTAGATTGTTACACACCGTGTAATTGCAATGGTTGCATTGACAGAAGAAGAAGAAAAAAATTAAGATATCACCTGCAACTCTGAAAGAAAACCCAGGAACTGCCTCAGTTATTATTCTCTTAAAAGGAAAAGACTAATTAATTCTCTTCGGATAAACAACAGGTGAGATTTTCTGCATGGGTGTGGTGACCTCTTTGAATCATCCTGTTGAAGGCAGTAGTAAAGTGTAACATACATATTTACAGAATCAGAGATTACTCCTAGAAGTCCAGTTTGAAAGTAAAACCCACCAAATGCTTAAATCAGCAAGCTGGGTCTGGAAGGCTGGTTCAGATCCATGCTTTGCCCCAGAATTCATCAAAGTCTCTTAGATCCAGGTTTTTCAATGGATTTAAATGCCCATCAAAATGGACACAGGCATTTAAATGCCATGGTATCCTGGGCAGTTTTCAGTTCCCCACAAAGAAAAATGATAACAATATTCTACAGAGACAGGAAACTGTGAACATAAGTAAAATATCTTGATTTATTCGGACACAACAACACTACCTAAAATAAGTGAAATTGCAGAATCACATGCTTTTCTCTGCAGTAAATGTGAAAATACCAGTATTTCTGTGCTGTCCCAAATAGACATATCAGGGAGCTGCAATGTCAATAAGAGATGCAAATACTACATAGTTTGCATATAGAATCAGGCTGCAGGAAATTCAAATGAGCTGCTTTATACAGCCACCAATCTGCTGACTTCTCACCAAAAATAGGAATGTGGAGGAGGCATTCAATTTGCAGTGCTTTTTCTCTTTTAGAAGCTTTTCCAGGTTGTTGTGTCATCATTAAACATGTGAAAAAACCCAAACAAACAACAGAAAAAGGGTTTCTTCCTTTGGTGCAGTGGAGAGTGGAAACAGTACAACAGGACATCTCTAGACTGTATATTCAGATAGGGTAGTTTCAAAAATATTGAAAAGGAAATAATTTGGTGAATAGATCTGATCACCAACATGAGATAAAAATATTGTACAAAACAAAACTTGATGTCATTTCTTAAAATAGAACTTTAAAAGCTATCTTAGTTACCCATCATAGGAATAACCAGATGAATGTCCATAAATAATGAGGTAATTTCACAAAAGCATTTTTGTCACCTGGTGACAAAATCTCATTTTCACAAGTGATGTAAATACTCTAAAGTCTTTCTCTGAGATGCTCTAATAAAAGTGTGTTTGATCATTTAATTAAACATCCCAGGGAATTTCAGGAAAGATTTAAAGAATATTTAGATGTCAGCACAAACATGCAATTACCTATAAATCCCAAGAAACAAACAAGAAATATTAGTACTTTTTAATCAGAAAAGCTTATGATTTAATAAGAAATCTTAGATGGATAACTATCATATGAAATCTGAAATTTAAGTGGTTCACCAGGTACTCTAGAGACTAGTGGAAAACACAAAGGGGAGTTCCCTTACTCTTTTAAGAGTGTTTGATCATACTATGTAGACATCAGATGGTCCCAGCCTGGGTAATGAGAACCAGTGAGCACACCAATGAAGTGATTAGGCAGAGACATCGCAAGGCAATGGAGGGAATCTCAATGCACTGTCCAAGGGAGATAAGCAAAAGTGCAGAGCAGGGCTAGAACTGTAAATGCTAGTTTGTGTCCAGGTTGCAGAGCAAGATGCCAGACATGTGAAGAGCTGTGATCAGAGATATATCTTGGGGAAGGTATGCAGTCATGAGTGATGTAGCACAGGGGAAAGGCAAGAACTAAGAGCAGGAATAGACTGTTGGAACCCACCAAAGAAACCTTGTAATGACCTGTAAGAGGCAGCCAATGAATTTGCTGGATATGCTATCTCTCAGGGGCCAAGCCAGTCCCCTAGGAAACTGACTGTCACTGCTGGTTGACAGATACTGGTAGCTGTCTGATAACTGGTCAGAGCACTCAAGACATATTTTCTTTAGAAATTAAAAG
Source organism: Leptosomus discolor (assembly GCF_034619465.1). Lineage (NCBI taxonomy): Eukaryota > Metazoa > Chordata > Aves > Leptosomiformes > Leptosomidae > Leptosomus > Leptosomus discolor. The sequence continues at coordinate 69,223,340 of NC_141392.1, read as the reverse complement.
TCAGATACTGATCAAGGCTGCATCCTTTTATTATTTGGCTTAGGGGGTGCATGAAGTCGACTGACTTTGCTTAACCATCCTTTTTCAGCCACGATTACACGATGTGGGTCTCAGCTGCTCCGTCATCCAACCATCTGCCAAAGTATACTGTATCCTCATGAAGTACTTCACATGTTTCAGTTTAAGAGAGGCAGATAAGTTTAAAGAATGTAACTAGTTGGCTTTGGTAATTGGCAAATATTGGTTTTGACTAGACGACAGATCTGAGAAGTTGGTAACCTCAAATATACTGTGGGAGTAAGGAGGTTTTCAGCCAGACCAGATCCAGTGGAAAAAAAAGGTGTTTCTGAAGCCTACCTTACTTGCTGTTTAATTTATTAGACCTGATATAATTGACTGAATTCAATTGACTGAGTTCAATTCACCTGGCATGAGGAAAAACTTCTTTACTCTGAGGGTGACAGAGCACTGGAACAGGCTGCCCAGGGAGATTGTGGAGTCTCCTTCCCTGAAGATATTCAAAACCCGCCTGGATGCCGTCCTATGCGACCTGCTCTAGGTGAACCTGCTTTAGCAGGAGGTTGGACTAGATGGTCTCCAGAGGTCCCTTCCAACCCCTATGAGTCTGTAACTGTGATTCTGTGAGTTCTAAGATATTTTTAAATGTTTTCAGGTGTATGCAGAAGAACATTTTTAATTTTCATTTGTTAAAAAACAAACAAACAAACAAACAAACACCAAAAAAAGCCTACACAAAAAAACCCCAAAACCTCAAAAATACAAGATTTTAAGTCAGGTACAAATAAAATTATTTATTAGCTTTCCCTCTTGAAAGGCAACCCCTGAAAAGCATTAGGAAAAAGTGCACTACAGCTTCAAGAAGCACAGTGATGTCAAGAAACAGTAATGCTATATGAATGAATGATCATATGTACTGACTAAAAGCATAAAGAAGTCATAGCAACCCATGCCAGCTCAGCCCTCTTGCACTGTATCATCCTGCCTAGAATGTGCACACTCTGTGAAATACAAAAGCATGGGCAGAAATAAAAGAATTCATATTGTTCCATTTATTAGTTACCTCCTGGTTTTCTGGGTGCTGCTCGATAATAAGGGAATATTCTTCTCTATCTCTGTTGTAAGTTACATTATCTCAGATTAATTTCACATATTTCATAGAATTGTGCCTGAAGAAAGAACTATTACCTGAAGTTCTGAACTGAATACTGATGTGGCATTAACAGCCTTTACAAATAAAGCTTAGGGGTTTAGATGACAGAGTAAGCTAGGTCAAGTCACAGCAAACTAAGCCTTTTAGCATTGTGTATGTTCAAGTCAAATTTATTAGTTTCTAATGAAAAAAATGGCTCAAAAGCTCGGAGGGTTTTCTAGAGGGTAAAAATAAATGAGCATCGCCTCTTGAAGCCAGAAAGATATAGTTTAAATCCCATAAAGGAACACTAGCAACAACCTGCCAGAGGGATCAAAAAATGTTTAAAAATAGTAGTGACAATAACAATGCACTTTATGATCTTGATGTACCAGAGGAAGCAAGTTTGGAATCAGTACCTTTAAACAAATGAAAAAAAACCAATAAACTGGCCTGTGTGAAAATGTGCAAGGACTTTTCTGCAACAGTATCAGTAGTATAGCTTTTATCCCTGTAGTTGACAACCAACCAAGAAAGTCTAGCAAATGTTTGCAGGTTTGTATGGTAAGCACATAGGTATTCACAGACTACATCCACTGCAAGAGTACTTCGGAAGTTGAAGTGTTGCATATTTGGAAACCATAGAATTAAGTTTGTTACACAGCTGCAATTCATTCCTTATTGTACAAAATCATTATAAAATGGTTCTCATGTAATGTTCGCGTCCTACTATTTTCTGCAAGGGTATGTCTCACACCTATTTTCACACAAGGTACAAAGTGTTAACCTACTGCTCACCTATTCTTTTGATTTTTTCCTCTGCTTTCACTAGATGTCTTGCAATGTAGTTATGTTACGCTATTCAAAATCCACTACTTCTGCCTTAGTGGATGGTTATCAAAAAGGGAGGAGAATGAAAGAGAAAGACCAAGACATTAGGCCTTTTGTCTCCTCCTTACCAAGCATATTGGCTCAAATACACATTCAAGTATTTTCAGCCACCCTTTCTACCAGGAAAAGGGCAGTATTACACTACATGACAAAGCAAAGGAAGTAGAAATGAATGATGACCCTAAAATATCATTTTAATCACAAGGAAGATGTGAGATGACATTTTATGTAGTCAGAACCATGACAGCTTTATTTTGTTTAGGTTAAATACTGATAGACAAAAATCACAGCAATGTGGATCTTACAGCACAAGCCCATCCGGGGCCTCTATGCAAGTGGCTGAATTATTTTGTGCACCTCCTTAATTAATATGGTTATTAAGGGGAAACAAAAATTAGTTAAATTAAAGCTAACCAAGGCACATACATCTGCTGCAAACTCACACTGAATTTCAGTGTCACAAGACAAATTTTTCTTCTTTGGGTGGCTTAGTTAGTGTGAGCCCTCACACAAAGCCCATGCTGAAATAACTCATATGTCAGTTTGTAACGTAATTAACGTAATGACTAGAAGATAGATGGGATTCCAGTAGAGATTATAAAACTAAATATTCGTTAGACCAATTGCAGTATGGTTGTCTAAGAAAATTCAGGGTCTGGATCATTTAAAATAGAATTAGAATTTATTTATTTTTTAATATACAATTTCCTGATTACAGAATAATCTACAAGATGTACTCAAGCTTTCTGAAAATAAATATTGCTTATGCAGTATGGTGCTAATGGTGTTGAAAGGAGGATTGAATGGTAAAGATTCTGCTCTATAGTTGTCAGATGTGTTGAAGCAAACATTATATATCAATGTTATTTTTCCTTGTCCATAGTTCTTTTATATAGAGGTGACTGGTTGTTCTACTCTGTTTTCAGTATACATGTGGCGTTTACAACATACATATCAGTATGATTTGTCACCTTGCTCTTCTTGGTCAGATTGCAATGTCATTTTGTGAGACCTGTAGTTTTCCAGGCCAATGTATACTCCTGTACTCAAATGTTACTAAAGTGAATGAAGCAGAACAGAAGTCCTATTTTAAAGAGATTTCCATTAAATTAGACACTTTTCTTGTTAATAATCCAATTGTGATGATTTGAAGAACGTATTAACATCAGGGAGTTTGCTAATAGGTATTTTCAATAAGCTTTATTCTCTTTCTGCATACCAAACTAAGGAAAGAAGTTCATTATCTTCATAGATTAGTTTGAAATAGATTTCTAACTCAGACATCACATAAACAAAAAAAGCTTTGACCATGATCTCCTGACAATACTATGGTAAGTAACACATTAAAAGATTAAACTTGCAACAGATTCCATACTGTTCATCCTTTTCTACCCAATTTTTAAAAACTTTGATACAATGAATGAAAATGTTTCAGATATGCTCTTGATCAAAGGAAACATTGTTCAATTTTTATTTAAGGCAAATGAATATGTACTTGTGTTTTCCTTCGATGGGCAGATTAAGACCAGTACATAGAGACTTTAAGATTGGTGTTTGCTGGTAAATAGCTTCAATGGGGTTTAAAGGAAAGTACCTAATTTATGCAAGTCTAGATAAAGCCATCTCTTTTGCACTCAGAAAATCGTAAGCACATGAAAACAGAATTTTAGTGTTTGTCCCAATATAACCTTTATGTATAAGCACATGCAGCAGAACAGTAGTGGCTGTTACTTTTACAAGATGAATGTTGAACACACAACATACACACAGAGATATACAAAATAAAATTAAATTAACAAAGTGTGTATATGTAGCCAGGTACTGTTGTAATCGTATACGTATCTGTTAGGATACTTGTAATTTATTTCGGTTCAATTTCAGGAAATCAGAAAAACTATGGATTTAGGAGGACAAGGAACATATTTCAATATTGCAATGCATGGAGCTTAATTCAAGTACATTTATATTAAGACGAATTTTTCCCCTCATATCAGTAGACTGTGGATAAGGCTCTTTTCCAGCTTCAGGAATACTAAGAAAAACAGTAAATAACCCAAATTACCTTGCACCTATTTGAAGTTCAGGCATTTAGATTATGCTAGTCATCTAGGCCAGTGGAAAATTGTTGTTTCCTTACAAGACACTTTATCACAAGTATCTTTGGCACCTGTAAAAACAGGAGGGTTTACAGTTACCTTCTAGCGCTACCTGCTCTTCTCCATTGACAATGACTCAACCAGGGAGGTAGCTTTGACTAGATAGCTAACTTTTAGAAGCTTAAAGCTAGGTGAGTTTAACTGTAAATGTGCCAACGGTCACTTGCCGAGACTACAGCCCATCCTTATAAAACAAGTCCCTCGGGAGCACAGCGACCAGTTCTCTGTGCACTGAGTAAACAGGCAGTGAGTGGGCATCACCCAGGGCATCACCCAGGAGCACCACTGCAAGGGCTTCCTCCCTGGGTGAGCAAACAGAGCAGGCAAACAGAGCATGGCAGTTCACACAGGAGGGCGCTGGAAGTCTGCCAGCTTGGCCACGGAGCGACAGTAACCACTCGGCAGAAGACCATGGCTTCCCTGAGCCCTGCGCCCACCAGCTCTGACGCAGCTTCCCAGATGAAGCTCTCGTGGGAACACGCTGCCACCCACGCGTCAGGCTGCAGGGTGTGCCCAGCTCTCACTCTACTGTCTGATGGCAGCAGTCAGCATGGCTGTGGGAGGTGTGCCCAGGTAAAGCAGTTCCTCTGTTTAGTGATGGAGCTCAGGGAGGAAGTAAGCAGGTTGTGGGCCATCAGGGACTGTGAGAGAAACGTAGATGCTTGGAGTCGCACATTGACTCCCATGATAGAAATCCAGCAGGCAGACAGAACCCCTGCTACAGAGAACTCCCTGTCCTCTCTCCACCCGACTGAATGTGGTGATCTGGAGGATGGGGGGCAATGGTAAGAAGTTCCTGCCTAGCACAACAGGTGCTGTAGGCATGTCTGCCCAGTGTCTACCCCACCTTCCCAGGTGCCCTTGCATAACAGGTATGATGTTCTGCAAGGGAAATCAAATGATAACAAAGCTCACCTAGCTTGGAGATGTCACCAAGGCTAAGGCTGAGTACGCCTTGCATCAAAACATGTGATATAAAGAAAGAAAGACAGGTCCTTGTTGTAGGGTACTTGATTCTGAAGAGAGTGGAAGGCCCGATATGCAGGCCAGACCCACTACACAGGGAAGTCTGCTGCCTACCTGGGGGCCAGGTTAAGGATGTAAGGATGAAGCTTCCTTCCCTAGTACGGCCCTCAGATTACTATCCTCTTTAGATATTTTAAGTAGGCAGTGATGAAGTTGTGAGAAGAAGTCCAAGGGTAATGAAGAAATATTTCAGTGCCCTGGTCAAGGGACAGGGAGCACAAGTTTTGTTCGCTTCTGTGCCTCCAGTTGCAGGGAATGACGAGGTGGTAAACAGGAAGAGCCAGCAGATGAATGCCTGGCTACGAGCCTGGTGCCACCAGCAAGAGTTCATGTCCTTTGATCATGGATTGACCTACAAGACACCAGGCCTGCTATTAACGGGTAGGAAAAGCTTATCTCACAGGGGGAAGAGGGTTCTAGGACAAGAGTTAACAGGGCTCATTGAGAGAGTTTTAAACTAGATTCAGAGGGGGGTGAGGATGTATCTAAGCCTGCCAGAGAGGCACCTGGGGGTAGTAGCTTAGTACTCATGGGGCAGCATGCTAGTATTTTCAATAACCAAAAGGCCTACTGCCCCTCGAGGGTGAAATCTATATGCTCAACTCCCTTCGTGAAATGCTTATACACCAATGCACGCAGCATGGGGAATAAACAGGAAGAACTGGAGATCTGTGTGCAGTCGCAGGGTCATGATCTCATTGTGATTACTGAGACATGGTGAGATAGCTCACATGCCTGGAATGCTGTCATGGATGGCTGTCTACTCTTTAGGAAAGACAGGCCAGCAAAGTGAAGTGGTGGAGTTGCTCTTTATGTGAGAGAGCAACTGGAATGAATGGAGCTCTCCCTGGGGGCAGATTAAGAGCAAGTAGAGAGCTTGTGGGTAAAGATTAAGGGGCAGGCTGAGAGACACTGTAGTGGGTGTTTATTACAGGACATCTGATCAGGATGAGGAAGTTGATGAGACCTTCTACAGACAGTAGAAAGTAGCCTCACAATCACAGGCCTTGGTTCTCATTGGGCACTTCTGTCACTCTGATATATACTGGAAAGGCCATACAGCCAAGCACACGCAGTCTAGGAGGTTCCTCCAGTGTATTGATGATAACATTTTGACTCAGGTGGTGGAGGAACCAACAAGGAGAGATGTACTACTGAACCTAGTACTGATAAACAAAGAGGGACTGATGGAGGACATTAAGATTGGGGGCAGCCTTGGCTGTAGTGATCATGAGAAGACAGATTTCAGGATCATGGGTACTAGGCACAAAACAACAAGTAGGACTGCAGCCTTGGACTTCAGGAGTGCTAACTTTGACCTCTTCAAGAAACTGCTTAAAGAAATCCCGCGGGCCAGGACTTTGGAAGGTAGCGGGGCTCAAGAGAGCTGGTTGATATTCAAGTACCACCTCCTCCAATCTCAGGATCGATGTATCCCGAAGAGCAAGAAATCAGGTAAGGGAAGCAAAAAACCTGCTTTGTTGAGCAGGGAGCTTCTGAAAAAACTTGAATGGAAGAAGGAAGTTTACAGTCTGAAGAAGAAGGGACTGACCACTTGGGAAGATTACAAGAATGCTGTCAGAATATGCAGGGATGGAACAGGGAAAGCCAAAACTTCCTTGGAGCTAAACCTGGCAAGAGACGTCAAGGTCAAAAGGCAGATGTCATGGTGACAGATGATGCAGAGAAGGTGGAGTTACAGACTGCCTTCTTTGCTTCAGTCTTTACTACTCAGGCCAGCCCTCAGGAGTCCCAGACTTTGGAGGTAACAGAGAAAGTCTGGAGGAAGGAAAACTTTCCATTGGTTGAGGAAGATCAAGTTAAAGATCAAGTAAATAAACTGGATATCCACAAGTCCATGGGCCCCGATGGGATGCATCCACAAGTGCTGAGGGAGCTGACAGAAGTCATTGCTAAGCCACTCCTCATCATCTCTGAAAGCTCCTGGAGAACATGCGAGGTGCCTGAAGACTGGAGGAAAGCTCATGTCACTCCAGTCTTCAGAAAGGACAAGTAGGATGACCCAGGAAACTGCAGGCCAGTCAGCCTCACCTCCATCCCTGGAAAGATCTTGGAGCAGCTCGTTCTGGGGATCATCTCAAAACATCTGGAGGAAAAGAAGATTATTAGGAGTAGTCAACATGGATTCACCATGGGAAAGTCATGTCTGACTAATCTGATAGCCTTCTATGAGGACGTGACTGGATGGGTAGATGAAGGGAGAGCAGTGGATGTTGTGTACCTTGACTTCAACAAGGCTTTCGACACTGTCCCACATCCTCATAGGCAAGCTTAGGAAGTGTGGGTTAGATGAATGGATAGTGGGGTGGATTGGAAATTGTCTGAAAGATAGAGCTCAGTGGATTGTGGTCAGTGGCACAGAGTCTAGTTAGAGGTCTGTAACAAGTGGTGTTCCTGGGGGGGTCAGTACAAGGTTCAGTCCTGTTTAATGTATTCATCAGCAACCTGGATGGGATCTCCAGTTGAAGAGTGACAGAGGACTACTGGAGAGAGTCCAGTGGAGGGCTACGAAGATGATCAGGGGACTAGAACATCTCTCTTAGGAAGAGAGGCTGAGAGACTTGGGGCTTTTTAGCCTAGAGAAGAGAAAACTGAGGGGGGATCTTATAAATGTTTATAAATACTTAAAGGGTGGGTGTCAGGAGGATGGGGACAGTCTTTTTTTCAGTGGTGCCCAGTGACAGGACACAAACTTGAACATAAGAGGTTCCATCTAAACATGAGGAGGAACTTATTTGCCTTGAGGGTGGCAGAGCACTGGAACAGGCTGCCCAGGGGGGTTGTGGAGTCTCTGTCCCAGGAGATATTCAAAACCCGCCTGCATGCAATCCTGTGCAACCTGCTTTAGGTGATCCTGCTCTGGCAGAGGGGTTGGACTAGATGATCTCCAGAGGTCCCTTCCAACCCTATTTTCTGTGATTCTGTAATCCTGCCCTAACTTTTATGACTGTAAATTCTAGGGGAGGTTACTTTATTTGCTATGCTCATTAGTAAGTTATACAAAATGGAATCATGTCTAGTAAAAGGTGTATTTAAGATATCAGTAAGAGAAACCCCAACAAAAGACTACAATCTATTAATGATATAGATAATTGTACGAAGATGTCGATATCGTATGACAGGGGTCATCATCCACTGATTTCACTCCTTGCCCTTCCTTACTTATAGAGAGAAAGTGAGTGTAAGTATGTGGATACATGCTCACATACATGTATACAGGCAATGATACATATCTATATGTGTGTAACACTGCATCAGTTCAGTTCCGAATGTTTCTCCTGAAGATGTTTATTCTTAATGGCATAGAGGCAGATCCAAGCAGATTTTCAGTTATATTATGCAATGTAAAGATGGCATCTTAAAGAACTTGATGCCATTTTCTAGCAAAAGGCAGAGGTCTTCTTATATCCTGTTTCTGCCATCTATAGTTTTGGTGTGAATGGTTAAACAATGTGCAGGGCTTGATAAATAAATGAAGCTCTAACTCTATAAAGTATATCCAATAAGTCTCCCCTCATTGATAAGGTTTTCCATCTCATCTGATAAAGGACTTTGTAATCTTCTGTTTGGGTTTTTATCGACGGTTAAGTTCTATCTTATTATAGATCATTTCCATGTTTAGTCAAACTGACCCTGTATCAGAGGAATAATATACTTCTAAGAAAGCAATAACCGGATTTTAATAGGAAATGTAAAGTATGATTGTTCACTTTGATTCATGATTCAGTGGTAATTTCAGAAACTCTATTTCACAGAATTATATCCAGAGATCCAGTGAAAGTATTTATCACTACTGAGCAAACACTGCCACTAATGACTGACTTAGAGAGTTGCAATATTGAACAGAACATGGCCCTTGCACGTAGAACAGGAATCATAAACTTTGATCTGCTCATTATCAGGAGGACATATTGTACATTAGTCCAATGATTAATATCTAGTTTGAAGCTGGAAATAGGAGCCTTACTTGCTGATACTTCAAAAGCATATGAATTCTGTGCAGGGATCCAGAGCGACTGGATCTAATATGTCCATATGCATGTTACATGAGTATTGGCTGATAATCACAGCAAGCAGCAAAGGACATTAAGTATAAACTGGAATTACTCAGGATAAAGATCGCAACATGTATGATGGCAACTAAGACGTGGAGTAATACTGAGTAGGAAATTAGGACTTAACAGATAGGAAAGTCAACATCTGAAAATGGAAACTAGAAGAATTAGTTTAAGGTTCATATAAGGAAAGCAGAACTTGTACAAAAGGTTACCTGTCTCACTAAGCACAGACTAAATTAGTTACAGGTAGGCTCACTTTTGCAAAATCTAGAATATACCAAGGACCACTTAGTTTGCAAGCAGATTTAAATTTAAAGGTTCAATATCAAATGATATCATATTTTAAGCTTCTAAATAAAACATGAACCAAACATGTTCAATGCTACTACAAGCTGTTTCTGATTCCAAAATTCTTCATTTATGTTATTGTAATTTAAGAAATAATTCTAAGATTACAGCGAATATTAAGAGAAGCTAGGCTTCAGGAAATTCCACTGGCTTCAGCTTTAGGTGGAAAAAAAAAATTCTGGAACCTATTTTATCCCTATTCTGCCTTATCAAAGTTACTGAACTTTATTTTTTTTAAAGTCTGACTGTGTCCCAAATAAAATTTGTCCTTTTCATCTCTCTGAATGCTTGAATACTTGTTTATAGCATTATTTTTCTGCCTACTATTAATATCTTAAATGTCTTTTTTTCTGTATCTGAGACTTTTTTATGATGAAGCATTCATTACTTCCTCTTTTTCTTTGTGGCAATTTAACATTTGTGTTCAAGCTAATGCTGTCAAAAAAAGTCCCAGGTGCATTACATTTCCTTACTGTCTCCTTTTACTGAGATTGAGTTTTTAGTTTGCAAACAAATTCCTCTTTACAGATGTAACGGGTCTGCGTGGCAAGGTTTTGGTAGCGGGGGGGTTACAGGGGTGGCTTCTGTATGAAGTTGCTAGAAGTTTCCCCTATGTCAGATATAGCCAATGCCAGCCGGCTTTAAGACGGACCCGCTGCTGGCCAAGGATGAGGCAATCAGTGACAGCGTTTTTCGCCTCTGTGATAACATATTTAAGAGAGTGAAAAAGTTGTTCCGCAGCAGTAATTGCAGCGAGTGAGAGGAGTGAGAATGTGTGAGAGAAACCTCCTGCAGACACCAAGGTCAGTGAAGAAGGAGGGGGAGGAGATGCTCCAGGCACCGGAGCAGCGATTCCCCTGCGGCCTGTGGTGAAGACCATGGTGAGGCAGGCTGTCCCCCTGCAGCCCATGGGCGGTGGAGCAGATGACTGCCTACACCCCGTGGAGGGCCCCCATGCCGGAGTAGGTGGATACCTGAAGGCAGCTGTGACCCCGTGGGAAGCCTGCACCGGAGCAGGCTCCTGGCAGGACCTGTGGCCCGTGGAGAGAGAGAAGCCCACGCTGGAGCAGGTTTGCTGCGGGTGACCCCGTGAGGGGGGCTCACGCTGGAGCAGTCGGTTCCTGAAGGACTGCACCCCATGAAGGAGACCCACATTGGAGGAGTTCATGAGGAACTGAACCTGTGGGAAGACTCATGCTGGAGAAGTCATGGAGGACTTTCTCCCGTGAGGGGGACCCCACATTGGAGCAGGGGAAGCGTGTGAGGAATCCTCCCCCTGAGGAGGAAGGAGTGGCAGAATGTTTTCTGCCCCATTCCCTGTTTTCCCCTCTGTGCTGCTGTGGGGAGGAGGGAGAAAAATCGGGATCAAAGTTATGCCCGGGAAAGGAGGGAGGGGTGGGGGGAAGGTGTTTTAAGATTTGGTTTTATTTCTCATTACTCCTCTCTGAGTTAATTGGTAATAAATTACATTTCCCTTCAGTTGAGTCTGTTTTGCCCATGACACTAAATGTTGAGTGATCTCCCTGTCCTTATCTCAACCCCACAAGCCTGTTGTTATTTTTTTTTCCTCTCCTCTCTCCTGTCCAGTTAAGGAGGGGCAGTGATAGAGTGGCTTTGGTGGGCACCTGGCATTTTGGCCAGGGTTCAAACCACCTCAACAGAATTAGGTAAAAGCTAGTTGCCTGCAAAATTTATTGCTTTTTAAATTTTTTTAACTTTCTTTGTGGCTACTTAAATCAACTTTGTCATGCCAAATATGAATTCTACAGAAAGTTTTGATGGCAGTTATTAAAAGAGTCCTCAAATTTCTCAAGCTACAGGAGTTCATACCTGATTAATGCCAAGTTTACAAAAAGCTCAAGAAATTTTGAAATCATACATACATGTAAAACAAATAATCTTCTTAATTTTCAAGCAGAATTTCAGTATTCTTCCAAAGGAAATTCCACATTATATATGTAACTAAAACAAATTTTTTTATGTATAAGGGAATTTCCAACTGATCGAATACTTGTTCTAATACCAGCTACTTCTACTTGAAGTTCCTTCTTAGCACATCTAACTGCAGAAAATATGCAGTTGGCTCACAGATTATATATATAGAGAGAATATTATTTATTTTTCATCTGATTTATGTATCCCGGGGCATCTATACTTTTGATTTTATTTCTTAAGTATATGCATTTGAACTGAATGCAGATATCTACCTTTGGATTAGTATCTAGATCTGCTCTAAAGCCAAAGCACTTGCAAAGGACATTTTAAGGTGTGATTCACCTCATACTGAAGAAGACTTCTACACCTGATGACATGACTCACTCATACCCTGAAATTGCATTTTCAACTCCATTGATTAGATAGGTGACTAGCTCAGAGGTAGACAACCAAAGCTAGAGAAATGCATTCCAGCCATTACAGATCATACTCTGTTTCAAGAGTTCCACAGAATGGACTGTGCAGTACTATAGGAATCACCCTATCAAAAGCTGGGAACCTAAGAAAGAAGAAAAAATTTTTAGAGAGTCATTCACTTACAATTACTTCCATAAGCAAGGATCCCTTCTTACACTAAAATTGTTCGTTATCTGTTAGAAAACTCCAGGGAAAAGTGCTATATTTAAATTCAAACATGCTTATGCTTTACATGTTGGGTACTTGCAATTATTGTATTAAATATATCCAATCTCAGTGGAATGACTGGTGATAAGTGTTACATATTTATGAATATTATGTGTTCCCAGAACCATGCTTTCAGTCATTAGAATCATAGATTCATAGTGCTGAATGACTCAGTAGGTCAATTAGCCTGTGTCCCCAGCCTAAATGTGTATGAAAATGTGACAGAAGTTTGTCTATCTTGTTCTTAAATGCCAGCAACAATAGATCACTTAGACTTCCCAGGCAGTCCCTTCCAGTGATTTCTTCTTCCATGGCTTCAGAAATTTTTTTCTCCAGATCTAATTTATAACCTCTTTGCAATGTAGTCTTGTCCCTGGGCCAACGATGGATGTCTCTTCATTACAGCCAGGGAAACAGGGTATTCAGTTCAACAGTCAGTTATGCTCTCGGTCTTCTCTCTTCTGAGCTAGGCAACGCCAGTTCCTTCTGTCTTTCTTCATAGGTCTTGTTTTCAGACATCTCTTAATTCTAATTACTCCCCTCTGGCTCCTCTGCAGTCAGTCCATAGTTTTTCTTGAAGTCTTTTAAGTTGAAGCCTTGCCAATACTAAGCTAACAGGAATCGTACCAGTGCTGCAGAGTGTCCTCCTGTTTATACAGCCCAGAAGGATGACTCGTTTTCTGCAGCAACATGATGGTGTTGACTTGTACTCAGTTTGTGAACTGTGGTAACCTTCCGCTCTCTTGTGAGAGAGCAATGCCCAGGTTGTTGTTACCCGTACTGTGCTCATACACTTAGTTATTTCAACCTGTGTGTTGTTCTTTCCACTTGTCCTTGCTGCATAGCACTTTCCAGGATAAATCTAAGGTTTCTCAAGATGATTTTGAATGCCACACCTTTCCTCAAACGTACTTGCAATCTCTCAGTATACAGTTAATAAGTCGTTTCTCCTTTCAATCATTCGTGTAATTAATCAAATTATAATAGTATTGGACCCACAACAGACCACAGCATAACATCACTCGATACTTATTTCCATTATGACCATGAACTATTGAAATTTCTCTGTGGATATAGTTTTCCTTTTTGCAGAATGCCTTGTGAGTAGTTCAGAACAAAAGTAGTTTTGCAATGTTAAAATTTGTCTCACATGACATTCTCTTTATTATGCTAAGGAATCACAGAATGAAAACCATACCCAGAATGAAAAAGATACCCGTGACACCATCAATATGGAAAGATATATTAGTGGGTGCAGTGTACATCTTGGAAAGTGTTTATCTGAATGTCTGGTCTCAGTGTAACAAATTTAATCTCACATAGTGGAATTTAATGGAATTATGGGCAGTACAAAAAATTAAATAATTTGTGAAGTTATCTTGGATTAAGCTGTAAATCTGCACAGGTTAAAGGACTGAAAAATATATGAGAGTTACTTAATGATGAAGTTTTACAGGATGCTTCAAGAAAAACTACTGCTTAGCTCAGGTGATAAAATAGTGTGTAATTAATATTATATTGTAGTGCTGAGGTGCACTAGAGCAGAACCAAGGAGTTTGTAATTTCCTAACCTTTGAGGCCTAAACTATGTAATTTTTATTTTCAGGCTTAATTCTGTCATTCACTTTTGAGATTGGGTCTTTTTTTAAGAGATGTATGCCTTAAATGTAGTAATACTTTATAGATCACTCAGATTAAATTAAAGCATTTATTTTAGGTTGGAAGCTTATAGGGCTTTACTGCTACCTTCTCTGGGCAAATTCAACTCCCAGCAAAGTCAGAATTGCACTAATGTACATTACAGAAACCTGCTTTGGTACTAGGAATTCAGGGAAGCTCTAATACTTCAAATGCTTTTGTTCAAGAAAGAAAAAAAATCAGTGAAGTTGATGCAAAAGCTGTATGTCTTTGTGTAAACAAAAGATCCCTCTTACAAGTATTTTATGGAAGTTTTACTCCAAAGAAAGCGATAGAGCACATGTGGTATATTGCTGGCACTTCATAGTGAAATGATTGTATAGATACTGCAAAAATTAATTATTTATTGAAGTTGATACATTTTTCCATTGGGCAGATATACATTTCCTTGAAAATATTTTTGCCAAGTCTATATTTAATAAACTATGTTTATTCCTTGACCAAAAAAAAAAAATGAACTCTATGTCTTTGAATTCACAGTGGCTTGCAATATTCTTAAACATCAGGAAATCAAATAAGATCTCTTTGTATCATTCTTTCCCCTGCGACTGTTTTATTGTGTATAGCAGCTTTCCAATTCAAAGTAATAAAAGCATCGATCTTCTAACATCCTGACAGTGGAGTTCCTCTAATTCTGCATTAACACTAAACAAAAACAAAAAATTTAGTATAAGTAGCCCCAAGAGAAGCTTCAACCAGATTTCTGCATTTCCCTGGGCTAAATCAGCTCCTGAAAACTTAATTTAAGAAACTGACACAGACACTACAGTTAGAATGGTAAATCTACTCCCCATCAGTTTCTTAAATAAAGTTTTCAATCACTGATTCAGTCTACAGAGACAGAGCTCTGTTCTAGTTACTCCTCTCAAGCTACAGTCATGAAAGATCATTGCTCCTAGTGTTTCGTCTTAATCCTGGCTGGAAACTGGAGGGTCTTCAGATACAGAGCTGGATACTGAGGAGATTTTCTTAAGTGACATTTCAGCTAGCCGGCATGAAAATGCTCGCAAATAAAATATGCACACTGTGATGATATGATTCAAATAGAATGAATGCAGGAGACAGAAGACTTTTCTGAATACATTTCCAAAATTTTTGAGCACTTTCATTTTTTTATTCCTGGTTACTAGTGATATTTCATTGTCAAGATAGAGAAAAGCATGAATTGTAGTTGCATCGTTACAAACCCCTACAAAATCTTTGGGTCGATATTTATGCCACTCCAATGCACCTTTTTCTTCCCTGTCTCACTGAAGGAGACATGTCTGTGTTGTATCAAGGCAGAAAACATGTAAGTTAAAAATCTACCCTTGGTTCCTGGTAGTATGTTTTCCCTGCAGAGTAGTGTACAAGTCAGATTTGAGTTGCTGTGTTTTTACTACTACCATGCTCCCCAGTATGTTATAGTAGGATTTTGAGGGATACCCCATAGATATTCATGCTGCAGGAAGACAATCCATTCTGTAATTAGGGTTTTTTTGGTTGGTTGCTTGGCTGGGATTTTTTTATTTATTTATTTATTGAAGAACTGCAACAACACTTCTAAGTTTTCAAGGAAAGACACTTTGAATCACAAAATTATTTAGGTTGGAAGGTCACCTTGTGCAACTCACTTCTCAAAGGAGGGCAAATTAAATGACATTGTTCAGGTGGTTTTTTGGTCAAATTTTGAATATGACCCAGGAAGGAGGTTTTACTCATCTCTGGGCACCTTCTTTAGTGTTTGTCCATTCTCATGGTTAAATAAATAAATAAATAAATAAATCCTTACATCTGGTCAGAGTTTACTGTATTCCAACTTGTGTTTGTTGCCTCTTGTCCTTCTGCTGTGGATCTCTGAGAGGAGCCTGCCTCTGCCTTCCCTAAGACCTCCCGTTAGGTAGTTACAGGCAGCGGTAGCATCCCCACAAGCCTTCTGCTATTAACTGTTCCCTCAGCCTCCCCACAGACGTCCTGTGCTCCAGTCCATAACAACCTTGGTGGCCTCTGCTGGACTGGCTCCAGTATGTGCATGTCTTTCTTGTACTGGGGAGCCCAGAACTGGACCCAGCCCTCCAGGTGTGCTCTCACCAGTGCCAAGCAGAGATGAAGGACCACCTTCCTTGGCCTGCTGGTGACACTCCTCCTAACACAGCCCAGCAGGCTGTTGACCAACAGGATCCCCAGGTCCTTTTCTACAGAGCTGCTCCCCTGCCAGTCAGCACTCAGTCACGGAGAGCGCTCCATTCTCATTGAAAAGTGAGCAAACTGCCGACAGCCAGTGTGAGAGTAGAGCCGGAGACCCCCCACACTCAAACTCTCTTGGGACCAATCAATGCAAATTTGAACTGAAAGGCAATCTTCCTCTTTGCACAATTCTGTGAGATGGGGCAAAGAATCCAAACATAAGTCTTCAGTGACAGTGGAGCTGACACCTGACATGAACTGTCACTGAACTACCATTAGACTACCATTAATACATAGCTGATCTAGGAATTAATTTTTAAGGGTGCTTGCCAGATACTAGATCCTACTCTTCAACTAATAGGGTTTTCTGTGTTGTCTTTTATAAAATCTCTCTTACATATTTGCACTTTAATACCTGAAGTAAAAAGCAGGGACAAAGACTGTTTAAAAAAGAAAATATTTGGATCAGTCTGTATTATTTTTCTTGATAATAACTTTAATTTAACTGTTAAAAAGTTAATAAAGATTTTTGCAAGACTACACTGTAAAATACAACACCAAACAGCATTTGTTACATCATTAAATAACATGGTTTATTTGTTAACCACTGTGCCTTCCACAAAATACCAGATGAAAATATTTAATCTAAGAGGAAAGATAATTAAATCACAGGAAACAAAAGCTAATGTAAAGAGTTTTAGAAAGAAATAGTGTGATATCTGTAAAATTACTTGTTACCACCTAACAGCATCATCAGTTCAAAACTGTAATGCTGCACACTGGATTTGCACAAGACTTTTGGTTTATCTTATGTACTTTATACAGGCTGGTATACATGTTGTACAAACTGATGTCAAGTATAAGATTAGCAACATAATGGATCTTTTTATTGAGCTGATTTTGCTATCTTAAATCAGGCATTCTTGTATTGTATATGAGGACACATATATTCTTATACATGCAGGTAGTCCTCTGTGCTTTAGCAGCGTTGCATGCCTCATAATTAACATGTAAAAGAGGGACAAACTATTCATCTATGGATTAGTACCTTAACTGGTTAAAATTGCTACAGGTTTTTTTGCAGTATGGGAGGTACTTTCCTTCATACTAGCTAAAAAAATCTAGCATGGCATCATAATATTATTCTTTAGGGTGTGCTTCTGAAAACTTAATAAAAACCATACATTTACCCAAAGTTATACACTGAATCTTTTTAAAGGGCTTTAAACTGTTCTTAGGAGGCTGCAGTTTACTGAAGTGATGGCCATTGTCACGTCTTAGGGATAGCTCACAAGAGGAAAGGGCACACACTTGAAATGTTTGCTAACATCAGCTAGTTTGATATTGTAGTTTCTTTATTAATGCAGATGAAAAAGTTTCTTCTTAGTCTGTTTCCATAAGACTTGTGATGTCAGAATAGATGTTTGTGAATCATTTATTTTTCATTTCTGAATCAAAGAAAGATCTGAACCACAAGACTACACTGGATGTGTGTGAGTGCTAACATTTTCCAGTTTGCAAATGCAGCCTAAGCGCCCTTGTAAGTCAAGTTTGGAAAAGTCTAGTATTTTCTCCTGAGAACATTGAAACACATTTTTTGCAGTGTTGTTCACGTTCTTGTTCTTTTTATTTTGAAAAGCTAGCTAAAACTGGAATTCCTGAGTAGCCTTATTATTCAAAAATATTTCTGAGGCACACTGTAGGAAAAAAAAAAATGATCAGCTCTAGAACAGGAGAAACTGTGCACCTTGTTTCTTAGAAATAATTCAAATAATTCTCAAATGCAGGAAGCAGCCAATATACAAAACAACTGTAATTCACTCTGTGTTCCAGATAAGTTAGATCTTATTATTTCTGTACTTAGATGACAGTAGTGAATAATCAAATGAGCTTTAATAAAACTAATCTGTGGTCCATGCTGAGTGACATAATTTCACACCACCGAAAGAGAGAGTGATTTCACCTGCTGTTAAATTAATTACTGCATGTAAAGTGAAAAGAGTTTGATTTATCAAATCTGAATATAGCCTTAGGTATTCTAACAACCATCATCACCTGCAAGGACACGAATGAACTCTTTATAAACTAAAGTTTATCAGAGTCATATAACATATTCCTGTGACAAATATCTTTTTCACTTAAAAAAATAAATAAAACCTTTCAGACAGGAACTAAAGGTCATTTTCAAAGTCTGTGGGCTAAGTATAACTCAGGCAAAAGGAGCTCTTGCTACACAAGGACCAAAAACCATGACACAGCTTTTCCTATGTCACCCGATGGAGTTGCAGCAGTGCAAGCCCTTAAAATTGGTAAAAGTCACGTCTAGGTGTAAAATGTGTCAAACTAATATGTTTAGAAACGTCCATGCTATAAATATTCAGCAGTGTTGCAACAGAGA
Source organism: Leptosomus discolor (assembly GCF_034619465.1). Classification (NCBI taxonomy): domain Eukaryota; kingdom Metazoa; phylum Chordata; class Aves; order Leptosomiformes; family Leptosomidae; genus Leptosomus; species Leptosomus discolor. Next base: position 69,204,809 of record NC_141392.1, on the reverse strand, counting down.
CTGCTACATGCAGTCTTTGTGCACATCGTGCTGAGTGTGTATCGCTGTGGCTTCACTGATCTGACTTTTGTTTTGCTGGCCCAAATTTGCAAGCTGAGTTAGTGCTGTATTGCTTCAGATATGAATCTAATTCTGTGGATGATGACATCTATTAGCGTGGTCAATAGCGGAATAAGTTGTAGTGAAAGAGCCTGAAATAGCCGATGCAGGATAGTTATTCCACACCATTTCTTGAACAGGGCTATATGGAGATGCCCCACACCACCACTTCTGCCTCTGTGCTTCCTTACCATCAGTCTGTGGCTGGCTTCCCGCTTAACGTTTTATCTAGGTTCCCTAAGCATATCTTCAGAGTCCTTCAGGAATACTTAGCACTCTCTTTCAACTGGGTCCTTTCTATTGACTGCAGAGGAATTAAAACCATTTAAATATGGCTATTTTATTTCATACTGAGAATACAAGTGGGTTTTGAGGACTAGCCATGCATTTTAAATTGATGCTTTAGCTCACCGCAACCTCCCCACAGAAGTAAACCCTGTTGAAAATATTCACCTAGGCTAGATTTGAATCAAAATATGTAAGATGACTCCACATGCTTTTTAGTAGTTTCCTGACTCATCTAGGCAAAAAAAAAAAAAAAAAAAAAAAAAAAAAAAAAGGAAACAAGATAATTATTTGTATTTTAAAAGAGAATAAAAAGTCATAGGAAACAGAAAGCAAAGGTTTGTCACTGCACACAGGCATTACATTTTACAGCACCTAACACTATGTAACAATCAACACCAGGGGATACTGAACAAACCACATCAGCTAGAATTTGTTTCTGCATACACTCCATAAACCTACCGATGTTTAAGTTCGTGACCATACATTTCTGCATCCTTACTTACTAAATGTTGGACCACACTAACATTTTTTCTTGGATAGAGATGATCAAGCCAAGTATTCTTAAGGTTGTTTGGCAACTCAGTAAATGATTTATTATAGAGAAGGGAAGCATTTTAAGAATATTGTCTTTATTCTGTTATTTGACTCAAGGCCTAGACTTTTCTGTTTGCAGCCTGCAGAACTCTATTCCCAGATCACTGGAAGCTCTGCACAGTCTTTTGGATATTATCCAGATATAAGATGTCCTTGTGCTTAGAAGGGTTTTATTTAGAATTAAGAGGTTATTCATGTTTGTGTCTGCAAATTCTAAGCACTATTGATCTGTGTATTTGCCTGGGTAAACCAAGACAAGAGACATACCTCCTTTATCATAAGGAAAGGAAAGGAAAAGAAAGGAAAGGAAAGGAAAGGAAAGGAAAGGAAAGGAAAGGAAAGGAAAGGAAAGGAAAGGAAAGGAAAGGAAAGGAAAGGAAA